>NC_134138.1:226311297-231311297 GCF_033958435.1 Carettochelys insculpta
CTATGTTCCAACTCATACTATATCTAGCAAACAGAAGTGATTTTAATTCATGCTTGCCAGTCTGGTGCTCATTACAACTGCACCATGTTACATGGGGAACATTTTGCTGAAGAAGTTGATTTTTACCTCCATAATCCTGGTGATGGATGCCAGGTTCCGGCGAATCTGAAAGAGACGCGTGGGAGGAGAGGGTCTCTGACCTTCTTTCTTGGATGTGCCATCTTTATAGACAATGAGTGGTTTCTCTTTGAACAAACACAGCAAATGTGCAGGTTCTTTTCCTTGGGAGACCCGAATCTGTTAAAAAATAGTAGAATACAGTAGAGGAAAAGAAATGCAAGTATTCTGCATTGTTTTTGACATTACTGAAGACCAGGTGACAATAGCCAAAGGGGAAGTAGGTTAGGAAGAATTACTGATGGCAAGCTGTCTTAGATGAGCTAAGCACACATGGTGTCAGACGTATTATGGCTGTAGCATTCAGAAGCAGTTTTGTCACTCATGCTAACCCTCAGACACACTCAGTGTACATCTACACCAGGAAGTAACTTGGAAGTTAACTTCAAAGTTAGGCACTACAGTGAAATAACCAGTAGAGAGTCTACACGCATTTTCCCTTACTTCGAAGTCCTTACTCCATTCCTGGGAATGGAGTAGTGCCCTACTTCGAAATTTAACTTTGAAGCAGGGTGCGTGTAGATGATCTACTTCGAAGTATGATCTACTTCAAAGTAAGCAACTTCAAAGTTATTTTTGTAGTGTAGACACAGCCTCAGACTAATATTTCTAACAGAGCACTGAGCTCAGGATTTGTACATTCAGTTTCTAAGTGATTAAAATGCTGACAGTGGTCATCTATTTTCATTAAAAATTGTTTCTTTCTGAAAAGCATTGCCACTTCACAGAGTTACTTTGCCAACATTTAATTGTCCTGGAAGACTCTGATCCTGAAGGTTAGGGGACGTGTATTTAAATGAAGTAGGAAACGTGTTTTTCTTTATGACCATTATTTCTAGCTCTGTACAGTTGCAAAAGGTGAAAAATCATCCACCAGATGATGGACTACTACGCTCACAATATAAACTTAGGCCTAGTCTACACTAGAGATCAAAGTCGATACCAAATAAGCAATTCTAGCCATACTATTAGTGTGGCTATAATTGATGTATCAGGATTGACTTTGTGCCCTGGTGGAGACTGGGGCTCTTCAGGCTCACGCCGATTTCCGTTACTTCACATGGCAGCACGGAGTACCAGGGTCAACATCCCAAGCCCAGAAAGATCGATCGTGGTAAGTATAGACATACCCTTATAGTTCATATGGTAAAAAGATAGTATTTAAAACTGTACTGGTAAATGTCTTTAATTTTCATGGCCATTTAATACAAAAATAAAATTTATTGATTATGGAACTGCATTTCTTTATGGAACAGTGTTTCTTTAAAACAAAACGATGACAACTCAAGGTTATGTGCTTCCCACAGAATTTTCTTCTGTTTTCCTTCCCTCTTGCAGGTTACAGGAGCAGCAAACCTTAAAGAGGAGTTGAAGTATACCATGTATGTATCCGGTACACATCAGAGGAGTGCATGATGGAGAACAAATGAGAAGGAAGAAGGCAAAAAAGGGAGGAAACAGGGCTAAAATGTTTCTTAAAAAAAAGACCACTGCCAAAGAGAAGAGGGAGAGAAAACAGCAAAGGAGACCACCCGGTAAAGGTAGGCTAGGAAAGAAAAGCTCATTAGTTCAGATGCCAGAAACACACAGATCTACTTGGCATCCTAAATCTGCAGAACAAGCAGGTTAGCCAGCAGAGGGAGCTTATATGTCTGGGAGCAGGCCTGACGCATTCCATGGACCTCACTTATTCCTTGCAAGAACGAGGAGTACAGGGGTCGACTGTCAAATCCTGATAGTTCGATTTTGTGCATTCCCGCTAGACGTGTGAAATGGAACCCCAGAACATCAGCCCTGACTGGGCTGATCCCCCATTAAGTGTCGATGTACCCACAGACTGCATCATACCTGGAAGAGAGCTCCCCAACCTGTGTCTTGTGGTGAGCCTTCCACTCTGAGCCCTGGTGCATCAGCCTACCAGGTGGGTTCTCTGCCTTTGGGGCCAGATGTCCGATTGCCTCCCTTCCTCCTAAAAATGGCTTCCCCCCTCCCAAGAAAAGGAGAAGAGGTAAAGGAGGAGCCCAGAGAAGTAAGCGTTCAAATGAGAGAAGGAGAGAGGCAAACAGCCTCAATATCAGCCCAACACGAGGCCTTGCACTGCCTCCAGCAGCAGCAAAGCAGAAAACGGCTCAGAACTGCCCACTGGAGTAAAGGCAGATGAGGAAGAGCTGGCTGCTACTGAGGAGCTTGGCACTCAGACTCTACAAGGAGAGAAGCTGTGAAGTGTTGGTGAGGAACCTGTGTGAGAAGCGTGCATGCTGATGCACTGTATGGTTGAGAACTGTCCGCTGGATATAGCATGGGGCTGCAAGTCACTACTAGAGATCAAGTGGCTGCTTTACTGCCCTGCGTGGGCTGCTCACAGCTGGAGCACGGGAAGAGCAGAGCCACTGCCCGGCTGCTTCTCTAGTGCAGGTGAGTGGGAACTCTGCTAATCATCTGGGTGGCATTTAAATCTCTCCTGGGTGCCCGCTCAAGCGTAGAGCTTACAGGGAATATTGCTGCTATAACTACCCTCTTAGTCACTCCAGCACATAAGTGCTTCTGGGCTCTGTGGCAGGAAGTCAATCCCCTGCTAGCTCTGCTGCTTCAGAGGTGAGGAGTGGGACCAGTGGCAGACGGACGACAGGACAGAGTGAGAGAAGGCCCAAAGGAGGACACATTTTTAGCAGGGGAAAATTGGGTCACATCAGACCTGGCCTTGCCCCAGTCACACGTCTTAGTAGCCTTTGTCCTCTCTTGCACACCACAATCCTGCAGGTAAGGAGCTGCATCTGCTTTTCTGCAGATGGGAACATCACCCTAGGGGAAGAGTGTGAGGCTTTTGTGCAGCTGCACAAAGGAGAAACAGCACAAGCTACCTCCCCTGCAGGAGACAGGAACAAGTCAGACCTCAAGGCACAGTGCTTCATGGTGTTCTGCTTGAGGTAGTAAGTCTCCCACTAATGCATGAGACTACTTCAGTGGCACACTTCAGCCCTTAGCACATCATCAGGTCTGGCAAAGAGCAGCTCTACAGGGCTAGCCTTTCTCAGGAATGCCAAAAATGGCACGACATTGGCTGGGGGAAAACATTCATATGCCCTTTGTAAATGGCAACAGTCAAAATGGGCAAGGACACGGAACTTTCAGGAGAATGGTAGATGTGTGATAAAAACATTTAAAATGGATGAAACGAATGTACTGGGCTGGGTAGAAAAGAGGAATTCTTTGACTTTATGCTGAAAATTTCTGTTACAAAGTGATTTGTGTCATTGACAAAGCCACTGTGAAAAACTAAAGGAAATAGAAAACAAGTTCTTTCATTAAGGATTGTCGAGATTCTGGAATCCCTTTTATTGCGAGCTAAGCACAAGTTACCAGAGGGGAAAAAAGCCAGCATGTGAACAGTCCTAAAATGTGCTTCATGGCTTGCACCTATTCTATTTTGTGCAGTAACAAAGAGAAGCAAAATAAAAATCAGCTATGTAGCGTTGTAAATGCATATAGGGCTTTTCAAATCCAGAAGATGACAAGTTCCTTTTCCAAAGCTTACAGGTTAAGTCAAGCCATATTACAGCAAGAAAGGAAGAATATGTGGAATTATTGAGGAAGTAGGAGGCTGCCTGGATCAACCACTGTTATTTCTGATGAATTCAAGTGGCAAGCAATTTCATTTCTTCTCCAAAGTAGAGGGAAGCAAATATGGGTGCGTGACTATGTTTATGTTCATTCACTTCACAATACAGATGTAGCCTTCATACACCTGACAAGTTGTCTGTGTGGCCTGGGGTATTACTAAGGTCGGCTACCTCTTTTAAAGGAAAACTAGGTCACACGTATTCCTTTGAGACACACAAACCTGGACAGCCTGTCCATTCAGTGACCGATCAAGCTGAACAGTGAGGAATGCAGATGCAGTCAGCTCATCTTTTGTTGCATGCGCTCCTTGCCTGAGCATGAAGAAGAAACAAACAAAGCTGAAGTGCAGTCTCAAAATGATCCATGACACACTTTTCCAGCAAAGCACACAATAAGTCAGTCAGTTACTACAGGCTTTATGCAAGTGTGGGCCTGGATAGAGCCATTTCCTCCCTCCCATCCTTCCTGTTCCCCTCCTGCTCATTTCCTCTCACCAGTTCGCATCACACTGTGCAGACCTATCAAGCTGGGGGCAGCACAACTCCAGACCACAGACACAAAATTAAACTCCAGACCATGGATAGTGCTTGAACCAATCAGGCGATGGGAAGGGATCAAGATGGGGAACAAGCCTAGGAAGGTTAGGGGAGACAACAGAAAGGGCAGAGAAGCAGTAGCCGGGAGTTGCAGCAGAGACTGCGAAACCCACAGAGTGCCAGGGAGCAGAGTTTACATTAGGATCATCCTGGAGGGGAGACAGCTGCTTCCAAAAGGGGACTTTTATAGGTGCATAACCTGAAGCTGACAGGATAGCGGAGACCACTTCTCTGGGCTCTCAACACAGGTGCCAGTACTGAATTCATGGACAGACTAGAATGACTGGGTGGGGCGGGGGGAGTAGATTTGCATTGGCAAGGCCAGAGAGTCAGTGTGTGTCTAGCCAGGTGAGGCAGAATGGGGGTGAGAGTGGGATGATGTTTTGCTGTATGCTGTGCCAGGGAGAAGGAGTCTCTAACCACAGCGATAGCTCCTGAGGTGCCTGTACTCGGGAGTATGCCTAGGTTAGAGAAAAGTTAAGAGTGGTGCTTACTCCAGGGTCTAACTGTGACCCTCTGGGATGGAAGGTTGGCATTTGTGCAGGGACACGTGGGCTGGAACCTGGAACCCCTTCCTCAGCCATCAGACCTTTGGCCCCCTCTCCATCCTCAGACACATGTGAGTGGGACAGCTCACACACAGTCAGCAAATAACACAATATGTGCTCACTGAAAATCAATGTGAACCAGGCATACCAGGTGTAGATGATCTGCCCTTTAGGATAAGTATAAAGTATAATGTAGCAGTCACCACCATAAAATTCTCCATATGTCTCAGGCTCCACGGGGACTCTGCCGTTACTTTCAACACGCCAGATCTAGGAAACCAAAGACATCACTAGAAAATAATGAAGTTCATCAGCTGAGATTGAATATCAGGGAAGTGATTAAATTATTTATAATGTCCCTATCTTGAGTAAAACCTGTTTTCTGTCTCCAAATATTATGTTAACCAAACAGCCATCAGAAAAGATCAGTTGATCCTAAATGATAGAGACTGAACCATTTTACAGTCCACTGGGCCCAGCCCTGCCAACTCAATGAATGGTAGTGGAAACAGAGAAATATCACTTTAAAATAAGTGTCATATTTAAAATCCCTCTTTTAAATGCATTATATAGGTTGGCTTGGAAGGATTAGATTTTTATCAGTCAGCATCGATAACTATCAGTTTCACCACAGGTACGCACACCATCAAAAATATTTCCATCAATAATATTTGAAATTCATATAACTAGGCAAAGTAAGAAACATGCTGCTTGAGAACTTAGAGTTTAATTTAATGCATTTAGGTTGTACATTTTGATATGTGATGCTGACAATTTGTGTTTCATCATCTCAAATTCTACTGCCATTAAATAATTGTCTGACCCCCCACAATAATTTCCAGCAGTTGAGATAATTTAAATAGACAAAAATTGAAAAAAATATGCTTAAAACCCACCAATCTGTACAACTGTAAAAATGAAAAATATAAAAACATTTTTAAATTCTTTAAAGAAACAGTGATATTCACTACAATTACAAGAAAACCAAAACCAAAACTACAATCAAATTCTGCCAAGCCTAATTAGGTAAGAGGTCGGAGTTCTACATTTGTACAGAGTGACTGATGCAGCATTTTTCAAGGGCATCAAAGCACTTTAGTGAACTACAAACTATACAGCAGGCAGATGACATGGGGATTCAGTCCCTCCCTACCAACAGGCCTGAGATGTGAAACTGCAGCTTTTGCAAGAAAAATACCCAACAGTTTAAACTTGCAAAATAAGAACTTATCCAGTAAAAAAATGAGAGAATGTAAGTAGCTGAAGTAGATACATTTTAAAATGACAAAATTACCTCCACTTTTCCTGAGCCATCATCAACCATATTGTGCTGGGCAGCCATCTGTGGAGATTCATGTAACTTGGTGGCATCAAATTCAATCTGCTCAATTTTAGCCACTCTCTCTGTGACATAAACTTTCCCAAAGCCTTCACTTTGATATTTATCCTTCCAGTCTCTGAAGAACTGTTTGAAGATTGGTGTTTCCCCTCCTTCTGGAAGCACTTGAATCTGCAGGAAAAGAAGAAACGGGGGAGAGGAAAGCCATGATGTTACTAACACTGTTCCTTTAATGGCACAAAGTAGAATATTTTGGCTGGCTGACAGTCCATTGGTTGTAAGTTGGATGGGAGGGAAGGGTTGTGGGCAGTTTTGAGACCTTCACAAATGACACTTGGCCACTGTGATCCATGCCTTTCTTACCTCCAGTGTAGGATTATGGGTAATATCCTATCTGCAGGTAGCCAGAGCATCTATTTAGAAATTAAAGCAAGTACTGCCTGGAGCAGTACATCTACCGATCAAGATAGAGCACTGAGAACATATCACACCAGCTGTTAGCACGACATATCGGTGCGTCAATCCACTTCCAAAGCCAATTCAAAGAGCTGCTCCTGATTTATGCAGTCCTATATGGACTGGGGCTTGTGGCATAACAATCAACTGGCCACAGCGGCTGAGGGAGCCTAAGATCCACTCGGCAGATCCAGGGACAGAGCTTTCTTGGGAGAGATCTTACAGCTGTGGAGCAAGCTCCTGGTGCAAATTAGGCTGACCTGAATCTGACTCATTTTAAGGCATGATGTTCGCCTGTTTCTTCACAGAGGGTTTTCCTACAAGGAGGGATGAAGATGCCTGAGTCCACTCAGATCCTTCAGGCAAGAAGTGAGAGAGTGGAGAGCAAAGATCCTATTATGGGGCATTCTACCTATGAGGTAAATTTCTTCCTGCTGCTGTTGATGATCTAAAAAATGACATGCAGAACTCAAGGTTTGTACAAACTATGTTCCTTCAACAAAGGGATAAGGTGTATTCTGCATTAGTGATCCCTTTAACTGACTCTCCAAACTATTGGATATCTATGTGCACAATTTGGAGATTCACACATCACTATTTATAGGCAATGTCATGAGATTTATTTTGACCAATAACCTCCACCCCGCAACCTTACCAGCACGATTGACTAGGCTGATTAATAGCCTCACATGCACTTTCAACAACTGACCAATATTAAAAAGAAATTATCTCCCGTATTATTTATCTCACAAACACAACTGTACCTGGGTGCTGGCAGGGTAGTTCATTTGTTGTAGGAATTCTTCAGCAATCTTCATGGCTGCCTTTCTCTCATGTGGGTTAGCATCTTTGCCTGATTAAAGCAAAGGGAACAAGATTAGAGCCAGGCAAAAGGAACACACACTTCCAGAAGGTGTACAAGAAAATTTGGGCAGTGGTGAGGGGAGCTACAACTGAATGAAGTACCCTTTAGCAGAGTCCACTCTTACATGTTTGACTCCAGGCTGCACAATTACAAAAGTGCAGCTGAGCACACAGATAGGCAAAAAGAGCTATACCACGTCAAACTACAGGCAACTGGGTTTCTCCTGAGTTAGAAAATGAATACAAATAATTTGTTCACTTTGTAAAAATGTATCAATCCACATCAATGACCTGGGTCAAAATGACCAATTATCATGATGTGTGCTGTGTCTAGAAAGGCTTGTCCTGTGAACGCTCACTGACTACTGGTCTTGCTGGAAGGATGTAATGGTAGATAGGGCTGCTTTCCACAAAGTCCATGTCAGCTCTCCATTCCATAATTAGGATAAATTAAACTCTCTCTCAGACAAACTTCGGGTGTCACAGGCCGCCATGGGTCCTCACGCATTGCTTCTTTCTTGAGCTCCAAAGGTTTCTGACTTACCTGAAACACTATCTGGACCTGCACCAAATTCTGGTTCTGTTCCATGCCTCACCATCAACAACAACAACTGCACTCTAAGGCCCTTACCTGAGCCCACTGAGATGCGCTACTGGAGCTTCAGTACACTTGATTTTGCATGAGGCACTTGTTGAAGCAGACTAGAGAGCACTGCTTTAAAGGTGTCTCCTCTGAGTGCAACTTTTGCAGCAAGAGGGAAAAGGTGAAAGAGAGCATGGGGAAAAGGGTGCTGTACCTTTAAGGACCAGGCTGGAGCCTCCAGAAACAGAAAGAGAAAGAGAAAGGTGTAGAAGCCAGGCAGGCTGCAGTGGGTGCAGTTGCTCCCTAAAGCACCTGGAGCCAAGCCTAATCTCATTCAGGGACTTGGGTGTGCACTGTAAATTTGGGGTTCTGCTCACAGAATCAGAGAACCTAGAAATGGAAGGGACCTTGAGAGGTCATTGAGTCCAGTCCCCTGCCCTCCTCCTGGTTCCCAGACCCCAAACCTGTTTGTTGTAAAGATGCCTGAGCTGACAAACTTTGCTCAAATGGTCCATGAGCCACAACCTTAGTAAAAGGGACATAGTTAATGTGCATGTGCACTGGCTTCCCTGTAGATCTAGGCTGTTAAAATGGAATCTACTGCTGTTCCATTTGGAAAATGACAGGTGGAGCACACCTAAAGTGCCACATCAGGCTGCCAGGGACTGACTGCATCTTCAGAGAAAGTAATTGCTGCCCCCAGTACAAGAATGGGAACTGAGACAATAAGAGACTTGCTGGCTAATCAGGGTTATAACTGACTGTGTTGTGAACATAAATCAACCAAGGTTTATGGTGCTTCCCTGCCGCTCTCTATTTAAAAGATGCCCAAACATCTTCAAGTGAGATTTTATTTTGGTAAAATGTTTGCAGTACTTCCTGAACTGGCTGCTGACATCTGGTGACATATTATTTCTAATTCAAGTGCAACAAAGCAATTTTATGAAGAACTGTGCTCAGTCAGAGAACAGACCGTGCTTTATACTGGATATAATGGGAGCTCTAAAATTGGCCCAGCTCCTAGATGTTCTTGATTTTCCCAGTAGTACTCTATGACATGGAAATGTGCTGTCAGTGTAGCTCCAGACACTACTGCAAGCACCTATGTTGGCACAGAAAAATGTTTAAAACAAAGATGCAATAAAGTAATAATCAACAAATACTATTTGTGACGTGTGACATGCTACTGTTCTCTGCAGTGCTGGCTTTACAACCTCTCATCCTTATCTAACAATATGGTGTGCATGAGAGCAAGGTACAGCTGTACATTCATTACGGCGCATATGGCCTCTGGATTTTGTCCCTGATCCTGAAGATTTCCTGCCAGCAAACAAGCCTCTACATGATTCATTACGCCTTCTTCACAACGGATGTTCAGATCTTTGATACCAAGCTGATAAACACCCAAGGTACGTGGACTGGAGTAGATCCTTGCAAACTCACACTCAGATGCGCAGTCTGTACCCATGACCAAACTGAGCAAGGACTGCTCACGCAAGAAAGGATTTGTAGGCTGTTCTGCTCAGACTTTATGCCGCCTATATACATACCCCCATGGGCTGT
This sequence comes from Carettochelys insculpta, assembly GCF_033958435.1. Lineage (NCBI taxonomy): Eukaryota > Metazoa > Chordata > Testudines > Carettochelyidae > Carettochelys > Carettochelys insculpta. Next base: position 226,321,045 of record NC_134138.1, read on the forward strand.
GTGCACTCCCCAGGCTCAGCAGCACTCATCCACAATCACTGAACAGTCTTGCGGGTTGTCTCTTACCTTTCCACACAAAGATCTTCCCTGATGCACCATGATCCAAAATGAAACACTCTTCGGACAAAAGCATAGCCCTCAAGAAGGGGTTTTCCTCTGCAACCACTGACACCTTCATGGACCCGCTTGCATCTGATACCTGACAAAGCCGCAATATGTGATTTAGATCACATCAAGCTTCCACATTCAAATAACTTTCCCCTCCTCAAACACTATTGCTTTACTAATCCTGTGTCATGACTTCACGTAATCCATGTTACTTGAAAGCTGTGACAGCTAATGAGAACTTTTTAACAAAAGCTTCATTGCACTTTATGTCCAACAGAGGGAGCTACGCTATTAGCTTTGTGATTCTTATCTGCTGTCTCTCTTGCAAACTTACTGATAAAAAACTCACTTTCTACCCCACCCCTGCTCAAATACATGCTCCAGGAAAACATTATATAATTAACAATATCTGGATTCTCCACAATTGAGAACTGTGGCTAAAGCATCGATGCTCATGAATTACTCTTATGCAATGGGAATTAGTCATTTAAAGCCTGCTCTACCAACTGATTCACACCCACGATGTGCATGCACAATTAAGGGCAGGTATGATCACTTGAAGGTGCAAACAGGGAGGCTGCCTTAAAGGCCCTCCTTGGATCAGAGCCACAGGTTTGAACAGCATGGTTGAAAGCATTTACTCGACCAAATCCTTAGGTAATGTAAATCATTATACAGGTTTAAGCTCTAAATTCTGTGACTCTCTGATCTGGCAACATCCATGACCTGGCATGATCATGGATGTTGTTGGACCAGAGAGCCCTGGAGCCATGAGAGTTGGGGGCTAGGAAACCAGGGGAATAACACCATTCAGCCGAGGATGGGAGCAGCAGCTCATGTCTGGGGCCATAAAGTGGTAGCCTGCAGCGAGGCGGGGGAGGTGTGGCCAGGGCTGGGAAGCAGCAGCTTGCAGCAGGGCTGCAGAGCTGCAGCTCACAGTGGAGCCAGGGAGCTGTGGCCCACAGCAGGGCCACAGAGCTGTGGACCACGGCAGGGCCAGGGACCCATGGCCTTTGCCATGACTAAGAAATCGTGGCCAGGAAGCCATGGACCATGGCCAGGGACTGGTAGCGGAGCAGGGATTCACCTCCCCTGATCCAGCAAAATTCCTCGTCCAGGACCACTCAGGTCCTGAGGGTGCCAGACCAGGGAGGTGGAGCTTGTACCTCTATTGAATTTAACAGAATAATGCAGATTTACACCAGTGACTACAAACTGATGGAAACAGTTTAGCATCCCAGAGACACTGCATGGTTGTTTCCATATATCTAGCTATAAGATATTTGGAAAGACTTGATGCTTACCATGTACAGTTTAGCTATTCTCCTGTTTGTGATATCAGCTGTCTCATCATCCTTGTCATCACCCTTAGGAAGTGGTGGCTTAGTCCCTAAAACCTGTATACCAAAAGAAAAACAACTTCACTGCAAAGGCAACAGGGGTCCCTTAGTAAAAGCACTCATGTATTTTTAATATTTGGTAGCTCAGCAATTAGATTGGATCATCTCTCTGTAGGATTATTCAGAGATATAAATCTCATCTGCGGGCTGGCTTGTTTGAAAACATACAGGTGTGTTCAAGCCACTGTGCCAGGTCTGCAGCAGGATGTGTGTTGCTATATGCTGCCTTTCCCACATGCCAGCTCCTTGGTTTTGGGTGCACTGGGAAGGGGATTCATTCGGAGAGCCAGGCCACTTAAGATCATTAAGAACCAACTTCATTTTTCACCTTGCTGCTTTCTGTCCGTTTCCCTACATTTCAGTTTTTGCTTTGGAATTGCCAGGCAGTGAGTTTACCCTGATCCACATACACTTCTTGGGTGGCTGTGGGTGGGGTCGGGTTGCGTCAGTAAAGCTAGTTGAGGTTATTTTCAACTAACTGCCTTTTTTGTTTTGTTTTTTGAATGAGAAAATTTAGATTCACTGAAACCAAAAAAGTTTATGGGAAAGGGTCAGATTTGAGGCATCTCCAGACTCAAAGATTTTTTTGTTTTAAAATACAATGGTTAAAATACAGGTTGTACCTCCAGAAACTGGCACTCTCTGGTCTGGCAACATGCTCCTGGACCAGACAGCCCAGGAGTGGAAGGGCGGGCTGCCAGCTGCAAGGAGGTGGGCAGCCTGGGGACAGAGGTCTCTGGCACCCCATAGCAGCAAGGGACCAGGGCCAGGGCTCCGATGTTGGGAGCATGGGGCAGAAGCTGGAGCCCAGCAGAGGCTGAAGTTGAGCCCCAGAGGGGCTGGGAGTCAGAGCCCTGATGTGGCCTGGGGGAGTCCAGGCCAAGGCTAGAGTTCTGCGCAGGCTGACTGGAGTCCCAGGAGCATGGGGCTGGAGCTGGAGCACTATGACAGTGTGGGTCAGTCTGAAGCTCCCTGCAGCCCCATGGAGTCTGGGACCAAGGCTGCAGCCTGGTGCACAGGGTTGACTGGAGCCCTGGTACAACCCTGGGGAGCCTTGTTGCAGCCCCAAGGAGCATGGGGTTGGGGCTGGAGCCTCGCACAAGGGGCTGACCAGAGCATCAGTGTGGGGGCTGAGGTCAGAGCCAGAACTCTGCGGGCCTGGGCCCAGAACCCCCGCCCCCAGCAGCACAGGACCAGAGCCCTGTGGCAGCACAAGCTGGGACAGCAGGGAGCACCACAGCAGGCGCTGGCCACCCAGGACACAGGAAGTGGGCAAGGAGGTTGCGTGGGAAGAAGCCGAAGCAGGCACTTTGGGGACCTCCCCACGTCCAGCAAATTCTCTCATTTGAGACTGGTCAGATTTTGACCATGTCAGGCCAGTGAGGTGCAACGTCTTATCTTGTTTCAACATTTACAGAAAAATTTCATTTTTGAAGTTAAGATGACTATTTAAAAACTCCAGTTATTTTGTGCTAAGAAGGATTAAACATGGAAAGGTCAAAACTGAAACAAAACTTTTTGAAATAATCTAAAAACAAAATATTTCAGCTGAAATGATCCTTTGTCATATCATTAGTTTGTGAAAACTTTCTAGATTTCACTTTTCTGTCCCTTTTGAAGATGGGGAAAAACTCAAAATCTCAGAAGGTTTCAAGGCATAAGAGACCCATTTCCAACCCAACTCTGTTACCCATCTAACCACCAGATTGGCCAGTTTTACACCCCAGCTAATTTTACACTAACTTACCATTAAAACAAATTCACAACGCTGCAGTAAGAGTATGCATTATGACTGAAACAGCCAGGTATTAATGGAGAGAGACAAGGCAGGTTAGGTTATTACTTTTATTGGACCAACTTCCATTGAGGTAGATATAAGCTTTTGAGCTTCACAGATCTCTTCTTCAGGTCTAGGGAACCTTCCAAAGCTTGTACCTTCCTCCAACAGAAGCTGGTCCAGTGAAAGATATTTTCTCACCTAACCTCATCTCTCTCATACCTGGGCCTACCATGAGTACTACAACGCTACAGGTATTAACTGTTTTTCTGCCTAACTGTCAGACCCTCTTCCTAATGACCCTCACTTGTTGATTGAAACATGGCCAAATATAGGAAGACTTATCAGACAAATAATTTCAATGGAATTACTCCCATGGGAAGGACACCAGGATCTGGCTTAACGTCTGATAATGAACTGTTAACATTAAATATTAGGTCAGTAAAAAAACTCTATTGACAGGAGATTTGCATTGAGCCATGATAAAACAGTGTAAATATTTGATTACAGGGATGCAGCACAAAGCACACAGTTGCAAAGTTCAGAGAAAAAATCTCATAAATATGTAACATGTAATAAACATCACCAGCCATCTGTTCGATTTCCTAGCTTAGCAAGATCATGTAAGCTGGATGTGATCATCCCAGTTTACCTCCACTTCTAACTTGCTAAAAGCCAAGAAAACAATGTTCTGAGCCTTTAAAAGATATGTTCCCCTTAGCCTTCCCACAGCTAATGGTGTTCACTCTATGAATTTACAATGGCTGCTGATTTAACATTTCAGGTAATTAGGAGTAACTTTTCAGACTGGTGTATGGACCACGTAGCTGAACAACACATTATAATCATTATACAGTAAATCCTTAGTGCTGTCTGGACCATGCTGCATCCATCTTCCCTCCAGCCAGCCCTTCAGCACCAGCCAATGGTGATGTAAAGAGCTCAGGGCTTCAGCCACCACTTTGGCCAAAGAAGCAGTGGTCGGGAGCCCTGGGCCCTTTTCAGTTGCCAAGCTCCAAGGCTCCCCTTTGCCCCGCTCTCTGGGTGTGCGTGAACACAAGAGATGGTCCCATTAACATACAAATCCATCTATAGTGAGAGACTACTACAATGGGGCTGCCCGTGGTATGGTTAATGCAGGGTTTCTTCTTGCTGCACAACTGTCTCTAGTGGTAAAATAGTGCTGTAGTTTTACTACTCTTGATGCCATTTTATCCTCCAAGTCACCCCAGCTGCCACCCTTGATCTACAGCGCGTTATCTTCTGCTACACAGACTTTGGAAAGCATATACTGCAAACACTGTACAGGAAACATGCCGAACTGGGCTTAAGAGCATGGACACAGAGTCTGAATGAGCTTTCCCTCAACTTCAAGAAGTCAGCTGGGGGAAAAGGCTTCAGAAAGAAACTGTGTTTGCATAAACATGCCTGCTCTGCCTTGGGGTGCAGTGCAGGCCCACTGATGGGCTGGGGCGCAGAGCCAGATCCCACCCCCACCTTGCCCCCAGGCCCACGGTGACTGTCAGCCCTGCTAGTGCAGCATAATGGTTTTAGACTAGTAGCTACACCTTTTTCAGGAAGTATAAACATATTTATTAGCTTTATTAAAGGTAATGTTAAAATTATCTAACTCAGTAGAGGTTAAGGAAAAAGTATCTGTACATCTGGGTAAAACACTTACGTTATCCAACAGTACAAAGTCTGGTTTAAAAATCATAGAATACACATAGTACATAATCTGCAACATCTCAAATTCAGGTTAATACATTTTAGGATACAGTTAAAATATTAATATCAAAATAGTCAGGTACATCACTCATACAAAGTTATGACTGATGATTAATCCTTTGGGCTCCTAGTAAAGCATAGGGTCTCCACAGTCAGTTATTCTCCATTCTCCATCCCTTGCGATCCTTCGTGATAGTCTTGATTTGATTCCACATTAAGCCAGCTGCTTTTACTTCATCCAGGAAGCTTCATAGCCATGTTTGTTTGGGAGGTCTCCTTTTCCTCCTTCCCTTTGGATTCCATTCTAACACTTGTCTTGTGATACATTCCTTCGAGTCCTTATGCAGGATATGGCTTGCCCATCACCATTTTCTCTCCTTGATCTGGATCATCCATTAGCTTCTGGTTTGTTTTGGTCCACAAAGTTTCGTTTGGCATTCTATTGTACCACTTTAGCTGGAGAATATGTCTAAAGCATTTATTGGTAAATGTCTGAATTTTCTTAGTATTGCTCTGGAAAAAGCACCACATCTCTGAGCCATACAGCAGCACTGATTACACATTGTGAGTGAAAATACGCAGTTTGGTTCTTGTTGAAATGGCTCTTGTACACCAGCCGGGTCGTAGTATGGCAAAGGCTTGTTGCGCCTTTCGTATTCTCACACTGATGTCTTCTTCAGTGCCCCCATTCATGCTGATAACACTCCACAAGTATATCAACATCTTGCACTGCTTTTCCTTCAATTATAATTTCACCTTTCTATCTACTGTAATGTTCATCAACTTGGTCTTCTCTTGACTAATCTTGAAGTTCACTTACTCAGCTGTTTCCTGTAGGGCATCCATCTTCTCTTGTATATGCTCTAGTTGGTTTGCAAGCAGGGCAAACTCGAGATCTTCAAGTTTTCTGGTTTGGGTCCATTGGAATTCACTTCCTGAGTTGGCATATGCTGTTTTTGTGACCCAGTCTAGGGCAATCAGGAAGCGTAGTGGAAAAAGAAGGTAGCCTTGGTATAAACCTGATGTGACCTGGAATTTTTTCCAACTATTTTCCATCGTGGATTACTTGGCAGGAATATTCTTCATGCAGTTTATTGATGATGGTAATCAGCTTGCCTGGGACTCCATAATGCTGCATGATGGTCCAGAAGGACCACACTGTTGAAGCCTTTCATGAAGTTGATGAAGCTGATGTAGAGTGGCCCTTGCCATTCAAACGCATTGCTCTACAATGATCCAAAGTGTTATCATCTGGTCTGTGCAGGATCATCCTCTCCTAAAACCTGCCTGCTCTTCTTGTAGTTTGTGGTATATGGCATCTTTCATTCATTCCAGGATGACTCTGGTTAGTACTTTGATTGGAATGGACAGAAGGTTGATCCCCATCAACTTTTCACCCAGTGACAGATCTCTGGATTTAGGGAGTTTCAGTATCAGCCCTTTTCTCCAGTCCATTGAGATCTCTTCTGTTGTCTGTATCAGATTTAGCAAACTGTGTAGCTGGTCCACTATAGCAGCTCCTCCTCCTCTTAGTACTTGAGGTAGAATATTATCAGGTCTGGCCGCCTTGCCATTCTTTAGGTTCCTTGCTGCCTTGAAGACATCCTCTTTTGTAATTGCCCCCGTGTTGATGTCTAGGGGTTCTCCTGCTTCTAGCTATACTGGGTTTGTTGGTGGTGGTCTGTTTAACACTTCTTCAAAATGCTCCTTCCATCTGGCTCGCTGCTTATCGATTGAAGTAGGTAGCTGACCATCACTATTTTTGACTGATTTGTTTGGGTTTCTTTTCCTTCTGCTCAAGACTCATGTTGTATTGTGCAGGGTTTTCAAGTCCCCTTGCTTAGATGCTGTCTCTGCTTTTTCTGCGATCTCGTTTATGAAATTTCTTTTGTCCCTGCAAAGATTTTTCTTTACTTCTCTGGTGATATCATGGTATCTGGATGATGCAGCTTGTTTCTGGCCTCTTGTTTTTGCTTGGTTGACTTGTAGTTTAAGTGCCTTCCATTCTTCAGTCATGTCTAATCATGTCTGATCCATTTCTAACCATTAGAGGAGTGAAGTTCTGGTACAGTCTTCCAAGGGGAGCAAAAACTACCTGGTTTCAAGATTTAGTTTAATAACTTTAGGGAGGAGGTGGTATCAAGAGACACCCTAGAGTGGCATGTGGCCCACCTATGACTGCTAGCAGCAAGTACCTCCAAGTACAAAGATGGGAGACTAGATGGAAAGGCCTTTGAGTTACAACAGTGAATTCTTTCCTGGGTGTATGGTTGGTGGGTCTTGCGTATTTGCTCAAGCCCTGTCAACAAGACCATGTGGAAGCAGGGGACATGGCTGCGACATGGAACTCAGGGAATGCAAACCTGCCACAAGCTAGAATTGCAAAGGGGCATACCAGGGTGAGTGTCAGGATTTTAATGAGAAGGTGACATCTAATCAAGATGTTCTGAGAGCAGTGGAGGGCACTGTAGGAAACACACCACTGTGAAGTAGTGTAGTGTGGGAAATACAAGGGAGGACTGCCTGAAGTAGTCAATCCCAAATAGAGATGCATCCAGAGGTGAGTAGTATGGGGATTCCAGGGGGGGCACCAGCCACATGCCCCTGCCCTACCCAAGCCCGGCCTATGCCCCAATCTATGTCCCTTCTCATGCCATCTCTGCTCCACCTGCCTCCTGTTCTGCTCTGGCCCGCCACTTCCCACAGCTCCCATGGCTAACCCGTATCAACTGTGTGTGGCTGATGTGCCAGATGTTCCCCAGCCCTGGTTTAGCTAATTGGGAAGAGTAGCAATTGACCACTTGCTTCCTTCTGAAGATTCTGAAGGGGCCACTGTGGCAAAGGAAGGGAAATCAATCCGAAGACAAACATGTTTGGGAAGTGGTAATTTCTGAGGTAGACAGCAAATTGTCTGTCAGTGGTAGCAATCTGTGTTTGTGAACCCAGTATGCTGTTTGAGATTTTAATGGAACCCTGAAGTCAGGATTTCTGATAGTGTTCATGTTTCCTCTCCCAAATATTTGAGGCACAACTTAAGCAGTGTCCCTTGTTTAGCCACCCAACCTCGGTGTGTATCTGCCAGCCTTCTGGGAAAGGTGGACAACACAAAAGCAAGGTTCACTCTTCAGCAAAACCAAAGAGGAAATTGCTAACCTGTAGGAATAACAGGATCACAAATTACACCTAAACACATCCCAGCAGAAGAGTCTATTTCTTGCTGTTTTAATTACAGTAGACCCTCTCTTTAAGCGGGCTCGACTTTTGTGTTTTCATATTAACACAAGTCAAGTTTGGGGGGACTCTACTTTCCCGTATCCCATCTTTCCACTTACTGATGTACTGCTGGCCGGCTCAGGCTCCTTAGGAGGCAGCTTGTGCCTTGCGGCTGCCTGGCACTGCAACACCGGGGGCAGAAAGGAGAAGGCACGGCTGAAGCTGCCCAGAGCCAAGCCACACTGCAGCTGGAGCTGCCCAGGGCTGCAGTGATGTGGCTGGAGATGCCACCACTGAGCAGCCCTGGGGCCAAACCGCACAGTGGCTGGAGCTGCCCAGGGCTCCAGTGCTGTGTCTGGAGATGCTGCCACCTGAGCAACCCCAGGGCTGAGCTGTACTGCGGCTGGTGGCAGCAGAGGTGCTATGGCTGCTCTGGCCAGCAGCTGAAGCAGGAGGTGCCCCACCCCAACCTGGCCCCCGCCCACCCGCCTGCAGGAGGACCCAGAGCCACCAGCTGGAGCACAGGCACCAGCTGCCCACTTCCCCCCAACCAGGGGAATTCCGGGAATCTCCCTAATTCCCCCCACCACCAATTTACTTGAAATTCAATTTATATGAAATTCAATTTACACGGAGTTTGCCCAGGACACGACCTCCACATAAATCAAGGGTTTACTGTATAGGAGTTTTCTGCCCTGAAATGCCAGCACTCGTCCTTGGACACTGATTAAAGGGAACAAAAAAATTATAGGGACTTGAGAGTCTGGCTGGAAATATTACTGGAAGGAGAGGACAGATAAAGAAGGAAGTGTGAATCACCTGAACCAACATATCAGCCAAAGGTTAATTTAGGCCAGTCTGCAATGACCAAACCAGTTTTACATTGTTGAATTTGGTTCAAATGGCACCATAACAATATCTGTGGTTCCCTTTAATACAGATAATCAGGTCAGGATTCTAGGGCTGAAATTGAGCTGTTTGTTGCGGCTGTGAGCCAAAGTATCATATCTCAGAAAATTTAAATTCCCATCTTATGCATAAAGATTAATTTACTGCCCAAATAATAAGATAAAGAAAAGGAATTCAGATATTCACAGAAATTAATACTGTCTCATGGGTGTGAGGATATTTTACTTTTGTACGTCTTTCAAAAACAAACAGGATTCGGAGTGTTTGATATACTCTTCCTAAACAAGCTGAGGCAAGCAGTTACTGCCATTTCCTTATACTGGGGATTTAAAGCCCTCCCAATGTACACAGGTATCCCCTGTTTGTGCTAATGAGAGATACACGTATGCCCTTGGCATTCCTCTTCATGGATACACAATGATGAGTGTTGAGCTAAGCAATCTTCGTGTGAACTCATTAGCACTCACAGAGGGGCTGTGTATTAATCTCCCAAGTAGAAAAGAGGCTGTCATACAGAGAAAGTGCCTCTCCAATAAAAATCACCTCAAATATCAGTTCAATTCCAGTACTTGCAATGGAGACAAATTCTCGTTGTAATGAGCGAATCCTTGTTCCGTTGAATAAGACTGCTCAGGGCTAGCTTTCTCCTTTAACAGCCACTGAGGGGAGTAAGAACTCTATCCTCTTCCATGTGTGACCATGCTAAGGCTTGTCCAGGTAACAGCCCAGGACCTAGAAGCAGAGAAGTGGCTTGCTCCATGATCTTTTGCCCCTCCTGTAGATCAGTAGGTGAGGCAAGGCAGAGAGTGTGCACTCATGGCTTCACTCTGAAGAGGATAACTTACCCTTTGTGGGAAGCTACCTCCCCTTCTAGAGCAAAGAGGAAGCAGGTGAGGCATGGAGACCCTGAGCTGAGCTCATTCCCAGGCCTGCGGGGCAAGATCACCTACACAAGACACAGCATTCATCACGAATACAAAAGCAACAAGAGCTTGCTATCTGCCCATGACCAAGGTGTCGCTGCTCTTTGCACACAAATCAGGGAAAAATTGTTCTCTGCTAACGGGTGACACAATTGAGACACGAGGCCCAGCCCAGGGGTAGGAATGGTGGGTAACAGCATTGCTCCAGAAGCAGATCTATAAAAGAACTGGACCTTAGAGCCACAATTCCTCTGTTGCCGACTTCTTCTAAGAGGGCAGCCTGAAAATTACTGATGTCCTTCTGTGCTACTCTGGCCCATAACTGGGGAAGCATAGCCAAGGCTCCTCATGCTACCTGTTCTCTTCCCCCCCCTCACTTCCATCCACCTGCTTGTGGCAGATGCAGTCTAAAAAGACTAAACGAAGCATGCCTGAATCCCACCCTGCTTGGACATGAGCTTCAGTGCCATCCATAGGTGTGCCAGCCTAAGAGTCAGAGCCCTGTAGAATCAGAGGAAGGGGATAATGACCACAAAGCAGAACCAAGCTTTAAAGGCTGAAGATGACAGAAGAAAGCAAGAAATCCTTTCCCCTCCCAACTATTGCATCCTTTGTCAGGCAGCACTCCCAAATGTAGCCACTCGTATTGCTACCATCGCTTACCGCTCATCCCTTACCGCCCTGCATGGATACAAAATTTGCATCCACAGATGAAAAAATGAACTGTGGCTATGACCAATGACACCTGCATATGCAAGTAACCATGGAGATAGAGTGGCTATCCCTGGGTTGAGGGACTCTAGGGACTCGGTTGAGTGGTTGGAGGGCCATGCTGCTAATTGTGGGCAGTCATTCTCACTTTCTGGTTCTCAGGCATTAGCACAGACATGGCAGGAAAACTGGTCTGAAACCATGTGCTCCCTTTGACATTGGATGGACAATTCAGGAATAGCAGAATAAATATTTGATTGATTACCACCACCACCACCCGCCCCAAAGGAACTACAATCTTTGAGACCGCAAATAGATTCATGTCCTTGGAGGAATAGAGGCAGGCTCAAGGTAAGTAAGTTTTGCTAAACTGCCTCACAGACAGCAGGTTCTTACTACAATTATAACAAGAAGTCTTGTGGCACCTTATAGACTAAGATATTTTGGAGCATAAGCTTTCATGGGCAAAGACCCACTTCATCTGATGAAGCGGGTCTCTGCTCATGAAAGCTTATGTTCCAAAACATCTGTTAGTCTATAAGGTGCAACAGGACTTCTTGTTTTTGAAGATACAGACTAACTCGGCTTCCCCTCTGATACTCAACTGCAATTATGTTATCTGTGGCAATCACTGCAGTGGCAGACTGCCTTATGTCTGCAGCTCTCCCAGGACAGCAGACCTCCCATCCACCTTTGTGGAGGTTGAAAATAAGGTGAACAGATCCATGGAATCCCCACAGCCCTCATGCATCTCTGTGCCCTCTGCCAGCTGACACCAAGAGATCTCTGAGTTACGGGGAGCAAGGTTTATTTTTTCGGTATTTATATTCCAGGCTACAACTGAACAGGTTTCTGTTGCCTATGGATTTCAAACATAAATCCTAATGTGATTCCTGGTGGTATGCTTAGCTTCCTAAAAGGGAGGTATTATGCTATGGCAGCTTTCCATCAACTTGTACATTGCAGCTTTGCGGACATATTGGATAGGGTAATTTGAGCATATACGTATTAGTATTCTGATGAGGTAAACATTCTGCCATTAATCTGCACCATTCTACAAACAAACTTTGGGTAACATTTTTAAAAACACCTAAGTGATTTAGGTTCCCAAAACCCATGTTCAGAAGTGACTTAGGGGAAGATTTTTAAAGGTATTTATATGCTTAAATAGGCATCCAGGCACTTTTGAAAATAGGCAGACAGGCATCTTGGCACCTCTGAAAATCCCACTAGACATCCCTTTGAATCTTTAAGTACAAATCTATACCCTTTGTTAAATCTGTCCGTAAGACACGTGAAAATGTGACAAAGGCACCTTTGAGAAATTTTTCCCTAGGTACTTAAAAATAACTTTTCTTTAGAAATATGCATGTGCTCAGTTCTAAAGTAATAATACACGCATAATAAACCAAAGCCATTTTTGTGCACGCACGTGCGTGTGTGTGTATGAGAGAGAGAGAGAGAGAGAATGCAAACAGCTCTATAATTTTCTAATGTGTATTTAGTGTGTCTCTGCTATGCAAAATAGCCATACCTGGAAACTCCTTTGGTATGCCTGCATTCTATTTAAACTCTCACAAAAGAAAGTTTGATTTTAGCACTCCAGTTTTGCAAGTTACTCTGTTCCAGCTAACTCACAAAGAAAAACAAATATCTATGTTTAGAACAAATGTCAACATGGGGTGCTATGGTGGGTAATACACTCATAGCCTGGTGCATCACAGCTGCTAAGAGGAGAAAACTGGACAGCACAGGAAAGAAATGAGGGTTTCTGAGACCAAAATATTTTCCACCCTCTTAGCAAATATTTGCTTAGAATTACAAGGAAAATTCAAAAATTTTATGTAAGAGAACAGAGCTCCTGCTAATTTGCAGTGTAACAGGAAATTGCCCTCCCCCTCCACAACATCACAGAACTCCTGCCTTCCTGGCCTCTACCAGCGATGATCTCTCTGTGCAGACCCCAAGCCCTCCTGCAATGTGCAGCCCATAATCCACTCAACACCCAGAGAGTCACCTGATGAGCTTTTCTCCCAAGTATGGAGAATGGCACAAGTATGGCACCAAGTATGGCACAGCTCACCAATTACACCTCAGCCCAGTTCACTGCTGAATTAACCCTGCTTAGATTTATTTATAGTGGAAGCAAGTTTAAATGTTCTTAATAAAGAAAAGTGGTGCAAATGCTAGCAAGCCTGTAAACAAAGCTCTAGGTGTAAAGTACCACACATACTACAGCCTATATTTGCTGGGACACATGTCTCAACACCTATGGTTCACCCCAAATCCTTCCAGCATGTTGCAGCCAAGCTTGGCTGTGATCTTCCAAGCATGAAGCAATCCCATCGTCAGTTACTTCCTTGGTGAACAAAGTACTTTGCCTCTGTCTCTACACTTACTGTCTAAAAATCCATTACTTTGCAAACAGAATTCAACACACACACACACCCCACCCTAGTTGTTGTTTCCTGTGGGCTTTTTTCTTATCAGTTTTTACAGGCTTGACTAGAGTTCAGCACTGACTACAGATTGGCTTTCACTGGAAAGTGGACATCAGACCCAGCCCAAGAGAGAAAAGCATCTCTTTCCTCCTGCCTGACAGGAGGAGTAGGAGGATCACCTTCTGGTGACCTGCCTTCAAGAACATAATTTTCAGTGCAGATGTGCATATAAAAACTCCTTATGTATTGCATGTACATACATCTCACAATGATGATCATAATCACTGTGACACAAGCTTCCATTATCAGAGGGGTAGCCGTGTTAGTCTGGATCTGTAGAGCAACGAAGGGTCCTGTGGCACCTTATAGACTAACAGAAAAGTTTAGAGCATGAGCTTTCGTGAGTTAACTCACTTCTTCAGATGCTGGTCCTGGAAATCTGCAAGGCCAGGTATAAATAGGCCAGAGTAAGGCTGGGGATAACGAGGTTAGCTCAGTCAGGCAGGCTGAGTTGTATTGTCATCAGTAGATCTGGAGGTGTGAACTCCAAGAGAGGGGAAGCTGCTTTTGTATTTAGCCAGCCATTCACAGTCTTTGTTTAATCCTGAGCTGAGGGTATTGAATTTGCAGATGAATTGTAGCTCAGCAATTTCTCTTTGGAGTCTGTTCTTGAAATTTCTTTGCTGCAGGATAGCTACTTTTAAATCTGCTACTGTGTGTCCTGGGAGATTGAAGTGCTCTCCTATGGGTTTTTGTATATTGCCATTTCTGATGTCTGATTTGTGTGCATTTATTCTTTTACGTAGGGACTGTCCAGTTTGTCCGATGTATATGGCAGAGGGGCATTGCTGGCACATGATGGCATAAATTACATTGGTAGATGTGCAGCTGAATGAGCCCACAATGGTGTGGCTGATCCGGTTAGGTCCTGTAATGATGTTGCTGGTGTGTATATGTGGGCAGAGCTGGCAACGAGGTTTGTTGCATGGATGGGTCCCTGAGATAGAGTGACTGTGGTGCGGTGTATAGTTGCTTGTTAGGATTTGTTTTAGGTTGGCAGGTTGTCTGTGAGCAATGATAGGTCTGCCTCCCAAGGCCTGTGAAAGTGGGGGATCATTGTCCAGGATGGGTTGTAGATCCCTGATGATGCGCTGTAGAGGTTCCATTAGAGACCTTATGTGACACGCTTTGGTGAAAAGATCCAGGGAAACCCTGTAACCCGCATGCATCTCTGTGCCTTCTACCAGCTGGCACCAAGAGGTCTCTGAGCTAGAGGAAGCAAGCCACACTGTCAGAAAAGCATCCTTCCCTTGTCCCTTAAACATGCTCCCTACCTGTTTGTGTGTTTTCTATGCACTATTAGCAATGTGGTGCTCCCAGCATTAAGACAAAATACCTTAGTCCATATCTGAGCATAGGCTCCTGCCACCTTCCTTTACCTCTTTCTTAGACTGGATCTGTTATGCTATTATGGGCAGTGTTGCTGTAGCCATGTCAGTCCCAGACTATGAGGGACAAGTCGGGTTATGGGCGCACTTTTGCTCCTCATCCACATTTGTGCCCTAAGACACCACTGCAACTGCCCAGCCCCCTGAGTGCCTACTCAGAGCTCTCTGGCTCAGGAGCAAAATTAGCTATCCACATGAAGAGAAAGAGCTACAGGAATGTGAATTCGCTCTTTCATTTACTACAGCAGCATTTACACAGTAGAACAGAGGAAATATTAGTTATGCATATAAATCTCATGGAAACTGACAGACCACATATTGCTATTTTATTGCTGCAATTATTTTTTTGCCACTACCATTGGTTAATAATGCAGTAAAAGCAACCTAACTGGTTAATAATTAAAGCACACAGGCTATGTCTACCCTAGAGGGTTGTCAACATGCAGAGCGCCCAGATTCCCAAGCGCATTCTGTTGACAGTAAATCGACAGAATTCAGCACCTTTGTCGACAGTCATATCCTGCTCCCCACAAGGCAGAACACCTCTGTCGACAGAGATCTGTCTACAGAAAGCCAGTCTGGACATTCTGAGGGGGGAGGGAGTCTTCCAGCATCATGGGAGGCTAGATGGGCCCTGGGCCCCGGGGGGAGCAGGGGGGCTCCCAGCACCTGTCATGGCTTGAAGAGGGCTAGCCACAAGGGTGACATCTGACCCCAGACACACTGAGGAGTGCAGCTCCGGAGACACAGGCATGCCCGCAGGTGAAAGACAGCACCCACTCCCGCAGCCAGCACTGTGAGCTGCAGGGGCGTGTGGTGGTCCTGGGGAGGGCCAGGCTGCTCCTGGCTCACCCGCCACCCATGAGGCAAGCCCTCTACAGCCGGACACCCCTCTTGGCTGCCCTGGGGGTTGAGAGCGCAGCAGTCAGAAACATCCCAGAAGCACCACGGAGCCCTTGTGCAGCAGGGCCCATTGTGCAGGCCACACATGGCCACACACAGGACATTCCTGGGACATTCCCATCCCTTGGCTTGTGGGGTGTTGGTTGCTGCTCATGGTGGGGGGGCAGGACCTCAGGGGCTCTGTTGCATGAATGACTCACCGTTGCTCCTCTGTGTCTTCCTTACAGCTTGACCCGCACTGTCTGAGGGCTGAGCCAGTACTACCTCAAGACCAGGGTGAGCCAGACCCACCCCAGCATTCGTGCTGGCCTGCAGCCGGAGGGGCCATTGCCAGGTGCAAGAGGACCTCCAGAAGGACCACAATGCAGCCCTCTGGGGGATGAAGAAGCTCCTGGAGTGACAGTCACAGGCCTGGGACCAACTTATGTTCCGCTTTGATGCTGCCACCAGCATCTGTCGGGACATGATGGCCCAGCTGCCTGCAGCTGCCATCCCCACCTCCCTTAATCTGTAATTATAAGGTTTGGGGAAGTACTTGTAACTGACTAATAGGACAGTCTTGTGAGCATCTGAGTTACTGTCTAGGAAAGATCTCAGAGAAAAGATGAGTGGTTTTCTCACCTGCACGAATGCGAGCATAGCACATTATAATTGAATTGTAGGTGCTTCCAGAAATGTAGAATTACTTCAGAAAGCAGTTTAGCTACCTAAGCTTTGGGGAGCTCTTCTATCATATGAAATTACAGGTTTTGCAACCAGGTATCATAGAGCTCTTCATAAAGAAGAACATAAATATTGTGGACTGTAATGATATTCTATGCCTAAACATTTTCAGAGGGAGCGCCTAAGAGTTAAGCACCCAGATTCATATTTAGGCAATAGTCTAAGAGCTTTGGGTGTTTTTCAGGTGTAGTAAGCAGCCGCAGCTCCCACTGAGTTCACTCATGTTTAGGTGCATAGGGACCAAAGTGTGAAAAATCTGGCCTGCCTAACGTTTGAGTAACAGACATCATTACAAAAGGTATTGCACCCCTCATACAATCTCACCTTCCTTACTCAGGCAAAACTCCCACCGACTTTGTACATCAACAAAGCCCCATTGGCTTCAACGAAACAACCTAAATCATGGGTGCTGGGTGAAGCTGCTGATTGGGAAAGCAAGCTCCCCAGCCTGCGACCACACCCATACACCAACCCTGCTTCTTCTATTCCTGATCCGCTTCTGACAGCCCCACACCTTCCACGCTGTCTCCCTCTTCTCTCTGCTCACCCACTCCAGCCAAAACAGGTTTGTGATATTCCCTGAAGTCTGCCAGAAATTTATGTGCAAAAACTTTGTAATAAGGGTGAGTCAGTTGTTCTGCAGAAGGGATCATTAAATATTATGGAATACTTGGTGCAGCCCTTCTCTATTTTACGTTTTCTTAATCAATATTAAAACCTGATTTTATATGTTACATATATTTCATGAATAAATTCCCCTCTATGTCAATACTGATGTCTTTTAGTGAGTAGATCTGAGCTGCTAGAACAAGACTCTGGATTTGCTTTGTGACCTTGGGCAAATATTTAATCTCTATATGTTGCTGTTTACACAGTAGTAAACTGTGTCTGGGGCCTTTGATAGAAACATGTTTTGTTGCTGGATAAATAAAAAGTGTATTATTAGAAGTATTATTATTATTGTATTATTCCCAAGGGTGTGGAAAGACTTCATCAGTTCATGTTTGGAAAATGCCCTGACTCACTGACATTTGCAGACATCTTCAGATTTAGGACCCTAACATTATGCATCTAAATCAGAGTGGTGGCTACCCATCTAAAACCTACATTTCAGATTTGGTGACCAACCCTAATGCCCCATTAGTCCAAAGGGAGATGTGGGCACCTCACACCTGTGAAAACGAAGCTACATATTTGGGTACCTATTGTAAGGCTCCACCATTTGCAAACCTTGGTTTATGTTACTAAATACCTAGGCTTTACAAAGACACTGTACACATGAAATTAAATTCATTTACTGTATCTGAGACAAATGACTGCTACAGTCACCAGATTTACCTGTGGAGCAGAGAGAGGAAATTATAAACCAGAAATGCAGTAAGCACCACTGCAGTCTAAACATGAATGCTTAAAGTGTACTTTACCCTTCAGCAAGCTATTTCAGGAGCCAGGTACCATGGGAAATGAATTATATTCAAATAGTCCACAGTGGAAAGTTATAATCACACTTCAAGGAGCTGGAGTTCTAATTCCCACCTAGCCACACAGCCCACCCCCAGAAAGGACCTGCTCTTCCCTCTCTCCCACCCCTCAGCTCACTGAAAGACCTCCTTGGGATTCCATGGACCAGTGTTTTCCAAACTTAAAACATGCATTTACCCCTTTCAAGACTTCAGCCTTATCAGGGTACCTCACCACCCAGTGCCATCCCAGTGCTTAGCTCCTGGTTTTTAGTCATTTATTTTGTGCCACGTACCCCATGAAATTCTTTCGACTACCACAGGTGGTACACATACTACACTTTGGGAAATACTGGCATAGACTATAAGCTCTTTGGGGCAGGGAGCCTTTTTTCCTCTCAGTTTGAACAGCACCCAGCCCCTCCGGATCATCATCTGACAACTAAAATAACAATCATACTCCCAGCAAAGTAGCTGGATCAGGGCAGGCAAACTACAGCCCTTGGGCCATGTCTGGCTGTCAGACCTTTTACTCTGGCCCTCGAGTTCCTGCCTTGGAGGGGGGTTGGGTGCTTGTCCCTTATTGTGGATGTCACTGTTCCATGTGGGTCCTGGGAGCAGCACGAGATGTGCAGCTCTGACTGGCTGGGAACTACAGACAATGGGATCTGTGGGGGTGACACCTGAGAACAGAGCCGTGCACAGAGCGTCCTACTCACGTCTCTGCACAGGAGCTGGATGGGGAGGTGCTGCAGCTTCTGGGAGCTCTTTGAGGTAAGCACCACCCAGAGCCTACATCCCTGCCCTCCCCACAGCCCAAAACCCTGCCCTAGCCCTTTTCCTCCTTCCCCTTCATCAATCCCATCCCAGAGCATCCTCTCACACCCCACCCCAATTTCACGAGCATTCATATCCCTCCTTACAATTTCCATAATGAGGTGTAGCCCTCTGGCAAAAAAAAAAAAAAAAAGAAAAAAAAAAGTTTTCCCAGCCCTGTTTTGGGCGCTCATTTGCTACCGTGAGGAAGAGATCCCAGGAGGAACCTCCAAGACAAATGTGAGCTTGATAACTGAGGAACGGTGGGGACAACTGAATCAATAGATTGGGTGAAGGAGCTGGCAGGATTGAGGGATTTGGCAAGGGACTGCCAGAGCATTCTACCTGAGAATGACACGTGTATCCTCAACTGAGGGGAAAACTGTTTGAGGGACACCGCCCCCCCATTAAAGTGTTTGCAGCACAGCATCAGCAGGACATAGACAAAGAGTTTTTAAGGCCAGAAGGGACTACCTGATCAGCTAGTAGGACATCCCGTGCATCACAGGGGACTGACACCTTCCAGCACCCACACACTAAAGTCAACAAGCAACAGCCAGAACTAGAACAAAATATTACAGAATTACATGCCTCAGAGACTCAGCTACTGAATGCCGCAGGCAGAGATCAGGAGGAACAGAGGTACACCAATGCCCAAGGCTCCTGCAGTAGCAGTGACTTCAATCAGTGAGATGTATGCAGATGATCCTAGCACACCCTAAATTGCAGAGAAAACCAAACCCCTCCACCAAGACACCGCCAATCTGACCTGGACCTTCTAAGGCACAATCCCTCCCAGAAGTGCTGCTAGGGTGTTTAGTTTTCCATAGCTCACAATGCAAGCCCATGGCTAAAAACCAGTCTGATCCACATTGGACAGCATTGTTGAACGACTACTGCTGGGCTGAAGGGAATGGACTGTAAAGAGCACCCCATCAATTATTTTGAAAGTAAACAGATTCCCATTACGAATATTATTTTGGCCTGAAGGTTCTGTTAGTATGCACCTGTCCTTAAGTTCACTTTTTTTTGGGCAGATGATTGGAGCAGCCAAGAACATAACGCAACAACCTTTTTTACTTCATTTATTAATTATCCAAGCACCCAAAGCTGCATTCGGATATCATTAGATCAGATGTCTGCCTTTAAACACATACAGAGAAAAGGGAAATTCAGAGTTCTCAGTGGTTGAAAATCTGGGCCAAGTTCTCAGCATGTGTAAACAGACAAATTTCCACTGAAACCAAAGGGGCTGTACCTTTTTGCATCAAACAAGGAACTACCTTCCTCATATTTCCCCATTCCACCAGTGTTTAAGAAAACTAGATACCTCAGTGTTATATTACAGAGCTATATATGTCTGAAAATCTGAAGTAACTTATTTTTCACCTTCAGAATTTCCTGGTTCTTGTAAGATCAAATTTAGTCAAAAATGTTGTTTCAATGTATTTTTTAGTGGTTGGATTTTTGTTGTTAAATAGTTACAGTAGGGTCTCGACATTTGCGACTGCCACATTCGCAAATTCAGTTATTCACAAGCAGCCTCACTTCCCCAGGGCTCCGGAGCCGGGAGTGCCAGTAGCTGCCATGGGTTCCCAGGGGCTCCAGGGCTGAGAGTGCTGGTGGCTGTCACGGCTTCTCCAGGGCGCCAGGGCAGGGAGCACCCTGAACACAGAACCCTTGCGAATGTTGAGACCCTACTGTACATTGGGATCTTTTAGGTCTCTTAACAGCTGCATGCAAGACATTTACAAAACTGTTCTGATGAGTAAAACACAGCATCTTTGTGACATCCTTCTGGGGCTCCACTCATATGACTCTCTCTACTAGAGATGGGGAACCAATGACCTGTGGGCCAGTTGTGCCTGTGAGGCTTGGGCTCTCGCCCTCACCCCCATAAAAGAGATACTAGAGTGAGCTAGCATTGATGCTCCAGCCACGTGGAGGGGCAGGACCACAGATGTTGCTAGAACAAAGGTTCCAGCGACTGGGATTGGGAGCCA
This sequence comes from Carettochelys insculpta, assembly GCF_033958435.1. Lineage (NCBI taxonomy): Eukaryota > Metazoa > Chordata > Testudines > Carettochelyidae > Carettochelys > Carettochelys insculpta. Next base: position 226,341,608 of record NC_134138.1, read on the forward strand.
GCTGGGATTCCAGTGGCGGAGAGTCCAGCAACTGGGAGTGCAGCTAGGTTGGGAGCAAAGCTGGACTGGTGGGCCAGAGGCAGCAGGGAGCTAGTGGCCGGGGCCAGGAGCAAAGCCTGGTGGCCAAGTGTATTTGGGTGCACGTGAGTGGTCTCAAATGGAACTGTTATGATTTCCACTGTTTTCATCTGTCCTATCTCTTGGTGGCTTAATGAGATCTCATCTCTCCTTCGCAAATGTTAAATCTTGTCACCTCTTTGATATAGGGCTGTTTCTTCAGGGAAGTAACTTGTTTCTCACATGTTGAATAGTGTTACTGAAAAAAAAACTTTTGCACCGTTCTTCAAAGAGAAACAGCTGAGCTGGCTTTTATATTCAAATTCGGCACATTAACACATGGTTTAAACCGGGATGGGAACTTTCTGAGTCACTAGAGGCGCTTGTCTGCATACTTGGCTTAATCTAATTCTTGACTTTCACCCCCCACCCCTCCACTCTCTGATTTGCTCACCCTGATCTTTTTTTTCTGATTTGTCCTCCTTGATTACTGTTTTTGGTTCTCTGTGCCTTAAATATTGAGTCTGTTCTGGTCTGGCTATGGTCTGAAGAAGTGGGTCTGTCCCACGAAAGCTCACCTAATAAACCATTTTGCTAGTCTTTAAAGTGCTACTTGACTGGTTTTTGTTTTTTTTTTCCCACAGTTACTTATTCCTACTTCACAATTGCATTTGGCCAAATGATTTCTCTACAGCATCTGTATAGCACGATTGGTTCCTGGCCAAAAGGAACTGTGGAGCCAGTGCCCTGGGTGGGGACAGCACAGCCACCCATTCATCCAGGAGCCAGACATGCCAGTAGCTTCCTGAGAGTTGTTCAGAGCCACGTAGGGAGCCTGCCAATCAGTGTTCCTTCTAATTTTTAACATCCATGTGCAGAATAAATTTTGTTATGTGCACCATGGCACGTGCAGAAGGGCTCCACGAGCAGAAGCTCATGCTGCTGGCTGTGCGTGCTCTGCCAATCAGCTGGATGGCATTTGAACTACTCCTAGGTGGCTAATCAAGCACTCAGTTTAAAGGGGACACTGCTGCCCATCCCTCTTTTAACAGCCTGGTAACTGGTGCTGACTGGAGATGCCAGGGTCCCTTTTAACCTGGGGGTTCCAGTCAAAAACTGAACAACTGGCAAGCCTAACACCATCACTTTCTTAGGTTATGAATGGGTTCTAATCCAGTGCTTCTGAGCATGCCTACCCAGCCAGGCCCTGAACGAGGAAGGTGTCCTTTCACTTGTCTTCACCTACAGTGAGGCAGCAGTATACATGCCCTGAGGAAGGACCTTTTACTGCAAAAATGTGGATGCTGAAGGAGCAGAAACACCTACAGGGTTAGGTGGCAGCTGAGCAGTTTTGTGAGTCACTGTGGTCTCTGAGGCTGGGCCTCAGGCACCTAAACCTGGTGGTTTGGTGCCTCAGTACCTTTGCGAGTCTAGGCCTTTATGCTCAATGACTCTGTTTGTAGAGCCCGTCCCTCTCACCAACATGTATGTGGCTGTGCGGATGCACACCCCAGTGAGGCTGTTTGAAAACAAACTTGCACAGACAGGCTGTGTCTGCACAGACAGGCTGTGTCAATGGCCATTTCAAAGATTACTAATGAGGCGCTGAAATGCATATTCAGTGCCTCATTAGCATGTCGTTGGCCGCAGCTCTTCAAAATTGCTGCATTTCGCTGCCGCGCAACTCATCCAGATGGGTGTCTTTTTCAAAAGAACCCTGGGAACTTCAAAATCCCCTTATTCCTATCTGCTGATGGGAATAGGGATTTCAACGTTTGCAGGGTCCTTTCAAAAAGGGCCCCATGCAGATGAGCCATGTGCAATCGAAACATAGGACTTTCTAAGTGCCATGGCTGGCAGCATGCTAATGAGGCACTGAATATTCATTTCAGCTCCTTATTAGTATTCTCTGATTTGGCTATTAGCACAGCCCTTTCAAAATTTTGGCCAAGTGTAGACATGGCCTAAGAGTAAGATCTGCTTGCTGTTGATATTCCCAGGCTTCTCTTCACATTTTTTTAGCCTCAGGCTTTACGAAGCACTGAAAACAGTGTTTACAGTATTTGAGTCCCTTGAGAAATAGTCTCCACAGCTGTCTTTATTATAGCTTAATTTGGGTAGCGCATCATTACCCTATTTGCATGACATCTGATCCACACCATTTTCTTGATCAAAATTTATAGTATGGCTTTTACTTGTCACTAGAATCATTCCAGTTAAAAAGGTTCAGCTATATGCGGCTGTGGAGAGTGATCCCACCATTTTCACACCTTCATTTCTAATATTTATTCACAGCTCAGATGTTCCTAAGCTTTATGACACAATGACATGTGATTGACAAAGCTTATTTTAGAAAGTCTCAGCTTTTCAAGATATGCTTCCTTATCAAGATGTCACAGAGAAAAGGGGAAAAAAACCAAAAAAAAAAAAAAACCACACCACACCATTAACCTTTCTGGGAAAGGGATTAATAAAAGTTGTCTATGTGCCTTCTATTGCACAATTGTGAAAGCGGTAAAACAAGCTAATTCTTAAATAATTTACATACATCCCCTCAAGGGAAATGTGTTCACACACACGAGAAAACGGAGCACCAGCCCCAGAGTTTGTTGGGAGATTACCAACTTTCCAATGGAACCAGGAACAACAATACCAAGCCCTCATGAATCCTGAGCAGGACTGCCAAACATTGTCCCTGTGTCCACACGTGCCTTTTCCTTTCGAAAGGGGCATGTTAATGAGCAGGTTTGAAAGATGCTAATGAGGTGCTGAATATTCATTGCAGTGCCTCATTAGCATCTTTTGAACCCGGCATGAACATGCCCCTTTCAAAAGGAAGGGGCATGTGTAGACACAGCCTGTGAGATTAGTCTACAGGGCATGAGATTTTTGAATAATTATAAATTTGGGCTCTTTTTGTCTGTCTTCTGGGTTTTGAGTCTGTCTCAGAAATAACACTGTCATGCCCTGAAGCATGGGTGGTTTGTGCCCTTGCCCTCAGAGCTCTGTTGAAACATGACCAAATCCTATATGCACATTCATGCACATTTCTTAATAGGGATACGCCTACATATACCTATCTCATAGAACTGGAAGGGACCTTAAGAGGTCATCAAGTCCAGTCCCCTGTCCTCAGAGCAGAACCAAGCATCATCCTCAGACCCCTAAAAGGTCCCCCCAAGGATTGGGCTCACAACCCTTGCTTTACAAGGCCAGTGCTCTAACCACTGAGCTACATTAAAGTTTACCAATCAGTCTCATCCTAAACAAAATTGACTCCATCAATCAAAGACTGAACAGAGACTGGGAGTAGTTGGCCCATTACAAAAGCAGTTTCTGTGCTCTTGATGTTCACACCTCCACATTAGCAACCGTCAGTGAGCTACATCCCCCCTGACTGAACTGACTTGATTTCTCCTCTCTTCATGTTCACAAATCCACATTAAACTGCCAATAATGGGCCATACCCACCCTGACTGACTAGACCTGGTCAGCTCTAGCCCTCCCCTTTACTGAGACCCCCTCTTTAAATTCTCCTCTAAATACCTCCCCGCCCTCCACACACCCCATTCATGCATCTGATGAAGCGGGCCTTTGCCCACGAAAGCTTATGCTTCAAAATATTTGTTAGCCTATAAGGTGCCACAAGACTTCTTGTTGTTTTTGAAGATACAGACTAACTCAGCTACCCCTCCGTTACTAACCAATGTCTCACTCTCCCAGCACAGCTTCATTTGCCATTTCAAGTGGAAAGTCCCTTTTTTGGCCAGAAAACCAGGGAGCATCTATACTTGCCTATGACTGCAGAAAACAATCAGCAGTTTTACCATAACAAGAAAACCACCCCCACTAGAGGCACAGCACTTTTACGGGTGATGCTTTCGTGGTGATGTGTCAGTGAAAATATATCCTTGCTGGTTTTGAGCATTTCACCACTGCAGGATATTCCACAATGCCTAGCTGACCACACTAGGCAGCACTTCTACTATGCAGAGACCAAGTAACCAGACATCTGCTCTTCCCTCTGTACAGCCCTGGGAACTTTGAAATCCCCCTTCCTAATTTCGTGGCAAGCGTTCACTTATCAGGCCAGGTGACAACGCCTGTGCCACTGACCTAACAATCCCCTGCTTGCAGAAATGGTGAGCTAATACCGCTGATCGGTGTTTGCAGAAAGGGGGCTGTGCAGAGACTCAGGATCACTGCCCCTCCTCATCAGGCCTATCATGGAAAAAATGGGGAGAGGTGCACTGTGGGATAGCTCCCCTGAGGGTGCTGCTCTCCACAGCCATAGAAGTAGGGCAGACAAACACTCTCCGATGCCTGTGGAAGTAAGTGACTGCACAAACCTGCCCCTTTCTTTTACTGGTTTTCTATCACGAGTGAAACAGAGCACAAAAGCTCTGCAAGTGTAGATGTAGCTAGCCTCAAAAAGGGGACTGTCTTAACTGGCTCAAAGAGGAGTTAATACAGTTATTTAGGCCTGGTCTACACACCTGAAGCTTAGGCTGACCTAGCTACATTGCTCAGGGTGTGAAAAGCTGCTCCTAGGAGAAACATTGTTAAGCTGGTCTATCCGCCCACGTAGACTCCCCTGATGGATTCTGGGTACCTTGCTGCTGCCTCTCAAAGGGGTGGGTTTACTAGAGTACTGGATAAACCCTTCCATCACTGTAGCCAGCATCTATAATAGAGCAGGGTTGCAGCAGCACTTGTACTCTAGACATAACCCTTACTCTGTTTTTACGAAAAAAAAAAAAAACAAACAAACCCTGAGGCCTTGTGTACATAGGGAAATTTCTCAGGTCAGCTATAGGGGAGCAGAGATTCTCTTCCAGAATAAAAACACTATTATTATATAATAGTGTATCCATGTACCAAAACAGCCATAGCAAAGCCAGAAAAGTTTCCCCAGGTAAATAAGACTTTAGTTTCCTATGAAGACATTCTTACTACAAAGAATTTCTGGCACAATAACTATGACCATTTCATACTTTCACTAAAATTCTTCTCTCTTCAAAAGTATAAAAAAATGGATGACAATAAAAGCCGTAATTTGAGGATATAGGGATGCTTGACTCTGCCTCAACCCAGACACCCGTAACAGATTATCTCTCCGGTTATGTCCACACACCGCAGCTAGACACTGCAGCAGGGCCCTGCCAGCTGGTTCTGGTTCATGTGGCTCAGGTGGAACGGTTGTTTAAGTGCCAGGTAGCCATTTGGGCTCAGGCTCCAGCACATGCTCTGGAACCCTCCCACCTCACCAGCATTTAGAGCCCAGGCCCCAGCCTGAGACTATCTATCTTGCAATTAAACAGCCTTAACCTGAGACCCACAAGCCTTAGGCAGCTTGCAAGGGCAGCTGCAGGTTTTTAACTGCTGTGTAGAAACACCCTCGCGGTTCCTTTTCCAGCCCCACACAACGGTAATTCTGTGAAATGCGCAACATGAACCAAGAGAGCAAACTTGCCAACTACTCTCCACAGGACCAAAATCATCAGTGCTCAAAAGAAACGATGTGAGATTATTTCAACCTCCTGGTGTGACCAGGTTAGGACAGAGAAACACTAGTGAGCAATGGCTAAAGTTTCTCTTCTGATATTTTTTTAATGGGATAGAAAAAATACCAAGGTTCTAGAGGCCATAAAAGAGCACTTGTTATAATTGCTCTTATTATTGAGTTCTGGATTCTAACTGAAGGTGACTAGAATATCATTACAACTGCCGAGTAATGGATGGGATGAGTATTAGCCCACATGGTTTACTAGATATTTTTACACATATTAATTTTTGACATGTGACTGTTTCTTTTCTCACACTATCACTCACCAAGGTAAATGACAAGGTAACAAATTAAATGACTGGGGAATCAATCTTCCTGACATTTAGAGCTGGACGGAATCTACTGGGAATTGTCTCTCACTTGGAAAAGATGCCAAGTGAAAAAATGAAACTGTTCTTTGAAAAAGAAGACTCTCCCTCCACAGGCTGAAGAATGGGAAAATAACCCATATCTAAGGAAGTCTGACTGTCCTCACGTTATTGCCCACCCAAAGTTAAACATGAACGAGTCTACATACTTCTCACAAATAATGAAATTATTAAACTAATCATTTTGGAGTGCTTTTTATTTGCCTTTAGTGTTTTAAAATTGATACACTAATGTTCTCCCTGAAATCATCAGGACTAGAAAATTACTTGTTTTGTTTGACACTTAAGAAAAAGTGCCAAATATCTTGAGACTTGTGATAAAAACATGAGAGGGGGCAGTCCCCTCCCTCGTTCTGCTGAGCACACAAGGCCACTGTATTTATTGTGTAAAATTATTGTTACAGTAGCTCCATTTATTTCAGTGGAGCTTTTCCAATTTTCACCCTCACAGAACATAGTCTTTTTGATTTCCTTCAGGGAAAGCAGAAGCAGAAAAGGACAATACCAGAGTTTCTCTCTGTTGCTCCCCCCAGGGCGAGTGATGGGAAGAAAAAGCAAAATGCAGTGGGTGAAATACAGCCAACAGATTAAATCAACTGTTGCAGGTAGGGCTGCTAAGGATGAAAAGGTAGTGTATTTCTCCATATTTGTGCCCTGATCACCCCCGCAGCAACCGAGAATCAGATCCAATCACAGAACCATATGAATAGCCCACAGTGAGCAACGTAGCTAATTCAGGCCATGTATATCATACCGGGTCCATAGCAGCACAGCTACAGTATTACAATGTGAACATAACCTTTCAGTGTAGACACATAACATAACCTTACAGTGAAGGCACAACTTACAGTGACAGAAGGGGTTCTTCTGTTAGTGCAGGAACACCCTCTCCTCAAGTGGCAATAGTTAGGCTGACTTACACATTCTTCCATTTACCTCCGTCACTGTCAGTTAGGTAACATTGCTACAAAACTCAGAGGTATGAAAAATCCACACTGAGTAACATAGAGATGTTGACAAATTTTAAGTGTAGACCTGGCCTTTTCCTAATTCAGTGTTCAAGGGATTTTTTTTTTTTAAATCTATAAATTGATCAGCACCGAACAAATTGAAAAAATTCATGCTTGTGATTGGTCAATTAAGTCACATGCTACTGTTGTTCAAGTAAATATACAATCTCTGCCACAGACTACAGTTACACTACAGCAATCTGTCGACAGAAATCACGGGCAGAAGAGACTTCCCGACGAAACTTCTGTCGACAGAGTGTAGACACACACAAAAGCCAATTGGAACAGCTACCTGCTGTCCACAGAGTGGCCAGGCTGCCCAGCTGCTCTCTTGACAAAACAGGCATCCAGCAGCACAGCAGACAGGGCTGCCCATTGTTCTGGATGCTGTCGGTCGAGAGAAGGCCCCGCAGAGCATCCACACAGATTTTTCTCAACAAAATCTTTCAAACAGCAGCCTTATGCCTTATGGCTGAGAGGCAGAATGCTGCCAGCGAACGTGCTGAGTTTTGTCAACAAACCTCATTTTGTGTGTGGACGTTCCACCCGTTTTGTCAACAAAACCGGGGTTTTCTAGGCAAAACTTACTAGTGTAACCAGTAGCCAGAATGAACAGCAGAATTTGCCCAATGGGGAGGGGAGCAGAAAACACTACTGCTAGTAAACCAACTCACTAAGATTTTCAAAAGATCTGAAAAGATTTAGAACAAATCCCACTGAAATCTCCTGAAATGTTTCTGAGACTGGGGAAAGTTTCCCTAACACACAATTGAAACAATCTGAAAATATTTCTGCAAACTACAAAAAATTATTCCTGTGAACGAAACCAGAACAATACATAACCAGGACCACTGCCCTTATGTCTTTGGGTGCTCTGTGAAATGTGAGCACCTGTACCCATGCCCCGCCAGGGCAGCAATTCTGCAAAGCTCAGGGGTTTGGGGGCAGGAGCAGGACAGGGAGGCTGGTGGGGCAGCAGGTGGAAGGGGAAGTAGTGCTTCCTGCCAGAGCTAAGGGCTGGCAGGCAGAGCAGGATGCCAGGACATTGGGGCCACCGGTGCTGGAAAGCGGTCAGAGCAGGAGGTGGGGGACTGAGGGAGTCGGTCGCTGGGGCAGAGAGGGGGAGCTACGGGTTGTGATGAAAGGGCCAGGAGACTGGGCCATGAAGCAGGGTGGAGTGGAAGCCAGGGGCCTGGGGCTGCTTGAGGCAGCATTGTCCTCTGGCTGTGCTAGCACAGGGGGTTAAAATGGTGCCCTACGCAGCTGCATACTCTGTGTATGCCTAGGCACGGCTCTGTACATGACCTGAATTTGTTACGGATTTCCCCCAAGAGGCAAACAACTAATTCCTATAATCCAGGCAGCATTTCTGTTGTAAATTCTTCACCTATATTTGCATTGCAAATATGTACTTGTACAGCAGCAGCCTGGCAGCTTATCAGCAAGAAATCAGCCTACCACGATAGGCTATTTGTGAGTGTTCACCAGCCAGGGGAAGCATGACGTGCCCATCTCCATGGCAGAAAACACCCTCAGGTGTTTCATTTTGGTATGGATGGGATCAGGAGAAACTCACTTTTCCCCCAACAATTCATTTAGGGAAATGGGTGACACCTTCCTTGGCCCCAGGCCAGGCCACTTCCCTCACAACAGCAGCAGTGATGATGCATGGAGGGATGGGGGTATACATGAGGGGTCACAGGCACCCCGCCCCCCAGCACTGCCACCTTGCACTGTCAGTGCCGTGTCACTTCTGGTGAGTGCAGGGGCCATCCTGCCCCTCCCCTGGAGCAGTGGGGCCTGAGAGCAGCATGAGCTAGAACAGCTGGTACAGTTCTGGAGCCAGGCCTCCCTGGGCTGACACTTTAATGGAGTGGGCCATTCTGTTAAATACCTGAAAGTTTGTGTTCTACTGAAAAGAGACTTTAACAACTGTCTACAGCAGGCATGTCCAACACGCGGCCCATGGGCCGCATGCAGCCCTGGACAGCTAGTAATGCGGCCCCACAAGATCGTAAACTGTTAACATTATTATGTGATTTATATACATTAACTATATTATATATTTTATATGTGGCCCAAGACAATTCCTCTTCACTCAGTGCGGCCCAGGCAAGCCAAAAGGTTGGACACCCATGGTCTACAGAGAGAATGCTCAGAACTTTATTCATATTCAAATTCGACACGTTAACATGTGATTTGAACAGGGATGGCAATCACCTGACCCATTATAAGGACTCTTTCACATACTTTGATGTTTTAGATCTGAAGAATTGGGTCTGTCCCAGAAAGCTCGTCACCTAATAAATTATTTTGTTAGTCTGTAAAGTGCTACATGACTGCTTTTTTGTTTTGTTAGAATACAGACTAACACAGCTATCTCTCTGTCACTATTTAGTGTTATATCTAACTCTTAACTTCCCCACCCCACAAACCCTGTCTCTTCCCCCACCCGCCATCCCACTGCTCTTCTGATTTGTCAACCTTGATAACAATTTTTCTGATTTGTCAACTCTGATAACAATTTTTGGTCCTCTGTGCTTTATATATTGAGTCTGTTCTGGCTAGGCTATGATCTGAAGAAGTGGGTCTGTCCCATGAAGTTCATCACCCAATAAATTATTATGTTAGCCTTTAAAGTGCTGCATGACTGCTGTTTTGTTTTGATAGAATACAAACTAACGTGGCTCTCTCTCCATCATTATCACAGACTGGTATAACTATGTCACTATCTACAACCCTGCATGACAGTTACAGAGTGATTCTATAGCACAGACCTTGCCTTAAAGGCTTCTTGCTTTGTGAAGTGCATCTGAGACAGCCTACACAACTTACCTCTCTAGCAATTCCACTCAGGGGCAAACACACAGAGTTAACTAAAGCCATGACTTTTACTACAGCACTAATCAATCATGTAAAGGAGCCAGTATGCCTCATTTGCTGCTGTATTTGACTTGAGCAGCTATGATTTACAATGAGCATGACAAAGAGTGGTGCAACAGAAGCATAGTCTTCATGCACACTCCATTAGTATTGCTTCATGCAGAGAACGGGGTGCGTGGGAAACAGAAATTAAATGTGCCTGTTCCATTTTATTGAAGAATTATTTTATGTTAGACCTTTAGCTCCTTTTCCTTTTTTTCTTTTACTTTTTTTTTAAAGAAAAGACTGAGTGGAAAAAACTAGTTTGGAAAGATTAATAAATACCAGCATTTGGTATTTGAGGTGGTATTTGATATTTTAGGAGCAGGTTGTTGACGCAGGAGGAATAGCTCAGTGGTTTGCCCATTAGCCTGCTAAACCTGGGGCTGTGAGTTCAATCCCAAAGGGGGCTGATTAGGGCAAATAAGTACTAGGGATAGCACTTTGTCCTGCAAAGAGGGGAGGGGACTAGACTAGATGACCTGCTGAGGTCCCTTCCATCTCTGAGAGGTGTATCTTCTAGTTAAAAACAATTTTTTTGCATTAACAGGTGTGTTGTTAACAAGGCATGAGAAGTTATTCTTCTGCTCTACTCTGCACTAGTTAGGTCTCAGTTAGAGTACTTGGCCAAGTTCTGGGTGCCACATTTCAAGAAAGTTGTGGAGAAATTGAAAAGGGTCCAGAAAAGAGCAGCAAGAATCATCAAAGGTCTAGAGAACATGACCTATGAAGAAAGGCTGAAAGAAATGGGTTTGTTTAGTTTGGAAAAAAGATTAAGTGGCTGGGGGACATGATAGCAGTTTTCAAGTATCTAAAAGGGTGTTATAAGGAAGAGGGAGAAAACTTGTTCTTCTTGGCCTCTGAGGATAGAACAAGAGGCAATGGGCTTAAACTGCAGCAAGGGAGATTTAGGTTGGAGATTAGGAAAAAGTTCCTGTCAGGGTGGTCAAACACTGGAATAAATTGACTAGGGAGGTTGTGGAATCTCCATCTCTGGAGATATTTAAGAACAGGTTAGATAAATGACTATCAGGGATGGTCTAGACAGTACTTGATCCTGCCATGAGGGCAGGGGGCTGGACTTGATGACCTCTCAAGGTCCCTTCCAGTCCTAGCATTCTATAATTCTATGTTAGGAAATTAGTATGTGAACAGGAACCCGATCACAATGTGGGTCAATATTTTTGAGCTACTGAAAATTCAGAATGGGGGTGGGGGGTGGGAGGCAGGAGGAAATATATGGGTGTGACTTTTCAGAAGGAAAAATTACAAACCTCTCCTTACTTGAACAGATTTTTTAAAAATCTACTCTAGAGCTGGTTGAAATGGACTAAAGTTTATTTTTAAAGGGTTCCCCCTCTAAAGCAATACTCTCACCTCTCCCTCCCACCAAACACACAGATTTTCCAACTTGCTTAGGTCTGCATACATAGTATATAGGGCCCTGATGAAGTGTCACGCACCTGCTCTGTTGCGATGCTCAGGAATGCATAATTCTGTGATATCCCAAATACTAGAAAACTCTGCTGGAACCAGCCCGTAATGGCAAACACTTTCAGTGCTTAAATGAAAAAAAGACTGAGGCTATATTAAACCTCTTAGCAATGTAATTAATCCCAGCCCCAGCCCTGTTCCCTCAGTGTAGATCTTGCTAGAGAAAATTCTTCCATGAATTGAGCTACCAGCTACCCCAATTAAAGATCCCCTCCCACTAGCAGAAGTCATGTCTACACAGAAGCACCACAGCAACATAGCTGCAACACTGCAGTTGTGCTGCTGTAGCATTTCCAACGTAGACAAGCCCTGAGGCCTGTCCTACATTTAAAACTGAGGTTGACACATAGGTACTTCAATTTGGAGTTTAAAAAATCCAAACTCCAGAGTAACGTAGTTATGCTGACCTAACTCCTAGTGCAGACAAAGCAGGGTCAACAGAAGTATACTTCCATCAGCCAAGCTAGTGTCATTCTGGGAGGTGATGTTACTACAGTGACAGAACAGCCTCTTCCATTGGTATAGACTGAAACTACATCTTGGGTTATGCTGGAATAGCTGCAGCACTGTACACCCAATACAGTCCCCATAATGTAGACAAGAACTGTCTCAGATGACTCTTTTCATATATAACTGTATTCAGAGTCTGCCTTATTATTTAAATACCTCTGTGTAGGAAAACAAAAATCTTTTGCCATATATAATAAAAAGGTACTTACTGAAGTCCCCATGGGTTAGCTCCATAGCACAACGCTGTTTCTAGTAGCTGTGATGTCTCAAAACAATGACCCCCCCACCCCACCCAACTCTTTCAGTTTGTTATGTTGCCTTCACAAGCTCACTCACAAGGTTGTCAGGGCACTCCCTTCATCCATCTCTCCCCTCCATCCACCTCCTCACAACTCTATAGCTCTGAACCTGCACCAGTGAGGGAACTTTGCCATTGACTTGAAAGAACATAAGACCAAGCCATATCATAGTATTGCTTATTTAGGAAAGGAAATGAATAGCTTTGTTAGGGAAACTGCTGGGTGAATTTATGCTTGTACAATGTAATTATTCAACTGGGATTTGTTCAGGGCATTAGGGCTAATGTTCTTCCTTTGCCCAAGGGCCCATGAATGGCCACACTTAAAGGGATTAAATGATCTCATAGCACTATGCTGGGACGCTAGTTCCATCGTGACTCAGGAGGAAGAGCATCTAGCAGGTGGTGTGTGTACAGCACTCTTATGACGGAGAAATGAAGTTGCTGGAGTGAGGGGGGAGATCTCCTCTATGTAAAGACTGGCTTCAGATTAGGGGATCTGATGACATACCCTGAGTGAAGTAGTGTGGTGTCAGGACATGCCCAAAAGTCTGGATACCTGTACATGAGAACTAGCAATATATTCACAATACCTTTATAAGATGATGTGGTTCACTTCCTTCTTCTACAACAAGTAGCTGAGATCTTCCATTCCTCTCATTGTCCCGAATGCCAACAGCAACTTGAGTAGCCTTCAGACGCTCGTATTTATTGCATGCTGAGCCACACCACTGGTAAATTTCCTGGAATAAATGAGTACCAATACTTCAGCCATCAGAATCAACAATGGGCAGAGTTATTAAATACTTAAGAACTGTTACCAAAACACAAAGGGCCAGACTGGCAGGTTGTGTAAATCAGCATGGCACCATCCATTTTAATGGAGCTCCCTCCAATTACACCAGCTGAGGCTCTTGATTAAAAATTGCTTCCATGTCATATAGAATAGTGCTAAAACCGAAGAATTCATATAGCCTCACTCACCATAGTGTCTATGTGCTAGGGCTTGGGTTTGGTTCAGAAATGCAAATATCTGACAGCTTATCTGAAACTTATCTAAACAAGCTTACCCTACTGAGCTTCTCCATGATAACTGTCTTGCTCAACTCAGTAATTAAATTTCTGGCACTTCATCTTCCAATAAGGAACCCTCAGCAATCTGCCCCTCTTATGGGATTTTGACAGTTCCAGTTCTGATTCCAGTCAGAAACCAGAGCCAAAGAAATTCTACACAAACATTTCAGAATTGTGAACCTGGCTCTCAAAAATGGACAAACGTCCTTCAAGTTGATCTGCTAATTCCTATTTTGGAGGCTGTTCATTTCAGATTTCTATTTTCATGTAGGCCCATTCCTGTTTCGATGCATCACTAAAACTAGGATCACTCAAAGGTACTTTCAAGAGAGCAAACAAATGTCCACCTTCAGTTAAGCTCTTTTGAACTGGAAAGTTTGCCTACCAGGGGTCTGATCCAAAAAACACATGAAGTGGACGCAAAGATTCTCAGTGAGTCTGGGTCAAGCCCTAGGTAGGCCCTTCCAAGTTCACTATCACTCTGGGGACCCTTCAACTGACAGCATCACAATGATGAAATGTTTCATAAAGCAAATAATCCAACCTTAGATGCAGACTGTGTGTCAGGTAAAGAAAACATAGTTTGGTCTTCACAGTATTTGCTGAAAACTTAGGGGCTGCATCTACACTAGCATGTTGGTTCAAATGATTTTTTGAAAGAAGGGTGTTCATTTGAAAGATGCAGCTGAAGAGCTACACATAAAAAGCCTTCTTTCGAAAGTACATTGAAAGAATGAAGCACTCCTTTTGAAATCGCTCTTCCTTTCCCATTTCAGGAAAAGCGCCCCCTTTTGAAAACTTCTGTTGAAATAAAATGTGTGTAGGAGTTCCACAGGCCTTTTTTCGAAAGAGCAGTCCTCTTGGGGCCTGATTTTTCAAACCGTGGCTTGTTCTTTCGAAAGAGTGGGGATTGTGAGGACACACTCTATAGAAAGTGCACATCACTCTTTTGATCTGCTTTTTTGTGCGTGAATGCACTCTTTCGAAAGAAGCTCTTTCAAAAGATATCTTCCAGAAAGACTTCTTTCAAGTAGAGTAGATGTAGCCAGGTAGATCAGAAAAGGATGAGGAAATTCTGAAGTTCGAAATAAAAAAAATTAGTCAACTAGTTTTTCTATTTATTTTTGGACAGTGTTAATTTGACTAGTTTGGGGTTTTGCATAATTCCTCACGAACTCACATAGGCTACGTCTACACGCGCAAGCAACATCGAAGTAGCTAATTTCGAAGTAGCGACATCAAAATAGCCTATTTCGATGAATAGCGTCTACACGTCCTCCAGGGCCGGCAACGTCGATGTTCAACTTCGACGTTCCGCAGCCCAACATTGAAACAGGCGCAGCGAGGGAACGTCTACACGCCAAAGTAGCACACATCGAAATAGGGATGCCAGGCACAGCTGCAGACAGGGTCACAGGGCGGACTAGCGCTTCCGGGGCAACAGCTAGCCGCTCCCTTAAAGGGCCCTTCCCAGACACACTCAGCCTGCACAGCACGCGGTCTGAGGAGCCATAGGCACACAGACCCCGGGCGCTGCAGTCATGGACCCCCAGCAGCAGCCAGAGGTCCACCCAGCCCTCCCGGCAGGAACAGGGCTTGCCCTGCTGCATGCCATGCGGGAAGCAGCTGAGCACCTCCTTGCCACACAGGAGGAGATGCCCCCAGGGCAGCAGGGCTCAACCCCTAACCCTGCAGCACCCCGCCCCCCGCCCCCCGCCTCACACGCCGGCGGCTGTGGAGCTACCCCACCAGCACCGACTGGTGGGAGCGGCTGGTGCTTGGGGAGTGGGACGACGACCGCTGGCTCAGGAACTTCAGGATGAGCCGGCAGACATTTATGGAGCTGTGCCAGTGGCTCACCCCCGCACTCAGGCACCAGGACACCACCATGCGGCGTGCCCTCACAGTGCAGAAACAGGTCGGCATTGCTGTCTGGAAGCTGGCCACTCCCGACAGCTACCGATCCGTGGGGCAGCAGTTTGGTGTCGGCAAGGCCACTGTCGGGGCTGTCTTCATGGAGGTAAGAGAACCCACGGGTGGAGGGCAGGGCAGGGGAGGGGGGCCCGGGCAGAGGAGGGCAGGGGAAGCCAGGGCAGGGGAGGAGGAGGGGAGGGGAGGCCAGGGCGGGGGAGGGCAGAGGAGGGCAGGGCAGGGCGAGGGGGCCCGGGCAGAGGAGGGCAGGGCCACGCACACCCTGCTCACCCCTCATTGGTGCTGTCCCATGTGCTTTCTCTGCAGGTCGTGCGTGCCATCAACGCCATGCTCCTGCACAGGCTCGTGAGGCTGGGGGACCCACATGCCACCATCGCAGCCTTTGCCACCCTGGGCTTCCCCAACTGCTTCGGGGCTCTGGATGGGACTCACATCCCCATCCGCGCCCCGCATCACATTGGAGGACGATACCTGAATCGCAAGGGCTACCATTCTGTCGTCCTCCAGGCCTTGGTGGACAGCCGGGGACGTTTCCAGGACATTTATGTGGGCTGGCCTGGCAGCACCCACGATGCCCGGGTTTTCCGGAACTCGGGCCTGTGCCGCCGGCTGGAGGCAGGGACCTACATCCCCCAGCGGGAGATCCCTCTGGGGGACACCACCATGCCCTTCTGCGTCATCGCAGATGCGGCGTACCCCCTCCGCCCGTGGCTCATGCACCCCTACACGGGCCATCTCTCCGCTAGCCAGGAGCGCTTCAACAAGCGCCTGAACCATGCGCGCCAGGTGGTGGAGCGCTCATTTGGCCACCTGAAGGGACGCTGGAGATGTCTCCTGACCCGCCTGGATGCAGGCCCCAACAACATCCCCCAGATGGTGGGTGCCTGCTGCGCCCTGCACAATTTGGTAGAGAGCAAGGGGGAGACCTTTTTCCAGGGCTGGGCTGCGGAGGCCGGCAGGGCAGACGTCCAGCCACCTGCTGCCCCCAGTCGGCAGGTGGACCCAGAAGGGACCCGGGTCCGGGAGGCCCTGCGGGCCCACTTTGATGAACAGGCCGCGGGGTGAACTCTGCCCAGGCCCCCTACTGCCCGCCCCTTCCTCCACCACACTCCTGCCCCAACGCCCACACCATGGAGCATCCCACCGCACCCCCCTCCCACTTGTCCTGGACAAATGACAGCACGCACTTGTGGCTCAACTTAAACTTCTTTTTCTGTTTCAGAACTTTTTTTTTAACTGTAAAAATATTTCAACCAAAAACAAACTATGTACAGACATGTGAAAACAAACTAATATGTACAAAAATAAAACAACACTAAGAAACAAGTGTCCTAAATAATAAAAAGAAAACCAGGGAGGATAAAGGGGAGAACTATGTACATGGGGGGGACGGGGCAAACGGGGGGCAACAAATATATAACAGGGTCCAACAACTATATACAAGGGGGGGGGCCACGTCCTGGGCCCCTCGCCCCTATAGCCCAGCACTGGGCGTTGGTGGCCGGGAGCCCCGCCGCGGTCGCAGCCCTGTCCGGGACTGGGTGGGGGCGGGCCGGACTGGAAGGTAGGGTGGCCGGCGAGTCTCAGGTGGCTCCAGGGGTCCCTCGGCGCTCCAGCCCTCGGCGGTGGGTGGCGGGGCGACGGCGAACGGGACGGCGACGGGCGGAGCAGCTGGTGGTGGGGCTGCTGGAGCAGGCAGGGCGGGCGATGCGGCGGCCGGCGCGGCATGGGGGGCCAGGTAGTCCACCAAGCGGTTAAATGTCTCCATGTAGGCCCCCCATGCCTCCTGGCGCCAGGCCAGCACCCGCTCCTGCAGATGCAGCTGCTGCTCCGCGACCTCCAGCTGCCGACGGTGGATGGCCAGCAGCTGGGGGTCCGTTGCTGTCGGGTGGTGGTGGCGCGGGGTCCGCCGTCTAGCCCGCCGTGGGGCCGATCGGTCCTCGGCCGAGGGGCTGGCCTGGAGCGATGGTCCCAGAGGGCTCTCCGGGACAACTGAGGCCTTGCCGGCGCTCTCTTCCGGTCCTTCTGATGGTGCAGGTGCAGGACAAAGGAGAGGAGGGGGGGAAGAAGAATGGAGACAGGCGTTAGTGTGGGCCCCGAGCCGTGGCCTTTGTCCCCCCAGCCCTGTGCTGCAGGTTCCCCATCCCCGTCCCCGGGAGATGCTGCTGTGATGGATGGGGTTCAGGGGTCCCCCTGCCCTGCACCCCGGCCCCTGGTGGGAGCGACTCTCACTTCACCCCGCAGGGTCTGACAGCAGGAGAGGTTTCTTAGGCCACAGATGCCCAGTTTCTCCCAGGAGTGACAGCACCAGCTGTCGGAAGAGACAGTCCTTCCAACCCGTCGTAGGGAGAAGACCCCAAGGGGGGCCCCTCTGGGATGCAGCTTTCCCCCTCCTCAGGCTGGCTGCCTTCCAGCTCTCCCTTCCCCTAGCCTCTACCTGTGGCCCCCGCCCTCCACCCCCAATTCCAAGCCAGCTCAGCTCCTCCCTCCTCTTTGTTCAGGGCAGAGGTGTCACCTGCCAGCTGTAGCCCCAGGATCCTCCTTTGCCCCTGGGAGCTATTCGGCTCTTGGTGCTCATATGTAGCCTGAGTCTCCCTTTTGCACTCCCCCCACTCCATCACATGCTGCTGCTGCTGCGGGGTGTCCCACCCCCTCCTCCCGGGGGCCCCTCGAGGTTCTGCTCCCCCCTGGCCCGGGGATGGGGCATGGCACTGTCATGCGGGGTGGGGGGGGCAGGGGCTGATGCAGTGCTGTGAGGGCCATGGCCCTGGTGTCCTTGGGGCCATGGCCATGTGAGCATGTGGGGGGGCCTGGACACATATCTATTACCCCCGCCCCTCAAGCCCAGGAGTGTCCACCAGAGGGGGGTACCTACCTGTCGGTCCGCTCCCACAGTCCGGAGATCCCCGGGGGGCGGAGGTCCTGCTGCTGCTTCGGGATGGCAGGAGGAGGATCTGCAGGCTGGATTCTGCAGAGGAGGAGCCCCCCTCCTCCTCCTCCTCCTCCTCCTCCTCCTCCTCCTCCTCCTCCTCCTCCTGCCGCGATGTCCCGGGGATGGCCTCCGGGGTGGGACCCCGGGGTGCGGGGCTTGCCTCCGGGGCGGACTCCAGCTGCAGGGCCTGCTGGGGCTTGTCGGCCGAGGTGTCAAGGGTGGCCAGAGTTGAGGAGGTGTGCCAGGGGCCCAGGATGTCCCTGAGCTCCCTGTAAAAGGGGCAAGTGACGGGGGCGGCCCCAGATCGGCTGGCCGCATCCCGGGCCCGGGAGTAACCCTGCCGCAGCTCCTTCACCTTACTCCTGACATGGTCAGGAGTGCGGGCAGGGTGACCCCGGGCAGCCAGGCCGTCGGCCAGCCGAGCGAACGCATCCGCGTTCCGCCTCTTGCTCCCCATTACCTGGAGCACCTCCTCCTCGCTCCAGAGCCCCAGCAGGTCCCGCAGCTCAGCCTCCGTCCAGGAGGGGCCCCGCTGCCACTTCCCAGCCTGGCTGCCCTTCTGGCTGGGCTGTGAGCCCTGGCTCCCCTTGGGGGGGGGGTCCCCTGGGGGCGCTGGGGGGGCTGCCGGGCAGCCATCGCAGCTGGGTGGGGGGCAGAGGGATGTGCAGGCTGGCCGCGTGTGCAGGCTGCTGCCTGCACAATCCCTCAGCTTCCTGCACAGGAAGGGAGGGGGAGGGGACCTTTAAGGGGCCGCTCCACGCGGCCACCAGTGAGCTGAGGGGCTGGAGAGAGCGTCTCTCAACCCCCCAGCTGATGGCCGCCATGGAGGACCCGGCAATTTCGACGTTGCGGGACGCGCAACGACTACATGGTCCCTACTTCGACGTTGAACATCGAAGTAGGGCACTATTCCTATCTCCTCATGAGGTTAGCGACTTTGACGTCTCGCCGCCTAACGTCGAAGTTAACTTCAAAATAGCGCCCGACGCGTGTAGCCACGACGGGCGCTATTTCGAAGTTGGTGCCGCTACTTCGAAGTAGCGTGCACGTGTAGACGCGGCTATATAGTGCCAATAGCAAAAGCTACGCAATATACACATCACATGTTAAATAAGAAGAATGCGCACTTAATAATTAATAAATTCATCTTTCAAAGAGGAAGGTAAACAATTGGCTGAGCAGACTGGTGTCTCTGGATATGATACAAATAGTAGAAAATGAACAGTTTGTCATTATTTTCAATGGTAAATAAGTAGCATGTAAAGTTTAGGTCAATATAATCACGTCCCAAATTTTATCACAATTTTAAACTCTTCTTTGCAGACCATATCCATAACTCGTATACAAGAGTTGTAGCCACCAAAGCATCCATTTAAGACAAAGGGGTTATGAAATACTGTTTCTTTGTACAAGTCAGTGCAGGTACCTTCTTGTAAATGCTAACTTGCTGTCTATCAACAAGGCAGCAGATAACCTCATTACAGCTTATTTCTAATGTCTGCTTTTGACTGACTAAAGGCAACTAAAACATATGTGATCTCACATACCAGGTAGGCCCTTCCCCAACAAGTGGTTATCCATTTTTGGAATCTGCCACCAATCAGCTGTTGTAGGCTTTCCTCAAGACTAGAAGTAGGCTACAACCAGAAGTTTAAATGAGGGCCTCCTCAAATGTCAAGGTGATCATTTTTGAATCCCAATATCTTTGAAACTGCCTTGATGATTTTGACCTGACTGCTGAGTCAAAAGCAGATGGGCCCGATTTCCCTATACTGGTTTGAATGTGTACTTAATGAGATATCCACTATCTAGGGCCAAAATCTTGGGTTCAAATTTGGCTAAATCTGATCTAATTCATGGAGTGCCTTCTTGACCCACCTTTAAAACAAGATATTATTATGAAGTATTCTAAATGTGTATCGAGAGAAGTCAGATCAATTTATTGTTCCTGTGCTGCACCAAGTATAGGTAGGGTTGGAAAGATTATGTTTTTATTGTTAAATATCAGTAGTCAATTTTACCATAGACAAAGAAAGCAAATCATAAAGTAATAAAGATAGGCAAAGAAAGAAAAATGCTGCTGGAGAAGTTCTCAAAATTTAAGGATATTACCATTTAAATTTTGACACGTGTATTTACAATTTGTGTATAAAGCTTTAACTTTTATCTACGGTCATTAAATAGCTGACTGACCCATTTTGTTCCCTGTCCCCAATATTTTTTGCTACTGTGCATAATTTAAAAAAATGGCAAAGAAGGAAAAATGCTTTAAAACAAGCATTGATATAATCCATCAAAAATGTTCAAGAAATTGAATTCGGCCAAATTTTAGAGTAAAACTGATTGCAAATCCAGACTCATTTGTCATGTTTTTTTTCTTCCTTGAAATATCATCAAGAATGACCACAAGACTAAAGGTGAGGTTAGGAAATCTAGACTGTATTATAAAGACCTACTCAAAAACATAGGCAAAATATATAACAGGACCAAAATATTAGAAGGATATACTGAAAATATAAATACTGAACTAATGACATATACATAATGAATGATAAAGAAAAGTAATTGGGAATTAATGAAGCATAAAGTAATAAACCAATACTGAGAATATCATAATCATACTGCATAACAATAACTCTTTGTAAACAAATATGACAACCCATATGAAGATTACAGGAGATCTGAAATGGAATGTTTAGTGTTACTTTATTCCTCAATCGTTGAAAGAGGAGCAAAAACAAAAGCTGTCTCTTCTCAGAAATCCTTCTCACACCTATAATGCCACTCACCTTTTTATTTTCTTCCTAAAATCTCACTTATTTTAAGGTCATGTCTACACAGAGGAAATTGACTGGCATATGTGTTCCTGTTTGCTTGTTTCTTGGGGGCATTCTGTTCAAAAATAAAACTGATTTTATTCTAGAATAACTACGGGGCTCTGTGACTGGAGTAATTACTCTGAGATAAAGTCACTCTTATCTGGAATAGTGTCTGCACAGGGAGACATAGGTGCTGGAATTAGGGGCACAGGGACTGCTGCAGCACCCCCAGGCTTGAAATAGTTTCCATTAGACATAGGGTTTCCAGTTGGGTTCAACAGCTCTCAGCACTCCCATTCTAAAAATTGTTCCAGCTCCACTGCAGGGAGTTATTCTGAAATAGCCACTGTGCTATAGTTTATTTTGCAATTGCTATGCCAGATGGTTTGACGAGTTTGTAAACAGGGTCTCAGTGATGTCAAAAGATGTTAAAAGATGTAGAATTTGATTCTGAAAAGCACCCATAAAGTTTACATCTTTATCCAAATTTCTAAAATTTGCAGAACCCAATTTGAAGAACCCAAGGCAGAGTGGCTTCTCCCTGGCTTCTCCCAGCTGGGGGAACCTGTGGGCTGAAGAGAGGAGCTGCGCTCCTTTCCATTTGCACTTAACTCACATTAATGCGAGTTAAGCACAAATCAAAATCATGCTGATCAGGGGTTTACTGTATTTTATCCAAACTATTTCTCATGTATACTCATATTTTAATTTTTTGCAATGGCTTCCTAATTTCCTAATAACTTTTCGTGTGCGTATGTACCTTTTGTCCATATACTTCTGCAGAAGTGAAATGCCTGTTTCAGGTCTACTTTTCACTCTCCTGTTGGCTCTTTTCTTTGTTGCATGCAACAAAAATGATTTCAAACACCAGTAACATGCTGAGATCACAGAAGATGTTATCAGCAATAAGAGTTTATTTCTCACGAGATACAGAAGCAATGAAGAGAAGTAAAATATTTGTCTACAAAACTATCTGGAGGTATTAAGGTAATCATGCCTTAACACTGTGTGCTTTTGCAACATGAAAGAATCGCTCTCTCTCTCCAGCACTCTCATTAAGGTTAAAAGTTCACCGGCTTTCTAGTAAAGCACACTTGGGTAACATTCTTTGCACCTTGACTTTCTCTTCTTTAAATAAACATTACCTAGCTGTGCAAAGTCCCCTCTTGGAAGATGACTGCTGCTCTCTCACCCTTTCTCTCTCTAACAATATTAATAATACTAATACTGAGCTGTAATTTGCATTTAAACATAAGGCCAAGATGATCAAAAGTGATTAATGATTTCGGATGCCATTTTGCATACATCATAAGGGGGCCTGATTTTCAGCACTGAAAATTGAGCTCCTTTAAGGCTCAAGTCAGACAACCAAAAATTGAGGTACCTTAAAACAACTGGAAAAAAATCTTAGCCAAATCTTAACCCACTGGAGGAAACCTGAACTAAGTATTTTGGATTTTGTCATACTGGAATTAAACCTGATAGGTACATGGTAAGCCTAGGGAAGGTTTGTTTGTTTGTTTTTGACCCCACCCTGAAAGCATGACATCTTGGTCTGCTTACACCTCATGTTAAATCTATGGGATGAGGTTCTGTGGGAGGAAATTTCCACAGAGATCTCGTCTAGATCCTCTCATATCATCCTATTAGGTCAGGCATAATGTTTGCAAACCTCCACCCAGCCCAGCCCAAAGCAGATCTGGGAAAATGACTAGAGTTATGTGTACTCTGTAATTAAACACTCACAGCTGGTTTGTGTCAGCTGACTGGCACACAGCACTTAGGCTGTAGGGTTGTAAAACTGCAGGTTTAGAAATTTGACCTCAGGATGCAGCCCAGCCTCCAGAAAACTCCCCGCTCATGGGGTCCCCAAGTTTGGGTTCCATCCTCAGCCTGAAAATTTATACTGCATTTTTACCACCCCATAAGCATGGCTCAGACAAGCCATGGGTGTTTAGTTGCAGAGTAGACATTCTCTAAAACAGTGGTTTTCAACCAGTGTGACACAGCACACTGGTGTGCTATGATTACTGTCCTAGTGTGACATGAAATTTCATCAATTTCCCTCTGCTGTGGATCTTTGCAGAGCCCTGGTGGTGCAGGGGTGGCGTGGAACTGACAAGCCCATGCCAGCTGGGACTCAAGTAGCAAGACCTCGAGTCCCAGCTGGCACGGGGTTAGTCAATTCCCCCCCGTCCCCCGGTGGCTCCACAAAGAGCCACAATGAGGGGAAATGCCAACCCTGCTGGAGCCAATTTATGTGGGGAGACAGCAGAAATGCTGCTTCCTCACCCAAACCAGCCAGCAGAGAGCCCCCCCCCCACTCCCTGCTGTGGCAAGGGAGAGGGAGGAAAATAGAGAGGGCAGGAGCTTGTTGCAGCTGGGATACAGTTTAAATAATACTGTATCCTGGCTCCACTAGGCTGGCTGGCAAGGGGGCTCGTTTCACTGGTTACTCAACATCCCTAGCACATCACTGAGCAGATTTTGAAAATGTGTCTGTGCTCACTGTGGAAGACCCCGTATCTTGTGGTGGCTTTGAAACATGATCGCATTTGATCCTTGTTTAGTTTGTTGCATGCACTAGTATATTGCAAAAGTCACCCGTAAGACTGTAACCACTGTAAATGTGAGTAAACATGATGTTTATGAGCAATTACTTCAGCTGAAAAAAGTGGGTGTGCCATGGAATTGTTTGTCTCTTTGAAGTGTACCGTGTTACTGAAAAGGTTGGGAACACTGCCCTAGAAAGCCAAGCCAGCTCCGTCTACACAGATATCCTCTTTGTCCACATGAACTGGTGATTCACTACCCGTTGGAGGGAGATTCCCATTTTCCACAAGACGAGAGCAAAGGAGTCCCAGCTGCTAGCTCCAGCTCTAAGGAGTGGCAAGGGAAGTGGAGGGCTGGTGGAGGTGCACCGCAGCACCCCCACTCCAAGAATTGTTGCAGAGCCACTGTGTTCATCTTACAGTATGCAATGAGTTGGGGACAGACACCTTTCCTCCAGCTGGGCGTCCTAATCCCTTTCACAGAGAGCACGTGGGCCTGATGCAGAGTCCGAGTCCAGGGAAAGTGAGGGTCCCAACCGGACTAAGGTTTATTTGAAAGATGAAAAGGCAGAGATTTTCCTTGTGCAGCGCCTCTCTCTCCTTTAGCTGCCTGTTGAGCCCCTGTATTCCAAGAGTAGGGGTCAGTAACTCAAATAAGGGAAGGTACTGACTGCAGTGAACTCATTCCCACCTACCTTGACCATGGCATCTGATGCATAAGCTCTGAGATGATCTGACAAGCTGGGGGTAGGAGGGATAGCTCAGTGTGGGGAGTTCAATACTTGAGGGGCCCTTTCGAGGGTCTGGGGCAGGTTTAATTAAAATAAAAATCTGTCAGGGATGGTAACAAAGAGAAAGAAGTGCTAGTCTATATACTATCAAAACAAACAAGCAGTCCAGTAGCACTTCAAAGACTAACAAAATAATTTATTAGGTAACGTTGAAGCACAAGACTTCTCTGTGTTTAGGTGGCCAACATTCAGCTTTACTGAATTCATTAAGGCAACAGATGAGCCAAACTGGACACGAGTAAAACCAGGTCCAGCAAGGCTGCTTGATGCAGCTAACTCTAGTATTCTATACCCTTACACAAACAAGCCCCATGTCAGAGAATTGTAAATCACTTTCCAAAGAGAAATCGTTATCAGCGAGGAAAAACAGGTACAAGGAAGCTGGATCCCCAACTCCAAACAGTCCATTAACGCATTCCATCGAGCTCATCCTCCCAGCCATTCCCAAACAGGTCAAGGAAAGGGCAAGCTCCTGTGTGCATGCAGAAGTAAGGGATGTGAAATGGCTTCGATACAAGGTGGCTTCCACAGTGATTAACTTCCGTGAGACAGACCCACTTCCTCCTGTCCCAGGAAAGTTCATCACCTAAAATTATTCTGTTAGCCTTTAAAGTGCCAATGGACTGCTTTCTTGTTTTAGCAGGGACGGTGATCAGTTCTGCTGTGAGGACATGGGACTGGACTCAATGACCTCTCAAGGTTCCTTCCAGCTCCATGAGATAGTATATTTCCATGTAATTGGCCTCAATTATCCAAAGGTGCCTGAGAGGGGTATGACCCCCTCCCCTCCACAAATGGAGGGGCAACACCGTCCCAGGTGTGGCATGGGAAACAGAGGGCCACTGAGGCATGAGGGCAGGACACACACACCAGCTTGCAGGAACACCAGAGCCTCTGGGGCTTCAAGCACTATAAAAATCTTTAATAAGACACTAGCGGGGGACATGGTTGCCAAAGCTCAGGGATGTGCTGAACCTGACTCACTCAGCTAAAGGGACAAGAAATGGGAAAGATAAGCTTATGGAATTGTTCCCCTTACTTTTCCCACAAAGATCTAGGAAAAGGATAAACATAAGTCCCAGGCAGTCCACGCCCCTTAAGAACCCAACTTTAAATAAAAAAAAACACTTGAAGAACATGGTCCATATGATGGACTAACAACTCCAATTTTATATTGCTCTAATTAATAACAAAAAAACGGCAAGAAAGATACAGAAACATGTAAGTGGGCTATGCAACATTTACATAAACAACCCATATGATTCCACTTGAAATTTGTAGAAGAAAAATAGGACATAAAGAATTAGCCCTAGATTGCCAAGCTTGGCACTTAATGTTGAATGTTCTTAGTTGAGACCCCCCCAGAAATAGTGAGGGGGTTCATACAAGAAATGTTTATTTCCAGGACCAAGCAGGATGTAGCAAAGACAGTGAGGGTTGCTGGTCTCATTTTTGGCCTTTCAGTGGTTAACAACACAAGCTTAAGCAAGTCAGATGACAAAAACTGAAACAGAGTGACTATCAAATGCATGATATATACTGCACTTGTCACCCAGAAGTGTTATAAAAATTAATGTGTGTTTGATGTCCTTGGCTCAGTGTTTTACGTTCGAAGTATCATTCTTTACGGTCTCCTTCTGAACGGCTTTACAATATACATTTAAAACATATGCAATGAAAATAATGGTTTTAGAAAAAATGTTACATACTAAACTTCAAGTACAGGATACATGGCTTAATAGAGGGGAGCAATGACAAAGTCTTCCAGTGTCGATTTGAGTGTGAACAGCCTAACAGTGAAAATGTCACAGTGAAGAGGAAAGCATTTATTTACTACATTTAATGCAAGATTTTATAATTAAAAAAAGCAAAGTACTGAATGCCATAAGCTCCAGAAGCCTTGGCAGAATCATTTTCTTTGGGAACTCATTAAAAAAAATCTAAACATTCAAAAATTAATGTCATTATTTAAGAAGCATGTAAAAGAGACCTCCAGATTTAAAAAATATTCCGGGGGTAGGAGGAAGGGAGAGGGGAATTTACAAATCACCTTCATAAAGGCTATATTGTTTAATGTAATTGAAACAATCTCTAGTTAGCTCTTGGGTGTAAACAATTTGGCTGTGGCCACACTTGGCCTAAATTTCGAAATGGCCATGCTAATGGCCAAACCAGAGGATACTAATGACGTCCTGAAATGAATATTCAGCACCTCATTAGCATGCTGCTGGCCACAGCACTTGGAAAGTGCCACATTTCGCTCGTGCACGGCTCGTCTACACGGGGGGGGTCCTTTTCTAAAGAACCCCACAGACTTCAAAATCCCCTGATTCTTATCAGCAGATAGGAATCAGGGGATTTCAACATTTGCAGGGTCCTTTCGAAAAGGGCCCCATACAGACAAGCTGCATGCGAGCAAAACACAGCACTTCCGAAGAAGGGAAACATACAATTTTTTTTTCTGACCACTGCTGATCACTACATCTTTGATCTTCCTACCAAATATACCCAGACTTGGAAAGGTATTTAAACATGGGCTGTAAGTTTTATGTTTAAACATGCAAAAGGACATATTCATGTGCTTCAAATATCTTGCTGAACAGGAGTCAAGACATCTCACACAGTTTGAATTCACTCAGTTTGGTCACAATTTCATAACCGCACCATGTGTTTACTTAAACTATTTTAGACTTACTTTACTAGCATTATTCTAAATTGGAAGACTGACAAATATCCATTAGAGGGAAAATAGTCTTCAAATGCTCACTCTTCTCAAAACAAGAACTTCATTCATGAATAATTCCTGTACTAGATCCTGTTTATTTTTCAGAACTCCCCTAGTGAAGTTATATTAACAGGCAGCTTCGGAGGAAACAGAGTGACTATGTATGTTACAGAGCTGTGTTTTGTAACTGCCATGTATGTTGCTTTATATCCATCTCCATTATAGGTTGAATCTCTTCAGTCTAGAACTCTGTCATCCACCAGCATCTGTAATCCAGCATGATTTTAGTTATCTGGATAACCGCTTACTGTGGGTGTGGATAAATTTCCCACGTTCCCATAAAGTTTGTTTACAGCCACCAAGCCTGGCTGCGAGTTCTGTGCTGTTATTTAGCTGTAATTTACCCCAAAAGGTCTTCTAAGAGCCCAGCAAGCAGTGGCAGTGTTTTGTAATGTGCTTGATAATATTGACCTCCCATAGTCTTGCAACTTCTCTCATTTGGTATTGGTCAGATACCCAGGGTGCCAGATTAGAGAGGTTCAACTTGTACTACATACTTTCAACGTCAATATAGGACAAATTATCTCCTTCACATTGATAAGCAGCTAGTTACATGAGCAATTTCGTTACATTCAAGTTATTGGGACTACGTGTGTACGTAACTGGTCAATGCATGTATGGAGGTCATATACTAAAATAATAAGGGAAAGTCAAATACTGCCCTGGCTGATGCAGGCAGGAGATGAATGGATGCTATCCCATGTTACATCTCCTGCCACTATCCTACCAGCAAGGGCAGAATTAGGCTATAGTCAGGTCTAAGAGTTCCAAAGTCTTAGAAAAGGTTCCTTCGAAACAACACAACTACACGTTGTTTTTTGTTTTTTTTTTTGGTTATTTGCCCTCTGGTTTTGAAGTCTATGGTGCAATTGGGTTACACCCTCTCCAGCTCTGCTCCATAACCATGTGCTGTTGGCTGCACTTCACTTAACTCACGGATGAGTGTGTGGACCTTTTGCCCTTGGAGCTGCAGTGTACAAACTGGCATAGTAACAAGTCCACATTTTTAGTGTTCTTTCTAGCCTGCTGCTTGTGTGTGAAAGGAGCATCTAGCTCAGGGCATCCAGCCTCTTTTCAAATAGGGGGCCATACAGACTTCAGTGCAGAGGGGACGGAGGATGGGTTGCAGAATGCAGGCTTGTATCACAGTTCAAAGAATAACTGTTACATAGGTAAGTATCTATGCATTATGTTTAGAAGACTCAAAAGCTGTACCTATAAGCAGGTGGTGTTCAGAATCTATTGAAACAAGGACTGCAGGATGCCTTCCAAAGTTTGCATCTGATCTGAATGCAATAGTAATGGACAGGGGCCTCTGTACCTGTTTACAAACCAAAGCGGCAACCCTGAAAAGTGTCCAATGTAAGAACATCATTTAGAAACTCCTTGGTGTTGCCAGGGCCCTTGTGAAAAGGGCACCCTCCCTTTGGGCAAAGGCAGTCTAAGCTATTTGTACATGGTCACTATACAACCAAACGCACAATGGGGGATGGAACACTAGAAACATCAAGAAGTGTTGCAGAATTCCTGTACCACTACAGACTCAGGTACTGAGACTGAGCAGGACTGAAGCCACCTCCTATGCCACAGGAAGGAGCATATCCTTGTTGACATACCAAGAACATAATCTTGAGGTTTCACACTACATAGGGATACATGGCCTGGGTAAGGTACAAGAATGAGTTCCAAGGGTGGCCGAAACAGTTGGTACCAGTTCCTATGTCATCACTACTGAACTCAGATACCCCAAAGCAGGAAGTGGAGTTGATAGTATGGGCTCTTGCAGATCTCTGAAGGGCACTGCTAAGCGGTTTGAAGGACCTGCTCCATCCACATGTAGGAAGGAGTATGGCACCATCAGCACACCCCCTAGAAGTAAGGATGAGCCAAGCCAGATTGGGTATCAGTTATTAGTCTTTAGTCTTCCTCACTGCATCAGATGAACTATTTCTCTTCCTTCTGGAGCAAACAGCAGGGCCCAAGGTGCAGCATCACTTACCAGTTCCCCAAGTAACTGCCAATCCCATGAGGGCCTCAGTACTGAAGCAGGCCTCACTGCCTGCTTCATAAGGTGCTATTTGAGCTGCAAGTCCCTTACCACCTGTGTCCTCTTTTTGAGCAACTTGAGCATTGTCCCTTAATGTGTCAGTCACTGAGAAACAAGCACCGTCTTCTGGGGATCACTACTGGGAATGGTTCCTCCATGTGATGTACTATGCCTGGTGAAGACGTCACACGAGGCAACTCCAACACTACACTAGCACTAAAACTAAAGGTTCTACAAATTAACTAAAGGGAAAAAACCACTGAAAATAGACTGAAAATCCTGACGTTAAAAAGAAAAAAAAATTATACACCCAGCTCTGACACTAGCTGTGGGGAGTGAGAAGGAACTGAGGAGGCAGTCTGGGGAAAAAAAAATCATTGTTAATAGTCAAAGGAGGCATATGGCCACATGGCACGATCATCAACCCTAAGTGTGTGCCAGGCAAAGTTCCCCAGCTTCAAGGAGCTGGGCGTGTGTACATGAAAGATACAGCTACATCCACTCAAAGAAATTTCCCTTGTCAACCTATTAGCATAGAAGGGTGTACTGAGAGACTGCCCCACATCTGGAGGGACAGGAGTAATGAAGGATGTCTGGGGTGCTGCACAGGTTCCCTCTAGACAGGAAAGGGCTCCTAACAGAGCCAGTCAGAGGGCAAGTTGGTGAAGAAGCCTGTTGCTCAGCAGAGACAGTTGGGGGCTAAGCAGGGAAGATGAGGGACCAGCTCCTGCTACAGGGAGACACCTTGGACAGAGCAGTGCTGGGCAGGCTCAGGGGAGGGGGGAAAGAGGCTCCAGCCAGACACTTGCCAGACTGCTGGCCCTGATACAAAGGCCAGAGAGGCTCGAGGGGCTATGGGGAAGTGGCTCAGGAAAAGTGAGGCCGATAAGGGAGAGAGTAGGACAGCAGGACAACACTGCTGCCAGATAGTCCCTGGGCCAAGGCTCAAAGTGGGATGTGGGCTTGAGACCCTCCCCTTCCTCCTTAAACCGCACCTTGCCACGCCTAAGAGTGGCCATCATGAGCTGTAGCAAGGGGTTGGACAGAGGCTGCAGCTGGCCCCAGTGGTGGGTGCATGGAAGCAGGACTGCTGAGACCCCCCAGAAGGGGGTGAGAGACTATAGTGGACACTGCCCTGCAGCAGTTCCCTGAAGAGCACACTGTAATCCAGGGAGCAACGACCAACAGCTCACCAGCCACGTGAGGCTGCCCTGCTGAAGGTGAAGCTAATCCCCTGACTGACCAGCAGAAGGCACCCTGGCAGTAAGTCCTGCAGCATTACAAAGGGGCAATATAGTTTAGTATACTGAGTACAGTGTGCAACTAGGAACCAGCCCTGGGCTTTTCTGACTGCTGGCAGCATGCTGAGTGATAGGCACCCTCTGTGCTATCGGAAAAATGACAAACAAGTGTTCTGAGGCTCAATTGCTTACTGTGTGCAAAGAACTGAGGTCTTACGCTGAATGGTGCAAGGAATTTTTATCAGAGATTAAGAAAGCACATCCCCATGCATCCATTTCTGGCACTGAACTGCATTGCAGCTATTAATAGTGCAGCAAAAAAACCACTTGTTCCATTCAGAGGCGGTCTAGTATGAAAAGCTTTCCGCCCCTCCTCCGTCTTTCTCCACATACAGTGCACTTTGTATTCGATTGCCTTCAGTTATAACAAAGTGCCAGATGAAAATATTTGCCCTGACCAGAGACTCAAACTCTATCCAGGACTAAAAAGAGAAAAGCTAAGGAGTGCCACAGACAAGTGCTGTAAATATTCTAATAGCAATTAAAACATTGCAGCAAGGGCATCCAAGCACTAGTATACAAAGTTTTGTTCCATAATCTTTCTCCAAATGTCTGGTATCTATTGAGCTTGTTTTACTATCAATATTGAGCTGACCCCCTGCAAGTCCATCATAGTTACTTCTCCCCTGCAAGTGACAGACCACTAAGCATATTACGCTCCATGTGTCAGTATTTTCAACAGCTGTATGATCACTTGTAGCAAAAAACACTATGATGCACAGAAAAAAAATACTGGACCATACCTTTCATGGCTTCTTTAAAGAACACCTTTTAGAGGCTTTGAAATTAGAGTTTAAATAGCATAAGTTTAAGAATTTGAAATAAAACCTGTGATCATAAATGAACAGAATTAAGTATTGTGAGAAGTTGGTAGGGAGGAACTGTATACATTGAACAAATAATTTTTACTAGCTGCCTTTCCATGTATACACTATCTGTGAGAAGTACTATGGCCAAAGAGCTTGATCCTTACCTTATACCTTGTTACCATATGCTCTGCAACTCAGAATTCACATCTTCTGAGCACTTAAAAAAGAAAGCAGAACACTGTCTGGTCCTTCCTCTTTGATGTCAGATACAGTAGTAGGAACAGGCCAAAACCAAAAGCCCCAGACACAAACATCCTCTGACTTTGGCAAAGTCTGACGTGGCCTCTCTGTAGATGCATGCACACGTGTACGTACACACACAGACAGACACACAGACACAACTGCTATTCACTTGTTTATGTGAAGAGAACTTGATTTAACTTGTTTTATTACACCAATGAAACCTCTATTGATTTCAAAACCCAGGTAATAAATCATAAGATCAGGCTAGGTGTTAGGCTTGGAAGGGGGGGTAAGGAAAGGGGGGAACCACAACTGAGCAATTAAAGTACATCTACACTGCAAACACAGAGGACCTTTGGGATTCAGGCTAAGGGGCTGTTTAACTGCAGTATCGGAGGGGTAGCCGTGTTAGTCTGGATCTGCAACAGCAACGAAGGGTCCTGTGGCACCTTATAGACTAACAGAAAAGTTTTGAGCATGAGCTTTCGTGAGCAGACTCACTTCATGTGCTCACGAAAGCTCACGCTCAAAACTTTTCTGTTAGTCTATAAGGTGCCACAGGACTCTTCACTGCTGTAACTGCAGTGTAAACTTTTGGCCTCCAGCTGTAGCCTGAACTCTGGGACCCTCAAAACTCATCCGGTCCTGGAACTGAGACACCAGCTGGAACTCAAATGTCTATATTTCAACTAAAAGGCCTCTTAGCCTGAACCAGCCATGGGATTTAATTGCAGTAGAGACATTACTCTCAATGACATCCAGAGGATGAGGGTAGAATGGGTTGCCATTTATGTATTTACTTTTACTTTGTCCATATTCAGTTTCAGCACCAGCCTTTTGAAAAGTCTTGAAGGAAACCAAAAGCCTGGTTTAGATTATACTGGTACTCAGGCCAAAAAAAAAAAAAAAACACTAATGAGCTATGCAACTGAAGATTGCATAAAACTGGGCAAAGGGGGCATTAACACTACACATTGAACCTCTCTAATTCAGCACTCTCAGGACCTGACTGATGCTGTATGAGAGAATTTGGCAGAATATGGAGATCAATACTGTCTAGCAACAACAATCATAGGGAAATATTTTTTTTATACAACAGTCTATGGAACTAATTGCCATGGGATGTAGAAGGCCAAAAGTAGAACTGGGTTAAAAAAATTCGGTAAATTCATGGAAGACAGTCCCACTCTGACTACAGTAGAATCCTGATATATGCACACTCAAGTTGCATGAATCTCAGGTTAACGTGACTGAGTGGCAGGGAGCTGGCACCTGGCTCCGGGCTGCCTGCCACTCAGGGGAGCCAGGAAACTGACCAGTGCGGCAGAGGTGGTCAGTTCCCTGACTCCTGTGAGTGGCAGGCAGCCAGAAGCCACACCACCTCCCTGACAACCACTGGAGTGGGGAAACTGACCAGTGCTGCAGCGCAGGTCAGTTTCCCCACTCCTGTCAGTGGCAGCAGGCCAAGATCCTGACCCTTAGATGCAGCCACTGAGAGGAGCTGGAAAATTGACCAGCGCTGCTGTGCTGGTCAGTTTCCTGGTTTCCCCAAGTTGTGCAAAATTTGACTTAGGTGGTGTGGCGCGAGAATGCAACCTCTGCATAAAAGTTGTATTACTGTATTATCAAAGATGGGCAAGGATGCAACCCTATGCTCTGGTGTTGCTAAACCTCTGAGTGACAGAATCTGGGACTGTACAAGGGACTGCCTTGCCCTATTCTGTTCATTTCCTCAGAAGCATCTGGTCCTGGCTGCTGTTGGATGACAGGATACAGGGCTAGATGGACAATGGTTAAGAGCCAATGTGTCATTTTTAAAATATAAGAATGACCAGTCATGTGTCTCCCATGTGCATTTCTCAAACCATGTTGCCCTGATATGTGTGGCTATTCAGTCCAACATCCCTCCCTCAGAGTCTCTTCAACTGCTTAAATATGACATGTCCAGAATTCCACCCCCCTGGGTCCCCTGGTTTTACTGTGTAACCCTTTAGAGGGCCTCATGACAGATAACGTCTGTATATTCCCTTGTTTATGAAAGAATTTCTTGGCGGGGGGGGGGGGGGGGCGCGGAAAACGGACATGTCCTACTTTACTCAGACAAATCAGACACAGATCCATGGAAGAATAAAATGTCTGCACACAAATACCCTCTTTCTATTTGTCCTCCCTGCTCTGAGAGCCTGCTGGTTTTGTTTAGTACACTTTCAGTGTTCCAGAAACCTCCTGCATCCCACTCCTTCTATTCAGTCATCCTCTAGGCAGCCAATGGCTGGCTGGCAAGGGATGCCCTCCCACACCACTCTAAAGGATGTGGCCCACTCTTGGGAACCATTTTGGTTGACCTCAACTCCGGTCAACCACAGTATTGGGAGAAAAGCCTCTCCCAACCGTGCTTCAGTGCTTCTGTTCCCACAGCTGGAGGAGGAGGAGGAGGAGGAGGAGTGGCGATGGCATGCAGATCCCAGAGCTGCTTCTCCCGCTGCCAGGCAGAGCCCAGGGTCTGGCTCCGACTCTGACTTGCCTGACTCTGGCCCATGGGAATTGGGGTTCAGACTCAAGGGCCAGACCCAGGCAAACCACCAGATGGTTCCCCACCCCTGCTATGAAGGCATCATAGCCAAAGGACTTTGGAAAAACTTTCAGATAAAATACAGCCAATGAGTGAACAACATGCCCCCAAATCTTCCCTGATTAAGAAATGGAGGAAACCATACAAAGTGTAGACCAAACATACCTGATCAGGATCTAAGCTAGCCTCCCCAGTTGGAGCAGGTCTATGTCACATACTCAAAACTGAATACCAGGCAGAGGCATAGGATTCTTTTTCAGAGTAAAAAAATTAGTCAGATATACTAATGTGAGTTTAGAGTGGATCTTTTTTGATAGCTTAAGGAGCTCTTAGCTGTCAAAATTGCTTCGGTTGCTGACCACTTCCCTTTAAGATGTTAACATTAAGACTTGCTTAGCTGCAAAGAGGAGATACCAGTTATTTTCTTTCATGTGTTATCAAACCTTAACTATGTTTGCACAAATTAAACATCAGGTGTTGTAAATTAAGTTTGCTTAACTAGTGTGGATTACATCCCAGGAATTTGTTTTAATATAAAAAAACACACTACAATTCTGACATTAATGAGGACACCATACTACTTTTTCATATCTTAGCTGTACATGTGTATGCCTATGCAATTATGTAATATAAAGAGGAAAATATCTCCAATAAGGCAGCCTATGTATTTTCACTTGCAAGCCTCAAGGTAGAGAACTGTTTTTCATAATCTCCTTTTCCTGTCTCTTCAAAGGATCAATCTTAAACAGTCTCAGCCCTAAGTGAACATTGCTTACAACGTCTTCTGAATTACAGCTGGTCTCAGACTCACAATTCTACTGCAAGTGTACGACTGCTTCAGACTGACTGTAAGCTTGTTATGGCAACAGTTCATTTCATGGTTATTTTTCAAGTGCCTTGTTTATGAAAGATAAATTTAAAGAGATGATGAATATTAAAAATTGCATTTAGGGCAAAATCTGTTCCATCATTCCTCAATATATTTCTTTGCCAATATTCACCCATCAGGCATTGTGCCTACTAAGAGATCAGAACATAGGAGACCAAAACCACCAAACAGTCTGGAGAATGCCACTTTAAACATAACCCTGGCAAGGCAGGAAAGTCAAAAAGGGACCCAGATGTCATTGTAGACAGCCCGGCGATGATTTAAGTAAAATCCCTATCATGGTGATATCAAGGTCTACGCTCCCAGAACTTTCAGTGAGTAGGAAGACTGGGTTCTAAATCAGAATCTGCTCACACACTACTCTGATAATAATAAAGGAAGTAAAGTTAACTTTCTAAATTAGCCTTTGTGAGTCATTTATCATGGGACCTTCATATCCTCATGTGATACTGCATCAGCTTAGGTCTTTCATTCGGTTTATGGGACAGTAACAAGGTGAGTTACATTCAGAGCCCTACCAGATTTACAGCCATGAAAAGCATGTCACGGACCATGAAATCTTGGCTCCATCTGTGAAATCCACACTTGTGGATGCTTTTCACCTATGTTTTCACAGATTTCACAGGAAAGACCCATGTTTCTCAAATTGGGGTCTTGACCTAAAAGGGAGTTGCAGAGGGTCAGAAGTTTATTTTGTGGGGAGAGGAAGTTCACAGTATTGTCAACCTTACTTCTTCCTTCAGAGCCGGGCAGCTGGAGAGTGATAGCTGTTGGCCAGGTGCCCAGCTCCAAAAGCAGTTCCCTGACAGCAGCAAGACAGGACTAATGGTGGAAATACCATGTCAAGGCACTCTTTTTTGCCTTCAGTCTGGGGCCACGTACGTGACATGCAGTGGTGGCTGCTGACAGAGCCCAGCGCTCCAGGCAGCAGCACAGAAGGGTAGTAATACCATATCATGCCATCCTTATGTCTATGCTGCTGCTGGCAGTGGTTCTTCCCACCCAGCAGCACCTGATCTCCAGCTGCCCAGCTCTGAAGGCAGCAACATAGATGGTAACAGTAGTGCAACCCCATCCCTACAATAACCTTGAAATCCCTCTGCAGTTTCCTTTTGGGTCAGGGCCCCTCTAATTACAACACCCTGAAATTTCAAATTTTTAATAGCTGAAATCATGAAGTTTATTATTTTAAAAATCCTATGGCTGCGAAATTGACCAAAATGGACCATGAATTTGGTAACAGACTAGTTATACAGTTTGTAGCATCATTCAGGCCACAGCAGGCAAGTTGCTGCTATTTTTCAAAGCCTTAGTTCTATCAACTTACAGTTCCGAGGTCAACAATGAAGCAATCTCCTGTGTTGAAACTGGCCCAGCTGAAAGGAACCTCTGTAGCTCTCACTACCCTCCGGCCTTTAATATGCAGAAGCCTTTGTGCGCTCATGTCATTAGTGACCACATGTTTAAATCCAGATGCAACACCACCTGCCTTTAAAAAAAAAGGAGAGATGGAAACTTTGGTTATGTTTGGCTTCCTTTTGACAATGGTACTGAGAAACTAGACCAGCTATGTTTCTTCGGATTACCAACACTGACCACAGCTGAAAAACAGAAGCAACGATCAGATTAATCCCTGTACTTCTGCAAACAGAGGGGACGTGGTTGCAATTCAGACATGCCAATGTGTGCAAATACCACAGAAAATGATACTGATGCCCATCCTAAGTCTCTTCCCCTGTTCCCTCTGAGTGAGGGAAGGAAAGAATGACACCAGCTGCTATCTTCATGACAATTCCCCACAACCCTGTGAGTAGGCTCTGCATAAGGTAGTGCTAGCTCAGACTGGCTGGGCAGAAACCAATAAGGGATCCCATAGGGATAGGAGCAATCTGTATGGAGACATATGGCCTCTGCCCTGATTACTAGAGGCCGGCAAAACTCCACGCTAGCAAGTGAAAGAAAATGAAGATCTGGGAATACTGAAATGATCTAAGAGTTTGTGCTGGTTTTTCTCAATTTCTTCAGAAAAAGAATTTAAAGGATTTTTTTTTAAAAGTTGAAACAGTTTTATTCAAAATGAATTTTTCAGTTTCCTTTATTTTTTTTTTAAATCAGACAAAAAAACCCAAAACGTTCTGCTATTGTTTCGTTAAACACAGAAACAAGCAGATTTTCTTGTGGAAAAAAAGTCACCTGCAGTTTGACTGAAATGATTCCCAACCCTTCTGCCCCTTCCTCCCCACAGATTTTCCAGAACTGCCAGCAGCCCGCGCTACAAATGAATTTTCTGCCCTCTAATTTCAAGAGATCTTTTTTCCCAAAGCTGTACTGTGTGGGAAGGAGAGAATTCCAAGGTAATTCTGTGAGTAATTTCCCTGTGAATGCTGGACACCAAGGAAGCAATCTGACGCAGTATCCCAACCCCGCAGGAAAAATAAAACACTGGTTTGATATGGTGGAGTTTAAATGTATTGCCTTAGGTTAAACTGATTTGGCCTATGTGCCTACACAGGTGAATAAGCAATGGAGATTCCTAACAAGGGAGCCCAAACCCATCCACTTCCTTCCTCAAGCAAATGTCAAGGAGAATTGGGGACCTAATGGATCCCTGGTGCCAGTTCCTCTGCTTAGTAGCCCCTGTACCTGAGCCAGCACAGACTGGCCGTGTCTACACTAGCCCCAAACTTTGAAATGGCCATGCAAATGGCCATTTTGAAGTTTACTAATGAAGCCCTGAAATGCATATTTGGCGGTTCATTAGCATGTGGGCGGCCGCGGTGCTTTGAAATTGACGCACCTCACCGCTGCGCAGCTCGTCCCGACGGTGCTCCTTTTCAAAAGGACCCCACCTACTTCGAAGTCCCCTTATTCCCATCTGCTCATGGGGACTTCGAAGTAGGTGGGGTCCTTTCGAAAAGGAGCCCCATCGGGACGAGCTGCGCAGCAGCGAGGCGCGTCAATTTCAAAGTGCTGCGGCTGCCCACATGCTAATGAACCGCCGAATATGCATTTCAGGGCTTCATTAGTAAACTTCGAAAAGGCCATTTGCATGGCCATTTCGAAGTTTGGGGCTAGTGTAGATGTAGCCACTAAGGCTGATAACTGACTAGTAAATCACTACTGGTCTGATCTGTCTGGTCTCCAGGTCAAGGAGGAATCAAAAGGAAGAATTATGAGTAAGCTGCAAGTGATGGGGCTATTCCTGGAGCTGTGCAGCTTCTGACCTAAAGCAGCAGTTAATAAAGCAATATTTTAAATGACTAGAGATATTTCCACCCCTCCAAAGTATGAGAGGGAAATTTCTGTAGCAGCGGGTATGACAAGCTACTAAAGAGTTATGGCACAGGGAAACACCACAGACAATAAGGTATTGTTGTTGGAAGCATTACAACTGGAAATGAAGTCGAAAGTGGTGCTGGTTGAAATTGCTATGAAAGCATCATGAAAAATGCTTGCTGTTTTCCAGGCAGCTCTGCTACATGTACAAAAATCCACTGCAACAGTGTGAGCAAAGCACTCCAAATAGGATGGAAGACAAACTTTCTGAAGCAAAAAACAAAAAAGAGCTTCTCAGTATCTACCACACTGTTTTTATACACCTCCAACAAAGGCTTCTGTATGAGGTCAAAAGTGATAGTGCCCCAAACCAATGCAACAGAAGTCATTCCTCTGTCACTGATGCTATCTTCTTCTGCACAAGCTGTCAAAAGTGCCAAGATTGCAGGCTCAAATGAGGTTTAAGAGAGCAGCTTTGCAATCTTAAGAAGTTGAAATCTTATTTGAACAGACCTGTTCGTTCTCATATCCCAAGCAGGTCCGGGAAATAGTGGATGGTGGCACTTATGAGTTGGTACACACTTAGGCCGTGTCTACACTAGCTCAAAACTTCAAAATGGCCATGCAAATGGCCATTTCGAAGTTTACTAATGAAGCACTGACATACATATTCAGCACTTCATTAGCATGTGGGCGGCTGCGGCACTTTGAAATTGACGCGGCTCGCCGCTGCACGACTCGTCCCAATGGGGCTCCTTTTCGAAAGGACCCTGGCAACTTCGAAATCCCTTTATTCCCATCTGCTCTTAGGAATAATGGGACTTCGAAGCAGGTGGGGTCCTTTCGAAAAGGAGCCCCGTCTGGATGAGCTGCGCAGTGGCAAGCCGCATCAATTTCGAAGTGCCACGGCTGCCCGCATGCTAATGAGGCGTTGAATGTGTATTTCAGCACTTCATTAGTAAACTTCAAAATGGGCATTTGCATGGCCATTTCGAAGTTTGGGGCTCATGTAGATACGGCCTTTGAAATCAATGCTATTTGCAGAGAAAGGCACTAATCTATAGTGTTTTCCTTACTGGTTTCTAGGCTATTTAGTTGGGGTTGGTCCTGCTTTGAGTCAGGGCTGGACCTCCTGAGCTTTCTCCAACCTTAATCTTCTATGATTCTATGAGAAACTATGGTGGAATGTAATCATATGTAGTTATTACAGAGGTGTTCCTTTTTTTAAAAACAAAAACCAGTAAAACTTTACAAAAAATTGTGTTTCTCATTTTTCAAAAATTCTAAGAGTCATTAGTTTTGTTAATATGATTATTTTGTATTTAAATTAGACAGAAAGCAGAACATGTTCCAGAATCAAAGATATGTTTCACACCTTTTTTTTGGAGGCGGGGGAGAGAGAGGCAGCTGCGTTTTAAGAGAAATATTTTCCTAATTGATTTTTTACCTTGTACTTAATCCCGCCTTTGAAATATCCAACAAAGTCAGTAGACTCATGTCCTTGAATTTCTCTGCTCTGCACAGGTTTCCCACCTAGATAGTCATCCATTTGAACAGTGAAAATTGCTGCAGCTGTGCTTTCATCCTGACTGCATTCCTTTCCTAAAATAAGAAAATATTACACACATTGAGCAAGTTACCTCAGTGTCACAAGATGTGATTTTTGTTTTGCAAATAGTTTTCCATGACCCAGTCACCAGATGCATGCTATCTTAAGGTTACAGTCAGCAGAACAACAGTTTGTCTAGGAGGTTCTGAAAAAAGGTACCCATCCCAGCCTCCTTTTGACACATTCAACAAAAACAGACTCCCTTCCAGACTATTTCATAGCCACATGCAATACTGGCTTTATACACAAAACAGTGAGCGGTAGAAGCATCTGAACAGTATGTTTCTCCACATGCTGCCTTGCCCACAGCACGTACGCCACCCTACACACCAGCTACTCAGTTCTCACTGGCTAGGTACCACCTGAAGTTGGCATCAGGCAGAGCACAGAATCTTAGAATACTAGAAGTAGAAGGGAACTCAAGCGGTCATCAAGTCCAGTTCCCTGCCCTCACCCCTGTGCCAACCACCATCTATATCATCCCTGTTAGCTATCTGTCTATCTAACCTGTTCTTAAGCATTCCTATGATGGAGATTCTGCAACCATCGTGGGCAATTTATTCCAGTAACCACTCAGACAGTTAAGAAATTTTTCCTCATGTCCAAGCATCCCTCACCCTCTCCCGCACCCAACCCCTTGTCACTGAACCCCTTCCACACTCTGAACCCCTTAGCCCAAGCCCTGAGCCTCTTCCTCCAGCCCAAAACCCAGTCCTTGGCCCCACCCCCAGCCAAAGCCCTCATTCCCTCCCACACCCCAAACTCCTGCTCCAGCCTAGAGTTTCCTCCCATACTCTGAATACCTCAGCCACACCCCCATCCTGGAACTGCCTGTACTGCAAACCTCTCAAACCCACCCCAGAGCCTGCACCCCCAGCCCAGTGAAATCGATCAACTGAGTAAGCGTGGGGAGTGGGGGAGAGTGAGCAATGAAGGGAGAGGGATGAAGTGAACAGGGGCAGTCCTTGGAGAAGGGACAGGGAAGAGCAACAGTGTTCTGAAGTCAGAACGTTGACAGCCCTAGGTAGATGAAAAGTGACAAAACTAAATTATTTCCAGCACCAGGCTCCAGGCAGTCTATGCCAGGACATCTTTCATGGGTTGCAAAGAAGGGAAAAGATGAAGGATGAGCTAAAGCTCCAGCCAAGTGTCATATCACAGGAAGCCAAGTATCTGTCCACCCAGTCTGTGTTTACAGGGAAAGGTAAAGAAAGGAAGGGGGCTAGGGAATGTTTTCCTTATGGATGGCCACTTAACTAGCCCCTCAAATCTGCTTCAAAGAGTTAGAGAATGCTTGTTCAACTCAAGTGGGAGAAAAGAATTGCTAGAGCTGCTTTTAAAATGGAGGAAACACTGGTTCTCCAGGAATCAAAGGGATGAGTAACAATAACATATTCAGTATACTCTCTGGAGGGTGGAATAATATAGCTGCCTGACTTCACGGAAGCAGCTGTAGACCAGAGAAAGCCAGACATCAGAGAGCTAAAATCCTTGAAGAAAACATGCCAGTCAAAAGGAAAGACTTCTTCAGTGAGATGACTGTGGTTTTGGACAGTAGAACAAACCCTGAAAACCTAGAACCCTGACACCTTGATCCCAAAGTACAGAGATACTAGCTGATCTAGTACCTGGAAATTAACAGGTGAGGTTTAAACTAGTGACCCAGCACAAAAGGCAAGGCCAGAAATGTTAAACCTCTAAGTAGCATAGGCTTAGACAGGCTACTGGTTAAAAATTATCATAGGCAATCACTGAGCAACTGTTTAAAATTGCTTTGAAAGATTAATTTGTGGATATTAATTTTGGCAAGGAACTTACTTCAGGTTTATAGCATGTAATCCCACCATAGGGTCCAGATTCCGAGGACAAAGGCCCTAAAATCATGTTATAGATAAGAATCCATTTCTATACCAAGCCTCACAATAAAATTGCTATATGTTTATTACACTAAATATCAGATAAATTCAGCCTAATGTACACAACTCAAACTCCATGGAAGTTAGTGAGACTGATTCCACCTGTACACACAGTAAAGTTGCCAACTTTCTAATAACACAAAACCAAACACCCTAGCCTGACCCCTTTTCTGAGGCCATGTCTCTGCCCTGCCCCTTCCAAGGTTTTCTACCAAATTCTTCTGGTTGAAAACTGGACACCTGGTCAACCTAACACACTTACATATGCCAGAAATGGCTCCATTAAAACACAAATGAGTGAGAAAACAATCAGGCCCAAGGAATTTACCTCAGCTGATTCTGGCTCATCCATTTTTGTATTGATAATTCATCTCTGGGAAGACAAAATGGGCTCTAAAACTAAAACATGAAAAACCAGAGGCAAGGCAATCCTGGCAAAGATGGTCACCAGGACAGTGACATCCTGATAACAGACTACAAATATGCCAGATAACTAAGAACCCAGAATATTAAAACTATGAAGTCATGAAATCAGCTCACTGCCACAAAAACCACATAGAAGCAGCAGGACTCAGGAACTCAGCAACTGGTAGGTAATATTCTAAAAAATAAAATGATGAGTTAATAGATAAGTCCAGTGAGCACGCAAGGGCTTTAACACTGTCCTAATGGGGCATGATTTGATGGTTAATACCTTAAACAGGACTCTGCCTATACAGTCCACAGCATTGAATGTAACCCACATATCTACTGAGTGTAGTTCACAACCCCATACAGAGGCTCCTGGGCCACTTATAGGCTGTGTCTACATGTGCCACTTCTTTCCGTAGCAGCATGGGAATGAGCTGTCCAGATGATGCTAATGAGGTACGGATGTAAATTTCCCACATCTCATTAGCATATGGGCAAATGGTTCAGAGTCCAGAAGAAGTTCTTCCAGACTCCAAAATACACGCGCAGACGCATGGCCCACAGGCATCTTCCAGAACAGGGGAAGAAGGTGGGTGGGTCCTATGCTGACCTCATCAAAGTCAAAGGGTGTTTTGATACTGATTTGAATGAGAGGTGACATACAGCCTAAACTGACTTTCATTTTCAAACACATTCTGGGTGTTCAGCAATATCCCCCTCATTGGGGATTCCATCCCTGCCATCTACAAATCTTGCTTCAGGCTTTACCCAACGAAGGGAAGCAAATCTAGAGTACCGCAGCGCATTTCATCTGCAGCGTAGCATTCACAGGACCAAAAAGATGATTATGATTAAGGTCTCTCCATTTGTAAAATTAACTATAGAAGCATTTCTACCAACTCACCCACCAAGGGAAACTCCTCAAGCATTTGAAAACCCAAAAAATTAAATATAAACTATAACCAGTTTGGCTTTTAAT
Source organism: Carettochelys insculpta (assembly GCF_033958435.1). Classification (NCBI taxonomy): domain Eukaryota; kingdom Metazoa; phylum Chordata; order Testudines; family Carettochelyidae; genus Carettochelys; species Carettochelys insculpta. The sequence goes on from NC_134138.1 coordinate 226,384,770, forward strand.
CAAACCACTGATCAAGAGAGTCACGGATCACTCTTAGCGGCCAGTGGAAGCGTAGGAAGGGTGTGCTGGTCCATGCTGCTTCCTGCTGCTCCCACTGGCCATGAACAGAGATCCACACCAATGTGAACTATGATCACCAGATATGCACAAAGGCGCATATAAATATAGCAATGGTGAACCACCAAGGACTAACCCTGGCAGGCTGCCACCTTTTCATTGCTCACCCCTGTTCCAAGACAAACACGACATTAACTGCCAAACATCCATTGAAAGTCAAGGAATTTCAGCACTTAATTACTGTTTGGGTCTTTGAAGATCTCCTCCAAGGTCTTCTGTTGCTATTAAATTGGACTCTGTTTAGTTAAACCTCAGGAGAGCATTTCCTTTTGTCCAGAAACTCAAAATAGCTAATGTGGGGGAACAGCTAAAACGTAAGTGCACATTGCTGTCCAATGTTCACTTGCAAAAAGGAAATGGACCTACACTATTTGAGGTCATCTAGAGCATATGGGTGTCAGCATACATGTTAGTTGGGCGACAAGCTTTTACAGGGAAAAACCACAATGTGATTTGTGCTAAGTGTTCATCTGTTTTCCATTTTAATTGAAAATAAAAATTTCTCCACTCTTTCCACAGGATCATCTCAGTGCAGACAAAATTGGCTTCCTACATTTGGTGAAGTTTGACAAAACAGGACACACATGGTTAGGTGTGACGTAGCTAGAACAATATTGAGAATGTCTGAAATTTAAATGAGAATTGAGAGGTAGCTGTGCTGACCAGTTTCAGCAAAAGCAACGAGACCGGAGAGACTCAATTGTAATCCCTAAGGCAGAAAGAATTTTCTTCTGCATCTTTAACAGTAAAGGGTCTACTATGCTTTGGCCATCCTAGCGGCAATGAAGTAATACAAAATACAGAATTACCTGGTAAAGATGCCAATGACCACACTCTAGCAAGTGCAGTGATGGGCAACTGTGAATGGTGAGTGGTTCTCCTTCACCTCAGTGGGCCTCAGCAGCCCATCGCCTGCTGGGGTTCCACCTGCGATCCCACCACTCCCTGAGCCTCTTGTGCACCAGACCCCTGCAATTCTCTACTCCTTCCCCTCCCTCACAGCACTTTTGGAGCACCACAAATTGTCTGATTCATGTTCCATCCCGGCTCCTCCCACTCCCTCTCAGAACTGGAACAGCCACAAACAGGGATGGGGAGGAGTGGGAATGGCGCATAGTCAGGCAATTGGTGTTGCTCTAAAAGTGCTGGGAGGGAGGGGGAGGAGGAAGGAAGTGTACCAGAGGCACATGGAAAGGGGGGGGGCAATCAGGGGTCCACAGGCCATAGGTGGAACCACAGTAGGACGCACACAGTCCACAGGGTGTCCAGCACTGCTCTAGTACCGGAAGCATAGTGGAGTATTTGCCCAAATGTACTCCGTCTAACTAGAGCAGGTAAACAAGTTTTGGAAAATAGCATGTCTGCTAAAAGCATACTGGGGTGCCCAAAAATATTGGTGAATTAGGATCAAATTCAGAAAATTGTTACAGCCCCAAAATACCGATTTGTTGAACTGGCGACACAAACATTTTATTTGACCCAAATAACTTTCTGGTTTTTCATTTTTGCAAGATAAAAGTTTCAGATGTGGTTCAAAACAAGCCAATTTTTTACTGCAAAAGCCAATTATTCCTTCAGTGCAACTCATAATAGTTCTGGCAGATATTTATGATGTCTAGTACCCCATGCAGAATGCACTTCTCATTTCTGATTGGATAGAAGTTAATCTGGGGGTGGGGGCAGTATGATTTCCACAAACATCTGCATGGCTAAGGTTATACTGATGTGAACTGCCGGCAGCAGTATGCAAATTGGCAGTCTCAAAAATGCAAATGGATGTTAATTTGCATATTTGCTCACCAGAAGATCCTGCCAACAGCACAAACAAAGCTGTGCAAACATGGTTCTGCCAGAAAACCCCCACTTTGTCGGCAGCCTCTTATACCCGGTTTTTAAACAGGCGTAAGAGGCTGCCACCAAAATGGGGGAGCGGGTTTGCCAGCATAACCACATTTACACAGCTTTTTTTATGCCAGTGGCAGCGTCTGCCAGTGAGCAAATATGCAGATGAGAGCCTATTCGCATACTGCTGCTAGCAGTTCACATCAGTGTAACCTTAGCCCATGTGAATAACAAATGCTCCACCCCTTTGCTCTGGAATCTCCTCCAAAGGAGTCCCAGATCAAATGTATCCAAAATGGTGGTCATTTTTTCTTCCTTATATGCAATCATTACATTTAGAATCCACGCAAAATAAAGCTGCAGACACTAAGTTTTATTAATTCTTGGTAATAAAGGTTGAACTTCTCTAATCCAGAACTCCCTCATTCGGCAATATCTGTAATCCCTTATGATATAGTTAGCTGGACTTGTCATGGATGTGGCCAAGTTTCCCGCGGTCCCATAAAGTTTATGTACAGCCACCAGTCCTGCCTCAGTGTTCTGTGCTGTTATTTAACTGTAATTTACGCCCTAAATGTCTTCTAAGAGCCCAGTGAACAGCAGAAGTGGTAGACAATACAGACCTCCCATTGTCCAGCAAATTCATTGGTCCGGGACCAGTTAGGTCCCAAGGGTGCTGGGCAAGAGAGCTTCAACCTGTAATATTAACACTGATTTTACCTGACTGCATTGAGTTGCATCTGTGATTCAAACAAACATAGAACTTGGGACTGTGGAAAACACAGTAGAACTTTTTCAGCAGGTGCACAAGTAACTGGCAAACTCAGACAATCCTTTGGTGGCCAAGATGGGAAAACCTCAATGCCCTGGATGGACACATGGAATGAAGGTTGTTTCTCTAACAGTGTCGTCTCCTATTTTCATTCTAAACCCTTTGCTAGAGGAGAAAGTGGAATTGACAGACGTGAATGCCAGCAGTTATACTTGCTGTAGGAAAAAGCAGCGCTTAGACTGCAGATTTGTTAACATGGAGAGAGGAGAGAGAGATCTGGCCACATCCAGTTAATTTTTGTTCCCAAATTGTATCCTTCAAATAGAAGCCAACTCTACAAACAATTTTAGCCCCTCACACATCCCAGTCAACAGCACTTCCAACACCTAGATCCTACAGCTGGGATGAAATCCTGTCCACTTCTGCAAGAGTGGCTTTTCCCAGCAAAACAGTACTTAAAAAAAAAAAAAGTGGAGTGTCTACACAGCAAATACGCTTTGTCAACAATTTGTTGACAAAATCTGGTGCATCCACTGGCAGCATTATGCCTCTCCCTGTTTAAGTATAACACCTCTCTGGACAGTGTTCTGTCAACAAAACAGCCATGTAGATGCCCCAGGACCCTTTTGTCAACAGACAGGACTTTCTGTTCACAGGGCAGCCCTGTTTGCTGAGCATCCAGTTAGCCATTCTGTCAAGAGAGGTCAGGGCAGTTTGGCTCCTCTGTTGACAGAGTGGATTGCTCTTTAAGTCCACATTTACGTATAGATGCAATCTGTCAACAGAAGTTTTACTGGGAAACCCCTTCCAACAGTCACTTCTGTTGACAGAGGCTTCTCGTGTAGATGTGCTCCCTGACATTACAGGCAAAACTCCCACTTGACTGCTGTGGTGCCAAGTTTTCACTCCCTGGATTCTGCTTGATTCAACCAACTCTGACCTCACCAAACCTTTCCCCCCTCCCTCTGCCTAAACTCCAGAAATAGTAAGCTCAAAAGCAATCTGGCTCCAAGCACATGGTAGCCAGTCACCTTCACAACAAGCCACACCTACACTAGCTGGATCCTGTTTGATGCGGCCCCAGTGTCATTGCTTTAACTGAGAACGCGTTTAATTTACCCATCCCCAACTTAACAATTTAGGTTTTGTTGTGCCACAAACATAACCTTAGATCATGGGACACGTGAATTCCGCCCAGCTTTGGCCATACATCTAGCAAGGACAGTACCAAAACAGCCAGCAAGTGCTACTTTGAAGCTGCATCTACATTAGCAAGTTCTTTCAAAAGTTTTTTTCAAAAGAAGGGGGCTCTTTCGAAAGATCTCACGGAGCGTCTACACACAAAAAGCATCCTTTTGAAAGTACATTGAAAGAAAGCAGGGCTCCTTTTGAAATCACTCTTCCTTTCCCGTTTCAGGAAGAGCATCCCCTTTCAAAAGGAAACGTGTGCGGACGCACCGCAAGGCCCTCCTTTTGAAAGGACACTCGTCATGGCACCTGATTTTTTTTTTTATCCCTGACTGGTTCTTTCCAAAGAGTAGATCATTTTGTGTGTGTGTGGACTCACTCTTTCCAAAGAAGCCCTTCTTTGGAAGGAGCTCTGTAGTTTAGACAGCCTAGTGCTTCCCCTGAGGCAGCCTGGCAGAGAAGGGCACAGCCCCAGCTGGGGCCCCCGTTTTCCACCGGCCCCAGGGAGCAGGCCCAGGTTCAGCACCTCCGCCACGTCCAAATGCCCGCCCGCCCCCTCCTCCACGTGCTGCAAGAGCCTTTGCCGCGGCGCGTGCCGGGAGACCTCACGACCCCTCGGCACTGAAGGGCCCCGCAGCCGAGAGCTCTGTGCCTCGTCCCCGCGCCGCCCGTACCGAGCCAGTAGTGCAGCCTGTAGAAGGTGGCACTGCTCCTCTTCAGCGTGTGCAGCACCAGGTACGCGTCCCCCACGTAGAAGTTGCCGTGCAACTTCTCCGGCACCGGCACCAGGTCCAGCTTCTCGATCCGCCAGATCTGCAGGCCGCTCTTCTGGCCGGCGTGGGCGAACTCCTTGTGGTACAGCTCGTGGGCCATGCTCCGGCCGGCTGTCAGCGCCGAACCGCGCCGCGCGGGGACAGCAGCCGCGGGGCGGGAGTCGCGCGGGCAAACTTCGGCAGCCGCTCCGCGCCCGAGCCGCAGCTACCCGGTCGAGCCTCCGGCTTTATAGAGCGAACCCGATTGACCCAGAGCAGCTCCGGGGCGGGGCCTTGGCGCCACGGCTGGGCGGGGAGCGCTGCCTGGGCTGGAGAACAGGCGAGCCTCTGAGGAGCACCCAAGCGCTGAGCCTGTTTGCTCGGGCCGGGATAGGAGCCAGAGCTTGCAGGCCCCTGTCTGCCCCCTGTGGGGGAGCGATGCCGGGCGTGCTGAGAGCTGCTGAACCAAACTAGAAACCTTGGCTATAAGGGAAACCCCTTCCAGCCTGGGGGGGAGGGCTGCAGCCACGCCCTCTGCATGCCCAGCCCCAGCATCCCTGGGGGAACTGTTGCTGCATTTGGTAGGAGTTTACTTTTGGGGGGAAGGGGACGTCTGCTGCCCACTCAGCACATGCAAAGCCTTCCTGTGGTGTGCAGCACACCGCCTGGCTTCTGGCCAATGCTCAAGGGGGGATTTTGCACCTCCCATCTCCGCCGAGTAATGCTGGGGAAAACCAGTGCAGGTTTCTATGTGTTAAAGAGCCCAGGGAGGAATCGTTCAGGCTTTTGGCTACTGTTACAAAGAGTGGCAATGACTTAGGTTAAGAAAATAAATAAAGAAGCCAGGAAAGCAAAATACCACTGAGTCATGAATCATGCTGCTCTGTTTGCTTCTATAATTATTATCACATTTGGGCTGATGTTGTGAGCAGCTCTTGTCTAAGTTCATAGAGTTCTTACAGCTTTGTCTTGTTGCAGGACTCTGTTTATTCAAGATGCCCAGAAAGGCAGCCCATACGTCTCTTCCCCTCTGTTGTTCTAAGGCATGAGTCTGCAACCTGTGGCTCTGGAGCTGCATGTGGCTCTTTAAGGACTTCTTTGTGGCTCCTGATGCTGTAACTGCAAAGTGAAAAAAATCCCTCCTGGTTATTTTTGATAAACAGCGAAGGTCTAACAGCCCCAAAAATGAACTCATATCTAAATAGTGACAGAGAGATAGCCGTGTCAGTCTTCATTCTATCAAAACAAAAAAGCAGTCACGTAGCACTTTAAAGACTAACAAAGTAATTTATGAGGTGATGAGCTTTCGTAAGGCTGTGATCTGAAGAAGTGGGTCTGTCCCACGAAAGCTCATCACCTCATAAATTATTTTGTTAGTCTTTAAAGTGCTACATGACTGCTTTTTTGTTTTCATATCTAACTAGTAAACTATATGTGATCTCAAAACATTGGATAACTCCCCCTAACATCCTCCAGAGAGAGGTAGAAGTTTCAGAATTGAAAGTCAGGAAAACAGTGGTACAAACACTCATATAAAGTGTGAGAAAATAGAATAGTAATAGGCCAAATTGGAAAAAAAATTACTCTTCTTGCTATTGTGGTTGCCAGCCCCTGTTCCGATGCAAAGGTTTCTCCTCATCTAGGACAGTTCCTATACCCAACCTTTCATTCCTTGAAAGATTTAAGAGTGTGCAACTTTCCCCTTTGTCCTCTTACCCATCAGCAGGTCTGTTCAGCTTGGCCCAGTGATCCATATCTATCTATCTATGTCTATATCTATATGGATAGTCTCTGTAATACAAGAAGAACCGTGGATGGCATTTGTTACTTTAGGGTGCCTCTCTCTTTGTCCTTGAGTAAACCCACACTATGACTCAGACTAAAGTGCTTTCCTCTTGGGCATATATCATCTCATCATTTTCTTCACTGGGCAGTTCCAAAGGGACACCAAATCATTTGAAACAAGGTAAAAACCAGGTTAGGCCAACAGATTCAACCACATTCAGTTTCAATATGACATCCTCTAACATGTTGAACAATGCTTCAGGCTTATCTACCTCCCATTTGGACCAGATCTGCACTAGACCTTCAAAATTGATTGTAGATACACAATTCTAGCTACAGCGATTGCATAGCTGGAATCAACTTATCTACAATTGACTTACCTGGCCATCGTCACAGTGGGAGGTAAATGGGAGAAACTCTCCCATTGATCTCCCTTACTCCTCGCAATATTGAGGAGTACAGGAGTCGACTATCAAACCTGGACAGTTCGATTTTGTGCATCCCTACCAGACACGCGAAATCGAATTTCTGAAGATCAATCCTGACTGGGTCGATCTTACGGGTAGTGAAGACATGCCCTTAGATTATGTACTTCCTATCTGTATCGACTCTTCCTTGCACTTCCACTGATTTACCCAGTGTAAGGAGTGTAGGCAAGCCTTTTCTTCATGTCAGCTATCCCATGCCAGTGTTGACATTACTTGGTGCAGTCTCCATATCGACATGAATTTAAAATGGATTTAATCTCTTGGCTGTCGTTCCACTGGAAAGTGTCTTCACCCAAAGGTGAAAAGCAAACCAGCCTACTCTAGGACAGACCCACTGTGAGCTGATGCCCAGGTGCCAGCTAAAGGTCTGGTGGGGCAAAGGGGGTGATGCCACACCAGCAGCTACGCTAAGCAGCCAGGGCAGGCTGGGTTCTTTGGTTTGTGTTTAGTTCGGGTACAGCAGCAAGAGGAAAATTACACTTAGAGAGGCTTTAACAGTTACCTTTTATTTATACAAAGATAGAAACAATTTAACTAAGACAAATGATTAAAGTACAAGTTAGTACTCGTGGTTTTTAAAGGGGAAACAACACAATTTAACTTAAGAAAAGTTTTAGACAAACTAGCTAGCTTACACTAATACAATTAATGTGTACACAAGAAAGGCATGTTGCAGGAGTGATTTTCACCCCTGCCTCGTAGACCTGGTGGAACCAGAGTCTTTCCCTCAATTCCTATAGGAAAGAAGTATAATACAGGTGTAATTCTTACCCCTGCCTCCTAGACCTGGTGTGACCCAGAATCTTTCTCTCAATCCCTCGGGAAGAAGTAGATACAAACCAGGCGTCCCCAGGCTCGGGAGTTAATTCCAGACCTGGCCAGCAGGTATAGGTGATTGAAACTCAAAGGGGGGTGGGCTGCCAAACCCCTTTATACCCCTTCTGTCACGGAGGCTCCTTCCTGGTCTCAAGTGGCCAATCGGGAGGAATGTTTTTGAACCCCAGGTTTCCCAGGGAAGATGCAAGGCTCAATTTGCACCTGTGAATTGTGGACAATTGGGCACCTTTGGAGGTGATGGGCGGGGGTTCCCTGTTCTTCCTGGGGAAGTGATCAGGCGTGTCAATCACCGAGATCAGCCAGAAGGGTGGCCATTAGCTAGCCCATTCACTGTCTGGTTTTTGTGCATAGTAGAGAGGCTGGGCAAGACAGCACACCTGCGTTCCCAGGACATCAAAGGCTACCTGTCTCCCCTGCTTATTTCTCTCTCTGTCTCTCCCAGTTGCGGGGGGAGAGGAAGAAAAGGCCAAATGGGGGGTTCATGTCTGGCTACACGCACATCTCGAGTACCTGCTTCTGCATGTAGAGATAAAGATATACTCACATAGGTAAGACTCAGTTGAATTCTCTAACTTAACGGAAACCAAATGTTACATCTTTCTATTCAAACTGATCTGTCTATTTCAAATTTTCAAATGGCAGGTCAAATACTGCTCTCAGTTGCAGGTGCATAGCAGCAATGGTATCAGTAAGGATGTGCATATTTTGGTGAACACTGACAACACGCTTGCTCCTGCACAAGCAAGGTTAAATATGCTCATACAATGTTAGCCAATTAATTCAAGATTGAATCCAATAGGAGTACTCTCACAGTAAGTTGCTGCTCTGTGTGAGTACGGGTAGCAGAATATGACTTTTAGTTCATTTACATAAATTTGCCTTAATGGGTAATTTGTTATCTATTAGTTTATTAGTAAAAGCACCATTAGTACTATTACTTCACTGCCACATTTATTAGATTACTTGCACCACAGTCTATACTCTGTATTGGGGTGACCAACCCATGGCTCTCGAGCCACATGTGGCTCTTTGAGCAAAGAAATGCGGCTCCTGCTCTCAGCTGCATGCCAGGAGTACTTACCACTGCTCTGTACATGCTCCCCCGACTTTGAGAGAGAAACTCGTGGTGGTGGTGGCAGCAGCAGCTCCAGTGAGTCGCTGGCATTGAGTTAGGGCGGGGGAGCTGGGGGTGCCTGGCTCTGTGGGATGGAAAGAGGTTTGGGTTTCAGCAGGAAGGCTGGGGGTGCCTGGCTTTGGGGGAGGGAGGGGGCATTGAATCACATACTATATATATCAGAGAGGTAGCAGTGTTAGTCTGTGGCTTTGAGAACAACAAGTCTTGTGGCACCTAATAGACTAACAGATATTTTGAAACATAAGCTTTCGTGGGCAAAGACCCACTTCAGCAGATGCATGAGTCGGGGGGGTGGCTTCAGAGGGGTATTTAAAGAGTGGGGTCCCAGTAAGAGGGAGGACCAGAGCTGACAAGTTCTATTCAGCAAGGTGGAAATGGCGCAGTAGCAACAGTACTTATCAAAAGAGGAAAAAACAAATCAGATCAGACAGGGGGATGTGAGCCTTTGTCGGAGTCTAATGGGGAACTATTAGGTAGGCAGGTTGTTGTTTTGTCACAGAACAAGGAAGAACAACTCACTGGATAAATCTAGAAGGTAAAGTGAAATAATATTTGAAGAAAGAGAAAGAGGAATTAAGACAGTGGTCATGCTAGGCTTTTCAGAGAGGTTTGTTCTACTGGACTCATTCCCTCTTCACTCTGCTCCACAGTCCAAATCCAAACTCAGAGATTTACGTGAGCTTCCTCTTTTTTTCTTCCTCTTCTGAGCACAGGTTACACTTCACAGTTTGCTTCACAGGGGGCAAATATGTAAACGGTGGGAACTTGGCCAAAACCCAACACACTGGCCAATTTCTGCGCTTGGTTACATTGTTGTGGATCAAAGGTAACCCTGGAGATCAAAGGAGTTACTCTTGATTTAACCCATATAAAAGGCTGTGTCTACATTACGAGATAAATCAATTTTATTGAAGTCGATTTCTTAACACTGGCTTCTATCCATTTGATTTTGAGTATCTTCACTTTCCCACATGCTCTCCATAAAATCGACTAACTGCTACCACACACGAGTAACTTAAATTGAGCTTAAATCAAGTGCTGCAGCAGTGTATTGTAGGAACCTATCTCACTGTTCCCTGAGCCCCATAGCATTCTGGCCCCGCAAGTAGATATGGGTATATGATGAAATCTTCCCATATTTCATTCCCCTCTTTCCCCTGCCATGTTAAGTATATTTAAGTAGACACAGGTGCTAGACTGAAATTCAAATGAATCATTCACAGTTACAGCTCGGGGTGACTAAAAGACCCCAGACTACAGCCAGGTTTGGGCCTCCCCAAAAAGACCCTCAAGACAAGAATATTCCCTGCCGCAAGCCTTACTTCAACACCTGTGGTAATTGTATAGCTACTACATTGCGTTCATTGAAACATGTATAGCTCGGGGCAGCTAAAAGACCCCTGGCTATGGCCAGCACCTGAAAATCGTGACATTTGATAGCCCTGAAAACTGAGACTGCCCACAGAGACACACCATTTACCTGCCCCTTTGAGCAGCATGCTTAGGCTTTCTTTTGGGCTTGGGTATGGATTTAGGTCTCCAGGGAAAGAAGACTCTAAGTAGACAGGGGTGCTACACTGAAATTTGAAAGATGCATCAGTAACAGCTCAGGGCGGCTAAAAGACGGCAGACTTTTGACAGCCACAAAAATCATGACAGCCCATGGAGACCCTTTTATTATGCAGGAACTTGAATCTGGATTTAGCCCCCTTGCAAAAGAAGGCCCTTATGTTTAAGTATTCGTGGTTGCTACACTGAAGCTTGAATGAATCACTGAAACAGTTACGGCTCGGGGCGGCTAAAAGAACCCCAAATAAAGCCAGCCCCTTTGGCCTTTGATAAAGCCCTTTTAAAAAATTTGGTCCCAGAGGGCAGCCACTCTTATGGCACAGTGTTTTCTTCCCATTGACCTAAAATCGTGTCCACCAAGGGAGACATCCCCCGGACAGCTAAAAGACCCCCAGCTACACCCAGCCCTGAAAATCATGTCCTCCAAGGGAGACTTCCCCCCAGTGGCTAAAAGGCTCCCTACTGAAGCCAGCCCCTTTGGCCTTTGATAAAGTCCATATGAAAAATTTGACCCCAGACAACAGCCACTTTATTGACAAAATAGTTTCTTCCATTGACCTAAAATCATGACCGCCAAGGGAGACGTCCCCCGGGCAGATAAAAGACCCCAGCTACAACCAGCCCCTGAAAATTGTGACTGCTGAGGGAGACATCCCCCAGGTGGCTAAAAGAACCCAGACTACAGCCCGCCCCCCCAAAATCGTAACTCTCACCATGCACAAGCTGCCTGGCACCTTGCAGAGCATGTTCTTTTACTGGTTCCAGGTCAAGCCACATCATGCGGCTGAGTGTAGGAATGTTCCAGACTATGTGGTGCCTCCAGGGAGAGGAAAGGGAGGGAATGTGGGGATCCGGACAAAAGGTAAGGGGCTGAAAAGTTTCTCGTCCAAGCACAACCACCACCCACAGACTAGCTACCACGTGGTGTGGGCAAGGGAAAGTTCCAAAAGGCATGGCCCCTCTCGGGAAGGGAAAAGAGGGGATGTGGGGGGCAGGACAACATGTAAGTGGCTGAAGAGAAGTTTCTTGTCCTATCACACAAGCACAACCCCCACTCACAACCTAACTGCCGCATGCTGTGGGTGGGCAGCAGCTGGTGCCAGGCATCACAGGAGAAAAAAGGCAGCTAGCAGGGGTATACACGGAACCACAGAACCCACAGCCATGCTACCAGCAAAGAAGAAGAAAGAAGATTTTTCAGCCTCATGACTTTACAGCCACAGGCTTCCAGGTGCCAAATTGTAATGATCTTCCTGTTGCCTAATCCCTCCACACCAGAGAGCAATGGAGATGGAAGAGGCCAGAGCAAAGAACTGTGGGGCACTGTGCAGCACATACGGAAAATGTCTGGAGGCTAATGAATTTGATTTTAAGACACGGTGCTTTCTCAATACCCTTCATTTGGAATTTTAAATTCTAACTGAATGCTACACCTGTCAGGTTACTACGATTTTACAGTTTAGATACTATGTCGATTTTAGTGCTCCATAAATCAAGCTTATAGAATTTACAGTGAGGACAGGCGCTTGGAAAAATCAGGCTAAATGACTTAAAATTCGATTTTATCTCGTAGTATAGATGCAGCCGAAGAGTGAACTCTTCTCCCCAGCGCAGTGCTCAAAGACTTCAGTGATGTGCACTGCAGCCCAGCAGACAGCATGCGGGAAACTGAAGAGACCTGGATGAGAGCCTCAGCTCTGCAACTGCCCTGCTAAGTGACCTTGATCAAGCCACTTTTTTCAGCTTCAATTTCCTAATCTGTGAAATGGAGATAACGATCCTGACTTCTTTTGTAAAGCATTTTGAAACAGATTCATGAAATGTGTTATATGAGCTACTTAGTATTTGATAAGATGTGAATTTGATCCTTAATTGTACATATTGTTCTTTAAAATTTGAAGAACAAAACTGTCCATAATCAGATTTTAAACTACAGTTAATCTGAGTGATATCAATTGCTGCTATGATGGTAATTAATTATTTGACAGCTTTAATCTAAATCTAGACAGCTGAGTAAAACATTTTTAATGCCATACCAAAGACAAGTGAAGTGTGAGGAATTGAATATGTTATAGCAATGCCTTTTTATACAATTTTCTCTTGATCCAAGGAATTGTTTTGGTGTTGGTTGGTTTTACCTTTGGAGTATTTTATACCTACATTAACAATTTGATTAATAAATCACAATTATGCATTCAATCCACCCATAAAAATTAGCTTAGCTGCATGTTAATACCAATATTTAAAACCACCAGAGAGCAGACCTAAGGAATCAGAGACACTTGCCTTGGTTACTCCTCCCAGTTTATCTGCCCCCCTTGCTTCTATGTGCTATGACAAAGTCTTTTCTTACATGGTCACAAGATATTAGCCACCAGGAAATATTCTCAGACAAACTGTTTACAGTTATGGAGACTGGGATGAAGGCAGAGAAATATGATTACATTCACAGTAGTAAGTTATCAGACCATACAGATTTCCATCTCAATTGTCTATCCTGATACAAAATGCAGCAGGGTGATAACTGCAGCTAGTTTGTAAAATTTTCACCAACCTCATACCAGCAGGACTTCAGTTTGTTTGCCTACATTTGGACATCAGGGTGAGAAGTTCTATGGGAAAAGCCTAGAGATCTTTGCCACAGGGAAGATCAAGCGTATAATGGGATTGTGTTTCTTAACATAAAGCTTGGAAGAAAAGCAGGAAATAAAGGAAAATGGAAAAATTAAGTGGTCTGATTTGAGACCAGATTCTCAGTTTGTGTAATTCAGCATATTTGCATTGAAGTCAGTGGAGCTAAAACAGTTTACATTGGCTGTAGATTTGGCCCAGTATTATAGGTCTTCCATTCCTTTTCATATGTTGGCTAAAGAGTCACCTGCAATGTTCCTCTAATTTTTTTCATCAATGTGTGGAATAAAATTTGTGTGCGCCAAGGCATGTGTGGATGTGCACCACCAGTGGAAATGCCTGCTGCCAGCCGTGAGCACTCTGCAGATCCCACTGGGTATCATATGAAACTCTCCTGGGTGGCTGCCCAAGCACTCAGCTTACCAGGAACACTGATCACCTCTGGCCTTATTTTCGATTTTGAGTAATCAAAGTGCAATAGACAAGAGAATACATAAGAGACTGATCTGTAACAACTGGTTCCAGTCACATGGCATGAGTCAGGACTATATGGGAAGAGCCAATAGCCATTTATTCCACTCATAGCTGATTTATTTGCTTGGGTGGAACAGACAATTCTAGGTGTGGATAATATTACCAAATCAGATAGAGGAGGTGGGTGAAGGCTTCTGTCAGGGAGAGAGACATGGCTTTTGAGCGTTTCTTCTGAGCTCTGTGTGGCTTGAAAAATAATCTCGCTCACCAACAGAATCTGGTCCAGTAAAAGCTGTTACCTCATCCACCTTGTCTCTCTCCTGTCCTGGGATTAACATAGTTACGTACAACACTGCAAATACCAAATCGGGATGGCAGTATTCTATGTACGCTATGCAAAGAGAAAATGAGTTTTCTGAATGTTATTTTTAGAGCCAAGAAGTGGTGATATACTGCTGAAGTTCCCCTTTTCTGTATGTAGGTATGGCTTTACGGAGATCAGGTTATTTCTCTTTCTACTGGTCTGAGTCTTTAAAAACTAGAGAAAGGAAAATTGTCAGATTGCAGTGCTATTTATAAACATTCCTTCAACACACAAACTTACTGCTGTAGGAGAATGAAGCTGAACTACCATAAAACCCTAGGAAATCAAGCAAAATTCTAGCAAACACTACTCAATAATCATTAACAATTCATAGAAAGCACAGTCCTCTTTCAGACCCACTCAGTGCAGCATCCATCACACGAAACTATCCGTTATTCTGTTCTGGTAATGATAAAGCATTAAAAATTAAAAAGATTGAAACCTTCTCCATCCATTATAACAAGCTTTAAAGCACCAGTGATAGAGAATTACAAAATATTACTAAAGGAACTTCTGTCCTGAGGAACTTATATTACTGCCACACAAATTAACCTATTCAATACTGTTTCTTGGAAATTTTCCAGCGGCTGTAGAGCAAGTTAGAAGGTGAGATTTCTTTTTCCATGACAAATTTTTCCCATTGTTAAAGAATCTCTTATCCAAATATTTTTAATCAAAACATTTTGAATTAGTTATTTTGTTTAAAAAGCAAACCAACAAAAATGAGGGGAGGGGCATATAGACTGTGAAATTTAGGGATTTTTTAAAACTAAAATACATCTTCGCACCTAAAAATACCTTTATTTTTACTTTATTTCACAGGACAAGGGAAGCGAAATTATTAGAAAGAATGTTCATTATGTTTACTGTTCAATTAAAACAATGAGAAAGATGTGAAAACCAAGCTTTCCCACACTTTCCAAATACATTGGAAATACATACAGAGAGGAAGCCGTGCTAGTCTATACACTAGCAGAAAAAAAAGCAGTCAAGTAGCACTTCAAAGACTAGCAAAAAAGTTTATTAGGTGAGCTTTCGTGGGACAGACCCACTTCTTCAGACCATAGCCAGACCAGAACCTCTCCTTTACTTAAGATACATTGATGACATCTTTATGATTCGGACCCATGGTACAGAGACTCTAGAATAATTCCACAGAGACTTTAACAATCTACACCCCACCATCAACTTATGCCTCGATTACAACATGCAAGAGATACATTTCCTGGACACTACCGTACTAATCAAGGATGGCCTGATCAGTACCACACTGTACCGAAAACCTACTGATCACTATACTTATCTACACCCTTCTAGCTTCCATCCTACACACATGACTAGATCCATTGTTTACAGTCAAGCTCTTAGATACAATCGCATTTGCTCTGATCCAACTGACAGAGACCAAAAACTACAAGATCTTTACCAAATATTCATAAACCTGAATTACCCACCAGGAGAAGTGAAAAAACAAATCAACAGGGTGTGATGGAGTGGGGGGAGGTGCATGTGTGAGTCAGGCTGGATGTCTGAGGCAAGCAGCAGCTCCCAGTGGCTAAGGATGACCCTGGGGCTACAACTGGCAGGTAACACCTCTGCTTGAACAAAGAGCAGGGAGGAGCTGAGCTGGGTTTTGAATCAGGGGCGGCAGTTAGAGGCTAGGAAAAGGGAGAGCTGGAAGGCAGCCAGCCAGAGGAGGGGAGAAGCTACACCCCAGAGGGGCACCCCTCGGGGTCTTCTCCCCAGGACGGGTTGGAAGAACTGTCTCTGGCTGCTGTACTGTCGCTTCTGTGAGAAACTGGACTTCTGTTGCCTAATAAACCTTCTGTTGTACCTGCTGAGTGAGAGTCACTCCTGCCAGGGGACGGGGTGCAGTGCCGGGGGACCCCTGAACCCCATCACACAGGGCCAGACGAATGCCCAGAGACCAGCTACTCCAAGATCGGCCCAAAAAAGCCAAGAACAGAACACCACTGGTCATCACCTACAGCCCCCAACTCAGACCACTGCAACGAATTATTAAAGGCCTACAACCTATCCTTAATTAGGATGCCACACTCCAGAAGGCCCTGGGTGACATGCCTGTTCTCTCCTACAGACAACCTCCCAACCTTAAGAGTATCCTCACTAACAGCCACAGTCTATACCCCACGAATACCAGTCCTGGAACCTTTCCCTGCAACAAAGCCCGCTGCCAGCTTTGTCCACATATCTTCTCTGGAAATACCATCACTGGACCTAACCAGGTTACTCACAGAATCATGGGCACTTTCTCATGCTCTTCCACTAACATCATATATGCCATCATGTGCCAACAATGCCCGGATGCTTTGTATATTGGACAGACTTCTAACTCCCTTAGACAAAGTGTTAATGGGCACAAAACAGACGTCAAAACACTCCAGATCCACAAACCAGTTAGTCAACATTTGAATGGAATGGGGCACTCTATTAATGACCTAAAGGTATGTGTGTTACTTAAAAAGAATTTTCACACCGTTCTTCAAAGGGAAGCAGCTGAGCTGGCTTTTATATTCAAATTTGGCACATTAACACGTGGTTTAAACCAGGATGGGAACTTTCTGAGTTACTATAGGGGCTTGTCTGCATACTTGGCTTAATTTAATTCTTGACCTCCCCCCGCACCCCTCCACTCTCTGATTTGCTCACCCTGATTATCTTTTTCTGATTTGTCCTCCCTGCTTACTGTTTTTGGTTCTCTGTGCCTTAAATATTGAGTCTGTTCTGGTCTGGCTATGGTCTGAAGAAGTGGGTCTGTCCCACGAAAGCTCACCTAATAAACTTTTTTGCTAGTCTTTGAAGTGCTACTTGACTGCTTTTTGTTTTGATTGGAAATACATGTTTTCCCAGCTGATGGGGTGGGGGAAAGCTCTATTTCAAAACAACTGTTTTAAAGAACCCCCAAATTTTAACTTGGAACATTCAGTTTTTCCTAATTTATTTTTATTTGGAAAAAAATGGAAAAATTATTTTTGCTGAAAAAAGTTCATATTCAACAAATTACTATTTCCCTGCAAAAAGTTTTCTGCCAGCGCTAAGCAGCTTGCTTAATATTCTGTAACAACTCAGGAACTCTCATGAATTCCAGTAAGCATCACTGTGGTTCTTAAGACATAGCCACATTGTGACATTAAAGAGACAATAAACAAATACTAATCTTATCAAGTTTTGCTGTAAGGAAATCATAATTACAACCTCTTTGGTCTACCCTCCTCTCACCTTTTTCTTAACAGTTTTTTCAAATGATTAACAGTAAATAAATAGTCACACTCAGGAGCAAGCCAAGATTGAACACTATGTTATAAAACTGCAAAATATTGGCCTCGGTCTACACTAATGAGTTTTTTCGAAATAGCTGCGGCTCTTTTGAAAAATCCCATGGGGCATCTACACACGAAATGCATTTTTCGATATTAAATCAGAAGAAAGCAGCACTTTTTCTGGCGGCCCTCTTCTGCTCCTGGATGAGGAAGAAGGCATTTTTCTGAAAGATTCTTTTGGAAAAAAATGTTTGTAGACATGCTAGGGACCCTTTTGCTGAAAGAGCAGTCCTCAGGGTGGTGGATTTTTTGATCTCTGGCCTGTTTTTTCAAGAGAGCAGGGGCTGTGTGGATGCTTTCTATAGAAAGAGCAGATTGATTTTTTCGATCCGCTTTTTTGTGTGTGGACGTGCTCTTTCAAAAGAAGTTTTTTTTAAGAGCTCTTCTGGAAAAACTTCTTTTGAAGGATCACTGTAGTGTAGACATAGCCTTGCAGGGCAGCATTAGCCGTTCTGGAACTTGCTGAAAAATAGGAGTCTAATACCTTTATTATGAAAGAAGCAATATCAGATTTCTTACTTCAGTAGAACCATGAAGTGCTGGGAAACGCAATTTGCTGTCAATGCTAATAGCCACTAAGGAAGCCAAGACAGCTCTTTAGTATTAAGTAGAGCTTGTCTGTTCTTCACTTCTTCTTCTCAAACTCTTGCACATTGATATTCCCTAGAGGTAGCTACATTTCGGTAATAACTGGACTTGTCCTATTTACTTTCTGTGAAAGGTTTCAGGATCCTGCTGGGACTATGGCAATGGACTGCACATTTTTGAATGCTGGGATATTAAGTGTGTGTTTCACCCACTATTATAGTAACAGAGAGGAAGCCCTGATAGTCTTTATGCTAACAAAACACAGCAGCAGTCATGTAGCACTTCAAAGACTAACAAAACTGTTACCAGAAACAAGCTTGTCTGCAAGTAGAAAGAATGATCAGTTTCAAACATCAGATCCAGATTTGTGGCTATAGTCTGGTAATACAAAGCAATGATAAGCATAATTTAACTGGCGAGCTGATCTGGGTGGTCAACTGCTTTGCATCACTAGAAAGACCTAAAGCCACCGGCGGGTAATGGTGTACATGTCCTTTTAAAACCAGCTAGGTCCTTGCTAGCAGAACTTGGCAATTTTCACTTTACTTTTGACAAATCGTTCAAATGAACATTTGGGTTCATTGTATTTAATGTTACGCTTAGCTTCTCTCCATTGCCAGAAAGGTGTCCCCAGTACAGAGCTGTCCCGCCCAAAATGGGACTGATTGTCACCATAGACTGTCATGGTCCAGGAAGTGCTGAGGACTAACTGCTCCAGACCCACCCCTTGCCGAGGGGCCAGGAAAGTTGTTAGCCTTGCTGCGTATAAGAGAATATAACCATTCAAATCCAAATTGTCACTATCACACGTAAAAATATACCAAGTAAATAATTTCAAATCAAACTAAAAATGCCCCCAGCAGCATTTTTCTGACTTTGGCGTATCTGTAAACTTCGACAATCATTGATGGAGACATTTTTTTCTTTACTTGGCTGTATACAATGAAATTGACATTTACCAATAAAAATCTAATTCTTTAAATCCTATTGATAGGATATGGACAAGGAAAACACTTTAACCTCAGGAAAGGTCTAATTTTAAAGGAAAGCTTGGGTTTGATTCCTGTTTCCAGATACCAAAAGCTCGTTTAGTGGAAAAAGGCACATTTTTCCTCTCCCTTTTCTGACTGCCAGTGACTCTCAGAAACACAGGGAAGGTGCCTTGATGTCGAAAGATATGTTATCAAAATAAAATGGTTTTCAAGTTTATTTTACAGGCTTAAATGACAGATGGGGACAACATAATATAGCACATTAACTTTGAAAGCCATTCAGTGCATTTTATCAGAAAACTTAGTGGGTTATGGAGGGTTATTTTGATTTGTATTTTTCAAAATGAATCCAACCGGCATTTCAGGCAGAATTAAATAATAAAACAAAAATTAGAGAAAGCATTAAGTAAAACATAGCATTGCAGCAAGGGACAATCATGTTTAACACTTAGCTGCTTGAGGAGAGTATTTTACTGGAATCACAGTTTTCCCAGGATCAGATGATAAGATGTTAAAACCCAACTTGTCCCTGTCTGTACTAGTTGCAAGGTCACAGTTAGCACCATGTTAATGCGTACATTTCCTTCAGTTCATGTGCTAACATAACTTAATTTCCTACAAACGACAAACTCTCTCGGGCATAAATGTGTCTTTTTCATGAAGCTCCTTTGTTACCTGTCTATTTCACCATGGCTTTGTCTATACGAGATAGTTTTGTCAAAAAAACTAGCTTTTTGTCACCAAAACTTGCTGAGCATCCACATTACAAATGCTTTCTTGTCAACAGTAAATCAACAGAACGTGGTACTTTTGTCGACAGTGTTCTGCTGTTCTCCCATGAGGCATAATGCCTCTGTTGACAGAAAGCAAGTGTGGATGCTCCAGGGGGGCCCTCTGTTGACAGACAGGGCTTCTGGGACACTGGACAGTCCTGTCACCTGAGCTTCCAGTTGCCTGTTTTGTCAACAGAGTGGCTGGACAGTCCTGCCACTGCCTATCGACAGAGCAGATCACCCTTTCAATTGCCTTTTATGTGTGGACATGATCTGTTGACAGAAGTTTTGCCAGAAGCTTTCTTCCACCAGTGACTTCTGTTGACAGAGTGCTGTGGTGCAGATGTAACCTGTGTATGTTCATACCCAGTCCTCAGGTACAACTATCAGAATACTTGATTGACACCGTGGCCGACCTGCTGGACTGGTTCCTGCTCTTCCAGGCACAACCCTGATGTGAATTTTTTTCCAGTGATGGATATAAACACAGTCTTCCCAGCAACCACTGTACCATGGCACCAGAATGAACCATTTGTGGCTCTAAGCAAGGGGCTTACCCCTTAGTAACCATCATATAGCTGCACCTCATTTTCCCCCCTGTAAGCAGGTTCTGCATTAATGGTCCTGCTAATCTTTTCCGTTCATGTGCGGATTTCTTCCATCCACATCCATACATTTTTATGTGCATCGAGGCACATGTGAATGCGCAACACCAATAGGAATAAAAAAGCCTATCTGTGGCTGCTCTCAGCTGTGTGCAAAATTACCTGGTGACCCTTAAGTGAATGGCCATGCTCGGGCATGTTAGGGTGAATTGCATGGGCACTTGAACAACGCAGTGAGGTACGTGGGGTGGAGGCAGGGTCCAGAGACCCTTTTAAATTGTTATAGGGAAGTATGCCTCAGCACAAACAGGCTAAACCACTAACCCCACACCAAGAACTGAGGAACAAAGTGAATTGGGCAAGTCTAAACCAGTCAGCAACAGAATTTACTGAATTGCTTGCAGACTGCACTGTCTGCAGCCTTCTCCCCCATCTAAAAGGGACAAACAGGAAAACCTATACAGGAAAGATCCATGGCCTCTGACCTAGCAGCCCAGAGGTGCCAGCTGCATACCTTAAAAGGAAAAAATAAGCATGAGATGTGTGGTTGTGTAAAATGGGGAGGGGGGCTGAGAGGGCCTGCAAGCAAAGAGAAGCAGAAGCAACCAGGATGTGATGTGTCAGGCCTCAGGTGGAGCCAGCAAACGGCAGGACCATAAAGGGGGACAACAACGTTAGGAGGGGGAGGAACTCCCGAATCCTGGAGAGACCAGACTCTGTCTGCTACAAGGACTGATCACCCTTCCTGCTCACGAGTTAAACAGAGTAGTGCATGAATACCTATTGGTACCATGAAGAAATTTGTAACAGTATAGCTTAGATAGCCAGATGCAGTGTTTTGTTTTTTTGTTCCTGTACCTGCTCAGCTGCATAAGTAAAAGTTAGCATTTGCATTTTTATCTTTGGTTTTACTTTTAGTACCCTGCCATAGCTATGTGTATGTCTTTAGTTTCATGAGCCTGTAAGGGTCATGTGTAAGGCTGAGGCAAAGACTCCCCAGAACCCCTGAAAGGGCTTCGACCCAATGACCAGTAAGTTCTGAAAGCAGGCTGCCTCAGCCGGGAACCTCAGTGGTCCGCTGAACCTCGTGTTCTACAGGACAGTTTGTTTGTTTGTATCTGCACGTCACACTCTCCTGTTAACTCTTAAGTCCTATCCCCTGAAACTCGAAACTCTCACTTCCTGGGGATAGGTAACAGCTCTTAGAAATCAGGATAAATAACAGCCAATGGATTCCACCAACCCGTGGGCTGTTTTAGAGAACTACTGGGAGTTAGAAAAACCTCAGGGGGTGTTTCTCTTTCTTTCGGGGGTGATCCTACTCCTCCTGTGAGCAGTGTGGTGTGAGCCATGGCTATAATTACACCAGTTTTGCAATAGCAAAATCAATCCCAGTGGTGTGGGTCATCACCAAGAAGCAGCCCTCCTTATTTTTTCCCAGTTCAACACTTCACCCACCTCTCACCTCTGCCCTTATTTAGGACTTGGAGCGCAGCGTATTTGCTCTTCAAGCTGTAGCCTCAGACTGCCTGTTCTGGACAGCTAGCAGGTCAGGGCACAAGCAGCCAGCAGGGCAACAGCAGAGGCATGAGGAGCATCCAGGCAGCCAAGAAAGAGGCCTCTTTACCTCTGACCTCCCAGAATGTGAGGTGATCTCTGTGGATGCACTTCTGAACTCTGGATCTGCACTGACCAAGGGCAGCAACTATGAATATGTGCACAGACGGGTTGGGCACATGAAGGGTCTTTAGGGTTGCTGGATTTAAGAACCTGAGGGGAAAAGGAAACTGCCCAATCTACTTGGGGTGGGACTTTTGCTCATGCTTTATATTTATGATCCCTGTTTGTGGTGTTTTTGCAAATTAATGCCAAGTTACTCCCCTCCTTTTATTAACAGTTCCTGCTCCACACGCAAACTCTGGGCTTGACAGCACAGAAGTGTTGCCTCTCAGAGGCTCACAGGGATAGTATGTAAATTTCCCAGATTACTGTATGGGGGAAAGGAACCTTGAGATGTTGAAACCAGCCCTGGCTGCTGCTGATTCCACCTGGTAAAAGGGTTTACACCCATTTCCAGTCGGCATGTGCTTATAGGTTTCTGGTCAAAAGCCTGAAGTCCTCAGCCCTTCTGGAATGAAACAAAATCCCACCACCATTGTCCAGCCTCCCAGCCATCTTCACTCCTGTCCTCACAGAGTGCACCCGCCTCAGCTTGCAACTCCTCTTTGTGCCTTCTCCTGGCTACAATGATCTATTTAGCTCCTCTCCTCACCAAGTAGTATCCATCGCTCAGGGGTCAAAAATCTACGCCAGGTCTGCTCGCTGGCTTACTTAGATCAAGCTAGCAGCAAGGCTCAGGGCTACCCACTTAACAGGGTGAACCACCACTTGTGCTCCAATCCCACAGTGAGGCTTTGAGCTTTAGAGCCCCTCCTTTCACTATGGGGCTGTCGGGGTGGAAGCCCCAAGCCTTAGTGCCCCCACCTCACAGGGCTGGAGCACGAGTGCCAGCTTGCCCGGCCAGGTCAGGGAGTTTGGCGGGGGGAGGGGGGGTGGTGTTGTTTAGTTTTGTTTTGTTTTCTGGTGGGGAGCCAGGGTAGGGAGGTGTTTTTGTTTGTTTTCAATGCCAGTTGGGAGCCAAGTCAGTGAAGGTTTGGTGGTTTGTTTGTTTTTTTCTTTCATTTTGTTTTGGTTTTGGGGTTGGGTTTTTTTTGTTTTTGTTTGTTTGTTTGTTTGTTTTGTTTTTGTTGGGTTGGGGTTTTTTTTGACTTCTCACTTATGTGTACCTCCCCAACTGCTATTTCTGTAGCTCAGTGGCCCCTGACCAAAAAAAGGTTCTCCACCCCTGTGCTAGCTCCTTTTCCTGTCTCAGCAGCTCATTGCTCTGGGCTAGACAATTCCTCTCACCCTCATCCTCGGCCAGGTCCTGGGCTCCCAAGCGAATGCAAATGTCAGTTTGTGGCTGAACATACCCTGTACTTTCTTTCCAAGGCCTTTTCCCTCTCTTCTCATCCAGGCTGAGGGATTTGGGTTTATTTAGCCTGAAGAAGAGAAGACTGAGGGGCAATTTGATAGCAGTTTTCAATTTCCTGAGGGGAGGCTGAAAAGATGATGGAGAAAGGCTGTTCTCAGGGGTGACAGATGGCAGAACAAGGGGCAATGGTCTGAAGTTAGAGGGAGAGGTGTAAGTTGGATATCAGGAAAAACTATTTCACCAGGAGGATGGTGAAGCACTGGAATGTGTTACTGAAAGAGGTGGTGGAATCTCCATCCCTAGAGGTTTTTAAGTCCCGGCTTGCCATAGTCATGGCTGGAATGATTTAGTTGGGGTTGATCCTGCTTTGGGCAGGGGGCTGGACTCAATGACCTCCTGAGGTCCCTTCCAGCCCTAGGGGTCGATGATTCGAGGAGCTCTTCTGCATCCTAGTTCTTAACTTTGCCCTACAGCACCCTCTCCAGACTCCTTTCCTGAAGTCATCCTGCCTAGGCACTGCAAAACAACCAGCTCTACATTTTATCTCCAACCAAACCATTTTTAAAGTGAGCGCCAGGCTTGCTTGACACAGAATGACAAAAGTTACTGACATCCCTCTAGAAAAACATGTCCAAGTATTCCTCTGCCTCAGAGCCATCCCCAGGCATACACAGAGTGTGCAGCTGCATAGGGCACCACTAAATCTGGGGCACCACTTTGCCCCCCTGTGCTGCGCCTGTGTATGCCTAGCACAGCCGGAGGACAATTGTGCCTCAAGCAGTCCCAGTCCCCTGGCCTCCACAATGCCCTGTCTCTTGGCCCAATCCCCTGGCCCCTCTGCCCCCTCTTCTCCACCTTCTGGCCCCACAGCCTAGTCCCTCTGCCCCCACCCTGCTCTGCATCTCAGCCCTGTGGACAAATCCCCTGGCCCCTCCTTTCCCCACTCCTGGCTTCATGGTACAATCCTCCAGTCCCCTCATGCCCCGCACTGACCCCCCTTTGGCCCCAATGTCCTTGCACCGTGCTCCACCTCCCAGCCCACAGCTCAGGCAGGAAGCACTGCTTCCCCTTCCACCGGCTCCCCACCAGCCTCCCTGCCCTGCTCCTGCCCCCAAGCCCCCGAGCACAGCTCCCCCTGTGGCATTGCTGCCCTGTTCCCCACTGCACGTCTGCAGCTGCTCAGGCTGCATAGGGCATCCAAAGACATAAGGGCAGCCTTAAATAATCAAATCTCCACTAACACTGGGATTGCCAGTGCTGCTCAGACAGTGCTCATTGCTCTGGTTCAGTCAGTGACAAAGTGTGAAAAGAGGTGATAAAAGTAGGAGTCCAGCAAATTCAAGGCATGCACTTGTGAAATGTATATCGTATGTTTGTACAATGCATGGACTACAGCACAGTACCATGAAGAGGGACTGTGTCCCGGGCCCAAGTGACAAAGCTAACACAAGAGGGCCTGAGCCAATTCTTACTGAAGTCAGTGGAAGTTCGTCCACTGACTACGATGCGAGAAGAAGGAGTTAATTTACAGCGGTTCCCAACCTTTTAGAGACGGAAACCCATTGTGACAATTCCGTAAGACTTTGTGGCCCAAGGCAACTCAAAATGGGAGGCAGTGGGGGAGAAGTTCTCCCCTGGGAAAAATTTTTTTATAAGCCTTGATTGTGTTTTACCCCCTTGAACAATTTTACACCCCATGAAAACTTCATCAGGAACCGCCCTAGCAACATACATATAAAATGTATATTGTTAAAAGTAAATGAAATAATTAATATGTATTCTAAGGGGGGACCCTGGCAGCCCTGCAGCTGGGAACCATTTGGGACATGGAGCCCTGGCCAGCATCATCAGATGAGAGATATCCAGCTGGGGGTTCACGTAGAACCCCTACATCCCTGTGGCTGGGAACTGGCTGGGGTGAGGAGCCCTGCCTGGCAGCACCAGTGCCAGCCGCAGGATCCCCAGCGACTGGGGGGAACCCCTGTGGCTGGGAGCTGGCTGGGGCATGGAACCCTGGACAGCAGCGCCAGCTGCAGGATCCCCAGCTGGGAGTGCGGTGGGAACTCCTGCAGCTTTGCAGCTGGGAGCTGGCTGGGGAGCAGAGACCTGGCCAGCTCTCAGCCCCCCACCCGTCACCCCATCCCCAGCCTTAAACCTCTTTCAGCCCCTCAGTCCTCAGGCTTAAACCTCTCTCAGCACCCCCATCCCCAGGCTTAAACCTCTCTCAGCCCCTCAGTCCTCAGGCTTAAACCTCTCTCAGCACCCCCATCCCCAGGCTTAAACCTCTCTCAGCACGCCTGCCTCCCCATGTACCTCACAGGGCAGTTCCACACTACCACTGCTGACCGCTGCTGCTCCTTTGCTGGGCTGCCTCCTTCTCTGCCCAGCTCCCCCTCCCCCGCCCAGCCCCCCCACTCCCTTCCTCCACCTGCAGCAGAGCAGTTCCTTGCCCTGCAAGCTTAAATGGCACTCAGTGTAATTGGTTTCAGGGTGGAATCGCTCCTGGCAGCTGTTAAACCAATTAAAATGAGTTCCATTTTAGCACCACAGGACAGGAACTGGTTGCTGAGGGGGAGTCAGGAGGCAACATCTAGAGCCACCAATGCCTCCTTTAAGAGCCACTTGTGGCTCAGAGCTGCCCAGCCAGTGACCCTTTTCAAATCTAATCATGATCCATGTTTGGGTCACAGCCCATAGGTTGGGAGTCCCTGTGTTAATAAAATCATAAACTGTTGCACAACCTCCTCCCACTCCCAACCAAACATGTATCTGACCTTGTGTTTTACTTAGAACACCAGCCAGATGCTTTAGAAGTGATCAGCGGCTAGCGTGCCTGTCTCCCTCGTACTTTTAGTATAAATATGAGCATGTTTTTTATTTTACTTGGTCCCCTTCATAAGCTCAGTCTATTTTCTTAATTGAAAAAAATCCCTGTTGTATTCTTTGCCTTTGTCTGGTTCTAATTAAGCTTGACTATTAAAGTGGTCTTTCTTCCAAAAGCCTATAACTATCAACAGGAGGTTTTTCCTCTTTGGAAACACATGCCCCAGAATGTATCTGTTTATTGCACTGTGATTTAACTTTCCGCTGTGTGCTGTGGGACTGTTGTGTTCCTAACCATTTGCAAAGAAGGAAACAAAACATAAAACCATTGCTCAGATACAATTCTCCTGAGCTAAACAAGGATGCAGACTGAAAAAAAAAACTGCTGCAGTTTCCATTAAGAAAGTAAAAGGTGATCAGTTAACAAAAGTCAACTAGAGGGGACAAACATAGTGCCTTGGACTGGGGACAATTTTAGTATAAGCTACATGATAGGCATTTTTTGGCATATTTTTCCTACTTGTAAGAAACTCAGCACTCATCTGTTTAAAAATCTTTGTGTGTCAAGTGGTTGCCTCACAGTCCTCTACAACATGGTTTCTCAAACTGGGGGGTGTGGCCCCATGGGACAGGTGTGAAAAAATTCCAGGGCAGGCACAAGGCAACCCAGCCCCTCCCCATCATTCTCCCCACCCAAAGAAAGAGACAGCCTTTGCTTCTGGCTCTCAGCCCTTGCCATTTTACATGGGTGACCTGGTGCAGCCGCTATAAGAAGCAGGCAGCCAATGAAGACCCACATGGAGCTAGCTGCCTCCTGCAACGGTGATTGAATGTGGGCTGGAGGGGGCTGGGGGGGCTGGAGATGGGGTAAGAGCAGGCGCTAATGGGGCCTGGCTTTGTGGAAGGGGAGAGGCTCAGGTGGGTGGCTCGCAGGACTTGTGGGGCTTGGGCAGCTTGGGCTGGCAGATGGGCGGCTGGCCCTGGCAGCGTGGGGTGGCTAAGGCTGGTGGGCAGGCAGCTGGCCCCGGCAGTGTGGGGCTCAGGTGGCTGGCACATGGCTGGGGTGGGTGACTGGTGGACAGGCAGCTGATCCTGGCGGTGCGGGACTCGGGCAGTCAGCTCTGGCAGTGCAGGTCTCAGGCGGGTGGATGGCTTGCGCAGGCAGCTCTGGTGGCTGGCCCGGGGCTCAGGCACCCAGCCAGCTGGGACTGCACCAGGCATCTGCAAGGGACCAAGAAAACTATTTGTGCTTATTTTTAATTTTAAGTAACATTTTTGTAACAAGCTTTTGTGTTTATTTTAAATTACGAATTGAATTTTTTTGTTAAAATGGGGGTTGGAGGATGATAAAGAAGAGGTGGGGGGTGTGAAGTTTCTCAAAAATCAAAGAGGGGTGTGATGCTGAAAAGTTTGGGAACCACTGCTCTACCATGTAGATGTAAAAGTCGTCAAGACTATTCCATTACTTACTGCCTGCGTCTAGGGATGAGGATCTCAGTAAAAGCCTTAGTTCCCATCTCCGGTCAAGTAGCTCCACTGAAATCCATGTTGTTACACAGTGTAAAACTTGTATAAGTCAGAGAAGGCTCAGGCTCAAGGCATTTCTGCTTTAGGTCCAACCCTGCCTTGAGCTCTGCCCCTATGTCTGCCTGATTCTGAGTGCGGGAGTGGGCCTTCCACAGTCAGCTTTGTGTGACACCTATCTCCCTTCCTGTCTGACAGGAAGCATCTGGCATACTTGTGTTCGATATGTTAATTGTTAAGCCCACAACAGCAGTGCACAATACAGAGCCATACAAATGGCACTTTCTATTCTTGAGTCATGACTGGCAACAATGTATTCACCATTACGATACTTTTCAATCAAAATGAATGCTGATTTGCAACTGGTCCTCTGCCCAAGGACTAGTGTAATAAACTGCACCAGCATTGCAAATTTTGGCAAATTAGGCCCTCAGGATTCTTAATCAAAGGGAGCTGTCTCTTTATCTCGTCTAAATCAGGTAATGAATTACAAACTATGGTGGATTTCTGCTGTTTTGTTTTGCTTTGTTGGAGGACAGACAGGGCTACCTCAGTGGTTTGCGCATTGCCCTAGCAAACCCAGGGTTGTGAGCGCAGTCCTTGAGGAGGCCATTTAGAGGTCTGCAGCAAATAGGTTGAAAAAAGAAATCTGTCAGGGACGGTGCTTGGTCCTGCTGAGATGGCAGGGGACTGGGCTTGACCTCTTAAAGTCCCTTCCTGTTCTACAGGATGTGTATCTCCATTTTATTAAAATCCACTTCACCAGGAGGGTGCTGAAGCACTGGAAAGTGTTGCCTAGAGAGGTGGTGGAATCTCCATCTCTAGAAGTTTTTAAGTCCAGGCTTGACAAGGTCCTGCTGGAATGACTTGGTTGGAGTTGATCCTGCTTGAAGCAGGGGGATGGACTAGATGACCTCCTGAGGTCCCTTCCAGCCCTGTGATTCTATGATTAGTTTGGCTAACTCAACTCCTCTAACATATTGAAATATATAACTCCCATTGATATAAATGGGGGTTATATACAAATATGTTTGAGGACCTGGGCATTGTGCTCACAGTAATTCTTCCATGTCCTTTCCTGGCACTGTTCGAGAGGGAAGATTGCAGCCTTAGCCATGCTCATGATGACAGTTATGAAGGCTACCACACCTCCTGTATTAGGACAGAGATACAACCTCGAGAGATCAGCCAGCATGGTGTCTGGGACAGAGCAGACAAAAACCAATACACAGGATTAAGAAACAAACAAACTGATGCTGGTAAGTTACTAGTGGAGAAAATTAAATCTTACTCGTGTTTTGAGTTTTAAATATCAAGTGGTTGAGATAGCTGGAGACAAGGCAAGTTTCTTTCAAATGATCCTGGATGTGGCTTATGTGTGAAAGAAACTGATACTGTATGAAGAACACAATTACCTAATAGTTAAGTGGGCTCAAACATGAGCTGTGAGTCAGGACATCTGAGTTCTAATCTAGACCCTGACACAACAGGCTGTGTTATCGTGAGCAAATCACTTAGGGCAGGCCTACACGTGGCTGGTAAGTTGATTGTAGGTACGCAAGTCTAGGTACTGCAGTTTCATAGCTAGAATTGACTTATCTGCAACTGACTCACCTGGCCATCTCTCCCATTGACCTTCCTTACTCCTCACAAGATTGAGGGATCAACTGCCAACCCCAGATAGTTTGATTTCACACATCTCTGCCAGCTGTGCTAAATCAAACCCTGGAAGGTGGACC
This sequence comes from Carettochelys insculpta, assembly GCF_033958435.1. NCBI lineage: Eukaryota > Metazoa > Chordata > Testudines > Carettochelyidae > Carettochelys > Carettochelys insculpta. Next base: position 226,414,083 of record NC_134138.1, read on the forward strand.
CTGATTGGGTTGATCTTCTGTGTAGCATATGCATACCCTTAGACCTAGCTCTTCAAAGATATTTTGGCACCTAACCCCCATTGAAATCAATGGATGTTAAGTCTTTAAATATTTTTGAGGATCTGGGTCATATGCCCAAACTCAAGAAAGCATTTAAACACATGGGTTACTGAAAGCCCTGAGCAGTGGGTATCAAAGGCCAGGGCAGACTAAACCTCCCCTAATCCAGACTAGAGCCCCACCTATATTCCATCCGGAGACCCCGTTCCCTCACTCTGTCCCCTAAAGCTGACACTTGAGCCTGCTAGGGGCTGTGGCCATCCTAGGAGGCTTGGGGCAGCAGGGCAGTGGCTCCTCTGGTTGGTGGAGGATAGGAGGGTCAGAGCTTCTGTGGCAGTGAAGCAGGGGCATTAGGGGAGAAGTCTTGGGGCTCCTTCGGCTGTGGGGGAGGGGATGTAAGTCGAAGCGGAGGGCTGGCAGCTTAGCCTCCCCGAAGGGTGGGGTCATGTGCTTAAGGGCTGCCCTGAATAGGGATGTTTTCATGAACTGCGGCCTTAAAAATCTCTCCTTCTCAGTTTTCCTGCCTCTAGGATGCAGTTATTAAAGACTTGTGAAGTATGTTAAACTCTGTAGAGAAGGAAAACTATCTAAATGCCAAGTATGACTAATAGGTCGTGAGCCTGCTGATTTTTCCTTTTACATAGCAAGTTTTCTTGGAAGGCAGGTTTGCCCCACTCTTGTCCAGCACTCTGGTTTCAGGGCATGCACCATGTCATACCATATACAATTAATATGTGTGGAAGTTACTTTTCTTCAATCCTTTAAAGGGACTCAAACCAAAATTTCTTAGGTTTACTTGACCTATATGTATAAAAACTCAGCAGAAGTTTGTATAAGAGTAGTGGGTAAAAATACCAGAAAATGCAACCCACTTCGGATTTATACCCTGTGGATAATACTGGTACTGTCCTAGACAAAGCAGAAGAGTAAATGTATCTTTTCTGGGCCTACTGAATAGCCCGCAGCTAACCCAAGCCTCATGCCTGGGGCATTGGAGGGGAGGTCACCCTCGGTCCCACTTCCCCTAAAAGAGCCGTGCTTGTCACTTGGTGAGAGACAGGAACATCCCTGTATTCACCAAAGGAGAAGAGTGAGGTGAGGCCGAATTGCTCTGCGTCCCCTGCTGCTGCCAGTACCTGGGGTTCCTGAAACTGGTCACTGTCGGGGGATAGAATACTGAGCTAGAAGGACCATTGGACTGACCCAATATGGCCATTTTTATATTCTTATGGAGTAATGGACTGAGCACAAGCCTGACAGCCAGGAACTTTCTAATTCAGGATGTGAAATGGATGTTTTTTGTGGCCACAGGTGAGGCATTTAAAGTCTTGGTGCCTATTTCCCCATCTGTGAATAATAGTTGAATGTACTGCTGGAGGAATGCTGGGCACACCGCAATTACAATGTAGTATTTCCTCAGTTCACAGGAGCCATGTCTACACGTGCACGCTACTTCGAAGTAGCAGCACTAACTTCGAAATAGTGCCCGTCACAGCTACACGCGTCGGGCGCTATTTTGAAGTTAACTTCGATGTTAAGCAGCAAGACGTCGAAGTCGCTAACCCCATGAGGGGATAGGAATAGCGCCCTACTTAGACGTTCAACGTCGAAGTAGGGACCGTGTAGTCGTTGCGCGTCCCGCAACGTCGAAATTGCCGGGTCCTCCATGGCAGCCATCAGCTGAGGGGTTGAGAGACACTCTGTCCAGCCCCTCAGCTCAATGGTGGCCGCATGGAGCGGCCCCTTAAAGGTCCCCTCCCCCTCCCTTCCTGTGCAGGAAGCTGAGGGAACGTGCAGGCGGCAGCCCAGACACGCGGCCAGCCTGCATGTTCCTCAGCCACCCACCCAGCTGCGATGGCTGCCCGGCAGCCCCCCCAGCGCCCCCAGGGGACCCCCCCCAAGGGGAGCCAGGGCAGCCAGCCCAGCCAGAAGGGCAGCCAGGCTGGCAAGTGGCAGCGGGGCCCCTCCTGGACGGAGGCCGAGCTGCGGGACCTGCTGGGGCTCTGGAGGGAGGAGGAGGTGCTCCAGGTAATGGGGAGCAAGAGGCGGTGTTCACTCGGCTGGCCGATGGCCTGGCTGCCCGGGGTCACCCTGCCCGCACTCCTGATCACGTCAGGAGTAAGGTGAAGGAGCTGCGGCAGGGTTACTCCCGGGCCCGGGATGTGGCCAGCCGATCTGGGGCCACCCCCGTCACTTGCCCCTTTTACAGGGAGCTCAGGGACATCCTGGGCCCCCGGCACACCTCCTCCCCTCTGGCCACCCTTGACACCTCGGCCGACAAGCCCCAGCAGGCCCTGCAGCCGGAGTCCGCCCCGGAGGCAAGCCCCGCACCCCGGGGGCCCCCCCCGGAGCCCACCCCCGGGACATCGCGACAGGAGGAGCAGGAGGAGGAGGAGGGGGGCTCCTCCTCCACAGAATCCGGGCTGCAGATCCTCCTCCTGCCATCCCGGAGCAGCAGCCGGGCCTCCGCCCCTGCGGGATCTCCAGACCGTGGGAGTGGACCGACAGGTATGTACCCCCCTCTGGTGTACACCCCTGGGCTTGAGGGGCAGGGGGTAATAGATATGTGTCCAGGGCCCCCCACATGCTCACATGGCCATGGCCCCAAGGACAGCAGGGCCATGGCCCTCACAGCAGTGCATCAGCCCCTGCCCCCCCACACCCCGCACGACAGTGCCATGCCCCATCCCCGGGGCAGGGGGGAACGGAAGCTCGAGGGGCCCCCGGGAGGAGGGGGTGGGACACCCCGCAGCAGCAGCAGCAGCAACAGCAGCAGCAGCAGCATGTGATGGAGTGGGGGGAGTGCAAAAGGGAGACTCAGGCTACATATGAGCACCAAGAGCCGAATAGCTCCCAGGGGCAAAGGAGGATCCTGGGGCTACAGCTGGCAGGTGACACCTCTGCCCTGAACAAAGAGGAGGGAGGAGCCGAGCTGGCTTGGAATTGGGGGGGGAGGGCGGGGGCCACAGGTAGAGGCTAGGGGAAGGGAGAGCTGGAAGGCAGCCAGCCTGAGGAGGGGGAAAGCTGCATCCCAGAGGGGCACCCCTTGGGGTCTTCTCCCCAGGACGGGTTGGAAGGACTGTCTCTTCCGACAGCTGGTGCTGTCACTCCTGGAAGAAACTGGGCATCTGTGGCCTAAGAAACCTCTCCTGCTGTCAGACCCTGCGGAGTGAAGTGAGAGTCGCTCCCACCAGGGGACGGGGTGCAGGGCAGGGGGACCCCTGAAGCCCATCCATCACAGCAGCATCTCCCAGGGACGGGGATGGGGAACCTGCAGCACAGGGCTGGGGGGACAAAGGCCACGGCTCGGGGCCCACACTAACTCCTGTCTCCATTCTTCTTTCCCCGCTCCTCTCCTGTGTCCCGCACCTGCACCATCAGAAGGACCGGAAGAGAGCGCCGGCGAGGCATCAGTGGTCCCGGAGAGCCCTCCGGGACCATCGCTCCAGGCCAGCCCCTCGGCCGAGGACCGACCGGCCCCACAGCGGGCTAGATGGCAGACCCCGCGCCACCACCAGCCGACGGCAACGGACCCCCAGCTGCTGGCCATCCACCGTCGGCAGCTGGAGGTCGCGGAGCAGCACCTGCAGCTGCAGGAGCGGGCACTGGCCTGGCGCCAAGAGGCATGGGGGGCCTACATGGAGACTTTCAACCGCCTGGTGGACTACCTGGCCCCCCATGCTGCGCCGGCCGCCGCAGCGCCCGCCCTGCCTGCTCCACCAGCCGCACCACCAGCTGCTCCGCCCGTCGCCGTCCCGTCCGCCGTCGCCCCGCCACCCACCGCAGAGGGCCGGAGCGCCGAGGGACCCCTGGAGCCACCTGAGACTCGCCGGGCATATCTTCCGGTCCGGCCCGCCCCCAGCCAGCCCCGGACAGGGCTGCGACTGCGGCGGGGCTCCCGGCCACCAACGCCCAGTGCCGGACTATAGGGGCGAGGGGCCCGGGACGTGGCCCCCCCTTGTATATAGTTTGAACCTCTTATTTGGTGCCCCCCGTTTGCCCCGTCCCCCCCATGTAAATAGTTCTCCCCTTCATCCTCCCTGGTTTTCTTTTTATTAATGAGGACACTTGTTTGTTAGTATTGTTTTATTTGTACATATTAGTTTGTTTCCACATGTTGCATATAGTTTGTTCTTGTTTCATATATTTACAGTTAAAAAAAAAAGATCTAAAAGAAAAACCAGTTTAAGTTCAGCCACAAGTGCGTGCTGTCATTTGTCCAGGAAAAGTGGGAGGGGGGTGCAGTGGGGTGCTCCATGGTGTGGGCGTTGGGGCAGGAGTGTGGTGGAGGAAGGGGCGGGCAGTGGGGGGCCTGGGCAGAGTTCACCCCGCGGCCTCATCATTGAAGTGGGCCCGCAGGGCCTCCCGGACCCAGGTCCCTTTGGGGTCCGCCTGCTGACTGGGGGCAGCAGGTGGCTGGACGTCTGCCCTGCCAGCCTCCGCAGCCCAGCCCTGGAAAAAGGTCTCCCCCTTGCTCTCCACCAAATTGTGCAGGGCACAGCAGGCACCCACAATCTGGGGGATGTTGTTGGGGCCTGCATCCAGGCGGGTCAGGAGACATCTCCAGCGTCCCTTCAGGCGGCCAAATGAGCGCTCCACCACCTGGCGCGCATGGTTCAGGCGCTCGTTGAAGCGCTCCTGGCTAGCGGAGAGATGGCCCGTGTATGGGTGCATGAGCCACGGGCGGAGGGGGTACGCCGCATCTGTGATGACGCAGAAGGGCATGGTGGTGTCCCCCAGAGGGATCTCCCGCTGGGGGATGTAGGTCCCCGCCTCCAGCCGGTGGCACAGGCCCGAGTTCCGGAAAACCCGGGCGTTATGGGTGCTGCCAGGCCAGCCCACATAAATGTCCTGGAAACGGCCCCGGCTGTCCACCAAGGCCTGGAGGACGACAGAATGGTAGCCCTTGCGATTCAGGCATTGTCCTCCACTGTGATGCGGGGCGCGGATGGGGATGTGAGTCCCATCCAGAGCCCCGAAGCAGTTGGGGAAGCCCAGGGTGGCAAAGGCCGCGATGGTGGCATGTGGGTCCCCCAGCCTCACGAGCCTGTGCAGGAGCATGGCGTTGATGGCACGCACAACCTGCAGAGAAAGCACATGGGACAGCACCAATGAGGGGTGAGCAGGGTGTGCGTGGCCCTGCCCTGCCCTGCCCTCCTCTGCCCTCCCTGGCCCTGGCCTCCCCTCCCCTCCCCGCCCTCCTCTGCCCGGGCCCCCCTCCCCTGCCCTGCCCTCCCCCCGTGGATTCTCTTACCTCCATGAGGACAGCCCCGACGGTGGCCTTGCCGACACCAAACTGCTGTCCCACGGATCGCTAGCTGTCGGGAGTGGCCAGCTTCCAGACAGCGATGCCGACCCGTTTCTCCACAGGGAGGGCACGCCGCATGGCGGTGTCCTGGTGCCTGAGTGCGGGGGTGAGCCACTGGCACAGCTCCATAAATGTCTGCCGGCTCATCCTGAAGTTTCTGAGCCAGCGGTCGTCGTCCCACTCCCCAAGCACCAGCCGCTCCCACCAGTCGGTGCTGGTGGGGTAGCTCCACAGCTGCCGGCATGTGAGGCGGGGGGGGGGGGGCGGGGTGCTGCAGGGTTAGGGGTTGAGCCCTGCTGCCCTGGGGGCATCTCCTCCTGTGTGGCAAGGAGGTGCTCAGCTGCCTCCCGCATGGCATGGAGCAGGGCAAGCCCTGCTCCTGCCGGGAGGGCTGGGTGGACCTCTGGCTTCTGCTGCTGCTGCTGCTGCGGCTGCTGCTGGGGGTCCATGACTGCGGCGCCCGGGGTCTGTGTGCCTATGGCTCCTCAGACCGCGTGCTGTGCAGGCTGAGTGTGTCTGGGAGGGGCCCTTTAAGGGAGCGGCTAGCTGTTGCCCCGGAAGCGCTAGTCCGCCCTGTGACCCTGTCTGCAGCTGTGCCTGGCATCCCTATTTCGATGTGTGCTACTTTGGCGTGTAGACGTTCCCTCGCTGCGCCTATTTCGATGTTGGGCTGCGCAACATCGAAGTTGAACATCGACGTTGCCAGCCCTGGAGGACGTGTAGACGTTATTCATCGAAATAGCCTATTTCGATGTCGCTACATTATAATAAATAATAATTTATTATTGTTATTAAATAAATAAGCTATTTCGATGTAGCGTGCACGTGTAGACGTAGCCAGGGTGTGACAAGCCTCACTTCATATTTGCCAAGTGGGATCTAAGCTGTGTTTTATTGTATATACAAGCATGAGGTCAAAGTCTGAAGTCCTGATGTGGTTCTTACCAAAGGCTTCTAGTGCTGTTTAAGAACTGTACAAAGTTTTTGTTTTGTTTTGTTTTGTTTTTTAAATGGCATTGTGCCTGTGCAGGACACTGTGGCTATGTCTACTTTACAGCAATTTTTCAAAACAATTTCTTCTGGAAGATCTCTTCCAAAAAAAAGTTCTTTCGAAAGAGCACACCCACACACAAAAATGTGGATTGAAAGATTGAGCTGTTCTTTCGATAGAAAGCATCCACACAGCTCCTGATCTTTTAAAAAATTAAAATCCAGTGCCATGAAAAGTGGTCTTTGGAAAAAAGGGCCCCCAGGGCATCTGCATATGGGCTTTTTTTCCTGAAAGAATCTTCAGAAAAAGGTACTCTTCCTCACCTGGGAGAGGAAGGGGGCTGCTGGAAAAAGATGGAAAGAGGGCGTTTTGTGTGTAGATGCTCTGTGCATTCTTTTGGAAAAGGCCCGTTTTTCCGAAAGAACTTGTTATTGTAGACACAGCCAATGAGGAAAGAAATTGCAAACATGTCTGGACTATAGTTCACGTGGGGGTCAAGATTCAGCCCTTGAGAGTTAAACGGTGAACCCCATATGTCAAAGCAGACAAGGTCAGGAGATGTAATGAATTCTCCCTGCCCAGTGTTACATAACAGCAGATTTGGCTGTTTAATATGAAAAAGGTTATTTAATGCACACTTCACCCTTGTGCCTCTGGGGGAGACACTTAAAGAGACAGAAGTATATGCCAAGCTATGACATAATTGCATAGGGGAATAGCATTAGCGGGAGTTAAATTCGGGTCTCCAGCTTTCCAAAGCAGCATGTCCGTTGCTGTCAGCCTGAAAGTGCAATTCAATCCAGAATGCAGCTTTCTCATAGTAAATCATTAGTTTGTATCATACTGTGTTGATTACTTACGACTTTGGTCTCTTTCTGAGCCAAGGTTAGTCATTGGAAGAAAAGCCCACTGTGAATTGATGGCTGCTGTAACAGACACTGCAGTATCCAGAAACATCTTCCACAAACCTTGTTGAATTAAAACAAAAAGCAGTCAAGTAGCACTTTAAAGACTAGCAAAATAGTTTATTAGGTGAGCTTTTGTGGGACAGACCCACTTCTTCAGACCATAGCCAGACCAGAACAGACTCAATATTTAAGGCACAGAGAACCAAAAACAGTAAGCAAGGACAAATCAGAAAAAGGTAATCAAGGTGAGCAAATCAGAGAGTGCAAGGGTGGTGGGGGGAAGTCAAGAATTAGATTAAGCCAAGTATGCAGACGAGCCCATATAGTGACTCAGAAAGTTCCCGTCCCGGTTTAAACCATGTGTTAATGTGCTGAATTTGAATATAAAAGCCAGCTCGGCTGTTTCTCTTTGAAGAACGGTGCGAAAGTTCTTTTTCAGTAACACACATACCTTTAGGTCATTAATAGAATGCCCCATTCCATTCAAATGTTGACGAACTGGTTTGTGGATCTGGAGTGTTTTGATGTCTGTTTTATGCCCATTAACACTTTGTCTAAGGGAGTTAGAAGTCTGTCCAATATACAAAGCATCTGGGCATTGTTGGCACATGATGGCATATATGATGTTAGTGGAAGAGCATGAGAAAGTGCCCATGATTCTGTGAGTAACCTGGTTAGGTCCAGTGATGGTATTTCCAGAGAAGATATGTGGACAAAGCTGGCAGCGGGCTTTATTGCAAGGAAAGGTTCCAGGGCTGGTAGTCCTGGGATATAGACTGTGGCTGTTAGTGAGGATCCTCATGAGGTTGGGAGGTTGTCTGTAAAAAAGAACAGGCATGTCACCCAGGGCCTTCTGGAGTGTGGCATCCTAATTAAGGATAGGTTGTAGGTCTTTAATAATTCGCTGCAGTGGTCTGAGTTAGGGGCTGTAGGTGATGACCAGTGGTGTTCTGGTCTTGGCTTTTTTGGGCCGATCTTGGAGTAGCTGGTCTCTGGGTATTCGTCTGGCCCTGTTGATTTGTTTTTTTTACTTCTCCTGGAGGGTAATTCAGGTTTATGAATATTTGGTAAAGATCTTGTGGTTTTTGCTCTCTGTCAGTTGGATCAGAGCAAATGTGATTGTACCTAAGAGCTTGACTGTAAACAATGGATCTAGTCATGTGTGCAGGATGGAAGCTAGAAGGGTGTAGGTAAGTATAGTGATCAGTAGGTTTTCGGTACAGTTTGGTACTGATCAGGCCATCCTTGATTAGTACTGTAGTGTCCAGGAAATGTATCTCTTGCATGTTGTAATCGAGGCATAAGTTGATGGTGGGGTGTAGATTGTTAAAGTCTCTATGGAATTCTTCTGGAGTCTCTGTACCATGGGTCCGAATCATAAAGATGTCATCAATGTATCTTAAGTAGAGGAGGGGTAATAGGGGACGAGAGCTGAGGAATCGTTGTTCCAGGTCAGCCATAAATATATTAGCATATTGTGGGGCCATGCGAGTGTCCATAGCAGATTCAAAACTTGTTGAATTAAGTTTAAGTATTTTAGAAGTCTGTTGTACTAAAAATGCACGTTTATGTATTATTGTGGGATGGTATATCACTTCTCCAGGCAGATACATGGCTAATGTAGAGCTTCATAAGACTATTTAAGGCAGTGTCCCAGGCCTTTTTAAGCTTCATCCTGAGAAGAGAACGTGTGTGCTGATCACCTGTTGCATGATGACAAAATCAGAGGCCCATGTTGTGTAAAGGAGGGCTCCTCAATTTCAAGAGGGTGCCCACTCTGAGCTAAAAGGTGTCATGACCCTGCACCACAGAAAAACTGCTAGCCAGGGTGTGAGAACCTGATCACTGACCAGATCCCTTGGGATGAGCTCTGGTAACCTTATTAGCACCTGTGTAGGTTCTGGATGGTTCTAGCATGCTTTCTGTGGAATGGTTTCACATTAGCAGTAAATGTACTTGCTTAGAAAGAGCTGTGTGGTAATTGTAACTATGGGCAATTATACTGTTCAACATAGGTGGCATGTGGGGGGGCACAGGCACCCCCAGAGTTAGCTCCCCCAACTCACCATCAGTGTTGCACCACTTCCAATGAATGCAGGGGTAATCACACCCTTCTCCAGAGTGGTGGGGCTCTAGAAGAGCACAAGCTTCCTAGCTTGCCCTGCTCTCTGTATACACTACTCGAGGGGGCGGGCTGCCCACACTGACTGCCAGCAGTGCAGTGCTTCTGTGGGAAAAGGTGTGTGGGGGTGGAGCAGGGGCAGGTAGAGGGCAGGGTATGAGCAGAGCAAGCCCCGGCCCTCAGAAATTCACAGACCCTTCTCCCATAAGGTGCTGATCACCATCTTCAGTGAGAACTGAATCCCCACCCTGTCCATATCCAGTACTTAGGGCCTGATTCTGCTCCCACTGGAATTGGTGCCAAAACTCCCACTCTTTAAAATGGGTGAGGAGGCAAAGGGATTGTGGGACCACACTGTTACTGGACATTATGCCCAAGCACTTTGCTTGGGAAAGTGTTGTGGAAGGTAAGTTACTACTGGTCATTCTGGTTTTCACCAGGAGTCAAAGAGTCAGCTAAAGTTTAAGGGCAGATTATCTAGTCTGACCCTCTGTGTAGCACAGGCTGCTAACCCCACCTAGTACCTGCCCACTAAGCCCGACATCCAAATGCACCAAAGTATTACAGCCCACCCAAGAAAATCTGTAGTCTGTGAGTCAATTGTGTGCCATAGGCGTGTAAGGAATGTGCCAGCAGGAGCTCAATACTGCTGAAGGATTTGGGGAATGTGTCCTTTAGAGATCATTTGCATGAAAATACAGAGGTTTGCATATATAATGCCTGGTAAATGAAGCCTGATGGGTAGCAGATGAAGCAATGAGGTTTCGTCTATTGTAAACAACACGTTGTAAAGTCACAATTTATGCTATCACCCAGTGTAAGAATTGAGGAGCCTCACCAATGCTTGACGTTGTTGTGGGGGTACAGGGTAGGCATCACTGCTGTGTAAGATATGGACTGCACAGGGCTCCCTCCATCTAAGCATTGAGAGGAGGAAGCGGGGCGGGAAAGTGGGTGAACCAGCTGGTTGGAAGGCTTTTGGCGAAACAGCTGTAAGACTAGTTTGACTAGTTCTCCCCTCCCCCTGTTCAAAGATGGACCTAAAGCTGGGCCTACAGTTATTTTGTGAGACTCCACCTTGGTGGATACTGAAATGCTGTGGCTAGGCCCAGAGCTGACTGCCACTATAAGCTGAAATCACTGGTAGCTGAAGCCACAGAGAGCTGGACTCACCACAAGACGGCAGGCAAATGGCCATCAGAGCACAGTGGCTGGCAGAAGTGGCTGGTCGGTAGTTAGGACAGCTGGCAGGGGCAAGTGGAATGCCAGACCAGCACAAGGTGGCATTGCCTCAGGCTGAGTGAGGGAATGCATCAGGGTGATGTGTCAGGGCCTGCACGGACTGGACAGAGTTGTAAGTGGGGTATTTGAAAGGGGGTTTGGAGAAAGTTTGGGTGCATGGATTGGATCCTTACAGTATTGGACTGGTGAGACTGAGAGGCAAAGGACACTGCTCAAGCCATTTGAGCTGGGACAGTTACCTGAGGGCTGGTTATGAACTCTGGGTGTGGTATTTTCCCAAGCTTATGCCATATAACTTTTCTGCCTTTCATTAAAAGTTTCTTTTCTACACTCAGACTCTGTGTTTGCGAGTGGGGAAGCATTGCCTCTCCAAGGCGCCCAGGGGTGTGTGAATTTCCCAGGCTATTGGGTGGGGGCTCGAGCTGGTTCTATGTGAGATGGATGACAAGGAACCCCTAGATGTTGAACCTGGCCCTGGTTGCTGCCGACTCCTTCCAGCAGAGGGGTTACAGGAAGACGACAAGAGGGACCGTGTTGTTCTCTTCATTCACCCCTTCCACTCTTTCCTTCCTTCCTACCAAATGAAGAAGGAAAGGGAGAGTAGCTTGGGGAAGAAATTACAAAGGTGGAATCTGGGCAGAAAGAAGAGTGAAGGCATGGGTTGGAGAAGTAAATATTAGGGGTATGTAGATTAGTGAGACGGGAAAGCGACTGAGGTGCAAGGAGGAGAAAGAAAAATAAAAAGACATTCATAGGAAGGAGAAAGTTGTGGCATTGCCTGCTTCATTTCTTCAAGAATAAAACCCCCTTAAAGGAAAGACTTCCCATGTTCATTTTTAAAGATTATACCAGACAAAGCTTAGAAAAACTGTAGTAGATTTAGGTTTTCCATATTATCCTGGTATAAATGTAAAGTTATGACTGTGGCATTGTGCTAAAGATATTCCAGATCCTTAGGCAATGGAGTTATCTATCTATGGTAATTTACACGAGCTCAGGATTGGGTCCTCACTCGTTAGTCAAGGTTCAAGTTCTCAAAAGTGTGACATCTGCTATAACAGGACATACAAGTAAGGCAGCGAAGCACCACTAGCATCTTTCACAGATTTTGCCAAAGTTTATACAGTTCATAGGACTGGATTCCATGCACTGATTTGGGTCCTGCTGGAGAACACCTACTGCATAGCTTTTTCCTCTTCCTGCTATTTGGGCTGGCGTGCCTGTAAAATTAAGACATTCTTCTTTAGTACAATATACATATAATGCTGCGTTGGGTTTGTAATAGACCCCCTGAAGTTGAAAACAAAAAGAGAAACAGAATATTTACAAAGGATAGATATATAAACAGGAGAATAAGGACAACACAGGAATCATAGACCAGTCACCTTGACTTTGGTACCTTTGATACGAATATGCAACAATAGATCATGCAGCAAAATAATCAATTAGTAAGCACATAGAAGATATGAGGGTGATAATAACAGTCAACGTGGATTTGTCAAGGGCATATTATGTCAAACACATCTAACATCCTTTTATGACAGCATAATAAACCTTGTGGAGAATCGGGGGAAAGAAGCAAATATGATATGACTTGATTTTAGTTAGGCTTTTGATACTGTCTAACATGATCTTATTATACACACACTAGGAAAACATAGCCTATCTCCGAGTGCTGAAATTTAACCTTTTGACCTCTAGGCATGCTCCAAGTCCTGGTGATACTTTTAAAATTACTAATAGCCCTACTTACAACAGCTTCATTAATAAATAAATAATATTAATAATATTAACAAAATTAATAATAAATAAAGATGAGGAGCTTTGCTGTTTGGGTAGCATTAGCTGGCCTTTTGTTAATCCACAGGCAGCACGGCTTTGAGCAGCTTCCGGCTGCCTGAGTGAGGAAACGCAGGACTGAGCTCCCACCTCGTGTGCTGATGGAGTTGCTGGGGGTTGCTGACCCTGGCCTATGTGAACCTATTTTAAGGTGGGTGTGCAACTTCATAGAAAACCATATGCAGAAAGTAGTTCTCACAGGTTCAGAGTGGAAGGGCATATTGAGTTGGCATCCCACTGGAATCTGTCCTGGACCTAGATCTATTCAGTACTTCAAAAAGTATTTGGATAATGGCATGGAAAGTACACATATAAAATGTGTGGATAATACCAAGCCAGGAGGCGTTGCAAGTGCTTTGGAGGATAGAATTAGAATTCAAAATGAGCTTGACAACTGGAGAAAATGGTCTGCCATAACTAGGATGAAATTGAGTAAGGCAAAATATGAAGCGGTGCACTTAGGAAGGAATAATCAATCACACACATAAAAAGTGGTAAATGAGGGCCTAGAAAGGAGTACTGCAGAAAAGCAGAAACTGCATCACAAACTAAACACCAGACAAAAAAATGTAACAATGTTGCCAGGAGAACAAACACCATTCTGAGCTGTTTTAGTCGGAGTGTAGTAATCACGACACAAAAAGTAATTCTTCTACTTGACTCAGCACCGTGTCCGATTCTGAGCACTGCACTTTGGAAAAGACTGAGAAGGTTCAGAGGCAAGCAGCAAAAATAATTCGCAGCCTAGAAATCGTGACCCATGAGGAAAGTTAAAAAAAAAAACCAACAACTTTTTTTAATCTGGAGAAGAGAAAACTGAGATGGGACATGGTTCAATTATATAACAGGCTGTTATAAAGAGGGTGATAAATTGTTCTTATCTGCTGAGGGCAGAGGAAGAAATAAAGGGCTTAAATTGCAGCCAGAGAGGTTAGACATTGGGGAAAAGCTTCCTGTCAAAGTCATTAAACGCTGGAAAAAATTACCTAAGGCACTTGTGGAATCTCTGCCATTGGAGTCGAGACAAACACTTCTCAGGGACAGTTTCAGTTCAGTGCGGGGTCTGGACTGGATGACCTAGTGAGGTCCTTCCAAGTCCAACATTTCCATGATTGCACCCACTGACAGATCCAACATTTGCTCTTGAAACGGTAATGACCACAGCTGTGCAGGAAACAGAAGGTCTGCATTCAAAGTATTTTGGAGTTCTGTGTCTCCAGGGAGGCTTACCTACAGTGACCATAATTCCCAGAGGGAAAAGAGTACCTACCTTTGACAAAAGTGGGCATTTGTTCCATTTTCCCTTGCCTACTGATTACATCAGGAAGAGCAAAAGTGCATGGAGGCTGACACATGCCCCATTGAGGTGAAGAAAAGTCAGGATGACTGGGGCAGGGCTTTAAAATGGGACTTTTCTGCCCAAAATAGGATATACGGTCCCCTCAGGCCTATCAGATGATCTGAGGTGGCTTGTTACAACTTGGATAGGACTCCAAAAAGGCCCACAGACTGGGGACCCTGCAGGAGAGGCATAGGAGAAATATCTCAGGAGACAAATTTCTTTTAAGTGCTATGATTCTGCACTAACTGATCAAGACAAAAAATGAACACAGAGCCAAGCACAATTCCAGGGCTCTTCAGAGAATCACTGAGATGGCAGTGAACAGTATCAGCAAGATGGTTCCCAGCAGCATTTCTGACACTTTATTCAGTGGGGTAAGACAAAACTTTATGCACCATGTAAAACCCACATGAAGGGCATAAATGGGAGGTGGGCTTTGCAGGTCCTCAGCATTCAGGTGAATTTCCATCCCAAATACAGAATAAAAAAAATTAATTGAGGTAATCACAAAATCAAGATCAGATAAAAATACTCAAACTTTCCACTAGAAAAGTGCCTTTATTTAAAGAAGTACTTGGCAGCGTTTTAAGGCACAAAACATGCCCTCATTTTTGGATTTGATTTCCACTGTCAGTTTGGAATGCCATGATGTAAGCAACCTTCATTTCAGCAGCTCTCTAGTCAGCAAGAGCTGCTCTTCTGAATCACATTCTGGCTGGAAATAGAAGAATGCAATTTGGCAGAAGGTGAATCTTTAATTGGCACATCGCTCACCTCTGCTTCTTAAGGGTGCACCTCTGGCTTTGAGACCTGCTGCAAGAAGGGGGGATTGCACTGAAGGCATGTTATTGGATGGAGACAGCATGCCGAAGCAGAGCAGGAACAGGCACAATGTCTCACGGCATTGCCCATTCTTCTAAGGCGTCTTACAGAGCTCAGTCCCCAGAGGCCTTTGCTGTTCCCTTTCTCTGTCAGCACACAGAGAACCATCAGTACAGGTATTGCTACTGCACTGGGCACCATCAGATCTGAGCATATCCCATGTTCTAAAGGGAATATGTGGGGATTTCCACAGCTGTCCTCTCCATCCCTCAGGAAGGACTTATATTTGTGTTTAACTTCCCTTCACTCTAGCCAGCCACTCCCCTTGCTGAGGCATGGAGCACTTCTGGCAGCACCAGCACAGCCTTCTTCCTTGAGTTCATGAGAAGCTAATACTTGTATCCTGGCAGCCCGCCACACAAACATCCATCATGCAGCCCTAAGGAGACACTGGCTCTGCTCCACAGGGAACACTACACCACCACCGCCACCACCTACTTCCTCCTGCCATATCGTACGCAGCTTTTCATCCACACGGTCCAGGAATGCTGTGTGGGCACCACGTCGCCTTCTGTGCCTCTAGGAATAGAATAGTGCAGATAAATGTGAGCAATTCAATAGCGCACAGGGCATGAGCATGCTCCCATTGTCTTTGGTGGGAGAGTTGAAGAACCAGGACCTCAGACATACTTACACATCTGAGTCAGGGAATAGGGTATCCAAATGATTATTTAGGCTCATGGATGTGGGCCATCACCTTATTTGCATGTGCAAATATGACAAGTAACAAAATTACTGTTGCAAATAGATTAGGTACAAATGATCTATTGCAGGGGTCAGCAACCTTTGGCTCATGATCCTTCATTCGCTGGCAGGCAGTGAGACAGTTTCTTTACAATTGAGCATTCACTGGCATGGCCCCTCAGCAGCTCTGAGTGGTCACAGTTCTTGGTTCCCAGCCAATGGGAGCTGTGGGGGGCCATGCCTATGGATGCACACCGTGAACAAACAGTAAACGTTATCCTGATGAGCTACAAGCCACAGGTTGCTGACCCTTGATCTAATGTTTCCCAGCATTACACAAGAGAACAAATTCAGAACGGGGCATCTGCTGTTCATACAATATCTGTGTTCAATATAGTTGCCATTAACGTTAATGGGACTTGAGTGCCTGTATTGGGAGGAGAGGTCCTTTTATACTGAGAGGGAATTTTAGCTGTAAGTGCTTGGTTTGTGTTTGTAAGCATCCCAAGAGCACGCCATCCCCCATGCTTCCCACACCTTCAGAAATTGCCAGTGTCTTGCACAGGGAATAGGACTCCTCCTCTCTGTCCCCGTAATGAACTTCCTTTAACATGGCTCCCTTGGCAGGTTGAAGGTATGAATGCATGAGTCATTGTCAGGTGCCGTGTTTTACACTTTAACATTAAGGGCTTAATTTTCAAAGCAACCCCAAGGTAATTATCCTCCCAACTCCCACCAAGGTCAGTAGGACTGCCACACCCAATCCCCATCCCCTGGTACAAACCACATCCGAGGATGGGAGAGAACCAGGCAATCCATCTGCTGAGTCTTCTCAACTTCCTAGCAGTATGGTGCTCTCATTAACTGCCTCAAAACCACCTACAGAGTCCCTAGGGGCTGGATTGGAAACCCACTGGAGTCCAACAGAGCAGCAGTGTGCTGGGCTTAGGGTATAACTAACCGTAAATGAAGCAGATTTAGGTGGCCAAGGGTTCTTTGGCAGAATTAGCCTGGATTCCCATTTGCATTCACAAGGCTTATATGTAATGAATCTCCCCTTAGCATCTTTTCGCTTCTCTTTCAATGGCTGAAGTCCATACACTGAAGAAATTAAGTGAACAACATGTTAGCAGCTATAGAACAGGTAGTTAGTGTTCTGGAGTAATACACTATGTCACTATCTCCTGGAGCCCTAAGAGCTTTGGGGGTTGGAGAACTGTGAGCAGATTGAAGTTTGAAAGGCAGTCTCAGAAAGAGGAGTGTGTGGAAAATGTATATCCTTTGTGAACTCCCACCCCCCTCACTGCAGTAAATATTTGATGACAGTCACGTTTTACTGAACAGGCTGTGTATATATATGGTGGTCATAATTGTTGTGCAATTGTTGACTAGAAGCATGTGACTTGAGAGCTATGGCACTTACAGTAAGTGCACCCTTCTCACATTTCATCTGCTTAATATGAGATAGCACAAGCTAACTCTGGGCAGTCTGCCTAAGGAAGAGTGCATGCACCCAGCTCAAATCAATAGTGCCCCAATTCTGAGCCTCAGCCGTGTCATGTGGGCACTGCCCAGCATTAGGAATGTGTGGCACTGCACTGCCCTGGGGGAATTCCTCACTGAACTTTTCTGCATACAGACAAATGCACCTGGCACCCCTCAGGTAGGCTTCATTCATATGGCTAGTGTTTGGGAAGAGGGGTGCTTAGGGGGAGGGATAGGTTAGTGGTTTGAGCATGGGCCTGCTAAACCTAGGGTTGTGAGCTCAATGATTGAGGGGGCCATTTAGGGATCTGGGCTGAAAAAAAGGGATGGTGCATGAGACTGCCAAGAGGGCAGGGGACCAGACTTAATGACCTCCTGAGGTCCCTTCCAGCTCTATGAGATATGTATCTCCATATATTCCTTGCTGTGCTTTGGGGCTGTGGATACCCCTGTAAGGAGGCAGAAGAGGCCCAGTCCCTGTTCTCCCCCCAGCACAGGGACTGCAATTATGCCTCTCTGCAGATCATGCAGGTTGTTTGAATATCTCTTGTACCCTCTTTCCATGCTACACAGTCTCATGGGCCACACAAAATTTAACAGTAACATTTAGTAAAAACAAGTCCTGTCACACCTTAGAAACTAATGGATTTATTAAGGCATATGCTTTTGAGGGTAAAACCCACTTCACCGGATGGAATGGAGTGGAAATAAAAAGGCAAGTATATATGTAAGAAAATTACTGTAAAAAAGTTATTATCCTTCGTAAATTAGGGTGGTCAGTAAGGGTGATTGTGGCCATTCAATGCAGCTGATGGAAAGATGTCAACATCCATCCAGAAGTTGCCTCTGTGGAGTGTTAATCAATTGTAATCCTTACCGAGGCCTAATTGTACTCCTCTTTGTTTTCACAGGCAAAGACTAACAGGCTATCCCTCTGAGACTACAGGTTGAACCTCTATTCCAGCACTCTCTTGTCTGGCAACATGCTAATCCAGCATGAGTTTAGTTAGCCGAACAACCACTTATCATGGGTGTGGCCAAGTTTCCCATGGTCCCATAAAGTTTGTTTACAGCCACCAGTCCTGGCTGCCAGTGTTCTGTGCTGTTATTTAGCTATAATTTACCCCTAAATGTCTTCTAAGAGCCCAGAGAGGTAACCATCACTTAGCACTTTAAGACTAACAAAATAATTTATTAAGTGATGAGCTTTCATGGGGTGGACCCACTTCTTCAGATCTGGAAATAGTAAGCAGTAAGCAGTGGAAGCACTGGTAATGCTGCTCCACAATATTGATCTCCCATGATCTGACAAATTCTCTCAGTCAGCATCGTTCAGGGTCCCAAGGATGCCAGATGAGAGAGGTTCAATCTGTAGCAACATTTAGCTGACTTAGGAACTGCTATCTACAACAAATCCATGTCTAGAAGCTATTCTTTCATTTGCGGATACTTTCATGTGTAGCCCAAGGCCCTGTGTGCTTCAGGAGCAGCCCTGGGAATTACAGGTAGTGAAATACAAACTGGGGCATGCTGGGAGAACTTCCTGGTTCCTGCAGAAATCTTAGTGAGGAGCATGGCAGTGCCATACCTTCTAGCAAGGTACCATATCTGTGGGGTTCCTATGTTCAGTGGTGGTGCAGATTGCAGGGTAGACATTGGGGACTGGATAAAAGATATACAAGATCTGCTTGCAGCCTACCTGACCTCAGCTCAGTAGTGCTGAGGCCCTGCAAGGGGGCAGAGGGTAGGTACATCTTGGCAGGAGCCAGGAAGTTCTCCCAACATGCTGCAGTTTGTAGTCCATAACTTGTAGTTCCCAGGGATGCTCAGGAAGCACACCAGATCTTGGGCTACACATGCATGAATGCTACCTCCACACCTGTGACCCAGTGACATAGGAATAAACCCTGCTCTGCTGAGGTATCCTGAGACAAGGAGATGATGTGTCAGGCTTGAGAGAAAGGTCCCATAGGCTAACTAGGGGGATAAATAGTAACAGAGAAGAAGCCGTGCTAGTCTATACACTATCAAAACAAAAAGCAGTCAGTAGCACTTTAAAGACTAGCAAAATAATTTATTAGGTGAGCTTTCGTGGGACAGACCCGGTCTGTCCTATGAAAGCTCACCTAGTAAACTATTTTGCTAGTCTTTAAAGTGCTACTTGACTGCTTTTTGTTTTGATAGGGGGATAAACTTTAATTTGTATACTAATTGTCCAGACATATTGGCATTCAGTGTGTTATGCTTCATTGGAGACGACTAAACCCTGCTGTAAGGTCAGTTACCTCACAGCCTTATTCCCACTCCCTGAAGTTACCACATCAATACTGCGTCATTCTACAGTACAATGACTTTGCCCATCAGCAAACACTTACCTGCATTTAAATGCTGAGACTTGAACTTTAAATTGAAAGGATCTCTGGGGTAACTTGTCACAAAGTCTGGTATATTAGTTTCATACTGCACAAGAAAATGGAACATTGCAATGTCAGGCATGTCATCGTATTGAAATCAAGAGCCAGAGAAGCCTGTATGTTTTGAAATTAGTTAAAGGGCAAGATATACCAGTACATCAAAAATAGCTTTAATGGCTTTTCAATTCATAAAACAAAAGACTAGGGTTAGCTGGCTAAATCGGCATAGTGCCATGGACTTCAATGGACTTACATCATGTAAACATCTAGTCATTAGCTTAGTTACCCAGAGATAAGTTCTGAGGTATCTTTGTAGTCTGTTGTTCTTGGTTCTGTACAATGGGATCCTGCTCCTTGAATGGGCTGTTAGATACTACCACAGTATAATTAATAATAGCAGTGCAGCATTTTCTCACAGAAGGGAGTCCAGATCCTACAACAACCAAGGATGAGGATTCCTTAGTGTGAACATGCTGAATTCTCTGTACAGAGGGTGTAATGAGGAACACCTTCCATCAACCACATTTGGTTGACCTCAGGAGCATCACGAATAGACATCTTGTACTAAAGCTGGTAAGATATTTTTCAAACAAAATGTGTGTGGGGGCAGGGTTGAAACCAAACATTTTTGCAGAAGTGTACTACCGGTTGACCTCTCTAATCTGGAACTCTCTTGTGCAGCAAACTCCATATTCGAGAATGATTTTAGTTAGCAGAATAACCACTTATGGGTGAGGCAAAGCTTCCCAGAAAAAATGGTCCCAGAAAAATTGTTTACAGCCACAAGTCTGGGCTCTCAGTGTTCTGTGCTGTTATTTAGCTCTAAGGTACCCATAAAATGTCTTCTAAGAGCCCAGTAAGCAGTGGAAGTGTTGATAATGCTGACCTCCCCTGGTTCGGCAAATTCTCACCCAGCACCAGTCAGGTCTCAAGGGTGCCAGATGAGAGAGGTTCAACGTGTAGTTTCAATGCAACTTTCTCAGGGATTTCCAACTGTAGCAAATATTGAAGTGTCTCCATTCAGATTAGGAAAAAATATTGGAAATCTTAACATTTTTCAAAGATTGGGAAACTGTTCCCTGACAACTCTAATCTGTACTCCAGTGAACATGTTTAAGAGATTCCTGCTACCGGAGAATGAAAACTGGCTAGCAGCAGTGTTGGAACAAAGGGGTTTCAAAGAGATTCATCATTTGAAAGGATATATTTAGCAAAAATGAGTTCAAAATAGACCAGATTTAAAACACACAAATAAATTGACCTGGATTTTGCAGCAACAAGGCATGAAAGTTAGCTGGTGGTTGGTAGCTTTTGAGTGAATTTCTCCAAACAGCATCCACGTGTTTGGGTCAAGATTTGGCCTTTATAAAGTGGCCTTAGAAGTCTGCAGGGACAACAGCCTTAATTATGGTGAGCTCTTTCACCTAATTTGGAGGTTTGTAGAAGGCAATACTAGAAAGGGAATAAGCACAGTTCCCTGTCATAGCCTGCTGCTTCCAATTGAATTCCAGGAAAGGCTGCCTGGGCAGTGGCACACAAGGGTGAGTTACTAGGTGCACTTGCCAAGGTGGACAATCAGGAAAAGTCATTTAAAAAATCCACATGGAGCTCTAAAGTGAGGGAGAAGAAGGAGCTTCTGGTGTCATGGACCCCAGAGCAGTGGAGTGTATAATTATGATCACAGTGATCATTGTCACAGGGAATAGTGGTGGGACACCTTCCAGAGGACTGTTGGGGTAGACACAGGTCACAGAATTCATACGCTGGCACAGCATTGACCTCAGTAGGCCAGTCATGTCTCTATGCCATTCAGGGCGGTGGTTTTACAGCACCACTGTAATGGGTTACTTATATTGGCTGGAGACAAATTTAAATACAAGGCAACTTCTGGAAATCTAAATTTGTAGTGTACACTCGGGATTTACCTAGAAACACAAATCGAATTCACAGTTTTTTCAGACTTCCACAAACCATATGTAATATAAACATACCGGTGTCTAGGCAGTGATGCCCTGAGCCAATTGCAAAGGAGTGATCCAGTTTTTTGGAAGAAAACAGGTTTTGTGGTGTTTGGGTTAATCATCTATATAAATTATGGGCACATTGTGCCTTAGTTATTTGGACATGTGAACGCGAACAGTGAGGGCTTATGCAGCAGAAATAGTTCTAGGGCCAAATTCAGAGGTCACCTAAATGGTGGTGTAAACTACAGGCTGGTAATTTGATGAAAGCAGATATGACATGAACTGATGGAATGCCGTGTAACTGGTTCAGAATGGGGGACAGAAGAAATGCCTGTGAATAACATGGGGCTCAATTCTGCCTTCAGTTATAGAGTGCCACTCCCACTAGGGATGTTAAAGAGAAAGTAATCTGGTAACCGAGTAACCACCAAAATTGCCCCTCCATCCTGCTGCTCTGCATTGAAAAGGCTGAGCTGCATGCAGACTGGCTCCACTTCTGCTGCCATTGTAGGGATCAGGTTCTTCCTGTTGGGGGGTGGGGGGAAAAGAGCCTGATCAATCCCTACAGCTGGGACAGAAGCTAAGCCAGCCTTTGTGCACCTCAGCCTTTTGAATGCAGACTGGCAGCGGGGGAAACTGCCCGATCCCATTGCAAGGAGGGATAGAGACAGAGCCAGCCGCTCCCTATTTACTTGTAGCGGGGAGGGGCTGTGAGTACCGCATAGCAGCAACTGCCTAACCGATAAGCATCTTGTCATGTAACTGGACGCTATTACATCCCTATTTTCTCCTGACTTCAATGGGCATTCCACCGTGTAAGTAAGTGAGAATAACCGGGCCTTTAGTACATAAATGACACCAGACTAAAGCCTTGTCCTGAAGAGAGTGGGGTCCAAGGATATTTAGCTCTTAGCAGGAACTGAATTTTGATGGAGGGTTGGCATCAGAGTGGTGGGGTGAACATGTTTTCTCTCTGTTGGTGGCAGAGTTTTGAGAAAAAGCCTTCCTTTGCCAAATGTTTAGTTGAAGGAGAAAAGTTTAGATTTGTGATATAAATGGAAATTAGTTTTTCAATAGGAATCCTCTAGGAAGGTGTTGAAGCACATGATGGTTTCCCCTGAGACAGCATTCAGTCAGCCAATTGTCCTTTGCCAGTGAGAGAGAGGGCTGCAGCCAAGTCTATGCTACGGACTTCTGCCAGCACAACTGTGTTGGTCGGGGTGCATGACTGTCAAACTTCCCCTACTGCACATGCAGCTATCCCAGCAAAGCTGTACTTTCACCTGTCCAGCTTGTTTGAGTCATTAGTCATGCTTTCATCAGGTTGGTACAAACTATAGCTTTGCCAATGTAGATGTGTCCATGCTCGGAGAAATTTGCTGGTAGATAGACAAGTATTTCTTAAATTTATGGCCTGAGAACGGGCTTTAAATTAATCTGAGTAAACACAAAGAATAGGGAAGATAGATTCTTTTGAAAGCAATTTGGCAAAGGAATTTGGCCTTGGGTATAGCTGTGGCTGAAAATAAGTGGAGAACAGTTATTGTTTTCCTGTAAATGTGACCTATAAAAGAAAACAATAAGGTCTATGCTACCTTTTTGTTTTCATTGTGAATTATAACATGTTTAAAAGTTTGTTTTTGAGGAAGGGGCAGTTGCTGTTTTTCACCTTGGAAAACTCTTTCCTATTTTCTCTTGTCCCCTCCTAGCACACACACTCCTAGCTGATGTAGCTATGCTGACAAAACTCTGTAGAGTAGACCCAGCCTTAATTTTGCTTATTGAAGCTGTTCTACTTGGATGGACATCAGGTCACCTGCATTCCCACAATGATTGCTTTGTGATTGGCATCTGCGTCTCTTGCTGTATCTAGTCTGCACAACTGAAACAATTCATTTTTACATTTTCAAATTCTTTTCTTTTGGTTTGATAAAAAGTAATTGGTCAAAACTGAGATGGATTCACAGAATGTTTCAGTTGACCTGAATCTGTATTTTTTGAAGAAAAAAAAAGCTTTGATTGACAGATTTCACCATTATACTCATGCAAATTAATAATACAAATACTAAAGTAAAATAAAAACTTTTCCTTCCAGCTAACTGGGTAACTCAGGCAGTATTTGTGGAGACCAGACATTGCAGCCATACAGAGAGGAGGGAGGAAAAATCTTAAGGTAAGCTGGAATGAATTAGTCATGAACTAGTCACATCCATATTTTTTTCCAATTTCTTATGCAAAATTTATGGAGCGCTCCAAAAAGCTAGATTCATCTGGGAATCCCTGTGCTTGCAACAAAGTTTTTCAGAGATAATATTTTTTCCTAATCATTGCTTGTATCCAGCTGTGTACAGCAAAGTTAGATATTAACTACTGCACTTGTTTGATAAAAAGTAACAGACAGGGAGCAGTGCTAGTCTATACACTATCAAAACAAAAAGCACTCATGTAGCACTTTAAAGACTAGCAAAATAATTTATTAGGTGAGCTTTCATGGAACAGACCCACTTCTTCAGACCATAGCCAGACCAGAACAGACTCAATATTTACGGCACAGAGAACCAAAAACAGTAATCAAGGAGGACAAATCAGAAAAAAGTGATCAAGGTGAGCAAATCAGAGAGTGAGGGAGGGGGAACGTCAAGAATTAGATTAAGCCAAGTATGCAGACAAACCCCTATAGTGACTCAGAAAATTCCCATCCCGGGTCAAACCACGTGTTAATGTGCTGAATTATGTGAATGTTAATTTGGCACATTAACACGTGGTTTGAACTGGGATGGTAATTTTCTGAGTCACTATAGGGGTTTCTTCTGCATACTTGGCTTAATCTAATTCTTGACGTTCCCCCTCCCCCACTCTCTGATTTGCTCACCTTGATCACTTTTTTCTGATTTGTCCTCCTTGATTACTGTTTTTGGTTCTCTGTGCCGTAAATATTGAGTCTGTTCTGGTCTGGCTATGGTCTGAAGAAATGGGTCTGTCCCACCAAAGCTCACCTAATAAATTATTTTGCTAGTCTTTAAAGTGCTACTTGACTGCTTCCTTGTTTTGTTTGATAAAATTTTTCGTTGCAAGAGTGACATCTAGTGGCCTATGCCAGTGTTTCTCAACCAGTGGTACATGTACCACTAGGAGTACACTGAGGTCTTCCAGGGGGTACATCAACTCATCTAGATATTTGCCTACTTTTACAAACAGGCTACATAAAAAACACTGTATGACTTTACTAATTTTAAAGTTCATTTAGACAATGACTTGTCTCTACTGCTTCATATACCTTACTCTGAAAAGACCATATGGCTATGGTCTGAAGAAGTGGGTCTGTCCCACAAAAGGTCACCTAATAAATTATTTTGTTAGTCTTTAAAGTGCTACTTCACTGCTTTTTTGTTTTGATAGTATATAGACTAGCATGGCTCCCTCTCTGTTACTATTCTGAAAAGTAAGTACAATATTTCTAGTCCAATTCATTTCCAGTATTTGAGAATAAGATAGTAGAAAGTCAGCAAGTCGTCAGGAGTGGTCTTCTGTGATATTTTTGCATGTTTTTGAAAGTAAGTCGTTTTTAAATGAGGTGTAACTTGGTGTTATGCAAAACAAATCTGATTCCTGCAAAGGGTACAGTAACCTGGAAAGGGTTGAGTGGCGCTTGTCTCAAGACCTCAGATCACTTTAGAACCATGTTTCTTAACCGGTGGTACATGTACCCTTAGGGGTATGTGACAGAAATCTGGGGGTATTTACAATTTTTAAAGGGGTACTTTATAAAAAAAGGTGAGAAATATTGGTCTTTGGAATGGCATTGTAGCTATGTTGGTCCCAGGATATTAGAGCAATGAGGTGGGTGAAATAATCTTATGGGACAATTTTTTGTTGGTGAGAGAGACAAGCTTGCACAGACCTCTTCTTCACCTTGTTTCTTTCAGCAATAGTGATTGGTCCACTAAGAGATATCACCTCACCCGCTTTGTCTAGCTGGTGGCCTAGTAAGTTCAAACAACCTAGAGGTATGTCTACAAAGAAGTTTGGAACAATTCTCCCAACCTGGTCAACTTGTTATTCGTATTGGCCACTGCAAGAAGACAGGAAATGTGCTAGATGACCCTTTGGTCTGATCCAGCATGACTGTACTTACGTGTTAGCGGTTGGGCTGATAGCCACCACAGGCCCTGGGGCAAAGTGGGAGGCGGGCCTGGCTCTTCACCTTCAAAGGGGTGGGGTCAATGGCAGAAGGGGCAGGGCCTAGGTCAGTTAGCCTTTAGGACCACTCAGATTATGGCACTGAACTCCCTGCACCCGCCAGAGCTGCTTGAAGCGACTCAGCAGCACTGCTGCAGCACTTCAAAGAGGCCTGGAGCTCCAGCTGGCTCTGCTGCCAAAGTAGCAGCGGTGCAGGCCCCTTTGAAATGCCAAGCCCTGAGGTAACTTCCTGCTTTGCCTCCCCGTTGGCAGGCCTGTTTGCTAGTGCTCTAAAAACAGGTGTGTAGCCAGTGCTTTGAAGCTGCAACACAGGCACGGAAGCATAGGGTAAGGAGCTTGAACTAGGACTTCAGAGTTCACTGTGCAGGAGCACTCATTTGAGCCCCCCCAGGCCAAGTCTGCTGACCATGGCTGGGGAGGCTTGTTCCCACCCACTCCAACACATATCACTGTGACATACCCTTGCACACCTTACCTGCCTAAAATCATGTGGTTTGGGATCTTGGTACACGCCCGTTTTATATTTTCCCTTCTCCACAAATGTTATTGCTGCCTCAAATGAGCCCACACGTGGAAACCTGGTGACAAACTTGGGCAACTCTTTCTTCCTTTGCAAAGCAGGGGGGAACTGGCTGCTCTTTATGCTGGGCAGCTGTTGCTTAGTCTCAGATTCTGTGCTACTGAGCTTCTTCAGTGCTTCCTTTTCTGGTTGCTTTCTTGAAGGTCTAGACGAGGTATGGAGTTTGTAGCTGAAGTCAGGAGGCTGCTTCTGCCATATATCCATCTGCGGGATGGCTTGGAGCTGCTGTACAAAACTTTGATTCTGTGCAAAGGCCAAATCCAGGCGTGCAGAAAATTTGATTTGTCTTTCAAAAGAGAAAGTGGGCTGTCTGCTTTTGCAGCTAGTGGTGAGCATTATGGGATTTTTCCCTCTCAGTATATTACTTCCTGGGTGGGAAGGGAAAAAGTCATACATCTGATTAATGATTGTTTTGCATGGGGTTAGCACCGACCACATACCCAGTGCTGTATAGTATTAGTGCAGTTAAGATAAATGAACAGCTATAAAACTTTGTACTTTATAACACTTCATCCAGTATCAGTATTTAGATTGATAATATCATTGTGTGGTTCTATCTGAAAGAGGAGGAGGAGGATTTTGTGGTTTGGATCATTGTGCCTCCGTTCCCCCCTCTCTGGAATGGAGATGGTAATGCTGCTCTTCTCCCATCACATGCTTTTTTCTATATTTGGGATTTGCCTAGAAGACAAGCAGCCTGTGGCAAGCTAGGGTGTCAGTCAAGTTGAAAAGGGATCCTGGTGGCTCCAGTGAACACCACTGACTGGGCCATTCGAAGTCCAGCTGGTGGTGTAGTGGAGCTGGCAGGCTCCATAAGGCTCTGTGAAGCTCCCAGAAGCTGCTGGCAGGTTGGCCTCCAGGGAGCAGAGGCAGCCATGGGGCTTCTGCCTCCTGTCCCTGCCCCAAGCAGTGGCTTTGTATCTCTCTTTGGCCAGGAACCACAGCTAATGGGAGCTGTGGAGGCAGCTCTGGGGAAAGGTGCAGTGTGGCATCTCTACCTGCAAGTTGGAGGGACATGCTGGCCACTTCTGGGAGCTTCCTGAGGTAAGTGCCACCCAGAGTTTGCACCCCTCAACTACCTGCACCCCAGCCTCCTGCGTCAGCCCTGACCCCCTTCCCACAGCCAAACTCCCTCCCAGAGCTTACACCCTGCATTTCTTCCTACAACCCAACTCCCTGCTCCATCCCCACATCCTCCAAACTCCTCCGTCTCAGCCCAGAGCCCCTTCTTCCACCCAAATGCCTCATCCTTGGCCCCACCCCAGCATCAGCACTCCCCAGCCAGAGCCCTCATCTCACCCTACACTCAGTTTTTCGGCCCCAGCCCAAGGCCCCCTCCTCCCCCTCATGCTCCACCCCACCCCAGAGCCTGCACCCCAAGCTGGATTCCACACACCCCCTCACATGCCAACTCTCTGCCCTAGCCTGGTGCCCGCTTCTACACCCCAAACATCTCATTTCTGGTCTCACCCCAGAGCCTGCACTCGCAGCAGGACCCCCAGCCCCATCCCATGCCCCAGCCCATGAAAATGAACAAGTGAGCAATGAAAGGAAGGAGTGAGTGGAGCCTTGGAAATAGGGCAAGGCTGTTTGGTATTCTGCAATTTAAAAGTTTGCTGGTTAGCGTAGGGCTGCCACGTACTAACACTCCAGGGCACAGGTCTGCAACCTGCAGCTCTGGAGCCACATGCAGCTCTTTCAGGACCTCTCTGTGGTTTCCAGAGCTATAATTGCAAAGCAAACAAAATAACCCTCCTGATTATTTTCAATAAATGGTGAAAGTCTAAAAGCCCAAACATGAACAACTCATCTCTACATAGCAAACAATATGTGATCTGAAACGTTGGATAACTCCTCTGAGCATCCTCCAGAGAGAGAAAAAAAGTTTGAGAGTGAAAGGCAGGAAGACAGTGGTACAAACACACATGTGAAAATATGAGGAAATAGAACATGTAAAAAGTGTGTGAACATCCTGCAGTAAGCATGTACCACATTACAAATCATAGTGTGTGCGCTGCTCTTAAACTAGGCGTTACAAAACTTGTGATTTGATGTTATTTATTAAGGACTCTCATATTCACATGCATCGTAGCTCTTGAATTATTGAGTTTTTTACCGAATTAGAAAAAAAATGCCTCTTCTTGCTATTATGATTGTCGACCACTACCCCAAGGGGACCCTAGAGTGTGTTGACCTACTCCTGTTCCAGAGCAGGTAGCGCTGCACTGAGGAACAACCTAGGGGAGTTTGGGTAGTTATTGCGTGGCACGGTACTGTGGTGTACGTTTATACCCAGGCTTGCCATGCACTACCTGTTCATTTAGACAAGCTCTTGGACTGTAAGTTTTTCAGGGTAGATTCTTAGTACTTATGTGCACATCATCCAGCACAACGGAGCCTTGATGTCAGCTAGGATGGGTAGGCAGATTTGGTAACATTTTTGTCCCACCTACTTTGATTGAGTACAAATGACTACATTAAGAGCCAGGCTGAGCAGAACTGAGCCCTTGGCCACATTCTCCATCCTACTTGGTGCAGGAACAGAACTGGGACAGGACAAAGGCAGCTTTATGTCATCTTTGTGGTTCTGCACATTCTTGGAGCTTCCCCCACTGCACGACTCTAATTTATAGTCAGCTGCTATGTCTACCTAGAAACTGCCACATCAGCCAATTGTAGCTCACATGCACACCAGCGACACCCTCTCCCTCCAATCCCATCACATATTGTGGGGTGTCAGAGGGCAGCCCTTAGTACACTACTGAGGGAAACTGCTAAGCGAGGTGAAAGCATCTGATCCTGAGAGACACCAAGCTCCACTGGAGTGACTTTAATGGGATGACGGCCAATAGAAGATTTATCCCTAGCTACATACTGCCTACAGAGGAATTCCCATTGATCTCAAAGACACTTCTGTGGTTAATTTCCTTTTCTTTTTCACACTGCATGTTTAAAAGTACAGGTTGCATCTCCCTTACCCGGCATGCTTGGGACCTGAAAGGTCCTGAATAAGAGAAATTGCTGGATAAGGGAAAGTGCAGGGCTGAGCTCAGGGATTCCTAGAGCAGCAACTCCAGTCTCCCTTCCCTGGGGCTCTGGCCCCAGCTGGCACAGGGCTCCAGTCAGCCCCTGTTCCTCCACCACAGGGCAGGTGGGTGCTCCAGCTCCCACCCACAGCAGCCTCAGAGCTCCCGCTGCTGCAAGGCACATGGTAGCGCCAGCTCCTGACTCTGCACTGCTGGAGAGCT
Source organism: Carettochelys insculpta (assembly GCF_033958435.1). Classification (NCBI taxonomy): domain Eukaryota; kingdom Metazoa; phylum Chordata; order Testudines; family Carettochelyidae; genus Carettochelys; species Carettochelys insculpta. Next base: position 226,443,352 of record NC_134138.1, read on the forward strand.
ATGCTTCCTGGCCCCATGCCAGCATCTAGCCCCAGCTGCTGCAGGACAAGCAGACACTCAGGCTCCTATCCCCACACTGCCACAGGGCAAGAAGGGGCTCTGGCTCAGGCCAACAGTAGTCTCTCAGCCTCCACTACTATGGGGCAGGCAGGGGCTCCAGCTCCTGGCCCCAAAGCAGCCTCCTGGCCCTTGTTGCTACAGGACAAATGGGGGTTCAGAGTCCCAGCCCTGCACGGCCACGGTGTAGGTGGGGGCTCGAACTCCTGGTCCCTGCTGCCAGGGAGATCTTGTTCCCAGACCTGCAGCAGACTCACTCCCCACAGCCACAAGACAGGCAGGGGCTCTGGCTCCCAGCCCCTGGGGCTCCTGTACCTGCCAACTGCTCTCTCAGCTGGCAACGTACATGGTCATTCCAGGTAAGGGATGTTGCTGGACTAGAGGATACTGAATTTGAGAGGTGTAATCTGTAGTTTTAATGAATTCCTGGCATCTCAGGTGAAGTTTTGAAAAACTGCGTTTGATTTTAATGGCCTTACATCAAGAATATGTCCCACATCTTAGAAACCAGTGTACCAATAAATCCTAATGTTAAGATCCGCCCCTTCCCCCATATTACTAAGGAAGCCTACATAAAAACTGGAACCTTCCCACTTGCTGTGCATCTGCTCTTGCTACTTATCGTTCACCTCTTTGAAGTCATAATCTTCTATGACATCACGATCAGTTACCAGGAACATATGTGCATGAGATTAGAGGATTCCAAGTAGAGAATGGCCCTAGTGAAGACACCACAGCTGAACCATCACCCCAAAAACTTTGCAGGCCATTTAACATCTGAATCCAGGTCACAATTTTACAAGCCATGTGCATCTAGATTTGAACACATCAAAATCAATGTAGTGTGACTTGAACACACTCTCAGGATTAAAGAAATTCATGAATATGCTAGGTCAGGTGTGGTTTATGTCAAAGTGGCTTCAGTGGATAATCTATGAGAGGAAATTGTCGCAGCAAAAAAGTCATGCTCTGCTCTAGTGAAGCCCCATGCAGTAAGAGGTTTGCCGCAGAGTAAATTGCTCTGCTGTAGGTTTCCTTAATGCAGGCAGTACCCAATAATGATTTAAAGTGAAGATAAGCAGCAGGGCCAGATGAACTCCCAAGATCTGATGAAGTGGGTCTTTGTCCACGAAAGTTTATGCTCCAAAATATCTGTTAGTCTATAAGGTGCCACAGGACTTCTTGTTGTTTTTTTAAGAAACCAAAGTTTCATCTGAATGTAATGGCGCAGACCAATTGGAAGTGGAGGAAGAGAAATCCCTAGTGTCCAACATCTAGAGCAGGGGTCACCAGCCTTTCCTAGGTAGAGTCCTGAAATTTGACCTTTGACCTCCATGTATGGTTCAAGTGATACTTTTTAAAGTCACTAATAGTTACAGCTTCATTCATAAATAAAGATGCAGCACAGTGGGCAGAAGCGGTCAGCCAGAGTGCTCCTGGGCCTTTGTGCCTGCCCGCTGCACATGGGTGGGCCAGTTCTCACTGCTGCTCCAGCTCCGTTTCCAACCTCAGCCTGCGCTCCAGCATGGGCAAGAGCTTTACCTTTATCTGGGCAGTTAAAAAGGGCACATACAGAAAACCCACCAACAAATCGTATTGATTCCTCCCCACCCTCCCAGGAAAAGCCGAAAAATGGAAGAAACCTTGTTATCGGGTTTCAAAATATACTAATTAGTTGAAAGATTTTAAAATATATTAGAGCAATGTTTATACTACCTCCTACATGGGAATGGAAATACACATGAAACCAGGAGGGGGCCCTGGGGCTAGGGTTCTGGCTCATGCTCTGGTGGGGGTTCCACAGCCGGGGATCCAGTGGGGGCCCTGTGCTCTAGCCCTGCACCATGGCAGGGGGGCTTTGCCACAGAGGCTCTGACACCTGGTCCACAACAAGGCCCTGGCCCTGGCCCTGACCCCACACTGTGGCTTGACCTTGGGACTCTGGCCCCAGCCTCCTAGCAGGGTTCCAGCCTCAGACCCATGCTCCTGCTCCTGCCTCCTCACATGCTGCCCAGGAGAGGAGGGGCAGGACTGCAGCCCCGCTGTGTACCACTCTAAATTGGCTCGCATGCCGAGAGTAACCTGCGTGCTGGGGGTTACCAACTCTTGATCTAGAGTAATCCCATTGCAGGATCCAGTGGACAGATTCGCATTCACTTCAAGGCAGGATTGGGTCACTGACTGATGTCCTGATCACAATCAGATTATTTTCAGACTATCAAACACTCATCATGAAGCAACTCCTGACTCACGTGCACAACCTAATTAACCAGCTCTGGGTTTGGGAGCTACCTGGAGACTTGAGCTGAGAAATCCTAGCATCAGGCCATGGCGCAGAAGTAGTGCTCCCTTCTACAGGCCTGCAAAAACTCTTCCAACTTTTACTTCTTCTTCGAGTGTCCCCGTGGGTGCTCCACAATAGGTGTCGGGCTCGCCTGGCGCCGCAGATCGGATCTTCCAAGCAGTTTCTGCTGGACCGCGCACGCGCCAGCGTGCACCGCTCCCTTGCGCGCTCCTGGCCACGTGCGCGATCCGGTCCCCGCCAGTTCTTCTTAACCGCCGTCGGCTGCAGACGGAATCCGAACTAGGCAAAGGCCAAGTTAGCGTATTCAATGGTTTTAACTGTTTTTTCTTTAAAGTTTTCAAGTTCTTAGGCTACTGCAAGTTAGCCAGTTGTTATTTTAAAAAAAAAAATAAATAAAAAACAACAAGCGGGACGGCATTCAGTCCAGTCCCAGTAACAAGTGGAACACCGGAGGCCAGGAGCCTAGGGCCATCAGCCCTCCTGCCGCGGCAGGCTATCGGAGAAGGGGAAAAACAGCACAGAGAAGGTGCTGAGTACCCATTAACAACTGAAAGACTCACCAACAATGTCGTCTTCAGGATTTAAGAAATGTGAGTCCTGCCGAGAGGCAATGCCAGCGTCTGATGGGCACAGTCTATGCATAAGGTGCCTGGGGGAGTCCCATGTCACGCAGAAATGCTCCTTCTGTGCAAAACTAACAGCCAGAGCAAGGAAGGACAGGGAGATGCGGCTTAAAATGCTGCTCTTCGACAAGGCCCTCCAGCCAGACGTGCCGGAGCGGCCGCAGCAGGAGGGACCCTCCGGGGCCCATAAAAGGAAAGCCGCCTCTCTCACCCCATCAGCACAAAAACGGAGGAAAGCCTCCCCAGCCCGATCCCTGCCGGCAGCAACAGCGAGCGGGACGGGAGGAGCGCGCAGCCCCCAGCCGCAGCAACAGCTGATCGGCGGCGGCACGGAGAGCCACGTGGAGGCGGCTCAGCCTCCGATAATCAAACAGCTGCCCCGCACTGCAGGCAGGGCGGCGGCTAAACAAGCGCCGGTACCGGCGGCACCGCAAGCAGCGGCACCAACCCCCGGGGAACCGGCGGTGCAGAGCGCGCAGGCACGCAGCCTGCAGGCACCGGAGGACACCGCCCGTGCAGCACCGCCCATAAGCGTGCCAAGCACGGCACGGACGGGGCAGAGATCCCCTACACGCCAGGGGGCGGAGTTACCTCCTCAAGGGAGGGGGAAGGCTGAACACAAAACAAGGCACCGCAGCCCCTCTCCAGACAGGGCTGCGGAGTTGCTTTCTTTCAGCCCTCCGCTTATGCTGCAGACTTCAACCAGAAGGCAGGGGTCCTCCCTAGCCTACCCGGAGCCCCCGTCTCCATTTTTACAACCAGCCTCGCCCTGGCTGGGACCACCTTCACCCTTCCTGGGGTTTGAGCCGCTGGAATACTAACCAAAATCGCTCTCTCCAGTGTCCCAGATCTCTCGACGATCTCGCTCCCCCAGACGCAGAGGGTATGCACCAAGGGAGTGGTCCAGGTCACCTTCCCAAGAACAGTGCCTATACTGCCATGGTCGCCCCTATCACGCGGGGCATAGACACCACCAGCAATCTACCAGGGAAAGATCCCCACAGACGATCTTGTATCCCCGAGGGCAATCGCGAATGGGGACAGAGACTCAAGTATCTCAGGGGGGACTGGTTATGGAACCCCGAGATTTTCCCTCGCAAGCCTCTAGCGAGAGGGTGTACCATCACCAACAGGAACCGGAAGGGTCCAGAGAGGCGTACCCCAGTGGTTCCTCGCTCTCCTCCCCGGACAAGGCTATGGCCCCGGGGGACGTCCATCCTCCGGACGATCACAAACAGTTTCAAGAGCTGTTTAAAAGGGTGGCCTTCACGAAAGGCATCCAGACAGCAGAGGTGCAAGAGAAACACCATAAGCTCCTCAAAAATCTGAGACCTCCGGCCTCCTCCAAAATAGCAATACTGCTTGATGAAGCAATCTTGGAGTCCGCCACTACGATATGGCAGACCCCTGCGACTATTCCGCCTGTCCACAAGAGAGCGGATAAGAAATACTTCGTGCCGGCGAAGGGCATGGAGTTCCTGTTCAGCCACCCACAACCAAATTCCTTGGTGGTGGAGTCGTCGCAACAAAGATCAAAGACATCTCAATTCAAGCCAGGGGGAACAGACAAAGATGCCAAGAAGCTAGAGCTGTTCGGCAGAAAGGTCTACTCCTCCTCCACTCTACTGTTGCGAATGGCAAATTACGCAGCGCATTTAGCGAACCATAATTTCGACAACTACACTAGGTTAACCTCCCTCATGGACTCGCTTCCAGAGGACAAGAAACCGGTGCTCAAGGCCATCGTGCAAGAAGGCTACGCGGCCTCGAGGACGGGAGTTCAGATCGCCCTGGATGTTGCGGACACAGCAGCACGTTCCACAGCTACGGCAGTGGTGATGCGAAGGGAGTCCTGGCTCCAGACTTCGGGTATACCGAGGGATCTGCAGGCAAAGATAGTCAATCTTCCCTTCGACTCGCAGAAGCTGTTTGCTGAATCAACTGACTCAGTCCTTCATTCCAGTAAAGATTCAAGAGCCACACTTAGGACCCTGGGGATTTACACCCCTCCATACAGAAAGAAAAAGTACTATCCTCAACAAAGACGGTACCAGTACCAGCAACAGCGTCCCCAGTACCACAGGGGTTACGAGCAAGGGCGACATCAACAGCACCAGCAGTACAGAACTCCCAGGCGACGTTCCCAACAGAGCCGTGCGTCCTCGGGGCAGGGCCAAAGGCCACAAGTTTGACACACAGATCCAGGGCTGCGCCATCACCATCGCTCAAGGTCATCCGAAACGGCTATTCCACCATCGCCTCTGACCATTCTACGACCAGTGGCAAAGGATCACCACAGACAAATGGGTGCTGGAGATCATAGCCACAGGGTACGCCATCCCCTTCCAGTCGCTCCCACCGCCACAACCTCCGCCCAGGCCCCACCTCCAGGAGGCCTCCCACGTAGTGAGGCTCAAGCAGGAGGTAGACCATGTCATGCTCATAGGGGCAGTGGAAAGAGTGCCGGAGCAACTGCAAGGAAAAGGGTTCTACTCGAGGTACTTCCTCATGGAGAAAAAGACAGGAGGCTGGAGGCCCATCTTAGATCTTCGAGGCCTCAACCGGTACCTGCGCAAGCAACACTTTCGGATGATCACAATCGCCTCCACACTTACGGCACTGGACGATGGAGATTGGTTTGCAGCCCTCGATTTACAAGACGCGTATTTTCACATAACTATCCATCCGGCTCACCGGCGATTCCTCCGGTTCATGGTAGGCAAAGAACATTTTCAATACAAGGTCCTACCGTTTGGCCTCTCCTCGGCCCCCAGAGTCTTCACCAAGACCTTGGCAGTGGTGTCAGCCTACCTGCACAGACGGGGGTATTTATATTCCCATATCTGGACGACTGCCTACTCAAAGGGGCCTCGAAGGAGGAGGTACTACGCATGATACGCGTCACAGCAGGCACATTCTCTTCGCTCGGCCTGGTTATCAATCTGGCAAAATCAAAGATAGACCCCACACAGGACATAGAGTTCATAGGGGCTTGCATAAACTCGGTTACAGCGAGAGTGTATCTACCAGAGACTCGCTTTCGGGCCATCGGCTCCCTCGTGCAGGTCATCACCTTCAGCCCTACGGTGCCAGTCCTGACGTGCTTACAGCTGCTGGGCCACATGGCAGCAGCGACGTTCGTAGTACAGAATGCCAGGTTACACATACGCAGCATGCAGCACTGGCTGGCGAGCGTATACAAACCGGCAGCACACACCATTCCCAGGGTGGTGTCGCCCACAGCAGAGGTGCGCGAATCCCTGCAATGGTGGGTAAACCCCAAGAACTTGCTAACAGGGGTACCCTTCCACCAACCACAAATATCGGTTTTTCTTACTACAGATGCCTCCCTCATAGGGTGGGGAGCACACATGGGCGAAGAGGTGATTCAAGGGCTGTGGTCCTCCACGGAGCAGTCACTGCACATAAATATACTGGAGCTCAGAGCAGTGTTCAATGCCTGCAGACACTTTCGAGACGATATACAAGGCAAAGTTGTCGGGATCAGTACAGACAATACCTCCACCATGTTTTATATAAACCGGCAAGGAGGAGCTCAGTCCCATGCCTTATGTGCGGAAGCAGTCCAGTTATGGAACTGGTACATCGCCAACAATATAATCTTGAAAGCCTCGTACTTACCAGGCGCTCACAATGTGAAGGCAGACCAGCTGAGCAGGTGTTTTGCACTCATGCACGAGTGGCGGATCCGTCCCGATCTGCTACGACCGATTTTCCACGCATGGGGTTTTCCCCAGATAGACCTGTTTGCCACTCAGCACAAGAAGTGCCCACGATTCTGCTCCAGGGCAGGACTGGGACGGGGGTCCCTGGGGGACGCGTTCGCGATCTCGTGGAAGGGCCCCCTGCTTTACGCTTTTCCTCCCACAGTGCTGATCCACAAAGTCTTGCAGAAAGCCAGGAGGGAAGGAGCCCGAATGATCCTGATAGTCCCAACGTGGGATCGACAACAATGGTTCCCCCTACTCCTGCGCATGTCGGACCATCCACTGATGCCCCTTCCGGTGGCGCCAGATCTGCTCACGCAAGCCCAGGGGTCCATAGTGCATCCGCACCCCCAAGGCCTGCGACTACAAGCGTGGTTAATCCATGGCTCAGCTCCCTAGAGAGCACATGCACGGAGGAAGTGCAGCAAGTCCTAGAAAGTAGCAGGAGGACTTCCACCAGGAAGACCTACAAGCAGAAATGGACTCGCTTCACGGCATGGTGTTCTACCAAACAGCTGGCCCCCCTTTCGGTGCCTATACCTGTAATACTAGAGTATTTACTGGACCTCAAGAGAGGAGGACTCTCGCTATCCTCGTTAAAGGTCCACCTTGCCGCCATTTCGGCGTTCAGACACGAGGAGGAAGGGCACACGGTGTTCGCCCATCCCATGGTTACCAGGTTCCTCAAAGGGTTGGTAAACCTATACCCCCCTCGGAAACCACTTCCACCTTCGTGGAACCTGGACCTGGTGCTTAACGTGCTAACGGGACCACCGTTCGAGCCCTTGGCCACGGTTTCCCTCCGCCTCCTTACGATAAAGACTACCTTTCTTCTCGCAATTACGTCAGCTCGCAGGGTGAGCGAGCTTGCAGCAGTTATGGCAACGCCACCCTGCACTGTTTTTTCCAAGGAGGCGGTAACCATACGGCTGCATCCAGCCTTTGTTCCCAAGGTTTCTTCTGAGTTTCACATTAACGAACCTATTGTTTTACCCTCATTTTATCCAAAGCCTCATAACTCTAACAAAGAGGCGCACCTACACCTCCTGGACGTGAGGAGGGCGCTAGCCTTCTATGTAGACAGGACCAAGTCCTTCCGGAAAACGGATAGACTCCTAGTCTCTCTCGCTCCCAAATCGAAAGGAGAAGGTCTCTCTTCGCAGAGAATTTCGAAGCACATCGTATCCTGCATAAAAATGTGCTACGAACTCAAAAAGACTCCTTTACTGGCCACTCCCAGGGCTCATTCCACTAGGACGGTGGCGGCATCAACAGCCTTTTTCAAGGGCGTTGCGCTAAAAGACATTTGCAGAGCGGCGACCTGGTCATCCTATGACACCTTCGCCAAACATTACGCCCTTCACAGGGTATTCCAAGAGGATACCCGTCTCTCGACAGCGGTCCTCTCGGGGACAAGCTGCACATAATCCGATTACCCACCTCCTATCTTGGGTTACTGCTGGGTAGTCACCTATTGTGGAGCACCCACGGGGACACTCGAAGAAGAAAGACAGGTTACTCACCGTAGTAACGGTGGTTCTTCGAGATGTGTCCCCGTGGGTGCTCCACTACGCGCCCATCCTCCCCGCTTCGAATCTCTGTTTAGTGTTTTGCAGGAGCATCCGAGGCGGTTGGTCAAGGAACTGGCAGGGACCGGATCGCGCACGTGGCCAGGAGCGCGCAAGGGAGCGGCGCGCACCGGCACATGTGCGGTCCGGCAGAAACTGCTTGGAAGATCCGATCTGCGGCGCCGGGCGAGCCCGACACCTATTGTGGAGCACCCACGGGGACACATCTCGAAGAACCACCGTTACTACGGTGAGTAACCTGTCTTTCCTCCACTCTGCAGAGCAAGTGGGAAAAGATTCACACATTCTCAGGCCAGAAGAAACCATTGTGATCATTTAGTCTAACCTGCTGTATAACACGGGACATAAACTATTCCCAAAACAACTCGTTTTGAACGAGAGCATATCTGACATCAAGACTGGATATTTTGGTCACTGATGAAGACTCCACTATGATTCTTGCTGAGCTGGTGCTATGGTTATTGCCCTCCCTTGATGTTAAAAGTTTACATCTTATTTCCAGGCTTAATTTTTCTAGCTTCAAGCGTACAGCCATTATATCTTAGTCTGCACCATCAACGAGCCCATTATCAAATATTTCTCCCCATGGAGATACTTCTAATCAGGTCAGACCTTAATCTTCTCTTGGAAATAAATGGAGCTCCGTGTGTCTGTCACCTTAAGGTAGTATTTCTCAATGACTGATCCCTGGCCTCACACCAGTCCCTGAGAGCTTCCCGATACAGTTCAAGGAGGCAGCAAAGAAGGTTGAGGAACATTTTTCCAGGCCTGGTTTATAAGCCTTGAATCATTCTGATGGCTCTTCTCTGAACACTCTCCAACTGATAAATATCCTTGAAGTGTGAGCGCCAGAAATGCATAGAGTATTCTGGCAGAGGTCACACTAGTGCCAAGCTGAGGGGTAAAAATGACCTCCCTCCTTCTACTCAAGGGTTCACCTGTGCTTGCATTTGCTCTTTTGGGCAGAGTGTCCCAGTGAGAGCTCATGTTCAGCTTATTATCCACCATGCCTCACAAAATGTTTGTTTTAGAGTCTGTTCTTCCCAGACTAGAGATTCCTACTTTGGAAAGACGGACTACAGTCTTTGTTCCTAGTTGTACACATTTACACTCAGCCATATTTAAAATGCATATTGTTTGCTTGCACTCATTTTGCTAAGCAACCCAGATCACTTGGTAGCAGTAACGTGAATTCTTCATTTATCACTCACCCAATCTTGTAATACCTGCAAACTATATCAGTGATGATTTTGTGTTTTGTTCCAGGTCATTAATGAGGTTGAATAGCATAGGGCCAAGAAACAATCAATGTGAAACCCCCAATAGAAATACATTAGATGATATTGCCTATTTACAGTTAAATTAGGAGACCTATCAGATAGCCAGTGTATAATCCATTTAATGTTTGCCACATTAGTTTTTCATAACACTAGCTTTTCAATTTAACATATCATATAGAACCTTGTCAAATGTTTTGCAAAAGTCTAAATATAGGATATCATTATTTCTTTTAGAAAACTTATAATCTCTTCAAAATATCATTAATTTGACAAGATCTATTTTCCATAAATCAGGCTGTTTGGTATTACAGTAAAGTCTTTCATATCTAGCAGCCCTTGCACTGGGAAGTTGCTGGATATTCAAATATTCTGAATAATAGAGAGGTATACCCAGCAATACATAACCTTTTTAAAAAAAAAGACTACATACTAAGAAAACTAAAGTGTATGCAGAGTACTTTATTTACCAACAACAATGGTATTGTACACTGTAACCTTATACTGCATTTGCTATATTGATCTGTATTTACTTTCAGTATACAGGTTTCACCTCCCTGGACCAGCACCTTGGGACCTCAATGGTCCCAAATGAGAGGTTTTGCCAGGTGGTTAATAGCCACCTCCCCCCACCCCGCAATCCCTGGCCACCCCTGCTGCCCTGCCACAGCAGGTTCTTCTCCCTGACTCTGGCTCTGCATGGGGCAGCAGTTGGAAGCTGGCTCCCCAGCCCCAGCTCTGGCTGCATGTGGGGCAATCGGGGACTCTGGTACCCAGCTCCACATACCTTGCCTCCCACTGGGCTGCTGCCTCTGGTCACAGCCCCACACAGGGCTTTGGGGAGACTTGCTTAGCTTGCCCTCCTGTGCTGGCCCTCTAGTCCAGGAGCATGCCTCATCCTGCCAGATCAGGGATGTTGCTGGACCAGAGAATGTCAGTTTTCAGAGATATGCTTTCCATAAGTACAGAACAGGTTGTAACTAAAATTTACTTATGGTTAAAATGCCAATTATTTCACAGGTCTGCATGATAGAATGCCGGATATGAAAGAGTTTATTTTAATCACATTTCCCTCCTTTAATTCCTCATGATGGAAGTACCATACAAGCTGCTCCATTTTCTTTCTCAGTGTTGATGTCATAATGACAAGTCTATCATAAGCCAGGTCATCCCATTCCACCAAGTTTAAGTATTGGTACAACATTAGCTTTTTTTCCAGTCTATTGGACCTTCTCCCGTGTTCCAAGACCTTTTGAAAAGTCACCATTAACGGTTCAGGATGCTCCTCAGCCAGCTCTTCTAAAATGCTCAAGGGCAAGTTAATCCACATCAACTAAATTTCAAAATGCCTAAATGTTGTTTTGAATCCCAGTGGGTAACTATTGGAACAGAAAGAGCATCCTTATATGATGACCGCATCAGGCTGTTTTCCAAATACAGAACAGAAAGATTTATACACCATTTCTGCCTATGGTCACTATTGTTAATAATTCTACCATTTCCCTCTAGGAAGAGGGTGCGCATTGTCCCGGATCTACTGACTCTTTTCCTCACCCAGCGTTCCTTGTCCCCTTACTGCAAGGCCTTATGGCACTCAGACTTGCAGCCCCTCCCATGGGCTCCCAGAGCCCTGCCTTACTCCTGCCCAATATAACAGCAAACAATCAGGCCCCATGGCAAGGGAAGCAAAGAGGAGAGTAGCTAATCTGCCTCCTGATGACGAGTCTGGTGTGCTCAGTTATTTTAGTACTTAACATAATTCTCTCTAAATTTGTTTACTTAGAAATCTTTCCATGTGTATTTTAGGTCCTGATTTTAAGCTTTAACTCAGTAAAAGAGAGTGGTTCAGATCAATGGTCCTTCTAATTTTTCCAGCCATGAGTGGAATAAATTTTGTTCTGTGCACCAATGCATGTGTGGATGTGCACCATCAAGAGACATACATGCTGCCCATTGTGGGTGGCTGTGAGTGCTCTGCTGACCAGCTGGGCAGAACCTGAATCTCTCCTGGGCAGCCATCCATGTGCTCATCTTGCAGGGAACACTGGTTGGGATTATCCAATATAAACTGCACCAGAGAAACAGGGCATTTCATTTTAAAAACACAGTTGCCCTCTCCGCTTAGTAGTCTGCACTCTTGACTCGCCGTGCATGTTGCCATGGTTTAGTACTTTAAAAACTGATAACACTTAATCACTGGGTGCACACGGATCTACGCAGGCAGTGACGACCTCAAAAGCAGCCCCAAACAGAAGCATTCAACAGAAGTGTGTAAAAGGCACCACTCACCACTCTGTAAAGTCAGATCTTTCCGGTGAGCTTCATGTGCTGTGTTACACAGGCAGACTCCTCTACAGGGCTAGAAAACACTGAGCAAAGAGAGGAACTCACAGCACGTTTATTCTGGAAGCTGTTTATTCCTCTGTTGTGCAGAAAGGCTCCAATGTACAAGCTGGCTCTGCCCATCTGGGTTGCTTAGAAACAGGATCATTTTGCTTCAGGGCTTGATTGAGAATTCTAAAATGAAAATAGTGCCCCCGTTGGCTGCATAAATTAAACTTGAAACCTAGCAACAAGGCCACAAATTCATTGCTATTGTTTCAAATGTTAGAAAATAAAAGACAAAGGAAATATGATCCAGGGTGAGAAAAAACCGATTTGAACGGAGAGCAGATCTGCTACCTTTTGTACTGTGTCAAGAGCTGGAGTATTGCCGAATATTTTTTTCCCCTTAAACTATAGGGCCCAAATCTTTGCTACACTGCACCTTCATTTAGCCATGTACAAGTGCACCATTGAGGCCGGATTTACACCTTATGTGTCTGTAGACAAAGTATTTTCAGTGTCTCCTGGCCTGAAGTTAACCTTTCTGTTGCACATAGTTTTGGAGAGGTCAGGCACCCTTAAATATGTGCCTATTTGGAAATCCAGCCCTCTGTGAGCAATGCACCTGCAAATGAGAATGGTAACACCTTGCACTGGTGTAAGTGACCATAATGTGCAAGGCAACAGAGAATCAGTCCTCCATTTGTCTTTCAGTTTGTAATTACTCCAACCCATTTATTGATAACTCCTTACCTCACCCACCAAAGTACACCATCCTACAGTTGCATAGATTATACAACTTTAAGGAAAAATACGCACTCACCATACAACTTGCAGTGAGTCCTCATGGTATGCCTTCAACATAAGGAAGTGCCAGTGTCTAAACATGAAGTTAAATATGTTATAATTCCAATCCACCTTGATGCCCTGCAATTAATTCACATGGGAAAACAGAGCCTGGTACAAACATTTAGTTACAAAATACATTTCAGATTTCAGTGCAAATTTTAATCTCAGGCCAGGGTTCCAGAAAGCACTGTGGTCCCAGGCCAAACCCGGAGCAAACCTGGGCTGAGTTACAGCTTGGTAAACCTTTGGTCATTTCTTGGAGGAAACCAAGCAAAATTCTGTGGGTCAGTGTTGAACAGTGTAAGCAGGGGGTGAAAAACCAGAAACCTGATGGAGACGTCAAGCTGTACTACCCCCAAACCAGAGTGATCATTCACACTTCCCTGACCTTATTGGCCTCACACATAGCACCAACTCCAAAAGAACAGCCAGATTTGGTTCTTATTTATCCATGCATAAACCTGAAGCAGCAACTCCAGTGACTTCAGATTGTAGATTACAAACTCATCTAGGCAGGACCTATGTCCTTTAAAAATAGTGCTTATGTAACTATATAGTAAAGCAAAATATGGCTTCTCCTAGCTGCAACCCACCAATCAAGTTGGGAGTTTCAGGTGAGATGAGTGATGAGGTTTTGGATTTGAAGGCAAGATCATGCACACATGCTGAGTGACAAAAATCAGGGATGCATTCGCATAATCTTCTGCAACCCAGCACTGCTGAGATTGCAGTTGCATTGGAGAGATAAAGCCTTCAACCATAATTTAACTTTGTATCATAAACTAATTTGAAATATTTGATTACCACTAGATGGCAGCCTATTACTTGCTATATCAAAGAAGAAAGCTTTTTTGCGTGCATGTGAGCCTATATTTTTCTAATCAAAACAACCATACATTTGCAGCTAAATGCAAGCCACAGTTACAATTAAATATGATGAAGCAGATCATGTAGTACAGCACATGGAGCAAGGAGTGAAAAATAAAAGGATTCTAATCACAGCTGTTACATCACTGTGTGATCTTGGGAAAAATTACCTGTGTGTGACTGAACATGACTGGGAAATGGTACAAAGAGGATCCCATGTTAAAAAAAACAAAAAAAAATACACATGCTGCAATTGAATTGTGCAATAAATAGCTTCTCTTTCAGAAAATAAGTGCTCAAATAATACAATTCTAGCCCAGCCAGTCCGCCACTTATTTTTAATTTTACTTGTATTGTTTGTATTGAGTTTTGTTAACTACAGGTTGAGTTAAACTCTCAAATCCAGCACCCTTGGGACCTGATGTGCTGGACAATAGGAGGTCAATATTGTCAGGTAGGATTACCAACACTTCCACTGAACTCTTAGAAAACATTCACTGTTAAGTTACAGTTAAATAACGGGACAGAACACTGAAGCCAAGACTGGTAGCTGGAAACAAACTTTATGGGACCACAGCTTGACCACACCCATGATAAATTAGTTAAATTCACACTGGATTATATCTACTGCTGGAAAGGAGAGTTGTGGATTGGAAAGGTTCAACCTGTACCTTGGAAAAGGCATCATCTACACACTTCTTTAAGAATAAATATTCCATTCTATAGTATCATTAAAATGACCTTTCATATGTGCTGCTTTCAGTTTCTCTTGAGCTTTTTTATGCCATATAGATTCCCATTGCAGTAACTCAATTCCAAAAATCAAAGAATCATTAAAGGAGTTTTATTATTGATTTTGAAGGTAAATATGCTTCATTATAAATACACCCCAGGCTATGAGAGCAGTAGGTTGTTGGTCAGGAAATTCATGTGGACACGATTGGATACTTCAGAATCTGATCTCACACTTCTGCACTAGCTATAACACTATTGGCTTTGGGGTGGTTACTAGTATTTCCACCCGTGTGAAAGCAGAAGCATTAGTTGGAAAGCACTGGAAGCTGCACCAAAGAGGTTATAAGGACAAGGAGACTTCCATGCTCACGTATTAGAGAGCATAATGTTAACCCCCTGATGTCAGGGAAAGATTTCCTTTCCCTTCCTCCCTGTGATGTGGGATTTGAGCAAGAGCATTATGGACATTATGGACCAGGTTCCGCTCTCTCCTACACTGGTGTAGGCATGGAATAAGCTCCCTTCTTAGTGCTTGGAATCCAGTTGCTGACTAGAGAGAATCACTCCAGAGTTACACCTGTGTATTTAAGAGCAGAATACGGCTCACTGGCTCTTCTGCTCTGGGGAACAGCTCACCAAACTCTGGTTTCTGGACGATCATTTCCTCACCATTCGTACGCATTCTTTGCCCAAAGATGGAAGCTGGGCAAGCAGAGCAGTCTCACAGGAGAGACAGGAAAGTAATGAGCTCAGACTCTGCTTCAGGAGCAAGGGAGAGGCAGAACATTTTGCATGGTCAGGAAACCAGAAAAAGCAAATTGCTATCTAGCGCATACATATCACATTGACACCCTCCACCCTCAGAGCGTTGTAATGGCTACAGATGGGTCTGGGGCATGGTTTCCCAAACAGGGGGGCATGGCCACCTGGGGGGGCATGAAGAAATTCCCGGTGGGGGGCACAAGGTGACCCAGCCATGCCCCCATCTTTCCTCCCACCTGAAGAAAGAGCCAGCCTTTGGTTTTGGCTCTCAGCCCTGCCATTTCACATGAGTGACCGGGTGCAGCCACTATAAAAAGCAGGTAACTGGCAAAGACCCACATGGAGCTAGCTGCCTCCTGCAAATGTGAGTAAGTGTATGTAGGAGGGGGAGTAGGAAGATGGGTTAGATGGAGGGGGCTGGTGGTTCCTGGCCTTGTAGGAGGGGAAGGGCTTGGGTGGACGGCTGGTGGGGCTTGGGCGGCTGGTTTGTGGGATTCGCAGGGCTTGGGCAGCTGGCCTCAACAGCACAGGTCTCAGGAGGCTTGGGCTGGCAGGTGGGTGGCTGACCCTGGAAGTATGCAGCTCAGGGAACTTGGGCTGGCTGGAAAGCAGCTGGCCTGGCAGCATGGGCTCAGGTGGGCCTTCAGGTGGCTGGCCTGCAGCTGGGGCAAGCGGTTGCTGGGAGGCAAGCTGGCCTCAACGGCTGGCAGGAGGCTGGCCCTGGCTGTGTGCTGCTTGGGCAGCTCAGGTGGGCGGCTCTGGCAGTGCAGGTTCAGGCGGGCAGCTGGCACGGGGCTCAGGCAGCTGGCCAGCTGGGGCTGCACCCCAGGCACCTGGAGAGGGCCAAGAAAAACTTTTAATACTTATTTCTAATCTTAAATAAAATTTTTATATCAAGTTTTTGTGTTTATTTTAAATTACGAATTGAATTTTTTGTTAAAAGGGGAGTGGGATGATGGAAAGAGGAGGTGGGGGTGTGAGGGTTTCTCAAAATTCAAAAGAGGGGTGTGATGCCAAAAAGTTTGGGAACCACTGTTGTAGAGGATTTTTTCCCCCTTTCCTTTCCAAGGTATTGGTTTGATTCTCCAGAGTCTGCAGCCACTTGGCACTGCTCTAATACACACGAGACTCCTGGGAGGGAAGGAGTCTATAGAGCCATTGTAGGTCCTACGCCACCTCTCTCCAACTTGCTAGAGAATAGCCAGGAGAAAGAGGGCAAACTTAAGAGATCCCAGCACGCTGCTAACTGATAGCTGCTGGTGCACCCAAGGTGGAGTTGCTGGAGAAAGCTACATAGCGTCCTGGCCGAGTTGATAATGTACTAAACATGCAGCTGGTTCCAACTGTGCCAAGCCAGCCCAAGAATGTCAAGCAGGTATAACAAGGAAGATCATTTCTATTAAATGCTGAATAGTTGAAACTTCATTGGCCACCAGGCTTGCATTTTACAGCACAGATCTAAAGAAGGGCTATGCCTGCAACCCCTCTGCCTCTTGGAAGCAGTCACTGCAGGCAAGAGCAGCACAACTCAACATCTTAACTCTGGTTTATGGCACACGCAAGATTTTGCCTGGCCTTTTCCACTCTCCGCTCATTACACAGGGCTCAGTGGACCCAAAGCCTCCTTATCTCCCACAACTGTACAGACTTGTGGGTTACCTTAAGGTAGCTTTTGAAGGAGCACAGCTGTTATGCCCAGAAAGAGGGTGTTCAGGTCAGCCTGGACAGCACTATTAGCCCATTTCTCCCAACTCAGTTCCTCCCAGAATTTATCCACTCTCATCTCTTCTAATCCACTTCTCTCCCATCCCTCTTAGGCAGTCATTGCTCCTTCAGCTGTTCCTTTTTAACCACACATTAAAATGAATAAATAAATAAAAAGCTTTTCTGAAGATTTTCTAGTCAAACAATAAACTAGTTGTGGTAAGTTTAGAAAAATTATTAAATTGAATGAAAAATACATTGTCCTTTTCCAGCCAGTTCTGGTACTTCTGTTCTGTATAGGTCAGAGTTTCGAAAATATTAAACAGAGCTGAAGTAAAAGCAAACCAACAAGCAACAACTTGGCAGCATGTGAAATCAATAATGAAGCCACCACAATTCACAGTGACCTACCAACTCACAGCCTACTGCAGCATAGATGGGTTTAACTCCCACCTGTGATTTAATCAGCTGCTTCCCAGGTGGTCAGATGAAAGCCCACCAAGCTGCTCAGCTGGCAATGTGACCTGCAGGGAGGAGGACTGGTTTGTATGTGACTCTCAGGTAGATGGCTTCAGTGGGGACTGTAGTCCTACATGGACTAGGATGAGAAAGAGGGGAGCCAGAGACTATCCTTGACTCCCAGGGAGATGGCCTGGAAAGTGGGACCTGAGGGGAGTCCCTGGGTCAAGGAAAGGCCATCGTTTATATGATGAACAGTTTTGTTTGGAGAAATAAAACTTAATCCCTGAAGAAAAGAATTGAACTGCAGCACTTGGACATGCTTGCCTATGAGCTTGTGTGCTGGTGCACACAGTAACACAATAAAATTCCTTTAATCTGGCCTCTGATGGTCTGGAAATGTTCATGGTCCAGCATCCCCCGAGATACGCATACCTTGACATTCCCATAAGTCTGGGGGCTTGGGTGGTGGGATGAGGCCATGGGAGGGGGCAGGGGGGCCAGGCCTGGGGTGGGTTAGGGCTGCAGGAGGGTTGTGGGGTGGAGTTGACCTGGGATGCGCGGGGTTTGGAGCCGGGGAGTGCAGGGGAGGTGAGGCTGGAAATGTGGGGAGCGGGGGGTGGGGGGTGAAAAAGCGGCAGGAGCACAGGGGCGAAGAACCTGAGAAGCGTGGGGTGGTAAAGCTGAGAAGCTCAGGGGTGGTGCAGAAGCTGCAGGAGCACGGGGTAGAGAAGAAGCTGGGGATGTGCAGGAGTGGTGAGCCGCAGCTGGGCATTCGGGGTGGTGAGCCACAACAGGGGGGTTTGAAATAGGTCATGAGGGTTATGGGGACATCCAATAGTCCATAAAATTAGGTAATCTGGCACATGTGCAGTCCTGGGCGTGCCAGATTAAAGAAATTTTACTGTATATTTTACTGCTGCTGTTCAGACACTGACCTCCTGAATACCTTAATGCTCCCACTGCAGAATGTGACTTGATCTTCGACGCCTTCTTGGTGCTTATAGTAAGATCTGTTAAAGCTGACTTTCCCTCTTCTTTGTTGTTCACACAGAGCCCACAGCTTCAAAACTGCTAAGTTTGTGGCCAGAAGTGAATGAAAACAAGAACAACAGAAGCAAATCTGCCATACACAGGCTCTCAGTTGATTCTCAGAAACCCAGACTGTATTACAGTGCTGTGACCCACTGTAAACTTGAGTGATTGGAGAAGACAACATCCGTGGCTGTGCCACAAATCAAGGGCAGATTTACAAGGGCACGGGGGCTGGGTACTACAGTACTCCAGGGGTCCGTGTTCCCATTTCCTTGCTAGATACCTGTGGCTAGATAGCGTTTGTGATTTGTAACTCACTAACTGGGCTGTGTAAAGTCCTACACCACGTAACACATTATTTCTGCTGCCTGACTGGATGACTCCCAAATGACCAGGGACTTTCAAAATGGCTCTGTAAATGGCTCAGATTGCTTATGTAGTCCCCGTGCTTTTTCCTTTCCATGAATATTTTCATAAATAAAAGATCTTCTTGTTGTGGTGCCTACAGAAGATTTGTCAATGGCTGGGCAGGTGATGTGCTGTGACTGCTGATAGAACAACGCTGTTATTTCCTTCTTAGTTTCCAGCTTTATTATATCCGTATATTGTTTCTCATCTTTTACCTACACTACGCTCCTTCAGGGCAGGGACTTTCTTTTGGTGATGTATTTGTATGGTGCCTGGCATGATTATTATAGCCTCTAAGTACTACTGCAGCAATCTATGTGCATATACTGCATATGTCTATGGTTACACTACAGCGCTGTGCGGACAGAAGTCGCTGTCGGAAGAGATTTCCCAACAAAGCTTCTGTTGACAGAGCGTGGCCACACACAACAGCAAATAGGAAGAGCACTCCACTCTGTCAACAGAGGGGCTGGACTGCCCAGCTGCTCTTTCGACAAAACAGACACCCTGAAGCACAGCAGACAGGACTGCCCATTGTTGTGGATGCCCTGTCTGTTCAGAGAGGCAGCCCCCGCCCCACCCTGCAAGCAGTCACACAGCTCTTTTGCTGCCAGAATCTGTCAACAGGGGCAGTGTGCCTCAAAGCTTTGAGGCAGAGTGCTGCCAGCAAAAGTGCTGTGTTTTGTTGAGATACTGGCGACAAATCCCATTTTGTGTGTGCACGCTCCATGAGTTTTGATGACAAAACCAGGGTTTCTTGGGAAAACCTGCTAGTGTAACCGTAGCCTCTAGAAAGTGAATGAGAGGGGCGGTAAACACAGTCAAATCAAACTTTTTATTCAGACAAATAGCCCCCATCTGAATTTCTCCTGCTCTGCTGAGCTCCGTCCGTTCCTTTGACATTCACTACCATTGAAGGCGTTCAGTACACACGTGTTTTAAGCACATTTTACAGTAAACTCTTGCACATCCGGCAGCCTCAGGACCAGGAGGTTGCAAGATAGCTGAGAGGATCCCCTAGAGGATCCCTTCACTGTTATCCACCAGTGCTCTGGGGCCAGACACAGGCAGCTTGAGGCTCCCAGGAGCTTTCCAAGTTTTTCTCCCTTTCCCAGTCCATGGGGGCTGCTGCAGGGCACAGGCACATGTGGGGCTGTGGCAAACCCACCTGCTGCTGGCTGTGGGTGCAGAGGGTCCGGACCAGCTCCCCGCCCCATCCCTTCTGTTTACACGCCATCATCAGGCACCAGTGGAGGTGTAAAGAGTAATGGTCAATGCTAGCAGTAGGGGTGGTGAGGCTCCCCCACCTCCAGCCATCATGGATGAAAAGAAGGAAACACCTTGTAGCTGCAACCGCTCAGGCTACTACAGCCCACTGCACCCACTGAGGCCCAGCCCCCACTGCTCCCCCAGGCATGGAGCAGGCAGGCTGGGATCCCAGAGTGCTCAGCTGGGGACAGGCCCCATGTGCCAGCGGCTGAAGGGAGTGCAGAGATGGATGGATGGAGGAAGCTGGGGGGACTGGTACCATCCCAGCACTGCACCCAGCTCCCATGGCTCTTCTGGTGCATCAGGCCTGGCATGGTCTGTGCTGTGCCGCCCGCTGATGGTGCTGAGTGCATCGCTGCACACTGAGGCACAGGCTACAGCCGGGGCGTTTCCCCTTGAAGCGACAGCCATGCTGGTAGCTGTCACGCAGTGCCCGGCCCTGCGGGGCACTCTCCCACTGAGAACCCCCCTGCACTGAGCAAGCTCCACATTTCAACTGATGTTAATGCCAAGTGATAAGAATATCAGTTAAAAAAAGCAGCTCCTCCCACCATCCCACTTGGAGCAGTGAGCCCTGCGGGGCCTTGCGACAACTACACTCGCCACACTGGAGCTTCTGGCTGCAGCAAGGGGCTTCGCCTTTGACCCCACTTGGTCCAGTGCAAACAGGGGTCGGGTGCCCCTGCACTCCCCCCCAGCCTAGCACAGCTCAGCCCACCAGGACCGTGCCTTAGGGGCTCACACCAAAGGCTGGGGTCCGCACTATAGTGGCACTCCCCTCCTCGAAGCTTTCGGCAGCCCAGCCCTTGGAGCTCCACCTTCACCAGTGCAGCCCGCCTGGTGGCAGTGCCAGTTATCTGAGAATACCGGTTAATGGAATACCACTTTAAAGACAGTTTACTGTATTAAGAGGAAGAGGTCTTTGAAAGCCCCTGCTGCCCCAAGCATGCTTATTACTATCATAGATTTGTTTAGGGTAGTCCTTACGGTTACCATATAAAACAAGGGGACACCTCTGAGATGGAGTATGTCTGTATCAGCATCTAATAACACATGTTGTACTTACGTGTAATAGTGTATCTAGTACATTCATATAATGTGAGTCGGTAGATACCGACACTAGTAGTTCCCCAACATACTGGGACTTTCCAGACAAGCAGGAAGGAATGGGTACTTGCCCTGAGTTTAGATTTTTGGCTAGCCAGATACCAGGGTAGGGGAACAGCACACTTGACTTTATATGCAAATCAATAAGATGCACTGTGGGCTGCTTCCGAAAGAAGTAGACAACATAAGGTGGTGAAAGAAGAATTGGTTTTCAGGGTAGGGTGCGAATATAAGCTGTTGAACCTAATACATTTTAAAAAAATAACTAGATAGTAATTTGGCATACCGGGGCTAACCCCAGGATCTAGAGGCATTACATTGCCCCAGAGGTTAATAAAGCCCTGCAAGTAAGATGTAGCACATTAGAATTGCTGACAAAACCGAAGACATAGTAATTCTACATCATAATATTGCCATGGCTTTGAAGCCAATATTAGTTACTGGTAAATCAATTATTCTTTTTTCTGAGTTCTGAATCTAATGGAATTTGGATAGCCACTGGTTTTGAATTAATTGAAGCTTACAGTGTATGGAAGATATATGAGAGAGTTTTCGTATGTACTTATTGCATTATTGTTTTTTGTTTAAAGAACTCTGTGTGTCTCCTTAGCTAAATAACTTCAGCATTCTACATTTACCTCTTATTTTTCCTGGTTCCTTTCCTCATGATTGATGTGCCCTACCTGACTCAATTTCACACACACGATATTTCAATACACAGACTTAGTTGGGTGGTACTGTTTGACAGCAACACATTTAATAGCTGTGTGATCACTGGATGAACACTAGGGTCAGAGGACTGGTAGATTTTGTTACAGTTAATTAAACAAGGTTTTGGAGCATTTCCAGCTGCTGCACTCAAACATCTTCATTAGGATGGGCTATGTCATAACAGGGGCTGTTTTGAGGATCATCTCATATATACATGGAACAGCAGTGATCTCATAAGCATCTCATGGAAACAATGTCTATGTGGAAAAAAACATTATAAGCCAGTTTTAAATGTATTTGCAACTCCCTTTAAATGAAATTTAGCAGCTGGAAGCAAGGAGCAGAGGCAGCATGATATGACCAGCAAGTGCCCTGTGGACACCTATTCACCTACATATCCTTGTTGTGGTGTATAACTGAGTTTCTGGCTTTTCCAAGAGTGACCTTGTGATAAATCTTGTTCTCGTGCAAGTCTCATGGAGATCTCATGTTGGATGGTGTAATTTCTAAAGTCAAAGCAGTATAAAATGACCATGCCTGTCTAATCCAATTATTTATAGGAGAAGATAGCAAAATTCCCCAGAACACTTGATAGCATTTCCAGACCAGACTTCTCCAGAGAGACCAAGATAATTAGGATACAAGGTCTATGGAAGCAGAACATACATGCTTATACTTATACTCTTTTAAATGGCAGTATTAGGATGAACTTCAAGTAGGGTTCCTTCAGACAATGTGACACACCATTTAAGCATTTCATGAGCACTGGGTATTCTGGTTGTCTGGAGGATCCTTCTTCTGAAGTAGTGACTGCTTCCAGGTGTCATTAACTAATTCTACCTGCAGTGTGCAAATAGCAACCATATTAAATGTGCAGACCTGACAGACAGTCTCCATTCTAAAAGATCTTATAGTCCCATTTGTATGGATTTTGTTCACTTCTAAAAAAAGTTGAGCTGACCAGCTGAGAGCCAGGTGCCAATTTCACGTTCAGAGTCACTGCATGGTGGAAACCCTAGCTGGCCTCTGAAATCAATTGTAGTTTTGCCAGGAACTTGATGGGGCCAGGAATTCACCCCTGATGTGCAGCAGTAAAATGCATACAACAGTTGAGACAAGCTTAACAAGAGCACTACAAATAGTATACTATCATCCATTCTGCTTTATTGGAATCCATTTCTTAATTCCTAAGGCCTGCTCTCAAAGGTCTCATTCTTTTTATTTTAGTTGGTTTATTAGGTGCCCCAAGGATATAGTTGCAAGAGGGAAGTCATTCACTGCTCCTTTAATTTGGAGCTATACGTTTCCTTCTAGTTTCTCTTGGCCAGCCAGACAACACCCCTCCCTCTGGCCATGAATAGAGGCTCCATCGCCTCCAGCCATAGCTACCAACCATCAGCCTGGATAGCCTGGATAGAGATACTAATCTGAACTCAGAGCCTGGTCCTTGTGCTCTCTGGTGGCCCAGTGGGCATACAGCACAGGGCATGTTCAAGCCGGGCCCCTCTCCTTTTTGTCCTGCCTACCACCTTGTTAATATTAGCCTGGCAGGAAACAGTGGCATTCAGGGGCTCTGCCATTTCAGAGCACCAGGGCTAACGTGGTCAGTGAATTTTATTTGTATGGGCTTGACAGAGTCACTGGCTGTATTTCAAATATATGACCCTTGCCTGCCACCTTACTCCACTTGAAACCTATTCTGTGTCAAGTCTCATTGTTTTCCCAGGGGTTATTCACAAAGGCTCCAATTTGAATAGGTACTTATGGACACGCCTAACTTTAAACTTGAAACTTCCACTAACATATGCCATCAAGTGCCACCAATGCCCCTCTGCCATGTCCATTGGACAAACCAGACAGCCTCTGCACCAAAGGATAAATCAACATAAAAATCAGACATCAGGAATGGGAACACAAATAATAAACCTGTAGCAGAACATTTGGACCTCCCTGGACATTCCATAATGGATTTAAAAGAAGCTATTCTCCTACAAAAGAATTTGATCAGCTGATTGAATTGGATTTACAAATTATTGAACACCGTGGCCGTGTCTACACTAGCCAAAAACTTCGAAATGGCCATTCAAATGGCCATTTCGAAGTTTAATAGTGAAGCGCTGACATACATATTCAGCACCTCTTTAGCATGAGGGCGGCTGCGGCACTTCGAAATTGACGCGGCTCGCTGCCGCATGGCTTGTCCAGACGGGGCTCCTTTTCAAAAGGACCCCAGCTACTTCAAAGTCCCCTTATTCCCATCTGCCCTGTGCTAGCCATTCAATATACCAACATTAATTCCCAGACAGCTGACGTGCAGCCGAATAACTCAGTGTAGCCCACTACTTCAAAGTGTGCAACTCAAAAAAATTCAATTACCGTTTGCCCCCTTTATTGCTAAATTTCCAAGTGTCAGAGCGATCAGTTTGAATCTGAACTGAGGGTGAAAGTTGTCTGTATCTTTCTATAAAAGCCACACACACATGCATAGAAAGCAGGTTCA
This sequence comes from Carettochelys insculpta, assembly GCF_033958435.1. Taxonomy (NCBI): domain Eukaryota; kingdom Metazoa; phylum Chordata; order Testudines; family Carettochelyidae; genus Carettochelys; species Carettochelys insculpta. The sequence goes on from NC_134138.1 coordinate 226,467,662, forward strand.
TTCACAAACAGAAAAAAGGGCTAAATTCAGTGACTCTCAGTCACAATAATTCCACACTTTCTAATCTCACGTATGAGAAATTTGGAAAATATGTCAGATGTCTTCCACATTCCTTAGGGTTGTACACCAGTGCCAGTAATAATATTCGATTTAAGGACATAGAATAAGGTACAGTCCCACAGCTGCACCACAGGAAACAGCAGAGTGGTGTGCGCCAATAGGACAATGAAGGCATAATCCCCTTTTGAAAAAATATTTAAAACATCAATGAACCTGAACTGGACCACAGAATCTGGACCCCTTGAAATGTGGGAGACATAGATGTGGATCAGAACTCTGTGGTTCTTGTCCATCTCGAGAAAGGCTAACACTGCAGCACGATTCACTGCCTCGTGAAAGGCACCGAGATTCCTTATTTGAAAATAAATACAGAAAGTGGCAACAAATCCAAAGAAATGGACGCATTTACCTGCACCAGTCATGAAAAGGGATTCAAAGGAATATCTATGATTGAGAAATTGTAACCAAAATGGTCATTGGGGTGGGTGGGGAGGAAACAAACCACTAGAAATAAAACAAATTAAAAAACCAACATTTTTCCAAGAGCAGATGAAGTGGAGCATATTACTGCTGCAAACCAGCTCCTCAGGATGGGAGTTTATATAGTCTGTGGGCTTGTGAGGCCTATATTGTCCATTAAAGACTTCACTGAGCCACCCTGGTTCATTTGCTGTCATTTCAATTTCTCTAATGCAGACCTGCTGTTAGGCATTAACTATATGGATGTACTCGAGTAAAACTATTTGGAAATTATTCAACATTTGGCCCAAATTGGTCTGGAGAATTCGTTATTAGTCAGTCTCTAGAGTCAGCTTATATAAAAAATTCTCAGGTGTAGGAAAACTCAATGAAACCATCATTATAGGAAACCCAGCACACGCTGTATCTACCTTAACACATATGCCTGGGCAGAGAGGTGAAGGCAAGAGGCACAGCTCCTTTGCAAAGGGGGAGAGAGAGACCCACACAAGCAAACAATGCTCTGGATGGGGTGCAGGCAATGAGCTCACAATGGCCTGTGGCAAATAAGCAATGCCACAGAGTAGACACAGCGGCAGCGACCTCACAGAGACCCATGGCATAAGAACACGGCAAGATTTCTTTGCTTAGCCAGGCAGAGGATACAGTCGATAGCCAACTAGCACGTGTGTCTCCATTACGCTGTAGTTATGCTTCTTGCTTCCTATGTATTCATCAATCTGTGCAGTCAGAGAGTTAACTGTATGTCTGCGCTGCCTCTTTGCTTCGTAGAGTCCAAGCACTTTAACTACACTCTATTGCTATTGTAATTGCTCTAGCATTAGTTAACCTGGCTAGAGAAATTAGCGGGTGGGGGTGGAGGGGCAAAGAGGGCACTTGTCCTGAGGCCCAATGATTCAAAGGACCCTGAGGCACCAGTTACAGCTGCTGCTGCAATAACCCCAGCCCCTCTGACTTGCTGTTGGAGCTCTGGGCAGTGCACTCTGGGCAGCACTAAGGGCTGTGGGGCTGCGGAAACCAGCCTGGTGCACTCCAGCTGGCAGGGAGGGCTGCCTGCCCTCGGCCCTGCCCCTACCACCCTCAGCCCTGCCCCCTCTGGGAGCATGCAACTGGGCCCTCCATGCCTTGCCCAAGAGCCCACAGAGGCTGTCAGCTCCTTGGTGGAATTTACAGTGATCACGAAGAATAACTATAGTCACTTCCCTGTGAGGTGTAACTATGATCCCTTTGGTGGTCACGTTCCAACTCACTGGTTTTTCTAAGTCCAACAAGTAAAGAAGGAGCGAGCATTCCTGTGGAATGAGGACGATTGTCTGAAGACCGTCAGGGGCATTCAATGCTTTCAGATATAAATACACCTTCTACTGAGAGTATTCTTTCTGATCTACAGAGATAAAGTCACCTCTCAATTTTCCTTTGACACAGGTCAATATCTAAGTCTCACTGAAAGGCATTTTATCCAGGCTTCGAATGTTCTTGGCAGTCCCTCTGTACTCGCTCCCATTTTTCAATACCCTAGCAGCTGTCTCATATTGTCACTGCAGGAAGACAGCGCACAATCCCATCACCCATTCCAGAATCTTCTGTCCACTCTTTTCGGTATGGAGTTACCAAGGTCAAGTGCGTTCCTTCCCAGGAAGATTTCCATTTCCCGTTAGCTGCGTACACCACACTGTAAAAACCAGTGGAGGAGACTGGTGCTCAAGAAGTACTGGAAGTGCCATAAGATGATATTCTGGCTCCCAAAGACATTGTTGGAATGGTATCCAAAGGGTCCCCGTGTAAGTCAAGCAGCGGCAAGGACACCCACCAGGTACAGCTTCTGTAGCCTTCTATTCTATTCCTCCAAAGACATTCCTTGATGGATGAGTCGCTGAGTACCTGATAGTGATTCAGTACTGCTAGCTGGGATGAACGCCTCCAGCCTCTTTCCCTTTTTGGCTATAAACTGCTAGTTGGTTTCTTCAGTTTCTTCTCTCCCCTGTTCTCTAGTTACTGATCCTTCTGTCTATTGCTGCTGTTCTTTTTTGGAAAAGACCTTTGCACAAATATCTGCAGAGATGACTTAACTGAAATAATGTATTGAATACAGTCCCTGTGGTTTACTGACTTGGGAAATGACTTAAGTGGGATAAATCTTTTCACAAATACCTCATACATTTTTTTAAAAGTCACTTATTTTCACCAGGAATGCATTAACTTACATAAAAAAAGCGTAAGAAGACAGGAAATCTCAATGGTTTCTAGTCAACCATTTTGAAAAATGTATTAATGCACTTCCAGTAATCCATGAGAATTATGGATTCTCAGCATCCCTCTGAGTTAAGGTCTCTGACACAGCATGCTATCACACATTGTTAAGTCATATTTCATCAAATGTGACAGTGTTCCTGTATGAAGAAAGAGAAGGAAACTTTCTCCAAATACAGTAGGAAGTTAAATTATTCTATTAGCTAAAGTGAAAGGGAAGTTGCACAAAAATGTACTGATCTGGGCCAGAATTATACCCATTTTATTGATCCCATCAAAAGTTTCTACCATTTGTGGCTGAGTTTCAGGGTGATAAAGAGGCAAGTAGAGCTGCCTATACTATGATTGCCAGACACTTGCCACTATAAGACCCTATTTTCCGTTATAATTTTGCTGAACTTAACTGTTTGGGCTGAAATTTCCCCATGCTAAGTGTATTTCAGGCTTTTGGAGAATGAGATTAAACAAAAACACATTTTGAGCAATGCTAAAAGTTCTTATAATTGACTAGCATGCCTATGAGCTTTGGAGCAAAGGCTTGAAATTTAGTGGTGGTGGGAGGGGTGTTGGCTGGATGCCAGCGATGTGCTGTTTGCCATTCTTATGGAAAACTGCTCAGATTTGGCTAAGTGATAAGCTTTTACAATTTCACGTGCTCAGTAGAGACATAAGAATCTGACACTAAAATCTGTGGATTCTCATCTTTATTGAGCAGGTTCCAGACCAGGGACACAGAAACTGAGCAAGATTTTCCCTAAAATTTCTCCTTCCAGCTGCTGAAGTTTTCTGGGAAAGACTGAGAGAAGGGAGATGTTTTCTCCTACGTGCCTGTGCCCCCACTTCTGGCACCCAGAAAGTGGGGTGAAGGCAGCAGCCTGACCCGTACACAGCAGGACAAAAAGAGACCTAGAAGTGTTGCAGAAAAAATAATGTAAGGAGAGTCTAGTGTCTTGGGCACTAAGGTGAAATTTGGGAGATCTAGGTTCAATTTCTTGTTTGCTATAGGGTGTTTTTGTGACCTTGGACAAGACACGCAGACTCTTTGACTGTGTCTACACTACAAAAATAATTTCGAAGTTGCTTACTTTGAAGTACAACTTCGAGGAAAGCAACTTTGAAGTTGAGAGTCTACACACACCCTACTTTGAAGTTAAACTTCGAAGTAGGTCACTACTTCATTTCCAGGAATTAAATAAGAACTGCGAAGTTGGGCTCCCTACTAAGTTAACTTCAAAGTAAGGGAAAATGTGTGTAGACTCTCCATTGGCTACTTCGAAATAGTGCCTAACTTCAAAGTTAACTTCAAAGTCAGTTCCAAGTGTACACGCACCCTTTGTGTCTCATTTCCTTATCTGTAATCTGAGGATATTAATACTTCACTGCTTCACCTGGGTAGTGGATGGGTAAATGCATTAAAGACTTGGAGTTGTTTAATGTTATCATCATGGTGTCCATGTCAACAGTTCAGTAGATTGGGAAAAGGGCCAGAGTGAGAAACTGGGACTGGGTGGTGGAAAAGAAGGAAAGTACACAGCTCAACAAAGGAATTGAAGGAGTTTGGGTGAGAGACAGGACTGGACAAGGATAGACTGGAAAGGATGAGGCAAAGGGGTCAGGGTTGGTGGTGGAGGGAGGAAACAGGCAATATGGTCTCTGCCCATTAGAACAAGCTCCTTTCTAGAATGTGGAATGGAAACCAAGAGACCTAAGTCTCTCCCTTCCTCTGCTAATGGTCATTATCTGTAAAACAATCCAGTGACAACATGTGTATCAGCCCCTTCTAGTGCTGGCCCACATAGAGAATGACAACCTTCTACTGCTATTGGTTACTTCATTAGCTCAAGTGAATTGAAAGATTGCAACACTGCTGATGACTCATGTGCATGTCAATACGAAACCCTATGGATTTTTTTAACACATGGATTTACACATAAAAATTACATTACAAGAATGAGGGTTGCAAAGTTGAGCACTAAAAAGTTAAATGCCAGAATTAAGGTTGTTTGTTCAGCCTTTACTCAACTTGCTTGTTTCTACTCCTAATACAGTCTTTAGTTCAATAGTCACACTCCCTCCTGTGCTCCCCGCCCCCCACCCCCAAACTTGGTTTCATTCAGTGCACAGGGTGGTCAGCTTCACTGTGTTCCAAGTCTTATTATACTTGACACTTCCAGGATCTGCAACTATCATGCATGAATTGCAAAGTGGCACGTGTGGGGAACCAAAAAGCCAACATTACATCTTATCACCTTGCCACAGAACTGGGATTTCCCTCGCTGTTCTGGAGAGCACTTCCAGTGGGATTTTAAATTTTCAATGAAGGCAAATTGTTCTAATTATGTTGTTCTATATGTGCCAGCTAAAGAGTAATTTGCTGCAGGATATTTTTCCTTGTAGGAATCTCTCAACTCTCCTTAAAGATTACCAGAATAATCACTTAATACAGAAAATGACTTAATAGGGTTTTGTCTCACTATTTCCTTCCATCATTCCCTGTCAAATGTGGAGTGGCTTAGTTTCTGTAGACTAGTTCCACCTCAATCTACTGTATCATCTACCCATCCTATGTGGGGTCTGCCTCTCCAGTTCGATCTGTCCATTATGCTGAATACTAGGGTCTTCATTTTTCGTTCGTCATTGATTCTGCAAATATGCCCAAATAGCTGTAACTTCTGATGTACAACCTTCCGCAGTAGGATCTCTTTCAGCTGTATCTTCCTATATAATTCCTCACTGGTGATTTTCTGTATCCGTCCTGTTGTCCATTAAATTCCTTTAGTGAAGAAAAGTGTCATGAAACATCCGAGTGTCCAATGTTTGCGTACTACGGATTTACTGAATATTTTATATCCTAAATAAAACTTGTGGCCATCAACACCTGGATCATATTTTAGCTAAACTGGGCTGCTTTCAGTAAGATAATCCAAGTAATCACCAATGAACTTGAATATAGACTGTGTGGTAAAGAGTTCTGAGCTTTCTTCGGTACTTTGTTCTGTAATTCATTGCCAAGGTCAAGTATAGTGTATATGATTACAAAGACAAAAATATATATCACTTCCAAGGATTTGAGAGGCTTCTTATATACCTAAACACATACACACAATTCCAAATCACTACACTTCAGATCCAAATGTATTTAGGTGCCTAAACTCTATACTTAGTCTTGAGTTTAGGAACCTAAGTCTTAGTTCCTGTTTTAGGTGCTCTGTGATTCACAAAACTTCTGCAGTTGCCTAAATTCATTCTGGCTGCATGTACACGTCAGATCTTCTGGAAGAACATTGGCTTCTTCCGGAAGATCTGGGGAGCCTCCATACTCGCAAGGCTCTCTTCTGGAAGGAATCCAGAAGACCACACTCCTTCTTCTGGATTCCTAATACTGGTCCCGTAAGGGGACTAACTCCTTCTTCCAGAAGAAAGCATTTGTGGACACTCGCGGACCGCTTCTTCTGGAAGAAGTGGTCCGCTATGGCGGCTCCCTGCTAGAGCCTGAAGACAGTTTATCTAGCCCTTGGGGGCTCTATGGTGCCTGTTTTCAGCAGCAGTTAAAGCTGCAAGAACCTAGAAACCCCAGAGCAGGAAGCAGAGGCTGTGGAAGCTGGCAGCACGTGCTGGGCTGCAGCACCCGGCCTACTGCCACCCCAGAACCAACAGCCAGCAGTTAGATAGCCAGCAGCCAGCCCTCTCCCCACCCCTGCAACCCTCCAGAGCAGCCCTGGTGTGTCGGACGAGGGCAGCCCAGAAGGGGAGTGGCCCCAGAAAAGGAGGGCCCCAGCCTGGATGGAGCCAGAGCTGCGAGACCTGCTTGCACTCTGGTGCAAGGAAGACATGCTAAGGGCCATGTTGGGGCACAGGAAAAATGTCCCTGCCTGCACCCTCCTGGCGACAGCCCTGGCCACCCGTGGCCATCCTGCCCGGACCACATACCAGGTCTGGTGCAAGATGAAAGAGTTATGCCAGGGATATGCATGCGCCAGGGACAGCAGCCACCACTCTGGTGCCAGCCCAGACAGGTGTCCCTACTACTGGCAGCTCCAGGACATCCTTGCAGGTGGTGACACCTCCCCACCCCACCACCTCATGGCCACGGTGGCCACGGACACCCCTGACGCACTGGAGGGGGAAGTACAGGGGCTCCTCCAAAGATGCTTGGGAGGAGAGTGAGCCCACCAGCCAGCCCCAGGGACCCTCTGACAAATCCTCCCTCGAGGGGTCCCTAGTCATAGCTGTGGCCTCGGGGCCAAGCAACTAGGTGACCTCCAGCCGGGCATCACTAGACCTATACGAGGTCACCCCAGGTAAGTGTGCAGCATGGTGCATCCCCCACCCAGTGGGGGCACATGCAGGCCCCCCTACCATGTCCCCCAATGCCCCACACCAGAGAGCACCCTGGGGCCGCAGGAAAGCTGCAGGGCACCCCACATGCACCCCCAAGGAGTTCCTGCATATGCAGGTCAGCGCAGGGGAGAACCCAGGGCACCCAGCCACACCCAGCCTACCCACTCCTTGGGCAGGGAGCCCTCTGTGCCCAGCCGCATCCCTCTCACCTGATGCCCTGTTCCTGGGTGGGCCCCTTAACAGGTGGTTGGATCCCCAAGGTGAGGGGCTGCCCAAGCCACCATGCCAGGGCCATGGGCTTGTCCAATGCAGGCATCCCTTGGGCCTAGCCTGGGGGGCGATGCTTTGGGAGGGGCTGGGGACTGCCACATGGGGCTCAGGGGAGGCCCTAATGCCCTCTCTCCACCCCCACCTTGTCTTACAGCAACTCCATCCCGGGGATAGGAGAGGCACCAGAGGAGCCTGGGGCCTGCTGGCTGCATCCAGGCCGGAGGTCAGGCAGTCCCCCAGGTGGGCCATGATCCCCACAAGCGGCTGCAGCCCAGCATGTGTGGAGGGTCCATTGCCAGAGCCTGGCAGTGGCGTACGCAGCTGCCCTCTGCCACCAAAACGACATTGTGGAGAGGCGCCTGGCCCTGAGGGTGGAGGACCTGTGGTGGTGCTGGGACACATGGGGAAGGTGGTGGGAATGCTCTGCCAGGTACGTGGGGCCCTCATGGCACTCTCCCCACCTCTCCTGCTGCCACCCCGCTGCCCTCCTCCTGGTGACCACACTGCCCCACTGCCACCCCTCCTCCTGCTGCCTTCACTGCCCTCCACCACCCCTCTTCCCACTGCTCCCACTGCCCCTCCACCCCCACTGCTCCCACAGCCCCCCCCACCTCCTGCCCCTCCTGCTGCCCCTGAGGCCTGAGCCATCCCCACCCCTGAAGCTCTAGCTGCCCTCCTTCCCCAGGGGGGTTCCCGTGACAGCCATGAAAGTCCTGGAAGCCTGGCTTCTGGCCACAGTGGGCACCATTGTGGGCCCCCTGGACTAGGAACCCTCCCCCCACACCCCGCCAAGGATGTGCCACAGGCTGCTCACCACTACCTCCCTGTGCTCCCTGCCCCATCAGGGCCCCAACAGGGACCACGCATCCAGGGTGGGAGAGGCAGCTGTGGGTGAAGGGGCTTGTGGCCCTCCACCCACCCCTCAGGTAGGGGTCCCTCTCCTCCCCTTCCCGACCCAGGTTGTTATGACCCCACTGCCCAGACACCCCCTTGTAAATCATTGACCCCATGCCCTTGTTCTATAGAAAACCCAGATTTATTGTTTATAGACCACATTTTCTATTGTTCATTATTTGCACATATACAGGTTTTGTTGGCACCCCTGTGTCCCTGTTCATTGCGGCGTTAAGGGGGCTCTGCTGTGGGCCTGGCTCAGAGGTCCCTATGAGTGAAGGTCTCCTGGAGGGCCTCCCAGATGTAGACCCTGTCCTGGTGGAACTGCCGGTTCAGGGCCATGGGTGGCTGCTCGGGACAGTGGTGACGTTCTCCACTGCCACATCAAGGCATGTGAGGAGGCATCTGAACCTCGCCTTCAGGCACTCAAAGGCACACTCCATGGGGTCCCGGGTGCATCCCAGCCAGGCACTGAAGAGCTCCTGGGATGGGGTCAGGTGCCCCATGTAGGGGGTGCAGCAGCCACAGCTGCAGGGGGTACGCCGGGTCAGCTACCAGGCACAGTCGGATGGTGCTGTCACCAATGACAAGCTTCTGTTGGGTGATGTATGTGCCCGACTCCATCCAGTGGCACAGGGAGGAGTTCCTAAAGATGTGGGTGTTATGTGCTCTGCTGGGCCAGTCAGCATAGACACTGGTGAACCAGCCCCAAGCATCCACCACCGACTGGAGCATGATCAAGTGGTATCCCTTGCAGCTGACGTATTGGCTGGCATGATGGTCCAGGGCCCTGGTAGGGACATGGGTGCCATTCACTGCCCCAAAGCACTGGGGGAACCCAAGCTCCATGAAGCCTGCTGTGGCCATGTTGATGTCCCTGAGGTGCATGAGCCTCCACACAAGCATGTCACTGATAGCCCTCATGACCTGCAGGTGACAGAGAGTGTGCATGCTTGTGGGTGTGCCCAAGAGTACCACGGGCCGGTCCCTGGCCCTTCCTTCCCTTCATCCCTCCATCCCTATGGCTCTTCCAGCAGGTTGCCCCTCCAGGAGTGGGCCCATGTATGGGTGGGGCATTGGGGTCACTTGTGGAAGGCCTCCTTGCCCCTGTGTCTGGCTCCTCCCTGTGGTCCCCATTGCCCGACATCCTCTTCTCTGCTCCCTGAGCCAGGCTGGTGCCCAGCATGCAGCTTACCTCCTGTACGATGGCCCTGACAGTGGACTTGCCCACCCTGAATTGCGGTCCCATGGAGCGGTAGCTATCCAGGGTGGCCAACTTCCAGATGGTAATGGCTAGGTGCTTCTCCACCAGGGGGGCTGGCCACATCCCCGTGTCCTGGTGGAGAAGCCGGGGGAGGGGAGGGGCGCAGCCAGGCACAGATCTCACAGAACAAGCCCTTCTGCATGTGTAGGTTCTGCTTCCACCATTCATCATCCTACTGTGCCATCACCACCCAGTCTCACCAGGCACTGCTGGCGGCTTGGGCCCAGACATGGGGGATGGGCTGGCAGGAGGCTTCCCAGCACCCTTGTCAGCGCAAACCTGTGCTGAAGAAGGACCTCAGGGTCTGTGGCCAGCATGTGGGCTATTGTAGGAGCAGCAAGATGGCAAGCTATGCTGGAAGCAGCACAACAGGTCTCAGCAGCTAGTGCAGGGAGGGGCTGTTGGGGGGCCCTTTAACAGGCTGTGTGATTGGTGTCCCAGAAGGGCACTCAGCCCTTGCAACCCATCTGAGGCATTTCCTGCCTTGTTCTTCCAGAAGAGCATCCATGCATGTGTGGATGTGATATTCCAGAAGACTGGGCAGCTCTTTTGGATGCCAGTTTGTGCGTAGACACTCTCTTCTGGAAGATCTCACACATGTAGACATAGCATCTGTGTCTTATGTTTCTGCAATAGGGGTTGCTTAAATGACCATGTTTCTTCTCCTGGCCATGCACTCCGCTGACTTCCTCTACGGCTACGGCTACACGTGAAGCCTACATCGAAGTAGCCTATTTCGATGTGGCGACATCGAAATACGCTATTTCGATGAATAACGTCTACACGTCCTCCAGGGCTGGCAACGTCGATGTTCAACATCGACGTTGCGCAGCACCACATCGAAATAGGCGCAGCGAGGGAACTTCTACATGCCACAGTAGCACACATCGAAATAAGGGTGCCAGGCACAGCTGCAGACAGGGTCACAGGGCGGACTCAACAGCCAGCTGCTCCCTTAAAGGGCCCCTCCCAGACACACTTGCACTAAACAGCACAAGATACACAGAGCCGACAACAAGTTGCAGATCCTGTGCATGCAGCATGAATCCCCCACTGCAGCAGCAGCAGCCAGAAGCCCTGGGCTAAGGGCTGCTGCACACGGTGACCATAGAGCCCCGCACAGGCTGGAGAGGCAGCGTCTCTCAACCCCCCAGCTGATGGCTGCCATGGAGGACCCCACAATTTCGACGTTGCAGGACGCGGATCGTCTACACAGTCCCTACTTCGACGTTCAACGTCGAAGTAGGGCGCTATTCCGATCCCCTCATGAGGTTAGCGACTTCGACGTCTCGCTGCCTAACGTCGAAGTTAACTTCGAAATAGCACCCGACGCGTGTAGCCGCGACGGGCGCTATTTCGAAGTTAGTGCCGCTACTTCGAAGTAGCGTGCACGTGTAGACACAGCTTACATGTCCAGACACACATCTTCTGACCAAGAACCAGAGTGATTCACAAATCAGAACAAGACAGGCATTAAGCGACCTAAGTCATGCACTAGGCCTGATGCAGCAAGCAGCCTTTGCGTATACCTATCTGACTGGGTCCCATTCAAAATGGGGCCCATGGAGTTGCTTGTGCTCTTCTTATGTTTTAGCTTTGTGATTCACCTGTGACTTGAGAAATCCAAGTTCAGATTCCTTTCTGGTAGGAAGGAGCCACCCTGGTCCACTCCTACTTCTCAGGAGTGTCTAGCCACTGAATTTTGGGATATTCCCATTGGTTATGTCTACATGGCGTGCTGCTGCCAGCAGGGTCATGCAAATAAGGGCAGTCAACAGTGCAAATGAGGTGCTAATTTACAAATAGCATGCCTCATTTGCATATTCTTACTTGATCGCTGTTCTGGCAGAGGCTTCTCTCATCACAAAACAAGCTGTGTAGCTGGGCATCTGTCAACCAAATCCACTCATTGACAGCTCCTTATCCATGACAAAAATGAGGGATAAGGGGCTGTCGACAGAACCCATCTTCACGACTTATTTTGTGGCCAGAGAAGCCTCTGCTGGGACAGTGATCATGTGAGAGTATGCAAATGAGGTGCATGATTTGTAAATTAGCACCTCATTTGCATTGTCAAGTGCCATCATTTGCATGACCCTGACAGCAGTAGTATGCCATATGGACGTGGCCATTCATGCTGTTCTACTGTAGATAAATAGCAAAAAGCATTTGGACCAGGGTAACTGAATCCAGGGTCTTTCACACCCAAGGTGGAAGCCCTAAAGCATGGATCAAGAGTTTTTCAGATTAAATGACCATTTCATTGTGAATAAATACTTAACCAGTCTTTGGCTCAAAAAGAAAGATGGGGTTGGACAACATAACAGAGGTATCAGAGAGGTAGCCATGTTAGTCTATATCTTCAAAAACAACAAGAAGTCCTGTGGCAGCTTATAGACTAACAGATATGTTGAAGCATAAGCTTTCATGGGCAAAGACCCGCTTCATCAGATGCATGAGTTGCAGTGGGGGGCTCAGAGGAGGATTTAAAGAGAGAGTCTCAGTCAAGGGAAGGGCCAGAGTTGACAAGGCCTATTCAGTCATGGAGGATGTGGCCCATTATCAGCATTAACATTCTCCATGATTGAATAGGCCTTGTCAACTCTGGCCCTTCCCTTGACTGAGACTCTCTCTTTAAATCCTTCTCTGAGCCCCCCATTCCACACTCATGCATCTAACAGAATAGAAGAAGTTTGATTTACATGGGGTAAGATAGTGCGCATTGACCAGACACCTACACGTCATGGATGTGCAAGTGAGCATTCACTGTTTGAGCCAAAGCCATTACAATCAGAACTTTTTCCATTGAAATCTATATTTTTTGGGTCAGGCCTTGAATTTGCAAGTCTTTCCAAGGAGGAGGAAAAACAAGGTTGAGATTTTCAGAGCTGCCTGGGGCCGGGGAGAGAGGTTAGATGCCCAATTCTCATCAATATTCATCTCTAAAAAGCAGCTTGGAAAATCTCAGCTTGGAGTATTTTTGTGGATAACTTCATGACATGAAATTAATGGCTGGTAAAATTACAAGAAATAAAAGGAGTGGCTATGGAGTCAAATGCTACAGTAGCATTTTGTAGGAGGCTTGGTAATTTTATGACAAATTTTGTCATAAGGCACGTACAAGCAACGGAAGAATGTCTGTGACTAATTTGTGTAGATTACTTATGCTGTGTCTGGGAATCTGAGGGGGAGAGAGAAACCAGGGTCAGTGAGATTGTGGAGAAATGAGGGGGGGCTTTCAGTACAAATGGAGTTTCTCTCCTTTAATGGATAAATTGACAGTCAGAAACCCAGTTCAAAGGTGTTCAGGCCCCGGGGCAAACAGGCAAACTGCCCAGGGGCCCAGGTGACTTAAAAGGTTCTAGGGGCCACAACCACTGCTTCAGTAGTGATTTTAAATTGCCTGGGTGGGCTGCAGGAGCGGGTACATGGGCAGAGTCCCGCTCCAGGCAGGTTAGTCCCCAGCTCCAGTCCTTCCACCCACTCCCCTCCTCTCGTTCTGCCCTCCTCCCTCAGCTGGAGCCATAAACCTTTCTACCAGAGAAGCCTTCCTACCTGAGTGCCCTTACAAGTGCCCACCCTCCCCAGCCAGGGGAGTTGAAGGCTGCCTGCAGGCCCCATGCACAGAGAAACCCTGAGCACACCCCTCCTCTCTGCCAGAGCAGCCTTGGGCCAGCCACAGCCAAGACCATCCTCCCTTCCCCAGACCCAGCCTGCTTGGGGGGAAAAGCACCTCTTCAAAAATGCTTTTGATATGTACCTTATGAAGGACCATGGTGGCTGAATAGCAAATACCACTAGGCTGGGGAAGACAGGAGACGTGTGGCTAAAGCTGGACCAGGACTTATTCAGGAAGGTGGGGACAGGGCTGCAGCCAGGCTGGGGTCCTTGTGGCAGGTGTGGGGAAGGGCTTTTCTGGGAAGGTGGGCAATGGGGCTGCAACCAGCCCAGGAGGTCTTCTCCTCAAAGGGGGGTACTCAGGTGTTCTCTGAGCAAGGGGTGGGGCTTGTGGCTCTGGCCAAGAGAAAGGGGTTGATTGTTCTGCCCTGGTGCCAGGGTTTTCCTCTAATTTTTAACATCCTCAGGTGAAATAAATTTTGTTATGTGCATGGAGGCGTGTAAGGAAGTGAAGCATATGCTGTTGGCTGTGGGCACTCAACTAGTCAGCTGGGTGGCAGCTGAATCTCTGCTGGGTGGCTGCCCAAGCATTCAGCTTACAGGCAACATGGCCTAAGGCTCAGAATTGCTGTTGGTGAGCCTGTTTAAGTCGAATCAAGATGCAGAGGAGCTTAGTCAAATAACGAAAGCCCCGCCCAGGGATGTTAAGGTACTATAACTGACTTTCAACTTTATTACAGGGAAATTTTGTACAACATCTCAGGTGAAGAGTTTTCTGTCAGTATCCTCCCATCCAGAGTGCAAGAAATGAAGGTAATCAAACATTGTGTGCAATGTCATAAGGAGACTGCCATGACATTCCCAGGAATTTCCTTCCACAGAAGCCACTTGCAGGATGCAGCTATGAAATTATAATAAAACCATTGCACTGTGTTGTTACTGAGGACTCAGGAGATTGCTTAGCCAAACAAAGAGGTTCAGGTTCATATTCAAAAGAAATTATGGAGATGTTTACATGCCTGGCATCTAAGATCCACTTAATGAGGGACAAGGATTGCAACTGATTAACAACAATGCTCTACTGTGAGGATCCCCAGCAAGGTAACAAGATCATTTGTAATAATCATTTTTTAGAAATGATAAATCATGGATATGTTCCTGCTGCAATGGAACAGTTTATAACTTATGGAGAGACAATTATGGTAACAGCTGGTTTGGAGGATGAGAAGGGGGGATCCTTCTCACAAGATTGATGGTGTTATTTGACACTGTCAAGTAGAGAGGGAAGGTACAACCAATGTGTCGGAAGACAGCTTGTTAGAAAATATTTATGCTATGTTAAAAGCCTTCAGACACAAAATAAGAAGGGAAAAATCCTCTCCATATGTCTAGCAAATGAAATGAAAGAACAAATGAAGGAACACGGTTTCCTAGTCTGCCCCTTGATAGGTTTTTTAGAATGGATGGCTTTATATCTGTCATTTTCTAATCCACAGCAATCCCTTTTAAATTAGTGAACTTCAGCATGGGGTGGATAATCCTACATTTCCCTGTTAAACAGAATCACAGAATCATGGGGCTGGAAGAGACCTCAGGAGGTCATATAGTCCAGCCCCCTGCTTCAAGCAGGATCAACCCCACTAAGTCATCCCAGCCAGGACCTTGTCAAGCTGGGATTTAAAAACCTCGAGGGATGGAGAATCCACCACCTCTCTAGGCAATGCATTCCAGTGTTTCACCACCCTCATGGTGAAGTAGTTTTTCTTAATATCTAACCTACACCTCTCCCTCTTAAACTTCAGACCATTACTCCTTGTTCTGCCATCTGACACCACTGAGAATAGTTTCTCACCCTCCTCTTTAGAGCTCCCCTTCAGGAAGTTGAAGGCTACTATTAAATCACCCCTAAGTCTTCTCTTCTGTAAACTAAACAAGCCCAGATCCCTCAGCCTATCCTCATAGGTCCTGTGCTCCAGACCCTTAATCATTTTTATTGCCCTCCTCTGAACCTGCTCCAGCAAATCCACATCCTTTTTACACTGGGGGGCCCAAAACTGGACACAATATTCCAGATGTGGCCTCATCAGTGCCAAATAGAGGGGAATAACAACTTCTCTAGATCTACTCAAAATGCTCCTCCTAATGCATCCTAGTATGCCATTAACCTTCTTGGCTACCAGGGCACACTTTTTACTCATATCCAGCCTTTCATTCACTGTAACCCCTAGGTCCCTTTCCATTGTACTGCTGCCGAGCCAGTCAGTCCCCAGCCTATAACAACAGTATCTCATTAGGGATGTTATGGCCTCAACTCAGCAGAAGTTGTATGTAGATCCAGGATTTACGATGCTATGATTTTATGATGCTTAAAAATTTCATTTGAAGGGGTTTTTTTCCCACAATGGTTATTGCTCTGTATGCTGGGAGGATGGCATTCCTTGACATGAATGAGAGAATTTCCAGGCACTTTAATGGGTTTGGATCAGTGATTAGAACATTGGCCTCGTAAACCCGCGGTTGTAAATTCAATCCTCAAGGGAGCCATCCAAGGTTCTGGGGCAGGATGGATTTAAAAAAATCTGTGAGGGATGGTTACAGGTCCTCCTGTGAGGGCAGGGGACTGGACTCGATGACCTCTCAAGGTCCCTTCCACTTCTATGAGGTATGTGATATACATGTGCATGGCTCAAGCCCACAGAGAGAGACAGATAGACCAGCTCTCCCATTCTGCCTCCTGCCATGTTAGAGCGAGTTTGGGATATTCACATCTGACATTACTTTTTCTCTGCTACTACTTATTCTCGGGGGTTTTCCCCTCTGTGGGGTGCACTCAGGCAGTGGGAAATCTATGGGAATTGGGTGCCTGACTCCTCGTGGCTCTTTAAGAATCCCAACCACCTGCTTCTCAGCGAGGGTAATGCTGAATTGGTGTTTATTAAACACTTTCTGATATCCAGAAGGCAGGCAGTAGATTAGGACAAAGTATTATTGCAATATGGCCCCCGTAGCTCTGAGGAGGCTTTGCCTTGATGTTACATAGTGATTCCAGCCCTTGACTATAAGGCTTACAGTCCTGCTGGATATTGCCCATGTGAACTCCCTCCTATTGATAGAAACCAAAATCGCAATGATCCCATCCATGACCAGACATTTGCCATCATCTAACCTCTTAAAAAAGGAAGGGAAACTATTTTGGTATTCATTATCTTTAATTCCCTGATACTATGTATAATTAGAAACAGCATTTCCTGTCTGAAAAGCCAGATATTCAGGTTTGAAAGGATGTCTCAGTGATGTACTGTGAGTGAGTCAAACGACAGCCTGACTCTGCAGGGGCTAAATAAGTCCTTCTTGGCCAGTTAGCCCTGCCCCATTTTACCTGCAGCCAATGCCAGGCCTGGAGGGAAAATAAAAGGCGGGAACCTGGCTCATTTAGGGGCTGAGCAGTGAAGAGGCAGGAGCTGGTTCTGCTGTCTGCAGGGCCTGAGCCAGGACTATCTGCTGAGTCAACCGCAAGAGGACACAAGCCTCCAAACCCTCCCCCAGTAGCCGAGAGCTCTGCCTACACTACAGCAATCTGTCGACAGAAGTTACTGTCGGAAGCGATCTTCTGACAAAACTTCTGTCAGAGTGCGTCCACACACGAAAGCGGATTGAAAAAGCGATCCACTCTGTCAACAGAGTGGCCAAACAGCCCTGTTTGCTCTGCTGGCAAAACAGCCAACCAAAAGCACAGCAGACAAAGCTGCCCAGTGTCCCAGAAGCCTTGTCTGTTGACAGAGGGCCACCTGGCTTGCTGTTGACTGAACTCTGTTGACAGATCTCTGTCAACAGAGGCGTTCTGCCTCATGGGGGAGCAGCAGAAGGCTGTCTACAAAACAGCCACATTCTGTCGATTTACTGTTGACAGAATACATTTTTAGTGTGGATGTTCCATGAGTTTGGCTGACAAAAAACAGCCTTTTGTTGACGAAACTCTCTAGGGTAGCCATAGCTCAGGGGTAGAACCTGAACACAAATCCCTCTGAGGAGGGGGAAAGTGGATTCTCGGGGTCACGCCCCATACTGAAGGAATAAACATTTTGTAAGTGGGCCAGAAGCCCTACACCCAGTGCTCTGAGTAACACTAGGATCTAACCACTGGGCCACCCTGCTGCTCGGGAAACCTGGTTACGTGCATTTTTCAGTGAGCCTATGGAACAAAAAGTACTATTGATTTCTTCCAGCAGCTCAACATTTCCCTGGGCAGAAAATATATACACAACTATCTAGTGCCGGGAGATTTAACATGTGAGTGCATGCTCTCCACCCCTGAGGTTTAGGAGGTTAGATAAAAATGATTCTTAACTAGGCCATGAATGGTTTTTAATTTTCCCATTGACCCAAGGTCTTTACTTTCCTTCTTCAAAGTCAATGCAGTGATTTTCCTTAAAAAAATTTTTCCCTCATGTGAATAGTCAGATTATCTCATATTACTCTGAGGCTGAGCAAGATGGGAATGTAGCTGAGTAAACTGAGACACCAAATGCTCTCACTATATTTATTAACTGGTTGCAACTTTTATTTTGGTCTCTGTGAGACATATGTACTCAGTGAGTGGTTTGGTAACCAGGTTGCATTAGTATTGTAACAGATAATATTGAGTAAAGACAGATTTTAGAACGTGTGACAATAGAGTACTTCTTCCAATGTGGGGGACGAGAAACTTCTACAATCATCTCATTCATTTTCTTAAAATGAGTTTAGCCCATTTTGTTACAAAAACGACAGACGCTGATCAATACAGTTGTAAGGTTCCACTGACATTTCCTAAAGATCTCAAGTTACTCCAACTCTGTCACTAATAGTCCCTCAGATTTGGGCACATCTACACAGGAGCAAATGGCTGCTTGTTAGCATGGTGCTGCCAGGAGAACAGCTCTCTGTAGACATGCCCAGAGGTGACTTTTGAGATTGAGGAGGTGATGGTCATAGGTGCAATAATTTTTCTGGGAACTCCAGGCCACTCCCAGCTGTTGGGGAGTTGCTGTCGGAGCACCCTTCCAGCTGCCTGCCTGAAGCTTAACTTGCCCTCGCCATGGTTAAGCAGTGCAACCTCTGACAAAAAGAAGGGGCACTCAATAACGGGATGCAGTCTGAGCACAAAATAGCAGGAAAGACAGTGCTGCATTCCAAACCTGGCTCTAAAATGCTCTCTCAGGTGACATTGACTCTCAATGTGCCAAGCCCTTCTGCCCTACCAACGCACTAGGACAGTGTTTCTCAATCTTTTATAAAGTGCCCTTTTTAAAAAAAAATTGTAAGTACCCCAGACTTCTCTCACACACCCCTAAGCATATGCATACAACCAGTTGAGAAACATGGTCCTAAAGTAATCTGAGGTTTTGCAACAGGTGCCACTCAACCTTTCCAGATTGCTGTACCCATTTCAGGAGTCAGATGTGTTTTGAACACCACCAAGTTACACCTCACTTAAAAACTACTTACAAAAATATGCAAAAATGTCACAGAAGACCACTACTGACGACTTGCTGACTTCCTACCATCTCGTTATTAAATAAATTAATGGGAGCGGAAATGTTGTATTTACATTTCAGCGTAAGACAAATGAAGCAGTAGAAAAAGTCACTGTCCAAATGAACTTAGATTGCCCTGACTTTACTAATGCTTTCATATAGCCTGTTGAAAAACTGGGCAAATATCTAGATAAGGAGATGTCCTCTGGAAGACTTTGATGTACCCCCAAGGGTAGTTGTACCCTGGTTGAGAAACACTGGTCTAGGAGATGCCACCAAGTAAACTACGATTCTGGGGAGGCAACTGTCTCCATGTGAGGTCAGTTTCTTCCCCAGTTGAAGAGTGACTAGGAAGACAGATAGGAAGCCACAGTAACAGCAGTCTCCCAGCTGACTGTTTCAAACTGAGGGTGCCACAAGAGGCCAGGGGTCAATCAGGGCAGCAGGATACCAATATGTTTGTGTTACGGGCCAATTTCCTTCTGTCCTTTGCAGGTTTTAGCATTCCAGTGAAACGCCAAAATCTGAATGACAAAATTCTCAAGTTCTAAAGCAGGGATCGTTCTGAGGGGACTACTAATAGCGCTGCTCGAAGGCATTGCAATGACTCTCCTCTACAACAAAACAAGGGCATCATAATAGTGAAAGCCAGCTGTATTGCTTTGTGTACCTTCCAAATCAGTAGGCCAAAGCATGCACTGCATATATTTAAAATAGAGAATGAAGTAGAGGCTATGTCTACACTAACCCTCACTTTCAAAAGGGGGATGCTAATGAGACACTTTGGGATATGCTAATGAGGCACTGCAATGAATATGCAGCACCTCATTAGCATAACGGTGGCCCTGGCTCTTTGAAAGTGTTGCTTTCGATCACTCATGGCTCGTCTACACGGGGTCCTTTTCGAAAGGACCCTGCACACTTTGAAATCCCTTTATTCCTGCAACCAAATATAGGTTGTATCCCAAAGTGTCTCATTAGCATACCCCTTTTGAAAGGAGGGTGCTAATGTAGACCCAGCCCTGGTGTTTTAATGTAGTGCTCAAGAGCCCAAAGTGTTTGAATACTGGTAAGATTGCTGAAAGAAACTACACATAGGTGTGGCCACACTAGTCCCTCCTTTCGGAAGGGCTATGGTAATGTGGCACTTCGGAATATGCTAATGATGTACTCTCATGAATATGCAGTGCCTCATTAGCATAATGGCAGCTGCAATTGCTTCAAAAGTGCCGGTTTTGAAATGAATGCTGCCCGTGTAGCTGGGGGCCTTTTGAAGCACCCCTCCCCCGATTTTGAAATCAGGGGGCCATTTCTAAAAGCCCTCAGCTGCACAGGCTGCATGCATTTTGAGACCGGTGGTTTCAAAGCGCACATGACTGCCATTATGCTAATGAGGTGCTGCATATTCATGGCAGTGCCTCATTAGCATATTCTGAAGTGCCACACTACCATAGCCCTTCTGAAAGGTGGGACTAACGTGGCCACAGCCATACACTGAAATGAGTGACTTCTGCCTCTGCTTGCCTTCATTGCATGAATTCATCCCTTTTTCCAGGCTGCCTCTGGTTTTGCTCTGCTTAGGTTATGTCCACACTAGGCAAAGTAACTCAAATGCAGATACACAATTCTAGCTATGTAGCTTGAAGAGACCTATCTGTGCTCGACTTACTTGGCCGTCCCTACTGAACAAGATCAACATGAGAATTTCTCCCACTGACCTCCCCAGCTCCTTGCATCTCATGAGGAATGTGGGGTCGATTGCAATCCTGAGAGGCCGATTTCATGTGTCCCTAAAAGACACATGAAATCGAACCCTGGAAGATCCACTGTGAGGTGTTCGATCTTCCAGACTAGTGTAGATGTAGCCTAACAGTCCAAGTTCTTTGGGCTAAAGAGATGCCTAATTATAGGCCTGCACAATGTCTGGCACATAACTGGGCATGATTTAAATAATAAAAGCCTAACACTTAGTTCCTAAAACAAATAACAGTTGAGACTGGAGTCTTCTGTAATGAGTGTTTCCACATGTTAGAAGAATCTCGTATCACTCTGGGAGCCGGAGCGAGAGGAAATTTCAAAAACACTCGAGGAAAGGGCATACTAGAAGAAACCTGAAAACAGCTGTGGAAACACACTGTCTCCATAAACACATAGTCTCAGAAGGGTAGCCGTGTTTGTCCGTAGCGTCACAAAAATAAGCAGTCTTGTAGCATCTTAAAGGCTAATAAATAAATTTGTTAGTCTTTAAGGTGCTACAGGACTGCTTGTTTTCCATACAAATTCTTTTAATCTATCATTTTCTCCATTCTTTGTACTTATAGCAATATTCTGCTTCAGGCAGTGCGGAAGGGTGCAAATGAGTATGTCTGCACACTGTTGCAGTAGAGTGAATAGCTTGATCTGCTCCTTTTTATGTCATGCAATGTTTATGCTTTTTAAAAAACACTTCACTGAAAGCAGGTACCTCCTTGAGATTCCATTGCCAGAAGCAGCTTGATCAAATGTGTTCTCAGGGATTCCAGTTACCAACTCAAATTGTAGCATGGTGAATTAAAACCCACAGTTCAGCGCAACAGGGTGCAGAGGCAATAATCTTACCCTGTTCAGCCACCCTGCTGCCCCTTCTTCAGCAGAATCAAATGGCTAGATATTCGTTATACTACTCTGAGAATGTTCACCTACCAGCTCTGCTGACCACCTTGGATTTGAAAGGGGCTGCACACTGGTGGGAAATCCGATTAGTAAGAGATGCTCCAAAGATGCAGTGAAATGTTTTGTGGGAGAAGACAATCCTTCTGTGAAATATTGTTCTCTCTCAGCTATGTCTTGCTGCAAATAAAGAGCAAATAAAGCAGCATTGGTTGTTGCTATAAAAATTTACCGTATGACTAGGATACACCAAGAGAATTTAACTTTGTTAACGATGGCACTCAACTTTAATTGTCCCCAACACACCAGATGGAAGAAGGGCTGCTGAATTAAGGAACAGGGTCGCAATTTTACAGTGTCTGTCTTGGTATCAAATTTGTGGGTGTGTGCAGCTTAGGAAATCTAATTCATTGCACTCCATTTTGTACGTGCAAACAGTGTTTGAATATTTGGATCTGCTAAGTGATTGCTCAGACATCTGTCTATCTACCCTGCTTTCAGCAGCAAGTTTAATTTCTTGGGCAAGCCAAGGTTTGGAACTTGAGATGTTTTAGCGTCAAGTCTTACAGATTTAGAGCCTGATTTGTTAAATATCTTTCAGTGGTTTTACTAGAAATCTGCTTCTTGTCAAAACAGATTTCGGGGTGTGATTTTATCATATCCCTCACTAAGCTAAGAGCAGATGCTCATACTCCCATGGGAAACCTTTACTCACATACTGGTAGGTCCCGGTTTATTTTTTAAGAATTGATTTTTCAAAATTAGTAGAATATATACCTACATAAATACAAAATAATTAAAAAAAATCTCCTTGTAAATGCCTCAACTGCCATTGGACCTGTTGAGACAAGGGTGAACAAAAACATGCAGAGACTACTGTCCATCAAGCCAACAGGCATTCTGAAGACTATTTCAAGACACCTTTGCTGTGCAAAAGAATCTGTGAATTTTTCTGTGCAAAAGCCCTGTGTGTACTCTTACAGTGCTTTTTTGTGGTGGTACTTTCCAGTACTGAGTACCAGCACCTCAGCAGCCACAACGGTGGGATTGGCTGGGAGGAGGGAGAAGGGAAGGGAGTCAGCTGAGTACCAGCTCCTTTCTCTCTTTGCCTCTCTCTTTTTTTTTTTAGTTAAAAAAAAGCACTGTACTCTTCTATGAACTAGATTTTACCCTCTCTTCTGAAAACAGACATTCCCAGGACGCAAAATGTGTCTTTTGTCTCCACTGTATAGGATAAAATTCTGAAGTAGGCCATGATATTTGCTAAGAACCACTGTTCCAAAATGGAGTCTGGTAAGCACCCCACCATCCCAGCCATCTGGGGAGCGCACCACAGCTGATGCAAATAACTCCCTAGGCAGCCACATTCTAGGAAGGGACCCTGTAGGGAGGGTAATTGGACTATAGTTAAAGGGCGACTGACACGATTCTTTCACTAACTTCTGCTTTGATTCCGCATTGCCCACTTGCTTTGATTCTGTAGCGATAACACGGATGGTCATGTCCATGCGACGATTACATCAGGATGCCAGACGAGACATCGCTGCTCTACACATCAGTGTGTTACGGATGAGATATCACTTTATACATTGGTGTTGAGGACTGCACTCTTCAAAGGACTTGCTGTTTATAGATAAAATGTTCTACAAACTGTGCACGGAAACTCTTTGTAACTCCCAGACTGTTCGTTAATTCATCTGGATTGCTCATTGATTGCTCATGGATTATGTTCATTTCCTTATTGTCTGCTTCTGTTCTTTCCTCTGACTATCAGCTCTCTATATAACCAATCATAACTTGGTGCCTGTCAGTGTATTCCGAAAACTCCACCAAGTTCAGAATCACTCCGCCAGCTGGTTGTAATAAACCTTTATTGCTTCACATGCAGTATCCAGACTTTATTCCAACAACTGTACACATAATAAATTCGTGGAAAACTTTTAGCTGATATTGTGTAAAGTAAGTATGTTACTTTGAAGGTCTGTGAAAGATGAATGCCTCTGTATTTGACTACACATCTTACAGAAATCTGATCTGTTTCTGTGAGGCCTGCCCTCCCAAAAGTTGCTATAGATTCTTTTGTACACTTATCCCTTCATTTACAAATGTTTGATTTATGAATTTTTGCTACAACAAACAAAATAAATGTATACCTCTTTTTCAATTTACAAACATATTTTCACTACAAAGAAGAATCAGCCTTTGTCCAAGCGTCCGCTTCATGAGTAACAAACACGAATGAATACAGCAGAACACAGTGCAAGGCTGAACTCATTTCCCTCAGTAGCCAGCTCTTCCCAGTTGGTTTGCATGCTTTGTTGTGTTCATGTCATCTTAACTGTGAGTGATATTAACTTTCAAATATCTTTGTTATTCGTGATTATCATGGCTCCTAGCCATGAAAAAGTTTCTTCAGGAGCTGTCATTAAGGCTGAGAAACCAAGGAAAGCAATGTCCATGGCTACCAAACTTGAAGTTATTAAAAGAATTGAAAAGGACCAGCAATCAAAAGACATATATTTGGCAGTGAACTTGGCGGCATCGACAGTGCATGCAATCTTCTTGCAGAAAGAAAAGATAAAAGAAATGGCAGAAATGTATGTTGGTGGAGCTAAAAGTTGCATCAAATAACAAAGGCCAGGGATGCAATAAGGGGTAAACTTGAAAGACTTTTAATACATTGAATCGACGGCATTAATGAAAACAACATGCCTTTGAGCTTCCTTATCACAAGGGGGAAAGCTCTGTCTTCGTTTGAGGGCCTGAATAAAAAGCCAAGGAAGAGAAGCAAGTTGGGGCTGCTGAAGGAACGTTCAAAGCAAGCCATGGATGGTTTGAGCACTTTAAAATGCGTTCACGTTATTATAATCTGCATGTTACAGGCGAAACAGCATCTGCTGATATTCAGGCAGTTAACATTTTCCCAGCTGCATTGCAACACATAATTGATGAAGATGGATATTCTCAAAAACAAATATTTAATGTTGACAAAAATGGGGCTTTTCTGGAAAAGAATGCCTTCTCAAAGCTTTATTTCAAAGGATAAAACAAAAGCAATAGATTTCAAGGCCTTGAAAGATTGAGTGACATTATTCCATGGTAGAAATTCGGAAGGAGATGTCTATCACTTTTTCAACCCTCAACCTCATCACCTCTTCCTAAACCCTCATCACCATCAGCTGATCCTCAGTCCTCAACCTCAGAAGCTAAAACCACGATTAAAGAGATTGACATCACTACAGAGCTGTTTCTGATGAGGATGCAGATGATCCCATGGTACTCGCATCAACATCATCTTCTTCACCACTATCTCAGAACTGACTAGGGGTAGTAAATGCCAAAAAAAATCAATAAAGTAGAACTGTTCTTATTTTTATGATTGTATAATGCTGTAACACGTGGGGAAAAATTGGGTGATTTTTTTGGGAGTCGGGAGGCAGTCAGAATTTTTATATTAAAATTGATAGGAATTTCATTTTCAGTTTATGAATTTTCACCTTACCAACAGTTTTCCTGGAACAAATTGCATTCGTAAATTGAAGGACAAGTGTATTCATTTACCCCAGGAATTGCCGCCTGATCTTTTTTAACAATTCTTCTAATGTAAATTCCTGGGATTTAGCTAAACTAAAATATGATCTGTCACCAGTGATGAACCTCACGTCCTTCCCTTAACTGATGTTGCAAATGATGTAGATTCTGGTGGGACAAGACCATTTCAGAATGTTTTCCAGCTCTCTGTCCAACTTCTTTGAAGTGTTGAGCATATTTTTTTGTCCCATTGACCATCACTTTCCTAGAGTTATTATAAATAACCAAAAGGAGTGATTAAAGGTATTCTTACTGTTCTTTCTCTAATTTCAGAAAGTCCCATTCTGATTAGAGAAGTGAGAAAAATATAACTTTTCTACAACATTTTGTAAATGTTTTTCATTTGTGCAAGCTCCACTTAGCGCATGGAAAACCTTGAACATTCTTGCACCCACAAGGTATAGCAAAAAAGCAGTCCTGTAGCACTTTGAAGACTAACGAAATAATTTATCACCTAATATATTATTTTGTTAGTCTTTAAAGTGCTACAGGCCTGCTTTTTTGTTTTGTGAAGATACAGACTAACACAGCTACATCTCTGTGACGCCTCATGGTAAAGGTCATGTACATCTAATTCTAACCACAGCATCTCAAAAACAAACTTGAATATCCGAAACAATCTTGTTCTTAAAGCATGTGAACTATGCTCTGTATCTAGAAAATATAAAATCTACATGAAAAGACTCAGAAAGAGCACATGCACAGGGGCTCAGTTGTGCAAGCATGCTCCATACCAAGTGTACATCATAGGCAAAGGAAAAATTTATCAATTACTTGCTTCAGAACTGGATCCTTTGGTGTTCTGAGTTATGCCCTGTCAATTTTACTGAAGATGATGAGGTTCCTCAGAGTATGCTATAAATCAGAAGAATTTGGCCCTCTGAATATGTCTCATTTATCAACTTACTAAAATTATTAATGATCTCAAACTATCTGGAGGAATAAGCTTGCTGCCCAAGGTAATCAAGTTACTGCAGAAGCTTAGCCATGAAACCTCTCTGATGTTTTCCCTTGTTCACACAATCAGAGCACCTTGGTATAGAAGAATTATACCATTAATGAGAGCTGGGTGGCTTAAGGACTAATGATTTACTTTCGTCCATGAGGATTGAAGGATGGATTAGCAATGAACAGAAAGTTTAATAAAAACTGTGAATTCTCATGTGCTTGCCGACATTAAGCGCAAAGAAGGCATTGCTTTAGTTTTAGGCAACACAAGAATGAGACATCTGAAACGCACTTTCATTAAGTATGACATGCATATGATCAGTTACGAAGTAACAAAGGAAATCATAGTTCAAGAAATCCCACGCCTGTTCCCTGAGGCCCACAAAAGAATTTAGTTCTCATTTCATATTCATGATAAAGTCTTTCTTAAATAGGTCTTCCGCAGTATAAAATCTGGATACAACGGGTATGCCCTAGGTGTTACCTAGCAGTGTTGGTGAAAACAACACCAGTTGCTTTCAGCCTTTCCAGATTCTTGTATGTTTGTCCCAAACATTGCCTCACTTAAAAACTCAGGACATGGCTTCAGCCCTCCACAGTGGGACTCTGGCTTCTGCTTTCTGCCCTGAGTCTCAGCCAGTCAAATGCTGGTGACCCCTGGTGATCCCATTGAAATGGACTTGCCCACAGTATGAGAACTGCAGATATATTATATTGACTTGTTTATATGGTTAACTGTATGGAATTTTAGTTTCGACTTACTTTGCTAGTGCTTTCTATGTAATCTGTAGTAAAGCTAGGCAAATATCTCGAAGAGTTGGCATAATCTCTAGAAGACCTCTACTTACCCTTGGGGGTACATGTACCTCATTGGAGAACCAAGAAAATATAGCACCTGGACAGCTACAGTGAGGATCATAACCATGGTCATCTGGAGTGAGGAGCTGTTGTCTGCAAGACCTTGCTTGTGATGATATAATTTTAATTGGAAATATACATGCAAATGACATGTAACTTTCACACTATCCAAGGGAAAAGTGATATGATGTTTTTGGAGTGGCCTAAGTTTATTGCTTTTGCTGTTTGCATTGTTGCTCTACAATTTCCATACTGTTCAGCCTGCATGCATTTTGATTTGATCATTATGTGCACTATATTATTTTTGGTGACGTACTTGTTTCTTGCGCTTATCCATTAAATATACATTGTTTTTGTCAGCATTAGCTCATGTTACCAATACTACTAGTTTTTTAATTAAAAAGCTGGAATTTTAAACTGTGCCATCAATCAGTTCTCTTAAAAATGTAATTTTCTGCATCATTAGCTTGACAAGGTTGATACTATCTATCGATATGAAGAGCCATTAGCATATATAATTGGAAAACCATGAAACTATGGGAAGGAAGATCATACTTGTCTTGGGCTCCAAAGTTATTCTCCAAGACCAGATAAAAAACAGCTATTCTAACTTTACTATTGGAAGGAAATACAGACTGACACAACAGAACTGTCATCTAGTCAAAATTAAGAGTGCTTTTCCTGCACCTGATTGCTTGTGTTATTGCAAAGGAAGTTAAAATAATCAATAAAGAACAGTTGTCCTACAAAGTTACTATTCTAAATGTTATTTGTCCACATGTACATATAAATAGCAACAGTAATGCAAATTCAGAAGCTTGCTTAAAAGCTATTTTATAACCAAAACAGATGTCCAGTAACAAGAAATCACATGCACTCAAACAGCAGAATTTTAAAAACAAAAAACAAGACAAACCCTCCAAGAAACTTACCTGGAAATCATGCAACCCCCCATAAAACAATGATCGGAAAAAAACCCAGCAACAGCCATACGACTCAAAAACAAAACATGGAAACACTACAACTCTTCCACAGCCCTCAGACAGCCACCTCCATGACAAAGAACCAGGAATCAGGCCCCACCAAATGAACATTAGGGCTGGGTCTACACGTGCCCCTTCCTTTTGAAAGGGACATGTTAATGAGTGGGGTTGAAAGATACTAATGAGCCACTGCAATGAATATGCAGCGCCTCATTAGCATAATGGTGGCCGCAGCAATTCGAAAGTGCAGCTTTTCGAATTGTGCGCTGCCCAAGGACACAGGACCTTCTGAAAGGACTCTTCCAGTTTTTGAAAGCCCTTCTTCCAAGACTGGAGGGGTGTGTCTATATGGGCACAAATCTTTGAAATAGCCATGCTAATGGTCATTTTGAAGATTACTAATGAGGTGCTGAATTGAATATTCAGCGCCACATTAGCATCAGGACGCTTCCGGCTGTGGCACTTTGATAGCTCCGCTTTCGAAAGCGCGTGGCTCAGTGCAGCTACACAGGGGTCCTTTTTGAAAGGACCCTGCACCTTTCAAAATCCCCTTATCCCACTCACTGATTGGACTAGGATTGGGATTGGGATTTCGAAAGGTGTGGGGTCCTTCCGAAAAGGACCCCTGTGTAGCCGCGCCAACCCATGCACTTTTGAAGCGCCATGGCCAGAAGCATCCTGATGCTTATGAGGCACTGAATATTCAATTCAGCGCCTCATTAGTAATCTTCGAAATGTGACTATTTTGAAGATTTGTGCCTGTGTGGACACAGCTGAGGAGTCCTTTCAGAAGGTCCTGTCTCCACAGGCAGCACGCAATTCGAAAAGCCACACTTTTGAATCTCCGCAGCTGCCATTATGCTAATGAGGGGCTGCATATTTATTGCAGCTCCTCATTAGCATCTTTCGAACCCACTCATTAACATACCCCTTTCAAAAGGAAGGGGCACTTGTAGACACAGGGTACATGTCACCACAAAATCATCAGTATATCAAAACACCACTTATCTACTTTGAATTATCTGTCCTCTCCAGGACTGAACGTCTGTCCTCTGCGGAACAGAAATTCTGCCACTGACTTTACCTCAAAGAATTCTTTCACAAAAACTCCCCACAATTACCACATGTCTGCTAGCAGCGATTAGAAACCCTGTCCCCTCCCCGTCTGATTGGGCACCCGCAGTGCATAACTAGCAACCTAAACTGTCTATAATATACTTACTAATGCAAGGCCACCGAGTGATTTTGTGGACCTAACAGAGCCCAGTGGGTCCTGCCACTGGTACACTTTAGTCTCAGGCTTCTTACCATCATTTCCCACCACATACAAGTGATCAGCCACATCTTCAAGTATACAGGAAGAGGTCCTGCTCCAATGCTTCTCCCTGCCTTTTCCCTTTCTCCGTAATCCTTGTGGGAGTCTCTCCCTGAGGCTTTTATGTGACTTCATGCTAAGTAGGTTAAAGCTGTCTCTGCTTCCCTAATAAGGGCCAGCCCACTCAAATAGGTTCCCCTAATAAGAAGTAAAAATGACAGAGGGCTAAATCTGCACCCCTGTACCCCACAGCCCCTCACGTGCATACAGACCACGATCCTACAACTAGTTATGCACTTAACCATAAAGGATGCCTGTGGGGTG
The DNA here is from genome assembly GCF_033958435.1 of Carettochelys insculpta. Classification (NCBI taxonomy): domain Eukaryota; kingdom Metazoa; phylum Chordata; order Testudines; family Carettochelyidae; genus Carettochelys; species Carettochelys insculpta. The sequence continues at coordinate 226,497,023 of NC_134138.1, forward strand.
CACAGAGGCCACATACACTACCACATCGCCTCTTCCCTGCATTCCCCATGGAGTGCACAACTGCTTCTGAAGAGTATGGGCACAGTCTGTTACCTTCCCTGCCGCAGTGCAGCCTGAAAGATCTACTCCTAGGCTCTGCCACTCCTGGGGAGGGGGGAATGCCCCCGGGGGCAGCACTTCTGTGGGCAGAGGCAGGCAGGAGCAGAGCAGAGGTGGGGAACGGGTGAGGTATGGGCGGAACAGGGGCAGGGAGAGGGATGGGGCAGGGAAACTTGGCCAGTGCCCCCTCTTCAATCCCCGCATCAGTTGTCCAACTCTTAGCTTCATATATTTGATTAATCCCACTGAAATTAGCACTGTCATTCAAATGCATAAACTTACTCACATACTTGTAAGTCTTGGCTGGCTCAGTTCCTTATCTGTGATGAATTGTATAAAAATTATTTACCTCAAGAAAATACAAACAAAAACAAAAACAAAAACAAAAAAAGCATAAGTGACGAAGATTTTAGACACTAATCCCATTCATGGAAGATTTAAAGAGTTTTGTAGATTCCATTCCCAGAAGAGACCACTGTTATCATCCAGCTGATCATCTTTTCTGACTGACTGTATAATAGCTGTAGAATTCCTCCCCCACACAAAATAATTCCTTGAGCAGATCTTTTAGAAAGGAAATCTAATATTGATTTAAAAAATGCCAGTGACACAGAATCCCCCACAACCCATGTTAAATTGTGGTTCATTACGCTCAGTGCTAAGACCATGCGCTTTTATTTCCTGTCTCAGTTTATCTAGCTTCAAACTCCTGACAGTGAAGCATGTTCAACCTTCCTCTTTTAGACTGAGGAACCTGTAATTAAATATTTGCTCCTCATATAGGGGGAGACTGTAAGCAACTTCCCCCAAGTCCTCTCTTTGTCAGGTTAAATAAACCGAGCTGCTTAGGTCTGTTAGCTAATCCTTCAATCATTCTTGTATCTCATTCTGAACCTTCTCCAGTTTATCAACATCCTCCTTGACCAGCAAACTCCAGAACAGGACAGAGTATTCCTACAGCAGTCGCATATGTGCCAAATAAGCTACGTCTACACTGGGATGCTACATCAACATAGCTTATTTCGATGTAGCGAAATTGAAATAAGCTATTTCAATGAATAGCGTCCACACATCCTCCAGGGCTGGTGCCGTCGACATTCATCATCGATGTTGGACAGCACTACATCGAAGTAGGCGCTGCAGGGGAGCGTCTACACACAAAGGCGTCCCAAATTGAAATAAGAGTGCCAGAAACAGCTGCAGACAGGGTCACAGGGCAGACTAGCACTTCCGGGGCAACAGCAAGCCGCTCCCTTAAAGGGCCTGTCCCAGACACACTCAGCCTGCACAGCATGCAGTCTGCAGCGACACAAGCACGCACACCCTGTGGAGCCCCATGGACCCCCAGCAGCAGCAGCAGCCGGAGGCCCACACACCCACCCCTGGAGGACCAGTGGCTGCCCTGCTCAGTGCTGTGTAGGAGGCAGCTGACCATCCTTTATTTAAAGGAGATGAGCTGCCCCCAGGGGATGAGGAAGCAGCCCCAGACCTTGCTCCCCTCCCAGCCCCCCCGCCACTTCACACGCCTCCAGCTGTGGAGATACCCCATGAGCACGGACTGGTGGGAGCGGCTGGTGCTCGGCGAGTGGGACAACGACCGCTGGCTCTGGAACTTCCAAATGAGCCGGCAGACATTCCTGGAGCTCTGCCAGTGGCTCACCCCTGCCTTACGGCACCAGGATACCCCCATGCGACATGCCCTCACTGTAGAGAAATGGGTCGGCATCATTGTCTGGAAGCTGGCCACTCCAGACAGCTACCGATCCATAGGGCAGCAGTTTGGCATGGGCAAGGCCACCATCGGGGCTGTCCTCATGGAGGTAAGAGGACCCAGGGGGAGGGAGGGGAGCCCTGGGGGTGGGGGGGAGCTCGGGGGGGGAGGGCCAGACACACCATGCACACCCCTCACCAGCACTCTCTCATGTCCTTCCCCTGCAGGTCGTTCACGCAATCAACGCCCTGCTCCTCCACAGGCTCTTGCAGCTTGGGGACCCGGATGCTGCCATAGTGGGGTTTGCCAGCCTGGGCTTCCCAAATTCCTTTGGGGCTCTGGATGGGGCCCATATCCCCATCCGTGCCCCAGAGCACAGTGGAGGACACTTCCTGAATAGGAAGGGATACCATTCCGTGGTCCTCCAGGTGTTGGTGGACAGCCAGGGCCGCCTCTTGGACATTTATGTTGGCTGGCCTGGCAGCACCCACGATGCCCGGGTGTTCAGAAATTCGGGCCTGTGCTGCCGGCTGGAGGCGGGGACCTACATCCCCCAGCAGGAGATCCCTGTGAGGGACACCACCATGCCCCTCTGCCTTGTCGCAGACGCAGCGTACCCCCTCCGGCCCTGGCTCATGCACCCCTACATGGGCCATGTCACAGCCAGCCAGGAGCAGTTCAACACGCGCTTGAACCATGCGCGCCAGGTGGTTGAGCGCACTTTCGGCCACCTCAAAGAGCACTGGAGGTGTCTCCTCACCTGCCTGGATGCAGGGCTCACCAACATCCCCCAGGTTGTGGGCGCATGCAGCGCACTCCACAACCTGGTGGAGAGCAAGGAGAGGCCTTCTTCCAGGACTTGGCTGTAGTGGCTGGAAGGGCTGATGTCCAGCCACCTGCTGCCCCCAGTCACCAGGTCGACCCTGAGGGGATCCGGGTCCGGGAGGCCCTGTGGGCCCATTTTGACCAGGCTGCAGGGTGAACGCTGGCAGGGCCAGCTGCAGGTGAGCCATCCACTGCGCCCCACCCACCCTCCACAACACTCCCTGCCCCCACGCCCACACCACAGAGAACTCGAGAGCACCCCCCCACACACACTTCTGTGCAATAAATGAAATTTTTTTTAAACAAAACCATGCAACCTGTATTAATTATTAACAGAAGAAGGGGGGAACTATGTACATGGGGGGCAGGTACAAAACAGGGGTAGAACAAAAACTGTTTACAAGGATAGGTGGAATATGTGCAAAGAGGAGGGGGCTTTGGGGGGGCAATGTCCTCGGCCATGCACCCCCTATTGTCCTGCGTCTGGTGTGGGGGGGGGGCGCGACCCACATCTCAGCCGGAGGCCCTGTCGAGGCTGGGTGGGGGCCGGGAGAACTGGCCGATAGGGCCGGGCGGAGTCCGGAGGCCCATGGTCCCCCTTGGTGGCAGGCCCCAGGATGGCAGATGGTGGAGGGACAGCAGGCGGAGCGGCGGGCAGAGCAGCAGGCGGAGCGGCGGGGGTACATACCTGACAGTGCACTCCCACCGTTGGGGGACACCCATCGGGTGGACACCCTGCTGGACCTGCGGGAGGGGAGGGCGATTTGGAGTGCCCCATCACTGGAGGACTCCTCCTCCTCCTCCATTGTCCCAGGGGTGGGCTCCTGGGGGGGCCCCCAGGGTGCAGGGCTGGCCTCTGGGGTGGACTCCATCTCCGGGGCCTGCTGGAGCTTGTTGCCCGAGGTGTCAAGGGTGGCTGAGGGGGAGGAGGTGTACCGGGGGCCCAGGATGGACTTGAGCTCCCTGTAAAAGGGGCAAGCGGCGGGGGCGGCCCCAGATCAGCTGGCCGTGTCCCGGGCCCGGGCGTAACCCTGCCGCAGCTCCTTTACCTTACTCCTGACGTGGTCAGGAGTGGGGGCAGGGTGACCCCAGGCAGCCAGGCCCTTGGCCAGCCGAGCGAACGCATCCACGTTCCGCCTCTTGCTCCCCATTACCTGGAGCACCTCCTCCTCGCTCCAGAGCCTTAGCAGGTCCTGGATCTTGGCCTCTGTCCAGGAGGGGCCCCGTTGCCTCTTCCAGGGCTGGCTGCCAGGCTGGGAGCCCTGGCTCCCCTTGGGAGGGGGGTGCCCTGTGGGCGCTTGGGGGGCTGGCTGGATGCCATGGGTGCAGGGTGGTGGGTTGGGGCTCTGGGAGGACGTGCAGGCTGTGCATGTGGCTGTGCTGCTGCCTGCATGTCCTCTCAGCTTCCTGCACAGGAACTCAGGGGGGTGGGGAGCTTTAAGGGGCTGCTGCACGCAGCGACCATAGAACTCAGGGGCTGGAGAGAGCATCTCTCAACCCCTCAGCTGATGGTCATCATGGAGGACCCTGCTATTTTGATGTTGCGGGACATGGATCATCTACATGTGCCCTACTTTGACGTTCAACATCAAAGTAGGGCGCTATTCCAATCTCCTGACGAGGATAGCGACTTCGACATCTCACCGCCTTACATCAATTTCAACTTCGAAATAGCGCTCGGCATGTGTAGATGTAGCGGGCGCTACTTCGAAGTTGGCATGGCTATTTCGAAATAGCTGGCTAGTGTAGACGCAGCTATATAGAGGTAAAATAACCCCCTTTATACTACTATTTAAAATTCTCCTCTTTGTTCATGCCAGAATTGCATTAGCCTTTTTGCCACAGCTTGGCACTAGGAGCTCATATTCAGCTGATCATACACCACAGTCCCCCAGTTGTTATTTCATAATTTCTGTTTCCCACGTTTGTCATTATTGGAATGATCCTGCCAGCACTGAAATCAATGGTAACAAGATTGGCCTTACTGGAATAATGTTGTGTCAACATTGTAGACCAATTTGTGTCATAAATCAATTAATTTACAGGACATTTAGGACCGAAACTTTTGTGTCTCCATCCAAATCAATGGGAGTTTATAGAACATAAAAGTATTAGATTGGATACTAAGTAGATATTTTCTTAAACAAATAATGGACCCTGTTCACCTGTGACATATGAGTAATCCAACTGGTACCACAGGCACTCAATACAAGAATAAAGCAAGCAGAATTACACCTACTGTGTCCAAGACTGCTCCCACTGAAGCCAGCTGGAGATTAGGCATTGATTGCAGTTAGAGCAGAATTGGGTCAATTTAATCTTCTGTTGCTTTTAAATAATACATAACATTTAGAGCTGGTGAGAAAATGGTAATCTTTCCCTTCCCTGAGTAGGAGATTTACACAGAAATGGAAAAAAAAAAAAGACAAAACAAACTGAAATTCGGTGGGAATCTAGATTCTGTTAAAAAATAAAAGTTTGGCTGAAAAGTGAACGTTTTCTTTTTCTGGCTACCAAGATATCTCTTTTTATAAGAGTAAATATTGGAGGAAACCTAGAATTTTTTCCCCAAAACAATCATTTTGCAGTAGAAAAAAGTGTTTTATAAAAATCCTCACCAGCACTAATATTTTTAAAAGACTTATAGGAGGCCATATTCATAGGTATATCAAGAGGTTAAGGGAGTTTCCTTTACATTTTGTTGAAGGCTAACAAAATGACATATAAAGTGATGAGCTTTTGTGGGACAGAGCCCCTTCTTCAGATCTGGAAATTCTTTGAGCAGATCTTTTAAGATATCTGGAAATTCTTCTAACAGTCTGTCCCACAAAAGGTCATCACCTAACAAATCATTTTGTTATTCTTTAAAGTGCTACAGGACTGCTTTTGTGTTTTGTGAAGATACGGACTAACACGGCTACCTCTCTGTGACTTTTGTTGACGATTTGTAAACCTTATTCTGTTCACACACACGTAAAAAGATTACACTTAGGCCTCAAAAATACGTTCTTGGGCATCAGATGGTTTTTAAAAAGAAGCCAGTTTTTAAAGCAGCATAAACAAGCCAAATATTATGGGTTAAGGTGAATGCTCAGTATCATGAGCTGCCCACAGACACGTCAATGTAACTCCCATTAAGGTTAGGTAATTGTGTATACAGAACTAAACGGAGAATTGTGTTCTTTACCTGTAATTCACTATGTCTCTTCTCCCTTACCAAAGAAACAGAGTTGGAAAGGACTGAATGCTGGCCTTTCCCTGTCTTGTTTTACATTAATATATTATACCAGACCAATAACTGAGTATTTATCCTCTGGTATTTATATTTGTTGAAATATTCAAATCAAGAGCATCATGACTATAAATCAAAATCTGACACATCAGCATTACAGCTGTATTTTACAGATGCATAATGAAACCAGAAAAAGCAACAATCAAAGATCAGTACAAGGCAGACCCTTCTTTTGCGTTGGTAGTATTTCTTATCCACTACATTTTATTTTTTGCTATTGAAAGCTGAACACAATATTCTACAACTAGTACGGTTATCACAGACAGTTCTGTCACCCCCCACCCAAAAAAACATCATCAATCAGAGCTGAAATTAGAATACTTCATTTTGAATAGTTCATTTTGAGAAACAAGAGTTGAACAGACAAGATAAAAAGCCACAAAGCCATTCATTGTTTAATTCAAATGATAGGATCACCCATCTGGGAAATCCTTTATTGCAGTCCTTTGTCAACATATTATTTTCATTACTGCTGGCAGAGAAACTGCCAGTAAACCAGTAAGGTCTCCACTGCAGAAAGGGAGGATAGTTAAGAAAGCTGATGTCCCGAAGCAAAATGCTGCATTTTCCTTAGTAGGGAAAACAATAATTTTAAAGCCTTTGTTACTGCCTGAAGACTATCATTCCTGCTGCTATTTTAAATGGCATCCTTTACAAAAAGCCCCATGCCCCTTTAAACAAAGGCAGCATTCTATGCAACTTCTGTATTACTACCTGCTTCTATTTAGGAAGAACCTTAGAAAGTGTGTGAAAAGTTATTGCAAAATTTTAAAATGTCATGGCCTAAAGTGGTGAAATGATTATGTAAGGTAAGCAAAAATAGTTTAATTTTCTTGAGTTCACTTTTCACAGACATTGAGCATCAATTAGAATTGTAGAGGCTCCACTCAGGGTTTTAGAGTCATTTGCATAAAATATAACCATGTAAAAGAGAAGAAATCTGGTGGCCCAATCTTTTTCATTGTCCAGATCTTTATTTAGCAGAACCTCACAAAATCAAAGCTTTTTCTAAAAAGGAAAGAATTAAATACCTAGTAACTTACACCAGAAAATACAGATTTAAACTGAGATTCCTCTTTTGTTAACACAGTTCATAGATTTCAAGGCCAGAAGGAACCCCCGTGATCATTTAATTTTACCTCTCACATAAAACAGATTTTGGAAAATCCCCAAAATAATTTCTAGAGCATATTTTAGGGAAAAAATCCATTCTTGATTTAAGAATGGTCAGTGAGAGAGAATGCACTAAAATCCATGGTAAATTGTTGCAATGATTTGATTACTATGACAAGCAAAAATTTATGCCTTATTTCAAATTCTGAATTTATTTAGCATCAGCTTTCATTTTATATCTTTCTTTGCAAATTGGAGATCCCATTGTTAAATATTTGTTCCCCATGTAGGTACTTACAGATTGCAAGTCACCTGTTAACCTTCTCTTTGTTAAGCAAAATAGATTGACTTGCCAGAGCCTATCACTGTAAAACAGGTTTTCTAATCCTTTGGTCATTCTTGTGGCCCTTCTCTGAACCATCTAAAATGTATCCTTTCTCACTTCAAGTAGTCTGAAATTATGTTTGGCATTTAAAAAAAAACTAAAGATTTTATTTTTGGCTCCTGTCTTTCTTTTTAAAATATTTGTATATAAGAGCCATATAGTGACACCTTGTGATAAATGAAGGCCTGCAAAGGGTTAAATCCAGAACTGGGGTTCTCTGTGGGAGGCAGCCAGGTGAGACAATGGGGAAAGAGATAAATTCTTTTGAATTAAAACAATTGCCTGCTGAGAGAGAGAGAAAGTCTTTGTTGTGGGCTGAAGCAGAAAGACACAGACCAAGATAATAGATCTTAAACAGGTTTAATCACGTAAGTATCCTGGCCACATCATAATCAGTTTATAGATACGTAAGTAGAAAGAAAATGTTTTGTTAGATACAATCAGGTTATTTTTATTTTGAATTCTGTGTGAAATTTCTCAGGCTGGTTGATTATTTTTCCCCTGTACTCAGTAACTTCTAAGCTGAGTCCCAGGGAAGTAATTCTCTGTGCTCTAACCTTGATGTTTGAGTTGCTTTATTATACCCAGCAACCAAGTATGCTTATTTACTTGATATTTTTTCATCTTTTGTTTTGTGAATAAATTACTTTTTAAGGCAATAATTTGATTGCTGTGCCCTAGAGGAGTGTCTGTGTAAATGCCTGCCTCAGCCAAAAGGGTCAGATACCAGATTACAGCTCTTTGTTTCCAATTTATCTCTAAGGAAAGGGTGAAGCTTGGGGTTACCTCACAGGGAGCTATCCAAGTGAGTCTTCCTGGGTTTTAAGAGGGGATTTTACATGGCAGTGGCAGTGATTATCCCCAAGGGTCAGGAAATTCATGATCTGGGGGAGCTTTTTAAAGCAGAGCCTATATAGACAGGTATTTTTAAGGTTTTTGCAGGCTCCCATTTCTACACTCAGGAGTGTCAGAGTAGGAATCAGACCTGACACACGTTTATTTATTTGGGATGCAATTTGCAAAAAGTAAGTGGCACTTGTGCTTCTAAATCACTTAGGCTCTTTTGAACACTCCATGCTTGTGGGCTACGCAAAAACATTCAGACACAAAATGTGTTTTGTTGACAGTTTGTTGACAAAACTCAGCAGTTTCGCTGACAGCTTTCTGCCTCTCAGCCATGAGGCATAACACTGCTGTCGACAGTTAATCTATCGACAAAAAAGCAGTGTGGATGCTCTGCGGGGCCTTCTCTCAACCGACAGGAAATCCAGAACAACGGGCAGCCCTGTCTGCTGTGCTTCTGGGTGTCTGTTGAGAGAGCAGCCAGGCAGTCTGGCTGCTCTGTCAACAGATCAGAGTGCTCTCACAATTGTTTTTTGTGTGTGGCCACACTCTGTTGATAAACGTTTTTTCGGGTAATCTCTGTCAACAGATCACTGTCGTGTAACCATAGCCACAGAGGTCCTTTACTCCTTGAGTGGTTCCATTGAAATAAATTGGACTGCCTGCAAAATATGGTACAGATCTTGGGAAGAGTTAGGCACATGCTTAATTTTAAGCATGTAGGCGCGTTTATAGTACATAAAATTAAGTATGTGATTAAGTATGTGCTGAATTTTTGCAGAAGCTGAGTATAATCGTACTATTCATCTCAAACAAGTGGCAGAATCTGACCCTATGCATGTTGTTAGGTTACAAATAGTTGTATAGGCAACTACCTTTTTTAGCCATGGGATAGAACAATGGTTAGTTCCCTTATCCATGCCACTTAAGGAGGGAAAACACAGAAACTAAGAGGTTACTGAAAGGAAACCTGCTCTACTCAATATTAACAATGAAACACTGCCTGTACTCCTTTATCATACTGTTGTGAGTAATAAAATGTCCAGATTTTTTTTGTTTTTGTTTTTAAATCATCCGTGAAAAAACCCTTAATGGTAAAAGCTTTTTAAAAAAAACAAAAATAGATGTTTGTATATGTTCTAGAATAAATGAGCCTCAACATCTTTTGGCTAGCTCATCTAGACTTTATGGGCTTTAAACAAATGTCAGACTTTTGTGAAAGTCATGTTACTCTGAACCATCACAGAATTACTCTGAAATAAACACACGTACAACCCATAGCCATAGCAGTCCGGCAGAGTTATACCAATAGTATTCAATGCCTTCATTGCATTTGTAGCACCAAGTGGTTATAGTACAAAATGGTTACAAGTGGTCACAAAAGCTTCATGAGAAAATGAAATGGTGAGTTCTTCATGCTTATGGAAATTATAAGGCCTGTGTATTGATACAGGATTAGGCCATTTTGATGTAAAAAGTAAGTAGTTTAGGATGGAGGGTAGATTGCACATTAGCCTGCTAAACCCAAAGTATGTATGTAAAGTCGTGTACCTCAGCTATTGGAGAGGGGAAATAATAGTTTGTGTCAGAAGCATATACTGCATCTTGCATACTCAGGGCATGTTCATTTGGCTCTCACTTTACTTAGATAAAACTCCCACCAAAACCAATGGTAGGTTTGTCTAACTGAGGACTTTAGGGTTTGATGTAATACCCCAAGATCTAAGTACTGAGGACACTCAATCTGTGGTTCTCTAAGGACTTTGAGGAAAACTCTGTGAAAGTAACCAATTTACAGTTGTGTAAACTACAACATGAGTGTTTAAACATGTTGAACATTCTAGTTTCATCTGTAGCATGCACATACCTTCATTAACTATTGTACTACAAATGTCAACTTAAACAAAAGAAGAGGAGTATTGCTGCGTAGGGCATAGATGGTTACAAAAACATATTGATTTTATTTATAATCTGTGAAGAATCTAAATCTAGAGTCTCATTACTTTTGTGCAGTGTTTCCAAAGTGTGGAACATATACCACTGGTGGTATGTAAAACGATCTCAAAGGATACAGGGCAGAAAATAAATTACTAAAAATCAGGGGTGAGCACTGAGACAGCACTGGGAGAGGACGTATGCCCAATAAGACCGAAGTCCTGAAAGAGGTAAGCAAATGTTTTAAATTTGGGAAATGCTGCCTTTGTGTGTTTGTAACTTGAATATGTCACCCGTCAACAGTGCTAACTCATGAGATAGATAGGAAATAGACTGCTTGCCAAGATTTTCAAACAAAGCATGGAATTATCAGTCTACTACAGTGAATTTAGTGCTAGCCAAAGAGCAGCACTGATTGACAGACAAATTATCTTGTCATCCAAGAGACTAACTTTGCATGAACCAACTGTCCTGGAACCTGCTATTAGGATTATTATACCTTTTAGAAGCTGAGATTTTTGTCATCAATGATTAATGTGATTAACTGATGTGTAGTCTTTGTAATCAACATGTTGAATTTCTTAGGAGAAAAATCACATCCTTTAAAAGAAACCGGTAATTTTTTTAAATTTGTTTTTCCCTTTAAAAAGTTGCTTGCTTCCTCCAGCTTTAATTTTAGAGGGTCTGGAACAGTGGGCTCAGCAGAGCTGGGCAGCTGCTATGGATTGGAGAGTGGATTTGGTTCTTTTCAATCCCTGAGTAGCTGTCCCTGCAAAAACTGGTTTCATAGGGCTCCTAGAAATCAAAGTGTAGCACAGCACAAAGGAGCATTTAGATGATCCCTGTAATGTGGAACCAACCAACATGTGAAACACAGCATTCTATGGCTGATAAACAACCTCTGTGATTATGTCTGAGATTCAGATACAGAGTGAGGGAAAGTGTATGTCCCAAGACCAAAGAAAAGCAGAAAATCTATGAAGCAGTGGCCTTTCCTTTCTCATAAATGCACACCTGCCTCATAATCAGAGCCCTTTTTATCTTAGCAATTAATCCTTCAAGCTACAATATTTGCTTAATCAAGTTTCTTATCTATACTCAGTTCCTGGAGACTCCAGCCTCCTGGGCTGAGGGATCCACTTTCCACATATGGCAAGAATTCTGGATTCCTTGGTCTCTCCAATGCTGGAAGCCAAAATAGCATAGTATTTCTGCTTGGATTTCCCAAAGTCCACTATCTCTGCCTTAGGAGCCAAGAAAGCTTCCTGAAGGTATCATGCTCATCCACCATCATGATCAGTAAGAGGCCATCTCCTCCACCTATTATATCGATGGCTTTATGTACTTTATTTACAGAGGAACTTCCAGTGTGAAACAGTGCATGAGCTCAGTCTGTCTCAGAAAAAAGACATGTTGTTTCATTTGCGTGGCTGCATCTCCAGTGTGGACCGAGCAAGAGAAGGTCGTTTGAGTAATTTAGTGTCTCAGGACTTTGATATGCCACGTGCAGCCAGTCTGTGGTGTACTGATGCTGGAGACACAGGGCAGATAGCAGTGCAGCACCGGGTGCTTGCAGGTGACCCAGAATGCAAATTGCGGAAGTTATTTCGAGGTAACTTATTTTGAATTCAGTTCTGTCCAAACTTCCCGCTACTCCTCTCACACCGAGAGGTAGCAGAAACAAAGCATCACGCCTGAACGAGCCCTGTGGGCTTTCCATTTCGGGGTACAAATATACCCCGAAATAGACAGCACAGTGTAATCGTAGCCTAGCAGAAGCCATGTTGCTTTACGGACAGCGCTATGTCAGCAGGAGGGTGTCTCCTGCCATACAACTGCTGCTGCTTGTTGGAGTGGTTTAATTAATTTGATGGGAGAGACATACTGGTACAGTTGTGCGACTGTAAACTCTCTAGTACACACAAGGACTTGAGTTTTGTTTTATTTTCATGCAATATCCTGTTTATTTTTGTGCTTTTCCTGCTGTCTTGTCTGCTGTTTGTTTACTCATTAACAACCACCAGCTGCAAAATGCCAGTTTTCAAGAAGTGGAAACCGGTACGAGATAAGAAAAAAACACAAACTCTGTAACATTGGATTATGGCAAGAGTCAGTAACCCCAGCACGGGTGCCAAGAGTGGCATGCGACCTGATTTTCATTAGCACGCGAGGTGGGAGCTCAGTCCCGTCCCTCCTCACTCATGCAGCTGGGAGCTTGCTTAAAGCCAGGCCGCCTGTGGATTAACAAAAGACCAGCTACTGCTACCAGCCACCACCTAACCAGCAAAGCTCTGCATCTTGATATATTTATTAATGAAGCTGTTGTAAGTAGGACTCTTAGGCTACGGCTACACTGGGACGCTACATCAAAATAGCTTATTTCGACATAACGAAATCGAAATAACCTGTTTCTATGTGTAGCGTCCACACGTCCTCCAGGGCTGGTGCCGCCAACGTTCAGCATCGACATTGGAAAGCCCTAAATAGAAATGGGGCCCGCAGGGGAGTGTCTACACACAAAAGCAGCCCCAATTGGAATAAGGGGGCTAGGAAAGCCTGTGGACAGGGTCACAGGGTGGACTAGCTCTTCTGAGACAACAGCAAGCCACCCCTTAAAGGACCCCTCCCAGGCACACTCGGCCTGCACAGCACAGGTCCGCAGAGCCGACAACCACTTGCAGACCCCACGCACGCAGCATGGACCCCCGGCAGCAGCAGCAGCAGCAGCCAGAAGCCCACATGGCTGCCTCCAAGGCAGTGGCCGTCCTGCTCGGTGCCATGGAGAAGGCTGCCTAGCATCTCCTGGAAGATGAGCTGTTCTCCTCGGGGGATGAAATAGCCCCCCCAGACTGCCATGCAGCCCTCCTGCCCCCCCCCAACCGGGCGCGCTGCCAGCTATGGAGGTACCCCACCAGCACAGAGTGGTGGGAGCAGCTGGTGCTTGAGAAGCAGGATGACAACCGCTGGCTGCAGAATTTCCAGATGAGCTGGCAGACTTTCCTCGAGCTCTGCCAGTGGCTCACCCCTGCCCTGCAGCACCAGGACACCCCCATGCAGTGTGCCCCCACCGTCGAGAAACAGGTCGGCATGGCTGTCTGGAAGTTGGCCGCTCCAGACAGCTACCGATCCATAGGACAGCAGGTCGGTGTGGGCAAGGCCACCATTGGAGCTGTTGTCATGGAAGTAAGGGGACCGGGTGGGAGGGGAAGAGCCCAGGGGGAGGGAGAGACCCCTGGCGAGGGCCAGGCACAGCCTGCACACCCCTCACGGGTGCTCATGTCCTCCCCCCGCAGGTTGTCTGTGCGCTGAACGCTCTGCTGTTCCACAGGCTCATGCGGCTCGGTGACCTGGATGCGGCCATCGTGGGGTTTGCTGGCATGGGGTTCCCCAACTGCTTCGGGGCACTGGATGGGATCCACATCCCCAGCCACGCCCCGGAGCACAGTGGAGGACATTTCATGAAAAGGAAGGGCTACCACTCAGCGGTCCTGCAGGCCATGGTGTGCAGCTGGGGCTGCTTCCAGGACATATATGTTGGCTGGCCTGGCAGCACCCATGACACCTGCATTTTTAGGAACTCGGGCCTGTGCCACTGGCTGGAGGTGGGGACCTACATTCCCCAGAGGGATCTCCCTCTGGGGGACACCACTGTGCCCCTCTGCCTCATGGCGGATGCAGCCTACCCCCTCCAGCCCTGGCTCATGTGCCCCTGCATGAGCCACCTCAGCGCCAGCCAGGAGCGTTTCAACACCCACCTGAACCATGCACGCCAGGTGGTCGAGCAGACTTTTGGCTGCCTCAAAGGCCGCTAGAGGTGCCGCCTCACCTACCTGGACGTGGGGCTCCCCAACAGCCCCCAGGTTGTGGGCACCTGCTGCACACTCCACAAGCTGGTGGAGAGCAAGGAGAAGACATTCGTGCAGGGCTGGGCTGTGGAAGCTGGTACGGCCTACACCTAGCTAGCCCCCACCCTGAACCGCCAAGCTGACCACAAGGGGATCCAAGTCCGGGAGGCCGTAGAGGTCCATGTTGACCAGGTTGCAGGGTGAGCGTCGGCAGGGCCAGCCTGGTAGGCCATCCACTGCCCCCCCCACCATCCACAACACACTACACTGCCCCCACACCCACACTATGCGCCCTGAGAGTGCACGACACACGCTTGTTTTGTTTTAAATAAACCGAACATTCTTGAAACAACAAAAACAATGAACTTTCTAAATATGAATGGGGAACTATGTACTCTGGGGGGACAGCTGCAAAAGGGGTGTGTGTGACAAGGCAACTATTTACAATAATGGGGGGACTATGTACAAAGGGGGGGGGCTGGGTGGCCCAGTTCTTGGCCCCATTCCTCCCCTACTGTCCAGCGCCTGGCGTGGGAAGGCAAGACCCACATCTGGGCCCAGAGGCACCGTTGAGGCTGGGTGGGAAGACTGGAAGGTATGGCTGGGCTGGCCCCTGAGCCCCACGGTCCTCTTACTCTGCAGGCTCCAGGGCGGGTGGAGGGTGGCTGAGAGGCTGGAGCGGTGGGGGTTGCCATCTGCTTGGCGATGCGCTCGAACAACCTCATGAAGGACCCCACCCAAGCCTCCTGGTACCAAGCCAGCACTTTCTCCTGCAAGTGGAGCCAGCGCTCCTCCACTTGCAGGTGGCCCTCTGACACCTCCACCTGACACCGGAGGGTGGCAAGGAGATGGAAGTCAGCAGCTGCCCGTAGCTGGTTTCGGCGGCAGTGGGCTCTTCCTGGGGCCAGTCCCTGCTCCACCACCTGGCTGCCATGGTGCGACGTCCCCACTGGGCTGTCCAGCACAAAGGACGCAGCACCCCTGCTGTCATGGCCCTCTGATGGTGCAGCTGTGGAACAGAGCAGGAAAGAGCGAAGACAGCCATTAGTCTGGGCCCTAACCTGTGGCCCACACCCCCCCACTGCTGGGTCCCATCCCCTATCCCCCAGGATGATGATGGGTGTGGTGTCCCCTCCACCCGGGGGGGTGACCCCCTTTGGGGGTTCTGCTCCCCTTACCCCCTGGGATGGGGTGTGGCACCATCCTGGGGGGCAGGTGCTGAAGGGCTCTGAGGGATGTGCCACTGCTGTCCCGGGGCCATGGTGTGGCTGGGCCATGGTGGGCCGGGGTCAGCTGGGTGTGTGGAGGGCCCTGGTCATATCCGTTGCTCCCGCCCCTTAACCTCAGGGTGTGCACCTGGGGTACATACCTTACGGTCTGCTGCCATGGTCAGGGGACACCCGGCAGGCGGACGCCCTGCTGGAGCTGTGGGACGGGAGGTCAATCAGGAGCACGCCCCTCCCCATCACTGGAGCCCTCCTCCTCCTCCTCTGCTGTCCCAAGGGTGGGCTCCTCTGGGGGCTCCTGAGGTGCAGGCCTGGCCTCCGGGCTGGCCGCCAGCTCTGGGCCCTGCTGGGGCTCATTGGCCGAGGTGTCAAGGGTGGCTGGGGGTGGGGAGGAGGTATACCGGGGACCCAGGATTATCTCTGAGGTCTCTGTAAAAGGGGCAAGTGGTGGGGGCGGCCCCAGACTGGCTGGCTGTGTCCCAGGCCCAGGCGTAACCCTGCTGCAGCTCCTTTACCTTACTCCTGACATGGTTAGGAGTGCGGACAGGGTGACCCCAGGCAGCCAGGCCCTCAGCCATCTGGGCAAACGTCTGCATTCTGCTGCTTGCTCCCCATTACCTGGAGCACCTCCTCCTTGCCCCAGAGCCCCAGCAGGTCCTGGATCTCAGTGTCCAACCGGGTGGGGCCCCGCTGCCTCTCCCCCTGGCTGGATGGCCGGGGGCCCTGGGTCCCCCTTGGGGGGGTGTGCCCTGGTGGTGCTCAGGGGGCTGGCTGGCTGCCATGGGTGCTGGGTGGGGGATTC
The DNA here is from genome assembly GCF_033958435.1 of Carettochelys insculpta. Lineage (NCBI taxonomy): Eukaryota > Metazoa > Chordata > Testudines > Carettochelyidae > Carettochelys > Carettochelys insculpta. The sequence continues at coordinate 226,513,099 of NC_134138.1, forward strand.
GGGCATCTGGAGGGCATGCAGGGTGTGCATGTGTCTGTGCTGCTGCCTGCACGCTCTCAGCTTCCTGCCACAGGAAATCAGAGGGTGTGGAACTTTAAGGGGCTGCTGCACATGGCGACCATAGAGCCCAAGTGCTGGACAGAGTGTCTCTCAACCCCTCAGCTGATGGCCACCATGGAGGACCCCGCTATTTTGATGTAGCGGGAAGCGGATAGTCTACACATGCCCTACTTTGACATTGGACGTCGAAGTAAGGCGCTATTCCTACCTTCTGATGGGGATAGCAATTTCGACATCTTGACGTCTTGCGTCGATTTCAACTTCAAAATAGCTGGCTAGTGTAGACGTGGCTTTAGTGACTTTAAAAATTATCACTGGCACGTGGTCCATACATTAAGGTCAAAAGGTTAAATTTTGGCACCCCACCTCAGAAAGGTTGCTGACCTCTGGATTATGGAGTAGCATAGTCTGCTTCTCACCCTTGTGAACTCATGAGTGTTTCAGTGTGGGTGGGTCTCAGGTTTTCCCTTTACCTTCTGATTGACTATCTGTGGTTTCTTTTTTTTAAATGTTTCCAGGTGGACAAATATTTTCGTGTTTAATCCAGGCACCATTACCGTTGCACCTCTTTAAAGTCAGGAGAGATTTCTTCGCTGTGTACAATGGCGATTGCACAAAAGCTGTATCTGTTAGGCCACTGTTGGAGAGATCATTTTTCAAAATTAATCTACATGGAATTCAGCCAAATCACAGGTCTGAATTGAGCCATAAGGGATTCAGGCTTTTATTCTGAAAAGCCACCCCATGCATGAGTGCTTTGGCTTCTGTTTCGTCACTAGCCAGAACTCAAGGGTAAACACTGAATGGCAGTCTCAGTAGTAGCCTGAGTGGCGGGCAGTATGGGTGCTTCATGCCCATGGTCCTTGAAACAACATATTTACTTGATCCAACTATCTTATCACTATCACTGTACTATGTATTAGCCTTGCGTGATTGCAAGGATTGAGCTGTTTGGAAATACAGGGGTTAGCCTTTGATTAGCATTTTAACTGTATTCATCATTACTTAACAGGGAGTAACATTTTGAGAGAGCAAGCGTATAATTAATCTATATATAGCCATACAAACTTAAGAAACTTCTTTATTGTCATTTCAGAAGCAAAATCACAAATGTGTGATTCTGGGGATATGGAAATTCATGGTATTGGTAATAGTAAGTATTTTGTCTTGATTGTCAACATTTTTTTTTTTTTTGCAGCCAGCATCTCATAATTTTGAGATTTTGTAATATTGTTTTATTTGTGTTCTACTTGAAATGAAGTGTCCTGTCCTTCTGTCTGGCATAACTTAAACCAGAACCTTTAATGATCCAATAAGAAACAGCTTGTGTCTCACAGTACATCTTGACTTACTTGACATATCAAAGGGTAGAGACCAGACAAATTTAGATCACCTCCCCTGAGGTAAAAGGAGTTGCCTTAGGGTTAACTACCCTATCCATAAAACAAAAACTTACAGAAACATCTACAAAGAAACCTACAACTACACAAGTCTTGGGAGGAGTTGGCAATCTGCTCAGATTCTGTAGGAAGCATGGCAGGGAAAACCAAAAGGAAGCTGTCCTACAGATGACTCTTCTCTCACACAGGACAACCACCCAGTTTGCTACATGAAATGTTCAGGCCATGTATCAAGAGGGGAAGACAACACAGATTGCAGCAGAAACAGAACAGTACCATCTTGCAGTTTTGGGTTTGTGTGAGACAAGATGGACACAATCTGGGCAGTTACACCTGGCAACAAGTGAAAACTTCATCTACTCAGGACATGAAGTGGAGGGTGCACCACACACAGAAGGCATGGGCTTGATGCTCTCCAGAGAGGTATTGCATGCTTTAAAGACGCGGACAGCAGTATCATCGCATGCATCATCACAGACAGATTCTAAGATTCAGTGTTATGCACCAACCAACGAAACAGCTGAGGAATGTCCAACAGACTTCAGTGAGAAACTATGAAGTTTGTAGTACATCTACACTGCAATATAACCAGACAAACCAGCTCCTGAGTCAGGAAGTCTCAGAGTCCAGGTCAACTGGCTTGAACTTTTATGAAAGAGCAGGAGGAGCATCCACATGTGTAAACCCGTCTTTCGAAAGAAATCGAAAGAACGGGGCACAGACTTCAAAATCCGAACCCTGATCCCAGATCAGGAAGATCACTCCCTTTCGAAATACTAAATCGAAAGTGTACATGTGTAGAAGCTCCATAGTCCGCTCTTTTGAAATACGGGTCTGCCATGGCATCGATCAGCTGGATCGCAGAGCCACTCCAGCCGGCAGCAGCGGAGCTCTATGGTCCCTGTGTTTGGCTGCCTTAAAGCTGCACGCATGCAGGAAACCCATGGCAGGAAACTGAGAACATGCTAGAAGCAGCCTGTGCACGTGCTCCAGCCGCATGCTCCAGCACCAGCAAGACTAGCAGCCAGCCCCCCAAGAGCCCCAAGGCCCCCCCTCCGAGCCCCCACAGGGCTCCCAGGGGGAGAAAAAAAAAGGCCCCCTCCTGGATGGAGCAGAATGTGCGGGACCTCCTCGGCCTGTGGAAGGAGGAGGAGGTCCTGCACCACATGGGGGTCAAGCGGTACAATGCCACTGCCTTCAGCCGCCTGGTGCAGAGCCTCCACACCGGGGGCCAAGGTAAAAGAGCTCCAAGGTAAAAGAGCTGTGCGAGGGCTATGCCCAGGGCAGAGACCAGGCCAGATGATCTGGAGCAGCTCAAGCGATGTGCCCCTTCTACAGGGAGCTCCAGGGCATTCTGGGGCCCCAGAAGACCTCCCCACCCCCCAGCTTTCCTTGACACCTTGGGCGAGGAGCTGCAGCCAGAGGAGGAGGAGGAGCAGCCCGGATCGGGGATCCCGGAGGGCAATAGGACCACGGAGTGGTCGAAAGAGGAGGGGGACCTCACCATCATCCTCCCCTCCCACTCCTGCAGCTGGGCAACTGGGAGCTGGACATCCCCGGATGTCATCAAGGGACCCTCCAGTGCATTCAGGGAGGGGCACAGGGTGGGGTGACGCAAGGGCTAGTTGCCTACACACAGGACTGGTGGTCCCGGGCCACACACAGGCCACCCCCCCCCCACATGGGACGCAGTACCCCGCAGTGGCCCACCAGCGTCACCCAGCACCTGCCCTCAGTGCACAGTGCGGCAAGCCACACGGGGCAGCGGCCGGTCAATGCTGGACAGCACCTGGGGCCTGCACACGACAGGCTGGGAAGGGCCACCTGCAGGAGAGACCCTTGGATGCACTGGGAGGCCCAGCCTGTTGGGGGGGGGGTGGGTTGGTGGCCCCTGGGGGGTCAGAGTCCTTGGGGGGGCAGGGGCCCCATGGGTTGGGCTTGGGCAGGTGGGCCACAGCCTGGTCCCCTCCATCCGGGGCACATTACTGACATGCTGTCCTCCTCCCCACACAGCCGCACCATCCATGGGCCGGGAGAGCCCCACACTGTCCCTTCTCCCTGAGAGTCCCCCCGCAGCCATCGGAGGTATCCGGACGCCACCCCAGGCAGCACGCCGTCGTGCCTTTGGCCAGAGGGCCCCTCGCCGGGCTGAGGAGGACCCAGCCAGCCAGCTCCAGACTGAGGTGGCCAAGCAACACCTGCAGCTCACCCAGGCTGACATGGAGTGGAGGAGAACAGCCTAGGATAGGCTGCTGTCCACTCTGGAGGGCATTGGCCACGCCGTCCAGGACCATACACCCACTGTTGCCCACCTCCTGGCCCCCTCGGTGGCTCCCCTTGCTGGTCCTGCTTCCCCGCCCCCACTGAGTCTGCCCCCTCCACTCCCACCGCCGCTGTCCCCGCCCACTGAGCCTGCCCCTTCTGCCCCCAATGAGCCCGCCCCCCCACTCCCCCGAGCCTGCCCCCTCCACCCCCACAAGGCCCACTCACCAGCAATACCTGCCAGTGCTATCCGCACCTTCCCCTCCCTGCCGGGGACCCCGCACTCGAGGAGGCAGGGGCTCCAGGGGCCAACAGGGCTCGCGGCCCACTGCCCCTGTCCCGGAATAAGTGCCTTGCCCCCCTCCGAGTTAGGTTCCCCTGCCCTCCTCTGAGTTAGGTTCCCCCCGTACATAGTAACCAACAAAAATAGTTATATAAACATTTCTTTATTGTTCACCACTCTGCAGTGCTCCTCAGGGGGATGGTGGGTGTTGGATGTGCAGGTGAGGTGCTGGTGGGGGTAGGGGTGGTGGGGATGGTGGGTGGCAGATGTGTGTGGGATGCGGGTGTGCATGTGGGTCAGAGATGGCCATTGGCAAAGGCCTGCCTGAGGGCCTCCTGGATGTGGTGGGTGTCCCAGTGGGCCTGGCGGTTGGGGTCGGTGCACGGCTGCTCATAGACAGCACCAGCCGGAAGGCCCCCCCCCACCCTGGGGACATATGCATCCCCCTTTCCCTCCACAACGTTGTGGAGGATGCAACAGGCGCCCACCACCTGGGGCATGTTGAGGACCCCAACCTCCAGCTGTGTGAGGTGACACCTTCACCACCCCTTTAGGCACCCGAAGGCTCACTCCACCATGTTGCGGGAGTGGTTGAGGTGCTCACTGAATGCCTCCCAGGTGGGGTCAAGGTGTCCCATGTATGGCCTCATGAGTCACAGCTATAGGGGGGTATGCCGCATCTGCCACCATGCAGAGCGGCATGGTGACGTCCTCCACCACCGGGATCTCCCACTGGGGGATGAAGATGCCGGCCCCCATGCGGCAGCAGAGGCCAGAGTTCTGGAAGACCTGGGAATCATGGGTGAGGCCGGCCCAGTCCACATAGAGGTCGGTGAACCGGCCCCTCGCGTCCACCAGGGCCTGGAGCACCACCAAATAATAGCCCTTCTGGTTGATGTACTGGCCAGCGCTGTGTGGCGGGGCGTGGATGGGGATGTGCATGCCATCCAAAGTGCCGATGCAGTTCAGAAAGCCCAGGACCTGGAAGCCGGCAATGGTGTTGTCCACATCCCCCAGGCAGACAACCCTATGGAGCTGCATTGCGTTGATGGCCCTGACGACCTGCAGAGGAGGAAGAGGGGCACATGCTTTAGTGCAGGTGTGGTGGCCATCTCCCCTCGCCTCGGGCCCATTCTGCCCCCCGCCTTCTGGCCCCCGCCCCATCCAGCACCCTGCCCCCCCATCCTTCCAGCTCCTGCCCCATCTGGCCCCTTGCAGCGGAGGGTTCCTCTTGCCCCAGCCACCGCGACCACCCAGCCCCCACCTTACCTCCATAAGCACAGTCCTGATGGTGGCCTTGCCCACCCTGAACTGCTGTCCCACGGAGCAGTAGGAGTCCAGAGTGGCCAGCTTCCATATGGCAATCGTGACCCATTTCTCCAGGGTAAGAGCTGGCCACATGCAGGTATCCTGGTGCCAGAGTGCGGGGGCAAGCCAGTGGCAGATCTCATCAAAGGTCTGCCTCGACATGCGGAAGTTCTGCAGCCAACTTTCCTCGCCCCACTCCCGTAGCACCACTCATTCCCACCAGTCGGTGCTGCTGGGGTGGGTCCAGAGGCTTTGGGGCTCCAGGTGGTGCCTGGGGGCTGGGCTGCCCAGTCACCCTGTGAGACTGGGTACAGCTGCAGCGATAGTGCACAGCACTACGAGCAGGGCATCCATGATGAGGGCGTCCTCCTGCAGAAGCTGTCGTTGGGCCTCCATGGTGGGCACAAGTGGGCTCTGCCAGGCTGGGAAAGCCTGGGCAGCACTCAGCTCATGTGGAGGGGAAGGCGGAGGGAGGGGCCCTTTAAAGGACGCAGCTGGCTGCCGCCCCGGAAGGGATAGTCGGCCATGGGACCCCGTCCATGGTGTTTCCTTCCTCCTTTCTTTCGAAAGAGGGCTTGGAGCCATGTGGATGCTCTTTTTCAAAAGACCTCGACGGCACTTCGAAAGAACAGATCGAAATGCCGATCCAATAATGGCAGCGGGTGCGCCCTGTCAACGGCCGCTATTTCAACTGCCGAACTTCGATTTTCGCCCTTTCAAAAGGGCGCTCACATGCAGACACAGCTCTATTGCATCTAGATGTGTTCATTTACACAACTGTGGTCTGTCCATGTAATCAGTTGCAGGGCCTTAGGTTGTTTGTAATTACTTTGTAAAACATGCCTCACATTATGACTCCAGACACAAGTACCCTGTGTCTACACTTGCATTCCTCTTTCGAAAGCGGTATGCAAATGAAAGAAACTGAAAATGCAAATGAGGAGCAGATTTGCATATCTGACACCTCATTTGCATATTCTTATTTCAAAATAGTTTCTTTCGAAAGAAGAAAACCAGTGTAGACACTGCTCTTTCGAAAGTAAACCCCATCTTGGAAAGAATCCTTCTTTTCTTTCTTTATGGGAAGAAGGATTCTTTCTAAGATGGGGTTTACTTTCGAAATAGCAATGTCCACGCTGGTTTTCTTCTTTCAAAAGCAGCTATTTTGAAATAAGAATACGCAAATGAGGTGCCAGGTATGCAAATCTGTGCCTCATTTGCATTTTCACTTCCCCTCATTTGCATAGCTCTTTCAAAAGAGGAATGCAAATGTAGACACAGCCAATAAGTAATAATAATGGTTGACAAGATTCCTTTGATACCTAAATGCTGAAAAACTCTGCAAGCCTGCATACCGTCCCACTACACTTACACCATTCCTAATTTTGTTTGCAGCCTCCATAATTGTTCCGCTCAACCAGTCAAATTACTTTGCCTTTTATTTTTGGCTCTCTGGCAAGATTTTGTTGTTGCCCTTTTATTTCACTCAGTTTTACCTCCTTCCCCTCCTATCTTTTGAAGAAGCAGTGGCGATTTTGCTATCCAAATGTTCTTACTGGCTACGATTACACTAGCAAGTTTTGCTGGCAAAACCCAAGTTTTGTCAATAAAACTCATGGAGCTTGCAAACTTAAAATGGGATTTGTTGACAGTATGTCAACAAAACACAGTACTTCTGTGGGCAGTGTTCTCCCTCAAAGCTATGCCTCAGGCATAACACTGCTGTCAACAGATTCTGCCGACAAAATAGCTGTGTGGACACTCTTGCGGGGGGGCGGGAGGGGCCTTCTCTCGACAAACAGGGCATCCAGAACAATGGGCAGCCCTGTCTGCTGTGCTTCCAAGTGCCTGTTTTGCTGAGAGAACAGCCGGGCAGTCCGGCTGCTCTGTCAACAGAGCAGAGCACTCTCCAGATTTCCTTTTGTGTGTGGCCGCACTCTGTCAACAGAAGTTTTTTCAGGCATCTCTTCCAAGAGTGACTTCCGTCAACAGAGTGCTGCAGTGTAACCATAGCCATAAAGAAAACAGCAACTCTTCTTTAATTCTGTCACCTGTCCCTCCAGATTGAAGCATCAATATGTGAAAAAGGAATTGTCATATTTTAGTCATTAGAAAAAAGAAGGGATATATTTTTACAGTAATGATTCTCAAAAGTTTTCTTTTCTTTCACTAATTTTGTAAAATGTAATTGGAAAAAAGGCCGATATAGAGAAATAGTCTCACATCTATAACTGTTATTTAAAGGTCCTCAAGGTGAGTTTGGTCAATTGAGTCACCTAAGAATGAAATTCACAAATTAGGCATTTGTTTTGTTTTTGTTTATTTGTACAATGTGTGTTTTATGATGGGTAGACTGTCTACATCATCATCTTCACCTCCATTACTGCCAGGTCCTCATACGCTTGCAGTTGTGGCAGAGTTGGTTGATGCCAGTGTTTACAAGGTGTACTTTTGATGTTCCTCTCACAAATTGTTCAGTGGGATTTATTATTAATTGGTCCAGGCTTGCTTCCGAAGACATCCAGGAAGACCTGAGATGAGAGACAATAGCTGTTCTCGCTGTTAGAGCTAGATAGTATAAACCTCAGGCGTGGAGACGGTATGTTTAATAGAATGTTTTTGTATGGTTGGAAATGTATTTTTCCCCCCACTAGCTACTTTATCTACCAACCCATCATTTCGTATATGCTCTGCAGCTAGCAACAGTAAATGTTAAAGGCAGGGTACTACCAACATCTCTCTGTTTAAATTTTCTTGGCAGCAACACTGTGCCTCTAGTTGTTTATATCTGCAAAGTCAATAGGCATGCAGAAACCTCCTGGGTGCATCAGTAGTAATTATTGCCATCGTGGTCTTGGGGCTACCAGTCTATGAACAGTGTGCACTGTGCCCCTGTTAGCTAATTGTATTATTTATTCAAGCTTGGACTTGCAACTCTTCTGCCTTCTACTGTGAGTTTTTAAAATCTTGTAAATGAAGTGAGTTTTGGATGGATTAGTATGTAGGTAAGATAAAACCTAGCAGCTTCAGGAAGTGGTACTGGTGATTCAGCAAGATGCACTTTTCTTCCAGAATTAGTAACAAAGCACAACTCCAATGCAATGTTCAGAGCAGAGTGTTGATGGAGGGTATGTCTTTTTGACTGGCTGTAAAGTGAAACACCTGACCAGTCGTGGGCTTGGTCCGGGACTGTTAAAACCAATTGACATTATGCTGTTACCTCAGCAGGAGCAGGATAAATGCCTCTGATCCCCTACTACTTTTGCTAAGAACAGAGGTGTTAGTCCCTGAAAAACAAAATCTTAAATGAGAGAAAATGCTCTCTTTTCACCCCTCATCCCTTCACCTCCCATTGTACCTTGGCTGCTTCCTAGTGACATTGCACTACAGGTTGAACCTACCTGGTCCAGCACCCTCAGGACCTGAGTGGTCCCAAACGAGGAAATTAGCTGGGCAAGGGGAGGTCAGGCCTCTGGGCTCACTGCGGGGACGCCATCCCCCTCAGCTGCTGATCACTGCCTAGGGAGCTCTTCTCCTGGTGGGTTCCCTGCCAGCAGGACTCTCTCTGGTCCAGCAACTTTCCCCAGCCTGTCTCCCTGCCACTTAGGGGCTGCTAGAGGGAATTCCTCATGGAGCTCTTTGCTTCTGTCAGCAAAGCTTCCCAACCCTGGCCAGGGTCTCCACTGCAAGGCTCTCTGACCTCAACTGCTCCCACGGCCACAAGGCTCCCCATGGGGGTCCCCAGGCTCCCTGAGCCTGGCCTGGCTCTCCGGAGCTGGGCTGCTGGTGGAGCTCCTTGACCCCAGCCCAGCTTCCCACAGATGGGCAGCCAGTGGGACTGCCTGACTCCTGCCTATCTCCCCACTGCCACAGGGCTGCAAGTGGGGCACCCCACCCCAGATGGTCTCCCTGACGTGGGACGGGGCTCCCTGCCACCAATGGGGCGCTGCTCTGCCCCACCAGCCAGACCAGCTCTGGGCAACTGGGGGTCTCTGATACAGGCAGTTTCTGGTTCAGCAGCATCAACCTGTGGCAGTCAGCCAGAAGGCCAGTTGCTTAGGTAGCCATGGTAAATTACTAATCCTTCATAGGTGTCATGGCCATCCAAAACAGTTGTTCTGTCACTACTGTTTTATCTTTGTTCACAGATTTTCTATAGCAGTTCTACTTTTTTCCTTGGAAAAAAACATATACAAAGCCCACCTGTTGACAGCAGTGAAATTTTTGTTGGCATGAAGGTGCTTTGAAAAGGAAACAATATTTTATTCTACTTCAGCAGAAACTTTTCTAATTAACGACAACAATTACAGTTTTAGCAATAGGGCAAGCATTCTAAAATATTTGCACATTAAAAACACTGTTATCATTTGATGATGAAAGAATTCAATTTCTATGGCATTTCTTTTGTGCTTTTTCATTCCAATCCCACTTGCCAAAGATGCTTAAATGAAGAGAAGGTGGGAACCAAGTAAGCAATGAGAAAACATGACTAGTGGACATTCCAGGTGTACTGGTAGTGAAGTAATAAGGCGCAAATCTCAACTCAGTTGCACACAATTTCCACAGTTAGTGGGGGGCGGCAAAGGTGCTCCTAAACTATTTTAATGCCTCTGCAGTCACTGGAACCTGCCAGACTGGTCCCTAGGGCTAGGATCAAGGCTTTATTGAGTCTGCAAAGACTTCTGCACACTTTTTGACCTGAGAGTGCAACTATTCACAGTGTATAGAGTTAAGCACATGCCTGATCTCGGCAAGATCAGGACCCCAGGTAAGTGCCATGTTCTACTAAATTCCATAGTTTGTTTTGTAAAATGTGAACGTATTTTCCTTTCCACGCAGTTTTACATGAAGAATTGGACCCTATATTTATAGTCCATTTTAAACTATCTTTACAAATGAGTCCTAAGAATATTCTCTTTTGTTTTCAAGGATCTATATTGCTTGTTTACAGACAGAGGTTTAGGGAAAATATTATATTTTGTCTTCTTTCAAGATTTTCCCTTCATTAGGAGACATCTTTATAGACGGCCTACGTGGTTCATACAGCGGTAAAAACTGTATTTTAACTTTTCAGAAGGAATATGGAATATGTAATTTTGTTTTATTACTGTACTTCACACAGGAAGAGAATCAAAATAAATATTTGCATTCTTAGCACATTTTTGTATGCCAGCTGCATCCTGAGTCTTTCATCAGAAGATGTGAAAGAATACAGACTGACAATAGAAAGTAGAATTCCTATTCATTGTCCCAAATTTAGCCAACTTAAAAATGACTGCAAAATCTCATTAACATTAAATACTATTGATCAAGGTAAGTATTGTCTTAATTTTTTGTGATTTCCCACTTTGAATGTGTACTTCTAACCCTTCCCTCTAGATTTCAGGTGGTTTTGATGTGGTGGTAAATTATTTGGTATACTATATATTAGCACAAAAAAGTCATCAGTCAAATATTTTGCCATTCAAGGCTTTGGCTCCCCACTGCAATTAATAGTGGCTTCCAATTGACTCATATGGGCCAGCCAACAGCCTCCCCCTACCTCCATAGCATTGTCTTCAATGGGAACAGGAGTGGGCCATGCTTGCACACTGTTAATTTTGTCACATTGGCCAGTGCCAAAAAAATTCAGAATGAAGGATTCTCTTCATGACTCATTTTGTTGTTTATTTATTATGGTGCTTAGTTATGCAGTGTTTACTCTTAGCCATTATTACACTTGTCCTGCAGTCAAGCAGAGCTCCTGTTGGCTTCCATCAAATGTTTTCCTTGGAGAAAACTAGAACTGCACCTGTGGGCTTGCGTGTATGACGATAGATATAGAAATCAAGACCAATAGTTTATCTGTGCATGGAGATCCAGGTAGCATTTGTATTCCCAGAATATTAGGAAAGTAGAAGGCCTTACTCTTTCATCATTTATTTACACAGTGCCAGCAGTCTTTATTGGTTACTCAGGCGAACAGTGAAGGCTTAAAAACAAAACACCTGTCTGATTTGATTTTTTCCTCTAAATGACTCACTAATGATTGGTTTTCATTAGAACAGGTAAAGATCAGCTGGGCTTAAATTTGACTCCTTTTTTCTTGTCATGTGGATCTTCTTCAGAACCCCTGAATTAACGGAACTTGTAATTATTTTATTCTCTGTTTCACTGCTGTGATAGATTTTGCTCATGACAGAGACAGTTACCAATATTATGGTGGAACCTATAAGTGATAATTTCCTGTGGAACCATGACATCCCTGAGGGCCTACAGATTGAAAACCATCACATTTAGACCTTTTAAAACACATATGGCTAGTACCCCAGCTCATATAAAATGTTGACCCTCCATTGATTTCAATGGAGCTGTGTTGAGTCACACTGTCATTTATAATGAAGTAGTTTTGCATCTTAACATTTTCATTTGAATGCCACTATTTGACTTTTGAATTCAAATATATTGATATTTTGAAGTTAACATGAGTACAGAGAATAGTAAAAAAAATGAAATTTGGAAAGAGATTTGATGAATTGATTGTTTATAAAGCAAACTAATGTTTAAAGATCAGTAGCTAATGTGTTAGATTAATATTAGCACATAGACTGCGTAATTTGTTGCCTGACTTGATGAACATTACTCAGTGTGGATCTCTTTGCTTTCAAGTTTACAGTAAAGGATCTTCCCTCTGCCTAACATAACTCATTCACCAACCCACACATAATTAAATTTAATGGCAGGTAATCATTGGATTACTACTTTTAATTATAATTAATTTAATGAACTGATGCTAGCAATACAGTTAAGTTCTCTCCTCAACACATTAATTCCCAAAACAATAGCGATAAATATAATTTCAGCCTGTACAGGATTCACAGAAATGCTGCTATTGTTTGTATTTCTAAAGGCAAGATGCTCTTCTTTGCCTGTGAAGTGTGGCTGTAGAATATGCCAGTAGGGGAATGGTGGTGACCTGTGGGCACTCTCACTCACTGGCTACGTCTACACGTGCCCCAAACTTCGAAATGGCCATGCAAATGGCCATTTCAAAGTTTACTAATGAAGCACTGAAATGCATATTCAGCGCTTCATTAGCATGCGGGCGGCAGCGGCGCTTCGAAATTGATGAGCCTTGCCGCCGCGCCGCGCGTCCAGACGGGGCTCCTTTTCGAAAGGACGCCACCTTCTTCGAAGTCCCCTTATTCCCATGAGCTCACGGGAATAAGGGGACTTCGAAGTAGGTGGCGTGCTTTCGAAAAGGAGCCCCGTCTGGACGTGCCACGCGGCGGCAAGGCGCGTCAATTTCGAAGCACTGCTGCCGCCCGCATGCTGATGAAGCGCTGAATATGCATTTCAGCGCTTCATTAGTAAACTTCGAAATGGCCATTTGCATGGCCATTTTGAAGTTTGGGGCACGTGTAGACACAGCCACTGTCTTCAAGGCCATGTCTACATTACCTGGAAGATTGACCTACTGAGGGTCGATCTTCCAGGGTTCAGTGTCATGCACCTGGTAGGAATGCACAAATTAACCTACCAGGGGGCCAGCAGCTGACCCCTGTACTCCTCACTATCACAAGGAGTAAGGCAGGTCTACTGGAGAAACTCTCCTGTCAACCTTCCTCAGTGAGGACAGCCAGGTAAGTCAATTGCAGATAAGTTGATTCTAGCTATGCAATTGCCGTAGCTAGAATTCCATATCTACAATCAGCTTATCTGCCTCGGATAGACCAAGCCTATATGTATACAATAAGCCACAAACATTTCAAGGGACTTGTTTGAACAGGAGGGGCTGAGACAGTCAGCAGACACTCCATCAGCACAGTCTATCAAGCAGCTCCCAACAGTTTACATAGCAAAGTGCTATATGGCTTAATGCTGTCTGAGCTGGTCATATGCTCAGCTGCCTCTCACACATCACCATAAAGCTTTCCCCTACAGGGACAGATCAGTTTCTGTGCTTTCAACTGGCACAAGTTTCATTGTATTTCTCCCTCTTCTAAAACATTTCCACTGCATGGGGAGGGTCAAAGCAGCAGAAAATCCATGCAGCAGAAATTATGCACCACCTGAGCACCAGAGGAAAAAAGCTTCCCTGCTGGTTCTCTTCAGGATAACAGGGCTGAGCAGAAGGGAATATGTGGCCCCCCATGTGAGGGTGTTTGTCCACTCATATTATGGAGCTATGGAGCGAAGCCCAGATAATACGGGAGAAATGCATCTGGCTCAGTTAAAGGATGGCTAGAGATTTCTTCCATTAGTCCAACTGTGTTGCCATGACAGTCTCACATGAGCAAAGATTCTATTAGCATGTTCATCAAAGAGGCCTTGTAATTACTAGCAATTGGAAAAAAAAATCCCATGAGCTTGATTCTGTCATTTCTTCTTGAGTGGGAGTTACATTCACAGACCCCGTCTTTTCATTGGGCCTGTTTGTGATTTTCTTACTAAAAGCATGCTGCCAACAAGAGAGAGCCTGGTGGTTTGGAATAAACAATACAACCTCTTTTATGTATAAGCTGGAAATAAGAAGTGCAGTGTGGTTGTTCTTGGTGAATCAATAGTTAATGCCTTGGAATCCCGGTAGGGTGGCCATCCTGACCACACATGTACTATCTCACTGTGAATGTAACAAAAATCAAGCAGAATGTACGCTATAGTTAAATATTAGACACTATATAGGTCTTGACATGCTGTTAGTTACCTATGAATCTTTAATTTGTTTAATTGGATCTCAGTGTAGTGAACGCTTATCCTTCTAGAAACAGAAAATTCCCTTCTGAGAAAAAAGCCCTGACTTGTGTTTAAGCTAAACCATTTTTTGAATCTCACATAATATGCACGTTGATGTTCTGTTGCTGCTGAGTTCAAAGTGACCTTTACCCATGTCTGGGATCCCCTAAAACCAATTTTTGTAAGTGATATTTACACACTCCAGTAACAGCCCCCATCTGAAACTTTTGCCTCCTTCTGTTCAAATGTTAAACCCTTTAGAGGCACACAATGGCTGCTCCTTCTATTAAAGGGTTGAAAGTGTCTCAGCTGATATTGCCATGTAATCCCATCTTGTCCTTCTGGCTGTATTTTGATACATACATACGCTCTCCACTTCTCTGCCACCTACCCATCCCTGCACCTCCAAGATGTTGTTCTGCACCTCTCACTGCAGCTCCAGGTAAGTCTAGTTCTTAGTAGACTCTGATGTCTCTTAATTTTTTTGATTTACAAATGTCTCCATGGAGCAAGTCATTATGCTGATTTCTCAAACAAAAAGTGGTTTTGTTTATTTATTCCTAATGTCCATGTTGGGGTTACTTAGGGTAAAGAGGTAACTTTGTGAGGGTACCAGTAGACAAAGGCAAATAAAATATTAGAAATTTATATCTTACACAGGCAAAGATTTTGACAACAAATGTTACAGCTTTATATTATGCTTTAAGATGAAGACACATGGTTTTCTTTTGCGCCCAGGATGTATGATCATTTTAAAACAGGAACATTTGTGCTTTATAAGAGTACATCTTGAAATTTTGAAGTCAATGTGTGCCAGTGGGACTGTGGCAACCTTCACTTCCCAGCAGCATGTAACTGTGGCTTTGTTGCCAGAGAAGGAAGTGATATAATTGCTTTTGACATGTGCAGCGGTCAGTTACATGAGTCACAACCACATTTATCTGTCAAGAGTAAATACATAATGGGAAACAATGTCAAGATCACTGAATCACATCTAGGAAGAAAAGTCACAGTATGCAGTAAATATTATTTGCCGTGGTGTTATTCATTTTGGTTGTTCACTTCTGCCAGTTCATAGCACCAAAGCCTGTGTTATATTCTGCAGTGAAGCAAAACACTTAAAGCTTTTTTTACAACTTCAGTGCCATTGACTCAAAGTGATAAAATATCCTGCCAGAACATATGCATGAGTTCCACCTCAGCTCTTGGAAATGACAACCACATGTTGAGAGGAGATGATTCCTTGAAGCCTGAATTATAAAGAAAATGTTTAGACCTCAGTATTGCATAATTTTAGATATGCCAACTGCACAAATATGTTAATAATTTAAGAACCAAGAAGAAACATTTTCAAATGTGGGTCGCAAAGTCTATATGTAGGCACTGAAATGAAGGTGATCATAGTTGCATGTATATAGCATATACCATTTGGGGAGCCCAAATATTAATCAAGACAATCTGAGTTAGAAAAGTATCATTATTCCCATTCTACAGATAGGGAAACCGAGGCACAGAGAGGTTAACTGACTTGTCCAAATTTACTCAGTGAGTCAGTGGCAGAATTGGGAGTGAAAAACCAGGAGCTGTAAAGTTCCATGTCTTTGTTTCAGCTACTAATCTCTTGCCAGGCACCTCCTCTACTACTGCCCCTCCCCCCCATGCAAAAGTAACATTTCTTGCTTTTCTGTGTATGCACAAGCTTCCTTCTTTTTTCCTTTTGTCTAGAGCAGTGTTTCTCAACACAGCATACATATAATCTTGGGGGGTAAACTGAAGTCTTCTGGGGCTGCATCAATTCTTCTAGATATTTGCCTCATTTTACAACAGGCTACATAAAAAACACTAGTAAAGTCAGTACACTCTAAAAGTTCAGTCATACAATTACTTGTTTCTACTGATTTATATGCCTTATGCTAAAATGTAGATACAATATTTGTATTCCAATGAATTTATTTGCTAATAAGATGGGAGAAAGTCAACAATTTTCAGTAGTAGTCTTGTGTGCTATTTTTGCATGTTTTTGTAAGTAGTTTTTAAGTGAGCTGTAACTTGTTGGTTCTCAAAACAAATCTGTTGCCTGAAAATGGTACAGTAATATGGAAAGATTTGAATTGCACTTATTTCAGCTTACCTTAGGACCCTGTATCTCAGCTGGTGGTATACGTACTCTTACAGGTAAGTGAGAGAAGTCTGGAGGTACTTACAGTTTTTTTTAAAAGAGGGGTACTTTGTAAAAAAAGTTTGAGAAACACTGGTCTCGAGCTCACTGGTCTGACTACAGAAGAAAGAAACCTATTTAATGAAACATGATTATTTTCTTTACCTTCTTGCTGCAATTTAACTATCAACTTTTTTCTAATGAAGCTTTTTCCACATTAAACTAGCAAAAATACTGGTTAGCACTGAAGAAAAAGCATTATGGTCAAAGCTGTTTTTGCTTTACCCACTGAAAGACCATCCCTGTTCAAATCCAGTGGCTGGGAATTGAAGCTAGATCAGTTCAGACTGGAAAATGAGATGAAACTTTTTACCAACGTGGGTAATTAGCCATTGGAGCAATTTACCAGGGTTTATGGTGGCATCTCCGTCACTGATAATTTTTAAATCAGCATTGGATGAACAGTTATGCTCTAGTTCAAACAGGAATTAATTCAAGGAAGTCCTATGGCTTGTGGCATGCAGGAGATCAGACTACATGATCACAGTGGTCCCGTCTGTCTATATTCAATAAAAAGTCTTAAAACACCTTTCTAAATAGATTTACAGAGATGCTTGAACAAATTAATAAATCTTTGAGACTTTTGTGGTGTATTCTGAAACATTCAAGTCCGGCTTCTCATTTGTAGAAGGTGATTTTGTGCCATATATCAATGGATTCTGACCTTAAAGCCAGTCTGACAGACCAGAAGGTGGTTAAGGGTGACCAGATCAGTGCTAGGTGATTTTCAGGAAGAAGGGGCTTCCGGAAGCAGGATTTCCTTCTGGGAGATCCCCCAGGAGCTGCACCTCTATATGCTGTTTTGGAGTCTGGAAGAGCTTCCTCCAGACTCCAAATCATGTGAGCGTATGCTAATGAGGCACCAGGGAGTTACATCCACACCTCATTAGCATTTTTCAGGCCTTTTATTAGCATGCCACTTTCGGAGAAACATTTGCGTATGTTTCAGGTTTGGACTGTACAGTCTTTTTTCACCCATCCTTGTCTATTATTTGTGATAGAATCATAGAACACCAGAACCAGAAGGCACCTTGAGAGGCCACCAAGTCCAGTCCCCTGCCCTCATGGCAGGACCCAAGCACCATCCAGAGTCTCTAGACCATCTCTGGTAGGTATTTATCTAACCTGCTCTTAAATATTTCCGGCGATGGAGACTCCACAACCTCTGGAGGCAATTAATTCCAGTATTTAACCACCCTGCCAGTTGGGAAGTTTTTCCTGACATCTAATGTAAACCTCCCTTGCGGCAGTCCATTGCATCTTGTGATGTTAGGGCCTGATTTAATTCCCCTGGTAGTGCAAAGTGTGTGTTGCTCTAAATGGAAAGCAGACCCAACACATACTCAGCCACTTCCTAGCAGCATGACATTTTCCTTGCCAAGTCAATATCACATTTTCAAAAGTTCAGTTAATTTAGGAAGTTTGAGACTTTAAGTTTGTAAAATATTCCAGTTAATTTTTAACTTTGGTTGGATCTCCAACTTATATGTTGGATTGTATATCTCTTTCCCATATCTGCTGTATGACAGGTGCTTGTCATTCTGAAATTGTATCTGAATTCTCGTTTAAACATTTTAACCAGTCAAAATGAAATGCTGAGGACAGACCAGGCAGGACAATATTGTTTACTCTTTCTTCCAAGATGTGCATAGCTATAGACAGATGGATGCATTATGCTTTACATACTTTAAATGTGTGTTAATCAGTTAATTTTTTACTTTCACATAATGATCTTTACTTCAAAGATCAGATTCCAGATATTATAGAGCTGGAAAATGATGGATTATGTGAGATCTGACAGTATGACTGTACATCTGTGAGAGCTTCTGGCCAAGGATTCAAGGCGTCACCAAGTCTAAAATGTGAAATTATCAAACTGCAGATTTATTATTTGTGCAGTAATGCTTACATTTTAACTTTTCAGAGCACTGGGATTAATTTCAAATTAGCTGGGCAGAATAGACAGCAGTTAGATGAATGAAAACAAGGCCCAATCATGCAATGGAAGCTGAGAGTAAATATATTCACCACTTTACTGTAGACACTCAACTCCTTGCAAGACTGCCATCTCCTCAATGATAGGTGAAATAGAAAACGTAAGGGGCATTTGTAACAGCTGATAGGGAGATGACAGAAAACAGCAGCTCTTTATCAGAAAAGCGTGCTGAGATATACACCTATACAGGAGCAGCCCTATGCTGGGGAATTTCAGTAGTGACCAGGTGGTTGTAAAGAAGAATCCTTACAGAGAAGGATGGAGTCCTGTTATCTGGAGGTCAAAGCACCTGGCTGGCTCACAGCCCTAATTTTTCCAGGCTAGAAATTGATGCTTGGAATGGCATTTTGAAATATTATTGTTTCTACTATAAAAAACAAAGGTGCCATTTTTGACACCGTTGAGTAAAATACATTAGTTATTGAAGAGTACAAAGCAGCAGAATACATTATTTTTAGGACAGGAACTTAAGGATATTGTGGCACATTCTAATGAAGTTACAGGAGGAATTTAGGTAGCTAGAATCCTGGAGTTTCCCAGGACACCTGATTAATTCATAAGTATTGGAAAGTCTGAAGTAGCCATGCCGGAGTGCAGAGTTGGTCTCTTGACTTTGGACAAGAGATTCAGAAAGCTCCAAAGTAAAATCGCTCTTTGCTTATGTGGGTTTTTGTTTGGAGCATATTCACTGGGAAACATTCCTTATTGATACAAGAAACTGATACTCAGC
Organism: Carettochelys insculpta; assembly: GCF_033958435.1. Classification (NCBI taxonomy): domain Eukaryota; kingdom Metazoa; phylum Chordata; order Testudines; family Carettochelyidae; genus Carettochelys; species Carettochelys insculpta. The sequence continues at coordinate 226,532,071 of NC_134138.1, forward strand.
TAGGTCCTGCAGATGCTATGATTATTTTGACAGACCACAGAATGCAGGCAATAGCTATTTCTTGACACAACATGGATCCACTTATCTGCATGTTGGTTCAAATGAGAAAGTCAACAGCGAAGTTACACTCCATTAGGTTAAAAGCCCTTCAGCTCAACTCCTGGTGAGGCAGTTATTGAGAGTTCGTTTATCACAGTGTGAAAAGTCTCCCTCTCACCTCATGACAAGGTTTTCTGTTATAACACTCTCCATGGTAGTACATTTCGTTCCAAGCTACAAAACCTTTATCGTTAATCATTTTTATTGGCACTCCTTTTACTGACTTGAGCTTAGTTGGAAATTGCTCCTCATTGCCACTATTTGTACAGAATCAGACTTGATGGGGAATCTGAGGTGTTGTCTTCAGAACACCAACTATTGGGACTATTTTTTCTTAGTCTCAGGGATTTCTGCCCTGTCAATTACCATAGTGTAAATCAGGAGTTACCCATTGATAGCAGTAGAGTTACAACAGTATAAAATTGGTCCATTAGAACCAGCCACTTTGTGGTTTGGGACAGACCTACTTGCTCCCACATCTCATAGGGGAATCATCTTAGCAGGCACCACATTAATGAAGGATTAGCTAAATCCATGCAAATTCTTTTTCTTCACTTTCTCACTTCTGGTTAAAGGCCAAATCTGTCCTTATTCCCCAGCAATGTCAAATCTGTCCTTATTCCCCAGAAGCATCAACCCTGACAGAGAGCACGAAGAAAGTGTATCTGGTGCATGGTGGAAATGAAGATGGTACGGAGAAACCTGCACAGGAGCAACTAGGGCAGCAGTCTGCAGTGGAGCAGGAGATTTTTGGGGCCCATGGCCACTGAGTCTATGATTATACAGGTAAACTGGGGAAATCTACTCAGGGTTGGTAGGGAGGGAGAAAGTTGAGCCCACAGACACAAAATGCAGAGTAAGATTCAATCTGGTTTGCATGACATTGTACATGCACATAGACCTGGGAACATAATTTGTCTCAATATCTCTGAAACCTAGCTTTATAATGAAAAAAGAAAAAAACCCTTCAGTATGTTTCTGTGGCAAATTCATACCTCAGACCTCCCAAGACTGATTACAAAAAGACTACTGTGCACAATATGTGCTTCACAAATCAAAGGTTATGAAGCTAAATGTCTTCAAAGTTGCACTTTTATGAATAGTTCTATTAGCCAGTGTCATTGTAGATTAATTCATTTCTTGCCACTTTCCTTTTAAAAAAGAAAGATAAGAAAAACAGAGAGACTATCATTATGTCAGAACTGAAACAGTTCTTATGTGGGGGAAAAACAGCAAAATAACAGTCCAATTATATTGGAAAAATGTTGTTTAAATAGTCAATTTAAGTTTGACCCATGATGAAATTTCCATCTTTAAATCAAAAGAAATGGTGTGTGAGGTTATTTGTTGTATGTTTGACCTACAAATATTTAATATTTTTGTAAACGCAAACAAATTTGGATACACTATGAACCATCTCTTTCAGTGTCTTAACAACTTTTTATTAAATTATGATAGGTACATTTGGTCAGTGTGGCTGCTCCATGTTTTTTTTTTTTTCGACAAAACCCTCTAGCATAGATGTAGCCAGTGACACAATGTACAGTTATACTGGGACAAACTGATTCTCATAGTGCTGCTGAAGAGGGCTGACAGCCCATGAAGATGAGGTGTCCCTGTCCACTCACGGCCATTCTCCTCCCCACCCCCACCCCCCGCCCCACAACCTTGTGCATGGAGTGGTAATCCCCTTAGAGCGTCTTGTGGGAAGGGGATAAAAAGGAATCATGAAATGAGGAGCTCCCTGACACTACACCCCAAATTAGCTGGTGAATAGATGGGGAGTTGGAGATAAGCCATTTCTGTCATCTACAGTCCTATTGAGGAATTCCTTGGTACCACCAGACTCACTCCTGATGTCTGACATGTCTATTAGATACGTGATGTCACTCTCCGCTGTGTCCCACTTCTTAGCAGATGTGCAACTTGCCTCAGGTGACATGTGAATAGGATTCAGGATCAAATTTGGTCCACTGGTTGGATGATTAGCTTCCCAGATCTGTGCCACATACCAACAGGGAGTGCGATGTGAACACTGATCAATGCCTTCTGACTCTCCACTCCATTATTTGAGTAAGAGGTAAAGTCAGTGATTCATGGGGTGGGATTTGGTAGTAGTATGGTAGCTCTACAGCTGCAGTGATATGTGGCTTTGTCCTATGGGATTCACTGAGTTCTTTGTGGGCTGTGACTGTGCTCTAGATCTCAGACAAGACTGCTTGCCTGCTGGACTTATCATATACTCTAATTTTGCATTCTGAAAATAGAACATTCTGTTTTGAGATCTCCTGAGGAACAGCACTATATAAGAACTAGGTATTGTTTTGCAGAACAGGCATGTGCAGTGCAGAATTTCTAAATATTTTTGTCTTTCAAATATAACAAAATATTCTGAGCAGGTCTATGTAATTGATCCAACGCAATTGTGGAAAGAATACCTGAGATAAGGCCCTGATTTTCTGCTGGGCCTCAGTCAAATATTGCTGAACCTTAGGTTTTATGGATACAGTTGTTTTCACAAACATTTGTGCCTTCAATTTTGTAAGCATAAATGATTGCAAATGGAATTCTAACTATCTGTTATATTCGTTCAGACCAATTGCTGAATGGTTAGCTATCTTTTACATGCAGGGTCTTATCCTTATGGTATTTGATCACTGACTATTGACACATGAAATTCACTGGGGCACAAAATCCATTGTGGACATAGCTATCTGCAGCTTCAGAATTACAATGCAATTGCAATTCTAATAACTTTGATAATATAGTTGTATGTAGATTGTAATTAAAAATACTGAAAATATACTTCTAAATGTGTATGTTCTTTAATAGACTCTCAAAGTTAAACAGCATCACTTCAAGTTAAGCCAGAGTCAGCAAGCAGTCTACAGGCAGAACTCCCTCTGCTCTCTGTGTGTATTGCATATTATACATATTTATATAATATAATTCCTAAAGGAAAATGTAAACCATTTGTGGGCTTTACAGGGGTCTGATGCTTTCACCTACAAAATGTAATTCAAGTGCAGATTTTTGCTCATATTTATAGAAAATAAAAGCATACGTCCAGATTGTTCAAGGGCTTTGAGGTTCTTTGCACATACAACTAAAATAAGCTTTCTGCAATATTTTTCTATATAAGAACTTGTTTATAAGCTTTGTTAAAGTTATGGTAAACGGGCCTTTCTCTGCTATTTAAATACTACTAAAGTTAAGATGAATTAATTGCATTTGTCAGTCAGAATAGGCTTTTTAGAAAAAAAAATGATCTTTTCATATGTATGAATACCTTTTAACTGTTGTTTAAAGGATAAAATGTCTACATGGTTGCAGACAATGAGCCTCCTGTGCTTCAAACGTTGCCAGACACTCTACAGATATTTTCTGGGGAAATTTTTATGCACCAATTTATGGCATACTTTTTACATTGGACTCTGGTCCTGAATAAGCCAGACTTGTCCCTTCTGGACTCATTATATGGAAAGCTGTGGCAAAGAGTTCACAGAAATTGATATTTTCTTTGACAGATGATTGCAATGCGAAGACTAAAGTAATAGCAGAAGTAACAAATATCACAATCAAACAGCTTACGCTAATTCTTAACCGATAAGATACCTAATGGCAAAACTAATTGCTAGTTCATAAGAAGTAATCTCTTTTCATTGGGCTTGTCTTGTAGGTCAATGTGAGATCGTGTGATTGTTTAAATGGTGGCTCATGTGTGACAAATATGCATCTCCTGTCCAGAAGTGGGAAATACCTGTGTGTCTGTCTGCCTGGCTTTGAAGGTGACCTCTGTCAAGTCAATATTGATGATTGTAAATCTAATCCCTGTGGTATTGGTAGTTGTGTGGATGGGATAAACAGCTACTGCTGTGCATGCGCACCTGGGCTGTGGGGTAAATTGTTATTTTTCTCTTTTAGTAGACAAATGGCATTTTCTAATTACTTTTATTTTACTTGTGTAGCTTGAAATTAATTTACTGTGCTACTTCATATGTTTATACTCTTGTGATATAATACCAAGTACTATATTAGATGCAGCACCTTTAATATTTGCTTGCATCCGTGTGCACAGTCTTGGCCATGTGACACAATTCCATCAGAAAAACTATTAAGCCGTGAGCCCTGCCCCAACTGGCTCAGTCTGGGAGCCCAACTCATGATGTTGCTGACTGTAACAACTTGTTCACTGGCCACTACAGAGTGAAGAGGCTGACCTAATAAAACTAACTTATATAGTGGGTTACAATTACAGTTTTCTTCTGTGAATCAGTTGCTGTGATCTTTGAAAGAAAACAAAGCATTTTGCCAATTTCTTCTCTCTATTACACCAGCTCTACTGATGTCAATATGTCAGTATGGGTATAACTGAGGGCACAATCTGACCCCAAACAAGTACTGTTAATTGCTGACCAGAAGCAGGGACAGGAAAGCAAAGGCTTTAGGGGATGGTCTTGCAACTTAACTCAAAGTCCCTGAGTTAGTGGAACACTTGCATTTCCACTGTGTGAAACAGCAGGATGCAGGAAGTCTGTCTATGCTATAGATTGTGGGGCACAATATGGAATCCCTGTGTTTCAGCATTCAGGAATAGTTTATAAGTATGGCAATGGCAAATAAGACCTGTGGGTCCACCCAGAAATGACCATCTGATCATATTTACTTTTAAAAAGTATGTGCAGAACATGCCAGAACACCTACTTGTTTATTTGTGCTTGTACTTTTTATTCATTTCAAACACAATGCAGGTAATCATTCTTTATGCTTTTTAAGGATAAGTAAAGAATGTTGACACACTCTTCCCCAGTTCAGCATTCTTGCTGAGCACATCAATGGTAGGTTTAACTTCACTGGGACCACTGACATGCTTAAAGTTAAGCACATGCTTAACTTCTTTGCTGAGTTGCACTCTACAAAATTGCCTCTTTATACATATTCTGCAATAAGGAAAATATTCTTTGTGTACTGGAAATACGGTTTATTGACAGACCTGGAGAATTCATGAAGTTTGTACTTATGTATGTGGACTTTGTTTTCTATTGCATTGCCCACGTAAATTCCACTTTTTTAAAAACATAGAGCCAAAATTAAGTAAAGCAATACTCTAAAAGTCTTTATTTCTATTGAGGCAGTGATTGCCAAGAAGATATTGATGAATGTGTATCCAATCCTTGCTTTCCTGGAGTGTTTTGCATCAATATTTTTGGTTCCTACTATTACAGTTTATGCCCAAATGACTTACATGGAGATGGGAAGATATGCCATGGTAACATAATCTTTTTCCATGATACTGTAATCATTATATATTAATTCAGACTAGGAATCTTGGGTCTGTTTTGCCCAGCTCATTTATCTATAAAATGCTTCATCTGTTTAGAAAAAGGAATTGTAAATATTTTTCAGATACATAATATTATTTGATCTAAGATCCTTCCCGTTGACATACTGGCTGTGACTACACTTGGCCAAAACTTTGAAATGGCCATGTTAATTAGCCACACTAATTTCTCAGCTGAGAGGAATAAGGGGATTTCAAAATGTGTGGGGTCCTTTCAAAAAGGACCCTCGTGTAGCCGAGCTACGCACGTTCAAAAGTGGCACGTTCGAAGCTCCTCAGCCAGCAGCATGCTAATGGCGTGCTGAATGTTCATTTCAGCACTTCATTAGTATTCTTCAATTTGGCCATTAGCATGGCCATTTTGAAGTTTTGGCCACATGTCTTTTCCCATGTGCATTTAGTGACCAAATATTCTAAATATAGTTCAAGGAATCCGATTACATTTATTCAAAACAAACAACTTCCCAAGGTGCCTGCAAGATTATGTAATATTGCAGCTGTTCAATAAGTTACATGTGGTTATTGTCATGCACTTTTCCAAAACCTGTTGAGAAACCTCCCTGCTTCATCTAACCTCTCAGAATTTTGTGATATTTTATTTTATTAGCATTTTAATTTTGCTAATGTTTTCTAGGCAGCCGAAACAAAATTGACAATTGATGTTCTCTCACATCTTTAGCTTGCAGAAAGCTTTCAAGAGGTTTATGATGAAAGCAAGGAGGACACTGAAGAAATGGGGGGGAAAGAGGGTGCCTACATTTTTCATGAAGAAGATGGAATTGCTGATGCACATGCTGATGAGCATGTATCTGGGAAGTTAAGCTATCAGTCAACTTTATGTTGTTCACATGAGTTTTAAGCTTAAGAAAAACAGAATATAGTCATTACTTGGGCTGCATTCTCCTTCCTGAGCTCAAAATGAAACAAAAATGTGAATATCAAAGCATCACTTAGGATAGCAAAGTCACTTGATCATGTGATGAGAGGTAGTGGACATGTTGTATTTTGCCTGCCTAAATTTATATAAAACATGGCCTTTTACTGTGGTAACCAAAACCAGATGATCCCAGAGGGGTAGCTATGTTAGTCTGTAGCTTCACAAATAACAAACAGTCCTGTAGCACATTAAGGACTAATAACAATATTAGTTAATGAGTTTTCTCAGAAAATCTAAGTGAATCTTATCCACGAAAACTCATTGTCTAATACAGTTGTAAAATTGAGTGAAGTGCCTTAAAATCAACATTATGCTTTAGTGTACACACAGCCTGACGCTGATATTAGGAAATGCTAGGTCAGAGTTATGTAAGGCCACAGAACATCATAGCATATATTAATGGACTTTCCTTCTGACCTGGCATGCAAATGAAAAACCTTTGCTGGGTATTACAGCTGGGTAGTTTGAAAAGGTCAGTCCCAAATGAGATACTGTATTTTATATTTACTATATTTGGCCTTAGATGCTCCAAGTGTTCAAACCAGAATTTTGGTTAATTTGCACACAAGTCTTACCTCTTACTCAAAGAAGGTTCATGTTTAGAGATCAGAAATTCTACTGGGATGCTGTCCACATCAGAATCCCAATCAATTTGACTGTGAACTAAGTAAATTCCTCTTTCCATTGCTCTTTGAATCCTCAAGTCAGTTGACCCTTTTAGTTTTCAATTGCCATGTCAACAAATACTGCTTTTTTGAGATTGTCAGACCCTGAAGAAAGGAGTGAGTTGAGTTTACATGTGAACTCTGAGAAATGAAAAAATATCAAGGCAGGAGACTATAGTGAAGTATCTTGAACTTATCATTTATTCAGGAAACTATCACTAGATGTTAATGTACCATTTGTTGCTCAGTCTTGAACCTTTTGTTTTCTAAAATTGTACCTGAAAAAGTTTATAGTAGACAAATCCAGGCCAGGAGCATCTGGTCAGAGTGGGACTTCTATTAATATATCCCAATCTGGTCTGGTGATGTTGAGACAGAATTAATATTAAATGAAGTTCCAAATGATGCATTGGTGTCTAACTCCCATTAGTACCAATACAATAGAGATGTTCATCTCTGGGGAAGAATTTGCAAAATTAATGACGTTTTTCACAGAGCTAAAATTACAAGAATTGTTTTCACACCATATTAGGGGTTGTGTTTTTTTCTGGTGTTTTGGATTATAGTGGTTTGGAACAGACACTGTGAAACTGGTGGTGAATGTCTTACTCCAGATGTCTGCCAGCGTAAAGCAGGATGGTATGGGCCTACATGTAACACGGGTAAAATCGGTTGTTCTCCAAAGGGAGCTGCTTTGCGAGAGTTCTCCACTCAGGGACCTACCAGAAGCAGGAGGGACTCCCACTGTTCAACCTTCTGAACAACTTGTTTCAAGCAGTGGTATGCTGCTGCTGCTGCTCTGGAACCCTAGCGACCCATTGTGCACCCAGGGTTAGTTCATTTCTTAGTGCTGGCTGGAACTTTGAAGGGAATGTAATTTCTGTTCTCTCACCTGCCGTCCTTTAGATTCATCATAGTCACATTACTCCTTAAAGCCCTGTACTGGCAACAAAGGGACCCTGTTTTGTCACCCAATCATGGCTGGGCACAGTGGTTATGACAGACGCCACCGGTCCAGGGCAGAGTTGGGGGGCCCGGCTAAGGCGGGAGGGGCTGGGCTGAGGGCAGTCAGTCCTGGCCCTGGCCCACCTAACATTCTCTCTTAGCCCTGTGTGGAGCAGCAGCACGGCGCTGTGCGGCATTTCAAAGGGGCCTGGAGCTTCAGCCACCACCACTGCTGCTTTGGCAGCAACAGTGGCTGGAGATCCAGGCCCCTTTGAAATGTCAGGCCTGGGGGCAGCTGCTCCCTTTGCCGCCCTATCGGCGGGCCCAGCTAGGCATTTCTTTGTGGCTTTCATTGTTTTGTTAATTGTTTTCCCTTCTGTGGGGCTGTAGCCATGTGTGATCCCATATACCTCAGTGGTGGCTCCTGCACAGAGCCAAATGTCGGTCTCTGTCCAAAAGGATTCTTTGGTGCCTGGTGTCAGAATGGTCATCGGTTTTCTCTTACTTCTGGTTTATTAGAAAACCCTCAGGAAATGTCTCCCTATAAAAGGGAACTCTCAGGATTTCAAAAGAGCCCAGTAAAGTAACATAAGTGAAATGTAGAGATCTCCTTAAGATTTCATTCTTTATACTTGCTGGGAGGATGAATGGACCTTTGCTCACCTTGTGCCTTAGCACCCACACAGATGCCAGTCATAGATGTACAAGGTCTGTTGGCGCTGGGGTGTGACTAGGCACTTAGCTGATTAACATGCACACTACTCTCAGTACAGCTATGATTTTGTCATGGATATCTTTAGTGCAAGTCCACGAGGGGATGGGCAATAAAGAAAAAAATCACGGAAGCTTATGACTTGAATTTTACTAAAAATATGCATGACAAAATGGGGAGGACTAAGCAGCTTTAGGGGCCAACTGGGAGCTCCAGGAGCCCCCACCACCTGTAGATGCTCAGAAGTCCAGGGTCCCCATCCACTCACAGCTCAGAGCTGCAGAGCTGCCACCACCCAAGATGGCTGGGATCTGCAAAGGAAGCCAGCCAGGACTGTGGGATTCCCCTACCCTGCCCCCCACGGTGTCTTGGAGTCCCCATTGCCTGTGGTAGCCTGGAGCTATGGGTCATCCTGGCTGCCACAGAAGGTGGGAGATGCAGGGGTTTCCCTGCTGCCCACAGTGGTGGGGAGCTACACGGTGTCCCCAGCCTGTGGTGACTCAGAGCCCCAGAGTTTCCCCTCCGCCCCAGCAGCCCACCATCACTGGCTAAAGTCCTGGAAGTCTTTAGAACTCACAGACTCTACAACTTCCCCAGCCTTCATGACAAAAAGGTAGCCTTAGCGGGGATACTAGTGTGCATAGCATCCTGCAGACTGGGCCCTGCATCTGCTACAACATAGGCACCGCACCATGTCATTATGGCTCCTGCAGGCAGCCAGGGGTTTGCTAAATACCCTAGAAAGATGCCCTATAGATGTGCATCTTAATAATATGCAAGTGTGTAACTACAATGGGGGCTGTGAAGGGAGGCGGCACAGGGCCGTTTTGCTGCGCCTACAGCATCATGGAATCCCCTCCCCAGTTACAGAGTCCTCCTCAGTCAAGAGAGCTGTTGGGCTTATGGTCCCTGTGTGTGACATAGCAAGTAGCCAGAGGCCATGGCACAATCCCGTCTTGGGGCCATTTTCTTTACAAATAAGTTGACTGTGCTTTTAGATTAAAGCCCTGTCTGCCTTTGTGTATTTCACCTGTGCGCAGTCAGCACTGTCTGTTTGGGGATCGGTGTGCACTGCCTAACCTGTGCTCTTCTTGGCTTGGTTATACTGGAGTCATCTGTGCAAAGAAACTACTATATGGACACAACGTAATAAAGGAACAGGAAAACAGCAGTGGCTCTGGTTTTACGGAAGCATGTTTTGAAACTTGTTTGAAAGCCAGATTTTGTTTTTCAAAACTAAAGGTATTGGTAATTCAAATACAAGTTCCAGTTTCAGCACAGATTCTAATTTCAGGTAGGCATTGTTAGCTAAGTACTAGGAATGGGGCAAAGTATTTGTTTAGTGAGTACGAAAATTCATAGAATTCTTTGAAAATGTGAACCTCAGTTTGTGCAAAGTATTATTTTGTTGGATTTAAGTTTTGAAGGAGCTTAATTTATATTTAAGTAACTGATTTTAAAAGGATTCAGTGTTCATGAAAAACTTTGTTGCAAAGATATCCTTTACTGACATCTTGAAAGGTTTAATCTTTTTATTAAACTGAGGATTTGATTTGAGTTATAAACATTTTCTATTCAATACAAACATTACAATGTATACCATTACAGAGAATATTTGCTATTTGTGTCTCCCTAATTCATATTTTTAAATGAATTAATGCTTTATGGATCAGTATTCAATATTCTGTTTCTGAGTGTGACAGAAAAGCAAATATTCATTGGAAGCTGTTAAATTTTATGATGGAAGTTACAACATGTTCTGAGAACACTAAAATATTTTATTTTTCCCAAAGTACAGAGACATCATGGTTGAAGAAAATCAAATGCATGGATTACAAAACTATGCTGTATCAACTAAGAGGCACATGAAACTAAAAAGAGGCTTTGAAGGCAGTGATGAATTCAATTTCTTTAAACAAAGAGTGCTGTCTTGAAGCATGTCTAATAGATTCATTATGATTTTAAAGCCAAGAGCACTAATTTTTTAAGAGCTTTAGAAGAATAACATACTAAGAGCAGAGATGTAGTAATATGTTGTAAATCCTCCTTTTATTGCTGCCTCTCACTCAGAAACCACAGCCTCTGAATCTCTACAGTAGACCCTCACTTTGCACAGACTTGACTTATGAGTTTTCACAAAAACGCGAATTGAGTCCAGGGCAACCCTACTTTCCAGTATCCTGCCTCACCACTTACCTCCATGCTGCTGGCCAGCTCAGGGGCTCCTTAGGAGGCATCTTCTGCCTTGCGGCTGCCTAGCCCTGCAATTCCAGAGGCACAGAGGGGCAGGCATGGCTGTAGCTGCCCAGAGCCAAGACACACTGCAGCTCGAGCAGCCCAGGGCTCCTGCACTGTGGGTGGAGCTGCCACCACCCGAGCAGCCCCTGGAGCACAGGGCTCCAGTGCTGTGACTGGAGCTGCTGCCGCCTGTGCAACCCAGGGGTGGCAGGGGCTCCATGGCTGCTCTGCAGCCTGCCCCACCCCTAATGTGGTCCCCACCTGCAGAGGCTCCAGCCGCTCGGTTCCCCGAACCAGGGGAATTCTGGGGATCTCCCCAACTCCCTTCCCCAATTTATGCAAAATTTGATTTACACAGAGGTTACCCAGGACACAACCTCCGTATATATGGAGGATTTACTCTACTGGACTTTGGGTATCATAGATAATACAAACACCTAATCCTTTGTGAAGCCATCGTTGGAGCAGTGATCTGTAGTGAATATCCTTTCTTGGAACTTAATCTAAATACAGTAAAACTCCAATTAGCTGATATAATTGGGACCAATCCATGGTCAGATAACGGAAAATGTTGGGTAAACCAGGGAGACAGCCATGAAGGCGGGGGGAGCTGCCAGCTGCCCAGGTCCCTTCTGCGGGGCAGGCTGCTGGCTACCACGAGCCAGCTCATGGTTGCTGCAGGGCTTCAGGAGTGATTCTCCAACCCCTGGTTATCCAATATTGTGCCCCAGCACAGTGGCAGCTGCGGGGGGCAGGGCACGGCTGGGGCTGGGGTGGTTTTCGCAGCTCCAGCGTGAGCTTAAGGAGGGGGCAGAGCTGGGGCTTATGGCTGTCACCTCTTGGGGGGATGCTAATTGTATGGGAGAGGTACAGGGGAAAAGCAGTGGGGGTCCCCATGTGTGGCACTGTTGCCAAGCACTGTGGGGGGGGACAGTGTGGTACAGGGGCACTTACCTCTTCAGGCACAGCGGAGTGCCCTGTCTCTACCTGGCCACTGTTTTCTTGCTGTGGCTGCCCCGGGGGTCACTCTGCAGTATGGTTGTTCCCTGCACTCACTGCCCCTAGTGGTGAGTCTGAAGTATGTCACCCCTCCTGTCGATGCCCCTCCCTTTCCATGAACTGGGAAATCCTAAGAACTGACATTTCAGCCACATCCCAATTTCCAGCCACAGCCAAACCCAGACCTTGGTTTACGTTAGAGCCAGAGGAAGCTGCGTACCAAATTTCATGGTGGGAACTCTTACGATTTAAGAGGAGTTCTTGACCAATCGCAGCACAGACAGACGTTCTCTAAAATATATACGACCTTCTAAAGATGGTTACAAATAAACGTTTTTACAAAGTTGAAGAATTGATGACTCCTCCCTGTGGAAACATTTATGTACCTATCTCACGTACATGGTGAAAGTCCACACCATCTTATTTCTGGCTATTCGCTGGTTCAACACACACTGCCCAGCCCTGGTACCGGCCTCTGCATCCTCTGCAACTGCAGGCTCTCCTCTGCTAACTGGGGGATCTAAAACTAACTTTCAACTTTTGTTAAAAGAGAAAAGTTTCTAGTCATTTTCCCTGAGAAGACTGTGATCTTTGCCTCTATCAGAGCAGGCAAAATATGGCCCCAGGGCCTTGCCTGCTGCTCTCCCCATGCCAAAGTAGCTGGCTGCAGGGGCCATGTGCTGGGGGTGGTGCACACAATCTCACAGCGCCTATTGATTAAAGGACACACAACACGCAGAGCACGTGGCCTCCACAGCCAGCCACTTTGAGTGGCATGCAGGGGCTCTGGAGGCAGGGAGCCTGAATGAGTGTGCTGCTGGTCAGCCCACCCTTTCCTGAACCCAAATTCCCTGCCCCAGGTCACAAACCAAACCCTCTGCACCCTATCTGAACCACCAGTCACAAGCTCCTCCTTCATCCATTCTCCAGATCAGAATCCTCTCCTGCACCCCCCTCAGCAACACCCCAATGAACTGCCCCAGAGCACAACCTCCTTCTTCACCCAAACTCCCTCCTCCCAGACCCCCACTCCACCCCAATCTCATATCTTGAGCTCCCTTCTGCACCCAGCCTCCATCCCACACCCCATAATTCCTCCATCCATATCATGGACGAGTGTGGCCTTGACCACTTACCAAATTCTTGGCACGGCCCCTCCATCAAAAATTGTTGCCCATCCCTGGTCTATGTGAAGTGGTGGCCGGCCTAGGACAATGGGGCATGAGGTGGTTTTGATATCAGCACACTCATTGGCTGAAGACTCTGCCCGATATGCTGCTAGCAAAGAGAGCCTGGAGATGCTCCACAGAAAACCTGCAGTGTTGATAATGGAAAAGAAATTGGATTCTAGAATGTCTTTGGCATTAACTACATAGGAATTGAGGTCTCCAAGAACAACAAACCTGGAGGATTTCAACTTTATGCTGAGCTACTGCACAGTTAGACCCTCAACTCAAGGCATGAATGTTGCCTCAAGTTTGCTCCTATCATTCAGGTGGAGCACAGGGGTTGATTTTAAAAGCCCTTGAGTTCAGCTAGAGGGATTGGGCAGAGTAGACACACTCATTACAAATTCAGCCTGATGCTCATTATATCAACCTAAGCTGGTAGGGTAGACAAGCCTTAATTTAACAATAATAACAATAATTTATTTACAACAAGTCCTGTGGCACCTTATAGACTAACAGATATTTTGAAGCATAAGCTTTCATGTGCAAAGACCTGCTTTGTCAGATGCATGAGTGGAGGGGGAGGGGTTTCAGAGGGGTATTTAAAGAGGTGGGTCTCAGTAAAAGGAAGGGCCAGAGCTGACAAGGTCTATTCGGTCAGGGTGGAAATGGCCCGTTAACAGTAGTATACATCAAGAGACGAGAAAATAATTCAGATATGTCAGGAGGGATATTGCCCATTGTCAGATTCTAATGTGGAGGTGTGAACATCCAGAGCAGAGAAGCTGCTTTTGTAAAGGGCCAGCCACTCCCAGTCTCTGTTTAATCCTTGGTTGATGGAGTCAAACTTGCCAATGAATTGCAGCTCAGAGATTTCTCTCTCCATTTTATTTTTGAATTTTTTTGTTGTTGTAGGACTGCTACTTTTAAATCTGTTACTAAGTGTCCAAGAAGACTGAAGTATTCTCCTACAGGTTTTTGTATGTTACCATTCCTGACGTCTGATTTATGTCCATTTATTCTTTTATGGAGAGACTGACCGGTTTGGCCAATGTATATTGCAGTGGGGCATTGCTGGCACATGATGGCATATATTATATTAGTGGATGTGCAGGTAAAGGAGACCCTGATGGTGTGGTTGATGTTAGGTCCTGTGACAATATCACTGGTGTAGATAGGCGAGCAGAGGTGGCTGAGAGGTTTGTTGCAGGGATTGGTTCCAGGTTTAGAGTTACTGTGTTGTGGTCTATAGTTGCTGGTGAGAATTTGTTTAAGGTTTCATTCAAAATCCCAAACAGCATAAAAGTCACTTTAGCCAGCAGATGGTGCTATATTCCAGCTCTATTTGTCAAAAATAATCATGTTTGCAGCATGTTAAAATTCTTTGCTCTCATTCTAAACACAAACCCACCACACTTCATTTGCTAAAATGGTCCACAATGTTAAAGGGCCAAAGTCATAGGTCTTTTAGACATGGCTCAGACACAGCTAAAGGATATTTTAAGTGTGTTTCATCTTCAGTACTGTAGGTCTGGAAGGCTTCCATCAGTTTGAAGAAAAATTTCAAGAATATTTTGTTTTACTGTTCAGTGTATTTTAAGTTTTATTTAAAATAAAGCTTATTCCAGTGGCAAACACTTACCATTAAATTCCTTCCATCTCCATCCAGATGGCTTTAAAATGTGGCTAGATTTCTTAGATTTTTTTCCTTGAAAACTTAGTTGTCACAGTTGTGCCTTGTGCATTTATTACCTGCTGCTTTTCTAAGCTCTTTGTGGATTGGGCTATCCTATCTACTCTCTGCCTGTTTACTTTTGGGGAACCTGACGATAGTAGAAGTGAAGTCCTTTTGCAGTTGCATTACTGCTTGCCTGATTTTTATTCATTAGTAAATAGTGAATCATATATGGGGCCATCTACTCAGTGCTAGGGCCATCTCCTAGTTGTTCGGGGCATTGGTTCTGCAAGGACAACACTCCTTGTGGTCACACTCTGTCCCTTTTCCTCTCTTCCTCACTGTCCCAAGAAACACCATGGGTAACATCTCCAAGAGATTCGAAAAGATGTGCATTCATCTTGGGTACAAACAAGAGGCCTGGGTGGCTGGGCAGGAGAGCTTTCTCCTCTCCAAGGTGCAGTCTACAGATGGCAAATTGTAATAGGCATGCGGAATGTCCCACATATATTATACCCATGTTCTTTATTTGCCCTTTTCCTCAGAAGGAGCGAGCTCTGGAAGTGTGCTCAGCCCAGCCCTGGGGGTGCAAACCACAGATAAGCACTCTCCTCTGTTTTTTGTCTGCTTCTCGATAAAGCTTGGTGGCAACTGTAAGCATGAGAAAAGCTCCCTCCCCTTCAGCCACTCTGCAGCTGTTAAAGTTGAAGCCTGGTCCATAGGATGGTTTGGGTGCCCACCCTCAGGCCCCATACTTTAGGGGACCCTGCATCAGCTGCCTCAACTGTCCTCTGGATAGGACACATGGAGCCCAGGGCATCTCAGAATATTACTTGGGGGGATCTGGTGTGGGAGCAGCAGCACTCACCACGGCAGCAGGAATTGGAGGGCTCACCACCTGTCCTCAGGGTGCTCCACTTCCCTCTGCCATTGTGAAGAGGAGCACAGCAGTCTAGGAGATGGGTGGCAGAGCAGAACATGCTGCCAGATTGCTACTGAGTTGCTCTAGCTCCTGCCACCACCTCACATCGCTTGGGATGAGGGGGCTTTGGGTAAGAGGTGCACTGGAGGTGGGCTGGGGCAGAATAGGGCTGGGAAAGAGGCACAGTGGGGTGGGGCTTGGAGGAAGGGCTGGAGTGGGGGCAGGCCAGGTGCGGGGCAGAAGCAGAGCACTGTCAAGCCTGTGGTGAGAGGGTGACCCAGGCCCAATGACTAGGACACTGTGCCGGGGGGAAGGAGTGCCCTGGGTCATGTGCCCCACCCAGGGACAGCTCTGTCTAGGAGGATGGGGCTTACATATAGGCACTTCCATAGGGTGACCAGAGGAAATACAAAATCTCATTTGAAGGCACCCCACAAAGAATTGGTGTCCCTGGTTTGACGTTTCCCTACCCCTGCTCACTGGAAGAGCTGCTTGGAAAATGGTGAAAATAGTTCTTTAAGTTGTGAAACAACTGGGCCAAAATTTTGATGAGTCTTGACTGATTTTAATGCAGGGGTCTCCAATTCCAGCTCCGCCATGAAACTTCTGTAAGCTCCATGACAGTCCCAAGCCTGGATGAAGGAGGGTTGGTCAGATGTGTGTTGATGTGCTGACTGTCAAACAACAATAGGAATGAAATCTGATGCCAGTACAACTAAATGATAAAAGATGCCAGCTCAGATGTCACCCGGATAAACAAGGTCCGCGATACCAATCAAGCAATCGGGGTTGGGTCAATAAGTTGGCTACCAAAAGAAAATTACAACTAACACACATGCTATCCATTAGACCATGGAATGTCTGAACTCTGTGGACAACTGGAAAATTAGAGCTGCTTTGGAAGGAGATGGAGAGATACCAATGTAATATGCTTAGACTGGGAGAGATGCAATGGACGGCATCAGGAGAGATATGCAGTTGCAAAGTCATTTGGTCAGGAAACGAAATGAAGCATGAAGCAGAAGTTGGATTCCTTCTTAGCAAAACAGCTAGAAGAGCATTATTAGGATACAAACCAGTGAGTGCAAGAATGATGGTAGTGAGATTCAAAGCAAAACCACTCAACATCTCAGTAATTCAGGTGTATGCACCCATGTCGGACAGTACGGAGGAACAGATTGAACTATTCTATAAAGACTTGCCAAAGACAGCGGAGGAGATACCGAAGAAAGATGTGTTGATCATCAGAGGAGATTGGAATGAGAAGGTTGGAACAGGGAATGAAGGTTGGGAGAGAGTCATGGGAAGGTTTGGATATGGAGAAAGAAACGAACTAGGTGAGAAACTACTACATGCTACAGAGCATGAGATGGTGATCTGCAACACAAGATTCCAAAAAGAGGACTGTAAGAAGAGGATGTGGCAATCAAATGACAGGAAGTCCAAGAACATGATAGATATGATTTTGATAAGAAGAAGATGGATAACATCAGTACAGCAGTGCCATACTTTCCAAGGAGCACATGTAGACTCAGACCACAGTCTAGTGATCGCAAACATCAAGATAAAACTCAAAATAAAATGTAAGACACAGTTTAAGAAAAGAAGAGATGTGGCTAGGCGATGTGAGGAAGAAACAGGGAATACATACAGAGCAACGCTCGAAGAGAAGATTAAGAATATCGCCACAGAGAAAGACCTAGATAAGAGAGTCGCAGGGATAGCCATCGCTGTAGAAGAGGCAATTGAGCAGACTGTTCCAGAAGAAGAAAAGATCAATAAGAAGTGGATTACCCAGGAGACACTGAAGTTGGTTCAAGAGAAGAGAGCACTGAAAATCAGAAGAGATGTTTCTGAGATGGCAAAACAGCAATGTAGGGTGAAATGCAATGAGGTAAGGAAAGCAGCCAGAAAGGAAAAGGAGAAAGGGTTAGAGTAGCCATGTGAACGTATAGAGAGGTATTACAGTGAATGTAAAACCAGGGAGGTGTATAAAACAATTAGGAATATTAATAGGAAATGGCAACGGAAGCAGACGACAATCAAAGATGAGAACGAAGAAGTGCTCGTGAACAGGGAGAAGATCATGCAGCAACGGATGAGATATTGCACCGATCTATACAAAACACAGTTGTACCCGAGTGTCTCAGAGGGAGTGATTGAAGAACTGAAAGAGATATCTCCCCTGAGCATCAAGAGTGAGACTGATATTTCGAAGGAGGAAGTAGAAAAAGCAGTGAAATGACTAAAGAGCAACAAGAGCCCTGGAAATGATAAGATCACGGGAGAGATGATCAAATACGGTGGAGAAAGCATGATTCAAGAAATACACTGACTCTGTGATATAGCATGGAAAGAAGGGAAGGCACCTAAGGAATGGACAAGATCTGTGCTAGTGACAATACCCAAGAAAGGAAGTACATTGGAGTGCAAGAACTACAGAACGATTGCCCTAACAAGTCATCTAGGCAAGGTGCCAAGGATGATACTGACTGAGAGACAAGGACTGCAGATAGAGGAACATATAGCAAATGAGCAAGCGGAGTTCAGAAAAGATGGAGGTACCATAAAGCAAATATTGGCACTAAGACTGATAGCAGAAAAAGCTCGACGAAAGAACAAGAACGTATACATTTTCTTCGTTGATTTTCAAAGGCATTTGACAGTATAGATCAGAAAGTGACTTGGGTGGTGTTGGAGTCATACGGAGTGGATAGCAGACTGACACAGTTGTTAAAGGATATCAATGACAATGCGGAGGCAGCAGTGAGAACATGCGGGGAGTTGGTAAGTTGGTTGAAAACAAGTAGAGGTACGAGACAAAGAGATCCAATATCACCAAGTATCTTCATCGCCCATCTGGAGAGAACAATGGACAAGATCAAGGAGGAGGAAGAAGGGATATCTGTGCACAGGAAGAGAATTAACAACTTGAGGTTTGCAGATGATATAGTTATCATTGAGAAAGATGAGGAGAAGCCAGCAAAAACGGTGCAGGTGTTAAATGAAGAGAAGCAGTACGGACTGATTATGAACATTGATAAAACAAAAACAATGGTATTTGGAGATAAGGAAATAGGAAGGAAGATCAGTGTTGATGTTATTGAACTAGAAAATGTAGAGAAGTTCACATATCTGGGGACCAACATAACATATCATCTAGACTGTGAGAAGGAAATAGTGACTAGAACAGAGAAAGCAAGAGCAAATTTGAAGGTGATGGATAAGATCTGGAAAAGCAAAGCGATTAGCGTAAGAATGAAGCTGAGCATTTTGAAAATGTGTATTCAGCAGTATGTTGTACAGATGTGAGACATGGGTAATAACAAAAGATTCAAAGAGAAGAATATTGGCATTTGAAAATTGTTATATATATCGAGGATGTGAGTGACGTAAGAATAAATTTGAATATTGATTAGGCTAAGTCAGTCACACCAGAGCAATGGACTGGACTAAAACTAAGTCCTTTCCAATGCTCCCAGGATTTTACCCCGTGACCCTGCTCGCCGTCTACAGTGGGTCTAGTCACAACGGGTTTTCAGGGTGTGTGAACTGCGCTGCTGCGGTGTGTTTACCCAAGGAAGAAATACGGACAAGGTGTTAGGTTTAAACAGGGAGAAAGGGTTTATTTAACAAAGTAGAAGTGTGGATTATGATAAGCTAGGTGACACAAAATATGTGGACCCTTGTTTTTCTGAAATAAGCACAGGATTTGAATACTAATTGGCTTATAGCCTTAAACAATAGGTAACTGCTATAACAGCACTGCTATCTAACCCCTTAGCTACTTACTGCGCTTCCGGGACGGGCCGTGCAGCCTTCGATGCATGCTGTAAAATGGAAAGGATAACTTCAGAGCTGAATATTGTATTTATTTGTTCCTGGATCTTCCTGAGGTTCACCAGGTCGCTCGACCCTTGGCCGACTACCACGGGGAGCAGATCTTACTTAGAATAAGAATTTGCCTGCGCTAAGCTAGGTCAATTCTCTAGTTAAGTGGGTTGCCCTGCTGGCCAAGCAGGGGAGAGCCCAGTATATGCGGGGTTTCCTTCTGAGAGGTTATCCCCTTAGTTAAATGGTGGGGTTTTCCTAGTTAAAGGTTATCCCCTCAGAAAGGTACTGCCTATTTCGACCACCTTGTTACGATAGCCCTTTATTGCAGACCTTCATTACCCTTAAAAGGTTACTAAGAACACCAGGGTTTTCCCTTTATAGGGTTATCCCTGACCGCTCTACCCTCCTAAATGGGGCGGGGCTTATAGCTCTGGATTATAATTATAAAGCAGTTTGCCTAACTATTCTTCTGTGTGCATGTAATAGTTTTAGGCTAGACCAATAGCATTGGCCTCCTGTGCCTTTACAAAGAGACAAGGGATACAAAATTTAAGACGCAGATCATGGACTTGGGGAAGTCCCAATCCACTTTCTGTTACAAAACTATATAAAAACATTAACTGCTCACCTAATTACTTATATTAGCCTTAAACCCAGACCACAAATACCTCCCTATTCCTGCTCTGTAATCCAGGCGCTGGGCCTGTAGTTCTCTTCGAGCTAGGAAGTTATGACCCTCACGGCGCGCTTGTACGGCAGCCGCGTCAGGTCAGATAGTAAAGGAGGAAGGAAGAAAAAGAGAGCCAGGAGGAAAACCGGCTTGGTTAACAAAACCTCCTGTCTTTTCAGGAACGACCGTAATATTTCAGACACCGGCCCGAGCTAAGGTCGGTGACTGGAAGGGCAGGGTCGCTGCTGCGGTTTCCCCGTGCAGGGCACCGTTGTTTAGGCGGTGCGGTCTGCCGGGCAAACCCTCCGGATAAAAGAACCGGAGCCTTACTAGTGATTTTTTGCTCTTTGTAGACTGGAGCTCTTCTGGTCTTCTGACTGGAGCGCTTCTGTTCTTCGTCGGCCCACGGCAGCTAGCGAGCGATGACTGACACGCAGGTCAGCTTCGGCTCTTCCGCCAGCGATGTTCAGCTACAGGCTCAGTCCAGCTCTTAGCTCAGTCCTTTTCTGTAGTCTTCTTTCTTCTTTGTCTGTTCTCCTCCGAGGTCTGGTCCGGAACGCCCCAAGCACGGCTGCTCTCCTGAATATATGCAGCCTGGGTGGACCTGTTTGACAACCTCTGCCTGCTAGGTCCTCCTTAGTGCCACAATGTATCAAAGGGGCATTTGACTACTACATATGTATAAGGATTCTAAATTAACCAATCAGTTTGAAACCTTTCAAACGATAACTTCATACATATTCATAGCCCACCAAATATTAATTGCAACGGTCATTTTCCAGCGGCCATTTTGTGTATCTAAACACCATTTTGACAGTAAATATACTTTACAATTTATCTAATTTTGATGTGGTTTGTGAGGGAAATATGTCACCACTGCTGGTAAAGCAGATTATAAATTTTAAATGCTCAGCTTAAAGGCTGTTTGGTCAGGATGCAGGGCAACCACACAGACACCACGGCTCATGGACAGGGACATATAAATCACCTCAGAAGAGGATTTTTCTACAATATAAAGATTCTGAGAATAGGATGGATGCAGAAGGTCACCAATGAGGAATTATATAGATACAGCCGAAAGACAACCTGCTGCAGAAGATAATAAAATGAAAGCTACAACTATTTGAGCATATTTGCAGAATGAATGATGAATGAAAAATCAAGACCCTGGTATTCAGCATAATGGACGGTTCGAATAGGAGAGGCAGACCCCATAGAGAATGGATAGATGATATAGTAGATTGGTGTGGAGCTAGTCTGCAGAAACTCAGCCACTCTGCACTGGACAGGGAAAGATGGAAGGAAATAGTGAGAGAGGCATCAGACACCAAAGGGTGCTGAGCCCACGGTTGTTGATGGTGAAGATTGTATTTTCACCCTACAATGATGTCTTCAATTCCATCTACCTTAGGGCCAGTGCTAGTCCTCAACTCCTCCTCTCTGGCAGGGCTCCTGAAGAGGAGGGGAGAAGGTCCTTCATGTATCCCCTTTCCCTGTGTTGCCAGTCTGCACTTGCTGGCCCACACACTCCCCCACCATGTATTCCTGCTGCCCCATGGCAATTTAACATCGCCCCTGGGGCCCTGGTACCAATAACCATTGCACAGTTGGGTTAGAGCAGCTTCTGGCTGCTAGATCTGTGCCACTACTAGCACATCCCTGTGGCCCAGCAGTGGTGTGTTCAGAGCCTTCCTGACCTGCCCTGGGCCCTGGGCTTTAAGGGTATCCCACAGCCATTGCCCCAGCCATTTTAAGAATGGAATGGTCCTTCATGCGGTGGTTAGCCTGCAGGGCCCTGAGTGGACTGGGCCAGCAGCCAGGGTCAGACCCCCTGCACTCACCATGGCAGTATGAGCCATGGGAAAGCAGAGCTGTGCAGCAACCTGCTTCAGTCCACAGCCATCTCCCAACCTTGTGGGAGGGGGCTGGAGGGAAGGTATGTAACATGGAAGAGAGGGTGGAGCGGGCCTGACTGAAGAACTGCTCAGGCTTCAGACAAACCCTGAGCCATGAGTTTGAGACCCCTGTTTTAGTGGAATGCTGATGCTGCTCCCGTCCTCATGGTGTAGTCTTTGTAACATCTCTCTTCAATGGCTGTGCAGCCACCTCCACCCACACTGCTGTCACCAAAGGGCATTCTTCAGAGAAGAAGGGTTTTCCGAAGGATAGGGAATCTGCCTGGGATTTGGGAGACTTGGATTCAGGTGTCCTACTCTGTCACTGACTTCCTGCGTACCAGACCGGGGATAACAGCACTTTCCTACCTAACAGGGGTTCTGGGAGAATAAATATAGCATGTTTGGGTGTTATGGTAATGGACGCTGTAGAAATACTTAAAATGGCTACAGGCTTCTGTCAGTATGGAACTAAATTTAGGAAGGTCATTGGAGGATCCTGACCCAATAAAAATAGATGTTAGACAATGAGTGCTCATGATCCTAATTATTCTATTTTTATTGTGACTCACCACAGAGCAATGCCCAGTGATTGAGTAATACAACAACTTGATGCTTTGCAGCTTGCTGCTCTTGTTAGATAAGGGCAACCTTCTTCCACTGTTTCCTACCGTGATCCAGTCTGTTCACTGGCTACCACAGCTATAATAGAGCACTCCATCACCTATAAATTATTCCTACCAGAGAGAAGAGTTCCCTTAGTGGCTGGATGACCTTATTAGAGGTAAGTTATCACTCGAGGCACAATGGACTTTTGAACGTATAGATGAACAAAAGTTTTTAACACACAGATGTTTACTGTGATCTGCTATTAAAGCAGGAGGCATATTCATGAGGACATTGTTTCTATTTATGGTAATCAAAGAGAAATAAATAAGGAAAAAGACAAATGTATGTTTTATTTAAAAGGAGATACTTACTTCAACATCAATGGCACGCACCTACAAAATTATTCTACTTGTAAAGCACACAAAAGAACTTTGATTCATATTCATTTGCTTTGTCTGAAATAAACACTTTCCCTTTCATACAGAAGAGTTTTTTTGAAAAATACTTGGGACAAAAACTACTTATAGAGAACTAAAAAACCTCCTTCCTCTCTTTCATACTCATCAAAGCAACACAGCTCATCTCCAGAGGATAGTACAGCAAATGAAATCAGCACATATTTGGAACTACACACTTCCCACTATGTTGACAAGGCAGTTTGCAAACCAGATACATGATATGTCTGCCATACAACACAGTTTAATTTTTCTTGCATGTCTCATTGTAAAGCAGAAGTGTTCCCTAGCGACAATACTGGGACAATATCAATAAAAGCATAATGGAAGTACTGTAAGCAATGACTGTCTTTGACTTATAGCCTCATGAGCCTCACTGGGAACCAGTGTTGCATCAAATTTTACTCACATTTTATTCCCTTGTTCCGTCTTCTCCGCCTTATGAGCAGAGAAAATATAAATCTTAAATCCAGTTCTCTCTGGAAGGCTGGCTTGCGATTTGAGCTATAAGCCTGCCTGGGGACATAAGAAAAAAAAGAATACCATAAGAAGATCTAAAGGACTTCCTGGACTCTGAGCATAGAGGGGAAAGCAGGTGCTACTTCCTGCTTACCTTCCAGAACAGTAAGGTGGGGAGGGGTAGTGAATAGACAGTAGTTCCCCTCTCCTCATAATGTGCCAACTAAATTGGCCTGGGGCAGGGAAAGGATGCTGTAATTTGCTATTGGCACAGGCCCAAAAAGTGAAGTTCAAAGTGGCAAAGGTTTGGTGGCTGCTGTCTCTGAAATGATCACTGGCCCCATAACTGAAAAAATCCCAACAGAATATGGAGAGTTTGATATTTTTTATCACTGTTTATTCCACAAGACTGTAATTAACAGCAACCTTTGGCACCAGGCACTTCGTAGTATCTCCACAGCATGCCCCACATCTGTCCTTGATCCTCAGGGCAAGCTCTGTACATCTGTCTGCTTGCATTAGATAGGACAAGGGATAGGCTCTTTCATCAGGGATCTGATTTGTGGTGTCCCTCCAATAAGCAAATCTATTATAGTATTTATTTGTAAGGTTTCCTAATAAATACAAGCTTCAGTAGTGTTTCTGCAGTGTGTAGAATCCAGGGCCCATCTGACTCTGGAAAATCAGAACCAATTTTTTTTTCACCCAGTCATCCATTTCAAAAGGATTAACCCAGAGAATTAATCCAGAGACACTAAAAGCTACTGCAAAAGAGACTGAGTTCAAGGACAAGCGCTAGAAAACAATTCTTTCTGTCTCTGAGACCGGTTGGAGTACATCTGCACCACTTATTCTCCAAATACACTACCTGTCGGGGCTGTCTTTCAAAGCAGTGTTATTACAGAACATATGGGGAAGCTTGAAGTGAATGAAAACCTTTTGAGCCTTCCTTCATTGTATTAATCACTCTGGCCGTTTCTACACAAGCCACTTCCTTCGGAAGTGGCATGCTAATACATGGAGCAAAAGATGCTAATGAGCAGCAGATGCAAATTCCCCGTGCCTCATTAGCATAATGTCACGTGATTTGGAGTCCAGAAGACTGTTCTTCTGGACTCCAAAATGCTGTGTAGAAGCATGGCCCCCCCGGGGGAGCTTCCAGAAGGACGTGCTTCTTCCGGAGGCCGCTTCTTCCTGCATCTACACAGTGTTTTGGAGTCCGGAAGATCAGTCTTCTGGACTTCAAATCATGTGACATTATGCTAATGAGGTGCAGGGAATTTGCATCCATGCCTCTTTAGCATCTTTCACTCCGTGTATTATAGCCTGTGTAGAAACGGTCTCTTTGAAAATGTGAATGCTCATACTGTGGATCCACAAAGGTCAGGCCCTAATCCTCAGAGATCTCGATATCTTTAGGAACTAGCTGTTTAGATACCTTTGAGGTTCTGGGCATAAGTGCTTGGGAATGGTTTTGGGCTAACAGCCCTACTCAATACCATTCTTTATTAACCCTTGGATGAAGAGGAACACAGGAAGCCCCCATCCCCAACAATAAGCTGTCAAACTGTAGAAAAAACCCTCCTCGTCTATGGTTACACTCGAGAGTTTTGTTGACAAAACAGGGGTTTTGTCAGCAAATCCTATGGAGCATTTACACACAAAATGGGTTTTGTCAACAACATGTTGACAAAACACGGCACTTTTGCCAGCAGTGCTCTGCCGCAAAACTTTGAGGCACAACGCTGCTGTTGACAGATTTCTATCAACAAAAGAGCTGTGTAAACACCCCAGCCGAGTCTACATTAGCCCTCTCCTTTCAGGAGGGGCATGACAATGAGGGATTTCGGCAGATGCTAATGAGGTGCTACCATGAATATGCAGCGCCTCATTAGCATAATGGTGGCTGTGCATGTTTTGAAAGTGCCTTTTTCTAAACACATGCCACTCGTCTAGCCAGGGGCCTTTCAAAAGGACCCCCGATTTCAATAGCCCCTTCTTCTCATTTGGTTTTGGGAAGAAGGGACTTTTGAAGTCGGGGGGGTCTTTTTCAAAGGCCCCCATCCACATGGGTGGCACATGTTTAGAAAGACCACTTTCAAAACCCGCATGGCTTCCATTATGCTAATAAGACACCACATATTCATGGCAGTGCCTCATTAGCATCTGCCGAAATCCCTCATTACCAGGCCCCTTCTGACCGGAGGGGCCTAGTGTAGACACAGCCCCCAAGGGGCCTTTCTCGACAGACAGGGCATCCACAACAAAAGGAAGCCCTGTCCGCTGTGCTTCTGGGTGCTGTTTTGTCAAGAGAGCAGCCAGGCAGCCTGGCCGCTCTGTCGACAGAGCGGAGCACTTTCCTGATAGGCTTGTGTGTGTGGTCACACTCTGTCGACAGAAGTTTCATTAGCAAATCTCTTCCAACAGTGACTTCTGTTGACAGAGTGCTGTAGTGTAACCGTAGCCCTCTCGTATAAGAGGATGTTTCATTTCATTTCATTCAAATCCTTGTCTCTCAAATGACACTGCCAACCGGTGCCAGTGTTGGGTTTATTTGTGATGTGGGAACTTGTTGACTAGCAATTGATCTGAGATCACAAAATATTTTTCACCAAGGCCCACAGAAGTCATTAGATAACGATTTTTGGTGGCTACCAACCAAAACTTGGATTTGAACAGTGACTTTGAGATGAAAAGCTCTCTATCCCTTTACCAAGCTCACAAGCCACTTTGGTTAGCTATCTGAGGGCACCACTACACAAAGATAGCCCCAACACAGATGAGGACAGGTTCATTCATTTGTGGTTTTGTCAAGCATCAATGCTCTGAGGACAAAAATGGTAATTCAAACAAATATACAAAATACTTACATGTCATGCTCCACCAACACATCCCCAAGACAGCTCCAGATTCCAGGAGACACATAAGCCCCATCATGCCAACACCCCTGAAGAAAATCTCTGGAAAAGAAGAATGGATTTTAAAAAGGAGTTCTTTTCATTTTAAATATGTTAGTTTAATTAACAGCATGAGGGAAATGAAGAAGGAAATAAATGCTATGCTCCCTCAGACATCATAAGTGGTAACATCAGTAGAAGTAGGGTACTGGCAACCTGATTCAAGATACAAAATATTGAGGATCGAAGGTTAGATGTTCCAGTGGTATAAATCAGTGTAGGTCCACAGGAAAACTATGTCATTGAGGCTCTGGCCTTCATTGAGGTTCAGGCCTATAAATGTATTCATGTAGCTGTGGTTCACTTAAAAATTCAATGAGCGACCCATCCTGTGTAGAGTCATACAATCCTTAATGGACCTACAACACTGTAGCTCAAAGTAATGTGATAGCACTTCTCTTTGAATTAATGTCACCACTTTTACTGGAGTACTATCATTTGCATAATTATCAGCTCTTTACTATTTTTTAAAATGTTTTTATTGGCTTTGCAGTTACACCTCAAGCTCATTGAGAACATTTTCATTATTCTTGCTCTGCATACTGCATCTATAACCCAATTTTATCATCCATTTTATAATTCCATTTTATCATCCTAATAGAAAAGCAATGTTGCCATTTTAATCAGGAAAAAAGTCTGGTTTTTCAAATTAAATGGCTTTTACAGCATACAAGTCTGCTCCCCACTACTTCTTACACATTCAGCCAATCTTAATTTGTCTGAGCAGACTGCAATGACACGTCTGGCAAAACATTTCATTCCCACAGATCTCTCATTAGGCTGCCATCTGGGCATGTTTACAGTCCTCAGGAGCTGTTAGCTTTTTGAGTTACCTCAGGTGAAAATGAAACATAAATCTTGGCACTTACCCACCTGGCCTCTTGAGCCTGTCCAACCAGAAGCACAAATATACTGCACTTCCCCATTGGTAAAGATGCATTCCCCACCATTCTGACACCTTCCCTTACAACTCGCTGCAAAGTGCCACCACACTGAACACATCCAGCAGATAATTAGCATTAAATAGTCCGCTTTCTGATTGTAGCACAAATCTGAAGAAGCTAGCAGCCTGAAAGGGTAGTCTCATCAGTAATTAATTAGAAGCATTTATTCCTGTGTGATATTCTTAAGCTTTGCAATGTGCTCTTTAGCTCCAAGATATTATTAAAACTGAAATAAAATAAATTGCTTAAATATTAACAGAATTTCTGTCATAGTTATATGTGTGTTAGCACAGTGTCTGATTTTCATGCCCTTCAATTTACGAGAGTGAAGTAAGGAACTACTTAATGCAAGAAAAGATGACAGGATACAATAGAGATGGGTCAATTTTTTTGACCTACAGAGCTTTTTTCACTAAACAAATGCAGATGAGTTGACTGAAATATTTTGCAAATGGATATGGAATTTGTCAGTTCATTTCTGTCCACAACAGACACTGAAAAAAACCCTGAACATGTTGACATAGTCAAAAATTCAAGTTTTGAGATTTTTTATTCCAGATCACAAGTTTTGAAATGTACCTCAATTGAAATATAACCCCTCCACACGCACCCCCCCTAAATCTTTTGTTTGACCACCAAACATTTTTTCTGTGATTTTTGTAGCTCAGCCAATGAAATAAAAAATCAGCTTTTGCAGAACTCTAGAATTGCGTCCTTAGGCCCCAACAGTGGGGCCAACAGCCTCAGTGGGCCTCTGGGCAAGGTGGAGAGGGGGCCCTTATGCTCACCCCTGGAAGGCACGGAGACTCAGGAGGGATAGGTGGGCTGGGGGCAGCTGGCACTTAGCGCTGCCTGAACCACAGTATGCTTCCCTGCCCCGCCCCCCCGCCCCTCGGCCCTTGGCACTTTGGCAGTGATTTAAAGGGACTGGGGCTCCAGCTGCAGCTGCAGTAGCAACGGCAGCTGGGAGCTCCAGGCCTTTCTGTAATGCCAGGCCCCATGGCAACAGCCCCATTTCACCCTTTACCCTCCACCCCCATCCAGGCAGCATTGTTAGGCCCCAATTCAGTGAAGCACTGAAGTACAATTAATAATTCATTGGTTCATTTTAAGAATGATCTCAAATCTCATTGAATTCAATGGGAGAATCAGGTCTTATTGAATTCGGGGTAAGTATTCTTTCTTGGCAACCTATAAGTGGTCAAAATATGTCTTGGATCAGAGCCTTCCCGCCCTCCTGGACTATGCCACCTTCATCTTCACAGATGTTCTTTGCACTAGATCAGGCGTCTTCCACCAGCAGCTCTGGAGCCACTTGTGACTCTTTGAACTTCTTTGTGGCTCCCAAAGCTATTACTGCAAAGTAAAAAACAAAACAAAACTAAACAAAAAAACTAAACAAAAAAACAAAACTCCTCATTATTTTTCATAAACAATGAATGTCTAAAAGCCCAACAATGAACAAGACAAAACATTGGATAACTCCCCCTTTAATATGTGCAGTGCATTGTAGGATATGATAGTGTATCTGTGTTTTGATCATGTTGCTAATAAAGTCTTGATTTTGAAAAGGAAAAGGAAAGAGAAGCTTGTGGCTAGTTTTGCGGCAACTCGAAAGAAGGTGAAAAGAGGAAAGCCATTCATGGATAGTGACTGTATAAACAAGCACATTATCAAAGTATCAGAGTACAGTATATGTACAGTGATTTCAAAAACAACATTGTTCAGAATCTAACATCCTCCAGAGAGAGAGATGGCTCAGGAGTGAAAGTCAGGAAGGCAGTGGTACAAACACACATGTAAAGTGTGAGGAAATAGAATACGTAAAAAGTTTGCGAATGCCCTGCAATAAACATGTACCATATTAAAAATCATTGTGCGTGCACTGCTCTTAATATAGGGGTTACAAAAAATGTGGCTTGACGTTATTTACTAAGGACCATCCTGCATTGACATGCATTGTGGCTCTTGAATTAGTGTTTTTTACCCAAATAAAAAAAATGGCTCTTCTTGCTATTTTGGGTGTCAGCCTCTGTACCAGAGTAAAAAGTCCACATGGAATAGTTAGAGTGAACCTCTATCTAACATTTACAGTATACACATTATTAAAACAACAACAACCAGAATCTGTTGTTGACTGGAGTGGGGGAAAAGAAGAGGTGGGGTGTGGATATCGGTGAAGGGGTGAAGTGGGGACAGACTGAGCAGGAGCTGAGCAACCCCTGGGAAAGGGAAGTCAGTGTATCTAGGTATTACTGTCTGTCTTCTGAATGATTTTTTTGCAGCAGCTTTGCTATCATTTCACGACTTACAGGCCAGAAGGGAATAATAAGTGGGATTCCATAGGGGTCAGTTTTGGGGCCAGCTCTGTTCACTACATTTATTAATGATTTAGATAACGGCATAGAGTGTACACTTATCAAGTTTGCAGATGATCCCAAGCCGTGAGGGGCTGCAAGTGCTTTGGCGGGTAGGGTCAGAATTCATAATGAGAAAACTGGAGAAATGGTTTGAGGAAGATAAAATGAAGATCAATAAGGACAAATGCAAAGTAATCCACTTAGGGAGGAACAATCAGTTTCACATTTACAAAAGATGGTGTGACCACATAGGAAGCAGTGTTGCAGAAAGGGATCTAGGGGTCATAGTGGACCACAAACTGAATATGAATATACAGTGCGACATTCTTACTAAAAAGAAGCAAATATGATTCTGGGATGTATGAACATGAGTGTTGTGTGCAACACACAAGAAGTAATTCTTCTGCTCTACTCTGTTCTGATTAGGCCTCAACTGGAGTCCTGTGTCCAGTTCTGGGCACCACATTTTAGGAAGGATAAGGAGAAACTGGGAAGTGTCCAGAGAAAAGCTACCAAAATGATTAAAGGTCTAGAAAATATGATCTATGGGAGAAGATGAAAAGAACTGGGTTTGTTTCATTTGGAAAAGAGAAGGCTCGGAGGGGATGTGATCACAGCTTCCAAGTACCTAATAGAATGTCACAAACACAAGGGAGAAAAATTATTCTCCTTAGCCTCTGACAAGAACCAATGACTTAAATTCCAGGAAGGAAGGTTTAGGTTGGACATTAGGAAAAACTTCCTAACTGACAGGGTGGTTAAGTACTGGAATCTCCATCACTAGGGATATTTAAGAAGAGGTTGGATAAATATCTAAATGGGATGATATAGATGGGGCTTGGTCCTCTTGAGATCCCTTCCAGTGTTATTATTCCAGCTATTTCGAATTAGCATTTCTGGACACATAGTGCTATTTCGAAATAGTGACTTTGGGCACCATTTTGGCTTATTTTGAAATAGCGCTATTCCATGTCTTAACAGCACCTATTTTGAAACATCTATTTCAAAATAGGCATTATTCCTCCTCTGGTCTTGAAATAATGCACCCACTATTTTGAAATTCTTTTGAAATAGCGCATGCACAGTATAGACGCTAGCAAAGTTATTTCAGAATAACAGCTGTTATCTCAAAATAGCTACGTAGTGTAGACATAGCCTTGGAGCACAGATCTTTCAAGGAAAATGCAATTGACAATTTTGGAGTCTGCGCAGTAGTGCAGTGTAGCCTGTCCTAAAACACATCCCTGTGAGCCTTCACTATCCAATTTCAAAGTTAAAATCTAACCCTTGTGTGCAACAAAATGGATTGGAGACTGAACCAAATACTGTATAAATATCATTATCCCTTCACAGAGAACAAGACTTAAATTCACATAATCCTTCTTGGCATATATTGGAGTTGCTTTTAACAAATACTGATTATAAACAACTACATTCCAAACCCGTTGAGCAATGACCAAGACATTTTGCATGCCAAGTAAAATAGTGTAATTTAGTTTTTTTTTTTCTGGTGTGTGTGAGTGTGCATTTTCAAAATGCACAAATGGCAGTTAGACACTCCCATTGAAAACTGATGGGAGCTAGAAGTCTCTATAACTGGTAATTTAGTAATTATTATTATTACTTTCAGAAACATTGGACATACTTTAAAATCAGATAGGTCATATTATTAGAGTAAATTCCATTATTTCTGCAAGTATGATGTAAATTTAGGACTACGGAATAACTGTATTTTACTTTGCAATGTTGATCTCCTCACCTGCATTACACTCAAGTAACCCTAGTCAGAATATTTCTAACTTTTTTAATCTCTGAGAATATCACTAAGTACATATGTTCCAATTCAGCAAAGTACTTAAGAATCTGCAGGAAAGGGGATAGGTGGAATCACAGAACACTAGCACTGGAAGGGATCTCAAGCAGTCATCAAACTCTCAGGAGGGATCCCAAAATGAATTGGGAATAAGGGAATTTCGAAGTCTGGGGTTTATTTTGAAGCTCCCACGTCTACATGACCGGTTTGCATTTTGAAAGCAGCACTTTTGAAGCACAACTGACCACGATTATGCTAATTAGGCAGTGAATATTCATATCAGCAGCTCTTTAACCAGTTCCAATCTATGTCATTTAAATGCCTCTTCCAAAAGGGAGGGGCATCTGTAGACACAGCTTAAGAGCTGGGTTCCAAACAGTAGCTAAAGTAAACTTCCTCGTTCCAGGAAGACATTAATATATGGTTTCCCTTTGGCTGCATCTACACGAGCAAGTTCTTTCAAAAGATTTTTTGAAAGAAGGGGGCTCTTTTGAAAGATCCCATGGAACGTCTACACATAAAAGATGTTCTTTTCAAAGCACATCAAAAGAATGCGGTGCTCCTTTCAAAATTGCTCTTCCTTTCTCGTTTCAGGAAGAATGTCTTCTTTTGAAAGCTTCTTTCAAAAGAAAATGTGTGTAGATGCTCTGCAGGGCCCTTCTTTTGAACGAGCAGTCCACATGGCATCTGATTTTTCAATCCCTGGCCTGTTCTTTCAAAACAATGGGGGGTGGGGGGAGGATGCTCTTTTTCAAAAGAGCAGATCACTCTTTTGAACCGCTGTTTTGTGTATGGATGCACTCTTTTGAAAGAAGTTCTTTCAGAAGAAGCCCCGGAAGGGCTTCTTTCAAAAGATATCCGTAGTGTAGACATAGCCATAGTGAAGTGCCTACAGAATGAGGCACACTTCATCTGTCTGTTAACATGCAACCAAATGGCAGAGGTGGCCAAGTGGTTAATTACCACTACGGATTCATTGTACTCTGCATGTGTGGGTGTGAAGCCCATCCTTCTTAGGAGCTATCTTTTGTTCTGGTCTTGTGTAATGATGGATGACATATTGCACCAATCTGTACAAAGCACATTTGGGCTCAAGTGTCTCAGAGAGACTGATTGAAGAACTGAAAGAGATCTCACCACTGAAAACTGACAGTGAGACTTATATTTTGAAGGAGGAGTAGAAAGAGCAGTGAAACAACTAAAGAACAACAAGAGCCCTGGAAAAGATAAGATCATGAGAACGATGGTGAAATATGATGGAGAAAGTATGATTCAGAAAATACACTGACCATGTAATATAGCATGGAAAGAAGGGAAGACAGCTAAGGAATGGACAAGATCCGTGCTAGTGATAATACACAAGAGAGGAAGTGCATTGGAGTGCAAGAACTACAGAACAATTGCCCTAACAAGTCATCTAGGCAAGGTGCTGATGATGATACTGATGGAGAGACTGAGATTGCAGATATAAGAACACCTAGTGGATGAGCAAGCGGGATCAGGAAAGACAGAAGTACCATACAGCACCTATTGGCACTTAGATTGATAGCAGAGGAAGCTCAACAAAAGGACAAGAACATGTACAATTGTTTTGTTGATTTACAGAAGGCAGTTGACAGTATAGATCAGGAAGTTACTTGGGCTGCATTGGAATCATATGGAGTGGATAGAAAGCTGATTCAGTTGTTGAAGGATGTCAGCGACAACGTGGAGGCAGCAGTGAGAATGTGTGGAGAGCTGGGAAGTTGGTTTACAAAGAGTAGAGCTCTGAGACAAGGAGATATGATATCGCTGAATATCGTCATCACACACCTAGAGAGAGTGATGGACAAGATCAAGGAAGAGGTAGAATGGATATCACTGCATGGGATCAGAATTAACAATTTAAGGTTCGTGAAAGATGTAGTTATCACTGAGGAAGTTAAAGAGGAGCTAGCAAGAATGGTGCAGGTGCCAAATGAGGAAGGGAAGCCTGATGGACTAATTATGAATATCGATAAAACGAAGACAATGATATTTGGAGATAAGGAAATAGGACGGAAAATCAGTGTAGATGGGATCAAACTAGAGAAAGTAGAGAAGTTCATGTATCTGGGGAGCAAAATGACATATGATCTAGACTGTAAGAAGGACACAGTGACTAGAATAGCAAAAGCAAGAGCACGTTTGGAGGTGATGGATAAGATCTGCAAAAGCAAAGTGATTAGCTTAGGAACAAAGCTGAGTGTCTTGAAAATGTGTATTCAGCAACATGCTGTATGGATGTTAGATCTGGGTGATAATGAAAGATTCAAAGAAAAGACTATTGGCATTCAAGAGGAGTTGTTATAGAAAGATCCTGAGACTAGGATGGATGCAGAAGGTCACCAATAAGGAATGATATAGGAAGATACAGCTGAAAGAGAACGTATAGCAGAGGGTTATACACGGAAGTTACAGCTATTTGGGCATATCTGCAGAATGAACCAAGACCAAAAAGTCAAGACCCTGGTATCTGGCGTAATGGACAGTTCAAACAGGAGAGGAAGACCCCACAGAGAATGAGTAGATGATATAGTAGATTAGTGCGGAGCTAGTCCACAGAAACTAAGCCACTCCCCACCGTAAATTGACAAGACAGACAAGTGGTTATCTTTGAATCCCTCAAAACTGGAGTGAATAATGGAGGTAGTTTTTGGGAACACCTGCTGGATTAATCATACGTAGTGAGCTCAGTTCTCCTTTATCTAGTCAGATAAATAATACTCTGTTCTGCAACTAAGCTGCAGACAGATGTCTTCCAGCTGTTTGGAACTACTGAATCTCTCACTAAAAAGTGATGATCACAAATACTTTGGGAAGGAAGAGAATGATAGGAGCAAGAGTTGCCTGCACACTCTGAGGCCAATGATCTTCTGTAAAAACTACACAGAATGTTTTACACTCTTTCCTCTGGCTTCCCTCTCTTTGTTCTGTAATTCCAGCATTGTCAAAATATCATAAGGCCATCCCCTTCTCTTTCAAGTCCTCAAGACCTTCTTCAGCCAAGAGGCATATAGGAAATTATATGTGTGATAACTACCTTTGGCAGTAGAGCATAACTGACATTACTTATTTATTGAAAAATGAAGTATATTCAATATTTAGGATTCAACAACCAAATTACACAGACAACCAACCTTTAGTACCTCTGTATGGTTCCCTCATTTTCCATTCCCTTCTACCCTGCTCTCTCCTGTTGTTTGATACACTCCTTGCCGAATCTTCTGTCAGATTAAAGGTCTTCAGGGTAAAGATTCTCTTTTACGATCTGTGTGTATAGCATCTAGCACAATTCACTCCCGTTAGAGTGCCATTAAAATAGAAATAACATTTTCCTGCACAAAGGAGACATAAGAACATGTGAAATTATGCTAATATAACTTTTTTAAAAAATTAAGTATTTGCATTTTTAATATTAATCTCATTCTGCAAGGGACTCCCAGTGAATGAGAGGGACTGGTCAAGTGCTGCAAAACAGTGCTTGCAAGGTTGAATTTTTGCATGGCTCCTTGGTTCAATCACCTTCCAGTCCTTTATTTGCTAAATATTAATAATCATGCAAGTGAGGCTTAGTTCACAGTAATTTGTAGGGAATGTGGTTCTTTATTTGAATACCTGCATTCACATGCAATTAATTATATTTGAGTGCATAAAAAAGGCTTTGCTATTCGCTTCCTGTTATTTACTGTTCAGCCTTTTTTTCCTGTGTTATTTTTCCAATTTAAAATTTTCAGTCATCCAAAGAGAAGAAATGACACCAAGTGATTTAGTTAATCAAGCAAACAATCAGTCATGGATAGCCAAGTGCCAAAATGAACAATTTGCAAAAACTCCACAATCTGAGATTTGTTTGTGAATATCAAATTCATTCTCCAAAATCCAGATGGATGTATGAATGATTTTAGAATAGAGAGAAGGACTAAATGTCTCAGAATTTATCTGCAAAGAATAATCATACTACTATGGTACAAAACATGCAAGATGGGGCCTCTTATTTGTGGTTTATACCACATAGCTGTGAGCTATCAGCAGTGAAAGGGATTGAAGAATGTATGAAGAATATAGGTTCTCTCTCCTCATCACCTGCATCAGATTTTCATCATGAACTATATTTATCTCAGATGAAATCTCAGAAAACACTTTTCATTTTAGCAAGGCCATCTGGGAAGAAAATTGAGGTGGGCTAAGGACTAGTGGGGAAATGCTCATTTACCTTTCTAGAGAGCCTGCGAAAGAGATGCCTAGAGATGAGAAAATAGTGCAATTCAATGATGGGACAGGGATGCAGGGCTCCCTGTATTTAAAAAGTTGATTGTGATATTAAAAGAGACTTTAACAATCTGCACCCCACCACCAACTTATGCCTTGATTACTCCACGCGAGAGACACATTTCCTGGACACTACAGTACTTATCAAGGATGGCCTAATTGGTACCACACTCTACCGGAAACCCACTGATCGCTATACTTACATACATGCTTCTAGCTTCCATCCTGCACACATAACGAGATCCATTGTTTACAATCAAGCCCTTAGGTACAATCGCATTTGCTCTGATTTTACTGACAGAGATCAAAAACTACAAGATCTTTACCAAATATTCATAAACCTGAATTACCCACCAGGAGAAATAAAAAAACAAATCAACAGGGCCAGACGAATACCCAGACACCAGCTACTCCAAGATAGGCCCAAAAAAGCCAAGAACAGAACACCACTGGTCATCACCTACAGCCCCCAACTCAAACCACTGCAATGCATTATTAAGGCCTGTTCTCTCCTTCAGACAACCTCCCAACCTTATGAGGATTCTCACCAACAGCCACAGTCTATGCCACAGGAACACCAGTCCTGGGACTTTTCCTTGCAACAAAGCCCGCTGCCAGGTTTGTCCACATATCTATTGTGGAGATACCATTACTGGACCTAACCAGGTTAGTCACAGAATCACAGGCACATTCTCATGTTCCTCAACTAACATCATATATGCCATCATGTGCCAACAATGCCCAGATGCTTTGTATATTGGACAGACTTCAAACTCTCTCAGACAAAGAGTTAGTGGGCACAAAACAGACATCAAAACACTCCTGATCCACAAAGCAGTTAGTCTACATTTTAATGGAGTGGGCCATTCTGTTAATGACTTAAGAGTTTGAGTC
Source organism: Carettochelys insculpta (assembly GCF_033958435.1). Classification (NCBI taxonomy): domain Eukaryota; kingdom Metazoa; phylum Chordata; order Testudines; family Carettochelyidae; genus Carettochelys; species Carettochelys insculpta. The sequence goes on from NC_134138.1 coordinate 226,568,953, forward strand.
TTATTGAAGAAGAATTTTCACACTGCTTTGGAAAGAGAGACTGCTGAACTCTCTTTCATATTCAAATTCGACACACTAACACATGGTTTGAACTGGGATGCAAATTTTCTGGGACACTATAGGAGCTCTTTTGCATACTTGGCTTAGTCTAATTTTTTACTTCCCCCTCCCCTGCCCCTCTGCTCTCTGATTAGCTCACCTTGATAATTTTTTTTTCTGATTTGTCAACCTCGATTACTATTTTTGGTTCTCTATGCCTTAAATATTGAGTATGTTCTGGTATGGCTATGGTCCAAAGAAGTGGGTCTGTCCCACGAAAGCTCACCTAATAAATTATTTTGTTAGTCTGTAAAGTGCTACTTTACTGCTTTTTAATTTTGATAAGAACAAGAAGTGATCAGTGAAGCCATCACATACGTTTTTCTAATTTCTTGTTTTTTAATCTCTATATCTTGACCTAAACAATCAAATATTCCCCAGAACAAATTCACACTTTTTTTGTCTAGATTCACTCCCAGAAGAAATTTTAAGTTGCATTTTAAATACCTAAAAGGACAGATGCTTGTACAAGCACCGATACGAACTGCTTAGAGAGGAGTGAAAAAAAGCTCATCATTGCACTGTACAGTACTCTTTTAGACAGCATGATTTATACATGGCTGTAGTTTAATGTTCATTCAAATTAACTAGAACTCTTATTGTAGCATTCTTCCTGCTGATTTACAAATCTCATGCCTTATTTGCATAATCTCTTCTGATTGCATTTTTGGAAGTGTTTTTTTTTTTTTTTTAAAAAAAAAGCAGTGCAGACAGGGTTCTTTAGGGAAAAAAAGTTTTTGAAAGAACTCTTCTTCCTATTTTGTTTGAGGAAGAAGGGTTTTTTCAAAAAAGGTTGTTTTTTTTTTTTTTGTTCGTTTTTTTTTCTGAAGGAACCACATCTACATGGCTGTTTTTACTTTAGGAAATGTCTCTTCCAGAAACACGAGTGCCAGAGAATATGCAAATGAGCTGCAGTGTTTGTAAATCATCACTTTATCTGCATTTTCAATTTTCCTTATTTGCATGCTTCCTTCTAAAGGGGATATATATTATAGACATAGCTGGGAAGTCTGGAACATTTGGGATTCTTATGGGAACTGGAAACTCTTAAAAATCCCTCTAGCTGCCTATCTGCAGTGTTAGGTGCCTAAACCCTTTAAAAGCTGGCCATTGAGTCTTTTACTTCTCCTTAGAGACATTAACCAGGTAACTAAGCTGTTGATTGCAGCAATGAAAGAACCAATTTCCTGTGGAAAAACTGATGTCAATGAACTAAATTCTGAACAAATGGGCTTGGGGTTTTGGGGGGCTGGAATATAATATGCATGTACATTTAAGATGATCTTAACAAAAATGGATTTAAACTGTCATTAGAGAAAGTAATATTTTATCCCGGTATTATATGAATGTGCAAGATGAATCTACAGATGCAACATTAATATCTTTGAATGCCCTGTGCAAAATTCTCCCCTCACTTCTAATTGCAGACACTCCCACTTCAGTATAGCTTGTAATGGGATTCTGTGGGGTTTGTAGCTATGTGAATTGGCAACTGTACAGACCTCTGCCTCTTTGTAGTATCAATGCCACAGAAGGGGATGATAAATTCCTTGGGGCTTGATGGTCACAGCCTTGATTTCGTCACACAGTTAGACACCCTTTACTTGGCTGCTCACTATGTGATTCCAGCTGTGGTGGGTAGAGTAGAGGCTATGCATATAATATACTCTCCAGTGAGTATGTGGACAACAAGGCTGAGACATGAGAGGCTGCCTGGCTCCTTATCCTGTTCACTAGTCACAGATGCTGACTAGGCCGTTTGGATCACATGTTGTGGGGCTGGGAGGGGTGGGCAGAACTTTACTTCATGTAATGGTCTGAAGTAACTTATTCCTCTCCCCAGAGCAGAGTTAAAAATGGGGCTTTCTGCAGGTGTGTCTACACAGCAAAGTTATTTCAGTATAATGGCTGCTACTCTGAAATAACTTTGCGAGCATCTACACAACACAACACAACAGCTATTTTGAAATAATTTCGAAATAGATGGTGGTTTATTTTGAAGCTGGTAAACCTCATTATATGAGCAATAGTGCCTATTCTGAAACAGATATTTCAAAATAGGGACTGTGTAAACAGGGAATAGAGGTTATTTTGAAATAAGCGATAGTGTGTGCAAGGGCTCTATTTCAAAATATGCTTAATGTGTCTGGATGCTCTATTTCACAATAACAATTTCAAAACACATTTTGTGTGTAGATGCATTATTTTGGAATAAGCTATACTGGAAAATCTCTTCTGCTCTGGCAACACTGTAGCCTTAATTCAAAATAATTTACATAATATTTGCAACACAAATTGCATAATTTATTTTGAGTTAAATTATTTCAAATGTGGTACCATCCACATGGCACTGAAGTTCGAAATAAGCAGCTATTTTGAAGTTTCTGCTGTATTGGAACCAGAATCCCGTGCTCAAGATACCACTGCTATTTTGGGTGGGATATATTTGTATCCCAAAATAGCATCTACGGTATAGCCATAGCCTTCCAGAATAGCTTATTCTGAAATAACGTTTCTTTGTTGACTGCCTGAGTCACATTTTTTCCCCTCGTCTTCTCCTGTCTCTTCCTCAGAACAGATTATTGTATAATCTAGCCCTTAATAAAGTTCTTGCCAAAATCTTAGTTAGTTAATTTAGTTATAATAATTATATTTCACCATAACATTAAGTTTTCTTTCTTCTCTTTCATGCTCTCACCAGAACTTATACTGTTATGTTTTTAAGACGATGTCATCATCAATCTTTATGTCACTGTCATACTGTTCTGGTATGTGACAGTTCAGGTATGCAGCAGTTCAGGCATATGTGATTCTTTTTCAGTTTTAATGGCCAGTTCTACATTATTTACTATTCAGGTGAAGAGCTTGGTTTCTAAATTGTTGCCAGCTTGCTATCATCTGTCCCATTTCTACCTCTCCTCCAAATAGGATTGCTGATGGCCTGGATTATTAAGAGGCCTTTCCCAGTTCCCTCTGAGCTTTCTTTGATGGGCTTTAAAAGAATTACTATGGAAAAAATACCCTGAGCATGAAATATGACAACTGTCCTGTCGATGGAGTTAAGTAGATGCACAGAGTGTGTTAAATATACTTGCCCAGGTGTCTCATGAACTAAATAAATTTGTTCTGCCATTATCTGTAGTATTAAGGATTAGACTGAGAGTCACTATCTTTGTGCATTTAAATTCATCTACGGGCTCATCAAAAGTTTGCAATGTGCATTTCTGCATGTTGAAGGGCTTGTGTCAGACTCCAGAGAAGTCTCACTTAAACAGACATGTTTCCAGGGACCAGAAAATCTTTTGGTCTTGAAAATGAAAAGCAAACACAAAAGGATGTCTAATGGGGGCTGCTTAATTGGGATGTGTGAGCAGGTTGGCAAATAGACGCACATTCAGGAATTACATTTGGTCCTTATTTGGGAAATGTAAAATAAAAATAATGCTGCAAAGCGTACAGTAATGTGGTTCCTTATATTTTCACCACCAGTTTTTTGTGACAAGGATTAATCAGAACCTGAGTTTGGCTCACCTAATGCTCCCATGGAGTAAGGCAATGCTACTACTCCATTGAGTTGATCACTAGCACCATGGGTAGCAGCATTAACTAGCCTATACAAGACTGCTATTCCGCCTTCTGTAAGAGTACAGTAGAACCCTGAGATACATGCACTCAAGTTGTGTGTATCTCAGTTTAACAAGTCTCAGGGTGGTGGGGAACTGAAGCCTGGATCTGGGCTGTCCACCACTCAGGGAAGGTGGGAAACTGACCAGAGCTGCCACGCTGGTTAGTTTCCCCTCTCCTGTGAATGGCAGGCAGCTGAGTGCCTGGCTTTTGGCTGCCCACCATTCACAAAAGACAGAAAACCGACCAGCATTGCTGTGCTGGTTAGTTTCCTGACTCCCCTGAGTCATGCAAAATTTGACTTAAGCAGGTTATGCAAGAATGCAAACTCTGCATAAATCGGGGGGTCTATTGTAGGCGTAATGTGGATAGTCAGGAAGGAGGGTGGACAGAGCTAAAGCTCCATCCCCTCCCAACACCCTGGTCAGCATCACAGGTGCTGACATGCTGAAAGCATTAATCTATGTTAAGTATATGGCTAGCATAGATTACATTCTCCTTCTCAAACCCTATGCCACCAGCACTCCTAGCTATCTGCAAGATACCACTGACTTTTTGAGGAAATTACAAACCATTGGAAACCTTCCTCATAATTCCACCCTGGCCACCATGGACAGAGAGGCTCTCTACACCAATATTCCACATGAAGATGGACTACAAGCAATTAGGAGCACCACCCCTGATGTGGCATGGCAAACCTGATAGCTGACAGATGTAACTTTGTTCTCACTCACAATTATTTCCAATTTGGGGACAACCTATACCTCCAGATTAGTGGCATTGCTATGGGCACACGCACATCCCCACAGTATGCTAATGTTTTTATGGCTGACTTAGAACAATGTTTCTTCAGCTCTTGTCTCCTATCACCCCTCCTCTACTTAGGCTAATCAATGACATCTTTTTCATTTAGACCCATGACAAAGAGACTCTGGAAGAATTCCACAGAGATTTTAACAACTTGCCTCCCACCATCAATCTCAGCCTTGACCACTCCACTTGAAAGACACATTTCCTGGATTCCACAGTACAAATCACGGATGGCCAGATCAATACCACTCTCTATTGGACACTCACTGACTGCTGCACTTACCTACATGCCTCCAGCTTCCATCCAGCACATACCACATGATCAGTCATTTGTAGTCAATCCCCTACATACAATCTCATCTGCTCCCATCCTATTGACAGAGACCAAAAACTTCAAGATGTCTATCAGGCATTCATAAAACTTAATTACCCACCTGGAGAAATAAAAAAGCAAATTGACAGGGCCAGATGAATTCCCAGAAACCAGTTACTTCAAGATAGGCCCAAGAAGATCAGTAACAGAACACCACTTGTCATTACCTAGAGCCCTCAGCTCAAATCCAAGCAACGCATCATTAAAAGCCTACAACCTATACTAGAACATGATGCTACACTCTGAAAGACCCTTGGTGAGAGGCCTGTTCTCTCCTATGGACAACCTCCTAACCTAATGAAAATTCTCACTAGCAACCACAGGCTGCATCACAGTAATACTAATCCTGAAACTTTTCCTTGCAACAAACCCTGTTGCCAATTTTGCCCATATATTTATTCTGGAGATACCATCACTGGACCTAACTGTTAATTACAAGATCAGGGGTTCATACTCTGGTACCTCAACCAATGTTATGTATGCCATCATGTGCCAGCAATGTCCTTCTACTATGTACTTTGGACAAACTAGGAAAACTCTTCACCAAAGAATGAATGGGCACAGACCATTCTTGATACACACAAACCTGTCAGTGAGCATTTCAATGGACTGGGCCGTTCTGTTAAAGACCCAAGAATATGCATCCTACATCAAAGAATCTTTAACAGCAGATTGCAAAGGGAGATGTGTGAACTGGAGTTCATGCTCAAATTTGATGCATTAACACTTGGTCTCAATAGAGATAGCAATTATCTCATGAATTACAGGGACTGTTTCCCTTCCTTCGGTATTCATAATGACTTCAGGCAAGACAATTAGTATCTCTCCCCCTTGCCACAACCTCCCCTACTTTCAGTTCCATGTATCTGATTTGACAGGGGTTTTTTTTTCCGTTTTTTTGGATTTCTGTGCTATATCTGTACTGGAAATGCTATTGATCTGATGAAGTTGGTCTGTCCCATGAAAGCTCATCACCTAATAAATCATTTTGTTAGTCTTTAAAGTGCTCCATGATTGCTGTTTTTTTTTTTTTGGTTAGAATACAGACTAGCACAGCTACCTCTCCGTTACTAGTCTTCTCAGTGAGGGGTGACAAGGAAGCAGAATTTGCCTGTGAATCAAAATCTGCTTCCTAATTTCTTCTTGGAGCTGTGCAACAAAATGCTGTCCCAGCTCCACATTTGCATTGAAGCCCCAATTTTGCCCTCAGTGATTATAGATAGGTAGCCCTGGGTGGGGAGGGAGAACATAATTTTCTCATCTGGTGATAATTTGAGATTTTAAAAAAATCTTAAAAACTCCATTCACATTGGGAGGAGGCTAAGACCTTCTGGATAAGGGACTTGCATTTAGGTCTCCTCTGTTCTTAGTGAGGATTTCATCTGGAAGTATCTCTCTCAATTGCAGTCAAACCAGACGAAACCTTTCTAGTGGCACTTTGTCATCATTTTGCAACAAATTAAACATCTATCAGAGAAATCCTGAGCAGCTCTAGCTGTACGATGTTGCAGTGGCTTTACATATAAAGTGCTGTTCATCAGGCAAAATAAGGATATTTACTGCAGCTGTTTTACGGAAGGGACCCGAAAAACCTGATTTGAAAAATAATTATTCTTCATTAAGGGCTAGGGTCTGCTATCTTGACTCACCTTAATTAGTAACTTCAATTGAGGACATTATATACTCTGCAGCTTCAGTAAGGGTATAAAAATCTGGCTTTACTAATACCGCACAATCTGTAGGTGCTCTCAGGGCCACAGCACATACTAGCAATTCCTACCTAAAAGTCAAAATGCTGGTTTACAGGAAAATGCTAAACTTCCAAAAATGTGGAAGGAAGATCATATGGGAGAAGTCACAAATAGATTATGTGTAAAATAAACAATAGAATCAAACCACCTACTCATTCACAAATGTCACAAGTGTGACATTTTGTCTATTAACCCACCATCACACTATAGATAGATGTTCAAGTGATTTGTAGCAGGCTTTGATCATTATTCTAGCTATGATTTCGCACATCAATCAGTGGGAAATCATGCAATTTAGACCAATTGATCATGACACTTTTCCAGCTGAAGAACATGTCAGAGCTTTCATATAATAACTTATAGCCGACTTCCTTTCATCATTTTTTTCTTTGTCTGAATATGTTTTAATGCAACTGAGCTAGGATGACAGTACTGAAATATATTGAACAATGTCACTGTTATTCTGTTACTAAAAAAAAAAAAAAAGGCAGGGTAAATTAAACATTTCCAAGCATGTGTATGTAAATTTAGGTGAGCAGAAAGCCAGGACTATAGACATGCCATTTGCTATTACAATGTAGTAGGCATCCTTCAGTCTGCATAGACTATGGATTGCGCCCTTTATAGTTTCAATTGAGGACTTCATTTACAGCCTCTACTGTGACTATGAAGACCCACACGAGAGTGACAGTCCTTGCTGCATCTCTTGCAGATGTGGTTGGTGTCTGGCAAGTCCTTAGTGTGCTTTCTGTGTGGTCGCTTCTCCTCTGCTAGCTGTCTGATCCTCATCTCACCCTTCTGAAGGCCCTTGTGTAACCCCTGCCTCCATCTGCTGCGGCCATCTGCTAGTTCTTCCCAGTTGTCCAGCTCGATGTCTACCTCTCTGAGGTCTCTCTTGCAGACATCTGTGTAGCACAACTGGGGGTGTCCGGGAGGTCTTTTGCCAGAGGCTAGCTCACCATACAGGATGTCTTTTGGAATCCTTCCATCATTCATCCTGTGGACGTGGCCAAGCCAGCGGAGCCGACGCTGCCTGAGGAGGGTGTGCATGGTTGGGATTCCAGCTTGCTCGAGGACGGCGGTGTTGGTCACTCTGTCCTGCCATCATATTCCAAGGATGCGCCTGAGGCAGCGCAAGTGGAAGACGCTGAGCCTCTTTCCCTGGTGGGCATAAGGGTCCAAGTCTCGCTGCCATAAAGGAGGGTGCTGAGGATGCAGGCTCTGTAGACTTGCATTTTGGTGTGAGTGTACAGCTTGTTGTTATTCCACATTCTCTTGCTGAGTCTGGACAGAGTTGTGGCCACTTTTCCTATCCTCCTATTTAGCTCAGTCTCCAATGACAGGGTGTCACTGATGGTGGACCCGAGGTAAACGAACTCGTGGACGACCTCTAACGTATAGTTGTCAATGCTGATTGATGGGGATTCAGCAACATCCTGATCGAGTACGTTTGTCTTCTTTAGGCTGATGGTAAGCCCAAAGTCCTTGCACGCTTTGGAGAAATGATCCAGCAGTTTTTGAAGCTGGTCTTCTGTGTGAGACACTACAGCAGCATTGTCTGCGAACAGCATGTCTCTGATGAGGACTTCCCGCACCTTAGACTTAGCTTTCAGACTTACAAGATTAAACAGTTTCCCATCAGATCTTGTGTGCAGCAAGATGTCCTCTGTTGAAGATCCAAAGGCATGCTTCAGGAGGAGTGCGAAGAAGATCCCAAACAATGTCAGAGGAAGCATGCATCCTTGTTTGATGCCGCTCCTGATTCTGAAAGCATCCGATAATGCGCCGTCATATTGGATGGTTCCTCTCATGTCTTCGTGGAACGACTGGATCATCTTGAGTAACCGTGGAGGACAGCCTATCTTGTGGAGCAGTTTGAACAGACCATCCCTGCTGACCAAGTCAAAGGCCTTGGTCAGGTTGATGAAGGCTATGTAGAGTGGCTTCCTCTGCTCCCTGAACTTCTCCTGCAGCTGCCTTAGAGAGAAGACCATGTCATTGGTAGACCTCTGTGCGCAGAACCCGCACTGCGATTCGGGGTACACCCTCTCAACAATCTTCTGGAGTCTGCCAAGGATGACGCGAGTGAATGGTTTACCAGTGATGTTTAGGAGGGAGATTCCACGGTAGTTGTTGCAGTCGCTTCTGTCTCCTTTGTTCTTATACAACGTTACAATGTTAGTGTCGCGCATATCCTGTGGAACCTCACCCTCTTTCCAGCACAGGCACAGTAGCTCATGTAGGGGTTCCAGGAGTGTGTCCATGGCACACTTGATTACCTCTGGTGGTATACCATCCTGGCCAGGGGCCTTTCCTGCTGCAATGCTGTCAATGGCTCTCTCCAGCTATGCAGCAGCATCCAGACCTGTGCTGACTTTGGTAATCTCAGAGGAATGTATGAGGGTATGAAGAAGGCATTAGGACCCACCCAGAACAAGATGGCACCTCTGAAATCCAAATCTGGTGAAGTCATCGCTGACAAAGCTATTACAATGACCACATACATATCAGAGACTAGTATATAACGGTAAGTACATACTAATCCCCAATGGACAGACACAGAGGAAGCTTCTTTGCATCATCATAGTAACATGTGCACAAGGCCAGACTTGGTTTTTGCACACTTTGGCATTAATTCTTCTCTCTAGCATGGAAAAATTACAGAAAGACCACAGCACATTTTGTAACTTGTAGAACTATTATTCCAGAGCTACAGCAACCATATGTCCTTGTCCCAAACATAGGATAGGGAGATATGGGGCAGGGAGGCTCCTCTTGGCTCCACCAAGCCACGGGGAGGTGAGAAGGAGGTGGCAGCCACTGATCCACCCCAGCAGCCTGGAGGAAGTGGCAGCTGTCAGCCCTCTCCAGGAGCCCAGGGATGCAGCAGCCACCCATGCTCTCCCACTTCCCCAAGGCTTGGAGGAGTGACTCTGGCCTGGGGTGGAAAAGGTCAGGAGGGAGGGCTCAAATACAGGACAATTAGTCCCTTTAAAAAAAAAAAAAAGTAGGGATGTCTTTTGGTGTCCCAAATATGGGACCGTCCTGCCTAATACGGGACAAATGCTCACCCTGTCAGGAGTATAACTCTCTCTCTGTTTTCAGGCACTCACAGGATCTTTCACCATCATGACCAACCAATATGTCAGCTAAGCTTATGCTGTCTTACAGGATTTATTTTAGCTACTAGGTGGAATTAGTCTGGTAAATCCTTGTCAAGTTGGGTAAGTACTTCAAGTGAAATGAGGACTCACTATAGGTAACTCTGTTACTCTTGGCACATTAGCTTTCCTGACATCATCAGTGCTGCAGAAACCAGCCAGAGGTAGGCTTCTGGAGGTCTTCCTGCCCTCTGGAAAAACACCTGAGTGTATTCCTAGAAACCTGACATATTCCAAGGTAAGGTCACTGGGTATTCCAGATATAAGGGTACATCTACACTTACTGGGAGAGCCACCCAGTCAGGGTCAATCTTCTGGGATTCAATTTTGCATGCCTAGTAGGGCACACAAAATTAATCTATCAGGGCTCATCCGTTGACCCCAGTACCCCTCATTATCTCCTGTCAACCTCCCTCAGTTAGCACAGCCAGATAAGTCAATCCTAGATAAGTTGACTCCATCTACTTGATTGTTATAGCTGGAATTGTGTATCTAGTATTGACTTTCAGGTCTAATATAGACCTGCCCTAAGAATTTTTTAAAATAAATATTCACTTAAATCTCCCAGGCAAGATTAATTGCTACAATTAGTTACAAATCTTTCATATCCTTATCTCTGTGCATAGCACCTAGAACAGTGGGACCACGCTTTCTGCTTAGGGCTTGTACCTATTACCTCAGTGCCAATCATACATCCTAAAAACAGCAAATTGTCCTGGAAACCATTCAGTGTATGGTGATGGTGTTTTTGCTTTTGCATGCCTAAGTACAGCTGACCACAATGTCTGCAGGAGTTCTTTTGAATTCTGGAAATAAAGTATAGCAAAGGTGAAAATGTTTGGTTTTAGTTATTCAGAGAAAAATGAACATAGCGATCAAAGTGTATGTTATCTTCCAGTGACCCCAAACAGCTAGTAATTCAGCCACTGTGCTGTAATCCCTTTCAGGCACTAATATTATCTTTCAGAATCCCTCAGTAACAACCAAGCTAAGAACCCCACAGTGAGCAGGAGGGGATGATAACAATAGCTTTTCATTTGGTTTTGAAGTTGTAAAATAATATTGCATCATTTTGAGGTTGCACAACAGAAAGCCTTGATCCTGACACTACTGAAATCACTATGTTTGGCCATCAGCACTGCCCCAAAGTGATGTCAGATAACGTAATGCTTCCTGAGATTTTGGCCGAAAGTTTCTTAAGGTCAGTGCACTAGGCTGGGCTGGCCTTTGACTCAGGCCTCAAGGGCCAGACATTCAAAAGCACTCAGCACCATTTGGCACATATACAAAGTGGTGGCTCTTCAGAAGAGCTCAGCACCCAGCAGCTTTGTTCTGCCGGATGCTAAGCACTGTGAAAACCTGGCTACTTCAGCACTGCCCTTTTGGAATCAGTTGTTGAATACAAAAAAACCAAGCAGCCACGTAGCACCTGAAAGAGCAACAATTTAATTTACTGGGAAATGAGCTTTCATGGGTAAAGCCCACATTAGGCTATAGTTACACTATAGTGATCTGTTGACAGAAGTCACTGTTGGAAGAGATTTCCCAACAAAATTTCCATTCACAGACTGCAGCCACACACAAAAGCCAGTTAGAAGAGTATTCCGCTCTATCAACAGAATGGCCAGACTGCCCGGCTGCTCTCTCTACAAACCAGGAACCCAGCAGCACAGCCAACAGGGCTGCCCTTTCTGCCAAGAGAAGTCCCCCGGAGAATCATTCAAGGGATTTAAGGAATATTTTGTACAAAAAGAAAAAAAAAAGTATTGGGATGGTAAAAGACATTTTAAAAATAATACCCAAGTTATACAAATTTCATGAGCATCTTACAGCAAGTGAGTATTCTCTGAGCCCATAATTCTGGTGGAGCCCATAATTCTGGTGGAGTCCAATCCTTCAGTCCTTATTCGAGCAACATTCTAAAGGACTAAGCACCAGATTGTGTTCCCATGGAAGTCAAAGGAAAAATTACCATTGTCTTGAATGGTGACAGATCAGGCTCTAAATCCCTTCTAGCCAAGGGCATGATGATTTCATGAGGTGCTAAGGACTTCCAGCTTTCACTGTTTTGCATAGGAGTTCAGAGGGTTCAACTCTTCTTAGGCCCAACTGAGAAACAATTCCCCAGATCATTCTTCCTTCTCTTCAAGTATGCACACCAAGCAGCTAAAAGACCTTCATCTCCTCACTATCTCAAGGGTCTCAATTTTGTCCCTAATGAATAAATAATTTATTCTGGTCAGAGAATCTTATCTTCTACCCTCAAACAATTTTGGCATAATAAACAATGAAAAGAATAATTAAATAGGGCTTGATGGAAATTTTGGCGAGCACTCAAATGCCACCACAGTGAATGAACTATAACCAGTGGAAGCACCAGTGTGGACTCTACTGTAGACAGGGTTCTGCTATTGTTTGCCACTATGGGACTTAAAAATTATTCTGAGCAGATTTACAAACATGGTGGTAACCAATGTTCCCTCTAATTTTTTTCCATCCATGTGTGGAATAAATGTTATGTGCACCAGGAAATATGTAGATGTACACCACCAACAGAAACACATGTACACATATGGGCAGCTGTGGACACTCTGACAATCAGCTGGGCAGCATCTGAATCTCTCCTAGGAAGCTGCTTACGTGCACATCTTACAGAGAACGCTGGTGATAAGGACACTAGCAGTCATCTGAATATTATTCCAGACTAGCATTCTCACCACAACTACTTCCAGTTTAGTGTATATAAGAATTATTTATTTCTGTGTACAACAAATCTCCAACTCATTGTGAGGCTTAATTAATTTATGCAAAGCTCAGAGCTTCCTGGATGAAAGGTGACATATAAAGACAGAGTAGGCACATAACTGAGTTATAACCTATTGAGCTGTATACAAGTGAATAGATGACCTTTTGCTGTATGTATGCTGTATATGCCAAGGCTAATTATGCTGTTGCAGTTATGGTTATGTTCCTTACATAGTACTGCAGATCCTGTTTTCTAGAGCTTCTTCACTCTGCTCTGTAAAAATCATTTTGCCTTGAAACTTGACATAAAAAATTTCCACCCAGGAACAAATGTTTCTGGCAATTAGAAACAAAATGTTGACGGTATAAGCATGAATGGATTCACTTGATGAAAACAAGTGTAATAAAAAGTCCAGATGCTTAACGCATCAGATACTCATTTTGCCTCTTATGACTCACAATCTGGCTTCTTGTTTCTAAAGAAAATATTGCAGGCTGATGACTTATAATGTGGATGCCACAGGCCTCATTTCTTACACTGAGGAAAGAATAATTTAAAATGTTACAATATTAAGATTTGAAAACCAATTTTTTACCCTTGAAAGTACATCACAAAAGATCATCTAACCAATGCTGCTGTAAGTGCTGACAAATTATTAGTGCCAAGTATACCATTACAGAAATACCAAGTACAAGTGTAAGTGTGCTGTTAAAATGTAAGTATTTACAGGTGTGATCCTAGCCACCACTGAGTGTCAACTGGTAAGGAATCTTCATGCTGCAACTCACATCACGCCTGACAACCTCATTGCCCCATTACAGTGTTGTCATAAAATGTATCTCAAAGGTGTCATGTAAAGTATCATATGTAAAATGCTGGCATACTGGTCCTAAAATCATTGTATGATGTAAGTACAAGTTGTGCATAATGAGCTACAAATGTGTATTAGAAATATGTTCTTATAATATGTTTCGAAGGCACAGCATATACCCAGCCCATCCGAGACAAAAGAATGTGTATTGATCCGTCTCAGGAACTTGGTTACCTGCAGAGGACTATACAAGTACGATAAACAAAGCCAGCAGGCTAACCAAGCAGGGAAGACTACTGTTCAACAGTCACACCAGGGCAGAGAATTTTCAACCCAGGAAGCCTTCCTGCCTCTTGTGGCAGAGTTAATGGACTATGGGTCATATTTTTCATCAATACTGTCCACTATGGACACAGGGTATAGCATCCTCTGAGGCTGTAAAAGCTGGACCCTCGTAGTAAGGAGGGCTAAAAGATGCTGATAACCTGAAGGAAGAAAACTGCTTAGTCAAAGATTGTAAATTTCTAAGATTAAGTTTTAGTCACTAAAAAGCATGCTTGGGTTGTTCTCTTTGTAAGCATTCCTGTCTCTTTTCCTCTTGCTTAATTCCTCTGTTCTTTGTTAATGAACTTATTCTGTTATAATACATGAGTATCACAGTGCTGTGTATTAAAGCAAAGTGTGGGTCTTCAGCTGATCTTTGCTCTGTCTCTTTGGCCGTTTCTACATATGCCACTTGCTCTTATCGCTTTGGGCTTACCATCAGCCTAAAGAAGACAAATGTACTCGGTCAAGATGTTGCTGAATCCCCATCAATCAGCATTGACAACTATACGTTAGAGGTTGTCCACAAGTTCGTTTACCTCGGGTCCACCATCAGTGACACCCTGTCGTTGGAGACTGAGCTAAATAGGAGGATCGGAAAAGTGGCCACAACTCTGTCCAGACTCAGCAAGAGAGTGTGGAATAACAACAAGCTGTACACTCACACCAAAATGCAAGTCTACAGAGCCTGCATCCTCAGCACCCTCCTTTATGGCAGCGAGACTTGGACCCTGTATGCCCGCCAGGAAAAGAGGCTCAACGTCTTCCACTTGCGCTGCCTCAGGCGCATCCTTGGAATATGATGGCAGGACAGAGTGACCAACACCGCCGTCCTCGAGCAAGCTGGAATCCCAACCATGCACACCCTCCTCAGGCAGCGTCAGCTCCGCTGGCTTGGCCACGTCCACAGGATGAATGATGGAAGGATTCCAAAAGACATCCTGTATGGTGAGCTAGCCTCTGGCAAAAGACCTCCCGGACACCCCCAGTTGCGCTACACAGATGTCTGCAAGAGAGACCTCAGAAAGGTAGACATCGAGCTGGACAACTGGGAAGAACTAGCAGATGGCTGCAGCAGATGGAGGCAGGGGTTACACAAGGGCCTTCAGAAGGGCGAGATGAGGATCAGACAGCTAGCAGAGGAGAAGCGACCACACAGAAAGCACGCTAAGGACTTGCCAGACACCCACCACATCTGCAAGAGATGCAGTAAGGACTGTCATTCTTGTGTGGGTCTTCATAGTCACAGTAGAGGCTGTAAATGAAGTCCTCAATTGAAACTATAAAGGGTGCGATCCATAGTCTATGCAGACTGAAGGATGCCTACTACTACTACTTGCTCTGAAAGTGGCATGCTAATAAATGGCCTGAAATATGCTAATGAGGCATGGATGTAAATTCCCCATGCCTCATTACCATGAGATCACATGATTTGCAGTCTGAAAGAAGCTCTTCCAGACCTCAAAACAGCGTGTAGAAGCATGGCCCCCAGGGTATCTTCTGGAAGGAAGTCCTCCTTCTGGTGGCCCCTTCCTCCTGAAAATTTTCAGTAAGAAGGGACCTTCAGAATGAGGGCTTCCTTTCGGAAGATCCCCAGGGGCTATGCTTCTACACGCTATTTTGTAGTCCAGAAGAGCTTCGTTAGGACTCCAAATCATGTGACCTTATGCTAATGAGGCAGGGGGAATTTTCATCCACACCTCATTAGCATATTTTGGGGAGTTTTTTATCATGCCAAAGTGGCATATGTAGAAATGACCCTTGAAAGCAGCGAACTTCATAATATTTATGGTTCCAGTGAGAGGAACTAGGCATTGCAGAGAGATGTTTCTGGGAAACTTGGGAATTGGAGGTCACTGGTTGTTACCTGCAAAGCAAGATTTACACTGGTAGAGCACTGAAGAGCTGGCAAGACAGACAGACAGACAGACTAGTGTGCCAGGGATTTCACACATAGGCTACATCTACCCAGCTGTGCAGACAGGGTTCTGTCAATGAAAACCACCTTTTCTGACAGAACCCTTATCCCTGAAAAAAATGAGGTATAAGGGCTTTGTCAAAAAAAGGGGGTTTTCACCGACAGAACTCTGTCTACACAGCTATTTTGTTTTCCCACCAAAATCTCTCCTGACAATGCAACTGTGTGACATTATGCAAATAAAGCGAGAGGTTTGTAACTCAGCGCTTCATTTGCAATGTGGAGTTCCCTCATTTGCATTCTTCTCTCCGGAGAGGAATGCTGTGTAGACAAAGCCATCGTGTGGTAACACCAAAGCTCTCACTGTTGCTAAAGCAGAGCAGCAATGCTGTGGCTCACAGTGCTAAATGTCCTGAACAAAATGTCACAAACAAATAAAAGTGCAAATATAAGCACAGGTACTCCTGTATTCCCCGCAATTGCGTGATTCTTATGTGGACAACTACCTAAATGATATAAACATATAGAGGAAGAGAGGGGAAAAGAGCAATCAAGAACACATACATCAATAACCATTGGATAACAATGACAAAGATCTTATGAACGTAAAATAGATTAGTGAAATTTTCTTTCTATATAGGTATCTACTCCTGTGGTGTGTACGTACAGGAGTATATAATGCTATTGTTTGTATACTGCATAACAATCAGTGAAAGGGGCATTTTCTTCAATAGCAACATAATCCTTAACATATCCTGAAGCAGGCTCCTTCTGGGCAAAAGGATTTGCCCTGCACTGCTAAATGCTCTTTCTATGGGTGGAGAGCATGGCATAATAATAATAAATTTGATAAAAAGCTTAGCAACTGCTAGATATCTTTTCAGTTGAACCAGTTCATTACATGATTCACTGAAGAATTGTAACCCAGCACAATCAGTGACATCTTTGGATGTTGTAATTTGTTCTCCAAGCTGTGGCAGTGTCACATCAAATTAGACCTTCTTAAAGATATTCCAAAGAACATAAGCACAGCCATACTGGGTCAGATCAAAGGTCCATCTAGCCCAGTATGTGTCTTCAACAGTGGCTAATGCCTAGGGTGATCATATTCCCTAAGCCAAATACAGGACACACTGGGGCAGGGTGATGCCTTCCTGATGCCTGAAATACAACTATCCCAGCCAAAACAAGATGGATTGTCTACTCAGGCACTGGCTGCCCTGTGGAGGCTGCCACTCTGCTGGGAGGTGACGGGTGTGAAGCTGCAGCTCTCATGTGCCCCATGCCTCAGGGCAACGGGAATGGGACTGCAGCCCCGCCAATGAAGCTCACAGCTCCCTCAAGCCACGGGGAGCCAGGAACAGGGTAGTAGCCAATGGATCAGGTGATCCATCCCCTGTCACCAGTTCCCAGCTTCTGGCAAACTACCCTGCCCATCCTTTGCAATTTCGCTGATACTGATCGGAAACCAATACAGCTTAAAGAACGGGCATGACACAGAACAATAAAGGACTTTGCACTTTTGTTCAGTGCATCAAAAGTCAAAATATGCTGGAACCATTTTTAAGTCCCAAGTTAGTCTGTAGCTTCACAAAAAAAACCAAGCTGTCCTATTGCCACCTTAAAGACTAACACGTTCATTTATTCTTCTGAAGCAGTGGGTTTTCCCACAAAATCTCATTACCTAATAAAGAAATGTGTTAATTTTTAAAGTGCTACACGGCTGCTCATTTTTCAGTCCCTCCTTCTAATTCTCTACCAAGCAAGAACTGTGTTTTGGAGAAAGTGAGTCAAGTCTGGATCTTAGCACAAGCCCAGCTGGAAAAACTGCACTATAGAAAGACCCTCTGGTCTCCTTCTCTGAACTTCATCAAGTGCAGTGGCAACCGGGGACCATCGTACGCAATCACTTATTGAAAAATTCCAGCTTAGGTAGGAGAATTTTGGCACATGTAGATGTTCCATCACAATTTTAATTCTATCATAGATTTCATAAAGTTACACATTTAAAGACATTAAACTATGTCTGTGTTTGTAGCAGCTTATTAGGTTAATGTTGAATTGTTTAGATCTGATTGGTTTGAGTCATAAACTCAGGGTCCAGTCCTGCTTTACCAAATCTCCCAGGTCACTTTACTGGGAGTTCCGTGTGCAAGAAAGGCCAAATCAAGCTGGTTTTTTAAATGTAGTTTTTCACCAAAATTTCTTATGAGCTCATAGCAATTTTTCTAAGCAGTGATTGAAAAAAACAAGACAAACATGATTTATTTAATGCTGTCATATTATAGTGCCTGATTTTTTTTCTGTCTTTGGAGTTATTCCCACTGGCAACAGATTCAATTTATAAATATATCTGCCAATCAATAATCACATTCCATTGGAGTGACAGCTAAAAACCTACATACGGCCCATAATATTGACCACCAAAAACTTTCTATGTATCTTATGTATAAAAACAATTTTTGCCACACTTTTCTCTTATGCTTATTTACACATCCTGGAAGCTGACACCATGCTTTCAAATAGTCTGTATTAAATAGCTTTAGTAGGTTTATATACATACTTTCATATAAGATGGGAAATGAGTTTGACAAATATATTATAGAATTGTCTTATTTAGACAACAAGATGTCAGGGTGCTATTTTAAGAATTCTTTTGTAAGGTGATGTCAGAATTTTTCCTTTTGTTTTTCGTTTTTTTGGCGAACGTAAGAACATAAGAATGGCCATACTGGGTCAGACCAAAGGTCCATCCAGCCCAGCATCCCATCTGCCGACGGTGGCCAATGCCAGGTGCCCCAGAGAAAGAGAACAGAAGACAATGATCAAGTGATTTATCTCCTGCCATCCATCTCCTGCCCTTGTTATGAAGGCTAGGGCACCATACTTTATCCCTGGCTAATAGCCATTTATGGACCTAACCTGCAAAACTTTATCAAGCTCTTTTTTAAACCCTAATAGAGTCCTGGCCTTCACAGCCTCCTCGGGCAAGGAGTTCCACAGGTTGACTGTGCGCTGTGAACATGTTTGTGTTTTATGCTGTTATGGACTATGAACTAAAAAGATACAGGGGCTCCAAAAGTAGGATAGAAAAATACTCCCATTGCCCACCTAAAGCTCTGTAAGATGTGGCCCTGAATTGACAGACTTAGACTCTTACCATACCTACATTCTCTAAAAAAATGACTTTAGTGTATATAGCAATCAATATATCATCACTCCAAGGAAGAAAATGGCAAAATATTTCTCTTTCATCCTATAATCACACATGCTTCCATTGCACTCCTTCCTGCATTGCCCTCTTTGGTGGCATTACAAGGGGAAGATGAGATAATTCAGGGGATCACAAAAAAAAAAATCACAGCCATGTCATCCCTCTTTAACCAACTTCTATGTGTTGGATTTTGAATCTTCCAAGAGTGATTTCTAATGGCAGATACAGACTGAAAGTCACTTCCTATTATGACTGACTATTGCTGCAGGATACAAGCTTCTTCTGAAAAGCATGTTGACAAGGAGTTAAATCCTGCTCATCATACCCAAGCAATCTAATCGCATTAAATCCACATATAAACAGTACATCCCCTTACCTCCATTGAGACCAGCATGTAATTTACTTCAGTTAGTAGTCACAGAGAGGTAGCCATGTTAGTCTGTATCTTCACCCAAAAAAAAAAAAAAAAAAGCATTCCTGTAGCACTTCAAAGACTAACAAAATGATTTATTAAGTGATGCACTTTTGTGAGCCAGACATGGTTTACATGTAGGTTTACATAGCAGGCTTACATGGGTAATCACAGGGAAAGCAATGGGACTGTAAATGTGAGCAAAAATTAGCAGGATTTGGCCAAAACCAAGGAAAACTGTGGATATGAAGATTATATCAAGATGTGAAAAGGGGCAAAAAGTTATGTTTCTTAACAGGTTATTTTTGTTGTTTTGTTTTAATCTTATAATGAGAGGGAAAATCAGCTAATGAATAGTTGCATGTTTGAAAAAATGCTACCATATTTCCAATTCGTAGAACTAAGAAACACCATGAAAAGGTACATCATAGCATTCACAGTTAGTTACCCATCCCCACTGCCTCAGTATATTAGTAGTAGGATATAAAAGTTACTAACAATAAAAATCTGAGCAGTGAATGGAGTTAATTTGACACTTCAAGAATTTCTGTCCCTTTTGCAGTCATAGCATTTGGCTATTATAAAATCGATTTGCAATACAACAAATTGAGCAACAGAATGAATAGCCCATTTAGTACAAAGGGTACAATACGCTGTGTTTAGACCTGAGCTATTCACAATTTATGTACACAATAGAGTCAGATTTGAGCCTATAGACCTACAAATCTATCTTGTAACAGCCATTCTCCTGGGCCCTAGCTGACAGGTGAATCTTGGAATGTTGTCCCAGTCACACAGGAATATGGATTTGAAAATGTGGGTTAGGTTTTAACTGAATGTGCCTTTTGACATGTCTCATCATGTAATCAACAGTAATGCATTTTATGGCATTCCTAAAACTGTTTTCTGTGTCTCTTGATTACTTGCCCTCAGCAGAATGCCTGCACAGCTATTAGCATTTGTTTTACTGTGTCATTCCTATTATCATAGTTCCATGCGAAGTATGACTTCCTGCCATTTATTTGTTAATGGTGACTTGCTGCCTTTTCCAAAGTGATTTTTCTTTCCATATGCACCAAGTCATTTACTGGCCACAGTTGTATCACTCATTTGCATTTGGGCAACATTTATCAATTTTTAAATTCAGTTCATATTTAACTAGATGCAAGAAGAGTACCTAGTTACAATTAAAATGTGCAAGCAAACAATATAATGAATAGTGGATATTTTGGAGGTGAAGTGTTTGAACAATATATAACAGAGACATAAAATTGTACCCAGTAGTAAGAATGCCACTGTACCCTGCTTGCTCTTTAATTAGATAACAATTCTGAATAATTGGTACAGAGCTTCTCATGCTGATTTTTGCTATGTATCATTACAGATGTAAACAGAGCTAGGAAAAACTGATGTAGAATAGAATGAATACTTAGACTTCTACCTAGAAATGGGCCAAAACAAACTATTTTTCTGGAAACGTTCTGCACTTTTTCACTTCCATCTATAAAAATGAAAAGAAAACTTTGGGGATTTGGCTAAAATTGAACATGAACACTGTAAATAACCTGGAAAATGAAAAGCTGAGTGCTAATCCCAGGTCTGCCGCTCACTTAGGCTATGTCTACACTAGAAGCATCTGTCGACAAAACCTCTGTTAACAGAGCACATCTACACACAAAAGCAGATTGACAGAGCAATCCTCTCTGTTGACATAGAGCAGCCAGACTGCTCTGCCCTCTGTTGACAGAACAGCTGACCAGAAACTCTGCAAAGAGGCTGCCTGGTGAACTGGAAGCCCTCTCTGTTGACAGAAGTGCCTACACTGCACTTCTGTCAACAGGAGCGTTATGCCTCAAATTTTCATGGGATAACACTGTTGAGGCAAATGCAGAGTTCCGCTGAGACTCTGTCAACAGAACGCTTTATGAGTGTAGACGCTCCCTGAGTTATGTCAACACAGGGCCCCTTCTGTCAGCAAAACTCTCTACTGTAGGCATAGCCTCAGTGTTGCATCTTGGGCAAGCCAGTTCTTGTCAGTTTCCGGATCTGCATAATGGAGACACTAACACTTGTTTTAAATGGCTGCTGTGAGAACTGGTGAATGATGGGGTGTAGACACTGCAGTGATAAGCACATTAAAAATACCTTGCTAGCACTAAAAAGCTGTAGGTTTTAATTTTGCAAAACAAGCCCACAAAGCTGATAAAATTTTGGAAGACAACAACAATCGCAGGTTTTAGGCCAAAGCCAGAACACATATTTAAGTCTCCAAATTTTGTTTTATCTCATCCATCCCACACTGTTTGCCTGTTCCATCCATTAGTTGTATTGTGCTGTTACTGAGATTGAGTTCATTGTGCCAGGAACTGTCTTTTCAGTAATTGTTTGTTCAGTGCCTGACAAAAGAGGCCCTGATTCCTGATGGAGCACTTTAGGTGCTGCCACAATACAAGTCAATAACAATAAAAAAAAAAAAAAAAAAAGAGAGCCAAGTGGCATCCTGTATTCAGCTTCAAGTCGTCTCTGGTGTTTTTATATGTAATGTCGTAATTTTGAAACATGGCAACCTATCGATTCCAAAGCGTCATGGAATGTTCTAAGGAACCAGGAGCAGAACCTTAATTATTTCAATGAACATCATGTAATGGGAAAAGCCTGATTCAAAGCAAAACCAGCTCTCCAGACTGCCAGACAATGCAAGCACCAAAATCTCTCTGGCAGTGGCTCTGCCTGCTGCTGCATATCTCAGCACACAGAGACAACCTCAGCCTGGAGTCTGGCAGAACAAGAGCAGCTTTCAGGGAGGGTTTTAGCTGGGGGTAGGAGAGGATAGAGTGGAGAAGGGGAGAAATGGGGGTGCCAGGGGAGCAGCAGGGCCTGGAAGTATGAAGAAAAAGGGACAGGGAAAGCCAGGATCCAGAGAGAACTGAAGGGGAAGGGGTGCGCAAACACAGAAGGCAGGACCCCAGAGGGGTATGTGGGAGGAACCAATGCTGATGTGAGAAGCAGGAACCCAGCTGGAGAGGAGTGTGATGGTGAGGATGGGAACCTGGAGTAAAAGAGGGTAGGGGACAGGCACTGTTCACAAAAGTTGTATCAGCTCAACTTTGGCCCATATTATTGACTCTGGAAGGAGAAGGGCCTTAGATGTTGCAGGGAGGGGGAGGAAGTAGCTACCAGCCAGAGCAGGGAGAGGTGTGTGGACATCTGGGGTTAGGTGTGAAGGGGATGTGGGGACAGGTTAATGAACACCTGAAAGGTATGGGACAAAGGAGCTGTTGGTACTGGGATGTAACCCCTCCATCTCTGGTTCCTCCTTGTGGTTCACTACCTCTCCCCCAGTTTCTACAAGTTCTAACCCCTGCCCAGATTGAGCAACTTCTATTGCTGCATACGCACACCACAAGCACTACCTTAATATGCTGCTCTTTCTCAGTGGGTGTACAGGTAAGCCTTCAGGAGCAGCAGAAAGAAAAATGTACTTGGAACATACATGTCTCTATCCAATCACCTGGGCAGAGTCCGAAATAGAACATTTCTTAGCTGGCCCTGGAGTACGAGGTCGAATAAAGAGAAGAGGACTCAGCCTATAATTCTTCTTGCCAGATGAATCTTTAGGTACATACTTGGGATCGTGGAGGTAGACAACATACCAATTCTAAAGTATTTGTCACAGAAATCGCTCTAAAACAGCTATTTAGAATTTTTTCAGGCATAAAAGACTGTCAACAGAGGGGGGTATAGCTGGCAGAGGCACATCTACACAGCCTCTTTTCTGCTGGCAGACCCTCTGCCAAGAGTGAAATCTTGCACGGCTATGCTAATTAGCTGCATGAGTATGCAAATGAGAAGCCATTTGCAATTTCCAGAAACCTGCTTCGCAGAGCTCTGCCAATAGTGGAGCTGATGACCCGGGCCATGTAGACATGGCCATTAGATTTAGCATTCAAATGGATATTTGCTTTTCTTTAATGCCAGTGAAGGGCAATATTCTTTCTTCCAAATATTATTTCCCACCTAAGAATGTTCTATTTCAGACTCTGCCCTGGTGACTAGATAGAGCAGGTGTGTTCAAAGCACATTTTTCTTTACTACTGTCACATGTATGAGAAACACCCTGTGCTCTTACATCATTTGGGAGGATGGAGAGAGTGCACTCGCCTGCAGAAGAATGAAGGACCTCTGTGTTATTGACTGAGCTATACATATGATAATAAAGCAAGCCAGAAAGTCTTTTGGTTTATATATATATTCCTTCCTTACCCAAAGCACATGAATGGAGATACATTCTACTTAGGCTCACCCTAAAATCAGGTTAACAATCTACAGCCTGACGCACAAACAGCATACATATAGTTGTAACTTTTTCTAAGGAACACTATATTAACTAGTTGTTCCATGTTTCCTTATGAGCAGACCATCAAAGTAGGCAAATAAAATCTATTTCCAGAGAACTGAGAAACAATACTTGGTGAAAATGGTGGATTATGGCCAAGATTAGCTAGAAACTGCTTCCACAGTTTGGGCGGGAGTAGGAAGGGTAGGGGAAAGAGCGAATGATTAAATTAATCTCAAAACTGCACACAGCCTGAGTCACAACCATCTCAGAATGAATCTCGTTATGTCTTCAGCCTGCAGTATTTGTCACACTATTAATCACTATTTCCTAGCACCCATAAGTGAGTCTCCGGTGAAGACAAACTGAGGCATGAGCTCTGCTCTGAATAGCTTACACTTTAATATATGTTGTAGGTCTGAAAAGAAACTATGTAAAACCTCATGATCCTGCCAGGTGTGAGTGCCTCCTCAGGAACATCCAGCATGAACTCCAAGTGCCTCTGAACTCAAGAGCCGTGTCTACACATGCACGCTACTTCGAAGTAGCGGCACTAACTTCGAAATAGCGCCCATCACGGCTACACGTGTTGGGCGCTATTTTGATGTTAACATCGCCGTTAGGCGGCGAGACGTCGAAGCCACTAACCCCATGAGGGGATGGGAGTAGCACCCTACTTCGAAGCTGAATGTCGAAGTAGGCCACGTGTAGACGATCCGTGTCCCGCAACATCGAAATAGCGAGGTCCGCCATGGTGGCCATCAGCTGAGGGGTTGAGAGATGCTCTCTCCAGCCCCTGCGGGGCTCTATGGTCATCGTGTGCAGCAGCCCTTAGCCCAGGGCTTCTGGCTGCTGCTGCTGCAGCTGGGGATCCATGCTGCATGCACAGGGTCTGCAACCAGTTGTCGGCTCTGTGGATCTTGTGTTGTTTAGTGCAACTGTGTCTGACGGGGGCCCTTTAAGGGAGCGGCTTGCTGTTGCGTCCGCCCTGTGACCCTGTCTGCAGCTGTTCCTGGCACCCTTATTTCGATGTGTGCTACTTTGGCGTGTAGACGTTCCCTCGCAGCGCCTATTTCGACGTGGTGCTGCGCAAGGTCGATGCTGAACGTCGACGTTGCCAGCCCTGGAGGACGTGTAGACATTATTCATCGAAATAATCTACTTCGATGTAGGCTTCACGTGTAGATGTAGCCAAGGGGAGTTGACAGCTCTCAGTACCTCACAGGCTCATGACTGCTAAGGTCTATTTAATTAATGTATCCATGAACTTGGCCTCATTCAATGTATATAATTAAGTAATTGTTTTGGGGTGAAAAGTATGCCTCAGCTTTCAACAAAGCAGGTCACAGGGAACTACCAGCCCACCTAGCTGTGCCAGCACTCTACTGGTTTCTGTTAGGTCTCTTGTTATTGATAAGTCATCAGATAACTACACTCAAGTCAAATATATTAAGGTCAATCAGACAGACACTCACTTTAATCTGGGGCTGCAGCCACAGTGCAGACTGCTCCAAAAATAGTAACTTATGACTAACCGCATATCTATACCTTAGTCTGTGACCATGGACAGGAGTATCCCTAAATTCTTCAAGATATACCCTAATTTTTCTTCCCTGGGAAGTTTGCACTCGCAGAGCTCAAGAAAACCTCAGCAAAATTCTATTTTGCCTTTGATATTCCTGACACATGCCAAGAATAAAGGCTGACATACAGTATTTAACATATTTCCAGCAAGAGGGACAGTGCAGCAGGCTGTCCTCAACAAACTCCCTTGAAAACCCCAACACTGGGGACATCACTGGGATGCTGAAGGGGTGTGTTGGGGGAGGAAGTGCAACAGGAAGTGCTCTGGAGATTCTGAATAGCACTGTGGCTACAAAGGGCACCCCAGGGACAGGCTGGTGTAATTTAGGAATCTCTTCAAGGCAGCTCAGGACTGGGAGGGCAAAAATGTGCCTTAAAGTCAGATGGGCTGCAAATTCTCAACCATGCCTTTCAAACATGCAACACAGACTCTCAATCTCAGGTGCCAGGCAAGCCACTTACCACTTTTTCTTCATTATATTAAAAACGGTATACCAAAATATTAAGACTGGACCAGATGTTCTTGTTCCCAGAGGACACTTTGCCACTAATTTTGAGGTAAGCAGGACTGTGGATTGAAAGGAAGGCTGAAAGCAGGGCAGCACTATGTCTATGTAAGTCAGTCTGCTGGTTCATTCTTCTCCAGTAGCTGATATTTTTGAATTTAAAAATAAAACATGATGCCATGAAAAATGCTCATGTCTCATGTTCTTTGATAGCTTTTCCATCACTGTGAATACAAGAACAGCAGAAATATTTTCAGCCCATTTACACCTTTGTGGTTTGGTAATGAAAGCCTTATGTGAGGGAAAAAACACAGAGTAACTAAGCCCAGAAGCTAGTCATTAGTCTTTGTGTCAGTGGCTGTATCTCAGTGAACTTTATAAGTAATTCATATGATTTCTTCTTCTTCACCCCATGGCAGAGAGGGACTATCCATTAAGACTGTGATTCCTTGTTGGTCTTTAACAAAGTCAGTGCCTGACCAGAAAGGGACAAAAGGAGGTTTGTGAGTCTGTGTTGAATAGAAAGTCTATTACATTTTCTGCTAAATTTGAGAGGACGAAAATGTCATCATGAAACAAAAAAGAGCATATTTAGTCCTTGTCTCAAAGACTTATAAATCTTGGTCACTGTCTGCTCTGATTTGTGAATTAATCAATGAAATGGGCATTACGTTCCCGAATAAACATTCATAGCCTTCAACAATTTACTGTGTGTATACGCTTTTCTGAATGGAAACTTGGGCTTCATATAAATTAAGTGCATGCAAACAAATGGCTTTTGTAGCCACTTTCCTTTCCTTTAAAAATAATGGGTCTAAGCGTGAAACATCATTAGATACACCCCAGAGATTGGAACTCCAGGTGTAAAACCATAAAGGCAGTCTCTCAGCAACAGCACAAGTTTGGGATCACTTTTATTTTAAGGCAGGATGGGAATAAAGTTTAGCCATGTAGAGCTAGCAATTAAAACATTTTCTATTCAGGTGAGAACACCGAGCTCTCCATTCCTCAATGTTTTGAAACACATTTCTTTTCACTTACAGTAGCTTGTCTCCAAATGAATTCAGAACATAAGCAACTATCCTAAGCATGTACCTCTCTGTTTGGCTAGCTGGAAGACACACAGCAACAGCAGAGGGCACAGACTCAAAGCAGCACACTGTCACCGTGTCTACACGTGCACGCTACTTCGAAGTAGCGGCACTAATTTTGAAATAGCACCCGTCACGGCTACACGTGTTGGGCGCTATTTCGATGTTAACATCGACATTAAGCGGCGAGACGTCAAAGCCGCTAACCCCATGAGGGGATAGGAATAGCACCCTACTTCGACGTTCAACGTCGAAGTAGGGACCGTGTAGTCATTGCGCATCCCGCAACATCGAAATTGCGGGGTCCTCCATGGCGGCCATCAGCTGAGGGGTTGAGAGACGCTCTCTCTCCAGCTCCTGCAGGGCTCTATGGTCATCGTGTGCAGCAGCCCTTAGCCCAGGGCTTCTGGCTGCTGCTGCTGCAGCTGGGGATCCATGCTGCATGCGCAGGGTCTGCAACCAGTTGTCGGCTCTGTGGATCTTGTGTTGTTTAGTGCAACTGTGTCTGAGGGGGGCCCTTTAAGGGAGCAGCTTGCTGTTGGGTCCGCCCTGTGACCCTGTCTGCAGCTGTTCCTGGCACCCTTATTTCGATGTGTGCTACTTTGGCATGTAGACGTTCCCTCGCAGCGCCTATTTCGATGTGGTGCTGCGCAAGGTCGATGTTGAACGTCAACGTTGCCAGCCCTGGAGGACGTGTATACGTTATTCATCGAAATAGACTATTTCGATGTCACTACATCGAAATAAGCTATTTCGATGTAGCGTTCACGTGTAGACGTAGCCTGTGAGTTGATGAAGGCCCTCTGCTCCAAGGCCACAGGCACTCTATGTAGCCATACCTTGCTCTGAGGGCTGTGTGATGGCCAGAGCAGGGTGTCAGAGAACAGTCACTCTGCATGATGTATTCTCCTGACAATCTGGTGGTATTTTTACCAGGACCAAAAATAATTACCATAGTGCTTCCTGGAGGAGGCCAGATGCAGCCACAGTGGAGAAAGCCAGTGACAGAACATGTTTGGAGACTGCAGTGCGGTAAGGCAGTAAGGAAAACCACAGGGCAACGTGCTTAGGCTACCTACAAAGATGCTCTGGGCATGGAGCTGAGCTGGAAGTGGGAAAGAGAGCGTCCCACTCATCCCTCCCAGACTAACCCATAACCAATGGGTAGGGTGCTTAACTGATTCTGACCTGAGTCTCACAGGCTATTCTGGGGGGTCTTGGGATCATGGGAGTTTCTGCACATGAGACTGTGCTTGTTATGTGCTTGTGCGCCCCGGCTGGATTTCTCTTAGTCTGTGTTTGGTTTGCTACCAGCTACTTCTGTGTGTCAGGGGTGATGTTTTTTCCACCTCTCCCTTTTCTTGGCAGAGATATGCTCCATCGGGTTCACTTCAGATGGGTTTAGCAGTGTAACCTGCAAGCACAGAATTCAGCGTGTGCCTGCTGTCTCCTGTGCTGTGGACAATATGTCGCTGGGTAAGGTTACTGGCTGTGCTACAATAAAATCTGCATCTTGAATTAGCAAATTCATAGTGATCTTCCTGGCCCAGAAGCAGCTTGTGAATTGTTTGGTACAGGAAGGACTCTAGGTCAAGGAGTCTTTTGGTTCAAGTTCTTCCTTTGTTTACATCAGCAACAAAGGGAGTTTTTGCCAGTGCTTCCACTTCACAGCCAGATGCTATTATCTGATCTCTCCTGTTATGGGAAATTAGTTTCTGCTGTTAGGACAATTCTAGTAAGCTGCAAGAACCCAAATGTGAAGCATGTTTTGTCATCTGGCACTACAGATGTCAGAATAGTTTAAAAGGACACAACTTATTAAATTTTCCAGACAAAAACAGGATAATACTGCTTATTTTCAAGACATCTACCCCAAACCTGAAAATCAGGGAATGAATGGGAAGGGGAAGTTTTCTTGTGCCATGTCTCCAATGTCACTGCTGGGGGGTTAGCTGTTCTCTTCTCCTGAGGTTCCAGGGCACAGGTCCTCTCTGTGAAGGAGATTATGCAGAGTTGGTTCCTCCGAGTGGAGACACATATTGCCACCTCGGTTTTTAATTTTTCTACTATTTATGCCCTACTCTGGGGTGAGATGGTGTCTCCTTTCTGCAAACACTTGCCCATGACAATGCTTGGTAGTGACCCTGATATAATTGTCCTTCTGGGAAGGAATTTCAGTTGCAACAGAGATTGTGTTTGAGACAGGAACTCCACACACTGTCAGACAGAGAGTTAGGTTGTCTGATGCAGAGCCTTGAGCTACCAGGTGTTTGGAGGGTCTGTCATGCTACTGATAGGCAGTGTTCTTGGCTGAAGGCTACTCCCACACATACCTCATGGAGAGACATGGTCACTTTTATACCATCAAGACCAGTGTGAATTCACTTATTTGATCTCCATGTCTCCCACTCACTTGTGTGGGCCTCACTGTCTCTGCCAATGTTTCCCCCCTTCTTTCCTCCTCTGCCTCCCCCTGGCACATTGACATCAAATTATAACAGGACCTGAATTTCACCCAGACTTTTGCTGTCTTCAGGGAGCATTGGCAGCAGCACAAGTCCTTGTATGAGTCCCTGAGACAGGGGTGGGATGTCAGAAAGGTCCATATGCAATTTCTTCCAGCAGTACACACAGAATGCCATGTGGTCCTTGCATCAGGCCATGAGTGCCCTGGAACACGATGTCTTGAACCATCTTGTCAATCTGATGCAGAAAACCTGATGCACTTTCACATTCAGAAATACCAGCTCCTGAGGTGCTCACGGAAAGGGACAGTGCAAGGAGCCGGGGTTCTGGCCCATTTACTCAGTTGTATAACACTGAGATTTCTCCTTTTTTGGCTTGGAGAAATAGTCTACAGACTATCAGTCCTTCGAGCTGCTGGACAGTTGGCTGACAGCTGACCCTGCTGAGCCGAGAAAGCAGCTGTTTCTCTTTACAGTGCTCTGAACTTGCTTGAAGCCTGTGATGTGCTGAGAATGGCAAACTTGCAGCCAGGATTATCTATCTGAGTGGTGAGGAACAGCAGTACCTGGATGCTCTGCTGTTGCTGCAGGAGCTTTCTGTTGCAATCCAACAGGTCGCTGCAGGCAAGGCCCTGGTATTGGTAGGCAGCCAGCCGAATTTTATAAGCCTTTCTGGCATCTTATCAGTCCTTTTTTTTTCCTAAAAGTGTTGAAGTTATCCAGGAGATAGAGCTGCCCCTCAGTTGTCGCAGGGCAGTGATCACAATAAAGGGGACCTTGGTGACTTATGGAAACCTATGGCTTTTCTCTCATTATAGGACTTCCTCCAGGGCCTTAGCTAACTGGCTAAAGGACTGTCTGAACTTAATACACCCTGTACAAACATATTGTAGTCCTATCCACACCAGTTTTGACAATTAGTTTTTAATTCATGGGGTTTTTTGTTTGTTTCTTACACAGTTAGCAAATTTGGTAATCTGGATTCAAGGCTTATTTCAAATGGAGCCTGAGGCCTTTGTTAGTTAACTCTAGCTTTGAAAAAAAATTAGAAGTTTTCAGGATTGGGCCAATGTTTTCTTCACACCATTCTTTATTGTACCATCACCTTTTTAGAGTCCTAAGGATAAAGGGGGGTGGATCTTAGCCACTGCTCCCACTTTGAAGGCCAAAATTGGCTGATACTGTTTGTTTTCAAGAGATGGGAGGTGTGCCCGGTCTGGGATACTGTATGCTCTTAGTTTGGAGCCATTCCTGCAAAGCAATAGATGCTATCTGACTGGCATGCCAGATACTTTCCCAGCTGTTAAGCTTGTCTTCCAGCCTGTTCTGATGATATCTTAGTTTTTATCATCTCGGACAGTGACGTGCAGGCACCTTGCACGTATGTACAAGGCTTTGAACAGGCATCTTCTGCCCACATTAACCAGGTTAAGAGAAATTTTATCTTACCAGATTCTTTGCAATATAGTAGTCCTCCTCCTTGCCTCAACAATTGCAATAGGCATCTCATGGATTAAGATGCTGCTGGGGGAGGGAGGGCTTTTCAGAGCTGAATGATATATGATAAGGAACTGGGAGGTGGAGGGGGCAGGGAGAGTCATTGATGTGGTTCCTAGGGTGGCAGCTGCTCATCTCCAGGCTGTTCAGCAGTTGCTGTACTCTCCCGTGTGGCAGGCTTTGAGGTCCCTTGCTTTCACTCTCTGCCATTGTCCTTGGGGAATGGGCACTGAACCTCACTTGTGTTTATTGGTCCTTAGTCCAGGCAGAGTCTACATCTGCCCACATTCTATAGGAGTCTCAGCAAAATCTGGCGACTTCTTGATGAATGTTCCTTTTCCAGCCATGACCAAGAAACCTCACCACGAAATCTGTATCAATGGCATTTTGCCATTCTCTCTGATCTCCCTCACATAGCTTGGAAGATGCCTCTGTCCTTGGGTGACTACGTCCCAGCTTAGAGGACATTATAGAAGCTTTCTCTTCCCAAGAACTCCATTGAGTTGAAATGGCAGATCCTACACAGCATCATAGCAACCAATTGTTTTATGCAAGATATTACTCGAGAGGTCTGCACAGGTTTCTGTTTAGCTTCAGATGCAGGACTTTTTTTTAACCTCTTCTGGCCCTGTTTGAGTCTTCTCTTTGGTTTTAGCAGCAGCTTTCCAGTGGTTTGAGATTGGTTTGCTCTAAGTTTCTGTCTGTAAGTGAGACAGCCAGTTTCCTACCTAGCTAATATCATTCGGGGTCACACACAACTAGCCACTTTGAACCCACAACAGAACAGAATGGCTCAGGCAGAATGGTGTGAGCACTAGAGCTGTTCCCTCCACTAATTGTACTCTAGATGTGTATTAGTTGCACCTTTTGCAAATTGACTTGCAACCTAAACACTTTTCAGTTGACTCAGTGTGTTAACATTTTGAGTAAATGTGGTAGCGATGATACTTTAATGATCCATGCTTAATGGCTCACTGAAGATGGGCTGAGCTTGATTTTGTTCATATGTTTTTGTATATATATGGTAACTGTTATACTTTTTAAAATAGTTCCAGTGTGGTTTTGTGTATCTAAAGGGTTTTTCCATGTCATTGCTCTCGCTCAGTCAGTTTAAATTAACTTGGTACTTTCCCTCAAAAAAGGTTCAGTTTAGATAAACTGGCATTTTCCCCACAAACAAACAATTCTTTCTCCCCCCAAATTGCTGTGTAGCTCTATCTGGGATTTCCCCCTACTGAACTTGAAGATCCACTGCCTCATGTTCAGCACATCCCTTGAAAACCCAGCACCTCAATTTTTGTGAGACCAACAGGGGGCACTATAACCACAAAATAAATGTAAATTTTGTAAGTCGCACTGCTGTGTGCTCTTTATATAGTTAGTTTCAGTTTCGCCCTCCTTCCTCCCCTCTACTTTCCCCTGGCTTAAACACACTTTTAGAATCTGGAAAATAATATGCAGTTCCCTGCCAATTGCAGACTTTTTGTTTTCCACCACTTGGCAAAGTTCCATTTTCTTTCCGGTGTTTTTGAGAGAGCTAAAATTAACACAGTGTATAGGCTCCCAGAGGCTACACTCACAAGCATGGATGAATCTGGCTTTAATGCTGGTTATTTGCTTGTTTGAGCACAAACATGATTGACATTACTGAAAAAACTGAAAGCTTCACATTTTCAAAAAGCCACAGAAAGACCAACATGTTCAGTTTCACAGCACCACAGGTGAGAAAGGCTAACTTATTATTAGAGGGGAAAATTGAAAAAGACAGCTTCAGTAATGAAAACACCATGCATTTATATAGGGGTTTCATCCACTAATCTCACAACACTTTGTAGAAACAGATAAATATCACTCACCTGCTTTCATTTCACACATGGGAAAACTAATGAACTGGCAGGGTAAGTGACTTGTCCAAGGTTACTCAGTGGGTCAGTGGTAGTATTCTATTTTTTTCCATCCATGGGTGGAATAAATTTTGTTATATGCACCAATACATGTGTGGCTGTACACTACCAACAGAAACATATGCAGCCCACTGTAGGTGGCTCTGGGTGCTCTGCCAAGCAGCTAGGTGGCACCTAAATCTCTCCTGGGCAGCCGAGCACACAACTTACTGGGAGCACTGGACAGTGGTAGAGTCAGGCCTAGAATTCTGATTTCCTGATTCACTCTTCCTGCTTTATCCACGTAGCCATCCTGGTGCGCTGGTCCCACACTGCACAGAATGCCAGTGCTGAAGCTTATTTCAGGTGCCACACTGAAAACAGGCTCTTCTAGACCACACAGTCTCTTGTTAAGGAGGTTGCCCTCACTCTGGGAATAAGATTGTTTGTTAGATTATGCTCCCCTTATTTCCTCCTCCTCTGTCAGCAGGGTGCAAAGCATCGTGGGGATTATTACAACACTGGTCATTGGGTTTTAGTTTTAGATCTTGGTGACAGAATGAGAGATACTAAAAAAGCAGAGAGGAGTTGCTTGACTTGATTACAAAATCTCTAAGGAAAGGTTAAATTTGCAGTTTTAGACACAAGCCAGTGTCCCTTAAGAAATGAATCCTAAAGGAGGAAGTGCCACAAACCTATGAGTGCACATCCTCAGAAGATTTCTAGTATAGCCACACTTGCTGTAGTAGGGGAAAGACAGAAAGAGCTCAGCTACAGCATTCTGATTTAAAGGAAGACAAAAGTAGTATTGGATGTGTTATCAGAACCATATTCTTTAGTCTTCACAATTAACATTACAAAATGACACTATAGGGATTTATTTTAGTCCTTAAAATATAAGCAGGATGATGGAAGCTGCATTGGGGCATTTAACAAAATCACTCTGGTGCAGAGGCATTTGGAAAGGTAAAAATGTTTTTGTTAAAGAATAAAGTTGTCTAGATAGCTTCCCATCAGGAAACGTCAAGAGCCACACACAGTCCAGGTTGAACCTCTCTAGTCCAGCACCCTCGGGACCTGACCAGTGCCAAACAAGCGAATTTGCTGGACCACAGTTGGTCACTTTATCTAGCAGCATTACCAGCACTTCCATTGCTTACTGAGCACTTAGCTGTAATTAACCCCTAAATGTCTTCCAATAACAGCACAGAACACTGAGAACCAGGGCTGGTGGCTGGAAACACACTTTATGGGACGACAGGAAACTTGGCCACACCCACGATAGGTGGTCATCCAGCAAACTAAAATCATACCAGATTATGGATGTTGCCAGATGAGAGAGTGATGGACTAGAGAGGTTCAACTTGTACTTACTGCATATGCTCATAGAAGGAGCCAAATCCACCAGGGATGCTACTGAGTCCAACTGATCTTTCTATTTTTTTCTTTCTAAGAACTCTTATGCCTCCTGTGAAGTCTGTGAGCTGAGAATTGAATGAAGGCAGCATGGCCATATAATGTGATATAGGTCATGCTTCTCTTCACCTGCTGCTTGCAACCAGGAAAGAATTGGTAGGGAAAGTATAAGTAAGTGGTAACCTGAGCAGCAGTGACCATAAGATGGCTGAGTTCAGGATCCTAACAAAAAGAAGAAAGGAGAGCAGTAAAATAGGGACCCTAGACTTCAGAAAAGCAGACTGTGACTCTGTCAGGGAACTGATTGGAAGTACCCCTAGGAGGCTCAAGCCGGACCAGCCCAGATCCTGTTTTAAAAGGTTGTCATACTTCAGTGGGCTTTTTTTTCTTAAAAGTTATTTGTCCTATTGGTGCGTTTCCAACACCATGAATGTGAAACGGATTGTGTGCATGTCCAGTAATAGTGTGTCCAGTAATAGTACAATGGGAGCTTCTTGCAGTCTCAGCTTTATGACTCTCAAGGTACAGTCTGCATTCAATTTTCTTCAGTACTGCTGAGCAGTGGTGATATATAATTCTAGATTCATTCGTTTGCTAAAATAAAAATAGCAACTCTTTCACCCACAGATCTTGAAGCACTTTATAAAGGCTGCTGAGTAAAAAGGACAGAGAGGGAGACAAGAAGGAACAGAGAGGTAGCCGGGTTAGTCTGTATCTTTGCAAAACTAAAAAGCAGTCATGTAGCACCTTAAAAAAACGAAAAAAAATTATTAGGTGATGAGCTTTCATTGGACAGACCTATTTCTTCAAATCAGAATTCCAGATCTGAAGAATTGGATCTACCCCATGAAGGCTCATCACCTAATACATCATTTTGTTACTCTTTAAAGTGCTACAGGACTGCTTTTTTGTTTTGTACAAGCAAGATTATATAGCAAGAAAGGGGCTATATGAGGCAGAGAATTCAGATCTCCTGTCTCTTTCAGCTCTGTGCTCAGTGCCTTAGATCATAGGGTTCCTCTTAACAACTGTCTCTAGTTTTATGGAGATTCAATGTACAAGTGAAACAGCTACATTTGCAGTATCTTCACTTAAGGAATTAGTTTTGTTTGACTTCTTATATAGTTTCATAGAACCACAGAAGGTTAGGGTTGGAAGACAACTCAGCAGGTCATCTACTCTAATCCACTGCTCAAAGCACAACCAACCCCAACTAATTCATTCCACCCACAGCTTTGTCAAGCCATTGAGGACTGAGATTCAACCATCTACTTAGGTAACCTATTCCAATACTTCACCATCCTGCTAGTGAAATATTTTTTCCTAATATCCAAACTAGACCTCCCCCACTGCAGCTTGAAACCATTGCTTCTTATTCTGTCATCTGCCACCACTGTATCACTATCAGCATACTCCACTCAGAAAAAGGATGCAGTGAGAAAATTTGGGTACAGTTCTGGCTCTGAGCTGCTTCCAGAGTGGAGAGCAAATTTTCATAACCATAGAGATGTTCACCTTTCCAGATCACACCAAAAAGTATTGGTAGAACAATGAAGGAATGTGGTTAATTGCACAAGAAACCTGGAGCAAGTAGATTCAGTTAACCTGCAACAGCCACTTCAGTTTCATGAGAACCAATAAGCAATTTTAACAATTTATGTAACACTTCACACTTTTAGAATTATTGCTTTATATAGACGCACTCATCAAAGGATACCAAATAACTTATAAACATTTATGAAGCCTGACAATTCTCTCAAATTGGTAAATTAATTCACCCATCATAGTGAAGGGTAAACTGAAATACAGAAAGGTTAAGCAACTTACTCAGATTAAAACAGAGTCTGATATAATACCCAAATATCAGTGCGAGTCTTTCCAGTAACTTCGCTGGGCTTTGGTTTCAAGTCTGTAGCTAGTCTATAGTATAGCGTGATTCAACCCATGAATTCTTCTTGTGAGTCCTCTGCTTTAATGAGTAGGAGTTCGCAGAATATGATTGTATGGGGTCATTGTTTCTGAGTGAGATCTATAAATTCAAAGGGGCATGTGGATTACATTTTGTGATTAAATAATTTAGGTATATTAATGCATGCATTAAAGCCACTATTGTGTGCCTGCTTATTTACTCTGTATAGATCCATCTATGATGGCATATACAACCTCTATATGTTTTATCTTAATTCAAACACATATATACACAAACATATGTCTATGTCTACACTACGGAGATCTTTCGGAAGAAGCCCTTCCTGAAGATCTCTTCTGACAGAACTTCTTTTGAAAGAGCATCCACACACAAAAAAGAAGATCAAACGAGTGTTCTGCTCTTTCAAAAGAGAGCATCCACACAGCCCCTGCTATTCTGAAAGAACAGGCCAGGGATCAAAAAATTAGGGGCCATGAGGACTGCTCTTTCGAAAGAAGGGCCCTGCGGACCGTCTACACACATTTTCTTTCTAAAGAAGCTAGCGAAAAGGGGTGCTCTTCCTGAAATGGGAGTGGAAGAGGAGCACTGCATTCTTTCAATTTACTTTCAAAAGAACACTGTGTGTCTCAACACTCTGTGAGGTCTTTCGAAAGAGCCCCCTTCTTTCAAAAGAGTTTATTAGTGTAGATGTAGCCACAGTGCTTCAGATTATGGAAGATATAAAATTTTAGGAGGCAAAGAATCCTGCAAAACGTAAGACAAGGTTTCCCTGACACCTGACATTTCATTTATAATAACTAGAAAAGCAGTAGCATATAATCATGCCAACTTTCTTGAAGAGCTGAATCGTGAAGCAAAGAAATATGTAAGGAAAATATCTTCTTTTTTAAATCTTATTTTCTTCTCCAAATCCCAGAATGTCTTTCACAAATATTAGATATTTCTTTTCAAAACTCTGGGGAATTTCTTAAATGTGTTCTTCTCTTTCCTCCTCCATGGTCTATTTCCTAGCCACTTGTTCCCATCCATTGCCAGTGAACTGAAATCATTAGGCAGTGGTCAATTCTGTCTAGGCACAACAGATCACCTGCACAGTGCAAGATCATAAGATTTATTTTGTGAATAGATCAAGTGCAAGGTTTTGTGCTGACTGCCCTACAAAGGATGGGAAAGAAAAATAGTCAATAAACAAATTTACATAGTCTCATTTGTTTGTGCACATTAAAGCACAGATCAACCAAGCTTTAATATCACTGTTACTATGGAGCCTCGTTAAAGGATGGAGCTCTTAAATTACAGGTTGAACTTCTGTAATCCAGAATTTTGTCATCTGGCAACATTGATAATCCAATAGGATTTTAGTAAACTGAACAACCATTTACGACTGTGGCCGAGATTCCAGCCATCAGTCCAGGTTCTCAGTGTTCTGTGCTGTTATTAAGTTGTAATTTACCCCTAAATAATTAGAAGTCCTGTGGCACCATATAAACTACCAGATTTTTTGGAGCATAAGCTTTCATGGGCAAAGATCCACTTCGTCAGATGCGTCTGATGCTCCAAAAAACCTGCTAGTCTATAAGATGCCACAGGACTTCTCATTGTTTTTGCAGATACAGACTGTCACAGCCACCCCTCTGATACTTACCCCTACACATCTCCTAAGAGTCCAGGAAACCGTGGAAGCATTGGTAATGCTGCTAGACAATATTGACCTACTGTGGCCCAGCAAATTCTCTCATTCAGCTCCGGTCAGGTCCCGAGGGTGCTGGATTAGAAAGGGTCAATCTGTAGTGTGCTTTCAGATATAGTCTATTGCTATATAACATGTACTTATGAGTCAGATATTTTTCTCTATATATACTCCGAGGAGTTGGGTGCTACACTGTTTTATGTGTTACTAACATACTGCTATCTGGACATGCGGGGCCAAAGCCTTTTGAATAAATATGGCTAACTTGGCCAAATATAAGAACTTGGTATCATCACTTGAGTTACTGCTTGTGAAATACCTCCTGTGTGCTGTTTATGCAAATGGAAATATTAGCATGTAAGTCCTTATTCATCCCTAGTGTAATTGCACTGTGTGACTAGGAATTACACCAGAGATGAATATGGGCAGCAATTCTTCAGTAAATATGATGATGTGCCCGAAGCTTTGTATTGCCACTAAGATAACATTGGATTTTCTCCCAAAGGGGAATTTACCAAAAAGTGCCTTCTACTTATAGATTAATTTACACTATATTTGGTCAACCACCCTCCCCCCAACCCCGGATGCATATACACAATAACCTATAGGGAAGATCTCACTGGGAATGCAGTGATAACAATGTCTGAATATCAGTTAAGACATTGATTTCTCTGCTGAAGTTGTAAAGAGTAAGTATCATTTGTCATCTGAACCTCTGCCTACTGAGACAACCTATACAGTGTGCAAGGCAAACGACTTATTAAACAATGACGGTTGTTCACTGCTGACTTGGCATCATCGAATTCAGTGATGAATCTGTAGGCTGGATTCAAATTCTATACTCAAGTATAATCTGAATAATGTAATTTTGAATTCTACAATTATGATACATCAAAATCTAGAATAAACTGCAATACATTGAGGCATATTCATTGGTTATGTCTCCTATAATGAAGTTTTAATATTTAATAGTGATACATAGCAGCTTATTCTAGCTTTGGTAGTTCATGAGCCATCAGACCTCACCATTATTCTATTCACGTTAAACTGTTGCATAAATATGCAGAAGGAAACAAATAACATCTACATAGAAGAGTGTCAGAGTACCCAGTCTACTGGATCTCCAGCTTTTCAGGGGGGAATCTTGAGTTTCCAGGCCTGATGCATCATCACCTATCATAGCCATTATTCTCCTCCCTCGTCCCTTGGGCCAAGCAAATATGTCACTGGGGCCGTGTCTACATGTGCACGCTACTTCGAAGTAGCGGCGCCAACTTCGAAATAGCGCCCATCATGGCTACACGTGTTGGGCGCTATTTCGAAGTTGAAATCGACGTTAGGTGGCGAGACGTCGAAGTCACTAACCCCATGAGGGGATGGGAATAGCGCCCTACTTCGAAGTTGAACGTCAAAGTAGGGCACGTGTAGACGATCCGTGTCCCGCAACATCGAAATAGCAGGGTCTGCCATGGCGGCCATCAGCTGAGGGGTTGAGAGACGCTCTCTCTCCAGCCCCTGCGGGGCTCTATGGTCATCGTGTGCAGCAGCCCTTAGGCCAGGGCTTCTGGCTGCTGCCGCTGCAGCTGGGGATCCATGCTGCACGCACAGGGTCTGCAACCAGTTGTCAGCTCTGTGGATCTTGTGTTGTTTAGTGCAACTGTGTCTGGGAGGGGCCCTTTAAGGGAGCGGCTTGCTGTTGAGTCTGCCCTGTGACCCTGTCTGCAGCTGTGCCTGGCACCCTTATTTCGATATGTGCTACTTTGGCATGTAGACGTTCCCTCGCAGCGCCTATTTCGATGTGGTGCTGCCCAATGTCGAAGTTGAACGTCGACGTTGCCAGCCCTGGAGGACGTGTAGACGTTATTCATCGAAATAGACTATTTCGATGTAGCGTGCACGTGTAGACGTAGCCTGGGAGTTTAACAAATGGGACAGGATGCTTTCAACATCCTAAGCATCCTGGCCCATTCCATAATAGGAAAGGAAGAATGGTGTATTATTAAGCCACTAACTAGTACTTGGGAAATCTAGGTTCCCTCTGACTACAAAATTGGATAACACTACTTCCCGATGTTACATTGGTGCTGAGGATAAAACCATAAATAACACTAAGATGTTTTAAGCCACTCTGCACTGGATAGGGAAAGATGGAAGGAAATAGTGAGAGAGACATCAGACACCAACGGGCACTGAGCCCATGGTTATTGATGATGATGTTTAACTATTGCAGGGATGGAAACAAAACACAGTTTTGGTATTTTGTGCTTAGAATGCAGATGTGTTATTAACATATTATACTTCACACATAGATAACATGACATTTCCCCATAAATAATAATTTGGTGGCATTTTCTTTTTTTAAGCTTTCAAGTATTGAAACACATTTTGAAATGATTTTAAAATGAGAACTCTTCCTGGATGCACTGATTTATGGAGCTTTTTTCATATCTTTAAAATGGAAACAGACAATTCTTGCTCTCATCAGTATAAATCATCCTTTCCTCATGGATAAGGGCTGTTTATCTTTGTGTCCAACTACTTGAAATTCTATTAAAATTATCTTAATTATATTCCACCTTTTGTTATATTTAAATGATTGCATTTCAGATGCAGAACACATTTTAGATTTCATTAGCATGGTCTTCAATTTTTCAAAATGACTTAAAATGATTTGTTTTATGCTTCTAATTAAACGATTAAGCTGACAAAGGAAATGATCAAGGGATTTGTTCCAGGCAAGAGAAAATTAAACTATCAAATTACTACCCTTCCTCTGGAAAAAAAAGCTCTTTATGAAAGAAGTTAATCTAGAGTTGAAAAATAAGAGAATTAGATCTCATTTAATTAAGTAACATGGTTAGAGTTTAGTTTTTGCATGCACATTCCAGTTTCTCCAACTGATACCCACATGTAAGTAATCACTACTGTAGGATTTGTGAAAGCTAACTCTAGCCTTGATTTCTTTGGTCCATTCAGGGGTGGAAGGACTGTTCATGCTTAATTAGTCCAGATTATGCTTTTTTCCCCCATCAGCACCTGCCTCCTCCCCCCCCCAAAAAAAAGAAAGAAAAAAGAGGGCATCTGCTGTTCTAAATAACAGTATTTTGTACAGTTTGTCGTAAGTTTAAAATAGAGGTGGTCAATAAAAAAAGCAGTTCCCATCATAGTTAGTCCCTGATGGACTATGAGTGATATACTTACCTGTGCCTCTGAAGGTATCAGATGATCACTGCTCTCAGTGGTCCCAGATTGCCATTCGCAGCCAACAGGAGCAGCAGGAAGCAATGTCCTGCTCTGTGCTGCTTCCTGCCACTCCCATTAGCCAAAAATATTGCGGCCAACCAGAACTGCAATCACTCGATACTTGGGGAAAGAGAAGTTACTCACCGTAGTAACGGTGGTTCTTCGAGATGTGTCCCCGTGGGTGCTCCACAATAGGTGACGGGCTTGCCCGGCGCCGCAGATCGGATCTTCCAAGCAGTTTCTGCCGGACCGCGCATGCGCCGGCGCGCGCCGCTCCCTTGCGTGCTCCTGGCCATGTGCGCAATCCGGTCCCAGCCAGTTCCTCGACCAACCGCCTCGGGTGCCCCTGCAAAACACTAACAGAGATCCGAAGCGGGGAGGATGGGCGGGAAGTGGAGCACCCACGGGGACACATCTCGAAAAACCACCGTTACTACGGTGAGTAACTTCTCTTTCTTCTTCGAGTGTCCCCGTGGGTGCTCCACAATAGGTGACTACCCAGCAGTAACCCAAGATAGGAGGTGGGTAATCGGATTATGTGCAGCTTGTCCCCGAGAGGACCGCTGCGGAGAGACGGGTATCCTCTTGGAATACCCTGTGAAGGGCGTAATGTTTGGCGAAGGTGTCGTAGGATGACCAGGTCGCCGCTCTGCAAATGTCTTTTAGCGCAACGCCCTTGAAAAAGGCTGTTGATGCTGCCACCGCCCTGGTGGAATGAGCCCTGGGAGTGGCCGATAAAGGAGTCTTTTTGAGCTCGTAGCACATTTTTATGCAGGATACGATGTGCTTTGAGATTCTCTGCGATGAGAGACCTTCTCCTTTCGATTTGGGAGCGAGGGAGACTAGGAGTCTATCCGTTTTCCGGAAGGACTTGGTCCTGTCTACGTAGAAGGCTAGCGCCCTCCTCACGTCCAGGAGGTGTAGGCGCGCCTCTTCGTTGGAGTTATGAGGCTTTGGATAAAACGAGGGTAGAACAATAGGTTCGTTGATGTGAAACTCGGAGGAAACTTTGGGAAGAAAGGCTGGATGCAGTCGTATGGTTACCGCCTCCTTGGAAAAAACAGTGCAGGGTGGCGTTGCCATGATTGCCGCGAGCTCGCTCACCCTACGAGCTGACGTAATTGCAAGAAGAAAGGTCGTCTTTATCGTAAGGAGGCGGAGGGGAACCGTGGCCAAGGGCTCGAACAGTGGTCCCCTGAGTGTGTTAAGCACCAGGTCCAAGTTCCACGAAGGTGGAATCGGTTTCCGAGGGGGGTAGAGGTTTACCAACCCTTTGAGGAACCTGGTAACCATAGGGTGGGCGAACACCGTGTGCCCTTCCTCCTCATGTCTGAACGCCGAGATGGCGGCGAGGTGGACCTTTAACGAGGATAGTGAGAGTCCTCCTCTCTTGAGGTCCAGTAAATACTCTAGAATTGTAGGTATAGGCACCGAAAGGGGGGCCAGTTGTTTGGTAGAACACCAGTCCGTAAAGCGAGTCCATTGTTGTTTCTAGGTCTTCCTAGTGGAAGTCCTCCTGCTACTTTCTAGGACTTGCTGTACTTCCACTGTGCATGTGCGCTCTAGGGAGCTGAGCCATGGATTAGCCACGCTTGCAGTCACAGGCTTTGGGGGTGCGGATGCACTATGGACCCCTGGGCTTGCGTGAGCAGATCCGGCGCCACCGGAAGAGGCATCGGTGGACGGTCCGACATGCGCAGGAGTAGGGGGAACCATTGTTGGCGATCCCACGTTGGGACTATCAGGATCATCCGGGCCCTTTCCCTCCTGGCTTTTTGCAAAACTTTGTGGATCAGCACTGTGGGAGGAAACACGTAAAGCAGGGGGCCCCCCCACTGGATCGCGAACGCGTCCCCCAGGGACCCCCAGCCCAGTCCTGCTCTGGAGCAGAACCGTGGGCACTGCTTGTTGTGCTGAGTGGCAAACAGATCTATTTGGGGAAACCCCCATGCGTGGAAAATCGGCCGTAGCAGATCAGGACGAATCTGCCACTCGTGTGTGAGCGCAAAACGCCTGCTCAGCTGGTCTGCCTTCACGTTGTGCGCACCCAGCAAGTATGAGGCTTTCAAGATTATATCATGGGCGATGCACCAGTTCCATAAGCGGATTGCTTCCGCACATAAGGCACGGGATCGAGCTCCTCCTTGCCTGTTTATATAAAACATGGTGGAGGTATTGTCTGTACTGATCCCGACGACTTTGCCTTGTATGTGGTCTCGAAAGTGTTTGCAGGCGTTGAACACTGCTCTGAGCTCCAGTACATTGATGTGTAGTGACTGTTCCGTGGGTGACCACAGTCCTTGAGTCACCTCTTCGCCCATGTGCGCTCCCCACCCTATGAGGGAGGCATCTGTGGTGAGGAAAACCGAGATTTGCGGCTGATGGAAGGGTACCCCTGTTAGCAGGTTCCTGGGGTTTACCCACCATTGCAGGGATTTGCGCACCCCGGGTGTGGGCGACACCGCCCTGTAAACGGTGTGTACTGCCGGTTTGTATACACTGGCTAGCCAGTGCTGCATGCTGCGCATGTGCAACCTGGCGTTTTGTACCACAAATGTCGCCGCTGCCATGTGGCCCAGCAGCTGCAAGCACGTCAAGACCGGCACCGTAGGGCTGAAGGTGATGACTTGCACGAGGGAACCGATGGCTCGAAAGCGAGCCTCTGGTAGGTATACTCTCGCCGTGACCGAGTTTATGCGAGCCCCTATGAACTCTATGTCCTGTGTGGGGTCTATTTTTGATTTTGCCAGATTGATAACCAGGCCAAGTGAGGAGAACGTGTTTGCTGTGACGCGTATCATGCGGAGAACCTCCCCCTTCGAGGCCCCTTTGAGCAGGCAGTTGTCCAGATACGGGAAAATAAATACCCCCTGTCTGTGCAGGTAGGCTGACACCACTGCCAAGGTCTTGGTGAAGACTCTGGGGGCCGAGGAGAGGCCAAACGGTAGGACTTTGTATTGGAAGTGTTCGTTGCCTACCATGAAACGGAGAAATCGCTGGTGAGCCGGATGGATGGTTATGTGGAAGTACGCGTCTTGTAAATCGAGGGCTGCGAACCAATCTCCATCGTCCAGTGCTGTAAGGATGGAGGCAATCGTGATCATCCGAAAACGTTGTTTGCGCAGATACCTGTTGAGGCCGCGAAGGTCTAAGATGGGCCTCCAGCCTCCTGTCTTTTTCTCCGTTAGGAAATACCGGGAGTAGAACCCTTTTCCTTGCAGTTGCTCCGGCACCCTTTCCACCGCCCCTATGAGCACGAGATGGGCCACCTCCTGCCTGAGCCTGGCTACATGGGAGGCCTCCTGGAGGTGGGGCTTGGGCGGAGGTCGCGATGGTGGGAGCGACTGGAAGGGGGTGGCGTACCCCGTGGCTATGATCTCCAGCACCCATTTGTCTGTGGTGATCCTTTGC
Source organism: Carettochelys insculpta (assembly GCF_033958435.1). NCBI lineage: Eukaryota > Metazoa > Chordata > Testudines > Carettochelyidae > Carettochelys > Carettochelys insculpta. The sequence continues at coordinate 226,613,248 of NC_134138.1, forward strand.
CACTGGTCGTAGAATGGTCGGAGGCGATGGTGAAATAGCCGCTTCGGATGACCTTGTGCGATGGTAGTGATGGCGCAGCCCTGGATCTGTATGTCAAACTTGTGGCCTTTGGCCCCGCCCCGAGGACGCACGGCCCTGTTGTGAGCATCGCCTGGGAGTTCTGTACTGCTGGTGCTGCTGATGCCGCCCTTGCTCGTAACCCCTGTGATACTGGGGGCGCTGTTGCTGGTACTGGTACCGCCTTTGCTGAGGGTAGTACCTTTTCTTTGTGTATGGAGGGGTGTAAATCCCCAGGGTCCTGAGTGTGGCTCTTGAATCTTTACTGGAATGAAGGACCGAGTCAGTTGATTCAGCAAACAGCTTCTGCGAGTCGAAGGGAAGGTCAACTATCTTTGCCTGCAGATCTCTCGGTATACCCGAGGTCTGGAGCCAGGACTCCCGTCGCATCACCACTGCAGTTGCTGTGGAACGTGCTGCTGTGTCCGCAACGTCCAAAGCAATCTGAACTCCCATCCTCGCAGCCGCGTAGCCTTCTTGCACTATGGCCTTGAGGACCAGCTTTTTGTCCTCTGGAAGCGAGTCCATGAGGGAGGTTAACCTAGAATAGTTGTCAAAATTATGGTTCGCCAAGTGCGCTGCGTAATTTGCCATTCGCAACGTTAAAGTAGAGGAGGAGTAGACCTTTCTGCCGAACAGCTCTAGCTTCTTGGCATCTTTGTCCGTTCCCCCTGTTTTAAATTGAGATGTTTTTGATCTTTGTTGCGAGGACTCCACCACCAAGGAATTTGGCTGTGGGTGGCTAAACAGGAACTCCATGCCTTTCGCCGGCACGAAGTATTTCTTATCCGCTCTCTTTTGGACCGGCGGGATAGTTGCAGGGGTCTGCCATATGGTAGCGGCGGACTCTAAGATCGCTTCATCAAGCGGTATTGCTACTCTGGAGGAGGCCGGAGGTCTCAAATTTTTGAGGAGCTTATGGTGTTTCTCTTGCACCTCTGCTGTCTGGATGCCTTGCGTGAAGGCCACCCTCTTAAACAGCTCCTGAAACTGTTTGAGATCGTCCGTACGATGGACGTCCCCCAGGGCCGTGGCCTCGTCCGGGGAGGAGAGCGAGGAACCGCTGGGGTACGTCTCTCTGGACCCTTCCGGTTCCTGCTGGTGATGGTACACCCTCTCGCTGGAGGTTTGCGAGGGAAAATCTCGGGGTTCCACGACCAGTCCCCCCTGAGATGCTTGAGACTCTGTCCCCGATCGCGATTGCCCTCGGGGGTACGAGGTAGTGTGTGGGGATCTTTCCCTAGTAGATTGCCGATGGTGTCCGTGCCCCGCGTGGTAGGGACGACCATGGAAGTATAGGCACTGTTCCTGGGAAGGTGACCTCGACCACTCCCTTGGTGCGTACCCTCTGCGTCTGGGGGAGGGAGATCGTCGAGACACTGGAGAGAGTGATTTAGCATAATAGTCCAGTGGTTCAAATCCCAGGAAGGGTGAAGGTGGTGCCAGCCATGGTGAGGCTGGTTGTAAAAATGGAGAAGGCGGCTCCGGGTAGGCTAGGGGGGACCCCTGCCTCCTGGTTGGAGTCTGCTACATAAGCGGAGGGCTGTGAGAAAGCAGCTCCACAGCCCTGTCCGGAGAGGGGCTGCAGTGCCTCCTCTTGTCAGCAGCCTTCCCCCTCCCTGGAGGAGGTAACTCCGCCCCCTGACGGGCGGGGGATCCCGGCCCCGTCGGCACCATGCTAGGCACGCTCGAGGCGGTGCCGCACGTGCGGTGTCCTTCTGCGCCTGCAGGCTTCGTGCCTGCGCGCCCTGCACCGCCGGTTCCCTGGGGGTCGGTGCCGCTGTCTGCGGTGCCGCCGGTACCGGCGTTTGCTTAGCCGCCACCCTGCCTGCGGTGGCAAGGGAGCGGCGCGCGCCGGCGCATGCACGGTCCAGCAGAAACTGCTTGGAAGATCCGATCTGCAGCGCCGGACAAGCCCGTCACCTATTGTGGAGCACCCACGGGGACACTCGAAGAAGAAGTACAGATAAGCATAAAGGCAACAATCCATCAGGGACTAACTCCAGTTGACTGGATCTGGCCCACAGGCTGGTATTTGCACACTCTTGGTTTAAAATATAGGAACTCAAAGTTAGGATCATAAATTCATATTTAGCCAGTTAAATAAATGTCCTACTTTTCACAAAGACTAAACAGCCAGCAGCCCCCACTGACTAGCTTTGGAAAATCAAATGCACATATGCATGTGCACAAGTGCCTGCATGGATGCGCACACACACACACACACACACACACACACACACACACACCAGAAAGCCACAGATTTTATTTCAGAAATCAGGGTGTACATTTCAAAATCATGAAATAAATTGAGATAAACTCAAGCAACACGCTTTAACTAGGCATTTGGAGCTGTGCAACGTTCATGGATGTTTGACTCCAGAGTTAGGCTTCAGTCCGTTATACAGATGCAGGCTATGTGCAAAATTCAGATTGCGCATGGCGTTCTGGTTTGTGCCCATCTGTGACATACACTCATTTTACACTTCATTCACGCCCCATGCTGTCTACACATTTGAGTTCTTCCAGCAAATCTAGTTATAAGCATTGAATAAAAAGGAGAAAAAACAGATCAACAAAGACATTGACAACAATTTTATCTAAAGTTTCAAGAACTTTTAGACTGGATAGGTAATCTCAGCTTTACCAAGACCTGAAAATGATGCTCCATCTCATGAGGAAATTATAGTGCAGAGAATTGGTCACTTGAGATGGGGCCAGTCCGACTCTCCCAGCCAGAACACACTCAATCCCATTCCCACTCTTCATGAATATTTGGATTATGGTAACTATTTTAAAACAGCCAAAGTTCAATTATTTACCACAGCCCTGAACTCAATTCACATTTTATAGACACTAAGTGTACTACGACGGGTTTCTGGGCAAAGCAGAGGGAACCAACTCGGGTATGTGCACTTAAATCCAGACCACGAACAGCCCCAGACTGTGATTCTCTTCTCACTAAGGCAAATCAAACCAGCCACAAAAGTACCTCTGCCAGCCCCACTGGCCAGCCAGAAGCCACACAAGCAAACCCACAGGTTTGTTCTCCAGCTACTATACAACCAGACCAACAGACCCCTACTCAGGTGAGAGTTTCTTAAAACCTGTATCATCAACTCCACACATACTCTTTCAGGCCCTACAGGGTCCAGCCACAGTCCCAGGTCAATATATACTTGGATCTTACCCAAATCACCATGCCATGCCAATCCTTTAGAATCTAAAATCTAAAGGTTTATTAACAAAGACAGAAAGAACATGGTAAGAGAAAAATTGTTGAACTGATACATTACATACATCAATTACAGCTATTGATGCAGGCCAGCAATGATATATGCTGATTCTTGAAAGTCTTTGAAAGTACACCCCATAAAGGTTATGGTTCCAGGTTACATTGTCTTAGTTACTGGAGAACTGGATCCTTACATTCTGGAACACTGAATTCTGGAACTGGCACAAGGATGGTCACTGCCAGGGTCCTCTTATAGTTTTCCAAATGGAGGGAAAATTCCTTTCTTCTTCCCATCAGGCACTAGAAGATCAGGCTGTTGTGGTAAACTGCCATTGGTAGCTGGTTTTGCTAGTACGTCCCAGTCCATTTGCATAATATGTGTAGTGGATGTCTGAGCATCTGATCTCAATTCCTTTGTTCAGCCCACCTCACCTGACTAATGGGCTGCATGCCATAGACAGGTCCCAAATACCTGAGATGTATATTGGATGTCTGGGAATCTGTTCCTTTGTTTATAGTCCATCTTTCTGGCTGGAGGAGGCGATCACATCTCCTATTGTGAAGCTCACCACCAAAATATTTCCAATACAGCTATATAGCTAATATCTATAACTTCAGATACAAACATGGCACAGACATACAAGTAACACAGACAGATTGAGTCCTTACCAGCTTTCAGTAGACACCTCATTTGCTCCCCCCACCCTCCCAGCCCAAATATTTGGTGCCACTATATACAAAGGTAACATAAATGGCTTCCGTATTCAATTTAAAAACCCAGTAACATCACGCTAAGTTTTTAAAATGAGATTAGATATTTGTCCAAAAGATATGCTTTATTCTAGCTTCCACGAAAAATTCTACAGCTAGTGCTGGGTTGGTGTAGTGTAAGTTGGTATGGTAGCCTTTGGAAATGTGAAACTTCTCTTCCTTCATTTCCTTTGTGAGCCTGGAGAGAACAGGCAGTTATGCATCACCCTCCACAAGCTCATAACACTTGTGGTTCTTCATGAAGGCAATGACTAGAACCAAACATCATTCAGATGCAACAAGAAGTTCTATGGCACCTTATATTTGGAGCATAAGTGTTCATGGGCAAAAGACCCACTTTGTCAGATGCATGAAATCCCCCCACTCATGCATCTGATGAAGCAGGTCTTTGCCCACAAAATCTTATGCTCCAAAATATTTGTTAGTCTATAAGGTACCACAGGGCTTCTTGTTGTTTTTGAAGATACAGACTAACTCAGCTGCCTCTCTGATACATGTCATTCAGATGGTCACTTTCAGGAATTTAGAAAGCATTTTTTACCTATTCACAATTTTCCAGCTGTATTCTGGTTTGGGTTTTTCCCCACTCCTTGTTTTAGATGTTTGGCTGACATGTCTTCCTGACCTGTCTGATGGAGTCAGGAAAGAATTTTCCACAAGTGAGGTTGGACAAGAATATGGAACTCCTGCACATTCTTGAGGCTTCAGGCTTTTTTAGCCTTTCACTCTTTTCTCTTCTATGTCTGTGGCATGTAACAGTTTAGTCTTATGAGGACTGAAATGTTTTATTCTAACCAAGAAACTGAATTCAGTACAGAGTTAAGTGACTAATATATAATGGCTTACATTATACAGGAGGTCAGATTACTCTGGCCTTAAAAATGTCACATTTCTTTCTATTTAAGTTGATCTATTTTCAGCATAGTTGTTCTACTTAGCTAGTGAAAAAAATCAAAATATGCCCTTCAGCCGTATATGTAAAGGAAACCAACGTTTTCTTTTTTTCCAAATAGCATTTAATTTATGCTTACTGTTAAACCTTAGGCTAATATGCAGATTTTAAGTACCTGATAGAGTGGTAGCCCATCAAGCTATTACCCTGTGTTATCCCCTGCATCACCTATTGAACAAAACTAGTCAAACAAGAATGTTATTTCTCTTCTTTACAGCTCAAATTAAATTTGTGCTTGATTCTGAGTGGGTTGCAGTGTTGCAATTTACAGCTTTTGGAAGAAATGAAATGGTGACACAGGAAATGCACACATACCACTAAGCAATCATCGCGACTACAAGCCACTGCCACTGCACGGAAAAACAAACAGTTAGATAGGCATATCATGCCTTGCATTAAGTAAGGAAGGAGATTTCAGGAAGACACATTTTGGAAATTAGTTGACATAAATTAGCACTATAGGCCAAAACCTGAAATACTGTTAAAAAGTAAATCATTTACACTGCAGTAAGACGTAACTTCATGCTTCAGTCCCCCACCATGCTAGGCATGTGTCAAAAGCAGTGGTCGCAGCACAGGTTGCTTAACCATTTTGGAGACAGCACAGCACAAGAGCTCTCTCTTTTAACAAGCTGAATTGTTGGAAACATATAATTTTGCTTGACTTTACTACAGCCAAACACAAGATTATTTCACAGATTGTTAATATTGTGTCCATACAACTGAGTATAAAGATTCACCCAGATCACCAACCTCAAACAGCATTTAGAAATAACTAAAATTTTAAGCTGAGATGCTGCATTCATTTTTAAGAAAAAATACAATATTGGCACAATTACCTTGGATGGAGAGATTACATCCCTTCACGTTAATCAGTCTACTGTGCAAAGGTAGTGGTGCTCATTAGCCAAATAGCTATGGGGGAAAAAAATCATTGTCTAACTTCTGCCAAATCAGAATTTTAGAGCAGGGATGTTTCAGAATTTTGGAGAAGGAGGATTCAGTGTATCAGAGAAGTTCCTTGTATCTTGGCAGAGATGTAGAAGGGCCTGATTGACCTCCAATGGAAATATGATCAAAATCAGTAAGATAGATTAAGACTAAGATATTGTTTTAGTACATACATATGACATATATACAGCTGATGCTTTTCCTTTTCTTAATAACCATTTCACTAAATCCTACTTGCAAATCATTGGGCAGGCTAAGAGATGAAACCCACCCTAAAAATGAAATATTCTGTCACTGTTGTCTTCAGTCGATGTTGAATCAAGCCCTGAGCGAAGTGCATGCAGGCACATTGTAAATCAGCAGCAGGCCAGGGCATCCACGTAATGTATATTAACTGACAATTATTAAAAGAGATTAAAACTATCCTTCGCCTGCATAATGGAGCAAATTTTCACAATTAAAGAACTACTTATAAATTATTAATCGTGTTTTTATGAGACCATGTGCGCTCTAATTCTGGAACCAAATAGAAGAGCTGCACAAAGTCAAGTTCTCACTGAAAAACAATAGCTGTAGATTCTCTGTCCCAAAGGCACACCCACTAGTTCTGAGGCTGCTTAAAGATTTTCTTCCTATGCATAATTCCTTCAACAGTCAGCACGACAGCCCTGAATATACATTGTGTTCCAATATATATTTAGTACTATGCATTAATACATACCACTTGAAATTATAAACAAGGAGATGCAATGAATAATGGTTTTAGAAAAAGTGAATGGAAAAGTTTTATAAATCTATTTCTTCTGATTATAGTTTTTCATGTAATCTTAACTCAAGACAGCTGCATAATTTTTGGAACCTTATTAGAAAGACAGCTGACACTGTTCAAGAAAAGCTATTTTTTTTTCTGATCCATTTTGTACCTACCAACTGCTGTCTCCCTACCATACTGGGTGTTTTACTTGGTATTGATTATAAATAATAACTGATTTAGCCAGCATTGGTTGGCTCCATGCAGCTCACAGAGACACACCTAGCCTCTCACTCTTCTATGCCCTGAGCCCTGCTCTCCACAACTGTAGCCACTCACCCTGCATTGCATCGCCTGCTACCAGGTTCCCAGAAAGCAGCTGCCCAGACTAGCTATGTCTGTCAGCAGTGGAGAACCGTTCCTGGCTCAAAGAGACACTCAGTGGCCCCAGCTGAAGCCGCTGCTCCTCATCTATCTCAAGCTCTTCATCTACTATTTCCTCTGCTGGGTTAGGTCCTCTAAGTATCCATGAGGCTCTTGGCAGTGGTAGTGGGGTCACCACGGAGGATAAAGCCCAGCTCCATATAGAAACAGCAAGTCTTCAATGAAGCACTGGCATGCCAGTTTGCTTCATGAGCCTTATGATAAGCTTATCTGAGTTCTTTCATCTTCACTCTGCACTGCAGCATGTCCTGCTCACTCCACTTTCACACAAGGAACAAAATATGCCCCACTTCCTATAGGTCACTAACAACTGGGACCGAACAGACTCCTCTCCCCACACACTGATCAGATCCAACAGCTTCGTGACAGTCCAAGCAGGAGAGTGTTTGGTGTGATGGCCAAGCAGAGGCACCTGGGAAGATGCCACCACATGTTGAGACAGCATATCCCCATCCACCTCTCCTGACAAAAGTTATGCTGCAGTGTGAATGCTCACACAGTTGAGTCACCAAAAGACACTTTTCCTCAAGAAAACATGCTGGTGCAGACAAACCCTGAGAAACATGTCATATTGTACACATTTTTTTAAAAAAGGGAATGTGTTTCTTTTGAATGTCTGGGATTTTAGTCCAATTTTAAAATTACTTTATGATTAAACTATAGTGGCACCAAAGTTACAGTGGTTTTCCAGACTCATCATCATCATCATCATCAATAACTGTGGGCTCAGTGCCTGTTGGTGTCTGATGCTTCTCTCACTATTTCCTTCCATCTTTCCCTTTCTACTACATCACCTATCCATTCTCTGTGGGGTCTGCCTCTCCTATTCAAACCGTCCATTATGCCAAATACCAGCGACTTGATTTTTCATTCATTCATTCTGCAAATATGTCCAAATAGTTGTAGCTTCCGTTTTATAACCTTCTGCAGAAGGTTCTCTTTCGTCTGTGTCTTTCTACATAATTCCTCATTGGTGACCTTCTGCATCCATCCTACTCTCAAAATCTTTCTATAACAACTCCTATCGAGCACCAATATTTTTTTCGAATCTTGCATTATCACCCATGTCTCACATCTGTACAACATGCTGCTGAATACACACATTTTCAAGATGCTAAGCTTCATTCTTAAGCTAATTGCTTCGCTTTTCCAGATCTTATCCATGGCCTTCAAACTCGCTCTTGCTTTCGCTATTCTAGTCGCTATTTCCTTCTTACAGGCTAGATCATACGTTATGTTGATCCCCAGATATGGGAACTTCTCTACATTTTCTAGTTCAATAGCATTGACACTGATCTTCCTTCCTATTTCCTTGTCTCCAAATACTATTGTTTTTGTTTTATCGATGCCAACATTAAAAGGTGCACAATTGGGAATGTATTCAACAGATCATTATAATTAGTTGTGTAACTGAACAGAGAAAAAAATATATGGACTAGGGAGTAGTTTGGGCTTCTTCATTACATATTATGTACTTTATACCTTTTCCTAAAGGGATATTTTTTGCTTCTAATTAAATGCAACAGTGATGAAAACTGATAAGAGCAAGGAAGTTTCTCACAGTTTGAGCAATGTGTTCTCTTCTCACACACCTGTCTTTTGTCTTTCCTACAAATTAATGCAAATCACTCTCTGTCTTTAGTGATACTTAATCAGTGCCTCTAAGTGCATGGCACCATCTACTGAGAGAAAGCAACACAGCATATTACTGTTGGCATATTACTGCTATACTTATAAAAATGCATGGCACTAAAAGCAATGGATCACTGGCTGCCTCAAATTCTGATCCTAACTGGAGCCTATTAATAACCACAACAGCAAACTGAAGGTGTGGAAGGAGACTTCTCTACATTAAATACAAATGGCGGGCTTTTTTATTAATGCTCAGCACTGGGCTTACTGCTCTCATGGAGGTAAATGGCACTTCAGCTGCAAAGACTAATTAAACACAATTAGCTTTAGGGATGGGAATCTCATTTCCTATATCAAGGGGGAAAAAAATCTAAATTTCAGCTGAAAATTATTTTTAAAAACCTAATATCCTGTTGGGTAGTGGCTTAATTCAAGGTTGATTAAACCAATTGGAATAATGAACCTGAATATTTTAAAGGTTTGGTGAAGTTTGACAGACATCTATGTTTTTCACATGCACCTCCTGTGCAGCCCTCTTCCACTGACTAATAATTTGTACTTTTGGTAAACCTTAAAACAAAAAATAGCAGGAGAAAAGCAAGAGTTAATTTGTGATTCAGTCACAACGGAAGAACACAAGAAATCTTATGAGAGTGAGAAGTCAGTGCCCTATTTCCCAGCTGATTTCTCAGCTCAGGAGGCTGATATAAGCATTGTCACTTCACCCTGGGGGTGATCTATTCGCACCCCTTAGGATCCTCCAGATCAGAAGTAGTGCGTCTGACCCATGAAATCTTATATTGTTAGTCTTCAAAGTGCTACAGGACTGCTTTTTAGTTTTGTGAAGATACAGACTGATATGGCTACCTCTCAGGCAATTCACACCTCTGAGTGACATTACAGATTACATCAATATAAATTGTGCATATACAGCACTCTTTATATACTGTCCTTATGAGAGGTAGGGCAGTGATTTTCTTTTCTTTTTCAAACACAGTATAGCACTTTCTAACCAATGTTACACATACCATCACACAAAATTAAAATTCTGCAAGGCTTACTAGTGCAATATGTCACATTTTATTTTTGTACTGAATCTTACTCCATATCCAAACCTTCCCATGACTCTCTCCCAACCTTTATTATCTGTTCCAACCTTCGCATTCCAATCTCCTCCGATGATCAACACATCTTTCTTCGGTATCTCCTCCACCGTCTTTGTCAAGTCTTTATAGAATAGCTCAATCTCTTCCTCCGTACTGTCTGACCTGGGTACATACACCTGAATGACAGAGATGTTGAACGGTTTTGCTTCAAATTGTGTGACCATCATTCTTGCACTCACCGGTTTGTATCTGAATAATGCTCTTCTAGCTGTTTTGCTAAAAAGGAATCCAACTCCTGCTTCATGCTTCGTTTCGTTTCCTGAGCAAATGACTCTGCAACCACGTCTCTCCCGATGCCGTCCAACACATCTCTGCCAGTCCAAATATATCACATCAGTATCTCTCGATCTCCTTCCAAAGCAGCTCCAATTTTCCAGTTGCCCACAGTGTTCGGACGGTCCATGTTCCAATGGATAGCATGTGTGTTAGGTGTAATTTTCTTTTTGTAGCCAACTTACCGACCCAACCCTGATCGCTCGATTGGTATCGCAGACCTTGTTTATCTGGGTGACATCCGAGTCGGAATCTTTTAACAAGGTGTCGATGATGATACTGACTGAGAGATTAAGATCGCAGATAGAAGAACACAGCAGACGAGCAAGCAGGGTTCAGAAAAGATAGAACTACCACACAGCAGATATTGGCACTAAGACTGATGGAGAAAGCTTGACAAAAGAACAAAAACATACATGCTTGCTTCGTTGATTTTCAAAAGGCATTTGACAGTATAGATCAGAAAGTGAATTGGGTGGTGTTGGAGTCATACAGAGTGGACAGCCGACTGATACAGTTGTTGAAAGATATCAATGATAAAGCAGAGGCAGCAGTGAGAACATGTGGGGAGTTGAGAAGTTGGTTTAAAACATGTAGAGGTATGAGACAAGGAGATCCAATATCGCCAAGTATCTTCATCACACATATGGAGATAGCGACGAAAAAGATCAAGGAAGAGGTAGAAGGGATATCTGTGCACAGGCAAAGAATTAACAACTTGAGGTTCGCGGATGATATAGTTGTCACTGAGGAAGAGAGGAGAAGCTAGCGAAAATGGTGCAGGTGTTAAACAAAGAAGGGAAGTGGTACGGACTGATTATGAACACCGATAAACCAAAACAATGGTATTTGGAGATAAGGAAATAGGAAGGTAGATCAGTGTTGATGGTATTGAAATAGAAAATGTAGAGTTCACGCATCTGGAGAGCAACATAACATATGATCTAGACGGTAAGAAGGAAATAGCGACTAGAATAGCAAAAGAAAGAGCAAGTTTGAAGGTGATGGATAAGACCTGGAAAAGCAAAGCAATTAGCTTAAGAATGAAGCTGGACGTCTTGAAAACGTGTGTATTCAGCAGCATGTTGTATGGATGTGAGACATGGGTGATAACGAAAGATTCAAAAAGAAGAATATTGGCATTCAAAAGGAGTTGTTATAGAGAGATTCTGAGAATAGGATGGATGCAGAAGGTCTCCAATGAGGAATTATAAAGGAAGATACAGCCGAAAGAGAACCTGCTGCAGAAGGTTATAAAAACAGAAGCTACAACTATGTGGACATATTTGCAGAGTGAACAATGAACAAAAAAATCAAGACCCTAGTATTCGACATAATGGATGGTTCGAATAGGAGAGGCAGACCCCACAGAGAATGGATAGATGATGTAGTAGATTGGTGCGGAGCTAGTCTACAGAAACTAAGCCACTCTGCACTGGATAGCAAAAGATAGAAGGAAATAGTGAGAGAGGCATCAGACACCAACAGGCACTGAGCCCACGGTTATTGATGATAATGACGACTGAATCTTACATTTTGTTGGTGAAATAGCCATCACAAAATAGCAGCCCAAAGCATTCAGATCTGTGGCTGTTACAATTCATTTCCTTCTATGAAAGAAGTCTCATTGCATAACAGTTAAAACGTAATTTCTCACTGTCTAGCACGTAACATATTATGAACTGAAGTCTTGTGTCACTTTCCTAGGTCTCCACCATCAGGTATTTTCACTAATGAAACAAAGGGTAGTACAACTTGAACCAAAAGGAAATCAGGTTAATATTGAGGAAGGACACAAAAGTACAAATATATCCCAGAATAGCAACTCCACTGCTTAACACTGTACTGATCTTTTAAGCATGGTATTCCAGTTCCAATATCCTTCATTGTACAAGACATAGCAGAAACTTCAAAATAGCTACTTATTTTGAACTTCGGTGTCAAGTTGATAGCATCAAGTTCAAAATAAGTTAATTCGAAACAAATTACACAATTTGCGTTGCACAAATTGCTAAGTTATTTTGCAGTATGGCTACAGTGTAGCCACAGTTGAAATGTTTTCCTGCATGGAGATTGGTTAGATGATTGCATACTCTCCCCTAGCAGAAGCAGTAACAGCCTTATTATATGGACTATTTAATACTGGGCAAAACAAATCTGATATATATGATGTAGAAACCAACCACACATTTACAGGGAGTAGGATGAGGCACTTTACAACCCCTTATCACAATTAAAATTCCACAGGCTAAGCCAGCTATGTTCAGAGTCGCTAAAAAACGAACACTTCACATGATAACGATTTATACTTATTGCTTGTAGATTGTTACTGAATTGCTGAATTGATCATCTCATATTATGTTGTACTGTGCACACACAAAAGATTGCTAGCTTAGGCTCTTTGTTTAAAGCTTTGCATAGCAACAGAAAACAAATCACTAATGATGTTGTGAAATGTAAACAATAAGAGAAGGAAATGCCCCAGTGTGAGTATGTAGGATCATAGAATCATAGAATACTAGGACTGGAAGGGACCTCGAGAGGCCATCGAGTCCAGCCCCCTGCCCTCACAGCAGGACCAAGTACTGTCTAAACCATCCCTGATAGACATCTATCTAACCCATTCTTAAATATCTCCAGCAATGGAGATTCCACAACCTCCCTTGGCAATTTATTCCACTGTTTGCCACCCTGACAGTTAGGAACATTTTCCTAATGTCCAACCTAAACCTCCATTGTCTCTTGTTCTATCCTCAGAGGCCAAGAACAAGAAGTTTTCTCCCTCCTCCATCGCTATACCTACACTAGCCTAAAACTTCGAAATGGCCATTTCAAAGTTTACTAATGAAGCACTGAAATACATAATCAGCGCCTCATTAGCATGTCGGCAGCCGCAGCACTTCAAAATTGCCACAGCTCGCAAGGCTCATCCAGACAGGGCTCCTTTTCTAAAGGACCCCAGCAAATTTGAAATCCCCTTATTCCTAACAGCAGATAGGAATAAGGGGATTTCAAAGTTGCTGGGGTCCTTCTGAACAGGAGCCCCATCTGGACGAGCTGCACGGCAGCGAGCCATGGCAATTTCAAAGTGCCGTGGCTGCCAGCATGCTAATGAGGTGCTGAATATGTATTTCAAAGTTTTGGGCTCATGCAGACACAGCCCTTATAACACCCTTTTAGATACCTGAAAACCGCTATCATGTCCCCCTTTAATCTTCTCTTTTCCAAACTAAACAAGCCCAATTCTTTCAGCCTTTCCTCATAGGTCACGTTCTCTAGACCTTTAATCATTCCTGTAGCTCTTCTCTGGACCCTCTCTAATTTCTCCACATCTTTCTTGAACTGTGGTGCGCAGATGCAATACTCCAGCTGAGGCCTAACCAGCGCAGAGTAGAGCAGAAGAATGACTTCTCGTGTCTTGTTCACAACACAGGCTAATACAACAAAGGTCAGGCCCAAGTTAAATGCCAACCTGTTGACTAACGAACTTGAATTATTTTTCCTGCTAATCTCCACAGAACACAAAAACACCATAAGAGAAGCATAAGTTAATGTTGGGGGGTGGGCAGGGAGGGATAGCTCAGTAGTTTGAGCATTAGCCTGCTAAACCCAGGGTTGTGACTCCAATCCTCAAGGAGGCCATTTAGGGATTGGGGCAAATAGATGTCAGGGATGGTGCTTGGTCCTGCCAAGAGGGCAGGGGACTGGATTAGATGATCTCCCAAGGTCCCTTCCAGTTCTAGGAGATGCGTATCTCCAATTATATACTATACTTTATACTGGAATCATGCAGTAGTAAAATTTTAACCAATTATTAAGTATTTCAAATAAAGTGAATAAAACTATTTTTTCCCTGCAGCTGACACCCTAAATATTGCAAAAAGAAAAAAAACAATTACTAACCGTTTGTTGCTGTTCTTTGAGATGCATTGCACTCATCCATGCCACTCTCAGGATATGTCTAGAATAGAGGGTTTTGTGGACAAAACAGCCCTTTTGTCAAGAAAACCCATGGAGCGTCCAGACTCCCAAGGGCATTCTGTCGACAGTATGTATACAGAATGCTGCCCTTTTGTCAACAGGCATACCCTGCTTACCACCATGAAGAGTGCCTCTGTTGACAAAAAGCTGGTCTGGACATTTCGGGAGCTCTTCTCTTGACAGACAGGGCTTCCAGGATACCGGACATCCCTGTCTGATGTGCTTCTGGTTGGCCATTTTGCCGATAGCATGGCCGGGCAGTGCAGCTGCTTGGTGTCGACATAGTGGATTGCTCTTTTGATCCGCTTTGGTGGTCTGGCTGTGATCTGTCAACAGAAGTTTTGTTGGAAAACATTTTCTGACAAAAACTTCTGACAACAAATCCCTCTAGCCTAGACATAGCCCTAGTGTGCACACCCCATGCACAGCCAGAAGTCTCTCTCAGTAGTACTGGAAAGGATGGAAGCTTGCACGCTCTGGTACTGCCATGTGCCACTATGGGGCAATATAAATGGTCCAGCTGACCCCAAGCAACCTCAGTTCCTTCTTGGCAAACAACTCTGATGCCAAGGGATAGGAAGGTAAGTCATAGAAAGGACATGTGCACAACCTTGAGTTCAGAGGGGGCCCAGAAGAGTTCCCTGCCCCCCAACCAAACAAACATCTCTTTTAGTGTCTGTGGAGGCTAAGGGTGAACAACGGGAATGCCGACACCACCACCAAGTGATCTGCACACCAATTTAGCAATACTAGTATTTGAGAAGCACAGGGAACACAGTGTTCAGATAATGGCATCTTTGTAAATAAAACAGAGGCAAGCCAACCTAAGACTCTGCACTCCAACATGTTGGACTATCCATGTGCACAAAGTTGCTGATGGGTCAATCAGCTTGAGACCTACAAGAGATCGAATTGTTTGGATTCTTATGTGTGGAAGAAAAGTTCTGACCTGAGTAGAGCTCAGCACTGCTTGTCTAAACTCTACCTCTGCACAGTATTGTGTGAAGACTTAGGTAAGTTGATCAGTGAATATAGAGCTTTGAAGGCTGACTGAATCGCCTCAGAAATGCCACTACCATAGACATATATTTTGTGAAAAGCTGAGGAACTGCTAGCAAGCCAAAAAGCAGCACAGTGACCTGGTAATGGGAATCTTTCCCTAAGAACCTGAGAAAATTTGTGACATTTGCAAATTGCTACATGAAAGTAGGCTTTTCTTAAAATGGAGGGTGCTTTACCAGTCTCCAGGAAGAGAATAATGGAAGCCAGATTGAGCATAAAAACTATTTTTTGAGTTGCATTAGTCTAAAATTGGTCTGAGACTTCCCTTTGATTCCAGTATTCTGAAATAATAGAAGTAGAACCCCTTCCCTCTTCGACACTCTGGAATCTCTAGATACACATCCTGATTTAGAAACTCCTTGAGAGAACAGTCTCTTAAGAGTGGGAGGGAAGACTGAGTTGTGGCTGAGTTCATTGTAGATTGTTCCTGCCTGGTATGTAGGCCACCACCCGGTGGATGTGTCGAGGGATTCACTACGCCCACAGTTGCACTGCTTCTCGGCAGGGTTGTCTCGAGCGTACTCCACCCTGTTTGTTGATGTTGTGCGTTGTTGCTGTGTTGTCCATCATTATGCACACTGCTTTGTTGGAGATCTGCACGGTGAAGTGCATGCAGGCATACCGAACAGCTCTCAGCTCTAGGAGGTTAACATGCTCAAGCTGTTCATCTGTTGATCATGTGCAGTGAACCACTTGGTCCCCTAAGTGGGCACCCTAACCGAGTAGGGAACCATCCCTTGTAATTGTGATAGTTGGAGAGGGTCTCTGACAAGGAACCCTTTTGCATACATTCTGTGGTTGCATTCACCAGCTGAGAGTGTCTTTCACTGTAGCTGGGAGGCTCAATGTTTTCTTCAGCGGATGGATATGGGGCCTGAACACTGCTCTGAACCAGGCCTGCACTGGCCTCATCTGGAGGCATACAAGGGGAATGATCGAGATCACTGCTGCCATGTGGACAAGGTGACATAGATATTGCTTGGCAAGCACGCTGGGACTGACCTACAGAATGAGGAAGAGGTCCTGGATTCCCTGTAGCGTGCGTAGAGGCAGCGAGGCCGTGGCTGTCTGGCAACCCAGAAGTACCGCCTATGAACTCGAGCATGTGAGTTGGTGTCAGGATGCACTTTAGCAGGTTATACACAGACCCAGATCAGAGAACAGCATTCTGGTCAGAGCTGTTACCCAATGGTTCTGAGCTAAAGAGTGGTCCCTTATTAGGAGTCATCTAGGCAGGGAAAGATGGTTACTCCTTTTGTTATTAGATATGCAGTGACCACTTCTAGGACCTTGGAGAAGATCCTTGGTGCTGTGCATAGGCCAAAGGGTAGCACCCTGTATTGGAAGTGTTGCTTCGCTATCATGAATCTGAGGAATCATCCATGCAATGGGTCGATGGAGACGTGAAAATAAGCATCCTGGAGATCAAGAGTAGACAGCCAATCCCCTTTCTGTAGCACAGGGATAATTGTGGCTAACATTACCATCTTGAATCTTTGACAAAAGTACATACCAGTTTAGATTTCTGAGTTCAAGAATGGGTCTCCAACCCTGTTTTCCTCTGCATGAGGAAGTACCATAAGAACCCCTTTCCCTGTGCTTGGTGGGTACCTCTTCTATGGCCCCCAGCAGAAGATGACATTGGGCCTCTTGTGAGAGGAATCCCTGAAAAGGGATATGGGGTGGGGTTTGGAGATGAATGGGATGACATAACCGGGTGTGTACAATCCAACTTGTTGATGGTGATGGCTTGCCACACAGGGTAGAACGCTGCTAGCCTTGAGCCGAAGGTGATATGTGGCTTGGCCTGGAGCCAGCAAGTTGTGAAGGCATCCAACTCTCGACCAAACCTTCAAAACAACTAACAGGCCGGAGCCTGCTGGGGTCAGAGACTGGTCTGTGGCTTGCCTCCTCAGTTGTTTCTGACATTGCTATCATAGTGCCTGTTGCTGAATGGAGATGGTTTGTACTTGTAACTAAACTGTCTGTTTTGTTTACTTTTTGCAGCAACCATTTGGATGCCTAGGGTGTGCAAGGTGACCCGTGAATCTTTGAGGGAGTGGAACAACTCATTAGTATTTTCAGCAAAGATCCCTGATGGTGGCTTGGACATCCCTAGGAAAACCGGACAATAGTAGCCAGGACACCTGCCTCATGACTGCCTGCTGATGCTAGGGATATAACAGTGATGTTTGCTGCCTCAAGAGCTGGTTGTAAAGCCATCCTTGAAATGAGCGAGCTCTCTCCCTTGAGGGCTTCCTACTGACCTCTTTTGTTATTTGTAACTGTTTCAATAAAGGTGTGAAATTGGTCAAAGATGTGGTGTGTGTATTTTGCAAGTAGTGCCACAAAATTGGCAATACAAAACTGTAGGCTGCCTGATGAGTATGTCTTTTTCCGCAGTTGCATCAAGCCTTTTCCACTATGTCTCCCAAGTGAATCTGGTATTCTGCTGTCTAGCTCTGTGATTCACGGCCTCTACTATCAGTGAGTTAGAGGGCAGCTGAGAGAAGAGGAATTTGGCCCCCTTCAAGGCCACATAGTACTTTCAATCCAGCCTTTTAGACATGGGTGGAATGGAGGCTGGAGCATTCCAGAGAAGCCTGGCGGGATTCAGAAGGGCTTTGTTAATTGGCATTGCCACTGCGTTCTGGGTGGACGAGAGTAAGATATTAGTCAGCTTGTGATGTGTTTCCCTTGAGGCCAAGAGGGATATTCAAGCCCATCTAAAACCCTCCTGAAGAGGTCTTGAAAGGTCCTGGAGTTATCCTCATCAACGCTGTGGAGGACGATGAGGGAGAAAATTGTGATGGGAGCAGAGAATTCAGTCAATCACCTCCCCTAGTGTAAGTCCCATAGTCCTCGACCTCTGAAATCTTTGAGCTGTCCGGTGACTGGATACTAGCATAATGGGATCCTTCAGTGGTAGAGATCGAGGTAATGGATGGGGTATGGGGCTGGTGTTGAAAAGCCACCCACAGATCCCAGTAAGGCCAGCAAGATGGCATGGGTTGGGGCACCCAATGCTTTTGCCACTGTTGTAATTGCACTGGCTTAGAAGATTTCTTTGTTTCGGTCTTCACTGAGAAATCGTGGGAGACGGGAGAGATTCCAGAAGACTGGAAAAGGGCAAATATAGTACCCATTTATAAAAAGGGGAAAAAGAATAACCCGGGAAACTACGGGCCAGTCAGCTTAACTTCTGTGCCAGGAAAGATAATGGAGCAGGTAATTAAAGAAATCATCTGCAAGCATTTGGAAGGTGGTAAGGTGCTAGGGAACAGCCAGCATGGCTTTGTTAAAAACAGATCATGTCAAACCAATCTAATAGCTTTCTTTGATAGAATAACAAGTCTTGTGGATAAGGGAGAAGCGGTGGATGTGGTGTACCTAGACTTCAGTAAAGCATGACACGGTCTCACATAATATACTTATCAATAAACTATGCAAATACAACTTAGATGGGGCTACTATAAGGTGGGTGAACAACTGGCTGGATAACCGTACCCAGAGACTAGTCATTAATGGTTTTCAATCCAGCTGGAAAAGTATAACTAGTGGGGTTCTGCAGGGGTCTGTTTTAGGACCAGTTCTGTTCAATATCTTCATTAATGATTTAGATATTGACATAGAAAGTACACTTATTAAGTTTGCAGATGATACCAAGCTGGGAGGGGTTGCAACTTCTTTGGAGGATAGGGTCATAATTCAAAAGGATCCGGATAAACTGGAGAAATGGGCTGAGGTAAACAGGATGAAGTTTAATAAGGACAAATGCAAAGTGCTCCACTTAAGAAGGAACAATCAGTGTCACACATACAGAATGGGAAAGGACTGCCTAGGAATGCGTACAGCAGAAAGGGATCTGGGGGTTATAGTGGACCACAAGCTAAATATGAGTCAACAGTGTGATGCTGTTGCGAAAAAGGCAAACATGATTCTAGGATGCATTAACAGGTGTGTCATGAACAAGACACGAGAAGTCATTCTCCCGCTCTACTCTGCGCTGGTTAGGCCTCAGCTGGAGTATTGTGTCCAGTTCTGGGCACCGCAGTTCAGGAAGGATGTGGAGAAATTGGAGAGGGTCCAGAGGAGAGCAACGAGAACGATCAAAGGGCTAGAGAACATGACCTATGAAGAAAGGCTGAAAGAATTGGGCTTGTTTAGTTTGGAAAAGAGAAGATTGAGGGGGGACATGATAGCAGTTTTCAGGTATCTAAATGGGTGTCATAAAGCAGAGGGAGGGAACTTGTTCTTCCTTGCCTCTGAGGATAGAACAAGAGGCAATGGACTCAAATTGCAGCAGGGGAGGTTCAGGTTGGACATTAGGAAAAAGTTCCTAACTGTCAGGGTGATCAAACACTGGAACCAATTGCCAAGGGAGGTGGTAGAATCTCCATCACTGGAGCTATTTAAGAAGAGGTTAGATACAGAACTTTCAGGGATGGTCTAGAAAATGCTTGGTCCTGCCATGAGGGCAGGGGGCTGGACTCGATGGCCTCTCGAGGTCCCTTCCAGTCCTACTCTTCTATGATTCTATGATTTCCCCACTGATCTGTGAGGAGAAATGCCATTGAGAGTCAGAAGACCTTGCTGAATCTGAAGCTGTAGCGAGTGAATGCAAAAGCCTTGAGCTATGTAAAGTGCCTTTGCTAAGCAGGGGGGTAGCTAGTGAGAGAGCTCCCCTGAAATGGTATATTGCAGCATAAATGGTGGAAGGGGCATTGGTACTGGGGAACCCTGCACTGCTGGTACAGAAGCAGCTGTAGGCATGCTAAGTGCTTTTGTGCACTTTGCTGATGCTGGATTGTCAGCATCAGCAGCTGCCAGCACCGGTGTTCTGTTTGCAAAAGCCAGTGTTTGCTTTTTCTTTGCCAGCTTGTTCTACAGTGCTGGGACGGTTTTTTTTTCAAAGAGCCACACTGTCATGTTTGGAGGAGGGGCAAGCCCTCTCCTTTTGTTGCCTTTTCAGTGAAGCACTCGCGGCTGCCCCCTTAAAAGCAGGAAAGGTGGCAGTGTGGTGCTTGGAGCTGGGCAATTTCATTGCCAGGGAGACAGACCCCAAGGAAGTGTGACACCTCTCCTTCGCTCCAGGGGGTTTCCCCTTGTCTCTAAGGCTTGTCACAGTCAAAGCCCTATCAGTCAGTAGGCTCAATCCCTTGTGAGCTATGCCTGAAGAGGGAGTAGTTGCAGTCCATAGGTGTGAGAGCCTGCACCATCTGCCAGATTCGGAGCTGCTGTCGCCTTGCTCTCCTGGATCATTTTGTCAATTTCCTACAGTGTGGGCAGCCTTCTGTGTTGTGGTGCTAACCCAGACAAGATATGCAGAGAGAGTGGCTGTCAAAAACTGAAATGGACAGGCCACAAGCAGAGCATTTTTCAAAATCCGGTGAGCTGGGCATGTGTGAAACTGACAAGACTGGCTGCGCTACGAAGCAGAGCCGCTGAAAGTGGTTAGAGCTGCTTGGGAAGTGGCTTTCCCTCGTTTTCTTGCCTTCTTGTATTCAGTTGTTCTCTAAAGATAAGTAGTTCTGATTTTTTATTTTTTTTCAGGTGACGAAGGGAGAGACTGCTCTTGCAACCAAAGCTGGTGGTGATCAGAGATGAACTGAGGAGCTGGCTGCTGCCACAGGTGTCTCATGCCTGCAGCCTGTGCCTGCAGGCAGCAGAGCAGGGAGAGAACTGCTACATACAAACCTTTGGCCAGTGGGTGCAGCAGTGCTGATGCACCTAAAGGTGGGGCACCCACAGGTTGCCTGAAAGAACACCAGTTTCATCTGCCAGTCGGGCCCATAAATGCCTCATTAATAGGTAAGGCCACACAAAGGCCCTACTATGGCTAAAATATCAATGAGACAGTATAAATACTTTTTAACCACCTTCAGCTGGTTCCCACCCTCTAACACTTTTGATGAGCCTTACAGTTATCCAAGGAAGCAAAAGGACCCCCCAAGGATATGGCATCATTGTCGTCTTCTCCTGATGAGGCAAGTACAGACTGAGGCTACTCTTGTTCCCCCATGCTGTTGTACTAGGTCCTTCTGAAGTGTCACTCTTGGGCCCATGACTCAGGAATAGGCAGTGCCTAGTGAGCAGGTGCACCATGCTTCTCTAAGGACTCAAAACACAAACGTATCAAATATGACCTGGAAACCCTGGGGAAAAAACCCAGAATTCCAAAAAGACCATGAACTTGTGGTGGGCCTTAGTGACCCCTGGCCATCCTCTTGATACTTCCAGATATCCCCCAGCAGAATAGTAGTGCCTTAGCAGAACAGTGAACGTGGTTCTGAGGTTGGAAAACATAGGAGCCAATCTCTGATTCAGAGGACAATGAGGTCCTTCCGCTGACCAAGGAGGCACTACTCCTGGAGACCAGTACCCAGTTGAAGGCCACAGAGCAGCCAAAGCTGCAGGCTTCCCCTTCAATGGTAGTGACACGCAGTTTCAAGCAAGAAAGGTGGACACAGCTATGACTTATTACTACTTCTGGTGCCCTTATGTCTGCTGGTACTGAAAACAGTCTCCTGCACCTCTGGAGAAACTGGCACCAAAAGGATCAGCAGATCTCTCAAGGTTCCAAATGCCTCTGACTTGGTCAGTATCAAGATGGTCTCAAAACTGTATGGTGCTACATTTGCAGAAGGCACTCCCTCAGGTACAGGACTCAATGGTACATTTTGGTACTGGAGTACTGGTGCTGACTTCTGTGATGCCAGAGAAGGGGAATGCTCGGATTCTGACTGGGCTCTATTCTTATGCCCACTCAGGTACCACCAGTGGTAGCAACCTTCCCACCCATCAGCAGTCTACATAGAAGTCTTATGCTGCTTAGGCACTGGGGAGCATGAGGATTGTGGGCACTGTCGTAACCAATGCTAAAGCACTTGATGCAGATTCTGACTTCATCTTACAGTCCTTAAAGAGTCTGACTGAGCCCTGACAGACATCTTAAAACCACTTCCATGAACAAAATTTTTGACCTGACTTCTCTGATTGTCCTTGGCCAAGGCTTAATGTCTCTGCAGCTCTGGAGATGAGCAAGAATATGAGATTCAACTAGAGGAGTGGTCTCCAACCCTTTTATGGCCAAGATCAGTTTCTCAATGTAAGGGCAACCAATAATCTACTCTGACCATTCCCTGACGCCCTGCCCCCTTTTCCAAAACCCCACTCCACTCATTCCAACCCCGCCCCCCCACCCCCCCCACTCACTGTCACCAAGCTGGGGCAGAGGGCCGTGGTCCAGGAGGGAGTAGAGGATGCTGACTCAGAGAGGGTCAGGGCTGCAGCAGGTGCCTGGGGTTGCAAAAGATGGTTTGGTGCTGTCACAGAGGTGGTTCAAGGCCATTGTGCAGGAGGTATGGAGTGTTGGCTTGCAGAAGGGGCTCAGAGCTGGGGTGTGGGGTGCAAGAGGGAGTTCAGGACACAGGAGAGGTATGGAGTGCTTGATTTAAAAGGGTGGTCAGAATTGGGGCAGGCTCATACAGATTTGCTTTCAGAGAGTCTCAAATGTATATATAACACATTAAACTTAAGCCGTTAGTGTGTGCAAGCAAAGATAAACAATTCTTTTCTCAGAAAATCCTGGATTAAAGTCAGTTATTAAAAAAACTATAGGATGCAAGGTTATTTTCAAAAACTAATTTTTAATATTCTTTCCATGACTGCACAATTCCTTTTAAAATTTGTATTTTGACATCCCTCTGAGAATTTTAAACAAAAGTAGTGATATAATTTACATTTCCCTCAACTTATTAACGTTTTAAAACAACGGATGTGTCCTAGAATCATGTCCAAATACACTTTGACACACGGAAACTTTATTTACCATGCTTATAAACTGAATGCAAACAGGTTATATTTGCCGCACAATTACAAGAGCAACAGTTACAGCTTCTATATTACAAAAATAGTTGTCACCTATTAGCATCTCTATACATATCTTTAGCAATACACTTTTTTTTGTACAAAGAACATTAATAGTGGTTAAATTGGTGGAAAATGACTCATTAAAACAAACTAAAGGACTATATCAGTGGCTTAGTTAGTATGTAATGTGAAAACTCTAACGCCCAACAGACAACTATACCAAAACTGTAGGGCTTGTTTCCCCATCAACCACCAGAACCAAATGTCAGAATACTTATGGTGCACTACGAACACCTAGAGCTGTAACTCAGCATTTTAATCCAGTCTGGGGAGTACTTTCTGGTTTTTGACAGATCCCACACAATGAGACTTCTCTACTCTCCACATTTCTCACAAATTAAGAGCTATTCCTGATAGATATTGATGGGTCCTTGATAATCTTAAGTATATCCATTACCAAGGCAGGCCCACAGAAGAATAGAATTCTTCTGGCAGCAGAACAAACAACATTTCTTTATCCTGTCGTCATGACCAATTAAATACATTATGGTATAAGCGTCTCCCAAATGAAACAGTATATGCTACTTTTGAAATATATTTTGTTGTTACAGTTACAAGGAGCAACTCAATTTAAGACTGTTAGATTGATTTTTAAGTCAAATACTATTAACCACTAGATTTCTGTTCACACTAAGTTTGTGATTTTAACATGACAAATGAAAGGTCTACTAGTTAATTATTATCCTAACACATTTCTAATTAAGAAAAGTTACAGAAGGTAGTTTTTCCCTTCTAGAAAAGGAATCTGAAAATATTACCAAATGTGTTATTTTGTAGTACTTTTATTTAATAATGACAAGTGCCAAACAAGGGCCCGATCCTGCACACCTTACTAATGTAATTAACTCTTGTACATGAACTTGTTGCATAGACACTAACAGGAATACATAGATAACAAACAGGTTACAGGGTCAGGTGCCAGGTTATTAGCAGGCACAACTTACAAAATAATTTTTGGTTATAGGCTTGTTACACACATTTAAGAGTAATAGAATTTCATGTTATATTTTTCAGCTTTTAATAATGGCAACTAAAAACATTTTGCTTACAGCTCAACTCGCCACTTCCAACACCTAAATTGTTTCACCCTTTCTCAGGCTCTATTTCAGTTAATCAGATGGCAGGATCAAATACACGATGAAAAGGTAAAGCATCACTCCTACAAGAGTCTGCTCTACTCACTGTACATTAAAAACAATGTTTCAATTACATTTAGCAGATTACTCAGAGAATTTTTAAGGACAGTTTATATCAAAGGCAGCGTATATGTTAAAATAAAGTTGCCAAATGTAATAGAAATGTTAATATTAAGGTCATGCATGCAATAAACTTGGCAAATGTAACAGAACTGTTAACACTAAGGTCATGCATGCATCAGAAGTGCATTAAAACTGTCAAGGTAATCTGCATAGCAAACTGTTACAAGAACACTAACCTCTACACTACAATTCTAAAAAGAAATTATGCTATCTTCTATCAGAGCCTCAAGATGAAGAAAAGTTAAAAATAAAGTGGAATATCCAGAAAGCATTTTTCTTCTACAATTCATAAACCAATCATGGACTGTCTTTTTCAGAACAAAAAAGCTGCCTCTTGAACTCATCTACTGAGCATTTAGTGGGTAGATCTCCAGGGTTTGTAGGACACTAATTTTAAACACATGCAATTTTTCCTAGGTAGAAACAGATCAAAATGCCTAGTATCTTGTTGATTTAACATAACATGCAGTTTAACACAGAATAAATTAAGCTTTTAGTTTTTTAAACCAATGATTATATTCGATAATTATGTTTTAAACACACACTTTCTGTTTACTGTCGTAACAACACATTTATTACTATTATTTTTTTAACATAGTGCCTGGAAACCTGGTATTTGACCAAGACTCCTCTGTGCTTGGTGCTGTACAGACAGAATAAAAGAGGCAATCGCCACCCACAGAGGTTACAGCACCCCAGTCATATTTCAAAGTTTTCATTTTAGAGTGCAACAGATTTGCTACAGAATAAAAACTATGAAAATTCAAGTGAAACTATACTGAAGATTTTTTTTAATTACAGTGCAACTTTAGAAAATGGCTTATAGTATAAGGCTATAAATAAGTTACAAGAAAATTACATAAATATTTTGGGAGAGTGGGGAGTCCAAGTTGTATTTAAGCAATTCATCTTCATCAGCTCGAGAATTAGAACTAATTTCTAAGTTTCTTCAAGAGAAACCAAACAGCTGGGATTAAAATACACACAATTTCCCCTGAAAAAGTTACATGAATGTATTAATATAAAGGAGACATAAGGATAATAGGTCATTCCAGTTAAGAGTAATTGTATGGGTCAGCTTTAGCCAAATACATGTGGTATCAACTGTTACAGTACACATTTATATTAGCTTCCCCTTCCACCTCATGTCATAGTTACAGAGTCAATTCCAAGTTAACACATGCTGATAGATGCAAATTAAGCACCTTAGTTTACGGTATATATCCTCTCCTCAGAGGTGACTGTAGACAAATCAATCAGCAATTTACTAACCAATTATAAGAGGATATGATTCACTATAGACCCAATTACTAGCTTTTGGAGAATCTATGAAAAGAGGAAGGTTTTCCTAACCTATTTTTCTTGCACTATTTCAGCACTGATTCTGCATAAGAACTCACTCATTAGACCATGCCATACACTCAGATCACTTTTCAGAATCAAGCCGTTAGCTGTTTAATATTAAACTCTGTATTGTCTTCTTGAACCAAGTTTCTTAGCTGGACTTGCCTTAGGAGAGTAACTAGCTTTCACACAAATGTATACCTACATTTTACTCAGAGATCACTGTCTCAAAATAGCCAATACTCAGTCTTATGCAGCAGTAAAATTAACAGATTTTCAATCTATTTCTGCGCCCAGTTTTGCTCATGGAATAGTTTGGCACTGTACCACTAACTTTAAATCTAGCTCGGACAGATTATGAACAATAGCCACCATGATTAATGGAGGTCTTGCAATGACAGAGAGCTCTAGTAAAGGCAACTCTTTCAAAACACTACTCTCTACTGCTGGCACAAGAATCTGGCCAGAGCCTCTCTATATGCCAGTCTAAGAAATCATCCCTTTTAAGCTGTTGGCAGCTCCATACAAATAATGGTACAAGCTTCAAACATGGCCATACACACTGTCACCATTCCCTGAATGCTTTGCTACTGCTAGCCATAGTAAAAGACTGAGCATTTGCAACAATGTGTATATAAGTTCCCCATGTTCTATTAAGTGCAGTATACTTTTGTGAGCCCAATTATTCAGTACCTTTCAAGTGTATCACCCCATTACTCAAAATATTTTTAAGAAGCCAAAAGGTAACTTGATTCTCTAGTACCAGAATTGTCTTCTCGTTCTATTAGTGTAAACTGAGAAGCACTATTTATAAATTTGTGATGACTCGAGAGTCTAATACCACCAACGGATATAGGCACACCTTTATATCAACACAGAACTTTTAGCAGAACCGCTGCTTATATTAGAGTAACTTTTTTTTTTAATTGTGAAGTTGAATTTTATACCACAAAAATGTGACAATAAAATAATTTCTCAGACTATTTCTTAATTGAAAAGTTACCTTTAGGATAGAACACTACTTCCAATTAACTGGATTCTTATTTCTAATACCCTATGTTGGAAAGATATGGGAACATTAAAGCTGCAGTACCTTATTTATAAATATTGTTCAGTTCAGTTTACGAATGGAACCACTCTTTAGCACAATATGCATTAGCCTCTAATTATACAATTTAGAACTAAATGTGGATTCTTTTAACTAAAACTGAAGTTATTTTATTTCAAATAAAAAATAAAGTGTTTTAAAGACATAAAACATAATCTCCAAAAATCAAAGAAATGTTAAGATTAAATCTAAATTAAATTAGATTCGGAAATGCATATGCCCACAGTACCATGGACAATTATACTGTGCATTCCGGGGCACTGAAAACATTTAATTAGGATTAGTTTGTTTTGTTGTCAGAAAGCAGCCATATTTGTGTTCTTGTAGTGTAGTGTTTGCATACATTTGCACATTAAAAAATAGAGTTGCTCTCCAATGACACCATCTGAGGTGTGAGGGCTCACGAGCAATTGAGTAAAGTCCATACAGACAAGTTGTTTAGGTACACATCCTTTATATTTCAAAGCAATTATGATTAGTTATATTTTCAGTTTACAACTAGCTCACCAAAAGACAATCTAGACTTACTACGTACACTGTGTGCAAAAGATTTGTGTAGTCTCAAAAGTGATACGCTTGCACTCCAAACTACAAAATAAATGAATAACTATGCATTTTTCATTACGCAATAGAGACGGTAGCATGTTTCATTATCTCAGTGATGAACTGCAAAGCAATCATTAATTTTTGTTGTATGCATGATTAATTAAAAAAAAAAAAGAATAATGAACACTTTCCTTAATTTCCCAACCCAGAGTAGGGACAAGGAGGAGGTAGAAACAAAAACACCCCAAAAGAACAGTAGCCAACCTGACATGAGATCCAAAATTCCACATTCAA
Source organism: Carettochelys insculpta (assembly GCF_033958435.1). Lineage (NCBI taxonomy): Eukaryota > Metazoa > Chordata > Testudines > Carettochelyidae > Carettochelys > Carettochelys insculpta. The sequence goes on from NC_134138.1 coordinate 226,641,006, forward strand.
GGAAAACCAAAAAAAACCTCAAGTCTTTAAGAGTTTTGTTTGTGCTTGAGATGTTAAAAATGAAGACGTTAACCTGTAACAGAGCATAACTAAAAGAGAATGCCAATGCAAAGGAAATGGCATTGCTATAAGTTTACTGTCAAGGATTGTAAGTTACCACATACATAGACATAGCCAGACACTCTAAAGGAAATTGGTGACTTGGATAGAAGCCTTGACCTTTAGTAATATACATTACAGTTAAGTACCTTACTTTTAGACTACATATTTATTCCTCTCTCAGCAATGTTCCTTAGTGACACTGTTTCATCTATACAACTAAATATATGCACAGTTATTTTAAAACTCTTGCAGCCACATTGTACTTTAGGGGATAATTCAAGTTCTCCGCCTGAAAATTTAAGATGCTTTTTTCCCAGAAGGAGAAATACACTGTTCAACAAATGTGGCTATATACATTTTGCACGGTTCCTCCCCATCAGACTGTATTATAAGAGAACAGACCTTCAGGGTTACTAAGCTTTAAACACACACACCCCTTTAAATAGTAGCAAACCTGATCAACAGTTCTACTAAGGTGAAATCTGGCAGCAACAACTACCATATTTTAAATTCTGCATCATCCATTCTGCCACTTTTACTGTGGAGGTTGAAGTACGTTTAGATATTCTGACTGGCCCAATTGATAAGTCGTGTTTCCACCACAGTCTACATACTGGTATCTTTCCTGGGATATTTGTTCGGAGTGGCCAAAGTAGGAGGTCGTCACTGTGACTCTGAAATACAGACAGAGAGAAAAGACGTTTGGTTTGTAAAGACTACAGAAAAGGAATTGGTGAGATCACTAGTATTTTTAGCCAGATACACATTTCCTTAAAGAAAAAGAAAACATTTGATATAAATTAAACAATTTTCATTTCACACTAGTAGCTAGCTAATTTTTAATTAAAAGTTAATATTGTACTACTTACACAGGGGCTACATCTACACTGTCCTTCCCTTTTGGAAGGGGCATGTAAATGCAGCAGATCACACATGCTAATGAGGTGCTTATATGAAAATTCATTCAGTGCCTTACTTGCATAATGGCAGCCACTCACCACGTACAAAGTGCTGCTTTCGAAATGCAAACTAGCCATGTCGACGGGGCTCCTTTGAAAGGAAACCCCACTTTTAAAAGCGCCCTTCTTCCTAATTTTTTTCAGGAAGTAGGGTACTTTTGAAAGTGGGGCTTCCTTTTGAAGGATCCCTGCCTACACAGCTAGTTTGTATTTCAAAAGCAGCACTTCTGATGTGACAATGAGGCACTAAATATTCATATCTGCACCTCATTAGCATTTTCGGTCTGCTGCATTTATATGCCCCTTCTGAAAGGGAGGGGCAGTGTAGACATAGCCAGAGTTACTACTATATGTGACTATCCTATGCTAGGTGAAGCCAATGGAACTGTATTCATCTACTCCAGACCTAATCTATAAAATACACTCCTAGAATATCCTGTTGAGTTTTGTGTGTTAAAAATTGTCATGGACTGAATTGAATGTTATAAAGATGAAATCTAAAAGTCCAAACTTTGTTCTATTTTTTTTAAATCACCTGTGTGCAAAGGCAATATTTACATCATATTACACATACAAATATTCAACACCTCTAGTCTTCAGTCCCACACAACAAATTGGCAGTGAGCCTGCAACAGAGACAACGTATGCAGGCAGAGAAGAAGAAAGCCGTTTTTACCATATCATCAACTAAAATATTTGTCTATTTTATATCGAATATAGTCACCCCGCACATGTTTAAGAACATCGCATCTTAAAAAAAAATTAAATACACTACATGGATTTAGTAGTTATTTTTATGCACAAATGCAAGTGATCCATACTTACTGCATCATGACTACTATGTTATGAACTTTAATAGATGACAAGGTACAGTAATCACTGAAACAACAAAACCAGAATTAGACTAAAATACATAACAAATGCATTTTAATTGACAAGATATGTATGTCCTTTGTGGGCTTTAAAGAAGCATTAAGTATGAGGAGCAGCTATTAATGTCAATTAACTATAAAATGTTTTAATTAAAAGCTGCTGCAAATAGAGCATCTTACACACACGCGTGCGCACACACACACCCCTTTTTAAGTTTAAATGCAAAAAGTCATTGTATATAAATGCAGCATTTTTTTTTCTATCAACTGCTTCTTTTTAAAGTTGGGAAAGGGGAAATCTGTATTTTAACAACAAATATTTAGTCACCAGACTGTACTTCATGCAGGTGATAATAGGTCTTTGTAACCAATAGTCAAAATGAAATCTCAAGGTATCAGCAGAAAAAGAACAGCAAAAGAAGCCTCAACACATAAGGCTACATTCATACGACAGCTTAAATCGATGTAAGATAGTCAATTACCTGAATTTATTAAATACAAAAAACTCATTTGAAAGATGCTAATAGACAGAAGATTTGTCATATTATGATAAAAAAAGGCAGAATTAACTTTTACCAAATTACAAAATTCAACTGAAAATTCAACTCAAATACAATTTGGAAGATATAAATGCTTCTAAATTACCCGTCCCCTCAATTGTAGCCACTTTGATTATCACTGTACATTCATGGTAATATCCACAGTCCAAAGAGGATAAATATCTTATGTTTTGCATATTAAACCAACTCCTACCCCAACAGGTTTTCTTGGAGTAGGTTACTGTAAATCAGTCCATTACAAGAATTCTTGCACCTGTCTCTGAAATATTTGGTACTGGCTAACGCTAGAGCCAGGAAACTGAAGCAGATGAACCAGTGATCTGATCTAGTACAGTAATGCCCATATTCCCACATATCTTTCACAAAAAGCCACTATTTAATTTATTATTGTATATTCAGTACTTCCTATTCCACATATAACACACCAGTGTGGTTAATGTTAGTTTTTTGCAGGCATCACTATTTTGCAACACTAGTACAATGCTGTATACACAAACTTTTTAAAAACCAAACACTTACAACATGTAGCTCATATCATCTTGTATGACTGTGGGCACCATATAATCAATCTGACAAAAAAAGAAAAAACACACCCACAACAATAAAAGTCAATGTTATGATAAAAAACCAAGATCATATACAGATCATTTAAAAAAAATTTACATTTACCTGTTTCATGTCCAGTGGACCAATGTTGGTAATATTGTTTAGCCGTGCTTTCCCAATAACCGTTTTTGAAAACTGAACTTGGGCTGTAATGTTTGCCACTTCAACAGAATAATAATTGTTGTTTGTTATATTTAGGGTGTTCTGGTGGGGGGGGGAAAAAAAAAAGAGTACTTTAGAATTGCCCCATCATGAGATTTTTGAAAATAACCATTTTGAAAACTGTGATTAGAAGACTCCAAAGCTTCTCATATCAAAGTGGAATAGTTGTATAAATATCTTTTGCTTTATCTATCTAGCTCCACATACTTTTTGAAACATAGTGTGGCTCCATATGTGGTCACTACAGCTGCTTATAGCCATCAGGAGCTTTTCCTGCAGCCACAGCCTCCTGAGCTTTGACTAGCAGGGAGGGGCAAGAAGAGGGGAACAACAAAATAGCAGCCCCTCCCTATTACTCCTGGATGCACCACCTTATTGGTTGCTGGCAAAGCCAGTTGGGGTTGGTTCCTGCTACAGCCATCCCCTTTTAAGACACACTGGGGGCACAATGCTGGAGGAGCAGGCAGTTGATGAGTTCCCCACCTTTCTGTGGAGATGGGACTCAGGCTTTGGGCTTTTGTCCTGGTGTGGCAGGACATCAAGCTCTCGCCACCACACTTCAGGCTCCAGGCCTGGGCTCTGGACTGTGTGGCAGCAGGCCTTACGTGCTAGTTGCATGGATTTTGGAATCTAGCCACAAGGCTTCAGGTTCCAGCTGTTAAGCTGGTCACTCACCCACCTCATTGCAACTAACACTTGTTACCGCCCCTGACTCCCATCCAGGGATAAATTTTCCCCCAGGCTCGACAGGGCTGAGTGTGCTGTTAAGTGACATGTTCGGTTGGTTAATACTGCTTTTCACAACAGACTTATTAGCTAGCAAATAAATAAGTTACAATAGATTTGGACATGTATGTATGCATGTGTATGTGTGTGTGTATTTTATTTTTATATATATATATATATATATATATATATATATATATATATATATATAATATGCGCATAGTTTTTCACAGAACCAATCAAAATTTTAGGAAAAAATATGAAAGCAACTGCATACAAAAACTGGTGGCCACAGTGAGGCCACAAAAAATCTGTCCTGAGTACCAATATGTTACCACATGTTTTAAAACACTAGGCAGCATATGGTGGAGGCAAAGACAGTGTTCTTTTCACAAATGTTAGCTAATACTTTTACTAAGTGTCATTTTTTTTCCTAAGCTAAACAAGGTCTTAGATGGCAAAAATATGAGGGTTGTAGGATTATACCCAAATTCCTTCCCTGAAATATTTGTCAGCTTATTTATTTATACAGGCAGTAAGATGAAATCCACTCCCATTCAATACAACAAACAACTGGGTATTCATCAAAGATTCAAACTTCACGAAGGCGAAAGAGAAAGAAAAGCAGAATCTAATTCACCTGTTCACAGAGAAGATGGACCTATGTTGCATATACAAGTTGAACCTCTAATCTGGAACTCTCACCCAGCAACATCTGTAGTCCATCATTATTAGCCGGATGACCATTCATCATGGTTGTGGGCAAGTTTCCCGTGGTCCCATAAAGTTTGTTTACAGTCACCAATTCTGGCTCTCAGCATTCAGTAATGTTATATAGTTGTAATTTACCCTTAAATACAAGAAGTCCTGTGGTACCTTATAGACTACCAGATATTTTGGGGCACAAGCTTTCACGGGCAAAGATGTTTCTGATGAAGTGGGTCTTTGCCCACGAAAGCTTATGCCCCAAAATATCTGTTAGTCTGTACGGTGCCACAGGAATTCTTGTTGATTTTGAAGATGCAAACTAACTCGGCTACCTCTCTGATATTTGTCACCCTTAAATGTCTTTTAGGAGCCCAGCAAGCAGTGGAAGTGTTGGTAACGCAGCTAGACAATAATGACCACCTGGCAAATTCTGGCAAATTCACTCATCCAGCACCAGTCAGGTCCTGTGGGTGCTGGATTAGAGAGGTTCAACCTGTACTGCACAGAAAACTTTTAGCTATTATAATCCACAGAGTGGCCCCTTTCTCAAACCTTCTTCCAGGATACTGACACCTCTGAACTAAACTGTTTGGGTCCATTCATCCTATTTTATCCAGTTCAAAATGCTACTATTGAAAACTCTCAATCCTCACACATTTTAGAAGACCACATTTTAAGAGGTATCCACCTCAACAACCACGATCACTTTGTGTACTATATTTTGTGGAGCAGAGGGACAGACTTATGAAAGGCATATTTTTCTTTAAAGTAAATTCAAAATCCTGGGCATACCCTCCTAAAGCAGATAATCAAAAATCCACGTTTCTACATCTAAGTCATGACGCAAGACCTCTACTGTTCCCCAAAGATCCAAAACCGATGGAAGTCTGCCAGTAAACACCCAAGGTAGCAGCCCATGATTATACAAACTGGAGAGAGAATCTGACCACCCAATCAGTGCTCACTGTCTTCATAATCTGCCTAAAACGCAGATAAACACAGACAGAATGCTTATAAATAAATGACAGACATTATATGCCTGGTAAATTTCTACATGGTAAAGCATTATTAACTGGACCCAGTGATGACTGGGTTTTAAGTGAAACCTATTTACACAGATATACTGCTCACTTTATCACGACATTCACAGATGTCTTACCATAATATTTAGATATATTATGCGCCTACTTGTTTCATAACTGACATATACTGACTTGACTCCAATGTATTCAACATTGATGGAACGAGGAAATAAGAAGAATACAGCCAGCCCGGAAAGGAGTAAACACACAATTACAGAAGCAGTCACGTAAAGCTTTCTGAAAAAAACAAAACACAAAAAATATTAATCTAGTGATCTCAAAGCAATTGGTTATAAAATTCAAATCACTCTTTTCCTATATTTTCCTCATATGTATACAAGCACTCCTCTGCAAAATCAAGACGTTTAATCCACTTTGTTTCAAAATTTCACTTTGACACTTTAAATTCCATTTTAACTGAGAACAAATAAACGGTGTATTATATTTAAGAAAAATCTTGGCGTATAGGTTTATCTTTATTTCAGATATGTCACTAATCAATGCAATTAGTGACAAACTACAACACAAATGGATGCACTGGTGTAAAACGTTTAACCAAATTTTGGAGACAAATATGTTTTAGAAAAAGACTCCATCATCCAAAAATGGTATCTTGTCATAATTCAGGATTATAAAATGACGGCTACTGGAAGAGTAAGGTCACGTGTCTGTTACAATGACTTAGACACCTCTACAGTGGCCAGTGCAGCAGGCTCCAGGCAGGCAGCCCCTCGGCCAGCCTCATCAGCTGCAGTTAGAGCAGTCTCGGCCACCGCAGCCTCAACTTTCCCCAACAGCAGCTTTGGTGTAAGAGAAGGCTCAGGGCTGTGGTGGAGCGTGCAGCAGAGGGCTCCTGAGAAGTGACAAGCACGCTCCAGCAGCTTCCAGAGAGAGGGGTCAGGTGGGGTCTGTATGTTGCTCCTGCCTGCAGACATTGCCCCCACAACTTCCACTGTCTGCCTGTCCAAGTCAACAGAAACTATGGAGCCAGTGCTTGTGGCACGGGGAGCACACAGAGCCTGCCACCCTTCACTCTCTACTGAAGCAGCAGAGACATATTGCTGCTTCCAGGGAGCTGTGCAGAGCCATTAAGGGAACCTGCCAGTTCCGCCAACCTGTCCCTTGCTCCTGAGCACCTGAAGCCCACCCAGCCCAAGTTTTAGTTAGGCTACATAGGACAAGTCATGGGACAGGTCACAAACTGCAAATTTCTATTTACTGCCCATGATTTGTATTAAAAATACACGGGACTAAAATCTAGCAATCAACATAGCAAATAAGAAAAGCTGTGGCTTCAGTAAAACACGTTAGGTGTTGGAAAGCAGAACATGCAGCAGGTTTAGCAAACAAATGATAAACCTAAAATATATTCTAAAATCTACGTACTCAAACATTTTAAGGTATTTGTTAACAAATGCTATTATTGCTAACATTATGCTATTGCCAACTTAAGTATTGTATAATTTTTAAGGTCTGCCAGACACTAAAGTAAAGGTCTACCATAGAAAAATCCAAAATTTTGATCACCATCAGAAAATACATCATAAATCTCTGAAGTTGAACCAGTTTAATATATACAGAGAGGGAGGCGTGCTAGTCTATACACTGTCAAAACAGAAAGCAGTCAAGTAGCACTTTAAAGACTAGCAGCTAGTTTATGTCAGTAATCAATGCAATTAGTGACAAACTACAACACAAATGGATGCAAATCCGCCGCTGAAGAAGCTACCACGTGAGAGCGCTGATCTCTGGGTGAGTGAGCGTGTACGTGCTTTAACTGCTGGCAATTGAACTGCCATTTTGTTTCCAGGTAGAGGGAGTTTCAGTTTCAGTTGAGACTGCCTGCCTGACCTTTTGCTTCCTTGATCAGCCTTCCCCTGTGTGACTCATAGGGGGAGGGCCTGAGAGAGGCTAGCAGGCTTTAAAAGCCAGAAGCAGGAGCGACCACGGAGCGTAGTGGACAGGGAGCTGCTGACAGGGGAGTTTAAGAGGGAGTTTGGCAGAAGGGAGGCCTACGATGGTCAGGAAGACCCGCAACACCTGTGCCACCACTACTGCTGTCTCCTCCACCTGTGCCTGTAGCCAGACAGACTGCCTGACCGTGGATGCCTCTACCCAGATCCTGGTGTGGCTTTGCAGGGACTGTAGCTTGCAATTCCCACTCACTGATATCCAGGCTGAGGGGGACCATCCAGTGTGAAAGGTGCCTGCTGGTGGAATCTCTCAGGCGACAGGTGGAGGAGCTACAGAAGGAGGTGTCCATGTTGAGGAGTATCTGAATCCATGAGCAGTTCCTAGATAGTATTCATCTGGAGTCTGCTGAGGTGACTGTCCCAGTGTACAGGAAGGCTGATAAACCACTGGTGGAGAAAGAGGTAGACCAGGGTGGGCACTGGCAGCTGGTTACTTCTGGCAGCAGGCAGTGTTCCACCCCTGTACAGAACCCTCCCACTGTGGTACTGGAAAACCGTTATGCTGTACTTGCTACAGGAGATGAGTCGCGTCCTCGTACCCCCGAGACTGAGAAGTCTCCTGCCACCATTGCAAGAAGGAAACGCAGAGTAGTGGTGGTCGGAGACTCTCTTTTGAGTGGGACAGAGGCACCCATCTGTCACCCTGACATTTCGTCTCGGGAGCTATGCTGCCTGCCTGGGGCCCGTATCCGAGATGTTACGGAGGCATTGTCGAGGATTGTCCGGCCCTCAGACTACTATCCCATGCTTCTCATCCATGTGGGTACTAATAATACTGTGAGGTGTAATGCTGAGCAGGTCAAGAGTGACTACAGGGCTCTGGGGGCACGGGTGAAGGGGTTTGGGGCGCAGGTGGTATTCTCTTCAATCCTTCCTGTTGCGGGTAGGGGCCCGGGCAGAGACAGGTGCATCCTAGAGGTGAATGCCTGGCTGCGTGGATGGCATCGCCGGGAAGGCTTTGGTTTCTTCGACCACGGGATGCTATTTCAGGAAGGACTGCTAGGCAGAGATGGCGTTCACCTTTCGAGGAGGGGAAAGACCATATTCGGACACAGACTTGCTAACCTGGTGAGGAGGGCTTTAAACTAGGTTTGCCGGGGACAGGGGAGCAAAGCCCGCAGGTAAGTGGAGAACATGGAAACCTGGGAGATGGGTCGGAAGTAGGAGGGAGCATGCGCAACAATGTCAGAGTAAAAAGAGGGCCAGGAAAAAACTGGGGGGAAGATCAAATCAATATCTAAGATGCCTATATACCAATGCAAGAAGTATGGGTAATAAGCAGGAAGAACTGGAAGTGCTAATAAATAAATACAACTATGATATCATTGTCATCACAGAAACTTGGTGGGATAATACACATGATTGGAATGTTGGTATTGAAGGCTACAGCCTGGTTAGGAAAGACAGACAGGGAAAAAAGGGGGGAGGTGTTGCCTTATATATAAAAAATGTACACACTTGGACTGAGGTGGAGATGGACATAGGAGATGGACGTGTTGAGAGTCTGTGGGTTAGTTTAAGAGGGGTAAAAAACAAGGGTGATGTCCTGTTAGGAGTCTACTACAGGCCACCTAACCAGGTGGAAGAGGTGGATGATGCTTTTTTTAAACAACTAACAAAATCATCCAGAGCTCAGGATCTGGTGGTGATGGGGGACTTTAACTATCCAGATATATGCTGGGACACTAATACAGCAGGGCACAGACTATCCAATAAGTTCTTAGACTGCATTGGAGACAATTTTTTATTCCAAAAAGTTGAAAAAGCTACCAGGAGAGAAACTGTTCTGGATTTGATTTTAACAAATAAGGAGGACTTGGTCGAGAATTTGAATGTGGGAGGCTGCTTGGGTGAAAGTGATCATGAAATCATAGAATTCACAATTCTGAGGACTGGTAGGAGGGAAAATAGCAAAATAGAGATGATGGATTTCAGGAAGGCAGATTTTGGTAAACTCAGAGAGCTGGTAGGTAAGATCCCATGGGAGGAAAAACTGAGGGGAAAAACAACTGAGGAGAGTTGGCAGTTTTTCAAAGAGACATTATTAAGGGCCTAAAAACAAGCTATTCCCCTATGTAGGAAAGATAGTAAATATGGGCAAAGACCGCCTTGGCTTAACAAGGAGATCCTGCAGGATCTCAAACTAAAAAAGGAATCTTATAAAAAAATGGAAACTAGGACAAATTACAAAGAATGAACATAGGCAAACAACACAGGAATGCAGGAGTAAAATTAGAAAGGCTAAGGCACAAAATGAGCTCCAACTAGCTACAGGCATAAAGGGTAACAAGAAGGCCTTTTACAAATATATTAAAAACAAGAGGAAGACCAAGGACATGGTAGGGCCATTGCTCAGTGAGGAGGGAGGAACAGTAATGGGGAAATTGGAAATGGCAGAGGTGCTTAATGATTTTTGTTTCGGCCTTCACAGAGAAGTCTGAAGGAATGCCTGACATAGTGAATGCTGGTAGAAAAGGGGTAGAGAGTTAGTTATTGAAATAAAAAAAGAACAAGTTAAAAACCATTTGGAAAAATTAGATGTCTGCAAGTCACCAGGGCCTGATGAAATGCATCCTACAATCCTCAAGGAGCTGATAGAAGAGGTAGCTGAGCCGTTAGCTCTCATTTTTGGAAAGTCATGGGAGACAGGAGAGATTCCAGAAGACTGGAAGATGGCAAATATAGTGCCCATCTACAAAAAGGGGAATAAGAACAACCCAGGAAATTACAGGCCAGTCAGCTTAACTTCTGTGCCAGGAAAGGTAATGGAGCAGGTAGTTAAGGAAGTCGTCTGCAAGCACTTGGAAGGTAGTAAAGTGATAGGGAACAGCCAGCATGGTTTTGTAAAAAACAAACACATGTCAAACCAACCTGACAGCTTTTTTTGAAATGATAACGAGACTCATAGATAAGGGAGAAGCAGTGGATGTGGTATACCTAGACTTTAGTAAAGCATTTGATACGGTCTCGCATGATATTCTTATCGACAAACTAGGCAAGTCCAACTTAAATGGGGCTGCAATGAGGTGGGTGCATAACTGGCTGGCTAATCGTACCCAGAGAGTAGTTGTTAATGTGCTCAATCCTGCTGGAAAAGCATAACGAGTGGGGTTCCGCAGGGGTCTGTTTTGGGACCAGTTCTGTTCAATATCTTCATTAATGATTTGGATATTGGCATAGAAAGTACACTTATTAAGTTTGCAGATGATACCAAGCTGGGAGGGGTTGCAACTACCTTGGAGGATAGGGTCAAAATTCAGAATGATCTAGATAAATTGGAGAAATGGTCTGAAGTAAACAGGATGAAGTTGAATAAAGATAAATGTAAGGTGCTGCACTTAGGAAGGAATAATCTGTTTCACACATACAGAATGGGAAAAGACTGTCTAGGAAGGAGTACAGCAGAAAGGGATCTAGGGGTTCTAGTAGATCACAAGTTAAATATGAGTCAACAGTGTGATGCTGTTGCAAAAAAAGCAAACATGATTCTGGGATGCATTAGCAGGTGTGCTGTGAACAAGACATGAGAAATCATTCTACCACTCTACTCTGCGCTGGTTAGACCTCAGCTGGAATATTGTGTCCAGTTCTGGGCACCCCAATTCAAGAAAGATGTGGAGAAATTAGAGAAGGTCCAGAGAAGAGGAACTAGAATGATAAAAGGTCTGGAGAACATGACTTACGAAGAAAGGCTGAAAGAATTGGGCTTGTTTAGCTTGGAAAAAAGAAGATTGAGGGGGGACATGATAGCGGTTTTCAGATATCTTAAAGGGTGTCATAAGGAGGAGGGAGAAAACTTGTTCTTCTTGGCCTCTGAGGAGAGAACAAGAGGCAATGGACTTAAGCTGCAGCAAGGGAAGTTTAGGTTGGACATTAGGAAAAAGTTCCTAACTGTCAGGGTGGTCAAGTACTGGAGTAAGTTGCCAAGGGAGGTTGTGGAATCTCCCTCGCTGGAGATATTTAAGAACAGATTAGATAGATGTCTATCAGGGATGGTGTAGATAGTGGTCGGTCCTGCCGTCGGGGCAGGGGACTGGACTCGATGGCCTCTCGAGGCCCCTTCCGGTCCTAGTGTTCTATGATTCTATGATTACGTGAGCTTTTGTGGGACAGACCCACTTCTTCAGACCATAGCCATACCAGAACAGACTCAATATTCAAGGCACAGAGAACCAAAAACAGTAATGAACTGCAACGAATTATTAAAGACCCACAACCTATCCTTAATTAGGATGCCACACTCCAGAAGGCCCTGGGTGACATGCCTGTTCTCTCCTACAGACAACCTCCCAACCTTATGAGGATCCTCACAAACAGCCACAGTCTATACCCCAGGAATACCAGTCCTGGAACCTTTCCCTGCAACAAAGCCCGCTGCCAGCTTTGTCCACATATCTTCTCTGGAAATACCATCACTGGACCCAACGAGGTTACTCACAGAATCACGCAGCACTTTCTCATGCTCCTCTAGTAACATCATAACAAAAAGCAGTCAAGTAGCACTTTAAAGACTAGCAAAATAGTGTATTGGGTGACCTTTCATGGGACAGACCCACTTGGTCATCTGAAGAAGTGGGTCTATCCCACGAAAGCTCACCCAATACACTATTTTGCTAGTCTTTAAAGTGCTACTTGACTGCTTGTTGTTTTGATAGTGTATAGACTAGCACAGCTTCCTCTCTGTTACTACTAACATCATATATGCCATCACGTGCCAACAGTGCCCAGATGCTTGGTATATTGGACAGACTTCTAACTCCCTTAGACAAAGGGTTAATGGGCACAAAACAGACACCAAAACACTCCAGATCCACAAACCAGTTAGTCAACATTTTAATGGAATGGGGCATTCTATTAATGACCTAAAGGTATGTGTGTTACTGGAAAAAAACTTTCACACCTTTCTTCAAAGAGAAACAGCCGAGCTGGCTTTTATATTCAAATTCGGCACATTAACACGTGGTTTAAACGGGGATGGGAACTTTCTGAGTCACTATAGGGGCTCCTCTGCATACTTGGCTTAATCCAATTCTTGACCTTCCCCCACAACCCCTCCACTCTCTGCCACCTGCTCACCTTGATCATTTTTTTCTGATTTGTCCTCCATGATTATTGTGTTTGGTTCTCTGTGCCTTAAATATTGAGTCTGTTCTGGTCTGGCTATGGTCTGAAGAAGTGGGTCTGTCCCACAGAAAGCTCACCTAATAAACTATTTTGCTCGTCTTTAAAGTGCTACTTGACTGCTTTTTGTTTTGACAGTTTAATATATGGGCAAATCTAGTAAACTTAATACAGATTACACTGCAATGAAAGAAACTACACCAGAAAAATGAGTTTACTGATCCTTGATACTGCTGACCAAGAAATAACCCAAAGAAATATACATCAATTGATGTATTTCATGACAATGAGCCAAATTCAATGATGATTTAAATGGATTCATGTGTGAGAGTGAAGTTGTGTCTACTTCTGACAGCAATGAATTTGGCCTTTTGTCTATAAGTTATTTTGGCTATTTTTCCCTTCATCTATAAAGGCTAATGGATTTTTAAACAATGCACTATCACAATTTTCTAAAATAATTATCATTCCTCATAACTCCCCAAAATATATTGTACTACAAAACATCTTGCTAGAAAGCAGATACATGTTACCCTTCACATTAGTTGGCAATGTTTTGAGAATTAGGTTTAGTTTTGTTATGAATCATAATTTAGGACTATCGTTTGGAGACAATGAGCCAAATAAAAGACTACTCAGAGACTGTTTCTTCTTTAGAGAAAAACATCTACGTTAAATATGATACAATTTATCAGTAAAAGAAAAAATTCATCTCATCACACATTCATATTCTTACTGTAACTTACGTTCTTCTTGGCCTCAGCCTCTGATCACTGTATGGAATCAGTGCCACAAGCTGGTTTTCCTGCCCTACAAATACACAAATACAATTTTCAGAAAAATCTGTAATTGGGCTTAGTTATCTAAACAAAAGCACTTCAAACAGCCTTTTCCAGAACAGTTTAATGGCACCTAATGTTGGATTTTTATTTTAATAAAATGACACAGTAATTAAAACAACATTTTGAAAAGTGTCCATAGGCATGGAACATCTCTTCACAGACAACATAAAAAATTTTCATTCCCTGTAACAGAACACTTTGTGGATATATTGAGAGACATAAGCGCCTATCTCAGAAGAAAGGTTAAGAAGCAATTCTTTGACATTTGTGGCTCTGGAAGACAATTATTTGTATTGCCTCTACCAGCAAAGTCACCAAATACAACCAGGATCCCATTACATTAGATGCCTGTGTGAACACACAGGCTTGGTCTTTACTAGGAAAATAAGTCAATTTCAGGTACACAATTCTAGCTATGGCAATTGCATAGTTAGGATCAACATATGGGAAACTGACTTACCTGACTGTCCTCAAAAAGGAAGGTTGACAGCAGCATTTCTCCTATCCACCTACCTTACTCCTCACAATAGCAAGGAGTACAGAGGATGACTACCAACCCCAGAGAGATCAATTTTGCGCATCTTTACTAGGTGCACAAAATCAAACTCCAGATGAACAACCCTGACCAGGTTGATCTTCCTGGAACTACAGGCATGTCCACAGTCCCTGTGCCCAAGAATTTCCAATCCAATGCTCTCCTATTCTTAGGAGTCAACAGAATTTTTTAATATAAGCACTTTGGAGCAAAGAACCACAACCGCACACCACAGAAATACTAATCCTGGAACCTTTCCTTGCAACAAAACCCGTTGCCAACTCTATCCACATGTTTACACTAGAGACTCCATCACTGGACCTAACCACGTCAGTCACAATTGGGGATCATATTCCTGCACTTCCACTAATGTGATATATGCCACCATGTGCCAGCAAAGCCCCTCTGCCATGTACATTGAACAAACTGGACAATCTCTTCACCAAAGGAGGAATAGACAAAATCAGACATTAGAAATCTGCATACTCAAACTAGTAAGTGGGCATTTCAATTTGGCAGGACACACTAATGAAGACTTAATGGTACATGTTCTTTAAAAAAAGGGGGGGGTGGATTTTAACACCAGATTACATAGGGAGTCATGTGAATTGGAATTTATTTCAAGTTGATACTATCACCAAAGATATTAATTAGCTTACGTATTACAAGAACAATTTCCCCACCCTTGATATTCGCAGAGACCAGAGGCATCCCACTTTAGATACCTGCAAAGGCTTTTTTCCCCCTCCTCCCTTTCCCTATCTGATTTCTCAGCTTTCTGTTTTCTGAAATTCTCTTTCAGTTATCAGTTGTCATTCTTCAGATCTGAAGAAGTGGGTCTATCTCATGAAAGCTCATCACCTAATAAATTATATTGTTAGTCTTTAAGGTGCTACAGAACTGGTTTTTTGTTTTGTGAAGATACAGACTTATATGGCTCTCTCTCTGAGCACATAAACAGAACTATCACCACACCAGCTGCACTTTTATCAGTACTTTGGGAGAAAAAAATTCCAACATGTAGCTAATTGAAAAGTCAGAAAAAGTGGTGAGAGAAAGATTGCTGATGATTCCACGTGTCTGAAGAAGATATGCAGGATAATCACTGGGGGCCTGAGCTGAAAAGTTATATCTATGCCACAATTATACACTTATAGCTGGCCTGTGCTAATTGACACAGGCTTGTAGGCATCTGGCTGAGGAACTGTTTAACTGCAGTGAAGACGTTTGGGGTTGGGGAGGAGCCTAGGCCCAAGAAACCTGTGAAGTAGGATGGTACATCTTTTGTAGATGACAAATCTGAGGAACTGTCCAATTTTGGGTATCATTAGAGGAGGTTTTGAAGCTAGCTGAGAAACTTAACAGTAACAAGTCAGCAGGGCCAGGTGGTAGTCACCCAAGAGTTCTGAAAGAACTCACATACGAAATTGCAGAATTATTATTTGTGGTTTGTAACCTATCCTTTAAATCAGCTTCTGTACCCAATGACAGGAAGACAGCTAATGTAACGCTAATATTTAAAAAGGGCCCTAGAGGTCATCTGGTCAATTACAGACCAGTATGTTTAACATCCATACCAAGCAAATTAGTTGAAACCACGGTAAAGTATAACATTAACAGAAATGATTTGTTGGGCAAAAGTCAGCTTGGTTTCTCCAAAGTGAAACTGTGTCTTTGTAACCTACTGGAGTTCTCTGAAGGGTCAACAAACATGTGGACAAGGGGGATCCAGTACAGTGTACTTAGATTTCCAGAAAGTCTTGGACAAGGTCCCTCACCAAAGGCTCTTATGTAAATTAAGTTGCCATGAGATACGAGGGAAGATCTTTTCATGGATTGAGAACTGCTTAAAAGACAGGAAACAAAGGGAAGGAATAAACAGAAAATTTTCAGAATGGAGAGGGGTAACTAGTAGCATTCCCTAATGGTCAAGCCTAGGGCCAATCTTATGATCTAGAGGAAGGGGTAAACTGTGAGGTGGTAAAGTCTGCATATAATACTACACTGCTCAAGATAGTTAAGACCCAAGCAGACTGTGAAGATCTTCCAAAAGATCTCACAAAAATACAAATGAAATTTAATGTGGATAAATGTAAAGTAATGTGCATTGGAAAAATGACCCTAATTATACATACAATATGATGGGAGCTAATTTAGCTACAAATAATCAAGAGAGAGATCTTGGAGCCATCATGGATAGTTCTCTGAAAATATCAATGCAGTGTGCAGTGGCAGTCAGAAAAGCAAACAGGATGTTAGGAATCATTAAAAAAGGGACAGAGAGTAAGACGGAGAACAACTTTTTGCCCTTACATAAAACCATAGTATGCCCACATCTTGAATACTGCATACAGATGTGGTCCCCTCATCTCAAAAAAGATATACTGGCATTAGAAAAGGTTCAGAAGAGGGTAAAAAAAATGATTGGGGTTTGGAATGGGTCCCAGATGAACAGAGATTAAAGAGACTAGGACTTTTCAGTTTAGAAGAGGAAAGGCGGGGCTATGATGGAGGGATATAAAATAATGAGTGGTGCAGAGAAAGCGAAAAATTATTTACTTGTTCCCATAATATAAGAACTAGGGGACACCAAACAAAATAAATGGGCAGTAGGTTTAAAACAAATAAAAGGAAGCTGTTCTTCCCACAGCACACAATCAACCTGTGAAACTCCTTACCAGACGAGGCTGCGAAGCCTAGGACTATAACAGGGTTTAAAAAAAGAGCTAGATAAATTCATGATCGTTATGTGTTCGATTCACTCCCTGTGGGACACCTGGCATTGGCCACTGTTAGCAGACAGGATACTGAACTGGATAGACCTTTGCTCTGACCCAGTATGGCCATTCTTATGCTCGTAAACAAAATGTTATTACAATTTCATTAATTAGACCACTTTTTAATGTTTAGTCAGACATGCATACAAAGTAAGTGATTTAATAAATCACCTAATGTAAAAATTGAATAAGAGTATGTCAAACAATCTTCTATTTTGATTTACTAAGCATTAATTCTAACATTATATATTAGAAACAAACACCTAGGATTACTGTTAGAGGAAGATTAAAATAATTTCTATTTAATTTTTTTTCCCTGTGAAATATTTGATGCCAGAAGCAGGGAATGGGTGATAGGGAGGGATCACCTGATGATTACCTGTTCTGTTATTTCCTCTGGGACGCTGTTGGAAGATAGGATACTGGGGTAGATGGGCCTTTTGTCTGACCCAGAATGGCCATTCTTAAATTCCTAAATTAAAATGCAACAGTACTTTGAGTAAGATTATATTTCGCCAAAATATAATTGGGGTAGGACATCTAAAGCTGTGTCTTCTATAGGAAAAAATATGAGATAACACATAGTAATATGCTAGTGAAGACAACAAAGATACAGTTTTCACACATTAGAAATCAGGATAAATCCTAAATGCAGCATTTAAATCTACAACTTTGGGCATATCCATACTTATGGGAAGATTGAAGTGCTGGTGGTTGATCTTGAAGGGTTTGATTTCTTGAACCTAGTGGGGCTATGCTAAATCAAACGATCAGGGCACCGCTGTCAACCCCAGTACACCTCACAGTCATGAAGAGTAAGGAAAGTTGATGGAAGAATTTCTCCCATCAACCTCCCGTTGCGAAGATGTAGCCAGACAGAGTCTCCCCCCTACAAGCCAGCTTGCTCGTTGCCCACCCCGTCTGAGGAGCACACAGGGCACGGAAACGGCTGCTGACAGCACAGTCTTTGATGCCCTCATTGAGGCCCAGATATGCTAGCTTATCGTGACCCTGAGAAGCACAAAGTACAGCTAGAAGGCTAACAGGCCAGACTGTCAACATGAGAGGATGGGGGGGGGGGACCCTCAAGAAATCACCCCAGCTGGCATTGATCAATATGATGCACACACACAATCACCCAGAAGGGGACGTGCCCCGCCCGCACAAAAGAATGTCCTGTACTCCTAAATTGTTTATCTCTTGTCTTACAAGTGCAAACTAAGTAGAAATGCCCTTGTAACAAACTGGAGTCACAAAGACAGACCAGTATGATCTGGCACCATAGATAAGAAAGAGAATACATAACCCAAAAGGGGTATAAAAGATGGGTCCAGCAGAACTCTAACTTGGAGTGCATTCCACCAACTTCCTGCTGGTCGGGTCAGGTGGTTGCCTCCCGAGGTCCACAACTGGGGACGCCCAACCTCGTGTTCGTCTTTCCGCGGAATTGAGTGACCGATCCGGCTTGGCTACACTGGTATCGAGAGACGCAGAGAGGGTAAGATACACCCATGCTAGGTCTCTGACTTTTTTTGTGCACAGCTAAAGAATTAGAGCTCTGTAACTAGACGTCATTGTGCCAAGATATCATTGTGTTAGATGATAACTGATATCTTTGTATTGGATTGTAACGTAACTTGTTAACACCTGTACTTTGCTAGCATATAAGAAGTAAACAATAGCCTTTTGTAACCGCACGCTTATAACTGTAGCTTAATAAACTTGTAACTAGTAAAGATCCAAGCCTAACCATTTTGTTAACCCTTTTGTCACTGCAACACAGCCAGCACAACAAAAAGAACTTTAACCGTTTGGTTACTACAGCCTGGCCGTGGGTGAGTGTGCTAGGAGCTGCCTGCTCTAACAGTAAAAAACTGGGTTGTTTAGGACCCAGGGGAGTACCTCACCACACATTACCTGGCCACCGGCTAACAGAAGATGACAGCAAAAATCGACTTAATATACATTGATTCCAGCTATGCAATTCTCATAGCTGGAGCTGCACATCTCAAATCCATTTTTTCCCCTAGTGTAGACCCAGCCTCAGTCTTCACTAGGATGGTACTTCCCGTTACCAAATACAGTAGAATTTTAGTATTGTCAAAGAAGTCTACTATTGACGAGATGGACTTTGCTTTGACGTAGGCATCTAATCATTTGGCCAGGCTCACCATAATCAATTTTAGGACTGAAGCTGAATTTTCAAAATGTCAAATACACAACAGTAAAGGACACAGCTTAAAACTAATCTCTGATAGCTCTACATAATAATTAGCACTTTACAAGTGTTCACATTTTCAAAGCGGTATACAACAAGGTACTTGAAGGTGTCTGATTTTTAAAAACAAAACAGAAAAAAAACCAAAACAGAATGCTGAATTTCAACAGCAGTTTCAATATTGGACTTTGCCCAAATTCTCACAGAGTCTACAAGCGAGCAAGAAATTCTCCAAAGAAAATCAGTTGGAAAGGATAATGCCACCATATGACGGAGTTCTATTAACTATTTCACCCTCCTGATGACATCTGAGGACCTTTGCAGGAATACTGTCAGGAGTTCCAACATACAGAGACCAAAGCACCGTCTTTTAAGACGCGCAATGTTGCAATGGGCATCCAACTATGCCGTCACAGGAGAAAATCATTCCATGTCTGGAATCATAGCCAACCTATTTTACAAGTTTTTTCCCAAGCAACAACTGATATTTACTATTCAATGCATACAAAATGCATGTCTTTCAAGAAAAGCCTCTTCTCCAAGTATACACAATACAAAAAAGCATGACAGCCTGCAGAGAACTCAATCCCTCAATTATAATACAATGTGTGTGCAGAATTACTGATCCTTCTGTCTAAAAAGGAGCAACAACCTTCTTAAATAAAATATTGCTTTTTAAAGAGAATTTAAGGTATAGATTGTCAAAGCAAGAATTACAATGATTTTCTGTACCCTAGCTCCTTACCACAGTTAAAAGACCTACCTTTGCCTAAATGTCTCCATCTCTAAAATGGGAATTACATGCTAATTATCAGCTGAAGTACTTCAACTTTTGACAAAAGGTTGTTACATAAATCTGCAAAGTTAGAAATTTAAAATGGTTGGAACCAATATGCAGGAACACCATATGAATCATCAGAACTGCTATCTCACAAGACTAGTATGACCATTTCTGTTAAACAGAAATTCCTGCTGAAAGCATTTAATGGGCCAGGAAAGAGGGGAGCAAGGGGGAAGTGGGGAAACAAAAAAAACAGCCCACCACCAAAAGATCTATACTTGATGGACAGTTAAAATTCTGGAGTTGACTTACATGTCTTAAAAATAAAAGTTAAAGAGAACATTACTAAAATAATATTCTCAAGTGCACAGGTTCTGATTATCAGTGTATATTCCAGTGAGATATACAAAATGTCTGTCTATACAACTCTGCCTACTCATTTCAAACATAGTAAAGGAATAAAATACTCAGATACAAGGAGAGTTAAGAGCACACACACAAGCAAATCAAAGTTATGTCTTCCACTGATTTTCTCAGATACATATACTGAAAAGGTAATTTCTAAAATGTTGACTCAACCTGACTGTTTTCTTGGTGGTGCACAAATAAGAAGAAGAAAAAATTTCAGCTGCAGAGTTGCAGCTATTGGATGCAAAGTATTAGCTTAATATACAAGGAAACATGCTTATTTTTATCTGTGACACCTACCACGTGGAATTCTCCCTGTTCCCTGGCAAGTGGGACAAGTGACACTGTCTCTTCCTGTAAATTCCACATATGGGAACTGTGACACATCCCCACTTCTTCCATCTTCATTATGGGATTCAGAGTGAACTAATCCATTCCTCATGTTGTCAGATGCTGTACCTCCATCATAGCCGTCTTCCTTACACGCATGTAGAGGCAGTCGAGAAAAGGATTTCCCCATGTCTGATGGCAGAGAAGGTTAAAAGTAAGTTTTAGGAAAGATACACAAAATGGTTTTTTGTCTTAAGAAAAATCTAAGAGGCACTATTAATTCTGCAGTACTTAGGAATGAAAAGAACACAGTTCATTAGGGATACATAATAAAATGAACTCAGAATAAAACAAGATGTAATCTGAAGTTAAACAGCTGACAATTAATAGGGTTCATTTTGAAGCTCTGTAACACAGAAGTCAAATACATAACTTGCTGGCTCCATCCAGGCCTACAAGTAAACTTATGGGGCACACAATATTCAGACTAACCAGAATTTCAGCAATATTTTAAAGTAATATTTGTAACTAGGAGAACTAAAAGGAAAAGCTTCCGAATAGGAACTGAATATAACTGTTGCATTCCTGTCTGCCTGAGTCTGCAAACAGCTGAAAGACCAAAAAGCATGAATTTTCCTAGAGCCTACTATGCTAATTGGATATCATCTCTAAATTCAATTATAACTTTTTGCTAACAGTATTCATTATTTTAGGGGTGATCATTTTCACAAAAAGAACAAAAAAGGAGGTGGAACAAAGCCTCCAGGGAGATGAGATTTAGGAGCTGCTGCAGGGAAAGAAACAGAGGGAACGACGACGAAAACAGATGAGAAAGATACAGGCAAGAAAAGAAAGAGAAAACTATGGTAGAGACATTGTAAGAAAGGGGAGAAGAGCTTCCTGTTGAGTATTGCTCAATAATACAATAAAGTACTACATAAATACTAAAAATTAGTTTTCATATGCAGGCCAGATTCTGAAAAGAATGTCTATCCATATATCCCACTGACATCAGTGAGAAACGGTTTAGATTGAGGGGAAAATGGAATCTTTAATTTGTGACAGAATATCCCAACCCATAGAAAACCCAGTGTGGAATTTGGTCCCTTTCAACAAATCAGTTTGATATGCTTGATCTATAGATCAAGTGGCCAAGATCCAGCCTGAGGGACACTGGGACCCTCAGGCAGAAAGCAGCTAACTGCTTTAAGCAACTGCCTGCTCCATATGACTCTCTGATAGAGATGTTTGGTGGGGGTAGGGGCTTTGCGTGGTGCCTCCATCCCCAGCAAAACCTCTCAGCTCTCATCGGCCAGCTTCTGAGAGATTTTGCTGGGGATGGGGTGCAGGCTGTCAGGGACGGCATGCAAAGCCTTGCCATCCCTCCTAGCATCTGGATCAGAGAACCATATGGAGCAGGTAACAGTTTTGAGCTATGTGGGGCTGCAGCAGGCAAGGAGGCAGCCACAGGGTCCTGAAAAGCTACTGACCAGAAGCTGTCTAGGTGAGTGGTGTCCAATAGTAACTGAAGGATCACCACACTTGTGGTGCTTGTCCTTCCATATGTGCCAGGGTTCCTTCCCCTCCCTCCCCCCCACTAACAATTCCTACCCCTACCCCAGAGCCAGGCACCCCCAGCTCTCCCCTCACTCTAACAATGTTCTTCCCTCCTCCAGAGACAGGCACCCCCAGCCCCGCCCCAGATCTAACAATGCCCTCCTGTCAAGCCAGGAACCGCTCCCCCTGCAAACTGCCGGCAAGTCACCAAAGCTGCCTCCACCACTGGAGCTGCCAGGACCATGTGAACCATGCTTGGATCGCACAAGCAAGTTGCACTGGGCTGCAGCCAGCAGGACTGTGCTGGAGACACAGGAGCCATGTGGCTCTGGATCAGAGCTACAGGAGCCATGCTAGGGCGTGCTTGCTCCATCAAGTGATGGAATACGTTCACGAAGTGGGCAGAGGGTGCTCCGCATGTGTGGCTCTACGGAGCCGCATTTTGCCACACTGCACTGTCCAGTTTGCCACATGTGGCGAGTGGCAAATGTACTGGACACCACAGGTCTAGGTAATCGCTTCCCTGACAGACCCTGTCTCTAGCACCCAGCCCCTCTTTACCCCACGTCATCACCCAAAAATCTCTTCAACACCCCTCCCCTTGATCACAACTCCCTCCCAAATCCAGTGTCTCCTCCTATACCACTCTCGCAATTCAGAATCCTCTCCTGCACCCAACCCCCTCCCAAGCCCTGCCTCCCAAGTCCTGCTCTAAATCACAACCCTCTGCTTTACCCAAACCTCCTCTCAGATCGCACACCCTCTTCTGCACCCCAGTCCTCTAGTCCAAGCTCCCTTCTGCACCCAACCTCTGTCCCAGACCCTGCACCCCCTCTACGGAAAAGTGCAGCCCTTGACCGCTTACCAAAATCTTGGAGTGCTCCCCCATGAAAAATTACTGCCCACCTCAGCAGTCTACAGTCTTCTAATTAGCCTGCTTTTCAAGTAAACACCACAGCAGTTAAAACCCTAATTTTAACCAACTTCAATATTGGTTATAGCTTAAAAATCAAAATAATATATCAAACCCTCTATCTGTAGCAATGACTAACAAACTGTATTCCAAATCTGAAAAATTCACTCACCGGGGCAAGTAGGGAATGAACGTTCCTTGAAGAAGCAGGAGCCAAAGACATACATTTCTACAGAATTTAACATTTCATTTGATTATTAATTATAATTATTACAATTATTAATGGAAAAATGGCTCAATCAGTTTCCATACAGAATGTTATCGCTTCCTGTATCTGTCAACAGTTTCAATGCCCCAATTGCTGCTCCTTGATTCCTAATGAAAGCTATCCCTACAACTAGGTGGATATCCGTGAAACTGACAAGAACCGTGTCATTTTCCATTTTATTTTGGTCAGGAACTCTATATGCAGTTGAGAGTGAGAGATATTCAAGGGGGACTGTGGTTACAAAAACAGATGTCAGGAGATGGGCAGAGTGCTGGGGTCTTCTAACATTGCAACAATGGAAGGGGTAGAGTAACGAAGGTCTTGCACCAGTCAGGAAGCCGAAGCTTTGGAGGAAGGGAAATTGCCCTCTTTTGCCCCGCACTCACCTGTGGACACTGCTCCCCACAGCTCCCACTGGCTGTAGATTACCAGCTCTCAAGGTGACATAGCTTCAGCTGGCGGGAAGGTATGGCAGCACAGAACTACGTCCCCACCATTCCCTCCAGCCATGAAGGGCTGGCCCAGAGCACAGCGGCTCTATAGGCTGCAACAGCCCTGCTGCTGGGGCCAGAGGAACTGTCCCTGGACCCAGAAGAGCACACCTCTTCCCCTTGGATGCAGCATCTCCCTGCTGCTAGGTCTAGAGAAGTGCATCTCTTCAATGACTGCAATAGGTCCACAGGGCATGGCAGCCCTCAGCTCTCATGTGGGGCTTATTCAGCAGCTGCATGGTAGCCCAGCTTAGAGGGAACCCCACTTTCCGGTAGGTTTTACCATCTTTTGGAGTAATGCATCCTTTTGACCATATGAGATTTCAAATAGTACTTTGCCTATATGGAACCCCTTATTGTGCAACTGAAGGAATGATGTTCCTTTATATTTTGGATTTATTTTCTCTAGTACTATATTGGAAATTAATGGCATAATTTTGCAGTTCCTACTTGGGAAAAATTCCCCTTGAATTCCATAGGAGATTTGTGTATGGGCCTGAGTAAGGTGCGTAAGATCAGGCTGCACATTAGTAAGTGGACTTTTCAAATCCAGTGAAAGACCATGGCAACACTATGAAATAAATTCAATTTATTAATATTGATTTTGTAATGCTGGATTTTATAAATTAAAATTTGACTATTCTCACCTCCCCATGTGCTCCTCACAAAGATGACTTATTGCTGCCACACTCAATCAGCAAACATCAACAGCTGCTGCAGTGCAAAGCAGGAACCTATCCCACAGTTCCCTCATCCCTGGGGCATTCTGGGTATTTTCACTGCTATTTGACACCATCTTCCCACTCTGCATTGCCCTCATTCCCCTCCTGTGGTAAGCAAATGTCCATTTTTCCAGGCAGAAGGAAGGACAAGTAAGGCATCAATGAAGATCACCAAGTTAAACAGCAACAAAGGGTCCTGTGGCACCTTATAGACTAACTGTTAGTTTATAAGGTGCCACAGGACCCTTCGTTGCTGTTACAGATCCAAACTAACATGGCTACCCCTCTGATACAAGTTAAACAGAAATCTCTTTCTTCCATAACTTTATTGTTTTTTAAAACTGTAGCTGCAACTCAATTAACAAGGATTTTATAAAAATCAGCAGGTGTGTGTCTCCTCAACTGTCCCTCCACCAACTGTTCCCCCCTCATTTGATTACATATGATCCCTGCAAATAATACAGGGACAATGAAAAGCATGAAGAAAGAGTAGATAGTAAAGATCTGGAAAAAAAGAGAGCTGCTGAGGGGAGAGTTTTTGAGTTCCGAGTCCATTATACAGCTTCTGTGCACAGTCTGTTTTCTCAGCTGGCCCTCTAACCACTCTTCCCTGCATGAAGGGGTCCAGTGTTAGGACAAGGAGAATAGAAAAGGTTAGGAAAAGATTTTTGTCTTCCCTTTTCACTAAATAGACACTGCCAATACAGGGAAGGGGGCCTGCCAAATTTCATTGCCATTGTGGGGCAGTTTGGTACCTGGGAGATTGAACGGCCAGTTGACACAGTCTCCAAAAATCTTTTTTGGCTGTGAGGTGCAGGGTCCATGGCTTGAGGGCCACTTGAACTGCTCCCCCCAGGCCACGCCCTGCAATTTGTAGCAACCAGGGAAGACTTCCCCCGGGCTCGCCTTGGATCCTTATTGGGGCAGGGGCTGTGGGGAGGTTGTTTGCTGAGGTGGGACGTGATGCCTAGGGTCTGTGTTGTTGTGGGCAAGAGTTGTGTGCTGAGATGGGATGGGAGGCCTTGTGTTGTGGATTTGTGGGTATGAGCAGGGGGGTGCAGAGGGGGTCTTTAATAGCTGGTTCTTTAGGTGTCTGGTAAAAACAAAATTTGTTCCCTCCCCCACCACCAACCAGGAGTTGCCCCCGGTAAGCACCCCACATCCTAATCCTGAGTCTCCTCCATCACCTTAGCTTTCTCCTAGACACCATACACAAACCCTAATCTACCACCTGCACCCTAAATCCCACCCAGACCCTTGAATCCATTCCCATACTTCAAACCCCTCAGGTCCAGCCCGGAACCCCTTCCTGTACCCCAAACAACTCATCTTCAGCTCCACCTCCACCTCAGAGCCTATACTCCCCCAGCCACAGCCCTCACCCCTCCATCCCTGATCCCTCAACACACACTCTGAAGCCCTTGACCCCACCTAGTCCATGTGCAGAATGAATTTTGTTATGTGCATCAATATTGAGGTGACATGTTGCAAATGCAACATAATTATGTACATGGATGTAAAAAATTAGAGGGAACACTGCTGGAAAGGCTAGCAGTTCCTTATGTTGATATCTGACTGGTGATCCCAGAAGCATTACTACAGCATCATTACAGCTGAGCGAACAGACATTTGCTCCAACTAAAAATCATCAAGTTGTGTGAAAATTCATGACCCATTTTGTTGATTTTAGGAAGCACTCAGAGAAGCCACATTTTAGTCACAAGAAAATGTGTAACAGAGAAACCTATTCAGATGGGGATTCTTGCAGCCATTTTGAATGTACTTTGTAGATTTTAATTCTGGATCTGAAATACAATTCAAACAACTAAAAATACAGCGCATATTGTAAATAGTAAGCTTCCACAGCACAAGCTATAGCAGTTTGTGAACAATTTATAAGTTCAAATATGGTCACACAAACCATTTAAATAATGAACAAATTTATAATCATTGGAATTCGTTAGCAAAACCAGAAAAGTCACTAATTCACTAAATTGTGCAATGACTACACAAGATGGCTCTGCCCCTCTGCCGTCCTTAGCATACACTTAGGGAGTTTTATGATTCTGCCAAAGCCTCGGGGAGCCTAAGTTCTTCACCTCTCAGCGAACAAGACTACCAGCATCTACACTACAACAGGAATGTATATACTATCAAAACAAAAAAGCAGTAGTAGTATATAGTATATACTATTTTGACAGTATTTAAACTAGCACGGCTTTTTCTCTGTTACAACTGGAATCATGTCCCATCTCAGAGGTAGACAAGCTCACAGTAGCACTGATGCAGGCACTGTGTTAAAAATGGCAGAGTGGACACTGTAGCATGGGCAGCAGAGGGGTCCAATCACCTGAGCTCTGACCTGTGCCATAATATCCACAATTATTTTAGCACTCTCTTCATGTGGTGCTACAGTACTCCTCATTGTTTTTTGGGATACAGACTAACACAGGGTAGCCCTCCGATACTCATCCCTGCTACTGTTATGATAAAGCCGCAACTAACTCATCCGGCTACAGGTTAAAATGCCACCTGTAATTGAAAAACTACCATTTCATTTAATAAGGTACTAAAGGGTTGTTTGGGGGTGGGGCTTTCCTTGGGTGCGACAGGACTGCTTGTTTTTTGTGCAGCTACAGCCTAACTCGACTACCCCTCTGAAACTCCCACGACAGAAGACATAAGAACGACAATCTAAAGAGACGTGGTTTGGTATTCACAAGTTTTTTTCAACCCAGTCTTCAGCTATCAACTAAGTACACAGCAAACCAAGATTTCAAGAAACATCTGATCTGCTGGGACTTTGACACTGATGTCCTGTGTGAACAAGAGAGAGAGCGCAGGCCAGCTTTCAGCGCAGGTAAGGCCTATGCTGTGTTTACAGCTGAGCGTCACAACCCCCTCAACCGCAGCACAAACAAAACCAACACAAAGCAAACGCTTTGCTTTGACCAGACACCTAAATAACCAGCTATTAAAGACACCCCCACCACACACACACACACACACACACACACACACACACACACACACACAACAAGCCAATGCCGCGCCAAGGCCTCTCATCCCACCTCAGCACACGACTCCCCCACCCCGCGCACAACGACAACACAGACCCTAGCCACCACGGCCCACCTCAGTAAACAAACACCCCCTCCCACGCACACATACCCGGATCCTGGGCCGCACCTCAACACACAACAACCTCCCCCGCCCCGCCCCGCCCCGCCCCCGCACCTGAGCAGGGCCCGCGAACACGCAGTGACGCCGGCGCACCGGGCCCCCAGCACACGCCGAGCTGGGCCAGGCCTCCCCGCGCCACTAGCCCCCCGCGGGGCAGCTTCTCACCTGCGGACCAGGCGCGGCGGGCCCAGCTCCCGGCGGCGGAGAGAGACAACAACAGCGAGCTCGGCAGCCTCGGATGCGCCTCAGCCAGCGCGCAGGCGCGGCGATGGGGGCCGGGGCACCTGGCTAAGGGGCGATGGTCTGCAGGGGCGGGGCCGAGGCCCAGCGGGCAGCGCCCGGGGCGGAGCTCAAGGCCAGGGCCGGGGTACCTCTGGGCCCGCCAGGCCTCGGGGGAGCCTGCGGCTTGGTGCACACTGCTGGCGGCTCTGACGTGTCCGCCTATACTCAGCAGCGGGCTGGGCCCTCCCGGAGCACAGGCCGGCGCAGCCCTTCACTTGGCAACCTCGATGAACGGCGCCACGCCGCTTGCAGCGCCCCGCCGGAGCCCTGGGACCGGGCGTGTCTGCGGTCTGTGCAGCGTGGTCAACTCTCGTGATTTCAGCCCATATTTAGTTACAGGCAGCGATTGTTCCTCTGCGAGCCGCCGCCTCCCGGCCTCTTGCTAAAGGCTGTGTGAGAGATGAGCAATAGTCCTGCAGAGAGGTTGCAGCCTAGATCGTTCCTATCGCTAGCACTGGCATAGGGAGCGCGCTTTCTTTCGCCGCAAGAGCTCATTAACATCAGGGGCAGCTCTTTCATTGCACGTCTCAGGGAACAGAACAGCGATGTGTGTGTCTGTGAGAGAGAGAGGGAGACGGCTGCACCCGGAGTTGACCATGGGCAGGGGAAAGTAAACTGCTTCCTAAAGGAGTGGCGTAATGTAGACCCTGTCCAGGCTACGTGCTTTTGAAATGGGAGGCTGGGGCTGCACTAGCCACAGAAGATCAAATGCTTAGGTTCGATCTTCTGGGGCACCGTTTGGCGCATGCATGAAATGGTGTGTTCCAGGATCAGTGTCGGACCTGGGGCTCTTTGTGAGCCAGGACCATTAAGGAATGTTGGGGCAGGCAGCGCTCATTCTGCAGCGAAGACAGGACCCACTGTCGACGGCTGCAAAACTGATTTTAGGTATGTCATTGGCATACCTAATATTGTGCAACAGCCATTAACATTCTTCGTAAGTGCAGATGTAGCTTAAGAGAGTGTGACAGGTGTTTGGATTCAAGAGGCAGTAGCAGGAAGTATTTTCCATGGCCGTCACTAAAGATTAGCCTTTTTGTGAACAAAGCTGGCAGGGGAAGTGTACACACAATGGTGCTCCTCTCACTCATTTAATTCCCCTGCTCAACCACAAAATAAGACCACATCACAAAGTGGCATAGAGATTTTTGTGACATAGGTAGAAGGACACAATGTCATCATAGCATGTTTTCTTATGTTGCCCATGTTGGCCTCCAGAAGGTATCCCACAATGGCTATCATTACCCTTATGATCAGCAGCATGAAGTATGCTTACCTGTACGTACCCGCCCGCCTATTTAAAGGCCTGGACATGTTTGAGATTCCTCTTCATATTTGCTCAGCATGGACTGTTCATACAGCAGCTTCCCAGTTAACCATGTCAGCATTTTTCAACAGATGTGCTCCACATGGAGCACACTGGATTTGGATCTGCAGGCTCTATAGGGAGAGAAGGCTGTGCAGCTTTACTCAAACCATACAAACTTTGATATCTACAGGGACGCTGCTTGTGGCATGCAGAAGAGCAATCAAAGAGCCATGCAGCAGTGCTATTCTAAGGTCAAGGAGCTGAAATAGGCATAAGGCAAGATAGAACAACCGTTTCTCTGGTGCCACACTGATTACATACCACCTCTATGAGGAGCTGTTCGTCATCTGTGGTAGTGACCCCACCACCAACAGTGCCATAGACACTTCAGGGGGACTGGAAGAGGCAGCTAGAGGAATCATCCCTGAGGCTGAAGTGATGGATGAGGAAGTAAAGTTGGAGAAGTATGTGGGACATACAAAAGGTCAGTCATTCATTGGTGTGGCAACTCAAGGCCTACTTTTGATTCCAGAGCAATCTAGTCCAGGGTTTCTTCAACTTTTTCAGACCACAGAACACAAAACAATAGTATTTTTATGCTGAACACCTATGAAAATTATCTTTAAAAAAACAGTAACATATACAAAAATAACAAAATGAAATAATTCAATCAGGTATCACAGCAATGGAGAAGTAACATTGTATCTGCTTGTAATAACTATGTGTGTGTATATATATATATATATATATATATACACACACATACTGCACATCATTGCTAGTTGCTACGCCACCACTGCACACCTGCAAGTTGTTCAAGGAACACAGTGTTCTGGGGAACATAGTTTAGGAAATACTGGTCTAGTGAGTCCCAGCACTTATGGGCTGTGTCTACACGAGCCCCTTCCTTGCAAAAGGGGCATGTTAATGAGTGGGTTCAAAAGGTGCTAATGAGGCACTGCAATGAATATGCAGCACCTCATTAGCATAATGACCGCGTCAATTTGAAAGTCCGGCTTTTTGAATCACGTGCTGCCCGTGGAGACACGACCTTCCGAAAGGAACCCCCCCCCAAGTTTTCAAAAGCCCTTCTTCCTATCTGGTGTTAGGAAGAATGGCTTTCAAAAACTGGGGCAGGGTTCCTTTCAGAAGGTCCTGTCTCCACGGGCAACTTGTGATTCGAAAAGCTGCACTTCTGAATTGCCGCGACCACCATTATGCTAATGAGGTGCTGCATGTTCATTGCAGCGCCTCATTAGCATCTTTTGAGCCCGCTTATTAACATGCCCCTTTCGAAAGGAAGGAGCTTGTGTAGATACCGCTATGAAATAGGAAACACAAGCTCAATAAGCACATATTTTGCTTTGATATTGCACAGTGATAGGAGACTGAGATCTCATTTACTTTGTTGTAAGCTAAAGGAAGGATAAAGGTTAGAAAGTGACAGATTCTATGCAGCTAAGCAGTGAGACCCTGCTGGAAAAGTTTGACAATGTACACCAGGATTCCTCAAGAATCCTCCATAACAATCCGTAGGAAACTCGTGCAGGTAGCACTCAGCAATCCTCTGTTTAATGTTCTTTGGCAGATTTGCCTTGTATCTGCCCTCACTCTAGGAAATTTTGCCACTCCAACCAGCAATTATTTCCACAGGAGCCATGGCAACGCACAGGTGAGCAGCATACTGACTCAGTCTGAAGCTGCACAGGTGCAGGAGATGCACCTAACCATCTTGGGTCACCTTGAGGAGTGAGATACTGGATTTGATTACTCCAGCCTTTGGCAGGGCCTGAAGGACTTTACCTGAAATAAGGATTAAAGCGAGTAATTATGATTTGTAGCCAGTCTCTTTGGCTGCGTCTACACTGGCTCCTCCCTTTCAAAAGGAGTATGTTAATGAGGGAGTCCAGAAGATGCTAATGAGGCTCTACTTTGAATATGCAACACCTCATTAGCGTAAAGGTGGCTGCACGTGATTTGAAAGTGCCGCTTTCAGAACGCACGCCTCCTATATAGACGGGAGCCTTTCAAAAGGATCCCCTGACTTCAAAAGCCCCTTCTTCCTATTTGGCTTTCACTTTGATCTGTCTGCCATCACTTGTAACCAATTAAATCCTCCTCTTTATACATAATAAAATCACTTTTATTTATTATCCAAGCCAGTGTAAATAATTGTTACAGGATGGGGATGGGAGGTGAAACTATAGCTGTGCACATCTCTCTTTCGTTGATAAAGAGAGCAAATTTTATGAGCTTTCTCTGTGTAAAACTTCCATACAGAGTAAGATGTATTTGGCGTTTTGGTCCTTGTTTGGGGCTGTGTTCCAGGATGCTGCCAGGTCCCTGTAACTGAGTCCTCCCAGAGCGCACCTGTGATTGGTTTCTATAATACTCTGCTAGGGGCTGTTACCCCCAACTCTTTGCCATTGCTGGGAGATACCAGAGCTTCTCCCGGTAGGACAGGGTGGTGAAGTGCTCCAGAGGGCAGGTAGACAGGCTCAGTGATATGATCAACACATCAGGTAACAGTTTCAAGGGGATCTCCGTGATTCAACCCATCATGGATATGTGTCAAAAAGTGTTTTAGTCAAGAGATGCACCACATAGTTAAACAAGAGCATGCAGAGACAATTAATGAAAAATTCAGGCTGGATAGCCAGGAAAGGAGATCATGTGTCAGGCTGGATCATGTGATAGATAGATAGGAGTGAGTGATAAATCTGCCAGAGGGACAAATAGAGATATTCACATCTCTCATAAAACTGCAGTCTGAAAACATCCAGGCACAACTCCCCCATAGCCAATATGGAAAGCTGTTCCATTCTCTTACTAAACTCACCCTCATTCCTCGCATGCTCCCATTCCATCAGAGCACCCCTTGCAATCCACCCCTGAAGACTGGTCTCTTCATAAAAACTAGAGTTACACCCAGCTGTGAGAGCCAGAACTGAGAAACTCCTCATTGTCATTTCCCCATTTGCAATATATAATCCTTTAATTAAAGCTTCATATTGTTACCTCAGGGATTCTAATAGGGAATGTAGCTTGCCAGTGTAATCCAAATGTTAACTGAAGGATTACAGATTCGTACCTTTCCCTGTGCAACATACAATAATTAGAAGGTTAATTTTGGGATTTCCAGAGATTACACAGGCAACGCTCTCTAGAACACTTTGCTGGGTCTACGTAGAGCTCTGCTCAGCACTGCTGCCCGCAGAGCTATGCAAAGTGAACTTCTTGGGGTTGCAAATGGCTGCTTATCTGCATACTCCTGAAGCTCATTATCATAGCCATAGGAGAGTTCGTTGCCAGCAGAAGAGGGTGCCCGCACTGCAGAGGACACGTGGACATGCCTCTCCTGATTCAACCTCTGTCTGTTGCCGTTCCCTCGTGCCTGAAACGTGACGACAGAGGGGGGTTTAGCCAGTAGAGGTACATTCACATGGCCTCTGCAATGCCGGCACTCCCACCTGCCAGCACTGAACTCTCACGTGGCAATGGTCATGAGCTTTGGAAATATGAAAATAAGCAGCCATTTGCAATCCCAAGAAGCTCATTTTGCATAGCTCTGCCAGCAGCAGCTCTGAGCAGAGCTCCATATTGACCCAGCCTTACAGTTTATTTTTCTAGCATGATAGTATTAGACAGCAAGCAGATATGAGTTTAATGATAATAAATTTGGTTAATATTTCAATACAACTTGATTACAAGCACACACAAAATAACTTTAAATGGGTTTAAATGGTTATGCTAGGTTCAGGGATCTAATACAATGCTAAATTATACAGTACATTAGGAATATTATACTCACTACTCCATAGTGGGTTCTTGGTATCGCTCTTAGTTGATAATAACATAGGAAGAGATAGGATGAGGTTTAAGAGAATAATAATGGTACCA
Organism: Carettochelys insculpta; assembly: GCF_033958435.1. Taxonomy (NCBI): domain Eukaryota; kingdom Metazoa; phylum Chordata; order Testudines; family Carettochelyidae; genus Carettochelys; species Carettochelys insculpta. The sequence continues at coordinate 226,674,393 of NC_134138.1, forward strand.
TACATAAAAGATATGGAAGTGGGGTGCTTTGCTGACACAGAAGCTATGTCTACATTAGTCCCTGCCTTTTGAAAGGGGGATGTTAATGAGGCACTGCGATAAATATGCAGTGCTTCATTAACATAATGCCAACTATGGCGATTTGAAAGTGCTGCTTTCAAATTGCACACCACCTGTGTAGGCGGGAGCCTTTCAAAAGGATCCCCCAGTCTTCGAAAGCCCCTTGTTGCTAAAACCAAATAGGAATAAGGGGCTTTTGAAGACGGTGGGGAGGCGGTCCTTTCAAAAGGCCCTGTCTACATGGACTGTGTGCAATTTGAAAGCGGCACTTTTGAATTGCCATGGCTGACATTATGCTAATAAGGTGCTGCATATTCATGGCAGTGTCTCATTAGCATCCCTCTTTCGAAAGGTGGGGGTTAGTGAAGACATAGCTAGAGTATAGAGACCCTAGTGTCAAGGCGCACTATGTAGTTATAGTGAGCTAGCTTTATACCCCGCTCTACCTCTGACCTAGGATAGACCTCTATCTTCTCGAAATATCACCTCCAACTTCTCAGAATGTTGCTGACAAATCCATACAAACTGCTGAGCTTTCCAGACCTTAACCACCGACCCTTTTTATGGATCTAACCAGACCTTAGTAATGGAATTGTGGTGACTGTTCCAGACTGTTTTCCACATACATATTCTTGCATGTGCAAAGAAGCCAAACATAAACCTGACACACCAGATGGCCAATTTTCTACTTTTTCCTCCTTGACCTCTGGCATATTTAAAACAAGAAGATCCGCAAGCATTTGCAAAAATGCAGACCTTGCAAAAAGCTGTAAGCTGTGTGCATTACTTGCTAAAACTAGGCCCCTTTTAACCAAACTATCATGACTCCTTACTCAAGCTATACAACATTAATAAGCACAGCAGAAAAAAACAAAAATCAAATGAATACACCTCCTAGATACCAGTAGAGGCAACAATACTTGAAACAAAATGAATTGCTATGGCATGTACATGCTATTAAATTAGGGTTACCAGATAAAAAGAGGACACCCCTGAGAGGGAGTGTATCTGTTTCAGTATCTACCAACTCACATTGTATTAATGTGTTGTAGTGTAATCAGTAGGTTAATGCTACATGAGTTGGTAAATACTGACACAGGTACACTCCCTCTCAGAAGTGTCCTCTTTTTCAAAAAGTCAGATATGGTAACCCCAACTAAACCCATCACATAAAGACATGCTTGTGGTATTTGTTACCAAAATGCTCCTCTTAGCCCCTCTGATGTTAATAGCCCCTCCAATGGTCCCATCTAATTGCCCTGGAATCTGGCTGCTCAAAATCAGCAGCTGGACCTTCCTCCTTGGTATCCTCCCATCTGGAAAACGTTCCCCCCCCATTCTTTTGTAAATGTTATGCAGAGCATAACATGCTGCTCTTACCATCAAAATATTTTCTTCATTGAGGTCTAGCACCAGTGACCTCTTAATCTGCCAAAAGCAGATTGACCAGTCATTCATCACCTGTTGAGGCTGTTGCTGAAGTGCTCTTTTCTCTGTCTAGGTTGCTGGTGCAAGGCTTCTAGTACCATGGGAACAAGAGGTAAAGTGGGTCTCCTCGGCTCACTATGGCCTTTGCATGTCACATTTAAATGAGTATGTGGGGATACACACATCTCATAGAACTGGAAGGGACCTTGGGAGGTCATTGAGTCCAGTCCCCTGCTCTCCTGAAAGAACCTAGCACCACCCCTGAAAGGTTTTTTTTTAAATCTGTTTGTCCAAGACTCCTAAGTGAGCTCACAGCCCCAGATTTAGCCAGCCAATGTTCAAACCATTGAGCTGTGTCTCCCCCGCTAACAAGCCCTCCCCCATTGGAAACTTCTGATCTAGGAAGGAAGTCCCAGCATGTAGCTTTCAGTACAGTCCAGTGTTCCTAAAGATGCATGCACCATGAACTTTCCACAACCAGCCTGCATTTATGTCAGTGAAATGGCCCAGCAGTGCCTGCAAAACTATGGAGAAATGGCCCCATCAGTTGATGTAGTCTGTCTCAAGATGATCAGGGGACAAAATTGCATATTGCCATACCGCAGTTAGGAAATCTCACTGCAGCAAAGTCATCAATAAATTCCTGAAGATTAGCAGGAGTCACAATCCTTCGTAGCACAAAGTGATTAATGATCCTGTATACTTGCATTACCTCAACCCCCATAGTGGAATTTTCATCTGCTAACTGATTTGTGACTGACCAGTACCAAACTGGATTTACCAGCCTCCACCAGTGATTGCCACTTGCTTTTCTTACTGTGAAGGCATCTCTCATTCTGGTCTCCTTGTGCTGCAGGGCAGGAATGAACCCTGCATGCAGTTCCAGAAAGGTGGCTTTGTACATCCAAATGTTCTGCAGCCACTGCCCATCATCCCATACATGCACCACCATGCAATCCCACTCCTCAGTGCTTGATTCCTGAACACTACTGATGGTTTACCATATGCAGCTGCCCTGTGAATGCCAGCAGCAATCATGCATTGTTTCTTCCCATTGCGCACAGCAGTTCAGGCATCACAGATTTATTTCCTTTTTTCCAGCTCACTAGATACTGCAGGACCAAACGGATTGTGTATATAAGGCTCATCATCGTACTGGTCACAGTTTAGGATCTGTACTTTCAGGCACAGATTTACAGGGAGCTGTTAAAAGTGATAATAAGTGGAGTCAGGAAGAATGATGAGATAGAAGGAACTACATCATGAGATGGTGCCCACACTCCCATGATGAACTGTGGTGCATTCCCAGATCTTCCAGTGGCACAGGGAGGCAAGTTGCACAGTGAGATATCTGACTATGGTGCAATACCCTCTGTCAGTGCAAGAACACTGACTGACTATAGACACACCCTGTTGACACAAGGAGCATAGTGTGAATGTGCACAACTGCAGTAATTAAAGCAGCATAAGGTTGTTGACACAAATTAAAATCAATTTAACTCTATAGTGTAGGTAAGGCCTAATACTCTTCCCAGAGCAAAATGAGAATAGAGGAGGAGGAAAGAAGCCAACCCTGCATGATTGGTGTCTCCAGGAACTAAAATTATGTCATGATGGAACTCCAGGAATATGTCCAACAAAAATTAGCACCTCTAAGAGGGCATAGTGACTCTAAGGGTTGACATCCTCCAGAAGTTGCTCAAAAATGGTAGTTACACTAGGAGGCTGAGGACCATATGCTATAGCTGATAAAGACTGCTCATTTCAGTGCATTAAGGAGGCTGGGAAGGACATCGTGAATCCCAGAATCACAGTTGCTCTCCAGGGCTGCTACACTGGCGACACAACACCACAAATGCACAAAGTAGCCTTAATTTATTCGGTAATAGGGTGCTAGGCAGAGTAATTCTTTTTAGGTTGTGCGGTTACATTTCCAAGTGCTCATTTCCCCAATGTTATAAAGGGTGCCACAATATGCCACTCTTTCTGAAGGTTATACCTGAGACGGAGTATAAATAACACTGAGGGTGTGTCTACGCTTGCATTCCTCTTTCAAAAAAGGTATGCAAATGAGGCAAATCAAAAAAGCAAATGAGGTATAAATTTGCATATCCAGCACCTCATTTATATATTCCAATTTTGAAAAAGCTACTTTCGAAAGAAGAAAGCCAGTGTAAAGCTGCTCTTGCGAAAGTAAACCCCCATCTTCGAAAGAATCCTTCTTCCCTTTATTTAATGGGAAGAAGGATTCTTTCAAAGATGGGGTTTACTTTTGAGAGAGCAGCGTCTACACTGGCTTTCTTCTTTCGAAAGAAGCGCTTTTGAATTAGAATATGCAAATGAGGTGCTGAATATGCAAATGCATGCCTCATTAGAGTTTTCAATTTACCTAATTTGCATACCTCTTTCGAAAGAGGAATGCAAGTGTAGACCCACCCTGGCCATTTCTACACAGGCCACTTTCTCCGAAATATGCTAATGAGGCACAGATGCAAATTCCCCGCACCTCATTAGCATATCATCACGTGATTTGGAGTCTGGAAGACCATTCTTCTGGACTCTAAAACGCCGTTTAGAAGCGCGGCCCCCGGGGGAGCTTCCTGAAGGAAGTCCTTCTTCCAGAGTCCCCTTCTTCCCAAAAATTGAAAGTGGCCTGTGTAAAAACTGCCCCTCAGTCTTTTTATGTAGCATTTTCTGCATTTCAGAATTGTAGCTATGTATTGGGAATGCACCAATTTAATACTGGGATACAGTTCTCATTGGAGAGTCTCATCTCTGGTTACTATCTTGTGTGTTTGCATTGAGCTGTCTGCATAAGTAAAGAATAAACAAGTTTCATATCTGGTTTTTTTGATGTACTACTTTCCTACTGAAAACTGTCATTATCTCTACACTCTGGTCTTATGGAAACACACCTCTAGTTGTTTTTTTTTTATTATTTATACACAGCACAGTAGTTACTCAGATGGATGAGTGAGGTGATTAAATTCTGTATTACGAGGGAGACGGAACATAACTCATCCCTGTTACTATGCAATTTTAATGTTGTGTAGGAACTATGACTCGCATGCACAATACATATTATGAGTGCTTTATGAACGAAACAGCCCATATTTCTCCATCCTCGCATGCTTCCATCTTTCATAAGTAAAACCCTATGGTTGAATGCTGATGAGCAAAATATCCTGAATATAGAACAGTAGCATATTTATTTTCTAACTGAATGAATAAGCCAATGTATTTTTGTAGCCACTTTGACTGAGAAGCAGTCCAATAACTACAGTCAGAGCCTTTACCTCAGAGGCTGTCTCTACACTAGCCACAAACTTCGAAATGACCATGCAAATGGCCATTTGGAAGTTTACTAATGAAGCGCTGATGGGAATAAGGGGACTTCGAAGTAGGTGGGGTCCTTTCGAAAAGGAACCCCATCTGGACAAGCCGCACGGCAGCAAGCTGCGTCAATTTCGAAGTGCCGCGGCCGCCCGCATGCTAATGAGGCACTGAATATATATTTCAGCACTTCATTAGTAAACTTCGAAATGGCCATTTGCATGGCCATTTCAAAGTTTGGGGCTAGTGTAGACATAGCCAGAGAGTAGCAGCTAATGGCAGAGGTGGCCATTCTGCCACCCTTGCTAATGCATTGTAGTACTCTGTCCTGTAAATGAGTTCCATGATTTCAGCCTTGTCCAGTTTACACAGTCTTTGTTACAAATACAGAATTATATGCTGCCAAAAAGGAACACACAATGCACTCTTCTAGTGCTATTAATGTGCATGAAACTAATGCCAATAGATGGGCATTATGTGGAGATTTTTAAACATCTTCAAGTGGTTAAAGTTAATCATGACTAAGTGCATGATTAATTGTGATGTTAAATAATAGAATACCTTTTATTTACATATTTGTGGGTGTTTTCAAAATTTGCAAATATATTAATTTCAATTAGAACAGAATACAAAGTAAACAGTGCTCACTGCATATTTATTTTTGATTACAAATTCAAGATGAACCTCTCTAGTATGGCACCCTTGGAACTTGACCAATGCTGAATAAGAAAATTTGCCAGACCATCAGAGGTCAATATTGTACAGCAGCATTACCAATATTTCCACTGCTTACTGAGCTCGTAGAAGACATGTAGGAGTAAATGAAAGCTAAATAACAGCACAGAACACTGAGGCTGTGTCTACACTGAGCCCTACTGCCAACAGTTTGATGCAAATAAGCTGTCTCAAAAATACAAAATGATGGCTCATTTGCATAACCGCCTGGCTAATGTCGAAAGGACCCCACCTACTTCGAAGTCCTGTTATTCCCATCAGCTCCCATCGAAAAGGAGCCCCGTCGGGACGAGATGCACGGCGGCGAGGCGCATCAATTTCGAAGTGCCACAGCCACCCACATGCTAATGAAGAGCGGAATATGCATTTCAGCGCTTCATTAGTAAACTTCGAAATGGCCATTTGCGTGGCTATTTCAAAGTTCGGGGCTAGTGTAGACGTAGCCAATGTGTTCTTAAAATGAATATGTGCTGGATCATCATCCGAGACTGCTATCACGTTAAATATTTGGCAGAATATGAGTAAAAGAAGAGGAGATACACAATCAGGGGCATAGCTGCAGATGGGCCTGAGTGATTTAGCTCCCAGGTGCATCCAAATCAAGGCTGGAGCCCCCTTCTCCTCCTGCTTCCCCCACCTCTCACCCATCCATGGGCTGGGACTTCTGACCCCTGGGTATCCATCAGCTTGGTTGCATCATGCTCCTGCCAACAACATGGCTATGGCCTTTCAGAGGGGCTATGGTAATGTGGCACTTTGAGATATGCTGATGAATATGCAGCACTCCATTAGCATAATGGTGGCTGTGTGCGCTTTGAAACTGCTGGTTCTGAAATGCAGCCACCCATGTAGCCGGGGGGGGGTGAGGGGGCTTTTCGAAACAAACCCCTGATTTCAAAACCAGATGGGAATAAGGGGCTTTCAAAATCAGGGAGTCATTTCAAAAGGCCCCCTGGCTACACGGGTGTCTGAGTTTTGAAACAGCAATTTCGAAGCACATGAGGCTTCCATTATGCTAATAAAGTGCTGCATATTCTTCGAGCACCTCATTAGCATATGCTGAAGTGCCACATTACCATTGCCCCTCCGAAAGGAGGGGCTAGTGTGGCCACGGCCCATGTGCTGCTGCCCCTGTATCTGGACCCAGTGCTAGCCTTCAAGGGAGCAGGTCTCTGAGGGGCTAGCACTGGGTCTGGGAACTGACTGGGACAGCGATGTGTGGCGTCAGCGGAGGGGGATGCAGCTGGGCTTGCAGACACCAAGCTGGGGTTAGGAGGGGTAGATGGAGTTCAAGTTCTGGTGGGGCCCTCCTCTGTTCTGTGGGTACACCATGCAGCCTGTGTGCTCCCGGAGCCAGCTGAACAGTGAGAGGGGGTGTGGGGAGACGGATCCACCCTTCCTCTTGTCCTCCCTCCCTGGAGCACCAGATTCCTCCCGCTGCTTCCCCATGGCACTGGATCTCTCCTCCACACCCAATCCTTCCTGCCCCTCCAGGGCCCTCCATTCCTCTCCCTATCTCCCATCATTGTATACCCACCTGAAAGCTGGGCCCACCCACTTTTCCTGTCCTAACTACACCACTGCGTATAATTCTCCCAAAGTAGTTCAGTCACAAATTTAATTAACATATTTTTTAACTAGTATTATCAGCATAGAAGTGTGTCCTCTGGAATGGTGGCAAAAGTATGAAAGGTAATGTGAACATTTAACATATATGGCACATAAAACCCTTGCACTGCTAGCTACAGAAGAGCGATGCAAACACCTGTTCTCACTTTCAGGTGACATTGTAAATCAAAAGCCAGCAGTATTATTTCCTATAAGTGTAACCACACTTGTTTTTCTTAGTATTAGGCTGAACAAGAGGTAGGTCAGAGTAGCCTTTTGAGTACACTCATGTCATAAAAAATTCTACATTTGTAGGTTGCACTTTCACAATAAATAGTAACAGAGAGGAAGCCGTGCTAGTCTATATACTATCAAAACAAAAAAGCAGTAAAGTAGCACTTTAAAGACTAACAAAATAATTTATTAGGTGAGCTTTCATGAGACAGACCCACTTCTTCAAACCATAGCCAGACCAGAACAGACTCAATATTTACAGCACAGAGAACCAAAAACAGTAATCAAGGTTGACAAGTCAGAAAAAGTATTATCAAGCTGAGCAAATCAGAGAGTAGAGGGACGGGGGTGGGGGCAGTCAAGAATTAGATTAAGCCACGTATGCAAAAAAGCCCCTATAATGACCCAGAAAATTCGCATCCCAGTTCAAACCACGTGTTAATGTGTCAAATTTGAATATAAAGGAGAGTGCAGCAGCCTCCTTTTGTTTCACAATAAAGAGTTTGTTGTACAGTACTTGTCTGAGGTGAACTGAATGTTACATAGTAATAATTTTTATACTGCAAATATTTGTAATCAGTAATATTGTGAGCACTGTACACTTTCTATACCGTGTTGTAATAGAAATCACTGTAATTGAAAATGTAGAAAAGCATCCAAAATACTTAATAAACTTTAGATAGTATTCTGTTGTTTAATAGTGCAATTAATTGTGTTTTTTAATCAGGATTAATTTTGTGTTAATCACATGAATTAACTGTGTTTAATTGACAGCAAGACTTGTAAGCTCTCTTTTGCTTCCATATCCTTCTTAATCATGTTTTACCAAACTAATGTTTTTACCATAAAGATTCGTAAAAGGAAAGTGTAAACCTTTGTCATTTATGCAATTACATTTGCTTAAATCAAAGAAAATCCACAGAATATTAAAATATTTTTTTAACAGGGGGTCAGAGTTTGATATGATCTTGGGAAAGTCTGACATCCTGCACATGACCTATTCTTTGCTTTAAAAGTCTTTCTCTCACCTTGTCAATCAAACACAATTATTTCACAAGAGAACATGCATGCCAAATATTTCTAGCTATTGTTTTCTGTAATAACACATTATTTGCCCAATACAAAGAACATCCTCCCCTACTTTTGATTTCCCATGTGTCTTTGCTATAACATGTCAGTCTATAGCTGGTGTAAAGAATCTTGTCTTTTTTTTTTTGTTTTTGGATTCTCCCACCTGCTTTTAAGACACAGTTGCCAAACAGCAATCTCCATTTATGCATTAAAGTTGATTTACTTCATTTTGGCATCAGTGCATTAGATCCAAAGGGAATACCATTTTGACCCTGTTGAATCATGTGAAATGGCACCCAAAACAGATTATTAAGAGGTAACGCAAGATGCAGCATCAGGAAAACCAGCATGAGTCTTCTCCATTTGAAGCAGTCCTGTCATATCTGGCATGAAGACAGGTTGCCCCTGGCTCTCATATGGTGAAGGTTCAGTATTACACTTATTAATGCACATAATATTTACTGCTTCATGTCAGGACATCTTCAGTAGCTTAATATAGTCTATTGATGAATTTCCGAAGATCTATTTTTAAAATGTCTGCTTAAGTATGGACTCTGCCAGATCGACTAGAGAGTACCCTTGAAAAAAATTAATATGAATTTTTAAAAACATTTTCAACACTTCATTCTAAATGAAAAATTGCAGTTTTCCCCTTCAAAATGATTTTGGGTAAATTAAGCTAACTATAGCATAAATCAAAATGAAATTCTGATGTTTTCTAAACAAAACATTTTTATGAATTCACATTGTTTTTTTATCCTCTTCAGGTTTTCAGGTCATGAAAATTGAGATTTTTTTCCCCTTTTATTTCAGTTTAAGATGGTGGCATTTCTTGACATTTTGACATTTCATGGCATAAGGTCATTTCGAAAGACCCCCGGCTACATGAGCAGCACACCATTCAAAAGTGGCACTTTTGGATGACTGTGGCCGCCTTTATGCTAATGAGGTTCTGCATATTCACGGCAATGCCTCATTAGCATCTTCCAAGCTTCATTAACATGCCCCTTCTGAAGGGAGGGGGCTCATGTAGACACATCCTATGGCCGTTTCTGCACAGGCCACTTCCTTTGGAAGTGGCATGCTAATACATGGAGTGAAAGATGCTAATGGGGCGCAGATGCAAATTCCCCGTGCCTCATTAGCATAACATCACATGATTTGGAGTCCGGAAGACCGTTCTTCTGGACTCCAAAACGCCGTGTAGAAGCACGGGCCCCGGGGGGCGCTTCCAGAAGGAAGTCCTTCTTCTGGAGGTCCCTTCTTCCCAAACATTTTTGGACTAGATGACCTCCTGAGGTCCCTTCCAGTCCTAGAATTCTAGAATTCTATGATTCTATGATCTTTCTGGCTACTTAGTATGGCCTGGTCCACAGGTCAGCTTCTGGAACCTGTTACATACAGTTTACTTTATGTATATGAACACTCTTAATTGTGCCTCTGTACCAGCCAATTTCCCCGTAATTCTGTCTGCTTCTGATCTCCCACCACATACAGCCCTCATGCTATGGGTTCCTGCCAGTTAGTTCTCTCATCTCCATGAATAAGCCAGTTTTGACGGAATTTCACGTGGAATATGCAGGACAATTAAAAATCCTCAGACCTTCCTTTCCTGGTCACAGCATTCACAGCTTCGTTCACAAATCTGAATCTTGTATAGAAAGCTGCAAAGGAACTGCACCTATGTAGATGAAAAATAAAAAAGATGCAGAGAGAAAGGAGTCTGAAAAATACCTATCATTCTTGGCACAATCCAGAATGACTCAGAATGTGTTCAGTAAAGATAATGAGAGAGAGTGCTAGGTGTGGATCCAAAAACACAGCTGTAATGTCAGAAGAAATACTGTGCAGACCTAACACTCTCTCAAGTAACATGTGAGACAAAGTGGGTGAGGTAAAATCTGTTATGTGGCCAACCTCTGCTGATGAAAGAAAAGAGTGTGAGCTACACAGAGGTCTTCTTTCGGTTACAAGTCACAAGTAATTATTAAAATTCCTGTTCCTTTAACTAATTGTAAAGTCATTGTTGTAGTATGGATGCTCTATTAATGTTAAAATCAGAATATCTGAGGATAGTGGAATACCCTATTAGGTTTACTTGCTCTACCAGAAAGATAATTTCTAGCCTTTTGAAGACCAGATAATTGCAAGGGAGTCTTGCCTCTTATGTCAGTATGACTGATAGAAGAAAACAACCTCTAAGTTTGTCTGCACTTTGAAGTTCTGCCTGCAGAAGAGGCCTTCTGTTGACAAAACTAGGGAATGTCCACTCTACTAATGCATTCTGTCTAGAATCTGTTGACAGAACACAGCTTCTTTCCCAGCAGAGTTCTGTCTTGAACGTTTGAGGCATAGCACCTCTGTAGACAGATTCTGTTGACAGAAAAATAGTGTAGATGCTCCAGGGGGCCCTCTGTCGACAAAGATGGCTTCCAGTTCACCAGGCTGCCCTGTTTGCAGAGCTTCCTGTGGGCAGTCTGGTCGCTTTCTGTCGATAGAGGGCGTTGACATGGGGAGCCTCTATTAGGTGTGGACGTGTTCTGTAGACGGGGATTCTGTTGGCAAAATTCTGTCAACGGTGACTTCTGTGGACAGAACTTTGTAGTGTAGACCCAGCTTCCTGGTTAGCATAGGGACAATTAGTAGAAGCTGGGTTGGAGAGCAAACAAAGGACCAAATTTGGAGACCCTTACACAATTTACGCTAATTGTTTATCAGTAACAACTCCAATTGAAGTCAATGAGAAATTACTCAAGTAAGGACTAAGTAAAAAGTGAACAGACTTCAGAATTTGTCCCACAGGAATTAATGAAGAGAAACTAGAGAGAAGATAAACTGAGCAAGATTCTGATCTCAGTTACCTTAGTGTAAATCTGAAATAACTCTGTTAAATCAGTTCTGTCATTCTAAAGCTACGTCTACACGTGCACCCTACATCGAAGTAGCTTATTTCGATGTTGCGAAATCGAAATAGGCTATTTCGATGAATAACGTCTACACGTCCTCCAGGGCCGGCAACGTCGATGTTCAACTTCGACGTTGCGCGGCCCGACATCGAAATAGGCGCAGCGAGGGAACGTCTACACGTCAAAGTAGCACACATCGAAATAGGGATGCCAGGCACAGCTGCACACAGGGTCAACGGGCGGACTAGCGCTTCCGGGGCAACAGCTAGCCGCTCCCTTAAAGGGCCCCTCCCACATACACTCAGCCTGCACAGCACGCGGTCTGACGAGCCATATAGGCACACAGACCCCGAGCGCCGCAGTCATGGACCCCCAGCAGCAGCAGCAGCAGCAGCAGCAGCAGCAGCAGCTAGAGGTCCAGCCAGCCCTCCTGGCAGGAACAGGGCTTGCCCTGGCTCTTGTCATGTTGGGGGCAGCTGAGCACCTTCTTGCCCCAGGGGAGGACATGCCCCCAGGGCAGCAGGGCTCAGCCCCTACCCCTGCAGCACCCTGCTCCACCCCCCGCCTCACACGCCGGCGGCTGTGGAGCTGCCCCACCAGCACCGACTGGTGGGAGCAGCTGGTGCTTGGGGAGTGGGACGACGACCACTGGGTCCGCCACTTCAGGATGACCCGACAGACATTCCTGGAGCTGTGCCAGTGGCTCACCCCCGCACTCAGGCACCGGGACACTGCCATGCGGCGTGCCCTCCCTGTGGAGAAACGGGTCGGCATCGCTGTCTGGAAGCTGGCCACTCCGGACAGCTACCGATCCGTGGGGCAGCAGTTTGGCGTCGGAAAGGCCACCGTCGGGGCTGTCTTCATGGAGGTAAGAGAACCCACAGGGGGAGGCCAGGGCAGGCCAGGGGGGCCAGGGCAGAGCAGGGGAGCCAGGGCAGGGCAGGGCAGGGCAGAGCAGGGCAGGGGGGGCCAGGGCAGGGCAGGGCAGGGTAGGGGAGCCAGGGCAGGGCACGGGGAGCCAGGGCGGGGCAGGGCAGGGCAGAGCAGGGCAGGGGGGGCCAGGGCAGGGCAGGGCAGGGCAGAGCAGGGCAGGGGGGGCCAGGGCAGGGCAGGGGGAGCCAGGGCAGGGCAGGGGAGGGCAGAGCAGGGCAGGGGGGGCCAGGGCAGGGCAGGGCAGGGCAGGGGGGGCCAGGGCAGGGCAGAGCAGGGCAGGGCAGGGCAGGGGGGCCAGGGCAGGGCAGGGCAGGGCAGGGGGAGCCAGGGCGGGGCAGGGCAGGGGGGCCAGGGCAGGGCAGGGCAGGTCAGGGCCATGCACACCCTGCTCACCCCTCATTGGGGCTGTCCCATGTGCTTTCTCTGCAGGTCGTGCGTGCCATCAACTCCATGCTCCTGCACAGGCTCGTGAGGCTGGGGGACCCACGTGCCACTGTCGCCGCCTTTGCCACCCTGGGCTTCCCCAACTGCTTCGGGGCTCTGGATGGGACTCACATCCCCATCTGCGTCCCGGACCACAGTGGAGGCCGATACATCAATCGGAAGGGCTACCATTCAGTCGTCCTGCAGGCCTTGGTGGACAGCCAGGGACGGTTCCAGGACATTTACGTGGGCTGGCCTGGCAGCACCCACGACGCCCGGGTGTTCCGGAACTCGGGCCTGTGCCGCCGGCTGGAGGCGGGGACCTACATCCCCCAGCAGGAGATCCCTCTGGGGGACACCACCATGCCCTTCTGCATCATCGCAGATGCGGCCTACCCCCTCCGGCCGTGGCTCATGCGCCCCTACACGGGCCACCTCTCCGCCAGCCAGGAGCGCTTCAACGAGCGCCTGAACCGTTCACGCCAGGTGGTGGAGCGCTCATTTGGCCGCCTCAAGGGACGATGGCGATGTCTCCTCACCCGCCTGGATGCCAGCCCCAACAACATCCCCCAGATTGTGGGTGCCTGCTGCGCCCTGCACAACCTCGTGGAGAGCAAGAGGGAGAGCTTTCTTCAGGGCTGGGCCGCCGAGGCCGGCAGGGCACACCTCCAGCCACCTGCTGCCCCCAGTCGGCAGGTGGACCCAGAGGGGACCCAGGTCCGGGAGGCCCTGCGGGCCCACTTCGACGACCAGGCCGCGGGGTGAACTCTGCCCAGGCCCCCTACTGCCCGCCCCTTCCTCCCCCACACTCCTGCCCCAACGCCCACACCACCATGGAGCACCCCACCGCCCCCGCCCACTTGTCCAGGAGAAATGACAGCACGAACTTGTGGGTGAACGTTAATGTTTTTTTTGTTGTCTTCACGAATTTTTTTTTTTTTTAAATAAAAAAATATATGTACGTGAAACAGAAACCAAAAAGGAGGAACAAACATTCAACAAAACCAAGATGGGCACAAATAAAACTATGTACAACAATAAAAAAATGAAAGCTCTGTGCGCCATCCAAAGAAAAACAAAAAGCAGGGAGGAGAATGGGGAGAACTATGTACAGGGTGGGACGGGGCAAACAGGGGAAACACCCACACCCCCCACCCAGTCCCCAAAGTCAGTCCAAGAAGGGGGGGGGCCACGTCCCGGGCCCCTCGCCCCTAGAGCCCAGCAGTGGGCGTGCCCGGCCAGGAGCTGCGGCGGGCCTGCAGTCTGGTGCGCGGCTGGGTGGGAGCGGGCTCCACCGGAAGGTATAGGCGCCGGCGAGTCTCGGGTGGCTCCAGGGGTCCCTCGGCGCGGTGGCCCTCGCGGGGAGGTGGTGGGGCGACGGCGGACGGCCCGGCGACGGCTGGAGCAGCCGGTGGTGGGGCTGCAGGAGCGGGCATGGCGGGCGGTGGTGCGGCCGGCGTGGCATGGGGGGCCAGGTAATCAACCAGGCGGTTCACGGTATCCAGCAAGGCCCCCCATGCCTCTCTGCGCCAGGCCAGCGCCTGCTCCTGCAGCCGGAGGTGCTGCTCCGAGACCTCCAGCTGCCGGCGGAGGATGGCCAGCAGCTGGGGGTCTGTGGCCGCCGCCGGTAGCAGGCGCGGGGTCCGCCATCGGGCCCTCCGCGGGGCCGTCGGTTCCTCGGCCGAGGGGCTGCCCTGGAGCGAGGGTCCCGGAGGGGTCTCCGGGACGACCGATGCCTCGCCGGCGCTCTCTTCCGGCCCTTCGGATGGTGCAGGTGCAGGTGCAGGACACAGGAGAGGAGCGGGGAAAGAAGAATGGAGACAGGCGTTAGTGTGGGCCCCGAGCCGTGGCCTTTGTCCCCCCCGCACTGTGCTGCAGGTTCCCCATCCCCGTCCCCGGGAGATGCTGCTGTGATGGATGGGGTTCAGGGGTCCCCCTGCCCTGCACCCCGTCCCCTGGTGGGAGCGACTCTCACTTCACCCCGCAGGGTCTGAGAGCAGGAGAGGTTTCTTAGGCCACGGATGGCCAGTTTCTGGCAGGAGTGACAGCACCAGCTGTCGGAAGAGACAGTCCTTCCAACCCGTCGTGGGGAGAAGACCCCAAGGGGGGCCCCTCTGGGATGCAGCTTTCCCCCTCCTCTGGCTGGCTGCCTAGCAGCTCTCCCTTCCCCTAGCCTCTACCTGTGGCCCCCGCCCTCGCCCCCCAATTCCAAGCCAGCTCGGCTCCTCCCTCCTGTTTGTTCAGGGCAGAGGTGTCACCTGCCAGCTGTAGCGCCAGGATCCTCCTTTGGCCCTGGGAGCTCCTCGGCTCGGGTGGCTCATATGTAGCCTGAGTCTCCCTTTGCCACTCCCCCCACTCCATCGCATGCTGCTGCTGTGGGGTGTCCCACCCCCTCCGCCCGGGGGCCCCTCGAGGTTCCGCTCCCCCCCTGGCCCGGGGATGGGGCATGGCACTGTCATGCAGGGTGGCGGGGGACAGGGGCTGATGGCTGCAGTGGTGTGAGGGCCATGGCCCTGGTGTCCTTGGGGCCATGGCCATGTGAGCGTGTGGGGGGCCCTGGACACATCTCTGTTCCCCCCGCCCCTCAAGCCCCGGGGTGTCCACCCGAGAGGGGTACCTACCTGTGGGTCCGCTCCCACGGTCCGGAGATCCCCGGGGGTCGGAGGCCCTTCTGCTGCTCCGGGATGGCAGGAGGAGGATCTGCAGGCTGGAATCGGTGGAGGAGGAGCCCCCCTCCTCCTCCTCCTCCTCCTCCTCCTGCCGTGATGTCCCGGGGATGGCCTCCGGGGGGGGCCCCCGGGGTGCGGGGCTTACCTCCGGGGCGGAGCCCGGCTGCAGGGCCTGCTGGGGCTCGTCAGCCGAGGTGTCAAGGGTGGCCGGAGGGGAGGAGGTGTGCCTGGAGCCCAGGATGTCCCTGAGCTCCCTGTAAAAGGGGCAAGTGACGGGGGCGGCCCCAGATCGGCTGGCAGCATCCCGGGCCCGGGCGTAACCCTGCCGCAGCTCCTTGACCTTACTCCGGACATGGTCCGGAGTGCGGGCAGGGTGACCCCGGGCAGCCAGGCCATCGGCCAGCCGAGCGAACGCATCCGCGTTCCGCCTCTTGCTCCCCATTACCTGGAGCACCTCCTCCTCGCTCCAGAGCCCCAGCAGGTCCCGCAGCTCGGCCTCCGTCCAAGAGGGGCCCCGCGGCCGCTTCCCAGACTGCGTGGCCCTCTGGCTGGGCTGGCTGCTGTGGCTCCTCTTGGGGGGGGTCCCCTGGGGGCGCTGGGGGGGCTGCTGGGCAGCCATGGCTGCTGTCAGGGGCTGAGGTCTGTGCAGGCTCGCCACCGCGTGTGCAGGCAGGAGCCTGCACGTTGCCTCAGCCTCCTGCAGTCAGGGCGGGGGAGGGGCCCTTTAAGGGGCCGCTCCACGCAGCCACCAGTGAGCTGCGGGGCTGGAGAGAGCGTCTCTCAACCCCCCAGCTGATGGCCGCCATGGAGGACCCGTCAATTTCGACGTTGCGGGACGCGGATCGTCTACACTGTCCCTACTTCGACGTTGAACGTCGAAGTAGGGCGCTATTCCTATCTCCTCATGAGGTTAGCGACTTCGACGTCTCGCCGCCTAACGTCGAAGTTAACTTCGAAATAGCGCCCAACGCGTGTAGACGTGACGGGCGCTATTTCGAAGTTAGTGCCGCTACTTCGAAGTAGCATGCACGTGTAGACGCAGCTTAAATGTGTATTAGTGGACTTCAGATCAGAATCTGGACCATTTTATGTGACAGGAAGACAGAAGGCAAATAATGTATCTCCAAGGGAAAAATAAACAAAGAACCTCAGGAACATCTTTGTGAATTGAAGAAATATAAAGTAACACAAAAATGCTTCATGTTCAATCCAGAAAGGGACTTTTTAAGGGGTGCAGACGCCAGTATAGGAGTGTGAGTAGTCTATAAGATGATTTTCAGGATACCATCTGCTCCAGGTCTGTCTCCACACTAATTAAACAAAATGACTTGCTGTTCATAGACATTTCTGTCTAACAGGAATTTGCATGCATTCCCATATAGTTTATGTTATACCTTCATACATATATATTTTTATAATTTGTTTAATATCTCACTATAAATTCACTTGTCTAATACAAGGAAACAGGTAAATAATACTCATCAAGTCAACAAAATTGCCTGGGTGGAACATAAGGCAGCATTAGGCTCTCAGAAAACAAAATCTGCATATAAACATATTTAAAACAGTATTAGGTAGCAGTTAGATTAGTTGAAAAAGAAGAGACAGGAGGGAAATTGTACATAACAAAAGGCAATGTCACTTGAAGAATTCTCAGCACCTTCTAAGAGTGTGAATTATTTTTGATAATACATAGTAATTTTCTTCTAGATACGTTTATGCTGAGAGCTGAGTATTTAGACGTTTCTGGGTGCTGGTGTGAACAACAAGGGTATTCTGTGCCATAGCTTGGAATGAGACATATGTGAGCTGAATTATACTTTTCACAAGCTGCCAATCTGATTTCATGGAGTCTTTGAGAACTTACCCTCTAAGGAGTACCTACAGTCAACTTGATCTTTTTTCTGTTGTGTACTTTTTAACCTTAACATTGGTAAAGCTCTTTATTTGAATATTGTGTGTAAAAACACATGAACACACAGCTACTGGCAACTGCAAAGACTCTTAGGCACCTGTAGGACAAAGGTTCTTTTCTTTCAGACAAACACTTAATTTTTAATGTTTTTTAAAAATAGACCATAGATTAAAAACAAACAAAAAAAAAAACTTAAAGGGTAGGCAAATTTCCTTTCTGGAGAACAACTAGGATTAATATAAATGTTCAGTAGGGACTCCAGAAATCTCTGTTTAAAATGCAGATGCATTTGGAGAAGACCCATTCATGCACTGTGAAAGATGAATGTTGATTTAGTTTCTCTTATTTCAGGTCCACCCCACGTGGCTCATGGAATCGCGTAGCTTTTGTCGTTAATTTTTGCTGATTGAAATGTGCTCTCTCTCTATTCATTTTTATTCCTAAAATGTACACTCCTGGCACTTGACTTGTGATTAGTAAAATTTAAAAGCTGTTGTATGACTCAGAGATAAGAATCCTGGGAGCAGGGAGGAGGAGTTTGTTGCAATCCCTCAGATATATAATGGTCTCCTGGCATCAAAATGTGAAAATCACATGAAAGTAAATAGTGTCATACTGAAAAGATACTCAAGTAAATAAAGTAGAACATTGTGCTAGTTTGATTCAGAGTGGATTAGGCTTTCCAAAATGTTTTCCTCTTCATTTTGCATCGGTTTCTCTTAACTTCCCAGGAATATAGAAACCAAACTTATTTTCTTTTCCTATGCATTAACTCCTCCTAAATAGCTGTCATGGTCAAGGTGGGTGTGAGTGGATCCCGCACATTGCTCAGAAAAAGTCTCTTTTAGCCACCATAATATATCGCCTCTGACATCTAAACTCCCACCATTTGCCTTCTTTTGGCAGAGAGATGGTAGGGGTGTGAAAGGCAGGTGGTTGGTCCTTATAACCAGACTGCTCTGGGCAAATAGTACTTGTTAGCCATAGTAGGCAGTCCCCCAAGAAGGGACTCTGATTTCAAACCAAGAATATCAGGGCTGGCTGGCTGGTTTGTAAAAATTCTTCCAATGACATATACTGGATAGGTCTTTGTTTTCAGGTAGTGTATCAGTACAGTGCTATGGTATTGCCCCAATGGCAATGTATGACCATTTTGTCTGAGACTTGTGGAATTTGAACAAAGACTACCATAGCCTGAATGCGTGTGGCTAAAGAAGCAATCTCAAGAACTGTGTTTGGTTTCCCTGAAGTTGGAAACAAAGACTGGGAAATTTGTATAAGTTCCTGAGGTGTAGACAAGTCAGAGAGTGCATGCTGCCTGCATACCAGAAATAAACTGGAAGTGGCCAAAATCCATGAACAGCAGAAAGGGTAATAAGATAATGTACTAAGGCTCAGTAACAATGAGGAATGCAGCAGCCTGATAAATGGAGGAAGGGCACATTGGCATCTAGTTTCAAGAATAAAAGAGATGTGCAAGAATGTAGTAATTACTGATCCATTAATTAATGAGTCACACAATTAAACGGCTAGAAAGAATTATCGAGAAAAGATTCTGTGAGGAAAGGAGCATTAAGTGAGTGACCAACCAATTAGAGTTCATCAATGCTGCCAAAGGGATGTGTGTGTACAGGGTGCAGCTGCCCTGGGTTCTGTCAATTTAAACAGACCCAAAGCTCTCAGCCACCACTGCAGCTACTGCAACAGCAGCAGCGGCTGGCGACCTGGGTCCTTTAAATCAACACTGAAGCCCTGGGTCATTTAAACTGCCACCAGAGCTCTGGGCTCACATATCTCAGGAAAAGTATAGGGAGAAATGATAGGAACTGCATTTACCGTTTGTGGATTTAGAGAAGGTTTATGAAAAATTTCCTAGAGAATTGTTATGGTGGCGCCTGCAGTCACGCAATCTGCCAGAGACATATGTTCAGACTCTTATGGAGGGGTGACATCTTATGACAGCAGAACAACAATAGCGAGAAGCAAGCTGTGGCTGCAGTCAGTCATTTACTGGGAGTTTAGGCCTACATGAAAGATCTGCCTTAAGCCCATTCATATTTGTGCTTGCAAGTGACAGCTCAATAAAGGGTATATGGAAGACACTCTGTGGGCCATGATTTTCACTAACATTATATTATTTCATGCTTATAACTAAGAACTGGAAAGGGACCTAAAACTATGGAAAGCTGCATTTGACGAAAATGGCTTATGAATTAGCCCACAAAAGATAAAACCCATCTGATGTCGCATAGAGAGCGACTCAGAGAGCTCAATAAGACCAGATGGTATGAAATTTATATCTGTGTGCCAGTTTGAATACCTTGATTCAACATTGAGCCATGATGGGAATGTGGAGGCAATGTTAGGTCCTGCATGCAGAGCACATGGAGTAGGTAGAGAGAATTGATAGGAGTTCTCCATGATAAGAATATGCCAAATAAATTGAAGATCAAGTTGATAATATCACAGTTAGGCCTGTGGTGACGGATCAGAATGCTGACTGGTAAGGAAGAGAAAAGAACACTGTTTCATGCTCCCAGAGTGAGAATGTTCAGGAGGTGCTGGGTAAGATGAGCCAGGCTTGGCCCGTGCTTGCCAAACAGTGGGCCGTGGCACACTGGTGTGCCACAAAAGCAGCACTTAGTGTGCCTCAGAGCTGCATGTCAGGGCTGTCATCTGCCACTCTGCGCATGATGCCCACCACTTGGTGGGAGAAGCATGTGGCGGCGGCGGCAGCAGCTCTGGGTGGTGGCAATGGCTCTGGTGAGTCGTGGGCATCAAGTTAGAGTGGGAAGGGGGACTGAGGGTGCCTGTCTCTGGGGGAGGAGTGGGAGATTGTGTTACAGTTGGGAGCTGGGGGTGTCTGGTTCTGGAGTGGGGGGATTGGGTTAGAAGTTTAGAGAGGGGTGCCTGGCTCTGGGGAGGGCATTGAGTTAGAGTGGGGGGAGGGGGGCTGGGAGTGCCTGGCTCAAAGGGAGAGGGAAGGGATTGGGTTATGTATACTGGATGGGCCATGACATTATAACGAGTGCTGAAGTGTGCCACAAGATTATAAAAGCAACAAATGGTCCTGTGGCACCTTATAGACTAACAGAAAAGTTTTGAGCATGAGCTTTCGTGAGCACAGACTCACTTGGCTGCTGAGCACTGGGCTAGGCAATGAAACAGGATAAACCACGACACAGGTAGACCCCACCGTGGAAAGATGAGAAAGTGTCAATTGATGTGGGTGGGTCACGTTCAATGATTAGCTGTGGGATATGTTAGCCAGAAAGTACAAGAACTAACAGTCATGGGACAAAAACAAGGAAGATCTAGAAAAAGGTAATCGAGAAACTGAAAGGGTGTATGGATATTGTTGACTCAGACTTGCTGGGCTTGGGGTAAAGGGCTGTTTAATTGTTGTGTAAAGCTTTGGGCTCAGACTGCAGGCGAAGCTCTGGGGCCTTCTAGGGTCCAGCTGCACAGGTCTTAACTTCTACACTGCAATTAAAAAGGCCCTTATGCTGAGCCCCTTAGCCTGAGTCACCTGGCATGAGCCAGCCATGGATTTTTAGCTGCAGACCTACCAAAGGAAGACAGGAAGAGGGTTGGCGTCAGTTTGGAAGATGTACTTAAAGATGAAGAACAAAATGACCTGCCCCCACACATTAACTTATGGCAGGTTTCTATGGATATTACATTACATATTGGAAAGAGTAGAGGAAAGGGGAAAAGCTTTTTAAACCAGAGGACAAATGGTTAATTGTCTGGCTGCAATGGGAAAAACAGGAGGTTGGTCTGACAGTGTTCACTCCTAGGATTTGTTTTTTATTTCCTTTTTAAAATGGTAAGTGAAACAAGGGCAGAATTTACCATGACTTTGGAATAGAAGATTAGTATCCTGAGTTGTTCACTGGCCACACTCTTGCTTTAAGTCTTCATGTAGTCAAACAAGGTCAGTCATATTTGGGCCAGGTTTGCAGTGTTGAGGCTAGCTAAGGGAGTTATGTCTTTTGTCTCTGAAAGATCCCAGAAGGTGGTATGTATAGTTCCTCGCCTGGCCCAGAGTGCTCTCATGTGGCATGTCACAAGGGTCTGTGCTGTCACTCCTTTTCAATGTGCATGTCAGGCCGGGCGGGGGGGAGATAGTGAAACAATCAGGACTGCAGTGCCATGGTGTGGATGACATGCAGCTCTGATTTTTGTTTGCAGCAGACGCAGATGGTGCAATATATTTGCATTTCTGTTGTTTTGACAAATTGGGACTTGGATGAGAGTGGCTTAGCTGGAAGTTTATCCAAGCAAAACAAGAGATGCTACGGGGATCTTGGTCAAAATAGCACCATTTGCCATTGATAACTAAACAACAGTATCTGAGGTTTAGAACAGCAGACAGAGACTCATATACCACTGTGGTAAATGCCACTAACAGTGTCGTTTTACCGACAATCACATTGATGGAGTGGAAGAAGGGTTTGTAATATATGGAACAGAATATTTCAGCACCATCAATTGGAGAATTTGTCAACCATTTGCTGAAAAGGTTCTCATCCACAGAAACGATTGTGCCTACCACTGGCTGAGATGGTTTTTCAGGGAGCTGGGTTTAGCTCTGCTTGTAACTAATTAGCTGTCTCTTCCAGGCAATGTGTTTCAGGCTAGAGATTAGCTGAGAGCCTGCAGATCACGGTCTCTGGATCAAAGGCAAACAAGCAGCTCTGTTAGGAAGAAGAGACTTGCAAGTAGGCTAGTTTATTTGTCTGTTTGGGGAAAGAACTTTTGAGTTCAGTGAGGAGCTGAAAGACCTGTAGAGTTGTAGAAAGGTCAGTTTTGATATAACTTGATGTTTTAACTGTGATATTTTCAATAAAGCAAATCCCAGGAAGGGTTGTCATTGCTTTACAAGAGCTTGGATGCAGTTTTGGTGAACTCTAAAGAGGGGAAGCTGGCAGTAGTAAGGCCTGGTTCCAGGGTGCTTAAGACCCTGTTACAGTGCCTCAGTGTGGTAACTCATATCTATATCACAACTTAAGATAAGAAGTACCCAATCCCTGCCGTGGCTGGTGGAGAATTTGACAAAAGTCAACCACATATATATTTTACTACATTTTTCATTTTACACATGATGCGGATTCCGCTTAATCATATTTAACTAAGATTTATAGCCTACATTACATTTCCTATCTTATGACCTTTTCCTTTAAATTAAAAATGACATTTCATTAAAAAGGGTGAGAAAGGAGACTGACAACTGCTCAGGTGGCAACCTAAAGCTTATTTTAAAAGGTTTGATGTCTGTGCTTGTAATGTGTGATGCTGAATGCCAGGATCATTGCTTGGTGCTCCAAGTTTTTGTAGCCCTATTAGTCTGCATTCACAAAAACAATGAGAAGTCCTATGGCACCTTATAAACTAACAGATTTTTGGAGCATGAGCTTTCGTGAGCTGAGACCCACTTCCTCAGATGTCTGTCTTTGCCCCACGAAAGCGTATGCTCCAAAAAAGCTGTTAGTCTATAAGGTGGCACAGGACTTCCCAAGGTTTTATGTGAGCTTTTTAAATGGAAGATTCTTGTGGACTTTTCCATATGCAAACTCTAACTTTCCCTCTCATCATACCCCAGCTCTGCCACCTACCCTACATCTCATGCTGCCTGGTGCTAGCACCATCTTAACTGCTCCAGAAGCCTCAAGTGACACTAGGTTAGAATGCCTTAGAAAGGTCAGAGTTGGGATCAGTGAATGTCACTTCCTCCTTAGTGTCCCATCTGTGTTAGTTCTTTCTTCTTAAAGAGTTCCAGCCATCAAAGTAGCCTGTGTTACCCATGTAAAGATAATATTTAGCTGCCAGGCTGCAGCTTGGGACATGATTTTGAAGCCTAGGGGCAATTGAAAATCGATGTATTCAGTTTAATGCGCACGTGGCTGCCAGTTTAAATTTGCTTTGTATTTATTTAGGTCTGACTGCTACCATTTATTTCACCTTTTATCAAGTTCCAGGAGGCTAACAATGAAGAATGATGCAAATTGAATGATCCTATTGACTGAACAGTGGAATTTTCTCCTTGGCTACGTCTACACGTGAAGCCAACATCGAAGTAGCTTATTTCGATGTAGCGACATCGAAATAGGCTATTTCGATGAATAACGTCTACACGTCCTCCAGGGCTGGCAACGTCGACGTTCAACATTGACGTTGCGCAGCACCACATCGAAATAGGCGCTGCGAGGGAACATCTACACGCCAAAGTAGCACACATCAAAATAGGGATGCCAGGCACAGCTGCAGACAGGGTCACAGGGCGGACTAGCGCTTCCGGGGCAACAGCTAGCCGCTCCCTTAAAGGGCCCCTCCCAGACACACTCAGCCTGCACAGCACGCGGTCTGAGGAGCCATAGGCACACAGACCCCGGGCGACGCAGGCATGGACCCCCAGCAGCAGCAGCAGCAGCAGCAGCAGCCAGATGTCCACCCAGCCCTCCCGGCAGGAGCAGGGCTCGCCCTGATCCATGCCATGCGGGAGGCAGCTGAGCACCTCCTTGCTACACCGGAGGAGGAGCTGCCCCCAGGGCAGCAGGGCTCAACCCCCAAACCTGCAGCATCCCGCCCCCCACCGCCTCACACACCGGCGGCTGTGGAGCTACCCCACCAGCACCGACTGGTGGGAGCGGCTGGTGCTTGAGGAGTGGGACAACGACCGCTGGCTCAGGAACTTCAGGATGAGCCAGCAGACATTTATGGAGCTGTGCCAGTGGCTCACCCCCGCACTCAGGCACCAGGACACCGCCATGCGGCGTGCCCTCACAGTGCAGAAACGGGTCGGCATCGCTGTCTGGAAGCTGGTCACTCCAGACAGCTACCGATCCGTGGGACAGCAGTTTGGTGTCGGCAAGGCCACCATCGGGGCTGTCCTCATGGAGGTAAGAGGACCCACAGGGGGAGGGTAGGGCAGGGGAGGGG
This sequence comes from Carettochelys insculpta, assembly GCF_033958435.1. Classification (NCBI taxonomy): domain Eukaryota; kingdom Metazoa; phylum Chordata; order Testudines; family Carettochelyidae; genus Carettochelys; species Carettochelys insculpta. The sequence continues at coordinate 226,698,650 of NC_134138.1, forward strand.
GGCCCGGGCAGAGGAGGGCAGGGCAGGGTGGGGGAGGGCAGGGCAGGGCCACGCACACCCTACTTACCCCTCATTGGTACTCTCCCATGTGCTTTCCCTGCAGGTTGTGCGTGCCATCAACGCCATGCTCCTGCACAGGCTCGTGAGGCTGGGGGACCCAGATGCCACCATCGCGGCCTTTGCCACACTGGGCTTCCCCAATTGCTTTGGGGCTCTGGATGGGACTCACATCCCCATCCGCGCCCCGCATCACAGTGAAGGACGCTACATCAATCGCAAGGGCTACCATTCTGTGGTCCTCCAGGCCTTGGTGGACAGCCGGGGCCGTTTCCAGGACATTTATGTGGGCTGGCCTGGCAGCACCCACGATGCCCGGGTTTTCCGGAACTCGGGCCTGTGCCACCGGCTGGAGGCGGGGACCTACATCCCCCAGCGGGAGATCCCTGTGGGGGACACCCCATGCCCCTCTGCGTCATCGCAGATGCGGCATACCCACTCCGGCCCTGGCTCATGCACCTGTACACGGGCCATCTCTCCACCAGCCAGGAGCGCTTCAACCAGTGCCTGAACCATGCGCGCCAGGTGGTGGAGCGCTCATTTGGCCGCCTGAAAGGATGCTGAAGATGTCTCCTGACCCGCCTGGATGCAGGCCCCAACAACATCCCGCAGATTGTGGGTGCCTGCTGCGCCCTGCACAATTTGGTGGAGAGCAAGGGGGAGACCTTTTATCAGGGCTGGGCTGTGGAGGCCGGCAGGGCCGACCTGCAGCCACCCGCTGCCCCCAGTCGCCAGGTGGACCCCGAAGGGACCCGGGTCTGGGAGGCCTTGCGGGCCCACTTCGATAATGAGGCCGCGGGGTGAACTCTGCCAGGCCCCCCACTGCCCACCCCTTCCTCCACAACACTCCCTGCCCCTACGCCCACACCACGGAGCACCCAACCGCCCCCCCCACACTTTTCCTGGACAAATGACAGCACGCACGTGTGGCTGAACTTAAACTGGTTTTTCTTTTAGAACTTTTTTTTTAACTATAATTAAAACAAGAACAAACTATATACAAGACCTCTTCTAACAAAAGTATTCTGTACAAATAAAACAATAATAAAAAAGATTGCATAGAATGGATATGTTCTTCAATTAAAAAAAAAACCAGGGGTGAAAAGGAAGGGGAGAACTATTTACATGGGGGGGACGGGGCAAAGGGGGGGGCACAAATAAATGTCACAGCAGTCTTATAAACTGTATACAAGGGGGGGGGCCACGTCCCGGGCCCCACGCCCCTATAGTCCAGCACTGGGGGTGGGCGGCCGGGAGCCCCGCCTCGGCCGCAGCCCTGTCCAGGGCTGGCTGGGGGCTGGGCGGACCGGAAGATATGACCGGCGAGTCTCAGCTGGCCCCAGGTGTCCCTCGGCGGTGGGTGGCGGGGCGACAGCGGATGGGACGGCGACGTGCGGAGCAGCAGGTGGTGTGGCAGTTGGAGCAGGCAGGGCGGGCGCTGCGGCGGCCGGCGCAGCATGGGGGGCCAGGTAGTCCACCAGACAGTTGAATGTCTCCATGTAGGCCCCCCATGCCTCTTGGCGCCAGGCCAGCGCCCGCTCCTGCAGGTCCAGGCGGCATTGGTCCACCCGCAGGCGCTGCTCCGTGACCTCCAGCTGTCGACGATGGATGGCCAGCAGCTGGGGATCCGTCGCCATCGGGTGCTGTTGCGGGGTCCGCCATCTAGCCCTCCGTGGAGCAGGTCGGTCCTCTGCTGAGGGGCTTGCCTGGAGTGATGGCCCCGGAGGGGATTCCAGGACCACTGATGCCTCACCGGCACTCTCTTCCGGTCCTTCCAATGGTGCAGCTGCGGAACACAGGAGGAGGGGGGAAGAAGAATGGAGACAGGCGTTAGTGTGGGCCCCGAGCCGTGACCCTTGTCCCCCCCACCCCTGTGCTGCAGGTACCCATCCCCGTCCCCAGGAGATGCTACTGGGATGGATGGGGTTCAGGGGTCCCCCTGCACTGCACCCCATCCCCTTGCGGGAGTGACTCTCACTTCACTCAGCAGGGTCTGACAGGAGAGGTTTCTTAGGCCACAGATGCCCGGTTTCTCTCGGGAGTGACCGCACAGCAGTCAGAGACAGTCCTTCCAACCCGTCCTGGGGAGAAGACCCCCAAGGGGTGCCCCTCTGGGGTGTGGCTTTCCCCCTCCTCAGGCTGGCTGCCTTCCAGCTCTCCCTTCCCCTAGCATCTACCTGCGGCCCCTGCCCTGATTCAAAGCCAGCTCGGCTCCTCCCTCCTCTTTGTTCGGGGCAGAGGTGTCACCTGCCAGCTGTAGCCCCAGGATCATCCTTTGCCCCTGGGAGCTATTCAACTGGTTGCTCATATCTAGCCTGAGTCTCCCTTTTGCACTCCCCACACTCCATCACATGCTGCTGCTGTGGGGTGTCCCACGCCCTCCTCCCGGGGGACCCTCGAGGTTCCGCTCCCCCCTGCCCCGGGGATGGGGCATGGCACTGTCGTGGCGGTGGGGGGGGGGGCGGGGCGGGGGCAGGGGCTGATGCACTGCTGTGAGGGACATGGCCCTGCTGTCCTTGGGGCCATGGCCATGTAGGCATGTGGGGGGCCCTGGGCACATATCTATTACCCCCGCCCCTCAACCCCAGGGGTGTACACCAGAGGGGGGTACATACCTGTCGGTCCACTCCCACGGTCCGGAGATCCCCGGGGGGGTGGAGGCCTGGCTGCTGCTCTGGGAGGGCGGGAGGAGGATCTGCAGCCCGGACTCTGCAGAGAAGGAGCCCCCGTCCAACTCCTCCTCCTCCTCCTCCTCCTCCTCCTGCCACGATGGCCTGGGGGTGGGCTCCAGGGGGGGCCCCCGGGGTGCGAGGCTTACCTCCGGGATGGACTCCGGCTGCAGGGCCTGCTGGGGCTCGTCGGCTGAGGTATCAAGGGTGGCCGGAGGGGAGGAGGTGTGCCAGGGGCCCAGGATGTCCCTGAGCTCCCTGTAAAAGGGGCAAGTGACGGGGGCGGCCCCAGATCGGCCGGCCGCATCTCGGGCCCGGGCGTAACCCTGCCGCAGCTCCTTAACCTTACTCCTGACATGGTCAAGAGTGTGGGCAGGGTGACCCCGGGCAGCCAGGCCCGCGGACAGCCGAGCGAACACATCCGTGTTCCGCCTCTTGCTCCCCATTACCTGGAGCACCTCCTCCTCGCTCCAGAGCCCCAGCAGGTCCCGCAGCTCGGCCTCCGTCCAGGAGGGGACCCGCTGCTGCTTCCCAGTCTGGCTTCCGGGATGGCTGGCCTGGCTGCTTTGGCTCCCCTGGGGGGGGCTCCCCTGGGGGCGCTGGGGGGGCTACCGGGCAGCCATGGCAGGTGCTGGCCCTGTTCTGGGTGGCTGAGGGACGTGCAGGCTGGCCGCGTGTCTAGGCTGCCGCCTGCACGTTCCCCCAGCTTCCTGCACAGGAAGGGAGGGGGAGGGGACCTTTAAGGGGCCGCTCCACGCGGCCACCGTTGAGCTGAGGGACTGGAGAGAGCATCTCTCAACCCCTCAGCTGATGGCCGCCATGGAGGACCCCGCAATTTCGACGTTGCGGGACGCGCAACGACTACACGGTCCCTACTTCGACGTTGAACGTCGAAGTAGGGCGCTATTCCTATCTCCTGATGAGGATAGCGGCTTCGACGTCTCGCCGCCTAATGTCGAAGTTAACTTCGAAATAGCGCCCGACACATGTAGCCGTGACGGGCGCTATTTCGAAGTTAGTGCCGCTACTTCGAAGTAGCGTGCACATGTAGACACGGCTCTTGAGAGCAAGAGAGAGAGAAAGAGAGTCTGAATGCACTTACAGAAAAAGAAGGAAGGCAGATAATGGACTCAGATGAGTAAAGCGTGTAGTGAAGTTCTCAGTATATGCCAAAGCACAGAAGAATGGAGATCCCATTCTATAAATCACTTGAGCAAATGCAGTTCTCTGTAAATGACTGTGAAAGAGACAGGACTGGTACAAAAAAATCTGCCCACAGAACAATAATTTACCTCATACATTAGAGACTTCCTAATTATCAAAAGAGTTACCAAAAACAAAAAAACAAACGAGAAACACATAACTGCTAAGGCACAAGATTTGTTCTACTTCAAAACACCAAAAACTGTTTAGGGCCAAGTTTTATCCCAGACTTACAGGAGAACCAGAAAGATTAAATCCCAGCTCCACCCTGATTCTGATTCTCTGCATCTTGATTGACAGCACTGAGAATATAGCAGGTACACTGTCCCTGCCCCCACACCGCAACACGTCATCCAGCGCATGAGGACAGAGTTGTGAGGAATGAATGCAGCCTTGGCTCCACCTCCCCAAATTCCTTAGCACCACCACAAACTTTGGGGGGATGAGTGAGTTAGCATCTTACGATTAGGATAGTAGCAGATTATTTCTGACTGTGATTCCCCACCCAAAGCACTGCCCTTAATAAGTAAAGAACTCACCCTCACCTTCCTATGCTACTTCAGGGGTTTTGGCTGAAGGATGCATAGAGGTCATCCATTAAGCCTTATGGGGTTCTACCCACATGCTTGGGGGATTGCCATTAGTTAGAAGGAACTTATTATAGGACTATATTGTAATCCAGAATGGGAGTCTTTCTATTTGTGTTTCTGAGTACATAAAATTTTTTTCATGTGGCTAAGGTACCTTAAAACTTCACTTTGGAATATAAAACTTCCCAACTGAAAGACTGGATTCCTTTTCGCATTGAAGAATAAACTGATCCACCTCAGCATATTAAGCACTGATTTTTGTTACCATGTTTTGAGCCTCATTTTGAATATAGTGGCTATGTCTTTTTCATTAACACAGTGTGGGATCTGATCACCTGTTATTCATATGCCATTGTCATTTGATGAGCTGAATCAGGCCTGTCTTCTCATTACAGTCCTTTGATTTTGTTGAACATTCTGCAGCACAAGTACCATGTTCCTTTCACATGCTACCAGCAGGTAAGTGGTTAAATGGGGGCATATTACTCATAATGAACAATATTACAAAAGCTCCACTTGAATTTACAGCTCACGCTCTGGGCCAACATTCTGTCTAGGAGCATCATGTCACTAAGAAGATATTCTGAGATTTCAAAAGAAGATTAAATCCAGTGGATGACCAACTACACACACACATAGAAAACCGAAGGTCAGAATTTTGAAAGCAAAATCATGACAACGGCTTGACAACTAAGATAAGTCCAATCTCAGAATACCACAAAAACCTGTAAAATGGCCCTGGCCATCTCCCTTTTCTTCCATTTCCCATATGCATCCTATTCCTCCAATAGGACAGGTCCGGCTCAATGGTGCCCTCCTATCTAAAACAATTACTCTAATCTTCTGAAGATTCCCCTCTTTTTGTCTTCCGTTATAGCAATCCATAGTCCAGCTGCTGTTCCTGTTAATTTATTCAAATGAGGCCATTCTCAGTCACATGCATTTTACAGTGCCTGCGTATTCTTCTGTATCACTCACCACAGAGCCTTTCCTGACTAAGAGTGGAAATTAAAATTTCAACCTTGTGCCTATCTTGGCAAAAAAAAAAAAAAAGAAAGAAAGAAAGCTCAGAGGTCTCTCCTGTAGTATGTCAAATATTTTTGGAACCTTCTTCTGCAAAATGCCTTGACCTGTCAAGGGAGACTTTTCTTAATTTCAGAATGCACTTCTGGAGAGGCAGCTATTTTTATATACTAGCCAGAAATGCGTGACTTTTTCTTTCCAAGAAAGAACTCCTGCCAATGGTAAGGCAATGAGCTGCAAAGATAATATCCCAAAGCCACCCTTTTAAGGATATATATGGCATTTTATTCACTACCTTCCTGGATGAGACATAAGGATACAATTCTGTCATGTAAATCACAGATTCTGTGACTTTCTAGAGCCTCCATAACTCCTTATGGGGTGGAGCTGAAACAGCTGTCAGTGAGATGCCAGAACAATGGCCTTAGGGCTGAAGTAGCAGTTGGGAGCTGGGGTCAGCACGCCTACAGTTGGAACAGCAATGGTGAATCCCTGCTGCTGGAGCAGCAGTGAGATTGGAGCAGTTGCTCTGTTCTGTCTTCTCCCACCCCTGGGTATTTTTAGTAAAAGTCAGAGGCAGGTTGTGGGCTTCCATCATTTCTTTTGTTTATTGCCTGCAACTTGTCCCTTTTACTAAAAATACCTGCGGCAGAATCTTAACCTTAGAGTACACTGCAGCTGAGATCAGTGTACATGCTTGAGCAGAAGCCTCTCCATTATAAAAAAGAGAACAGTAGCAGGATATTCTCTGTGATGCTCTCTCCAATTTAGGAGTTAATCCTCTTCTCCCAGCTGCACAGATTTACTGATCTGGTGCAAATGCTGTGCAGTCTCATCTCGTTTTGGAAGAGGGAAGAAGATACTATTGCGGTGCAGGGAGGGGGATGTTATTGTTTGGGCTTGATTTTAGTGAGATTAACTCTCATACTGGGGTGCGGGAGTGAGGAGCAGCTGCTGCCTTTATTTATAATTGTTGGCATACGTGCCTAGAAGCCAGGATGTGAACATATACATAGAAGTAAACAATTAAATAAAAAAAGGTGCCTGAGAGGGACTTGAGAAACAAGTCTTTGACTTCTAAATAACTCATTCCAGGTTTAAGCTTCTGTCACCAATAAACTAAGTTTAATTTTCCCAGTTTAGGGGAATTCCCCCCAAATAAAGTGCTATTTAAAATAAATAAAATGGGAAGTGCTTCATGTCAGATAGAAACTTACACAGAAAGTTCCAGTCCTTGAGTCCATAAGGGGGAGGTCAAGCAGTAAGCTCAAAGCTCCCAGCTCATACAACCTTTCCCTTACAGTCCTTACATAGCCTGAGCACAACATCACAATCTGCCTGCTACAATTTCTGTTCCCCTCTGTACAGTATGGAAAGTCTTTTTTTTTTTTTTGTTAAATGCGCTTGCATCCTGCCTGCGTCAAGTGCTAAACTTATTCCTAGGTAACTCCCCCTGGCCCCTTCCTCTGTATGCACCTGCTTGTATACTACCTGGTCAGTTCCAGTTTTTCTTCTGTTACAAGTAATCACTCTTCCACAGTTGCTGTGGGAGAGCACACACATAAGCACAATATGAATACAATGCTTAGCACAATAGTAACCATCCTTGGCCTGGCCTCTGTTTACAGTACAAATTATACACAATCCTACTATTAATAAAGCATTATCTAAGGGCAGCAGCGTCCTGTGAATGCTTGAAACAGGAAAACCCAATTGGCTGTCAAGAAAAACTGCATACGGGCAGTTTCAGTAAGTGCTGTGACCTGGACAAAGTTAACAGACTGAAACAAAACAGGAACTACTGTGTGGTTTTCCTAATGGTATATTTAAAATAATGTTGGGGTTAATTGTAGAAAGAATAGGTGCAAGTTTTTCATATGAAAATTCCATTTTTGAAGCATTGCTGTCCCTTTAACCTTTTTGATCATAATAATTTATTGAATAAACTGGCCCTTACCTGGAAACAACTGTGTATAACTGTTGCTGTTTATGACACATGTTCATTTATGTTATTAATGGTTCAGCAGAACATCCTGGGACTAGCTGGTTCCCATTTCTATTTGCAATTTTTGGTAATGATCTCCCAAGTTAATGTTTGGCATCAAATATTTATTTGTACACTGATTATGCTATTTTGCTGGCAGCTACCATCTGCTGAATGTGAACAAACTTTTTCACAGAGGCAGAGAGCAGCAAGATAAAACCAAAGACATGAGGGAAATGCCACCAGAAGACTTATTACTGTTTGGGATCCAGCAATGAGACAAGATAACACAGTACCAGGCATAATTACTGCAATTAATAAATGTGTTGGTACAGGCTAGTTCAGTATAGCTGATACCAACTTTGCAAGTAATGAGATCTTGTTTGCATGTTCGGACTGATTGTCCTTTTGTAACGATGATAAATAAATGTTTGTATGCAGCTATAAAAGGTAGCTATAAAACTGTAAGGAGCTACCATAATGAAACCTGAAACCAAATGAACAATGACTGAAAGTCACTGAATCTTTATAATATTTTGAGGCTCCAGAAACAGCAAAAAGATTGTATGTGGTAAATTTCTAACAAGAGTTTTGCTACGCTATGGTGTAGCCCATCAGGGCCCTGGGAGGGGCTCCTCCCGCTCTGGTCAGTGAGTGGCCACTCCCCCTGACTACTCAGCCACTCAGTAACACCTGGGGGAACCAGCTGCAGCACTGCTTCCATGGCCCAGACCTGTAGTCAGGCTGAGCGCAGAGTCAGGCAGCTCTGTCCCTCACTCAGGGCACACAACAGAAATCCAGTGGCTTTGGCCTGTAGTCACCCCGAGTGCACAGTCAATGAGCCTTGGACTTTGCTCAGGGCAGGCAACAGCAAATCAGGGGCTGAAGTATGTGATCAGGCTGGGGAGCCATCACTATGTCTGGGTCCTGATGCAGTGCAGGCAGCACACAAGTTCACAGTTCAGAAGCTCGGACCTCCACTCAGCTCAAGCCTTGAAGCAGGTAGTTTGCTTATGCTCAGGCCAAGCAGCAGTCATTAGGCCCATGCTTTGGGTTGGGGCAGGGCCACAAACCAGTGGGTCATCTAGCTGTGGTGGAGAGTCAACAGAGGCGGTTGGCCATGAACAGCAGGGAGGGGTTGGGGAGAAGCGATGGAGACTGTCGCCAACGTTCCCTCTAATTTTTTTCATCCATATGCAGAACAAGTTTTGTTATGGGCACTGAGAAATGCACAGATGTGAACCACCCATTGAAACACATTCTGTGGCTGTGGGTGGCTGTGCATGCTCTGCCATAAACCTGGGCAGCACCTGAATTTCTCCTGGGTGGCTATTCAAGTGCTTAGCTCACAGGGAACACTGACTGCCACCCATGGATAGGCATGGCAAGGGGGACCCAGGCCCACCCACTTCACTGCATCCCAGCCCGCTGCACTAACCACGGTGGATCTGTCTACCACTAGGTTAGTGGGGGTCCTGTGCACAACATACTGCTCAGTCACAGGTTCTGGTACAGCTAGACTAAGGTTGCTGTCCCTGGGCTCATTCCACACTCCCACGCCAGGCGTACCTGGCTCCAATGCAGGTCCTCTGGGGCCTGGGAGGTTGGAACCTCTGGCAGGGTTAGCAGTTTCTCAAAGGCCAAGTCTGTCTGAGGTTCCAGCACTCCTGGACAGTATTCAGTTCCCTTTAGATCCCCAGCAGCCTCCCAACTCAGGAGTGCAGGACAGGCGTTGGGCAGCTAGGGCCTGACTGATCTCCTGGGCTGGCCTTTTATATCTCTAGTTCTGCCTCCTGGCTTCTGGTCAGGTGATGGGATGGGGCTGGACTCCACCCACCAGAGATCTGGGAGAGGCTCACCCCAATCCGAGTCAGAGGGCAGCCGCTCTGTGCCTTGCTACAAATCAATAAAACTTAAGAGTCTTCTTGTCTTCTTCAGAAACTATTTCTGCTGCATCACTGGTTCACTGACATTCACTTACTTTGGGTTTTGAAGTTTAAATGAACATGAAATTCAAGCTACGGGTTTGTCTAGTCTACGGAGATTTGCACCAATGTACTTATACCAATACAGCTTTACCGCTTACTGAAGTAAATCTCTTTGATGCAAGCCCCAGGTTATACTGTGTAGTACATGTGCACTGAGAGGTTATGTCACTGGTGCAAAACCACCCTACAGTGATGGGGGCTAAAATTAAGGGGCCAACGGATCATGTAAACCAAAAAAAAGAGGGGCACAAAATTAATGTGAATTGAAACACATAGGATATGCAGAGTTTCAGCTACTAGTTATTACATCTTTTGTTGGAAGGAGGGAGTGAAATCCATACCCGCATCAAAATCAATAGCAAAACTCCTCCAGACTGGAATTGGACAAGGGTTTAATTAATTGTTTATATTCTTTAATAGAAATTTCGTAATCATATTTCTTCCCTTAACAATGTTATCATTTTTTCTGTTAACAAGGCTGGCACCCCCACACCCAGTCCCTGCACTTCTAAAGGGGCTTTCTTCAAACACATTGACTGTCTCTACACTGCAAAAGTCACTTCAAAGTTGCTCACTTCGAAGTACAACCTTGAAGTAAGCAACTTCAAAGTTGAGCATCTACACACACCCTGCTTCGACGTTAAACTTCAAAGTCAGGCACTACTCCATTCCCAGGAATATTAACTTCAAAGTCAGGGAACACGCATGTAGACTATCTGCTGGCTACTTCAATGTCGTGCCTAACTTCGAAGTTCCTAGCCTAAACTCACCCATTATCTTTGTCCACTAGTGTCATCAGTTGTATCCAAGCATCCTGAAAAAGCATATTTAAATTTTCTGTTTCTGTAGAGAAAGAAGTAATTTGCACACCAGCATGCACAAAACGTACAGACCCACTTCCAAGAAAGCCGAAAGAAGTATTACCTGGGGTACCGGATATTCATCGGATATTCATCTATATAATAAGATCCCAAGAATGTCACTGTGTGTATCACTCTGAAGCCTAGAATGTCTGAGTCAGATTTGGAAGTGATGGAAGTGGTTGCAAACATGACTGAGAGGTTTTTTTTCAGATTACCACCAGACTATCAGACTATCACCATTGGCTTTTGCTGTCAGTAACCACGCAATCTGTACGTTTTATCCCATGTGAGGAGTCCTGTATCACTGTGATATTACAGATTATCAGCCAATTGCCACTCTTACACTGATGCTCATTTCCATTAAAATGTCATTGGTTGTGTGAGAGAGACTATGCATATGGTGGGTTACTTGGCCCGTTTTCCACACCCATGTCCCCAACCACCATCCACACGAATCTCACAGCACCATCCCTCCAGACACAAATCAATACACCCTCCCACACAACAACACAACTAGCCCATGCAATAACCTCAAAGATCACACTGTAGCCCAGAACGTGAAGAGGGTGTGAAGTGATGGAAACACTGCAAGCATGAATGAAAGCTCTGTTTAGAATATCACTAGGTTCAATCCTCACTGGGATTTCAGTTTTGTTGTTACAGTTCAATTGTAAAGTTTTCTACCACTTTTAGCAATTTTTTTTAACACATGACCTCACAAATGTCACTGTGGCCGCAGCTCTGGGCCCCTTTGAAATGCCGCTATGGACTGCTCTGTGGATGGCTCAGAGGGAGCATGGGGAGCCCCAGAGGTGACTGCCCCAAGCTACTCCCCTTGCCCACACCTCTTCTGGGGCAGTCAGCTGGGGCCCACTCCTGCCTTGCCTCCGAGCCTACAGTGCATGTCAGCACTGCTGTTCAGGATGGACTAGCAGAACCAAGCGAAGATTTGGGCCAGGGGTGGGGAAGGCTAGGATCAGTCAGTTGACTACATTCCGAGCATGATAAAGCGCTGCTCTGAGCTCAATTGAAGGAGAACTGAGACAAGCCGGAATTTCAGGGATGCTTGGTGTGTGGGGTAGAAAACAACCCTGCTGGGCTGGGGAGGCCAGCCAAAATGAGGCACAGCCCCAGGGAGGAGAGCTACAGACAAGTGAAGTGTTGTGCATCATAGTGATGCCTAAAACAGAGACTTAGGGCTTGTCTTCACCAACACTATGGGTGTGGCCACACTAGCACTTTTCATCAAAAATAATTTCGAAATGGGCAGCTCTTTCAAAATGTACCTGGGAACAAGTACACACAATGAGCGCTGTTTCAAAATTCAATTCAAAGGAACGCAGCCTGCATTTTGAAACCACTCTTCCACTCCTGTGTTGGGAAGAGCACCCTATTTTGAAGAGCACCCTATTTTGAAGTCTTGTGGTACCTTATAGACTAACAGATATTTTGGAGCATGAGTTTTCATGGGCAAAGACCCACTTCATCAGATGCATGAGTGGGTGGGGGTGGTGGTTTCAGAGGGGTATTTAAAGAGTGGGGTCCCAGTAAGAGGGAGGGCCAGAGCTGACAAAGTCTATTCAGCAAGGTGGAAATGGCCAGTATCAACAGTACTTATCAAAGAGGAAAAAAACAAGTCAGATCAGACAGAGGGATGTGAGCCTTTGTCAGAGTCTAATGGGGAGATCTTAACACCCAGAGCAGAGAAACTGCCTGTGTAAACTGTGAGCCCCTCCCAGTCTCTGTTTAATCCATAGTTAATGGAGTCAAATTTGCAAATAAATTGCAGCTCAGACACTTCTCTCTCCATTTGATTTTTGAAATTTTTTTGTTTCAGAACTGTCACCCTTAAATCTGCCACTGAGTGTCCAGGGAGATTGAAGGTATAAGGAAGAAAATGTGCGGAGCTGCTCCATGGACCCCTATTTGAAAGAGTGGGTCTGCCATGGCAGCCCCAGCAGGACTCTTTGGTCTCTGGCTCCAGCCACTTTTAAAGCTGCACAGACCCAGAAACCTTGCGCAGGAAGCTAAGAGTGTGCAGGCAGCCATAGGCACACGAGTCTGCAGCCCTGCCCTCCAGCATCCCCACGATGCTGCCAACTGTCCCCAAAAATGACATGGCCAGCAGCCAGGAGCTCAGTGCCCGCCAGGAGCCTCCTAGCAGACTAGGCAAGAGCTCTCAGGATGCCAGCCAGGGAGCCAAAAAACGGAGCCCTTCCTGGTCTGAGCTGGAGCTCAGGAACCTCCTCTCCCTGTGGCAGATGAGGAGGTCCTGCTGCAGATGAGGGGGTGGCAGTGGAACGCCACAGCCTTCTCATGGTGTCAGCAGACCTGATCTCCAGAGGCCATCCCCACCAGACTGCAGACCAAGTCCACTCTAAAGGTAAAGAAATGTGGCAAGGGTACTGTAAGGCCCAGGATGTCACACACCAGTTCAGGGCAGTGCCCACAGGCTGCCCCTGTTATGAGCAGTTGGACTGGTTCCTGGGGATGAAGAAGACAGCCGCCTTTGGCGAGGTTGTCAACACAGCTGAGCCAGAGGAGGCACCCCAGGAGGCTGAGGGGACAATGGGCAGGGACCCTCCACTGAGCCTGCCCCCCAGCACACAGAGCGGGGCAACATCCTGAGTGGGACAGCAGTAGGGAAGGCTCCAGTGATGGCACATTGATCATCGCTCTCCTGTCCCGGTCGTCGAGTCAGGCAACCTCCACCCAGACCTCCCCAGAGCTCTTCCAGAGACCCTCAGGAAGCACCTGGGCATTCCAAGCATCCTGGGGTGGGGCAGAGGGCACAGCTGGTGGGGGTGGGGAAGGGCTTGGCTTCACCCACAGCTGGCTACAGGCCACCCACACAGACCACAGCCCTACGCCAGATGCATGAGGCTCGGCTGCGTACTGCAGCCCTAGGAGAGGCTCACACACGCTCGTCAGCACCTGTCCCAAGGACAGCCAGACAGAGCACAGGGGTTTGGAAGAAATGGGGCAGCAGGGTGGACCATTGCCTGCATTCACCCCAACCATGCTGGGACCCCTCTGGCCCCAGAATACCCCAGGGACACTGGCTCGATGGACAGAGGGCAGCAGGTAGGGGGGTAGGTCCATGTGCAGCTAGGTTGCAGGACTCAAGGATCAGCTCTCTCTTCCCTTCTGTCTCCACAGCTGTTGTGTCCGAGGGCCAGGCCAGCCCCATCGACATCCCAGGGAACCCCACAGCAGCGAGCAAGGGGGACAGGGCAGTGGCGCCAAGGCCTGGGGGCTGAACCAGGAGGGCACACTGCTGACCCCAGGAGGAGGAGGGCCGGCTGCACAGGCAGCAGCATGGTGGGAGCAGAATCACCTCCTGCAGTGTTGGATGGCTGTGGAGGAGGCAGCCTGGGACTACCTTGCAGGGATGCTTGACACCCTCACCCAGGCCATCACCACCCACCTGGACCTGACACTTGCTGCCGGGTCAGCCCCCCACCCCCCAATCTGTCCCCCCACAGCTCCCCCATACCCCCTCCAGCCCCCCATAGCTCCCCTGGTGCTCTTGCCTTTGCTCCTTCGCTCCCAGCAGACATCTCCCTGGTCTCCCTGATGGAATTAGGATGGTGGCTGATGGCCAGTGTGGCCAACCCTGCACCGGCCCCTGCGGCCCCCACCGCCCCCACCTGCATACCTCACCAAGGCTGAGGGCACAGCACCCCCACCTCAGCCCTACCTTCCTGTGGTCCCATGCCCATCTTAGCCCCACAGGCCCATTTTTTGCATGTAGCCTCTCTATTTTGAACTTCGAGCTTTCGAATAGTAAATTCGTAAATTCGCATTTCAAAATTTGGCTGGTGTGTGGCCACAGATGATAAATCCATCTAAGTTATGTTAGTTCAATTATGTAAATTATGTAATTGAAGTCAACATTACTTAGGTTGACTTATGCATGAAAGCTCATTACCTAATAAATAAAATTGTTAGTCTTCACAGTGCTACAGGACTGCTTGTTTTTGTTTGCGAAGATACAGATTAACATGGCTACCAGTCTGAGTACACTGTGTCTACACAGCACCATGCCAATAGAAAATGCCTGCCCATCAGCATAGCTTCTGCCTCTCTGGGACGTGTGGTGCTCTCCCATCAACTTAGCATGTCTTCACCAAACTCACTACATCAACACTGCTGCATAAGTATGAGTAGTGGTACAGATTAGCCAGTAGCATACGCATGTAGGTGCCTTACTTTGGATTTTAAATGCCAAAGTACCTTTGTGGTTGTGGGCCACAATAATCAATGGTTTTACAGAACCTAAAGACAAATTTGCACCCATTTTACCATGCACATCTATCTGATAATTGATCTGGGGAAGAAACATAACTCACCACATAAAAATGGTATGTCTAAAGTTCTCAATGTCAGCTTAACTTTGTTCCCATTGAAGCCAATCAATGGTAAAATACTCATTGACTTCAGTGGGAGTAGAGTTTGGCTAAAGCTCATGGAAATTCTACCTGTTAAGTATATTTGAATATCAAGTTTGTAATGAGAAGTGGCATTGGGATTTGCATACATTTACCTAAGTTTAAAAAGAACGTTTTAATCATTAATAAGTTTATTTTTAATATAAATATTACTTGACAGTTGTCTGCTAACAGTACTAGGAATGGGATGCTTTTGTCAGAACACAGAAATTCCAATTAAGAATTAATTAACTTAAAACTCATTTGCTTACTGACATTAAATAACACTTTAGTCTCTGATTTAACAGATTTTTTCTAATGAGTGAGTATACACCTTCTGGCACTTTTTTTTTCTATAGCCTGCCAGCTGGTATACACAAAGTAAATTACTACATCTGCAGACCTTAGGAGTCCAGCTAAGTTATTTATGTCCAAATGATGGGCAAGAGAGCTACTAGAGGCAGCTATGTCTCTTTAATAGCCGCTGTGTTTACAGTGCTTTATATATAATGCCTTCATAATATCAAGCCTTTCAGTAAACAAGCTGATTATTAATCACTGGATTGACAAAGGTGATGTAATTTTCCCAGCCCAGTTCCTAGGGCTGGGTCTACACGAGCCCCTTCCTTTTGGAAGGGGCATGTTAATGAGAGGGTTCAAAAGATGCTAATGAGGCACTGGCATGAATATGCAGCGCCTCATTAGCATAGTATTGGCCACGGAGATTCAAAAGCGCGGCTTTCGAATCATGTGCCACCCGGAGGGATGGGACCTTCCGAAAGGTCTGGTGTTAGGAATAAGGGGCTTTTCAAAACTGGGGGGGGGTCCTTTCAGAAGGTCCTGTCTCCACAGGTGGCAAGTGATTCGAAAAGCTGCACTTTCGAATTGCCATGGCTGCCATTATGCTAATGAGGTGCTACATATTGCAAACCGCTCATTAGCATCTTGCAAACCCGCTCATTAATATGCCCCTTCCTTTTGGCTCATGTAGACACAGGGTAGTAGACCAATATCTGAATGAACAACTACCCCCCCGCACCCAAAAAAAAACACATGGTCGTTACTCTTCTGGGGTTCAGTCCTCTAAACATTTACATATATGCTTAACTTTTTGCATGAGTTAATGCCATTGATTCAAAGACATATTTTAGTTTCTCATTCATTGACTTCAATGGAGCTAGTCATATATGTGTAACCACTTTTTCACTTTTGCCTGGGTTACTTGGGCGCAGCCAGCACTCAGTTGTGTATCTGTGAGCCTGATGGGTTCAATAACAAAGGAGCTCCTGCGTGTCCCAGTGGTGATGGTGGATAGTTGGGAATCCCCTTTCCATCCCTGCTTTCTAAAGCTCTGTAAAATGGCAGTGCCTCCACCTGACTGGTCCCTGTACACACTTAATGGTGTGCCTTGGGAACTGCCAGGAAACTTATTTCAGTTATAGTCTAGGTTTAACTCCCAAACACAAATTATGAATAGTATATGTCTAATAGAGCACATAAGAATGAACTCACACCTTTACTTAAGAACTTAAGGAGACAGGGTTACAGACTAAGCATGAATGAAATGAATTAACAGTATACACAGAAATGAGTGAAACATAACTGGCACGTACACTACCATCAGTTCTCCCACCCCAGAGTGCACATTCTTTAATTATCAAAGTTCCAGTTACTTGCTTGCATTGGCATGTGGCTGTTGTTCACTGGATTGCAGACACCTTGGTGAGGGTTATGTGTGTCAGCCCAAGCAAAGCAACAAGCTGCCCACCTTCATCTGTCCCGTAATCAACAATCAGTTATTAACTAATGGCTTAAGCCTTGTTTGAAATGACACAATGTCATTGGAACTCTATACACCCCAGTTTTTCTATCTGTGAAATGGAGATGACAATACTCTTGTAAAGTGCTTTGAGGTCTGTGGATGAAAAATGCTACATATATTAGTTTACTATATTTTTACCACTAGAGGTCTTAAAATAATAATGTTAGTCTGTCTCAAGAAATGTGTTCCTGAGCCTGATTCAACGAGCTCCCTCTCTTGTATGAACAGATATCTTCTGTTTATTATCATCTATCATTAAAAAAAATGTTTTCAAATCCTTGTATGTTAGACTAAGCTAGCCTATAAGTGAGGCCATGACATATTTTTGAGCCTCTCATTCCTGATGGCCCAATAAATGAATTTTAGCCTCCATTCTGTTCCTTGGAGAATACACAATATTATAATTTAGCAAGATTAGCAGACTTTGTTTCACCAGACTCCCAGACTAATGGAGCACTGAGACTAATTATGTTCTGGCCCTTTTGGGTATAACACTGCTTCTAGAGCAGGGTTTAGATCACAGGTGTAGGAGCACATGTGATTTATCTCTTCCCCTTCTTCCCTTCTTAGATCAGTTATTTTTTTTCTTTAAATGCTGATGGATTGCCAGCTCTCAAATTCAGCCTGTGATGGATTCTGTGTGGAGAATCATATGACAGGGCAGCAGATGCCTAAGAACAAAGGGGGGGTTGTTAGATCTTGGTCCTATCAATGTGAATATTTTCTTTAAATGGGGGCAGTTTAGGCACAGAGCAATTGGCAGTTTCACAGATAATTTTACATTTATTCAGCAAATTCATGAAAGATGAAAAGACATAATCAACAACAGTTTAAATTCAAAATACAGAAGCAAGTGTAGTCTTTCACTCACAGCATTAGATTTAGCTCTTAGTTTATGACCATTGTAACTATGGACAAGCTAAAATTAGTGCCAAGTAAGTAAATTTGTGAATAAAATGAACAACATAGGATATTCAGGCAGCAAGGTAGGACATAGAAGAAATGGGGCTAATTTCAGAAACTAATTTGCTCCACAGAACTGGGTCTTGTTGCTTCCCTCAAGTAAAACCAGGTTTTAAGCACAAATATGTAGTTACCTAATGCCTGCTGGATTGCCTTTTTTCCCTGAAATGTTGCTTCTGTATCAATGACATTTCTTTCGTTCTTCTTCAACCACCTATATTAAGGTTAGCCAAACTTATAAGCCCTCAGAGCAAATCTACCTGCAAATATATTTACCATTTTACAGGCTGTGGCCACACTAGCCCCTCCCTTTGGAGGGGCTATGGTAATGTGTCACTTCGGGATATGCTAATGAGGCACTGCCATAAATATGCAGTGCCTCATTAGCTTAATTGTGGCCGCATGTGCTTCAATACTGCTGGTTCCGAAATGCACGCCACCTCGCTGGGTGGGGGCCTTTTGAAACGGACTCCTGATTTCAAAAGCCACTTATTCCGATTTGGTTTTCCAAACTGAAAGGGAATTTTTAGCCTGCTCCAGTAGGATGTATATGCACCATTTAGTGTGTGACACGCTGGTGTGCTTTATATAGCATTATCCTCTAGTGTACATTGGTACTCCATGTAGAAATATCTAATTTAAGTTTTAAAAGCATCTTTTATTCCCATTCAAGCAAAAGGCAGGAATAAATTATGTGCTGCATTATCTTTCCCTATACAGAAGCTAAGCTGACTGGTCTGTAATTCCCTAGAAGAATGGAAGAAAACCAACCAAGTCTGAAAGGCCTGAGTACCAAGGAATGTTGCCACACTGCCAGCAATTCTGGGGGTGCCAAACGTATATTCAGCTTCTCTCACTGACAATCAGATCACCCTGAGTACTTTGCAAGAAACCACTCCATGTGGTGCTTGATTTTCAAGGAGGAAATTCCCTATAATTCCCTAAAACAAAACAAAACAAAATTCATTAATCAAGTTGAGGCCACAGTCAAGAAACTGACAATCATGCAAGTTGAAAAAAACCTAAAAGATTAACAGCAAACTAATGCCACCAACTGATCAAATGAATAACCAAACAGAACAACCAAGTGAATGGTTTACTAATTTTTCCCAGCTTATGGAATGTGCCAGGAGAAGTTTAAAAATCCCCCAATGAGCAGAAGACGTAAGTGCTGGAATCTTTTCATAGCTTGTGATTTGTGACAGGATTGCTTTGAACCTATGTAAATTTATGCCAGTTGTAACAGTATTTGCAAATCTCTGAACCGGTTGCTGAAAAAAGTGAGGTGTGGGGAAGGCTAAGTATTATAACAGGCATAAAAGAAAATGTGCATTTCCTCAGAAGACATGAAGAAAACAAGCTAAACTGACATCCTCTTGAAAATTCAACTTCTGTGTACCAAAGAATCAAGACCCCATTACTCTTGATGGTGAGATAGATTCTGAACTGTCAGACATACTGGGCTACAGTAGTGTGGATAAACTGCAGCCACTAACTCTGTTCACACCTCTCACCACTTCTTAAAGCTGGGAGCTGGCAGCTTGGACCCCACATGCAGGGTTGGTGACAGAGCCCCGGGGGGATGATGCCTGAGCAGGACCTCAGGCGAGCAGTGGAGACTCCTGTGTCCAGGGCCAGCGGTGCGGCACCCAGGGCTGGTAGACAAGAGGAACACTGAGCAGCCAGCAGCACACCTGGCAGGCAGCAGGGCCAGTTGCTGGGAGCGCCACATGTGGGGCAGGCAGTCAGGACCCTGCAGCTAGCCACGGAGTCCCCGGGGCTGGCAACAAATTCCCCAGTCACCCGGAACACCATGATCAAAACCTGGGAGTGGTCAGCATCCCCTGCACCATTACTTCCCACATGCATGTGTGTAGAATTAATTCCTGCAGAAAATGCTGAAACCCTTGCCCAGAGCTGCTGGAAATTGGCAGAGTTTCATTGTTCTGGACTACAAGGTGGCTGGGAATGGACTGAAACTTAAACAAATGTGAAAAAGGTGTTTTTCTGTGTGTGGCCTTATAAACAGAGGGGATGCATGTAACCAGAATCAATCCATTTCCTTAATCCAGAGAGATCACCTGTAAATATCTTCCAGAAGCATGAACCTCCTTGTCATTCACACTGTGATACGAAATTTATAGCATACTGCAGAGCTGATGACACCCAGAATGTAAACAGTTGGGTATCAATTAACTAAATCATCCAGGAGCCATCCCTGCTGCTTGAGCCATTAATCTTAATGTAGCAGAATCCCTATCTGGTGTATTAATCAACATCAAAGAATCAATTTATTTATTGAAATACTGTTTGGAGGAGCTCATGGTTGAGAATGCCAACTTTACAGCAGGCAGTTAAGAAGGAGGGCACAAACCCCTAATTGGTTGTGAGTCCTGTACTAAGATTTCACCAACCAATTAGCAATTGTAAACTCTTCAGGAACTGTATAGTCTTAACATAGAGTCCCAGGCAGCCACCTTAGGAATTCCAAGCTATCCTGATGCCATCCAGGAAAGCCTGACTCTGTGATAAATGGTCATTTTACACCAAAGATGACGAAATATTCAGGTTAGTACCACTCCCAAAGGACCAGTCACTTACCCCAAGTCAATTTGCACCTTATTTCTTACACCAAAGACAGTGCTTGTAGGCAACAATACAGTAAACAATCTAAGGGATTTATTAACTTTTATTTCTTTTTCTTATAAGGCTAAAAGAGGCAAACACACAAATGAGTTCTAGTCTTAAAGCTGATGAAATATGCCAACTCTATACACCCTTTAGAGCTAACCCAGATTAATACTGGTGAACTGTTACTGATATTTAGGAATCTAAATAAGTTTGAGTAAGGCTTACCTGGTAAGGCCATGAACAGCTTCCTGCTCCCTACAGCCACGTCTACACTAGCAGGTACCTTCAAAATTAGGATTGGAAGACCGAGCTCTTTCGAAAGAACCCACGGCGCATCCACACACACCCCTCACCCTTTCGAAAGTAACTTAGAAAGAACTCCCGCGTTCTTTCGAAGTCGGTCCTCCATTCCCAGGATGGGAAGAGCACCCTCCTTCGAAAGATAATTTCAAAAGAGAGCAAGTGTAGACGCTCCGCGGCCCGCTCATTCGAAAGAGGAAGTCCTCCATGGTGGTGATCAGCTGGCAGGCGGCGGCACCCCTCACAGCACAGACAGAGCTCTATGGTTCTGGCGTCTGGCCGTGTTTAAGAGGACACAGGCTCCCAGAAACCCTCAGGCAGGAAGCTGAGAGCATACAGGCAGCAGTGAGGCCATGCTGCTGTCCAGCTCACCAGCCCCCGCGATGGCCAGACAGTCCCGCACACCACCCAGACCCATGGCCAGCCACCCAGACCCCTGCCCACCCCAGGGGCCCTCCAAAGACAGCGGGAAGTCATCCCAGGAGGCGGGCCAGGCCCCGAAGCGTCGAGCACTCTCCTGGACAGAGGCTGAGATCCAGGACCTCCTCTCCCTCTGGGAGGATGAGGAGGTCCTCCAACAAACAGGGGTCCATCGCCGCAATGCGGTCGCCTTCCAGTGGCTGGCAAAGGGGCTCCTCAGCCGCGGCCATGCCACCAGCACACCTGACCATGTCAGGTCAAAGGTGAAAGAACTGTGGCAGGGGTATTGCAGGGCCAGGGACACAGCCGGGTGGTCGGGGGCAGCCCCCACAAGCTGCCCCTACTACAAAGAACTCCACCACCTCCTGGGGCCGAAGGAGGCCGGACCCCCCACCATCTTCCTTGACACATCTGTTGGTGACACTGAGCCAGAGATGGTGACCGAGGGCGAGGAGCACACAGGGTCGTTAGCCAGCACCAGGTGACCGCGGACAGCATGGCAACTCAACCCCACCAGCGATGACGAGGGCTCAAGCGAGGGGGCCCTCATCATTGACCTCCCATCCGGGCCATCCAGCCAGGCCCCTTCTGACCATGCCTCACCTGCCTTCCCGGAGGGACCCCTAGGTAGGTAGCGTGCGCACCAGCCTCCCAAGTGCCCAGGGAGGGAGTGTCAGGTCACACTCGGGGTGGCCACAGGCGTCCCACACAGCTACCAGTCCACGTGCATGTGGACCCTGGACAGCTATGTTCCCCGGGCTCTCAGGGGGATGCTGTGCGGCACTCAGCACCACATAGATGGGACAACATCAGGGGCTGCCTAGACTTGGAGGGAGTGGGGAACAGTGTAGGGGGGACACATTCCCGGTACCCCTGTGGGGCACCCAGGGACATGTGCCCTGGGGGGGCCAGGACACAGGGACCTGCACCTGGGACTAATGGCCCATTCCCCCCCCTCCCCTTCTGTCTCCACAGCTCCTTCAGCCAGAGGCCGGCCCAGCCCCACCAAGGAGGGCGAGAGGGAGCAGCCCGCATCCCAAGCAGGGACCGTGTGGGGTCGCCGACGGGCCATCTGCCAACGCCACCAGGGCAGCGACGAGGAGGTGGGGAACACTGCCCATACCTCAGCTTTGCAGGACCTTACTGGCATGCTGCGGGAGTGGCTTGCCATGGAGTGGCAGGTCTGGGACCCGGTCACGGCAAACATAGACGCCCTGACACGGGCCATGGTGGGCCACCTAGACCCAGCTGCTGCCCCATCACAAGCCACTCCTGCACCCGCCCCCCCTGCCCCCACCCCACCATCCCTCATCCCCCTGTCACCCAGCTGCCCCCCCACCTCCCCAGTCCCCCAGTCAGCCTCCCCACCTCCAACCTCAACCACCTCCCCAGTCCCCCGGTCAGTCTTCCCACCCCCGACATCTCCTGCCCCCCTGATCGCTCCCCCACCCCACCCCCTGCAGCAAACCACTCCCCACAAGCCCAACCTCTCTGCCCTTGTCCCAATCCACCTGCCCCCGTCTGCCCTGATGCAGCTGGCCCATATGTTGATGGCCAGGGCTGGCCAAGGTGATGCCATTCCCCCCACCCCCCACACCTCCCATGCCGACCCCAGGGAGCCTGCAGGGGCCCCTCCCCAGCAGCGCCCCTGCCTCCCTGTGCCACCCACCCCAGCCCAGCCACGACGGACCACCTGGACCCGGAGGGGGAAGGGGTGGATGTGGGCGACGGGGATCCCGTCCCTCAATTCCCATAAATGAATAGGACTTTCCACCCTTACCCTCAGCCCTCCCAGGGCCCGGAGGGTGACCACCTGGGGCTGTAACGGCCCTGTATATAGTCCCCCCCAACCCCCCTTTCTGTAATACCCCCTGTATATAGTTTCCCCCGCCCCCCCCCTTTCTGTGATACCCCTCTCTGTACCTAGGCGGCAAAGCAGTAGTATCGGTTAAGTAAAGTGTTTATTTCATGGTTCCATCTGGGTCCCCTGTGCATGTGTGGGGGTGGTGGGGTGTGCGTGGGGGTGGGTTGTGTGTGCATGGGGGTGGTGGGGTGTGCTTGGGGGTGGGGTGGTTACTGTGGTTTCTGCTCAAAGGCCTGGCGCAGGGCCTCCCATACCTGCACCCTGTCCTGCCAGGCCTGGCAGCATGGGACAG
This sequence comes from Carettochelys insculpta, assembly GCF_033958435.1. Taxonomy (NCBI): domain Eukaryota; kingdom Metazoa; phylum Chordata; order Testudines; family Carettochelyidae; genus Carettochelys; species Carettochelys insculpta. Next base: position 226,721,749 of record NC_134138.1, read on the forward strand.
CAGAGGGCTGCTCATACCTACGCCCTGCCTCAACGGCCCACCCGTGCACGAATGGCTCGTGCTTTGCCTCCATGAGGTTATGCAGGGCACAGCAGGCCCCAACCACTGCTGGAACACTGGGGAGGCCAACCTCCAGCCTCGTGAGGAGGCGTCTGAAGCACCCTTTCAAGCGGCCAAATGCCCGCTGCACCATGTTGCGGGCCCGGTTCAGCCGCTCATTAAAAACGTCCTGGCTGGGCTGTGTATGTCCCGTGTATGGCCTCATGAGCCAGGCCTGCAGGGGGTAGGCCGCGTCCACCATGATGCAAGGTGACATTGTGGTGTCCCCAATGGGGACCTCCCACTGGCAGATGAAGGTCCCCTCAGCCACGCGGCGGCCCAGCCCCGAGTTCTGGAATACCCTGGCATCCTGGGCATGGCCAGACCAGCCCACACAGATGTCCTGGAACCGACCATTGGCATTGACGAATGCCTGTAGGACCACGGAGTGGTAGCCCTTACAGTTTATGAAAGCCCCGTTGCTGTGCTGTGGGGCCCGGATGTCGATGTGTGTGCTGTCCAGGGCCCCAAAGCAGTTTGGGAAGCCCAATTCCTCGAAGCCCCGGATGGCATCATCCAGGTCCCTCACACACACCAGCTACCACAGGAGGACGCTGTTGATGGCCCAGACGACCTGCAGAGAGTGGGAGGAGGATGCACTCATGAGCATGGGGTGGGGTGTAGCATGCCCGACCATTCCTGTCCCCTGCAGGGCAGGCCTCCCTGCGGCCCCTGTCCCTGCTCCTGTCCCGTCCCTGGTGCGGGCTGCCCTGTGGTCCTCGATGGTGCCCCATGCTGGAGTGCCCCCTATCCCCGGCCCCCGCATGTGCATGGCTTACCTCATTGAGGATGGCCCCAGTGGTGGCCCTGCCCACCCCGAACTGATGGCCAACAGATCGGTGACTGTCCGGAGTGACCAGTTTCCAGAGGGCGATGGGCACCCTTTTCTGGAGCGGGAGCACTGGCCTCATACGAGTGTCCTGGTGCTGGAGGGCTGGGGCGAGCCTGTGGCACAGCTCTAGGAATGTCCCCTTGGTGATCCGGAAGTTCTGTAGCCACCAGTCATCGCTCCAGTCCTCCAGCACCAGCCGGTCCCACCAGTTGCTGCTTATGGGGAAGCTCCACAGGCAGCGGATGCCCCGGGGGCCTGGCTGGGGATGTCATGCCTTCTGGATGACTTCCAGGAGGGTGGCTAGTAGGCTGGCTGCCCGTAGCCGCTGCTGCGCAGCGGCCAGGACCACAGCCAGTGTTCTGGCCATGGCCTTGATGGGGATGTGGGGCTGCTTGGGTTCCATGGGGGCCCGGGTTGCCTCCTCTGATCTCCTCGGTGTGTGAGCCTGGGGACAGGTGGCTGGCCCTTGACATGTGCAGGCTGAAGTATGGGATGAGGGGGGACCTTTAAAGGGATGACGGGTGCAGTCCCAGAAGGGCTCATCTGCCATGCGACCCTGCCCATGGGACTTCCTGCGCCTGTACTTTCGAAAGAACGCCCTGCATAGTGTGGACGCTCATTTTTGAAATTGCACTCCAGGACTTTCGAAAGAGCGGATCGCACCTTTGGTCTCTGTTTTTATGTGTGGACACTCCCTTTCGAAAGGACGGCTTTCGATGTTCTGTTTTGAAAACCGTCCTTTCAAAAGGGGGCTGTAGTGTAGACGCGGCCTAGGAGTTCTGCTTGTAACCCCAGTGCTCCGAGTGGCATGGAGACCATGCTGCCTAAGCATGGGAGGAGCTGAGGCTCTGGGGGAAAGGAGGACAGTGGGATAATACTTTTTATTGGATCAACTTCTGCTGGTGAAAATGTCACACTTTTGAGTTCACAGAGAGCTCTTCAAGCTTGCATGGCAAAGTCTCTAGCTGCAAAGAAAGGGCTACAGCATTTTTTCTTGTAGAAAGCTTTATATTTATTTAAAAACAGTAGCATGGAATAAAAAATATGCTAAGACTTATGTACCCGCAGCCTTTTTCTGTACTTGTCCATGTTTTATTTGTAGCACCAGTGAGGTAATCAGAAATAATTCCTTCTAGGCTTGCCCTATCCAGCTCATGGCACCAATAACTTAAAAAGATGTATCCCCTCCTGTTTACCAGCCCAGTAGGAGATTATTTAACATAGGTGAAGCCTTGTGACTTTTTACACAGTTTTGGGAGATTAGTCATGAAGCTCCTTTGTATGCTCTGTGTTGTGTGCTATGGTGTGTGCAATTCAAACCAGACCCACTTAGATAAACCACCAGGAACGGCTTTTAGTCTATAAAGAACATAGAACAGGATTACAGTTCACCAGCCACAGTTCTGCTTGCAGCTACGTGCTTTCCCTTGTCAGTGGTCTCAGTGGCTTTGGGGTTACATAAGCATTTCTGATTACAAGAGACAAAACATTCCTAAAGGCTTGTAATATATTTGTTGAACAGCACGAGGTAACCTCTGTGTAATTCAAACTGGAGAGATGTTTCCAGAGTTTCTATTCTTTTAAATGTCATTTTCTTAGGCTCAAAAATCTATCTCCCATTCTAGTCATTGTCTGCAGGTGAGAGCATACTATGAACAAAGGAGAATAAAAGAGGTAAATGTTATTGTACCTCACTACAACTTAACAAGCAATTTTATGGCTGGTTACTAAAGATGTTTTGATGTTGTTTTGCATTAGTTTTCCATACTTATTTATTTGATCCAGTGTAATATGGTAAATATATTTCCAAGTAAATTTGCACATTCATCACATATATATTTAATTAAACATGAAAAATACAAAGTTTGATGTGGGAAAGTGTTTTCTATTAAAAGTATTACGTTCGTGCCCAAAGTGCTGTCATCTAGATCAGGTCTCCACAGCAGCTGTGGCTGTACAGATACCGCAGACAAGATCCCTGTTCGGAAGAGCTTACTATGTGGCAAGAAAGAAAATCATAAGGTAAGTAATGACATGCAAAGATAAGGCAGAATTTAGAAATCAAGTTTTTACACTTGGAAATCTTGGGTTTTTTGTTTGCTGGTGAAAATGCATGTTACAAGATTTATCAGCATTTAATGAACAGCTCTCATTTTGATTGATATAAGACATTTGCATGCCAAGATAACATCAGAAGATACAACATTTAATTTCTATTAGTGTTCTCATTACATGCTTGCATACACATATTAAATATACATAATGCAATCATTCTTGTTGACAAAATAACCTCATTGAGTCTTTGCACAGAAATGGATTTGAAATTCTTCAGATGAAAAGATGTATATCCTTCTTTTCTTATTTACACCATCATAAACAAGGACTCACACCAGAACTGACCAAGCATAAACTAGAATAGAATCAGACCCATTGCTTTTTCAAGTATTTAATTAAAACTGAATGATCTGAGGACACATCATAACCTGTGGGATTATATAAAACAGGAAGAATGATTCACTGTTCTAAGAATTGTTATATTCATTAAAACATGAGTGAAGGTAATCTGGATCGTTACCCTTTAGACTCTGTATTTAGAGAGCTGTGACCTAATGAAAATGTCAATGTCTTTGGGAAGCCATTATTTTTCCTTGACTCCTGGCAGATAGCATGGCAACAAAATGAAACAAAAGTACTAAAATAAAACTCCAACAAATATTCAGACAAATGTGTTTGGGAGTCTGGCAAGTAGGGTGATTGTAGGTAGATTCCCTAGAGCTAACCTAGCAGACAATAAAGCAGCACAGGATGGCCATTTCTAAACATGCCACTTTTTCCGAAAATGGCATGCTAATAAACAGCCTGAAAAATGCTAATGAGGCACAGATGTAAATTTCTGAAGCCTCATTAGCATTCAGTCACATGATTTGGAGTCCAGAAGAAGCTCTTCCGAACTCCAAAACAGCATGTAGAAGCCTGGCCCCTGGGGGATCTTCCGTCCAGAATCCCCTTCTTCCTGAAGATTTTCAGGAAAATTTTCAGGAAGAAGGGGCTTCCAGAAGGAGGATTTCCTTCCGGGAGATCCCCCGGGGCTGCGCCTCTACATGCTGTTTTGGAGTTCGGAAGAGCTTCTTCTGTACTCCAAATCATGTGACCATATGCTAATGAAGCGCCAGACATTTAATCTGCACCTCATTAGCATTTTTGGGCCATTTATTATCATGTCAGGAATTTTCAGGAAGAAGGGGCTTCTGGAAGGAGGATTTCCTTCCGGGAGATCCCCCAGGGGCTGCGCCTCTCCACACTGTTTTGGAGTCTGGAAGAGCTTCTTCCTGTCTCTAAATTGTGTGACCATATAATAATGAGGCTTTGGCAATTTACATCCATGCCTCATTAGCAGTTTTCAAGCCATTTATTAATATGCCACTTTCAGAAAAAGTGGCATGTGTAGGAACGGCTGATGAGTCCTTCTAAGGAAAACAATGCAACTAGATGGGTTGGGGAGTTCAAAGCACTGAACTGATTAAAATGGAATTATGAAAAAGTGAAAACAATGAAACGCATGATGAAGGACTGCCACCACGTCACATGGTTAAAAGCAATCCGAACAGAACTAAACATGGGAGAATGAGAACCCTTAGCCATATACACAAATCCAGGAACATCATACTGCACCCACATGGATCATCAGCACTGTTGGAACTAATACTCCTTGAAATTCAATTTCCATTGAAGAAGAAATTCTGACATTTTGAAAATTATTTTTATTTGGATTTAGAACAAAACAAAAAGGCTACGTCTGCACTAGCACCCCCCTTTCAAAAGGGGGATGCTAATGAGACACTTCGGGGTATGCTAATGAGGATCTGCAATGAATATGCAGCACCTCATTAGCATAATGGCGACTGCAGCACTTCAAAAGTGCCGCTTTCGATCGCACATGGCTCGTCTACATGGGGTCCTTTTCTAGAGGCGCCCGCACACATCAAAATCCCCTTATTCTGATAGCCAAATAGTGTAGTGTAGTCTAGTGTAGACACAGTCAAAATGAAAGAAAAGTTAGTTCCAAGCCATTCATTTTTTAAGAAAAGCAAAATGTCTTATTTTCATATTTATATTACTTATAATGTTATGTAAAATAAACTTCAAAACAAAGTAGTTTTTCAAAGTGAATGGCCTTGAAATGTTCTTATCAAAATTATTTTTCAATTTTTGTCCCAAATGAAATTTCATCACTATTCCTGCAAAGTTTTAATTTTGATGAAATGACACTTTTTGATTAAATTTTCTGATGGAATGCTTTTTTTTTCCATATCATCCCCTGTAGATAGAGCCTTCTTTCCCTCTAATCCAGACTTATCCCAGGAATGTCTCTTCCCTATTCTTGTCTCCTTGTCCCAGGCCTATTCCTCTTGCTTATCTATTCCTATGCCACACCTCAGGCTTCTCATTCCAGTCCCTGTCTCACTGTTCAACAGATTCAAGTCATCTTCTCTGAGCTGCTAATTCAAGACCCACTCTTTCTCCCTCTCCCGCATATTCCCAGTCCTAGTTTCCTTGCTCTGTTAGCACCTGCTGAGACAGGGATTTCAAATCGCACTGGATCTGGCCTGATTACATGTGGTATCTATAAATCTTTCCAACATGTTTTTGATGTGTGTCAAAACTCTTCAATTTTACTGTTCTACTATAACAGCAGGAAGTTGAGACAGGAGGTTGTTTACATTGATTAGGAAGCCTTGAAAATAAAAATGATAGATTCAGGCCATAGTCTTGAAAGATGTAGACATGTCTTGTTCCAAAATCCAATCTAAGATCCCTGCTGGGAACATGGTAGTTCTTAACAGTTGTTTATTGTGTGTTTCATAATTGTAGCTCTGCAGCTTGATTTAACTAAAAGAAATGCAGAGAACATAGTAAATTGGATGCCCAAGTTACACTGAGCTTTCATTTAATTTTTTTTCCTTTAAAAGCCTCCAGCTACTGTTGCTTAGATGTTTGAAATCATTTGTTGTACAACTGATTACATTTTAAAGAGGATTGGGGTGGGGGGCATTTTGCCCTGGGTTTTAAGGGAGGAATTAACATTTCATATTTCTCCATAAAAACAAAATGCACAACAGGGAAAACTAGTATCTAACTAATGAAAAAGAATATGTAGTGGTAGTTATGAATAAACCAACAGATTTTCCAATGTGTATAATAGCAAGCAGTAAACTTAAAGGAAAGTTGGTGATGCTCATTAGTGTCTGCTGAGACACCTGGGCAGATTCATTAGTACATAAAAACTGCAGAAGACAGGCATACACTTTCATCTTCAGTGGGATGAATTTGAATGGAAAAAGAACAAGGAAAGAATGATATAGCAAAAGTGCCACTTGAAAAATTAACATTTAGCTATTTTAAAGCTATCTGTAACAAAGTTTTTTGGTTCCTTGATTTGTAAATGTGGGTATGAAATCACCAGATCCAAAACAAAATAAGGAATCTATCCCACACTTTCCGTGCTGGGATTACCTGACTTAAATCTATAAACTAACTACACACTTATGGCTAAGCGTCCTATTAGCCGTCCTACCAGTCCAAGATGTGTGAAGTGACACTTCAGCAGGATGGCAATGTGAATTAATTTCATTTGTTAAAAGTATTTATCAGCTACAGTCAGCTGTTTACAATATATTTCCTCTATCAGCGACGATAACCTTTTAGATATTTACAAATGAAATAATTTTAGCATAAGTTTTATAAATAAATAATAAATGTATACATTTTAATAAATAAATTTTAGCACACTTGCAATTATTTATGCTGTTCCTATGCTTGCTGCCTTTTGTTTGGCCTGGAGAAAGACAGCATGATCCGTTCCACTCTAAAGTGTACCATTTTTATACACTTTGAGCGGGTGCAATCCTCTAGCGCAGCAATGCCAAACTCTCAGAAAGGGCTCGTAAAGGTCTGTGATTCCAAATTTCAGAGTCCTAAGAGGCCAGCACCCTCCAGTGTCCTCCTACAGACATGGCCACGTAGTCAAGAGTATTCCAATTGTAATGGATGCATTCTCCCATGGGCTAGAGAAGGTCCTTGTTGAAATGTGAGCCAGGGCCCTCCAAGTGTCTTCTTTTAGCTATCAGCTGTCTGTCAATCTTAGGAGAGATAAGAAGCCATGAGAAAGCCAGAGAGGGGGTCCAGTCCCAGGTCTGGAGAATTAATGACAGCCCTCACTCAAGTTGCACAATAGCAGTAGCTGGAACAAAGGTGCCAGAAGGCTGTTGCTGAGTGTTGTTAGCAATGCCAAATGGATCCCAAAACAGCAGCAAGAAGGACTGGGGATCCAGGCCTGCCTTCTCCACTATGTCTAATTCCCATCCCAGGTCCCAAAGAGAGAGAGGACAGGGGTGGCCCTGTCTTCTCTTCAATTTGGGCTGTGGCCGCAGCCATTTGCTTACATGGTTCAGGGCTTCAGCTGTGAAAGTATGTATGTGTCAGGGAACAGCGCTTCCCAGATCAACTTCAAAGTCCACGTTGTCCCTCCCACACCCTGAACCTCTCATTTCTGGCCTGACTGCAGAGCCATCTCTCACAGACAAGTCCTCACCCTGTCCCATACCCCAATCCCCTGAGTCAGCTCAGTGAAAATGAGAGAGTGAGTGAGGGTGGAGAAAGCAAGTGACAGAGGGAGTGAGGCTGGAGTACATGGGAGGAAAGGCCTCCAAAGAGGGGTGGGGCAGGTAAAGGTATTTGGTTTTGTGCAAGTAAACAGTTGGCAACCCTGCTACCCTTCGTTCCTTGGTGTGGTAGCTGTAAACCCTGGAAATGCTTCAACTGCACTGTGATGTGCTCTTTCCCATGCACATACAAGTTTCTCCTGGGGAAGATCCAGCCATCAGTTCCCTCCTCTGGTAAAACAGGCCACCCAGAATGCAAAATACTAATGCTGTCTGACCCATGAATGAGGCTATCGACTAACACTACTAGACTTCCTAGTGGTACTAATGGCTGGTCACATGTTAGAAGTAAGCCTTTGGTTTATGTACATATACTGTGTAACAGAGAATTATATTAAGGGAAAATGCCCATTTTTCACTACATCCATCCTTAATAACGGCATTAATTACTGAATCCTATTTAGCAATTTGTAAATCCTCTAAAAGGTTTAAAATGTGTTTTCTCTCCTGATGACTTTCCTCAGCTTTATGAAACAATGGTATCTGCTCCATATTCAAGGTACCAACTAAGTCATGTTCCAAATCATAAGCCATATTTAAATTCCTTTATGAGACCTTACTATCATCCAGCAAAAGAGACACACACATCTCAAAATTGGCAGGCTAGATCTGTGGTTAAGGTAGAAATTTTCTCTCACACTCGCAGGGAATCCAGCAAGACTTACGACCACTGTCAAAAAATAGAGCGAGGAAAGATGGTCCACAGATTGTAATTTTTTTGTTTATGCCACTTTGGAACAAAACATAAGGGCCACATGTACACTAGAGAGTTTTGCTGGCAAAACTTGCGGAGCGTTCACGCTGAAAATGTGTTCTTTTGACATACTGTTGACATATCATCGACAGAACTTGGCACTTTTGTCTACAGCCTTCTGCCTCTCCCCACTGAGGCAGAACACCCTTCGCAACAGAATCTGTCAACAAGAGACCATGTGGATGCTCCAAGGGGCCCCCCATCAACAGACTAGACCTACCTCTAGTGTTAAGGGACCATGGCCATTTAATGTGGTGAGAGTAGCATAAAGAGATCTAGTGCAAGCTATAATCAGGTCCATTGCACTAATAGCATTGTTTACGACACATTTTACTCTAACAATGTCAGAAACCTTCTGTAGTGCACAAGACAGAGGTGAGCTGGACAGTAGCACTTTATTCACAAATAGAAGCTGTTCAGAGGGCAATTAGTCTCTGGTTTAAATTAATGCAGACCGATTAAGTTTTGAAACAATGGTAGTAGTTTTTCAGTCATTTAAATCCTTAATCTTATCCCTAGTTTTTGTAGCTATTGGGTTCATCCAGCCCTTTTTATTTCAGAGGAAGAGATTTGGGTCCAGATTCTCAGCTGGCATAGCCAGCTGACTTCAGACTGAGGGGCTCTTTCACCTGCACATCTACTAATACAATATATGCCATCATGTGCCAGAAATGCCCCACTGCTATATACATTGGCCAAACTGGACAGTCTTTATGTAAAAGAATAAAAGGATACAAATCAGACATCGTGAATGGTAACATATGAAAACCTGTAGGAGAACACTTCAATCTTCCTGGACACTCATAACAGATTTAAAAGTAGCCATCCTACAACAAAAAAACTTCAAAAACAGACTCCCAAGAGAAACATGCACAGCAGCCATTATGCTAATGAGGCACGTCATATTCACGGCAGCACCTCATTAGCATCTGCCAAAGGGGCTCATTAACATACCCACTATGAAAGGTGGAGCTAACCATCATGCAGTTATCTGAGCAGCGGGGCTGGGTCTACACTAGAGAGTTTTGTCAACAGAAAGGGCCTTCTGTCAACGTTACTCAGGGAGCATCTATACACATAAAAGCTGTGTCTACATGAGCCCCTTCCTTTCAGAAGGGACAAGTTAGTGAGATAGTTCGACAGATGCTAATGAGGTGCTACCATGAATATGCAGCACCTCATTAGCATAATGGCAGCCACACTGATTCGAAAGTGTGGCTTTCGAATCACGCACCGCCCATGGAGACGGGGATCTTTCGAAAGGACCCCCCCAGCCTTCGAAAGCCCTGTCTTCCTAACACCAGATAGGAAGAAGGGGCTTTCGAAGACTGGGGGGTCCTTTCGAAAAGTCCCCGTCTCCACAGGTGGTGCGCTGTTCAAAAGCCACACTTTCAGATCACTGCGGCTGCCATTACGCTAAGGAGGCGCTGCATATTCATGGAAGCACCTCATTAGCATCTTTCAAACTCTCTCACTAACATGCCCCTTCTGAAAGGAAGGGGCGCGTGTAGACACAGCTAAAGCATTCTGTCTCGACAGAACTCTGCATTTGCCTCGATAACGTTATCCCTTGAAAATTTGAGGAATAGCACTCTGTTGACAGAGTGTTGTTGACAGAAGTGCAGCATAGACACTTCTGTCGACAGAGAGGGCTCCCAGTTGCCAGGCAGCCCTGTTTGCAGAGCTGTGTAATGGAGTTGGGGGGGGTGCATGTGTGAGTCAGGCTGGATGTCTGAGGCAAGCAGCAGCTCCCAGTGGCTAAGGATGACCCTGGGGCTACAACTGGCAGGTAACACCTCTGCCTGAACAAAGAGCAGGGAGGAGCTGAGCTGGGTTTTGAATCGGGGGCGGCAGTTAGAGGCTAGAAAAAGGGAGAGCTGGAAGGCAGCCAGCCGGAGGAGGGGGAAAGCTACACCCCAGAGGGGCACCCCTCGGGGTCTTCTCCCCAGGACGGGTTGGAAGGACTGTCTCTGGCTGCTGTACTGTCGCTTCTGTGAGAAACTGGGCTTCTGTTGCCTAATAAACCTTGTGTTGTACCTGCTGAGTGAGAGTCACTCCTGCCAGCAAACGGGGTGCAGTGCAGGGGGACCCCTGAACTCCATCACAAGCTGCCAGTCCACTTTCTGTCACCAGAGTGCAGCGTAGTCTGGCAGTTCTCTGTCGACAGAGCAAGTTGTGTGGCGCAGCAATCTTTCGACAGAGGTTCTGTTGAGATTTCCCTTTCAACAGAGGCCTCTGTTGACAAAGGCTGCCCATATAAGCTGGGTCTACATGTGAGCGCCTTTTTGAAAGGGTGAAAATCGAAGTTTGGCAGTCAAAATAGCGGCTGTCAAAAGGGAGCACCCGCCACCACTATCAGATCGGCATTTCAATCTGCTTTTTCGAAGTGCTGCCACAGGTTTTTCAAAAGAGAACGTCCACACGGCTCCAAGCCCTCTTTCGAAAGAAGGGAGGCAGGAAACGCTGCGGACAGGGTCCGAGGGCCAACAAGCCCTTCCGGGGCCGCAGCCAGCCCCTTTAAAGGGCCCCTCCCTCCACCCTCCACGCCACACAAGCTGAGTGCTGCCCAGCCTTTCCCAGCCCAGCAGAGCCCACCCGTGCCCACGATGTAGGCCCAGTGACAGCTCCTGCAGGAGCACACCCTCATTATGGACACCCTGCTGGCAGTGCTGTGCACCATCACTGCAGCTGCACCCGATCTCATTGGGTGGCTGGGTGGTCCCCCTAGGGCTGTGGGGCTCCCCCACCCAGGGCACTGCTGGGCACACCCCCAGGTGCCCCAACACCTCTGGACCCACCCCAGCAGCACCTACTGGTGGGAAAGCCTGGTGCTGGGGGAGTGGGGAGAGGCAAGGTGGCTGCGGAACTTCTGCATGTCGAGGCAGACCTTCGACAAGATCTGCCACTGGCTCATCCCCGCACTCCGGCACCAGGACACGTGCATGCGGCCAGCCCTCAACCTAGAGAAACGGGTTGTGATCGCCATCTGGAAGCTGGCCACCCCAGACTCCTACTGTTCCATGGGACAACAGTTAGGGGTGGGCAAGGCCACCATTGGAGCTGTACTTATGAAGGTAAGGTGGGGCTGGGTCATGCGTTGCCCCATGGGTGGGTTGGGGGGCTGGAGAGAGGGGAACCCACTGCTTCAAGGGGCCGGATGAGAGGAGGGGCAGAGGGCTGGATGGGGTGGGGGCCGGATGAGAGGGGGTAGGGGGCTGGACATGGACAGGTTGGGAGCCAGATGTTGGGGCAGAATGGGCCCGAGGTCGGGGGAGACAGCCTGCCACCTGCACTAGAGCACGTATCCCCCTCCTCCCCCGCAGGTCATCAGAGCCATCAAAACGATGCTGCTCCATAGGGTCCTGCACTGGGGGGATCTGGACAACACCATCACCGGCTTCCAGGGCCCTGGCTTTCTGAACTGCATCGGCGCTTTGGATGGCACACGCACATCCCCATCTGCGCCCTGCCACACAGCGCCGGCCAGTCCGTCAACAGGAAGGGCTACAATTCGGTGGTGCTCCAGGCTCTGGTGGATGTGAGGGGCTAGTTCACTGACATTTATGTGGGCTGGCTGGCCGCACCCACAACACCTGGGTCTTCCGGAACTCCGGCCTCTGCTGGCGCATGTGGGCTGGCACTTTTGTCCCCCAGCGGGAGATCCTGATGGCGGAGGATGTCACCATGGCGCTCTGCATGATGGCAGATGCGGCGTACTCCTTGCAGTGGTGGCTCATGAGGCCGTACACGGGACACCTCAACCCCACCTGGGAAGCATTGAATCAGTGCCTCAATCACACCTGCAACGTCGTGGAACAGGCCTTCGGGCACCTAAAGGGGTGGTGGAGGTGCCTCCGCAAGTGGCTGGCGGTTGGGGTCCTCAATGTGCCCCAGGTGGTGGGCGTCTGTTGCGTCCTCCACCATGTTGTGGAGGGAAAGGGGGACACCTATGTCCCCGGGGGGGGGCCCTCTGAACAGTGCCAGCTATAAACAGCCGGGCACCGCCCCCATCTGCCAGGCCCACTGGGATGGCCAGCACATCAGGGAGGCCCTCAGACAGGCCTTTGCCAATGGCCACTTCCAACCCACATGCACACCCGCATCCCATGCACATCTGCCACCCACCGTCCCCTCCCCCCCTCCCCCACCAGCACTGCACCCACACATCTACCACCCACCATCCCCCTGAAGAGCACAGCATGGAGCGGTGAACATTAAAATAAACATTTATCTACGCTATTCTTGTTAACTATGTACAGGGGGTAGGAATCTAACTTGGAGGGAGGGTGGGGGGGAAGTTAACTTGGAGGGGCAGGAGGAACCTAACTTGGAGGGGGGTGGGGGGAACCTAACTTGGAGGGCAGTGGGGTGCTCATTCCGGGGCAGGGGAGGTGCCGTGAGCCCCATTGGCCCCTGTAGCCCCTGCCTCCCCAGGTGCGGGGTCCCCAGCAGGGAGGAGAGGGTGTGGGGAGCACCAGCAGGTAATGCTGGAGAGTGGGCCTGGTGGGGGTGGGGGGTGCAGGCTCAGCAGAGGCGGAGGGTGCAGGCTGAGTGGGGTCAGGGGGCAGGCTTAGCGGGGTTATGGGGTGGGCTCAGCTGAGGTGGAGTGTGCAGGCTCAACGAGGGTGGAAGGTGAGGTCTCAGCGGGGCAGCTGCCGGGGGGCCAGGAGGCGGGCAACAGTGATCGCATGGTCCCGGAGAGTGTGGCCAATGCCCTCCAGTGTGGTCAGCAGCCTCTCCCAGGCTGCCCTCAGTCACTCCGTCTTGGCCTGGGCAAGCTGCAGGTGCTGTTCAGCTACCTCAGCCTGGTGTTGGCTGTCTGGGTCCTCCTCGGCCCAGCGGGGGGCCCTCCGGCCACAGCCCTGACGGTGCGCCCTGTGGGATGACGTCCAGGTGCCTCCAAGTGCTGTGGGGGCGGCTCTTGGGGATGAGGGACAGCGTGGGGCTCTCCCAGCCCACAGATGGTGCAGCTGTGTGGAGAGGAGGACAGCATGTCAGTAATGTGCCCCGGACAGAGGAGACCTGGCTGTAGCCCTCCCACCCAAAGCCACCCCATGCCTCCCCCCACCAAGGACACTGACCCCTCAAGGGGCGCCGATCCATCCCCCACAGGCTGGGCCTCCCAGCCTGGAGGTGCATCCAGGGGTCTCTCATGCTGGTGGTCCTTCCTGGCCTGTGATGTGCAGGCCCCAGGTGCTGTCTGGCACTGACTGGCCGCCACCCTGTGCGGCTTGCGGCGCTGTCCACAGAAGACAGGTTCTGGGCATCGCTGGTGGGCCACCGCAGGGTGCCACATCCCACATGGGGGGTGGCCTGTGTGTGGCCCAGGACAACCAGTCCTGTGTGCGGGAGACTAACCGTTGCATCGCCCCCACCCTGTGGAGAAGGTGTGCACCCCTCCCTGTACATACCGGAGGGTCCCTTGGTGACGTCCAGGGACGTCCAGCTCCTGGTCTCCCAGCTTGAGCAGTGGGAGGGGAGGACGATGGTGAGGTCCCCCCTCCTCACTCATCCACTCTGTGGTCCCCTCACCCTCTTGGGTTCCTGGTCCAGGCTGCTCCTCCTCCTCCTCCATCTGCAGCTCCTCGGCTGAGGTGTCCAGGAACGACGGGGGTGGGGAGCTCTCCTGGGGCCCCAGGATGCCCTGGAGCTCCCAGAAGAAGGCGCATGTGGCTGGATCTGCCCCAGAGCTGCAGCCTGGTCCCTGGCCCAGGCATAGTCCTGCTGCAGCTCTTTTACCTTGGAACATACCTGCTCCGTGGTACATTCAGGGTGGCCCCTGGTCTGGAGGCCCTGTGCCAAGTGGCCGAAGGCAGCGGCATTGCACCTCTTGACCCCCATCTCATGCAGGACCTCCTCCTCCTTCCACAGGTGGAGGAGGTCCCACAGCTCACACTCCGTCCAGGACAGGGCAAGAGGGGGCCCTTTTTTTTCCTCCCCATGGGAGCCTTGGGGGCCCTGTGGAGTTCTCTCCTATCGTCTCAGCTGTGACATAAAAGGAGAAGGATTTTTCTTCCAGTTCTACCTGTTTCTTTCCATCTCAGGGCTAACCTGGTTTCTCTCAATTCTCAGCCATTTCTCCCCTCATACAAGATTATGCATACAGGAGTTTTAGCACAGCACAGTGCTTATCTGCCCAGGAATTTATTCTAAATCCAGACATAATAACGCTCTCCGTTGTCATGTGTCACACAGAAATTAGTATGCCCATTAGTCTAGTAAATCAGTAGCTACTGCTGGAAGCAGGATAATAACTGATGCTACAGAGAAAGGGAAAAAAACCCGACCTCAAGATGCACTTAGGTAATTATGAAATGCAGACGATAGCAGTGGGTGGGATTCATGACCCATGTGGCAGTAAGACTACAGCCCAAAGCATGAGATTTGATTACTCCATCTTGGTTTGTGTAGCTAGACATCTTACTAGTGATAAAACCATCCAGCTCTTTTCAAGTCCAGCTACAGCAGCTGAATATAGACCTAATTTAAATAGACACTATTGTACAGAATAGATAATGTAAGTATATAATTTAATACAGGTAAATGGAGAAATGAGCTTCTGGTTTAATGAGTCGCCATCATTTCTTGTTACCTCAGAGATTCAAAGAGATGGGTGCTGATTTCTATGTGGCTCAATTATTCTCCCTACCTCCCTTGCAGTAAATAGCATTCTAACTATTGGATCTGACTGATCTGATGATAAACAAGTGCTAGCTTCCTGTCCAGTCATATATGGTAGGTGATAACTTACCATCTAATTATATCATTCTTTAAAAACTGTCTTTATAGTAGCAGGCTTCAATTTACATAAGAAGCTCAAAAGGATAAGTCTCTGTCTTGGGCAGAAGATTCTAAATCACCTCTGTCTCTTCTGTCAGGCAGATCAAAAAGAAAAGTTAGTGACAGAGAAAAAACAATTCCTGACTGTATAATAAATGGTGTCTTTTAGCATAATTAGGATATGAATGGCAAGTGGTGCCCAGTGATACATTAATATGCATGTTTTCAAGTCTTGAAATAGTCAAGTATTATAAGGTGGATATTTTATTACTGTAAAAAGAGGACATGTAAACTATAACCCAGGATCATAGGATCATAGAATCCTCAGGCTGGAAGGGACCTCGGGAGGTCATCAAGTCCAGCCCCCTGCCTAAATCAGGATCAACCTTAACTAAATCATCCCAGCCAAGACTTTGTGAAGCCATGCCTTAAAAACCTCTAGGGATGGAGATTCCACTACCTCTCTAGGATCCTACAAGAAGCTATATACACACCTAAATCTGCACATGAGTGGGAAGTCAAGGGAATTACTAACATACCTCAGGTTAAGCAGGTGTGCAGCTGTCAGTAGGACTGGGGTCCATTTTTATTTCTAACTGATGTTGGACATCGTTTTCCTATTCTGTCTTTGAGGAAGCCAGAAAATCAGTCATGAGCTGGCATTGACTGTGAAGGTGCAGTTAGAGAAAGTAGCCCCCAGATGGAGATGATGCTTTCTTTTGAAATGAGTTTGTCATTTGCAAAATGAATAAGACTTTAAGACATTTAAAAATGCTTATTTTGTTTTTTTTTTTAAACAGTAAAAAGGATTTTAAAGATGTAGTGATGTGTGGGCTTTTTAAGGAACACAAAATACAAAACACAGTGTTACAGTATAATATCTACATTTTGTTGAACCATTTTTATTTTTTTCAGTGCAATAATGTATTAATTAAACTTGGATTGGAAATGGTTTCAGTTTCAGGTACAGAAAAAAGTGACCAAGAACACTAGATTTAAAAATCCTGTTCTGAAACAATATACTTTGATTAAGACTTGTGTTTATGAATTCATTATAAAAATGTTAAATTAAAGAAAGATAACAGTGCGAGGAGCAAGTGAGCAGTGCATGTGTATATTGTTGCAAAACAGCTTTTTTCTTTCTTCATTACATTTTATATCGATTATGCTGTTTCTCAAATTCCCCCATCATTTAGCCTTAACAATATTGCCTGCTGGGCCATTACACACTTTTATGATTTTCTGCATGAAAATGTGATTCCTGATTTCTTTCTCATTTTCATTTCATGCAAAGACTGCATAATGCAATTAAATTCCCTTAAATTACACTATTAGTGTGACCAACTAAAGTTTTCTTTAGTTTATTTAAATTATCATTAAATATCTCCATTCCATTGCTCCTTATGAGACTGGAAATATGCATGGGAAAGTAGAAGGAAAGGATTGGCCTGTAAGGCTTTGCACAAAAATCTCTGACTCATTGCAAAACCACATTGTAACATTTTAATCCTTAATTTTGGTTTTGGAAGGGTTCTGTGAAACTTCCTATTATTTAAAATAAAACTGCTAAAACAAATTGTTGCATACAGTTATAACAAATTCCTCCCCCGTCATTAGCATAGTCTGAATCTTTTGAACCACAGTACAGTCCTTCACCAATAGAGCTCAAGGATTAATTTATAGCAGTATTACTCTTAGAAGGCGTGATTATACATTGCAGATTAAGATGAGGTCTCAGGGTCTGGTGGATTACTGTTGTTATTCTTGCAGGTCACTGATCGATAATTGAGATTTTTCTGGTGAAGATGTTAAATTTTATAATAATTTTGTAAAGTGAAATGAGCTGCCCAGATTAATCAAAATGAAGCAATAAAATAAGTATGATTTTCATTAAACAAATACAAATCAGTTAGAATGAAAATACACTAATGATCAATACAGTCAACACCTGTCTTACAAGTAGATTGTGTTCCTGGGCAACCACACATAAGCCAAATTTCTTGTAAATTGGGACCGGGTCAGGAGGGGCCCAGCTGCCTTCGAGTCCCCAGGTCCCGGCTGCACCTGGGTCCCTGTTCCCATGAGTAGTGGGGAGCGCAGAGCCGGGTGAAGCAGTGCTGGTCAGTTTCCTGGCTCTGGGGAGTGGTGGGAGCTGGGAACAAGGCAGCAGCCTGGCTCCCAGCTCCCCTCTGCTTGTGGGAGCCCGGAAACTGAACAGTGAAGCAGCGCTGGTCAGTTTCCAGGCTCCTGCAAGTAGAGGTGATCCAGGAGCCAGGTTGCTGCCTGGTTACCAGCTTTCCACCACTCACGAGTTCAATTTACATTATTGTAAGAAACACACAAGTCCAAATTGTGTAAGTCAGAGGTCTACTGCATAACCTTCCTTATGGTTTAGAACATGGTGTTTTTGTGAGAGTTTTTTCTCCAATGACATTTTTTTTTCTGGACATCCACATGTTGTTTACTAATTAGCTACCAAATTCACAGACTTGAAAAAACATATCATAGAGCATGAAATGTAGTCTTTTGTATGCTTTCACTCTACAGTAGACTCCTGAGGTACATGCACTCAAGTTGCGTGTATCTTGGGTTAACGTGACTCTGCATGGTGAGGAGCTGAGTGGTGGCTCCCCTCTACTCGCTGGAGCCAGGAAACTGACCAGGGCTGGTGCCCTCTTCAGTTTCCTGGCTCCTCTCAGTTGCATGCAAAATTTGACTTATGCAGGGGTTACGAGAATGCAACTCCCACATAAGTTGGGGGTCTACTGTATACTATACAGCTTCTACTGGTGAGCCCAGCATTACTCAGATAGGGGACCTGACCCAAAAGACAGTTGCAGAGGGTCTGCAAGGTTATTTTAGTGGGGTTGTGGTGTTGCCACCCTTACTTCTGTGCTGCCTTCAGGTCTGGTTGGCTAGAGAGAGACAGCTAATGGACAAACGACTATATCTGCCAATGGTGGCTGCTGACTCTGCAGGCAGCACCAAAGAAGTAAAGATGACAATACCATAGTATTTCATCTTTACTTCTGTGCTGCTGCTGCTGCTGCTGATGGCTCTGTCTTCAGAGCTGGGCTCCCTGCCAGCAGCCATCACTCTCCATCTGCCCAGCTTTGAAAGCAGCACCACTGCCAACAGCTATGCAGAAGTAAAGGCAGGAGTACCAAAATACCCTAGTCAGTAAACATGTGACCTCCCCACAGCTCCTTTTTAGGTCAGGACCCCTACAATTACAACCCTTGAAAACTCAGATTTAAATAGATGAAATCATGAATTTTACTATTTTAAAAGTCTTACAGTGGTGAACTTAACTGTGAATTTGGTAGGGGCCTAGCTATGATCCTCTGAAAACTATAAATTTGTGGAACTCACTGTGAGCCTGAAAAGAAAATGTAGGAAACAATAATGCCAACTAGTAATTCAACAGCACCCTTTCCATTATATACTAACCATTTTACTTTCAGCACTTAAAAGCATGCCATAAAAAAGTTTTAAAATCTCCAGATGAACAAGCCTGACAAAGAGAATAGATGATCAAATGATTTCTGCTGGTTGCTAAGATATATATATGGATATATATATATATCTTAGCAACCAGCAGAAACAATTTGATCAACTATATATATATATATATATATATATAAACATTCTCCCTAACTAGTGTGTGTAATTGCAGCCCATAAATATAATTTCTTATATACTAAGAGGTTGAGCACAAAGAATATATTTGATTGCAGTTAAAGGCCTACTTCTGGCAAAATATTGTTATTAGTAGTAATCAGTGCTTTTTTGTTCTGGTACCAAGTACCAGCACTTCAGCAGC
Source organism: Carettochelys insculpta (assembly GCF_033958435.1). Taxonomy (NCBI): domain Eukaryota; kingdom Metazoa; phylum Chordata; order Testudines; family Carettochelyidae; genus Carettochelys; species Carettochelys insculpta. The sequence continues at coordinate 226,740,759 of NC_134138.1, forward strand.
TCCAGCTGCAGGATCCCCAGCTGGGTAGGGGATGGACACTGCCAGCCCCATGGTTGGGAGACAGCTGGGGCTCACAGCCCCACCAGTAGCCCCAGCCACTGGAACCCCAGCAGGGCCAAGGGCAGGGAGAGAAGCCGGCCAAGTACTGGCTCCTCCTTTTTTACAGAATAAGTACAGGTAGTAATTATATAGCACTCTACATCCTACTAAAGGCTACTCCTCAAATGCATCAATGAATCTTTTAAAAGGCAAACTATTAGCAACACTGATGCTTAGAAGTTAATAGGAGCTGAACACTAGTGCCCTGAGGTTCCAAAATTTTGCATGGAAGCCTTGTATTTTAAGACAGTTGAAGTCAGACTATAAAATTTTGTTTTCTGTCCAAACTTCCTATAGAAGAGTACAATGAATTCTGATTACTGAACAGCACACTATAAGTAAATGGAATGTCACTTTGTCATAGCTATCTGGCTTTCATATTTTACATTGTCTGTATGAAAGCTTGTGTTGTAGTGCCTGCTCTTATCTATCCTAATTCACTTAAGTGATGATCCGGCAATGACCCCCTGCTGCAATGTGAGTAAGAAATGGCTCGCATTTGACTAGTTATAGAAGTCATAGGACCCTGGGGTTTGCCCATATAATGGGATAGGTAAGATCCTGGTCTCTCTCCTTTGCACTCGGGTGCAAAAGGTTTGGAAATTCAGGTTGAACCATTCTAATGTGGAACTCTCTTGTCCAGCAACATCTGTAATCTGGCATGATTTTACTTAGCTGGACGGCCACTTGTCATGGGTGTGGTCAAGTTTCCCACAGTCCCATGAAGTTTGTTTACAGCCACCAGTCCTGGGTCTCAGTGTTCTGTGCTGCTATTTAGCTGCAGTTTCCCCCTACGTGTCTTCTAAGAGCCCACTAAGAAGTGAAAGTGTTGGTAATGCTGCCAGACAACATCAACCTTCCATAGTCCATCAAATTCTCTTGTCCGGCACTGGTCAGGTCCCAAGAGTGCTGGACAAAAGAGGGTCACCTGTAGTAAAGAACACTCCAGTGCAATCACCAATGTATGGGGAACCCAAATTTCACCCTTTGGCTACCTCACGAGCTCCCAGCTGTGCAGTAGTTTGCACTGGTGGAAGTATTCTTCATAAGCCATTACTCTGTACTGGTTGGTTAGTGGTGGGGAGAGAGGAGAGGCCCTAGCAGGCAGCCTGCTGTCTTCTTCCAATTACAGGCTGAAGTAATTTACGTTGCTGTAGCACATGGTGCTTTTCCCCACCAGTTTGCAACATCAGCATCCTCTGAGCTGACCTGTGGGTGTGTAATATGTCCATTAAAATGAAAGAAACACAGAATCCCAGGTCTGGAAGGGACCTCAGGAGTTCATCTAGTCCAGCACCCTGTCTCAGGCAGGATCAACCCCAACTAAATCATCCCAGTTTGGACTTTGCCAAGCCAGGACTTAAAATCCTCCAGGGATGGAGATTCCACCATCACTCTAGGTAAAGCATTCAAATACTTCACCACCCTCCCGGTGAAGTAATTTTTCCTGATATCCAACCTACACCTCTCCCTCTGTAACTTTAGACCATTGTTTCTTGTTCTGCTATCCGTCACTACGTGTCATAAAAAAGTTTTAAAATCCCCAAATGGACAAATGTGAACAGCCTTTCTCCATCCTTTTTAGAACCCTGTTTTCAGGAAGTTGAAGGCTGCTATCAAATCACCCCTCAGTCTTCTCTTCTGCAAACTAAATAAGCCCAAATCTCTGAGCTTCTCCTCATAGGTCATGTGCTCCAGCCACCTAATCATCTTCATTGCCCTCCACTGAACCCATTGCAACGTATCCACATCGTTTCTATACTGGGGGTCCAGAACTGGATGCAATACTCCAGATGTGGCCTCACCAGTGCTGAATAGAAGGGATGAATATCTTCTGTATATCTGCTGGATATGCTTTTCCTATTGCACCCCAATATGCCATTAGCCTTCTTAGCTACAAGGGCACACTTGATTCGTATCCAACCTCTCATCCACTGTAATCCCCAGGTACTTTTCTGCTGCACTGCTACTTAACCCGTCAGTCCTCAGCCTGTAACAATGCTTGGAATTCTTCCATCCAACGTGCAGGACCCTCCAATGTATCTATCTGTCCCCACTAGGTTAGTGTCATCCGCAAATTCACTGAGGGTGCAATCCATCCCCTCAACCAGGTCATTAATAAAGATATTGAACAATATCGGCCTCAGAACCAATCCTTGAGGCACTCCACTTGAAACTGACTGCACAGGGTTGTAACAAAGTGAGGTGACCAACGCACTCGCCTCAGGCGCCATGCCTCAGGGGGCGCAATTCGCCCACTGGGCAATTCCATCCGAGCTGCATGTGGCTCTTTAAGACCCATTTGCAGTTCCTTATGCTGCTGGGGCTGCTGATGTTGCTCCTGCAGCTGCAGAGACAGAGGCAGCTCCACCCAGCAGCCCACACTCAATCCCCACCCCTACCTGGAGCTGCATCCACTCTTGTCCCTGCAGCAGCAGCTGCCACCTCCACCACCAGCAGCCTAATGAGCTGCAAATGGCTCTTAAAAAGCCTCATGCAGCTCAGATGGAGCTACCCAGCCATCTAACTGTGCCCCTGACGTGACCATGCACCTGCTGCTACTGCTGCTGCTGTCGCTGCTGCTGCTGGTGGTGCTCACAGCGCTCCCCTGTTCCTGACATGGGAACTCACCAGCTGGGTTTCTGGGGTGCTGAGGGGCTGCTGGGTGAGTGGGGCTTGGGGCAGGAGCTGGGTTTGCAGGGATGTTGTGGGGCTGTCAGGCAAGTGGGGCTCAGGAGAGAAGCTGGGCTTGTAGGGTGTAGGGGGCTGCCGGGTGAGTTGGGCTTGGGAGAGAAGCTGGGTTTTCGGGGATGTTGGCAGGGCTGATGGGTGAGTGGGGCTTGGGAGAGAACCTAGGCTTGAGGAGGTGTTGGGAGGCTGACAGGTGAGTGGGGCTGGGCTTGTAGGGTGTCAGCGTCTGTTAGATGAGTCAGGCTTTGGGGAGGAGCTGGGTTTGGGGGTGCCAGGGGCTGCCGGCTGAATGGGGCTCTGGTTAGAAGCTGGGATTGGGGGGCTGGTGTGGATATAGAGGGGAGGAAAAGGCTGGGGTCAGTCTGCCCGCTGCCACTCCCTCCTCTTTATCTCCGCTACCTGTTGCCCTGGCTACTTCTCCCCACCCTGATCTATGGAGGGTGCAGCCTTCTCAGCCAGCCCTCCCAGCTTCAGCTGTCAGGGTGCCAGTCTGTACAGCAGGCATAAGGGGGAAGCAGTCACCAATATCACCTGAGCTGCCTCCTGCTGGCTGTGGCTGATGCCTCGTCCTCTGACTCACTTTACCTCCCTGCCTATTTCCTTTTCTGTCTGACAGACCAGTCAGGACTCCTGCCTGCGAAGGAACCACACCGGCACAAGGGGGTCCAAATAGCTGTTTACTTACTGCGTCTCACATGTAAGGCCTAGTCACATATATACACCGCTGCTCTGGGTGGCTGCTCAACAGAGAATACACTAAGCACCATTGTCATGCTGATGTACTATTTACAGAGATACTACCCAATTTTTACACCCAAGTGCCTAATACTTATTCCCTAGGTGATTGCAAGTGATTTGCAAAGAGCCACAAAGCGAGAAAGCCCCATGTTGTCATACCTGCTCTCTTCCCCTCTCCATATATAAGATAGCACGATGGCCTTGTAAACCCAGGGTTGCTAATTCAATCCTTGAGGGGGCCTTTCAAGGTTCTGGGGCAGGTTAGACTGAAAAAAAAGTGTCAGGGATGGTAATAGGTCCAGCTATGGGTGCTGGGGACTGGACTTGGTGACCTTTCAAGGTCCCTTCCAGTTCTATCAGATATGTAGGTAACCCCTTTCCTCTCCTCCTTGGGTTACTCAGGCGCAGGCAGCACTCAGTTGTGTATCTATGCTCCTGATGGGATCAATAACAAAGGAGATCCTGAGCGTCCCAGTGGTGATATTGGATAGTTGAGAATCCCCATTTCACCCTGATGTCTAAAACTCTAAAAAATGTTGGTGCCTCCACCTGGCTGGCCCCTGTACACACATAATGGTGTGCCTTAGAAAACCTCCAGGAAACTTATTTCAGTTATAATCTGAATTTAACTCCCAAACAGTATAAATAGTATATGTCTAATAGAACACATAAGAATCAACACACACCTTTACTTAAGAACTTAAGGAGGCAGGGTTACAGACTAAACACGAATGAAATGAATTATCAAGTCACACAGAAACGAATTAAACATTACTGGCATGTGCACTCATCCCTCGCTATACAAGCACGACTGATACCCAACTTTCTGCTTGTAGGCGAAAACTCATCAGAGGGATACTAGTAGGCAGTAGTAGTAGGCATCCTTCAGTCTGCATAGACTATGGATCACGCCCTTAAAAGTTTCAATTGAAGACTTCATTTACAGCATCTATTGTGACTATAAAGACCCACACGAGAGTGACAGTCCTTGCTGCATCTCTTGCAGATGTAGTGGGTGTCTGGCAAATCCTTATTGTGCTTTCCGTGCGCTCGCTTCTCCTCTGCTAGCTGTCTGATCTTCAACTCACCCTTCTGAAGGCCCTTGTGTAACCCCTGCCTCCATCTTCTGCGGTCGTCTGCTAGTTCTTCCCAGTTGTCCAGCTCGATGTCTACCTCTCTGAGGTCTCTCTTGCAGACATCTTTGTAACGCAACTGGGGGCGTCCAGGAGGTCTTTTGCCAGAGGCTAGCTCACCATACAGGATGTCTTTCGGAATCCTTCCATCGTTCATCCTGTGGACGTGGCCAAGCCAGCGGAGCCGACGCTGCCTGAGGAGGGTGTGCATAGTTGGGATTCCAGCTTGCTCAAGGACGGCGGTGTTGGTAACTCTGTCCTTCCGTGATATTCCAAGGATGTGCCTGAGGCAGCGTAAGTGGAAGACGTTCAGCCTCTTTTCCTGGTGGGCATACAGGGTCTAAGTCTCGCTGCCATAAAGGAGGGTGCTGAGGATGCAGGCTCTGTAGACTTGCATTTTGGTGTGAGTGTACAGCTTGTTGTTATTCCACACTCTCTTGCTGAGTCTGGACAGAGTTGTGGCTGCTCAGTGTTCAACGACAGGGTGTCAGTGATGGTGGACCCGAGGTAAACGAACTCGTGGACGACCTCTAACGTATAGTTGTCAATGCTGATTGATGGGGATTCAGCGACATCCTGACCAAGTACATTTGTCTTCTTTAGGCTGATGGTAAGCCCAAAGTCCTTGCACGCTTTGGAGAACTGATCCAGCAGTTTTTGAAGCTGGTCTTCTGTGTGAGACACTACAGCAGCATCGTCTGCGAACAGCATGTCTCTGATGAGGACTTCTCGCACCTCAGTCTTAGCTTTCAGCCTTGCAAGGTTAAACATTTTCCCATCAGATCTTGTGTGCAGCAAGATGCCCTCTGTTGAAGATCCAAAGGCATGCTTCAGGAGGAGTGCGAAGAAGATCCCAAACAATGTCGGAGCAAGCACGCATCCTTGTTTGACGCCGCTCCTGATTCTGAAAGCAGCCGATAATGCACCGTCATATTGGATGGTTCCTCTCATGTCTTCGTGGAACGACTGGATCATCTTGAGTAACCGTGGAGGGCAGCCTATCTTGTGGAGCAGCTTGAACAGACCATCCCTGCTGACCAAGTCAAAAGCCTTGGTCAGGTCGATGAAGGCTATGTAGAGTGGCTTTCTCTGCTCCCTGCACTTCTCCTGCAGCTGCCTTAGAGAGAAGACCATGTCAACGGTAGACCTCTCTGCGCAGAATCCGCACTGCAATTCAGGGTACACCCTCTCAGCAATCTTCTGGAGTCTGCCAAGGATGATGCGAGCGAACAGTTTACCAGTGACACTTAGGAGGGAGATTCCACGGTAGTTGTTGCAGTCGCTTCTGTCTCCTTTGTCCTTATACAACGTTACAATGTTAGCGTCACGCATATCCTGTGGAACCTCACCCTCTTTCCAGCACAGGCACAGTAGCTCATGTAGGGGTTCCAGGAGTGTGTCCACGGCACATTTGATTACCTCTGGTGGTATACCAGCCTGACCAGGGGCCTTTCCTGCTGCAATGCTGTCGATGGCTGTCTTCAGTTCATCCACAGTCGGTTCTTGATCCAGTTCATCCATTACTGGTAGGAGCTCGACAGCATCGAGGGCTGCGTCAACCACAACATTCTCGCATGAGTACAGCTCGGAGTAGTGCTCAACCCAGCGCTCCATCTGGCCTCACCAGTGCTGACTAGAGGGGAATAATAACTTCTCTAGATCTGCTGGAAATGCTTCTCCTAATGCATCCCAATATGCTGTTAGACTTCTTGGCTACAAGGGCACACTGTTGACTCATATCGGCTATGTCTACACTAGCCCCAAACTTCAAAATGGCCATGCAAATGGCCATTTCAAAGTTTACTAATGAAGCGCTGAAATACATATTCAGCACCTCATTAGCATGCGGGCGGCCGCAGCACTTCGAAATTGACGCGGCTCGCTGCTGCATGGCTCATCCCAACGGGGCTCCTTTTCAAAAGGACCCAGCCTTCTTCGAAGTCCACTTATTCCTATCTGCTCATAGGAATAAGGGGACTTTGAAGTAGGTGGGGTCCTTTCAAAAAGGAGCCCTGTAGGGGCGAGCTGTGTCAATTTCGAAGTGCCGCAGCCGCCCACATGCTAACGAGGCGCTGAATATGTATTTCAGCACTTCATTAGTAAACTTCGAAATGGCCATTTGCATGCCCCTTTTGAAGTTTGGGGCTAGTGTAGACATAGCCATCCAGTTTCTCACCCAGCCTTTTCCAGTCATCTGGATCCTCTCTGGATCTCCATGCATTTTCAGAGATAATAGTCAAATGCTCTGCAATGACATCTGCCAATTCTCTCAGTACCCTTGGATTCACTAAATCGAGACCCGTGCATTTGTGTATGTCTAACTTTTCTAAATAGCCCTCAATGGGTGCATCTACACTTGCATTCCTCTTTCAAAAGAGGTATGCAAATGAGGTAAATCAAAAATGCAAATGAGATATAAATGTGCATATTTGGTACCTCATTTGCATATTCTAATTTCAAAAGAGCTTCTTTTGAAAGAGGAAAGCCAGTGTAGACACTGCTGTTTCAAAAATAAACCCATCTTTGAAAGAATGCTTCTTCCCTTTATTTAATGGGAAGAAGGATTCTTTCAAAGATGGGGTTTGCTTTTGAAAGAGCAGCATCTAGACTGGCTTTCTTCTTTTGAAAGAAGCTCTTTCAAAATTAGAATATGCAAATGAGGCGCCAGATATGCAAATTTATACATCATTTGCATTTTTGATTTGCCTCATGTGCATACCTTTTTCGAAAGAGGAATGCAAGTGTAGATGCACCCAGCCTGTTCTTTCCCCACCAAGGGCTGCCCAGCTCCTTCCCATTCTGCATTGCCTAATGCAGTAGTCTGGGAGCTGATCTTGTCTGTGAAGACACAGGCAAGATACTCCCCACAACAATAGTGTGTAGTTACTGGCACCAGAGCCCCATCAGTTTTGGTTTCTATCAGCGTGAATATGAGCATATCACCAACAGCCTACTCTGTACTACTTCTAGCCCCCTTTCCCCTCTTTTTAGTTATATTTTACAAGAGTATGCGTGGGTGGCTGTGTTAACAGTTCATTCCTTTAAAAAAAAGCTACAAAATACTTAGCTTAACTCCATCCTTAAAATCTGTCTCTTTCTCAAGCTAATTTCTCAGACAGAATTACTATGGAGCAGATGTTTTACAAATTGCTTCAGGAATCTTACATATAACTCTGAACCTCAGATAAGTAAAGCCAGAAAAAAAGCATTCTGCTCTGCAGGTCTAGTAATATGAAACATGGAAAAAAAGCCCTTCATTGAATAATTGACTTATTTTCTCAATCAGTTCTGAGAGGATCAAATGTAATCAGTAAAATCATCTCTGTAGAAAACAGAATTAGTATTGATTTGGAATAAAAATAGACGGTATTTGTAAAACAAGTGAGTCATAGCTACTGGCTAAAATTATGGGATTCTCTACTTCCACATCAGAGTAATACAGCATCTGTACCTTTACTTTTATTCACAAATACAGGTGGGTTTAAAGCAATTTCCTCTTGTATCAGCAGAATGAGACATTTGTGCATACTGTATGTTACCTTTACAAAATTGACAAACTACTGCTGATGTTTCCCACATACAGACGGGAAAGGTAATACACCCACTATAATGAGATATGTGCTCCAGTCACTAAGAAGGATTAATACACTCTAACACAACAATTCATTTAGGAAGCACAATCTAGCAGGTTAGGGTCCTCTGTCGTTGCTGCCCCATAGAAGCTTTAGTGAGACACCCTAGACTGTGCAGTCATGGATTCTGCTCCCTGTTTCAAAGATAAAAATATTCCCTCTCTTTAGCAGGGCCTATCTTACAAATTTTTAGTTGTGCAAGACTCCGCTACAACTCCTTTATCTTATAGGATTTTGTGAAACTTCCAAAGCCACAAATTAGGATTATTTTTGATGATAAGTATTTGAAAGTGTTTCACCTGTTGCTAGGTGTAGCTGCCCAGACTGTGACCCTCACACAAGACCAAATCCACAAGCTTTTACTGTTTCATTTCTGCTGCAATCTGTGCTGTCTTCCCTGCTTGATACATGGTCAGAACGTTTCATGTACCAAACTGGGTGGTTGTCCAGGAAGAGAGAAGGGTCACCTGGGGGGCAGCTTCCTTTAGCAACTTTCCTTACCATACTTCATACTCAGTCTGAGCAGATTGCCAATTCCTCCCAAGACTTGTGTAGTTGTAGGTTTCTTGTAGATGTTTCTGTAATTTGTTTACTGGATAGGGTCTTAACTCTAAGCCAACCCCTTTTACCTCAGGGAGAGGTGATCCAAATTTGTCTGGTCTCTACCCTTTGACCTGTCCAGTTTGGGTGACCCTTCCAGGAGCTGTAGTTCCCACTGGCATTGCTTTCCAAGTCCTTCAGACACACAATCCACCTCACCATAACAAGGAATGGATCACCTGAAACAGCGTGAAGTGGAGGAGACTTGTAGATGACCTATGCTCCACTTGGAGTACAAGGGTTTAAGTCAAGTAAGTCACATACCTGACAGCAGACTTATGCCTTTTGTTACAGTCCAAAACCTTCAAATGTAATTCCCTAGAGGTAATCACACAATTTGAATTGTGGCTGTATTTCTAATGTGTTGTTTGTGTTTAACATCTACCAGAATTATGCATTCTGGGCACATTAACTCTAATTAAATTCTCATACTCATTTGACTTTTGCTTTTCCTTTCTGTTGCCATATTGTAAGATATTTGCCCTATATTTTGTTCCTCTGCAATGAATAGGTCATTTTCCAGGGAACAGGCCCTAAAGGGCATCTCTAAATATTTTACGTGAGATACTGCAGGTTTCATTCTCTTTCTAAATATCTTACAAGAGTGAGCACTGACTTATACAAAATCATAAAAAAGAATTATTAAATATCTCATCTTCGATTGAGTGTAATGAGAACCCTGCATTCATGTAGAAATCCTAGGTTACGCTAATGCACTTTGATTTTTTTTTTTTTTTGGCCAAGTCTATTTTCATTTTTCATTCACCTTTTTCATGGCCTCCCACCCATCCCCAAACCTGAATCTTCTGGCTGGTATGTCACTATTAGACAGAGCTATGCTAAATGAACTGAGTGATTCTATGAGGATAATGAAATCCTTTAGGATTTAACCATTTCTTTGCTGACAGCTTTCTGTTGAGGTGTTTAGGGATAATTAAATCAATTACCCCGTGAAAGGACAGTTGTTGAGGAAACCCATCAAAATAGTGAATGGGATTGGATGGGTTGATTGAAGAGTCCAGTCAGCAAACTTCTTTTGTAGAAAAAGAAGTAGTCAGAAAAGGCAATCCACACCTTATCCAGAGAAATACATGTCTAAATTATACCTTAGATGATTAGGAGACTTACAGATATCAGTAACTACTCTTAAGTAGTGGATATGATAGAAATTAACTCTAGGCTTTACTGTAGCAGTACCATAGAGCCCAAATGTAGTTAAAAAAGTTCTTGGCATGGCCCTTTCATTAAAATGTTTATTTAAATTGACTGGGCTTTCATTGATCCAAGGTGTAAGATGAAGAGAGGGGCTGACCTCTCTAAGGCCACGTCTACACAGGCAGCCTCTGTCAACAGGGGTCACTGTCGACAGAGAAACCTCAGCAGTACCTTTGTTGAAAGATAACATCTACACACGAAAGCAGATTGAAAGAGCAAGACACTCTGTGGACAGAGATCAGCCATGCTGCCCTGCCCTCTCTTGACAGAATGGCTGACTGGAAGCTCTGCAAAGAGAGCTGCGCAGAGAACTGGAAGCCCTCTCTGTTGACAGAAGCATCCATACAAACACTCTGTCAACAAAACACTGATCCGGAACAGGGATAATGCTGCTGACTGAACAGCAGAGTTTTGTCAACAAAGTTTTGATAGAGCGCTTTAACCATGTAGACACGGCGAATTTTGTGGACAAAAGCCCAGTTGTGTTGACGGAAGCTGCTTGTGTAGATGCAGCATGTCAGGTGTATTGTACCTGCAAGAAAGGGGTTCTGGTCTTGCCTAAGTCAGCTCTTGGAGTTTTAAAGGGCTGCTGGCAGTACTAGATTATTCAGGTTCTTATAGTCAGGATGCCCTGTATTAGAGTATTTTGACAATGTGTCAGCTGTTCTTCGGGATAATTGGAGGAATCACACCATCACAGGCATAGAGGGTTTTTTGAATATAGGTACAAGGGCTAAATTTGCACACAAAAATGTAGCCATGGAAACCAGTCTGTTTGTATTCAGAAGACAGCATGTGCTTTTGCAAATTGGCTAATTGTGTGTACAGTCAGGTATCCACTAATTAGGCGCTCAGTTACCCTTTTTGCACAAACAGTGGCTATTTGCATGTACAAATGAAAGCTTCTGTGGACAGCTAACTCATCCTCTGGTAACAAGCATCAAGCAGAGCTTGTCTCAAAGATATCCATCAACACTTCAAGGCTTCAGGGAAGTCTGGGAGCCCAGACAATAGTCCCTTATAAGTAAGCACACATAATGCTGCCTAACAATTAAAGTGTATATATGGCAATATTAATGTCAGGAGTCACCAAGATCCAATATAAATGATAATTAGGAAAAATGACAACTCAGCAAGAAGAGTGATAGTATCATTAGTGCCACCAGAGACTTTGTGATACGTTTCTCACAGCTTGGTTAAAAAATGCTGTGAAAACAATTTGAACAGGCCAGACAGTTTCAGGGACAATTTAGGCCACTTCAGAACACTGACTGGGGGTAATATTTTCAAAAGCATATAAATCCCATTTCTAAAAATGTTTTAGGTACTACAGTGTCTACATCCCACTTTTTTTTTCAATATTGCTTGGCCTTCTGAGTCAAATTTTTACTTCACACCACAGCCTTCCTAACTCTTTCCCATGGGAAACTGTGTTAGGACAATTGTGCTATATTTGCAATATGCTTTATTGGCAAAATGGGCAATTGTGCTACACTGGCAAAAAGTGTTTGCAAATGTCTTGCATGTGGGAGAGAACTTAGTGGTGTTTAAAGCAGGGAACTTAGAGACAAGATTCATGGTTTCTTTTCTTAGTTCTGCACCTTAATTTCTTGGGCAAATTGCTTAACCTTTCCCAGTGCCCATTTATCACAAGGGGATTGTGTCTACTTTGTCAGGGTGATGTGAGGGTTAAAAACATGCAGAACACTTCCATATACTCTGATGGCAATCATAATAAAAACAAAGAATTACGACGACAGTAGCAAGTTAGGCACTATAGCAAAAGATTCTTTTAATAGACTGAATTTATCACTTATTCATTATTTTTAAGTCATAATTTTTGTGCTTAGTCTTCAGATAAACCTGGATTTAAAAAATAAGTTTAAAATGTATAACCGTGTATGGTACACCTGGTGTTATATCTACGTACCTTGGGCCAGATTGTCCAGGCTAGGGGTTCTCCACTTTTTTATTTTTGAGGCCTCTGCAACTTGCTACCTAGCAACCTCCATGGCTCAAACTACCACAATTATTTTTCTGTGTATTAAAGCCCAGGCCAGCATGATGGGGTAGGAAGAAGGACAATTGCCCAGGATCCCATGCCACAAGGGGACCTGTGAAGCTAAGCTGCTGAGGCTCTGGATTCAGCCCTAGGTGTCAGAGAAGTTTCAGCTTTCTGTCTTGTGCGGCATATTCATGGCAGCGCCTCATAAGCACCTTTTCAACTCGCTCATTACCATGCCCCTTCCAAGAGGAAGTGGTTAGTGTAGACCAGAGTGAAAGCCAGAGTGTATGAGCCAACAGAAAGTTTACTGGAAAAAGAATATCCTTAGGTTTCACTGGCATGCCGTCTCTCATCCCTGTCTCAGGGAGCAGTGAGGTTTCCTTTGGCTGTATTCAACAAGCAGAGGGCCCCAAATTCTCCACTCAGCCACATCTATGAAACTCCACTGTCCACGTGGGATTGGCATTTGTATTTCATGTACTAAGACATTCTTATATATCAGATAAGTGTATATTAGTCTATATACACAGAAAATGACCACTTGCCTGTTAGCTCATGTGAGTCAATAAGTCATTGATAAAATACCCACTGAACTCAGTGCAAAGACTCCTATTGGCACCACTGAGGCTGGGTGACTTTTTAGTCACATATGTAAAACTTATGCTATTTATACAGTAGTAGCTAGAAGTGTGTGTCTATATATTTGTTCCACTTGAGTGCTTTCAGTAATGCTGAATGACTGTAATTACAAGCAGAGCGAAGTCTAGGGATCTTTTCTCCACACTTTTCTTTTACCCACAGATGTTCCAAGAGCACAGTCTTGTTTCACACATGTAGATTATAGTTTTTTGCTAGGATAAGGCAATCATACAGTACACTGGTGAGGCTTGTAAGGCAGTAACTTAGCTAAACAAGGCATAGGGTCCAAAAGCCTTAGCAGAAGCAGCTAATCAGGAGTAACCCTAGTCCAACCGGTAGAAAATTGTAATTATTAAGTTACCTATAAGAGGGTAACATACAGCAGCTTAGATATTTTAAGTTAGGAATATCAGAAGATGGCTGATCACAAGATTGGAATGGTAACTAATTGACATATATGCTAATAAGCTTCAGATAAAAGGCCTCATAGCCTCTGGGAGAAGAGCACCCCAATGTTCTTTCAGCGAGAAACTACAAATAAATAAATGAGGTTGTAATCCCAGGTAAATATGCATTAGATATAGTGGTATCCACATAACACATTATGAAAGCTGTATGCCTGGGGCAATGTAACTCCTGAGAAATGTGAGGCTGGTGACCCCTGGTGGTGGTGGTGAGGATGAGGGTAAAGAACACTTTGGGTCTTTGCGAGGGATGGTGTGAGTAGATGGATGCTCAGTCACACATGGCACATTCTCTTTCTCTTCTAGGTGGGTTGTAGTGCTTGTGTCTTTACTAATTGTGCAAATAAAACTGTTGCCAATCCAGAAGGTTTTTCCTAAGTGCGAGCATTGCAACCATGCACATTGGGGTATCCAGTAGTGCAGTAATCCTAATAATACAGGGTCTGATCTTGGGACAAGAGACTGCCAAACCTCAGAGCATTAGTTAGAAGCTCTTAAGTAACCAAAATGATTAACATACAATCAATAGGTCAGAGTATATATGGCTATGTAAGAGACTGCAGAACACGATAAAACAGAGGGAACCATGTAAGAATTAGAAGCACAGGTATGAATGGCTGTGTGCTTGCTATTAGTAACAAATAGTGACTTCCCGCAGCACATGCAATGGTGCTGTTAGCACACCTCTGCCATTCCCAATCAACCTAGGTTTCTGTAGGTATACACTTACCTATGAAATAGGTTATCCACATCTCTGATCCCTGGGGCTCTGAATTTTCTTACTGTTCTATTTTTCTAAAATGAGACTCTCATTATATTACTTGAGTGATATGGAGAACAATAAGCAGCTGGTTCTACTTCTGAAAATTCTGTCTTTTCAGGTATATTCTATTTATTGTGAATGGAAGGTGATCTTTTAAATTTAGCTATCTAGCTCTCCAAACTATCCTTGGAAGAGGTTTAATGTTTCAGCAGCCTCTTCTCAGTCTAACTCCAATGTAAGCATTGCCATTGACAAGAAAGTACCTCCTTACTTAGTAGTTAAAAAGTAACAGAGAGACATCCATGAGAGAGATATCCGTGTTAGTCTATGTACTGTCAAAACAAAAAAGTCTTTAAAGTGCTACTGGACTGCTTTTTTGTTTTGATAGTATATAGACTAACATGGCCACCACCTAATAAACTATTTTGTTAGTTTTTAAAGTGCTACTGGACTGCTTTTTTGTTTTACTCAGCAACTAGGTAACCAAGAAACTTTAACACCGCTAATAGAAGTAGTTTCCAGGCAGGGCTTCAGGTACAGCACTTGCTGGTGTGATGATCATATGCAAGAGGTAAAGGTTACTGAGCTCTTGTTACTTTTTATAATGGTAAAGTTAGCATACCTTTCATTTTGTACTTGTGGCATGTACATTAAGTGATCTAGTTTTAACTTTCCTATAAAGTACTTGTGAAAGAAGAGCACTTAGCTCAGTGCAGAGTGCTTTTCAGAAGGATTACTTCAGAGGAGGAGAGCTCTTCCACTCAAAGTTTCAAGCACTTACTTTTTTTTTTTTAAGGTGAAGCGCCACTACATGAAGTTTACATTTAGGTGAAACCACATATTATGGGAAAGATCCTGTACAAAGACTTTTCTATAGTTCCACTAGAATTTAGTGACAAAGAATTGTGCCTGATGGGTAAAAATTTTACAGAAAGGTTTTACAATAATTCAAAAGGCTTTAAAAGTAACTGGTTTAATCAATATTAAATTGTGGAATAACTAATTCTAGGAATTTTAAAGCAAAAATATGTTTTGCAATATGCTCGAGGTTTGTCCAAAACATATACAAAACTAGAATTTACCCCATTTAATATTTTAACTAATATGCAGGTAATGCCACACATTACCTTATATGCCTCATATGTACTCAGTTCTGCCCTGTGCCGAACTCAGGGAGAGTGGGTGCCTCACACCGCCATTGCACTTTCTCTGTCTTAGTTCAATAGGGCTTAGGACATCATTCTGTCTAGGCTAAAGCAGCCTACAGATTGCCATAACTCATTCTTGACTGTGTGTGGTTCCCAGGATGGGTTATAGCAACCACCTGCCATTTCCTTATGCTCTTTGGAAAGACCCAGCATGTCCTCCTTGAGGGGGAGATCCTAGAAGGGTGATGCAGATCTCCTACTTTGAGGATCTGCTAATTGATTTTGCAGGCATAAAGGCATTATAGAACACTGATCACCAGCTTTTGTATTTTTACGATTCCTGACCTTCCAACAACATACACTCATCCCTCCTATACGAGCACAATTGGTTCCCAAATTTCTGCTCATAGGTGAAAACTCATAAGAGCGACGCTAAATTCCCATTAAAATACATGTAAAAGTCTCCAATTCGTTCCGGGTTCTTGTAACTTGACATAAACTGGTTGAGTTTAGGTACTTTTCTGATGTATTTTAATAGTTTGGCACCAGAAATAGGATGTAGTGCATATATGTAGATCAGGGATTCCCAAACTATGGGTCCCATTAGATTTGTTAAAGGTTGCCAACTGGGCAGTTCCCAGCTGCATGTGGCTGTTAAAGAAGCCATTTGCAGTTTCTTAACATTGTTGCCTCAGGCAGATCTCTATCAATAGAGATAGTTGCCATCTCCAGGAGCTCTCTCTATCACTAGGGATAGCAGTTACCTTATGTCCAGGTGGACAAGGCTGGGGCTGTTGAGGGATGCAGGGTGGGAAGACTGGGGGAAGTTTGGGGCTGCAGGGGGGATTGTAAGCTGGGGGCAGTTTGGGGCTGCTGGGGGGCTCAAAGGCTGGGGGGTGGTTTGGGGCTGCTGGGGGAGGTTTAAGGCTGGGGGCAGTTTGAGACCTTGTGGGGGTTAAAACCTGGTTGAGGGTGAGGTCTGTGGGCAGGCAGGGGTCTAATACAGTAAACCCTCGAGTTAGTCCGTGGTTGTTCCTGCAACCCCTGCATAACTCAAATTTTCCTGCAAGGGGAGGGGAGCCAGGAACCACCAGGGCTGGTCAGTTTCCTGGCTCCAGAGTGACAGGAGCCAGGAACCAGGAACCAGGCACAGGCTGGTTCCAGTCGCCCCACGGCTTGTGGGCTCGGAAACAGATCAGCTCATGGCTGGTCAGTTTCAGGTTCCTGCCAGCGCAGGGGAGGAATCCAGGCTAAAAGCCTTCTCCTCTCTTCCCCCAGCTGCAGGGCTGTCAGACAGCTGCATGTCTGAGGGAAGGGAGGGAGAAGGCTCCAGCTGCAGGGCTGTGTGACTTTGTGGCTGGCTCCACTCCAGCCACGAGGCTGCAGGTCTCCCTATCCCCAGCCAGGGACCCTGCTTATATAAGCAGGGGAAGTTCACTCATATAGTGAATAAAGATAGGTATATATGTTCCTTGTTTTAGCGAGTACTCATTAGCAAACTACTTGTTAAATGAGGGATGAGCATATTGTCTGAAGTGGTAGCATGTGCCCACTAGCCACTGAATCCTTAATTTTCCTGAGTGACAATTAAAGTTTTAGCTGCACAGGTCTCATAAGGCCAACCATTCAATCCTTACCTTCTATGGGTGTTTTTCAGAAAATCCCCATTTATGAGATTTTTGAAAAATCTAGGGGTACACCTAATCCTCATCCTGAAAGTATTCTTTGCATTAGTTCCCATGCGTACATACTTTCATCTCTCTTCATCCACTTTTCAGGCCCCAACAATGCCCTTCCTGTCTTCTTCCACTGTTGATGCCCATTGTAAGATTTGGAAGCACAGCTCCATGCTATCATTCCATGTGCTTTCCAACCCCTGGCCTCTTCTTCATATATCTTCCCAGTTTTTCATTGCAGAACATTTTCCCCCAATCAGCTACCCCATTGTCTGATCAGACTCATTTTAGCAGATTAAGTCAGAAGACACAGTTTATAGTAATGAATATTTATAATTACAATATTTGTATAACTTTGTAAATGAGTCATTATATATTTAAACTCTCAAAAATCCTGCAAGGCACTTTTCTTCAGCCAGGTCAATAAAAGAAAACATATACAGTAGAATGTGTTGGGCCAAGATATTCTGGAGTAACAATGAGAACAACAAGCATTAGAATATGTTTAAAAGGGCATGAAAGAAAATTTTCAAACCTCCTCCACATTAAAACTTTAATTTTTATCAAATTTCCAGTGATGTTCTACCCTAAGATGAGGTGTGATATGCAAAATCCCAGGAAGACCAGTTTCCTTTTGGGAGAAGTTGAGGGTGAGATTGGGTTTGAGAAAAACAAAAACAAAAACAAGTTCATAATGGAGAGCTACTGTAGCTTCAACTGTTAGCTCAGGCTTGCACTCAGAAAAGTCACAGTCAATTTTGGGACAATAAAGGGTAGTAATGGAGTCAAATCTGATTTATCGTCAGTCATTGGAATACATCCATTGTCAGACAGTGTCATTATCAGATTGTGGAGAAGCAACTTTACAGGCTTCTTAAATCTTTGCTCTTGAGTGAGACATGGAAAGAAATCAATTGAAAAATGTTTAGTAACCTGACTTAAGCAACCTATTTAGAGATAGTGGTAGATATACAGTATTAAGTTACTTCCTTCCCCCGCTCATATTTTTGACACACGACTTAAAAGATGGCTAACATGCCAATGTTCCAGATCAGGCCTTTATTATAGCCTTTATCTCTCATACCAGTTGGAACATAAACAGTATGGAATTGTTGTGGGTGTTTTGAGAGTTTGTTTTTTTTTTTTTGGTAAACTCTTTCAAGTCTTTAGTTATGACAGGGTCAGCTTGTACTGATTTATCAGGATAAGAAAAGTTGTTTATTTGAACAAGAACTTGGCTTCCACTCAAAAGCAGACCCTAAAAATTCTATTTTCAACAGATCAGAACAAGCGATTTGTTAGTACTGCATGTTCCAGGAAGATATAGTTCCATAGCAGGTGCAAGTTTCTTAGGGTATGCCTACGCTGCAATAAAATAGCTGGAGCTGGTTTATGTCAGCTGAGTCAGGCCAGCTATAGCTGTTTTATTGCAGTGCAGACATACCCTTAGAGAAAATGACGAATGGACTTTTTAGTGTAGATATGTTCACTGTGAAATATCAAAAAGATGTCCTAGACATGTGGAAAATAAAGTACATTTGTATGATTCCTCTGGTTCCAAACATATTCCCAAATTGGCTAAGGAATTCCTTCAAACAGATCTATTGGTTGCTCCTTTGTGGTAACTGACAGGTTTGGTCATAGAAATCCCCATGGGGTTGTCACTCAGTGTGCTGATGAAGCCACTGATGCCCATCTTTTTCCCTCTGAGGCTTTCCACCAATGTGTCTTGCTGGGCCAGAAGCTCTGGTATCCCCCAGCCAAGTCTTGGAGTTGGGGTAACCACCGCCCTGAAGAGCGACATAGACACTAACCACCTGAGCTCTGAGAGGACTCAAATAAAACACTTTTGACAACTCCCAGGAAACCAAACCCTCAAAAGTGTCCAAAGAAACCAAATAAATCCATCTTATCCTCTTTTAAGTTTTACACAAAGAAAGCTCATGAAGATGTCCGTTCCCTTTATCAATGAAAGAGATATGCACAGGGGTTGTGTCCCTACTCCCAGGTAACAATTATTTACACTGCGCCTGATAATACACAATAGTGTTTGTAGTAAAAATAAAAAAGTAGGACTTAAGTGATTGCAAGTGAAAACAGACAGATCAAGGATTCCTTTATATTTATTTACAGGGGGAAATGTTTATTTCATGGGCTGTTTAACTCCTGGACAGCCCTGTCCCACTTCCATTAGCCCACTGATGAATCTCTTCAACAGTGCTGCTGTCAAAAGTTGAGGTCTGGTGCAATACTTTGTCAAAATGTTCAGCCCAGCAGTCAAGGATTTTAGCACTATCTGTGATCAAAGTGAGACCATCAGCAGAGCACACTGGCGTACAGCCAACAACGAGTGGTCCACAGACTGACTTTAGCCTCTCATAGAATGCTTTAAGATGGTTTCTATCAGCCACATTCTGGAGTTTAACTGTTTAATATTTCCACCAGTTCTCTTACATTTGCCATAATTTTTCTTGTGCCTCCCACTTTGTTCGAATACACAGTAAACCCTCGATTTAATGAGCTAATAGTGGGGCAGAGGTGTCCATTAATGCTGAAAGTCCATTATATCCAAATGGTTCTACAGTATGGTAATTCACTGACCTTCCCTGCCCATCACTCACTCCTGTCCTCTGCCCCCCCCCGCTTCCCTTCCCCCTCCTGCCCCATTCTTCCCCTCACACTCCCATCTCCTTCTCCCAATCACCAGGGAAGGAGATGTATACTGGCCTGGCTCCTTCCACCTCCTGCAGCTCTCAGCGCTGCAGCTCCTCCAGCCCTTGACTCCAAGCTGCCTGAACAAAGGTAGAGCATGGTTGCTCCCAGCCTGCCAGTGGGCAGCAGCCTCCAACACCATGGCTGCTGCTCAGGACCATTGCAGGCAGTGGTGGCTGGGCGCTGAGGCGGGGGGAGAAGAGCTCTAGTGCCCTGTCACGGCCCTCCCACCACCTCCTCTGGCTCCTGTGCCCCAGCCACTGCAGTGGTCCCTCCAGCCCCAGCAGCAGCTCTGGTGAGTCTCTGGCATTTACTGGGGAGGCAGGGGGCTGGCAGACAGCATTCATTATTTCCAAAGTCTGTTATATCGGGGTCCATTAAATCAAGAGTTTACTGTACGCCGATTTCCTGGAGGCACTCCTTTTATCATTTATCCAAGCTAGGTGTGTCACATGCATCTTATCAAGAAGAGCTTGGCCGACTCTAACCTTGCTATCAAACCAATCCTTATTGCCCATTAATAAGAAATGGACCACTAGTATGAATTTATGAAAAAGTAATAATTTCTCTGTTTTGTAATGACTCATTTTACTAATCTCTCTACATTGCATTGGGTTTTAAATTTGTTTTTTTTCTGTGTATTGTATCTGCATATAGAAATTATTACTCATGTAGTAGTAGTAGGCATTCTTCAGTCTGCATAGACTATGGATCGCGCCCTTTAAAGTTTCAATTGAGGACTTCATTTACAGCATCTATTGAGACTGTGAAGACCCACACGAGAGTGACAGTCCTTGCTGCATCTCTTGCAGATGTAGAGGGTGTCTGGCAAGTCCTTATTGTGTTTTCTGTGCACTTGCTTCTCCTCTGCTAGCTGTCTGATCTTCATCTCGCCCTTCTGAAGGCCCTTGTGCGACCCCTGCCTCCATCTGCTGCGGTCATCTGCTAGTTCTTCCCAGTTGTCCAGCTCGATGTCTACTTCTCTGAGGTCTCTCTTGCAGACATCTTTGTAGCGCAACTGGGGGCATCCGGGAGGTCTTTTGCCAGAGGCTAGCTCTCCATACAGGATGTCTTTTGGAATCCTTCCATCATTCATCCTGTGGATGTGGCCAAGCCAGCGGAGTCGATGCTGCCTGAAGAGGGTGTGCATGGTTGGGATTCCGGCTTGCTCGAGGACGGCGGTGTTGGTCACTCTGTCCTTCCATGATATTCCAAGGATGTGCCTGAGGCAGCGCAAGTGGAAGACGTTCAACCTCTTTTCCTGGCGGGCATACAGGGTCCAAGTCTCACTGCCACAAAGGAGGGTGCTGAGGATGCAGGCTCTGTCGACTTGCATTTTGGTGTGAGTGTACAGCTTGTTGTTATTCCACACTCTCTTGCTGAGTCTGGACAGAGTTGTGGCTGCTTTTCCAATCCTCCTACTTAGCTCAGTGTCCAACGACAGGGTGTCAGTGATGGTGGACCCGAGGTAAACGAACTCGTGGATGACCTCTAACGTATAGTTGTCAATGCTGATTGATGGGGATTCAGCGACATCCTGACCGAGTACGTTTGTCTTCTTTAGGCTGATGGTAAGCCCAAAGTCCTTGCATGCTTTGGAGAACTGATCCAGTAGTTTTTGAAGCTGGTCTTTTGTGTGAGACACTACAGCAGCATCGTCTGCGAACATCATGTCTCTGATGAGGACTTCTCGCACCTTAGACTTAGCTTTCAGCCTTGCAAGGTTAAACAGTTTCCCATCAGATCTTGTGTGCAGCAAGATGCCCTCTGTTGAAGATCCAAAGGCATGCTTCAGGAGGAGTGCGAAGAAGATCCCGAACAATGTCGGAGCAAGCATGCATCCTTGTTTGACGCCGCTCCTGATTCTGAAAGCATCCGATAATGCGCCGTCACATTGGATGGTTCCTCTCACGTCTTCGTGGAACGACTGGATCACCTTGAGTAACCGTGGAGGACAGCCTATCCTGTTCAAACTGCTCCACAAGATCACACTCATGTGTGTTCTTTATTTCTATATTAATCATGACAGGCAGTTTAAATAAAGCAAGTTTTCAAGTACATAATGCTCAGACATGCCAAATTCTGAGAACAGATTAAAAAGAATTTCTAATGATGACTTTGATAATTTCTGAGATTTAAATTAACAATGTTTCAGAAACATCACTAGAAAACCCAAATCCAGACAATTTTGCAGTAACTTTTGACAGTTAATGGTAAGTGGAGAGAGTCTAGACTTCAGAGTGTTTAATATTTAATGCTGACTAGCAAATTAGCACTTGCAAGCCTTCAGCATAAGGCAAAGCCTCTTTGAAATATACTGAAATTTAAGATTGACTAAAAAAGCTGCGTTGCTTTTGTGTAAATTCATAGTAAGCTCCATGTTCTGTATATTCCATTTTATACAATAATGGTAGTGTGAGGCACCCACTCAGCCCCTGAGTCCAGCACAGGGAAGAACTGAGTACATAAGAGGCATGTAAGGCAATATGTGGCATTACCTGCATATTTGTTAAAATATTAAATAGGGGTAAATTCTAGTTTTGTATATGTTTGGACAAACCTCAAGCATATTGCAAAAACTTATATTTTTGCTTTAAAATTCCTAGAGTTAGTTATTCCACCTAGTTTGTAATTCTGTATTCTGCAAAATTCTTGATGTCCCTGTAGATTCATCCTCCTATCGACAGATATCCAATAAAACTCGCAGTTACTATATTATGGTCATGAGTGCTAAGCTTTCGACATATCAATCAATGTGAAAGACTGATTAAACCTTATAAAATCATAATTCATTTTTGCCATGTGAAACACATTCTAGCCAGACTAATTAAAAAAAGGCTTTATCATCTTAAATATTCAGTCCCCAGTGTTCAATACTGTTTTGCAATTAATAAAACTGAAAATTCCACAAGAACATTTGCCCCTGTACCTTACAAGGAATGAAGATACAATAGCCATACAAACATGAAGATTTTGTTCTTGTTAGAGTTTACAAGAGTACTAATAAAGATAAATAAGATGAAAATGACAAGATACACCTGTTCATTTACTTTGAGTTTTCACATGCCATAGAATGTAAGACTGCTTCACAACAGACTCTGAAGCAATCTATTGGACTACACAGGTGCTTTGTGTTTGCAAATTCAGGGCCCTAACTTTGCAATTATCTTCTCTTCACTCTTGGCAGTATTTGAAGTAAATGAACAAACCTCCCCACCATATATTTGTTATTTAAATAGCACAAGTTCCAGCCCTCATGAGTATTTTATTTGCTTATATTATGGAAAACAATTTTCATTAGTTCATTTTTAGTAACATTTGTTTCAAAGAACTAGAGCTGAGTACTTATATTAGCTACTAGCAGATGTACCTAGCATTGCTCAGGTCCTGTCCCCAGGGGTGGGGGTGAGGATCCCAGGCACCACAGCACTGTCCTTGAGGGTGGGGATCTGGTTCAGGATGTGGCTCCCAGCCCCTTCCAACTGTCATGGGGGAACTGATTGGGCCATGGCTCCTGACCCCCCTCACCTGTCCCTGGGAGGGGGGACCAGTTCAGGTCATGAATTGCAATGCCCCTTCCTGTTACATATGGGGGCAGGTGAGGCCCTGGCCTGAGATCCAGGAGAGGGGATGGAAGGCCTATGGGGGCTGGGTCATGACAGTGGGCCTGGCCTGAATTCTGTGGGTGGGGCTGGGAGGGCTGGGGCCAGGGCCAGGGATCTGCGCCCTGCTCTGAACTCCAGGGTGAGCTGTGGGGTCAGGCCACAGAACTGGGCCCCGTCCTGGGTGGAGCTGGGGCGGGGGTAGGGCTTGTCCTGGCCTGAGCTTCAGGGTGGAGGTGAGGGGGCCAGCCATGGCTCTTTCCCAAGGCCACAGCCAGAGTGGTCCTCAGAGGCCTGAGTCTTTCTCCCAGCCCAGTCATAGAAGCAGAGGTGGGGCAAGAGGCTGGTGCCAGGGTCACGGCCATGGCTCTTTCCCTGGGCTTCTGGCCAAAGTGGTAAGGGGGGCCAAATGGTGGAGGGAGGAATGTGGAGGAGCAGCAGGGCTCCATCTGTGGGGTGCTGACAGGGGTGGACTAAAAACAGGTGGCACCCTGAGACAACACTGTCACAAGAGGCCCCCCCAGTATATTAAAATATGAATGTAATATCTTTATTTATTCTTTAAAAATCTATTCATACTTATTATTAGTCAGGATGCAAAATAAAAATAAAAACTTACACATTTCTTTAGTTCCATTAGACAAACTGTTTAAACAAAATGGAGCTATAGAGCTTTGGGGACCCAGTGCAACTGCCCCCTTTACCCTTATGTTAATCTGCGACTGGATGCGGGGCGGGGGAGGGCACCTACACATCCAGAAGTAGGCAGGATTGAGAGCTTCATCTCCATGTAGCCACTGTTTTGCTACTGTGGCTCCCCCAGGGGGTCACTGTACCCTATTATTGCTCCCTGCACTCAATGACCCTAGTGGTGAGTCTGAAGTATGTCATCCCTCCCCTCCACACCCCTACCCTTCTTTGTGCTCGGAAATCCTGGAATTTCAGGCATTTCCCACTTTCCAGGCAAAACCAAACAACAACCTTGGTTTAAGTTAAGGTAAGTTGCATTCCAAATTTCATGGTCTTAGCTCTTACAGTTTAAAAGGAGTTCTTGAACAAATGTAGCACTGACACACAGACAGACTCAGCTAGATAGAGACAGCAAAATCTTTTATATCCAGCATTCTATCATCCAGAACTCTTAAATAACCAGCATTTTAACGACAAGTAAATTTGAGTTACATTTTCCATAAGTACAGTATAGTGAAAGAAAATACAGCTCAATACAGTAAGTACAGTATAAGTTTACTGTTGCTGGTAAATAGAGTACTCTGCATACATTCGTGTTTGTTTCTAAATAGCTAATCTTGTTTTCCTTTAGTGTGATGCATTTGTAGTAACAGAGAGGTAGCCCTGTTAGTCTGTACTCCAACAAAACAAAGCAGGAGAAATGTAGCCCTTTAAAGACTAACAAAATGATTTATTCAGTGATGAGCTTTCCTGGGTTGGATCTGAACAAGTGGGCCTGTCCCATGGAAGCTCATCCCCCGATAAATCATTTTGTTAGTCTTTAAAACGCATTTCTAGGCATACCTCTCTGCTATCCAGAATATCTGACTATCCGGCAACCTCCCGCGTGCGCGGCTGCGGATAGCAAGGAGTTTACTGCGGCTAGATTAAACTCACCTACAAAGTTAACCCCCCCTCTATTCCTGCTCTCCAGAAGCGAATGGTTTACGACAGAGAGCGGGTTAGTCTCACGAGGGTTCGCTCGCCCTCTTTCCCGGATAAAACTCAACATTTCTGCAGGCACCTCAGCAGCGGGGCGCCGCGCCGTTCCCTTCCCGACCGCGACTAGCGTTCTCTTTCCCCCCGTGCCCGCCCCTTCCCGCGGCTGCTTCACTCGGGAAGCGAAACGGCCAACTCAGGCGGTCACACGACGCCCTTGGCCTCTGGGCTTCGACTCAGCCGGGCGGATCTCGGTGGTGCGATGGCCTAATGTTGGCGGCTGGCCCGACAGTGGGAGCGGGGGCTCAGGCACTGCCCGCTCTTGCCAAGTTCCCGGCGGGATGTGCCGCCTCAGGCAGCTCGGCTGGGTGAGTGGCTCTCCAGGCGCTAGGGCTGCGCTGGCTGCGGAGTGGGGGGGCGGGGCAGCTCTCCCGCCCCGGGTGCGAGGGGGCTAATGGGGTGCAGCGCGCGGGCTGCCCGCGTTCCAGCGCGTCGGGGGCGGCCAGGAGCGTGCCGGTGGCGGGGGGGGGGCTGAAGGGAGCCGGGGCGGCCTCCCTGCGGCGTGACGCCGCCCGCAGCCTCGAGCAGGGCTCGGCTCTCCCGCCCGCCGGGCTCCCGGCCCTCTGCCGGGCGCGCGCCGCTGCATTGCGGCTGCGGGGGAAGGAGGCGGGCGGCCGCGGGGCGGGGGCCTAGGCGCCCCCCCTGGGATCCCGCTGAGGGGCTGGGCCGAGTCTCCGTCCCGCCTCCCCTCGCTAGGGAGCGGGCGCCGCAGTCGGGCGCCAGTGCTGGGAGTCGCCCGGCCCGGTGAGTGCAGCGCCCGGGGCTGCGGGGGCAGGTGCCTGATGCTGGGCCGCGGAGCAGCCTTGGTCCCCCATGAAGATAGTGGCGGGCGCTTTTGGAGGGATCTTGGGCTAGTTGCTGCGCGGCAGACTGGGCGCCGGCCTCTGCTACTTCCTCTGCGTGCCCTTGGATATGTCACTTGCCCGCCCCTTGCTCGGGGCTCTTAACTAGGAGCAACCCACCCCTTTAAGGCCCCCCGCCGGCTCTGTTAGTGTTGGTAAGGTGGGTGGAACTCGCGTGGGGGAAGGTGCCCCGGGGTGGGAGGCATTAGCGCCCTTTAGCTGGTTTCAGTGCCTTGTCCGGGCTCGCAGGAGGGGATAGTTTGGCGTGAGGGGGATGTTCAGAGCTGTGGGAGCGCTGCTTCCTTAAATACATGTCCCCATTTCTCATCCCCGCCCCAGCAAGGTGTTTTGAGAACTGCTGAATCCGCAGCTTGGGTGGGGTTGTGTGTTGTCCTTTGCATTGGTTAATTGGGACATTTAGGGCTATATCCCTTAATCTTCTTCTGACTCTGTGGTTTAACTCTGTGAAGCCTTCTGGGGTGTCCTTCACTTGAAAGATGCTGTAAGGTATGGCGTTGTGTGCTTATGGTTTTCTGTTGTGAATGAATTTTAGATGACTAGTCAAATCAGCAACAATCTTTAATATTTCCATTGATTTTGAGGTTGCAATTTGTGGCTGAAAAAAGTTGTGCAGGACTTACCCAGCTATTAATGCACTTTTAATCTTTATTTATGTGGTTAAATTCTGTAGACAAACTGGCCATTTAAGTGTGGTTACACCTGACTTTAAAAAAAAAAACCAAAAAAACTGTGACATTGTGTGAAAGCAAAGCACATGCTCAGCAAAAGTATTAAAAAGAAACCTTTTGTCAATATTTCCATAATCAGACCCTAATTTTAGGAGTTACAGCATCAGGCTGGAAAAACATACTTCAGCTGAATATTGTTTACTGGCTATATTTTTTTATAAGGAATCCAACAATTTGTTAGAACTGAAAAGGTTTAAAAGAATATTTTCAATTTGTTTACTTTGTTTGAAAGCACTTGTGTAGGCAATTTCACCTCCTGTTTAGCATCTTTTTGCACTGTACTGAGAGAAATTCTCACATGAAAAAAAGTCTTTGCTTGTAGCAGAAGTAGTAGCAAACCCGAAATGGCAGCAGACAAGCATTTGCATCGAACATGCATAGGTCCAAGCATGTTTGATTGTGTTGCGTTGTTGGGAAGCAGGAAAATGGTTATCAAGTTTTAAATTATGCATTTGAGCATCAGTTTTGCTAGTATTCAGTTTAAAAACTGTCACTTTTTTAGCTTCTGTAAGAATTCAATCAATTTGAAATTTACAGAAACTGACAAAACAAGCTTTCTTCAGTTTTTAAATAATATTAAATGTAATGCAGAACTAGAAATCATGGCTTTTTTAGGGTGAGGGTGTGGTGCTGACCTAAGCAAGGTTGTCTTGAGTTAAAATTCTTTCTTTTGGTTTTGTTCTTCTACTTAATTTGGAGGGCTAGAGAGAGAGTATTAGCATCTACATGTTATTTGTGTAAGAGCACTTACTGAGTTGGAGAACTAATTTGGTTATTGTCTGCCTGAGTCGCAACTTGAAAGTGACTTTTCTGGGGTTTTATGTTGATCTGTTTCATTTTTCAGCTTTAACTATTAGTGTGTTGTTAATTACTACGGTATTGTCCTGTCACTTTAATTATTTTCTTGGTCCATCTGCATCTAGAGAGAGATTGTCTGTCATTAGGTAACTGTAAGTCTTTTTCTCAATTTGTAACATTTTGAGAATAAAATGGCCAGATTCCAAAGATGAATTGTAGCAGATGAGTTTCCAAAGTAGTGACTCTCAGATTCCTGTTGTGGATAGCAGATGATTAATTAGCAAAGACTGTCATCCATTATTTACTTTACTGGTCTTGCTGCTAGTCTCATTGGCAGCACAGAGCAATAGCATAGAGGGATGATAATCTCCTGAAAAAAACAAAAGCTGCTTGTCATTCATGAGCTAATCATAGAGGAAGAGTATTGTCTGTGGTACTGAGACATATCTAGCTGAGTCTGCTGCTGCTTTTTTGGCTTAGCTTGCTTCCAGTTGGGTATCTGGTAAAGCAATGTTCTAAGTAGCTTTAAGGCCATATTTTTTTGCTCTTTATCTAAGGTGGGGAGATGCTTAGTCCCAAAGATGCATGTTTTTTTGGGAAAAATCTGGTTAGATCAGTTCCTGATTGACTCTATCAAGAATATAGAAATTCATGTTACTTGATTATTAGACTCATTTGAGAGTAGATTAAAATATATTTTTTAAAAAATCCTTACACCATAGGGATAATTTTCCAGTTGCAACAAGTTACACATTTTAGAACTTATTACTCAAAGATTTGCATTTAAGCATAAGTGAAAAATAAAAATTGTGAACTGCACAGATCATTCAAAATCTAAAATAACACACTTTGAAAAAAGCAACATCAGCACAAGGTTGTGTTGTGTGTGTAAGTCGGTAGGAATGACAGTGTGTTTGTGTGAGTGATAGACATATACTGCGTGTGAATGACAGAGATGTGCATTTCCCTTTTAAGTATGCTGCCGCTGCCAGGAAGCTCCCTCTATCCTTAGCTCTATCATGTACCCCTTCGCTGTGGTGCATGTGAGGGTGCTGCCCATTACAGCACCCCTTTCCTCTAGCTTGCCCAGCAAGCAAGGAACAGCTCCAAGGGAGAGGGCAAGAGCAGCATGGCAGTGAGGGAGGGGCAGCTGAAGTGCCATCATGTGATAGCCTTGTGACCAAACCAGTCAGGATCATGTGTCAGAGGTTCCAAGTTGATCTACCAGTAGATCCCTATCTACTGGTTGCTGACCACTGATCTAGACTTTAGTAAGGCATTTAATACAGTCTCGCATGACTTTCTCATTAACAGACTAGAAAAATATAATCTAGATGGAGGTACTATAATGTGGGTGCTTAACTGGTTGGATAACTACTTTCTGGGAATAATGATCAGTGATTTTTTTTTTTCAGTCATGCTGGGAAAACGTAATGAGTTGGAATCCCAGTGATCAGTTTTGGGACTAGTTCTGTTCAATATCTTCATCAATAGCTTAGATAATGGCATAGAGAGTACACTTACAAAGTCTGCAGATGATATCAAGATGGGAGGTGTTGCAAGTGCTTTGGAAGACAGGATTATAATTCAAAATGATCTTGACAAACAGGAGAAATGGTCTGAGGTATTCAGTAATCATCATCATCAGTCCCTTGACTGAGGTCATTGGGGTGCCTTCATGACAACGTTCCTCATAGTGTCTCTCCACCTTTGGCGGTCGTGTGCCAATTCTTGAGTTCCAGCAAAGCTCATCCCTGTCCATTCTTTAATGTTGTCTATCCATTGCCTTTTCTGTCTGCCATGTCTCAGTAAGGACAAACACAAAGTTGTCTGCTTAGGAAGGAACAGTCAGTTGCAAACATACAAAACTGGAAATGATGACCTTGGAGAGAGTGCTGCAGGAAGTGATCAAGGGGTCATAGTGGACCACAAGCTAAGTATGAGATAGTGTGACACTGCTGCAAAAAACCCCAAACGTCATTCTGGGATATATTAAGAGGAGTGTTGTAAGCAAGACATGAGAAGTAATTTTCCTTCTCTACTATGTGCTGGTTCTCAAATGGAGTATTGTCATGTTGTGGGTGCCATATATTCAGGAAATGTGGAGAAATTGGAGAAGGTCCAGAGAAGAGCAACAAAAATGATTAAAGGTCTAGAGAACAGGACCTGTGAGGGAGGACTGAAAGATGTGCATTTGTTTTTGTCGGGGGGAAAAAAAAAGACTGAGAGGGGCCAGAACATATTTTCAAGTACGTAAAAGATAGTTACAAGAGAAGGGAGGAAAAAGTGTTCTCCTTAAGATCTGATGATAGGACAAGAAGCAATAGGCTTAAATTGCAGCATGGGAGGTTTAGGATGGATTTGAGGAAAAACTTCTGAACTGTCTGGATGGTTAACTACTGGAATAAACTGCCTAACGAGGTTCTGGAACTTCCATCATTGGAGATTATTTAAGAGTAGGTTAGACAAATTAAATGGATGAGGTTTAACAGTTATGGTTAATCATTATGGCCTGGAGCAGCCACTTCACTCCCCCCCGCCCGCCTTGCCCACAGTGGGTAGGGTGTTGCACCAGCCCCGGAGGGCTGCCACAGGTGGGATGCTCTAGCTGGGCCAGGGAAGGGGTGGCTGGGAAGCGGATGGGGTGGGCTGGAGCAACCCGATCCATGGCATGCTGGGACTGAGGCTGCTTTGGCCTGGCTGGAGCATGCCATTCTGTGGTGGCACTGTGAGCAGGGACACTCCAGCCTGGCTGAAGTAGCCTCAGCCCCCAGGACACCATGAGAAGGGGATGC
Organism: Carettochelys insculpta; assembly: GCF_033958435.1. Classification (NCBI taxonomy): domain Eukaryota; kingdom Metazoa; phylum Chordata; order Testudines; family Carettochelyidae; genus Carettochelys; species Carettochelys insculpta. Next base: position 226,770,788 of record NC_134138.1, read on the forward strand.
TCCAGTCTGGCGGTAGCAGCCCCTAACAATGGTAGGGAGACCACTCCAGCCCAGCTGGGTTGGAGCAGCCCCCCTCAGCTACTCCCCACTCATTTAATCAGTTAACTTGTTTAATCCTAGTGTTTAACTGGTTAACCAATTAAATGGGATTTTACATCCCTAATCAAGATCAGTGATGGGTTATATAGGATAATAAGTGGGCAACATGAGTGGCCCTCAGTGGGCCACAATATTGTCATAACCAAAATGGTCTCCTAGGTGGGATAGTGTTGCTAACTGTGTTTGCATACACAGAATTTGCAGAATATACAGGTCAAACTGTGGCAGCACTTTGATTTGATGCAGAGGGAGCGCATGGCCCACATAGACAATATTGTGTGCAATCAGCATGCATTTCACTTCATGTGCCCTTGCTTTCTTATGTGTCACTTTCATAATGCTGATGCGGGGGGGGAACAACTCTGTGGATGGAAACCAGAACAACCCTTTGCATGGACAATGGTAAGCAAAATGTCTCATAGGCTACACGTAGAACCCCAATGGGCAGCATATAGCCTAGGGGCTGCAGGTTTACTAGCCACTGGTTTAGATAACGCTTTGTCTTGCCATGCGTGCGGGGGATCTGGACTTGACAATGTGGTGAGATCCCCTTCCAGTTCTATGATTCTATGATCTTTTCCTCTGCCTTCGACACTGTTACATCTTAGACATCACTGCTGCATGCTTTTTGACTGTTGCTATTGGTCAGAGATGCATATGACAGAGGAAGTGGCAACAAGAAATGAAACCGAAGGAGGTGGAAGATTCTGAGTGAACACGATCATATACCATAATGAATGTATTGTTTTATCTTAACCTATGCTGTGGCATAAAGAGTTTTCTTAGACTTTTGCAAATGCATGAGTGCCTGGAATTTTGGGTAGTGTGATTAACCTAGACTACTGTAGCTCAGTTACCACTCTTTATAACTGAGTACTTATCAGATTGTTTCATGATTACAACTGAACTGATCTTGACTTGTCTGCTTGTTTCTGTGGTGTCAGTCTAGAAAAGGAGAAGTAACGAGTCCTTGTTGATTTTTCTTTCCCCATCCGGTTCTGCTTGGACTAAGGTCTTTTTGTGGTTAGTTAAAGACAGTAGAGATACTTTGGACCTCATTATTGATGGCTATTATTATTACCTCCATTTTATGTGGCAAGCTCTTGCGCAGGATCCAAGGTTGGTCATTTTGGACCTTTAGTTTATTAATGTCCCATCTCAAATATTGCTTTTGTTAGGGAATTTTATTAAGGAAGTGGTGTTGGAGAGCCATGACACAGCTGAAGTCCAGATATCTCTGACATCTGTCTGGTTTACACTGTGGGTATGGAACTGAGGCCTTGTTTGTGCAGCACAGTTAGGTTGACCTCACTGCCTTATATCTACCTAATAATGAATGTGTCTACATTACATTATACCTTCTGCTGATGTAACTCACCTGCTACGTTGTTCCATTTCCTAGAGAAGCACAACACTTAATTCTGTGTTAGACTGACACAGGGACAGCATAGACACCACACTACTTATGTCTATATTCCTTGCCTTGGGGAAGTGACCCCACAATGCTCTGCTCTGCTCTGACAGCTCTTGTAAACCTTTTCAGCTCCACTGCACAGCAACCAGATACACAGAAAAGAACCCTTGTTAAAAGAACAGGAACTTTTGAATTTCTATTGCTTGTGTTTTGGCGTGGAGAGCTTATCTGCCTGGCTAATCAGGGTGGCTCCACATGTAGTCCAGTCTGGTGTATGCCAGAGGTGATGGATCTTCTTGGTGTGTGGGGAGAAGAGGTTGTGCAATTGCAGCTCCAATCCAGCTGTAGAAACATGGACATCCATGAGCAGACAACATAAGGAAGCAGGGCTATACCAGAAACACACAGCAATCAAGGAAATGCAACAGGCATATCAGAAGATAAAGGAGGTGATTGGTCACTCTGGTGTATCACTGCAGCTATATTGGCTCTACAAAGAGCTGCTTGATGCTCAGTGGTGATCTCACTATGATCCCCAAGACCAGCTTGGGTACCTCTCAGGAGCTGGAGTCCTGGGCCAATGCAGGAAACACTTAAAGAGGAAGTTTTGGTTGAGGAGGAGAATGGGAGACAAGTGTGTGGATGATCAAATCTCCTAGAGAGTCAGGAGCTGTCTGTAACCCTGGAGCAGCCTAATCAGTTGCAAAACAGTATCATGACTGAGCATGATGTCAGGGAAAGAACCTCTGGTGAATCTGCAATTTCAAATAATATTATCGAATCACATATTCTTATATCTTAGTTTTAATTAAAACTAACATGAGGTACAGTTGCTGTGTGCTTCTCAATGGCCACATGAGTTAGGCAGAGGGTTCCCCATGAAAAATGACAGTTTATGCACCCAGTGATGGTTCAGGAATCCTCCACAAAGGCCTCGAGGAAACTTTTTTGTGGAGGTACTCTGCAGTTTGTTGCAGCAAGTTTCTGGGAAGGGCTGTCTTATATCTGCCACTACGGTAAGAGAGTTCCCCGTGCCGCTCCAGCATTAACTTGGCTGGCATGGTCACAGCATGTACCATAGGAGCTTAAGGATCTGGTCTGTACTTGGACACTGCAATATTTCTTCCCTTGCCACCACTGTTACTCTTAGGAGAGTGATATCAGCCAGTATCACCTAAAGGAGACTGGTGGTAATTTTTATTTCAACTGCTTAGACTGAAAATAGTAGAGTCTGTGCATACAACAGGGTCTGTGACTTCCCCCCAACCCACTGTGAACGTCTTCCCCTTCACCCATGGTTTCCAAAACATGGCTGTAATTTAGGTGCCAGGGTAGACCTTAGTAATGGCAAGCGTTGGGCAGTGCCTAATAGCATTGTCATCAGGAGAGGAAGACTCTCTGGGAACCACAAAGTTTCCCTCTCCTCACTTGCCACCACAAGCACATCCCCAGCACAGCCTCAGCCAAGGCTTACAGCTTGGGGGTGGCAGCACAGTTCCTGATCTCTAGACAACGTCCATGTTACAAAAGGGAGATGATGGCCCTTACCCACCTCTCTTTCTGCGGTTGGTTTGCCCACCCAATGCTGCTGATGGTCCAATGGCCATGACTGGGATAGCAAACTGGTTCAGTGAATACCTTGTGTAATTGAAAATGGTATGCCTTAATCTTCCATGAAATAATTTTTTTTATATAGCAATTCTGTACTAGACATTGACTCTGTAGTGACAGTGGTTACTTTGTGCTTTCCATGGCTCAGAGTGGACAGTATGGTCTTCAGCGCTAGACTCTCCTAGATAAGATGAGGGTGAAAGAGAACGTGTGATTGACTGACTGCCTCTGAAATAGTGGATGCTGAGCAGAGAATCATAGAAAAGTAGGACTGGAAGGGACCTCGAGAGGCCATCGAGTCCAGCCCCCTGCCCTCATGGCAGGACCAAGCACTTTCTAGACCATCCCTGAAAGCCATCTATCTAACCTCTTCTTAAATAGCTCCAGTGATGGAGATTCTACCACCTCCCTTGGCAATTCGTTCCAGTGTTTGATCACCCTGACAGTTAGGAACTTTTTCCTAATGTCCAACCTGAACCTCCCCTGCTGCAATTTGAGTCCAGTGCCTCTTGTTCTATCCTCAGAGGCAAGGAAGAACAAGTTCCCTCCCTCTGCCTTATGACACCCTTTTAAATACCTGAAAACTGCTATCATGTCCCCCCTCAATCTTCTCTTTTTCCAAACTAAACAAGCCCAATTCTTTCAGCCTTTCTTCATAGGTCATGTTCTCTAGCCCTTTGATCGTTCTCGTTGCTCTCCTCTGGACCCTCTCCAATTTCTCCACGTCCTTCCTGAACTGCGGTGCCCAGAACTGGACACAATACTCTAGCTGAGGCCTAACCAGCTCAGAGTAGAGTGGGAGAATGACTTCTTGTGTTTTGTTCACAACACACCTGTTAATGCATCCTAGAATCATGTTTGCTTTTTTTGCAACAGCATCACACTGTTGACTCATATTTAGCTTGTGGTCCACTATAACCCCTAGATCCCTTTCTGCTGTACTCATTCCTAGGCAGTCCTATTTCTCTCTGTGAAATACTGGATGTGAACACTGAGAGCAAGAGAGCAACCCAGGAGAATGAGCATGGGATTTAGCACATTGAGGACTCTGAAGGGACAGACAGACACGTTTGACCATCTGGCTGACCTTCAGGAAAAATGTCTTCAGGCTAGACTCCCTCTGCAGTCCTTGGAGAGTGGCATTCTAACATTGCTGTATTCTTCCTTCTATCTCAAATGTTCCATAAGGCAAGATGGGAAAATGCAATATTCTTTCCAGTCAGTTCTGTTTAAAGAGTTTGAAGAATAAAAGCTGCACATATGGTGATGGTGGACAGGTGAGGCCATGGTGCTTTAAAGATTAGATGGATGAGGTTTTTTTTTTTTCCCCCTCCCAGTTTTATTTTTACATGTGTTCAATAAAGGCTTTTGCCTTGAACATGATATCTTCTATTAATTTAAAATGGGTTTGTGGGGAAGGTCAGAAGCGGGGAAGCTGAGGCAGTGGAAGGGATGTCCTGGAGGCAAACCTAGCAGCCATACCTACATTCACTCTGTAGGAAGGAATAAAACAGAGAGAGGCAATGCAGGTTGGTGTGAGTCACTACTAAAACTGGTTTTCCAAGCCTCCCTGAGATTCAGTGTTCCTCGCTGAGTTCCTCTTCTAATCCTGGTATCTGGCTGCTGTGGAAACCTCTCTCCCTTTTCTTCTCAGATATTATAGAGCACGTAGCAGGCAGCTATAACCATGGGGATGATTATATATGATTGGAGATACACATCTCCTAGAACTGGAAGGGACCTTGGGAGGTCATCTGTTCTAGTCCCCTGCCCTCTTGGCAGGACCAAGCACCATCCCTGACATCTGTGTGTGTGTTTATTTAAAAACACACACACACACACACACAAAATGCCCACAGACCTGGTTTGCTCGCACCAGGGATTGAACCCGTGATCATAGGGGCTAAAGCCCTGTGCTGTACCTCGTGAGCTTATTGCTTTAATTGAAATCTAACTTAGCAACCAGACTGTGCCAACAACCCTTTTAATGGCCAAAAACGTATTCCAGCACCCTTCTGCACTTTCTGATCCTGTAGCTGAACAAGTCCTTGACACTGTCCCATGTATTAAATGTGGGATTAAGGAATGCTATTGGCATTTCAGTGTCGCCAATTATTATTTTGTGTTTTGGAAAAAAAAAAAAAAAGTTTCCTGTTTGCACCTCTCTGAACAGACTGGTGTTCTCAAAAAATATGTGTCATGAACCTTCCCTAAATTCTGCATACTGATATCAATAAAATGGCCCTGATTATCCAACATTACTAGCAACACCATTGAGAAATGCCCTTTCTTGTGTTCTTTGGCAAGGTGGTCTGAAGGTATGCATATCCCTTTTGATATCAAAAAGGCAGTCAAGTAGCACTTTAAAGACTAACAAAATAATTTATTAGGTGAGCTTTCATGGGACAGACCCACTTCTTCAGACCATAGCCAGACCAGAACAGACTCAATATTTAAGGCACAGAGAACCGAAAACAGTAATCAAGGAGGACAAATCAGAGAAAAATGATCAAGGTGAGCAAATTGGAGAGTAGAGTGGTGGTGGGGGGGAGGTCAAGAATATAGATTAAGCCAAGTGTGCAAACGAGCCCCTATAGTGACTTAGAAAATTCCCATCCTGGTTCAAACCACATATTAATGTCCCTTTTTGATATGTCACCCCACAGCAGTTAGGGAGCCCCCTTGTGGAAAAACCATCCAATATCTCCTGCACGTTGTCTTGAGTCACAACCGTTCTTAGCAAATGGTGATTAATGGCCCTGCATACTCAGATCACAGTGGCTCTCACAGTGAATTTGTCAACTTCAAACAGATTCCCCACTGATCAGCAGCAGTCTGGGATCTCAAACTTCCACAGAGTGGTTGCCACTCACTTCCTTGTCAGAGGAGATCTCATTTTAGTGTTGCTGCTCCTTAGGGCTGAGGAGAGGTCTTCACACACTTCTTGAAAAGGGGCTTTGTGTATACAAAAGTAATACAACCTCTGCTTGTCATCCCATATCTGCATAACAGTGTGATACCCACTCATCAGCGCTTGTTTCTTGATGCCACAAATAGTGCTCCAGTGTGTTCAGTGGCTGCATGACTGCCAGCAGCAACTGGGATTTTTTTTTTTTTTTCATTCCTGTGTGGCAGCTCCTCCCACAGCTCCAGAGATGCTGCAGGACAGTGTGTGCTGTTGTGTTTATAATGCTCACAATAGTGCTCAAATGAGTGGCCTCCGTGTTTCTTGGAATTTTGTATGTATGTGGCTTTGCCAGCCTTTTGGAAAAAAAAAGGTGTGAAATATAATGGGTTGCAGTTGAAATAAGGAGTGGGAGGGTGAAAACCGCATCGTGGGACTTTGAGGCCGTGTTCCCAATCCCACCCCTAAACAAATGCTTTGGTTATGAGAGACACTGCAAGCCCTTCCTAAAACCGGTTGCAGAGTTGCACTGTCATTAATTTACCCTTGATGCACTCTTTAGCAGTGCTTGAACTGATGCAAAATGAGGACATGTTCTACCAACACGTGTGATATGGACACGCAGCACTGACTTAATTACTACAATAGCTAGATGTGAGCTTCACTGAAGTTGACTTAAATTTGTAGTTTAGACATGCCCTGAGGCTGTATTAATATTGATCTCCTCTTGGCTATGTACCAAAGTGAGATCTTCAGGTTGATTTTTATTCGATTTATTTGTGGCCTTTTTCTCCAATGAGTTTAAAGTTCTGTTCTCACACTTATGGCTGCTGAGGAATTTGTCTTTCATCTGTTTTGTTCCTCCTTCCTTCGAAAAAGCCCGGAGGGCAGTGTTATAACAACTGCCAATCTTTCTAGAAGAATCTCGCTCTCAGGGCCACAAGTGCCTTTGTCTTATTATCTTTCCTGCATCACTCTTCAGTAACTGCATGTTTCTGTTCAAATCTAATATACCTGTGTTGGGGGCAAGCAGGGATGAGTATCAGTCTCCAGAAGTGGGAGACCTGATGTTAGTGCTAAGATATGTTTTTGGTAATTGAAAGTTTTATTGGCTTAGATCAAGGGTCAGCAACCCCCAGTGTGGGTGCCAAGAGTGGCATCAGAGTCATGTGGCATGTGAGGCAGGAGCTCAGCCCCTCTCCTCTTCCACCATGCCATTGGGAGCTTGCTCAAAGCCATGCTGCCTGTCTATTAATAAACAAAGACCACCTAATACTACCAACCACCAGCTAAACCGTAAAGCTCTGCATCTTTATTTATTAATTAAGCTGTTGTAAGTAGGACTATTAGTAACTTCAAAAAGTATCATCGGCACTCAGACCGTACATAGGGATCAAAAGGTCAAATTTCGGCACTCCCTTAGAAAGGTTGCTGACCCCTAGTCTAGATAAATCAGAAATGTAACTGCCAGTGCAGAAATAATCTTTTTAGGCACTGTATTACAGCTGATAACTCATTGGTGTCTATTCCATTATTTTAAAAATTCCTAATAATTTTAGATAACTAATTGTTTGTTTGTAACTGGTATGGAATTCTTATCACTTACCAAAGTATGGTCCAAAACTGTAAAATCACTTCTTTCTCATCAGCACTGGAGAAGTATAACTAAGCAATCAGTATTTCAACAAGTATTTATTTTCAGTACGTAAGTTAAGGGAGGAAATATCATGATCTGTGGCTTGCAGCTGTTGTGTACTCTTATCCATATCACTTTGTACAGAATCTGGTTTGGTAGCTAATTTATTAGGGCTGTCCAGTGATTAATTGCACTGTTAAACAGCAATAGAATACTCTTTCTTTAGATATTTTAGATGTTTTCTACATTTTCAAACATTTTGTTTTGAGTGAGCACACAGAATATGAAGTGTACAATGCTAATTTTACAATTTAATTACAAATATTTGGATTATAAAAAAAGAAATAGCATTTTTTCAGTTCTCCTAATACAGCTAATGCAGTGCAATCTCTTTATCATGAAAGTTGAACTTGAAATGCAGTTATTTTTGTACATAATTCTCATTTATCTATAACACAATGTAAAACTTTGCAGCCTGAAAAGTCTACTCAGTCCTACTTCTTGCACAGCCAATTGCTAAGAGAAAAAAAATTTGGTTTCCATTTGCAGGAGATAATGCTGCCTGCTTCTTGTTTACAACGTCACCTGAAAGTGCATTCATATGGCAGTGTTACAGCCTCCATCACACAATATTTACATGTCAGATATGATAAAGATTTGTCTCTTCCCTTCATGCCTCAACCACCATTCCAGAAGACAGGTACCCATGCTGATAATGAGTTCTGCTCAGAGTGAAATAAGCTAGTGTGCCCTGGTGCTGTACACTGGTCAGAGATTGGCAAGCTGGGACACACTGGCTGACTTTCACCTTTGCTAGCAGGAGTTGCTTGCCTTCTAGTTACTCACTCTTGTGGCTTCCCATCCCCCTCTTCCCTGAGGAAATTTTCACCCAATTAGCGCTCCCAGTTGGCACATAGCCCAGCAGAGAGCATTGGGTCACCTGCCCTCCACCCCCAGCCACCTGCAGTTCAGTTGCCCCTGGTCCTACTAGTGGTCTGCCATTGGCTGAGAGCTCTCAGCGTGCACCCAGGAATCGTAGCATGCCATGACAGACTGTCCTAGGCCTTGCCCCACTGCGTTTTCCATGCTTCCAGTCATGTTCTCAGAGTGGGAGAATTTCCACCTTTGACACCCCATGGCAGCCCATGAGTGAACAGCCAGTAGGGGACATTGCGGGCAAAACCGCCTGAGGCTGTGCAGACACAGTGCACCCAAGCTCCACTCCTGGGATCTAGTGGCTGGGCAGTGCAGCCCTGCTGTCCGCACCACCCCTGGTGCTCAGGCAGCAGGGCAATGAGGTCCCTGCCACCCCAGAGATCTGGCAGCTGGGCAGTGCGGTGGCTGCATTCCTGGCCCCAAGCTTCCCCACACACCTGCTACCTGCCTCTGTCCTGACTCCTGAGCCCTCCACACCTCTAACCCCCTCCCCTTACAGAGGGCCACCAAGAAGGAAGAACAGGATGATGTGACCTTAGTGGATGAAGAGCCTGATTGGGCATCTTTCAAATCATTGGAGTGCTACTATAACTCACTTGTATCCCATGTGTGGATTTATATTCTCATTCTGCAGTCCTGTGTTCATACACAGTTAATACAAACCTGTGTTTGAAAACATTCAGCTCTATATAAACACTTCCGAGTGCTGTGGAAAGTTTTCCTTGCGAAAATAGTTTTTCATTCTTCACAGCCCTAGATTCTCACATTGATTTAAGTAGGATTTTTATCACAACCTAGTAGTCACAGGCAATTGTAAGGGCTTAGTTTTTCCTCCCTTTGGAGATGAGTTTTCTCGTGACTTTTTAATGAGAACAAAACTGGACTCGAATAACCTAGCCAGCTTTGTCCACGTGTATTCTGGAGATACCATCACTGGACGTAACCAGGTTATTCACAGAATCACGGGCACGTTCTCGTGTTCCACAACTAACATCATATATGCCATCATGTGCCAACAATGCCTAGGTGTTTTGTATATTGGACAAAGAGTTAATGGGCACAAAACAGACATAAAAACACTGCTGATCCACAAACCAGTCAGCAAACATTTTAATGGAGTGGGCCATTCTGTTAATGACTTAAGTCTGTGTCTTACTGAAGAGGAATTTTCATGGCAGTCTTGAAGGAGAGGCTGCTGAACTCTTTTATATTCAAATTCGACCCATTAACATGTGGTTTGAATCAGGATGTGAATTTTCCGGGTCATTATAGGGGCTCTTTTGCATACTTGGCTTAATCTAATTCTTGACTCCCGCCCCTCTACTCTCTGATTTGCTCACCTTGATAATTTTTTATGATTTGTCCACCTTGATTACTATTTTTGGTTCTCTGTGCCTTAAATATTGAGTCTGTTCTGGAATGGCTGGGATCTGAAGAAGTGGGTCTGTCCCACGAAAGCTCACCTAATAAATTATTTTGTTAGTCTTTAAAGTGCTACTTTACTGCTTTTTTGTTTTGATAGTATATAGACTAGCACAGCTTTCTCTCTGTTAATATAATATATAGTTGCTCTTTCTCCAGTTAGACCTACACAATATGGCCATGTCTACACGAGCCAAAAACTTCGAAATGGCCATGCAAATGGCCATTTTGAAGTTTACTAATGAAGCACTGAAATACATATTCAGCGCTTCATTAGCATGCGGGCGGCCGCAGCACTTCGAAATTGGCACGGCTTGTCCAGACGGGGCTGCTTTTCGAAAGGACCCCGCCTACTTCGAAGTCCCCTTATTCCTATGAGCAGATAGGAATAAGGGAACTTCGAAGTAGCTGGGGTCCTTCTGAAAAGGAGCCCGGTCTGGACGAGCTGCACGGCGGTGAGCCACGTCAATTTCAAAGTGCTGTGGCTGCCCTCATACTAATGAGGCGCTGAATATGTATTTCAGCGCTTCATTAGTAAACTTCGAAATGGTCATTTCGAAGTTTTTGGCTGGTGTAGATGTACCCTATGTGGCAGAAAGAACATTAGTCATGAAATAAGAGGTGAGGTCAGGGTGTCTTTTAGAAATCATCAGTGACTAAGTAATTGTGGGAATTTAGTCATATTAAAATTGTTGCTAAGGCTGATGGATAGAAATCCTCCATGTAAAGACTGGGGGGAAAAATACATATTTAGTGATCTCCTTAAACATATGTTGTGGTGTTTTGCTAATATACCTGTAATGACTTTCTATAGAGGGCAGTGTAAAGACTAATTTATCTTCTGGATTGGTATCGATCAAGGTAAAGCTAAGATCAATATTAGATTTTGAGGGTCAGTACATTTGCAAATGGGATGACATATTGAAGACAGTGCATATATTAGGTTGTGGGTTTTTTTTTAAGGAGCGCGGAGAGTTCAGCTATTTGTGGTGTGGTATGCATAAACAGGGCTGAGGTAGTAAAGGATTGTCTGTTTTAATAGGTTATTTTCATGTCCAAATTAAACTAGACATAATGGTTAAAATGCTTCCTCCTTTCTTAGTGTGAGTGTGAAAATTTGCCTCTATTGAGTGCAGAGGCACAACTCCCATCTACCTCACTGGGAGCAGGAATTTATCCTCTGTTTGTGGCTTTCAGCTTTTTACATTTGCAGACTCCTAACAAATTTCAGATGAAAATATGGATCCCTTAGTTGTAGTCTGCAGACCCCAAGATGAAAACCACTGTTCTATAGGAATAGTAACCTTTTGCACAGACCCTAGACTGGTGGTTACTAAATTGTGGAGTGCCTCCCCTGGGGGCATAGAAGACAGTTCTAGGGGGCAGAGGCAGATCCCAAACCAGCCTTCATGGGAGGGCAAAGAGGGGCTCCCAACTCTGCTCTGGCCCAGCCCACAACCATAGCTCCATCCCCAGCTCCGTTCTGGCCCCATTCTTGGTTCTGGCGTCCAATCATAGGGATGGAAGAGACCTCAGGAGGTCATCTAGTCCAGCTCTTTGCTTCAAGCAAGATCAGTCCTCACTAAGTCATCCCAGCCAGGACCTTGTCAAGCCAGGACTTAAAAACCTTGAGGGGTGGAGAATCCACCACCTGTCTAGGCAACACATTCTAATGCTTCATCACCCTCCTGGTGAAGTAGTTTTTCCTAATATCTAACCTACACCTCTCCCTCCTCAACCTCAGACCATTGCTCCTTGTTCTGCCATCTGACACCACTGAGAACAGTTTCTCACCCTCCTCTTTAGAGCTCCCCTTCAGGAAGTTGAAGGGTGCTATTAAATCACCTCTAAGTCTTCTCTTCTGTAAACTAAACAAGCCCAAATCCCTCAGCCTATCCTCATAGGTCTTGTGCTCCAGACCCTTAATCATTTTTGTTGTCCTCTACTGAACCTGCTCCAGTACATCCACATCCTTTTTATACTGGGGGGGCCCAAAACTGGATACAGTATTCCAGATGTGGCTTCACCAGTGCCGAATAGACGGGAACAACTACTTTGCTAGATCTGCTCGAAATGCTCCTCCTAATGCACCCTAGTATGCCGTTAGCCTTCTTACTCATATCCAGCCTTTCATCCACCATAACCCTTAGGTCCCTTTCCGTCTTACTGCTGCTGAGTCGGTCAGTCCCCAGCCTTTAACAATGCTTGGGATTCTTCCACCCCAGGTGCAGGACTCTGCACTTCTCCTTGTTGAACCACATCAGAGTTCTTTTGGCCCAGTCCTCCAATTTATCCAAGTCACTCTAGATTCCCTCTCTTCCCTCCAACATATCTATCTTTCCCCCTCATTTTGTGTCATCCGCAAACTTGCTGAGGGTGCAATCCAGTCCCTTATCCAGGTCATTAATAAAGACGTTGAACAACACCGGCCTCAGAACCGAGCCTTGCGGCACTCTGCTTGAAACTAACCACCATCCAGATATTGAGCCATTGACCACTACTCGTTGGGCCCGTCAAGCCAGCTTTCTATCCATTTTATAATCCAAGGATCCAATCCGTATTTCCTTAACTTATGGACAAGAATGGTGTGGGAGACTGTATCAAAAGCTTTGCTGAAGTCAAGGTATATCACATCCACTGACTTCCCCATGTCCACAGAGCCTGTTACCTCATCATAGAAGCTAATCAGATTGGTCAGGCAGGACTTGCCCCTGGTGAATCCATGTTGGCTACTTTTGATCACTTTTCCCTCTTCCAAGTGCACCAAAATGGATTCCTTGAGGATCCCTTCCATTATGTTCCAGGGACTGAGGTAAGGCTAACCAGTCTATAGTTCCCTGGATTGTCCTTCTTTCCTTTTTTAAAGATGAGCACTACATTTGCCTTTTTTCAGTTGTCTGGTATGTCCCCTGATCTCCAAGAGTCTTTAAAGATAATGGCCAAAGGTTCGGCAACGATATCTGCCAATTCCCTCAGTACCCTCGGATGCATTAAATCCAGACCTGTGGATTTGTGTATGTCGAGGTTTTTTTTTTCTAGATAGCTCAGAACTTGTTCCTTCCCTACAGATGGCTGCCCTCCACCATCCCATACTACATTGTTTAGGACTGTTGTGTGGGAGTTGACTTTGTCCATGAAGACTGAGGCAAGAAAAGCATTGACTACATCATCTGTCACTAGGTTACCTCTCTCATCCAGAAATGGCCCCACACCTTCTCTGATAACCCATTTATTGTTAACATGCCATAGAAATTCTTCTTGTTACTCTTCACATCATGGCTCCCAGGAGAGTACAAATTCAGTAAGGGGGATGTGAAAGGAAAAGTTTGGTGACCACTGCCTTAGACATGGTCTGCTGACTCCCCCAGGAATTCACAAACCACAGGTTGAAAACCACAGCCTTGTATTTAGATTCATAAAGTAGTGGTGGGACTCAGGTTAGCTGTTTTCTTTTTTAAAGCAGGCTGTTTAAGTGGCTATTTTGTAATGGGACTCCATCTATCAATAGTACACTGTGACTTACATTTTAGTTTTTCTAATGTGGTAGTTTGAGTTCACGTTACATGATTGTTATTAGAACTTTCTGATTTTTGGCAATCCATTTTAAATTGAAGCTTTACAGGTTCCTTTTTCATCAAAACAGAGTATTTGTGTATAGAAAATTGACAAAAGTAAATACTTCGTAAAATATTACACAACATGTGGACTGTACAAAATTTAAACTAACATAACTGTTGCAGTAATACATTTAAATTGTACATGTACCCAGAGATTTTGTATGAGACAAATACCACTTAAGTAAAACTTAGGTTTTGAGATTTACAAAAATGCCAATACACTGCTTTCAGTAGGAGCAGGCTGCTCAGCTCCTGCAAGCACCTTTGCAATTCCCATCTTATTCTACTATGTTTCACACATAAATTGGGTGACCAACATCAAAGCAGAATTTTCCAGAAAATATTCCATCATCTGATCTTCCATCCTTCCTGAACTTACAGTTCCCCTCCGCCCCCACAAAAGAGAAATGTCATCTTGTATTGGTTTGTTTTAGAGCATGCTGGGCTAGAGTCTCAGCTGATGTTCATGGGTGTAGTTCCTTTGTCTTCAAGGGAGTTATTCAGTTGGCACCCTCTGAGAACTTGGCAGCTGTTTTGAAGCCCGGTGTTTGGTAGCTATGAAATGAGGCTGGACCAATCAGAGTAGACCAAACCATAGGTCTTATCCCATGTGGAGAATTCCCTGTCATTCAACAGGAGGTTAATTCGTAAGTTTATTGAGAACAGACAGTAGATTAGTAAGCTACAGAATATATAATATTCAGCGATAGATGAGCTTGCTACCCACATATGCCAAAATAAATGAAGGTGGAGGGATAACTCAGGGATTAGAGCAGGGATGGCCTCTGGGCCAGAATCTGGCCCGAGGAGCCTTTTCACCTGGCCCACAGAGCAGGCCTTTCTAGGGTCTGGGGCAGGTTTGATTAAAAATATCTGACAGGAATGGTGATCGGTCATGCTGTGAGTGCAGGGGACTGGATTTGACGACTTCTGGAGGCCCTTTCCAGTTCTGAGATGTATATCTCCATGTTTCAAGTGCTATGTTTCTTAAAACTGCAAAGGGCCAATTTCATAACAGATGAAGGAAGTCAGAAATCATGTGCAGGTGTTCACAAGCACTACTTTCACTCGTGTTAGCCACATTCTGGAGGCTGAGGAGGCTGTTCCTCCTTGCTCCTGCTGGGCATTTTCAGACTGGAGGCAAAATATAAAAGGGAACAGCTAAAATCAGTGTAGGCTGACCACAAAGGAGAGCAGAAGGCACTGCTGAGTCCTACTGTCAGAGCTCTAGGTCACAGAGGCCAGCTATATTGAAATCCTGATGGACATCTGGCTGACCACCCAAACGATGGAGAAGTGTTGTCACTGGAAGTCAGAGTAGGAAGGGATCCAGGGATAAGGGATATAGCAATAAGAGAAAGGAAACTGTTCGCAAAAGTACTGGTTTTTGAGAGCCCTAATTTGGGACCCCATGGAGGGTGCTGAACCTAGGTTCCCTTACCCAAATTGTACCCACCACCAGATGCAATCCTCCAGGGGAGGGGTTGAGTTTCTTACCAAAGGACTCTTTACTCTGGCCATTTGACCATGGTGCCCTGAGAAGAAAGGCAGCTCTCTTGACTCTAGTCATTGGGCAAGCTGCCTTTAGTAGAACAGCTTTATGGATTCTGGCCATTGGTTTATGCTGTCATGGGAGTCAGGGAAACTTTACTGACCCCAGATTTTAGTCCAGTTGAGCCATCAAATCTCTTTTTGTCCCTCCTCCCCACTGAAACCTGACAACCTGTACCTATCCAATGACAGATCCTATTACTAGATAAGGCCGCATCTACACTAGAGAGTTCTTCCAAAATATTTTTTTGCTGGAAGGGTCTCTTCTGAAATATCCAGTGAAGCATCTAAACATAAAAAGCGTTCTTTCAAAATTAAATTGAAAGAACACAGCGCTCCTTTTGGAAGCAATCTTCCACTCCCATGTCAGGAAGAGTGCCTCCTTTCCCAAACTTCTTCTGAAAGAAAACTTGTGTAGACTCTGTCGGTTCTTTTTTTGAAAGTGCAGTCCTCATGGCACCTGTGTTTTTTTCGATCCCTGGCCTGTTGTTTTTGAAAGAGTGGGGGCTGTGTGGATGCTTTCTTTTGATCCGCTTTTTTGTGTGTGGATGTACTCTTTCAAAAAAAAGTTCTTTGGGAAGAGACCTTTCAGAAGGACTTATTTCAAAAGATCACTGAAGTGTAGACATCACAAGTTTTTGTTTTTTTTTTTTATATAGTTTATTTTATAATTAAGTCACCAATTCAAAACTTACTGGTTTAAAAAAAAAGCATGACTTAGTCCTTAGAATTGGTTTTATTCTATAATTTATAACTTCAGAATATTAGCAATTCAGTAGATCCAAATATGTGTTTTTTCCTGATCGTATCATCTCTTAGTATCTTTATAAAGTGTACAAATTTCTGTTGTCTTTCTCTGCAAAAGAATATATTTGCTGATTGACATGTTCTGCTTAGAACAACCTTTAGGTTAACTGTTCATTAAACTTCTGCCTCTAGAAATCAGGTATATATTGTCTCTTAATGCATCTATAAAAACTCCTAGAAGCTTTGGGACCTCATCCTTCAGAACGAAAGTTGCCATATAAATAAATTGTTCTTTTAATGTTAAAAGTGTAAAGTATTTCACTCTTCGCAACCTATCTCTCTCTCTGCAGTGGTGAGAATGCTGGCAGCTCAAAGTACAGAGCAGATGGATAGGAGTTTTGGGGCTATGAAAGTCCATATATGCAGCAGCTATTGTTATGCCAGACCATTACTAGATTTTCTAACAGCAGTTATCTTGTTTTCTTAATTACTTATGAAGGGGAATAAACATTCATGTTCACTTCAGCTACATCTATGCCAGGTGAAGGCGTGTGAAGCTGTCATTCTTTAATGTACTGTAGGTGGCATGATAGGGGTAAAACAGAGACCCCAATGCCATAAGAAGTGTTGGGGTGGGGCATAGGGCAGTCCTGATATTAAGTTATCTTTGGGCTGTGGATGGGTGAGTCTGGGATTGTGAAATGTGAAGATCTAGAACATGTGTGGGGGGCTTCCTGAGAAGCCCCATTATGGCCTGATGCATCTTCCCTCTGTCTTCTCCACTCTGTCCTTCTGCAATTGTCTACAATATTCACCCTGGGTTTGAGGATTTCACTGAATGTCATCCTGAGTCCTCTTTATTCTCCTCTTTATCTGACTCAGATCTTTTACAGGTGTAGTGTGAAGAGATGGTCAAAGCTGCAATGACACCAGCTACAGGTCTGTCTCTCTCATGCACACAGTAAAGCAAAATCTGACATGCAGAACTCACTTCCTGCTTTGCTAACATTGAGCATAATATGCACGTTATCATGTGTGGTTTAGAGTGCCTGTGCATGGCACCACAAACAGCACCAGATCAGAGTGAATATGGCCTGCTAGAGGTTAGGGAAATGAGGGAAGTGCTTGATTGTGTGAAACTGGTAGCACAGCACATTGGCACTGACTACTGGTCCCACTTTCCACAGCAGTGATGATTTTAATGGGTATCTCACTCCAGTGGGTAACAAAACCAGAGAGAGAGCACAGCTGCTGCTAGTCTCCTTAATCTGTCTGCTCTATTGGTGCTTGATGGGGTTTTCATTGACTGGCATGGGAAAGTGTCTTCCTTACAACTTTCAAGAAAAGATGGTGGAGTATCTCCCTGATGCTTTGCTGAGATCTCAGGAGTTTTCCAGGAACATCCCTGTGTATGTACACTGCTCTGCTTGCATTCCAACACCCTCCCCGGCACCCCGCCTAACTTTCTAGAGGGCACTGGAAAGCAGATCACAACTCTTCGGTCTGTTTCAGTATTTTTTTCTAGTACAAGTAAATTAATGAAAAGTTAAAAACTATATCCAGTACTCAGGGTTGGTGCCTTCTGCATTGGTCTGTACTGTCTGGACTGCACTGGAATTAAAAATTAGGTCATGGATCATTATGCAGTTGGAGTCGATTGGTCCCCTCCCATCAATCCCTCTTTTCCGTTGTCTTCCTTCTCCTTACTGTTCACAGGAGAAGTCCCTGACTCAGGCCCCTGGGAAGTATCAGTAGTGTCGCATGGGATGGCGGAGTGGTCTCTGCCAACAATGACACGTAGTTGTCTGTAAAAATGACAGGTTTATGGCTTGGCATTGGATTGAATGTTGGCCTTGATATCCTTTTGTCAAACTTGCCACAGCTTCTTAGCACTGCTGCTGGTCCCTGTTGTGCCCCTTTACACGTGTCCCCAAAGCAATCTGCTCATAGCTGATGTTTCTGCAGCTGGATTGGAGCTGTGCCTGCATAGCCTCTTCTCCCCACATGCCCAGGAGAGCCAATATCTTTTGTCTACTCCGGGCACACTTCCCATTTGGTTTTGGGAAGAAGGGGCTTTTGAAATCAGGAGGGTTGTTTTGAAAGACCCCTGGCTGCACGGGCAGTGTGCGTTTTGAAACAAGCAGTTTTGAAGCGCACGTGGCTGCCATATGCTAATGAGATGCTGAAATTACCTCTAGCATATTCTGAAGTGCCACATTATCGTAGCCCCTCTGAAAGGAGTGGCTAGTGTGGCTGCAGCCTGAGAGTTGTCATAGTTAACAGAGTGTCTACATACATGCTTTGCTGATCTCTATTTGTAAACTATTGCTCAAAGAGATATTATTTTGTTGGAGAAACGGACCACTTTGACTGATGGGAGACTGATTCGAAGTGTAGATACATGCACAGCAAGGATGGTGCACAGCAGTTTACATCAGTGAAACTTTATAGTATAGGCCAGGCCTTATTTTATAAAGTGAGAGCCCAATGTTGTCTTGGGTGGTTTTTGTTTTTTATTTTGTGAAAACAAGTAGTCCTGTGGCACCATCTAGACTCACAGAGGGGAGCAATAGCTCAGTGGTTTGAGCATTGGCCTGCTAAGCCTAGGCCTGTGAGTTCAGCCCTTGAGGAAGCCAGGAAAGTAGAGGACTAGACTTAATGACCTCCCAAGGTCCCTTCCAGCTCTATGAGGGGGTGTGTGTGTGTATGTATATGTATGTATGTGTGTGTGTGTGTGTGTATATGTATATATGTGTGTATATATATATATATATATATATATATATATATATATATATATATATATAAAAATATTAGATATTTTGGAGCATAAGCTTTCATGGGCAGACCTGCTTCATCGGATGCATGATGAAATGGGTCTTTGCCCATGAAAGCTTGTGTTCCAAAATATCTGCTAGTCTATAAAGTGCCACAGGACTATTTGCTGTTTTTGAAGGTACAGATTGACTACTTGGCTACCCCTCTGATTCTTTTATTTTTTAGCTACTCTTGGGAGGATTTAGGGATTTCCCTTTCTTTTTTCTTCCTGTTGAAGTAAGAGTTTCTTTTCAAATATCACAGCAAGGGCAGCTTGCTGAGATAAAGAGGTATTTACATTTGATTTGCACATTCCAAAACACAGTAGTAGTGGCAGAGGCAAATCGGGAGGATGAATTTTAAATTTCATTGTAGGCAAAATCACAAAACCTCCCCAAAAACCTTGAGCAAAAACTTTTGCTAGATTCTCAAGAAAGGTCTATAGTTTCACCCAAATCTACTGTAGGAAAGTACATAGGGGCTTCCTTTCTGCAGTCATGCCCTAGTATAATGCAGCTAACTTGCACGTGGTTGGTTGCCCGGGGGAAAATGCCACTGGGGGGTGCGGGGGGAAGGTACTTGTTTTATTTACCAGCTCCTTTTGTTGGAGTATTTCAATTGGCAAAAGTCTAAACAATGAAGTGTAGCATGGAATTTTATAAACTAATTCCTAGTTCTATGTGACTACAATCATTTGTGTAATTCTCTTTAAATAAGCAAAATTATGGTTGCTTCTTGAATTAAATCTCATGCTGTCTTGTGATTTATTAAAAAAAAAAAAAAAGCTTGCAATGCTCCTGTCGCTAGCAGCATTTCTATGTACTTGTTTTACTGCTCTAGAAACAGAAATAATCAAAATGACCTTAGGTCTGACAGCCAACTGCAATTTCTTATATTAAAACACAGCCTGCCTAGGAGGCATAATTTTAGCTAAAATCTGTCTGATGTTTTTTAGATGCTAACTTTCTAACTGTGTTTTGTGAGGACTATTTTTTTCATCAGATTTCTATTTTTTCATTGAGTGAGGTGGGCCTTTTTCAGCATTGAATAGAAATTCCTGTACTGAGGCTTGATCAGGTTTTATTTAAAAAAAAAATAAAAATAAAAGAAAAGTAATACTTGGAAAAAGTTTGACCTAAGATGAGATCTGAAAAGCTTTGGTTATTGACAGTGGATTGTATTTCCAATTTACTGATCTGATTACACTTGTGTTAGTCTCAGAGAGGTAGCGGTGTTAGTTTGTATCTTCATAAAACAAAGAAGCAATCCTGTAGGATTTTGAAGACTAAAAAAATAATTCATCAGGTGATGAGCTTCTGTGGGACAGACCCACTACTTCAGATCTGGAAATTCTGATGAAAGTAAACTGACTATGAGAATTTAACAGAAAGATAGAATAAAAAAGGCAGTTTACTTTTACCAGAATTTTACATATTGATCTCAAAACTTTTGTCAATTATAAAAATAATTCATTTTTAGAACTTAAAAATATTTTGTTTAGCCTTATTGAAATAATTTTTTTATTTCATCCTTTTATGAAAGTTATATTTTATCATAATGTTATATCATATGAAACTCCAGTTGAAAAAGTTGAGACAAGCACAGGCAATCTTAATTCTGGCACATTCAGCTCGCTGGATACTTTCTTATCATAATCTTTGGAGGCAGTGGTACTGATTTTCAACATGATGTGAATATTCTTGTATGTTCCCATGGTCAGAAAGAAAAACTGTGTCATCCTCATGCAAAATGAATCAGGGATGGTTTCTTGTTAAAAGTAATGGTGAAAATATATGTAGTACTTTAATAGGTATAAGCCCATTTGGGAAAGCAGATTGGGTTTGTCAAGAGTCACTCACTCTTTGTTCACAGAAATTTACACGAGAGTGATGAAAGTGATATTTCTTCCTCCCCAAAGATTATTGGAAAACTGTTCTGGCTACTAGAAGTATTATTCAGATTTATTTTGAGAAGTTACTGATGGAAGACCACAAATATTGGACCTTTCTCGAACTGTTCTGTACCAGCAGAAGTGGGCATTTTTCTTTTTGACTGCCAGAAATGATTACATAATGACTGAAAAAATTCGGTGGTCGTAGCAATAAACACAAACTCAGAAATATCTCTTGGCTCATGTTTGCCTTATCTTGCTGCTGTAGTAGCTTTTACTCCTTAGTTTTGGCTTGGGTTATACTTACTGATCCTTGTCAGCTGCAGCATGGAATTGTCAATCTGAACTACTTGAGTACAGTACCAGAGGCAAATAAAGGGCCCGATCCTATTGGTTTTGACACCAATGTGACTTTTTTTTCTGTTTGGCTTCAAAAGGAGCAGAACTGGTCTAAAAATCGCTTACTGCCTTTCTTGTTTACTGAACTATATGTTGTTTTCTTTTTGTCTCTCAAAATTAGACCTAAACAGCTACAAAACCAAGCAGATGCATTCTCCCTCTTGTGAGTCAGTCAGTGGTACAAAAGACTTTTTTTTTCTAATTTGCCTGGCATGGCATCTTGTTTATGTGAAAATGAATTACTTTTTCATTTGAACACTCACCTTCGATTGTAAACCGTTAGGTAATGAAACCAAAATAATTACCTTGTTCGCAGACTTCAGCTAAACTGAAGCCCTGAGGTTGGACAATGCCCTAATAACAGAAATAATTTTAAGTTAGCTACATAAAAGCAAACCTGGAAAATAAAAATATTCCTTTTTCTTTTCCATATGGGTAGTATGAGAAGAACTATTTGCTGTTTACTTGTGGGGGCACAGGATTTTACCCCTCAGCCTCAGTTGAATAAAGAATTGAGCATATGCTTAACTTTAAACACCAGAGTAATCCTGTTGAAGTAAGTTGACTATCTTAAATGCTTAAAGTTAAGCATTTATTTGGTTACCTTGCTGTTCTGGGGACATCATTCAGCAACTTTAACAACTGACCGCAACATTAATAACATACATTTTGGCAAGCAAAACCATGATGCTTTTCCCATCCCTGCCTCAAATCCTGTTTCTCATCTTTTGAGTGGCAGAGCTGCAAACCTAGATCACCTAGGCTGTTGCTATCCTAGCCCCCACCCTTTTAAAGGGGGATGCTAATGAGCCACTTTGGCAGATGCTAATGAGGCACTACTAGGAATATGCAGTGTCCATTAGCATAATGGCAGACATGCACATTTTGAAAATGCTGCTTTCGAAACGCATGCTGCTGGTGTAGATGGAGGCCTTTCAAAAGGACCCCCTCCACCAGATTTCAAAAGCCCCTTCTTCCCATTTGGTTTTAGGAATAAGGGGCTTTTGAAATCTGGTGGAGGGGGTCCTTTTGAAAGGCCCCTGTCTACACCAGTGGCATGTGTTTCGAATGTGGCACTTTCAAAATGCGTGCAGCTGACATTATGCTAATGAGGCACTGCATATTTATAGCAGCACCTGATTAGGATCTGCCAAAGTGGCTCATTAGCATCCCCCTTTTGAAAGGGAAGGCTAGTGTAGCCATGGCCGTAAGGTACAAGAACACGTGGAACAGATGTAGTGCATTCAGCTTTTTGCCAACATCATCAGATTTGTTGTTTAAGGTGAACAAATTCCAAGTGCTTTAAGAAATGTGTGAATCTAAATCCTCACATTACTTTAGTGACTGGGAGCAGAACTGGCCTAATTGTGCATTCATCAGAAGAGCGCTTCTGAAACTGCATTGCAGGCTAGCTCGGCGTGGGTCACTATAATACTTTGCCAAACATGCGGTGTACTACCGCTGATAAGAGGCTACATGCATTCCTCTAGCTAATGTATGCTTCTCACTGCCCCTTAACTGGTGAGACATATCCCCTTGAGGACATGTTGTTGTGTGGGCGGCAACTAGGGTGATCATTCTGCCTAGTGTCTGTTTATCAGTCTGTGATCTAAACATATTTATATAAAATACTGCACAACCAGTAATTCATTATTACTTTTTCCCGTTGTCCATATAAGGATCCTGTCAGTATTCACATTCCAAATATTATTTTTCTTGGAAGGGTTGTTGCTTTGATTTATTTTTTAAATAAAAGAAATGGCTATAACGAGAAATATGCCACCAAGTGTGTGGTTTTTTTTGTGTTTTTTTTAAAACTGGGTGTAATGTACAGCAGGAGAAATCTGTCATAGAATATTAATCACTCAGTGGAACAGTGTGCAAGTAATGATAAAAAAAACACTGACACCAAAAATCTTTAAAAAACATTCTTGTTGGATATGATTCTGCTGATGTTTCTCTCCCTCTATTCTGTTTACAAGGACACTAGTCTGAAGACAGGGTCTCTGTCTTGGGAATTGATTGTTTTTTGTGTTTACTGCTTCATTTAGCAGCCCACTCTTTTTGTGACATAATTATCACATCTATCACAGCTAATTGTGATGTCAAATAAGATTGATTTTGGGTTGGGAGTAAGTAACTGGAGCACCAACTGAAGATCCTCTTTTCATGACACTAACAATAAAAAAAATTACAACCTAAAACAACAGTTGGTTTGCCTCAGAAGGCTCCTCTTTCTGCCCCGCTTGAGATACAAATAGGCAGACTGAATCCTTAAATGGATTTTTAACTGTACAATAACCCTTAAAATTTGGTACTCTCAGGCAAGTGTAGCAATTAAAAATAAATACTCCCACTGTGTAAAGTCAGTCCTTCTAACACTTTGGGGGGGGGGGAGAGGAGGGAGGGAGAAAAGCAGAGTTTATCCCGTTTGTTCATGTTTTTCTTTGTATAGTCCCATCTTTTATCTGTCCTTCTGGCTTGGTGCTGACAGTAGGGCTGGTGAAAGCTGCTGTCAGCCATTGCTGCCCCCAAAATAAAGATCACTGGCCTGGGAAGGGGTAAGGCCAAGCCAGTGGTGAGTGCACTGATCAAGTATTTCCCTAAGTAGCCTCTGATATTTTGATTCCCTTGAACTAAGAGCAAAGCTTCCAATTTCTCATTCTCTTCTGGTAGATCTAACTAAAGTGAAGGTGATGGTGCACACAGAGGCTGCATCAACACTACATTACCCTTTTGGACGAGGAATGCAAATGAGGGAGATTGAGAGTTCAAATGAAACACTGATTTACAAATCTCATACTTCATTTGCATAATCTCATGCACTTGCGTGTCCAGAACAGACTTTTCTGAGAACAAAAACAGCAGTGTAGACGGGGCTTCTTTGAAAACAAACCCCATTTTTGAAAGAACTCTTCTTCCTGAAAAAACTTTGGAAGAAGGGTTCGAAAATGGCTTTTTTCCCCCCAAAGGAACCTCATCTACACTGCTGTTTCTGTTTTCGTAAAAGTCTCTTTTGGAAACATGATCACATGAGATTATGCAAATGAAGTATAAAATCTGTAAATCAGCAGTTCATTTGCATATTCAATATCCCTCATTTGCATTCCTCCTCCAGAAGGGGAATGTAGTATAGATGCAGCCAGAGGCATAAATCATGTTGGAGTGTAGTGTCCTTCATAGCAGCCACATTCAATTTGCTCCTGCCTACACTAGTGCAATTGAATCAGACCTCATGCTTTTATTTTACAAATTGCAATGTGACTTGTAATGGCAAAAAGACAGTTTGCATTATTAGCCTGTAATAATTTGATGTACTAGCTGACTTTACTGGGCAGCCATTGTTTCCTATAAAACAAAGGATTATGTGCAGTGAGTGGGCACAAAACAATGTGGTTATGACATTCTGACCCCTATTTGCTGTACAAGTACTGCTGCAGTTTTCAGAAACACCTTAAACATTTCAGTGTAGTTGTTACATGTTACTGAAAGGCACAGGCTTTTTTGGGGGGGAGGGGGGTTAACTTGAAGCTGTCACATGGAAGGCTTTGACCAGATTTTCACAGGAATTTACTGATGTGGTGAGAGGAAGATGTTACCTAGCTAGCCAAGTATGTCTGACTTTGCCTCCTAAACTAAGCCTCTGAAGGATTTTTTTTTTTTTTTTGTCACATACAGTATGCCAGATTTGCTGCTGTTGGCTTGCCTGACTTAATGTTCCTGACACATGGATCACAAATTCTTGAGAATTATGTAACCATGGCGTGGGGTTTGTCAGAACAGGGCACGCCTACACCTGTTCTGCGAATAAGCAGGTACCGCTGTTTGTAAGCAAAACAGAACAGACTTGCTTTTAAAGACTTCCAAAATATGCTTCATGTTTTCAGTGCCTACGTTGTCTCGGGGGTTGGGGGGGGGACTGTGGTGGATCCACTGTGCCCACATCTCAGTGGGACCCAAGTCCCTAGTGGCTGCTCATGGTGGGCTGTGACGGGGCTGCGCAGGAAGCGGGTGGGTGGGTATGCTGAAGGCTGACTGTAGGAATCCTGGCCCACTGGTGCCCACGCGGGGTGCATTTACTGCCTGCCCCACACTCCGTGGGGGGAACATGCTGGTAGCAGCCACTTAAACGAGGCTACCTGCGAGGCACAAAGAGGCTCCTGTATGCAGCTGCCCTGTGGATGCACTGGGCAGCTCTGGGTGGCATCTCAACCCCGCTGCATATCCCTGGCAGCCACGTGGGAGGCCAGGCTAATCCAGGGTTGCCAGATTTTCAGAATGCTTATGAGGGACAATGCCCTCCCTCTCCCCCAGAGCCAGGCACTCCCAGACCCTGACTCTTACCTCATCCCAGTCTTTTCCACCAAAGCCAGGTATCCCCAGGGTGAGAGTTTGGGTTCCAGTAGAAGAAAAGCCCCTATTTAAAGTGGTATGTCTTATTCTAGTTAGGAATAAAAAAGCACTTTCATACCAGTATAACTTTTTGCATACTAGGGACGTACTGATCAGTAAAAAAACTTACATCCTTAACTGAAGCAAGCATGTATTTTGAAAAGGTTTCATAGAAATGTTTGTTTTAATTAACACATTAACCACCACACAATCCCAAGTCAGTTGTGTTTAAAAATGTGTTAACTGGTCAACTAACCCCATAGACTTTGCCTCCGTCTGTAATAAAATCTGTACACACCCCACTTCATAAAAGTGGTTCAATTGTCACAATAGCATACAAAAATTCATAGTGCTTATGAACAATTCTGACAGGATCATTATGCCACTGGGATGTACACATTACTAGAGTATTATTGCGCTTACAAGCTGTTTATCTACCTAATGCTGCTTGATTACAGAACAGGATTTAGTGTCCGAGCAACTAAGTAGCAGCAGACAGAAGCCCTTCTAATTTCCAAGGGAGTTTTGCCAAGAGCATCCTGCACTCTTCCTAGCAGGAACACCACAACTCATTACTACATCTTTAATCTGAATTAAAGCCATTGGACTGAGCTGTCTTGAGGGCTTTGATGTATTTTTTTTTTCCCCTAGGGTAACTCCTTGCTGAGAGTGGCCAGAGTGTCACACTCCAGAAGGAGACTGACAAAGCAGCTGTACTAATAAAGAGTGCTGGAATTACCTTCCAATCACAGAAGCACACCATGTAGCACTAGTGTCTTGAGGCAGCATTAAGGACTGGGTGGGGTTTAATCGTCCTTTCTCCTCCCAACTCTGGGCAAACTCTGTGCGATTAGAAAAGGCTCCAGCTCAGAAGGAAATACCGAACCATTGATTTACATGAAAGGCTCAGTGTGTGGGTACTGGAGAATTGGGTGGGTACTGTGGGCTGGTGTTCCTGTAAGCTGAGTGCATGGGCAGCTGCTTAGCAGAGCACCCCTAGCCACCAACATGTGTTTTACTGGTGGTGCACATCACACCATCTCTTGGTGCACATAATTTTTTTTCTTCCTCTGCATGGAAAAATAGAGGGAACACCTGTTGTGGCCAAAGATCTTTCTTCATCTGGGGTCTAGTCGTCTCCTCAGCCAGGCAATGTATTTGCCCTCTCTCTTATGGCACTGCAGTGTATTGGCAAGGGGTAATTTGGGTCTATAGTTTCCAATCTTGCTCATGATTTTCACCCACATTCCTTACTTCAGTCACTGAAGTGCCTCACAGCACAGATCTTGGCACCCTGTGTTGTGGCAGGGGGGTGGGGGGGGCTGCATTTCTGTGATTAAATAAGGGTAGCTAAGATTCCAGGGAGGCTGAGGAATCTGCATTACTGTAGGATTCTAAGAACAGGCTGGACAAGCACCTGGCAGAGATGGCTACGTTCACCAGGTCCTCTCTTTCTGCAGGAGGTTGGACTGACTTCTCCAGCCCCCTTCTAGCCCTATCTTTCTCTGATCCAGAATTTAGCCCATATGACCTCTGGGCACCTTTAAAGACACTCCACAATGGCTTTGCAGAAGAATCTTTGCAGACTGGCATAAACAGAACCAAGGGCTTTAGAAGGCAGAGGGGAGACCCCAGCCTCCACACCAGAGAGCACACAGCTGCCTCCAGCCATGGCCCACAGCTCCTTCTGTTCTCTGATCTCCAGCACCAGTGAACCCACCCTGCAGATGTCCCAGATCAGCTGGGGTCCCTCCCTCACCTCAGCCCCCAGGAGAGCCTCTAGCTGATGCGTGTGCCTGGAGATGTGCCTGGTGGGGCATCTTGAGAAGCAGAGGCCCCCGCTGCTGGTGCAATGTCCAGGTCAAGTTATACCACTAGCTCTGGCTGAACCCTCATTGCATCAGGCGCTGTCTGTCCTCTTGCAGCACAGCTACTGCAGCCTGCCTGCCAGCTCTCCAGTGGCAGGGCCAGGCACCTCTGGCCTGCATCCAACACCCTGCGGAAGCTCCTGAGCTGAGTGCAGCCGGAAGGAGGGGGGACTCCTCAGGCAGGCACTAGCTGCCCCGCTGTCCAGGCTCCCCAGCACAGCAGGGCCAGGCTGGGTACTACACACGTCCTGACTGCCATATCTAGATTTCCCACATCAGTCGCAGTCATTCTTGCTGCATTTGCCCCTGCCCAGCGTGGCCAGGCATGGGACTCTGCTACCCTCCTCCTCCTCTGTCTGGACTGCCACTCGGATCTGCATTGGGCAGCTCCCCAGCTGCCTCGAGGACAACGCTGAGCAGCAGGTGCTGCATGGCTCCCATGTGGAGCCACAGGAGCCATGCCAGGACTGGAGGAAGTGTGTGGCTCCCAGCAGGAGTTGTGCCCTCATGCAGAAGCGGGGAAGGGAGAGCCACCTGTACAGCTCTTACTGAGCTGCATTTTGCGCCTGCTGTCCTCCCACTGTCCGGAATGGAGAGCATAGCCCAGCTGTCTGCCAAAATGGCAGGGCTGGAAAAAAAAAAAAAAGGTGCCAGTACAATGTTCCAAAGCGGTTCAGCAGGAAAAAAGGGAGTGACAGCTTAGTATTGGAACACATATAGTGAAGATTTATTCAGGTCTCTGAATCAAAATTAACAATGAAAACTAAATTTATAACTTCATGGAGAATGACTTTTGTGGCATGCTGTACTTAGAAGCTATAATTTTCAGATTTGTGACCGTATGTTGGGATAGTAATTGAGATATACACAAGATTTTTTGCTCAATTAGTTCTTACTCTTGGTAAGACTTGTATGTGGCATTATTGTGGACATATGGGTCCAAGAATATTAGAGCAACAAGGTGGGTGAGGCAATATATTTTATTGAATAAACTTCTATTCGTGAGACTAGCTTATGCAGAACTCTTATTTGGTATTCTCTTTTAAAGGTTGGATGGATTTTTATAGCCAAAAGAATATTACTGTGCTTATTACAGGTGTAGGGCACGAATAGTAGTATTATGATACCTTTTAGATAAAAATTGATCGTGCAGATTGTCAGCTGTGGCATTTTTGTGGGTTGAACCAGCCATGTCACTAGCAGGAAGGGAGTGTGACGTTCTTTGGAGTTTTCCAGTGTTCTTTCTGCCTCTGTAGATTTTGCAGGGTATTTCCAGACCTCTCTGCTGCAGAGCCTTAAATTACTTTCTTACTAGCCCCAAATTTTTGTAGCTCTCTTCTGAACCTTTTCCAATTTCTTAACATCCTTTCTGGAATGTGGACACCATTGTAAGTGAATTGATCTGTAATTTAATTTATTTTAAAAATCTATCTGTTTGGTAAATTGCCTTGTGAAAAGAAGAGGAATTCTGAGCGTCCAAGACACTGAACTGAGAGAGAACTTGCTCTAAGAATTCATTTTAAATTGATTGATGATGCAGACAATTTGTGGCACAGAAGTGGTTTAGATTGAAGAAATTCAATGTAATGCAAATGTTCCATTTATAGGATAAACTAGTCCCTCTTATCACTGTTAAAACTGATTGATAGGTTTTTTGGAAAATACCTTTTTCCTTTTTTTTTTTTTTTTTTTTTTTTTTAAAAAAAATTCTTATCTCCTCTAAAAATAATGTAGTTTGCTTTTTACATTCTGCTATTCAGAGCCCAGTGAAGCCCTTTGTTATATTGCTGGAGCATCCATACATAGGACTATTTTACTACAGAGTTTTTGCTATCAGAATTTAAATGAAAGGGAAATATATAAATGAGTGCTATAGTCTTAAACATAGAGCTCTTCTATGTCATTTTCATTGTTCCATTGTTCTCTTCTTAGCTGTAAAATGAAACATTTTTCCAGCTTTATGTTGTGTTTCGGGCTTCTATAAAAATAGAAACATATTACTTTTTTTAAAACAAGGAAAAAAGATCTCCGATAAAGCAAATGAGTTTTGTTGTACCAATGCTGAGACTATTTTTGTTGTAAGTGAACATAGCCATTATGTTTTTTTTCTGTCCGTAACAAAATTATTCCAGTGAAAAACCCAGAAAATAGTTTTGAAATAAATGCAGTAATTTTATATGACTTACTACTGTCATCAGAGAGGTGAGACTTCGAATGAAAAAGCACTCCTAAGTATCAGTGCCAGACTTTCTCAACTTCATCTGGCATATCATCAAATAATCTTTCATTTCAAAACTTGCCATGTAAAGTAATGTAGTATATTCAGGCAGCACTTTATTCTGAACTGAAAAATAGCTACTTATAGGTAGTAAAAGGGCTGCTGTTGCCAGCATATATCAACACATCACAGGAGAGAAGTGAGGAAGATTATCTGATAAGTTGATATGGCAGATGAAATCTGGTTAGACCAGGGTCAGCAACCAAAATAGTAAGAAGAGCCATTTTTTTTAAAATCAGTAAAAATCTCATGATTTTTTACTTTGTTCTCACACACAATTATTTCCGTTTTGGGGACAGTTTATACCTCCCCAGATTAGTGGAACTGCTATGGGCACCTGCACGGCCCCACAATATGCTAATATATTTATGGCTGACCTGGAACAACGATTCCTCAGCTCTTATCCCCTATTACCACTCCTCTACTTAAGACACATTGATGACATCTTTATGATTCGGACCCATGGTACAGAGACTCTAGAAGAATTCCACAGAGACTTTAACAATCTACACCCCACCATCAACTTATGCCTCGATTACAACATGCAAGAGAGACATTTCCTGGACACTACAGTACTAATCAAGGATGGCCTGATCAGTACCACACTGTACCGAAAACCTACTGATCGCTATACTTATCTATACCCTTCTAGTTTCCATCCTGCACACGTGACTAGATCCATTGTTTACAGTCAAGCTCTTAGGTACAATCGCATTTGATCTGATCCAACTGACAGAGACCAAAAACTACAAGAATTTTGCTAAATATTCATAAACCTGAATTACCCACCAGGAGAAGTAAAAAAAACAAATCGACGGAGCCAGACAAATACCCAGAGACCAGCTACTCCAAGATCGGCCCAAAAAAGCCAAGAACAGAACACCACCTACAGCCCCCAACTCAGACCATTGCAATGAATTATTAAAGACCTACAACCTATCCTTAATCAGGATACCACACTCCAGAAGGCCCTGGGTGACATACCTGTTCTCTCCTACAGACAACCTCCCAACCTCATGAGGATTCTCACTAACACCCACAGTCTATATCCCAGGAATACCAGTCCTGGAACCTTTCCCTGCAACAAAGCCTGCTGCCAGCTTTGTCCACATATCTTCTCTGGAAATACCATCTCTGGACCTAACCAGGTTACTCACAGAATCACGGGCACTTTCTCATGCTCCTCTACTAACATGATATATGCCATCATGTGCCAACAATGCCCAGATGCTTTGTATATTGGGCAGACTTCTAACTCCCTCAGACAAAGGGTCAATGGGCACAAAACAGACATCAAAACACTCCAGATCCACAAACCAGTTAGTCAACATTTTAATGGAATGGGGCATTCTATTAATGACCTCAAGGTATGTGTGTTACAGAAAAGGAATTATTGGACTGTTCTGGAAAGAGAAACATCTGAGCTGGCTTTTATATTCAAATTCAGCACATTAACACATGGTTTAAATCATGATGGGAACTTTGAGTCACTGTAGGGGCTTGTCTGCATACTTGGCTCAATCTAATTCTTGACATCCCCCCCCCCCACCCCTCCACTCTCTGATTTGCTCACCTTGATTATCTTTTTCTGATTTGTCCTTGCTTACTGTTTTTGGTTCTCTGTGCCTTAAATATTGAGTCTGTTCTGGTCTGGCTATGGCCTGAAGTGGGTCTGTCCCATGAAAGCTCACCTAATAAACCATTTTGCTAGTCTTTAAAGTGCTACTTGACTGCTTTTTGTTTTGATAGTAAAAATCTCAGTGATTCAAGAGCCCCAATGCATGTGAATATGAGACAGTGCTTGATAAATAATATCAATCCATACTTTTTGTTAGTAGTAGGTAGTCCATCGTGTCTGCCGATGACATCTTCAGCTTGCACAGGCACATCAGTTGTGGACTCGCATGTGACTGAGGAGTCCAAGCTTTTGAACGGCATGGGCGTTCACAGTGAGGGGCAAGGGAAATGTCCTGGGTCTTTTGGTGTGGCTGCTGCTGTTGCTTTCTTCCTCTCACGAGCATCAATGAGGTGTATGTGTCGCTGCTCTTCAAAGTTGTCATATGAGTGTTGTATGAGAGCATGCCAGCCTGTTCGGTCTTTTCCATGCTGTTCTGGTTTTAAACCAGCATGAGCAATGTTGGCCTTCATGCAGTCTTTATATCTCTTGCAAGGCCTACCCAGATTCCTTTTGCCTTGGGAGAGCTCACCGTAGAGGTGTTGCTTGGAGATTCTCGACTCCTCCATTCGTATGACATGCCCAGTCCAGCAAAGCTGGGCTTTCAGAATCACGGCTTTGATGCTCGGGTTTTTTTTGTAATCTCTATTTAAAGAACAGCATGTAGACAGTGATTGGTAATGTGATACATGTTTACCCCAGGACACTCGCCATTTATCAAAAATAATCAGGAGGGTTTTTTTTGATTACTTCACAGTTATAGCATCAGGAGTCACAAAGAAATCCTTAATGAGCCAAATGCTGAAAAGCCCATTTTGAAATAAACACAAAATAAGATGCACAACTTGCATAGCACAAATGGCATATGTTATTTCAAGTTCAGGGTGCTGTGTAGACATAGCCTTACTGACACACTTCATCAAGCTTTACATTTTGAACTTTCAAAACAAAAGACCTCTTTTGTATTCTGAGCGATGAGCTGACTTTGAGGAACACTTCAAAAAGCCTATTACGTTGGTTTAGTGTCAGGAAACATGAAGCATTATTTTCATGAATGGCAACTTAAAAAATAAAAGCTTAAGAAACATCCATGAAAGTGTGTACTGCTGCAGCTTCTAATGGTGAATTTCTTAATATATCTGTGGAAGTTAGGGATGGCTAAGGGTTGCATTTTTAGAGTCTCATGTACTGGGAAAGAATAAGAAAAAGAAAATCTGCTTGACATTGTGAATAGCTGGTTGTAGTAAAGTAGGCTTCTGTACTTTGGTTCTGAGTGAAATACTGATATTTGATCATAAGAGAAATAAGTAAGAATAAGTTTAAAATCTGCACACACTTATGGATATCATACAAACACATTAATAATGATGTGTAAGTAAAAGAGGGAGTGTATTTTTTTTAATGTTTTTTAATGTTCTCTTGTCATTCAACACCCTTAATTTAATCCTGTCCTTTAAGGGCTGTTCCCTTAATGTACAAGTGTTATGCTATAAATCATTAAAATGGTCCATGTTTTTTCTTCTCTGTGATATTATACATATTATAGTGCTCAATCTATTCTTTCTGCAGTTCTTTATCTTATTGTTAACTCTGTCTCAAAGGTAGTTTGGGAGGAAACTGACACAGAAAACAGGGTTTATAGTAACTTCCAGGATATTAACACACTATACGGCTACCATATGAAAAAGAGGATACCCCTGAGAGGGACTGTATCTGTATCAGTATCACATTATGTTACTGTACAATATATACTGTAACACATTAGTACAATGTGAGTGTGTCAGATAGCTTCCTCCCAAACTACCTCTGAGACTGAAATTTTTCAGGCTTGTTTTCATCCTAATACTGAATTTATTTTTGAAGTTTGAAGAGAATCCCTTTTACAAAAGTTCCAAAAGTAGGGAAGGTTTTCTTCCAAAAGTTATCGAAAGTATGATGTCTCTGGTGGCGTGGTTCCTTTTAGCGCTTGGCTGGATTATTTACTCAGAGTGAAGGTGGAAT
This sequence comes from Carettochelys insculpta, assembly GCF_033958435.1. Lineage (NCBI taxonomy): Eukaryota > Metazoa > Chordata > Testudines > Carettochelyidae > Carettochelys > Carettochelys insculpta. The sequence continues at coordinate 226,804,047 of NC_134138.1, forward strand.
GCAGAAAAATTTCCTAATAGAGAAACAATTCCTGTTTAGTCTTACCTAAAATTATTCCTCCTGCTTTGGCAATGAGTGGCAATGCAGAAGGATCTGGCAATCAAGACTTGCTGAGCTACTCAATAAAAAATACATTATGCATAAAATTTAAAACATTTTGTCAATATATAGCTGACAAAAAGTTACATTAAGGGAGGACCTTGCTTAAATAAAATAGTTAAATGAATTAAACTGTCATGCAACCTGTAAATCAATTATTAGATGTGCATTTTAAAAAAGGGGCACAGCAGGTGAATATAATGAGCGTGTAGTCCCACATGACACTGAAGATCTGGAACATAAATTGTCATTTGACTGAAGCTGATGAAACTGCTGAAATAAAACCTGGAAAGGGAAAAAACAGCAATACAGTTTTTGTTAATGCTGTTAGTGCAAAAGGAAGGAGTGTACCAATGAAATATGCTGATGATACAAAGTTGAAAGGCATCAACAAAACGGAGGTGGATCGGAATGTTATACAGGAGGTTCTGAATGACTGGAGATTTAAGTAACAGAAACAGTATGCAGTTGCAAGGTCCTGAACTTAGGGTGGAATAAGAACTTCTGCTGCAAGCTGGTGGCTCATCAGTTTGAAGTGGCAAAGGAGGGGAGAGACCTGGATATGCTCGCCACTCACAGGATAACTGAGACATCATTATGCTGTGGTTATGAAAAAGTCAAATGTTGTGAAGGTATGTACTAGGTGAGGTATTTTCGGTACAGATAGAGAAGTGTTATTGTTCCTTTGCATAGCGCAGGTAAGAGCTCATATGGAATATTGTGTACAATTCTGGTCACCTCTTGTTAAGACAGATGAATTCAAACCAGAAAAGGTTCAGATAAGATCTGCTAGGATGAGCAAGTGCCTGTATTAGGAGAGAATATTGGAAGAGTTTGGCTTGCTTATCCTAGGAAAACAAAGGATGAGAACGGGATATGATTGCTCCCTATAGCTACATTATGAGATAAATACCAGTGAGGGTGATGAGTTATTTAGCTTCAAGGACAATTCTGGCACCACAAGAAATGGATATAAACTGGTCATGAATGAATTGTTTCTAACCACCACAAGAGTGAGGTTCCAAAACACCCTGTCACAGAACAAAAAAGCAGTCTAGTAGCACTTCAAGGACTAACAAAATAATTTATTAGATGAGCTTTTGTGGGATACATGCACTTCTTCAGATCATGGCCGTACCAGAACAGATTCAATAGTCGCAGACTTTGCTACTTTCCATTGGGGTGCTATATATAATGTATAGATTAGCTTAGCTCACAGCTAGTCTGATACCACCACCTTTGGGTTCTCTCTCCATGGTCCTGTGCAGTCTCTCTCTTTCTAGAGTTGGGTTACACCTCCTCATCACTCAGGGTGTTTTTTCTGTGTGGATTGGTCCTCTAGCCAGATCACTGTGATCCTCCTCTTCTGGGATAAAGAAGTCCTGTTGAGCAGCTGCTTTCTGCATTCTTGAGTCTCTGCCACTTCCCCAGTCACTGGGGAGGGATAGCTCAGTGCTTTTGAACCTTTATTTGCTAACCCCAGGGTTGAGTTCAATCCTTAAGGGGCCATTTAGGGATCTGGCATAAATAGATTTAAAAAAATCTGTCAGGGAAGGTGACAAGTCCTGCTGTGAGGGCAGAGGACTGCACTTGATTATCTCTTCCAGTTCCTACTAGTCCTTGTGGTTTCTTATAGATCTATGTGATAGGTATATCTCCATATGAAAACCAGGCTGGCCTGCTACTTTGGGTTCAAGCTTAGGGACCCTACAACCACCAGCCAAGGTTTTCACTGTCCCAAAACTTTCTCCTAAGGCTGTTTCCTCCTTCTCCACCATCCACTGGGTGCATTCTTACCTTGGGGCTAGGATCCTAAATCTTCTGTTTTCTCCTTGAGTTTCCACTTTTCCCTCTTTGGCTACGTCTGCACAAGCCCCAAACTTTGAAATGGCCACTTGTGTGGCCATTTCGAAGTTTACTAATGAAGCGCTGAAATGCATATTCAGCGCTTCATTAGCACGCGGGCGGCCGCAGCACTTCGAAGTAGGCGAGGTCCTTTCGAAAGGAGCCCCGTTGGGACGAGCCGCGCAGCGGCAGGACGTGTCAATTTCGAAGTCCCCTTATTGCCATCAGCTCATGGGAATAAGGGGACTTTGAAGTAGGTGGGGGTCCCTTCAAAAAGGAGCCCCACCGGGACGAGCTGCGCGGCGGCGAGGTGCGTCAATTTCGAAGTGCCGGGGCCGCCCGCATGCTAATGAAGCACTGAATATCCATTTCAGCGCTTCATTAGTAAAATTCGAAATGGCCATTTGCATGGCCATTTTGAAGTTTGGGGCTTGTGTAGACATGGCCTTTAAGTCCAGACACTGATTGCAGGGCTTCTGTAATGCAGCTCCCTACTCCCTGGTTTCATAGTAGTTTTGCATGTCTCTTATGCTCGTGGGCTCCATCATCACTTAAAAGGTCCAACTCTCAGCCTTGTCCATCTTATCACAGGGTTTGTTGGCCCTGTCCCTCTACTCAGGCCTGGTGGGGCAGGCATCTCCTCAGGCACCCTCCTAGTAGGAGTTTGGAGACAAACACATGGATTCGTTTTAGCAGACAGCTGGACCAATTTGAACGGGTGTTTTTTAAAATAACTGGGATGTTTGTGATTGTAGGGGACAGGGTGCAGGAGCTCTGAGGAAGCTTTTGGTTCATGCTTGGTATACCTACAATCTCATCCTGCCGAGCTTCAGCCAATGACCTGCAGCAGTCAAGAAAGGGATTTTTTTTTTTCCTACCTACGTGTTCTGGTGTGTGGGTTATGTTCCCTTCCTCCTGAAGCATCAAAGTTGTCTGCTGGACCTGGGGTACTGTATAGGATTGGCTACTGCTCTGAAATGTTACAGGATGTTCTTTTCAGGTGCTTGGCTGGCTCATTCTTGCTCTTATGCCCAGGGTCTAACTGATTAGCATGTCCAGGGTTGGGAAGAAATTTTCCCCAGGTTAGATTGGCAGTGCCTTTTTTTCATTTTCCAGCTTCTTCTGTGTTATGCAGTATGCAGGGTAGGTCACTTGCCATTACTAAGAACATCTGGTGATAAGTCTCTTAATCTGTTCCTTGTCAGTGAAAGAGTTTAAGGGATTGGAGCATCTTGGTCTCTCCTGTTGTATGCTTGTGGCACATAATAATATTTTAGTCTCCTAAAGTCTATACTACTTGTCAAAGTTCAGTTGTTGTGATTAGTGTGAGAATGTTGGTCGCTTGTGATATACAGGAGGTCGAGGGATCTGTTGGTCTATTTTGACTTTAAATTCTATAATATTATATAGTTTGAACTCAAGCACCACGAAAGTATTGCGTATAGACAAGTGGTGTTATCATGCCAAAAGTATCAGGCAATGCATCACATTCTGGCATAATCATACCAAACCCCTTTCATTACATGTAGAACACATATCCTAAGATATCTGGAAGGTTAAAGGATGGCCCCAGCAGCATTAAGCTCCATAAATATAAGGTACATTGGTTTTCATCGTAGTACTTATTTGTATTACTGGATATTTGCTGTTTTCTTCTTGTCTCTCTTGGTTTAATAATCTTTGTCAAATGAAAAATTGTTACCTTTTCTAATTATTAGAAAAAAACTACACTGTAGTTGGACAGAATTTTATTTTAAATGTACAGTTGAGGTTAAAGAACTTCAAAGCCTCATTGTTTGTTCAAAATCATCATATATGGCTATATTATTATTGTTCAAACCCAATAGATCACAGTGGAACTTAGTCGGAATTCAGTCCACTTTGTTTTACAAGATAAGAATAACTATTTAGGCATGAATAACTGAAGCTGAGAGCATTTAGATCTCTGTAGGTGTATGATCCAATAGTTACTATTCAAATTTTGAAAACTGATTTGAGTGATCACTTCCAAAATATTTAAACGGTTAGCTGATCAGGTTTCTATGCAAATACAGTATCAGATTTAAGCCTAGAATCAAAGAACTGAAATGCAAACACCTTGGTAGTCATGGCTTCTGCTTCTCACTAGTCACTGAAGAGAGAAAAGTAGCAAAAGTGTATTAATCACATGAGTTTAGATTAACTTGATGTTATAAATGTGAAAAGCAATGACAGATGTAATCTGGGATTTAATTGTTTTAACACTATAATTTATTAATTTTCAGATTTTTTTTTATATTTAAACTTGAGCAGAATTTGGGTCACCTTCACTATACTGCCAGTCATAAGTGTTTTTAAATTTTATTGAATTGCATATTTATGTAGGTGTTTAGATTGTAAACTTCAAAGCAAAGCATGATGAACATAGTAAATGAGGCTAGCTGGCAAATTTCTAGCAGTGAATCAGTTTGCAGGTGGGTGGGTGGGGGTGTGTGTGTGTGTGTGTGTGTGTGTGTGTGTGTGTGTGTGTGTGTGTGAGAAAATGAGTATACATGAAAGTGTCAGAAAAGGTGACCGCTGAGGAGAATTGTAGCCCAGTTTTGATGTGCTTGCATGTGTTGGGATTTGACTCTGAAAAGAAGACTTTTATAGAAGCATAATATTCCAGCTTCTATGTGGTCAAGAGGAGAAGATTAGTTTTTAGCATTATAGTATGAGAAATTATTTGGTACATGTGGTACTTATTTTGTAATCTAATTTATTGGGTAAGTATATTGAATATATCGGTCGGGCAGCCTTGTCCACTAGATAATAGCTGTACTCTGAGACTAACCTATACTTAACCTAAACTAAGAGTTTTTTGCTTTGCCAAGTTATGGCTAGATAATGAAAGAAGTCTTTAAGTTTTTAATGTTATATTCACTGTAATCTTACATTGCGCTTTAGATTGATAACAAATAGGGGCCTCTGTCATTACAGTGTTTCTTAAACTATGTTCTGTGGAACACTGGTGTGCAATGAACAGCTCACAGGTGTGCTGCAAGTGCCTGTCACTTTTTTGAGATCATATGCTGATGGTATCTATTTTCTGTTGTTAAAACCAGATGCAGTGTTACTTCTTCACTGCTGTGATACCTGATTAAATTACTTCTTTTTGGTTTTGCTGTATGTGTTGCTGTTAGCTTTTTGTGTTTTTTGTGTTTTGCTTTGGTCTGACAATGGTATTTTTGAAGAAAATTTTCATAGGTGTTACATATAGAAATATTATTGTTTGGTATTGTGTGGTCTCAAAGTTTAAGAAACACTGGTCTGTTAGTTGCATACATTTGCTATGCAAGTTTTAAAAGGAAAGAGATGCAGCTTCTTAACTAATCTTGTTACTCTACCTAATAAGTGAACATAAAGTGCAGATGTGTGGGCTGTATCTTAGCAGATACTGAGTCATTTTGCTGGCACCTGCTGCAGCACTGCTGCCAAATAATAGTAATGATGTATATTATCAAGGCAATTTAAAATTAAGCCTTCCAAAGAAAACATTATGCGTACTGTTTAGAACCAGATGACAAGGCTATTAGCTTGTTTTTTTGTTAATTTGGACTAACGTTATCATTTTCAGTGTTGATTAAGGTTATTGACTATAGGACATTAAAACTGAGTTAAGTATATTCAACATTGCTTTGGGATCACTGCAACAATGTTCAACAGAAATACTGAGTGAATCAGTTAGCATTAGCTATTCAGAACATTATGTGGTAATTATTTAAGAACTTTCTTTAAATCCAGCTGGCAAATGCTGGATTTACTAACTGACAGGGCCTTCTTGCCTTTAAAGCAGAATATCACGTGCTCATTTGCCAACATAATTTTTGTAGTTATTTTTATTATTTTTCTCCAACTAAACATTAAAATAAAATTTACATATAATTTCCCAATGTGCCAACAGAAATGTGTTTAAAAACGTTTGTAATTCTATTTTAGTATGATGATGATGTTTCTGTCCAATTCCATTGGTTTCTTGCAGAACAATGAAGTTATGCACCCATTCCTTTATCAGTGATCATAATACATATTTGATGAGCAATCCCTTAGGAAAAATGATTCTAACTGTATTAAAATGTGCAAAGCTTGGTTGGTTACAGTGGGGTTGGAGTGGATGAGGGGGCAAGGATTCAGTGACGTCTTAGGAGTACTATTGCAATTTATTAAACTTTTACAAAACTACCCATTTTTGCTTCAGAATTGATTGAACTGACTTTTTCATGACCGTTTCCTGTTTTGTTATGAGGCAAAATGTCACCTTTCACCACTATTGTTTGAGTTATAGAAAACAATAAAATCCTGAGTCTTCCTGTTTCTCTAAGTGAAAGCTCCCCTCTCCATTGCCCCTGCAAAATGTTGCCATTTTATAGATGAAATTCAAGAAGTGGGTCTGTCCCACAAAAGCTCACCTAATAAACTATTTTGCTAGTCTTTAAAGTGCTACTTGACTGCTTTTTGTTCTGTTTGCAACATGTGTGAGAGAAACACTACAAAATGAGGCTAACTTGCCAAACTCTGCTTTTCACCTGTTTTGTATTAAAATTTAATGGTCTATATTAATGTAAAGAGTGAGTCGATTCAGACAGAGAAAATAAAAACAATGGGAAGTCCTGTGGCATCTTAGACAAACAGATTTATTGGCGCATAAGCTTTTGTGGGCAAAGACTCAATACAATTGCTATTTCAAAATAATTTCAAAATAGCAGTTGGCTTATGTAGAAACATTTTGAAATAGGTGAACCTCATTCTATGAGCAATAGCGCCCATTTCAAAATAAGAGCCGTGTAGACAGGGTATAGAGCCTATGTCGACGTAAGCCACATCCTCCATGACTGAATTGACCTCATTAGCTAAGGTCTTTGTTTTGATTAGTACTTCCTTCCTTTCATGAGCTTGTATAATTAGACCTGCTTCTGGAGTCTCCGTTTCAATGCCTCTGACAAAGTGGGCCCTTGCCCATGAAAACCTATGGTTCAAGAAAATCTGTTAGTCAATATGGTGCCACAGGACTTCTTGTTTGTTTTTACACTACACTGCGCTATTCACTAAGAAGCATTAGTAGTAGTAGGCATCCTTCAGTCTGCATAGACTATGGATCACGCCCTTTATAGTTTCAATTGAGGACTTCATTTACAGCATCTACTGTGACTGTGAAGACCCACACGAGAGTGACAGTCCTTGCTGCATCTCTTGCAGATGTGGTGGGTGTCTGGCAAGTCCTTAGTGTGCTTTCTGTGCACTCGCTTCTCCTCTGCTAGCTGTCTGATCTTCATCTCGCCCTTCTGAAGGCCCTTGTGTAACCCCTGCCTCCATCTTCTGCGGTCGTCTGCTAGTTGTCCAGCTCGATGTCTACCTCTCTGAGGGGTCTCTTGCAGACATCTTTGAAGCGCAACTGGGGGCGTCCGGGAGGTCTTTTGCCAGAGGCTAGCTCACCATACAGGATGTCTTTTGGAATCCTTCCATCATTCATCCTGTGGATGTGGCCAAGCCAGCGCAGTCGACGCTGCTTGAGGAGGGTGTGCATGGTTGGGATTCCGGCTTGCTCAAGGACGGCGGTGTTGGTCTCTCTGTCCTGCCATCATATTCCAAGGATGCGCCTGAGGCAGCGCAAGTGGAAGACGTTCAGCCTCTTTTCCTGGCGGGCATACAGGGTCTAAGTCTCGCTGCCATAAAGGAGGGTGCTGAGGATGCAGGCTCTGTAGACTTGCATTTTGGTGTGAGTGTACAGCTTGTTGTTATTCCACACACTCTTGCTGAGTCTGGACAGAATTGTGGCCGCTTTTCCGATCCTCCTATTTAGCTTAGTGTTCAACGACAGGGTGTCAGTGATGGTGGACCCGAGGTAAACGAACTCATGGACGACCTCTAACGTATAGTTGTCAATGCTGATTGATGGGGATTCAGCAACATCCTGACCGAGTACGTTTGTCTTCTTTAGGCTGATGGTAAGCCCAAAGTCCCTGCACGCTTTGGAGAACCGATCCAGCAGTTTTTGAAGCTGGTCTTCTGTGTGAGACACTACAGCAGCATTGTCTGCGAACATCATGTCTCTGATGAGGACTTCCCGCACCTTAGACTTAGCTTTCAGCCTTGCAAGATTAGACTGTTTCCCATCAGATCTTGTGTGCAGCAAGATGCCCTCTGTTGAAGATCCAAAGGCATGCTTCAGGAGGAGTGCGAAGAAGATCCCGAACAATGTCGGAGCAAGCACGCATCCTTGTTTGACGCCGCTCCTGATTCTGAAAGCATCCGATAATGCGCCGTCATATTGGATGGTTCCTCTCATGTCTTTGTGGAACGACTGGATCATCTTGAGTAACCGTGGAGGACAGCCTACCTTGTGGAGCAGTTTGAACAGACCATCCCTGCTGACCAAGTCAAAGGCCTTGGTCAGGTTGATGGAAGGCTATGTAGAGTGGCTTCCTCTGCTCCCTGCACTTCTCCTGCAGCTGCCTTAGAGCGAAGACCATGTCAACGGTAGACCTCTCTGCACGGAACCCGCACTGCGATTCAGGGTACACCCTCTCAGCAATCTTCTGGAGTCTGCCAAGGATGACGCGAGCGAACAGTTTACCAGTGACGCTTAGGAGGGAGATTCCATAGTGGTTGTTGCAGTTGCTTCTGTCTCCTTTGTCCTTATACAATGTTACAATGTTAGCGTCACGCATATCCTGTGGATCCTCCCCCTCTTTCCAGCACAGGCACAGTAGCTCATGTAGGGGTTCCAGGAGTGTGTCCGCTAAACACTTGATGACCTCTGGTGGTATACCATCCTGGCCAGGGGCCTTTCCTGCTGCAATGCTGTTGATGGCTCTCTTCAGTTCATCCACAGTTGGTTCTTGATCCAGTTCGTCCATTACTGGTAGGAGCTCGACAGCATCAAGGGCTGTGTCAACCACAATGCTCTCACGTGAGTACAGCTCAGAGTCTTGCTCAACCCAGCGCTCCATCTGTTTGGCTTTGACAGCGATGACTTCACCAGATTTGGATTTCAGAGGTGTCATCTTGTTCTGGGTGGGTCCTAATGCCTTCTTCATACCCTCATACATTCCTCTGAGATTACCAAAGTCAGCACAGGTGTGGATGCTGCTGCATAGCTGGAGCCAGTGGTTGTTGGCACAGCGCCTGGCTGTCTGCTGTACTGTTCTTCTGGCCGCTCTAAGTGCTTGCAGGCAGTGACTGTCCAGTGAGATGCGAGGATCTCTCCCCCCATCGAAGGCGACCCCTGGCGCTCATTCTCTATGCCAATCGAGCAAGAGCTTATAACCAGTATCTGTTGCCTCCCGTGTTGATGCAACGCTGTTCAGCGATGCCGGAGTACCTCTCCGGGTGCGAGCCTGGGTTCTTATTATGGAGGCTCTGGGGTGCCCAGACACCAGTGTCCCCCTCTCGGCTTTACTGATATAGTCCAAAGGAGAAGATAACCTCCACGTCTGGTACCAGCTCAGCTGCAGGAGTTGCTGGGACAGTGCCAGAATTTGACACCGAACCGCCTTCGGACTCCACTCCGGATTTTCTGTCAGGGTTTACTCCCTGAGCCTTTCTCCTTCCTAGGAGAACCCACAAGGCAGGGGGGTGTGGAGAATTTGGTTAAGGATCCCACTACTTCATACCTCCCTGTCACCACGAGTCATCATAGCTCCCTGTGGAGCAATGACCTCATATCCCCGGGACCCTCCTCCCCACCTTTCGCCCCCCCCCCCAGCTACCATCACCATAGGATCCTCCCGAACCCACTACCCCCATCTGCTCCCGTGTCTGCCCTTTTCACTGCACTGGCCCCTCTCCCCCCAGCTGCTCTCAGTGCCCCCAGGTCCACCTTCCCCCATCGCTCTTCAGGCTCTTCTCTTTAGAGACTCTTTTTTCTGATAGTACTGCCTTGCAGGGCACAGGTGGAACACCATACCTGAAAAGGACAACAAACACGGGGCTCCTCCCTTGGCGAACTCCCAGAGGCAAACTCCCTTCACTGTTAGCTGCTGCCCCTGTTCACTGCTGACAGAGTTCGCTGAAAGCTCCCTTCTTATAGAGAGAGCTGCTAGCTGGTGAGGCCTGGCTCAAAGCCTTGCCTCCAGTCTAATCAGCCCTTGAAGGCTCACCTGGCAGGGAACCCCCCTATTCACACCTTGCAAACTGCTCCTCTCTGCACAACAAAAGCTCAGGCACACAGGCAGCTGATCAAGCTGATCACACCAGAAGTAAAAGACAAGTTCTATGACATGCTTAGTGCTGCTGTAGCGCAAATACCTGCTCGTGAACAACTGTACATCTTGGGTGATTTCAATGCAAGAGTTGGAGCTGATTTGGGCCTCATGGCCTTCCTGCTTAGGACACTTCGGTGTGGGAAAAATGAATGACAGTGGACAGCGTCTCCTTGAACTGTGCACGTACCACAATCTGTGCATCACAAACACCTTCTTCCAAACGAAGCCACAGCACGGAGTGTCGTGGAGACACCCACGCTCGAAGCACTGGCATCAACTAGACGTGGTCATTGCTAGGCATAATAACCTCAGAAACGTCCTTCTGACACGCAGCTATCATGGTGCTGACTGTGATACAGATCACTCGCTAGTTTGCTCCAAGCTCAAGCTGAGACCCAAGAAGCTGTACCACTCTAAACCTGCTGGAAGGCCCCGCATTTATGCCAGAAAGACGGCAAACTCGGAGAAAGCTGAAAAGTTCAGAGACCCCCTCCCAGGAAAATCTGTGCAGCGGCCCTGGGGACGCCAATGTGACATCCAAATGGCAACATCTGAGGGATACAGTTTACAACACAGCCTTGTCGGTGTTTTGAAAGAAGAGCTAGAAACACGAACGACTGGTTCGAAGCTAACTCCGATGAGATGATTCCAGTCATTGAAAAGAGGCACGCTGCACTCCTGGAGCACAAACGCTCACCGAGCCAGAGTACCCAGCAAGCACTTAGAGTGGCCAGAAGAAAAGAAGCATTATGTGGCAAGATATTACAGACAATGCTGTCAGCATAGTGAACTTACTTTAGAGGTGGCAACAAATCTCCGAGACATTGGAAATTTGTATCTTTCGTTGAGGAACTAAATTACAGCAATGCACTCAAATTTCAGGGGGTTGAGTGCTGGGAAGACTTTTATGCATTTCTTTTCTCTTCAGAAAGAAATCCTTTCCTTTCTTCAGAATGAGCAACTTGACAACACGCATGAATATCAAAATCAACTGTAACAATTGCTTTACTCCCCCAGCATTCCTGACAGACATGACAACTCCCTTGAATGTGCTAAACCTGAGCTTACAAATTAACAGTGTTTCCCAGCTAGTTGGATACGTAGAAGATTTCCATAAGAAGCTGCAATATTCAGCATGTGTTTATTGAAGAATGAGCTTGCACACTTTGCTTCTCGTTGTGAACTGATGAGGGATGATACCCAGGCAGACTTCTCAGGTGTCGCAGAAAAAATTGAAACTATATCTAGTGAGTTTAACAAGAGATTTGCAGACTTTGACAAACTGAAGTCCAGTTTCCACTTGTTTGACAGTCTGATGGAAGCTACAATGGAGACAGTCACTAGATCTTCAGCTTGAATTGTGCAAACTGTTGCTTAAAAATATGGTCAGGATAGTTTCTGGAAGTTGGTCTGCAAGGGGCATTTTCCCAAGCTAAGAGACTCTCTAGTCAAGATATATTCAATGTTCAGTAGTACTTATATATATATATATATATATATATATATATATATATATATATATATATATATATATATATATGAGTACATTTTCTGTGATGAAACAAGTGAAATCCAAGACCTATAACCAAATGGGAAATAAAACACTGGATGCATGTCTTTTGACATGCTACTGCCAGCATCGACATTGATATGGATGCTCTGATAAAAGAAAAACCTCGCCCCCAGACCTCTCAATATTAGGAAAGAATAAAACTAGCACAAGTTCAGTAGAAATATGATGTCATCTTTTCATCTTCATCTCTTTTATTTGTATCCATTTCATTTATCAGGTTTTTTCATACTTTTTTTGATGAAATAAATGTATGTATTCCCCCATCTCTTTCTTACCCTGCCAAAAATAGCACTAATAAAATTCTTCATTGTGTAAGAAAGCTGCTCTGTTATAGTTCTGTTATATCCACAAAATGTATTAGTGCCATAGCTTCCAGATTTCATAACGTAAGAACCTTTACATGCCGTTGTCCTCATCTAGTCTTACATGACCTTACAGTATAAAATTATCATGTGTGGTCTATGAACTTTAGATCTTGGGTCCATGATTTTGAAGATTTTGGACCATTCTGCTCTGATATTTAGAATATACCATGAGTAGTCTAAGTGGCTTTGCTATTTTCACTGATCTGTCTAGCACTCAGTGCTTTGCTTTTTAGGAAAAATGGTGCTGGAATTCAAGTCTGATGATTCCTCATAGGAGTTAGGGTGTTCAGTTTTAATGCCCTGGTCCCCATGCTGCTGTGGGAGTGGCTGGGGCTCCTGCCCCAGTCCCTGCGCTGCTGCTGGACCAGCAAAGAACATTTTTCTGGTATTCTAATGGAAAAAAGGTGCTGGAACTTTGTTCCAGTGCATTCCACCAGAAAAAATGTCCTGCTAGAAAGTACAAGTGCATTGCCAGATTAATATAATATTTTTATTGTCAGATATGTTTTCATTTTTCCTCTTGAAATTTAAGAGGGTAATGAACAAATTAAATATCTATATGTGAAATCTTGTTCAGCTACTTCCATGATTTTTACCCAATAATTCATGAGGTGAATACATATTACTTCTGAACTGCCACGATTTATATATGGGGAGGGATAGCTCTGTGGTTTGAGTATTGGCCTGCTGAATCCAGGGTTGTGAGCTCAATCCCTGAGGAATCCACTAAGGGTCTAAGGCAAATAGATTACTTAAAAAAAAAAATCCCATCAGGGCTGATGCTTGCTTCTGCCAAGAGAGTAGGGGCCTGGACTCAATGATCTTCTGAGGTCCCTTCCAGCTCTGTGTGTATCCAGATCAAGATGTGTATGTCTATATAACACTTCATAATATTGTGGTTCTTTTTCATTTTTCAATGTGTGAGTGTGTTTGTAGGGAGAGTGGCAAAGGATTGAAAATATGACCACAGCAATGTTAAGATGGCAAAGAAGAATAAATGATGGGGAAATCCAGGTTCCCAGTGAAGCTAACGAAAATTTTTCCATTGCCTTGAGTGAGGCCAGATTTCGACCACTCTTAGAATTTTATTAAAATAATTTCAAAGGACAAGTGAATAAAATCTTACAGTTAATATGAGTGATTGTTAAAACACAAACTACGTTTCCTGCACTGATGAAACATATTTTTTGTCAGTGGCCGCTGATGACAGTGGACACAAATTTGGTCATTTTTGTCAGTGGACACAAATTTGGTCATTGTTTAGATCTGTGAAGTCCTATTGGCTCGGAATTGAATGGCTCAGAATGAGGGCAGGTTTTGGCCTAATAAATTTTGCTAGGTGAAATTATATCCAGTAATTATTCCTGATGGAAGTATATCCTACTTCTTCAGATGGGAATCATATTTTAGTATATTTTTAATTAAAATGAACACTGATGAAACCACAATCTTCTTTTCATGAGAGGTGAATTATATTTCAAATCCTCCTGTCTAGCCATCAAAAAGCCATTCAGTGAGGGAACTGAGTTGTAAGACTGGGTAATTCCATAGCCACTGACAGCAACACTGAAACTTCATGCTAATCATTTAATTCTTGGAGAGGTCCAATAAAGTAAATTTAGCTTGGATGAATGTGCAAGCCTGAACTGATGTGCAGCATAATGAAAATAAGTGACTGCAGAGTAAATTTTGGCAAAGTGAAAAACAGTACAATCAGCATGGTTAACTTTCCCAAGATAAAGTATAGTGGAAGAGCTTTGACCTATGTTTATATGTTGACAAAAGAGGAAAAATGTACTCTGATTCCCTGAATTTTATGCTACGTTATCTCTGATGCTCGCTTTGAACCTTTACTCCTTAAATAAGAAGTTTAAGAAATAGACAAAGTTGCAAATCTGTTGGAAGTGTGCATCTGTCACGTAGTACCCAATTCCCAAATTACTTACATGAACCTTTTTACAGAGCCTACCATGAAGCACAGACTTGACTTGTGTGTCTTTAACTTTTCAAGCATCTTTGTAGTCACCCTTTAATTACATACTTGTGAAATATGTTTCCGCCATTTTGCATTCATTTCCCTTGTGGTCATGAGGACATATTTTGTGTATCCATAGCTTTCTATAGCATCTCTGTGGGGAAGGCCAAATCTGAAAATGATGCACAAAAAGTATATGTTGAGTAACTACCTATGAAATAATATCAATGTGGAGGATGTGTGTTATGAGTACCAAGCATATGCCTAATTTGATGACAAATTGTGAAAGAAATTGCTGTAGTGATTATTCTGTTTTTCAAGAGGCAATTAAAGTATCAAACTAACTTGCACTCAAAGAGGGGTTTGAAAAAGAACTCAAGAATTAGTCAAGTTCAGCCCCTTTCACTGAGGTAGGACAGAGTAAACATATATGCACAAATACATACATTCATATAGATACATGTGTTTAAAGACCTGTACCTAATTAATATGTACTGCATGTATGTAAGTATTATATAAAGGTTTTTAAAGACAAATGAAATTGAGGCTGTGTTTGGGGCAGGGAGAACCTCTTACAGTAATATGGATTGTCTGAGACTAGTTAGGTAGCAAAATTGTCACTGCGTAAAATGGTTGTGATCTGAAAAATCACATCAGCACCTAGGTTCATACTTACCAATGTATTATACGTGAAACTGAAATATGTGTGGAGTACCTCAGTGTTAATAGATTTAATATCTCATCTGAAATAAAGTCATGTCTTTTCCAAGTATCTGGCATCCATGGAAGTGGAAGTTTAAGGAACTGAAGTGAAGTAATATTCTGAAAAAGCAAATGATTCTGAAAACATGAAATTCTGGAGTCCGAAGTTTGTCTGGGTTGTTTCCATTTTGTATGTGTTTAGTATATACAAATAAGGTGGGGTGTGTGTGTGTGTGTGTTTTATTTTTTTATTTTCCCAACTGTTCACTGGGAATTTGAGGTTGTGTTCTCTTGTTCTGGGTCAAACATCTTAATTAGTAATACGTACTTTTTGCCACTGGAATTCTAGTCTTGAAAATTAGCTCTAACAGAAGTACAGTAGTAGTAAAAGCTTACTTTAGTGTAAAGATGTCTTCCCCCACACATCCCTAGTAGATCTGTTAAATCAGTAGGTGCCTTTTTTTTTTTCTTTTTTAAAATGGTCACTTTTCAAGCTATAATTTGTATATCCACAATTAAGTGGTAACTCATGTCTTGGCCAGCTTTTTCTCGTTTGCTTTACTTCTCAAAATGGGGTATGAGGGTATGGCATGTTTCTGAATGCATAATGGAAAACCTGTTGGTCAATAACTCATTATTTGGCAAATGTTGAATTGCTTTAAGTAGAGAGGCACTGTGCAAAATCCAATGTCTGTGGTCTTGCTATGGAGCTATCAGAAGTTACAGATATACGCAAAGATTGTTAGGTCAGTGATCCAGGGACCAGACAATCGAATAATCAAAGCTGTAGTTCAGATTTATTGTGTAACTTTGGGGAAGCCACAGAAATGTGGGCTGTCTTTTATGGTGCCCACGACATTTATCTGAAATGAATGATACTCCATGAGGTGTAAGTCAGAATTTGGCCTTGCGTTCCATGTTAAGAGACAAACTTAGCAAGAGTGAGGGGAGGGACAGTTCCGATATACTTTGAGATTCTTTGGTGGAAGAATAGAAAAGTGGAAAATAATTCAGGTTCTATAATGCTTCTCATGTCCTCCTTATATGGCAAGCTTTTCAGTATCACTTGGACTCCTGACTCTCTGACTGACTGACTGAATATTGGCTTTGTGCTCACCTGGACTGGTTGTCACCTACAGCCCTGTAACTTTGCAACCTGGTGCTGTGTAATAGTGGTTTACATCCCCCATACCAGTAGCCTGCCCACAAGGATAAGGTCTTATTCTGGTTCTTTGCAGCCCAGTTACTCCTTGCAAGGTGACATCTTCAGCCCTTTCAGTCCCAAGTGTCCCCAAATTCATCATCCTTGCATTTTTAATGACCAGATACTCAGACTGTTCCCCTCTGGTTTGTCATCCCTGAAAGTATGAAACCATTCCCCAAGTTACCAGCTCATTTTGCCACACATACTCCTAGTAGTTTGCACACCAGAGATCTGCTTTTCATAAAAATATACCAAAAGTATAGTAAGAAACCCTCCACAGAAATCAGAAATGAAATATGGGAAAGCAACATGGACAGGTTATGTAGAAAATCAGTGCTTTTTTTTTTTTCCTAGCATAAAAGGTGTCTGATCTGCCTCCAGCTTAAACCCCAGAGCCCCAAACATGTCCCTGCCCCCCAGGCTTAACCACTGCAGCCCCAAACCATTCCCAGGCTTAACCTTTCCGCAGGGCTTCGGCAGTGGCTCTCGGAAGGAACTGGCAATCCACAACTATGACTGACGTGGTTCTGGGAGTTTGTTTTGTTGAGAGAGCATCTCATCTGTCTGGCTGCTCTCTCGATGGGCTTTGGTATCTGGATATGCTGTGTTGAGAGCAGTTTTGTTGGAAGGTATCTTCCGATAAAAGCTTCTGTCAACAGAAGCCTGCAGTCTAGATGAAGCCTAAATGAGCAGGTTGCTCATGCCCAGTGGTTGTAGACTTCAGTTTCCTTTTCCATTTGTCTAATCCTTGGTGGTCGTTCTTCTTCATCCTGTATATGTGGGTTAGGATTCCACCCTCTTCAGCAAATTTTCTGTCATCTTTTGCAAATTATGAACTGTGTGCAATATTTATGAACCACTTTGATGATCAAAATAATTGTTTACTGAGCATGTATTTAGTCCACAAGGACTAGCTACATACATATGCTAGATAAGTGTTCACAAATTGTTAAAAGGATACTGCCAGTTTCTAGAATACTATTCTGAGTTCAGTATGGTTGGTCAAGCACTGGAATTCATTTGCAAATTTCACATATTAAACTAGGTCAGCATACAAGATCTCAACTATCTTTTGCATTACAGACATCATTCCCCCTCCTTTAATATTTGCAGGAATGGGCCACATCCTTCTTAATTTGCTTCATCAACTGATTCTACTCAAAACAGGTAATCTTCCCCCGACCCCAAGATGGAAGCCCTGGATTCTATTTTTCTGCTCTGTTTTTCATCTGAAGAAATAGCTCTTACGCATGAAAGCTCATAACCTAGTCTTAGGAATCTCAATACACATAAACCCATCAGTGAGCATTTCAGTGGAGCAGGTCATAGCATTAAAGGCCTGAAAATCTGCATCCTAAAACAGAGTCTTTAACACCAGATTACAAAGGGAGACATCTGAAGTGGAGTTTATGCTTGACTTATACAATTTATGCTTAAGTCTCAATAGAGATAGCAATTACTTTACACATTACAAGGACAATTTCCCCATGTTTGATATTTATAGTAATTTCAGGCCATTCACTTAATAGAGACTTTGCCCCCTCCTCTTTCTGTCCTGTATAGCTGATTTGTCAGTTTTCATTTAATTTTTTTCTTTCTGATAAATTCTCATTGTGCTAGTTTACTTTTATCAGAATTTCCAGATTTGAAGAAGTGGATCTGTTCCATGAAAGCTCTTCACCTAATATGGTAGTCCCCCTAGATACACAAGGGTGGTGTTCCACACAACCCTCGCGTGCCAGGAAATTCGTGTCAGTTGGGGGTGCTTAAGTGGTGGCTTGTGGTATGGGAGGGGGCCAGAGGGGTTAAGCTGGGGGTCAGTTAGGGCTGCAGAGGGATACAGAGGTGGAGTTGAGATGGGGTGTGGGCGAGTTGGAGCTGGGGCACAGGGGGTTGGGTGGGGTGTTGAGCCAGCCAGGGCGTTGGAGCCAGGTCCGTGGGGGTGGTGGGCGTGGGGTAGGAGCCGAGCCCTGCACACACAGGAGGTTCTGGAGGCTCAGTGCAGGGACATGAGCTGGGGCCACAGGGGATTGGGGGAGTTGATCCTGGCGGGGAGGGGTGCAAAAGAGGGACTAAAACCCTTCTAAAACCCTGCATTAGTGGGCAGCTAGAGGGGCTAAAACCCTTCTCCCTACTCTTCCAGGATGGTACCGCTGTCAGCTTTTCAGCAGTGCCGCTGTGGGAAGAGGATTTTAGCCTGCCTGGCTGCCCTCTGGCATCCCTAGTGTCGCTCTGTGAAGGCAGGGGAAGGGGCTCTTAGCCTGCATAGTTGCCCGCTGCTGCAGGAAGCTAGACAGGCTGACAGCCCAGCAGCTTTACATTATGTGAAACTCGCATTAAAGCGAGTTTCACGCACTATGAAGACACGCAAAGTGGGGGTTTACTGTACATTATTTTGTCAGTCTTTAGAGTGCTGCAGGACTGCTTTTTTGTTTTGTGAAGATCGACTAACACGGCTACCTCCCTGTGACTACTTGCTTCCAGTACATGAAAGAAAAAAAAAAAACACCCAGCAAAACTACAGTCTCTTCAAACTACAGGCAAGCAAGTTGTTCCTGCTTGTTGGAATAATTTATTAACATTTTTGGCATTCACCTAAGCCCTGTATATACAGCTATGTTGAACACCAATTACTATTCTTAATTAAACATTCCTGGCACAGATAGCCTCCAGAGTCAAAATTCAGTGGTAAAATAATGGAATACCCGCATTTTTATTTGGTAATGAATGAAGCCCATAATGTACACTAAACTGAACACTAAACAATGTGGATATTTTGTTAGTAAGAATGATGCTGAATCAGTTTTTGTTAAATGGGAAGTATCTGATATTTTTATGGTTAGTACCCACTCTGGGACTGCTTTGGGACCCAGAAGAAGTGAATTACTTTCCATTAAACAGTTGCTGCTACTGGAACAATTGTCTTCTTTTGCAGAATATTCCCCGAAGATTAGACATGTATAATAGATTCATTGTAATCTTTGAGTGGTACAGTGAGATGCTGACACCTTATCCTCCTCACCAGACTTGCACTGAATAGAGCTGATTGGAAAATAAATATGAAAAATGGTTTTGTAAATGTTCTGAAATTCTGAAGCTGTTTCCATTCACAGTGTTTTAACTGATCCCCTTCATGTAACATTTATGCTGTGTTTATTACAAATAAATGAATAGTCTTTTTTTATCTAATTGAAAACTCATTATCTATTTTTATGTACAGGAAATGCATTTTTTCACATTTTCTGAAACAGACTAAGCAAATTTTAAAAGGACTTTGCTAATATTATGGATGTTAGCATTTTTAATGTGCTGTGAAAAAAATATTTTAAAAGAAGAATTGGTGTGCTTCCCTGGAATTTTTAATGAATAATTTTCAGCCAGCTCTACCTTTGAATTAATTTATATGCTCCTAACACCTTGTTCTGTTAGTCCTATGGTGATGATCAAAATGCAGAACGACCACCCTCTATCTTTAAGTGGTGGTGGAGGGAGGGTGTTTGCTGACTGGCTAATCCAGTGCAGAGAATAGTGCCTTATGACTGTGGGGGAGGGAGGAAGATGAAAACTGCTTCAAAATGGGGTAGAGTGGTCACTTACTCATCCCCTGGGAATGCAACATTTTAAAAATGGGTGTTTGGTGCCTGTGGCCTTCCTTTTTATGTGGATTAAGGCTGAACCAGAGCTCATTAAATACATGCGAAATGTATCCTGTCCTCCTTTCACATGGGCAGATAATACTTAGGTGTGTTAGACTGCAGAGAAAACAGTTTCTGAAGGGTGAAGGAGATTGATAAAGGACAGGTGGTGGAAAAAGAGAGCAGGGTTGATGGGAGGGAAAGCTATGGAACAGAAAGAGAGGTGGTTTCAGAAGGTGGCAGGTGAATTGGTTTAAATCATGGCAATTTATATCACCCAAAAATTATTGAATTAATTCAAGTTACCAAAAAAGCTAAGACTGACCATGCTTAGAGTACACTTAATTTTATAGTAAGCCCCACTGTGCTCACTGGCGTGTCTGGTTTGTGAGAAAAGCATAAGTTGGGGTTTCCTTGAAATAGCTGAGTTATGCTGAAGGGAAATAGACTTATGGCATCACCAATATGGTCTAAGGCTATGATGTTCCCAAATAAGGGGCATGTCATATAATATAAAAAAAATGACACTTGGACACCTGGAAACTCTAGATTTCTCTTACTGCAGCTTTCTGTGTTGCAGAACCATTCCATCCATAGGCCCAAGTAGGGCAGCCATCCTAGGCCCTGCACTTTTGGGGGCCCTGTGGCAGCTGCCCTAACCGTCTTCTCCATGGGAGGGACCAGGAGATTATGGAGACTCTGGTGCTGTAGAACCAGGGGGTTGTCCCCTGCCTACTCATTGTGTGTCAGCAGGAGCTCATCAGCCTGCTCTGTTACACAACAACATACTTCCAGCCAGCTGTGCCCCTGTTAGCCGGTGGCCGGGTAATGTGTGGTGAGGTATTCCCTTGGGTCCTAAACAACCCAGTTTTTTACTGCTAGAGCAGGGAGCTCCTAGGGCTCTCACCTATGGCCAGGCTGTGGTAACCAAACGGTTAAAGTTCTTTTTGTTGTGCTGGCTGTGTTGTTGTGACAAAAGGGTGACAGCAGTCAGGCTTAGATCTTAACTGGTTACAAGTTTATTAAGCTACAGTTATAAGCATGTGGTTACAAAAGGCTATTGTCTACTTCTTATATGCTAGCAAAGTACAGGTGTTAACAAGTTACATTACAATCCAATACAAAGATATCTGTTACCATCTAACACAATGATATCTTGATACAACGACATCTAGTTAGAGAGCTCTAATTCTTTAGCTGTGCCCAAAAAAACCCGGAAACCTAGCATGGGTATATCTTACCCTCTCTGCGTCTCTCGATACCAGCGTAGCCAAGCCAGATTGGTCACTCAGTTCCACGGAAAGACGAATACGAGGCTGGGCGTCCCCAGTTGTGGACCTCGGGAGGCAATCACCTGACCCGACCAGCAGGTAGTTAGAGTTCTGCTGGGCCCACCTTTTATACCCCTTTTTGGGTTATGTATTCTCTTTCTTATCTATGGTGCCAGATCATACTGGTCTGTCTTTTGTGACGCCAGTTTGTTACAAGGGCATTTCTTACTTAATTTGCACTTGTAAGACAGGAGATAAGCAGTTTGAGAGTACAGGACATTCGTTTTGTGTGGATGGGGACCTCCCCTTCTGGGATGGTTGTGTGGTCATCAAATTCTTCAATGCCAGCTGGGGTGATTTCCTGAGGGTCCCCCCCCCCCACCCTCTTGTTGACAGTTTGGCCTGTTAGCCTTTTATCTGTACTTTTCTGCTTCTCAGGGTCATGATAAGCTAGCACATCTGGGCTTCAATGAGGGCATCAAAGACTGTGCTGTCAGCAGCCGTTTCCGTGCCCTGTGTGCTTCTCAGTGGGGGGGCAGCGAGCAAGCTGGCTTGTAAGGGGGAGACTTTGTCTGGCTACAGCCCCATGTATCTGCAGTGGCGGGAAGCGGAGCACTCCAGCACCAGGGTGCTCTGCTGCCTGCTACAACAGAGAAGCAGGGCACTGTGAGCTGAGGCACTGCTTCGGATCCCACTGCTCACATGGTGAATGGGGGAACTGACCCCCTCCTGCTGCTGCAGCAACAAGCCCCAGAATGCCCCCAGCAGCATTGCTCCAGTGAAGGGAATAATGCCTTGTGGCTGGGGGGATCTCTCAGGACTAAACTGATTCCTATGACTGAAGGACAGCATACAGTTGAAAAGACCTGAAGCCCAACAGGGACTGAAAGTTAACACAGGGGTCCTCACTCTTCCTGTGCTTGATGGGGAAAATGTGTTTCACCAGCTTTTTCTCTGGTGTCTTAAAGCCCATCTGCACTATGTTAGCTGGCAAACTGCGGGGTGGAGTTAATATCTTCTGTCTGCCTGCCAACCAGCCCTTCTCCATGAAGCTTGAAATCCTGTAGTGTATTTGAAACCCGTTGGCCGTTTCTACACATGCCACTTTTGGAGAAAGTGGCATGCTAATATATAGCCTGAAATATGCTAATAAGGCATGGATGTAAATTCTGTGCCTCATTAGCATAAGGTCACATGATTTGGAGTCCAGAAGATGCTCCTCCGGACTCCAAAAGAACGTGTATAAGCATGGCCCCTGGGGGTCTTCTGGAAAGAAGTCCTCCTTCTGGAGGCCCCTTCTTCCCAAAAATTTTCGGAGAAAGTGGCCTGTGTAGAAACGGCTCTTGTTGGTTACTCTTCCCCTGCACCAAGGTAGTCCTCACTGGGCAATAAGGCAGTTCCTTATCCCTCATCACTCCACTTGCCTGGGTGTAGAAGCTGGCTAATTGTTGAGTTCTTGCTTCTATAAACAGGTTCTGTTGCTAAGATGTTTGTAAATCACTGACATAAGTTATGGGAACTAGAACATCTGTGAACAAAAGCAGACTGGAACCTAAAATTTTAGATCAGTTTTAAAACCCGTTTATATGTCATTTTTCCCCACAGAAGTTTATGGCCTGGACACATCTTATTTTTTTATGATCTGTAGAGATTAGTGGTGTTCTTGTCCTGTACTTTAATATGCATTTAATCAAAATTCTGTACATAATGACCTCTGAAAGCATTGGAATAGTACTTTTAGTGAATGACAACCAAGAATGAGTTATGAGAAGAAGAGTACACACGTAGATCATAAAGATGGAAAGGAGAAAATGTGAAGGCCAGGATATGTAAATAAATGGAAGTCCTTTGTAGAATAATGATGTGATCATCTGGTAGAATTTCAAGTAATCTGATGGGATTGAAAAGACTTAAATTAAAATGTCTGTCAGTCAGTTGGGTACTGTCTGTACTGAAGATGTATTTTGCAAGCTATTTCCATAGAGACTAGTTTGATAGGGGTTGCAAGAAATAACAATGTGGTATGTTTTCATCATTATGACCACCATTGCTAACTTTCTTCTGTATGTGTTGCATGTGACAAATGTTATTCGACTGAAAAGGGCTGACAGGTTTCTAGGATTTGTGCTGTAAAATAGAATGATTTGGTGCATATTAAATTAATGTTAATTCTTAAAACATTTTTCAAGGAATGTAAATTAACAAAAAGGGGCATTATTCAATAGAAAATGTTAGATGTATTTGTTTGCAGCACATATAATATTGAAAGCCTAAAATATATTTGTTTTCATAGCTATATATACATTAGCTGACTGTTTTGGCTTAAATTGTTAAGTAGCAAATATTATTACAGGCAGTAGATAATGTTTAGAAACTAAAAACAGAAGGAGTCTTTCTTTTAAAATATCTGAACAGTATTTAAAATAACATCTGCTAGTATTTCCTGTTTCATGATGACTTTGGTTAGATGGTTTGTTTTTTTTTTTTAAGAGAAATAACTTCATATATTTAATAATAACATTGAAACTAGGAACGGATAAGATCCATATAGTATCCCTTTCCTAGTATAGTTTAATTTTACTTGCATTTTTACCTGTATTTGTATTACACTCATCTCTTGTTAAACGAGTACTTTACTTACACGTACTCACTTAAACGAGGGACACACATACTTACCTTTGTTTACTAGACAAGTGAACTCCCCCCCACTAATATGAGCCTTCTCCCCGAGCTATGGCTCCAATATGCCACAGTCTGACCCCTCCGCCGGCCTGGCACATCGAAACCGCACAGCCTGATTTTTTTTTCCACCCCCACTCCACCCCACAACTGGCCCTGCACACCGCACCTGCCGGCTCCATGGCCCCAACCCACTGCAGCCTTAACACCTTCCCCCCGACCATCTGCCCATGGACCCAACCCACCACCAGTTTTTAACCCTTCCTCCTGCTCATGACCCCAAACTGTCCCAAGCCTTTAACCCTCCCCCAACCCTGGCCCCCCCCAACCCAAGGTTCATATACCTTTCAAAAGTGGTGCCACATACTGCCACTCCTTTGCCGAGTTAGGAGCACTAGGGACCAATCAGAGACTTTTACATGTATTTTAATGGGAATTTAATGTCCTCCTTATTAGTTTTCACCTACAAGAAGCAAGCTGGGAACCAATTGCGCCCATATAGCGAAGGATGGGTGTACATTTCTTTTCTTTTTCTGACAATTTTTAGATTTTAAAAAGTGTCCCCACCTAGAAAATCAGTGAAATGTAGTGCTGGTATCCTTTGGCATTTAAACTTTTATCTCAGTATCTTTTTCCTTGGGTCTTCTGAATTAATATTTTAAGTGTAAAATTATATATTAAGGTCCAATATCATCCTCATGGACTCCAGATTTAAAATTTACAGGCCACACATGATTTTATCTTGCAAGACCATGTAAGACTAGATGAGGAAAATGGTATGTAACTATTCTTACATTATGAAGCCTGGAAGTTTTACATTAATACCCTGTGTAGAATGTATTAATACTATTTTTGACAGAGTTTTTGATTTCAGTTGTTTCATCACAGAAAATGTGCTTTAATATGTATATAAAGCCTATTAGCTTGGGGAAATGCTCCTTGCAGACCAACTTCCAGAAACTTTCCTGATTTGATTTGATTTTTTAATTTTATTTTTGTTGTCAGCAGTGGGTCAGATTGCAGTTCACACAAACCAAGCTGAAGAGCTGGTGATTGCATCCCCACTGTAGCTTCCATTGGATTTTTAAACAAGTGGAGAATGGGCTTCAGTTTGTCAAAGTCTGCAAATCTCCTATCAAACTCGCCAGGTACAGCTTCAGGGTTTTTTTTGTTGTTTTTTTTTGTTTTTGCAGCACTTGAGGTGTCTGCCTTGGTATCATCTGTAATCAGTTCACAATGGGAAGGAAAGTGTGCAAGATCATTCTTCCTTAAACACACACTAGTTGCAGCCTCTCATGGAAAGTGTCCATGTGTCCAACTAGCTGGGAAACATTCTGTTCTTCTTCGAGTGTCCCCGTGGGTGCTCCACAATAGGTGTCGGGCTTGCCCGGCACCGCAGATTGGATCTTCCAAGCAGTTTCTGCCGGATCGCGCATGCGCCGGCGCGCGCCGCTCCCTTGCGCGCTCCTGGCCATGTGCGCGATCCGGTCCCCGCTAGTTCCTCTTAACCGCCGTCGGCTGCAGACGGAATACGAACTACGCTAAGGCCAAGTAGCGTATTCAATGACTTTAACTGTTTTTCTGTAAAGTTTTTCAAGTACTTAAGCTACTGCAAGTTAGCCAGTTGTTATTTTTGCAAAAAAAAACAAAACAAAAGCAACAAACAAACTACAAGCGGGACAGCTTCAATCCAGTCCCAGTAACAAGCGCCGGAGGCCAGGAGCATAGGGCCATCAGCTCTCCTGCTGCGGCAGGCCATTGGAAGGGGAAAACAGCACAGAGAAGGTGCTAAGTACCCGTTTAACAACTGAAAGACTCACCAACAATGTCTTCTTCAGGATTTAAAAAATGTGAGTCCTGCCGAGAGGCGATGCCAGCGTCCGATGGGCACAGTCTATGCATAAGGTGCCTTGGGGAGTCCCATGTTGCACAGAAATGCTCCTTCTGTGCTAAATTAACAGCCAGAGCAAGGAGAGACAGGGAGATGCGGCTTAAAATGCTGCTTTTTGATAAGGCCCTCCAGCCAGACGTGCCGGAGCGGCCGCAGCAGGAGGGACCCTCCGGGGCCCATAAAAGGAAAGCTGCCTCCCTCACCCCATCAGCGCAAAAACGGAGGAAAGCCTCCCCAGCCTGATCCCTGCCGGCAGCAACAGCGAGCGGGACGGGAGGAGCGAGCAGCCCCCAGCCACAGCAACAGCTGATCGGCGGCGGCACGGAGAGCCACGTGGAAGCGGCTCAGCCTCCGATAATCAGCCAGCCGCCCCGCACCGCAGGCAGGGCGGTGACTAAACAAGCGCCGGTACTGGCAGCACCGCAGGCAGCGGCACCAACCCCCGGGGAACCGGCGGTGCAGAGCGCGCAGGCACGCAGCCTGCAGGCACCGAAGGACACCGCACGTGCGCCACCGCCTTCGAGCGTGCCTAGCACGGTGCCGACAGGGCCGGGATCCCCTGTGCGTCAGGGGGCGGAGTTACCTCCTCCAGGGAGGGGGAAGGCTGCACACAAGAGGAGGCATTGCAGCCCCTCTCCAGACAGGGCTGTGGAGTTGCTTTCTCACAGCCCTCCGCTTATGTTGCAGACTCCAACCAGAAGGCAGGGGTCCCCCCTAGCCTACCCGGAGCCCCCTTCTCCATTTTTGCAACCAGCCTCACCCTGGCTGGGACCACCTTCACCCTTCCTGGGGTTTGAACCGCTGGACTATTATGCAAAATCGCTCTCGCCAGTGTCTCGACGATCTCCCTCCCCCAGACGCAGAGGGTATGCACCAAGGGAGTGGTCTAGGTCACCTTCCCAAGAACAGTGCCTATACTGCCATGGTCGCCCCTACCACGCGGGGCATAGACACCATCGGCAATCTACTAGGGAAAGATCCCCACAGACGATCTCGTACCCCCGAGGGCAATTGCGACCGGGGACAGAGACTCAAGCATCTCAGGGGGGACTGGTTATGGAACCCCGAGATTTTCCCTCGCAAACCTCTAGCGAGAGGGTGTACCATCACCAGCAGGAACCGGAAGGGTCCAGAGAGACGTACCCCAGCGGTTCCTCGCTCTCCTCCCTGGACGAGGCTACGGCCCCGGGGGACGTCCATCCTCCGGACGATCTCAAACAGTTTCAAGAGCTGTTTAAGAGGGTGGCCTTCACGCAAGGCATCCAGACAGCAGAGGTGCAAGAGAAACACCATAAGCTCCTCAAAAATTTGAGACCTCCGGCCTCCTCCAGAGTAGCAATACCGCTTGATGAAGCGATCTTAGAGTCCGCCACTACGATAAGGCAGACCCCTGCGACTATTCCGCCTGTCCAAAAGAGAGCGGATAAGAAATACTTCGTGCCGGCGAAGGGCATGGGGTTCCTGTTCAGCCACCCACAGCCAAATTCCTTGGTGGTGGAGTCGTCGCAACAAAGATCAAAGACATCTCAATTCAGGACAGGGGGAACAGACAAAGATGCCAAGAAGCTAGAGCTGTTCGGCAGAAAGGTCTACTCCTCCTCCACTTTAACGTTGCGAATGGCAAATTACGCAGCGCACTTAGCGAACCATAATTTCGACAACTATTCCAGGTTAACCTCCCTCATGGACTCGCTTCCAGAGGACAAAAAGCCGGTGCTCAAGGCCATAGTGCAAGAAGGCTACACGGCCTCGAGGACGGGAGTTCAGATCACCCTGGACGTTGCGGACACAGCAGCACGTTCCACAGCAACAGCAGTGGTGATGCGAAGGGAGTCCTGGCTCCAGACTTCGGGTATACCGAGGGATCTGCAGGCGAAGATAGTTGACCTTCCCTTCGACTCGCAGAAGCTGTTTGCTGAATCAACTGACTCGGTCCTTCATTCCAGTAAAGATTCAAGAGCCACACTCAGGACCCTGGGGATTTACACCCCTCCATACACAAAGAAAAGGTACTACCTTCAACAAAGACGGTACCAGTACCAGCAACAGCGCCCCCAGTACCACAGGGGTTACGAGCAAGGGCGACATCAACAGCACCAGCAGTACAGAACTCCCAGGCGACGTTCACAACAGAACCGTGCGTCCTCGGGGCGGGGCCAAAGGCCACAAGTTTGACATACACATCCAGGGCTGCGCCATCACTACCATCGCACAAGGTCATCCGAAGCAACTATTCCACCATCGCCTCCGACCATTCTACGACCAGTGGCAAAGGATCACCACAGACAAATGGGTGCTGGAGATCATAGCCACGGGGTACGCCATCCCCTTCCAGTTGCTCCCACCGTCACGACCTCCACCCAAGCCCCACCTCCAGGAGGCCTCCCATGTAGCGAGGCTCAGGCAGGAGGTGGACCATCTCATGCT
The DNA here is from genome assembly GCF_033958435.1 of Carettochelys insculpta. Classification (NCBI taxonomy): domain Eukaryota; kingdom Metazoa; phylum Chordata; order Testudines; family Carettochelyidae; genus Carettochelys; species Carettochelys insculpta. Next base: position 226,831,935 of record NC_134138.1, read on the forward strand.
CATAGGGGCAGTGGAAAGAGTGCCGGAGCAACTGCAAGGGAAAGGGTTCTACTCCAGGTACTTCCTCACGGAGAAAAAGACAGGAGGCTGGAGGCCCATCTTAGACCTTCGCGGCCTCAACAAGTACCTGCGCAAGCAATGTTTTCGGATGACCACAATCGCCTCCATCCTTACAGCACTGGACGATGGAGACTGGTTCGCAGCCCTCGATTTACAAGACGCGTACTTCCACATAACTATCCATCCGGCTCACCGGCGATTCCTCCGGTTCATGGTAGGCAACGAACACTTCCAATACAAGGTCCTACCGTTTGGCCTCTCCTCGGCCCCCAGAGTCTTCACCAAGACCTTGGCAGTGGTGTCAGCCTACCTGCACAGACAGAGGGTATTTATTTTCCCGTATCTGGATGACTGCCTTCTCAAAGGGGCCTCGAAGGGGGAGGTTCTGCGCATGATACGCGTCACAGCAAACACGTTCTCTTCACTCGGCCTGGTTATCAATCTGGCAAAATCAAAAATAGACCCCACACAGGACATAGAGTTCATAGGGGCTCGCATAAACTCGGTTACAGCGAGAGTGTATCTACCAGAGGCTCGCTTTCGGGCCATCGGTTCCCTCGTGCAGGTCATCACCTTCAGCCCTACGGTGCCGGTCTTGACGTGCTTGCAGCTGCTGGGCCACATGGCAGCGGTGACGTTCGTAGTACAGAACGCCAGGTTACACATGCGCAGCATGCAGCACTGGCTGGCGAGTGTATACAAACCGGCAGTACACACCGTTCACAGGGTGGTGTCGCCCACAGCCGGGGTGCGCAAATCCCTACAATGGTGGGTAAACCCCAGGAACTTGCTAACAGGGGTACCCTTCCACCAGCCGCAAATATCGGTTTTTCTCACTACAGATGCCTCCCTCATAGGGTGGGGAGCGCACATGGGCGAAGAGGTGACTCAAGGACTGTGGTCACCCACGGAACAGTCACTACACATAAATATACTGGAGCTCAGAGCAGTGTTCAACGCCTGCAGACACTTTCGAGACCACATACAAGCCAAAGTCGTCGGGATCAGTACAGACAATACCTCCACCATGTTTTATATAAACCGGCAAGGAGGAGCTCGATCCCGTGCCTTATGCGTGGAAGCAATCTGCTTATGGAACTGGTGCATCGCCAACAATATAATCTTGAAAGCCTCATACTTGCCGGGTGCGCACAATGTGAAGGCAGACCAGCTGAGCAGGCGTTTGGCACTCACACACGAGTGGCAGATCCGTCCTGATCTGCTACGGCCGATTTTCCACGCATGGGGGTTTCCCCAAATAGACCTGTTTGCCACTCCGCACAACAAGAAGTGCCCACGATTCTGCTCCAGGGCAGGACTGGGATGGGGGTCCCTGGGGGACGCGTTCGCGATCCCGTGGAGGGGCCCCCTGCTTTATGCGTTTCCTCCCACAGTGCTGATCCACAAAGTCTTGCAGAAAGCCAGGAGGGAAAGGGCCCGGATGATCCTAATAGTCCCAACGTGGGATCGACAACAATGGTTCCCCCTACTCCTGGGCATGTCGGACCGTCCACCGATGCCTCTTCTGGTGGCGCCGGATCTGCTCACGCAAGCCCAGGGGTCCATAGTGCACCCGCACCCCCAAAGCCTGCGACTGCAAGCGTGGTTAATCCATGGCTCAGCTCCCTAGAGAGCACATGCACAGTGGAAGTACAGCAAGTCCTAGAAAGTAGCAGGAGGACTTCCACCAGGAAGACCTACAAGCAAAAATGGACTCGCTTCACGGCTTGGTGTTCTACCAAACAGCTGGCCCCCCTTTTTGGTGCCTATACCTACAATACTAGAGTATTTACTGGACCTCAAGAGAGGAGGACTCTCGCTATCCTCGTTGAAGGTCCACCTTGCCGCCATCTCGGCATTCAGGCATGAGGAGGAAGGGCACACGGTGTTCGCCCACCCTATGGTTACCAGGTTCCTCAAAGGGTTGGTAAACCTATACCCCCCTCGGAAACCGATTCCACCTTCGTGGAACTTGGACCTGGTGCTTACCACGCTAATGGGACCACCGTTCGAGCCCTTGGCCACGGTTGCCTTCCGCCTCCTTACAATAAAGATGACCTTTCTTCTTGCAATTACGTCAGCGTAGGGTGAGCGAGCTCGCGGCAGTCATGGCAACGCCACCCTGCACTGTTTTTTCCAAGGAGGCGGTAACCATACGGCTGCATCCAGCCTTTGTTCCCAAAGTTTCTTCCGAGTTTCACATTAACGAACCTATTGTTCTACCCTCGTTTTTATCCAAAGCCTCATAACTCCAACGAAGAGGCGCGCCTACACCTCCTGGACGTGAGGAGGGCGCTAGCCTTCTACGTAGACAGGACCAAGTCCTTCCGGAAAACAGATAGACTCCTAGTCTCCCTCGCTCCCAAATCGAAAGGAGAAGGTCTCTCCTCGCAGAGAATCTCAAAGCACATTGTATCCTGCATAAAAATGTGCAATGAGCTCAAAAAGACTCCTTTATCGGCCACTCCCAGGGCTCATTCCACTAGGGCGGTGGCGGCATCAACAGCCTTTTTCAATGGCGTTGCGTTAAGACATTTGCAGAGCAGCGACCTGGTCATCCTACGACACCTTCGCCAAACATTACGCCCTTCACAGGGTATTCCAAGAGGATACCCGTCTCTCTGCAGCGTCCTCTCGGGGACAAGTTGCACATAATCCGATTACCCACCTCCTATCTTGGGTTACTGCTGGGTAGTCACCTATTGTGGAGCACCCACGGGGACACTCGAAGAAGAAAGAAAAGTTACTCACCGTAGTAACAGTGGTTCTTCGAGATGTGTCCCCGTGGGTGCTCCACTACCCGCCCATCCTCCCCGCTTCGGATCTCTGTTAGTGTTTTGCAGGGGCACCCGAGGCGGTTGGTCGAGGAACTGGCGGGGACTGGATCGCGCACGTGGCCAGGAGCGCGCAAGGGAGCGGCGCGCGCCGGCGCATGCGCGGTCCGGCAGAAACTGTTTGGAAGATCCGATCTGCGGCGCCGGGCAAGCCCGACACCTATTGTGGAGCACCCACGGGGACACATCTCGAAGAACCACCGTTACTACGGTGAGTAACTTTTTTTTGCCTGCCTTTTAAGCTAAGGTTGAGCACATTTAAGTGAGTCGTCATGTCAGGAATGCTCGGGAGCAAAGAAATCTTTATGTTGCAGTTGATTTTGATATTCATGCATGTTGCTAAGTTGCTCATTGTGAAGAAGAGAAGGGATGTCTTTCTGAAGACTAAAGAAATGCTGAAGAGTCTTTGCAGCACTCAGCCACCTCATATTTAAGTGCAGTGGTAGGTTGCTAAATTCTGCATTCCGTTCTTCAAGGAAAGATATGAGTTTCCAATGTGTCTGAGGTTTCTTGAAGCCTTGAATTAAATTGCATGACATCACTCATCTGTAATATCTTGCCACATAATGCTTGGTGAATAATGCAGTGATACAATCCGCTTCATTTTTCCTTCAGCAAACCAACCAACCCCACTCATGAAGCCTCCATATATCTTCACTGATAGCAGAATCAAGAGCTGCATAAACATCTGAACCCTTTGAATTATCACCCAAGGGGTGCATCTTGTTTAGTTCTACATGTACTACAAAACCCTCATCTGCAGTTCCTGTGAATATGAGCATTTGGCTTATGTCACTGATATCTGTATTTTTGTCTAAAGCCAGTGAAAAGTATCTACGTTGCTTGATTATATCTTTTAGTTTGAAAGAAACATGCTCAGGAACTTCATAGAGGCCAGGTTTATGCTAGGAGGTATAATCATTTTTATACACACAAATCCACTAGCAGCATTGCATAGCTGTAGTCAACATATCTAAAATTGGTTTTTACTGCCTTCTCTGCAGCAGGTCAACAGCAGAAACTCTCTGGTAAATTTCCCCTACTCTGCTCAGCTCCCAGGAGTACCCGGGTTGATGGCAGCACCATGATAGTTGAAGTTAGTGCATCCACACTAGGCACACTAAATTGAATGCCAGAAGATCAACCATCACTGCATCAGTTTTCTTCTTTTTCTCCTCATCCAAATATCCTTTACTTGGGTTCAGAGATTTGGCTGGAAGGAGATGCACACATGGTAAATGTGGTTGAGGTAGGAGCAAGGAGGAAAGGAGAGTGAGTGAACAGGGGTTGGGGCATGGGCATGGCCACAGGCACAAGAAGCAGGCTGGGGAGATACTGCCTCCCCAAAAGGAAGCTTCACTCACCACCATGGTTACCAGTCAATAGGGAACGCTGTATCTGTGTGCTTGATTAAGCTCACCTGAAGGCCTTGAGGGATGACTGATATGTAACATAGTGCCAAGATACCTCACAGGTACATGACATGTCCCTGGCTATGAAGGACCTGGATTGGGAGTCTCACCTCACTAATGGAGGGGTCGTGGCAGTGATCTTTGGTCCTTTTTTTCCCTCAACACTAGAACTGCAGAGCCTGTCATGCTTTTTTGTAAATGCCGCAAACTATCTTCAATATAACTTTTCGATGAGTGTTCGTGGGACACACAAAATTGACCATGTGTCTCATGGGCTTATGGGTGGACTACCCTGTGTTAAGGCAACACATAGGTATCAAAACTTAAACTTCAAAACTTAAGAACATAAGAACATAAGAATGGCCATACTGGGTCAGACCAAAGGTCCATCAAGCCCAGCATCCCATCTGCCGACGGTGGCCAATGCCAGGTGCCCCAGAGAAGGAGAACAGAAGACAATGATCAAGTGATTTATCTCCTGCCATCCATCTCCTGCCCTTGTTATGAAGGCTAGGGCACCATACTTTATCCCTGGCTAATAGCCATTTATGGACCTAACCTGCAAAAATTTATCAAGCTCTTTTTTAAACCCTAATAGAGTCCTGGCCTTCACAGCCTCCTCGGGCAAGGAGTTCCACAGGTTGACTGTGCGCTGTGTGAAGAAAAATTTCCTTTTATTAGTTTTGAACCTACTACCCATCAATTTCATTTGGTGTCCCCTAGTTCTTGTATTATGGGAAAAGGTAAATAATTTTTCTATATTCCCTTTCTCCACACCATTCATGATTTTATATACCTCTATCATATCGCCCCTCAATCGCCTTTTTTCCAAACTGAAAAGTCCCAGTCTCTCTAGCCTCTCCCCATATGGGACCCTTTCCAAGCCCCTAATCATCTTAGTCGCCCTTTTCTGAACCTTTTCTAATGCCAATATATCTTTTTTGAGGTGAGGAGACCACATCTGCACGCAGTACTCGAGATGTGGGCGTACCATAGTTTTATATAGGGGAAGTATGATATCTTTTGTCTTATTATCGATCCCTTTTTTAATAATTCCTAACATCCTATTTGCCTTACTAACTGCCGCTGCACACTGCGTGGATGTCTTCAGAGAACTATCCACTATAACTCCAAGATCCCTTTCCTGATCTGTCGTAGCTAAATTTGACCCCATCATGTAGTACATGTAATTTGGGTTATTTTTTCCAACATGCATTACCTTACACTTACCCACATTAAATTTCATTTGCCATTTTGCTGCCCAATCACTCAGTTTGCTGAGATCTTTTTGTAGTTCTTCACAATCCCTTTTGCTTTTGACTGTCCTGAACAACTTGGTGTCATCTGCAAACTTTGCCACCTCACTGCTTACCTCATTTTCTAGATCATTGATGAACAAGTTGAACAGGATCGGTCCCAGGACTGAGCCCTGGGGAACACCACTAGTTACCCCCCTCCATTGTGAAAATTTACCATTTATTCCAACCCTTTGTTTTCTGTCTTTTAACCAATTCCCGATCCATGAAAGGACCTTTCCTCCTATCCCATGACCACCTAATTTACATAAAAGCCTTTGGTGTGGGACCGTGTCAAAGGCTTTCTGGAAATCTAGGTATATTATGTCCACTGGGTGCCCCTTGTCCGCATGTTTATTAACCCCTTCAAAGAATTCTAATAGATTAGACAGACACGACTTCCCTCTGCAGAAACCATGCTGACTTTTGCCCAACAATTTGTGCTCTTCTATGTGCCTTGCAATTTTACTCTTTACTAGTGTTTCTACTAATTTGCCTGGTACTGATGTTAAACTTATCGGTCTATAATTGCCAGGATCTCCTCTAGAGCCTTTTTTAAATATTGGTGTTATATTGGCCGTCTTCCAGTCATTTGGTACCAAAGTGGATTTAAAGGATAGGTTACAAACCACTGTTAATAACTCCGCAATTTCACATTTGAGTTCTTTCAGAACCCTTGGGTGAATGCCGTCCAGTCCTGGAGACTTGTTACTATTCAGCTTATCAATTAATTCCAAAACCTCCTCTAATGTCACTTCAATCTGAGTGAGTTCCTCAGATTTGTTGCCTAAAAAGGCTGGCTCAGATTTAGGAACCTCTGTAACATCTTCAGCCGTGAAGACTGAAGCAAAGAAATCATTTAATCGCTCCGCAATGGCACTGTCTTCCTTGATCGCTCCTTTTATATCTTTATCGTCCAAGGGCCCCACTGCTTTTTTAGCAGGCTTCCTGCTTCTAATGTATTTAAAAAACATTTTGCTATTGTTTTTTGAATTTTTGGCTAGCTGTTCCTCAAACTCTTTTTTGGCTTTTCTTACTACATTATGACAGTTAATTTGGGAGTGTTTATGTTCCTTTCTATTTTCCTCACTAGGATTTGACTTCCACTTTTTAAAAGCTGCCCTTTTCTCTCTCACTGCCTTTTTAACATGGCTGTTTAGCCATGGTGGTTCTTTGTTAGGTCTCTTACTGTGTTTTTTTTATTTGGGGTATACATTTAAGTTGGGCCTCTAGTATGGTGTCTTTAAACAGTTTCCATGCAGCTTCCAGGGATTTTAGTTTAATTACTCTACCTTTTAGTTTCTGTTTAACTAGCTTCCTCATTTTAGTGTAATTCCCCTTTTTGAAATTAAATGCCAGAGTGTTTGACCGCTGCGGTGTTCTTCCCAACACAGGAATATTAAAAGTTATTATATTGTGGTCACTATTTCCAAGCGGTCCAGTAACAGTTACCTCTTGGACCAGATCCTGCGTTCCAGTCAAGACTAGATCGAGAATCGAGAATCGACTCTCCCCTTGTGGGTTCCTGTACTAGCTGCTCCAAGAAGCAGTCATTTAAGGCATCAAGAAATTTAATCTCTGAATCCCGTCCTGAGGTGACATGCACCCAATCAATATGGGGATAATTGAAATCTCCTATTATTACTGTGTTTTTTATTTTGATAGCCTCTCTAATCTCCCTCATCATTTCAGCATCACTATCACTGTCCTGGTTAGGTGGTCGGTAATATATTCCTAATGCCATATTCATATTAGAGGAATGAATTGTTATCCATAATGATTCTACGGAACATTTTGATTCCTTTAGGATTTTTACTTCATTTGATTCTATATTATCCTTCACATATAGTACCACTCCGCCACCCGCACGACCTGTTCTGTCTTTCCGATATAATTTATATATAAATATATAAATAAATATAAAAGTGAAAGTTCCAGTAAAGAAAAATTAATCAACATAAACATCTACCAGGAAATCCTTTCCAACAGTGACTTCAGTTGACAGAGGCATCTCATGTAGACATGGCCTAAGATGCCTAAAGGAAGAAAAATTACTTTTTTTTTCTTTAAGAAGGTGAATTAACGTTTGATTGCTTCCTGGGAGAATTTAGTTTTAAAGTGTTTTTCCAAAATGGTACAGTTCATATTCACAATTTTACATAATTAAAAAGCAGTAGTTTTATAACACACATCTAGGCTCAATATTAAATGAATATTCATACTAGAAAAAGTAAATATGAACAAGCCTAACTTCTTCTTTTAGCCATTTTAGGCCATGTTGACTGAAGTCACTGTTGGAAAGTATTTCCTGGCAAAACTTCTGTTGACAGATTGTCTACACATAAAAGCAGATTGAAAGAGTAATGCGCTCCATCAACAGAGAGCAACCAGACTGCCCAGTCCTCTCTCAACAGAACGACTGACTGGAAGCTTTACAAACAGGGATACCCACAGAACTGGAAGCCCTGTCTGTTGACAAGAGCCTCAGAACATCTACATGGCTGTTTTGTCAATAGAATGCTGTCGAGAGCGATGTTATACCTGAACAGGGAGAGGTAGAACACTGCTGGCAGATATGCTGAGTTTTGTCAACAAACTGTGGACAAAACTAATTTTTCATGTAGATGCTCCATAGTTTCTCCTGACAAAAGCCAAGTTTTGACAAGAAAAACAGCTTGTGTAGATGTGTCCTTAGTGTGTAGTGTATTTAAAGTTTAATCCCCTCAAAAAAAGGCTTCTACCATTTTGAATACTTTGATGTTCCATAAACCAATAAATATTACTAACTGCTCTCATCTCTTACAGTGTGAGACTGCAAAAAGCAAATTCATTAGAAGATATTACAGAAAGCAGTTGCAGGTGGTTTCCACTTTTCATGTGGAAATGTCTGATTTTGCACAACATTATTCTGTTTTGGGTGTAAAAACAGTAAGACAAAGCATTGCATTCCAGCAGCACGGAATAGTTATACGAGAGCAGATCAGACACTGCTATACCCCATGTAGTCTTTGACAGTGGTCAGTACCAGATGTGTCAGTGGAAGCTGGAAGAAACCCAGTTATGTCTGATTTATTTTCACATTTTGTTGTCTTTTGTTTAGAAGTCCAACCCATGTCTGCATGAAGCTCTCTGAGCTCCAAGCAGAACATGCTAAATAAATGCTTGCTGTTATGACAGTGTTACTGTCAGGGTAAGTGGAATGAATGACAGAGTAATGCATATTTAAGAACACCGGTCTTTTAACTATATTATTTATACAATACATAATGTATTTTTATTGGACTGGGCACAATACTTCATAATTGGTGTACCTTTTTTTTCCAGTTTTATTTTGCCTCATTCTCTGTGCTGCATACTTAACTTTTATTAAAAACATTTGTGGAAGATTTTTAAATTTTAGCCACAAAATTATATTTTAGCCACAGAATTCTCACTGATTTGAATTTCTGGAGTTAAATCTCTTTTGAGCTTTGAAAACTTATTTTCAGTTTGTGATTTAGAGGAAAGATAATTGTAGCTTACCTTGCAAATAATTATGATTTCCATAATTACGTGCAACTGTAAACAAAAGTATAGTAAATTTGTTGCACAAGTATAGATATCTGAGGAAATATGAAGATGAAAATGTAATTTTTCTCAACACAGCTACATGAGAAAGAAGGTTGTTAATTATATTCCACTGTTTAAAAGCTTAAGCAATTTTTGTCATTTGCGCTTAAATCATTATCTTATCCATATGAATATGGCTGGAAAGCAAGAGAAAACATGTAAGATTTCTTTCTGGCAACCATATGCTTCTATTTTGAGCTGATAAAAACTTGAAATTGCCCTTCCACTGGAGCTTTGCATTTTCAGAGGGCATTTTGGAATGAAAGGGAAATTTTAATTTATTCCAAAATTAATGGAAATTCCAAAAAAAAAAAAAAAGCCCTCATTTAAAAATTGAATGTTTCATTTTGGAGCATTCGAAACCAAACTTTGAAATTTTTGAGTCTTTCTGGAATTTGAAATTATTTTAATCTGTACATTCAATTTTATTTAAACGTGAAAATAAGTATAAACTCTCAGAATGGTAACTGGTTTTAGAATAACAGCTTTTGTAATGATGTTTTAAAAATAAATTAAAATATAAAATAAAAAAAACGTCTTTAGCAGATAGACAGTTGGGGAGGGAGAGGGACAGCCCACTTGCTTGCTAAAGGCCTGGTTGCCTTCAAGCTTTGTTTTCCATCAAAAATGTAATGAAATACATGTTCCAGCAGTATGGCTACATCTACACTAGCCAAAAACTTCAAAATGTCCATGCAAATGGCCATTTCAAAGTTTACTAATGAAGCGCTGAAATACATATTCAGCACCTCATTGGCACGCAGGCGGCCGCGGCACTTTGAAATTGGCGCGGCTCACCGCCTCACGGCTCATCCAGATGGGGCTCCTTTTCGAAAGGTTCCCAGCTACTTCTAAGTGCCCTTATTGCTACTAGCAGATGGGAATAATGGAACTTCGAAGTTGCCAGGGTCCTTTCGAAAAGGAGCCCTGTCCGGACGAGCCGCGTAGCAGTGAGCTGCGTCAATTTTGAAGTGCCGCAGCTGCCTGCATGCTAATGAGGCGCTGAATATGTATTTCAGTGCTTCATTAATAAACTTTGACATGGCCATTTGCATAGCCATTTCGAAGTTTTTGGCTAGTGTAGACACGGCCTGTGTGTTTGATTGCAGTGAATCCGTAATTTCCAGTGGAAACATGTTTCATCAGAGAACTTTTGACCAGCTCTAGTTAATGCTGAGAAATACCCCAAAGCCAAATACTGTTTGAAATAAACAAGACCACAGAGGGTAAGCATCATTTTTAGGTGTCAAGGCCAGATTATATAGAATCATAGAACACTAGGACTGGAAAGGACCTCAAGAGGCCATTGAGTCCAGCCCCCAACCCCAATGGCAGGACCAAGTACTGTCTAAACCATCCCTGATAGACATCTGTCTAACCTGTTCTTAAATATCTGCAGCGATGGAGATTCCACAACCTCCCTTGGCAATTTATTCCACTGTTTGACCACACTGACAGTTAGGAACTTTTTCCTAATGTCCAACCTAAACCTCCCTTGCTGCAGTTTAAGCACATTGCCTCTTGTTCTATCCTCAGAAGCATGAGGCAGTGCAATCTCCTTATGCATAATTTCTGATGTAATTTGGTTGTAAAGTCATCTTAACTGTTCCGGGGAAGATGACCCTGTGAGCCAGTGGTGTATTCATGACAAAATTCTTACACTCTCATTCTGATCAACTGATGCTGAGTTAGGAGAAGAAAAAGTCTGTGCCAGAGGGTGGGTTTGTGTTATGCTGAGTTTTGGCTGTGTTTTCAGCTTCGTAGGAGACATCATCTTGTAGGTTTAGGGTAGACATGGGGCTACTCAAAGACAACATGGAATGATTGCCTTCCATAGACTTACTAGAACATTGCAAACCAAATTCTTTGAAATACAGTGAAATACTTTGCTTATCCATATCTCAGAACCTAATCCGTTTGTATCTCCCCAGTCACATTACTGTTTTCAGATTTTAAGATTGTGATGAATTGTAATAATAACTGTACTTAGTGATCTGCCAGAATACTCCTGTATGGAGAAGTTTGGCTCCTGATACAAACTGGAAAGCTCAGGCCCACATTATAATAATAAACGTATCTGAAGGCAAATCTGTTTCAGCCATTTGAATTAAAGAAAAGAATGGGTGGGGGTATCACTGAGTGCAGAAACACTGTTCAATCTTCAGAACCATTTGCTGACCTTCTCTATTCCTTAGAATTGTATTGTGAATTTAATCACAGCCGCTGCCTTTGTCAATGGTATGAAATGAAGTCTAGCAAGAACACAATGGCTTTTATGAACTTCCTTCTGGTGGATGGTGGCACCAAAACAGAAGGGGTTATTTTAATGTCATTAGAATTAATTATCATATATTTGGTAAAAATAAATTATGGTCCACATCTCCAGTGAATTCCAAATTGTATTCAAATTGCTGTGCAATAACTGGTATTTTATAGAGAATAATTTCCAAGGCTTTTTCCATTTGTGCAGATCCCCTCAGGACTTTGTGAAATAAAGAACCGTTAGCTAAATTCCCTACAGAGTTGTTGGTCTTTCCTGAAGCCAATCATTTAATGGCATCAGAATCAGATACGAAAACAGACTAGATAACAGTCTAGAAACTGTAATGATGTGAGGAAATGAAAAGGGATCAAAATTATGTATTTCACATCTTTATGATGTTGAAATGTGTGAAGGGATAATGAAAAATACATATTAAAAGGCTTTGTAAAAGTGTTGGAACAGTGGATGAATGATTGTCCTTTTTCTTGATATATAGTGACCCTTAAAAGTAATTGCAGTGATGGTGCATCTATAAATTTCCACCTGTCTGTCAGTTTTTGCCTCTCTGCTGATTGTAAACAGCTTTACATAAGAAAAAAGCTTGGGAGAGCTCAGTTTTACTTTCTATGGGAAATCTTCCTGTGCCTTTTACTTTGAACATCCAAACAAAGGGCATAATTTGGCTCCACACCATCTGAGTAAGAGTAGTCCACAGATTGACATAACTTGTCTGATAATATCAAAGGAATTTTTTTTAAAAAAAAAGCTAAAATCAAAATAAGAACCAAAACACCACAGGACAAATTGGATCAACAAACTCTCACTCTGTTCTACACTTGTTCTGGCTGTTCTAGTAACATTGCATTTTGGCTGCACATTTTTAACCTGTTGTTTTTCTTCCGTTAAGATTTTAACCACTCTTGGAGAATGTCTTTGCACTCACCTCCAGGCTTGTTTCTTCAACTGAAGATAAACAATTTATTATAATATTGTTTAGAGGCAGTCAGCTACTTACAGCAGTGCGGGCCATATTGGAAACCAAAATAGTCTTCAGGCAGGTAGAGACTGCAGTAGCACATGTAAATATACTCTGCCAGTATCACCACATTTACTGCCTGATGCCGAAATCATGCAGTTTGATTTACTATTGTATATCTGATTGCAGGATTTGAGTCCATTATCCAGTTATGATGCACTTATGCTTTATGATTTGGGAAATTGTATGACTAGCTTAAGACATGTAGGGCAGGTCAATGATGCAAATGGGAGGTGCAGCAATAGTATATGTAGCCCTACCCAAGCTAGCACTGATCAAGCTGACTTGCACCTCCATGCCAAAATAAATAAATAAATAAATGCAGGGTAGCTGCAGCGGCATGGACAGATTAGATTCCCTGGGTCCAGGGTAGAATTTTGTTTGGGTGGGTAGCCCCTGCCCACCACCTCTGCTGCAGAGGATATGCTACTGTTCTTAACAAGCTAGTTCAATCAGAGTTATCTTTGTTCAGCATAAACATGCTGCAGTTGTAATGCACACCTATGAGCGTGGTTCCCTGTCCCATGTAGAGCCATTTAGACCACTTACACAGAGAGAGAATGAGTCTCGTCTACAGCCTTAGCTGAGAGCCAGCTGGCTTTTAGCTCAAACTGTAGAGGCTCATGCTCCCACTAAGCTCACAAGCTTTTTTCCCTGTGGGTGGTTACGCCCTTTTTTGTCGCGTGGATAGGTCCCTAAACCCTGGAGTTACAGTGCTAGATGGAATTGCCAGAAGAACACTGTGGTCATGGCTGCACTAGCCCCTGCCTTTCGAAAGGGGTATGCTAATGAGCCACTCTGGCAGATGCTAGTGTGGCACTGCCATGAATATGCAGCGCCTCACTAGCATAATGGCAGCAGTGCATATTTCGAAAGTGCGGCTTTTGAAATGCGTGCTTCTTGTGTAGGCAGGGTCCTTCCCGAAGAACCCCCGGACTTCAAAAGCCCTTTCTTCCCGTTTGGTTTTGGGAACAAGGGGCTTCAGATCCAGGGGATCCTTTCAGAAGTTCCCTGCCTACATTAGCAGCATGCGTTTCAAAAGCAGCACTTTCCAAAATGCGCGCACTGCCATTGTGCTAATGAGGTGCTGCGTATTCATGGAAGCACCTCATTAGCATCTGCCAAATTGGCTCATTAGCATACCCCTTTCGAAAGGCGGGGGGCCAGTGTAGCCACAGCTTTATGTGTAAGTGATAGATAGGAAGATAGACAATTTAATGAGAAAAAGAAGTTATGAGCTAGTAGCATATTCGAGGCACTCAGTTACAAGACTGGATTAAATATGAGGGATTAAGAGGTGAATTCCAGTTTTGACTATTTTCTTGGATTTATTAAATAACTTTTCGTTTAACAAAGGTTGATTACAATTTTATTTTTCTTTATCAAATAAATGAACTTCACTGTGTAGCAGTTGCAGATGTTCCGAAAATGCTTCTAGTTAAACTATTACTTAGATATAAGGAAAGAGGAAAAAGTGCTAGTCTCTGAAAAATGCTATGGCATAGTATGATTTTGTGTGTGTGTGTGTGTGTGTGTGTGTGTGTGTAAACATTTGTACTTTCATTTAAGGAATATTTAGTTTTGAGAGTCTGTGAATTACATAAACTATGCAGTACTCTGTAGAAAGAGAGAAAATTGAGAGATTTTGTAACCGAAGAACAGCCACATTTCGTTATCTCTTTCTCTCATGTATAAACATGAGGAAATTCAGACTCACTTTAAATCAGAAACTGTTTTTAATTCAGTATGATTTGTGTAGGAATTACAGAATATGTGGCAGGTAAGCATGTGTAGCATGTGGAATTACTGATGATAATCATATCATGAAACTAGACCAGATTGGGCAAACTTTTTGGCCTGAGGTGTCACACTGGGTATGGAAATTGTATGAAGAGCCAGGTAGAGAAGAATACGGAAGGTCATGCCTCCCCAGACAGCTGGGCCTGGCCCAACCCCCACCAATGACTGGCTGACTCCTATTCAGCCTTCCTGTTCCCTGCCCCTTGACTGCACTGCTTGGAACACCTGGCTAGTGGCACTGCAACTGTGGTGCAGGGTTGAAGCACTGGGGCTGTTGGTGTGGTGACCACATTGCCCAGATGTGGGAGGAGATGAGGCTGCAGGGGATGGGGTGGGATGGGAGGGACTGGGGGCTAGATGCCCCTGCTTTCCACTCTTCCTGGAAGTTGGGCTGGCTCCTCTCAAGCTTGTCCTAATCTTACTCCCTAGCAGTAGCTTGGGGGCCAGACAGAGGGTCAGACAGGCCAGGTGTTGCCTAGAGGTCATAATTTATACCCCTCTGAACTAATTGTTCTCAAAATAGTGTTTTAGAAAACCATGAGGGAATATAAAGAAAACAAAAACAAGCATACATTTAATTTTGAACACAAATGTCTATCAACCGCTGAAAGTCAGCATTTTATAAATGTCAAGTGTGTACAACATACAGTAAAAGCATCTCCAGAACACTGCTAGACAAAATCAATTGCCAATAGGTTGGTGTTGTCTGCTGCTTTTAATGATAGGTTTAGGGATAGGGATTTCTTGAGGTCCAGTCCTAGTGGTGATGCTCTGCCTTTGCTATAGGCAAATCACTGTAGATAGCACTTAACTATCTTCTAGGACCATTGTGAATAATAATTAAATAACACTTGTAATGCACTTGGAAGATGAAGGGCATTGTATGTGTGGCTAACTATCAGCTGTTGCTAGAAAATGAAAATCCCTGCCTATTAACATTTTTGAAATTTTTTGTTAATTCCAAACCTGAACAAAAAAAAAAGTGTATTTTTGTGTGTGGAAAAGGAGTGAAAGAATCCAAATCAGGGGAAACAAAAGAGCTTTGAGTTTTGTTTCGCTTTTCTTTATTGCTTTGTACTTAGCAGTTCGGTGGGCAGACAGGCCATCTAGTTACCTGGCTGGCTAGCTGGCGTTCTAGCTGGCTAGGGAGCTGGCCAGGCAGACTGCAAGTGAGCCAGCTTTGCATAGGGATGGGGACAACACAGTGTCTGGCTGCCTGGTGCCAGGAATCTAGTGTAGAATTATAACTGTATGGAAACTCCTTTTTTTTTGTCAGAAAATTCCTCACCAGCTCTACTAATTGATTTGATGCTTAGAATAATAATACATGCATTCCATTTTATATGTAAGAATTTTACCTAAATTCATTATGCCACCCCAAAATGATTAAGAACAAATGCTGTTGCACATCTTTAACATTCTGTAAGTCTATTCTAATATAAAAATTCAAAATGTATGATTCCATTTTGAATGTTGCCAGAGGTTTTTTTTTTTTTGTAGCTCAAAAGCCATTCAGATTTCTAAATATGTAAGTATGTATTTAGTGTTTTTATTATTTTCAAGAGAAGGACTTGCAGCAGATTCACTGGCATGAAGCAAATTAACAACAAGCAATATTTTAAATGGTTTCTGACTGTATACTGCATTAACCGGAAATAGAATTCATTATCCTATATAGGCCAATTGGTAGTATATCAAGATTCAAAGTATAGGATAGGAAGAGGATTGGAGTCTAGTACCTCCTATAACAGTGGAACCTTGACCCCTCGTGAGTAGGAGGACACTGCTTCTGAGGGGTGTGTTCCTTCAGTTAGTTTGTTTTCTGGGCTTTCTTCTTTTAGTAATTCTGAGGTTATAATATCAATCTGAGAATCATCTGTTTAGGTCCCTCAGTGGAAGTTGGGTTCTTTTAATGATAGTCCATCTGTTATAATAATAAATTGAGACATATTTAAAGCAGTTTTTTGTTTGCTCGCTCCTGTCATTCAAATTTCAACATGGTTGTAGATTCTTTGTATCTGAGGCCAGGTCTACCCTAAACCTGAAAGTTGATTTCAGATATGCAATTCTAGCTATAGCAATTGCATAGCTAGAATTGACATATTGGAAATTGAATTTTGTGACTATTTTCACTTACTAATGACTACTGGGGTTAGCTGCCAACCCCAGACAGATCAGCTTCGTGCATCTTTCCCAGATGCACAGAATCAAACTCTGGAAGATCTTTATGGAAGTGTAGACAAGTCTGAAATGTTAATACTACAGTAAGTAACACTCTAGTGGGTTTAGGGCTCCTGTTTGGATTAAGTGCTCTGGTGGAGAAACCATGAATTGGTGGTGGTGTTCTGAACTAGTTCCCTCTTCCTTCACTTTGACTCTTTCCATTTGTTCTTTTCATGAATAAGAACTTTTTTTAAAAAATGACCCACATTTGCATTACATCTGAATTGTGGTGCTGCAATGACATCAATGTTGCAAGTAACAGGAAAAACATTTTTGGCTTACTCGCTTATGCAAAAAGAGATCCTCTAGTTTTAAATACTACTCTCATTTGGGGCCTCAAAACGAAGTGTTTGTCAGAATGCAGAAAAGGAAGTTGGGCAAAGGAGTCTTAGGAAAGGTCTGATCTCTGGCCTGTGATGCTTTGTTTGCTCCATAATATCCCGTGTTTACTGGGGGGTGGGAAAAAGAAAAGAAGTTAGTGACCATGAACTGTATGTAACTTTCAGATGTAAATTCATGCATTTAACTTTGTTTGTAAAGGTCAAGATTCTTCAATCCATCCTCTTGCTGAACCTGTTAGAGTTGCTGTAGTTAAGGGCTTGTCAGCATTTGGTGTTAAATCCCACCCTTCAGGTTTATGAAAACTTGCTTCAAGCTGGAATTTTGGCATGTGAAATATCAACCACAAAGTAAAGTTTCTTGATCTAATTGGCTTTAATTTATTTTAAAATATTAATGATAAATAAAATGAAGATTTGCCATCTTTGCCTTTCTTCAGTACCTATTACTTAAAAGTAGTATCCACAGAGAGGTTTACTTTAAATGTTTGATATACTCAGATATAAGATGGGGATATTTGAATGGGTAGTACTGCTATCCATGAGGGTTTTTACTTAATTATAGGGCTCATCTACACTAGTCCCCTCCTTTGAAGGGGGCATGTAAACGAGCCAAAACAGTGAATAGCAATGAAGTGCTGCACTGCATATTCAACACCTCATTAGGATAATTCTCACCACATGAACTTCGAAGCTGCTAATTTTGAAGCAGTGGCAAGCAGTATAGCCATGGGCACTTTGAAGTACCTGATCTATTTTTAAGTTCCCTTACTCTCAAAATGTTTGGCAGTGAGAGAACTTCGATGCTGTGCCGGTACGTTGAAGTGCCCGCGGTTATATAGGTCTTGGGCAGATTGGCATATGGAGGAAGTGAGGGCTCTGTCTGAGGGTGAAAGAGCTAGGCTGGGGCTGGGGGTGAGAAGTTTGGCATGCAGGCTGTCCCAGGGCTGGGTCCAGAAAGTAGGACCTCCATGCTCCCAACTTCTCAGCCTATTACGTGTCAATGCTGTGCCATTTTGTAACCAGCCAGTAAACAAGTAAGTTCTCAAAAGCTCCTGCTGTGCTCTTTCTTCAACCAGCAATTTGCAGTTTCTAATCTGAGAATTTTGCATTCATCACCATGCATGAATGGATTAAAAACTGGTGGCAAAATCAACAAGATGAAATCTGTACCAAGATATAGGATCTGTTATATCTAAATCATCAAAGACAGATGACCATCCAGCCTCTTTATGAAAACCTCCACTTTAAGGCACTTTCGTGATTTCTCTTGACAGTCTGATCCATTGTTGAACTGTTCTTACAGTTACAAAGATTTTCCTGAGATTTAATCTAAAGCTGCTGTGCTGTACTTTGAACCCATTACCTTTCTTTTCCTGCCCTCTATGGCAAAAGAGAACAATTATTCTCTCTCTCTTTTATGTCAGTCTTTCAGATATTTAAGAAGTCTGTCATGTCTCTCTCCATAACCTCTCTTTTCAAAAACTAAACATAGCATTTTCTTCAGCCTTTGCTCATGTGGCTTGCATTCCATCCCTTTGATCAACTTTATCACTTGCTTTGGTTCCTTTCTGGTTTCTCTACATCCTTTCTATGCATTGGTAACCAAAATTGGGCACAGTTTTCCAATTGAGGCCTAACGAGCACTGAGTAGAGCAGTGCTATCACCTCCTGTGATATGGATACTATGCCTTTGTTAATACAACCTAAACTTACAATTACTTTTTTGGAGCAGCGTTGCATTGCTGACTCCTGTTGATCTGGTGATCCACTACAGCTCCCAGGCCCTTCTCAGCGGTGCTGCCGCCAAGCCAATTATTCTCCATTCTGAATTTGTGCATTTGTTTTTTCTTGCATAAATGTAACACATTACCTAGGTCTAATTGAATTGAATTTTGATGTTTATAGCCTACTTCTCCATTTAACAGATTCTTTGAACTTTAGCTCTTTCTTCAAAAATGTTTGCAATCCTACCTGTATTTGTGCCATTTGCAAATTTGATCAGTATGCTTGTTCCTCCTACATCCATGTCATTAATAAGATGTTAAACAGAATGAACAGATCCCTAATTCCCTCCTTCCTTCCAATCTGACCACAATCTATTAACAGTTATTTTGTCTGTGGTTGTTTAATTATGAATCCAGTTAATGGTAATTTTGCCAAGCCTCCGTTTCTCCATCTTACTTATCACAATGTCATGAGACTGTCCTAAGCCATGCTGAAGTCCAGGTATATCATCTCTACCTCATTCCCCCAGCCACCAAACCAGTTACCCTGTTGAAGGAAGAAACCTCTGTTTGCTCTCTCACTGCTCTGCTGCTGGATCACAGAGGGAAGAAGCAATAGCAGTGGTAGAAGATATGAAGAAACCAGATAAGATGGGATCTGCAACTGAAATAGTGAGAAAAGCCACTTTTTCAGATTCAGTTACAACATCAATACTTCAGGAGCTGCAATGCACATGACTACGAGACAGTCCTCCAGTTAAGGCAGTTTCATGATTTAATAAATAACATCAAACCGTACTTTTTGTCATTCTTATTTTAAGAACAGTGTGCACACAATGATTTGTACTAGTAAGAAAGCTGATAACCCCATCTCCAGGCTTTACCCCACCTCAGCCGCAGACCTGCTTCCCCACCCCCAGGATTAACCCCTCTTAGCCCAAACTGTCCCCCATCTCCAGGAATAACCTGATTCAAGATGAGACCTGCTGCTGCTCCTCCATGGCCACCATCTCTTCCTCCTCCCTTCCACTTCTCCCCACTGCTTCCTCCTTCTCAGCACTGCTGCACAGCTCTGGCAGGGGCAGGCTTGGCTGCTGCTCCCGCCCACTGTCCTGCATGCTTAGATTTCCCCTATGTGCAGTGTGGGCAGCTCCTTGCCCTGCCAACTCTCTCTCCGGGGCTCCTTGATGCAGCTGACTGCTCAGTGGCTCTGGAGGCTGCCACCACTTAAACAAAAAAGATTGAATTCAGTTGGTTTAATGGTGGGCAACTGAATTTAATTTTTTTGTTTGTTTAAGCAGCGTTAGCCTCTGGAACTGCAAGAGTCATCAGTGGTGTCAGTAGCAGAGCTGCAAGTGGCTCCTTAAAGAGGTTCCTTCCCATCCTAGCCACAGCTGCTGAGTTTTGTTGCAATTCCAGGTCCTATCCCCGTTACTACTTGCAGCAAGCTATTAACCATAAATGGAAGAATATGGGTTTGTGGAAATGCATTACAGATATGCATGCTGCTTACTATATATTTTTTCACAAAATGTCACATGGAGCTCCACAAAACCTGGCAGCTATGTATGAATATGCATATTTTATTAAACACACCCTTGCATTCACAGAGTCTCACTGAAGTCAAATCCCTTTTCTGAACCAGTGCCTATTTTAGCAATGACCTGTAAATTTGGGCCAGAGGTTTTTTTCATCCTCTCATTTGAATAACTGCATGGCTTGACTTAATATATTATGAATCATTTCAATGGCAGATATTGACTTTCTGCAGCAGTGGTCCCCAAACTTTTTACTGCATACCCCCCTTTCTCCTATCTGTACCCCCTACCCTGGATCCAGCACCTCTGGGAGAGGAGGATGTGGACAGGAGAAAGGGGACCCAAGGCTGGGAGTGGGACCAGAGCTGACGCTGAGAGCTGAGGCTGGCAGATAGTTTTCTGTGTACAGGGTTGGTAACCCTGACTGGAGTTGGAGCTCAGGGTGCATGGCCAGTATCTGGGGTTGGGGGGTTCTCCCTCCTTGCCCCATGGGGGCTGGCCCAGGTACTAGCCATGATCTTCAAACATTCCTTTTGTGGCTTACTTGTGGGGTGTGTGCCATAGATTGGGAACCCATGCTCTTCAGGCAGTGAAAGCAAAATGTTTCATTTTGAAACATCCTGACTTATAAGAGCCTAAAGGGAAAATCAGAATTCAAATCCCTCATTTAAATCAGGGGTGAGGAACCTACGGTACGTGAGCTGGCTGTAGTTCATTAGAGTTAGCCCCTGGCTGGCTGCCAGATGCTTTCTTACCTGAGTGTCCACAGGCACAGCTGCATACACCTCCCAGTGGCTGTGGTTCACTGTTCCCGGCCAATGAGAGATGTGAGAAGAGGTGGCCTGGCCTGTGACACTTCCCTCTGCTCCCATTTGCCAGGAATATCAAACTGTGGCCACTGGGAGCTACAGGCAGCCATTGCTGTGGATGCCCAGCATCTAGTATCCTGCTAGGGCTAACCTTGGTGAACTGTGTCTGGCCTGCGGTCTGGAGGTTCCACACTCCTGATGGAAGCTGACATATCTAATGCTGAATGTGTACACCTAATCTGTATCACACGCCATTAGAGGCAAGTAAGCCACAACATGATGTGGATTTCCCAGTTTTAAAAGCATGCCCTCTTATGATGGGCTTCATGTCTTCAGCTAACTAAGAATTGCTCCAATGGTCTACTGATGAACAGGCTTGCACCGTTTACTAATAGTATCATGAGTCTCGCTCTTAAATATAACTTGTTTTGTAAGCCTTTACAGTAATTTTGGAAGGACAGTTTTCATGCTCCCCTGATGGATCACAGTAGGGAACTGTTCTTTCACAGTGAGGATTAGTTCACAGTGGATGCACAAATCAAAATAGTAAAGAAAAAGGCTCTAAACTCTTGTGTGTGCTATTTATTAGTGGAGTCATTCTGTGATTTGACCAACAGGCACATTGTTTAAAGTAGGTGCAGTGATACTGTAACTGATGATGCTAGTGACTTTTTCATGTCATGCAACAAGATGTGCATGGGAAAAAATCAGAAACTTATTGGGAAATGGTTAAGGATAGATGAACAACTTTAACTTCAAGAAGAGACACCAAATGAAATTTGAACCATTTTGAGCTTAATTTAGACTCTTGGATGAGGTAAGATTATGGAAGAATTAAAACAAAAATGAAAAACAAAGGCAATCAGTTAAGGAAGAATTTTGTGTCCTGTATTTTTCCCATGGCATCAGTGGATGCCAAGAATCAAAATGAATAGTGTTTCCTTCTTGTGACAAAGAAGTGCATAATGGAGGCGTGGCAAGGAGAGCCATGCCTTGTTCCTGCAGGACCTTGCAGCATACAGCAGGGATAGTAAGGTTGTAATTTTCTAACATAAGTGTGATTGGAAGGTCCCAACTGGCATAAGTAAGGTTAAGTTAAGCTCTCTTACACTGAGCTTAAACAATTTTTCTGCTCCTTGCATATCCATTCCTTTAGTTTCAAGAGCACAGGCTAAAATGGGGTGAAAGTTGGGCTGAAAATAGACACATTTGTGGAAGTAGAGAACCTGATGCTCTTTGAGGCAGAGATTTGCTTGATATAGCAGAGACTGGGAACCCCAAGGGAGGCAGTTATGACTCCATGGCTACATCTACACGAGCCCCAAACTTCGAAATGGCCACGCAAATGGCCATTTCGAAGTTTACTAAAGAAGTGCTGAAATGCATATTCAGTGCTTCATTAGCATGCGGGCGGCCGCGGCACTTCAAAATTGACGTGCCTCACCACTGCGCGGCTCGTCCTGAAGGGGCTCCTTTTTGAAAGGACCCCGCCTACTTCGAAGTCCCCTTATTCCCATCAGCTGATGGGAATAAGGGGACTTCGAAGTAGGCGGGGCCCTTTCGAAAAGGGGCACCATCGGGGCGAGGTGCGTCAATTTCAAAGTGCCGCGGCTGCCCGCATGCTAATGAAGCGCTGGATATGCATTTCAGCGCTTCATTAGTAAACTTCGAAATGTCCATTTCGAAGTTTGGGGCTAGTGTAGACGTAGCCATACAGGTATACTTTCCCCTTTTTTGTCTTGTGTACTGTTCCTAGCTAGGAATAACTCAGTGGCCCCACAGCTTTCTTATATAAATGCAGGAACAGACTACCATTACACTATTAGTAGTAGCACTGCATGACTATATGGACTGCCTTACTCCCATCTGTAGGTGCAGGATAGGCTTTGTGCTAATTTGTTAGGAGATGGTTGAGGAAGTAGGAGGGATGGTCAGATCTGTTTATTTAAACCAAAAATGTAAAGATGGACTAAAAGTCTGCTTCAGCTTATCTTGAAAAATATGCGAGTGGACCAGGATATGATTCAGGCAAACGTCAATTTAAATTATAACTTACAGGCTACAGCAAGTAATGGGATCTGATGGCATAAGGGGAAAAAAAGTTAAAAACAGATGTCTGGCAGCAATTTTTCACACAAACCATCACATATGTGTGGAATGGCCTCCTAGGTATTATTATGCTATGCAAGCTTAAATGCTAAGTCATTCAAGAAAATTACATAGCACCTGAGGCATACAGGGCAAAATGAGCTTGGAAATAGTCATCAAATTTAGCTCCCTGCCTT
This sequence comes from Carettochelys insculpta, assembly GCF_033958435.1. Taxonomy (NCBI): domain Eukaryota; kingdom Metazoa; phylum Chordata; order Testudines; family Carettochelyidae; genus Carettochelys; species Carettochelys insculpta. Next base: position 226,855,164 of record NC_134138.1, read on the forward strand.
AAAACTTGCCTATGTACATAGCATAGTAGTGTTGATTCAGAAACTAAATTTATTGTTGGGTGGTGCAGGAGTTACACTGAGGCACCAGGGTTTACTGACAAACCAAATACTCTTTGTTTTAGTGAATGATCAGGAAGGACTTTTGAAGCTGTCTTGTTAAAATCTTGCCTTGTCTTTTTTTTCATGTACAGGTTGTTGCTGAAATTGTTACCTTGCAGTTGACTGACTTCTTGTTTGTGTACTTCTGTCCCAGCATGCGATGGAATAGTGACAGCTGCATCACTGCGGTTCCGTACTGGAAAATGAAATCATCCTATGACAAAAAGGTAAGTTCTCTCTCTTTTGAAAAAAAAATGAAACAGATTTATGTGGAATGTTAGTTTTAGGTATTTCAGATGATGTCCTGAAAAATCTAAACCATTTTTGACTTGTAGCAGCAAGAACCATGGTTTCTGGTCCTTCTGTTTGGGAAAGTTGGTGACCATGTTAACTGGTAGGACTGTACCTATTCCTGAGACTGCCGTTTTGCATATGTGAATCCTTACATAGTGGGTAAAGTAAATAACATAATGATTAGTGCTTAGAGTCAGCCAAGTTTAAATTAAAGTTGGAACTTCCAGGTGTTTTCAGGTTTATGGTTTTGCTCCATGTGTCTGATGTCTGGGAGGTACTGTCTCCGGAAGACAAATAGCTAATTGACCACTGTGCATTTGAGTTGTCTTAAGGAAAAAGTGATAATATAACAGTGTAGTTTTTCACATATGTATGCCTGTATCGTGAACCATCTTCTACGGATTCATTCAAATGTTTGAAATCCTCAGCTGCTTCGAACAGCTGCCTTTTGAATAATAAAATAATAATAATCCCAAATTTCCAGATAAATGTTTCCATCATCTTTGCCATATTATGTGGAATTTATACTCCAGATTGCCCCCACACATGGTCAGGTGGGCCAGTTTCATTTCAGTTTTTCATACTTAAAAATATCATGGCTTTTAAATTCATTATCTTATGATCCTGTAGGGCTAGAAGTGTGAAATGGGGGCATGCATTTTTAATGGAATCCAAATTCTGCTCAGGGTAATAGATCTTAGAGTCCATGTTATTTTTATGTGTGGAAATTAATTGTCACTACTGTAGTAGATTTGTTCTTGTCAGTTTGCATTTTTTTTCCTGACCTACTGAGCCTGCCTGCACTCTTGGTAGTTTAGGCACCTGCTCTTTGGAGGCAGCAGGATACAACAAATAGATCCAATAATAAAAATTAAACCAATAAGGAACCTGACACAGAAATTATTGCATAAGATTTCATAGCCTTTATTATGGAGGTTGTCAGGCATGATGGTCATTATGGCTTACAATGAAGCTTGGCAGGATTTCCTTCAAATCAGTATATGTCAGTCAGTGTCAGCTGCAGCTGACACGCTGAAAGTGGTGGAAAAAATATCTGATGTGAGTGTCACCTTCACCTAGCAATTTGTACCTTCAGAGATTGGGCTTCACTGGTCCTGTGAAGCAGCAGTGGAATCAATGAGTGGCTTCAGGGCTGGAGAGTCTGGATCCCTGCAGGTATCATGGGCAGGGCAAACTGTAACCCTAGTGGGGTACAGCAGAGATCTCTAACCAGAGCAACAAGGAGGATAACCAGCCTCAGGCTGTGGGGGAGGCCATCCCGGTGCTGCTGCATTATCAGAGCCCCACTCTTTTTCCCCCTCACCAGTCTGGAGTGTGGGGCCATCCTGGGCAGGAACTGTGCAGCAGTGGGGTGACTTCTTTCAGCTGGGGACTGCTCTTTTTCCTCACAGCCCCAGCCAGGGAGCCATGAGGCCAACAGGCTAGGATCACACCTTGCCTTTCCCCTTTTGCCTGGGTGTCTTGGGACCCCTGTCCATGCAGGGAACCCCTGCAGATCCACTGTCAGCTCTTCCCTAATTCCAACCCAATCCCCTCTTAATTTCCAGAACTGTCAAAAGAAATGTACTTAAAATTTATAAATAAAAATGAATGCTAATAGTCAAAATAAATAAAACTGAATTCTGCCAAGTCTACTTATTATCTTTTGGTTTATAATCTATGATCATTTACAAAAAAAAAAAACTTTTCAAACCATGCCTAAAATTGTGTTTCTGTGAAATATTTCACATCTGCAGGATATAGGATGGTCTGGTGGTATTATTGGCTTGCATTTGTGATTATAGGCATATTCTTCAGCCATTCCAAATTCATGACAGCTAAACCTTTATTACCCCAAACACAGACAGTATATATGTACAAGTGTGTGTGGCACATTCGTCCTGTTCAAAATGAGATGGTTCCATTAAAAACTGATTTTTCACTTAAAGGCAGTGGTTTCAGAAAGAAGAATTTATCCTAACTGTCATAAACCATGTGTATCAAATAGGTTTTTGAATGCTCTAATTCTTTAGGCCTTTTAATACTTATTGTACTCAATTTATTTTATTTTAGAAATAAACAACGAATACATATTAATACAGTAATGATGATTGCATGTGAGCAACTGACGACAATGAAATGGAGACAGACTGTTCATTTATTGTCATGAGAACAGGAGGGAATGGTGATCTTTTTGATTGCTGTATTTTATAAAAAATAATTGGCTTATTATCATAATTGTATTCTTTTACATGATACCAAGGTCAAGTGCAATAGTAGTAATAGTATAGGGACATACCAGTTTACAGATGTTAGTAGGTATTAATTGAGGGAAATATGAGTTTCTATTATATTTCATGGTGCTGATAAGCATTACTGTTGGAAAGAGGCAGGTGAATATCAAACCCAGAGGACCTTAACTGTCACTCAAATTTTTTGCCATCTGTTTTTAAAACTCTAAGTTCAGCCAAAGACTAGGAAGGTGCAATTGTACTAATCAGTATTGTTCTCCTTTGTGCCGAAAGCTGAAAATGTTATTTTCTGAGTTGCTTCTTCAAAAATATATTATTCTCAAGATAATTACAATATGGAAAAAATGTTCAGAAAGGTCACTAGGGTTTTAACTTGACTCCTACTGGAAGGTATGCAGCCCAAATCCCTCATCATTTACAAGTATATTCCTATGTCATGATGTCAGAAAACTGATCTTGACTCCATATGTCTATTTCATTTTGAGTCAGTGAAATCTTAATTTTATTTTAAGTATTTTAACTAACCCTTTTACTCCAGCCTCGTGCATAGCACAGGAACAAAATATTTCATCTTTTTTAAAATATTTTCCGGTAAAATGATGATGTTCTAAGTTGTGCTTGGATACTATGGTGTTGGGTGCTGTAGGAGACACAAAAATAAGCTTTGCTGAAGTTCAGTTGTCCAGAGGAACTGTGACCAGTCCATATTATCTACCCACATAGAGACATGGAGAAGAGTGTATATCCGTCATGGTTTACACAAAGGTAGGCAAAGAATCTGTGGAAGATTTAACTACCTAGGGATCAAATAATCTTTGAGTCACAAAACAAAGCCAAGGCTATGGCCCTCTTCCCCAGTTTCTCTGGTTACATGCACTGACAAATTGCATTCTTTTGCAGTGTTTCAGTTGATGTGCCTGATAGTGTACCTGTATGTTGACAGAAAATACATTTTTATGCCTGTTTGCCCTATTAATTAATTGTTTTGAGTATATCATCAGATGATAACTTATTTCTAAATTGCTTTTCTCTGATCCTTTAGTTGGATGTTGCCATGTACATTGAAGGAAGTAAGTGGCTCTTGGAATTGTCTGTATAGTAAATGAATTATTTTTAATGACTGACATAGTTGCATGGGAGCTCTTAGATCAACTATGAAGCATTGAAACGTAGTAAGTCTGTTATTTTAAAGTAAATTTAATTATTTGAACTGGCAAAAAAAAATCAGTTGGGCTCTAATCTGTACTGAGCTTCCCACAGTTTCAATGATCTATCTGCAAGGAGCTCATCACGTAATCTTTTCGCTCTTGTAACTATGAGCAGTGATAATGGAGCTGCTTCAGATTCAGGAAGACAATATTGTATTGAATCCCATTCAGAAGATTTGCAATCAGGGCTAAAAAGTTTATTTTTAGTGAAAATTTAGATTCTGCTTAAAAGATTTACTTGTGTGACTGAGATGATAATATAGAGCAGCTATTACTTGCATTCTGAAGTTAAAGAACCAGAGGGGGGAAAAAAGTGGGTGAATGGAGCAGCAATAAAATTGCATTTTTTTTAAAGTGGAAAGCTATAAGGGTATTGACCATGCAATTTGTTATGCATAAATGTGCATACATTTAAGTATGAAAGCTGTTAAAATACATCTGTTGCTTTTAAGTGGAAGGAAGAGTTTCTGACAGAAAATAAAGATATATCCCTTAAGAACAACAGATTTTTTTTGTTTGTTTTTATTTGGTGGTAGGGTGCACAGCTCTCACAGGAAAGATTTAGCTATAGATCCCACAAATAGATCAGCTAAATGGTAAGCATTCCATTATCCATAACTTTTTAAACCAATCGCGTTATTTCACAAAGCAGTAATACAGGATATAGATGCTGATCTAATGAGAACTACAAAATATATTTTCTGTTCTGCATATAGCTGTGAGCCATGCAGTCATTTCAATAACTATTGTGAATTTCTTGTCTGTATCTGAGAGGGAGATTTAAAGTCTTCAAAACTGAGAACAGAGATTTCTACGGGTATTTTTTATTTATTTATTTATTTATTTATTTTTTACTGATAACGCATAGATTTTAAGGCCAGAAGGACCACCATGATCTTCTCCAAAGATCTACAGCACATCACAAACACCAAACCTCACCAACACGCCCACTCATATATTAGGTCCAAAACCTCTGGCTGACTTTCTGGAGTCCTTAAATCTTGATTTAATTACTTCAATTTACAGAAAATTTACTATTTTTCTCCAGTTCAAACCAGCAAGTGTCCTGTGTCCCTGCAGCAGACAAATATAAAACAGCAGTAGGGTCTGTGCCAGCTTGACCCCAAATATAATGATGAACTTGACTCTGGGTAAGTAAGTGAGATGCAAGAGCCAGACACCTGGTGGAAAAATCCTTTGTAGTGTTTCAGAGCCATCCCCATTTAGTGTCCCCTCTCTAACAGCTGGAAGTAATTGCTAATAGCATATGCAGATAGTTTGTCCCAGAACGGCACTCCTCTGATGGGGAGAAAACAGAGTTAGCACCTGATGTTTATAAATAACTGATACTATTCTATTGCCAACATGACGCTGAGAGTATATTTGATTTGCCTTGCCTCTCACGAGCACAACCATCTGAGGGAGGCAGGTGCCAGCAACCCCCCATAATTCAATTCAATAAAATTCAAAATTCTTTTGCCTACTTAGCCTCTGGCTATGTCACATTCTATATATAACAACAAGCCTTTCAACTATTCAGCCACCCCCACTGAACCATAGTCCCTATCAGTCACAGTTCTCTTTCTGGTCTCACACTGAGCGACACTTTGGAGAGAGAAACCCCTTCCATGATAAGCAGTCAACAGTGCTTGTCTTGTTGCCTGTTGTGTAATGGCACTCAGTAGAGTCCTTGCCCTTCTCAGGGCTCTACCTTCAGTCCATAAGCATCTTCTGCAATCCACAATGTGGGCCAGCTCTCTACATGGAGCTCCCCAAGGTAGATCCTCTGTTGGTGAAGTCTTCAGCCACACTGAGCTGGCTCTGATGCTGTAGATCCTTTTTACAGGCCTCCTTGTAGGACTTCTCTGTGGTTTGGAGGACTCCTATGGTTTTTGGAATGTGGCAAGGCCACATGCCTCAGTAGAACCCTTTAGGTCCTAGTCTGCCCTGTCACATTGACATAGGTGCCCTGGTTGTGCAGATCCATATGGGACTTGCTCTTTATTAGAAACAGTCCTTGACTTTCCCCTTAGCATCACCTAAAGCAGTAGGGCCAGGTATGGGGAAGGCATGTACCTATTCCTTATATGTTTCACAATCAGGAGTTTAAATATTGGGGGGGGGCGGTGACCAGTGTATTGGAGAAAATTGGATTGCAGAGTTAGGGAAAGAGTGACTGGGGTTTTACTAGATAGAGGGAGAGAGCCCAGAAAAGAATTGACAATGGGGGGAGAGATCCTAGGTGAGATATTGGTGTGGCAGGAAATCCTGATGCAGCTTATAGGAAAGGCTGCGTATGAGTTGTTGGGAGATGTAGATGGGTCATAGACGGGAGTGTGGTATGCTCAGGAAAACACTGTTTTAACAGCATCTAATTTAGTGGCCTGCACTTTTAATCTCTTCGTGTTCCTTCCAGGCAATGCCACATCCTTCTTTTCAGTGCCAGTGCACTATCTAGATGGGAAAGAAGACGATTATAGAGGTTTCTCTCTATGGACTGAAAACCAGGGCATTGCCCCATAAAAAGGGAAAAAACTATAGCTGATCACCTGCAGCCCTACAAGACATTAGATTCATGATAAAGATAACACATGTAAGTATGCAAGATGTGCAATCCTTGCTAGTCTGAATGAATAGGACTGGAAGGTACCTTGGGAGGTAATCTAATACAGTTTCCTTCACTCATGGGAGAACTATTTTTATTGAGATCATCTCTTACAGGAGTTAGCCTAACCTATTCTTAAAAGTTATAAAACTAGAATGTGCAACAACTGGTGCTTTTTTGTGCCAATACTTGCCTGGGGAATGGCTGAGTACTGGCTTCTCTCTCTCTCTTTTTTTTTTTTTTTTTTAAACAAAACAAAACAAAAAGAGCACTGTAAACAATTGTTAGTGTTCACAGCCACTGTGAGATCTAGCTGTCATTTTTGAAGGCCTTCCTGAAACTCAAGTGGAATGGTAGTCTGAATGCCCTCTAAAGTTTTCGTATGTACTTGCTGTAATTGATTACCTTTTAATCACGGTAAATAATTTTAAAAATAACCTTTGGATTCTGTCTTTGGGGGATGGAGAGGTACATTCTGAGGAGAGAGAGAGAGAGAGAGCAAAGGTTAGTTCGCTAAATCTTGGCCTACAGTAAAAAATTAGGTTGCTTTAACTATATTGATGCAGGGTGTGAAAAATCCTCCTCTCCAAGCGGCATTCTTGAGATGACCAAAGTCTCCATGTAGACTGTGTTAGATCAATGGAATAATTCGTTCGTCAACCTAGCTGTTGAGAACCCTTCTTGCTGGCGTAGAAGGTAATGTCTTAACATTTGCTCCTGGAGTGCTATGCTGGGTGCTCCACGCATCTCTGAGAGTCAGTGTGGGGACCATGTAATGGTCTGGGTAGTGCTGAGGGGTGCTCTTTCATCCTGAGTCCCCGCCCCACTCTGGAGCCTGGAGTCCCTGTCCCACTTTGCCCCAGGCCCACAGTGGCTGTGAGCCCTGCTGAATGTAGCAATTTGTCTTACTACTAATTTCTTGTGGTTAGCTGTCTTGAACTTTCTTTTCAATCTTGTTTCCTTATGCAGTAAAGTCTATTTGCTTAAGAGGCATTTGGGGGCTGTTTAGTTTCAGATGTGGTTGCATCTTGTGGTGAAGTAAGTTGCATAGTGACACTGATAGTTTTTCCAGAACTTTCCAAGTGCATTTCAGTTTGGGCAGAATCTAACAGCTTCAGTCTAAAGGTCATGTAGCTAAATCTTTAGGTAGAGACAGGTCACTTGTATCCTAGCCCAGTTAGGACAGTGGCCCAATCCAGACTGAAACTTGGCCCAGACATTGGCACTTGGATTCCTAATGTGTCCTTACATATTTTGTCTGGGAGAAGGGAGTCCTTACATACTTTGTCTGGCCCAATATTAGCACCCTAATAGCCAGCTATGAGCCTTTGAGATTTTAGACTACACAGAGAGAGAGGATTTGAATAAATTTGGCAAGGTTTGTCTACCTGCTATTCCATTTTAATGGCTAGAGCTGAATAAAACTGTGATCTTATGTTTGCCAAAAAGGAATATCGAGTCCCTCATCATTAGCAGCATGCCATTTGGCAAAGGCCACCTTCATGCTGCTCACCGCAGACCTCTCTGTTTTGCGGTGGAAGTACTACAGAGTGCCCAACTTGCCTGACAAATTGTGATAAATTAGTGGTAGCCAAGTTATATAAGTTTCATCTAAAATTCACCTGTCACAAGGACCTTCTTTCCAGGCTGGGCCGGGTACATTAGAAATCCAAGTGCAACTGCCTGGGTCAAGTTACAATCTTGATTGGGCTTATGTCTTTGTGCCAGTTGAGTACAGCCAACCTGCCTCTGCTAGCCATGTAGCTGTCTGACTTCTAGTCTGAAGCTGCTGGTCTTCCAACAGCTTAACAAATCTCTTACATTACAGTCAGTAATGTAGGTAATAGCTTGCAGTTTATTTCAATGAACTCAATATTCATCTTCCTGTTCAGAGAAATATCTATAGAGTGACTTAGAAATGAAGATGCAGGTTAACAATAAATGAATTTATTTCCTGTTCAGAATGTTTACAGTGAGAATAATTTCCAAATCACTTGCAATACTTTTATATACACTGAATAATATTTTCAGTACACACCATCTCTCTTAGAAATATCATAAAAACAGAAAAGCTTAAGGGCAAGTGGGTGCTTTGATGACTGATGATGTCTGTCTGGCAGCTCAGTCAATATGAATGTTAGTTTTTTTAATGAGACTCTTTTTGCCACAAAATGCAGAAGTAATATGCGGCAATGGTGAGAACATTTCAAGTAAGAATGAATGGAATTTAATGAAAGGAGAAGTTAAAGTTTTAATTTTTGTTGGCTTTTCGTTCATTTGCTCTGCGGTTCTGCTGTATCTGTTATGAATGAATATGAAAAATCCCCACTTGCTTAACAGAGCAATTATAGTAAGCGGAGTCAAACTGAGAAAGTTATATAACAAATTCTTATGAAATGTAAAATAAATTAAGTCATATAAAATATAACATTGACTCCCATGGATGCAAATCCCATTGGATGCCACCTTTAAAGTAGTTCTCTGGAAAATAAATTTTAAAATACTTTTTTTTACTTGTGTATATTCAGAATCAATCTTTGTTTTGTATGAGTGCGTGCTGGGGTTGGGGTTTGCTACTTTTTACTGCAGCAAGCATTGTAACCACCCACCCCGGAGTTTAGTGAGAGGGGGTTCAATTTTCTTTTTTTCTTTTTTTTTTTGCTACTGCATTATAAATTGAATTGTTAGCTAAGTCTGCTTATCAGAATCAGAGGTACATTGTATCCAGGTAGGGGATGTAGGAAAGATCTGAAAGGAAGACTAAGGTAGGCAGATGTCCAGGGTGGTAGCGAGGCACTGAGAGAGCACCTTAGCTGCTAATCATAGAGTCCTTTGGACTGCGACCCAGAGGGGAGGTAGGGCAGGCCTGGCTTGCCTCAATGGCCACCAGCAAAAGTGGTGTGGATGTAGTCTGACACCAGGAGGAGAAGGATTATTGAATTTAGAGCCAGATCTTGAACGAGAAAGTCCTGAGACACGTCACCCTATGTTAGATCAGGAGAAATAGAAATAGAAAGGACTGAAGACTCTGTAGGGAAATATGCTTAGATTGAACAGTTACGTTTCTTCATGTTTAGTTTGAGACTCCTTCCTTATCTCAGCAGGGGAGGGTCTTTAACACCTCCTGGTTGACGAGCTATGTCATGAAGAGTGGCACATCACTGGGGAGCTGGAATGGCTGTTGATAGAGGTGTGAATTAGAGAAGTCCTCTACATCATGTCCAGTCAGGAAGGGATGTTAGAGCTGTACCCAATAATAATCAATAAAGAACTTGTCTAGGGTCTCAACATTCATGAACCTAAGGTTCACAAATTCAATTATTCACGAGCTGCTGCTTCCTTGGGGCTCTGGGGTGGAGAACAGTATTGGCTGCCACTTTCCAGGGCTCTGGGAGGCTGCCGCTTCCCTGGGGCTCCAGTCAGGGAGTGCTGGCAGCCACGGCTTACCCCTGGGCTCTGGGGAAGGAAGTGCTGGCTGCTGTGGCTCCCCCCACCCCGGCGCCCTGGGCAGGAAGCCACAGCAGCTGCAGCTTCCCTGGAGCCGTGGGTTGGCAGCTCTGGCAGCTCCCATGGCTCCAGGCAGGGAGTGCAGGCAGCCACGGCTTCCCTGGGACCCTGTGGAGGAGCACCAGCAGTCACAGCTTCCCCATGCCCCAGGTAGGAAGCCCTGGCAGCCGTGGCTTCCCCAGGATACCAAGCCCCCCATATTCACGAAATTCAACATTTGCAAAGGTTCTCAACATGGAACACTCATGAATGTTGAGACCCTACTGTAATGTTATGGGTTAAAATTTTACAGATAATTAGAGTCCTCAGATAACCAAACTTGACTTGCCATGATTAGTGATTAATACTTTCTATGCTACTGTGTAGCTACTTCTCAAATCGTCCACCTGTTTTTGCCAACTTAACAACTTTATATTTTCCTCACTGTGCTGCGTCTGACGTTTTTTAAAGCTTTTCTTTCGTTTCTTGCAAGTTATGAACCAAAGACACATTTAAAATTCTCACAATCTCAAATTGCATTTTTAAATTCCATACTCCCTTTTTTAAAGATTGTCATCTATTTTATTGACTCCTCCCCCGATCTCTTTAATCAAGATTTACATGCTTTGAATTTACGGGAGGGAGACAAATCAGTCTCCTTACCTCTTCTGATAGGATAAGAAACATCTGGTTTAAATTGCAGAAAGGGATGTTTAGGTTGGACATTAAGAAATACTTGCTGTCAGGTTGGTTAACCCCTGGAATAAATTGCTCAGGGAGGTTGTTGAATTTCCATCATTGGAGATTATTCAGAGCAGGTTAGATAAACACCTGTCGTGGATGGTCTAGATGGTACTTGGTCCTTCCATGAGTGCAGGGAACTGTTCTCAATGGCCTATCAAGGTCACTTCTAGCCCTATGATTCTCTGTCATGACAGACACTGAACCAACGTCCCTTTCACTCCACCATCTTTTACTTTCTTTTCAACCTCTAATGTGAACAGTGAACCCACATAATCCTGTGGTTTCGGCTTTCAGATTGTTTCTAATGCATGCAGAGCTTACCTATTTTTAATGGTGTATTTTATTATAAATGATTCAAGAGCTGCTTTAGTATTTATTTATTTATCAGCAACAGCCAGCATGTTACCATGTCTGGCATTTAGCCAACTTAGTGTTTTACTTTTTTGACTTATTCAGCAGTTTCCCCTAAGAGGCTCCTGTCTGCAAGGCATGCTGGGTGTGTTACAAACCAGGACACAACAATCAGAGTCAAGCTCTGCATTGCCTCTATCCTATTCTTGACAAGTGGGTTGTAACCCTACCTTATCACATTCAGTCAATAACTGATGATGAGGATCCCAGCTGTGCCCTCACTTCGTAATCAATAAACATTTATAATTAATTGTACAGATTCAAATTTGCTAATAACAAAAGAAACCTTAGATAACCAAGCTGAAGTGAGGTTTTTTTAAGCAACTGTTAGTGAGTGCATAACAGAAGAGGCAAACGTTGCCAACATCTGTTAGAAACGATTCTGCAGTCTCATTAGATGTCTGATTCAGCCTCTTCAGTTCTGAACATTGCTTATACTTTGGCTTATTTGTAATCGGGCTGTTCACAATCTCATTTGTTCTTTCCATAGCAGGGATAAAAATATGTTTTGAGCATATGGTTTGGTCATCTGTTGCTTACTCATGCCTGTGCCATTAGCATATTATATTTATAATTACTTTTGTTTATTTCAGTTGGGACATTTCTGACTAAATCAAAAAGACAGGGCACTATGTCAAAGGTTCTTATACCAGCATACTGTCCTTATTAAGAGAGATTTTTCCACTTCTTAGCATTGCTATTGTTGTAAATAGTGCGTCCTTTTAGATTATTAATGGAGAAAACATCAAATGCTCAAGCTCAAATTTGGTTTATTAATCAAAACCTATACATCTGCAGTAAAACTGCACAAATACAGTGGAGATGCTTACAAACTGAACTGGTGTCCCAACTATGTGCTTGTACTAGGTCCAGTTTGGTTAATAATCTACAAGTCTCTTTTAAATTACTTTTTTTTTTTTTTTTTAACATTACTTCTTATGTAACCCCAGTGATTAGTAAAGGACAACTTGTTGACTACCTGGTTTAAATCATTCCACTATGTCTGACGTTACCACGCAAACAAATGGCCAATAGAACTGAACACAAGCCAGAAAAAATACTACTTTATTTTGACTTTTTGCCTTCAGAATATTTTATATGCCTGAAAAACTTGCTTATGGTTTTATCAGAGCACAACTCGAATAGGTTGAGGTATATTATATTCTTATACTTTAGGCAGCACACTTCTTTTGTGTGCATCTCTCTCTCTTTCGCTTTCTTTCTGTCTCAGCATTACTTACAAGGCTTTGTGGGAGTTTGTAAGTGCAGCTATAATAAATGCTTAGGCTGCAGTCCTTGTGTCAGTGCTACAAAGCATTATGAATACTCTCACAAACAAGCTAATAGCTCCTGTAACAGTCTGACCTATAGGTCAACAACAGTGAGTTGACTCTTACACAGAAAGTAAATAATATGACCCATATACAATACTTTCTCTCTGAAGACTGAAAAAGTGCTGCCTAAGCCACTGACCCAAGTCAGACATCTTAAACTTTATAAAGACGTTATTCCTTCTTGACTTACACATGCAGAGAATTGGGAAGTGGAAGGTGCTAATATTGAGGAGATCACCTGCATTTTTGCAATGCTACTGCTGTTTCCACATGATTGTTACAGGCCTGAGAAGCAAAACTGTTGACTACCAGTGGTACAGAACCGTTCTATCAAGGGTGGAGCTTTAGGTAGGTTGTACTGAGTCACAGCCACCACACTTCAATTTCTTGACTTGCTAGGAGAGAGTGCGTGCCCAAGTGCAATGACTGCTCTTGTTTCTGCCCTTGTTGAGGCTCACAGAACACAGGGGGGCTCCCATGCTAGATGCGATCTGGCTCTGTTTTTGTTCATCTGAATGTTTTCCTTTTGGTATTCATGCACACTAGTCTCCTAATATTGACTTACATATGTATTACAAGTTGGCAGTGCTTAGTTTCTTTTCTCTTGCATTTCTCTACTTTGAGAACAAGGAGAAACAAATATCTGGAGGGAATGCTCAGTTCTTCTTGTTCAGGTACGTGTGCCATGTTGATGCATCAAGTGAATTCACAGAATTACGTTTTTCCCATACTAACAGCCTTTGCTGCTTAGAATCCTGTGAAGTTACATCAGCCCTGCTTCTGTTTTACTTCTTGACTGCATGTGCATATCCACTGTTATGCATATTCACTTGGTCAAATGTTATGCAGAATCTGTATCTTTTTGGCTGAAATAAAATGTAAAGAAGCAGACTGCAATAGTCTGAATCCTCAAAAATCCCCCTGGCCTGAAGGAAGGAGTTGCTTTTTATTTTTGTTTTTTGATTTTGTTTTTACAGAAACTCCCATTTTATCCAGGGAGATTCACCCTGCAAGGCAAATGAAATGACAGAGCACTACAGGTCTGTTACCTGTTGTTACATCCATTTGACACTGGTTAATTCCAGTGGAGGGGAAAGTTGAGGCATAACATAAGTGAGCATCATATCCTAGGACAATTCACTCAGACAAATTTTGTGACAAGCTAAAAGCATTTTTTTTTTTTTTCAATTCTTGAGGGGTCCCCCCCCCCCCAGTAAAACTAGGTTAAATCTCTCAGAAACTTAAAATAATGGATTTGCTGTCAGTGGGGAGTGGCTGCCATATTCATGCTAAACACACCTTCTGATTGCTTTCTGATGCTGTGCATATTTACTGCTGAGCATAGTCCATTACAAGCCCCTAGATCATTGTGTGGTATTGCTTTGGGGTCCTATACAGCAGAAATGTGTCATCCTAGAAAGAGATGCATCTCTGTATATACCATGAATCCTGTTTGTAATAAGTAATTGCTCCCAACCCTTTTTACCCAAAAGAGCATGAAAATTTTGAATTGTTTCTGATTAAAAAACACATTTCTGTTAATTCCTTAGATGTAATTTTGATCTAGTACTATCAGTATTCTCTTTCTTATGATATATTTTTTTTTTGCTTTGTATCCACACATTGTCTAAAACAGCAATGCTCAGACATCAGTATTTGCTTATGTGCGCAAAATATACTCACATCAAAGATTATTGCCTTCAGTACCATCAGGCAGGGCATGGGCCCATGCTCAGCTTCTGGTCAAGGTTGAGGGCGTAAAAGGAATGCAGCAATTGCCTTCCTCTCTACTCTTTCTTGCCATCTTTGGCAAGCTCCCTTTTGCTCTTCAATTTTGATTATCCATCCTTTAGAAGAAGATTTTGCTGCTTGAATGTACCTCTGGTTCTAGTTAGTATAGTTTAATTTAGCCAATTTATCTTTTTATTTAGGGATTTAGTATAAAAAATCCTCTTCATCCAAACAATGTACCATGTGCAGGGCTGTAATCCTTCTCACAGATAGGCACAAAAGATGCCTAAATTGCTTAGGCTAGGGACATGTGAGGGACAAATGTACCATGTGATGAATATGAAGAAACTGAAGCAGAAATTCATTTGAGTCCAGGAGTAGCAATATGTACCTCTTCAGAGCTCTGACCTAGATTACAAGAGAATGGATAATTTATCCTCTGTCTTTTTCTGTTTTTTAGCCCCAAATCTTTTAAAAAATACTGTTTTTCTTCTCTCGAAACATTGAAATCTTCTTCTGAGTCTCAGAGGCAAGCAAAATCTTACTCTTCATCCTGTAGGAAAGCTTCAAAGAAGTTGTCCTGGGCTTGCTCTAATTAACACCAGCACTTACAGGAAAGTCTGATGTGACACTGTCAAGTTAGGCTCCACCATGGCCATTGAGACCATTATCTTCAGCATTACTAAAGTCATTATCTCTAGTGCTGTTAAGGCCAGTTACACTGATAGTGGTAGCAGAAAACTTCTCACCAGTTTCAGTACCATCTCACCAGTTTCAGTACTCTCTCTGAAGGACACTTTCCTGCCCAGTGCTGCTCCAAATAGCCATAAACTTGGTAGGTATTGCCTCATGCACTGTTACACGTTGGGTTTTTTTTTGTTTGTGCCATTGTTTGGAGTTGGGGGCACTTGCACATTAATACTGTGAAGGATGAGCAAATTGTAATCTGCATCAGGCAGGTTTTTGTATTCACCTTACTAGTAGCAGTGTTTGAAAATTTCTCTTTGTCTCACTTTTCACGTTGATCAGAAATATCTCATCAATCTGAAACTTCTGTATTTGTTCTTCAGTGATTGATTGTTGTTGGCACTTTTGTCTGTCACTGGCATTTTTAGGAAGATGAAATGGCTTGTGTGTACCGAAAAGTTGAATGTGAATTAACAGTCTACTCCCTTCTCATTCGGGGAGTATAGAGTTTAGATTCATTTACCCACTCTTTCTTTTACCACAACACTGCTCCTTGAAGCTCTTCCAGGTGTCTTTGTAGCAGTTTATTTCTTCATCATGAACACAATTGCATTCAGCAACACCACTTTCTAGGGCTGTGAACTCATTTGAGCACTGATGAAATCATTTGCTTTTGTGTTTTTCAATCACTTATGTCCAGATGTTTTCTTAATGTTTTTGTATATTCTGACAGGGAGTAGAAGGGAGAGTTTGGTTTCAGATTGGTACGATCAGATCTTTTCTTTTGATCAAGGCAAAGAAAACAGAATTTCTTTATACATGTTTCATTGCCTTTGGTTAGTATTACTCTAATTTACACTAAAGACCACCCTGGGGTTACACTTTTATGGTTTCATTAAATGGCTCTTCAGGGTTAAACTGAAGGAGATTGAGCTGTCACCCCCCCACACACACATTTATTCAAGTCCTCAGGCACTCACACACTTATGCAGGCAAAGGTTCACAGAGAGAGCAAGAGAGTGGGCCAAGACATAGTAGGTCTGGGGTGTCTGCCTGCAATCGCAGACCCCAGCCGGCAAACTGATCAGAAAGAGAGCTTCTGCTGCATACTTTCTCCTCTTTATTGGAACTGGGCAGCTGCTGTCTCACATGCAGGGTCTTTCCTCTGCATCTGTTGTTGAGGAACATGTACAGACGTCGTTCAGGGTCCTTCTTCCTCATGTGTCACCGAGGAACATGCACAGACCTTTGTGGGGTCCTTTGCTTAGATCAGTGTTTCTCCATGATTGCTTTCATTAGTCATAACCTGGATTCTGGATCCTAACTCCATGTTCTTAGCCTTGCTGTTCTCCTCAACCAGACACTCACAGCTTTCATTCACACTTATTCTCTTATCACCTTCATAGCTCTCCCTTATCACAGGATGGAAAGTAGCTTAGCCTATGTCTATACTACACATAGAAAGTCAACTGCTGCTACATAATTTTAGCTAAACCAATTGTGTAGCTAAAATTGACTTAGCAGCAGTTGACTAAAATGGCTGTCTATGTGAAAGAAGGTTGACAGGAGCATTTCTCCTGACAACCTTCCTTAATCCTCACTGCTCATGAAGAGTTTAAGGGTTGACAGTGACCCCAGAAAGTGCCGTTTTGCACATTTACAAAACAAAACCATGGAAGATCGGCCCTGAGCAAGTCAATCTTCCATGGTAGTGTAGCTTTAGCCTTAGAATAAGTTACCAAACTTAAAAAACAGAGTGCCTGAAAGTTACAAAGCTTACAAAGTTGCAGAACTCAACAATCTTACCACAAGTTACAGCACTTTAGGCAAAGCAGCTGAGAGTTACAAAGAACCAATTACAAATCTTCAAAGTTTGGAAATTACAAAGATGCCTTCCAAAATACAGCAACTGACTGAGAGCAATTCAAATCATCAGTAATAAAAATGACTTAGAAAACAGCTGCCCCTCACCTGCCAATGCTCTACACAGCAATATAGTCAGCAGCAGGTTTTGTTGTTCTCTAAGTCATGTGTTGGACAGGCCTTACAGATTAATGCATTTCCAGAAAATTTATGTGGAAATCAAATAGCTGCATTTTGCAGGGTAATAGCTCTGGCAGAGGTTTTACACAACACTTAGCATTTCAGGATTGCAGCATTTTTACAAACTTTTGTAATGAATTGTGTGGTAATAGCATTTCATTCTATACAGTAATTCGTTGAGATGGCAGTCATTCAGAATTCTGAAGCACATAACATTTTCTTTGAATGACGTGACTTTTATATCCTTTGTATATCACTAATCTAAATGTGCATAATAATATTTTAAATAATGAACCAACCAATGAATGCAAAGCTTTTTGCATAATAATGGAATATTGTATTTGCACTGCCATTTCTTCTTGATCTTATATATGAGGGGAAAAATACCTAGGCTAGAACATATCTGAAAAATTGTATTCTGGTTTGAAGTGATTATTCTAATTCAAATTTATATATTTAAATGTTTGAGTGTGAAAAGTGTGTATAATTTTAAATTACAGTAATATGGATTAGTGTTAACTTTTAAACACTTAATCGAGTTATGTTAATTTAGTGCTTAATAGTATAGAACTCTTAATATTTGCATAAGAAGCTCTTTACTGGACTTTATATAATGCTTTTAAGTACAGTACATTTCACAGCAGTGATCTTAGAATACTGATTCTAACATTCTTGAGTCTTGATGTAATGTAGATATTAGGAAAGAACATAGCTTCTTTTACTTGAATTACTGAAACCACACTACATATATGGTTTCAGATTCATAAAGAAGAAAGGATTACTAAAATATTTCATTTTTTCCCTGTGTTCATCAATCCTAAGGTGTTTAATTCATGGAACAATATGATTATTTTCCATGTACATAACTAATTAATACTTGTAAATTATCTAATATGTCATCTAGAGACAAAGGACCAAATCCTCGATTGACCTGAACTGGCATAGCACCATGACTTCAATGGAAATACACTGACCTACAGCAGCTGAGGATTTTCTTCTGTGTGATTTAGAAGATTAATGTCTCAACTGTGTGAATTTGTAGTAAAATCTAATTACTTTATGGACATCAAATAAGTTTTTGCTACTGTTGATTGTGGATTTGTGACTGAGGGCAACATTGTTCTTGCAGAAATTTTTATTGTTGTGGTACAAAAGCCAGAGAGAACACTGTCCTGTCTTTCAATGGCCAGGTTGAATATTCAGGGCTATCAGTTTTTGCACTGAATTTCTGGAAGTCTTGAAGACAATAAACATAGAACCCCATAATGCCTTTTTACAGAGTTACATTTTCAGCATAGAATTGCAGACATTAGCCAGAGATTTTATAGTTTTTGCAAAGATAGTGTTTGAAAAAAATATAGAGAAAATGTATTCTGTCTGGTTCCCACTGAGTCCCTCTTCATCCTTCCCTTTCCTTTAGAGCCTCAAACGAGCCTTCTCTTCCTCCCCTTTTTTAGGTCTTTCAGGAGACAATGGGCAACAACTGTCTCAAGTGTTGGTAGAAGATGGAAAAATCTTTAGGTTTACAATAATCCACTTTTCCTCAGCAGCGATACTAGCTATATGTGAGCAGATGAGAAGTTCTGTTGTTTATGAAAAGATCCAGAGCTCTATTATAAGACAATTTCAAGTATATTTTTCCATGGAAAACAATATCTAACATTCTACAGTGTGGGAGGGGTTTGGCTGCACTAGAAGTTGCAAGTTATTAATTTTTGTCCCAAACGCTATTTTTTCTTCATTATTAATTTTCAAAACTTAAAAGATAAAGCAATTTAGACAAATCTCATCTCCTTTTAAAAATTCTATGTATTGGGTGATTTCAAGGTATAACACAGTTTTCTGAAGTCCTAATGCCAGATGTGCTGGAACAGTTTTTTATACGGAGGGTGCTGAGAGCTCTTTAACCAACTGGAAATCTTCAGTATAATGGAAACCACTTCAAGCGTGTGAGTGCTGCAATGACACCAGCCTCCACACCTCTAATTCCAGAAGCTCTGTCTAACACCGATTTTTAAAGGGTGACTTAGCCACTTGAGCTCCTTAGTGCTTTTGAAAAATTGTCTTGAATCTTGTAATGACTAGGAACAGTCAGAGATTTTTCCATTGTAGTTTGGTAGAAGTTGAGGAGGTTGACATCCAGGGTATACTTCAGTACAACTTTCTTGCCCAACTCATTTGTAATGCTTCTCCAACAAGGCCTCTTTTGTTCCCAAAGTTCCTTGCCCTATTGGAGGGGGGAAAAAAGGGACAGCCTTTCAAAGTAGTGTATTGAAACCTATTGTGATAGACCCAGCCCTGCAGCCAGCTGCAGGGCCCTGTGGAAGTGGAGATATACATGCAGCTGAGTGTGTCCTTTCTTGTTCCCCAAGGACTAAGGCCCAGGAAGGAGCAGCCTGCAACACCAGGGTAAGCCAACACCTGGGGGTTAGTTAAGCAGCTGCAGCCAATCAAGGCCTGTGAAGCCCTGGAAAAAGGCTTCCCCACAGGAAGGAAGGGGGAAGGAGATAGAGGACAGATCAGGACTGGGGACAGAAGGCTCAACAGGGAGAAGAGCTGCAGTTGTTGGAAGGAGGTACTGGGGTTGTGTTACAGGGAGGGAGTCTGGAAGTGGCCCAGGGAGGTGGACTGTGGGTCTAGGAGGGCCTAGGGAGGGAGGGCCTATGGAGGGAAGCCCCTCCCACCACAGCTGCCTAGGGACCCTGGGACGGAACCCGGGTCGTGTGGGAGGGGACAGGGTTCCCCCCAGACCATCCCATGTATCAGGCCAGCCCTAGACAGGCAGGAGGTAAGGCACAGGCCTCCTACCTGCAAAGACTGCATTTTCGGACTAGCCAATGATGAGAGTGGCCCAGTGATCCTGTGACTGGAGCCCTTGCAAGTACAGGAGTCAGAGTGAGGGGCACAGCAAGCCTCTGAAGCTACCTTTAAACTGCTATGTAGTACAGGGACCCATAGGGAGAAGCCTGGGGGTGTATCACACTATATTAAAATCACAAAATATCACTTTAATTGGTTTACTTGTCTTTCTTGTAGGCTTTGTTGGGCTTTGTTGGGAATCATGTGACCTTGGTTATCTGCAGTCTGTCTGCAAAGAACCAGCTCAGAGCAAGGTGTCTCTATGTTATGGAGTAGCTGGCTTGCTCTCTCTCTTGGTTCTTGTGTGTAAGGCATCTGGATTTTAGGAAATAGATTAGTGTTATAGCTAGCTTCCCAGAAAATAATATTCTATGTTTTATCTGATTTCTCTGTATACTGTGAGCATAACATACCCTGTAGCCGGAATCCTGAATGGTTAGATATAAATTGTTCTTCCTTAATTTTCTTGTGTTTTATCCAAGGATTAGGGTGAGAACACCCAGAGTTTTTCTTCCCACTGTGTGTGGGGCGAGGGCAGGGAGTGTGGTTCCTCGGCTGGTAATTGTTTTTTCTCACCTTTTTATGTAGTCTTCTTGGGGCTTTTGCTGTGGGTTGAATTAGCAGCAGCCTCTTTTCTGCAGGCAGTTTTTGCTGGTGTAGCTATTGTTAACACTACTCTCTGCTTCTGACGTACAAACCTGGAGGGAGAAGTTGGGGACCCTACATCTTGAAAAATAACATTACATTATTTTTAAGACATTCAGAATTAATAGTTCCCTTCACAAGGGGTATATTAAGTCTTTGGAGACCATCTGCTGAAGGCCTTGCAGTCCCATCCCACCCACCCAATAAAGTAGCAATGAAGGTGGTTCCTACAGATATACCTAGAAAGGAAAAAGGAAAACATCCAATCCGAGTGCAGCAGGCTTGGATAAAAGATGTTGCAGGGGCTGAGCTGATCAATTTGGTACTGCAAGGAGTGGGTGGGCCCTGGTACCCCACTAGCAAAGTGAGCAAAGCCCCAGAAAGGTGCCAAGCTTTGCTTAAAAATCCAAACAGAGGGCTTGAATATAAATAGTTCTCTTAAGCCATTGAAAGGGCTCTGAATGGTTGGCCCTCTACACACTGATGACACTTCAGAGGACCACCTATTTTTTGGACTAAACTTGAAGGAGTGACCTGGAAATAAAAACTGATAAGGAAAAAAGTCTCCAGGGAGAAAGTCCTGGGAGTACTGCTGTATACCAGGGAGGCATGGACTCCCTTGGCACTCACTTGATAATGAGTAGGATATCTTCATGTCATCCTCTTATTTGTGAGTTTGTTGATGGCTGACCAGCCTGATTCTGGAGCCGCGGGTCTTATCACAGAAGGGTTAGGTCTTGCTAGGTATTGGAGGAATGTGGGCAGTATTCGATGCTCTTTTCTTCTTCTTTGCCTTTCTTTATCTGTGCTGTGGAGGGGCTTCTCAAATTGTGCCATCCCCTCATGGATTACTGTTTTCCACTGGGCAAGGTTCTCTCAAGTGCTGCACATTTTTCATTTGCTCCTTTAGAGCGTCCTTATATTGCTTCCATCGGCCCCCCAATAGTCCTCTGTCCCTCCTCCAACTTGGAAAGCAGAATCTGTTTTGGGAGGCACCGATCAGGCATCTGAACCGTGTGACCAGTCCAAGGAAGCTGTTGATGTATACCAGGGCAGACATAGACTAAAGTGTAGACCAGAAGGGGCAGAGGGCTGAGCCCAGAGACATGGCTAAAGATTTTAACAAGTGTGTGTTTGGAACTTTTATCTCAGAAGGGGTTTATACAGGTATATTGTGTGTCTGAAGGAAGGCTTAATCGTGGAAGACTCACCCAATGAGGGTAACAGACAGTAGGGATCTGCAGGCAGAGAGAGAGAGAGCGCAAGAGAGAGAATACAAGTTTGCACTCAACCAATAGGAAGTGCTCATGAGAAATATGCCCCCCCATCACATTTCCTATGGGGAAGTGATGTGGGTGAGTAAAATTGCACTTTTAAGTGCGATTTGGATGGAAAAGGTGGGTGGATACTTGTGCCCCAATATTATCATAATTCATATATAATACTGAGTTTTCTGCCTTCTGTCTGCTGAGCCTGTGCTGATTACATAGAGGCCCCGACTAAATGATCTCCTAATCTTGGTCATGAAATGAAGCTCCAGCACCAAACCATGGTACTAGAAAACTGGGTGCCAGTGACATCTTGCAAAAATCACAAAAGTTTAGATATTTCAAATATGCACAACATTTATGTCATGATAAACTCACGTTTGAAACCAGTGGATATCTCTAACTCCCACAAGAAACATTGAGAGAGTTGCCCATTGATTTTATAATAACACGTTTAGCTTCCTACTCAGTCGTCTTGGTTTCAGAAAGAAAACCCATGTTTTGGACATTTGGTGTAACCCAAATCAGTTTCTCCATTAGCTTCAAAATATTTTGGTCCTGGGAAGACCAAAGCAGTCTTTTAGCAACTGAATGCATTTATCTTATATAATATAATATAATAATTATGAAGTAAAGGCATGATATAAATTTCACTCTCTCTAAACAGAATAACAGATAAGCTCCCCCCTGCTTTGTTTTGTCTGTTCTATCTAGAATTCCACAAAAGCAAGGTTGTTCTATTCAAAATTTTGCTCAGATTTTCTTCACCTCTTTTAGGGTAGAAAAATAGTCCATGTGCTAGATG
Organism: Carettochelys insculpta; assembly: GCF_033958435.1. NCBI lineage: Eukaryota > Metazoa > Chordata > Testudines > Carettochelyidae > Carettochelys > Carettochelys insculpta. The sequence goes on from NC_134138.1 coordinate 226,877,635, forward strand.
CAAAGTGGGTCTTAAAGTTTTATCAAAAGATATCAGTTGGGCTATATGAAATGAAACTGTCAGATGAGGGTTGAGACCCATATGGGTTCAGAACTATTTGAGCTGATTTTATGTTAGAACAAACCTCTAAGAAAAATACTACATTTGCTTGGTTTATGTGGAGATGAGGCAAAATCACAAAGTTTCAGGGGGCTTCTGTTTAAGAAAGTCCCATCCCACACAACCAAAGAAAACTGTCAGCCAAAATTGACATGAAACTTTTCTCCAGTTTGTGAACATCATGAATCTGGAGTCCCAGACTCAGGTTTCAGCTTGTAAGTAAAACAAGTTAATTTTGCATCTTTTTCTCATTTTGTTAGGATATTTTTGTACAGTTTTAGGTTTGAGTCATTTGAAAATCCATAGAAAAAAGATTTTGTGCAAAGTGAATTCTGTTTGATGAATTGACATGTTTTTATGTCTATAGGTACATGTGAGACTGAAACCCTACGAGTAATGGGGTTCAATCTCTAACTGGAACTTGCATAACCAATTTCCTAATTTGCATATGCAAATATAGTGGTTGTAAACATAAATTAATCAGGCAGTCACACATACATTTTGTGCGCACACATGAATTTCTGAGGGTTTGAGGCCAGAAGGACCAGGTCCCTGGCCCAAGTAATGATCCCTTTTGACTGTTCTTCCCCTCAGTGCACATTCACTTCTCCCCATAAGCTACGTTGAAGGACCACAGTCACCCTGACTGATCACACTAATTTTCAATAGATAGGAACATATTTGTTTTTCAGCAGTTTTCTTACACATACACCTGCCTTTGCATTTCCACTCCAGTTCTTCTGATGAAGTGGATTTTACCCACCAAAGCTTATGCTTTAATAAATCCATTAGTTTCTAAGGGCCACAGGACTCTTCACTATTTTTACAGATGGTACAGGTTAGAGCAGTTGGGAGGCTATTCTAATCTATGCATTAGGCCAAACTGGCTCTAGGCAACCCTGAGGATCTAAAATCGGGATATAAATATAAGCAGAAGTGGTCTGTAGTAGGTCTGTGTGCTAGGGTATATTGTGCTTGTAGTTGCAGTCCTGAAGACATGTGCAACTGGCTGTTAATGCAAATAATGATTTATTAGCCTTAAAATATGCAGTTTTATAATACTCAGAAACAAAATTTGGGCACTGCCATGGTAAATGCAGGTTCTGTTTCTGTGGGCATTCAAAATAAATTAACCTTATTATGCTGAAGAGTACATATGTAAACAATGCTTACTAACTATTGTAATCTGTGAGTGAATCTTTGGAGCTTGCAGGAACATTATACTCTGGATGAATTCACAGAAAACCCTTGCCTCTGTTCTTCCCTGCCTCCCTCAGTAGTGTATCACAGATGGAGTAAATGGGGCTGTAACTCCCATGGGTTTTTAAAAATTCACTGTCTTCGTTCAGAAATTGTGGCTCCATCGTTGCCTCACTACGATAAATGTCTGATTCAGTCTGACATAATAGAGGTAAAGCCGTGCTAGATTAAACTGATATCTTAAAATCTCTTTATGGGTTGTTAATCACCAAAGTAGAGACTATGATGTGTTACAAATATTTACTAGATACGGGATTCTATATACAGCTGTTACCGAATAACCTAATCGAGATTTGAAAGGCAATTTCTTGTGAGCACAGTTCTGCTGTAGTAAAGTGGTAGGCTAAAATATAAAATAACAATTGCTTGGCTTACTAAACAACCATTTTTTCAGTCTGACAAAACATATCTTACTGTAAACAATTACTTTTGCATTAGGAAATTTAAATAATCATAATGGAGGAGGCTACAATGCTTATGTGGATTTTCACTGAAAGATTCTTGGTGGAATGTCTTATAGTGATGATATTTAAATGGTAGAATGGCAGATGAGTAAACAAATATGCAGAAGAATTATACAGTAGTTGACAATATCATCTTTTATTGATGTACAGAACATTTTTAGTACCCATAATATTTCATTTGAATTTAGTTCATCTAAACATATCTGCTGTACGTTTTCCTTTCCTCCAATCTCATTGTTGGCTTTTCTCAAATGAATATCTACAGCTGTGTATTTGATACGTTTCAAGAACATGTTTGGTAAATATTTTCCACAGAGGACATGGTACTTTTCCCTACCTTTTAAAGCTGGTTGATATAACTAAATTCCAGGAATCCCAAATCCCACCTCCCAAGGGATTTGATTTGAAAACTCAAAGTTCCATACATAAACCCCTTAAAATATATTTGAGGAGCTAATACTATGGAAAAATTCTAAAAAATAAAAAGAGCTATATCCCTGCAGCAAATGAAAACATTTTGTGGTAGCAAGAAGGTAACTGAAAGCACTTCTATTGTGGATAAATGTATCTTCATGAAATCTCATCTGATATCAAATCATGATCTCAAGAGAAGAAACAAAGATATTGCTATGCATTCTGTGTAGGAAGGTAAGTCATTTAGATAATTTGCAGACCATAAGAATGTGGTATAAGCATGAAACTATGTGTCGACTAGAGTTAGACAACAATAAATCATGAAATATAAAGGTGTATGCACTGATTAAGACAAATTTCTCAAAGTGCAAGGCTTTCTTATGTCGTTTTATTTCTAGAAGTATTGTGTCAGAATATCAAATATATTCTTTGTAGTTGTGCATAGGTTTTAATCTCCCTAATAAAATAGTAGGCTAGGCTAGATAAATATTAGTATTTTTGATTTTGTATCATATAAGCAATAAATTGCTCATTTTTGTTGAAAGTTAATATAAGATGTTTAACCAGTTTTAGAGGCCACAATCCTTCAAAACAATAGACAATGTTGTTAATATACAACACATTTGATGAGAGTAGTGATCTTTTAATATTTTATTTAAAAGAGGCATTGGTTATTAGTGACGATTCTTGCCCTTTTTGTTTAATCTTTGAGTTTCCACATCAGCAGCTGAAAATTATGCAAAAACTACCATTAGTAATGAACACACAGATATAGTAAGAGAAAGTTATTCTCTGTCCATCTGTAGAGACTGCATCCTAATACTGTCTGCAAAGTGTTGCGAGATTCTTATATATAGCTGTTAATGTATCTAAATTATTTGAATATAATGCCAAAAGGGACCATTGTGGTCATCCACTCTCATCTTTCCGTACTTTTCACATTCTGTCAGAAATGGAAAACACTTTCTTCTTTTACTTCAGAACTCAAATCCTTAAAAGTCAACTTTAGTATTCTAGCACACTTATAAATATCAGATTAATATCATATTAAGATTAATATAAATGTAGGTCTGGAAGAGTCCTTGAGAAGTCATCAAATCCACTATGTGACGCAGGAACAAGTACACACAAACTACCCTGAAAGGTATTTATCCAGCCTGGGCAGGCATGGCCTCAGAAGGAGCAGAGGGCTGAACCCAAACGTGGCCATCCATTTTTAGTCTTTCCTCAGTAGGTAAAGTTTTCTAAACCTTTTTACGTCCTCTGGGCTCTCTTCACTTTCTCTGCATCTTTCCTGAAGTTTGGCAGCCCTCGCAGTACTACCACTAAGGTAGTTATTCTCCATTTTGTATATGTACATTTGAGTTTTCTTTCCTCACTGAAGTACTAAGCACTTGTCTTTATTTAATTTCATATGCACTTCAGAGCTATCCTCCACTTCGTCAAGTTTGTTTTGAATTGTAATACTGTCCTCTAAAGAGCTTGCAACTCTTCCCACTCTGATGTCATCTGCAAATTGTATAATCCTGGTCTTCACTCATTTATCCATGTCATTAATGAAAATATTGAATGGTAGTAGACCTAGTAATGATCCCTTTAGAGCCCCACCCAATACATCCTTCCACTTTGACAGCAAACCATTGATACCTACATTTTTAGTACTGTGCTTCAAACAGTTGTACACTGACTTCATAGTAATTTCAACTAGAGGGCATTTCCCTAGTTTGCCTTGAAAATGTCAAGTGGTACTGTATCAAAAGCCTTATTAAAATAAAAATATATCCTGTTTATTGCTTTTCCCTTTCACTGAACCAGTATCCCTGTTAATGAGGGAAGTTGTGTAAAGACACATCTCTTATTGCCTTTTATGTCCCTTTTAGTGGTAACTAATTTTATGCCTTAGTCCGGGGTCAGCAACCTTTCTGAGGTGGAGTGCTGAAATTTGATCTTTAAACCTCTATGTACAGTCTGAGTGCCGGTGATACTTTTTGAAGTCACTGCTAGATCTACTTACAACAGCTTCATTAATAAATAAATGAAGATGTAGAGCTTTACTGTTTAGGTAGTGGCTGGTGGCATGAGCTGGTCTTTTGTTGATTTGCAGGTGGGATGGCTTTGAGTAAGCTCCCGGCTGTGTGTGGGAGGAGGGGCAGGGGCTGAGGTGCTGCCTTGCGTGCTGATGAAAATGGATTTGCGTGCCACTGTTGGCACCCATGCCAGGAGTTGCTGACCTCTGCCTTAGTCTTCTTGATTTCTCCCTACATTCTTGTGCTATTCATTTGTACTCCTCAGCAGTTCATACATTTTCACGTTTTGTAGGATTCTTTTTTATTTTCAGTTCATTAAAGAGTTCTTGTTGAAGCCATATTGAGATCTTACTGTTTGTTTTTTCTTTGCATCAGGATAGTTCGCAGTTGGCCTTTTAACACTTGAGAAACTGCGCTCGCGCGCTCTCTCTCTCTCTCTCTCTCTCTCTCTCTCTCCTATTTCCTTTTGGATTTTCTTCCCGTGGGACCTTATCTATGAGTTTCCTGAGTTTGTTGAAGTCCATTTTTCTTCTACTGAAGTTCTCAGAATATTAAGCAGATATAAAGAGAGTATCTCTCTTTTAAAATAGCTATTTGTTCACAGAAATGGGGGGAATTTGGTGAAGGAGGTAGGGTTGGAGGGTAGGCTCCTCCTTCCAGCCCTTCATGGCCACCTGGAGAACTCCATCTGGGGGTCTGGTGGTGATTTAAAGGGCCCAGGCTCCATCTCCTGCTACAATAGCAGCAACATCAGTGACCAAATTGTAGCCTCTTTTGAATAACTGAGCCCTAGGGTAGTTGTTCACTTTATCCGCACCTTTTGTAGGCCTGGTTCTGCAGGATCCAGCTATCTTCTGGACATTTCACATATTCTAGGTTGATTACCTCTGTAAGGATGCAACTGCACTACAGTGATCTTTCAAAAGATGGTCTTCCAAAGGTCCCTTCCAGAAGACCTTTCTTTGAAGTAGTGCATCCATACACAAAAAAGCAGATCAAAAGATCGATCTGCTCTTTCAATAGAGAGCATCCACACAGCACCTGCTCTTTTGAATGAGTGGGACAGGGATAGAAAAATCCCAGTGCCATGAGGACTGCCCTTCTGTAGAAAGGACTTGCACAGCATGTACACGTACTTTATTTATTTTTTTTTTTAAAGAAGCTTTGAAAAGGAGGCATTCTTTGTGATCGTGGAGCAGAGGAGGGCTTCCAGAAGAAGAGCCACATTCTTTTGGTTTTCGATCTAAAGACTGCATTTTTTGTATGGAGGCTCCATGTGTTCTTTTGTAAAAGGGCCTGATTTTCTGAAAGAATTTGCTGGGGTAGGTGTGGCCTAAATGAGCGAATATTCAAGTGTTTGTTACTTTATATGGACTTATACATACAGTACTGCTTATCTACAGCACTGGATTGGTTTTGATTAAAGAACAAAACAAGTTGATTTAACTGCAAAGCTGATTTTAAGTGAGTACAAGTACAAGGTGTTCAAGTCAGAAATAGTTACAAGAGAAATAAAGATAAAATGCTGTGTTGTGCTCAAATGTAACAAACTAGATTTAGCTCAAAGAGAGCCTTTACCACACTTTTATACCACTGTATAAGAGATGTGTGTTTTGTAATTAAGAGGAGTAGATGGGTAGTAAACCACTTAGGAATAGTTCAAAAATATTTTGGGTTTCCCAACTGACAGGTTTTCAAAACAGGATGCAAAAGCACTGGATCTTTGCATGCTTGGATCTTGGTTTGGACCTCCTGGCAAAGAAGATCCTCAGATCAATAATTTTGTCTGAGGCCTAAGAGGCAGTCTGGGGCACCAAGAGGGAGGTTCTGTCTGGACTGGGCAAAAGGTGCAGACCCTCCTGGACCTGTGGGGCAAGGAGGATCTACTCCAAGACCCCCAGGTGAAGAGCTGTAATGCCCAAGCCTATGCTGGATGGCCACCACCCTGGTGGAATGAGGCCACCCACCACTGCAACATGGAGGAAGTCCAGGTGAAGGAGGTCCAGCAGTGCTACATCCATGCCCAGGATGCTGGCCAACACTCCGGGGCAGGACCCACCGACTGCATCTGGATTTAGAACTCCTGGCAAAGAAGGCCCATTTGTTTAAGTAGACACAGGTGTTACACTGAAACCGCAATGAATCATTGAAACAATTATGGCTTGGGGTGGCTAAAAGACCCCTGACTATAACCAGCCCCAAAAATCATCACTGCTCAGGGAGACTTCCCCTGGGTGGCTAAAAGACCCCCAACTACAGCCAGCCCCCTAGCTTCAGGGCAGGACCCACCAGCTGCATCTGGATTTAGTCCTCCTGGAAGAGAAGAACCTTAGAACAAGAATTTGTTTAACTGGACATGGCTGCTACACTGAAACTGCAATGATTCATGAGACAGTTATGGCTCTAGGCAGCTAAAAGACACCTCGACTATAGCCAACTCCTGGGCCTGTGGATAAAGCCTATACAAGAGTTTCCTCTGAAAGGACAGCCACATTAGTGACAAAGTATTTTCTTCTGTTGCCCAAAAATCATGACTGCCCGTGGAGACTTCCCCTGGCTGACTACAGGATCCTCACCATGCACAAGCTGCCTGGCACCTTGTGCAACACATCCTTTTATTGGTTCAGGGTCACGCCACATGATGTGGCTGGGTGCTGGAAAGTTCCGGATTGCATCCTATGTAGCATCCTAAAGTTCCAGGGGGAGGAGAAGGAAGGGGTGTGGGGGGTCAGGCAAAAATGTAAGCAGCTGAAAAGAAGTTTCTCATCCTATCATAGAAGCACGACCCCCACCCACAGCCTAGCTGCCACGTGATGTATGTGAGGGAAAGTTCCAGAATGTGTGTTGCCTCTCAGGGAGGGAAGGGAGTGGATGTGGTGAGGGGGGGCAGGACAACATGTAAATGGCTGAAAAGAATTTTTTTGTCCTATCATACAAGCACAACACCCACCCACAGCCTAGCTGCCACATGTTGTGGGAGGGGTGGGGGGGGTAGTGGCTGGCACCAGACAGCGCAGGAAAAAAAAGGCAGCTAACAGAGGTATACACAGAATCACACAACCACAGTCACACTAATAACAAACAAAAGAGAGAAGATTTTTCAGCCTCTCATGACCCTACAGCCACAGGCTTCCAGGTGCCGAACTGAAATGGTATTCCTGTTGCCTAATTCCTCTGCACCAGAGAGCAGTGGAGATGGAAGAGGCCAGAGCAGAGAATTGTGGGGCACATATGGAACATCTCTGGAGGTTAATGAATTCAGTGTAAAGACATGGTACTTCATCTGGAATTTTAAATTTGACCTGAATACGACACCTTTCAGGTTACTAGGATATTATGATATCGCTATTATGTTGCTTTTAGTGTACCATAAATCAAGCTAATGTAATTTATAGTGAAGACAGGCACTTGGTAAAATTAGGCTAAATGACTTAAAATGGATAATATCTTGTAGTGCAGACATAGCCCTATTTCGGAAGAGACATAACTTCTGAATTAAAAATGTTTTAAGACATTGTATTGCTCTCTATGGAAGAAAAAAATCAGAAGAATTAAGATACTAGTAAGTATGAATTGTACAACATAGGATAGAGTATTCACTGTCGTACTCCACAGACTTCAGTGGAGAAACACATGGCATGAATTTAACTATATGTTTAGTTTGAACATAGAATCTTCTCACTGTGCAGACCATGCAAATGATCAAAAATAAGATGGCAGTGGAGAATTGATTGTATTAGTTTCTTTACATGCTTTTTCCATCCTAAACCCAGGCTTATGCAAGTCCTCTTGCCATAATTTTAGTATCTCACATTAATCGGTCAATTATAACATTTCTTTTTCTGTAGTTAGCTACAATACTAAGTACATCTTTTTTACTACTTTCTAAGGCAATTAATAGTTTTAAACTGTGAAAGTGGTTTTAAAGGTGCAAGTGAACAATAGGTTACATGAAACCTGGTGAGTGAGAAAGTGAACAATGGAGGCATGTTTTCATTAGATTAGAAATATTATTCCTTAGAACTCAAGGTGCAAATTATGCTGTGCCGTAATGTTTCTTTCAAGCACACAAGATACAATTTGCATATCTAAATTGGATCAGCCTGAATGGGTTTCCCTGCTGTCTCATCCCCCCAGCTGCAATCATTCTGCAATGGCCTGCAGGTGGATCCCAATAGTGATTTTAAAGTTCTTTTTTTAAAGAACCTCTCTGTATTAAATAATTATTTTAGCTTTGTATTGATTTCTTGGAGGAGATGTCAGCAAAAAAGCTCCCTAACATACCACATCTGAGACAAATTTACGTGATATTTAGAAGTTTGTTTTTATTCAGTTTTCACTTCTCATTAGGATAACAATTTCAACTAGCTCAATAAATGCTTGAGTTTTGTAAAGCACTTCATTAGTTTTGTATCTATAAAATATAATCATATTTTCTTTTCTGGAATGAAACTTTTTTGCTTTCACAGATTTGTTGTTTTTAGCTTTGCAGTTAACAAAATGGAAGATTAGTAGGATAACTCACTAAAATATTTATTCAGTCTTCAAACTCAAATGCACTGATTTTTGTTTTATAAATAAATATCGCAGCAAAAATATTTTTAGTTTTAGAATAGAATTGCAACTTTTCTGTATTCTAATGTTAATACACTATCTTAATGTATTGTACCTTTTGTTCACAGAATTATGATTTTTTTGGATTTGGAACATTTTTGCATTAACAGAATATTTTTTATAAAGAAGGAAATATATGTATGTTCACTAGAAACAAAATAAACTGTCTATGAAATAGAAATGAGATGTACTAAGTAGCTTTTCTTAGCTTTTTTATCTTTTTTTATTTAGGACAGTGTCTGAGTCTGGGCAATATTTTTTCCAAATGAAATGTGTCTTGGAAGTCTAGAATCTTTAGTATATGCCACAATGGATATTAGTGTCCTTAAAGTGCTTGGGGATTATCTCTGAATAATAACAAAATAACCCTTGCCAATGAAGCAAAAAACCTGAATCCCAATATACTTTCCTTGAAGATATGCTGGAGGAGTTCTCCATTGTGCACTGTAATTCCCATTTTTGTCACATTCTGCCTCCTTGGGTTTTGTACATCTAGAAAGCAGCACTTTTCTCTCACTGAAATGGACTTTCTTCTGTTGGTTAGCCAGCACCTCCTTTTTGATGAGTTAAGCTCTATCTGCAGAGTGCCAGGAGCATCTCTGAATAACATCCAATAATCAGAACATTTCAACATCATGAAGTTTAGGATGAATTACAAAGCATTTCTAGTTACAGTATTGAGATAATGGTACAGTTCTACAAAAGAATTTTAAAGAAAAAAGCTGGTGTTGCAGTAAATAAAACAGTTTACTTTAAAATAACAGAAGGTCTCTAAGTATCCTGATTTTTTTTTCCTTTCAAAAATGTGCACACGCGTGCGCGCACACACACACACACACACACACACACACACACACTCCTATTTAATTTAACAATCGCCCTTTTAATAAAGAGCATATGGTGAATTATAGTACTGGAGAAGCTGAGAATGCTGAATGCCTTTGATTCAAATATGATTTCAGTCACTCATCCACTCGTCCTGTAATTCATCTTTAATATGCCATTTGACCCCTTGAGACGTAATGAATAAATTGGGCAAAAGCAAGGCCTATTTTGTAGACTTGATTCTGCTTTTTAAATAGAGATACTGAAAGATATCCATATGTTAAAGTAGAGTATAAAAGTAAATAAGTACATTTTCTGTTTGAAGTTGGACTACTCTGTGAAGCACTATTTTATAATTTCTGCTTCCAATAATAACTGTCAAGTGCATTAAAGTTGTCATCTGGAATATTTAAACAAGTACAGCTTGGAAATGCAAAACATTTGAGGAGGAAGTGCAGCATGTGCATATTTGAAGCTGAACATTCACTTCCTCTTCAGAGGACTGAACTGCAACAGAGATAGCATCCTTTATTTTATTATTTGCTATTTAGGAAGAGCTAAGTGGCTGTACACTAGGATTTTTAAAGGTGCTTAGGCACCGTACTCTGTTAAAATAATATAAAATTTACAAGTCTGGCTCTTTCTGCTTTAGCTGTACATTAATAATTTTGAGAGAGAGTAGTGAAACCTCAGCACCTATTAACTTCCTTGACTGTAGAAAACCAGTTTTTGGTTTATGCCCATCTCTGCAACTTTTGACTGTGATTCATACAGTTAAAACAGTGCAATATTTGTTAAAATACATTTATTTTAAACTTCATGAAATGTATAGATTGTTTAAAATATCACAGAATAACATTTCCACAGCTTTCTAGGTTTAAAGGAAAACAAAATCTTAGGAGGACACTGTCCAAGGTGCTGATGGTGGAATCCACTTTAACATTGTAGGTACTGTATTTCTTATAACATTTAAGCATGTACAAAAGACTAGCAAAGGATCTGTGAGCCACTTAAATCCAGTACAGGCTCTTATGATTCAGGAGAAGATGGTAGTTGAATTCTCATTTCTGTGACCATATTTACTTTGGCCATTGAACTGGCATTGCAGATAGTCTACACTAGTTTAGTTGGTGCTTGTTCCTGTAATAGTGGTTAGAGATAAATTTCTTCTCCAGTTGCTTTTGAGACAACTGGCCGTAAGATTTGGTTAACTTTTCTGAAGACTCTGACTTGGTTGGATAATGTTTTGATGTTTCTGTTCTTTCCTCTGAGAGATTTTAGGTGGCTGTGTCAGTTTTCAGATGGACAACATACTATAAAGGTCTATTCTATCACTCCTCTGGTGTGAGGCTGTTGAGAATAATTTGGGCTGTGATTTTTATCAATATGTTGGTATGAAGCCATAAATATCATCTTCCTGAGACTTGGAGCATGGTTTTTTGTGTTTCACTAGCTGTCACAAATGAGAGCTGATTGGCAAAGACTCTGCAGAAATAAGATGAAGGTAGTGCTGGATATGAGCATTTAAAGCAATGGTTAAGAAGTATATGTGTGTCTTTTTCTGTTGTGGGATTTTCTCAAGAAAGCTTCTGCTTTGAGGGCACTTCTGGTAGTTGGCTGAACTTCATGTCAGAACCACTGCTTTCCATGCGTACCAGAGCAGGTTACTGTTCTCTTTTCTTCTCTCCCATTTAGCCCTTGCCAAAGTTTTTTTTTTTTTTCGATCTCTTTGGCCACAAGTTTGGATAACTGCATGTTCTGTGGCTACACTTAGCGACCACTCAAAAATATAAAAACTTGTGCTCCATTCAATTGCCTTCATACTTGCATTGTTTGACATTGGGAAAATATTACATCAGTTTTCTGAAGACTGTAATGACATCCTGTTTGCCTCTGAATGAATCTATAAAATCAAGTGGCTTAGTTGGATGAGGGAGCTGTACTCTTCTGTAGGAATGTGTAGTAAGAGGGATTCTGTGATGCTTCAAAGAGAATCAAGATGTCAACGTGTGGGTATGGATTGGAGAATGGTAGTGTTTGGTTATGCAAAATGTAGTACGCTGAAATTTTGAGAAGATATTCTAGTTAAGTTGGATTTTATGAACTGATTGCTATTTTAAATGTATGTATATGATCTTAGAGACTGTGGTATGAACACATTTTTGTAAATCCCTAAATAAATAAAAATAACTCACTTTGTGCAGAAGCCAACGTAACAGTTAATTCACATTTTGCAAATACCTGCATGTACCAAAGTTATTTTAAGTTCTGGGTGATGTTTTCTGCTTCAAGTAGGAAAGCCCACTTAACAGATCATATTTGGCAACTGCCAAATCAGTATTCATTTTCATCTAAATTATAATTTGAAACAAAACCCTGTTTTATTGCATCACAAACTAACAAGTTGAAGATTCTTTAAACAGGGCTTACTGTTAATAGCCATATTGAACTGATTCAGTATAGCAGAATGCTGCACAGAAAGTATCAGTTTTTCCTCCTTAGATCTGTTGTAAAGCACTGACTATCAGATAAGTACGTGGGTCATTATGGTCATTAGGAAAATCAGTGCACAAAACAGTTAATTAAAAATGAAGTAGCTGCTTTACTGTAACAGATTAAATACCTTACATGTTCTAGGATTGTCTTTGTTAAAAAGCAGTGTGTTTGTGTTTTGCAAAGAAATAATTTGTTTTGCCATAGTGAAGCTAATTATTCTCAGCATGCGCTGTCTGTGTCAAAAAGTAAAAGGCATATCCAGCCTTGCTGTATGTTTCAGGAATAAAAACACTTTTAGCTGAGATAATGAACTGCATGCAATGAATATGATCTCATTTCTGCAGTGCAATAAAAATGAAAACCATTTATAGAAATGTTACAAAACTAATGATTTAGTAGGGAAAAACAAACAATAAAATAGGGAAAAACAAACAATAAAGCAAATGTTTACTGTTTATTTTAATTACTTACTGCTTTGAGCTATACATTAGGTTTATTTATTGTTTGATTTGAAAGTCGTTTTTAAATGACTTAAGAATACAATGGCTAATGGTCCATTCTAAAGCACTGTAATGCAATGGATCATCTCCATTTTGTGTGGAGCCAAGGAAACAACTCAAATGGTGTTGTTAACAAAGAAATGCATGTGGTGGTGCTACATTGTGGTATTTCTCCAGAATTAAAACAGAAGAGGATGATTTCTTAGGCTATGTCTACATGGTGCCGCAAGCGCAAAATAAACTGCACAATTTGCACTATGCTTTTCTGTGTGCGATGCTGTCTAAATGGCTCCGTGTGTTGAAATAAACCACTATTTTGAGGCTTCCCTGTACTTCTCCTGCAATGAGATGTAGAGGGATGCCAGAATAGTGGACCTGTTATCTCAAAAACTGTTTCAAGACAGTGGACGCATTGCATAGACTTAGGCAGCTATTTCAGTATACCATTGTATCCAAAAATAGTGCCCACTGTCTAGACATAGCCTTAGTGTAAAACATTGATAAACTAGTTACAGTATTGGGACAGGGCAAGGAAAATGCTATTCCTTATTAATTTTTATTATTGTTGCTTATTCTTTCGTAGTATTCCTGGTGAATGTCTTCTTCATGGTTATTTTACTTTATTATGAAATGTCGCCTGTACATTTATTTATTAACGCTTAGTATAGAGTGGAAATTACTTTTTAGTAAGATCAACTGGTAGTGTGTTAATTTGATCTTTTCCAATAGTCTTTCTCTTGTTTGGGAAAATGGGCACATTCAACTGTATTCTTCTTCTGTAATGACCTAGAGTATATTCTCATTCCATGTGCCAGGAATATGCATTCATATGAGCAACCTAGAAACAGAGTCAGCTGTTAAATGACTCCAGCAGTGGTAGGACTTCCACGTTATGCGTGAGCTATAGACCAATCTTTCTGTTTTAGTAGTAATGTAAACATACTGGCCCAAACTTAGTGGCTAGGCTGGACAAGGTTATGCTTAGTATTGTACATTTGAACTAGGTGGCATGGCTTGGATAATATAAGATAGTTATTAGATTTTAATGACAATGTAGTATAATGACCCCCCCACCCAGTACTGCACATCTTACGTCTTAACAAATAGTATAATATCAGATTCCTGAACCTCCTCAGAGGCACCAGATACGTTGTTCACCATCTCATCCCCTGCTCTCCCTAAGAACACATGATGTAACCATCGTATCCTGCCCATTTATTTGTGGTAGCCACACTGGCCCATTGGAATATTGTTTGGCAGTATACACCAGGGTGCCCTTTTATGTATAACAAAGACAGATGCCACAACCCCTGCCTTTTTAATATTGATCTAAGATTTTGGTTTGTGCTTAAGGTAAAGAATTAACTGTGAACATTCAGAACTATTTGAGGTCTTCTGACTGCGTTAATGGGGCTTTCTCCCAGTGCAACTTTTGTAGACAGTGAGAGGTAGTTAAATTCTGGTGGTAAAACACACATATTTAAAAACAAACATTTAGAATCCAACCTTCCATAGCTAGCAGGAGGCACCAACAGTGGGTAGTATTTTCTGAGTCTCTAGGGGAAAATTGACACAGGTAAGATGAATGTTTGTCTTAGATTTATGTTCATTTTCTATTTGGTGCTTGTCAGCTTGCTGTGCTGTTTTGAAAGATTCAGCAACATTATCCAGATCTTTATATGAGGGCAGATCATTACCCAGCACAGCTTCAGAGGTAGGTAAGGTGATTTCACAGTTCTGGATCTTCAGAATTAATAATGCCTATATCATGTTGCAGGTCTCAGAGGTTTCAACACATGGATAACAACACCACCTTATGAGCTGGATCCAAATAATTAATGAAACTGAGCTCCCTGTTGGGGTCTTGGGATCCTCATCCTGCCCTACAGAGGAAAAACGGGGGATCCTTTCAGGTGGCGTTCCAGGAAAGCTATTATCTGGGAGAGCCACTACTTGCAGATTAGCAACCAGCTAAGTTTCTGGAGATAATGCCTGTTTGAGAATAGGGGTAATTTCATTCCAAGTTCTACAGGATCAATATAACTTCATTGCTACAGCAATATAGCAGCATACACAGCTGAAACATTTATTGACCACTCACTGTTCTGGATGCCCTGGGACTGCCTGATACATTTGAAGTACAGGGTGTAGAAGAGATTTTCCATGAATTCCAGAGACCTATGGCATCCATGGATGTCTTTATGATGAATAAAGACTCTTTGATTTTTGAAGATATTACTAAAACCTGTCATAAAGACCTGGGCTGTCCCTCAAAACTCTACAATGGTTAATTCAGTAATACCAAAATAATTTAAAACATATTGCACAAAGACTACATAAGAGGAAAGCTTTTCCTTTTGACATTTGCTAGCACTGTGATGAAAGATAAAAGAATACTTTCGTATAGAATATCCTTTGGTTAAGTATCTGTGGAAAGAGTTGACATTAGAATTAAAATGATTTTGGGCTTGAACGCTACCCATGAGGGTATTTACTGATGAATTTGGCCTCTTCTGCACAGGGTCCATGTTTTTTGAGAACACACACTCTAGAATAGGGCTGTGGCCACACTTGGCCAAACCTTCAAAATGGCCAAATCAACGACTACTAATGAGGTGCTGAATTGAATATTCAGCACCTCATTAGCATTCATATGCTTTCTGCTGCAGCACTTTGAAAGCGCCACTTTCGAACGTGCGCGGCTACATCGGGGTCCTTTTCGAAAAGACCCCACATGTTTTGAAATCCCCTTATTCCTCTTAGCTGAGGAATAGAATATTCAATTCAGTGCCTCATTAGTATTCTTCGATTTGGCCGTTAGCACGGCCATTTCGAAGGTTTGGCCAAGTGTGGCATTAATCAGAAACAGCACCATTTGCACACAAGACTTAGAAACATTTGTCCAAGGTACACCTCAGGGACAAGTGGTTAGTCTAGACTTCCTTCCTCCTTTTTCCCCTCCCACTTGAGTGTCCCCCTTAACCTCATCCCTCCCACTTTCACATTTACTCTCCCTGCCATGTCTGTGTGGTCCTGTTAGCTGTAAACTGTTGATTAACTTGGTTTTACAGTTCAGTGTTTAACTGTTGTTAAAACAGCTTTTCCATATATATAATATGCATGCTGTGTTGTGGTTAGAGATGGTGATTTAAATGTTAAAATGGTAACTTTTTTCACTTTTTATTTTGTGATATTTGTTTCAAAAAAATAGAAAATAAAAACCTTAATCCAAATAAGCAAACAAAAAGACCTTGGCAGTGACAGCATCTGAAGCATGAAGTTTCTCTTCATTACCCAGTGGGGGAGGCTGCTCCATTGGAGCAGGTTTGCAAAGTGTAATTTGCTGATGATGACTGGCAGTGTACTTTGTGCTGCTGAGTCTGTACAACTATACTTGATACGTACAATAGTCATAGATGGTTGATTATGCTCTTTGCTCTCAAGCTCACACACACATTTTAAACTTATTGGTGCATACATACACTGTTTACTTATTAGTTGACATTTGAATAGTAGCAGTTTTTAAAATTAATCAAATGTTTATTTACATGTTATATTATAATGGTTTCTTTAGTAATTTCAAGAGTTAAGTATTCATTGCAGCTCACAGGAAGTTTAACTGTGTATTTACCATGAATTTTAATGCCTGTGTCCCATGAGTTTCATGGACCATGGAATTTGACTCTCTCTGAAGTTCTTGTTTTCCTTATGTGTGTAACTCCAGACTTGACCATGCTGTTTTCTGATTTAATAATCATATATTCGTTTGCTCATTGGAAAGTGTCTATTAATCTGAATTTATTAATATTACTGTGCCACCTTCTTTATTCAGCTGTCTGGATGGTAATGATGGTTTGGAGTCTGGACTTTTGTCCAGTTGCTACTCAGTAAGCTTGAGCATTTATTCCAGGATTGTGGTGATCATGCTAACAATTCTGTATCTTTTCAGTCTCCTTTGTACTACTGTAAAGAATGTAACAGCAGACTCAGTGAAAAGCCTGCAGAAGCAATTGTCATATGTTGAGACTAAGGTTAGCCTTCTATATTTCAAGGGAGAAACTTTCAGAAGTAAAAGACCTGCCACCCGCAATTAATTAGAAAGCTTTTCGTACTGTTTGCAGTTAGGGAAAGATAATAGTGGTTTGAGTAAATCTGTAATGATGTCTGTTGTCACTATAAGGAAGCAAAATTGTGCTAATTTAATGGTATTTCCTACTATTGTAAAAGTGTCGCATCTTCTTACACTTATGTTGATGCTGACAGTGAAGCCATGAATTTGTTTATCCTGGTAATTTACTAAAGAGAGGTGTGGTTTTTTTTTGTTTTTTTTTTTCTGTAGCATGTGGAATGTGGTGTTTTAAGCACATTGCAATCTACTAGGAAAAAAATTCTGTTCATGATTGTGACTTCACCATCAATTATCACAATTTTCACATCAATTAATCACAGTTTTAATTGCACCATTAAACAATTGTAGACAGTCAACTTACATTTATTATAAATATTTTAAATGTTTTCCACATTTTCAAAAACAATTTCAGTTACAACGCAGAATACAAAATTTACAGTGCTCACTTTAATATTAGTATTTTTATTGCAAATGTTTTTTCAGTAAAAAGAAACAAAACAAATAGTATTTTTCTCTTAATTTCATACAAGAACTGTAGTGCAATCTATAGTGAAACTTCAACTTAAAATGTAGAATTGTTTTTCTAAATAACTGCAATCAAAATCTACATTTTAAAATTTTAATGCCTATTAATCAAAGCATGAAGTGGCTTACAAATGTTTAGCATATCTGGCACATAATACCTTGCAACACTGGTTACAACCGTACCAGACAAAGAGCTATTTTTGCTTTCAGATAAATACAAAGCAAGCAGCATTATCTCCCATAAATGTAAACAAACTTGCTTGTCTTAGCAAATAGCTGAAAAAGAAGTAGGGCTGAGTGGACTTCCAGGGTGCAAAGTTTTAAATTATTTTGGCTTTGACTTCCTTTGGCTGGGTCAAAAAGAAGTCGTGTGGCACCTGATCGACTAACAGATATTTTGGAGCATAAATTTTCATAGGCAAAGACCCGCTTTGTCAGATCCATGAGTCGGGGGGGAAGAGGTGTTCAGAGGAAGCTGGTCTTTGCCCATAAAAACTTATGCTCTAAGTATCTGTTAGTCTATAAGGTGCCACAGGACTTCTTGTTGTTTTTGAAGATACAGACTAACACGGCTGTGTCTCTGATATTTGGCTGGGTCTACACTTGCTCCCAACTTTGAAGGGGTCATGTTAATCAGGGTGATGGAGGATTATTAATAAAGTGCTGTGGTGAATATGCAGCACTTCATTAGCCAAATTTCCCCCTGCAGCAATTTCGAAGTGCTGACGTGTGTAGCCGAAGTGCCCATGCTACTTCAAAATTATGGGGAGTAAAGGCACTTTAAAGTGCCTATGGCTACATACATGCCAGCACTTTGAAGTTTGACACTTCAAAGTTGCTGCGGGCAATTATTTGCCTAATGAAGTGCTGCATATTCACTGTGGCACTTCATTAGTAATCTCCCAGTGCCCTGATTTAAAATGCTGCCTTCAAAGTTGGGGGCAAGAGTAGAGAAGCCCTTTATGTTTAAAAAAAATCTACATTTGTAATTTGCACTTTCATGATAGAGATTTCACTGCTGTTCTTGGGTGAGGTGAATAAAATACTTTTTGTTTCTTTTTACAGTGCAAATGTTTGTAATCAAATTAATGAACTGAGCATTGTATACTTTTCTGTAGGGCTTATCAGTAGAGCATTGACTTATTTTCACAACACATCTTCAAGATGAAGTGGCATTATAATCCCCATTTTACGGATGAGAAGGTAAAGTACAGAGAGAGTCAGGTGATGTCCATTGATTATGAGCATCTAATCTGAGATGCATCAATCCTGCTTTATCAGGGTATATCTACACTTATGGGAGTATTGACATGCTGGTGGTCTATCTTCTGGGGTTCAATTGAGCATGCCTAAAGGGGGTGCACTAAATTGAACTGTCATGGCATTGCCATCAACCCTGGTACTCCTGGTGATTACAAGGAGTAAGGGAGGTCAACAGGAGAGTTTCTCCTGTCTACCTCCTGCTGTGTGGATGGAGGCAAATATTGATTTTTGATAAGTTGAATCCAAGGTATGCAATTCTCATAGCAGGATTTACATATCTAAAATCGATTTTTACTTCCTAGTGTAGACCTGGTCTCAAAGCGCTTTATATTTTCAAAGCATAGCTTCTCTTGTCTTTCCTTGAAACAGAGTGCTCAGTTCCAAGGTCTCAACTTGGGCATCCATAAAATAAGGAACCACAGTTAGGGTTAGAAGTAGGGATAGAATGAAGTTCTCAGAGCAAACTCAACTGTGTTAACTACGTGATCATATTTTTTTCTTCATGTAATCCCCTCCAATATTCATCATGCAGCTATTAATTTCTGCAACAAATGATACATCCTCATTCACAACACAGTCCTAATTCATTCCCAGAGCAAAGTGTTTATTGCGGGCTGAATGAGACAGGTGTCTTGTGAAAAAATATGTGATTTTGTAATTGATGCATATACACACATGAGGTGAAATTACGAACGCATAAGCAACCTTAATTCTGGCATTGCCTAACTCATGAGTGCCTGACTTTTCAACCTTAATATTCATTTATTGTAATTTCTTTTTGTGTAATTACTTAAGTATTTTAAAAGGAAAACTGAAGAACACAAATTCTTTCTTGCAGAGCCATACTGATACTTACATAGGTCATTAGCAGGGTCGAGGTCTTTAGAACCACAGTAAAGAATACAACTTGAGCTGATTGAATAACTGACAGCAGTAGTAGATGGTTGTCTTCTGTGTGGACCAGCTACTAGAAGAGGATGAGCCATTTTTGTTGCCTGGTTTCATGGAGATATAAGTATAAAATAAATATTTTGACAGCACAGTATCAGTGAGACTTGGAAAGCTTAAGTTACAGGGTTCTGTAGTGGTCATTGATCATTTTAATTCTGTTTCTCCTACACAATATTCTTTCTCCTTGCCTCCTCTAGCCTACCCCGTGCCAACCTTGTTTCACCCCATCATCTTCTCCCAGACCCACTCTTCTGCCTACTGGGCTGCTCATCCCGTTTCCAGGTTGTTTGTTAGTTCCAGGCCCCCATTTTGGGCACTTCATCTGAGTCACAGTTCTGTCTACATCCCAGCTCCCAATCTTCAACTCCCTCACTGGGTTCCTTAGTTCAGACCCCACCCTTCAAACTTTATGCCACACTGTTACTTTTTCCATCAACTTCCTGTCCCATAAATCTTCATCCCAGTCCTCATCTCCTTGCCCAGCCAGTCTTTGTCATCCCCAGACTCCTTTTTCCTTATTTGCTACTTCTATCTCCCTGCCACCTGCCCAGATTCTTAATGCTCTCCCTTTCAGTCAGGTTGTTCCTCTTCCTTTTTGTTGCCTGGGTACCCACAACAGAAATATTCACAATCCTCCCTGATCTTAGTTATGGTTCCCAAGAGTATTGTCTACCTGTTCACCAGAGGAGCCATTGCAAGGAAATCCAAATTGGCCACTGCAGCCTTGCACCAGAGCATGCACAGTGAACTGAGCATGTATAAACTATTTTTTCCCCCACATATATGTGTTGGCCAAATTGGAACAGCTTGACAGGTAGAGCCCAGGGCACATCCTTTATAAAGGCACTTCCTACCAAGTTGCAAATCCCTGCTCCAAGCAGACCATGAAGGTTCTAGAACTCAGTGAAAAGGCAGTAAGAATATTTAACATGGATAAAACAGTATATTTCCTTCATCTTATTCTGAGTTGGAATGTTTGAATCATTTTTGCTGAATCTGTCCCAAAGAATTCAAACTGAGGCAGACACTTGGCATGAAATATTTCAGCTTGAATGGTTTGTTCAACAAAGTTTCAGGGAGTTGAAAACTGGGACTTATAATGAGATGTCAGGCAACTGTAACCAGCTCAGCCTGTAATTAAGTTTGCTTGTGACTTGTTATTTTTGTCTGTGTGAGACAGGGAGACAGTGTGTTTCATGTAGTGTGTGACAACTTTGAAGAGCAGCGACACATACGCCTCATTGATGCTCGTGAGAGGAAGAAAGTAGCTGCACCAACAGAGCCAGGACAATTCCCTTGTCCCCACTGTGAACGCCTATGCCCTTTGAAGCTTGGACTCCTCAGCCACATGAGTCCACAACCGATGAGCTTGTGCAAGCTCAAGATGTCATCGTTGGACACAATGGACTACCTATATATATGTATATGTATATAATATGTGTGTGTTTCATGTACGATCTCTGGCCAGAGCAATTCTAAGAGACAGATTTTGCTCATATTATTCTTGATTTATTACCATAGACGACAGTTGTCTAAGAACTTAAGATTCTCTTTGATCATACTCTGAATCTAACAAATTTGGAGTTGTAACGAAAAATGCATACAACAAGAAATCGCTAACCATTCTGAAGACTCTGCCAGAGCTAGTGCACAAGAATTGTTTGAACTCTTGATGGGTAGTTTGATTTTTCAGTAAAACATACTTGTTGATAGCTTGACCTTCTGCCTTTGACTGCAACTTAAAAAAAGCAGCCCTCTTCATGTTGCTGGTGCCACTGTGGAGCACTCTAAAAGTATACTGCTCATTCATAAATTCATAGTTTATAGGGATAAAAACGACCATTAGATCATCTAATTTTGTCTCCTATATTAGTCATGAAATTTCACCCAGATACACCTGTATTGAACACAGAACCTGTGGTTGGATAAAGCATATCTTCCAGAAAGCCATCCAGTCTTGATTGAAATCATCAAGAGATGGAGAATCCTTCTCTTCCCTTGGTACTTGGTTCCAACAGTTGATGACCATCACTACTAAAATTTGTACCTAAAATCTGATTTGATTTTTTCCTAGCTTCAGCTTCCAGCCATTCATTTGTATTACACCTTTCTCTGATACATCCAAAAGCCTTTTAGTACTCAGCATTTTCCTCCCCATGTTTATTTGCCAGGATTGTTACTTGCCTATGGTGTCATTCAAAACTCTAACTGCTGTTAAGAAGGGTACATTATTACAGAGGCGTAAGGAACTATACCAGAAAACCACAAATGTGTGGAATACATGTTCAATTAGTGGAAAAATGACATAAAACTTAAGTTTGGGTGAAGGGCTAGATGTTTTTTAGTATAAAAACTCTTTAATAAAAAGCATCTGAGAAATTTATTTAATAAAAATTCATTTATTCTTGTGAAAATATGACACTTGCTAGTGAGATTTAGGTTTATTGGCCATTCTGTTAATGACCTAAAGTTTGTGTCTTACTGAAGAGGAGTTTTCACAACAGTTTGGAAAGAGAGGCTGCTGAACTCTTTTATAGTCAAATTTGACACATTAACACGTGGTTTGAACCAGGATGGGAATTTTCTAGGTCATTGTAGGGGCTGTTTTGCATACTTGGCTTAATCTAATTCTTGACCTCTCCCCCCACCCTTCTGCCCCTCTACCCTCTGATTTGCTCACCTTGATAATATTTTTCTGATTTGTCAACCTTGATTACTATTTTTGGCTCTCTGTGCCTTAAATATTGAGTCAGTTCTGGTATGGCTGTGATCTGAAGAAGTGGGTCTGTCCCATGAAAGCTCATCACCTAATAAATTACTTTGTTAGTCTTTAAAGTGCTACTGGACTGCTTTTTTGTCTTTAATAAAAAGCATCTGAGAAATTTATTTAATAAAAATTTATTCTTGTGAAAATATGACACTTGCTAGTGAGATTTAGGTTTACTGGCTTCCAATTGTACATTGTAGACATGAGTAAAATCTGCTTTGTTGCCCTCATAAATAAATACACTTAATATAATTTCACGGCTATTTTGAAGGGACCACAATCCCATAGTTGTGAGCCTTCTGCCATATGATATTATAGTCTTTTTTTTGCACTGAGGTTACCTCTCCAGAGGAAGGATCTCAAGGTTTTAGGATGAGACAGAAAATAGAGAGTTTTATCGTTAGAAACATAGACAGCTGGATTTGCAATGATCAGGAGAGCCACATGGTGACTTGCTTGGTTGGCATAAACATTGTGTGTCTCTTGAGTCATCTAGGTAGACTTATATGTAGTGCTGGGGAGAAGTAGGTAGTCCTGGTACATGTATGTGCCAGTGACCCAGGGAAGGATAGGAGACAGGTCCTGGAAATCAAATTTAGGTTGATGGGTAAGAAATTGAAGCCTAGAACCTCCATGGTAGCAGTCTCTGAAAATCTTCCGGTTCCATGCATAGGGCCCAATAGGCAGAACTGCAGAATCTCGATGCATGGATGAGACGGTGTAGAGAGGCAGGTTTTAGATTTATTAAAAACTACGTAAACTTTTGGGAAAGGAGGACCATGTACAGGAAGTATGGGCTTCATCTAAACCAAAATGGAACCACATTGCTGGCATAGAAAATTAAAAAGGGTCATAGAGCAATTTTAAAACTAAGGACTGAAAACCAACAGATGCAGAAGAGCACAAATTTTGAACAGAGATATTCTTAGGGGAAGTTTTATTAATGTTTACTCTCTGTCCTACTTAGGAGAGGAGAATGAAAGATAGTAGAGAGATGAGATCTGATGAGAGATATTCAAATGAAAGAGTTCCATACAATTACATCACATAATGGCAAACAGCAAAAAATTGATTATTTTAAAGCTCTTATGTACAGGTGCTAGAAGTCTAAATAGAAAGATGCGAAAGCTAGAGAACCTCTGACTACATGAGGATATTTATATAATAGGCGTCAAAACCTTCGTGAAATGAAGATCATCATTGGGATACAGAGTGCAAAATATAAACCAGAGTACAAAATATAAACTTTCATGGGCTAAGAGGGAAGGTTCTCTCATGTATTGGTATTTACTAAAAATATAAGAAATAAAGGCTAGGAATACATGGCCAGTTTTCACAATGCAGAGAGATAAATAGTGGTGTCCCTCAGGGATCTGTACTTGAAGCAGTCCTATTCAACATATTCACAAATGTTCTGAAAAAAGGGTAAAATGATGACGTGATGGCAAAATTTGCAGATGATACAAAAGTACTTCTGCTTAAAACCTTGTACCCCGAGTGGAGCATAGGTCATCTACAAGTCTCCTCTGGTTCACTCTGTCATGGACTATGCTGAATGATAGTTTTCTGAGTGTGTGGCCTAGCCATCCTCGCTTTCTTCTCTTGATTTGAAAGTCAAGTGGTTCTTGTCCTGCTCTGTTCCAAAGCTCCTCATGTGTGACAAAGACTTGCCATTTGAAGTGAAGGATGTACCTCAGGCATCTGTTTATGAATGTGTGTAGCTTTTGATTTGAAGATTTTTTTAGTATGCTAGGTCTTGCACATACAAGAGCACATTCTTCACATTTGTGTTGAAGATCTGCAGTTTTGTCTCTGCAGATATTATTTGTGAACTCCATATGGCATGGAGAGTCTTGAATTCAGCTGTTGCTTTTCCTATCCTGTCACTGACATCCTAACCTGTTCCTCCATCTCTGTCCATAATATTCCCCATGTAGGTGAACAGTTCCACATCTTCCAAGTCATCCCTTCCCAGTGAGGTGGTGGTGGTGGTGTTAGACTCGTTGATCCTCATTGTCTTGTTCTGTCCAGTCATTGAGGCAATTTTGTCTATTGTTGTGACCTTCTCTTTCATGCTTTCATGTCGGTTTGAGAGGAAGGAATCAGGAAAATCAATGTCCTCTAGCTGTTTAAGAATTGTCCATTGAATGCCTCATTGATGGCCATCTGTTGTCCTGTTCCTAATCCAGTCCATTGTGATCAAGAACAGGAAGGCTGACAATAGGCACCTTTGTTGTACTTCTGATAGTATGCTGAAGGATTTTGTGAAGAAACCATTGTGAACAAGTTGGCATGTTGAGGTACTCAAAATAATTAAGTCCTAAGAAGACTGTGAGGAACGATAAAAGGATCTGAGGAAACTGGGTGACTGGGCAACAAAATAGCAATGAAAGTCAGTGTTGATAAATGAAAAAATAAAGCATATTGGAAACTACAGTTCCAACTATATATATAAAATAAGGGAATCTATATTAGCTGTTACGTTCAACAATGAGATGTTGGAGTCAATGTGGATAGTTCTCTGGAAACAGCCATTGAATGTGCAGTGGCAGTCAAAAAAGTTTACTGTGTTGGGAATCATTAGATAATAAGAGAGAAAATATGACCTTGCTGCTTTATAAATCCATGGTACACCCATATCTTGAATATTGCATACAGTTCTAGTTGCCTCATCTCGAAAAAGATATATTGGATTTAGAAAAGGTAGAAAAAAGGGCAACAAAAACAGTTAGGGATATGGAACACCTTCTATATGAGGAGAGATTAACAAGACTGGAGCTTTTCAGCTTGGAAAGAGATGACTAAGGGAGATATGATAGAGCTGTATAAAATCATGACTGGGGTGTGGAGAAGGTAAATGAGGAAGTGTTATTAATTTATTCTCATAAGAACTAGGGGTCACCAGATAAACTAATAGGCAGCATTTTTTTAAGGAATTATTTCTTCACACAACACATAATCAACCTGTGGGAGTTCTTGATAGAGGATGTTGTGAAGGGCAAGACTGTAAAATGGTTTAAAAAAGAACTCAATAAATTTATGATATCTAGGTTCATCAGTGGCTATTAACCAGGACCAGCAGGGATGGTGTCCATAGCCTCTGTTTACCAGAAGCTGGGAATGGGCAACTTGCTGACTGTCTTGTCTGTTCATTTCTTCTGAAGCACCTGGCATTGGCCACTGTCAGAAGAATGGATACTGGACTATACGAACCTTTGATTTGACCCTGTTGGCTGTTTCGGCTGTTAATGTTTAATGGCTGTATGGCTGTTTTAATGTTCTTACATACACATGGATTACCCTTCCCTATCACTTCTTCATTGTGGTCATCATTCCTTATACCCTGCCATGGTCTCCTACTTACCACTTATGTTTTGACAGATATTCACAAAGTTTAAGGAAGGACAAAAAGCAAGACCTTATTATTCAAACAAACATGGTGCTGTTGTGCTGCCTTTTTTTTTTTTTAAATGCCACATACCTGGTTATACAGGATGAAATAAGAACTGGATCATGACAGTCTGAGAGAGGCAGTGGCTTTTCTCCTTTTTAGCTGAAGGTGTGAGGAACATGTTAGAAAAGAAGAAAAGGCTAAATGCTATACATTCAAAGGCAGAAATGGCATGGGCACACCCCTTACTTGTTATGAAATATTGGGAAAACCCTTGAACAGTTTATTCTGACCTAAAAGTAGTCAAGTATGACACCTAGAGGCCATGAATACCACATCCCTGAAATATGTTCTGTCTGTTTGGGTGGCTTTTTTTTTTTTGGTCATGACATTCAGACAGCATGAGCAATTAAAATGCTCAAAAGCCTGGAGCAAACCTCAAAAGCCCTAAGAGAGATCTGTATACAGCATTCTAGGATGAAGATATCAAAACCAAGGAAGATTTTTTTCAATAGATCCTTCCCCAGCACATTCCGTTTTATACTAAAATATGTGCAGCAGAAACAGACCCTCACCAAACACAGGAATAGACTGGGACTTGGGCAGCACAATAGCACGAGGAAGGAGGGGAAAATGAAGACTCTTATTTAACTGTTGTGTGGATTTAATGGCAATTGGGCCTGAGCACATAAAATAAACAAATGTTGCCTACCTGCCAACTTCCCATCTCACCCCGAAAGCAGGTGGGCTAGGTGATGGAGAAGGAACCTTGATTCCCACACTCCTATTTGCTGACCAGCATGGAGGGGTGGCATGTGGGGAGGCATCATAACTTGCTATTTATATAGATCATTGGGAGATCACTACACTCTTGTACCGTGTCCAGTATAAGGGAGAAGAAGGAGGCAGATGTGTTTCAGGGGGATGAGGCAGGGGAAAGGGTGTCTGAGGCACAATACCTCTTTGGGGTTGTGTAACATATGTACCACTTCTTGCTCAGGACTGTGCTTAAAAGAATCAGAGTGGAATATATAGGTAGGTGGTTATGTAATCAGTGCGATGAGGGGAGACTAAAATTGTAAGTTGTCTGCTACTCCATTGCTCAGAATATTATGAATACAGGAAAGAAACAGTACTCCCTTTAATTATGTGGCAAAATAAGTGATTGCATGTTGAGAACTGAATTAAAAATAAATTTGGGCCATGCAAAAGAAACAAAAGACTAGTTTCATCACTATGTGGCAATATGCTGCCAGTTCAGATATTAACAGTATTACCAAATGGACATATGATGTACAAATACATTACTGTTGCGGAGCTCTTTTCTGGGCAAACATTTGATTGTACTTTATCATTATGAGCACTTGTCCTTTTCATGACACTATTGTTTGTTTATTTTTAGTGAAAATTGCAGCTTTTGGAAATAAATTAAACTGAAGCATATGTGCAAAAGCAAGTCTAATGCTCTATATGCTATTTCCCGTATGATTCAAAAATGAATTTTTTTAATCCAAATGAGTTTCATATCCAAATGGGTTCCAATCATATTCTAGTCTATTTGTTGGCTTTCCTATACTGCCTTTATGTGTGTATGTGAGTTTAATATAAGTAGGAATGCATTTATATGAATATAGATAAATGAAATCTCCAGGACAGGACAAAGACTCTGACACTTTCATAAGCACATGCATGATAACTCTCTTTGTAAACCACCTTTTCTTATCTGCTGGCTCAGAAACTTGTGCCTTGTGTTCACTTTCTTGGTTTGGCTCCCTACATAATTGCCACACAAAGTGGCTGCAGTTCTACTAGTGAGTTTTGCCAACACAACCATAGTTTTGTCGACAAAACCAGTGGAACGTCCACACACAATGAATTTTGTCCACAGTTTGTCGACAAAACTAAGCACTTCCACTGGCAACGTTCTGCCTCTCAGCCATGAGGCATAACACTGCTGTTGACCGATTTTTGTTAACAAAAAAGCTGTATGGATGCTCTGTGGGGGTGCTTCTCTTGACAGGGCATCCAGAACAATGGGCATCCCTGTCTGCTGTGCTTCTGGGTGCCTGTTTTGTCAAGAGAGCAGCTGGGGAGTCTGGTTGCTCTGTCAAGAGAGCGGAATGCTCTTCCTGTTGGCTTTTGTGTGTGACCACACTCTGTCGACAGAAGTTTTGTTGGGAAATCTCTTCTGACAATGACTTCTGTTGACAGATTGCTGTAGTGTAACTGTATCTAATGTGTTAGAATTGCTTTTCTGGAGGGAGCAGGGAGTAGGTTGGCTTCTGTGGGTGACCTTTGGTCAAGGGAAAGAACCTAGTTCATGTGCAACTCTCAGGCAGATAGCATGTGAAATGTAATCCTTCAGTGAGCAGTCTGAGGAACAGAGAGGCTTGCTTTGACTCCTGGGGAGACAATCTGTGGATGTAGGAGCTGCAGGGAGTAATCAAGGGTATGTCTACACTTTAAAATAAAGTTGAATTGATCAAAGTCAAATCTGTAACACTGGATTTCATAAAGTTGAAGTTGAGTGTCTGCACCTTTGCACAAAGTTGACTTTGTGTGTCTCAACTAATCACCAAAGTTCCACTTTAGCAACAGTGCACTGTGGGAACCTATCCCACAGTTCCCTGAGCCCTGTTGCATCCTGGGTGTTTTCACTGCTTCATTATGGGGAAAAAATTCCCCATGTGTGGTTGTGGGAGTGTGATGTCATCTTCCCACACTGCACTGCCTGCAAAACAAATGCCCATTTTTCAGAAGTCTTTTTCCCCACTGAGATATTGTTTGAGTCATCTTCATCAGAGAACTTTTAACCCAATGTGCCCTCATAGAACCCACTGTCATCTTCCCAGACTGGATTGCCTTCATTCCCCTCCCTTTGAAAGCAAATCAGCAATTTTCAGAAAGAAATTAGGGAAAGTGGGGAATGCCAGAGAGCGTTGGTGTCCATTGGTTAGCATCACTCAGAAGAAGAAGAGAAGGAGAGACAGTGTCTCACTTTCTAGTGGTTAGGCTCTCTTCCCCTGTTGAAAATCATGTGAACAGGCACCTGGTGAAAGAGTACCTTTAATCACATAGTAGATTAAAGCCAGATCACATGCAGCAAGGTAGGGCTTAGGTGTGTAGTAAAGTAACTGCCCGAGTGTGAGAGGGAAGGAAGAGAGAGAGCACACAAGTTCCATTCAAGTCAGGGAGTTGTCAGTCCCACGTGTTTGGGTGCCTGCAGTCATCTCCTGGGTAAAGAACAACTTTTATGGGGTAGGGCAGCAAGTGAGGGTGCTGTCAGTCTCACCTATTGGGATGTCTGTTCTCCAGGTGTTTGCACCATGCTAACAGGAACCTCAGTGGTCCCCTGGGGAAAGAACACCTTGAGTGTGAGCCTCCTGAGAGATCTGTACAGTAGCCAAATGGATTAGTAAAGGTGCTCAGGCTACAGTAATCCATGAGCATTTCATGAAACCTGTAAATTTACTTGCATTCAGTGGAGCTGGGCACCTGTTCCGCCCCCCCCAAGAATTATTCTGCCTGTGAGTAGCAAAGATGCCTTTCCCTGTTCTTACTGTGCCATGCTAACAGGAACCTCAGCGGTCACCTGGGGAAAGAATACCTTTTGAAGGGCAGGACAGCAAGTCAGAGAGCTGTCAGTCCCACATATTATGGTAGCTGTTCTCCACATATCTGTTTTCCCTCTGTGAAATGCAGCAAACAGGACACTGCAGAGACTGCTTGGCTCCCCTGAGCTGCACACTTGGGGAAACAAGGGAGGGGGGCAGCCCACAATATGGCTATTTGTGGGGCCAGCCCCCTCAAACCTCTGGAGCCGGGGGCTCTGAGGCTCATGGTGAGTGCACCAGGATAAAGGGCGGGGGGCAGCCCACAATGCAGTTTTGGCCAGGGTCAGTCTCCCAAACTGCTGTAGCCAGGAGCTCCTCAGAGGCTCCTGTTAGCATGATGCAGGCACCAGGATGTAGGTAAGGCCCCACAGGAGGACAGCAGCCATGGGCTTCTGTTGATGCTCAAGGCAACAGCCAGCCTCCAGAACTCTTTTCCACCTTTGGAGCCTTCACCACACGCAAGCCAGGACATGCTGCTGTCTGGAAGGACGATCCGCACTGCACTGCAGGCATGTGTTTTTTATTGGATTGGGGACTAGCCACATGGTGTGGTTGGATGGAGGATAGACCTCCATATACATGGTGCCTGTGGGGGTTGGGGAGCATCCCCTGTACAAATGCAACCCCTGGGAAAGAAGTCTCTCAGCCTCTATACAAGCATGATCCCTACAGACTAGCCACCGTGTGGTGGGGTGGAGATTGGCCTACCACATGGCACCTGGCAGGGCTAGCCACGTGATGAGGTGGGGCCTACACTCCCGAGTGCGTGGCACTGTGGGGAAGTAGAGCCTCCACATACAAATGTGAAGCACTGAAAAGAAAAACATCTCTGCCTCTCCTGCTACATCCTGTGCAGAGAAGCTTTCACCCCACACAGGACATGATGTCGCGCTGTCTCATGTGGTGTTGTCTGGTCCTCACAACCAAGCCACCACATGTTGTGTTGGGGCAGGAGCTAGACCGCAAGACAAACTGAGACCCTGGCTCTCCTGATAGCTCCACGCTGGTGTTCTGTGAAGTGGCTAGATGCGATCACCACATTGGTCATAAAGAAATGAATTCAAAATGCCGGGCTTCCTGTTTCCTACTTCCTGCTCACCTGGAGTGATGACCTGAAAGGATACCTCAAGGGCCATTGTGGGACAGTTTCTGGGGCTGATAAAATTTGATTTTAACCTTGATTAATCTACACTGTTTTAGCTCAACATTGCAAATTCAGTTTTTTTGAGTAACTTCATTGGGATGTAGAAGTTGGCATTACAACCACTTAGAATCGACTTACTGAGCACTGGGGTGTAGACAGAGAGTTTTGAAAATCCATCACAGAGCCTTAAATTTGACTTTCTCTTCTCGTGTAGACCAGCCCTAAGGGTATGGCTGCAGTTGCAGCTGGGGGTGTGATTCTCAGCTCAAGTAGATGTACTTGTGCCAGTTCTCATGGAAATAATATGCTAAAAATAGTGGTGTAGCCACACTACTACAGGCACCAGTGAGTGGCCACATGTGCTAGCTGTGATGAGTATATCCTGTCCTCTTTCCTCCCCAACTCTCATGTGCCTGTGCTGCTCCTAACTGCTGTCCATGCCCCCATGGCTAAATACTATTTCTAGTGTGAAAGTTCAATGAGAACTAGCAAAAGTGCGTTTTATGCAAGCTGGGAATCCCAACCCTAGCTTCTTATGTAGCTCATATGAAAATAGCAAATCAGGAGTTGTTAAAGGTGGAAATGCCCCATGAGTTTGTAGGAGGAAGTTCGTAGGCTTTGCCTTAGTGCCACCCCAGCAACGATGAAGGAGAACTATCATTTATTTGTGGCTTATATTAGCTGTCTCTTATTCTGCTTTTCGCCTGAAGGGAGAGGAGACGTTGCATAAAGTACAGCCTGGGAGTCCTGATACAGAAGGTGTGTGGTCTTTAGAAGGAGCTGATTGTCATGGAGCTATGCATGTTCTTTATGGAAATACGCTTATGAATATGCGTAACTGGAAAATGTTTTATGCAAAATACTTAGGGTAAGTTTTATTTGAAAAGTTGCAATCTATTGAGAGAGTTTTTTCCCATTTGTTTTCATGTATCATTCCTGTATTTGTAGTTGGAAATATGAAGTGTAGACCTGGTTTACTAATACAGAAGAGCTAAGGCCAAAAATTAGTGGTTGCCTTTGTATCTGCTGTTATAGAATCATGGAAGATAGAGCTAGAAGAGACCTCAGGAGACCATCTAGTCCAACTCCTTGCTCAAAGCAGGACCAATGCCTACTAAATCTTCCCAGCCAGGGCTTTGTCAATCTGAGCCTTAAAACCCTCTGGCCGTGTCTACACTAGCCAAAAACTTCGAAATGGCCATGCAAATGGCCATTTTGAAGTTTACTAATGAAGCACTGAAATACATATTCAGTGCCTCATTAGCATGTGGGTGGCTGCGGCACTTCAAAATTGACACGGCTCGTCCAGACAGGGCTCCTTTTCGAAAGGACACCGGCTACTTCGAAATCCCCTTATTCCCAATCTGCTCAGAGGAATAAGGGGACTTCGAAGTAGCTGGGGTCCTTTTGAAAAGCAGCCATGCGGCGGCGAGCCGCGTCGATTTTGATGTGCTTTGGCTGCCTGCATGCTAATGAGGTGCTGAATATGTATTTCAGTGCTTCATTAGTAAACTTCGAAATGGCCATTTGCACGGCAATTTTGAAGTTTTTGGCTAGTGTAGACGTAGCCTCTAAGAACAGAGATTCGGCCACCTCCCCAGGTAACACATTCCATTGCTTCACCACCCCACTAGGGAAATAGTTTTTCCTATGTCCAGTCTATGCTTCTCCCACTGTACATGGACCATTGATTCTTGTTCTTTCTTCTGCCACCACTGAGAATAGCCAGTATTCATTGTCTTTCCAACCCCCCTTCAGGTAGCTGAAGGCTATCAAATCCTGCCCTCACTCTTCAGTTCTACTGACTACCTATGCCCATTTCCCTCAGTTTCTGCTCATAAAGCATGGCCCCATTCCCCTAATCATTTTTGGTGTCCTCAGCTGGATTCTCTCCCATATGTCTACATCTGTTATGTAGTGGGGAGGGAAGGAGAAACTGGATACAGTATTCCAAATGTGGCCTCACCAGCGTCAAACAGAGAGGTGTAATCACTTCCCTCTATATCCCAGTAGTGCAGTATGCTGTTAGTTTTCTTGGAAGTAAGGCCACACTGCTGATTCATATTCAGTTTCTTATCCACTGTAAAACCCAGGTCCTTGTCTACAGAACTGCTGCATAGTTAGTCAGTCTCTAGCCTGTAGCAGGGCATGGGATACTTCTGTCCTATGTGCAGGACTCTTCAGTTGTCCTTGTTGAACCACATCTGATTTATTTTGTCCTAATCCTTCAATTTGTCTAGTCACTCTGGATCCTGTTTCTACTCTCCAGTGCAGCTACTTCTTCTCCCATGCTCAGTTGAGTGTCATCCACAAACTCGCTGAGAGTGGAATCCATCCCATCATCCAGATCATGAATGAAGTTGTTGAACCCAAATTGTTTTCTGGACTGACCACTGTGGCATTTTGCTTGATACTACCTGCCAAGTAGACATCAAGCCATTGATCATTGCACATTGATCCCAATAATCTATCCAGCTTTCTGTCCTCCTCCTAGTTCCTTAATGCAATCTATACTATAACATGCCTACAAGAATACTGTGGGAGACCATATCAAAAACTTTGCTAAAGTCAGCGTATGTTACATCCAATGTTTCCCCTGTAGTCACAGAGCCAGTTACCTTATTCTAGAAGTTAATGAGGTTGGCCAAGCATGACTTGCTCTTGGTGAATCCATATTAACTGTTCCTGAGCATCTTCCTTTCCTCTAGTGTTTCAAAATGGATTCCATGACAACCCGTTTCACAATTTTTCTGGGCACTGGTGACTGAGGCTGACTGGTGTGGAGTTCCCCAGATTTCCATAGAAATGAAAGGAATAATGCTGGGTGGGAGGGCATCCTATTTGAAAGGAGACATGGAAGTAAAATAGAGAGAGAAGGGAAATATGGCTTCTATTCACTGGAAAATTTAATACATGTAGGTGACTGATGAGGTATGCCAAATGATGCAATGGGATGGCTGTGGTCAGTAGGGTGAAAGACATTTCTAAACATGTGACAGAGACAGCCATATTAGTCTATATTCTATCAAAACAAAAAAATGTATTATCACCTATTTTTAGGTGGTGATAAATTATTTTGTTAGTCTTTAACGTGCTACTTGGCTGCTTTTTTGTTTTGATTCCTAAACATGTTTTAAATAAGGAATGAAAAGACCAAGTATGATCATTTTCCATGGGAGTTGTGGCTCATCAGGTGACTGATAAAGACCTAATCTTGAACTACAAATTCTGACAGATGCCTGTGTGGGACTTTTTTTAGAGTGGGGAGACTGATGCACAACAATCACCAGACTGTCCTTGACAGATGGAGGACTTGAAACCAATGTCAGTCCTGAATAACTTACATCTAAGAACCTTATGTGAGGTTGCCAATTTTGGTTGGATTCCTGGAGGTTTCATCACAGGAGAGATCATTTAATTAAAATTAATCTTTAATTCCTGCAGATTTAGCAACCCTAGTCTTAGTGAACTAGCTGACATGTTCTCTGACAGATTTTAACAGATCTTGGAAAATTGGGGTGTTCTGACGAATTAGAAGACTGCTTTATGTTTTGGTGTTTTAAAAGGGTGAAAGGGATGAGCCAAAATATTTTAGACTAGCTAGCCTGATATCCATCCCAGGGAAAAGCATGGAATTTGGGACTCTATCAACAAAGAAATACCCTGTTATCTATTTGACAAGATTACAGGTCTGTTGTGGGCACCTGTATTATATGATACTTGGATTTCTCCAAGGGATTTGTTATTGTACCAGATGAAACATTTTGATTTAAAAACATTGTGGTATATGTAATTTACAGGTTCTAGGTGAGGTGGATTAAGAACTAGCTAAAAGATATATCTGTAAATCACTTGTCAATAGGGAGACATCACTGAACTTGTCCGGTACTAGTTGGGTCCCCTACAGATAATTTCTTAGTTCAGTACTATTTAACATTTTTTACCAACAGTCTAGGTAATGATGTTAAATCTTTGCTGGTAAATATTGTGGGTGAAAGATTAATGGGGAAGTAAACAATTATGCGTTATTGGTACAGAGTGATCTGAGTCATCTGGTTAAAAGGTCATTATGCAACAGAATGTTATTTTAATGTAGCTATGTGCAAAGTAATATTGCTGGGAACCAGTAACTCAGTTTATGCTTACTGGGTGGGCAAGTCTTGGAAAACAGTGATTCAGAAAAGGGCTTAAGGTTTATTGTAGCTCAGTGGTTCTCATCAGGTGAATGTGTACTAGTAGTACACAAATGTCTTCCACGGTCACATCAAATTAGCTAGATATTTTCCTGTGTGACATTATCTAGTTAAAATGTGGCCATGCAGATCATGTCTGAAATTACTGTTATGTAACTCCAACAAAACTGCCAGGTAGGACACATTGCCCTAAAGGGTTAAGCAATTCTAGGCCAAATAACCCAGAGTCAATGTATAGAGGCAAGTGAATAAAGTATATAAATGGTAAATAAGGCCATTCAATGCTATTTAGGCTAGAACTTTCCAAGTTTCACAATTTACCTGTGAAAACTCATGACCTCATAGATTTGTTAGTCTTTAACTTGATACAGGACTACTTCTTACTTGTGAAGCTACAGACCAACATGGCTACCCCTCTGAAACTTGCATTGTTAGAGAAGTAGATGGTAGGTATTTGCTTAGGTCTTGTGATGTACACAGACATTTCTTGTCTATCCCTGTAACTGTTGATTGAGAGATCAACTTAGTAACATTTAGATGAATCTTGGATGAAATTGTGTCATTATCAGGATGTCTCCTTAAAGTCTGTGATAAATCTGAGTAAGTGGGTTTTGTCAACTAGAGCTCATGACCTAATAAATTTGCTGGTCTCCAAGGTACCATAGGACTGCTTGTGCTTTGTGAAGCACCAGACTTACACAGCTACCCCTCTGAGACTGCTTAATGGATAAATCATCTTTGGTTTAATTACTGGATGTTTAATTATGTGGTTGCATCAAAAGTTGACTTTGTTCTCCCAGGACAAGAGGCTGCTTCAAATATCAAAAGGCCTTTGGGCCTTGATGCCCTGATCCTTTTTGTCTCATATTTGCTTAGATATGTATATCATTGTCTGGAATCACTCTGTGTATGGATTTTGGACTATAACCAGGTACTAAATTCTAAAAACTTTTTGGAACTACAAGATTGCTACCCCTATTATGTATGTGAACCTCAAGAACTGAACTCATTTACGTGTGTGTATATATATACTGATGTTTTAACCAATATGCGCTCTTTTTATTTTATCATAAATCTTAGTTTAGTTATAAGAACTGGCTATAAGAGTGTGTTTGGGATAGGGTCTGAAATATTCATTGACTTGGAGGGTACTATGTTCAGTCCTTTGGGACTGGTAGAACTTTATTTGCTTGGGGTGTCTGGATGGTGGCCTCACACTGGGTACTTGAAAGGAACTGTGTGGTTTAGACTTCTCTTTGACCAATAAAGTAATACAGAAGTTGTCTTCTGCTGGCTTGATAAAAATGCATATTGGAATAATCACCAGCTTTGGGGATTGGCAGTCCCATTTGTTGCAGTGCACCCTAATTGAGTGACTTCAGCTGGCTCCCCTGGGATCCCACATATCAGACCTACTTTTACAAGTGCATTCAAAAGCACTAGCAAAGTCAGTACAAATGAAAATTTCATATGGGTCAGGACTTGTTTCTACAGCTCTATATACTTACGCTAAAATGTAAGCATTATGTTTATATTCCAGCTGATTTATTGTGTAATTATACACTAAAATGAGAAAGTAACCAATTGTTCAGTAATGATGTGCTGTGACATTTTTGTATTTTTATACCTTATTTAATCAGAAGGTAGTTTTTAAGTGAGTTGAATTTTGGAGACGCAAGACAAAAGACAAAACCAGGATCCTGAGAAGGTTATAGTATCCTGAAGAGGTTGAGAGCCACTATTGTAGATAACTGCCTCAATTTTTGCAATGCTGTGGCAAAAGGGCTAGTGCATTGTCTGAATGTATATAAAGAAGGATATTGAGTAGAGGTAGCAAAGTGATTTTGTCTTTGTATATAACATTGGTCAGACTGCTACTAGAATACTGTGTTCACTGCTGGTGTTATGTCAAGCTTTCATGAAGGATGTGGAAATTCTGGAGTGAGTTCAAAGAAGAGAGACAAAACTGATCCAGAGACATTGAAAACAAGTCTGACAATTTGAAGCCTAAGAAGCTGAATGTACCATATAAAAGAGAACACTGAGGGTATGTCTATGCACCAGTGAAACAATACCAGCTGGTCTATGGCTGAGTGTGGCTCATGAGGTTTGAGCTGTGGGACTGTCAAATTGCAGTGCGGACATTCAGGTTTGGGTTGGAACGTGGTGTCTGGGACTCTCCCCTCCTGTAGGGTCCCAGAATATGGGTTCTATCCATAGCCTGAATGTGCTCTGGCTTATTTATACCTGGCCCTGCAGATTTCCAAGACCAGCATCTGAAGAAGTGAGTCTGTGCTCACGAAAGCTCATGCTCAAAACTTTTCTGTTAGTCTATAAGGTGCCACAGGACCCTTCGTTGCTGTTACAGATCCAGACTAACATGGCTACCCGTCCGATACTTGTACCACCTTTTGACAACCCTGCTGAGTCAACTGATATGCAGTGGTGGGTTAACACATGGCCCATTGGGCCCTGTTGATCAAAGTTTAGCGAAACCTTAAGTACTTTAACTCTACTCTTTGCAAGGTGATGGTAGGAAATAAGTCAAAGGGAACACAGCCGATAGTTGACGCAAACAGGCAAACAAAAGTGTTTTTGTTCAAAGCTTTGTTTAGTCTCCAGCACTTACATGTGTCCACAAATGGTTAGCAGAGCATCCCAAATTAAATCCAACAAGCAGATTTACCCAGAGCCTTGTGGAAGGTCTCAAGTGGATAACTATAGACATTCAAGGACTGCGTTATGTGTGCAGGGAACTTAAGAGATATCCATCCAGCTCAGATTTCCGCCTCTTTTCTAAGCATTTTTATAGTATTTCAGTCAAACAAACCAATACAAGAACAACCCTACTTAGCAGAAGCTAAGGTAAGTGTGGAGTTTTCCAGCCTGTGATTTTTCCATCAGTTAACCAAGTGTATTTCACATAGCAATGGTTAACTATTGGCAGACTTTCCATCTTGCAAAACCCCATGCTCTGGAGGGTGCACAGTCAGGTTTAATTTTTGTGGTCACTCACTTCCCTTTCCCTGCTGGTCTGTTAGTTATGCTAAGGCTGCTAAAAGGCACTATTGCTGCTTTCAACAAGAACAATAATTATTCCAGCCATGTGGAATGTTTTAGGCACATTACTGGCTTAACAAATTTTCTCCTTACAGTTCATACCTGCCAAATAGAAGGCCCTGCAAGAGCACCAGATCCTGTGCAGAACAGGGGTGGGAGTCACCAGTGCAGGAACTGCAGCCCTGTTCCTCTTCCTCTTCCTTGCACACAGACTCTGCCTCTGCTCCTCTTCTGCTTCTTAAACCTCCAACTGCTCTCCTCTTCTTTCCACTGAGGCCCTGCCCCTTGGCCAGGCTGAAAGCCAGAGACAGGGCTGATGGAATCACTGGGGCTCCCCACAGTGGCCTGGGATCCATGAGCGGTTCTTACCATAGCCTAGCTCTGGCTCCTAGCTTGTCCCTGGGGCAGGACCTCAGGGGAAGAGAAGAGTGGGGAGTCCCCTGGTCAGAGGGGGCTAAGTCACCTCAGTCCACCACCCCCACACTGAGAAGAAGTGTTATCAAGGGTTGCACTTCAGGACAAGGAAGCTGATCTTCCTAGAGTTCCCCTGTTGCAAAGTTCAGCCCCAGCTGCTGCCTATCCGCACCTCCCCTAAGCTATTTTGCCCAAGTTAAAAAGTGTGTGCACAGGGTCCTCCTACTTTTAAAAGGTGGGGCATGCCCCCCCCCCCAGGACTTCAGCTGGGGTTTCGCTCTGGAGGTGTAGGGGACCCAGATGTTCCTTGTGTTTCTAATTTGCCTCTGTTGATGCAGGCCAGCTGGCAGCATTTAATTGCTGTGTGGACATATCTGGAGGGAGATTTTCATCAATGTGAACAGGCACTTACACTCAGAAAAGATATAAGATAGTGGAGTTCTTTAATCTTGCTGACAAAGGCTTAACAGCCAATGACAGGAAGATAAAGTTAGACAATTTCCACCTTGAAATAAGATACGATTTCTTAGCAGAAAGGCTAGTTAAACACTGGAACAGTTCACCAGGGGTGGTGGTCATCTGGCATTTTCAAGGTGAGATTAAATATCTTCGTAAAAGATTGATTTAATCCAGCTTCCTGGAGAAATTTCACAGCCTGTGTGTGCAGGGGATCAGGCTAGAGGTTCATGGTGGACCCTTTTGGTCTTGGAATCTATTAACCTGCGAGTTAGTCACCCTTGTTGTTCTCATTGTTCATAGGCCAAGAGGAGAATGGGGTTGTTTACATTACCTTGTACATACCCTTAATGCTTGCAACTCTTCATTTAAACCTATGACCATAATCAGCTCTCCTGCTCCAGGGCATTAAACGGGCAGTTGCAGGGGTCAGGAAGGAATTCCTCTCTTTCCCCCAAAGAGAATAACTGGCTAGCTAGATGTTTGAGAGATGTTGGATGTTGTGTGTTTTTGGTTTTGTTTTTCCTTTGCTCTACAGCATCAAGGACAGGCCACAGCTGAAGACGGCATACCAGATGGAGTGTACCAGTGCTGTATGGTGACACTTATCTCAGATGCTTTGTAGATATATCATGCTCACTTGCTTAGGCTCGTGGTGATTGCTAGCTGTGGGGTCAGAAAGGAGTTTTCCCCTAGGTCAGACAAGCAGAAGACTTTTTGTGTGTGTGCCTTCTTCTGCAGCATAGTTTGCTTGTTGGGATCATCTGGGCCTATCTCACCTGGTACAGACTTTTTTGGCATTGGTAGTACCTCAGTGTCTCGTGTTCTCTGCTTCTGGTATACAACCACATAGTCTCCTGCAGACTGAAAAGTTGTAGTGTAAATAAAGTCATTGGTCTCAACATAGGATTGTGTGGGTGAAATGTAGTGGTCTGTGCTATACAGGAGGTGAGACTAGATGATCTAAATGTTCCTTATGGCTCTCATCTCTCTGAAAACCTTATCATGCAATGGTGTATAGGCTGTGGCCACACTAGCCCCGCCTTTCGGAGGGGGCATGGTAATGAGGGATTTTGGCAGAAGTTAATGAGGCGGTCCCATGAAAACGCAGTGCCTCATTAGCATAATGGTGGCCACTTGTGCTTCGAAAGTGTTGCTTTTGAAACACATGCTGCCTGTGTGGCCAGGAGCCTTTTGAAACTCCCCTGATTTCAAAAGGTCCTTCCCATTTGGTTTTGGGAATTATTCGTGGACCCCCATCAAAGCCAATTCTAGCTACCATATACAGTTCATTTAATAAAAAAGGAATGCACAATATAGATTTTCAGAGAGCAATTAATATTATTAGAAGATATTTAATTTAAAATAATTGTCATTTTGCAATTTATTTAAAACTAATTTTCTGTGATTGTTTTTTATGGACCCCATACATTACCCTAGCGGGCCTCTGAGGGTCTGCGGGTGCCAGGTTGGGAACCAAGGCTCTATGGTACTCATAAAGTATTATCAAATAGCTTGAAATCTACCACATTATTGCGTGTGTATAGTTTATACATATATATTAAACAAAATGGAAAAAAGTTGCAATCACATTCAAAAATTAAATGAGTCTGCCATGCTGAAACCATTAGGACTTTCAGTAATGTCTCATAAGTTTTCAGAAGCATGTGACTGTATTGTTAGATACAGAAATGGAAGTAAGACTGCTTTTGTGTATATGTGTGATGTTTACAGCCATGGAATCACACAAGGTATCTATGTGTGTTCCTATTAGAAACAATTCAAGACTTATTTTCCATACTGTGCTAACTGCATGGCTAGTCTGCGTCCTGAGGCTCATGTACAAAATATTTATAGTGGTATTCTTCAAAGATTCATATAAACTAAAGGTAAAATCTTCCATGCTCCATTAGATTTAGTGCCTTTGAAAAGGGTCTCCTTTTGGCCTTGTAGACCTGTAATCCTCACTTCTTTCCTTTTATAAGCTTTTGCTATTAGCTAGTATTTTTAGTTTTAATTTTCAAAGTACTATGCCAACTATTTATCTGCATATATATAATTAAAATAGAACATAAATTATTGCCAAATTCCTTATTGAATATAAGGGCGGTTTCCTCCAAATCTATTCATAATTTTATTTCTAAATAAATTACTTACAAATTTCATTATGCCAAACATATTTATGTCCCCTAAGGTAAATCATAAGATTTCCCTATGCAATAGTCATGAGCTAGAAAGTCAAAGGACTTTCCTCATTTAAAACACCTTTGTATGTTACCAACCCAAGTAGCACAAGTAACATTGTGCCAAGAAAGCTCACCGAATAAACTATTTTGCTAGTCTTTAAAGTGCTACTTGACTGCTTTTTGTTTTGATAGTGTATAGACTAGCACGGTTTACTCTCTGTTACTAAGTAACATTGGTTTATGTGGTTTGCAAATTAACACACAGACGAGAGTGACAAAGAGAAATGACTGAGATTCATGCTTTTTTTTTTTTTTTTTTTTAAACTGTACTTCAGCTGATGATGCAAGTCCTGTATCAGGATGCTATACATTTGTTAGGATCATGGCTTTCTATGTATCCCTTATCAACCTATAATCTCCTGATTGTTGCCTGTTTTTCAACAGCTGAGGAACAGTAATCCACACTTGCTTATCTCTCTTAATCACAGCCTCTCGGTGCTAGGGCTCCCTGAGCCTTTAATTCCCTCTTACAGGCGTAACAGAGTGGAAAGTAAACAAAGACAAATTTGCAACCTCCAACATTGCTAATTTGCTCTGATGTCAGAATATTTAAACAGGCAAGGATTTGGGAATTATTTGATCAAGGCTGCTTTTAATCTAATGCATGTGAAAAGGCTGAGTCTGAGAAGGTTCTGCAAAATGACAGGCATCCCAAGAGAGGCTTTCTGAAGGTTTCCTCTTTCAACAACAGTAGCTTCATCATTTAAAACTCTCTGGTTTCTGTGGTATTAGAATGTATTCATATAGGGTTTTTCTTCTTCTTCTTGGACCTTTTTTGTGTATGACGATCAGTCTGCTGAGAGCATTTCTCTTTTGCTTTTCAGTTTACAGTTGAAAACTAGGCCAACGTGCTTGTTGTTTCAGTTCATTAGGGGATGAATTTTGTTTTAAGAGATCCCAGTTAAAACAAAGAAATGAAAACCTTGTCACTTTCCACACTTCGCTGTATGTCTGTTGTTGTGGTATGGCCTGGAAAATGTAGATCAAAAGTCTTCAGTATAACTTCATATCCCCCCTGTTAAGAAACTCAGAAGTAACTATGTCTTCAGAGTACTCAGAATTAGTTTACATTTTGTGCA
This sequence comes from Carettochelys insculpta, assembly GCF_033958435.1. Classification (NCBI taxonomy): domain Eukaryota; kingdom Metazoa; phylum Chordata; order Testudines; family Carettochelyidae; genus Carettochelys; species Carettochelys insculpta. The sequence continues at coordinate 226,919,566 of NC_134138.1, forward strand.
TGGACACGTGTATGCATATCTCCGGATATGGATGGTGACTAGGTGGAAAAAGTGTGTGTGCATGCATAAATATACATTTATATCACGTGTGTACGATATTTCTTCCACTCTCCCTGTGTAAACATTTATTAACAAAGCAAAAAACAGAGGGCTAGCTATAATTAAAATATAATTCTTTTATTTAGCTTTTCAGATGATAGATTAATAAGAGCTTCATTGCTAACTGGGTTCAGATATGTGGTTTATTAAATTGTCAATTTTTACTTATCAGTTACTATGATTTCTTTTCTCTCTCTTGTGCGCTAAACTCGGATACCACACCTTTTATGTTTTTTCAGTAGGCTGCTTTGTGTTTATTACCTGAAACAGATTTAACAGAAAAAATATGCAGTCAGAAAGTTTTTCGTTGTTTCCTGTGGTGTGTCTTTGTGAGATTTCAGTTTATTACTTGCGTAATCATTTGTAAGTATTTTAATTGTTTGCACAAATATGAAATCATCATCATTTATTAATACTAAGTCTATGCCAGATTTTTTTATTTGAAAGATTAGAAAAACATTGATAATTTTAAGAGCTGTTACTTGTCTGTCAAGTATGCCTGTTAATTTTTCACTAGTAGGTGTCCTTGTGCTATTCTAGACAGAGTTGTGCAGAAGGCAGCATTTTGCAGTTTCTGTATGCAGTGCTATTACAGCATTGGGTTGTTTGTGTTTCACCTCATCTCTCTCTCATTCTCTCCAGCTGGTGTAAATGACTGCTGCTGCCTCCCAGACCAAGATAACCTGCTCAGTCAGCTGGAGCCCCCTGTGGACAGCTGTCTCTCTCAGCTGATGGGAAGACTGCTACTAACCACTGAATGGAAGAGAGTGGAGCAACCACCACAGTAGTAGCTGCAGCAGCAGTAGCAGCAGCATCCGAGGTCTCTATTGTTCCTGGGTGTTAAACAGTTTTTCCTTTTCAGCTGACATGCACAATAGCTGGGAACAGGTTTCCATTCTGCCCTCTCTATGAACAGAGTCTGAAGGGGAGAAAATTACTGAAACAAGGGTTACCCTTTGTGCTGCAGCTTCTGACACTGACACTGCCCGGTGAAGGCATGGGGGTGAGAGAGGGAGGCACAGCTTTATTTGGTGGTCCAGGAGCTTCTGCTATTTTAATGCGGTGTGTTGGAGTTCTTGTGGTGCTTCTGTTTGGAATCTGGGAAGCTAAGGCACAAAGTGAATTTGAAACTTCATCTGTGTATTTGTGGAAGACTGGTAAGTAAGAAAGTGTGTCACATTACTATGTTTTTATTACATTCATTTCCAGTTGTGACTTATTTTATCGATGTTCTCTATTTTCTTACAGTAGAAAATCAATTTTGTACCATTTATTGATGGAGAAATTTCTGGGAAAACAAATTAGGTTATCTTTCAGGGTTCTGTTAAAAGGAATTTGACTTTTTTTTTAAGTGAATCTTTGCACTGTTAGCTTTTTAAATAGCTCTCTATTCTATTTCAATAGAGCAGGTCAGTACAGAATTGCACTTTCATAATGGAAGATGAAAAAATGTTACAGGACAATTCAGCAGTGTGAGCAGGCTGCTAAAAATTTTGATGTTTCACAAAGAAAGATGTAGTTCAGTGTGTGTACTAGTGTATGCATTTATTGACATGTAATGTATTCAGTGTGGTAATTGATGAGGAGTTGGGTTTGTTACATTTAGGTTTATGTAGGACATATGAAAGCTAATGATGGATTAGGTGAAATAATCCAAGTGATGCCAGATCCCATAACCAAAGAGTCATAGGCAAATAGGCTATGTGGATTCAGAATCACACCAGACAGATTATTTCCTCTTCTGGTACTAATGAGGTACGTGTCTGTTTTAAAGATTGCGTAGTGATAACTGTGCTCATTCTCAACTTTTCATTAAAAATCCATAGTTTTTTTCCTAATATGCCACATAAATCTGCAACACTAACAGTGACTAGTTACCACTAGCTAGTGATATATAACATATTTTGGCACTTGAATATTATCTCCTTCCTAGTTTAGTAAACATAAAACTTAAAAATATTTATTGTCTGAAAATGATCAGGATATGAGGCTTTTTGTATAGTGCCAGGAACAAGCCATCCATAAAGTACCATGACTCTTTCAGAAATGCTTTCTTATTAATAAGAAAATATAGTGACTAAAGAAAATAAATACTAATAATTTTAACTGGAAAAAAACAAGTTTGGTGAGACTGGGTCTTTTCCTGGATGAAGAATGCCCCTGGCCTTCTGCCATAGAGACAGATCAATTTACGATTACACAGATATCCTGAATTTTTTAAGAGGCTGCATCTATCCAGCAGCTCAAGGAGAAGATTAAGGGGAAATTCATTTAAACTGGAAGATGAGCTCTCCAATAATACTAAAAGAGAAATTTGAAGGTGGGGATGGGGGAACCTTTGGATACTGAAAGATAGATTATTACTGTGGTTGTTATGGCATCAAACTCATGATTCATTTGTTATTTTAATTGATCCATTGACAAATTCAGAACACTGTCTGCTATCTAATTAAAGTAAAAGGTTTTGTTCTTCCAGGTTTTTTTTTTTTAAATGCACAAAATACCAATCCAAGGGCGCAAAGCAAAGGCTTTGTGTTTTTTTGTTTTTTGTAATACCACACTGATAGTTTCAAAGGATGTTTTTTTACAAAGCAGATCACATTTGCTTAAACTAATTGAAAACAATCTGTGGAATATACTGTCTAGCATTTTATTATCCCTTCACTTAGTATGCCAGTCCTTTCGTTTAATGGCTGGTATTTAAGCAGTTTTTTCAGAAGACCATATAGACTGAGCATAGTAACAGCTGTATTTTAAGAAATTGGTGGTATGATTTTGAAATCACAAAGGCAGTTAATTGCTATTAGATGAGGAATAACTCAGTTTATTTTTGCACACAACACCCATGCTTTACTATTGTTTCACTCAGGCAGCAAAGAGGAAATAATATTTTCTGACATAATTCTTTAAAAGCATATTCAGAATCAGCATTGAAACAAGAACTTTTGTTCCAAACTGTTGTGTGACAAATTGCAATCATATCTCATGAAAAGTTTGTCTTTCTCATCTTTTACCCCACTACAGTCTTACCTTCAAATAAGTTTACTTTGCACACATCCTTGAACAAGACAAAAGGTGTTACATTATGAAAAATAAAGCTAACACTGATAATCTTAAAATAAGAAAACCCTAACGTTGCTAAATCCATGCAATATGGAGCAGGGTTCAGTGCATAAGGCTGTAGCACCAAAAGCCAGTGGACCTGGATTTTATTCCCCATTGGTTTCCTGCTTGATGTTGCTCTCTTTTTGTCTTAGTTTCTCCTTATGTGAAAAACTGAAAAATAGGGAATATGGTACACCCTAAAGTTCTTTGAGAGCTGTAGATGAGAGGCACTCAGCATTTTTTCTTGTTGTCCCAGGGAACTGTTACAGATAATTGACAGACTGGTGAATCCTAGATATATCCATGCAGAAACAGTGTTCAATTGTGGGAATTGTGAGGAACTATTTCATCTGATTCGGACCTTTCTAGCTGATTTAAGAGTAGCTACATCTCTGGAGATGTGAATACCCATACTTCTCTGGCTGAATTTGAGCTGGTTTTATTTTTAAAAGCACTTGGAGGCTCTCAGGAAAACTTTCTTGTGACATGTGAGAGAGGACTTTTGCTCCACATGACTAATATGTACCAATGAGGAAAAATTGGGTCCGTTGTTGGTTGAGTTTGTTCACATGTCCTCTGCGTGTGTTAGGGTTGGGTGGCAGAGCATTGTACCAATATTCAAATATATCCTGGTGTTGACAAACTTACCAGTTTATCTGCATTTCTAAACTTTTTCTCTTTGTACAGGAGATTATTGGGAAACAATGCAATAGCAATGCACACACGGAACATGCTAGAATCCACACTTACTTCATACTTATCAGTTGTTTACTTGAGCTTGGCAAGCACAGCCTGCCTGTTTTTCTCCTAATAAAGAACAAAGACCTATGCTGATTCTGATACATCTATGAGTAAGTTGGGATACCAATGGCCATGCTGCTTTCTGGATACAGTGAGGTAATGTTATTCCTCTGCAGTGATTCTCTTATTCCTTCTTGGAGATGTGCCAGATGGTCGGATGCAGCAGCTGTCTTTCTGTCCTGTGGGAACTCTAGTATGAGGTGCTATAAAGTGGTTTTGTTTTTTTTTTTTGTCAATACCCGTCCTATTAAAACTGTGTTTACCATTTGAGGAGACGATAAAATTAAAAGGCAAAGTGGTGATTTTGGAGAGCTTTCTTTCATCACACCAGGTGGTCTGTGTCTTAGCTTTCCTAGTGCCTGACTTAGATTGGAATGTGGATGAAAACGTGTTTCCTGGAGCGTCTTGTTGTTGGGGGTGTTGACGTCCATTACTGGAGGTGGTTTGTCCGCTGCATCCAAGAAGTTGGCTGTTTTGTGAGCTTCATTACCCTCTTGCACGCCTGATGACTTATTTGGCATCAGTGGCTAAAGAAGTTCTTTATTACTTATTTGTTTGGCCAGTTGAGACTGTCTCTCTCTGATCCAACCCTGAATGGCTTCTAGCTTGATTTATTGGAATGTACGCTACATAGGGATGCCCTTGATGCCCATTCAGAAGATGCAGTTCTTGTAGAACGTGGCAGTCTGCCTGTTAGCTGAGGCAACTTATAGTACTAGTTTTCCATTAGCTACATTGGCTTTTATTCTTTTTTCAAATGTAGTTCAAGGAGTTCATGACCGTAAAACCCAAGTGGAACCTGGTTATCTGAGAGAATGGTTCTTACTCTGTGGACCACCACAAATGAGACCTAGTGGGTGCTCAAGTAAAGAGTTCTTTGGTTTAATTGTCTGTGGGCTGCAATTAGTGCCCTCAGGTGTCCATTTCAACTTGTGTATGAAACGTTACTGGGTTTTACCTTAAAAGGCATGGTAAAACTTTTCATTTATTAGTTTCAGGCTTTTACGTGATAAAGGGTAGATAGGTTGCTGGATGCTTGGTCTTTTGGCTTTGCCATTTTTTATTTAAATAGTATTTTCAAAAAAGGATTCTGTAATAGAACATATCAATTTACTGTAGTTATAGAGATGTGTGGATTCTGGTCTGCCTTTTCTAAAGTTATGGGGTATTCAGATATGGGTTTTTGGTTTGTCCTCTTACAAGATAGGGACAAGATAATATATGTGGAATGAAATCCAAATTGGCACAAAATTTTCAGGGATTTTCTGCTACTGCAGACATGAAGTTGTATCTTTTGGTAACAGTTATTCAAGATTAACAGGTAATATAGACAGACCTAAACACATTGGATAATACAGTGAAAGGTAAAAATTACAGGTAGTAAAGTACATTATAGTACAAAAATATAGTCACCCTGATTCAGGCCTGGTGGTGAGCTCTGAGTGAGTGGAGAGTAGGATCAACGGTGTATTTAGCCATTTAAAGTAGATAGGAAGATGACCGTTTGCTGAAAGATGCAGCTGAAATTGAAAGGTCCAGAAAAAGGCAACAAAGATGTTTAGTGCCCTAGTCTCACTAATGTGAGATAAAGGAGTATACAAACTAAATGAAAAGTAGAAGAACTGATGAGGTCCTTTCTTAAGTTACTCAAAATTAAGAAGGCTACAATGGAAACTAATAAACGTCTCCCTTTTCCTCTGAATACTTCCATGGCTAGTTATTCTGATATTTGTAGCTATGCAGATTGACATTTATGTATGTCTAAATTGTATGTGTCAGAGTGTATGTTGGTTGTCTAGATGTGAAGAAATTTATTTGGCATCCATTAGACAATTGGTTCTGTACATTATGGAAGATGCTTATTTCCCTCTGAAACATGCTAATTGTTGTTGCCACATATTGGACTTTACAAGTACCCATGAACTCCCTGTTATGGCAAATCCAATGCTCTGTTCAGAGGTCAAAATTCATCACCATTATATCTACCTTGTTTTTGAAGATATTCCTGAAAAGTCATCTTACCTGTTAAGTCAGTTTGTATTCGTGTTCCATCTGCAAAAGGTTTTACCCAATTCTGTTTCACAGATGCGTAATTAGCTTTTGTTTTAAAGCCAATTCCTTGGACAAGTTGTGTAGGGCTGTGTTTGCATTTTAAGTGTATTCTCTTTTGCTGTGTTCAGAAACCATGCTTTAAATTCTGCAGGATATGTGCTTTAAATACTGTTTGTAGTTTTCATCCTGGAGGTATTTGGCATGTCAATACAGTATCCAGTTTTTTGTCCTTTGGAAACCATATCATTTCAGGTCATAGAACTCTTTCAGATCATAGATGTTAATTAAGATTGTAACTGACTTCATCAGTGGTAGAACTGAAAGTATGGCACCTGTAACTGTCTCTCTCTGTCTGAACCTATGTCCTAACACGATACTAACAAAACAGAGGTTCTGGAGAAGTCACAAAATTGAGACCCTGATGCTCTGTGTTTCAAAGTCCTAGAATACTTTTTTAAAAGATCTGGGATATTAACCCTTGTTTCTTGGCCAAATTCCAATATAATAAATTAGGTGGTGTTCAGGGTATATAACTGGATATTCTTTACAGTATTGCTGGTACATATGAATAGCCACTTCATTCCACTGCAGAGGAGATTATGATTTGCTGGGTTGTAAGTAATCCTTCAGCATTGGGCTAAATTCCATCCTCAGCAAAATCCAATGTGGGTTTCACAGAGGATTGAATTTACTCAATAGTCTTTAAGTCAGTTTGTAATGCTTCTGAATTAATCTATTTCTCAAGTGTATAGGTCCAGAATAACACATTTTAGTATAAGACTCCATTATCTGTGTGTGCTGTGTAGTGAACCAAATATGAAAACCACTGATTTGCAAATAAAGATCACTACCTAGTAATCACCAATACAGTTCCTTTTGTCTGAAACTGACATGTTAAAAGAATACATTCATTCACACCATACTCCTATACAGATGAGAGAGCATAGGCATTTTCTGTCAACATCAGAATTCTCCTTCAGCTTCCTCTACCTTGAACTTCATTATTTTTTGTTGGTCAGCTGACACGATGAACTGTGGGGAGCTGTCAGTTTCAGGTTAGATGCCTGCCTACCAGTTCCTGGTATAATTACTGAAGAGAAGCACAAAGATCAGCAAGGTTTGATCACATTCTAAAACAGCTTCCTCTGACTGAAGTAGAGACTACACCCTGAATTAGACTGGGATTTTTGGAAGAAAGTAAGTTTTATAACTATAGTCAAGGCACTGTTACTGCTTTTTTTTTTTTCTTTTTTTAAGATATCTGTGAATAAGAATCTCCACTGTTACAAACTAGCGTAGCTCCCTCAAATATAACTAAGCTATACCAATTTACATCATCTGGCCTTCTCTGCAGTAATGTCAGTTGAATTTACTTATAAAACTGCATGTAAATGATCAATGACTGGCCATGCACACTTTCTAAGAGGCATGCAGCAGCTAAGAAATTAATGCAAAATTGTCTGCCAGCATTCGGAAGCTAAAATACTGCTCTCTAAATTACTAAGTTTCAAATGTACAATAAGTAAACCAGAGATGGCTAAATTGCCCTTTGCAGAAATCATGTTCTGTCTTTTCCTTTCTTCTTCAGTCAAAATTCCAAGTAATGGGATTTACCCTCAGCAAACTTGTTTATCTTTCAGATATATACCCCAATAAGATTTGCAGGATCTGTTGTCTGTATGAGCATCCACTATAATATCAGCCACAATCCTAGGTCCAATTAACATTGTAAATTGATGATCTAACAGCCTCAAGGGCATGATATTTTTATAAAGCAAAAGAAGGGAAAGAAGACTTAGTAAAGGAGTCAGAAGAGGTGGTTAAGAAATGGAGGAAATGATGCAAGTGTCAACCCACAGCTGTAATGCATACCTAACATGTTCTGATACTTGAATTAGCTTCAGGGCTATACATTGGCTGCTCCACATATACTATCAACTTTTTATTACTGTAAATAGTTTAGTCTCCAAAGCTTCAAAAATGCAGCAAGGAAAATATTCATTGGTCTTGCATGTCTGTTTTGCTGGTCAGCCTTAATGTGTGATGCAGGAAGTGAGCAAGTATTTAGCAGAAATTTGTTAGAATATTTGGCATCTTTATTTAAAATACTATATTCCCCTTTTTAGTGGGAAGACTAATTTAACAATCTTTTTTTTTCCTTTTAACACACGCCATTGTTCTCATGCAATTTGAACTAAATAAAATATGCCCTCCTAGGAGGAGAGAGAAGGTTATAGTTTACTGTTCGGGATTTGTGAATTCATTTTTTTTAAATAGAAACCTCGTACAACCATTTCAGTTCAGCTGACCCTTGGTTATCTAATTTCAGGATGTCTCTTTCAAGTATGAGATCTGACATAACATTCCCTTGAAATATAACAGTACTGACAGAAAGAGTGTTGACCTTGGCAGCATTCTGCCTCAGAAAAATGGGGTTCTAGCCCCAGTTATAGTCTTTCTTATTCATTGTCTTTCCTTTTCTTAGTGTAGAAAGAAGTAGAATGGTATCTATTGGTACTGTATTTGTCGACAGGCAGCTGAGCTATGATATATATAGTGGGACTTCTGTATAGATTACAACTGTGATGTGAGTTAGCCATTGATATAAGGGGAATGAATAGAGTAAAATTATTCCAAAGGATGCCCTTTGCAAAATACTAAAGCAGATATCAGCTAAACTTTTGGCTTTTTTCTTCACTGTGATTTTTTTGTCAAACTTTGCTTGTTTGAAGACAGCGTTTTATACACCAAGGGCAAGTGGTAAAAGAACTGACTGAACAGGATTTTCTGTTCTTAAGAGCAGCATTCATCAGGGCTTATTTTACCCACTGCTGGCATAGTTCTCATTTTCAGTTCACTTCAGCGACTGACCTTGTTTGTATGTATGCTCTTGAGTTTGTAACACATTCCCTCTTACACTTACTCACTGAGGACATAATGAACGCTTGCAAAGAGCCTGAGAACTGTGCCTAATGGAGTAGAGCAACAGCTAAATGTGTACCACCTGAACAGGGCAGTCTGATTGGACAGTCAAAAGAGTCTTTTCCTCTGGCATTCTGGCTACAGTGAGATCTATCAGCATCAGTGGTAGCAAAGAATAGGGCCCTTTACCACAGTGTACAAAGTAAAGAAAGCATAACGTCAAAGATGGCTTGATTCATTTAAGAGTTTTCTGTGAAGATTTAAGTAAAGAAATTCCATGCTTGAATAATATGGATATAGCAGTAGGAATATACTACAGACCACCTGAGCAGAATGGTAATGGTGACAGTGAAGTGCTCAGGGAGATTAGAGGCTACATAAACAGAAAACCCAGTGATAATGAAGTATTCAAGGTGTCTTACTGACTGTGTATACATCATCTCAGAACAGAATGCTGATATTAGGCCTTCATAACAGCTTCTTGGGCCATCTAGTCCTGGAACCCACAAGGCGAAAATCGTTTCCTAATTTTATCCTCAGGGGTACATAGGGTCTGCTTCAAGAGGAAAATAGAACTCATCCTCTTGTAATAGGGCATATAATGCAATTAAATTTGACATCCCTGTAGGAGGGAAAATACCAAAGAAACCCGGCACAGTGGTATTTAACTTCAAAAAGAGGGACTGTATGAAAAAGGTTGCTAAATGAAAATTAAAAAGAACAGTCATGAGGAAAATGCTCAGGGGCCCTGAGTAGTTTCTTGGCATCTGCTCATACTACTTTTGTAGTACACAAGAGATCCAGGGAAGATGGACCAATCCTAAATTTAAGGGCCGTTTCTACACAAGCCACTTTCTCCAAAAGTGACATGCTAATAAATGGCCCGGAATACGCTAATGAGGCACAGATGCAAATTCCCTGTGCCTCATTAGCATAAGGTCACATAATTTGGAGTCCAGAAGACACTCTTCCGGACTCCAAAACAATGTGTAGAAGCACAGCTCCTGGGGGTTCTTCTGGAAGGAAATCCTCCTTCCAGAGGCCCCTTCTCCCTGAAAATTTTTGGGAAGAAGGGGCCTCTGGAAGGAGAACTTCCTTCTGGAAGACCCCCCTGGGGGCTGCGCTTCTACACGTTGTTTTGGAGTCTGGAAGAGCATCTTCCAGACTCCAAATCATGTGATCTTATGCTAATGAGGCACAGGGAATTTACGTCCACACTTCATTAACATATTTCGGGCCATTTAGAAATGCTCAAGATGAAAAGATTGTTTTTCTGCATTGGTATCATTGATGGGTTTGCGTACATATGTTCACTAGCAGTGGAGATTGTTGGGTATAAATAAACCCACAAACTGGTAATCTGTGAATCCCTGATACTGAATGTTCCCAGTGATTCATGAATTTAGCTCCAGAAACCTGTAATGTCCTGCTGCTCTGTGTCCTACACTGTGGTCTAAATACCGCTTCTCAAATGTTAATAAATAAATGGGAACTGTGATAGGTTGGATCACAGAGGTCCCTTTGTGACTATCACCTTGTTTGCTGATTGTACCACTGAGCTTGCCAAGCTGCCCTATGGGGCTTCTAGGCACCCTGTCCTGCTGATCCAGAAGCTCTGGTCTCCTCCAGCAAAGGCATGTGGTTGAAGTAACAGCCCACCATCAGGCTAACACAAATGCTGGTAACAGCTCTCAGAAGGCTCAGCTACAGGGACTTGACTGTATTCAGTATAGGACCAAAACTCCCAAATAAATCCATCTCATGCTGTATAAAAGTTTGACACAGAGAGAACTCATAAGGTTCACCTCCTTTATCAATGAAAGACAGGTATGCACAGCTGTGCCTCTCACTTGGTGCCAGTTATTTATACTGGTTTTGGTAAGAATCAAGGGTTTTGTTAAATATATAGAGAAGGAGTGAAGAGAGAGCAATTGAAAGCCCACAGATCAAAGCGAGTTACTAGTTTAAAATAAAGAAAATGGGCCAGTTAAGCCTTTTACACTAAAGCTATGTCTAGACTGCAGGCTTCTGTCGACAAAATGAGGCATAAGAGATGTCTCAACAGAGTGGCTCTTTCTGACGTTTGGTCCTGTGTGGACAGGCCAAATGTTGGAAAAACCTCTCCCGATAGAACTTTTGGCAAAAGATTCACAAATTTGCCGACAGTCCCCTGCAGTCTATATACTGTCTGAGAGATTGTTCCAAGTCATATTTTTCATATTTTATGCAAGGAAGGGTTCTTTCAAAGTTGGGGTTTACTTTTGAAAGAGTTGCATCTACCCTGCTTTTCTTTCAAAAGAATATGCAAATGAGGTGCCACATGTCAATCTGCACCTCATTTGCATTTTCACTCATTTGCGTTCCTCTTTCGAAAGAGAATGCCAGTGTAGACACGCACATTGTGAAGAGCTCCAAAAGGCTCTTTGAAAATTGGGTGTCGGGGCAACAAAATGGCAGATAAAATTCAATGTTTGATAAATTCTAAGGAAAGTACATCGGAAAGCATAATCCCACATATACAAAATGATGAGGTCTAAATTAGTTGTTACTTCTCAAGAAAGAGTTCTTGGAGTCATTGTGGATAGATCTCTGGAAACGTCTGCTCAGTGGCAGGCAAAAAGTTAACAACATTAAGAAACATTATAAGAAGAATAGGTACCGGGAATGAAAATATCAATAGTTCCACTGTGGCTACATCTACTCTAGAAGGATCTGTCTATAGAAGTTACTGTCGGAAGAGACATTCCGACGAAACTGTTGACAGATTGTGTCTACACGTAAAAGGGGATAATCTTTTGACTTGCTCTGGCAACAAAAGGGCACCCTAGAATGTCTATTCAGCTTTTTTTTTTGTTGACCGCTTCTCTTGACAAAACACTTATTGTGTGTAGATGCTCCACAAGTTTTGTCGACAAAACCCCAGTTTTGTCCACAAAACTCTCTGGTGTAGATGTAGCCTGTGTAACTCTGTGGCAAGCCCACCTCTTAAATAGGGCATGCCATTTCCATTGCCCCATCTCAAAACATACTTCTTATAAATAGATGTCAGTAAAGTGGCTACAAAAATAACTAGGGAATAGAGCAGCTTCCACATGAGGAAAAATTAGAAAAACTGACTGTTCATCTTAGAAAAGAGTTGTATACAATCAAGAGTAGTGTGGAGAAAGTGAATAAGAAAGTGCTATTTACCCCTTCACATAACATAAACTAGAAGTCACCTGAAGAAATTAATAGGCAGATATATAAAACAAACATAAGGAAGTACTTCCTCACAGTGTGGTTAACCTATGTATCTTGTTGCCTGGGAACATTGGGAAGGTCAGAAATATAACTGATCTAAAAATTACATAAAGTTTATGTAGGATAGGTCCTTCAATGGCTATTAGCTAAGATGGTTAGAGATGCAAACCCATGCATGCATATCCTTTAGCTCTAAGTGTGGGAAGCTGGGACTGAATGACATGGGATAGATAACCCACTAATTGCCCTATTGTGTTCATTCTATCTGGAGCATCTGGCACTGGCCCAGGTTGAAAGACCAGAAGGATCAGTGGTCTCACCCAGTCCAGCCATCCTTATACTCTTAAGTGCAGCTGAGCAAATGATTTATTTATTTATAGTCAGTGCTGAACCAAAAAACAGAAGAAAATTTTTAGGTTGAATGATACTGTAATGATCAATAGTTGGTGCTGCATCTTCTTAATATTAAGTAGCTATCTTGTCTTGTGTGTTACATTGCTGTATACGGACTTTTGAGTTTTAACAGGAAATTCAGTCTTGTCTGCAGGTGCAGTTATGTTCCAGTAAAATCTTATGATTCCATAACTGAGTATTACAACCCTTTTTGAAATCTCATTTTTAAATGGAACAATTTAGTGTTAAAACAAAATGTCAATATGACACTTGAAAGCAAAATATTTTCACATCTTGAAGTATCCTAATTTTTATCTGACTAAAACAGTTTACTGAATTGGACCCAATTTTGTGAATTGTTTGGACCAAAACTGCATATTTTGGCAAATTCGGTATTCAACTAAGATCTCTTTATTGGTTTTTAATTTGTTGCTTTTCAATTTCCTTTAGTCTCTTGGTCTTATACTGTGAGCAATGTACATATGCTGCCTTACAAACTACTACAAAGTGAAACACCATCTCCCTAAAAAGAGACATGGTACGATATATTCAACCTAATTATCTCCATTTTATTTGAAAACAATATCTTAATGTAAGTAACTTAGTTATGCTAGGGGAAAGTTTGATCTTGCATTTAGTTTGGGAACATTTTCAGTTCACAAATTATATTTAAAAACACTGAAATGAGATATTAAATAGGTTTTATTGCATATTAAACTAATTAGCTGATCATATGCATCTCTGCAAAATGTTTTTTTCCATGACTCCATGAATTGAGGCTTTCTATCAAAACATAAAAGTTGGGTCTACACGGAGCAAAAATAATAGTAAGTATTGGATGTTCGTAGCCTCAGATACAAAGAAGCATGAAGATTCAAGAGACTGTGTTCTGACATAGTGCTGCATAGTATAATATAGTGTGCAATCAAACCTAGACCTAGAGTTTCGGTGGGATCTGCTGCTGAGAATTTCTGCACTGTCACAGAACTCCACTGAAGTCATTGTGATAGGATCAGAACTCTAGTTTTTATATGTAACAAGAAGCTAGTCTTAGTTAATGAATAATAAAGTGGTAGGTATAAGAAATGCTCAGTCAATATAAAATTTGTTGTAGATTCTGCAAGCAGTATATAACACTTCTGGTTGCTTTATGGTTAACTCACATGCTTTTTCCTGCATTCCTGAAAGATTGAATGTTTGTTTAAACTGTGCCACAGATATGATATAATTGATGCCTTCGTGGTTGTGTGGAACTTTGCTCTCCATATTGTGGACTGAGCATGGAACAAAAACATAGGACTATGGCATAAAGTGACACTTAAAAACTTTTAGGGTTTTTCTCTTAGGCTACATCTACGCACGCAGACTCTGTTGACAGAGAAACCTTGGCAGTACCTCTGTTGACAGAGTGCGTCTATATATAAAAACGTCTCAAAAGAGCAAGGCACACTGTTAACAGAGAGCAGCCAGACTGCCCCACCCTCTTTTGACAGTATGGCTGACCGTCTACATACAGGGCTGCCTGGAGATCTGGAAGCCCACTCCGTCGACAGAACTGTCTATGTGGGCACTCTGTCAACAAAACACGGTTGACAAGTGTTATACCTGACTAGGGAGAGGTATAACACTGCTAGCTGAACAGTGGAGTTTTGTTGACAAACTCTCGACAGAGTGCTTTAACCATGTAGTCATTCAACGAATTTTGTCAACAAAAGCCTAGTTTTGTCTACAGAGGCTACCTGTGTAGCTGTAGCCTTAGCGTAGTAGCTGTCCTAACAGTTTATTCTTGGAGCTCTATTAATCCGTCAACCCTAATTTTGAAGCTGTTTAACTTGTGACAATCCATGTGTGTGTGTTGAAAGGTTTTGAGCAAACATGTGACTTCACTGATTTAAATGTGGCTGTGCCCAGTTGCACCAGGCCTGAATTTGGTCTACTATGTACAAACTGGCAATGTGCCATGTGTGAATTATATTCATTGAAATTTAGCATTTTTTTTAATTTAAAAAACAACCATTTATTTTACTTGGTGAAATAGGTGTTTAGTATGAGTGGCAAGGGCTATGGTTTGACTAGAGTTGTATTCATATTACATGCATTTATCCTCTTCATTACTCCAAATAGGTTGACATATTTATACTCCAGTTAAAAAAAAGATAATCAGAATAGATATTGCATTGTACCAGAAGTCCAGCCTGCTTCCAGCAATTGTAATCATAATCTTAGTCAATTTTAAGCTGTTAAATTCGTTGATATGACATAAATATTGAACTATTTTTACAAGTTACCAGACTTAGCGTTGTGTCTTGATTAATATGGAAGAAATTTTTGCTGCAGGTTTGCAACAAACTATTTAGTTGGGGATGGGGGCAACGCAATTTTTAAGAAGATACTTAAAAGCTTTAATTAATGACCAATCATGATTTACCACAATCCGAACTGATAATGGAAACCAATTGTTTATCTTAGGGCTAGATTATTTTACCATTTTGGATCACTGTTACTTTTCTCCAGATTGTTTTCTCTTACAGATTTCCAGCCCATGTGTAAAAATTTTTTTTAGTATGGTAATAAAGAACTCCTGATGGTACAAAAATAGGAGTAGTTAATGTTTCTTTGAGCCTCTTATTCATGTAAACAATACCCTGCTTTGTGGTAATTCACTTCAGGATACTATTTTGATTATGCTTTTAGAGCATTATAAAATGACAGTTCATGATGATCAATAGCAAGCAGTTCTGTGGCACCCTGGAGACTAACAGATTTATTAAATTATGAGCTTTTGTGGGTGAAATCCACTTAATCAGTTGTTTTGTGGCATTCCAGTTCTCGGGTGGCAGGGAGGAGCAGTGAAGGAATGTAAATTGGGTGATTCATAGGTTCTGCAAGTGCTGGGAAGGAGGAGTGTTGGTGTAGATAAGTATGGGGCTCCAGTGCGCCAATGAGCATGTAGGAGAGGAAGGCAGATGGGCCGGGG
The DNA here is from genome assembly GCF_033958435.1 of Carettochelys insculpta. Taxonomy (NCBI): domain Eukaryota; kingdom Metazoa; phylum Chordata; order Testudines; family Carettochelyidae; genus Carettochelys; species Carettochelys insculpta. Next base: position 226,935,155 of record NC_134138.1, read on the forward strand.
GGCACAAGTGGAACTAGTTGGCCTTGGGCTGCTTTGATGTACTGACATGAAGGAGGCCCACATCCGCTATTTGTGATTGTCCATCCCTGATAGGTGTTTCTCTAACCTGCTCTTAAAAATATCCAATGATGGAGATTCCACAACATCCTTAGACGTCAAATAGTGGACACTAATCAGCTCCTGCTTTCCCTCTCACCAGCAAACTCCATTATTAAGACCCCTGATCCCAAAGCTCTGTAGCCTTCTCAGTTCTGTCCCTGAGTGGTGCAGAGCTTTGTATCCCATTGGTAGGTGGGGCTCAGACAGACAAGGAGTACATGTTCCAAAGCTGAAGGGGCTCATGCAGAACAGCCCACAAACTGCTTCAGCTCTTCCACCTTAAGAGAGTTCTGTCTGATGCCTCGTCTGTTGAGATGGTGTAAGCAGGAAAAAGCAGCCTCTCTGTTAACGAGGAGCAAAGCCATTGAAGGATTACAAAAATTAATAATAATCCCAGAGCTCCGCCCAAAAGTCAACAGGCAGCCTGAGCAAATATTTGGCGATGTGCTCTGTGCTGAATAGCGCTTACCAAGTGGACAGGTGCTTTTGTTCTGTTTGAGGTTTCCTGGGGGTTGTTTTTAAGATGTAGCTCTGCAGAGAGTACAGTTTTTGTTTTGGGGTGGGTTTTTTCTTGGTTGTGTGTTTTTGTTTTTGCTTTTCCCCCCATGGACGTTAGAGTAGGCCTGCGTGTTCTCCAACGCATACTTATGTACTTGTTCCCCTGGGACAGGGGAAACCAACTGAGCAGTAACAGTGCTCACCAAAGAGTGGGAACTGCCTTATTGGGCAATCCTTGTTCAAAAGCAGTGATGTCCTGTGGCGCCTTATAGATGAACATATATTGGAAACAGAGTTTTCATGGGCAAAGACCTACTTCATCAGCTTTACCCAAACAAGCTTATGCTCCAATATACAGTAGGGTCTCAACATTCTTGAGCCTAAGGTTCAGTGCATTCACAGTGATCTGTTTCGTCCTCTGCAGAATGAGGATAATGAGCGTCAGAGATGTTTCCCCCCCCCCCAAAAGTAATATCTATAAGCTAAGCAGTATATTTATCATCACTGAAATAGTTAAAAATATTAGTGTATTTAGTTTGGGTGGAATTTCCCTGCCAAGGTGTGGAGAACATTGTGTGTGCTACATTTATACAGTGTCATAAGCAGAAGGTATTTGGGAGATAAAATAAGAGGGTTGAAGTGAGATGGTGGTTTTCTATTGTGGAATGATGGTAGGGTAAGGAGGACCTGCTGTGAGATATTTTCTTGCAGAATTTAGTTCTCTCAGCTGTAAATAATCACACCTTCACATGTAAATTGAGTAAACTGATAATGTGTAGAAATGCCATCACAACATATATTTCTGGGAGAATATTTTTGGCAGTTACATTTCCTGTGTCTAAAACCCTACATATAATGACACTGATCTTAGTAGAGGAATGAAAACTGTGTGTTCCCCTTCCAGATGTAGGAGAGAGATCTAACCAGTGCTTAATCTGACAGCAAAGGATGGAACATATATAATTTCTTTCTGTATTCTGTATGGTGTTGTATTAATCTGTAATAATCTTAGATTAAATAATTCCAGTTAATCTTGTTTTAATAGTCTTGAGTTAACTAAAATATGCAACAAATTGTGTATGTATATTTGAAGGGAACTTTTTTAGTTATGTAATATTGCCATCTTCTTTGCTTTTCTGTTGAAATAGGAAAACCCTCTATTCACCTCTTCATTCTTCTTGTTTTGCCAGTTGTGGTCTAAATTTGGATTAATTTACTGGAGTGTATGTCTTCTGTTACTATGATGTAAAGACTTCTTCCCTATCTTTAGTTTTCAACAACTTTACACTGTATTGGATGGCATATCTGTTTGTATGATAGCTCTAAATGTTTTTAGCACAGGAAGTCAGCAATTTTGTTCAAATGAGCCTATTATTTTTAACATTAACAAGTTGAGCACTGATAACATCAATTTTGCTTTTTTTACTCATCCCTGCTGGCGAAAACATTTGATAAGCTTCTGTTGCTGTGAATGTGAAGAAATATCATCTTTCCTTTGAAAATGCTGAGGCTTTTCAGTAGATTTTCACAGAACTTTGCAGTCATTCCTTGGCTCTGTGCTGTGCTGATTCTTGATCAGCATACACAGCAGTTTTTAAAGGCTTTGTTTTTCAGAATATCAAATGACCAAGATGTGTCAATTCACTGGAGTGTCCACTCTTGGTCAATCACCGGATTGCTGTGAGGGGATCCAGCCACCCAATCCTGGGCTATTTTAAGTCCTTGCGGCTTGTACGTTTCCCAGATACGGTCCCTATCTTTTGAGGTCCCACCCATATTCTTAGGGTCCAGACCCTCCAGCTGTGCATACGCTACAAAAATAACTTTGAAGTTGCTTACAGTAATAGACTTTGAAGTTGGGCATCTACACACACCCTACTTTGTAGTATTTGCCCACTTCATACTATTTCCTGGTTCCAATTCTAGTTTCTGGAGACTGAAAGGCATAATTACGCCAATGTGTTCAGAAGATCCATGCAGAGAATGGGCAAAGGTAGCTTACAGTAGAGGTGCATACCTCTGGGAATAAAAAATGTCTGCTAGTGTTACCTTTTGACAGTATTTCAAAGGTGGAATATTTTTATGCCACCAAGGGAATGATGTTGGGCTGTGCTTCACAGAGGACCGTTAATAGCAGCTCCAGACAGAAATAATTCATTGAGAGGACTGAAGTGAGTTTGAAACTTTAAAAAATGGTTTCAACCAAATATTAAAGGAAATGGAAAAATCAGATGGCTTCATCTCAAACTTTTATGTTTGTCTCTATTCTTTTAATAAATGAATTTTAAATCTGATGTCCTTGTTCTTCATAGAGTACATTGAATGTGGTTCAACTTTATAAGATTTCAATTTAAGAAATCTGTTCTTGACATTTTAATCAAGTGTTATTTCAAATACATTTCTTTTGGATAAGCAATCATCTTGAAATATATGAAAAATGTAGTAGAAACTAAGATTCTCTATTTTAGGTTGAGTAAACAAAAAGTTGCTATATGAAACTTTATGGTGATTTTTATTACTACATCAAAGTTCTCTTTCACTTGGGAAGTGAGTGTAAAAAGGGGAGTAAGTTATCATTGGCTAAGGTTTTCTGAATTTCTGCAGAGCCACTGCAGTATTTTGCCCTAGATAGACATATAGGCCATGTCTACACTTACAAAAAACTTAGAAAGGATAGGAATAAGGCATTTTGATATTGGCAGGGTCCTTTAAAGGACCCCCCATGTAGACAAGCTGCAGGCAAGCAAACCATGGCACTTTTGAAGTGCTGCAGCCGGTAGCATGCTAATGAGGTGCTGGATTTTCATTTCAGCACCTCATTGGCATTCTTTGATTTGGCCATTAGCATGGCCATTTCAAAATGTTTTTTAAAGTGTTCAGTAGTAGGCATCCTTCAGTCTACACAGACTATGGATTGCACCCTTTACAGTTTCAATTGAGGACTTCATTTACAGTGTCTACTGTGACTATGAAGACCCACACGAGAGTGACAGTCCTTGCTGCATCTCTTGCAGATGTGGTAGGTGTCTGGCAAGCCCTTAGTGTGCTTTCTGTGCACTCGCTTCTCCTCTGCTAGTTGTCTGATCCTCATCTCGCCCTTCTGAAGGCCCTTGTGTAACCCCTGCCTCCATCTGCTGCTGTCGTCTGCTAGTTCTTCCCACTTGTCCAGCTTGATGTCTGCCTCTCCGAGGTCTCTCTTGCAGACATCTTTGTAGCGCAACTGGGGGCGTCCAGGAGGTCTTTTGCCAGAGGCTAGCTCACCATACAGGATGTCTTTTGGGATTCTTCCATCATTCATCCTGTGGACGTGGCCAAGCCAGCGGAGCTGACGCTGCCTGAGGAGGGTGTGCATGGTTGGGATTCCAGCTTGCTCGAGGACGGCGGTGTTGGTCACTCTGTCCTGCCATCATATTCCAAGGATGCGCCTGAGGCAGCGCAAGTGGAAGACGTTCAGCCTCTTTTCCTGGCACCCATACAGGGTCCAAGTTTCACTGCCATAAAGGAGGGTGCTGAGGATGCAGGCTCTGTAGACTTGAATTTTGGTGTGAGTGTACAGCTTGTTGTTGTTCCACACTCTGTAGCCATAATGTACTTGTCTTATTTTCCTAAAATACATAACATTTTGTGCAAAATGTGAATGTCAACCTATTTGAAACCAATATGAGCTTATTATATGAGTCACTTTTAGAAAGAAATGATTGGAGATACACATCTTCTAGAACAGGAAAGGACTTTGGGAGGTCATCTAGTTCAGTCCCCTGCCCTCTTGGCAGGGCCACGCACCCTCCCTGACATCTATTTGCCTCAGTCCCTAAATGGCCTCCTCAAGGATTGAGCTCACAACCCTGGGTTTAGCAGACCAATGCTCAAACTACTGAGCTATCCCTCCCCCCATTTGCCTATATATCTATATCTATATCTATATATCTCTATATATATAAATAAAGTGTGTGTGTGTGTGTGTGTGTACACACACACACGTAGGTACAAAAAAAAAAACCTCCAACCCAACACATTCTGTTCACTTCATTACAATTGGTAATGAGCTAAGAATACATGGCTATGTTGTTGTATGAATTTTTAAAATGAAGGTAGACAGGATCATGGCAAAAAACTAAAAAATGAAGCTTATTAAGGAAGCTGGGGGCTTTCTGAGACTCCTTTGTTGTAGATTTCTATTCCTATATCCTGAAGTGCACACTACAGCTTTTAATGAAAAAATGCAGTTTGTTCATCTGAAAGAAATTCTGAAAGTAGCTGTATGGCCACAATATTCTGGGAATTAGTTTGAAGGTAATTGATTGGATGTCAGTATTAAAACACTCTAGTGCAAAAGGAAATGATCAAACTACGATACTTCAGTTCTCATGTTGCACAGTTTAAGGAGGCTGAATTATTTTTCCTCTATTTTCCTTTCTATTGTGCATTGTCTCATGTGTTCTGCTTTTACCCTCTAATTTTAAAAGCCCCAAGCAATGTGACTTGTATAATTTCCCTTGAGAACCTATGTAACAACCTTTATATCTCACTATTGAGACTTTTTTTCCTAAGGTTCTACCTATGTTTGTTTGTCTTAATTTCGTTTTATGGTCTCTGTTTATATCTTTTTTTGCACTACCCTAAATATTTCACCTCACTTTTTGGTAATAGTTATGTCCTTCAGCTATCACTCTGCCTCACTATATTTAACTTTTGTAAAGCCTTTCTTGATAAATCAAATTGTTCATGCTAAGCCAAGCAACACAGTATCTTCTGTCTACATAATGGTTAATCTAGAAAATAAAGCTAAATTATTCAACTTCTATTTGAGCTTGAGAATCACTCTTGCCCTCAATCGTGATCAGTAATCCTTGGCTATCAAACTAGTAAGAGGTATTCAGACAGATCATTAATGAAATCTGGCTTCCAGTGTGGTGGTGACAGAATTTCCTTCATGACAGCATGTATTTAAAAAAAAACAAAACCCAAAAACAAAACGAAAAACAACTGGAATTGCAACAGAATTAATACTGCTTTTTTAATAAGACTTTCAGCCAAACCAAAACATGTGAAACAGTACAACACTAATTTAATATCCTGCACACCATGCGTCTGCATCACTGTTTTGAACATGAGATACAAATTGAGGTCCATTGCCTCTTACTCTCTTTTCAGACAGAATATGACCCTGGCTGAATGTTCATTCAGTTTCTGAACAGCACATCCAATGAATGAAGAGACAGTTCCCCAGATCTATGTCTAGTGTCAGTAAGCACAATTATGTGTCCTTCAAAAGAGTCTCCAAAAGCCATGGGGGTGTACTGCTGTGGATCCTTATGCCCTGATGAGATAGGCAAGAGTGGATCCTTTTCCTTTATATGGTATTCTGGTTGAATTCAAGGAGCAAGCTTTTTGTTTTGCTGCCTTTACAATGAGACAGGCCATCAAATATAAAATTGAGCAATCCTTCATATCCTCTCCCCAGCAGTATCCATGATAAAACAGACTCGGCCTCTCTTGTCTTATATAGTGATAGCATCTGTTTTTTGTGCAACACCAGGCCTAAACCTTGGAGGAACCATGTGTCTCTCCATGCATATTTTCTTATTTATGTAGTTATAATGAGTGTATGTTATGGTGTATTTACTGTTTAGAACAAGTAGCTGATGAGGGTTTGGTGTAAACACAGAGGAAAGGTGATCTCAGTATGACACTGTTGTGACTATCTACTATGTCCTTTCCAAACTTGATTTTGTAGGTGTGTATACATACCTTCTGGCTCCTAGAGACTGACTGCTCATAGAAGGTCCAAAGGTATAATTGAAAAGGCAATGATTTATCTAATGAATGAATTTTATTCAGATAACTGAAGATGAAAACTGTTTACTATGAAAGTAATAGTTCATGCTGCAGTTTAGTTTTGGCAATTCAGATTGTGCTTCCTGTTTTGTTTTGTGATTTTGAAACAAAAGCAAGTAGATTATTTTCTTCTGTGTTCATAATATATACAAAACTTCATCACTTTCAAACCATTTTGCCAAAAAGGGTTTGTTAATTCCTCTAAGTCTGACAAACTTTCACCTTTAAAAATCATTATTAGGTTCAATTGGTCAAATCCAAGTCTTTCGATCTAAAAATAAATCACAGAGTGTCTGTTTTCTACACGTAATAAATGAAGCATCAGTAGTAGTTCAGTACTTGCGAAAGAGAACATGGTTTACCATGTTTCCCAAAATGGAATTATTCAGTCTGTCTTTTGAGCTTTGTGGAGACTACTTACATAAATCAGACCTGATTGATGTACTTTATGAAATGCATTTCTGCTGGCAGACTCTAAAATAATCTCCGACCTCTGCAAAGATATATCTAGGTTATTGGTGAGTTCATTTTAATTATTGCTTTCATTAGAAATATTGAAGTAACTCTTTATGGGTTGCCTTTCCAGTAGTAAAATCTCCTAAAACTTGACCTAAGGCTGTGACACAGAGAAAAATGCAGAGGAATAAATGAACTTGCACATTCTTATGCTCTTTGTCTACCTGTTTGGGACATATCCATTCATTTTCATGCAAAGTTTTATTACCTGTTGACTAGAACTAATGTTTTTTATAGTCATTGTTTTGCCTTGAAGGTTGTTCAGCATACTAGTGTACCAGCATAGTTGTGTTACATCTTTAAAAGCTCCTAAATTACTTGAGGAGAGCCTAAGTCACTTTTGAAAACAAACCTTCAGCTCTTAAGTCACTTAGGGGTTTTTGGAAATTTTGTCCTAGATTGTTAAATCAGCACATGGATTTTGAAGAACTTGTTATACCTCACTGGTAACATTCCCAGTACCTGAGGTTTTCTTGAAAGTCTTTTGTAATTTTGTAGATTAATTACTGCAAAGGAATTCAGTCATTGAATTTATGTAGTTTGATCTCACTGGCCTCCTAGGATGTATCAAGTGGACAGTAGGTGAAGCCATAGATCAAACCAAAAAAGCAGTCATGTGGCATTTTAAAGACTAACAAAATGACCTATTAGGTGATGAGCTTTCATGGGACAGACCCACTTCTTCAGATCTATAGCCTTACCAGAACATACTCAATATATAAACCACAGAGGTTCAAAAATTAACAATTTTTTGGATTTGTCACCCTTTATATCAAGGTGGGCAAATCAGACAGAAGAGCAGAGAGAGTGGGGTGGGGGAAGTAAGTGTTAGGTCAAACATCAAAGTATCTGAAAGAGTCCTTATAGTGGGTCAGGTAATTGCTGCCCCTGTTCAAACCACATGTTAATGTGTCAAATTTAAATATGAATGTTAGTTCCGAAAATTCTCTCTGTAGATGGTGGTTAGTCTCTTTTCTCCAGAACACAAACTTTGAAGTCTTTAATAGAATGGCCCATTCCTCAAAGTGCTGGCTGACAGGTTTGTGTATTTGGAGATTTTTTGATGTCTGCTCTATGTCCATTTGTTCTTTGGTGAAGAGTGTTTACAATTTGCCCAATATACATAGTGTGTGAGCATTGCTGGCATATGAAGACATATATGATTTTAGTTGAGGAACAGGAGCATGTAGTGATGATTCAGTAGTTTACATGGTTAGGTCCAATGATGGTATCTCCAGAATAGATATACATGGGCGAAGTTGGGAGTGGGTCTTGTTGCAAGGAAAAGTTCCAGGATTAGTAGTATTGTGGTATAACCTGTGGTTGCTAATGAGAATCCTTATAAGGTTAGGAGGTTGTCTATAGGAGAGAACAGGCCTGTCACTTAGGGCCTTCTGGAGTGTGACATCCATGATTTAGAATAGGTTGTAGGTCTTTAATGATGCATTGCAGTGGTTTGATTTGGTTGCTCTTGGTAATAATGAGTGGTGTTCTGTTTGTTGGTTTTTTTGGGCCTGTCTTGGGGCTTGTCTGCACTACCACCTTCCTTTGAAGGAAGGATGTTAATTAGGGTGTTGGGAGTTCACTACAGAAGTGCTGCTGTGCATAGGCAGCACTTTGTTAAGCAAATTCTGCCTCCCCGTGGCAACTCCAGAGTTTTAAACTTTGAAGTACTGGCACATGGCTAGCCGCAGCTCACCCAGAGGTACTTCGAAGTGCAGGGGCAACTTCGAAGTACTGGCGGATGAGCCATGGCTAGACACGTGCCAGTACTTCAAAGTTTAAAACGTCAGAGTTGCCACGGGGGTGGAATTTGCTTAATGAAGTGATAGGCAGCACTTCATTAGTGAACTCCCAACAACCTAATTATCATCCTTCCTTCGAAGCAAGGTGGTAGTGTAGACAGGCCCTTGGAGTAGTTGATTTCTGGGTATTCATCTGACCCTGTCAATTTTGTTTACTTCGCCCGGTGGGTAATTAAGTTTTATGAATGCTTGGTAGAGATCTTGTAGTTTTCAGTTTCTGTCAGTAGGATCAGAGCAGATGCAACTGCATAACAGGGCTTGACTGTAAATTAGGGATTGTGTTGTGTGTGCAGGATGGAAGCTAGAATCATGTAGGTAAGTGTAGTGGTCAATGGGTTTCTCATAGAGAATGGTATTGATCTGGCCATTAGTGGTTTGTACTGTAGTGTCCAGGAAATGTCTCTCTCGTATGGTGTGGTCAAGGCTGAAGTTGACAGTGAGGTGCAGATTGTTGAAGTGTCTGTGGAATTCTTCTAGAGTCTCTTTACCATGGGTCCAAATGATAGAGATGTCATCAATGTAGTATAAGTAAACAAGGAGTAATAGGGGAGGGGAGCTGAGGAATCATTGTTCCACATCAGCTATAAATATATTAGCATATTGTGGGGCCATGCGGGTGCCCATTGTAGTGTCACTAGTCTGGAGGTATAAGTTGTCGCCAAATTGGAAATGATTGTGGGTGAGAACAGAGTTACAGAGGTCAGACACCAGATTAGCTGTGGTAATATCAGGGATGGTATTCCTGACGGCTTGTAGTCCATCTTCATATGGAATATTAGTGTGTTAGCCGGTGGCCGGGTAATGTGCGGTGAGGTACTCCCCTGGGTCCTAAGCAACCCAGTTTTTTACTGTTAGAGCAGGCAGCTCCTAGCACTCTCACCCATGGCCAGGCTGTGGTAACCAAACGGTTACAGTTCTTTTCTTGTGCCGGCTGTGTTGCAGTGACAAAAGGGTTAACAAAATGGTTAGGCTCAGAGCTTAACTAGTTACAAGTTTATTTAAGCTACAGTTATAAGCGTGGGGTTACAAAAGGCTATTGTTTACTTCTTATATTGCTAGCAAAGTACAGGTGTTAACAAGTTACGTTACAATCCAATACGAAGATATCTGTTACCATCTAACACAATGATATCTTGACACAATGACATCTAGTTACAGAGCTCTAATTCTCTAGCTGTGCACAAAAAAAAGTCAGAGACCTAGCATGGGTGTATCTTACCCTCTCTGCGTCTCTCGATACCAGCGTAGCCAAGCCGGATCGGTCACTCAATTCCGCGGAAAGACGAATACGAGGTTGGGCGTCCCCAGCTGTGGACCTTGGGAGGCAATCACCTGACCCGACCAGCAGGTAGTTGGTGGAATGCACTCAAAGTTAGAGTTCTGCTGGACCCATCTTTTATACCCCTTTTGGGTTATGTATTCTCTTTCTTATCTATGGTGCCAGATCATACTGGTCTGTCTTTGTGACGCCAGTTTGTTACAAGGGCATTTCTACTTAGTTTGCACTTGTAAGACGAGATAAACAATTTAGGAGTACAGGACATTCTTTTGTGCGGGCGGGGCACGTCCCCTTCTGGGTGATTGTGTGTGTGTGCATCATATTGATCAATGCCAGCTGGGGTGATTTCTTGAGGGTCTCCCCCCCCTCATGTTGACAGTCTGGCCTGTTAGCCTTCTAGCTGTACTTTGTGCTTCTCAGGGTCACGATAAGCTAGCATATCTGGGCCTCAATGAGGGCATCAAAGACTGTGCTGTCAGCAGCCGTTTCCGTGCCCTGTGTGCTCCTCAGTGGGGGGGGCAACGAGCAAGCTGGCTTGTAAGGGGGAGACTTTGTCTGGCTACATTGTGTAGAGAGTCTCTACATCCATGGTGGCAAGGATGCTGTTCTCAGGAAGTTTTCCAATGTTTTGTAATTTTCTCATGAAGTCAATGGTATCTTAGAGATAGCTGGGAGTGTTGGTGGCACAGGGTTTGAGGAGGGAGTCTACATAGCCAGATAGTCCAGTAGTAAGGGTGCCAATACCCGACATGATAGGGTATCTGGGGTTTCCAGGTTTGTGGATTTTAGGATGTAAATAGAATAATCCAGGTTGGGGCTGAGATGGTTTGTCTGAGTGAATTTGGTCCTGAGTAGAAGCAGGTAGTTCCTTAAGTAGATGCTGTAATTTCTTTTGAAATTCTGAAGTAGGATCAGAGGAGAGAGGTCTGTAAAATGTGGTGTTGGAGAGTTGCCTGGCTGCCTCCTGTTCATAGTTTGACATATTCATGATGACAGCAGCACCCACTTTGTCAGCTGGTTTGATTATAATATCTGGGTTATTTTTGAGACTCTGGACAGCATAGCATTCAGCATAGTTGAGATATTCTCTCATTTGGTGGTGTTTGTGTGTATTTGTCTGTGCACAGTTGCAGAAGTGTTAGATGTAGAAATCCAGACTGTCACTACAACTGTTGGGGCAGTCCACATAGAGTTCATCTTTTGGTGTTGGTGGCAGGGGGGTGTCGAATGCATCAGGCTGATGTTCATAGGCGTGTTGGAAGAATTCCTTTAGACTGAGATGGTGAAAGAAATCTTCGAGGTCACCACAAAGTTTTATTAAGTTCATGGAAGAAGTGGGGCAGAAAGAAAGACCTAGGGATAAGAGAGACTCTCCTGCTGGGCTGAGTTTGTAGTTGGAAGGGTTAACAATATTGTCAAGCGAGCTGTGGTGGTTGTAGTATTGTGAGGTATGAAGTAATTCTAGATAGTTTATTGTCCTTTCTGTTTTTATAGGGAAAGGAAGTGTATTTGATGGATTTCTTGCCTAGTATAGGTAAAGTCTCGTCCTGTGGGATCTTGTGTGGATACCTGATTATTGATGAGTGTTTCAAGTTCATAGATATTTATGTAGAACCTCCATTGCTCAAATGACAGGCGACATTGTCACCAATTGTGTCAATTATAACAAAACTATATTCACAATGGCAAGTCACAAAGTGTGCCACAAGTTGTAAAGCTATGTGACATGCTTCTTGGTTTACTTTATGAAACTGGAATCTGTATATATGGTTAAGAGCAAAATATGATTAGTCTATGTACAGTCTAGATAATGTTTTTTTTCCTTGGTCTTTCTCATTTAATCAGGCTACTTAAATGGATGACTTTCCTCTCTTGTTGTGCTTCAGACAGTGGATAAAATTAAATCTAACTTAGGTGGACATTGGGAGCTTAAAATATTCCAGTCAGCACAGAAATCCCAGTGATGCCTACTTTCATAAAAATAGTCCATACAGCCAGTCATAACTACCAATATGGTGACTTTAATTTTTCTCTTCAGTGCTGCACTAAAAGAATTTGTCCATTAACTCCCTTTCTGACCTCCCAGATTCATTTTGTCATCCTCCAAATAGAATTTCCTTGCACAGCAGTTAGTGGGGGCCAGGACTGTGTCAGCTGGCTGATTTGTCTGAGGACAGATTGCTGCTATTCCTTGGGGTTTTTTTTTTTTCTTTTAAAAAGTCAAATATTTCCCCCTCTATTTTTAGGGACTTTTGTTCTTTTCCTTATGGTTATGCCACCGTTAGCAGCACAGTTATGTTTGGAACTTACGTACCCACTGAGGATATACATACTCTAGTCAGTGACAAAATTCTTCCTTTATTTTATTGCTACCACCAGTTATTTTTAATGGTAGTCATTCAGTGGAAAAAAATACATAAAATAACAGAGTGCTAACACAGGGATGGATTCTACTCTGCTATATGCAAACCTCTTCATTGCCTTGGAGTCCCTCATACAATCAAGCGCTGTAAGTTGAGCACTTGGCCAAGTGTGTGCTTAAGTGCTTAGCTTGAATGCATGTGGTCTCAGAACACACTTAACATCAAGCACTTGCTTAAGTGTTTGACTGAACTGGGGCCTAAACAGAGGGGAAAAAAGAGCAAAATTTGCCCCTGATCAGTTTCAGGATTTTGTGGAGGAATTATTTGTCTAGTACAAGGGTGGCCAATTAGTTAGAGACTAGAAGTCAAAATAGCTGTGGGCAGAGTGCAAAGAGACACCATATTATATATATTTTAATCTCTCTCTCTCTAGATAGATAGATAGCTGTACTATACCATATAGTGATAAAATAACATTACAGGACATGAACCTAGAGAGGCACCCTTCAGCCTGCTCACCAGCTGGAATTATGCTCCTGCACCTGCCTGTTCCTGGGACTCACTTGGTCCTCCTGTCCCCAAGTCCTGCCAGAGGGGCTCCACCAGCAGTTTTGTGATGGTCTGTGGCAAACATCTCTTCCACTCCCAGAGTCTCTGCACTTCTGCTCCTGCAGGGGTGGGGTAGGAAGTGAGGGGCAAGGAAGGGGCAGCAGTTGTTGCACCACAGACAGGTGACCCACTCAGCACCTCTACAGCCCAGACCTCCCTGAGCCCCAGCACAGGCACTCCTGGGAATTGGGAGCCAGAATGGGGCTAGCAGCCTTGAAGCACACTGGGGAATAGCAAAACTTCCTTCCACTCTGCACCTCCTGCTTCTCCTAACCTCATCCTCATTGCTAAGGGGAAGCGGAGATCACCCCGCCCTCAGTAACAATCTCAGTATCACCACAGCCCGTGAGGCACGGGAGGAGCAGGCACCTGAATCCCAGTCCGCAGCCCAAGCCACAACCCCTCTGTGGCCATGCAACCCACAGCTGCTTTAGCCCTCATGTCCTAATGGCAAGGATCGATGGTGGGGAGAGAGATGAGACCCTCTGGGCTGGATCTGGAGTTCACCACATCTGCACCCAGTGTCATCTGCAGTGCAAGTTAGAACCCCCCGCCCACGTTACTGTCGCCCTCTCTTTCTAGTCATCTCTTCACTACCACAACCAGCATCCTCCCACTCACTCAGTTCCCTAATGCCATCCCTCTTCTAATTCCCTAGTAGTCCCCCAATATCACAATTCCCTCATATCGCCCCTTATGTAATCTCCTACTAATCCCACTTGCCCCCAGCATCCTCACCATTTAGTAATCCCAATCCCTTACTAATCCCACATGCGCCCATTGTCCCCACTGCCTAATCATCCACCATCCTCCTAATCCCCCGTCCCCATCTCTCAAACACCCCTTCTCTGACCCTCTGAGCAATTCCCCTCTCTCACCCCCAGCCCTGCCCCAGCAGCACCACTGACCACCCCGTGCAACTCAGACTCAGCAAGGATAACAAGCTACTGCCCATTCCACTGGTGGCAATCACTGAGCTATTCTTGTGGCCTTGCCTGGGCTTTACCATATGGCTGCTGAGCCAGGTGTGTGGAGGGGCTTTCTCTTGGATAGCCGTGGAAGACCTATTAGTAATGTTCTGGTCTTAATCTAGTTAAAGCATATGTTGAAAGTTATACAAATCTTAAATCTTGGCATGAGTCCCTTTTCAATAATGTCACTTCTCTTGTAATACATCTGAGAAAGATTGGTCTAAATTGAAGAATTACATCTAACCTCCTGAACTCAGAGCCTGAAAAAAAGGTGATGGGGAAACTAAACCAGATGATTCTGTATTCTGACTCCGGCCTTAGAAGAAACCATGAAGATACTATGTAGTGTCATTTTCCAGCTGTGGGCATGTTTTTTAGGTCACCCAAGTACAGATTCATTCCTTTATCCTAATGACATTATGGTCTTAGCAAGGGAGTCTTTTGATCCTGTCTATAAGCAATAAGGATTTCTGACAGAGGCTATGTAGGTATACTTGAGGTAAATCTCACTTTCTGTCAATAACATAGTAAGTTAATAGGCACATTTATTTGTAACATGCCTCAAAGCTGCCTTCTGTGAGTGAAGTCCTGTTCACCTCAAAATCAGTGAGTTTTGCCATTGATTTCAGTGGATACAGGATTCCATCCTATTTCTTGTGTGTCATTTGATTTACTAGGTTTATCTGGCTATATTTCACCAAACCAATGTCCTGCTATTGCAAGAACCTCTCATATTGATGCATCTCACTCCCGGCTTTTCTCTGCCTGTGGCACATGATAGTTTAGTCAGTGATGACTGGGTGGGATTCATTGGCTGTAATGTGCAGGTGGCCAGACTTAATGATCTGATAGTCTTTTGTGGCACTATGACTCTGCGTACAGTTAAAATCCTATAGAAGTGCTCTGGCAGTGAGCTGTGCCACACTGTAGGCACTATGCTGATAGCCAGATTTCTCCCACTATCATTTCTCCCATGTCCCCAGGAGTTGGTATGTAGATCAACAAAGGCATCCATTCGCTTGACCTCATATTCTCTGTACAGGGACTTAGGTTGGCTTAACACTGTCCAAGGGCATAGACTTTTAAAACCCCAGACCACAGTAGTTAAACCAATCTATTTTTTAGCGTAAATTAGGCTTATGATTCTGTTAAAGATGTTAATTAAGATCCAGCTTCAGGGCCCATTTCTATCCCAGTTATGTTTCTGCAGTCCTACTGAAGGCAGTATATTTAATACTGGAAAAAGTGGTAACTTTGTCTTAAATTTTTAATCAATATAGCCATCCTCAAGTTATTAAATTTCATGAGATTTTTAAAAAAAGTAGTTGGATTTTGTTTTTAAATTGTCTTCTAGTTTCTGACTAGGCTGAACAGACTTTATTTTCAGGTATTTCACCAGAAGCAGGAGGGTTTAGATATTATTTTTGGAAATGGTAAAAGCTGAGAGTCTCTGACACACAGACTTGCCCCTGAACAGAAGCATTAAGAAAAACCTCAAATATTGAGACACAATACAACTGTGAGAGTTTGACACCACTGAGCAAACAATTAGAGGGTTATTTGTAGTTCTTTAAACAAGTGACTAAGTAGCATTCTGTATACACAATGCTTTAGTAATAACAATATTACATTTTCCTTCTCTGTCCTCCACACCTGTATTTTGCATAAGACTTATGAGCTACAAAGATCATAGATTTACAAGGTCAAATATTCAATAATGTCATACAAACATTTTTAGTGTCTAAACCACCTGATAGAGATTTTATGCCAACAGATGTATAGGTAACTGACTACACAGTT
The DNA here is from genome assembly GCF_033958435.1 of Carettochelys insculpta. Classification (NCBI taxonomy): domain Eukaryota; kingdom Metazoa; phylum Chordata; order Testudines; family Carettochelyidae; genus Carettochelys; species Carettochelys insculpta. The sequence goes on from NC_134138.1 coordinate 226,950,933, forward strand.
GTGTTATGGGCTTTTTAAATCAGCTGAATTATTTATGAAAAACTGTCTGATTTTTAGAGAAGTACAGGAAAAGTCTTTGCATTTGCAAAGCTATATGTCTATGTGAGAATCATCTGATGAAGTGGGTCTTTGCCCACTAAATCGTATGCTCCAAAATATCTGTTAATCTATAAGGTGCCACAGGACGACTTCTTGTTCTCGAAGATGCAGACTAACACGGCTACCTTTCTGATATCAGACTGTGACACTAATTTGGTTTGCTACAAAACATTTTAACATTACCAACGCTTGCAATATTTGGTGTTTCTCTGAAAGCCTTCAGTGACAGTTTTTAATTTCGAATTTCACTGGGGAAAAAAAAAACTTTCAAGCCCTTGTGGTAGTAGAGAAAAGCTTGAAAAATCAAGGAAAAAACTCTAGCAGAGGAAGACAGAGAACCCAATTTTGTTTTTCTTCTTTGTGATGATTTTGAGCAGTCTGATTATATTTTGGGGTCTGACTCGTGATTTTTGGATGCTTGGGGATGGCAGTTCTATTGTAGTATGGTTTTCCTTTAATATTGAGCCATATTTTGATGAGGGAAAACTTTAATTTGCAATGCTTAGTCCCTAACAATAGCTCCAAAACAAGGATGGCTTGTTTGAGGCACCTTTAGCAAAGACTTTAAATATGAAATGTAGTGGTAGCCATTGGGGAGCTAGAGAAAAAAGAAAAGTAAGAGGATCAGCTTTTAATTCTCTTCATCTGCACCAGTTATTTAGCATTTCAATGTTTTTGTAATAAATAAAGATATGAAAATTACTTCTGGCAGCATGGAAAACATTATCCATTTTAATTTAAAATGTCATGCATATACAGTGATTTCTGATATACTGGTAATTAAGTGATTAAATTCTGATAGTTAGTCAGGCTTTCTTGATTTTGTTCAGTATTAAGTTGATAATACTCTGTTTCAATTTTATGTCTTCATTTAGATGTGTGCTGTAAGACACTAGACAATTACTCTGATTTGCTGTAAGAAGGGAGGGCTGAGCAAAACTCTAGACAAGTGCATGACCTTTCCGTTTTGTAGACTGTTTGCATTACAGAAAACTCTTCCATATTTGGCAAACCCAGAAAGGGGCTGATATTCAAATATTCTGGATAATAGTGAGCTATACCTAGCAATGCATAACACTACAGGAAAACAAGAATAGATATTAACAAACAAAAATGTATGCAGAGTACTTTATTTACCAACAACAGTAGTATTTGTACACTGTAAACTTATACTCTATTTGCTGTATTGGTTTGTATTTACTTTCATTATATTGTACTTATGGAAATGGTAGCTAAAATTTACTTATGGTTAAAATGCTGGTTTATTTGAGAGTTCTGGATAATGCAGTGCCACATATGAAGGAGTTTATTCAAGGTAGCTAATGCACTATCACTTATAATTGTTTTCAGTTTTGTTTACAAGCAAAAAACAGAAATTTGACCTGAGCAGAGCTGACTTGCATACAGTAATTCTTGACAGGCCAGCCAGATCACTGATTTCTTGACTAGCTGAATGATACCCTGCTTAGTTTTACTTTATGCTTTTTACTAATATACACAATTTTGTAAAAATTCATTTTGCTAGGGTGTTATAGCACCTCCATGGTTTTTGGAATATTCATATACATTTCAGTAATTAAGTACAGTTATCCTCTCATTTCAGTTGTTACAGAATTATTTAATATAGTTTTCAGGATGAAAGATCTCCAGCTGTCCACTTCTCTCCCCATCAAGCTAATGATTTGTGTCACCCTGACAGATTATTGTTACTTAGCAGATGGCCTCAGATTCCATCTTTAATCGGTAGACTCAAACTGATGGTTTGAGTTTGTTCTTTGTTTCATTCTTAGGTATTGAATAGCAGTGGGACAGATGGATTCACTCCTACTAGCAAGTTATTCTGTGGCTCGTACCTCTCTCTTGTGCAGTAAATGCCATTAGAAATTATTCCAACTATAATTTTGAATTGCAGATAATATAGGTACATTGTAACAGTTTACAAGTAAAAGAAAATCCACATGAAAGATGCTTTGTTTTTAATTCCTGTTTTAGGGAAGTAGTTTAAGTAGAAGCTTTATATTAATAGGGTTATAAGAGAAGATCAACTAATTTCCAGGTAACAAATGTGTGGCTAAGGAGGTGGAGACACTAATGCTGCATCTATACTGCACTGCCCTTCTGGAAAGGGCATGCTTCTGACCAAAGGGGAATATTCAAATGAGGCATGGATTTAAATATGATTTATGATAGATTTAAATATAAAAATGATGGATTTAAATAGCTCATTTGCATATTCCCATGAGATCTCCATTCCAGAAGAGCCTTTTCTGGAACCAACAGCTGCCATGTAGATATGGTTCCTTCAGAAGGAAACCCCCCCTGCTGGCAGAACCCTTATTCCTCAAACATGTTCCCCTTTGCTCATTAGTGTGCCCTTTCTGGAAGGGCAGTGCAGTGTAGATGTGTCCTATGTATTTAAATGTGCTGGACCTTCAGGTCAATAGTCCATATAGTATTTCCGTTTTAACTTTGGACCATAATCAATTTTCAGTGTTGCTACTTAATTGTTGTTGAAATCACTAGGCATTTTGGATGCAGAATCAAGGTAGAACACTGCTTTATTTAGTGTATTGTTTCCATGTAAAAAAGAAATCCAAGTACTTTGTTTTCCTTATTTAGTATTAGTTGAAATATGTGTGGACTTATGATCATTTGTTGGTATGTGTTCATCATTGTAGCAGAAATAGATGTTGGCAAAACATAGGCCCTTCAAAGGAAGTTTTCTCATTTCTCTCTTTAAATTCTATTTAAGTATTATTTATAAAATGAGAGGTATATAACGTAAGTATGCTAAGTAGAGTTAGTGTGAAAACAGATTTGTTTCGAAGTCTCTCCTACATATACTTAATCAATTCAATATGTATAATGAAAGAAGTCTTATTTTATCTAGCTTTTCTATAACTGCACTTCACGTCACTGTTAGTATCATTTTATTGGCATATTCTTTCTGTTTGATCTCTCCTCCCTTTTAGTTCACTATGTGATGATATTGTCTTTCAATTGCAACTTAAGACTTAATGATAAAACTGTGATCTTTGGCTATAAATAGATAACTCTTCCAATGTTGCCAGCTTCTGCTTTTACCCAGTAACAAAAATGGCCCCTTGCATTTTGTGCCCCTCCTTCCCTAAACAGATTTTATTTGCTTGTTATTCAGTCCTGCAGTTGATAAAGGATGTTTGAGAGTCTCTGACCGTATTCCTCACATTGCTCATTGAACTCCTGTAATAGTGTGATGATTTAATCTATGGCTGAGAAAAACAAGCTTGAAGAAAGCAAGGACGTGAAGAGTTACAGCACTGTTTTTCACTGTATTTAATTCTTCGGCCACCACTCCGTAGGATATCATCAGAAGTTTGTCTGTTGAAGAGTTCAGTAGAATGGCAACTTCTCTGGTTGGACTATAACTGAGCTTGAGCGACTGTATTTGTATATCATTAATCCATACCTACTCTGAGCCAAATGAAGTCTTTCCTTTGAGCCAGTGGAAGGACGTGGCATTTATGCTTGAAAATATCGATTGAGGGAAAATGAACCCTTTGCAGAGTCCCAGCACAAATCTATACCCTACTTATGTTCCAGTTGAATTTCAAGAGAGAGACTTTCAGGTTTAAGTCCTATGTATGTGGCCTTGTGAACGGAGGTGTGTTTCATCTTGATTGAATTTGAATATGGAAATGAGATCAGTCAAGACATTGCCTTGTTATTACTGCTTGAGTTAGACATACCTGTGCCAGCTTTAATTTAGCCAGCTCACTAAAATGAAAAATGGTAATAATTTTTCCCCATTTGAACAAAATGACATTTGGAAATGAAACAAGTAGCTGTGAATCAACATTTCCAAAGTAACTGTTGGCTGATAAAATTGAAACTGCAAGGGGGACTTGGGAACACAGAGTATAATTATCAGTAAGAGATTTTATCCAGTACATAGAGGGGTTTTAGTCCTAAATGTCATAAAGTACCATGGACATTCAGTGATTGTCAGGCCCACTAAGACAGGAGGAGCAAAAGGTGCAGTTCCTGAGGGCCAGAGCAGAGGACTGGGCCCCTTTGGAATGCTGTGGCAATGATGCTTCAGCTACGTGTGGCTGTGAGGGAGCATGGAGGGCCCCCCAGGACTGATTGCCCTAATCTCCCCCACTTCTGTCCTTGGCCCCACCTCTTCTGGAGGTGGAGGGATGGGCCCTCTCCCACATTGGCCCTGGGCCTGCAGTTGGTGTTGGCCCCGTGGTAATCACAAGTGCTCAAGACCATGGTGGAACCTCTCTTTCCTGAAGAATAATTTCCAAGAGCACAGTACCTCATTTTATCAATCTGGGCCATAGGTTCAGTAGTAGTTCAGTGGGAAAAGTACCCCTTAGTGAATAATCTATACTACTTCCTTTCACAAATACATAGTAGAAGTCCCCCATGTAAGCAGTGACCCAGATCTTTTAGTGTATATTGATGGCATCAAAGGGGTACTCCATGTAAGAAAATCCTCATTCTTTCTTTCTGATTTATCTAGGTTCTTACATAGCTTCAGTGAAATATTGATGCTGAAAAATTTAAAATGTAAAAACTCAGCAAGGTGTGAATTCTGCCATATTAACCAATCACATTCAAATTGTAGACGGCCACAAGACATAACTACAGGATGGATATTGATGATCACAGTCATCTCAGATTTACAGTAAATTTAAATAAAAAAGCTTTCAAGTGTATAAGCAAGTGTGACATGTGGATAGTTACCAAACAATGAGTAGTATTTTTCCTGAAGAGTACATCATAAACATTCTGAAGACTTCTGTTTTTTCCTTCTAGACATTTCAGTCACAGTAATACAAAATGTGTAACTATTGTACATATATAGATTTATTCCCATGGTTCAATTTTCATCTGGGAGGAGTAAAACATTTTCTCTGAGCAATTTGTCAGAAGGCCTAGAGGAAAAACTGAAACCTACTCTTCAGGTTTCATATGTCTGGGGTTTTTCATGATTTAGGAAGCAGATTTATGAAAACAAGCTCTATACAGTAATAATTTGTTTCTCTGACTGCATATGTCATGATTTTGAGTTGAAGAAGCTAACAGAGAATCACCTGTATTAGAGAGACTTGATTGATGCAGAGAAACAAGGCTAAATGACTGGATTAGTACTCATGCTGATGGATGTAAACAGCTCTCCTGTTCTCTTCATAGCTTCATGTCTTTTGCAATTGTAATGGTAGATCTATCAACGGAAGCATGATTAGCCCAGACTCAATGTTTGTGCTGTTTTGAAATTCCCTCAGTCTCCAGGCAGGTCTCTGAGCGTTAGTTACATTTCATCTCAGGAGGACGAATTTTATGTTCCTGGGCCTCTTTAAGTGTATCATCGATAGGGGCCAGTCTGGCTAAATCTGTTTTTGTATATCTGTCAGCTAAATTATAGAATCCTAGGGCTTGAAGAGACCCCAGCAGGTCTTCTAGTCCACCCCCCTGCCTAAAGCAGGGTCAACCCTAACTAAATCATCCCAGCTAGGACTTAGTCAAGATGGGACATGAAACCTTCAGGGATGGAGATTCTACTGTGTATCTAGGTAACACATTCGAGGGCTTCACCATACTCCTAGTGGTGAACAGTTTTACCTAATATCCAACCTACATCTCCCCCACTGTAACTTCAGATCATTGATCCTTGTTGTGCCATCTGTTACTACTGAGAACAGCCTCTCTCCATCCTCCTTAGAACCCCCTATAGGAAGTTGAAGGGTGCTATCAAATCACCTCTCACTCTTCTCTTCTGTAAACTAAATAAGCCCAAATCCCTCAGCCTCTCCTCATAGGTCATGTGCTCTAGCCTCCTAATAATTTTGGTTGGCCTCTGCTGGACCCTGTCCAATGCATACACATCCTTCCTATACTGGGGGGCCCAGAATGGACACAATACTACAGATGTGGCCTCACTTATGCCGAATAAAGTGTAATCCCCAGGTCCTTTTCTGTTGCTCTGCTACTTAGCTACTTGGTCCACAACCTGTAACAATGCTTGGGATTCTTTCGTCCTAAGTGAAGGACTCTGCATTTGTCCTTGTTGAATCTCATCAGATTTCTTTGACCAATTAAGATGCAAAATATAACACTCAGGGACATCATATTGTTTGAGAGTCTCTGGAATATGTGAGTCCAATGACTGTAATAGACAAATCCATAAATAAGGGTTTTTTCCATCTGTGATGTGATTGGCACTATTCTGTGTTTTATTTAATTGCTTTAGCAATCTAGTCTGTCATAATGTGAGATCACAGAATGAAAGTTACTCGAGCCCAATGCCTCTGAAAGAAGCAAAATCTACCTGTTAAGCTTTAGGTTGTGTCAAGTCACTTGCAGCTTTTTATAAGATCTTAACAAACAAAGCCAACGTATAAAACTGTGTAAGGTGTTCTAATGCTCAAAATATGTAAGTGCTGGGTAAGAAAACATTATTTATGGCATTTCGCATGACCTGAACATACCTGTTTTGCACTGTACTATTCATTCTTGGTTGTGCCTTGATTTGAGGATGATTTCTACTGTGGGCCACTATCTGATGGAAGATCTGGCACTCTTAGGCTGGTTGGTGGCTTGCTCCTTCCAGCTTGTGATGTCCACATCAGTTTCCTTAAAATACACTTTTTCAGTGTGTCTTTGTAGTGTTTCCTCTGACCAAGGGTAAGATGAAAGTAGAGGACTTGTTTGGGAGGTTAGTCTGTCATCTGTGCACACAATGTGCTGGTGAGTAAAACTGGTGCATGAGGATCATTGCTCCAGTGCTGGTGACGTTGGTTTCAATGAGGATGCTGGCATTAGTGCAGTGATCTTGACACAAAGGATCTTCTAGAAGCATCATTGGTGGTACCTTTGCAGACTCTTAAGATGACCCAGGTTTTACAACCTTAAAGTAGTATAGGAACGTTTGTCTTGCAGACCTGGATCTTGGTGTCCTGCTGTAGGTCACAATCCACGAAAACATGTCAGAGCAATTCCCCACAGGTAGCACTTACATACTGTATCCTGAGTTGGCTCTCACTGTCAATTATTCTGCATTTTGAGAGAGCTGGCTACCAAGGTAGCAAAAGTACTCAACTGTCTCCAAAGTCAGACCCTCAGTGGTGAGTTGTGGGTGAGGCTTGAAGCAGATTGATAGAGCACTTTAGTTTTCTCAATATTGAGTGAGAGTTCTAGACTTTGGTAAGCTTGAGCAAAGAAATCCATTATTGACTGCATGTCATTCTCAGTGTGTGTGAGGATTACAGTCATCATTGAACACTGTGAAGCCTTTAGATTTTGAGCAGGTGTGTCAAAGATTTGAGAGCCACCTATCTGTTTTGGTATTGAATGGAAGTTATCTTTAATGACTGCTAAATAGATGGAGAACAGGATTGGTGCAATAATGCATCCTTGATTAACTCCAGTTTTGGAAATGACAGGTTCCTGTCAAGTCCATTGCAGAGAACTGTTACAGTCATCAGAACTAGGAGAAGCATTAGGACCTTGATAAACTACTATATGTTAAACTGACTCAGCAACATAGAAAGGGCATATGTCTCCTTAAAATGTTTGCGTAAGGTATGTGCCAGCAGGAACTCAATGTTGCTGAAGGCTTGGAGGAATATGTCTCCCAGAGATCATTTGCATGAGAATACAAAGGTGCACATATGTGATACCTTGCAAACAAAGCCTGATTGGTAGCAAGGAAGCAATGAGTTTTTGTCTGTTGTAAACACATTGTTGTAAAATCACAATTTATGCTAACACTCAGAATTGTGAAATCTCACCAATGCTCCAAGTTGTTGGGGGGGACAGGGCAGTCGTCATAACTGCATATGACATGGATTACACAGGGCTCCCCTGGTTTAAAACGTTGTAAGGCAGAAGGGGAGAGGTATGGCTAGAACCAGCTAGCTGAGTGCCTTGGCCATATAGCTATCAGCATAGTTTGACTAGCCCTCCCCACCTGTTAAAAGATAGAGCTAGATACTAGTGTTTGTATCTTTTATGAGACTCTACTTTGGTAGATGCTGAGAACGGAAATTGCAGGGTTTGCCTCAGGCCAAACCCACAGCAGACAGTGTGACTGGCGGCCAGCTGGCAGGAGTGGCGGCGGATGGACAGACAGTGCGACCGTCAGATGGCCAGTAGGAGAAAGAGGACAGTGTGACTGGCTGGTAGGAGGATAGTCTTATGCAGTTATGATGACTGCCCTGTCCCCCACAATGACTTGGAGCAGTAGTAGTAGTAGCATCCTTCAGTCTACATAGACTGTAGATTGCACCCTACGTAGTTCGATTTGGGATCATCATTTGCAGCGTCGACTGTGAAGGCCCACACGAGAGTGACAGTCCTTGCTGCATCTGTTGCATGTGTAATGGTTATCTGGCAGGTCCTTACTGTGCTTTCTGTGGGCTTGCTTCTTCTCTGCTAGCTGTCTGATCCTCATCTCACCCTTCTGAAGGGCCCTTGTGTAGTTCCTGCCTCCGTCTGCTGCGATCATCTGCCAGCTCCTCCCAGCTGTCTGGCTCGATGTCCACCTCCGTGAAGTCCCTCTTGCAAACATCTTTGTAGTGCAACTGGGGGCGTCCAGGAGGTCTTTTGCCAGAGGCTAGCTCGCCATACAGGATGTCTTTTGGGATCCTTCCATCATTCATCCTGTGGACATGGCCAAGCCAGCAGAGCCGCCGCTGCCTGAGGAGGGTGTAATGACTTGGAGCATTGGTGAGATTTCACAATTCTTATACTGAGTGTTAGCAAAAATTGTGATTTTACAACAATGTGTTTACAATATACAAAAACTCATTGCTTCCTTGCTACCAATCAGGCTTTGTTTGCAAGGTATCACATATGCACACGTTTTCATTCTAATGCAAATGATCTCTGGGAGACCCATTTCTTACAGCCTTCAGCAGCATTGAGTTCCTGCTGGCACATTCCTTGCATTTGAATGTTGATTCATTAGAGTGAGACACCTAACAATTTTACTACTGAATTCCATGGCAAGAGTGCCATTTTTAGGGTTTTTGTGGCTGGGTTAGGAAGGGACTCTTTCCAGCAATAGAAATAGCCTGCAAACAATATCAAGTTCACTTTGCTTTTGGGCAACACAGGCTAGGTTTGGCCTATTCACCATACCTTCAGCCACTTGTTTCCTCTTTTACTCATGCACCCCATCAGCTGGACTTTGAATGTAATGAGCTCAAATCTATCCCCTTCCCAGCAACTGAATTTAGTCAAGTATGGATTCAGTACTCCCTGTATACCAACAAGGAAAATGCCTCCATAGACCTCTCTGTGTTAAGACAGATCTTGGACCTCCCAGGACCTGAGTGGTCAATGTACTTAATCATAGGGTTTAAGACTACAGCAAGTGAAATAGGTTTGTATAAAACTAAGGTGCCAGGCTGAAAGCATATTCTATAATAAACTGAAAAGACAGAATGATATTTTTAATCCTATGTGTTCTCTATAATCATCTGTGTCATAAGCTCTGATGTTCTATAGCCACATAAATTCCATAACTACTGTGAAGGTACCGTTCTGTGTGTTCCATGTGGCAGTTGGTTTCTAAAATTTGTAGTTATTCTAAATGGATGGGTTATTGACAGAATTGCTGTTCAGAGCTGATGACAATTTAATACAGTACACGATATCTGGACTGAATGACCTTTACTTCAATTGATGTTGGCCTTTCTCCCTGTTAAGTGACCACTCGATTTATCTAACTTATAGGAAATACTGTGATTGCTGAATTAACTGTCTTGGACAAAGATATCCACCATTCGTCTTGAAAAGGTTGAGTGGGCAGTAGTAATGTGAAAAGGTCAAAGAGCATGACTTTAGATTGTTTAATTCCACTTCTTCTCAAATGTAAAAAAGCACAATGTAGCCACATATTTACATATTATGGTGTTGGCAAACAACAGTACAGAAAATGTTGATAAAGCACCAGGGTAGCTGAAGTATCTCTGTTTTATAGTTAAACTGTTTTCTTCTGCTAAATTTTTATTTCTTAGTTGAATAATCCTATTCTGTTCTATAAAACAATTTTGAGGGCTCATGGGAGGAAGTGTAAAACTGCCATATAAATTTACCATGGAATCAGAAGTAAGTGTTTCTTTGCAGAAGAATTGCTAACATATTGGTTAGTGGAAAAATGAGATGAAGTCTTGTTTAGGTGGAGCTGCAAACATTTATTCTCTAAAGTTCTTTGACAGCAGAAAAGTTATCTCAAAACTGAAATGCATTCAAATGAGTGATCAAAATATACAGATCCTGTAATACTTTGGCGAAATATAAGGCAAAAAGTAGGGGAAGAAGTTATTGATTGATTTATATATATTATTTCTGCATTATATGGTGATTTAATTGAGAAAATGTATTGTCTGGTTGATTACTGTTAATTTTGCAGGAAAGCTGTTTTTGTAGGTGCACAATGTACTCAATTTATATACTGTACTAAACTCTGCCATAAGGAGAACCTACTGCAGAATAGTAACAGAGAAGGAGCCATGTTAGTCTATATACTATCAAAACAAAAAAGCAGTCAAGTAGCACTTTAAAGACTAACAAAATAATTTATTAGGTGAGCTTTTGTGGGACAGACCCACTTCTTCAGACCATAGTCATACCAGAACAGACTCGATATTTAAGGCATAGAGAACCAAAACAGTAATCAAAGTTGACAAATCAGAAAAAAAATTATCAAGGTGAGCAAATCAGAGAGAAGAGCGGGGTGGAGCTGGGGTGGGGAGTCAAGAATTAGATTAAGCCAAGTATGCCAAAGAGCCCCTATAATGTCCCAGAAAATTTGCATCCCGGTTCAAACCCCATGTTAATGTGTCGAATGTGAACATGAAAGAGGGTTCAGCAGCTTCTCTTTGTAAAGCAGACTGGAAATTCGTCAATAGCTATTTGGGCATATCTGCAGAATGAATGACAAAAAGTCAAGTCCCTGGTATTCGGCTTAATGGACAGCTCAGATAGGAGAAGCAGACCCCAAAGAGAATGGGTGGATGAAATGTTGGTGCAGAGCTGGTCTGCAGAAAGTAAGCCACTCCGCACTGGACAGGGAAAGATGGAAGGCAATAGCGAGGGAGGCATCAGACACCAACAGGGACTGACCCAATGATTGACGACGATGTGTGCTAAAATACTATTCTCCCTTAATGCTCTAGGTCTCTGAACATGTAGTATAAAATAGCAGTGTGGGATTCCATGTTTATGGTCCTGCACTGTGTCCCATCGAGTGTGTCTACACTGCAAACTAACTTTGAAGTAGCCTGCAGAGTGTCCGCACACACTTTCCCTTACTTTGAAGTTAACATCGAAGTAATGGAGGCTAACTTCAAAGTCACTACTCCATTCCTGGGAATGGAGTAGAGGCTTACTTCAAAGTTTAACTTTGAAGTAAGGACTGTAGAGCACATACACACACTAACTTTGAAGTAAGGAGCCCTCCAAGGAGGGTCCCCTCTCCTCGGAGGATGGAGACAGTCTGGCTAGCTCAGGCAGGACTCTATGGTCCCTGCTGGCTGCCTTTAAAGGAAGCGCCTCCCTGGCAACCCCAGGCAGGAAGCTGAGAGTTTGCCACAAGCAGGGGCAGCACGAGCTCCACCTTGGACTGCCCCTGCCCGTAGCACCCACCAGCCTCCACAGCCCCAACCTCCAATGGTGGCATGGCAAAATTCCCCTCCTCCTCCAGGGGCTCCAGAGGAGGGGGTCTGAGGAGTTGCAGGGCCCAGGCAAGGGCCCTGCCAGAAAGGGGACCCCCCTGGCCAGAGGCGGGGTTGAAGGACCCCCTCACCCTGTGGGGGGAGGAGGAGGAGGTCCTTTGGCAAACCAGCACCTGCCAGCAAAATGCCAAGGCCTTTGACTGGCTGGCCAGCAGTCTTGCCGCCCAAGGACACCCCGACCGCCCTGGTAGCAGCATCCAAATCAAAGTCAAGGAGCTGCGCCAGGCATACATCGAGTCCTGTGATGCTGCCATCTGGCTGGGGGCACAGCCCGTGTACTGCCCCCACTACCAGGAGCTGCACAGGCTCCTGGGGCCAAGGGAGGTGCCCAGCCCGGAGTATGTAGTGGACACTGCCATTCCCCCCATCCCCCTGGACAGCGGTGAGAAGGCGGGCCTGTCTGGCACCACCAGTCCTCCATGCAGAGACTGGCCCACCAAGGGCGATGAAGGCTCCAGTGACGGGACCCTCATCATTGCCCTCCTCTCCGGAACACCAAGCTGGGCACCATTAAGCCAGGCCTTGCCCAGCCCCAGGAGGTCATGGCCGGTACATTCGGGGAAGAGTGGGACATCACAAGGGATGGGAAACGGGGCCCCTCTCAGAATAGCCCCACAGCCCACACACCTGGGGATGGGGGAGAGGGGGAGCACAGGCTGATCCTCAGCAAGGGGGAACCCCTGAGCACCCAGGATCCCACGGGCCAGTGGACGACAGAGGAGTGGGGCAGGGGGCAAGGGAGCAAGTGATCCAGCCCCACCCCCCTGGGTCAGGACCCAGCACTCACGATCTGTCCCTTGTCCCCTCCTGTCTCCACAGGTCCCTTGCCAGCCAGCCAGCCCTGCAGACCTGAGCGGGCCACAGTTGTGGTAGGCCAGGAGGCCACCCCATCACCCTAGCCCGCATCCCCTCATGGCCGTGGGCAGTCCCCTGGTAGATGGAGGTGGAGAGATGAGGGGGCGGCCATCAACCGGGCGGTCGTGTGGGAGCTGACCCGCATGCTGTGAGAATGGCTAGCGATGGAGAGGGACGTGTGGGCGAGGCTGGTTAACAGCATAGATGCCGTGCTCCAAGCCTTGGCTGGCCACCTCGCCCAGCCTTCTGCCCCCTCACCAGCCTGTTCCGTGGCCGTCCCTCCAGACGCCGCCTGACGTGTGGTGGACCTGTAGCCAGCTGAGTGCCTTGAGCTGGCCTGGTGGCTGCTGGCAGAGGCAGGCACTCCTGGCCCAGCCCCAGTGGCCCCTCCTTCATACCCTGTGGGGGCAGAGCCTGTGGCACCCCCACCCCAGCCCTACCTCCCTGTGGTCCTGGCCCCATCACAGTCCCGCAGGGGACCCCGGTCCTGGAGCGGTAAGGGCAGCCATGGCTGATGTGGCTCCTGGCCCCCCGCGCCTCAAACCAACTGACCCAAGCCCCATCCTGGCCCCCCTCTCCAGTCCAGTCACCCACCCAAGCCCCCGCCTCCCCACTGCCTACCAGTCCCCCCATGCACACCAAGAGTTTCCACATTCCGTTTCACATTGTATGTTACTTTATTTCCCCCATGAAAGCTTCCTGTTTCCACCCTAGCCCATGTCCCTGGTGCTTCCTGGGGGGTTGGTGGGTGGGGAGGAAGCCTACTTCAAAGTAAGGGAGGGTGCATTTTGTGTGTGGATGCTCTACTTACAGGTTGCTTACTTTGAAGTTGTACTTCGAAGTAAGCAACTTCGAAGTTATTTTGTAGTGTAGACACAGCCATCATGTGTTTGGTTTCAAGTAAAAAGTTGATGTCCTCTTCTCCTTCCAACCCCCTACCAAAAAAAAAAGTAGCTGCCCTGCGAACTGTGACTGGATTACTGCATTTAGGAGTCATTGTTGGCATGCTGTTCTGAGCACTCTTCCTCCTCTGTTTCCACTCTTTCCTCTGCTTACAATATGGCAGTTTCACTTCTCATGCACTAATCCTTTGATTTTTATCCTGCCTTAACCCTGCTCATATGGAGGTATCCAGTTTTCAATCTATTTCAGATCTTTTGAGATCTTAATTTAATCCGCTAAACTCTCCTGCAATTTGCCTTGTTCCTTCTGTCTCCTATCATCTCCCCAACCCCTTCTGTCTCGTCTTTCTGTGTATTACAAGATTCTGGTTCCCCTTTTGTTGCATTTCCATCTACCCATCTATTATGTCTGTCTACTCTCCACGCCCATTCTCCCTCAAAACTAATGTAATTCTAAGCCCTTGAGTGGGTAGTCTGTTTCCAGCATCTTTTTCTCCCATCCTTGATACCTTCCCTATTTAAGCCTTTTTTTCCCCACACTTGCACTGAAACATCCCTCTAACGAGAGTCTTTTCCATCACAATTCAATGGGTCTAATCTCCTTACTACTTCTCTTTTAATCTCTGCTGCTTCTGGAGATTCATTTGACTCCATGGTTCTTTAGTTCTGTTTTTGAAATTGACTGGTTAGTTTTACTGTTGGTTACCTATTATCTTTTTTTCTCTCTGCTTCATCCTCTCTCTCATTCTGTGTTTTGATGAAGGTATACTTTTATTCTCACTACACTCACTTGGCTCTTACTGTGGAATTGCCAGGGAGTTAAAGAGCTAAACATCTGAGTTACAGCTCTCTCAATAATGCATTGCTAAATAAGAAGCTTTGTTCCCATTGTGACACACTGCTGTGTTGTTAAACACTCTTCCTGCTGATGCTGGCCAATGGCATCACTGCATTTTGAGAGTTCTCTCCCCCAAAGACTAGAGGTATATCCGTTAACTCACACAAAATCGTAGCAGAGCAGTGTCCTCTTTCCTCTGCGTTTGTGCTCAGATTTCCTGTCATTTGGGCTCTGAAACGTAAAAGGAAAATGAAAGGACTTGCATAAATGAGAGCCTGACTGTGTGTGAAGACATGAATTTATATATTCGTATTACAAAGAGCTGAAGGCTATCCAGGTGGTGGATTAGGAGGGGGCCTCTCCTGAGAGGTTTGCCACAAAATAAGTGCACTTTGTCATGCAAATAGGCAGCCATGGACCAGCAGTGACAACATTACCAGGGTGTGATGGGGCACTGGTTGCATCCAGTGTCCCAACTAAATATCACATGTGCCCAATGACAGTGTTGTGGCATGGTGAATGTAGCCCTCCATCAAATAAGGCCACTGCCCCCTCATTGTGCATGAGATGAGGGTTTGGGATACTTAGGTCCCTGAATTATTTGGATAATCCAAAGGGCACATGAACCATGATTTGGTCACCGGCATCCAAGGGAGCATGACTCCGTACATCACCCCAAGGAAGACAGTCTTGTTCAGAAAATTCTCCACTGCCTTGTGGGTAGGTTTGGGAGATCCATAGGCTTTGGAAGTAAACCCAGACAGAAAATCCAGAGTAGAGACCCTAAGGTGGTTAGCAGGGAGGATTCGTGCAACCTGCTTTCCAGCATCGCCTTGCAGTCACCTCAGTTCCAAACATACTGACTTCTGTCTGTCCTTTTGATACAACTGGGGCGACTGAGAGGGGAACAGTGCCACGTGGGCAATACACTTGCTCCAAACAGTAGCACAGGCAATGCAGCATAAGCCATGAGAGAAGCTGCAGACTCAAACACTGCTCATAGATCTTCACCATCGCTGCTAACCACTGTCTCTTGAGACAAAAAGGGGCCAAAGCATAGCACAGTATCGCGTTACAAACCAGACTTTCCTTAACCAGCTAGTTGTAATTACTTTATAATTCAGTGATTAATGGTAACTTTAAAATATTTTGTTAATACATCAATTGTCAAAACAAAAAAGCAGTAATTTAGCACTTTAAAGACTAACAAAATAATTTATTAGGTGATGAGCTTTCATGGGACAGACCCACTTCCACGAAAGCTCATCACCTAATAACTTATTTTATTAGTTTGTAAAGTGCTACGTGACTACTTTTTTGTTTTGAGAGAGCACAGAGTAACACAGCTATCTCTCTATCAATTATCAAGTAATTTTTTAATTTTATTTTAAATTTACATAGTTAAAAGTTCAGTTTGAATGACTGTCTAATATTATCGTGCATTGCTGAGCTCTGGAAACAGACATGCAATTATGTATGTTTCTCATTCTGAGATTTGAGGTTTATTTTGGATTGTCATATTTAAACATCTACCTAAGTCATTTACAGCAAGGACATAGCCATGTTCATCATAATTTTCCTTTCTTATATTTGCCTATATTATAATGACTTTTAAGTATGATATAGAATTTTTTAAAGCTATAGTGTAGCTAGTATGTTTTTACTGTCCATCTGTAGTACACCTGCATTCGTTTGCAGAGACTTATGATTTTATCCAGAATTTTAACATCACACAGTGCAGGTTGATTGAAATTTCACTGTGAACTTGTTAACCCTGTCACAATAAAGAGATAATGTAGATTGTCTGGTTGTTAATTAGGTCCCATCAGCAAAACTATTAGCACAGTAGGCCAGAATTACCATTGCTAAAGAAAGCTGTAATAATCAGTACTGTATGTAGGTCAAATAGAAGAGCAGCCATAGATATTTGGCTTACGTGAGCTTGTGGAGAAGCTGGAGGGGCGCAGTGCCAGAGTTGGATTTGTTCTGAAGCTGGAGATTTGGACTTGTTCCTGAATTCTTATTACAACAGACTGCAGCAGTTGTTTCTTCACGTATTGCTGACACTATAAAATACTGCTAACAGGCAAATGATCAAGCATGAGACAGCATTTTGCATAATTTGAACTGTAGGAGGCTTGTCAAATGAGTATTATGCATAAGTCACAAAATGCAAAATGTAAGCATTTTCATACCAAAGAGTGAATTTGTGGCTCATGCTAGTGTAACACTGTAAGGAGAAGTATGAGGCAGAAACTGACAGGAAAGTTTACATTAAAGTTTCATAAAGCTTTGTATTACACAACATTTTTTTTGAATTTCACATACCTAAAATATGTTTTAAATATAATATGGAAAAGCTGCTTATCCTGACCTACAACATCTTTCTGTGTATCCACAGAGAGAGAATGTGCTGAACTGGAGGTGCAGAATGCTTGGAACGGATACTTAATGGAAGTGTTAGGCAACCCTAATTATAGCTGTTATTTGTGCCAATCTTATAGGCAAATCTGGTATAATTTCTTATTACAGTTGCCCAACAGTTAATGTTTTTTAGTATTTTTTTAAGTTACATTCATTATGTTCAAGACTTAACCAGACTGTAACCATCAGGCTGTATTTTCTGTGGCGGATATCTGCATTAGACTGAAGTTTTGGGAAAATTACAGCCATTTCTGAAAAGAAAGCTAAGGAAGAAATGTGCAGAAAAGTCCAGACACTTTTTCTTTAAAGTGATGTTTGATAAATATTAACCCACTTGTTTCTTCAATGGTATATTTGCTATATTTATTTTCTATACTTTTAAACCCCCACCCCCTGATTTTGGTCCACTTCAGGAGTGCCCAGTCACTTCCCAAGACAACGGTCAAAATCTGCCTCTGGGCAGAAGGAACCCTTGTCCCATTCCCTTCTGACCAGGTTGTTTCAGGCTCTCTACCTTACAATGATATCCCCAGCAAGACAGTCAAGCGCCTGTGCTTTTTCTGACCAAGGGCCACGAAGACCGTATTTCCAGCAGCTCTAAGCTACCACACAGCTCTTTAAATGAACATGTAACAGCAACGAAGGGTCCTGTGGCACCTTATAGACTAACAGAAAAGTTTTGAGCATGAGCTTTCGTGAGCACAGACTTACTTCATCAGATGCTGATCTGGTCAGATGCAGCATCTGATGAAGTGAGTCTGTGCTCACAAAAACTCATGCTCAAAACTTTTCTGTTAGTCTATAAGGTGCCACAGGACCCTTCGTTGCTGTTACAGATCCAGACTAACACGGCTACCCCTCCGATAAATGAACATGTTTATTCTTTAGGTAAAAACCTTACAACATTTTTTTTTTTAAAACCCAAGCAGATTTAATATACACTAAACATACCAGGAATCATCCATTAGTCTTATGGGGCAGCAGTGGACCAAAATCTTTCCAGCCTTTCTACAAAGGCGGGGCCCAGAACAACAGTCTTGTCCAATCACTGATTACATTATAACTTTTCAAGGTGGAAGACTGGATTTCTTCAGAAGAAATGTTTTTCTGCTATTACAGTATCATTGGCCTCAAAACAAAAATGCAGTCCAGACTAAGAAAATAATTTCCTACTGGCCTGCTTTTTTCTTTTGATAGTATATAAACTAACATGACTATCTCCCTTACTATTCAACATTGGCCTCAAATGGCGTTTTGACCTGTGTATGTCATGGCCGAGTTTGGCTATTTACAGAATACATTGGTGCGAAGAGTTAATCACAACTCATCTTTTTCCATCTGCTTTCGGGAAAAAAAAGTCTAGAGGGTGGCTGCTTGGGAAACAAATAAAAAGCACAATGAGGTGGTTTTATAAAGGGCTAATTAGAGGGTTTTATTGAATTCCAAAGTGGGAACATTTCTGTTAATTTCCTATTTCTCTTAACTTATTTCCTTCCTCATTAGAAACAATAACTCTTGAGGAAAAGACTTCACTGTTCTTTTCTTTGCTGTGTTTTTCCCACTGGCTTTGTAATATTTTTGTTTTCTGTTCGACCGCTAAGGGTATATCTTCACGTACACAATGCTGCGAAGCTCAGAGAATTCAAAATCACAAGTCAGGCACTTCAAAATTAAATGATTGGTTTAAACATCATGACAATTCTAAAAGTAATAAACAATGTTTGCTCTTTAATTTGTTTTCCAGTATTTTAGTCTTTAGTTCTTTGGTCATGTTTTCAGGCTTTTCTGCCAAACCAGAAAGATTCAGAATTCTTTCTTTCTAAGGAGAGAAAGCTGACGTATTAATGTGATTACAGAAATCCTTGGGCTGGGGGTTTGAGAAAAACACCAGCTACAAGTTCAGCCTCTCTTGTCTGGCATCCTCAGGCCCTGACTGGTGCCAAATTGTCATATTTTAGTGACATTTGCTTTTCAGTATCAGATCATAGTGGGATATTTCCTGCTTGCTTTTCCTTACCTCACCTTTGCTTACCGCCACATGAGTATTGAAGGTGTAGTCTGAAATTGTAACCTTGCAGGCCTTGTGGTGAGGCTACTGTTCTTCCTCTCTCCAAAGTCTCCGAAAGGACAGAGCTCTGCATTGGTCACTTGGATTATGTAGCAGTGTAATTAGTTTAGTCTGCTTTGCTTTTGTAGATGCCATCCTCACTTATTTCTTGTTCATTTGAAATATCATGGTGAATGTGGGATCAGTGAATTAGTAATACAAGGCGGAATCTTACAACATGAGATGTAGATACAAATAGAGTTCATGTAAGCCCCCCAACCCACACTAATAACTGGATTAAACCTACATTTAACAGACAGACTCAGCAAGGAATGTAAAAATGGACTTCTTATGTACTACTTTAACTACAGCTGTTAATGGAAAAATAGAGGATTATCTATGGGCTTGTCTAAAATACCTCCCTACTTAGAAGGGAGCATGGTAAGTAGGGTGTTGGGAGTGTATTAATGAACTGCTGCGGTGCATATGCAGCACTTCATTATGCAAATTCCCCCCTGAGGCAACTTCAAAGTGTTAAACTTCGAAGTGCCAGCTTGCATCTAGCCATGGCTCACCTGCCAGTACATTGAAGTCCCTTTACTACTCAGAATTTTGAGGCTAATACTTCGAAGTACTGGCGGCTGAGCTACAGCTAGACACGAGCCAGCACTTCGAAGTTTAACACTTTGAAGTTACCATGGGGGGTGAGGAGGGAATTTGCTTAATGAAGTGCTTCATATGCACCGCAGCACTTCATTAATGAACTCCCAACACCATACTTACCATCCTGCCTTTGAAGTGGAGAGGTAGGGTAGACAAGCCCTATATGTGCTATAACAATAATAAAGAAGGGTTTACCATTATGATCAGTAATGGATATTATTGTCGTGAATATCTTTGGCAACTGGTGAATTAAAGGTTTTTCTTTTTTTTTTCTCCAAAAAGTTTCCATTTTGACACTTGGTCATGAGATCCAAGAAACAATTGAATTAAAAATATGTTCTTCCAGGATTGATTTCGGTGTCTGAGGTCAAAGCACTAACAGATTTAAAGTGTTTCCTATTTACACAGGTTATCAGACAAAGATTATATGCAACTTCAGAGTCTACTGTGTATCTGCTTGTCATCTCTCAAACCAACAGTTCAGGCCCATCTCTGCAATTTTCCTGACAACGTTAAAAAGGGGAATAATTGAAATGCAGAGACATGGGTTTATACACTGCATTCCTTTTTCAAAATAAGATGTTTTTATAAAGTTCTTCTGCTAGAGAGAGTGAGACAGAGTATGTGCAGAATATCAATCAATATCAATGAAATGTATCACGGGGTAGCCGAGTTAGTCTGTGTGTTCAAAAACAACAGGAAGTCCTGTGGCACCTTATAGATAACATATATATGTTAGTCTGTAATGTGCCAGAGGACTTCTTGTTCCTATTGAAATACTAGTTCTGGGCATAATTTCAGTCCTTATAAAGATATTCTGACCTTCATGAGGAAGAAATTCCATCATTAAAAAAATTTGAAAGAAAAAGTGAAGGACTTCTCAGCCCTGTCTCAAATACATGTTAGACTATTGGTGAATGCAGTGCTATCCATTACAATTTGTATATTGCTTGCTTCTGACATTTTAGTTCTGCTGCTAGTGGTGGTCATATTTTTTAATGGAAGTCTCAATGTTTGAAATAACAGATTTTAGCAAAGTATATTTCTGTAAGTACATGGCAATAAAGTATATAGAGGATGGAGAACATGCTGTCAGTTGAGTGCATGCTATTGAATGTTTAGTGCCAAGAAAAAGAGACAGTTTAACATAGGAATTTTCCTGGTTTCCACTAGATTACAAATTAATCACCTCATAGTAGTGAGTGTGTATTTTGTCCTCCAGTCCTTCCTCTTCAGAACTTTGAATCAAGATCAGTTCACATCAGTAGGATTCTTTTCAAAGAGCTCTGCATTACATCTCACGTTTTGACTATTTTTGTAGGATCATAATGGTATCATTGAAACTATCTCGCATGTGATTTTGCCTGTGTTGGCCAATAAGTTTCTTTGCTGTTAAACCTATGGAAAATGGGAGTGAGTTATCCATCTTAATTAATGTTTTTTCTGTGGGTACCAGAGCAAAGTAAGCTGATTTTAAACTGTCCTAATGCAGGCACTTGTTGCTCCACTATTTCTCTTGGACAATACTGAAATCTCAAGCTTTTATTTAGCTAGAAAATCTGAATATTTTGCAGTTAGCTTGTAGAGCAAGCTAAAACATTCTAAAAAAACCCTGAGATTATTTCTCTAATTATTTAATGTAAATAGCACCATTTAAAATCTGTTTGCTGGACTCTTCCAACTTGCTGTCTTATTCTATGAATTGCATCTTAATTCGATGTTACAAAATGGGTTTTCTTTTTAATTTTGAACTATCTCAATTTATAACTGATATTTTTATGCCCCCACAAATTTGAGAAATGCCTATGCCGTATTTATAGCCTTCCATGCATGAGCTCTTTACCTACATATTAATCCTTTCTTTTAGCAAAAGTCAAATCCTATGATTAAGACTGCCAGCATTAATTTTCTTCTTACCCAATTCTCCCATAAACACTTTTGTGCTTTTTCCTCCATGGCTTTTACACATGGGGGAATACACCATGATACTGAATCTTTAAAAGCAACAGCTTGGCTATGTCTACACTACCCTTCCACCTTCGAAAGCGAGATGCAATGAGGTGCTTTGGGATACGCTAATGAGGTAATGCAATGAATATGCAGTGCCTCATTAGCATAATAGCGGTTGCAGCACTTCCAAAGTGCTGCTTTCGATCATGCACGGCTCATCTACACAGGGTCCTTTTCGAAAGGACCCTGCACATTTCGAAATCCCCTTTTTTCCTATAACCAAATAGTAATAAGGGGATTATGAAGCGGGTGGGGTCTTTTCGAAAAGGACCCCGTGTAGATGAGCCACACATGATTGAAAGCGGCACTTTTGAAGTGCTGTGGCCACTATTATGCTAATGAGGCATTGCACATTCATTGCAGCACCTCATTAGCATGTCCTGAAGTGTCTCATTAGCATCCCCCTTTCGCAAGGCGAGGGCTAGTGTAGACATATCACTTGATGCATACCGAGAACTCCATACTGATGATGATTAAACAGGGAGCAACCTGTGATTACTGTCACTGACTGCCTAAGAATTGTGTAACAGATAATCAGCACTAAAACATCCCATTTTGTTCGTCACCACCACTTTTTTCTACCTTCTTTCCCTTCCCACCCCACTTCCAGTTTCCATCCAACTGTCTTTTTCCTGTCATCCACTTCTATGTATTGTTTAGTTTTCCAAGCTGTTTTATGTCAGGGACTGATGTTTACTTTCTAAAGTGCCAAGCACAATGGCCCTGACAGTAACTTTATTTAGCTTGACCTTCTGCATGTCACTGGCCAACAGAACCTCTTGCTTCTGGCTTAGTTACTGAAGTCCTTGAATTGTGGTTTAAAGACATCAAGTTACAGGGAATCTGCTATTTACTTTAAAACAGCTAAGGACCCATGCCCTATGCTGCAATGGAATGCAAAACATGCTCAGGATCTCTGCCAAACTGACCTGTGGGAGAATTCCTTCTCAACCTCAAATATGCTGATTAGTTGGACTTGTTGAGGAGACTCGCCCACTAGAGGCCTAGATATGCATTCATTATAGCAAACAAAAGCTGTCCACATCGAGCTTCCTGTTTCAGGCCATAGGGAATATTTGCTACAGTGGTGTATGGTGTATCTGCAACTCCTATCAGCTGCTGTCAGCTGCATCCCCTCCATAAATTTGTGAAGCTCAGCTTGAAACCTTAGGTTATTTGCCCTCACAGCTCCTCTTGGAAAGCTGTTTGAGAGCATCACTACTCTGATAGTCAAATTTCAAGTCTAAACTTGTTGATGGACAGTTTATATCCATTTGATCTTCTGTCAACGTTGCCTCCTCCCCAGAATGACTTCTTTCTCTCCCACTCCCCAACTCCCTTTAAGTTAAGGTAACTAGATATGAGTACACAGTAAATGTGAAACATAAACAATTTAGAGAATATTCTTTCTTTCTGGCCTAATGCCAGATATTCACAATTTTACTCAGTTGGGATGTCACTCAGTTATTGCAGACCTTGTGTATCTAAGGTGTCTACCTGGGGAGAAGAATCTATCCATCCAGTTTTCTGAAAATATTTTATTTAAATTAAGGAAGAAAGGAATGTATTACGATGGCTTTTTCAATCATTCTTTACATTGACTGTAGCCAGTGTTCGCTGCAAGATGAGCACTTGGGCAGCTGCCCAGGAGAAATTCAGGTGTTGCCCATGTGATTCATGCACCCACAGTGGCCAGAATGTGTTTCTGTTGGTGGTGCCCATCTGCACACAACAAAATTTGTTCCACCCATGAATGGAAAAAAAAAAATTGGTAACGCTGGCTGTAGTCCCTAGTTTTATGAGAGAAACTCCATAAGTACATCTATAGCAGTGTTCTTTCTTTTAACATTTAAATTTTAAAAGGTCATAAGCTTATTCTCCACATGATGGTTTTTTCCCCTTGGCTACAGTGTTTTTATTTGGTAGGAACATGTTAAGTTGCTGGAATGAATAATTTTTGTGTTTGGTGTTTTAGTACATATTGATGGATTAATACAGTAATTCCTTAATTGATGCAGAAGTTGCATCCTGGGCAACCTCTGCATAAACTGAATTTTGCTTAAATTTGGGTAGGGGAGTGTTGGGGAGATCCCTGGAATTCCTCTGGCTGTAGGAGTGGGCAACTGGGGGGAGGGCAGCCATGTGGTCATCAGCTTCTCCCAGCTGGGGGGTGCACAGCTGCTTGCACTGCTGGGCTCTCACAGCTGGGACTGTTTTGATTTGCACTTAACTCGTGTTAATGAAAGTTAAGCAGAAATCAAAATCGTGCTTCTCAAGGGTTTACTGTAATCCATGTTTGCAGAGTGCTGTGCAATTTCGATAGCTTTGACTATACTACAGTTGTATTTTGTTACATTTCCTATATCACTTTTATTGTGGTGGTAGCAAAAGCACTTTGTTCACCTTTGTAACTCAACAATAGTTTCCATCTGCATCCCTAGACCTCGCATCGTTTTTTCCACTAGATTTATCAGGTGGCTCGCAACAAAGGAATCACCTTCCAGGTATCCACTCGAGGATACTGTACTTCCCTGCCATTTCTACGTAATTTTCATTCTCTTCCTGGGAGACTATATCTTTCATTCCTGGCTGACTATCGTAGCTTCCTTTTGTTTCCTGCTGAAACTCCTATTAAGAAGATAACAGGACACAAGAACTAGTGTAGATTGTATATTGGCCTCTTAAAATTGTTGCATAGTCTGGACCATCACTCAAGAAGTATGGCTATTTAAAATGCAAGTGGCTACTTGAATCCTTGTCTATATTAGCCCTCTGTTGTTGCCATTAGCCATGGTAACAAAGGTGGAAATTACAGGGAAGCATCTTAGAATAGACAGATTATTGCTGTGGGTTAGGGAAGGAAAAGAGTTAAACATAGACACTTGTTCTGTGAAAAGATTCTTTTGTTCCAGCTGTAATGTCTCAGGAATACTGAAGGCATCACATGATTATTTAATTGTTAGTATCTATATTCTTGTTTCTTATGAGACTGAAATTTCCATATTAATTTTGTATGAATAGGGCTTAACCCTACTTCAGGGACTATTTTGCAAGATGAACCACTTATGCTCTAATTGGTGAGAACAAGAGAGCTTCAAAAATATAGAAGAAAGGTTAAGGAGGACCCACTCCTGAAAACAGTTTCAGCAACATTTCATGTAAATATAGGCTGGGCTAAAATTTTTTCTCCACAGAGTCTTCATTGATATCATGAAACTATCTCTGTAGACTGTTTTCCCCTCAGGCTCCTATTAGTCCAAGGGTTAAAAAACTCCCAGAATAAAATCAGTATTACTACTCTTCCCTGTTGTTAATTTACATGATGTGTTATTACGTAAACATAATTACCTTTGCTTTGTGTGTGGCAATTTCTTTTTGACAAAGAATGAAACAATAAAAGCTGCTACATTGTTACTCAAAAGAAAACAGTAACTGGTAGCCTCTTAATTTTTGATAACATCTCTTTTATTGTATTACAGTGGACTGGACTAGGTAAGAATTAAATCTCTCACACTTCAGCTGTTTTTTTATAATTCTGAAATGCAGACAATGTATACGTGACACACCCTCATTACTACCATCTTTGCTCATGCAGAAAGATCAGTATTCGAGTTGGTGGCAGAGCATAGGTGGTATAGATTCGCCAGTCAGTAGATATTCATAACTTGAAGGTCATGAACAGTTCATTTTGCCTAAGGTAAAAATGGAAGCTTTGAACTAAATATTTAGAGGTGCTTTTTTGCACTGCAGCAGTTACTATATAACATTGTACAATGCAGTTACAGTCGACTGGACATCAACTTCTCTGGCAGCAGGATCAGTTGGCAGTGGATCAGTATTACATTTAATGATATAGCTAAAAGAGGCGTTTTTAATCAGCCATAACAGGAGCTGCTATGTCTTTCCATCAACAGAGAATGTCTTCTACACACTGCTGAATTATGCACGTAGTGACAAAAATATGATGCGTTTTGTTGGACCTGCAGAAACGGACCACTTTAGGCTGTACCTCATTTTGCCCACCAAATATTTTTCTACATGTAAGCTAGATCAAACCTCAGTTAAGCTGTATGTTATCTGGAAGGTTATATAATATACAGTATGTTGTATAGTAACAGAGAGTAAGCCATGCTAGTCTATACACTATCAAAACAAAAAGCAGTCAAGTAGCACTTTAAAGACTAGCAAAATAGTTTATTAGGTGAGCTTTCGTGGGACAGACCCACTTCTTCAGACCATAGCCACACCAGAACAGACTCAATATTTAAGACACAGAGAACCGAAAACAGTAAGCAAGGAGGACAAATCAGAAAAAGATAATCAAGGTGAGCAAATCAGAGAGTGGAGGGGTGGGGGGAAGATCAAGAATTAGATTGAGTCAAGTATGCAGACAAGCCCCTATAGTGACTCAGAAAGTTCCCATCACGATTTAAACCATGTGTTAATGTTCCGAATTTGAATATAAATGTCAGTTCGTCCACTTCTCTTTCTAAAACAGAGCGATAACTATAGGGGCTCGTCTGCATACTGACTCAATCTAATTCTTGATCTTCCCCCCACCCCTCCACTCTCTGATTTGCTCACCATGATTATCTTTTTCTGATTTGTCCTCCTTGCTTACTGTTTTTGGTTCTCTGTGTCTTAAATATTGAGTCTGTTCTGGTCTCGATATGGTCTGAAGAAGTGGGTTTGTCCCACGAAAGCTCACCTAATAAACTATTTTGCTAGTCTTTAAAGTGCTACTTGACTGCTTTTTGTTTTGATAGTATGTTGTAGTATATGTTATGCAGAGGTATATCTATATGGACCTTTAAAATGAGTGTTTCTTTGCTAATATTCATTTCCTTTTCCCTCATGTATGAAAGCATCACCCTGACTATTTTGTAACAAGGCCATGGGAGTTTGTAAGGTTGCCCTTGAGATAATTTTAGGATTGTTTAGTTTTTGTAGTACCCGCTGGTGAAGGTGACAGGGGTGGTAGCTGACACTGTTTTCTCTTACATAAAAATAATTAAATTATGTTTAGCTAGTGAAATGGTGACTCTCTGAATTCCTCACTAATCAAAATGTTGATACAGTTACATAAATATTAGAAAATCAGAGACCTTGATCTATATGTGATGTTATAAAGAAAACACCTGTCAAAACAATTTGGTATTTCCGCCACCATAATTTTAAAATAACAACAATGATAATTATAAAATAATAAAGCAATCCATTGGAGAAGGTAGAGTGTCAGCCAGCATAGATTTCCTCATTGTCTTACTACCTTATTAGCATGAGCACAACGTTTTATCATTTATGAAATTTGGTACAATTTGATGTGGTTGCGGATATGTCCTGAAACCAGTTTTGTCAATACTATATGATCAATTTCTATTTTTTTTTTTTATGTTTTGAGAGTTTTGTAACCTTTAGCGGGGAGCAGGTTAGTGGGAGCGTAAAGTGAAGTTACATTCAGTGACAAATGTGAACATACTACTTACCATAGAATCATAGAAGAGTAGGACTGGAAGGGACCTCGAGAGGCCATCGAGTCCAGCCCCCTGCCCTCATGGCAGGACCAAGCATTTTCTAGACCATCCCTGAAAGCCATCTATCTAACCTCTTCTTAAATAGCTCCAGTGATGGAGATTCTACCACCTCCCTTGGCAATTCGTTCCAGTGTTTGATCACCCTGACAGTTAAGAACTTTTTCCTAATGTCCAACCTGAACCTCCCCTGCTGCAATTTGAGTCCAGTGCCTCTTGTTCTATCCTCAGAGGCAAGGAAGAACAAGTTCCCTCCCTCTGCCTTATGACACCCTTTTAAATACCTGAAAACTGCTATCATGTCCCCCCTCAATCTTCTCTTTTCCAAACTAAACGAGCCCAATTCTTTCAGCCTTTCTTCATAGGTCATGTTCTCTAGCCCTTTGATCATTCTCGTTGCTCTCCTCTGGACCCTCTCCAATTTCTCCACATCCTTCCTGAACTGCGGTGCCCAGAACTGGACACAATACTCTAGCTGAGGCCTAACCAGCGCAGAGTAGAGCGGAAGAATGACTTCTCGTGTCTTGTTCACGACACACCTGTTAATGCATCCTAGAATCATGTTTGCCTTTTTCGCAACAGCATCACACTGTTGACTCATATTTAGCTTGTGGTCCACTATAACCCCCAGATCCCTTTCTGCTGTACTCATTCCTAGGCAGTCCTTTCCCATTCTGTATGTGTGACACTGATTGTTCCTTCCTAAGTGGAGCACTTTGCATTTGTCCTTTATTAAACTTCATCCGGTTTACCTCAGCCCATTTCTCCAGTTTATCCAGATCCTTTTGAATTATGACCCTATCCTCCAAAGAAGTTGCAACCCCTCCCAGCTTGGTATCATCCGCAAACTTAATAAGTGTACTTTCTATGTCAATATCTAAATCGTTAATGAAGATATTGAACAGAACTGGTCCTAAAACAGACCCCTGCGGAACCCCACTAGTTATACTTTTCCAGCAGGATTGAAAACCATTAATAACTACTCTCTGGGTACGGTTATCCAGCCAGTTGTTCACCCACCTTATAGTAGCCCCCTCTCCTGAACAGTCAATGAGAAAAAGAGCGTGTTATTTAGGGCCTGGAGAGAAACTGAAGAAGTCCTCTCACAGAGGATGCCTTTGAGTGAAAAGTGTATAATTCTGATACTTTTAACCATCTATGAAATGTATCACTTCCAAGTTATGTACCTGCCTTGGTTCTGAGAAAGTCATTGCAATTCAGGATGGGAAACACATAAAATAGTACTTATTTCAATATTAACAGTTTGAAAATTTCATCATGTCATTAAGGTGGGATATAAAGGATTCCTTCCTAGCGCTATGTTACCAGTTTTATATTTTAATATAATTATTATGTAGTAATATTACCATAATTTAGTATTTAATCCTGTGTTTGTGGACGTGTGCTGGAAGATATTGTGGTTTTTCAGGTAGTTTAAGTGGTAAAAGATGTGGCTTTTGTGTACTGTGGTGGGGATGCCTTAGTCTATGCCAGTTCACTAGACTGGCCAGCCCACTTTACATTACTTAGTTGATGGCTTTGTGATGTATGAGGGTAGCCCTAACACATTTGCATAACTGGTAAACCTCTGAAGGACAATCTGGAGTTTATGCTTCATGAGAAATTTGCTAGAACATGCTTCCAATACTGGGTGAAAAATAGTATGGACATCAACAAAATTCTGCACTATGTTGGAGAGCTGTCATACCAAAGGAAATTGGTATTCTGAGCTCTCCTACCCATCTGTCCCTGTTCTTGTGTCTTCTGGACTGCTATAAAAGGGGAAATCTGGGAGAACCACTTAACTTGTCCATCTTCCCAGAGATCCACACCACAGCAGTACAGTATGAACATTATCCTCAGACAATTTTAAACTTATATTAAATTGTGTTATCTTCCCCACATGGGACCACAGCTAACTGTCCTCTGCTCTGAGCACTAGCTGCCTGACAGGTGATCAGGAAATAAAGAGGGGACACAGTTATTTATATTTTTCAAAGTGTCTACTCAACGTAGTTTGAAAAGCAAGCCCATACACCCTTTATTGCTGAGGTCTTGAAAAATCAGGAAAGTTAATGCTTAAAAGGCTTGTTTTGCTGGAGGATCATTCAGGGGATGGGAATAGCAGGGACTAGATGGTAGGGGTTGGGTTGGAGTAGGTAAGTATGAAGATAGGGTGTGACAATAGCATAGTTTCAGCATTATACCCCACACTTACTGGCCCACTGCAAAGTAGGGAATAGTATCAAGGGAGAAAAAAATGAGCATTTTACTTTGGATGCCCTGGATCTGAAAATTGTCATTTTACCAGCATAGCCATGCTAGTTTTGAAGGGGCAATAGTATAGGAAGGGGGCTTGCTTTGAACTTACTAGCCAGGAGTCCTATTTTCTACACAGACACTGGTCCCAATTAAAGATCATCCTCAGGAGATTCTGAAACTGGACTTCTGGGCACAGGTGTAGCATCACTTCTTCCTCATCTTTTAAGTCTTCTTCAGGGGGTCCTTGGTGTGGCCTAGTGACTCCTTGCCCTCATTCATCCCGCTTCAGATGGAGAAGGAGCTGCTTGGGTTAAGAATGACATCATGAGCCACAGCCAGCTCAATGGCAAGGGCCTCGACTGCAGACCATCAAACTCCTTTCAGAAGAGGCATTTTATGCAAGCCCTCCCAGGTGACAGTTGGAGTATTTTGGCTTTCTTGTACATGTGCCTTAGGTGCTCTTTCCATTTCTTACGTTAATGTGGCATCTGGTGAATGCCCACCTCCACTAACCTATATGAAATGTCCTGGTACTGTACCTGTTACTCTAGCCAGAATTGTGGAGGGTGATATATGCTTATGAGAACTCTGGTATGCTTAACAGACCAGATATATGTTTGCTATGATGCAGAAAGTGCTGATAAGATGTGTTGAGTGCAACACACGTCCACCATTGCATACATGGTGAAAGGGACCTTCATAGGTTTATGAAAAATATTCAAGGTAAATACAATCCCTGATATAAAAAGATATTTTTCTGTGTTCTGTGAATGAAAATGGTGATTTGGAGAGAAATTTATCAGATTGGAAAGATAAGACAACATACTCCTGGTAAAAATTAACTTTGTTACTTTTGAACACCTCAGTTATTCATCTTTAAACTGCTTTGTACAGATAACATAAACTAATAAATTTCTAGGTATGCCATCCATCAAAGCTATACAATATGGCTAAGCTTTCATAATTATTGACTGAGCAGAACAGGTAAACAACTGCTGTTAGCTAAGCTTTTTAAATCGCAGTATGGAATGTGATAATCTCTAGTCTAGTATTCTAAATAATGAAATTCCATAATCCTTTATGTGGTATGAATAAAAAGCATGGGATATGATTTCTAGATTGTGCTGGCTCCTGGAGGAAGGCAGAAGAAAAATGGTTTCTAATTGCAGAGGTAGATTCCTATACTTAATAATCATGCCACCAAAGAATTATGTTTGAAAGCAGAGGTTTTTATTGTAAATCTGAATGAACTCATAATATCATTCTAGTCAGCCATTAATGAAATATAAATGACTATTTTTAAGCAGCTGACTGTAGAAGGAGAAATGCCATCTTGAATGAATGACCTCCTCCTATTTAGATGTGAAAGTGATAAATCACTAACTGCAGCAACACCAGGGATCCTTGTTAATAACAACCTTCAACTCTCCTAGCAACCACTCCAAGTACAAATGGCCCTGTACAAAGGTGGTTTTGGATCTTTTATTTTTTTTATTTTTTGCAAGCTGAAAATATATGAATTTTATGCTCGATCTTCTTGACAATTACGGAAGTAGAATTTCCCAGTCCTAAGTGCTAAAGCCTCATATATCTTCACTGAAGAAACTATTACAGAATACAACGTAATATGATCAGCTCTTCAGTACTGAGTTGACCATATTAATGTAATTGATCATGACTTTAAGGTAAATTGTACTCTTGGAATATTTTGTTCTTAGTTTAAGTGAATGATTTGCTGATGCACAGTTAGAAACACCTAAGGGAAATAGAGTTTGGAGTGATAATGTAGTACCTATTTCATGCCCTATTTGGATTTTTTGTTGTATACATATAAACTTATTTTTAGATAGTCCATGTTCTGGAAGACTTAGCTTTGTATAACTCTTTAGAGTTAACCGTGGCTCTGAGCATTTGTGTTGTTGAACGTACTATGCTGCATATTTTACCATTAGGCATATTATGAGGCATATCTCTGAAGATGCCTTTCTGTGACATAGATGACTTTACTCAAAAAAAGAAGCTGATCTGTGAGTTCAGCCTATGCAGCAGACAATTTAATTTGTCTTTTGTCCATTGTTGTTTATATTCCTGTTTTAAATTATTTCTACAACAGGCAAGAAGACACCAATGTTATATAGTGTAATGGCTACTCATATCAACACCTATTTTTCAATTAATATTTTCAGATTATAGCTCAATATAATTTTTGTCTACTTAATAGAAATTGGAAATGTATGCAACAAATGAAAAATTTGGGAGGTTTCTTCATGACACAAAATGGCCACACACTCCTTATGCCCCCCCTCCCCGCCTTTTGGCCCACCTTTATCTTTCCTTACTTTTTTTTTTTTTTTTTTTAACAGAAAAAAGAAATGAAGTGGCCAGTTGGCCAATATCTGAAAGTATATGATCCAACCAGCACTATGTCTCTACTTTTCATCTCTTACTTCTATGGATAACATTCATGGGCCGTCTACGTTGTCTTTTTAATTTTGTTTCATGTTCAAAGAAACCATTTTAGAGTCTTCAGATATTGTTCAGAATCCAAGTAAAATAAAACTGAAATAAAGAAATCTAGGAAACGTAATCAATACAGAGGAGGGTGATTGTGAGAAATTAATAAGTACTATTAATTAAATATAGAAGTTGAAGATTACTCTGCTTGTAAAGCCCATTGTCTGAAATGCGGCAAGTGGTTGATGCGCTGCATAAGGGATGTGTTTTGTATTTAGACGGAACATAAGTCTGTACAGAGGGAGATCAGAAAGTGAAAGAAATGGTGTGAAGTGGAAGCACAAACAAGTTAGTGAAAGACATTTGAGAGAAGAAATCAAAATACTGCAATCTGTTAGAAAGAGAAAGGGGACAGGTCATGGTTTTCCAGAGAAAATTTCTTTCCCTTGTGCTTTGACTTGTTTCTGCTTTTTAGAGAGGCAGAAGATACTCCAGTAGGAAGGCCAGTGCTCTGTCAATTGCACTGGAAGAAGCCCTTAAATACAATAGGCAAGGGAGAAGCCCCAAGAACAGCTTGTGCAGTGAGCAAAAAAATCCAAATGAACCAAGTCTAGTTTCACAGATAAGTTGTCTCTTTGGTTTCTGCATTATCTTCTAATTAACCTTACAGATTGTGAGGAACTGCAATGTGAATGCAGTCTGTCCTTTTAGCACTTTGGGGAACCTACAAATGACATCAGAACCTTCATTACCACTCTGCTGGGTGTTCTAACATGCTAGACAATTCAATGCATGTTGCAATGCATTGAAGAGGGGGTACAGAAGTGAAATGAGTAACAGTGAAAGAAGAGAAAACTGACAAATGAGCCATTCCTTGCTATCACTATAAAAGATCTCATGCTTTGCGTGCAGAAGCTACTGAAGTTTTTCTGTATGACAGAAAGTGAATGATTTGCTCTGACCTATCCACCTGCTGCTAAGAGACTAGCCACTTATAAGTTTGAGATGGATCTCGAGTTTTAAGTAATATAATCTTGGGAATTCATTGTTTCAAACTGATTGCACCAAACTCTATACACCAGTAGTGTGCAACCTCTGGATTGTGACCTCCTTGGGGATTGCAGATGTCTTCCTGGGTTCACGGCTCTGGAGCCATATGCAGCTCTTTATACAGTCACTCATGGCTCCCAGCACTGCTGCTACTGACTCCTCTTGAAGCTCCAGAGGCTGCCACCGCTTGAACGGAATTGTTTTTTTTGTTTAAGTGGTGTCAGCCTCTGGAGCCACTGAGCAATCAGCTGCAGCAGGGAAACTTGCAGAAGTCCGGCAGCAGGTCAAGGGGACCCAGAAGACAAAGCTGGCAGAGCAGCGAGCTGCCCACTGTGCATGTAGGGGAACCCTGCTGGGGCGGGGGTGGCAGCTGAGCCTGCCAGGGCCACGCAGAGGAGGAGGAGGCAGGAGAAGAAGCATGGCGGAGATGGCAGCCATGGAGGAAAGCTACACTCTTCCTCTGAGGAAGGTTAAATCTGGAGATGGGGGGGGGGTTGGGTTTGGGTCTGGTAAGGGTTAAGCCTGGGAATGGGGGTAAGGTTTGGGGCTGATAGGGGTTAAGTTGGGGAATGGAGGGTGGATTTGGGGCTGCTAGTGGTTAAGCATGGGGATGGGGGATGGGTTTGGCCTTATAGGGATTACCTCAGGGGTTGCAACTCAAGTGTAATAAATATGGGGGTGTGGTTGAAAAAAGGTTTCGCACCACTGTTATAGACAATCTTGTCGTGATGATTCTTTGCATTGCTGGAAACCTTATTGTGGATTATTCATTAAAAATTTAAAAAAAAAATCTGTCATCTGTGCATGAAAAGAGATCTATAAACACTGTGTATTTTACTTTATTGGTTTGGCTTTGGCTTTTTCATGTTAGTTTTTCATTTGACCTAACCCTGTACGCCAGCTCTATTTTATCAGCAGACTTCGTCAAGTAATAGTGGATGTGTATAAGTGTGTATGGGAATGCAAATCCTAATGGTAAATACATTCTGTGTATTTTAAAATATTGTTGTGTGATGCTAGTCATTGTGCAGTCACCAAGATCACTTGATTGCATAGTATTTGCCAGCCCCTGGATGGGTAATGCTTAAGTGAGTGAACATGATGTGGGTGGGTCTACTCTCACAATTTTAATTTTAAACTGCTTTGGTTTTAGGAATAACATTTAACTTATATTGGTGTCTTTTTTGTTCCTTTCCCTGCCCCATATACATTTCAGTGGTCAGTATACAATTTATTGTTTTTCTAGTTACAACCCTTTTAATATATTTAAGTTCCTTCCGAAAGGGTATCTTATATTACTCTTTTATCCCAAAAGAGTGGAAACGTTCACTAATTGCACACAGTTTTTGTGGAAAGTAGAATACCATTTTCATTAAATTTAAGTGGGAACTGTGTAATGAGACGTTTTTATAAATTACACACATTGCTGTGGTAGAGCATAAGAAAGAGAGGAATATATTCTTTCATATTTGAGGGATCAAAAATATTGATGTAGCATAAGTTTGATTTTTCTTTTATTTTGTCTGAAGTATATTTCTGTTGTACCCACACTGCCATCATGGCCCAAGAGAAGAGTGCCATGAATGGAAGCTAGCAAGAATAATTCTCAATGTTAACAGTGTTTACTAAGAGAAGAGAGAATTAATAAAATTGACCTGGTTGGTTATGGCAAGGAAACACATAAGTTAAAACCACTGCAAATTATCTGGTTTTGTGGATGTGTGAGAAGCAACAGGGGCTGACAAGTCCGAATAAGAGTAAACCACTAGTTCAAATTAAACTATTCAGCTTTAGTTTCAAAGAAGGAAGGCCAAAATACATCCTTTATATAGTACCACTGAAATTACACCAGAGGTTAAATTTGTCCCTTTGAACAATTTTTTTGCATGAGGTCCTTCAATTAAAGGAGATTATGATTTGGTTTAGACGGGATATTTGTTTTCAATTCTGCCCAGGGATAGCCAGCTTTTGGGCCGACTTTGTAAAATGTGGGGAACTGTCATAACCTTATTATTTTCCTCGCTACTATTAAAAAGGGTACATATACTTGTTTGCTTGTGTGTATATCAAATACTATAAAAGCAGTTTTAAAATACACAAATGTTCTGCTTGTGCACATTCTACTCCATAAATTCTGTTTGTGAAGTGCAATAGTAACTTGCTTATGAGAGAGTGCTGTATAGATACCATTAGTTGGTCCAGTTGAACACATACGTGTTCCGCAGAGATATGCAGGTCAGACTTTCCTTAATATAAATGTCTTTCGTTAATGTTAATCTGATATTCATGGAGAAATTTCTTCAGGACATTCTGTAAGAAGTACAATTTAAACTACCCAGCTGACATTATGCAACACTACTACTACTACTACTACTACTACTACTACTACTACTAGGCACATTCACTGCTACAAATTTAAGGTTTTATAGCCAATTCGTTAGAGCGACACTCCCAAATGCTCCTGGGGCTGGAATAATCATATATGAAAGAAGCACTTCCAAGAGTTGCCTACAGACTTATCATGCTGTTGCATGCATAATCTTTACTTTGCCCTTATGATATTGTTTAATGAAATATCATAGAAGAAGTACTTTTTCTCAAAGTAGGTATTTCTTAGATTGATGTCAAGTGTCACCCCCCCCATGGGACTGTCAATCATTTGGAAGGATAGATTGGATCTAATGTATTTGTGGGTAAAGAACACCTGAACTCTAGTCAACTAATAAGGTTTAGATTGTATTGAGACGCACCTATGAGTTATGTGTTCAGCATGAAAAGAAATGCGTACAAATAGGTACTATAGAGCTGAATAGTGTCATGATGAATTTCAGGAGGCTATTGTGGCAGCAAGAACAACACACTGCTTCTGCGTAACTATAAATATTTCATTTGGCATGAAAACAATTTAGTGGTGGGACACTTTTTTCTGACTTATTCTCTTTCCAGAATGTAGGCAGGTTATGTAGAAAGCAGCATGCATTCTGAATATTATCACAGTCATTGCCCACTTAGAGCAATTTGGAGCAAAAGGATAGAGGGGAGGAATCATTATCACACACACACACATGCACAAAAATCAATCTTGGGTATCTGTCTGCCAGCAGACCTCAGGCCAGAAAAGATGATGATCAAATATAGTCAGAAGGGAAATCCTGTTTTATGTTTTGTTTTGTGTTTTTCTTTTAGGAATGCTTTAGTGCATCCTCACTTGTGTGACTAATGAAGCTTTCATTTTGAACCAGTGTATCTGACAACTGCAGGTGATTCAGTGTTCTACAATTATATTGTTAAAGTGAACAGAGATGGCATAAGCAGAGATACAAACCCTCTTCTGTGTTGCATGGACATAAGATAGTATACTTGTCAATAGTGGGTACTTGAATACTGTCAAAAACCAGCAAGAAATTCTAAATGCCAACAGTATGTAAGTGTATCTCTATATACAACAGGTGTTAAAGATTTATTCCTACAGTATATTGGCTCATTATGTTCCTTCATTTCATCTAGTTGGCTCTTCTTATTAGCAGATGCTATAATTGATCTGTAAATTATTTTAGTCAAATATTTGAAATACATTATTTTGATGGCTAAAAAAATTTTGTACTCAACTGTTCTTCAGAGGCTGCATCTACACTATGAGGTAAAATTGATTTTAATAAAATCCAGATATTAATGCTGGGTTTTATCAGTTTGTTTTTGAGCATCCTCACATTCCCACGTGCTCCCCACAAAATCAACTTATTGCTGCCATACACAAGTAGCTTAAATCAACTGCTGCAGCAGTGTATTGTGAAAAGCTATCCCACAGCTCACTGAGCTCCATAGCATTCTGGCTATTTTCACAGGATCTTTGCAGGCTTGGACCTGGATTTAGAGCTCTTGGGAAAGAAGATCCTCGGATCAATAATTTTGTCTCAAAGGCCCAAGAGGCAGGTCCCTCCTGGCGTGGGTGAAAGGGTGCAGACCCTCCTGAATTTGTGGGGCAAGGAGGATCTACTCCAAGACCCGCAGGTGAAATGCCATAATGCCCAAGCCTACACTGGATGGCCACCACCCTGGCAGAACGAGGTCACCCCCTACTGCAACATGCAGGAAGTCCAGGTGAAGGAGGTCCAGCAGTGCTACAGCCATGCCCAGGGTGCTGTCTGATGCATTCTGGCACATCACCCACCAACTGCGTCTGGATTTAGAACTCCTGGCAAAGAAGGCCCATTTGTTTAAATAGGCACAGTTGCTAATGGGAAGAAGGATTCTTTTGAAGACAGGGTTTAATTTCAAAAGAGCAGCATCTACACTGGCTTTCTTCTTTCAGAAGAAGCTCTTTTGAAATTAGAATATTCAAATGAGGTGTTGCATATGAAAATTTATACCTCATTTACATTTTTGATTTTGCTAATTTGCATACCTCTTTCGAAAGAGGAATGCAAGTGTAGACACCCCCTTGATGTCTAACTCTTATTTTGTTCTACAGAAAGTCACAGCAATGTAGACTAAGACAAAAAGAAGGGTTTTAGCCAGTGTAATGATGACACTGTTTAACACTGCTTCATGTATTCATTCATGTAAAGCTAGGTTAGTCAGTTGTGAGTATTTAATAAATAAATTATGCCTTTTAATGGAAATTGTAATGAAGGCCAATTATAAGTTACTAAATATGCTTCCCATAACACATGTTCACATATCTGAAGAAATATTCACTTTTTGAGTTGAAATTTTGTAGGCACATATGAATTTTTCTGGAAAGTTCTAGAAAAACAGTCAAGTCTTCCAGTGATGGGCAGGTAGAAAATTTCCCATTGTAAAATAATGCTGAAACTACAATTTTTGATCAAAAAATACAGCAAAAAGTTCTGAAATTTAAAATTTTCTGATGATGTAAAGCCAAATTCTCTGCTGGTATAAATTCTTAGTGCTACTGCAGACAGTGGAGTATCTAACCCTTTGTCTTCACTGAAGTGAGAGTTGTCCAGGAGTGTAAATTATATTATACAACATTGACAGGTCGTTTCCGGACATTTTCAATGAGCATCTACAATGAATTTTTAGCAGGGTGTAATGGATTTGTACTCCTTTTGCAACAAAGGTCCTCCTGCTTTCTCTTGGTTTTTCTTACAGGGAAGTTGTGCTGTCTGGTGACTGCAGAGGCAATATGCAATTAGGAAGATCGCAAATGTTTCACTGACACAGCTAGATAGATTCCAAGAAAGCCTTTCATTTAAAAAAACCCCTGCATTCTGCAATAGTCTGCCATTTTAGACTTTCAGTTTAAAAAAAATATTGTCCCATCCAAAGCTTACAAGTTCCTTAATTCCTACTTGGCCCCTAACTCCTTGGTGGTGGAGGCCGAGAGTCATGAGGAGCGTTGGAGGGGAAGCCGTGGAGCTCCCTAAAAATGCAGACTCCGAGAGATTACCTTTTAGGCAGAAAAAATTGTTTGTCCTCCAGTTATCAGCTGAGAGCGGCAAACCACTAGACACTCTTTGGGAGCTGTAACTTTTAACTTGTGGCAGAAAATGTCCATGTTTGAAACCTCTTTCCTGGACGTGGATAGAAAGAGCATTAAAGTGCTTCTGGAGGAGGGCATAGTGGCAGCCAGAGCAGCTCTCCATGTGGCTTCAGATTTGGCAGTCATGCCATGGCCTTTGTGATCTCCTTGTGCAGTGTCTTATGGCTTCTTCCGTCTAACCTCTCGTCCAAGCCAAGAACTAAGTGCATGATCTTGCCTTTGACAGCAAGATCCTTTTTGCAGAGCTGACAAATGTCATGGTCTGAAGGACTCTCTGGTGACACTGACAATGCTTGGCCTTTATATCCTGGTCCCCAGCTGCACCAAGTTTAAGCCCCCGTGGACCTCCCTCCCCCTTGACCCATGCAGGGACAACAACCCTGCCAGGTGCCTTTGCATAAGTCTTTCAAACTCTGTAAGAAGCACTTGTCCCAGCATCCTCATTCAGCCCAGCACCTGGGCTCAGCAAAGGCATGCAGGCTAGCAGGCACCCATTTTGATGAGATGTTTGAAGACAATCTGCCAGGCTGCATGATAGACCAAAGCTCCTTCCCCTTCTCTAACTACCTCTCCGTTTCACCCCTGGCATGGGCATCTACTACGTCAGACTGCTGGGTCCAAAACATGCTCTCCAGTGGATGCATCCTACAATTACTCTCCGTCCCTCTTTAGGTACCCTTTTTACAAACATTTTCTCAAACGAGGGGACACCAACTGCCTTGCCTAGAGGCTGTGTGGGTGGTCCCAGTGGAATTCAGGAACAAGTACTTTCTGATCCCCAAAACAAAATGGGGATTCAGGCCCATCCTTGACCTCTGAGACATCGATCAGTACCTAGCACAGCTGAAGATACAGTTTCCCTTTCCTCAGTCATCCCCTCCCTGAATCTCCATTTTGAGGGCCACAGACACTTCCTTTGCTTCATTGCAGGTCAAGAGCACTACCTGTTTGGAGTCCTCCCATTTGGCTTCTCAGCAGCACTAAGGGCGGGAGTCTGCAACCAAGATAGTGAGAAAAGGCATTTTTTTCCCAGTTTGGTTACAGAATCAATACTGCAAGAGCCTAAATGCATGTGAATATGACACACTCCTTATTAAATAACATCAAAGTTTTAAACTCATTTTAGGATGTCTGCCTCCTGTGATACCAGAATAAGATGTTTTTGCACAGAGAATCTAGGCCCCATCTACTCTGCATTCTTTGAAAGACATTTGTAGAGTTAGGGCTCTAAACATAACTGTGGTTATAACTATGCTTTATACTCATGTAATAAGTGGCAGCAAATGGTGTTTCCTGAACAGTGGAGGTTGCGGTTAGCTAGCAGAACTTATTTTCTTGGAGCTGGTTCAAATCATTAAGAGCTGTTTGGTGGCAGGGTTATCGCTGCATAACCATATGGCCAGTTCTCCTATCTCTGCCTTTTTGACACCAGGGGCTGGCTTACTGCCTTCTTGAACTGTGACAGGGAGATTTCAGTGAGCAATACCAGTCCATTGACTGCTCATTGAGATACACTGTCCTATAAAACAAGGCAACACAGAATAATGACAGTGATGCTCTGCATGCATATTCTGCAGGAACTCCCAGGGTGAGGGTCTTTGCTCCCCACACACACCCCTGCTGGGCAACAGCAGCAGAACCAGCACGCACTGTGCCTGGAGCTGGGTGGGTACAAGATGCTGCCACACACCCAGAGAGCCCAGAGCTAAAGCAGAATGGCAGAGATGCTGTGAGCCTGGCTCACATGGAGGCATGACAGGTCAGCACACCACTGCTGAGGAGAAAACAGCACTGTTAAGGGGAGGGGGGGATTCAGGAGGAGCCCAACTTTCAGGGCCAGGAAAAGGAACTAGAGAAGGGAGAAGAGACACACAAACTGCTCTGTACCTGTCTGGAAAGGACCCTGCTCAGCGCAGCTCGCTGCACCATGTGCTGCTCAAGCCCAGACAGTGCAGCAAGAGGGCCAGCGCCCCACCTGCCCAGTCAAGCACTGGCCAGCCCCACACCCTGCTGACCCGTGACCAGGCCAGATGTAACAGGGGAAGAGGGAGACTTGAGAGCTAGCCAATCTGGAGATCTCTGCTGTGCCACCACTGAAACAACAGCAGCTGAGTCAAAATGTGGACCCACAAATGCCTCCTTAAAGAGCCGCAGGTTGCCAACCATGGCCAAGGGTTTTCACCAACTGCATATTTGTGGTAGCATCTTACCTCAGGCAGTGCGGTGTCCAAACATTTCCATACTTTGATAACTGGCTGGTCAAGGGTAGCTCCAGGTCCTAGATGCAGAGTCATGTTGTCCTCCTGTTGCCCGCACAACACAGCCTATGCCTTCTGGTGCATGAAAGAAATCCATGTTTGTACTGGGACAGAGAATAGAGCTTACAAGAGCAGCATAGGATGCTGAGAGTGCCAGGGCATCCCTCCTCAGGGACAGGTTCCAAGCTCTGGCAGATCTCATTATGGGTGTCTCCTGGTTCCCAGTAACAACAGCCAGAATGTGTCGGCACCTCCTGGGCAAATGGCAGCACATACTTACATTGTCTGACATGCCAGACTCCACATATGCTCCCTGCAGATGTATTTGGCAGTGATCTTCTGACAATCCAGGGACCATCTGGACAAGTTTCTCACCGTCCCAGATCCCATACTTACCTCCCTCCTATGATGGACAATTCTAGGGAATGTACTCCATGGAATACCATTCCAGAGCTGCCATCCAACCATCGAGCTTATATTGAGCACATCTGGGGGACCCTAGGACCCAAGGTATGTGGTTCCTGGACAAGATGGGGCTGCGTATCAGTGTCAAAGAACTGAGTGGTACATCTCACAGGCAAGGCCTTCTGCCTCCACCTAACCAGCAAGAGTCCTGGCCAGAGTCCTCATGGACAATGTGGCCTTGATGTTTATATCAACAACTAGGGAAAAAGACTTTTCCACAACCTTTCCCTTACAATCTGGGATTTCTGTACTGTGCATATATTGACCTGAGGCTTATCACCTCCCAGAAGCCCTGAACTCTCTATCATGGGCCATTTGAGCCAGGACTTCTCTTTGTACCACAAGTACACAGTGAATGTGGCGGTCTTCTGGAGGTGGAGATCTCCCCAGGGGGATCCATTTGCTGAAAACGGAACTGCCACTGCCTACTGTTCTGGTTCAGATGGGGTCTGGGCATGGGCTTCCTCGCATCATGGATGGAGGTGCTCTGTGCCTTTCTCCCACTTCTGGTCATTGGCAAGTTCATAGAGAAAATTGAAAAGATGAGGCCACGGTCCATGATAGCTCTGGCATGGCCCCATCAGCATTGCTTGGCACCCTGTCAAGACTGATGGTATGCCCTCCCATGGCTGCTGCCACTC
Organism: Carettochelys insculpta; assembly: GCF_033958435.1. NCBI lineage: Eukaryota > Metazoa > Chordata > Testudines > Carettochelyidae > Carettochelys > Carettochelys insculpta. The sequence goes on from NC_134138.1 coordinate 226,992,670, forward strand.
TGCCCAGCCCTCCCGTCCTGGGACCACAGCCACCTCCGTCATGCCACCTTTGCATTTCTGCACCGAACAGTATGGATGCTGTGCGGCTGAACCCAGAGGAACATCCTGCCCTCCTTCCCCACTGTTGGGATGTCTGGCGTGAAGGGAATTGAGGGTGGGGGGAGCGTGCAATGCCCCTTATACTTTGGCAGGGACACACAACTCTAGGGGTACTTCTGGGGGAAGACACTTAGGGCACTTGAGCACATGGTGAGCACACACACCTGTTGTAGAATGAACATGAGCAACACATCTCAAAGAACATCTGTTATGGAATAGGTAACTATTTTCTCTTTAGAAGAGAATACTCATACAGCGGCAACCATAATTTTGGCTCCAAGCCCTCCATTCACTGGAGACTTAGTTAACTCTGCTAGTTGCACTGAACTGTTCGAGAGGTGAATGTCTGGGTCTAGCGGTTTCCACCTCTGCTCCAAGGGTATTTCTCATTACACGCTCATGATACCCAAGAGACATTATGCCATACAGATACTTGCTAGTCAGGCAACTCCTCTTCTTGCATGGCTCAGTTGCATCGCCTACATAATTTAGTCCTAAAGATGTTTGGTTAAGAATCACAAGAAAAGAAATGTGAACCTGAGATTGCAGCAACATTAACTCAGCCATACTGTACATACTTCTTTGTTTTTTTTTATTTCTGGGTAAATGTGTAGTTCAATGTATTACTCTTTGACTGTGTTTACCCTAGCCCCCTTCTTCGAAGGGGGAATGGTACTGAGCCCAAGCAAGGAATAATAATGAAGTGCTGCAATGAATATTGCATTAGGCTAATTCTTGATGCGGCAACTTCAAAGTTGCAAACATCCGCGTGCTGTGTAGCATGGGCACTTCGAAGTAACTGCACAACTTCGAAGTGCCCTTACTCCCAAAAAATTTTAATTTTTTGCTCATTTTTTTTCTGGGGTGATAAGCTATTGAATTTGCAGATATCTATAAAGTTGTATTTTTAATTCTTCCAAAAGCATCGAGAACACTTGCTTGGCACTTTCAGTGTTTTGTTGGATGTACAAATCTAATGAAGGTGAAAAGATAGAGAAGACTGGGATAAGATATATTGGTGAAAAACTGTCTGCAAATAGGATAGTGCTGTGCCAAAAACCAAATTTTAAACTGGGGGGGGGGAAGTGTTTGCATTCTTTTCATGGTCATTCTATGACCTGAATTCTGCATTTGCAATGTAGGCTAATATTGTACACTTATGACCCAAAGGTGTAAATTACATAACTAAAGAGCTGCAGAAAGGAAGTGCTAGTGGCAAGGAGAGAGGGAAATTCATTAGTAATAGGAAATCGAGATTAAAATAAATGATCAACTGAATATAGAAATGAATAGGTTATACCCACAAAGCCAAGTACAAGATTTAGGGTGGGGGTGTCAGAGGAAGAAGATAAGAGGAAGGCAAAGAGAATTGTTTTAATTATTGTGAAATCCTTATCTATAGAGCTGGGAGGGAGCAGTTATGAACTAATATATAGAAAAATACTATGGGTTTAAGAGGTGGTTTTTACTGTTATTGACCTTTAAGTTTTTTTTTAATGTATGTATAGTTGAGAAAAATGAAAGTGGCCAAGTTTTTTTGTTGTTTTTTAAGTATATTTTTGAGTGAAATGTTTACAACTTGAGTGATTTTTTTTTTTTTCATCAAAGAAAGGGCACCATGACAATCAAACATGAAAGAAAGCAGCAACCAATGTTTTTGGTGTAAAGGATTTTTTTTTATAGATCAATTTATTTCATTACTTCCTTACATTATGAGATCTACAAAATAATCACTGTACATGACTTGGTATGTGTCTGATATTTTTATATCCCCGTTCACAGGTGTAGATATAATATGAGCTGTTGTGTTACCCTTTGAAAACCAAGTTTTTCTCCCTTTTTCATCCAGGTGTTTTATGGTAATTTAGACATTGAAGCATGTTCATTCAAGGAATAGGACCTATGTAATCATTTTGCTGCACTTCTGGAGTTGATATAGTAGCTAAATGCTGAAAATAGTGGAAATTAATTACATCAGACTAACCTGATAATATATCCATGCTCAGACTATGTTAACAATGTGTGGCATATCAAAAGAAACTTTATAGATATAAAATAAGACCAATATTTTCATACTCCTAATACAGGGGTAGGCAATACATTTGGTGGAGGGCCACTCCAAGAATTTAATTGGTCAAGGGCTGCAGGCTTCCACGATATTAGAGGAGGAGGTAACAGGGGTCTGGGATGGAGGTTGGGTAGAGAAGGGATCTTGGGGTAAGGGTCAGGGTGCAGGGCTGGGGGGTAGGATCTAGGAGGGAATTTAGGTGAAGAAGGGGGTTGTGATCTGGAAGAGGCATGTAGGAGAGGGTTCAGGGTCTGCCAAGGGGTGTGGATGCAGAAGCAGGGAAGGTGCAGGGGGAGGGATGGCTCAGTGGTTTGAGCATTGGCCTTCTAAACCCAGGGTTGTGAGCTCAATCCTTGAAGAGGCCATTTAGGGATCTGGGATAAATAGATTTAAAAAAAATCTGTTAGAGGTGGTGCTTGGTCCTGCCAAGAAGGCAGGGGACTAGACTTAACTTGACTTGATGAGCTCCTGAGCTCCCTTCCAGCGCTGTGAGATGTGTATCTCTATATATCCTAAGCAGGGTGCAGAGGGTTTGGGTTACATGGTGAGGGGTGCAGGAAAGGAGACAGAGGTTTGGGTGGGAGGAAGCAGGTGGGGGTGCCAGTGAGGCTCTGACTGAGGCATTCACCATGTGGCTGCTAGCCAGCAACCCAGGGTCCCTGCCTTCCATGCCCCCACACGTGCTCAGAGTGGTTGCATGGGCCATGTATACTGTTTTTGAATTGAATGCTATGGCCCCAGGAGAGGAAGGAAAGGTACTTCACATGCTGCCAGTCCTGCAAACAGGCAGCTCCTGTTGGCAGGACACCTCCCCCAAGAAGGCAATGTTCACAGAGCCCTTCAGCTGGCTTTCCTGAGTGCGGAGTAGGGACAGGGCATGCAGGAAGCTGGTTGTGGTTCCTGCAGGCTGGGTCCATTGACTTGGCAGAGTTTTTGAATTCACACCTTCACTTTGATTACATCCGGAATAGCTTCTGTAGCTGTTACGTTAAAATTGCATAAACTTTGGTCTGGCCAATGTGACATGTAAGTAGAGTGACTATCTGTCCTGCACTGGGTGGGACAGCCCTGTATTTTAGGGGCCAGAAAGGTCTCCTGATTTATTTTCCAAAACAGGCTAATTGCCCCATATTTGCCTCTCCCCACTGGCTGACCTTTTCGCTCACCATCGTGCACAGGCATAGTTGCTAGTCAGAGAGCTCATTTTCACATGATCTCCACACACAGGAAGAGGGAGCCAGCAGGGGGACCTGTAAAGTTAAGGGTAGGTTGGGGCTGGAGGGTGGGGGGTTTGCTCCTGCATCCTTCCCATCTCCCTAAGGCTCAGGGTAGCTAGCAGGAACACTGATGGCTACTGCCCACTTCCCAGCTCCCCAAGGCTCAGGGACACCGAGAACAGCACCAGTGGCGGCTGCCTCCGGGTTCCTGGCTCCCCATGCCTGGGAGGAGCTGCCCCTCCCCCCATATCTCCCTTTCCCGTATTTGAGATCAGGAGATATGATCACCCTATGTTTAAGTCATACCATATCAATTCAGCTAATTTTGATTGTGACTATTAAGAAATGATTAGAAATAATTTATCTACCTTCATGTTAATACATTACAACTTCATTTATCATTGCTGTGTTTTTTTTTTAAATAAAGGCCCTTCTTTGATATATTTGCTTACAATTAACTGAAAATAAGGGCTGCTGTTTGAGCAACAGGACTGCATGCCCTTCGCTGTCAGAGAAAATAACTTGTGAAATGTCTCACTAGTTTTTTGGTGAACAGTTGCAGCAGCTTGTTGAACTTCACAGAAATGTGACAAGTCATGCATTCTCCAGAGGTTGGCTTTATTGGTAGTAGCTGGCCCTGAGGAGAATTGAGTGATCTACATATGACTTTGTACTCTGCAAACTCGAAAATAAAGTGGTACAATAGAGACCAAGTGGGTTTGTATGTCTGGAAAGAGAAAGTGAATAAGTACTGCACACTTGTTAGAAACCAGTAATGAATGTATCCTGTAATGCATGGAGAACAAGGTTAGACTTCTACACGTAGATTGAAGTTGCCTACATTACAAAGAATGTCTAAGTTAAGGTTTAATTCTGGTGGTAATAGATGTAAATGTTACCATGTATAGTACAGAGGAGAGCCGTGTTAGTCTATATACTATCAAAACAAAAAAGCAGTCCAGTAGCACTTTAAAGACTATCAAAATAATTTATTAGGTGGTGAGCTTTCATTCATGTATAGTACTGTTATCATTCATTGTTGAGAAATATGTGGACATTTATAGATTTCTCTTGAAGTGCATGTTCACTCGGTTCCCACATCATTCTAAATAATGATGGATTTATGTAATTGTCATGTGCGTAGATTTAATCCATGTCCAAAACTGCATTAGATTTTAAACTGGCAGATGCTTATGGCATGAATTTTTTGTAGAAGTGCTGTGCACCTGCACTTTTCGTGCACTTTGGGATTTGCAGGTGCTTAGCTATGCTGGCATCAAGGCCATTAGTATGAAATCCTTCAATGACACAAATGTTCAGGAATCAAGAAGAAATAACACATCAGTTTAATCATTGCTTCTTTCACTTCACCCCAATGGAACAATGTTATTTTTTAATTTAATTTAATTTTATTTATTTTTCCTTCTTTCTAAAACCGAAACTTGAAACTGAAAACAAAAATTCAAAACACAAAATCTGTCCTCTGGCACTGCACAGACTTTATTTGAAAATGTGTTGGTGTATTTTCTAAATCAGAAGAAACCTTTGTCTCTTTCCTTCTCTGTGTATACGGGGTTGCACGCAAGCAAGTCTGCATAATCGCAACATGACACCTACCAGTGAAGCCGGTAACATTGTGGCTACTTCTAGGAACTCAGCAGCAATGTGGCTTGCCTTTGTTCACTACTTTTCCTTCAATATTCAAGCACTGTGGTTTGTACCCAGCAAAAGTAGTACCAGGCTGGTGTCACCTTGGATTTACAGCAGTGTAAGAATGTCGATTACCTTTCCCTGGGTTTGAAAATAATGCTAGCATTATTGGATATAATTGCCTTGTCCTTTTCTCAAGCCCTGCCTGTCATCCTGTAAATCAAGATCATGGGAATGTTGTAGGAGGATGCACACAATTAGTGCATTTCATAATGTGTAAACTTAGACTGTGTTCAGAGACAGTCTAAAATGCTAATAGTTGGAAACTCAACTTCAGTGGAGCTGTTTGTGTCACTTTCTTTGAGCAAACTCCGTTCTTTGAGGTGAATGAAAGAGTAGTGTATGTTACAAATCTGTTGCTCTCTTATCCTGAAGTATCTAGAGTTTGAGGGGATGGGACAGTGAATGAAAGAACCTTACAGCATGTTGCGTTAATTCCTCTATCTACTAAGGCTGAAAACTATTACGTGGTTTACACGGGGTTGATAGACTTGTCAAACCTCTGGGCAAAGTGCTGGGTGGGCAGCTCCACACTCCTGGAACGAGCAGAGCTGGGGGCGGCCAGCCCTAAGCACAGCCTGGAGCCTGCCACACCGTAATGGTTGGAAGCCCTGGCACTTTTGAATTGTCAGGTCCTGTGGTTTATTAGTTTAAATGCTTGTGGTACATCTTCATTTTGTGTCAGCTCAGTTTTTTTTCAATGGCAGTAGATGCGTAGCATAAAAAGTTATGAAACACATAACTTAGAGAGGCAAAGTATTGTTCAGTACTTCACTTGATAATCCATTCCTGAATCCAATATTCAAATTTTCTTCTTTCTACTGTACTTTAAAGTGAGATGTGAAACTTTTAACGGTGTACTAGTGTATAGAAGGCCATAGTTTTTTAAGGCTTTCCGGTGTCATAGATTGTAATGCTACAACTTTGAAGGGATCACTGTGATCATCTAGTTTGAAGTGGTTTTCCAACTAAGGTCCCCTCTGGAATTACAGGAATAGTTTAAACTTCAGTGAAGCTGAATACAAAATATTCCCTGAAACAGACTTCTTGATGTGAAATAAATGATGAATTACAGCTTCATTTATTCCAAATATTCTGCTAATTAGTGACAGATCTAAAAATGTTGATGAGATGTGACTTTACTGAAAGTCCAGAATCTTCATTTAAATGCGTGTCTAGTCTCTGTCTTGCGCTCTCTCTCTAATGTTTATGTATTAGTCTCTGAATAAATAAATACACACTCACATGCCCAGAGTAATAGGGTTCCAGTGTTACACAAATGTTAAACTCACCTCCTACCGAATATCAATACATCATCATTTAGAGTTAAATAAGACAAAGCAGTTGCCCTTTTTGAAGCCCAGAGCACACTCAGATTGAAATTATCTGTTACCTAATAAAAGAAAAATGTCACAGTTCTTCAGATATTGAAAAATCTTGAGAGTGTGCAGCATAAATTTGTCACTGTTATAATACCGAAGAATGACTGTCGTGGTTTTATATCATTTAAACTGGGAGGAGTGTGAAAGGAGAGAGAATTTAGGAATACAAAAGTAAACATTTATGAGACAGATTTGTGGAAGTATGGTTTAGTGTGCAAAGTGCAGGTGAGATATGTCTGATACATGTAATTCAACATATGGCTCCAGAATTCAACAGTGAGTCTCTAGAGTAGAATTTTCTTTTAATTATATGGTATTGCCAAAACTGCTAATGGTGCAGTGGTGGTAGGAACAGTGAAAATTGTAGCGTTTATTGACAGTTGATATGTTAACCATAGTGTTGTCTAGCTTTGCTTATAGCAGGTCTAGATGTCACAGTACAGGTTGAACCTCTCTAGTCTGAACTCTCTGCTCTGGCAACATCCATGGTTTAGCAAACAAAATTGTAATTTCATAATCAAGTTAGTCTGACAAAATCTATTTTCTATAAACTCATGCTGAGTGGTATTAATTATATTACCTTCCCTTAATCCTTAATTAATCAAGTCCTGTATCAGCTGTTCCATGATTTTGCCTCGTATTGACGTCAGATTGACAGACCTATAATTATTCAGGTTATCATGTTTAAACTTCCTAAATATTAGCTGTCTGACAGTCTTCTGGAATATCTCCATGTTCCCAAAGTTATTGCAAATCAACCAATGGTCCAAATATGCATCTTGCCACCTGGTTTGTGTTGTATAAAGCCGCCTCTCAGTCCAGTACAATGCAGATATAAGTTCTGGAACTCTGTCATCTCTGGTTTTAAGATCTGTAACTTCTTGTAAGCTTTGCTTTGCAGTAGCTAGTAGGTCTAAGTATTGTAAGTTAGTAAGAAATTATTTATAGATTCTGTGCATCTGTAAGAAATGCTAGCTGTTCCTTTGTGAAAGAAATTGCTTTCTCTGATGCGAGCTTTCCTTTGTATGAGTGAGGGAAGTGTAATTGTGCATGTGGATATACAATAGAATCAGTCCCCAAAGCCAGCCTGTCTGGACAACCAGCTGCTAGCAGCACCTTAGTGGCCAGAGAGTAATAGGAGCTGAGCCCTGCAAAAGAACCCAGGTAAGACAGTGAGAGGGGCCCCATAGAGAGAAGATCAAAGTCCCGTCTGCTGTTAGCAGATGGCTCATGCTCCTACTAAGTTCTGGGCCGGTGGTGATGACTTGGTCATGCAGTGTCCTGAGGCAGTTGAACAGGACAAGAGCTATGGACTGAAACACATAAAAAGATGGACAAAAAGGCTGTTAGTGAGCTCTCTTTGCCATCACCAGTCTGCAGGAGTTAGTCTTGGCTGGCTGGGGAGGGAGGAGGAGGGAGGTCCTGGCCTTGGGCTCCTCCCCCTCTCTCCAGGATGGATGGTACTGACTTCTCCGAAGTACTACACTGACAAGAGAGCAAGCTGACAAGGGGGTCATAGAAGCAGCTCATCACACCGGATTCATGACTGCAGGCAGATGCACTGGACCTGTTATACCTTGGCTTGCTTCGCTATCCCTGTTCAACTCTTTCCTCCTTGAGTTCACCTGTGTAAGAGTCTAAGTGCGGCAGGGGATTAGTGTGTGTGGATATGTGCTTGAAAGCTAGTTCTTCTTTTCCTTTAGTCCAATAGTGGCATTTAATAAAATACACATGAGTGTAACCCTGGGTGTTCTCCAGGGAAAATAAGGTAACAGTTTGTGTATACCCATGTTCCTTTATGTCCTACATGTACAAAATGACCATCAGTCAGGTAGACTACCATTCTGCATGTGAAAGTCTCCCCTGATCAGGCTACCAGTTCCCAGTTGCCAATAAAGGTAGCTTATAAATAAATGTTCCTGCAATGGAGGGGTGTGGACATGATGCTTTCCCTATATTCTTTTTGGATGCATCAAGTTCTGTGGCATCTGTCTACCATATGGGTCTGCCCAACATAGTGACTAACATTTCTACAATACTTTCTACCAGAATATAGCAACATTTATTGTGGATTCAAATATTCTTCATTTTAGTAATCATGGTAGAACTTTGCCATTAGTGGCTACTTTTGATCAAAATCAGATTTGATTTTTTTAGAATACTCTAAAATTTCAGTTTCCACACAAAAGGCATCTACTTAAAACTAATGTATTTGCATACAGTTTCATGCAGGGTATTACATTTTCCTCCTGTAAGCAATATGCAAACATAGAAAGAGGGTCACAGTGACACAGTATAGGCACACCTTCTGATGACTTCAGAATAGAAATCTGTCACCATTCTGCATGTAAACAGAACCTTAAAAGCATACCAATAGCAAGTGAACATTGTCTCCTATTATCTTGATTGACATGTTGACATGGGGCATGTGTGAAACACCCTGCAGAAGCACAAGGTCTTCTTTCTGCCCCAATGAACTTTCATTCTGACACTTTTGCAATGTGCTAAACTAACAAGCTGCAGGGCATTGGAAAATCATACATTTAAAAATAATGAAACAAAATACTGTATTCTTATTTCAGAAAAATGTTCTGAAGTCAGATTAGGTGCTGAATTTTTTTCCAAAGGCTTGTTTCTTTTTCAAGAGCAGATTCAACATAGACTGAATCCTTTTCAAAGAGAGATCAAAGTCACAGAGAACTGTGCTGAAGAGAAATTGCTGCTGTGCTTTAAGCTCCTGAAGGCTTAATGTTGGGATCCTTAGGCTGTTAAGGTCACTGATGCTTGGTTCTATATTTTAAATGACTCAAATATAATCATTTCTTGTTTAAAGATAGCGCTGAGTTTGAAATATTATGGAGGTGCTGCTTGGTGCACAGATGCAAGAGTTTGGAAGGAGACCTTGATAGAGCAGTGTTTCTCAACCCATGGTATGCATACCCATAGAGGTATGTGAGAGAAGTCTGGGAGTACCATGGCGCTCAAGTTGCACGCCGTTCTTTGAGCAATGAAATGTGGCTCCTGCTTGGTGCTGTGTGCCGGGAGTGCTTACCACCGCTCTGCACGTGTGCCCCAGTGTTTGCAGGGGGAAGTGCATGGCAGTAGTGGCAGCAGCCCTGGTGAGTCCCAAGCATTGGGTTAGTGTGTGTGTGGGCAGGAGAGGGGGACTGGTTAGAATGGAGGACTGAGGGTACCTGGTTCTGGGGAACGGCACTGAGACACATATTATGTATTTATTTTTATCTCGCTCTCTATATATAGATATATAAAAATAAAGGTATAAACTATCTCTGTGTCTGCCTGAAAATTGTGAGTACTGGGGATACTTTTTGAAGGGGTACTTTATATATATATATATATATATATATATATATATATATATATATATATATAAAGTTGAGAAAGAGTGTAATAGAGTAATGTGTAACATAACTCAGTTGAGGTGCTGGTTATTGATGTAGTACCCAGAGGCACTCATCTGGGGTGAGTGAAGTCTCTGGTCTACAGCCTCAGCTGTGAGCTAGCTGGCCTTTAGCTCATGTGGTAGAGTGCAGGGCTTTAGACCTTATGCTGGCAGGTTCTATCCCTGGAGCTGGCAACCCAGGTCTGTTGGTGTTACAACTGGTGCGTTGGCTGGGAAGAACTGCTGGAAGGTCTCAGAAGCTTGGGATGTGCTTCCTCGGCCTGGGAAAGCATGTAATACCCAGAGGCACTGAAACCTCATCTGGGGTGAGTGAAGTCTTTGCTCTATAGCCTCAGCTGAGAGCCAGCTGGCCTTAGCTCATGTGGTAGAGTGCAGGGCTTTAGACCCTATGCTTGCAGGTTTTATCCCTGGTGCTGGCAACTGCAGGTCTGTGGGCGTTACATTGACAAATGACCAAATCTTTCTATGATCTGCATGCCCCAGAGTATGACTGATTTCTGATTCCACAAAAAGCCAGAAGGAAGATAGGGCTGTTTGGGAAAACCTATGATTTGAAAACAGTAAACAGCTCTGTGTTCAAATGCTGTGGATCCATAAGCTTCTTCACCAGGCACACACACAGACAGACCTAGTATGTATGACTGTTTTGAGTACAAACTTTTCTCAGCTTCCAGCTATGATACATTGAGTGTTGATGCAGTGTGCTTGCAATGTTGCTGATTATAGGCATTCAGATATCTTTAGCCTACCCCCTCCAATAATTTAAAAGAATAAACGGGTGTCCTTTCCTTTTCTCTTTCATTCTTGAGGTTACAATCAAGTCAGGTTAGCAAGCTTTTCTCTGCAATCATGAGGATTGGAAACTTTTTTCTTTTTCTTGAAAGCTTGAATTTCATGCAAGATCTTGATTCTATCAAGCTGCTTGGAATGAATAATGACCACATAGTTCAATACTTATGATAAAATCATGAGAACAGGCAACACTGAATGTAAAGGTTTAGTTCCCTCTGTAGCACCATTCTGCTGTATTTCCTTCCTCTCCACACATGAAACCTGGGAGTGGGTGGTCCATATGTTGAAAAGGTGATTTTGTTTCTGACTGCATTAATCCAGAGCCTGTTCCCACATCCCTTTTCATCTAACATAATCTCTCTGCTTTCTCTTCTTTTTATTGTAGGATTGGAGTGTGGGAAGTGGGGATTCCAGTTAAGGTGATCAGGTGCTTGGTTTTCACTTGAAAGTTGGGTTGCAAAGGGGACCTGACAGTATTTGGTCAGATCTGCCTACTGGACACACAAAGGCTGGTGAAGGGGGAGGCAAGGGGTTACCAGGTCATCACCTCCACTAGCCCCTACTTAGCTGGGGTTGCCTCCTACCTGTGTTAAGCCAACCCAGACAGGTGAGAGAGAGAGCAACAGTGATGTGATGGGGTAAGAGGAGCAAATGGGGTGAGGGCCCTGGGGAAAGAGTTGGGGAAGGGGAAAAGGAGGGGCAGGGCGGTTTCCAGCACTATTTCTGGAGGGTCATGTTTTGAAATATTACACAGCTGGTAATACTATTTCCAGTGATGGGATAAAACCTGTATCATGCTGAATTTCTAGAGTCAGGACAGGAACTCAGAGTCTTCATGCAGATGAAGCTTCCCATGATCCATAGGGCTTGTGTACAGAACTACTGTCTGATTGATCTGAGGAATCCTCATATCTTTCCCTCAAACAAAATGCTTTTGAGGACATCTGATGGGTAAGTTTTACACAGTTCTCTCTCTCGGGTTACCCTGCCATGGAAGATTTACTCAAGGCCCTGCAAGATTAGAAGCCAGTCAGACAGCTCTGCATTTCTAACCTAATTTCCAAATATACATGCATAATTTATAAACACTGCTACATTTTGCGAAGAAATTAACTCTGCAAGTTTGATGGATGCTTACTATTTTTATATATCCAATATCTTTTCTTTTGAATTTAAAGACTACCACATTAAATGTTTTGTGGAATGGTTATTTTTCTCTTAGATGCCCTTTGCATTGAACACGAGTAATTGGTAAGCAAAGCAAGAGAGCTACCATCAGTCATCCCTAACAGATCAGTAGTCTTAAAAAGCCTGCAGCTGGAATCAGGCTTGATCTGATTGCTGATATGTATCTACTGTATTTGGGTCACCGTGTGTGCCTGATGAAGTCAAATTGTAAGATGATCGCGATAAGGGGAAGACTAATCACTTGCCTAAATACAATTGAAAAGATGGCTTACATGCAAGCCACTGGTTTTCTGTCCTTTGATAAATGCATGTAACGTTGTTTCTATCCCAGGCTTAATCTGCTAATGGTCTTCTCAGAAGGTGATTACTTTTTAGTTTGGTAAAGATTTGATTGGACCCAGAGAGCAACTGTTCTGAGCACAGTTGTTAGGATTCAATCAGGTGCTAGAGTTGTCAAATCAAAGTGTAACAGTCATCTTTTGACAATTTTTTCAGTAACAATTCTCTCTGATTTTATACACTCATATGGTCAATATGTTGTTCAGATTCTATATAGTCTTAAAGCTCTGCAATATCTACAGCTAGAAATAAGTAGGAGAATGCTGATCTCAGTCTGAGACAGTTTATTTGAGAAAATGTATATATGCTTACAAAACACAAGGTGTGGTGCTCTGCTAGGCTATAATCCCTGTACTATTTTGTATGTGAAGTTACATGTATAAACATTATTCTCCATGGAATGAATAATATTTGCCTTTTTCACCTACTATTCCACAGTTTAGGATTTTTAACTGTACAACAAGCACCTCTCTTCACCTTTTTAGTTTTGATTGTAATCTGTGGATTTCCATTTTGATTGCCTCATGAGATGCAGGATTTGTTTGTGTCAGGGTTTTTCAGGAATATTTTATTTCAGCATTCTAACATCGAAATGAGTTATTTCTGAAACAAGCATTCACACTACAAGACCATTTTGAAATTGAGCATTCACACTAGAGAACCCAATTTTGGAATAAGAACAATGATGGATGCCAACCCTGGAGGTCAATTAAGTCATAGTTACCTCTGCTTAGTACACACTGAGTCAATTTCAAAATTGAGGCTGCCAGCAAAAGTCGTTTTGGTGGAGTTACTGTTTTGAGTTAACTGCCCTGATATTTCAAAATACCCTTGCATCGACACTGCAAAGCTTGTTGTTTTTCTAGAACAGCCCCCTCCCAGCCCCCCTGCAGGAAAAACCTGGGACAGACAAGCTCTTAAATGAGGATAGTGAATAGCTGGCAATAGATGCAATCAACAATATACAGTAATCTCCAAGGTGCACGTAATTTAAATTTCATGAAAGCTGGGGAAGGCTTGAGGGGATGGGTTGGAGCTCTGTGAGGGGGCAGGGGAGTTGGGGCTGCGGTGGGGTGGGAGGATGCAGTTGAGCCAGGACTTGCAAAGGATTGGGCCCAGGGAGTTGAGCTTGGGCAGGGGGTTGGAGCCAAGGCTGTGAAGGTGGTGTGTAGTGGGTTTGAAGCCGGAGCCCCTCATGTACTGGGGGTTTGGAGCCTTGGGCACAGACTGAAGCCAGAGCCCTGTGTGCTAGGGGTTGTGAGCTGGGGCCTCCGGGGGCTGAGGAGGGGTTTGAATGGGGTGAACTGCGCTCGGGGGTTAGCTGGGAGGGGTAGAGCCTCATGCACCTGCAGCAGCTAACAGCGGGAGCCCCACGCATGCAGGGGACAGGAGCGGGGTCTGAACCAGACGAAGGGGGGATTGAACAGGGGTGAATAGGTCAGGGTGGGTTGAGCTGTCAGGGGCATTGGAGCCCCTGTGCATGCCAGTGGCGGCTGAACACCGGAGCCCCACGTGTGGGTGGGGGAGTGAGCTGGGGCTGCATGGGAGAAGGAGTTGACCTGGATGGTGGGTTGAACGGGGGGTGCACTGGGGCAGGGGGTTGGGGGTGGGGGTTGGAGCCCCACGCAGTGCACTCAGGGGGGTGAGCTGGGGTGGTGGTGGGGGTTGTGCCAGCAGGGGGGGTTTAACGGGTGTGAATCGGTACGGCTGTCAAGTGGCACCCTTCTGGGAAGGGGGTTTTAGCCTGCCTGGCTGCCCAAAAGCCTTCCCCTGCCTTCCCAGAGTGGGGCCTAGCACCGCTCTGGGAAGGCAGGGGGAAGGGGCTCTTAGTGTGCCTAGCTGCCTGCAGCTGCAGGCGGGTAGGCCAGCTGAGAGCCCAGCAGCTTCACGTTGTGCAAAACTCACCTTAAAGTGAGTTTCTCGCAACCTGAAGATGTGTAAAGTGAGGGATTACTGTATGAATCGGGGGGTCAGCCACGTAAGAGCTGGCTTGCGTACTGTGGTTTCGTGTACTCTGAGACCTTACTGTATAATAAAATAAAATGGTCAAAAGAAATATGATATGCCAAAAAAAATGTGTCTCAGGACACTTCTGTTTTGCTTTCTGGGAGTTACGTATTAAGAAGCTTTGTGGTGCCCTCTTAATGGGGATTCCAGAGTAATGGGCTACCTCTAACTTATGAGAATGTAGCAGCCAGTTTAGGTGCATAATCACTGCAGCAACCCAATAACAAAGAAAAAACTGCTGTTCTGTAACTCATGTTCTATGTAATTTTAATAAATTAAGGCAACAAACCTAACAGTATCAGAGAGGTGGCCGAGTTAGTCTATATCTTCAAAAACAACAAGAAGTACTGCGGCACCTTATAGACTAACAGCTGTTTTGGAGCATAAGCTTTCATGGGCAAAGACCATGACTGTGTCTACACTTGCATTCCTCTTTTGAAAGAGCCATGCAAATGAGGTAAATTTAAAATGAAAATGAGGTTCAGATTTGCATAGCTGACACCTTATTTGCATATTCTTATTTTGAAATAGCTTATTTTGAAAGAAGAAAACCAGTGTAGACACTGCTCTTTTGAAAGTAAACCCCATTTTCGAAAGAATCCTTTTTCTCATAAAAAAAGGGAAGAAGGATTCTTTCGAAGATGGGGTTTACTTTCGAAAGAGCAGTGTCTGCACTGTTTTTTTCTTTTGAAATAAGCTATTTTGAAATAATATGCCAATGAGGTGTCAGATAAGCAAGTTTGTACCTTATTTGCATTTTCAGTTTACTTCATTTGCATGCCTCTTTTGAAAGAGGAATGCAAGTGTAGACACAGCCCATCTGAGGAAAAAAAAGTAGTCAAGTAGCACTTTAAAGACTAGCAAAATAAATTTTTAGGTGAGCTTTTGTGGGACAGACCCACTTCTTCAGACCATAGCCATACCAGAACAGACTCAATATTTAAGGAGAAAGATGATGTCTGTCTGGATCTGGGCGAGTTTTTTCATGTAGTTGATGGATCTATGTTCCAAACCGCTAAATGTAGTCTTTGCCCACGAAAACCTAACAGTGAGAGGTTCATGCAGTGGAACCAACCCTGGGATCTCTACCTAGACCAAAATCCCATTACTGCCTTTTTGTGAAGGTATAGGCTAACATGGCTACCTCTCTGAGACTATTCAACTGCAGAACTGAAAGTGGAATTCTGCTTTGGGGTATGGCCGTAGCTCTTGAAATAACATGTTCTTGTATGGCAGCATCAGAGTAAATGTCTAACAGCCTCTATCATTTCTTGTAATTCCTTACCTTCAGTAGGGAAGTGTTTGTACAGAAATGATGACTAAACATTTGCTTGTTCAGTCCTCGTAATAATTCATGCTTACTCTGAAAGTAGAAGTTGGGAAATGCTATAACTTTGATCTCATTACCTGGAAAAGATAGTGTCTTGGCTGGGGTTTGTGTATCATGGTCTTGAGTTAGATGAACTCCTCACAAACGTGAATCTTTACAGCTACAAGGCAGACATTCTGCCCTTTGGCTAATCTGGGTCTGTTTCTACTTCTTTGATCCAATTAGAGACATAGGGGTTTTTTTTTTTCTTTCTCACTCTTGATGCTGCATGTGCTGAATGTTAGTGGCAGACAATCACCTTGTCTGTACATTGAGTACTGTATGTGCAGAGGGTGCATGCTTGTTTGTTGACAGCAAGAGTTAAAAAGGGAAGAAAGGGGATCAGAAAGATGAAACCAACAGAGAGCTCAAAAGAGGGTTTCTTTAGTTACTAAATAACTAAACAGAGATTTGGAGATTATCCATATTCACCTTTTCCCAGCAAACTACACCACTTCTAGTTTTTTATGTTATGATTACAGTGTTTGTAATTTATATTTTAATTATTATGGAAAATTTGGCCCACAAGACACTTCAGCTTCCCAGTGCTGTTCTGAACTATATGCCTTTCACTTGGTGCGACTCTTGTCCCCACCTGATCAAACCCAGTCCTACATGTACTTTATCAGCACTTTTTTCCCCACCATCCTTCTTTGGAATTACTCCCGACTTCAAAGTGGGCCAAAATTTCAAACTTAGTTTCACCAACAGTTCCATTTTTGCCTTGTTCCTCCCATCATGCCCATCTGTTCATTTGCATTTTTGCTGTGTAGCCGCCTACAGGGGACGTGGGCCTCTGGAACTCAGTGCAGGAACCTCTGAGGCTGCAGCGGAGACTCATTCTTTCTGTGTGTAAGTGTTCTAAGTGACACTACATGGGACAGTGAACCACACCCAGAGGCACATGGGTTATAGCTGCTCAGAGAGAGATTGAGTATTTACGTTTGTACATATCTGAAAATCAGAGCCCCATGTGAGATATGCCACTAAGGATACCTTTGGTTTCAACTCTTACCAACATGTTATCCACGACATGTTGCTCAGTTACTATATTTAAAGGCTCTTGGGTTTAGATGTATAACTTTAGGTTGCATAAAAACAAAAACAGTCAGCTTGATGAAAAAATATCACATCTGATATCTGGTGGTTTTTAAATCATAGTCTGAACAGGGTTAAGCATATAAAAATGTTGTGAATAGAATTATTTGTGTCAGTAGGCTTAAGCAGCTTTGTAAATAAAAAAAAAAAAAAGGAGCTTTATCTAAACTTCCTCATTAAATAGTTGTGCACAGATTAAATATCAAGGTTTTTTTATGGTTCAAAGCCACTGCTAACAAAGTGATAAGATAATGCATTTTGAAATCTGTTTTGTTTGCTCTTCTAGTCTAACTATTTCCAATTATAGCCCAATTAATTCCTTTTCACTGTCAAGAACCATTACATGAAGTGCTTTTTGTTTAATAGTGTGAAAAAATGAGGCCAATATAAATTGCACTGGAATTTCTTGTATCTTTAGCTTTCCATTCACAAAAATAAAAAAGTTACAATTTACCTTTTGTATTTCAATGATGCATCATTGACTCCTCCAATCTTTCTGCCCTTCAGGTCACTAATGAGAAAGCTGACACTGCAAAATAATAGTTCAGAAAACATGAACTCAGAGGCCAACTGTAAATGTATATATTCCAAAATGAAACTCCTTGGATATGCCTACACTAGCCAAAAACTTCGAAATGGCTATGCAAATGGCCATTTCGAAGTTTACTAATGAAGCGCTGAAATACATATTCCGCGCCTCATTAGCATGCGGGCGGCCGCGGCACTTCGAAATTGATGCGGCTTGTCCAGACAGGGCTCCTTTTCGAAAGGACCCCACCTACTTCAAAGTCCCCTTATTCCTATCTGCTCATAGGAATAAGGGGACTTTGAAGTAGGTGGGGTCCTTTCGAAAAGGAGCCCTGTCTGGATAAGCCGCGCGGCGGCGAGCCGCGTCAATTTTGAAGTGCCGCGGCCGCCCGCATGCTAATGAGGCGCCAAATATGTTTTTCAGCACTTCATTAGTAAACTTCGAAATGGCCATTTGCATAGCCATTTCGAAGTTTTTGGCTAGTGTAGGCATATCCAAGGAGTTTCATTTTGGAATATATACATTTACAGTATTGGAATATATACATTTTGGAATATATACATTTACAGTATATACATTTGCATGGCCATTTCAAAGTTTTTGGCTAGTGTAGACACGGCCCCTATTAGCAAAAGCTAATCGTTTCTCTTGCTCTACAAAATCAGCATACATATAAGTTTAATGTATTCTGTGGTAAAGACAAGTGTCATCCCTGCGATTTAAATGGTGATTTGACTGATCCAGAATATATTGAGAGACAAGGTAGGTAGGTGACACTATTTTGTTTCTAGATAGAAAGCTATAAGAAAATGTCAGTGTAATATTTGATGAGATTTAAAAAAAAAAAAATCAGATGCTGCTAGAAGTTCCCAAGTCTGGTAAATCATCATTATTCTGAAGACAGCAACAAGCATTTATGTAATCCCTTAAAATACTCTTTAAAATAGCTCTAATCCTGGAAATAACATTTCTGAATTTGTGTAAGAATAGAAAGAAGAAAGAGGCATTCGTTTAAATACTTATAACACAGTTATGGTAGCTATACTTTAAAACAGTGTTAGTACTACTGCTCTGATTTCGGAACTATCTCTGGGAATAAAAAAAAGTGTAAAATGTAACATCTAAACTTTCCCATAGATCTTTCAGACAAGAAAAATGACTCAGTTGTGGTGGCATTAGTGACCTCTTACTGTAATATTAATATTGCAGATACATCCTGTATCTTCTGGTGTGAGATTTTTAAGTACAATTTTTTTACTGTTTTGCATAGAACAGAAATATCTACTATATACAGGTTATACCTCTCTAGTCCAGCACCCTTGAGATCTGAGCGGTGTTAAGCGAGAGAAGTTGTTGGACCCCATGAGGTCAATATTGTTTAGCAGCATAGCCAACACTTCCACTGCTTGTTGGGCTCTTAGAAGGCAAATTACAGCTAAATATCAGCACAGATCACTGAGAGTCAGGACTGGTGGCTGTAAATAAACTTTCTAGGACCATGGGAAACTGGGCCACGCCCATAAGTGATCATTCATCTAACTGAAATCATGCCAGATTATGGATGTTGCCACACAAGAGTGTGCCACTTAAAGCTCTTCAAAGTGTTCCTTCCATCTGTTGAGCTGCTCATTTGGGTTTGTTAGCATACACCCCTCTTTATCCTGTACTGGCTTGATCCACTGCACATCATGACCCAGTTAGCTTCCATGTGATGTTATAGAACTCTTTCAAGTTTCCCTGTCCTGCAGCTTGTTCAGCTTGTTGTGCAAGGTTTTCCACAAAGTTCTTCTTGTCCCATTTTACAGCCCTTTTAACTTTTGTTGGCTTTTGAATACAGTCTCTGACCTTCCACCTTGGCTGCTCCTGTTTTGCTGCTGTTGACTGCTGCTTTTCTGTCATTTCATCCCTTCACTTTGCTCAGAGTTTCTGCTGTGATTCATTCTTTGTGACACCTTGTCCTCTTTCTCAGTGTTTTATCACAGGTCTCTTTCCAGTCTGTTTTGGTGTGTTCCCATATTTGTTCCATGGTAGCATCTTTTGGGATGAGGTTTGGCAGAAGTGCATATCTGTTGGACAGCTCCACTTGGAAATCTTCTCATTTGTAAATCCTTCAGCTGCTTCATGTTGAATCTCAGTCCTGGCTTGGTCACTTATGTGGTGTACCTCTTGAGCTTGAACTTGATTTTTACCATAAACAAATGGTGGTCTGAACCTGCATCTGCTCCTCTTCTAGAGAGGACATCGTGCAGCGATCTTCTAAAAGAGCTGTTGATACAAATGTAATCAGTCTGGTTGTCTGACTGGCGTTCAAGTGAAACCCAAATGACCTATGGATTCTTTTGTGTGGAAACACTGCCACCTTTACCAATCTGTTGAAGGAACAAAAGTCATTGAAGTTCTCTCCGTTTTCATTCATGTTGGCTTGGCCTTCTTTTCCCCATGGTCTGTTCTCTGCCTGTATTTATGCTTCTGATTTGTGCATCACAGTTGCCCATCAAACCCAGCGTATCCTTCTTTGCTCTTTGGTTCACCATACTTTGTAATTTCTCATAGAAGTCCGTTTTACATTCCTCAGCTGCTTCGTTGGTTGGTGCATAACATTGCACAATCAGTACCTTTTACACCTCAGTGTAGAATCTAGCTGCGAAAATGTGTAATGTTGTTGTTGTCCACTCCATTAAAGGACCAGATGTGTCTCTTGATAAGATAAAGCCTACACCTTTTGTGTGTGGTGCACCCTCTTCTTCAAGTCCTGAATACATGAGGGTTTCACTTGTTGCCAGGTGTAGCTGCCCAGATTGTGTCCATCTTGTCTGACACAAGCCCAAAACTGCAAGCTTGTACTATTTCATCTCCACTGCAGTCTGTGCTGTCTTCCCCGCTTGATACATGGTACAGACATTCCATGTACCAAACTGGGTGGTTGTCCTGGATGAGAAAAGAGTCATCTGCAGGGCAGCTTCTTGTCGGCTTTCCCTGCCATGCTTCATACTTAATACAAGCAGATTGTCAACTCCTCCCAAGACTTGTCGTTGTTGGTTTCTTTGGAGATGTTTCTTTAACTTCTGTTTTTTAACAGACTGGATTGTTAACCCTAAGCCAACCCCTTTCACCTTGGGAGAGTCAGCTTTGTCTGGTCTCTACCCTTTAACCTGTCCAGTTTGGGTGACCTTTCCGGGAGTGGCTTCCACTGACATAGCTGTCCAAGTCCTTAAGACACCCAAAGCCACCTCACCATGACAAGAAATGGACTGTGAGGTAGAGTGCTGGACTAGAGAGGTTCACTCTGTATTTTAGAGAGTTTGTCTGTTTGATCTAGAACTCCTAAACAGTAAGAGCTAGGCCCACCAAATTTGGTACTCAGCTTCCTATTGTCATAGCTTAAGGCAATGTAAGGGTTTGGTTGTACCAGAAAAACAGGGTATGCTAAGAATGAGATTGGCTTCATGAGAAGCAAACAGGAAAGATACAAAGTCACCAAATCAAGTACAGTCCTCAAAATTGACATAGCAATGAATATTGAAAGAGACTGAATCAAGATGAGCCAGAAAAATAGGATGAACTTAGAATAGGTTTCAAGTATCAGAGAAGTAGCCGTGTTAGTCTGTATCTTCGAGAACAACAAGAAGTCCTGTGGCACCTTATAGACTAACAGATATTTTGGAGCAGAAACTTTAGTGGGCGAAGACCCGCTTCACCAGATATACTCACGCATCTGACAAAGTAGGTCTTTGCCAACAAAAGCTTATGCTCCAAAATATGTTAGTCTATAAGGTGCCACAGGACTTCTTGTTGTTCTTTTAGAATAGGTTTGTTTCTCAATAAACCTTACAGAAAAGAGAGAAAAAAGAAGAAATTTGGACTTGTACTTTGTTTTGGCACAAGTAAATCAATGCTTATGGTATGAAAACTAGAAGAAAATGTTGGAAATCAAACTGACGATAGACCTTGCTTTGATAAAACATAGCTAATGATAGGAATATATAGGGATGAAGAAAAAATACACTTGTTGTAATTCCAATTTTAAAAAAAACTACTATACAATCCAAAATCCAAAATAAAAAATTAATAAAAAAATAGCACTTTTTGAAAACTGTAGTCATCTAAATTTTTTATTTAAAAAACCAACCCTTAACTGAGTTAAGGACCTGAGCAACACCAAGTAAATTTGCTAGTTATGAATAAAATAAATATCTGTATACCAATTATTAGAATAAAAACACATTCTAGGATTTTGTTTTTGATGGCACCAGATCTCTTTGCTAACTTCTTTGTTAATGTAGCTGACTGAAAACCTGAAAGTGTGCCAAAAATTTGGGTTGGGGAGAACAACTGTGCAGAAACTTTTACAAAAATAAATATTAACATAGAGATATGGAAAATTCCAGCCATTTCTAGTTATTAATAGAAGGCCTTAATTGCCGGTCTTACAAACACTGCAGTTGCATTCATATAGGCAGAATGTGTCTGGAGTAAGTCTTGCTACAGTATTGTACATTCTGTCCCCAAAAAGGTTCAGTATTGACCTTGTGCACTAAGGGTGTAAAATCCCATTTAATTAGACTGATATGGATGGTGCAGCCCCCATCCGTGGTGGTCCCAGGTGCACCAGGGACCAGGATGCTCCAGACCTCTGGAGCAGCCCTGGTGTGTGGTGAGTGAGGGTGCTCCAGCACACCTCCCCAGCTGTTCCTCCCTGTTTCACAGTCCCCATCCCTAGCCAGTAAGAGGAGGAGGGTTGCACCAGCCTCTCCCAGTTAAACATTAACATCCCTGCTGTGCAGACATTTTCATTTGATTGTGTGCTGCTCAAGGGAGGAAGGCATTTAGAGATTCATACTCTGGCATTGTTTTACTTTTCTTTTTTCCTCTTTTTTTTTTAAGTGAAAAATTCCTGGAGGGCAGAGCATTGCAGGGGCAGAACTGGAGGGTCTGATGCAGCTTGAATCTTCCTTGCTCTGTGGGGAGGGAACCGGCTATATTACATTGGAGCACCATCCTTGTGTTCCTACACTGTTGTAGCCAGTGAGCAGCCTTCCTTTCTTCACTACTCAGTCAAGATATACTAGCGGGGTGCTAAGGACTAGACTTGTCCCTTACCACATCAACAGCAAAATGTATTATACAGTAGTCTCCTTGTTTCAAACTCCCAATTTCTTAGTTCAAGTATTGTCTAAAGCACCTTTTCATTAACAGTCAAACTGTAATCTTTATACAGACGGAACTCTCTGCTCGAGTAAGGATTGCAGAATTTACTTTTCAATGCAAAATGCTCCAAAGACACTTAGGACTAAGAAATGATGTTGGTTTTTGGTGTGAGATGTCTGGTTCTTTTATTCTGGATAAAACAAGCTGCTTTATTATGATCTGCTTCCTCTTTGTAACAGAGAACTCAGAACTGTCTTGAATTCAGCAGGAACTTATAAATAAACAATTTTGACAACAGTGTCAAAAATGGCATTAAGGTCCAGGCAATGGAAGCATTGATTTAAGAGCTTTGCACAGTTATTGGCTTTTGCACCCATTTGCTTAGGAATAATAATCTCATGTGGTGTCAGTCACTCAGTCGGCTCTTCTTCTTGTCATTGCAGCTGTTAAGTATTGCTTTGTTCCAATCCAGATACGTTTGGATATGGTTTGAAACGTTTGAAGTTTAAACATTTTCTCACTGACAAACCTGTAAAGTAGTTCAGAAAAAATAAAATACAATGTAATTACAAGAGAGTAACACTGAACCATCTAGTCTCATGAGAAGTCCTGCTGAAAGTTCAGTGTAGGTCTAAAAACTTTTGAAAAGTTGTAATGTGATTGTAGCTGGGATGGACCACACTGAAAGTGCCATACCAGGAGAAACAGCAGGTAATCTATAAAACTGGTGGTTCATTCTGTAATTATGTTCTCTAAGCCAGTAGCAAAAGAGCATCTGCAGAATCATGCTGATTAAGTAAAAGCCAAACAACCCAACCCTGGGCTCCCTTCTGGACAAACATGTCTGTTATTGTGGGATGTTTTTGAAAACCCACTTCTCCATAAGGAGGTTATTTCTAATACTGAAGAATCAGACCTTTAATCCCTAGGTAAATATGTATCTCATATCTTATCCAAACACCATTCTGTCAGCCAATCCTTAACAAACTAACTGAAGTTTCATAGACTCATAGGACACTAGAACTGGAAGCGACCTCAATAGGTAATCGAGTCCAGCTGCCTGTCCTTTCAGCAGGACCACATACTGTCTAGACCATCCCCGATACGTGTCTTTCTAACCTGCTCTTAAAAATCTCCAGTTATGGTGATACCATAACCTCCCGAGGTAATTTATTCCAGTGTTTAACCACTCAACAATTAAGAGAATTTTCCTCATGTCTAATCTAAACCTCCTTTGCTTCAGTTGAAGACCATTGCTCTTTGTCCTATCCTAAGAGGCCAAGGAGAACAATTTTTCTACCTCCTCCTTGTAACCCTCTTGAAGGTACTTGAAAACTGTTATCATGTCCCCTGTAAGTCTTTTCTTTTCTAAACTAAACAAGCCCAGTTCTTTTAGTCTTCCCTTATAGCTCGTGTTCTTTCGACCTTTAATAATTTTTGTTGCTCTTCTCTGCACTTCTTCCTCAAATTTCTCCACATCTTTCTTGAAATGTGGTGCCCAGAATTGGACATAGTACTGCAATTGTGGCCTAATCAGTGTAGAGTGGAAGAATAACCTCTCGTGTCTTGCTCACAATACTCCTGTTAATACATCACAGAATCTTGTTTGCTTTTTTTGCAACAGCATCACGCTATTGACTCATATTTAGCTTGTGGTCCACCATGACCACTAAATCCCTCTCTGCAGTACTCCTTCCTAGACAGTCATTCCCGTTCTATATGTTCCTTCCTAAGTGAAGTACTTTGCATTTATCCATCTTAAACTTCATCCTGTTTACCTCAGACCATTTCTCCAGTTTATCCAGAGGATTTTGAATTCTGACCCTATCCTTCAAAGCATTTGCAACCCCCACTCCCTGACAGTTTGGTACCATCTGTAAACTTAATAAGTGTACTCTCTATGCCAATATCTAAATCATTGATAAAGATATTGAATAGAACAGGTCCCAGAACAGATCCATACGGAACCCCACTTGTTATGCCCTTCCAGCATGACTGTGAACCATTAATAACTACTCTTTGAGAAAGATTATCCAGACAGTTATGCACCCACCTTATAGTGGCCCCATCTAAGTTGTATTTTCTTAGTTTATTGGTAAGAAGGTAGTGTGAGACTATGTCAAATGCCTTACTAACTTCTAGGTATGCGACATCTACCACTTTTCCCTTATCCACAAGACTTGTTATCCTGTCAGTAAAAGCTCTCAGATTGGTCTGCCATGATTTGTTCTTCGCAAATCCATGCTGGCTGTTACCTATCACCTTATTTTCTTCCTGATGTTTGCAGATGAATTCCTGAATTATTTGCTCCATTATCTTTCCTGGTACAGAAGTTAAACTGACTGGTCTGTAGTTTTCCTGTGTTGTTCTTTTTTCCCTTTTTATAGATAGGCACTCCACTTGCCCTTTTCAAGTCTTCTAGACTTCTAGGACTTTTGAAAGATGATAGACAAAGGCTCAGAAACCTCCTCTATCAGCTCCATAAGTATTCTAGAATTCATTTCATCAGGCCCTGCTAACTTGCAGACATCTAATTTTTCTAAGTAATTTTTAACTTGTTCTTTTTTTTTATTTTTTTTTATTTTATCCTCTAAATCTACCTGCTTCCCACTAGCATGCATTATGTTAGGCATTTCTGCTTTGGCCTTCTTGGTGAAGACTGACACAGAGACGTCACTAAGCACCTTTGCCATTTCCTAGTTTTCTGATATTGTTTCTCTCTCCTCACTGAGTAGTGGTCCTACCCTATCCTTAGTCTTCCTCTTGCTTCTAATATATTTTTCGAATGACTTCTTGTTACCCTTTATGTCTCTAGCTAGTTTAAGCTTGTTTTGTGTCTTGGCCTTTCTAATCTTACCCTTGCGTACATGTATTGTTTGATATTGTACGTTTTGTTTTGTTTTTTACGTGCTTGTATTGTTTTGTTAATCGAAGGTGTCCCTATTTATTTTTTAAATGTGACTAATTGTTCCATATTTGGGCCCTCCTGATGCTGACCTTTTCCACCAGCAGCTGCACAGGCAGGTCACTTCCCTGAGCCTCAGAAAAGCAGGAGGAGCATGGGCAGCTGCCGCTGCATCCCTGCCACTTCCCCTGGCCTCCTGGGAAGGGCTGGTGGCTGGCACTTCCCAGGGGCTCAGGAAGGGCCAGCAACTGCCCCTTCTCCAGGGCTCCCAGAGAGCTCTGGGTCTGCTGCTTCCCCAGGGCCTGGGGAGGGCTGGTGGCTGCCACCTCCTTCCTGGATCCCCGGGGCTTTGTGGAGCCAGGAGGAGCCACTCCTCCCCGCTATATCTCTCTGTCCCGTATTTGGAACAGGGAGATGTGGTTGCCCTTCCTTAATGGGCCATCAATACATAGCTGCCCAGCCCTGATGTAAATCTATATGGGGAGTGTCATGAAAAAGATGTTTAAGATAGAAGTACATAGCCAATATTCGTAACTTCAGGTATGAAGATGACACATATATATATAAACCAGAGGATATGTATAAACATATGATTCTATGATGATCATGCTTCGCTGTCAATTTTTCTGTTGATGCCTTATATGCCATATTTTGTACAAGACTTATGGTAACTATGTAATAGTGACAAGTATCAGAGAAGTAGCCGAGTTAGTCTCTATCTTCAAAACAGCAAGAAGTCCTGTGGCACCTTTTGGACTAATAGATATTTTGGAGCATAAGCTTTCGTGGGCAAAGACCCTCTTCATCAGACCCCCACCAATCATGCATCTGATGAAGCGGGTCTTTGTCCACAAAAACTTATGTTCCAAAATATCTGTTACTATGTAGCAGTGGTAACAATAACATGTCAGTGGTCACCTTTCTTATTCACAGCCTCACAGTGATGACATTCCTCCATTGCTGTCTGACATTTCCTTGCAGGTCACGTGTTCCACATGTAGATATATGCCCGTCAATTGTATCATAATTTTGAGACGATTTATGATCTTCACATTACAATCCATATACAGGTTGAGCTCTCTAGTCCAGCACCCTTGGGACCTGGCCAGTGCCAAATGAGAGAATTTGCCGGACCACAGGGAATCAATATGGGCTAGCAGCATTACCAATGCTTCCACTGCTTACTGGGCTCTTAGAAAAAGCAACGAGGAGTCCTGTGGCACCTTATAGACTAACAGAAATGTATGAGCATAAGCTTTTGTGGGCAAAGATGAAGTGGGACCCCTCATTGCTTTTGCAGATCCAGACTGCATGGCTACCCCTCTGATGCTGGGCTCTTAAAAGACATTTAAGGGTAAATTACATTTAAATAACAGCATAGAACACAGAGTCTGGACTGTGGCTGTAAACAAACTTTGTGGGACCAGGTGAAACTTGGCCACAGTCAAGGTGAATGGTTGAACGGCTAATTTAAAAGCATTTCAGATTACGGATGTTCCCAGATAAGGAAGCTTTGGATTAGCGAGGTTCAATCTGTATAACTTGTTGTTGATTGTATTGTCATAGCACCTAGGAGTCCAGGCCTGTGCATTCTAGGTGGTGTACAAACACAGAACAAAAAGATGGCCCATTTCCCCAAAAGATGATGATGTAAGTATAAGAGGAGACAGAAAGACAAGGGGGGGGAGTACAAGGAATGAATCAGACAATAATGGGCAGCATGGTATGCTGTGGTCTCAGCACCACAGTGTTCTAGTTATTGCTAGATTTTTGGAGGGTAGGCCTTAAAACAAAGGACAGTTTTAATATTTACTTTACTTTCAGTGCTGTATGGCTCAGAGCAGGGGGTGCCAATAGTGGCCCATGAGCCGATTTTTATCAGCACACGATGTGGAACCTCAGCCCTGCCTCTCCTCCCCCATGAAGACAGGAGCTTGCTCAAAGCCATGTTGCCAGCTAATGCTACCAACCACCACCTAAACAGTAAAAAAGTGCTGTTGTAAGTAGGACTATTGGTGACTAACAAGTATCACCAGCACTCGGGCCATGCATAGTCAAGAGGTCAGATTTCAGCACTCTGCATCAGAAAGGTTGCCGCGCTTCGAAATTGACGCTCCTTGCCGCGTGCGTCCAGACAGGGCTCCTTTTCGAAAGGACGCCGCCTACTTCGAAGTCCCCTTATTTATGGGAATAAAGGGACTTCGAAGTAGGCGGCGTCCTTTTGAAAAGGAGCCCCATCTGGACGTGCCACGCGGCGGCAAGGAGTGTCAATTTCGACACGCATGCTAATGAAGCGCTGAATATGCATTTCAGCGCTTCATGAGTAAACTTCGAAATATGGCCATTTCGAAGTTTGGGGCACGTGTAGACACGGCCATGGTTGCCTGACATTAATGCTCTGGCTTTGTTTTCTTAATCATCATGTTTTCTGTCTGTGATGCTTCCTGTTTGTTTAGCATCTATTACCTTCCCCCAAATTAACTGCATATTACAGCCAGACACATCACAAGTCTAAGTTTCTCCTGCTGTCCTTCAGCCAGCATCCTTTGCATCTTCTGTGTGTTGAAAGCTAACTGATGACCCACTTCAGTACTAGAAATTGTCATTAAATATTTATCTGCATAAACTTCCTCCTTTGTTCTCTTTTTTTATGCTTTACTAAAGGGGAGGTCATAAATGAACAGTAGTTGTCTCCATGCCATCATAAAACTAGTGAAGAATAGTCATGTATATGCAAATGAAAATTGAAAGTTGAATATTCTCTTTATCTGGAATAGAATGGAGCCACACATTCATAGCATTCCAGTTCCATTTCAGCTGAAAAGTTCTGACTTTTTTTTTCTCATCTGTGTCAAACTTTTTAAATGGAACGGACAAAATATATTCTGGCGTTGTGTTCATGCAACATCACATCACCAGAACTTTGTTCTGACATTCTAGTCAAAGTGGATTGCAGTCAGGTTGTAATCACAGGGTAGTTACATAAGCAGTAACACACATTAGGGGCTGGCTAATGTGATAAACTCACACTCAGTTGCAAAGTCAGGCATGAAGTGAAAGGCCAAACAATTGTAGCACCTCTGAGGTGCAGCCAGTTAGCACATTCTCCAGCGAGTTCTAGTTTTCATCAGATGGAAGGCTTGTTTCCTAAGGAAATGCAATTTTATATTAGCGAGTCCTAAAACATCTGACTTGAGGTAGAAATGAATCTGTTTCCCATTCCTGTGTTTTGGTATGACTTTTTAATGTCCTTCCTCTCTCTGGTCTGCAGAACAAAAGTTGACTGCCTCGGTTGATTTTTATGTTTCCTTCTATGTGCATTTGATAAGAAAATCAGCAGTCGCTATTAAAACACTCTGGGCTTGTCTACACTACCACCTTCCGTCGAAGAAAGGATGGTAATTAGGGTGCTGGGAGTTTACTAATGAAGTGCTGCTGTGCATAGGCAGCAATTCATTAAGCAAATTTCCACCCGCGGCAACTTCGAAGTACCAGCACGCATCTAGTCGCGGTGCACCCGCCGGTACTTTGAAGTGCTGGGACAACTTCGAAGTACCAGTGGGTGCGCCGCGGGTAGATGCATGTCAGTACTTCGAAGTTTAAAACTTCGGAGTTGCCCGGGGCCGGGGCGGGGGTGGAATTTTCTTAATGAAGTGCTGCCTATGCATGGCAGGACTTCATTAGTAAACTCCCAACACGCTAATTACCATCCTTCCTTCGAAGGAAGGTGGTAGTGTAGACAGCCTCTATGTTTGTACATATAAAAGTAGTATATAAGAAATGCACCCAGGCTTTGACAACTGAAAGCCTTTGGTGGTTTGAATGCTATTTCCCAGTCTATTCCGTACTCTGCTTGCCTCTCCTACGGTTTGATTCGATGATAACAAAACTAGTAGGAGTATGTCTATGCAGAAAGGAAGACCTTTGGCACCAAGTCTCAGAGCCCAGGTCAATGGACTCAGTTTCACTGGGCTAAAAGTAGCCATGTTGCTGTTTAGGCTTGGCTTGGAGGGACAGTTTCAGAGACCAGGCAGAATCCATGTTGGTATTTTTAGCCCCACAGTCTGAGCTTCATAACCCTAACTCTGTTGTCTCAGTGCCTAAGACGTGATGCTGCAAGTTTAGACATTAACCTAGGCCTCCCATTTCAGCTGCATTATTAGATAGCTGGCATGTAAAGAGCTGCTTAAGCTTGAGGGTGTGTTATGTGTGGAAGGAAGCTACATTAGGGATAACTTTTCACTTGTAATTGAAGTTCTGTGAGGACAACCACCAGAGAGTATGGTTTGGGATCTCATTCAAATATAGAGAGAACTGTCCCTTTAATCATCCCCCTCAGCTGTGGTTTACTGAGGTGTTTAAAAAAAAAAAACTCGATGGAGGCCAACAACTGGTCTGGCTTTGCCTTCCAATAGGTTTTCAGTCTGTCTCTTCTTTCAAGAAGCTCAGAAGCAGCTTCTATCCCTCCACACTCACAGGACATTGACAAAATGTACCCTGGCCCCCTTTCCCCACATGCACTGCTGTAAGATCTGCAGTTCTAGTGGGCGGTATGAGCCCCCAGTCCCAGAATGCGCGTCTCCTGAATGGACATCAGAAATTGCACAGAGCTGGACCTGGAGCTCATTGTGAAGGACCAACTTGCTCTACTGAGCATAGAGGAGTTAGCTACAGGACAATATAAATGCAAACGTGATGGTTTGGGCCAAGCTGGATTAAGAACAGAGCTTTAGAGGCTGCAGGCAGGCCAGGGCTAATGGCTAACAGAGATGGGGGTAGAGGGACCCCAAAAAGATCTGTAGGGTGTAAAAAGTCCAGATCTTTTTGTGAATCCCCCTTAGTCCAGGACCCTGAGCTGGACCCACTAAAGCCTACACACGTTATCTGGCTCCGCCTAGCTAGCAGGAGGTAGCCTCCATGCACTACCCCTCCACCCTTCTGGCCTGGAGCCATGCAGCTGCAAGTACAAGAAAACGCCATCCTTGCACTGCCCTCAACCGCAGGAACAGCACCCTCCCGCCAACAGCTCCCACTGGCCATGATTCTCAGACAATGGGAGCTGTGGGACCCAGTGTCTGCAGTCTAATGCAGGATAACATGACCTGTGCTGACCCTCTACTTCATCTCCAAAGGTGAGCTGCCCCAGGTAAGCACCCTGCACCCCTGCCTGCAGAGCCCCCTCCTGAATCCTGAGTCCCTCTCAGACACCATACCCCAACCCGGAGCCTGCTTCAGCAGCCGAACTCCTGCCCAAAACCTTCATCCCACTCCAGCTCCTGCCCTGAGCTCCTGTGCAACACTCCCAACCCCTTGGCCCAAGCCTGGATCCCCTCCTTACTCCAAATGGCTCAGCCCCAGCCCACCTCACAGACTGCACCCCGACACACCTGTCCCTGCTGCCTCCATTAGCAGCCCTCTCCCAGCTTCTGAATCCTTTATTTTTGGCCTCATTCTAAAGCCTAGGGAGGCCCACAAAATATAATTGCCCCAGCCTCCCAGAAGAGTTGATCTGGCCCTAGGTTTGGGGTAGAATACAAAATCATCAGCATGAATCTAAATGGCTGTATTTTAGGGGTGGCCAACCTGCAGCTCTTTGAGCCATTAAATGCAGCTCCTCCTCAGCAGCATGCCCCATGAGTGCTGTCCACAACCTGCCCATGTACCCCAGTCCCAGAAGCAGTGGTGACTCTGATGAGTCACCAGCATTGAGTTCTTGTGGGGTGGAGGACCTTGGGGGTTCGGGGGGGAGGGGATTGAGCCACTATTATACATTTATTTTTATATATAATATATATCTAGATATATATTGTATGTCTATCTGTCTATCTATCTATCTATCTATCTATATATATATAATAGATAAAAGTAAATACATAATATGTGGCTCTTTACATTCTAGCCACGTGGCCCTTTGCACTTGACCCATAGTTCTTAGTCTCTGACTGGGTGGCCACCCCTGCTGTATTTTTTCTTCACTGGTAAAGCTGTAATTAAATTACGCTGGTTATTTCAAGTGCATGCCCATAACACCTTGCTACCACACTTCCATCTTTTTTTGTACATGGCACGTTACATATATACTTTCCAAGAGTTTACATTTTATTTTCATATTCTAATCACTGTTTGTAATTTTAACTAGAAAGAATCAACCTGGACAGAATAAAAAAGCAGTCATGTAGCAATTTAAAAACTAACAAAAAATGTATTAGATGATAAGCTTTTGTGGGACAGACCCACTTCTTCAGATCTGGAAGTTCTGTTAAATTCTCATTATGCCAGTTTACTTTCATCAGAAAGATAGAAAAAAATTAAATGAAAACTGACAAATCAGCTACAGAAGGAGGTGAGGGTGAAGCGTGGGGAAGAACGGGAAGAAAAATACTTGCTGCAAGTGTCTATTAAATGACTTGCCAGAGGTCACTACAAATATCAGAGGGAGAACCTGTCCTTGTAATGCACAAGGAAATTGCTACCTCTTTTGAAACCTAAGCACAAAGTGTCAAACTCGAAAATGGACTCCGGTTCAGATGTCTCCCTTTGTAAGCTGGCATTAAAGTCTCTCTCTTCTAGGATGCAGATTTTCAGGTTTTGGATGTTATGGCCTACTCTGCTGACATGCTCACCGACAGGTTTATTTGTATTCAGATGCCTAATTTGTGTCCATTGTGTCCCTTGATGTAAATCTGTTATATAACTTCACAGCAGGGAGCAACATGAGGGAATCACTGTATAACACATTGTGCTACCTGGGGGTTAGCACTGTGCAAGAGTGCAAGTCTGCATAGTGAGCCCCTCTCCATATACTATGAATTAGTTATCCAGAAGCTAGAACCCTTTATGTAAGGGTGCAAAAACAAGGCAAGAGGAAGTCTAGCTTTAGTAGAAGCTCTACTAGGGCAAGGGTGAGTCCAAGATCTGCTTACTCTTTTCATCAACTGACATAGTTGGGCCAGCATGGGAGAAGATGTGGTGACAGCTGTGTGTGGGAGCATGCCCTAGCAATGTTAGTAGTGATCATGAACCATGCTGCACCATTGGTTCAATGCAATTATCTAGCATTTTTGCTAGGATTTATGATAATGCCATTCTATTTATAATGTGTGAATGTTTTTTCTTTAACTAAACACATATGTGGGACGCTTGTGCAACTAGTCTCTCCAAATGTGTTTTCTGAATATGTAAGCACAGAGTCTTTGCATTTTATTCTCAGTATTATAAATTTTTTGGAAAGACTATGGCAAATATGTTGGCCATGGCAGACCTGAATGAAGGTGTTTTACTTTCTAGGATTCAAGGATGGCACTGAAAGTCCTTCTTCCTATCTGGTGTTAGGAAGAAGGGCTTTTGAAAACTGGGGGGGGTTCCTTTCGGAAGGTCCCATCTCCACGGGCGATGCATGATTCGAAAAGCCACACTTTTGAATTGCTGCAGCCGCCATTATGCTAAGGAGATGCTGCATATTCATTGCAGCACCTCATTAGCATCTTTCAAACCCTCTTATTAACATGCCCCTTTTGAAAGGAAGGGGCTCATGTAAACCCAGCCCTGTGGTATAAAGGACATATAAAATCAATCGAAGAAGAAAGAGTTACTTAATTTCTCATAACTGTTATTCTTCAAGATATGTTGCATATGTGAACTATACGATTGTCTCCTTCCTCAGCACTGTGATGTCTATCTTTGAGATCATGGCACAAAAGAACTGATGGATGGTTGGATGTCTGCACTTTTTTATAACCTCAGTTCAAAGCACAAGAAAGCCAGGGCCAGGGAAGGGACACGCATATAGGTACCACTAGGGAAAAGTCTCTGGCACCAGTGCAAGGTATGCTTACATATATCATGTAAAACTCAGCTGCAATGTGTTTCAAAGAACAGCAGTTACAAGAAGGTGAGTAGCCTTCCCACTCCACTCCCCATCCCGCCCAGTTAGAATCACCATTCCTATTCTATTTCAAATTCCTTCTCTGGTCTCTTGTATGAGTTGTGTGTGATGGGCCTGACGTGCCTGATAACTGATAGTGAAAAGCCTGTTAGTTGTAAAAGCTGTCTGAAGTGAAGCATTCAGTAAATGTCAAAATGCCAGGTGTAAGTGTTTCACTTTCTCCAGAGGAATTATGAAAGCTTCTGATATCATTCCAGTAATAGAGGAAAATCTGTTAGCATCTAGATTAGTGACTGAAACCAAGGTCCTAAAGGCCACCAAGGGAATAGTATAGTCAGTGTATATTGCAGAGGTTTAGTTATTACCGTTTGAATTATTGTAGAAGGAAAGAGCATATAATATGGTCTCTGAAATCCTATAGTTTAATTTCTGTGTATTTCATTTGCCATTTTTAAACTAAAACAATGCTTCATGAAAAAATACAAAATTCACATATATAAATCAAATACATTAGGTAGTATAAATGTACAAACTAATATTTTATGATGTGCTTTTGCAACACAATTTATCACATTTTTGCATATGTAAACAAAACACTCCAAAAGTTGCCTGTGTGATCTTTCCCTTACACATTTGTAGTTTGGTTTCACTCTACAGTTACCTACCTTTTAAACATTGTGTAACAGCTTTTTGTCATTTAGTAACATTCCACAGGGGTTCTCAAACTGTCACAATGCTGTTTTAATAAGGTTGCGAAATCTGGCTCAGATGTGCTCAGGTCCGGGGCCAAAGCCAAACCCCAATCCTCAAACCCAGGGCCAAAAAAACACCCAAGTCTGAGGGCTCCAGTCCTGAGCAGCAGGACTTAGGTTACAGGCCACCTGGCCTGCGGTTCAGGTGTTTGGGCTTCTGCCCCTCCCAGGTGTGATGCAGCTTGGGTGCACTCAAATTTGCCATCATCCCTTCTGGGATCACGTTGTAACTTTTATTATCATAATTTTGAGATTCCCTGAAATATTCTGGTTGAAAGTGAGACTTCACAATACTCACTATCAAGTTAATACTGTCATTGCCTTTATTTATAGGGATAAAATTTCAGAGGACCTTAAGATGGCCTCGAATGTACTTGCTCTGATCTGGATGCCCAGTCATTGCTTGAACAACTCTAAGCATGGAGATAAAATGTGACCATTAAAGTTGCGTTAGCTTGATTTCGTATGAATTCAGAGCTTATAATATTTGCAGAATTGCATGTTTCAAAGAATTTACATTTTGAAAAGCTGTCCCTTAATTTGATGAATTCTGTATCCAAGATTCCACATTCATTGCTCACCTAACCCTTTTCACAACCAACATTAAAATATTTTCATACATTTTGGAAAGCCAAAAAAAAACTATACAATCTGATCTCCTCTATAACACAGGCCAAAGAATTTTACTCAATCACTCTTGTATTAAACCCCATAAGTGGTATTTGCTCAGAACTGTTTCATCCAAAAAGCACCCACTATTGATGCAAAGACTTCAATAGACTGGGAATTCATCATTTCCTGTGGTAGTTTGTTCCGGTGACTGACCATCTTCACTGTTTTAAAAAAAAATAATGCTCATTTGAATTTGTCTGGCTTTAAATTCCAGCCATTGATTCTTGTTAAATTATACAGTAACAGAGAGAGAGAGCCATGCTAGTCTATATATTATCAAAACAAAAAAGCAGTCCAGTAGCACTCTGAAGACTAACAAAATAATTTATTAGGTGATCACCTAATTCATTAGGTGATTATTTTGTTACTCTTTGAAGTGCTACTGCACTGCTTTTTTGTTTTATTAAATTATACATATAAACAGGGTTTCTTTTATGATATTAAAACACAGTTACTTGATAACAATAAGATCCTCTTGCAGAGCTCTTAGGAAATTCTGATCAGCTGGTAAGAAATTCATTTTCTTCCCAAGGTAAACTCTGACTCTAGCACAGTACTTTCTCTTATAAAGGATACATAGGAATAAAAATGTGCAGCAATCACTAATTAGTCAAAAAGCAAAGGGTTTTGCATGGAATAATGTAGTACATACAGTTGGGTGTACATTTTGTTATTCCATGCAGCTGTTTTTTTTTTCTTTTGGCAGTGCCATTCATATGGGTAACAGCAACGAAGGGTCCTGTGGCAACATAGACTAACAGAAAAGTTTTGAGCATGAGCTTTCGTGAGCACAGACTCACTTCATCAGATGCTGGTCTTGGAAATCTGCAGGGACAGGTATAAATAAGTCAGAGCAAGGGTAGGGATAACAAGGTTAGCTCAGTCAGCAAGTGTGAGGCTTACTACCAGCAGTTGATCTGGAGGTGTGAACACCAAGGGAGGGGAAGCTGCTTTTGTATTTAGCCAGCCATTCGCAGTCTTTGTTTAAGCCTGAGCTGAGGGTGTTGAATTTGCAGATGAATTGTAGCTCAGAAATCTTTTGCACAAACTCAGAGAGACATCATTTTTCTCTCCAAATGGAAACGAATGGACATCATACCAAATGGACTAAAGGTGAAAAATTCTTTGCAATCTACATACTGCACAGACTACAGTGAGAGATTATGCCATACACTCTCAAAGGAACTGAGGAACCACCTAATCAGCATCCTGTACAACAAACAGGAGAACATCAAAAAAGAGCTCTCAAATCTGGAGTCTTTCATAAAAAACCAACCTTCAACACAAACTTCCACACCGCTGAACTTTACTAAAATAAGACAGGAGGTTTACATTAGACACTTCACTACTCTGCAGAGGAAAAAGAACTGCAAGCTGTCTAAACTCCTGCCTGCCACACAGAGCCACAGCAGTGGTACCACTAACTCAGCCAGCAATATCGTCAATCTGTCCAGCTACACACTCAGTTCAGCAGAAGAGTCTGCTCTTTCTCAGGGACTCTCTTTTTGCCCCACCACCCGCACAAATAATACAGTTCTGCTGTGATCTGGAAGCCTGCTTTCGCTGTCTCAGACACAAAGAATACTTTCACCACAACACTGACCAGCACACGGTTACACAGACACCCTCCCAGCAGCACAAGAAGAATAACTCCACGTGGACACCTCCTGAGGGCAGAAATAATAGTTTGGACCTATATATAGAATGCTTCCTCCGACACGCACAGGCAGAAATTGTGGAGAAACAGCATCGTTTGCCTCACAACCTCAGTCGTGCGGAACGCAATGCCATCTACAGCCTCAGGAACAACCCTGACATAATCAAAGAAGCAGATAAAGGAGGAGCTATTATCGTCATGAACAGGTCTGACTACCAGAAGGAGGGTTTCAGAGAACTCTCCAATACCAAATTTTACAGGCTACTTTCCTCAGACCCCACCGAGGAATACACTAAGAAACTAGCAGCAATGAAGGGTCCTGTGGCACCTTATAGACTAACAGAAAAGTTTAGAGCATGAGCTTTCGTGAGTTAACTCACTTCTTCAGATGCTGGTCCTGGAAATCTGCAAGGCCAGGTATAAATAGGCCAGAGCAAGGCTGGGGATAACGAGGTTAGCTCAGTCAGGCAGGCTGAGTTGTATTGTCATCAGTAGATCTGGAGGTGTGAACTCCAAGAGAGGGGAAGCTGCTTTTGTATTTAGCCAGCCATTCACAGTCTTTGTTTAATCCTGAGCTGAGGGTATTGAATTTGCAGATGAATTGTAGCTCAGCAATTTCTCTTTGGAGTCTGTTCTTGAAATTTCTTTGCTGCAGGATAGCTACTTTTAAATCTGCTACTGTGTGTCCTGGGAGATTGAAGTGCTCTCATATGGGTTTTTGTATATTGCCATTTCTGATGTCTGATTTGTGTGCATTTATTCGTTTACGTAGAGACTGCCCAGTTTGTACGATGTATATGGCAGAGGGGCATTGCTGGCACATGATGGCATAAATTACATTGGTAGATGTGCAGCTGAATGAGCCCACGATGGTGTGGCTGATCTGGTTAGAAATGGCAATATGCAAAAACCCATAGGAGAGCACTTCAATCTCCCAGGACACACAGTAGCAGATTTAAAAGTAGCTATCCTGCAGCAAAGAAATTTCAAGAACAGACTCCAAAGAGAAATTGCTGAGCTACAATTCATCTGCAAATTCAATACCCTCACCTCAGGATTAAACAAAGACTGTGAATGGCTGGCTAAATACAAAAGCAGCTTCCCCTCTCTTGGAGTTCACACCTCCAGATCCACTGATGACAATACAACTCAGCCTGCCTGCCTGAGCTAACCTCGTTATCCCCAGCCTTGCTCTGGCCTATTTATACCTGGCCTTGCAGATTTCCAGGACCAGCATTTGAAGAAGTGAGTTAACTCACGAAAGCTCATGCTCAAAACTTTTCTGTTAGTCTATAAGGTGCCACAGGACCCTTCATTGCTGCTACAGATCCAGACTAACACGGCTACCCCTCTGATACTAAGAAACTACACCATCTGCTCAGGACACTCCCTACACAAGCACAAGAACAGATTTATACCAACACACCTCTAGAGCCCCATCCGGGGCTATTCTACCTACTACCCAAGATCCACAAACCTGGAAATCCTGGACGCCCCATCGTCTCGGGCATTGGCACTCTCACTGAAGGACTGTCTGGTTATGTGGACTCTCTCCTCAGACCCTATGCCACCAGCACTCCCAGCTATCTCTGAGACACCACTGACTTCCTGAGAAAACTGCAATACATTGACGACCTACCAGAAAACACTATCCTAGCCACCATGGATGTAGAGGCTCTCTACACCAACATCCCACACAAAGATGGAATAAATGCCGTCCGGAACAGTATCCCTGATGATGCTACAGCACATCTGATGGCTGAGCTTTGTAACTTTATCCTCACACACAACTATTTCAGATTTGGTGACGATATCTACCTTCAAATCAGCGGCACAGCTATGGGTACCCACATGGCCCCTCAATATGCCAATATTTTCATGGCTGACCTGGAACAGTGCTTCCTTAGCTCTCGTCCACTAACACCCCATCCCTACTTACGCTACATTGATGACAGCTTCATCATCTGGACCCATGGGAAGGAGACTCTGGAGGAATTCCACCGGGACTTCAACAACTTTCACCCCAATATCCACCTCAGCCTGGAACAGTCCACACAGGAGATCCACTTCCTGGACACCACGGTGCTAATACACAATGGCCACATCAATAGCACCCTGTACCGTAAACCCACTGACCGCTACGCCTACCTTCATGCCTCCAGCTTCCATCCCAGACACACCACACGATCCATTGTCTACAGCCAAGCACTAAGATATAACCGCATTTGCTCCAACCCCTCTGACAGAGACAAACACCTACAGGATCTCTACCAAGCATTCTTGAAACTGCAATACCCACCTGAGGAAGTGAAAAAACAGATCAACAGAGCCAGACGTGTGCCACGAAGCCTCTTACTACAGGACAAGCCTAAGAGAGAAACCAACAGAACACCACTAGCCATCACCTACAGTCCTCAGCTAAAACCTCTACAGCGCATCATCAGGGATTTACAACTCATCCTGGACAATGGTCCCCCACTTTCACAGGCCTTGGGAGGCAGACCAGTTGTTGTCCACAGACAACCTGCCAACCTGAAGCAAATCCTAACCAGCAACTATACACCGCACCACAGTCACTCTAAGTCAGGGACCCATCCATGCAACAAACCTCGTTGCCAGCTCTCCCCACATATCTACACCAGTAACGCCACTACAGGACCTAACCAGATCAGCCGCACCATCGTGGGTTCATTCAGCTGCACATCTACCAATATAATTTATGCCATTATGTGCCAGCAATGCCCCTCTGCTATATACGTCGGACAAACTGGACAGTCTCTGCGTAAAAGAATAAACACACACAAATCAGATATTAGAAATGGCAATATATAAAAACCCATAGGAGAGCACTTCAATCTCCTGGGCCACACAGTAGCAAATTCATCTGCAAATTCAACGCCTTCAGCTCAGGCTTAAACAAAGACTGTGAATGGCTGGCTAAATACAAAAACAGCTTCCCCTTCCTTGGTGTTCACGCCTCCAGATCAGCTGTTGGTAGTAAGCCTCACCCTTGCTGACTGAGCTAACCTTGTTATCCCCACCCTTGCTCTGACTTATTTATACCTGGCTCTGCAGATTTCCAAGACCAGCATCTGATGAAGTGAGTCTGTGCTCACGAAAGCTCATGCTCAAAACTTTTCTGTTAGTCTGTAAGGTGCCACAGGACCCTTCGTTGCTGTTACAGGTCCAGACTAACACAGCTACCTCTCTGATTCATATGAGTGTAAATATGTTCAGCTCCCCATATAAAAGATTTCTTGTAAGTAACAGAAAGAAAGAAACAAAGGTGACAATGGTTCAGTAGTAATGATTGCTGTAAGCATGACCAATGCGAACCACTGAATCAGATTTAATAGATGTGATTTCCTCTTGGTTATTTTCCAGTTTGATGCAAATAACTTCCATCCGTCCCCAAGTTACGCATTTTAAGGAGGAACAAGCACTAGCTCCTCCAGATTTAAGATAAAATGAAATGACAGAAATCAAATAATAGCATCCAAATTTTACATTTGGGTATAAACTTGAAGCCAAATAGGCTGCATGCATGTCCATCCTCAGGCACGAGTTGGTTCGAAGTATGATGTAACTGAAGATGAAAAGACCATGGTTTGTGCTTTTGCTATAAAATTATAGGCTGTGTAAAGAGATACATATGTCAAGCTCTTCAAGAGTCTCTCTTCTAGGGATCTGTACACATTGCTTCTGTGAAAGAGAGCCTCCCAGTTCAGTACTATAGAACTGTATTGGTGGGACTTGCAAAAAAATAGCTGTGTGCATAGTGTAGCTCTCAAGGCTGAGGAAAGGTTATGTTCATGGCAGGGTGGAGTGGGAGAGGGCATAGGCATAAGTGCCTGAGCTCCATCCCAGTGTCAAAGCTATATTTACAGTTATTTTTAATGCGCTAGCACAAGTCTGTAGACACAAGCTGGGAAGTTTCTTGTAAATGTCCTTGGTTCTATCAAAAGCCCAATAACATTGACTCTTTTTATTGCCCACTGAATGCAGGGAATATTTTCATGCTGGTGAGTTTTAGAAATTATTTTCCATGACTCTTTATTTTTCTCTGTCACTAAAGAGTCTCCTTGAAACAACATGACCTTTCAGTTTTTGAAGGTTTTCAGTATAATTCATGCTGATAGGTGATCTAAAGATCCATATCTGACAAGAGGGGTCGGTGTTCCTTTGTCCAGAACTAACCTCGTCTTTATACTTATTATCAGTGGTGAGGCTGTTTTAATTGAACTCATCCCTTCTGAAAGATATCTTGTCCCTTCCTGAAAGACCAATTTACTATTGATTTTGAAGGATATGACCTCTAATAATTTCCTTGGGAGTCAGTTAACTTTCTTGCCTGAAGGAGAACAGAAACGGAGAATGAAATTTCTGATATCTTAAATGAGAAGCTGCCTCTCAAGAATTACAGTGCTAGCTTTTGTTTTTGTTTTGAAAACAGATAACCTCTTCACTCATTTACAGGAAACTGAGTTCTTTCCTTAATGAATGTTGTAAAATTAGCAAGGTGATACTGTGAAATTTGTCTCCCTTTTAAAAATTCCTCTGTAAATGTAGATTCCAGTAATTCAGAGCCATTTAAATTAGGGAAGTTGATGGATGTGAAATATTTGCTTTATTGTACATGACTTCATGAGATGCTCATTTAGTCTGCTAAAGGTTTGACCTGACATCACCATTGACATTTTAGCTGTTTTCACCAATTGTTCCTAACTACTCTGTAGACAATTTTTCAAATAAATCTTTTCCAGTATAGCTGGCCACTGAAGCATCTTAATGTGTGTTCACAGTGTCCTCAACTTTTCTGCTGTCAGTGGCAATAAATGACCAATTCCCCTACTCAAATGTTGATCTCTCTTTCATCCACATTCCTCTCATTGAAATTAAAATATGGTAGAAAAATTCTTTATTTCTGGGTGTCAAAAAGTATTTGATAGTTTAACTGGTAATGTTATGTGAAAGGAGAAGAAATAATGAGCATTAAGCACTCTATGGTATTGGTCTATGAAAAAAGTTGAAAGAGGGGAAACAAAGTTTGATGGGAATTTAATTATCAATTTCAGTTAGCAAAATAAGTCATTCCTGATATTCACTCAGCCCTTTTAAAGACTTTCAGGTTTGATCTCGCAGTTAACTTTGTTTCTAGTCTTTACAAATTGATCCTCACGAAATATATGTTTTAGAGTCACAGGCGCTGTGCAGTAGGTGAGTTTGTAAATCCTGTATATTGTTTTCACAAGTCATTGTGCTTCCTATTAATGGCAAACGGAGACTTTCAGGCACAAAATTAAAAGGCATCTCTAAGGGGATTTCGATGTTGGCAGGGTCCTTTTGAAAAGGACCCCCGTGTAGATGAGCTGCAGCCGGCAGCATGCTCATGAGGGGCTGAATATTCATTTCAGCACCTCATTAGTATTCTCTGATTTGGCCATCAGCATGGCCATTTTGAAGTTTTCCCCTAGTGTAGATGTAGCCATAAAGTCTTATTTTGGAAGAACATTAACAGAAGATGAAAAAAGTTGAAATTCCCACAACTGAAAATGCAGAGACTCAGATTTTGTAAAAGAATCTTTCTGACTCCACTGAGGTAATGGATACCAGAAAGAGTGTGTCCACCAACTAGAGTGCAGTGGTTATACTCCTTCCCTGAATAACAGATGAGTTCTGGTTTATTCATGGATAATGTTCAACATCTGATACTGTGTTCAGAATATTGACCTGGATTAGGTTTAATCTCTACTAACATCTATGCTAACAAAGGCTCCAGAGTAGATCAAAGCAAGCAGTCCTGTAGCACCTTAAAGACTAACAATATTATTTATTAGGTTATGAGCTTTAATGGGAAAGACCCACTTCTTCAGATTCTGGAGCAGAGCTGAGAGACAAACTCAGAGAAAACTAAGGAGTCAGCTGAATATAAAAATTAAGAAAGTATGAAGTGGGGGAAAAGGAGAGGGATATATCTGTCAAATTAGGAGGTGCCATTTTCTGTTTGGTTCCACTGAAAGGCTCTGATCCTACAACCTACTGTGTATGGGAAGGAAACCTGTGGAGTGATTTGCAAAACTGGGGCCAAAGTTGGTACTAGCAAAGAAACACTTTCTCCAGGGTAATAGGAAAGAATTAATCAGATGCAGATTGGTCTCGTCCGCTTTCTAAAAAAAAAATTCAAGTTACCTTTAGGAGTTTTCTCAGATCCAGTTGTTCCTGTAATGATGCAGATTGAAATGTTTTGTTTTTGTGGTTTCAGTCATGATGACATAGTAGTCTCCTTTTAAGAAGTTCTTGACTCTTATAATAAAACCAAGATTGATAATGAAGGCCCAGCTCACGTTATCCATTTTTAAGGAGACCTGCAGAGGAGGCTAATATAGACAGTTATGTTTAAAACTGGTATGAAGGTATGACCTAAAATGTGAAGACAACTGGCTAAATTAATATTTTTATTTTGTTTATAAAAGTCTTTTTTTGCAAAGAAAGGTAAAATGAACAGGTCTGTTTTTGTGCAAGCCATCAAAAATCAGACAAAAAATACTTATACTATCTCTTGTTGTTATGTGTTCATTAGAAGGACAAGAGCAATCTAATTGAATTTATTGAACTAATTCCTTATCTCTGTTCTGCCTGGAATCAAAATGTGTGTTAATGCTGTATTCATATAAAATTATTATGCATAATGCAGCAAGTGGCTTTACATTGTTGTCTTGATGAACCCTGAAAATTAGTGTAAATCTATCCTAGTCTGTGAGCCAGCAGTATGTGACTCTCTCTCTCTATGATATATGTAAAATCAGGGGTTGGAGAGACCTTCCTTTCCATCTCATCGAGCACTATATCTTTATGATGAAAACAGCAAGATTTTTGCTGGAAAGTTGTCATAGAAAAAACTGAAAATGGGTTTCACAGGAATTCAACAAACTGAAGATACTCATGAATAATAAATGAATGGAGGATATGCTTGGGAGACTGTTTCTCAGCAAGATAAAAAGTCTTAGTGAACTTCAAAAGATTTATGCCTAGAATCTTATTTCAGGTTAACACAGACCATTCAGTAACAAAATATTTAGCATTAAACGATAAAATGAAAAAAAAATAGCTTTGTTTAATATTCTGTAATCAGAATAAGCAATTTTACGAAACTGGCAAGTAAGATACAAAGCACTCACTCTTCAGATGAACTGCCCTTGTCCTTTGTAGTAGCTTCAAATTTTTATCAAAGCTGTACTCCTTAGATTACAGTCTCCCTCTGAAGATTTTATGCTGGAGGCCTCAGAGAACCAACCACAAAGCATTTGCTCCTTTCTACTTCTCACTGCCGCTGGTCCTTGAAGGTATTTTTTAGCTCTCCAGGAAAACAGGAGGGGGACTGAAAAGAGGTTTAGGCATAGATCAGTTGTGAAGGTGCAATGCTTTATCAGTATTGACAATTAGGGAAAGTTACTGTCTTAGTCTCCAGCTTCCTTGTGTGAATGTTCATTTGGCACATTTGTAAGTTGGAGTTAATTTCTGGTCCCCTGCACAAAATACAAAGGAAAAAACCGTGTGAGGAAAGTATGTGTTTGCAGAGAACATGAAAGAGAACACCAAGTGTTACAACTAACAGTAAATCTGACCCTTAATTCTTGTGCTAAAAGGTACTTATCATCAATTGAATGTCTGACATCACTGAGCTATTTGAATACTACTTA
This sequence comes from Carettochelys insculpta, assembly GCF_033958435.1. Classification (NCBI taxonomy): domain Eukaryota; kingdom Metazoa; phylum Chordata; order Testudines; family Carettochelyidae; genus Carettochelys; species Carettochelys insculpta. The sequence goes on from NC_134138.1 coordinate 227,036,611, forward strand.
AGTGTTGGAATAGTGAATTTCTTGATATCTCAGTTGAGAATGTTTTTGACTTGTTTGATCTTAGGCTCATGTAGACACAGGTATTGGGATTTTGAACCATTAGGCTGACACAGGCATTATGGGAGATTTGTTGGTAGTCAAATATCGGAGGGGTAGCCGTGTTAGTCTGGATCTGTAACAGCAACAAAGGGTCCTGTGGCACCTTATAGACTAACAGCAAAGTTAGCGTCACTCTCGCAACAGCTAGCTGGTGTTGCTATCTGCAAGCCAACCAGCAGTTTGGGAAGACAGGAAGGAAAGAAATGCAAGCACAGAAAATAGGACAGAGGCGCAAAAATAAAAATCACTCAGTGGAAGAATTTTGTTTCTACCTGAAATAATATTTTATCTTCTTCTTTCTTCTGTCCTCTTTATACTTTTTTTAAAGAAAATCATGGTTAGCATTCCATAAAGTCTCAAAATATTCATTAACTTGAACAGTAGCTGGAAATGTGCAACATGTTAACAATGAAACATAAAGTCAAGGAAATTAATGTGTGTGTAGGTTTCATTACAAGAAAGACAGCAAAGCTGAGTACATTGAGTATAATGAGTACACTTATGAGACCCAGTGCAGAAAACAGGGCCCAGCAACTGTTGTAACTGCACAAGTTCTGATATCTCGGTGTGTATGAACAAAACGTGGCTATACCAACTGAGCTAACACTTGCATGTCCTTGTGTACTCCTAGAGATCACCACCTGCGCAGCATCCATGATGTCTGGTCACCGTTGGGTAAATGGAGGTTCTTCCCAGTTGTAACCGCAATCTCTGGTTGATGAACCTCTTGATGTGTCTGGAACCAGTTTTCAGTGTATCAGACCCGATTAAATGGAAATCAAACAACCTAAGTGGTTTTCTTTTATGGAAATCTCGTGAAATTTGGAACTTTCCATTGACTTTTAAGTTGAATTTTTCGAGTTAGTTTGCATATGGAATTCATGGTATGTGGCAGTGAAAAGATATGAGACAAAAATCAAGAAAAAGAGTTCTTCCATATCCCTGCAAAGCAAATCATACCCTACAGAAGGGAACTACTTAGGTTAGCTGCTGCCAGCATTGCATAGACATAGAGAGATTTGTTCTCACTACCAAGAATCATCATTCTAATGAAGCTTTAATTGCAAGTGAGTTGCTTAGTCAAGATCATAACTGTCATTAGATTATTTCAAACTTGCATAAAGGGGCTCAGATAATCAGTGTCTTTGTTGCATTGATGCAGTACTAAAGAAAAAAATGCTATATGTTATATATAGTACATTCTTTACTCTGTGTTCTCAATAGCCCTGCAAAGAGATGTGGCTGTCATCAGAGTTCCTAATGTAATGTTGATACATACTTACTAATTATTTACCTATTTATTACAGCCTAAAATGTTCAAGGTTCTGTATTACATTAAAGGGAGACAGCTCTTTCTTCAGAGTGTTAACAATTAGAAACTATAAATTCAGTTGCTAGGCGGTAGAAGAGGATTCAAACAAAGCAATTGAATAATAATTAAATTGGGTAATAAAGCCCTATAACCGGTGTTGCCTCTTTTTTTCCATCCATGGGTGGAGTAAATTTTGTTACATACACCAAGGCATACGTGCTAAGGGGGGAAACATGCTGCCCACCCTGGATGGCTGTGAGTGCTCTGCTAATCAACTGGGAGGTACCTGAATCTTTCCTGGGCGGCTGCCCAAGTGCTCAGCTTACAGGGAACACTGCCGATAACTTACTAATTAAATCCTCAAAAGTGTCTATTGGACACTGGAAACAGCTTTCTTTCATTATTTTTTTTTCAGTTTACTTTTTGTCTGAAGGGGTGCGGAAGAGGAGAAGTTTATTAAAACAGTAATGTTTAAACTAAGCCAAAGAAGCTTAACTTCCTATGAAAACAGACTATGGGACAAAAGAGAAAAATATGTTTTTTGGTGTCTCCCAAAGTGACCAGAAACTCAAAGCCATGTAGCTGCTTTACAAAATTTAGAAGGATCTCTCCCTTTTTGAACCAAGCACTCAAATTATGCTTTGCTTTGTATATTAATTCAGTGTTCATTTTGGCTTCTGTGTCCAAGCTACATTTTGTGATAGTATATGCTTAAAAGATCCAAATTCCTACTAAAATCGGTTGGCAAAGGAATGTTTAAGAAGTTGTCTCTCAATCAAAAATACATGCACATTGTCAGTCTTTATTATGTAGTTTAAAAATTGAAATCAGTTCAACAAAGCAGAGCCATAAAAATTGTAAATAAAAACAAATATATAACATTCTAAGAGGTTTGATTGCTCTTTTTCCAAGTTCAGATTTTTGTAGGCAGAACAAGAAGAAATTGCCATGATATATTTAAAAGAATTATTAAGCACACAGATTACTTTCCATATTATTTTTCTACAGATAGTATACTCCACACTGTCAGTACCTAATACAAACAATATCCATGTAAATTACTACTAATCACTGAAGGAGATTAAGCATAGGTGAGATGGGAATTAAAGTACTCTTGCGTTCTCAGACAATACAGTGGTGTGTACTTTAATACTATATCTATGTTGATTCTCCACTGGGTTATATTGTAATTATACATTATGTACTGTGAGACACACATTTCTTGCCTTATTCACACAAGTTGTCCAATTAAAAACAGGAGAATTCTCATGCTGCAGTAGTTCATCATGGAGGAGCTTAGTACATGGAAAAAATGAGAACATTTTTGTCAAATTTTAATTATTGATTTATATTTTATGTAACTTATTTTTCATTTTAGAAAACTCCAAAAGACAAAAACGTCTCGTAGTTAATTGGTTCAGTAGACTCAAGATTAATAAGGTCTGTATGATCAGACTCTCATATATGCAAAGGTATTTAGAAGACTCTTTTGTCCCAGATTTTAAAGGAGAAGGGGTAAAATCCATGTGGAAGAATGAACATGGGACCAGTAAAAATTCTGCATGACCTTTTGCATGTGCATACTCCTCTAGGTGATCAGTTACACACCCATTTTTTTTCATTGGCCACGTAGTCATATTCTTCCAACCTCGCTGCTACCTCCAAAATACATGGCCCTTAGAGTCCCAGGAAATGGTCAGTTTGGAGGGCCAGCTAAATCAACAGTTGCAGCATCTTTAGGAAGTAGTTTTCAATGACATTTTCTTTTATTACCTAGAGGAACAGGATCATCATGATCAAGGGTAAAAATAATTTAAACTGTAATATTGATTGCATCCTCAACCTCACATCAGTAAATAAGTGAACTTTTTTAGTTACTGATTGCTACCACTTTAATACTCTGGAAATCCCTTTCTTTTTGGCATTCTCTTTTTGTATTTTGCATCCATTTTCTTTTGTGTTGGTGCTATCTTGTCTGTTGTGTTCAGAAAGAAAGATAAGAAAGATAAACGTGTTGGGTGGAGGGAGATTATCCTCAAGGTGATCCATGGCACCCTTGTAAGGTAATATGTCTGGTGAAGGGAGTGTCAATGTCCAGGTGCAGTACATTTCAGCAAATGATGGTGAAGACATCATTGTGAGATTGTAGAAGGATACAAAAAAGGAAAAAAATAATTATCAATCAGGACTTATCACTTGAATTTTTATTAATAGCAGGTTTCTTAGATGCCATGTTAAAATGTGTTGTAGGATGTTTCAGTGGAATCATACAATATAAATGATTAAAATACACACTTCAGCATATAATGAAAATATATCCAACCCCTATTCTGGGGCTAATAGTAACTGTCTCCTTTCTGGTCTTCCTGAATGCAGCCTTCTCAGGTGATAGGCCTCTTGTGCTTTCTTTCATGAGGGTGGATTTCACAATTCTCCCTTTCTTACACCAGATGGTACACCATCTCCTGAATACCAGTCACTATCATCTTACATATATTACTAGGTTTCAAGCACCAGTCTTCCCCCACTCCTCCTTTAGGAGCCTGTGACTATCAGTATATGAACCAATAATGTTCCTGAAATATTTTATAGACGCGTTGGAACAAAGAATTCACATGCAAAGGATTTTAAAACAATCTGCAAGTCTGTGTTTTTACCCAAAAGTCTTCTTCAAGGAGTTTCCCTGTAGGTGCTCCATTTTAGGTGCTATGACACCCCGTATTTCTAGTCAGCGGCTTTTGGTAGGTGTACCCTGGTTGGCCATGCACATGCTTTAGCCATCTTGTGCCACTCCAAGAGGTTATTCAGCAAGTGCAACCAACCATCACTCAGTTCCTTCTCTACTGCCCTTGGATTCAGTCAGAATGACAGCAGTGCCTTTACCTATTTTCACTTTCCCTTACTCTCTGCCTTTGTCTCAGTTTAAAATCCTCCCTTGTTAAACTCTCTATTTTTTCCTCTAATCCGCCCCTCCCCACTGCCCCCCCCCCCTTTTTTTTTTTAAAAAAAAAAAGGCCTCTCTTCCTTTCTCTGCCCTCCTCAGGGTCACAGTTGCTGAAGCGGCATTAGACCAGGACTGTTTTCAGCATGATCTCTCTGACATGCTTGCCTTGCCAGGTTTCAAGCACTGTCTGACCTTCAGGCTGTCTACCTGTGACAGAGTAGCGGAGTCATTAGACATCCTACTGAGTGAGTTACCACAGTCTTAACATAAGCTGACAGACGTATTGCAAGCTTCTCTGTCAGCAAAGATAGAACTACCCATTAATGCTGCCATTTTGGACTGAGCAAAAACCATATGGCACACTTGGCCCTACCTCCCCTTGTAAGTGATCTAATAGGAAGTATTAAGTGCTGGCTAAAAGAGCTGAGTTTTTGTTTATTCAACCTACTGCAAACTCTTTAGCAGTAGAGACAGTTTAATAAAAAGGGGACACAATGTCAAACCAAAACCACATGCTATGGTAAAGACTGGAAAAGACTTGCACTTTGGCAAGACAGTAAAACTGTCAGCAAAACTCCAGTTTTGCACAGTAAACTCCTCTGGGTTACTGGCCAAGTACACGCATGATGTATTTTCTCAGATGTCATCTTTTATTGAACTCAACCTAGCAGATAAAAACAATGTAAGACTGATAGAGCTGAAAGCTTCCTCATTGCCAGAGCTCGGACCTGCAGGCTTCTCTGAACACTGCTGATACAGCAGCTTGCCTCATTGCCACATCCTGATCCACAACAAAGCTGCCCAGATTCTCACAGACAAATTGGTGACTGTGTGTTATATAAGTCTGTTTGGTAAGAACCAATTTGACCTGCTATGCACAATGCAATCCACCTCTGGACATAGTGCATTTTCAGCAACATAGATTACATGGCATCCTGCCTACTGGGAAACCGGAATGCCACAGCAGATGAACTCAGCAGTAACTTCTCATGGATGCACATGTGGGAACTACATCTCCAAATTCTGCAAACTACTTTCCGTTAGTGGGAATTCCCATGAACAGATCACTTTGCCACAACTCTCTTGGAGATGCCTTCCTCATCAAATGGGAGGCTCCACTCCTGTATGCCTTCCCCTGAGCCCCTGTTGAATCATGTCTTACACAAGGTCAGGTAAAACAAAACCCAGGATCATCTTGGCTACATCAAAATGGCCCAGACAAACATAGTCTCATACCTGACCCAGATGTCTATTGCATCGTGAACCCTTCCCATCCCCCCACCTCACCTACAGCTGACACAGGATGCAGAATGCCTCTGTCACTCCAACATTAAAACACTTCATCTGAAGGCATGGCTAATTCAGGGATGACAACTAGGAACATGCTGCTCCAAGAAGATCCAAGGTATTCTAATTAACAGGTGCACAAAAAAAATACAGTAAGTGGAAAATGTCTCTGTTTGGTGCTGAGACAAACAAATCGTTCCACAATCAGCCCCACTTCCCAAAATTCTTGATTACACATTAACATTCAAATAATCTGGTCTTTCAGCTAGCTCATTCAGAATGTACTACTCAGCCATCACCACCTTTCCTGCTGAAGTGGGTGGGCTCACTGGCTTTACACAACCACTGACTAAACCTTCTCTCAAGTGTATTGAGAACACTTATCCCAGGTTAAGAAATCAAACACCTATGTAGGATTTCAGTCTTATTCTCCGAGCTCTCATGGGAAAACCCTTTGAACCACTAGTGACTTGCTCATTACCCCTTTTGGCAATGTAGCAAACTCTCTGTGTAAATAAGCTATCAAGCATATATCCAGTATTTAGGCATTTTACTAGTATCCCTCATCAGACTGCAGTACACAGGGTACATTGTTGATATCCAGAAGCTTTTCTTTTTTAATCATTCACATTCTCCAAATGTCACAAGTGCCTGGCTGCAAATAGCATTCATTCTTCATTATTGCCATAAATATGTAAAGTAAACATCATAGTATAAATATGCCGTAAAAAAGTTATACCCATGTTTACTTTACTACAGCTTCACATACCAGATCTATATTGATATGGCTGCTGATTTGACTCTTTATATTTCATCTCTGCTGGCTGCTGTTCATTCTGCTGCTTGATTCATTCATCTAGCAGGTGCTGCACTTTGAAGTCTGAATTGCGTCTCCTCTGTCTTCCAGTTGCTCTTTGATCTGTGGCTTTTTGACTCCTCTTGAGATTTGCCGCTTGACCTAGAATTGTAACCTCTGACTTTTGTCCTGGATCTTTCTGGCTTCACCCAGCTGCTCCATCCCACTTCTACCTCACTTCAGCATACCCCATCCTCTTACCTTTGTCTGCAGCCTTCCCATAAAGCTAAAAATAATATATTAAGTTTCATAATCACTTCCCTGGATTCATAGAGAGAAGGTTTCTGCTGAAGAGTTTTCTGGAAGGCTCACTGAATGCATTCCCATTTTGAAGACTAAAAATTCAATAATAAGAAAGCTGCTCATTATCTTATTCAGTGCAGATCTCAAGTCTCTGATGATAAGTTCCAAGATCAAAAACACAGTATGGGTCCAAACCTGTTCCCATTGAAGTCAGTGGTAATTTTTTCATTCATCTGAATGGGAATTAGATTCGACCCTATTCAGGTTGAACTTCCCTAGTCTAGCACCCTCGAGATCTGACTGGTACCAAACAGGAGAAGTTGATGAACCACAGCAAGCCAATATTGTCTAGTAGCATTACCAACACTTTGACTGCTTATTGAGCTCTTATAAGACATTTAGGGGAAAATTAATGCTAAATAAGAGCACAGAACAGAGAGGCAGGTCTGGTGGCTGTAAACAAACTTTATGGGATCATGGGAAGCTTGGTCACTCCCATGTTCAGTTGTCATCAGGCTAACTAAAACCATGATGGATTATGGATTTTTGCCATCTGAGAGAGGCTAGAGTAGAGAGGTTCAAACTGTACTTTAAACTTCTAAACTACAAAAAGATGCACATTTTTTCTTAACAGCTGAAAGCTTTTATCCTCCATTTATTATCGAGGATTTGAGATTGTAAGTCTGTGTTTCTGTTGAACTGCTGACGACATTAACAACTAAAGCAGTGAAAGGAACATGGTAGTTGCTCTTTTTTCAGTAGTTATCAGTTTCATTTTCACCGGAATGGTATGACTAGACTTTGTGCTGGCTGGGAGCATGCATCTCCATTCGGGTCAATAGACAGTCGTTAGCTCTGCTTGAGCTAGCATACTAGAAACAGCAGTGTAGCTGTGGGTAGTGCGGAAGATGGCTTGGGCTACCTGCTTTTATTCATACATGGAGATCTAGTTAAATTTTTACTCCTCCAACCTGCTGCCCAGGCTTCCCCCTGCTATCCTGCTGTTTGTGTGGTAGCTCACATGGAGGTGGTGCATGTCACTCTACTCAGACTGGAAAACACAATCCCAGAGCAGTAGGAACATACCCTAACAAATTAATGTATCTACAGACATCTTGCTTTCAGCCAGGGATGTCTTTATTTTGGAGCTTTGTCTCCATTGTAACAGGTCGATGAAACTTCAAAACAAACTTCCACTAATGGTTAATGCACCAAACTCCCTCTTCCCAAACAAATATTAATCCTCCTGCAGTTTAGACAGAATTGTAACTATTGTCTTCTGCAAGATTACTGTTAAAAAAGAATCACAAATGACAAATTACTATGTGAAATCACAATGATGAGTTTCACATAAATAAATTCTACCAACCTGTCTGAGACTTGACTTACAACAAGAAATGAACTGATTGCAGAACAAATTAGGGCATGTTAATGTTACAAGTAGAGCTGTACTTTTGTGCCCAGGTCATGACAAGCTCACCCCAGTATGGTAAAACAACTGGGGTTCAAGCATGTCCAAAAGCATCAGCTTTTTTTCTAACACAAAAACGTTTGTGCACACAGACGTTGTGTCGCATTGCCTGACCTGATCAATGCAATTTTGGCAGCTACCTACACCACACTGCCTCAGCAGTGCATAGAGTGTCCAAAGCATATACACCAGGAACAGCTCCAGTAGTGCATGGGGCAATGTTGTTTGAAGCTTTGGCTGAGCTATATTTTCTTAAAATTTCCCACTGCTATTATTGTTGGTGTGGGTGGCAGCTGTAGGTCAGGAATCTGCTAGCATTTGAGTCACTATAATGCCTGAACTTGTTCTGAGCAGGCGTCTGGACTCCCACTTGAATTGTTACTTTGGTGGTTTGGTTTTGTTTAAATGATGCCACTTGGTCTAGTTCCTGATGGATTAATTAGCATAAATCTATACTTCACTAATTTTCATCTTTCTACAAACATCTAACTTATTTTAAAGCCAAGTCAGTTTCCTGCAGTTGTTTGGATATCCCCTGTTCATTTTATAAAGAAGTCCTCCTTATTCATGTTTGATCATGCAGCAATAAATCTGTCATATGCATTACTACTGCTTTTGATTATGACTACAAGTCCTCTCATTAGTGGTTTTGTTTTCCTTTTGCTTGAGCTGTAGTACATCTGTGCTTAATTCACAGTCTCTGACAAGTCATCTTAAGCTTCTTCCTTCTCCCATGTAAAGGCACTTGCAGTGCTGCTTGGCTCATCCATACAGAGAAACATTATAGCATGCACTTTATGTGCTATCTCTCTGTCAATGAGACAAAATTATATGTGGTTAGTGTTAATTCTTACAATTCCTAGCTTGGCCTTACTTCTTTAAGAAAGGTATTTAAATTGGAGGGTGGATTGTACATTTGTTCCCCAACACATATCTTATGCAATTAGGTTAGTAATTGCATAAATATAGTCTCAGAGAGTTAGCCATGCTAGTCTGTATCTTCAAAAAATGCAGCCCTGTAGCACCTTACAGAGTAAAAATATTATTTATTAGGTGATGAGCTGTTGTGAGACATTCCCACTTCTTCCAATTGGAGAATCCTTATAACTGAAAAGGAGAGAATTTAAAAAGAAAGATAGAAAAAACATGGGGAAAAAAAACCTGGTGAATCAGCAAAACAGGGCAGAAGGAAGGCCTGGGGAGGGAGGATAAAAAATCCTCTGCAAGTGTCTATTAAGTGGGATGGGTGTGGTCGCTGTGAATATCAAAGGTGGGAAAATTGTCCTTGTAATGTGAAAGATAATTGATACCTTTGTTGAGTCCAATGTGATAGGTATCAAACTTGGAAAAAAAAATTCCAATTCAGATGTCTCCATTTGTAATCTGGTGTTAAAATCTCTTAATATTAAAACACACACCATTAAGTGTTAAATGCTGTATCCTGCTAAATTGAAATGCTCACTTAGTGGTTGATATGTATTCAGATTCCTAATATCTGATTTGTGTTCATTCCATTTGCTATATAAATATCGGTCATTGGATTTTTCCTGTAATCCTAAAACATACAAACTATACATCAGGTTACCATGAGTAGGTTACCATAGTTAACAGACCAGCAAAATTTGACTTAAATGTCTGCAGACTTCTAAGTAATGAGAAGCCACTCTCCACCCCCTGTGACCATCTGTTTGGCTTTTGTCCCCTTACTATGATAAATGTGGCTTAAAGAACAGTTCACACATTATTAAAATTTATTCTTACTGCTATAAATTTACTTTTGGTATTCAGATTTAATATCTACACTCAAAGGGCAGGAATATTAACTGCTGCTCTGATTTCCAAGAATGATGGCAAGAGAGCCAAAGTTGCCTTAAGTATAATGTGATTACCACAGTTATAGGACAGCTAGTCATTCAATATGACACTTGATAGGTATAATATATACGTCATATTGTGAATAATGAACATCAGAATGGTTTACCAGAGTGTGTATATCATGTTATAAATAGAGTGACCATCCGTCCCGTTTTGGCTAGGATAGCCCCATGTTTTGGGCACCAGGAAGATGTCCCAATTTATTTTAGCAAAGGTGCTAATTGCCCAGTATTTGCATGGAGGAGTGAATGCTGCCCAGTTCCCAGCTTCCCTGTGGCTTGGGGAAGCCAAGACTCAGACTGGCATGGCTACTGCCTGGTTCCCACTGGTGCAGGGAAGTCCCCAGCGAGGTCTGCAGCCCCATTCCCATCACCCTGAGGTATGAGGCAGCTGGGATCCACATCTGCCCCTCGCAGCCAGGGAGTACCACTCCCAACAGGGTGGCATCCCCCACAGGGGAGCCATTGCCTGAGTAGGGTGACCATCCATCCCATTTTGGCCAAAACAGTCCCCCTATTTCAGATGCCAGGAAGGCATCATCCCCCGCTACCCCCCGAGGTGTCCCATATTTAACCTAGGGGAACATGGTCACCCTAGTTATAAAATTAAAGCAAAATCTGTACATTTAATCCAATTTTGTATGTGTATTGTTTCTAGTTAACTCGTCATTCTGGTACTATCGCCATGAGATCTTGACTTACAAAGCCCAAAGATATGATGCAATAAATTGGTTCATTCTCAGTTCATCTTATGGGGTAGTTCTCCAAATACAAACTCTACTTGTCCTTCAAACTCACTGTTGTATGCACAAAAAGTGGCTTATCTGTTGTTTACACAATTGTACAGCCACTAATTCTGTTTGAATGAGCTAATATGACATTTTAGTCACCCAGAATTACAAATACATGTTTAGAAGCAAGATTTGAGTTACTAAAGACAGTCAAAATAGCACATTGCTGCAAAATAGTTCAGGGTGCTGAAGTAAGGTGGATATCCAGGAATTTCTTTCAATGGAAAAGTACCATTTTACTATTTCTCTCACAATAATTTCTACCATAAGATTCCTTATAAGGTTAGAAATATATTTGAAAGTGTTTCTTCCACATTTAAGTTTGAAAATTAACAAAGTAACAAAACTAAAATTACTTCCAATGTGATACCAAATTTTCAGGATTAAATGTTGAACTAACCTTATCGTAATTGTCACTGAGGAATTAGCAGTCAAAGCTTGTGAGATGAGTCATCTAGTTGAAGTTCACCGAGCTTAAATTAATACTGCCAGTTGAATTTACTAGTGATTAGGAAATTGAGTGTATTTAAAATAGCATGTTTTGTTTTCACAGACTGAAAGTTGAATGTATTGCTATTATAAGCTATCAGGATTGTATCCTATAGTTCTTCAAGTGATTTTTCATATCAGTTCTGCATTTGTGTGTGTGTTTACCACATGTGCTAGTGCTGGAAGTCTTTCCCTCAGCAGTGCCTCTGACAGGAGTGGCTCTGGTGATTCCTGCAGTAGCACCATCATATTGTGATATAAGGGGCACTGCACGCTCTTCCCCAGCTTCAGTTTCTTCTTGCTTCTAGTGATGGCTCAATGGAACTGTTGTGCTTCAGCCAGTTTGTGCTCTTTCTATAGCAAGGTCTTTGCTTAATATACATGGTCACTTAGTAGTTTCTTGTTAGCTTGTAGTGTCCTGGACAGGACTTAACCTAGAGATGGGTCATCCTCCCATTCCCAGCCTTCAAAATGTGTCTAGAATGCAAATGTCCTATGTCCTTTTAGTCACCTGCCCAACAGCTGCCTTAGATGCTTAGGCAAGGGGCACATTAGTGAGAAGTGCTATATTTACAAACCATTTAAGCCACAAAGAAAGAAGGAAAGGGACATTTGTGTCAGAGAAATCTTAATGGAATTGGCACTAACCTCAGCACCAGAGACCAGGATGGACTCAGCCTTGGCTTCAGTCTCAAACACCTTCACTTCAGCGTGGAGTGCTCCACTAGTGCCGTCATCAGGCTAGCACCATTTCCCCCTTTGTCACTGCTGGTCTAGAAGGGAAAGACTCTGTTAACAGAATGATCTCTGACATCCTATAAATGCGATCAGCAGCCAGGAGGAGAGCAAAGACCCATCAAGAGCAGTTCATCATCTCAATTTGGGAGTCAGGACTGACACAGACAGAGCAGTCCGGCCCTCACCATCCTGCTCCAGCAATGCTGAATAGCAGTGAAGGCCTATAGTACATGGGCACATCATTTACACCAAAGGCCTTTTGAACGGCGTAGGATATTTTGGCCTTGCCAGCATTAGGAGCACCCAGCCAGCGGGTAGCACAGTCAAGTGACAAAAGCCTGTTCGGCCCAGTCCAGGCATCTCCATCCCAGTCTTCTCTTTTAAGGCACTGTACATCCAATGCCCGCCCCCCGCCCCCCACATGAAGACTTCCAGCCTTGAATACTTGAAAGCCGGCTTCATATGTGCCCTTCTTATCCCTAGACTATGGATGCAGGAGGCAGGACTGGGACTGATGCTCACCAGAGCCGAGGTGCAGGCACACACAAACTCATGTCCCCTACCATGCCAGTGTAATTGGTTTCCTGTTTCCCTGAGACCATGGCATAGCTCCCAGGACTGCTCAGGTGATTAGTCTTGGTGATTCCAGTTACACAGTCGCTGGACTCCATCCCATTGATCTTCCTAGTCATAGAAGTCCTCTAGCTGTAGGGCCCATTCTTGGTCCCACTCCTATTCCCATTCTGCTTCCCAACACTGAGTGAGCATTGGGAGGCATTGATTGCCAGGTTCCCATCACCGATTCACTAGCCCACATCACTATTCCAGGACCTAAGGCAAAGACTTGCTCTGCTCTGACAGATTATCATGGGTGCATAATTCTCACCACCGCAGAGGGCAGTCAGAGGCCCTCCTGCCCTTGGTCACTGGGTAGTCAACCTGAGACATGAGAAACTGGCACTGAACAAGGTCTGTTCCTGCCAGGATGTGTTCTAATGTCATTAGTGCCACCTCTGCCCTGATGTAGCACACTCCTTATTGGCTTTGAGTCAGTGGCTGGTGTCCTGGTTTCCCTAGAACCGTTGAAGGTTTTCCCAGCTTTCTCAGGCTGCCCTCTTGGTTTTGGGAACTTCAGAAAGGCCATCAACCTCATCCCCCCCACCCCAAAGAAGTGCAAGGCTCTGAGAACGAATCAGTCCCATCACAGGAAACCCCAACAAGCCAGCAGTCTGTTCTTAAGTAGGAAAGAGCAGAACTCACAGCACTAGCATCCTCTTTGTCCTCCCCAGATGAGGCCATTATGAGTTTCCTGTACCTTGCTGCCTCAGGAAGATGTAGTGGTGCACCAAGAATTCCTGAAAATGGTTTCCTAATTTGGGGACCTATGCTGAGGGGCTCGAAGAACTGACAGATGCATTTGATGCACCTTGTATGAGGGTGTCATGAAAATTATCAATGCCCTTTGGCAAAAACCCTTATCTCTGCCACCCATTTCCAAAAGGGCTGAGAGGCAGTACTTTATCCTGGCTAAGGGCCACAAGTATGTTTAGAATTACCCAGCTCTGAATATCTTAGCAGTAGAGGTGATCAGCCAAAAGGAGATAAGGGGCAACCAATGGCCAACACCAAAGAATAAAGACTCCAAGAAGCCGGACTTGTTTGGCCCTGAAAAATATCCCTTCTGTAATAATAGGGGATTCTGGGTGAGCTGCTTAGACATTGAGCTGCCACAGCTCCAGACTGGGGTTCTTCCACTACAAGGCACACCAAACCAGTTCTTTTCATCACACTGATTAACAAATAAATTGCACAAGAAATTCCCTCAGACACTTCAGGTCTATTTTGCCGTGACCAGAAGCATGCATTGAAAGGTTTATGGAAAAAAATTCTTACATAAAAAAAATTCTTCTGATCTCAAAGGGCCAGTCACATTTGTAGGTCCATATTTAACTTAAATCTTAGCCAGAAATCATGGTAGGCCAGTCATTGAGAATGTAAAATCTAACTCTTTAATCATAAAAAGAAAGAAAAGTAGTATGAGAGTTGAAATTGTTAAAGGAATCAAAAAATAACTGTTGTAAAGTTCTTGGTTCAGTCTTGTAGCAGTGGTGGAATAAACTTCTGGGTTAACTCAAATCTGTGGAATACATACACAACTTGGGTGGTTATTCAGGTCTTTGTTTAGAGATTTAGTTTGTAACAAAGTTCCTTTAGAGGTAAGAAGAAGGATTGAAGACAAAATGGAGAATTCCCAGGGCCCCACTCAGACTCTACCATCTGGAGGGGATCCTATTGCTCTTGCTGTAGAATGTGCTGCTACAAAATTAAATTTGTCACATAGGCAAGTCATCCGTCCATGCATGACTCGGTTTTTTACAGACTGAAGCCATTTCTCCCATGCTAGTAAGAACGTTCACAAGAAAGCTCATCAGATGTTGATTGGCACCTTTCAATGCTCATTGTCAGTCAGGTAGTTCTAGTCAAACTGAATAGTCCCTCACAATAGGCTGGCCAACTTCTTATTAGTGTCTCCCAGAAGCAGAGAGATTGAAATACAAGTACATAGTCAGTACTTCAAATACAAAAACAATAATACATGTACAAATGGCATAATCACAACCAGCAAACTACAGGCTTTTCATAGACATCTCATGTTGCATACTTTATACAGGATTTGCTGCAATATAGAACACTGGTTGCAATACTGATCTGTATAGCAGTTTAGTCAGATATTACATCTCTGCTAGCCTGTAACTGAGACCGCCCACTAAGCTCTCCTTGGCCATTACAATTTCAACCTGGGGCAAAGTGATGCCAAAGTTTAAGGAGTCACTTCCTGAAGGTTCCAAGAAGGAGATCAGTGCTCTCCTGGAGGAAGGCCTGACAGGCGCCAGAACAGCTATTCAGGCAGCCTCAGATGCAGTGGAATCAACAGCACACATGACAGTGTTGGGCATGTTGATGTGTTTGTCTTCCTTGCAATTGCTCTCTGGGTTGTCAGTGGAAATGCAATAGTCTATGCAGAATCTTTCATTAAATGGTCATGCCCTGATTGCAGAGCAGATGGGAACAAAATTGTATGGGCTTAAGGACTCCTGTACTACCCTTATGACGACTCTGGCTTGTATATTCCTGGCATTACCCAGAAGAGGTTCTGGCCTCAGCAGCCTCCCCAGCATAAAGCTAACCACAGCAGGAGCCCTCTGCCACCGAATTGCCTGAGTCTTCCCACAACCTCCACCCAGTCAGGCTTGACCCACCCCAAACATGGCTATATAAATCATTTGGAGTGTGTGTCCAAAGGCAACATACCAGACTATTCGTCAGATCCTGTTTCCCTTTTGTTTGGCAGCCACCTTTTCTACTTCTCCCCAGCCTGGACCACCATAATGTCAGACCCCTAGGTTCTGAGTACCATTTCTCACAGTTATACCCTCCAGTTCCTTCCCTGTCACTTCTCAGGGACCCCTCTCACCCAAATCTACTTGAACAGTAGGTTGGGAACTGTTGCAGCTGGGGGTGATGGAAGAAGCTCCATCTGTATATCAGAACAGAGGGTTCTATTCCCGATATTTTTTTTTTATCCTCAAGGGCAAGGGAGGTCTGCCACCCGTACTGAACCAGAAGGACCTCAACAGATGCCTGAGGAAGCTCAAGTTCTTCATAGTTACCTTTAACCTCAATCATTCCTGCTCTGGATCCAGGAGACTGGTGTGCCACCTGCCACATGAAAGAAGCATGTTTCCACATAACCATCTTTCCAAATTACATATGTTTTCCTCTTTTTACACTCCTTCCCTTTGATCTAGCTGTGGCATCAAGGGTATTTACTGAGTTCGTGGTGGTAGTGACACCCTACCTCAGGTACTGACATGCCGTGATTTACCCATACTTTAATAAGTGGCTGGTCAAGGGAAGCTCCAAGGTTAGAGTCCAATGCAACATAGTGCTCCTCCTAGAGACCATCCAGTCCTTGGACCTCCGAGTCAATGACAAAAGTTCCACATTGGTACCAGCTCAAAGGATAGCACTGATCAAGTCAATGCTCAACTCGACCCATGTGAGAGCATTCCTGACTCTAGATATATTCCAAGCCTTAATAGCAGAGGTATCCACGTTTTCCATTACCACAGACAGGGTCTGCCTTCCCCTGTTGGATCGTATGACTATGTGCACAAATGTTGTCCATCGTGCCAGGCTCTGGAAGCAATTGCTTCAGTAATGGCTGGCATTGGCCTACTCCCAGTCCTGGGACCATCTGAACAAGGTTGTCAGGATTCTCCCACTTATGGTCCTGAACTGATGGCATGCTCCACAGAACATATTGGAGGGAGTCCTGGTCAGTATGCCAGCCTCCTAAAAGCTAGTATCAAAGACAACAGATCTTTGATGAAATGTGCACCATGGTAATCTCTGAATACAAAGGTTGTGGACTGTGGAGGAAATGAGAATATGTGTAAAATACAGATGAACCATTCTGAGCTCCTTGACCTTGGAGGTTTTCCTGCTGAATGTGTTGGGCAAGATAGATAAAAATGGATCCATTTTCTAGTATTATACCATTATCGTTAGGTATTATACCTAATGTAATATAATTGCCTTGCATTTATTATTAATTTGTATTGCCAGTATTTTCAGTAAACTGTCATAAATGTCCCACGCATGGATGTTAAGTGAATATAAGAGTGTTTTTTAACCAACCTAGAACTACAGTATGTTTCTACACTTTGTTTGATATACACCTATCCCTCAACTTACAAACTTCTAGTTTACGATTTTTTGCTACAATGGATCATGTAAATTTATACCTATTTTTCAATTTAAGAACACTATTTTGGCTACAATGAAGAACCAGCCTTTGTCTGAGCATCCATGGTACAGCCAGTGCTCTACCAACAGCTCCATTTTTGATTTACAGATTTTCGCCTGACAAACAATTTTCATTTGTGGTGCGAATGAACATTTGTAAAAGGACTCAAATGCATTGTTGGAATAATTCCATTAACCCAAATAGATTTACAGCTGAGATTAAAGTAATGTGACATTGAAATATTAGTTTCTCAATTTTGCTTGTGACAGTTCTTAGGAATCTAAATCATGAAACCTACTATCACAAAACCCGCAAAAGTTTGTTACTTTAGTGTTCTTTTTTTCTACTTTTTTAAAATAGAAGCACTGATTTTTTTTTTTTACTCTTATAAAGATTTCCTTTAAATTTATCAACAGATGCAAGTAAAAAAAATAGGTCAAATTTGCCACCATTCTTAAGTGTCCTTTGACTTTATGCTCCAAAACTCATTCAAAAGTAGTTCTGCTCAGCAGTTCACATAAATATGATTGGTAGACATTCACCAGCAATCCATTTATAAAATTACATATTACTTCAGAGTGAAAGCAGAAAAGTGCAGTTCAGCAAATAGGCTACAGTATATTACTAAGTTATTAGTTTGTGCAGCTCATGTTTCTTTTGCACAGGGGATTTTCAGTTCTATGAACAACTCTTTAATTCAGTAGGGGAAAACAAAGGAGCTTAATAAAGGATGTAGTCATATTTTGCAGTAAAGCTGATTTTAAGAGAAAAGGAATGAATGTGAATGTCTAATAGTTATTATTTACCTAATTTGGTTTTGGAACTTTTTATAGGGTTTATAACAATGCTTATTCGTTGTTGCTGAAAGCATTGTCTGGAAAAAGAACTGGACAGGCAGGCTTTTTCAAAGAGAAAAGCTCTGCCTTTAAATTACTTGAGAGGTATGTAGAGTGAGATGTAGAGTTATAGTGAACAGAAAAAGGCTTTGGAACTCTCAGAGGATTACAGTGTGAAACCATATTATCTAATCTGTTCTCAAATTTCCTAATTTCTACTCAGTTACTCTTGAGTTTGGGGGTGGAGGAAGGAGGTGCTGTACTGCAAAGCAAGTGGCTGTGAAGTTCACAGAACTGTGTTTATTGACCATAAATAATGAGGGGAGAGATGTAAAAAGGATATAGAAATAGTATTTTGCTGAAACTCACGCTTCTAGATTTAAGATGATTACAGGAGCAGTGGGATCTGGAAGGAGCCTTCCTGTTGTGAAGTGTGGCATACTTGAAACTTGATCATTAAAGGTGATGAGAAATTAAAACCTCCTTTTTTAGGTCAACGTCCACATCATAGAAATATAAAATGAATACAAGACAAAAAAAAAGAAGTTGTTGGATTTTTTTTTTCCCACACCTTGAAGTATATTTTTTCTGGCTGAATCTCTGAGAAGCTTCAGCCTGGACCTCAAAAATCTAAGCTTGAGGAAAATATCAAGGAAAAACATCAGTTCTTGGGTCCTCCATCTTCATGAGAGTTTGGAGATTGTCTAGGTGGGCCTTCAGCCAAAAGTCATATTTTAATGCAACTGAGCAGCACTTATTTGTCTTATTAATAATATTTAACCAAGTGGATATTCCCTTGGACTAAAGAATTTCCAGAATGGCAAATAGTGTTGTTTGGTGTTGTTTAAAGTTCTTGTTCCTGGAGAATCTTGCCTGATGTATTGGTAATTACAGAATGGCTGTGAGCCACGAGTGTGATGTGACTATGAAATAGGCAAGTGCCGTTCTAGAATGCATCAGAAGAGGTGTTTCCATTGCCTGACTATAACAAAAGAAGGATAAGAGACAACTTATCATTAGATGTCTGAGACTCCATAGCAGATAAGTGTAAAGGTCAGGTAACCCTATGTTCATTCTGTAATTACCGAGGGGGCTTTTACCAGCTCCCCATTTTTCCATCCAGGTCCCTCCAGCAAATCCATTGTCAGGACCTTATCCATCCACCTTGGAGGAGGAGTAAGGTGGGTTATAAGAATGGGAAAGATTGGAGTCAATCATCAATCATAGGAGTCCCCAACCAGCCCACATACCTACATCTACATTAAAGTGCTCTTAAGAAAGATGATGATCCAAAAGATATCTTCTGGAAGATCATCTTTTGAAAGAGCGTCTCTACACCCAAAAGATGGATCCAGCTTTTGATCCGCTTTTTTAAGAGTGCGTCCACATATCCAGAGCAGAGCAGGAAATGCTGCGAAGGGGTCACATGGATGCCAAGCCTATGTGGGGCCCTCAGCCAGCTGCTTCCTTACAGGACCTCTCCCAAACACCCTGCCCTACACTAGCTCAGGTGCACAGAGCTGTCACAAGCTGTCACAGACATGATGGTGCGTGGAAGTCTGTCCCAATGGACCCCCAGCAGTAACTACTTGTCATTGAGCTGGCTATCCTCCATGCCATGGTTGGTCACCTTGCCATGTTGCTCACTGCTGTCTTCCAACTTCTCATGTGGGTGATTTCCCCCCCTACACACCAGGCGTCCTTGACCTGGAATGGTGCCAGTGCCCACCCCGAGTGCCTTGGTTCCTCTGGAATCACCTCAAGAGCTGCAGCTGGTGGGAGTGGCTGGTGCTGGCGGACTGGGACAATGCTTGATAGCTACAGAATTTCTGAATGAGAAAGCAGACTCTCCAGGAGCTCTGTCACTGGCTTGCCCTGCATTGAGGCACCTAGGACACCTGCATCAGGTCCACCCTACCCCTTGAAAAATGGATGGCAATTGTCATCTTGAAGCTGGTCACCCCAGACAGCTACCAGTCTGTAGGGCATCAGTTTGGCATGGCCAAGGCCACCAGCAGGACTCTCGTAATGCCCCGTCACAGCCTCAAGAGACCGCACGCCCTCCCTCCCATGTAGGTGGTGCATGCCATCAAAGCAATGCCACTGCACAGGGTTATCCACATGGGGGACATGGATGCTGCAGGATTCGCTGCACTTGGCTTTCTGAACTGCTTCGGTGCCTTAGACAGGATGAATGTCCCCATCCATGCCCCAGAACACAGCACCATAATGTATATCAGTAGAAATAGCTACCACTCAGTAGTGCTCCAGATGCCTGTGGAGAGCAAGGGCCACTTCGTGGACATTTATGTAGGCTAGGCGGATTGGACACATGACACCTGTGTGTTCCATAATTCCAGGCTCTGTTGCTGCATGGAGGCCAGGACACAAGTCTTCCAGTGGGAGATCAGGGTTGGGGATGTGAGCATGCGCTTCTGCATGGTGGCAGATGCCGCCTACACCCTATCGCCCTGGATGATGTGTCCCTACACCAGCCATCCTCACCCCACCCAGGAGGAATTTAACACTCATCTCAACCAGGCCTGAATGTGGTGGTGCGGGCCTTCGGGTGCCTGAAGGGCCGGTGGTGGTTACTCTCGCATGCCTTGTGGTTGAGCTATGGAACATCCCCCAGACGTTGGATGCCTGTTGCATCCTCCACAACATTGTAGAGGGAAATTACAAGATGTTCCCCCCATGGTGGGCAGTCGAGTATAGCCCCAGCCTTGAACAGCCAGTCTCCACTCCCACCCTCCAGGCATAACAGGAGGGCGTCTGCATCTGGGGGGCCCTTTGGGATAAAATTGCACATAGGCAACAGTGACCACTAACCACAGTCACCACATGCAGCCCCCCTCACACACACATATATACCCGTCACCATCCCTTACCATGACCCCACCACACACGCACAAATCCACCCCCCACTGTCACCCCACCAAAAGCAGAGGACTCAGGGATGGTGCAAAAATAAAGGTTTATAGGTTAATGAAAACTGTCTTATTTACAACTATGAAAAAAACTCTAGGGAAGAGTGGGGGCAAACTATATACAAGGGTGGCCTAAGTGGGAGGGGTCATGAAAATGGAAGTAAACCTCAATGGAGATTGGAGAGGAGAGACCTAAGTTTGAATGGGGGGACTTAATTGGTAGTGGGGAGGGGGAGACCTCAACCAGGATGGGAAGAGGTTGAGACCTTAAGCAGGAGGGGAGAGGGGGAAATTATTGTGGGGAGGGAAAGGTGGTAAGTTTTAACCAGGATGGGACAGGGGGAACTATTATGGGAGGGGGGAGGGAGGACCTCAGCTAGGAGGGGGAATGGGGAGTGCTACGCTGGAGCAGGGGTGGATGGCCATGAGCCCCGTCAGCCCTGGGCTCCTCTCCCACTGCTGGTCGGGGTCCCTTGCAAGATTGTGAAGGGGCAGGCAGCATGGGGAGATAGGGCTGTTTGAGGGGGGCCAGGAGTGGGCTTAGTGTGGGGAGGGTGGGGGAGCAGAGGAGGGGGGTGTGCTCAGGAAGGGGGTCATGGGTGGGAGTGGGTGGGAGCAGGGGAGCAGGTGTGGCAGGGGTGTGAGCAGGCATGTTAGGAGACATGAGTTCTCCCTCAGGACTGCCATGACATCCCTCAGGTGGCCCAGCAGGTCAGCCCATGCCTCCCTCTGCTATGCATAGTGGCCTTGGTCCATTTGGAGGTACCACACTGCAATCTTCACCAGGCGATGGGTCCCCACATTCGCCTTGAGCCACTGTCGCGCCCTCCTCCTCCAGGGAGCTCATGCTGCCGCTGGGGTTGGTGAGTGTTCCCCCTTCTTCTCCTGGGTCTCTGGCAGCACAGAGGTGTCAGGGCTCTCCTGGCTGTCCTGTGGCATGGCTGCAAGGCTGGAGAGGAAGACACAGTCAGTCCCTTGTTACGGCACAATGGCCATGGGTCCTCCTCCCTCCCACTCACCCCAGCTGGCTAATACAGTTACATCGCTAACACATGTAACTTTACATACGAACCTGGCACAGACATATAAGTGGCACACACAGATTCAGGGCGCTATCAGCTACCATGAGCCACTTACACAGTCCACTGGGCAAATTAATTGATGCCAGTGGATACAATGGCCACATAAATAGCTTCCAGATCCAAATAAAATCCTGTCGTGTCACACAGATTCACTTACAGGTATAAATTAGTGTAAATGCTGGATTCTGTGTAACTTGAACTCTTCAAATCATCATTTGAGGACATCTGTAACTCAGCCAGAGATGATATGGGTCTGTTACAGGAGAGGCTGGGTGTGGTTCTTTGGTCTGCAATGTGCAGGAAGTCAACCCAATGATCATGATGTTCTTGGAACCAGTAATTAGAAAAATAATAATTAATAAAGCACATATCATTCTTTCATGGTTGTAGAGAAAAGATTATACATGTGAATTTTAAAGGCTTATTTAGCAGAGAACCAAAATTGTTTTGAAAGCTCATGATTTAGAGGGCCTGATTGATAATTTTGAATTCATATGATTCTTCTCTTTCCCCTGCTCCTGAGATTTCATGTTCTCCCTCTCTCCCTGCCGCCCTCCCGCCCCAGCCCTCAGGCCTAAGATTGACTGGTGGATAAGCATGAGTGGAAAGTAATCCTTTGACTAACTAGAAAATTAGTGAAATTTACTGTAGTGGATATTAACAGATTTAATAAAGTTTGAGAGCATGTGCCCTGAGATACTGTTCATTTGCAACAAATTACAGCATTTTATCCTTAGGCAAATTAGTACATTCTCATGAAAGCTTGCAAAAACACTGTCCTCTGCAGCTGAAGGTTTAGGAAGTGACTTTGGTGTAACACGAGTCCTGCTCTGGAAAACATTGTGCAGAGTTTTGCCTGACATGTGAGAATAGTCCCTTTGGGTCTTACCAACTTGAAGAAATTAAATCTTTCAAATATACTTTTTTAAGAGGAAGCTATTTTCAATATAATAACTCCTCCCTTTCCTTAAAAAGTCAAACAGAACTAATACATTTTTTATTTGTCTTCTACTCTGAGAACCTTAAACAATAGACAAGGTAGTTTGTGGTGCTCATTTGTTTTCTTTTAATGTTCTTTTATTCTGACTCTCTTGTGCCATCTTTTACCCAACAGATTTTATGGTGGTGGTAAAATGCGTAACAGCACAGCAATACTGGAAGGTGCAACCTAAATTGTGGCATTAGTTCATATTGTTCCAAAGATAAATTCTGAGCCAATTTATCACCTTCTATTACAACATTTTTAGGATTTTTCACGCTTACATTACTGCAGTTTACATTTAATGTCATAAATCTGCAAGTTTTAGTTTTTAGATCAGTCTGAACATGCGATTTATTTGAGACAGTAATGCTCAGTTGTCAAGAACAATATTTAGATATGGTTCACTCTTACTTGAATACTTGATTATTTCAAGTCTCAAATGAAGGCCAAACTAGTAACTCTTCATCTGGAGTTCAGTGTCAGAAATCTGATCTTTAAAAGAGAGTCTCTTAATTGGACACACATGGTATATCCAAGGTGCAGTGAAATGATAAGACAGGACTTTCCAGTCTGCAAGGTGAACAAATTATCTTTATGTTCAGTTGTGATTGTATTACTATCATTGCTTTTAGTTGGTGATTATATGCAGGTTTTTTTTTTTATTCTTTTCCTTTAGACTTGGTTGGTTTTCTTAAAAAGAACCACATGCAATTTTCTGAGGAACTGCAATTACTTTCTCGTCAATGGAAATATACTTCGAATAAAATGAATGCAGTAATGATTATGTCATTTATGGAAGGCTGATTAGAGATGAACTAGGGTAATCTTGCTGAAATGGGAACAGAAATGTATTTGTACTTAAAACATACATTTGTTTTTCTGGGTATCTGGCTAAACCTTGGAAACCCTAATTCAAACTTAATCTGCAGAAAACAGTACAGGAGTTTTCTTGTGCTGAATCTCTTTGCCAGCTGGCATTGCTATCAAGTGTGTAATGCTTAGTTTTAAAATCCATAAATAAACTATTCCGTTATAGTGCATCTTCTGCAGTGTACTCCAATCAAGAGTCTGTTCAAAAGTTCGCTTGAAAGGGCTAGAGAGACTAAGTGCCAAATCTTTCCATATGTTTGCTCCCAAAACTTGCACTGAAATTACGATTAGGTTCATAGGTGAACCTAATGTTCCCAGTAGGACTTTTTGAAGTCTATGGGAGTCAGTGATAGGATAGCTCCAAATTCCTGCCAGTCACCACATGAGAAAAATGTTAAAAAATTTTGTTAACACTATCATGTCTTTTCCATAGTTTTGTACTGTACTAGGTGGCTTTTTTGTATCTGCCTCCTAAATCACTAGGATTCAACCTTGCAAATCCCGCAACTTTACACGTACAATAATCCTATTGAGATCAGTGAGGTCATTCAGATAAAGAAGGATTGTACTGTCTGGCCTGTTTTGTGCATGGATGCTGGAACTTCTCAGTTAAAGAATGTATTTTCTAGCTCGGCATGTGGTTTTATAAGGTTTGTGTTTGGGGTGGGTATTTGTACGGTGTAGATATTATCGTCATCCTTTCTCCTCTTCCACAGTGGAGTAAAACAAAAAAATTAAAATAGTGTTTTAATTAGAATTTATGAGAACAAAAGTAAATGCACACTAAAATCAGTATTTTTCAGTTTTTCAACAGAAAGTTAGCTAGATTGTATATATATATTTTTTGCTCTGCAGTGTAGAGTAACTGAGCACAAATGATTGACTAGAGAACACTAATTCAGGACACTTTTATTTTTAGTTGTAATACAATCCTGTACACACATTTCGAACTTCAATTTTAACATGATAGCTGTGCAAAAGTCTTCCTTTCATTTCGTGACTATAACAATACAAGACATAGCTGAGATTTTATTTTTCTGAATATCGTAACATTTCATTCTTAGTTTGGGTTTGCAGTTTCTGCAAACAGAAATGTCATCTTTTCACTTTTGATCAATTTTGTTAAAACTCAAGAAATAACAGGCAGCAGCTTTCATAATAAACAGTAACATTTCTACCTATGTAACTTGTGGATTTTTGTGAATTTCCCCTGTTGACAATTGTGCCATTTAAAAAAAAAAAAAGTAGAAACGACATTGTGAGCTTTTCTATTCATGATAATTCTAAGGGTTTTGTTGTTAGTCTAAACAAGTGTGCTTGTTGCAAACCTACTAGCTCTTTTTCATCCCTTGTTTTGGTCGTTCTGTGACTTGCCATGGTAAGACTTCATCTCTGAATATGTATTTCACTGAGACTATTCATGAGTTATTCAGAACAAAACTTACCGTACTTAGCCTGTTTCCTTTGTTTTATGCAGAGGATTTAAACTTTGGCAAAATAGGTCTTACATTACCTCAAATTGCCAGAGCTTTTCAGATTTGTTTATATTCTCTTT
Organism: Carettochelys insculpta; assembly: GCF_033958435.1. Taxonomy (NCBI): domain Eukaryota; kingdom Metazoa; phylum Chordata; order Testudines; family Carettochelyidae; genus Carettochelys; species Carettochelys insculpta. Next base: position 227,061,780 of record NC_134138.1, read on the forward strand.
TATAGACACAGTTCAGAAAAATGAGAACTGCATGCCATGTGAGTACGAAGTTGGATTGCATAGGAAAATCTATACTGAAAAACAAACTGATCTCCAGAAGAGTTAGCGTGTAGGTGGGAGACAAGATTATGTAAACGTGTATCCTGAGGAAGCTGTTCTTCCATTTTGCTGGCAAAACAAATCTTGACAAATGAATTGTACAGTGTGCTAATTCTGATATGGCCATTCACTGGTGAATTTCTGAACATAAATATATTAATTGTGCAACATAAAAAGAAAAGAATCTAGTACCATTCATTTATAATTAAAAAAAAAAACACATGGATAATCCTTTTCATTTGTGAAAGTCAAGAACTTTTCTGTCCCACAAATTGTGTGAAGATCCTACTTTGTATGGCTGTTGGGAAACAATACACTCTTAAATCTTTTTTGCTGTATCTTGGGTTCGATAATGAAACAGTAATTAAATATAGAAAAAATTACAGTGGCTTTCTTCTTGTTTTCTAGGTCCATGGGGCAGATGTATGGGAGAGGAATGTGGCCCTGGTGGTATCCAAACACGAGCAGTGTGGTGTGCTCACATGGAAGGATGGACAACACTGCCCACAAATTGTAAACAAACAGAGAGGCCTGAGAACCAACAGAATTGTTTTAGGGTTTGTGACTGGCACAAGGAATTGTATGATTGGCAGTTGGGCAACTGGAATCAGTGCCAGCCGGTTATTTCAAAAAATCTTGAAAAACCGGTGGAATGCATCAGAGGGGAAGAGGGAATCCAGCTGAGAGACGTAACTTGTGTCCAAAAGTCAAATGGGGTATCTGCTGAGGACGTTATATGTGAATACTTTGAGCCAAAACCGCGCCTGGAGCAGGCATGCCTCATCCCTTGCCGTCAGGACTGTATTGTGGCAGAGTTCTCCCCCTGGTCAGAATGCTCCAAGACTTGTGGCAATGGGCTTCAACATCGCACTCGTCACATTGTTGCTCCACCTCAGTTTGGTGGTTCTGCTTGCCCTAACCTCACAGAATTTCAGATCTGTCGCTCTGCCCCATGTGCAACTGAAGAAAGCATGTACAGCCTGAATGTTGGACCCTGGAGCACTTGCTCAATGCCCCATTCAAGACATATAAGGCAAGCAAGGAAACGAGGGAAGAATAAAGAAAAGGAGAAGGACAGAGAAAAAGGAGTACGAGACCCTGAAGCTCGGGAGCTTATTAAGAAGAAGAGGAATCGAAATAGACAGAACAGACAAGAGAACAAATATTGGGACATACAGATTGGCTATCAGACCCGTCAGGTTACATGTACTCACAGAAATGGGAAAACTGCTGCCTTGAGGTAAACACTATTTATTAACCTGAATATATGTGTGTTTGACTATGTAGTTGGAATGTTAAGAAAAGCATGAAAAATCTCCACTAATTTTACTGTTGTATACACTTTTATATCAGCATAACATGATCTATTTCTAGTTCTACCTTACCCAGTCAAGTTTAAGATTTTTCTATAACACATTTGAAAAAAAAAACATAGCATGAGTGTTGTTGATCAGACTAAATATCACTTAAACATGCCCTATTAAGCATCATACACCATGCAGCCTCCGTTTGTCTGAACATCTATCCCGGAAGGCTTACTGAAAGCCTGAGGGTATTCATCACATGTGTTCTGTTTCTCTCACATTTTTGGCACATTTTTATCCATAACAAGGGAATCACGCTTGAAAACAGGTGATATCTGCATTATTGATTTTTTTAAAGCTTTGGGCACACACAGTAATAGAGCTAATGGCGGGTAAGTGTCTGACAGACACTAGAAAAAAAAATCTGAAAAAAGTCAACATTTTTTGATTTGGAAATGTAAATATAAATTTGTTGAAGTACTGTTTACCATTTACACAATCAGTTTTGGCTACTGTTTTGCTTTTCCCCCTATGGTTAAGCTCCTCAAAAAAACACTTCTGTCAAAAATGTGTATTTTATTTCTCTATATTTTTATTCACTTTCTTCTCCTTTTGCACATTCTATATTTCTGGACACAAAGACAATGTGTTTTTATATGGTCGTATGCAAAGATGTTCATACAGATGCGAACAATGCAGGCCACACTTACAGGATGGAGGAAGAAGTGCTGTCTTCCTGACAAAGCTAATGATGCTCACTGGGGGTGGAAGTATTTTGGTGAAAAAAAAGACAGTTGCTAAAAAGCTGTGCAGTGTGGACAATACCTTAAAGATTTTCACTCTAATTCTTTCTCCCCCCTCCACTCCCCACTCTCGGATTTTGACCTTTCCTTCTTCTCACCATGTTCCCTTCTATTGTGTTCTACCTTCTGGCCCTCCCTCTCCAACTGGTACTTTCCCTTCCCTTCCCAAGTCTTCCAGCATGTTTGATTTCATATTCATTCTTCTCCCCTCTCTTCCTGGTCTCTTCCATTTTTTGCCTTCTGTGATCTGAACTCCCCACTTTCTTCCCTCAAATGTAGCCGGTGATGAAGTAATATGACACCTACTGTTAAATGAATGACCATGCTAGCTGAATTAACTTGTGGCCCACTGTCATTAGATTAATATGGGCTGTGGCTATGTCAGTTGAATTTTCACTTTGTCATTTAACGCCTCATTCATTTTTAAGAAATGTAATTAGTTCAACCACCTCCCTGGAGCAACATTTGATACAGCCCTTCCAATGTGAGGGTTTCAGACATGTTACCTGAAGTTCAAAAACTATTTTAAATCAGTTCTGTATTACCTCATACCCACATCTAGTTACAAGAACCCTCTCGAATATTAGTCGCAATAAAATGGTCCATCCTTACTATTATTACTACTACTTAGCATAGCGTAGCTGTTTTCAGTTGTGGATTGCAGTGCTACCCAAAAGTGTTTAAAGAAGATGCGGGGGGGGGAGGCGAGCCAAAACTGAATCATAGGATTATAGATCACTTCAGGATGTCATCAAGCCCAGCCCCCTGCCTACAGCTAAACCAAAACTATAAAGCACATTTTCTAATCCTTTAGTTATTCTTGTGGTTCTTTTCTGAACGGTCTACAAATTATCGACATTCTTCCTGAATTGTGGGCACTGGAACAGGGCACAGGATTCCAGCAGCACAACTTAAACACTGAAAATCCGTGTCTACACGTGCACGCTACTTCGAAGTAGCGGCACTAACTTCGAAATAGCGCCCGTCACGGCTACACGCGTCGGGCGCTATTTCGATGTTAACATCGATGTTAGGCAGCGAGACGTCGCAGCCGCTAACCCCATGAGGGGATGGGAATAGCGCCCTACTTCGACGTTCAACGTTGAAGTAGGGAACGTGTAGTCGTTGCGTGTCCCACAACTTCGAAATTGCAGGGTCCTCCATGGCGGCCATCAGCTGAGGGGTTGAGAGACGCATTCTCCAGCCCCTCAGCTCAATGGTGGCCGCGTGGAGCGGCCCCTTAAAGGTCCCCACCCCCTCCCTTTCTGTGCAGGAAGCTGAGAGCGCATGCAGGCAGCAGCAATAACACGCGGCTCACCTGCACGCTCTTCTTCAGCCACCCACACACCCAACTGACCTGATGGCCTCCCGGCAGCCCCCCCAGTGCCCTCAGGGAACCCCCCCCCGAAGGGGAGCCAGGGTTCCCAGGGCAGGAGCCAGGCCGGGAAGCAGCAGCGGGGCCCCTCCTGGACGGAGACTGAGCTTTGGGACTTGCTGGGGCTCTGGAGCGAGGAGGTGGTGCTCTAGGTAATGGGGAGCAAGAGGCGGGACGCGGATGCGTTCGCTCGGCTGGCCGAGGGCCTGGCCGCCCGGGGTCACCCTGCCCACACTCCGGACCATGTCCAAAGTAAAGTGAAGGAGCTGTGTCAGGGTTACGCCGGGGCCCGGGATGCGGCCAGCCGATCTGGGGCTGCCCCCGTTACTTGCCCCATTTACAGGGAGCTCAGGGATATCCTGGGCCCCCAGCACACCTCCTCCCCTCTGGCCACGCTTGACACCTCAGCTGAGGAGCCCCAGCAGGCCCCGGAGGTGGAGTCCACCCCAGAGGCAAGCCCTGCACCCCGGGGGCCCCCCCAGGAGCCCACCTCCGGGGCACCGGAGGAGGAGGGGGACTCCTCCTCCATCGACACCGGCCTCCAGATCCTCCTCCTGCCATCCTGGAGCAGCAGCCGGGCATCCGCCCCCCGGGTGTCCCCTGACCGTGGGAGTGGACCGTCAGGTATGCACACCCCCGGGGTTGAGGGGTGGGGGTAATAGATATGGTCAGGGCCCTCCACATGCCCAGATGACCATGGCCCCAAGGACAGCAGTGGCATGTCCCTCACAGGAGTGCATCATCTCCTGCCCCATCCCCGGGGCAGGGGGGAGCGGAACCTCTAGGGTCCCCCGGGGAGAGGGGGTGGGACACCCAGCAGCAGCAGCAGCAGCAGCAGCATGTGATGGAGTGGGGGGAGTGCAAATGCGAGACTCAGGCTAGATATGAGCAACAAGCTGAATAGCTCCCAGTGGCTAAGGATGATCCTGGGGCTAAAACTGGCAGGTTACACCTCTGCCCTGAACAAAGAGGAGGGAGGAGCGGAGCTGGCTTTGAATGGGGGCCGCAGGTAGAGGCTAGGGGAAGGGAGAGCTAGAAGGCTGCCTGCCTGAGGAGGGGGAAAGCTACACCCCAGAGGGGCACGCCTCAGGGTCTTCTCCCCAAGACGGGTTGGAAGGACTGTCTCTGACTGCTGTACTGTCGCTTCTGGGAGAAACTGGGCATCTGTTGTCTAAGAAATCTCTCCTGTCATACCTGCTGAGTGAAGTGAGAGTCACTCCCGCCAGGGGACGGGGTGCAGTGCAGGGGGACCCTTGAACCCCATCACAGCAGCATCTCCCGGGGACGGGGATGGGGAACCTGCGGCAGAGGGGTGGGGGGACAAGGGCCACGGCTCAGGGCCCACACTAATGGCTGTCTCCACTCTTCTTCCCCCCCTCCTGTGTTCCGCAGCTGCACCAGCGGAAGGACCGGAGAGTGCCGGCGAGGCTTCAGTGGTCCCAGAATCCCCTCCGGGGCCATCGCTCCAGGCCAGCCCCTCGGCAGAGCAACGACTGGCCCCACGGCGGGCAAGATGGCGGACCCAGCAGCAGCAGCCGCCGGTGACGGACCCCCAGCTGCTGGCCCTCCACAGCCGGCAGGTGGAGGTCGCGGAGCAGTGGCTGCGGGTGGAGCAACACCGCCTCCACCAGCAGGAGCAGGCGCTGGCCTGGCACCAAGAGGCATGGGGGGCCTACATGCAGACATTCAACCGCATAGTGGATTACCTGGCCCCCCATGCTGTGCCGGCCGCCACTGCACCCGCCCTGCCTGCTCCACCCACTGCTCCAGTTGTCGCGCCGTCCGCCGTCGCCCCGCCACCAAGGGCCATTCTGCCAAGGGGGACCTGGGGCCAGCTGACACTCGCCGGCCATATCTTCCGGTCCGCCCGGCCCCCGGCCAGGGCTGCGGCCGAGGCGGGGATCCCAGCCACCGACCCCCAGTGCTGGACTGTAGGGGCGTGGGGCCCAGGACGTGCCCCCCCCTTTGTATATATTCCCCCCACTTTTTTGCTGTTTTTGCCCTGTACATAGTTTGTATTTATTTATTTGTGACCCCCGTTTTCACTGTCTGATCCTTCCCCCCCATGTAAATAGTTCTCCCCTTCCTTGTTATCCCTGTTTTTATATTAATATACATACATGTAATATATGTTAGTTAGAAGTTCTATATTATTATTAAGAAGAGTTCAAGTAAACATGTTTGATTTCACAAACAAGTGTCTGCTTTTATTTGCACAAGAAAAGTCGGGGGGTGTGTGTGCTGTTGGGTGCTCGATGGTATGGGCGTAGGGGCAGGGAGTGTTGTGGAGGATGGGTGGGGCAGTGGGGGGCCTGCCAGCGTTCACCCCACGGCCTCATCGAAATGGGCCCGCAGGGCCTCCCGGACCCGGGTCCCTTCGGGGTCCACCTGGCGACTGGGGGCAGCGGGTGGCTGCACAGCGGCCCTGCCGACCTCCACAGCCCAGCCCTGAAAGAAGGCCTTCCCCTTGCTCTCCACCAGATTGTGTAGGGCGCTGCACGCACCCACAATCTGGGGGATGTTGGTGGGGCCCACATCCAGGTGGCTGAGGAGACACCTCCAGCGCCCTTTAAGGCGGCCAAATGTGCGCTCCACCACCTGGCGCGCGTGGTTCAGGCGCTGGTTGAAGCGCTCCTGGCTGGCAGACAGATGGCCCGTGTACGGGTGCATGAGCCAGGGCCGGAGGGGGTATGCCGCATCTGCGATGACGCAGAGGGGCATGGTGGTGTCCCCCACAGAGATCTCCCACTGGGGGATGTAAGTTCCTGTCTCCAGCCGGCAGCACAGGCCCGAGTTCCGGAATACCCGGGCGTCGTGGGTGCTGCCAGGCCAGCCCACATAAATGTCCTGGAAACAGCCCCGGCTGTCCACCAAGGCCTGGAGGACCACTGAGTGGTAGCCCTTCCGGTTGATGTAACGTTCTCCACTGTGCTCCAGGGCACGGATGGGGATGTGAGTCCCATCCAGAGCCCCGAAGCAATTGGGGAAGCCCAGGGTGGCAAAGCCCGTGATGGCGGCATCTGGGTCCCCAAGCCTCATGAGCCTGTGTAGGAGCATGGCATTGATGGCGCGGACGACCTGCAGGGGAAGCACATGGGAGAGCAGGGTGTGTGTGGCCCTCCCTGGCCAGGGCCCCCCTCCCCCTGTGGGTCCTCTTACCTCCATGAGGACAGCCCCGACGGTGGCCTTGCCGATGCCAAACTGCTGGCCCATGGATCGGTAGCTGTCTGGAGTGGCCAGCTTCCAGACAGCGATGCCAACCCGTTTCTCCACAGGGAGGGCACGCCGCATGGCGGTGTCCTGGTGCCTGAGTGCGGGGGTGTGCCACTGGCATAGCTCCATAAATGTCTGCCGGCTCCTGCGAAAGTTCCTGAGCCAGCGGTCGTCGTCCCACTCCCCAAGCACCAGCCGCTCCCACCAGTCGGTGCTGGTGGGGTAGCTCCACAGCCGGTGGCGTATGAGGTGGCGGCGGGGTTGGGGTTCTGCAGGGTTGGGGGTTGCGTCCTCCTCCCCTGCGGGCAGCTCCTCCTCTGTGGCAAGGAAGTGCTCAGCTGCCTCCTGCATGGCATGGAGCAGGGCGAGCACTGCTTCTGCAGGGGCGGCTGGGTGGACCTCTGGCGGCGGCGGCGGCGGCTGCTGCTGCTGTTGCTGCTGCTGGGGGTCCATCATGACTGCGTCACCCGAGGTGTGCATGCCTATGGCTCTGCAGACCGCGTGCTGTGCAGACTGTGTGTGTCTGGGAGGGGCCGTTTAAGGGAGCGGCTAGCTGTTGCCCCGGAAGCGCTAGTCCGCCCTGTGACCCTGTCTGCAGCTGTGCCTGGCACCCTTATTTCGATGTGTGCTACTTTGGCGTGTAGACGTTCCCTCACAGCGCCTATTTCGATGTGGTGCTGCGCAATGTCGATGTTGAACGTCGACGTTGCCAGCCCTGGAGGACGTGTAGACGTTATTCATCGAAATAGGCTATTTCGATGTCGCTACATCGAAATAAGCTACTTCGATGTAGGCTTCACGTGTACACATAGCTAAAAAGAGGTAAAGGAGGTCCAAGTGTATTTGCTTGCACATGGTTTACCAGATGATCCAATTTGCTCTGGATCGATCCTCTTTGTTATTTATCACTCCTCCAATTTTTGTGTTTTACTTCCTGGTCATTGATGAAAATGTTAAATAGCATAGGGCCAAAAACTGATCCCTCTGGGTTGCCACTGGAAATGCTCCCACCTGATGATGATTCCCCATTTTCTATTGCATTTCACAACCTATCAGTTGGCCAGTTGTTAATCCATTTAATGTGTACCATGTTGATTTTTAACATTCTAGTTTTTAATCTACTTTTGTGCAGTACCAAATTAAATGCCTTACAGCGTCTATTATATCTATCCATTTTCAACCAAACTTATAATCATAAAAAATCAGGTTAGTTTGTCAGATCCATTTTTTATAAATCCCGTGTTCATTTACATTAATTACATTACCTTTCTTTAATTCTTTTTAACTGAGTCCCAAATCGTCTGCTCCCTTCTTTTTCCTAGCATCAATATTATATTCACAGACCTTTACATACCTGGATCATCCCACCAGTCCATTTTAAAAATAGGCACAATGTTAATTTTCTTCCAGTCTTCTGGAATTTCCCGAGTGCTCCAGTACTTACTGAAAATTAACATGAACAGTTCAGCAAGTTCCTTAAGAGTATTTTAAAACTTTTGGGGACAAGTTATCTGGACGCACTCCATAAGACACAACAGGACCAGGAGTTTTTCCCTTACAAGAGTTAAATTAACTCTGTTTGTCCTGAACAGTAGTAGAAAAGGGTGTCACTGAATGTGGGACCGGCAAGAGACATGTGGGTGGGCCCTGGGGAAACAGAGTGTTTGGATACCCTGGTTGAGCCCCTCTCAGAGCTGTGAGTGGTAGGAAAGAGAAGTAGGCAGAGACCAGGGACTCTTCCAGAGTTCAAATCACTAACTTGTAAGAGGTCACAAGGTCCATTCTCAGAGAATGTGGGGAGTGATGTGAAGCTGTGGGTCCTATAAAGTTTCCCTTATGCAGGGACTCCTCTACATATGGATTGAATATTGGAAGCATTTGGGCCTTTGACTTAGATGAAATGATGGATTTTCTGGTTCCTAGTCCCAAGACATTAGAGGGTATGCAAGAGAAACTCCCTATGGTGGAATTTGGGTGTTGCCCAATGGATATAGGATCATAATATCAGTAGACAAGAGAGTGTGGGTGCTTCCAGCAGTCAGAATGTTATAGATCAAATTGCTCTGATCCAATTCAGAGATGAAAGTCTGGCAAGAGGAGCCAAGGCCATTCAGACCTCCTGCCCAGGAGACTGCACACAGTGTGGTGTATGCCTTCCCAGTAACCAGCACAGGTTTTCAGGAAGGTATGCTTAATCATGGTTCATCTTCTCAAAGCCAATAGAGAAATAATGTAAAGGGCAGTAAGTGCCATAGTGAGTCTGTCTGTAAGGAACTCATGATGGAATGTAGGGGAGAGAGTGAATAATAGAGAGAAGTGGAGTTACTTGTATTTGGCAAAGTGGCCATGCTTTGTGTTGGACAACTACATGGAGGACAGCATGGTAGCCTTGTCAAAGTACAGTAAATTAGTTGTCAGGCCCACTGTTCTTTTTGAGGTATGGCATAGGCCCATAGACTTTGGTGGTGGCAATGAACATGGAAATGAAATGGGCACAGGCTGATACTGAAATAGGATTAAAATGGATGACTGGTTCATCCCATGCCATCATTTATGCTGACAATGGCTCATAGGTTCCACAGCAGACAAATGGCAGACATACAACTGTGCTGAGCATTTACCGAGGGAAATAACACAGATGTCTCACAAATATGAATTCAGTGGTTAAAAAGGAAAATTAGTACCTGTGGAGCACCCATTTTGCTCCACTTCCTAGTCCTTGAGTGAGACTGCATTAGAAAGGACAATTCAGTCAGGAGCTCCTCATCTAGGCAGAGGGCTAATAGTGGGAAAACGAAAATAGCTTCACCTCATTTGAGCAAGCCCATGTGCTATGGGGCATTCCTGTGTGATTACTGTGACAAGGGAGAGTATAGTGTAGGAAGGGTTGATTAGCAGTACTGTATACATACACACATATGTAGGTTTCATATAATAATTTGCAAATTTTGGGGTCCTAACAGGGTTTATTTGGCACAGTGAGAAGTAAGGTTTATTTTTTTAAAAAGTAATGTGTTCTGGTCTTCTGTTAACTTTTGATGTAAAAATCACGACCCCCAACCCCTTGCCTGAGACTGGGCATGGCATCATATGGTTGGAGCTGGGGAGTGGCAGCAGCCCCTGGTGAGAGTGACATAACAGCGGTGGGAGCAAGCAACTTACAATTAATTGAGAGTTTGAGCAGTTTGAAAGTGTGAGTATTGGTTGAAGGGTTTTTCTCATGGACACGGTGGGTCAGCCCTCTGAGGTCTGGTACTGAAAATTTTGTGTCTCAGGTGCTTGGCTGGTGGGCCTTGCTCATGTCTTAACAGATTGCTATATTGTGGGACCAGGAAGGAATTTTCCCCCAGGTCAGATTGACTTTGGGGGCTTTTTTGCCTTTCTCTGCAGCATGGGACACAGGTTTTTTGCCAGGCGCATCTAGGTATATCTTCATTTCCCACCATTTCAGGGATATTGGGCATTGGTATGCCTTAGTCTTTCCCATCTGTGGCATGTAGTACTGTGGGTTTCACTTCTTAGTGACCTCTTGGTTCTCAGAAAAAGAAGTTTCTAAAAGTTGCCTAAGGCACTTTGCAGTTAGTGTAGCCAATCAGCCAGCCAGTCTGCCTTTCCTGTCTGCAGCCTCACAGACCTGCCTGTGGGACTGCCGCCAGGGAAGGAAGTGCTGGGAAGTGATTCACCGGTTGCCCAGTGTCAGGGTAGACTGAAGCCTGGCGAATGCAAGCAGAAGTACTGTGAAGCTCTGTGATCCCCTCAAAACCCCTGTTCTCTATGGAAAGCCCCAGAATCTGGGCTGCAGATGCCTCTCTGCTGCTGCTGTGCTCACTGTCTTCTCTCCCAACCTCCTTCCCCAAGCCCATAGCCCTGGGACTGTGGCAGGAGGTCCCCTGTTGGGCAGGTCCTGGGCTGCAGGCAGGTTTGTGGGGCTGCATCCATGGAAGGAAGAACTCTGATATGCCAACCACTAGCCACGGGTAGGCTAGTGGGACTGCAGTGAGGGAATGTTCATCCCAGAGCTTCCTTCCCTGGCTGCAGCCCAAACAAACCTGCTTGAAGCTGCGGTGTCTTCTGGTTTGAAAAAAAATGGTGGTTAGGCATCATGCCTATTCACAATATCTGAATCCCATTCACTTGAAAGATGTTAAGATGGAATCAATTTGTAGCAAGACATTACTATTAAGTTGTCTTTTGGATTGCTCTTAAGAAGCATACACTGTAGTTTAGTTTCCCGAGGGCTGTATTACTTTAGTGGTCTGATTTCTGAGTTTAGTTTGAGTCCTAGGGGATGGTTGTGGCCTGTCATGTAATAGAGGTCAGGTCAGACTGAGCATGATATGACACAAGTTGGTTGTGTTACATATTATTGTGGAGGCTTTTAGTTTAGCTGGGTATTGTAGTTTACAGTGAGTAGTGTTAAGCATTTGTTTATTTAGGGCTTTATCTACTTTAGAGTTGGGCTTCCCTCCAAGACCTTTTTCAGCTTGAGTTCCCAGGAACTCAGTTGATTCCAGCCTTCATCACGCAAGTATGTTTATTTGGCATACAGTAAGGTAATGTTGATTTGATCAGACTCAAACACAAAGGGGATGGATGCAGAATGAACCACCGCTTCGAAGTTACACAGAAACCTCCCTTTATAGACATTACACATCAGTGCGTTTACTATACATCACAGCACACATTTTTAAATTGGCTGATTAGTTTGCAGGAACTAATTCCGATGTTGCCTGCTTATGTTTACCTGTGCTTTGACTTCCTCTTTATCTCATCTCTACATTCTTAACTTATTTTTGCCACTTATTATCTAGTTCATAGTAATGAGTTCCCTGGAGTTCTCTCTCAGACATTCTCTTTTCTTAGCCTACTGATCTATTTCTTTATCTTATTTAACACATTCTGTTTTCAACCTGAACAAAAAAGCAGTCCAGTAGCACTTTAAAGACTAACAAAATAATTTATTAGGTGAGCTTTCGTGAGACAGACCCACTTCTTCAGACCATAGCCAGACCAGAACAGACTCAATATTTAAGACACAGAGAACCAACAACAGTAATCAAGGAGGACAAATCAGAAAAAGATAATCAAGGTGAGCAAATCAGAGAGTGGAGGCGTGGGTCGGGGGGGAAGGTCAAGAATTAGATTAAGGCAAGTATGCAAATGAGCCCTTATCGTGACTCAGAAAATTCCCATCCTGGTTCAAACAATGTGTTAATGTGCCAAATTTGAATATAAAAGACAGCTCAGCTGTCTCTCTTTCAATAGTGGTGCGAAAATGTTTCTTCAGTAACACCCAAACTCTTAGTCATTAACAGAATGGCCCACTCCATCAAAATGTTGACTAACCGGTTTGTGGGTCTGGAGTGTTTTTATGTCTGTTTCTTGCTCATTAACTCTTTGTCTAAGGGAGTTAGAAGTCTGTCCAATGTACAAAGCATCTAGGCATTGTTGGCATGTGATGGCATATATGATATTAGTTGAGGAACATGAGAATGTGCCCGTGATTCTGTCAATAACCTGGTTAGGTCCAGTGATGGTATTTCCAGAAAAGATATGTGGACAAAGCTGGCAGCGGGCTTCATTCATGTCCTTCCCTAATTTTGTCTTCCAAAATATGAGGCCTCCCTTGTGTTAATTGCTCATGCTGGGCCAGACCTCAGCTACATTCCCCTGCTTCTGTCTTGCTTTGTATATTCACATTTGTTTCATTTGCATCATATTCTTGTTTTCAAGTAGCCCATTCCCAAAACCCTAGCACATTCCCAAAATCACAGGGGTGGTGATCATTTGAACCACCTTCAATAGTAGGCTTTAAGTATGAACCAGAGGGTACCATCTCGTCTCAGCTGATATAATGCATCATGTTTTTTTTCACTGCGTGAACAGTAGAATTCCCAATTGCTTACTGTTTGGCTGTTAATTAGGCAATGGGCACCAAATGCTCTGTTTTCCTTTGTACCAGATCATTGGTGTTAACAGATGAGGCTAGTACTGGTGCAGAGACATGGGTCATCAGTGATTCCTATTCACTGTTTTCTGTCACAGTCTCTATCACGTTTTCCTTCAGCTGCGCACGTGGCTATAGGGCGTGGGTCCCAATCTGAGTAAGAGAGGGGAAGTTTAGAAAAAAATCCATCCAGGCTCCCTTGGCATGGTGTTCCCACAAGAAGTTATGATATTTCAGAGCACTTACTGTGTAGCCGAGCCATACTGCCTCCTTCACTCTCTCTTTAAAGATTAACCATGCCCAGCCTCCCTTGCTTGTGTTCGGATTCATTTGGGCTGAGCGCACACAGAACATTCTGTGATTGATTTATGCTTAGTTCATCTCCTCCTTGTGTTGCCATCTTCACAGAGATAATGCTATTTACAGATCCCACTCTTTACTGTGCTTGTGTACTTTTAACATGTATCAGTACTATAGGATTCTCTGTCTATCTAGGAACAGCAATCATGATTGCCATAGCTGAATTATTAATTTTACTAGCAGTTCAAAGCCCAGAAACTTCTAGCCTCACAAATTGGAAACTTTCTTTCCCAATTCTGTGAATATCTTTTTCCTCTAGTGTGATTCTGTGTACTGTTTAATAACCTTGACCATGCCATCTGTTTTTTAAACTTATTCTATGCATTAGATGCATAATAAATTTGTTACCATATGTGCTTCACTCAGTTGCCTGAGAAATGTTGTTATTCAGTGAATTAATTACAGTATTTATAAATATTAACAAGTTAATTTTCAAGTTTTACTTAATATTTGCTGAATTTTATAGACAGACCTCAACTGCCATTTCACCCAGTATGGATGCCACCATATCCCTTCTGTCTCTACAGTTTCTGTAGTGTACCTTTATTTAATATATAAAAAATATGGGGCAGGTGCTTACTTTGAGGAGGCACGGCGTTTGTATTGGTTATTTTTGGCCACCATGACAGCTGGGTTCTATTTACATGCACATTCATCAGTTGTTTTGCCTACCAAAGTATAATTGTTTTGCCTTGGAAATCTTCCAGACTTGTTTGTATGCACAACATTTAGCACCTTGGGGGAAAAAAAATTATTGACCCAGAGACCCAACCAGCTCTTTTCTGTTGTTCTGCATTGTCTTAATCCTCAGTGGTGAATTCCCTGGCACTAGAGAGTTTGACACAGCATATACATTTTTATTTTGGTTTTTGAAGGATCATGTTATTTAACCATGGATGCCCAGTACGCTATTCAGTCAGAGTTAATTTCTGTTCTGAGCACCAGCTTCATTATTTTACAAAGCTGCAATTTTGACTCTGGCCTGTCAGCATTACTGAAGTCTTGATAAATCACACCCAAACCTGGATTTAAGGTGGAAATATGCATTGAATAACTGAATTGAACCTGTTACCTCCCCAGTACTCTTTGGCTATGGTTACACTATAGTGCTCTGTTGACAGAAGTCACTGTCGGAAGAGATTTCCTGACTGAACTTCTGTCGACAGAGTGCATCATGATCATCATCAACCATGGGCTCAGCACCCGCTAGTGTCTAATGCCTCCCTCACTGTTTCCTTCCATCTTTCCCTGTCCATTGCAGAGTGGCTTAATTTCTGTAGACTAGCTCCACATCAATCTACTATATCATCTACCTATTCTCTGTAGGGTCTGCCTCTCCTATTTGAACCGTCCATTATGCCAAATACCTGGGTCTTGATTTTTCGTTTGTCATTTATTCTGCAGATATGCCCAAATAGCTGTAACTTCTGATGGCCAACCTTCTGCAGAAGGTTCTCTTTTGGCTGTATCTTCCTATATAATTCTTTGTTGGTGACCTTCTGCATGCATCCTGTTCTCAGGATCTTTCTATAACAACTCCTCTGCAATGCCAATATCCTTCTCTTCGAATCTTTCATTATCCGCCATATCGCACATCTGTGCAATGTGCTGCTGAATACACACGTTTTCCAGATGCTCAGCTTTATTCCTAAGCTAATCACTTTGCACTTCTGGATCTTATCCATCACCTTCAAACTTGCTCTTGCTTTCACTATTTTAGTCACTATTTCCTTCTTATTTTGCTCTCCAGATACGTGTTCTTCTCTTCATTCTCTAGTTTGTCTACACTGATCTTCCTTCCTATTTCCTTATCTCCAAATACCATTGTTTTTGTTTTATGGATGTTCATAATCAGTCTGTACCACTTCCCTTCCTCATTTAGCACCTGCACTGTTCTCACTAGCTTCTCTTCATCTTCTTCAATGATAACTATATCATCCACAAACCTTTAGTTGGTGATTCTCATCCCATACACAGATATCCCTTTTACCTCTTCCTTGATCTTGTCCATAACTCTCTCTAGGTGCATAATGAAGATACTCAGCAATATCGGATCTCCTTGTCTTGTACCTCTACTTGTTCTAAACTAGCTTCCTAGCTCTCTTCATAGTCTCATGCTGCCTCTGCATTGTCATTGACACCCTTCCACAGCTGTATAGGTCTGCTATCCACTCCGTATGACTCCAGCACCATCCAAGTCACTTTCTGACCTATACTATCAAATGTCTTCTGTAAATCGACAAAGCAGTTGTAGATGTTCTTGTTTTGTCGTCGAGCTTTCTCCACTATCAATCTTAGTGCCAATATCTGTAGTATGGTACTTCTATCTTTCCTGAACCCTGCTTGCTCATCTGCTAGATGTTCTATCTGTGATTTCAGTCTTTCGGTTAATATCATCATAAGCACCTTGCCTAAGTCACTTGTTAGGACAATTGTTCTGTCGTTCTTCTACTCCACTTCACTTCCTTTCTTGTATGTTGTCACTAGCAGGGATCTTGTCCATTCCTTGGGTGCCTTCCCTTCTTTCCGTGCTATATTACATAGTTGGTATGTCTCCTCAGTCATGCTTTCTCCACATTATTTGATCATCTTACCCGTGACCTTATCATTTCCAGGGCTCTTGTTGTTCTTTAGTCATTTCACTGGTCTTTCTACTTCCTCCTTTGAAATATTGATCTCACTCTTGATGTTTGGTGGAGATATCTCTTTCAGTTTTTCAGTCAGTCTCTCTGAGACACTTGTGTCCAACTGTGCTTTATACAGATGGGTGCAATATCTCGTCCATCACTGCATAACCTTCTCCTTGTTCATGAGCACCTCATTGTTCTTGTCTTTGATCACTATCTGCTTCATTTGCCATGTCCTATTAATATTCCTAATCATTTTATGCACCTCCCTGGTCTTATACTCACTTTGATACCGCTCTGTGTCTTCACACTGCTCATCTAACCCTTTTGCTTTGTCCTTTCTGGCTGCATCTGGAGAAAACCTGCAAACTGGGGCCTTAAGCCAAAAGCCCAAAAAGTGCCCAGGAGATACCTGTGGTTCATCTTGTTGAATGTCTTCTCCTGGTCCCAGGGCAGGAGGGTGAATAACAGAGCATCCCTACACCCAAGGTCCAAGAGGACCCAGACCAAATGCAAATTGTCAAAGATGGTACAGCCCAGGATGCTGATGGTTAGGTTGAGATGGACCTTGTCCACCAGTACCAACTCCAGCTGTAGCAAGATAGCCTTCACAATGACCTTGTAGTATTTGCTAAGGTGGAAGATGGGACACCAGTTCCAGTGGTTGTGGAGGTTCCCCTTTGTATATAGGAAGGTGAGCATAGCTCACCTGCATGATAGTGGGAGGATCCCTCTCTCCAAAGACTCGACTCAGACTGTGACAAGGTCCAGGCCAAGGACGTCCCAGAACACGTGGTAGAACTCCACTAACAGCCCATCCATGCCCAGAGATTCATTGGTGTGCATGAAATGGAGGGTTTCTGATAACTCAGCCAGAGTGAGAGGCAGCTCCAGCCAGTCCCAATCACGCTCACTGACCCTCAGGAGTTTGTTTCAGGGCACTCTGCAAGCCTCTGTTTCAGTCAGATCTGGAGAGAAAAGGTTGTGTGGAAGGCCCTGGCCCACCCACACATCTCCTCCAGATCCTGCTTCCCTCTGACCTAGATGGGCAGGAATGATTGTGACACAATGACAGGAGTCACCTACAGTGAAGCACCCAGAGGAACACTACACAAAATATGAATATGGCATTAGGAATATATTACCGACCACCTAACCAGGACAGTGATAGTGATGCTGAAATGTTAAGGGAGATTAGAGAGGCTATCAAAATAAAAAACACAGTAATAATAGGAGATTTCAATTATCCCCATATTGATTGGGTGCATGTCACCTCAGGACGGGATTCAGAGATTAAATTTCTTGATGCCTTAAATGACTGCTTCTTGGAGCAGCTAGTACAGGAACCCACAAGGGGAGAGTCGATTCTCGATCTAGTCTTGACTGGAACGCAGGATCTGGTCCAAGAGGTAACTGTTACTGGACCGCTTGGAAATAGTGACCACAATATAATAACTTTTAATATTCCTGTGTTGGGAAGAACACCGCAGCGGTCAAACACTCTGGCATTTAATTTCAAAAAGGGGAATTACACTAAAATGAGGAAGCTAGTTAAACAGAAACTAAAAGGTAGAGTAATTAAACTAAAATCCCTGGAAGCTGCATGGAAACTGTTTAAAGACACCATACTAGAGGCCCAACTTAAATGTATACCCCAAATAAAAAAACACAGTAAGAGACCTAACAAAGAACCACCATGGCTAAACAGCCATGTTAAAAAGGCAGTGAGAGAGAACAGGGCAGCTTTTAAAAAGTGGAAGTCAAATCCTAGTGAGGAAAATAGAAAGGAACATAAACACTCCCAAATTAAGTGTCATAATGTAGTAAGAAAAGCCAAAAAAGAGTTTGAGGAACAGCTAGCCAAAAATTCAAAAAACAATAGTAAAATGTTTTTTAAATACATTAGAAGCAGGAAGCCTGCTAAAAAAGCAGTGGGGCCCTTGGATGATAAAGATATAAAAGGAGCGATCAAGGAAGACAGTGCCATTGCGGAGCGATTAAATGATTTCTTTGCTTCAGTCTTCACGGCTGAAGATGTTACAGAGGTTCCTAAATCTGAGCCAGCCTTCTTAGGCGACAAATCTGAGGAACTCACTCAGATTGAAGTGACATTAGAGGAGGTTTTGGAATTAATTGATAAGCTGAATAGTAACAAGTCTCCAGGACCAGATGGCATTCACCCAAGGGTTCTGAAAGAACTCAAATGTGAAATTGCGGAGTTATTAACAGTGGTTTGTAACCTATCCTTTAAATCCACTTTGGTACCAAATGACTGGAAGACGGCCAATATAACACCAATATTTAAGAAAGGCTCTAGAGGAGATCCTGGCAATTATAGACCGATAAGTTTAACATCAGTACCAGGTAAATTAGTAGAAACACTAGTAAAGAGTAAAATTGCAAGGCACATAGAAGAGCACGAATTGTTGGGCAAAAGTCAGCATGGTTTCTGCAGAGGGAAGTCGTGTCTGTCTAATCTATTAGAATTCTTTGAAGGGGTTAATAAACATGCGGACAAGGGGCACCCAGTGGACATAATATACCTAGATTTCCAGAAAGCCTTTGACACGGTCCCACACCAAAGGCTTTTATGTAAATTAGGTGGTCATGGGATAGGAGGAAAGGTCCTTTCATGGATCGGGAATTGGTTAAAAGACAGAAAACAAAGGGTTGGAATAAATGGTAAATTTTCACAATGGAGGGGGGTAACTAGTGGTGTTCCCCAGGGCTCAGTCCTGGGACCGATCCTGTTCAACTTGTTCATCAATGATCTAGAAAATGAGGTAAGCAGTGAGGTGGCAAAGTTTGCAGATGACACCAAGTTGTTCAGGACAGTCAAAACCAAAAGGGATTGTGAAGAACTACAAAAAGATCTCAGCAAACTGAGTGATTGGGCAGCAAAATGGCAAATGAAATTTAATGTGGGTAAGTGTAAGGTAATGCATGTTGGAAAAAATAACCCAAATTACACATACTACATGATGGGGTCAAATTTAGCTACGACAGATCAGGAAAGGGATCTTGGAGTTATAGTGGATAGTTCTCTGAAGACATCCACGCAGTGTGCAGCGGCAGTTAGTAAGGCAAATAGGATGTTAGGAATTATTAAAAAAGGGATCGATAATAAGACAAAAGATATCATACTTCCCCTATATAAAACTATGGTACGCCCACATCTCGAGTACTGCGTGCAGATGTGGTCTCCTCACCTCAAAAAAGATATATTGGCATTAGAAAAGGTTCAGAAAAGGGCGACTAAGATGATTAGGGGCTTGGAAAGGGTCCCATATGGGGAGAGGCTAGAGAGACTGGGACTTTTCAGTTTGGAAAAGAGGCGATTGAGGGGCGATATGATAGAGGTATATAAAATCATGAATGGTGTGGAGAAAGTGAATATAGAAAAATTATTTACCTTTTCCCATAATACAAGAACTAGGGGACACCAAATGAAATTGATGGGTAGTAGGTTCAAAACTAATAAAAGGAAATTTTTCTTCACACAGCGCACAGTCAACCTGTGGAACTCCTTGCCCGAGGAGGCTGTGAAGGCCAGGACTCTATTAGGGTTTAAAAAAGAGCTTGATAAATTTTTGCAGGTCAGGTCCATAAATGGCTATTAGCCAGGGATAAAGTATGGTGCCCTAGCCTTCATAACAAGGGCAGGAGATGGATGGCAGGAGATAAATCACTTGTCTTCTGTTCTCCTTCTCTGGGGCACCTGGCATTGGCCACCGTTGGCAGATGGGATGCTGGGCTTGATGGACCTTTGGTCTGACCCAGTATGGCCATTCTTATGTTCTTATGTAAAATACTCATCTTGTAATAGCGGTTCTTCAAGATGTGTGTCCATATGGATAGTCCATCCCCTCCTTGTCTCCTCTACTTCAAAATTATTTGCCTATGTCTCTGTGGTACAAAAGCAACTGAGAAGGGTTAATCCACGCACTCTGACTACTCTGATGATGCAGCACATGCATCTAAATGACACTAAAGTTCTCTGGACATGGATGTGTTGATGGTGGAGTTATCCATTTCTGTATTTACTTGGCTATAAGGTACTCTTTATGCTCCTGTATGAGCTACTTGCCACAACTGTAAAGAGTGTGTGGAGTAGGGTACTGACAGCTTCCTGAGGACAGCTTATAAAATCTTCTTCTGTGCGAGGGTGAGGGACTTCGACTGACAGAAGTAGGGAAAGGTGGAAGCACCCGTCCTCTGGTCAGCAGGACTCACATGGCCAGACTTCCCTTGCAGATCTGCTTCTGGGGCAGCATAATCATCCACTCTTCTTACGATGGGCAAAGCATAAACTCTAAATCTAGGTCTTAATATTTAACCCTTTTCCTACAGCACATGTAGAATCTCTCTCACAGTATTCAAAGTGAGGGAAATACATGTTAACACATATGGGGTATAACTTTGTGAGCAACATACAGACCAAACACTAAAGGTTGGACCTCCCTGACCAGTTCTGAATGAGGGAGTTTGCTGAACTAGGGGAGGTTAATTCTGGTCCCCCTGTTACCAGCCCTCTGGCCCATCTCAGCTCCTGGCTCAGCTGCCAGCATCCCAGCTGGCTCCCTGACTTCCATTGGCCCAGCTAGCATCTGGGCCACAGCAGGGCTCACAGCGTCTGGACCCACTGCTTTATCAGCCTACCAGGCTCCTAGCTGCCAGCCTGGCTGGGCTTTCAGCCTCCAGCCCGACCGGGCTCTTGGCCCTCCAACCCTCTGTCATGTGAGTCCATCCAGCTCCCAGACACCGGCCCCAGTGGTGTGCCAGCCTGCTGGACTCCTGGCTGCTGGCTCTGTGGGACAGCCAGACTCCTGGCCCTCCAGCTCACTGCCATTCTGGCTCACCAAGCTCCCAGACACCAGCCCCAGCAGGATTGTCAGTGCCCCTGCTGCTGACCTAGCTAGGAGCTCAGCCACCAGCACCCTTGCTGCTGGGCTCCCAGCCACCTGCCCTCCACTGGGACAGTCTGGTCCAGACCAGAGTGTCCTGGTTTGAAGAGCTTCAACCTATAGCAGAATGAAGATCATTTTCATAGGTTCATCAACTTTAATTGGGTAAGTTTTGTCATTTTGCTTGTGGAATATTCCAAACAGTAAATGTTCCTTATATGATTCATAATATGTTTGTTCAGTTGCTTACTAAAATATTGGGCCTAGACAGTTTGCATACTATTTCCACAACAGGTTTACATAAGCACATGTAATAGCTCTGTGTGTGTGTGTGCTTCTTTACATAGTAAGTACATATAATGGTAGTCCATTGATCCAATGATGACAAATTTGTGCAGATCATCTGTTGTTGGTCCCATGGTGTGCCCTCTGGTGACTGTATAAGCCAATTCTAGAGGTGCACATTTTGCTGCAGATGATGCATGGGAAGTTTGCAATCTGTGGGTTGTACATTCTTGATGCTCTGTGATGTCATTTGCCTGCCTCTTGTAGATGCCGGCAACAGTCTTACTCAAAGGCAATTCAGGTATTTCTGACTGTTGCACGCCCCTGTGTTCTGTCACCGGCGGCGTCCTCTAGGTCCCTAGGTTTGATACGGCTGTACTGCAGATTGGCTTTGATGGTATCCTTGTAGCGTTTCTGAGGACGACCTATACGCCGGATGCCCTGGGAGAGTTCACCATACAGAAGCTGGCGAGGGATTCTGTTGGCATCCATACAGCTGACGTGACCGGTCTAGCGTAGTTGTGACTTCATAATCATCGTTTCGATACTTGTCATCTGGGCTCTCTCGAGGACCTCAAGACTGGGCACTTTGTCTTACCAGCAGATCTTCATGATGTTACGGAGGCAGCGCATGTGTAATGCTTCAAGCTGCTTGATGTGACGCCTATATAGTGTCCATGTTTTGCACCCATACAAAAGAGATGAGAGAACAACAGCTCTGTACACAAGCAGTTTTGTTGACATCCAGATGTTATGGTGGTTTAGAACGTTGACACTCAGACAGCCAAGTGCCTGGCTCGCTTTGGATATTTGCGCATTGATCTCATTATCCAGTGATCCATCACTGGATATGACACTATCCAGGTATTTAAAGTTCTCCACTACTTTAAGCTGAGTGCTGTCAACGGAGATACTCGGAACAGGAGCATTTGATCCAGGCGCAGGTTGATGGAGAACTTCTGTCTTTCCGAGGCTGATAGTTAGTTCGAAAAGTTGAGAGGCCTCAGCAAACTTGTTGACAATGTGCTGACGATCGTTTTCAGTGTGAGCCATAAGGGCACAGTCGTCGGCAAAGAGTGCCTCAGAAAGGAGTTTCTGCACTGTCTTAGTCTTTGCATTCAAGCGACAGAGGTCAAAAAGTGAACCACCATGCCAGTATTTCAAGTATATACCTCGGTCCAGGTCTTTCATTGCATGGTTAAGGACGCAATTAAAGAACAAGTTAAATAAGACAGGAGCGAGAACAATCATTGTTTCACGCCATTGGTGTTGTTGAAGGGGGCTGATGTGGCTCCCTCAGACAGTACTTCACCTGTCATGTCATCATGGAAAAGGCGTATAATCTGGACAAATTTTCTTGGGCAGCCAAGTCATATTAGAATGGTCCAAAGGGCTTCCCTGTTGACGGTATCAGACGCCTTTGTCAGATCTATGAAGACAGCATACAAATGCATGTTCTGTTGCATGCACTTCTCTTGTATTTGTCTGAAAGCAAACACCATATTGGCTGTGCTCCATCCAGGTTGAAAACCGCATTGACTTTCAGGTAGATTTGCCTCGGAAATACTGGCTATTAGGAGGTTCAAGATGATACGGGCAATGATCTTCCCTCCAACGGAGAGGAAGGATATGCCTCTGTAGTTTTCACATTCTGCCTTGCTGTCTTTATTCTTGAAAAGGGAGACAATAATAGCATGGCGGAGGTCCTGTGGTATATTTGCATCCACCCAGATGCTGATGATCACGCTATGGAACGCTGCTATTATTGTGCTGCTGGACTTGCCACTTTATATATCTCTGCTGGTATCCCATCTTTTCCAGGAGCTTTTCCTGAACTCATCTGGCTAACAGCTTTCTTAATCTCATCTATAGTGGGTGGAAAGTCAAGATCTGTCAGGACGAGTTGTTGTGAAATTCCATTGAGGACGTTATTATTCACAGTCGATGGTCTGTTAAGGAGGTTGCTAAAGGGTTCTCGCCATCTTTCCTTGATGCCCTCTTTGTCTTTGACCAGCGTTGTGTTGTCTGATGGGAGCAATGGGGTAGTCCTTGGTTTAGAAGGTCCATAGACAGTCTTAATAGCACTAAAGAACATCTTTGAGTTGTGGGTCTCAGCATAGTGCTCAATTTCTTTGGCTTTGCTCTCCCACCAGCTGTCTTGTATCTGACGGAGGTCTTTCTGTGTTTTGCTCTGAAGGTGCTTGAAATGGTCCCGTTTGGAGGCTGAGGAGGGGTCGTTCTGCCATTCATTAAAGACTTTACTTCCAGTGCTGAACGTATTTCTTCTTGGTTCTCATCAAACCAATCCTGATGTATTCTTTTCTTTGGTCCAAGTGATGTTATTGCTGTGTCAGTCACTATCTGCTTGAACTGATCCCACTTTTTGGTTACAGTCCCGATCAGTTGACCGTGGGATGTTAATTTGTCATTGAGACTCTTCTGAAAATTGTTGAAACATTGGGCATCCTTCAGTTTGGCTATGTTAAAAGCAGGTCACACATGCTTAAGGCATTTGTGCCGAGAGGGAGCAATGTAAAGTTGAAGAGACAATCTGACTAATCTGTGATCTGTCCAGCACTCTGCGCCTCGCATTACTCTGGTGATCAGTGCATCTCTGATGTCTCACCTTCTGACAATGGCATAGTCTATCAGATGCCACTGTTTAGACCTCGGGTGCATCCACGTCGTTTTGTATTTATCCGCTTGTTGGAACAGAGTGTTGGTAATAGTCAGGTCATTTTCAGAACAAAGGCTCAAAAGGAGCAGTCCATTGTTGTTCATTTTGCCTATACCATGTGGCCTGGTTACTCCTTTCCAGTTCTCGTTGTCAGGCCCAACTCAGTCATTGAAATCTCCAAGTAGGAGTAGTTTGTCTGTTGCAGGCGTGGCCTTGATCAGTCTGTCGAGATCTTCATTGTATTGTTCCTTTGAGTTGTCAGGGCATGTTAGAGTGGGTGCATATGCACTGATGATGGTAGCATGATGTTTGGCATTTAGTGGGCAGAGTAGTTTCAGCAATCTTTCATTGATACCCACTGGAAGGTCTGGGAGTTGACGCATCAATGAGGTTTTTATTGCCAGACCAACTCCATGTATTCCATCCTCTGTCTCAGTCTTACCCTTCCAGAAGAAGGTATAACCACTTCCTGGTTCACTCAAGAAACCTTCCCCAGCCAATCTGGTTTCACTTAATGCTGCTATATCGATGTTATAGGGGGCTAGTGCACGAGCAATAAGAGCTGTCCTTCTCTCAGGTCTTGCAACAGCTTCTCAATCCATGAGAGTACAAACATTCCATAAAACAATGGTACGTTTTCTCAAATTTTTCTTTTGGTTTTGACCACAAGTAGGGTTGAACTGCCAGCCACGGCTTGCTGGCCAGTTGTTGTAGGGCAGGCAATTTTTAGGCCACCTTTTCTTGGCCCCTCCCTTACTAGG
Organism: Carettochelys insculpta; assembly: GCF_033958435.1. Lineage (NCBI taxonomy): Eukaryota > Metazoa > Chordata > Testudines > Carettochelyidae > Carettochelys > Carettochelys insculpta. Next base: position 227,086,135 of record NC_134138.1, read on the forward strand.
GTGAGCAGTGCTGTCCTAAAGAGGACTGCTCAGATGCCTGGGATGCTGCTGGGCAACTCTGCTGCCCCAGGTACGAAGCTGGATGACCACTTGCCCACAGGCCGCCTATGTGCGGGATTGGGACTATGACTCCCAGTGGTAACCTCCACCTGTCGCTTCGCCCCTCCCCCATTGCCACAGGACTTGGGTGATGTGATGATTTGCACAGGACCTGTGCGTGAAAGCTTTTTAAGTGGTAGAGCTGTTGCGTGGGAGCAATCCCACTCTCTCGATCTTGGAAGCCAGGCGCCAGTGGTACGTGGAATCGTCATGACTGGTAACTTCTTTGGTTGCAGTGGATGGCCTTGACGTCTTTTGTGCCTTGTCAAGCCCTTCACTTTCCACAAAGCGTTGCAGAACTGCCTTCTTGGCCGTTGGATCTGAATGATCTCTTCCGCCCAGTCCACCGGAACTGACTTCGCATGCTGGGTAGGCACATCCGAAAGTTCACCGAGGGTTTGAGCCCCATCTGTTACACTCACCTGGTGTAAATATATATATATACACCCTTGTAAATAAAACCTCACATATACAGAGAAATAAGTCTTGTTTCATTTTCAGTTGTTACTAGAGGCCTCTTTGGAAATGTTGACTGTTTCCCATCCTGTTTGCTTGGAGACTGAAAGAGTTTTCTTCTGTTTGATTGCAAATCATACAGAAGAAAGCTTTTTTCATTTTCTCTGATGTTGTCTCTGCATTAAGTATCCTCCACTTTCATTTTACACTGATCTGTATAGAAAGGCATTAACCTTTGAACTGGATGATTATCATCAAAGTTTCAGGCGTTCTTTGCTGGGTGCTCTATTAATTTTATGATGATAACAATGTTTTCATGTCATCTTAAATTAAAGATCAAAATGATAATCAGATAGTTAAAAACAGGAAAAATACTCCTCTTGGCTAGAAAAGCATGAGATCAGAAACTTAATAAATCATCTGGGCAGAATATTTCTAAGGCTACATCTACACAACAAGATGAATTTAAATGTATTAAAATCAATTTTATAATGCTGTTTTTTAAATTTGATTTTGAGTATCCTCACTTACCACAGGGTCCCAGCAAATTTGACATATTGCTTCCACACTGAAATCACCAAACATTGACTGTTGCAGCAGTGCATTGTGGAAACCTATCCCACAGTTTCCTCAGCCCTGTCTCTCAGTTTCCTGTGCCTGGCAGCTTAGGGGACCTGGGAAACTGACAGCGCAGCACCCTGCTCAGTTTCCTGGCTTCTGCTAGTACAGAAAACCCTCCCTTTAATGAACTGATAGTGGGGAAGGACTGTCTGTTCTTCCTGCTAGTCCATTAAATGTGAGTGTTTGCTTCCCCCAGCCCCAGTCCCACCCCAACATCCCCCCCAAAACCAATATCCTGAAAACAAAAAGACACCCAAAAACACTCCCTCCCCAAAAAATCCCTCTCTCAAAAAAAAGAAAAAAAACCCTGCCACTCACTGGCTTCAGTGGAAGAGCTGCTGGAACCCGCTGGCTTGGGGTGCCTGGTCGCCAGTGCATGCCTGTCCATAGGCGTCTGGCTGCGGAGTGCCTGGCCCGTGCAGCTCAAGCTGCCTGGCCCCATGCTGCAGGAGTGCAGCAGCCGTGGTCAGTTTCACAGCTCTTACTAGTAGCATGGAGCTGGGAGCCAAGTGTAGCGCAGGTAGCTTTGTGGGATACGTAGGGGATGCTTGTGGAGGCTAATAAATTTGATTTTAAAACATGGCACTTCCACACTGGTCCTTACTCAAACTTCTGAATTCAAGCTTGACACTATACCCGTCAGGTAACTGCAATATTATAATCTCGATATTAGTGCTCCCAAAATTGAGCTAATGGCATTTACAGTGAAGACAGTCATGTGGTAATATCAAGCTAACTGCCTTAAATTTGAATTTATCTCATAGTGTAGATGCAGCCCAAGTGTTTTTAGCTCTTGTATGGCACGTTACCCATCATGTTTGTCTGGATGAGCAGATATGCTATTAAATCCAAATGAAGGTGCCTGTACTTATTGTTTTGTCTATGTTTCTCACTATGTCTGTATCTTAGTATTTTTAGAAGTGTTCTTTTTTCTTTCTTTCTCTTCTAAATCTCTCACAGTAATATTTGGATAATTTTGCCTCCATTCACCAAAATATTTTGATTATTGCTCTTTGTTGCTGGCACAAGTACTTTAAATTTTATGCGATCATGAGAAAGTTGTCTTGTGAAAAGCACTTATGTGGACAATACTTGATTTATAAACCAATAAAAGAGGCATTGTTGAATATAACCTCCCATTGTACTACAAGGTACTAAAGAGTTTCTGCACAATATACAACATAAATGATAACAAACAGTGCAGCTGTAGCAAAAATGAATCATGATCATCTCATGATGCATACTGTGATATTTGTCTCTGTGAAGAAAAACAATGGGCTTTTACTAGCCTCTTTAAATAAGCATATATGCCAGCCAGCAAATCATCACTCAGGGAGATTTTGATGGTGGGGTTAGGCTCTAGGTCCTATCCAGTGTTGCACCCTGTATGGCTGTTCCTACACCCAAACTTTAAAACAGGAGCTGAAATCTGAGAGAGAATTTCCTCACAATTCCTGTTTGTTTTTGTTAAATTTAAACACATTTAAATATTTGCCTTTGTACAGATCTTTCATGACAATTTATTTCACAGTCCATGGGTGCCTTTGATGCAAGAATAACATGACATTTCATTGTCCGCTCTTGGAAATTAATGGGCCTAGTAGTTTTTAAGAGCTCTTTGTGGGAGAATGCTGTATACCAGATGGAATAGGCTGTTAGGAGTCAGTCAGGATATTGATTTGTTGTCTTCTTGTCCATTAGCTCCAAAATCCCCCCATTCTGTGTGTGAGGCATACTTAAAGGCTCCTTGATCGGCAGGTGAAAAATAAAGGAAGCAGGCTAGCCTGTGGGAAGAATGCTTTGAATTTATCAAGAGTGACAATGTTTATATATCTGAGGCAAAGAATGTGGTTTTTTTTGTTGTTTTCCTTATATATATAATGGAGTATTGGTGAAGGTCCAGTCAGTGGGTGGTTGAGACACTCCATGAATCATGGTTGCCTTATACTCACATGCATGCTAAGTATTTAAGTTGTCTGTCTATTCTGAAGATAATAGGCTGGGATATACAGCAGACAGGCACTTTTATTGTGGGTGGCGGTGAGAATGAATATATCATCTTCCTTCACTCATCTTTGTCAGGTTTTGCTTTGAGGAGGAGCCTTCTGGGGGGAAAAAAAATCAAGTCATTTATGTACATCGTTGCTTAAGAAGCTGTCACATGGTGCAAACAATTTTGCCATTACCCTCCCGACTCTATCCTTCCTTTTTTTGAGTGAAGGTTATTGTGAATATTGTGATAGAAGACCTCACATTATCTAGAATCCTTACATTTCCTGGCCTCTTCTACCTGTGGTGCAAACAACGTATACCCATGTTTTAAGATCTCCTGTTAGCGTAGTTAGTGTCAACACTGAAGTGATACCCGGAAATGTAACTGCAGCACTGAACTTATAGAGATGCAGCACAGAGTAACTAGTGTAAGGGTATGTCCACACTAGAGATTTAATGTATGCCCACTGCCACTCTGTGCTAGCACACTAAAAATGGAAGCGTGGCTGCAGAGGTACAAGCAGTGGGATGAGGCAGTCGCCAGAAAATTCACCTTGGGGCTCAGGTGGGATTTTATTTAGGGAGCTGGCTCATTCTAATGCCTGCGGTGCCATGGGTACAGTGCTATTTTTAGCATGCTAGCTTAATAGGAACTACTGCAGGTATGCTTGCCCAAGGCAGAAACTGTATCTCCAGCTCTAGTGTAGACGTACCCTAAGAGGCTCAGAGTAGAACTTGGAGGGGAGCAGAGCTGTCCTCGCAACCCTAGGCTAGTGAGGCCTTCATCATAACATAGGACTACACCAATGCTTATGAGGGGCTCTGCAGAAGGCAGCCCTGTGCATGGAGTTCCTCTACCAGTTGGATACAGGACTTTTATGCTGCTCCAGCCCTTTTGTGCTGTGTAACCAGTCTGGAGCAGCATTTAGGATTTTGCCCCAGAAGTCAGTGAAAAAATAAAAACAAGATTAAAGTGAAAGAGAAGTTAAGAAGGAGAAGGTAACAGCAATGAAAGGTTTGCATGAATCACATTATTTTCCAGTCTACTGCAAAATATTAAAAAAGAACGATAGCTGCTGCAAGTTTCAGAGCCCAGGACTGCAGGCTTGAGCTGGGGTTACAGTTCTAAAACTAAGTGCGTAGTTATTACAGCATTGGCTTGGAAGCCTGGGGAGAGGGTTGAACATTAGAGCACAAGCTCTAACCCAAGCTGAAACAGCTTCACTTCTATTTTCAGGGCGATAGGACAGACCCGCAAGCCCAAGTCTGTAGACTCGGGCTCTGAAACTTGGAGCCTTATCAGAGACTTTTTTATAAGCTGTATATATTCCATGGCTCTGTTCTTCCTCCAAACAGTCACTGTTGCATATACAGTTAAATCTGTGTATCTGAATAGTTTATTTACTGGTGTTGGGATTTCTTAGTGACTTAATCCTGATTCGATGTTCTTTTTAATACGTGGGAGGTTTTATTGAATTCAGAGCTGGAAATAACAATTCAGTCTTCCACTGCTTTTGTTTCTCCTAAGTTCCCAGCGTTTTTGGCAGCAGTCTCCCTCCTGAATTGTAGCCATGGTATTCATTTCAGAACAATGGAAAAAATTGAATGTAGTCAAAAGAAAATCAGTTAGGATGACAATAAACATTTAAGACCTCTGGTATGCTGGAAATAAAAAAAGGAGTAATAGGCGAGAAACACCATACAAGGGGAAAAATGGCAAAAAGGCAAAGCTGATAAGTCGCAAAATAGGGGGAATAGAAAGAACTGGGAGCAGTGGGAGGCAGGATGAAAAATGGACAAAAACACTAACCAAAGAGATGGTTTGACTTGAGTTTATTTATTTGGCATACGAAGTCTATAGAAGTAGCAAATATTAGTTCGTGTTAAATGTGAGCTCTGATGAACACATTGATTTTACTGTGAATGACATGTTTTCTACTGTGAAATCTCATGTTTGACTTGTAAACTCCATGCCATTGCCTTTCTGTGTTTGAACATAGAAAGCAGTTGGTTGATGGGAAGTAGTTTAGGCTTAATTATTTGAATTGCAGAATACCTTAGATTTTATTAGAAGACATCCTGGGGTAAAGTCACATTTCTTTTGGTTTTCCTTTCTAGATTGTCCAGATGTCCTAATTTTTCAGGAACAACAGTGCTAAGTTTATTATTATTATTAATAATTTTATGTATTTATATGATTGTTGTGCCCCAGGACCTCCAGTCATAGATCAGGACCCACATGCTAGGCACTGTAGCAACACAAAACAAAAACACACATTTGAAAGGTAGCCCAAATGTCCTGGCCAGTCCTAAGTGTTCCAGTTTCATTAGAACTGGCTAGGCACCCTGTGAAGCCATTTTGTTAGTCTTTATTCCTGTTCTCATTTATTATTGGTGCTGGATCCTGTGGAGTGCAAAGAAAACTCCACTAAAAGATGTAAAATCTCAACCAACCTTTGTAACCTTGTACAACTAAACTTTTTGTGCTGTACTTCAAAGAGGTTAGTAAGTAACATGAAAGTCCCATCAGGTATTCATTTGTGTAGGTGCACAAAATGCTTTACATCAGTGTTTTAGCTTAATTGCTCCCCACCACCCCCAGACTTGTCCCTGAAATAGCCTTAATTCAGTGTCTGTAGTGTTACCCAGGGTAAGCACCAAGAGAATGTCTCAAAGACATTGCTGAGTTGGGGGTTACAATGCTCCATCCCTTCAAAAGGTGCAGTATAATTGCCCCATGTCACCTCCAGTGTTCAGCCAGCTCTATTGCTCATCATGTGCATCTGTGATACAACCAATATTCTCCCCATAGCTCCTAACACTATGGTCTATGGAGTGCTAGTAAGGCTGACTAAGGTATGGGGCTCACAGGGAGAACATTTTTTTTTCTCTCCTCTGGCCCTTACGTACAATCTAGGCTTTTGTGATAATGAATTTCAGAGGTGGATGATTACATGATTGAGTCAGTGTCTCCAGTAATTCAGATAGAATCAAATAGGCGGACTTAAGGCTGCTTTGATGATTTTAAAGTTATCTTGAATCCTTTTGATTTTTTAATAGCAATTAAACTCAGAACTTTCTGGCCAAATGGCTTCCAACCTTTTCAGCATCACGCCCCCGCTTTTGATTTTTGAGACACCCTTAGCCCCCCACACCTCTTCTTTACCATCATCCAACCCCCTACCTCTTCTTTACCATCATCTTTCCCTTTTAACAAAAAATTCAATTTGTAATGCAAAATAAACACAAAAGCTTGATGCAAAAATGTTACTTGAAATTAAAAATAAGCACAAATAGTTTTTCGTGGCCTCTTGCGGGTGCATGGTGCAGCCCTTGCTGGTCAGCAGCTGGAGCCCTGTGCCAGCTGCAAGCCCGCCTGAGCCCTGCGCTGCCAGAGCTGCCAACCCGAGCCCCTTGCCACCCACCTGTCAGCCCAAGCCCCATGCTGCCAGGGCCAGCTGCCCACCTGAACCCCATGATGCCAGGGCCGGCTGCCCAAGCCCCATAAGCCAGCCACCTGAGCTCTGCAAGCTGCGTAAGCTGCCTGCCCAAGCCCCTCCCCTCCCCTCCCCTCCCCTCCCCCAAAGCCAGGAACCACCAGCCTCCTGCACTTACCCCATCCTCACCCCCCTCATGTAAGCCAGGCACCCTCAGTCCCTCATATAACCCTATCCTCCTCCTCCTCCCTCTCCCTGCCCCCCCAACCAACACTCTCTGAACTTTGCAGGGGGCAGCTAGCTCCATGTGGATCTTTGCCAGCTCCCTGCGTCAGGTCGCCCACGTAAAATGGCAGGGGCAAAGAGCAGGAAGCAAAGGTCATCTCTTTCTTTGGGTGGGGGGGAATGATGGGGAGTGGGAGCTCGGTAACCTCCTGTCCCCCCTGGAATTTCTGCACGAGCCCCGGGGGCATACCCTCCAGTTTGGGAAATCGTGTTCTAGCCTTTGTGTGTGTTGAGAAAACAGTCTCTAACACGGTTTCATGTAAGATAAGGGATGGGTCATTTCAACCCCTATTCCACAGAGAGGTTACATTGATTTTCTTTTTCCTCAGAAAGCCGTATACCTGCATATACATAAGAGCATCCTTACTGGGTCAGACCAAAGGTCTATCCATCCCAGTATCCTGTCTGCTGACGGTGTCCAATATGTGTCCCAGCAGGTGGGAACTGAACAGGTAACGATCAAGCAGTCTCTCTCCTTCCATCCATCTCCAGCTTGTGACAAACAGAGGCTAAGGACACCATTCCTTACACATCTTGGCCAATAGGCATTAATGGACCTAACTTCCATGAATTTATCTAGCTCTTTTTTTAAACCCTATTGTAGCCCTAGCCTTCACAGCCTCCTTTGGCAAGGAGTTCCAAAGGTTGACTATGTGAGTAAGAACTTCCTTTTGTTTGTTTTAAACCTGCTGCCCATTAATTTCATTTGGTGTCCTCTAGTTCTGATATTATGGCAACCAGTAAATTAATTTTTCCTTGTTCACTTTCTCCACACCACTCATAATTGTATATACCTCTATCATATCCCTATTTGATGTGAAGGACGTACCTCATCCTTCACATCAAATGGCAAGACTTCATCACAAATGAGGACCTTTGGAACAGAGTGGGACAACTGACCAATTGACATTGAAATCAAGAGAAGAAAGTGGGGATGGCTAGGCCACACTCTCAGAAAACCATCATCCAGCATAGTCCATTAAGCTTTCACGTGAAACCTGTGAGGAAAATGCAAAAGAGGAAGACCTCAGACAACATGGAGAAGGTCTACTGAGATTGAAGGACAACAACTAGGGTGCTCCTGGAGTCAGCTAGAAGTTTTGCCCCAAGACAGCGTAAAGTGGAGGAGACTTGTAGATGACCTGTGCTCCACATGGAGTACAAGGGGTGAGTAGTAAGTAGTAGTATCATATTCCCCCTTAGTGTCCTCTTTTCTTAGATGAAAAGTCTTAGTCTCTTTAATCTCTCTTCATATGGGACCTATTCCAACCCCCTAATCATTTTAGTTGCTCTTTTCTGAACTTTTTCCTAGTGCCAATATAACTCTTTTGACATGACGAGACCACATCTGTCTGCAGTATTCAAGGTATAGGTGCACTGTGGTTTTATATAAGGGCAATAAGATGTTCTCCATCCTATTCTCTATTCGTTTACTCATGAATCCTAACATCCTGTTTGCTGTTTTGACTGCCACTGCATGCTGCGTTGATGTTTTTGGAGAACTATCCAGGATAACTCCAAGATCTCTTTCCTGATTATTTGTAGCTAAATTAGTCCCCATCATGCGGTACGTATAGATGAGGTTATTTTTTCCAGTGTGTATTACTTTACATTTATCCACATTAAATTTCATTTACCATTTCGTTGCCCAGTCACTCAGTTTGGTGAGATCTTTTTGAAATTCTTCACGGTCTGCTTTGGTCTTAACTATCTTGAGCAGTTTAGTATCATTTGCAAATTTTGGCACTTCTCAGCTTATCCCTTTCTCCAGATCGTTTATGAATAAGTTGAATAGGATTGGTCCTAGGACTGACCCTCAGGGAACGCCTCCAGTTACCACTCTCCATTCTGAAAATTTATCATTTATTCCTTCCCTCTGTTTCCTGCCTTTTGACCAGTTCTCAGTCCATGAAAGGATCTTCTCTCTTACCCTATAACAGCTTAACTTACATAAGCACCTTTGTTGAGGGACCTTGTCAAAACCTTTCTGGAAATCCAAGTACACTATAGCCATGTCTACATGTGCACGCTACTTCGAAGTAGCGGCACTAACTTTGAAATAGCGCCCGTCACGGCTACACGTGTCGGGTGCTATTTCGAAGTTAACATCGATGTTAGGCGGTGAGACGTCGAAGCCGCTAACCCCATGAGGGGATGGGAATAGCCGCCTACTTCGACGTTCAACATTCAATGTCGAAGTAGGGACCGTGTAGTTGTTGCGCGTCCCGCAACATCGAAATTGCGGGGTCCGCCATGGCGGCCATCAGCTGAGGGGTTGAGAGACGCTCTCTCTCCAGCCCCTGCGGGGCTCTATGGTCATCGTGTGCAGCAGCCCTTAGCCCAGGGCTTCTGGCTGCTGCTGCGGCAGCTGGGGATCCATGCTGCATGCACAGGGTCTGCAACCAGTTGTCGGCTCTGTGGATCTTGTGTTGTTTAGTGCAACTGTGTCTGGGAGGGGCCCTTTAAGGGAGCGGCTTGCTGTTGAGTCCACCCTGTGACCCTGTCTGCAGCTGTGCCTGGCACCCTTATTTCGATGTGTGCTACTTTGGCGTGTAGACATTCCCTCGCTGCGCCTATTTCGATGTGGTGCTGCGCAACGTCGAAGTTGAACATTGACGTTGCCAGCCCTGGAGGACGTGTAGACGTTATTCATCGAAATAGGCTATTTCGATGTCGCTACATCGAAATAAGCTACTTCGAAGTAGGCTTCACGTGTAGACGTAGCCTACATCTACTGGATCCCCCTTTTCCACGTTTGTTGACCCCTTCAAAGAATGCTAATAAATTAGTAAGACACGATTTCCCTTTACAGAAACTATGTTGACTTTCACCCAACAAATTATGTTCTCCTGTGTGTCTGACAGTTTTGCTCTTTACAATGGTTTCAACTAATTTGCCTGGTATCAATGCAGCCTACCTGTTCATGTTTCTCCACACCAAATCCCTTCCTTCCTGTGTGGAATTTTTGCTTCGACTCTGCCACTACGGAATCTATCTGCAGTCTGTTATTTCCTACAAAGCAGTAGTCCAATCCTGGCTAATAAAAGCTATGCCATGTGTACTGGACAAATTATAGACACGCTCACGTATGTGTTCCAAAAACTTAAAAGCAACGTTGTTGTAAGTCTTCATGGGAGCTCAGATCTGGAACTTTCAGTACCAATAACACAAGCCTGAACATGCTGAGATAAAAGAAACTCTTTTGAGCACTGAGTAGCAGGCTGTGTGGTTTTTCAGACCCCATATTAGAAGCAGATATAATTGCTCATAGCAGGCCTGTGTATTACATGTATAGCATTCTGAAAAAAAAATTACACATACACAATCACAAACACACACTTCTGTATGAGCCTGTATCTCTGTGTATATGTGCAATGTGTGCTATTTAAGTGTTTATGTTATATAAACATTTTTAAATATCTTCATGAAGTCCCTCAGGAACTTATGAAAGGAATATCTAATCAAATCTCTTGGAGGAGAAAAGTTTGAAGTTCTTATGTCAAATTGCTTTGGAGCTGTAAAAGAACCAAACAAAGTACTAGAAAAATCTCTGAAAAACAGAAGACAAATTCTGAATCTTCAGGGGTGGTATCTCCACATTCTCCAGGAAAACGGAGATTGGTAAAGATGCAACACATGAAATTTAACGTAATTAGTTTGTTTTCAATTAATTTGGGATGTGTCTGAATAGAAGGTGGAAAGCTGAAAAACAGGCTTTCAACTCAAATTTCAGACGGATCAGAGCTACGTCAGTCACTTGTGTTTTATATTGAGCCTATTTAAAGGAATACATGACTTTGGACGTGTAAATATGTTGCTCCATTAGCTCCTCATTTAGTCAGAGTCCAGTATTGAGACTTATAGTTCTTGAAATCCAGTATGTCTTTTTCTACTGCTTACAAAATGAAAGAAAAATCTTGATAGTGGCAATTTGCAATTAGCTGTAATAGTCTGTTTAATTTGCTGAAAGAAAAGCAAATATTGAAGCAAGATAGAGCAGTTAATTTGATTTTATCCTGCTTCTTTTACTAATTGTTAGTTTTCAGCAGCCTGCAAATGTTAAATATTTGTTTTACCAAAAAAAATCATACCAAGATTTATGCTGTCAAGTGTTATTTGTCAATAGTTTAAGTGAAGATCTAAATATTTAAATAAGAAAATCAGTTAGTGAGTCAGTTTGCTTTTAGTTCTTTCATCTAGCTAAATAACACCAGCTAATATAAAGCTCTCAGTGTTATCTGTTGGCTTACAGTTTTACTTGGAAGGTGCTAGTATAAAAATGAAGGAGTAATCTCTTTTATAGTAGCTATAAACATTGATCCTTTTATGTTCTTTTTAACCACTTGCTTGTCATTTAGCCCTGTTAGTCATGTTTGTTCTTTTGTCTATTAAAAAAAAAATCACACAATAGGAATATTAACATGATAGAATTACAGCTAAGCTATCTTCAGCTGTACTTCCATAGACATCAGTCTAGAGGTCATATTTGGACATTCACTTTCCCAAAGGGAAATGATTGTAAACATGGAGCTTCATATTTATGAAATGTCTTGTTCATGCAGTTTGTAGTCAAGGGGAAAGCTAGTTAAGGGCCATCTCCTGCCATGCACACATGTACAGAATTTTCAACATTATGAAAGCTTTGTGTGAAGGTCAATGTCAGGATGTGGCCTATTAAGACGGAAGAACAAATGATGACCCATGCTACTTGATTTTGGTAGGACACATGGTAAATTTACAACTACGTATTTTCAGGGATGTCACAGGACAGTCTGTTTTAGGGAGGTCTTTAGTAAACTAAGAAATTTCAGATGATTTTACAAAGTAGAAAAATACCTTTTAAAAATGCTCCTCTGCTGATGCTGAATATTCCCACTGCCTGCTCGGTAGGCATTCAGGTTGCATGTCAGGGCTCAGCTCAGTTTTCCCTTTTGCCTTATAGTTCACCCTTAATATATTTATATTTTTCTCACATATTTTTCTCTCTCTGTCTCTGTCTCTCAACTCTGTCCAGTATCCTACTTGAAATGGTAAATTCCCACAGTAGGATTCTGGACTCTGCCTCAGCCCCAGTGTGTTGCTATACAAGTGAACAAATGCTGAGAGCGCCCCAAAGCCTGATGGGATGGGTACTGCATAGGACAGAGACACTAGGACTATGCAGACCCCCTTGCCAGCTGGGTGTAGGAGTGTGCCATGGACAGAATGGGGACCTGAGGGAAGTACTTATAGCGTAGGCTACTCCAGGGATTCTTGGGTATTCTGGGCTGCAGGTCAGCTCACTGGCGACTTGATTGGGTTGAATGAAGAGAGGATGTATGAGGTAAAGCTATTTAGTGCTGCTCTCTCCTATGCCAAGATGGACACCAGCAACATCTGATTATTGTATACTGCTCCAGGAGCTATACCAGCTCCTGAAGAAGCCAATAGTAACCATGTAAAAAGGTTATTTACAGCCATCTTTGTTGGTCTTCCACTTATGGAGATTCAGAACTGAATCCTAGCCTTATGGATTAGGTATATCTTTTGTTCTCCTCCATTATTAAGTTTTATTCTGCTACTGATTAGCACCAAAGCTGCTATGTAGTTAAACAGTCATTCTGTGCATGAACTCATTACAAACTAGGCTCCTAATTAAAATCTCCCCTGATCAAACATGGCTGAAGGGTATATTTGTTTGTCTGCTCTTTTATGCATAATTTCCACCCTAATATTAGTTGCAAGAAAAGTGCCAAACAGTGTCACTAGGGAGCTCAGAAGGGGATTGCTAGTCTAATATCTTTCATCCAAAAGAATGGAGAAACTCTGTGTGTAAGAACCCACATGAAATACGGCTGTTGTTCAGTCATTAAAAAGTGTTTCCATACAGAATTAATACATATGTACCCGCTGTGAGGAAAAAAGAAAGTGCTGTACCCCATCTGACCAGTCCATATAGTTCAGTGCCTGATACTTCAAAGGAATGTGCATGAAATCTCGTAATATTCCATTAGAGAATAATCTTTCCCCCTGGAAGCTTTTCATATTTCCCTATCAGTTAGTAAGGTAGTTTTCTTTTATGCTGAAGGAGAAGCACAGTCATATAAAATCTGTTCATCCCTAATCTACCCATCATAAATGTTTTCAGTTCTTTTAAAAAAATCATGTTAAGATCTTGATCTCAGTTGATACCACTTCTTTTTTTTCCCCCCTGTATCTATTGCTAAATAAAATACTCAGTCGTTAACACAGTATTCCTAGGAAGGGTATGCCAGTGACTTACATAATGACAGTGATATTTTCAGTATTTTAAAAACACCGAAACACATATTTGCTTTTTTCACTGCTGCCAATTGCTTACATGCAAAAGCACTGAATGAATTTATAACTATATTTTAAGGTACGTGATGAATTGCAACTGAGGAGGAGCCAGCACTGTCTGATCAACCGTTTTCACATTGTGAGCATCTCTGATGCTGATAACTCCATTTTTTCAAAGAAAGAAATATGCAACTAAAAACAAACAAACAAACCAAATAAAGTGATTAGCAAACTAATTCATTTTCATTGATTGTGGAGACGTGTAGGCAAAGTTTAATGTTTGAGCCCAGTATTTTTTTTAAAAAATTGTTGCATCCCCACTCCCCTAAAAAGCAGTGTGCTATGCAGTATTTGATTGGCCATATCCAGCAGCAGTTATTGACAGCATTCTTATTTGGACAGTTAAGCTAAGTTCAGGCTGCACCCAACACGTAAAATAAGTTACTCAATTTGCACTATGTAAATTGCATATCCTATTCCGAGTTAATTTCGAAATAGTCTATTTCAGGATTTGGTGCCATCATTTCAATATACTGCACTATTTCAAGGTATCCCTTGGTATGCCAAAATAGAACGCCTGTTATTTTCAAAAATATTTTGAAATAATGGGTGCATTTCATAGATGCAGAGTAGCTATTTCCAGATACCTTGGTATCCTAAAATAGCTCTGCAGTGTAGACATAGCCTTAAATCTTTGTATGAGTGAGGGCTTGCAAGATATGACCTAACTCAGCCTCAAAATAATCCACAGTTTTCAGGAAAAAAAATTCTAAGTGTACTCTTTGTTCAGTTCAGGGAATAGCATATTCATACAGAGATTCATAACAGCTTGTGAACAGGTGGCTAATATCTTACTGCTCTTTTTACAGCTTTTGCCAACAAGACACGCTGCCAATTACCTTCCAGTCCTGTGTGATCAGTAAAGACTGCCAAGTGTCAGAGTGGTCTGAGTGGAGCCCATGTTCCAAAACATGTTTTGATATGACCTCCCCTAAAGGAAATCGTACAAGAACACGGACCATTAAGCAGTTTCCTGTTGGCAATGGAAGTGAATGCCCAGAACTAGAGGAAACAGAACAGTGTAGCTCTCAAGGAGATGGTGTGGCACCGTGTATTACGTAAGTGTTAATGTATACCCCACCTCACCAGAATGAACATTTTACTTCCTGTGGGAGAGTGCGGGACATTGATAGTGATTTGATTAACAGTGCAAGTAAATTGAAAGAATAATTAAGGTGTGATTTATCTGTATGCATATTCAGCAACCCCACTAACATTTCTATGTTGTTTAAGTTGTATGGAATCTACTTCCTGCTCTAAATACAGAGAAATAACATACGTGACTTTGTAAATGCTGACTTTTTAAATGTGAACAATTGTGTGCACACTAATACAGTTTATGTACAACTTGGAACAAGCTTTAAGCGCATAGTAAGTGTACTTGATTCAGTAGTGATTTTTCCAACGGAGCCATTCTGCTAAAATCCATCATTGTTGGTTTGAAGAATAGGGGACACGCTTAACTTCCCAAGTGTCTTACATAGTAAGAAGCTGACGTGTATTCTTCAAGCAGTCAAATTCCTATCTGAGTCCATTTGGACTTCAGGCTGATTAAAGAAGGCAAGACTGAGCCTTAAACCAGAAGGAGGAAAGGCTAACAATGATAGTAAATAAATTAGCTCTGTTTAAAATGTAGGAAATTTTGACAGCAAGTACTTTAGATTCATCATTAGCATCTAATTGAGTTTAGCAGTAACAATTATGCTTTTTCTTTATCTTCCTGAAAAGAACTGTTGGGGAAATGGCATATGATGTTATGCCATTTTTCATCTGCACATTTTGACCATGGAACATCATTTTCCTTGAAGAGGAGAAATATCACCATTCTACATCTCTGGCAGCATCAGGAAATGATTCCCTTGATACCTGCCTAAAATACTTGTGGGGGAGAGAATCCTGTTGCATTTCTTTCAATTCATAACTCTGGCTGGAGTTTTAACTTGGAGGCACAGATCTTCTTTCCTATGCATTCACTAATTAGAAAGTTCACAGCTTCTCATCATTCATCAGTACTCTGCAGGGGGAGATGCAGTACTGCAAAGAAGCTATTTTACTCTTGTTCATGAAAAAGGCACCCACTGAAATCATTTTTCTGAAAAAAAAGTATAAAAAAGTAAAATTATAGTTTTGCCTTGATATGCATGAGAAATTTTCGTGCTTCTTCTCAGAAGTAAATTGTATGCTTTTCCTTATTTTTTTTTTTCTATTTTCCTGGTCTTTTGTTTCTCAGCATTCCCATTTCTTTTATTTTTATTCTGTGTTCTGTTGTTCCAGCTGTCTAGTTATAAACAAGTGCCACAAATCATAAACCAATTGTTTGGCAGATTTTAGCACAAAACTCGATTTCTTTCCATGCAACATTATTTTTCTTCCTTTTGGTAAAATAATAAGTTCCTTTGACTAAACTTAAATCAAGATTTTCCAAAATCTAACCCTTCCAAAAGCAAAATAATGAGAACATAGGCAAATGAATGTAGAATGCCAAATCTTATGCATATCTGTAAAACAAAGGTTTTTGGGGTACCGATTCTTCTAGATAACGAGTCAGAAATATTAGGGCACTTAACCTCATATAATCAGATATTAACTTATGTGGCTTCATGTGTTTCAAATTTACCCGATTTGCAATTACTTTGATTCAGGTATGGCTGGAGAACTACAGAATGGACAGAATGTCGTGTTGACCCTTTACTTAGCCAACAGGACAAAAGACGAGGGAATCAGACTGCTCTCTGTGGAGGTGGAATTCAAACCCGTGAGGTGTACTGTGTGCAAGCTAATGAAAATCTCCTCTCCTACTTAAATACCCTCAAGGAAAAAGAAGGTAAATTTCATTCACTTGCAATTGAATTAGTGTGAAAACCGAACACTTCAGCATGCTGGCGCCTTTCGACCTCCATTGTCTTCTGTCACAAGTGTCTTATTTCATTATAGGTTACGATGATGTATTTTTTAAAATGTAATTGAAGTGGAAATATTTAATTCCAGGAGGGATTGCTTCATTCTTTATTCTGCAAATGTCCACACCTTACTCTGAGCTAGCTAGCTTTTCACAAGACATCCTGCAAAATGTTAGTCTTAACTGAAGGACGGTCTTGTGGTAAGAAAGATACAAGACTTGGAGTCAGGAGCTCTGGTTGCTGGTCCCAGTTCTGCCAGACATTTTCTGTGTGACCTGATGCAAATCATTTTAATCTCTCTGTGCTTGCATATATTGCACCTAAAAAAAGAAAAAAAGTAAATGCATGCGTAAAATCAACATGGAAATATGTATGTGAAGGGTCTATATGGCTCACAAAGAGCACTAAACTTGTTTTTTTTCTTGAAACCAAGCAAAATACATCAGTTTGACTGACTTCCAGGTAGAGTTCTTGTTTTTGTGCAAAACTCCTAACTTATTATCATACTTGTGTGGGTTTGCAGTACCAGAACTGAAACAGGAAAAATGTATCTATATGAAGAGATGCTCTCCAAACTAAACACACTACTTGACTGCTTTTTTGTTTTTTAAACACACCAAGTTTCTCATAATTGCAGCCTCTACATTTCCATAGGAAAGAGAAGAGAAAGCTTATCCCCTAGTCTTCTTTCACTTACGTCTATGAGCTTCATCCAGTGATTCTTGATTTACACCAGTGTAAGTGGGTGAAGAATCAGGCCCCTTATCTCTTTCAAAGTAGTTATTTTACTAGCAGATACTTAACTTAATAAGGGTATAAAAGATACAAGAATATACTGGAGATGAAATTGGGAGGATGACCTTCTGGTTAAGGAGTGTGGAATAAGATTTCAGAAATTTGGATTCAGTACCCGATTTTGCCGCAGACTTCATGTGTGACTTTTGGAAAAAAGATCCCATCTGTGGAATGTGGGTAATAAAAATTATACGCTTGATAGGAAACACAAAAATAATTTTCCGAGTTCAGCTATAAAGAAGACCTATATTTCCATATTCACAAATATCTTCCATCCCCAAGTCCTGCCCTTTTCTGCTATTGCCCTGTCCTTACATCCAATCCCCTGGCCTTGGAGCGGGAGGAACCTGGCCTCAGGAGGCTCTGGAGGGGTGGTGGCAGCTGTCAGTTCCACCCACCAAGGGATGGGGGAGTTACCTGATGCTGAGGACCAGGTGGTGCAGGCTGCAGGAGTCACTTCTACCACTGCACACACTATGTGGTCATCAGCAGCCTGCTCCTCCATGTTGCACCATGCCACACCGCCCTCCTGGCCCTGCTGTGCCTTGCTTCTCTGCAGTGGAGGGACTACTGCCCAGCACTACCGAATAGTGCAGTGCATCAGGCTGAGAGGGTGGTGTGGCATGGAGCAGGCTGCTGCTCCCGCCTCCCATGTGGTGAGTGCAGGGCAGGAGGGGAAGCAACCACTGCTGCCTCCACGAGGTTCTGCCCCAGGTAACCCCTGTGGCCTGGGAGGAAAGCAGAAGAGGGAGGCAGGATGGAGCTTGCCACACACCCTGGCCTGCCTTGGGATGGTCATGCCCACCTCCCACCCCCGATTTTCTCTATTTATAGTGGTCTCAGGAGCGTATCCTCCACAAATGGCAAAGGTTTTCTGTATTATTATTATTAAGCATTTTTGCAGAGCAAAACCTCAGTAAGTAATTTGCATTAGCAGACATTATTCCACAGCAGCAAAAGTACCTGGAAAGGAATGACTTACCCATTAGTAATTTAGTACCAGAGAGGAAGCCGTGCTAGTCTATACACTATCAAAACAAAAAGTAGTCAAGTAGCACTTTAAAGACTAGCAAAATACCACGAAAGCTCACGTAATAAACTATTTTGCTAGTCTTTAAAGTGCTACTTGACTGCTTTTTGTTTTTTATTAGTAATTTAGAAATCCTTTAAGACAGTAAATTATACTAAGTGCATTTAGCCCACAATTTTCATGGAATATATTTTTATACATTATGAAGCTCTGTGCAACAAATTTACATTACCATAAAGAAATACAGCCATACACTTTAGGAAAAGGGACATCCTTGACTTGGGCATGAATAGCTAAGTATTGAGAACAGAGGTGGTCACATTGCATCCTACAGAGTTCTCTAGCATAGGCCATCTTTAATGTGTCCCTGCAGTTTGTGGAGACTTCCAGTCCCAGCATCCACATCAGTATTGAGACGGAGCATTGTGTACTGAGATGTCTACGTAACGTTGGTTTCACCTGCATGTTTATAGGGGAAGCAGTCTTCAGTCTGCTTCATTTAATACAAATTAGTTGGAGACCCAGGACTCTTGGCAATTTTCCTATGGGGCCATGCTTAGAGGCCGCTGCCTTAGAAGTAAAGAGTGACAAACTCTAAGCTAAGGAGAGCCAACAATAAAATCAGCAACAGTGTACAGTTCAGAGTGGTTATCAGCATTTGGGTGAGCTGTGAAGTTTTGCTGGCTGAGGCTGGTGTGAAATCTGTTCTTATCGTAATGTGACAGGAATATGCAGAGCCCATCAGGAGGTAATCTCTGTAGGCCCCAAATAGCTGTTTAAAATGTAACTAGTCTTGGGATGCATAAACATGAGAACACTTTTCAAGAGCTCAAGCTAGGGGTGAAGTGGGTTTAGTTTTAAAAGCTCTGAGGATGTTTCCATATTAGAAGACAGATTTTAAATAGTTGGGGTTTTATAAAGCAGGTTCTGTGTACCCTTACAACAGCAATTTAAAGGATGTGATTCAACCCAGGCAATGATTCAAGAACAGGAGGGGGAAATCCCACCAACCCGCAGGGGGGAACTACTTACAATGTAGCCCTGTGTTCCTAAACAGCTAAGTCTGTCTCAGTAAGGCTGAGTTGGAAAATTCCATCCTCACATACTCATAGTGGTGTTTCCCTGTTATTTCAGAAAGTCAGTCACAGAGCACGTCGAAGGCTAGCGCTGCACCACTTCTATCCATCACTTTTGAAATAACAGGTAGGTAATTAAGGCCTTCTACCTGACATATCAATCAGAAGTGTGCAAAGAGGGACTGTCCCCTTTGGAAGAGCTATGCTGGCTACATAGATAAAAAGTCTCTCTGTCTTGTTCTCTCTAAAATAGTTTGTTTCTGTATCTGTAGGCTCTCACTCATAATGCTCAAGATGATAAAAAATATGAGTGCAAAATACTTGCACATCTAGTATCAGATCTATAATGCAAACAGGTACCACAGACTCAAGCCAAGCCTTTATCAGTGTTTTAAGGGGCTGGAGCACAAGACCTATGAGGATAGGCTGAGGGATTTGGGCTTGTTTAGTTTACAGAAGAGAAGACTTAGGGGTGATTTAATAGCAGCCTTCAACTTCATGAAGGGAAGCAATAAAGAGGAGGGTGAGAAACTGTTCTCAGTGTTGGCAGATGGCAGAACAAGGAGTAATGGTCTGAAGTTGAAGAGGGAAAGGTATAGGTTAGATATTAGGAAAAACTTCTTCACCAGGAGGGTGGTGAAGCATTGGAATGCGTTGCCTAGAGAGGTGGTGGATTCTCCATCCCTCGAGGTATTTAAATCCCAGCTGGACAAGGTCCTGGCTGGGATGACTTAGTGGGGGTTGATCCTGCTTGAAGCAGGGGGCTGGGCTAGATGACCTCCTGAGGTCCCTTCCAGCCTGGTGATCCTGTGATTCTGTTTTGAAATGTTCTGATAAAAATATCTTTCACTTCTAGTTCCCATCCAGGCCCTAAAATGCTGTGACTCTCTTTGCTCTTCCAAAATATCCACTTTCATTTGCTATTTTGCTGATTCAGAATATTTGTATAATTCAAGTAAGAATTTGAACTTTGTATGTTTATGTAAACCCAAACTCATAGCCGTAGGGTTTATTTTACTGTAAGTAAGGTTTAGAAATTTACTATCTTCATTTCAGAAATTACAAATTTATGAATTGATCAGGAGCATCACATGTAGTAGTTACCACAGGGAACTGTAAATTAAGGCTTACGAGTTTTTCTTGTGCCATTCACTTGCTGTGTACGTTAGGCAATCACCAGCCTCTCCATGCTTCCCTTTACCCACCTGTAAGATAAGTATAGTTGTGTACCTAACCACTGACCTGAAAGCGACTTCTTACATGCATGCATATATACAGGTGTGTACCTGTTTGCAGGATCAGAGTCTGAAGTGATAGCTTTACAGTTTGGCAATAAATTTTAGCACATACATTATAGAAAATGAATTAGGAAATGTGCACTGTTATCTTTCTTCAATTTTGTTAGTTTGGCTTATTTAATAATACTTGCTTCCTCTACGCTTGTGAAAGTAGAGAAACTAGTGTCTTGGAAAAAATGGTGTGCTCTTATTGGGGCACGGATATACAGATGTTCTTCCTGGCACTATTTGCAGGAGCAGCCCAAACAATGCAGTAAATTACCTCTTCCCCAGTACCACTCTGCCTGTAATCCCATTTGGGGTCACACTGATCAAATGAGATTCTCTGCCAGAGACAGAGCTGGTTCACATTCTTGGTGAAAGTAGCCCATGGTTTAACACAAGAAGTGAGACTGTTTTTCTGGTGATAACGTTTAAAATGTAGTGACTGTAGAATCCACATACTCATAGGCTTGTATTGTGGTGTATGAACTTCTCCAGTGAATTATGTGTCCCGTAAAGAGCTCAGGAGAAGGCTACAGCTAATTATTTTCCAGGCACTTCCTAGCAGGCAATATTCTTTGCGACTCCGCACACTGAGTTAGCAGCCCAGAAGTGAGCACAGAAAAGCACTTTTTCTTGATTTTTTTATCTCACTTTTGGGGAAAGGGGAACGTCTAGATTTTTAGAAAACATTAAAGAAAATGATAGTGGTCCTTTATGTATGTTTTTGTGAGGATTTTTTGTTTGTTTAATTTCCGAACCTGAACTTTAAAGTCATTCCAAATCTGAACCTAATTTCCTGGTTTGGCAGGGGGAAAGTGAGAGCTTGCTAGCAAAACACATTCTGTTTTTGTTTTTTAATTAATGTGCATCCAAAATTTGAGTAAAATATCTGAAAACCACACAGAGCCCACTTGAGTCAATATTATTGATTCAGACACCGATGACAGGCAAGAAAAAAACAAGCACCCTCATTCATAACCTCTGCCACAAAAACATAAAAAGAAAATATGAAAGGGCAGCAATGAAATGTATTTTGACTGTGAATTTCTGTATCCAGTAGTTTCTTTCAGGTCATCTCAAGTCAAACAATAAGGTCAGGTTCTGATCTCATTTACACTGGTGTAAGTCTTGAGTAAAGCCACTGAAGTTAGCTACTTAGCTAGTAAAATGGTCTGGAAGTTTTCTGAGGGAAAAGTGAGGCATGTAAAAGAGATTACACTGTGCAAGAGAAGGGTATAGTAACAGTTTTTTGGTTCAGTTTTTACTTTTTGAGACTTTCTACTAGCAGTTGATTTTTCAGCTAGCTGTCTCTGATGAAACTTTAGCAGAACCTTACCTAGGGTTTCGGGTGCATTAGCTGCGTGTGAGGAATTGGTGGAATTATTGGGGAAACAATGGATGAGAAATCCCCCTTTTTTACACACAAAGATGCACAGTGCTGTGTTCTGCCATTTGCTGTGTGCTCTACACACGACATTTATTTGGGATGTATCAGAAGCTGGTGAAGCCCAGAGAAGTTTCTTGCAGATACTATTACTGTTGACTCATTTTTAGCTAAAACAGTGTTTTAGGGATGAACATTAGGAAGCAATGCTGTGCAAAGAAGTACTTGTGCAATTTGCTGACACTTTTGAAAAATAGATGTAGGTTCAATCAAAATCCAATCTTTTGGATTTTTTTTTCATGAATCAAAAAGTAGGTGGGGTTTAAGTTAATGTAAAAACCAAAATATTTCAGTCAACCCAAAATGTAACATTTCGGCTACTGTTACACTAGCTGGTTTTGTTGACAAAACCAGTGGAATGTCCACACACACAATGCGTTTTGTCTACAGTTTGTTGGCAAAACTCAGCAGTATCGCTGGCAGCGTTCTGCCCCTCAGTCATGAGACATAATGCTGCTGTAGATAGATTCCATCAACAAAATAGCTGCAGGGGGTCAGGGGCATCTCCCACCAGACAGGGCATCCAGAACAATGGGCAACGCTGTCTGCTGTGCTTCAGGTGTCTGTTTTGTTGAGAAAGTGGCTGGGCAGCCCCACCGCTCTGTCGACAGAGCAGAGAGCTCTTTCAGTTGACTTTTGTGTGTGGCCTCACTCCGTCAACAGAAGTTTTGTCAGAAAATCTCGTCTGATAGTGCCTTCTGTTAACAGAGTGCCGCATTGTAACCATAGTCTTTTGGTTCCTTTGGCTTTAGTAAAAACAAAGGAAGTGACCGCTAAGTCATTCTGCCATTTCCCCTCCCCCACCAGTTATAACCTTTAGCCAAGTGATTTGGGCACTGCTCCAGTAAACATTTATAGAAAGTAAAACAGCTAAAACAGGAGAGTTTGACAGCAGCCCCCTGGCCCAAGAGTAGCCCTCAGCCTGTGGGTGAGGACTCACTTGGGAAGGCAAAAATACAGGATCAAGCTGAAGCTCCAAGAAGAAATCCGGACCCTGGGTCACCTTCAGGTCAGGTGAATGCCCCACTCTTGGCTATAAGAGAGGTAGCACTGCTGTCACCTCTTCAAATAGTCCGTAAGTCCATTGTGAATATTTCTCCTCCTATCAGAAATGTTTCATTTCAATAATGTTGGAAAGGTTCATTTTAGTTTCTCTGAGTTTTTCTACTTTTTTTTGTCTTGGTCAAGACAGTTTACTGAAATTAATTCAAGTTTGCAAAATGTTTGTGGACTCAAATTTGCATTTTGGAGCAGAAAATAGAAGTTTTTACCTGGAAATTTTTACTCCTTCTACACATGAAGGAATTTGTCAAAGTTGAGTTGTAGTGAGTGAATAAGCGACATATTCATACTGTGCGTCACTTTAGCGTGCTTTCCACCACAGTATCACTACAAAGGAAATAAGACCAAAACTGAGTGGGGATATGTTTGCTTGATTTATTAACTTCATTCTTCATAATTACACTGAAAATCAGTCAACAAGATGGCATGAAATGGTGTGGTGTTGAGGAAGAGAGTTATATGTACTCCTTACATGTCCCTTGTAGCACTTTTTGCTTTAGATTCCTTCTAGAGTCATGGTGTCCAGTATGCTCCCCATTTTCCACATGTGGCAAACGGGGCTCTGGAGTGTGATGAAATGTGGCTCAGCAGAACAGCACGCATGGAGCACCCTCCACCCACTCCACATGTGCACCCCACCACTTGGTGGGACAAGTGTGTGGTGGCAGTGGTAGAAGCAGCTCCTGCAGCCTTGGCAGCTGCAGCCCACCATGCAGCTCCAGCTGTGCCGTGTCATGGCTTGTGTGGCCATGGCTCATGTGCGTGGCTCGCACAGAAGTGACTGAGATGGCGGGGGTGGACTTGGCAGTGGGAGCAGGGACTGCAGTGCGTCTATGGTTAGTAATCTCAGGGGGAGGGGTGGTACTGGAGTGGAGGGACACCTGGCTCTAGAGGGGCTCCTGGATTGGTGAGGGTGGGATGGGATGGGCTGTGGCAATTGTGAAGTTCCTTTTGGACATCACTGTTCTAGATGAATGAGTGAAGTGGCTGATAGTTTCAACAGACTTTATTGTTCAAGTACCAGGGGAGAGAAGGACAGGTACACTGGAGGGATCATGGTGCACCTAAGGATGGAATGTTGCATTGGGTACCCTACCATTGTGCATCTGCATGTTCTGGGAGGCATTCTTCAGAATGCTCCTTGTACTCCTACTAGGGCTTCACAAGGTCTCCATAGTGTGTCACTGCCTTAAAGTCACAAATGACTCTCTTACTCTGACTTTGGTTAGGCAAGTCCCCAATGAATTCAAGGTCAGTTTGAGAAAGAAATAAGAACCTCAACTTCGAAGATAATGACTTGCTAATGCCTATTTTTATTAAATGTTGTCCAGTAAAGATACAATCCCATGCAAATCTATGTTTGTTTAAATTTATTCTTGCTTGAAGTTATGCACATTATGCTGCTGATCATGCACATTAAGAACAGACTTTAGGCTTCTGGAAAATTGCCAATGCAGCCTTCAGTGTCACATGGTTTAGGCCTCACCATGGCACTGTGCATATGTTAAAAATCATTCTTTCCAGAATTGTCTTGTGTTAGAAAATGCCTGTGGGAGTTCTGGAGTATGTTTAATAGCTGTTTACCTGCTGCACACTGCAGCTTCTTTTCATGGAGCAAAGCTGTACTAAACTGTGTACAAAGTTAATACAAAGGGATTCTGCCTTCTCATTCCTTACTTCTCAAAATATAGCTACTAGTAACCCACTGATGGGCCTGTGGCCGAAAGGGATGTGCCTCGTGTGAAGGGTCTGGCAGGCAGAAGCAGATGGATACAACACACACATGTGAATAAGACACTCCACTATTTTCATAGCACACAATTCACTCATCAAACCTGTTATTGCTGTGCTACTGTGATCCTCAAGAGCCTGATTCTACCACCAATATGTCCTCTGCGTAGTACTGTACAAATTGTTGTAATCAGTGTGACTATTGGCAGCATAAGGTACCACTTAAGGTGAATAATGCTGGGACAACAGGGTTCTAATTGATTAAACTCTTTTCTGAAAGCACAATTTTTAAGGAGTAGAGTCATGATGTTTAACTTTGGGGCATCACATCTTTTTAATCAGACAGAGGCCATCTGAATGGCTGATCTCTGCTCTGTACTTAGGTTTAAGTATTTTGTAGGGAGCTGAATTATGAAAGATCTTCTCTTGAGAGTTATTGGTCGAAGTACATTGCAATAAAGTAATGTGTTTCTCAATTGGAGACAGATGCATACATATATCCAACATGCAAGAAAGTGAATTCCATTGTGCCAAGGTGTCAGAAGGATGGTAGGGCTTGGCCTATAACTTACTAAAGGTTGTATCTTTGCTCTCCATGTAGGAGAACATGGTGGTTCTGTCCTCTTATTGACCTTACCTGGTCCTCAAGAAATAGAGCTGCCCACACTGATTCCTTTAAGGTGGAGTGATTGCACACTGTGGGAAGCAATACATTAAAACAGCTATCCCTTTGTACTAGATCAAAAAAGCTGTGCACAGAATACATGCTACAAACATTTTTCCTTGCACCAATTAACGCTAACACTGCACAACTTCTGTAGGAGTATGGTTTTCTGTGTTCATGAGAGGGTTTTAGGGTCAAAGCAAATAGACTCTATAATCATTATATTTCAGTGATCAAATTTAGTATCTCTGGTTTGATTTACTATTAAGTGTTCATATTTTAGTGGTTATAACTAAGTTACAACTTCTGTTGATTAACTGTTCCAGTCAAGATGCACTCAATAAGAGAATGGAACATTGAATTTTATGGGGTCAGTGTGAGGGACTACTGTAATAATATACTCCCTTCATTAACTGCAAGAGTTAGGTCCTAGAGAATACTGAAGTAGTTGTGGAATCTTCCTGATCTCACATAACCTGGTTTGACTCAGTCCATGCAGTGAGTTCACTAGATTTATTTTTTAAGAGTAGTTCTACCTTCACTTCAGCTGAATAAAATGATGAGAAGGGAAACTTCCTGCCCAAAGAGTAGTGGTGTCAACTTGAGGCAGAGCATTATGCAAGTGTTAAAAATATCATCTTTGTCGTATACAGCTTCCAAGCCTGTGAGTCGGAAGTTGTGCACAGGACCTGTACCCAGCACTACCCAATTGTGCCATATACCTTGTCCAACAGAATGTGAAGTGTCAGGTTGGTCAGCCTGGGGACCATGCACCTATGAAAACTGTGAGGACCAGCAAGCCAAAAAGGGTATGTACACGTTTTAATTTCTTCTTTTTCAAAAACCATTATACTTCATTTTTAAACAATGACTTACTCATACTTAAACCAGAAAGAGAGCATTCAACAGCCTCCAAAAATCAGAAAATAACCAGCCAAAACTCTCACCCTTAAGTACCTCCTATCAGAGGTCTCCTCCTTCCCCAAAGGCCTTGGGAAAGAACTGGACTTCCTCATAACTTCTGTAGGTTAACAAGTCTGGGCTATTTCTGGATTACTGCAAAGTTGAAGGCCTCCTCTTAAACTGAGGTGGATCCAGCTTGAATGTCTCCAGATCACAGGTGTAGCTGTGTCAGGAAGGAAAAAAAAATAGAGCAGCAGTTTCTGAAGTAGGAACTTTTCAAACCATTCTGGAATTTGTAAGGGAAGACCACCTTACAAATCCACCAATAGACCATTAGGCAACTAATGCAAATTTTAGAGCAGGATCTTCATTTGCAGAGTACCCTTCACACCCTACGTAACCATCAGGCTGATGCATTCTGTACCGATTTCATTTTCCAGGGGTATTTAAAGTGTAGCCCCAAGTATTATATATTGCAATAATTAGATCTCAAGGTATCAAAGGTCTGAATCATTAGAGCAAGGTTCACATCCTAACCACAGATGAAAAAGCAATCTTAGTCACCAGTTGCATCCCTTGATTGCAAACTCTGATAAGATTTGCTAGATATATGTTTGTATGGGTATGTCTGTGTCTCAGATTTGGACATTTGTCCGCTAACAATACATTGAGGCCACCAGCTCACTTTTTGGCACTTTTTTTAACTTGAAGATAGGGATCTGAGGAAACTTACACTTTAATTTGCATGTATTTTAACATATACTGTCAACATTTCAACACAGAGAAAATGTAAAAGGCGGTAAATTTGGCAGATGCCCACCAGCTCTTAGCTCCATGTAAGCAGCAGGGTTTTAATATTTCTGAGAATTGCAAATCTTTCTAAGGAACAGCTCCATCACTTCCTCAGTGATAGGTAGATAGAGGTTGTTCAGCAAATAAATGCCATCTGTAGCACCATAGCTGTAGCATGAAATTACACCTCAGTCCATGTGATCAGCTGTTTGTAACAATCTGTTCCGTAGCTCTTATTTATTGTTTGTATAATAGCTACACTGTAGTTATGGGGCTTACTCTTGGGACTCAGTTGGGTCCTACCAATTTCACAAACATGAAAATGTGTCACAGACAAGGAAATAAGTCCTTCCTTGTGAACTCTGATCTCCTCGTGCTGCTGGGAGCCAGGAGTTCCTATCTGCTAGTCCAGCCAGACTGGAGAGGGTCAGGAGTTGTTCTTCCCCTTCATGGTCACTCTTGGTGGGAAGGTGACAGAGCTCTAGAGGCAGCACAGAAATCAGGGTGAAACAACCTCATTTCTGCACTGCAGCAGCCCCAGAGCTGGTCAGGACTTCCATCCCCTGCCTCAGCTCCAGGCTGATGGCTTCTGCCCCTCATGGCTCTAGCCTGGGCTCAAGGTTCCACACCCGCCCCCCACACATGGTTACAGCTTGGGCCTGGGGCTTCTACCCAGTGGCTACTGTCAGGATTCAGGGCACCCAGGCTCAGTGCTTCTGCTTCCTACTGCTCCAGTGTGGTTTTAGAACAGCCCACACGTGCAGATTCCACCCCTGTGGCTCTTTGCAGGACTCAAGGTGACTGAGTTGGGGCTTCTACCAGTGCTCAGGCATCCATTTTTCTTAGGGAGGTTGTCTTTATATGCCCCTACTGGGGCACTCCCAGCAACATCGGGGAGATTGTACCCTTCATCAGCTATGGGAACCTTCTCTATCAGCAGGAAACTCAAAGACTGCAGCACAAAAGTGGGGGTGGTAATTTTGGGACCCCTTCCCCACAATCCTGATTTAGGTCAGCCCCCCGCATGGTTACAAAACTGTTGAACTCCAGGTATAAATAGCTGAAACTATGAAAAGCTCTGGCCATGAAATTGACCAGAAAGGAAACATGAATTTGGCAGGGCTGTACTCAGTGTGGAGATGCATTTCCTTCCTGGTGTTCTAGATCTGTAATATGCTACCCCATGTTATTTGTTTTAGTGTCTTGAATTGATCTGTAATAGCTGAATAGGTCAGACATAGAGAAATATTATACTTTCTTCTATAATAAACAGCTATATGCTTGGAGGTATCACTCAGATGTTCATATTTGCCAATCTTGTTTCCCTACATTATGATGTATTTTGTATATTAGCTCAGGCATAAGTGGCAATGTGCTGTTTAGCATTTTCATTTCCCATACCAGTATTTATAACCAGCTTTCCTCTCATTCTGTGTTCCTCTAGTTAACCCCTACATGATTCTAACTTTTCTGCAGTTAGTGTCAGGAGCAGAGCTGCATTTGGACAATTACAGATGCATACCTGGGGATCTTCCACTTAATCACACCCATGTCTAGTACTATTATACAATAGTCAGATGCAGGACTGCATCCATATTCACCTATGAATATGATAGGAATTGGTCCTTTTCTTCCTTCTGATATTCATTCACAATATAACAGGAATTCATTTCTCAGGGAGTATGTCTACCCAGCAGAGAGTTATTCCAGAATAGTTTATTCCAGAGTTGTATTCCAAAATAAGCTATTCTAGAGTGTGTCTAATATGCAAGGAACCCTGCAATAAGCTAAATTTATTCCAAAATAGTGTGTTTACACACTATAGAGCCTATTTCAGATAAGCAGCGCTTCCAGGGGCTCTAATGCAAAATACTATGTTTCCACAGCTGAATTATATTGGAATAAACTAATCTGGAATATTTTATTTCAAAATAGCCCCTATTCCCTGTCTGCACATCCCAATCCCAAAACATTTAATTACGAATGAGGTTTTCCAAGTTTGAAATAAGCCGTTCGTTATTTTGCAATAGTGGTTGTGTTGTGTAGATGCTCACAAAGTTATTCTGAAATGACTTTGCTGTGTAGCCATACCCAGAGTGAGCAAAGGCACCTTGACAGTGAGACAAGAGGAATCCAGGTACTTCATCAACAACGTGTAAATCCAACCTTCCTCTTCACTAGTTCTGTCTTACACTTTGCTTTTCATACATGCTTCTTTAGGAAAGACTTAGATGCATATGCTTATTGGATTAAAAGATTTGTGCATTACAGTGTTATGAATTAATGGGTGTAAAGCAAATTTTACCTTTATTTCACTCCTTTCTCAGTTTCTCTTTCCTAGTACCATATTTCCTCCTCTTTTCTGCTCTTCACCCATCATTCCCTTCACTCAGAACAGAACCCTTCGTTCAGATTTTGGCAGATACAAAGGCTTTTTTACCTTTAATATTAAATTACTATATTTACTCTCACTTCAGGTTTTAAATTAAGGAAGAGGTCCATCACCAATGAACCCACAGGAGGGACTGGAGGGACAGGAAATTGCCCTCATCTGCTAGAAGCTATCCCATGTGAGGAGCCTTCTTGCTATGACTGGCGAATAGCGAGACTAGAAGAGTGCATACCAGACAATGAGAAGCAGTGTGGGCCTGGCACTCAGGTTCCAGAGGTGGTCTGCATCAACAGTGATGGTAAGATGTCTGCTCAACAAATGTATCGTTCAAGTCAGCCACTTATTCTAGGGAGACAGATTCAGAGTGAAAATGTAACATTCGCAATTTCATGCAGGCTGGTTGACTTTTGAGACAAAGCCTTTCAGTTAGAATTCACTGCTTTTTATTTACCGACCATGTAGGGTGTACCCACCAATTGATGTAGCGCTGGGCTCTTCTTACCATGGTTTTATTTTTTTTCAAAGTAAGCTTCTTGAGTGGCCTCTGGAGAAGGAGAAGCTGGAAATAAACAATAAACGAAAAATTAACAGGAAGAGCTGCATATATAATAAAATAATTCTATAGACTAAAGTAGAGCAGAGACCTGTAAATACCACATACAGGATTAACCAAGAGGTCACCTGTTAAGTGTTCAGCAGATGCATCAAATGTTGTCTTGTAATTATACTGGGCACAGGGAATTAGAGTTGATAACTTGTGCAGACTCTGTATCTAGGTTTTAGGTTTGGCTCTAGGTTTAGTTTCATAATTGGGTTTAGAGCTCAACTGGGAAAACTAAAGTACAACCTTCATTTTTGTTTACATAGCAAAGAGAATTCTGTGTTTATTCCCTATTACAGTTTTTCACCCCACAATGAGATTAGCAATATAGAATGACACAAAAACATGATATACATCTTATTTTCCTTGTACAGCAACATTCATTCATACAGGATAGGCCCTTTCTGCCCTGACTTGACAATAATAGTACAAATCTTTCAGATTATTGTAGGAAAAATAATGATGAGGAAAACTGGCCTTTTCTCCTAAATGAAAATTTTGCCTAATTCTGATCAGAGGGACTGAACAGAGCAGGTAATCATCAAGTGCTCCATTCCCAGCTTCTTGAAAACAGAGACTGGGAATACCATGCCTGTCCATCCTGGCTATAGGCCATTCCTGGGCCTGTTCTCAAAGAACTTATCTATTCCTTTTTTGAACCCAGTTTGTGTCTTGGCCTTTACAGCATCCTGTGACAATGAGTTTCACAGGTTGACTGCTTTGTATGCAGCAATTCTTACTTTTGTCTTAAACTTGTTGCTTGTTAATTTCATCAGGCAACCCCTAGTTTTTGTCTTATGAGCAGGAGTAATAACACTTCCTGCTTTACTTTCTCCACACCAGTTATGATTTTGTGGACCTCTGTCATATCCCCACCTTAGTCATCTCTTTTTGAAGCTGAAAAGTCCCAGTAATTTTTAGTTGTCCTTTAGTTTAGTTACTAGTCATTTTTGTCGTCTTTCTCTGTACCTTTTCCCATGCCTATATATATATAGAGAGAGAGAGAAAGATGGAACCATCTGCACCCACTGTTTAAGGGGGGATTTTTATGGATACCGTGGATTTTTATAGAGGCAATATAATATTTTCTGTTCTATTATTAATCCCTTTCCTAATGATTCTCAGCATTCTCTTAACATTTTTGATTGTTGGTGTGTGTTTTCTGAGGACAATCCACAATGACTCCAAGGTATTGTTCTTGAGTGGTACCAGATAATTTGGACCCCATATTTTATATATATATATAGTTAGGCTTATGGTTTCTTTTGCATTTATCAGCACTGAATTTCCTCTGCCATTTTGGTGCCCATTCAGACACTTTTGATAGCTTCCTCTGTAACTTTTCATAGTGTGCTTTGGACCTAACTATCTTGACCAGATTTGTATCATCTGCAATTTTTTTTCCATCTCACTGTTTACCCCTTTCTCTAGTTCACTAATGAATTTGCTAAATAGGACTCATGCCAGTGCAGACACCTAGGAGACACGTACTAGTTACTGCTCTCCATTCTGAAAACTCACCATTTATTCCTACCTTGTTTCCTATAGTTTAACTAGTTGCCATTTCCCTCTTACGCCATGATGGGTTACTTTTCTTAAGAACCTTTGGTGAGGGACCTGTCAAAGGCTTTCTGAAAATCTAAATGCATTATATCCACTGGTTCACTCTTGTCCACATGCTTGTTGACCCCTTTAAAGGCTGTTCTCCAACAAATCATGTTCATTTATGTCTCCTAATTCTGTTCTTTACTATAATTTTAACAAATATGCCTACTACTGGAGTTAGAATTGCCAGGATGACCTCTGGGGCCATTGTAAAAATTAGCATCACATTAGCTATTGTCAAGTCTTCTGGGACAGACTATCCTTTAAATCTAAGTTACTTGCCATTGTTGATAGTTCTACAGTTTCACATTTGAGTTTCTTTATAACTCTGGAGTAAATACCATCTGGTCCTGGTGACTTTTTACGGTTTGATTTATCCATTTGTTGCAAAACCACTTCTTCTGACATCTCAGTCTGGGACAGTTCCTCAAATATGTCACCCAAGAAGATTTCCATTTTTAGAGGATGCTTTTTTTTTTTTTTTTTTTTTGGCCTATAACTGCTTATTTTACTGGATTGTATAGTCATGGTGACACTCTTTTGGTCCTCTTACTATGTTCTGTAATTTCTGTTATACATTTAAATTGTGTCATACGTTTAAGCCTCTCTTATACTGTCTTCAAAAAGTTTCTATGCAGCTTGCAGAAATTTCATTTTTGGCACTTTGCATTTCAGTTTCTATTTGTGTAGTTTCCCTTTATGCAAATAAATGCTACCATTTAGATAATGGTTGTTTGGAACTATCTGCCATGGTTTTCTGATTCCTGTTATGTGCTGCATGTTGCTTGTATAGTAAGAGTTAATTATAATGCCCATGCTGGTACCTATCGTACTGTACGGAAATTTTATAACTGTTTCTCCTCAGACTTTAATAATGGCCATGATCATGCTTTAGCTGCTTAACGATATTTTCCACCAAGCTACACGGCATTGTTTTGGTCCAGGGACTTAGTTTAAGTTTGCACATTTCTTATGAATTGAATGACTACAGTAAAGCAGCATGATATAATGACCCCAGGTGTCACCTATCAACCATCCTCCATGATATACAAGCAGGTCTGTAATGCAGCCTGCATCCTATTGAGATACTACGCGTTGAGGTGGACTGCAGAAATTGTTTGCATCTTCTTCTGCTTGACACCACTGGCTGCAGTTGTATCTGCTATACAAACAGCCTCTCTACCTACTTTTCCTGGTAGAATGGCAGGGGAAGGACAGTGGTGGCAGTTGTAACAAGTGGAGGTGGGTAAAAGAAGGCAAGAGGACCACTGCTGGGCCTAGCCTCTCTTAGGTGTTCTCCATTTTGCTGTCCCAAGCAGCCTGCACATACGGCTCCCAGGCACCTCCCCCCACCAAAAGACTTCTAGGCAGCTCCTATGCGTCCTCCAACAACCCCCTTCAGCCCCCAAGGATGGCTCTCTAGCCAGGTCCATCATATCTTCCCATGCTCCACGGAGAAGTGTGCACTGACTGTCAGTGGATGTTCCTGTTGTATGTGAATTAAATACCTAAATCTTATGTAACCTAAAAGGCACGTGCTGAGTTTCAGAAAACTTGTCAGCTATGATTGCCACAATTGAGAAGAAACGACACTGGAAGATATGTTAAATCAGCATCAAAGTTTGCAGTATGCAACCAAAACTTGACAAAATCTTTGGCTTAAAATTATTTCTCTTCTTGAATGATTTCCATCCAGCTTTCCCTGTCTAAAGCAAAATGTGGCTTGATCTCAAACTTAACAGCCAGAGCTTAAATCAACCTTTGCAACAGAGGATTTAGTCAAAAGGGCTTAAACACTTTAAAATGTAAATGTATTTTTCCTTAGGCTTTGGCATTACACTGTGCAAGCTGATATTTTAGATTTAAGAATATGTGTTGCACGGATCCATGTCTTCTCTTTTTGCTGCTTCTTCATCACTAAATGTATTTGAAATACAATTAGCTGAGATATCGTGTTTCAGCTTGAAAGCTCTGATTTTACAATTAGAAGCAAATAGCAGAGTTGGAGGCGGGTGTTTCATATAATTAGGATCAGTTTATTCCATTTGTTGCGAAGAAAGGAGTCATTACCGCCTTTGAGACAATACACAACAATAGATTATCCTTCAGTATTACTGCTAGAGGCCTGTGATTGTCATTCTGTTTCCCCATTGGATTGCAGTAATCAAAATTTTCATTCAGGCTGAAGAAACATCTCACAATCAGTACGCCATGTACCATTGTGTAGATTATAATGAATTTAGCTGTACTGTATTATAAAAATGGAACTTCAGACCTTTCCTGTCACAAGAACCCTTTCAAAGTATTTATCCTGGTTTCTCGGACTTTGTATTGGTGCTTCTTTAAGGAAGTGGCTTCAGGAAAATCAACACGAGCGACAAAATTAGTTCAAACCTGATCAAAAATGTTCTATCTCATGGATTATTTTGCTACATGTGTATGCTGGAGATTAATTGTACACAGTTGCTTAGATTAAATTTGTGTGCAGAGATTATGTAGAAAGAGATTATATAGTATCATTGTACATAAGATTTTTTGCTCTTAAAATAGGCATGTGTTTAATTTAACTGATTTAATGCAGCTGATAAGTGCTTGTCTGACAGTGGTGTAAAGTGAATTTCTGTGTATTTATCCACAGATCAGACACAGCATGATCAGTACAACCATTTACCTAAATGTTTGTTTAGTGCCCCAAAGCCTTGTCTACACTAAAAAAAATGCTAATCCTTATTTGATACACGTGAAGGTTCTAGTGTAAACAGGGCATAAGCACTTTTGTCACCATGTTGTCATACCCTGAAGGTGTTTGTCAAAGTTTCCGTCGTTCCTGTTCCCATTGATGAAAAATAACTACGATTTCCTACTATCAATAAATCCAAATAGTAAAAAGAAAACTGTTCATTCACTGTGTCCATTCGTTCCTTGGGATTTCTGCTGAAATTGCCTGCCTGGGTACCAGTTGTGATGATCTGTGTGTGCTTGGCCACTGACTGAAATTCTCTCTTCATTTGATCCAGACTGCTGAATAGCACCCATTTTCAGTTAAAACTGAGACACAGTATGCCTGTGAGTTAGAGGTGAAAAGTTTAGTATCCTGTTATATGTACAGATGAAATTCCATTTGCTCAGCTATGGAGGAGTGGGAGGGATAGCTCTGTGGTTTCAGTATTGGCCTCCTAAACTCAGGATTGGGAGGTCAATCCTTTGAGGAGGCCATTTAAGGATCTGGGGCAACTAGATTGAAGAAAAAGCTGCCAGGGAAGGTGCTTGGTACTGCCAAGGGGGTAGGGGACTGGACTTGATGACTTCCCAAGTTCCCTTCCATTTCTGTCAGATGTGTGTGTAACTATAAAATGAAGACGTTTTGCCCGTATTTATATTTGAACTCAGCTTAATTTAACCATACCATAAATCAGCACATTCAAGACAGTTACAGAAGTCTGTGAATAAACAGTTGACCTAAAATCTTCTTAATATACAGACATCATTTTATATGACTGTACAATATTTGAGGGAATGTGTCTCATTTTAGAGGCCTGGGGCAGATTTTTGAGTTATAGTCATTTTGTAGGGGATAGGGAAAAGGCAAGGCCCGATATCCTTGTCCCCCCTCCACAAAACCAGCAGCTGACAGGTCATAGAGGAGAAAGCTAAGGCAGCAATGTGGCCCTTAATATATACATTCTCTGATCTACTTTCTATTTATAGCAATGGACGGTACTTTCTTTGGTAGTAAGATAAGGGACAAAGAGTCTTGAGTTTTCATTGCACAGTAGTTTAGTTTAGTTTTAGTTTGTTTAGTTTTGATGTTTTACTATTGCTTCATGAGTGATTTTTGCATTTTGTCTGAATCTGTTAGTATCAGGCTTTGTGCCATGTCCAGTAAGTTTTCTTTTAAATTGAAGTAAAAGCTTTTTAGGGTATCATTTTACCTTTTTTGAATTTTGATGGTTGCACCTAAAATATTTCTACTGGTTTGAAACTTTTTACCTCCCATACATTTATAGCTTTATCCACTTCCCAATGGAATCAATGGAAGCTCTCTCAATCATATCAGTGAGCACTGGTTCAATTCCAAAAAAGGTCATAATAGTAAAATAGACAGAAGCTTTGTAAGTATGAAGATGCAGCTTCTTCTACATTTATTCATTCAGACATTCATACATTTTCACCCAGTGCTATAGAATAATAATAATAATAATAATAACAAGAACAGTGTGCTCTTTTTAAAATGCTGGGTTATATAAAAATAAAAGAAGAAAGAGGAAAATATCCATTCTACAGAAATTTCGCCTGTCATTTTTAAAAACGTTGTCCTGGGTCAGAGCTCAATTCACAGAATTACTGAGTTTATTCTGTAGTAGCATTAGGTATAGAACATGGTCCACTGTCTGAATTCAACCTATAGAAGACTATAGGAACTAAAGCAGTTGCCTTCAACAA
The DNA here is from genome assembly GCF_033958435.1 of Carettochelys insculpta. Taxonomy (NCBI): domain Eukaryota; kingdom Metazoa; phylum Chordata; order Testudines; family Carettochelyidae; genus Carettochelys; species Carettochelys insculpta. Next base: position 227,122,106 of record NC_134138.1, read on the forward strand.
AAAACATAGTACTTGCAGAAAGTGAGATTGTGTGCTCACTAGTCATTGTTTTGGGATATAAATGTCTTAGATGATAGAATTAAGGGATTTACTAGGAATGTTCTCTTCTCTGGCTGACCAGCATGTTCCATTTAAAATTTTATGAATACTGCCGAAGCATTCTTTGATTGGGTTCTTTAAAGTGAACCACATATGGCATGAGAGTTCTAACCAAATCCTTAATTTATCTATCCACATGAAATTATTGACTATCTCTCTGGGACTTTTGGTGTAAATAAGGAGTTGTTACTGGATGCATTGATGGGAAAAATATAGTACTTAAACATGATATCAAATGGCAAAACACATTTCATGGACTGTGAAAGCATTTGTAGTTAACAAGGTTGGCTATATATAGTAAGGATTGTTGTTATTTTTTAACATAATTCAATGGACGGTGCCATTTTAAGCTTCATGATTATAGAACCAATATAAAACAGATGACAATGTGATGATTTTTATGCTGATTAAAGATCCTTTTTAATTCAGTCAACCCAATTCATCTTCATGTTTTTCAGCTTAGTGTTAGGAAAGTGAATATCCTCAGTAAAACCTGGATCAAAACGGATGCCTTTGTATGTGTACGGTCTCATATATGCCATCATGTGCCAACAATGCCCAGATGCTTTGTATATTGGACAGACTTCAAACTCTCTCAGGCAAACAGTTTGAAGTCAAAACAAACTCTCTCAGGCAAAACAGACATAAAAGCACTCCTGAGCCACAAACCTGTTAGCAGGCATTTTGATGGAGTGGGCCATTCTGTTAATGACTTAAGAGTTCGCATGTTACTGAAAAGGAATTTTCATAACACTCTTGAAAGAGAGGCTGCTGAACTCTCTTTTATATTCAAATTCGACACATTAACACGTGGTTGGAACCGGGATGGGAATTTTCTGGCTCACTATAGGAGCTCTTTTGCATACTTGGCTTAATCTAATTCTTGACTCTTCCCCGCCCCCCCCCCCCCGCCCCTCTACTCTCTGATTTGCTCACCTTAATAATTTTTTTCCTGATTTGTCAATCTTGATTGTACTGTTTTTGGTTCTCTGTGCCTTCAATATTGAGTCTGTTCTGGTATGGCTATAGTCTGAAGAAGTGGGTCTGTCCCACAAAAGCGCACCTAATAAATTATTTTGTTAGTCTTTAAAGTGCAACTTGACTGCTTTTTTGTTGTGATAGTATATAGACTAGCACGGCTCCCTCTCTGTTACTAACATAATTTCTTTTGATGGAATTATTTAAAACATATCATGGTGTGTCCCATTACCTCCCGGTTGATCGTGAATAATTGAAAGAAAAGCAATGCATTGTTTTCTATTAAAAACTAAAGCCACACCTGGGTGAAACAATAAATCAGTGCTTTGTCCAGGCAGGTTCTAGATGGGGTGCAGGGGAAGCTTTAGCAACTGGGACAGGGTGATGTTGGAGACTGAGCTCCCACACAGTGAGGTCATGGGGCTAGTCCTGGCTCCCCATTCTGGGATATCAAATCAAGTGCATAGGATCATAAACACCATTCAGCCTTGGCTTGGCCACCTCTCTGTTATGACCTAAGTGGTGCTGTGATATCAGGTGTTGGGCTGCAATACCTGGGTCAGGAATCCTAGCTCAGCCCCCTTGGATAAGAACCACTGTTATAAGGTGAGTGTGGGCAGACTCTCTGTCTAAAATCCCCCTCTGTACTGATGCTGGTATTGGGATTATGGTGCTGAGTGGGTGGTAGAGCTGTAGGTGGCTGGTGCCCCTTCAGAAAAGTTAAGAGTAGGAGGCAGCAGCAGAGGAGTAAGACAAGGACACTGGCCTATCGTTCTCAACACCAACCCACTTTGAACATGACCCTGGATGAGATGCCAAAAAAAACAAACAAACAAATAAAAACCCTGTAGTTAGTAAATTACCTTAGTAAGAGATTTAGGAACCACTGCAATCAGCTATGGATCACAGTGCAGTGGATCTTTTGCTTCTGAATTGTTATATGCTTGTGGAAAGAGAGTTGCAGTTATTGAGAATATGCTTTTTTGCCGATATGCAGAATGAAAGTTGTGAAAATATATAGTGATGTTACAGTATTGTCCCATCTTTAGCAGCAGGGTCACAAGTCAAGGGAGGGGACCTGGTTACCAGGCCATTAGGTGAGCATTAGGTATTTGCTTTTCAAGAATATGGGTTGAGGCTCTCTATCGTATTGCTTTGTGGAGAGAACTGGATGTATTGTCCCTGGCCTAGAATGTCTATGCTTCTGGGGGGTAAAGAGCCATTTTTTTTATGCCTTTTCTACCAAGGCACAAAAAGTTTAGCTCTAAGGTTCCAATTTTGGACACTCCCAATATCCTGTGTATGTTTTTGCTGGTATAACCCAAATATGCATGTCGTACTTGTTTTAGGTCGAGCTGCTCAGGATTTCCTGATTGAGGCAAGGACCATCATTAGTTCTGTGTTTTGTGTAGTGCCCACCAAAATGGAGACCTGCTCCTCAGTGAGGCTTTTAGTCTCCATCCTAATACAAATAATAAATGGTAACAAGTATGAAGAATTCTTTAAAACATTCGTTGTTAAAGGTAGTTAATTTGATGCTTTTTGGCCTTTCCATTTTCTCTTTAAATCATGCCATTGTGAAAAAGTCATAATAGCTTGAAATAAAAGTGGATTATAAATCTGGATTTAAAGCCTTATTTCTGAAATTCCTTGCTTTTAGTTGTGCATTTTAAAACTCCTTTAAGTTTTATGTTCTTCAAATGTGAGTGAAATTATTACAATGGGAACTGAAAGTATAAATGTATAGAAACTATATGTAAGAAGGATAATATTTAAATGTGGGCATTTGTGAATTAAATGTGGGTAGTACTTTGGGAGATTATGCTAGCCAGCTCTGAAACCTGTGTGCTAAATAGTTCAGAGGTGATAGTCTCCCACTGAAGGCAATGGGAGTAATTTGTGTATTCAGTAGAAAATGTGTACAGATACAGAGAGTTATTTTGTTGCTCTGTATTTATATAGCACTATTCCATTTGGCATATGCTGTATTTGTTGTTATAGCACACTGTATGAAGTTTAATTGTCTTAAGTGTTGTTGAGCTATGAAGCTGTGAAAATAATATGCTGATAAAAGGAGTATATCAAAACAGCTTGTTATTTCTTCTGGCTTGATGTCATTGAAATGTTCTCATTTTTCCATTTGTAAACTGCTGATTGTCTTTACCTTTCTTTCAGATTATAATTTGTGTCCCTTTATCTACCGGGAAATACCTGATTTCACAAAATGACCACCATAGTGATAGTGCGAAAATCCCTAAAAATAATGAGGGGCATAAGTAGGGGGCATGCAGCACATGTCGTGCATGTAGGCTCATAGCCACAGGGGAGCCCAATCAAGAGCTGGTCTGAAGCTGCTCCCAGCCCAGCTCCCCGAGCTCTCCTGCAGGCTGCAGGTGAAAGGGGCTGGTTGGGGAGGTCTACCTCCTGCCCCCAATCTGATTCTGCCCCAGCAGCTAGACCCTACCCTACTGTTCTGTGCACTGGGGTAGGGAGGCTTCAACCACCAGCCCCTGCAACTCTAGGACTCTTTCCCAGACTATCGGATAGTGAGGGCAAAATGCCAAAATCCCTGGAACTTCAAGTACCAGCAACACAGTATGTGTGGCTTCAGCCCTCTGTCCCTCTATCCTCATCCTGTCCCCATTCTCCTCTGTTCCCCTGCCATGAGCCCCCTAGCACTTATTCCTGCCTCCCAAGGCCCCCATGACCTCAGCCCACTAATTAGTCCTGATCCCCAGCCATGAGCCCCAGCCCCAGGCCTTATTCCAGACCCCCTCCCAAACCTTCCTTCCCTGAAGCCCATGCAGTCCACCCCACACTTAGGTTTCTTACACGTATTGTCATATTGTACCTGCTTCCTGCCCTGAGTGCTCCCCACCCTCCCCCAAAAATAGTACCTGTAAGAAACTCAAGATACTTTCACCCCTGAGTGCAGGGTGACATGTTTAAAATACAAGATCACTGGAATGATGGAGTGGGATTTTCAAAAGTACCTAAACGCCTTTGGGTTCAGGTCCATGTGACTGTCCATAGGGAGACTTGTGATCCTAAATCACTGAGGGGCTTTAGAAAATCCTACCTGTATTTTATCCGTATGAAAAGGAGAGAGATGGTTTTGTGGGTAAGACACAGGCTAGGAATCAGAAGATTTGATCTGATTCCTGGCTGTACCACAGATTTCCTTCCTGGCTATGGGAAAATCACTTAATCTCTCTGTGCCTTTTTTTTTTTCTGTTCCATTAAATACCCAATAATCCCTGACTTCCAAAGGCTGGCTTGTTTCTCTCCCTTTAGCTTAACCCTCCCCACTTACCCTATTTACACATTGGCTCTTTGGAGCAAGGCTTATCTCTCACTCTGTGTCCATACAGCATCGAGCCCCACTGGACTCTGCTCTCAGCTGGGGTCCCTAGGCACTACAGTACCGCTAATGAAGCGGATTTTGAATACAAAAAATAATGAATTGCTATAACAGTTAACAGAGGCGGGTGACAATAGATATCCCCAGTTTCACTAATGGAGAAACCACAGGGCAGAAAGGTAAAGGGATGTGTCCAACATCCCAGTGCACGTTAGAGGCACTGCTGAGACAAGAAAGCAGGATCCTGACTCTCAGTCTTGTGCCAGAGTCACGCACTGTCCTTATTTCAGCATAGTCTTCCATGTATCCACTGCGTCTGGATCTCTGTACGGGATTGACGGGATTCAAAAACACACACATACTTAACAGGATTATAATGGAGCTGTTGATTCAATAGGGGATCATGACCTTCGGAGCCACTAGGAGTTTGAGAGTTAACTGCACTGGATCAGGCCCTCTACCAGGCATTATTGGCCAGAATACAAAAACAAGCATGTAAGATAAGTTTCATCTGAGTTGTATTTCTGTTTTTTTCACAAGTTAAATACAGGCTGTTCCAATGCATGCTGAGAGTCCCCTTTGAAATTACAAATCCAGATGTCAAAGCGGCTTGGAGAACAAAGTCAGAGGAAGTGGGTCTGTCCCATGAAAGCTCACCTAATAGATTATTTTGTTAGTCTTTAAAGTGCTACTTTACTGCTTTTTTGTTTTGATAGTATATAGACTAGCACGGCTCCCTCTCTGTTATTAATTGACTTGTCAACGTATCCCTGCATTTCAAGAAGGCAACTAACAATGTGTAATGAATGGCGAGGGGCAAATTGCGTCTGTCATGAAGTGAGTGCTAAGTTTGTGGAACTCCACTGAAATTAGAAATACCTGACTTAGCTTACAGGTTTCATTTCTGATATTTGTGTGTGTGTGTGTGTGTGTGAGAGAGAGAGAGAGAGAGAGATTAGAATAAAAGAATCACTGCTGTAGTATAAGAGATAAAGGCCTCCCTTGTCTGAAGTGAGACATAAGGGAACAGAGAGAATCTGCTATTAATAAAGATGAACAATACCTTTAGCGACAGGCTTGTATTAATACCACTGATACTGGATTGCACTTCAGACTGCTCCTACAACTGTACTTGAGGTATCACTGAAGTACGCTGGAAACGAGGGTACTCTGCATTGTCATTTGTGTGGTTGACAGTGGGGGCCTCATCAGGCAAGGAGGCTGCCAACAAAGTGCATTCTCAGGTCTGATGCAATGCCCTGTAGCCCTGTACATCAGTAAGGATGTAAGTGAAGGTGGTGACAGCCATGTTAGACACTAAACTGAAATGCTTATCTTTTTCACCAACAGAAGTTGGTCCAATGAAATGTTACCTCATTTCACCTTGTCTTACTAATCTAACAAAGCACATAAGCACATGACTTCAATGGGAATACCTATAAGTTCCAACTTCCACATGTATTGCAATCATTCACTGGATCCTGGCTTTGCAGCTTAGTTGAGAAAGGATTTTTCTATGCATGGGAGTGATATGGGAAAGGGTAAGATTTTCCCAAGATCATAGGTGTCTAGAAAAAAAACTGGGATTCATAAAGCCTGAGTTAGGCACCTAGTCTTGCTCTACAACATGTAGGTGCCCTTCGTTGTTGCTACAGATCCAGACTAACACGGCTACCCCCTGATACTTGACAACATGTAGGTAGAGAGGGACTCTGAAGAAAGGTATAGGCAAAAACCAGCATGCTGCCCACAGAGGTGCTGACCCTATCATGGTGTTAGGTATCTAAACCTGGATTGCAAAGTGGTACTTATCTCTGCCTGGGAACCACAATGAGAAACCCTCTCTTGAAGTTAGGTGCATAAACTCCACCTCCCCTCCCCCTCAAAAAAAAAAAAAAAAGCAATACAGGAGGAAAAGGAAAAAAACATCATGTCTTCCTTATAATGTTTAGCCCAATGGTTAGGGGACTTACCCATGTTGTGGAAGATGCAGGTTCACTTCTCCCATTGTTTGGAGCAGAGAGAGAGATGTTGCCTGAGCCAGCAGAACATGTCTAGATGCAGAAACTTGGGTGTGTAGGTAACTTTTACAGCAAAAGCAGAATTGTCAAATGAGTTAAGGTGCTTTGGAACCTACAAACCTTCTGAGTTTGGTGTACTGTCCCATCAAGTGGCACTGAGACTACTTGCAGAGAGAATAATGAGCCTTATCTATTAGCCAGCTTGTTTTTAGGTCATAAGCTAGAGACTAAGACACTAAGTTCCAGAAGTCCTGGGCTTAAATTCCTCCCGCAGACGAAAAGTACCTGTTGGCATTACACCTACAGGGTGAGTGAGAGACTCTGAATGCCTGTGATGCCCACTGCTGGATTTCGGTGCCTAAAGTAGCACTTAGAAACCTAAGGACATTTGGAAATCTAGTCTGTGGCACAGGAATTTAGAGCAAAGTGTTCAAACTAGAGACCCTACGGTAAGCTTTTACATTTGTATTTGAGCACGGAAAGGAACGTAGTTTTCAAAGGAAGTGGACATCTGAAGCACATGTTGAAGTCTTTGAGAGTTACTCAAGTTCAGCGTCGCTGCAAAATCAGGCCATTTTGGGCAGCTTCCTAAATGTGTGTTAAAGAACTTAATTTGGGTACTCATGTTTGAAAACAAACTGTAGAAATTAGTAGAATACTAACAGCATTTTGGGAACTGTTGTCCCAGAGCCACTGTTGTTTTGATTTTTCCCTATTATTGTTATACACTTTCCTCATATTTGAGTAATCCTAACTGCCAGGATCCTGAATCCAAATCTAGTTCAAGTGCATAAGTTCAGACTTCAAGCACAATCCTAAAGAATTATTTAATTTTTTTTAAACTCACTGACACACCCTGACGTTTCCCTGGTTCTGTTATCCCACTGATATGAGGGATTTGAGTTTTATTGTAAGGAAAAAAAACCCTTGAAATCTTGCACCCAGTCCATAGTTATAGTAAAAACACTTCAAAGCATTTTTGTGTCAGAAGCTGCTCTGGTTGCCTGCTTCTGATGGATTTAAAAACAAGGGCTGTGTCTAGACTAGTCCCCAACTTCGAAGGGGGCATGGTAATTAGGGTGTTGGGAGATTATTAATGAAGTGCTATAGTGCATATGCAGCATTTCATTAGGCTAAATCTCCCCCTCCCCCCCAGCAACTTGGAAGTGCCAGCTTGCGTGAGGAGTAAAGGAGTGTGGGCACTTCAAAGTACCCGCAACTGACCTGTGGCTACACGCAAGCCAGCACTTCAAAGTGTCACACTTTGAAGTTGCCATAGGGAAGATTTATCCTAATGGAGTGCTGCATATGCACCACAGCACTTCATTAGTAATCTCCCAACACCCTAATTACCATACCCCCTTCGAAGATGGGGGCTAGTCTAGACATAGCTGCGGTGAATAGCCAGTAATAAAAAAAATAAAATAAACAGATTTTCTTTTCAAAGGAATGGTCTGAAACATATATGGCATTTTTGGTTTTTGATTTTTTTTTCAAAAGCATGTAAGAATTTTGATCAAAGCAGTTTTTATGGAGTCAGTTTATGGAGTGTCCATATGATTGGCAGTCAAACACTCTAGCACTGAGCTATCACCCTAACGAATGCAATCATCCTGCAACTGCTCCCTTGAACTGAGCATGGTCCTCCTCTCCTCTTGATCATAGCTTGGGTGCTCTGTGGCTTTTGAGACTTCCCATATAGCTGTCAATATCTGCAGCCGCTGCTCCAGGTGCCCAGAGGAGGAAAGGTATGCTTGGCTGTAGCCAGGGACCCTTCCTCTATTCCGCTTTCCCCTGACTTTTAACTTGGCCCTGGTCCTCCTTCCTTTTAGCACCATGGGGACAAGGGACAAAGCAAACTAGAGGGGCTCAGGCAAAACAGTGGGAAACGCAACCCATGAGGCTGTCTGAAACATGGAGGGCACTTTATTGTATCTTTAACACCAGTATGATCAAATGGCAAGGAATTTGACTGGGGTAACATGGAAGGTACCTGCAAAAATCATACCTGCCAAGGATGCAGTTCACGTTTCTGTGTTGGGCTCACCTCTGTCTTAGGAGTTCTAGAGATGTAGGGCACATCTGTATTTCCAGAGGGCGGGTGGGGGAAAAAGGAGTGTGGGTTTGTGAATTCTGACCTGCACTCTGGAGGGGAGGTAATAAGTGAATGGGGAATTTTTAACTCTTCCCCTCCTCTTTGTGCTCTGGGCTCAAACTCAGATTCTGTCTTTATCTCTAAAATATTTTAATATAATTTTCTCACGAAAATTCCTTATTTTGGTTTAGCAAAACCTGTTCTCTCTGAGTTACTGCCAAAATTTCTTGCTTTGGAATTTGTGATATATTATAAATAACATATTAGTGTTTTTGCCAAACACTTATATAAAGATATTAGATATTTTCAAGGGAAACTCTATAGAGCAGCATTATGTCTTTTTGGTTCCCTTTTAGCACCATCAGCACTTTATCTCTCCTCACCTCATTCTGTTTAAAAGTGGCCTATTGGCCTGATATATTGATCTAACTTAATCCCATGTCTAAAATTGATTTTATTCTCAATGGGACTGTCATCAAACTTTCTTTTTCTTTTTTACCAAAATGACATGTGATTGGTTTATTTGATTGTGGACAGCAGCTGTGCTTGGTTATGATCAATACTTCTGTTCGCTGCTCCTTATCATTCGCAGTATGACTGCATTAACAAATTAACACTGAAAATGTTCCAACTCCCTGTCAAACTGTGCAGCAGAAACCTGCTGCTATTCAATAGCAAATGCTGTGCTGTTACAGTATGGTAGGTAGTTTCTGGGAAAAAGTCTACAATGATACTCTAATGTACTGTAGTATAAATTTTTTACTGTAGACGGTTCTAAAGGAAAGTCAATACACAGCATTTTTTTATGTTGTTTAATTTTAAACAGTATGTACTCCAATAGTAAATTCAAATTCTAAATCTTTTCTATTAATAAAAATGTTACCAAATATACTTTGTCAGTGAATATTAGGTGCTGAGAGAACAAGTGAAAAGGTTCAGTAAATGTAACATCCAGAATTAGAGGAGGAATTTTCCCTTCATTTTTTTTTTTAAGTTTTCCCTTGGTAATATCTACGCTGTGTTTTCTCAGTTGATTTACTGTGGAATGTCAGAGAGCCATGCCGGGTATTAAATTGGCTGTGTGACAGTGTGAGTGAATCGAGTCGCATGATAGTGGTGCTAAAGTGGGACTTCAGAAGGTGCAGTGTGATCACTCAGCGTGTGCCCATTTATGAGCTAGAGCGGCCAGTTATCAGGCCACATCAGTAGAGCTGAAACATCTTTTTTATTTTGAGATATCTACATGACCTCCAAAAGCTGGATTTAGCTTTCAGCTGGGCAGAGGAAGGGTACATTAAAGTGACAGTAAGAATAAAAGAGATGGGATTAATTAGTAAAAATAAATAAGTCTGAAAATGGAAACTAGGAAATGTCCCAGTCATCTAACTCATAACAAGAGAACAGGGAGAGAACATATTCCTCTTCTCCCAGAAGAGAGAACTCAAGGCTGAATGAGGTGTTTGCATTTACAAGGCCGGTGGGGGGGCGGAATCCTTCTGCCCATAGCTGAATGCCTGAGGATACTGCATTTTTAAAATACGTTTCTGAGTTAACACAGTTATGGGAAATTATTTTTCCAGTTGCTATTATGTATGTGACAGGTGGCACTGCATTTTATATCAACAAATAATGATTTGGGTGGGGAAATACTGTTCCTCTCTTTTTTATCCCTGTGTGTCGAGTTAGAGGCTGTATCTACATCACTGTAATCCTGATAGATGACTGCAATGTAAATGGAGACACACATATATTCCTGTTACCAAACATTATAGTGGGATTGCTGGAAGTATTAATATTGTATCCCAAAGTGTGGGTTCATTTTTAACCAGTTGTAGCTTAAATATACATTGAAATTTAGTCCTCTAATTTTCAACAATTTTATGAGGAAATTAAAGTTTTAAATGTGTTCCTGGTGTATTTTTTGAGATTGTCCTGTTATTCTTTTCCTGATTTCATATTTCTGAGATTTTTTTCTTTGAACGTGTTTGTTCCTGTGAATATCATGTATGGAGAGAATCCATGGCTAGGCCATGTAGGGAGTGAGTAGTTATTATGAGAAACATGCTTCTGGTTCTCCCTGGTACCCCTCAAGAGCCCCTCTTCCTGAGTTTCCCAGTATGAGAAATGTGTATAGATTCAAGGACAGGATAGCAGATGGTGGAGTAGTCTGTGTTTTTAGCACACTGTCCTGCAGACCCCAGTAAATTTCTGATCACCTCTCTGAGATAGAATAACGCCTTCAGGGTTCCCTCTGCAGCTGGTAATATGCAGCAATATGAGGAGATCAGCAAAAAGAAGCTATGCTATCATCTGGGACTGTGGTAAAGACAGGAGGGATACTGTGCAGGGGCAGAAAATAAGAAAATTGTCCTGATATCTCTCAGTTAGAGAGAGATTTCCCCATAGATTTTTGGGTTTTGCAAATCCAGTCTCTTCCACAGACCCATAATTAACAAGAATCCTCCACATCAATCTACAACCATTACCTCCTGTATTAAGAGAAGCCTCTTCCCTTGTCAGCCCTACTTGGGTTTTTGACTCTTTCCAGATTGCCTCCAGATAAGTATTATACAGTCATTATTATTTGTTTTAAAAAGGCATTGTACTCTAATGATGAATATTTGAAAAATATTTTCCTACAGTTACATTTTAAAAACAGTAGAAAGTCCAATTGCATATGCACTCTTGTGTATGTGCTGTGGTATTGGCACATATAAAGGGCAGCTTCAGTGAATCAATCATTTCTATTTGTAGTTCCTGGTTTATTTGGGAAGTCATGGCATCTGTATGCAAAGATGCAGGGTGTGTGTGTGTGTGTATATGTGTGCGCGCGTATCTCTCCTATGTAATCATATTCATCTCTATTCACTTTATTAAATTGGTATTTTGCAAGTAGAGGCCCAAAGTAACATATTTCTTATTTTGTCTTATTGTCTTTTAATAACAGCATTTTAAAAAGTAAAGGACTACTGTAATAGCAAGTGTTAAGTTTGTTCTGAAACTTTTAAAATTGCACATAAATCATTAAACAGGCAAGGATCTTTTCATTTAATCTATTAGATAAACATTTTTAGACCTCAGCATCACCAAAGAATGCGAGGAACATTTGAATATTTGTCTTAATTGAAATCAGTGCCATTTCTACTTAGGCTTCTTAGAACATTACTTCACGAATATTAACTATCAACTAATTGAGACATAATTAAATGCAAATGCTACTTAAGAGAAGCAGTTGTAGGAGAGGCCTGTGGTTAGGGAATTAGTAACTGATTTAATGCACACAGCTAACAGCATACCTACGCAATAAATTGGAATTCAAGAAATGTGGCTGATAGTGGTTTCAAAAGCACTGAAGCTTTCTATAAATGGATATCTAAGGCCACATCTAGAAGATTCTCAGTTTTACAAGAATTGTGTTAAGAATCAGTTTAAAAAAGCAATTAAACTATATGAACCTACTAAATTTGTATGAATCATTTGGTAAAGAAAACTAAAATGAATCAGCTTCTTATTTGCTAGTGAAATTCCTATTAGTAAAACTCCTGCCACGCTCCAAGTCATGCTCACAGTTGGGAATGGACACCCATTAGAACTATAATAGTTTCTTGATTGATTCTGCTCTTCTTCCATTTGAAATGTGTTATCCCAGTTCAGTTGTGATTTTTTGTCTTTTTTGCATATAATTTGTACAGAATAGTATCAAAACTATGTTTGTGATGTATTACTGTGGAGAAATTTTAAAGGATGCTAATTTTCAATTTATGGGAAAAACGCAAAAAAAAAAAAAAATCCACTAACTACTTATCCAGGTATCACTGCAAGGAGGCAATCAGGGAATAATGTGTAGAAAATATATACTTCTTTCACCAATAATCAAAAAATTGCTGAAAATTGTCAGTGCATGCCATAGAGAGAGAATAATTCTTCCATGTCTGACAAATCATCATACAGGAACTGGAACAGAAAATAGTTTCAGAGAGGTAGCCGTGTTAGTCTGTAGTTTCACAAATAACAAGCAGTTTCTGAAGTGCTACAGAACTGCTTGCTATTGGAAAGAATTTCACAGAGGGAAAGAATAGGTTTGCTATTGTTCATAGGATTTTACAATTTTGTTTTATTGATATTAAAGCTGCTGTAGAAGCTCAGATTTTCAGGTAGGAAAATGGGTGAACACGTGTTGTCCAGAGCTTGTAAAAGTTGCTAAAGTAAGCAGAAAATAGTGTATTTCTTTGTATGTCAACCAAAACATTTACCAAACAAAACTATTTACCACATGGAAATTCTTGAATTGATAAGAATAAAAGTTCTAGTTCATAAATTCATGGGCTGTGTTACTTCCAAAATTTCCCCTTAAAAAGATGTAGGTTCAAGAGGACTATAAACAATGAGAAATTGCAGATAATAATGTTTATTGTAGCTGCACTGATTTATTTGATTAGGTTTCCAGCAATTAACTTCTCTACTACTCCTTAAAAATGAAAATGGGTTCAGCTTCTGCTGGTAGTGCATGGCTTTTAACTAGAAACATATACTGTACGTGTGTGTGCGAGAGAGAGTGCGCCTCCCTTCGTCAATGCTATATGCAAGAAAAGGTGAATTGACAAGGGAACCTTCAGTCTCAGTGTGAGGTGTGTTTCATTCTGGGCTCTTATTTGGTGCATCAGAGAAAGTCAGAATAAGATGGGAGGAAAATGAGATAGAAAGCGTTTCTGTTTGTAGCAGCTGTCAGGTATGCTATTGGACAGAAATCATTTTTAATGTGTAGAATATTGTGGATTTCTATTCTTTGCAATGCATTTGTCACAATTTTAATGTGCCTCTCTTTCCTTTTTCAGTATTACTGGTTGGAACAGTAAGTTTCATAGGGAAAACTTAGTGTGAGGCCATGGTCTACACTAAACTGGTTGGTTGGCCTTGCTATGCCTGGGCTCTAGGACTTTGTGATGTGAGGAGGGGCTTAGAACTTGGGCTTCAGCCTGAGCCAAGACATTTATGCTTTGATTAAATAGCACTGCAAGCCTGTGCCCCACTAACCTGAGTCAGCTGGCATGGCCCAGCCATGGGTTTTTTACTACAGTGTAAACATACAGAATGGGGCTTGAACCCTGGTCCCAGCTTGACTCAGGCTTGGACTTTCTACCCACATGGTGCCCTGACCAAGCGCAAATTGTATGTAGATAGAATGGAGGCCAGGCTTGGGCCTGAGTTTGAATCCTGAGCTTACATGCAAATGAAGACATACCCTGAGGCTATGCCTATCCAGGGATGGAAGATCCACAGCCATGGCTGGACTGTGTCAGTGGATTTGAGCTGGAGAGACTGAAAATCATTGTGTAGATATTTGGGCACAGGCTGGAGCCAAACCTCTGGGACCCTGTGATGCACGGAGGGTCCCAGAGTTTGGGTTCTAGCCTGACCCCGAACATCTACCCAGTGATTTTTCAGCCCTGGAGCCCAAGGACCTCAAGCTCCACTCACCTAATTTGTTTTTTTTTTTTTTATCCCTGTGTAGACATACCCTAAGTATGTATGAATTAATAATCTCCACGTTTAAAACTTGTTAGCTCTGCAATCCAAATAAATAGTTACCATCTCCAGCTGCAAAGCCAGATGAGCTTATAAATTCCATGTGCTGAATACCTCTAAAGCTTCTATTTTCTTTTTTTATTTCTCTTCTCATCTTTTCTTTAAAATGCCCTCCAACATTTTATGTAAAATCTATAATTAACACTTAAGTACATTTGCAGAATGGGCATAACAAAAAATAGAGAAAGCAAAAACTAGGGATCCTTCCAAAAGAAATGGTAATACAGTGGTTTTGTATAGATTACATACTGTATGCTTATTCCGTAGGGGCCATATTCTCATTTCAGCAGCACAAAGCAGTTGTAAAGTTGTCATAAATGGGTAACTCAAGATCCTCCTGTGTAATAAATGGTTCCCCAGGTGCCACAGAGGCAGCTCCAGATCTTGTTGGTCCTAAAGCATTTTCAGAGAGGGTTTCCTGCAGAGGCCTCACGGAGGTCACTGAAGGTGACTGTATATTTGTAATAGTCCTCAAGTTGCCCTGGGAATTGTGTGAGGGCAAGATGGTATAAAATTACCTAGGCCATCTCTGTTCCTGTCTCCCACCAGATCCAGCATGGAATGCTGGTGGTTTGCCATCCCCAGCGATGGGGGCCTGTATGTGTAGTACAAGAGTTTGCACTCTTTGTCCTAAATGTATGTGAAAACGCATGCAGGCTATGTAGTGCTTTTGCATTAGCATGAATTCTGAAACCTTAATTCTGCATTTCCTGATTTCTTATGATTTTAAATGTAAAGTCTAAACATGCTTGAATACAGTATTTTTGCGTTATAGTCTTGCACCCATAGCATTTTGACATTAATCAATCTTCTTATTGTACTATTTGATTAAAATTATTTAGTCCTGTTTTTTATTCAGTAAGAAATAGCAAGTTTTGTGTAAAGCCTATATTTCCTATGATCTATTTAACAATAGCATCTGGTGTAGCTTGGAAGAGACCACCCTTTGATGCTTCCAAGAAGTACAGAAATGTCAAGATGCCACTGTAGGTTGGCACTGAGCCATTTCTTCTTTTATAGACTCAGAAGCACTACTAGAATCATTAAGGACAGGGCAGAGGCAATAATCTGTATAATGTTAATTTTTTAGGCTGGATTATATAGGTTTTTGTTTGATGAATTTCAGAACATGGCCAAACAAATTCTTACAAACCAGTGGTTTGTTCAGTCTGCATTGTTTAATATGATGATTAGATGAATAAAAATTGTTTTTTGACATTTAAAGATCTCGATAAATTTCATCCTGTTTATTTAAATGACTTTTTAATTGTATGCATCAACTCGTTAGAGCTTATAGCCATGAGTGTAGAAATAGGATCAAGGCAAAGGTTTTCATTTTCATCATAAAATGCATCTGTTTCCACTATATTTCAATTCAGTTATCTTGTGTGGCTTATTGAGTCCAATTAAGGTTTTACTTTGAATTTGGACTTTAAAAATACAGGACCGAATATTCCTCGTTAATATGCTTACGACCCCATTTGCTTCAGGTAAACAATTGTGAAGTGCCCCTACGCCTGCACTGTCTCTCATACCCCTCCTATGCACAGGAGCCCTTACATATACTGGTTGCATCTCCCTGCACCAGAAAGTGAAGCTAGACTAGTGTGTGGATTATATGATATATCATAGAAATATTGCCCAATAGGAGCTGTCACTGGGAGCTGAATTATAATGGATGTCAGCTAATATGTGACACTTTAAGTATCATACATATAAAGGAAAATAGAAACAAAGTTGGGAATATATGAAAATAAGTTAGGAAAGAGAGAAATACAAGAAACAGCAAATGAGTCACACAAAAACAAAAGTAGATGTAAGGGAAGGAAATGTTTTATAACCCATGAGTACTGAACCAGATCTGCAGGGGAAACATACTGCAACAATTCTTCACCACATAGCTTGCTGGCATCATCTCAAACCAGAACTCTTTGATGCCCAGCTCAGATCAGAGGCTCCACCCTGATCCCCAATTGACAAAAGAAGTGAGCTCCTGGTTGGTCTGCTCCCCCTACTTATGCTAGGAGGACCAGGAAGTCCACTGGCCTCTGCCCTGCTTTAGACGGCTCACACAGTGTTACCTGCTCTTATCTCCTGGTCCCAATCTCCTGGTTTTCTGACTCAGCCTGATTCCTTTTATTTGATTCATGATTTCTGATCTATGGGCCACCTTCCCAATACTGACCTCTTGGTTTCATGACCTGGACCAGTTCCTTGTATTTTACTCTGTCCTGACCTTGACTCCTGATTTTCTGGTTCTGAACTCTAGCTGGTGTGGGACCTGCTCTTCTGTCCTACATAAACCATTAGACCAGACCACCTATTTCCCGTCAGTGACAAAATATCCTTGTTTGTTCATATTTCCTCTGTTTAAATGGTAAGTGCTCTGCAAATACTGTGCTTGACTGCCCTGCCAAAAATCTTTGCACTATTGACGACAGCTTTGTGCTGGTGAGATTTCTTCCCTATGGGTGTGCTCTTTTCCCTAGCATATGGTCAGGTGATTTCTGGTAGCTGAATGTGTTGTAGGCTTTAGAAAAAGTTAACAACAAAAGTCAGGAGATCATAAAATCATTAGTGACATGCCAGAAACAGTTTGGTCTAAATATAGTAAATCCTCTAATACATGTAATATGCATAAATTCTTGTCTATTCCTTCCCTTTCAAGCCAATCAGGTTTCATCTTGATGAGGCAAATAGGTATCCAGATTTCCCGTCCTGTTACAGAAGTGACCATCCATGCTCGCTCTTTATCATTTAAAAGAATCCATAGAGAGGAGATGCCAGAGCCAAGGTTTTGAGAGCCTTTTACAAAGATGAGGTTCCATTGGGGTGGACAAATAACTGTCTTGGCACCTAATGGGTTGATTTCAGAGGTTCTGATAATATAGATAAGTGCCCAAACTTTAAGATGCTTGTACGAAATGAGACTGAGAAATTCACACATCCCTAATTGTCAAGAAGAGTTTTGAGGTTTTGCCTCTAATGCCTCAAGAATGTGACAGGGATGAAATTGGGAGATAACAGTGCACCCAAAACAAAACAGACCCCTTCACTGCCCCCTTGTAGCATGAATCATCATTGTCGACTTGTAATTATTAGCTCCCACAACCCCCACTGATTTAACCTTTGACACAGAAGTCATCTTTTATTAACTGGAGTTTTCACTGCTGAGACATAAAGGGCATAGTAACTGTTCTTATGAAATATTTTGTTGCATCAGAGTCTCAATATCACAGGAAATATTATGTGAAATTATTTCACTGATGTTGGTGATGAACTGTTTGATCCAATGGACCATCTTACTCAGTTCCATTGAAAGTGTACATATTTCAACAAGACCTCAATGGATGGATCATGCAATAGAGTTTCTTCTGTCCTGACATTTGATGTTACAGGATTTCTGAGATACTCGTGCTTTTTGGGTATTTTAAAATATTCACCACAATGGAAAAAAGGGAAACAAAAGGAGCTAACTGTTTTATGTTAAAGTGACATTGCCAGGCTGATCTATCCATATCAGTACAGGGTTCTAAATGGTGACTGGAACTTCAGAAATCCAACATTCTGAAGTCACAAGTTCTCTTGTGTAGTCCCCACAATTATTGAAAGTGGTTTCTATAACTTAGGTTCCCATTCTTTGATGCACACACATTATGGTGATGAGGCCATGTCTCTAAAAGACTCAGATAGGCCTCATTCTGCTTAACTCCTGGTTTTCCCATGGTGCTTGAGATGAGGACTTACCCTCAGGGGAAATGTGCTTCTCTCGCCACTAGTAAAATGTTTTGGTACCTGATTACTCATTTGGTACTATTCATGTACCTTTTCCCTGCACGTCCTTCTTCACAGCACTGTGGAGCCAAGATCTTCCCTCCCCATTAACATTGCAGGAGGGATAGCTCAGTGGTTTGAGCATTGGCCCCCTAAACCCAGGGTTGTGACTTCAATCCTTGGGGTGGGCCATTTAGGGATTGGGGAAAATAGAGGTCAGGGATGGTGCTTGGTCCTGCTAAGAGGGCAGGGGACTCGACTAGATGACCTCCCAAGGTCCCTTCCAGTTCTAGGAGATGTGTATCTCCAATTATTTTTTAACACCTCTCTGTACTGTCCCTTGCCCAAATTACTGCTTCCCCCCAACCGCCCCCGAGTGGAAAATTTGGAATACTTCTCAATAGCTGGTTCAGCATTCAAGGTTGTACAAGGAAGCCCCTTTTTCTCAAGTTCAGTGAAAGACCTCCAACGAAGGATTTATTTATAAATCTTGCATAGAAGTTTACTTTACACAATATTATTCTGGCCAGCTCTTCAGCCCAGTTATTAGTTGCAGTGTTCCTTCTTCTAAAGTAACTATTATTTTGTCCATTATGTAGTTTGAGATTCTTAATTTTAACTGCAGCATTTAATTTCCTTCCTGAGATTAAATGTACTCCTGCTATTGGAGCTCTAGCATCAGCTGGGCCAACAGTCAAGGTGTGCGGGGGGAGGGGGGGGCAGCTATTTCCACAATAGCAGCGGTGGTGGCCAGGCTCTCCAGGCCCATTTGAATCTCCTGGTCCCAAGGCAATTGCCCCCTTCCCCCTCACCCCCGTTGATGAGCCTATCTAGCCTCGGTTTCTTTAAAATATATTCTGTTTAATGAGCATCTTCCTATATAATTGGATGTGCACCTCAAATTGACCCAGGAGAACCTCAACAATACTTTATACATCTGTGGCCTAGCCAGAGACAGGTGTTGGCTCTGTTAATTAACAAAGAACTTTCACAACCCTATAAGGGGTTTTGTTCCCAGTCTGCCGAAACACTTTACATATTTCAACACCCAACTGAAATGCAAAGGATTTGGTTTTGTTTTTCTTTTACTGAGCTGTGATATTAACATCTGGGGGATGAGAACACCAGGAACTGATATTCCTCACCTGCCCCAAAGCCCCAGCAAACAGAGCCTGTTCACTTGCCTGGTTCAAATATGTTGGACATAGAGCATATTTTGTTTGTGTGTATCATATAGTCATGATTTATTTCTAGTAGCTATGACAGGTGAAAACATAACAATAGCAGCCCATGCCCGTGTCCACTTCAGCAGAGTTCAAATTCTGCTACATAAGTGCATTTGAGAATTGTGGTATGTTCCTTTCATGTCAGGCTGTAGAAGACAGTCATTCTGATGAGTAATCTGTTTACTTCGTTTTTACACAACAACATAATCTAATTTATTGGTGTGCCCATCTGGGCTAGATTGCTCATTTTAAGTTAATTTAACAATGACAGCCTGCTCCTGGCCTTTTCTTTCCCAGGAGAAGAGGTTGACAGACAGCTGTGCAGAGATGCTATCTATCCAGTTCCCGTTGTCTGTGAAGTTCCGTGCCCAAAGGATTGTGTACTCAGCATGTGGTCTGGATGGTCCTCCTGCTCTCACACCTGCTCAGGCAAAACTACAGAAGGAAAACAGATGCGATCCCGCTCTATTCTGGCATATGCAGGTGAAGGTAAGGTTGCATACTTCAGCAGACTTTGTATTTGGTTGACTGACTGTACAGTGTTGAAATAATTCAGTGATTAGAGAGAACAGTTTAATACAGTGCATACTTTCTTTTGAAATAAAAGGTCTTTTTATTCAATTAGAAAAGTTGGCAATATTTATTTGAATACATATATTTTTTTCATTTTTAAATGATTTGGTGATTTTCTTTGCTTTGGTTAGTCATTTGTTCTTGTTTTTGTACAAATGCGTCTTTCTTTTTTATTTTACATGGATTTTTTGGCTATTCTGCATTTACATTAAGCCAATGATTTACCATGAATAGATGACAGTGCAAGACATCTACTAGTCCTTTGTAGTCCTACGTTACTCCTAACTTACACCACTGTTTTGCAAACACTTAAGCACAGGAATCAGAGGGTAGCTGAGTTAGTCTGTATCTTCAAAACCAGCAAGAAGTCCTGTGGCACCTTATAGATTAACAGACATTTTGGAGCATAAGCTTTCAGGGGCAAAGACCCACTTCATCAAATGCATCTGATGAAACAGGTCTTTGCCCACAAAAGCTTCTGCTCCAGAATATTTGTTAGTCTAAAAGGTGCCATGGGACTTATTGCTGTTTTTTAAGCACAGGAGTAAGTGTTTGCACAATCAGCATTTTAGTGGATACAGTAGATAAATTGCTTTTCCATAGCCATAAAGTTATTACTCATAAAAATAATAATTGGTTTGTCTGCAACAGCCTTTTATGGAACTAGTCTTGCAAATCTTTACTCCTGTAAATGATCCTGTTCATGTAATGTAAGTGATCTCATTGCCCTTAATGTGTGTGAAGTATTTGGCACAAATAAAAACAAGTGAATATATACATAAGGAATGCGGGTCAGAGAGAAGAGGATAAGAGTTTCATGACAGGTTTGTGTGTCTGCTCTGATGGTCCTGCCCACTTCTTGATATGCATATTGTTTTAAATATGCATGATATTTTAGAAGAAGGGACTGTGATATGTGTGCCAAATTCTGCCTCCTCAGGCATGCAGGTATCTAAGTAGCACATGGTATGCCCCACAGGGTTGGAGGGCCAGGGGATATTTTGGCCAAGAATGCTGGCACAAACCTTTATTGTCAGGTAAAAACTTGACTGAAGTGCAGCTAAGTTTGAAATTGCATCTTAGTGTTGTATATGTAGAAGTATTATGGGGCTGTTGTAATTATGTCAAAACCAAGCATTACATATCTAAACATTTGGAGTTCATGTTAGAGAAATTCACAGGATTGGAAATTTACATTTAAGGCACCCTAAGTACCTTAACTACACCTACTATTGATGCTGTACAATAACCATACCACTATGTTTTACACAGAGTTGTGTTCATCATCCCAAATTTAGATTACACTTAATTTTAAAGACACATTAGGTTTCCTCCCACCCATCATGGCTAAAACTAGATCTTCAGTTAAACCTCTGTGAAATCACCATGGAACGCAAACAGTTCACCTCAGCTGGGTGGGCAGCAGCATTTTATGTGTTGTGGGCATATTTACTGATCAAATGCTATCCAAACAGGACTTCATTCAATGACCTCTTAAATATACAACGTTGTTAGACTGAATTCCCACAGCAACATATGTACATAGGCACACCTAAAAATTAGGCTTGGGAAAGGACTATATCTAATATCCTACTCCTTTTAGGTATTTGCTGATACTATGAATTAAAACACCCAAACTGTGCTTCATGAGCATACAGCATTTTATAGGAGTTGTGCATGCTTTACTGAGCAGCATGATTGAGCTTTTGATTAAGCAGCAGTGTCTCCAAACAAAGAGTTCCAAATGTGTATGTACCCTTTATGTTATTCTTTGAAGTAGTGTCATATTGAGTGTGGTCATTAAAAAAGTCCAGAGCAATCACTGAAATATTGCAACTCAAGTTCTGTCACATTCCACCAGCTTCACAAAAGAGAAAACATGTAGGTATTATGTGTTAACAAACAAATGGCAATCCTTCAAATTTTTTACTGTTTTGCTTTTGGAAAACAGGTACCGCTAAATGTTTAATTTTACAGAAAAACAAGCACTTCATTCAAATCAACCAAAGCCATTGCTGAGACAGGAAAACTGAGTAATTCTCACTGCCACAGTTTATTAGTTATCCACTTCTGAATTTTAAAAAATAGAAAATCAAAGACAGTCTGCTATTCTTATCCAAACAATATATCATCATAGGGTAGAGCCATATTTTAAAGGGTGTTTAGACATCTTAAACATGTATCTAGGTACCTAATGGGACTTCATCTGCATCTTTGGGTACTTAGATACCTTTAAAAAGGTATCTTGAGTGCACTGCAACACCTGGGCTATCCCCACGTGAAGGAGGATTCAACTAAAGGAAGAGGTGCAAGCAGAGTGGCAACCTTGCCCCCCCCCCACCAGAGTTCCAGCAGGGCAACCTCCCGGGGATTCAAGAAAAATTAGGAAGATGACTTATAGCTTAGGCTTTCGACCTTTGCTCTTCAGAACAGCTCTATAGGAATACAAAGGACAAATTTTAATGGTCAGAAATTTAGTAGCTGCCATTGATAGCTAGATTTACACAATAAAATAGAAATGCTGTTTAAAAAAACTAGAAAATGTAAAGTTATCTCTTTCTTTTGGTCTGTTCTAACAACCCAAAAATCACAATTATGAGATTTTGCAAAGACGAGTATCTAACAACACTCTCCAAAATGAAATGTTAGTGAAGTGTTGACTTTCATGTGTAACTCAAGGTATATGCTTTCAGTTGCTTAGCATTACAGGAAACAGAAATGTTACTACTCTTCTCTATTGCAAATCTTGAGCATGTGGCAGAGAAATGGAAAGTTGATTTTTAGGAGATGCTGATTACCATTGGGAGTTGGAATGTACAATATTAAAACCAAAATAGTAAGTAAAGTTCTGCCAAAACTCAACCCACAATCCTAGATTTCTTTGTAAAAAATGGATATCTGATGCTGGGGCGAGCTGCAGGTGCTCAGCACCTCCAAGGATCAGACTTTAGACCTTAATTCAGCAAAGCACCTAAATATGTGAAAATATATATCCTATTCAGGAAGGGCCTGATTGGAGACAATGGGATCTGGATCAGGTCCCTAAGCATAAGCTTTGTGATATGTGGAAGGGATCACTCATACGTAAGTTAGCCATGTGCTTGTGGAATGAAGGCCATAGAGGGTACACATAACTTAAAAAAAAAGACAACCATGCAGAACTGAAATACCATTACCACTATAGCCGAAGTGTAGTCTTCATTTTTCGCAGATTCAATCATACCAGTTTAGATTATAAATTTAGGCCTCGCTAAAATTAGATCAGTTAAAATCTTCCTGACAGTAAATCCATTATACCCTTTAGTCACTTCTTGTTTGGCAAATAATTAGTGACTTTTCACCTTGAGGAATACACAGTAAAGGTTTAGGTATGTTTCCAGAATTGATTGCATCATTATGTCTATAAACAATGTCCTTCACATTGGAAGAGCAGCAGATAACCAAGACACAAATTTATGATTGCTCTTTGATATTTTAATGGAGTTGATACAACAGTGGAACATGAACATTAATAAGTTACTTGGTAAGTGTATTATCTGTACAATATACAAGAATATAATAAAACGTGAAATGTTTTAATGTATTAAACTGAAAACTTGCACTTTATATAAATATAATACTATTTTTCCAATACTCGACATGTAATTTTCACATTGTCTCACACTAAGACCTGTTCCTAAAATCATTTACTGATTGTATTCATGTTTGTGGGCTCATTGAAGTCCTACTGTATAGTTTCTCGCACCTTTGTCTAAAGCATCTAGTACTGGCAATGTTAGAGAGAGAATACTGGACTAGATAGACAACTGGTCTGATATTTACGGCTTATATTATATGCTACCCATAGCCATTGTTCATGGGCAGCTTGCATTCAAAACCTATAGGGCTGTGTCTACACATGCCCCAAACTTCGAAATGGCCATGCAAATGGCCATTTCGAAGTTTACTAATGAAGCGCTGACATGCATATTCAGCGCTTCATTAGCATGCGGGCGGCAGCGGCGCTTCGAAATTGACGAGCCTTGCCGCCGCGCGGCGCGTCCAGACGGGGCTCCTTTTCGAAAGCACGCCACCTACTTCGAAGTCCCCTTATTCCCGTGAGCTCATGGGAATAAGGGGACTTCGAAGAAGGTGGCGTCCTTTCGAAAAGGAGCCCCGTCTGGACGCGACGCGCGGCGGCAAGGCTCGTCAATTTCGAAGCGCCGCTGCCGCCCGCATGCTAATGAAGCGCTGAATATGCATGTCAGCGCTTCATTAGTAAACTTCGAAATGGCCATTTGCATGGCCATTTCGAAGTTTGGGGCACGTGTAGACGTAGCCTAGGTGACTTAGTAAAATCATCCACATGCTCCTTATAATGTTAAAGGCAGATTAATTGCTGACAGGCCTGAATGTGCAAATGAGCTTTACACCAGTCTCTGAACATGGCCAAACTTGGGTGCTGTTGAGCTCTCAGAAGGAACAGTTTATAGATGTGGGACCCTTGACTAAAAGCTCACTGCACTTAGTCTTGGATAGTTCAATTCTAAGGTCCTGCGAATCTGACAATAAGCATGAAATCCATTTATAATAAAATCAAATAATATTGCAGTCCCTCAAACTAGTATCAATGCTTTACTCTGATTCAGCAACGTCCGTGAGCAGGACTGAAGTTCAAGTAATCCCATTGAAATTAATGGAAGTACTTATATGCTTAAAGGGGTATAAGCACGTGCAACTACCTTTTTGGATCAAGGCCTGAATGTGCTTTTTATTACTTCATCAGCTGTGATGCCTCTTTTAAAGAAACAGAAGGAGAATCATATCCTATTAGTCTGGTTATGAATATTAGTATAGTTACCAGATTTGCCTGTTAGTTTGGGGTATGCTTATTTATTAGGGTTACTCTTCTGAGCAGAAGAAGTGCTGATAATTCTATGAATGTGCTGCTTGAGTTACTTGTGTTCTTATAACAAAGTCTGCTTCTCCCTGCTGCCAGTTGCCTCTGAATGGAGTGATCCTGAAGGACCTAGGTTCCCCTAGAATCAGATGAACACACACACTCACTTCTGATAGGACCAGTTAATCAGCACTTCCAGGCAGACCCCTTTTATGTCGCTAGACTCAGCAGGTTGCATTGCACAGCAGTGCTGGCTGTGACCCACATGTGCCCTTGGACTCAGTGGGCTGGGTTTTAACAGCACTTTAGGCTGCCACCCTCATACACCTCCAGGTTCAGCATTTTCCTACCCCCGCTTTCACACCGCAACTGTTTTGCTAGTAACCCACTTGATGAGCAAACCCAACAGGATTCTTGGACATTGCAGGGATCTTTAGGATTTATTAGGATTTATTACTGAAAATGGTCTGATAATTACTGATTTAGGTGTGGGATCATTAGCAGCTGAACCATACCAGTTATGCCACCAGAGGACCTTTCGTGGCTACAGAAGTAGTGGCTGGATTTGTTTAAATATACTCAGACAAAAAGTTGTGTGTGTGGTATGAGATGTTCGACAGTCACCCGTTTTGTGTCTTTTCTAGAATCATTCTCCTTGTTGGGCTTGAAGGGAGTAATAATTTACAGTTTCCTTTCTGTGAGCCTGATAGTACCTCATTAGTTGCTTCCCAGCTCAGCTTTGCTTTGCAACAAGAAACACAGGAAAACGTGTAGCTAAAAATCTAAAATGACAGTAAAGGACGTAATGCTGTGACCTTATGCATCTCACAGCTGCTACACACATCCACTTTTAATATAATACAACATATAGCTTTCTCTGTGTGCCATGGAGGGCTGCAGTGTGCAGCTTTTTTTTCCCCCTTGCCATAATCCTCCCCATAAATTAGCTGTAATTAGGAAGCACACGCTGAGACTTGTTTTTGCAGAGGTCGTGACTTCCAACTAAAATCTGCTGCTGTGGTCTCAGATATCATATGTATCTGCAT
Source organism: Carettochelys insculpta (assembly GCF_033958435.1). NCBI lineage: Eukaryota > Metazoa > Chordata > Testudines > Carettochelyidae > Carettochelys > Carettochelys insculpta. The sequence continues at coordinate 227,147,744 of NC_134138.1, forward strand.
ACTTTACATTGCTTTATGGTGTGGCAGTTCCTCAAAGCATAATGCAGATGCTGCAGATGTTTCGCTTTGTATTTGTCATTAGGAAAGAGGCTACTGCTGTGTTGTGAAAAAAATACAAAGATTAAAAACAAAACAAAAAAAGAAGACAGCCTGCGGAGAAAAAAGTGAGTTTAAGGCCAGAAGAGATGAGATTAAGTCATCTAGTCAGAATGTCTTTATATCACAAGACGTTGAATATCAGTTATTTGCTTGTGTGATTGGAGCTTGATCACTTGTGCTAAGGTGTATTTGGATCAGATCAGGTCCCTGTGGTCCAGTCTGAGAGTGACCAGTGCTACATGTTTTAGAGGGAGGTGCAGGAAACCTGTTAGTGGACAGTTATGGAATAACCATGTCACAGAAGACATTTCTTTCCTATCTCAAATCAATAGTGGCTGGCTAATGTCCTGAAATTCAGTTATTGTTGCTATTTTATTATTTAATTTTATTTTAATGGCGCAGGGTGGCTTATGTCATTAATTTTTATCTCATCTAAAGCAAATATGAAACTTTTTATGCATATCATAGAAATGTAGAACTGGGAGGGATCTTGAGAGGTCATTTAGTTCAGTCTCCTGCACTCAAAGCAGTACTAAAAACTAGACCATCTCCGACAGGTATTTCTTTAAAGTACTCTTCAGAAATCGCCAGTGCTACAGATTCCATAACCTACCTAGGCAATTTGTTTCAGTGCTTAACTACCTTGACCTTTAGGAAATTCTTCCTGATGTCCACATAAACCTCCATTGTCACAATTTAACCCCATTTTTTTCTTGGCCTCAGAGATTAACTAGAACAGCGTTTCATCCCCTATATTGTAACAACCTTCTATCTGCTTGAAGAGCGGTATGCTCCTGCCACCACCCCCATCTTTTTTTTTTTTTTTTTTTTGTTCAGGCTATACAATCCCAGTTTTTTCCCTCTTTCTACACAGGTCATATTTTCTAGAACTTTCATAATTTTTGTTTCTTTTTTCTAGACTTTCTCCAATTTGTCCACATTTTACTGGACACACTTCTCCAGCTGAGGCTTTATCAGTGTAGAGTAGAGTGGAAGAATTTTTCATGTATTACTTACCACATCTCTGTTAATTTGTCCCAGAATGGTGTTTTCTTTTTGTTTGTTTGTTTTGCAAAAGTGTTACATTATAGATTTGTGTTTAACTTATGGTCAGCAATAACCCCCAGAACCCTTTTTCAGTATTCCTTCCTGGGCAGTCATTTACCATTGTGTGAGTGTGTACTTAATTAAGTAGAGTACTTCTCATTTGTTTGTTTTTTAAAAGTTTCATCCTATTTACTTCAGACCATTTCCTCAGTTTGTCCAGATCATTTTGAATCTTAATCCTGTCCTTAAAGCACTCACAACCCTCTCCTAGTTTGGTGTCTTTCATGGACTTTATAAGGGTTCTCTCTATCATCATCAATAACCGTGGACTCATTGCCCATTGGTGTCTGATGCCTCTCTCGCTATTTCCTTCCATCTTTCCCTGTCCAGTGTGGAGTGGCTTAGTTTCTGCATACTAGCTCTGCACCAATCTACAATATCATCTATCCATTCTCTGTGAGGTCTGCCTCTCCTATTCGAACCGTCCATTATGTTGAATACCAGGGTCTTGATTTTTTGTTCGTTGTTCATTCTGTAAATATGTCCAAATAGTTGTAGCTTCCATTCTATAACCACCTGCAGCAGGTTCTCTTTTGGCTATATCTTTCTATATAATTCCTCATTGGTGACCTTCTGCATCCATCATGTTCTCAGAATCTTTCTATAACAACTCCTTTTGAACACCAATATTCTTCTTTTGAAATCTTTCATTATCACCCATGTCTCACATCTGTACAGCATGCTGCTGAATACACACGTTTTCAAGAAGCTCAGCTTCGTTCTTAAGCTAATTGCTTTGCTTTTCCGGATCTTATCCATCGCCTTCAAACTCGCTCTTGCTTTTGCTATTTTAGTCGTTATTTCCTTCTTACAGTCTAGATCATACATTATGTTGCTCCCTCTATGCCATTATCTAAATCACTTATATACATATTGAACAGAACCAGACCCAAAACCAATCCCTGTGAGACCTTATTTGATACGCTAATTCAGCTTGACTGCTGATAATTACTCTCTGGAAACAAGCTTCAACCAGTTAATCACCCACTTTACAGTAGCTCCATCAAGACAATAGTTTCCTATTTTGTTTATGAGATGGTCTTGCAAAAAATATCAAAATTCTTACTAAAGTCCAGGTATACTACATCTACTGTCTCACTAATATCCATAGGCTTGTTACCCTGTCAAATAAAGTTAATGGGTGTGTATGATATTATTTGTTCTTAACAAACCCATGCTGACAATTGTTTATCATCTTATTACCCTCTTGTGTTTGAAAATTGATTGAATGATTATTTGTCCCATTACCTTTCCAGGTACTGAATGTAGTTGAGCTGACTGGTGTTTAACTACCCAGGTTGTCCTTATTCCCTTATATTTTTTTAATAAGTACTATATTTCCCTTGTCCAATCTTCTAAAATATCCCGTGATGATTATCATTAATATCTCAGATATATCCTGAGCAGCTTCTTCAGTATTCTAGGATGTATTTCATCAAGCCCCTCAGTTTGAGGCCTCTGTTCTTCTTTTCTTCTTTTAGCCTCAGATCCTAACTCTTCACTGCTGTTTGCTAAGCTAGACAGTCTGTTTCTATTATCTTTTTGGTGAAAACTGAAACAAAATATCATTTTAGCACTTCTGTCATTTACATGTTTTCTATTATTATCTTTTCTCTATCACTGAATAATGGGCCTATTCTGTCTTTGCTCTTACTCTTGCTCATAAGGTATTTATAAATTGTTTTCTTGTTCCCTTTTATATTTCAAGCTAGTTTAATCTCATTGTGTGCCTTTGCACTTCTGATTTTGTCCCTATATGATAGTGTTGTTTTGTTTATATTTGTGCTTCATAATTTGACCTAGTTCCCATTTTTGGTGGGACTTTTTTATTGGTGTGAGATCATTAAAGATATATCTTCTGGTTGAGCTAGAGTGGTCTCTTGCCCTATTTCCTGTCTTTCCTACGCAATGTGATAGTTTGCTCTTGTGTCTTTAATAATGTCTCTTTGAAAACCTGCCACTACTTTCAAACTGTTTTTCCCCCTAGACTGGCCTCTGAACTTACCTACCAACTCTCTGAATACACTGAAGTCTACCTTCTTGTAATCCGTTATCTTTATTTCGCTGTTTTCTCTCCCACCATTCCTTAGAATCATGACCTCTGTCATCTTATCTGACAAAGTGGGGTATTGACCATGAAAACATATGCCAAAATAAATCTTAGTCTTTAAGGTGCCACTGGACTTGTTTTAACAGATACAGGCTAATACAGCTACCCCTCTGATAATGTCATCTCATGATCACTTTCACCCGAGCTGCCTCCTACATTGAAATTCTCAACCTGTTCCTTCCTATTTATCTAAATTCAGTCTAGAACAGCCTGTCCCTGAACACACAAATGTCTAGTATGTTTCTGAATCTTAATAAGCTAATAACTGCAATGATAGCAGAGGAAAAGCTAGGTGTTATTCACCTTGTGTCAGTACTATACAACCATATCACTTTCCTTCTTCCCCAACCCAGTATGGGCTTCTACCAGAGCAGGATGTTGTCCTTCTTCAGCATGTGAGGATGGGCACTTAAGGTAGATTCAGAGAAGGGACGATCTTTCTGTGCTTAAACTATGAATGGTTAAATATTCTTAGTTCATGGCTTTCTCTGCTGTTATATAATCTGTATGGGAAAGAACACTCCTTTACTTCTTTAGGGGAAGAGGTTAGGTTGGTTTGATAGCACTAAATAGAGATGGACATAATGATAATAGCATTAGCTCAACTTTCACGCATAATTGCTGATGCATACATGTATTTTAATCTTAAACTGCAACATCTCAAACTGGAGCTCAAGCTGGAGCTGAAATTACCAGCTGTGCCAAATTCTCTTGTGATTCCTTAATGTAGATGAATATCAGCTGGAAACTAGGACCTGATCCCCAAACTCATTTTCACTTGTTCCCTGAGCTTGATATAAGCAGTGGTCTCTAGAGGCATATAAGTAATAAATTTAGCCTTGGTTTACCCATAGGGTTTTCCTCTTCCATCAAAATATTTTAACTCACTCCCTGTGATGGCTAATCTCCAGCTAAAACAGGTGATTTTTTATTTCCAACGGATTAATATAGTGTGTGACATATGATACAATCATTTGACTGTACATCTGTATATTTCTGTTTTTCTGTTTGTGATCTATTCTGCATGGTTGTTCATCACTCTTTGATAATTTAAATAAGGGTCAAGGAATTGGTCAAGAGGATACACATAGTTGTATATATTTAATATGAAACTTAAATATATTTATAATGATTTATTTCTTTCCACTGTATAGACATATGCACTGCTTTGTTGTTCCAGGAGGTGTTCAGTGCCCAAACAGTAGTGCGCTCCTGGAAGCACGCAGCTGCAATGAACACCCTTGCACTGTGTACCACTGGCAGACTGGGCCCTGGGGCCAGTGTATAGAGGATGTCTCTGTATCTACATTCAACTCATCCACCAGTTGGAATGGAGAGGCCACCTGTGCTGTTGGGATGCAAACAAGAAAAGTCATCTGTGTGAGGGTCAACGTGGGACAAGTGGGACCAAAAAAGTAAAGATTTTTGAATGATTTGTTGAATTAATTTTTTATTTTAGTCCTTTTTTTCCTCAAATGCAGCTTATCAACTGAGTATGGATTCATTTGCAAAAGGAAACAATTCAACTGATGGTCATGTCTACTCTGATGAGTAAGTAACTTTTAAAGGCACAAAATTTAAAATGCTAACGGAACTGTAGAGCAAAGATTAGGTGATTACAGCGAGGCATCCTCACTACCCAGGCTCTGCTGACAGATGCATTTGTCAATCAGGTCCTATAGCTGGGCTGGATTCACACACCCAGTGCTTCCTGTGGGTCACTCTGGGAATTAGTTCAATTGTCCAGCAGTGCACCTTTCTCTAGGCTTGTCTCACCTGTCATCACTCTCACATCAACTATCTCCACCCTCTGGACCCATGTTGCTCACTGGACCATGGTGTCCTCTTTGGGCCATGGCCTTCTCTCTGTGCCCCTAGTTCTGTTCTCCCTTTCCTGGGAATCAGCAGTCCTCAGTCCAGGTCTGTGCTGAACTACAGTGAGGAGTCTAGCCCCTCCCACAGGGGCTAACTGCAGTGCTTTGCTTGGCCACTCTCTCCAGCAGCTAGTGGGGGCAAAGTTAGGGGGGATCCAGTCCCAACCACTACTCTAGACCACAGTCCAGGAACCCTTGAGTGGCAGCCAACTAATGGCCTCCTGTATCCCTTCCACTGCCAGTCATTCCTGGGCCACTTACCTGTAGCAAATCCACCATAAATATCAGTCTGTCACTAGTCAGAGTTCCTGCTGCCCTGCAACCCTGCCCTGCACTGCTCCGTTCATGGTGTTTCCCTTGACAGCCAATTCTATTCTATTGCTAGTCCAGGAGAGACGCTCCGCTGATCTACTGAGCAGCCCTTTACACATAGACTGCTGCAGCAAGCCTTCTCCCTACTGGCTCTCAAGAAGATCATACCAGATGACTGAGTTCTGCACAGGCGCCCTTCAGTCTGCTTTAACCCCTTCTATGCCAAAGTGGGGCAGCTGTCCCTCTCCAGGAACATTGACTCCAAGAATCTTGGGCCAATCCATCTCCTTAATTGTTGGTCAGCCAGGAATTACCTTGTGCCTTCCATGAGGTTTTGGGGAAGCATTGTTTCACCTCATCATATTCCCTAACTCCTGTTTTCTATATATATAGCAATCAAAACTCTTGAGGGAGGAGTAAGGGCATATCTCACACTTTGCCATTGGGGAGGTCTTCAGGGTTGAAAGCCATTTATTGGATATGTTACTGCTCCTAAAGGGCTGACAGGGGTTTGCCCCTCAAGATGCGAATAAGACTGCCAGTATGGATCTTGTTTTAGATAACTCTAGTAGATTTTGTAGAATACTAGGACTGGAAGGGACCTCAAGAGGCCATTGAGTCCAGCCCCCTGCCCCAATGGCAGGACCAAGTACTGTCTAAACCATCCTTGATAGACATCTATCTAACCTGTTCTTAAATATCTCCGGTGATGGAGATTCCACAACCTCCCTTGGCAGTTTATTCCACTGTTTGACCACCCTGACAGGAACTTTTTCCTAATGTCCAACCTAAACCTCCCTTGTTGCAGTTTAAGTCCATTGTCTCTTGTTCTATCCTCAGAGGCCAAAAAGAACAAGTTTTCTCCCGCTTCCTTATGACACCCTTTTAGATACCTGAAAACCGATATCATGTTGCCTCTCAATCTTCTTTTTTCCAAACTAAACAAGCCCAATTCTTTCAGCCTTTCTTCATAGGTCACATTCTCTAGACCTTTAATCATTCTTGTCACTCTTTTCTGGACCCTCTCTAATTTCTCCACATCCTTCTCACCACGGAAAACCAGAAAGGGCTAGGATAGAGTTCTTAGTTTGTAAACCTTAATATATGTGTTGGGTTTTTCTCATAGGCACTATTTTCAGGGATCCATGTGGCCAGTAGCCTAATTGTCCAGTTAAGTATAAGACCATCGGTCAAACACAAATTAACTGCAAATGAAATGAGTTTGATAGTATCTTACAAAATTGCCATAAGATTTGTCACACTGTAATATGGTCAATGTATCCTGGTCAGGAGAGGTTTAGAAATCAAATTGCTGGTGTTTTGCAGGACAAGAGCAATGTCTCTTAAGAGGGCTTTTTAATGCCAGGTCTACACTGGGAGGTAAAGTTGATTTTAGATATGCAAACCCAGCTACAGATAAGCTGCCAGATGTACAGAGATCGATGGCCCCACCATGACAGTTTGACTTAGAGCATCCTCACTTCCAGCCCTGGAAGACTGACTGGCAGCACATCGATCTTCCATAAGCAGATGTAACCCACACACCTAGATGTGGTTTACTTTCCCATATAGTGGTGCCCACACCACTTCACAGAGAACAAGTGTCTTCTACAGCTGGAGCAAAGAGGCAGCTGGACTTTAGGTCAAGCTGTAGAGGTGCCTGCACTAATCTCCAGAGGTCCCAGGTTTGAGTCTGCCTGTGGGCAGTTACAAATAGACACACTCTGAGTCTTTGCCCAATGCCACCAATGTATTGCTTTCATCAGCATGGTGGTCATTTTAAATTCACTTTAAAAGGAAAAGTGGAACAGGAGTTGACCTTCCCCCCCACCCCTCTACTCTCTGATTTGCTCATCTTCATTATCTTTTTCTGATTTTTCCTCCTTGCTTACTGTTTTTGTTCTCTGTGCCTTAAATATTGAGTCTGTTCTGGTCTGACTATGGTCTGAAGAAGTGGGTCTGTCCCACGAAAACTCACCTAATAAACTATTTTGCTCATCTTTAAAGTGCTACTTGACTGCTTTTTGAGAATTCGTACGTGATGGTTAACACATTACATCTTAAATTGTGCGCACATGCAGCCACATGAAAATGCTATTAATAAGCATTCCATGCAGTTTTAGTGGGCAATAATTTTACATATTTTAATGTCATTCTGGAGTGAGTTTTTCTTTGATTTGTAAATCAGCCATTAAAGGGCTTGCCCTTTATTTGACCTTAAAATTTTAGAAGCAGAACTACTATATCCTGTCATAGACAAATCCTGTGAAATGAGAACAAAAAGGCATTGGTTATTTTTCAAATTGCCATGTTAAATTCATTGAATCATTTTAAAGAGCAGACATCTGACATGAAAATGTAAATAGGAATGTCATTTAACCTCCTCTTAATAAAATGCATTACTGTGATTTGATAAAATCAATATTATTGGCCTTATCTACCTTGCACATAACAGACTTCAGCCTGTATCATTTCTGTTTAATTTCACCTTGAATAAGGATTGAAAAGAAAATCAATACCCTACTTTAAAACGCATATACTAAATAGAAACATAATAAACATAGAAGTAGCTTTTTAATTGAACCAATTGCCCATCAAAGGGCCTCTGACTCAGATCTGAAACCTGTGTTCTCCATGAAAGATAAAGCCCTCAATCAGTCTAACTGCATATAATTATGATCATGCAGTGTAGGTTCTTTGTTACTGTAAAGGTTGTGGTGTCTGTACATACATCTCTGCATAATGAAAAAGTCATTAAGAAGTAACTATTTGCCAAACACTACCAATCAGTTACCAAAAATATCTTCTATTTTAATTATATGGGAAAATCTCTGAAAATTTAGTCACTGAGTGGTAATTGTAGCCACATACACAGATACAACACTGCCTGATTCTCTGGTCTGCTAAGTCTGATTTGTGCCATGTAAATGATGCAATTGACCTTGAAGTAGTCAGAGATATTTGGTGAAGAGTTCCCCTTTCAGAGAGGAATTCTCTGCCACTTGAAAGCTAGCAGAAGTGCCTCAGTCATCCTGACCAACTCTGGTGTAAGGGAGGGAGAAAGCAAGTCAAGGACAGTGGGGTCAACAGTCTTGACAGGCCCCTGAGAAATACGTGAGGAGACCCTGCTCCATGCCTCAGGAAGGTGCAAAAAGGGTGGGGCTAGGACTAGTCATGAGCTGTGCCAATCACCTGCATGTGCTCAGCATCCCTCAGGAGTTTACACTGTTACAGAATGATCATTCATTTTGTAATGTCCTTCCTTTTTTGTAGGTGTCCTGAAAACCTTCGACCAGACACAGTGAGGCCTTGTTTGCTTCCTTGTAGGAAAGACTGTATCGTGACGCCGTACAGTGACTGGACATTATGTTCTTCATCATGTCAAGAAGGTAATATAATTCTATGTATTAGTGGGCAGGTTATCTAAAAATAATTCATGCTCTTAATCACGATGTGGGATTCTTCTGACAGATTTATGTTGGCAAAGTTTTTCTTGTACAAGGTGCATTTCAGACACAGGCCACTGAGCCATAAAAGTTACTTTGGTGGTTGATTATTTTTATTGAATATTAAAACAGCATGAAAGTGCTGCACAAAACCTTCTATAACCTATTAAAACATGGCCTTTGCAGCCTCCTGTTTCCAAGGGGGTCTGTGTGAAGACACTCTGTATACTCTTTATACATATATATATATATATATATATATATAGGGACACCTTTTTTCCCCTTCTGTCTACTTTTGAATTTCACACTGTGTGATTTACTATTTTAAAAACAGCTCTTTAGTCACATAGACAGGAACACTATAATATCACTGAAGGTTCCAATACAGTTTTATAACTAGAACGTCATTTTAAATTTGTCTAAATGTGGGTCAGAAGGGCCCTGGAATGCACTCACGCTGCTCCATTTGACTTGACTGGAAAACCTGAGCAAATGTCCCAGGGCCATATTTGGTTTTATGCTTGTTTTAATAATTGTGTGTGATTGAAGTAGGTCCAGCAAAGATTAAAAGTCTTTATAAAGTGAGTCCAAAATTTCTAGAAAAAGTGAGTCATTTTTCTCCATTCCATTTTATACTACCTTAAAAATCATAAAAAAAAAAACCACAACAGTAACCACCATTCAAATTAATGTTAAAAGATTCTGAATTGAACGCCCACTGCAATGTTTTTAATGCACCTGTCAAAGCTTTCTAAAAGAAGTGACACAGCATATATGTATTTGAATTTTTGTTCCTTCAGAATTATCATTCTAGCAGAAGCACTGACAAAATTAATTAATTTTGCCATATTCCTTTTCATCTTTTAAGAGGATATATTCTTCTAATATTCAGTACTATAGGCACAGTTGATAATGTAATTCCTTGTACATGTGCATTAATGAGCATGGTGAATACTCATTGGCTGTGTCTACACTAGCACCCCCTTTTCGAAAGGGGTATGCTAATGAGGGGCTGCAATGACTATGTAGCACCTCATTAGCATAATGGTGGCCACTGCACTTCAAAAGTGCCGCTTTCGATCGCACGCGGATCGTCTACACGGGGTCCTTTTTGAAAGGTGCCCACACACTTTGAAATCCACTTATTCCTATTTGGTTATAGGAATAAGGGGATATCGAAGTGTGCGGGATCCTTTCAAAAAGGACCCATGTTGATGAACAGCGCATGATTGAAAGTGTCACTTTTGAAGTGCTGCAGCTGCCATTATGCTAATAAGGCACTGCATATTCATTGCAGCACCTCATTAGCATATCCCAAAGTGTCTCATTAGCATCCCCCTTTCGAAAGGGGGGCACTAGTGTAGACTTAGCCATTGTCATTTATTATCAAAAAGTGCAAGATTCTTACATCAAATATATACCCTTTTAATGTCAGATTCAATTCTCCATGCTTTACAAAGAACCACAAAATTCACCTTGTATGGTAATTCCAGTGAGTTATTGGAGCACACACAAGTAATAATTAGGTAGATTGAATGTATAACCTTAGAATATGATAGCTGGGGCCACTGAATTTGACAGTACACAACATTGGATCTGATATTTAAAACATGGAATCAGTTATTTCATAATAACCATAATATTACTATGAATCCACAGAATCACTCCTATTACTCTACAGTTTGACTAATAGTGTAATTTGCTTATTTTGATGTTTCTGTGGGGTCTTTCGTTCTCTGGCAAGGATGTAAAACTGCCTTGTCTTATTTCACTTCTATTACTTAAAAAAATATCCTAATAACTTGAGTGTATCTTCAAGAACATGTACTGCAAATGGAGACACACTGATATAAAAAGAGTAATGGGGATGTGCAAATGAGATAGTAAAACAACTGAATAGAATGAATATCATTTCTACCCAGTAGCCAAATGTTATCTCAGTACCCTTGCAAGAATGTTCAGTTTACAGTAATCACCTCTTCCTCCTATCAGCAGCATCTCTGGGAGTCTCTTCTGTTTTGCAGCTTGGGACAGATACTTGGATACTTTATTGACAACCTGAAAATTCCTCTTATTTTTAAAATACTACCCAGGTGGCATAGTCCAGTGTAGCAGTTCTTATGTTGTTCCCCTCTCAGTTACTGCTGTCTGAGTGTTGCCTGGGAACCTCTGTCTGTTCTCTAGGTTCTGAAGTGTCCTGGAACCTGTTACCAGCCCAACCAATGAGGCTTGGAGCAACATGAAAGTTCTAAGTGAAACCCTAATTTTCAGTTTAGAACCAGATTGCCATGGTTTAGCTATCCCAGGCTTTTATGTTTATTGTTTCACAAAATATATAGGTTTGAAAACTTCTACCCTAAAAGCAAATCAGTGCAGTGCATTATGGAAAGACTACAGATGTGTGATTCTGCTCATATTTTCTTCCTCCCCAAGCTCAGACTTTTAGAATATGACCACAATCTAATTTTTGCTGAAATATTTTACTATTTGTCACTAATAATAAATGCCTGTAATAATTAAAAATGTATGATCTGTAAGATGTCATCATAAGGAAGTAAAACTTAAAATTTGAACCTGGTGCATTCCCTTCAGGAAGGTTCTCTATTTTTTTGGGGTAATGAGTCCCATGTTGGAAACAGATATCATTAAAGTAAATCTTGAATAAAGACAAATGCATAAATTAAATGTGTCACATACCTCCTGGGCGTGGAGATAAGGGTGAAATAAGTAGATGTTGTTATTGGGCTATTTAGAGAGTGGGGTGTTGTTATGCATTTTATTACTTACATTTCATCTTGTGTGTCTTTAATCATTTTGATAAAATATTTTAATAAAATAATATGATTCTGTAGAGTATAGTAGAGTATCAGGTCCAACTAGCACATCACTCAGTCATACAATGTAGGTATTTACATGCATTTATATTGCTGTTGGTAGAAATACTCCTCTACAAAGCTGCTTCTTCACCCATTGGCTGAGATCAAGGGTAGTATTAGGTTAATATCAATACTTTTCTGGCCTGAGGCAAAACAACATGGTCTTATACAGAAACGGCCTCAACATTGTTTCTATTTCTAATTACCACAGTCCCAATATAATCTTAATTCTAGAAATCTCTGTGTGAGGGGAAATAAACTATTGCACTCTTGGTAGGAGATATCACAGTAAAGAAACAGTCTCGCCATCGAGTCATCATCCAGCTCCCTGCAAATGGCGGCCGTGACTGCCCGGACACGTTATATGAGGAAAAGGAATGTGAGGCTCCTCCCGTTTGCTATACCTACAGGTAACACTAATAAATTATGAGAAATTTTATGTCTCTTCAGCACCTTCCTCATGTAAAGCTTGTTTATTTTGAAATGCAAGGAAAATAGAGTACAGAACCAAACCACGCATGGTAAAAGCTGTTATGCTTCCATTGAATCTGATGGTGTTACACCTGTTTACATGAAACATGTGTTTGACCAACAGTGTTAATGTTCTATTGAGGGTGACCATACCATCTGTCCCATATTTGGTGGGACGGTCCAGTGTTTGGGATGCCAAAAAGGCATCCCGACTTATTTTGTAAAAGGGCCTAATTGTCCTGTATTTGAGCTTCCTCACCCACCCGCTGACCTTTTCCGTCAACAGCTGCTGGCCGGAGAGCAATCTGCTGTTGTGTCTGTGCCACTTCTCTGGAGCTCTGTCGGGGGAGGGGAGGGTGGGTGGCTGCTGCATCCCTGGAGTTGCGGGGAAAGCACCAGCAGTTGCTGCTTCCCTAGGGCTCCAGTGGGGGGAAGTCTGGCGGCTGCCACTTCCCCGGAGTAGTGGGGGAGCGCCAGTGGCTGCTGCTTCCCTGGGGCTGGGGCAGGGGGTGGGGTGGAGGTGCTGGCAGCTGCCACCTCCTTCTCAGCTCCCTGGGCTTTGTGGAGCCACAAGGAGCCGTGCCTCCCTCCCCCATAGCTCCCTGTCCCATATTTGGGATAGGGAGATATGGTCATCCTAGTTCTATTGGATTTATGCCCTGACTCCAGCCAGAGTTCATTTGTTCCAGTGTTTTGTTTCTAATTACACATATTTGACCTCTGCTGATATAAATGGCATGCACGTCAAACATCAACTTTTTGGGTGTTAAATTTCAGATGTTTGAGTTCTCTTAGCAGTGCTTTGGGACCCACTCTCTGAGAGCAGTCAAATATAAAAGCTTATTTGCTCAATGTTGTAAAATGTTTCATACATTACATACATCTAGCATTACTGAAATGCAGTCATCTCTGCATTGGAGGATGATGTCTTCTGAGAAGGAGGATTGTGCCACAACTCAGGAAGGCATGTACAAAAGTGGTTTTCTGCTAGTCTTGCATACAGACTGACCACAACACAATCCATCAATTATCCAACAACCCATCTTCTCATAAACGAGTGCATCCTTGTGGTTCCTGTAGTCTATACTGGGAGACGCAAAGAACCATTCCAACATTTAAGGAATGCCAAGATACGAGTGCCACCTGACTGTGCCATCTACACATTGGACTATAAGAGTGACAGTGTGAGAATCAATACAGTGGCTCTGTGCCATGTACACATTCCTCTATGTGGGTGGATCCTTGAATTGATGGTGAAATCAGATTTGGAGGTATTTTGGAGTACCAAAGCAGCACGGTAGTCCAGGTGTGACCTTAGACCTTTCCAGCAATGGGACACTAGTTGAATTTAATTGGCACTACTATAAAAATATCATTTTTAAGGGAAAGACATGTTTGATTCAGAAAGTACTATCCTGTTTCTTCTCTGCTAGAAAAGGACACTTGTGGTCTCTCCTAAATGCTGCCACCCTGTCATAATGATCATGATGAATGTCCTTTCCATTGTCAGTAACCAAATGGAAAAAACATTGAGGTTATTAATGTATTGCCTTGATCCTGTATCAGAGAATTATCACTTCCGATCCATTAGGAGATTACAATGTATCTGCTGAATGGTATGTGAGGATGTGATTACAGTGCTTGACACTCCCAAAACACAACTCTCCCAATTACAATTTTAAACTGTCCTTTGCATTGTCATCTTAATCATTTTATCCTTTAAACATTGGCTGCTGCTCAGCTATTTAGCACCTTCAGAACTGCATCATTTCCTGGCATTTGACCTGAGCCACCATAGGATGGTGTGTAGAGGAAAAGGCAACGTTTCTGTCTGGAAGAGACAGGATGGCTTCTTGGAAGGGATTAGTGTTAAACACATTTCCCTCTACTCCCTCCAGCACCCTTCATCTTTGCTGGCCTGGGCACATAATATGACACACACACACATACACAGCCAACTACCTACTCCTTCAGTTCTGGAACCAGCACAAGGAGGGCAAGTTGTACTGAAAGCTATGCTTAGAGGAAGAAAGGGTTTCACATAAAGTCATACCTTGATGGGTCACTTTAGTACCACAGCTGATGACTAGGGCATATGGGTACATGAGTCACATGCATTTTTTTCACTTTCAATGATTCAATTCAGTTGTGATTACTGCAGGACGTGAGAACAGCCATCACACATAGCTTTTGCTATGTTTGCAGTGTGTACTCCGGGGTAATCTAGACCTAGCTTATCAGCATTATGGTGGAAATTCTGTAGAAGCTTTAGAAAAATTTTAAAATGGACAGACACATAGTCAAATTAAATATGTAATTGAATAATCTAATCATACAGTATTGATTTATTCTATCTATTTCGGTCATAGAAATTTCTCATCCCTGTTGTTTATTTTGACTAAATTATATTTTTGCCACTATTACAACCTGGTCCCGTGTCTCACTAGCCTGTTGGAAGTGATACCAGTCTCTAGGTCTCATATGCTTCCAAGTCAACTGGGTCTGGCTAGAGTCTAATTATTGTTTTTTTTTGGATTGTGAGGTGGAGCTAGAGTTAATCATGCTCACTGTGGGTTGTGGAGCATTGCTGCCAAGCCATTCCAGAGCTGCAAATCAGGTCTGAGATCTAAGCCTCTCCTTGAGTCTTTTACATGGCCACAGTGCTCCACCTAGTCTGTGGACACTGTGGTCCTTTAGTTTAACTCCCTTCTGGAACAATATGTGTAGAAGGCAAGGTACACAAGCTTAACAAAGGAATTTCTTTGAAAGCAAAACAAATATTCTCTGATGCTCTTTTCACTGTTCTGATTTCACCTCTCATGAGTCTGAGGTTTGCTGATGTTTCAGGCTTGGCAGAGTCACTCCTGTTCTCATTTTATGGCTAGACTTTTGGTTGTCTTGATGGCTTATCAATGAGAATCCTTCAGTGAAGTGTCAAGTACCTTCTTAGATGGGACAGTTGTCCAATGCCATACGATAGGTTGACTTTAGCACATCCAGGTTTGTGCATTCAGTGCCCAAAGTTTCAACACTCAAAACAAGATTGGGTTCATAGTTTGACTCAGACATAACTTACTCCATCACAGCCACATTTTCAATTTTCGGTGTGTTCTAGACTTTCACTGATTAATGGTAGCATGCCCTCAGCACACAAATACAGTGAAGGCGACTTTTCATTACATGAATAATTGCACACAAAGCCAGTCACTTGTTTGTTAGGATAAATATAAAAGATGCTCAGAATCATACTACGCCAAATAAGATTGTAAAGAAAACACGTTTAAACATATTCGTAATTCAGAATTTGATGTGAAACATCAAGGCACAGATACACAAATCCTGGCAACTTTACTATTGTTGCTGTTATAACCATTATTTATTTGTTGAAAGCCACTATAACATACCTGACATTTTAAAATACACAGAGAGAGAAAGTGGTCCTGTCCCATTATCTTATAGCAGATCCCAGAGAGATCGAGTGCTACTCACATCCATCTCTACTTTGGTCATCATGGTTATCTGCCTGGGTATTCAGTTTATGTACATTATTGTCAACTCAATCTCACTACCAAAGATTTTGCCCATGCTAATAGTGAAATTCCTTATTAAACATGCTGTGCAGTTGGTTGGTTTTCCATCCTAGTAATATATCTTAACCAGTGCTGATGTAGACAGTTGCTGGGTTTGTTTTGGCTCTATCCAAATTTTTGATCTGGTGCTGCCAATTGTTATGGAGCAGCTGACAAAGGAAAATCAAAAACATCAATTTGGTGCTCTTTGAACACTTGCAATTCCTGTAAAAATTAACAGGAGCTATAAGCAGAGCACAAGAAAAAAGGAGGAGGGCAAAAACTCAAAATGCTTCTTGCCATTGTTAACTTTTCATGTGAAAAATCTGTCTTAAGTTAGTAAGTAATAAATTATGATTGTTTCTGGTGTAACCTACCATATTTTGCTCACTTAAATTTTGACAAATATCATTTAGATTTATTGTTTCGTATCCTTTTTCTTGTTGAAGTTGGAAGACCCACAAATGGCGCAGATGCCAACTGGTACCCTGGTATGTTCGCCAGGACAGCCCAGGTGCTAATGAGACATGTGGGCCTGGACTACAGGCAAGAGGTGAGAGACTTTATTTCTATCCTTTATTTCCTAGTCAGTGGCTAGATTGATGGGGAGAAGTAGTTGTACCTCTTCCACACTAAAGGTTATCGCTGCATCCATAAAAACTAAAGACTTAGGCCGTGTCTACACTGCACTGCCCTTCTGGAAGGGGCATGCTAATGAGGAAGGGGAACATTCAAACGAGGCATGGATTTAAATATCTCACACTTCATTTGCATATTCCTGTGAGATCTCACTTCCAAAAGAACCTTTTTAATGGAAGCAAAAGCTGCTGTGTAGACGGGGTTCCTTTGGAAGGAAACCACCCTTCCAGAAGAACCTTAACTCTGATTCCTCAAAGGGTTCTTCCAGGAGTGGGGTTTCCTTCCAAAGGAACCCTGTAAACGTGGCAGCTTTTGCTTTCGGAAAGGGCTCTTCCGGATGTGAGATCTCACAGGAATATGCAAATGAGGCATGAGATATTTAAATCCGCACCTTATTTGAATGTTCATCTTCACTCATTAGCGTGCCCCTTCCAGAAGGGCAGTGTAATGGAGACACGCTGTTAATGTTTTATGTAAGTAACTTAAAGGCATCAGGGTAAATTACTAGATTACCAGCCTGGCAGGACCCTAAGCCACACCAGCCCCTGGAAAATATTTGTTCATGACATATCTATTTAAATTTTGTATTTAAATATTGTTTGTGTATGACTAAGATTTATGCTGCTCCCTGTTTACCCATTCACACCATGTTTTCTCTACCAAAAGAAGGAAGAATCTAAATTTTATTTTCATTACCTGGATTGAGTTTTCAAATATGGGTGTGGGAAGTACTCTCTCTAAAAGCCTGTGGTTTTGCACTTACAAGTAGTTAGACACTCACATACTTACCTTCTCTGCAATGAAAATGTTGATTTTCTTGTATATATGGGGTGGTTTGCATGTATGCATACATTGGGCGGTATGCCCTTTATGCATGGATCTGAAACTCTGGCTCTTATATGTCTTTCATATAATAGCAAATGATTTTACTACCCAAAATCCCTGTTTTCTGTGTCACCTCTTTTACAGAGAATTTTTTGTGCCAATGTATTCATTTAAATGTGACTGCATTGCATAGATTAAGAGCTATTTTGAGGTGTATTGAATGAAATCAGCGTGAAAATTATAATTGCAATTCCCACTTACTTCATTACAATGAGGAAATTGTTCTGAATGCCCAATGAACACTGAACTTTAGGACATTTTTCTCAAAGACTTTCAGGCCAGAAGGCAGTATCATGATCATCTACTCTGACCTGCTACACATTTGCAGGGTGTTTTTCTGATTTTTGAATGAGAGTTCTGATCTATTATAACAGACTTGGCTCGGTGAAATGTAGAGCAGTTTCCTGAGCAAGAAATGTCACTGGCAGCTTAAGTGAGGTGTTTTGCTTATTAGCTTACATACAATCTCAAAGTAGGTTATGACATTCTTTAGGTTTTCAGTCGAGTAAATCTTTACCAAAAGATATTACAGAAATGAATTTAAGGTATGCCATGAAATGAATCCTGAAGGCATTGCCTGCCAGTACAAAAATCTTCTGACAGTTTGTAATTCTCATGATGGTATACCACTAGCACAATCTATTTCTAAACCCTGCAGCTTCTTGAAGCAACAATCAAATTATGCACCTAGACAACAAGATTTCTCTCTTTAGTGGTAGCAGTTCAGGGTAATGTTGCCTCCTTGTTTGTCTTGTCATGGCAGAAACAGAATCTAAAACTAAAGTGTAGTTAACAGACCAATTTGTGTAGAAGTATCTTTGTGCATTCCAGAAAAAAAAAACGGTTTAAATTTAACTGAGTTTGTACTTCTGAAAATTGCACACTTACTATGCATGTGGATGTTTCCATGAGTTTATTATAGCCATGTTAGTTCCTTCACAAATAATAAGCAGTGCAGCAGCACCTTTGAGACTAACGAATGTATTAGGTCATGATCTTCATGGGTAAGACCCACTTCTTCAAATGAACTTCTTGTTAGTCTCTAAGGTGCTACAGAACTGCTTGTTATATGGTGACGGTCGCTTCTGTCCGGAAGATTAATATTTATGCCACTTAAATTTTAATTTTAGCCTTGAAAATAGGCTGTTAGCAGAACTTGGGTGGTTCTGGTCCTCTGAATAGAAGTAAATTTCATGCCAAGTGTGCAGCTAAGGGATGCTTCACTGTACGCAAACATCTGGCTAATTTGGCTTTGTACTAGAAACTGTTGTGCAGATTTGAATGAGCTGAAGCAAGAATTCCACTGGAGATGTTAGCTCTGTTCTTACTGATTCTCCATGTGGTAATGATTAGGGAAAGCTGCTGAACATGTTCCTTAATTTGCAAGCAATGAGCCAAATATCCCACAAGGAGTAGAATTACTGTGCTATGTGATCATTTAATTAATTTGATTGTAATGCACGTTCATGAAGGGGGACAAGTACTGTTTTCCTATGTCTCTTAAACTGAAGCACTGAAACCAGGAAAAGCTACATCTTCAGATTTCAGAGCTATACAAATTTACAGGAGGGGGAAAAATCCATTTGTGGATAAATGAGACTTTATGATGCATTGTCTTTTTCCAGTATTAAATATGTTCTCTCACACATTAGCGGTAGTGTTCCTTTTTGCCATATTTTGGGTTCTCTGTGATTATTTTCCAATTACAGTGATATGTTGTGATAATCATACTCAGTCTCAACATTCTTGTTTTCTATGAATCTGACTTTTATTTTGTATTCTTGTTCAGCAGAACAAGTAATAATTCTAGAGGTTTTTTTTCCTATTTACAAGAACCATGTCAGTTGGAAATTCTTCATGAGCACTGTTAGAAAATGATGTTTCCCAAAATTATTAGAGCAGCCATGCTCTGGCTATCATTGCCTACACACAGTCAGCATCACATACAATTTAGCAACAGTGGTGTTACACATGCAACAGAATGGACAGTTCCCACTTACACAGATTCATTACCAGCTTCTTTCAAATAAGACATTCTGTACTATTTGTACTGTGAACACACATTAGTCAGAAAAAGTAATTAAATCTGGAAGGAAAAGTGGGGAGAGAGATCATTAAAAATAAGTGGAGAGGAGGCTGGCTGTGTCAATCCACAGCGGTAGTTAGAATGACCTTGCCTGTATTGTAACCCTAATATTCATGTTTGCATTTTTCAGCTATTTTATTACTTTGGGCTTGGTTGACAGTAAAGGTACCAGGGTGAATCATAATGGTAGGGGAATGATTAATCCTTTACAACAGTTCTGCTTCTGGCTGTCCTGCATAATGCAGCTTTTATTGCAAATCACATCAATGCAAATGAATATGTCACAATTTTAGAGCTCAACTTTGGTGTGGAGGAAAGACAAGAAAGGGATTTTTATATTTTGATAACAAAATTGCTTTTCTTCCAACATGTATTTTTAAGAGAAAAAAATAAACTTCAGTAGTCATGTAAAGTGATGAACTCTCATTCTTGACTTAAAAGCAAAAACAGTAAACCCTTGATATAGCGGACCCCGATTTAACGGACATCGGGAATAATGCTTGTCCCCTAGCCACCCCCACAAAGAAAGTACAGTACTGTAAATGGCGACTCATGAGAGCCACAACCACAGGGTCCCTCACTGCTGGGACAGGTGCCACAGCCAGGGATCCCCCCCTGTGGCTGAGACTGCCACCAGCACAGGATCCCTCACTGTGGCTGAGACAGGTGCCACCGTGTGGTTGCCTCCCCTGGCTGAGATTAACATTGCAGTGGAGGTTCCTCACCATGGCTCAGACAACTGTCACCGCAGGGTTCCTTGCTGTGACTGAGATGGCCATCACTGCAGGGTCCCTCACCACATCTCAGACTGCTGCTGCCACAGGGTACCTCACCTCAGCTGGGACAGCAGCCACTGCGGGGTCCCTCCCCATGACCGAAACAGTTGCTGCCATGTTGTCCCTCACCGCAGCTGGGACATATGCCTCCCCAGAGTTCATGCCTCCCTATGCATGAGACTGCCACTGCTGCGGGGTTCCTTGCTGCAGCTGAGACCTGCATATGCAACTCAGATGCTGAGAGTAGCCATCTCACCCACTTGTTTTTGCAACATGTTTTTCATAAAAAAGTGAATAAAATAAGCAACCTTGGCCTCTGTATACAGTGGTGAAAAAAGAGAGTAAGTGTGAGTGTTAAGCAAAAGCTTGAGTTAATTCAGAAGCTGGAGTCTGGTGTTTCAGTTGCCTGGGTGTGTGAAGAATATGGCGTAAAGAAACAAACGGTGTCCAATATTTGCAAGAGCAAGGAAAAGCTTATGCAGTTTTCACTAAGATATAGAGTTGATGCTTCATCGAGTGGTTCAACAGTTAGCATATGAAAGTGGCACTAGATGAAAACCTTGAGGATGCTGTGAATAAGTGGTTTGTGTGGCATTGCTCATGCGGTGTAAACGTGTGGTGTTGAACTTCACTCCACTGTGGATACGCTAGCAAATCTCATGAAAAACGTTAAAGCTAGTGATGGAAGACTTTGGCATTTCTCTAAATGCCATGGCATAGTGAACAAAAGGACATTTGGCGAATCTTCAAGTCCTCCAACAGAGAAGATTGAGTCATTTAGGAAAAAATTAAATGAACTAATTAAAAAAGAAGGCCTGATTTTTATCTCAGATTTACAATGCTGATGAGACTGCTTTGCTTTGGCAGTTGCTCCTAGAAAACGTGCAGGCCTGTAAACATGAAAGCTCTACCCCCAACCATAAGATAAATAAGGAAAGGATATCAGCATTACTCTGTGGCAGTGCAGTGGGTTACATCGATTGAAACCTGTTGTTGTTGGTAAATCACGTTGACCGCAAGTCCTAAAGGATATCATGAGAGAGCTTCCAGTGATTTATTACAACTCTAAGAAAGTATGGTTTAAAATGGAAATATTTAGCAACTGGTTCTTTAACCACTTCACTCCTGAGTTTGCAGGAACCAGATAGAGGTCCTAAAGATCACTCTGGAAAAAGTTAAGCCTAACCTAATTTTAGATAATACTCCTGTACAACCAAGCATAGATAAGATGTGCACAGTAGTGATGGCAGAATCATGTGTTTGATTCTGCCACCTAATATAACCTCATTTATCCAGCTAATGGATCAGGGAATCATAGCTTGCAAGAAATTATACTGCAAGAAATTCCTAAAATAGGTGATGGTTGTGTTAGAGGATGACAGATAAAGAGACTGATACAAGAGGGCAACAAACTTTGCAGAACCTCAGAAATTAAAACTTGAAGTCTGCAATCTCCAACTTTGCTGCTTCATGGAAGGCAATGAAAATACCAACTTTGGCTAAAGGCTGGAAGAAACTTTTATGTGATATTGATCCTGATTTGGACTTTAAGGGCTTTGAGGTCAATGATTACCATCATACCGTTCTGAAAGCTGGAGAAGAAGATGCAACTGATGTTCTGCAGTGGCTAGAGGACGATGAAGATAATCCTGGGTACCAAGTGTTGACGGAAGGGGAGATTGCTTGAAGAAGTTCTTGCTGCCAAAAAGGAAGAAGAGAGAGTGAAGAAGGAGATGAGGAAGAACAGATAGTTACCAAACTAAAACTCTGTTGTAAGAGATTACCTGGATGACATCTTTAATTACATTGGCTCATCATCTGACCCTGAAGTGCAGCCTTATTATGCACACTTCTATACATTTATGGAAGTAATAAGGAAGCAGCACCAGCGTAAGACTCAATTAAAGCTTGATGCATTCTTCAAACTTGTTGCCGCTCCTCCCAACTCTACCCCCCAGCGCCCCTCTACTAGTACACTACAATTGGAAGACTGAGTAGAATTGGGGCTCTCATGTCTTGGTTCAAGAAGGCGCTCTCTTTTTTCTGGAGTTTTCATATCATAATTTGTCTGCACACCTGTTCGGCTATGAAGGGCTACAAGTACTGTATCTGAAGCAAAGATTATTGATTTTACAAGAGGAAGTTGTCCTGTAGTTTAACCTGTCAACTTGAACTGACTGCATTGTGCATTCCTTTAAATAGCCACTAGCATGCTTGGTAAATATGGTTAATTCTTTTATTTCTGGATCTGGCTTTGTTGCCTTCTTTGTTACAGGTCACACCTCTGCTCTTAGTCCTGTCTACATTGGGGCTTTTAATGCATTGGTGTAGCTACATCAGTACTGTATAGCTCCGCGTTGTCCAATATGCTTCCTGTTCGCCACATGTGGCAAATGGGAAACCACAGTGTGGCAAAATGGAGCACCTTCCTCACACTCTGTGCACAAACCCCACCACTTGATGGGACGAGTGCATGGAGGCAGTGGCTTCTCCTGCAGCTCTGAGTCACTGGCTGCTGGGACCCAGTGGCTGTGTTGCACATGCTGCATGGCTCTAGCCACAGCTCACTCATGTGCACGGCAGCGGATCTAGCCACTACTTATGTGGTGTGGCTCTGGGAAGGTGCCAGGTTGGTGAGGCATGCCTGGCTGGGGGTGGGTCTGTGGCGATTTTGAAATTTCTTTTGAACACCACTAGTGTAGCTGCTCCATAGCCAACCGATAGTATAGGTGTGGTACAGGGAGATAAGCATGACTGTAAAGTGAGGGATAAGTTGCACTGCTTATTGGAGTAGCTATGCTGGTGGCTAAAACTCCCAATGTAAACTAGACCTTGTATTTGGAGACCTGAGTTCAGTTCTAGGCTTGCCCCCTGCTCGTCCCTGTAGCAGCAGCCCCAGCTCCCTCCTTCAAGCAACCATTAGCCAGGCCATGCTTGCTGAGGGCCAGGTACATTGGCTAGAGGAGGAGGTCACTCTTCCCTGCCGGTGAGTGGACGCTGCACAAGCTAGTCAGAGAGTGGGGGACTGTTTTGGGTGATTTTGCACACAGTTGTGCCGAGTGTGGGGGACTGAAGTGTGCTGAGTGACCATGGCTGTCTCCTCTGTGCTGCACATCATCTCAGTCACTGCCCGTGGTGTTGGCATTATGGGGGGCCTAGAGGCTTCGTCTGAGCAGACCGCCTCTATGATCCCACCCCCTCCAAGTCACCCCAGATGACCACACCAATGATAGGTGATGCATAGAGCTGGAAGTGACCTCAGCAGCTCATCAAATCCAGTCCCCTGCCCTCTTGGCAGGACCAAGTGCCATCTCTTTTTTAATCTATTTGCCCCAGATCCCTAAATGCCCCCTCAATGATTGAACTTACAGCCCTGGGTTTAGCAGGCCGGTGCTCAAACTACTGATCCATCCTTTCCCCACATTTGAGTCAAGGAAAACAAAAAGTTACCTTGTGACTCATAGTAATGAAAGTGGCCTTTACCCCATATGGGACTAGAACCCACAATCCCTGTCTTAGGGGGCCAGTACCTTACCCATTAGGTCACTGGCACACACAGATGAGCTGTTAACTTCTCTGTCCTTCCAAGTGGTCACCAGCTGGCCAAGGGCAAGTGTTCAGCCTCCTCCCAGCAGGGTGGGTGCCTAGTAGATCAGGACAGCTGATGGGAGTCCTGACAGCCAGAGCCCTGGGCAGAGGCATGCCTGCTACAGGGAAACCTAATTTCAGCAGGAGTGCCCAGCAATGCCCTGGGGTGGGTGATGAGCAAAGAGCCCACTACTGAGCTCTCTCCTCCAAGCTCACTGCATTCCTCCCATTGCAGCTGGCGACAGGCATGAGGCACCTGTCGCCCACACCCCTGCTCAGCAGCGCACCCCCACAGGGCAGCCACAAGCCTGGGACCCACAGAGCTGTGTATGTGGGGTTGGGTACTCCCCTCCCTCAGCCTCATGTGTTCGGAGTGTGTCAGTGGCCAGGTGTAGATGCCTGCAGTGGCATTGAGAAGCAGGCCGCTGCCCCCTGTAAGGCTCCGGGAGCATCTATGCACTTAAAGCATTCTGTCAACAGAGTCTCGACAGAACTCTGCATTTGCCTCGACAGTATTTCATCCCTCAAAAAACTGAGGCATAACAATCTGTGGGCGGAGTACTGTTGACAGACGTGCAGCGTACACACTTCTGTCGACAGACAGGACTTCTGGTTGCTGGGCAGCCCTCTTTGCAGAGCTGCCATTCCGTTTTCTGGCACCAGAGGGCAGTGCAGTCTGGCCATTCTCCGTCACCAAAGCAAGTTGTGTGCAGGTGCACTCTGATGACAGAGGTTCTGTCCAGATTTCCCTGTTGATAGTAACTTCTGTTGACAGATGCTTCTAGTGTAGACTTAGTCCCACAGTCCTCAAACTTGACACAACTGAATGCATATTGAAACAGTCTGAACCATGGTGAGCCAGAAAAATAGGACAAAGGATTGCTTCTCAACAAACCGTAAAAAAAGAGATAAAATGGAGAAATTTGGAATCATACTCTGTTTTTGCACGACTAAATCAATGTGTAAGATTTGAAAACTAGAAGAAAATGCTAATGGAAATCAAATTGACTCTAGCCATGTTTTATTAAAATATAACTAATTATAAGAATGTATAGAGATGAAGTTAAAAATACTTGGTGGAATTCCCATTTAGATTTTTTTTAGCAAAATAAATAAATAAATGGACACATTTTAAAATCCCTTTTTTAAGAAATACAAAATAAAAAATTAACTTCATAAAAATAACACTATAGTTTTGAAAAACATAATTACTTAAATAAAGCATAGTAACAGAGAGGAAGCCGTGCTAGTCTATACATTATCAAAACAAAAAGCAGTCAAGTAGCACTTTAAAGATGAGCAAAATAGTTTATTAGGTGAGCTTTCGTGGGACAGACCCACTTCTTCAGACCATAGCCAGACCAGAACAGACTCAATATTTAAGGCACAGAGAACAAAAAACAGTAAGCAAGGAGGACAAATTTAATTTAAATTTACAAATCAGAAAAAGATAATCAAGATGAGCAAATCAGAGAGTGGAGGGGTCGGGGGGAGGTCAAGAGTTAGATTAAGCCAAGGATGCAGATGAGCCCCTATAGTGACACAGAAAGTTCCCATCCCGGTTTAAACCACGTGTTAAAGTGCCAAATTTGAATATAAAAGCCAGCTCCGCTGTTTCTCTTTGAAAAAAGGTGCGAAAGTTCTTTTTCGGTAACACACATACCTTTAGGTCATTGACAGAATGTCCCATGCCATTAAAATGTTGACTAACTGGTTTGTGGATCTGGAGTGTTTTGGTGTCTGTTTTGTGCCCATTAACCCTTTGTCTAAGGGAGTTAGAAGTCTGTCCAATAAACTATTTTTCTAGTTTTTAAAGTGCTACTTGACTGCTTTTTGTTTTGATAGTGTATAGACTAGCATGGCTTCCTCTCTGTTACTATGCTTTATTTAAGTAATTATGTTTTTCAAAACTATAGTGTTATTTTTACGAAGTTTTTTTTTATTTTGTATTTCTTAAAAAATAAAATTGGACAGACTTCTAACTCCCACATTAACACATTGTTTAAACTGGGATGGGAACTTTCTGAGTCACTATAGGGGCTCATCTGCATACTTGGCTTAATCTAATTCTTGACCTCCCCCCAACCCTTCCACTCTCCTGATTTGCTCACCTTCATTATCTTTTTCTGATTTGTCCTCCTTGCTTACTGTTTTTGGTTCTCTGTACCTTAAATATTGAGTCTGTTCTGGTCTGGCTATGGTCTGAAGAAGTGGGTCTGCCCCACGAAAGCTCACCTAATAAACTATTTTGCTAGTCTTTAAAGTGCTGCTTGACTGCTTTTTGTTTAAATAAAGCATGTGCATTTTCCTTTTATTTTTCAAAAACAAAAAAACTTAATTGTGTTAAGGTCTGAGCAACACTAAGTAAGTCTAATAGATCTCTAATATATGTAAGATTCCAGTAGGGACTGATGACCACAATCATTTTTGTTGAGGTAAAATGCCTTCTAGTCTTCTAGCAGTAAAAAACCCTGTAAATATACTATACACCCTAGCTTTCTAACAGCACGTAATGTAAAACTTCTGATTCACACCTGAGCATATGCGCTGGCTGAAGGTAATATGCCTGTTTCAGTATGATAGTTAAATTCACCATACTTCCTTTAGTTGCTCACAAGCTCCCTTAAGTCATCATTAAAATATTACCTTGAAGAAGGAGTGAAAGCCATGGAGTGTTGGCAAACTGGGGAAAGAGCAAATGGGAAAAGGTTGATAAAACCAGACTGTAAATGTTCGATGAAGGTGTTGCTGACTCCAAAGATAAAATAAAAATCACTTCATCTAACCACAAAATATGGATCCCACTTAAACAAGTATGAATAATTCTGAGGCTGTCTGGAAGACATTTCAACAGAGATTTGAAAGCTGTAGATACTATTAAATTTGTTAACTAGACCAAAAATCTTGCACACTGAAAGAGGTATATAGTTGAAATGTCAGAATAAAAGCTCTGGTAAAAAATCTCTAATGGAGGAATTGCATCATAATGGCTATGAAGACAAGTAAGGGGTGTCCCAGTGATATATTAGAGACTTTTGTAGGAGGTAGACCTGCTGACAGTAGTGGAGGGAAAGGGGAAGGGGCCCAGAGCTCTGGTCACTGCTGCTGCCGAAGCTTCAGTCTCCTTTGAAACAACATGGCGTGCTGTGCCATTGCTCTGCGTGTGCCTCTGAGAGAACATGAGGGGGGCCCACAGGGCTGACTGCCCTAAGCCTGCCCCTTCCACCCTTGGCACCACCCCTTCAAGGGAAAGGAGCTAGGACCACTTCCATCTTGCCTCTGGGTGCTTGGCAGCTGTTGGAGCTGCTTATAGGAGAATGCAAGCCTACTAACTCGGGAGCCTCCATGGCACCTGAAACGTTCCACAAACATTTAAAAAGTCCAGAGGTATGTGATGGAGAATTTAGATTTTGTCAAAATATGTTTTATGGCAAGA
This sequence comes from Carettochelys insculpta, assembly GCF_033958435.1. Classification (NCBI taxonomy): domain Eukaryota; kingdom Metazoa; phylum Chordata; order Testudines; family Carettochelyidae; genus Carettochelys; species Carettochelys insculpta. The sequence goes on from NC_134138.1 coordinate 227,175,018, forward strand.
AAAAAAAACTGATTTTTGAAAGAGAAAAAAGTGTAAACGGAAGTCTAGGGAAACTGGGCACTGGCAGATAAAACAATCTGTGAAACGATGTGTTTGACCTGGGTAGCTCAGCATTTGAAAGACGGTTATTAATAATTGTTATAAAGTGTTCCTATCCTCATGGGACCATCTCCTAGATTAGAGAATGCAGCTGCACAGCTCCTTTGTGGTGTGAGCATATAATTGGAGAAAACTGTGGTGGGAAATGATAAAGTGGTGGGAAAACTGCCTTGGTTTACAGGGAGAATAAAATAAATCCTAGATGATGAGTATTGAGTAGTAATAAAATACTGAGATGAAAGATATTGTGCTCATTGTTTGGTTTTGTCTCAGTTTTTCTCAATATTTTAATCAGCTTTATTTTATGGGAGACTTGGTTGTGTGGTCAATTGTTCCCAAATTTTTCGGCATCATGCCCCCCTTTTGATTTTTGAGAAACCGTCATGTCCCCCCCACCTCTTCTTTACCATCATCCAACCCACCTTTTAAAAAAAATTAATTCATAATTTAAAATAAACACAACCCTGCTATAAAAATGTTATTTAAAATTAACAAGTACAAATAGTTTTTCCTGGCCCCTTGTGGGCCACCAGAGCTGACCGCAACAGCCGCCTGCATGCCTGAGATCTGCGCTGCCAGAGCCACTCGCCTGAGCCCTACACCACTGGGGCCAGCCAACCACACTCCCACCAGCTTCCTGGGCCAGCTGTCTGCCTGCCCACCAGCTGCCTGCGCCCCACCTTGCTGGGACCAGCTGCCCACCCACCAGCCGGAGATCTGCGCTGCCAGAGCCGCTCTCCTGAGCCCCTCACCGCTGGGGCCAGCCACCCACACACCCACCAGCTGCCCAGGCCAGCTGCCTGCCTGCCCACCAGCTGCCTGAGCTGCCCACTCAACCCCCACACAGCCAGGGCCAGCTGCCCGCCTACCATCCCGAGCCATCCAAGACCCACATTGCTGGGTCCAGCCACCTTCCTGCCAGCCCAAGCTTCCTGAGCCCCCTGCGCTGCTGGGGCCAGCCACTCATCCGCCAGTCTGAGCTGCCCAAGCCCTGCACTGCCGAGGCCAGCTGCCGGCCCAGGCCACGCAAACCCTGACACTGGGGCCAGGTGCCCAAGCACCATGAGTCCCACAAGCCTGCCAGCCTCCCAAGCCCTGTGAGCTGCCCACCTGAGCCCTTTCCATCCCACAAAGCCAGGAACCACTAGCCCCTGGCTCTTACCCCATCACCCTCATCTAAGCCAGGCACCCCCAGCCTCTCATCTAATCCCATCCTACTCCTCCCCCACCCAACCCACACTCACTCATCTTTGCAGAAGGCAACTAGCTCCACGTGCGTTTTCGCTGGCTGCCTGCTTCATATAGCAGCTGCACCGGGTCACCAGTGTAAAATGCAGGGGCTGAGAGCCAGAAGCAAAGCCTGACTCTTCCTTCAGGTGAGGGAAATGGTGGGGGGGGCTGGGTCACCTCGAGCCCCCCCCCCCCGAATTTCTCCACACCCACCCCAGGGGGGCATGCCCCCCAGTTTGGGAAACCATGTTTTATGTCGACAAGTATCGGAGAGGTAGCTGAGTTAGCCTCTAGCTTTGAGAACAAGAAGTCTTGCGGCGCCTTATAGACGAACAGATATTTTGGAGCATAAGCTTTCGTGCGCAAAGACCCGCTTCATCAGATGCATCTGATGAAGCGGGTCTTTGCCCACGAAAGCTTATGCTCCAAAATATCTGTTCGTCTATAAGGTGCCGCAAGACTTCTTGTTATTTTCAATGTTTTATGTAATTTTTTTCCCCAAAGACCATAAAATTCTTCAACCTCTGAGGAGAGTTAGAATAGACTCCATGTGTTTCTGGAGCTTAACTCCAATCAGCCTTGTTCAAAGGCAGTAGGCAAGGTGTGTCCTCTTCCAGTCATGTTTGTTGACCCTAGGCTATAATGAAGACTCTTAAGAGAAGAAGACAAAAAGGCCTGCCGAGGGAGGTGTAGGTTGAAGGAAGTGACAGAGAAGAGGACAAAAATGTGAGGGCAGATGTCATTATTCATAGAACAGAAATACCAAGAGACAGTTCACACCTCGCTAATTATAGAGGAAAATAAACAGCTTCAGACTGCCTTAACACCAAGAAGTCAAACAATGTTTAAAAAGGAACATTTACACTTCTGGCAAGAAATGAAATCTTCTTTGAGAAGCCTGGTGTCAAATGCTTCAGCACAGTTAGATTAGTTAACAGCATTTTTCTGCAAGCAGAAATTTCCAAGATTTCCAATTTCATAACGTAGCATGGCACATGACATGATGCTTCTTGATATGGTCAGTGTCAGAAATTATTTCCCCACATGTTGTCCCATGTGCTAGAAGATCTCACAGGAGTGTAAATACACTTGGAAAGTATAATACTTGTGATCAGCGCTGGTGCTAAAAATGTAACCAACTGTACAGGAATAATTTGTGTCTTTTTAAGAAATAAAACAAAATTTTCTCTCAGAATGTTAAATAAGGTATTGTAGCAGTTTGTGTTTAATGCTTAATTCTAAGTGCTTTGAAATCCGTACAGTTACTCAGATTGCCTTGAAATTTGGTGTGCCTGGTGGCCTAGGGGTTCTGTTAGTGATCCAGATTTGGAATTGTGTGACTAAGGGATGCAGCTGTACAAAAAGAGAGAGAGGGAGGGAGAGAGAGATTTCTTAAAGCTGAGAGATTTTGGCAACCTTTTTTGTTCTCATCGACAAGGCATATCTGTCTACACAACCCACTGAAATGAGACTTCCACAGTGACTGATGGGGCTCACCCTCTAAAAACAGCTGTCTAGACAGTGCTTTGAAGCTGAGGTTTGCACTCTGAAGCCCAGCCTCCTCCATACACTCCAGATCACCACATCTTCATATTGCTGTCTACACAGCTGTTTTTAGAGCCTTACTATCACATGCTGGCCTGACCTGGAAGACTTGCTTCCATGGGCTGTGTGGCCATACCCACAGCAGTCAAACCAGGGCTCAGATCATGTCAGCAGTGTGTTCAGTACTTCGGAGTCACTCCAAAAGAGGGGTTAGGACCCACCAGCCCTTTGGGGAAAGCAAGTTAAAAGATTTTGTAAAGGTTTTACTACTTTGCTTAGCTCTTTGGAAGGCTCCAGCACTTTACAATGACTGAAAGGATTACATTTATAGCTCTGCCACTGACTTCCCAAGTGATTTTGAACTAGTCCCATCTGTAAAATGATGGTAGTGATGTCAAGTTCTTTGAGAGCTATGAGTCAAATCTACAAAGCTAGGTGCAGCATGTGCAGTGTGCAGCGGCAGTCAGTAAAGCAAATAGGATGTTAGGAATTATTAAAAAAAAGATAGAGAATAAGACGAAGAATATCTTACTTCCCCTATATAAAACTATGGTACGCCAACATCTTGAGTACTGTGTGCAGATGTGGTCTCCTCACCTCAAAAAAGATATACTGGCATTGGAAAAAGTTCAGAAAAGGGCAACTAAAATGATTAAGGGTTTGGGAAGGGTCCCATATGAGGAGAGGCTAGAGAGACTGGGCCTTTTCAGTCTAGAAAAGAGGAGATTGAGGGGTGATATGATAGAGATATATAAAATCATAAATGGTGTGGAGAAAGTGAATATTGAAAAGTTATTTACTTGTTCCCATAATATAAGAACTAGAGGACACCAAATGAAAGTAATGGGTAGTAGGTTCAAAACTAATAAAAGAAAAATTTTCTTCACACAGCGCACAGTCAACTTGTGGAACTCCTTGCCAGAGGAGGCTGTAAAGGCCAGCACTCTAAGAGAGTTTAAAAAAGAGCTTGATAAATTTTTGGAGGTTAGGTCCATAAATGGCTATTAGCCAAGGGTAAAATATGGTGCCCCTAGCCTTTAGTCAAAGGCTGGAGACAGATGGCAGGAGACAAATCGCTTGTCTTCGGTTCACCTCCTCTGGGGCACCTGGCACTGGCCACTGTCGGCAGACAGGATACTAGGCTGGATGGACCTATGGTCTGACCCAGTATGGCCATTCTTATGTTCTAGGCCTTTTGATTATTACTTAGGCACAGTAACCTACCACCTACAAATAGCTGTCAAACTGGCTCATGCCCTTCCAAAACATAAAGTTCAGCAATAATCAAATGTTTGAAAACCAGGAAATAAAGAGAGAAGGTACAGACGCACTGACCTCAGCTCTTTCCTCTTTGAGCAATGCCCCAATCTGCCCATAAGATATCCACGTGCCCTCTCTTCCTGTTTACCGTAATGGACAGGTGCTACCTGCACTTGCACTGAACTCGCTGAGCCTATCCCCTGGACATAATACCTCACTTGTGAGATATGACATTGCCTCATATACTTTTATTCCTCTCCTCATCATGAAATCCAGAGATTGTTCTCATATCCCACGTACTACTGGCATGTAGACCTGAGGGGTCTGCTAATTACACCATCCACACAATCCTGTAGTGACATGATGCAGATGTGGAACCTTAAGGCACATATGCCTCTCCTTCCTTTCACAGCACATATGGGAGTCCCACTTACATCTTCTCTTATCACAATCACAACTCTTTCAGAGTAAAAGTTGGTTGCCCAGTGATGTCATATTCAGAAAAAACTCCAATTTCAGAAATTCAGGAAATACAGAAGTAAGGTAAGAAAATAAGTCAATCTTTTGGCCCCATCTGGAGTTGGCAATAATCACTGGCAACTATACACCTCTACTTCAGCCTCACTTAACACACACAAAGCAGCTGAAGTAGAGGTATATAGTTGCCAGTGATTATTGCCAACTCCAGGTGGGGCCAAAAGATTGAGTTATTTTCTTACCTTACTTCTGTATTTCCTGAATTTCTGAAATTGGAGTTTTTTCTGAATATGACATCACTGGGCAACCAACCTTTACTCTGAATTAATGATTTTTTGCCATATAATGAATAAATTGATATGAGTCTTTTGTAAAGCAAATGGACCTAAAACCCATTTAATTTATAAACTTTTTAAATATAGTTTTATGCTGCCTTTTCAGCTTAAGTTCAATTAAGAATACACAAACATATGTGGAAGGAAACAAAAATGGTATTTTGTTTGTATATACCTGTAACAGGTTTACTGAAATATAGCATTACTATTTATTTACAACAACACCAAAATGTATTAGCTCCTGGCCCCTTGTGGTTTGATTCAAGTGACATTATTAGATAAATCTTTAATTACATCAAAGTAAAATTTAGAGCACAGTTTATTTCACACCTCTGTTCTGGGAGATAATAATTGTTTAATAGGGAAAGAGTTTGCTAGTGAATTGTATCCACTTTACATTTGATTTTTCTGTTAACTGTACTCTTGTGTTTTATATGTGTGCTTCACAATCGCTTGTGTTTAATCCAGTAACAGAACAAACACATTACTTCCTTTTACTGCTAATGGCAATAATCAATTTGGTATGCTTAGGTGGGATTGATTATTAGCGAGGCACAGAATTCCTTTATAGCAGTTAAAAACATTGCTGGTAATGAAGTTTGAGCATAGATCTCAGCTGGCATTTACAGCACGTAATTAAAGAGCTGTGGTGTTAGTCTAATGTGCTGAGTGCCTGAAGCTGCCATTGACTTGAACTAGAGCTGTAGATACTCAGATTAGACCCTTTGTGGGGAAATAATATGATATTCTAAAACTTTTTATATACTAAAAGCCATGGAAAATTGCAGCTGGACATGGATTATTATGTATCAGTCATCATCATCATCATCATCATCAATAATAACCATGGGCTTATTGCCCGTTGGTGTCTGATGCCTCTCTCACTATTTCCTTCCATCTTTCCCTATCCAGTGCAGAGTGGCTTAGTTTCTGTAGACTAGCTCTGCACCAATCTAGTACATCATCTATCCATTCTCTGTGGGGTCTGCCTCTCCTATTTGAACCATCCATTATGTCGAATACTATGTCTTGATTTTTTGTTCATCGTTCATTCTGCAAATATGTCCAAATAGTTGTATCTTCTGTTTTATAACCTTCTGCAGCAAGTTCTCTTTCGGCTGTATCTTTATATGTAATTCCTCATTGGTGATCTGCATCCATGCTACTCTCAGAATCTTTCTATAACAACTCCTTTTGAATGCCAATATTCTTCTTTCAAAATCTTTCATCACCCATGTCTCACATCCGTACAGCATGCTGCTGAATACACGTTTTCAAGACACTCAGCTTCATTCTTAAGCTAATTGCTTTGCTTTTCCAGATCTTATCCATCGCCTTCAAACTTGGTCTTGCTCTCGCTATTCTAGTCACTATTTCCTTCTTACAGTCTAGATCATACGTTATGTTGCTCCCCAGATATGTGAACTTCTCTACATTTTCTAGTTCAATACCATCAACACTGATCTATCTTCTTATTACCTTATCTCCAAATACCATTGTTTTTGTTTTATCAATGTTCATAATCAGTCCATACCACTTCCCTTCTTCGTTTAACTCACACACTAGCTCTCCTCATCTTCGTCTATGATAACTATATCATCTGCAAACCTCAAGTTGTTAATTCTTTTCCTGTGCACACATATCCCTTCTACCTCTTCCTTGATCTTTCCCATCGCTCTCTACAGATGTGTGATGAAGATACTTGGCAATATTGGATCTCCTTGCCTCATACCTCTACTTGTTTTAAACCAACTTCCCAACTCCCCTCACGTTCTCACCGCTGCCTCCGCATTATCGTTGATATCTTTCAACAACCGTATCAGTCTGCTATCCACTCCATATGACTCCAACACCGCCCAAGTCAGTTTCTGATCTATACTCTGAAATGCCTTTTGAAAATCAACAAAGCAAGTGTATACGTTTTTGTTCTTTCATCGAGCTTTCTCCACTCTCAGTCTTGGTGCCAATATCTGCTGTATGGTACTTCTATCTTTTCTGAACCCTGCTTGCTTGTCTGCTATATGTTCTTCTATCTGCGATCTTAATCTCTCAGTCAGTATCATCATCAGCACCTTACTTAGATGACTCATTAGGGCAATTGTTCTGTAGTTCTTGCACTCCAATGTACTTCCTTTCTTAGGTATTGTCACTAGCACAGATCTTGTCCATTCCTTAGGTGCCTTCCCTTCTTTCCATGCTATATTACGTAGTTGGTGTATTTCCTGAATCATGCGTTCTCTGCCGTATTTGATCATCTCTCCTGTGATCTTATCATTTCCAAGGCTCTTCTTGTTCTTTGGTCGCTTCACTGCTTTTTCTACTTCCTCCTTCAAAATATTGGTCTCGCTCTCGATGCTCGGGGGAGATATCTCTTTCAATTCTTCAATCAATCTCTGAGACACTTGGGTCCAACTGTGTTTTGTATAGATCGGTGCAATATCTCATCCATCGCTGCACAATCTTCTCCCTGTTCATGAGCACTTCTTCGTTCTCATCTTTGATCTCCATCTGCTTCGGTTGCCATTTCCTATTAATATTCCTAATTGTTTTATACACCTCCCTGGTCTTATATTCGCCATAATACCTCTCGATATCTTCACATTGCTCCTCTAACCATTTATCCTTATCCTTTCTGGCTGCTTTCCTTACCTCATTGCATTTCATACTATATTGCTGTTCTGCCATCTCAGAAGCATCTCTTCTAATCTTCAATGCTCTTTTCTCTTGAACCAGCTTCAGTGTCCTCTGGGTGATCCACTTTGTATTTATCTTTTCTTCTTCTGGAACAGTCTGCTCAGTTGCCTCTTCTATAGTGATGGCTATCCCTGTGACTCTCTTATCTAGGTCTTTCTCTGTGGTGACATTCTTAATCTTCTCTTCGAGCACTGTTCTGTATGCATTCCCTGTTTCTTCCTCACATCGCCTAGCCACATCTCTTCTTTTTCTTAAACTGTGTCTTACATTTTCTTTTGAGTTTTATCTTGATGTTTGCTATCACTAGACTGTGGTCTGAATCTATATCTGCTCCGGGGAAAGTTTGGCACTGCTGTACTGATGTTATCCATCTTCTTCTTATCAAAATCATATCTATCATGTTCTTGGACTTCCTGTCATTCGATCGCCACACCCACTTCTCTACAGTCCTTTTGTTGGAATCTCGTGTTGCAGATCATCATCTCATGCTCTGTAACAAACTCTAACAGTTTATCACCTCGTTCATTTTTTTCTCCATATCCAAACCTTCCCATGACTCTCTCCCAACCTTCATTATCTGTTCCAACCTTCGCATTCCAATCTCCTCTGATGGTCAACATATCTTTCTTTGGTATCTCCTCCACAGTCTTTGTGAAGTCTTTACAGAATAGTTCAATCTGTTCCTCTGTACTGTCTGACGCAGGTGCATACACCTGAATGACTGAGATGTTGAACGATTTTGCTTCAAATCGCACGACCATCATTCTTGCACTCACCGGTTTGTATCCTAATAATGCTCTTCTAGCTGTTTTGCTAAGAAGGAATCCAACTCCTGCTTCATGCTTCATTTCGTTTCCTGACCAAATGACTTTGCAATTGCATATCTCTCCTGATCCCGTCCAACGCATCTCTCCATCTCCTTTCAAAGCAGCTCTAATTTTCCAGTTGCCCACAGTGTTTGGATGTTCCATGTTCCAATGGATAGCATATGTATTAGGTGTAATTTTCTTTCAGTAGCCAACTTATCAACCCAACCCCGATCGCTCGATTGATATCACAGACCTTGTTTATCCGGGTGACGTCCGAGTCGGCATCTTTTAACATCTTTTAACTGGCATCAGATTTTATTCTCATTGTTGTTTGACAGTCAGCACATCGACACATATCTGACCAACCTTCCTCCCTCATCCAGGCTTGGGACTGGCATGGAGCTCTCAGTGGCTTCATGGCAGAGTTTATGTATCAGTAACTAACAAAATTGTCAATACCCTGTGTTGTCAGCGGTAGAAGAACTAACCACTGTTTGGCACTTGTAAGCATTAAGTATAAACTTTAGAAAAAATATAGCTAAATCAGTAGTATAACTCCGTAAAACTGAATCTGAAGCCAGTCATCTCTGGACCTAGTGGCATGGAATGGTGTGGTGTTATGGACACTGGGAAAGTCAATGTCAGGAGCAGTATTGGTATCACAACCTACATTGTATATTATCAAGTATTGTCATGAGAATGAAATCTCTAGTTTTCAAGGATGAAACTTTCTCCTGCTTTGGTTGCTTCAGTGCACAACTGACAGCTGATCTTTGAAAAGGTAGAGGTATTACCTGCAGAGAGAGCCTCTCATCTATATCTGCTTCATAAAAGTTAGGTGCACAAACAACATAAGACTCTGAAAGAGGGGGTGACAGGCTGGATACGTCTTAAGAAAAGTCATATTCAGTAGCCAAAAGAGAGTGGGTTTTAAAATAGCTCCACTTGTATGGTAACATTCCCTTCCTTAATGAACAGGACTTGACAGAAGTCACTTTACTAAATGGGCAGACTCACCTTTGAAGTACAGTCTCTGAAGTGGATTGTTAAACATTTGAAAGGTGGCTGTTAAACATCATTGGGCAAGGCCAGCTGGTCATCTCTGAAGCCTCACTAGACAGTCTAAGAGCATGACTGTAGCTTTGTGGCATGTGAAAACTCCACACCCCCTGGCAGGCAGAGTTAAGCTGACCTAGCACAGGGCCCAGACAGTGCTAGGCCAATGGAAGAATAAACTACCAGCTCCTGGGAGGTGGGTTATCTACAGTGACAGTAAAATCCCACCTGTCACTGTAGTAAGTCTTTACACTGAAACACTACAGTGGCACAGCTGCTATGCTGCAGCTATGTTACTCTAGTAGTTCAAGTGATAGTTTTATACATACAGGGCAAATCTACACTTAAAACACAGCATTGGTACAGCTGTATGGATGTAGCTGTGGTACTATAGCACTTTTTTGAAGATGCCCTTTGCTGATGGTGATGTAGATTATCCACCTCCGGAAGAGAGGTAGTAGCTTTATCAAAGGGAGAAACTCTCCCAGCATAGCTGTCTACACCAAGGATAAGGTCTGTACAACTACGTCACTCAGTGGTGTGGATTTTTCACACCCATAAGCAATGCATTTATAATGATGTAGTACCCAGAGGTACTGAGACCTCATCAGGAGTGAGTGAAGTCTCTGCTCTACAGCCTTGGTTGAGAGCTGGCTGGCCTTTAGCTCATGTGGTAGAGTGCAGCGCTTTAGATCCTATGCTTGCAGGTTCTATTGCTTGTATCGGCAACCCCAGGTCTGTCAGTGTTACAATGATGTAAGTCTGAAATGTAGATTGCACCAGAGGAAGCAACCAGTCCAAATCCATATCAGGGGGTAGGGGACTGGGGAAGTCTGATTTGAAGAATGAGGATGACAAGAGTGCCCTTGATGATGGTGAGCTATGTCTGGAAAGATGACAGTGGAGGAAAGAGATCTCTGGATACAGGGAGAGAGACTTGGTCCTCTGTCTCTCTTACAGGATAGTACTTGGGCTCGGATTTCTGGCATTGAGGTGAGAGCCATTAATCACTGTGGCCTTGTCTGCACTAGAGAGTTTTGTCAACAAAACTGGCATTTTGTTGACAAAACCCACAGAGCATCCACATTCCTAAGGCGTTCTGTTGACAGTAAATCGACAGAATGTGGCACTTCTGTTGACAGTGTTCTGCCACTCCCCCATGAGGCAGAATGCTTCTGTCAACAGAGTCTGTTGATACAAAGCTGGTCTGGATGTTCTGGAGGGCCCTCTGTCAACAGACAGGGCATCTGGGACACTGGCAGCCCTCTCCACTGTTCTTCCAGTTGGCCACTCTCTGTCAATCACTTGGCAGTCTGGCTGCAATCTGTCAACAGAAGTTTTGTTAGAATATATCTTCCAACAGAAACTTCTGTCAACAGGTCACTCTAGTGTAGACATAGCCAGTGTGACAGGGTCCCTGGGATGCAGCTTGGGACTGTATTTGTTTCTTTTCTGTAACTGAAATTTGCCTTGCCTAGTTACCAAAGTGTAAATGTAAGCACGAAGTATAAAAGTAGGTGTGGTAAGCAACCTGATTATTTTGTTTTTTAACTCCATTTTCAATAGACTTTGTTCTGATTAAGAAATATGCTTTTGTGTGTGGTAAAGGTTCATCTGGGTTTTCTTCAAAGGGAGGAGGAACCCTGTAAATGCAATAGAGACATATAGGAGAAAAAAAAGTACTGAATCTACCCCCCCCCCATAATGCTTACCTCAGTCAATAAGACAGACACAGAAATATTGCCTTCCTCTGAGACATATTGCAAAAGGTGGTGATAAGCAAATGCCTGGGGAGACACCAGAGGACCAAAGAAGAAATAAGAATTGCTGGGAAAGTTAGGCAAATAATGGCTAAAGAACAGCATTGGAATAGTAAGCAAATTCAGGAACTAGCCTTAGAGCTCAGGTTCATAACCTGAATCTGATAAGACATAAGACCTCATCAACCTCATACTGTTCTCTTCCATGAGAAAAATATGTCTGAGAGAGAAGACTAAGTGCATCAAAAATGAGCAAACTAAAGCCTGCAGAAGGAGAGGGTAATTCTTGGATAGCACAGATGTCAGCAGGCTAGTCAGCACAGCTCAGAACAGTTTCTTTATGTCAGGAATGTTTGTTTCAATACCCCAGTTGAACCAAGGATCAAGGGGAATTTGTAAAGGTTGCTTACAGCTGTTTTTCATTATTCTTCTCCTCTGTGCCTGAAGCAGTGCCGCTCAGAAACTCAGTGGAGCTCAAGATTGAGCTTTGGGTTTTTTTGTTTTGTTTTGTTTTTCCCTTTATGGCCTTCTAATAATATTTTAATGTAGTACTGAATTGTCATTCAGAAACTTCAGTTTTATTATATTGATCCATCATGAGTTTCGAGAAAATTAAAATAACCCAACTTTAATTTAAATTAAAAACAAAATACTGATAGGCTACATCTACATGAGAGGGTTTTTCTGGCAAAACTGGGCTTTTGTCAGAAAAACCTGCAGAGTGTCTGTACACAAAATGTGCTTTGTCGACAGTCTGTCGACAAAACTCAGCACGTCCGCCAGCAGTGTTATACCTCTCTGCATTCAGGTGTAATACCTTTCTCAACAGTTTCCTGTTGACAAAACAACTGTGTGGACACTACGGGGCCCTTTTGTCTATTGGCAGGGCTTCTGGTTCGCTGGGCAGCCCTGTTTGCAGAGCTTGCAGTCAGCCGTTCTGTCGAGAGAGGGCTGGACAGTTTGGCTGCGCTTCGTTGATGGAGCAGATTGCTCTTTCAATCTGCTTTTATGTGTAGAGACAATCTGCCGACAGAAGATTTGCTGGGAAATCTCTTCAAACAGTTACTTCTGTCAACAGATGCTTCTCATGTAGACAAAGCCATAATGTATGCAGATATGACTTTCTAGTTTTATAATTAAGGGTATCTTAAAGTTCTTCTGGTTTTTTTTTCTCATTTGTAAGTCTCTCATTTGTGGTTTCTTCATCTTGCTGAATAGTAATAGCTGTGTTTGTCTGTTCTCCAACAAAACAAAGCAGCAAAAATGTAGCACTTTAAAGACTAACAAAAGAATTTATTCGGTGATGAGCTTTTGTGGGACAGACCCACTTCTTCAGATCATGTGGGTCTGTCCCAGGAAAGCTCATCACCAAATAAATCATTTTGTTAGTCATTAAAGTGCTACATTTCTTCTTCTTGCTGTTTTTTCAAAGAATCTAAAGATATAAAAGGCAAGACTGATCAGATTATTTTCTAAATATTTATTTATTTTCTTCTTCTTCTTGAAGGAACTAATTCCTCATAGATACTTTTAATGCATTGACAACTTTGCACGTAAAACTATTTATGGTTCCTCATCGGCAGCTGAACATAATTACACCGTACTTCATGGAGGAAAATTGAAGTTTATTTTTAAAATTCACACTTCAGTAAAACCATTGTTTTCAGGAGTATAGAGACAGTGCTGCTGAATTATTCAGTAAAATTTAATATAAAGCTTTGCTGTTATTTCTTCACAGTTTTAGTGGATTTGATTCTGTTTATTTGCTGTGTATTGCTATCAATTGGTGACCCAAATTATTTTCACATTTCTGAGATGATGTGTGCTGTCAGAAACCAAGAAACATTAATGTGTCATTATTCCCACTGAAAATAGTATAGCTAGAATTTTTCAATAGAATTAACCAGTAATAAAACTGGCATTATCTTGGAACAAAAGGAAGTAAAATATAGTTTCTTATCTTTATGTATTTAGACTAAAATTACAGTTCTGTCCACAAGTACTAGTATGCAGGGTATAGAGGATATTTAGTTTGTTATCTTTAATGCATTTAGACTAAGGTTATAATTCTATCCACAAATAATAGTAATTGGGGGATAGAGGATGTCTGTTTGTCATAAATTATGTGTTTTAAATTCAGGTGGAAAATGAAACAAGGAGGTGGCATTCTTCAGTTCAGGGAAGAAGGTGCAGGGGCTGGGAAGATTATATATAAAGTTGTCATACATACAGGTGTTAATGGAGTACTCCTGGGCTTTTCTGTGATGCCCTGGTGCCCCAGACTTCTTTTTGGGAAAGTTGAAATTTCCCTTTGTTTGCAAGCAATCAAAACAATACACATTTTATAGATACAAAATGTTAGATCAAACATACTATTACCCTGATGTCAAATGTTTGTGCTCTCATTCTCATCACAAAGCCAACATGTTTTACACCATCCTTTTTTCAAGCCCAAAGCTTGGCATAAGTTGTCAGGCAAGAGTGTCACAATATGTGTCTAAGGAGTCAGTGGCTCATTCTGATCTCTCTAAACTTTGCATCTCTCAGAATCAGAACTCAGAGCTGGGTCCTTATTTAGTGTTTATAGTTCTCAATAATGTGTTGAGTTGAAACCTTTACTCAAACTTCTTAGTTTTCAAAAGGTGGGGTCCTATAGGAGTCCCCCAACGCGGGGAGGGGAGATGGTGCAGACAGCCATTGAACTAAACTTTAAATTCTGTATATAATAGACACTACTTCTAGCCAAGGGTTTCAGCAGCACCCCTAATCCCAGGACCTTTGCTCACAGGGATTGATTCTTGGACTTACACTATTAAACATTTTTATCAGTGACTGTAAGAAAACATAAAATCATCACTGATAGTTTGCAGATGACATGACTGGGGAAGTGATAAATCCTAAAGAGGGCAGGCCATAGATACAGAGGCATATAGATTGCTTGGTAAGCTGGGCACAAGCAAATAATATATATATATTAAGATTGTTAGATGTAAATGTGTATATCTAGGAACAATGAATGTAGCTCATACCTATGGAATAGAGTACTCTATCCTGGGAAGCAGTGACTCAGAAAAAGATTTCAGGGTCATGTTGAATAATCAGATGAATATAGGCTCCCACACTGGCAATGTAGACAAAACAGCTAATGAAATCCTGGGAGCCATAAAAATGGAGTTTTGAGAAGGTGTAGAGAAGTTATTTTATCTTTGTATTTGGCACTGATGTGGCTCCTCCTAAAATTCCGTGGCCATGGGTCATGAAGAATTTTCGTAAATTAAAGATGGTCTGGAGAAGGGCTGTTGGAATGGTTATAAGATGACAAAACGTGCCTTACAGCGTTAAGGTCAAGTAGCTAGTCTCTTTATTTTGACAAAGAAAAAGTTAAGGGATGACATAATCACAATTTGTAAGTGCAAAATTTGTCAGGGAACAATGATTATCAGGTGGACTCTCGAATTGGTCAGTAAAATACACAATATGATCCAATGGCTGAAAAGCAAAGCTACACAAATTGAGGCTGGAAGTGGGGTAGATGTTTTTAACAATGAGAGTAACTAACCATTGGAATTTATGAAGGTTCATGGGGAATTCTCCATCACTGACAATTTTTAAGTCAAGATTGGATTATTTTTTTCCTAAAAGGTCTGCTCTAGGAGTTACTTTGGGGAAGATTAATTAGCAGTGTGAGACAGGAGGTCAGACTAGATGATTACAGTGGTGTCTTCTGGCCTTGGAGTCTGTGAATTCTGTTTATGTTCTTACATTACACTCATACTGTGTTATCTAAGTTTGGGTCCATCTCGAAAGGAAATGTATTGCGTAGCTTGATTATATTAAAACCTATGAGGGTGACAATTCCTAGCAGGACTTACTGCTGTTAAATTATGTCACAGTTAAGGTGGCCTTTTAATATTGTATTGTTGGTGAACATCAATAAAGAATAATAATAGAGTAGCACATCTCAGAAATTTCAGATCCACTGATTTAACTGTAGCATACAAACATCTGTAAATATTAGGCAGTTGTGTTACACATAATAGGTTTGGATTTAATCTGTGATTATCTAGCAGAATATTGCCTAACCTACTAAATTCTATAGGAGCATTGCTGGATCATTATTACATTGTATGCCAGTGGCTCTCAACCTTTCCAGACTACTGTACCTCTTTCAAGAGTCTCATTTCTCTTGTCTACCTTCAAGTTTCACCTCAGTTAAAAACTACTTGCTTAGAAAATGAGACATAAAATAGAGGTTGACCCTTTCTAGTCTGACACCCAGGGGACCTGACCAATGCCAGACAAGAGAATTTGCCGGACCACAGGAGGTCAGTATTGTCTAGCAGCTTTACCAACACTTCTACTGCTTACTGACTCGCAGAAGACATTTAGGGGTATCACAGCTGAATAACTGCACAGAACACTTGAGAGCTGGGACTAGTGGCTGTAGACAAACTTTATGGGACCATGGGAAACTTAGCCAGGCAACTACTTATCATGGGTTGCCTAACTAAAATCATGCCAGATTATGGATGTTGAGGATGAAAGCATGCCAGACTAGAGAGGGTCAACCTGTACAAATGTGTCACAACAAATAATTACTGAAAAATTGCTAAAGTTCTGTTTGTTATTTGCATCATATATCATAAAATAAATCAAGTTCAATATGACTACTGTACTTACATTGTATGGAATAGTATAAAGAGCAATATAGACAAGTCGTAAGTATATTTAGTTTGTACTGACTTCACCAGTTCTTTTTCTGTAGCCTAGGTAAAAACAGTCAAATTTCTAGATGAGTTGATGTACCCCCAGAAGATCTCTCTGTGGTTGAGAACTACTGTTATAGACTAATGATAAGACTGCCAACTCTTTATAAACTCCATACTTACTTTTTTCCAGCAATTACCTGTCGCAGACAAGATGGAGGACCATCTGACATCAGTGAGTGTCTTAAATATGCAGGGCCTTTACCAGCATTAACACAGGCCTGCCAGATTCCTTGCCAAGAGGATTGTCAGTTCTCAAGCTGGTCAAAGTTTTCTTCCTGCAATGGGGACTGTGGAGCTGCCAGGACAAGAAAGCGCTCTCTTATTGGTAAGAGTCAAAGGGGTACTCAGACATTATTTTTCTTGAATTTCTTAAATTTGCATAAACATTAATTTAACAGTCATCATAACAGGCCAGTTAGATAGTTAAGGCATACTCTGTTCATTGTCAGTTGGACAAATGAAAAGAAAATTTTAAATCTGTGATCTAATTCCTTGGACAGTGTTAAGTATCACTGCATGAAACAGTCATATGCTTATTCTAGTGCATCAAGCTTTCTGTTGTGTTTTAAAGAACTTGCCTTTTCTGTCAACCCCATTGGTGGAGCTAGCTAAGGTAGAATTTAGTAAGCCAACAGGGAGCGTGTTCAATAGCAACCAAGGAACAAGTGCCTCCCTGTTATGATACAAACCATCAAAAATCAGAAGGTCTTCTGCCAGGGGTTTCATGGGTCCCAAACAGCCACATGTGGGTGACAGTAGGAGGGATTGTAAATAACTCTATCTTCAGGAAAACTTTGTCACCATTTCGTAATTCTGGTGAAAAATTTATATCCAGGTTACTTCCACAGTGAAAATGGCTGAAAGTTACTTTATAGCCAGAAACAGAAACAAAAACAGAATTCCAGACAGCCTTGATATTGACAGGTTCCTGTCCATCAAGCTCTGCCAAATTCAGCTGCTCAGACTTGAGGCTGGGGGGTGCTTTGGTCACTGGTGATTTAATTCTATACTGTGAACACATCCAGTCCAAACTGCAGAGCTCAGTATGAAGGCACTAATTATTTCTGAGAGAAAGACAAGATGAAAGAGGGATTAACTCACACATTTTCAGTATGACGCTGCCAAATGAATAATTTCCTTGCTACAGTAAGTTGTCCCTCTTCTACAGTAAAACAGTATTTAGTGAAATTACTAGGAGTGCTCTAATGTCCTGCCTTACCTAGTGCTTCATTTTCTGTAAGAAACACATTTGAAAGACAAGGAAAATATTGCAGAGTATTCACTTACATTATCATCAATTTGACAGTTATAGAATTATGAAATAATTTTGCCAATGCTCTTTAGTTATTAAAAATGAGACAATCAAATGAGCCACAAGAGCTAAGAATAAGTGATGAAACAAAAATTAACTTTACAGAGAACTCAAAAAGGCAAATAGGAGAAATTGAGTGACTATTTTGGGAGAATAAATTAGTTGCTAGAAGAGTTTTGAAAAATTCAGCAAAGTTGTGGAATTAATCAAAAGGAGCTTATTCTATAAGAAGTCAAGAAGTGTGATTTTTGACTAATGGTATAATAGCATGGAATAAAATTTGAAGATTTTAATAATTTGATATAAAGTAAGAGAAGCAGAGAGAGGCTGATTCTCTCGAGACATGAAAAAAGGGTTTTAAAGACATGAAAAAAACCCTTGCACATGTTATCCATGGAGTTAGTATGATGTCATAACTATTAAACTGAAAAACACTAATGAATAGGGGGAAAACCACTTATTTTTAGTGGATAAAGTATTTAGAGTTGTATTCTTCTAGATAATTTTTTACTATCATAAATTATTTATAGTTGGAGATTCACATCTCCTTGAACTGGAAGGGACCTCTGGTGGTCATCTTGTCCAGCCCCCTGCCCTCTCTGCAGGAGCAAGCCCCATCCCTGATATCTATTTGCCCCAATCCCTAAATGGCCACCTCAGTGATTGAGCTCATAACCCTGGGTTTAGCAGGCAAATGCTCAAACCACTGAGCTATCCCTCATTTTCAAAGGTGTTGAAACCAGCTAGAAATGTAAATGCATAGCAATAGTGAAAGTCAGGTCACTTTTCTACGTCATTAAGTATAGATTTAGGTGTTGCAGCGAAAGTTTTAACCATAAGTTCTGTGCTCCTTGGAGACGTTTTCATACAATTATAGATAATTAAATATAATTACCTCCTTTTGTGTTAAATAATAGAAATCGTTTTCTCAACAATTATTTTTTGCCTCCAGGAAAAAGTAAGAAGAATTTGAAGTGCAAAAATTCCCAGTTGTATCCTTTTATTGAGACTCAGATTTGTCCTTGTGACAAGTACAATGCTCAACCTGTTGGGAACTGGTCAGACTGCATTTTGCCGGAAGGCAAAGTGGAAGTATTACTGGGAATGAAAGTGCAAGGTGATATAAAGGAATGTGGGCAAGGCTATCGTTACCAGGCCATGGCATGCTATGATCAAAATAGTCGGCTTGTGGAAACATCACGATGCAACAGTCACGGTATTTAGAGACATCTTTTGTTTCTATCTTCACATAGTTGTTGTTTAAATGTAACTCTTGAAATTTTGCGGGCCATATATACAGACAGAATTAAAATATTAATATTTATTGGTTTGACTGAATGCATGAAATGATGTGAAACATGTCATGGAGACCCCAGAAGTACCTCCAAACACAACATACACTGAGTAACACTAGTGACCTTGGAAGACTCATTCTGACTCATAGACAAACATTCCAGGCTTAGAGATTGTTAAAATACAGTAGAACCTCAGGTATACGAACACCTCGGGAGTGGAAGTTGTTTGTAATGCTGAACAAAATGGTATGGTTCTTTCAAAAGTTGACAACTGAACTTTGACTTAAAGTTTACTGTGCTAAAGAGAAATGCTGCTTTTAACAACCCTAATTTAAATTAAAGAAGCACAGAAACAGTTTCCTTACCGTGTCAAATCTTTATTTTAACTTTACCTTTTTAATTTTAGTAGTTTATGATTAACATAGTACAATACTGAATTTGCATCTTGTTTCATTTGTTGTACTTTCAGTTCCAAATGAGATGTGCAATTGACTGGTCAGTTCATGAATCTGGGGTTCATAATAGTGAAGTTCTATAATGTTTAGAAGTAAAATTGTGCTAAATTACCGGGAATCGATTGGGTTGCATCTGATATACCTTAAACGTTTGCCAATTTCATTTTATGTATAACCACACTTTTGATTTGCTTTGAAGGCTGCCGAGCCAAATCTTTGACAAATAAGATTTGGTGCAGTAGTGCTTTGCAAAGAATGGAATTCTTTCTCGTCTGCACAGCTTTAGGCTAGTAGTAATCTCCTTGTAACAAGGTCAGCCTGCCCTCTAGCATCCCTCTGCAGCTGAGGGCATTAGGTGTGGTCTTGACTGCTGCCTTCTGAGTCCTGAGGGGGAATCTGACACACCCTGTCCAGAGTGCTGTCATCTCCTTCCCCAGGTTCATGGCCAGTCTCCAGACACTGGGCCTGGGCTTGCCCAAGTCAAAGCTCAGCGCTCACTTGGAGCTGTGCCAGTGCTGCTGGATTCCCAGGCAGTATAAGCACCTTCCTGGGTCAAGCTCCTGAATGGAACTGCCTGCCCTAGCTCAGCAACTTCCTTTATATTGGCCTGCCGGGCCCTGATTGGCTGCCACTGAGACAGCTGCTTTACCCTCCCTGGATGAAGGGAAGAAGGATTCTTTCGAAGATGGGTTTACTTTAGAAAGTGCAGTATCTACACTGGCTTTCTTCTTTCGAAAGAAGCTCTTTTGAAATTAGAGTATGCAGATGAGGTGCCAAATATGCAAATTTATACCTCATTTGCATTTTTGATTTACCTCACTTGCTTACCTCTTTGGAAAGAGGATTGCAAGTGTAGATGCACCCTAAGTGAATGGCAGGCAGAAGTGTGGCAAATGGAGATGCTCGAGCTCTGTATGGTCTCAGTATGTTTAATTCACTTGAATTAAGAAGAGCAGAGGGTACTTGGCACTTTGAGGGCAGCTCTCAGATTCTTACCAGATCAGGCCAGATATCCAAATTTGCCTGTTTACTTTACCAAGGAGGCAAATCGTATTTAAATGGCCATGAAGCCATCTTTAAAAAATTATAAAATTGAGACTTAACCTCAGTGAAATTCTTCCATTTTCTACTTTGCTGCTGATGTGTTAGGTCACATTTTTAATTTGTTGTGGCTGTTATGCATAGCAAGTCGCTAGTTGGTGATTTATTTTCATCATCCTCTGTGAACCTGCAAAAGACGTTTACAGATCTCTGTGTTTCTTTGTGATCTGTTAATTAGATCTGAGAGAGCTTGAACAACCCACACTAAGTAGTAGACATTCTTAGAACAAAAAAACCTACTGAGCCTTTAGGGACCTTAGTCAGGGCAAACATGAAACAATAACAGTCCAGGAGAAGCCACAGGTGTCTAACGTCAATCATTGAATTGGATAATGTCACGTTTTGTGTTAACTCTTGCAAGAAAATTTGCGTGGGATGCAGGAGTTATTCTGTAATCTGTAGATGCAACTATGTTAGGGAACATGGTTGATATATAACTAGCAAAGAAGAGGACAAAATAGGGTAATATTCAGCTGTCTCTAGAGCAGGGAAAGGTTCCGTTCGTGCACTTGCAGAAATTGGGGCCTTTTGCCCAGCGGTGCAGACAGCTGCTGTGGGCCTTGGGGCCAGGTGGGAGGGGGGCCCAGCTCTGCAATCTGTAAGGAGCAGGGCCAGCGACAGTCAGCTCTCAGCACTAGCCAGACTGCAGGGGTTCCTCCTCCCCCCACTCCCTCACAACCATGTGCAGCCAGAGCAGCGCTGCTGCAGCATTTCAAAAAGGTCCAGAACTCTTGCTGCTGCTGCTGCCATGGCTGGTCATCCAGGCCTGAGGGCAACTGTCCCTTAATCCCCTCTGTCATTGGCAGGTCTGCTCTTGCCAGAAACTGCCACCCCCTCCCAATTATGCACAAACATAAAATGAGGCTCTTATATTAATCATGGTACAGACCATGAATAACTTTCTCCTTCAGTACATTTGGGTAAATGGGAGCAGGACTGGATTGTTAATCTGCCCACCGCTGACTCCCATCCCTATATCACCTTTGCCTGTATGCCTGGGAAAACACAGATGATGTGTCTGTGCACCCTGTCTCTGTTGCTCATAGTTTCTTTTCTTCCCCTCTGTGCTTCACAGTGGAATGCAGTATAAGACCAGGGCCCAAAATATTCTGATTAAGACACTCTCAGCTTGAATTTTTAGAAATCGATTAGTTTCAAACATTTCCGGTTTTTAGTACTGCAGCATTTCATAGAATCACAGAGATGGAAGGGACCTCAGGAGGTCATCAAGTCCAGATCCCTGCCCCAAGCAGGATCAATCCCAGCTAAGTCATCCCAGCCATGACTATGTCAAGCCAGGACTTAAAAACCTCTAGGGATGGAGATTCCACCACCTCTCTAGGCAACACATTCCAGTGCTTCACCACCCTCCTGGTGAAGTTTTTTTCCTAATATCCAACCTTCTCCTCTCCTTCTGTCACTTCAGACCATTACCCCTTCTTCTGCTGTCTATCACCACTGACAATAGCATGGGCCAGGGTGTTTTCTTTTTTGTACTGTTTACACTGGTTTTACTGGTTCCTTGTTCTTCTACAGGGCTTTTTGCATGCGGGTATGGGTAAATTAAGCCCAAGAGGCACAATAACAAATGAGCAAAAGTCACCTTCTCTTTTCCTCCTGCAGCCCTTTTTCTTTGTGTACTCACTACCTACTAGCCTCTTCCTTTTCCTTGGCCCCAGAAGCAGTGATAAAGGTGCTTCCACTTTCATCCACCTCTCCTAGGTATATGTACTTCCTGGGACAACTTCATCTTTTCCAAGTATCAACTTCCTCACTCTATCTCAACAGCAGCTGCTCACAGGATTGTCTCCTGGTCCCTGGCTCTGTCATCCCCATTTGCGTGACAGCTATTCATTGGGACTTGTCTATGGGTCTGGGGAGAAGGGACAAACCCTTCCTTTCTACACGCTCCTAGATGGGCTGTGCGTGCTCTGCAGGATTCTGTGTTTCTCTGACTATCTGTGTTCTCAGTCCACCACCACCCACATCCTTTTTAGCCAGAATACAGGTGCCCAAAGGGATTCCTACATTGTCCAAATGCTCCCCCGATCTTAGCTCACAGAGTTCGTTGCTGCAGAAAGTGTTCACCTTCTACTACTCCTCCGTGTGTGCGCAGCTCTGGAGTAGGCCTGGAGCCCACCAACCACTCTTCCCTGGGAACTATGAGAGTGTTCAAGGGAGATATTTGACGACACCCTTCCTGCTCCTATTTCCCCAGTTTCTGTGCTATCAGGGAGGGGGTCCTCTGCTCCCCCATGTTGTTCCCCACCTAAAAACATTCAAAGGCCAGCTAAGGACTTAGCTGGGGGAGCCCCTCTAGCACCACCAGCAGCATGATGTAAAGGAACGGTCTCAAAAGTTCACATAGCTGCTCATTTGCATATTTGTATGGCTAATTTGCATAGTTGTGCAGGATCACCTGCGAGCAGAGGCTGCTACTGCAAGACAACAAACTGTGTAAATGTGGTTCTGGCAGCAAAAGTTCCCTTTGTCAGCAGCCCCTTATGCCTGGAAAATATCAGGCATATGGAGCTGCTGACAATGGGGGTTTTCACTGGCAGAATAACTTTTCCACGGCTTGTTTTCAGCCAGCAGCAGCCTCTGCTGGCAGGGCGATCTCATATGACTATGCAAATTAGAGGTGTGCATATGCAAATGAGCATCCTTTGCCTTTTCAAGACCCCTCTTTTACATCACACTGCAAGCAGCACAGCCCTATATAGACGTAACCTATATGTTTTGTACCTTTGGAGAGGTGATTGGTATTGAAGGTGCTGCTTCTGAGTTGCTTTAACCAGTTTGCGGATCCTTGGATTGGAAGGGTTTACAGTTGCTGCCAAATGCAGTGGGACCTGAAGTGTCCACACAGTGAAAAAACAAGGGGCAGTTGGGCCTGCAACCCACTCAGTCTGAGTGGGATCGGACTACACTGTTTCTCCCAAAGTGAAAGGCAGTCAGCCAGGCCTGTTGCATGAGGGGGGTGCACTTGAGAAGGACTTAAATGGAGTCTAAGATGCAGTTCATTCATTATTTTGACAGCAACAATTTGTGAGCTCATTCTTGGCCGTCATATCTGTCATTTTCCAGTCAAAATAAACTAAGCTGTAAAGTGTCTGTGTGGTTTCATTAGAGTCATAGTTAGAGGATTTGATCATTGTGTTGTAGACTTCAGTTTTGAACTGACATTGCTAAACACTCATTGCTTTTAATTTAAGAAGCTATATTCACATGGCAGAGGGAAAACAACAGCATTGCTTAGATAAAAATATCTCGAGCTGTTGTTCCTCTTGGTATCTATATCACATTAAAAATTCATTGTGAATTAATGCAAGAAGATGGAACAGTTTAATAGGAATATGTGACCTGCTTATCAGCTTTCATTGTTGGGCTATGCACCTTCAGGTCTTTTACATGGTTGTTTCATTAATTTGATTTTGGTCCCCTTAAGTTTTGTTAATTATTTTTAATAGCAAATTGTGCTGATAAATAATGCCAAGAATATGAAAGTATTTTGCAAGCATTCAGAGTGACAGAACTCACTTTGAGGTAAAAGCTGCTCTCCAAGATATGCGTGTACCGTTTTCTGATTCTCCCTAGTTTCTTGAATAATGAACACGGCTGCCTATCAACATCAACACAGCTGCCTATCCTATTGTGGTGAAAATATATAAAATGGCTTTAAAAAAAACAGTTCATTGCTCAAAAAAGGCTCTAGTTATTAGTCCTAGAGGCACATCTGTGCTTTGAATTATGAAGTGTTATATAATACTAAATAAGGGGTAGCCAACCAGTTAGGGATGAAGAGCCACAGATAGAGTACAAAGAACCATCTATCTAGCTGTCTATCGATATAACATGTAGGCTGTGTCTACACTAAATACATATTCAGCGCCTTATTAGCTTGCGGGCGGCCACGGCACTTCGAAATTGACGTGGCTCGCTGCTGCTTGGCTCGTCCAGACGGGGCTCCTTTTCGAAAGGACCCTGCCTACTTCAAAGTCCCCTCATTCCTATGAGCAGATGGGAATAAGGGGACGTCGAAGTAGGCGGGGTCCTTTTGAAAAGGAACTCCATCTGAACGAGCTGCGCGGCAGCGAGCCGCATCAATTTCGAAGTGCCGTGGCCGCCCGCAAGCTAATGAGGCACTGAATATGTATTTGCATGGCCATTTCGAAGTTTGGGGCTAGTGTAGACATAGCCGTAGTGATATATATAAATATAATATATATCTATAGAGATATAAAAATAAATATATAATATATGGCTCAATGCCCTCTCCCTCCCACAGAGCCAGACACCCCCCAGCCCCCTGCTATAACCCAATCCCCCACCCCACCCTCAGAGCCAGGCACCTGCAGCCCTTCCCTCCCCTAACTTGATGCCAGCAATTCACCAGAGCTGCTGCTGCTGCTGCTGCTGCTGCTGCTGCCCCTGCCCCACAGCCACCGCCATCACTGCTGCTGCCATGTGCTTCTTCCACTAAGCAGTGGGCACATGCATAGAGAAGCAAGTGACACTCCTGGTGCGCAGCTCTGAGGAGGATCTGCATTTAATAGCTCAAAGAGCCACATGTAGCTCAAGGGCCACGGGTTGGCTACCCCTGTACTAAGTATTCAAAAAAAAAAAAAATCCTAGGCCTCACACATGAGGCACCCAAAAGTAATACGTACATTTGACCTTCATTTTACTGTGCCTCCAATTTCCCATCCCTGTTTGCTATTCTCAGAATGCCCAAAAATCAACTGAAAATTTTGAAAACATAATTTTGACTTACATTCTGCCGAAAACCTCAAACAATTTCCTTTTTTGTTTGATCCGTGGGGGGGGCGGGCGCACGGGTGCGGTGGTTCAGAATGATCAGTTAGCTGAAAAATCCATTATTCTCCTCACTCTACACTTCGCCGGTGGTGGTTGTAGGTGTTTGCTGGCGGGAAAGGAATGGTGAGAGCCACCAATCTTGAGTCCCATTTCAGGTCTTAGAGGGGAGTGTGCTCTAGTCAGCGCAGTCTTCCACTCTTTCCTCACAAAATGTAGAACCTTCTTCCCTCTCCCCTAGTCTGTCCTCATCCCAGTCTTCCTTTCCTCCTCACCTGACCATTTTCACTATCTTTGCTCTCTGTGCTTCCAGTCCCTGTATTGTTGACCACTCAGTCCCAATTTTCTACCACATTTGACAACTCCGTCTGCTCTGGCTCTCCTCACCTCTTGGCCTCCCCTTGCCTGCCCATATTTTCTTCCTCCTGCCTCTTCCTCATTTTCCTCCCTGGTCATCTCAACTGATCTCTGTCTCTGCACCCGACATCTTTGTCCTAGTTTCTGAGTCCAGCCAGTGCTATTGCACCCTCTGCACCTGAGGGCCCCACTGTGTTCCTCTCATATCCTTCACCTTCTGCCACTCACTTTCAGTCTCAGTTTCCTTACTTTCTTCTTCGAGTGTCCCCGTAGGTGCTCCACCATAGGTGACGGCTTGGCCGGCGCCGCAGATCGGATCTTCCAAGCAGTTTCTGCCGGACCGCGCATGCGCCGGCACGCGCCGCTCCCTGGCGCGCTCCTGGCCATGTGCGCGATCCGGTCCCCGCCAGTTCCTCTCAACCGCCGTCGGCTGCAGACGGAATCCGACTAGGCTAAAGCCACATAGCGTATTCAACGACTTTATTTGTTTTTCTCTTTAAAGTTTTTCAGTTCTTAGGATACCATAAGTAACCGGTTGTTATTTTGTAAAAAAAAAACAAAAAACAAACAACAAACAAGCTACGGAGGGACAGCTCAAGCCAGTCCCAGTAACCAGCGCCGGAGGCCGGGAGCTAGGGCCATCAGCCCTCCTGCTGAGGCAGGCCATCGGACGGGGAAACAGCACAAAGAAGTGCTAAGTACCCAAAAACAAACTCAAAGACTCACCAACAATGTCCTCCTCAGGCTTTAAAAAATGTGAGTCCTGCCGAGAGGCGATGCCAGTGTCCGATGGGCACAGTCTATGCATAAGGTGCCTGGGGGAGTCCCATGTGGCACAAAAATGCGCCTTCTGTGCAAAGTTAACGACCAGAGCACGGAGAGACAGGGAGATGAGAATTAAACTGCTGCTTCTTGACAAGGCCCTCCAGCCAGACGTGCCGGAGCGGCCGCAGCAGGAGGGACCCTCCGGGGCCCTTAGAAGGAAAGCTGCCTCCCTCACTCCATCAGCGCAAAAACGGAGGAAAGTTTCTCCAACCCGATCCCTGCCGGCAGCAACAGTGAGCGGGACGGGAGGAGCGAGCAGCCCCCAGCCGCAGCAACAGCTGATCGGCGGCGGCACGGAGAGCCACGTGGAAGCGGCTCAGCCTCCGATGATCAGCCAGCCGCCCCGCACCGCAGGCAGGGCGGCGGCTAAGCAAGCGCCGGTACCAGCGGCACCGCAGGCAGCGGCACCGATCCCCGGGGAACCGGCGGTGCAGAGCGCGCAGGCACGTAGCCTGCAGGCGCACAAGGACTCCGCACGTGTGGCACCGCCCTCGAGCGTGCCTAGCACGGTGCCGACAGGGCCGGGATCCCCCGCCCATCAGGGGGCGGAGTTACCTCCTCAAGGGAGGGGGAAGGCTGCACACAAGAGGAGGCATTGCAGCCCCTCTCCAGACAGGGCTGTGGAGCTCTTCTCTCACAGCCCTCCGCTCATGTTGCAGACTCCAACCAGAAGGCAGGGGCCCCCCCTAGCCTACCCGGAGCCCCCTTCTCCTTTCCTGCAATCAGCCTCCCCATGGCTGGCACCACCCTCGCCCTTCCTGGGATTTGAATCGCTGGACTATTATGCAAAATCGCTCTCTCCAGTGTCTCGACAATCCCCCTCTCCCAGACACACAGGGTACGTGCAAAGGGAATGGTCAAGGTCACGGTCACCTTCCCAGGAACAGTGCCTATACTGCCATGGTCGTCCCTACCACGCGGGGCATGGACACCATCGGCAATCTACCAGGGAGAGATCCCCACATATTACCTCGTACCCCCGAGGGCAATCGCGATCGGGGACGGAGACTCAAGCATCCCAGGGGGGACTGGCCGTGGACCCACGAGATTTTCCCTCGCAAACCTCCAGCGAGAGGGCGCACCATCACCATCAAGAACCGGAAGAGTCCAAAGAAATGTACCCCAGCGGTTCCTCGTTTTCCTCCCCGGATGAGGCCACGGCCTTAGGGGACGTCCATCCCAAGGACGATCTCAAACAGTTTCAGGAGCTGTTTAAGAGGGTAGCTTTCACGCAAGGCATCCAGACAGCACAAGTGCAAGAGAAACATCATAAGCTCCTTAAAAATTTGAGCTCCCCGGCCTCCTCCAGAGTAGCAATCCCGCTTGATGAAGCGATCTTGGAGTCCGCCACTACCATATGGCACACCCCGGCAACTATTCCGCCTGTCCAAAAGAGAGCGGATAAGAAATACTTCGTGCCGGCGAAGGGCATGGAGTTCTTGTTTAGCCACCCCCAGCCAAACTCCTTGGTGGTGGAGTCCTCGCAGCAAAGATTAAAAACATCTCAATTTAAAACAGGGGGAATGGACAAAGATGCCAAGAAGCTAGAGCTGTTCGGCAGAAAGGTCTACTCCTCCTCCACTTTAACCTTGCGAATGGCAAATTATGCAGCGCACTTGGCGAACCATAATTTCGACAACTATGCCAGATTAACTTCCCTCATGGACTCGCTTCCAGAGGACAAAAAGCCGGTCCTCAAGGCCATAGTGCAAGAGGGCTACGCGGCTGCGAGGATGGAAGTTCAGATTGCTTTGGACGTTGCGGACACGGCAGCACGTTCCACAGCAACTGCAGTGGTGATGCGACGGGAGTCCTGGCTCCAGACCTCGGGCATACCGAGAGATCTGCAGGCGAAGATAATCGACCTTCCCTTCGACTTGCAGAAGCTGTTTGCTGAATCAACTGACTCGGTCCTTCATTCCAGTAAAGACTCAAGAGCCACACTCAGGACCCTGGGGATTTACACCCCTCCATACTCAAAGAAAAGGTACTACCCACAGCAAAGGCGGTACCAATACCAGCAACAGCGCCCCCAGTATCACAGGGGTTACGAGCAAGGGCGGCATCAGCAGCACCAGCAGTACAGAACCCCCAGGCGACGCTCACAACAGGGCCGTCCGTCCTCGGGGCGGGGCCAAAGGCCACAAGTTTGACATACAAATCCAGGGCTGCGCCATCACCACCATTGCACAACATCATCCGAAACGACTTTTTCACCATCGCCTCCGACCATTCTACGACCAGTGGCAAAGGATCACCACAGACAAATGGGTGCTGGAGATCATAGCCACGGGGTACGCCATCCCCTTCCAGTCGCTCCCGCCGCCGCGACCCCCGCCCAAGCCCCACCCCCAGGAGGCCTCCCATGTAGCCAGGCTCAGGCAGGAGGTGGCCCACCTAGAGTTCATAGGGGCGGTGGAAAAGGTGCCGGAGCAACTGCAAGGGAAAGGGTTCTACTCTCGGTATTTCCTGACGGAGAAAAAGACAGGAGGCTGGAGGCCCATCTTAGACCTTCGTGGCCTCAACAGGTATCTGCGCAAGCAACGTTTTCGGATGATCACTATTGCCTCCATCCTTACAGCACTGGACGATGGAGACTGGTTCGCAGCCCTCGATCTACAAGACGCGTACTTCCACATAACCATTCATCCGGCTCACCGACGTTTTCTCCGGTTCATGGTGGGCAACGAACACTTCCAATACAAGGTCCTACCGTTTGGCCTTTCCTCGGCCCCCAGAGTCTTCACCAAGACCTTGGCAGTGGTGTCAGCCTACCTGCACAGACAGGGGGTGTTTATTTTCCCGTATCTGGACGACTGCCTGCTCAAAGGGACCTCGAAAAGGGAGGTTCTCCGCATGATACGCGTCACAGCAAACACGTTCTCCGCACTTGGCCTGGTTATCAATATGGCAAAATCAAAGATAGACCCCTCACAGGACATAGAGTTCATAGGGGCTCGCATAAACTCAGTCTCGGCGAGAGTATACCTTCCAGAGGCTCGCTTTCGAGCCATCGGTTCCCTCGTGCAGGTCATCACCTTCAGCCCTACGGTGCCGGTCTTGACGTGCTTGCAGCTGCTGGGCCACATGGCAGCGGCTACGTTTGTGGTACAGAACGCCAGGTTGCACATGCGCGGCATGCAACATTGGCTGGCAAGTGTATACAAGCCGGCAGTACACACCGTTCACAGGGTGGTGTCGCCCCCACCAGGGGTGCGCGAATCCCTGCAATGGTGGGTAAACCCCGGGAACTTGCTAACAGGGGTACCCTTCCATCAGCCGCAAATATCGTTTTTCCTCACTACGGATGCCTCCCTCATAGGGTGGGGAGCGCACATGGGCGAAGAGGTGGCTCAAGGACTGTGGTCACCCACGGAACAGTCTCTGCATATCAATGTTTTAGAGCTCAGAGCAGTGTTCAACGCCTGCAAACACTTTCGAGACCGTATACAAGGCAAAGTCGTCGGGATCAGTACAGACAATACCTCCACCATGTTTTACATAAACAGGCAAGGAGGAGCTCGATCCCGTACCTTATGCGCGGAAGCAATCCGCCTATGGAACTGGTGCATCGCCCACGATATAATCCTGAGAGCCTCCTACTTGCCGGGCACGCACAACGTGAAGGCAGACCAGTTGAGCAGACGTTTTGCGCTCACCCACGAGTGGCAGATCCGTCCCGATCTACTACGGCCCATTTTCCACGCATGGGGGTTTCCCCAAATAGATCTGTTTGCCACTCAGCACAACAAACAGTGCCCACGATTCTCCTCCAGAGCAGGGCTGGGCCGGGGGTCCCTGGGGGACGCGTTTGCGATCCCGTGGGGAGGCCCCCTGCTTTACGCGTTTCCCCCCGCAGTGCTGATCCACAAGGTTCCGCAAAAAGCCAGGAGAGACAAGGCTCGGATGATCCTGATAGTCCCAACATGGGATCGCCAACCATGGTTCCCCCTACTCCTGCGCCTGTCGGACCGCCCACCGATGCCTCTTCCGGTGGCGCCGGACCTGCTCACGCAAGCCCAGGGGTCCATAGTGCATCCGCACCCCCAAAGCCTGCGACTGCAAGCGTGGCTAATCCATGGCTCAGCTCCCTAGAGAGCACATGCACAGTGGAGGTACAGCAAGTCCTAGAAAGTAGCAGGAGGACTTCCACTAGGAAAACCTACAAACAAAAATGGACTCGCTTCATGGCTTGGTGTTCTACCAAGCAGCTGGCCCCCCTTTCGGTGCCTATACCTACAATTCTAGAGTATTTACTGGACCTCAAGAGAGCAGGACTCTCGCTATCCTCGTTAAAGGTCCACCTGGCCGCCATCTCGGCGTTCAGACATGAGGAGGGAGGGCACACGGTGTTCGCCCACCCTATGGTTACCAGGTTCCTCAAAGGGTTGGTAAACCTCTACCCCCCTCGGAAACCGATTCCACCTTCGTGGAGCTTGGACCTGGTGCTTACCACACTCATGGGACCACCGTTCGAGCCCTTGGCCACGGTTCCCCTTCGCCTCCTTACAGTAAAGACGACCTTTCTTCTTGCAATTACGTCAGCCCGTCGGGTGAGCGAGCTTGCGGCAGTCATGGCAACGCCACCCTGTACTGTCTTTTCCAAGGAGGCGGTAACCATACGGCTGCATCCAGCCTTTGTTCCCAAAGTTTCTTCCGAGTTTCACATCAATGAACCTATTGTTCTACCCTCGTTCTATCCAAAGCCTCATAACTCCAGCGAAGAGGCGCGCCTACACCTCCTGGATGTGAGGAGGGCGCTAGCCTTCTACGTAGACAGGACCAAGTCCTTCCGAAAAACGGATAGACTCCTGGTCTCCCTCGCTCCCAAATCTAAAGGAGAAGGTCTCTCATCGCAGAGAATCTCAAAGCACATTGTATCCTGCATAAAAATGTGCTACGAGCTCAGAAAGACTCCTTTGTCGGCCACTCCCAGGGCTCATTCCACCAGGGCGGTGGCAACATCAACAGCCTTTTTCAAGGGCGTTGCATTGAAAGACATTTGCAGAGCGGCGACCTGGTCATCCTACGACACGTTCGCCAAACATTACGCCCTTCACAGGGTATTCCAAGAGGATACCCGTCTCTCTGCAGCGGTCCTCTCGGGGACCAGCTGCACATAATCCGATTACCCACCACCTATCTGGGTTACTGCTGGGTAGTCACCTATGGTGGAGCACCCACGGGGACACTCGAAGAAGAAAGAGAAGTTACTCACCGTAGTAACGGTGGTTCTTCGAGATGTGTCCCCGTGGGTGCTCCACTTCCCGCCCATCCTCCCCGCTTCGGATCTCTGTTAGTGTTTTGCAGGGGCAACCGAGGCGGTTGGTCGAGGAACTGGCGGGGACCGGATCGCGCACATGGCCAGGAGCGCGCCAGGGAGCGGCGCGTGCCGGCGCATGCGCGGTCCGGCAGAAACTGCTTGGAAGATCCGATCTGCGGCGCCGGCCAAGCCGTCACCTATGGTGGAGCACCCACGGGGACACATCTCGAAGAACCACCGTTACTACGGTGAGTAACTTCTCTTTCTCCTAGCCTCCTTGCTCAGCCAGTCCCCAGCTCCCAGATCCAGTCTCCTTCCCAGGTAGTGTCAGTTGCCTCCCCTGCCAGCTTCCAGTCCAGACTCCACCCTCACCTCCCGCCCCTACAGAGTCCTTGTCCCAAACTAATCATCCCAACCCCCATCACACAGGTCTGCCTCTTGTCCGTTCTGCATCTGAATCAGGCAGCTTCCTACTCCATGCTGGTATGTGGAGAGAGAAGTCGTAAGAGAAGGCATCTGCTGTCAGTTTAAGCACCCAGACCTGGCATGTTTTTCAGAATCCCAGAATTACAGGAAAAGCCCATTGAATTCTGATCTTGAACATGGTGAATGGAGGTGGGATCTTCAGGCAATTTAGCTGCTGAAATCTAAGAATTTTCTGCTGAGCTTGTTATTTTTTCAGATGCTTATAATGTGACTAAATTTGGATAGATTTTCAATGGGATGACAACAGGCACCTCCCTTACGCAAAAGGGTTACAGTTTT
This sequence comes from Carettochelys insculpta, assembly GCF_033958435.1. NCBI lineage: Eukaryota > Metazoa > Chordata > Testudines > Carettochelyidae > Carettochelys > Carettochelys insculpta. The sequence continues at coordinate 227,207,240 of NC_134138.1, forward strand.
CCAGCGGGTTTTTTTTTTTAACATGGGCAAAATAAAAATACTTTTTCTCTAACCTTGTTCTTAGAAATCGTTTAATTGGTCTGGCATTAGTATCTTACTGCAGTAAGTTTAATACCACATCAGAGATCTACTAAAAATATCATGGAATGAAAGGAATTAAGAACTGGAAAAGGCTTATCCTCAACCTGTTCTCCACTGGTTTATCTAATCTAGTTGCAGTTAGTCAAAATAGTCTTCCCTTGGGAGACATCCATTAAGAAATAGTTCTAGCTTAATAGATTTTACCATTGAGTGTACTAGACAAACAGCTTTTTCTTTTCATTTCTCAGTTTCATTCCATTACTCTTACTATGGATTTGGATTCCATCCTTGGTGTTTACAGCACTGAAATATCTGTGAATCTTTATCTTATGGCTTAATTTTTGCTTGGCATACCTACATGTTTGCTGTCAGTTCTTTTGTTTTCTTCATAGAGCAATATCTCTTGGCTTTCAGTAATCCTGGTACACTTTTCTGAATTCTCTCCAGTATATTTACATCTTTTTACTCCTGAAAGGCCCCAAGCTCTTTTCTGAATCCTAAGTGTGGTCAGGTCTCTCCAGCTTCATTTAAACCCTACATTCTGCTCATCTTGATGACGTAACATGCTGCCAGAAACAGGCGAGAATCATAGTGGAGCTACTCTTGCATGATTTGTGCACTCGGAATTTTCAGTGAGCTCAGGTGTGCAAGCAATGAAGTATTTGCCCAGTAGGCTTTCCCTAACAGCTGCTGCTAAAAATTACCATACACTAGGCCTTCAGGATGCCATTGTGTTAGGCACTGTACATACATATAGGAAGAGACTGTTACTTCTAAGGAAAAAAAAAACTAATTTATGGTCTAACTTCAGCCTTACTTTTTCCCCACTACCAAATAGACGGCTTTACTCCTGCACTTACAAGAGGGTGGAATAAACTTTAATAGGCCTTTTCCATCTCTACTTGCTATATATGTTTGTCACTTCTATTGAATATCTGTGTTGAATTAGCGTTTCATGTTGCAGTGTTTTGGTTTATTTTTCCCTAGGTGTATTAAGCTGGTGCTTTTGAGGTTGAATTTCATTTTATATGTTGCCTGTATTTCCAATTTCTTTAAGTCCCATGGTGTAGTTTTCATGTCCTCTGTGGAATTTACGAAGCCTTACAATGTACTATCTGTAAATATTAATGTGCTGTTTACCACTTTTTCCAGAGCATGAATAAAGATGCTAAATTACACCATATCTAACAATGAGCCCTGTATCATCCCATTGGGCACCACTTACCAGTTTAATATAAACTTCAACTTCTTGTCAGTCATTGTAGTTCTTCAGCTATTGTTCTGTTTCTATCCATTTGATAGTGCCCGTATTCAAACCTATTTGAGCAATTTTTTTTTCAAATATAGGTAGGATTATTTTAGTTACTGTATCAAATACTTCACTGAACTCTAAATATAGGACACATTTCTCATTTTTATCCACTTATTTTGTAATTCAGTCAGAAAAGCTACCAGGTTACTCTGGCATTGCTTGCTTGTTCGTGTGTTTGTTTTGTTTTGTTTTAAATAAAACCCCATGTTGCTTATGATTCTGTTATCTCCTTGACAATAATACAGTTCTTCATTACGTTTCAGGAGTAGAGGACACAGTGCTGGCAGTTAGGAGATACAATTCATGTCCAGCTCTGCATAGAATCTATTCTTGTGCCCTTCTTTATTTCACTAGACTATTTCAGTCTGTTTATAATATAGGGAACATATGAATGATGGTCTTGAGAGGAAAACATGGAAAATAAGAAATCTAAGGATATTTTACATCTTGCAGTGCCAAGCAAATTGAAGAATTTCTGAAAAGATCTGTATTGTGACACTGATTGCTTGTATATTTCCTCACCTGCTGGGTCTTATGCTCTCCATTAGGCCAAGAAGCAGGAGGAAGGAGGAAGCATGCACTAATTAGGTCAGAGAAAATTTGACATGAGTGTGGCCTAATGCCCTCAGCACAGGACAGAGCTTTGTCAGGCAGAAGTAAGCTACAGGAAGGAGCAGGAGAGCATCAATTCTTTGTAAGGAGGAAGCCCTATTTAGAACTTCTTAGCTTGGACACGGGAGGTAGGATGTCTCTTATCGAAACAGGAGGACTCAGGGAGCCAAGAGTAGATAAGACAGTACAGCTTGTGTTTTTGGGGAAGGGAAGAGAGGAGAACAAAGACAGCCTAATTTTCTTAACTCTCATTCTCTATTAGAAGCCATTTATTGAGGTGGCTGAGATTGAGTCTAAGCTGATGTGAAAAGGAGGAACAGGGATGCACAATGTTGAGTAAAGGCTTTGAGTGAGGGTAGGTTTGTGGGGTCAAGGAAATAAGTTGGGATCACTCAGGAAAGTGCTGTGACCACAATGCTTACTTCAGATGTGTGTGTATTTTCCATTTTCTAGTTCTTTGATCTGTACTCTGTTTCAATATTGGTTTCACTTATTTGCTGGGAAAGTAGGGAAGTGTACAGCACAAGTGAACTGCAGCCTGTTCTTTATAAAACACATAACTGCTTCTTTTGTAGCCTACCTCTGTCATCATTGGTATGCAGTTTAGTTTGAGGAAATAATGTCCTCCAAAACTGAACACATTTTTATGGAAATAATATTATGGTTTATTTAATACAGTAAATAGCAAGTACAAGATCACTGTGTGGCTCTTTAAATTTTAAATTAGAATTGCTGCAGGGCCAATAAACTTGTATTTGTATCCTAATCACGGAAAGTGATTGTACTTCATATAAACCACTTTGTTTATTCTACAGTGTTTAGGTCTGTCCTTCACAGAGTAATTTTGATTCATGACCCATGTAAACTGAGACATGTTCTCTCACGTAGGGGATGAACATACTAGCATGGCAGACTGTTGTACATTTTTTATATAGGTCATATTACCCTTCTTAATTCATGTCAGTTTGTTGTTAATACTTAGGCACAGTCAACCAGTCCAGGATAGTTTGTCTGCTGCCTTGTTAGTGTGAGATTATTTCCCCCTTTTGCATTAATTAAATGACATACATTGATCTGGACTGACTCTACAAAGCACTCTATGGCTACAAGGCTTATGCAGGGGATTATAGTGGAATATCTATTTATCAGTGAATATTTTTGCACCATCTGTTGAGAGTATGTGAAGTGAAGAATTTTTTACTGTGTTGCTCATGTGCCTAATAACCAAATCTCAAATATTATAGAAGTGTACGTGTGATCTCACACACAAGTTGATAACGTGGTGCATCCACTTTTATCAGTTATTTTTTATTTTTCTCTTTCTCTTAAAATATTTTAAACAATGGAGAGCTATGAAAGGAAAATAAAGATCTTAGAAATTAAAATAAGAACTTTTGGTTTTTCATTAAGCATACCTGTATAAAACATGTTCTGTTCTTTCCATGCTAGTGTAGTTGCATCTTAGCACAACCACTTAAGGCTACTAAAAACACTTTTAGGGCAAGTATTTTACTTTTCCATACTTTGTATAGTATCTGTAAGCTATTGTATTTGATACAACTTCTGTGCTGTCTTGGAATATGGTTCCTGTGCATTTTTAATATTTTCCTGTGTGAATCTCTTTGTGGTCAGGCAGACATATTTTTGGCATTATGCTGAATTTGTCATCAAGAAACTCAAAAACAGGTGCTTAGTAAGTATGGTTTGGATAAATACACATGTATTATAAATAAGGGCAGATGGAAGCATTACTCATCATCTATAGCACAAATACTGGCATAAGCATTACCCTTGACACTGTATTTGATTGTAAGTCTAAAAATAGCTGCCAACAGTATGTTGTAGCCAGGAACAGTTTGGCAAGTACTAGGCAAGAGAACAGTCATGGGATAAATTGCTCTTGCTCATACGGCCTTGCTGCCTTCTCATCCTCTGCCACCACTATGGCAGGTGACAACATAATCTTTCTGTCATTTGGTCATGACTCAAGAGACATCCATCAAATCTGAGTGTACGTGAAGCCTGTGTTTAGTCCACCAGAGACAGAACTGCTGATGCAGAAGAACACTAAGTATTAACAATTGTTCTCCAGTATTGAGGTCTTGAAAGGTAATCCTGGAAGTAAGAAAAGGGGCATGTTATAATATGATTAATCATTCAATGGGGTGTTCTGACAGAGTCATAAATGTGAGCACTCCTGGACAAAGAACAAATATCTTTTAAAGCCAAGGTAAATCCACATAGCTGTGCTCTTCTCTCAGTCCTGGCAGATCAGTTCCATGAAAGACATACTTCTACAACTCATAGAGCATAAAAAACAGTGATATCACAATTTTCTCTTAGAACTAGAGGACGGTACTTGTAAGAAAGAAGTAGGTTAGTTGTGCTGCTCTCATGTATGGGGTAATACCTGGCCATCTACTGAGCTGATCTGAAAAATAGTGAGGTTTTGAGAGACAGACTGCATGCTACAACCCAAGAAGCACAACCCAGTTGGAGTCAGACTTTACATGCAGACATCAGCACTTTGTGAACAGTAAAATCTTAGGTCCCCCTACTTATCACAGAATCCTAGGTGTGGAAGGGAAGTCATCTAGTCCAGTCCCCTGCCTAAAGCAGGATCATCAACCCCAGCTAAATCATCCCAGCCAGGACTTTGTCAAGCTGGGACTTAAAAACCTGTAGGCATGGAGATTCTACCACCTCTCTAGGTTACACATTCCAGTGCTTCACCCCCCCCCGCCCCCCCATTTGGCGAAAGAGGATTTTTTTCCTAATATCCAAACTACACCTCTCCTTCTGTAACTTCAGACCATTGCTCCTTGTTCTGCCATCCATCACTACTGAGAACTGCCTCTCTCCATCCTCTTTAGAGCCCCCCTTCAGGAAGTTGAAGGCTTCTATCAAATCACCCCTCACTCTTCTCTTCTGAAAACTAAATAAACCCAAATCCCTCAGTCTGTCCTTATAGGTCATGTGCTCCAGCCCCCTAATAATTTTCATTGCCCTTTGCTAAATCCACTCCAATGTATTTACGTTCTTTCTATATTGGAGCCCAGGACTGGACAGAATACTCAAGATGAGGCCTCACCCGTGCCAAATAGAGGAGAATAACAACTTCTCTAGATCTGCTGGAAATGCTTCTCCTAATGGACCCCAATATGCCATTAGCCTTCTTTTCTACAAGAGCACACTGTTGACTCATATCCAGTCTCTTATCCACTGTAATCCCCAGGTCCTTTCCTGCTATACTGCTACTTATCCAGTCAGTACCCAACTGATAACAATTCTTGGGATTCTTCCATCCCAGGTTCAGGACTCTGCACTTGTCCTTGTTGAATCTCATCAGATTTCTTTTGGCCCAATCCACCAATTTCTCTAGGTCATGATGGACCCTATCTCTACCCGCCAATGTATTTACCTATCCCCCTAGTTTAGTGCCATCTGTAAATGTGCTGAGGGTGCAATGCATCCCCTCATCCAGGTCATTAATAAAGGTGTTGAACAAAACAAGCCCCAGAACCAGTCCTTGGGGAATTCCACTTGAAACCGACCACCAACAAGACATTGAGCCATGGACCACTACCCATTGGGCCTGACCATCTAGCCAGCTTTCTATACATCTCACAGTCCATGGATCCAATCCATACTAATTTAACTTATGGGCCAGAATGTTGTGGGATGCTATATCAAAAGCTTTGCTAAAGTCAAACTGTATCACATCCATTGACTTCACTATGTCCACCGAGCCAGTTACCTCATCATAGAAGATAATCAGATTGGGTAAGACATGATTTGCCCTTGGTGAATCCATTTTGACTACTCTTGGTCACTTTCCCCTCTTCCAAGTGCTTCAAAATGAATTCCTTTAAGATCCCTGGAGACTGAGGCAAGGCTGACTGGTCTATAGTTCCCTGGATTGTCCTCCGTTCCTTTTTTAAAGATGGGCACTATATTTGCCTTTTCCAATCATCCGGTACCTCTCCTAATCTCCATGATTTTTCAAAGATAATGGCCAAAGACCCTGCAACAACATCTGCCTGTTCCCTCAGTACCCATGGATGCATTCAAACCAGACCCATGGATTTGTGCGAATCTGTCTTTCTTAAATAGCTCTTAACCTGTTCTTCCCCCATTGAGGACTGCCCAACTCCTTCCCATACTGCATTCCTTAGGGCCATAGTCTGGGAGCTGACCTTGTCCATGAAGACTGTGGCAAAAACAGCATTGAGTACTTCAGCCACAGGCTCCTTGCCCAGGAGCCCAGCATGGCTGTTGGCTCGGCTAGTCACAGGGGAATTTGGGTGCTGGTGGGGAGGCAGCAGTGATGGAACTCTTGTGGTGAAGTCTCCATCCTCACTCTGGACCTGACTAGCCAGGAAAGGGCGTTCTCTCTGTGGAAGAGGGACTAAACAAGCTGCCTGGAAGTGTAAAGAGTTGTAGTGTTTTAGTCTCATAATCTTTTCTTCACATCATGTTTATGGGGTAGTTTGCCTACAAAATCCTGCCTGAAGCATGTCCATTAGTCCTGAAACCAATCATAATTTTACTCCATTATAGTCCTTCCTGGAATTAAATGTAGTATAGCATTTCAGGTAGTAGATTCAGTTATGGCTTTATTGCATTGTAACTTACCATATTACATATTGAATGGTTCAAGCATATGGAGATTTTTACTACGTGTGACATCATTACAGGTTATTGTGGTACATATTAATTTGCCATTGGGCGGGGGGGGGCTAATTATACTTTTTAAATACAGTTGAAAGTAATTCAGATCTGTGACTTGAATGTTTTTGTTGATATACCAGCTAAGTGTAAGATTGCAAAGGGCTTGTTTTTTAGCTTCTTTCCTACAATGTACTTCACATATTACCCACTAGAACAATTATTTAGTGTACTATTTTGTATCGACACAGGAAACAAAGCAAAATATGTGGTGATCTAGTAGGCCATTTAAAAAAATATGTTCCCAGCAGTTTCCCTTTCTTATCCTAGTAGTCACTGAGCACATAATCCCCCAACCTTTTATGGGTATTATTTGGGGCTCACATCTGAGAGTGCCTGAATCTGTGACTGAGACCGTTGGAGAGAAATTGAATCCCCTGAGGTACAATCAGGCAAAATTAAAATACTTGGAGGGATAGGTATGCTAGAGTCTCAATAAATGAGCTAGATGAACCAGTCTAGGTTGGTTGAAGCTTACTTGCTGGCAAAAAAAGTGAATAATTTATCTCAAATGAAATGAAGTTGTTTTTCCCAGGTTTTAATTGGGGAGAGAAAAAATGACAAACACTAAAATTGTGTGTTACTGTACAAAATAGAGACAGCTTTGTATGGCTAAAATAATGTAAAAATAATGTTGATTTAGTGTAGATACCCTACTGTGTATACGGTAGTTTAAGATGTCAGGTAAACTCAACCTTGGAGATATAAAACAACTCCTGTTTTAATAACCAGCCAAAAATCCTCTCTTGACAGTTATTTTCTATTATTTCTTAAGTTTCTTGTCATAATACATTTCAAATTGCAATATTCCAAAAGTATGGAATTCAGATGTCTGGCTTTTCATTCCATCTTGAAGTTCTCGTTGCATCGTGTAGAAGATTTACAATTTGATTTTTATACCGTAACATTTAGTGTAAAATGGAACTTTGAGGGCTGGCACAACTGAATTCCAGGATTAACCTAGAGATGATCCCTAATTGATGTCATCCATACTACTGCATATCATATAATTTTCAAAAATATGTCTAAAACAATGTACCTTTCATAGAGTATCAGATACTTAGTTTAAGGTCAAAAGTTAATAAATAAGTTCATAATTCACTTCTGTGATGGTACATCCTCTGAATGGCAATTGTACATAGATCAGATTCAAGACATGTTCTGTATGGATATTTAACTGGCTAGCAGTTCCAAGCAGACGCAAGCTATAGAAAACTAGAAACAAAATTCAGATTGTATCTGATTTTACAGGTAAAATATGCGTATTCTAGTTGTAAGAGATATTTTTTTAAATTCTACTGCACCTTGTGCATCACATACATTGCTGGAAAGTGTGTACAAATATTATTCGGAAATAAAATGATGTCCCTGCATCTTTCTGTTGCATGTAATTGTTTGGTGTTTGTTGCCTTCAGAAAAATCTCAACAGAATATAGTTCATTCAGATTTTAAACTTTTAAGTAGAGTTGCTAACGTCATAGCTGATGAAGATGATAGGTTACCAACATGGGGAGGATGGCAGAAAACTAAAGAAACTACTAGGGCGCAAAAAAAAAAAACAGAAAGAAATTTAATACTAGACTGTTATAATGCAGTTATGTAAATGAATAGCATACTCTTGCTTGGTATCTTGTATGAAGTTCTGGTCAATCTTCCAGATTCAAATTAGAAATGAAAAAAGTAGTGTTTGTTTGTGCCCACAAGCCCAACTTCACCCTTGAGACAAGCAAAAACAAATGTCATTCACAGTAGCTTGTCCAGCTGTTTAAAGTGTGGTCATGAGCATGCTCTGCTTGGCTGTTGAGACATGGCTCTCCCTAACTGAATTTGGATGCACCTCTCAGCAGAGGTGGCATGAAGCACATAACTCCTGGACATCAGAACTTAAGCTTCCTTTTTCTTTTTTGGTCATGGGTGTAAGAAGAGTTGAGAACATGACCTAAGGGTGGCCAGTGTAATGATGGTTGAGTCTGCAGACAGGGACTCACAGCATCTTCTAAAAGCAGGGAGAGAAGCTGATCCCATACCAGTTTCTGGAACAGACTGAGCTTCGTTCAATAGGTCAAACTGCGGACAAAGTAACTGGCATCTCAAGTGCCTCTCAATGGTAGCACTAAAATGAATTCATTGTGCATTACATCATCATAAGAAAGTCCCTGTCCTTTCATATGTGCTTCAGTGAGCAGTGAAATAGATATGTTGACATTTTAATTATTAGGCACCTAAGTTAGCATCCATTAGGGATGAATGAGATTGTCCACATCTGTTAGAGCTAGTATTACAGGCTTTTTACAAATTCAAGCTGTCATCACTGTGTCCCTTAAACTCAAAAATACTGTTTGTTTCCTCAGAACAATAGTGGACACAGATATTTTGTTTCATGAAGCTGAAATTTTTGAGAACAAGATAGAAACTTGAAAAAGGAGAGGAAGTGGCAGCTTGTTGATCTAAGATGACCCAATGCCATTCAAGCTCTGCTCTTATCCCAAAAGGTTATAACTGAAATATAAAGGGGTTCAGAGAGAGGAATGAAAATGATTAAAGATCTGGAAGACAAGATATGAAACGTTTAAGATTGTTTAGAGAGTAGGTTAATAAAAGGGGACAAAGTAGAAATAGAATAATGAAGAGTACAGAGAAGGTAGATCCTCACTGATAGTACATAAGTAAGGAGACATTCAGTGAAATTAAAAGACAATAAATATAAAGCTGTGACCAGCTTGTTCTGTCAATGGCACGAGAACTATCTCACTTAGAATATGTAAGTAATTCATTTTCAAATAACATTGCATCATTTTATTATTCGTTGATTTTTCAGCTGTATATAAAATGATTTTCATTAACGGTTTCTAACAGGTATTATGCTGTTGCATCTGAGATATTCCCATAACTTTTCCATACATGTTATTGGTAGGAATATTCCATGCGCATGTAGAATAACAACAGAGAGGACACCGTGTTAGTCTGTAATCTAAAAAAACAAACCAGCGGTCATGTGGCACTTTAAAGACTAAAATAATTTATTAGGTGATGAGCTTTTGTGGGAAACCTCTTGAAAAGCTTTACTGTTATGACTTATGAAAACTAACCTTTTCTGTCTCTTTCAGTAAAAGTTAATATAAAGCATTCATATAAGCTGGGTCTACACGTGAGCACCCTTTCGAAAGGGTGAAAATCGAAGTTTGGCAGTTGAAATAGCGGCTGTCGAAAGGGAGCACCCGCTGCCATTATCGGATCGGCATTTCGATCTGCTCTTTTGAAGTGCCACTGCAGATCTTTCGAAAGAGAGCATCCGCATGGCTCCAAGCCCTCTTTCAAAAGAAGGGAGGCAAGAAATGCCGTGGAGGGGGTCCCATGGCTGACAGGCCCTTCTGGGACCGCAGCGAGCCACCCCCTTTACAGGGCCCCTCCCTCTACTCCACACAAGCCAAGTGCTACCCAGCCTTTCCCAGCCTGGCAGAGCCCAGCCATCCCCACGATGGAGGCACAATGACAGCTCCTGCAGGAGGACACCCTCATTATGGACACCCAGCTGGCAGTGCTGTGCACCATCGCCGCAGCTGCACCTGATCTCATCGGGTGGCTGGGCAGTCCCCCGGGGCCGTGGGTCTCCCCCACCAGGGCACCACTGGGCACTCCCCCGGGTGCCCCGATGCCTCTGGACACACCCCAGCAGCACCAACTGGTGGGAGTATCTGGTGCTGGGGGAGTGGGACAGGGAAAGGTAGCTGCGGAACTTTCGCATGTCGAGGCAGACCTTCGACGAGATCTGCCGCTGGCTTGCCCCCGCACTCAGGCACCAGAACACCTGTATGCGGCCAGCTCTCACCCTGGAGAAGCAGGTTGCAATTGCCATCTAGAAGCTGGCCACGCTGGACTCCTACTGCTCCGTGGGACAACAACTCGTGGTGGGCAAGGTCACTGTTGGAGCTGTACTTATAGAGGTAAGGTGGGGCTGGGTCACGGGTCCCCCACGGGTGGGGGGTGGGGCTGGGGCAAGGGGAACCCACCACTGCAAGGGGCCAGATGGGGCAGGGACTGGATGGGAGAGGGGCAGGGGGCTGGATGGGAGGGGGGCAGGGGGCTGGACAGGTCGGAGGCTGGATGGGAGGGGGGCAGAATGGGCTTGAGGTGGGGAGGAGACAGCAGGCCAACTGCATTAGAGCACGTGTCCACCTCCCCCCTCTGCAGGTCGTCAGAGCCATCAACACAATGCTGCTCCATCAGGTCATCTGCCTGGGGGATCTGGACAACACCATCTCCAGCTTCCAGGACCTAGCCTTTCCGAACTGCATTGGCGCTTTGGATGGCACTCACATCCCCATCTGTGCCCCACCACACAGCGCTGGCCAGTACATCAACAGGAAGGGCTACCATTTGGTGGTGCTCCAGGCCCTGCTGGACATGAGGGGCCGGTTCACCAACATCTGTGTGGGCTGGACCGGCTGCACCCACGATACCCAGGTTTTCCAGAACTCCAGCTTCTGCCAGCTCATGGGAGCCGGCACCTACATCCCCCAGTGGGAGATCCCGGTGGCAGAGGACATCATCACGCTGCTCTGCATGGTGGCAGATGCGGCATACACCCTGTAGTCGTGGCTCATGAGGCCATACGTGGGACACCTTGACTCCCCCGGGAGGCATTCAGTCAGCGCCTCAACCACGCCCGCAACGTCATGGAGCAGGCCTTTGGGCACCTAAAGGGGCAGTGGAGGTGCCTCCACATGTGGCTGGAGGTCAGGGTCCTCAACATGCCCCAGGTGGTGGGCGGTGTTGCGTCCTCCACAGTGTTGTGGAGGGAAAGGGGGATGCCTGTGTCCCTGGAGGGGGTCCCTCTGGTCAGCACCGGTTATGAACAGCCAGGCACCACCCCCATCCACCAGGCCCACCAGGATGGTCACTGCAACATGGAGGCCCTCAGACAGGCCTTTGCTGATGGCCACCTCTGACCCACATGCACGCCCACATCCCGCACACATCTGCCACCCACTGTCCCCGCCACCCCCTGCCCCACCAGCATGACACCCACACATCCACGACACCCACACATCCACCACCCACCATCCCCCTGAGGAGCACTGCACAGAGTGGTGAACATTTAAATAAACATTTATCTTCACTATTCTTATTAACTACGTACAGGGGGTGGGAACTAACTTGGATGGGGGTGGGGGGAACCTAACTTGGAGGGGTGTGGGGTGCTCATTCCGGGGCAGGGGTGGTGCTGTGAGCCTCATCGGCCCCTGGAACCCCTGCCTCCCTGGGTGCGGGGTCCTCGGTGGGGAGGAGAGGATGCAAGTAGCACCGGCAGGTAACGCTGGAGAGTGGGCCTGGTGGGCACAGAGGGTGCAGGCTCAGCAGGGGTGGCAGGGCGGGCTCAGTGGGGGTGGAAGATGCAGTCTTAGCATGGGGAGCTGTCAGGGGGGCCAGGAGGCAGGCAACGTTGGCTGCATGGTCCCCGGAGGGTGTGGGCAATGCCCTCGAGCGTGGTCAGCCCCCTCTTCCAGGCTGCCTTCTGCCACTCCATCTCAGCCTGGGCGAGCCACAGCTGCTGTTCGGCCACCTCGGCCTGGCACAGGCTGGCTAGGTCATCCTCGGCCTCGTGGGGGCCCTTCAGCCATGGCCTCGATGGCGTGCTGCATGGGGTGGTGTCCAGGCACATTTGAGGGCTGCGGGGGCACTCTTGGGGACAAGGGACAGTGCAGGGGTCTCCCAGACCACGGATGGTGCGGCTGTGTGGGGAGGAGGACAGCATATCAGTAATGTGCCCCGGATGGAGGGGACCTGGCTGTGGCCCACTAGCCCGAGCCCACCCTATGGGGCCCCCACCCCTCAAAGGACACTGACCCCCCCAAGGGGCACCGACCTGCCCCCCATGGGCTGGGCCTCCCATCATGGGGGTGCATCCAGGGGGGTCTCATAGGTGTTCCTTCCCAGCCTGCAGTGTGCAGGCCTAGGTGCTGTCCAGCACTGACTGGCCGCTGCCCCGTGCGCCTTGTGGTGCTGTCCACTGCAGGCAGGTGCAGGGCATTGCTGGTGGGCCACCGCGGAGTGCTGCATCCCATGTGGAGGGGGGGCCTTTGTGCGACCTGGGACCACCGGTCCTGTGTGCAGGCGACTAGCCGTTGCATCACCCCCACCCTGTGGAGCAGGTGTGTGGTCCCTTGGTGACGTTCGGGGATGTCCAGCTCCCAGTCACCTGGCTGGAGGAGCAGGAGGGGAGGACAATGGTGAGGTCCCCCTCCTCACTCAACCACTCCGTGGTCCTCTCACCCTCTTGGGTCCCCGGTCCAGGCTGCTCCTCTTCCTCCAGCTGCAGCTCCTTGGCTGAGGTGGGGAGCTCTCTTGGGGATGCAGGATGCCCCAGAGCTCCCAGAAGAAGGAGCATGTGGCTCAAGCTGCCCCAGAGCAGCCAGCCTGGTCCCTGGCCGAGGCATAGTCCTGCTACAGGTACTTTACCTTGGAGCATACCTGCTTCACGGTACACTCTGGGGCTACATCTACACGTGCCCCAAACTTCGAAATGGCCACGCAAATGGCCATTTCAAAGTTTACTAATGAAGCGCTGAAATGCATATTCAGCGCTTCATTAGCATGTGGGCCGCCGTGGCACTTTGAAATTGATGCGCCTTGCCGCCGCGCGGCTCGTCCAGGCGGGGCTCCTTTTTGAAAGGACCCCACCGACTTCGAAGTCCCCTTATTCCCATGAGCTGATGGGAATAAGGGGACTTCAAAGTAGGTGGGGTCCTTTCAAAAAGGAGCCCCGTCAGGACGAGCCGCGCGGCGGCAAGGCGCATCAATTTCGAAGTGCCACGGCGGCCCACATGCTAATGAAGTGCTGAATATGCATTTCAGCGCTTCATTAGTAAACTTCGAAATGGCCATTTGCATGGCCATTTCGAAGTCTGGGGCACTTGTAGACACGGCCTGGGTGGACCCTGGTCTGGAGGCCCTGAGCCAGGCGGGAGAAGGCAGCAGCATTACGCCGCTTCACCCCCATCTCGTGCAGGACCTCCTCCTCCTCCTTCCACAGGCCAAGGAGGTCCTGCAGCTCCCACTCTGTCCAGGAGGGGGCCCTTTTTTTCCTCACCTGGGAGCCCTGCGGGGGTTTGGAGGGGGGGCCGTGGGGCTCACAGGGGGCTGGCTGCTAACCATGCTGCGGCACTGGAGCGTGGGGCTGGAGCACATGTAGAGGCTTCTCCTAGCACGCTCTCAGCTTCCTGCCATGGGTTTCCTACATGCGTGCAGCTTTAAGGCAGTCAAATGCAGGGACCATAGAGCCCCATTGCTGCCGGCTGGAGTTGCCCTGTACTCCAGCTGACTGGTGCCATGGCGGACCCATATTTCGAAAAAGCGGACTGTGGAGCATCTACACGTGTGCTCCTTCGATTTAGTATTTCAAAAGGGGCCGATCTTCCCAATCTGGGATTGGGGTTCAGATGTTGACGTCTGCACCCCGTTTTTTTGATTTCCTTTTGAAAGATGGTTTGACACGTGTGGACACTCATCCCACTCTTTCAGAAAAGGGCCCCTTATTTCGATGTTTTGTGCACGTGTAGACACAGCTATAGTGTACTTGTCGCATGTTCTGCTTTTGAAAAAATATGTTGTCAATTATTTCATCAATTTAACCATGGTATCCTAATTACATCCCCCCATACATAACCTTCTTTCCAGTGTCTCCAGATCCCTGAAGTGTCAAAACTAAGCATTTTCATTCCCTTTCAGAGCAATTACTGTGTGTAGGACTGAGGGCATATGACTGTTAATCTGTAAATCAGTAAAGTGGCTGACCGCTTTCTCTTTCTAGCCTTGAATAGGTCACAAGATGTTAAGTTCACGAGTTCTGAGCTAATAAGACACAAGTCTTGTGGTCCAGTTAGACTAGTTACATACATTAAACCACAATGAGCTTGCTTGACACAACTATACAAAGGCTTGTAAATCATGTGTGTTTTGGAATTTGTTCAACGTGTCTATAGTTTCTTCAGCATGAGAATAATGCAGACAGAAGCAGGTTAGTGTCAGTTATTCTCCAGCTGTTAGAAAGCCAGAATATGGAAATCTGGTGAGAACAAGTTTTAATCAGATAATATTGAGACTACTGAGCTGTTACTTTAACACAGTGATGCTGTGTGTGTCTGCGTGTCAATTTCCTGCAGAATTTAATTTAGCTCAAATGATAAGGAAATGTCTGTATTCACCCACCTCTGTCAATTCAAACATTGGCTACTTTAACTAGAGTGAAGCTTCAGGGAGAAGTGGCAGAGCAGCCCTGAAGAGACTTTGCTTTCATTTGCGTTCCTTCAGGTTACATCGAAGAAGCCTGCATTATTCCATGCCCTTCAGACTGCAAGCTCAGTGAATGGTCCAACTGGTCTCGCTGCAGTAAATCCTGTGGTAGTGGAGTTAAGGTTAGGTCTAAATGGCTCCGTGAAAAACCTTACAATGGTGGAAGACCATGCCCAAAGCTGGATCATGTCAATCAGGTAAATCCAGTTCCTTTTCTTTACCAAACCCTTTATTTTTGTCTTCACAAGTTGCATGATATTTGTAAAGTCAGTGAAAGAATCCTTCCCTTTTAAGTATATGCTGTTTGAATTGAATAACATGTACTGTCACTGGTAGAAGGTAAAAAATCTTCACTTGCAAAATTAAGACTAGAGTTTTACTCTCTGTGGAATGTTTTTACAGCTAAGCATACCGGGATCATACCGGGATATAAAGTATATCGGAAAGACAGAACAGGTCGTGCGGGTGGCGGAGTGGTACTATATGTGAAGGATAATATAGAATCAAATGAAGCAAAAATCCTAAAGGAATCAAAATGTTCCATAGAATCATTATGGATAACAATTCATTCCTCTAATATGAATATGGCATTAGGAATATATTACCGACCACCTAACCAGGACAGTGATAGTGATGCTGAAATGTTAAGGGAGATTAGAGAGGCTATCAAAATAAAAAACACAGTAATAATAGGAGATTTCAATTATCCCCATATTGATTGGGTGCATGTCACCTCAGGATGGGATTCAGAGATTAAATTTCTTGATGCCTTAAATGACTGCTTCTTGGAGCAGCTAGTACAGGAACCCACAAGGGGAGAGTCAATTCTCGATCTAGTCTTGACTGGAACGCAGGATCTGGTCTAAGAGGTAACTGTTACTGGACCGGTTGGAAATAGTGACCACAATATAATAACTTTTAATATTCCTGTGTTGGGAAGAACACCGCAGCGGTCAAACACTCTGGCATTTAATTTCAAAAAGGGGAATTACACTAAAATGAGGAAGCTAGTTAAACAGAAACTAAAAGGTAGAGTAATTAAACTAAAATCCCTGGAAGCTGCATGGAAACTGTTTAAAGACACCATACTAGAGGCCCAACTTAAATGTATACCCCAAATAAAAAAACACGGTAAGAGACCTAACAAAGAACCACCATGGCTAAACAGCCATGTTAAAAAGGCAGTGAGAGAGAAAAGGGCAGCTTTTAAAAAGTGGAAGTCAAATCCTAGTGAGGAAAATAGAAAGGAACATAAACACTCCCAAATTAAGTGTCATAATGTAATAAGAAAAGCCAAAAAAGATTTTGAGGAATAGCTAGCCAAAAATTCAAAAAACGATAGTAAAATGTTTTTTAAATACATTAGAAGCAGGAAGCCCGCTAAAAAAGCAGTGGGGCCCTTGGACGATAAAGATATAAAAGGAGCGATCAAGGAAGACAGTGCCATTGCGGAGCGATTAAATGATTTCTTTGCTTCAGTCTTCACGGCTGAGGATGTTACAGAGGTTCCTAAATCTGAGCCAGCCTTTTTAGGTGACAAATCTGAGGAACTCACTCAGATTGAAGTGACATTAGAGGAGGTTTTGGAGTTAATTGATAAGCTGAATAGTAACAAGTCTCCAGGACCAGACGGTATTCACCCAAGGGTTCTGAAAGAACTCAAATGTGAAATTGCGGAGTTATTAACAGTGGTTTGTAACCTATCCTTTAAATCCACTTTGGTACCAAATGACTGGAAGACGGCCAATATAATGCCAATATTTAAAAAAGGCTCTAGAGGAGACCCTGGCAATTATAGACTGATAAGTTTAACATCAGTACCAGGCAAATTAGTAGAAACACTAGTAAAGAATAAAATTGCAAGGCACGTAGAAGAGCACGAATTGTTGGGCAAAAGTCAGCATGGTTTCTGCAGAGGGAAGTCGTGTCTAACTAATCTATTAGAATTCTTTGAAGGGGTTAATAAACATGCGGACAAGGGGCACCCAGTGGACATAATATACCTAGATTTCCAGAAAGCCTTTGACACGGTCCCACACCAAAGGCTTTTATGTAAATTAGGTGGTCATGGGATAGGAGGAAAGATCCTTTCATGGATCGGGAATTGGTTAAAAGACAGAAAACAAAGGGTGGGAATAAATGGTAAATTTTCACAGTGGAGGAGGGTAACTAGTGGTGTTCCCCAGGGGTCAGTCCTGGGACCGATCCTGTTCAACTTGTTCATCAATGATCTAGAAAATGAGGTAAGCAGTGAGGTGGCAAAGTTTGCAGATGACACCAAGTTGTTCAGGACAGTCAAAAGCAAAAGGGATTGTGAAGAACTACAAAAAGATCTCAGCAAACTGAGTGATTGGGCAGCAAAATGGCAAATGAAATTTAATGTGGGTAAGTGTAAGGTAATGCATGTTGGAAAAAATAACCCAAATTACACATACTACGTGATGGGGTCAAATTTAGCTACGACAGATCAGGAAAGGGATCTTGGAGTTACAGTGGATAGTTCTCTGAAGACATCCACGCAGTGTGCAGCGGCAGTTAGTAAAGCAAATAGGATGTTAGGAATTATTAAAAAAGGGATCGATAATAAGACAAAAGATATCATACTTCCCCTATATAAAACTATGGTACGCCCACATCTTGAGTACTGCGTGCAGATGTGAGCTGCGTCTACACGTGCACGCTACTTCGAAGTAGCGGCACCAACTTCGAAATAGCGCCCGTCGCGTCTACACGCGTCGGGCGCTATTTCGAAGTTAACTTCGACGTTAGGCGGCGAGACGTCGAAGTCGCTAACCTCATGAGGAGATAGGAATAGCGCCCTACTTCGATGTTCAACGTCGAAGTAGGGACCGTGTAGACGATCCACGTCCCGCAACATCGAAATTGCTGGGTCCTCCATGGCGGCCATCAGCTGAGGGGTTGAGAGATGCTCTCTCTCCAGCCCCTGCGGGGCTCTATGGTCACCGTGGGCAGCAGCCCTTAGCCCAGGGCTTCTGGCTGCTTCTGCGGCAGCTGGGGATCTATGCTGCAGGCACAGGGTCTGCAACCAGTTGTCAGCTCTGTGTATCTTGTGTTGTTTAGTGCAAGTGTGTCTGGGAGGGGCCCTTTAAGGGAGCGGCTTGCTGTTGAGTCCGCCCTGTGACCCTGTCTGCAGCTGTGCCTGGCATCCCTATTTCGATGTGTGCTACTTTGACGTGTAGACGTTCCCTCGCTGCGCCTATTTCGATGTTGGGCTGAGCAACGTCGAAGTTGAACATCGACGTTGCCGGCCCTGGAGGACGTGTAGACGTTATTCATCGAAATAGACTATTTTGATGTCGCAACATCGAAATAAGCTATTTCGATGTTGGCTGCACGTGTAGACGTAGCCGTGGTCTCCTCACCTCAAAAAAGATATATTGGCATTAGAAAAGGTTCAGAAAAGGGCGACTAAGATGATTAGGGGCTTGGAACAGGTCCCATATGGGGAGAGGATAGAGAGACTGGGACTTTTCAGTTTGGAAAAGAGGCGATTGAGGGGCGATATGATAGAGGTATATAAAATCATGAATGGTGTGGAGAAAGTGAATATAGAAAAATTATTTACCTTTTCCCATAATACAAGAACTAGGGGACACCAAATGAAATTGATGGGTAGTAGGTTCAAAACTAATAAAAGGAAATTTTTCTTCACACAGCGCACAGTCAACCTGTGGAACTCCTTGCCCGAGGAGGCTGTGAAGGCCAGGACTCTATTAGGGTTTAAAAAAGAGCTTGATAAATTTTTGCAGGTTAGGTCCATAAATGGCTATTAGCCAGGGATAAAGTATGGTGCCTAGCCTTCAGAACAAGGGCAGGAGATGGATGGCAGGAGATAAATCACTTGATCATTGTCTTCTGTTCTCCTTCTCTGGGGCACCTGGCATTGGCCACCGTCGGCAGATGGGATGCTGGGCTGGATGGACCTTTGGTCTGGCCCAGTATGGCCATTCTTATGTTCTTAAGCAATATCGAAGTTTACAAGGCTTAGTTCTGACAGGCCTTGAGTGCCATCAACTCCAGGCACTCATGTCTTTGCAAAATCAGCTCTCAGCAGTATGTTTAAGGCTGTGTCTACACAAAAGTATAAAGTCAGTTTTAAGGCACTTAACGCAATTTTACAATGTGAGTGTCTTCACTACAGATACTATTAGGTTGATATTAAGAGCCACTAAGGTCAACTTTCTTGCCCTGCCCTTCCGATGTGGTGTAACGCCAAGTTCGAATTAACAAGGTCAAATTAATGCTAATGTGGGAACTGCATTACTTTAAATTAATGTTATCAGCTGTCAGAGGTATCCCACAATGTCCTGAACATGTCTGTTCTGGCCACTTTCACCTCTGCTGCTCTCCAGGTGTGTAGGAAGTTGGAAACAGAAAGTCCAACAATTTGAATTTATTTTCTTTCTGGCCAGCATGGCACTCACATCTAGCCATGATTTCTCAGGGTCGCAAAAGAGATCCAGCATGGAGCCATTCGCTCCAGGATCTCATTTCTGTGTGGATGGATGAATCTGTGCTGAGTAAACATCAGGGATGCTCAGCAGTGCTGGGTGAAAATGAAGCACCCCCACCACCACACACACATCGCATGTCTACTAGGCTGTGCAGACCATGTCTGCAGACAGCGGCATGCCCTGTCCTGCATGGGGTTTGAGTGCTTGAGAGGGCTTCTTCCCTGCATGGGATTTAGCAGGAGAGTCCAAGAAACTTACTTTCTGTGCTTCACATTTTCACAGGGCCACCCCACAGAAGGTGCCAACCAGCTGCCAGGCTAGCCACCTCCTCACAACCACATGGCTAGCACCCGCCATCCACATCATGTGGGTGCCTGGCAGTGCAGACCATGCTTCCAGAGAGCAGCAGGCCCTGCCCTGTGCAGGCTTCCAGTGCTGGGGAGGGCAACATAGTCATGCAGAGTTTGCAACTCATCCTAAAAGCCTCAACCTCTGGACTGTACAGCAGTCACCCACGAATGTTTTATGGGTTGCCCCCCACCCAGGCACCATGCACCTGGGGACGAGCCCCATGCCACCACACCACATGGCAGTGGTGCAGTGTGGACCATGTCTGCAGACAGAAGCATGTCCTGCCCTGAGCAGTGTTTCAGTGCTAGAGAGAGCATATTTTCCTGCATAGTATTTAGCAGGAAAGCCCAAGGAAAGCTGTACATACCCCCAGTCTCAGCTGATTCTTCCTCCCTTTTGTGGACCCTTGCATCCTTCTTCTGGTTGTTAATTACTCCTTCATTTTGGAATGTAGACCTAGCCTAAGAATGTGAGATAAAGCTCTCAGTATACAGAGAAGGGAGGTTGAACTACACAGTACAGAAAATTCTCCTAATTAATTGAAACGCTGTAAAGTACATGCAAAGACCACCAGTTCATCAAATTCAGTCTCCTCCTCCTCCGTCCGAAAGTATCATCATGGGAACTGTGCACTGACTCAATTTTTTTGGCATAGTATTAATATCTATATGTTTAAAATATTAGTGCTTCTTCACTGAGGAGGAAATTGTTCTTCATTGTAAAAATATCGTGGGACCTAAACTCTTGGTCAGACTAAGTGTTGTGGTTTTTGCCCTGAAAATATAAAATAACACCCTCCACAATCTCTTCAGAGGGCCTTGTGACACTCCTCTCCCCTTTCTTCTGTAACTAGCTCATGCAATCATTGAAATAGTTGTGTAGGCCCAACCTCCTTTTCACTGCCTCTCCCCATCACTAGGAGGGGGAAAAAAATCAAAACAAAACACCAGAACCATTCAAAGCAACCACAGTGTGACTAGATGGGTTTTGACCTTCTAGGAATCCCTGTTTTTAAAAAGATTAATTGAGACTGAAACTTGAACATATAACTACCTAGATGTCAAAATCCTTCCCAGGCAGCTGAAGTGATCCTGCTGATACCTCCCTAGGCTCTCCTGGAACTATAGTTCTATGTATTCAAAACACAAACACCAAGCAGGAAGCTCTCCATTTTACAAAGCGAATTCGGGGCTTGTCAGGCATGTAGGACCTGTATTTGCAAAGTTGTTTAGCTGGGCAGTTTTGAGTAGGAAAACTGCTTTTTCAGGTTTCTTGTCTCTCTCCAGATTTGGTTTATGTTCATCTCACATTTGGATTTAATTTGCATTTAATGATAGTATGTTAAACAGCCCTATAGTCATCTCCATAAATATTCAGAGGAAGGGAAAACTGTGAATTAAACAATTGTATTGAAAACATGCATCTATTCATATTTGAATAAGGTACATGTTTTTAATTCAATTCTATTGACATTTTGTTAATCCAGAATGAATTGGTGTGTTGATTAATATGTCTACTTAAGGGGATATAATCAGACCTAGTTTAGAAAATGAGTGTGTAAGATATAGCTAATTGTCTAGCACAAAATACAAGTTACAATGAAGGCTATGTTGGATTTGAGGAACATATTAAAACTATAAAATGACAGAAAATACATTAAAATAGGAGCAAATTATACTTTATAAAAAACTCTTCTTGCTTATAACATTAATATGGCACAATATTTCATAATAGGTTCTTATGCTTCAGCATGTCAGAGGTTAAATTGAAGTATTTGTATTAGGAAACTTATTTTTATATAGTACTGTTGCCCTCTGCTGGAGTATGGCCTAAAACCTTAATTTGCTGTAGCTTTATAGCTGAGAAAACATCAAATATTAAATAGTATTTGTATAATAATGTAAGTGTAATAAAAATAATATTGCAATCTTATATCGCATGTGGGAGAGACTGTGTCCTCCATAAAGATAAGTGTTTGTCTCCCTTCATGTTAAATACATTTTACTGAAAATCCTTAAGTGTGGAAATCCCACAAACTCAGCCTGTGCCAGTGATCAGATAGATGCCCAGAGCTGTTTAATCCCCACCTGATGCGCAGCTCAAAGAAGATCAACAGGGCAAACTAACACATTGTCAAATCAACACTTCAAATGAAAGGCATTGCTACTTGTAAATAATAATGTGTAATATAAAATGTAAGGATCAGATTTTTCTCTTGGTACCTAGCAGTATGCTGGAGAGAGGGTGCAAGGACAGTGGTACCACTGGGGATGGGTCTGCAAGAATTTCCACTATGATCTCCCAGCATGCGCTCCCCTCCCCAACCCCAGTGATCTTCCAGAAGAGCTTCACCACCCCTGTAGAGAAGGCAGCACGCTCAGTTATCCGTGCCAAATCGGAGTCCTCAATTCTCTCTCTTATGAGTAGCTGCCGCACACAGGGTTAGAAGCAAGGAAACAGGTCCTGGATTCCACACCCGCTCTGTGCAGAGAGGGAAGGGTATCTTGCACTCTTCCCTCAGACACGTGTAACCAGGAACTGATTGTATTCTGGAATCCAAGTTTATTTGCATTCATAGCGAGGTTATTTTCTAATTTATATTATTTGCAGAGATAGCCACACACGCCATCTCTCCCATTTAAAAGGAGAATTGTTTTCCTGCTCTTTCCATTCTGAAATGTCTCCTGTGGGGCTAAAAGGTGTTTCCCTATTTCTTTTTCCTTAACTATCTTTATTTATAGTTTTCTCTTATTGGTATATGTGTACGCACAATCCTTTTGTTGATGGAGAAAAGTGTGATTGTGGATAAGCAAATATTTCAGATTGCCTGTGGAGCAGGAAATTGTTGAAATTAATGTGGAAGATGTATTCTCTTTTCCCTAGCCATTTATAGTTAAAAAAATATGTGTACTGCTATAGTGAAGGTTCGCAGTGATAATAAGTGGGACAAGTCACTGAAAAATTGTCTCTCTGGCTGTCAGAGAGTTTCAGCTGAAGAGACGGGTCCCAATTTTCTGAGGAAAATAAAACATCTCCCTTTTCTTTGGCTTGAGGGATTCTCTGCCTCCCCACCTCCCAAGAGGCATAAAGTCCATAACAGTGTCTAGCTCTAATTGCTTGCCATCAGTGACAATCACATAAATGCCAATAACGGCAAGAGAGCTCCAGAAACAAGTGGGCCTCAGGCACGGGCTCAGTCTTGGCAGACTCACCAGTACTTTTCTGCCAATAACTAGAGAGTGCCATATTGAGATTTTCCTCCTGATTTCCTCAGCATGCTGGCTCTACCCAGCTGATAGCAGATATATCAGACAACTAGATACTGTTTTTTAGTGGCAACTGGCTTCACATACTGGACACTAACTTCAGACATTCCAAAAAGATCTTTAAAACTTGTGAAGGATGAGATCTTTCTCTCCTTCTGTATTTTTATTCCCACCCCACATTACCCAGCACTACAATATTGATCCCAAACCACTTAGGAATGCTTCAGTCTTGGAGAAATTGAATTCCCCGACGTGTAAAGAATTTATATCTATAGTAGCAGATAATAAAATAGTTCAATAATGTGTTTATGAATACTGTGAGGAAGAGATGCGCATATTTATGCTACAGGTTGAACCTCTCTAGTCCAGCACCCTCGGGACCTGACCAGTGCCAGAAGATATAATTTGTCAGACTAAGAGAGGTCAATATTGTCTAGCACATTACCAATACTTCCACTGCTTACTGAGCTCATAGAAGACATATAGGGGTAAATTAAAGCTAAATAACTTCACAGAACACTGAGAGCCAGGACTTATGGCTGTCAACAAACTTTATGGGACTGCGGGAAGCATGGCCACACCCATGATAAGTTGTCATCTGGCTAATCAAAATCATGCCAGACCACAGATGTTGCCGGATGAGAGAGTTCTGGATTAGAGAGGTACACCCTGTAGTTCTCCATCAAGGGACTGTACAAAAGATCTTTTTTCTTTAAATGCTGACTTCTTACAAGATGTATTAATAGAAATGCAAGAGGGAAAGCTATGTCTTACCTGACCTCAGTGGTGAGAACTTCTGCTGGTAGTGACCATCGAATATTGTTTTAACCCAGGGGTGAGCGAAGTGAGGGACAGGCCCCCTTGCTGGGTCCTGAAATTTAATGAGGGGGGACACTCAGCATCATCAGCTGCTGGGTCTCAGGCTCATCCATCTCATTAAAAATGTTGAATGAGGTTACAGTTTTTATATATATGTATTCACATTTATATACTGATTAATGGAGTTTTTACATTCTACGTGCTTATTCTCTTGTGCATGGGAAAAGGGTTTTTTTCTCCATGACAACATAATCAAAATTTCCATTATTTTGGTTTACATTAGACAGGTTGGGGGACCCTGCTAATTGCAGGAACAAAAAGCGGGGCCTGATGTAAAAAGTTGGCTCATCCCTGTACCAATGAAGAACTTACATGTACACCATTCAAATAACTGTTTCACTCACTAACTAATGTTTCTATTTATCTTTTGTTGATCCTTGGTTCACGGCAAATACCTGCTCCAGGCTCAGGTAAGAGTCTCTAAAATAGATACCTAACCTTATAATGACCTTCCTAATGAAGCTCTATAATGCATAAACCGTTTGGCCTTTTCTGTAATTGGTCTTTATGAAGATGTGTGTGATAGTTGTAGGATTCTATCTTCAATGTACTTTAGTTACATTCTGTGTGTGTGTGTGTGTGAGAGAGAGAGAGAGAGAGATGCTGCCCTTAGCACAATGTAACAATTTTAGGCTTCACAGTTAAAAATAGTTTAGGAGGCTTGATTATGCTCTGATTTCCATTTGCATAATTTAGAGAGTGATGCCATTGGAATCAGCCCACCCCAACCACATCAAACATCCACAACTAGAACAAGAAGTCCTGTGGTACTTTATAGACTAACAGATATTTTGGAGCATAAGCTTTCGTGGGCAAAGACCCGCTTCATCAGATGCATGTGCTCAGTTTATGCTCCAAATATCTGTTAGTCTATAAGGTGCCACAGGACTTCTTGTTGTTTTTGAAGATACAGACTAACACGGCTACCTCTCTGATACTTGTCCACAACTAGGGTGACCACATTGCCCTAAGACAAATACATGCCACTAGTCTCCAGGGAGTGGGGTGCTGCTGTCCTATGTCAGGTCTCCTCAGCAATGAGTGCTGCTGCCCCATAGTGATGCACTGGCAATTGGTGGAGGGGGCAGAGGATGGGGATCCTCAACCTCCTGGAGGGAGCTGCTGAGCAGAGGGGATTTGCAGGCACCTGGCAGGAGGAGCCAGGGAATGTGGCAACCACTCCATGGCAGAGCTCGCTGGTGGTGGGGGCTGCCACCATAGGTTGCTGGGGAATGGAGCACCTGCCCGTGGAGATGCTCCCTAGCATCGGGGCTGTTGTCGTGAAACACTGGGTGCCAGGGAACAGGAGCCCTGCAAAATTTGCCCAGGATAATTTTCCCCATTTGTTTAAAAAAAGTCAGGATACCTATGAGACAGTTTAAATAAGGAACTGTCCTGGTAAAAATGAGACAGATGGTCACCTTATCCACAACTAATAATATTGTGTACGGTGTAGAATGTAAAAGGAAAGATTGAGCAGAAGTTAGCACAGGGAGCAGCGGAAGGGTTGCTGTGTGTGTTCTCTGGTGTATGTTAGCAAAGATAATGGTAAAGTGTGTGCCTACCAGTGCAGAAGACAGTGTGTCCTTTCGGGGAATTAACTTTTCATGTCTTTGTTTTAGTATCAGTTTGTTAAGTCCCTTGTAACAGCTAAATGTCACAACCTAGTTTTACATTTATAAAGATTAAATCTATTTATCTCTATAACAATAATGTTTGTATCACTGCTGTGTCAGAATGACAGCTCTTGCATACTTATCCTGTCTGCATACTGTGTGCAGCAAACTCATACTCTGTGTGGATTCCAGGTGTATGAGGTGGTCCCATGCCACAGCGACTGCAACCAGTACATATGGATTACAGAGCCCTGGAGTGTCTGCAAAGTGACCAATGTTGATTTAAAGGAGAACTGTGGAGAAGGTGTACAAACCAGGAAAGTGAGGTAAACAGAATGTAATCCTTCTCTTGAAAAAGTAAACAGAAACCCTCACCTTTAAATTGGGATGGCATTAAAGAAGCAAAATTTTATAGAATATTATTTTGACAAGGGCCTTTTCCCAGCTGTCTCTCTCAGAGTACATCTAGGCTGACCACGGAAGATCAACTGCTCAGGTTCGATCTGTCGGGTTGCTGTTTCGTGCTTGTGGGAAACAGCACGTTCCAGGGGTCAATGTTGACCGTAGAACTCCTTGCAAGGTTGACGGGAGAAGCTCCTCCCCATTGACCTTCCACCATGAAGACAGGCACAGAAGTCGACAGCTGAAAAGTCAATTTTAGGTACACAGCTAGTGTATCAGCTGTTGACCCTCTGGGTGAGAATAGAGACAGCCTCAGTTGGTGTAAATCGTAGTTTGAACTCAGTGGAGGTACACAAATTTGCACTGGTTTAGGATGTAGCCCTTTGCTTGTTTTTTAAATATAAAACTGTAATTTACATTTGTACTTTCATTTACATTACTTCCAAAGGCCCAAGTAATCCCAATGCTCTTTATACATTTAACATAGAGATCCTTTCTCACTGATCAGTGAAATTCAAATACCTCTGAGATGAAACATTGCAATCCAGTTAGCCACACACAGCAATCCAGCACAAGAGGTTGGGGCAAAAGGTGAAGGATGCCATATCCAATTAAAAACACAGTGAATCAAGGTAAATGTAATCACCCTAGTTAGAATTTGGCCACGGATTGTCGCTAATAGTCCTATTACTCTAATGCCTCAAACTTACATCTCAACCCAAAGACAGATTAATGTACTGTATGGAGTCTGTGTGGACAGATTAATGTACAGTATCCGTTATCAGTAACTATGCTCCTTCCATATGGAGTGGAAATCTGTCAACCTCACGAGAAAGCTTGCACAAACTCAGACAGACATAATCTTTCTCTCCAAATGCAAACGAATGGACATCATACCAAATGGACTAAAGGTGAAAAATCCTTTGCAATCTACATACTGCACAGACTACAGTGAGAGATTCTGCCATACATTCTCAAAGAAACTGAGGAACCACCTAATCAGCATCCTGTACAACAAACAGGAGAACATCAAAAGAGAGGTCTCAAATCTGGAGTCTTTCATAAAAAACCAACCTTCAACACAAACTTCCACACCGCTGAACTTTACTAAAATAAGACAGGAGATTTACATTAGACACTTCACTACTCTACAGAGGAAAAAGGACTGCAAGCTGTCTAAACTCCTGCCTGCCACACAGAGCCACAGCAGTGGTACCACTAACTCAGCCAGCAATATCGTCAATCTGTCCAGCTACACACTCAGTTCAGCAGAAGAGTCTGCTCTTTCTCAGGGACTCTCTTTTTGCCCCACCACCCGCACAAATAATACAGTTCTGCGGTGATCTGGAAGCCTGCTTTCGCTGTCTCAGACACAAAGAATACTTTCACCACAACACTGACCAGCACACAGTTACACAGACCCCCTCCCAGCAGCACAAGAAGAATAACTCCACGTGGACTCCTCCTGAGGGAAGAAATAACAGTCTGGACCTATACATAGAATGCTTCCGCCAATGCGCACAGGCAGAAATTGTGGAGAAACAGCATTGTTTGCCTCACAACCTGAGTCGTGCGGAACGCAATGCCATCCACAGCCTCAGAAACAACTCTGACATTATAATCAGAGAGGCAGATAAAGGAGGAGCTATTGTCATCATGAACAGGTCTGACTACCAGAAGGAGGCTTCCAGACAACTCTCCAATACCAGATTTTACAGGCTACTTTCCTCAGATCCCACCGAGGAATACACTAAGAAACTACACCATCTGCTCAGGACACTCCCTACACAAGCACAAAAACAGATCTATACCAACACACCTCTAGAGCCCCGTCTGGGGCTATTCTACCTACTACCCAAGATCCACAAACCTGGAAATCCTGGACGCCCCATCGTCTCGGGCATTGGCACTCTCACTGAAGGACTGTCTGGTTATGTGGACTCTCTCCTCAGACCCTATGCCACCAGCACTCCCAGCTATCTCCGAGACACCACTGACTTCCTGAGAAAACTGCAATACATTGATGACCTACCAGAAAACACTATCCTAGCCACCATGGATGTAGAGGCTCTCTATACCAGCCTCCCACACAAAGATGGAATAAATGCTGTCCGGAACAGTATCCCTGGTGATGCTACAGCACATCTGATGGCTGAGCTTTGTAACTTTATCCTCACACACAACTATTTCAGATATGGTGACAATATATACCTTCAAATCAGCGGCACAGCTATGGGTACCTGCATGGCCCCTCAATATGCCAATATTTTCATGGCTGACCTGGAACAGCGCTTCCTCAGCTCTCGTCCACTAACACCACGTCCCTACTTATGCTACATTGATGACATCTTCATCATCTGGACCCATGGAAAGGAGACTCTGGAGGAATTCCACCGGGACTTCAACAACTTTCACCCCAACATCAACCTCAGCCTGGAACAGTCTACACAGGACATCCACTTTCTGGACACCATGGTGCTAATACGCAATGGCCACATCAATACCACTCTGTACCATAAACCCACTGACCGCTACGCCTACCTTCATGCCTCCAGCTTCCATCCCAGACACACCACACGATCCATTGTCTACAGCCAAGCACTAAGATATAACCGCATTTGCTCCAACCCCTCCGACAGAGACAAACACCTACAGGATCTCTACCAAGCATTCTTGAAACTGCAATACCCACCTGAGGAAGTGAAAAAACATCAACAGAGCCAGACGTGTGCCACGAAGCCTCTTACTACAGGACAAGCCTAAGAGAGAAACCAACAGAACACCACTAGCCATCACCTACAGTCCTCAGCTAAAACCTCTACAGCGCATCGTCAGGGATTTACAACCCATCCTGGACAATGATTCCCCCACTTTCACAGGCCTTGGGAGGCAGACCAGTCCTTGTCCACAGACAGCCTGCCAACCTGAAGCAAATCCTAACCAGCAACTATACACCACACCACAGTCACTCTAAGTCAGGGACCCATCCATGCAACAAACCTCGTTGCCAGCTCTCCCCACATATCTATACCAGTAACACCATTACAGGACCTAACTTGATCAGCCACACCATCGTGGGTTCATTCAGCTGCACATCTACCAATATAATTTATGCCATCATGTGCCAGCAATTCCCCTCTGCTATATACATCGGACAAACTGGACAGTCTCTGCGTAAAAGAATAAACACACACAAATCAGATATCAGAAATGGCATCTACAAGAACCTGTAGGAGAGCACTTCAATCTCCCGGGCCACACAGTAGCAGACTTAAAAGTAGCTATCCTACAGCAAAAAAATTTCAAGACCAGACGCCAAAGAGAAATTGCTGAGCTACAATTCATCTGCAAATTTGACACCCTCAGCTCAGGATTAAACAAAGACGGCGAATGGCTGGCTAAATACAAAAGCAGCTTCCCCTCCCTTGGTGTTCACACCTCCAGATCAACGGCTGGTAGTAGGCCTCATCCTTCCTGACTGAGCTAACCTTGTTATGCCAGCCTTGCTCTGGCTTATTTATACCTGGCTCTGCAGATTTCCATGACCAGCATCTGATGAAGTGAGTCTTTGCTCACAAAAGCTCATGCTCAAAACTTTTCTGTTAGTCTGCAAGGTGCCACAGGACCCTTTGTTGCTGTTACAGATCCAGACTAACACGGCTACCCCTCTGATACTGTGCTCCTTCTGTTTCTCAGTTTTTCTGCTTAAGTTATTAAAGAACAGTAGGAGTAGCTGTGTGTCCACAGTTCTTATTGAAATGATAAAGAAAAGCTGTTGAAGTCCTTAACAGTATTTTGAATCTGGAATATATATGGCCTAGAAAGCTTTAAATATAAAAGCAAAGGGTGAAAGTCTCTGCTCCATATTAAATTGGCAAGGCATCAGAGCAGAGAATATGGTCCTGTATCAGTAGTAGTAGGCATCCTTCAGTTTGCATAGACTATGGATCGCGCCCTTTAAAGTTGCAATTGAGGACTTCATTTACAGCGTCTATTGTAACTATGAAGACCCACACGAGAGTGACAGTCCTTGCTGCATCTCTTGCAGATGTAGTGGGTGTCTGGCAAGTCCTTATTGTGCTTTCTGTGCGCTCGCTTCTCCTCTGCTAGCTGTCTGATCTTCATCTCTTCTGAAGGCCCTTGTGTAACCCCTGCCTCCATCTGCTGAGGTCGTCTGCTAGTTGTTCCCAGTTGTCCAGCTCGATGTCTACCTCTCTGAGGTCTCTCTTGCAGACATCTTTGTAGCGCAACTGGGGGCGTCCGGGAGGTCTTTTGCCAGAGGCTAGCTCACCATACAGGATGTCTTTTGGAATCCTTCCATCATTCATCCTGTGGACGTGGCGAAGCCAGCGGAGTCGATGCTGCCTGAGGAGGGTGTGCATGGTTGGGATTCCAGCTTGCTCAAGGACAGCGGTGTTGGTCACGCTGTCCTTCCATGATATTCCAAGGATGCGCTTGAGGCAGCGCAAGTGGAAGACGTTCAGCCTCTTTTCCTGGCGGGCATACAGGATCCAAGTCTCACTGCCATAAAGGAGGGTGCTGAGGATGCAGGCTCTGTAGACTTGCATTTTGGTGTGAGTGTACAGCTTGTTGTTATTCCACACTCTCTTGCTGAGTCTGGACAGAGTTGTGGCCGCTTTTCCGATCCTCCTATTTAGCTCAGTCTCCAATGACAGGGTGTCACTGATGGTGGACCTGAGGTGAACGAACTCGTGGACGACCTCTAACGTACAGTTGTCAATGCTGATTGATGGGGATTCAGCAACATCCTGACCGAGTATGTTTGTCTTCTTTAGGCTGATGGTAAGCCCAAAGTCCTTGCACGCTTTGGAGAACTGATCCAGCAGTTTTTGAAGCTGGTCTTCTGTGTGAGACACTACAGCAGCATCGTCTGCGAACAGCATATCTCTGATGAGGACTTCTTGCACCTTAGACTTAGCTTTCAGCCTTGCAAGGTTAAACAGTTTCCCATCAGATCTTGTGTGCAGCAAGATGCCCTCTGTTGAAGATCCAAAGGCATGCTTCAGGAGGAGCGCGAAGAAGATCCCAAACAATGTCGGAGCAAGCACGCATCTTTGTTTGACGATGCTCCTGATTCTGAAAGCATCCGATAACGCGTCGTCATATTGGATGGTTCCTCTCATGTCTTCGTGGAAAGACTGGATCATCTTGAGTAACCGTGGAAGACAGCCTATCTTATGGAGCAGTTTGAACAGACCATCCCTGCTGACCAAGTCAAAGGCCTTGGTCAGATCGATGAAGGCTATGTAGAGTGGCTTTCTCTGCTCCCTGCACTTCTCCTACAGCTGCCTTTGAGAGAAGACCATGTCAACGGTAGACCTCTCTGTGCGGAATCCGCACTGCGATTCGGGGTACACCCTCTCAGCAATCTTCTGGAGTCTGCCAAGGGTGCCGCGAGCGAACAGTTTACCAGTGACGCTTAGGAGGGAGATTCCACGATAGTTGTTGCAGTCGCTTCTGTCTCCTTTGTTCTTATACAAGGTTACAATGTTAGCGTCACGCATATCCTGTGGAACCTCACCCTCTTTCTAGCACAGGCACAGTAGCTCATGTAGGGGTTCCAGGAGTGTGTCCGCGGCACACTTGATTACCTCTAGTGGTATACCATCCTGACCAGGGGCCTTTCCTGCTGCAATGCTGTCAATGGCTCTCTTCAGTTCATCCACAGTTGGTTCTTGATCCAGTTCGTCCATTACTGGTAGGCGCTCGACGGCATCGAGGGCTGCGTCAACCACAACGTTCTCGCGTGAGTACAGCTTGGAGTAGTGCTCAACCCAGCGCTCCATCTGTTTGGCTTTGTCAGCAATGACTTCACCAGATTTGGATTTCAGAGGTGCCATCTTGTTCTGGGTGGGTCCTAATGCCTTCCTCATACCCTCGTACATTCCTCTGAGATTACCAAAGTCAGCACAGGTCTGGGTGCTGCTGCATAGCTGTAGCCAGTGGTTGTTGGCACAGCGCCTGGCTGTCTGCTGTACTGTTCTTCTGGCCTCTCTAAGTGCTTGCTGGGTGCTCTGGCTCAGTGAGCGTTTGTACTCCAGGAGTGCAGCGCGCTTCTTTTCAATGACTGGAATAATCTCATCGGAGTTAGCTTCAAACCAGTCGTTCGTGTTTCTAGCTCTTCTTCCAAACACCGACAAGGCCGTGTTGTAAACTGTATCCCTCAGATGTTGCCATTTGGATGTCGCATGGGCACCCCCAGGGCCTCTGCGCAGATTTTCCTGGAGGGTCTCTCTGAACTTTTCAGCTTTCTCCGAGTTTGCCGTCTTTCTGGCATCAACGCGGGGCCTTCCAGCAGGTTTAGAGCGGTACAGCTTCTTGGGTCTCAGCTTGAGCTTGGAGCAAACTAGCGAGTGATCTGTATCACAGTCAGCACTATGATAGCTGCGTGTCAGAAGGACGTTTTTGAGGTTATTATGCCTAGTGATGACCACATCTAGTTGATGCCAGTGCTTCGAGCGTGGGTGACTCCACGACACTCTGTGCTGTGGCTTCGTTTGGAAGAATGTGTTTGTGATGCACAGATTGTGGTACGTGCACAGTTCAAGGAGACGCTGTCCATTGTCATTCATTTTTCCCCACACCAAAGTGTCCGAAGCAGGAAGGCCATGAGGCCCAATCAGCTCCAACTCTTGCATTGAAGTCACCCAAGATGTACAGTTGTTCACGAGCAGGTATTTGCGCTACAAAAAAAGTCCTGTATCAAGTACAGGTTAAATCTCTCTTGTCTGGCACTCGAGTCTTGAGACCTGACCGGCGCTGGACAAGAGCATTTGCCAGATGTCGGAGGTCAACATTTTCTAGCACGTTACAACACTTCCATTCCTTATTGAGCACTGAGAGCCAGGACTGGTGGCTGTAAACGAACTTCATGGGAGCACAGGAAACTTGGCCATACCTATGATAAGTGGCTGTCCAACTAACTAAAATGATGCCAGATTACAGAGTTTGCTGGACAAGAGAGTTCCAGATTAAAGGAGTTCAACATGTACTGGGTTTCAGTACCTTTCTATTACCCTTGTGGTCCACTAGGCCTGCTAAATCAACCAGCGTGAACAGTGGATTTGATGTGCCAGTGTTTGAAAGTTTCAGTATGTATTCACAAGGATGTCCTGTCCAGGTGTTTTCTGATCAAATATTTTGAGTAAATCAGTCCCACTACCAAAAAGGAATGGAAAATTATGTTTGTCTGTTAATACCAATAACGTCTTGCAGTTGTTGTACACGTTATTCAGTGAAGCTGAAAAACTGAGCCACTTGGGGTAGTTAATCTGCAAGTAAAGTAGTTCATTGCAATTTCACGTTACACTCAGCCTGGTTCAAAATACTTCTTTTTTTCCATATGTTTAAAAGAAGAGTAGGTATGTTCTATTTCCCCACGCTGTGAATGTAAAACTGTCTAAAGAGTGGACTTAGTAAAAGAAGAAAGTAGATAAATCTTCCAAAATTTACTGAATCTGATCCAAGCATCCTGTCTACTGTTCAACTTACCTGTCAAGTCAAAAACTTCCTTAAGAGAAATCTTGTGTGGTAATGTACATAATAAGAAGTGCAGTACTGATTATTTTCTAATGTTATTTATAGAGCAACATACAACTTAAGAAGTTTTCTCTGTCTCCATGTTAGATGGCAAGCCATAAAAAAATTTAGTCTACAGGACCCATTTGAGGGCCATGTGAATTAATTGGCAAAGGTTCCCTTTAATGTTCCACGAGGACTATCACAGTAGCTATATTTGACAATATTACATTTAAATAGAATCATTCCTTGAATCTAATGATTTATCTGGAGGTCAGATATTTAGTTTTAGTTTGTCACAAATAGTGAACTGTGCATAAATGTCTGTAATATAAGAACAATCAAAATAGACATTGTAAGTCCCACCAAGATCTTATTCTCTTTTAAAAAAGCATTAAGTCCTGATGTGGGTGGTGCTGCAGGCTCTGTCCATCAGCACGTGGATACTACCATGAAAGCTAGCGAAGAAAATCTACTATTTATGCCAAAGAAAGGAGTTTCAGTCCTTTGGGATGAATGCACAAACACACATGCAAAACCACCACCTTTTTTTCTCATCTATATACCAACTCTCATTGGAAGCTAATTCCACTAAACAGATTTGTCAGATTTACAGTATCTCTGTTGGTTATGCTAATTTAAAATAAGCATGTTTAAACTGTTTTCAGACTGACAGCATGAGATCTTTAGTTATACAAGAATCTGTAATGTAATAGAATAGCACAGTTTTAAAATATTGCAATGAATGTGAAGGTATAGTGATTGTATGGGAACAAATGTATTGTGAATCAACTCCAAACAACCTTAACTGACCCTTACCATGCCCTCTGTCTGGCAGCAGCTGTGAGGGCTGGGAAAAGTAGACCTCCTTAGATTGAAAATTCTTTGGAACAAGAGTGATCTTCCATATTGGCTATACAGCATTAAGCACAGTTGAGCCCAGATCCTGTTGGGGCCTCTGAATGCTAATGTAAGCAAAGCAAAAGGCTTTGAGGACATCAGTAGAAAATAGGCATGGTACTGAAAAAAAAAACAGTTCTAAACAGCTTAGAATTTTGACTGATATTTATAAATATTAACAGAATAATCCTCATAACTCTACAAGGTAAAAATTTGTGCAGTCCCCATTTACAGAGGGGTAAAATGATGCAGAGTGTCTGTGCAAATTCCCTCAGCAAGGCAGGATTAGAATATGGAAGCTTTTCACCCCTAGCTCTGATCGTAAACTGATATACTGAACTTCTGTCTCCAACTGATCAAAATTGGGGACATTCTGACTTTTTCAAATGGTCGTAGGCATTTTACAGGTAATTATGTATTTGGATTACATCAAAATTTTCTGGATTTTGCTGTAAGTATTTTGCTTGGGGTCAGATTGTAGAACACTACATTATTTTCATGTAATAGATGCAGTTATTGTAAAAAATATCCATGGTATGGATATATATTTATATATAGCCTTGTATTTTTCCAGATGCATGCAGAACACAGTCGATGGTCCTTCTGACACTGTGGAAGACTACCTGTGTGACCCTGAAGAGATGCCTCTTGGTGCTAGAAAATGCACATTGCCATGTCCTGAAGACTGTGTTATGTCTGAATGGGGTCAATGGTCTAGATGTTCCTTGGTAAGAAACATATTAAAAAATTGGCATTTAGAGTTTTGAGACTATATTATTCAAAGAAAGTAAGCCAGAAGTTATTTTGCAGAGATGTTTCACTGAACGATAGCCAGACATGCAAATGATGATAAGTTACTAACATTATTGGCAAAAGCAGATTGTCAAAAAATATCTTCAAGGGGACAACATTTCACCATTAAAAGCAACAGAGAGGTAGCCGTGTTAGTCTGTATTCTAACAAAACAAAACAGCAGTCATATAGCACTTTAAAGACTAACAAAATGGTGTATTAGGTGATGAGCTTTCATAGCACAGACCCACTTCTTCAGATCTGTAGAGTTTCCAGTCCAGACCCAGATATATATTACAGAGGTCCAAAAAAATTGCAATAAAATCTGACAAATCAAATACATAAACTGATCTGGAGAAGGGGGTGAGCAGTGAGGTAGCAAAGTTTGCAAATGACACTAAACTGTTCAGAATAGTCAAGACAAACGTAGACTGAAGAACTTGAAAAAGATCTCATCAAACTAAGTGATTGAGCAACAAAATGGCAAATGAAATTGAATGTGGATAAGTGTAAGGTAATGCACATTGGAAAAAATAACCCCAGCTATACTTACAATATGATGGGGGCTAATTTAGCTATAACTAATCAGGAAAGAGATCTTGGAGTTATTGTGGATAGTTCCTTGAAAACCTACACACAGTGTGCAGAGGCAGTCAAAAAGGCAAATTGGATGTTAGGTATTATTAAAAAAGGGATAGAAAATAAGACAAGGAGTATCTTACGGCCCCTATATAAATCTATGGTATGTCCACATCTTCAATACTGTGTACAGATGTGGTCTCCTCACCTCTGCAAAAGGTTCAGAAAAGGGCAACTAGAGTGATTAGAGGCTTGGAACAGATTCTGTGTGAGGAGAGGCTAAAAAGCTTGTGACTTTTCAGTTTAGAAAAGAGGAGATGTTTCAATTTAGAAAAGAGGACATGATAGAGGTACATAAAATTATGACAGGTGTACAGAGGGTGAATAAGGAGAAGTTATTTATTTGTGCCCATAATACAAGAACTAGGGGACACCAAATAAAATTAATGGGTAGCAGGTTTAAAAGTAATAAACTTCACTCTGTGCATAGTTAACCTGTGGAACTCCTTGCCAGAGGAGACTGTGAAGGCTAGGACTACAACAGAGTTTAAGAAAGAGCTAGATAAATTCATGGAGGTTGGGTCCATAAAAGGCTATTAGCCAAGGCTAGGAATGGTGGCCCTGGCCGCTGATTGTCAGAGGCTGGAGATGGATGGCAGGAGACAAATTGCGTGATCATTGTCTTCGGTTTACCCCCTCTGGGGAACCTGGCACTGGCCTTTGTCAGCAGACAGGCTACTGGGATGGGTGGACCTGTGGTCTGACCCAGTATGGCCGTTCTTATGAAGGAGGGGGGTTAAGGGTGGGAGATGTAAAGTGTTAAGGGGATGTTAATATCCCCCACCCCACAACCCCCTCCTTCAGTTCATCTATTGGTTTGTCAGTTTGTATTACAATTTTTCTATTTTGGACCTCTGTACTATATATCTGGGTCTGGACTGGAAATTCTATAGATCTGAAGAAATGGGTCTGTCCCACAAAAGCTCATCACCTAATAATTCATTTTGTTAGTCTTTAAAGTGCTGCATAACTGCTGTTTTGTTTCATTAAAAGCAGTTGTTCAAAAAATCTCCTCTTGATGCTGACAGTTTCATGAGCTATTGCCCTTCATTTTCCAAGAAGGTTCATTTTGGATGAGTCAATTTTCGCAATGTCTCAATATCCCACGTTCCTTAGGCACTGTTTGGTCTGACTGCATCTCTCTGTGTAAAAATACAGCAGGGGAAGGTCTGTACTTAAATCCTGCAGCAGCACAACTGTACTGATGTGGTTTTACTAGTATAGTGCTTCACCGGCAGGACGGCTTCTCCTGTTGCGATAAGTACTCCACCTCTGCAAGAGGTAACAGCTAACGGGGGGAAAGCCTTTAGTTGAACTAATGCTGTTCAATCTGTGGGGTAAGTAGATATAATTATGTTGCTCAGAGGTCTGGAGTTTACATGTCCCTGAGTGAGTTGTTTATACTAATAATGTAAGTTCATAGTGTAGACTTAGCCTGTGTGTTCTTTAGTGAGAGAATTACTATCGATGAAGAGCACAAGGCTGCTGAACTTAAAGATAGCTCAGTCCATCGGCCCAATGTATTTTGTCTGCCTGCAGTCTCAAGGAGGTAATATGAAACAGCAGTGAAAATAAAAATGGGCTTCTCACTTTCCATAGCTTGAGGAAGTAGGAGCTGTTCCCTAGCATCTGAGCTAATGCACTGCAATTTTTGGAAAGGCAACTCAGAATCTGGAATTTCATATACTTCATTGCTTTAAGGCAGTATCAACAAAAAGTGAACTAGATAGGGAATTGTTGAGGCGTTACCAGGGTAATTAGATATTAATTCCTAGCTATTATTACCAAGCTGAAATAGCAAACCCATAAAACAACAAGCAAAGGATCCCTTCTAGGCAAAGAATAAAGTCTTTGTTTTACATTAGCATTTTGTAAAATGGGTGCTGAAAAGGTTGTTATGTTTGTAGGCAGAGAGATTGAACATATCAAAAACAATTGTTTTTGTTTTCCTTTTCAAGCCCTGCAACAGAAGTAATGTGCGTGAAAGGTCAGCAGAGCCCCTAAGACAACCTGATGAAGGAAAGGCTTGTCCAGCCTCCACTCAGACAGAACCTTGCCGTCTGAACAAAAACTGTTACCACTATGATTACAATGTGACAGGTATTGGCATTCTTACAATATAAGAACAAACTGTAAAATCATAGAATCATAAAACCATAGAATTCTAGGGCTGGACGGGACCTCAGGAGGTGATGTAGTCCAGCCCCCTGCCTAAAGCAGGATCAACCCCAATTAAATCGTCCCACCATGACTGTGTCAAGCTGGGCCTTAAAAACTTCTAGGGATGGAGATTCCACAACCTCTCTTGGTAACATATTCCAGTACTTCACCACTCTCTTGGTGAAAGAGTTTTTCTTGATATGCAACCTACACCTCTCCCTCTGTAACTTCAGACTATTGCTCCTTGTTCTGCAATCTGTTGCCATTGAGAACAGTCTCTCTCCATTCTCTTTAGAGCCCCCTTTCAGAAGTTGAAGGCTGCTATCAAATCGCCCGTCAGTCTTCTCTTCTGCAAACTAAATAAGCCCAAATCTCTCAACCTCTCCTCATAGGTGATGTGCTCCATCACCTTAGTCATTTTCGTTGTCCTCTGCTGAATTATCTCCAATGTGGCCACATCCTTTCTATACTGGGAGGCCCAGAACTGGACACACTACTCCAGATGTGGCCCCACATGTGCCGAATAGGGAGGAACAGTAACTTCTCTAGATCTGATGGTAATGCTTCTCCTAATGCACCGCAATATGCCATTGGCTTTCTTGTCTACAAGGGCACACTGTTTGCTCATATCCAGCCTTTCATCCACTATAATCCACAGGTCTTTTTCTGCTGCACTGCCACTTAGCCAGTAGGTCCCCAGCCTGTAACAGTGCTTGGCATTCTTCCATCCCGAGTACAGGACTCTGCACTTCCCCTTGTTAAACATCATCAGATTTCTTTTGGCCCAATCGCCCAATTTCTCTAGGTCACTCTGGACCCTATCCCTACCCTCCAGTATATCTACCTGACCCCCTAGCTTAGTGTCATCTGCAGATTTACTGAGGGTGCAATCCATCCTCTCATCCAGGTCTTTAATAAAGATATTGACCAGGACTGGCCCTAGAACTGATCCTCGGGGCACTCTACTTGAAACCGACTGCCAACCAGACACTGAGCCATTGAACACTACCCATTGGGCCCATCCATCAAGCCAGGTTTCTTTCCATCCTACAGTCCATCTTACAGTCCATGTATCCAGTTGATACTACTTTAACTTATGGGCAATAATGTTGTGGCAGACGGTATCAAAAGCTTTGTTAAAGTCAAAGTATATCACATCCATTGACTTCACCACGTCCATAGAGCCGGTTACCTAATCACAGAAGCTAATCAGATTAGTCAGGCATGACTTGCCCTTGGTGAATCCATGTTGACTACTCTTGACCACTTTCCCCTCTTCCAAGTGCTTCAAAATGGATTCCATGAGGATCCCCTCCATGATTTTTCTGGGGACTGAGGTAAGGCTGACCAGTCTATAGTTCCCTGGATTGTTCTTGTTTCCTTTTTTAAACATGGGCACTATGTTTGCCTTTTTCCAATCATCCAGGACCTCTCCTATCTCCATGAGTTTTCAAAGGTAGCCAAAGGCTCTGCAATGACATCTGCCAATTACCTCAGTACCCTTGGATGCACTAAATCTGGACCCATGGATTTGTGTGCATCTAGCTTTACTAAATAGCCTTTTACCCTTTCCTTCCTCGCTAAGAGCTGCCCACCTCCTTCCCATACCGCATTCCTTAGTGCCATAGTCAGGTAGCTGACCTTGCCCATGAAGACTGAGACAAAAAAAGCATTGAGTACTTCAGCCTTTCCCACATCATCTGGTTACCTGTCTCATTCAGTAACAGCCCCACACCTCCCTGATATCCCTTTTATTTTTAACATGCCTGTAGAAAACCTTCTTGACGCCCTTCACATTCCTTGCTAGCTGCAATTCCAATTGTGCTTTCACTTTCCTGATTACCCTGCCCCCCCAGAATTCTCCAGCCATCTATTTATACTCCTCCCTAGTCATCTGTCCAAGTTTCCAATTCTTATATGCATCCGTTTTGAGTTTAAGCTCACCAAGGATTTTCCTTGTAAGCCCAGCAGGTTGCCTACCATGTTTGCTTTTCTTCCTGTACATCAGGGCGGTTTGTTCCTGTGCCTTCAGTAAGACCTCTTTTAAAATCCTGCCAGTTCTCCTGAACTCCTTTCCCCCTCATGTTAGCTTCCCAGGGGATGCTGCCCATCAGTTCTCTCTGGGAGTCAACGTCTGCTCTTCTGAAATCAAGGGATGTGTATTTTACTGCTCACCTTTCTTCCTTTTATCAGAATCCTGAAATCTATCATCTCATGATCACTGCAGCCCAGTTTGCCACCCACTTCTACTTCTCCTACTAGTTCTTCCCAGTTTGTGAGCAGCAGGTCAAGCTGCACATGGCCCCTGGTCAATTCCTTCAGCACTTGTACCGGGAAATTTTCCCCAACATTCTTCGAACACGTCCTGGATTGTCTGTTTGCTGCTGTATTCGTCTCCCAACAAATGTCTGGGTGGTTAAAGTCTCCCATGAGCTCCAGGGCCTGTGATTTGGAAGCTTCTCTTAGTTTTCTGAAGAAATCCTCGTCTACCTCATCTATCTGATCTGGTGACCTATAGCAGACACCAAACACAACATCACCTCTGTTGCTTCCACTTCTAAGGTTAACCCAAAGACATTCAGCTGGCTTTTCTCCCTCCATGTACTGGAGCTCTGAGCAGTCATATTGCTGTCTCACACAAATCGCAACTCCTTTTCCTTTTCTCCCTGTCTGTCCTTCCTGAACAGCTTATACCCTTCCATGTCAGTGTTCCAATTATGTGAGTCGTCCCATAATTGGAGCTCTACCTGTTTTTGCAATTTAGTTCTATGTGAAGCTAAAAATTAAGATGTGGGTCAAGTTTGTACAATAAGCACCTGCTGTTAAACCACAGCTCGTGGTCCTTAATTCCTGATCCAACAGAAGAACACTAAAGGAATCTGTTACACTCAGTCTTGCTGAAGTTGCTCTCAGCAGGTAGTAAAGAAGAGCTGGGTTACCTATGCTACAACTCCTTTCCCCTAGAGATGAAGTTATGGCTTTTGAGAAGTTCTTACTCCTCCCTGCAGCTATTACCCCGTCTGTGTTTCTCTTGTTAGCAAGACCCTCTCCTCTTGTAGTAAAACTGTGTGGATAGTGAAGAGGGTTCAGTATGTGAGAAAAAATACAATACCTATTCCAGACACCCATTATACCAAAAGTATAGGTCTTTTACATGCTATCTAATGTATTGTGTATTGTCTGAATTATAAATGGAGTCAAACTGTTTGATTCAAAGAAAATATTGTTGTTAAACTGTAATTTCAGAATAATATAATTTAATTAGCCATATTAGTCTACCTCACTGGCCTGTGTGTGTGTGTGTGTGCATAGCTCAAAACCCGTCCAGATACATACACTTGTTTGACTTTTCAGAAACACATCATGTCACTGGATGCCTAACTATGTTTATTTCCAATATGTCCAGCTAATGGGCTCCATGAGTTTTTGAATATGTAAAACTTGATTCTTAGGGTTCTTTTAGGCCATTTGAATTAAATGTGTTGTTGAATTAATCAAAGCTTCATCATAAATCAGTTTGATTGGTTTCCTGGTCTGATGGTCTCCTTTATTGCCAGACTGGAGTACGTGTCAGCTCAGTGAGAAGGCTGTCTGTGGCAATGGCATCAAAACAAGAATGTTAGATTGTGTTCGCAGTGATGGCAAATCAGTTGACCTGAAGTATTGTGAAGAGGTGAGTAGGGGCTCTTTTCTCTTTGTGAGTAAACTTGCCCTAGTAGCTTTAATTCATGCTGAACTGGCTGACCTGTGCTTCCTGTAACCCAGATCGGACATATGTCTCTCAACATTATACATGTACCAGTAAGTACTCCTTAAAATGAGGCTGTGTCATAAAAATAAAAATTCCTTTGGTAGTTTGTGTGTACACACAAAGAGGTGCTGATTATTATACCCTGAATTGTTTCAGAACAATAAGAAATCACAGTGAAGAAATGCAATACATCTTAATCAGAATGCAACTCATTCTAATGTGATATGATTTCTGTGTGGTACCTTGGACAGCTGCCGGTATCAATCATTTATTCAGCATGTTGCTAAACATGTGTCATGTACCATACTGCAGCCAGGCTGATTGCTAACTTGCACCCAGCTGTGTAAGATGAGACATCCAAGCTGTGTGAAAAATGTACAGCATCAACAAGGAAATGGAACTTCTTACAAAAGCACGTACAGTGGAGTAATATTCAGCAGACAGGTCACATTAATTGTATGTAACTGTTCCACGAATCTGTTCTTAAATGACTACTCCAGGCAGGCAATACTATTGCTTCAGTCATTTCATGGGTCTGTTAAAGGAGACTGTGTATCTATTAATGATTGATGCTGTGCAGAGCATACCATGAAGGACTATGGAGAACCATACACCAAAGTTTCCATTGCAGTGAAACCTCCCCAGTTGTTCCAATGGAAAGTGGCAGACCTTGCCTTAACCTCCTAACAGAACAGACATGAAACCACCTGGAAAGCAGGAGACTAGAGTCACCTGTGCAGAGACCATGTGCCCACCACAACAGCTCAATTATATCAGCACCCCTCCTCCCACCACTCTCCATTGGACTTCCCCTGCTTACAGCTGTTCATCAGAATTCCTGTTTAAGGAAAGGAAGGTTGTTAATGGTGGAGGGAGCCATGAAAAAAATACATACTGGGCAGCATTATCTTTGAGAGATTTTGCCAGGCTCATGCTGTGTCCCTCCTGACCTGCCCATTCCTTTGTCAACCACTCAGTACCCATGCGGAACTCTGAACCTCCCAGTTCTTGAGCAAAAGTGCAAGTTTTTACTTAAAGTAGATACAGAGAACAGGGATCAGAATAACCATCCTTAATCCAAATTCTTAATAAGTAGAGGTATTGTCAAACACAGTGTTTATAGCTGCATATAATTATGTTATCCAAGAGAACAGTGAAAACTTATTTTATACTCTGCAGAACTAGCATTATATCCGGATGCAAGTTT
This sequence comes from Carettochelys insculpta, assembly GCF_033958435.1. NCBI lineage: Eukaryota > Metazoa > Chordata > Testudines > Carettochelyidae > Carettochelys > Carettochelys insculpta. The sequence continues at coordinate 227,250,242 of NC_134138.1, forward strand.
ATGCTCAGTAAAATTCTAAAATTCCCTCCTGATGCTATGCAAGTAGTTACTGGCCTAATGTAATCTCTATGGTTTGACATTTATTTCAGTCAGCTAAAGAAGTTATCCAATTGTCCTGATTACTGCCAGGATAAATCAATTTCCAGAGCATATTTTAATGTCTCATATTTCTGTGTAAACTCCATTAGTCGTGGATCATTTGTTTGCTGCCTACTGTAAAATTAGCACAACAGACCTCTTGCTTTGATTTCATTGGGTCCTTTAAAATTCAAAACACTTAATTCAGGATGCTGCTCCCACCACACCCCTTTCCAATATGTGTGTGTTTATTGTAACTCGTTTTCTTGCATTTACAAACCAGAAAAATGTGAAGAAAGGCAATTTGTCTGAATAGGACAAGCTTCACTGCTTTATTAGTGTACACTCTGTTGGTCAGCCTTACCTGATAACTCTCCACCTGAGGGTAGATAAAGATCTCTTGTTGATTGCAGATATCCTTGCATATATGCAAGTGTCTCTTTATAGACAAAATGTAACAGTTTGCAGAGAATCCTTGTCTGGCAGTCTGCTGCCCCCTGCCAGGTACAGCGAAGAATACAGTATGCTTAACTTTTGCATATTTAGTACTTTAGTGATTTTTCAAATACTGATCAGAAAACACCTGTTACCCAGCAAGGATACGTCCATTGGGATTTCCAGATAAGTGAATTTTGTATATTCCTCCATATGCTTAGCCAGCCACAGTTTCCAGGGCCAAGAAGCACAACTTCCACCAGAGAAAGAGGAGGAGAACAATGAATAAATAGGAGAGAGAATCAGGGTCCTGATCACAGAGATACTTGAGCTCCCCAGAGCTGGATTGGCAGCATTTCAGCATACCAATCTTGGGGAATCCAGCCAGCACTCTCTAATATGGGCTCTGACTCTCTCCTGTTCACCCTTTGCTTCCCTCTGGGACTTCTGTTTCTCTAGCTGCTGAAGTGCTGCTGAGCAGGCTAGCCTTGGGGAAGCCAGCCAGTTCTCTGTAATTGCATTGGCTTGGCTCAGTGAGCTTTGAAGTCTGTGCTCAGAAGAGCTGACCCTGAGTGCAAACTTCAAAGCCTATTGGCTGGTTTCCTGATTATCCAACCCTTGATTATCAAAAGGGTTTCAGGTCTCCCCTGAGAGCTTTGAATAATGAAGGTTACACTGTACAACAGAGAGAAACTAGGAATTCATTGGTTCATCCATAAAGCAGAACAGAGGTCTTCTACCTCATTTGTCTCAGTAAATGGCACTGCAAATGTAAGTCTATTGTTGCCAGTATTTCAGGATCGGAAAGGTACCATATGTGCAGGGTATTGATAGACTGCTCATTAGTGGGTCTATGTAATGGTCTGTGCTATATTTGAATGCAGTATAAGTCCTCTAAGGGATTTAGGCCCTTAACTTTCATTGATTTCAAATGCAAGTTAGGCTCCTAAATGCCTTTGTTCATCTGGACCTGAAAGCCATAGATAAAAATTCAATCCACTGCATAGTGTTGACCCAGGTGAAAGGTTGCAAGGTATATAGATAAATAAATTTGGGAAGGCTCGCCAAACTGACTTAAAATTGAAGATTATAGGTTCACACCTCCCCTGACTTAATGGTGAAGTCTGAGGCAGAGCCTCAGGCTGAAGCTGGAGGTGAGTTTTCGAGATTCCCAGTCAGAACATAGACAATGATTTTAGCAATACTTATGATATTTTATTTAATAGCACAATGGTATATATGCAGCACTTAACCAATACACACTATAATAGATATATATCGCGGTTAGCACTTAGATTACAATCAAAAGACCTTACTTAACAATGCCTTTATGCAAAACCTATTGCTTTACTAACTGCACTTATGGCTTCAACCTATGCTAGATGAACAGGATGCAATACTCAGACTGACTCCTTTTGAGCTCTTTAGAAGCAGAGACCAGCTCGCTTCCACCTGTTAGAAAGGAGGTATTGTGGTGGTTTGTAAGAGAAAGGAGTTTGCGGAGAATTCTAGGAAAGAGCAAGAGTAGGAACTAATAAAGAAAAGAGAGAGAGAGAGTTGGAGTGATAGGCACCCCGCTGATGTGGATCCATCTGGCACAGCTTAACACGTGGCACGTTGAGCATTCTTCTATGCTACCCTCTCTTTCTCCCAAAGGATTTTTATACCCTTTTTCCTTCATGTTGACTAAATTAGGGTCTGACCTAATCGAATCTTGAATACTTGCTGAGACCCCTGTGTTTCGATGATCTTATTCTTTTATCCTGTTGTTTTCGAAAAAGAGCTCGAGGGGAAATTCCCATTGTGACCCCTTTACCTGAATTGATCAGATGATCTTATGTTATTTCTCTTATGTGAGGAAAGTTTGGGCATATTTTGATGTCTGAGAGATATTTTTAGACGGCACAGACTGATATGACACACCATTTCTAGCCTACATACAGAAAGTTAACTTGCCCAGGCTTTCCCCTCATGCCCTGTTTACTGGGCAGGCCACTTGCGTTACTGCTGACAGGAAAGACAGATAGGCATAGATCCTTCTAGGCCTCAGTTAGCTAAACTATCATGGCTTCTTAATGTCTAACTTAAACCATATACCATGACTAAATTAAGCACAGGCTACAATAGTGCCATAAAGGAAAGAATTTGTCACAACAAGTTGCAGACCTGTTTGATATTGATACCATTTCCTCTCAGGTTTCACATCTGCATATGCTGGTTTAAATGCCCTTCTGAACTGGGGCCTTGTGGGGTCAGTCAATATATTATAGATTTTTCTTTCTCTTTAATAATTACTAAATCTGTAATCAAATGTGATTACCTCAGATGCATCTTGTTCTCAGTAGTGTACTCAAGGCTAATGCGACAGACCATGTTTCACATGCTGACAGTTGTTTCCTCTTATAGCTTGGCTTGGAGAAGACTTGGCAGATGAACACCTCCTGTGTTGTGGAATGTCCTGTGAACTGTCAGCTTTCTGACTGGTCTCCTTGGTCAGAGTGTTCTCAAACTTGTGGCCTTACAGGTTAGTTACTGTTCTTGGAATATCTTTATGTCTGAGCTGCCTTTTTAAAAAAAATTTAAGGTCTGGCACAACAAATGTGGAATTTGAAGAGTAGTTAGTTAGAGAATGAGAATAAGAGAGGGCCTAAATCTGGTATATATAGCTGAGGCAACATAGTAGGCTTCATTGAGGCTATGTGTAGTTAAAGTGAATAGGTTTTGTCCCACACTGAAAAAAAAGTTTCTGACTCCATAAATAGGCATGAAATATGAAAAATGATACATGACTTTGCCTGAGGAGATTGATCATACTGGGTGTGATGCTAGTAGATTTTTACAATAATTATAAAACCATTTCTGTGATCACTATGTTAAGTTTGCACTGAGTCTCATGCCAGGTGGGCCAACTGAAAACTGGTGATCCACTGAATCTATTTATGCTACGTATTTGTGCCGTAAAGTTATAGATATTGGCTTTATACCTGCATTAGAAATGTTTAGAGCTAAGGATTCACAATGGAAGGTATGGTCACCTCCCAGGTCAGGTGACATTGGCTGAACAAAGGTTCAGAGGCCCAGACATCAAATCCATGTTTTATGGAAATTGACTGATACATGCTGGCTAATCCAGCAGCCAATGGCAGAATGACACAGTGGGCCATCTGATCAAGTGTTCCTCCATTGGCTACATTAAGAAGAAAGAGTTTTTCCCCTCCACATGGCAAGCTATAAAGATAGCCCTTGCAGTGACCACCTTTGTTCTTCAGTCCTCATGAACTAAGCCTATGTGAACTGGTCCCACCCCTCCTGGGATATATTTTCAGAGATACTCAAGAGAAGCACCTCATAACATCACTGTATCCTGCATCAATAGTTTTAATTGATGTATGTAATGTACCACTTGAACATTTTTTTCTCTCTCACCCTGTTCTTTTTTTCTTTGTTAATAAACCTTTAGATTTTAAAGGATTGGCACAATGTGCTGTTTTGGGTAAGATCTAAGCATATATTGACCTGGGGATGTGGCTGGTCTCTTTGGGGGCTGGAAGAATCAGTGTGGATTTGGTGAAGGAGGCTTTCATGGTCCCTCACCTGAGTAGAGGAAAGTTGCTGGTTTGGGCTTTAGGAGCAGCTGGAGAATCTGTGGGTTTGCTCGTGCAGCTTCTGGCTGGCCAGTGAAGCTGGCAGAGGTATTTTTGTGGCTGGCTTGTTTTGCCTTATTGAAAAGGAATCTCCAGCCTAGGCTGTTAAGTGGCATGGTTTTAAGGAGTTTGCCCAGGATTGGTTCATTCAGCTGTGTCCAGAAACCCTCAAAATCTAGCCTTAAATGAATATTCTGGAGTCTAATAGTACTTGTTTAATATTTTTTCTAGAAGAATTGCAATGATAAATAACTTGAACTATCTCACATTAAACCAGATATCCTCTCAGCTTTGTGTTGTGATATTAAGGCTAAATTCTTTTCCCCATTTTTGTTTGAGAATCTGACTGAGAGCATTAAGCCCCCTATATAACCGCTATACTGTATTGTTTCCATGTTTCTAAACATGTCGTTCCAGAGGTGAGAAAGTTGAAAGAGACCAATTGTCTCCTTTCCTTGCATGAGCCCTTTAGCATTTCAAAGAAAGAACCATGAAAAGGGGTGGCTGATACGTGTTACATACATAATCTAAGGATGATAAGCAGTACAATGCAAGATGATAGACTATTTTTGTTAATCCTCTTCTATCCAAATTATCTTAAACAGCATTTGGCTTTGATCTTGAAGCACAAGTTATCACATAGTGGTACAAGAAGAGAATTTGTAAGATCAGCTGCTATATTCATCTTAATGTTTTACAGGGTGCCTCATACAGATGCAATGATTGGTTGTTTTTTTTCCCTGAGGGATGTAGGTAGCCTTCTAAGACCTATAAAAGAAGAAAGGGAATCCAGTGACATAGCTAAACTTTTTTCAGTCTCAAACCAGACTGGTGTATATACAGAGCTACTGGAAGGGAACCTCCTTCCAGTAGGATGGATTTGGAATGCTGTATTATATAGGTGCAAGTCTGACAACCACATATATCCAGTTGCCCTGGGTTTTAAGGGTGACAAGCAATGCCATTTCTAGCAAAGAACAAGAGAGAGACCTTGAAAGGCAATAGGCTAATCATATAAGTCAACCTTGGGCAGGTACTCATTTTGGATATTTGTATTTTCCCCAGTAAAGATAGAGGGAGGAGGCACTACCTCTTTACATACTTGGAAACATTTTCATATGTAGACCACATTCATAGAAGAAAATTGGGAATATGAAGACAACTGTTAACATGTAAATTATTTCTTTGCACATGTGAAATGTAAATGGCCAGTATAAAAAGAAAAAAAATATTTAAAAAATCCTGGAGGGACAAGGTTGAAACTATTCTTCCATTCATGTCTGTCTCAGTAATAAAGTCCATAGGCCGAGGATGTCTCTCACTCCTGCTCTGTCCAGGAGGGGGGCCCATTTTTTTTTCGCTCCCAGTTCCCTGGGAGCCCTGCAAGGGCTCTGAAGAGGACCCTTGGGCTCTTGTGGAGACTGGCTGCTGGCCATGGCTTGCTGCGGCTGCCTGAGGATTGCCCTGAGGGTGTGCTGTGACAGCTCGTGCTGGGGTTGCTCCTAGTATGCTCTCAGCTTCCTACCACAGGGTTTCTGGGTCCATGTTGCTCTAAGGGCAGCCGGACACATGGATCATAGAGCCCTGCTGCTGCAGGCTAGAGCATCCCTGTGCTCCAGCTGTCTGGCACCATGGTGGACTCCTCTTTCGAAAGAGCATGCCATGGAGTGCCTACGCATGTACTCTGTCGAAAGAGTTTTTTGAAAGGGAATCCTCTTCCTGATGCAGGATCAGGGTTGGGATTTTGAAGTCTGCACTGTGTTTCTTCAGTTTCCTTCTGAAAGAATGTTTCATGTGCAGATAGATGCTCCTCACATTCTTTCGAAAGAGGGACAGATATTTTGAAATTTCTAGCATGTGTAGACACAGCTGTTGGGTAAGGTACTTAATCTTAACGTTTTACCCTTTTTGCTTGTTGGCTGTTTGTCTTTTTTTTAAAGTATGATGCATTTTGGCTTAATGCATGTATTTATTCACACTGGCCACATCTACGTGGGCAGCTTCTGTCGACAAAACTGGGCTTTTGTCAACAAAAACTAGCTGAGTGTCTACATGGTTAAAGCACTCTGTCAAGTTTGTCAACAAAACTCAGCTGTTCAGCCAGCAGCATTATCCCTGTTCCCGATCAGGTATAATGCTTCTGTCAACAGTGTTTTGTTGACAGAGTACCCATGTAGACACTTCTGTCAACAGAGAGGGCTTCTGGTCAGCCATTCTGTTGAGAGAGGGCAGGGGAGTCTGGCTGCTCTCTGGTGACACAGCAGCTTGCTCTTTTGATCTGCTTTTATGAGTAGACGCCATCTGTCGACAGAGGTATTGCCAAGGCTTCTCTGTCCCCCGTGACCACTGTTGACAGAGGCTGCCCATGTAGACGTAGCCATTGATGTTAAAACCCTACAAATGTGCAGATTTAAAGAATCTTGTTGTAAACCCCTCTCTGTAGACGAGCTACTAAACACCAGTACATGGCACATAAAAAAAAAGTTTTCATGGCTTTACTGTATCATCTGTCTCAGTAATAAAGTCTAATAGCCTGGTATTCACCTAAGAGGAAAGAAACAAGCACCCAAAAGGATGGCCTAATATAAAATCTCTTTTTCATTCCATTATATAACGGCTTGAAATAGAATCTAGTCCTCAAACAGGCCTGGGTAGCGTTGAACAGAAGCTTAATGAGTTAAACCTATTGCATTTTAATTTTCTTTAAGTCTGGGTGAAATATCCTCTGTCCATTGCAAATTCTCCATCATAATAAAATCCAGGGAGATAAAGAAGATAAGTGGCAGGCTCCTTCTGCTTTTTGAATTTAGACAAACTGCTTCTTTTGAATCTGTTACGTTTCTAAATTTAATACAAGGATTAGATACCCATGTCATTCCCTCCTAGCAGCACAGTGGCTAAGCCAAAAGTTTCTCTCAGCTGGGATGTCCAGAACAAACTATCAGATCAGGAAGGAATGCCTGTTTTGTCCCTATGTGCCCCAACTAAAAAAAAAAAAAATTATATATATTATAGCAGTAGCTTTATTCCCTAATCAGTGATCTCATTATGCTACACACAATACGTATGAATAACAACAAAGTATCTATCTCGGAGACTTTATAGTCCACACATCCTGCTGTGCAGTTCACTGTATTAGGTAAGCATAATGCTAACATAAAGCTTGTCACAGACTGAAACGGAACCACCTTGATGAATAAATATATTTGATCACCGCAGAGTTTCTCTTTCCCTCCCCCTCTCTCTCTTTTAAAGGAAAGATGATACGAAAGAGGACCGTAAATCAGCCTTTCCAAGGTGATGGGAGACCTTGTCCATCTCAGATAGAGCAATTCAAACCCTGCCCAGTAAAACCTTGTTATCGATGGCAATATGGTCATTGGTCTGAATGCAAAGTTGAGGTAAAGGCTCCAATGGAGACATGAAATCATTTCATTCATTTCATCCAGGGATATTTGTGTTCTGTACATATATAACTTACAAACTCATTCAGCCATTTTATCCAAGTCTTTACATTCAAGGGCAGACATGAGGAACCTTTTTTGGGCCGGGGCTACATGCAAGTGTGAAGCAAAAACAAAAACCCACCCTCACAGATGTGGTCCCCAACTGAGGCTAGTCAGTTTTACTGGCCCCCTAAGCTCTGGGGTGAGGCCAAAAATGAGGGATACAGTATATCAGAGGGGGCTGCTGGGGAGCAGGCTGGAGGGGTTGCTGGGTCTGAGTAGAAGGTGGGGTGTAGGAGTGAGCTTGGAATGCATGGTCTGGGTGGGAGGCAGGGTTCAGGAGTGGGCTGGTGTCAGGGTGGGGAAGCAGAAGCAGGCTGTGCGCAGCATCTGGAACTGCGTGCAGGAGCAGGGTGGGAGTGAGGGGCATGGGGGAGAGGAATGTGGAGTAGCTGGCTGGGGATGCGAGGTCTGGCCAAGAGGAAGGGTACAGGAGAGGCTTGGGGGTGAAGAGTCTGGAAGGGGCTGGAGGATGGGGACGGGGCACTACTTGGTGGAGCTTGGGAGGGTGTCACATTTCATGATTCAGCCAATGGGAATGATAGGGGCAGCAGCTACATGGAGCGCTTTCTTGTAGCACAGAGGCACTCCCCTGCCAAGCAGAGTCAGTGGGCTAGGTAGGGCCCAGTTTGCCTGGATTGGGTTCACAAGGCTCAGGGCTCCTGACTCACAGCAGCGCAAGCTGACCAGTGCTAGTGCTTCAGCTAAGGCACCCTCAGCATACCCTGGAGTGTTGATATGGCTGCTGCAGAGGCAGGGGGAAGCCCGTACCTCACAGGCCATATTCAGGCAAGCCAGGGGTTCTGCATCCCTGCAAGAGCATCGGTAAGTGGTTGCCAGTGGAGTCCATATATGCCAACAAGTACCACTGTTTGCTCTAGTTTTTCCTGCTCTGAATATAGATAAAAATTCTGGTATAACTCTGTGGCAACATAAATGGTTTGATACCAGCCTTTCTGAGAGAGTGCTCTGCCCAGAAAAGGTATTCACTCCCTGCTACGCTTCTAGTTAGTATGAATGCTCAAACTGTAGCTCCTTCATTCTGAAAAGGAGGGAATCAGCAGAGCATTCTTTATGAGGGCACTATGGGTCTGGCACTGACTCCCTTGAAATAGTCTGAATGATTGGTTGTTGATACCTTTCTAGGACTTGGGGAGGGCACTAATGGGGGTTTTGTGGATGAGTTTGACATGCTGAGGTATTATCCAGACCAGTAGGGCAGGAGCTGTGTCATCTCTGCCCTGCAAACTTGGGTATCTCACAAATGTCTTGCTAAAGTAGCTCGCACCTGGGCCACTTACAAACAGCCTCCAAGTATTAAAGCCACACCCTGAGTTCTTGTATGTAATTAAAACCTACCAGCCACACTCTGGCTTTTACGAACCCCAGTTATACTGCACAGTGACCTCAACGTGCTCTTAGTCTGGGATTTTTTTTCCCCAGCAGTGTGTGCCTTGTACTGCTCAGCACTCTCCTGGACAGTCTAACTATACTGACTCTATTGTTCTTCCTCGAGTGTCCCCGTGGGTGCTCCACGATAGGTGTCGGGCTCGCCCCGGCGCCGCAGGTCGGATCTTTTCAGCAGTTTCTGCCAGACCGCGCATGCACTGGCGCGCGCCACTCCCTTGCACACTCCCGGCCGCATGCGCGATCCGGTCCCCGCCAGTTCCTCTTTAACCGCCATCGGCTGCAGACGGAATCCACTCAGGCTACGGCCAGAGTTAGCGTATTTAATGTTTTTAAAGTGTTTAGAGCTTCTTTTTCAGTCTTTAGCTTAAGTTAGCTTGTTATTGTTTTCAAAAAAAAAAAAAAAAAAGAAGAAAAGAGAGTACAAAGTAAAGTTTTACAACCTTAGTAGCAAGCGAAGCAGCGGAGGCCCGGGGTCGTAAGGCCGTTAGGCCTCCTGCCACGGCAGGCTGAGTCCGAGAGGGGAACAGGCACAGAGAAGGTGCTAAGTACCCTATTAACAACTCAAAGACTCACCACAATGTCCTCTTCAGGATTCAAAAAGTGTGAGTCATGCCACAAAGTGATGCTGGCCTCCGATGGGCACAGAAATGCTCCTTCTGCGCAAAGCTCACAGCCAGAGCAAGGAAGGACAGAGAAATGCGGCTGAAAATGCTGCTCTTTGACAAGGCCCTCCAGCCAGACGCGCAGGAGCGGCCTCAGCAGGAGGGACCCGCCGGGGCCCATAAAAGGAAAGCTGCTTCCCTAACCCCATCATCGCAAAAACGGAGGAAGCTTTCACCAACCCGATCCCTGCCGGCAGCCACAGCGAGCGGGACGGGTGGAGCGCATAGCCCCCAGCCGCAGTCACAGCTGATCGGCGGCAGCACGGAGACGCACGTGGCAGAGGCTGAGCCTCCGATAATCAAACAGCCGCCCCGCACCGTGGGCAGGGCGGCGGCCAGGCAAGCGCCGGAACCGGCGGCACCGCAGCTAGCGTCACCTACCCCCGGGGAACCGGCGGTGCAGAGCTCGCAGGCACGCGGCCTGCAGGCACCGGGGGAGACCACCCACGCGGCACCACAGCGGAGCGTGCCGAGCGCAGCGCAGACAGCGGGGCCGAGATCCCCGATGCGGAAAGGGCCGGAGCCAGCCCCACAGGGGAGGGGAAAGGCAGCACAGAAAACTTGGCACTGCAGCCCTTCTCTAGACAGGGCTGCAGGGCTACTCGCTCTAAGCCCTCCATTTATGCTGCAGACTCCAATGAGGCGGCAGGGGTCACCTCCAGTATAGCCTGAGCCCCCATCCCCGTTCCTACAGCCAGCATCACCATGGCTCGGACCACCATCGCCCTTCCTGGGCTTTGAACCCCTGGAGTACTGCCACAAATCAGTCTCTCCATTATCTCAATCACCCAGACGATCTCGCTCCCCCAGACGCAGGGGGAATGCGCCTCCAGAGTGGTCCAGGTCTCCATCTCCGGAACAGTGCCCATGTTGCCATGGTCGCCCCTATCATGAGGGGCATAGACACCATAGGCATACTCCCAGGGACAGATCCCCCCAGACGTTTCAATATCCCCGAGGGCAATCGCGGACGGGGATGGAAACGCAGATATCTCAGGGGGAGTTGATTCTGGAACCCCGAGATTTTCCCTCGCAAGTATCTAGTGAGAGGATGTATCACCGTCAGCAGGACCCAGAGGGGTCCAGAGAGGCTTACCCTAGTGGTTCCTCGCTATCTTCCCCTGATGAGGCCATGGCCTCAGGGGACGTCCATCCTCTGGACGATCTCAAACAATTCCAAGAGCTGTTTAAAAGGGTGGCCTTCACGCAAGGCATCCAAACAGCAGAGGTGCAGGAGAAACACCATAAGGTCCTTAAAAACCTGAAACCTCCGGCCTCTTCCAAAATAGCTATTCCGCTGATGAAGCAATCATGGAGTCCGCCACCACAATATGGCAGACCCCTGCGTCCACTCCGCCTATAAACAAGAGAGCGGATAAGAAGTACTTCGTCCCGACAAAGGGCATGGAGTTCCTGTTCAGCCACCTGCAACCAAATTCTCTGGTGGTGGAATCGTCTCAACAGAGGTCGAAAACTTCTCAGTACAAGACAGGGGGAATGGACAAGATGCCAAGAAACTAGAGTTGTTCGGCAGAAAGGTCTACTCCTCCTCTACCCTACTGTTGGGAATGGCGAATTACGCAGCGCCTCTAGCGAACCATAGTTTCGACAACTACTCCAGGCTGACTTCCCTCATGGACTTGCTTCCAGAGGACACGAAGCCAGTGCTCAAGGCCATCGTGCAGGAAGGCTACGCAGCCTCGAGGACAGGAGTTCAGATCGCCCTAGTCGTAGCGGATACGGCAGCACGCTCAACAGCTACAGCAGTGGTCATGAGCAGGGAGTCCTGGCTCCAGACATCGGGTATCCCGAGGGATCTGCAGGCGAAGATCATTGATCTCCCCTTTGACACGCAGAAGCTGTTTGCAGTATCAACCACAGCGTCCCCAGTACCACAGGGGCTACAAGCAAGGGCGACATCAACAGCACCAACAGTACAGAACTCCCAGGCGACGTTCTCAACAGAGCCGTGCGTCCTCGGGGCAGGGCCAAAGGCCACAAGTTTGACACACAGATAGAGGGCTGCACTATCACTACCATTGCGCAATGTCATCCGAAGCTACTGTTCCACCATCGCCTCCGACCATTCTACGACCAATGGCAAAAGATCACCACAGACAAATGGGTACTGGAGATCATAGCCACGGGTTACGTGATTCCCTTCCAGTCGCTCCCACCGCCACGACCTCCACCCAGACCCCACCTAAAGGACGCCTCCCACGAAGCGAGACTCAAGCAGGAGGTAGGCCATCTTATGCTTATAGGGGCAGTGGAAAGAGGGCCAGAGCAACTCCGAGGGAAAGGGTTCTACTCAAGATACTTCCTCACAGAGAAAAAGACAGGAGGCTGGAGGCCCAGCCTAGATCTTCGAGGCCTCAACCGGTACTTGCGCAAGCAACGCTTTCGGATGATCACAGTCGCCTCTATACTTACGGCACTGGACGATGGAGATTGGTTCGCAGCCCTCGACTTACAAGACGCGTATTTCCACAGAACTATTCACCCGGCTCACAGGCATTTTCTCCGGGTTATGGTAGGCAAAGAACATTTTCAGTACAAGGTTCTGCCGATCGGCCTCTCCTCTGCTCCCAGAGTCTTCACCAAGACCTTGGCAGTGGCGTCAGCCTACCTGCACAGACAGGGGGTGTTTATATTCCCATATCTGAAAAAAAAAAAACGACTGCCTACTGAAAGGGGCCTCGAAGGAGGAGGTACTTTGCATGATACACGTCACAGCAGACACGTTCTCTTCGCTGGGCCTGGTCATCAATCTGGCAAAATCAAAGATAGACCCCGCACAGGACATAGAGTTCATAGGGGCACGTATAAATTCCATCACAGCAAGGGTTTATCTACCAGATGCCCGCTTTCGCGCCATTGGTTCCCTCGTGCAAGTCATCACCTTCAGCCCTACGGTGCCGGTTCTGACGTGCTTACAGCTGCTGGGCCACATGGCAGCAGCAACGTTTGTGGTACAGAATGCCCGATTGCATAGGCGCAGCATGCAGCACTGGCTGGCGAGCGTCTACAAACCGGCAGCACACACTGTCCACAGGGTGGTGTCGCCCACGACAGAGGTGCGCAGATCCCTGCAATGGTGGGTGAACCCCAAGAACATGCTAACAGGGGTGCCCTTTTCACCAACCACAGATATCTGTTTTTCTTACTACCGACGCCTCCCACATAGGGTGGGGAGCACACATGGGCAAAAAGGTGACGCAAAGACTGTGGTCCTCCACGGAACAGTCACTGCACATAAATATACTGGAGCTCAGAGCAGTGTTCAACGCCTGCAAACACTTTCGAGACCATATACAAGGCAAGTAGTCGGGATCAGTACAGACAATACCTCCACCATGTTTTATATAAATCGGCAAGGAGGAGCTCGGTCCCGTGCCTTATGTGCGGAAGCAGTCCGATTGTGGAACTGGTGCATCACCAACAATATAACCTTGAAAGCCTCGTATTTACCAGGCGCTCCCAATGTGAAGGCAGACCAGCTGAGCAGGCTCTTCGCACTCACACACGAGTGGCAGATCCGTTCCGATCTGCTACGACCGATTTTTCACGCATGGGAATTTCCCCAGGTAGACCTGTTTGCCACTCAGCACAACAAGAAGTACCCACAATACTGCTCCAGGGCAGGACTGGGACAGGGGTCCCTGGGGGACGCATTCGTGATCTCGTGGAGGGGCCCCCTGCTCTGCACCTTTACTCCCACAGTGCTTATCTACGAAGTCTTGCAGAAAGCCAGGAGAGAGAAAGCCCGAATGATCCTAGTAGTCCCAACATGGGATCGACAGCAATGGTTCCCCTTACTCCTGCGCATGTCGGACTGTCCACCGATGCCTCTCCCGGTGGCTCCGGATCTGCTCACGCAAGCCCAGGGGTCCATAGTGCATCCACACCCCCGAGGCCTGCGACTGCAAGCATGGTTAATCCATGGCTCAGCTCCCTAGAGAGCACATGTATGGAGGGAGTACAACAAGTCCTAGAAAGTAGCAGGAGGACTTCCACCAGGAAGCAAAAATGGACTCGATGCACTGCATGGTGTTCTACCAAGCAATTATTCCCCCTTGCTGCGCATATACCTGTAATACTAGAGTATTTACTGGACCTCAAGAGAGGCGGACTCTCCCTATCCTTGTTGAAGGTCCACCTTTCCGCTATATCGGCTTTCAGACATGAAGAGGAAGGGCACACGGTGTTTGCCCATCCCATGGTTACCAGATTCCTCAAAGGGCTGGTAAACCTATACCCCCCTCGGAAACCGCTTCCACCTTCGTGGAGCTTGGACCTGGTGCTTAATGCGCTAACGGGACCACCGTTTGAACCCTTAGCCACGGTTTCCCTCCGTCTCCTTACGATAAAGACGACCTTCCTTCTTACAATCACGTCAGCTCGCAGGGTGAGCGAGCTTGCGGCAGTTATGGCAACGCCACCCTGCACAGTAATTTCCAAGGAGGCGGAAACCTTACGGCTGCATCCAGCCTTTGTTCCCAAAGTTTCTTCAGAGTTTCATATTAACGAACCTATAGTTTTACCCTCGTTTATCCAAAGCCTCATAACTCCAACAAAGAGGCGCGCCTACACCTCCTGGACGTGAGGAGGGCGCTGGCTTTCTATATAGACAGGACTAAGTCCTTCCAGAGAACGGATAGACTCCTAGTCTCTCTCGCTCCCAAATCAAAAGGAGAAGGTCTCTCTTCGCAGAGAATCTCGAAGCACATCATATCCTGCATAAAAATGTGCTACGAACTTAGAAAGACTCCTTTACTGGCCCCGCCTAGGGCTCACTCCACTAGGGCGGTGGCGGCATCAACAGCCTTTTTCAAGGGCATTGCGCTAAAAGACATTTGCAGAGCGGCGACCTGGTCATCCTATGACACCTTCGCCAAGCATTATGCCCTTCACAGGGTATTCCAAGAGGATACCCGTCTCTCAACAGCGGTCCTCTCGGGGACAAGCTGCACATAAACCGATTACCCACCTCCTATCTTGGGTTACTGCTGGGTAGTCACCTATCGTGGAGCACCCACGGGGACACTCGAGGAAGAAAGAGAAGTTACTCGCCGTAGTAACGATGGTTCTTCGAGATGTGTCCCCATGGGTGCTCCACCACCCGCCCATCCTCCCCGCTTCGGATCTCTGTTTAGTATTTTTCAGGAGCATCCAAGGCAGTTGGTCAAGGAACTGGCGGGGACTGGATCGCGCACGCGGCCGGGAGTGTGCAAGTGAGTGGCGTGCGCCAGCGCATGCGCGGTCCAGCAGAAACTGCTGAAAAGATCCGACCTGTGGTGCCGGGGCGAGCCCGACACCTATCGTGGAGCACCCATGGGGACACATCTCGAAGAACCATCGTTACTACGGTGAGTAACTTCTCTTTCCTTAATATAATATGAATTGTAACTATCTTAAATTTACCCACGCACTTTAAATTTAAACTCACTGGATTAGATAAAGCATTAAAGGAAGATTATAAACTACTAAAGGAGAGAAATTTTATGTGAGTACAAATAATGAGGCAAAAAAGTCAGAAATGGTTACTAGAAGAACAAAGACAAAAAATTTCTAGTGTATCACTTACAAACGTGCTTCAAGCAGAGTTTCTCATCACATGCTTCTCAATAAATTCTTCAGGTCAGGACCCCTCCCTCATGTTTTCTTTGTCTTCTGAGGTGCAGAAAATGAGTTGGGAAAGGAGGAAGGAGAGAAGGGTGCCCTGGGTTGTTTGCTCTTTCTTTTTCCTTATTTTTAATTCCTCTTTGAAAGACATTTTCAGTAAAATAGGCTGTCTCCTGGAAAAAAGAACGTTTGCTGCTGGGTTTTTTCACCTGTATGACCTATATGTTTTTTCTACCCTTTCCTCTTGATAACTCTGTTTACTGCTTAAATGCAAATTAAGACGCACATACATTCTTTTGTTCAGCGCAAGTCTGTTTGAACACTTTAGTGCTACATGAGTCTGAATATGTATTTTAGGGGAAATTTATAACTTTATGCATAAACCTGCTTTGTGCATATACCATGATGTAATTTGCTGAGTATTAATAAGTTTTCAAGTGATACTTCATAAGGCATACCTTGCAAAAAACTTATTCCAATAGTGTGTAGAGTGTGAACATGGGTGTATGTCATCCCAATGAAATTAGGTGTTTTCATCTTTTTTCATTTTACTGGTATGAATAAGTCATTCTGCTATAGGTTATTCGTTGTAGGGACTGATGATGTAAAAAACTCTCATTACTATTATTGTTTATTATTTCAGTTGAAATAATTGGACAGAGGGAAATACTGATTTTTTTTCTAATGACATACATTGTGCTCCCATATAGAAGTGCCTTTCCCTATCTGAGTCACTGAATGCTACAAGTGCTAAATTGTTTTTTTTATATTTTCCAAGCCCTCAGCTTAAAATAAAGTAATAATAATAAAAAAGTAAGATCAGCTTTGATTTGGCTAGTGGAGCCTTTTTTTCTTTCTCTCCAACATTTGTGCATTCCCTCCCTTTCCAGGATGCTCAGTGTGGAGCGGGAACAAGAGTCAGGAACATTTCATGTGTGGTCTACGATGGATCCACCGAAGATGTTGGCAAAATAGTAGATGAGGAATTATGTGGAGAGATTGAACCAATTGTTGATGAAAATAAGAAGATGGTGCTTGAGGAAACTTGCACCCTTCCTTGTCCAGGTAACAGATGTATTCAGATACATGTTACATTTCTGAGATGGCCTATAGTACAAAGAAAAAAAGGTGATTAGCCACAGGCTGTGAAGTATTTATTACATTCATCTATTGAACATAAGAAATTACTTTTCATCAGCAGTTTCACAAGAGTCACCATACTTTGTGACTAGGGGAAGGAATGCATACATTTACAAATGTTTTTAAAACTTATGTTTGGCATAGATGACCCCAGTAGGAATTTTACTTTTGAACAATGGACACAAAAATCATAAATGTTACTATACCCCACAAGAAATGAAGTGTTAAGTGGAATATGAGCAGTGTCCATGTCATGGAGATTTCAATAACAGGCTATCCAAAATATGGAGGTTTTGGTGTTTAAATGATCTTTTTAAGCATGTGAACAGCTTTTATTATTAAAAAAAAAACAGTTCTGTAGCACCTTAGACACTAAAAGATTTATTTATCCAGTAATGGGGTTTTGTGGGTAAGACCTGTTTCTTCAGATTTTCAGATTAGAATAGTCCGTTAGAATGTAGGGTTTATATAATAGGGGTGAGGGCAGTGTGGAGAGAGGCAGGAAGGGGAAAAAAAGGGGAGGTCACCTGTCACTAATACTGGAAGAAGTAAATTAAGTGGGATGTCTGCCATTCCTGCAAATATCAAAGGTGGGGAAATTGCCCTTGTAATGTGTAAGATAATTGAGATCTCTGTTAAGCCTGATGTTAAATGTGTCAAACTTGCATATGCATTCCAATTCAGATGTGTCTCTGTGTAATCTTGTAGTGAAATTCTCTTGTAGAAGAATGGCTACTTTCAAATCATTTATTGAATGTCCAAGGAGGTTACAGTGTTCCCCTCTACATTTATGTGTATTCCAATTCCTGATGTCAGATTTATGTCCATTCATCCTGTGGTGCAGGGACTGTCCAGTTTGTCCAATGGACATGTCAGAGGGGCATTGCTGGCATGTGATGGCATATATCACGTTAATGTGCGTGCAGGTGTATGCGCCCCTGATGGTGTGGCTAATGTGGTTATTATTATGAAGCTGAATCACAGTCTAATACTTTTGGTTGTTTTTAATGGAGTTGAGGAACTAGACCAAGGGGGGTTAGTGCTTATTTAAAAAAGGGCACCCTGCGGGTAAAGGAATGATTTGATCCCTGAGAATATATAATTGGTTTTTAGTCCCTCCATTTGCAACAAATGCATAACACTGACATTGACCCAACAGATTGAATCTAAAGGACCTGTTGTGACTTATCAGATCTATGATCCTCATACTAACAATGATTAAGAAGAGGAGATCATAACAACTGTTAAAAGTGAACTACTAAGGCTTTGCTGAAAATTAAAAACCTGTTGTTAAGTTCCAAAAAGCGGGGAAGTGAGAGTGTAGCTGTTGTTAATAAAGTAATTAGCGCTTTATTTTTAGACGTCTTGATTAGTCCTTGCAGTCTGTGAGAAGTTTCAGCTATAGAAGGCCTGTTTTGCTGCCAAAGCAAGTCTCGTCGCAACCAAGCCTCTATTTTCATTCCTTCACAACCCTTTCAAACCCATCCCTTTGGGGCTGAAAATTAGTTCATCTCAAAACAGTCCAAAGGTGCAATTTTCTAGAAATCTTTTGAGCTGTTTGAGTTATTAAGAAGCGTCTCTACATTTTTGCAGTCATCTAAAAGTACAATTAACTATTTCATTAACATAGCACTTTTCTCCCAAAAAATCCTACGCCACAATACAAACAGTAAGTTTGAAACCGTGGGCAAAAGTCGAGTTCACTTGAATGAGATCAGGGAGGCACCTGATACAGGTCCGTTATTCTCAGTGAGAGGTGGCCTTGTGGGTATTCAGGAAGACCTCTGGGAGTACATCAACTTACCTAGATATTTACCTAGTTTTATAACTGCCCACAAAAAAAGCACTGTAGAAGGAAATACAAATTTAAACTGTCATACAGACGGTGACTTGTTTATACTGCTCTATATACTACATCTGTGGTTCTCAAATTGTGGACATGATCATTTTAATGAGGTCACCAAGGCCAGCATTGCATTCACTGGCACCCAGGGTAGAAAGCAGGGACCCAAGCCCTTCCACACAGGGCTGAATCATGAGTTTTGAAGTGAGATGAAAGTTGTACTTCTTAAGGTAAATCAGACTCCTGAAAGGGACACATTAGTCTCCAAATCGTTAGAACTCCTGATCTACAGCATCCCATTAAATAATGGGAAAGAGAGATTTTGACCAAGGACATCACTACTTTTACTAAAAGTCTCATCAACATCAACACAGAGTAGCCACACCTATGATTTTCCCAAAATTTAGTATTTTAATTAACAAATTGTGTACTGTCAATGTGCAATTCTGCATTCTAACAGAAAATCAGAGGACTAAAGTGGTATCAGATACTCCATTTTGTAATTAATATGTTACATTTAAGAGGCATAGCTGTTCATTTGTTCAACCTTTGAATTTTGCTGAACCACAGTCTTTGACAGAGCAACCCTACGTTTAGTCAAAGAGAATAACTACCCTGTGGGGATGTGCTAATTGTGCACTCTAACTAAGGTTTCCAAAAATCATTTCCTGCTTTCCTATTACACATGTATCAGTTCTTCAATAATTCATTTCTTGACATGATTTCTTAATGTCAGCAAATAAAATTCCTTCATTAATTAGTCATCCGGTCAACATGGTGCTTATTATATTTTTGTCAGCATAATGTAAGGTAACATGAATTTTTAATAATCTTTTGGCTGAAATAATTAAAGGTAAAGAGGTTCATTTATGAGTCTTTTTGTAGTTTAATTTTCTAGACACCTTTTATTCAGTAGTATTAGCAAAATTGTCTGTACACCATGCTTTATAGACTTCCTTAATACATTCTTTAGACTGTTTTGCAAATTAATGTTTCCTTAGTGTAGGGGTGAGCAAAGTGGGGGGCGAGTCCCCTCAGGGATGTGTGAAATTTCCTAAGCAGCTGCTGAATCTCAGGCTCATCCATCTCATTAAAAATGTTGAAATATGTTACTGTTTTTATGTGTGTATTCACATTTATATACTGATTAATAAATATTTTACAGTCTACACACTTATTTTTTACACATGCCAAAAGGTTGGTTGGTTGTTTTTTTTCACATGAACATAACTGAAATGTCCATTGGTTTGGATTAGATTAGCCAGGTTGGGGGGCCCTGCTACTTGCAGGGGTGAAAAGTGGGCACTGACATAGAAAGTTTGCTCACCCCTGCTCTAGTGTAATTTTGTTCCTTAGTCTTGAACCATAAGACAATATTGTGTAGAATCCTATCATACTGCAACTTAGAGAAAACATTTTAAATCATCTGTGCCATTCTCATTCTTTACAAGGAATGTTCCCCACCATAAGACTTTCCTCTATCTACTTCCCTAATGTGTTTAAATAACAATGGCCTATTTGCTACATATGCAGCAGAATGAACAATAATTGACTTTATCTTTCCAACTGCCTACCTAAATATCATCTCCTAAGCTTACAGAAGAATAAGTTTAATGTGAAGACAGAGTGGAAAATTAAGTTGAAGCACAGTATTCTCTTCACTTGTGAAAGCCCAAACATTGAATATGATTTCAGTGAGAAACTAAAAACGAGTGCAGCTTGCTAATGCTATGGAAAAGCTTTGAATACTTTGGCTAAATAAGATTTTGTAGCACCTCAATTTCCTCTAAGAATCCTTTCTTTGGTAACAGAATACAAGTTTCTAATAGGATAAAGGTATGTATGGGTCTAAAATGAGAAATGATCTTTAGTAATTAGGGAGGGGTTAAAAAGGTATGATTTGGATCAGAACTTTCTATGACTTTATAGGTGGTGTTGAGAACATTTGTACTATCAACTTTCTTTCAGTTTTGTTTCACCATTGTTTTTGAATAGGTGATTGTTACTTGAAAGAGTGGTCAGAATGGAGCCTTTGTCAGCTGACCTGTGTTAATGGAGAAGATCTTGGCTTTGGAGGGATACAAGTCCGATCTCGGGCAGTGATCATTCAGGAATTAGAGAACCAACACCTTTGTCCAGAACAGGCTTTGGAAACAAGATCATGTAATGGTGAGTATCAAAACACAGAGAGTAGGTGACCACTATTTTAATGTGAGGTGCATAGGTCTTTTTGGCTACGTCTACACGTGCAGCCAACATCGAAATAGCTTATTTCGATGTTGCGACATCGAAATAGTCTATTTCGATGAATAACGTCTACACGTCCTCCAGGGCCGGCAACGTCGATGTTCAACTTCGACATTGCTCAGCCCAACATCGAAATAGGCGCAGCGAGGGAACGTCTACACGTCAAAGTAGCACACATTGAAATAGGGATGCCAGGCACAGCTGCAGACAGGGTCACAGGGCGGACTCAACAGCAAGCCGCTCCCTTAAAGGGCCCCTCCCAGACACAGTTGCACTAAACAACACAAGATACACAGAGCTGACAACTGGTTGCAGACCCTGTGCCTGCAGCATAGATCCCCAGCTGCCGCAGAAGCAGCCAGAAGCCCTGGGCTAAGGGCTGCTGCCCACGGTGACCATAGAGCCCCGCAGGGGCTGGAGAGAGAGCATCTCTCAACCCCCCAGCTGATGGCCGCCATGGAGGACCCAGCAATTTCGACGTTGCGGGACGCGGATCGTCTACACGGTCCCTACTTCGACGTTGAACGTCGAAGTAGGGCGCTATTCCTATCTCCTCATGAGGTTAGCGACTTCGACGTCTCGCCGCCTAACGTCGAAGTTAACTTCGAAATAGCGCCCGATGCGTGTAGACGCGACAGGCGCTATTTCGAAGTTGGTGCCGCTACTTCGAAGTAGCGTGCACGTGTAGACGCAGCTTTTCTTTGCCAAATTTTGTTTGTAAGATTGAAAAATATTACAAATGTTTACAATTGTATGAAGAGCTGCTTTATAATTTCATCAAAAAGTTATACTAGTGTCCACTTATATTTTAATTCTAGAGTCAATTCTTAAATTTCATGGCAATGGGTTTTTTTTCAAAATTTCTTTAATGTTTTCCCTCAACAATTGACTTTCATTTATAGCAAAATGTATTAACCACTAATATTTCTGCATCACTGTTTGACATAAATGACCAAACAAAAGTTCACTATATTCTCTCATTCTCTTCATACTCTCTCTCTCTATATATATATGTTATTGATTATCTGACAGTAACACCTGTGAGTGCCAACTGTACATGGTGCTATATACATTCATAGCAAGGGCCATTCCCTGCCCATACAGCTGCCAATCTAAACAGACAAAACAGACAAAGGAGAGAGAAAGGAAATACTCCAGATAAGTAATGGAGGCATAAAGGGAATTGAAAGACGTGTCCCAGTCCCAGGTTTCTCCAGAAGTTTATGGCAGATGTGGAGATTCCAGCCAAATCTGCTGAGTAGAGCTGGATCAGTTTTTTTTACTAAATTTTCTGACAAAACTAGATATTCAGGAGAGCTGAAACATTTCACAGATTCTGCTGAATTTGCCAAATATTTCAAAACAGTTTTTCCCCTCAAAATTTCTTTCAATTTTATAAAAAATAAAACTTGACAGCAAAAAGAATATGGAAGCATATTACATTGGCCAAATAGGTCTCAGACATTATCTTGAACCAGCTAGCCAATAAAATTCCTTGCTGCCCCTTCTCCAAACCTTCTTTCCCATCTCCTGAAAATGATTCTAAGCCAGGAGGTGGATTTCCTAATCCCATTGGGAGAAATAGAGCCTGTACCCTATCATCACAGGGAGAGAGGACTTTACTCCAAATATTTTCTCATTCCCAAAAATAGGATAGCTGGAGTCGCTTCCTTGGACAGCTAAATGCCTTCATTCATCATTCAGAACACAGGGTAATTATGTTGGCCTCAGTAATTCCCTTCTTGAGTGAAGTCAACCGGTGCACCTCTTGGTGTAAAGGATGCCTATTTTCATAAAGACCTTCACCTGGGAGACTCCTGTGGATTACAACAGGCCTAAAGCGCTTCTAAACAGAATGGTTCCCTTCGGCCTCTTGACAGCCCTGACTCTTTTCATGAAAAGTACTGTCAATGATAGCAGCATACCTGCGTCAACAAGGCAGCACAGTGTTTCCTATCTGGACAATTGACTCCTGATAGGGCAGTTGTATCAGGAAGTGAAGGCACCAGATACCTCTTTTCTTGACTTTTTTCACTTTTTGGGCTTCAGGTAAATGTCCATTTTAACACCCATACACATTATAGAATTTGTTGGAGCAAATCTGAACCTGATTGCATCCAAAGCTAGCTTTTATTGGGACAGATTCCTCCCCGTACAAATCTGTCTTATAATACAGTACATAATACAGTGGTGGAATCTGTTTCTGTGTGACATGGTCATATGTTTGTAGTCTATTTCTGTTTTGCACTCATTAATGAAAATTCTCCAGGAATAGAACCAATATAATTTTTTTTCAGTAGTAGATACTTCTTTTGTAGACAGAATTATTGCAAGATAGATTTTCAATATGAAAATGGAGGAAATGAAAGACAAAGTTATAGTACACTCAAAAGCATATTTTAAGTATTGTTTCATTTGAACTGTCTCCAAAACTGTATAAAATAAGATCTGCATATAATGACACTGTTTTTTTCTTCTGGATTCTAGTTTTATTTACATATCTGATCGACTGATAGGCATATGTGTCAATGCTAAGTAAAACTGTGTTTTCCCATGGCTTTGTACATTATTATTCTGTTAGTTTCAATGCTTTATATGCAGATGGTCAGTGCCATGAATACAAGTGGATGGCCAGTCCCTGGAAGGGATCTTCTCGGACAGTATGGTGTCAAAGATCAGATGGTTTAAATGTTACAGGTAACTTATTTTTTGTACATAGAACTCAGTCAGCTCATGGACAAACAAAAAGGAGTGGAGACATTGCAGTTCTTGTAAAAAAAAATCTGCAGATAATTTTCAGACTTTATATTTCCAGTAAGAACACCCTAAAAATTAAGTGTTATTACTGTTTATGGTCTTTATTTGGATTAGTTTTATTTCTAATTATCAAGTGACTGAAAGTACTTGAAAGAATGTTTCCAAACTTGATAGATTACATTATGCTAAACTTACTGCTAAAACTGAATATTTTACATTCTACTTGTATAAAATGTTCATCATCCACCAGCTTTAGGAATTCAGATACCAGTGGTTTCCCTATTACACAAAGATTGTTTTTACACAAATATATCATGCAATGTATATGTGTGCCATTGATTGATTGATTAATATGCTTGCATACACAGAGGGAGTGAGACTGTTTCATGGTGTATAAGATGTTAAAATAATACGAATCTCACAAAGTCAGTGAGTTACATTAATAGGTTTAATTCATTCTTTTGCACCCAGGTACTAAAGTGTCTCTTTTGCTATTTGTGGTGTAATAGCCAGTACAAAAGGGTAAATTAAGAAACATTATGAGGCCTCTGACTTTAAGAAGATCATAATATGTTTTCTGTATGTGGGTACATCAGACTAATAGCTTTACTCCGTCTTAGATATATGTATTTTTTTAAATTATTTATATGATTTCATAAACACATGATCACTGTCAGTGACAATCGATTGCATGCATGCAAATGGAACTTTAATCCATGGGTTGTTGACATGACTGACCTGAATAACTCTGAAGTAGCTGTTATTGTCTATCATGTTACTGAAACTCTAATCCATGTATTAAACCACACAATGTTGTAATAATCCTTTGGCTTCATCAAGTTTCTTTTGTAAGTGTTAATTGGCATTTGTTAAAATGTATCCTCTTCACACCAGGCCCAGTCTTTGTGGATTAGAAATTCATACAAAATTGTGTTAGCAGCTAATAGGCTCATGTGATTTTTAATCTCAGTAATTTGGCCATGTACATTTTGCCTTAATTTATACCAGGCTCTAGGATTCTTTGATACTTCTAAAGTGTTTTGTAAAATTGAATCCATTTGAGAGATGTAAGGTTATGACCAAAGTCTTTGTGGGGCCCAGTCCTTTTTTTATTATTATTTTTTGGTTTATTCTGATGCTAATGAGGATTATCTGGCTGGTTTCCTCCCAGCTGGCCCATTTGGCTCCCAGGCTTGTGGATAAACAACTATGGGTAGTCTGTATGTTGGCATGCCTTGGAGTTAGGAACTTCAAGGCTTCCTGGGCCCCGAGCATGATGATGGGCTGCCCCGAGTCCAAGGCTGTGTTCTCCTCCACAGAGGTTTTCTAAACATTACGGATTTTGTCATCGAAACGTAGGGCTGGAAGGGATCTTGACAAGTCAGAAAGGCCAGCTCCCTGTGCTGAGGTGACATCCTACTTCTAGATCTTCTCTGACAGCTTTTTGTCTAACCTCTTCTTAAGACCTTCCATTCCCAGGGATTCCACAACCTCTCTTCCTAACCTAATCCTATTCTTAATTACCCTTGTAGGGAGAAAACTTTATTCTAATACAGAAACCATCCAAAACTGAATTACTTTTCTCCAACCAGTTCTAAATATCTTATATGGGCTTCTAGCCCTGATGGAGCAAAGCACTTAAGCATGTCCTAAAGTCCCATTGGTCAACCAGATTTAAGTAATTTCCTCAAAGGGGGCCTCTAACCCATTGAACATACAGGACTAAGGATCAGCCTGGGAACTCTTAAGCACACCAAGTATATTTTCAAAGTGTTGGATATGTGTTACAGTACCATCCATAAGTCTCATTAAGAGACCAAATCTGCCCTCAGCCTTGATTTCAGTAGGGTTGCATATGTTGTTGTAAGGAAAGAATGTGGCTTGGTGCCAACCCATTGCTGAGAGTGCTGTATTTCTGTGCAGCTGTCATACTGCCTGGTGGGATCTGAAACAGTTTATTTTTATTCATATATATTCAAAGATTTCATGGTAAATTATATTTCCATTTGTATTTATTTATACAAATTTATTCTGTCACAATATGTAGTTCAGAATGGTTTGTTTTTATTCATTTAGGATGGTGTTTTCACAGATTCATTAACTTAAATTGAAATGGGTGATGAGACTACTCTTTCCTTCCACAGCTCTCTGGATGACTGGCACTTTGTTACATGGGTGCTTGAAGGCATGTGCCTAGTACACAAACCAGAGTCTAACATATTTTTCCCTATGGGTCAGCAGAATTTCATACAGCGGGGTTTCCTTTGTTGACCATCAGCCCTCCTCTTAACACATGGCTATAGTTAGCTGCCTCTAACTGCTGTGGGAGTGACCATAGTCACTCATCAGGATTTCGTCATCATTTCTTACCAGTATAAGGGTGTAATTACTCTGGAAGATTTGGGGTATAGTGCAGGCAGTTTTAAAGTGGCTGGCCTCTAAATGTAAAAATATTAAACAGCTTGGTACACCGCCATCTCTTCCAGGACAGAAGGAAGCTATCTGACTGACTAGTCAGAATAAATGGCTAAGAGTTGTAGCTGAAATGATACCGAAAGCCTGATTGTGTCTTGGCCCATAACAAACAGCTCTGTGCTATACATAAGCCTGTAACAATAAGAATGAAGATTTCCATTCAAAGCAAGGAACTGGAAAAACCTGAGCTCTTGATTTCAGAGGTTGCAATATTTATGTTGCTGTCAGTCTTCTCCTTTAGGACATTTTTTCCCTCAGGAAACCTCTCCCATAACAGCTGCTTTACGACTGGCAAGGGAGCACCAAAGACATCCCCCTGCCTCCTAGTATTTAGAAGAAAGCAGAGAGAGAATGCTGGAAACCAAATAGCCAATGACCAATGGGGAGATTAGTTTGATCTTTTAGATAAATTAATAGACACAAAAAGTGCAAAGGGAAAAACAGCTTGAATATTTTTCCCATGTAAAGATTTCCATACAAAAATTGTATAATGTTTCTCATGGCTGTCTGGAAGTTATGTCGTGTAGTTAAAGCCATGAATACAAGAATGTGATTATTCACTCAAAAACAACCCACCCACCCCCGCCCAATACACACACAAGCATTATCTCTGGAATGAGAAATCCATAAAATGTACATTTGGCATGTCAAGCCCTTTCCTATATAGTGCAGCTCAATACTAATAAATCTTACAGATGCTGCACTCTGCCTGCAAGAATTCACGTGGGGCTCAGAAAGCCATCTGCCTCCTGCTTTGATGCAGTAACATCATCCTAAATTCAAACAAGCAAGAACATTCCTTGTGATTTAAAAGAAAAGTGATAATGTGTGACGTGCTGTATCAGGTACCATTTCATAGCTGCAGCCAGTAAGTTCATCGGGGGTGAGGTGCTATGGTGTCAAAATCTGATTTTGTATCCTACAGGGGGCTGTTTAGTGATGCGCCAACCAGATGCTGACAGGTCATGTAACCCACCATGCAATCAACCCCATTCTTACTGTAGCGAGGTATGTGTCACTGCATTGGAACAACGTTGTTTCAGTACTCTTACTGTACGATACAACACCAAAGTAATAAAGGGTAAAAGCCTTTATACATGAAAAATAGCGCATAGGTTGTCATTACTTTTGAAAATATTTTGCACCATAGAATCATGACTACAAAAGCGTTGTCAGAGCTCTCCCTAATAATTTTTAATCCATCTCAAATCATTAACCCTTCCTATTAAATATGTAAACTGTTCTGTTCTGATTCAATGGGAGATGCCACACAAATACATTCAGAGCAGCCTTCCAGGCTAATGCCAGTCAAAACAATCTTTTCTGCCAGTCATCAATGTTGTCATGATGTATAGTACTCAGAGGGCTGTGTATTTCTGCTACACTGTGTACAACACTTGTTCCCAACAGACTAGAACATGTGGTTGTGAAGAAGGTTACACTGAAGTAATGTCCTCTGATGGCACACTTGAGGAGTGCACACTCATCCCTGTGGTAGTGATCCCCACAGTGGAGGACAAAAAAGGAGATGTGAAAACCAGTCGAGCTGTGAATCCTACTCAGCCATCCAGTAACCAGTCAGGACGTGGAAGGACCTGGTTTCTGCAGCCTTTCGGGCCAGGTGAAGTCATTACATGAGCAGTTAATGATGCCAAGTGCTGCCAGAGGGTTTGGCATTTAAGCTGCTCTGGTGCCAAAAGTCATTAAATGTTTATTTAAGAAGCTAGTCATCTGCAAGGACTGAACAAAAAGGGAGAGACAAAAGTAAGCCCTCCCTTCATTGCTGCTGTATCAGTATGTCTAATTAAACCATATATTATGGAAGGGACAGAATCAGACATCTCGGATAAAATATTTGCATCACCACTTAAATGATACAGGGATGATAATTACAGAAATATATTGGATGAACAGATTGTCTTCATCTGATGCAATTCTGTTTCTACTTCGATCTTATCAGAGCTTTACAATAGCTGTTGTTGTTTGTATTATGGTAGTACCAAGTAGATCCAGTCATAGACCAGGACCCCATTGGTGCTAGCTGCTCTACAAACAGAACAAAAATGTAGTCCCTGCCCCAAAGAGTCAGTAAATTTAAGGACCCATCCACTATTAAAAGACCTTTAATCAAAAAAAGTCATGCTCTTTAAATAAGTACCTAATATTTCTTACATGCTACTTCATTCTGTGTAATTCTAAAGTATGTTTGATGAAATTCTTTGATGTGGCTGATCATTCCAGGTGATCTGGCCTAAAATCTCAACCAATAGCGATCACCGAGAAGTGAGTGAGAATTCCATTCAAAGAAACATCTCTAGTTCAACTACATCTGTCTGGTCTCAGAACTGAATTGGAAATCTTTTCAGATCTTCACATCAAATCTTCTTCCAAAATTTCCAGTACTTGCTGATATCAGCTAAACATGGAAGTATCAGCAATCACAAGTGAAACTGGAATAGCTCAGAAACAGCCGCCAGGAATTCCATGTTTGGCAAAAACCAGGAAGGGGGAGCACATGTAAAAAGCAAGGAAATGTCTTGAATTCTGAATAAGCTTCAGGTTTATTTGATTCAGTTCCAATTTTGGCTGAACATTTACATAAATTTTATTTTATTCAGACAAGTATTCCCACCCCTGAAAATTACCCAGCCTAGTTCTGAAACAATCACCATTGACAGTTTACTGCAAATTTCCAGATAATGTTATACAATTTAAACTTTGGCTTTATGTGTAGAGTAACACTATATCAGAAATTGTAAGTTATTTTCCCCCTCCTGTCGCCACCCACCACCTTGTTGAATATAAATAACCCTGTAATGAAGAAACTAAACATTTCATCATAATGAAATCTGAATTGCATCACTTCTGATATTGGATAAGTCAGGGCAAATCTGCTGCCTCAGTCCATCTTTAATGGATCGGTTATTTCATTGCTTCACGTTATTCAGTTTTATTATCTCCTTTACATGAATCCAGTGAAAAATGCTTTTGCCTTAATTAGACTAAATCAGGTAGTCTGCATGACTGCCAGACCCTGGGTTATTAGGCAGTATAAAACCTGTATGCCTGTCTGTGCAGGAGGGAAGGCTACTGGGAAATCAAAACGGCAAACTCAGAGGCTGCATCTACACTAGCAAATTCTTTCAAAAGATTTTTTGAAAGAATGGGACTCTTTCAAAAGATCCCATGAAGCATATTCACACAAAACGTGTTCTTTTGAAAGTAAATCAAAAGAATGTGGCGCTCCTTTCGAAAGCACTCTTCCTTTCCCATTTCAGGAAGAGCTCCCCCTTACAAAAGAAAATGTGTGGAGGCACTCCACAGGCCCTTTTTTTTTTTCAAAAGAGCAGTCGTCACGGGCTGATTTTTCGATCCCCGGCCCATTCTTTTGAAATAGTGGGGGCCGTGTGGACACACACTTTCAAAAGAGCAGATCACTCTTTTGAGCCACTTTTTGTGTGGACACACTTTTTCGCAGAAGTTCTTTCAGAAGAGATCTTCCAGAAGGACTTCTTTCAAAAGGTCTCTGTAGTGTAAACATAGCCAGAGTGACTACAGGTATCATTATTAAGCTGTAAAAAGCTCTACGGTAACCTGCATTGAAATAGCTTTTCAGTTCTGTGAAGTTATCAAACCACTATAAAGAATGACCTTGAAGCACTCAATTTCACCAATACTTGTTTGGTATGATACTGAAAACAATGGCACATGAATAGTGTGTGGTTTGTGGCTACTCCATGGGCATATTTTGCTGTAAGGCATATTACACCCAATATCCTATTGACAGTACTGGAGTATAGATGGTGTAGTCAAGGCATGATTTGACCCCTTGTGTATAAAATAATTTACAAGAACATGATTAGGAGGTTATTGCATGTGCATGGATGAGAAAATCCATGTGGGCATATGTCTAGTCAGCCTATTCCACAAGATTTTGTTTTCAAATGTTAGATTCATGAAAGTGGCAGGTGATTTGTCTCAGGAAAAAATACTTCCCACTGTCAAATCCATTCAAACCTAGGCATATTTTTTTTAAAAAAAAGGAAATAAGAATACAAATATCATTCTCTCTGACCTTTTCTGAAATCCATGTTGGGACTCAGCAGATCACAGAAGCTTTTGTGGGTCAGCTTCCATCTTCTCATTCCAGGAATCGCAAATTTTTCCCTAAATTTAAATAGGGGCAATGCATTATGAACACTTCCGATCAACAGCAGGGAACCCTATATTAAGGAAGGTTTATTCAGAGCATTCAGACACAACTTAATAGAGAATTACAATAGGTTTCTCCTTTTTTTTCCACAGTTGAGGCTGTTAGAGAACTGTATGCTTTTGGTTAGATTACAGGCCAACAATAAGCTTTGGGAGGAAAAGAGAAGAAAGATGTCCCATCAATGAAATTAAAAAGAAGGCATCAAAAGATCATTGTCTAGGTGTTCAGTAAAGAGCACTGTTATACCCAAGACTATATCAGACACTAGATCCATCACTAATGCCATTTTAAAAGAGAAAATGTAATGTGAAAGTGAGAACATGTAGACTAAATTTTTCAAAATCAAAGTTGCACTTAATGTTTCCCATTTCTCCTGAGCAAGGAGTACCACGCTTAAAATTACTATTATTCTGCAGATTACACCCTTACCAACTGAGAGAGGCTGGTAGTATTTCTGTGACCACAGTTGAGCAGGTTCATATTACACAGTTTCTCCCATATCCACCTGCTCTGTCCTCCCTGATAAGAAGACATTGTAAAACACAGCTGGAGCTCACACTAAATGCAAGATACACACAAGATTCTGGGATTTTGGGGGGGCCTGCTTAGTCACAATGAGTGGCAATGCTCACTTGTGAATCAAACCAAACCTGCTTTACTGTTCAACCTTTTCAGCTTGAGAGTGTTTTTAACCAAACCTGCAACTAAGTGATCTAATAGCATTTATACATAATATGCTTTAATGCTGCCTGTGCAGATAGGTATTGTTGTTCAAGCCTTCCGTGCAACAAGACTAACCTGAAAACTAATGACTAACATTCATTCCTTTTAGATGGGAGGCTGAAGACCTGGGTTTATGGTGTAGCTGCTGGTGCATTTGTTTTACTCATCTTTATTGTTTCTATGATCTATCTAGCCTGGTGAGTTTTTTAATTATTCCTTAACAACCAAGGGGCATAAGGACTGTGGACTGAGCATTTCACTGACTCTTGGTCAGATGTGGGAAGTACATTGAATATACAGACTTCAGCATTTGGTGGGCATATCATTTCACACAGAATGAAGATAACGGCAGTTGCTACATCTGTATACTTTTTTCAGTGTGCTAACAACTTTCTTGGGCTTGGAAAAAATATAATTTTCCAAATTCGACCTATATTAAAGATGTCTTCAGTAGTAGTTTCTAAGGCACTTGCATTGGAGATGTTCAGTTTGCTTCCATTAACACCCAGAATAATATCCCAGCATCTGTGTTTGTGGAGGTGTAACAAAAATAAAGTGTCCAGGTAAGGCCAATTTAATGTGGGTTCCCTGTGAATGGTCCAGGAGGTATCTCAAGGATGCCCGAAGGCTGTGTTGTAACTTAGCAATGGCCTGAGTTATAATGTGCCTGTATGTTTATTGTGCCATGCTTCCTGGCAGATTTTAGCCTCTGCTGGGTTCTTTATGCTGGTCTGTTGGCATAAAGCAGCCGCATAGCTGATAGATCTAGCTGCCTGAGTATTCTTGCAGCATGGGGGCATCACTGTTTTTTTTGTCCAATCCCACACGTGGCAAAGGTGCCATGACAAGGGAAAAGGGAGTTTGGCTGGAACACCAAGAGTTCCTACTCATGGAAATGGCTCCTTTTGGGGACATAAGCAGATGAAGCAACTTTGCATAGCCCTCAGGCTATGAACTTCAGAACTGGGATGGAGTGAAATAAGAATGATTTAAAGCTATCTTCATGAACTGTCCCACATACAGCTAACAAGCAGGGGTGGGGGAGAGGTGCACCCAAAAATGAACTTGATTCTCCTGCATTGGTAGATATTTATGCCCATATCAACTGGTTGTAAAACATTATTAAATTAAAATATAAGTTAAAGCTGACTAGAAGGTGGGTATCCATGCAGTATAGGTACTCCCTGTCTGATGATACCATTTAGAATTAATCTACTCACTGCTGAATAAAAACAAAAAAGCAGTAAAGTAGCACTTTAAAGACTAACAAAATAATTTATTAGGTGAGCTTTCATGGGACAGACCCACTTCCTCAGCCAATAGCCAGACCAGAACAGACTATGGTCTGAAGAAGTGGGTCTGTCCCACGAAAGCCCGCCTAATAAATTATTTTGTTGACCTTTAAAGTGCTACTTAACTGCTTTTTTGTTTTGATAGTATATAGACTAGCACAGCTGTCTCTCTGTTACTATTCACTGCGGATTGTATATGTAGTTCTGATGATGTACCAAGATGCACAAGTGAAAAACTACTTGCCAAACTTAAGTATAGGTATGGCAGTAGGAATTTAAATCAGTATGTAAATAATTAATTTCAGGCACCATCATCAGATCACCAAGTTAATGACAAAAGAATAGCATGAGTAGTGGGCTGGAACCTCTAATCCAAATCCCTTAAAATTTCAGGGGAGGATAAGATGAGAGGTTCTAGATCAAATCACATCTACAAGTGGTAGGAGCCTGGTTGTGATTTTGATAGAGGCAACATTTTGCACAGAAAGCAAAATATTATTCAGGATGTTGAACATTTCTCAGTATAATGCAATCATACAAAATTTCACACCACATTCATGTTCTGGTACAGTCATCGTTCAGAACCAAAACCCAATCTAAGCTTCCCTTTAAAAACTTAGTCTTTGAAGAGACCATGACTTTTGGATGTGTAAGGGGATCTTTCAGATGAAACTGAGCATTTATATACTTTGATTTTACCAACAAACCATCCAGTTTGTAAACAGCTACTATACCATGTTAGTTTTTCATTTACAAATAGAAAGGTTGAATTTGCTTTTAATTAACTATATTAAATTAATAATTTCAGCAAAAAGCCAAAGAAACCTCAGAGAAGACAGAACAATCGGCTGAAACCTTTAACCCTGGCTTATGATGGAGATGCAGATATGTAAAATATAACTTTCCATTGCAACAACTGGATTCTACATTACTTGTATGAAATCAGAGGGCTCCAAAAGGCACCAGGGTGTGCTACAGAGTGGATTTTAGGCAATTTTGTTTGGTTTTAAGAACAGCACCATAAAACAAAGGAGAATGGTCTTCATTATGCCTGTGGATATTCCAGACATTATTACTTTATTCTAAACAATGAGCACAGATCAGAACAGAAATGTGTTTGTCTGTTTGTTTTAACCGTCCAAATCACTTCAGTCTCCAAACCACTGTGGCTGACTTAGCATTCACAACTGAGAGCCCCCATGCCAGAACTTACCTGCACCATTAACCAACTATAATCAGTGAGCATGAAGAGTTTGTACCAAGCTGTCTATAACTCTTTATATTCAAGCATACCTTATATACTCAGTTGAAGCATATGTATTATTCTGTTCAATTATATACTTGTTAAGGAACATTTTAGTGCTTAATGAGATGTTAACTGAGAAGATTGAACAAGTTCAGCATCTTGGCAATTGTGATGGTAGCTTGTGTTACACTGCATTTCAGAGGGCAAAGACTCTCTTGCAAGACTCTGTTCTATTCTTACTCCAAAGTATCAATGCTTCATATATACAAGCATCTAGGAAGGAAACATCCTCAGATTCAGTATTTTATAGTGGTTACTGCCTGGGAAAATGATTACCTGCTGTAAATGTTTCAATATGTTTCTACTTTCTCTAACTCTCAAACTATTGCCTGCATCTTTTTTGCTACATGTAAGGCAAATTTTTGCACTATATTAGTGCAGCATGATATGCACTTAACTAGTATTGCCATAGAAACTTCCTCTTTTCAAAAGGATGATCATGATGATGTGTCTTGTGCCAGGAGTGTCAAGTAGGCATTTATGTTCTTGAATCCTGAAGAGAGTAGAGTTCAGTTTGGACCGTGACCGGATGGAATCAGCTAATACATGTACTGTATACACTGTTTCTCATCACAGCGGCCATTTTGTAGTCTATATCATGGCAGTAATATAAGTGTCTAGTTTCTTGTCCCATCTACTTATACAAATGTAGATTCTCTGGTTGGTTTCTAATTGTACTTTGAAGGCTGTTTATGACTAGATTTTTTATATTTGTTAACTTTGTTAAAAAAAAAAAAAAGAAAGAAAAGTGGTTGCCCTCTCATCTTGAGTGAAATATTCCGAATATTTGTTCAGCTAAAAGAAGAAAAGTTGTTTCTTATTTTTCCTCTACCTAACAAAACAATCACCATTGTAGCTGCCAATGCAAAACTTTCCCTTGTTTTCTTTAATTGGGATAACTGGATTTAATCTTGACCTTTAATTATTCAATATTATGTTTTAAAAACTGGTTAATTAAGAATATCAAAATATTTTCCTCACCAAACAGACAACTTTTGCTTAATTGTGATAGTATGACAATTCATTGCCACTCATTCCCTTGCATCTTAACCTCATCCGTTCCTATAGCTTTTTATTGGTATGCTTCCAAAATGAAGCATGTTGTTTTACCATTGTATTGATGCACCTGTACAGATAGGACTGCTGACCTTGAGAGGCTTATTGTACCAGAATGGTTTGTAGATGTAGCCTAAAAAGAAAACAAGAAATTTTATGACTAGATCTTATCATGCAACCTTTGAAAGAATGTATAAAATTAGGTATTAGTTTTTCAGGTCTCTACTAACCTCAACCATTCCTGCACCACTCTCAGCATTTAGTCTGGAATCACCAAGAGCCAGTGAAACTGTACACTTTGCCAACTTTGGGTTGGCTCATATCTCAGCTGAAATTAACAGCTGGCATGAGTCCTTATCCCATGTCCCAGTGTCATTGACATCAGTGTGTTTTGTTCAAAAATAGAATATGGTAAAAGGCATGTTTTGATATCATACAATGATATTGATCTCCCAATGCATAGATAACAAGAGAAGAACAGGTGTGTGTGTGAGAGAGAGAGAGAGAATTCATAATAGGCATTTGTGCAGATTCAGTATCACACCTTACACCCCAATCCTGCAACCTGTTGGTAGACCGTCCAAACTGCCTAACTACAGACAGACACCTTGCTGCAGCAGCAGTTCACTTAAATTGAACAAGTTCCAGGATTGAGGCCTTAATCATACAGCATTCCATACAGACCTAGAGTGAAAATATAAAGTGTTTGTAGAAAGTTAAGTTCATTGAAGTGTTTGAATGAGAAACTATAACAATCCTTTGAGGCAAACAAAAAATGGACTGCAGAAAAGTTATCAATTTGCAAATAAAATTTTGAAGCTTGGTCATGGATTAATTACCTTTGGAAACCCCACTTCTGGGTGTTGACTTGTTCTAAGCTAACAACGCTATCTGTGGGGATAAGCGAGGAGGATTTTTTTATTGACAACAAGTTATCATTTTGCTGTAGCACGTACCATGAAGCCCATTTGATCTGAAGACCCAAAAGTTGATGATAAAGCTTTAATTAGAAGTTAATTGTCATCTGTTTCTTCACTTGTAAAATTACTCTTGTTTTAAAAAACAACAAATGGGTGTTTTGGCTTTTACAATTCATACAAGTATTTTATGATATAAAAATATCACTGGTTGCTGCAAATCGGTAATCATATTAAAACTGGAAACAGATTAGCCCTTATGAAGAAAGACATTCTTTGGGGGAAAAAAAAGATTTTGAGGAGAGTCATAAGTCTATAACTAAAAGTGACAAAAGGTGGTCAAGCCCTATAACTCTGAAACAGTAAAGAAAATAAGCAAGTATTTTACAGAATGAAGAGCAATTTAGAGTGCTTCTACAAATCCAGTGCCTAAAGCAGCCACAACTGTAGATGGTTAGTTTGTGAAAGTAATGTTTCCAGTGATCAAGTATCTCTAAATCATTCAGAATATAGAAGAGTAGACATTTTCTTGTCGGCATGGTGGTTTGTAATTTTTCTTTAAAAATCTGTAGTGTCTAGATTGCTGTGTCTGCTTTGCGTCCTGGAGTGGTTTCTTTTCAAAACTTTGCTGATACTGCCCACAGTTTTTTATGTTTGCTATAATGCACCCATTTTTAAATTCTCTTTCTGCCACCAAAGTGTAAGTCCATTTTCCAATATAGCAATCTGAAAACACCCACTTAAATATTCTGTTTTAAAAATCACTGAAGAATATACCTTGGATGAAACAAATTTTTACCTTTATGTAAATCAAAGTTAAGAGTTTATTTTGCCTAACTTAATTTACTTGAATATTTATTTTGTAGACTAAGGAGGCAGCTGTCTGAGGAATGTTTACTTTTTTTGGTTAATGTTAATTTGTAAATTGTGTAATGCATTTTTATTTTTTAAATTATGTATATTCTTTTTTTTAATGCACAAAATGTTTACGTACAACTACTACAAATTTGTGTATATTGTCACTAAGCTTTATTCAGTTAATATAGCTGGCATGTGAAAATGTAATGTCTTACATTTTCATATGGGTTATTTTTACATAACTGATGTATTGCTGACAATAAATATAAACACAATGATTTGCATGTGTCTGTTTTTAAATGTTTTTGACTGTGGTGGATGGAGAAGCTAATAAAAGCCCCTACCCCTAAAATATTCTTATTTTTTAAATCTATCCACTTGAAAGTAAAAGTTATTTATTTTTTAAACAAAGAGGGGTTTGCCCTCACAAAAATCAGACATCTAAGCCTTTTCCTACAGTCCTTACTTAGGCAAAAACTGTGCAGTAACTGAAGAACTTCTGTATTAGGACTTTCTGACTATCAGTAGTTTGTTATAATTGCAAATTGTTCTGCTTTTTTTCCTGAACTCAGAACTTGGTTGGGTACAAAGAAATGTCAATGGAAAAAATCATTTTTGCAGCTTATTCAACTTCCACTAATAGACTCCCACTTATTTAGCTGGATCTAGCACCCTGTTAAGAAAAGGACCAAAAATACCATTCCCCCCGAATGAATTACTTTCTCATTTATAGTGTGCTGTTGAATACCTGGTGGCCAAAATAATCCCAGTCTTTTTTAAACCCTAGAAATCTGTAGTGGTTTTATTGGAAAGACTAGAGTCCAAAGTTTTCTGGAGATTGTATGTTCCTCAAAAAAGTTCTGTTTTTTTTTTTTAAATTACCACTTCTGATGTATATTTTTATCCACTGGTTCAAAGTATTTGACCACAATATGCCTGCCTCTAGCATGATGAAGCTAAGCAGCTGTAAAAAAATCCTTGCATGTAGGAGTAAAGTCTTGTTAGTAAAACTTCAGTGGAAACTGAATTACGCCATCACTGAACATTAGACAGACACCCAGGGGGATTCTCTACTTGATTTGAGATTGCAGTGACACAGTTTTGCAAATCAAAGACTACTGTTCAGACCTGTATTTACACAGGATTTGTCAAAACCAGGATGTTTTAGTTATGCTATACTCTATATAAAATAAATTAAAAAAAAACCTAACATTTTTATTTGGTAAAATTTTTGCTCTATTACTCTTCCGTAGTATATATATTCTGTTTGTGGGAGGCAGAACAGTGCTCTCATTTTCAGTGTTTTAACATGCCCTCCACTTTAAACAACCAGCTGTGACCCAGAGCAGCTTGTCTGCAAGAAAGAGGTGTCAGTTCTAGTCTGCTCTAATTAACTTATCTCCGCATTACTGGTGGGTCTAGTTAAAGTTCCCTTGTGCACATTACTATAGTCCTGTTTCAAACAGTACTATTGTGCAGTGGAGAACTTCTAGTGTGCTGTAGCAGCAGCAGCAAGGTACCCACAGGCCCATTGTGCAAAAGACTTCACAGTCTTCTACTGCAGACTAGTGTACTGCACAAAGACATGATAATGCAGCTCATAGCCAAGAAGCTATTTACGCCTTCTGAATTCCCAAGCTGCACTAACTTGAACTTCAGTTTGAAACCAGGGTACACAATGAGCCTAAGGGGTAAGAGTTTTTGACTAAAGTATAACTCAGTATATTTTTTTAGGCAGTGCGGGGGCAGGGGGTTACTTGAAAACAATTTGCAGACTTTCTATGCTGCTTTCCCCTTTAAAGGGCTTTTTGGCTTCCTGCAGGAATGCTATAGATAAGTCCAGGCCCCACCGCCCATTGTTGTAACCCTTCTGCTACTTATGGCAATTCTCTTCTCAACCGCTCTCACAGTTTTTTTTCTTAGCAGCAATGCTCACAAGGCCCAGAAAATACCTAAAATAGCCCTCCAAAACCCTTTACAGAATGCACTACAGGAGGTTTATGTCATCATAAAGGACCATATGAGCACTACCTAACCCACTTAAATTTCCTTTTGCAGACACTTCAGTTAATTGTCTTATTGGGAGATGTCTGGGTAAAACAATTGTCTGCAATCCCTTTGTCAAACAGGACTGCAGTCCTCAGTCAATCTAAAATTCTCATAGGAAGCGCAGGACATTCCATCTTTTATAGCAGGCGTGTGGCTGTGAATGAATGTGTGCTTACCCTCACTGGGACAAGAGCCTGTTGCTCCAGTACCACTCTCAAAAGGACCATGTTATATTTCAAATGTGATGCTTGCCAAAGATTGCTTTCTAAGAACACCACACGCTGGTGACTGGCCATCTAGCACATGTGCTAGTCCACAGGTCTTCAGCCCCTCTGCTCAGAGGTTCAATGCCTGATGCTGACAGTGTGGGTCCAGTTAATGTTACAAGTGGGGCTCCTCTGGCAGTAACTGCTGGAAGGTCTCAGAAGCTTGGGATGCACTTGCTCAGTCCAGGGAAGGTTGTAACCTCCAGTGATCACGCAGTAGGGGGGGTGTGAAGTCTCTGCTCTACAACCTTGGCCAAGAGCCTCTAACTCATTTAGCAGAGCACAGGCCTTTAGCTCCTAGGTTGAAGGTTCAATACCTTGTGCTGACAGTCCATGTCAGTCAGTGTTACAATGGGTATCCCAAAGGAGGGGTGGGGGGGTGCACTTGCATGTCATAGGTCAGAGCTGGAAGTTTTCAGCAGCAATGTCCAGTGACCTGCACAATGGCCTTTGCATGCTTCATGCAAACGAATAAGGGACTGTCCAGGGTAAGCTCCGTCTTACCTCACACTCAGAGGCCTTTCTTCAGCTTTGCAACCCCTACAAGAATGACAGACCACAGCATATAAATAGTGGTGCTACTGCTTATATCTGTTTGTATTAATAAAGCACCATATAAAGGGCCTCTTTTCAGGCCATTATGTCCTGTCTGCTGGGGTTCAAGAACTTCACCTCATAGCCTTGCTCATTCTCTGTGCTTAATGAGCACATGTAGTGTCTCTGTGGCTGAGGCGAGATGCACTTTATTGCCCATTGAGGTCAGCGTACTCCTTTCCATCAAGGACCCATGCTGCTGGAATTCATCAGCACAAATTTCTGATTGACACAAGGCTATAGTAATGAGCATTTCCAGCCTCATGCAGCATTCAATCCTGGATCACTGGTGCTGGCAGTGCCTTATTCCTTATGGGCATTGAGCATTCTGCCTTCAGCCGCATTCGTGGATCAGTTGGCAACCCTGAGGCATGAAAAGGTACACAAGCAGAGCCCCGTGCTCGCTCATGACCACCTCGGCAGGTCCCCATGGCAGATTGTAGCATGCTCCCTCTCCAGGCCAGGATTGGTAGGGTGAGCTGTCATGCACTGACTCTACAGGGCCAACCCTGAATGCAGAGTCAAGCCAAAGAGGAAGTGAGACCTGCCAGCATCTGCACTGATCAAGGGCCATGATCGTCTGCCAGTGCATGCTTCTCACAAATGGTGCGATTCGGTGGACAAATGGATCTGCCCTGGACACTAAGCCAGATGGCTCTGCTGGTCTCTACCTTCCCACCCCCCAAACCTGCTGTACCCATCCTTTCTGCTTCTTTCAGTCCTGTGGGCACCTACACCAGCAGATGGGCCATTTGTGACCTGACTCCACCATTTCCTCAGGCTTTCTTGCAGAAAAAAACTGTACTGCTGCCTGATCTCAAGGCCGCCTGGGTATACCCACTTTTTTGATGCACTACATTCCAGGCACACCTAGTTGGTACCTGTATGCAGGGCGGACACAGTACCATCAAGCATCAGCCTAATGGCAGCACCAGTTTTTTGCCAGTGGTACTTAATATCAGCGGCCTCCTATCAGCTCAATCCAGTGCCTAAATTGGCAATCACCTCTGACCTGGAGCAAAATTTGGAACTTGACCACCAGTCTTGTTAGCCACTTTCTCCTTTTCAGCCAAGGCCCTTATTGCCCCAACCCTCTCATCTCCAGCAGTACCAGGCCCTGCAGCCTGGGCATTCTCCTGGAGCAGGACCACTAATTGCTGGACATCCTCTAGCCTTGAAGACTAATGCATGTAGCTCTGGCTGTTCACAGTGCCATTCTGAAACCCTTACAAGGGATGTGGCATATGCAGACACCCTATGCCCCTACACCCCAGAGGGAGGAATGCAGGTAATTTGTGATGGCTAAGGGGGATGAGTTTGTTATTCCTCTACCCCCACCCCAATTCCCTTTGCATGTGGCCATGGAATGGGCACATAAGCTCTTCTTTACTTCTATCCCCCATACACACTTAGGGCAGCAAAGCAGCTAGACCTCAAAGTCCA
The DNA here is from genome assembly GCF_033958435.1 of Carettochelys insculpta. Taxonomy (NCBI): domain Eukaryota; kingdom Metazoa; phylum Chordata; order Testudines; family Carettochelyidae; genus Carettochelys; species Carettochelys insculpta. Next base: position 227,290,781 of record NC_134138.1, read on the forward strand.
CATGCTATTCCTTCATGGCACTGCAAATGCACATCTCCAATTATCAAGCTCCCCAGCAAAGTATGATTTTTAACAATTTTGTTGAGCTGGCCAAGTACTTGGAGGACCCCACACAGGGCAGGCACCAGTGATTCCAGTCCCTGCGAGATGATAGCCAAGCTCATCTTCCAGGCATGTGGCAGAGTCAATACATGGGTCCTCCCAGTCCCTGGCAATGGGGTTAGTGGGAGGTACAATCTGCCACCTATGACCTCACCTTTGAGGAAGATCATCTGTTTTCACAGAGAACAGATGAAGACGTTAGGCTACATCTACACTAAAATCTTACTTTGAAGTTAATTTTGAAGTAAGGGTCTACTTCGAAATAGCCTATAGAGCATCTATACATGCTTTCCCTTACTTCAAAGTTAGCCTCCCTTACTTTGAAGTCACTACTTCATTCCCGGGAATGGAATAGTGCCCTACTTTAACTTCAAAGTAGGGTTGGTGTAGACACTCTGCACTCACTACTTCAAAGTAATGGATCCCTCATCGCGGCGCCTCCCCTCCTTCGCACCCCCCCCCAGCCCCCAGAGCATGGAGACACTCTGGCCAGCCCAGGCAGGTCTGTATGGTTCCTGCCAGCCACCTGACAGGCGCCAGCTCCCCGGCGGCCCAAGGAAGGAAGCGAGAGCATGCCATAAGCAGAGGCAGCATGAGTTCCCGGGCAGATTGCCCCTGCTTGAGGCTCCAGCCAGCACCCACACTCCCTGACCAGCATGGCAGAAACTCCTGCCCTCGTGGAGGCCCCAGACAATGCAGCAGAGGGCTCACAGGGCCCAGGAAAGGGCCATGCCAGGATGAAATCCCTCTGGAGAGCTGAAGGACCTCACTCTATGGGGGGAAAGGAAGAAGTCTTTCGGCAAACTGATGCCCACCAGCAGAATGCAGAGACCTATAACAGGCTGGCCAGTGGGCTTGCCACCTGAGGCCACTCTGGCCCCACTGGGGGCAGCATCCGGATCAAGGTCAAGGCGTTGAGGCAGGACTACTGCTAAGCCCATGACACTGCCAGTGAGTTGGGGGCACAGCCTGCCCACTGCCCCCACTACAGCAACCTGCACAGGCTCCTGCAGCAGAGGGAGGTGGGCTGCCCTGGAGCAGCTGGTGGATACTGCTATCCCCCCTCACCCCACACAGACACCGATGAGGAGGCAGGCCCATCCAGCACCACCAACCCCCGCCCCCATGGGGACCAGCCCACAGAGACCGAGGGCGATGACAAGGGCTCCACCAATGGGACCCTCATTATCGCCCTCCCCTCAGGGATGCCCAGCCATGCCTTGGCCAAGCCCCTGAAGGTCACAGCCGGGAAGTACAGGGCAATCAAGATGTTACAGGCCACATGCCTGGGGAGGGAGGGCAGGGCACCAAACATAACCTGACCCTCACCAGGTGGGAACCCCTTAGCTCCTGGGAGCCCGTGGGCCATCGGATAGCAGGGCAGCCCTGAGATATAATCGCATGTGCTATGATCTTACTGACAGAGAGACCGAAAACTACACGATCTCTACCAAACATTCAAAAACTTTAATTACCCACCAGAAGTAAAAAAAAAACATTGACAGGGCCAGACCCAGGAACTCCAAGAGAGGATCAAAAATGCCAGTGTCACACCACCACTCATTATTACCTACAACCCCCATCTCAAACCACTGCAACACATCATTAAAGGCCTACAACCAATCTTAAATCATGATGCCACACTCCAGAAGGCCATAGGTGATGGGCTCATTCTCTCCTATAGACAAGCTCCTAACGTTATGAGGATTCTTAATAGCAACCACAGGCTATACCACAATAATACTAATCCTAATACTAACTTTTCCTTTCAACAAGCCCTGTTGCCAACGTTGTTCACATAAGTATTCTGGAGATACCATCACTGGACCTAACCATGTTAATTACAGAATCAAGGACACATTCTCCTGTTCCTTAACTAATGTCATATATGCCATCGTGCTAACAATGCCCGCACACTAATCAAAAATCTCCAAATACACAAACCTGTCAGCTACCATTTTAATAGCATGGGCCAGTCTGTTAAAGACCTGAGAGTTTGTGTTCTGGAGAAAAGAGACTTTAACAACTCTCTACAGAGAGAATGTGGGGAACTAACATTCATATTCAAATTCAACACACTAATACGTGGTTTAAACAGGGACAGCAATTACGTGACCCCATTATAAGGAGCTTTCACATACTTTGATGTTTGATCTAACACTTAACTGCCCCACACCCACCTCTTTCTGCTCTTCTGGCTGTCAATCTTCATAGCAATTGTTGCACCTCTGTGCTATATCTCTAGCGAGAGAGAAAGAGTGTGTGTTCTGGTAAGGCTATGATCTGAAGTGGGGCTGTCCCGTGAAAGCTCATCACCTAACAAATTATTTTGTTAGTCTTTGACGTGCTACATGACTGCTCTTTTGTTTTGATAGAATACAGACTAACACAGCACCCTCTGTTTCTAGTTCTGAGAATATAATTTCAAAAATATGATAAGTGGTATACCAAAGATAGCTTTAATAGCTATAAATGTCATCCTGCCGGAGACTTCAGAAGGTCAATTCTGCTGATCCTTTACCTTTTCATATTAGAAACACTGATACTCCTTTCATTCCCACTTCATATGAAGCTGGGAAATACCCTCTAAAAATCTCAGTTCACATGCCACTTGTTTGAACTCCTAAATTTAATAGATAAGATCTGGATGTTGAAAACTCTTCACATCTTAGTAGAGGAAGAATTATTCTACATCAAAAAGTTAATGCACCCCATTAGTTTTTATTATGTACTGAACATCAGAAAGGCCATACTGGAGCAGATCGATGGTCCATCTAGCCCAATACCTGCTCTTCCAACATGGCCAATGCAAGGTGTTTCAGAGGGAATGAAAAGAACAGGCAGGTGTAAATGAGCCCACCGCACCCACCTCCATTGTGCACACCAAGCTTCTGACAATCAGATGCTAAGAAAAACCTAAAGCGTGGGGTTGCATTCCTGATCATCTTGGCTAATAGTCATTGCTCAATCTAACCTTGAGGAACTTCTGTGGGTCTTTTATTGAAGCCTCTTGTAGTTTTGGCCTTCAAAATATCCCCAGCAAACAAGTTCCACAAAGCAACTGTGTGTTTTGTGAATTAGTAATTCCTTTTGAATGTTTTAAACCACCATCGTATTAGTTCCATTAGGTGACCCCGGTTCTTGTGTTATGTGCAGGAGTGAATAATACTTCTTTATTCTTTTTAATCCACACCTGCCACTTGTACAGATCTCCATCATACCCACCTCGACTCATCTCTTTTCAAAGACAGGGACATTTCAGCTTGAAAATCTTCTAATTTAACTCTGTTCCAAACCTTGAATTATTTCATTGCCAATCTCTGTATTTTGTCCAAGTCTAATATATGTTTGTGGGGTGACCACACCTGCCAGTCTGCTGTACTTAAAACACTTTTTGATGTTGTAATTTGAAGAGCAACTAGCCAAAGACACACAACCTTTTTTTGCCTGCCTAATTATAATTTTACATTTGCCTTGCCAGAGGTTATAAAGGATGCCTTTTTGCTTCTTCCTGTTGCTTTTATTTTGTTGTGCAGCCTTGACGGCACTTTTCTATCCTCTTACTACGTTTTTCTTTCTTTTTTTTTTTTAATTTGAACCTTTATTATGGTGCATTTAAAAAGTTTTCAGGCAGCTGGAAGGTATTTCAGTTTTTGAACGTACCTTTTCATTTCCATTTAACTAGCTTCCGCACCTTTCCGTTCCAGAGGCAAATGTTGCGGCATCTGCAAGTTGGCTCTGTTCCAGTGGCAGCATAATTCCCTTAGGTGCTCTTGAACTTTACTTAATCCTTTGTTCACCACAGGAGGCAGGTTTGACAGCATAGAGGAGTCTGTTTTAGTAATACTAGTATATTTTGTGAGAAAATTCCAAGTGATTTGAAGGGTCTGATATGTGAGATTCTCTCTCTGTACCTCAGCAGTTGACATAGGGTCTGAGGGAGGAGATGGATGACGCCACATTTGGTCAGAATCTCTCCACAGAATGTTGGCCTAGATGCTACTCTTCTGCTGTCTTCATTTCCTCCCCTGGGTCCATGATCCTTAGGGTGCATGTGGGATCATCGCCTTTTGTTGCAAAGAGAGACATTCTCATCTACTTACTGTATCAGCGGTCACTGAACCTGTAGATTCAAACTACCTCACAACCAGCTGTGTGGACTTAAAAAAATTAAAAAGTTATCAACAAGGTCATTTGCAGAACAAACTCAGACTATTAAAACTGTGACAAAGAAAGCTAAACAAGGGTGATGTGCCAAACTGTACCAGCTCTTGTATCACTTAGCAGCTTTCCTCATATCTCTCCATTGTACCTAATTGCAGAGAACAGATGGCACTTTCCATCCTTACCTGAAATGGCCTTTTTTTTTTAAACTAACTGCTCTTATTTATTGACATCATCACAGTAGGTATCATATGATAACCATAGAGCTTACAATCATGCATAATTGGAAAATACACACACCCTCTCAAAATATCCTTGCTTCCCTCTCCCCACCCCATCACAACATCAATGGTGTGTAGGAAAGCCTTTCAACCATGTAACTCTATGCCTACCAAGGCTACACATTACCATCCTCTTATCCCCACCGTATCATCCTCTCCCCAGCCATACAATACTGTTTTGTATTAACTAAGACCATAACCTTCAGGGCTCAGCACAGTGGGACATGTCCTCTATCAAGACTGTTTCCCACTCCGAGTGCAGAAGGTGTGGGCTGAAAGAGACCTTATATATATTGTCTCTCTATAGGCTTCTGATTAAAAGCTTCCCAAGGTCACAGATTCCCTGACCCTGGGAGGCAGCTGCCACCACCCTAGTGAAAAAACCCTTTTTAGAACCCAGGAAGACACACTTGGGAAGTTGCACTGTGAGGTAACCCCAAGTTATTAACCCTCCCTTAGGAGAGGGCTTGAAAAGAAAGAAGAAGAAATTAGGCTGCAGTCCGATAGCTCAACTTTCAGTCCTAGGCATGCCTTCTCTAGGGCACCAGAATCAAATTATTGCCTTTAAAAAAAGGTGCTCTGTTTACAAAAAAAAACATACATGATAAAGCAACTAAATCAAAAAGGGTAGATTCAAGCATAGATAATTACTTCCCTGGGATTCAATTTAAAAGTTACAGTGCACTGGTGGAGGGGGAGCTTTGCCAGCCAGCCTGAGAAGTCCTGTACCAAACCCAAAATAAAAAATAACCCGATCGTGTCTGACTAAACATTTTCTTTCTACTTACAGATCAGTATGCCCAGATTTCTCCGAGGCCTGGATAGGTACTGAATTCTCCAAGCCCACACAGGCTTCAACCATCTCTGTCTCTCTCTCTCTTCTGGTCCCACAAAAGAAAGATCCACCTCACCAGGTAACTGCTTCAATTCCAACCCTCCCCCACTTCCCATGGGCTCACCTGGCTGCTTGCCAACACAGGACCCACTCTCTCTGGGTTTAACCCTTTCCAGGCATTCATTCATGACACCCTCCTTGGGAATTGTAATACAAACAATAAATAACTAATGTTTGTTGTTATAGTGCATTATTGTCCCAGTATGTAATTCCACATTTCTTTAGCTCAGCGCAGTAAATTAGAAAATTGGCTGCGACTCCCCTTCCCTCATCTTGTACAGGATTCAGAGCTACAGTAATTTATGCAAGATCACATTCAAGCTCATTTCCTTTTCATATTTGTATTTTACATGGATGTCCTGATGATTACTTCATGGTTCAAATTATCCATAAAAGATAGGTTATGAAATAAAAGTGCTGTTTGCTTCAATCAATTAGAATGTGAAGACAAAATGGGCAAACCACCACAAGACATTGTGTTCTAATGTAATCATATGAACAATTAGTGCTAAACAGACTCAGAAAAGAGTACATTTTTTACCCATAAAACATGCAAAGTTGTGGCAATAGGCTAGGAACTTGGAATACCTCAATGATGACTTGGAATTCACACCTCCTTCTGAAGGTTTGTGAATGCTCATGCCCATGTATCTGATGATTAGCCTCTCTCACTACAGGGTCTGCTTATCAGGATGCAAATGGTAGCGTTTGTTGTTTTGGCGAAAACTAGCCATTAGGAACAGAAGTGAAACAACCAACTCATTTTAAAAAGACTACCTGAGAGCCATCAGCTATTTAGTTGTTTAGTCATCAACAATCTGGGTGGGATTCGAACCAGTTGTTGAGAGAGGAGAGGCCTAATGTTACTGCAAGCAAGGCTAATCATCCCCTACCTATGCTCAAAAACTGTCTTAAGTTCCAAGCCCAACATTCCTCCTTTTGAAAAGAAACAGCTCATCACTCAATGGTTGCACATCCGACACACAAGGGCCCTGCGCAACAGAGAAATGAAGAACTGGAAGTGCCTTTTTTGGCCACCAAATATATACTGAGAACATTAGCACTGGTGCTGGTATATAGAGTACCATCCCCATAGAATCCTAGGGATGTGCAAGCCCTTCAAATAGTTACACACACTACAGGGATCTCTTAATAAGGCTACAGATCCACAACTAAAGCTGACACAGCACCCACTTGTGGGCATTTTCTTCTAGTTACAGTAAACGCTTTCATAGCCAACATTCTACTATCCAGAACACCCAACTAACCGGCATTTTAACCATAAGCAAATTTTACCTACATTTTCCATAAGTACAATATAGTGAAAGCAAATATAGATCAATACAGCAAATACAGTATAAGTTTAGAGTATATAATGCTACGGTTGGTAAATAAAGTACTCTACATACCTTTTTGTTTGCTTCTTAATATCTAATCTTGTTTTCCTTTACGTTAAGCATTGCTGAGTATACCTTTCTATTACCCAGAATACTTGAATAGGCAACAACCTCCTGGTCCCAGGGCTGCTGGATGTGAAAGAGGTTACTGTACAGGATTACATATATAAGCTACATTTGCATTCAAACATCCTCTTTCTGAGCATCTGCTAAAACACTAGCTTCTGCTTTCAGTTACATCAATGAATCTTAAACAGGTAACTTGCAGTTGAAAATTCTGAATATAAAATAAACACAGGGTTAAATATTTCTCATGTATTTGTATACTTACAGCTTTCTGGAACAACTAAATTGTTCAACTTCAGTTGCTAGTTCATAAAAAACATATCAACACTGATTTTTCTTTAAAGCAATAATTCCATAAATGCACGGGATTCCAGAAGCAAAACCATTTGCCAAATCTCAGCTTCCATTTTAACAAAAAAAATTAAATAATATGCTGTTGTTGTTCAAAGCATTTACAACAGGCCACATTACCCCTTTTTGTCAATATCCTAACGTGCATTTTTTTAAGTTTTGGAAGGTAGTCATAATGAGACATATGGGGAATTTGAGGGAATAGGGGATAAAAGGCTGTTACCTAAAGTAGCATACCAGGTCAGTGACAGATTAGATCTCAATATTAGTCCACTGCGACCTTCTTCCTTGCAAAAGTACTTCCATGGTTCTATTGACTGCGCAAAAAAAGGTTTGCATCCACCACATAGGCTAATGCTTTTGTCTTTAATGGCATTGCTTTTTTAATAAATGCGGATTGTATCTTGCACTCATTTTTCTATCCAGAAAATTCCCCACCTGCTCTACAAACTCAGTAAATGAATATATAATCTTAAAGCTCAGCGTGGGCCCATATAGTGGCATAGGATGCTACTGGTTTGCATGGCAATGGCTTTCCTCAGTTTCCAGCTAAGAGGCCCAAACTAGCTGGGAGAAGGCATCAAAGACACACAAGCAAACACCTTTACTAACTTGTTTAGGGAAGAAAAAAAAAAAAAACCCACGTGGCCCTTTGCAGCCAATTACACCAATATGTGGCTAGTAGTGCTTTTCACGAAAATACTTGAGTGCCTATTGAGAATAGAAGAAGGGTGGAGGAAGTAAGGAACAGGCCACACTCTCAGGAGCTTTTCCTTTCTGTTTCTTTAGTTTGAGACAGACCCCCCCCCCTTTTCACCAGCTGCACCTCCCATTCTCCTAACCCTGATGTTTCACAACATGAGACAGTCACTTAGAATACTCCTCTCTCCCCTGCTTTCTTAATCCAGCCTCACATTGCCATGGTTACAGAAACTGTGAAAAATGAAATGTACAACTAATTGCAGAGTCACTATTCCTCCTATGCACTCATTTCTCCCTCCTTCGTTACATTTTACTTTTCTAACTGCTTCTTTGTTTCTTTTTTCCTTTCCTTAGTTGACTTCAAGGGAGTTACAGGCAACACCATCTGTCTCAGGGGTGAGCCAACTTTTTATGTCAGGACCCATGTTCTTCCTGCAATGACCAACTCTCTCCCACCCCCAACTCCTGTAAGGTCATCCAAACTAATGGAATTTCTGGTTACGTTCATATGAAAAAGAAAAAAAAGAAACTTTCCTTGTGCATAAGAAAATAAGTATGTAGAATGTAAACTCTTTGAATCTGTATATAAATGTGAATACATGTACATAAAAACAGCAACATATTTCAACATTTTTAATGAGACAGATGAGCCTGAGACCCAGCAGCCAATTGTGCTCTGCTTCTCTTATGAAATGTCATCCCTCCCAAGGAGGATCACCCCCCAACTTGCACACCCTGATTAGATATTCTATTAAGTTTTTCTAATGCTCTTTCTTTTTGCTCTTTTCCTCTCAGCTTGTTCTCCCTGCCTTCAACAACTCCCTCTTCCCTTTCATCTCCTAATATGTATTATTATAATATAGGGAGATATACATCTCATTGATCTGGAAGGGACCTTAGGAGGCAATTGCATCCAGACCTCTGCCTCTTAGGCAGGATCAAGCACCACCCCAACAGATATTTTTGTTAATCTCTTTGCCCCAGACCCCTAAATGGCCTCCTCAAGGACTGAGCTCACAACCATGGGTTTAGCAGGCCCATACTCAAACCACTGAGCTACTACCTACCCTAGCTGCTGCCTTCCCTTCCTCCACACTACACAAGCACCCTCATAGGGCAGGATTCCCTTCCAAACCCAGCCTTTGGTTTTGTTTTCATTTCCTTCCCAGCAGCCTCTATGGGCATGTGAGTAGGCAGGATTGAGTAGGCAGCTGGAGGAGGAAAGCTGTATGGGAAAGCACTGCTACCATCAATCACCACTGGCCAGGATTGTTTGGTGCACAGCCTCAGAACATCTGCCACATGCAACAGATATTTATTTCCTAATGAGGAATTAGGAAGAGAGAGTTAAAATAAAGTTTTAGCAGATTCAAACAGCTTTTAAAGCATTTCCACTGATCTCCCCCCAAGTCACCTTTTTTCCCCCTCCCAGTTCCCCAAGAAAGAAGAATGACAGAAAATAGCGCAGCTCCAACCTGCTGAGGGATGACGGTGACATGAGGTTAGACGTAGGGGAAAAGAAAAAGAAATAATTAGCAAGTAGTTTTTGCCATTGCCTGAAGTTGAATTTAATGAACTGCAGAGAGCTTTCTGCAACATTAGAAGCAGCAGCTGGAGGTAGAGCCTACATTTCTGCCTGGAATGTCCTCCACTTACCAGTTAATGAGCAAAACATTAGTCGTAGTCAGTCATTCGGTCTTCCAGGGACACAAAACCATGCTTTGCCAGCACAAGTAAGATGTTTTAATTGCCAGTGACAAACTGGTTCTCCAGTCTCATGCTACAGCTGTACTGTTGAATCAGCCAAGGCTAAATGTAATGGGTTCCAGACTATACCCAGGCCCCTTTGAGGATTGCCAAGTGTCCAGTTTTTCATATCTCATGCCATGTTTGCATAATGGCAGCCACTTGCCATTCCAGTAGTGCTGTTTTCAAAAGCCAAAAATAGCCATGTAGCTGGGGTCCATTCAAAAGGAAACCCTGCTTTTGAAAGTGCCCTTCCTAATGTTTTTCAGGAAGAAGGGTGTTTTCAAAAGCAGGGGTTCCTTTCAAATGAGCTCCATTTACATGGCTGTTTTGGCTTTTGAAAACAGCATTTCCAGAATGGTGACTGACTGCCATTTTGCAAGTCATAAGATATGACAATCAGTGCCCCATTTGCAATCAGCTGCATTTGCATGCCCCTTTCGAAAGGGAAATGTAGCCTATCCGGGGCCACTGTGAACAAGATGGTTTCAGAAGCCCGAGCAGATTCAGACAGAACCACATACTTATGTGATTAATAAAATTGCTGCACCATACATCTGTCTGGGTACTTCTACAGCTCTCCTCACTCAGAAGAAATTCAAGTGCTTCTCAGCTGACTGGCAGAGTCCCCACAGCTGGCAACATGTATTTCTTGTGGTGGTGCACACCTGCACACACCTCAGTGCGCCTAAAATTATTCTGCACATGAATGGAAAAAAAATAAGAGGGAACACTGGAAAGGAGTAATGCAGAAAGGGATCTAGGGGTCATAGTGCACCACAAACTAAATATGAGCCAACAGTGTGACACTGTTGCAAAAAAGCAAATATCATTCTGGGATGCATTAATAGGAGTGTCATAAGCAAGGCCCAAGAAGTAATTCTTCCACTCTTGCCTGTGCTGAAGAGGCCTCAACTGGAGAATTGTGCCCATTTCTGGGCATCACATGTCAAGAAACATGTAGAAATCGGAGAAGCTCTAGAGATGAGCAATAAAAATTCTTAAAGATTTAGAAAACCATGACCTCTGAGGGGCAACTGAAGGAATAGGGTGTGTTTAGTATGGAAAAAGAGCGGACATGATAACAGTATTCAAGTACCTAAAAGGGTGTTTCAAGGAGGAGGGAGAAAAAATATTCTCCTTAACCTCTGATAACAGGACAGGAAGTAATAGGCTTAAACTGAAGCAAGGGAAGTTTAGGCTGGACATTAGGAAAAACATCCTAACTAGCAGGTGGTAAACACTGGAATTAATTATCCAGGGAGGTTGTGCAATCTCCTTTACTAGATATATTTAAGAGCAGATTAGCTATATATTGATGTCAGGGACAGAGCCATCCCGGCCACAGGAAGAACTCAGGCAGCTGCCCCAAACCCTGCACTTTTGAGGGCCCTGTGGTGGCTTCCCCAGCTGTCCTAGGGATGGGAGCGGGGAGGATTACCTTGGGCAGGGTGTTGCACTGGAAGGCCACAGCAGCAGGGGGCCCTCGGGATGGCCCTGGTCAGGGATGATCAAAATGGTGCTTGGTCTTGCTATAAGAGCAGGGGACTGGACTCGAGGTTATAATATTCCACAATTCTATCATATCCACACACTCTAACAAGCCTGATATGACAATTTATTCTCATATTCAATACTTTGTGCCTTGGACCTTAATAGGTTACACATTACAAAGACAGCTTCCTCAGCTTTGATAGTGGTAGTGATCTCAGGCAAGTCACTGAAGTTAATGGACATTTGCAGTAAACAATTTCCTCCCTACCCTTCGCCCCCAGCAGCTGATTTGTCAGCGTTCATTTCATTTTTTGTTTTTTTAACTTGTATATATTTGTTGCACCAGTTCGTTTTCAGTGCTATTTCCAGTTCTGAAGAAGTGGGTCTGCTCCACACAAGCTCATCTCCTAATACATTATTTTGTAGTCTTTAATGTGCTACAGGACTGCTTTTATGTTCTGTGAAGATACAGACTAACATGGCAACCTCTCTGTGACTAAACCTGATATGAGAGCTTAGAAAATATATCTGGGATTTTGTTAATTTTTGTTTGTTAAGACTTTTCCTAATGCTCTTATATTATCTAGATTGTAATTCTTCTTAAGAAGTTGTCAATTACTTTACAAAATATTCTGTACGCATTCCCCATACTAATCATAAGAAATTGTGTACATAATAATGTAATTTTATCAGAAACAAAGCTGGAAGAGCAACGAAGGGTCCTGTGGCACCTTACAGACTAACAGAAAAGTTTTGAGCATGAGCTTTCGTGAGCAGCATCTGATGAAGTGAGTCTTTGCTCATGAAAGCTCACGCTCAAAACTTTTCTGTTAGTCTATAAGGTGCCACAGGACCCTTCGTTGCTGTTACAGATCCAGACTAACATGGCTACCCCTCTGAAAGCTGGAAGAGTTTTTAGTACAATGATGTTACTTTAATCATTAAAATAGGCAAAGAACTACACCAGATCACTTTAAAACAAAAGATAACGACCAAGATGATCCATCTAACTCATCATCTGCAAACTCACTGTTTGGAACTTCCCCTTGTTTCTTTACTCCTTTCAGCCAACTTCACTTTCATGGTGGGGCACAGGTTGTACCAAAAATAGCAGGTATATTAAAAAATACTGTGTTTCTAAAGCTGACCAAAACACAGTTTTAAATAAACTATAAGAGCAATTCATTTGATTTAACAGGATCTCTCTATTTTAAAAGTATAGAGGATTCTACAATAATTGTTCAAGCCATTAGGCTGATAACAGTAATGCAACTGAGCAATTCCTGAAACTACTGTCTTTTTAGAAGGGTAGCTTTATAAGCACCGCTAGTTTAGTTACCATGTAGCAGAAAATGACAGTCATGTCATACAATGCAGACTTGCAAATTAGACAAAAAGAGTGCTCAACTCAGACACTGGATTATCCCAAACTCTGTTTGTCAAGTACCATGTGATCTTTGGAAGCAATGAAGCTGAATTCGCACATTCCCTGTATTCTTATTCATCTTCAGTTTCTTGCTGTATATTTTTTCCAAGACCTACTTCCCTGCACATTAATACCCTACCAACACAACCCACAAAGCGCAGCAACAGCTTCAAGGGGGCCACCCTCTCACCTCCCCACCATCTTCTGCACACTCTCTTCATTATGTCATAGTACCTGCTTCATACTGAGCTCCATGTCACTCCACACTGCTCACTCTGGGCCCTGAAGGACTTTCTAAGAACCAGTGGTAAAGGATGAGGAGTGTATGGTAGGGGTAACAGATAGGGTTGGGAAGCAGAAGTCAGAGGAATTCCTACCGATCCTTCCTACAAGTAGGTACAAATCCTTCCTGCACCTGCAGCAGAGTCTCCTAGGGCAGGGGCATACAAAGTGTGGGGTGCAACATTTTGTAAGGGGGACACTGCTTGATTGCCCCCCCAATGGCTTCTGCTGCATCACCAGCCCTCTGCTTTCTCCCACTCGCCTTGTCACTAAGGGAACACCCCCCACTGCTCCTGAGCCAATCAAAACATGCAGAGGCCCTGAGTCAAGTGACAGAGCAGCTAGTGAGTTCCCGGCTTGATCAGGTACTTTCCTGGGGTCCCTCCTTGGTACTCACCTGGGGTTTTCCCCCTAAGCACTCCTCCTGCTTTAGGGCACCATCTGAAATCTCCCAAGACCTCCTTCCCAAGCATCCCACCCTTCTCCTAAGTGTCCCCATCCCTTCCTGTGGTCCTCCCACAGGTTGGGGAGGGCAGCTAGTTCCAGGGCCAAAAAGTGGGGTGCAAAGTAGAAAGTTTGCTCACCCCTGCCCTAGCATCTAGAAAGTCTTCCAAAACAATGGTGAGGTCCAAAGTAAAGAATGAGCTAGTTTCCTAAGAGCTAGATATCAGCAGAGGTGGGACTAGGGAAACTCCTTTGAAGGAGGATAGTTTCCAGTACCATCCTGTCACGTCACCAGTGGACGCAAGTCCATGTTCTGGACTGTGACTACGATCATAAGAAACTGAGGAATTTGCTGTCACTGCAGTTCTTGGACACCATGGGAGCGCAAGATGATTCCTGAGTTGCAAACTTGCATATAAATTTAGTCATAAATCAAATAGCAAACATTTTCTATACTTATTGTAGCTGCAAGATAATATTTGGGTGGAACATTTAAAAATGAGACCATTAACAGGAACAAATCCCTGAGGCTGAGTTTAACAAATAAGCTTTTACTGGGGAAAAAAACTTACCTTCTTTGGACCACTCTGCAAGTGAGAGCAAGAGATGATTGATGCACAGATTAGAAAAATCCTTACAAGTGTTACATTGTGCTGCAATCCTAAGAACATGTAAGAAAGTGCTAAACTGGTGTGCCTGAAACAGCAGTGATGGTTTAGCAATGTCCAGACAATTCCCCTCTGGAATCCATTTGGAGATCAACCATTAGATAAATGACACAAGTACACAGCATTACAGCAGAGGATTCCCCTAGGATAGGGATTCTCAAACTCAGTTGTGCAAAAAGCCCCTGCTGCACACAGAAATTACTTCACAACCCCAAAAGGAAGGACTGAAGCCTGAGCATACCCAAACCCCACTGCCCCTGCTTAGGGGGAGCAAATCTCATACCCTTCCACTACGGGCTTAAGACCCATCGAGGGTGACTGCACCCTGACCCCTGCTGTCCAGGTCCGAGTCCCTCAGACTTTAGCTTTAGAGCAGGGCAGTGAGCTGTTTGATGTATTATCACAGAATATAAGTTTGATCTGGATGAAGATGACGTTCCAGAAGAATAAGCAGTTTTGTAACTGCCCTCAGACATGCACAAGCCTGGGAATTCTGGAGCTTAGTGCAGGTGCCTCTACAGCTTGAACTAAAGGCCAGCTGGCTCCCAGGTTAGGCTGTAGATGATATTTACTCTTTGAAGTGGTCTAGGTACCACTATATGGAACAGTTAACCACACCTGATGTGTGGGTTACAGTTGCACTGATTTTGTTCACTTTATATACCAACTAGAAGATTTGCCCAGCATTGCTCAGGTCCTTAATTAAAGTTTGTTTTTCTTCATTTAAACCATTGCTCTACACTAGCCCCAAACTTCGAAATGGCCACGCAAATGGCCATTTCGAAGTTTACTAATGAAGCACTGAAATGCATATTCAGCACTTCATTAGCATGCGGGCGGCCACAGCACTTCGAAATTGATGTGCCTCGCCATTGCGCAGCTCGTCCCGACAGGACTCCTTTTCGAAAGGACCCCGCCTACTTCAAAGTCCCCTTATTCCCATCAGCTCATGGGAATAAGGAGACTTCGAAGTAGGCGGGGTCCTTTTGAAAAGGAGCCCCGTTGGACGAGCCACGCGGCGGCGAGGCGCTTCAATTTCGAAGTGCTCTGGCCGTCCGCATGCTAAAGAAGTGCTGAATATGCATTCCAGCGCTTCATTAGTAAACTTCGAAATAACCATTTGTGTGGCCATTTCGAAGTTTGGGGCTAGTGTAGATGTAGCCAAAAAGGGGAAGAAGAATGAGTTGAGGATAGGGGTAAGACAGGTACTGGAGAATGGCATGCACAGAGGGAGAGAACAGGATAGGCAGGTGTCAACAATCCATCCTATGCATTGAATGAAGAAGGGATCCCATAGAAAAAATAGCATATAATTGTGTAATTAAAGACTAGATCTTAATTCACACAAATGCAAAAGGAATGAATTAATGTATATAATTGTCCATCCTGTAGTAACGTAAATGACTGCTTGTTATTTGTAAAGCTACAGACTAACACAGCTACCCCTCTGACACAATAAACTCATACAGTCAACCTTAATTCTCCTTTCCTCTATGTATCCTGAAATGAAAATCAGAGTGTGGATTTCCCTACCCCACATCCTTGGTAACTGATTGCAGTAAAGTAGAACCTCTGAAATCCAGGTGTGAGCAATCTGGGAACACCCATGGTTCAGACCCTGGCAGAGGGAACAGGACGTGATGGTGTGCTGCCACTCCCTGCAACCCCGGCGGGGGCGGGAATGGCAGTGAAGCAAAGTACTGACCCAGGTGGCTTTTCCACCAGCTGCTCTGGTAGCAGCAGGTGGATGTGGGGCTTGGGACTGACTTGTGGGGGTGGAGCCATGTGCATCCCCAGGAGCAGAGTGCCAGGTAAGCACCTCAGACCCAGTCTCCTCATGCCCAGAACCTGCAGAGCCCTCCATGGCCTAAAACACGAAATAATTTCTTGGTAAATATGGAGCAAGAGAGAGAGGAAACTACATATTATTGATGCAAGGTGAAGCTGATTATCTACTTTAGAGAGCAGAACCCTCAATCTAAAATGCAAAGAACATCCATTCCCAAGATAGACAAAGCTCAGGTAGGGCAGAGAAGTCAGGTAGCAAACTGGAAAACGTTCCCTATTTTTAAAATAGTCAGTCCAAGAGAAAGTGATGAATACCTTTGTAAATAATTCTACACACCCTTTATAAGGGAACAATTGCCATGTGTTTCACATGGCAGTGGGGTGGGGATTAAAAATCTCTGGAACCATTCACATGCCCATGTCTGATGCAGACAGAATTATTTAAGGTTCCCCAAAGCAATTAGCACGTGATCAAAATCTGTCAACAAATAAACTTTAGACTCCTTATGATCAAGATCAAATAGCCCTTTAAGTGAGTATATTGAAACACTGACGGCTTCACTTTTAGATGATTGGAGTGTGTTGGCTAAATCAATGACAACTTGGAGAACATCAGCTATCACGAGTATATCACATTAAGTTGACTTGTCACACAAGGTTCTAATTTGTTAGCCTCACTGAGAAATACAATCCTTGCTTTATTTCCCTTGTTGTGAGCGTTTCTCCAAGCTTTTTTTACCTTATGGCATGTACTGCTGGTTTTGATGACTTAATAGCAGCTCATTTAGATGAGATTTACTTTGCTGGCATTTTCTGGTGTGTAATGAGAACAGGTGGTGTCACATGCTGTACATTTTATGTCACACACATATGCAAAGCTTCTGGAATTGGAAAGTCCATAGATTTACAACTTCCAGCTCATTCAGGGGAATAAATAACAAGTGGGATATCATGGGTCCAGATGTTGGCTTTTCATATTAAAGAGAAATGTTCCCACTGTTTTCCGTGAGAACAGGATCTAGACTAGCACTAGCTGACTTTCCTTCCCTCAGAAAGCAGCTGCTTCCCTTGTGCTCTTCTCAGATCATATACGAAGGTTTGCTTCTTTCACCTTCTCCACATGGACAAATTCTTATCCTCTGTGGCTGAGTATTAGATTCAGGACTTGCTTTTCCCATTTTCATACCATCTGTTGCCTAGCTGCTTCCTGGTCTGGCATTAGGATTTGTTTGCTGCCTTAGTTTCTTCTTGTTCTTGGATATGTTAGGGGGCTTAATGCTTTGGCCCTCCAACGATATACTTGCGACTGTTACAGATGTGTAAGACAAGACTTCTCATGACACTCCGGTGGTGTAAACACCTAGAGCCAGATATTCAACAGATGTGAACTCCCATTTAGTCATTGGGAAGAAATGGCCAGATTTTCAGAAATTTTAACCTCAGTTGGGGCAGCCAGCTCTTCAAGGTCGATGCAATCTTATATTGTGCTTTGGCGTGCACATGCCCAGGGCAATGGAGATTGAGAACTGTGTCTAGCAATACTTGTAGGAGTGGCACTGGCAGTCTACAGCCTTGACCTTTCACCTAGCCAAAGAGGAGAAGGGCTGCCCCGATCCCTCCTCCATTCCTTCTTATCACTCCTAACTAGAGGAGGAGCTTTGTGTGATGGTTCCTGCTCACACTTTCATCCTAGTTTAAGTACTTTTTCTTGTGTATTGTGGTAAGTAGTACCTTGGGTTCAGTTTAGTGTTAGCATAGCATTAATCTGAGTATTAGGCTGTCCTGCACGATGGCCTCATCCTGGTGCAAGTATTGTCCACCATGTCGTGGAGGGACCATCCTCAAGAATGATTTCTCCATCTTGACATGGCGGAGAAGCTTCCATAGACTTAAGACCATAAGAGCAATGCCATTTGGAGTCCTATGCTCCTGGTAGGGTCACCCTTCGTGGCAAGGCTGGTGGCGAGGTACCAGACAAAGCACAGCCCACTACAACCTGTACAGGAACTCAATGGTAAAACAAGGAAATGAAGCAGAATCACCTCTCAATGGCAGTGAAAGCAGATGAATGCTGCAATGGCCCATTTATCTTGCATCTCCTTGCCACTAGACACCAATGCCTCTTCCACCAGATTTGTGTGTGACTGTTGGTACACAACGGCTTCCCCACATTAAATTACTCCCACATGGGATTCTTTCACAGGAAGAAGCTTTTCCCTGCCCACTCACAAGGGCTTACAGTGATTAGTGAGTGATGGCAGGGATAGATGGGGTGGTCACCAGGAGTCTCTAGTCACAGACCTGCATGCAAGCAGTGACCACAAGACTCTTGTCATGGGCCTCTGGACTGAGATGGGGGACCAATTTCAGCAGTGGCTGGAATGACAGAGCAAGCTATTTAGGAACCTCTTTGCTCATCCCATACAGGCGAGAAGTTAGAAA
The DNA here is from genome assembly GCF_033958435.1 of Carettochelys insculpta. Lineage (NCBI taxonomy): Eukaryota > Metazoa > Chordata > Testudines > Carettochelyidae > Carettochelys > Carettochelys insculpta. Next base: position 227,309,029 of record NC_134138.1, read on the forward strand.
AGGTTATCCAAACATAGACTACCCATCCATACCTGACTAACATAAGAATGACCATAGTGGGTCCATCTAGTCCAGTATCCTGTCTTCCAGTGATGGCCAATGCCAGATGCCCCAGGGCAAAGTACAGAACAGGTAAATCAACAAATGATCCATCCCCTGTCACCCATTCTCAGCTTCTGACAAACAGTGGCTAGTGCTACCATTTCTATCCTCTGTGAATGGAAAACCACGTTGAGAGAGATCACTCCCAAGTGGTCAAAAAGAAAAAAAAATGTTTCTTGAAACTTGCAATGTCCATACCCTACTAGATGAACCCAAACATGAAAGACCCAAATGCAGAACAGCAATTGTTGCCTGACAACTCTCAAGGTACAACACCACTGCCAGTAATACAAGATACACAGAGGAAGGCCATTTGAGGGAAGAGAGTGGTGGTTACAATTTCTTTTGGAAAGGAAAACCAACACGCGAAAGGCAAATTCATGTGTTTGCTTTGCAATCAATAACCTTCTAGTCAACTGCCTGTGTGAGCTCCCCAGTAGCATCAAGCAGAACTTTATGGCCCCCCACATCCAATAGGTCAATAAGTTATTTGACACGCTCATCAGTGCATATGCACCAACACTTGACACTGAAAAAAGAACAAAAAGAATCCATCTACATGACCTTGATAAATTTTGTCATCCATTCAAAAAACAGATAAGACAATCCTCTTTGGGGACTTAAATATAAGAGTTGACAGATATTCTATAAACAATGTAGAAAAAAATGGAGATCACAAACAATTTTCAGACAAAGCAACAAGTACAAAACAACTTGGCAACAACACCTCTCAAAACAGTGGCATCTCCTAGACGATGTCATTGCAAGAACATATGGTATAAGAGATGTATGTCCAAATCACCCATCTCATGAGAGATGCCAACAAATCAACAAGATAGATAGGGAAGGTATCTTTACACTTCTATATAGTCACACCATCCCCAATAGAACAACCTGAAGTTGTTCCTCATCACCATCAATTTTCCTCCACCCTCAGTAGCTATCATTCTGGCAGCTTCCAAGGACCACATCTCCCTGTCCTACTGTCCCTGGGCTAGGATGCCACTTTCATAGTTTGTTACACTAATGTCTTTATGTTTCATGCATATTCAGTTGGAAATGATTCCCATTCTCCTTATTTGTATTTTTAAGTTTACTAATGGTGAAGTGTATTTTTCCTATAGCTCAGCATATCATTGATCTCAACTTATTATCATATATATCAATTGGCTACCTTGGCCCTTTTGTAGTTAGGTATCACATTTTGTATTTCTGCCCTAAATGGTTATTATGGTCTGGTCTTAACTAGTTATGTTGGGTTTCTCCAAGTTGTAGTGCACCTACTACGTTTAAAAGGCTATGAACTTAGGAAGGTCCCTATGCTATCCTACTTTAACAAGTCCTAAGTGGACCTCATACTTTAGCTCATTGCCACCTATCCAGGTGAAAGATCCTGAACGTATGTGAGCCAACTTTGTTATGTGGGTGAAAGGTTCGAAATATACATATGATAGTTTTGCCTTAGCACAACATATAAGTTGTGTCCTGTAACTCCCTTGTAAACCACAAGGAAATAAATTCTTAAGAAAAGACATCTATAGGCAAGCAAGCAGGTTAGCCCTACAGACTGCAGGGAAGACTTGCCCTGGTGAAAGACAGATGACAAAAAAGAAAGGAAAGCAGATATGGCCCAACCCTGTATTCCAGCACTGCTTGCAACATCTGCCAATGTGCCTGTGGCTCAAGGATTGGACTCTTCAGTCACCTCAGGGTCGCTGAAAAATAAAATGTCTTGAACAGATCATTCTTAACCTTGAGGCATGAAGCACCCATTAAAGAGTGATGCTCTACCTGCAAGTCTTTCGTGAAGAGGACTGAAATAGCGGGAGATGAGCAACTGAAGCACCACCTCCTAGAGCAGGCCATGAGGACTGATTCAATATTGAGGCCTTCATCTGATCAGCAGTTGCCTTTGGGTCCAGCAAGAGAGGCTTCTCAGTGCTCAGCATCTGGCATTTCCCTCAATAGGGAGGGGGATAATTAATCCTTCATGTAAAGAAAGTGGTGCCATAAAACAAATTGTGAGCATTCCAAGTCTACTCTTCCTGGTAAAGAAAAAAAAAAAGCATGCTGACTAGCACTGAAATTCCTCTAGCAAGTGGGATGGAGAAAAACCATCCTACTTTTCTCCCAGTACCATCCCAACATTAGCAAGAATCAAATCACTGATATCAGTTCCAGACATTGGGTGACTGTTGTGACTGGTACCGATGTCATTAGTACTGGTGCCAACTGTCTCCAAGCTGGCAGCATATATCAGTGGAGTGGAAATCCACATTGGTTTTAACTCAATGTTCACCGAGGTCCTGATAGAATCTACATACACAAACATTTCTGCAAACCTACCAATTTCATTTGATTCATCATCTATTTCTGGAACTGCAGTTTTAAATCTCAACCACAGCCTGTGTATTCCTGAGATTAATGGACCAGATTCCTGCAAGAATATAGGTAGCCCAATTTACCAGATCACTGCTTCATCCTCTTTAAATTTAGCTGAAGTGGGTACATCTTCTGAATCCCTTGGAAAGACTGGTCCAAGTCACTCCCCAGTCCTGGACTCCTTCTAGTGGTGGACAGTTCAAGTCAGTACGTGCCCATACATTCCTTTCATTCAGTGACCAAAGATATTTTCACTGATGCCTCCTTAGCAGCTTGGAGAGTTCATATGGGATCACTGAAAGTTCAAGGCTTGTGGTTGGTACAAGAAGTTTCTCTGCACATCCATGTTGTAGAGTTTCATGCCATCTGCAATGCCTGTCTGACTTTTCAAAATCCCATCGGACTCAGCAGTTTACATATTCTCTGACAATGCCACCAAATTTATTATATGAACATAAAGGCATGAAGAACACTCCAATGGCTTTATTAGGTGGTGGTGAGGCACTGAGGGAAGCATTACCCACAGCCACAAGCCACTACATATTCCTTATTTCCTGCCTCACTGTAGTGGCTCTAAAAACATAGTTCAACTTCCCTTCTCCGTAACGTGCGAATAACTGATCTCCTGTACCAAACTGGAGAGTAGGGCAAGCCACAAGATGAGACACAAACTACCTTGCTGAAAGGCCTGTCCAATTCTCTACTTGCTGCTGCTTTAGATTCCATTACCTCTTTCTACGACTTCTTACGAAGGAGTTCTCTAGTGGGAGCAAAAGGGAATTAAATTACTGCTCAAGTTCTGATTGACTGCAGAGCAGCTGTCAGACACTGAAGTGTCTCCAATCAACATCACAAATTAGAGTAAATGCCTGTTAAGATAAATTCTGCCAAACTAGTTATGCCTAGCAGCACTGACAGTGAAGTGTGCAACTGACTTAAATTGGAACAGGGAAAGTATTTAGCACTATGGAATACAACTAATGCAAAAGACTTAGACAATGGAATACCAAGAGACAAAGCTAAATAGGCATCTAAACAGGTTATCTTCTCCTCCAGAGGGTGGCGTAGGAGTTGAATGAGAAGGGTGTGAAGAGCCAGAGTGGAAATGAACTCTAGGATTGTGCAAATAAACTAATATTTATATGTAGTGATTTATATTACCCAGTTCTGTTAACTAATATGGAAACTGTCAAATGTGAACATTAGCTAAGCTATCCGAGGGTAGTATGGGTAACTGGTTAACATGTGCTGGGACCTTCAACTTCATTGGCAAGTCCGGTCCTATGTCTCTTAACATCAGACCTTCAGGAAGGAGTGTTAATATGCTGGGCTAGGTAATTATTTTGGAAACGTTATCTAGAATTGTATTATGTTCTGATAAGTTCATGCTTCCTAGTGTATGCTAATCTTTCACTTGTCTTAATAAAAGTCTTAATTCATTGGTATTTTCCTCAGTTGGAGTACCCTTGACATGTACCCTGAAATTCCATGTGTGGGATAGAGCTCTCTGATTTCTTTCACTCTCTGGGATAAAAACTTAGGTATCTTCTGTCCAGATGTGGCAAATGGCCAGCCATAACCCCTAGTCCATGAATTCAGGTCTACAACAACATGTTCCACAATTTGCAATTGGTGGGCAGTCACACTGCATTGTTTCTCATCTTGCAGAGGTGTAAGATGAGAGCACCTGCCATGCAACTTTCTGAAACAATTCCATAGGGATTGTGGTGCTCAGGGTAAATTGAAGCCTGGAAGTTCTGTGCGTAGTTGGCTATCAGATGTTTGTTTGGGACATTGGAATTATCCTAGAGTTCTTTCTACCATGGCTCATGATTGAATGAGGATGTTTTATAAAAGGCTTTTTGAGATTTCAGTCATATCTCAGGAAGATATGGAGGGTGGTGAGTCCTCGTGAATTGATAAATTCAAGCTGGCCACGACTACTTGCACTCCCATGCTGTCTCTCTCTCTCTCTGGAACTTGGGTCCGAGCATGTGCCAGAATGGCCAATTATCGGCCAGGTGTCGATTGTAATGTTCCTGTTGTAATTGTCATTGCGCCAGTAAGGTGCACATGGAGAGATCTGATATGATAGCTGCCTGCCAAGACTGGTGCACAAAATTGAGTGACAGGGTGTAATCTTTTTGAAGTGCACATGAAAAGGCATAGCCATGGGTGGGCTGTGGTCCACTCAGCCCCAGCCTTAGCTCTCTTCCTGCTGGAGTGCAAGGTCTTGCTATTCTCTGCACAGTGCGCCAGCCAGGACCTGGGAGCAAGGTCAGGGGCTTTCTCTACTTCTTTCACCCAGCAATCCTCCCAGGGAGTGGAGTCGGAGGCTTCAAAGCCCTTAAAATCCAATCCCACACCCGGACGGAGCACCCAGCAGGGGGAGCTGGGCAAGCCCTGATCCCACTCCACAGATGGAGCACCTGGCAGGCAGAACAGCCTGATCCCATCAGAACTGGGCAAACCCCTCACCCTGACCCCATTCTCCCTGTGGAGCACCCAGTAGGTGAAGCAGGAAAAGCCCCAAACATCTGGCAGAGGGACAGGGTGGGTGGGAGACCAGGGGGACATGTTTTTAAGGCAGTCTCTGGCCAGAGCATCCCTTTCCCCCTTTCCCTATGGCCAGCTTTGGGGGAGAGGCAGGAGAAGCAGCCCCGTTTCTTCTATCCCCACCCTCATTGCCCACCAACCTCACCCCACCACTGGCATGCATGCACTGGTAACCCTATGTTGTACTCTCAAGTTTTTGCATGAGGCTAGTCACCTCTTTCAACCCTTCAAATGCTTTTTTTTTTTCCTCTCAGATACATTTTAAAAGTCAAACTTCTATACAAAGGTATGCCCAAGTACTTCAGAAAGGTTTCATTCTGGACTATGGGATGTGAAAAAAAAAAAAAGACATTATATGCTTCCTTGGTGTGAAAGGCCACTGCCAAAGAACAGAAAGCACTGGGCAGAGAGTCCAATACTGAAAGTTTGCTGCTGTTATCTGGAGGTTAGTGAAAAAGGTGTTGCCAATTACAGTGAAATCTTTGCCTTATATGTCAACAACCACCTAATCAGTGTTAGTGAGCTTACGTGAAATTGTGTCAGGTATGTCACTAATGTAGATGTTGAATCATGAAAGTTAGCCCACATCATTAAGGTTTCAGCTACTGAGGTTTCATGCTTTGCATGCATGATCTACCCATTCAGGAGAATGCAGTGTCTCAACACTGTGGCCAGGAGCTGCATAGTACTTACACGATATTTGAAAGCCCTGGGTGCCTGGAGCAATAAGTTGTAATTTCATACTGTGTTGTAGGCAGAGGACAGATCCATAAATGCTGTTTGCATGTTTAAATTCTGCAGGAAGCCAGACTCCATGTAACTACCAGTAATGACAACTTCAGCCCAGTTTAAAACAGGCCTTTTTTGTTTGGCAGGATGATCTCAAAAGCTGCGTCTACACGTGCACGCTACTTAGAAGTAGCGGCACCAACTTCGAAATAGCGCCCGTCGCGTCTACACGCGTCGGGCGCTATTTCGAAGTTAACTTCGACGTTAGGCGGCGAGACATCGAAGTCACTAACCTCATGAGGAGATAGGAATAGCGCCCTACTTCGACGTTCAACGTCGAAGTAGGGACCGTGTAGACGATCCGCGTCCCGCAACGTCGAAATTGCTGGGTCCTCCATGGCGGCCATCAGCTGCGGGGTTGAGAGATGCTCTCTCTCCAGCCCCTGCGGGGCTCTATGGTCACCGTGGGCAGCAGCCCTTAGCCCAGGGCTTCTGGCTGCTTCTGCGGCAGCTGGGGATCTATGCTGCAGGCACAGGGTCTGCAACCAGTTGTCAGCTCTGTGTATCTTGTGTTGTTTAGTGCAAGTGTGTCTGGGAGGGGCCCTTTAAGGGAGCGGCTTGCTGTTGAGTCCGCCCTGTGACCCTGTCTGCAGCTGTGCCTGGCATCCCTATTTCGATGTGTGCTACTTTGACGTGTAGACGTTCCCTCGCTGCGCCTATTTCGATGTTGGGCTGAGCAACGTCGAAGTTGAACATCGACGTTGCCGGCCCTGGAGGACGTGTAGACGTTATTCATCGAAATAGCCTATTTCAATGTCGCAACATCGAAATAAGCTATTTCGATGTAGGCTTCACGTGTAGGCGTAGCCAAAGAGTGTGAGAGAGGCCAATAAACTAAGAGTTGTAGATAGAAGTGACATTGGCTACGTCTACACGTGCACGCTACATCGAAATAAGCTATTTCGATGAATAACGTCTACACGTCCTCCAGGGCTGGTGCCGTTGACGTTGGGCAGCACCACATCGAAATAGGTGCTGCGAGGGAACATCTACATGTCAAAGTAGCACACATCAAAATAAGGGTGCCAGGAACAGCTGCAGACAGGGTCACAGGGCGGACTAGCGCTTCCAGGGCAACAGCTAGCCGCTCCCTTAAAGGGCCCCTCCCAGACACACGCAGCCTGCACAGCACACGGTCTGCAGAGCCATAGGCACGCACACCTCGAGTGATGCAGTCATGGACCCCCAGAAGCAGCAGCAGTCAGAGGTCCACCCAGCCGCCCCTGTAGGAGCAGTGCTCGCCCTGCTCCATGCCATGCAGGAGGCAGCTGAGCACATCCTTGCCACAGAGGAGGAACTGCCCGCAGGGAAGGAGGACTCAACCCCCAACCCTGCAGCACCCCGCCCCCCCCGCCTCATACGCTGCTGGCTGTGGAGCTACCCCACCAGCACCGACTGGTGGGAGCAGCTGGTGCTCGGAGAGTGGTACAACGACCGCTGGCTCCAGAACTTTCGCATGAGCCAGCAGACATTTCTGGAGCTATGCCAGTGGCTCACTCCCACACTGAGGCACCAGGACACCTTCATGCGGTGTGCCCTCAGTGTGGAGAAACGGGTCAGCATCGCTGTCTGGAAGCTGGCCACTCCAGACAGCTACCGATCCATGGGACATCAGTTTGGTGTTGGCAAGGCCAGCGTCGGGGCTGTCCTCATGGAGGTAAGAGGACCCACGGGGGGAGGGGGAGGTAGCCCTGGCAGGGGAGGGCCACACACACCCTGCACACCCCTCATTGGTGCTCTCCCATGTGCTTCCCCTGCAGGTCGTCCGCGCCATCAATGCCCTGCTCCTCCACAGGCTCATGAGGCTTGGGGACCCGGATGCCGCCATCATGGGGTTTGCCACTCTGGGCTTCCCCAGTTGCTTCGGGGCTCTGGATGGGACCCACATCCCCATCCACACCCCAGAGCACAGTGGAGGACGGTACTTAAACAGGAAGGACTACCACTCAGTGGTCCTCCAGGCCTTGGTGGACAGCCGGGGCTGTTTCCTGGACATTTATGTGGGCTGGCCTGGCAGCACCCATGACGCCCGGGTATTCCGGAACTCGGGCCTGTGCCGCCGGCTGGAGGCAGGGACCTACATCCCCCAGCAGGAGATCCCTGTGGGGGACACAACCATGCCTCTCTGCATCTTCGCAGATGCGGCATACCCCCTCCAGCCCTGGCTCATGCACCCTTACACGGGCCACCTGTCAGCCAGCCAGGAGCGCTTCAACATGCGCCTGCACCATGCACGCCAGGTGGTGGAGCACACATTTGGACGCCTCAAAGGGCGCTGGAGGTGTCTCCTCACCCGCCTCGATGTGGGCCCCACCAACATCCCCCAGATTGTGGGCACGTGCAGCGCCCTCCACAGCCTCGTCGAGAGCAAGGGGGAGGCCTTCTTTCAGGGCTGGGCTGTGGAGGCTGGCAGGGCCGATGTGCAGCCACCCGCTGCCCCCAGTCCCCAGGTGGACCACGAAGGGACCCGGGCCCAGGAGGCCCTGCGGGCCCAGTTCGGTGAGGCTGCAGGGTGAACGCTGGCAGGCCCCCCACTGCTCCCCCCATCCTCCACAACACTCCCTGCCCCTACGCACACACCACAGAGCACCCAAGAGCACACCCCCCCACCTTTCTTGAAAATAAAAACAGACATTTGTTTGTAAAACCAGATCTATACTGAACTCTCCTTATTAATATCTTAACTAACTATTTACAGGCCGAATAAATATTATATAAGTCCGATAAGATGAAAGAAAAAAAGGGGAAGACGGGAAGGGGAGAACTATGTACATGGTGGGGGCAGGTATCAGCATCATAACAACAACATAACAACAACGTCCTGGGCCCCACACACCCTAATGTCCAGTGCTGGGGGTGGGCGGCCGCGATCCACGCCTCGGCCTCAGCCCTGGCCGGGTCTGGCTGGGGGCCGGGCGGACCGGGAGATAAGGCCGGTGGGTGTCAGCTGGCCCCAGGTCCCCCTCGGTGGCGGGTGGTGGTGCGACGGCAAGTGGAGCAGTGGGTGGAGGAGGCAGGGCGGGCAGAGCGGCGGCTGGCGCAGCATGGGGGGCCAGGTAGTCTGCGATACGCTCAAACGTACACATGAAGGCCCCCCATGCCTCCTGGCGCCAGGCCAGCGCCTGCTCCTGCAGCTGAAGGCGCCGCTCCTCCACCCGCAGACGCTGCTCGGCGACCTCCAGCTGCCGATGGTGGAACTCCAGCAGCTGGGGGTCCGTCGCCGTCCAGTGGTGGTGCCGGGTCTGCCGTTGTCCCCGCCGTGGGGCTGGTCGGTCCTCTGCCGAGGGGCTGGCCTGGAGTGATGGCTCCGGTGGGCTCTCCGGGACCACTGACACCTCGCCGGCACTCTCCGGTCCTTCCGATGGTGCAGCTGCGGAACACGGGGGGGAAGAAGAGTGGAGACAGCCGTTAGTGTGGGCCCCGAGCCGTGGACCTTGTCCCCCCACCCCTCTGCTGCAGGTTCCCCTCCCCGTCCCTGGGAGATGCTGCTGCTGCTGATGATGATGGGCGTCCCACCCCCTCCCCCCAGGGGACCCTAGGTTCCGCTCCCCCCAACCCCGGGGATGGGGCATGGCAGTTGTGCTGGGGGGCAGGGGCTGATGCACTCTTCTGAGGGACATGCCACTGCTGTCCTTGGGGCTATGGTCATCTCAGCATGTGGAGGGCCCTGGTCATATCTGTTACCCCCGCCCCTCAACCCTGGGGGTGCGCACCGGGGGGGTACATACCTGATGGTCCGGTTCCACGGTCGGGGGACACCCGGTGGGCGGACGCCCGGCTGGAGCTCCTCGAGGGCAACATAATCCGCAGCCCCCCGTCACTAGAGGAGGACGCCCCCTCCTCCTCTGGTGCCCCAGGGGTGGGCTCCTGGGGGGGCCCCCGGGTTGCAGGGCTTACCTCCAGGGCGGACTCCGCCTCCAGGGCCTGCTGGGGCTCCTCAGCCGATATATCAAGCGTGACTGGAGGGGAGGAGGTGTGCTGGGGGCCCAGGATGTCCCTGAGCTCCCTGTAAAAGAGGCAAGTGACGGGGGCGGCTCCAGATCGGCCGGCTGCATCCCGGGCCCGGGCGTAACCCTGCCGCAGCTCCTTCACTTTACTGCGGACATGATCCGGAGCGCGGGCAGGGTGACCCCGGGTGGCCAGGCCCTGGGCCAGCTGAGCGAACGTATCTGTGTTCCGCCTCTTGCTCCCCATTACCTGGAGGACCTCCCCCTCGCTCCAGAGCCCCAGCAGGTCCCGAAGCTCGGCCTCCGTCCAGGAGGGGCCCTGCTGCCGCTTCCCAGCCTGGCTGCTGGTCTGGGAGCCCTGGCTCCCCTTGGGGGTGTGCCCTGGGGGCGCTTTGGGGGCTGGGAGGCGGCCATCGCAGCGGTGGGTGGCTGGTCTGGCTGCAGAGGAGCGTGCAGGCTGGCCACATGGCTAGGCTGCCGCCTGCACACTCTCTCAGCTTTCTGCACAGGAAGGCAGGGGGCGGGGAGCTTTAAGGGGCCGCTGCACGTGGCGACCATCGAGCTCAGGGGCTGGGCAGAGCGTCTCTCAACCCCTCAGCTGATGGCCGCCATGGTGGACCCCGCTATTATATAGATGTCTCACTGCCTTACGTCGATGTCAACTTCGAAATAGCGCCCAACACGTGTAGCCGTGACGGGCGCTATTTCGAAGTTGGTGCCGCTACTTCAAAGTAGCCGACACGTGTAGACACGGCCATTGAGTGATAACCAGCAGCATCTTTTGGTGGCTTCCCACACGTAAAAAGGACAACAACTATTTACTCACAACAGCTTTTCAGGAAGTTCTCCATTGAACACATGGCAATGATAAACCTGCCAGTCATGCTCATCTCTTTTGCCTCAAATTTTCAAGGAATTCAGCATAAGTACCCTCCTTGTCAGCTGCTCTTCCAGTTTAGGGGCCATAAGATCCATGTTCATTTCTTCTGTAGTATGTGAGAATAATAGCAGTGAATTGGCAGGCCTTCGTTGGACACTTAGAAAGAGCTGGAAGCCTTCCACCTAAATCAGTGTGTCGGTTTTTGTCTTTGCGTTATGGACAAAGTATAAAATGACAGCTTTGGCTGTCGCTTTTGGCTGAGGGCATTTTACTAAGTCAGCAGCTCAAAGCTTATGGAGGAGGAGTGTCCAGGCATTGTGACTGGAATGAATAAAATCAAGTTCCTCCCCGACTCACTCAATCTCGTCAAGAGGTCAAGAGGTCAATGACTATTAGTCATTTTACTGTGTGGATTACTACTCGTTCCATATTCTTGGAAGAGTGCTTCTGTTTCTGGCTGCCAGTAAGAAGCACAGACCTCGTCGTGATGGGCATAAGAAATATTTTCACTATAGCTTTAATAAGCTGAATAAAGCAGTCACAGTTTTCTGGAATCAGCTTGACGATGGCATAAGAAACAAAATTAATCGAATGATATAAGGAGACAAACAAGACAATATACGAATTAGCAAATCAACTGGCAAAGTAGCTGCAAAAGAGTTAACTTCTTCATGGACATAAACCAAAAAACACCCATTGTTAAGCAAACCCTGTCATTTTTAAAATAGCCATTGCTTATTGTCACCTCTGGTGCACCATCGTGTACAGCAGAAATCGCATAAAGCTTCAATGAATACTACCTGTCCAAAAAACAAAACAAAAACAAAAACAAAACAAAAATCACAAAAGAGACAGTCTGCAAATACTGAAAAAGAGAAGCAATTCATAGCAGCAGAAGAGCTCATGTTACACTGCACACCATGCAGTGACAAATGTGAAGTACTCTGTTCATTTTTCCCCACGAGGTGGCAGATTTGGAAGCCCTTTAGTCATTATATGAAGATTAATGACTCAAATTCCATTTTCAAGGGCTAAGAAACAGCAGAAATAAAGCAACACATTTTGAAAAACAAAAAAGGTGTTATATATATTTAAAAATGAAGAATGTAATTTCTCCAGAAACACGCAGACTGTAATTGGTTAAGACTAGAAAAATACAAAGGATGAGAGATTTCTATGATTTTTAACACTCAGGACATACAAATTAACTTAACCCCCTGTACTCTGAGTGGAGTATACGTCATCTACAAGTCTCCTCCTCTTCACTCTGCCTTGGGACAAAACTTCTAGCTGACTCCAGAAGTACTCCAGTTGTTGCCCTTCTATCTCAATAGATCTCCACGTTGTTGGAGGTCTTCCTCTTTTGCATTTTCCTTGTGGGTTCCATGTGAGAGCTTGACAGACCACGCTAGTTTTCTGAGAGTGTGGCCTAGGCATACCCACTTTCTTCTCTTGATTTGAATGTCAATTGGTTCTTCTCCTGCTCTGTTCCAAAGCTCCTCATTTGTGACAAAGTCTTGCCATTTGATGCGAAGGATGTACCTCAGGCATCTGTTTATGAATGTCTGTAGCTTGTGACTTTAAGACTTTTTTGTATGCTGGGTCTCACATCCCTACAAAAGCGCACACTTCACATTTGTGTTGAAGACCCGCAGTTTTGTCTTTGCACACATTATTTGTGAACTCCCTATGGGATGAAGTGTCTTAAGTGCAGCTGATGCTTTCCTTATCTTGGCACTGATACCCTTGTCTGTCCTTCCATCTCTGCCCATAATACTCACCATGTAGGCGAACTGCTCCACATCATAACACTGTTGAAACCATATGGGAAAAACAAAACACCGTGTACCTGAACCATAAACAAATTCATCCTTTCATTACATTTCCAGCTCAGGAGAAAATAGTCCTTTGGACACAGGACAACACACACACACACAAGCTCCCCAACAGCTAAGTAACTGAGTGACAGTCAGGGTCAGGAATCTGCACTTTGAGTGACCATGTGAGAGCTCGAGTAATTCTGAGACAGCTAGGGCTGGAGTGATGTAAAGAGGAAATCCATATGGAAGGAATCAGAGGATGTGAATAGAGATATATATGAGAAGGAAAGAAACTGAGGCAAAGGGACACAGAAGACATCTGACCAAGAACTTGAAGATCCCCATGAACTGGTGTTAAAACTCAGAAACATCAACTCCTTTTTCTCCCTGCTTCAAATCTCTACGCTACATTGCTTTCCGCCCCAAATTATATTCCCAAAATTACAGAACCAAGAACTCCATGCACCTAACTTAACCCCACAGTATCATTTTCAAATGGTCCACCAAATTCCTTCATCTTCAACCTTTCAGTAGAATATTTCACTGACATGCTTACTCTGCGGCAACTACAGATTTTGCACTCATCACTACCGTCACTCTGGTTATAAGTTTGGAATAAAAAGGCAGTGTTTTCTTCTGGGGAAACCACTAAAATAGGCATCACTTCAAATAACAAATATAGTAGTGATTTAGTGGCCAAACTGAGAAACTATCTGTGCATTAAGCTGATGGGACTCCCATAGAGTGGACTATTACATGTGGGCAACAAAATAAAATAAAATAAAACAAAATAAAATCGGTAAGTAAATAGTACAGTCTCTTACTTATAAGGAATTAATCTACCTAACTGCACAATTGAAAAAAATCATCTGTGTCAGCCGCCAACCAATTTTTAAACACTCTGTTGCTATCCTGATTATGCACCAGTCTGTTATTTCCTCTTATCAGCACTCCAGAGTTCAATAAGCATTCTACAGCTAACCTGCCTGGGAGCCTTGCTGGCACAAAATGTAAATTGAATTCTGGTTAAGGAGGATGCGCTTCAAAAAGATATGACAATCTTGTGAAGACTAACCTTCTAAAAATTCAGATGCAGTCAATATTTTTATGAACCCTTGTTTTTCTGTCTCCCCTTCACCCCCACCCCTTCATGGTTTACAGTCTACTAAAACCAGACAGTGGGAACAGTTTTGCTAGTATAGAACTTTTTCCAGAAGAATGGCTTCGGCACAAATGTTTGCTGTAGTGGTGATCACAATATTTCTAAAACACTGGTATTGGTGTTCAATTCTTGGAGAAGTGTGTGGGTTACACACCTTCAGCTGGTCTGAGATGCAGTTGCCTCTCTTTTGTTCCTTTGTCTTTTCATTTATTTATTTATATTAGGTTAGCTTGATCAGGGCTGGCCAACACAAGGCCCACAGGCCACATTCTGGCCCCCAGAGCCTTTTCATCTGACTCGCGGAGCTGGCAGCGGCACCATTTTGAAAGCTGGCTGTGGGGGAAGTGGTTGGTAACCTGTGGCTCTTTAAGGAGCCATTTGCAGCTCTGGATGCTGCTGCCTCTGACTCCTTCTCCAGTTTCCTGCCCTGCTGTGCTCAAATAATGGAACTCAATTTAATTGTTTTAACGGCTGGCAGGAGGGATCTGGCAGTTAAACTAGTGAAATTGAGTCCTGTTATTTCAGTGTGGCAGGGCAGAGAGCCACCTGGGCTGTACGTGGGGAAGGGAGTAATAGGGCTGGGAGGAGCCATGCTGTCCACATGAAGATGGCAGTGGTGGCCTGGTGAAGATGCAGTGTGGGGCAGCAGTGGCAGCATGTGGAGCTGCTGTGTGAGGCAGGTGGGGGGGTTGGGGCTGAGAGGGGTTAAGCCTGGGGGCGGGGGGGGGCAGTTTGAAATGCTTGTGTTACTTTTTTACAATAGGAAATAGTAATTGAAGAATGATGCTTGAAAAATGTCCATGTGGAAAAAATTAGATCCACCAATGTTACTGCAATGTTACTTGTTTGATGCAGTTAAGACTGGGAGCAGTTTGGGGCTGAGAGGGCTTAAGCTTGGGGAGAGGCAGGTGGGGGTTGGGGCTATTTTGTGTTTGGCCCCCAAAATGTAAAAAACCTACATGTGGCCCCCAGTGAAAAAAGGTTGGTCACCTTTTTTCTAGACGCACAGCAACCAATACAATATCCCAGCCACTTCTCACAATACCGTAAGAAAAATCCCTACACTGCTACAGGTTGAATCCCTCTAGTCTGGCATTCTCTCATCTGGCAACATCCACAATCTGGCATGATTTCAGTTAGCCAGACAACTACTTATAGGTATGGCCAAGTTTCCCATAGTCCCATAAAATTTGTTTACAGACACAAGCCCTGGCTCTCAGGGTTGTGTGTTATTTAGTTGCAACTTACCCGTAAATGTCTTCTAAGAACCTAGTAAGCAGTGGAAGCGGTCATAATGCTACTAGACAATATTAACTTCCCATGGTCCAGCAAATTCTCTCATTTGGCACTGGTCTTTTCCCAACAGTGCTGGAATAGAGAAGTTCAACCTGTATGGGAATATTTAATCATTATTTTGTTCAGGTCTTAACTAAAGTATCTGATTACAATTCATCTTTAACGCAAATATTAACACAAGAGGAAAGAATGCAACATACAATAAAGACTCAACAGCTGTGGCTTTTTTATTCCTTTTGTTTGCTGGAGGTCGTCAGGGTTGCCTCTGCATTCTGACACTCCAAGTGCAGAAAGTGGGGGCCCACAAAAGACCTTAAAAATACCTTGCCTCTACAGGCTCTGTTTAAAAAAGCTCTCCAAGGTCATAGATTCCCTCCGAGGTAATTGCTGCCACCATCCAAGTGAGAAAAAATCCCCTTTAACCCATTTGGAATGTCTCCCTCGGGGTAAACCCCAAGCTCTTAATACCTCCTTGAGGAGAGAGCTTGGAAGCAAAGAGACCTAATTTGATAGCTGACCTTTCCACCTAAGGCAGAAATATACACAAACCCTTCTCTAGGACTCGGGAATCAAATCCTTGCCTTAAAAAAAATTATTCACAAAATGAGAGAAAACAAGTCAAACATTCTGGTTGCAGCACAGAAGATTACTTCCCAGGGATCTGGCATACAAGGGAAAGAATCGAATTATTATCCAGAGCAACTCCACACCAAGTCCCAAAAATAAAAATAACCTGATCATATCTATCTAAACACTTCCCTTCTACTTGCATATCTACGTACCAATCATGAGATGGCCAGGAGATTTACTGAAAGACCGCTCAGACTGCAATTGTTCGTTTAAAAGAATCTCTCTTCCTCCCAGTGGCTTACCTGGTGGCCCCCTGCAGAGAGTTGCCTCTAAGGGTCAACCCTTTCCCTGCATTCATTCATAACAGGGTCTTAGGAAGATGGGCTTGTGTTGTATCCCTCTGACTCTGCCCCACTCCAAAAAATAAATAAGAGATATCAGTTGCAAGAATCCGGCCACATTTGAATCAGTAAATTCTGCCTATCTAAAATTCTCCACAGGGTTTCTTCACATCCCTGCACATGCATTTTGGAGTTGATAATCATTTGATTCCAAGTAGTTTACTCCACAGAGCTGGCTATGTTGAAAGCATGAGACAGGCCTCTCCAAGCTTTCCTCCAGTCTCTGTTGAACCTTCGATATGTAGAACTTCTCTGAACGAACATCCATAACACTTTTGGCCACAGAACAAAATGTTAGGAGGCCTACACTGTGAGCCAGAAAGCAGACTAGCTTCCATTTCAAAGCGCTTTGTGGTCCTCAGGGGAGGGTTTGGGCCAGGGGGAGAGGAATTTTTGATGGAGGTCCATTCCAAGAATTTGGTAACTAGTCAAGGGCTGCACCCTTCCTTGCAATGAACAGAGAAGGTCCAGAACCTGGGATGAAAGTTAGATGCAGAAGTGAGCTAGGGTAGGGGAAGGGGGTTATGACATGAGACAGTGGATTGACGTGCAGAGTCAGGGAGGGGTGCCAAGTGCAGGTTTTCACTAGGAGACAGTTGCCTTAAGTGGCTCTCAGACAGCAGCTCTATGACAGCCTCAGATAGGCTCCCTGCCTTCTACACTGCCACACACTGCTCAAAGCCAGCTGTGGGGTCCATGTGTGTGTTTGTGCATTGTGTCTGGTGGGGGGAGGGACTTTGTTAGTGCAAGGTTTGTGATCCTCTTTGGGATTTGTCTAGATATCTCACTCGGTACTCACTTTAATAAGACTTACTGAAAGGTTTGGGCATAACTAACATGCAGCACACAAATATGATGACAAACTTTGGAGAGCAAGTGCCTGTTTGTTTAACTGAGGCATTTTCTTGCTAAAACTAATTAGCGGAGAAACAGAGCAACCCACAAACATCACTCTCAGTGTCATCCCAGATACAGAAAAGCCAAATGGATGATGAAGACAAATAGACATTGTGGTACAAACTAATATGAATCCAAAATCAAGCCAAGAACTGGATGGGGAACTACATCTAATACAATCACTCTCTGAATACACCCAAGAAAAATGTGAGCATACAAAGCTACTGAGCTTGGAATTCAAATCACAGATAGGATTATAAAAATCCAACACTACCTACAGGATTTTAAGTGCACTTACAGCTATGTTAAGTGGGAAAACAAAAATACTTAATCCTTATCTAATTCTTGACTTCCCCCACCCCACTTCTGCCCCTATACTCTCTGATTTGCTCACCTTGATAATTTTTTTTCTGATTTGTCCACCTTGATTACTATTTTTGGTTCTCTGTGCCTTAAATATTGAGTCTGTTCTGGTATGGCTATGGTCTGAAGAAGTGGGTCTGTCCCACGAAAGCTCATCACCTAATCAATTATTTTGTTAGTCTTTAAAGTGCTACTTGTCCGCTTTTTTGTTTGGTCGTACTGATAGTTGCAGCATAAATCCACAAGAGAGCAGCATAAGCTCAATTTTAAAGTAGGAATGAACCACATCTGTTGGTTTCACTCCTTGCTCTTTGTTGTTGTTTTTTGTTTTTGTTTTGTTCTTCTCCTGCTTCATTATCATTTTATTGAAAAGAGCTGATGAATGCAAACAAGTTCAGACAGCTAGTAAACAGATACTGTAAAGCCATATTTTGTAGAGACAGCCAAGACATCCCAGGCAAGATAAGTGGAGAATATTTCCATGGACCAGAAGAATGAAATAATTCTTCAGAGGGGATTCAGTACAATGATATCACATGTGTTTTACCATCTAGAATGACTAAATATACATTTGCAAAATGAGTGAGCAGTTTCTACCTTTTCACTCACAATATGAGAAAGCCACAATTTTCCAAATCTTAGTGCTAATTACTATTTTGAAATAAGCACTATTCCCTGCGGACATATCTACAGTAGGCCCTTCCTTTTGGAGGGGGCATCTTAATGAGGGATTTCAGAAGATGCTAATGAAGCCCTGCCATGAATATGCAGTGCCTCATTAGCATAATGGCTGCCGTGCGTGATTCAAAAGTGACGCTTTCTAAAGGCATGCCGCCCTTTTTAAATGACCTTCTAATTTCAAAAGCCCCTTCTTTCCATTTGGTTTTGGGAAGAAGGGGCTTTCAAAGTCCAGGGATCCTTTCAAAAGGCCCCCGGCTACACAGGTAGCCTGCGTTTCAAAAGCGGCACTTTTGAATTGTGCATGGGCACTATTATGCTAATTAGGTGCTGCATATTCATGGCAGTGTCTCCTTCGCATCTTCCAAAATCCCTCATTAACATGCCCTTTCCGAAAGGAGGGGACAGGTGTAGACACAGCCTGTCTTAACAGCACCTATTTCAAAATAAGTGTTGCGTGTGCAGACTATGTATATTGAAATAGCTAAGTGTTATGTTAAAACACATTTTTGTGTGGAGCAGCCCTATTTCCAAATGGCTATTTCAGAATATTTTATATCAAAAAAGGATTTCAGTGTAGACATAGCCTCAAAGTCCTAGCAAGAAAAATATGAACCCAATCCATCACTAATGTAACTTAGTTTAATTTAGCTGTATTGCACTGGAATAAATTAGACCAGGGATGACCAACCAGTTAGGCATGAAGAGCCACAGATAGTGTGTAAACAGCCACATGGATAGAGTGAAAAGAGCCACATATTATGTATTTATTTTATCTATGGATATCGATAGATAGGTAAAATAAATAAATATGGCTCAATGCCCCCTCCCTCCTCCAGAGCTAGGCACCCCCAGCTCTCCACTATAACCCAATCCCCCTCCCCTCCTCCAGAGCCAGTCACTCCCAGCTCCCTGCTCACCAGAGCCACCACAACTGCCAGAACCACTATCACCCCAGAGCCACCACCCTGCCCCCATTACTGCCACCACACACTTCTCCCACCAACCAGAAGGCATGTGCACAGCCTGGCAGATGGTACACCTAGCATGCAGCTCTGAGGAGGAGCCACATTTAATGGCTCAACGAGCCACGTGCAGCTTGAGAGCCATGGGTTGGCCACGCTGAATTAGACACTTGGTGTATCTGTCCTTCATAGCTAAACCTTGTATCTTGTAACCTTGTATATACAATCAATAGACTTCATGATTATTTTCAATAGAGGTCTTTTCTATATTAATAGTACAGGTTGAAGATTTATCAGCAAGTCTGGTTGTAGTCATAGCCATCACTGCACTTACTTTTTCCCAAACACTCCCCTCCAATATACAGATTTTTTTCTTGCAAACTGTGACAGTGTGTGGTATAGTCATGTTCCAGAAATTGTTATTAGTCTTTGGACCTTATACAAAGCACATCCTATGGGGAAACCTTCCAGTAGGTTTAACTTTCCTAGATTATGCCTAATTCTCTTGAGGTGTGCAAAAAATGGCTTTTCAAGCAAAAGAAACAAACAGTTACTCCCCATTTTGGAACTGCTGTTCTCTGAGATGTGCTGCATATGTCCATATCTCATGCAACAGTGCTGGAGTGTTTTACCTAGTGGTACCTCCAGTGACTGCTGGACCTGCACCCTGGTATCCCCCATGTGCCACGCCAAAGGAATAAATGGGTGGAACTGTCCTGCCCATTCTTCAGTTGCTTCCCCCTGGAATCCCACTGGTAGACTCCTAGGTGCTAGGGATGAAGGAAGGGTTATGTAATGGCCACATGCAACACATCTCAAAAGAGCACCATTTCTGAGAGGATGTCTAACCACTTCTTTTTCAAGTACATATATGTGCCTGTCAGTACCATAGGTGTATTCTAAAGGGGTTACAATGGCGGTCTGCCTAGGAATCTCTGGATGAGGAACTGTGGGAGTACTTTCCATGCATTTGAATCTCTCTTCAATGTGGTAGTAATTGTGTAATACATAGCAAGTATGTGGAATGAAGTCCATGCTGCCACTTTGCAGATGTCAATAATAGAGAAGTTTCACACAAATACAGTGGATATTTAGTTGTGCTCTGGCTTGGGGGTGAGGCCCTTAGCTTCACAGCACATAGCAGTGCAGGTGAGAAATATTTGCATACAAGACAAGCAGTGGGGAAGAGATCTAAAATGACTTCTATCCAGGGCTCAGCCAATATACTTAGGAAAAAGCTTTTGTTCATCTTTTGGAGCACATGGCTTTGGAAGAAAGGCTGATAAAGAATACAAATAACTGTCTGGGATGGAAAGCAGCTACTATTTTCTTCTTCCAAGTTAGGATGTGGCCTGAGCTGTACTTTGTCCATGTAAAAGTCATTGTACGAAGAATCTGTTACCAAAACACGTAGCTAAACCTGCCCCATCTCCTTACATAAGTGATGCGTGGTGAAATGTCCCCCTTCACCAAGAGATAGAACAACAAGCAGAAGGCTAATGGCTTGAAAGGAGGAAATTTCATCACAAGGGCTGATAATGCTTAGCTCAAATCCCACTGTGCAGCAGGGCTGCTGAGAGCTGGGAAATATATTTCTGACGTTTTTGGGAACCTTATAGTCATAGGGTTAGGAAGTCCTGTCACACTGGGATGAAATGTTGAAACTGACACCAAATGCTCTGACTTTTTTTCTTTTGTTATAACTCAAGAGTTCAAAATCTTTGAATTTATAGCTTGCATAGGAGACACACCATAACTAGCTGCACAGATAAAGAAATGCTTCCACTTACTGCAATAAGGAGCACATGTGGATGATATTTTGGAGTGCTACTGAGCAGTGCAATTCCTTCTGAGGTTTAGCCTGTGGTAGACTCAAAAATATGAGATTAAGCAACTGAGGGTTGTGTACAACACCTCCCTCAATTCTTCCAGAGTATTTAAAACATTCAACTGACCGGCAGAGTCCTCTATTAACAGAAGGGGTAAAGGTTCCCAGATGCAAACGTGAGCAGGTCTAAGTACCACAGTCACCTTGGCAAGGCTGAAGCAATGAGGATCATTTTGCCTCATTCTTGTCTCAGCTTGAGAATGGCCTTTGGGAACAGTGGCACTGGAAGTTGCACACAGAACAGGTCCCTGCCCAAAGAGAAAAGGAATGTGTCTGAGGCCTGGGCTTGAGAGAATCAGGAATATTTGCAATCTACCAGAACAGTAAATAAGCCCCTTTTTGGGACACTCCCTATCTGAAACACTGATCTTAGGGGGGAAAAAGTCACTCCAAGAGACCTTTTTATATGTTAAGCTGAACAACCCCTCAGACTGTCTGGTTGGAGAGTCAGTGCATTTTGTACATAGGATTTCCAAAGCATGACCTCATCTCAGCTTGGGCCACTTAACTTGGTGCACCCCTGCTCGTTGACCCAAAACACAGCTATGGTGTTGCTGGTAAGTACTTGGCTAGTCTTGCTGATACAGAACATGGTTATGGTGTTGTTAGTAAGTGCTTGGGTAGTCTTACCCTGTATGCATGGCAGGAACTGGTGATGTATTTGGAGATTACCCACAAAATGTTCCTGTGTAGCCTGGACCACAAACCCTGAGCTTGCAGGTCTCTAAAATGCACATCTCACCACTACACTGAAGTAAGAGTAGGAGATATAGTGATGGTGGAGGGGGCAGTTGGAAGGAGACTCACCTGAAAATGTTGTGTTGTTTCATACATCCACTGACAACAGGACCTTGTCTGAGATGCATACTACCTTGTCCAGGTAACATACAGGAGGGTAGCATGCTGATCCGAGCCATACCTGTGAACATCAGAGATGGCACCTGGAATGAAGGCAATCACATAATTGCAGAGAGCCACATGTACCAAGCACCTAAGGCAATTTCTTGTTGAGGTCTGGGGCTAACCCTTGAAAGACACACAGAGGTCTAACAACAGCAAGGAAAGTTGATAGTGGCACAATCCTGGGTAAAGTTGAGTCTAGGATTTACCTAATCAATTATGTTCTCTGGAAGAATGAGAAGATTGATTTTTTTTTATTCATTTCCAGGCCTATGCCATAAAACAGATGGAGCAGCCTCTGGACACTATTTCAGTCCTGCTTACAGGAATGATTGAACCAACTGCCCTCATACTAGTACACTCATATGTTCCAATGGCAGGGTTTGCTTGCCACCAAAGCAGAATAGGACTGTAGGTTGGAAGTGTTCTCTTCCTGCTACAAACCTTTAAAATCTTTTGTGGTCGTAGTGGATCATCACATGAAAATAAGCACTCCTCAAGTTGAAGGTGGCGTCCTTAGCTCCAGGATCAAATGAAGGGATAATAATGGCAAGAGGAATTACAAACTAAGTAGCAATACTCCTGCATTCAAGTTTCAAAGGTGTAGAATGAATGTCTGGCATTCTTTTGCTTTGGATATTCAATAGTAGCAGCAGAAGTAGAAAGTCCAATAAAGCATTTGTTACCATTCCTTATTAAATTGCAGAAGGTAGGGATTCATACAAGACTTGAAATGTGGGTAACAAACTGGTTAAAAGCTTACTACAAGAGGTTATTTTGAAAGGTGGATGGTCACACTGGAAGAGGATTACCATTTCAAAGATTGGTCTTTGAACCAATCTTATTTAACGTTTGTTAATTACGTTAGCACAAAAAGTAGGGATTTGCTAATAAAATGCGTGGATGACACAAAGTTGAGAGACATTGTCAATACACAGGAGTAATGGAGTATCATACAAAAAGATTTAGATGGTCTTAAAAAGTGGAGTAACAGAAATGGAATGAAATTTAATAGTACAAAATGCACGCACATGAGTGTTAGGACTAACCATGAGAGTTTTTGCTATAATCAGAGAATTTATGAGTTGGAATTGAGAGGAGGAGAAAGCCCTGAGTGTATTGGTTGATCCTAGGATGTCTGTGAGCTACTGCTGTGATGCAATCATGAAAAAAAGACTAATTGAATACTAGGATGCATCAGGAGAAGTATTTACAGTAGAGACAGAGTGAAACTTCACCTAAAATACTTTGGGCAACTCTGAGTCTCCTATGTTTGAGTAAAATGAGTTCAAACCAAAACAAGTGCAGAGCACTGCTAGGATAACAGAAATGTGCTTTGAGATGATATTGAAGGAGCTTCTCTTATTTAGTTTAACAAAGCAAAGCAAAGGTGAAGGAGAGATATGATTGCATGCTAGAAACACATCAAAGTTATGACCACCACAAGGAGGAGTTCTTTAAGTTAAGGGCCAACAATAGCACAACAACAAATGGATATAAACCAGCCACCAAGTTTATATTCGAAATTAGAAGGAGTCAGAGGAGTGAATTTATAGAATGGCTTTCTAATGGGAGTAGTGGGAGCAAGACAAAAGGGTTCTTTCGTGACTGAGCTCAATAAACTTAAGCAGGAATTGATATGATGACGTGCGTCTGTCACACGACTAGTCAATGGATGGGGATGGGACACTAGGTGGGAATGGTTCTGATTTACTACAGAAAATTCCTTCCTAGATTTCTGACTAGTCATCTTCTTCTTCTACTCCAAGTGGAGCATAGGTCATCTACAAGTCTACACTTCACTCTGTCTTGGGACAAAACTTCTAGCTGACTCCAGAAGTACCCCAGTTGTTGTCCTTCAATCTTAGTAGATCTTCTCCATGTTGCCTGAGGTCTTCCTCTTCTTCGTGGGTTCCATGTGAGAGCTTGATGGACTATGCTGGATGATGTTTTTCCTGAGAGTATGGCCTAGCCATCCCCACTTTCTTCTCTTGATTTGAATGTCAAGTGGATCTTGTCCTGCTCTGTTCCAAAGCTTCTCATTTGTAACACAGTCTTGTCATGTGATGCAAAGGACGTACCTCAGGCATCTGTTTATAAATGTCTGTAGCTTGTGATTTGAAGACTTTTTAGGGCACCAAGTCTTGCATCCATACAAGAGCACACTCTTCACATTTGTATTGAAGATCTGTAATTTTGTCTTCACAGATATTTGACAGCTTGCTATATGACAAGATCTTTGAATGCAGTTGTTGCTTTCCCTATCCTGGCATTGATATCCTTGTCTGTTCCTTTGTCTCTGTCCATAATATGCCCCAAGTAGGTGAATTGCTCCACATCTCCAGGTAATCCCCTTCCAGTGTGACAGTAGTGTGGTTGGACTGGTTGATCCTCATTGTCTTGGTCTTTTCCTTGGTAATGCTCAGTCTGGTCACTAAAGCTGTTTTGGAAGTGGTGTGACTTTTCCCTCCATGCTTTCATGTCAGTATGAAAGATCAGCGACATCATCAGCAAAATCAATGTCCTCTAGCTGTTTGAAAAATGCCCACTGAATCCCCGTTGATGGCCATCTGTTGTCCTGCTCATAATCCAGTCCATTATGAAAAAGAACAGAAAAAGTGGTCTTTAAAGTGCTACTTGACTGCTTTTTTTGCTTTGATAGAATACAGACTAACACAGCTATCTCTCTGCCACTATTTAACTACAACTAGTTATAAAGACAAATTCCCAGGACGAAGGAGCTGCCAGCACACTTGGGCCATGGATGGTAAGAAGGAATTGAAGGATGGCCAGGAAAGCTGCACACTTTGTGGTCTCATCTTAGAATGTAAGGGATGCCAGGGTACAGGCATGGCCACCTTACAGATGTCTTTAGTGAAAGCTTCCAAGGACTAGTTAACCAAACATCAAGGGTAAAAGTGCAGCTGCAATCACTTGAACAAACATTGCAACTTAATGGCTATGTCTACACTAACTCCCTACTTCAAAGAGAGAATGGTAAGTAGGGTGTCGGGAGATTATTAATGAAGTATGCAGGACTTCATTAAGCTAATTCTCTCCCATAGCAACTTCAAAGTGTTAAACTTCAAAGTGTCAGCTCACGTGTAGCCCTGGCTAACCCACCAGTACTTCAAAGAGCCTAGGCAGCTTCGAAGTCCTTTGAAGTGTAAAGGGACTTCAAAGTTGCCAAGGTACTTCAAAGAACCGGTGGGTTAGCCACAGCTACACGTGAGCTGACACTTCAAAGTTTAACACTTCAAAGTTGTCGCGTAGGGAGAATTAGCTTAATGAAGTGCGGCATATGCAATGCAGCACTTCATTAATAATCTTCTGACACCCTAATTACCATGCACCCTTTGAAGTAGGAAGCTAGTGTAGACACAGCCAATAAAACCCAGGAATAGTACATCAAATTTTTGGTAAATGAGTGGATATCTGGAATTATTTATCTCTGTCATTATTCTGGAAAAGAGGGACTTTTGGAAAGACTATTTTTGCTTTTCTTATTTCCACAAGACCCAGTGATTCCTCTAGATGTGAAAAGAAATGTACTGATACACAGAAAAGTTCATGCTGAGTTGTGATGGAAATAACAGCATTTTACATGGATAATGCTTAATTTTAATTAATTTTGATAAATATTTCCTCTCCTTACAGTGTTATCCTCACTATATGAGGTGCAAATGGAGACTAACTGAATAGTAATGCAAATATGGTTGCTGTCTTACTAAGAGGAGAAGGTTAACCCTATCCCTAAAATGTTGACATTTGAAGGTTGTCTAGGGATACTCCCAGAAGGTGGATTCTGGGGCAGCATGCTGTTTACTCATTCAGTCATGAGAATGCTGTCCATTTTCAGTGGGCAGGGGAACAAGTGGAGAACAACTATTCACTCAGTTCTTCTATATTGCCACCCTCTGCTGAACACTTCCGTAGTCAATGAAGAGCTATGTTATTCCTCTGAGATCCATTATCTTGATCATCCATCTTCTCATGGAGGTCATCTCTTTTCCTTGGTGTTCATTAACTTTGCAGATGCTGGCTGTGGTCTGTTTTATTGTCATCACTTTCATTTGTGATATATGGTAATACATTAGATGCTTCGGTTCATTTTTTGACACCATAATAAATCTTCGCTCAACGTAGATTTTACAGCTTATTTCATATGCTGCTTGGTTCACCTAATTCTTTTCCAATTGCCACAGGTCCTCTTGGCCACTCACCAGATGCTGAGAATGTATCCAGACACTAAATACCTGAGCGGTTGTTCAGCACACATTCAGGACAGAAACAATGTCTAGCATCTCTTCAGAATGGTGACTGTACCAGCCCCAGGACCCGTGCTGACTCTTCACATTCCCCTCTGTAGCTTAAGCACATCTTCTCCAAGAACTCTAGCCTCCTGGTCTGTCTACTTTTCTAGGTCCACACAACTTGAAGGGGGACATGGAAGCTGTAGTACATAAAAGGCACAGGTACTCTGCACAACACTTAGAAATTTAGGCTAGTAAGATATCCATACAGATGTGCATACATGCCAATTATCTGCTGTATATAATCATATAAGTCCATATTCCTAACTGCCCAAGGAGGGTGTTGTCAATAAGGTTGCATCTCAGTGATATCGTGTTGCTGCCCATCCCCCATGCAAGTTAGAGCCCCAAAGATCAGATACCAGTAGTGGCTTTCTCCTGCTATTCCTCCCACAAAAAAATTCCTCTTCATGGACAAATAGTGCAGACAGGAGTACGAAAGGGGTAGGGAGCGGGCATGATTGAACTCTGCCACATCAGCTCCCCATCCCTTTCATATTTCTTTCTAAAGAGGAAACGTTTGTGGGAGAGGCAAGAGGATAACTAGATTTGTGCTCAAATCCACAGAAATTCTTCCTTCCCTGGAACTTTCAAACTACATCAGTCTGGTTACCAGGATTTTCCTCATGAACACAGTCTGGACAAATTCTCAGTGAGCGATTGCATCTTGGAAGAAAAGGGGAGACTGCTAACATCTCTGCCATCTACTTCTACTTACTGTACAATAAAGACCTGTGCCCAAAGATAGTGTTCCTTTGATAGCACATTCACGTACAATACCCTGCATCCAAAGATCTCAAAGCAATTTGCAAAATAAATTAAACTCAAAATAGGCCTTCTTACAATCCCACGTCTAGGTCAGGAGAATGAGATACACAGAGATTAACTGACATGCCCTGGGTCAAAAAGGACTTCTGTGTAAATGCTAAAAACAGAATACAAACTCTCTAAAATCTCTGTCTCAGACTAAGTCATGCGTTCATTTCCACTCATCCTTTTTTTTCAGCTAGTTATCCTTTTTACTATTCTGGAGCATTCATTTGATGTGTTAAAATGACATTAAAATAAACCCACTGGTTCCTTTAGTACATATTTAGGTTTTTAAATGAGCAAAAACAGCACAACCATTAAGTAAAATAATGCTTGACTATGACGAAGGCATCCCGGGTTCGAATCATGCTGTAGACAGCAGTTTACACACGTCTGACAAGTTCCAATAAGAACAAAACCGGTCACGTGTTAACGTGGTTTCATCGGAACCTTATTCTAATAAAAATGCAATTAGTATGACAAAAATGTTCTGCAGCAGGAGGATAATATTCTTTTGTACATTGCTTCATGTCAGCAAGTGCCTTCATTTCATTTTACAAAATGTATTTCTGATAAGTCTGCCGTTATCAGATTTGACTTTTAAAAGGACTAAGTTCTAAGTGCTTCTAGGATTCCCTGCTGATCTGCACAGGGCAGTGAGAATTATGGCCAAACAGCCTCTGTAAAATGAGTATGTTGACTTCAACATTGGCCACTTTCTCTTCAAAGGTGCCTTGTGAATTGTAAACCAAATGAACAGCATAGTGAAAGTCACAGTGTCTTTGGAAAGATCTATATAACCCCTCTAAACTATAAAACTGTTGAAGTAAAATAAAAATTAGTATCTATCCAGAATGCCACACAATTTTACACCATTTTTCATTTACATTTGTTCCCTGGAATACCCTCATGAGAAGCAACTTTTTGTTTTATTGTGACCTTCGGTAATAAGCCAACCAACAGTGCTTGATATAACCACAACAGAAAAAAACATTTGATTATATAGATTTATAATTATGCTGAAACAGGGATTTAAATTAATGAGAATGATGACTCCAAAAGTTGCCTCTGGAGAAGGACATGGGCATCATTGTGGACAGCTCAAGGACCTGTTCCCAAGCACAGATGCAGTCAAGAGAGCAAACGAGCTTCGAACGTTTAAGGTATGGAATGGAAATGAGAACAGGTTATAATGCTATTATGTAAGTAATGGGTATTCTCCTACAATGGTATGACAGTATTTCCTCCCTCCTCTCCTTTCCCATCCCAGCTCAGAAAGGATCTTGCCTTAGAAGGCATTCAGAAAAGGGAGATAAAAATTAAGGGCCTGGACGAACTGTCCCATAAGAAACTGAAAGCATGTGCTTGTTTACCTTAGAAAGGGATATGTAAGAGGGACCATAACAGTATACAAAATAAAGGAATGGTCTAGAGAAGGCAGACTGGGAGCATTTCTTCTCCCCAGTATGACAAGAACAAGGGAACATTTGGTGAAATTGAAAGGTGGGAAGTTCACCACAGATAAAAGGAAATACTTCCCACGTAAGTAATTAAACCGTGGGACTTATTGTCAAGAATGTTTTCAAAGTCACAGAAGGACTGGATTGGACATTTGAATTGCTAACAAAAATATCCATAATTAATATGACGAGCGCTAACAGTGTTGGGATTTAAAACCTCATGTTTCATGGTTTAAATTAATTTATCAGTGTTGAGAATGAGGATGAGACTTTTTTTTTTTTGCAGGGGGCAGGACGGTAGTATTTATCCCATATCTGGACTAGTCCAGGTTGTCCATCTGTTTTTTCTAAAGCACCTAGTGCTCAACACAATCATAAACAGGCTACTGGACTAGATGACTGTGGGTCAGATCCAGTCCAACTATTCCTGTGTTCTCACTTCCAAATGTATTTTAAAACAGAGAGTAAAAAGAAAAGAAAAGGCTAGATAATTCCTATATACAGGAACAGGATACACCCAAATAAACTGCTAGGGAGATTGGAAATATAGACAAGATGTAACAATGAAATTAGGTTCAAAAATCAGTGCTAATGCACCTAAGAAGAAACAGTGTGAACCATGGCAGTCAATGGGAAGGAAAAGCATATATAGATACACATCTCATAGAGCTAGAAGGGACCTCAGGACGTCATTGAGTCCAGTCCCCTGCCCTCTTGGCAGGACCAAGCACCCTTCCTAACGTTTTTTAAATCCTTTTGCCTCACACCAGTAAATGGCATCCTGAAGGACTGAACACTCATTGTGGGGTTTAGCAGGCTAGTGCTCAAACCACTGAGCCACCCCTCCCCCTTAATAGTAGACAGGAATTTCCAGTGAAATATTGCCACAAATAAGGTTAATATAATTTTCAACATCTTGTAATGCTGAAGTATCATGTCACAGTGCAGGAAAATGATAGCTCTTTCCTACTATATATAGTTGTCATGTGACTGAATTATAGGTTTTTGTCTATGATTTTTATCAGCATAACACATAAGCACCTCACAATCAACCAACTCTAGTCTTATGCCTGCAAAAAATGAATCCATCTTCTTGCAAAATATGGAAGGGCATACTAATGAACTCTAGGAACCTCATGACAGGCTGGAAAGATTCAGGGATCAATAAAAAGATTTGAGGGCTGCAGGGGTTCATTTAAAATAACAGATTACAAGAATTAAGTACAGATAGAATGGCTGAGAAGCAACTAAGAAAGAACATGATCATAAGTCCATATACTGTAAATTCCTTCATATCTGGAAGCCCCATGACCAGGAAGTTGCCGGACATTCAAATATTCTGGATAATAGATAGGTATACGTAGCAATGCATACCACTGAAAAAAAAAACCCCAAGATTATATATTAAGAAACAAAACACAGATATATGCAGAGTAATTTATTTACCAGCAACAGTAGCATTGCACACTGTAAACTTATACCATATTTGATGTGTTTACTTTCAATATACTGTACTTATAGAAAATGGAACTAAAATTGACTTATGTTTAGAATGCCATTTATTTGAAAGTTCCAGGTGATAGAATGTCACTTCAGACCAAGTTTACTGTACAGTATTTCTGAAACATGGGATTCTAAGCACAGAAAGAAATAACCTGTGGTTTGAGGAGTTATAACTAGGCAAAATCGATCAAATTAAAAGAAAAAAATTAAGCTGCCTGAGAAAATATGCAGACAGTGAGATTTACTTGGAAAGTATGAAATGGCAAAAGTTGCATTTACTTGGCGTGAAGGCTTTAATAAGCTAGCCTGGACAAAAAAAACACCTGAAAGTGGGCTCTTACCCCTGTGTTTGCAGAGAGCTAGATGGGA
Source organism: Carettochelys insculpta (assembly GCF_033958435.1). Taxonomy (NCBI): domain Eukaryota; kingdom Metazoa; phylum Chordata; order Testudines; family Carettochelyidae; genus Carettochelys; species Carettochelys insculpta. The sequence goes on from NC_134138.1 coordinate 227,339,080, forward strand.
TAATGTAATCAGTATTTCCCATTATATTATAAGTTTCCCCTGAAGTGGTCCCTCCTGATCAGGGTTGAGGCATGTTAACAGGCTATTACAGAAAAGCTTTACTGCTATGGCACTCTATTTGTTCTCTGAATAGGGGTCTTCATTTTCCTAAGCTACCAGATAGCACCCTTCCCCAGCACTCAATTCCCCTTTAAAAGAATAAATAAATAAAGGGCTCAGTCTGGTTGTTATTTGTGCCTGCTACCATACATTTCAGTTTTCTCTAACTATAGAAGAGCTTCCAGGTTGACATAGATCCAAAAAAACAGTTGAAGGAAGATAATACCATCTAGCTCTTTTAGGCTATGTCCACATAGCAGGAGCTCTTTTGGGGTACAGAGGTACGCTGAAATAGCTGGCCATGTCAATCCAATGCACCTGTTGTCTCAACACAGTTTTTGAGATAATGGGAGCGCTATTCTGACATCCTTGTAAACCGCATCACAGGAGTAGAGAGATGCCTTAAAAGAGGGCTTTATTTAGGCATGTGGAACCTTTTAGACAGCACCACATGCTGAAATAGCCTATTTTGAAATCTACTCAAAATAAATTATACAATTTGCATAGTGCTAATTGCACAGCTTATTTCAAGGTTAGAGCCCCGTCTAGACATATAGTCTTAGAGGGCTTTGCCTCATAGCAAAGATGTGCATGCTGTTCTTTGAATGAATCCAGCCAAGTGTTTCTATTCTGGTACAAAAAACACTGGGATTGGACGATTTTGTCACTATTGTTTTTTTAGAGTTTCCATCTATGCGGAATTTTCTGTAATGCCTTTTTATTACTGGACTTTAACCTCCCCCTCCTCCCTGTATTGTCAAAAGTATAAATACTCTTCAAAAATATTCCTTTAATTTGGACAGTTGTTTTTGAATGATTATTCGTTTTGCTTATGTATACAGATTAAGGCCTGGTCCTGCAAAGACTTATGCACGTGCTTAACTTTATGTTCTGTAATTAGTTCCAGTGAATAGGCATCAGGGACATTGCTTCCAATATGTAAAGAGTTAAGCATGTGTGTAAGACTTTGCAGAAGCTGGGCATTAGGCTTTTAGATAAAAAGATTTTAAAGGGCCCATTCAGGCAGACCCAATTTTAGAGGAAATATGAATCCAATGAGCATCCTGCCAAGTGACATAAAATGCATCTTGTAATTGTCTCTATATAATAGCTCAAGGATTGGGCCCTCAGCTACAGAGCAGAATATTATGTATTCTGCTTGATCAGGGTCCACTTTGTAAGGCTACAATTTCATTTTTTTGCTATTAAACCCAGAATGAATCTGTATTTGAATGAGTTGGATTAGAGTAGACAATGAATTTTTACATTTTTGACGTTAGACTCTACCCAATTAAATTTAAAGTCAGCAAGGATTAGTGTTTACAATCCACAGAAAACAAGTCAATTAGAAATGGTGATAAGAAGGAAGTCAAGGTCAGAATTAATCTGGTGGGAGTAGAGCTGATAAACACAATAAATTGAAAGGGACTTGGCTGAGTTCAATAGAAAGTGGATTAAAACAAAAGATTATCTCATTTGTTCTGGGTAGGTCCATATTCAAGCAAGTGGCCTGACAGTGGTTTATTTCTGTACATAGAGTGGAAAAAAAAGCAAGCTGCCTGGGTGGGTGGGTCATATTGGGCAAAATACACCAGAGGGATTCCAGGACTAGAAGTTAGACAAGAGAATAAAAATACAGCATTTTTGTTAAATTACATAAATATTTGCGAGGGACTGTATTAACTCAGCCTTTTGTGCAAAGAAAAATAGATCTATCAAATGTTTGGGCTCTGATACAAAATAATGTTCTGTCAATGCAAATGGACAAAGAAAAAAATCTCTAAGTGACTTTGAATCATATGAGCTCTCTGGAATTACAATTCATTTGCATACGTATACCACAGTTCAGCAGGTGTCACTTATCTTCGAGAGTGCCTGGTCCACAGGAGATGAGAGTCAGTTATTGCTCTTTGTCACAGGATGTGGTCCTTTAGTTCAAGGTGCAGAGCCCAATGATTTTATCTCTGCTATCCTCATTTCAGTCCCTGGCATCAGCCGAGATCACAGTCATCACACTTATACCTGAGTCTGCTGAGAACCGCCACCTGGTCTTTTACTATAATGTAAACATGCATTCCATTTTGTGTGTGTATGTTTATGAGACTATAGTGATACACCTATTCTTCAAAAGAATAATCAGTACCACCTTGACATCCAGAGAACATTTCCCAGGCCTGAAAAACGGCTCTGTGTAAGCTCAAAAGCTTATCCCTCTCCAACACAAGCTAGCCCAATAAAATATATTACCTCCCTCACTCACTTATCCTGGGCATTCAACATGGTTACAACAATCCTCAGTAGCAGTCAGTTACCCTTTGATATGCATGGCTAGAGCTGACAGAATGTTTCCCAACCCACCTGAAGATTGTTGTTTCTGCTTGTAAGGAGCTTAGCTAAAGTTCTCCCCTGCCCCTTGATCATGCTGACCATGCATACAAGTATATGTCTGGAGTTTAAGGTGGGAAGCAATGCCTGAAGAGTTACATAAATTGCTTACATAGCATCTCACTGCAGTTCTAGTAAGTGGATGCTATTAGACAATCACCATTGGAGGGGCATTTTACTGTGCAGGGAAGTATTACAAGGAGAGAATTAGACTGGAGAGAGTGAGTAGGGAATCTCAGTAGGTAGTACTACAGGCACCAGAGATGATTTTTACCTCTGAGTGTAGCTATATGCCCTGAAGTCGGAGTAAGATCTTCTTGCAAGAATGTGGACTAGGGAGAATCGAGTATATTATCTGCAGAGTCTGTGTTTGGAGAGGAAGGCTTTGCAGTGTGTGGTGTTCAGCCAAACACCCATGTTTTCTATTGCCTGTCCAGGAACAAGTTGGCCTCTCACCTGACTGACTAAACCCATATTGTTGATGGGTATATAGTCAGTTGGAGTTCCTGACTGGCTTCCATAGGAACTGAGCTCTTATTCAACTGTCATCAAGAAAAAACAAGTACAGATTACCCCTTTCTGACATAGGTATAGCTCCTACTATACCCGTTACTATCCTGGAGGCAATAATAATATAAAAAGAAGGCCTGTGTACATGTTTAGAGTGCTATAAGCAAACCCCAGGTACAGCCTGTATATGGCAATCTCTCCTTCAAGTCAACAGAGGCTAGGAAAATTCCCCAGGGTTACAGCCACTATGGAAGCTATGAGCCATGTCCATATCTATCTTGTTGAATGTCTTGAAATCCAGAATACTTCCCTTCTCCTCTGATTTCTTCAAACCAGCAACAGTATGGAGTATAAGCCCCAGTGCTAACCCAGTCTATAAGGAGGTGGTTGATTTCCCCACTCATAGTTATCCTCATGGATGAGTTGAAGAAGTCCTTTAGAATTCTAAGGCATCAGCCCTTGAAAGAGAGATAGAGCTAACTGACGGCTGTTAGGGGCATCCCTGGAGAAAGAGTCACTTCTGGGTATAATTGACCTGGTTTTCTTCCATCTATTCATAACCCGTTGTATCTCCTACCATATGCCACAACCCTAAACCACAGAAAAAACAGCTCTATCATTAACAGAAACAAGAGATTACATGTAATTTTTTCTATTGATTGTCTAAAAAAAAAAGTCCCCCCTCCCACCTCCACTCATCCCTTGTAACAAGCTCTCTAGTGACATTCAGGCTCAGGTTATAGTTAAGATTCACAATCAGAAATCCTAAAGTATCAAGAGATGAGGTCAATGGCAGACTTTCCAAAAACCAGAACTTAAGCTTGAAACTAAAATACATGTAATAAAGTTAGTTAACGTATGTGATTTCCCTGTTTTACGGTTTTTAATCACTTGAGTCATATTGCAAAATGTCTAGCTCCCAGACACTTGAAAATATTATATAATGAAAGATGCACTCCAGCTTAAATTGCATTTTACCTCAAAAAGGCCAAGTCCTTCAAAAGTTTATAGCTTCTGATGGTCCTGAAATACAAAAAGAAAATAATTAAACAGCATATAAAAATTCCATTATTCAGATAAGTTCTCTTCTGATGTCATTCATACCAACCAGATACAATAAGAAAATCGAATTCTGAAAACAATGCATTAAAATAATCCATTCTGAACATATAAATTAATGATTTTTAGACATAAAATATGCAGTAAATGTGAAAGAAATAAGCCCTCAAGAATTCTAAAATACCAAGACGGGGATTTGCTGAACAATCAAAATACTTTCATTACACAGAAAAAAAAAAAGAAGACCAGACTTACTGAAAAATCTTTCATGACACAGCTACTGAAATTAAATTACTTCCTATAAAGGTGTGATGCACAGAAAAATTCAGAGTCCTACACAACATGAAGCAAAGAGATGCATAAAATAACTACCTTAGGAGTATAGACATATAAATGAAGGAAATATGTTTAGTGAAATAAAGCACCCAAAATGCTTTGCTATATTTTCCTGATTATTGGAGCATGGTGACTATATGAGCAGACCACAAAAAGGAAATGGAAAAAGAACACTTGCTGGTAGAATGGGTGAGGAGGCAAAATAAGCCCTGTTCAAAGAAACTATTAGTATACCATTTTAGTTCACTGATATTTTGAATAAATTAGCATCAAATTAAATTGGAAGATGACTCCAGAGAAGGCTGAAAGATATTCTTTAAGAGTTCTGAATTTTTAGGTAAAACATGTACTGCATTGAAAACTTACTGAAAAGGGACAGATGTTTCAAATTTAAAATAGCTTACAAACAGGGACTTAATTCAGCACAGGTGAAACTTCAGTGAAGTCAAGGGATGGCTTGCAGACATATTTGTCCTTGGCATGGCTGAGCCATGCCTCCTTTGCTGCTGTCCAAATTACCATAGATAAACTACTACTTGCACTTGTTCCATGAGCACTAGTATGGGCATGGGTATGCAAACTGGGAACCATACCCTTTGGCTGCATTTCCACTACAAGCAAGATTTCTCTGGGTCCCATTTTCCCTTCTGTAAAAGCTGGATATACTCTCCTACAAAGGGTGGTGTGCAAACTGAAACAGTAATCAATGAGATAATACAGTCCAATTGACTTGGGCCAGAACTAGCTTCAGATTCCTTGCTTTCTCAAGATGTCGGAGCTTTGATTGTAAAGAAACCGTGAGACCATCATAAAATGCATGATTGACCTTGCACAAAGGGTACTTTTAAAAAACTATATAGGAATGAAGTTATGTGAAAAGTTGAAATGAAAATTGTAAGCTTACATCCCTAGCATGTAGAACGAACAAGTCAGAATACTTTTTCTTAAATGAAAAGAGCTATTATTAGAAACCTGTAGTACTCTGTTGTTAAGTGGGGCAGATGGCATGTACGAGTGAATGGTGTGCATTTGCAGTAAACAAATCCTTTATCTTTGACATGTCATGGGGAGAACTGAAATGGTCTCCAGTTTAGTCAGGGGGAGAATGCTGAAAGATACTAATATTCAGATGTACCAATTATAGTAAAAAATATTAAACTTGGATAAAAGAACTGAGGGAGTCTTTCATGAAGGTTTTTAAAATGTGGCTTCAGGAGCTGGCAGCATGATGTCATTTGTGAATAAGCTTCAAGCCAGCCAGCACCTGCTACCTAGGATACTGTCAGGGGTTTAGTGCAACTGATGTGCTCAACTTTTAATCTGGGTATTTGAAGACACGTTATGGAACTCATTAGTGGCCTTTGTAACTGGGCAGGCACCCAGTAAGATTATAACAGTCATTTTCTACCTTTTAAAGCAATTAAGTCACGCTTCTGTATCTGTTAAGCAGTTGTCTTCATCAGCAAATGAAATTGTAATCAATGGCAATCCAACGTGAGCACCCTTCATCAAATGTTTATATGGAATTCAGATAAAATGTTAGGGATGTGGCCACACTTGGCCAAAACTTTGAAATGGCCATTTCGAAGATTACTAATGAGGCGCTGAACTGAATATTCAGCGTCTCATTAGCATTAGGACGCATCTGGACGCAGCTCTTCAAAAGCACCACTTTTGAATGCGCGTGGCTCGGTGTAGCTACACAGGGGTCCTTTTCAAAAGGATCCTGCATTTTTCGAAATCTCCTTATTCCTTTAGAAGCACCACGTCCAGAAGCTTCCTAATGCTAACGAGCCTCTGAATATTCAATTCAGTGGCTCACTAGTAATTTTTGACGTGGCCATTTGCATGGCCATTTTGAAGTTTTGGCCAAGTGTGGCCACAGCCTAGCTGTTGAATTTTTCCATATTTTTTGCTTTTACATTAGGCACAAAAAATACTGAAGCCAAACTTTCAAAGACATGTTGTCTGTATTTTAAAATCTATCCATAAACATTATGGGTAGATTGTATGTCTTCATATGTCTAACTTGAGACATGAACCACAGAAGCAAATGTACAAATCAGGTATTTGTGTAAGCCCATTTGCATGGCTGACTCACCACATGAGGTTGCAAATAGTTAATTTGGCGCACTCATATTAAGTAGTTGAATTAATACACTACATATGCATATATCTGTATGCAGTGGTGAGTGCCTGCTTTAACATCTGATCATTTGAGGTCACACTGTCAACATGCAAGTTCTAGTTCTTTGTCTAATGATAGACAATTCACACTGACACCCTGTTTCACACAAGCAGTCAGCTTGTTTGGAGTCTTGTCAGTTCTCTTCTTAATGGAGTCATATATCACTTTATGTACTTTTCCTATAAGCAAACAGGATTGCATCATATCCCTGTTTTCCTGAACACAGTAGAATCAAACAGGAGACCGTTTCATTGCTCAGTCCTCCAAGCTTTTTTCTCCAGCCACAATTCTACCTCCAGAAAAGCTCCCCCCTCCTTTGCTGCCTCTCAGGGTCAGACTGCAAGTGCTTCTCTGCCTGTATGTGCTTGCTGATGCCTTCCCTATGGTTTTTGCACTGTTTCAATGGCTTCTCTCTCTTACACACACACACGCAGCGTCACTTTAACTGTAGCCAGCCCCTGTATTTGCCTTCAACCCACATAGCTGAAACAATCGGAGTACCTGCCAAAAACATAGCTTGGCTTATGACAGGCCTTGCAGGAAGCCTCTCTTATTCCCAAAGGAGTTCAGCTGTGTCCTGCTTTTATTCTGTTATGGGTTTTTATCCCCCAGGGTACATCTGGGAGCCACGGGAACTGCTATGCCCCTCTAATCAGCCAGCTGGGCTGGTCTTTTTCCGCTCTGTTTGACTAGAGATACAGCCATCCTCAAAAGGCCCTATTTATCCCCCCACATGACACCACTTACCCAAACTCAGCTGTCCAAATGTTATCTCCACGCTGCTCCAGACACCTACCAATTTCCAGCTCCCCAGACACACTTCCCCCATCGAATTAGAAACCCAACATTATCCTCTCAATGTGTGAAAGATGTACAACAAGGTTGAATCAACTGAGCTGAAATTATCCCCGACATTTCATTTACATGCATGCTAGCTTAAAGGAAAACAAAAATGTATTAACTATTAAAAAGATATATCTGGTGTTGCTCAGGTCCTAAACTCAAATAAGTTTTGTTTTTCCTCATTAAAATAATTTGTTCTGGGGTGAGGGGTTCAGAACGCAGGCTGCTCCACAGAGAGAGGGCAACCTAAGCAGCTTTGAGCCAGACGACACGTGCTTGTCCATGGCCACTGCAGTGGGCATGGCCTGGGGAGAGGTATATGTCCCTCAGGTGGTGGACAGACAGACACAGAAACTCTCTGAAATATATAGAAGACAGAGGCTCCTTTCTCCACCCTTGTTGGCTCTGTGTTGGCCCAATTGGGTCGTAGCTGTCCAGGTGCCCATCTCCAGCCCCTTGCTGCCCCGATCTGGTCATTATGAAGTATAACTGTCCCACCAATCAGACCTCTCCCTTTCCATTTTGTGAGAAGCAATAAAATACCAGGCATAGCCCATTGTCCTGGAACAGCCAAATCCATACCTCACCTTACGTGACAACAAGAGGAAGCTGCATACTAGCTTTGGTGGTCCTAATGTTTACCATTTAGGAGGAGCTCTTGAACAAACAGACTTACAGATTGATGGACAGACACACATAGATTTTAATGTGACTGTAAATGACAGCTACCGTGGAATCTCCCTCCTAAGTGTCACTGGTAAACTGTTCACTCGCGTCATCCTTGGCAGACTCCAGAAGATTGCTGAGAGGGTGTACCCCGAATCGCAGTGCGGATTCTGCGCAGAGAGGTCTACTGTTGACATGGTCTTCTCTCTAAGGCAGCTGCAGGAGAAGTGCAGGGAGCACAGAAAGCCACTCTACATAGCCTTCATTGACCTAACCAAGGCCTTTGACTTGGTCAGCAGGGATGGTCTGTTCAAACTGCTCCACAAGATAGGCTGTCCTCCACGGTTACTCAAGATGATCCAGTCCTTCCATGAAGACATGAGAAGAACCATCCAATATGACAGCGCATTATCGGCTGCTTTCAGAATCAGGAGCGGCGTCAAACAAGGATGCGTGCTTGCTCCGACATTGTTCGGGATCTTCTTCGCACTCCACCCGAAGCATGCCTTTGGATCTTCAACACAGGGCATCTTGCTGCACACAAGATCTGATGGGAAACTGTTTAACCTTGCAAGGCTGAAAGCTAAGTCTAAGGTGCGAGAAGTCCTCATCAGAGACATGCTGTTCGCAGACGATGCTGCTGTAGTGTCTCACACAGAAGACCAGCTTCAAAAACTGCTGGATCAGTTCTCCAAAGCGTGCAAGGACTTTGGGCTTACCATCAGCCTAAAGAAGACAAACGTACTCGGTCAGGATGTTGCTGAATCCCCATCAATCAGCATTGACAACTATACGTTAGAGGTCATCCACGAGTTTGTTTACCTCAGGTCCACCATCACTGACACCCTGTCGTTGGACACTGAGCTAAATAGGATGATCGGAAAAGTGGCCACAACTCTGTCCAGACTCAGCAAGAGAGTGTGGAATAACAACAAGCTGTACACTCACACCAAAATGCAAGTCTACAGAGCCTGCATCCTCAGCACCCTCCTTTATGGCAGCGAGACTTGGACCCTGTATGCCCGCCAGGAAAAGAGGCTGAATGTCTTCCACTTGCGCTGCCTCAGGCGCATCCTTGGAATATTATGGAAGGACAGAGTGACCAACACCGCCGTCCTCGAGCAAGCTGGAATCCCAGCCATGCACACCCTCCTCAGGCAGCGTCAACCCCGCTGGCTTGGCCACGTCCACAGGATGAATGATGGAAGGATTCCAAAAGACATCCTGTATGGTGAGCTAGCCTCTGGCAAAAGACCTCCCGGATGCCCCCAGTTGCGCTACAAAGATGTCTGCAAGAGAGGCCTCAGAGAGGTAGACATCGAGCTGGATAACTGGGAAGAACTAGCAGACGACCTCAGCAGATGGAGGCAGGGGTTACACAAGGGCCTTCAGAAGGGCGAGATGAAGATCAGACAGCTAGCAGAGGAGAAGCGAGCGCACAGAAAGCACAATAAGGACTTGCCAGACACCCACTACATCTGCAAGAGATGCAGCAAGGACTGTCACTCTCATGTGGGTCTTCATAGTCACAATAGACGCTGTAAATGAAGTCCTCAATTGAAACTTTAAAGGGCGCGATCCATAGTCTATGCAGACTGAAGGACGCCTACTACTAAATGACAGCAAACAGATCAAAGCACATTACCTAGTAAATTAACAAAAACAAAAACTAAGCCTAACGTACTAGATAGAGTGGATGTGAATTAGCAGCTTTTCACCTGACTGATCACACAACCAGTCCACTAGGTTTCATTTTAGCCTGGCACCACCCCTTCCCCCAGGTCATTCTGTTTCTCTGGTATTTCCAGAAGTGTCTTACTGGTGGCCTCACTCTCCAAAGATGATGTCACATGCCACCTTATGTAGCTTTTACATACAGCAGGAGCTATTTGTCCCCAAAACTGTACCCAGCCCAGTTTGTGGAAAAACACAGGCACTCAAAATAGAGTTCAGTAGCATGTGGTGTGGTCGTATGCCCTTACAAGCACTGCTGAGTCACAGCCACCACTACTTACAAGCTGGCTGTAATATTTGCAGGAAACAAAACTTTTCATAGTCCATTATATTTGCTGATGAGCCATCAACACTGTTTAGCTTCTTTTGTTCTACTCTGGGCTGATTAGGCCTCAGCTGTAGTACTGTGTCTACTTCTGGGCACCACATTCCAGAAAAGATGTGGACAAAGCAGAGGAAGTCCAGAAAAGAGTAACAAAAATAATTAAAGGTCTTAGAAAACATGACCTGTGAAGGAAGATTGAACAACTAGGTGTGTTTAGGTTGGAAAAGAAAAGACTGAGACAGGACGTGAAAACAGTTTTTCAAGTACCTAAAAGGTTGTTACAAGGAGGAAGGAGAAAAATTACTCTCCTTAACCTCTGGTGACAGGACGAGATGCAGCAGTCTAAAATGGCAGCAAGAGAGGTTTTAGGTTGGATATTAGAAAAAAAGACTTCCTGACAGGGTGGTTAAGAATTGGAATGAACTGCCTAGGGCCTAGAGCAGTTAGACAAACACCATGACAGGGATGATCTACGGTGCTTGGTCCTGCCATGAATGTAGGGGACTGAACCCGTTGAAGTTTCTTCCAGTTCTAGCATTTTGTGATTCATTGTAGTCCCTGAAAGTCCAGCTCTGGGGCTGTGTCTAGACTAGCGCCCAACTTCGAAGGGGGCATGGTAATTAGGGTATTGGGAGATAACTAACGAAGTGCTGCGGTGCATATGCAGCACTTCGGCAGGCTAAATCTCCCCACAGCAACTTCAAACCGTGCAGTGCTGGTTTGCTTGTAGCCACGGGTCAGCTGCAGGTACTTCAGAGTGCCTGTGCTCCTTCCAAGTCCCTTTACGACTCAAAATGTTTACACTTCGAAACTGCCATGGGGGAGATTTAACCTAATGAAGTACTGTATATGCCCGGCAGCACTTCATTAGTAATCTCCCATCACCCTAATTACCATGCCCCCTTCGAAGTTGGGGGCTAGTCAAGACACAGCCTGGTTGTTCCAAGATTAAGCATATGAATATTGACTGTTGATCTGTATTTCACACAAGCTGAAATACAAAAATAACGCATGCACACAAATAGCATAATCATACCCAGCAAAGCATACATTTTCCAATGACATCTCACGTGATTCATGTACAAGTTGCCTCACACTTATATCATAATTACATAACTCTTAGGATGATGAAGAATATGGGATGTATTGTCCCAACACGCTGCTAGTATTAAGGAGGTTTCACACAGTGCCCACCACAATAATATAATTCAAGTGCCCAGGATATCAGACTTATAGTGTTCTCAGAATATGAGGCCCAAAGCAGGAAAGTGTGAACCAATTTAGATAAAGTTTTCTGAACCCTACATATGTTCCTTTAAATGCTAACTTCGAGTTGAAAAGGGCCAGTTCTATAGCCTTTCCTAAGTTTCTCCATTATACCTTGGTTTTACTCAGTTCAACTGACTGCTTGTTTCAAATCCCATATCACAAATAAAATCTCAAGCCTCTTTTAAAGCTGCTAACCCTATCTCTAGTGGGGAAGGGGAGAAATCAATATTTAGTCTTTGAGCATCTCAGATTCCTTGTGATTTATTGTAGCCTTATAAATGAATTGTATTTGTCTGCAAAGAGAATATACTCTGCAGTAGAGTAACGTGGGATAACATTTCTGTGAGCAATGATGTACAAAAATAAACCAAGAAATTAAGTTGAAAATATTCAGCTAAGTGCTGAATAAATTCTCTCTCCATTCTTTAATCTCAAACTTTCAATTGTCTTGTTTTGTCTGGCCTGTCATTAGAGGTTCTTTATAGAACCTCGTTAGCTGCTTGCAGTAAAACCTCAGGCAACTAAGTTGGGTGACCTGAATGTCACTCTTACAGCTATTTCAGCTTTTTCAGTTTGCTGCTGCTGTATTTGGAACCCAAACGTTACAGTACTAATTCATGATCCAGAATGCTAAATGAAAACAAAGCTCATAAATAGTGAGTAAACTGTTTGTGTTTTGTTTAAGTACTTCACTTTTAGTAATAAGGTGTTATGAAGACCACAGACACAGACATATGCTAGTTTGCCTACTAGTATTTTTTAAATCGTGTGCCCATTTAACGTTTCATCCTGAACAAAAAAATCTCTGATGTTTGTTTCTTGAGTTTCTGCCAAAACCCCAAGACAATGAAATATGGTTCTCTTCACCTAATTTAGGTAATCCTATGTAGTGTTTCAAAGATCAGCTGTGGCAAGTTGCAGGTTTTGTACACACCTGCCTGTGTACCTCAGTATCAAGGCAACTGGAGTCAGACAACTGTTTAAAATTGAGTTAATGTACATAAGGTGCAACTGTATTACATTCAATATACTGAAAGCTTATTATGTGCTTCCGAGAGTCTAAATCTGTGTCTGCGCTACAGAATTCTGTTGACAGAAGTCACTGTCGACAGATATTTGCTGAGAGAGCCTCTGTCTTACAGAACACATCCACACCTTATACAGGCTCCCCCTCTTAATGCCCTGTGTCAACATAGAGCATCCAGACTGCCCAACCCTCTGTCGACAGAGCAGCCAGCTGGAATCTCTGCAAACAGGGCAGCCCAGTGGACTGGAAGCCCTCTCTATCAACAGAGGGCACCCCGGAGCATCTACACTAATTTAATTGTCAACAGAGGCATTATGCCTCATACAGTCAAGACAGAACTCTTCTGGGAAAACTGCTTCATTCTGTCAACATAACACATTTGTAGTGTGGATGTTCCCAAGTTATGTTGACAGAAGGCCTCTTCTGTCGACAGAATTCTGCAGTGTAGACCCAGCTTTAGTGTTTTAGGCACTAAAAGATATTGTAGCATATGGCTCACTTACCCCAGGAAGGCTGAGACTGTGTCTTGTTTACAACGTAGTAATGTGCTGAAGAGGATGTAAAGCTGTGGCAAAAGGGAAAACTGCTATCCTTGAATGCATAAACAGGGAAAGATCAAATAGGAGTAGGGAGGAGATGTTATCTTTATACACATTATTAGCAAGGCTACCATTGAAATACTATTTCTAGTTTTGGTGCTCACACTTCCAAAAAGGTTGAAAAAGTTGGACAGGAGTCAGAGAAGAACTAGGATAATGATTTGAAGTCTCGAAAACACTTTGCAGTGAGAGAGATTCAGAGCTAAATCTATTAAATCTATCAAAGAAGATTCAGAGGTGACCTTTAATAATTGTTTGTAAATAACTACAGAAGGAAAAAAGAATCTTGGGCAAAAAAGTCACCTACTATCAAACAGGCTAAGACACAACAAGACCCAGAGGCTGCAAGTTTAACTCGACAAATTCAAACTGGGAATAAAGTGCACCTTTTAATAATGGTGGGAATTAGTCATTAAAACAATTTATCAGGTTTTGCCTTATTTGAAATATTTAAAATCACAACTGAGTGTTTTTTTCTAACAGCTTTAGTTCTGCCACAAGTAGCTGTGGTAATTACTGGACAGAATTCTATGACCTGTGTTACACAGAAGGTCAAATAAGATTACCATAATGGTCCCTTCACTACCCCTCTTTCAAACCAGGCTTTGTAAATATGTAGTTGTCAATATTAACAAAGGATTCAGTTGAGTAACTGAACTATTATCCAATGCAGAAAGTATAATATAATGACTAGCACTAGGAAAATTCCCAAATTATTTATCCAAATATTTCAGTAAGTTTACTTTGACTATATTGAGGCACCTTTTAGTTTGCCATGCCCAAGCACTGTTTTCAAATGCCATTTCTGTGAGCTCTAGTTTATTGTTTTAGATAATGAATTCCTATATTGAAGGGAAAAAAAAAAAGCCAGACTCACTTCTGACCTAAATTATGTTGACTTCAATGAAGTTGCTGTGCCCATATAATTTAGGGCAAAAAAAGTTAGGCCTTTTGATCACAAGCTAATGGCTTAAATCTACACGCAGACCTTTCTGCACCCATGAGGAGCCCTTTGGACTTCAGTGAAACACACAGATTCAGGGAGTCTATCCACACTGATAGAGCTGAAGGTGTGGGGCCATCATTTGACAATTTTCCTTCCTTTGGTCATCAGAGCAAGACACTTATAAATGGCCAGTGGGGCCAATAACCATCAGGGGTTCTGGGGCAAGGTGGGAGGGGGGCCCAGCTCCATGCCCCCAGAAGGGCCGAAGGAGAGGGGACGAGAGCTGTGAGCCCTTAGCTCTGCTCAGGCTGCAGTGCTGCCATTTCCTCTCAGAGCTATGTGGAACAGTGCCACAGCACTGTCCTGGCGCTTCAAAAAGGCCCAGACCTATAGCCACTGCCAAAGTAGCGGCAACGGCAGCTGGAGCACCAGGTCCCTTTGAAACGCCAGGCCCAGTGGCAACTGCCCCCTTTGCCTCTCCCTTACCCTCCTCCCCCACCCCTTGTTGGCAGGCCTGCAACTGATCAGTGATTTTAATGCCTCTGTCTGATTTTGGATGAAGCTGTCAGAAATTACAGATCCCCCACACTCTGAATACCAGCCCCCATCCTTAAGGTACCTCATGGTGGGTTAGGTCTAAAAAGCATGGCCTTCTTCTCTGTCCCATTATTAACAGAAGCGTTGACCATGAGACTTGTACAGCATAACGTGGTAAATTAATCAGAGTTTGAAATTAGGCGAACAAAGAACTCCCACTATTTTTGATGAGGCTCTGTTCCTTGGTCTTGTATTATGGTAATGAACCCTGTAAACTGCCATTAAAAAAACAAACAATGCCTGGGTTCTCTCTCCTGTATTCACATGCTGCTGCCAAGCATGCAGGTCGACATCTCTTCCACTGTATTGAACACACCCCACTCTGCTCCCTTCTTATCAAGCAATGCCCTTGGCATAAGAAAAAAGAACACTGGATATTACTTATCAGAAGCCATCAGAGTAATATATTAGTATTTGTAACTGCTGCATTATTTTTCCAAGATGCCAGCTGCCAAAGGAATAATTGAACAAACTGGGTTTTTTCTCCTTGCTTTTATAGAAGATTTGTGAAGATTACTTGTTTTCAAAAAATAGTATTTTAATTGTATTCAGCACAACAGAGGAAAAAAAGCTAAATGAGGCAGAACAAACAGAACTTTTTCAGATGTCTAGCAGACAATGCCTTGAAAAGAGCTCCAAATAGCTATAATGAAATTCATTTTAGGGGTATAATATTTTGTGCAAATGTACTTGAAAAGAAAAAAAAACGTTGCCCACCTCTGCAACACAATCATAATGCTAATTGTGATCTGTATTAAACAGAAATAGTAGCAATTGCTGATGAAAAGGTGTTAGTTCAGTAAGAAATATCAGAAGGTTAATTCCACTTCACCAGCACCTTTTCACATCCTTCTACTCCTGCCTATACACTTTTCTCCATGCTGAGCTCTATACTTGGAATGAGCTTCTTATTCCAGTGCACTAGAGCCTTTCATCTTCCTTACCATGCTCAAATCTTTTTGTGAGGCCTGTGTAGCCTGCAACGGGGTTATTTTTTCCTACCTTAGGGTAATATAAGAAGGAAAGGAGTCAGCGAAAGAAAGTTGAAAACAAAAAATTAGTGATAATATTAAAATTTGCAGCCCATGGTCATAAATGGCCGTATATTTGTATCGTAATTTCAATTAAATCTTCTCTTTCTTTTCTTCCCACTACTCTCCCACACTGAATTGTGTCTAAAATTTGAACCCACTCATACCATTGGCTGTGCAAAACAGTTAACTGAAGGATTGGGACCTTATGCTGTCAATTTTGTGGAGAAGAGATTTATTGATTCACGGTAGTGTCTAGAGAGCTCGAGACACTGCATAATTAAAGTAAAAGCACTAAAGTAGGGCTGGCTGTTACCAAAAGCATATTCTAATTATTTCAGTAAAACACCACAGTAGTGATAAGCAGGCACTGAAAGGCTATAACCTTGTCATCTCCAAAGCAATAGCCAGCTGGAAAACAGTAGAAAAACAAAATAAAGAACAGACGCTCTCTTATGTCAGAGCAACAAAGGAAAGCCGGTGGTATCCAACCTAAGAATTTTTTGTTTTCTTTGTGCTAATATAGAAGCCTACATCTGGTTTCCCAAAAAATAAATGAATTACAAAGATTTGTTTCCTGTGCTGTTCTCCAGTTGCTGCACCCCTTCTTCTCTCTGCTACACGCCTCTATTTTGTTCTCTTTCAATCTTTTTTAATTCTTTGGTCTACACATGAGAATCTTTTCTTGGGTTAGGGTTTTGTTTTTTTTAAACATGCACATATAAGTGCAGCCTTGAATTATAACTATTGTAAGTACTAGTAGTTCATTATTTAAACAGGGATCTAGCTGCCAAGGGGAAGTCAAGACACTTGTGTGCCACTGTCATGGTACTAGTGACAGCTTAGGAAAGAAGAGAAATGCCAGATGCTAACTGAAACCTGCAGAGCCAAACTCCTTAGTTACATGCCAGATGAACCACCTTCTGTTTATACATAAACATGAAGCATGAGATAGCAAGAGTTGACAGTAGCAGATATAAAAATGCTAACTACAGAAAAATTTTTAGAGTGTGGCCAAGCCTCACAATGTATTCTGCATCTCTCAGTATTTGGTGTTTTCCTTAAAAACATCAGTCTTGGGAGTGATGTTGATTTGTGCAAGTCTCAGCTGGCACTTAACAAAAAATAAGAATAAGAACTTCAGCACATGATCCATCTAGCACATTAAAGTGGCTAAGGAGTATGTTTCAGTGAGCAGAAAGGGATATGTAACTCCATTCTGGGAGATGGTAGAATGTAATGAAGAGAGTCATTAGGTTTCTGCTCTTGTTCAGTATCTCAGTGCATGGGCATATTTGTAGCAACCTACGAGTTAATTAACCACACAATGTAAACAAGCATGCCTACAATTTGGTAGTGGCTTTAAGGCACAGAGAGCTTGTATTAACTATTCCACTGTTTTTCTTTCATTTTTATACCACAGCAGTGAGAAGCCGCCGTAAGCTGCAGCCAGCCACCATCTGTTCTGCTATCCAGAGCTCTGTCTCCCCAATGGAGGATGAACCTGATCATCTGCAGACACAGCCCACTTCCTTACACAATGATTCACTCCAGCCCTCTTATGAGAAGGTGTAATGATGCTAGCTGAGTGAGCAAAGCAACATTGGTATCTGTGCGTCATGGGTCCTAGCAGGGAGCCCTTGCTCAGTACCTGAGGCTCTCTCTACACTAGAGCATAAAGTAAATTTTAAGGGACTTAGATTGATTTTATAATGTACCTGTCTTCACTAACATATTTTCGATTTTAAGGGGTCCTAAGCTTGAATTTTCTACTCCAGCTTTTTCATGAGTAATGCCAAATTCAAACTTACAAGGTCGACTTAATGCTGGTGTAGACACAGTGTTATTTAATTTGATTTTATTGGCCTCCAGCAGTATCCCACAATGCCCCCATGTGTCCATTCTGACCATTGCTTTCACCTCCACTGCTTTCTAGGTGAGCAGGAAGTAGGAAACAGGAATCAGGAATCACCCTGGGCTCACTAGATGCCCCCCACTCCACATGGCTGCCAGGCGCTCTGGCTGCCCTCCACACCATGTGGCTGCTGGGCTCTTTGGCTCGACCACTCCTTCCCACTATGATGCAGCTGCTCGGCTCTCCAGACAAAAAAACAGCTTTTCAATAGCTTCAAATTGAAATTTTTCAGATTTTTATTTCTGCATTTTACATTTCTCAGGACTGGCCTGTTAGCCTTGTAATGGCATGTGCCAGGAACAGGCTGTTGGAAAGTGGTGCTAAAATGCATTTGGTGGTTTGTTTTCAATGGGAGTGGGAAATGAGGGCAATGTGCTCTGGGATGATGACATCAGACACCCAGAACCACTTGTGGTGCATTTTTTTTCCCATAGCACACTGGCACAGAAACCCAGAATGCAATGGTGGTGCAGGAACTGTAGGATAGGTACCCACTATGCACTGCTAACACAATCAAACATAGCAACGGTAATTGGGTAACACTATGTTGATTTTCTAAACATGTGGACACTCACCATTGACTTTGTAAAATCTAGTGGTAAAAAGTTAACTTTAATAAATTTGACTATTTCCTAGAGTAGACACAGCTAAGATGTGAGATCTGTCACAAAGATTGTCCTCAGCCTTACAGCATGCACATTTGCCTGTGAATAATGTGCATTATAGAAGTAATAGCATATGCACTATGGTTGCATTAATGTTAAGACCATAATTTAAACCTCTGCAATTTACTGCCACTTGAATTTGACAGTTCAGCCTAGATCAGGGTCTGCACCCAAAATAGTGAGAAGAGCTTTATTTTTTCTTCCCCAAATTCAGTTACAAAGTCAGTACTTCAAGAGCCGCAATGCATGTGAATATGGGATGGTCCTTAACATCAAATGGTACTTTTTGTAACCCTTATTTTAAGAACAGCACACACACAATGACAAAGCAGGTCTTTGCCCACAAAAGCTTATACTCCAAAAAATCTGTTAGTCTATAAGGTGCCAGAGGACTTCTCGGTGTTTTTACACCACAATTTGTACCAGTTAGAACGTTTAGGTTACTTCCACCCCTGGACTGAAGAGCAAACGAAGACAAGGAAAAAGCTGTGCCTGGGGATAGACTCTTGAACAGGGAGGAACAATGTTTGCATCAACCCTCCATGCACCACCCCGATTCCCAAGCTCTATCCACTTCAGCCCCCAAACCTGCCATCCATCTCCAGGCTTTACCTATTTCAACCCCCAAACCCACCCCCCATCCCTAAGTTTTAATTCCCATCAAAGATCCCAGTAAGCAGTGGAAGTGTTAGTCATGTGCTAGACCACTTTGACCTCCTGTGGTCAATCGCGGCTCCAAACGCTGCCACCACTGACTCATCTTGCAGCTCCTTTGGCAACAAGTCGCAAGAGGAATCAGCAGTGGCAGTGCTTGGAGCAATTGATTCCTTAAAGAGCCACATGTGGTTCTGGAGCTGTGGGTTGCCGACCCCTGGCCTAGATGAAGCTCGTGACTTTAGCATTTAACACCACACCAGGTCACTTCAGATACATTTACAAAACCAGGTTCTCTTTATCAGCTTAATTATGTCTATGTATATTCTCTTTCAAGAACATAACAGTGTGGCACAGTTTTGAAATACAGGTTGAGTGTGTCTCATCCAGCACCCTCAGGACCTGACCAGTGCCAGACAAGAGAATTTGCCATACCACAGAAGGTCAATGTTGCTTACCACATTACCAACACTCCCACTACTTACTGAGCTCTTAGAAGACATTTAGAGTAAATTACAGCTACATAACAGCACAGAACGCTGGGACCCAGGACTGGTGGCTGAAAACAATCTTTATGGGACCATGGGAAACTTGGACACACCCATGGTAAGCGGTTATCTGGCTAACTAAAATCATGTTGGATTACAGAGTTTGCTGTCTGAGAAAGTTCTGGATTAGAGAGGTTCAAGCAGTAATCCTGTTGCATATAAGCAGGGATGAGTTAGGCAGGTCATTCCAAATGAGAGCCAGGCTATTCTACAATATAGGTTTTACACTGTGTTGTAATACAGTAAACCATTAATTTAATGGACTAATGAGGGAGAAGTGGCCTCCATTAACGCCGAAAGTCTGCTACATCCGAAATGTTATACTGTATGATGATGCACTGACCTTCCCAGCCCATCACTCACTCCTGTCCTCTGCCCGCCCCCTCCCTTTCCCCCCCTCCTGCCCCATTCTTCCCCTCACACTTCCATCTCCCTCTCCCAATTACCAGAAGGCAGCTGCACTCTGACCTGCCTTCTTCCACCTCCAGCGGTTCTCAGTGCGCTCAGTGCTGCAGCTCCTCCAATCCCAACTCCAGCAGAAGCTCCTCTGGCCCCAGCATACCCAGCCAATCCTATAGCCCCAGCCACAGTGGTGGCTCCCCCAGCCCTGGAGGATCCAGCCATGTCAGTGGCTCCTCCGGCCCCAGCGGGTCTGTCTCAGGCAGCTCTGGTGAGTCATTGGCACTTACTTAGGGGAGGGGAACCTTGCATCCATTATTTCCAAAGTCTGTTAAATTGGGGTTTGTTAAATCTAGGGTTTACTGTGTAGATTTAGTTTACATGAATCACGTGGTAGAGTTAATACCATTCAAACCATTACAAAATCTTTTGAAATTACTAATTTGTGGATCTTTAGATTAAGAGACCGACAAACAGCACATCACTGAAGAATGCTCCAGACACATATTTCTATCAGTATGAGCACACAGATGTGTAAACATTCATGCATATCTCACAGAGCTGGAAGAAACCTCGGTAGGTCATCAAGTGTGCTCCCCTGCCCTATTGGCAGAGGCCAAGTACCATCTCCCACCCCCTTTTTAAACCAAATTGCCCCAGATTCCCCAGTGGCCTCAACAAGGATTGAACTCACAACCCTGAGTTTAGCAGGCCAGTGCTAAAACCACTGAGCTAGCACTCCCATGTGTTTAACTCCTGCACACATTTTAAAATAATGTAACTAAAAATTTATAGCTACTCCCCCATCAAGCTGAGAAAAACAAACATAAAAACACGAATGTAGTATTGATCTCTCTCCTCCCTTTTAATAATTATTTTAAATTGTGTTTACATTTTTGGTCTGTTTGGCTACGTCTCCACTAGAAGCATCTGTTGACAGAGTTGTATCGACCAAAACACAAATATAACATAACACAAATGCAGAGTTCTGCTGAGACTTTCGACAGAACGCTTTGTGTGTGTAGATGCTCCCTGAGGCCCTTTTGTCAACAAAACTCTCTAGTGTAGTCACAGCCTTTCAGTGTCTCCATAACCCTGTGTCTCTGTTGAGGAACTTTTAATGGTAAGAGCTAGGATCACCAAATCCTCTTATCATAATATAAACCAAGGTAAGTGGTTGCACCAGGAAAATGTGCTTCTTATAAACCCATAGAAAAAAAAAAGAGACAGAATCATCAGGTAGGTAAAAGAGGCTGACCCAGCCCCAAACCTGTCAATCTCTGGTGCCTTTAGAGAACATTGTTGGCTGAATCCCCCAGGTTCCCTCCCCCACTTTACCCCCGCCCATCAAAATGAACAGTTTGCTGCATTCCACACACTGGCTGGGAAGTGCAGCAGGCACCAGCAAGGGGACATTGACCCGTCCTCTGGCTGAGCCTACTGCCATTGCAGCAGCAAGCACGGAGAGGTGCTTCTAACCTGCACCCAGCCTTCTCTGGTGACAGAGGGCTGAGGTAGGCCTTACTCCCTGGGGCAGCCTACGTACTGAAACTCTTATTCTTATTTCCAAAAACCAAAAGTTAACTGAGTTAAGGACCTGAGCAATACGAGGTAAGCCTTTTAGTGCTATGTAAAATCTTTGTTCCATAGTACAAAGTACTGAGCAATATAAAACTTTTCATATTACAATTTACTTAAGACATTTGGAGAGAGAGGAGTAACTTCATATTAGCCCTAAGATAGACCATAGCAGAATGACTGCATAGAAGAATAGAAATGTCTCTACCTAAAAGTCTGCAGGTAAACTTGTAGCTGAAAATTTCTGTTGCCTTCAAGGATTTTGCTGAAACTTGAGATCAGTTTGTTTATTTCTGTATCTAATCAGCATCTAGTTTCCTTGCTAGTGCCCTCAGATGGGCTCAGCAGTGCAAGTTACGTTGATGGTTTCTAATATTCGGATGTAAAAGTTTCTTGTGCAACTTCATATAATTTAATAGTCATTTTTCCCTTTAACTAAAAAACTTGAAAGGAAATCCCTGTCTGTATTTCAAAAACTTTCTTGCCTCTTCTTATCTGCTTAAACGGGCCTTCTTTAAAAAAATTGTCAAAGTTGAAATATCAAAGACAAGATAATTGACCTCCTTCATAAGACAAATGTTAAATAAGCTGCTGCTCTCAGAATTCTCTTTTCCAGCAGAGTTATGTTCTCTAATATCTCAAAGCCAGATATTTCACAGTTGGAGGGATGAAGGTACAAAACAGGGCTTTATGTACTCTTAAAGGAAATTTTCTGGATCCTCCAAGCTGTTGTGAATACTTCAGCTAGTTTAAAAAATCCTTCTTCTTCCTCTCTTTCTGCAATGATTTTTACAATATTACATTTTTCTCCATTTTCAGGAGCTTGCCATTTTTTCCCCCAGTTTGAGACACTTGTATAATGCCTTCAGACCAGGTGGTGAGCTATTAATCTACAGCTGAGATTATGCCAACCATGTCCTTCCCTTCCCATCTCAGATCTGAGGTCAGATTTTGAAGATCAGGAGAAGAAATGTTTAGGAATTTTGTATTAATTTTTCCCAGACAATGATAATTTGTCAAATTTCCTCAGAAATGTGAATCTTTTGTAGGGAAGGTTTCCTAGCCCACAGTGAGATTTTAGAGGAGAGAGAGACCCATTCCAAAACAGCCAATAACCAAAAAAATGTGCAAAACGCAGGTGACTGTCCTGAATCACACAAAACAGGGACTTCCACATCCAAGCCAGGTGCTCTAAACCAATGAGTTGATTTTTTTTTTGGGGGGGGAAGGGGGGTCCTCTTCTCTCTACTTTTTGTTCCAATGTGGCAAAACTTCCAAATCTTTTTTAATATAATTCCAGTTAGCCCAAATCCATACCAGTTTGTCCAACAAGTATTTAATTCTCTTTTTGTTACTGGAGGAGCAAGTTGAATCTGTAGCTCTGGAAGCTCAAACTGCCCTCTCGCATATGCAAGAGGTGAAGCTGCACACAGCTTCAAGTGAACAAAACTTCATTAAACTCGGTACTCTGCTCCTGTCCACATGGCTGAGATGTTCCATTCTCACGTCTGTAATTCCCTAATCCACTGGTGTATTGTCATTAAGGCTATGTCTACGCTATGAAATAAAGGTAAATTTGATTTTTAATGCTAGATTTTAAAAAGTCAAAACTGAGCGTCCACAAATGTTAAGAAAGTTAACTTACTGTGTCTCCATTGCCTTACGTACATTCAATTGTATGAGGAGGCATTGTGGGCAAAAGGCACTGTGGGATAGGTACCCTGTACCATTCCAGACTTTTGTGCCAGTGGCTTATGGGGAAAAATGCACGGCAGATGCTTATGGGTATCTGATATCATCCCAGAACACAAAACACACATACCCACTGGAAAACAACCTTTGTGCCATTTTTTCCAGTCATTTTCCAGTGCCTGCCCGGGCTCACACTCCTGCATGGAACTAGCAGGGGTCTTCAACTGCTTCTAGCCCTTGCACAATAGCTGACCTATGTCAAGGGGAGCCAGGGCAGCAGGGAGTGAAGTGTGCACAATGAGTCCTGCATTGGACATCCCTCTGTGGCTCCATTATCGATCTCAGTTTGCTCTCTGACAACTGTCAGAAGCTGTGCCAAGTTCTCTTTCCTGTACTGAAGCATGCTTTCGTGGGGCTGCAGGACACTCTGCCACCAATGGTCTGTTAACTTCTGGTTAACAGTGGCTCTGCTGCCAGTCTTCTCCAGCTGCTGCAGGATAAGATCCTGTTTGCATCTTTTCCTTCTCCTTGTTGTTGCAACCTTGTCTCCCACCCATTGAAGCTGCCTGCTGAAGTGAGGGTCAAAATTTAGCTATAATTGACACAAAGTGCTTACCCATAGAATTAATGTGTCTCTGTTTGACAATTACAGCAACTGTTTTTTCCCCCTAAAGGCCACTTCTGACTTCTTCAGGATGTCAATAAATCAACCTCTGCAGAACAGAAGCTCCTACTTATCCAACCACTTCATTGTGGACATGGTAAGATCTTCATGGCTTCAGAAGGATGCAGTGGGGTGGGGTTGAAACTAAAGCAGTGCAACCTCTAAATTGTAAAATTTGTTCTTTTTTGGGGGGGGGTTCAATTCTGCTAGTCACATGGCAGGCTATGGGTAGGAAGGGATTCCTGTAAAGTGCAAAGCATGGGGGGGAGGAAAACCTCTCGGTGGTTCATCAATCCAGCAGTATGGTGGGAGGAGAGAAGGCCAGGGATGCGGCAGGGCAGTCCAGGGAGCAGTGTGAAAAAAAATCTAATCATAATTCATGTGCTTCTTTACGTTGCCAAGAGAGACATCAGCCTCCTAAGAATAACAGAGAGAAAAAAATATGTTTATACAGTGTGAGCACAAGGCTGGAAAATTTGCCTAAGTGCTGCATGGTGTCATGATATCAGATTATTGCCTGGTGTGGCGAGGTGTGTTATCGCAGAAGCCACAATAAGTCAGCCCTCCCCAAAAACCTCATGCTAAAAGTAAGAGTGTACTTGGCTGAGACCTTCATGGAGATCTCTAGAAAGGATAAGTGCTCCATCCCCAGAAATATTAACAAGCTTTTCTGAGGGGCACAGATCCACTGAGTCTGAGCCACAACGTGCTTGCAGCAGTTTAAAAGTGTACTTACACCCAAGCAAACTTACACCCAAACCCAGTCACAACCTGTTTGTAGCCTTCTAAAAACAAACAAGCAATCACCAGAAGAGCTGGTCCCTGGAGGTTCAGGTGTCAACAATGAGGGGACCAGCTCAAAGTCAAGGAAGAAGAGCTCCAAGCTGGCATGATCAACTTAATAGGGCCCCTGCTGATGACTGCTGCCATCCTCCTCTTCCATGGTCTCTGCCTCCTGCTCCCCCTCAACTTGGCTCCTACCAGACTTCTCAGTATGGCCTCCTGTAGAGTCTCAGTAAAGACTGGGGATCATGGATGGGTCCCTGCCAAGAATGGCATCCAGCTGTTCGTAGTACCAGCACGTCTTGGGAGATGATCCAGCTCACCCGTTGGCTTCTCAGACTTTGATAGTTTGCTGGAGCTCCTTCACTGTCACCCAGAATTGCTGAGTGTCCTGGGAGCCACCTTTTGTGATCATCCCCTATTAAATCTTTTCATAAATGTCTGCATTTCATTTGCGCACTCAAAGTTTGCGCAGCACTGACTCCTCTCCCCAAAAGACAATGAGATCCAGAATCTCATTATGGGTCCATGCTGGAGCTCTCGTACAATCCTGAGAACTCAGATCAGAAGAACCCCGAGTACTCATGATGGCAAGATGGCTAGAGATGTGAAGGCTATGGATGCGGTGGATGGCTCCTGACGTGCACTATCCATGCTGGTTAGAAGCAAAACTAATTCAAATTACCCAGCTGACTGGTGCCCACTTCCTACAAACCTGAAGAGCAGTGGAGATGAAAGCAGCCAGAACAGACAACCATGGTGCATTGTGGGATACATGTTGAACACCTCTGCGAGTCAATCAGATTGTTTTAAAGTAACCCTGTTTCCACACTAGTATTATTTTGACCTTTTAAATTTGAACTTTACATTAGTAACAGAGAGAAAGCCATGCTAGTCTATATACTATCAAAACAAAAAGTGATACTTTACTGCTTGTTTGTTTTAACTTTACATTACTCTGACTTGGATGGTTGATGTAAGAATGTTGACCTTATGGTATTTGCAGTGAAGACAGTGACATTGAGCTAACTGCCTTAAATTTGACTTTATGTTGTGGTACAGACTTAGCCTGTGAGAGTACCTTCAGGGAACTTTGGCCCTCTTGCTCCCTTTGTCACAATACAATCCCCACACCTGGGAGTATTCAAAAAACAATCAATCATTTTCCTTTCACAGAAGACTTGTTTGGGCCAATTCAGATTTTTCCACCTTCTGTTAATCTATGGATGTTCATGAACCACTGAGGGGCGGGGAGTATTGACGATTTAAAAGAAAATTACAGCCTTGATTTTTCATGCGCAATTGCCACGGATTTCACTGGCAGCTCAAGTGCTCTGGATGTTCAAGACTTGGGCAACAAGTGCATCAAAACATTTCTGTAAAAGAGCATAGCGTAAGGGCTTTATTTTTACTCTATCATCCTGGATGGTAGTTATACGCCTCCTAGTATCTGGTTTTTGTTTTTTTTTTAGAAACAGTTACCTCTATGCACATGAGTTGGGTTTTCAATGTGCAAAGGAGTTACACAAATATTTTTCATATCTTCCTCTTCCTTTTCTATTATCCTATAATTCAAGAATCTTCTACTGTATGCCACAGGGAGAAAAACTAAAGGAAAAAAAATCAGAGAACTGGCTGATTCTGAAGGAAACAATATTAGAGGCACAACTGCAAAGCATCTCAATGTAAAGGAAACTTAAGGATTATAAGAAGCCAATGTGACTCCCTCAGTTCAATCAACCCAAAAAAACCAAAGGAATTGAAAAACCAAAGACAGGGATGAATTGCTGAGGACGAGTGCGAAAGAAGAGCCAATGCACATAAGGAAAAAATCAGCGTCACCTAGCAAAGGACATAAACGGCAACAAGAGGAGAAAGACAAAGGAAAATGTAAGGCTATGCTGACACTTATCGGGAGATTGGCCTATTTAGAGTCCATCTTCCAGATTTTGATTTTGTGCATCTGATAAAGATGCACAAAATCCATCTCTTTTGGGTCTACAGTTGACCCTCTGTACTCCTGCTCTCACAAGGAGTAAGAGAGGTTGATGGGATAAATGTTCCCATTGATCTCCCTCAGTGAAGGCAGACCTTTCAGTCCACTGCAGATATGCAATTATAGTGTTAGAATCAATGTATCTGTAGTTGACTGTAAGGTCTAGTGTAGACCAAGCCTAAGTCCCCCACTTGATGAAGAAGGAAATCCAACAGCCAATATCAGGAAGGCTGAGCTATTTAATTCCTGTTTTGTTTCAGTCTTTACTCAAAAAGTTAATGGTAACCAGATGCCTAAGACAATATTAAAATCAAGGAAGTAATTCATCTGATATTTTCTATCAAGTCTGCTAGTCCTGATGAAATTCTCCCTAAGGTACTTAAGCAACTAGCTGAAGCAATCTCAGATTTATTAGCAATTATCTTCAACAGCTCCTAGAGGATAACTCAGTACCAGAGAAGGGCAAACACAGCGCCTATCTTTGATAAGGGGAAAAAGGAGAATCCAAGGAATTAGAGATCAGTCAACCTAAACTATGATATTCTAAACCATTGTTTCCCAAACTGGAGCCGAGTGCCCCCCATGGGGGCATTAAAAAATTTTAGGGTGGGCATGAGGCAACCCAGCCTCCCATCATTCCTCCCACCCCAAGAAAGAGATGGCCTTTGCTTCCGGCTCTCAGCCCCTGCCATTTTATGGGGGTGACCAAGTGCAGCCGCTATAAAAAGTGGGCAGCCAGCGAATACCCATGTGGAGCTAGTTGCCTACTGCAAAAGTGAGTGTGGGTTGGGTGGGGAGGAGAGGGAGGAAGGACTTAGATGGGGGGCTGTGGGTGCCTGGATTTGTGGAAGGGGAGGAGCCCAGGTGGGTGGCTTGTGGGACTCATGGGGCTTGGGTGGCTAGCCCCAGTATTGCAGGGCTCAGGCAGCTTGGACTGGCAGCTGGTCCCGGCAGCATGGGGCTCGAGCAGCCAGTGGGTGGGTGGGCGGGCAGCTGGCCCTGGCAGCGCAGGGCTTGGGCAGGCAGCTCTGGCAGCTGGCCCAGGGCTCAGGCACCCGGGGCTGCACCCGGCACCCATAAGGGACCAAGAAAAGTTATTTGTGCTTATTTTTAATTTTAAATAACTTTTATATCAAGTTTGTTTATTTTAAATTACAAATTGATTTTTTTGGTTAAAAGGGGATAGATAATGGTAAAGAACAGGCAGGGGGGTGTGAGTGTTTCTCAAAAATCAAAAGGGGGTTGTGATGCCAAACAGTTTGGGAACCACTGCTCTAAAAGATGGAAAGATATTCTAAAGTAAGTGATTAAACAACTAAGTTGTAAGCAGTTGGAAGATAAAGAGGGTATAAAGATAAATCCGTGCTGGCAATCCCAAGAACAAATTGTGTCTAATCAGCTCAATTTCCCTGGAAGTTTTGCTAGCCTAATGCATGGGGAAAACAGCAGATATTTAGTGTGGTTTTACTAAGGCATTTTGACATAGTCAAACCTAGTCATAATTAATTGTGCTGCTAATAATAGAAAACCTTTTAAATATTTTGGATATTTTTCTACATTTTCAAATTGGACACAATGCAAAGTGCACAATGCTCACGTTATATGTATGCATTACAAATAAATACTTGCACTGTAAAAACAGTTCTTTTCAGAAAAACTAATACAAGTATTATACTTCTATCTTTTCATCACTGAAGTTGAATTTACAAATGTAGAACTGTAACAGAAAGAAACCCTGCATTCAGAAATAATTTTAGAGCCTACAAATCCAGTCAGTCCTACTTCCTGTTCAGCCAAACAAGTTTGGTTACAATTTGCTGGGGATGCTGTTGACCGCTTCTTGTTTATAACGTCATCGGAAAGAGAAAGCAGATGTTTGCACAAAACCGTCGTAACCAGTGTTGCAGGATATTTATGTGCCAACTGAGCTAGTCACTTGTCCTCTCATGTTTCAACCATCATTCCAGAGGACATGTGTCCATGCTGATTATGGGTTCTGCTTGATAATAAACATGTGTCAGTCCATTCTGTTGTAGATCAATTTTACCATCTAAGTAAGATGCCACCAGCAGAAGTTGATGGCTTTTTTCGTGGTTCAGTTCTGTACTTTATGCATTGGAGCAATGCTTTCAGAAGTCTTAAAAGAACAAGCTCCACATCTCATCCCTCTCAGATTTTAGAAAGCACTTCAAATTCTTAAAGTTTGCGTTGAGTGCTGTAGTATAAGTCTCACATTGGCACCTCTTTTGTGTTTTATCAAATCTGGAGTGAGAGTCATCATGTGAGACCACTATTACATGAAATAAGGCAGAATGTGGGTAAAACTATTCTCCCACCAGGAGTTCAGTCACAAATTAACACTTAAAGGCTGCGTCTACATGTGCTGGCTTCTTCGAAGTAGCGGCGCCAACTTCGAAATAGCACTCGTCACGGCTACACGTGTTGGGCGCAATTTCGAAGTTGACATCGACATAAGGCGGCGAGATGTCAAAGTCGCTACCCCCATCAGGATATGGGAATAGCGCCCCACTTCGACGTTCAACGTCGAAGTAGGTAACGTGTAGTCGTTGTGCGTCCTGCAACATCGAAATAGCGGGGTCCACCATGGTGGCCATCAGCTGAGGGGTTGAGAGATACTCTGCCCAGCCCCTGAGCTCGATGGTCGCCACGTGCAGTGGCCTCTTAAAGCTCCCCGCCCCTGCCTTCCTGTGCAGGAAACTGAGAGAGAGCACACAGGTGGCAGCCCAGCCACGCAGCCAGCCTGCACGCTCCTCTGCAGCCACAACAACCCCCCAGCGCTGCGATGGCTGCCCCCCAGCCCCCTAAGCGCCCCCAGGGCACCCCCCCTCAAGGGGAGCCAGGGCTCCCAGGCTGGCAGCCAGGCCGGGAAGCGGCAGCGGGGCCCCTCCTGGACGGAGACCGAGCTTCGGGACCTGCTGGGGCTCTGGAGTGAGGAGGAGGTGCTCCAGGTAATGGGGAGCAAGAGGCGGAACGCGGATGCGTTCGCTCGGCCGGCTGAGGGCCTGGCCGCCTGGGGTCACCCTGCCCGCACTCCAGATCACGTACGCAGTAAAGTGAAGGAGCTGCGGCAGGGCCACACCCAGGCCCGGGCTGCAGCCGGCCGATCTGGGGCCGCCCCCATCACTTGCCCCTTTTACAGGGAGCTCAGGTCCATCCTGGACCCCCAGCACACCTCCTCCCCTCCGGCCACGCTTGATACATTGGCCAACGAGCCCCAGCAGGCCCCAGAGGCAGAGTCCGCCCCGGAGATAAGCCCCGCGCCCTGGGGGCCCCCCCAGGATCCCACCCCCGGGGCACCGGAGGAGGAGGGGGAGTGATGGGGGGCTGCACATCATTGTGCCATCGAGGAGCTCCAGCTGGGCGTCCGCCCACCGGGGTCCCCCAACCGTGGGAGCAGACCATCAGGTATGTACCTCCCCGGTGCACACCCCCAGGGTTGAGGGGCGGGGGGAACAGATATGACCAGGGCCCTCCACATGCCCAGATGACCATAGCCCCGAGGACAGCAGTGGCATGTCCCTCAGAAGAGTGCATCAGCCCCTGCCCCCCAGCACGACAGTGCCATGCCCCATCCCTGGGGCTAGGGGGAGCGGAACCTCTAGGGTCCCCCATGGGGAGGGGGTGGGACACCCATCATCATCAGCATCTCCCGGGGACGTGGATGGGGAACTTGCAGCAGAGGGGTGGAGGGACAAGGGCCACGGCTCGGGGCCCACACTAACGGCTGTCTCCACTCTTTTTCCCCTGTGTTCCGCAGCTGCACCATCGGAAGGACCGGAGAGCGCCAGCGAGGTGTCAGTGGTCCCAGAGAGGCCCCTGGGGCCATCACTCCAGGCCAGCCCCTCGGTGGAGGACCGACCAGCCCCATGGCGGGGACGACGGCGGACCCAGCACCACCACTGGACAGCGACAGAACCCCAGCTGCTGGCCATCCATCATCGGCAGCTAGAGGTCGCCGAGCAGCGGCTGCAGGTGGAGGAGCGGTGCCTTCAGCTGCAGGAGCGGGCGCTGGCCTGGCGCCAGGAGGCATAGGGAGCCTTTATGTGGACATTCGAGCGCATTGCGGACTACCTGGCCCCCCATGCCGCGCCAGCCGCCGCTCTGCCTGCTCCACCCGCCGTCGCACCGCCACCCACCACCGAGGGCCCTTCCACCGAGGGGGATCTGGGGCCAGCTGACACCTGCCGGCCTTATCTCCCGGTCCACCCGGCCCCCAGCCAGCCCCAGCCAGGGCTGAGGCTGAGGTGTGGGTCACGGCCGCCCACCCCCAGCGCTGGACATTAGGGGGTGTGGGGCCCAGGACGTGGCCCCCCACCTCCCCCTTTGTGTATATTCCCCTCAGTTTTATGTTTGTTTGTAAATAGTTTCTATTAGACCCCTGTTATATTGTTGTTGTTATGGATGCTGATACCTGCCCCCCTACGTACATAGTTCTCCCCTTCCCTGTCTTCCCCTTTTTTTCTTTCATCTTATTGGAGTTATAATTTATATATATATATGTGTGTAATATTTATTTGGCCTGTAAATAGTTAAGAGATTAACAATAAGGACAGTTCAACAGAGATGTGGTTTTACAAACAAAGGTCTGTTTTTATTTATTTTCAAGAAAGGTGAGGGGGGTGCTCTTGGGTGCTCTGTGGTGTGGGCGTAGGGGCAGAGAGTGTTGTGGAGGGTGGGGGGATGCAGTGGGGGGGCCTGCCAGCGTTCACCCTGCAGCCTCATTGAAATGGGCCTGCAGGGCCTCCTGGACCCAGGTCCCTTCAGGGTCCACCTGGCAACTGGGGGCAGCGGGTGGCTGCACATCGGCCCTGCCAGCCTCCACAGCCCAGCCCTGAAAGAAGGCCTCCCCTTTGCTCTCGACGAGGTTGTGGAGGGCGCTGCACGCGCCCACAACCTGGGGGATGTTAGTGAGGCCCACATCCAGGTGGGTGAGGAGACACCTCCAGCGCCCTTTGAAGCACCCAAATGTGCGCTCCACCACCTGGCACACGTGGTTCAGGTGCAGGTTGAAGCGCTCCTGGCTGGCTGACAGGTGGCCCGTGTTAGGGTGCATGAGCCAGGGCCGCAGGGGGTATGCTGCATCTGCAATGACGCAGAGGGTCATGGTGGTGTCCCCCACAGGGATCTCCCACTGGGGGATGTAGGTCCCTGCCTCCAGCCGGCGACACAGGCCTGAGTTCCGGAATACCCGGGGGTCGTGGGTGCTGCCAGGCCAGCCCACATATATGTCCAGGAAGCGGCCCCGGCTGTCCACCAAGGCCTGGAGGACCACTGAGTGGTAGCCCTTCCTGTTTAAGTAGCTTCCTCCACTGTGCTCTGGGGTGCGTATGGGGATGTGGGTCCCATCCAGAGCCCTGAAGCAACTGGGGAAGCCCAGGGTAGCAAACCCCGCGATGGCGGCATCCGGGTCCCCAAGCCTCACGAGCCTGTGGAGGAGCAGGGCGTTGATGGCGTGGACGACCTGCAGGGGAAGCACATGGGAGAGCACCAATGAGGGGTGTGCAGGGTATTGTCTTACCAATAGGCTAAGTAGTAGGACTGAGTGGACTTGTAGGCACTAAAGATTTACATAATTTTGCACTGTCAGGCAAAGGGTTTTGCACTATAGTACTTGTGTGAGGTGAACTGAAAATTATTATTTCTTTTACCGTTTTTACAGTGGAAATAGTTGTAATAAAATGTATTAAGTGAGCATTGCTCATTTTGTGGTAATAGAAAGCTGTATTTGAAAATGAAGAAAAAAACAGCCAAAATATTTAATAAATTTCAATTGTTGTTTACAATACAATTAATCACAATTTGAGTTAATCATGTGAGATAACTACAATTTATTGAGTGAAAAGCCCTACTCCACATGTTTTAAAAGCTCTGTTACAAAACTTCCCTAAAATTTCTCTCTCTTCTAATCTATGTTCACTCCCCCATTTTTTTTTTTTTTATAATTCACATATGGATAGCGTATAGCTGTTGCCCCTCAGATCAGTTCATGACTGGGCAACAAGCCCTTCAAATCTATACAGACTTATTTACTGGAACCTGCTAAGACAAAAATGCCTTAATTCAGGCTTTTTTAGAAAACATTATAAGCAATGAGGGAAGGAAAATACCTATTCATTATTTTAAAGCGTCAAACTATGCACATACACACATTCATAATAATTGAGACAGTGTAGACTGCAAGATAGTTTTCACTATGGCCTTCACTGCCATTTTCACATAATCATACTTCTGATAAAGTTTTCTATGCCTGGTTTCCACTTTATCAATGTTTACCCTCGCCCCCACCACAGAGCCTTAAACAAAATCCCTCTTGCCATCTGACCTCACAGGGTGGCGGGGGGGAAACCAACCATTCCTTTTTAAAACACATTCTACCTGCCACATGTTATTTATTCTGTGTATTACTGTAGCACTCAAAAACCCCAGTCATAGACCTACATTTTAGTTGATGTACAACCACACAACAAAAAGATAGTCCTGCATCAAAGAGTTTGAAACCCAAGTATGACATAAAAATCTGACGACTTGCACACTTAAATGTAAAGCAATTTATTTGAAAACATTGGAGTGAGCATTTAAATTATATATTAAGTATGGACAATATATTTTTAGAAGCGCATTTTAAATTTAAAATGAAAGGGTTAATGAGTTGTACCTACAGATGATGAATGATTAGAGATGAGTTAACAGTTAGGCCACGTCCTTGCTGGCGTAAATGTGGTTTTGTCAATTCTTCTTTTACATGGGATTGCCAATCTTCTTAAAATGTTAGTGATGACAGAACAAAAATAACGCGTGGGAAGAAATAAGTAAAACAATATCATTACACATAATACTGAATATCCTCCCTTCTATTTCTAGGAAAAAGCGAGGGCAGGTTGACGTAACATGACATTACAGAAACTGCAAAACCAAGCAGGAAAAGGATGGATATTGGGTAACTGAAGCATATGCATGCATAACGGATCAATTCATTCATTTTTCCCCCCAAATTGACTCAACACATCATCCTTGTGGATTTGAGGTAATATAGAATGTATGAGCGACCCAAGTCACCATGGTCACAACTGGAAGAAATTCTGGAACAAAAAGTGAAGAATGAGACTGAAGGATCAGACCAATGGATAAGAAAAGGGAAGTATCATGGAAGGTTGTGCTGCAGATTGGGATAATTTGGGCTGATTTACCAGTTCTGTCTTAAAGGCACATCCAGACATTAAGTTACAAATAGTCTGTCCAAAATTGTATAAAAGTGAAAACTGATTAAACCTAAATTGGGTGGACTTGTGACAGTTTATCAAACTTTTACTGACTCTGACTTTAGGGGTATCTATAGGTTGCTAAAGGAATGTATCATCTTGGAGCATAAGAAGGGAATTTCTCATTGGCAGGTCCCAAAAATGTTTGTTCCTGAATAGCAACAGAACACTTTGGCTGTGTCTACACTACAAAAATAATTTTGAAGTTGCTTACTTCGAAGTGGGGAGAACAACTTTGAAGTCCTTACTCCATTCCCGGGAATGGAGTAGTGCCCTACTTCAAAAGTTAACTTCCAAGTAGGGCGTGTGTAGACGCTCAACTTCAGAGTTGCTTACTTCAAAGTAGTTAACTTTGAAGTAAGGAAAAGTAGTTAATTGAGTTAACTTCGAAGTACGGAAAAAAAAAATCTGTAGATTCTCTGCTGGCTACTTCGACATAGTGCCTAACTCCAAAGTTAGTTCCTACTGTAAACGCACCCTTTTAAAAGAATCAAATTTTAAATCATTTCATAAAAATCCAAATTTATGTGTTGCTTAGCAACAACTATACACCTCAGGCACTAATTGTCTGGCAGGTATATTAAGCCTAAAAAATATCAAGTCATTGCCACAGGGACAAGGCTGTGCCACCTAAGAGCATGCAGCCTTCACCTAGGACCTTCTTTTTCTCCAATAAGATGCCATTAAAGTCACACATTCTCTGAAATCCACTCCTTTTAAATGTGGTCTTTTAAACTAAGTTCTTTGGGGCAGCAGTGGTCATTTACTTCAGGTGCACTCAGAGCTTAGAATAATATGGTCCAAATAAGGTAGAGGTCTTTAGGCACCGCTGTCACATAAATCAAAATTAATCACCACCTCCCTTAGCCAAGATGCTCTTTGGCAACTAATCCTGCTACAGACAATGAATCACTTGTCAACCTTTCGTCGCTGCAGGGTGTTAGCCTGCAGTGTCAGTTCACAGAACACTGGACACCCTGTTACCAGCTTGTAGGAGGAAAAACATTTGGCGACTCTTGGCATTTGGTTCCCATGATTTGCTGGGCCTGAAGTCTGTAACTCTTCCTGCTCTCCAGTCCCTGCAAGGCTGCTGGCTTCAAAAACTTCATTAGTAATCTGAAAACTTTATTTAAGAAATCATCCTGTTACATAGTTGAGAAATGAGGGCCTTATACTTAGGACATTAGATGAATGGACAAAGGAATCAAAGTGACTAGGCAAGCCAACTCATTTATGTCCTGCATGTTTCATAGCTTGCAACATCCACCCAGTGCCTGACTTTTATATTGCCTTTCACGTAATGAACTCTTAATCCTACTTCATTACCTGACTTGTGCCCAGGTAGATCACCTTCCACTATAACTTGCAGTACATGAAAAAAAAATAGGTTAAAAGTTCATATTCTGACTGCAGCTACTCCCGGGTGGTGGGTCTGAGAAGACAGCACAAAGAACCCCTTTTCAAAATTGCTAGGAGTGCTCCCCAAATCTGGCTTACACACTGGCCAGGTATAACTTGTTCCAACGTGCAGCCACTTTGGACCCCAAAAATGAAACAGCATTCAGTGCCTTCTCTGCCTCACGTTTAAACTTGGAAAATTTGGCCCTGAGCATCATGGTTTTTGCACTCAAACACATACATAAAAGTTTTCATTCCTGTTGTTCAAGTTGGACAATTTTCATGCCATCTACACATATGATAATGTGCAGGTTTGGTATGGCTGTGAAAGAGCAAGAATACCACCCTTCATGAAAAGACAGGAGGCCTTAAAAGAAAATCTACAGCTTGATTCCACTGACCTAAAAATCTCCTAATATGTAATTCTCCCATTTAGCTTTGACTTTGCAAGATCACTCCTGCTGGGTTGCAATGTGTTTAGTGTATTTTAATTTCAACTTCTTAGGCACAAAACTGTGATGTGCGTGTTTGAACATTACGAAAGTAAATTTCTAGGCCAGCCTTTCTGCCATGGTAGTCTAGCTGAGTGTGGCAGATACAGCACAGGGGCAACCAAAACTGCCTTGTAAAAAAAATGAAAGGGATTTGAGAAGACGACAACATTTCTGACATTTATTTAATTGCCATATGGGTGTGCATATGTGAAAACCTCAGGTCAAAAGATTGCTGGACCAAAGTCAGTATCCATTTTGGTAAAGCAGAACCAAAAAGAATTATCGATAGATTACTACGCTGGTTCTTCCACTGAGCACTACACAGTGATCCAAGCAGTACACTGATGTACACTCCTTGGAACTATATTTAAGCAAGAGATATGGCAGGAGATGTAAATCTGTTCCATCTTTTTTTACTGCAGGTCAGTAAGATCCTTCACTCCTAAAGCCAAACAGCTTATCTCTGTAGCTTTCCTGATCCTGTTGTTCATGATCCATGCAAGGATTCTCACCTCCAGAGTGTTTAATCTTTTGTATTGCAGACCACGATTTATATCCTGTTACTGTTTTCATTGCCATTGATATACTTCCCTCCCCCCAAGCTCCTCAAGAACCCCCTGGCGATTTTTGTCTCTTTTCCCATATGCTTCCCATTAGGGTCTCAGCAACCTTGAGTCCATGTACATCCACACTGTTCTGCCCAATGGAATAAATGGGAGGAATATTCCATATGGCTCCTGGAACTTTCAATCAGTTTCAGAGCTGCACTCATCTTCTACATATGCATTGTCAGTTAATTGCACTGGTCACTTTCTCTGTGTACTTCTTTGGCAGATGATCTTTAGGTAACTCTCAAGCACATGGTATACTTGTACATAGGCTTCTAATAAATACCAGCATCGTACAATAGGAGATTAAAATATCTGCTGCCCGAAATTTAATCTATTTTGTGTTGAAGTTAGACCAGGGATTTAACAAAGTCCTCCTATAAATACCTACAAAACTAATTTAGAGTAAATTGGCCTGTGTATAGCAAGACATAAACCCTACAACGTACAGTGGCAGAAGTCATCGCTGGTAAAAATCAAGACTTAGTTTGAGAAGAGACATTCATTTGCAAACAGGTAGAAAACAAAGAAGTGCAAATACGTTTAGATCAACAGTGTGCACATTCAAGTACAGCTCTGACCATGAGGCCTTTATAAAGAGATCTGAAAACATGACAATGAAGTATTGTTAAAGTAAACAGTTATTCGATCTCTAGACAGCTTTGACATTTTAACATGTTAAATTGTGCTCCAAATGCTTCTTTATAAAAGCTGATCATTTTGTCCCTGAAGTGTTGTCTGATATTTTCAGCCATGCTTTTGAAATATGGTTTTTTTACTGCACTTTTCTCCCTGACCACCATTCTTATTTCTCATAAAAGAGAAACAACAACATTCAGTTTGTATCAGCTGAGTCACAGAACTGTCCATAAGAATCTTCCCCTTGTTACAACCTGACACCTAATTGTCATTTACCATTTTAATCTAAGGCAGGCACATTAAAGTGAGACAAAACTTACCTAAAAACAAAACAGCGTTCCCCTCTGCCCCCCAACACAGTGCCACAAAAATCCATCGAGTCAGTCTTCCAACAAATACATTGACACTAAAAATCAAAAACTAGCTGTGCCATAAGCATCAGAACCTCCATATTTATTCTTACAGGGAGACAGAGTATGAGGAAATTATTACTGATGAGAAATGCTTCCATAACGCCTTTCATCCAAGGACCTAGAAGTATTTCACTATCATTAAGCACCACAATGCCCCTGCGATGCAAGTGCTGAATCTATTTTTATAGATGAGGCCATTGAGGCACAAAGACATTAATTAGTTTGCTTACAGTCCTCAGACTAGCTGTGAAGCCCTGCGCTCTAATCACTATATAATGCTTCCAAATTCATGCTAAAAACAAAAGCTCTGATTCTGAGTGAGCTGCAGACAGGCAGATCCAGACTGCCTTCACAAAGGAAAAATTACTTTCCCCTGCTTAGATACAGGTAACTTCTAGCAGGTTGTTTTTGTGTTTTGTTTTTTTTAAATTATTTTTGTATTCTGGAACTGCACCCTTTCTGCCCTGTTGTGTTACTGTTATATAAATGCTATTGTCTCAGAGGGGTAGCTATGTAAGTCTGTAGCTTCACAAAAACCAAGCAGTCCTGTAGCACCCTAAAGACAACCCAATGAATAAATTTATTAGGAAATGAGCTGTTGTGAGTAAGACCCACTTCTTCAGAGCCAAGTAGAAAACAAGAATCCAGAGTTTGTGTAGTGGAGGGGGGCCCTCCTCTTTCCTTCCCCACTCCCTGCTATATAAATGTATATCACTTATTCAGACAGTTTTGTATTAGGACAGAGAAAAGGTCACTAAAGAAACAGAGAAAAAATTATGAGCAGTATATTAGCCTTATAAAACAAAAACTAAGAATAAGTGCTTCTGGTGACCTTTCACTGTGTCCACTAAGTTATCTAAAAACAAAGTTTTATCTGCTTTATAATGTTAATCAACAGGAAATGACAATCCAACTGCTGGAAGTTTATTTGCACCAATTAAATATTTGCTTCCCAGAATTTCTCTTTCCATTGATCAGATTTAAAGTGCAATTCACCTCTGCTGGGAAGCACTTCTAGAAGGTCAAAAATAGACTTGTGCCATTTCACTCACTTTCTATTAGAGATGTATCAAACTACCCATGAACATTCACGCTGTATATCACTGAACACAAATGGGCCCAATGACCTGTAGAGAACAAGGATACGGAGCAACCTAATAGACATGCTGACAAAAATACAATATTTGGGTCATATTATACAACATAAAAACAATTACTTTCAAAAGTTTCACTAGAAGGCAGAGGTTACTAAGAAGTGCAGGCCACAAAAAGAAGACCTTAGTTTTTATTCATTAAATGTAGCATGTTAGAGGTGATGTCATTTTATAAATACATTTTTTGCTAGGGGCTGTTAATATATATATAGCACCAAAAGAACTGGTCTCCACAGCCTGTTATCAGTCAGGAGATCTGTTCACAAAACACAGATTAAATTCCAAATATATGAGCATATACAACAAAGATTCCCAGGGGTGTTTTGGCTTTTTTTTTTTTTTTTTTTTAAAATCTGCATAAAGACAGCGTGAGCTTTCTTATATGACATACATTATTTTCTCAGGCATCCTCAGAAATATGTTAGGTGGCATTTTGACAGCAGAAATAGAAATTCAGTGTCATCATTGATGACAGGCCACACATTGTGATAAAAGGGAGAAAAGAGACAAAATAAAGCCATCCCTAAAAATCAGGGGCAATTGAGAGACACAGCTTGAGGTCCCCATACCATTTTTTAAAAAAGAGAATATTTCTTGAGAAAACGTTTCAGCATGTGCAGAGCCCCGTCGCCACAGAACATATTTGAATGAATGACAGTGAAAGAGGAAATCATATTAAATGTTGAAAGCAGCTTCAAATTATTATGCATTTTCCAATACAACATCCAATAATTGCATTAAGTTTCCTCCAAGGTAGTTAAATATGTCATTACAACTAACTGAAAACACACACTACATTAATACTGCCCAAGTATTCTATGCACAGAACTTTTTGCAGATCCCTGCTAAAAGTTTAGTTCATTGAGAAGTATACTAGTGATAATTTTTATCAGCTTCAGAGTGCATTACTACCATTTACCTGGCACCTTCTCAGCTGTCTCCCAGCAACAGTCTTCAGTATATGAATGTTTCCCGCCCCGCCCCCGAAGTCCTTGAAAGTGGGTGCAATTCATCCATGAGTAAGACATTATCTTAATGCCATCTTTGCTTTTTAAACAAAAATATATTCCAGAAACTGTGACTGTAGAAAAATGGCTTAGTAGATCTTCACTACTTTCCATTTCAAATACACCCAGTTGGTAAGTAAAAAGTTGTTAATCTCCCTTCACAGGTATAACCCCCAAAATCCTACCCTCTGCTTTGGATAATCAAGCTGAGTTCTTTCTACTAGTGATAAAGATTCTGCAAGCCTCAGATCGTTATGTCCTGAGCTACACCTGTGCAGGCCCATTAGCCTTACATGGATATGCCCAGGTGTCCCAGGGGGCATAATTTAGAGACAATGGGGCAGCACAGCTGTCATTCAAGGCATAATTTGGCCTACAGACTCTTCACTGGTGGCAATGATGCACAAGCTGCAGTTAATCCAGGCTGAGTTTGCAGAACTGGCAGTTCGGTAAAGAAAACTGCTTCTGCTGGAAAGTTAAACTTATTTGGTAGGGAATCAGCATGACAGAAGATGTAGGTCTCACTGTGTTGCTCTTGGAGAGTAACTTTACAGGGTAGAAGCATATTGGGTAACGTCCCTAAAAACCAGTAGATTAGACATTTGGATACATAGATCTAGGAAAGGGTGAAGGGGACAGAGTGAGATACCAAAATTTAGTTCTAAACAGTACCACATTCCCAACATTTTATCCTTAGCACCCTTTTATAAGCATTTCCCCCAGCTAGCACACCAACTACCTAACAACACTTCACAGGCATCTCACACCAACAATGTTATTACTCGATCATACTATTTCCCAGCTCCTTCATCCCTCCAGTGTTCTTAGCACCAGTCCCCAGTAAGTCATTCCTTCAGTACGTACCACAGAATTTCATTTTTAGCCCTATAACACTACACCCCAGCACCAAATACATCCCCCTTTTCAATATGTTAACCCTCCAGCCTGAGCCTGCATCAGACACTCACACTGTATTTTCAAAGGGAGGAAAACCAAAACCACCCTCCAAAACGAGCCAGCTGAAAAGGTAACTATGACAGAGAAGGCCCTCAAGTTACCTACAGTCAAATTAGCAGTTTGCTGTGTCTGAAGAAGCAGTAGCCAACATAACATACAGCAAGGAATTCAGGCCCTGGAGGCCACATGGAGCCCCCATACTCTTCCTCTGTAGCGCTCACTCTGTATTCCCTGTAAGGGCAAAAGAACCTGCCCAAAAAGCCGGGGAGGGCTGCAGTCAGGGCCTCCTGCCTCCACCCCTCCTCTTCTGTCTCAGGCCCAGCCCCCAGTCAAGCAGGAAGTGGGCAAGGAGCTACAGACTCACCATCTGCCTGGGGTTGGGGAGCAGCCCCGGCCTGTATCCGCTGTTGAGGGCAGGAAGATCCATGGCTGCCCACTTTGCTCTTACCTGGGCCTGGCTTCCACCCCATCTGCACATACTGTGAAATCCTCAGCAAGTCAGATTGCTTAAGTGAGCCTGCTTTGTTTTTCTCATCAGATGCTATGAGAACAATGTAAGTGCCCATAGTTAAAAGTTACCACACAGCTTTTCCTAAGCAAGCACATTTATTCTTAAGTGGAAGGTATTAGAGAGAAAACAGATTAAAACAATAAAAGGACCTACACTACTAAACTTACCAGAGATCACTCCACTACCAATGAGTGTTCTGGTAGGAGTCAGCCCTTCAAAGCCCTCTAAGGATTCATTTCCATGGTTACAAATTAATAAATATCTTGGCTCAGAAGCAGCACACCCATGAATCTGAACATCACTCCTTCATATAGTTTGGGCTTGTGATCTTGTCCTCGTGTAACCTGCAGCAAAAAAGATCTCTTCCATAGGGCAAAGCTTCAATTGGCTGAACTCTTTAATATCTAAAGCGGGGAATATTTGCATACAACTAGAGATTTTCTTGAAAGCCCACTAACCTTTCAAAGTTTGTTCCAGTCTGGAACTATGACAGAGTGGAAATTTTCTGTAAATATTCCATAGGCATACAGTGTGTGCCTCAGTTTCACCCATATGTAGCATTGTCACTTAGTGCGTGCCAACGGCTATTTACTCTTGAGCAAACTACCACACAGGTGTGACTGATGCCTGGATGTCTGGGGACTGGACCACCATCATAGTAGAATCCCTGAAGATAATGCTAAAGCCCAAACACTTGGACATTTACTACCTAGCAAATACGGAGATCTCATCCACCTGCAGGAAGCCAG
This sequence comes from Carettochelys insculpta, assembly GCF_033958435.1. NCBI lineage: Eukaryota > Metazoa > Chordata > Testudines > Carettochelyidae > Carettochelys > Carettochelys insculpta. The sequence goes on from NC_134138.1 coordinate 227,380,798, forward strand.
CTTTGTTTGACCAGCTGAACCCCAAAGGACTATGGATGGCCATGAGGGACTGGCCCAGAAATTTGAGAAAGAGGACAGAGTCAGAGACAAGGGAGGACTGACCTAGTTCCCAGCACATTTGCCTTCCACCGGGCTTGCTTGGGGCCTGGGTAACAAGAATGGATCGTGCTGTAACTTTCTTTTCTCTGTGCCAGACAGGGACTTTCTATACTGTGTTCCAGACATCTAATAAACCCCACTGTTTTTACAGCACTGGAAGAGAGTCACTGAAGATGGTGAAGGTGAGTGTATGTGGTCAACTTTGGAGTTACAAGGCTTTCTCAGGAGTCCAACTCAAGTGGAGTTGCTGAAGAGAGCTCACAGTGCAAAGGGGGGCTGAAGTCTTCAAGGTCTGGTCCCAAGAAGGTGGTGAAACCAAGTGACTTACCTAGTAAACAAGTATTGTAGTATGATCACACATTGTTTTCCATAACACATATAGCCCAATCAAGGAATGAGGGTAAATGGGATGTAACTGTACAAAAGACTAAAGAAGGAGGGTATGGTTGGGCTGAGAAGAAAAAGAAAATGAAAATAATCAATAGGTGTAAAAAATTCATGAGAACTTCACTCTTTCATTTTGAATGATCCAGGCCAGTGGTTCTCAAACTGTGGGCCAGGATCTAAAAGCGGGTTGAAACTCTATTTGAAAGGGGTCTTCAGGACCAGTTTAACACTTGCTGGAACCCAGAGCTGAAGTCTGAGCTTTCTTTTTCTGCCCTGCTGAGTAATGTAATAATTTAGTTGTCAGAAGGGAGTCATGATGCAGTGAAGTTTGAGAACTGATGATCTAGGCCACTCACAGCTTTGTCTTCAACCCTCCAACATGACTAGTGAGAAAGAGGTCTGTAACAAGTCCCTGGTCAGCCCCCTATGGGTTTTGTGCTTTTTGGAGGGTATCATCGTGTGCCTGTGAGATTCATGGTGACCCTTCAAATGGTCCTGGCTCCACATTCTTTTTCTGGGGCAGCTCTCCTGGGGAAGGGTGGGGGAAACCCAGGCTCACCCACTACTCTGGCCTCCAGTGCAGGACCCTAGACTGGTGGCAGCTGATGGGGCTTTTCCTCTGCTCCAAACACAGCAACCTTTCCCTGAGCCATTTCTCCCACTGCTTCCTTCTAGCACCTGCTCCCTTGTACCTGGCTGAGCCTCCTCTTTCCTCCAAACCTCAGTTCTCCAGTGTCACTTCCTGGTCCATTCTTCTCCTCCCCCCCCCCCCGCCCAGTACACACAACCTTTTATAGTAGGCCAGTTGGTCTTAACCTTTTTGCTGCAATGTGGGTCTTACTGAGCCCCAGCTGCCTGCCTTCTCTGTTGGGCCACATTCTCTGTGAAGCTAGGTGAAGAACAAAAAGGCACTGATCCAGGTCCTAGTATAAGTGTCTTCCACCAGGCTCTTGTAGCATGCTGCCTGTCGTCTACCACTTGTCATACACCAGGAGAATAAAGCTCCAAAGCACAGAATTGGGAGCAGAGTACATTTATTTTACTTTGATTTAATTTAGTGGTTTCTTTTTGGGGCAGGCAGAGTAAAACTGAGTCTGCTGTCCCTGAAGCCTTGCCTAGTTCAAAAAGTAACTTAAAAGCCTCCTGATCATGAAAACAACAGTGTTATAAGTGCCTCTAAATTAAGCTACCAGCAAGATACTCAGTTTGCTATATTTCCTCACAGCAAAAATACACCAGAAAGAAAACCACAACAGTATTCTCTGCAAACCCATATCCCTTACTTAAATGCAAGGACAAGAATAAAAGGGAGTATTTACAGCCTGATGAAGGATAACTCTTCCTATCCTATATGGTAAATGGCACAATCCTGATGTCACAGTCATTTGGCATCAGGCAGGCTTTCCTGGTAAAATTAAAAGGACGCGGTCTACGGTAACCTCTTCGTATTGATTCATTCCTCCTTTTCAGGCATGAGTGCTGCTGGAACAGATTGTCTCCTATTGTGCAAATTCCAGTGACATTTCATTCACCCACTGGCAGCCATCCAAGCCTATCTGGACAAGCAGGCCTCACTGAACTGGGGACTTCAGGTTTTTTCCCACTGTGTTTATCAGCAGTTTCATGCTGTTGAAGTGATCTTGGCAGTACCATTCCCAGTAATCCCTCACTCTCGCTATGGCATTGTTTTGAAAAACACAGCTTTCCTTGCTTCTTCAAGGTTTATCATCTTTCAAGCCTTGTATCTATGAAGTATGTGTAATTAAATCACATTCTTTATATAAGCATGTCGTATAAAATCAATATACTGTAATCCATAATACAATTCTTAGAACCACAATTACATTAATTAGCTGTCTATTAAACCTTAAAATTAAAATTCCACTATAGACTCTGAGCCTGTAAACACTAAAGCACTGCATACATCTACTCAAATGATTATCCCCAGTTCTCCCGGATCCTGAAATTAAACCCACAGATGCAGTCCATTAATGTCAGCCGGGCTCCAAACACGTACAAACAGTCATCTACTTGTGTTCAGTTGCAGGATCAGCTCCAAAATATCTAATGAAACTACTCACATAAGTAAAATTATATGTATGCTTAAAGGGTTATTGGAGCTGTAACCACTATCCCCAGGCAAAGTTATTTCATACCTAGTTGAATACAGTGTATAAATTCCTTTAAGACACAATGCGGCCTATAGATGTACAAGGGAATAACAATCTGCCTCCAAATATCCAGAAGTGTGTGTCAGACAACCTATTCCCCATTGGAATAGCAAGAAACATGTATGTGGATATAGATATGTGTGTCAGGTGACAGCTTCTGCAAGTTCCTTGGATCATGAACCAGGTGTTATCCGATGGATGCTCCTAAAAATATAGAAATTAGGAACTCTGGGAAGTTCCAGAAATAGATGAGGATGAAAATGCTGCCTATTTTAGCATTAGTGAAGATGCTTATCTCTTTGTTATATAATCACCAACAAAGTAATCCCTCAAAGCCATATGTGGGGGTCAAAGCCAGCCTTAAAAGTACTGATAGTACCAGAGAAACCCATGAAAAATTACTGATCTTTAAACAAATAATAATCTGGGTTCAGTGCACTGTCAAAAGCAGAGGGAAGGATACGATGAGTAAAACTGAAAGATATCCATGCTCAGACATCTGAAGATAATGAGTCTCACATCTCAACAGTTTCTGTTATCTTTTCGTACACGTTTAGATTGAAGGAGCGTGAAATGGGTTTGTATGTTTGTGTGTTTGTTTTAAATAACCAGTGTAAGTTCTGCTATCTTCACACAAGGTAAAAACCGGTTGTTTGTAGAATGGAAGACTGGTGTGTCAGCCAGTGAAAGTGCATGAAATGAACCATTATATGCATGGTCAGTTCCTAAACCCATTCATGTAAAATAAGCCATTATTTCCTGGGCATACTGCTAGGATCACTGGACTAGAGAGACAGTGTATGAAAGCTTTACTCATTAGCACATATTTACTTTGCCTGCTGCCCACCCTGTTCGTCTATATAGTATCAAAACAAAAAAGGCAGTCAAGTAGCACTTTAAAGACTAACAAAATAATTTATTAGATGAGCTTTCGTGGGACAGACCCACTTCTTCAGACCATAGCCAGACCAGAACAGACTCAATATTTAAGGCACAGAGAACCAAAAATAGTAATCAAGGTTGACAAATCAGAAAAAAAATATCAAGGTGAGCAAATCAGAGAGTATGGGCGGGGGTCGGGGGGAGTCAAGAATTAGATTAAGCCAAGTATGCCAAAGAGCTCCTATAATGTCCCAGAAAATTTGCATCCTGGTTCAAACCACATGTTAATGTGTTGAATTTGAACATAAAAGAGAGTTCATGGGTTAACCCAGGTGGAAGTGGAACTTTCAATCTAGCTCCTCCTCTGCTATCAGTCAATAAGGGCACTAAAGGCACCCTTCCCTCCTTTCGAGAAGACATAATTATTTCTCTTACACTACAGAAAAGCCTACCATATGTAAATATAAGTCTGGAGAATCTCATCAGCCCTACTCATAAAATGGATTTGGCATTATCTTCAGAAGCCAATATCAACAAGGCCCAAATTTAATACCTGTCACAGCCCTAGAAAATCCCTTGGTTTTCTGCTCTTAATCCCCATTAAAGGGGTAGCAGCTGTTCATCTAAAAATAACATAAGCCAGAACAAAATATTCTGATTTCACATGGAAGAGCTAAGCAAAGAAGCCCAGATCCACAAATGGACTCTTTTCCCAGAGCTGCATCTGAGAAAAGTCATTCAGACTGACTCTGAGATGGTAGGATGCAGCCTCTGGACCATCATCTTAAACTCAGTAATAGTTAATGGGGAAAATGCAAAATGTACTGCTGATGGCAACCAGCCAAACCACAATTCTTAAAAACTATCTGAATTAATACCACTATAATACACAATTTCCCTTTCAATCATTGTCGCCAATCACAGCTCTTATACAGTTCAGTGATTTATGGGACTTAGCATGGAATTTCTTCATACATTCAAGACTTGAGCTATACAGAGAATAAGTGGTTATCTCATACTCTATTGTTTGCCACTAATGCTGAATTATATGGGGGGACTGCGTTGTGAGCTGATGGGTTGAATATTTGTCTGAGTGTCTGAGCATTTGTTTTGCAAAGAGGGGCAGTTTGAAAGCACATTTGGCAGTTGGATAGGTTTGCAAGGTGTGAATTGGAAGTGCTTTGTTCCTTCAAGGGCTGATTAGATTGGAGGCAAGGCTTTGAGCTGGAGGTCTAGCCAGACAGCAGCCTTATAAGAAGGCAGCCACAGCAAACACTGTGAGCAGCAAACAGAGAGTTTGCCTGGGAGTTCGCCTTGGGTTGAAGCCCCATACCTGTTGTCTCCTTCTCATAGGGGTGTTTCTATTGTGCCATTCAAGGCGGCACTAGAAACATCTAGGGGAGCTCTCTGAAGAAAGGGGAAAAATGTGTGGTGACATGTCTACTGACAAGTCTGCTGTTGTGACTGTTAGCCGGTGGCCGGGTAATGTGCGGTGAGGTACTCCCCTGGGTCCTAAACAACCCAGTTTTTTACTGTTAGAGCAGGGAGCTGCTAGCACTCTCACCCACAACCAGGCTGTAGTAACCAAACGGTTACAGTTCTTTTGTTGTGCCGGCTGTGTTGCAGTGACAAAAGGGTTAACAGCAGTCAGGCTTAGATCTTAACTAGTTACAAGTTTATTTAAGCAACAGTTATAAGTGTGCAGTTACAAAAGGCTATTGTCTACTTCTTATATGCTAGCAAAGTACAGGTGTTAACAAGTTACATTACAATCCAATACAAAGATATCTTTTACCATCTAACACAATGATATCTTGATACAATGACGTCTAGTTACAGAGCTCTAATTCTTTAGGTGTGCACAAAAAAAACGGAGACCTAGCATGGGTATATCTTACCCTCTCTGCGTCTCTCGATACCAGCGTAGCCAAGCCGGATCGGTCACTCAATTCCGCGGAAAGACGAATACGAGGTTGGGCGTCCCTAGTTGCGGACCTTGGGAGGCAATCACCTGACCCGACCAGCAGGTAGTTGGTGGAGATGCACTCAAAGTTAGAGTTCTGCTGGACCCACCTTTTATACCCCTTTTGGGTTACGTATTCTCTTTCTTATCTAAGGTGCCAGATCACACTGGTCTGTCTTTGTGACACCAGTTTGTTACAAGGGCATTTCTTACTTAATTTGCACTTGTAAGGCAGGAGATAAGCAATTTGAGAGTACAGGACATAGTGTGGGCGGGGACTTCCCCTTTTGGGATGGTTGTGTGGTCATCAAATTCATCAATGCCAGCTGGGGTGATTTCGTGAGGGTCCCCACCCCGCCCTCTCTTGTTGACAGTTTGGCCTGTTAGCCTTTTATCTGTACTTTCTGCTTCTCAGGGTCACGATAAGCTAGCACATCTGGGCCTCAATGAGGGCATCAAAGACTGTGCTGTCAGCAGCCATTTCCGTGCCCTGTGTGCTCCTCAGTGGGGGGGGGCAGCGAGCAAGCTGGCTTGTAAGGGGGAGACTTTGTCTGGCTACAGTGACCTGCACAGCGTGTGCCATGTTTGTCTTCCTTCCAGATTATAGGAAGAATTTTGTATATTCCAAGTGCAAGCTGTTTGCCATTTTGTAAGAGAAGGTTAGAGGACCTGAGGCACAAGTCTCAACCCTCCAGTCCATCAGAGAAGGTGAAGACTTTCTGGATAGTAGGCACCATTTCATACTGCAGGAACAGCAGGCTGTTCAAAAAAAAGGAAGAGAACTGGAAGCATGTTACCTCCAGGAGAAAAAAAGCCAATTCAGGTCTCTCCAATTCCCACAACCGCTGTCAGCGTCTTTGCACATGTGATACAGTGGAGATAGCTGGGGCAGATACTTCACAGGGAATGGATGAGAAGACCCCATGGATTGTAAGGCATGGGATGTGCAGTCCTAGGGATGGGGAGATTCCACAACCACCACCCCTAAGAGAAGATGACAGGTGGTGGTGGTTGGGGACTCCCTTCTAAGAGAGATGGAGTCATCCATCTGCTGTCTGGACCTAGAATACTGGCAAGTTTGCTGCTTACCGGGAGCTAGAATCAGGATAATACAGAGTCTCTTCTAAAAATCATCAAACTTGCAAACTATTACCCCTTCCTACTTCTCCATGTAGGAACTAATGATACAGCCAAGAGCAACCGTGATGAGATCACTGCAGATCACATAACGCTAGGAAGAAAGCTCAAGGAATATGGAGCACACATATTCTCGTCCATCCTCCCTGAGGAAGGAAGGAGTCCAGGTCGGGATCACTGAGGTAAATGTATGGTTGCATAGGTGGTGTTGCAGAGAAGGATGTGGTTTCTTTGATTGTGGGATTCTGTTTCATGAGCAAGGATTGCTAGGAGGTGATGGGATCCACCTAATGAAAAGAGGAAAGAGCATCTTTGCGGGCAGGCTTGCAAACCTAGTGACAAGGACTTTAAACTAGGTTCATTGGGGGACAGTGACACAAGCCCTGAGGTAAGTGGGGAAGGAGTAGGGAACAACAAAATAGGCTTCCTGGGTGAAAAGGAGAAAGTGAGCCAATCAGCCACTTCTCTAAGGTGCCTGTACACAAATGCAAAAAGCCGGGGAAACAAATAGGAAGAATTAGAGGCCCTGGCACAGTCAAAGTAGTATGAGGTGGTTGGAATAATGGAGACCTGGTGGGATGACTCACATAACTGGAGCACTGTCATGGAAGGGTATAAACTCTTCAGGAAGGACAGGCAGGATAGAAAAGGAGGAGGAGTTGTGATTTATGTGACAGTAATATGATTACTCAGATCTCCAGTACATGGAAGGAGAAAAGCCAGTTGAGTGTCTTTGGGTTTAGCTTAGAAGTGGAAGAAACAGAGGTGATGTTGAGGGTGGTGCCTGCTGTAGGCCACCAGATCAGGTAGATGAGTTAGACAAGGATTTCTTCAGACAACTAAGAGAAGCTTCCAAATCACAGGTGCTGGTTCTCATGGGAGACTTTAATCACTCAGACATTTGTTGGGAGACCAACACATACAATCCAGTATGTTTATGGAAAATGTTGGAGATACCTTCCTGGTACAAGTGCTTAAGGAACTGACCAGGGGCTGTGCACAACGTGACCTGCTTGTCACGAACAGGGAAGAACTAGTAGGAGAAATAGAAGTGGGTGGCATCACAGCAATCATGAGATTGTACATTTTAGGATTCTGACAAAGGAAGAAAAGTGAGCAGTAAATACAGACCCTTGATTTCAGAAGAGCAGACGTCGACTCCTGGAGAGAACTGATGAGCAGAACTGGGAAGCTAATGAAGGGGAAAGGAGTTCAGGAGAACAGGCAGCATTTTAAAGAGGTCTTATTGATGACACAGGAACAAATCATCCTGGTGCACACTAAGAAAAGCAAACAAGGTAGGCAACCAACTTGGCTTACCAGGGAAATCCTTGGTGAGCTTGAACTCAAAAAGAATGCATATAAGAAGCAGAAACTTGGACATATGACTAAAGAGGAGTACAAATATGTGGCTGGAGAATGTCGGGGAGTAATTAGGAAAGCAAAAGCACAATTGGAATTGCAGTAAGCATGTGAAGGGCAACAAGAAAGGTTTCTACGGGTATGTTAACAATAAGAGGGTTATCAGGGAGAGCATGGGGCTGTGGGCAGCCCTTGGTGGGGAAAGAACAGGGTGAGAGATATTTAGAAAAGATAGATGCACACAGATCCATGGGTCTGGATTTAATGTATCCAAGGGTACTGAAGGAATTGTCAGATGGCATTGGAGAGCCTTTGGCTATTATCTTTGAAAACTCATGGAGATTGGGAGAGGTCCTGGATGATTGAAAAAAAGGCAAATGTATTCCCCTCTGTAAAAAAGGAAGGAAGAACAATCTGGGGAACTGTAGACCGGTGAGCCTTAACTCAGTCCCCAGAAAAATAATGGCGGGGATCCTCAAGGAATCCATTTTGAAGCACTTGGAAGAGGGGAAAGTGATCAAGAGTAGTCGACATGGATTCACCAAGGGCAAGTCATGCCTCACCAACCTGATGATGAAGTAACTGGCTCACTGGACATGGGGAAGTCCACGGATGTGATTTACCTTGACTTAAGCAACGCTTTTGATACAGTATCCCACAACATTCTTGCCCATAAGTTAAGAAAGTATGGATTGGATACATTGACTGTAAGATGGATAGAAAGCTGGCTAGATGGTCAGGCCCAACAGGTAGTGATCAATAGCTCAGTGTCTGGTTGGTGGTCAGAATCAAGTAGGGTGCCCCAAGGTTCAGTTCTAGGGCCAGTATTGTTCAACATCTTTATTAGTGACCTGGATGAGGGTGATGGATTGCACCCTCAGCAAATTTGAAAATGACACTAAGTTAGGGGGAGAGATAGATATGTTGGAGGGTAGAGATAGGGTCCTGAGTGACTTAGATAAATTGGAGGATTGGGTCAAAAGTAATCTGATGAGGTACAAGGAAGATAAGTGCAGAGTCCTGCACCTGGGACGGAAGAATCCTAAACATTGTTACAGGCTGGCTAAGTAGCAGTGCAGCAGAATAGGATCTGGGGATTATGGTGGATGAGAGTCTGGATAGCTGTGTCTACACGTGCACGCTACTTCGAAGTAGCAGCACTAACTTCGAAATAGCGCCCGTCGCGGCTACACGCATCGGGCGCTATTTCGAAGTTAACTTCGACGTTAGGCGGCGAGACGTCGAAGTCGCTAACCTCATGAGGGGATCGGAATAGCGCCCTACTTCGACATTCAACGTCGAAGTAGGGACCGTGTAGACGATCCGCGTCCCGCAACGTCGAAATTGCCGGGTCCTCCATGGCGGCCATCAGCTGGGGGGGTTGAGAGATGCTCTCTCTCCAGCCCCTGCGGGGCTCTATGGTCACCATGGGCAGCAGCCCTTAGCCCAGGGCTTCTGGCTGCTGCTGCGGCAGCTGGGGATCCATGCTGCAGGCACAGGGTCTGCAACCAGTTGTAGGCTCTGTGTATCTTGTGTTGTTTAGTGCAACTGTGTCTGGGAGGGGCCCTTTAAGGGAGTGGCTTGCTGTTGAGTCCGCCCTGTGACCCTGTCTGCAGCTGTGCCTGGCACCCTTATTTCGATGTGTGCTACTTTGGCGTGTAGACGTTCCCTCGCAGCGCCTATTTCGATGTGGTGCCACGCAACGTCGAAGTTGAACATCGACATTGCCAGCCCTGGAGGACGTGTAGACGTTATTCATCGAAATAGCCTATTTCAATGTTGCTACATCGAAATAAGCTATTTCGATGTAGGCTTCACGTGTAGAGGTAGCCGATATGAGTCAACAGTGTGCCCTTACAGCCAAGAAGGCTAATGGCATATTGGGGTGCATTAGGAGAAGCATTTCCAGCAGATCTAGAGAAGTTATTATTTCCCTCTACTCAGCACTGGGGAGACCTCATCTGGAGTATTGCATCCAGTTCTGCCCACCCCTGCCCCCAGTATAGAAAGGATATGGACGCATTGGAGCAGGTCCAGCAGAGGGCAACTAAAATGATTAAGGGGCTGGAGCTATGAGGAGAGGCTGAGGGACTTGGGCTCATTTAGTTTGCAAAAGAGAAGACTGGGGGCGATTTGATAGCAGCCTTCAAGTTTCTGAAGAGGGGCTCTAAAGAGGATAGAGAGAGACTGTTCTCAGTAGTGACAGATGGCAGAACAAGGATCAGTGGTCTGCAGTTACTGCAGGAGAGATGTAGGTTGGATATTAGAAAAAACTATTTCACCAGGAAGGTGGTGAAGCACTGGAATGCTTTACATGGAGAGGTGGTGGAATCTCCATCCCTAGAGGTTTTTAAGTCCTGGATGGGATCATTTAGTTGGGGTTGGTCCAGCTTCGGGTAGGGGCTGGACTGGATTACTTTCTAGGGTCCCTGCCAGCCCTGGGATTCTGTGATTCTATGATCTTCTTGCAGTTTGGGGAGATGAATCAGTGGTGAGTAGACTTCAGGTGTCCAAGAGAAACACAAGCATATATGATGATTTTCAGAGGTCACTCCCAGGACTCTACACAATGCTGGGTGAAAGTAAAAGAACTCCAGCAGGCCCATCACAGAGTCTGTGAAGCCAGCTGGTGGTCCGGGTCATCTCCAAAGACCTGCTTTTATTACGAACAGCTGCATATGCTTCTTGGGGGTAGGGGGGGGAACCCCACCACATTGCCCACTTTTCATTATGACAGTTGTTTAGGTCCTGGTCTGGAGACTGGGGTGAGCTGAAAAGAGCTGGCTGGCCAGGAGGAAGAGGCCAGTGGAAAGGAGGACAGATGCAACCAGCAGGGGCTTGAGATATTTCTTCCCAACAGCCCAGAGCTCTTCACTCTGGAGCTGGAACCGGTCCTCTCTACTCTGGTTCCCCCAGTACAGTTCCCTCTAAGCCAGTCACCGAGCCCACAAGACTTAGCTATTCTGGTGAATATTTTTTTCTGAATGCTAGAAGCGGGTTGTGGGTGAGTATAGGTATAGGTATGAATACGGGTACAGGTTTTCTATGAATCTGTGCCCCTCAGAACAGCATGTTAATATTTCTGGGGATGGAGCACTTCTTCTTTTTGGAGATGTCTTCAAAGGCCTCATCCAGGCACTCTTGTATTTTTTGCATGAGGTTGTGGGCCTGACTTCTTGCAGCTTCCATGTTGGCGCGCCTTGCCATGCCAGACAACCAGTGTGACAAGGTAAGACTGGGAGGGGGTGAGAACAAGAGGGAAAAGCAGGGCAGGCAAACAAGCAGAGTGTGAGCAACTAGGGAGGAAGCTGCCTGGGGTCAATTGGGGACATCTGGTCCCACTTAAGCCTGCTTGTAAAAGAACCCTTGCCCAGTAGGCAGGGAGAGAGAGAGAGCGAGAGGAGGACAGAACAGAGAAGCAATGCAAAAGCAAAGCAAAGCAGGAGTTTTCTAGGGGCACCAAGAAGACGAGAGGAGTGCTCAGCCACAAGGGTCTAAAGCCCCTGCCCAGGAGGCCCTGAGATTTGGTGTAAGACCAAGCAGGCTGAACACACAGGAGGACCCAAGCCAGAAGGGGGGACAGGCTGCTGCTGCTGCTGCTGCTATTGCCACGGCCACTACCTGGAGGAGGCACGGGGGGGCGGGGGAAGGAATTGTCTGGGGAAGTGGCCCAGGGAAGAGCTGCGGAGCTCATAATGAAGGGAGCCCTCCCCCACCACCAGCAGCCATACAGGGTCCCTGGATCAGAACCCAGAACGAGTATGTGTGGCCCAGACTTCCCCAGACCACCATCTCCTCCCGCCGCCATCTCAAGGGCACCGGTGTCCTGGCTGTAGGAGAGTGGACTAAATGGGGCCTGGAGGCCTGGGAGCCAGGCCAGCACTACCATACCATATATTGATCTGGTATCATGGAGCCACACAGCATTTTGGCAAATTTTCCAGGCTTGTACTCACACAGGATGAGCAGCTCTTCTTTCTTGACATCTGTTAGTTTTAGGAAGGTGATGTCTTCTTTGGCAACCTAAAGCAGCACGGGAATTTGGATTGGATATACATTGCCAATCTTGATTTTTCCTGTCTGGGAAAAAAGTCCTATCCAGGAGCTCTCTGTACAGCCCAGAATTTCTGAAGATATGCACATCGTGAACCTTCCCTAACCATCCCACATTGATGTCAGTGAAATGATCTTTGTGATCTACCAATGCCTGCAAAACTATATATACGTAGAGGCCAGGTGGTCTGGGGTTATGATGGGGATGTGCATGCCATCTATTGCCTCACCACAGTTAGGAAACCCCTGGCCAGCAAAGCCATCCACTATGGCCTGTACATCTCTCAGGGTCACGGTCTTCCTGAGGAGATGCTGACAGATTACATTAGCTACCTGCATCACCATGGCCTCCACAGTAGATCTGCCGTGAATTGATTTTCCACTGACCATAACTGTTAGGCATTGCAAACTTCCACAGAGGGATTGTTAGTTGCTTCTTAACCATTAAAGCTGGCCTCATTCTTGTGTTGCTGCACTTCAGGGCAGGGGCAAACACATCACAAAATTCCAAAAAAGTGGACTTGCATGTGCTAAATTTCTGCACCCATTGCTGGTTGTCCCAGGACTCCAAAATGATGTGGTCCCACCACTCTGTGCTGGTCTCATGAGTCCAAAACCGGTGCTCTGCTCTCAGCAATGCATTCAGGGCAGCCAGCATTTGTGAGTTCTTGGACAGCAGTTGAAAGAGTTCCTCTTCAAAACAGTCATCATACTCAATTAATTAATCAAAAGAAAAACTGCTTGACAGTCCAGGAAGTTGCTGTAACAGTGTGTGCAATGAGTTGAAGCATTTGAGGAGCTATGCTTGTTAGCACTGTGCTGGAGAAAATGGCACAATTTCCCATCATTTTCACATAGTTAGTGGGTGCTTTGAATTCTGGGACAGTGCTTTGCATTCTGGGATAGTGAGATCAACCACCCACAAGCAACTGGGGCTAAGGCACTGAGGAATCAGTACCCACAATGCATTGCTCACTCAGTGGAACTTGGATAAGGCAATGGGGATGCAAAAAGTCAACATGGAGAATGGTGGATCGAATTTCCAGAAGCTTTGTGGACATTTAAATTTGAATTCATAAGAATGACGTTAAAAAATCAAATTTATTAAAAGTCAAGTTTATCTCATAGTGTAGACATAGCCTAAGATAAATTGCCTTTTGGTGTCTTTGATTCATTCGGTGTGGTGTAACTATAAGCAAATTGAATTAATAAGTATTGAATAAACCAGTTTTTACATGAGGGAAGAAACTAAAGCAGTAGCCTTTACTGCAACAAAATCACTCTCTTGTTTATCAGTTGATGTTTATTGAACTTTACAGTGTAAATATATGGTAATAAAGTGCCCTGTGAAACACGTACAAACCATTTTCCTCAATTAGCAAGACTACATAGCTATGTAAGATGACTTGTTATGTATTGTTATGCTAAATACAAATAATTGTGATTCATTAGACTCCTATAATAATGCAATTGGGATGCATGACATAATTGCAATTTGACCTCATTTTAAAATAACTTTGATGGGTATAAGTAGTTGACAGGACATTATGAGCCCCACAAGAAAACATTAGGTTGTGGAATAGTTCCTTAGCAGGCCCACCAGGGGCCCCAGAGAAAAGTGGAAGCGGGGGCCTGGCTCTCCACCTCTGGAAGGGGCAGGGTCAAAAGCAGAATGTGTGGGGGTCAAGGTCTCAAGAAGCATGTCCTAAGGCAGTCAGCCCTTAGCCCTGCTCACACCACAGTGGTGGGTCCCCTGCCCCTCCAAACCTGTGTAGAGCAGCACTGTCATGGGCTTTAAAAGGGGTCTGGAGCTTTGTCCACTACTGAAGCTCAAGGGGTCCCGCTGAAGCTCTGGAACCCTTTGAAATGCCAGGACTCTGTGCAACTGCTCTTATTCCACCTCCCCCACTTCCAGCGGGCATGTAGTTCCTTATGGTCACATTCAGGAAAAACAGGCTGCCATATAATCTAAGATTTCCAAAAGCTGCCAGGGACTTATCTGCCATACTATAAATAACTCATTGTATGATAATCACATGTACTTTTCATATAAAGATATAAATTTTAATGTGAATACTTGGTGATATAGTGCAGTAGCCTCCTACTTCTGGAGCTCTAGGTCCAATTCCTACTTTCATAGCAAGTTGACAAAGAGTTTAATTATGGACATTTGCCAACATTACAAACCACCCACCAACGTAGCACCATTTAAAATAATACACCTTTGCTTAAATGGAGCCCAGATGTGAAACAGCAGAGGCATTATAGGTTACTGCCAAGGCAGTTCTGTGGGCATGTTACTAACTTTCTAGCATTGCCCCCATTTGCAGGCCCTGGCCCTGCTGCTCCCATTGGCACTTGGGGCTGTGCCTGAAATGCAGGCAAGGACAGCATGTGAAGCCCCTCACCTAGAAGTCGTAGGGATATGCTGGCTGGTTCCTGGAGCCACAAAGGGCAAGCCACTGCAGCCAACTGAACTTTTAGTGGCCCTGTTAGTGCTGCTATCCTTTTTGACTGGGTGTTCCAGCTGAAAACTGGACATGTGGTAGCCCTACTGTGTGAGTATATTGGACAGGTCTTGGCACTCATTCAGCAAGCCAGGTAAGCCCATGCCTAGCTTTAAGAATGTGAGTAGATATTTTGAAATGAATGGACTACTCATGTGGGTAAAGTACTCAAGCTTCTTCATGACCATGGTATGAAACGCTAAGTGCTATTTGGCTTTTACGTTAGGAAAATGACCTAGTTCCAAAAATAGCTGTAAGCAACTTGGCCTCTTTATTTTCTCTTTTGTGGAGATGAAAATATATATACTCGGGACAATGGTCTCAAACATCTTTCCATAACCATGCTGAATAGCTATAGGATCTCTGAAATGCTCAGGGCCACTCTCTGCTGATAGCCACAATTATTTTCTTATTGCAGGTGAGACTTTTTATGAGCGTTATATTTACATATAGGCTACATCTACATGACAGGGTTTTTCCAGGAAAACTGGGCTTTTGTTGGAAAAACGCACAGAGTGTCTACATACAAAATGTGCTTTGTCGACAGACTGTTGACAAAACTTGGCACATCCACCAGCAGTGTTATTCCTTTCTGTATCTAGGTATAATGCTTTTCTTAACAGTTTTCTGTTGACAGAACAGCTGTGCAGATGTGCTAGGGCCTTTTTGGCAACAGACAAGGCTTCTGGTTCACTGGGCAGCCCCGTGTGCAGAGCTTTTTGTCAGTCATTCTGTCAAGAGAGGGCCAGGCAGTCTTGCTGCTCTCTGTTGACAGAGCGGATTGCTTTTTTCATCTGCTTTTATGTATAAATTCAATCTGTTAACATAAGTTTTGCCGTGAAATCCCTTCCAACAGTCACTTCTGTCGACAGATGCATCTCGTGTAGACGTAGCCATAAACTATAAAGAAACAAACATAAAATTATTGTGAAAGGTGAACAGGGTGGATTCCATGGTCACGTAGCTGCTGTGCAGGTTGCACTAAAGGAGCAGCTTCATAGCCCCAGCCAACAAAAAGACATATGACAAACAATTCCTTAGAACGGCTCTACCTTCGTGATGTACTTGTGGTGTCACAATAAATCTGCTTGTTCATCAGACACAGATGCAGAATAATTTATAAAGGCTAAACAAGATAGCCTGTACAAAAATCTGTCATCTGAATGGTTCTGTTGCTTGCCACATTAAAGTAGGCTGCACTTTGAGTGCATGGGTACTCCAATTCCTCCCACTCTTTTTTTTTTTAATCACAGAGCTTTCCAGACAACATAGTGTCTTTTGTAAGTTACTTCATTTGTGGTTCTATTTTCCCTCAATGCCTCTGCTTCCATTATCTGTACCCACATAATTCACGTTGCCTTTGGCTGTAGGGGTAGCATATACAATCTCCTTCTCATGAAGTAATCAATAGTGCTTCAGATATAAGGTAGGCAACAAAAGGTAGTAAACAAGTGTCAGCACAATCTTGAAGAGCACTGCATATGTCACTTTTGCAATGCTTTTAGTCTCAATTGACCTGGAAGAGGAAAAAGATGCCATGAAGTCCCTGCTGATCAGATTTCATCAGGTTACCACAGGTGAAGGTTACTGCTGTACACCGAGATCGGTGTTGAATTATCACTTAACTTAAAAATACTTACTGCAGACTGTGATGATATGGTGTTTTGAATGTCGTGAGAGTGTGGTGATGCATAGTATTAAAGGTAAAGCAAATCTTCAGTAACAAAGATGACTATATAGGACCTCTCTCTCTCTCTCTCTCTCTCTCTCTCTCTCTCTCACACACACACACACACACACACACACACACACACACACACACACACACACACACACACACACACACACGCGCGCAGCTCCATATACAAAGAGTTTGTAATTTCTTTGGGCAGGAACCATGTTCTTGTTTTCTGTCTTTACAGCACCCAGCACAATGGAGCCTTGGTCCATGACTGGGGACTCTTGGGTGTTATGGTAATACATGAAATAAACCACATAGGTTTCCATACCCACATAACTCACACTTTTAGTTTCTTACCTCCTCATAATCAGTTATTTCAGAAGTTTTCATAGGGACAGTTTAGGTGGGAATATATTTATCCCCAATTACAGATGAAGTCATAGAGATGCATGTTCGTTGCTGCCAGAAAACCTGCAGGTCTGATCTTCCAAGGACATTCACGAGCAAGAAACCATGTGACTGCTCAGTTCCACTGGCTTCACAGGGACACAGCATGGGCGCAGAGGTCTCTGCTAGCAGACTGATACCACAGAGTCCTTATTATCTAAACATATAGGCTACTTCTACACTGGCCCAAAACTTCGAAATGGCCATGAAAATGGCCATTTTGAAGATTACTAGTGAGCTGCTGAAATGCATATTCAGCGCCTCATTAGCACGCCGCTGGCTGCAGCTCTTTGAAATTGCTGCGTTTCACTCCCGCACGGCTCGTCCAGATGGGGGTCCTTTTCGAAAGGATCCCGCCAACTTCAAAATCCCCTCATTCCATAGGAATGAGGGGATTTTGAAGTTGGTGGGGTCCCTTCAAAAAAGACCCCCATCTAGATGAGCTGTGCAGGAGTGAAACGCAGCAATTTCAAAGAGCCGTGGCTGGTGGCATGGTACTGAGGCGCTGAATATTCTCTTCCACTTCCTTAGTAGTAGAGAGGTCCTCTGAGGTGCCTAGAGCAGCCGTTTGGGAAGCAGCAAGTCAGAGTCCAGCAGGCTGGTATGAAGAGAGTAGCTGGACATAAGCAAGTTCAGTTCCTTGCAAGAGCTGGAGGAGATCAACTGGGCTGCCTGGTGGGGACTCCACCAGGAGAAGGCCTGAGGTGTGGTTTAAGAATATGCTGGAGCCAGGGGATGTTGTCTAGCGAATTATAGCAGCAATGCATTTTTTAAAGGGATATTGCAGACGACTGCTATTTGCCGGGTCCCTGGGCTATGTCTACAGTTGCATTCCTCTTTCAACAGAGGAATGTAAATGAGGAAAATCAACATGCAAATGAGGCACTGATTTACATATCTTGCCCTTCATTTGTATAATACTTTCTTGGAAGAGATTCCTTCGAAAGGAAGAAAGCACTGTAGACAGGGCTCTTTCGAAAATAAACCCCATCTTCAAAAGAACCCGTCTTCCTATTTTGTTTCAGTTCAACCTCAGCTACAGAGGTGCAACTGGCTTCTCCATAACAAACATTCAATTAACTCATTCCCAGGTGATCAGATGCTCCATAAGACTATAAAACTGGGTGTACAAGATCCTCCTTTCCCAGCTCAGAAGCACCACTAATCAGGCAGAAATGGAAGGAAGCTGTTGCACTATCAGGATTTTACAGTCAGGAGGGGACAAATTGTGCTAAGGTGCCTGAATGGCAATGTTTTTTAAGCACAAGACTGTCTTGCAGCATCCCCTCCAGAGAAGTGTTGTCTAGAATACCTGTATTGGCCTGTAAACGTACCTTATTAAAATATGTCAAATTAAAGTTTATGTACTTTAATGTTAATGGATTTCATAAACAGCTTTGAAGCATCTTTGACAGCATGAAATAAGCTTTCATCCAGATCCCAAGAGTTCTAGAGAATTCTGTAATTTCTTACTTTTATCATAAGCATCTGTAACGCTTGAGAAAGTGTAAGTATGAGAGGTGCGAGTGGATAGCGAAAAGCCTTTCTAAATCAAAGGGCAATGAGTCAAAAGTACCAAGAAGTTTACCAGCCTCTAACAGTGAAGAAGCCTCTTAGATAAGGGTTGAGATAATTTTGGTGAAATCACTCTCTTCAGTTATTCTTTTAATATTGCTTGCTAGGGTTAAACACAGAAATTCATGACAAAGAACAAGCACCCTAGGAACAACAGCCACAAGACTGGACCAAAAATCAGACTGGGAAGGTCACCTGACCAGGAATGGACAATGCAGTTTAAGTGAGAAACCACTGATCCCTAATTGAAACAGAAGATCACCAGGGAGATGCTGTGGGAGCATACCAAACATAGTTGCACCCAGAAAAGACTGTAACTTAGGAAGAATTTGTGCTCCTCCTGAGATCACCACAGTGACAACTGGATGGCTGACACCCCAAGGAAAGTAGTGACAAAGACATCACAGACCACTTAGCTGACTGGAGAACAATAGCAGCTCATGATTACTATGAAACCGGAGCCAGAAGACACTGCCTGGTTCCCAAAAATGCAGTTCCTGACTGACTTTCAGGCTCTACAGATCAAGCAAGCTGAAAAGCAGATGCTATTTCTAAGTAAAATTCTTCCTTTCTGCCCTTACCAGGACATTGGATTACCTGCTGGTATGCCTGCCAGGTCCCACATGCAGTGTGTATATTTGTGTGTGTCCAGTAACAACAAGTGCATATATACCCACAGTGAAAATTGGACTGGGCATTAGTTAACCAACATTCAAGACAAATCTAACCATAACGTAAATTACTGTGGGGGGATTAATTAAACTGTACTGAAAGTAACCTTAACATAGGACTCTGCAAATTACTGGGTATATAAAAATTCAAACACTAACCCATTGTATTCATAAGTGAAAGCATAAGATGCTAAGTAAACCACTTAGGTATGACTAGATTAGAGTGATTTGTCAACAGAAGTTTTTCTCAGAAGATATCTTCTGATAAAAGTTCCGTTGACAGATCATGGCCAGACCGCAGGGTGGATCAAAAGTCCAGCTGCTCTACTGGCAAAACAGCCAACAGGAAGCACAGCAGACAGGGTTGCTCCATGTTCCGGAAGTCCTTTGTGTAGACAGTAGTCCTCCCAGGAGGTCCAGACTCTTTTTTTTCTCAACATATCTCTGTAGACAAAGGCATTCTTCCTTGTGGCGACTGGAGTACGGCTGTCGACAAAAGTGTTGCATTCTGTTTACTTATTGGTGACAGAATGCCCTTGCGCATCTGGACACTCTGCGGGTTTTGTTGATGAAATGGCTGTTTTGCCAACAAAACCCTCTAGTCTAGACATAGCCCTAGAGATTAAGCAACACACCCAAGCATGGGTGTTATGTTAACAAAGTGATTTGATTACTCACTGCTCGTGCAATGATTTGACTAGTCATTGCTCTTAAAATAATTTTTTTAAGTTAACCATTTCTAATTTATATTATTATTAACTCCTTGACTTGACTACCTTGATTCACATTGTAATTTCAATCTAATTTTCATATTGTTTAGTTCTTTAGGGAAGTATAAAAAATTAATTAACTTTACGCTTTTGAACAAAAGTTCATTTTTCTTTGATCAAATGGTAATGAGGCAAATAGTCTTAATTAAAGGGACTTCAATTAAATATTAATGAACCATGTGACTCAAGTCTAAAAACCCTATTATCATTGTTATTTATTATTACTATTATTACTACTACAGAATGGTTTGTTGTGTTCTGTTGCAAAAGATCAAAAAGTGAGTGAGTGGGCTACTTGACTCCTAAAAGAGGAACACACTTGTCTGGAAGTCAAGCTAGCTAGCCCCTTACAAAAATTACTTGCTGTCGCACCCAAGGAATGGCATGATGTTAGGATGGTGTGGCTATAAGACATGAGAGAGAGGAGCTGAGGAAAGAGGAGGATCCTGTGTTATCCAAACCAAGTTGCTCAGACTTACTGAAGGCTGGATTTTCAAAAAAGCAAGAAAAAGTGGTAAAAATGAAAGGTTGAAGCATTTTAAGATGGGTTAGACAGACAGACAGACAGGAAATGAACACATACATTTATTTCAGTTCCTCTCTGCTTTATCTTTACATCTTTCATCCTCCTCTTCACTGAAAAATGTCTGTATCAAATTTAGTATTAATAATCTGGATCTTTTTAATTGAACGCCAAATCCCACAGTCTTTTTATACGAGAGACATCACACTGAAGGTCACTAAAAATGAAATGAAATCAATGGTTCGCTTGTGTTCAGATCCCCAGTATGTTACCTTTTGAGATCTAGTCTCTCTTTCCCCAGACCCTTTTGAGAAAATTGGAGTGCTCAGAAGGCCTTGCATCAGTTTGATTCCATAATGAGAAACTCAATCGCTTTCATGTTTAATTTAAAACAAGCATTCTTAATACCTTGATTTATACCTAACAGCTCAGAGTATCCTTCCTTGCCTAAAGGTTACCAAAATTCATAGCAACATTTGACATTCAGGGCAAAATTTTCAAAAGCAGTGACTTTCAATGAGACCAACTAATGAGTGCCTCAGTCACTTGAGCAACTACATCACATAAATGCTTCTGAAAATATTACCAAATATTTAACTGGAATTGTACATGCTAACAACTGACTCTCGCATTATTTTGTACTATAGCCCTCTATTGAGGCAGCATTAAGCTGCTGCTTTCACGTTTGGAAGGCAGTCACACAGTGGGTGGTTAAGTTCAACGATTTTGTAAAATTTCTATATTTCATGCCTGATCACAATACTGCATCACTGTGCTGTTACTATGTGCCCTCTGGTTTCAGCTGTTGCCTTAAAATGTGCCAACATAACATACAGCAAGGAATTCAGGCCCTGGAGGCCACATGGAGCCCCCATACTCTTCCTCTGTAGCGCTCACTCTGTATTCCCTGTAAGGGCAAAAGAACCTGCCCAAAAAGCCGGGGAGGGCTGCAGTCAGGGCCTCCTGCCTCCACCCCTCCTCTTCTGTCTCAGGCCCAGCCCCCAGTCAAGCAGGAAGTGGGCAAGGAGCTACAGACTCACCATCTGCCTGGGGTTGGGGAGCAGCCCCGGCCTGTATCCGCTGTTGAGGGCAGGAAGATCCATGGCTGCCCACTTTGCTCTTACCTGGGCCTGGCTTCCACCCCATCTGCACATACTGTGAAATCCTCAGCAAGTCAGATTGCTTAAGTGAGCCTGCTTTGTTTTTCTCATCAGATGCTATGAGAACAATGTAAGTGCCCATAGTTAAAAGTTACCACACAGCTTTTCCTAAGCAAGCACATTTATTCTTAAGTGGAAGGTATTAGAGAGAAAACAGATTAAAACAATAAAAGGACCTACACTACTAAACTTACCAGAGATCACTCCACTACCAATGAGTGTTCTGGTAGGAGTCAGCCCTTCAAAGCCCTCTAAGGATTCATTTCCATGGTTACAAATTAATAAATATCTTGGCTCAGAAGCAGCACACCCATGAATCTGAACATCACTCCTTCATATAGTTTGGGCTTGTGATCTTGTCCTCGTGTAACCTGCAGCAAAAAAGATCTCTTCCATAGGGCAAAGCTTCAATTGGCTGAACTCTTTAATATCTAAAGCGGGGAATATTTGCATACAACTAGAGATTTTCTTGAAAGCCCACTAACCTTTCAAAGTTTGTTCCAGTCTGGAACTATGACAGAGTGGAAATTTTCTGTAAATATTCCATAGGCATACAGTGTGTGCCTCAGTTTCACCCATATGTAGCATTGTCACTTAGTGCGTGCCAACGGCTATTTACTCTTGAGCAAACTACCACACAGGTGTGACTGATGCCTGGATGTCTGGGGACTGGACCACCATCATAGTAGAATCCCTGAAGATAATGCTAAAGCCCAAACACTTGGACATTTACTACCTAGCAAATACGGAGATCTCATCCACCTGCAGGAAGCCAGCTTTGTTTGACCAGCTGAACCCCAAAGGACTATGGATGGCCATGAGGGACTGGCCCAGAAATTTGAGAAAGAGGACAGAGTCAGAGACAAGGGAGGACTGACCTAGTTCCCAGCACATTTGCCTTCCACCGGGCTTGCTTGGGGCCTGGGTAACAAGAATGGATCGTGCTGTAACTTTCTTTTCTCTGTGCCAGACAGGGACTTTCTATACTGTGTTCCAGACATCTAATAAACCCCACTGTTTTTACAGCACTGGAAGAGAGTCACTGAAGATGGTGAAGGTGAGTGTATGTGGTCAACTTTGGAGTTACAAGGCTTTCTCAGGAGTCCAACTCAAGTGGAGTTGCTGAAGAGAGCTCACAGTGCAAAGGGGGGCTGAAGTCTTCAAGGTCTGGTCCCAAGAAGGTGGTGAAACCAAGTGACTTACCTAGTAAACAAGTATTGTAGTATGATCACACATTGTTTTCCATAACACATATAGCCCAATCAAGGAATGAGGGTAAATGGGATGTAACTGTACAAAAGACTAAAGAAGGAGGGTATGGTTGGGCTGAGAAGAAAAAGAAAATGAAAATAATCAATAGGTGTAAAAAATTCATGAGAACTTCACTCTTTCATTTTGAATGATCCAGGCCAGTGGTTCTCAAACTGTGGGCCAGGATCTAAAAGCGGGTTGAAACTCTATTTGAAAGGGGTCTTCAGGACCAGTTTAACACTTGCTGGAACCCAGAGCTGAAGTCTGAGCTTTCTTTTTCTGCCCTGCTGAGTAATGTAATAATTTAGTTGTCAGAAGGGAGTCATGATGCAGTGAAGTTTGAGAACTGATGATCTAGGCCACTCACAGCTTTGTCTTCAACCCTCCAACATGACTAGTGAGAAAGAGGTCTGTAACAAGTCCCTGGTCAGCCCCCTATGGGTTTTGTGCTTTTTGGAGGGTATCATCGTGTGCCTGTGAGATTCATGGTGACCCTTCAAATGGTCCTGGCTCCACATTCTTTTTCTGGGGCAGCTCTCCTGGGGAAGGGTGGGGGAAACCCAGGCTCACCCACTACTCTGGCCTCCAGTGCAGGACCCTAGACTGGTGGCAGCTGATGGGGCTTTTCCTCTGCTCCAAACACAGCAACCTTTCCCTGAGCCATTTCTCCCACTGCTTCCTTCTAGCACCTGCTCCCTTGTACCTGGCTGAGCCTCCTCTTTCCTCCAAACCTCAGTTCTCCAGTGTCACTTCCTGGTCCATTCTTCTCCTCCCCCCCCCCCCGCCCAGTACACACAACCTTTTATAGTAGGCCAGTTGGTCTTAACCTTTTTGCTGCAATGTGGGTCTTACTGAGCCCCAGCTGCCTGCCTTCTCTGTTGGGCCACATTCTCTGTGAAGCTAGGTGAAGAACAAAAAGGCACTGATCCAGGTCCTAGTATAAGTGTCTTCCACCAGGCTCTTGTAGCATGCTGCCTGTCGTCTACCACTTGTCATACACCAGGAGAATAAAGCTCCAAAGCACAGAATTGGGAGCAGAGTACATTTATTTTACTTTGATTTAATTTAGTGGTTTCTTTTTGGGGCAGGCAGAGTAAAACTGAGTCTGCTGTCCCTGAAGCCTTGCCTAGTTCAAAAAGTAACTTAAAAGCCTCCTGATCATGAAAACAACAGTGTTATAAGTGCCTCTAAATTAAGCTACCAGCAAGATACTCAGTTTGCTATATTTCCTCACAGCAAAAATACACCAGAAAGAAAACCACAACAGTATTCTCTGCAAACCCATATCCCTTACTTAAATGCAAGGACAAGAATAAAAGGGAGTATTTACAGCCTGATGAAGGATAACTCTTCCTATCCTATATGGTAAATGGCACAATCCTGATGTCACAGTCATTTGGCATCAGGCAGGCTTTCCTGGTAAAATTAAAAGGACGCGGTCTACGGTAACCTCTTCGTATTGATTCATTCCTCCTTTTCAGGCATGAGTGCTGCTGGAACAGATTGTCTCCTATTGTGCAAATTCCAGTGACATTTCATTCACCCACTGGCAGCCATCCAAGCCTATCTGGACAAGCAGGCCTCACTGAACTGGGGACTTCAGGTTTTTTCCCACTGTGTTTATCAGCAGTTTCATGCTGTTGAAGTGATCTTGGCAGTACCATTCCCAGTAATCCCTCACTCTCGCTATGGCATTGTTTTGAAAAACACAGCTTTCCTTGCTTCTTCAAGGTTTATCATCTTTCAAGCCTTGTATCTATGAAGTATGTGTAATTAAATCACATTCTTTATATAAGCATGTCGTATAAAATCAATATACTGTAATCCATAATACAATTCTTAGAACCACAATTACATTAATTAGCTGTCTATTAAACCTTAAAATTAAAATTCCACTATAGACTCTGAGCCTGTAAACACTAAAGCACTGCATACATCTACTCAAATGATTATCCCCAGTTCTCCCGGATCCTGAAATTAAACCCACAGATGCAGTCCATTAATGTCAGCCGGGCTCCAAACACGTACAAACAGTCATCTACTTGTGTTCAGTTGCAGGATCAGCTCCAAAATATCTAATGAAACTACTCACATAAGTAAAATTATATGTATGCTTAAAGGGTTATTGGAGCTGTAACCACTATCCCCAGGCAAAGTTATTTCATACCTAGTTGAATACAGTGTATAAATTCCTTTAAGACACAATGCGGCCTATAGATGTACAAGGGAATAACAATCTGCCTCCAAATATCCAGAAGTGTGTGTCAGACAACCTATTCCCCATTGGAATAGCAAGAAACATGTATGTGGATATAGATATGTGTGTCAGGTGACAGCTTCTGCAAGTTCCTTGGATCATGAACCAGGTGTTATCCGATGGATGCTCCTAAAAATATAGAAATTAGGAACTCTGGGAAGTTCCAGAAATAGATGAGGATGAAAATGCTGCCTATTTTAGCATTAGTGAAGATGCTTATCTCTTTGTTATATAATCACCAACAAAGTAATCCCTCAAAGCCATATGTGGGGGTCAAAGCCAGCCTTAAAAGTACTGATAGTACCAGAGAAACCCATGAAAAATTACTGATCTTTAAACAAATAATAATCTGGGTTCAGTGCACTGTCAAAAGCAGAGGGAAGGATACGATGAGTAAAACTGAAAGATATCCATGCTCAGACATCTGAAGATAATGAGTCTCACATCTCAACAGTTTCTGTTATCTTTTCGTACACGTTTAGATTGAAGGAGCGTGAAATGGGTTTGTATGTTTGTGTGTTTGTTTTAAATAACCAGTGTAAGTTCTGCTATCTTCACACAAGGTAAAAACCGGTTGTTTGTAGAATGGAAGACTGGTGTGTCAGCCAGTGAAAGTGCATGAAATGAACCATTATATGCATGGTCAGTTCCTAAACCCATTCATGTAAAATAAGCCATTATTTCCTGGGCATACTGCTAGGATCACTGGACTAGAGAGACAGTGTATGAAAGCTTTACTCATTAGCACATATTTACTTTGCCTGCTGCCCACCCTGTTCGTCTATATAGTATCAAAACAAAAAAGGCAGTCAAGTAGCACTTTAAAGACTAACAAAATAATTTATTAGATGAGCTTTCGTGGGACAGACCCACTTCTTCAGACCATAGCCAGACCAGAACAGACTCAATATTTAAGGCACAGAGAACCAAAAATAGTAATCAAGGTTGACAAATCAGAAAAAAAATATCAAGGTGAGCAAATCAGAGAGTATGGGCGGGGGTCGGGGGGAGTCAAGAATTAGATTAAGCCAAGTATGCCAAAGAGCTCCTATAATGTCCCAGAAAATTTGCATCCTGGTTCAAACCACATGTTAATGTGTTGAATTTGAACATAAAAGAGAGTTCATGGGTTAACCCAGGTGGAAGTGGAACTTTCAATCTAGCTCCTCCTCTGCTATCAGTCAATAAGGGCACTAAAGGCACCCTTCCCTCCTTTCGAGAAGACATAATTATTTCTCTTACACTACAGAAAAGCCTACCATATGTAAATATAAGTCTGGAGAATCTCATCAGCCCTACTCATAAAATGGATTTGGCATTATCTTCAGAAGCCAATATCAACAAGGCCCAAATTTAATACCTGTCACAGCCCTAGAAAATCCCTTGGTTTTCTGCTCTTAATCCCCATTAAAGGGGTAGCAGCTGTTCATCTAAAAATAACATAAGCCAGAACAAAATATTCTGATTTCACATGGAAGAGCTAAGCAAAGAAGCCCAGATCCACAAATGGACTCTTTTCCCAGAGCTGCATCTGAGAAAAGTCATTCAGACTGACTCTGAGATGGTAGGATGCAGCCTCTGGACCATCATCTTAAACTCAGTAATAGTTAATGGGGAAAATGCAAAATGTACTGCTGATGGCAACCAGCCAAACCACAATTCTTAAAAACTATCTGAATTAATACCACTATAATACACAATTTCCCTTTCAATCATTGTCGCCAATCACAGCTCTTATACAGTTCAGTGATTTATGGGACTTAGCATGGAATTTCTTCATACATTCAAGACTTGAGCTATACAGAGAATAAGTGGTTATCTCATACTCTATTGTTTGCCACTAATGCTGAATTATATGGGGGGACTGCGTTGTGAGCTGATGGGTTGAATATTTGTCTGAGTGTCTGAGCATTTGTTTTGCAAAGAGGGGCAGTTTGAAAGCACATTTGGCAGTTGGATAGGTTTGCAAGGTGTGAATTGGAAGTGCTTTGTTCCTTCAAGGGCTGATTAGATTGGAGGCAAGGCTTTGAGCTGGAGGTCTAGCCAGACAGCAGCCTTATAAGAAGGCAGCCACAGCAAACACTGTGAGCAGCAAACAGAGAGTTTGCCTGGGAGTTCGCCTTGGGTTGAAGCCCCATACCTGTTGTCTCCTTCTCATAGGGGTGTTTCTATTGTGCCATTCAAGGCGGCACTAGAAACATCTAGGGGAGCTCTCTGAAGAAAGGGGAAAAATGTGTGGTGACATGTCTACTGACAAGTCTGCTGTTGTGACTGTTAGCCGGTGGCCGGGTAATGTGCGGTGAGGTACTCCCCTGGGTCCTAAACAACCCAGTTTTTTACTGTTAGAGCAGGGAGCTGCTAGCACTCTCACCCACAACCAGGCTGTAGTAACCAAACGGTTACAGTTCTTTTGTTGTGCCGGCTGTGTTGCAGTGACAAAAGGGTTAACAGCAGTCAGGCTTAGATCTTAACTAGTTACAAGTTTATTTAAGCAACAGTTATAAGTGTGCAGTTACAAAAGGCTATTGTCTACTTCTTATATGCTAGCAAAGTACAGGTGTTAACAAGTTACATTACAATCCAATACAAAGATATCTTTTACCATCTAACACAATGATATCTTGATACAATGACGTCTAGTTACAGAGCTCTAATTCTTTAGGTGTGCACAAAAAAAACGGAGACCTAGCATGGGTATATCTTACCCTCTCTGCGTCTCTCGATACCAGCGTAGCCAAGCCGGATCGGTCACTCAATTCCGCGGAAAGACGAATACGAGGTTGGGCGTCCCTAGTTGCGGACCTTGGGAGGCAATCACCTGACCCGACCAGCAGGTAGTTGGTGGAGATGCACTCAAAGTTAGAGTTCTGCTGGACCCACCTTTTATACCCCTTTTGGGTTACGTATTCTCTTTCTTATCTAAGGTGCCAGATCACACTGGTCTGTCTTTGTGACACCAGTTTGTTACAAGGGCATTTCTTACTTAATTTGCACTTGTAAGGCAGGAGATAAGCAATTTGAGAGTACAGGACATAGTGTGGGCGGGGACTTCCCCTTTTGGGATGGTTGTGTGGTCATCAAATTCATCAATGCCAGCTGGGGTGATTTCGTGAGGGTCCCCACCCCGCCCTCTCTTGTTGACAGTTTGGCCTGTTAGCCTTTTATCTGTACTTTCTGCTTCTCAGGGTCACGATAAGCTAGCACATCTGGGCCTCAATGAGGGCATCAAAGACTGTGCTGTCAGCAGCCATTTCCGTGCCCTGTGTGCTCCTCAGTGGGGGGGGGCAGCGAGCAAGCTGGCTTGTAAGGGGGAGACTTTGTCTGGCTACAGTGACCTGCACAGCGTGTGCCATGTTTGTCTTCCTTCCAGATTATAGGAAGAATTTTGTATATTCCAAGTGCAAGCTGTTTGCCATTTTGTAAGAGAAGGTTAGAGGACCTGAGGCACAAGTCTCAACCCTCCAGTCCATCAGAGAAGGTGAAGACTTTCTGGATAGTAGGCACCATTTCATACTGCAGGAACAGCAGGCTGTTCAAAAAAAAGGAAGAGAACTGGAAGCATGTTACCTCCAGGAGAAAAAAAGCCAATTCAGGTCTCTCCAATTCCCACAACCGCTGTCAGCGTCTTTGCACATGTGATACAGTGGAGATAGCTGGGGCAGATACTTCACAGGGAATGGATGAGAAGACCCCATGGATTGTAAGGCATGGGATGTGCAGTCCTAGGGATGGGGAGATTCCACAACCACCACCCCTAAGAGAAGATGACAGGTGGTGGTGGTTGGGGACTCCCTTCTAAGAGAGATGGAGTCATCCATCTGCTGTCTGGACCTAGAATACTGGCAAGTTTGCTGCTTACCGGGAGCTAGAATCAGGATAATACAGAGTCTCTTCTAAAAATCATCAAACTTGCAAACTATTACCCCTTCCTACTTCTCCATGTAGGAACTAATGATACAGCCAAGAGCAACCGTGATGAGATCACTGCAGATCACATAACGCTAGGAAGAAAGCTCAAGGAATATGGAGCACACATATTCTCGTCCATCCTCCCTGAGGAAGGAAGGAGTCCAGGTCGGGATCACTGAGGTAAATGTATGGTTGCATAGGTGGTGTTGCAGAGAAGGATGTGGTTTCTTTGATTGTGGGATTCTGTTTCATGAGCAAGGATTGCTAGGAGGTGATGGGATCCACCTAATGAAAAGAGGAAAGAGCATCTTTGCGGGCAGGCTTGCAAACCTAGTGACAAGGACTTTAAACTAGGTTCATTGGGGGACAGTGACACAAGCCCTGAGGTAAGTGGGGAAGGAGTAGGGAACAACAAAATAGGCTTCCTGGGTGAAAAGGAGAAAGTGAGCCAATCAGCCACTTCTCTAAGGTGCCTGTACACAAATGCAAAAAGCCGGGGAAACAAATAGGAAGAATTAGAGGCCCTGGCACAGTCAAAGTAGTATGAGGTGGTTGGAATAATGGAGACCTGGTGGGATGACTCACATAACTGGAGCACTGTCATGGAAGGGTATAAACTCTTCAGGAAGGACAGGCAGGATAGAAAAGGAGGAGGAGTTGTGATTTATGTGACAGTAATATGATTACTCAGATCTCCAGTACATGGAAGGAGAAAAGCCAGTTGAGTGTCTTTGGGTTTAGCTTAGAAGTGGAAGAAACAGAGGTGATGTTGAGGGTGGTGCCTGCTGTAGGCCACCAGATCAGGTAGATGAGTTAGACAAGGATTTCTTCAGACAACTAA
This sequence comes from Carettochelys insculpta, assembly GCF_033958435.1. Classification (NCBI taxonomy): domain Eukaryota; kingdom Metazoa; phylum Chordata; order Testudines; family Carettochelyidae; genus Carettochelys; species Carettochelys insculpta. The sequence continues at coordinate 227,410,444 of NC_134138.1, forward strand.
GAGAAGCTTCCAAATCACAGGTGCTGGTTCTCATGGGAGACTTTAATCACTCAGACATTTGTTGGGAGACCAACACATACAATCCAGTATGTTTATGGAAAATGTTGGAGATACCTTCCTGGTACAAGTGCTTAAGGAACTGACCAGGGGCTGTGCACAACGTGACCTGCTTGTCACGAACAGGGAAGAACTAGTAGGAGAAATAGAAGTGGGTGGCATCACAGCAATCATGAGATTGTACATTTTAGGATTCTGACAAAGGAAGAAAAGTGAGCAGTAAATACAGACCCTTGATTTCAGAAGAGCAGACGTCGACTCCTGGAGAGAACTGATGAGCAGAACTGGGAAGCTAATGAAGGGGAAAGGAGTTCAGGAGAACAGGCAGCATTTTAAAGAGGTCTTATTGATGACACAGGAACAAATCATCCTGGTGCACACTAAGAAAAGCAAACAAGGTAGGCAACCAACTTGGCTTACCAGGGAAATCCTTGGTGAGCTTGAACTCAAAAAGAATGCATATAAGAAGCAGAAACTTGGACATATGACTAAAGAGGAGTACAAATATGTGGCTGGAGAATGTCGGGGAGTAATTAGGAAAGCAAAAGCACAATTGGAATTGCAGTAAGCATGTGAAGGGCAACAAGAAAGGTTTCTACGGGTATGTTAACAATAAGAGGGTTATCAGGGAGAGCATGGGGCTGTGGGCAGCCCTTGGTGGGGAAAGAACAGGGTGAGAGATATTTAGAAAAGATAGATGCACACAGATCCATGGGTCTGGATTTAATGTATCCAAGGGTACTGAAGGAATTGTCAGATGGCATTGGAGAGCCTTTGGCTATTATCTTTGAAAACTCATGGAGATTGGGAGAGGTCCTGGATGATTGAAAAAAAGGCAAATGTATTCCCCTCTGTAAAAAAGGAAGGAAGAACAATCTGGGGAACTGTAGACCGGTGAGCCTTAACTCAGTCCCCAGAAAAATAATGGCGGGGATCCTCAAGGAATCCATTTTGAAGCACTTGGAAGAGGGGAAAGTGATCAAGAGTAGTCGACATGGATTCACCAAGGGCAAGTCATGCCTCACCAACCTGATGATGAAGTAACTGGCTCACTGGACATGGGGAAGTCCACGGATGTGATTTACCTTGACTTAAGCAACGCTTTTGATACAGTATCCCACAACATTCTTGCCCATAAGTTAAGAAAGTATGGATTGGATACATTGACTGTAAGATGGATAGAAAGCTGGCTAGATGGTCAGGCCCAACAGGTAGTGATCAATAGCTCAGTGTCTGGTTGGTGGTCAGAATCAAGTAGGGTGCCCCAAGGTTCAGTTCTAGGGCCAGTATTGTTCAACATCTTTATTAGTGACCTGGATGAGGGTGATGGATTGCACCCTCAGCAAATTTGAAAATGACACTAAGTTAGGGGGAGAGATAGATATGTTGGAGGGTAGAGATAGGGTCCTGAGTGACTTAGATAAATTGGAGGATTGGGTCAAAAGTAATCTGATGAGGTACAAGGAAGATAAGTGCAGAGTCCTGCACCTGGGACGGAAGAATCCTAAACATTGTTACAGGCTGGCTAAGTAGCAGTGCAGCAGAATAGGATCTGGGGATTATGGTGGATGAGAGTCTGGATAGCTGTGTCTACACGTGCACGCTACTTCGAAGTAGCAGCACTAACTTCGAAATAGCGCCCGTCGCGGCTACACGCATCGGGCGCTATTTCGAAGTTAACTTCGACGTTAGGCGGCGAGACGTCGAAGTCGCTAACCTCATGAGGGGATCGGAATAGCGCCCTACTTCGACATTCAACGTCGAAGTAGGGACCGTGTAGACGATCCGCGTCCCGCAACGTCGAAATTGCCGGGTCCTCCATGGCGGCCATCAGCTGGGGGGGTTGAGAGATGCTCTCTCTCCAGCCCCTGCGGGGCTCTATGGTCACCATGGGCAGCAGCCCTTAGCCCAGGGCTTCTGGCTGCTGCTGCGGCAGCTGGGGATCCATGCTGCAGGCACAGGGTCTGCAACCAGTTGTAGGCTCTGTGTATCTTGTGTTGTTTAGTGCAACTGTGTCTGGGAGGGGCCCTTTAAGGGAGTGGCTTGCTGTTGAGTCCGCCCTGTGACCCTGTCTGCAGCTGTGCCTGGCACCCTTATTTCGATGTGTGCTACTTTGGCGTGTAGACGTTCCCTCGCAGCGCCTATTTCGATGTGGTGCCACGCAACGTCGAAGTTGAACATCGACATTGCCAGCCCTGGAGGACGTGTAGACGTTATTCATCGAAATAGCCTATTTCAATGTTGCTACATCGAAATAAGCTATTTCGATGTAGGCTTCACGTGTAGAGGTAGCCGATATGAGTCAACAGTGTGCCCTTACAGCCAAGAAGGCTAATGGCATATTGGGGTGCATTAGGAGAAGCATTTCCAGCAGATCTAGAGAAGTTATTATTTCCCTCTACTCAGCACTGGGGAGACCTCATCTGGAGTATTGCATCCAGTTCTGCCCACCCCTGCCCCCAGTATAGAAAGGATATGGACGCATTGGAGCAGGTCCAGCAGAGGGCAACTAAAATGATTAAGGGGCTGGAGCTATGAGGAGAGGCTGAGGGACTTGGGCTCATTTAGTTTGCAAAAGAGAAGACTGGGGGCGATTTGATAGCAGCCTTCAAGTTTCTGAAGAGGGGCTCTAAAGAGGATAGAGAGAGACTGTTCTCAGTAGTGACAGATGGCAGAACAAGGATCAGTGGTCTGCAGTTACTGCAGGAGAGATGTAGGTTGGATATTAGAAAAAACTATTTCACCAGGAAGGTGGTGAAGCACTGGAATGCTTTACATGGAGAGGTGGTGGAATCTCCATCCCTAGAGGTTTTTAAGTCCTGGATGGGATCATTTAGTTGGGGTTGGTCCAGCTTCGGGTAGGGGCTGGACTGGATTACTTTCTAGGGTCCCTGCCAGCCCTGGGATTCTGTGATTCTATGATCTTCTTGCAGTTTGGGGAGATGAATCAGTGGTGAGTAGACTTCAGGTGTCCAAGAGAAACACAAGCATATATGATGATTTTCAGAGGTCACTCCCAGGACTCTACACAATGCTGGGTGAAAGTAAAAGAACTCCAGCAGGCCCATCACAGAGTCTGTGAAGCCAGCTGGTGGTCCGGGTCATCTCCAAAGACCTGCTTTTATTACGAACAGCTGCATATGCTTCTTGGGGGTAGGGGGGGGAACCCCACCACATTGCCCACTTTTCATTATGACAGTTGTTTAGGTCCTGGTCTGGAGACTGGGGTGAGCTGAAAAGAGCTGGCTGGCCAGGAGGAAGAGGCCAGTGGAAAGGAGGACAGATGCAACCAGCAGGGGCTTGAGATATTTCTTCCCAACAGCCCAGAGCTCTTCACTCTGGAGCTGGAACCGGTCCTCTCTACTCTGGTTCCCCCAGTACAGTTCCCTCTAAGCCAGTCACCGAGCCCACAAGACTTAGCTATTCTGGTGAATATTTTTTTCTGAATGCTAGAAGCGGGTTGTGGGTGAGTATAGGTATAGGTATGAATACGGGTACAGGTTTTCTATGAATCTGTGCCCCTCAGAACAGCATGTTAATATTTCTGGGGATGGAGCACTTCTTCTTTTTGGAGATGTCTTCAAAGGCCTCATCCAGGCACTCTTGTATTTTTTGCATGAGGTTGTGGGCCTGACTTCTTGCAGCTTCCATGTTGGCGCGCCTTGCCATGCCAGACAACCAGTGTGACAAGGTAAGACTGGGAGGGGGTGAGAACAAGAGGGAAAAGCAGGGCAGGCAAACAAGCAGAGTGTGAGCAACTAGGGAGGAAGCTGCCTGGGGTCAATTGGGGACATCTGGTCCCACTTAAGCCTGCTTGTAAAAGAACCCTTGCCCAGTAGGCAGGGAGAGAGAGAGAGCGAGAGGAGGACAGAACAGAGAAGCAATGCAAAAGCAAAGCAAAGCAGGAGTTTTCTAGGGGCACCAAGAAGACGAGAGGAGTGCTCAGCCACAAGGGTCTAAAGCCCCTGCCCAGGAGGCCCTGAGATTTGGTGTAAGACCAAGCAGGCTGAACACACAGGAGGACCCAAGCCAGAAGGGGGGACAGGCTGCTGCTGCTGCTGCTGCTATTGCCACGGCCACTACCTGGAGGAGGCACGGGGGGGCGGGGGAAGGAATTGTCTGGGGAAGTGGCCCAGGGAAGAGCTGCGGAGCTCATAATGAAGGGAGCCCTCCCCCACCACCAGCAGCCATACAGGGTCCCTGGATCAGAACCCAGAACGAGTATGTGTGGCCCAGACTTCCCCAGACCACCATCTCCTCCCGCCGCCATCTCAAGGGCACCGGTGTCCTGGCTGTAGGAGAGTGGACTAAATGGGGCCTGGAGGCCTGGGAGCCAGGCCAGCACTACCATACCATATATTGATCTGGTATCATGGAGCCACACAGCATTTTGGCAAATTTTCCAGGCTTGTACTCACACAGGATGAGCAGCTCTTCTTTCTTGACATCTGTTAGTTTTAGGAAGGTGATGTCTTCTTTGGCAACCTAAAGCAGCACGGGAATTTGGATTGGATATACATTGCCAATCTTGATTTTTCCTGTCTGGGAAAAAAGTCCTATCCAGGAGCTCTCTGTACAGCCCAGAATTTCTGAAGATATGCACATCGTGAACCTTCCCTAACCATCCCACATTGATGTCAGTGAAATGATCTTTGTGATCTACCAATGCCTGCAAAACTATATATACGTAGAGGCCAGGTGGTCTGGGGTTATGATGGGGATGTGCATGCCATCTATTGCCTCACCACAGTTAGGAAACCCCTGGCCAGCAAAGCCATCCACTATGGCCTGTACATCTCTCAGGGTCACGGTCTTCCTGAGGAGATGCTGACAGATTACATTAGCTACCTGCATCACCATGGCCTCCACAGTAGATCTGCCGTGAATTGATTTTCCACTGACCATAACTGTTAGGCATTGCAAACTTCCACAGAGGGATTGTTAGTTGCTTCTTAACCATTAAAGCTGGCCTCATTCTTGTGTTGCTGCACTTCAGGGCAGGGGCAAACACATCACAAAATTCCAAAAAAGTGGACTTGCATGTGCTAAATTTCTGCACCCATTGCTGGTTGTCCCAGGACTCCAAAATGATGTGGTCCCACCACTCTGTGCTGGTCTCATGAGTCCAAAACCGGTGCTCTGCTCTCAGCAATGCATTCAGGGCAGCCAGCATTTGTGAGTTCTTGGACAGCAGTTGAAAGAGTTCCTCTTCAAAACAGTCATCATACTCAATTAATTAATCAAAAGAAAAACTGCTTGACAGTCCAGGAAGTTGCTGTAACAGTGTGTGCAATGAGTTGAAGCATTTGAGGAGCTATGCTTGTTAGCACTGTGCTGGAGAAAATGGCACAATTTCCCATCATTTTCACATAGTTAGTGGGTGCTTTGAATTCTGGGACAGTGCTTTGCATTCTGGGATAGTGAGATCAACCACCCACAAGCAACTGGGGCTAAGGCACTGAGGAATCAGTACCCACAATGCATTGCTCACTCAGTGGAACTTGGATAAGGCAATGGGGATGCAAAAAGTCAACATGGAGAATGGTGGATCGAATTTCCAGAAGCTTTGTGGACATTTAAATTTGAATTCATAAGAATGACGTTAAAAAATCAAATTTATTAAAAGTCAAGTTTATCTCATAGTGTAGACATAGCCTAAGATAAATTGCCTTTTGGTGTCTTTGATTCATTCGGTGTGGTGTAACTATAAGCAAATTGAATTAATAAGTATTGAATAAACCAGTTTTTACATGAGGGAAGAAACTAAAGCAGTAGCCTTAAAATGTGCTATGTTCCATTTCTCTATATTAAAGTGGTTTGTATTTTTCCCCCTTCAGTGACTTAGTTCCTGAAGAGACCTAAATCTTCCTGAAGTTAGCATATTCCTTTACTACTAACACAGCTATAAACAGAAATATTTAATATGTTATGAGTGATCAGGCAAGGTGCTGAGCATCTTCAGTTCCCAGTGACACCAACAATTTGCAGAATCAGACCTGGGTATATTATATGCTCACCTATAACATGAACATGTATGACATGGAAATAATATTTTTTTTTAAGTCTTCAGAAAACTCCTTATGGATCTGGTCCATAGCTCATTGGAAACAATTCCTGCTGAGTTCACATATGAGTTTTGGATTGGGACAGGGCCCATCCTTTTGTTAAATTTCTCCCGTTAACTAGCAAAGTCCAAGATTAAGGCCCTTGAGGAGTGTTCCCTATAAGCTGTGTACTTGTGTGGATGCTCAGGAGAGATTCCAAAGCTACTCGGACGATTAGCAGTGTGCCTGGAGCTAGGTTGTGTATTTTTATTGGTGGTGCACATTCATACATGCCTCACTGCACATAAACAAAATTATTCTACACATGGATGTAAAAAATCTTCACACGGATGGAAAAGAGTAGAGGGAACATTGCTTCCAGGTAATACTACAACCCTAATGAATAATAAAGTAACAATGAAATGAGCTCTCACTCCTTGTGCCGTGAAATAGATGATATTGAACCAGATGTCTATTTGATAATTTTTTCACCATTTAAAACAGCATAATTTGGGTCAATTTACAATTTTAGTGTAGTCCAGTACTGCATGTTGAATCCAGACTGTTGAACAATGAGAAATAAAGGGAAAAGCTCAAGATACCAGACTGTACCATGAGTCTACTAGGAAGAAAAATCTCTGCTTTGTATCAACAAAGGCTCCTACGTGAAATAGTGTGTATCGCAAGTCCAGCCTGATAGCAAACAGAGGATTCTTAAAATAACTCACTAGGGCTTAGTTAAAGAGGTTCCTTAGCAAATTAAAGGAACACTTCTTTAAAATGACCAAAATGGGTTAAAAACAGGTAGTCAGAATTACCTCTTATTATCAGGTTTATGCTGGTTTGAAAGCAGGGCAGCAAACATTCTGGACAAAAATGAATTTCTAAAAAGGCCTTTTTTATTTCCTTTCACCCCTAGCGCTTATCTATGTTTACGACAATGAAAGAACAGTGAAATTCCTTCCAAGGCCAAATCAGCTCAGAGTGCAGCAGCTGGCATTAGTATGGAAACTGAAAGTTAACTAACTTGCAATTACCAAGAAAGAAGTACTGTTAATTAACCTTTTTTCCTTCTCCCATGGAGAATGCATTAATGTGTACATATATAGCTATATAGATTTTATAGTTATGAAAATTAATTGTTGGTTACTTTAATTATTTCATGAAGTGGAATATCATCAGTGATGTTTTTTGAAACATGAAATATGAATTCATTTACATGAAAGCTTTTACAGCGTGAAAGCCTACTTATTTTTTCTAACAGTCACCATAATATTTCTGGACATAGCACATAAACTTTAAACAGTAAGTAAAAAAATTCACAATTATTAGATCAATTTGCATACAAGGTACTCCATTGTCCTTTGGGCACAAACCAGAAAAAACTGTTGCCACTGTACTGTCACCTGCTGCAGTGTTCACAATGTTCTGCTAGTTCATTTATTGGCACTTACTATAATCATTTTTTGAAAGCAATGCAATTTGGGAAAAAAATTGATCGGGCATAAAACTATTGTATTCTGTTAAATTACAGAAGCACCATACAATATAGGTGCTCTATGTCATGCAGCTATTTAGTATGCTGTAGGTATAAATGAAAGATTTAAGCCAAGCATCAAAAGTGAACCTTTCAGACATTAATGTGATGATAGCTGTGTTATTACGCATCTAATGATATCTAGTGCACACAAGAATACATAGGTGTCATGCTGGGAAACCAATGATCTGACTCTCAGTTTGACTGCAGGCAAAGAATATCTCATCAAAGCTATAAATTTTATGAGTCTGTTCCCAAATTTAAAACCCTTAAGGAAATGGCTTTCATGGTTCAATAGTTTTAAAGGGTTGCTCTTACTTGGCTTTGTAACAAGGAAATTAATAGTTCTCCTAAAACAAATCAGAATTATGCCATAGTTGCATGCATTTTCATGCTGTTGCCTTTAGCATTTTACTTCCTTTTCCAGATAACATAGTCGTAGAATCCACACTGAACTCACCATGGGGAAACATTTATTACCTGCAATGATTGCACACTATAGTCTTGGATAGGTGATGGAACTTGCTCATTCATTGCTATGTAAAAACTGTTTTCTTTAGGTCATGTGAAATAGAGTCAATTTCTAATCAACCTTCACTTTTCATAGAGTGAAACCTATTCAGCCTCACATCAGGGAGAGTTAGTTTCAGCCTGATGCAGAATGAACAGCCAACTGGCAGGCATCTTATAGGACTGCAGTAACCAAGAACACAGGAGCAAGAGGCAGCAATTAATTGATATTGTGCCTCTGTGTTTTTTCCTCGACGGCTCTGTGTGCATAAATATTAAGTTGCCTCAGCAGACAGTTTATGTGAGGATCATTTTAAAGCATTGTTGCCTTGGCAGAGATACTATTTGTGGATCATTTTAAAGTGTAAAAATGCTTCAGAACAAGCAGAAAAGAAAAAAAAATATTTCAAGATTGTGTAAATGGTAAATCTATATTTCCAACTCCTGAAGCCATCATTATCAGAGATAATGTGCTGTTCTCAGTTACTATTCAGAAGGAAAACCTCAAGTGTGCCATTTACTAATATCACATTCCCAGAAATTAAAAGCAAGGTGCCAAGCAATTCAGTATACTGTAATCAGCAAGAAGTCGGAAGATGGATGCATACCCAAGGACATGCTATAGAGGGAGGGAACAAAAACAACAGGACATCCCAACCTTTGCTATAAGGACATGTGCGAGCAAGATATGAAGGAATTTGGAACTGATTCTGAGCAATGGGAAATCTCGGCAAGTGATCATAAAAAGTGGTGCCATTTACCCCAGTAAGGTATGAAAGTCCATGAGAGAAACAGTCTCCAATAGCTTGAAGACAAAAGAGACATAGGAAGCAAGCAGCTCCCATGATACACACGTTTGCATTAATTGCCAAAGATCATGTAAATCTCAATCATGAGACACTGCAAAAATATACATCATAGGCTGCAATTCCTACTGTCTCCTACAGACGAAAGCATGCCAACAACAGAGATTACAACACAATATCAGTAGGGTAAAACTAACCTGTCCAACAACAACAGAGATTAGTATACCAACAATGCTCCAGATATAAATGCACAGCTCTTTTGGACATATGGAAAATCTCAGTGATTGTGGCGCTACAGACATCATATCAACTATTCTAACAATATATATATTGTGTATAGACTAGCATGGCTTCCTCTCTGTTACTATTCTAACAATACTGTAAGAGGAACTGTTAATAGTAGTTTTAATCTGTTTAGTTAGCTCATAAATGGAATTTTACACTTTACGTTAAAACTAGAATGTCAGTATTATCCACACACAAACATTTTAACTCTTATAATATATAATTAATAACTTAGATGTACAGTAATATAAATATAACTGTATAGTTTTTAATTGTATAAACTTTTCAACCCGTATGAGACATCCCATACAATTTGAATGTGATCCTTTGAGTTTTTAAGACACCTATAGGGCTTGCCTACATTACCACCTTCTTTCGAAGGAAGGATGGTAATTAGGGAGTTGGGAGTTTACTAATGAAGTGCTGTGCTGCATACGCAGTGCTTCATTAAGCAAATTCCTCCCCTCCAACTCCCACGGCAACTTTGAAGTTTTAAACTTCAAAGTACTAGCATGCATCTAGCCGCGGCTCACCTGCCGGTACCTTGAAGTGCCGGGGCAACTTCGAAGTCCCTTTACTTGGCCCCAAAATTTTGAGGAGTAAAGGGACTTCGAAGTAGCTCCAGCTCTTCAAAGTACCGGCGGCTGAGCCGCGGTTAGATGCGTGCTGGTACTTTGAAGTTTAAAACTTCGAAGTTGCCGAAGGGGGGAATTTGCTTAATGAAGTACTGCACACGCACCGCAGCACTTCATTAGTAAACTCCCAACACCCTAATTACCATCCTTACTTTGAAGGAAGGTGGTAGCGTAGACAAGCCCATAAAGTTCTATAAAAATACAATTTTCTACAAAATTCTATAAGATGATTTAAATATTTTACAGGAAGGGAGTATTCTCAGTTCTGCCACTGGCAGACTGCATGATATTGAACATATGCCTCAATTTCCTCATCTGTAAAATGGGAACAGTGATGCTTACCTCCTTTTTAAAGTGATTTAAGAGCCAGGGATGAAAATCACTATGGAAGAGCTGGTTATTATTATATCTTAATAAGACAGTCCTGGGTGTGAATTTTTGGTGCAAATGTCTAGGACTGAAACAACACAGAGAGTGGGAAGCTGCACACTGTATGTGACCAACAGAACTCCCATATTTCAAATTTCCAGCTCTTGAACATCCTACAAGTGAGCTGTACATACCTGAGTGGTCAGGAAGTATAAAGGGCTAGTAACATTCTTTGTCTATAGCAATCTCTTTCCTCAGAAAAATGGTAAAATAGACATAACCAAATTCCTCAACTCTTTCTGGACAGATGGCTCTAGAGGGTGGAATCTATTCTCAATAACCTCTTTTTCAAAATGTAAATTAGAGTAATAGGGTAAAAAAAAGTACTTTTCTCACAAAAAAAGCAAAAACAAAACAAAACAAAAAAACTCAACCAAACCAAGCACTCCTGTAGCACTCTAAAGACTAATATTTTTATTTATTAGATTTATTTGTTATTAAGTTGTTAGTCTTTACGGTGCTACAGGACTGCTTTATTCTGTGTGTGTGTGCGCGCGCGCATGTGTGTGTGAATCTGCAGACTAACATGGCTACCCCCAGAGACTTTTCTCCATAGTCAACATGAATCTACACAGCACTTTGTGAGCATGTACACAGTAAAACTACTATCAAGTTCTGTAAACTTCTTCTATGAGGAATAGTGCCTATTCCAAACAAAATATTTTTGAGTAGGAGGTGTATAGACAGGGAATAGGGACTATTTCGAAATAGGCAGACTCCAGTCCCACTCAGGGTGCCCTGCCGGCCAATCAGTGTGGACACCCTCCTTTGAGTGCTATTTCAATAAGTATTCTGTGTATAGACATGCTATTTCAGAATAAGGTATTCTGGAAAATCCCTTCTGGAACAGCTTCTTCTGAAATAACGTTGCTATGTAGACACAGCCTTAGAGAAATCACATATAATGGAGCTCCCAGTTTTTGGTGTCTGAAAGGATTTTACAGACACCTTTGAAATTGCTAAAAAATATCAAAGTTGCTAACATGGAGGCATAAATAACAAAAATCCAGTAAAAGTAGCACAGAATGCAACAAGACTGCTTTAATATGAAGAACGTGACAGTTTCCCCTCAAACAAGAAAAAGCATACCTAACCTAAAAGCTTCTCCAAAAATAGCTAGGGAACAGTATTATTGGCCATTTCAAAACAGAATAAAACCACCTGTGTGGGCGGGTGTGGAAAATTACTGACCTGTATCCAGAATTTCAGAGCAACATACAATATTTATTCTGAAATGCAATTACAGCATCCAAAAGAGAGTGAATAGAAATAAGCAGGATATGTTAAGGCAGGCTAGATGGGTAGATAATCTGGAGATATACAAATATGTATAAGACACAGATACACAAAAGCAGTTTAGTTCTCTTCTGCACCTACCTCCTCCAGAGCTTGCCCTTCAGCCTAATCAAAAGTCCTTCTTTGTGGATGTATTTCCAATATGTATAGAATAACACACAGAAATAGGCCAAACATAGGCTGAATGCTGCAACATTTAGTCCAAGCCACTGTAATTTGAACAAGCAGCTGAAGGCTTAGGCCTGATAAGAAGCAACACTGAGAAATGCAATCTGACACTCATTTAGGCATGACTCTTTTGGAGTTTGTTTGACTGAATGTGTTTTGTCCAAGCTGTATTCAGCTCATGAAAAGGGCCTCATTTAGATGGGCACAAAGACCTAGCAAAACATATAGGCAAAATGCATAAGGAAGATGAAATTCAAACCTCATCTCAGGCAACAAGTTTGGATGTGTAATCATATTTTATTTTAACGACTCTTACAGCATCCACCAAGCCAGACTGCGAAGCTTAATCAGTCTAAGAGCTGAAATCATTGCCACCAGAATGAAAGTTACATTACAATAGATGTCTTCATCTATTTGTGTGTAATAAAGGATTTTTCCCCCATTTTTGTGGAAGAGGTTGTCACTGGGTGCAAACTAGAATTGAATTTTGACCTATACTCCTGCTCATATTTTTTATATTTTCTCTTATACCCCATCTGGTTATTTTCTTTGCAGTCTAATTTCTGATGTCTTACTATTTTTGAAACTGAGTACTTTAACTCTTTTGTTTGATATTTATATAGTTATACACCTTAATATAAACCTTCTTTATGGTTCTGAGGCATGGAGCACCTACTCAAACCAGGAGAAAAAATTGAACAGCTTCCATCTTCACTGCCTCTGCAGAATTATGAATATCAACTGGCAAGATAAAGTTTCAAATGCAGATGTCCTGTCAAGAGCTGGCATACCCAGCCTCACAGTGATCCTCAACAGAAGACGACAATGATGGCTTGGTGATGTGAGAAGAATGGGTGACGAAATCTTCCCAAAGAAATCCTCTTTGGTGAACTGTCATGTGGGTTGAGAGAAAGGGGAGGACCAAAGCTAAAATTCAAGGATACATGCAAAAATGCCATGAAAGAATTCAGCATTGATCCAAAATCCTGGGAATCAACATCATCAGATCGAAATACCTAGCAACAATTGCTACAACAGCGTACATCATCCTTCGATACTATATGTGCAGGCCATGTGAAAGAACTTCATCTTATAAGGAAAAACTGTAAAGCTCAAGAATTCGGAAATAGACTGACATGCGGTTATTGCAATCGACCATGCAAATCCAATATTGGATGGATAAGCCATGAGAGAAGCTGCAGACTCAAACACTGTCCATAGATCCTCACCACTGCTGCTAACCATGGTCTCTTAAGACGAAAAGGGGCCACAGTAAAAGTAGTATAAACCTTAATTATTCATATTTTGCAGTGGACTTAATTTTTATATGTATTGAGTATGCTTTTGGTTCAAGCAGTTACTGAAAGTCTTGTTTATCTAATTGTAATTAAGTAAATTTTAGAAAATGTAATTTAAAAGATATAGAAACACACTCCTTCAGCTCACCTGCATTTCACATGCCAAAAGAAGGCTTCAATAGCTCATGAAAATCCATGCATCCTCCACATCTGACCCAGATACCTGAGACCCAAGTAAGATTTTCAAGCAAAAAATGGGAGTTCACATAAAATAAAAGCTTTATTATGCTAAAAACAAGTATAGGCTAGCTAGAACAGACTCTACCCGCCTCAAAAATGGTCTCATCAATTTCCCTCAAACTATGTGGAAACAGGTTATTTTGCAGGATAGGAACAATATTCACTTGTAAGTGGTTCCCCCGATGGCAGGGTGGCCTAATGGCTAGGCCCCTTGTGGAGCCTAGAGTCCTGGGGTGTAGGTCTTGCAGCCCACCCCTAAAGCCTGAGACTCTAGCTTCCCCTCTGCACGGGTTGGACTTCGGGGGTTCTCCCAAGCTCTCTGACTGGGGAAGGATTTGGAGGTTCCTTCCTTCAGCGGCCGACCTGGTGGGAGCTCTGACTCAGGTGCTGCATGAGCCAGAGCCAGCTGCTGCCTCTTGGCTGGTCAGCCCAGAGCTGGGCTGCTTCTCCTCTTTAATTCTGCCTCCAAGCCTGACACTGGCTGCAGGTGAACCAGAGTGGGGCTAATTGGACAAAGAGGCTCATTTAACCCCTGCCTTGCTCAGCCTTCCTCTTGCTCCCTTATATCACTCAATTGCATTGAAGACAGATAAACTCATCATAGATGTCTTAAGGGGGCTCAAAACCCATTCCAGCAAGCAAGCCTCCTTCTACTTTTCATTGCCCACTACAACTGTATTAAAGTCCTCTCCATGCTCCCTAAGGGGGCCTCAGTGTCTCTGCTCGCCTTTTCTCAGAAGTCAGCTGGGCTGCTTTTCAGCATGAAGCTACTCAGATTCTTTCCAAGGAAATTCAGGCCCCTTCGCCTTCAACAGTCAAGCTGCCAGACCTGGCCTTAACATTTTGGGGTTGACCTGCCCCTGCCCTATACACACAATTGTTCTCATTCTCTCATCCTCTGTGATTGATCAAATACTATGCAGAGCACTGGATATAACATTTTGGGACAAGCCAGTGAGGTGAATTTTGGTATCAGTTGTGAGAATTATGGAAGGCAGATGGGCATGCCTTTGTGGGGTGACCATGTTCATAAGTGGATTGCCTGTGTTGGAACCTGTACTTGGATCTTTCAGGTATTCACGGAAGTGCTACAGGACGTTTAGTATGAAGGCTTGAATGCCACTAATGCGATTCTGCTGTTTAGGGAATGATCTACATACAAGATAAACCTCCTCTGGCTCTTGAGCAAGATGATAAGATCCTAGATTATTTGAATTTTTCAAATGATGGGAAGATCTTTGATATCCACATATCTATTTCAATCCCTCCCACCCTTCAGTAAATTATTCTTTTAGGCAGAATCAATGAACTTTTCTTGATTTTCATGATGAAACCATAAGCCTGCGAGAAATTCAGTGTCCCACTCATGACTCTATGAGCTGCTCATTGTGATGGAGCTCTGATCAGGTAACATTCAGAAAAAGTTAAATGGAAGTGTGGGGTACAGATAATGTTTCTGCCAAAAGCAAACCTTGCCTGTTTGTGGGTAGCATGATCTGATTGGGAGTTATAAAAGCCAACAGCTCTACTGAAGTCAAGAAGTACTCCTTGGTCCGGAGTTGACATCCTTTTGTTGAACCTTCTGAGTCTAAGAGTGATACCACCCACTCCCTCCACATGTGCTTCTGCACAATGAAGATGGTGCAGTAGAACTAAGAGAAGTTGTCTTCTTTGGGAATGCACTCTATTACATGCATAACCAGAAGATGAGAGTTCATTCTGGATCAAACTGCACTTTACAGGGTCACAGGAAAAAGGAGACTAGATGCAGAATGCGTAGGTTGGACCCTGCAGCCAAGGGAGTGAACCTGGCCCACCTGTCCATCGTAAATGCAAAGCACTCCTTTAGGAAGTTGTAAATTCTGTCCACTAGCTTCAGATCTAGCTGGAGGCATATGAGGTCTTTGTATGAATTAGATTGGGGATGGGGCTTTGATATCCCTCTGGACCTTTCCCCTGAACCTGGATTCCATTGTTGTCCTTTGGAGAACCTGTTGTCCCTTCACTGGTGCTTCTGTGAAGAAGGCAGCATAAAATGTTCTGAGGGTGATCTATATTCTCCTGTAAGGGCACTTAGTGATGAGGGGAAAGACTTTTCATATTTTGCAGCATTATAGGCTACTCTTATCCAGCTTTTCTCCGAAAAGGAAGGAACCTGTAAGCTTGGCCAAGCACAGGCCCTATTTAGAGTGAGTATCCATCTTTCAGTGTTAGAGCAATAGGTGACACTTGGCCACTGAGCTGGAAGCTAAGGTTGGGCTGAGAATATCATGGCCTCTATTGAAGCGTCCGCTACAAATGCTGTTGCTAGGCAGAAAATCTTTAAAATGTAACCCAGTTGTCTCTCAGAAAGGGATCTGAGATCTTCCAGGCAGAAGACAGATGCTCTTGCAAAGTAGGTAGGTATTATGGGCGCCCTGAGTGTGGCATCACAGTCCTTTTTCTATTCAGGGGATCCTTAGGGTAGAACTCCTGCTCTGAGGAAATAATCATATCCTTCACAAGGGATGCTACAGAGGCATCACCCATTGATACCTCAAGTACTGCCCTTTGGTTCCTGAATAGTATAGTGGTTGATGTCACTTTAGTTAATGTATTTTTACTAGGCTTGCACCATTCATCCCTAAGTGCTTTTGCAAACGAAGGGGGAAATGGGTATTCATAGCCTCAGAAGATGACTTTGGTGAGACAAATGTACTATGAGGCTTACTCTCTGAAGCCTGTTCAGGTTGGATTTGAATTATGGAGACATCCTTTCTGCACACAGTTGGAAATTCTTTGGGGTTTAAAAAAAACAACTCTCCTTTTCTTTTTTTCAAGTTTTGTTTGGAGTCTAAGTCTGACATCTCACTTTTCTCAGTGGAGCAGAGGCAGGGGAAGAGGAGGAAGATTCATATCTTCTGATTTTTGATTCTTCTCTAATGTCTAGCTCTTTTTCCATGCTTTTGGGAGCACAGGAGCTCTGCTTCAGCTTTGGTAGGAATTTTTGCAGCTTGTCTGAATTTGGACCTGATGTGTCTTCTTGAGAGATATCTCTGAATCCTCCCTGTGGGGTCCCATTGCCCCTGTAGGGGATGACTCATTGTCAGGACTTTACTGTTCAAATTGGGAGGGGAGGAGCCGACTGAGAACCCCAATTTTTCCTTCAAAACCCATTTCAAGACTTGCACTGAGGGGAATTATTGTGACTCGCACTCTAAGTTGATTGTCTGAAGTCTGCCTCACCTTTGGATTCTCTCCCCACTCTGCAGCAGGGTTCTTGGCCCGTTTTTTCCCCCACTGTTTTGGTGGAGAGGGAGCCCCACGTGCCTTTACAACTCACGGCCCTGGGTTCTAATGGAGCTAGGCCATCTGCCATGCCTGGGGAATCTGCTTCAAAAATAGAAAACTGCTTCACTTGACCCAATGCTTTGTTGGCTGTTCTGCTATGCCTCTTTAGGGGCAGAGGACCTGGCTGGGAGATGTTGCAGCAGAAGCTCATAGTGGGTTAGGCCACAAGAACGTTATCCAACCTAGGCAAGAGGAAACAGAAAAGAAAACTGACCATCGCTGCTTGAAAAACTGGGTAAAACACAGAAACAAAATGAAGTCTGAAACAATCAGACCACCAAAAGCAGAGAATGTGGTCCAAGTAACAGCAGTGGAGGGGTGACCAGAGCATGCACCTCCAAAACGTTGATTTGCCTGCATGAGCATCAAAGTGGAAGGAAGTAAACCAGACATCCAGAATCATGGAAGAGTGGCTGCAGAAATGTACTGTGGCTGAAGGATTTCAGCCACTGGTACAAAGCTGCATTGGAAAATAAATCTCTCTTTCTTAAAGGTCTGTCCCATTGACATTTAACTAACTCTCCCCTTCCAGTTTCAACTGCAGAACACCCTGCTGCTCTTGACTATGTGCCACTTAAGTCATCTAGCTCATTTATGTCTCTGAATATCTCTCAGATCTGGCTTTGTTCAATCCTCATCTGCTGCTTCTCACAGGATGCCAGGTTATGCAGGTATCAGCAAGTCAATAGGATGGTGATAGGCACAGTAAAAAAGATTGGATAGATAGATGAGATAATGCCATTCTCCCAGCTCATTTCAATTCAGAAAACAGAGCTGGGGACTGGGAAACATGAGCTCAATTTAATAATTTATCTGAATTTTTTTTATTTAAAAATTAGGTTTATTACAGTTACATTTTATGGTTGAAACGTGTCCAAGAGTACATAAATTTGAATCTCCAGATTAGAAGAGAAACTGCAATATTACTAGATATTACTGGATATTCAAGCATTTTTCCTCTCTTCAGCTAAGAACATTTGACAATATTCCTGAAATGAATAAAATTTTCATACATGTGGGGAAAGGTGAATTAACATCAAGATTATGGTATATTAAGAAACATGGAGCATACTAGTGACAGAGCAGGGTAATTTAAAAAAAAAAAGTGAACCTAAGATCAGATTCCCCCAAAGCAGTATAGTTGCATCTACACTTGCATTCCTCTTTCGAAAGATGTGTGCAAACGAGGGAAATTGAAAATGCAAATGAGTTGCAGAGAGGTGGGAAATAAAAAGGGAAGAAGGGTTCTTTTGCAGGTGGTGTTCACTTTCAAAAGAGCTATGTCTACACTGCTTTTCTTCTTTTGAAAGCTCTTTCAAAAGATGAATATGCAAATGAGGCACCAGAGATGTAAATCTGCACCTCATTTGCATTTTCGATTTTCCTCATTTGCATGCCTCTTTCAGAAGAGGAATGCAAGTGAAGACACAGCCTCTGAGTAACTACCATTCTCTTAAGTATTACTCATATCTTGGTGTAGAATTCATGTGGTTCATTTGCAATGCTCCCGACTGCTTTGCAGGAAATTTGCATTTCCCATATTATTCATTCATTGGCCAGCATGGACCAAAAATCTTAGAACAACTTGCTAAACCCTGGAAGAGGAAGTATTTTGGAATCCTATTGCTGAGTTAAGGAGCAGTGATAACATAAAAAGTGTATCTAATTCTTTTCCATTAGCAGGATTGTGACAGAGAAATTAGAACTTGATGAGCAGATGAAATGGGAAGTAACAGGAAACCTCAGTCTTATCACAGGCACTGATCACCAGAGGGAGGGAAATGGTTTACACTGAAGAAAGTAAGAATGCAGTATAAAACATTTCAAATGGCTCAACATACAAGCAGATAAAATTTTCTGCATAGGAACACTTTTTTAGGAGATGCCTTGAAAACCATTCTTATTTTAATATTGAAGTTTGACATCAGTGCTGTAACCAACCAGGCTCGGGTTCCCCAGAAACAAGGCTGCACCCAGAAGGCGAGTGTTATATTTGGTTTATTGAAAGCGTGACACCCGCGATGGGAGCCCCGGAAACGCTGCAGTCACCAGTGGGGGAAAACCCGACGCATCGGAGCTTCGCTTGGGGAGAGGCTCTGCAGTGGGCCTCCTAACACTAACTAACAAAGCTTAAACTCATTTACATAAGATTGCTTAAAATTGCCTATGCATTACTCTTACTATCTCTTGTGGCCTACTGCCAGCATAGCCTTGAAGGTTTGGCAAGCGTACTTTGTTTTGCAGCTGTTCGCCTTGGCAGGATTATTTGTTTTGCAGCTTTTCACCTTGCACAGACTGGTCTGTTTGGAATTCTCCTGAGGGTTCACAGAGGGGTCGGACTGCACTCTTTACCATTACAAAGTCTTCTCGCACCCTACAAGTGCTTTGTTAAAAAAAAAGTTCAGATTCCAATTTAATTAGTCATGCATTAATCCAAACACTTACGTGTCAAATGCAAATAAATATGAAAGTTACTGACCTGTGCAGTAACTGATGGTCTTGGAGATGAGTGTTCACATGGATGCACCTTCAAACAGACACTTGTGCAGCAGTGGCCCTCTGGGTTGCACACACGCACACGTGCACATGTGTCAGCCTGCTTCTCATGTCTCTCCCCTCCTCCATTTAAAGAGCTGTATGCAGGACCCAGAGCCTTCATGTCCCCTTTCTACCATGGAGCCGCTGAACTCTGAAGTAGAGAACAAGAGGGTGGGTAGTGGAGCACCCCTGGGGAAACCCAGGAGTAACCTTCATTTCTTCTTTGAGAATTTTCCCCATGGGTGCTCCACTCCAGGTGACTTAGTAGCAGTGTCCCTTAGGATGGGAGGGACTTCGGAGTTGGCGGAATAACTGTTGATAGTACTGCTGTACCCAGGGACGTGTCTGCCTGAAATGTCAGGGTGATGCCATCGTGATGGGTGAAAATATGTTGGGATGTCCATTTGCTGCCTTGCATGTGTCAGTTAATGGCACATTGTGCAGCAATCCTACTGAAGTGGCCACCACTCAGGTAACATGTGTGTACAGTGGCTGTGGTGGCTGCACTCCTTGTAGTTGGTAGCAGAGACTGACGTATCCCGAAATCCAATTAGAGTGTCTTTCTGCAGATATAGGGTTGCTCTTGGAACCTTATGCTATTGAAACAAAGTTTTGGTGAAGCCCAGAACAGCTTAGTTCTTTGCAAATAGGATGCCAACGCTTGTCTGACATTGAGAATATGAAAGGTGGATTCTAATGCACTGGTATGGGGTTTTGGGAAGAATACTGGGAGATGTTAAAAAACCCTGGAGGTTTTTAAGTCCCAGCTTGACATAGTCATGGCTGGGATGACTTAGTTGGGATTGATTCTGTTTGGGGCAGGGGGCTAGACTTGATGACCTCTTGAGGTCCCTTCCAGCTCTATGATTCTATGTATGGGTTGGTTAATGTGAAAGACATGCAAACCTTAGGAAGGAACTTTGAGTGAGTTCTCAGTGCAACTTTGTCCTTGAAAAATATAGTGTATGGGGGGTTTGCTGTAAATGCTCCCCGCTCTCCCACGTCTGGTGGAAGTGATCATCACTACGAATCAGACTTTCCTACATAGATGCAATAATGAGCAGGTGGTCATTGACTGGTTTGTGGGGCAGTTTGTAAGGAGGTTACAAGGTTGGTGATGGCCTGGAATTGATGGTGTAGGAAGGAGGCAGTAGCTGTCATGGCATCAAGGTGAGCCCCGATGAATTACAGATGCTGTGGAGGTTGCATTATTGATTTTTGTGTGTTTATTTGCAGGCCCAAGCATTGAAAGCATTTAATTGTTGTGATGGTGTTGTGAGTGGTTTCCTCCTGGGTTGGTGCTTTCAGAAGACAATCATCCAAGTACAGAAAAATGATTATTCCTTGTTTTCTGAGGTGTGAGGTCACTACTGCACGGAGTTTGGAAAATAATCTGGGACTGTGGAGAGTCCAAAGGGCAGAATTTTGTACTGCTAGTGGGCAGCTCCTACTGTCAATCTCAGAAAATGTCAGTGGACTGGGTGTATGGTCCCCTGAATGTAAGCATCTTGCAGGTTGAGGGCTGAAAACCAGTACCCGTTTTAGCACTGGGATTATTGTGGAGAGGGTGATCATTTTGAACATCTGTTTCTTTACAGATTAGTTTAAGCCTTTTAGGTGAAAAATTGGTCTCCATTCTTTCTGGGTATTGAAAAATAGAGGGAATAAAAACCTTTCCCCGAGTGTTGCTGGGGAACAGGTTATATGGCCCCCAAGTTGAGGAGATGGTCTACCATCTGACATAAAATTTGTTCATGAGAGGGGTCCATGAAAAGGGACAGGGAAGGGGAATTGGTAGGAAACATAGAAACAAAGGAGATAGTGTAGCCAGACCTGATGATTTCTAATGCCCATTTGTTGGTGGTAATCATGAGCCATTCGTGATAGAATGGGTGAAGCCAGTTGGAAAAATGGTGGGTCAATTGTGCTAGAGAGAAGGAGAGATCTTCTGGACCCTTAATAAAAACTTAAATGCACTTAGTCAAGAATGAGAGTTGAGGTGTTGTGGTTGATGGAAGTCGATGCTGCAGACTCTGCATCATTGTTGATCATATGAGTGCAGTTGCTGTTGAGAGTAATATGAGTATCTGTTTCTCTAGTATGGTAGATATTTAAATTGACATTTTGTTGTGGCACGTCTGCATGCCCAAAGATCTCAGAGTGGCTCGAGAGTCCTTCATGGAGTGAGGCACATCATTGGTTGCCTCTGTGAAAAACTTTTTGGTGTCAAAAAGGAGATCTTCCATTTTGCTTTGGATCTGTTTCAGGAATGTGGTGGAGTTGTACCAGGAGGTCCACCCCATGATTATCGCAGTGGCTGTGGTTTGCGCAGCTGCATTCATGGTCTCAAGAGCTGCTTGGAATAGAGTGCATGTAATTGTTTATCCCTCTGTGATGAGGGCTTGAAATGGCTGTCTTTTGTCCTCTGGGAGATCCTTTATAAAGGCTATACACTTTGTATAGTTTTTGTGGTCTTATTTGTATTTGTGGTCTTATTTGGCAAGCATAATTTAAGAACTTAAGTTGGAGTGTGGCTGAAGAATAAACTTTGAAGCCAAAGGTGTGTAGTCTTGTATTATCTCTATCTGCTGGTGTAGGATGTGTGAAGAGATATTCTGAGCCCTTAGGGGGCACATAGTACTTGCAATCAGATTTCTTGCCTGTGGATGCTGCTATGGCCAGTGTCTCCAACGCTTAATTTGCTGGGTCTAGAATTATTGCATAAAGGAATCTTAGTTGAGGAGGGTGGCTGTAGCATATCAGTCAACTTGTGATTGGTTTCTGACACCTCCATATCAATGTGGAGTTCTTCTGCTATCCATTTAAACAGGTCCTGAACATGGGTATAATCATCCACTGTGTGTGGCACAGGAGGAGATGGAGCAGCCTCCTCCGATGGCACAGGGCCCTCATTAGGTTGACAAGACATATCATCCAGTATGTCCTCTGGCTGATCAGCTACAGGTAAGTTCCATTCTGCCTGTGGGGGTAATGATGTAGATTCGATAATACTCCTGTGAAGGGAGTCCTGTCACTTTCTGTAAGATGTGGCAGGGCCCCATTTGCTACAATACAGCTACAGACCCCAGAGTGGTGCAGTTGGTGGCCTCCAGAGGTGCCCATATCACTGTGGCCAATAGTTGTAATAGGGCTGGTACTGAGGCTGTTTGTCAATCCTAGGAGCTCTTGAGGGAGGCAAGTGGTAAGGAGAAAAGCCTGCATCCTCATCTGTGGGAAAATGGGAAACGTCTTGTGAGTAGCCCTGGTGTGGTGCCTCTGAGATAGGCAAAAGGAGTGCCACAAGCAGGGTGGGGGGAGGCTGGCACTGGGACTTGCAAGTCTGTGCTGAGCATAAGCCTGTGGTGTGGCCAGCTGCAGAACTGTAATCTGTGCTGACAGAGCTGCAGTGTGCTTTTCGAGGGGGGGGGAGTGACGGATGCTTGCCTTGGTGTGGAGCTGCTGCACTGAGAGCAGATTGGCTGTTGGTGCCATGAGAGTGACAGAGGGTGGCTGAATTAACTTCAGCACAGATGTTACTTGAGGTGCCCGGAGAACTGACAGAGATCGCTCAGAGCTGTCTGCGGGGGTGGCAGAGATCTCCTTGAAGAGCATTTTTTTCTCTTATGTACTCTCTGTACTGAAGGTGCCTATCACATTTTTTGCTGCTTTCAGGGGCTTTGGGGACCTTGTGAGGGACATCGTTAGGCACCCCTCTGCTGAGCATGCTTCCTGTCCTGGGTGAGAGGCTGGTTGGAGAGACTTCTCCACTAGCAGGAGTTTCAGCCTTTCGCCCTGTCTCTGCATGTCCTGGATTTTGTGGGCACATTTCTGAGGGATATGCCTCTCCCCCAAAGAGTGGACACACTGGCTGTGTCCATCAGAGATAGGCATAGCCTCCTTGCAAGAGGCACATCGTTTAAAGCCGGGGCAGCTAGGCATTTCTGCAGCAGCTGCTAAAACGGTTGAAATGGCTGAAGCACTTTTTTTTTCCCTTCCTTTTCTTCTTCTAAAAACAGTAATTAACTAGCTACTAAGAAAACTGTTCTAACTATGAAACTGTGAGCGGAGAACATACAGCACGACTGATGCACTCCATCTCCAGCCAGGGATGGTTAAAAAGGGAACTGGAGAATCCAGATCCTGCATGAGGCTCTTTAAATGGAGGAGCGGGGAGGCGTGAAAGATAGGCTCGCACATGTGTATGCGCGACCTAGAGGAACAGTGCTGTAGAAATCTGAAGGTGCAGGGATGCACCAAAGCCTGGAGTGGAGCACCCACAGGGACAACTCTTGAAGAACTATATATCTATGCTCAGGGATACCTCATGATTTTGAAATATTACTGCCTTTTCAGGACATGCATTGCTTGGTAGATTGAAAAAGTTTGATAAATTTGAGCAGCAAGTGTTTTCACTAATGAAGATTGCATTGCCATTATGCATATATTTCTAAAAACTTTCTGATTTTATAGGTATACTGTAGCAGACTTGGAAGTTTAGCTTTTTAATATAATCATAAATGTCACCAAGAGCCACTTACACAATTCCCCAGTGCAGCATGAATTTGGATTTTCAATGACTTTATTGAGAATGTTCTGTAAATTTTACAATGAGAAACTTCAAACACTGTTCCACAACTTTCACATGTTTCAAACATGGCAGTAATTTTTATTTTTTTGAATTTTTCTGTTCCAGGTTCAGGTCTTGAGATGGATTTTCTTCCTTAGCTTCATTTTCATCTTCCTATAAAACAAAATAAAAAAGCATTACTGGAGTTGCTGAAGAGACACACATTCTGCAGAGTTGTTCATATACTCAAAAAACAGAAAACAAACAAACCTGCCCATACCATTATTTGAGATTCTTTTACATAACTGATACACCCTGAAGTACAATAAGCAAACAATTTTAATTATTAGAAATTTTATTTTAATCAAGAGTTACACTAAATTATTTACCTGCAGCTTCAATTATATTAACTTCTTTGAGACTCATTATACAAAGAAAGATGGCTCTAAAACATAAAGGTGAAATTTGATTATACCTAAACTTTTGTAGTGGATACTATTTCATACTTCTTCCTTGGTTCTTGACCAGAAGTTTCCACAAAATTGCTTTTAAAATGCAAGAACTTTTATCACTGCCCCAGAAATTACTTTTGAATAGCATCTGCCATTGAAAAAGTGTTTCATTTTTTGAGACCAGATATGTTTACTTCACCATTTGATAAAAGACAATAAATTTAACTTCAGAGACACTTTATGTGCTGTAGCATCGTATTTTTGTCCCATCTAGCATATTTTCTTGACAGGTCTGCCAATTTTCCAATTACTTGTACCACCATATGTTATCTGAAGATCAGTCAGGTCTAAAATAGGAAACATGAGCATGTCAGACAGCAGCATGCTTACAATATTCTACAGCTTCAACTCCAGAAGTATGGCTCATAATTCACTGTGAGCTCCTCTGAAGCATACTGAATAAATGAAGTGACATCATAATGCTCGTTTCCATAGGAATGAATAGTATCTTATGTCCAATACTAAACGATGACCTCCAAAGTATAAAATCCGGCATCTTGAAAAAAATATTTCATGGGACATCTTGTAACCAATCTCAAAAGAAACAGTCCTGAAAGCGCATACACAGTGCAGACTGTCCTATCTTCAAAGTGTTTTCATTTTGTTTTACAAAACAAGAAATCCTACTCGGTCTCAATAAAGCAACAAACAAAATACACTGAAATTTGGGTGTTATAAAATGTTCTGATTTACATGAAAGCCCATTGCCAGGGATTAAAGGTAAATAGTCACTGCTGCACAGGATGGCAGTGTAGTGGCTGGAGTCCTCATTTAGGTACAAGAAGCCTCGGTTGTATTTTCTGTAGTGGGGCTCCCTGTATGACCTTGGAGGAAAGTCAATTTGTCGCTCTGTGCCTCAGTTTCCCATCTGCAAAACAGAAATACTAGAACTTTCCTAATTGACTGGGGGAGTTCAGGATAAAAATATTAAATATACTGAGATGGTCAGAAACTACGGTTATGGGTGCCACATAAGACAGCATATCAATATAAACTGCCTCAGTAAATATGGCCATACATTTCACTACACATAACATAAATTTGCAGAGTTAGCTGTTGTATTTAGAAAGCACATACTACATTCTGCACATAAATCTGCTCCCCACACACCTTGCAAGAAACATTTTGATTTACATTGCATTTGGCCCTTAGTGAGCAAAAATATTCACTTCCATGAACTATTTTTGCTGAGTAATTTCCATCATGGTGAGAATGGAGCCCATTGTGCCCCAACTTCTCTCTGAAAAATCTCATATAGATATTGCTGAAAAAGGCTGGTATTGAGGTCAGAGGGGAAGGTCTGACCCCATGCTTTCCCCAGCTGATGCTAACACATTGGAAGCCCTAAGCAGCAATATTTTTAATCCCCCCCCGCACCACACATACTAATAATTCATAAGTGTCCCTCTTCAGTTGCTTGGGCCACTTAACAAATGTTTAGTCTGCTTGTACGTAGCATTGGTCTGCCTCACAAGACAGGCTGCATAAGTGCATGTGAATAGCTGCCATCAAGTACCATACCAGCTCAGAAAGCAGAGGTCCATCAACGGCTATTAGCCAGGATGGCTAGGAATGATGTCCCTAGCTTCTGTTTGTCAGAGGTTGGAAATGAATGTCGGAGAGGGACCTCTTTCATGACTGCCTGTTCTGTTCACATCCTCTGGGGCATCATGCATTGAGATATGTAGGAAGACAGGATACTGGACAAGATGGACCTTTGGTCTGACCCAGTGTGGCCATTCTTATGTTCTCATGTGGTGGCTCCCAGATTTGGAATTACAATAATAAATGAATTTGGGAACCAGTAGAGAGCACAAGTATGAGTTACTAATTTAAATTAACTAGCCCCCAAATATATGAAGTATACTTACATTTCACAGCCCAAGTATTACTTTCACATTGAAATAAATCAAGATAACTTGTCTATAATTGCTGTTCTTTTATAGTTGTGATAATAACAGATCAAACTCATTGATCAACACATTACAACTGGAATTTGGTGGCTCAGACTGGTAAACTGGGTCCAAGAAAGCCAAATTTAACAGCAGGGGGTGGGGGAAGCAGAGATGGGGGCGGGAGAGCGAGCGAGCGAGCGAGAGAAGGCGGTACAGCCATGCGAAAGTGCCATGGGTAGCATCTTATATCCATAGTAACTTTTAGACCAAAGAAAAGTGACAGGAAAAATGGGACAGAGAGAGTCATTGAAAAATTACATTATAATCACTATCCTGAGAGAATTGTAGGTACCAGTATGTTATTTTCACTTCTAAAAAGCTGCTAATTATAACAGAGACACCTCCTAGAATATAACAAGCATAAAGGATGTTTTCTTTACTGAAAATGTGTGATAATTTATAAAAATAAAATCAAAATAAATGCACATAAAATTCATGCCATCTGGCCTTGAGTCCCTACACAGGGAAGGGAGAAGGTAAGAAAAACGTGTATTTTGTATATAAGAAAGGCCAACTTATTGGGTTTTTATCCCTTTCACTCAAAACATGTCAATTTCTTTACATTACCATCAGCTAGTTATCTGAACTCTTGAAGAAAAAGAAGTGAAACAGACTATTACTAACTCCACAGGAAATTACAGACAATTCTCCCTCTCTCTCTCCCCCAACTCGGCTACGTCTACACTAGCCAAAAATTTCGAAATGGCCATGCAAATGGCCATTTCAAAGTTTACTAATGAAGCGCTGAAATACATATTAAGTGTCTCATTAGCATGGGGGCAACCGCAGCACTTCAAAATTGACGCGGCTCACCGCCGTGCGGCTCGTCCAGACAGAGCTCCTTTTCGAAAGGACCCTGGCTACTTCGAAGTCCCCTTATTCCTAGGAATAAGGAAGGTTTTGGCTAGTGTAGACACCGCCCTTATTTTTTTTTATACACACACACACATATATATATGGGGGTCATACCTCATACAATATCCATCAATTCAGTGTGCTATGAGACACAATATTATATATCTGTGTCCTAGAGCATACATAAAATTTGCTCTTTCATATACATCATATGTAAAAAAAGAACTGTAAGAACAGTAACAAATGCGCCTTGTTGTGAATCAAGATGGAGAAACAGACATCTAAATACACTCTGCTACACATTTAGTAGGAAAAGATAGCAATTTTGTGATGCATAACATTTAACGTCGATTAAAAGCAAACAAGTAGCTACTAGCACATTATTATTGACATCTCAACGGGGGGAACAGGAAGATCTAATCTAAAATACTGTACAACAACAGAGGTTATATCTACACTAGCATTCCTCTTTTGAAAGAGGAATGCAAATAAGGAAATAAAAATGCAAATGAGGAACATATTTATATATATGGCACCTCATTTGCATATTTGTCTTTCAAAAGAAGAAAAGCAGTGTAGACATGGCTGTTTAGAGAGTAATCTCCATCTTCGAAAGAACCCTTCTTCCTCAAAAAAAAAAAATAGGCAGGATTCTTTCAAAGATGGGGTTACTTTCGAAAGAGCTGCGTTTACACTGCTTTTCTTCTTTTGAAAGAATATTCAAATAAGGTGCCAGATATGTATATATGTGCCTCATTTGCATTTTTATTTCCTTATTTGCGTGCCTCTTTTGAAAGAGGAAAGGTAGCACTGACATAGCCAGAGTGCTTATAAATTTAATTGAGGCAATGCATACTCAAGACAGGGTTGCCTGGTATCCAGTTTTTGACTGGAATGTCTGGTCTAATAGGGACCCATCTGTGAAAGTCGTGTTGGTGGTGCAGTAGGCTAAGTCATGCTCCCTGCCTGCCTTCGATCCATGCAGCTCCTGGCAGCAGCTGCATCCCGTCTCCTCATAGGTACCTATGTGAAGGGGCAGTCACAGGACCAGTCCACATGCTGTTCCTGCCCCAAGCACTGGCTCTCCATCTCCCATTGGCTGTGAACCATTGCCAATGGGAGCTATGGGGTAGCACCTGAGGACAGGGCAGTATGCAGTCTCCTAGCCACATGTCTGCCTAGGAGCCGGAGCACGTAAATGCTGCTGTTTTTGGGAACTGCATAAGGTAAGTGTCGCCTGGAGTCTGTACCCACTAAGCCTCCACCCCAAACCAGTCCCAGCCTCTTGCTCCAGCTCTGATCCCCCACTCACTTTCTGAATTCTCAATTCAGACACAGAGTACCCTCCTGTGCCCCAGACTCCTTATCCCCAGCCACACCCTAGAATCTGCATGCTCAACCAGAGCCTTCACGTTCCCCACAACACCTCAATCCCCTGCCTCAGCCCAGATCCCTGTCCCGGGCTCTGAATTCCTCAGTCCCTGCCTGCAGCCTCCTCATGCAGGCCAGAGCTTGCACACTCCCAATCAGAGCCCCCCAGTCTCCCCATACAACTTTAACAACCAAAAACTATGAAAATTGACTAGTTAGTGGGTAGAAACCAAACAGAAAAAAAGATTACTTAATCTGTTCAAGAGCAAGGAAAGTAATCGTGGTATATTCTCCAAAAGAATGAAAGATGTTACATGACGAAAACTCACAAACAGAACTGCAGAGCTGTTCATCCTGATAGTTCACCTGACTGTGATCATATG
This sequence comes from Carettochelys insculpta, assembly GCF_033958435.1. Taxonomy (NCBI): domain Eukaryota; kingdom Metazoa; phylum Chordata; order Testudines; family Carettochelyidae; genus Carettochelys; species Carettochelys insculpta. Next base: position 227,439,260 of record NC_134138.1, read on the forward strand.
GTTGGAAATCATAAATCCACCATAGGAGCAGTGTGAAGCTTGATCAGAAAATGCCCTTCCTGATTAACATGCTAACAGATGTAGTGTGGGGTGATTCACCAGTAGAGAGGGCTGAATAGGCCATCTCAGCAGAAAGTGAATGGCTTTATACACTGGTTTATACTGGAGACAATTGATGGTGGGACTTGATGCAGATGAGGTTCTTGGGAACCTACTTTTGCTATACCTGTTGCAAGACAGTGCTGCTTTGAATGCCAAGAGGCACTAAAGCCTATAACAGGGAACAGCCTTGAGTTTCAGGTTTGTCAAAGCAACAATTTCTGAATGACCTCTGAAATTCATCAGCGGTACTGATAAGTGTCCATCTCAAGACATGATGGTTCCCTAATTCAAACAAAGCTGAAGCACACAGTTTCTTTACAGCTTGCACATAACACAACCTACTTCTGTAATTTTGACACAACAGTTCATTTAAGTAAGTATGGCTATTTTCTACAACTAGCCTACATATATTGTGTGCACTGAATGGTACTTGAAATATTTTGTTTCCTTCTCTTAACATTCCCACTTTCTTTATTTTTTACTAGTGTGCTTAAGGTATTCTAGCAGTTCTTTTCAGAGCAAAATGACTATGTGAGAACATTTCTTAGATAAGAGTTGCAATATTTGTATCATTAAAGTCTGTAATAGAAGGCAGATACTTTATTGTATTACACAGATTCTACTAATCAAAGCATCACTCGTATGAAGGGAAAACCTATCTTTAATCACGTTCAGGGTTCTTCCCATATGCCTCGTCAGAAAAGGATTTCAAAAGCTTGCGGTTTTTCTTTTAGGTTAAATTCCTATCTGTTTTCAACATAAAATGCCAAATTTTAAGGAAAGTAGTCACAGAAATTAATCTAAGTAGCAAACCAGAAAGACGACGACCATAATGAGCTGAAGTGCACAAAAACAAAGATTTTTCTTTCAAAACCCTCATTATCTTCTCAAAAAGTGTAACTGACAAATCTTAAAAAAGGTAGTTCAGGAATACAGAATATTACTAGAACAGTTCTTTACCAGTGGATATTATATACAAATATATTTCTCCTATGATAGATGGCAGGTTTGTCACAGCAGCTTTGCAGTGATAAGGCAGCTGTTTGTTCCCAAGGAAAGGAGACCCTTGCTACATGGATCATTTTCATAGTGACAGCCTCGACAAGTTTGACATTTTCTTCATGAAGTATTCTGAAGCAGCCATCAAGAAAATGCACCCGCTGGGATCCCTGTAAAGCTGACAATCTTACCTTTACCTCCATTAATTCTTACTGACAAAGCCCACCAATTTCCTACAACAAAATGCTTGCCAAGCAGATATAACGAAAGCCATGAATGAACTAACCATTTAAATGTAAGCAAACATGACATCAATTAACTGGTTGCAGTTCCCTGCCCTCTTTTGTTCAGTAGCAAAGCTAAAGTGAGGAATATTGTTTCCAAAGGAACACCTAAAATTAAGTAGTAAATAGTACCATACTCTAGGTGGCAGTGCAAGACCAAAAGAATTATTTTCAGCAGAGTCTCCCTAGTGTCTACAAGCAGCTGCATGTTTATGTCAAAACAAAGCCCTTTTAACTTATAATGGTACAAGAACTTTAAAGTATTTAAAATAGCTTGTCAGTATCTCTATTTTCCATCTACTTGCTTCTAATTTTGATTAAAGAGATAAATGTGCCATTTCAAGATTCCTTACAGGCAAATTTCACTTAATGCTCACGATAGCAGTAGGATGTTACGCCAGCTTTCATAGCCTCCATCTGTTTCTCCCTCTTCTTAGGAGGCAGCCATTCCATTCAGTGGCCCCTTTGGCTGACTGCCACTGCAGTTGGTATTTTCAACTGGGCAGGTGGCGTTTGGAACCAAATACTTGTCTTACAAGTTCAGCTGATTCTATTTGTAGAAAGTACTAAGGAAATGTTTGTTCTTTAGCCCCCTCAGTGTTAACTTTTGAAAGCATTAGATTTACATACTTTTAACCTTATGAAAAAATGCTCATACAGTGTTATGGATCTAAAGCACAACTATTAAATAAATGCAAAATGACTTGGGAGGCATTGCCTCATCTGTGTACAAAGGTAGGCTCCATTTGTTTTTACCTCCAAGCAAGTATTTGGTACTATCACAAGCATGATGCTTTAACACAAAACGAAACAAAAAACTTCTGCAAGCATTCAGTTTCACACTCACATATCCTGCTATACGCTTTGGCTGTGTCCACACTAAGATAAAACTTCGAAATGGCCATGCTAATGGTCAAATCAAAGAACACTAATGAGGTGCTGAACTGAATATTCACCGCCTCATTAGCACGCTTCTGGCTGCGGTGCTTCGAAAGTACAGCTTTCGAACACGTGTGGCTACACGGGGGTCCTTTCGGAAAGGACCCCGCACATTTCGAAATCCCCTTATTCTCCTCAGCTGAGAGGAATAAGGGGATTTTGAAACGTGCGGAGGTCCTTTTCAAAAGGACCCCCATATAGCTGCGCTGAGCTGCGTGCATTTGAAAGCTGTGCTTTTAAAGCGCAGCGGCTGGCAGCATGTGAATACTAATAAGGTAATGAATACTCAATTCAGCGTTTCATTAGTATTCTTCGATTTGGTTATTTGCATGGCATTTCGAAGTTTTGGCCAAGTGTGGCCACAGCCTTTGGCTATGGTTGCACTGACCCAAACTGCCAGCAGCAGTATGCAAATGGGTGGTCTTCAAAATGCAAATGGTCAGTCATTTGAATATTTGCTCGCCAGCAGAGGCTGCTGCTGGCAATGAAGAAAAGCAGGGTAAACAAGGTTCTGCTGGTGATCCCCTCTCCCCCACTCCCTTTGTCAGCAGACCCTTATTCCTAGACAAAATCAGACATAAAAGGCTGCTGACAAAGTGGGAGGTGCGCTAGCAGGACCCCGTTTACTCTGCTTTTTCTGCCAGCAGCAGCCTCTGCCAGCAAGCAGAAACTATTTGTATACTGTTGCCAGCAGTTTGGGTCAGCGTAACCATTGTCATAAAGAAATAATATTTTTCTATTGATGTGATATTGTCACTAGATGTTTATGAAGTAGAAAAGCTTTATCAAGGGAGCTTCAGTTTCTATGTTACCTGGACATTATGTTGCTAAATAAAGAATAGCCATCTATAGACTAACAATCCATCTGCCAACATTACTCCCAAATGAAAGCAACATAATTTCAATCCTTTATTTACTCCCATTAAAATGTCTTAATCTACATTATCTGCTATTGCAGAGTGAATCTTTAACCTTTTTTGCACCCATATTCTTGATGCTAAGAGCAAGTCCAGATATCTCATTTACTTAGTTGTACAAGCACAAAAAGCTGCTAAATCCTCACATAGACAGTTAATAAACCAATTCAATTTTTTTAAATTCCCATTTAAGTAAAATCCTTAAGAAGTTATTTTCAGCTGCTCATGCTTTTTAAAAAAACTATTTTCCTAAATAAGCCTGAGTACCTAGCTTTTTAGCAAGAGGTCTCAACACTAATTTAACTTTGCTCAAAATACTTAACAACATTAAGTTGCAAAGCATAAGCAGATATATAAGACAAAATACTTCCCCCAAAGTAGGGTCAACAATTTTACTGACCTGCGACATGTGAAATAAATCTACCTAAATATCACTGAAGTCCATGTTTTAAACTTTAAGAGATACTTAATAGGGTAATACCACTGTATAAAACATTTATCTCAATAAATGAAAAAACTATTGACCATAATGAAAGTATTTTAAGTAAAATGAGTGCAACAATGCTTCTGACAAATATTAATTAGAGTTTTAATGTTTTACAATTCCACCATAATTCTTTAAATACTGCATTTATTTCAAAGTAATAAACACTCGGTTCATTAAGTAAAGTTCAAAATCCGAGTTATGCGCTACATTTAACAACCTTTGCCTCTTTTCTTCTGTATTCCTTGATTCAGTTTTCCAATGCACTGAATAAGCAATCGAGGAACACAATTAAATTTCATGACTCTGCATATCTGGGATTCTTATTTCATTTAATACAAAGGGCAATTAATCTACCATTATACACTGAATTCCAACTTTAGTGGGCCATGATAAATACTGAAATGAACATACAGGGCATGCTTAATTAAATTACTGTAAAAAGCAGAACCAAAGTTTTTCCTTGTGACAGGAGGAAATGCATATTTAATTAGAAAAAAAATTAAAACTAGATTATAAATTTACAGTAATTTGGAAACTCTTAGCAAACCCACATGAAATGTGTGCAATAATACAATGTATGAAATAGTGAAGATAAATTTTCTCCCATTTTCCTCTACTCTCTTACTGTAGTATACCTCAAGGTGTAAAACATGGGATCGTTCTTATGTAGTCAATATTGCAACATGGTGATGTCAGAAAACTATACAATAAAAATCTTTAGAATGTATGTATTTTTAAATCCACCTGCTAATGAAGAATCAGAGAAGGACCAGAAACTTTTGGAGGCAGAGGGAGTGGAAAAGATACAGGAACAAAGTCAATACTACAGAGAAGGATAAGACAACAAACAGCCAGAATGAAGGAACAGATTTTTCTTTTTTAAAAACATGTATTACATGTAACTTCTGCCCACATAATGAGAGAATGACTGCCATTATTTATGACATGAATGAACCAATTTAGTTTTGCCCTTGTGGTTTATGATGTTATAAAAAAATGCCAGTGGAACTATAGCTTTATTATATACTACACACACTGAGTATTTTACATCTTCTTACGAGCAGCATTAATACTTCTTTAGCTAAAGGTGATACAAATTAATTGTGAGGCAACAGTACAAATTCTGGCTGCTCAGGACAGAAAACCCTGAGATGTTTCACCCCTGCTGTAGTTCCCTCATCATAACCCATGGAGAAGCCAGCTTGGACTTCATCTGAAACATAAAGTAAGGTTCAAATTTGCCCAATGAAATCAATGGGAGCTGTTTCACTAATTTCAATGAGCAATGGATCAGGTCCTATAGTATTATTCTAGAGCATGGTCTAGCCTACATCTTTATGCATGTGAATCCCTAATCTAGCAATGAAAACTATGAAAACCTTCCTTTTCCCGCAGAAATTATTCATGGTTTTAATGTGGGGACAGGGAAGGGTACAATGGCGGTATTTACTTTTACAGCAGCTGGAGAGATTCTGGTCAGCCAGAATTTAGAGTTTCATGTTTTGACTTAAACACTATAAATGCCTTACATTTTGGAAGAAACCTCCTTTAATCTATTTAAGTTTGCAGGTCCACCTACAAAATTTCATGATATCAAATAAATGTAAAATTGACATGTCAAATACACTACCTTGTATTTAAATGTATATACTACATACTTAAAATAGTTTACATATAACTTTTATTTTGTTATAACCATCTATTGAGCAGGGAGCATGGCCAGTTTCATTTCAGTGAGGGGCTATCCTTCTGCCCTGATTGGGGTGTCTGGGCACTACAATAATCTAAATATTAGACAGACACATGTTCATTATTATTGATCATTAGATCTTGAAAGGAAAAGACAGAACCAATTTCAACAGGAACATTCATATATTTCAAGTTAAGGATGTACATGTGTTCTTAATTTTTTTTAAAGGCTTGCTTTTTACTTTAACATGACATTCAGGTTCTTTCTTTAAGAACTAAAGAATGTGTATTTAAATATAATAAATTCACTTCAATCTCCCTTCTAGATTTTTCTGTTTCGATACCTAATTTTTTTTAATTACCATTTCATTCTTTGGGGATAACTTAATAATTGATAGTGACTCTATTTGTGAAGAGAGCAATTACACATAGCCAATTCTTTAAAACAAAATGACAAATTTTAAGTACATGCATTGTTTAAGCTTCATACTATCAATTCCTGCACCACAAAATAATAAAAATATTTCATATTAATGAATATTCAATATATTTGTATATTAAATTTAAATAATTGTAAGCCTACAACAATAACATCCAACCCTTTAAACATTATTACAGCTCAAATTTACTTAGGGGAAATCTGTAAAGGTAACATATGCCTCAAAACATATTAAGCATGTTATTGTTAAGCTGCAAAACAAATTCTGTCAGTCAACATTTTCTAGTTAATCTGGAAGAAGACAAGTCACCTGTCAAAATGTCAAATCAAATCCAAAAGGTAGACCTTGCCCTCATCTAGACATCTATCATGAAAAGGGCTCCTACCCTATGTTTCTCTGAATCTTTCTCTGATAAATCTAGAGACTGTTCTTCTACAATACTGGATCGAAGGTGACTAGCAGTTGGAGATCAGCACACACATGCAAAGCCTTGTTAAAAGGCTTAGGAAAAAGAACACTTAAATGCAATTATATTACAGTAAGTCAACAATAAAAAAGAAACTTAAAATGAGGCACAATTTGACTATAACTAATTAGAGCACTGCTTTTTTATGGCATCGTAGCCCATTACAGAGCTGATATTATAAATCACTATTTACCAACTATTCCGTAAACTGCTGCAGCCATTTAACATCATTAGGAAAACTTCATGCAACTTGAGCATTTCCATTCCTTGAAAATCTGTTCACTCACAAGTTTTTGTCTTTTATATTGCAATATCCCAGTGCCACTATTCTTCACAATATGTCAAGGGCAATATCATACACACATTTACACATGTAACAGTAAAAACATAAGTAGTTCACTTGAACTCAAATGAGATTAGCATAAAATAATCCAATTTAACTTTGGTACTACTCACTTAAGAAAAGTTGTTTATATAAGCATCTGCAGGATTGGGTTCTAACCGTGCTCAGTATTTATCTTGAACGGATTCATGGCCAAGGACACGTTTATTTTGTGGGTATTTAATAAAATTGTGTTTTAGAAGATCTTCCATATAAATGAGTGTTACTTCAGAGAGTTATTTTGCCAGACTATATTTTGTTTCACGTCATCTACCCTTTTTCTCAAAATTTTGCTACAATGTTAAATTTGCTAAATTAATATATTTTATTGTAAATACTGTAGCATATCTGAGCATGATACCTACTTATTTACTTAGTCACCATCTTTTTTTTCTAATTTTGTCATTGTTTTATTTTGCAGATATATGAAGTCAGAGAAATTGATAGGCAGACTCCAAAAATGAGGTGACTTTTTTTTTTAATTTAGTTGCTTCTTTAACTGACAGTTTACATGAATTTGAATCCATCTCCTTTCCTAAACAAAAAGCACTCAAGTAGCACTTTAAAGACTAGCAAAATGGTTTATTAGGTGAGCTTTCGTGGGACAGACCCACTTCTTCAGACCATAGCCAGACCAGAACAGACTCAATATTTAAGGCACAGAGAATCAAAAACAGTAAGCAAGGAGGACAAATCAGAAAAAGATAATCAAGGTGAGCAAATCAGAGAGTGGAGGGGTGGGGGGGAAGGTCAAGAATTAGATTGAGCCAAGTATGCAGACAAGCCCCTATAGTGACTCAGAAAGTTCCCATCACAATTTAAACCATGTGTTAATGTGCCGAATTTGAATATAAAAGCCAGCTCGGCTGTTTCTCTTTCCAAAACGGTGCAATAATTCCTTTTCAGTAACACACATACCTTTAGGTTATTGACAGAATGCCCCATTCCATTAAAATGTTGACTAACTGGTTTGTGGATCTGGAGTGTTTTGATGTCTGTTTTGTGCCCATTGACCCTTTGTCTAAGGGAGTTAGAAGTACCATCTCCTTTCCTGTTTAAGCTCACAAAATAAAAAATTGAGCTGAAAGATTTATAATTCTATAGAAAAAAATGGTATTTTGCTGTGGTAAATATTTAGTCTCCAGCATCAATACACTGCATTTCTGTTACTTGCATCTGATGGAATCCACATTATCTGCGTTTCTCACATACTTATACCTCAGTCAGTCTAATAAAACAAGCAACACATAACCATTTTACTTGTTACTGTAGCTTTTCCATTTGTTTAATACCATATTTAAATCTAGCAACCAACATGTAATGATAGTGGTTGCTTAAAAGTAAAATAATTTAAAACATCAAATCATGTTGAAAAACAGCAAACACTGCATGTTAATACATGTTGTTTCAAACTGAATTTTATTCTCTCTACAATGAACTGCTAATTTTCATAGCTCTCTGGTGCTCTCTTCACACACTTAACTGACACATTCACAGTGACACATTAATCATTCTGACTACAGCTGGGCTAAGCTATTTTCAATTCAAATAATTTCAAGAAAGTAAAGCATTTGGGATGATATTTCCCTAAAACGAAAAAAAAAGTATGAAATTTGTAGACTATTCTCTCTCTCCAATTCTCTCAACTGACAGCAAAACTAAGTGAGACCTGAGCCTCTAGCCACCTCCAAGAAATACATGTTCCATTTTGTAAATTTCAAGCACCCCGATGAGGTGTAACTCCCCACCAGCCACTGGTCTTGCATAAAGCCACAGAAAACTGTTATAAAATAAAGTTTTCCGAAGCAATCCAAATACAGTGAAATATTTTACAAAACTTTTCACGACCACGCAATGTGCTCTCTGTTGCATATGCACACGCCTCTCAGTATCAATGCTACAGCTGAGAATGGATTACTATGAAAACTATGGGATGGGGGAGATCTGCAGCAACTGGAGTCCATATAATTATTGACTGGTACAGATTACCGTAAGGCCTGAGCCAGCAGACAGGGCCCCACTGTCAACACATTGTAAAAGACAGTCTTGCCCTCAGAAGAATACAATCTAATCAGAGTAAAAGGTTCTCTGCAAGGGAGTGAGAGAAATAAAAGTGAAGTGACGAGGGTAATGATGGACACACATCTTGTTACTAACGTTTTTCATGGGCCCAGGCTCATGATATATGATGGGTTATAAAAGTGATATGATCAAAATGCATACATAAAGAAAATAAACATTAGATATCTCTTTATAGATCCACTCTAAATCCTTTATAGATCCACTCAGCTCTAAATACTGAACATACCTGACAGCTCTTCAAACTATCCACTATCAGCTAGTCAATTCATTTCAGAGCTGGTTGAAGAGAAGGGATGTGACAGAGGAAAGGACAGTGGTTTTACGGATCAGATCAAAGAGGACATACTATGCTGTAGTAATGAAAGGGCCTGACAATGAGGCTTGGGGCGGCCTAAGGCCTGAATAGCATAGCATTAACTAAAAGAAAAAAATCAGAGAGGTAGCCGAGTTAGTCTGTATCTTCAAAAACAAAAAATTCCTGTGGCACCTTATAGACTAACAAATATTTTGGAGCATAAGCTCTCATGGGCAAAGATCCGCTTTGTCAGATGCATAAACTGGGGGGTTTCAGAGGAGGATTTGAAGAGGGGGTCTCAGTAAAAGGGGAGGGCCAGAGCTGATAAGGTATACTGAGTCAGGGTGGATATAGCCCATTATCAGCAGTTAACTTTAACCTGTGAGCAAAAGGCAGGTTCTGCTCACAGGCATGTGGCAAGACACAAGGTTGATACTACAGAAAGACACATGCTTGGTAACAGAACATCTTGCTGTAGAAACAGCTTGGTACCATTACACTCCCCATAGATAACAGGGACATACCAACCCAGGATCAACAGAGGGTTAGGATGACAACATGATAGGTAGTGTTGTTTTGATCGAACCACTGTATACAAGGTAAAGGGTGGTATCTGATTACTTTAAGGCGTTTTAATCTAATAGGCTTAAGGGACATGCAATCATGTTTGCATTGGTGTGTAAAAGCGTATCTCAAAGGGGCTGTGTTGTCTGGCCAGGGGAATGCAGAAAATCCTTGCCACTGAATTGTGCCCAGTCCATTGTCACAGCACATGCATGTACTAGTGCAAACTGTTGATGACTGAGCTAGACGTCCAGGGTCCTAGAGCCCATGTATCAATTAACAATAAACCTGGTTCCAGGGCCTTCATACCTTATCTGATTTGTGGTTACTGGGGACTCTCAGACGTCTGCAGTCTGGGCTAACTATAGAGTATGCACTGCATCTCGGAGAGAACACACGGACAGAGCCGAACCGTTGTCATCACTGAAGGCAGCAGAGCAGATGCCAGAGTACCACATCAGTAATGGCGTCTGACTACACATGCATAAAGAACAGGGTGGAGGGGAGCACAGAAACTTTAACCTGAATAGCTGACAAATGGGTAGATGAGGCTGATGCTGTTAGCTGACCTGAGGAGAAGGGCCACACAATAATGGTTTATAATTTTAAAAAGCTCTGGTAGTAGCCCACAGTCGGCTAAAACAATTAAATAAATAACTGTATTCAGAGAAGGGTGTGGTCTGAGCACAGAACTTGAACCAGAAATTTCAGAGCTTTAATCCCAGCTCTGATACTGGCCTGCTACTGATCATTTTTTTGCCTTTGGAAAAGTCAAACTCACTGCTTCAGTTATCCAATCTGTTAAGAATGGATAATAATGCTTAGCGACTCTCATACAGAGCTTCACGGATGAAAAACTTTATATTCAGAAAGTACAGAAAGATTTAAAAGCTTTAGCTTTTACTGCAAAGAATCACCTGTTTCACCTCAGATCAGAAAGAGAATAGATAAAATTAATGCAGAAAGAAAGATTGTACAACTATAAATTTTGAAGCATTAGGATTTTTCCTTAAAAAACAAGCATTTGAAAATGGGAATATTATGGTACGTGATATAATAAAATAAACAACAAGCTATAAAATATGCAAAAGAGCAATTTTTAGTTGATAGAAACCTGATTCCCATTTATTTGATCTTCTGGCTGGACAGCTGCTTCATGAGCAATTAGGAGGCAAAGTATGGGCAAAAGCGATCTTACTTAGAGTGCCAAAAAACAATTATTTTGCCTTCTACAGAAACTGCCGTTCTTTGAGCTATGTGGTTCCTGTCTGTATCTCATTCAATGTGCATATGCAGTCCAGATACCAGAGACCAGAGTAACATTCATTAGTCATGTCTGTTGGTCTGCACCTTTGTCCTTTTCCTCTTGCTCAAACCACAGACTTAAGAGGTGATACAGAACACCCACCCAACCAGTTACTTCTGTAAAGTGAATCATTTTTAGGGTTCAGATCCAAAGAAGAGAGGAAGAAGGACAGGCTGTGGACTACAGCTAGGGACCACACATCTCAAAGAACTCCAGTGACTGTATAAATTAAGGTTAAAGTCAAGGCCCATAGACTTTGTGTGTGACGTGAGAAAGACCTGGAGTCTCTTTATCGATACCCTTTTAGAAGAGATTTGGTACTAAAACTCAGGTAGCATGAGTAAAATGACTTCATGCTTGGTCCCATTTACTCTAATTTCTGCCTTAACATACAGCATGCCTTACCACCAACGGAAACAAAGGCAACAGACGGAAATCTGGAGCATGTCAACCAGCTGTGGTTTAATTTAGTGAGCTACTGTGTTTGTAACATTTTCACCCAGGATCCACAGAAGGTGCAGATCCATTCTCCCACAATAAAACTAACAAAGATAGAGTGATACAGTGTGCTGAAGTACTACCAGTCATGGGATGTGCCCCCATAAGTGTGAGAGCAATGTGATTGCATTAGGCTTCACTGTGTCCAGCAAGATATCACAGAAACCCTATAGCACTCACCTCTTACTCTGTAATGTGGCCTCTCGCCCTCATTGTAGCCTAGAATGAATGAACGAACGAACTTGAAAGTGGGTCACATGAGTTAATTCTGAAGGGTGGACATGTTCGGTATGGCTGTCTACACTGTGCCCCTAACTCAAATTAAGATATACAATTTGCACTACATAAATTGCGTATCCTATTTTCAGTCAATTTCAAAACAGGCTATTTCGGGACTAATTTTGAAATACAGTGCTATTTTGAGGCAACCCTTACTCCTCTCACAATGAGGGGTAAAGGAATGCTGAAATAGCGCACTCAGTGTTTCAAAAACTACTTAAAAATACCAGGCACATTTCCTAGATGCAGAATTACTATTTTGGGATACCTCGGTATCTCTAAATAGCTCCACAGTGCAACCATTGTCTACGTAGGCAACAAATGTCATTATTAAACGTTTGTATCTGTTTATGAAATAGTCATTTGCTTTATGAAACTTGTTCTTCATAACCTTACTCTATGCACTGCTCCACTTGGAAATGGCTTTCTAATTTGTAGGCAGGCAGTTGAGAAACTTCCAGTAAAACACATAGGCTGGGTCTACACGTGCCCCTTCCTTTCGAAAGGGGCATGCTAATGAGCAGGTTCGAAAGATGTTAATGAGGTGCTGCAATTATGCAGCGCCTCATTAGCATAATGGCGGCCGCGGCGATTCGTAAGTGTGACTTTTCAAATTGCGTGCCGCCCATGGAAACGGGACCTTCTGAAAGGACCCCCCCCCCAGTTTTCGAAAGTCCTTCTTCCAAGGGGCATGTTCCAAGGGCTTTCAAAAACTCGGGGGGGGGGGGGCCTTTCGGAAGGTCCCGTCTCCATGGGCGGCGTACGATTCGAAAAGCCGCACTTTCGAATCGCTGGGGCTGCCATTATGCTAACGAGGCGCTGCATAATTGCAGCGCCTCGTTAGCGTCTTTCAAACCTGCTCATTAACATGCCCCTTTTGAAAGGATGGGGCACGTGTAGACCCAGCCATAATGAAAGTCCTTATGCAATATTTTGACTTTTCATAAAATACTTCCTTTCCAACATTCAGGATAAGCAGGTAGTTAGTAGAGTACCTATCCTTTCTTGGAGCTATGTAGGGGACAGAGATGGTTGATCTCTATGGGAACACAAAATTCTGGTACTACACTGCAACTAAGGTTATTTTATCTTTAAATATGCTCATGCCGACAGAATACATAACCAATATTCAAGAATCAAATTGACACTAAGTTTCTGGAATTACACTGAGATGATTCTGAAAGAATGAAGGGAATGAGGAAAGACAACAGATGAACTGGGAAACCTGTTTCCTGATAATAGTTTTTTGTAGGGGCAATTTTTCCTGCAGTCCTTTATATTTTAACTGTACTTTTTCTGAATAACCATGAAGTCATTAATGATAGTTCAGTGCTCTTTTGAAAGGTTATGAGATTATTTACCTCATCACCTACAGATGACCCTCAGTTTCTCCAAAGTTTTCTCTGAATATATGATGCGAAAATCTGAAGTGATCTAGCACTCTGGCCATATGTCAAGGTCCCACTTTTGTGGTAGTAAGTCCAAAACACAACAGACAGTCTTTCAAATTCTTTGGGTTAAAGTTCTTTTGCTCAGGCTCCACCTGGGTCTTGCCCCATGGTGCGTGGGAAGGAAGGGAGGTTTCTTCAATCCCCTCTTGAATTGGGACCTTAATTTAAAAGCAAGAACATGAAAGAATGTTCTCAAAGCTACAAACACCCCTCCTGAAAAATGGAAAAGAAATTGGCAGTTTTCCTATATATTTCTTCTGCTGTTGCAGAGACCTTTCAATGGATTTTGTGGCATAAGCTTTTATTCTCTGGTTTATTATATGTTCAACATCACACTTTATCTACCTAACCAGTGAAGACCTGAACCTACTGACTTGAACACTTCAGATGAAATGAGATAATAGGCTATTTTCAATTTTTCTTGGCTCTGAGATTCGCTGCCCTGGGTTTTTTGTTTCTGTGGAATAAATGTACTCACAGAGACATACTGCTGAACCTCCGATCACGTTCCTCTTCTTATTTTACCATTCCAGTAACTAAGCAGTGTAAAATATATTACTGTCTTAGGGTGCTTTGGAAATTGATTAACATTTCTTGTTAGCAAATTAAATCTTAAAAGGTAAAACAGTTAATTTCATAAACTCACTAATGATAAGCGATAGATAGTGAAAGATAAGAATACTCCTTGGTTTTCTGAGTTACAAAGACACTGAATAAATGTCAAAAACATAAAAAGCAACCACCTTAAAACACCCTGTCAACATCAGCAAGATATTTAGCAATCCAGAACAGGCTCCCTAAACAAAAACCAACACAGCTTGACAATACTGTTCCCATAAAAGGAAATGAAGAGAAAATACTTCATGTTCCCTAACCCAGTGGTTCTGAACCAGGGGAACATGTATCCCTGGTGCCACGCAGAGGTCTTCCAAAGGACACATCAACTCATACAGATATTTGTCTAGTTTTACAACAGGCTATGTCAAAAGCACTAGTAAAGTCAGTACAAACTAAAATTTCATGTGACTGTTTTATACTGCTCCATATATATTAAACATTGATATCTAAGTACGGTACTGTACAATATTTATATTGTAATTGATGTATTGCATAATTATATGATAAATGAGTAAGTAAGCAAATTTTCAGCAACAGTGTGCTGCAACAGTTTTGCAATTTTATGTCTGATTTTGTAAACAAGTAGTTTTTACATGAGGTGAAACTTGGGGTACACAAGACAAGTCTGATTCCTGAAACGGACACAGTAGTTTGGAAAGGTTGAGAGCCAATGCTACTACCAAAAGCTCTTTATTAATAGGCTCCAGGGGCACAGTGAATTCAAACAACTCTAAAAATAAAATTAGCAAAATATAGTTAAAATGCACTGCAGCTATAAATTCCTATGAATATCAATGCGATGATATTCATAAATCTGGCAGTGAATTGACAATTGCTCAAATGCATACTAAGATCTCAGTCCTGGAAAACCTTATTCCTGTTGATTTCAAATGACCCCTTGTATAACGACTTTGTACGTGAATAAAGGTAAAGAGGCTCAAAGGAAGATTCTCCACTGCACCACACCAAAATTAGATTTAGGCTCTCTAATCATGAGATTTTGCAACACTGAGCTCAATGTTCAAATATATTTAAAACTCTGGGTTTAAGTCAACAAAAGACCTCAAATTTATTTAAAAGCATACATTTTAATACTCTTGCAAGCTTGTATAAACATACAGTACATTAACCTTTAATAGAACCTATCACTTGAAAAATGCTAAATGTATGCACTCAATTCCTGTTGAACCCCATGCAGTAAACATTCAAAATGCACAATTTCAAGTTGCGCTTAACTTGCATTGATGTGAGTTAAGCTCAATTCAAAATCCCATTCCTTGTGGCCCTGGTTCAACCTCCCCTACCACAGTCCAGTTCAAGCACTCCCCATGCCCCATTTCAACCCCTCGCACATGGCTCAGGCTCAACCCACCCCAGTTCAAACCCTCCATCCCTCACATGTGGTGCTCCTGCTCATCCCTCCCTCCCTGCAGTTCAACCACCCCCATGTGTGGCTCTAGCTCAACTCCACTCCTGATCCCCTGCAGCCCTAACCCACCCTGGCTTAAACCCACTGCCCACCCCTACCCCCTAATGGCCCCAACCCACTACCAGCCTTAACCCTCCCCAACCCCAGACTTACTTTCCAAAAGGAGCTGCAGGTGCTCCTGCTGCTTCCCCAGCTACAGAATGCATGTTCTGCTGGGGAAAAAAGCCACCCCCCAACTGAAACAAAATTTGAGTTATGCGAGGATGAGAGGAAATGCAATCCTTGCATAACTCGAGGGACTACTGTACTTGGTTCATTTTTTTGTTAATTTGATTTATTATTTCTTTATAAGTACAATATTTATTGAATGAGTAGGAACTCACTGCAAACTCATTTTAACTTTCACTTGCGCTTCCTTTTAAACTCTTCAAGGTTATTTTTAATCATACACAGGCTTCTGATGAAGTTGGGGTTAAACTTGTCACATGCATTTTAATAAATGCTGAAGACCTCCTTTAATTTATGGTAGATATATTTTCAAGAAGGAAAATACAGATGCTATCTTGGTTATAAGCTTGCTGCTGAAATGATTTAGATAGGGTTTTTTTTTTTCCTGCCACACAGTATCAGTGTAAGACCTTTCTTTGCAGGCAATGAATTATAGTTGACACTTCAAACCTATTCTATCTGTATTTTCTAGTTTAGAAAAATGAGAAAACAAATATTTATTCTATATATACAGAAGAGACACAGGACTCTGATAAAAATGATCCATTATGGGATAATGAATAATTGTTATATCTGTTACTGAAAGAATACCAAAGGGCATGAAACACTTGCCAGTTTTTAATTTGAGGATACCTAGGGTTATTGAGAAAATAAAAAGGAAGTAATTTGATCACACGGGGATCTTATGTGTTTAAGCCCAATAATTTCTGATGACATTTGCTTCAACCCTGTGGAAGATGGAGCTTGTTGATGGAGACTTGTGTCATGATTTGGCATCTTCTGCTAATGAGGAACTTTAACACTAGAGAAAGGTTTATTTAAACCATATTTTTATTTAGCTTTTACATAGAGTACTTTTCTAGCTTTAGGGTCATTGATTAATTAGACATGGAATCCATCTGCTTCAGCAAGTAATATATTCACCTTCCCTAATGATGTTTTCATTTCTAATGTACTGTTATACAACACGGAAATATTTTAGTGGTCATTACAGATTCCAGAGTGTCTTCTCAGCCAAACTTTCCAAAACTCGCACATATATGTATTTTGCCCATTTAGGTATTAAGTTTTATTATAATTTATTCTTCTAGAGTAGAAGGCTCGGAGGGCAAAAAAAGTTACTTATGGGGGAGAAAATATCACATCCATTTCCTTTCCTCCAGGAAATAAGCAGAAGCCATAAAATACAAGCAGCTATAAAACATGCACCAAGTAGAATGAGTAATTCAACTTGCAAAAAAGTTTTAAGTTTGTTGCATCCACAAAACTGATCATCAGCTCTCTGAGGCAACAATCGTCTTTTTGTTGTGTGTATATATGCAGAACTTGATCATGATTGTGAAATCTAGGTGCAATCATACAAATCATTAAATTAAAAAAAAATTTAAACAGCTCTAGGAACACATACGTTTACAATGTGGAAAATATGTTAGAAAATAATTCATAATTAATGCAGTAAGAACCTCATGTATATCTACACAGCAGTTTTTAGCACTGTACTCAAGCCTGCGACTGCAGACTCTGGATCTGGGAGTCATGGCCCTGGTTTTGAAAAGAACTGTAGATGTGTGCTTAGTGTGGTAAACCCAGTGGTAGACCCTTACCTGGAAGCTTCCGGAGCCTTCTAGAAGGACAGTATACTGGGTTCTATTTGAAGGCTAGGGAATGGGTGGGTGCAGCCCACCCACAACTAAAAGGACTCTCTTAAAGGGAGAGGGAACCCATTAAAAAAAAACCATGGCCCCAACAAAGTACGGGGGACAACTAAAGAGAAAACAGGGACAGGAGTGGAGGTCAAAGGTTTAAAACGAGGGAACCAGAAGGGGACACCGAGCAGAGAACCCCGGACAGCGCCCACTGCCCCTCAAAGGTGTCGAGAGAGCCAGTGGACGCCGCCCAAAGGAACTCTGCCCAGACTTGTAAGCGAAGAGCGGAGCAGAAATAGGCCCCACAGTCGCAGGCTTCCCCCCCGCCAGCCTCCTCTCCCAAGTGTTATAAATGGCTCCCTTGGCCATAGCCAGGAGGAGGCTGACGAGGAGGTACCGCGACTTAGTGGGGCCACAGATGGGGTGTGCAAGAATAAAAAGGTGTGGGGAAAAGTGCAGCCAGAACCTCATCAGGAAGTTCCGGAGGATCCAGAAGAGGGGTTGCAACCTGGCATACTCAATGTAAATGTGTGCCAGGGTCTCCCTCGTTCCACAGAAAAAGCAAGTGTCCGGGAGGGGGGTGAACCGCGCCAAGTACATGCCCGTGCTCACCACCCCATGAAGGACTCTCCAGCTTACGTCCCCGGCGGGCCGCGGGACCAGGGTAGAATAAAGGCTGGCCCACCAGGGCTCCCCACCCTCCGAAGATCGTAGAAGGTCCCGCCACTTGTGATCTGGGTGGGACATGAGGGTGGGGAAGTGGAGCATGTGAAGCATGAGTATGTACAGATGACGTCAGGGTGCAGTTCGAAAGGGGATCGGCTGCAAGGCATGCAGCTGGCTGGGATGATGCGGGGAGGGGCGGGGGAGAGAGGGAAGGCTCGCGGAGCCGGGGGCCCACAGAGAGATCTGGAGGGCCAGGAGTGAGAGGGGGGCGGGGTGCACCCTCTCGCAGGACCCGGCATAGGTAGGCGTGAGCAGCAGGTGGCAAAGCGGCCTTCAACTCCTTGAGTACGCGCCGGGGAGAACGTAGGGTGGAGAGCCCCAAGCGCTGGGGCCTCCATCCAGTCTCCCTGGTCGTAGTCCAGGAGGTCTCTGACCCTGGTGTTTCCACCAAGGACCAGCCTTCGGCACACTGCGGGGGACTCCGCCGCCTGCACATGGAGGTAGGGGTTGTGTAGCAGGGGCTCTGCGAGGAGGTCTTCCCCTGCGGCGGCCCCTAAGGACCTGGAGACTGCGAGCAGCCGCCAGGTGCGGAGGAGGTCCTGGTGGAAGGCCAGCAGCTCTGAGAGGTCTCGTGGATGGCCTCTCAAAGGCAAAGAAAGGAGCTGCCGGTCGTATCGGAGCCCTTGGAAGCGACGGAGGAAAGCGTGCGGCACCATGCTCCACGCCGGACTATCTGCACTATTGCTGTTGAGGAGTCCCTGCAGGGCCCGGAGGGAGAAGACCTGGACCTGAGTGCGGAGGCAGGTCAGGCCCTGTCCTCCCTCCTCCAGGGGGAGATGGAGAACCCCTGCAGGGACCCAGTGCAGTCCTGGCCAAAAGAACTCCAGAACTACCTTCTGGAAGGCAGCCAGGAAACCCAGGGGTGGGACAAGGGTGTTGAGACGGTGCCAGAGCATGGACAGGACTAGTTGGTTAAGCACCAGTGCCCTCCCCCGTAGGGAGAGGCACTGGAGCAGCCTCGCCCATCTCTGCAACCGCTCAACCACCCTGCCCTCTCAACCATGCCAGTTCTCTGGCGGAGAAAGATGCGTGGCAGATAGAAAGATGCCCAGATAGGACAGCGGACCTGTGCTCCACCGAATGGCCTGAAGCATGGGTGGGAGGTGGCCCGCCATCCACCCAGCACCGACCACCAGGCCAGAGCTCTTGACCCAGTTGACCCGGGCAGAGGAGGCTGCCGAGTAAACGGCTTGGCAGGCCTCCAACCGTGCCAGGTCTTCCAGGTCCTGGCCCATGAGGAGTACATCGTCAGCGTACGCTGACAGAACCAGCCGCAGCTCCAGCTCACGGAGCACGAACCCCATCAACCTTCATCAAAGGAGACAGAGGAAGGGCTCGATGGCCAGAGCGTAGAGCTGGCCCAACAGTGGGCAGCCTTGACGCACCCCTCACCGAAGCTGATCGGAGCAGTCAGGGTCCAGTTGAGCTTGACCAAACACTCTGAGGCAGCGTACAGCACCCGGAGAAACCCAATGAAATGGGGTCCGAAGCCGAAGGCCCGCAGAGTGCCCAGGAGATACCCATGCTCCACCCTGTCGAACGCCTTCTCCTGATTCAGAGACAGGAGGGAGAACGACAGATCATCCCGGCACCCGAGCTCCAAGAGATCCCGGACCAGATAGAGGTTGTCAAAGATGGTGCGGCCCGGGACGGTGTAGGTCTGGTCAGGGTGGACCACGTCCTGCAGCACGGACCCCAAGCGATGGGAGATGGCTTTAGCGATAATCTTGTAGCCTGTGCTGAGGAGCGAGATGGGATGCCAGTTCCGAAGGTCGCAGGGGTCCCCCTTTTTGGGGAGCAGGGTGAGGACAGCCCGCCTGCATGACAGGGAGAGGACCCCGCTTTGCAAGAACTCAGCCCAGACGCTGAGCAGGTCTGGGCTGAGAATGTCCCAGAACACGCGGTAGAACTCCACGGTCAGCCTGTTCATGCCTGGAGATTTGTTGGTGGGCATGAGACGAAGGGCTTCCGAGAGTTCAGCCAGAGTGAGAGGAAGCTCTAGCCAGTCCCGGTCGCCCATGCTGACCGAAGGGAGTTGGTCCCAAAGCATTCTGCAGGCATCGGCCAGATCCGGGGAGAAAAGGGTGGCGTAGAAGGCGTGAGCCCTCTCACGCAACTCCACTGGATCCGTAAGAGGGGTGCTGTCCTCCGCAAGGAGACAGAGGATATGTTTCTTGGCACCCTTCTTTTTCTCCAGGGCATAGAAGAAGTGGGAGCCGCAGTCCATCTCCCAGAGGAGCTGAATCCGCAACCTCACAAAGGCCCCCTGTGCCCGAAGGGCGTCGAGGGCCCCAAGCTCGTCCTGCTTCTCCCGGTACGTGCTGCAGAGGGATGGATCTCTGGAGCTGGTGGCCAGGTGCCTCTCCAGCTCAAGAACCTCCCGCTCCAGCTGTCCTATGAATGCATGCCGCTGCCAGCTGGCACCCCGGGCATAGTCGCAGCAGAAGAGCCGCGTGAGCACCTTTCCCATATCCCACCACCGCCGTGCCGAGGGAAAGGCGTGCCATTGCCCATGCCAGGCGAGCCAGAACTCCCGGAAGGACGCCACGAAGCCCACATCCCCCAGCAGGCTGTTGTTGAAGTGCCAGTAGGCTGACCCCCGCTTCCCCGGAGAGAAGGAAGCCATCACGGCCACCAGGTGGTGGTCTGAGAAAGGGGCCGGCCGCATGCTGGAGGAGTGGGCCCAAGAGAGACGTTGCCGGGAGATGTACATGCGGTCCAACCGGGAGTGCATGGATTTGTGACCCACCACCTGGACATAGGTGAAGACAGTGTCCTCATCCGGGTGGTTGCTGTGCCAGACATCCACCAGGTAGCGATGACTGATGAGCTCCCTGAAGACGTCTGCAGCGGCCTGGCACTGCTCCGTCCCCATACGGTCCCGCTCCTCAAGGTTGCAGTTAAAATCCCTGCCGAGGACCAGGCACTCGCGAGGATCAATGGAGTCCAGGAAGGCCACCGCCTGCCAGAAGAAGGATGTTCTCTCCGGGCCGGATGTTGGGCGTAAACATTGATGAGGTGGAGGGGCAGCCCCTCCATCCATACCCAGAGATACAGCAGGCGGCCTGGCACAACCTCAACGCTCCCCAGCACCTCGGGCTGCAGGTCTGGGGAGAACAGGGTCGCTACCCCGGCCCGATGGGCCGAGAGGTGACTAAGATGGACCCTGCCTCCCCACTCTAGCTGGCTTCAGCGGCCGGAGTAGTGTGGGTCTCCTGTAAGCAGGTGACCGAGTACCCCCCCTCTCGGAGGAAGGAGAGCACCCAGCACCTGCGGATACCCGACCCGCAGCCCCTGGTGTTCAAGGTGGCAAAGATGATCGGTGGGATTTAGAGGGCTGGGGAGGATCCTCACCAGAGGGAACGCCAATGGTCCCCGTGGGGCTGCGCAGCAAGCCATGGCTGATGCCATAGGTGATTAGAGCATCATGGAAGCTGTGGGCCCATTGGTAGGCCACGGCATCCCTCCTCCCAGTCCCCTTGTCCTCCTTTAGAAGGGCCCTCATGGACTCAAGGATGAAATGAAAGTCACCCCAGCACTGGAGGACGAGAGCTACTTTGTTCTTGGAGCCGCAAACATCCTCCAAGAACTCGCGCATCTTGTCCGCCAGCGCGTGGGGTGCCAAGGCCTCGGGGTCCCGAGTGCCCCTCAGCCTCGTATCTTCTTGGGCCCGATAGCTGGCAAGGTCGGGCTAGGGGCTGGGGCTTGGTTTTGGGAGGAGTAAGGGTGGCGGAAGGAGAGCAGCCCTGAAAGTGCTGGGAGAGGGCAAAGCAAAGGGAGCCTACCAAGGGGCTGCAGCCTCAGGAGTGGTTATGAACAGACAGGGTCAAGGGGAGGGGGCAGAAAGAAAAGGGATGGGGGCAGGAGGGGTAAAGGTTTTAGGGAAGGGGGAGGAGTCATGAGGAAAAGGGGGAGGTGGAGGAGGAGGGAAGGAGGGAGGGAGGGAGGGTTCAGAGGGGGTAAGGGCACAGGTTCTGGGGCAAGGCATTGATTGGAAGAGGGGGTGGGGGTGGGGGCAGGGGTGGGAGCAGGGGCTGAGGTGGGAGTGGGGGCGGGAGTGCAAAACAAGAGGGGTTTCGGGAGGGGGAGCTTTTCCGGGTGGCGAGAAGGGAGAGGGTGTAAAGGACAAGGTGCCAGTGCATTCGGCAACAGGCACTGATGAGGTGGGAGGATCAGCATTGGGGTTTTCGACTCCAGGATGGAAGGGAGAGCAAGGTGGGAACACAGATCCTCCCGGAGCATCCAGGGGCCGGGGAATTGCAGTTAGGAGGGTGTCCCCAGCCAGAGGGGGTGGTTGCACCCTGTGATGTCCCTGAACAAGGAGAAGTAGTGGTTGGGGGACTGCCGGCAGGTGGGGAAATCAAGGGGGATGGCTGAGTGTAGGCAGTCGGCCCACAGGCTTCTAGTAGCAGGCCCTCTATGTCCAGAGCAGCTGGGGTTAGGCTTAGGGCTTTGGCCTCCTGCGAGAGGAGGGCGAGGCCAGGGCTCACCTCCTCCGGGCACTCCACGACGGTGGTCTGGGCAGCAGCCGGAGGGGTGTCGGAGGAGGGCACAGGCTCTGGACAGGCCTGCTCTGTCCCTTTGGGTTCGGGCTCTGGGACAGAAGGGGTGGTATCCTCCATTGCTGCCGCAGCGGCCTCAGTCACCCCCGGCAGATGGTCAGTAGCCGGGGGTTCAGCAGATGGATCAGGGCTGACAGCTCTCTTTAACGCCTTGCGCGGCACATCCACCCCGTCCTCCCACAGGGTGGAGTGCCAGGCACGTGTGTTTCTTTTTTTGTGCTTCCCCCTTACTAGTAGCCAGTCCTCCAAAGAGGCGGGCTTGGTGGTAGAAGAGGAAGGACCAGAGGACGGAGGTAACGAGGAGGGAGGGAAGGAGGAGGAGGATGGGACAGCGAGGGAAAGGGACGGCCCGCCCTGGGGTGGGCCCTGTCCAGGTCCTGCCGCCAGCCCTGTCTCCCTCTCCTCCACAGACCCGGCTTGAATGCCTGCTCGGGAGCCAGCGCCTGCTTCTTCTTGCCACTCACCATGTGCCTGGGCATCCTCTGACACCCGAGCAGCGATGGTTCTGTCCAGGGTGGGAGGAGAAGGGGCGGTCCCAGGGCCTGCCATTGTCAGAGTGTCGCTGGTCATGTGGCTGGCGCCCCCCCGGGTCGGAAAAGGTCCCGGGCTCCCCTCTTTTGTGCCGGGCCAGGGGGCAATCCCTCCGGACATGCCCCGCCGCCCGACACACGAAGCACCGGGCCTCCCACAAGGTGTAATAGACCTGGTACTGGGTCCCTTGATGAAACACCAGTATAGTCCCCTCCTGGGCCACCCCGCCCTGTGCTGCCGCCAGCGGCAGTTGGATTCGTGCCTGCTGGTGGAAGGAGAGCACGTACCATAGGGCGGGGTCTTTGCAGCCTAGAGGGAGGGGACTCAGGACTGACAAGGGCTGGCCCAGGGAGGTGAGGAAAGGCAGAAGGGTGGAACTGGGGAGGAAGGGAGGGACGGAGGAGAAAACCACCCATACGCCCAGGTCCTCGAGCAGCTCCAGGGGCACATGGACGCCCCCGACCGCCAAGCCCCTCTCCACTGCCTCCTGCGCAGCGGCCTCCGACACCAGGAAGAAGATGATCTTCCCAAATATTCGTGAGGCTGCCACCACGGCTGCAGGCCCCACCACCCGCGCCAACGCCCGCACGTAGGTCTCGATGTGGGGCGAGGCCGACACTACGACGCAGCAGACTCCGTGCCTCCTGGTGAGGGCGGGGAAGGGGCCGCGACCATCGGGGATGGTATTCCGAGTGGAGGAGGAAGGAGCAGGATGCATGGCGGCTGCTGCCGCCTGGGCTACGACCTGGGGGCCGGGGGATCAGAGCTCCCAGGATTGGTGGAGGGAACAGGGGGGCGGGAAGGAGGGGAAGCTGCAGCAGGTGTTTCGGCAGCTGGGGTGGAGGGCCCGGCCGCGGGAGGTTTGGCCTTCCGGGCAGGGCTCTTGCCCTTTTTGGTACCCTGGCCCTTCCTGCCCTTTCGGGGGGGTGGATTCGGGGCGGGGTCACTGGAGGAGGGCACTGTGGCGGAGGCAGCAGGAGCCCCGGAACCCACGCCCGTGCCCTCAACCAATGCAATGGCAAGATCCCCGGCAGCCCTGGACGAGTGGGCCACCATTTCAAGGATGGAAGGGGTAGTAGTGGAGGAAAGAGTGAGGGGGGCATCACCAGATGTCTCCCTGGCAGTTGTGGAGGTCATGATGAGGGGCGCAGGGCAAGGAATTGTATAGAGGTAGGGCACTTTAAAAAGGAGTGGGGGAGGGGAGGAGGAAGGGAGAAGGGAGGGAAGAAGTGGCTACCCCTCCCCCACTGGCCAGGCTGAGGACCTGGTCAGGTGGGGGTGGGGCAGGAGGAGAGAGAGAGGAAAGGGAATGCAAGAAGGCCACAACTCCCAGCACAAAATGGTAAACGGCTCCTACTACTGCACCGGGATGTGGCGGGGGGTGGGGGTTTCAATATATGTATGTGTGTGGAAGTGAGTGTGAAAGAAGGGGAGGGACGCAGGCACCTAACAAATACAAAAAAGGGGGGGCGTGGGCACAAAGGGAGGGGTAACAAGGAGGGGTGGCAGAGCCAACCAGGAAGGGGAGGGGGTGTTAGGGGAAAGGTGTGCCCATGGGTGCCTGAAGGAGGACCCACAGCAGCTGCTGCTGCAGAGCCCCGCAGATGCAGGAAGGAGGAAGGGGCAGATGGTTAGGGTGGGGCCCAGTTGGAGAGGGCCCCGGCAGCAGCTGGGGGGGGTTAAAGGAGGCGGTGGCTGCAGGGGTGGGGCAGGGACCACACCCTAACACCCCACCCCCAACTATGCAGCCACCCCTCTGCAGCCCCGGCAGAGAGGGGCCCCACCCAAGAAAGCCCCTTACCTCCTCTGAAGCAGCGGGGATGCAGCAGCCAGTAGATGGTAAAGTGGGCCCCAGTAAGGGACCAGCAGACTACCCCCCAGAAGATGGAAAGGGGGGTACCCCCTCCCTGCCAAAAGGCAGGGCAGCAGGAGTCCCCCCACACACCACCCACCCAGCAGTTCCAGAAAAAAACTAGTTGGGAGGGGTGGAGGTGGGGGAGAAGGAAGCAGCCTGCCCAGGGCAGGGAAGAAGCTGGGCCAAAAGCAGCCCCAAGGGGGGCCAAAGCCAGAAGCCAAGGCCGCCCAGCCCCCCAGCATCCGACCTCCTGGCCACAGAAACCCTAAGTGGGCTCTCTGTGGCAGCTCCCCAGCCTGTGGGGACAGGCTGCAGGAGCCCTCCAGAGAGAAGAGATGCCGGCTGGTGGGCTAAGGCATTCCTGGTCCCTGTCTAGGCCCAGGCCTTCATTAGTCAGACAGGCCCTGTGCTCCCTATAAAAGGCTCCCCATCTGGTAGCGGGGGGAAGGTTTTGGGAGGTGCACCAGAGGAGCAGGAGCACAGTGAAAAAGTACCACAGGGAAGTGGTGGGCGAAGTGGCCCAGGGTCAGGCTACTACTTTGGGGCAGAGGTAAAGGTCCTGCCGGTTGCCTCTTGTTCTCAGGAGGTACCCTGGGCCGGAGTCCAGGGTAGAGGGTGGGTCTGGACTCCCCCCACCCTTCCCCCGAGGGACCACTTTACTGGAGCAGGCACAGGCCTGCAAGGGGACTGGTATTATTCTCCCTGTACTGGTCCTGCCTATGATGAGGATGGCTCGCTAAGCGGAGACCCCTGCCTTTGGAAGGGCCTGGGCAAAAAGGGGGCCTCCGTGAGTCTCTGAGGCAGCACAGATCTGCCAGGAAGCGCAGGGACCCACAGAGGCTGATAAGGGACTTTGTCACATTAGATACTGGGGGAATACCTAGGAATTGCCCCTATCTCAGAGCCTGCTAATTCTCATTGCAGGAAGGAGGCTTTGGTGGTGGGGCAAGGAAGTATTTGTGTGAGAGGGGGTCTTCAGTATTCCTTTGTTCCATCAGCAATTTCTTTTATTCATTTTTCTCCTGTGAATAACTCAGTGCATTTGCCAATGCTCATGCTTTAGTCTGAATATTTTCCCTCTGTTGCTACTGGCTAACATGTGAACAATAGAGACTCTGGAGCTGCTGGGAAGCTCTTGGACAACACTGTATAGCTGTGTCTTCACGTGCCACTTCTTCTGAAAGCAGCATGGTAATGAGCTGTCCGGAAGATGCTAATGAGGCACAGATGTAAATTTCCCCTGCCTCATTAGCATATGGGCACATGGTTCAGAGTCCAGAAGAAGCTCTTCTGGACTCCAAAATACACGTGCAGATGCGCGTCCCATGAGGATCTTCCAGAAGGAAACCCTCCTTCCAGAAGCCCTTTCTTCCCCCAAGAGCCCCTTCTGGATGCTAAACCACATGCCCACATGCTAATGAGGTGCAGGGAATTTACATCCATGCCTTCACAGCATCTTCGTAATGGCTCATTACCATGCCATTTCCGGAAGAAGTGGCAAGTGTAGACACAGCCTATCAGTGTATCCTCTGCTCCCATTGGGGGAGCTCTCTCCCCACAACCATACACAAACTTTTTTTTAACAAAATCTAAATTCTTCACAGATTGCTATCTTAGGTTCCTCAATATATCAGGGAAAGCTTTCCAGCCTTGGCTTTCTCCTCTTCCCTATGACGACAAATATTAAGCAAAGCTGCCAGGAAACTACAGTAAAGTAAAAGATCATCTCTAAATTACATGCAATAAAATAAAACTTCACTGGTCCTTTTTCTCTTTCTTGTTCCATTTTCTATTTCCTTTTGTTTTCCCCTTTTTTCATCTCTGCTGCCATTGTTCCCAATGCTTCATTTCTCTAACAATATCAAACAATCAAATGTCACAACATCCACATAGCGTGGATAAATAGAGTGTTATCCCTTTGTACAGATTGACAAGATAAGGCAAAAATGATAAGCAATTTATTTCACATCTGGATCAGAATAAAAACCTCAGCTCTGTGTTTAGTTGTCTAGATGCTACTTTCTCTCTCTCTCAGGCTTTGGAGATGCTACCTTCTGTGGTCACACTTATGAGAGAAAACAGGTTAGCTGCAAAATGCAAGCAATGTGGTTGACTGTGAAGAAAGACCAACATGGGCCTCCATGCAATCTGTGGCAGCATACAACAACTTCACACATTGATTAGGTGTCTTCTCCACAAAGTTCTGGTGTGTGCAGTTCAAGGACAAGGTTGTAAAATTGAAGAAGGCTCAGAGAAGAGCAAGAAGAATGAAAAGAGTGTTGGAAAACAAGGTTTATAATGACAGTTTAATCTATTTACTTCCTCAAAGAGAATGCTAAAGGGACACATGACCAAGGTCTATAAATACCTACATGGAGAAGAGAAATGTGATAATAAAAGGATGTGCAATCTAGCCGATAAAGCTGTTACAAGACTAGATAGCTAGAAATTAAAGCTAGACAATTTCAGACAAGAAGTAAGGCACAAATTATCATCAATGAGGATAATTAATCACTGAAGGATTGTGACAGAGTCTCCTTCACTCAACTATTTTAAATAAAGATTTTTTTTTCTAAAAAGGCATACTATACTTCAAACAAGAATTAAATGAAGGAAGTCCTAGGGCTTGTATTATGCAGGAAGTTGGACTAAACAATCCCAGTGGTTCCTTCCAGTCTTCGCGTCTCTGAACCTAATCAGAACCTACAAAGAATAGTATTGGTTTATAAAATGAGATTACTCTTGATATTTATGGAGATTCGACAGGAACCAAGGGTCACAAAGGACAGCTCTTTGTATTAGCAGATACAATTAAAGAAATTTTTCTGTAGATTAAAGGAAATTTTCTGTGGCATATGCTCAGCGTACAATTTTAAAATAGCATTGCCTCTAAATCAAATCTAGATATGGACTAAAAATAGAACCCATTACCTAAATGCAACCCACTTTTGAGGTAGGAGTCTGGCTTTGATCCACTTTCAGTAGTTTTGGTTGAACACGAAGTTGAAAGAGGTCCATTCTCCAGCTGATGCTTAAAAACACATGAAAACCATTTCAGCATAAGGATGGGAGAATTCTGTGTGCACAGCTAACCTAACAAGATTTCTGATGGGTCCAGTGAAAATCTCACAAGGACAGTTTGTAAGTACAGAGAACTGTCAACTTACTCTGAATCCTAGTCTGATTTAGCTTTGATCCCAAAACACATCCTTATTTTAGTATGGATACAACATTTTGTCCGAAAATTGTTGTGTTTAAACATCACTGTGGACATAATCGCCCCCGTGAGTCAGGGACAGCACACTTTTGGCGGGGAAGGGCTCTGTGAGCAAAAATCCCCTCAGACACATGAAGCTTCAAATTGTCATAGCCTGCCAGTTAGCAGCCCTCCAACGGTTACTTTTTGACCGTTAGCTCCCCCGGCAACTTGAAAAGGTTCTATCAGATCATCCATATTCATGAATCATGGGTACCCTAGATTTGCATGCAGTGCTCTGATCGGGTGGGTCTGGAGAACTTCCAGAACCTTCCACCAAAGTGAGAACCTGTTTGAAGACTTTGCCTGCATGCTAATACTCTTATACATATTCATGAGAACGTTCTATAAAAGCAGGGCTCGCAGCCCATTCTGCGGCCCTTGACGGGAAGGCGTGGTTCCACGGAACGTCTGCCAGTCCCTAGGCTAGCCTGAAAAGGCGAAGAGCTGAACACTGCCAGAGCTGAACACTGCCACCTACCCGAGGTGCAAGATTGCACACCACTCGCCCAGAAGTGCAAGATTGCTCATCACCCACGCTCCTGTGGCAAGCAGTGACAGCGGCATCAGCAGCAAGCGGTGTCCCTGTGGGGAAGCTACCAGCTGTCGAACTGGCCTGCACTTGTGCAGGTACTGTGCGGCTGGCTCAGTGAAACCCAGGGCCCGCCATCATGCTCACCGGACCTGACCTGCTTACCGGACCTGACTCATTTGCCGGACGTGACACACCGATTGAGAGAAGTATCCTCACTGACAGGCCTGCGCTTTGTGTGGAGCCAGACACCACATCCCCACTCCAGTCAGTGGCAACGGGACCCCCAGTGGGGGAGCAAGGTTGATCCCCTTGCTGTGTCCCTGTCTGGCAGGGTAGGGGCAGTACCCAGGGGCCTGACCCCAAGGCCGGGCCTTGCTGGCCTCTGGCTGGACTCTAATTTAAAAAAGGACACTTAACAAGCCTGTTCAATCTAGAACTGTTATTATTATTATTATAATTAATTGGTATTTATAGACATATTTATAGACAGGGTGTTTAATGTTATTTAATTAGTTACATTATTAGAATTGTTAGTAGTATATTAAGACAAATTTGTTAAATTATTTGAGTATATTAATTGTAGATATTAGTTGTTAGTTAATAATATTCACTTACGGAGGAATTGGTAGTCACTTGCTAGCAACTTATTACCAAAATACACACTAAGGTGAAGACGTGTCCTCCCTTCTTTCCTATTTTCTTCTCTGGCTCAATAGAGAGGGACATCCTCCATTGGCCATAATTAATATTTGGACTGGAGTAGCGACCCGATCTCGGTAGGGGTAAGAGGGGTAGTGCCCTCCCCCTCCTTTATTTCAGAAAAGACACATCTATATTTATATAGTTATTAATATTTATATATTTATTACTTTCCTTCAAACTTACCTCTATACAACAACCTACCTCTATACAACTTATCTCTATACAACTTCCTTCAAACCTACCTCAACAACAACCTACCTCTACAACACCCTACCTCTACACCTAATTTATTCAAAACCACGTCACGTTAGTGTCAACACGAACACCTTGTTTTTAACTCAAGTAAGTGTGTACTGTTGCTAAAATAAGAACGTGCAATAATATTCCATTTCCTCCTTAAGAATTAATAAACTTATTGTTGGTGTTTTAGAAATCCAGTTGTCTGTCCCATTGCTCCTCCTGGCTCCGGCCTGCCCAGGGGGGTTCGGTAGGGTCTGGGGTCAACTGAGTGTGCACCCTGTCATAAGTCCACCGAGGTGGGACCTGGAACCTAAAAGGCGGTAAGGGGTTGCTTTGTTGCGTCCTCTTGCCACCCGAGGAAGGCCTAGCATTGCTGTCAAATTTGCGGTACTGCTAGAGAGCCTCCCTCAGCTAAAATGTTACAAACAGGGCAAATCTTAAAATTTAGAAAAGGGTCAGGAAATATTACCATAAGCAAGGAAGACCAATTCAGAATAAGTAACACCTAGGCTTATTCCACAACCTGATCTGAACAGACAACCCAAACTCTCATGGATGTCACTCTGGGGCTGTCTCTACACTAGCCCCAAACTTCGCAATGGCCATGCAAATGGCCATTTCGAAGTTTACTAATGAAGCGCTGAAATACATATTCAGCGCTTCATTAGCATGCGGGTGGCCGCGGTACTTCGAAATTGACGCGCCTCGACACTGCGTGGCTCGTCCCGACGGGGCTCCTTTTCGAAAGGACCCCGCCTACTTCGAACTCCCCTTATCCCCATGAGCAGATGGGAATAAGGGGAGTTTGAAGTAGGCAGGGTCCTTTCGAAAAGGCGCCTCGTTGGGATGAGCCGCGTGACGGCGAGACGCGTCAATTTCAAAGTGCCGCGGCCACCCGCATGCTAATGAAGCGCTGAATATGTATTTCAGCGCTTCATTAGTAAACTTCGAAATGGCCATTTGCATGGCCATTTCGAAGTTTGGGGCTAGTGTAGACACGGCCTGGAAGAGGCATTGGTGGGATTTGTGAAAGGCAGGAAATTAGAGTGAGATGATCGATTTGTGAAAGGCAGGAAATTAGAGTGAGATGATCACACACACTGCATGCAGATAGCCAATGCATTACTTCCAGAGAGACTGGCTGGAAAAGCACCTTATGTATTGAAAAGAATGCAGTTTAGAAATTACTGACTAGGAGGATGCAGCTCTTCACACATAATCAGCAAAGTAGTCCAAAAGAAGAGAATATGAAGGAGCAGAAAGTTAAAGTTATGTCAATTACTGTGGTAACCTAATTGTACATCTCTTTCCAGGCTGTCCATTATATATAATTAGGTTTGGCTGGTTTCAATAAAGGTTTCACTTGAATAAGGAGCTCAGGATTGGACACTTGGTAACTAATTTATTCCTTTTAAGTCTTCCTGTACTCAACCATGATAATGTTTTAAATTTCTAAGTAAAAATTTAAAAATGAAATTCCACATTGTTACAGGGGGAGAGGAAATTTTGGGAGACAGTTCAGCAATAACTTAGAACAAAAAAAATACTTGTAAAATAAAAAAATGTTAACTTCAGAGGGATTAGTACCTAAAGTAGATTAAAAAAAACAGAAGGAAGAAGAGTGAAATATGTGGACATGGATCTGAGAGTCATCTGATAATATAATTTTGAGGCTAAATTATTTACAATTACTATATTTTTAAATATGAACTAGATAAACACCTCCAAATACTGTTAATAAACAAAACAAAAACAAAAGCAAAACATGCAGGTATCCGTGATCAAAGTCTGTTCCAATGTTTTGGTATTATAGGTCATTCACTGCCTGTAGAACACTCTCCTTGAAAAGTATTTTAAAATGCACGTTGTCCACCGATGAGCTACACTATGGTGTTGGATGATGTGCAGATTCAAGATAACCCTGAACAACTGGCTGCAGTGGTGGAGGGAGGGAAATCTATATCACCTACATTATTAATGACTACAGACTAACCTCTTTTTATCTCCACTACCTTAAAGATGACATTGAAACTTTCAGTAATTCTTGAACTTCATTGTTTGACACTTGCAGTGATTTAAAGGCATTCACATTATATTTTGAACCTGTGACATTACAAACGGAAACTAACATTGAGATTACACTTTTCCTATAAAAAGGATCATGGATTTTTTCACACCATATATAGGAAAGTTAACTAATCACATTGTGATATTATGAACAAATAATATAGTTGCTTATCTTTCATTTAAATATGTCATACAATAGGGAAACAACGCAACTCTTAAAAACTAGACAAATAAAGTACACATTTGTTTTTGAAGGGAGGAAATAGACAGAATTCCTCTATGGAGCGAACTTCAAGTACAGTATATGTTGCACACAGGATAGCAAATTGCTAATGACAATAGAACACTAGTCTTGAAACATCCCGGGGCATGTCCTCCACTGGTGCAAACTGTCATAACCAGGGTTCCCAATGACTTTTTTTCATCCATGGGCAGAATAAATTGTGTTACATGTGCCAAGGTATATGCTGCTGGCCGTGGATGTGCAGCTAATCAGCTGGGCAGCCCTTGACTCTCTGCTGGGTGTCCACCCAAGCACTCAGCTTCCTGGAAACACTGATCATAACTCCATTCAAATCAAGGTACTTATGACAATTTACATCAGGGGTACATGTTCCTGCCATTTTCTAGGTCAAGAGTTTAAAGAGTTCTAACTTACTTCTGCATTTCTCATTTTTTTCCTTCAACCAAAAAACTTACCCACCTCCCATACCTTGTCTTATATCTAGTGATTTTTAAAGGGATGTAATCTAAAATAAACAGTGCTTTTTTATTGCAGTATTACTGGAAGCCAATAAATCTAGGTCCGTTACAAAAGAGACAATAAACAAAGCAAACTTAGATTTTAATTTTAAATCGAAACATGTTACAGTATAAAGCTTTCGTGAACAATAGCATAAAGGGAGAGAAAGGGAATAAATCAAGTATTAATTACTATATGATAAGTCTGATTCTCCAAGTGAAGCATAACTGGGTTTCTCGTGACTCCACCAAGTTTTCAAAATACCTCAGGTTGAATTTGCAAGTTAAACAGAAATAGTCAAAAAGTATTTAAATTTTTTAAAAAAGCAATTTCCATCCTTATTCATAGGCATATTCTGCATATGAAAGAGGTGCATAACTAATTTCTAAAATGTATTTAATTTCAGACAGTAATTTCATTGGTTTTCATTGAAGCTATATTTGCATAGTTCAATAAATACAGATATATGGCACTTCAATATCATCTAGAAGTGTTGACGACCAAAAACCTGAAGGAAAATATTTGCTTTACTTGGATAAAAATAATGGTTTTTAACAACAGACATAAAGGATGAAATCCTGGCTCTTTTGAGGAATTCACCAGGCAGCTTAAACAAATAACAGACATAGAAAATAAAAATATTAATTACACATTTTTTAATATTTTAAAAATATTAATTACCCACACAAATTACCTAAGAACAGGTTAAAGCAATCACACTCATAGAATGAATCTCAATATATTTGGCATTCATTTATAAATTTCTCCAGTTTTTTTTCTGTGAGAATAGAAATTTCACTGATGAGACACCAGTGTACATCCAAATAGGTACAAAGTTGATGGAGTGGGCTTTTATATGTCCCCAGGAAGAATGCTTACTTTGAATTTCTTCTACAAACTTCTATATGCCTTCAAGTGTACCTGCAGCTACTCTTCTTTAAAACAGTTAGTTAAGGGGGTTCACACCAGGAGCCTGCTTCTTTCTCCTTCTAAAGCATTAGAGAAATGCACCTGTTCTGATGAGTACCACTGGTGCTTTTGAGCTCAGATTTTGCTCTCTTGCTTTACCCAAACAAAATAAATCTGGAACCAGTCTATAACACTTCTAGTCTAATTTATATGGTATGCTTCTCAGTGTAGTCAATATATAGATGGTGGAATTAATTTCTAAATACAATTGAGTATAGAAAAAATAACTTATTTTCTGAAGTTCTAGCACTATTTTTTCAGAATCTTTTTTTTTCTGCTTTTAGAAGTGAGTATGAATACTCGAGGGATTCTTAGCATTTAACATTTTTTACTTGCCTGTACTTTGGTTATTACACAATAGATACTTTCATCATCTGAATATAATGTATCTTTGTAAAATGCTTTAAAATATGATTTCAAGCCAGTGAATGTTGATTTCTATTTGCCTTTAATTTCCTCTCAATAGTAAGTTCATCGGAGTGTGACAATTAATTAACTTAATTAAGCTAACTTAATTATGTTCCTTCATAGGTCAATATGTAGAGCTACTCAGATTAATAGCCGAGCTTGTAAAGTTAATCTTCTAGTATAATGCAAATGATGCCAAGTTGTGTATTAAATACCTTCCCAAGTAATAGATGAAATAAGACTGAGTGTATTTTAAAGAAGAGAAGCATGGACTGTGAAAAGGTTAAATAAAGACAAATGTCTTGGATTTGTGAAAGTTTTAAACAGAAGTAATTCATTTTTAATGACCTAGTTTTATAAGGACATTCACATCTTAAAACTACATCATAAATTAACTTAAAAGCAACATTATGTGGCAATATTTCATGAGTCTTCTTGTGACCTTAATGTTTTTGTTATTGAAAACATTATATAAAGCATTGACATTTGAAGACAGACAAAAAATAAGAAACTGAAGAACTGGACAGTAAATCCTTGAGTCATGTGGGTAACTCAAATTTTCACACAAGTCGGCAGGGGGAGACAGGCTCTCCTGGGCTTGCAGGACCAGAAAACTGACCAACCCACCAGGGCTGGTCAGTTTCCTGGCTCCCAGAGTGGTGGGGAGCTGGGAACAAGTGGCAGTCTCTCTGCCACTTGCAGGACCCGGGAAACAGACCACCTCGTGGATGGTCACCTTCCCAGTTCCTGCAAGCGATGGCGAATCAAGAGCCTGGCTAAGAGCTTTCTCCCTCCCTTCCCCCAGCTGTGCTGCCCAGCTATGGAGCCGTGGGGTCTCCCTTCCTAGGCAGAAACCCCATGGCTAGCTCTGCTGGCCAGTCGCTGCCCAGCTGGTTTCCAGCCATGGGGCTGCAGGGTCCCTGCTGCCCCACGGCACTGCTCCGCCCCACGGCACTGCCCACCTCACATAAACACAAGATACGCATGTTTTCAGTGTGTGTATCTCAGGGGATTACTATAGTTAAAATCAGCCAAATAGTAAAATCAAATGTTTAAGTATTAAGTAATATTCTCAAGTGCATGGGCCAAGCCACTGTGCATTCTTGTTTTTCTGACAAGAGCAATCACTTAATCACACAAAAGGCAACACCCTCTTCTTTTTACTGATAGCATTTCTTCTTCAAATAATCAAAAACCTCAGGCTTAAGACCATGTTAGGGTATCTGACTTGTATGAGCTCAAGAAAATTGTTTACATGCACAGCAATAAGGGTTTGATAATTTATTACAACTTTAAATATATATTGGCCATCAATGAGGAAACAGTGAAAAAGATAACAGTGGCATTTCATGGAGAATGATTTGGACAAGAGTGCATAAAATGTGAACATACTCCAAAGGAAAGTGGCAAAAGTGCCATCACTTAAATCTTTTAAAGCTAAACTAGATAAAACTGGAGAAAAAATACTGAAGAAAACAAGCCTGCATTTCCCTGGAGATGACCTTGATAATCTAATATGTCTTTTCCACCTTTACATTCTATGCTGCTGCAAATCACTGGTTTTGCTATACCATATACAAGGGACATGCTGAACTTCATCGCAAGTGGTTCACGTGTTTTCTCCAGCCTATGGATGTAATTAGAAAACAATGTATTTATACAGCCGTAACTAAGGAAACAATCTGGTCTGCAAAAGTTTTATTACCCACAATGAAAGTTAAGGAGGAAAGAGCCTAACTTGACTTTCAGATCTCAAGTTGTGTTTATTGGGCTGGCAGTTTATTAAAGAATCATCCCTGTTTGTAAACTGATAAAATTTAATATGGAGTGGCTCAATCATAATCATGTAACCTCAAAGTCACTCTTCAGAGTAGCATAACTCTTTAAATGAAAGAACAACAAACCCAAGGGTACCAGGATAAACAGGTAGTCAAAGCCTGCCTAAGTGGATAACTGTATTTTGCTTTCAATTAACTTCATCTATGAAACAACAAAATATTTATAGTTGAAATAGCATGAACGGTCTAATGTATTTCTTCTCTTACAGTAGTTTAAGCTGACTGCTGCAGGGAACAGAAGGAAAATTTTGCACTACTTTTGAAGTAAGAAAAATGAAAACATCCTGTCTGTTTACAACAACAGGAGTCAAGGTACAACAAGAAGTCCTGTGGCACCTTATAGACTAAAAGATATTTTGGAGCATAAGCTTTCGTGGACAAAGGCCCGCTTCATCAGACGCGGGTCTTTGCCCATGAAAGCTTATGCTCCAAAATATCTGTTAGTTTATAAGGTGCCACAGGACTTCTTGTTCTCGGAGATACAGACTAACACAGCTACCCCTCTGATAGGAGTCAAGGAATTGTACCAGGTACGATGCTTAACATTTTTTGCATGCCCTTAATTTTTCCCCTTCCTACTGTTTATTCTTCATTGCCTACTGGTGGTCCTTGAATTATCTTCTGATCAACATATGACAGATATTTACCTCAATAATTCTGTTATTTAGTGTTATTCTGGTATTAGTGGGGGTTAGAAGATAGAGAAAATATTCTAAAAGCATTTCTACATGCTTTGCCTTAGCTTTGCCTCAGTGTGAACAGGAACATGTCACATTTCAATTTTTTTAAAGGTAAAAGGCCTTTACAATAAAATAAGAATGGATTTAAGGATCTGCTGATTAAGTTTACCATTTTGGGCTTTTTGAAGCTCTTTTAATGCAAGTTTTTCAATCTACTGAAGCTCCAAGAGGGATAAGGTCTCAAAAAGCAAAGTTTTATTTAAAGATGAAGGGGTGGAGAATCGTGAAAAATTAAAGAAACTGTCAGCTGCCATTTGTGTTCATAAAAATAAGGGACATTCCCTTTGCTATTATTTGAAATAATGTAGAAGGCTCCTCTAGCCTTTAGATGACAAATGGGATTATTTTAATGGATGCTAAGACTTTTTGCCAACATCCATAATCCTTTTATACTACCTGTAGAGTACTTATGACTAATAGCAGTTGACTTAAGTACAAAACACATCTTTCCCCATAAAACAGAGCACTATACTACAACAGTGAATTACTGATGGAAAAAGGCTGCACTCTATCTAGATATGCCATGAGCAATGAATGCCTAATAGTTCAGAAACAGATTAACGGGCACCTATTTTAATCTTTTCTGAGTTCACTATCTTGATGTTTTGTATAGTATATTTTGTATTGGCAGTATTAGCAATGAGTCCAAAAGCAAATCAGATACAAAGGCTGTGCATGCTACAATACCATCATTCTATATTTTACCTAGAGGCTCAAAAACATACCTTTTGCATTTGAGCTAAATGCCATGAACTCATATTCTGATGGCTAAATAGAAGGAAAAGCCTAATATTGCACTTTACCCGGCTCAGTACTGGTTTCCTAATACATACATACAAGAAGAAAATCTCTGTATGGTTGTGGGCCCATATTAGTACAATGTGATAAACTGATTTGCATCAAAAGAAGCTATTTAACATACCTCCTTTGGTTCTATTTTATTTACAATTAAAAAAGAGACTTTTTAATGTGATTTTTCTGGCACTTGGGTCTAAAGGAACTAACAGCCAAAGACAGGCTTTTCTTCTTATTCAGCAGCTTATTAAAAACAGTGTACCAAGTGAATTTTGAAGTGATTAGGTTAATAAAATTCCTGTTTGAAGCACCATCAGTGCAAGAACTCAAATGGAGATAACACACACTAGAATACAATTTTGTGGAAAGCAAATAGTATTGCCGATTCTCTGGGCCAATGATGATTAAGCAAGGCTGGAATTAAGAGTTACACGCATTAGATTTGTCCCCTCTTGTGTATGCATTAAAACATTATCTTCGATTGCACTACCACATACTTGTTTCTCAAACAATGTAACTCAATCAAACATTACCTAATACCTCAGCTGTAACTGACTAGCCAGTTTCCTTTGAAGAAAATTTAGCTAACTGCTGCCATCAATCCTAATAAGTTTTGCCAAAAACCTATTGAGCTAAACCTGATTCTCAAACTCAAGACAGTGAAACCAATTTCTTCTGAGCTAAGATTAGGAAAGGATTATTTCCATGTCAACCAAACATTAAAGGACTCATGAACATCAGGAAGCAAGAATTCTTCTTTATGAGAAAGGTAAATTCTGGCCCTTATTTCTGTTAAGCATTTGAAAAATAACCTTGGATCCATTCATTTTAGTATAATTCAGTGGGCTATTGAATTTGGTGGGCAACTAGATTAGACATACTTTAGAGTTGCTAGGTGCCCAGTTTTCATCTAGAAGGCACGGTCAAAAAGGGAACCTGCAGGCTCTGACCAGCATTACTGACTGGCTGTTAAAGGTCTGGTGGTGGCACAGCAGGGCTAAAGGAGACTCCTTTCCTACCCTGGCTCTGTGAAGCTCACAGAAAAAGCCATCATGTCTCTGTGGCCCACAGGCAATCTGGGAAGATTTGTGCACTGTCCCCCTAGTCAGACCCAGCTCCGCAGCTACCATACTTCCATGTGTAAATCACAGCCAATGGGATCTGTGGTGGTGGCACCTCTGGGCACAAAGATGAGCTTAGCTGTGCCTCCACTATGGGCTGGACATGCTGACTAGTTCTGGGAGCAGCATGTAGCCAGAGAAGTCAGGGAGCCCGCTTTGGCCGTACTGCACCACTGACTAGATGTTGTCTGATGTAAATGCCACTTGCTGGAGCTCAAACCACCATCTGCATTCCAACCTCCTGCTGCAGGCTGGAAACACTCCCTGCATCCTAAGACCATTTCTAAATCTGCATCCCAAGACCATTTCTAAATCTGCATCCCAACCCCATGCTGCAGCCGTGAGCTCCCTCCCACTTTCTATCCCCCTTCGCCCCAGCCTGGACTACCCCATGACACAACCCAGAGCCTCCTTCCACACCTTGAATCACTCATTGCTGGCCCCACCCCAAAACCTGCACTTCCAGGTAGAACACACACTCCTTCCTGCAATCCTGCCCCGGCCCAGTGAAAATGAATGAGACTGGGAACAGTGAGCAACGGAAGGAGGGAGCCTGGAGTAAGTAGGAGCAGGATGTAGCTTTGGGGAAGAAGTGAGGTAGGAATGAGGAAAGTGTGTTTGATTTATGCAGTTAGCACGCTGGCAAGCCTAGCATACTTGTACACTTTATACAGATGTCTTAACGAGTGCATTTTGAGTGTTTAGTAAAAAAATATTCTATTGTTCATGCTTACTACATGAATTATTAAAAATAAAAATGGGATTTAATTCTGTAGTTGGATCTATCTGCATGGAGTTCTGGTCCATAAGAGGGCAAAGGTCTATATCTATGCAGATCAGATTCCAGGATCTGTTGATCCAAATTGGTTTCCCTCAAAATAATGAAAAACATGAATCCAAAAAAATACCATTTGTGATGGGGTTCAGGGGTCCCCCTGCACTGCACCCCGTCCGCTGGCAGGAGTGACTCTCACCTCAGCAGGTACAACAGGAGGTTTATTAGGCAACAGATGCCCAGTTTCTCACAGAAGCGACAGTACAGCAGCCAGAGACAGTCCTTCCAACCCGTCCTGGGGAGAAGACCCCGAGGGGTGGCCCTCTGGGGTGTAGCTTTCCCCCTCCTCCGGCTGGCTGCCTTCCAGCTCTCTCTTCCCCTAGCTTCCTGACTGCCGCCCCTGATTCAAAAACCAGCTCAGCTCCTCCCTCCTCTTTGTTCAAGGCAGAGGTGTTACAGCCAGTTGTAGCCCCAGGGTCATCCTTAGCCACTGGGAGCTGCTGCTTGCCTCAGACATCCAGCCTGACTCACACATGCACTCCCCCCACTCCATCACACCATTGCTATCCCAAATGTCATCTTTTAAACCGCAGCCACGTGGACTGTAGGCCTGTCACTACATATAAAATGAGAAAAATGTCATTTCCTCCACTTTCTTCTCATATAGAAGTAGCAGAACTGTAATTGCACCAAGCTTAAAAGACAAAAAGAAATTGCCATGCAGAGAATAAGCATAAACATATTCAGCAAGTCACATGTGAGTGAAAACAGCCTGGTGTTATAACGCAAGTTGTTATAAAACCTTAACTCCAACAGCTGTTCACTAAAATACAGCAGAAAACTTTTTCTGTTTAGGATGGATTTTACACATGATATGGATGGTGGCAGTACAACAGTACTATAATCTAACTACTGGTTGCACCTCCCTTGTTTGGCATGGTCAGAAACTGACAGGACCAAAACAAGAGAACTTCCTGGACCAGGGGAGGTCAAGGGCTTCTGTCCTCAAACAGCCTTGTGCTCCCAGGGCTGCTTATACCCCAGCCTCCAGACTCCCTTCCCTGGGACTCTGGACACAGCCCAGGGTCCCCAGGCCTGCTACAGGGCTCAGGCACTGCGGCTCTGGCTCCTGCCTTCACTACCAAAGGGCAGGCAAGGCTCCTGCAACCACCCCAGCCTGGTGTTCTCTTGTCCTGGAACATCTGTGTTCCTTCCAGACCGCAGATTTGAGAGGTGCAACCTGTACCCATTTTAGATAATTTTATTCAGAAGTTCATAAATGTTGCAACTACAGAAACAACTTTTCCTACCAACTCAAAGCATGATACTGTACAACATTTTTCTAACTACAGTGATTCTGCATCCCATATACTCTAATCTACTGTACTTATGATTGTTTGTGTTGTGATAATGTCTCTGAGCTCTCTATTATCTATACACTGTAAACATGTGTCAACACGGTCACTATCACAAAGAGATTATAATCTAATTTGAAACATGACACAAGTTTAATAAAGATCCCATGGGAAAGAGGACAGGGCAGGAGCAGATCCCACCGTGCTCTTTTCCTTCAAGAGGAAGGTTTCTGAGCAATCAGAGAGAAAGGAAGCTAGTAATTTTGCTCTTCGTTCTGTTGACAAGAAGAAAACCAAGTAAATTTAAAAGAAACAACTACTTTGACAGTCCAACTGAAGCCACTCATATGATGAACATTAGAATTAGTAACAAATTAAAGATAACACATAAGAATATTGGATTCAAATTGGTGAGACAAAGGAACATCATTGGCAGACGACAACTGCAGTTTATAGAAACTAATTTGAAACTCTCACACTGGGATGTTTCACAGTTTGTATT
This sequence comes from Carettochelys insculpta, assembly GCF_033958435.1. Classification (NCBI taxonomy): domain Eukaryota; kingdom Metazoa; phylum Chordata; order Testudines; family Carettochelyidae; genus Carettochelys; species Carettochelys insculpta. The sequence goes on from NC_134138.1 coordinate 227,480,080, forward strand.
CACCATGAACTGTTTTCCTCCTTTGCACTCATCCAACTCTGAAATCCATCTGTCTGATCACCATCTTCATTATTTCTCACTTGCTCTCTGCTAGCTCCTGTTAATGCCACACTTTTGAAACCTTCCCATCTATTAAACATAAGATAAAGCAGAGCTTCTTGGATATGTTTCCGATCAGAAACATCTTCCATGTGTGAATCTCATTAGCCTTTGTTCCCAATGTACAACTTACACCAATTATATCCTCTATTACAACTTCTGAATTTGGCAAGATACTATTGTTCATCTCCTCCACCACTCAAAGTCCCCTATAAACCCAACTGTAAGTCTTTGCCTGTTTCACCTCTCTGGTCTTGCTTACACTATACTGAGCATCTTTGAAGACAATTTCAGTCCTTCAGATTGCCTATCCATTTGTTCTTCCCATGTTCAGTTGGCTAAACAGTATCATCCTCAATTACTCCTAAAACCTTAACATCACTTCTCTGTCTTCCATCCTCCACCTTGAACTTCCTAGAGTTTGCCTTCCCAGATAAAATGTCAGACTTTCAATGACAAAATCCATCAAACCCCTTTCTTCTTTTCTCCTTTCTCTATTGTCATCATTCACTCCTTTCTCTGAAACCTATTTTTGCTCTTCCACCCACCACTAATCTTGTGGCACGTAGTCGTAATTGTGGTGTCTTGATTGTTGAACAGCAACAGAGAAATATCCAGAAAAAATGCCAATCAAAGAGTAAACTGGCAAAGCCAGGAATTAGGAGCTGAAATGTGTGAATATTAATAGATCAAGTTCTCTCTGCTGCTCAAGACATAGAATTATTAGTAATACTCTATAATAAATTGTCCTGAGACCTAAGGATGGGACCACTTAGGTGGGATAAACTTTCCAGATCTAAAAGTAAAGATATTGCCACAAAATGAATGGGAGTAAACTGGCAACCTCACTCCAGATGGAATGGTAATAATTACTGAATTTCCATGTTGTAAAGGACTCTGTTCTTTTGTCTGGACTTAGAAACAGGACTACTAGGGGATTGCAGGATGTTCTGGAAGATATTTAAAGAGCTCTAAAAATTGAATCAGGGGGCTAAAGAAAGGGCCCAACATTAGATGTGCCATATTTCCACTGTTATTGAATGCCCAAAAATTTGATGTCCTTTATGTGATGTACTGCAGCTAGAAAAACACTGAGAAAGGAGTAAGACTGGTTTCAATATAAAGACCACTTCATCTGATAGTTTCCTGACTTGTCTGTGGGAAGGAAAGGAATACCTAAAACTGTTAGAGGTTCTGGGGAAATGGAAAATTAAAGCTTTTCCTCCTAGGCTGATATGATAATCATGTTTTCACCAGGATATTTTGAAATCAGAAATAATCATGCCCTAAAAAGATGTATTTTACCGTGGGAGAGATCAGGACTTGCAATTTTTGCAGAAAACTTACCTCTCCTGATATGGAGGGGTAACCGTGATGTAGGTTCAGAAACAGAATGAGTCTTGAATCATATTATATAGTTAAGCAATAAGTTGGCAACTGTGAGTGAACTTTCATGCTCTACTCTACTGTTTGATGCTAATGGTTCACTCAACTGATGTCTTTTACATTTCTGTATTTTGTCATGCCATTAAAATTTTATAGAAAATTTTTCAGCAGAAATGCCATGCTGTCAGACACTTTAAAGACCTCCAGCTACTGTACATTTTTTCCCGGGAAAACCAATGGCATACAATAGTCAGGGAGGGTTTGCTAGTCCAAAGGAGCTACTTAGCTGACTTTAGTAGCTGATGACCAAAGTTTTATCTTAGCTATGGAGACCTTGGCCATAGACATAGATTGTCCACCTAGCATCTGATGCCACGAAGGTGTTCTTAATAGGGGCTGAAACAGAAAATCACAGTAAAATACCTTGTCAAAATTCTTTTCCTTATGAATGAAGGGGATTATGGCCAGCATAATGCAGCCAAGGTTACCTCTAAGAAGTTTGGCAATAGTGTTACAAAAAATCCTGTAATAACCAATAATAATAATAATCCCGTACTTCTTTTGATTTCCTCAGGATTTGAAGCAATTCTTGCCTTTTCAGTTGTTCCTGCAATGCCCAGTCATTCATCATGAGAGTGTTAGTTAACAGTAGACAGAACAGGCTTAACTAGCGGACAAAACTGGTTCAGGCTCCACACACTGCAACATGCCTTACATCTTAGGTGACAGGAACATAGTGTGGAAGGGTAATTCTGAGCACTATCTTTAATAGTGGCTTTGCTGTAAGTAAAACAAGACCAGGCATGAAAAATTGCAATAAATCTACATATCCAACATAAACTGAGGAATAGAATAGACACAGAATGTCCTACCTCTTCTGGATGTTTCTGTGCCACCGCTACCAGCTCTTCAGAGCTGCTTCTTGAGGTAGAGGGTACCACATTACCTGGGGCCTCTGAGACCACTTCATTTGACGGTTCGGAGTCCTGAGGGCAACAGAGACAAATATACCCCTCAGAAGTGTGTTGAAGTGGTACTCCACAAAAGAGAGACTTTTTAGAGGCGCTCTGGTCAGAACACAGGCATATATGCCAGGAAATTCCTAAATCCTAACAACCTTTGAACCTGGGCAAATCATTTAATTTCTGTGTCAGTTTTTCCCTCTATAAAATGGAGGTATTATATACTTTCCACACAGGGGTATTGTGGGAATTAATAAATGTTTGTACAGTATTTGAAGATATACAGTTTTATATTAGCATTATCATCTTCTCTCTCTCCCTCTCTCCCTTTCCTTTCATATGAAAAGAAAAAATAATTTTCCTTTGACTTGAATCAGTAGAGGTATGATTCTGAAATCAGTGGGAGCAAGGCAGAACAAGAACTGGAAAACGATGCATTTAAGAAGTAATTATTAACCATTAAGTCTTCAAACATACCCTGACTTGTACTTCTGCCTGCCTATGAAGCAGAATATTTGCCACTTCTATTTGAGTTGCTTGCTTTATTTAAAGCCTAATTATATTTTTGATATTTAAGCATTAGAAAATACACTAATAACCATCTGTGTCTGGCAAATCAATAAATACCATTAAAAACAGAATCTGTTCACTTCCTGGTGCTTTCCCACTGAGTCATTAGGTGAAATTCAAAGGTGAGATAAATGGCTATAAGAGTTTCATAAAAAATTAATTTGGTTTTGAACTGGAGAAGAGGTAAAACAGGACAAATTGGACTTATCTGCAATTGTCTGTGCACAAAATGATTATGTTACAATACAGAGAAAGATGGAGGTGGTTAAAAGACTGTACTCAAAGAGAGGTTACCAATAGTTTGTTATCAAACTACAAGGGCATACATCATTGGGTGCAGTTGGAGCCTACTCTAGGTCTGCAACTATTCATCACTTTCACTGGCGACATGGATAATGGAATGGAGAATAGGCTTATAAAATCTGTCATGAAAAGAAACTAGGAGGGGTTGCAAGCATGGTGTGATAGGATTCAAACTGAAAATGATTTTGACAAATTGGAAAATTGGCATCCTGTTAGCAGGATGAAATTCAATAAGGACAAGTACAAAGTACACCACTGAGGAAGGAAAAATCCAATGCATTAAGACACAATGGGGGACAACAGACAAGGCAGTAGTATTGCTGAAAAGGATCTAGGGGTTACAGCAGATGACAAATTGAGAATGTGCCAACAATGTGATGCTGTTGAGGAAAAAGGATAATATTCTGTGGTGAATTAAAAAATATGTGTATGTCAGACTCAGGAGATAACTGTTCTTTTCTGATTAGCACTGCTAAGGCCACAGCTGGAGTACTGTGTTCAGTTTTGGGTGCCATATTGTGAAAAAGATGGGGACAAACTGGGGAGAGTCCAAAGGAGAGCAACAAAATTTATTAAGATTTAGAAAACACGTCCTTTTAAGAAAGGTAAAAATGAGCATATTTTGTGTTGAAAAAAGATTATTTGAAATATTTGAAAATATATTAGAGTGTTTTCAGAGGACAGGGATCTTTGTGTTCAATGGCAACTAGACAAGAAATAATTGGTTTAATCTGGGACAAACTGCTTAACAGAGGTATTAAAAACATCTCAAGGTCCTTTAGAGTCCTACATTTTTATATTTTTGTGACTGATATATGTACCATATTCCTGCTAGGTGCTTTTCCATCACTCCCTATCAGTGTGCAGGTTAAATATGCATACCAACTACACACCAAATTGGAGTAAGTTACAGTACTTTATCACTACTATATATTCTTTATGTCCCTACTCAGTTTGATGCAAAAATTGGGAGCTGTGGTTCACTTATATTAAGTTTAATTGGCCTAATAGTGATAGATAGGCATAACTGAAAAGCCAATCTGGTCCATGTCACTTTTCTTCTTATTTTTCCCCCTCCAGTTAATACTCCCAAATCTAACACCAGGTTCAATAAACATGTCACCTACTGTATAATCCAGGGGTCGGCAACCTTTCTGCAATGGAGTGCTAAAATCTGACCTTTTGACTTCTCTGTATGGTCCAAGTGCCAGTGAAACTTTTTCCAAAGGAGTGTGTGGAATCCCCATCATAGGAGGCTTTTACAAACAGGTTGGACAAACACCTTTCAGTGATGGTCCCTTCCAGTGCTATATTTCTATGATGTTGTGTGTTCGTTTTAGCTCACTTAATTTAAGTAGGAAGTGTCTTGGTATTTGTTTGCTTTGAAGCATCATTTCCTAAACAATAATAACCCTGCAGTTAGATAGTCTTGTATGAGAGAAGAACTCTTATTCTATTTTCAGGATTACATTTCAGTTTATCCTCCAATATGTGCACCTACATTATGCTAGTCAAAAAAAAAAAGAAAAAAAGCACTTTTAACACCTCCACTGGCTGAGACTGTGGCATAGATTGAAACATTTTAAAATATAGAACAACTCTAAGTCTGTACCAGCTGTACTATTTTTGTTATAATGCTCATTGCAAAAATTAGTTTAGATGCCATCACATAAAACATGGAATACGTACATTTGATATATCACTTTCCTTATCTCTAGAGACCTTCAGTGCAAGGATATCAAACAATGCTCTCTTAGAAACTGTAAGCAGAGGTGTTCATTACTGATTTTCTCTAAGATTTACGTTGGCAGTGTGTGCAATTTAGCTTAATACATCTGTTTGAACTCTCTAAATATATACTCCAAAGGCAAGAGGTGAAGAGTCTGGAACAAATACTCTATTCGCATTTTTGCTCATAACCAGATCTTTTGTTATGCTTTCAGGAGGGTAATTTGTAGGTTGCTTCCTATGCTGGTGTTTCAATTTAAAAGGTAAAAAACCAACAGTAGTGAGAAACATTCTTCAGACTCTCATAACTAGAAATCAGAAAACAAGAGAAAAAATTGCACTGATTATTTTTACAAATTATAGTAGTCCATTAAAAACTGCTGATTTTCAGTTCCTTGGTTTGAGAAACAAAATCTGCTCATTTCAGCACTGTGATCTTGGAATCTCTGGAGGTGAAAGAATGAGTAGCGAGTAGATCTTTAATTGGGTATTTTCCCACATAGAGGTTGGAGAGGATAAGAGATGTGCTTAAGACTGGAATGAGTGCCCTTTGGGGGACTATATAGGGAAATATGAATGGTTTGTTGAATTCCTCATGGAGGAGGATGACTAGAAAAATAATTACAATAAAATAAAATAGACTTCTTCAGTCCATTGGCTCCTTTTCCTTGCACATCTTCTTTAATGGCTTATGAGTATTTGAATACCCTGTCCCATTACATAGCCTACCAGCTTAAGCTTCAGTGAGGGAAACTTAAGACAAGCAGAAGGAGGATCTTTGATGAGAACAATTAGAAGAGACACCACTGTCATGGAATATGTTCTTTCCTGTGTCCTCTCCTCTGACCCACTTCTCCCTTTCATATCTCCCAAGTTGTGTCTCCTCTGCAGTCACATTGTATCTTCCCACTGAACATAAACTGGTTGTTCCTTAGGAAGGCTTTTAGTCTGTCTGTTCCATTTGGAGAACTCTTAGCACTTGGAATGCTCCGTGATCTTTTTTGGGCCTTAACCTGATTTAGTAGAATTTGCTCCTCCCTTCATTCTGCTCAGAGATGGTGTTAGCTCATCACGGGCTCTACGCAAGAATGTTTTGCCCTCCAAGCATGTATAATAAAAAGCAAATATGAAGCCCCCTTGAGTTGCTCAGGACCCTAAGCAATTGTTTAGTGTGTGTATGCCCAATGGTGGTTCTGGTCCTGCTCAGTTTAGCTACTAGCTAATCTCCTCCCAGTGGCTGTCTTGGGGTGACTAGGCTATGCTAGGCTCCTGATCCCATTGGCAGAAGACTGTTTTGAATTCTTTGTTCTCTCTTTAAAGACAAGAAAGCTAATTAGTGTGATTGCCAGTCAATGAGTTTCCACTGCCCTTTTGGGAGAGAGGAGTTGCAGTTCTTTTCAGCTCTGTCTCTTTGGCGGTTCGATGACTGTTTGCAGCAGCAAGAGCTTCTCTGCTCTCAAAGAGAAAGGTGACAGAAGCTTCTGTTGGAGAAGAATGATCTTCTTGAGCAGGCCACTTGGTCCAGGTGACTTCTAGCTCCCTAGATTTTGCCTGTCACTTTCATGCAAGCATATTATTTAATTTGGTTCCACCAAGTGTGGTCAAGTTAGTCTTGTTTTTACTAAGAAAGGTGGGGTAAAAATAAACGCCAATTTAAAAACACTGTCCAATAGATGTTAAAAAGTCAAATATGACAACATATATGGGCAATGCTAATATTTTATACTCCTATAGTTGAGAGGATATTAACTTTCAAAAATCAACCAATCTGAGTATCAGCTACAAACTCCTTTGCCAACAGGGCCAGGATTCCACAGATTTTCCTCTCCTAGCTAGTATGGAGCATTTCTTCTTGCAACACACAAAGAACCCAATATAGAATTAGAAGGCTGGAAGAGACCTCAGGAGGTCATCAAGTCCAACCCCTTGCCCAAAACAGGACCAATCCCAATTAAATCATCCCAGTCATGGAGCTGTCAAGCTGGCACTTAAAAACCTCTACGGATGGAGATTCCAACACCTTTCTATATAACCTATGCCAGAGCTTCACCACCCTCCTGGTGAAACAACAACAGGCCTCGGCCACTGTTCTCTGTATTTAAACTATCCTTTTAAGGACAAAATTGGCTGACCCAATGTCTTTTATTAGAGAAAGAGGAGGTAGAAGCAGCCACATGATTATTGCCTTGCAGAAACACTTCTCATGGTCCTGCTGCACTGGCTTGTCAAGACAACATGATTGTCAATATAGTTAACTCTGAACAGTAGTATGAAATTTGAAGAAAGCTGTGAGAGACCTAAGGATTGACCAAAACCAGACAGAAATAGACAGACAACACGTGAAACACAGCTTTCAAATTTTATGGTGGGGGGACCTCCTTGCAAGCAGTCATATGATGAAAGGGACAACTGCTCACGTGCCTGTAATTGACAAAGTGGTAACAATGAGAGAAGAAGTTGGAGTCTTGTTCACACTATGACTTTTCAATTTACTAACAAAATAAAAGTTACCAAGTAATAGTACTAATTAGTGGGAATTTTAATGAGACTCATGGGTACCAATAAATTGAAAGGATTTTAGGAAAGTCAAACAATTAAAAATATTAGTGATCAATACTAGTTTTAATCTCTCATTGTTAAACTAATAGAATGTCACTTATTTTTGGCTTTTGGTGGGAAGCGTGTGTGTGTGTTGCAAGACGACTGTGTCTTTAAGCAGAGCACTCAGGAGCTGAATGCTTTTTGAGCCAGCAGCACTCTGGCTTCCTGATCCCCACTCAGCAGAGACTGGTTATGCAGATGTCCAAGAGGGGAACAGCCCAATATCAGCCCCTCTGCCCTTTGTAGCAGACAGTAGGCAGGCTCCAGATCCGGAGCAGCTTTGCAAGCAGCAACTCGGCTGGGTGAGACTGAGTGGGTGGGGCTTGGGGGCAGACACAAGGCAGGAGTAGTAGTGGAGCAGGGTGACTGGACGAAGTACATCGCTGCCCTGGAGGCATGCAGTGGTGCCATGCCTAGCATGGTGCCCTGATGTGCATTTAATGCTCATTAAAACAATGCATTAGTTTTGAGTTAATTACATGCATTAATGATGATTGATATTCTCACACCATATCCTCATCATAAGCAACAGACAGTTCTAAAATGTATCAAGAAATGTTGAGACCCACCCTACGGCAAAAACTCTTTCTATGGAAAGAATAGTAAATTTGAAAAAGTACATTCATTCAAGGAGCGCTGCTAGTGAGTTAACGTTTTGCCTACCCACCTCTTATGGATATGTGGAATGCTCTAAGTCCACTTGGCAGAATGTCTTGACTTTTGTTCTTCCACAAGGTTTTGTGTCATGAAGAACCACAGAGAAGATTTTCTCTGGAACTTGTCACTGACGCTTCTAGCTAGACTGTAGAGGTCAGTAGTGAGCATTTTGGATACTTCTGCTCCTTAGGGGATGCATGTGACCTCCAAAACAAACACTCCCAATTTAAAAAACAAAACAAAACGGTATTTGTGGCACAGACTCAGAATCAACCAATGCATGTTTATGCATGTGGAAGTTAAATAGAGATTCACATAGCATCAGTTGAGGGACCGTAACTTGTTTAAAGAACATTCACAACAGTTGTATTTGTATTAATGTTCATTAATTTTATATGCAATAAGAAAACTAGCATACAAAAAGTCTTCTTCTCGTGCACACTGGCACTAGTTGCTTCTGATAACACTATTTGTACTAGTGACATGAGAGAGATGACATAAGTGAGGTAGTATCTTTTGTTGGACCAATTTCTGTTGGTGAGAGAAACAAGTTTTGAGCAACAAAATTCTTCAGGTCTGTCACAGCTAAACACCATTAAGCACAAGGATTTAAAACACGTTGGAAGACACTATTCAAGAGGAAAGGAGCAATTAACATCACTGGTTCCTACATTGTTTTTTAAAGGTGTTGTACAGATTTCCTTTAAAGACACAGAATGAAAGGTCAGGTACGGAGTGTTCATGATGTGAAAAGCATTTTCCACAGGTTATAGTGTTACATCATTTTTACAGTGACAGTTCATTCAAGATTATAGTTCTTGTTTCATAGCTGTTGCTGGGTTATTCCTTGTAACTGTGGAGTGGCTTTGGTCTGTGAATCTTTTCCTTAGAGAACCTCAGGAAGAATGATCCCTCTTCCTTCTGGGCAAAGGAGCCAAGTCAGGATATAGCACTATTTTGTGTACTGGATTAAATGTTATTTGGGGAACCTGACAACTGGAGTGGTCCCTCACACCAATGGGCCTCACAGCCAGCTTCAAAAGGTGCTACCTCAGATGCAAGTCCTTCACTAGCTGCATTATATTCATAAAAGACTTAAAAATGGAGACTCTTTCTCCGATGTCCTCTGAATGAAAGATCAAGAAATATTGCGTTTGGGGGTCATTAGTAGGGATAATCTCATAAAATAGGCATAAGAACAGAAGAATGGCCATACTGGGTCAGGCTAAAGGTCCAACTAGCCCAAAATGCTGTCTTCTGATAGTGGCCAATGTCAGATGCCCAAGAGAAAATGAACAGAACTGGTAATTATCAAGTAATCCATCCTGTCACTCTTTCCCATCCCTGAACAGGGGCTAGGGACACCATTGCTGGCTCTCCTGGCAAATAGCCATTGACGGACCTATGAATTTACCTAGCTCTTTTTTGAACTAGGTAATAGTTTTGGACTTGACAACATCCTTTAGCCATGAGATCCACAGGTTGATTGTGCACTGTGTGAAGAAGTACTTCCTTTTATTTGTTTTAAACCCGCTACCTATTAATTTCATTTGGCAACACCCCTAGTTCTTATATTATGGGAAGTAGTAAATGACTCTTCTTCATTCACTGTTTCCACATCAGTCATGATGTTATAGCCCTCTATCATATTCCCCACCCCCTCATTCACTTCTTTTCCAAGTGGAAGTCCCAGTCTTATTAACATATCTTTATATGGAGGCTGTTCCATACCCCAATGATTTTTGTTACCCTTTTCTGAACTTTTTTCAAAGCCATGAAAGCTTCTTTGTGATGAGGTGACCACATCTATACGTAGTATTCAAAAGGCAATAAGAATAGAAGCAATAAGATATTTTCTCCGAGTCTCTATTACTTTCTTAATAATTCCTAATATTTTGTTTCCTTTTATGACTGTTGTTGCACACTGAGTGGATGATTTCAGAGAAACATCCACAATGACTCCAAGATCTTTCTCTTAAGCAGTAACAGCTACTTTAGTGCCCATCATTTTATACACAGATTGTGTAGGGATTGTATTTTCCAATACTCATTACTTTGCATTTGTCAACATTATAATTCATCTGTCATTTTGTTCTCCAGTCATATCATTTTTTGAGATCCCTTTGAAATTCTTCACTGTTTGCTTTGTACTTAACTATCTTGAGAAGCTTTGTATCATCTGCAAATTTTGCCACCTCACTGTTTACCTCTTTTTCCTGTTTTTATTTTGTTAAAGTGTTACACTTCTGCTGTTTTGTTTTGTTGGAATACAAACTAACACGGCTACCTCTCTGTTACTCTTTTTCCAAATTATTTATGAATATATTGAATGGATTGGTCCCAATATGGATCACTGGAGGACAGCACTAGTTATCTCTCTCCATTCTGAAGAGAGATCATTTATTCCTACCCTTTGTTACCCATCTTTTAACCAGTCACCAGTTTATGAGAGGACTTCCCTTACCCTATGACAGCTTAATTTGCTTAAAAGCCTTTAAGTGATGGACCTTGTCAAAGGCTTTCTAGAAATCTCAGTACATCATGTCCACTGAATCCTCCTTGTTCACATGGTTGTTAATGCCCTCAAAGAACTCTAATAGATTGGTGTCATTATTTTCTTCTACAAACCATGTTGACTTTCCCCCTAATAAATTATGGTCATCTATATGTCTGAAAATGCTGTTCTTCAGTATAGTTTCAAACAATTTGCCTGGTGCCGAATTTAGATTTACCAGCCTGTAAATGCCATGATCACCTCTAGCAGCCTTTTTAAATATTGACATCACATTACATATCCTCTAGTTATTTGGTACAGAAGATGGTTTAATGGCTAGGTTACAAACCACTGTTAATAGTTCTGCAATTTCACATTTTAGTTCTTTCAGAACTCTTGAGTGAATGCCATGTGGCCCTGGTGACTTATTACTGTTTAGTTTATCAGTTTGCTCCAAAACCTCCTCTAATGACACCTCAGTCTTCGACAGTTCCTCAGATATGTCACCTAAAAAGAATGGCTTGGGTTTGGGAACCACCATCATGTCCGCAGCCAGGAAGACCAAAGCAGGGTAGCTATATTCACATCTTGGACCAGATCTTGCACTCTGCTTAGGGCTAAATCAAGAATTGCCTCTCCTTTTGAGGATTCCAGAACCAACTGCTCGAAGAAGCAATAATTTAAAGTGTCAAGAAACTTTATTTCTGCATCTCATCCTGAGGTGATGTATACCCAGTCAATATGGGGATAGTTGAAATCCCCCATTATTACTGATTGTTCTATTTTTATAACCTCTCCAAGCTCCCTGAGTATTTTACAATCATTATTACCATTCTGGTCAGGGGGGTCAGTAATATATCCCTACTGCTATATTTATATAATTAGAGCACAGAATTACTATTCACAGATATTCCATTGAACTGTTTGGTTCATTCAAGATCTTCATTTGATCCTACGCTTTCTTTCATATATAGTGCACTCCCCAAACCAGCACAAACTGTTCTATCCTTTGACTATATTTTCTGTCTCAATTTTCTGTCCTATTCAATCACATCGTGTAATGGCAGACAGCTAAATAGTGAAATTTTTTAAAGCTCCCTCCCCTAAGGGATCTCTCTGTCTGATGCACATACTCCTCCGGACCTGTTGACAGTAGTCAAAACCAAGAGAAAGCATCACCTCAGGCTAAAACTCTTAACTACAAAAAGCTAAACTGAAACATATGGTACTTCTAGATTTAACTATTCAACAAGAAATATGGCAACACTGAGACCAAGAACTTGACATGTCCCCATGATTAGCCTAATTCCACCAAGTTTCTGTGATTCCTATTATATCTATATCTTCGTTCAATATGACGCATTCTAATTCACCCAACTGACTATTCAGACTTCTAGCATTTGTATATAAGCACTTTAAAAAGTTTCACTGTTTAGCTGTCTGCCATTACACAATGGGCTTGTTTACACTACCTCCCTATTTGAAGTGATTTAAAAAAATTTTAAGGAATAAAGGAACTTTGAAATTGCCCGAACACTTCAAAGTACCGGCAGGTTAGCCGCGGCTAGATGCGAGCCGGCACTTCGAAGTTGCCGTGTGGGGGAATTTGCTTAATGAAGTGCTGCATATATACCACAGTACTTCATTAATAAACTCCCAACACCCTACTTACCATCCTCCCTTCAAAGTAGGGAGGTAGTGTAGACACAGCCAGCCAATCTGATTGAATAGGATTATTTTTCATTTGACTATTTTACAGCAGATCATAACCAGATTTTATCATTTTCTATTCTGGACATAGAGAACCTCTTTTAATAGACCCTCCCATAAGGGATCTCTTGTCTGATGCATGTGCTCTTCCATACCTGCTGATAGTATTCAAAACCCAGAAAAGGCATCATCTCAGGCTAAAACTTGGAACTACAAGAAGCTAAACTGAAACCTATGGTACTATTAGATTTAAATATTTAACAAAAAATATGGAAACACTTAGACCAAGAACATGACATGAGACCCAACCCCGAAATGCTCCAAACCTAGCCACCAGACGTGAGAAGAAACACGGGTTCAGGGCACTGCTGAACTCACATAGCGATGGGAGGCTACAATGATGAAAGTGCTCTCTCAGTGAGTGCTGCTAAAGCAAAGTTCCCTGGCTTTGGTATGCCGAGTCTGAACATTCTTGAATGGAATATACACCTCAATCACTCAAAGAACTCCCTTGTCCCTGTAGGATAAATTCCAGGATTCTAAGGCTGCAGTAAACCTAACGTAGTCATTTTTACATTGTAATAAAGGATTTCTCATTTGTTTATTTGTAGTAGGAAGCAAAGAAATAACTGTAACTACTTTTAAGCCTCAATTATCTGAAGTATTTGATACACATCTTTTGTGCTTATGCCCATCTAGGTTCATTAGACTACCATTATATTTTCTGACCAACATATGTAGGGACCAACATATGGAGGGTCACATATCTTCATTCTGAACCCATTATAAGTATATATTCCCAACTGACCACAATATTCATTAAAAATGAATAAATTATGGGGAGAAGTCACTATTAAAAATAAAGCTTCCAGTTTACTGAAAAAGTGACTTTTACAAGGTATGTTCGTCATATATACACAGAGAATGTTCTGTACTTTAATTTTGAAGAAACTACTGTTAAAATCAACAGTAGCTATGTTAAACTGTTACAAAGTTCTGATCTACATCTAAGACTTCTTGGAGATCAAGACTGTTTGGACTCACACTTCAGTAACAGGCTGGCATTTAATTGAGAAGAAGCAGCATTCAATAAACAGATGGAAATTCTAGATGCATATACAAAGATGTTATGAATTGTGACTTTGGTGTTAGTGCTCAAATATAAAAAGTGAGATGATATTGGCAGATTGTACAAATATGATGCACATTTTTGTATACAATCAATACATATAATTCCAATCTGTAAGAACTCTGATATTCCAGTCCTAGAGAAATAAAAATAAAAAAGAAATGGGGGAAATGATGGGGTTGCATTGGCCTTTGACAAATATTTACTAGGTATTTGAACACAATCTCTGAGCTACATTATGTAGATTTAAACCTATATCACCGGGCGGGGGGTGGCTGGCAGCGAGGGAACAGTGAGTCAATCCTTGGTAACTTTTTTTTTTTTTTTTTTGCAAGGGGGGTGGGAGGAGAACGGCATAAGACACAAAGACATTGCTGATTTAATTTAGACATTCTGAAATGGTTTTAAAAGCTTAGGTCACCAGAGCTGATAAAATGAAAGATGGGAAAGTGGGAAAGCACCCTGCAGTTCCCTAAAAGTATTTGACCAATGAATAAAAAGAATAAATGACAGTTTTCATGATGGACAGTTCCTTCAATTACAGACAGTTTTTATTGTACTTAATCATTGATGTAACTCCCAAGAGAACTGAAAATATTAACTCCTCAAAATGAAAGTTTTTAGAAGAATAGATATTTACAACCTCAGAGAATAGTCACTAATATGTGGTGATAATATGGTAAGTTAAATTTCAGGTGTGATTTTTTTTTGTTTCTTTTTAGCACTCAAGAAAACATTTTATAAAAACACACATGGATAGGTATTATACATACATGTGTTATACTTCTGAGTGTTCAAAATATGAAATATTCAGGCTCTGAAGTTTGCTTCCAATAACACAGTATGTATATATTTTACACTTATACTGTAGAAAAAGCTGGGTGACTGACCAGCCATGGCTCAAGAAGAAAAAAAGACAAGCTAGAGGAGGAGCATGGGTCAGGGTGCTGGCCAGGGAGCCATGATCCTCTCCACTTCTGACAAGCCATAAGGGTAAGTGATGCGGGGCAGGGATCTTAGGGGGAAAAAGCAGTGTGGGAGTGGGGCCTCACAGGAATGGCAGTGCTAGGGTTTGGGTTTGGGGGAATGGGGTAGGATGGTGGTAGGGCCATAGTTCAGGCATCAGTGTCCCCCCCACACTCACTTTTAGGAAGCAACTGCCATTTCTGGCATGGGTACTCTATCAGCGTTACTAGATAGTAACTCCCTATTAGCGACTCCCTCACAACAAGAAACAACGCTGAGCAGACTGGAATGATTCCATTCTTTAGGAGGATATATCATCAGTCAGAGACAGGGATACTTCAGTTAGACCCCTGCTTGTGGACTGGGACCCTTGCTGGTGGACATTATCTCAAATTCTCTCTCCAAGCTGAGAAAACTCAGGCTCTGGAATGAGTCATGAAGTTCAGAACACTCATCTCTTTCTGGCTGCTTCCACACTCTCACCCTCCCATCGGAGGTGGCAAGGTAATGAGGTAATTCAAAGCAGGCTCATGAGGCATCAACATGCATATTCAGCCCCTCTTTAGCATAATAGCGGCCATGTGAATTTCAAAGCTGCTAACTTTGAATTGCAGATTGACAGTGTGGATAGGGGCATCTTCGAAATAAGTACTCCGCTCTGACATTCCCTTACTCCGATCTACTTGTGTGGGAGTAAGGGAATGTCAAAGTGGTGCGCTTATTTTGAAGCTGCCCCGATCTTCACTGTAAATCTACAATTTGGAGTTAATAGCTTAGAAATTAGCGCGGCTGCCATTATGCTAATGAGACGCTGAATACGCATGTTAGCACCTCATTAGCCTCCTTTGAATTGCCTCATCATCATGCCACCTCCAAGGGGAGGGGGATGAGTGTAGAAGCAGCTTCTCTTTCTCTCTCTCAATTTCATATACACACACACACACACAGTCATAAACAGTAAATGAGGGACTAAATTTTTGCCCAGTGTGAAACTGGAACATGAAAATGTTGCATCTGAAAAAATTATTTTTACCCATGAAAGCTTATGCCCAAATAAATCTGTTAGACTGTAAGGTGCCACAATGCAGCCATTCAAAAATAGCTTGCAAGTATACAGCATGCAGGGAGATCTGTGATAACATACCATAATTATCTCTCAAGTCTCTACTAAAATCACAGCAGCTGTTAAACTGTACAGAACTGAAGCCTCAGACATTCATTTTGATGAAGAAAAAGAAGAACTGACTCTTCAAACCATAATATAACTATATGCTCACATTACATTGTTTAGACATACAGAAAATTAAAAGCTGTTTTTGAAACAAGATGGTGGAAAATTTAAACTGTACTTTGCAATTATATTTATGTCAGGTAGAAGTTCAATTATTCTTCTGCCATTGCCACTGTAAAAATCCAACCAACCAAAAATCTTCTAAAATCTCCCCATGTGAGGTAACTTCAACATGGCAGGTTTGAATATGTTATATCAAATCTGTATCAGTTTTCTTTATCCTAGTCCGGTTGAAAATTATGCAAGTCATAAACTGGCTTTAAACAAAGTTTGAATCAGGCTGGAACTAGCTTTCAAATTAGAGAGCCATCCATACATTATAAAGGTACTGTCATTTTATTACCCCAATCAATTCTATATGGCCTGAGGTACAAGGAAAATGGATGCTGTCTTCATTTGCAAAGGGTTTATCTCAAATGCCAGGCTCTGAAAACATGACTACAGTAATGAATTGGGAGCTACACTTACTAACAATGACTTTTAATGTTAGCAAAGTAGAAAACAAGCTGTTCTTTTTCATAGTTATGCAAGGAAAAGTCCTTTTTAAAAAAGATTAAGCCAGTTTCTTTAAGCTGATGAATACAGAGAGGGAAATTACATTTCACTTAGAAATCTACTTGTAGGACACACTTAAATTCTTCACACACTATTTTTGTTGCTGTTTATTATGATGATTTGCTTTCTACCAGTTTTGATGGCAAACATTCTCTTCCCTTTGCTGACTGGCTGCTTCTCCCAAACCTCATCCTGCCTTATCCCTCAACGGTTGCATTATCACTATGAAAAAGGTGTTTATTCTCCCGATTAGCTATCATGTGATAACTAACACAAAGTGAAATACTAGAGAAGACAAGACACATTTTGCTTACTTTGCCTATCTATACATTTTTATTTTTGATGGAAATATTGTGCTGGTGTTTGTGTATACTGGAATTCACGTTCACCAACATTTACAGATAAAAATGTAATCTGTATGCAATTATTTACAATTTCTCTCTCTGCAGAAGTTCTCTTTATATTTGAGGAAGGCATCCAGAACAATCATATGCACCTTTGATACGGGAGCACGAACATGCTTAGTGAAACAAAGCAGTGGCAGGCCTTTTTTAAACCACAATCAAGGAGTTTTCACTATTTGACATTTGGAATAGATGGTAGTTTTAAAAGACTTCAGGTTACTTAATCAGTGCTTCAGTTTGCAGTGGGCGAGGAGTATGGTGAATCAAAACAGACTGCAATTATTGACAGCATATTGTTACTGTATTTGTTTAAACTATATACTGAGGAAAGAAAGAAAACAGTGAAAAACTAGTGAAATCTAACTTGGTTACAGGTGGTACGGGGTAAACTATAAGTGCTCCAATGAAACGGTGTTGATCTTACAGCTGTTCAACAAAAAGAAGGGCTGGCATTAATGGCCAAGGGAGTGAGACTATGCCATGCTTGTCCTCTGAGTCTGGCATTTTCAATAGAGCACAAATGACGTTTTTCCAGAATTAGTGCATTCATCAACCTTTCCCTTCACATAGCTCCTGAAGCAATACTGTTTTTGCCTGAAAACAACACTGCTTGCAAGAAGTAGTAAATGAAGGAGTAAAATCATGTGTGGCATATTATTTACGGCTTTGTAACTGGTACAATAGTTTGGTAAACGAGTGAGGCAAGAGAATGTATATTTCACAACAGTGCCACAGGTTGCATGAGAAAATACTGGAAAGAAAAAAAAACTAAGGCTATACTTTTCATTTTCCCGTTGCTCAAAGTTGCAAGGGCTCACTTTCTATAAGCTTAAGTGTTTTGTGCAAAATGCCCTCACCTGTTTCACTCCCAGGACTTTGGAGGAGAAATGGAATATTTTTATTCAGCAGGGGAAAAAACTGTTGGCTACCTGTGTGCTGAGCAAACCTCTTGCTGTCCCTTTCCACTAGTAGTTATTTGGTGTACTGGGGCAGATCCTCTACACAAAATACTGGGAGTATCTATTGGCCGCTTTATTCTGCTACAAAAGATAAGTATCTTGGAAAAGGCATTCTCTTCAAGTGCACAATTTTCAGACATACTGCATCATTATGCAAAGTGTGTCTGTCAGATGCTAAAACAAAGCTTCAAATTGCAACATCCAACTTTATTCTTCAAGCAGGGTCAGCAAGTTAATGTTTTTATTATTATTATTATTATTTAAGGCATCCTTTAAATAATATTTATTTAGTTTCTTGCATCCCCATTAGCAATCATTCTAGCTCTTCAAGTACTGGAAGTCCAGATTTTCTGCACATAATGCAAAATAGAGTGGAACTAAAATGGGAAGTTGCCAAAAGCAACACTAAATTGCTAAAGGGTATCAATCATATGTATAATAGTTTCCATCTTTTCCTATGTGATTGAAGTGAGCAATTCTTTTTCAGGAACAGGAACAGGACAAAACAAAAGCGCACACACACACACACACACACACACACACACACACACACACACACACACACACACACACACACACACACACACACACACACACACACACCAATCAGTCTGTTAGAAAACATGTACCAATGTCCACTGTTTGGATTCATCTGAATGACACGATGAAATGACAGACATATATTTAATTTAAAACAAAAAAGCAGTTGTAGCAAAAACTAACAAAATAACTTATTAGGTGATGAGCTTCTGAGGGACAGACCCACTTATTCAGCTCATAGCCTTACCAGAACAGACTCAATATATTTAGCACAGAGGTCCAAAAATTGTTATCGAGGTTGACAGATCAGAAAAATGGTTATCAAGGTTGGCAAATCAGAAGAGCAGAGGGATGGGCAGGGGTGTGAGTGTGCAGGAAGGGGAGTTAAGAGTTAAATAAAACACCAAAGCATGTAAGAGAGTCCTTATAATGGGTCACGTAATTGCTGTCCCTGTTCAAACCATGTATTAATGTGTCAAATTTGAACATGAATGTTAGTTCTGTGCATTCCCTCTGTAGATGGTTGTTAAAGTCCCTTTTCAGTAGAACACAAACTCTCAGGTCTTTAACGTAATGGCCCACTCCATTGAAGTGCTGGCTGACAGGTTTGCATATCTGGAGATTTTTTACATCTGCTCTATGTCCATTCATTCTTTGTCAAAGACTGTTTGCAGTCTGTCCTATATACATGGTATATTGGCATCATTAGCACATGATGGCATATATGATGTTAATTGAGGAACAAGAGAATGTGCCTGTGATTCTGTAATTAATGGTTAGGTCCAGTGATGGTATGTCCAGAATAGATATGTGGACAAAGCTGGCAACAGGGCTTGTGCTACGAAAAGTCCCAGGATTAGTATTATTGTGGTATAGCCTGTGGTTGCTAGTGAGAATCCCCATAAGGTTGGGAGGCTGTCTATAGGAAAGAACAGGCCTGTCACCTAGGGCCTTCTGGAGCGTGGCATCATGATTTAGGATGGGCTGTAGGTCTTTAATGATGTGTTGCAGTGGTTTGAATTGGGGGCTGTAAGTAATGACAAGTGGTGTTCTGTTATTGGCTTTTTTGGGCCTATCTTGGAGTAGTTGGCTTCTGGGTATTTGTCTGGCCCTGTCGATTATATTTTTCCCCCCCGGTGGACAATTCAGGTTTATGAATGTTTGATAGAGATCTTGTAATTTTGGGTTTCGGTAGTGACAGAGACTGACAGAAATTCTTTTGACAGAGTGCCTCTACACACAAAAGCAGATCGACAGAGCAATCTATGTTGTCGACAGAGAGCAGCCAGACCACTGTGCCTTCTGTTGACAGAACAGCTGACCAGAAGCTCAGCAAACAGGGCTGCCCAGTGAACTGAAGCCCCCTTTGTCGACAGAAGTGTCTACGCTGCACTTCTGTTGACAGAACTCTGTCAACAGAAGTGTTATTCCTCATATTTTCAACGGACAATACCGTCAAGACAAACCCAGAGTTCATTCAAGACTGTCAACAGAACGCATTATGTATGTAGATGCTCCCTGAGTTATGTTGACAGAAAGCCCCTTCTGTTGACAAAATCCTCTAGTGTAGACACAGCCCTGCAGGGCCACAAGAGGGTATCCCATGACAGCAGGAGATCCCCTCACTTCACTGTTAAATGCATCACCATTCCACTCTGCTGATCACTGTGAATCATGACATTAGGAATACAATATCATTAACCTAGTTTCATAGAAACTATGATAAAGAAACAAACCCTATAATATCAAAAACTTTCTGCCAAAATAATTCTTGTGTCCTCTTTTTTGGGGATCTTTGCATAACACCTGAATCTGTCAAATGGTGGCGTCTGGAGGGAGAATGGGTTGCAAGTGTTTCAGGGAAAAAAAAGATTAGAATTCAAACTGATTTTGACAAACTGAAGAAATAGTCTGAAGAAGCTAAGATGAAATTCAATATGGACAGATATAAAGTAGTAAAGTTAGCAAGGAATATTCAATTGCACAAATACAAAAATGGGAAACGATTGCCTAGAAAGGAGTGCTACAGAATAGAAGGATGAGATTATAATGGATCACATAGTATTGCAAAAAAGTTCACATAATTCTGGGATATACTCGGAGGAGTGTTGTGAGCAAGACAAAAAGAAGGAATTCTTTCATTCTACGCAGCACTGGGCAACAACCAGTGATGATGTAATAAATTGGAGAAAGTTCAGAAAAGTTTAATCAACTAAAATGGATTAAAAGTATGACCTATGAGGAAGATTGAAAAAACTGGGTTTGTTTAGTCTAGAGAAGAGAAGAGCGGGGCAGAGGAGGGGAACATGGTACCAGTCTTCAAGCACATCCAAGGTTGCTGTAAAGAGGAGAGTGATAAATGGTTCTCCTTACCCATGAAAGAAAGGACAAAAGGGAATGGTCTTAAAATTGCAAAAAGGAAGATTAATGTTAGAAGTTAGGAAAAACTTTCAAACTGTAAGAGCAATTAAACAGTGGAACAAATTACCAAGACAGATTGTGGAATCTGGAGGTTCTAAAGATCAGGCTAGATATATATCTGCTATGCCTGGTCTGGATAATATTAAGTTCAATCACACTGAAGGGGACTTGACCAGATGACCTAATAAGGTCCCTTCCAATTCTTTATTTCTGTAATTCCTACAATTAAATACACACTGACTGACTTTTATTACATCAAAGTCAGTTGTATTAAAAATTAACCTGTTTATTAAAAGAGGGAATGAGCACTCACCTAATACAGTTTAAAGCTATACTACTAATCAACAGCCTTTTTCTGAGCTCACAGGAATTGAAAGGTCAAAACTAGTGCTATAGCTTTAAAGGCCATTCAAATTTGAGATAAAAATCTTCATAAATTAAATGCACTGAAAATGATGTAGAGAACCATTATTAAGCTAAACTCATGAGACATATTTGAACTTGTTCCTTTATGCTGGGTATCCTGCTCCCAAAGTGTTACATTATATCTAGATATATCTACCTCACAGACAAACTGACCCTTTTGTCCAGCTCTCATCTGACAAAAAGTCAATGGATACCTGAAACTACAGTTTAGTGATGATTATATAATGTGTGAGTGTGCGGTGTTGCTGATACAGAGATACCAGACTTTCAGATGTAGGGTACGCGGTCTGGGATGAAGCATGGCAGCCCTGGTCTGACAGAGTAGATTTGGACAGCTGAGAAGGAGGTAAGGAGGATGAAGAGATAGGTAAGAGAAAAGGACACCAGATCTGTCTGGGTCACCTTGGAGCATTGAGAACAATTTATGCTCCATCTGTCTGGATTTTCCTGAATGCTGTGGCAACTGGAGGAATAGATGGAAAGGCATAGATTTTGATGACTATTCCAGGAGAGGAGAAAGGCACATCCCAAGATACAGAAGTTGCTCACTTGTATAGTTACAATGGTTCTTCGAGATGCGTCCCTGGGGTGCTCCATGTCAGGTGTTGGGCCCGCCCTGGCACTGCAGTTTGGAGATTTTTTAAGCCATAGTTAGCTGGACCACGCATGTGCAGGAGAGCGCTGGGCTCTTTGTGCACTTTTGGTCACATGTGCAATCTAGTCCAAGCTAGTACCATGAAGACTGCCCAAGAAACATCTGAAAAACATAAAGCAGAATTCCGAAGTGAGGAGGAATGGGTGGATAGTGGAGCATCCACAAGGACACAGCTCAAAGTACCATTGTTACTACACAAGTGAGTAACGTCTCTTTCTTCTTCGAGTGGTCCCCGTGGCCTTTAAAGGATGGTAGTGTAAGTTTTCCTTCTTTGAGGTCCAATAAATAATCTAGAATTGTAGATATGGGTGTTTCCAGTGGGTGTAATTGTCTGGAGGAGCACCAGGACACAAACTGTTTCCACATATGTACGTAAGTCTTTTGTGTGGAAGTTCAGCTGCTACATATCAGCACTTTCTTGACCTGCTCAGAGCATAGGTTCTCAGAGATGTTGAGCCAAGTATCAACCATACCATCAGACGTAATGTTTGTGGTTGAGGGTGAGTCAGAGTCCCTTGATTCTGTGTAAGATCTGGAACAATGGGGAGGAGGCATGGAGGGCAAAACGACATTCACTGTAGCTGTGGGAAGCAGTGCTGACAGTCCTACACAGGTGCTATGAGTATCAGATTGGCCTTCTCTAGCCTCATCTTTTCCAGGACTTTGTCAATAAGAACCGGTGGGGGACAGGCATAGAGTAAGTGTTCTTTCCATGATATGAGAAAAGCACCCCCTAGTGAGGCTGGGACAAGGCTTGCCCTAGAACAAGGGCATTTTCTGTTGTTGTAGGCCACAAATAGTTCTGTTTGGTGGAAGCCCCAACTGCGGAAGATGCGGTGAAGTATGTCCGGTCAGATCTCCCATGGATCTCCGGTGCAAATTGCCTGCTCAGTAGATCTGCTGCAACATTGCTGATGCCCGCTAAGTATGAGGCACTTAAGGCTATATTGTTTGCCATACACCAATTCCATGGATGAACAGCTGCTGCACACAAAGTATGAGACCTGGCCCCACCTTCTCAGTTGATATAATACATTGTGGTAATGTTGCTGGTATTGATGCCAACCACTGCACCCTGAATATGCAGTAAGACGTGTTTGCAAGCATTGAACACTGCTCTTAGTTTCAGCATGTTTATATGTAAAGCCATCTCCTGTTGTGACCAGCATCCTTACACTGATTTGTTCCCCATGTGTGCTCCCCAGTCCAAGCAGGATACGTCTGTTGTTATAAAAATGGAAATCTGGGGCTGATGAAAGGGGACCCCCTGATAGTAGATTTTTGGGTTTCATCCACCACCGCAAGGATTTTTGAACCTCTGCGGTTTGCAACACCCTCTTGTGAAGAGCATGTTTCATTGGCATATATACTGACACTAGCCAAAGTTGGAGACAGCAAAAATGTAGCCTGGCATTCTGGACCACTGATGTGGTGGCTGCCATGTGACCCAGAAGCCAGAGGCAAGTTATCACCTGTGTCATAGGACTGTGCATCAGGATTTGTATTAGCAATTGTATCACATGAAAACAAGGTATTCGTTAGTATACGTTTGTCATAATAGAACTGAGGCCAGCCCCAATGAATTCTATGCTTTCTGAAAATTGATAAGGCCCAGACACAAACGTCTTCATGGTAATGTTTATCATACGGAGGACATCCGTACTTGAGCAGCCCTTCAAAAGGCAATCGTCTAGGTATGGAAAGGTTATAACATCGAGGTAGGTAAGCTGCTACTTCCAAGAGCATCTTTGTGAAGACTCTGAGTGCTGATGACAGGCCGAATGGCAGGACTTTGAACTGAAAATGATCTGTGTCCATTGTGAAGTGGAGAAAACATCTGTGGGCAGGATGGATAGTTACATGAAAGTCGTCTTGTAGGTTGAGGGCTGTGAACCAGTCCCCATCGTCCAGCGTGGTGACTATAGAGATAATGGTGACCATCTTGAAACGTTGTTTGTGATAATGGTTGAGAGCCCGTAAGTCTAGGATCGGTCTCCACCCATTTTCTTCTCTATTAGAGAGTAGAGGAAATAGGGTTTTTTCCCTTTTTCCTTGAATTCGTTGGGTACCCTCTCAACAGCTTCTCTGGACATGAGGTGGTCCACCTGATGTTTTAACAGCCTCTCGTGAGAGGGGTCCCTGAAGAGGGATGGGGGTGGGGAGTTGGCAGAAGGTTGCAGAATGGAATGGTAGAAATTATCTCCAGCACCCATTTGTCTGTGGTGATGGTCTGCCACTACTGGTAAAGTGGTCTGAGGCGGTGGTGGAACAGATGGGGCGCTGGCTGTTTGCACTGGGTGATGACTGTTGTGTCGCTGTCCTCGATTTAGTAGTCAAACCTGCTGCCTCATGGTTTGTGGTGCACGGTTACAACCTTGCTTGTTACGCTGCCTCAGGGGTCTTTGTCGTTGTTGTTGATGCCCTGAGTCATAGCTACACTGGTGATATTGTGGCCGCTGAGGTTGGTAATTTTAGCGGTGCTGATATGGGTAGTATCTCTTCCTCCTCTATGGGGGGGGGTGTATACGTATCCAGTGTTCACAAAGTAGTTTTTGAGTCTTTACTAGAGTATAAAACCTTATCTGTAGATTTTAACTTAAGAATTCCTTTCTCCCCGTTTAAAAAATAAAACTATATTCAATAAAGAAACTCTTAAAATACTGAAAAGAGTTAAAATAAACTATTTACAGATTTTTTTAACTTTTGTTTCAGACATGCGTGGAGCACAAGAGAAGTCTGTCTTCAGTTGCTGGTGGTTGAGAGGAACTTGTTTGGACTGGATTGCGTATGTAACCAAAAGTATGCAAAGAGTCTGATGCACTCCTGCACATTCACAGTCCAGCTAACTACAGCTTAAAAAAATCTCTGAACTGCAGCACCAGGGCAGGCCTGACATGTGACATGGAGCACCCACGGGGACCACTTGAAGAAGAACTGTGGACTTTGCCTGCTCTTGAACAATACCAGATGTAGTCTTCCGGTGTTGCAAAGAGATCTACAGCCGAATGGTCCCACATCTCGAGAGGGTGATGACTTACCTCTTGGTGGAATTCCCAGCCGTGGTCCAGGGAGAAATGGTGACTTAAAGAGTCCACGACTGTGCTGCTCATGCCAGGCAGGTATCATACCATGAGGATGATTGTGTGTCCAATCCCTCAGTTCCATAGTTTTATGGCCTCTGCACAAAGCAATTGTGACCGGATCCCTCACTGAAAATTGATACAAACGTTGTGGTATTGTCTGTGAGGATCTGGACAGTATTGTTTTTAATGCGCATCACAAAATGCTTGCAAGCATTGCAGACAGCTTGCAATTCAAAAAGGTTGATATGTAACCTCTGCTCATCTCTGGCCCAGCAACCTTGGATGTGACGTTGTTGGCAAGGCGCTCCTCAGTGAAAAGGTAAAGCATCCTTTGTAAGTTGATAGGCTGGTTGGGCACAATGAAACAGGACCCTTACTAGAGTATTTTGTTCTGGGGATCACCAGCATAGAGACTCTGTTACCTTTCAAGATACCAATACCCGTCTGAGTATCTGTCTGCTGGTGGTATACACCAAGGACAGCCCATGCTGAAGGCAGCGAAAATGTAGACAAGCATCGCAGACAATGTAGGTAGTGGCTGTTATGTGGTCGAGGAGTTGAACATTGTGTAGGGAAATAAGTTCAAGCAGTTGTGGAGTCGAGCCAAGGTCCTATAAAGTCGGTGCATGTAGTAGGTACCAGGGTTGATCTGGCAATGGTGCTAAGGAACCTAAGGGATTGTAAAAGCTGTCTCGTGGATTGGACCATGGCTCTTGTGATGTCTTGAAGGAGACAACTGTCGAGATATGGGACTGTGGTGATGCCTTTCCATCAGAGGTGCACAGCCACTTTAATGAGTATGGTGAATGCCCTGGGGGCAGTTGAAAGCCTGAAGGACAGGACTCTGTATTGACAGTGATGTGCTCTGAGGGCAAAGTGCAAGAAACATCTGAGAGGAGGGTGAAAGGTGATCTGGAAATAAGTTTCTTAGTGATTGTGGGCTGAGAAACAGTGCCCCTCATTCAGTGTAGGAATTATGGAAGATAGCATGGTCATCCTGAAGTGCTGTTTGCCAATGTATTTGTTCTGCTGTAGATCCAGGACGGGTCTCCAGCCCCTTGTTTTCTTTTATGTTAAAAGTAACTTGAGTAAAAACCCCTTGCCTTTGCATTGTTTTGGAACTTCTTCTTTGGCTCCAATTTGTAAGAGGTATAGCATTTTGAGCTATAGTAAGTTCTCACAGGAGAGGTCCCTGAAGAGGGATGCGTAAGGGAGGAGATGCTGGAGGGATGGAGAATAGAGAGATAGTGTATCCCTGGGCATAGTCGTGCACTGGAGAGTGTGGGAGGTTCAACAAGCCCTTGACAAAAACTTCAAACCTATTCTGAGGCCAGAGGCGGCACATAGTGGTTACTCGGGGCTTTGCACCTCTGATTCCTAGGCCTATTGAGATTATATTGGTAAGGTTTACAGGACTGCCCTGCAAATGACTGGTCCTTGTATCTATAGTATGGGATGTATCTTCCTTTATGGAATGGAGGAGTGTACATCCCCAAAGTGTGCAAAGTAGTTCCTCTGTCTTTGCTGTAGTGTAAAATTTCATCTGTGTTTGCTGCAAACACTTTCACTTTGTTGAATGTTAAGTCTTGCACCTTGTTGCTTATATCCACGAAGACCTTTGCATAACAATGGCTGTGACTAAAAGGCAAATAAACCCTTTCACCAAGTAGCTCCAGGCAAGGTATTTTTTAGTTTTTGTTGTGTTTTGGTTTTTTTGTACATTGATGATTTTGCTCTGCGATTGGCAGCATCACTCACTCAATAATTTGGCTGTGGGGTCAAAATTAAGAACTCCATGCTGTTTGCCGGGACAAAATATCTTCTTCCAGATTGTTTGTTGGTGGGTGTGGCTGTGGCAGAGTTTTGCAAGACTTTATCTGCTGCCTCCAATATTGCCTTGCCAAATGGTAGAGCTACTCTGGTGGTTGTAGGAGGTTGGATACATATTATTTTATAATTCAAGTAAGCATGAGATGAACAAGAAACTGTGTAATAGAAAACTATGAACTAATAACCCTACCCCATGTATTCTCTGTCTATAGGTCTGAGGAGAGAGCCACGCTACATCCGCAGCCAAGGGTGGCCATGAAGGAACTGAAGAGAGAGAGGGGCTGCATGCGCTATCCCTAATGGAGCGAACAGCATGTGCTGGGTTAGCAGATGCACAGCCCCACTCAATATGGCTTGGAAAAAATCCCTGTGCTGCAGTGCTGGGCAAGCCCAACTCTACCATGGGGCACCCACGGGGACATCGCTTGAAGAAGAATTGTGCAGCTTGGAAAAATTCCAGCTAGGTGTGAAAGAGATGAGGGGATCCACCCAAGAGAGGTGATGACTGGGAAGCCAAAAGCCTAAGAGTTGGCATCCTTGGTAGATCATGAATCGGAATACAAATGCAGTTGCTCTGAACTGTGACAAGGCCCATCCAGTACAGCACAATGGGGCTACATCCCTGACTGGGGTCACGGGGTGCTGCTATAATGGAAATATTTTTCACTACTCCCAGTAAACAGCTGTACAAGAGATCCAAATTTATTTAATTATGAAAATTTTAATCCAATACCCATTTGAATTAATAGGAGCCTTTCCATTGACTTCAGCAGACTGATTTAAAAGAGACCAAATGCCTAATCTATGTTTTAAAATGGGATTATTTCATTTGCTTCCTTTATTTAGATAGTTTATGTCTTTTTAGGTTTCTATACCTTAAACAGCATTTTGTAGCTGAGGGTACACATTGCAAAACAGCTGACAACCTTTTCTGGTTTTAAAAGATTTTACAGCCTACAGAGGCTAATGTGATTTGTGCTAAAATTCTATCAGTTCAAAATGAAGATTATGGCACCCTTTTTTTTTAAACAAAAACATACACACATTACAAAATTTTGATACCTAACAGTATAAACATAGGAGTTTTTGTTTTTGCTGCCATTTTCCTGGTATGTGATTCCATAAAACCTCTTGCACCAGAATGAAATGGGTTCTACAGCTAGTGAAACAAAGCCACAAAATGTCTCTATGTCTCAAACAGCTTATTTAGGAATAATACATATACTGCAACAAACCTCCTCCTCAACCCTAGTGGGCCCACACTTTCAGGTCAATTACCTGCTTCAGAAGCTCACAGTAACTCTCAGCTTAGGGACTTTCTCTAGGGTACCAGCTTGCTGTTTGTTGAGCTACTCTCATCATTGGCTAGTATAGGGAAAAGAAGGGAATCCAAATTCCATAGTCTTTGTGGCCCCTCCAAATGGTACAGGGTAGGACAAACTCCTTTACTAAAACCAGTCCTTTTGACGTGTTGAAATGAGGAGAAGTTGGTGGGTGGAACCCAGTCCCACCCTCTTCTTCAGGTTCCAGCCTAGGGAGCCTGTGACAGAAGATGCCTGCATATGTCTCCAAAAACAGCTGCACGATGGTGATTATTCTCCATGATACTTTTCCTTGGCGTTCCCTAGCACCTTCCTTACCTGGAGGTTCTTCTTTCTGGTACATGGTACTTGGTCTTTCCAGATCTTCCACAGCACTTTCTCTCCTCTGCTCTTTGTGCACACTGAGCTAACAGAACACATACATGCTGGTCTGATGGTGAAGGAGGAGCTATGGGTGGGGGGTGCATACTGAAAAATTGCTGCACATAATGATCAAAATTTGATTTAAGATTTAATTTTTTTAGATGCCTTATTTTACAAAGAGTGAAAAATAACAAGAGAAAAATCATCTGAATGAACAATTAATGTCTTTCCGATAGGACAGTTAGTAACCCTATAATTAAGTATAAAAAATAAAAATTAAGTACAAAACATCAAAATAACAAGCAAAAAAAAAATCAATATAACAACCAAAAGAAGGATGGCTAGTGTCATTCTTTTGTACAAAAACAGAAAATGCAATATTATTGAAAAAAGGACTGTCTCTCTCTAAAGCTTACAGAATATTTTTAAGAAATGCAAAATAAATTAGGTCTGCAAAAACACTTTTAAATTTTGTGTTTTTATAAATTTGTTATTTTTACAGAAAATAATGGAAAATAAAAAGTAACATTTGACAGTTTTTTAAATGGGAAGAGTGTTTTTGCATCTCTATTTTGGCATGAGTCGCATAACAACTTTACTATTATGAATGTATTATAAATATTAATATTCCTACAATTTAAATACTATTCAAATACCCTAGTAAGTTTGATACATGCATAATTTCTTATTTCATATTTTAAATGGAAAGATATCGCTAGCATTGACATTTTTTCACAGAACACCAGTTTTGGAAATGCTGCTTTAGTAAGATACTTCCGTTATGTATTTTATGTCTGTTTGAAATGTCTTGGTACATAACCCCTCTGCCCTCACACTACCCCTTTTCTTAGCTTACTTGAGCTAGATTTCATAGGCTATAGCTTACTGTTTAATTTTTAGCAGGTTAGTAACCAGAAAAGCAACTTCTGATAACTAATGGTTTCAGGCCTTCCTAGTGAATGAAGTATTCTGTTACTGTTTGGTGCTGTGAACTTTTCAAAGCAGCTGCAAAATAATTGCAACTCTCCAAACATGCCTAAAAGAGTTTACAAACCACTGAACCAGATAATCATTTTCAACCTTTACCAAAAATACATTTAATGAAAAGTGAGAGATAAACTTAATTACTGCCTGAATTTAACAACTCAAGGTACACCTTCAAGGTTTCATGAAGATCTTTTTAAAAAGCCCATCTGAAAATTCCATTTAAGATTTGTGCACTCTCTTTATAGAACTAATTATACTTCACTTACAGTTACAGTCACAGGCAAGCCATTTGCTGAGCCATTTTTTAAAAGACAGGAACTTTATCTGCTAAAAATGCTAAAATTCAAGAGGTGAGACACTCTTCCCCCTCTCATACACAAGTGGTTGACGCAGCACAAATCACCAGACCCCAGCTATCTTTTGTAAAATGAGATTAAACGTGGCTTGCTCTAGTCTCCATTCTTAAATAGACCTGCTCTCAAACTTCACACCACTAGATAACTTCATATTGAAAAGCAAAACTAGTCTCAGCTAAAATTCGTGACTTTTTTTAGTGCTTTATATGAGTATATTTTGGCTCTCTTCGTATTTCCTCTCCACGCTCTGGTTCAGTCAGATTAGTTTGTGCCTGGGCAATATTAATAATTCATACAAGTGAGTGAAGGATCACTTAGCAGTGATTGCTGTCCTCTGAAATCCTTTACAACAAAATCAACTTTAAAAACAAACATGAGTGGCACATTACACTGCTATGACAAGGTATCCAGACCCTGTCCAGAGACTGAAAGCACAAGGAGTAACCATTTATTTTTAGCTAAAGGTAGAACTACAAATGCTGTGCTAATTTCAAGAATTTGCAAAATAAGGAACCTGTACCATGAGAAATTAGCTTCAAATCTAAAATTCAGAGTTTTCTTATAGAATTTCTATTTAAGTATAATTAAAAAATGGGCACATGTGGTTGCCTAGCATAGGCTCCCCAAGTCAGTGCCACAGATGGGTTGATCCCAGGGGCTGGTTTGGGGTTGAGAGGGGTTAAGCCTGGGAATGGGGAGGTGGGTTTGCAGGATGGCGGGGTAAAGCTTGGGGATAGGGGGCGGATTTGGGTACTGAGGGGTGAGGCAGATAAATCCTGCATATGCTTGATGGATTTGGGCACCAAGAGGGGTAGAGACTGGGAATGGGGGGTGGGGCACACTTGGAGGGTTGATGCAAACATTGCTTCTTGCTGCTTAAGAGCCTATTACTAGGCCCAGCATCCTCCTTGCTTTCATCTGCTCTCCAATCCAGGGGTAAAAGTAAATTTAACTTTCTAACAGCTACAAATCATTGTCTATGTGCTGTTCTTAAAACAGGGGTTATAAAAAGTGTGCCTTGACATTATTTATCAAGGTCTATCTTGTAGTCACAAACATTGTGGCTCTTCAAGTATTGATTTTGTAACTGATTTTGAAAAAAAAAAAGGCTCTCCTTGTTATTTTGGTTGCAGACCCCTGCCCTAGGACCTCCTCTTTTATGATTTTATAAAATCCCCAAATGCTTCTCTCTGCCCATTCTTCACTTCCCCATGTAGCTTCAAACAGAAAAGACTATCTAATACTTTGAAGGCAGTACTGAGAAAACATATGGTAATCAAGGTTCATAAAGTAAAAGTCTCACAACTCAGTTGCAAGCTTTTCATTCACATTTTTCAGTAGCATCATCTATTTGCATATCAAGAGTCAATATGTGTTCTACTAATTAAGTAAATAACAATCAAAGTTTGCAATCAGGAGTTGCTAATAGAAAGTGATAATGGTCAATTACAATCTATTGGTAAATTTGTTTATCACTCTGTTGCCAGCATGAAGTCCTTAACTATTAGCACACTAATCCAAAGGCACATTATTCTTACGGCGCTCCACAAGAAGGAGGCAACTAGATTGATTAAACAGGTTTGATATGTTTTAGAGACCATTTATACTGCACTCACAGCTACATGTTGATCCTTTACATATATTTACATTTTCCTTTTAAGCTGATCTTTGGACTAAAAGATAAATCTAAGGGTAAATCTAGTGGGGATGTACTAAATCAAATTTACAGGATGCTCCCATTGACTGTGGTACTCCTGTCCCTCCGTTAGGTATAAGGGAAGTGCTCCTGGCGACCTCCCTTAATGGAGATGGCACAGAAGTCTGAACTACGGTATGTCAACTTAAGCTATATAATTAACGTAGCTGAAATTGTGTACTTTAACTTGACTGTCCCCTGTAACCCTGAGAAGATCTATTTTAAAAACTTATTACACCCATGGATTCTACATTTTATAAAAGTTATTGTTATTCTGTGAAATTCACTACCACTATGCACCCCCTGCGGCCTTAGAGGTGCGAGACGGTGTTTTGTCCAAGCCAGCAGGGAAATAAAAACCTTGAACATCTAAGGATTATGCCCCTCTTCCTCTCTCAATGGCAAGTGGGAGGGGAGAGACAGGGTCTGTAGCTGATTGACTACATAGAAAAGTGCAGCATAATTCTGTTAGCTCTTGTACACTCAAAGGGAAAACTTACAAATCCTTCCCCACGCCTAGAACACCATTCTGCCTTTGGAAGAAAAGTGATCTCTCCCCCACCCACCCTCAGTAATAGAATAGGACTGGGATTTTTGGGACACACTGCAGACTTCATGCAAACTGCCGTTTAAGGAGCTGGTAAGGAATTTTTTCTCACTGCCTAATTGGTCAGGGCACTGAGGGAGTTTTCTCGCCTTCCTCTCAGTAGTCCAACAACATGACAGGTTGGTTAAGATGCGAAATAATGTCACAAATTGTCCAGTGCCAATAGAGGGTTCTCGTTCCCTGATAAACTGGAATTGAAAGTGCATTAAGAAAAATCATCTCCTAAAGAAAGTGGGAATGGGCTTGTGGCTGACTGGTACAGTAAGGAGAACATCCTGCATTAAAACCTCAAATAAGGACAAGACTGTGGACTTCCAGAAACAGGCCACAATTATTGGTGTGGTGGCAGCCCTCTTCCAGTGGAAGACATAGCTGGCAAATGGCAGTCCTTCACCAAGTGGTATGGAATACAAAGAAAGGATGGTTTCAACTGTGCAAGTTATTGCTTTATAGTTCTCAGATGTGTTATCTAATCAATCTGCAGCACCACTGAACCCCATTACATGTGTATTGTCTTTCCTCCCACACTGTCTGGCATGAAGTATGATTGAAGACAATAGCTAAGCAGGATTCAAAATGTTTAGATGCTTAAATGAATACAGAATATCCCTAGTTACAATAAATAAAGTAAAAATGCCTCAGAGATGTCGACACATTTAAATGAGACATCCTTTAGGTGTCCTGAACAACCATGAAGAGACTTCACGGAATGTTAGGCATGAATACTATTTTAATTGCTTTTTAAATATATTAGTGACTGAAATCCTTCCCAAACTCCGGCATCCTTGATTTACCAGTGGGCATACATATTTTGTAAGTCACCTCACAACATAGGGGAAAAGGTTGAGACCTTAGATATAAAGCAGTTCATTAAAGCAGGAGACTACCTGATCCATAAAAAGTCAAACTACTTCAGCATGAATCTGATTTATGACAGACTTTTATAAAGCATCTTTGTAGAGTTATTTGTTCCCTTTTGCCACAGGTCTTTGATGACACAAACATGTCAACTCCTTTCAGAGATGCATCAAGTCATCTTTTTGGTTTTAAATATGTTGTTAATGGAAGAAGTCAGCAGATGATGCTGTTGTACAAAGTATTACAAGTTCTTTGTCCGAAGGGGAGGAGGGTGAGCAAATTTTTATATATTTGAAGAAAATTCCCTGCTTTTGGTTTTCTGATGCAGGCTCTTATGAGGGAGGAGAAAAAGTTCCCCTCCCCACTTAATCTTTCTATAATCAATTACTGGGAAGAGAATTGCACATTGGAAATGAA
The DNA here is from genome assembly GCF_033958435.1 of Carettochelys insculpta. Classification (NCBI taxonomy): domain Eukaryota; kingdom Metazoa; phylum Chordata; order Testudines; family Carettochelyidae; genus Carettochelys; species Carettochelys insculpta. Next base: position 227,513,455 of record NC_134138.1, read on the forward strand.
AAAAATGATGAGGCTGTGATCCCTTAAAAGAGGGATTGTCTATGTCTGTTGCTTCAGACCACCTATGTTCAAGAGTGTATAAAGAGTAAAAGAAGTTACAGGAGTAAAAGAAATTACAGGAAGTCTATCTCTAGATTCTGTGACAAAGATTTATCCTCCATTAGGAATATGACCCACAGAGCCCTGATATATCAGTCAGCAAACGGGCTACACTATGCATTCTGAACAACGAATGGAGATCTGGTTTGTGATAGTCAGTTTTGCCAAATTTTATTTAAGTTGTAAATCATGCATCTCAGTTAGATGGCACTACTAACTGGCATTTAAATGGATATTATGCTGAAAAAGATTTTAAAAAATCAGAAACTGATCTTGCTATATTTTGTACAACTCTGTAAATATCAAATAAGAGAAGGAGATCTCCACATGCCAGCACATTTAAACTTGTAAGCTATGTCCACACTAAAGCTATCCTCCAACAAAACTTCTGTTGACAGATCATGACTACACATGAAAGCAGATCGCTCTGTTGATCTGCTCTGTTGACAGAAAGTGGCCGGATGCTCTCTCAACAGAACAGCCAACCAGAAGTACAACAGGCAGGGCTGCCCGGTGACCCGAGCCTGTTGACAGAGGGCCCCCCAACAGCATCCACACAGCTTTTTTGTTGACTGATTCTGTTCAGAAAGGCGCTCTGCCCTGTAGGGGAGATTCAGAAGTCTGTTGACAAAAGTTCAATGTTCTGTCAATTTACTGTCAACAGAATGCATTTTTAGTGCGAACACTCCATTGTACTGGACATCTGCGTGGGGTGGTCTGGGTGGGACCATGATGCCTGGAGCTTCCACAACTCCTGGCTGGGCCGCAGACTGCAGGAGTGGGTCTTACATGAGTACGCATTGTGGTGCCCTGTCCCCTCCCTGGGCCCTACTCCTAACCCCTTCCTGAACTCCTCCCCCTGTCTCCTACGGTCGACCTTTCCCGGGAGCACCCCCTCCCCCCGGGGTGGGTGTGTGACCCTAGCATCATGTACCTCTTGCAGGATCTCCCCAACAGTGGCCTTGCCCACCTGAACTGGTGGCCAACTGAGCAGTGACTGTCCAGGGTGGCCAGCTTCCAGATGGCAACTGCCATACATTTCCCCAGGGGGAGCATGAGCCTCACCCATGTGTCCTGATGCCAAAGGATGGGGACCAGCCAGTGGCACAGCTCAAGGAAGGTCACCTTCCTCATGTGGAGGTTGTGGAGCCACCGCTCATCATTCCACTCCCACATGACCAGCCGGTCCCACCACTCGGCGCTGGTGAGGTGGCGCCAGACATGCCGGATGGCACGAGGGATGGGGTACAGACCTGCAGGATCAGGGCGGGGGGGAGCAGCTTCTGGAGGAGGAGGCTTGTGGTGATGATTGCGGTCAGCAGCCTAACCACTTCACCATTGGCATCCCCGTCAGGAAGCTGGATGGCATCCATGGATGCCTGTGGGATCCTGCGGTATCTCTGGGCACAGGGGCTGTGCTGCTGTCTCTGCTACAGTGGCTCTCAGCGTGTGCAGGCAGGGGCTGTTTGGGAGGAGCCCTTTAAGGCAATGGCTGGCTGCGGGGCCCAGAAGGGCTCGTCCGCCATGTGACTCCATCTGCGGTGTTTCCTGGCTTGTTCGTTCGACAGGGCTCCCGTGGCTGTGTGGATGCTCCCTTTTGAAAGAGTGCCGCTCCCTTTTGGAAGAGTGAGTCAGTGGATCGATCCGCTTTGCGCTGCATCTGTGCTCTTTGAAAGCCTGGTCTTTCAAAAGGTGCCTTCCAGAAGCTTGCCTTCTGAAAGCTCCCTGTAGTGCAGACATGGCCTGAGAGTCAGGACTGTTGGCTGTAAACAAATTTCATATGACCATGGGAAACCTGGCCACACCCATGGTAAGTGGTTGTCTGGCTAACTAAAATCTTGCTGGATTATGGAGTTTGCTGGATGAGAGATGTTCAACCTGTACTACCACATTTTAAGATGAACTTCTACTCATAGATCAAGCACAGTATTAAGTTAATTTTGAAGCTAGTTATATTTGGAATTCCATTTGTAGTACAATTTCTTCATTAAACAGATCTGTCTATTCTTCTTTGCCAACAGACATTAAAAACTGTACCAACTTATTTTTCTAAATACTTTATTTAGAGAGAACTCTAAAATGTAGTTGCCAACTGTTCAGTCAGTGAATGAGCCCACCTTGCTATAGAAGTTCTCCCCCTTCTGGAATAACCTAAGGGTGGAATTCACTAATGTACTGAGGACTAATAATGTTTATTCACAACTTATGCCCTCAATACAGCAAAGTAATGTAGGTCTTGTGCCAATCCTTTGCAGATGGGTGAACAACAGTTTCACCACTTGACACTCCAGACTTATCCTCAGATAGTTTTCTCATGTTCAACTTCAAGAGAATTATTCTTATATCCTTTAGATTCCACTATAATGTCTCACACACTTAAGAGTTCTTCCTTGAAGAGGAGAATTTTGGAAAATCTGGATAACCTCATAAGACAAAGTGGTTCTAAGACTATTCAAAGTTAATGTATTTTTTCCAAGTTCCTAGAAACTTTCTTCAGCAATGTTATGCACTCACCTACATGCCCACAATGCTGATTTATACAGTGCTTTTCTTAGCCTTATATTTAACTCTCTTGACTAAAATCAGAGAATTCAAGACTGCTTGTAAGCTATTACTGAGCATCAAACCCATGTGCCTTTTGCAAATGCACCAACTGCAGTACTGTATCTAACTTATTACTTTGTAAAGCACTTTGAAATACTAGCACCTTCAGTCTAAACAGTGCAATATAAAATCACAGTCTCTTCTATTATTTTCTGGTTGTGCCAGTAATTCAATTATCTGCTATATTCTTCTACCAACTTTGAGCTGATACTTTGTTTTCTATTTTGGCAATGCATGTTGCATCCTCAAAAGAAGAGTCTTTGTAACACATTCCCTCTGATGTAATACAACAATACTTAGGGTCACAACTTCTTTAAAAGCACCGTATTTACCTTTCTCATTACATTCAAAATATTTGGTTCCAAAGGCTGCTACAAAAGGAGTGCACTGTATTATCCACCAATTTCACAGAACTATAATAAAATATTGAGCCATATTTCAAGTTGATAGGGACGATCCTTCTCAATTCAGAGGGTGTTTTGGTCATTGTGAAATAACATAAAACCATGGTGGGTGAGACTAAGGCCAGGTCTACACTAGGGGAAATAAGTCAATTTCAGATATACAATTCTAGCTGTGGCAACTGTGTTGTTAGAATCGACATCTGAAAACAACTTACCTGACGGTCTTAGCTGAGGGAGGTCAAGGGGAGCATTTCTCCCATCGACCTCCCTTACTCCTTGCAATAGCTGGCTCCAGACAGATTGTGTCTGGTAGAGACATGCAAAATCAAACACACAATGCTGCCTGGAGCATGCTGTGCGGGGCTCCAGCAGCACAGGTTGAGGAGCCTGGGGCTCTGGTGGCTGCTGCTGCTGCTGCTGCTAGGCCAGGAATCCTAGGACCTTTTGAATTGCCATACGCTGGGCAGTGTCCCCGCCTCCATTAGTGGGTCTGGGGAAGAGTGGACTTGTCCACACTACCTCCCTACTTCAACAAGGGGATGGTAAGTAGGATGTCGGGAGATTATTAATGAAGTGCTGTGCTGAATATGCAGCACTTCATTAAGCTAATTCTCCACTGCAGCAACTTTGAAGTGTTAAATTTTGAAGTGCCGGCTTGCATGTAGCCGCGGCTAACCTGCCCGTACTTCAAAGTGCCTAGGCAACTTCAAAGTCCCTTTACTCCTCAAATTTTAAGACATAAAGGGACTTCAAAGTAGCCCAGGCACTTCAAAGTGCTGGCGGGTGAGCTGCGGCTATACGAGAGCCAGTATGTCAAAGTTTAACACTTCAAAGTTGTCGCGGGGGAGAATTAGCTTAACGAAGTGCTGCATATGCAGCACAGCACTTCATTAATAATCTCCCAACACCCTACTTAACATCCTCCATTCGAAGTAGGGAGGTAGCATAGACACAGCCAGTGAGTACTACCAAACTATGATTTATGGTACTACAATGTATACATTTTATGGTGTGCTAATGTGCTGCTATACAAATTACATAAAAAAAAACTGCATTAACAACATTCAGATTGCAGAGAAACTGAAAACCTAGGAAATGACAAAATTAAGGTTGTCTGCACAACCTTGCCTGTACGCCTTATGACAAAGTCTTCAATTACATGACCACATACTAATTTTTCCATGGGACTCGTCTCATTCAGTGACCAGGATAGATGGTGCTCAGCTAATGAGCAGCTACTCAATTATATTATTGTGTTTTTTCCTCATTATTCAGTATGTGGCCCCACTCCAGAATTGATGTATGTTACCCAAAACCTGTCCTGAAGACTGAATTATTATTTCATTTCCTTATCACTATTGTATCTGATCACTTCAAAGATAGGAATTTATTTATTTTAAAATACCCCTGTGAGAGAGGGAGTAGTATTTTCCCCATCACATAGGGAAAGCACCCACAAAGAGATTCATGTTAAAAGTACACATTAATTTTAGATGCCCAATTTGAGACATTTAGAAACTGATTTTTCAAAGCTATTTAGCATGACAGGAAGAACAAACGCTGTTAATTTTGGCATTTTTCTTTGACTTTGCAACCCGAATAATCATAGAAACGTAGGGTTGGGAAAGCCATTTAGTCTAGCATTTTGCAGTAAGACTCAGACATCCCTGACAGATATTTGTGTAACTTGTTCTTAATCGCCAATGATGCGGATTTTGCATTATCCCTTGGTAACCTATTCTTGAAATAATTATTGATCATTTTCTTTTAACATAGGTTGTGTGTCACAGCTTTTAAATAAGGCTCAGCCTTCCTTCCCTCCAACCCCACCCCTAAAAATGCATCACGTGGAATGTAGTATTTAATAGCAGTAGAAGACTGTCAACGTCTACATGGATGAGCACTAGAGGGGACTAAGATACACACTTTATCAGTGGGTTTTACAGATATTTGCTAACAGCAGAGGAATGCTGAGACTTGGGAACTGTTTCTGGCCCAAGCTTCTCTCTTTCCCTCACTCCTAGCTTCCTGTCCCATTCCCATTGTTCCCGAATAGCCAGTCTAGTCTCCATTCATTAGGCTTGTGATTGTACTCCCAGTCTTTTCATCGAGCCTGACTAAGCTGCCCTCTTTTGGCTCTACATCTAATTTCTTTCATTCCCCATGTTCCTGGCTTGCAGTCACCCCCATGACCCTGTTCACCATGTGCATACTGGCCGAGATTCAGTCTTCCACTGTTGGCTTTTTTTCCAGTTTCAGAGGACCCCTTCCCCACATCTCCTTGTCCTATGTCTGATGTCGGCAACCTGTGGCTCTTTAAGGAGCCACTTGCATCTCTGGGTGCTGCTGCTGCTGCTGACTCCTCTTGTGGCTCTCTGCCTTGTCTCCGCTGAAATAATGGAACTAAATTTAATTGATTTAACAGCTTGTAGGGTGGTGGGAGGGATCCAGCCATTAAACCAATTAAATTTAGTTCCATTATTTCACTGCAGCAGGGCAGGGGCTGCCTGTGCTGCACATGGGGGAATTGAGCACGAGAGCTGGGGCGATGGACATCCAAGCCTGCCCCTACCAGAGCTGCCAGTCTGCTGAGGAGGAGGAGGAGGAGGAGAAGGCAGCGGGGCGGGGGAGGGTAGACCTCTTGGGAGCTGAGTACAACTTCTCTCCCCACACGGTCAGCGCCTCTTCCCAGGCAGCACAGTGCCCCCCAGCTCCTCCTTGCACCACAGCCGCTCCCCAATTCCACTGACAGCTGACAGAACCTAAAGCTGTGTCCCGGTGCAAGCTCAGATCCTCCTGGACCCAGCCCAGCTCCCCAGACCTAGTGAGTCCAGCACTGGTGCTGCTGGGTGGAAAGTGGCTAGGAAAGCTGCGGGTGCTTTCTGGCCTGAGAAGCTGTGGGGGATGTGTGTGGGGGGGAGGCAGGGAGACCCAGAGTGCGTGCAGGCAACAGCAGCAGGTGGACAAGTAAGATCCAGGTTCAGTGGGCAGTTGCAGCAAGGTGGCAGAGGTGGGTTAAGCCTGGGGATGGGGGGAGCAGGTTTGCAGGATGGGAGGTAAAGCTTGAGGATGGGGTGGATTTGGAGGCTGAGGAGGGTAACGACTGGAGCTGAGGGGTAACGACTTTCTACCTAGAACAAATCATAGTCTGTGCTCTGTTTTTAAAATAGGCATTACAAAAAGTATTAACGACTGTCTCATTCACATGTATAGCAGCTCTTCAAGTATTGATTTTGTAACTCAGTTTGGAGAAAATGGCTCTTCTTGCTATTTTGGTTGCAGACCCTGCCCTATATCTTTACCTCAACAGTACCAGTTGTTTCCTCACACTCTGGCTCCTGATCAGAACTATTTCTCTTCCTGGCCTCCAACCTCCCTTCCCAGAGTACCAGTCTCACTGCCCAAACATTTTTAGTCTGATTCTGTGGCTCTCCTTACCGCTCCCCCCCCCCCGCCGCCCCCCACACCTGTTTTCTCACTCCTAGTTTCCTTGCACTGTAAATCCCACTCTTCAACCTCCATTCCCAGGCCAAGTTTACCACTTTCCCCCATCCCCATGTCTTTAATCCTAGTCTTCCCTCCAAGCTCCTATTTTTATCTACTCCTGCTACCCGCTCTCCCCTAGATCTGGCTCTTATCACCCTTGCCTTTAGCTCAGGTGGTTTCCGTCTCCATACCCCTTGGGTGCAAAAGGGTGTCACTAAGAGCAGAAGAAAGATAGGCTCCCTGCTTTCTATTTCCAGCATCCCAACCATGACCCAGCTTGGCCCAAGACACACAAGAACTAGAATGACAGGGAAAACTTTGTTCAGCTGTGATGGACTCTTCAGGGAATTTAGCTACAAACATCTAAGAACTCTCTAAGAGTCTCTAAGAAGCAACCAACTAGTGATTTTTTTCAGGCTTATTACTTGTATAAATGTTGGGGGATTTTCACAGGAACAGCAATACACATACAGCTGACAAAAAGACCACTCCACTGCCAAATTGAAAACCCTTTCTCCAAAGCATATGTGGGCATTAGACATTTCAGAGAAAAGTAGCTTTTAAATAAACATAACTTCTTTTTCCTTAGCATCATTCTCGGAAAAGGTTGACATGTTTTGGGCGAAATTTAAAAAAAAAAATTTAACCTGAGGCAGACACCAAAATAGATAAAAGTTGATAAAGCTGTAAGCAACTAAAAAGAATCTTATAATGGGATGCGTTAGGCAACTTTAATATCAGGCACCATCGTACACACCAACTATAAAAAATTATTCCTGTTCATGCAGTGTTAATTACATTATGGAGCTTATCTATGACATTACTAAGTAATTTTTTTCAAATTTATACAAATTGCTGATATGAAGTAAGTTTGTTTTCCTTCTCAGAATTTAATTCTCTTTAAAATAAAAATATAGATTTCTTTCTGTGGTACACTTTACATAATGTAAATGTTTTACCTGGTACTTGTTTTGAGTTTGAATTTTCCATTATGACAGAGAGACCAGCATTTTGAAGGAATTCAAAACAGGTTCATTAACACAATATACCCACAAGATCTTGATATTTGATGTCCTAATGGAAGTACAGTAGTTGCTAGTCCATTTCATATGTAAATTTTCATAGCAAAAATCTTCTTGCCCACCAAGTTTAGTTCTCCATTTTCCTTGTAATTAGGATAAAATACCATAGGCAAACGAAATCACTAAATCATTAAAAACAAAAACAAAACCAAAATCCTCTCTTTGGATGAGCAAATTGAAAGTTTAGTATCAAATGACTTTTTAAACAATCTATTTTAATCTTATATTTGTAATAAATCTTCGTAATAGAAGACCAGATATTTAATTTCTGATATTACTGTATCAGATAAACTTGCTTGTTCAATGTTCTGAAGCAAGTTACACTTTACAGAAATTATCCTGTTCAATATCGTGACAGGCAAAATCCTCCAGGATTGCTTTCTAACTTGAAAGGAGTAAAAGTTACCATTTCCCTGGCGGGTATGTCACGGATTTGTAAGTTCCAGGAAATATTTCGTATTTAGGTGAGAATTCTATACGTATACATGAACAAGTTACTTAAACAGAAAAAGTGCTATACAATAGAAAGATGAAATAAAAATGCACTAAAAAGATGTCTCCAGGCTAAGGTACATAAACTTACAGCAGTGACATAATGACGTGTTGTGTCTACTCTGCAACTTTTCACAAAATAGATATGAAACTAGGTTAAAATGATGGAAAAGTAAGTAGGAGTCATTTTAACTATAATGATATATGCATAAATCTTTTGCTACACTGATCTTTAAATTGGGAGGAGGTACTGAAAAAAGAAGGGTAATGAAATATACATTATGTAACTCCCACAGCCCTCATCTAAGTTTTACAAAGAGATCTTGTTGCTTACAGAACAAGGGTTTAGATCAGTCATAGGCTATCCTGGAAAACAAAAAATTGTGTTCTTTAAAAGAAGCTTTTAAAAATCTCTCTTGCTAACATGATTCCCATATCAGAAATTTTATGATTAGAGCACCTGGCAGTACTGGAAGCACAGAGTAATGCTTTTTTCAAGGACTTAGGTGGGGTTATTAAATAGCTAGCTAATGAGTTTCTTTCAGCTTTCACGAAAGGTAACAAAAACTACAATGTTTCTGAGACGAGAAAGCTTGTCAGACCGTAGTGGTGAGCATCACCCATTCCATAAAAGTGACAGGCAGTATTACTGGCAGAGAAGACGTCGCTCTCATGCCCTGAAGCAAAGTCAATGTTTGTCTGTTTTTTGACAGACAGGGTAATATGGGAATATGTTACATTGGTGGGAAAATAACTGACAAGCTTGCTGAAGAGTCTTGTGACATATTATGAGTAAAACAGAAGTAGCCTACAAAACACTTGGGATAGAGAGCAATTTGAAGCATATGTTTATTACCATTACTTTACATCTTTATATTGCTTCCATGGGGAAAAAATAATAGTATCTCAAAAACAACTTTACTTAGTAGGTCAACACAATGCCACCATTACCTAGTTTATAAAACTGAAAAATGTATTTAGAAATCTACACAATGTAATCACCTTCCAAGGGACAATAAAATAATTATACGGAAGCTTTTGTGGCCTATTCACTTGTATATTGTAACTTAACTATTTACCAAACCAATATTTGTTACGTTCTCTGTATATTCAATTTTCTTCTAGGGCCAAAACACCTAACCACTCACTAGCTAGGGAGTTAAAATTTATTTGAATTAACAGTCATACTATAGTCATTATTTAAATTGGATTTAAGCACATGAATAGCAAAAGGAGTAAATTAAATATCCTTTATTATTTTCCATTTGGAACTATTACTTTTATTATGAAGTCTGATTTCTCCACACAAGGGAAGGAGACTACATTATTGTCTTCTTGGCAAAAGCTGCAACATTCAATCTTATGTCACTGCTGTAATCCTTACAGGACACTTTGTTGCGATGTTCCAAAAATTTGGTTGAGTGAGAGGCTGAAAATGCTTGTGATTCAAGTCTGTTATTCATCCATAGGTCTGACAGAGTGTAGCATATAATGTCAGATTCCTTACGTTGTTCCTGCCTAACAGACTTACATTCAGCCTAAAAGGACCGCTCCTTTGTAGGTTACAAAAAGGCTCTAGAATTCATCAGCATTTATTGGCTGTTGAAATATACAGAGGATGATATGTGTAAAACATATAAAAACAGACAACAGACTGAAATTTGAAAAAAGGAAAGAAAAAGAAAACACTAAGCTTTTTAAATTATGTTCATTCAGAAGGAAGACTCTATAAAGTGTTTAATTCATCTAATGTGGTTTTGTTAGACACAATATAATACGATAGAGGAGGGGAATATATAGTGTGCTAAAGATAAAGACAGCTCAATATGGATAGCAATGTACTTTTTTCCCCAATAGTTTCTTTATACTGCTTTGCAAGAAAAAAACATCAGTTAAGTAACTAAACAAAGCCACAAGGAGTCCCCATAAGACAACATTCTCAGTACCTATCATACATATTTTTCATTCAAATTAGATGTTTAAAATAGAGCAATAAATCAGACTTAAGTTGTGAATATTAATTTTTAAAATGAGCCTTTGTGAATTAAAAATGTAAATCAGTCTAAGTAATAAACATGGTTTGGTATATTTATAAACATCATGTCATCCTTAATGTAAGTACAGTAAAAATCTGTTATTGTAGTTTATAAATTCAATTTTTTGTTTTCAAAGCATTTCATGTTTCATCAAAATATCTAAAAACTAACACACTTTCCAGAAAATTTAACAATGTTGCATTAATTTTCACAGTCAGCATAGCATTTACTTGTGTAGTTTGGCCAGCTATGCCAAATACACATCTGGAGTGTCAAAAAGTGCCCTGTTGCAAAAACCACTGAAAAATAGCAGGCAGAACATTTTAACTAATGTTATATAGAAACCCTTTTGGTTTAAGAGAAGACAGGAATTCAATATCAATTATAATTCACTCCAGGAGTGACCATTGTATTTAACTTGTATTCAAGAAAAACTGCTTGATGTCCAAACTAGAGTTGACAGCTAATTTACAATGTCCGTCTTTGTATCTTTTTATGGAAGATCTGATTAGCAGCCAACAAAGCAGAATATTTTATTTTTCCAACTGTAAAGGTACACTAGCAACTTAAAAAATTCCATTACGGCCTGAAAATTTTATATCTACTTTAGTTATAAATAATTGCACACTTAAGAAAGATTTTTAGCTGAAGAAGTTAGCAGAAAAGAGATCCACTGTTTTTGTTTGTTAACTTTGCTTGTTTGATAGCACTTTCTTTATAGTCTATTTCCCTGTGTAGTCAATTATTCAGTCACCTTCCCTCTTCTCGGAAAGACCTCGATAAACAATAATAAAGCAGAAAAAAAGCGTATGAAATTTGACTGATTTTTAAAAGCTCTCTCATTTAATGGTATCAGAGGGGTAGCTGTGTTAGTCTGGATCTGTAGCAGCAACGAAGGGTCCTGTGGCACCTTATAGACTAACAGAAAAGTTTAGAGCATGAGCTTTCGTGAGTTAGCTCATGCTCTAAACTTTTCTGTTAGTCTATAAGGTGCCACAGGACCCTTCGTTGCTGCTACAGATCCAGACTAACACGGCTACCCCTCTGATACTTGACAACATGCAAGGCACTGCATTTAGCCGTATGGAATGGAAATCTATCGACCAGCATCTGAAGAAGTGAGTTAACTCATGAAAGCTCATGCTCTAAACTTTTCTGTTAGTCTATAAGGTGCCACAGGACTCTTATTTAATGCTGGCCCATCATAAAATGGATATTTTTAAATTAGTCGCTTTAAAAAAGTCCAGCTGGAAGCATCTCTTTAAAGAATCCAGAAGTCTCCAGCAACTGTGCCAATACATAAAAAAAATTGCTATTGTTCATGAAAATGTTAATAATCCAAAGGAAATACGACACAAAATCATATCCTTTAAAAGAGGCTGACTGTTGGTAGTGTTAATATAACAAGGTTTCAGTAGTGAGATTTTAAGTTCAAATGTTATACCTTTCAAATATCCCTCATGCTAACGTAATAATGTTCCTCAACTGATTTATGCTGGCAAAAATAGCAAAAAATTAGAACTCCAGATCTTTCATAAATACATTTTAAATGAATTTACTTTTAACAATGACTTCACAGGTTATAATTTACATTATTAAAATATCTGTTTGTAATGGGGCAAAAATGCTATGGATTTTTTTATATATTTGGGGGTTGCCCATAAAGTAAGAAAAAAATGATTAAGAGGACGAATAAATTCCTCTTTATCGAGGCAATTAACACAATTTTCATTTTGCATTTTTCTTTCCTCCAGTTAAAGACAACATGAAATCCTTTCAGCGTGACCTTTAACTGAGTAGAATTAAATGTCTCTGCTTCCTAATGCAGATCTATGCAAAGTGTGCAAACACAAAGTCAAGATGAGAAACTACATAATGATTTGCTCAAAAAGGCTGTTCTAAAACAGAATTCCTTCTCTGAGTTTTCACAGACAGTTAACTTACTTTAGAGGAAGTAGAATCACACTCTTGACAAATCCATCCATAGCCTGTCTGTTTTGGAGATTTTTTCAAAGGAGGATCCAGACAACCAAAATGGTAGCAGAGCCTGCATTCGTCACACCTGCAGGAGAAACAGATAAATTGCGTTTTTTTGATTTAATTAATCAAGCCCCTCTAAAAGCACTCTGGGGTAGTCCAGCCCATGGAAATCTTTCCCCAAATTTCCCAATCATTAGTTTGATTTAAAACAGACATTTTCAGGAAGGGAGATTTACACATTTCAATTATATGTTTCTATTTTATCTGGAATATTCTGATTCAGTAATATTGGAGGCAGCTACATATTTTCTGTGTATTTACTATTCTTCATTGTGACTGGAATTATATCATGTTAAGCCTTGCTAACTAAAGAAACTGTGGGTGATCAATTAATCAATTTTTAAGATCCTGGATGATCATTACAAACTTTTTTGAGATTTTTACAAAACTGTGCTGTCATTTTGCAGAGACTATAGTTAGTATAAGTAACTACAATTTTCAGAATTTAGTGCAATTTCAAGCCACCAGAAATTTTTGTTATGTATCTCCCATGTCTGCCCACATATCTGGTAAGTCAAACAAGTTTACAAATCCATTAATGATTTTTAAAAAAATATTGACTAACAAAGGTCTGAACGAAATACTCAATAATGTGAGATTCTTTCTGTGCAAATTTGACAAGGTCATTCAGGTAATCATTTTGCAGTCATCTTTCATTTACAGTTATAATGTGAACTAAGTCTACCCTGTATACATTGTAATTCTTGGTTTATCAACAAGCTTTTTGACAGTGTTTTGTGCACCATGTATACCTCACAGACAGTCTGAAACACCTATCATAACTACTCTTTCTTCAGGCATTTTTAGTCCATTGCTGCTGAAGAAGCATTTGCCATACTGCAGTGTTTAAGGAAAGGAGTCTTGCATCAGACATTGCAACAATATGCTGAAGAGGAAAAAAAAGAATTTAACAGCATATAATGGAAATTCATATATATTTACTTTAGTGGTTGTCTTTACTTTTTGCATATACCCTATGCAAAAGGGAAAGCTTACTAAAAATGAATTTTGTCAGATTCTCTTTGTTTATTCCACTGCAGTGTTTGATTTAATTGTTTAATTAAATGTTTGAATTAAAGCCTCATAACCCAGGAAATTCACAGGTAAGAAACTAGCAAAGCAAATTTAATAAACTCCAAAACAGCAGCTAGGTGCACAATGCAGAATTATTTTTTACCACATGAAAGGCACAATATGCTGCTTATCAGACCAAGAATAACAATGCACTTTAATAAATTATTACCAGAATAAAGAACACATAACAGAAGGAAGATTAAACTAAAATATTTGAAAAGGAAAACTCCATACAAAAATAACCAGTCTGGCATAGTATTTGGATAACTAAAACAAATATTTTTCTAGCATTACTGCAGAACGTGTACAGTCTGGAATTGACTCCGTTTTTCTAGGTAACCATACAGAGATGGTCACTGGTACACTTTCAAGATCTTTTTCTAGTAATGCTGTTTTGCACTACTGCTTACTTCTGTACGGACACTCTGGGCTCTAACAAGAGATTTGACTTCTTAAGGAATGCAAGACAGGGCCCATAAACTATTTTGTGTGTTATAAATCATCATGAAAACAGTACCCAGCATACCATTTGCTATGTTTTATCTCTGACTATGAGAGAAGGGCATTTAAGGGTTTGTCTCCACAACATGGTGGATTGACGCTGCAGAGACTGATCCACCAGTGGTCAATTTATTGCATCTGCTCAGATGTGATAAATCGACCTGTCAGCTCTTCCATTGACTCCGATACTCCATCGGGACGAGAAAAGTATGCAGAGTCGACAGAACAACAGCCACTGACCTTACCACAAGACAGACAACATGGTAAGTAGGCTCAATACGCTGATTACAGCTACACTGTTTACATAGCTGCAATTGCATAACTAAGATCAATAGGAGGCATAGTACAGATTAATTATAAGAGCCTGGACTCTTGAATCCTCTTCCTGGCTTTGCAAATGACCTGTGTGATCTTTGGTAAATCAGTTAATCTCCTTGCACTTCAGTTTCTGCATCTGAAAAGAGCTGTTATATTCCTAATCTATTTCACAGAAATGTATTGCATTTTACTTTAGAAACTCTTACAGTTCTGAGATGTGCCTACACAAAGGTATTCTAATTGAACTCCTCCTTTCTGTTAAACATTTAGAGATCTTCCAGTAAGTAAGTCATATTTTATCACACAAATTCAATAAATTAATTTCCAAAGGACCCTACTAGATTCTAAAATCTACACCAAACTTGAGACTATGAGCCATTTTGACACAGGATATATAGATTTTTCTGAGCAGACTGCTTAATAATAACACAGGAATACAGGAGAACAGTTGTAAAAGAAATCAATCTTTCCTGTTTAAAATTATGCTTTAAAATCTCTAATTTGGAGGGCAAGAGGACATCTCTTACCTAGATTGCCCAATATTCTGCTTCTACTTTAAACCATTCTACAAATGTCATCCAATAAATCTATGTAAGTTCGTTGACATGATCTTAAATTATGACAGAAAATACAGGTTTCAGGATTCTAAAGCCAAGTTTTGTTCTGTATTCTACTGATTTTTCTTTTCCAATCAGTTTGTCTGTAAGTGTTCTCATATTCTTCTTGCATATTAAAAACTTCTATAAAACAGTTTCTAGAGACTAATTTAAATATATGTGCAAAACTGGTGAGAGTATGTGGATGACAAAATCACCCTCATATATCACACATCCTTCAGATATCAAAGTATCTAGTGATGCATACATACAAAGTCATAAAAAAACATGTGTCGGTCATGTCCATTCAACGTTGGTGTGTGTGTGCTTGCCACAAGCACCAGTGCCAGAAAATTATCCCTCAGAACTATCTACAGGGGACCAGCTCCAGTGCCCTCAGAATGGTGTGCACATGCTGTGCTATATATGGACGTACCCGCCTCCTACTCCCAGCTCCAAGTTCCTTCTTGCCAGAAACTCCCACAGAAGGGAAGGAGTGTGGGATGCTAAATGGACAGGAGCAACACGTCTAGAAGAACACCAGTTATGGAAATAGGTAACAGTCTTTTCTTTGTGTGCTTGCTCCTGTCCATTCAGTTTAGGTGACTCTAAGCAATATCTGTGGAGATGGGTAGGAGGTTAAGAACATGCTGAAAGCAGCACAGCTCTGCTGAACCCGGTGACATCTCTGGCCTGCTGCATGATGAAATGTGAACATATGTACTGAAGGCAATACCACATTCTTCCTCACTCATTCATTCTTATAGGGCTTATAGTAGAAGACTGGAAGGAAGATATCCTGACACATGTGGAAGGCAGAAAAAACAATGGGCAGGAAGGCCGGGTGAGGCCTGAGCTGTACCTTAACCTTGGAAAAGGTTACATACAGGGGTTCCAACATCAGAGCACTACGTTTGGATACCCTCCTGGCTGATATAATTGTCACTAAAAAGGCCACCTTAGAGGAAAGGAGTGAAAGGGAGCAGGAGGTCAGTGCCTTGGAGGGAAGCCCTGTCAGCTAATAAAGGACCAAGTTAAGGTCTAATTACA
The DNA here is from genome assembly GCF_033958435.1 of Carettochelys insculpta. NCBI lineage: Eukaryota > Metazoa > Chordata > Testudines > Carettochelyidae > Carettochelys > Carettochelys insculpta. Next base: position 227,529,237 of record NC_134138.1, read on the forward strand.
GAAGAGGAGCTGTGGCCTCTGGGAAGAGCCTCTCAAGAATCTAGTCATTATATGCTAGGAAAACACCGATTGACCTTGAATCCCCATTCCAAGGCTTCTGACACCAGTTCTATAAAACGTCAACCAAAAGGGTATGCCTAACATGACATTCTCCAGCACGGTTCACCATTTCAGGGTTTGGAGGATCTGTGCTGGAACAGTAATCACTCAGTCCAGGGAATGTATGGTGGGTGATTACAGCGAAGCCAGCCACAGCTGCTGGGAAAAGGGGAGGCAACCCTGAGTCTGGTGAGGTGCACCACATATGTGCATGCTGCCATGTGACCCAGGATGTGGAGGCAAACCCTGACTGCGGTCAGCAGTATGGTAGAGACCTGTGCTATGAGGGTCACACCAGATACTTGTACCTGCCCTGAGAAAGCAATGCTTAGGCCATGGTCAAGACCAGCACTGCACTGATGAATTTAACCCTCTGTACCGGTTCTTAATGTTGACTTTTTGTCATTCACCAGGAGGCCCAGATGCTGGCACATACTTAGCTGGAAGGTGATGTCCCCCCAGCTCTTGGCTTCAATGCTGCCCTGAAGAACCAGTCATCAGAAAAGGGATAGGCCTGAATCCCTTGGTGTCTCAGGCTAGCTACTACCACTGACATACGCTTTGTGAACACCCTTTGGGCCATACCCAGCCCAAAGGGAAGTATGGAAAACTGATAATGGTTCAGATAATGGATCCAGGATGGGAATGACTGAAGCCAGGCAGACCATGAAAAACCTGATCCTGACTATGCAGTGATTCATATCTCACAGGTCCAGGGTGGAACAAAGGACCCTTACAGCTTTTGTGATTAACAAATAATAGGAGTAGAAGCTCTGGTTTCTGTAATGGGGTGGTACCTCCTTCACCATTTCCATACAGAAGAACCTACCTCCTGTTCCAGAAGGTTCTAGACACAGAGCTCCCTGAAAAGGGATGGAGAGGACAGGTGGCAAAGGCGGATGGAGGATAGCTGGACGGTACAGCCATGCTGTGCCACACCCAGGGCCCAGCAGTCCATTTTGATAGTACTCCTGGCTAGCAAGAAGGAGCAAAGGTGGGAGGAAAACAAATGGGGAGGATCCAGTGGTTCAAAAGTTGTCACTCCCCCAAGGCATACCCTCATAAGGGACATTTGCTAGGGGACTTTGCATGGCTGGAGGAGATTTAAGAGGCAGTTTCAGACTGGTGGCTTGGCCTCCTCCAGAAGAGCTTAAACTTCCCTAGACCTGGGTCCTGTTGGGGGTCAGACCCCTCAGGCTGGAATGGGTCAGGTTTTCATTTTTCCTTTCCAGCCTGGGGATATACAACACCAAGGTCTTCAAGAAGGTTCAGGAGACTTTTAAGCCCATGAAATTTTGTATCCATGTGTTCCACAAATATGCAGCCCCATTAAATAGAAGGTTTTGTATGGCTTGATGGGCTTCTGAAGACAATCCTGAGAAGAGTAACCATGCTTCCCTATGACTGGAAATGGCAGGCATCATGGATGGCACAGCCCATAGCACAGCCTTGCTCACTGGGACCCCTCTCCTCATTGGTGAACACTCAGGATTCCCTCCTAGGTGCTTCCATAAATCTGAGGTCAAATTTAGACATTGCCTGCCATGCATTTAAATCACAACTGACAATGAGGGCCTGATGGTTCACCACCCGCAGTTGAAAACTCACTGAGAAATAAAGGTTATGAGCAAACAGATGTGTGTTTTGAGTCTTCTTTGGCGTGGGGGTGGGCTGGCCCCATCTCTCTTGGTGGTTCACCGCTTCTACCACCAGCAAGTTGGGTGCTGAGCGAGCATCCAAAAATCATGACCCTTTGTATGGATGAAATATTTTCGCTTGGACCTTTTTGAAACTGGGGGAAGCAGAGGAGTTTGTCACAGAGCCTGGGTGATCTTGGCAACTCTGTCATGCAATGGCAGGGCCACCATAGCTGGAATGACCTGATGTAGCATTCAATCAGGGTTTCTGAGGCTTCCTACATTTCCTCAGCTTGGAGGTCCAGGTTCATGGTCCGGTGGAGGGGGTGTTTCAAAGGCCTCATCCAGAGATGAGGATGAGTAGGCTTGGGCTGACTATCCATCCTCTCTGGCCACTGGAAGGGGTAGTAGTCAACCTAACACTCTGACGCCAGTGGGTGGAGGCTGCGGGGACGGAGGGTGCTTCTAATGCTCCAGCTACTAAGCAGGTAGGCTGGGACTGTACAGGGAAGTCCCAGGGAGTCAGTGGGAGCCAACGAGCAGGCAAAGGTGCTTGGGGCCCTGGAGAAGGCTGCAAAGCTGACTGTGGTATGAGCTAGTGAACTATGGAGTACAGTGCCAATAACCGTGCTAGGAGAACAGAGAAGTATGCAAATGCAGTGCTGGCAGAGTGGATGCTGCCAGATGCCCTTGATTCTCTGGCATCAGGAGCTGTCAGACAATGCTGACCTAGGTCAGCAGTTGGTGGACCGAGGATGGTTTTGAGACTTGCAACTGGGCAACAACATAGGGAGCAGTGCTGGACATGCAAGGATCTATCCTTTGAGTGATGACCTGCAACTGGGGAGAGACTAGCTCCAGTGCTCCTCCATAGGTTTACATCCAGTCTCCAGCAATGCTTGGACTGAAGTGTCTAGCCCTGGTCTCTCCCTCAACAAATGTGCAGGGTTACATGGGGCTCTTCTGTCCATGTGAGTGGGAGAGTGAGAGAGCTGAGCACTCTGCAACTGAGGGACAAACAATGGCTTTTCCAAGGCTGGATGGTTGCTGGCATCATGAGCACCAGCATGAAGATAAGGTCCTGGCCCACCTGAATCGCCCCTTATGTGGAGGGGACCTAGATACTCAGAGTGGGTGACAGGGAACAAGGAGGGCCTTGTTAGGTACACGGTCTCTCCGCTGCTCCCTTGTGTGCCTAGTCTTCTCTTTATGATGGGTAGGGAACTTATCCTTGCCCATTTTCTTGGTCCTCTTGGCCAGGACCACTGAGATACCAACTGCTGGCCTCGTAGTGTCAGGAGAGTGCTCCACACTGAAGCACTCATACTCAGAACTGAGTCCAAGTGCTGGTGTTGGGGAGCAAGGGCAGACTTCCAAGAGCACGGCTTATAGCCAGATGACCGTGTCTTTTATCATCCAGGAATGAAAGGATCTACAGATCCAACACTTCTCAGAGATGTGTTTTTCTCTGAGACAACGAAGACAGTCAGCATGCAGATTGCTAACTGGCATGGGCCTGCGACAGACACAATGTGCTTTAAAGTCAGGGGAGTTCAGTATGCCCAGTCCCCAAGTGGGTCTAACAACTCTTTACAACTATTAACAACAGAAGGGAAAACTATTTACAACTGAATAAGGAAAACTTAATACTGAAGACTACAGCTCAAGCTGGAGCAAGCAGTTCCAAGCACCATCATTGGCAGTAAGAAGGAATTGAGAGAGGAGGGGCCTGGAGGTGACCTATATACTGTGGCATGTGTAGGATACTCCAGGAGGTGCTGGAACCTGTTCCCTACAAATACTGCTGAAGGAAAATCTTCTGGCACTGGTGTATTTGGCAAGCACACATACCTATATTGAAGGGATCTGAGCAAGCACTCAAAGAACCACCACAAAATAGCAAAACATTGTTTTCAAATTATTTGTATAAAATATATTCTTGTACAGAGGAACCTAAATTTAATCCTTTAAAGTGTGCATGTAAAAGTAGCTCCCTTGGGGGTCAGGGGTCAGTTTGGAAGTTTAGTAAAATGGTAAATGTACTGCACAGATAGGTAAATGGAAATTTAATTGTTTAATAAAAGATGATCTAGGCACAAAACTGATGAGAGGCTCAGTATCATTTCCATTCATTCCAATGGAATGTGGCCATTGACTTCTACAGTAGCACAACTAGACTCTACTCGAGTTCATATGGTGAGATAATAGGACACAAAATACACTTCTGTACACTATACCTAATATCTGCTAATTAGAATATTTTACTGGTGGACAATCTGCCTGGAAGCACAGCTTTGTGATAGATTTTTGCTGATGAAACTTCAAATTCTTGGAGAATAAGGGAAAGCTCTGTAAAGAAAGCAGTTCCTCCTTGATTCGTTATAGTCTTAAACTGGCACCAGCACTGGAAAAAGCCTGATCAGTTATCACATGTCTATCCATCAGGTTACGAAAGTAACAGGTAAAATGAATATGGTCTTCAATATGAATCATCTACTATGGTCTAGGGTCCTAGTCAAATGTGGAGATGGAAAAGGCACTGTCAAATCCAGACACAGAATTTACACTATAAGGTTACTTTAAAGTTAAATGAATTTGTTGGTTGTGAAAGATGTCAATAGATTCAGAATTTCGTGGTAGCCAACATTAATACAGGCAGCGTAGATACAAATAGTGCACACATCCCTACACTACTTGGAGATATGGGGATCAAATATGATCTTGTGTGAACTCTTCTACAGGAGAATATGTAGTTATGTCCTTGGCTTCTCTGCCAGAATTATAAATAAGCTGACTATACTGGCCACTTTCTATGCAGGTTTAGTAATATATATTCTCTGTAATTTAGACTAGTGTACCCAATTTATGGCCTAGTAGAGCATTTCATAAGGATCGCTCAACTTTCTTCTATACAATATACCAGTATCTGACTCAGTAGTGTTTTATCTTTACATCATTTTAGTTTACACTAGTTGTAAACAGACAACACTGTTCACAGAAAAAACCTTATCTAAACACTTACAAAGCAGACTGAACTTAAAATATAAAATCATTTCAGGTGACTTTAAATCTTACTGAAATATATAGACTAATTGGGTCACACAAGCTTGTGCTTATGTTTATGTGGCCCTCCTCTGTAATAAAGTTGAAAACTATTGGTTTAGACCATTTGTCGATCTGTAATATAGAATTCCTTTTGTAACTATATCCTGTATTTTTCAAAGAATACCAAAGAAATCCAACTGGACTTGTATCAGATGAAAGGCCCCCTACTATTTTACCAATTCTAAGAGTTATTCAGTGCTTCTCCCAAAAGAACCTTTGATAATAAAAATAAGCAATCGTGTTACAAAAGAAATTTAATCATAAAAATTATCCCATTCGTCACACATTCAGTTTTACAAATTTACCTCAGATATTAACCAAATGCATCAAGGGTCAGGGTTATCCAAAATGCGCATTGAAATTTTCACCCCCCCTCCCCACTATTTATTATCAGTGATGCTGATGTTGTACCCAGAACTCAGAAGCTCCTGATGTTAAACTAGTGTTAGCTGATATAGTGCTACCTACTATTGAAAATGTGTTTAACAAGAATCAATCATGTTACATAACAAAATCAGAAAGTTTTTTGTTCCATTCCAAAAAGAAGGCAGACAATTAATTTTCCATTTTTACATGGAGAAATTAAGGTGGTAAAACTGAGGTGTGCAAAAATAGCACAATCACTCTCAGTGGAGCGGGCCAACACTGAGAAGCAGCCTTCCCTTTTCCCCAGTTCAACACTTCACCCACCTCTTACCTCCACCCTTATTTAGGGCTTAGAGCACAGCATATTTGCTCCTCATGAGGAAGGCAAAAAAAAAATTTTGTAGTAGTTAGATTAGTAAATTAACTAATAAAGGAAACTAACAACTGAAGGAAAATATTGTTCATGTGTAATAAATATAGAATGGAGGTCAAGAATCTCCTCACAGCAAGAAGTTGATTAGACAGTTCCATACCTGAAACATGTCTGCTTTGTTTTCCATTAAAGTGATCTCCATCTGCTCATGCCCTTGAAATTTTTAGCAGTATAGCCTGCTGTGTTTAGGCTTACCATAACTCTATTTTTCCTGTTCATAATTAACTAATTATGCTCTAATCAATAGTGTAGATACTGATTTTACAATGTAAATCAGATAAATGAGATAATTACTGCCAGGTCAATCTCATTTTATTTACAAACCTAAGTAGGCACATCCAATTTCATTACATCGCATCTACCTGGACAGGAGGGAATCTTATCAGCTGGCCTGCAGAAGTCTTAGAGTGAGCAGTGGGAAAAAGACCAGTACAAAGGAACGGTGGATACAACACATACCTACTACAAGCGTATTTTTAAGTCACCACCATTAATATCACATACATTTATAAAGAGATGACTCAAGCAGAGTGAAAAAACCTATTTTATATTCACAAGTCAGCAGCACCCATCTACAGCTGTAAAAGTAATTACCTAAAAGTCCCTGAAACACCGCATTAATAAGTTAAATCTTTAAATTCAACTTCACATATATGCTTCAGAGACTACAGAAAATCTCTCAATCAAACACACAAACCGTTGCACATTGTCTACAATGCCATGCAAAAAGTTAGTGTTAAAAATTCAATTAACTTTAATATATACATCTATTTACTATATATTTTAGTGGGTGTGTCTGCTCTCGTGTTTGATGAAGAAATCCTCCAAAATGGTAACAGCAAGGACCATTAAATTTTACATACAGCTTCCTGTTATCATAACTTAACACAACATAAAGGTTTGGTTGTGCAAGAAAATGGGACGTGCCCAGAACGGGACTCCTTCTCATAAAATCAAAGAGAAAAGAGACAGAATTGCCAACTCAAGTACAGTCCTCAAAATTGACATAACAGAGTGAATGATGAAAGAAACTGAACTAAGATGAGCCAGAAAAATAGGATGAAGCTTGAATAGGATTGTTTCTCAATAAACGTTACAGAAAACAATAAAACATGGAGAAATTTGGAGTAACACTCTATTTTAGCACAGCTAAACCAATGCTTATGGTTTGAAAACATGAAAATGTTCTTGGAAACCAAACAGACTTTGTTAGCCCTTTTGTTAAAACATAGTAAATGATAAGGGTTTATAGGGATGAATAAAAATACATTTGATGGAATTAATTTTTAAAAATGTACTAAAATAAATAACAATTTTAACAATCACTTTTTAATTAATCCAAAATAAAAATTAACTTCATAAAAATAACACAGTTCTTGAAAAACCACAATCATTTTAATAAGGCATGTATATTATCCTTTTATTTTCAAAAAATACGTGAATTAAGTACCCAAGCAGTGCTGGTAAATCTCACAGTATACCTATACCTACGGGAAAATCTATATGTATGGGAGTCAGATCTACAACATTACATGATCATGAGACAAATAATTTGGTTTAGAAGAGGTCTATCATACAATCATTCCTCAGGCAAAATTCCAGTCCAGAATTTTACGAACAACAAACTATCAAATAAATGACAAACCTGAGCTGTATCAGTTCAGAACTACAACAATACTGTTATTCCAACACCAGGCATTTATTTAATTGCCAAAGTATGCTGTCTTGGTTCCTTGTTTCCTGTTCAAGTATTTGTAATGTTACATACACCATGAAGAACAAACCTCCATCCTCATAAGGCTCTGCCATTTGCTGATACAACATTTATCCTTAAATCCACGCCTGCCGACACCAGACCTCTCCCAAGCCAACACTCAAATGTGAACACATATAAAGACAAAATAAAACAGACAGTTTTTCACTTATCTAAAGCTGAATTTGAACCAAGGATCCAGAGGTGAAATGATAGTATTTTCTATACTACACTACTCAAAAATGTGTGTTCATTTTCCTAACCAGAGAGAGAGAGAGAGAGAGAGAAAAGGGGGGTGGGAATACTTTCATCAAGCAATATTCATCATATCTGCCTATTAGATAACCATCCCCCAGGCAACTACTGAAAAATGTGAAAGTATTTTCAATGCCTGCAAATTCCATAAATATTATACTGCATAATAATCATGCAACCCTACTTCATGGGTTCCAATGAAAGCTACTTTGGTTTTGATGTGATCTGTAAATTTAAAAAAAATGCCCTTCCTTAAATAAATACAAATTATGGATCAAACATTAAACAAAAAGACAGACTATACAACTCCAATTGAAAGTACACATGCCATATCCTTGGGTCTCCTTTGCAATGATCAGGAAGAAATTTCCCCCAGTTAGGCAGCTGGATAATCCCCTGGTTTAGAGAAATCCCTGAATGTGTAAAACTAGCACAGCTACCTTTACATAACCTGCTCCTCTCATTCTACTCTCCGAGTGCAAGAGAAAAGCTCTGGCCAAAGCGCCTTGCAACCTGTATACAGACCTTATCCCTAACCCCAACAGATTTATCACCATGGATTACTGAAGTCTCAGAATGTGAGGGAGTTATTTCAATTTAAGAAGAATTAAAGATATATAACTTTTTGTCCACAAAATAGTTCAAACATATCGCAACCCACTTAATGTATTTTGGTTCTTTTTAAGGTATCTGTCACAATGGTGTTTGAGTGCCATATAACTGTCAATTATTTATACCACAGATGAATACACAGAAAACAACCATGCATATTTCAGTTAATTTCACCTGAAAAAAAGTTGTGATTATATCTATGCATTTTAAAACTAAATATCCAGAGGTAAAGGAAGATCATGTATTGACTCCACATAATTTGAGAAAGTTATATGTTGTATATTTATAATTTAAGACTCCCTAAATGAAATGGGACACAACAATCTCTTATCTGCTTTATGAAACAAATGAACCCCAATAAACTATTAAAAAGGCATTTACAAATTAAATAGTGGAAATACTAGCACAACCCCTGCTTCAGTATATACGCAAATTAACAGCATTGGTCTAGGGCAGAAACGTGTTCACTTTTGTTATGAGAAGGCTGTGGTACACCATAACCTGTGAAACATACTGTGGGTTTCCAAAACAAATTACATAGAGAAATTCTATAAATACATATACACACAAGGGGAATTAAATACACAGATACAATGTTTGCATGGCCCTCTACAAGTATGTGTGCTCCCAAAATATTGTGGAGTATAAACTGTGTAAGATGTACACCTGAATATATGATTTGCTTCTGTATCATTTTTAACATAGATTGAGTAGTTCTATGAAAATAGAGTGCTAGGAAGATACATACAACATATTTTTCTTCTGGAAAACAGGAAAATGTGGCTGCACTTTTGATTGGGTTGTATCCATTAAAATTAGACTCTGGAAATTCTTGTTTGTTACAGACAGACAATCTATGGATAGGCATTGTACTAAATTATGTCTCCCACTCCTAACCTATAACATCAACACTACTCCAAAAGCTTTGGCACTTTAGGATTTAAGATGACTGTAATCAACTGTACTAAACGGCATGGTGGCTGTGAAGTATTATCACTATCCACTAAGGACTAGAAGATAACAACTGAACATTTCAAGATATGAAATCATAAATATTTTACCCAGATTTCCAGAGAGGAAAGACAAATAAAACAACACTACATGGGAGAGATTTATACATATATTTAATACCTTACCAAAATAAAGCCTCTACACTTCATAGCTGACAAAAGTAATTGTACCTTTACCTTGCAATATTTTCATGTTTACTAATCACTAATGAACTTCCTTCATTCCTTGTGAGACTGCAGCATATATTTCAGTTAAGTTCAGTGTTTGCTAGCTATAAAATGATTGTAGTAAATAATGCTTAACAGAACAGTCATTTCGTAAACATGTAACAGAGTATCAATAGTACTGACAATGCTGGGCCAGTGGTGAATGATTCATTTCACAGGGTACTGAAAACAATTTCAAGGCAAGGGAGAAGTCAATGGAAAAAAAATTATAAAATTTGCTTTCTGAGATTATGAAGTTTAAGTAATGAACTACTAAACAAATAAAAATTTAAGACAGAAAAAATTAAAATGAGAAAGTGGCACTCACTGTCTCACATTATGCCTTGAGAAGTACAGAAGATAAAAGAATGTTGTACTAGGAACTGGAGCTGGTAACACATTAGACTAATTATTGACCATATGTCACAGTACATTTGGTTTTCTACTAAGATTATCTTAAAAAAAGTCATTAGTAATTCCTAACCAGACAGTACACAGGGGCCTGCATTGTTGTCCACAATGATTTTTTTTTGTGTTATCATAATGGCTGGATATAATTTTCTCTAGTCAGCTGTGTTTCCGAATTCTGCAAGAGATGCATTTTAACTCTGTCCTCCCTTTCTCAAATGGCGGTCAGACTCAAAAACTGGATTATCCCAAAACACACATTACTTCGCACAGGCTGAGTTTGCATGTGCTTTATGGCTTAAAGAACATTTATAAAATGTTAAAAAGAAAATCTTCCTTGACTCTTTTTTTTCCAAAACAGTACAACTTGTTAGACACATCAAGTTAATTTTATTGAAGATAATATCCAAACATGAGATGTCCTAATAAGATATGACTATTAAATTAGTATACACCAATTTGTATTCTTCTCCTATCACTTAACAAGGCATGTATCTTTTTTATGTTTAATATTTATTTTGAACTAGAAATATACTGTGAGAAATGACAATACCTCCCACCATAGATCAAGAAGTTACAAGATGATACGTTGCAAAGTTACAAGCATGACTACACTTCACAGATTTTTCTTTTCTTTCCCTCAATCAAGTTCAAGATGAAACAATGGAGATGTCTATATACTGCTGCTGTAGATTTAAGAACTTGATCAGTATGGTTTGTAGACCAAAAAATTATGTCTGTATCTATCTGGAGGTACACAGACGTAGATGAAGATCTTTCAGATGGTATACTGTGTGATCAGTTCTTCATTCATTCACCAACTTATATAGCAGTTTCATATTTAAATTTGAAAAACCAAAACATACCTGGACCTGAACACAACAGCAAAAGTAAGCCAAATAAAACAGTGTTCAAATTTTCTTATTGGTCTGAACAATGATACAACAAAGCATGGATATGGAGATATTTCTGTTTACTCGTACATTTGAAAGTGGAAACAATTAGTTCATGCTAATAAACACAAAAGCAATTCTTCTGAAGCAAAGCTATTCAAAATTAGAAAGTGCCAAGTGCCAAATAACACATCTGTTATTGCTACTGTACTGAAACAATCTTTATACATAAACTTCTATTGAATTCCACAACACATTATATATATAGGAATATTCTTATTAAACTGCACATGAGTTGAGCAGCAGAGTGATAGCAAAGCATTCCTTTTTAAAAGAAATTAATACCACCAGACAGGAACACAAAAGTATTTAAGTCCCAGAGGTTTATGCCACTCTTCAATGAATCTAAGTACTGCATATCATTATTTGTCAAAGAAGCACAGGGGAAAAAGACATTACTTAACAGGACAATTCTGACAACATTTATCTGGTATTTTCCAACAATGGACATATCAAATGTTCCTGATTAGTGCAAAATAATGCAGGCAAATTAACCGCCTTGTCGGTCCAAGTAACAAACTAATTAATTACACTCTAGCCAAACCAAACAAGCAAACTCAACTTTTTTTGTCATGATAAACTTCTGAAAAAGAGAAGATAGTTGTTCTCCTATACTTTATGTACTCTAAGAAGAGATTTATCCACATTTTAAAATCACATTTATAAAAGAGGTTTCCAGGATTGCCTCCGAGGATGAGCTGTGGCAGAGTTGTATCTCATGAAGGGTATCTACACAGTAAAGTGATAAGAAAAGAATATTAACATTTAAGATCATACCAGCTTTGCTCTGTGTCTTATGAAACATTTAACACCATATTAGTTTTAAATAATATGTATGGTCAGCCCAAGTAGATAGTTTAAGAGTAATGTCCTACATGTAAGCCTTGTTATTTTCTTAGAGTTCATACTGACTTGGGTTATGCGTAGCTTCCTTTTTGATTCTTTGCTCAGTATAGTTCACAAAGAAGCCATCCAATTGTAAAGAGAAAACTGCATAAGTTTTTGATCATAAAAGCAGTGGCTCAGTTAAAACAGAAAGACATTAACATGAAAGATAGCATTCTCCTCATAGGTGGATATCTAAGCAGTACATGGCACAAGAGCAGATAAGCAGATGCCTACATTACTCGGGTGCATTATTGCCATTATGGGAGGGTGTTTTATTTAAAAAATAAAGAAGTACCAGAAAATAAGCATACTTACTTAATTCTTGCTAAATGTCCACATAAGACAGACCAATTATATTCTTATTTCTTAAAATATAATTTCTTTCTATTCAGTATTTGAGGACTTCAATGCTTTTAGCATCTCTTTTAATAACCGCAAGTAATTAAGTGGAAAGTGAGTAAAAAATGAGACTGCAAAGAAAAATTACTACTTAAAATAGCATAGCAGGAACTCAGCATCACAGAGGTAGCTGAGTTAGTCTGTATCTTTGAGAGCAACAAGAAGTCCTGTGGCATCTTATAGACTAACAGGTATTTTGGAGCATAAGCTTTCATGGGCAACAACCCACTTTAACCCTAATCATGCATCTGACGAAGCGGGTCTTTGCCCACGAAAGCTTATGCTCCAAAATATCTGTTAGTCTATAAGGTGCCACAGGACTTCTTGTTGTTTTTGCAGGAAATGTGTTGCAGTCTTCTAGCACCAATGCTCATGAAACATTTTATTTAGAGGTACATTCCTTTGAAGAACAGGGGAGCAACATGTAAATCCACTTAGCTTTTCCCTTCTCTCTTCATCTTGATGAACTGAGACATAGCACTGGAATGTGTTGCCTAGGGAGGTGGTGGAATCTCCATCCCTGGAGGTTTTTAAATCCCGGCTTGACATAATCATAGCTGGTATGACTTAGTTGGGGTTGATCCTGCTTGGGGCAGGGGGCTGGACTCGATGACCTCTTGAGGTTCCTTCCAGTTCTGTGATTCTATGATTCTACGGTTAGAGCCTTAAACTAGCTGCACTGAACACAATGATTTCACTGTATAATGAATTACATTTTAATAATGAGTCTGCACATCGCATAGTACCAACACAACCAAACCAAGGTGCTAAAGGACTCTGAAGGAGCTAAAGAACTGGTCCAGGAAGCCAATGAAGAAAGTATACTTTAAAAAATTTTGTTTTTAAAATAATCTATGTACATGGTTAAAAAGGCACTGTGTGTATACTTTGGATTAGCAAGGAACCAATTCTGTAGTAATTTCCCCTTATGTTGCATTTTTCACTAATGAACATACGTAACATTAACAAGAAAAAAGCATTCCATTTGAAAACAAGCTCTTTACTGCCTCCTCTAATTTCATATTTACAGTATTTCCAAAATTGGGATATGTCAACATTTTCTTTACATCAAAAAGCCTTCATCTAATTTATTACAGGCTATTTAAAGAAACAATGGCTACTTATACATATAAGTAGCATAAGGAAAAATTGACTAATGTGAATGGGGGAGACAAAACCATGAGCAAACACAGAAATTAGAATTCATGTTATCCGCAAATAACCATTAATTTAAACTTTACTGATTTGTGGAAAGTCTCAAAACATTGCTTCTGTGCCATTATTAAACCTCTTGCCCACGACCTGTTTATGAGAAACAGGGTGAATAAAAATCAATATTAAAAACAGATATTAAACATCAGACTTCTTTATTTAAGTCAGATTTTCATATAAATTAAGTGCAAATTACTTTTAAAATAAACCTATATAAAATTAAAATTTAATTTTGGAAACCTATGTTAAGTCTTAAACTTGTTATAACTTGTAAAATAACTTAAATAAAATGTAAAAATAATACTAAGTATATTTTTGTTATAAGGTTTAAGGAAAATCAGACCACTGGTTTGGTTGATGTAATAGAGTTTGCTGAGTCAGCTCCTGATAGCAGTAGCATCTTCTGCAGGTGCAGAAAGAATATTTTATTCATTTCAGTTTATTCAACTAGTTGAGTTGAACAACTAATTCCTTAAAAGCTAACAAAGCATTCGGGAGTTGAAAAAGCAGAGAATCTTCTTTTTCCTCTTCCAGTCTACAAGCAAACACTACATGTAAAAATATAACATCTACTAGTTCAAAAATCTCAAATGACACCAAAAACTATTAGTTCAGTAAACTAACTTGCCACGTTTATGCTACCCCTCCCTTTTGGAAGAGGTATTTAAATGACACAGATCAGAACTGGTTAATGAGGTGCTGATATGAATATTCAGCACCTCATTAACATAATGGCAGCCAGTCACACTTTGAACGTGCTGCTTTCGAAACACAAACTGGGCACGTAGATGTGGGTGCTTCAAAATAAACCTCAGACTTCGAAATTCTCTTATACCCAAAACAAATTGGGAATAAGGGGATTTCAAAGTGCGGGGTTTATTTCAAAGCACCTGTGTCTACACGGCCAGTTTGTGTTTCGAAAGCAGCACTTTTGAAATGCGATTGTCATTATGCTAATGAGGTTCTGAATATTCACATTAGTGCCTCATTAACCAGTTCCAATTCATGTCATTTCAATACCCACTCTGAAAGGGGGGTAATATAGACACCGCCCCTGTGTTTAATAGATCCGTTAGGGTTTAATGAATAATGTGTTTTGATAAACATCTTTCTTACACATACATAAATACATGGTTTAGCTTTAAGTACAATTTGTGCATGTTTACCTTGCATTTAAATTTAAACGCCACCTAAAAAGGCTGTGGAATCTCCATCACTGGAGATATTTAGGAGCAGGTTAACTAGGTATCTATCGGGGATGGTCCAAATGGTGCTTGGTGCAGCCATGAGGGCAAGGGACTGAACGTGATGACCTCTCGAGGTCCCTTACAGTTCTAATGTTCTATGATTGTTTTATGACTAAATCAACCCTGACGTGGACCGATGACTCTTCCCTTAGCCTTTGCCCCTTCCCTTTCATCTACCCCCAATAGTTATTGATCCAGACAACTAGTCCTTTTCTCTTATTTCTTCACTGGCTTATATCAACTAAATCCTGGTCTTCACCTTCAAAAGGCCCCACTTAACCTAGCCACTCTGTACACTTCCATTCTTAGCTCCTCCTTGTTGAGATTATCAAAAGTGATAGGTTGATTTAGCCACATAACTCATGTTTCCATCTGTGGCTAGAGAACAGAGGACTTGCCAAGCAGGAGAATGTGAAATGAAACATCAGAGAGCTGAATTTTCCAGACTCTCCAGTTAGTAGACGTAGTGGAAGAGTGAGGCTGAAGGTGAAGATTGGGAAGAAGGAGGAGACACACTGTGGGCAGGCAAGTCCACTATACACCTCTATTCCTCTAAAAGAACCTACTGACATCCTTTACTTCCTATGGCAGACAGGAAAAAGCTGAATCCCTGTCTCTCCTTCCTGTCCAGGGAACAAGGTAAAGAAGCCACCGCTCATTACACCCACCCCTGGACATATCAGCTCTCTCTTTCCCATGTCATGTAAAAATGTATTTTTTGTGAAAAATCTCTTCTGAAATTATGTCAAATTGTCTGAAATACAGGAAATCGAACTGACAAATATTTTGAGCGTTCCCGCCCGCCCAGGGAAAGCACCCCAAATCCTTTTTACTAATACTTTTTCTGGTATCACTTACAGATAAGAGAAAGGGTGAGCACAAACTGAGCGAGACGAGAGACAGCGAGTGATGCAGGACTGTGAAATGATAGTGGCAACCTCTTCTTTTGAAAAGGTGTAGGATTTTTGTTAGGATGTTTTCAGGGCTAGTTGGATTCCAATGACACATACACTTTGAAACTTAACTTTTTTCAAGAAAACCTTTAAATGGGCACCCAAAATGAAAGCTGGGTCTGTGCATGAGATCCATATAAGATGCATTCTACTCTGACAAATCTTGAGGACCATTAAAGCCTTAAACTCTCCTTTTGTAAATCCTGACATTCACTTACATATATCTGGAGTTGTGGATGTGACCATAGGGACAGTGAAGGAAACACTAAAAGGCGCTCAAAGTCTTGTGAGTTTGTATGTTTTAAGAACTCATATTTTTCCCCTAATCTAGACAATGTGATGAGTACCCGCAACTCCCAGTTAAGTCTATAGGTGTTGCCAGAGCTCATTCCTTCTAAAAATCAAGAATCTTACTAATGAATTAAAAACAACAGTGGTATGGAATGTGTCTTCTAGACTTACAGTGTTAATGAGATTTTTTATATATAACAATTACAAATATTTCCATAAAGGCTACAGAGTACATATATTGTGATCAGTCTGAAGCAAACAGAAAAAGAAAATGAAACAACAAAAGAAATCAATATTCATGGTGCCAAAAAACACACGTCAAGTAAAGATGGAAAAATGAAATCTCAGCCACCCTTGAGTGGTAATGGGTGGTCACTGTACTCCCACTTTTAATAAATAATTTGACTAAAGAAAACAAATACAACAGTCTATCCATTTATAGGCTTGCATTTTTAACCAGTACTATTGCATTTTAGAATAAATATATATACTGTACTTCCAGAACTGTTTTAAAATTTAAGAAAGAAGTCACAGAACACATAAGAATAAAATAAAATATAGCTATCAAACCATGGAAATGAATTTGTTAAATGTGAGAAGTACAGTTTCCCTTCATTGTGCAGTATCTTTGTGAACAAAAGCTTCTGAGGAGCAGTGGAGAAAAATTCAGTCAATACACTCAATACTCTACATGAAACCCAGATTTCTCTTTTAAGAGACTGCATTTACAGAACTTGTCACAACAAGGTCCTTGATGTTATCGAAGCAATTTTAAGATACTTTAATCACTGGAAAAACTGAGTAACCTGACAAGAGAAATTTGGGCCAGAAAGATTTCAGTCACTTGAAAGAAAGGTTATTGACTGATGCAATTTCATTTGGATGTGACTGAATCCAATTGATTTGGTTTTTGCTATGCATATCTCCTTTCTGCAGCTGTCTCTATCTGATTCAATGTGTAATTCCAGGAAGCGTCTATCCATTTTCTCTGAAAGCAAGATCCTTCCTTCCACCTGCTATTATTTAGAATGAGTACACTATGAGAGCATCTTCAAGATTAATCTTGCTACATTAGCTGAAAAGTATGTTCAGCTGAACACTTGCCTATGAATCTAACCAAATTTGGTGACTGTTGGTGTGTTTATAACATATGGTAGTTAAAAAAAGGACAAGCAGGAGGAGCATCAGCAATATTTCAGTAGTAACTCATTAAGATACCACATTAGGGTCCATATACTATGAGGCCATAAGATAGTATAAAATTAATTCTTAGCCCTCCTTGCACAATATCAAACATTGCATGTGATCATGCATAACCACATCTGACTACTTTGAATAAATTAAAATAAAAACAAAACCACAAAAACTGGAGGTGTAGGGTAGTTGTAGGAAGCAAGTAATCAAATATTTTGTAAACACAAAATAAAATATCTGTGTATGAAACTGAATATGCTATGACAAGCCCTGTTTTTACAGTGGGTTCAAACAATTAAGGTGGTGTTGGCAGAGGCTCAGTAGTTAAGGTTGCATTACAGCAAGATAAAAATCTTGTCACATTTTAGCATTAAATCATGGTCAGGCTTTTATGGCAACACAAGAGAGATATGAGGTTCAAGACATCCCCTGACTCTGCTTTTTACATCACTAGTAGCAGAACTGGAGGAGATAAAGTAAACTTTGTAGCTGTTACTCCCGATTCCCACGTACAGGTAGATGTGAGAAGTCACGGAGTGGAAAGAGTCCTGGTTATGCTCCTCCCAAGTTCCAGACAGCACAGTTAAGGTATCATTCTAGTGAACGTAAACATTGGTGGCTATAAGCCTGTCATCCACCTCTCTTATGGGAGAATAGAGAGGATATGGAGATTAACCACCATCTCACTCCAGATGTCTCTAACTAGCTCTGGATCAATTCCCTCTTTCCAGTGTTTTCCTCAATGACTGAATTTTCTCCAAAATTTGGTACAATAACTTTTTAGAAGACAATAAAATTTTCAATATATTTTTAAATGTATTATCTTTTACAGAGTAAAAAAATAATGTGACATCGCAGATACGTCTGTTAATTTGAACCTAAACACAAAAGCTTCACTCATTTAGAACAACCTAAGTGAACTATGTCAAGAAATGGAAATGGAACTGTTAAGATCAACTACTACTTTCTTTCTTTCTTTCTGAAATATGAAATAACTACTTCTATTACACAGCTGCAATATCCTATATTCTAGCAACTTGGGCTTAACCCTCATCTTATCCCAGCTCTTACTTGTAACAAGAAGTCAAAGAGGGGATAACTGAAGCCTAAGTTGTACTCCCTCTGACTGACCTTCTGTGATCTGTCAGGTCTCCGAGTTTGAGAATGGATTTTCAGATATCACGGGCACAGAGCATTCAGAAACTTGAAATATAAACAAAATTCAGGATGATACTATCCCAGAAACTCATGTCACTTAGTAGGCACACTTTTGTACCAGTTGCAGTTATTTCAAATCTAAATAAATTCCACTGTAATAATCCATTTGCTAGATAACAAAGACATGTCAGATCAAAACCACAATAATGATGATAATGACCATCAGCAGCACAGAAGAGGTCCAATCTCCTAGCCAAATGTGCTGGAATCCATTTCTTTTGAATGCAACTAAGCAAGAATTACATGTCAGCACAGAATCAAATACCTGAAAGCTAGTGTAATAATTTGCACAGAAGTCTTCAACTGTTACAGACAGAATATGACAGGAACATGGCTTTCAAACTTTTTTTTCTCTACCTAATAAGCACAATTTGTATTTTACTTGGGTTTAACTTCACTGATCTTTTTTTCCTCATCCATGGCTGATCTTCTCCAGATACTGTGATAAAAGGGTGACAGAAATGCTATTAAAGGTTGCAAACAACATTGCTGCGCAATATCTGCATCTTGTTAACAACTGAACCCATGACCTTGCAAGGCAATGGGTGCTGGATGCACTGGAACATGTAACTCTTGTTTTGTTGCCCTAATTATATTAAAAACACTTTGCAATTCAGTGATTTGATCAATGTTGTACTAAGTAAGTATGAACTTTAAAAGAAGTCTCTGTCACTGTTTTTCATTCCTACAAGTGTCTTTTAGCAGATTCACGGAATTCTCATATTAGCTCTACTACTTCAGTCTGGGAGCAGTAGCAGCTTGTGCTAAGAGCACAGAAAGCAGATTATTTTGACAGTAGTTTCTGTTGACACTGAATGATAAATTATAGCAACAGAGACCCTAAAGGCCAATTCTAATTGCTGATTTAAATGGGTTATCCATGTAACAAGCTCTATAATCATGCTGGTAATTGGTTACCTGGAATAAATGAACATTTCCATGACTTGCCTGCATGTACAAATTGAAGAGAACAAGGAGCTTCTGCAGACTGAACAAGCTTGCTAGGGGCTACTTGGCTCTTCACATATCCTAGGTGAGAGAGCACAAAGTTCCTGTCTCTATACTGTTATAGTTGCTCTTTTCTTCCGTCTGAAGAAAGAAATTAACTGACCTTCAAGAACCTGACATATGCTAATAGTAATATTACCAGTGAGATTAAAAGTACATCCATAACTCGGAAAATGGCAGGAAATGGTAGCAAAAACAGTTATAATTTGCTAAACTCACAGCAGATGGCTGCAGTATGACTTTGAGTTAAGCAAGATAATTTATTTTAAAATAAGTTACTAAACAATTGTACAGAAGTGCACATTATAAGACTTTATTTAATAAAGGATTCCTAATTAGTATGTTTTTCTGTCACTCTGATATCCTAAATTATCAGTAAAAAACTATTATAAAATACACATCTATGCACCCATATAAAATGTCAAACAAATACAATGTGTTCAGATGAAATCTGCATTAAAAGGAAATACACCAGTAGCTATAAAGATACAAATTAAGCACCCTGAACAGAATTCTTAACATATATCACAAAGTTAGCATAAAAATCTACAATGTATAGGATTTGATCAGGTACCCAATATTTCCTATCTACCTAATTCCAAAGCATAAGAGTATGAAACTTGTGTACATAACGAAAGCACCTTTTCAGGAAGCTTATTTACTTAACAGCTAATTTTTAAATAAGATGCACATATAGACACACAATAATTTTTGTTTTTATGGTTTAAATCCAGCTGATATAAAATTTTAATATTGGACTTAATAGAAAACTTCAAAATATTATTATTCATATTTTATAATTATTTTCACTCATTTTAATCATCACTAGTGATTATCTTTAACGTTACTGTGATATCAGAGAGCAGATTTTTCACTAGAAGACACGCATATTCAAGCTATGTGTAACCATGTGATAAAGTTAATAAGATAAAATGCACCCATAAATTAATCTGAAGCTGTGGAATTTAGCAACTTAAGGTATCCTCCAAAGACACTGACTCTAATATGTGCAATTTTTCTCAATTTCTGCACTGTCTTGGATTTGTAAGCAATGAATTGTCTAGAAAATTAAACACTTTGGAAAGGGGTTCATCTTGAGAAGGGTCCACAGCATATATCTGTGATATTAAGCTTCTTTTTATACATATAGGCTGTGTCTACACTGGTGCAAATCTTCGAAATAGCCATGCTAATGGCCATTTCAAAGGTTACTAATGAGGCACTGAATTGAGTATTCAGCTGAGAGGAATAAGGGGATTTCGAAATGTGCAGGGTCCTTTTGAAAAGGACCCCCATGTAGCCACACCAAGCCACAGCCATTCAAAAGTGGCGTTTTCAAAGTGCCGCGGCCAGAAGCATCCTAATGCTAATGAGGCGCTGAATATTCAGTTCAGCGCCTCATTAGGAATTTTGAAATTTTCCAAGTTTTGGCCAAGTGTGGCCACAGCCATATATGTTAGTGGAGGTAATAAGTACATGAGCAATACTTACACACTGGACAAGAAGAATTAATATGGGGGCACTAGACTTATGGATGGAGTGTCTTAATTTTAAATTTTATGCGTTTTGACATTTCAAAAGAAAACTTCAAAGAAATTTGTGTTTTTTAAAAGCAAAGTTTGAAGGAGCTGTTTCAATCACGGCAAATTGGCTGGTTTTTATTTGCTTTGTTTTGTATTTTGTTTTGTTTCCTTATGAGAAAAGAAGCTGAGGCAAATTAACAACTTTAACGTATTCTGCAGTTATGTATCTGCACTGCATAAGGGGTGTATCTGCGTTGCCACATCAATGCTGGCTCTTACTCAAGTGTTGTCCCAACCACCATCCTGTCCACACACAAAATCTTGACACATCATTTTTGGTGCTTTCAGCCTGGAGGGGCTGTTTGGTCCACAGCTACAGGCTGAAACCCAAGTGAGGCTTTCATCCAGTCCGGTAATCTGTCCACTTCACAATGAGGATACAGGCAAAATCTCTTGAGTGCTCATAGTCTGCCAGTACTTTCCTACAATTCTGCTTGCGTGCCCAGAAGCAGCTCATCTTACCGCTCAGTTAACTATCCAGGAACCCATGGGTATGCCCACATACGTTCTACAGGTTGAACCTCTCTAACCTAGAACTCTCTCATCCGGCAACAACCACAATCCAGCATGATTTTAGTTTGCTGGACAGCCACTTACCATGGGTGTGGCCAAGTGTGCTGTGGTCCCATCAAGTTTGTTTACAGCCACTGGTCCCAGCTCTCAGTGTTCTGTTCTGCTATTTAGCTGTAATTTACCCCTACTTGTCTTCTAGGAGCCCAGTAAACAGTGAAAGTGTTGGTAACTTGACCTCCCATGGTCTGGCAAATTCTGTCATCCAGCAATGATCAGGTCCAAAGATGAGAGGGGTTCATCCTGTAGCAACCCCCATTCGATAGAACAACAGCAGTGAGGGCACAGTAACTCAGCGCTGGTCTATATTACACAGTTAGGTTGACATAAGGCAGCTGATGTCAACCTAAATATTCCAACATGCATGCTACATCCTTGTGCTTGTCAGTCTAATAGTGCCTTACTACATCAACACATCTCCACTTCCATTACAGGCATAGGGCTTACACTGACAGAGTTAGGGCAACACAGTGTCCATAGAGACACCGTGTTACCTACTCAGCTTTTGGTTGTCATTCTTATCAATTTTATGGCTCCAAACTGGGTACCATATATAGTTTCTGATCACCTGAGTTAACAAAGCAGTGAAGACATATCCTAATTATTAACATCTTACAGAAGTAGTGTACAAATAAGACACCATCAGTAAAGGTACATTAAAATTCTGAAATGCAGAAACTCAGATATGCTAAAACATCAGCATTTCAGAAGATTTTTATTATGAATATTTTTACATTAGTACTTTCTAGGGTCGTAGCTCAAATGCTGCTATAAACAAATTAACATAAATTGACACCCCAGTGCCTTTTTGGGACCAAAAATAAAATCACTATTACAATTTATTTTCCCTCTCTCTCAAATATATCAGTAACATTCTTCATTATTTTTAAAACAAAAAGCAGTCAAGTAGCACTTTAAAGACTAGCAAAATAGTTTATTAGGTGAGCTTTCGTGGGACAGACCCACTTCTTCAGACCATAGCCAGACCAGAACAGACTATGGTCTGAAGAAGTGGGTCTGTCCCACGAAAGCTCACCTAATAAACCATTTTGCTAGTCTTTAAAGTGCTACTTGACTGCTTTTTGTTTTGATAGTGTATAGACTAGCACGGCTTCCTCTCTGTTACTATTCATTATTTTTGTTATTGTATCTGTATTTATAAAGTGAAAAATCTGAATTAGTTATGAGAGTAGGCACTGAAGTAATAAACTGTTAATGCACAGCAGAAGTTTGCATGCAGGTCACCAATGAGCAGCAGGATAGCTTCACAACCCAGTTTTTCGAGAACTAAATGTTTATATACACAAGACCTTAGGCATAAACTGTGGTATCAAATGTTATTAAGTCCTTTGGAGACTGAGCATATATTATTCTGGAAAACTTTCTTAAAGCTTTACTTTCAGTGCACATGTGCCATCCACACACATTCCATTAAATAGATTATTCTATAAAGAAAAGTGAGGGATGAAAATAACACATATTATAAGGTAAGTATAGGTTTGCAGAGTGTTCAGAAAAGGGTGACTTTATTATTAGGATAAAAGCCGGGTTATCTGGCATTCTGATAACAATCACTCTCAACTAACCGGCAACACTTGACATTCCAGGATTTATCGATAATAGTCTTCTGCCATTGGTCATTAAGTACCAGAGCTCTGCCACTGAGCTGACTTTCCTCATGTTACCCCAACATCCACAGACAGTTGCTATAAATAAAGTACTGTTTTCTGACTGAATGCTTATTTTATACCTTCACGGAGGCACTAATAGCACAGGTTTTACTACTAGCAAAGGCCTACATGCAACATAGCATAATGCTTATAAAGGGTCTAGAGCATATTTATACTGAACAGTGTAAGACCAAGTTTATATTGCTCCTATGTAGTTGTGCCTTCATAATAAAAGGTGACAAACCTTTGAAATAAAACATCACATTTTTAGCTGTGTTTACAAACAAACCTTACCTTGATAAAAAGGAAAAATTAGGAAAATGTATGAACCCATTTATTTGTGCAGCACTAATTCTTTAACACCAAGAAATTACTATAACATTGCTAGAAACACTTTTTTCAGTAAGGCCAGATTTATTTATAATTTTAAGGCTAAATGGAGTGTCTTAAAAATACATCTATTTAACTTTCAAAATAAAAACCACATTTCCTTTTATCTGAAATATTTATAATTCATATCATCTATGCAACAGAATGTTTTTTTTTAAAATGCCAATTCTTCATATGAAACAAGAACATTAACAGAATGAAACACAAAACATACTTAGAAAATAAACTAAATAAGGTAGCAGTCTAAATCATCCTAAGATGATGGCACAATAAATTACAGTTTTATGAAACAAAGTCTTCACCTTGCAGAATAAAACAAAGCAAAATGTTTTAGTATTTAAGAATCATATTCCAAGTTTCCACTATATATAAAAACCTTCCTTTCAACAATTTCTGAACAAAATGTTATTCCTAATTCGTAAATCTGACAATAGAACACTTCTGAAGTGTTAGTGGCAAATTACAAAAATCAACACAGCAGTTCACTATAAACAATTAGAACTTGGCTAAACAGTAATTATCTCTTCAGCATTTCTATTTCAAAATACTGAATAAAAAATTCTTGACACTTAAAATTTAACAATGTCATAGAATGAATATTTTATTTATATGTATGTATGTATGTATGGAGATGGAGTGTCTGGGGAGGGGTAGCACCTATGGCGTGAGGGACTTGTTGTGTCTCTCTCAGGGCAGTTTGTGCACCTTTGGCCTCCACCTGGCACTCAGCTCTCACCTGCGGCTCCATGAAGCTGTAGCATGCGCAGTGGCCACACCCCAATAAACCACTTTGACAGGCGGGCTGAACCAGGTCAGGGTAGCTGACAGGTCTGAAACCTTCAGTGAGACAGGGAGTTGCTTATCCAAACATGAGAAGCTGGCTCCGGTGGACTGGACGAATGAGATCAACAGTGAGATCTAACAACCAGGAAGGCAGCTTTGCAATGCTCTGTGGAGAGTGAAGGGTATGACAAGGCACCGAAGATGACATGGCTATCCACTTCAGCCTAGGAGGTCTCCAGCTGTGATGACTTTTCCTGCCACTGGAACCAGGCTTCTTAGGTCAAGAGAGTGGAACTGCCCCCGTTCAATGGCTTTTCCACTTTAAATGTTCTCCTGCACAGGTTCTTTGCACATTCTCATCTCTCAAATCAGTCTACTTTATTAGTCTACATCTTCTGTTTACTTCAAAGTCCTGTGGCAATGGGGGAGGGGCAAAGCAACAGGTGGAGGTGACTACTGGGAATCATAGTTCCAAACCTGCAAGTTGGTGGCCTGTGGACTTTGGTCACTCGATTCTGACACCGGGATAACAGAGGAGTTCGGCAATATCCGAGGAGACTGAGCAGGCCTTTTTAGGAGCAGCACTGCTCACCCTCAAATGAGGAAGAGGACTGCAGAGGAGTGTCCCAAAAATTGCTTGTCCCAACCAAAGAGGCCAACATACTGCAGTTGGCAGTTTCACCCCCACAATGGGTGAAAAACAGTGAAAAGAAAGATGATATTTGGAGCATGGAACATTCACACCCTCTTGGACAGGGAGAACACTATGAGGCCTGAGAGAAAAACGGCCCTCATAACAAGAGAGCTGGCATGCTATAACATTGACATAGCCGCCCTGAGCAAGACCAGACTTGCAGAGGAAGGATCCACCTGTGAACCTAAAGGAGATTACACCTTCTTCTGGAAAGGCAGGCCAGAAAACAAAGACAGAATCCACAGAGTTGGACTTGCCATAAAGATATCACTTCTGCGCCAGCTTCCTGACCTACCGACTTGCATTAGCGAGAGTTTGATCAAGTTCCGCTTCCCCCTCAACAACTCTCTCCACATTACAGTCATCAGTGCTTTCACCCCGACTCTGACCAGCAGCAATGAAACAAAACAGAGTTTCTACAAGGACCTTGACCATCTTGCGAAAGCAACTCCTCCCAGAGGCAAGCTTCTCCTGTTGGTTGACTTCAACGCCAGAGTTGGCAAGGACTGCAGAAACTGGAAAGAGATGCTGGGACATCATGGCGTTGGTAACATGAAGGCCAATGGCCTTCTTCTGCTGAGGTCATGTGCAGAAAACAACCTGATGATTACCAACACTCTCTTCAGGCAGGATGATAAATACAAGACCACTTGGATGCACTTGAGATCAAAGCAGTTGCACCTGATTGACTAATGTCAGTTGCAGGCAGGACATTTGTGATGTTAAGATCACCAGGGCCATTCAGGGAGCAAAGTGCTGGACTGATCACAGACTTGTCAGATCCGTCCTTATGCTGCACATCACACTACTGCACCGCAAGAAGCTCAAGGTTGTCAGACCCTCCTTCAACATTCGGAAACTGCAACACAGTGGTCATCATGAGCAATTCACAACCCACCTTGATGATGTGCTGATGTCCCATGGACCTCCACCTGGAGACCCAATACAAAAGTGGGGCCAGTTTAAAACACTGGTGATGGAGTAAGCCAAGTCAACACTAGGACTGAAAAAGAGAGTTCACCAAGACTGGTTTAATGAAAATGACAAGACCATCATGAAGATCTTAGAAGAAAAACAAAATGCATTTCTGGTATGGCAAAACAATCAGTCCTCAAATCTTCAAGCATGACCGTTTCAATCACCTTCACAGTCAGGCACAGACTGCACTTCACAAATGCAAGATGAGTGGTGGGAGAGAAAAGCTGCTGAAGTCCAATACTACACTGACACCAAGAACTCCAAAATGTTCTTCAGTGTGATCAAAGCTGTATATGGACCTTCAAAGCCAAGTACTACACCTCTCCTGTCTGCAAATGGCACGACTCTCCTAAGGGGGAAGAGCAGCATCAACAATAGGTGGAGAGAGCACTTCAGAAAACTTCTCAATATGCCCTCCACCGTCCACCCTGTTTCCCTAGACCAGATTCCTCAGAAACCCATGACAGACAGTCTTGACCCTTCCCCTAAAATGGATGAGGTCAAAAAGGCAATCAATCAGTCAGACCAGCTTTGGCAAAGCCCCTGGGATGGACAGCATGCCTGCTGAAATTTTCAAGGCAGCAGTACCAGTGTCACTTGAAGCCTTTCACAGCATTTTGACCAGCATCTGGGTAGAAAACGACATGCCCAAAGACTTGAGGGATGCCACAATCATTTCACTCTTCAAGAACAAGGGCAACAAAGCTGACTGTGGAAACTACCAGGACATCTCCCTTCTTTCTACTGCTGGGAAGATCTTGGCTCGAGTCATCCTCAACCGTCTGATCACCAGCATCTCAGAGGAGAACCTACCAGAGACATGCTGTGGTTTCTGCCACGGCCACAGCACCATTGACATGATCTTTGCTGTTCGTCAGGTCCATAAAACGTGCATAGAGCGAAACTTGGATCTATATGCCGTCTTTATAGAACTGATCAAAGTGTTTGACACCATCAACAGAGAAGCCCTGTGGATTATCCTGTCAAAATTCAGCTGCCCAAAAAGATTGTTAACCTCATACACCTCTTCTACGATGACATGACTGGCTTTGTTCTTTCCAATGGAGAGTCCTCAGATCCATTTGAGGTATCCAATGGCGTGAAGCCAGCGTGAGTGCAGGCCCCAGTGTTATTCAACCTCTTTTTCACGAGGGCCCTCAGCCATGCAGTTAGGGACATGGACCATGGAGTCTACATAAATTACAGACATGATGGGTGACTTTTCAACCTTTGTCATTTGAATGCTAAAACCAAGACACTTGAGAGGCTCATCCGTGAAGACCTTTTTGCTGATGAGTGTGCACTTATGGCACACAAGGAATCTGATCTCCATCTTATCGTCAAAAAGTCTGCTGAAGCCACTTGACTCTTTGGTTTGACCATAAGCCTAGGAAAGACCGAAGTGCTGCTTCAGCACGCTCCAGGATCTGCTGCTCCCCCCGCTTCAATATCTATTGAGGGAATAGAGTTAAAAACAGTAAACAAGTTCAAGTACCTTGGCAGCATGATAGTCAACGATGGATCCCTTGATAAAGAAATCAATGCCAGGATCTGCCAGGGCAGCCAGGCACTAGGACGTCTGAGAGCATGAGTGTTGAATCAGCACAATATCCAATAGTCCACTAAACTAAAAGTGTACAAGGCTGCAGTCCTGACCAGTCTCCTGTATGGACTTGAAACCTGGACCTTGTACAGAAAACTTGGGAAACTGCTGGAGTGCTTCCACACATGCAGCCTGAATTCAATACTGCGCATTCAGTGGAAGGACAGAGTCATGAACCTGCAAGTCCTTGCCACAGCAGGAACCACAAGCACTGAAGCTATGATTCTGAAAGCCCAACTTCACTGGACAGGGCACGTCATACAAACAGAAGAGTCAAGAATCCCTATGCAACTCCTCCATGGTGAACTTTCCCAGGGCAAAAGGAATCAAAGTAGGCCTCACAAGAGGTATAAAGACTGCATGAAGGCCAACATTGCTCATGCTGGATAAAAGCCAAAGCCGCTAGAGCAGCATGCAGAAGACCAAACAGGCTGGCATGCTCTCATAAGGCAAGTGTATGACAACTTCGAAGAGCAGCTATGCATACGCCTCATTGATGCTCATGAGAGGAGGAAAACAACGGCAGCAGCCACACCAACAGAGCCAGCACAATTCCCTTGCCCCTATTGTGAATGCCCATGTCCTTGAAGGCTTGGATTCCTCAGCCACATGTGAGTTCACAACTGATGAGCCTGTGCAACCCCAAGACATCATCATCAGACACGATGGACTACCGAGAGCAAGTGAGAGAGAGAGATGAAGATACACCTATCTCACAGAGCCAGAAGGGACATTCAGAGGTCATCAAGTCCAGTCCCCTGCACTCACAGAAGGAACTGTCTGTCAGTGATGGTGATCTTTTTTTTAAAGTGAATTTGCCCCAGATCCCTAAATGTCCCACTCAAGGACCGAACTCACAACCCTAGGTTTAACAGGCCAATGCTCAAACCACTGAGCTATTCTCTGCAAATAAATTATCCAACAAGAATTGATGATGTTGGGATTATTACAATATAAATTAACAATTATTTCAATTAGTGGTTTTTAAGATGCAGTGTAAAAGAGGTTGATAGCCTGGATTGACAAAAGGCACTTCATCTATGCAGAATAACAATTGTTCAGAATATCCATAATAGAAACTGAAATCAAAATTATTACAATGCAATACTCTTAAAGAGAAAATTTCGCATTTCCCAATAAAACAATGCACATTTCTTGTCATAAAAACGTGTAAGAAAGACAACTCAAAAGAATCAGTTTTAAGATGGAATTCAAAATCCAGTGAGCCTGATACCTTATATGGTTTTGTGCTATTTTAGAACAGTTATCAGTACAGAATAATGTCAGCTATGGACCATTATAGACATGAAACAATCAAATTTGAGTGTATCACTTGTGCACTAACAGAGCTGGTAAAAGTTGTCTAACAGCAGGATCATCACTAAATTACAAAAATATAAACTAAACACCCTTCTATATTTGCATCTCTTAATATTTGTTTATTTATGCCTCCACAATAAACGCTGGTCAGAAGAACATATAATTTATCTAGAGTTATTCTACTGAAAGGAGATACAACTGAATACTAAAAAAATAAATACAGTTTCTATTTGATACAGTTACATGGGGAAAACTCCTGCCACTGTTAAAATAAGAAAATTCCCATTTACTACAACAATACATGGATTTCAGCCATATTGCCTCTAAAAATATTTTTTCACCACATAAAATGAGGCAATAAGACTTGTACGTCAGTGGAATACTTACTTCACTGTCCCAGATGGAAGGTTAGTGGGGACAGAAACAGGAGGAGGAGCTGTGCTCCAGTAGTGGAAGGTGAGTGGGGAAGCATGAGGAACAGGAACGGTGCTCTGGAGGTGGAGAGGTGAGTAGGTCAAGACAGGGGAGCCTCTGATACCTCCCTCTGCTGGAGCCATTGCAGCATACTCATCAAGGCTTCAGCAGCAGCTGCTTTCTGCCGTCAAGCAGTGGAGGCCAGCTGCTGCAGGTAACCTGGAAAGCATAAACTGAGACTGGGAGGGGAGCTACAGGTGAGCCTGGAGGAGCGCTGGGAGAGCCTGATGCACAGAAGTACTAGGTGGCATTCCATCCCAGCCTCCCGTAGGGATGGGAGGTGGGTGACTGGCTTAGCCCCTCCCTACCACCTACAGGTTCCTGTGCACCACTGACTTAATTCATGTGAGCAGTTCCACTGACTTCAACCATATTCATATGAAATAAGGATTTGCCACTGCAGTGTTTGCATAGTCAAATTGAAATTCACTCAGTAATTTAAATTTTATTCATCTGCATATTATCACAATTCAATTTCACACATACTTCATGTAATTAAAGACTATCATAATACATATGCATAAAAAGACTAAATTATTCTTGTATAGTCAACCCTCATTCCGGCATTCTATAGCATATGAATGCTTGACTTCCAAATTTAAAATATTCTTTTAACACTTTTTGTGTGAGAGTTTTCTAGTTTTTGTTTTGTTTTGTTAAAAGCAAAACCAAATACCAGTATGTGACAATATACACATATCCACACAGGTTATTAGCAGGGTTGGAACCTTTGGATCCATCACCCAGACCTCTGTCACTTGTGCTAATGAAATAATGGATAGCAGTAGCACGTTGTCATTTTCTATATGGATAAGCGATATGGATGAGATATTTGCCAGGGGCTTTCACAGACATGCAATGACACCAAATGCACTAAGAGCCACAAAGGAATTTTGAGTTCTAATCCAGGCTTTGGAGTTGAAAGTGCTCCGGTGAGCAGAGATTTTTCTGCCTATTTTCCCCAGTTTGTTGGCTTCTGTCTTGTTACTTCCAAGGTGTCTTTATCCCAGTGTTACTCTTCTCACCCCAAGCTTCTTATCCCAGTTCCATTCTCCTTGCACAGCCAGTGTAATCTCCACTCCTTAGTGTTCTCATCTGTCTCCCCAGCCTTCCTGCCCTGTGAGTCCTAGTTTTACCCACAGACTCTGTCCTGGTCTCACTCCCCGCAAATCCCAGTCAGTTCAAATTGCCCTCACCTTGCTCCTTATACAATCTGTCTCCTTCACCAGTCTGAGACTCCAGTTGCTCTCCTCCTGCTGCCCATGTTCCCCATCCCCATTGGCTGCAAGTGTTAATTTCCCTCCCTAGGTTTCCTACCCAATTTTAGTATCTTCCCCAGACTAAAGTTCCATGTTCAGTCAGTCTTTGTTTTCCTCATGCCCCAGTTCCTTGTCAGATAAGTTATCCCTCCCACGTACCTGCTTCCCTTGATTCAGTGTCCTTTTACAGCCATTCCATGATTCACACCCAGCTCCTCAGCCAGTCTGTCTCCCACAACCTGCTGACCTGCAGTTCCCACGCCCGCCCCCCTGCCCATTTCCCTCCATGACCACCAATCCTACCCAGTAAACTGCAATCACCCACTGGCCCCGCTCCTACTCCCAGTCACCCCAGACCCAGATTCCTTGTCCTAATCTCTCCTCTTTTCCCCTGCCCACCCAAGATGGGTGTGTCTTGCCTTATGCTTTTGAATTAGGGAGGCTCCCATCTTTCAGACCACATGCACAGTTTTAGCCCTAGCCCCAGCAGGGCCCACTGCAGCCAAGAGCTATAATTGTAGGGGAAATTCTGCTCAACCCTGGAGTGCAGCATGCTCAGTATAGATGGACTCTTCAGGAATTTCAATGGTAAACTTTAGCAAGTCTCTACTGTCTATAAGCATATTGAAATTTCTTCATAAACTTATAGCAGCACAATTTGGACAGATTTCGGGGGGTGACAAACAGCATCTTCATGACATCAACACAAATTTTAAATCCCTGCTGCAAAAAGTGGGGATGATAAAGCTTCTCCAAGGGGGGAAGGGGGGTTGAAGATTTGTTAACATGGACAAAGCAATCCACTTTTCACTAGCCTCAGCCTCTGAAATGGCTGAACCATTCTGAGTGAAATTCCCTCCCCTCCTCCTCCCAATCCAAATATTCAGCCTGTGACAAACACCAAGAATAGAAATCTTTAAGTCAAACGATTAAAGTCTGACAAAATTATAAGCAACTGAAACAGGGTTTTACAATGCAAAGCATCTATTAACCTTAACAACGTGCAGTGTTGCCCACCCTAATTATAATACTGAACTAAACCCACACCACTGCTAAACGTATACTTTCAGAAAAAGAGTGCATTTTGATGGGTTTTCCATTTAGTGCACAAACATATAAGAAAGTAATGTGTACCTCACCCATTGTAGTACTCATTGTTCTCAAAGAAACAGAACGTGGATATTTTCCTCTTTCAAAAATGAAAATGTATATTTTAAAAATAAGCAAACTGAACCCCCTTCAAGTCCATAAGCAGAAACAAATTTTCATAGGAAACAAGGTCCAGAAGTGTTTTTAATTAAGCACATTAACATCACATGTGCTTAGCAGCATTATTTCCCCTAAGATGATCTTTATTTCCTTTGTAACCATCAATATAAAGATGTGAGAGGTTATATTATGTCAGAGGTGGGCAAAATACAGCCCACAGACCAGATCTGGTGAAGCAGATACTTGGATCTGGCCTGCCATAGCCCAGCAGGACCCTTAGGCAGGCTCCATAGTTACTGCAGTCACACACACTGCTCAAAGTAGCCAGTTGCTGGGGACAGCATGTGTGTGTTTGAGCTGTGCACATGACTGGGAGGAAGGTGGTCTCCACACCCTGCCCCTGCCTCCAGCACCATCTTTGCAGCAAGAGTGGTGACTGAGGGTACGGGCAGCATGCACAGACCTGCTGCTCCCCTCTCCTCCCTGAGGGAGCATGTTGCACAGACACATACATGGAGCAGTGTGTGGGACCCCAGCAGCCAAGGAGCCAACAACAAGCATCTCTCGCCAGAGCTTGCACCTGGCACTCAACACCCTCATTCACTTCAAACCACAACCCACTCCTGCATGCAAAAATTTCTCCTTGACCTTGCCCTGCACTCCTGCATCACTGACCCAGGTTAAAACCCTCTCCTGCACCCAAACTCCCTCCCACAAGTCATACCCTCTCTTGCACCCCAATCTTCTACCCAGAGCTCCATCCCAGACCCCACACCTGCTCCAATGATATTATAGAAAAGTGCAGTGCCTGACTACTTACCAACTTCTTGGAGTGGCCCTCCAATGAAAATTATTGCCCACCCCTGCATTAGATATTACTTCTGTATAAGTAAAGACTCTCCTGGTCCACACATAGGGCTCCTAGGCACTACTGTAATACGCACAATTAATATGACACTATAAGGTTAAACGATTATAGTATTTACTAATAGTACTGCTATTCCTTCCCTTCAAACAACATATTAAGTTTATATATTAAATTCATTCTAAACTGATGGCTTTAGCTTAATTAGGTGATATTTCAAATCTTATCACTTGTCTATAAAATATTAGCTTATAAAATAGTGGCTCCAGAGCAATCTTTTACAAATAAACTGGAGATGGAAATGTATATTAAAATATTTTAATCCAGATTTATCTATATTGAAGATAATCATGCTGCCTGCATTCTATATTTTATCAGTATTAACTATAAAAATTGCATTGTTAACATTGTGGGTGTGAATGAGGGAGAATAAGGAAGAGTGGGCTTTTTGCAGAGGGATTTCACAACACATTGAGTTTATATTTCATTAGGAATTTTGAGTAATTTTATGGGTGGACTCCATTAATTAAGCTGTAAGATGTCTAATGGCAAATAAATGCATACACACTTAATTACAGTCACAAAATTTAGGGCAGAGTTACTTTAAAAAAAAAGAATGCTTTATAAAAAGTAGGCAGAGCTGTCTGATAAAAAGCCACTTAAGGTTCAAAGGCATAACTTTAAACAAATACTATAGGCTCATTAGGTATAGTTTAAAAAAAAGACAAAAACAACAGAGAACAAATTTATGGAGGATAGGTCCATCAAAGGCTACTAACTAGGATGGGCAGAAATGGTGCGCTGTTCCCTAAAGAAACTAAAAAGGCATGCTTAATCTAGCCCCATTAGTCATGCAGTTAGCTAACAATTTAAATACATAACAGGCACTACCTCTCTCCTCTGAACAAAAAGCCTGCCTGCCTGCTGAAGGTGCAGACTCCACAGGGAGCTGCGTGGTCTTAAAGGGGAAAGCTGAAGGAGGAAGGGCGGGCCCACTCCAGAGCCAGCTGCAGCTCCCCCTGTGGTGCCCACCCCTTTTCCCTCCACTGTGGGCTCCACCTCGGAGGGCTTTGCAGAGCCCTGGGTTGGGAGATGGCAGCTACAAACCTGCCTCCTCCTGCCCAGGCCCATGGCTGTCCTACAACAGAGCACAGAGGCAGAAAGAAAAGTAAAGGGAGCTGGAGCTGGGGTTTGTGTGCAGCCTCGCCCTTCGGGGGTGGGAGGCATTCTACTCTGCGCTGCCCTGCATCCCTCCATGCTGCATGTGAGTACAGATGGCAGGCTCCCAGCATGAGTACTGAACTCTCTCTTATCCAGTATATTAAATTACCCAGCAATCTCCTGGTCCCGTGGATGCTGGATATCAGAGTTTACTGTACATACTTATTTTCTTACATGTACCAATTTTTTTTTTTAAATGAACAGGACTGAAATTTCCATCAGTTTGAATTGCATTAGACAGATTGGGAGGGAGGGGGAGCTGCTAAATTGCAGGGAAAAAAAAGTGGGGCCTGACATAAAAAGTTTGCTCATCTCTGCCTTAGAGGGCCTCTAGATGCCTCATTTACCTGAATGTCTGCAGGGAGAGCTGCTCACAGCTTTCACTGGCTGTGGTTTGCCACTCCGGCCAATGGAAGCTGCGAGAAGTGGTGGCCTGACCCTAGAAGATACTCCTTGGACCATATAAACTTAGGGTTACAATATTTGAACTTTCAAAAAAAAGAGGACACCCCCTTAGAGGGAGTGCATCTGTATGAGCTTCCAACAACTCATGATGTATTAACATATTATAGTATATATAGTACATTAATATAGTGTGAGTTGGTAGATACTGACACAGATGCACTCCCTCTCAGGGGTGTCCTCTTTTTTTGAAAGTTGAAATATGGTAACCCTAGATGACATTAAGTGACTGGCTGGATCCAGCCAGCAACCAAGGTTTCCCATTCCACCTTAAAATATTAAGCTTTGCTTTGCCACTTGTTATATACTGATGGTGGTATATTCTCTCCAAAAATATATTAAAGAGGTTATTAAAAATTGATTCCTGTCATAAAATTGTACTATCAGAAGTAGTACAAGTCATTTTATTCATGTAAATTTGGCAATCTTAACTTAAATGCAAATGTGCAACATCTTATATATTTGTACAGTGTTACACTGGATTAAAAAGTTTTAATCAAATGTTATATTCAAGGAAAAAGTCATTATTTAATACTGATCTGAAAAAATAAGTATTTCTTCTTTAATGTTTTTACTTAATTTGTTTTCATGTATGCCAGATATTGGTTGCATTTTTCTCTTCATTTGCAATTGCAAACAAATACATATTCAATATTGAAAAAAACCTGTTCCTGACAGTTTCTTATGCTGCTTTTAATGACTCTTGCTTCTTTCTTCTTCTGAACATTTTCAAGGCCAATCCATTCCTTTCCAATCCCACTGCCAAAATATTGTGCAAGTTCTGTTTCCTGCCAGAATGCCAAACCCCACTAGCAGTCCTCTCCTTAACTTTATTTTGCTCGAGACAGTATTTAACAGAACTTCCCCTCCACCCCCAATCCTCTTACAATACAACCACTCCAGCACCAACTCCCCAAACCGGAGTCTTTTTGCTCTGCACATCAAATTTCAGCTCTTTGTTCTCGATGTCAAGCCTCCACCACTTTTTAGCTGCTGTGTGTCTCTTGGCTCATTACTCCTTCATTTCTGTTTCTGCTTTACCCAGACCACTTGTCCAGTTACCCTCCCTTTTCCCACACTGATATTCATGACTCACTGTGGAACTGGAGAGCCCGAGCTGACCCTGGCCTTTCATGCTTTCATCTTCTCCTGTCAGTACTCTCAAAATTTACTTGTCACATAATGCCTGTAAAAATCTCAACTAGTCAAGTGCTCTTAAATAGTTCTGTACAATTATACTTACACATTCTAATCACCCACCACGCTATGTATTCTGCATTGTGTCTTCTTAGGATACAACTGCAAATTATAATGCATGATGCTTCCTATTTACTTTTTATAGTAGAATATGATGCTCATTACACCCAGTAACATTAGCAGAATCAGTCCTTTACGCAGTAAAGTGTGTTTTGTACAGTGCCAAGCACAAATTAAGTGCTCTAATAAAGAATGAATTCTTGTATTTCACTAGAACACTGGAGCTGCCTCTTTGTCAGCGTGCTTTGGATCCTGCCAGTTCAATGAATGCTTAGAAGCCTAAAACTCCGAAGTGTTAAGGCATTAAACAATGTACTACATTCACTATCACTCAGCTACAATCTTTTGATAATATTTACAGTTATTTGCATTTATGCAAGCAAAAACTGAATTATATTTGATTTACTTTTATAAAAGCTACCATAACTAAAATATCACCATGGTGTCATACTGAGGTAGAGTATTCACTCTGTTTTTCCTCCAAAAATATAAATAAAATAGCTGAACAGCACTAACATTTTAGCCGTTTCTACATGGCTCGTAATACCTTACGGTTCCAGTCAGTTTATTACAATTATTAAATCTAAACCATAATATATTGTTTTCATTATTTCAGTATGACCCTACTCACTAACCAAAAAAAAAAAAAAAATTGCAAAAATTAAGCCTTAGGAAGGGTGCTGGAGAATTGAGGGGAGGGAAAAAAGAGAGAGAAGGGGGTATTTAATAGTTGTGGATTTGTTTGTCTTTTCTCCTTTCAACTATCAAAAGGAGTAACTAAAGGCTTAAATTACAAACATTTTACCCATCTGTTTTTATGTCAGATGCTCTTCTAAAAAAATAAATTCATGTGCTCTGATAAGGAGTCTGAGGATTACCTATTGTTCTGATATAAGGGTCAAATGTTTTCCAAACTCTGTGATGAGAGTAGGGAGCACTGATAATGCAGCAAACTTATCTCTGAAGGAGAAAGGGTAAGGATTCTGATGTTGTCAAAAAATAGAGGATAACCAAACCCCTAAGTTAACTTGCAGCGAGTCAAGCATATAGTATTTATTTATTATTATTCCCATGTCCTCTTTGGACAAACTTGATGCTTTCAACAGACAACAAACATTGTCCAACCCTTTAAGGAAAAGGCGAAAAAGAAAATGAGGTACCAAGAAAGCTCCATATATCTTTGGAAAAAAATGACTGCACTTTTCAAGGATAAAGTTGTAAAGTGCACTACAAGCACCCAGGTTCTTCATTGCTCTAAAACAGAAAATCTAATGCTGCCAAGGGATGCACGCACTACATTTTAGCTAAGTAATTTTTCTGCCCAGCCATTCTTAAATGCATTACTTTAGATGCAGATAAGCTTCTACACTATATTAATGTGCAGTGGCTTTATGTCTTCTCTCTCCATAAAAATTTATCCTCTTTCAAGTGACAGGCACTGACCTTTCAGGGTACTATGTCTACTTATACTTTGCTCCATTTCACAATCATTTCTAGTAACATACATCAGAAATGACAAGCAGAAATGCGATACTGTGTGTGCTCTGTCCTATATCTGTGTAAGGTCTCTTTGACTGCTAATTAGAAAGAATGCTTTCCTGATTTATCATACTTCTTTGTGTGCAACTACTGCCAAAGAACAACATAAATTAACTTTAAGAACTAAGTGCTCAATATTGTCTCTGGAGGTAAATATATATTAAAAACAAAATCAGTAAAATCCAAGAAGGAACAGTGGAGGTCTAGAAAGCCTTTTCTTTTTCTCCTTTTTTTGTTTTTTTAAAAGAAAGGGATTCCCGTAAAAAAATTCAAATTCTTGGCCACTTTCCTTCTTTCCCATCCTAACTTTTGTTTCTTTTTAATGAGAAAAAAGGAAAGTCAGCAAAACAAAATGTCAGCATTAAATCATTTCACAGCATTTGGTGTCCGAAAGGTAATGGAAAATGCACACATCATGGGAAAGGTTACTGTTCTTCCAGAACATCTTCTCACTTGGTTCAGGGCTCATCCTTCTATATAACTGTGCCGGCACTACTGATGGTTGTTCTCCCTGGGCTTAATGTGGCAGTTGAAAGATTATGGCATTTTCAGGAAACCACAGTGCAGTGATTGTAGTGATTATCTGGCTAAAAGTGATGCTATGATTTAGAATAACTGCTCTGTTTATGTGCAATGGTAAAAGTCAGTTACTGCACTATCTTGCACTGTCAATTTAGCTTTTTTTTGTGTACTTCCCTAACATGGCATCATGTAAAATATGAAAGTAAGCTGGAATTAGAGGACCCCTTGCCCTGCTCTGCCAAAGAAAGCATGTCAGCTTCATAAAATGGTGCAGTTGAACTTAATTTCGATGATACTTCTGACATGTTCATCAGAATACAAGGACCAATAAAAATGTATTATCTATCTATATACAGAAGTTATTTGCTAAAATCTGGTAAATTTTAAAAGGATTCTGTAAATTAGAAATGTTATTAACTTCAAAAAATGAGTTAAAATTATTTTAAATACCAATTTTCTTATAATTTTGCAGCTGCATTTTTCATTTTTAGATGTCTCGGTCCCATCTTCTGCCATGTCAAAGACACTCTCACCCATACAGACATACTCCATGGAAAAAATTAAACTGACTATATACAAACTGCTGCCAAATGAGAAAACAGTTAAATGGAAGAGGAGGAAAATAATTTTCTCTGGATTTCTTTCACGCACAGTGCTATTACTGGTTGAATATCTTTAGTCCAGCACCCTCAGAATCTGACCAGTGCCAAATGAGAGAATTTGCTGGACCACAGAAGGTCAATGATATCTAGGAACATTATCAACACTTCCACTGCTTACTGGCTCTTGGAGGACATTTAGGTGTAAATTACACCTAAATAACAGCACAGAACACTGAGAGCCAGGGCCAGAGGCTGTAAACAGTCTTTCTGGGACCATGAGAAGCTTGGTCATGCCCATGATAAGTGGTTGTCCAGCTAACCAAAATCATGCCTGATTACAGATGTTGCTAGACAAGTATACACCAGATTAGAGAGATTCAACTGGTAATTATTTATATTACAGAACTCACACAGCCACTCCAAATAAAGACAAGGATCCCATTGTGCAAGGAACTCTACAAACACATAATATGAGACAGTACTAATACCGCTATCCAGCCCCTGGCTGATTTGGGGTTTTTCGTCTCTTTTCCTTTATCACATAAAAAGTCAGCCAAAAACAATTTTTCAAACAAGTTTTCTTTTAATTATTATTTTTAAGTATCTGAACACTTGTCAAAGTCTTTGCTTGCCTCAAAGACAAATAAATATAACAAAACCTACTCTCAGAAACTAATGCAATAAAGTAAATCATAAAGAATTAAACGTGAATTTTTTGTAATTAGAAGAGCAGACTTCCACAGGGAATCAAAAGAACTATACCTGATCTAGTACATTACTGAATCTGGACTTCCAAGGGAAAAAGGAAAAGAGTTTAGCTATGATTGTGAGCCTCAGTGAGGGACACTTAATACAGAAATTGTGAGTAGAAAGGAAACACTTTAGTTACGCTGAAATGCTGTTAAGCAAACATTTATGATCCCTCATGTTTCAGTTCCTCCTCCCCTCAAAAAACACACACACGTACACAGACTTACCCCATCAAGATAAAAGACCACCTCAAAACAAGTTATATACAAACCATCTATTAAATTGACATGATTATGACAAAATTAATCTGCTTATATTGACGTTTGATAATGAAATGACAGGCATCTTCCCACAAACTAAACCAAACTACTTCTGCTGTCTGCCACTTACAAAAAATAGCATCTGTCTTTACTCAAGAGGTTTACTTAGAACAACTGACAGGCACAATGATGGAAAGAAATATACTGCAAACAGAGCTGGTCCTAGGGGTGGGTGAGCTGAGTGGTCGCCCAGGGCTACCAATTGCAAGGGGCTGCCAAACTGGCCTGGCCTGTGTGGGGCTGGAGCCAGCTGGCGCTTGCTGAGCAGGGACAGGAGAGGGGCAGGGCCACAGCTGAGCAGCCTGGGTGTGCTGCAGGTGGCCAAGGTGCAGGAGGGCCTGACAGGAGGGCATAGCAGCCTGGAAGGCACACCTGCCCACACTCACTTCCCCTCCTCCGCCTGGCAGCCCCCATTTGCCTGGGGCAGCCAATTAGCTAGGACCGGCCCTGACTGCAGAATCACAACTGCGTTTGGGAATTAACTCCACAGTGGCTCAGGCTAAAGGATTAAAAGTTGATGTTAGCCATTCATGTGGAACAGCAGCACACTGTAAGCGTAACTATTTTTAAGTCAATATTAAGATTCATGATACTGAGGTCAGAAGGAAACAACGTGAAACTGAAGTTTTAGTCATATGAAGAGACTATACATTGTTTTTCCTCAATACTTTCCCTGCCAGCTAATGCACACTCAAAAATCGGAGAAGACTACATTTTAATACTCAGAATCAAGGAGCTGTAATGGCAGTCCATGTGTATATCACTCAGCTTAGACTCAAATGAAATTTCAGTTTCACATAGTCTTCTTGTTCTCACTTTCATTACTGTAAACTGGTGGCATCAGACATGCTTAATCCAGAGACAGACTACAGGAAACGTCAAAGAAATTGATGCAATAGTATTTGAAGCTTGTTACACAGGCTGCACTTCCCTGGTCTGGCATGGATGGGAAATGACCAGTCCCAAACAAGAGAATTTGCTGGACAAGCTGAGGTTTCCTGCCACTGGCCCCCAAGTCACTAACCCTCCCTGCCTCACCTTCCCAACTCAGCTGCTCACCCATCGGGTGCTGTGTGGTCACCCTGGCCTAGGCTGCTGCTGAGACTCCTGCCCATGCTGCTGGGGGACAACATCTCTGCTTTCGGCTTGGCAGGGCTGCGGTTCCAGCACAGTGTGGCTGCCACATGCCTATGCCCTGTGGGACTACCTGGGACATGGCTCTGGCCCTGCAGGACTGCCAGAGGATGCTGGCCCGAGCCCTGTGTGGCTTCCCTCCCCTGTCACAGGGTTACTGGGGGATGCAGCCTCTTGCATGTCCAGCTGCCCCCCCACCCAAGGAACACTGGGTCCAGTCCCTCAGAGCTACCTGAGGACATGGGCTGCAGCTTGCCCTCCTGCCCAGCTCTCTGGTCCAGGAACATCCCTGTTCCTGCCGGATGAGGGATATTGCTGGGGAAGAAAGTGCCAGTTTTAGGAGGTGCAACCTGTACTGCTATCATTCGCGCTTCCTTCCCTTTGGGTCTTTGTTTTGCAGTAGAAAGATGTGGCACCCTATTTACATTAAGATGAGGGCAAAGTGTTTTGTTTAAAAAAAAAAAAAAAAAAAAGCAAAAAGAATGGGACAACATACTGTAGAGATGGCTTAGGCTTCCTACCACCAAAACCCTCACAGATCAACCAATTACAAATTAACCACAAAAGAGAAAGCAGGGGCAGGGGAAGAAATAAAACACAAAATACTGCTTTGCACTTTAACATAGCTTAAAGCAACAGTCAGCTAACACTGACATGATGCTGCAGACAGGCATTTAACTTGGAAAACTGCCTATGTAGATGACCAACAAAGAAATGCAAGACCTGGCAATAACACATGTGCTAGATTAAAATCTTAATTTCCACGGCATCACTGCCTTTGAAGTCCTACTCTCCTGAGGCCTTTTAATATCTGAACAACATATTCCATCATTATATATTTCTGAAGTGTAAGTTACAGGTCCATAAGAGTGTCTCATCTTAATAAAGCAAAACAGCTAAATAAATAAGGAACTTGACATTTGTTTTATGAAAATATCGTAATATAAAATGTTCCTATTTGATAAGCTTATTGAATTTCAGATGGCTGAAAATGTTTGCCTATAATCATATAGTCTGATTAATTGAAATGGCAGCTAAACTTGGCTATTTGATACTAAGATGATTGTTTAAGGAATTAAGCCTTAACAGAGCTACTGGAATAAGAGGAAACTGACCCATGAAGGTATAGCAACCTTTTGTAATCCTGACCCACTGCATGTAGCTGGGCCAGGAAATAAATTCAGTTTTATCAATCCTCTGGTTTTTATTACATTTCTGCTCTCTGTTCCATATCAACACTGCACCAATGACCTTTACTCTGAGGAGATGCTGCACGCAAATGACCCTCTCTCCATGATAATTCACCCTTATTTTCAATTAAAGATACTAACTTGCAGGAGTTATAAGGTTAGATTTGATTTGAGAAAGTCTTTTGGATATCTGGATTTTGAAATATTACAAATAGGACAATGATGCATATGTTCCCCCAGGCAGCAGATAAAATAATATATAACCCTGAAGTATACTGCTATTTTGGGAATGGATGACAACTGTCAAATACACTGACAGGCCAGAAGGCATAAATGTATGGGATGGCAGCACAGACACTGTTAAACCGCAAAAACTACAGAAATAAAATAAATAAATACACCCTTTTAAAAAGTTGTTAAAATGTTCTTTGCTCGCACTAATAGGAAAAGATGTAATCTTGCCAGAAGAAATATTTGAGTATTCCTTTATAAACATCTCTCTAAATGTCACAGGTGAGAACTATATATGGGCTATAAGCTCCAGAGACAGATCTAAACCAAAACTCTGGATATGAACCATGCTGGGCTTGGAGGACATTTGGATTCAGATCCAACCTTCACAGCACAGGTGGATTGATATTTGCTAAGCACCATGCTGTACATCAAACAGCTATTCTGAATTAAGAGAGAAGAAAACCCATTGTATGAAATTACCCTGTATGATTTGATGAAAAACTGCAAAACTCTTGTCAGTGGGATCACAGATATCAGGACCATATTATGATTAAAAAAGGCACGTGTTTGCCACTTGCACTGTGGCACAAACAGATGTACGTATTTTTTCTTGTCCTGTGTATGTAAAAAGCTACCTTTCAGCAAAGTATTTTCAACAAATAAAATATGAGAAATCAAGAAAGCTCACTCCCTTCCTCCAGTTAAGAAAAAAAAAATTGATCACACTTCTTGTTACACCTAGACCTGACTGGAAGTTACAGATAGCTAGTGCCATCATTACTGTATAACTTGTTTTTCAAACTGTATATAGGATTAGTAGCCCAGTCTTTAGTCAGAAATACTATGAGACAGACTTTTGCAACACAGCTTTCTAATTCTGACTAGCAACAGATTCAGTTTTTCCAAATTGAGTCTAAGCATAGACTTAAATGTAGCTGTATTTCTTTATATCCTATTATAAAAACAAACAAGAGTTTAAAAACAAAAATTCTACTCTTGTCACATCAGGGCCTGATCCCATATTTCTTGCAGATGCAACACTCCAATAAATGTCAATCAATTTATTCAAAGTAGCACAGGTTAGACTCTATGCCATTTTTAATCTATGTTTTCCAGAACAAAAAGCTAGTACACAAACTCAATGTACCATCAAATCTGACTTAAATAAACTTCTGCCCAGCTACCCAATAGTTACGCAAAACAGAAAATTAAGATTTGAAAAAATACTAATTAAGAACAGAAAATTTGAATCTGCTTTAGATGAAATCTAGCACAAAAGAAAAGGTTACTTTTAAAATCCACATACAAGTTGAACTCATATAGTAAAACAAAGTTACAGCAAACATAACCTCAGCCTCTAGAGAGCCTGTCAAAAGATACTGTATGTAAAGTAAGTTTTAATCTTTAATCTGCACATTAAAGTATTGAAGTTGTAATTTGTAACACATCAACTTCTTGCAAATGTGGCTGAAATGACTGAAGTTTCTCTTGTAGCAACCTAATTAGCTTGCACAATGTTAAAAGCTCTGAGTCATAATTTCTAAAGCAACTAAAAATCA
This sequence comes from Carettochelys insculpta, assembly GCF_033958435.1. Lineage (NCBI taxonomy): Eukaryota > Metazoa > Chordata > Testudines > Carettochelyidae > Carettochelys > Carettochelys insculpta. The sequence continues at coordinate 227,572,673 of NC_134138.1, forward strand.
CTTTGGATTTCACACATTTTTAAATAGACTGTTAATTTTGTTGAGGTGCACAGCCAAAAACAACCATAAAAAACCCTAGTCAGGTTGCTTAACAGTTGGCTGTTGTGCTGTCACACAAGACTTGGCTTAAGGGACTGCCAGTTCCCTAATAGGTAGAGACCAAATGCTTAATTGGAAGAGAGATGTGCATCACTGGCCTCGTTATTATGAATTATGGTGACTAAGGAACACTAGGTTTATAAGAGGATATAAACAAAAATCCAATAAAGTTTACAGAAGTTAACCACTGTACATAACACATTTGCTTCAAAATACGGGGTGAAAGAAAATTTGTGACAATACGGTGGAAAGGTATTTTTACTGGAGCTTGTTTGGAATGATCTAAATAACAAATTTGTGGTTTATTACACTTAGTAATAACAGTCTTCTTAAAGGCCACAACAAAACACCCTGTTTGTGTGTGCTCTTACACTCTAACAGGCTAATATGTATTTTACCTAGTATCTCTTCAAATACTGGCAGTCCATAGTGGCTTAAAAATTACAAAACTGACAATGGTCCTCTTTTACATAATTTTAATAATTCTCACTCAGAGCAGCATTTCTGAAAATCATGTTGCTTGTTTAGACATTCATTTAGGGATCTTAGGGATTTAAGTTTGAGTATCTGACAATTTTGCCTCAAAATGTCTTACTAGTATATATTCAAGAAGAACAGATAATTCAACTGAGATTTTTGTTTTTAATCTGAAAAGAATAGATGGTAAATTTCTGCCACATGAAAGCATTTCGTGCATATAACTTGGAACACTCCAACAAACCAGTGGTAATTTTTTTTGGACTACTGTGCATAATTGAAGGTATGTTATGTTATTACTTATTCAGCTACTTGAAGATATTTCAATTTATCCACATTTCTACAGAATATGGCTAAATTCCCAGGATAGCAGTTATTTAAAATGTTTATAATATCATACTACATATGCGCATTATTGATTTATGACCTCATAAAAAGGTAAGAGCAATTACACTGCAGGATGTATGACTCATATAAGATCATAATAAAGCATTACCAGACTGAAACAAGTTTCTGAGGAAACAAATGGACTTTATGAACAGTATACACATTTTAAAAGTAAGAACACTATTCATAACCTTAAAAGAAGACAATTAATATGCCTCAAGGGTTTTTTGTTAAATGTTTGCTACTAATGTGAAACACACCAGAGGACCCCAGCCTCCAAAAAACCCCCAAAAAAACAAACAAAAAGAACCCCCAAGTCTTTTAACCCTTTTATTCATTTAGAATATTGGAGATTGCTAAAAGCAATTCTACCCTGGATATCAAGATTTGAGAACTTCTGAGATTAGAAAATATTCACTGTTTTCCAAATTTATATACCTTAGGTGCCATTTTTAATTGATGGAGATGTTTTATGTCTTAGGTGGATTTTATATGTTAATAACAATCTTGCAGACACTTAACACTCTCATTTTGATTCCTTCGCAGAATTGTCTGTGACCTACAGCAGAACTATTTGCACCAAATGCTTAACATTAATTTCTGAGAAAATTAAGCAGTCCAACCATCCAAACAATTTGGCTATGTCTACACTAGAAGAATCTGTTGACAGTAACGTCTGTCAACAGAGTTGTGCTGGCAGAAATTGTGTCAAGAGAGTGTATTTACACACAGAAGCAGATCAACAGAGCAATCCACTCTGTTGACAGAGAGCAGCCAGACTGCCCTGCCCTTTGTCGACAGAATGGCTGATCAACGTAAGTCTCTAGTATAGACTCAGCCTTTAAGAATATGCTTAAAATTTAGTTATTGCTCATTTGCGCTCATTCCCTAGAAGAGCCACAACTCTAAATATTGCTTTGTCCTTATCCAAGATTTACCTTCTTGACTTGAAATGATTACTGAAAGCTGTTCTTGTTCTTCTAAAGCAAACTCTTTCATATGGGGCATTTTATCACCTGGAACTCTCAAATAACTGGCATTTTAACCATAAAGAAAATTTTCATTACATTTTCCATCAGTACAATATAGTGAAAGTAAATACAAATAAATACAGTATAAGTTTACAGTGTACAATACTAGTGTTGTTGGTAAAGTACTCTGCCTACATTTCTGTTTGTTTCTTAATATCTAATCTTGTTTATCTTTAGTGTTATGCATTGCTACGTATACCTCCCTATTATCCAAAATATCTGCATATCCCAGCAACCTCCCAGTCCCAGGGCTGCCAGCTATGAAAGAGCTTACTGTATTAATTTTCTTTAAGGCACAGACATACATGATAGTACCTTAAAGAACAAAAAACAAAAAAACCCAATGCACTAGACTAGACAGGAGAACACCACAAACAGACATCTTACAACAATAAAAACTTCTATGTACAGAATTTTTAAGGAATAATAAATAAAATAGGGTCTTGGCATGTATGTGTTACATATAGACAGTCCTAGTGAATCTATTTAAATAGGCAAACTTTCTTCAACAAAATCCTGCCTTAAGCAAAACTACTAATTTATGGTAGTTCTATTTTATCACACTGTTTTCCTACAAAAGTAGAGTTACTTAAGACACCTTTTTTGCCAGTTAATTTTCTACCATAAAATTTCTTTTTATCTAATAAAATACTTTCATATTTCTATGTCACCTTATTAATCAAAGGATATAAAGTTATTTTTAAAAAATCTATTATTCAAATGCTAAAACTCACGTGGGGGGGCAAGAAACTCTTGTAAAGACAGATCAACTGAGACACAGGACTCTTCAATAATGTCCAGTGTTGCACAGCCACACCAAATATTAATAAAATGAGAAAACCTTATTCATAACACTCTGCTGCAATATCTGGGAAGTACTGTATAATTTCTAAGGGTTTATTCTTTATTGCCCGATATTAAATTACTATATTTCTGTATACAGTGTAATCTGTTTTGTCATTTATAAAATAAGAATTCCATTTTGGTATCAGAAAGACTGATCTGATGAATTAGAAGCTGTTAAGTGTTCAATCTGTTAAGTGAAATCAAAATTTGGTTAAAATTAGAGTCAACATTTCCTCTACCAAACTAACAGTAGAGTCATCCCTTACCCATTCCAGAGGGATATTAATTTTCCATCTGGAGAGCCATAAGGGATCTATTTTATACAGAGGAGAAACATTTCCAGTACAAACACATGCATGAAAATATACACCAATGTCACCAAAGGGAATTGCTCAAATCCAAGAAAGTGAATTAAATCTACAGCCTTTGAATAACTAAAAGTCAATGGGAGAATGTAAAGATAGTTGAGGGATACCCAAATGTTGTAAAACAGCTTCTGGACAACAGTGTGAAGAAAAGTAGAATCAACACTCTCAACTAATATAGAGCTCCTAAAAGAAAAGAATCATGAATTAGTTTCAATAATGTTGTGATGTTCTTATGTAAGTCCAGGAGCACTTTTCAGCAAAACACACTGGTCACATACATCCTTTTAAATACATTCTGCCAGAGCAACTGGAATTAATCTAATCAGCAAGTCCTACACTAGCAAATGTTGAAAGATGAAACAGCAGAAAAGAGCATGTAATTAATAGCTGTGCACTCTTATGAATTATCTATATTTAATAGATATATTAAATGAAATGCTAGGACGTACAGGAATGATTTTAGCCTTAGTTGGTGATAAAAAAGAAGGTGTTTTAAATAGAACTGTTTTAAGAATAAATGGCTTTGTAGGTTTTAGGCAGAAGAGGGAGTCATCCTTCAACATCATTTCAGCCACTGTGAAGCTCTTGACCAACAGGAAAGATAAGTCTAGGAAGGAGGAGGAGAAGATAAAGTTTTCAAGTTTGTCCCTTATTAGGTAGTGTCTACACTAGACAGTTTTGTTGACATAAGGGGCCTTCTGTTGAAATAACTCAGGGAACGTCTACACACATAAAACACTCTGTCGACATAGTCTCAACAGAGCTCTGAATTTGTCTCAACAGTGTTATCCCTTGAAAATCTGAGGAATAACACTCTGTCAACAGAGTCCTGTAGACAGAAGTGCAGCATAGACAATTTTGTCGACAGAGAAGGTTTCTGGTTCCCTAGGCAGCCCTGTTTGTAAAGCTTCCGGTCAGCCATTCTGTCAAGACAGGGCAGGGCAGGGCAGTGCAGTCTGGCTGCTCTCTGTCAACGCAGCAGATTGCTCTGTGGATCTGCTTTTATGTGTAGACAGATGTTACTGTTGACAGATACTTATAGTGTAGACATAGCCTTAGAGCAGTGGTTCCCAAACTCTTTGGCATCGCACCCCCCATTTTGATTTTTGAGAAACCCTCATGCTCCCTGACTCTTCTTTACCACCATCCAACCCCCCTTTTAACAAAAAATTAAATTCATAATTTAAAATAAACTTGATATAAAATGTAATTTAAAATTAAAAATAAGCACAAATAGTTTTTCTTGGTCCCTTGCAGGTGCCTGGTGCAGCCCCAGCTGGCCAGCTACCTGAGCCCCATCCCAGCTGCCAGAGCTGACCATGACAGCTGCCTGCTCACCTGACACCTGAGCTGCCAGAGCCATCTGCCCAATTCCCGCGCCACCCAAGCCAGCCACTCACACAACCCTCAATCTCCCGGGCCAGCCTCCTGCCCTCCCACTGGCTACCTGAGACCCATGCTGCTGGGACCAGCTGCCCACCCACCAACTGCCTTCCCCAGCCACCGGCCAGCTGCCTGAGTTGCTCACCCAAGCCTCATGCTGCCAGGGCCAGCCGCCTGCCCGCTATATTGAGCACCTGAGCCCCACGCTGCTGGGGCCAGCCACCCACCCACCCGCCTGAGCCACCGGAGCCCCATGCTACCAGGGCCTGCTGCCAGCCCAAGCCACCTGAACCCTGTGATGCCGGGGCCAGCCCCCACAAGCCCCATGCTGCCAGGGCCAACACCCCGAGCCCCGTGCTGCCAGCCCAAGCCACCTGAACCCTGCGATGCTGGGGCAAGCTGCCCAAGCACCATGATTCCCACAAGCCGGCTGGCCGCCTGAGCCCCACAAGCCCTGTGAGCCATCTGCCCACGTTCCTCCCATCCGACAAAGCCAGGCACCACCTGCATCTGGCTCTTACCCCATCCTCATCCCCCTCTCCTGAGCCAGGCATCCCCAGCCTCCCATCTAATCCCATCCTTCTCCTCCCCCCAACAACCCATACTCACTCCTTTTTCAGGAGGCAGATAGCTCCAGATGCGTCTTAGCTGGCTGCCTGCTTTATATAGCAGCTGTGCCAGGGCACCCAAGTAAAATGCCAGGGGCTGAGAGCTGGAAACAAAAGCTGGCTCTTTCTTCAGGTTGAGGGGAAAGATGGGGGGCTGGGTTGCCTCACATCCCCCTGGAATTTCTTCATGCCCACCACAGGGGGGCATATCCCCCAGTTTGGGAAACCATGCCTGAAAGTAGTAGTGCACACTATAAGATCCTTTCAGTCTTTCTATTACGGAAAGGCTGCTCCTTCTCACTGAAAAGTATGGACAGGCCAGATGTTAAACTACTTCTCAGACCTCCATACATGGGAGACAATAGGCTTGGTAGAAACAAAGAGTCCTTCAGCAAGGCAGTGTCTGACCATGAATGCTGCCTTTGTGTGTTTACCTCTAACTGTTGTCTGGACAGCTCTCTTTTGTAAACATAAAGTGGGATGCCCAAATGAACAATGGAAATCTAAAGCAGGAAAATATATGTAATACTCTACTGATGACCCAAGATTTGTGTGATTCCCTCTGTGTGAGGCCATGTCAGATAGGGAAAGCTAACAAGATATTTAAAACTATCTACCCCCATTCTGCAGCTTGAATGCTCACTCATTTCTGTTTAACTTGATGAGTTTTTCCTTATACTCTAACTGAAGACAGTTCTTATTCATTAGGATCAATATCTTCAAGTAAAACTCACGAACACAAAACTCTCTCATTGGTGACTGGGCGGGGAAAGGTCAGGAATAACTATCTGCATAAATATGAACTCAAAAATATCTCATGACGGCCTCCTTTTTCTTCTGAGCTTGTGTCTGTGCTGTGCTAATGAAGGCAACAGATCAGATACCAGCGACAACTCTCATATAATACCAGATTATTATTCCTAAAATTCAGGCTTCAGCTATTGTTTATTCTCATACTGAGAGAAAGAGCTCAAGCTATGCTCCCCACAACCCAAACTGCAAAGGATGTTTTACTTGTACAGTAAAAGTTTAACTCGGAATAGACTAGTAGATACTGATTCTGAGTACTGTGTAGCATGACATAGGGCAACAGATACTGTGACTTCATTAGTTTAAAGACTGGTGTGCTCCAAAAGAAAACCTCCCTAGTGCTTTGAGGCTGTACTTTCCTTGATTAAGTCAGTATTTCAGGCCTTCAAGGAAGTAGACATCTATGAGTTTTGGAACAAATCTTTTGTTGACTATTCTATGTAACTGGCCACCACTTAAGAGAAATGCTACCTATCTCCTTTTTCAAATGCCACCCTGCCTTCCCCTTAGTTCCTTCTTGCTGGCCAACTCCAACAGAGTGCTAGGACGGCAGGTTTCAGAAATGACATGAGCAACATATCTCAAAGAACTGCAGTTATGAAGGGTTTGTAAATGTCTGTTCTTTGAGTCCTTGCTCATGCCCATTCCAATGCAGGTGATGCCCAAGCAGATAAAGGATGTTGGTTCAGAGTTCAATGACAAACAAGAGTTTAGTACGACTCTGCCTTATCCAGCACCATCTCTGGCCCTGTAGTTGATGGCATAGTGAATTGTGAAGATGTGGGCCTAAGACCTTGCATCCTTGTGGAATGAGCTATCAGGGCCAGAGCACAAAATTTCACTTGATCATAGCATGTGCAGATGCACGATGACATACATGATGCAATCCTCTTGGTCAAAGTAAGGAGACCTTTCATCCTGTCTGCCACTGCCATGAAAAGCTGAGTAGTTTTCTTAAACAATTTTGTCCTTTCTGCATAGAAGATCAGCACTTGTCTAGTGAATGTAGCTCTATTCTTGGCTATGTGTGCGCAGCTTGGTGTAGAAGACTGGGAGAAACATGTCCCAGTTATTGTGGAATTCCAACACTAACTTTGGAAGAAAGGCTGGGGAAGGGCACAGCTGGACCTCTTCTTGGAAGAAGACAAAGCTTGGAGGCACTGAAGTAAGAGCCCCAATTTCCATTACCCTTCTGGCACAGGTGAAATCCACCAGAAAGGCTATTTTACAGGACAAATAGGATAAAGAGCACATTGCTTAGGATTTGAATGGGGAACCTGTGAATCTTGACAGTACCAGTTGAGGTTTCAGGGTTCACTTGTGGGTACAAACGTCCAACTCCTTAAAGAAGTAGCCACAGAACGTATCAGCAGAAATGGACCTGCCATTTTTCCTTGTCTGGAAAACAAATTGTCTCCAGGTGTACTCTAACTGACTATACCAATAGCTGTTAATACTTCAGGTGTAGCAAATAGTCCAGAATACTCTGCACTAATGCTTTGTTGGGTGACATCCTGTTCTCCACTGACAAAATTGAGAAAATCTTAAATTTTGCCAGGTTGTGGACCTAATGGATGCCTTTCTGTTCCCTAGGAGGACTTCTTGAATTGGACCTGAGTGTTTTAGCTCCAGGAAGTTCAGCCCTGGAGCTTCCATCCCATGAAACTGAGGGACTCAAATTTAAGAAGATATAGGCATCTATGATCCTGGGAGATGAAATCCAGAAACAGAGGTAGGGTGACTGGTGTTTACACTCAGGCTATGTCTACACTAGAAGCATCTGTCGACAGAAGTTACTGTCAGAGAACTGCCAGACTACACTGCCCTCTGGTATCAGAAAGTCCACAGATCGTTATGCCTCAAATTTTTGAGGGATAATACTGTTGAGGAAAATGCAGAGTTCTGTCAAGAATCTGTAAGCGCCAACATGCATTTATCCTGCAGGTAGGGCTGGAATGTCTGGTGGGCATGGCATACTGCTCTGCCTTTCCTCGTGTTGAAATGTAGCAAGAGCTCCTCCTGGAACCAGAGTCCCGAGTTCTGAGGACCCACCAGTTAAGTCCCCAATCCAGGCTGAACCATCGGTAATCAGAGACTTTGACAGCTGAGGTTTTAGAAATGAGACGTGCACATGCTCACCCTGAATCCAGCCACCATAAAAGAGGGAAGTACTACCATTGTGTCAAGGCAGTCCCAGTTTGGTCAGCCCACTGACACTAGCCCGGTACAAAGAAGTCTGAGTCACAACCTCATGTGTTTAACTGTGTATGTATGTGATACCATATGCCTCAGAAGTTTCAGGCAATTTCTTGACATGGTGATGGACTGATGTCTGAGGCTTTCTGATCTAGGGCCCAAAATCTAGCAACAGAGAGGAAGGCTCTGGCCTGAGGACTGCTCCTTTGAGTTACAGCTTTTGGACAGGAGAGATTGTTCTTTTTTGCAGATTCATGAACTTCTGGAATGTTGACAGCATTAGTCATATGTGTGCCTCTGCCTGGGTCCTGATGTGCCCTCTGATCAGCCAGTCATTGAAGTAGAAATATATCTAAATTCTCTGTTTCCTAAGGAAAGTCACAACTGCCATGTGCTTTGTGAAAACCCAAGGGCCCACTGGTAAGGACAGTGGACTCAAAGTACTTGGTCCACAATGAATCAGAGAAATGTTCTTTAAGTTGAGAGTGGTATATCAGTCCCCTAGATCCAGAGATGAGTAATGGAGACCAGTGGCCTTTGGGATTAGTAAATAAAGGGAATAAAATCCCTGGGCCCTTAGCTCCAGGGGAACATCCTCTACTGCTTCCATTCACAGGGGCATTCACACTTCTTGAAATCGAAGTTATTCATGAGAAGTGTTCCTGAAGAGGGATGGGGAAAGAGTGGGAAGGCAGGGAAGAACTGAACTGCAGGGTGTATCTTAGTCCTTTTGTGCACAGCACGCAGTGATATGAGGCAATATGGGCCCACATCTGATAGCAATGGGACAAACAGACCACAAAGACTGGGGAGGTTGGATACAATTACACTTCTGGTACACCGTCCTCATGTGTACCTCAAAATGTCTCTATAGACCCAGATGACCATCTAGCAGGGCCATGGGCCAATGAGGACTGAGGAGGAGACCTCCTTTTATAGCATCTATTCTGCCTCCCATTGTAATCCTGCCTCCACTATGGTTGGTAGAAATGAGCCAAAGGCTGGTGCTTGGAGTGCCTCCTCAATAAGGCTGTTGTGGGTAAGCCTAGTGACTTTAAGATGGCCCACAAATCCTTCAAGTTGCAGAACTTAGAATCTGTCTGCTCCAAAAACACAGACATGTTGAAAGGAAGATGCTGAACTGTTTACTGCTTTTCAAATGGAAATCTGGTTCTGCACTGAGAGAAGACTTGGTGGTGCTCTAACCTCTGATGCAGTAAGACTACAAGTACACTAAGATCCTTATCTGAGGTCTTTGGGCCTGACGGAAAGTCTAAAGGGTCCAAGCAGGCCACTGAACAGCTATATGCCACTTTGCAGGCCAGGCCATTGGTGAAAACCCTTAGCTCATACCAGTACTGGAAGATGAACTGATGCTGGCTCCTGAGGGATCTGTAGCTCTCTGATTCAGTCTGATCACAAGTCACTCCCCAATGACCAGAGGGAAACAGCATCAGATGCTATTGAAGAGTGGCGCTGGGCGGGAGGGTGACATGCTGAGAAATCATTGATGGTTTTCTATGTGATAGCACTTGTGGCTGACACTGTAGTCACTTTCATTTCCAGTACTCATTCCCACCTTGGCGGGGAAAACAGAATTGGGAGGGACAGTGGGTCTCTTGCTATCTCCTCATATGCCTGTAGCAGAGATGGAAGTGCTAGCACTGCACTCCTATGGCTCTCAGAGGAGAGTCCAGTGCAGAGTCCAGTGTAAAAAGTATCCAAAAAGTTACTTGAGTACAAATGCAGCTATGGCATGGGGTTAGGGGTGGTGGAGGAATGTACTTAAGCACAACTACTGGTGTCCCTTTACTTACACACACAAACACACATCACATCTATGAAATAAAATGAAAGCAGCTGCACTTTTACTCAAGTAACATTTTTTCCACCTCTGGTAGAGTGGTATCAAATTCAATAGGTTCTCTCGCTGGGCTGTGGATGAAAATTTCAGACTGGTAGCCATTGAGCCTTCTGCTAGCTTTTTTGTGACTAGAAGGCTCTGCAGCTGGAGACTACCCTCTGTCCTCCTTTTGTTGTTTTTAATCAGTGGTACCGATGACTGAGGCTGGTGTGGAACATTCCCAGAATGTCTGTGTATCAGAGATCCCTCATGGTGCTGAGAAGCTCAGGATGTAGATGAGGAGTCTTTTCTTGGTGCCAGAGATGCCAGCATGCTTCTCACCAAGGTGGAAGTGTTCGGTACCAAGTCGTCCTGAGGGGTGGATGAAGAGCAGACTTCATGAGAGGCTCTCTCTGGTCTCTTGGCTACAGGGTTTGAACACCTTACAGATTCTGCAGCAGTCCTGCAGGTAAGGTTGCCCCACATACCTCAGTCTGGTCCATACTTACCGAAAGATTGATGTGCTGGCAGTCAATCTTCCAGGATTCAATTTAGTTTGCCTAGTGGACACGAAAGATCAGAGAGTTGCCATCAAACCCTGATACTCCTCACAGTCACGAGGGGCAAGGGAAGTCAACGGGAGAATTTCTCCCATCAACCTCCTGCCATGGGGATGGTGGCAAAAAAAACGATATGTCAACTCCAGCTAAGCAACTCTCATAGCTGGAGTTGCGTAACATAAAATCGATTTATTCCCTAGTGCAGATCTGGCCTTAGATTCCCACCCAGGAAAGTGGGGATCACTAATTGGCATGAGCTTATGGTAAGGCTCACATGGTTTAAACCCCAGAAAAAAGGCATGCCACACTGCTAAGGAACGGGAAATCTCAGAAATCAGGATCCTACCCTACTACTGCTCATCATCAACAATAACCATGGTCTCAGCAGCCGTTGGTGTCTGATTACTCTCTATTTTCTTCCATCTTTCCCTGTCCAGTGAGGAGTAGCTTAGTTTCTGTAGACTAGATCTGCACCAATATACTTTACCATCTATCCATTCTTTGTGAGGTCTACCCCTCCAATTCGAACCATCCATTATACTGAACACCAGGGTCTTGATTTTTCGTTCATTGTGCAAATATGCCCAAATAGTTGTAGCTTCCCTTTTATAACCTTCTGCAGCAGGTTCTCTTTCGGCTGTACCATTCTATATAATTCCTCATTGGTGACCTTCCGCATCTATCCTACTCTCAGAATCTCTCTCTATAACAACTCCTTTCAAACGCCAGTATTCTTCTCCAAATCTTTCGTTATCACCCAGATCTCACATCCATACAACATGCTGCTGAATACACACGTTTTCAAGATGCTCAGCTTTGTTCTTAAGCTAATTGCTTTGCTTTTCCAGATCTTATCACCTCCAAACTCACTCTTGCTTTCGCTATTCTAGTCGCTATTTCCTTCTTACAGTCTAGATCGTATGTTATGTTGCTCCCCAGATATGTGAACTTCTCTACATATTCTAGTTCAATACCGTTGACACTAATCTTCCTTCCTATTTCCTTATCTCCAAATACCATTTTTTGTTTTATCGATGTTCATAATCAGTCCGTACCTCTTCCCTTCTTTGTTTAACACCTGCACCATTTTCGCTAGCTTCTCCTCATCTTCGTCATTGATAACTATATCATCCGCGAACCTCAAGTTGTAAATTCTTTTCCCATGCACAGATATCCCTTCTACCTCTTCGTTGATCTTGTCCATCGCTCTCTCCAGATGTGTGAAGAAGATTCTTGGCGATATTGGATCTCCTTGTCTCGTACTTCTACTTGTTTTCAACCAACTTCCCAACTTCCCACATGTTCTCACCGCTGCCTCCGCATGGTCATTGATCTCCTTCAACAACCGCATCTGTCTGCTATCCACTCCGTATGACTGCAACACCAGCCTAGTCACTTTCTGATCTATACTGTCAAATGCCTTTTGAAAATCGACGAAGCAAGTGCACACATTCTTGTTCTTTCTTCGAGTTTTTCTGCTATCAGTCTTAGTGCCAATATCTGCTGTATCTATTATCGCTAGTTAACACTATAACTGTAATAATTAACTCTGGCCATTATACAGGCAACCATATAAACTATTAACAGGAAAAAGAGACAAAGTCCACTGGGCAGAGTGCTTCATGAACACAAGAACAAAAAAGTTCCAGCGACCATCACAGGTGAGAAGACAGAACTGAGGAGGCAATGGGGTCAGCAAGCACTTGCATGACAGTGCTAAGAGTGTGTGACTCCAGAGGGCATGAGACCTAACCCAACTGATACCACTGAGGGAATTTTTCTTCTGATAATTCTGCATGTGGTGTGCATATACCTACACTGGAATAGACATGAGCAAGCACTCTAAGAAGAATGGAGGTTCTGAAGCATTATATCATTCCCCTCTCGGTTTAGACACCGATTATAAAGTTGAACTTTCTAAAACCTGCATGAGGGACAGCTATTCACCTTTCTTCCATATGAGAAGCACTTACTAAGTTGTGGAGCAATAGGAGACTATTAGAATATTTTCTAAAAATGTTTACGTTCTTCGCAATAACATATGCTTCATCTCAGAAAATGTTACAAAAGCTAATTGATTAAATGTTTTTACATAAAAGAAGTGAGGTAACTCTAGTATTACAATAATCAAATTGCCAGTTTGTTTACCTTTGTGACCTCTCATAAAAGATAGGCAATTCACCCTGCTAAAGAAAATTAATATTGTTGCCTTAGAAAAACAGATTGTGTTGCTTATTTACCTCTAAATCCTGAAAGTGTAAATGTGTGTGGCAGGTCAATAAGTGGATCAAATCAATGTTTCTGAAGTAACATTTCCCCTAAAACAGATTTTTTTAAAGAAGCATTCTATACTGTGATTTTCTTTATTATGGCCATGATGAGAAAGTGATGAAGATGGAACTTTAATCCCTGGTGGAAAAGGTCACAGCATTAAGCCTACCTGACTAGATTTTCATTGTCTCCAGTCCCCTTGCACGTAGCACATTCAGTTCTTAAATCCTCTGACTTTGGCTTCTTTTGTAGAACAGACTGTCTTTGCCTTCTTTCTCTAGGAATGCGTTCCTATAACAGAAAAAAGCAAAAGGGGGGCGGGGAGCAAACATTTTCAGTTACAATACTGAAAGCAATATTTCACACCTGAAGTTTAATATTTTGTGAATCTAATTTAAAAAATACTCTATTATTCCAACCTCAGGCTTTTCTTCTTCAGGCACAAAGCTTCGTTTTCGTCCTCTAGTTCTCTACAAGAAAATATATTTAAGAATTAATTTAACACAAAATGTATTTACAGTTAATCTACTGTTCACAAGACAAATAACTGCAGGAATTTATAAAATGGTAAACTTTTGAAAGGGTACTCAGATAACCACAATCACAAATGTTAGAGCACTCTCCTTAGTCTTTTGGAAACACAGAAGCAAGAAAAGAGTATGTGATTACATTTATTTCATGTGCTGGATTCCAGGTGTGGATTTTTGTGCCAGAAAAATACATTTCAATGGTTTTCGTGTCTCACACATTTTAGAAAAATATGCAAACCTTATAGAGATCACTGCAACCTAACAAAAATATAATTTAAACATAAGAGAACAAACTATTTGTAAGAGTCCAATTCCTCACGCACATATGCAAATACTATGCTATGTCAACTAGCTCTAATCACCTACTGTTATTTATCTGAATTGAATGTTCAATAAAGCACTTTAACCCTAACTTCAAATCTTTGACCCCTCTAGAAGGGATACTTCAGTTCCTTTTCAGCTTCATTTGAGCAGAGACATTTATACTCCAGAATGTTATCCAAAGTCTTTTATAGGCTGAGCCAAGATCAGCAGATGAGAAGGGGGCCAGAATACACTTTTGACATCTAAGTAGTAAAATGATGAAATTCTAAAGTGTAATGTAGAGATTATCTTGTAACAATGGAAAAACTTTTACATATCCAGATTTTGACATCCGAGGAAACTTTAAGCATTCTGTCCCTGAAATAACCAGAGAAGGTTTGCTTGTACATAAAAGGGCAAAAATAAAACAGTAAGCATTATTCTTTCTACAGCTAATCTGCTGTGGAAATTCTTACAACAGGTGTGCAGTGTCATGACAAGAACAGCTACTGTGGTAAGGAATTTGAAAAGGAAAGGAAAGGAAAGGCAGAATTTTTGAGGACTGTAAAAACAAACTACTTCAAAATTTAGTAAACATGTACACACTTAAATCAGGACATCGGTGAATGTTTCATCTTTTTTTTACCTTCCACTCTGTCAATGTGATTAAGAAATTAAAAAAAACAAAAACAAGAACAAAAAAGAAAGAAAGAAAGAAAAAGAAAGAAAGGCTTAGAATATAAAAGTTGGGCATTTTTTTTCAAAAATAGGTAGGAGGCTAAAAGTTAGGCTCAAAATCTGTATGGAGGCATCTTCCCTATTCAGAACACTCAGTGACAACAATGGAAGCTGACAGAAACTCAATAGAAAGAAAAACATTATTTAGGTCCCTAACTATGAATTTAGCAGCCTAATCTTAGACCTCCTCTATTTTTGAAAATCTTGATCTGATTCTTCAAATACACACTAAACATACATATATACCAGTTTTCACATGTGACAATTAAAATATTTAACGTAAACATCTTAAACTTTTGGATTTTATTTTACATATATAAAAACATAGAATATCATCTGCTTTCACTGTTTGTGAGCAAATAGAATAGCTCCATTGCTCAATAAATAGGGGGAAATGATAAGTCTTCTTCTACGCAAGTGAGTTTTTTCAAAAAGGCCAGGGCTCTTTTGAAAAATCCTGCGAGTGTTTACACACAAAATGTGTTCTTTGGATAGTGAATTGGAAAAAGGCTGCACTTTTTCCTCGCAGTGCACTTCTGCTCCTAGATAAGGAAGAGCACCTTTTCTGAAATATTATTTCAGTAAAAAATGTGTGTAGACACACCTGGGGTCTTTCTTTTTTTTTTTTTGAAAGAGCAGTCCTCCATGATGCCAGATTTTTCAATCCTCAGCATTTTCTGGCCCTTCTTTCAAGAGCGTCTGAGGATGGCTGTTCTCTATTGAAAGAGCAGATTGAACTTTCTATCCACTTTTTTGTGTGTGGTCACGATCTTTCAAAAGAAGTGTTTTTGGAAGACATCTTCCAAAGGAACTTCTTTCAAAGGACTGCCATAGTGTAGCCCTAGCCTAAGAGAAAATATGGAAATTGCAGAGGTTCTTAATGAGTTCTTTGTTTCAGTTTTTACCAGTAAGGCTGGTGGGGATGGGAAGCCTACAACAGTAAATGCTAGAGAAAAGAAAGTTGGTTCAGAGGTTAAAACAGGAAAAGAACAAATTAAAAATTATTTGGAAAAGTCAGATGTCTTCAAGTCACCAGGGCCTGATGAAATGCATCCAGAAGACTGGAAAAGAATAAATATGGGGTCTATCCATTAAAAGGGGCGGGGGGGGGGGGGGAGAAGACAACCCAGGAAACTACAGACTCATCAGCTTAACTTCTGTGCTAAGAATGATAATGGAACAAGTAATTAAGGGATCTATCTGAATCCATTTGGAAGATAATAAGGTGATAAGGAGCAGTCAGCATGGATTTGTCAAGAACAAAACATGTCAAACCAACCTAATAGCTTTCTTTGATAGCATAACAAGACTTGTGGATGGAGGACGCGGCAGATGTGGGAAACCTAGACATTGGCAAAGAAACTGGGGATATACAACATAGATGGGACTACTATAAGGAGAGTGCATAACTGGTTGGATAAAAATTCTTAGAGTCTCATTACCAATGGTTAACAATCATGCTGAAAAGGGATCCACAGGGATCCGTTTTGGGATAGGATCTGTTCAATATTTCATCAATGATTTAAATAATGGCATAGAGCGAACACATGTGATACCAACCTGAGAAGGTTTACAAGTGCTTTTGACGATAATTTATAATTCAAAACAATCTGGACAAACTGGAGAAATACTCTGAGGTAAACAGGATGAATTTCAATAAGGACAAATGCAAAATACTCTACTTAGGAAAGCACAGTTTCATGCTGGGCTGTCAATTGATTAAAAAATTAATCATGATTAATCACACTGTTAAATAATAATAATTTAGTTTTTTAAACAAAAATTAGCCTTTGTGTTTGTACAGAAAAGAACTTGAACAAGGGAACCCAAAGGGACCTGAATCCAGAAAACAAACAGAATCCAAGTTTTATTTTTCTACAAATCTCCTGATTCACAAATCAAATCTCCCGGCTTTTGAATGGTTGGGGTTAGCAATATGGCAGGAGGTACAGCATGCAATTTTGCCCAACATGCACAGGATTTCCTAAAAATGTTAATTCTGCAATGAGACAGCCTAATGTACACCCATGCAGAGTCCTAGAATGGGAAAAAGGCATCCACAAGAGCCATTTTCGTGGTAGGACTAGGACTTTATTTGGTATTGTGCCTCCAACAGAGGCCAGTTTCAGACACAGGAAATTGAGCCAGCCAGCATGAACTTGGCTCATTCTGGGGACAAGAGTAAGGGGATTTCCTACCTGAGACCTAGGCGCGGTCAGCCTGTGACCTGAAGTATAACATTTCACCAACCCTCATTACAAAGTACATTGGCATGCTCTGGGCCTTTAGAAACATTTAATGACAACATTTAAGTTTACCGAGAGCTCTCTCTAAGCTCCCTAGATAATATACTGCACCTTCACCCAAGTATTCACATGGTTACCGTTCTGCAAGTTAGCAGTTTTCCAAGAGTTAATTCCAGCACCTCCAGCTCCCCCCCGCCCCCACTCTGCCCTTACCCAGCACCTAGTAAACTATTTTCCAATCAGTGCAAACTTTTTGTTAAGTGTGGTAAAACGCAGCTGGGTCGAGCAAACCTGCTGCAAGTCGGGGCTTGCAAAATTAGTATTTATAGTGTCTAAGGGAATCCAAAGCAATCTCTACTGCAGTAGTTGAATCTCTGCGTTGGATTACAACAGCCCTGTGTGCTGGAAGGTGTAAAAAGCAAGGCTGTCAATTAACAAGCATTAACACACACTAATTTTTTTTATGCATTAATTCTGCCTGTGTTAATTGTGCAGCCCTAGTTTTATGTATATAACATGGGAAGTGACTGTCCAGGACTGAGTACTGCAGAAAGGGATATAGGGTCATAGTTTACCACAACCTAAATATGAGTCAACAGTGTGATACTTTTCAAAGAAAGCAAACATCATTCTGGGATTTATTAAAAGGACAGTTGTAAGCAAGCTACAAAAAAGTAATTCTTATGCCCTACTCTGTGCTCATTAGGCCTCAACTAGAGTATTGTGTCCTGTTCTGGGTGCCACATTCCAGAAAAAAGGTGGAGAAACTGGTGATGGTTCAGAGAAGAACAAAAAAATGATTAAAGGTCTGGAAAACAAATCCTATGAGGGATGACTGAAAGAATTAGGCTTGTTTAGCTTGGAAAAAAGAAGACAGAGAGGACATGATAAGTTTCTGAGCACCTAAAATATTGTTACAAGGAGGAGGGAGAAAAAAATATTCTCCTTAACATATGAGAATAGGACAAGAAGCAATGGGCTTAAATTGCACCAAGGGAGGTTTAGGTTGAACATCACAAAACATTTCCAGTCAGGATGGCTAAGCACTGGAATAAATTATCTAGGAAGGTTGTGGAATCTCCATCATTGGTGATATGTAAGAGTAGGTTAGATAAACATCTGTCACAGATGATCTAGATGGTGCCCAGAACTGCAGTAAGTGAAGGGGACCAGACTCAATGACCTCTCACACACTTTTTTATATAAAAAAATTAATTATATATTTTTCTATGCTACAAAGATATTAATATCTTATTATTAATTTAATATCAGACCTGCAATTAATAGGAAATCAAAATGTTGTTGATAATACTACACATTTTCTCTTAAGTTTGAATGTTAATTCATTCTGAGTAAGTTGTGTCTAAATGCCTAAAATTAATGGAGAAATCCCACGCTATTAGTTGCCTCTCTCTAAATGTAATTCATATGTAATTGAAGGAAATGTTTCTGTACTGGGGAAATTAAAACTGTTCAATGTTAACTAGGACAGGAAAGTCAAAAGCCCCAAAACCCATTATCAAATTACACAGCTTTAGATGTGTGCGGACTGAAATACATAGGGAAAGTGATGCCAAATGTTGCTGGGCAGATGTTTGTAAAGCTGCAGCATTTACTATGTAACAGCTTTCACAGATACACATGGAAAGGTTAGGCAGATATTTTTAAAATTATGAAAGAAAGTACTAAAAATGATGGATTAAAGAAGAATGAATATATAAAAAATAAAATTTGCAACATATTTAAATAGTATATATTTAATACCATCTGTTTTCATTGGCTACTGGTATACAACAGATGGAATGGTTATCACCAAAAAGTGAAAACTATTCCAAGATTGCCAATCGACAACAGAACATAATTTATTTAATTTCATTCATCCTAATAGCACTAAGGGGAAAAAAAAAGACTTACTATAATGGAACAGAAGAGGTTTCAGTGATCTCTACAGCAACAAATTCTAAGGTTACCAATCAAGTAAGCAAGTCACACACAGAAGTCCACCTTGACAGAGTCACTACATTTATCTCTCTTAAATCATATTATTAACTGTGACCTTCATGGGCTAAACAGTTGGCACAATGTGAACAACACCCTTCCCCTCACTGCCCACCGAAACCTTTTTTAGTTTTAGAGAACAATAAAAGAGAAAATGAAGCTGAGAAATTCGGGGATCGTTCCAATTCCCACCCTTTGATACCATAAACATTAAAAAGAATGTCTTGACATACTGCTGCTTAGCTAGTTATAGCTAGTTGATGCATCTGTAAAAAAGGGTTAAAATGTCAGGGTCCTACGAGTAGGTTTGAATTTATGACATGTAGAGTACAGGCAATCCACATGCAGCAAGCATAGGGACAGCACTGTAAACAGAACTACAGATACAAAGGAGCCATACAGAATATACCTACAGGGCTCTCTATACACCTAAGCACTGCTTCCTACATTTGTAGAGTCCCACTGTCTTCCACAGCCAAAGTATTTCCCTTCTGCAGTGTGACTCCAACAGAAGGGAAAGGCTCAGCTGTGGGCACAGGCTCAAACAGCTGCTCTCTGCTGATGCCTTTACCTCTGCCTCCCTCCTGACAGAGTCTTTCATTCCCATGTGTAACTACATAGCAAGCATGGATGCAGCCTGCCTTTCACCAAAGCATGTAGCTACTTGTACTCTACATGCTACCAAGCGTAGACAAGCCTGCTGTCTGTAGAGGTTAGTAAGAGACATACACCAGCCTCTAAGAATCCATTTGGAGTACTCAGCACCTATTCCACTGAACACTCTCAGAACTTACAGACACCTTTCCTAAAGTAACAGTACACATAAGATTGTAAGAGTCAGCTCAGCATCACCATCATCACCACTTTGCTCAACACATAATACTGAGCTTACAGAAGTACACATAGTGAAAACAAAAATATGTTTATGATTAAAGAGGGATTCAGGAGACCATATCAAAAACAAAGAAGTTACCTACCATTTGTAACTGTTCTTCGGGGTGGGTTGCTCACATCCATTTCAAGTAAGTGTGTGCCCAGTTGTTACAAGTTTTTCCCCCTAGCAGTACCCATCAGGTTAGCTACTGAGTCCCTATGGGATGATGCCCTTATATATCACCTGTTCTGTTTCTTGCTGCCAGATACTCAAGAGAGAAGAGATGAGTGGGTCTTGGAATGGACATGAGCAACCCATCCTGAAGAACAGTTACAAAATATAGGTAACTTTTTTTCTTCTTCAAGTGACTTCTCATGTCAATTGCAAGGAGAAGATTTCCAAGCAGTCCCCCAGAGGAGGAGTCAGAGTTCAAGAAGCTGCCAACTGTAACATGGCTATCAAATGTGGCATCATTTGTACCCTTCTGTGTGATGGCATTATGTAAGGTAAAGGCATGGATAGCTGACCACGTTGCCATGCTGCAGACGTCCTGAATGGTGAGAATGCTGCAGATGAAGCCTATTCCAATGTGGTTA
Source organism: Carettochelys insculpta (assembly GCF_033958435.1). Classification (NCBI taxonomy): domain Eukaryota; kingdom Metazoa; phylum Chordata; order Testudines; family Carettochelyidae; genus Carettochelys; species Carettochelys insculpta. The sequence goes on from NC_134138.1 coordinate 227,592,837, forward strand.
ATACTGGGCTGGGCTCTTTGCTACATCATAATATGTTCTGATACAGACAAATGATCCAAGAACAGATGTTCTGAAACAAAACAGGGAGACCCTCCTTTCTTCCAATAATAGCTATTAAGAGCTGTGTTAACTTCCAAAAATGGCCTTGTTTGCTCCTTGCAAGGGGGGAAGAGCAGGTGGAACACTAACACCTGTCTGACATCAAGAGAGTGAAAAATGCATTCCCTGTCAGTGATGTGGCTTAGGGTAGAACACTGGCAGAAAGACGTCCTAATTTGCATCAGTGGCAACCTGGCATTCTGTACCAGATACATGCAGCCAGCCATAAGACGGAGCAACTTCACAATTTTCACGGTCAGTGGTGAATCTATTGAGATCCATTTTGAGCACTCACACCAAGGAAATGAGCTTCAAGGATAAAACCCTTGGTCAGGGTAAAGTCCAAGAGAAACCCAATGAAAATTGATTTTTCCCACATTTTGAATGAGACCTAACCTGAGAAATATCATGCACAGTCCTCCACTTGAGCCAAAGATTGACCCTTGATCAGCTAGTCATCCAGGTATGGGTAAACATGCACCTGCCATTTTGGCAGGAAACCCACTACAACTGCCATGTTGTCTGTGAACATACCAGGGACTGATGAGAAGCTGAATGGGAGGACCAGTAACTAGCAGGACACTCATAAGCATGGGGTCCTCCTGAATGTCCAAATCACAGAGGCCATCCCACGCAGGTGCTTCCTACACAGTGGATGAGGTGCCAGGTTAGGTGCCCACTATGGAGGCAAATGAAAATCCCCACGTATCCATGGTGACAAAAAGGGATCTGGACCTTGGCCCCTGGGCTTTATGATAAGCCCATGGGTTCCAGAATGGCCACAGAGTGAGTGACTGCCACAATGGCGGCCAGAACATCACTGGAAGTTGATTAGGCTCAGTATGCCTTGAATAATGAGATCAGAACTGGCTGCATGTGGTGATGTCTGACTTTGGCTCAGATTCTGAGGAGTCTGATCACAGGCTCTACAGCAATGGTCAGCGCTAAGTGAGGGTAACCAGTGCCGCAGCGTGGACAGTTTGCTATTTGATAGTCCAACACCTATGTGCTGGAGCTGTGGTGCTCTCGATGCCTCAGTTGTTGGCTCAGCCCATGCTACTGGCTCTGCCAGTGCCAGAAAGTGTTGTGCTGCCATCTCTATGAGTTCCCTGACAACCTCAAACATGTCAGGAGTGGATGTAATGTCCAATTTCTCTCTCTCTGTTTCTCCCATTCCAGGGAGTCTTAAAGGACCAGATTAAATGGTTCTGCCAGTCAATGGTGCTGTTTCTGAGCAGCAGCACCCTCATGCTTCAGTGCTCAGGCTGTTACAGAGTGCACCCTTTTGGCTTTTCTCTATTTCTTCTGCAGCACTGGCAAGCACTATTGGTGCTGAGTGTGTCAGTGCCATAGGTCTTTGGGCCTCAAGTCCTTCGCTGGCAGACTGGTGGGCATCCCGTGAGCAGGAGTTGCGATGATCTCCCCTGACCATAGCCCTTGGTCAAGACCCACGGGTTTGAAGCCTTGAGACCAAGACATGCCCCCGCTCCCACAGAAGAAATGGAAATGGAGTGGAGAGTAAACCCCACCCACAATTTATATATGCATTAAAAACTAAAAAATACTGCACTAAGGAGAACTATATGTAACAACTGTTCACAAGGAGAAGAGCTTGCCTGAGGCAAGAGAACAAAGTAGCTCCAATGATTATCAGGGGTAGTAAGAAGGTACTGAAGCAGCAGCAGACTGGCAGAAATCTATATTCACAGCCATACAGGCTCAACTCCAGAGGGCTCCTCAGCCAGCCTGATGGGTACTGTAATAGGAAAAGCCTGGAGCATATGCACCCACTTGGAGCTGACATAAGGAATCACTCGAAGAACAGTTACATAAAAAAAGCCATAGCACATATCCTAAATATAACAAACAAGCCATTCCCCTAACTCTTATAGAATCAATTACCCCTTTACTTTTACCCTGCAACATTTCAACCAGTTTGGTTGAGACTGCTTCTCATATAACAAGCCTGCTGGCTCACTACACTAACAGACTGAAGGAATACCTGAAGGATACAGTTTCAAAAGTTAATTTAGAAATTATATCATATGAAGGATACAATATTAAATTTCCATATAACCAGAAAGACTGAGGGAAGTATTTCTTCTGCCTTTCCTGACAGAAGGAGGGGGATTATCTTTTGATGATCTGCCTTTGTATTAATATATTACATAATGTCACAATGATTATGACTGTCCATTGAGAGACAAGGTTTCATTGGAGATCTTACATGACATTCTTTTGGTAAACTCAAAAGACTATACCTGTACCCCTAAATATTCCTGTGTCCCTAGCTGTTGGTATCGAGACGTCAGCCCTACATCACCAGGTAAACAAACATTCATTTGGGCATAAGCTTTTGTGAGCTAGAGCCCACTTTGTCAGATGTACATGATAAAATGGGTTTCAGACCACAAAAATTTATGCCCAAATAAATTTGTTAGTCTTTAAGATACAACAGGACTCCTTGTTGGTTTTTGATGAAACTGACTAACATGGCTACCCCTATGAAAGAAGCGATTTAACCTTGTACAGAGACAATGGTTTTTTGAGACGTGTCCCTCAGGTCCTCCATTGTAGGTCAGGTTCCATTTCTCAGCTGCTAATGGGAAAACTATGGTAGCAGTGTCCATCACACATGCACAGGAACTGATTTTCCTCGCGCCCTGACATACAGTTAGTCAGCACAGATGGGTTAACACACTCCCCTTCAGATCCCTCTTTACCATACAGTCATTGACCAAAACTCCAAAGTAGAGAGGTAGGAGGGTAGGTTATGTGGCACATACAGGGTCACACATATTGAAAAGTTCTTTCTCTTGCACACACAACTTCTCCCAAGTAGTGGCCCTATGGGTGCTGCAATCTAGGTGACTCCTGAGCAATGTATCCATCAGAGGGCTTAGCTTCAGTCAGGTCAGTTACAGATGACAGTGTTGTGGAGCTGAAGATGGTATCGGAGGCAGAGACCCAATAATTGCATAGCGTACTGTAAAATATGCCCACATCACCACTCTACAGATTTCTGAGATGGGAACGTTTAAGAAAAAAGGTAGATGAGGAGATTGACCTCATGAAGTGTGTGCAGCAGTATCTAGAGGTGTCATGCATCATATTTTGAATCTGGTGACATCTAATGAAGCCTGAGACCCTCTTAGAAAAATGTAAGACTCGAGTGGTTTGTGCAGAGAACCTATATTTCTTCCTCTAAAATACACAGAAGCACTGGGTTGGGTAGTGCAAGATGCTTGGTCTGCACTGGGACTTCAGAGTAAATTTTATGTTATCTCCTGGCAGGTAAATCCCTACCTGAACAGAGAAGACTTTTGGAATTTTTAAGGGAGTGAACAAAAGTGACCAATCCTTCCACAAAGAGCATGGTGCCTTCAAAAGGAGAATCTTCAACAGTCCATTGCATCTCTTTAGGGAAGCTGAAAAGATGTAACCACGATGCAAGCTGCATAACCATCACCAGGGAGACGGACCAAACTACAGCATCACCTGCATCAAGGGAAGACTGAAGAACTATTTTGCCTACTAACACTCTTTCCTGCAAGATAGCTTTCAACTTTACCATGTTGTGATTCTACAGGATGATCAATAAAGTTGTTGGTTTCCAACAGTTGATGGAGTTGTATTTTGCTGGTACAGCTAGACAATTAGTATTCTGAAAATTGAAACGTGGTTGAGAAATGCACTTTCCTTCAAAAGAGGTCCAAGCACTTGCAATCCAAAGGGTGGATCACATTTGGGGCTGATGGCCCCAAAAGTTTGTTAGGTCCACAACAACGAATTTGGAGGAAGGGTAGGAAAAAACAAATTCCATCTCCCTAGCCAGTACATAGTATTTTTTATCAGCTCACTTACAATAGGCTTCACCAGTACTGAGATCTGCCATATGGTTGGGGGGTGGGTTGGACCTTGCTGATGGGGAGGACTTTTTAGAGACTGAGGAACAGTGCAATATAGCAAGGAGTTTGTGGTGGCTGTCCTTGACTTCCTCCAAGGTTATCTGCAGTATGTCTGCAACCTTTTTTTGCAACCAGAAGTTATTAGTTATGGACAATGATGACGGTATGAATCTGGGGAAAGGGAGAATACACTAGTCCTTGGAGTCAACTTTTCCTTGATTTCACTCTCCTACTCCTCAGCAATCTACTGTGGGAGGACACTATAGCAGAGTGGGAAAGTCTTGAGAGCGCAGGAGAAAAATGGGAGCTTGAGAAGTGTGTAGATGATATGCACCTCAGTACTCTATGGATTCCAGGGCAGTAGAACTGGTAAAGGTGCCCATGGTTAGCCTACCTAGGGTGGTAGCGGGGCTGCTTGAGGGTATATTCAAGGAGTTGCTTCATAGTGGGCACCATAGGAAGCATTGGAGGAGTTGAAGAAAACGGTCTCCTCTGGCTGTCTGAATACTCACTCAAAGGTCAGGGTGCAAGACATTGGACTGCAGAAGACTCCTGCAGTAGGGGGAAACATACTACTGAAGTCCCAGTGTCAAGAAGGTGAGACTGGTATGTCACATATCTGGAGCTCTCTTAAGTGCCAGAATATGGGGAGTGCTGACTGATTCAGTGCCTCTGCTGGCACAGATGGAACTAGGTATCTTGCCCACACTAACCTCTCCAAAGTCAGACAGGTCACCAACGATGGGTCTGAAAGTATACCATATACTGGCATCATCATCTTATTTATAGTGCCTTTCACTTTTATTTTTATTTAGTCACTACCGTTGACTCAGAGCCTCTGCCCAACACATCCGTACGTGCATCAGCTCTGCCTGCCACTCCAGATCTCTGTGGTCTGTGGGTACCAGATTGGGATTGCTTCACTGGAGATTTTTTGCAGCTAGGTTGGGACACATTTGGCAAACTTCCCACTCTCTTTTTCAATCAGTTACAAGAGAAGTTTTGCAACTAATTTCAACCCATGATCCTTAGATACTGAGTACTGTGGGGAAGCTTTATGTCTTCCCCTCATGTCTTGCGCAAGACATGGGAGGGTTGGAGGTCTGCCTCCCTGAAGATGGTCTTCGGTAGGAACTCCCTGTCCTTTTGAAACCTAGGTCTAAGCTGCTAGCAGACATCATGCTTCTGTGGAATGCGGCTTTTTCCCCTAGGAGCATGCATAAGAAAAGTGTTTGTCTACCACCACAATGGCATCTTTGAAGGAGAGGCCCAACTTGAAGCTCAGTGAATTGGGTAAATTGCACTGGGGGGAAAAAAGGTGGTTTTTTTTTTTTCAGTTGGGATAGGGAAGAATAAAGAAAGCTCTACACTGAGGCTATGTCAGCTGTACATTAGTGCCACTGTAAGGTCTCCTTTATACCCACTCTATTCTGATGGGAGAGAGTTCTTCCATTGGCAATAAAACCACTACCCTGAAAGGAGAGCATCTCCCGATGACACAGGACTATGCACACCAGCACTTTTGTATGGGAAAATTATGTTGGTCAGAGGGTGATTTTGCATATCCTGACCAACTAACATTTTACCAACAAAAGTTCTACTGTAAACAACTCCAAGACTAGGAAAACTAACTCCTAGAAATTCTAAAGAAGTTAACTTTCAGAAACTCACTGCTGATGTCTCCATCTTTAGCCAGGGACAGTTGAGAAGGAGCTGAGAGGAGGCTTAGCCCAGGAAACAAGGAAAAACAGTGCATGTGTGGATCCAACAGCGGAGTTCTCTTATCAGCAACACTAGGTTACAAGTGCAGAAGAGCACGCACATGGACACAATTTGAAGAAGAAAAGTAAGTTTTCATTTTTTTAGTAAGTATTATCTTTGCATTACCAAACACTGCTATGGCTAAATGAACTGATTATTCTAATCTATCCCTTGCACACCCTCAATGACTTCCTCTGGCATTGAGTTCCACAGTCTAATCACACATGCGAAGAAATATTTCCTTCTATCCATTTTGAATCTGCTACTTTCAAACAGATTTAACATTCCTTTGTTCTTATTTTATGAGGACAAGAATGAGCAGAAGTTCCTGACCAACTTCCATGTGCCACTCATTATTTAATCTTCTACCATGCTCTCTCTCATTTACCTCCTTTTTAAAGGAAACACTCTTCATAGTACCCCTTACCATCTGACTCCCCTCTAATTCTTCAGTATGCTACTAAAGAATGAAGAGGGCATGGCCTATTTAACTTTTCTTCTTACTCACCTCCCAGAAATTGGACCCCAGCTTGAGACTTGTCACCTCGCTAATTCCCCAGGGTGAGCAATGTATAGGCGGGTGGTGAGGAGGGGTGGCCTCCCACAGACCCTGACAGAAATGAACCCCACTGTTAGACCAGTACAGGGGTCCATGACTGAAGTGCTCTCCTCCCAGGCCACACAGTACGAGACTTAAAAGTAGCTATCCTACAGCAAAGAAATTTCAGGACCAGACTCCAAAGAGAAATTTCTGAGCTACAATTCATCTGCAAATTCGACGCCCTCAGCTCTGGCTTAAACAAAGACTGCGAATGGCTGGCTAAATACAGAAGCAGCTTCCCCTCCCTTGGTGTTCACACCTCCAGATCAACTGCTGGTAGTAAGCCTCACCCTTGCTGACTGAGCTAACCTTGTTATCCCCACCCTTGCTCTGGCTTATTAATACCTGGCCCTGCAGATTTCCAAGACCAGCATCTGATGAAGTGAGTCTGTGCTCACGAAAGCTCATGCTCTAAATTAATTTAGAAATCTATCAGTAGTTCATGTTTCCCTCCAATATGAATAATTTACATTTATTAACACTGAACTTCATTAGCTATGTTGCACATTCACAACATAATAATAATAACAAATAATAAGTAATAACAAAGCACAGTTGGACCCGAGTGTCTCAGAGGGTGATTGAAGAAGTGAAAGAGATTATCTCCATTGAGCATCAAGAGGGAGACCAATATTTCAAAGGAGGAAGTAGAAAGAGCAGGGAAATGACTAAAGAACAACCAGAGCCCTGGAAATGATAAGATCATGGAAGAGATGATCAAATACAGCGAAGGAAATGTGATTCAGGAAATACATGGACTATGTAATATAACATGGAAAGAAGGGAAGACACCTAAGGAATGGACAAGTTCCGTACTAGTGACAATACACAAAGGAAGTACACTGGAGTGCAAGAACTACAGAACAACTGCTCTAATGAGTCATCTAGGCAAGGTGCTGATGATGATACTGACAGACTAAGGGAACTATCACCAGAGATAAAAGAACATCTAGCGGACAAGCAAGCGGGGCTCCGGAAAGATAGAAAAGGTGTATTCAGCAACATGTTGTGCGGATGTGAGACACAGGTGACAATGAAAGATTAAAAGAGAAGGATATTGGCATTCAAGAGGAGTTGTTATAGAAAGATCCTGAGACTAGGATGGATGCAGAAAGTCACCAATGAGAAATTATACAGGAAGATACAGCCGAAAGAGAACCTACTACAGAAGGTTATACAACAAAAGTTACAGCTATTTGGGCATATTTGCAGAACGAATGATGAACGAAAAATCAAGGCCTTCATATTTGGCATAACGGACAGTTCGAATAGGAGAGGCAGACCCCTCAGAGAATGGATAGATGATGTAGTAGACTGGTGCAGAGCTAATCTACAGAAACTAGACTACTCCACACTCGACAGGGAAAGATTGAGGGAAATAGAGAGAGAGGCAACAAACACCAATGGGCGCTGAGCCCATGGTTGTTGATAATGATGATATTCACCTACTTTAATCAAGTCCCTCATAATCTCCTCTGGACTTTACCAACTTAAAAATGGTCCATCTTTATCCACTACTTTACTAACATATTCAAAGAAGTCAAATGCATGAGTGAGACATGATTTTTCTCGGCAGAAACTATTGGTGAAATCCTATCAGCTTGTGTGTGTATGTAAGTATTTACACACATGATGATACTTGAAAACCCAAACACAGACTACATGGCAAATGCATATTTCTGCTACCAAACCGCATGTTCAATTCCTAGAGTGTCATCTTGAACTGATATCACTTTAGTTTATCTATTTATAGGATTTTTCAAAGTAAAATGTTTCACCTTGACTTTACCCTTTACACAGCATTTCATGTTATTTATTTGTTTATTTATATAGATCACCTGCTGGGAGAATTAGCAAAATAACAAGTAGTGGGTAAAAGGGTTAGTTACAAGTCACATCTCTCATTAGAAATCAAACCCAACTGTGCCGATCAATTTGGCAATAATTTCATATAGTTGAGGTAACCTTCACTTACAGGAAAAGAGCAGATTTCTCTCTTTTTGGAGCTCATTAGCAGGGATAACTGAATCACAGGACAGATTCAATTTCAATTACCTACAGCAGATAAGCTCCAAAACAGAGTCATTCATTTCTGCTGCAGTGGCTTGAAAAACGAAGATAACATTTAACATTTAAGTAATATGTGAACCACTTTAAAAACAATTCCTGATCCCAAAACATGTGCACATATTCCCAGAATAAGGCACTAACACCAACTCAGTAAAATCTGTTATATACACACAGAGGAAGCTGAAACAGCTAACTTCTGAATCATCATACAAGTTTACAATTCCTATGAAATCCCAAATTTCATAGCTTGTATATTGCTTCATTGATCATTTCAACTCCATTGTTTTAACTTAATTTCCATTTCATATTTTAGCCCTGATCCTGAAAACTCCTCTGCACACACAGATCTCCTCACAGAATATTAATTAATTTCAGGGGGCTCTGGCAAGGTACAGGGTTGTGATCAAGATGAACCAATAAAACAAATGTGGTCTTAGCTGTTATAGGAGGAACTGATACCTGGGGACCCCACCTCCCTTTCATATTCTTCTGTACAGGCTTGCTGATGAGGCAAGGTGGTGGAGGGGTGCGACAAAGGTGACATTTGCCCTGGGGCCTGGAGTTCTGGCTGCTGTCATTGCTATTCTGACTATTTAAAAATATTGGGAAATAAAGTTATGTTAAAGTTATTTAATTTCTGAAATCAAATATTTGAAAGCTAGGAAATGCAACCTTACTTCTGCCTTTGTTATATGCTTTAAAAAAAAAGTCTTTGATTACATCATCACATACTATTTTTGCACCACAGAACCTTTATTTCATTCCATAAGCAAGATGGACACACAGGTCAAAATTAAGGTTGCACAGGAAGCCCTAGGTTTGAGAACCTGACCTAACAACCTATGAAATTATCTATTAATGTATGCATATGTTGATATTTTTATATATAAAAATATCTGAGAGAGCAGTAGGTACTTCCCAGACAAGGGAAAAAATTCTCTAATAAAACTCTTACAAAACAAAAAGTCTTACAAAAGTCAAAAGTAATGAAACAATAGCAAACTGAAATGAAAGATGATTCAATTTTCATATATTTCCAACACATTATGAAACTAACTAAAACAAATCCAAGACCATTATATGATATTGAAAAAAATGCTCAAGTGCTGAACAAATACAATTATATACCCAGTACAGCATTTCTTAAGAGGTATTCTTGCCATTCTGAATTACGTACCATTAGTAGTTTCCAAATTTTACAAAAATACATGCAAAAGAAAAACAATTCCTATCCAAAGTTGACAAAATTAAGCACCTAACCCTGTCTTTATTAGCATACTGTTAAGATGTTTACATGATCAAGCCTGGAAATAACCAATATTTAAGAACATATGGGCCACTTAAAAATATCTTCTGTCAGAATTTTTCACTTGCAGTACTTAAAACAATATCTAAGGTTATCATAGATGAAAAGTTCAGAGGAAAAGGACTATTTGTTCAGTTTATTTATTTTGCACTTCTGACAGCCAGTCTCATTACTTTCCACCAGTTAGGTCCTGATCTTACAGAAAGGAATGCTCTCTGATAATTTTAGCCTGGTGCCTACTTCCAAATCTCATGCAAGGCTACTCAACTGTGTACAGTTATTTCTGTGTGATAGCAGTGAAATGTTTGGATCTTACTTTCCCCAATTTGTGTGGGCCTTTCAAAAGGCATGAGAAAAAAATATGCACACAAAATAGGAAAAATACTGTATCTGTAAAAATGGTAGAAGATTTGAGGGTCATAGTAGCACTGAAACTACATTTAATTTTTTTTTAAACTGACTAGATTTCAAATTGATAGTAACTTTTAAAATAACACTAACTTAACCAGAAAGGCAGCTGAGGTGGGTCAATATTAATACACTATTTACTTGATAACAACGGCAACTCAATAAACTACTTTTTGTCATTAATCACCTACGTGTTACATGATGTGAATATGAACACTGTTAAAAGAGCTACTACATTATTATAGATTTCCCATTAGATTTCACAAACTTGAAGAAGACTTTGTCTTTTTGGATAACTGATTTTGGAAGAAAAATAGAATTACCTGTTCCATACTTGATGTTCTTTGAGATGTGTTGGTCTTGTCCAATCCACAATAGGCATGTGTGTTTGCCACATGCAACAGTACTGGAAATTCTTCCCCTAGAAGACCATAGAGCAGTGCCTCTTGCTGTGGTATAAGGGGTGCTGCACTTTCCCCCACATTCATTTCCTTTTTGCTAGACATTCCAACAATGGGGAAGAAGCATGAAATTGACATGACTCAACAGCAACACATCTCAAAGACCACCAGTTACAGAACAGGTAACTGTCTTTTCTTCTTTGAGTGCTTGCTCATGTCCATTTCACAACAGGTAACTACCAGCAGTAGCCACTTGGAGGTGGGTAGGAATCATGAATGAGAAGAGTGTGGAATTGCCCTGTTGAACCCAGTGCAGTCTCTAGTCCAGGAGACAATGGTGTAGTGAAGGCGTGCACTGACAACCCATAACTGTCCCTGAACAGGAACGTGAGTCAGGAACACTGCCTGAACAATCAGTGGCAGGAAAATTCCAGACAGCTCACAGCAGGTATGAATGCAATGAGTCATCCAATCTGAAATTATTTGGGAAGAGAATGGCTGACCCATCATTTGATCAGCCATGGAAAGGAACAGCTAGGTGGATTTCTGAAACAGCTTAATTCTCTCTAGGTAAAAAGCTAGCGCCTGCTGCACATCCAACAAATGAAGGTGCATCTCTTCATTTGAAGAGTGGCAGTTGGGACAGAGAACTAGTAGGAAAATGATCTAGCCCAACTGGAAAGCGGACATCACTTTTTTTAGAAAGGTTGGACAGGGCTGGTGCTGAATCTTGTCCTTACGGAAGACCACCTGCAGTAGCACAGAGGTCAAGGCTCAAAATTCAGAAATTTGTCTCACTAACATTATCACCACAAGGAAGTCTACCTTTCAGGACAAATGCAACCAAGAGCACGAGGACAGCGGTTCAAACTAGACTGCACTAGATTCAATTTCTTTGTTGTGAAGAGAGTCATTTCAGATCCTTTAGGAACCTGCCTGTCATGTCATGGGAGAAGACCATGAGGTCCTACACCAGGGGTGGAAGGCAGAAATGGCCACCAGGTGCACCTAAAGGGAGGACTGTGCCAAACCATGGTTCTTCAAATCAAGCAAGTAATCTTAACTCAATTGGATCAAGCCTTCATCATGGAAATGCCACTGTCTGCTGCCCAACACACAAACCTTGCCCATTTAGCTCTGCAGCTTCGTCAGTTCAAGGGCTTCCTGATCTTGATAAGGACATGACAAATGCCCTCTGAGCAGGCCTGTACCTCTGTATTCAGCTACACAGCAGTTAGGTTGTGAGGTGAAGAGATGCTAAATTGGGGCAGCCTGGAATTTTCTGGTTTTCTGTAGGATGTTGCTGATGATCAGAAATGGAGGGAACACACAGAGCACATCCCCTGTCCATGACAAAAGGAAGAAGTCCAAGAGGGAGTCCAAACCCAGGTCCCACCTGGAATAGAATAGGGGAACACAGCAGTTCTGCTTAGTTGCAAACAGATACACTCCAAGGGTGCCCAACCTCAAAAACAGTGACCTCTACATGCACATTTCACTCACAAAGAGAAGTCTTGGTTCAAGTGGTCTGTGAGAAAGTTCAGGATGCCTGAGAGGTGATAAGCCTCCAGACTGATAGTGTGCAATATAGAAATCCCATAGTGTGAGGGCCTTCTGGCAGAGGGCTGCATAACAGGCTGCTCCCCATCTACTGAGCTAAAGCATTGAGGCCATGTGTCCATCTGGAATCTGACCACTTTGCTTGTTGGGTGGGGACGGAACGCCTTGCACATGAGATGCACTGCCTGAAGTTCTCTGGCACTAATGTGCAGGCCTGTCTCACCTAGGGACCACATGCTTTGGGTCCTGTTTACCCAAGATGGGTTCCCAAGCTGCAGACTGATGCGTCTGATATCAGCTAGACAACAGAAATGCAGCCCTAGAATGGGTCTTTGTGGAGCATGTTCCCCAGAACTGTCCACCACAAGAGAAATATAAGTATGGAATCGGGGATGGTGAGAACCTTGTTCAGATGATCTCTGGGATGCAAGAAGAAAGACACCACACATTTGCTGAGGGCAGGCGAAGCATGTGGAGTCTGGCATGTTGGACAACATTAGTGCACTCTGGTGTGTACTTTCTGGCCATACTGAGAACCTGGACACACTCACAATGAGATTGGCCATATCCTGGACCATGTCTGTGGGGAGGGATGCCCTGGTGTCCAGCATTTGCCCTCCCCAACCTCCACCCCACTGAACTCTGTGCTCTGTGCTGATACTGATGTGGACATTGTGTCATTCGCCTTCAGGGCTGGGGTGATGCACGTGAACAGGAGGAATGTGGCATGGCTCTGCATCAGGGAACTGGAGCTACCCTTGACCAGCCAATCTTGAAGGCAGTGAAATACCTGGAGACTCAGATGCCTGAGAGAAGCTGCTATCACTGTCATTCATTTGGTGAACACCCCTGGAGCAATCGAGACACCAAACATGAGGACAAGCAATTGATAGTGCTCCTGACTTATCACCAATCAGAGGAAGTGCCTGTAGCTCTTGAAAATGGAGATGAGGAAAGTTAAGTGTGACACATCACTCTCTGGGAGCCAGGGTGGTGAGTATCAAGGAAAGGGAAACCAAACAAAACTTCAGCCCTATTAGGTACCAGTTGAAGTCTTGAATGTTAACCATGGGTCTGAGACCATCTTTTGCCCTGGGAATCAGAAAGTACTGGGAGTAGATACCTCTCAGCAATCATGGGCTCTTGGGCTGTACCTGGAACCTTCCCTCTGCAAAAGTCTGATATGACACTGAGGGGGGGCCTCCAAGCCGAGCACAGGTTTGCCCCTTGAACACAGAGTCACAGAGGCCTAGCGTGCTGCTACTAGGAGAGACACTATCTCCTGTGTGGGCTGCAGGGCCTCCAGCAGGAAGGACACCCAAATGTGACAAGTTCTGCTCATATCTGGGATACCCCATTCTGCCTGAGTCAGGACCCACTAGTTTGACAGGGACTGGGAGCTGCCTGACACAGATTTGTGCTCATCTGCTGCCTTGCCCCTTTTTTTCGGGATTGGAGCGAGCAGTCCCTTGTCTCCCTCCTCAGGTTCTTCACTGGGGCCAAGGAGAAGTACTTCCAACAGGTGAGTGGTCCTGTCAGGGCACTATGCCCTCTATGCCCAGCACACAGCAATTGGTGCGCCGTTGCTGGGGTTAAGGTTGACTCCATTCGGAGGGCATGAAGCTGAATGTCCTGCTCTTTCAAAGTCCAAAGTTTAAAGGACTTGCGAATCTTGCACCGGTTGCTGATGTGTGCTTCACTGAAGCTGTGCAGGCAACTCGTATGCAGGTCACTGACTGGCTTACACCGCTTGCAAGGATCAGAGGCTATGTCTACACTACCTCCCTACTTTGAAGGGAGCATGGTAAGTTGGGTGTTGGGAGTCTATTAATGAAGTGCTGCCGTGCATATGTAGCACTTCATTAAGTAAATTTCCCCCCGCAGCAACTTCAAAGTGTTAAACTTCAAAGTGCTGGCTTGCGTCTAGCCAGGGCTAACCCACCGGTACTTCGAAGTGCTTGGGCAACTTCAAAGTCCCTTTACTCCTCAAAATTTCCTCAACAGATAGGAATAAGGGGATTTTGAAGTTGGGGGGGGGTCCTTTCGAAAAGGACCCCTGTTTGCATGAGCTGCGTGGCAACTAAAAGCAGCAATTGCAAAGTGCCGTAGCCAGTGGCATGCTAATGAGGCACAGAATATGCATTTCAGCACCTCATTATTATTCTTTGAAATGGACATTAGCATGGCTATTTCAAAGAATTCTCTTAGTGTAGACATGGCCAAAGTCCTGTAGCACCTTAAAGACTAGCAAATTTATCAGGTCATGAGCTGTCATGGGTAAGACCCATTTCCTCAGATGACTGGAGTAAACACTTAGAATCCAGGGTTTATATAGCAGAAAGGGAGGGGTAGTGAAGGAGGGAGAAAAAAGGGATGGTAGGGGTGTCATTAGTAGGACCAGTAGAAAACGTAAATTAAGTTAAGGAGGATTTGTGCCATTCCTGAGAATATCAAAGGTTGCAAAATTGCCCTTGCAATGCAGAACATAGTTGAGATCTCTGTTAAGGCCTAATTTAAATGCATCAAATTTGCAAATGAATTCCAATTTTGATGCCTCCCTCTCTAATCTTGTGTTAAAATTCTTTTGTAGAAAAATAGCTACTTTCATACCCCTTATTGAATGCTAAGGGAAGTTAAAGTGTTCCCCTACAGTTTACATGGCTATCAAGAAAGACTTAGAATGGCAAAAGGCATGGTTGGAGCAGCACTGTTCCAATGTACCTTCACTTGCGGCAAGAAAGAACTGAGGTTGGGGAGGGAGCACAGCACCCTTTATACTATACCAGAGAGGTAGCATTCCAGGAGTGACTAGAGGTGCTCTGCTACAGGTACTGCTGGAGGGGAAAACCTCTGGCACCAGGGCACGCAGTGAGCATGCGTATCTATTGTGGAATGGACATGAGCAAGCATTGAAGAACACTAAAATAAGCCTCATGGCCATATTTATACCTGAAATATTTTTTAACAGTACATACATCTTTAGAACACTGATATTTTACATCAGAGTCACATTTTTAAAACAAATTTTCATCTATATAAACTACTGGAAAATCTACTAAAACCATCACCAACAATCACCACCCGCAGACACTTTTTGTCCTAATCAAGCACTGAGCTCAACTGGCTTGGGAAATGTCAGAGAATCTTAGCACAAGGTAGTGTGAATGTAGCAAAATGTAGCTATGACTTCATTCATATTGGCTAAGCAAGTAAAACGTTACTTTCTATATCTCACTATTTTTCTTCAGATAGAGTTATTAAAAACAAAACAAAAGAACTATTCTTTTAAAACAGGGAAACAATCTCCATTTACAGGAGGTGTCATTGGACCAGACAATATTTTTTTTTAATTAAGAAAAAATGTAAGCATTTAAATGCCCTATTTCATTAGCACATCATCCCAAAGGCAATGTGGGATGAACGAATAGGGCAGTGGATAAACATTTCATGATGCAAGTTTTAATTAAAATATAATGCATGATTTTTATTTTAATTAAAAAGATATTCTATTAAGAAGTGCCAGGTGTTGAAACACTGTCCCAAGGGCTAACATCCAAATAGTGGAAGAAAAATGGTGCTGATGAGTTATAAATAATCTAAGAGAGAGATTGCAAGTCATCTTGAATATCATCAGCATGTTAAATTAGCATAAGGAACAATGTCTGTTCAAAGTACAATTATACATTATGAACATTCATACAAACATGGCATGTATACACACAGTAAAGCAAAGAATACAAATTCAAACAAAAAACTACATTAAAAGAGAAAAAGTTTGCCCTAATAACAAAGAATCAGAAGAAAATGGAAAATAAATAACAGCATCTTACATTGATATACTGCCTCTCATAAAAGCTTTCAAAATTATTTGCAAACATTTAGATGGATCACTATTATGCAGAACTTTTCTGTTAGTCTATAAGGTGCCACAGGACCCTTCGTTGCTGTTACAGATCCAGACTAACATGGCTACCCCTCCGATACTTGATATTATGCAGAAGTAATTTCAGGACTTGAAAGAAAGTATGCTCAGGATTGAGGCTTGAGCCCAGTCTACCAACAAGCATAGCACATTTGACAACAGAGATGCAAACAGGAAATATAAGAGTGCAAAACTCAGCTATCGCATAGAATGAAAGTGATCTTTAAATGTAAGCAGTGGCAATGTTGGCAATGCAGCTGGACAATATTGACCTTCTGTAGTTTTGGCAAATTCTCTGGGAATCAGTGAACAGTCTTTACACAAAGAGCTGTCTAATTTGCAAAGTAAAGGCAATGAAAATGGAGACACTTTTTCTTGCTTATCTCTTTCATTTCCAGCAATTTAACTGAAACTTAAAAAGCTGTAAAACAAATTAATACACAAGCACATTAAAAAAAGATTTAAAGGAAAAATCTCATAAAGGAAAGACAGAAAAATAGAGACCGCGACTCAGATAAAATGGGGAGTGCAAGTAATTCTTCTATAACCTGTCAAAACACTAGACCCGAGATTAAAATTGATGGGAGGCATAGGCAGTAGTAGTGGAGTTAAGTGGGCAGGGAAGGAATTGAATGAAGTCAGTCATGTGGGGTGTATCAAATCCAGGGAGAGTTAGGGAAACCAGGAGGGCATTTATGAATTCATTTTAGAAAAGGAGAGGAACCTAAAAAAGTTGATGAGCTATGGGAATAAAAGAGAAAAAGAAAATACTTCCTGGAATGAGAAAATACCATAGTCATCGCATTTTAAAAAAATATGGAGTTAGGAAGATTGCCACAGATAAAATTACAATATTTGAAATAAGAAGGGAATAACTGTAGGATAAGGATTTCATCAGAGACTAAGACAGGAAAAGAGTTTCAGCACAAGGTGGATATATTTTTGGTCTTACTAGCAACAAATCATAGACAAAAATGAATTTCACCCCAAAGAGGTAGCTTCCATCTTTGAAATATTCAGAAGTAAGTGGCTTTGGAGCAGCTGGTAGCTGACAGAATCAAGACAAAGATATGGGAGCAAATGAGATCAGAGACTATACTGAATCCACAGTTTTGAATATCCTCACAAAAAGAGAATCTATAATCAAACACATAAAAAGACATACCAAAAATGTGGAGAAAATTACCTATAACACGACATTATTCCCTAGAAGGGGACCAGGGAAAGGTATGAAGTTTCCCCATTCTCTACCAAACAATATAAAGTTGTTAAGATAGATTACGTATCAAATGCGCAAGCTTCAGAACACACCAGAATTAGCTTGATGCATTCATGGAGGATAAGTAGGTACAAAAAATATCAATTTCTGTTCAGTTCAATTCTGTAAGATGTCACTGGTATGACAAGTTAAACTCGTGTTTTTAACAACAACAACAACAACAACAACAACAGCAGCAGCAGCCGCCACCATCACCACCACCTCCGTTATGGGTGACATGGCTAAATACTATGTTCAGGATATGATACCATGTTTTCACTGGTCAGCACTGTCCTTTCCTGATATACCAATATGGCAGAAGAGGCATTGCTTTCTACCTTGTTTTCCCTTCAAGCTAAAGCATAGTTTTTCCCTAATTACTTTTTGATGAGTGTATTTTAAGATTCCTGATGATCTGAGAAACACTCATTTGTGTTTTAGTATTTCAAAGACTAGAGCAGAAAGTGCCTCTGTCTCATTCTCTTTTCCTGAATTGATTGCTCAATCTTTCTTTGTGTTTGAGCTGTTCTTTTAGCATCCTAATTTCCATATCAAATATATAATCACTGATTCTATATTTGACATAAGTTCTCCTTTTATATAGGAGTTTATACATTTCACATTAGTATAGCAGTTTACTAGTATGACAGTTCCTTGCAGGAATTTGTAAAGACTAACTTGTTAATATTTCTGATGTGTTCTTCCCCGTAACTTGAATGATAGTATCAGGCAGGATTAGATTAAGACATTAAAGGCTCATGTTTGGGTACCCAGCTGGAGTCAGGCAATGAGGGCAGAATTTTAGCTTTCATTAAGGGGGGAAAAAGTTTCTAGCCTTTGTGTTTGCAAATAAATGCTATAAAACATGACCCAAGCTTAACCAAATAGAGGGAATCTGTCCAAATTTAAAAACAACCTGAAACAATAGCTCTGACACCATGGAAACTGCCATGTAACTCAGTGTGATGTTGAGTCACAGATCTACTATTAGCAGAGGAGGGGGCATATATGAATGCCACTAATATAACTACAGATGATATCACTAATATTACTACTTGTGTCCGGCAGGAGAAAAGTGGTCCCAACCCCAACTCACCCACACAGGAAAACAGTATCTGCAGGTGTGTAGCTACAATGAACGTAAGAACAGCCATACTTGGTTAGACCAAAGGTGCTTCTAGCCCAGTAGGCTGTCTTTGCAGTGGCAGGTATCAGATGTTTCAGAGGGAATGAACAGAACAGGGCAATTACCATGTGAGCTATCCCCTGTTGTTCACTCCCAGAATTGTTGTCCACTCTCAGAGCGGGGGGATGTGTCCCTAACCATTCTGGCTAACAGTCATTCATGGACCCTTTTTCAAACCCCGATTATACATTTGGCTTTCACAACATCTTTTTTCTAATCTAAACAGTCTCAGTCATTTTAACCTCTTCTCAGATGGAATTTGTTCCATATTCCTAATAATTTTTCCTACCCTTCTCTGTACATTTTCCACTCCTTTATCACTTTTCTTTTTGTGGGGTGAGGTGGGAGGAAAGTGAATGGGGTGACCAAAACTGCACACAGAATTCAACAAATGTGCATGTTATGGATTTATACAGTGACCTTATAAAATTCTCTGTTGTGTTATCTATCCTTTTCCTAGTGGTTCCAAACATTGTTAGCTTTTTGGACTACTGCTGCATATCAAGCAAATTTTTCAGAGACCTATTCAAGATGACTCCAAGATCTCTTTCAGCTAAGTGCAATTACTGTATACTAACAAATTTACTCCAGCGTGGCTTGGTCTTTAATTCAATTAAGGTGGATTTTTTTTATGTAACTTAAAAGGAAAATGTATGCACCTTATTTAAATGATTTTATTTTTCAAAAAGCATTATTTTATTATGTTAATGTTTATTTCAGATTTCTTTACAAAACAATTAACTTTTTTTTTTAGTAATTTTTAAATGAGAATTCCATCAAGTGTACTATATGTTTTCAGAAACCTGAGAACAACCAGGCTGAGTTAATGCTGTGCGGCAAACTTAAGTGGAATGCTTTTTTCCCCATTAAGCTTGAATATGGTGTGCTTTGCATCATATTTGACCACTAATATGACAACTTTTCACTCAGTTTCAGAGATTCCCTAATATGTGTTCAGTTCTGTAATTGTGTATTGTCAGTGGGAAATAGTTATAAAACCAACTTAAAAGCCCTGGTTACAAAATAAATATCTCTGATTTAATAATGTTTAAAAATTAAAAATTGGTATTTTACACATAGTATCACACAGGAATGAAAATATTTTCAAAGTACAGTAAAGGCAAAAACATGAAAGCAGACACTAGGTGGCACACTTGCTTAATAAAAATAAAAGCATCTGCCACTTTGCAGCTGATCCAAACAAATATAACCGTGTACCATTCAGAACCTACTATATGTCTCCAAAATAATTTTCATTTTCCAGAGAACAAGCAATAACAAAAAGGGAAATGCTGAATAAAAAGAAATTCCAGTAAATGTGAGGGAATCAATAAATAATTTTAAAAAACCCAAGCATAATTACAGAAAATTACAGTACCCAAAGACTTATTTGGTTGTCGATCTCGAGAATTTTGTCTTTAAATACAAGTGTGTTTTGCAGTACTTCTGTCACTGTGCCTTTACAGAGAAGCGCTATCTGCGTGAATTTGTTTATAATGAGCACATTTAGCACATTATATATACAAAAACCCGTAGGAGAGAACTTCAATCTCCCAGGCCACAAAGTAGCAGACTTAAAAGTAGCTATCCTACAGCAAAGAAATTTCAGGACCAGATTCCAAAGAGAAATTTCTAAGCTACAATTCATCTGCAAATTTGACGCCCTCAGCTCTGGCTTAAACAAAGACTACGAATGGCTGGCTAAATACAGAAGCAGTTTCCCCTCTCTTGGTGTTCACACCTCCAGATCAACTGCTGGTAGTAAGCCTCAGTCTTGCTGATTGAGCTAACCTTGTTATCCCCACCCTTGCTCTGATTTATTTATACCTGGCCCTGCAGATTTCCAAGACAAGCATCTGATGAAGTGAGTCTGTGCTCACGAAAGCTCATGCTCAAAAATTTTTCTGTTAGTCTATAAGGTGCCACAGAACCCTTCGTTGCTGTCACATTATATATGGCACTATTTCTAATGCAACTGTAAACATACAACTTTTTTTCACAGAAATTCAATTTAAAAAGTTAATTTCAATCTGCTTTTGTTTGCCAGAAATTTGTTTTATAATTTTTAGTGACTTTTTCTTTGGTGAAACTATACCAGAGGATTCTAATACATCAGGTTTGTTGTTTTTGCAGCTTTAGTGACATTTATTTAAACTCATTCAAATAGCATAATGTACTGCAAAAGAGCTCTATTTCCTTCATCTTAACACAGCTCCACCTCAGCCTGGTGTAGCAAAAGCTCAAGCCAAATCTAGACATCTGGTGCCTACGAAGCAGCATAGGCTCACTCAACAACCGGACTAACTGACATGTCAAGCACACTTCTTGAAAAATTCTGTTTAAGGATAAAAAGGGTAAAAAAACAAAAAAACAAAAAAAACAAAAACCAAAGGTGACGTCATGGGTATGAGACAGACCATCTAGCGGGGAAAATATGTGTATGAGGTTTTTCTAAAATAAATAAATAAAAATAAAATCATCCAAAGCATAGGACTTGGTGATGATGGGGCACTTCAACTACCCAGACAGCTGTTGAGAACATACGATAGCAGTACAGAGATTATCCAACATGTTTTTGGAGTACACTTGGAGACACCTTTTTATAACAGAAGGTAGCAAAAACAATGAGGAAACAGGCCATTCAAGATTTGAAGGAACTGATTGAGAATCACAAACTAAATATAAGTGAGCAATGTAACAGGTGGGGGGCAGAGGGAACACACACACAAACACCAAAAAACAGATAACCTAATTCTGGTATGTATCAGGAGTGTTGTAAGTGAAATACAAAACATGATTCTTCCAGTTCTTGGCATCACAGTTTGGGAAAGATGTGGACATATGGAAATGATAAAAATTATTAAAAGTCTAGAAAACATAGCCTTTGAGGAAAAGATTGAAAAAATTGAATTTGTTTAGCCTGGAGGAAAAAAAGCTGAGGAGTGACATAACTGTCTTCAACTGCATAAATGATTCTTATAAATAGGAGCGGAATAAATTGTTATCCTTACCCACTGAGAATAGGACAAGAAGTAATAGGCTTAAATCGCAGCAAGGAAAATTTAAGCTTGATGTTAGGACAAATCTCAGCAACTATAAGGATAAATTAAGCACTGGAACAACTTACCAAGAGAGGTGCAGAATCTCTGTCCCAGGAAATTTTTAAGAACAGATTAGACAAACACATGCCAGAGATTCTATCTAGATAATACTTAGAGATGCCCGCAACAGCAGACTCATCTAGGTGACCTATCAAGGTCCCTTCCAGTCCTCTATTTTTATGATTCTATAATAATAGTTTTAATAATATATTGTGGGATTAGTTAAGTAACTTTACCTTCAGTGCTGATAAGAACATTTTATTTTATAGAGTTCTCTCTTTATCTTTGAATTTTGAAATACTGCTGATTATATTGCTCTGAGCTGTGCTTATAAATGTTGCATAGCTAAGTATCAAAGCAGAATGTCCAAGTGTGTGTGCGTGCGAGTCTGCGTGTGTGTACGCATAAATACAGTACAAGCATACATACAGAGGGAGCTATTCAAATATTTTTACGAAGGGACTTTAAGATACTCATTTTCAAGAATAATTAAATGACCAATTATTCTGAATAGTTTGATAACACCAGATTTTTTGTTTTATCATATGGTAATTGGCAAATACACATTGCAATGTGTACAATTATTTGTTATAATGTTTCATGGAACATTTAAGTGTATATTCATAAAGAGCTTTATTTTAGTGGCCCCTTCTATTGTGATCTATTCAGAAATAACACCTGTGATAGCTCATAATTAAATCACACAATAAGTGGAAAGACTTTGGGTAGAAACGCTTCCATTAAATACAGCTAAAGCCGCGGCGTCCAATACATTTGCCACTCACCACATGTGAGAAACACAACATCACAGCGTGGCGATTCTGGGCTCTGGAGCTGCATGCGGCTCTTGGGGCCATTAAATGTGGCTCTGTAGAGCTGCACACATGCAGTGCCCGCCACATGCGCCCCACCACTTGGGTAGGACTCATGTGGCTCTGATGGCAAAATTTACTCTGTACTTCCTCATTTCTACTTAATCTTTTCTTTACTCAAATGTCCTGAAAAATATTTTGAAAACAGACACTTTGCGAACAGGCTAATTCTTTATATTCGATCATGTATCTACACACAATACTTTAAAAAGATGTAATCAAAGAAACATTTTGAACAACATTGGAATAGAAGGGAGTGACCAAAGGGGCAACCGATAAAGCACATTGTAAAAAGGAGAAATATGAACCTGACATTAAAAAATAGGATGTTATAAGTGGAGAGATGGAAGCTGGCAGTGTTATAATTCCCAATTCCAGGTGGAAAGGAAATCCTTAAGAGTCCTTTACAATTAGATTTGTAAGAACTGGCAGATTTCTGCTCCCACCACAACCATTATCACTCTGATACAAGAGTAGATTGGAATACTTTCTGAACAACTAAATAAATGTCCTAGTTCACGAAGGAGTTACTATTAAGCATTTTCTACTTTTATGCCCCATATGTTAAACTATAGGACATGGCCCCCTAGGACTAGAGGGCAAGAGGCAGAGTTGGCCTGAAGGCACGTAGGGTATCACGCAGATCTGGCCTGGAAGAAAACCAGAAAGTGCAGCAGGGCCAAGGCCACCCACCAAGAGCAAAGGAAAGGAGTACCTCCCTGCCCGGCTCTGCCACCAACCTCTACTACACTCTGGTGCCTGCTTGGGAAAAATATTTGTTGATTCAACCTTTAAAAATTATGCAGAAGGAAATATACAGTTAGTATTTGTTTGTCACAACAGGTTCACAGATTCAAAAGATTATCTCTACTTCCAAAGATTCCCTTCAAACTTAAGCCAACAGGATAGAAGTTAAAGACCAAATCACTGATGCCAAGAATTGAGTCGACATGCATCAGAAATTACAATCTGTACTCAAAAGACCTGAAAGAGTTCTGAGATAAAGTTGAAGATTCTCAAAATCAGAGTATGAAGAATAACTGCTGAATTACCAGCGACTCCAAAGGCAGGGTAAAGGCCAACAATTAAGTCTGAGAACTAAGAGATTACACAGAGCACTTCCAGAGGATACCTTAACTCAGTGATTCTCAACCTTTTTTATGAATAAAAAAGATTGGACTTATTTTAAATTCATCTAAGTTTTTTATTCATCCTTTTTGCACAATCATGATGACAAGTTAATTGTCTATAGGCAATTTCTTCCAATCAACCACTTCCGATTAAGATTTTTAAACAAATGTGTTGCAATGGTAGAAAAAAATGCACATCTGAAAATTGTAGGTACTGAGGATAATTATAATTTTACTTTTTGAAAAAGGGGTGTTTTAGAAAAAAGAAAGTTTGAGAAACACTGACCTAGGGAACCAAATATCACTGCTTTTATTCTATTAGCAAGTAGTCTGAAGAACCTAATAAAACTATTCTGTACAATGGAACTTTGGCTACTTTTTCTCTTTAAAAAAATTAGTTCAGTAAAAGTGACAAGCTGACACTGAAGACCTCTGTCTCCCCTCAACAGAGGAAGTAGTAAAGGTGTAATCTTCATCAACACTGTCTTAGAGAAACAACCATGAGGGGCATAAAAGTCTTTTACTCTTTATGACTATTCATAGACACTGCCAATCAGAATGATAAATGGTGCCAAGTGGGTGGGTTAGGTGACACAGATTGACTATTTCACATAGGACAGAGGACTTCTGTCATCAAAATATAAAGGCTTCACCTTGTAACCTACTTGTGGTCAAGTATACTGTATATGACTAGATAACCTACAGTTTAAAGGTAAAGCTTGCTCTACCATTCTTTAAAGTACATAGTTACCATCATTAATATTTTAGGTGTTCCCCCAGATGTCAACTAAATGATATTTTTGAGACAAAAAATGAAGTATATAGTAATCAGAGAAAGTAGGTTTTACAACCATATTAGAATGTCATAGCTTGTCAATATTTAAATATAGGGATATTTCATTATACCCTAAAAGTCCCAATTTTATATAAACTAAGCCAAATAATTATGAATTTGACTTGTACAATGACAATTAAGTTGGCATTTACCGTATTTCTGATTGGAATCTTCTTTGGTTCTGGTGGCACATCCTGTGGAACAAATTTCACTGGTTCCTTGATCTGCCTCCTTGATCTCTTAGTCCCATCTGGTAAGGTTTCCATGGCAATATCTGCTTCCATGTCACTGCTGCCTGCTTGGTCACACTCTGAGCACTGCCTGGAAGTAGAGAAAGATTTTTTATGGACAATAGTAACAACAAAAACAGAAATAAAATACTTGGATGAAAAAAATCAAAAGCAAAACAATTGCAAAAAAGTTAATGAAATTGTCTCAAAATAACAGACATTTGAGTAGCTGCCCCTGCTAGGCAGGAAATTTTATTTATTTATTTACACCAATCAAATCATTAGGGAACTAAGACTCACTGGAAGTAATGTTTCAAATTTGGAAAAGATACTACTTCTATTTTTATTTAATCCTACCCCCTTATCTTGAATCTACTCATTATTACAGCGGCTGCAGCTTCTAATCTCTACCAGTGACACACTGTGCGCCATTTACTCTCTGTAGGCAACTTTTTACTGACAGACTCATAAGAAAGGTTTCTTCTGAAAATCAATAGGCCATTTTAAAGATGATAGACAATTTAATTCACACTAGATTCATTTAAGTCTAGAAAAACATTAAAAGACAAATGAAGACGTACAGAATGTGACATGCATATCTGCAATTTATAGATATATTCTGATGACAAAAACATGTTCTATTTCAAAAAAATTGGAAATTCATGGTTAGGACTTCTAAAATGAGCAATTTCTAATGTACGTTACCAACAAGATTCATCGATAACATTTAAAAATGTGAAGTCATCTTCAGATGTTTTCATAACAACAACAAAATAAAAACTAACAAAATATAGATTATAAAAAGATGTTAGGTCCAAAACGCAGGTGTTAACCTAAAATACAAGGTTGGAATTCCAGGTCTATTTGTTAGTACCTGTGAAATAAAATTAATTTTTGAAGTCCTTGTTTATTTATACTAAAATACATTTTTCAATGTATTTTACTGCAAATCCTATCAAAAATTCTACCAACAGCAGTAATTTTTATATTTCACAACAATGGTATTTTAAATATTGGTTAATTAAATTATTGTAAATTGCCTGAAATAGGATACCACATATTGAACACAACTTTTAAATTAACATAGAAACATTGATAATAATTTAAATGAGTAACAGACCTTGTTTTTCACTTCTAAATGCATTTTTACACAATTTGAAGATAAGAATGTGAGCTAATTTGCTGCATATAGAAAGCAAACTTTTGCAATACAATTCCAGGTTATAAAACTTCAAATGAAATTTTATTTAAAACGATTTAATATTAAAGGCTAATGTTTTAAAAACAAGATTTAATTATGGCATATTTACCATAAAAGATCTGGATGCTTTTTTATGATGAAGAGAAAAAATGTTTTAAAAATTTAGCCAAAAAGTAGTTTAACAGAAAAAGCTTTCAAGTATCAGAGGGGTAGCTGTGTTAGTCTGGATCTGTAGCAGCAACGAAGGGTCCTGTGGCACCTTATAGACTAACAGAAAAGTTTAGAGCATGAGCTTTCGTGAGTTAACTCACTTCTTCAGATGCTGGTCCTGGAAATCTGCAAGGCCAGGTATAAATAGCCCACAGCAAGGCTGGGGATAACGAGGTTAGCTCAGTCAGGAAGGTTGAGTAACCTCGTTGCCAGCTCTGCCCACATATACACACCAGCAACGTCATTACAGGACCTAACCGGATCAGCCACACCATCGTGGGTTCATTCAGCTGCACATCTACCAATGTAATTTATGCCATCATGTGCCAGCAATGCCCCTCTGCCATATACATCGGACAAACTGGACAGTCTCTACGTAAAAGAATAAATGCACACAAATCAGACATCAGAAATGGCAATATACAAAAACCCATAGGAGAGCACTTCAATCTCCCAGTACACACAGTAGCAGATTTAAAAGTAGCTATCCTGCAGCAAAGAAATTTCAAGAGCAGATTCCAAAGAGAAATTGCTGAGCTACAATTCTTCTGCAAATTCAATACCCTCAGCTCAGGATTAAACAAAGACTGTGAATGGCTGGCTAAATACAAAAGCAGCTTCCCCTCTCTTGGAGTTCACACCTCCAGATCTACTGATGACAATACAACTCAACCTTCCTGACTGAGCTAACCTCCTTATCCCCAGCCTTGCTCTGGCCTATTTATACCTGGCCTTGCAGATTTCCAGGACCAGCATCTGAAGAAGTGAGTTAACTCACGAAAGCTCATGCTCTAAACTTTTCTGTTAGTCTATAAGGTGCCACAGGACCCTTCGTTGCTGCTACAGAAAAAGCTTTGTTGCCATGAATTTTAATACAAGCTGAGGCATTAAGTAATATAGACAACTGAAAAACACTAGTGCTACTGTGTTTTGAAAAAAAGAACGCTGAACAGTAATATGTTTCATTCAAATAGCAACGAATTTTAAATCAACAAAGCTGATTTATAGTAAATATGCCCCACGTTGTCATAAGATTCACAATATCAGAGGGGTAGCTGTGTTAGTCTGGATCTGCACAAGCAACAAGGGGTCCTGTGGCACCTTATAGACTAACAGAAATGTATGAGCTTTCGTGGGACAGACCCACTTCTTCAGACCTTAGCCATACCAGAACAGACTCAATATTTAACGCACAGAGAAGCAAAAATAGTAATCAAGGTTGACAAATCAGAAACAAAATTATCAAGGTGAGCAAATCAGGGAGTAGAGGGATGGGGGGGGAGTCAAGAATTAGATTAAGCCAAGTATGCAAAGGAGCTCCTAAAAGAACTCTTTTGCAGAGTCCTTATAGGAGCTCCTTTGCATACTTGGCTTAATCTAATTCTTGAGTCCCCCACACCCCGCACCCCTCTACTCTCTGATTTACTCGCCTTGATAATTTTGTTTCTAATTTGTCAACCTTGATTACTATTTTTGGTTATCTGTGCCTTAAATATTGAGTCTGTTCTGGTATGGCTAAGGTCTGAAGAAATGGGTCTGTCCCATGAAAGGTCACCTAATAAATTATTTTGTTAGTCTTTAAAGTGCTACTTTACTGCTTTTTTGTTTTGATAGTATATAGACTAGCACGGCTTTCTCTCCGTTAGTAATATATAAGTATTACAAGGAGTAGTAATCTTGGGGAGCAAAGGCACTTCAAAGTGCCCACGGATACATGCATGCCAGCACTTCCAAGTTTGACACTTTGAAGTTGCCATGGGGGAGAATTAGCCTATTCACCACAGCCCCTCATTAGTAATCTCCTGTTACCTTGATTAACATGCCCCCTTCGAAGTTGGGACAAGCGTAGGCAAGCCCATGGACTTTCATCTACCACTTTGTTACCTATTCGCACAGTTTTGTGAGATGTTTTATTACTTTACGTAATCAGTCCTGGAACTAAGAAATTAGTAATTTTTATCATCTGCTTATAAAATATGCTAATATTTAGTTGTTTGCCTTCATGCCATATAGCATAATATAATTCAGTTATCTTTCATAAGAGTGTTTCTCTTCAGTGCCTACCAGTACTTTATCAATTTTTATCACATCCTTATTACTAGGATATATAATACCCCACTTTAACAAGCCCCTCATTTGGTATCACAAGCCCCTCAGAATTCTCTACAAAGGTAAATTAGTGATATTTTGCAAGGATTAAAGGAAGAGAACATTTCTGTCAATAGCATTTTAGTTTATGAGGAGTAAATGTGGTCTTTCATGCTTGATTACACAGAAGCCCTTACATGCAGAAGTGGCAAAAAAAAAACCCATATTCACACAAAGAACATTAGCAACATGTGTGGAATCTACGGGGGCGGGGGTGGGACAAACTCCCCTAAGGAATTTCTTTGATTGGAAAGGATGGCAGGTTCCCCCATACTATGTGTTTGCTGTATTTTTTACCTTTGTGAAAATGTAAGCTAAGACCTCTATCCAGTCAGAGACACCTATGAAACCTAATTAGGTCTCAGCCGGAGTATTCTCTCTAGTACTGGGAACCACATTTCAAGAAAGATGTGGAGAAGTTTCAGAGGGTCCAGAGAAAAGCAACAAAAACCATTAAAGGTCTAGAAAATATGACCTATGAAAGAAGACTTAAAGAACTGGGTTCGTTTAGTTTGGAAAAAAGAAGACTGAAAAGGCACATGATAGTCTTTTTCAAGTACCTAAACGGGTGTTAACAAGGAGGAGGCAGAAAAATTGTTCTCCTTGACCTCTGTTGATATGACAAGAAGCAATGAGAGACTTAGGTTGGACATTAGGAAAATCGTCCAAGCTGTCAGAGTGATTAAACACTGGAATAAATTTCCTATGGAACTTACAGAATCTCCATCATTGGACATATTTAAGAGCAGATTAGATAAACATCTATCACAGACTATCTAGATGGTGCTTGGTCTTGCTGTGAGGGCAGGGGACTGGACTTGACAACCTACCAAGGTCCCTTCCAGTTCTAGTATTCTATGAGTCTAAGACTAGTAGCAGATGTACGTGAATTTGCAAGAAATCCCAAAGTAGACCGCAGTGGAATAATCCTTCTATCACCCACTAGTTTGAGTCTGTTTTAGGAATATGTATAATTAGGAACAAGAAATGTAGGCCACATTCATAGGATAGGGACGCTATCCTGGGAAGCAGTGACTCTGGAAAAGATTTGAAGGTTGTGGTGGACAATCAGCTGAACACAAGCTCCCAGTATAACACTGGCTGAAAGAGCTAACGTTCAGCCTCAGCCTCAATAATATCTTTTGTCAACGAGTTCTAAAGGCTATGAATTCCACTTTGTATACAAAAGCACTAATTTTTATTACTTCTAAAACTGATGCTTTTCAATTTCACTGAGGGCTTGTCTACACTACCCCCCTACTTTGAAGGGAGGATGGTAAGTAGGGTGTTGGGAGTTTATTAATGAAGTGCTGCACTACATATGCAGCTCACCCACCGGTATTTCGAAGTGCCTGGGGTACTTCGAAGTCCCTTTCATCTTCAAAATTTTGAGGAGTAAAGAGACTTCAAAGTTGCCCAGGTATTTCAAAGCACCGGCAGGTGAGCCACGGCTACACGCAAGCCAGCACTTTGACGTTTAACACTTTGGAGTTGCCCCATGGGGTGGGGGTGCAGGGGAATTTACTTAACGAAGTGCTGCATATGCAGCGCAGCACTTCATTAATAAACTCCCAACACCCTACTTACCATCCTCCCTTCAAAGCAGGGAGGTAGTGTAGACAAATCTTGAATGTTTTTGTAATATGATAAAAGATGAAGCCCTTTCCTTAGTAGATATTTGACGCTCTGGTAGGACTTGTTAATCAGCCAGGAAGAAATTTCACAAAGCGGTCAGGTTGGCCTTAAGAGGAGAGGGATCTGTTAATCATGAGTGTTTTGAGGTGTGACTTAGAGAGTCCCCACTTTTATTAAAATATTCTCCACTTTTTTTCTAGTTACTTGTTAATACACAGGGGAAAACGGGGGCCTGCTTATCATTCCTGACAACAAAAGAAGACACAATACTCTCCTGATTTAGAAGCATGAGCACTCCCTTAATGTCTAGAGAAACACTTCTTGATGCTTTTCCCTCATACTCAAAAGATTAGTATTGTTTTTCTCTGAGCACTAGAATCTCCATCATTTGGGTAGGGGAAGAAGGGGGTGGGAGGACAGAGAAAGAAAGAAAATGATGTATTTTTGGCCATAGATAAGAGATGCTACTGTTACTGAATCTTTTAAAATTCTGCCACTGTATTTCACTAAATGACCTGTTCCGTGAAAGAGCTTGTGTTCCAGGGAACTTCCCGCAATTAATATTTCTTCACTTATTCTATATGACTTTATACTAAATCCCATATGAAGAGTCAAAAACCTGAGGTGTATACTGTCCTTGTGTAATAATAAAATTACATATAATCCAACAAGACCAAACTGTTTTAAAAGTTAGTGAAAGAATACTTTAAATAGGAAATATATTAAAAATAACAGTGAAAAACTTTTGTCAAACTGTACACTTAGAACGGGGGGGGGGGGTCTATTTTATACAGTCTATAGATATCTCATAAAGAGTATAAGACAACAAAGATGCAAAGAATACAATCAATACACCTCAATTTCTCTACTATAATCTTCTCCTCTGGACTTCCCCTGAGCTAATTAAAAGCGAAAGATAAATTTGTGATCAACAATGTACTGATGCATGAAATTCAAAGTGAAGACAAGTTAGTACTTTGAAATAAAGGTATTACTAGCTACCTGACCTACTCTACCTGAATACCCACTGAGAAGTACAGTCTATGTCCTTCTGAATTGATGGTTTTAAATGGCCTTTTCAACTCGATTAAAAAGCAGTCACAGCTAGAGACTTACTGTACATATACTATGGCAGCAGCAACAACCAAAAGCAAATATGATCATTCAGGTTATCCCTTCATGTACAAGAAATCACTGAAGGTCCAAGATAACAGACTATACAGTAAGGTTTACAGTGGCTAGTCTAAAATAAACCTCAAAAGAATAAATTTTTAAAGGTGGTGTGAGCCTCACTTTTGCATCTTTTAAAGGAAATCTGTATTTAAGATTAATAGGGTCAAACGGATTTTAACTGAGAGATAAAGGCCTCAGCAGCAAGAAACATTAAATTACGTGATTGTTTATGTATCATCTACCATACCATGACAAGAATTTTCTAAATTCTCAAAAACAAAAAACAAACATTTTCAGATTTTCATCAAGAGAACTATTTAAAAGCTCTACTCACTGCTAGGGGGTTCGAAGCTCTTCCTTGAGACAGTAATAACATTAACCTTTTTGCTACCAAAGACCATTTCTTCATAATTAGATTATTCAGAACATTTTACAACATTCTGAATGCTTAGAAAAAAAACACTCTCTCTCTCACTCACTCACTCTTTTATTGGGTCATTTAACTTTGGCTAACAAGAGCCAAAGCTACAGGGCTAAAAATAGCAGCACAGAAATTTCAGTACACCATAGAGCCTGGTCTCCAAGACCCACCACACTTGCTGGGCTTCAGAAACTAGACTTCAGCATAACACCACTATTTTTAACTCAAGTCCAATCCCTATGAGCCTTAGCCAATTTATCCAAGCTTTGAGATTCAGAGCCATAAGTTTTACTTTGCATCACCACCACATGCACTACAGTAGTTCCTCACTTTGTGTGGACTCGACTTATGTGTTTTCATATTAATGTGAGTTGAGTCTGGGTGAACCCTGCTTTCCTGTATCCCATCTCTCCACTACCCATGCGCTGCTGGCCAGCTCAGGGGCAAAAAGGAGAGAGCTGGTGACAGTACGAGAGTTGCTGCACCTGCGGAGTTCGCTCCAGCTGTGTCCTGGAAAGTAGCACTTGAGAGTGGCTTGTGGCAGTGTGGGGCAGGCTAGAATCAAAACACAGCAGGTGAGATCCGGCAGCCCACTCGTCTACCTCTGGGGCCGGTTCCAGTCCAGACCCGAGAGGAGGATGCAGGGAGCCCACCCGCGCAGCCGGCAGAAAAGTCCACAAGCACCGTTGCTGCGCCCTGGCTGGAGATCCGGGAGCTGCCTGCACCCCTTGAGCCTGGGAACTGGAGAGGGGCAACAGCCACCCACTGCAGGTGGGAGAACGCTGGCCAAGGGTGGTGAGGCAGGGGCAATGAGGACGCCATCCCCAGGAAATACCTCCCAAGGTGTGCAGGACAGGTTCCTGACCCCAGCCAGGCTGGGCTGGGGTGCACCTGCCTTCGATCCACCCACAGCAGCGCTCCCTCTCCTGCCCTGGGCCAGCTCCCAGCAAAGTTCCCACTGGCAGGCAGGCCCCAAGGCCGCTCTAATGTGGGGCGTGCTGCGGTGAGCCACCACTGCTCCCCAGGAAGGAAAACGGATAGGGGTGCTTACTGGAGACCCAGGCCCTGGGAAAAGAGCCCCCTCCCCTGGGAGCCAGAGGCACTTGGGCCAAAGTGGGCTGAGCATCGTCCTCCCTCTCCCAGATGCTGCTTCATTGGCTCAGACTCCTCCTTCCCTGGAGCTGTTGCCACCTGAGCAGCCCTGGGGCTGCAGAGGCGCCATGGCTGCTCCACATGGCCGGCAACTGGAGCAGGAGGTGCCCCACCTGTAACCCAGCCCCTGCCCACAGGGGAAGCCAGAGGCTCCAGTCAGGGAAATTCTGGGTATCTCCCCTAAATTTATGCAAAATTCGATTTACACAGCGGTTGCCCAGGACGCAACCTCCGCATAAATCGAGGGTTTACTATACAGTGCCTACCCTGACTAAGCTGAATGAAATGTCAACATTGTAAATTAGCCTAACCCAGTTTCTCTCCTTGAAGATAAGGAAATACAAAGGAAGATCTGTGTAGATCGGATCTCACTAGAGAAGTTCATATGTCTGGGGAGCAATATAACGTATGATCAGACTTTAAAAAGGAAAGAGTGACTAGAATAGCAAAAGCAAGAGCGAGTTTGAAGGTGATGGATAAGATTTGGAAAAGCAAAGCAATCTGCTCAGGAACGAAGCTGAGCAGCTTGAAAATGTGTATTCAGCAGCATGTTGCACTGATGTGAGACATAGGTGATAACAAAAGATTCAAAGAGAAGGATATTGGTGTTTGAGAGAAGTTGTTATAGAAATATTTGAGAATAGGACAGATGCAGAAGATCACCAACAAAGAATTAAACAGGAAGATACAGCCAAAAGAGAACCTACTACAGAATGATATACAATGGAAGTGACAGCTATTTGGGCATCTCTGCAGAATGAATGATACATGAAAAATCAAGATCCTGGTATTCGTCATAATGGATGGTTCTAATAGGAGAGGCAAACCCCACAGAGAATTGGTAGATGATCTAGTAGATTGGTGAGGAGCTAGTCTACAGAAACTAAGCACTCCGCACTGGACAGGGAAAGACTGAAGGAAATATTGAGGGACGCACTGAATGCCAACAGGTGCTGAGCCTGTGGTTGTTGATGATGATGATGATGAATTCCTGTACCTCTGAGTGATGAAAGTGAAGTCAGAATAGAGGCGGATCTTAAGCACATAACTTAATTTTTAACAGTAATAATTAGTAGGGCAAAGAAACTTGAAATCAAGTAACTCTAAGCAGTATCTGGCAATGCTTGAACACTCAAAACTTACAACACTTTCCACATTTAAATCTTACTTGAAGTGCAGAGGATAACTAACAATATTCTTACCAATAACTGTTTTTAGTCTTTCTTGGCATTCTTGTAAGAGGAGGGTCCAGACAGCCAAGATGGTAATGTAGTTTACAGGTGTCACACAGTAAGAGGAGGTGTTGATCATGGTTCTTCTTACAAATTCCACAGCTTTGAATAAATGCAGCCACAAAAGCATTAAAATTACATTGGAAATGGTAAAGCACATATTATACAGTACCATATAACTCAATGACAATAAAAATGCAAATATGAAATATATGTTAATGACATAGTTTTCAGTGTTCATTTAAATGAACTACATAATTACTTTTTAAATGTTTAAGAGTGAGCATCTTATAAAAACACATTATATTTTTAAAACTTTCTTATATGTCATCTATACTTCTCACACTTCCTTTAAATTTCATATTCAATTACTGCAGAACCTCTGTTACCCTTCTGATATCTGAATCAGGATATCCCATGATATCACCAAGAATTAGTCCAAAACACAATATGAAGCGAGTTGTGGAAGGGAGGATATAATCACCTTGCTGGGACTATGTGGCTAAGCAGACTATTATAGCCATTATCAGTCATGCATCCATTTCAATTGCAGTAAAAAGAAAAAAAAAAGAAACCAAACAGGACAGCAATATCATTATGCTGGGTAATGAACACACACACAAAATAAATCAGAATTCACCTTTTTAATTTTAACTGTTGTACTAATGTTGGCATTTTAATTTAGTTGTCTCAAAAACATTAATTTTTTACTTATTATCACATAAATTCAAGAAAATGTGGATGCAGAAAAGTAAAAACAAATCTATTTAAAAGCCGCTTAATGACTCGTTAACTGGAAAAGTAAATATCCTCAAATTGCAAGTTTTTCAACACTTCGCTGAGCTCAGGAAAGCCACTGGAATAGCTCTTGGAATGCCCTGTCATCATCTGTAGGGGAAGGCAACACCGAGAGCACTACATCATCAGTGAAGACAGGGAGTAGTGCAATGGAGATCTGTGCTTGCCCTTCGATAGAGAATCTTCAGCACTTGAATGGTGAGATGGCGAGTATGTCGACGATGTAGTAAGTTGTGGCGAAGAGGGATGATCCCCGGACACCATGAACAGAGCCAATGGGGAATGGGAGAGGGGCAACCACTCCTGCCATGATAACCACTGTGGCATTGGCCCCTGAGGGTGAGAACAGTGGTGCATAAACCACAGTAGAGGAGCATCCGGATAGGACAAGGTGGGCAGCATGTCCTCCCAGGAAGAATGCACAGAACTGGAGTGTTGAGATGAAGACATACTCCTATGGTTGGAACCACCACTTTCCAGAGTGAGTGGTCTACCCCCTGAGCCTTGAGAAAACCTCAAATGTTTAGAAAGACAAGGGACAGTCAGTGCAGAGAGCGGAGTGGTGCCGATCCCGGTGCTTTGTGCGCTCTCAGTGTCAAGTTTTTGCAGCACCACTTCAATGCCATGCTGCACACCGGTGCGGAAGGCTTCGGCAAAGCGGTGTCCCAGTGCCATTTCAGTGCTGAGTATGATGCCGCACGGGAGTGAGGCAGTGCCTTGACCCTTGACTTGCATGGTGCCAAGTCTACTGCAGGTGTGAGCTGCACAGAGACTTGGAGTGGTGCCCCTTGTGCTCCAGGTCCACCACAGAGGGCAGGGTCTTGGTCTTGTGCCCTGGAGTAGAGGCAGCTGAAGCCAGTGGTGCTGATGGAGTCAGAGGTGTTGAGTGTTGGTGGCTCAGTTCCGAGAGCATCCTCTTCAGAGGTGCTGGCATGGATGGTGCCAGGGAGATCATGGCAGATATTACTCCTGGTGTGGCCCACGAAGATGGTGCCAGAGGCCAGGAATGTGCCAGAGGCAGATCTGCCACTGTGGGAGGGCTGCCAACCAAGGCTGAATGATGTACAGAGTCCCTATCTTTGGCTTCCCATGCTGAATCCTTAGCAGGAGGCTGCTCCAGGTCTGGTGGTTGGAGAGAGTTTTCATAAAGATAAGTTTTGAGCCATTTGGCTGGTCTGTCCCAGCCCTCCCCGCGACGCTGAAGCAATGGATGCAGAACTGGGTCTGGTGGCCCTCACCCAAACACCTAATGCAGAAAGTGTGGTCGTCAGAGACTGGCATGTCTTCTCTGAGTGTTGTGCATCGCTTAAAGCCCAGGGAGCCCAGCATGGTGATGATGAAGCAACAAATCCTAACACTAACTCAACTACTTTTTTTTAAACTCCTTACACATTTAACACTTTTAAAAGGAAGAGCAACTTGGATAAAGATAACTATGGCAAAACAAACTAAGTATCTAACTCTTGTCTTTGAGAGAGAAAATAAAACTCCATCTGCAGCTGAGGATAACAGAGAAGGAACTGAGGGGCTCCATGCTGCCTGCACACCACATAGCATGAGCACACACTACTGTGCATGTAGAGAAAACCAAGGCTATAGAAGAAAATCCAAGCGCCGGTGCCAAGATGCACCAACACCCAGAATGGAGCATGCACAGGGACACTACACAAAAAACAATACAATATTGTTCACAGCAAATCCTCACAGCAATATAGACTACTAAATTCAAAAGATAATAGCATGGATTTAAAATTTCCATATTACAGATGCAACCTAGTCTGATATTTCAGAGGTAGAGCCTATTTCCTTTAAAGCACTGCTGTCTATCAACAGAGAAATATATGCTGATGTGCATGCCAAAATAAAGAAATGACTCAGCTTCTTAGCTTGGAGATAAGCACAACCCTAATGGCAGCCAAAAGTAAATTTTGCGGGAGGAGGCATTTTCTTCAATTTTTGTGTAATAAACACTTATCAAGATTAATCAAAATGATCCTTTATATATCATGACTATTCTACCAAGAAAGCATTACTTGCCTATAAAGTACTGCTGGAAGTGCTGATGTCTTTTGTGTTCCTCCTTCCTTTTTACTTGGTTTCCGCTCCTTCGGTGCTCGCAAAATTGCTGGTATGTTCAATTTCTATTGGATTTGAACAAATGCAATATATATATACACATTATTGAGGAAGACTAAGTATACTGTTCCACCCATTTGCCACAGCTCATTAAATTTGGTCAACCTCAAGACACTGGAATTATGAGGAAAAAATTTGATTTCTAAACTACTTTAGAGGCAAGAGTAACTACTGTATTTATTGCACCTCAAACCAAATTTTGTTTTGCACAGAATTGCGTATACATTTTTCAATGTAAAATGAAAACCAAAAAAAATGCACACACACTAAAATCTTGGCTTTTAATTTTCATCCACAATCAGAGAGAGAGGGAGAGAGAGAACCCACTACATTTGACAAAAGAATATTGAGGCAGTTTATTTTCCTCAGCCTCCCTGTTATACTGGTGCTCCATAGGTTAATTAGAAAAATTATCTTATTGGACCAAACCCTCCACAAAGCAGACGAGATTCTCTTCGGGTTTCTACTAATCTGCAGTATGCAAGCTTCTCAGACAGCAACCATCTATCAAAGTCATTTCTCGGCAGCCCTGTGGGCCTGCATCTGTTCAACCAACTGGAAAAAAATGTCATGCAAGCTGTGCAAATGAATTTTACTTCTAGTTCGGCTCTCTATTTTTTTTTTAATTTATTAGTGTTTGTACTCTGAAACACATTTGTGAACTTACTTAAAACGGTAAACTCTTGACCCAAACAGACCAAGTTCTATTAGCAATGACAGATTTCTTTTAAAACACAAGGAAACAAAAAACAAAACAAATTCAGCCAGCTTGGTGTGGGTAAACAACATGATTAAATCACAAGCATTCCTGCAGATAGTAAGGGTAGATTTAATTTTAAGAATGAATATAAACACAGCAGTAGCAAACACCATCACAAAACTCTCTGACATGGGGTTAATTAGGTGATGTCTTTATTTTCATCCTCTTAAATTACTGATTTACTATAATATTTAGTCTTTAAAATTAGCGGGACATATCAATGATTACTTCTTGAAAAGGGTTGCTGTTTTCTTATTTGCCAGGTATAGGTATAGAAGCCCTTTAAGAAGCTATGGGAGACACTACATAAAACACCAACAAAATGACTCACTGTTTCAGAAACACAGACATGTACATACTGCCAGCTACTGTGGCAACGGACAACATGGTTACTGGTGGCATCAAGAAATAAATTAAAGTTGCAGTATCATTGATATCATATATTCACTATTTCTAAAAGAAGGGTATGTCTTTTTATCTGCATAACTTAAAAACAACGTTGCAAGTGAGGTGTGGTTTTAGGTTTATAAAATGATCATAAACCATCAGTACAAACCCAAGGAACCATATTATTTGAAATCGACAACTGCTAAAGAAAAGGTGGAACAGAATACGGTAAGATTAACCTACACTTCAGGTTTAGCTTTATCACAAATGACAGGTCAATCAGTTACTGCAAATGAAAAAACTTTGCAAACAAGATAGCTATTACAACAACAAAATTAAACTACAGGTTCCCAGTAGGTTGCTTGCAGAGATTAAGACACATTTCAATCAGAAATCATTAACCCTAGAGTATGCAAAAGTGACAAATGCAAAATTTAAGAAAAAAATCTTGCTCTCTTAAAATTATGTGTGCTTATGTGTTGCAAAACAGAGGGGAAAAAACGAGAAGCCAACCTGTCCAATGATTCTGCCCAGTAGGGTCCATATTCCTTGCCCTTCATTCCGTAGCTTTCCATTCATGTTCTGTAGCTCTTCCAAGGACTCACACAGCTGAATAATAAAACATTGAAAAAATTATTTTAAAGTTTATTTCCTGAAGTTATTCAGCTTCTATAAGCTGAAAACTCTTTATCTGTAATGTTTATAAATTGCATAATTAACAACACAATGAAACTCAATAATCATGTCAATATAGCAGAGATCAGTGTAGCCATTCAGGCATATAACAGCACGAAGAAGAAAAGTTGGGTAGCCATCTGTTTTATAAAAGAGGATCTGAAGTAATTCAGTATGACAGTTAGGTTCTGCAATCACAATCAAAAAGCAAAGTTGAAGTATACTAATGCATTATACAAAAATATACCAAATATACTATTTCCAGCTATGAAGTTATGGTAAATGTTTCTAAATAAAGAATCAGGTTGTGTTCCTTCACCACCAAAGGGCGGGGAAACAACAGTTAAAGATACACACTTAAAAAACACGCAATCACTTTGTTAATTTTAATCACCATCAATGCAGTATTCTCAAAAGTACTTGCCAGCTACAATACTGTATGTGCCACCTACTAATTTTGCTAATCATCTCCTCCAGTCTTCTCTTATTTTTCTTGGATTATTCAACATGCAAGTGTTAACATTTGTTTGCATTTAAAACGTGTTTAAACCACTTTTGATAAATGCTGACCTCCTGAATTTAGCAAGTATCAGTATCTGCCCACACAAATAATTTTAATGGATTACGTATGTAGTTTCTATTTCACAAGTGATAAACCAATTTTTAATCAACACTAACTCCTCCATGTCCCAGGTTTTCCCTCATAAAAAGTCATTATAACAGAATTTCTTTGAAGCAATGTTATCATCTGCTACTCCCTATAAAAAGGTTTTGGGGAGGTTCAAAATGTAGATATCAATAAAAGCACTATTTTCATGTTTTGTTTTGTACACTTTCAAATAAACAACTCCTGCACTGCTAGAAATCCAATCACTTCCACTGGAGAAGAATCTCAAAATCAAACTACCCTAAAATTTGAAAGTGACAAGTCATGGGTCACTGTCCAAACTACGTGAACATAAGAATGGCCATAGTGGGTCAGACCAAAGGTCCACCTAGCCCAGTATCCTGTCTGCTGACAGTGACCAATACCAGGTGCCCCAGAGGGAGTGAACCAAACAGGTAATAATCTCTCTCCTGCCATCCATCTCCAGCCTCTGACAAACAGAGGCTAGGGACACCATTCCTTACCCATCCTGGCAAATAACCATTAATGGACCTAACCTCCATGAATTTTAGTTTTTTGCTAGCTACTCTTCAACTCCTTTTTGGCTTTTCTTAACACATTTTTACACTTAAGTTGGAAGTGTTTATGCTCCTTTCTATTTTCCTCACTAGCATCTGACTTCTGCTTTTTAAAAGATGACTTTTTATCTCTCACTGCTTCTTCTACACGCTTGTTAAGCCACAGTGGCTCTTTTGTGGGTCTCTTACTGTGCTTTTAATTTGGGGTATACATTTATGTTGGGCCTCTATTATGGTGTATTTTAAAAGTTTCCATGCAGCTTGCAGAGCTTTTCCTTTAGTCACTGTACCTTTTAATTTCTGTTTAACTCACCTCCTCAGTTTTGCATAGTTCCCCTTTCTCAAATTAAATGCCACAGTATTGGACTACTGAGATGTTCTTCCCACCACAGGAATGTTAAATGTTATTGTATTTTATGGTTACTATTTCCAAGCAGTCCTGTTACAGTTACCTCTTGAACCAGATCCTGCACTCCACTGAGAACTAAATCAAGAATTGACTCTCCCCTTGTGGGTTCCTCTTCCAGATGCTCCAAGAAGTAGTCATTTAAGGTATTGAGAAATTTTATCTCTGTATTTCGTTCTGAACTGAAATGTACCCAGTAAATATAGGGGGTAAGTGAAATGCATTACAACTATTGGAGGCTTTTTATTTTGATTGCCTCTCTAATCTCTCTTAGCATTTCATAATCACTATCACTGTCCTGGTCAGGTGGTCTATAATAGATCCCTACTGCTGTAGTCTTATCTCAGCATGTAATCTCTATTCATAGAGATTCTATGAAACATTTTGATTTATTTGAGACTTTTACCTGATTTGATTCTACCCCAGTTGCACAACCTGTTCTGTCCTTCCAATATGTTTTGTACCCAAGTATGACTATGTCCCATCGACCGTCCTCATTCCACCAAGTGCACACCAACAGCAAAAATGGTAACAAAGTAAGGGCTTATCTATATTTACTGGAAGATGGACACGCTGCGGTCTATCTTCCAGAGTTCGATTTTGCATCTCTGGTGAAGATGTGGCAAAAATCGACCTCTCTGCGTTTGGCTGTCGATCCCTGTACTCCATGCTATTATGTTAAGTAAGGGACATTGGCATGAGACTAAAGAGGGTCAGACTTCACTAGGGAAGTAAGTCAAATCTGATATGTCAATTGTAGCTAAGCAAATGCCACATCTAGAATTGCATATCTGAAATTGACTTATTTCCCCAGTATAGACTTAGCGTAAGGCTCAAATCTTTTTACTGGTTGCATGATTTAGTTGGGGTTGGTCCTGCTTTAAGCAGGGGTTGGACTAGATGACCTCTTGAAGTCTCTTCCAACCATAATCTCCCATAAGTCTACACTTACGTGGAGCCCTGTCAATAAGGCTCAGTCAGAAGCATCAGGGCATAACTTAGATTTAAAAATTCACTGTAACTACAACAGGAAAGTTAAGATATATTTCAAGTAGAAATTTTATCCTTGTGCTCCCCTTTTAAATAGGAATTTCCCACATCTCTAAGAAATGGTCTTTGAAAGGCAAAATTCTATTACTTAACAACATCTAACACTTAGCACATCTGTATTCACTACTTTGCTTACCTTGTTATATTCCACGTGAAGTTTTTCTTGCTCATTTTCTAGTTTATCTTTAATGTTCTTTTGTTCAGCCATATTTTCTTGGATCTGAATCATGCGCATATTTCTCTCTGTTTAAATAAAATCCAGTCCTTTCTAGCTTTAGTTGCATTTGTTTAAGTGTCCCAAATTGTTAACACAGAGAACAAGTGTTACAAATTTAAGTACTAAATAAGAAAACCTTAATATGTGAAATTATTATGAGAGAGAGAGAGAGCGAGAGCAATGATCAAATTACAGCCTGCAATCTTGTTAAATGACGAGAATGATGGACTATAAGCACACTCCCACCATATAAACCTGGGAAAAGCTTTTTCATTAATATTATTTGAAAAAAATGCAGTTTGGTTTATCCTAAACTATTCTTGAATGACACAAATTTGCAAGTAGCTTTGGTCTATTTTTGTTTTCGGTACTTGGATGACATTCACAAAATGGCCAGATGAGGTAGCAGTCAGAAGCAAATGATTGCCATAGCACTCCTTATAACTTTTAGTTCAGAGGTTAGAAGCCTCACCCAAGATTTGGCAGATTAAAATTCAATTGCCCTCTCTCCCTGGAGACAGGGCTATAGCAAATAGACTGCTGAGGGTCTCTGATAAGACCATCCCAATGACGGGGTTAAAAATTATAAGGAAGGCTCTGGCAAGTCTACCTTCTAAAATCTAGTCCTTTAAAAAGATTGAAAATTCAAAACAAAAAAAAAAAAAGTTTTGTTTTTCAGTTTTTAGATTCAGTTAATACATATCAAACCTTTAATAAAAATTTTTGAACCTCCCAGTAACAAACAAAATCAGCTATTCATCCAGCTCTACTGCTATGTGTTTTGTTGCACATGCTAAGCATGACAGTGAGACAACTGTTTAGTGATGTGCATAACTGGGGTTTAGCACTCCAGCTAAATCCCAGTCATGAGAGCATAAAGTTCTACAACAGAAAAAAGGCACAGAGCATCTAAAGAGACAGCTCTCACAATTTTGCTGAAGATGCTCAGAGGAGATGTTTTTCCATCTGAATTTCAAAGAGGATTGAAGCAAAAAAGGGCTAAATATCTACCCTGTCATGACTGTCAATAAAAATGTTACTTCCTGCTGTTTGAAGGAATTTAATTTACAAAAGAGATGTGTTTAAAAAGGCACACAGTAACTTACAGATGTTAATGTGAACTCGACATTCATTTGAATAAGAAATGACAGTTAGCTTTGTCTCTAATGATTATAAGAAAAGCTTATATGCTGACAGACAGAGTTACTTTAACCAAGCCTTCTCCGCTCTCTCTAATTATTCAAATGTTTGCTTTAAAACCTTGTATAGCATAAGGTCAGCAGGTATGAAGCACTGACTTTACAGCTTAAGAAACTTAAATTTCAAATTCTCATTCTTACCAAGATAATAATTCACAAAATCAGCAGTGAGAGCTGGTTGCTTGTGTTTTCTCCTTCCATCCACACTGGAACTGGTATCTGAAGTGTCCACTGGAAAGATGTCTGTACTAATTCCCATTAATTCAGCTTTGCGCATCAGCTTACGTATGGCTGAAGCACTGCTAGTGAGTGGTCGTGGCAGCTTCTCCCTGGGAACCCATGCCTGAGGCCTAGTGGTACGAGCTAATTCTGCCTTAGCACGGTACTGCTGCAGTCTGGCATTGATTCGAGCCTACAAAGTCCCAAAAAGTCAGAACAGAATGAAATTGTATAAAACGGAATACAAATCACTTTTGCCCATAAATTTAACCTCTCTTTAGACTACACATAAAAAGACATTACTTTCAATATGAAAAATATGCAAAATCAAATCCAGCTTTTTTTTTAAATATGTTAGGATGTGGTAACAGGCAAAACCACATATGAACATAATGTGATTTTACTTTAACATTTATAGTTACACTGCAGTGTATTTTCTTAACTTTAGGTTTGTGAAACCAAATGGAGTAATATTCAGAACTTACTTCCTCAGAATACCACCTTCAACAAGACTATTAACATGTGGCCTTCTGGCAATCTGCTGGAATGGCACATGGGGGTGGAACTGTCTGTGCTCACAAAACTGATAAAACTCTCGCCTTAAGTTTCAGAAAGCAGATTTAGATGTGGGTATACTCCTGGTAAAACTGCCCATCTAAACCTGCTGGCAAATATTTATGCCAAATCTATGACTGTTTTTTGAAGGAACCCCTTTCCCAAGTTTATCACTGCCCACACAT
This sequence comes from Carettochelys insculpta, assembly GCF_033958435.1. Taxonomy (NCBI): domain Eukaryota; kingdom Metazoa; phylum Chordata; order Testudines; family Carettochelyidae; genus Carettochelys; species Carettochelys insculpta. The sequence goes on from NC_134138.1 coordinate 227,636,429, forward strand.
ACCTCTTTATAGATGATTGTACTAGCTGACATTAATGTACCAGAAAGGAATTCACAAACAAAAGCAATACAGGCACTAAAAGTACAGTGTACATATTGTTGATGGGATCTGTATATTTGTGGATATTTGACAGACAAATGTCAAAAGGTCAAGTTGTTATATGAAATAAGAATATACCGCCTGCAGACAGTCTTTGCAGTGGCAGATAATAGGAGCAAAAAAAGGGATTAATCCTGCTGAGCACAAGTTATAACTTGTATGCTCACCTGAATGAAGAGGAAGTTAGACTACAAAGCATTAATACAACTTCCCCAACAGATGGTATGAGATACCTTTGCGTGTGACAAAAGGCAAAAACATGCGCATGAACATGTTATACTTAAGGAATACAAGTTAGGGTCACAGATGAATATATTTTTCATCCAATAGATGTAGATGTTTGCGATCTTTGTCTTGGAGTGGAGGCGCAAGGGGTGGACAAGAACTGTGGATGTTTTGCTTGGTGATGGATAGTACCAACCACAAGAAAATTAGATTGTGGGTGTGAAAAGAGGTCGTCATCTATGTCATCAGCCAGGACAAAGTATTTCCTGTCCACCTGTTCGTTGGCGTGGGGAGTGGAGGCAGGTTTTTGCCAGATGGCCTCTGCAGGTTCCATGATCACTTCATCTATGGGGAGGGTAATTCTAAAGTGGAACGGGATAACATACTCTGCAGCAATATTCCTGATGGTCCAGTGATCTGAGGTGATAGCTGACCAGGCCCAGAGGAAAGGACAAAGTCTATTTAGGAAGGGTAAAGCAGGATCCATTGGTGCTGGTACTGTGATCTCAAGCATGACATCAAAAGGAGCACTTTGAGAAGGATTTGGGCTGGCCGCAGCTGGCCCCAGATTGTTGGTGGGAGGGCTTGCAGCAGGAGAAAACGGCCCTTTCATGAGTCAGAGCATCCACGAGATTGGAAAGACCAGGACTGCTGTTGATGATGCTGGACCTGCAGCTTAAAGGGCTTCCACTAGGTAGCGGGCGTATACATTCCTAAGGTCCTTTGAGAGTCCTTAAGGTTGTGGAGGTGGGTGTCGGTCTTTTGAGTGAACAACCACTGGCCGTCAAATGGGAGATCTTGGCCTGTTGGAGCTCCTGAGGGAGCACTGACAGCCCCAGTCAAGCCATCCGGTACATGGCTATTCCTCAGGCAACAGAGCAGGCCACAGGATCACTGACATGAAGGGCCACTTGCATACAGGTGTGAGACACTACCTTGCCCTCCTGCATGAGAGCAGACAACTCCTCCCTGAGATTTTAGGGGCCTTCGTAAACTTGAGGGCAGTAGCCCAGGAGTTGTAACAGTAGTGACTGAGGACGACTAGCTGGTTAGCCGTCAGAAGCATGAGGCCCCCCTGTCGAATAGGCCTTCTGACCAAAGAGGTCTAGGTGCCCAATATCTTCAGACTTAAGACACTGGGCCTGCTGCACTTGACGCTCTCTCTCATTTACAGCATCCCTCATCAGGGAGCAAGGAGGCGAGAGAGTATACAGGTACTTATAGACCTTTACAGGTGTGAAGTACTTTTGTTCTACCCCACGAGTAGTCAGGAAGATGGAGGTCAGTGTCTGCCAGACAGCAGAGGAAGCATTCATGATGGCCTGCCTGAAGAAGAGAACCACTCAGGATGGAACTTCCAAGGTAAAGATACTGCAGATAGGGTCAACAAACTCACTAACTTCTCCAATGGAAGATTAAGGCTGGTGGCTCCTGGAACACCCTATAGTTAGTTATATGCGACTGACCAGAGGTCACTGTGCCCATCAATTCAAAATACTCCCAGGGATCCTAGTATGGGTACCAGGCTGGAGGACACTAGGCGGCAGCAGGGCCCTGTTCTAGGACCTGAGAGTCCAACACTGGAGAGTCCTAGAATTAGGCCGGAGAAGGAGAATGAGAGGACCAAAGAGAGGCCATTCCCACAGGAACCAATGCAGAAGCATAGGCAACAACTGGCTTGGTATGCAAGATCTCACAAGGCAAGCAAAAGCAGTGAGGAGAGCGAGAATAGTGCCAGTGCAAAGGGTGCAGAGAACCAGACTAGTGCTGAGGAGAACAGTAACGAGTAGCAAGGTGCTGTTGTGAAGCAGACGACCACCAGTGCCTGGACAGGGACATGTGCCGTGAGCAAGAAACATGCTGAGACACATCAAAATGTGGAGAACAGGATCGGTGGCAAGAGCAGGACCGGTGACGAGAGCAAGGCTGATGACAAGGACTGGGGTTGATATGGAGAATGAGACAGGTGCCAGGACCGGGACTAGTGTCAAGAGCAGGACTGGTTCCAAATGGAGACTGGGATCTGTGCAGAGAGTGGGAAGGCTGAGGAGTTGAGGCCTTTGGAATTACAGAGGACTGAGGCCAAGGGTCTGACCTGTAAAGGGCCTGACGAAGACCACTAGACCAGTGAGGGGAGTGGGACTTGGTCCCTGACCAGGAGCAAGGTAGAGGTGTTAGGTGCACTGGGCAGATTCTGGAGCCCAAGGACAAGGGTCGAGGAGATGGTATCGGGACAGACGAAGCATGGTGCCATGCACTGGGGAGAGAGGCAGAATGTGTGGAAGATCTGGAATCGGAGACACTCCCAGCTGAGGCCCTAGATGTAGAATGGGTCAGCATCAAGCAAGATGGAGAAGGAATCAGGCACCAGGAGTCGGAATGGCAAAGCCTTGTACAGTTTTCCCAGGACTTGAGGTCGGCCTCAGGAGTTGCGCAGTAAGGCAATGGTACCCAGACAGGTGCAGAAAGAAGCAAAGGTTTACCATGGAAACATGCCAAGGAGCATGGGGTTTCAGTGCTCATCATTTTTACAAGCCCCCAGGCTGCCCAATACGTGTCATGAGTCAAGGAAGAATCAATCAACACTGGAGTACCGCTTGGTGAGTCCAGGAAGATAGAGCTAAACACAATTCTTTACAACTATTGCACTGAAAAGTCTAGGGATCCGCGTCATAGCAACAGATACTTGACTGAAACAATGAAAAAGCCAACATGGGCAGTAAGAAGATAACTGTGGGGTGCCAGGCTGGCTGGCTCATACATAGGCTTTGCATAGGTGCCACTCCAGAGGGCTCCCCAGCCGATCTGGCTGGCTAGTTGCTAGGAAAAACTTTCCGACAGCCATGCATGTGCACACACCCCTAACTCAAATATATATGAACAAGCACTCGAAGAAAGAATGCTCCTGCAGGTAGATTGGCAGAGACCATGGACACAGGTCACCTACAGGCCCAAACTAGTATAAACAGCAGATTCTCTCTAACTTGGAAGTCTTTGAATCACGATTTGAGAATGTCTCTAAATCATACAGAGTTTATAAGGTTATTACAGAAGTGAGAAAGTGAAGTTCTGTGGCCTGGGTGCAGGAGGTGAGAATAGATAATCATGGTTTGTTCTTCACATAAAGTCTGAGATCGAAAGCACAGACCCTTTACAATGCAGGCATTGGTTACAGATCCCTTTTTCCTTGTCCACCATTTCTGCCACTATTATGTGGATCTGCAGCTTGCCTCTGCCACCATCATCCTTATCCCCTTACACTGTTTCCCAGGCACTTTTCTGCTTCAGTCAATCTCCGTTCCCCCTGACCTTGAAGCATACAGTCAATCTCCTTCCTCTCGGTTCCTGTCTGTGGTGTCACGGCAGCCTCTGACAGTTGGAACGAAAAACCTGTAAAAACTTTACCCAGACCTGATCTGGGGCATGCAAATGGAACCTTCTGCATGTTTTGTTTAAAAACTGTCACCCATGGAGTATATGTAAGTTGAAAAGCCATACAGATCTGAAAATTAATATCCTATGAAAAATTTCAAGAGGTCTGCAAAAAACCTACTGACACCAGAGCACCTCACTTGCTGAAGTTCAAGTCCATTCTTCAAACCACAGTGGCACTAGAGCATCTCAGTGAAATAATTTAGCATGGGCAAAGCATATTTTTTCTAACTTCATTCTGAGTGCACACAGACACCCTAACCTGAGACAGACACACAGAATTGAAAATTTCTCCTAAAGAATAGAAAAATGCAAGCAACTGCAAATAGGCATCTTACATTAAAAAGTCTTGAAGCAACCTCAACGATATGATGCTATGTTACTAGCTTCTTGTAATAACTAAGGAAGAAGGTGGAACTTACTTCTAACACACATAGCAAAATGCCTAAAATCCTGGATATTTTTTTTTAAATAATCCTGAAATAAAAGTTAAAAATAAAATAAACACAACTATAGAATAAAAAAAAGAATTATATGTTACCTTGGTATAATACAGATGTATATAAAATAATCAGGATTATTTCCATTCAAATAAGTGTGCACGCACCTTTTCAGGCATTATATTATGGGGTCATTCACTCTTAGGAAAACCAATCTGAAGATAATCACTGCCATATTAATTGACCATATGCCCTCATCATATATTCCAGATTTCATTTTCATTGCCATTCCACCTAATTCTCCCCCCCCCCACGTCTCATTTAACACTGATTACTAACATACATACAGCTTTCGCACACGTACAATACCTGTGCTTCTGGCGAGAGCTGTTTCTCTCTTTCCTGCAAGGACATTTTACAATAAGATTGTAAAGCCAAGTAATTCTTCCGTTTCCATTTTCTGTCTAACCTGTCTGCATGCTGTTTACAGTAAGCAAAAAAAGGATCCGCTATGTCCTGTTTCAACAAGAAAAAGAGAATGAAAAGAGAAAAAAAAAACTAGTTAATAAAATAAGGAGGATTATAGAGTTAGCACTCTAGAAATTTCTTCATGTATAACACAATTAACACTGACAACTAGGGTAAGAAATGCAAGCCAAAGCAGGGAAAGTACAAGTTAAAGAATATTTAGATAACTCAGATGTGTTCAGGTCAAGTGGGCCTGATTAAATTAATCATAGGGCACCTAAGGAAGTATCTGAAGCAATCTAGTAGCCATTAGCAAGTATCTGTGACAGCTACTGCAGGACAGGAGAGGTCCCAAAAGACTAGCCAATACAGGACTATTTTTAAAAAGGGGAACAAGGAGGACCCAGAGAATTACAGACCAGTCAGCCTAATTTCAATATATATTAAAACACATTTAAGTAAATTATTACCAGGACCCTACCAAATTCACAGTCATTATGTTTAATTTCACAGTCATAGGATTTCAAACACAGTAAATTGCATGATTTCAGATATTTACATTGGAAATTTTATGGTGTTGTAATTGTAAGGATCCTGAGTTGTGGGAGGGTTACAAGGTTATTTGTAGGGGGATTGTAGCATTGCTACCCTTATTTCTGCGCTGATTTGGTGGTGGTGCTGCCTTCAGAGCTAGGCAGCTGGAGGCAGAGCTAAGGCCAGCAGCAGCACAGAACGATGGTATAGTATGGCATTGACACCCTTATTTCAGCACTGCTGCCTGAAGTGCTGGGACCTTAGTCAGCAGCTGCCACTCTCTAGGTGCCCAGCACTGAAAGAAACAGTAAAGAAAATGACATAGATATGGTATGGGCACTCTTACACACTTCTACACTGCCGCTGAAGGAGTGCTGCTTTCACAACTGGATGGGCAGCTGGCCTACATTACAATCGCTCCTCCCCTGTAGCCCAGCACTGAAGACAGAGTAGAAGTTAGAGTGGTGATACTGTGACACTCCTAAAACAAACTTGGGATCCCCTGCAACTTCCTTTTGTGTCAGGCCCCCCAGTTTGAGAAATGCTGGTTTCCCCTGTAAAAGCTGTATAGTACAGGGTGACAAGTATCAAAGTGGTAGCCGTGTTAGTCTGCATCCACAAAAACGAGAAGTCCTGTGACACCTTATAGACTAACAGGTATTTTGGAGCACAAGCATTTGTGGGCAAAGACCCACTTCATCAGATGCAACATACGAAGAAGGTCTTTGCCCACAAAAGCCTATGCTATAAAATAACTGTTAGTCTATAAGGTGCCACAGGACTTCTCCTTGTAGTACTGGGTGAAAGCACACAAAAGGCCAGATTTCATGGTAAGACATCAGACTTCATGGTCTGTGAAGTGTTTTGCATGGCTGTGAATTTGGTAGGGTCCTAATTAATATACAATTGATTTGTGAGTACTTGGAGGATAATACGGTTATAAGGAACAATCAGCATGGATTTGTCAAGAACAACTCATGCCAAATCAACTTGATTTCCTTTTTTGATAGGACAATAGACCTAGTGGCTGGGGAGAACCAGTAGACACAATACACCTTGATTTTCATAAGACTTTTTGCACAGTTCCACAAGACATTTTCACAACCAACCCATGAAAAGGTGATCTGGATAAATTTACTATAAAGTGAGTAAACAACTTGTTGAAAGACCCTTCTTTCAGGCTAGTTATCAATGTTTTGCTTTCAAGTTGAGACAATGTATCTACTGAGGTCAGTCCCAAATCAGTTAATCTTCAATATCTGCATTAACAACTTGGGTAATGGAGTAGAGTGTATATTTACGAAGTGTGCAGATACCACCAACCGGGGACCACCTTCCACAACAAACTTAAAATTCGAAATGACCTTAAATTAGAAAACTGGTATGAATTTAATAAGACGAAATTCAATAAAGTCAAGTGCAAAGAGCTTTACTGTGGTGAAAAAAATCATATGCACAGCTACAACATGGAAAACAACTGTCTGATGGTAGCACTGCTGAAAAGGATCTGGGGTTACCTTGGACCATAAACTGACAGAGTTATCACTGCGATGAAGCTACAAAAAAGTCTAACTTGATTCAGGAGTGTACCAAGAGGAACATTTTTTGCAAGACAGATGTGGTAACTGTCCTGAGAGCCACACTGGAGAACTGTATCCAATTCTGGGCATCACAATTTAAGAAGAATGCGGACACACTGGAAAAATGCAGAGAAGGGAGACAAATGATAAAAGGTTTAGAAAACTTGATATATGAGGGCAGGTTGAAAAAACTGGGCATTGGTTGTCTTAAGAAAAAAAGACTGAGGAGTGACCTGCTAACAGTCTTCCAATACTCTGAACACTATTATAAAAGGATGGCAATCAATTGCCTCCATGTTGACTGAAGGTAGGACAAGAAGTAATGGGCTTAACCTGCAGCAAGATTTAAATACTAGGAAAATGTTTCTAAATATAAGCATAGTCAAGTTTCTGAACAGGCTTCCAGTGGAGACTGTGGACTCCCCATCACTGAAAGCTTTTAAAAACAAATTGGACAAACATTCCAGGGAGAGCTTAGATTTACTTTGTCCTGCCAAAGCTCGGGAGGTTGAACTTGATTTTTCAAGATGTCTTCTAGTGCACTACTTTTCTACAATTCTGTTTCATATAGCTGGCTCTTGCACAGCAACATTTGGGACTTGGTGCCCCCAGCTTTGCATCAATTTAACTAAGGATATGTCTGCACTTGCACTTGCTCAATACAACTTTTGCAATACAAGGGTGCTTAAACAAATACACATCCCTGCAAATGACAACGTTTTGCCATGGCAAACACACATGTAGGAGGGGAAAGGAGCATTCTGTTGGGAAAAGTGCTGAAAAACAGAACTCTCACTTCCTGACTTTTAACGCCAGGGTTATGTCAACACAGCCTTGATGCTAAAAGCTGCACAGTGTAGAAATACCTTAATGGCCTGTTTAAAATCAGTTTAGCTAAACTCATGCAAACTTGCATGTGTATACCCGTAAACCGATATTTAGATTGTGTATGTTGATCTAGCATAATTCAGTAAAGAACTGACAAACTAAATTGACAGCAACTGGGTTTAAACTTATTTAAATGTAACTGCACGGGAATTTTACTTTTGTTTTTCTAAGCTTGCTTTCATATACTTTATTAAAAGAACATAATTTAATACAAAATGTTTGTTTCTTCTCACATAAAAACCTAGCAATTATTTCCTCCAGAATTGCAAACAGAACTAAAAGTATATTTAACTGGTCCCACAACTTAAGTAGCTCAAAATCTATATTCCATTATTTGCATACAGAGGTGACTATATTTTCAAAATTGTAGGTGAAATTAATCTTGGTTCAGTGTGGTAAAACAAGTTGAAAACAAATTTAAAATTCTAACCTTAGAAATAAAAGATTTGTTTTAGTTAAAGGCCTCAATTGAAAGTGCTGGTAGATACCATATTTTAAAATTTTACAGAGAGTCAGCGCTAGTCAACAGACTAATCAGTTCATGAATTATTTTTGTTTGTTTCCTTTTGTTTTTTACAATTATTGTTAAAGAGCACAGAAGTAGGCCCCAAAAAATGCAGCATAGGACAAACGAACACTGAAAACATCTTATTGCTCTCAAACACAACTACCCTATGCCGCACAATAAAACGATATATTCTCCCTGTGCTCTTTCACAATCTCTAATGATTGCCAAAGTTCTTTTGAACGAAATTCTATATCTGCTTGTTAACCTGAGGGAAAATGAACATCTTCCTTAAAATAAAAAGCACATAAAGAATTTAGAGCATTGTATTACTATACCAATCATGAAGATAGGATGGGAGAATTGTCACTTTCCCATACTGCGATGATCAAAGTTATTTTTGTATATCCAAGGATTTTTCACCCCTGTCCATGTCTGGTTCACAAACAATTATAACGGTTCTGGTATACTATAAATATAGCTATAAATAGCTACAAAAACCTGTCCTCTATCTTTTTGTAATTATTAACTGCTCCTGCGGTTCCTGTCTGGACAGTTCCAAGAAATGCTTGCTTCCCTATTGCCCCAATAGTTCAATAGAATATTTGATCATTCCAGAAAGAGACAGGCAGACATACATGTTAAATATATGACATATGTATTGGCTTCTCCATAGTGTTTCTCTTGGAAGCAACCACATTCTTCCCAATATCCTTCCAACTGACAAACTTCCAGAGAAAGGGACATTGCAGGGGAAAAAAGCCAGACACTCCTAATTCTGTATTAAGTGAAAGAACTTGTGTCTTATTTTCCAAAGGCATACTTCAGAGAGCCTGGTTTTCCTTTTGACTTCTTCACAGTTCTTTGATGGCCTAAGCATTGGCAATCTTCCCTATGATCTCTCACATACATATTTTTTCTATTTTTCATTGTTCCCTTACTCAAATTTTCACATTATTACAGCAGAACTATTTTATCAACTTGTTTACCATATGTAGACAGTTTGCAAGCTGAATAATTCTGCCTTACACAAAGGCTGTGTCTGCACTGGCCCAAAACTTCAAAATGGTCATGCAAATGGCCATTTTGAAGTTTCCTAAAGAAGCACTGAAATACATATTCAGCACCTCATTAGCATGCTGGCAGCCGCGGCACTTCAAAATTACTGCAGCTCGCTGCCGCGCGGCTCATCCAAATGGAAAACCTTTTTGAAAGGACCCCAGGAACTTCAAAATCCCCTTACTCCTATCTGCTGTTAGGAATAAGAGGATTTCGAAGCTGCTGGGCTCCTTTTGAAAAAGGAGCCCCATCTGGACGAGCTGCACGGAGGCTAGCTGTGGCAATTTCAAAGTGCTACGGCTGCCAGCATGCTAATGAGGCACTGAATACGTATTTCAGCGCTTCATTAGGAAACTTTGAAATGGCCATTTGCATGGCTATTTTCAAGTTTTGGGCTAGGGTAGATGTAGCCAAAGATGAATTAACACCTCTAGGTTTATTTTCTCTTTTTAATTTTCTAGCATATTTTCTATATGAATAATTGTCTGGCAAATTTGCTGACCAGGCACAAAAATCAACTCACTCTCTCAGAAAAAAACCCCCAATTTTATTAGTCTGTCAAAAATAAAATAAAATACCAAGGGGAGGTAAAATGTTTTATACCTATATTTCAAGGTGAGGGAATATACGTGACACAGAACTTACACCACAGGAATTTAGCAATCCTCAACTATGTGATTCAACCCTTGATTACCAAAAACTTTGTTTGTAGTTGTTAAAGATATGCAGTGTTCTTAGGTGCAGAGCATAGCAAACCCATACCATAATTGGAATGCACGGCATGAGCTCCTTATAAAGAATCAACATTAAACTCCATCTACCCATCACTGTTTAGCTGAAGGAACCATACTCATGTTTCCAGCACTTCATCTTATAGGTGAAAGCTACTTTTTATCAAAAGTTTTGCCAGAAAATTATTAACGGCCCAAGTGGACAGTTCTTTCAGAAATAAGAGCAATTCCAATGTAGGTAATGAATAACAAAAAAGATGTATATAAAACTTCTAAAGAGAAACAGGGCCCAGAACTGCCACATTTGCATTATTAGAGCAATGTAAGGGTATGTCATCTGGCTACAGATGGAAAATGAGCAACACAGAGGAAGATCTAAAGCTGAAATGAAGACGACAAAGCAAATTACTGCACCAATGTCCCCCACCTCTTAGTTAGCAGCATTTCTGGAAAAAGAAGTGACAAGATGGTTGGTATGATAAAAGGAGCTCCTCTTCCGTAGTCATTAGCTCACGTATGATTCCTTAGAGACAATAACTAGCCTTCATAAATCATAGCAGATTTGTGGTTTTCCTAACTAAAATTAGGGCTAGGACAGGTGGAAACAGCTTCCTGTGAAGAGCATATCTTGACCAGGTGGAGGGTGGGTAGGCGAAAGCAAGTCAAACGCTACCCTCCCCAATTCCAAAAATATACTTATGATTTCACAGCACCATCTTATCAAAAATTCCCCTCAGGAGTGTTATCCAGAAATATAGTAAGTGTCCCACATGCTTTTGTTAGGGCATTTCTATTTTCCATTTTTTTCTAAAGAAGTTGCATCACACACATACCTCTTCAGCTGCTGCTTCTGACAGCAGACCTTCTTTCTGAGCACAGGTCACATGGAAATAAGCTCTACACATGCCAGCATCACAACTAATGCAAACACCAGTTCTGGCAAAACGAGGGTCTTCACAGAAACTGCATTCCTATCACATAAAAATGGTAAAATTAACTACAGAATAAACTCTCCAATAAAGATTCTGCTTTCCATTACAAGTGGCATAAATGAAAGATAACTAATTATCTCCTATACAGGCACAAAATCTATTTAAATGTTATTAATGGATGGATTGAATCTCAGGAGGTACAGTAATGCACTTAAGACTAGAAATGGCTACAGCTGGAAAATGAACAAAGGAGAGGAAGATCTGAAACTGTAATGACAATGGCAAAGCAAATTTCTGCACCTATGTTCTCCACCTCTTAGTGAGGAGCCTTTCTGGAGAAAGAAGTGGCAAGATGCGGAGTAGGATAAATGGACCTCCTCTACTGCATTCATTAGCTAGTGTATGATTCCTTAGAGCCAATAACTAGCAATCATAAATCACTGTGGTTTTTTTTTTTTTAGGTCCTACATTCCCTTTTACCAGGTGAAGTGCAAGAAGACTTGAAATAATAATGCTGGATCTTTTTTCCTTCTTCCACTGGTCAGTTTTAACAAAACAAAGCAGCAGAAATTACTAACAAAATTATTTATGCAGTGATAAGCTTTCATGGGACAGACCCACTTCTTCAGATCAATCTCATTTCCAATACAGACTGACATATAAGTACAAAGGACCAAAAAGAGAATAAAAAATTACAGCAAAAACTGACAAATCAAATAGGATAGAAGGAAAGGGGTGAGAGATGGGGGGCGATGTTAATTGTCCTGCCTGAGATAATTCTGAGCATCAAAGGAAGGGAAGCAGTCCTTGTAATGCGTGAGGTAGTTAATGACTCTGTTCACACCACGTGTTAATGTGTCAAATCTGAATACGTACTCTAACTCAGAAATCTCATGCACTAATCTGTTGTTAAATTCTCTGTGTTGCAGGACACAAATTCTCAGGTCTTTAACAGAACGGCCCACTCCACTGAAGTGTTCACTAGCCAGCTTATGTATATTGAGTATATTGACTGCTGCGTGTCCATTTATTCTTTGGTGAAGGTTTTGTCCAGTCTGTCCATTGTACATAGTAGCATATATAATGTTGCTGGAAGTGCACGAGAATGTGCCTTTGATCTTGCAACTAACATGGTTAGTTCTGTCAGGGATTTTTCATCCCTCGGGCATTATCGCCCCCGTGGGTCAGGGGAACCAAGCCTTTGGCCATTAAACATCATTACAGGTACAGGTAGAATCTAAAAATCACACAGGCTGCCATTTAGCAGCCCCCTGTAACAGTCACTCTGAGTCAGTTGGTTTCCCTGGTAACCCTGAACTCAAACACTTCATGCCCAGGTTCAAAATCCAGGCCTTTGATTGGGCATCTGTGGAGAAATTCTGGAAACTTCCACAGGCTGGAGGACCTGGTTGAAAACCATGGACAGAATCATGAATATTAAAATCGAATCATGAATCATGCATGAGGACACCAAATAAAAGGCGGTGCAGCACAGCACCCAGTGTCAGTCTGGGGAGTCTGGCTGCAGTACAAGATCGGTGAAGCCTTTTTGAAGAGTTCCTGCCTTTTCGAAGAGCTCCTGCCTTTTTTGAAGAGCTCCTGAATCGTTACCAGCACTGCCCAGCAGGGTCCGCCTGCTGCGGTGACAGTGTGCTCGTTTTTACCTCAGCAGCCCTGACGTAGATCAGGCGAGCGGCGAACTGGCCTCATCTCTAGGATGAGGTACTGCGCGCTCGCCTGCTAAAACCCAGGGTCTACCACCTAAAGCGGCAAGCAGGCTCTGAGGTGGATCAGCTGGGTGGCGAACTGGCCTCACCGTTAGGGTGAGGTACTGCGTGCCCAACTGTTGAAGCCCAGAGCCTGCCATCGAAGCGGCACCCTCGCTCCCGCTGCCAACCATTCTGCGGAGATGACAACGGGCACAACCCACCTGCCTGACAGGACTGCAGCCGTCCGGACACGTAAATTTGCCACAGGCCTGAAGCTCAGCCCAGGCTGCACAGACTTTCACAGCCCTGAGGCCTAACTTGGGCTACACAGACTTTTATAGGCCTGAGGCTCAGCCCAGGCGACATAGAATTTTCATAGGCCCGAGGCCCAGCCCGGGCCATACAAGTTATACTATCACAACACTGTGGGCATTGGGTCCCCACTTCGGGGGGTTCGGGGTCGCAACCCAGACCGTGTCCTTCCAGGGCCAGGGAAGGGCCACACCCAGGGGCTCGACCCTAAGGCCGGGCCTTACTGCCCAGGCTTAAATTATTACTGCACACTTGTATTAATAGTAGTTAATCTGTTGATCGGTTACTAGTGTTTATTTAGTACAATTATAGTTAATCTGTTAATCTTAATAGTGTTTATTTAGTAATGATATTTAGTAAGTGTATTATTGGCTTAAGAAACAGGCAGGGCATCTTGGTAGAGGCCTAACCTCCCAGTACCCTACAAACCCTGTATCTTACCTTAACCCCTTACCTGTCTTTATCCTCCAAGCTCCAGCTGGGGAGGTAACACTTCCCCTCACTCAGCTGGGAGGAGGCCCTAGCAGGCAGAGCCCTAGGGTCTCCAATAGGGTGGCCTAGCAAACCACCGGGAGCACAAAGGGGGAAGGCAAATTAACCTTCCCCTGCTCGGAGCCAAAACCATTTAAAACTCCTAAGCCCCTCTCCTTAAACTTTCCTTTTAACCATCCTTTTTGCCTCCCAACTCAATAAAAAAACTGCCATACAGGTCTGCCCTATGGATTTCCTGTGTGTTACTATTGTAAGTGTTTAAGTAAAATATTATTGTTGCAGCTTAGTATATTAGTAGTAGTAATCACTAGTTTATATAGTTACATTGTAGGAAAATATCTACTGAGTTACATTTGTTGTTCCCTTTTTTCCTGTTCTGTTAATCAATAAACTTTGTAACCGTTTGCACCTGCACAAGCCTTCCTCTTCTCGTCTCACCTTTCTCCCTTAGAGCCAGCCTCCTGCCTGCCAGGGAAAAAACCCACCAGCCTCTCTTACAGCGGTACAGGGCAAGTGCACAATCCCCGGGGCCTCCTGCCGGAGGTGGGTGGGGGCGGCCTGCAGAGGGGCGGGGCGACCTCTACTAGTCGCTGGGTCTCCGCTGTCCCCTCCTTATCCTCGTCCCAGGCCCCTTGAGGATCCGAGCGGTATACTGGTGTGGGGTCAGTGTGGCCTTGGCCCGCGACTTTGCCCGCACCGACAAGTTCCGGTGCTGAGATCCCCAGAATAAATATGTGCACAAAGTTGGCAGTGGGGTTTGTTGCAAGGAAAAGTTCCAGGATTTATATTACTGTGATTGCTGGTGGGAATCTCTCTCAAGTTAGGAGATTGTCTATAGGAAAGGACAGGCCTGTCACTTAGAGCCTTCTGGAGTGTAGCATCCTAATCCAAAATAGGTTGTAAATTTTTAATGATGCATTGCAGGGGTTTGAGTTGGGGCCTATAGGTGATGGCAAGTGGTGTTCTATTGTTGATCTTCTTGGGCCGATCTTGAAGTAGCTGGTTTCTGGGTATTCGCCTGACCCTGTGAATTTGTTTTTTTTTACTTCTCCAGCGGGTAATTCAGTTTTATAAATGCTTGGTAGAGGTCTTGCAGTTTTTGGTCTCTGTCAGTAGGATCAGAGCAGATGCAATTGTATATAAGGGCTTGACTGTAAACAATGGATTGTGGGGTGTGAGCTGGATGGAAGCTGGAGGCATGTAGGTAAGTGCAGCAGTCAGTGGATTTCCGGTAGAGGGTGGTGTCGATGTGGCCATCAGTGATGTGTACTGTGGTATCCAGGAAATGTATTTCTTGTGTGGAATAGTCAAGGCTGAGATTGATAGTAGGGTGCAGGTTGTTAAAATCTCTGTGGAATTCTTCCAGAGTCTCTGTACCTTGGGTCCAAATGATAAAGATGTCATCAATGTAGCATAAGTAGAGGAGGGGTAACGGGATGAGAACTAAGGAATAGCTGTTCTAAGTCAGCCATAAAAATGTTAGCATAGAGTGGGGACATGCAAGTGTCCATAGCAGTGCCGCTAATCTGCAGGTGTAAGTTGTCCTCATATTGGAAATAATTGTGGGTGAGAACAAAGTTACATAAGTCGGACAACAGATTTGCTGTGGTAACATCAGGGATGGTATTCCTGATAGCTTGTAGTCCATCTTCACATGGAACATTGGTGCAGAGGGCCTCTACAACCATGGTGGCAAGGACAGAATTGTCAGGAAGGTTTCCAATGTTTTGTAATTTCCTCAAGAAGTCAATAGTATCCTTGAGACAGCTGGGAGTGTTGGTGGTGTAGGGTTTGAGGAGGGAGTCTACACAGCTGGACAGTCCAGTAGTAAGGGTGCCAATACCTGAAATGACAGGGTGTCCTGGGTTCCCAGGTTTGTGGATTTTAAGCAGTAAATAGAATCATCCCAGTCAGGGCTCAGATGGTGTGTCTGAGTGAATTTGGTCTCGAGTAGAGGTAGGGAGTTCTTTAAGTAGATGGTGTAGTTTCTCTCAGAATTCAAAGTGGGATCTGAGGAAAGAGGTCCAACATCACATTTTACAGACCAAATTCACTCAGATGTACTGCTCTGCTTTGTTTTGTTGGAGGACAGACTAACACGGCTTCCTCTCTGTTACTGGTCAGTTCTAAGTTAGACTCCGCACATTACTTTTTTATATGACCAAACATGCATAATAGAATCACTTCCTCCTCCCCCCGCTAGGATCCATACTACAGGTGTTCCCAAATAAAGGGCACCAAGAGTATAACAATTCAAGTGCACTATATTTGTATATTTATATTGTACTGCCTTGGATAGCCTACCTGTGAACAGTACTACTTATCCTGTAATCTCTCTGAAAGCTTGTGAAATGCCCAGATTACTACAACTCCTCCTATTAATCAGATATATCAACATAAATAAATAAATAAATAAAAACAGCTATTCTGTAGAATAGCTGCTGTACAGAAGTTTCACATTTGGACATTTATACAACAGTACAAATGTTCTGTTAAACTCCTACCAGCATGACAGAGAGCCACTTCCAATATACACAGGCGGCTCTTTAGTCATCTTGATATAAAACTTTTTTGTTTGTTTATTTTATTGTTTACGTGGTACTTATGTAAAATCCCATGCTGACAGTCTTCCAAACTCACATTTTACCTGCACCAAATGGGTACAACAAGAAAATCAACAGCAAAATCTTCCCCATATGGCCTGACAGGTAGAGAAACAACATTTGGAAGCAAGGAAACCAATGAGCCATCTACCAGAAATCCTTTGTTCTCTACTGTGTGCCATTTTGTGCCAGTTGTGATGGTAATTTGAGTGCTATGCACATGCATCCTTTTATGAACTGGACTAAGAACAATCACTCTTCACGTTAAAGTCCAGTTTAGGAGGGAAAAGGTTTTTTTTTTCCCCCCCTCATCCCAATTCAAGGCACAGCCCTTGATGTTCTGTCATTTTTTATTTTAAAAATGCTTTGCAGAAATCCTTTTGTTGCACTATTCATTGTTAGTTTAGGATTCCAGAGAACCTAAAATAATTCTTAGTGAATGTATGTCTGTTTCCTTTTCTTCTTACTCACTTTCTATTTCTCCATTCAGACTCATGTATATTCCTCAACTCTCTACATTCATACTTTGGCAGACTGCTATTAACACACATTACAAGGAGGTAATGAGTGTCTCCAGAAAGAAGGAGAGAAGAGGAAGAGAATGAGAAAAAAGAGAAAGAAAAAGAGTGCATACTTCTATTTTTATTGCATGACCAGCCCTGAATCTTGTTGAATTTGCTGAAGAAACAGAACTACAAAAAGGCAATAAAATATGCTATGCAATATTACATGTAAAGAAAATAAAACTATACCATGGTAAACATGTCTCTTCTAGTCAGTCTTACCTTGGCTCCATACTTGGAATAGTTCATTTCTGTAAGCGTTACTGGCCGCAGCTTGTCAATATCCCCAAATGCCACCCCTGGAACATACAGGGCACAAACAATGTGGACCCACCTGCAACAGCAGACGAAATTAAGCCCTTTACATCAACACCACTTTGCTCTTGTAATGCAGTCTTCATCTGCAGATTGCAAAGTACATTACAATGGACTGAAAGTATCATTCCCATTTACAGATAAGGAAAATGAGGTATAGAAAGGCAAGGGTGCAAAAACAGGAACACAAGCTTAGGGAATCATAGTTGAATGGCCCATCCACAAGCTCCTGGTGTTTCTCTCCTACCATCTTAATTTTTTCAGTAAATGTAGTTTTATTTTCTCCAGCCCAAGTCTTGGCAGCAACTTTATGTGGCTCTCTGTTAAATACAAATTCAGTAAAAACCACAAATACTACCTCTCTCCACTAATACAGTTTCAATCAAACACTGCAAGATTTGTATGAGAATTCAAATCCACGGAGAATTAAGGGAAGCTCTTCCCAAAAATGGACAGTGACAACATTTTGCCATCCACTTTGTCAGAGGCAATTTCTCTCCTCCTGTTCTCTGGATTTGTTTCTGGATACTGTGACTAATCTGTCATATCATGACACAAACACAGAACAAAACTCACTAGACCTAACTCCTGTAAGGAAGTTTCAAGGCAGCAGCAGTTCCACACCCAAAATTTGCATGTTAAAAGAGAACCAATACTTCATTGATGTGATTTTTAAAAAGAAGCCAGTATTTTTTTAAACGAAACATCAAATCACACAGTATATCACTTTTCAGCTACCATCATTGTCGGTATATTCCATTGTGCAGTATTAAACTTTAAGGTATAATAAACAGCACAAACTGGAGTTAATTCAAGGAAGTTTTATCATCTGCATTACACAGGTTAGGCTAGATGATCAGAATCGGGGGGATAAAATGGAAAATCCGTCATTTTGAGAACATTAGAGCTACATCTACACTAGCAAAATCTAGCCCTCTTTCGAAACAGAGCATGGAGCATCTACACATAAAACGTGCTCTTTCGAAAGAAAACTGGAGAAATGCGGTGCAACTTTCGAAAGAGCTCCTCCGATCCCATATTAGGAAGAGCACCTCCTTTCAAAATACTCACTCAAAAAAGAATGTGTGTAGACACTCCACAGTCTGTTCTTTCGAAAGAGGAGCTCTCCGTGGCACCAGCCACAGAGGACTGTGGAGAAGCCCTGCATGTTGGCAGCAGAGCTCTATGGTGTGTGCATCTGACCGCGTCTAAAGCCCCACTGTCACAGAAAGCCCTTTGCAGAAAGCCAAGAGTGTGCTTGCAGCAGCCGATGCATGAGCTCCTGCAGCATGTCTCACAGCCACCTCCGAGGACCAATCTGCTGCCGTGGCCAGCAGCCAGTCTCCACAGAAGTTTGAGGACCCTCCCCCACCAACAAGCCATCACACGGCCCTCATGACCCAGGCCAGTCCCTGGAAAAAAGGGCACCTTCCTGGACTAAGACTGAGCTGAAACACCTGCTCAGGCTCTAGAAGGAAGAGAAGGTGCTGAAAAAGATGGGGGGCAAGAGGCAAAATGCAGCTGCATTGGCCCGCTTCTCAAAAGACCTGGCAAGCCAAGGCCACCCTGTACGCATCCCAACCAGGTCCTCAAGGTGAAGGAGCTGTGTCAGGGTTCTGTCCAGGCCATTGACTCCACTGCCCACACAGGGGCAGGTCCCACGACCTGCCCCTATTACAGGGAGCTCCACTACCTCCTGGGGCACAGGGACAACTCCTCCTCCACCATCCCTCCTGGACTCTGCAGCAGAGGAGCCACACCCTGCAGCCTAGGAGAGGCCTGGACTGGCAAACTGCTAGCTCCAGGGCAACAGATATGGAACCAGCCACCGAGTTCTCCAGTGATGACGGGGATCTCATTATCAACATACCATCCCAGCCATTGAGCCGGGAGACAGCCAGCTGGATATCAGTGAGAACCTTGTGGAGGGACCCTCCGGTAAGTACACAGCGGGTCGTACACCCCGGCTTGTAGGGGGGAGCACCACAGATGCCAGCAGGCCACCCACATGCCCAGCGTACCCAAGCTGGGCACAGCACAGGTGGCTGTGGCTCATTACACTGCCACAGCTGCTGGCAACATCCAGCGCCGGCCCCCTGGGGACAGCGCCACAAGCCACACTTACAGGGAGGTGTGAGTGGGGCCACACTGCAAACTGTGAATGACCCACATGGCTGGGGACCCCACACTACGCACAATACACCAAGGCTGCCTGCTGCTGGAGGGGAACAGGTGCCTGCAGAGGTGTTGGGGGCACGGCCATCTTGCTGTAACAAGAGACTGTGTCTTCCTATCAATCCTTGCAGCCACGCCACAGGAAGACCAGGAAAGCCCCAACCCCTCTTGTGCTGCCAGAGACCCAGGAGGAGGGCAGTAACCCTACCCCCCAGTAACAGCATGAGGTGAACAAAGGAGGAGGGCGAGACAGAGGGCCGACATTAATGAAGGGACCTGTTGCCTGTGGAGGTTGTGGAGTGGCGCCTCCAAATAGACCATGGCCACCTGAGGGATATCACGGTGAGGATATCACGGGATATCACCTGAGGGATATCAGGATATCAGGGATATCCTGACATGACTGCTCACCCCCCATGCCGCAACCACTCCCACCCATGACCCCCTCCCCACTGCACACCTTCACGAGCACGCCCCCTCCTCTGCCCCCGCTGCCAGCCCCCTGGCCGAGCCCACTCCTTCCAGACCCCCTCCCCCAATGGCCCTATCTCCCTGTGCTGGCTTCCCCTTCACAGCACCATCAGGGTCCCCAGACCAGAGGCGGGAGGGGAACCTGGTGCTGATAGGGCTCATGGTCATCCACCTCTGCCCCAGAGTAGTGCACCTGCTATACCTCCTCCTGGTTGAGATACCCCGCCCCAATTACGGTCCCAACCTTCCATCGTTCCAGTTGAGCTCGACCTCCTCTCCGGCCCCAGTTGAGTCCTCCCTGCCAAGCTTAGGACCCTTCCCCGCCTCCAATCTCGGTTCAGGTCCACCCTCAGTCATACCTCTACGATGTTGATTAATGCAAGGTTACTTGATAAAAGTTAGCAAACATCCATAATTTAAAGCTATATGAGGCTTGCAACACTCCATGCATCACTGAATGCTTGCTGGATAACAACAAAGGGCCACTGCTGGTGCAATGGACTCTTAGAAGTCAGTGCATCCTGTCAAAAGTTGATGAGGAGGTGGCATGGCCGTGTTACTGACAATTAAATTAAAGTGTGTGGGAAGAAAACACTAACACTCATGTTCCTTCTGCCTGACTAAGGGTAATACAGGCCCTTTACTTGTGGAGATGGTCAAAGCTTGCTTAACAAGAGCAGAAAAAAAAGGAAACATTTGTATTACCCTTGCCTAAAAATTAGCACCTGATGCCAGCAATCTGACCAAATATAGACAAGTGGCTAACTTCCATTTTTGGTTATTATAATAGAGAAAGTGGAACTAGGCAACCCTCAGAGAGCCTAAGTGATTGAGAATCTATTAAGCTATAGTCATCAGGCTTCATACCTGGCTGTAACAAGATATGGATGATCTTCTGACAACAGATAAATACAAGATTCCATACTGATGCTGTCCTAGATATCACTAACTACAAGATTTTTCAACTCTCTTCAGGAGACAGAAGTTGCTTTACAGTGGCCTCATTCTTTTCCCTCAGAAATAACAAAGGATAGTTTTGGGTTACCGCTTTTTTGTCTTGAAGGTTCTCTTATACAGGCTACGTCTACACGTGAAGCCTACACCGAAGTAGCTTATTTCGATGTAGCAACATCAAAATAGGCTATTTCGATGAATAACGTCTACACGTCCTCCAGGGCTGGCAACGTCGACGTTCAACATTGACCTTGCGCAGCACCACATCGAAATAGGCGCTGCAAGGGAACGGCTACATGCCAAAGTAGCACACATCGAAATAAGGGTGCCAGGCACAGCTGCAGACAGAGTCACAGGGCGGACTCAACAGCAAGCCGCTCCCTTAAAGGGCCCCTCCCAGACACACTTGCACTAAACAACACAAGATCCACAGAGCCGACAACTGGTTGCAGACCCTGTGCATGCAGCATGGATCCCCAGCTGCAGCAGCAGCAGCCAGAAGCTCTGGGCTAAGGGCTGCTGCACACAGTGACCACAGAGCCCCGCAGGGGCTGGAGAGAGAGCATCTCTCAACTCCTCAGCTGATGGCCGCCATGGAGGACCCCGCTATTTCGATGTTGTGGGACGCGGATCGGCTACACGTGCCCTACTTCGATGCTCAACTTCGAAGTAGGGTGCTATTCCCATCCCCTCATGGGGTTAGCAGCCTCAACGTCTCGCCGCCTAACGTCGATGTTAACATAGAAATAGCGCCCAACACGTGTAGCCGTGACGGGCGCTATTTCGAAGTTAGTGCCGCTACTTTAAAGTAGCGTGCACGTGTAGACACGGCTACAGAGTTCCATATTATCGCTCTTCCTATTTCCTGGGTATATTCCACTGTCCCAGACATGCAGCAAGACAAGATGCAGGAATGTGATTTAAGTGGGCTGCAACTTTATTAATTTGTCTTAGCGGATCTCAATCTTTATAAACTATTGTGTTCCTGTTAGGAGGCAGATTTGTTTTGCACACCCCCAAATCTTACCTCACATAAAATGTATGTGCTTACAAAATCAGACATAAAAATACAAAAGTACTACAGCACTGTATTACAGAAAAATGGCTGACTTTCTCATAAACAAGAAGCAGTCCTGTGGCACCTTACAGACTATTAATCTATAAGGTGCGACAGTACTTCTTGTTTGTGAAGATATGGACTAACACGGCTACCTCTGTTACTTTCTCACGTGGTTTATACAAATTTTAGCTTGTAGTGACTTTGCTAATGCTTTTTATGTAGCCTGTTCTAAAACTAGGTAAATATCTATGTGACTCCTAACTTTTTGCTTACTTGAAGTTTCAGGTACTGGTTCTGAAGTCCTAAATGAAATGTAAGGCACCCATAGCTGACAAGTGAACATGCTTGAGGTACAGATGTCCACTGCATTTTGGCCCTTAATACTACTAGACCTTCAAAGTCACTGTTGCCCACCACTGAACCTTACACACTACAAAGCATACCAGTAAGTCACACAATTCCTGCCTTGGGTCAAGCTCTGTGTACACTCCACATTCTGCCAGCATCTCTCAATTTCTCTGACCCATCCTACATTACTTATGTGCCAGCCTTCTGTCACGGTGTATTTCAATTTCTCTGCAACTCTTCCCCTTCCTGCATCTCTTATGCTAGCATCTCAACATTCTCCCACTGTCAGACATCTGTGCTCCTCCGTTCCCTCATCTCCCACCATACCCAGAACTCTGAGTGCTCCCTTATTCATTCCTTCCCTTTATATCCCATCATGTCTGTAACACCCCCATTTCTTGTACCACATACCTAGGTCCCCTACTTTCTCTCCCTTGCTATACACCTGCACTTGACAGAGATTCCCATTCTCCCCCTATGTGGTAGGTGGCCCTCCATTTCATCTTCCCATTCCCAAGGATATCAAGGACATTGGTGGGGTGTGGAATCAAAACTCTGTTAGTTCCTTTTGGAGGGAGGAGATAGAGAAGGCTGTGGGTGATTCTATATATTCCTGTATCTTTGTTTGCTTTTATATATTTTTTCTTTCATTCAGGCTGTCAACATTTAAACTGAACTGAGAAATGGGGAAGCTGAGACGGTGGTTATTGTTATGAAGAAAGATGGTAAAGGCTGCCATCAACTGTTCTTTGAATTACGGATAATTTAGATCTGACTGAAACTGATGGGTCTGTTAGCCAGATACCAGGGGCTCTGTGCATCCCTCATTTCCCCATTTTGAGTCTTCTTATTTTCACCAAAATCAACAGGATTCTATCCAAAAATTTCAGAATTGATCAGATGTGGCATTCAAAAGTTATTAGATTACATCCAAATAGACGAATGCCACCAAACTGAACATATGTCTCTCCAAACTCAGCCAAAATATACCCTTATTAAAGAGTCTATTATAATTCAAGCCTAAAAGAAGGTCAAAATTAAGTATAAGAAGTAGACTAACAGTATGTTCCTCATTCTATGTTCATCTTGGTACCTAAGAGAAAGTTACTAAAAGGTAGTAGTAGTAGTAGTAGGCATCCTTCAGTCTGCATAGACTATGGATCGCGCCCTTTAAAGTTTCAATTGAGGACTTTATAGTCACAATAGACGCTGTAAATGAAGACCCACACGAGAGTGACAGTCCTTGCTGAATCTCTTGCAGATGTAGTGGGTGTCTGGAAAGTCCTTATTGTGCTTTCTGTACGCTCACTTCTCCTCTGCTAGCTGTCTGATCTTCAACTCACCCTTCTGAAGGCCCTTGTGTAACCCCTGCCTCCATCTGCCGCAGTCGTCTGCTAGTTCTTCCCAGTTGTCCAGCTCGATGTCTACCTCTCTGAGGTCTCTCTTGCAGACATCTTTGTAATGCAACTGAGGACGTCCGGGAGGTCTTTTGCCAGAGGCTAGCTCACCATACAGGATGTCTTTTGGAATCCTTCCATCATTCATCCTGTGGACGTGGCCAAGCCAGCGGAGTCGACGCTGCCTGAGGAGGGTGTGCATGGTTGGGATTCCATCTTGCTCGAGGACGGCGGTGTTGGTCACTCTGTCCTTCCATGACACTCCAAGGATGCGCCTGAGGCAGCACAAGTGGAGGACGTTCAGCCTCTTTTCCTGGCGGGCATACAGGGTCCAAGTCTCGCTGCCATAAAGGAGGGTGCTGAGGATGCAGGCTCTGTAGACTTGCATTTTGGTGTGAGTGTACAGCTTGTTGTTATTCCACACTCTCTTGCTGAGTCTGGACAGAGTTGTGGCTGCTTTTCCGATCCTCCTGTTTAGCTCAGTGTCCAACGACAGGGTGTCAGTGATGGTGGACCCGAGGTAAACGAACTCGTGGACGACCTCTAACGTATAGTAGTCAATGCTGATTGATGGGGATTCAGCAACATCCTGACTGAGTACCTGTGCCGACTTTGGTAATCTCAGAGGAATGTACGAGGGTATGAAGAAGGCATTAGGACCCACCCAGAACAAGATGGCACCTCTGAAATCCAAACCTGGTGAAGTCATTGCTGACAAAGCCAAACAGATGGAGTGATGGGTCGAGCACTACTCCGAGCTGTACTCACACGAGAATGTTGTGGTTGACGCAGCCCTCGATGCCGTCGAGCTCCTACCAGTAATGGACGAACTGGATCAAGAACCAACTGTGGATGAACTGAAGAGAGCCATCAACAGCATTGCAGAAGGAAAGGCCCCTGGTCAGGATGGTATACCACCAGAGGTAATCAAATGTGCTGCGGACACACTCCTGGAACCCCTACATGAGCTACTGTGCCTGTGCTGGAAAGAGGGTGAGGTTCCACAGGATATGCGCAACGCTAACATTGTAACGTTATATAAGAACAAAGGAGACAGAAGCGACTGCAACAACTACCGTGGAATCTCCCTCCTAAGCGTCACTGGTAAACTGTTCGCTCGCGTCATGCTTGGCAGACTCCAGAAGATTGCTGAGAGGGTGTACCCCGAATCGCAGTGCGGATTCCGCGCAGAGAGGTCTACCGTTGACATGGTCTTCTCTCTAAGGCAGCTGCAGGAGAAGTGCAGGGAGCAGAGAAAGCCACTCTACATAGCCTTCATTGACCTAACCAAGGCCTTTGACTTGGTCAGCAGGGATGGTCTGTTCAAACTGCTCCACAAGATAGGCTGTCCTCCACGGTTACTCAAGATGATCCAGTCGTTCCACGAAGACATGAGAGGAACCATCCAATATGACGGCGCATTATCGGATGCTTTCAGAATCAGGAGCGGCGTCAAACAAGGATGCGTGCTTGCTCCGACATTGTTCGGGATCTTCTTCGCACTCTTCCTGAAGCATGCCTTTGGATCTTCAACAGAGGGCATCTTGCTGCACACAAGATCTGATGGGAAACTGTTTAACCTTGCAAGGCTGAAAGCTAAGTCTAAGGTGCGAGAAGTCCTCATTAGAGACATACTGTTCGCAGACGATGCTGCTGTAGCGTCTCACACAGAAGACCAGCTTCAAAAACTGCTGGATCAGTTCTCCAAAGCGTGCAAGGACTTTGGGCTTACCATCAGCCTAAAGACAACGAACTAAAAGGTACAACAGGGGAAAACAATGCCAATAAAAAAAAAAAGTTACTTACCACTCCTAACTGTTATTCTTCAAGATGTGTTATTCATATCCATTCCATATTAGGTGCACATGCATGCATGGTAGCCAAACAATTCTGCCCCATCCAAGTAACTGTAGGGTCAGTGCAGCACCCCTGGAGTGGCACCTTCATGGTGCCATCAACAGGTGCCACCAATCCAGCCTCCCCACCAAAGTTCCCTCTTACTGGCTACTCCCACAGAGGGGATGGAGGGAGGGTATTGTAATGAACAACACATCTTGAATAACAACAATTACAAGAGGTAAGTAATTGTTTTTTCTTCTTCAAGTGATCGTTCCTACACTTTCCACGTCAGGTGAATACCAAGCTGACGTTAAGAGGTAGAGACAGAGCGCAGAACTGACTGAAGCACTGCTCTACCAAAGGCTGCATCATCTCTTGCATGCAGACTGACTGCATAGTAGGCTGGGAAAGCATGAATGGAAGACCAAGATCCTGACCTACAAATATCTTGTACGGAAACTTGAGCCAAGAAGGCTGTAGAGGATGCTTGGGCCCTCATGGAGTGAGCCCTAATAGTTGGTGGGGAGACCTCTGGCAGCTTATAACATTCCTTAGTACGAGATAATCCAGGAAGAGATTTAGGGGAGATAGGCTGACACTTCATCCTATCAGCAATGGCCACAAACAGTTGTTGCAATTTCCTGGAGGACTTAGTACCATCCATTCAAAAAGCTAAGGCCCTGTGCGCATTCAGGTAGTGCAAACTCTGCTCCCTAGCATGAGCGTGTGTTTTAGGATAAAAGACCAGTAGGGATGTGTCCTGGTTTATATGGAAAAAGGGGGACCACCTTCAGCAGAAACACCATGCGTGCTCTCAGTCTAACCTTGTCCTTATGGAAAACTGTTTAGGGTGGATCTACTGTGAGTGCCCCTAAGTTCAGACACTCTCTTAGCCAAAGTGATCATCACTAGAAAACCACCTTGTCAAAAAGGGAAAGAAGGAGGGTACAGCTGGCCAAAGGCTCTAAAGAGGGATCCATAAGCTTGGGCAGGACTAGATTAAGATCCTACACAGGAAACGGTTGTCTGACCTGAGGGTGGAGTCTTTCTAAAACCTTCAAAAATCTATGGAACTGGGGATTAGCCAACACTGAGCAGCCCATTGCTCTTGGATGAAAAGTTGAGATTGCTACTAAGTGTAACCTAATAGATGTGAACAACAAGCCTTGTTGACTGAGGTGCCACAGATACACTAAAGCTACGTCTACACGGGGATGCTACATCGAAATAGCTTATTTCGATGTAGCGACATCGAAATAAGCTATTTCGATGAATAGCGTCTACACGTCCTCCAAGGCTGGTGCCGCCGACGTTCATCGTCGACGTTGGGCAGCACCACATCTAAGTAGGCACTGCAGGTGAGCGTCTACACGCCAAAGTGGCCCACATCGAGATAAGGGTGCCAGGAACAGCTGCAGAAAGGGTCACAGGGCAGACTAGCACTTCCGGGGCAACAGCTAGCTGCTCCCTTAAAGGGCCCCTCCCAGACACACAGCCTGCACAGCACGCGGTATGCAGAGCCACAGGCACGCACACCCCGTCGAGGCAGTATGGACCCCCAGCAACAGCAGCAGCAGCTGCCAGAAGTCCACCCACCCGCCCCTGCAGGAGCAGAGCTTGCCCTGCTCAATGCTATGCAGGAGGCAGCTGACCACCTTCTATTCGCAGAAGAGGAGCTACCCCCAGGGGAGGAGGAAGCAGCCCCAGATCTTGCTGCCCTCTGACCCACCCCCACCCCTCGCTGCACACGCCGCCGGCTGTGGAGCTACCCCACGAGCACCAACTGGTGGGAGCGGCTGGTGCTCGGCGAGTGGGACAACGAACGCTGGCTCCAGAATTTTCGCATGAGCCGGCAGACATTCCTGGAGCTCTGCCAGTGGCTCACCCCCACACTGAGGCACCAGGACACCTACATGCGGCGTGCCCTCAGCGTCAAGAAATGGGTCGGCATCGCTGTCTGGAAGCTGGCCACTCCAGACAGCTACAGATCCGTGGGGCAGCAGTTTGGAGTGGGCAAGACCACCGTCGGGGCTGTCCTCATGGAGGTAAGAGGACCCGGGGCGGGGGGCTTGGGGTGGAGGGCAGCCCTGGGGGAGGGAGGCCTAGGGTGGAGGGCCAGACACACCCAGCACACCCCTCACTGGTGCTCTCCCATGTCCTTCCCCTGCAGGTCGTCCGCGCCATCAATGCCCTGCTCCTCCACAGGCTCGTGCGGCTTGGGGACCCGGATGCTGCCATCACGGGGTTTGCCAGCCTGGGCTTCCCAAATTGCTTTGGGGCTCTCGATGGGATCCATACCCCCATCCGTGCTCCAGAGCACAGCAGAGGACGCCTCCTGAACAGGAAGGGCTACAATTCTGTGGTCCTTCATGCCTTGGTGGACAGCCAAGGCCGCTTCCTGGACATTTATGTTGGGTGGCCTGGCAGCACCCACGACGCCCAGGTGTTCAGGAATTTGGGCCTGTGCTGCCGGCTGGAGGCGGGCACCTACATCCCCCAGCGGGAGATCCCTGTGGGGGACACCACGCCCCTCTGCGTCGTCGCAGACGCGGCGTACCCCCTCCGGCCCTGGCTCATGCACCCTTACATGGGCAATCTCTCAGCCAGCCAGGAGCACTTCAACATGCGCTTGAACCATGCGCGCCAGCTGGCTGAGCGCACTTTTGGCCACCTCAAAGGGCACTGGAGGTGTCTCCTCACCCGACTGGATGCAGGCCCCACCAACATCCCCCAGGTTGTGGGCGTGTGCAGTGCACTCCACAACCTGGTCGAGAGCAAGGGGGAGGCATTCTTCCAGGGCTGGCCTGTGGAGGCTGGCAGGGCTGAAGTGCAGCCACCCGCTGCCCCCAGTCGCCAGGTGGACCCCGAGGGGATCCGGGTCCAGGAGGCCCTGCGGGCCCATTTCGACCAGGCCGCAGGGTGAATGCTGCCAGGCCCCCCACTGCACCCCTCATCCTCCACAACACTCCCTGCCCCCACGCCCACACCACCGAGCACCCAAGAGCACCCACACCCCCCACTTTTCTTGCAAATAAAAATGGACCTGTTGTTTTTGAAACCAAAAAACAGTGAATTCTCTTATTATTAAGACTACAAATATATATATATATATATATATATATATATATATATATATATATATATATAGAGAGAGAGAGAGAGAGAGAGAGAGAGAGAGAAGAACAAAAGGGGGGAACTATTTACATGGGGGGCAGGTACCATAACAAAACAGGGGTCTAACACAAACTATATACAAATATATGATGGGGGATATGTACAAAGGGGGAGGGGGCACATCCTCCGCCCTGCACCCCTCTACTGTCTGGCGCCCAGGGTTGGAGGGCGGGACCCTCGCCTCGGCCTGAGCCCTGGCCGAGGCTGGGTGGGGGTCGGGCAAACCGGCAGGTATGGCCGGCGGGTGTCAGCAGGCCCCAGGTCCCCCTCGGCGGAAGGCCCCAGGGTGGCGGACAGCGGTGGGACGGTGGCCGGAGCAGCGGTCAGAGCAGCGGGCAGAGTGGCGGGTGGCGCAGCATGGGGAGCCAGGTATTCCGCTATGCGCTCAAATGTGCGCATGAAGGCCCCCCATGCCTCCTGGAGCCAGGCCAGTGCTCGCTCCTGGAGCTCCAGCCGCCGCTCCGACACCTCCAGCTGACGCCAGAGGGTCGTGAGCAGCTGGGGGTCCATGGCCGTCCTCGGGTGGTGGCTCCGCCGTCGGCCCCGTCCTGGGGCTGGTCAGTGCTCCACCGAGGGGCTGGCCTGCAGCGATGGCCCCGGTGGGCTCTCTGGGATGACGGAGACCTCGCCGGTGCTCTCCGGGCCCTCCGATGGTGCAGCTGCGGAACACGGGGGAAGAAGAGTGGAGACAGCTGTTAGTGTGAGCCCCGAGCCATGGCCCTTGTACCCCCACCCCTCTGCTGCTGGTTCCCCATCCCCGTCCCCGGGAGATGCTGCTGCTGCTGATTGGTGTCCCACCCCCACACCCAGGACCCTAGGTTCCGCTCCCCCGTCCCCAGGGATGGGGCATGGTGCTGTCCTGCTGGGGGGCAGGGGCTGATGCACTCTTCTGAGGGACATGCCACTGCTGTCCTTGGGGCTATGGTCATCTGGGCATGTGGAGGGCCCTGGGCATGTCTCTTGTCCCCGCCCCTCAACCCCGGGGGTGTGCACCGGGGGGGTACATACCTGACAGTCTGCTCCCACAGTCGGGGGACACCCTCCGGGCGGACGCCCCTGCTGGAGCTCCGGGATGTGAGGGCGATGTGGAGCCCCCCGTCGCTGGAGGAGGATTCCCCCTCCTCCTCCTCCGGTGTCCCAGGGGTGGGCTCCTGGCGGGGGGGCCCTGGGGTGCGGGGCTTGCCTCCGGGGCGGACTCCGCCTCCGGGGCCTGCTGGGGCTCGTCGGCCGAGGTGTCAAAAGTGGCCGGCGGGGAGGAGGTGTACCGGGGGCCCAGGATGGACCTGAGCTCCCTGTAAAAGGGGCAAGTGGTGGGGGCGGCCCCAGATCGGCTGGCCGCATCCCGGGCCCGGGCGTAACCCTGCCGCAGCTCCTTAACTTTACTCCTGACGTGGTCAGGAGCACGGGCAGGGTGACCCCGGGCAGCCAGGCCCTCGGCCAGCCAAGCAAACACATCCGCGTTCCGCCTCTTGCTCCCCATTACCTGGAGCAACTCCTCCTCGCCCCAGAGCCCCAGCAGGTCCTGGATCTCGGCCTCCGTCCAGGAGGAGCCCCACTGCCTCTTCCCAGATTGGGTGGCTGTCTGGGAGCCCTGGCTCCACTTCGGGGGGGGGGGGGGGGGTGCCCTGGGGGCGCTGGCGGCTTGGGGCTGCAGGGAAGCATGCAGGCTGGCCGCGTGGCAGTGCTGCTGCCTGCACGCGCTTTCAGCTTCCTGCACAGGAACACAGGAGGCTGGGAGCTTTAAGGGGCTGCTGCACGTGGTGACCATAGAGCTCAGGGGCTGGAGAGAGCGTCTCTCAACCCCTCAGCTGATGGCCGCCATAGCGGACCCCGCTCTTTCGATGTTGCGGGACGCGGATCGGCTACACGTGCCCTACTTCGACGTTCAACGTCGAAGTAGGGCGCTATTCCCATCTCCTGATGGGGACAGCGACTTCGACGTCTCGCCGCCTTACGTCGATTTCAACTTCGAAATAGCTCTCGCCACGTGTAGACGTGGCACGCGCTATTTCGAAGTTGGCACGGCTACTTCACAGTAGCCGGCACGTGTAGACGCGGCTTTAAAGAGCAGCTACTGAGGTGTCTGCAGGAGATATACCTCACTGACTTGACCACATTGTGAACCACTTCCACTTGGCCAGGTATGTCACCCTTGGGGAAGGTTTCCTACTATTCAAAAGTATTTCCCTTACAGGATCCAGTCAGAAGAGTTCCAGGCATTCAGCCATGGCAATTTCATGCCATTAGGTGTAAAGACTGAAGGTTGGGGTGCTAAAGCTTACCATCTTCTGGAGTAAGCAGTTCTGGAAGCAGAGGAAGTGGGATCAGGTTCTGTTTGGAAAAGTCCAACAGGCAGGTGCACCGATGGTGTCTGGCCCATGCTGGAGTTACGAGGATTACTGTGGTATGGTCCAACCTGATTTTAAGGAGGACCTTGTGAATCAGCAGAATGGGAAGAAACACATATATATGGGGTCCTTCCCAAAAATATGCTGAACGCCTCTATTAGTGACCCTGGACTGTGGCTCTGGAAAGAGCAAAACCTGACACATTTCTTGTTTAAGTGGGTAGCAAAGCGATCTATTTGGTGGTGCCCCCAGGACTGGAAAATTGATCCCATTCCATCTGGGTGAATGGACCACTCGTGGTCCCTGAATGACTAGTTGTGATCGTCTACCATGACTTTTTGAGTGCCTAGTAGGTAAGACCCTGGGAGGTGAATGGAATGCTGTACGCAAAAATCCCAGTTTCAGGGCTTCCTGGCAAAGGAGAGAGGAACGTGCCACCCCCGTTTGTTGATAAAATTGTTGCTGTTGTGTTGTCTGTACTCATCAACACAGTGTCCCACCAAATGCATCCGAAAGGTCACACTTCTTAGTCATATCACCCTCATGTCCCTTACACTGACATGAAGCAATAGGTTGGACCGGTCCCAGATGACTCGGGTCTAGAGGTTCCCCAGATGGGCTCCCCACCCTAGATTTGAAGCATTGGTAGCTAGTGACAGGGAAGGCTGTGTGGCCCGGAACGAAACCCCCGAGAAGAACACTTGAGCATCAGCCTCCAAAGCAGGAAGTCTACTATCAACTGAGGAACCATCACCAACATGTCTATATTGTCTTTTTCAGGGTAGTACACAGTCACTAACCAAGACTGGAGAGGTCTGAATCTGTATCTGGCATACTGAACTATGAAGCAGCAATGAAGGGTCCTGTGGCACCTTGTAGACTAACAAAAAAGTTCTGAGCATGAGCTTTTGTGAGCACAGACTCACTTCATCAGATGCTGGTCATGAAAATCTGCAGGGCCAGGTATTTCCATGACCAGCATCTGATGAGGTGAGTCTGTGCTCACGAAAGCTCATGCTCAAAACTTTTCTGTTAGTCTATAAGGTGCCACAGGACCCTTCGGTGCTGTTACAGATCCAGACTAACACGGCTACCCCTCGGATACTGAACTATGAAGGTGCACGCTGCCATGTGCCACAGGAGCTTCAGGTAGCATGTTACTGTGGCAATGGTGAATCTGATTACGTTGATGTTGGACATATAAAGGGTCCAGATGCGCAGCTGACAGAACTGGGAGTGGGTGGACAGGGCTGATAGCATAGCTGCCCACTGCTACACCAACACCTGCAGAGGAAGCATGGCACAGGGACCCAGCAGGTTTGGGGGAGGGCTGATGGCACAGCTGCCCACCACTATGCCAACATCAGCAAAAGACACACGGCACAGGGAACTCAGGTGGGTTTGGGGGAGGGCTGAATTCTGGGACAGTGCTTTGGATTCTGGGATTCTAACAGGAAACACCCACAAGCAACTGGGGCTAAGGTGCGGATAGGCACCCACAATGAACTACTCATGCTGTTGAGCTTGCATAGGGCAATGGGGACATGGAAACACCACAAACAATGGGTTGAATTTCAAGAAGGTTTGTGGACACAAATTTGAATTCATAGGAATGAGGTAAAAAAAAATCAAATTTATTAAAAATCAAATCTATCTTCTAGTGTAGACGTAGCCTTAGAGCCTATGCACCGTGAGGCACCAAGACACTGCACACTGGATAGGAGGCTGGAAACAAAATTGCCTGTACCCTTTGCAGGGTGGAGATGGAGTAGGCTGTGTAAACCTGATTTTCCACTGAAAATGAAGTGGCAAGATGCATTCATTTAATGGGCAGCTGATCCCCACTCTACCCTCTTGCACCAGTACACAGGGCTAACCATGATAAGGCACAAAGTATTCTCATTTTCTTAAACAAACTATATTGTTTAATCTAGGTACATCTCAAACAATTCAAAATGTTTGTTGTTTTTGGGTGTCAAAAATCTGTGTGTGTGTGTCTCAAGTGTCATGGCCATGTAATACCATTCTTCAACAGAATGCCATCTGACGATATATGCAGAAGTCTCATAACCTTGAGATCACGTTAAAAGGTCTGGGGGTTTTTTTCTGTTACTGAAAGCATTCTGAGTCTATGCGTTCTCTTTTTTTGCACCATAGCACTGGTTTCAGATGTGTTAGACTAAGAACATTTTATAAGGGGAAGTAGAGAAATAGTTTCACATCTTCACAATTATCTATTTTTTAAAAAGCCAAGGTTTTAGTTTAAGATTTTTTGATAGTAAGTTTTAATACAACTTTCCGAATGCACCCTGCAGAGTTCAATATAAAGATACACATCTTCAACAAGCAGCTGCTCCTCAATTTAATTTGCACAGTTTTTTCATGCTCCACTGGTGTATTAAATGCTGCTGCACTCTGTAGGAGTTTATCTATGATAAACCCAACAGCTGGCTGCTTGCTTCATACTGACCTTCTCAAAATGTTTTAGTACATGTCACACAAGTATTACAGTATTACAGATTTAAACTGCCATTTCAGTGCGATTGGCACACCAGTGCCTCATTTCCTCAGCCACCTATGTGCGAACTCTAACCTGAATCATTATTACAACACATACAGAAGTTAGTCAAGTTCACAGCTGAGGCAGTTTCAGTTGTATTTAATACCAGTTCTAAATATTTTCCTGCTCATTTAGCTTCACGTTTTAGAACCTTGTAATTAAGACAAATTACGTAATCAAAGAAGCATAATCTTCCTTCTTACTTTACCATCCATTTTGCTTGGAATAATGATGACAAATGTTGATTCAGGAAGAAGAAAAAAATCAACCCAAAACAAAGACTGGACTAAATTCTCATGCTAGAATAACATTTTTTGGAGGAAAAAAGGTGTTAAAAACCACTTTCATGTTCATGAAACTGCAAAGTTAAGGCAAAGAAAAGATTCTTTAGAGAAAGCAGACACTTCATTAAAATAACTATTCGCCTTTCACTTAGCAAAAAGAGAAATTACTCTGACTTCATTGTGAAAAGCAATTGAACAGGTTGGGCTACAACTATATGTAATTTTACATAACAAGCACTGGTGCATGTCTAACGTAGGGAGGCGTCCTCTAAAATGGTGGCACTTGGTGGAGGAGAAAAGATTTTGCTATTGAACATCTATACCATGGTAATGCCTAAAGGCCTCAACCAGGCTGGACTCCATTGTACTGGACACTATAGAAACGTAACAGTGAACAGTTCCTACCTAAAGGAGCTTACAGTCTAGAAGATTTACTGAATCTTCCAGACATACACCTGCAGTAAGAGGATTAGGGATGTTTCACACTGAATCTAATGGTTCTCTTGCACGTTATCTGTGTTCTTCAGGAAGGAAAAAAAAATCTGACAAGCCCCCAGGTTGAGAATCAATTTTTTAAAACTCCATATATGTCACAATGTCTCCATGCCTCTTCCAGCTTCTCCCTACCTAATTACTATATTTGCTTACTTTCATGGTCTGGGCCTATCCTCCTTGGGTCCAAGATTGCCAACAAAAGAAGTGAGCTGCGGTGGCCCTTAAAGTCAGCAGTCACCAGTGGAGAAAAGAATCTTATGTGACTACACTGCCATACTGTGCAGAGAATCAGTCAAACAAAAACAAATGTTCCCACATTAATCGAATCCACTGTAGTATAGAAAATATTTAAGCACTTACATATTTAAGTTTGTGACTCAGTGGTTTTTTATAAAGACTAAGAACATGTAATTAAAGACTGTCAATGCACATATACAAATGGGATTATTTAAAGTTGCACAGGCGACCTTAAGTTTGGCAATACCTAGCTTTTGGCCACTTACTTTTTCAATCTTAATGTTCTTTTTAGCACAAATTATGTGTGTGTTTTACTCTGCTAACACTATTACTGTTTTTTAAAATTTGATAACTGCCAATTGCATAGAAATGAATTGTTCCAAATCACTGGAGACTAAATTAAAAACAAACTTACTGTGCTTACTATCGTAACTACAACTAAAGTCTCTGGCAGCATTAGACACCCCAGTACTACTACTCACTTAAGCATATGCCCTAATTTTAGGCATGTGAGTAAACCCATTTACATAAAGGCCTAAATCATTGGTCTATTTTTCAAAATGTCACAGTTGACAATGTTAAAAATCATGGTTTCTGATAACAAGAGGCTTCTCTTTGTATGCAACATTCTCCACTCCCCCCTAAGACTAAATTCACATTGCCTTTTATTATCAGGGAAGATTCTGCACAAAGGGGAGATAAAGCCTGAAGAAACTTAATACTCTAACATAATTTTACATGAAATAATTAAACTCATTAATGTTACTCTCAACAGCACTATGTTTACTTTGCAGGAGGTGGAAACCGCCTCCCCCCCACAATGCTATTTTTAAGGGCTTCACTTTGAATGCATTTCACCTCCCAAAGACCACAGGGTCAGACAACTACTGAAGTAGCTTAAGTAGAAAACTGAAAACCAAGTTGAGCTGCAAAGCTAAAAGTAAGATGAAACAAAGTCCTTGGCTGGGAGTGACAGCAGAAAGTTAAGCAGATGGCAAGGAGAAAACATAGCTATGTCCTCAGAACACATTATATACAAGATCTATATAACATTTCATAGCAGGAGAACTGAAGAATGATTACATACCTGTGACAGATATGGAAAGTATTGAACGGTGTAATTAAAACTTTTTCCCCCCAGATAGAGGGTCTTCCTTTGAGCCATAACACAAAAGAAAATGATTACCATCAAAGGTAAAAATGAAACTATATTGTATTTAATTCTGCAGTTTTTACTGCCTCCTTATATTTTGTGCAAATATAACTGGATTGCTTTTATAATACCAAACACTTTTGCTCTCCAAGGGTCTGAGATAGCAAGTTATTAAAATCATCTAGAAACAAAGTAGATACCTGAAAATGGAGAAACCAGGAACTTTGATGTACTTTGCCCATGCCATTATTTACTAGTAAAGACCCTATTTTATTGTACAATACATAACTGATTACATAGCACTAAAACATACAAAATTAACACTCTGTGAAGGCACACTGAAATTGTAAATGATTTCACACCCATATATGTTGCAAAGATTTGAAGGTTAGTGGTGCTTACAGTACTTCAAACAACAACAGATATTCACCTGGTTCTTTGACTCGTACATCATCATAGCTAATAAGGTTCCTCAGGACTGTTATACCTGCGCAAGTCCCAAGGATACAGTGGCTCAGCCTGGGATAAAACACTAACTTTTGACATTAATGTCCTTGCCAACTATTCGTATTCCCTTCCTCTGCTAAGATTGATAACCAAAGTGTTGATAGCAGGCCCGACATCTGAAAACCCTCCAATTCTCTGAATATCCTACAAGTTTCAGATGTCTGGAAGCATATGTACATATGGTGTGGTAACAGCAGCGACCTTGACTGTCAAAGATACCCTGCTGGTCAGAGTTCAGGCAGCATTGCTAATTCTGCCAGGATTTTTTTAAATGTTTATTACCATCAACATCCAGTGTTTGTGACTTATTTTTTGGATCTGCCTGGGGGAAAAAAAAAAAAAAAAATCACTTAGCGACGTCCTGTTCTTTCCTGTCATACGTCCTAGAAAATACATGTGAGTGCTCTAGGCTGAAGAGTCCCACGTGAGATTAATATTGTTACCCCACTTGATGAACATGAAAAGATATGAGGGAAAATGTGGTGCTGGTAAGAGGTACAGTGACCTTGACTGAGACCCTTGTTATCCTATTACCTGGCAGAGATCACCACCAGAATGAAAGCCAATAGACTTAAGCAGACTATAGACAAGACTGAGATGATGCTCACTGACAGGAAGGCAGCACAGAGAAAAGTGATGAAGTCAAGTCTACACTAAAATGGAAGGTGAAGATGGCTGATGGCAGCATTTGCTCCTGTTGACTTCCCTTACTCCTGATGAGGGGCAGGAGTACTGGTACCGATGACAGTACACTCCAAGTTCAATTTAAAATGTCCCTACCAAGCACACTACATCAAACTCTGGAATATCAACTGCAGCACCCTTTATCTTCCCAGATGTGAAGACTTAGCTTATGAGTCTATCCCACAAATTATTACATTTCCTTTCCAATTACTAAAATGGCTTGCAATCTCAGTCCCTTGCATCCCTGAGGGCATGAGAAATGGCCCTCTATCTTGGGGTAGCTAAAAGATTGTTTTGTTTGTTTTACTGCTAGTGCAGACTTCTCTATGTTCCCATATGCATCTGTTACCTCTGGAATAGTGCTTTAATGCACCCTAAACATTGTCAACCACACATGCAACACACACTCTGGCTTGGGAAGACTTGAGTTTTCTGGCATCTAAGCAAGGTGAGGACCAGGGATACACATAAGGATACTCCACGCTACACAATAGCTACTAGAAAACTTATGGGTAAAATTCAAGCTGTTATTTAACATTCACAAAACCGTAATTGGCCAACGCCTAACTAAGACCTCTCTGACCAATCACATGATCTGTGTTTGCCCAAAACACTCCAGATAAATTCTAATGGGAGTGAGATTAAAGAACTCATCTTGTTGGCAGTAGCAGGCCCTCATTTTCAGAATTCATTGCTGCCAGAAGTTCGGCTACACCCAAATCTGAATATATTCACGAAATTATGTTATACTTGTCTTTGTTAAGTGTTTTCCATAATTGCTGGGTCTCCTCTCCTATTTAATCTATTGACAAGGTTTTACTCACATTTTTTTTTTAAGCCTTGATACTAAAGGGCATGGGAGGGCCCTGACTGGACACTTCCCTGCCTAAAGACA
This sequence comes from Carettochelys insculpta, assembly GCF_033958435.1. Lineage (NCBI taxonomy): Eukaryota > Metazoa > Chordata > Testudines > Carettochelyidae > Carettochelys > Carettochelys insculpta. The sequence goes on from NC_134138.1 coordinate 227,673,897, forward strand.
GGTATTTCTTTTGCTTTAATCTAAGTTCTAGTCCAGATATTCTGGTGGTGAATGCAGTATACATGAGGGAAAAACATAAAATAAGTAAATAACTTTTTGCAATTCTAATTTTCTTGGTCCTTTAACAGATTTTCCCCAACTCTGAGCAAGCAATTCATGGTCATGAAGGGAAGACTTCTCAGTATAGATTAATGTATGTAACAATGTATGCTGACTGCATATATCTGTGAACATCAAGATTTATTGCCTCCTGAACTACATATTGACCTGTTCTTCACCTCAGTCTATTTTTAACTTATAGGGCCATAAATTTGGATGTTCAAATCAACAAATCAGGCTTTTCCTATTATAGAGGACATAAAGGATATTAAAAGTATACAAAAATTGAATGTTGAACTGTAAAATACAAACTTCCTTTCAAATCAAAATGGGAAAAGATTAGCTCCAACTATTCCCTTAATGAAACTCACGCAAATAGGTCTAGAATCATATATTAACACATTTACCTTTTACTTTAAATACTATATGTTAATACCAAACTTGAATAATCACTTCCACAACCTGACCTTCCAGCATCTGTCTCCTTGAAGATTCCATCCTGGTTGGGACATAGCTCACAGCTGGGTGATACTCCACATTTGCATGCATCACAAAACCAAGGTTCAGTGGAGTTTTCTGAAGCTGAGCTCATAATCGAATCACTCTCTCCATCAACACCATAGCAACCTACAGACAATAAACAATCGAATGCAAAAGGAATTATGATTATTTCAAAACACTTGTCCCAACTTCAAGGGACAGATTTTCAACCCAGCCCTAAACAGGCTTTTTGCAGGCACAATCAAGTGAAAGAATAATTTTGCACCCACATAAAAGGTAATTATCTGAAAAATCTAGTCTTTGACGGTATCACGGAAAGGATTTTTCTTAAATGGGCTTTGGATTTTTTATTTGACTTTTCTAAAATAGAAAGAAGGCATGAAAAGTGTTTGATTATAAGTACAAATGTGTTTTATCTGTATGATTTGAATTTTCTTTTTTAAAACCCCAAAAACACCAAGACTGTCCAGTCTGGTCTTTCCCAGTTTGGTAGGAAGACATCCAGAAGATTTTAAGGGTAAAAAATTTAACATCTGAACTGAAAGGATAAGAGTGTTGAATTGTAAATAAAGGATTCCATTGTTAAAAAGTGTTACTTAGTAAAAATTAAATCAGCATTAAAAAGGATTTCAAATAGCAACTTGAAAGCCTCTCACTTTTTTACGCCGTTATGCCATGATTACATTAATTCTCCAATCAGTTTAAAGTTTCCCTGACAGAAAAAAATATAATAATAAAAAATTAACACATTTTATGCCTTCTTTTACTGTACATTACAACTAAAATAAGAAGTACACCCCCATCCCAGTCACATTTAAAATGCAAATATAAAACATAAATATATGCATTTAAGTAAAACTAAAAATCTAAGTAAGTAAATGTAAGCTTATAACAAAGTCAGAATATTTACAAACAGTACTTCTATAACAAGCAGTCCTGTAGCAACTTAAAGACAAAAATTTATTTATTAGGTCATGAGCTTTTATGCATATGATTCATTTCCTCAAATTCAGCACACTTCCCATTTAACTTAATTTACTTCCTCCACTGGTCCTATTAGTGACAGGTGACCCCTCTTTCTTTATCCCCTTCCTCCCCCACCATATAAATCCTGGATTATAATTGTGTAGTCCAAAGCTGAAAATCCGAAGAAGTGTGCCTTACCCATGGAAGCTCATTACCTAATAAACAAATTTGTTAGTCTTTAAGATGCTACAGGCCTTTTTGTTTTTTATGAAGCTACAAATTAAGACAACTGTCCCTCTGAGATGCATTAAAACATCAAGCAAAATCTGAGAGCTGCAAAACAGTTTATTTGATGAAGCCAACAGAAGTTTGCAACAACATTGCAGTCGTATAAATAGTCACTGGTAACAGCAATGCTGTATAACTAAATCCTACAATGTGATGGATCTGGCAATTTCTGCAATATGCTTGAGGAAATCTTACCGTAAAGGAAATGTGCTCATAAGATAATTATGGTGAATTATAGACATGGCTATGTGATGTGGTAAGTAGAAGATGGAAAAAGATGGAAGAAGTTAAGTATAGATCATTCTGGCCGTGTCTACACTAGCCCCAAACTTCGAAATGGCCATGCAAATGGCCATTTCGAAGTTTACTAATGAAGCACTGAAATACGTATTCAGCGCTTCATTAGCACACGGGTGGCTGCGGCACTTCGAAATTGCCGCACCTCGCCGCCGCGCGGCTTGTCCCAACGGGGACCCACAAAAGAGCCAGTGTGGCTTAACAAGCATGTAGAAGAAGCAGAGAGAGATAAAAAGTCATCTTTTAAAAAGCAGAAGTCAAATCCTAGTGAGGAAAATAGAAAGGAGCATAAACACTTCCAACTTAAGTGTAAAAGGCCGTGTCTCCACTAGCCCCAAACTTCAAAATGGCCATGCAAATGGCCATTTCAAAGTTTACTAAGGAAGAGCTGAAATACATATTCAGCGCTTCATTAGCATGCGGGAGGCCGCGGCACTTCAAAACTGACGCGCCTCGCCGCCGCGCGGCTTGTCCCGACGGGGCTGCTTTTCAAAAGGACCCCGCCTACTTTGAACTCCCCCTTATTCCCATGAGTTGATGGGAATAAGGGGACTTCGAAATAGGCGGGGTCCTTTCGAAAAGGAGCCCCGTCGGGATGAGCCGCACAGTGGCGAGGCGCGTCAATTTCGAAGTGCCGCGGCCGCCCGCATGCTAATGAAGTGCTGAATATGTATTTCAGCTCTTCATTAGTAAACTTCGAGATGGCCATTTGCACAGCAATTTCAAAGTTTGGGGCTAGTGTAGACATGGCCTCTGATTGATTAGTGATGGGAGTGGAAGGGAAATAAAGAGCTATATGGAGTTTGTATGAAAAGGGTGGAACTTATTATATAGTTGCCCTGACAGACTGACTGCCCCTGTTTTAAATTTTCCTACATAAATTATCTTTATCCCCTCTATTTTTAGTTTGTGTCATATACTAGAGCCTGGGCAGGTTGAGACAGTATGCTTGTTATTACACTCTGTCCTATGACTGAAAGAAAATTCCAGTGAAATAGAACATTATTGGAGCACTCAACAACATTTGTTTGCAATAGGAGCCCTTCTTTGAAATTGTTAACAGCAGGGTTTCAATATCTGCCCAATTTTTTCAACAAGATCAAGGAGATATTCTTGTATACTTTTCTCATGAAACTTGTTTAATGTATTTCTAGGCAAAACATAACTGAGAATGTTTTGCAGAGATTACTGTCTTTTCTTAAACAACCTAACTATTTATGTAGGTCTGGGAGCAATGAATCAGCTTATGAGTGCCTGAATTGGTTACAAGAATAAACTCTTATCTGCAGAAACAGATGAAATCCCAGAATATCTGAAGACAATTAGGTCAGGGGGAAAAGGGGAGCGGGGGAGTTTACAGCTATAAAACGAAGAATGGTACTGTGAATCCTGTCAATGACTTTACATCAATACCAAACAAACAAAATCCTGGTATCTATAGAAGCAGAAAACTAAAATACGCAATCTATTCTTCTTTCTGTTTTATCAATGAAAAAGCAAATATTTTCCTTGTGAATTTAGTTAACATTTCAGAAACAGCTATAATGTTTTTGTTAGCATACGTTCAGCATAAAATCAAGATTTTAAAAAGACAGGCCATCTATTTTTAAATTATTATCTACTACAGTTAAAATATTTCAGAATTAGTGGTTAAAACACTGTTTTCAATTTGCTTGTTTGGGAATGTGACAATTTGTACTTAAAAACAAAATAATTTTTTTAAAAGGGCTAAAAAGAGTATGATTGTAAAACCACAGGCACTGATAGTTAGGAAACAGTAGTACCCAAAACTATTTTTGAGGTTTATCAAAAAATATAAAATTTCAGGTTGAGGGTAACAACAATGTATCTGTACTGTAAACTGGGGGTGTAAATGGCACATATTTTATGTCCACTAACTTGCTAGCCTGCCTACTAAACACAGAAATAAGTGGGAATATTTATACGATTGGCTTTTTCACTGCATGGATTCTGCTTGCAGACTAAGAATGTCAGACCTTCTTTGAAGTTGGGCAAGTGGACATAACAGGTGACAAGTACACAAATGCAACTGAGCATAATTTATTCGGTGGTTCCAGGAAAAAAGGTGGTCATAATCAAATTATACAAAAAATATTTTGAAAATAGCTTTGGGATCCCCCTAGCATTTACTGCTTACAGAACATAATCTGATTCACTTAAATTGGTTTTACTGCATATCTACTACTTTAATATAATTTTAACTAATATTCTATTTGAATAAAAGAATATTAGAATAAGGGTACCTCAAAATAAAAGTCTTTTTATTAATAAATTTCATTTTTAATAAAGTAAAAATAGTGAAATAAAAATATGAACTTTTTTTTACATCATAAAAACATTCTAAGATTTTAGACAAAGATGAAAAATCCCATTAATTTTATGGGACAACTATGAAATTCTATATACAGATACAAAAATCTTTCATTTCTGAACCAATCAGCAGATGCCTCAAAGCATGATATTTATTCTCTCAAAGGCTGTATATATTAGTGGTCATAAAAATTACCCAACCAATAAGACCAGCTATACTATAATTAACAAGATAAAAATGTATACGAAATCTATGTACTAAACACCACACAAAAACATTTAAAAATTTAAATATGTTACTAAGGTAACTTTGATTAACAAAGATATTACACAAACTAGTAAAATCGAAACTCAAAAAATAGCAATATAATGCAGTTTATCTGTATAACAAATAGACCATCTGGAGACTAGTGCTCATTATGAGCAAAAAACATGAATTATCCCAAATCTTTAAGAATGTTACAAGTAATTAATGGATTCAAATACAAACTGCTTCCCTCCTTTATCCTCCTGCATTTATTAAAAATAATCCTTAAAACACTCACTAAGACACATCTTATGATTTTGAAGAAATCAATTATTTAGCAACTTAGATTATGTATTTCACAGAATCATAGAATTCTAGGGCTGGAATAGACCTCAAGAGGACATCTAATCCATCCCCCTGCCTAGAGCCGGATCAACCCCAACTAAATAATCCCAGCCATGACTACGTCAAACCAAGACTTAAAAATCTCTAGAGATAGAGATTCCACCACTTCTCCCAGTAACGCATTCCAGTCCTTCACCACCCTCCTGGTGAAATAGTTTTTCCTTATATGCAACCTACACCTCTACCTCTGTAACTTCAGACCATTGCCCCTTGTTCTGCCATCCATCACTACTGAGAACAATTTGTCTCCATCCTCTTTAGAGGGCCCTTTCAGGAAGCTGAAGGCTGCTATCAAATCACCCCTCATTCTTTTCTTCTGCAAACTAAATAAGCCCAAATTCCTCAGCCTCTCCCTCATAGGTCACGTGCTCCAATCCCGTAATCATTTTCACTGCCCTTCGAACCTGCTCCAATGTGTCCACATCTGTTCTATATCAGGGGTCCCAGAACTGGACGCAATACTCCAGATGGGGCCTCACCACTGCTGAGTAGACGGGAATAACAATGTCTCTAGATCTACTGGAATGCTTCTCCTAATGTACCCCAATATGCCATTATAGCCTTCTCGGCTACAAGGGTCTACTGTTGACTCACATCCAGCCTCTCATCCACTGTAATCCCCAGGTCCTTTTCTGATGCACTGCTACTTAACCAGTTGGTCCCCAGCCTGTAACAGTGCTTGGGATTTGCTTCTTGCAGTTAATTTTGACACAAAACCTATTACCTGTTTTCACATGAAATAGTAAAATAGTAAGCCCAAAAATTGTGTTGACCACTCACCAGTCCTGTGTAGGTCAAAGCATCTCTCAAATTAAGCATTAAGGCCTCAAACCTACAAACACTTACATATTTAAGTAATTTTAATTATAGGAATAGCCCCATGCAATTGAGCTGGAATATGCAGAAGAATAAAGTTACTCATATGCTGAAGTGTGTTTCAGCTTGAGGATTAAACGTGCTAATACGCCTCTAACACAGGATGCCCCAAGTGCAGCTACTGTAGATCTGAACAATAAATCATGACAACCCTGTCCCCTGCCTTAAAAAAGTAGGGTTAAGATTAAGATTAAGATTTTTTTTTAAATGTGAAACTCAAACATTTTCAGTGTATATAGAAAAAAAAAACAAAGTACAACTAATAATGATGTGTTCATATATTTCCTATCTAAAAATTATGCAAGAATCAGTGTTGTAAGGTTTGTTAATTTCATTTCTAAAAGTCAAAAGTTTATGTAATTCTACTTCTAAAAATATATTTTAAATTAGCAATAAGCAGTACAGGAAATCGCTATTTAAATTTTTGCACAAGAACAGACAAAGTGTTATTTTCACTGGCAGTTAAATTTTGCCCAGGAACAAAATATTCAAGACAATAAGGTACTTCTACATGACATCTTAATCTCTGAAAATTCACCTATTGCTCAATCAGGAATCTATATTTCGCATTAGAACAATGCAATAAACCCCACAGGGCTTATCAAAAATTAAATTCAACTACTTTTCAAGTAAGCTGATCAGTTCATATTTTTGTTTGCAGAGCTGTTAAACTATTGAATCATGCTATTATATGGCTAAGTGGTTTGATGGGTGGGCAAATACTGAACTGCAGGCTGGATTCAGTTACCAGGGTTCGTTCCTGATAGGCTCCCACCTCTACATTTATCTGGACCGCTGCAAGTATCAGATGATCACAGCTCTCGCTGGCCAGAGATTGCCAGTTTTGGCCAATGGGAGCAGCTGGAAATGACATGGCCCAGGACATCGCTTTCTGCCTCTCCCATTGGCTGCGAATGGCAATCCACAACCAACGAGAGCTGTAATCATCTTATACCTGTGGAGTCACAGACAAATATTGCATCAGTGGCCCACCAGGGACTAACTCTGAAGGAATGAAGCTTTTTTATTGCCAGCGTCTGGTTTGGTTCTTTACGCACTGACTAGCATAAAATATTAACAATGCTCAAACTCCTTGAGTGACAAGTAAAATTTTCCACAGTAAATTAAAAACAAACACCAAGAAGTTAAGCAACAACAGAAATTTTAAAAACAGAATATAGCTTTTCATTCCTGTGCAAGGCTCATCAGTAACATTAAAAAATGTAAGAAAAAACATCTCTGAACTAAACTGTAAATCAAAAGGACAAGTGTTCGAGGTGGTGTATTTAGGTATCGGCTATTGTAGTTAAAACAAAATTATCACAGATACCACGGTGTTTTCTTTTTTTTTTTTTTAATAATGTGAAACCAGCTTCAAACATAACTTTAAAAAATATAAAATGGTTTCTAAAAAGTTGTATATATTAATCCAGTTAAGTGGCATTAGAGGTTACCTATGGGTAATAAATTTAATACAGCAAGCGTAACCTCTTTCTGCCTGTAGAATATCACAGAGCAGACTGATTTCTTCATATTTGATAATTCAAAATTGCTCAACAATATTCGGGGTGGCACATTTTATTCACCATATGGATTGATTACAATCAGTTTGCTTCACGCATTTAAGCCTTCTGCAATGGAATCTAGTTATCAGATTTGCTTTATTAAGAAATTTGCCTATCAATCTGGCAATAAATCAACATTTTATCTTGTTCTGATTGAAAGATACTTGCCTAATTAATTTTTTTAATTAAGTCATGTGGCTGGGGTACTTATACTAACCTAACTCTTCCTGGAATTACAAATGCACTTCCAATAATTACTTCCTTTAACCATGCTTTGTTGTCCAAATTTCAATTATGTAACAATCCAAATTTAACTCCTACCATGTAATGAGATCACACGTGTTAATGTTTCCTGAACCAGACATATTTTCTTAACGTAAGATGAATTTAATAACAGCCTTAATTTTAAAATAAATGTATGAACCACAGGGAGGCATTCAACATTTTTCTTAACTACAATTTGCATAAGCTCTGGAGCATATTGATATAATCAGTAAGATGGCAGCTGTTACTGAGAGAGAATGAACTAGGTTATCATTAATAACTGCTGATAAACCTACTAAATCTTGTTCACAACAAAGGAAAATAAAAGGAAGTCAACCCACAGAAATGCAATTCAGCCAGAGACTTGCAAATAAGGCTATACAGAAAGCATACAGAGATTGAACTATACTATACAGCAGGGCTGGGGAAACTTACGAGTGTAGCTTGCTTGGATCTGGCCCACAAGTCTCCAACACCCCACATCTGCACCCAGCAGGGACACAAGCTGGCACTGGGAATCCAGAAAAGTGGGGACACCCTGGCTAGACCATCAGCCCAGGCCAGCTCCCTAGGCTCTGGGGTGGAGTGGTTGGGGACCACCTCTGTGAAAGTTATTTATTTATTAATTTTGCCTCACTTGCATGGGGCCCCCAAAATGTTTCTGGAAGGTCAGTAGCCCCTGATCCAAAAGAGGTTCCCCATGCCTGCTGTGCAGAATATCTGTTCTGCAGATATTATTATGCCTCTATATCTAGCACACTGTTTATTATGAAGTCACAGAAATGCCACACACGTATCAATGGGTAAGGGAACTTGATGGGACTAGTACTGAATGGGAGAGGGGCCCAACTGCAAGGGAGGGGGACATTCACCAAAGGACAATCAATAATTCCTCTCTTGGGCACCTCTGGCACCCACCATCCAGCTAAGAGAATAGGTTGCCAAGTCTCAAGGAATAAAATATTAATTTTAATTAAAAGCTGAGGTCATGTGATGAAACCTCCAGGAATACATCCAAACAAAACTGGCAACCTTTCAGGACAGAGGAGTGCTGACTGGCCAGCATCACCAGCTCCTAGGATTTAGCCCTATGCAAGGGTAATGGGAACCATCTTTCAGATAGGTTTCAGCAGAGAAAAGATTAACTCACGAGTTTCCAACTACAGCAGTCCAGAAGATCAGAAAAAGGCTGGTAAGGATTCTGCGGTCCCTTCCCATGGGCAGTGGATCTGACCCAATGGGAAGGAATCTTCAGTCACTATTTTTTTTTTAAGGACCACAGGAAGGAGTGAGATGCCATTGATGGGTAAAGAAGTCTGCTAAAGACTTTGAACTTGAAGAAACAACAGAGATCATGTTGGAGGTGACAGATCCAATTCTGATGCCAAAATTGCGCATCTCTGGAGAGTGATCTCAAGGGCATGAAAGGGGAAACATAAGCTTTCCATCACCTACCCAATCCCTGGGGCACAATCATAAAATGCTTATATTGACCCTATACATGTGTGCAGTGACACAGTCATTTGATGATGTAGTAGCCATAGTTAAAGATTGTGGACCTAGGGTGATGGTGGCAAAATGCAATATCAGGTCTGCATTGCAATAGTTTTCAGGACATCTCAGAGATTTCAATTCTCTCAAATTTCAGTCTGAAGGCCATTATTACTTTGATAAAGCCATGTCCATGATACAGTTGGTATCACGTGCCCCTTTCAAAAGATGCACTCCTTATTGGAATGGGTGATACTGTGCAGAACTTTGGTCTAATGTGGTACAATCTCAGCATTCTTATGTGCAAGAAGATTAGGGACAGGCAACTGCAAGAACATGCTTCAGATATTTCAGAGCCAAGAGGCTCCCCCTGCCACAGGAAAAGCAGAAAACTGGCCTTTGACCTGGACTCAGTTTGGGGTTTTGAGGTGTGTGACCATGAGCACCCCTGTACTCACATCCTACACACTATTTTAATGCTCAGTACAAAATACATCTTGCGACCTATCATTTGAAAACTTAGCTAGCTGTTCCATATCTTGAAGTGCAGGCAGCAACATAATATGTTAAGGTATAAATTCTTCCCATGTGGTGATGATAGTACATGTTCAAATCCACACAGCCCTGATTAGGGAAGAGGTACTAAACAAGTCTATCCCAACCAAAGAGAAGTATTCCTACCTCAGTCTACATACATGCAGCATTCCACCAAATTCACAGTTCATTTTGATCAATTTCACAGCTAAAGGCCTATTAAATTGGCAAATTTCAGGTTTTCAGTTGTTTAGGTCGGAAATTTCAGTGTTGTACTGACAGGAGTCCAGAGCGGTTTGCAAAGCTGGGGATGGGAGCACACAGGATGGACGCCCCTTACTTCTGTGCTGCTTTCATGTGCTACCTTCAGAGTTCAGCTCTGAAGGCAACCAACACAAAGCTTCCTGAAGCCCAAGTAGGTACCCAAAAATGAGTCTGATATCCTTTCCACCACAGCCCCCCCAACCATGCAAGAGAGAACAAGGTTCTACCCCTCCACAGTCTAGCAGACTAGCAAATGGAACCGAGAGAATGGCAGGAGCCCCCATTTGAGGTGCCCTCATCTCTGCCCCTTTCTTCCAACAGCTATATTTCACAGGGAAGGTCTGCTTTCATGGTCCACAATTGTTATGAATGAGAGATGCAAAGGAAAGCCAAAATTCAGCTAAAGAGCTAGGAAATGGTTAAGCTAAACTGCCTCTGAGGGAGAGGGTTTTGGGGACAAGTGGCAAAGGAGCTAAATGAAAAATTCAAACCTGAATCACAGGCACATCCTCCCTTTGTTAGAGAAACAGAGAAACAAAGAAGAAAATAAATGAACTCTTCCAAAACAGAGCCCCTGGCCTCATCAGAAACCTGAGCAGGGAAAAGTTTAGGTAGTCATGTAAGGTTTATTGTTTTCACTGTTTGGGGGTTTGCAATTATGTCTGAGCTGTTTATTGTTCCTTTTGTTGTCTCCTGTAACCAAGAATCTGGTGCAGGGAAAAATCCCTGTGTTTTGCTTTAATTCATGTTTGTTTGTTTTAACACTATGTCATTTACAATGTTTGCAAAGATTGTCTTGTTTTAATAAGTGCTTTTTCTTCAACAAGTACTAAATGATTCTTTGTGTCCTACAGGGGCTTAAAACTATGTGCCTGGCTGCAGGCACATTACCAGAGAGCTCTCAGTTCCCTGCATGGTTTTGTATGGTCCTATTCTTTCCAACCCCTTGGGAAAAGGAGGTTGGGTGGTTGCTTTTGCGGAAAAGATTCCAAGTGACTTCTTTCCCTGAAAGAGGATTTTGTACACTTGGTGCTGGTAGCTACTGATTGACTTCAGTGAAAACTTAAATCAGGAAAACTATTCTATCTCTAGGAACTGCTGAGAAAGGGTCTAGCAGTCTTTATTTGGTTAGCCAGCCCCCATTACCTGAACTCAAAGTGCCAGAGTGGGGTATCAGCCAGGACAGCGAAGTATTCTTCATGGCTGTCATTTTAGTACGGCCCTACGTGTAAGTAATAAACAGAGTCCTTTAAACAACACAAGGGCAATATCCAAGGAGACAAGGCAAATCTGCATACACAGGGGAAAGCAAGCACGGCAGCACCTTCACTACTTGTTTTTTTCCTCGTTAAATAAACTTAGTGTGAGACGTAATCCTGAAAAGAATTCACTTCAAAAGGTGACAGGACTCCAAAAGTGAGTGGTACGGACCACCCCCAGGCATCTCTCACCCCAACCCTATTACATGCAAGATGACAAAATAACTAATCATTTGATTCTAGGGGAAACTGTGACCTTCAGATTTGATCAGCCATGCTGCTGGAAATATGTGGTAAGGGTTTTACCTTGAACTAGGTCTAGCTTGCTGAGTTTCAGTTACTAGAAAGCATTTTATTTTTCTTGTAATAGTTTCTGATTTTAATACCTTTCACTTTTTCACTTAAATTTATTTAAGTACAGCGAGGTTTTGTTTTATTTTTAATCTAAACTAACCCATACGTGTGTTTGAACTGTCTGGCAACTATAATTGAAGTTGTCAACTGTTATTGAACATTTAATAGCTGAACTTTCCAGGAATAGGCATGACTGTACAAAACATGTTTTGGGGAAAATTCGGGACTGGGAGCATGTTGGAGTCCTCATGAACGGAATAAACAAACCTCCAGGAAGCCAGAAAAATTACTACTTTTGTTGATAGGCTGCTGTGATCAAGGACTCCATTTATATCCAGATATACAGACTGAGACCTACTTGTTGGTAGGTGGCTTGTGAGCAGCCCTGGTTGTCAGTGACAACGGAAGCTTCACGTAATTAAAGGTATAGAAAGAGCTTCCTTGTAGGTGGTCCATACTAATTTCACTGGCAATATATGATGCCTCTGACCCATCATAGGTGGGCTTCCTCCCTTATCTCTGGCTGGGTAGCAGACCTGCCCTCCTGGAGTAGGTTGGGGGTTTCCCAGACTCACATAGGCATTGCATAAATGGAAACTCTTAGAAGGCTGGGCCAGGATGGACAGGACCTGGCGGAACAGCAGATTACCTGTAATATTTGAAACTGCTGAAGTTACCAAGGACTCTGTCTTTGGCTGCAGCTGGGGGACAATGGTGTATATTCGTTAGACAGAGATGCTGGCACATGGCTAAAACGCATAGGCACAGACTGGACAGGTGTTGTGATACTAGGCAAACTGGTTGGATGGGAAATGACCAAGCTAGTTGCTTATACCTCCTGTGGTTATTTTTCAGCACAGTTAAGAGAACACAGTGAAGTGTTCCCAGAGGAAAAAGATCCTGGGTTTTGGTGTTGGGCTTTGGTCTCACATGACAGGGTAAGACCATGTGGCCCTCACAGGATGAGCTCCCCAACCTGCTGCACCCTCTGCTCTATTTGCTGGGATGGAGAGGAATGTGTATACTAGGATGCAAAGCAGTCTTGCAGAGCCTATGCCGTGTTATAGGTTAGATGGTAAGGAGTCTTGTAGCCTTGGCTCCAGTTGTGGGTTATATAGTAAGGTGCCCTATAATCCCTCCACAGAAACCACTTACATGCCTAGTCTTGGAAAGTATGGATGATGGGACAGGTAGCACCCATATCCTTTTGTTAAAGATAATAAAAGTTGGGAACTGCTGCTAAGTTTCATGCTTGCATGTGTGTCTGTATTTTGCTGCTGCATCAACTTAATTTTTATCCATCTGATGACCTGGGGCTTTGCCCACTAAAGCTTATGCTCCAACAAATCTGTTATTCTATAAGATGTCACAGGACTTCTTGTAATGTTTGTGGATACTGACTAAAACAGCTACCCCTGTTACTTTTTATGCCAGCTGCTTGCAAATGATTATTTCTGTGTGTTTTGGCTCTCTCCAAGCTAAAACCTACCTGCTTTCCCAGTATTCTAATGATTACTGCTTGCATAAATTTAGTGTAGCTTAAATTTTCATCAGCACGCCAACTCTCTTTCAAACCGTCTAGGTCTTGCCACCTCTAAAAAAAATTCAGTAATTTTGTTTTTAAATTAAACTAGATATTTACACAATTGCCTTTCTTCTAATTGAATTACATAACCCTTACAAGAGTTTTACACATGGTTGTCTCCTGCACCAGTAGCTTCCTGAAGCCCATATACACAAGGTAGCAACCCTCTGCTACAAGACTAAAGAGAAAAAGCTTGCAGAAGCATTGCGATCATTCTCACACAGCAAGCACTAATTGATGACTTGACAAACTAAAACATTCTGAAATAATTTTACAATAGAATAATAACTGGAGAATCGTTTTGTTGAGGAAGCTATTACAGGCTAAACTTCTCTCATCCATCTGGCAACATCTGCAAACCAGCATGATTTTAGTTAATCAGATAACCACTTATCATGGGTGTGGTCAAGTTTCCTGTGATCCCATAAAGATTTGTAGTCACCAGTCCTGGTTCTCAATGTTCTGTGCCGTTATTTAACTGTAATTTACCCCTAAATACCTTCAAAGAGCCAAAGAAGCAGTGGAAGTGTTGGTAATGCTGCTAGATAATACTGACTTCCTATGGTTCAGCAAATTCTCTTGTTTGGCAACAGTCAGGTCCCCTGGGTGCCAAAGTAGAGAGGTCCAGCTTGCACTAGTGTACCACAGATACCAATGAGCCTTGCAGCAGACTTTAGGTCCGGTATCCTTCAGACTACATGGATTATTAATTTTGCAAAGAACCAGATACACATTTTGTTCAGCTCATAATAGTCCAGAGACTTAGTATTAAATTCAGTCTTATGACATATGTGTAAATGAAAAGACTGGTCCTGATATTTAGTAGAAACCTTTTTATTAAAAATACTATTCTGATCAGCACACTCAACTTTATTTTACTTTTTCCCAAAGTTTGCATTAAATATACCATCTTCCTAAATAGAAAAAGGCTTCTCAGTATACTAAATAATCACATCACTACAAAAAAACAACAGGAGAAATCAACTTTCATTGATTTAGTCTCAGTACCGACATCCTGCGAACCACAATCCAAGAGGATTTTATGTATCCGAACTTCAAATGTAGAATAGGACAAACATCCGTGGGCTCTGAAACCACCACACAGTGAACAAAGAAAGCTAATTAAATGAAGTTCCTTAAAAACTACTCCTTGTGAGAAGTCACAGAAAGATCAAGAAAATCAGCACAGGTCTCCACTGAAGTATTATTCTGAAGTGACAATTTCATAACTAAAAATACTTTCACTAGACTGAAACTAAATATCACTTGAAGTCTTTAGAAAAAAAGAAAATGTGTCAAGAATCAGTTGACCTCATTGTATTAGCTTTCTAGCTTAACATATAAAAGGAAACAAAAGAAGTGTTAGCAACTGCATCTATCAGGAATAAGTACACAGCAGCCTACGTTAGAGACTTCAAAACAAACAAATGGAACTTGGAACAGAAGTGGAATATCACATATTTCTCCTAGAGACCAAAATAGGCATCCTTATTGCTCACACCACCAAATCAACCTGAAAATATCCACACTGGCAACTCTCAGAAGACACATACCCATTTGTAAGAAAAAGACTTATGAGAACCTAAATAGGACATAAACTATGAAACAAAGATACAGAGAAGGCACAAAATAGAAAAATGCAATTAAAGATCTAAAGCTAAGAGGGCAAACATGTGCCAATTTGCTATAATAAGTGAAATTTCATCTTGTTTGTTTTTTTAAAAAAGACTACACAGCTGCCCAGCTAAACTGAAGTATTCGATTCACGTAATAAAAGATGTTTAAAGACAATTTTTTAACTCCACAGCCACACAGGCTATGTCTACATGAGAAGAACGTGTCAACAGAAGTTACTGTTGGAAGGGATTTCCCAGCAAAATGTCTGTCAACTGACTGCGTTTAACATAAAAGATCGAAAGAGCAATCTGCTCTGTCAACAGATAGCAGGCAGACTGCCTGGACCCCTTTGGACAGAATGGCTGACCGGAAGCTCTGCAAACAGGGCTGCCTAGTGAACTAAAAGCCTTGACCGTCAACATAAGGGCCCCAGAGCATCTACAAGGCTGTTTTGTTGACAAAAGCCCAGTTTTGCCAGAAAAACCCTCTCATATAGATGTAGCCACAATCTTTCACACATTTTACTCCAAATACAGGTTGAACCTCTCTAGTCCAGCAACCTTGGTGGCCCGGCAAGATTTTATTCAGTCAGATGTCCACTTATCATGAGTGTGGTCAAGTTTCCCATGGTCCCATAAAGCTTGTTAACAAGCCACCCATCCCGGCTCTCTGTGTTCTGCCTTGTTTAGCTCTAATTTACCCCCAAGTGTCTTAAGAGTCCAATAGGCAGTGGAAGTGTTGGTAATGCTACTAGCAAATATTGACCTCATGTGGTTTGGCAAATTCTCTAGTTCAGCACTGGTCAGATCCTGAGGGTGCCAGACCAAAGAGAGGTTCAACCTGTACTGTTTTCACTTCTCTCTTCTTCCCATCACTGGTAACGCACAATCCAATTTTACCAGACAAAACCACTTTAAATGAAAAAAAAATCAGTGCATAACATTTTAGAGCAAACCTTTCATTGTGGTGAAATAGCTTTGTTGGGTAGAATCATACAAGCAGAAATAACCAACTGCAATTAAATCCTACCTAATTAATAATCACTGAAAAACTGGCTTCCAGTGCGCTATTCTACTTTCAGTTAATCCGGTTGTATTTAAGATTATGGGAACTATGACAAAGACTCATCAGTTCACCTTTGGAACAGAAAAATTACAACCGAGTTTTCTATTGCAGGCCTACAATAGGATTAATGTACTAGAATCCATCTCTATATGAGGATAATGTTCTTGATAAGAAAATAAAGCAGACTATGTACAAACTCAGCACTAAAATCTTAAAACATTTATCTCCAAAATTACTCAAGTCTGTCACTAAAACAGAACTTTGGGATTATGCTGTAATGATACTGGTGCACATAACTATTCCAACTCTAGCAGACATTAATTTAAAACATAGATTCCCAAACTGGGGGTCATGAAGAAATTCGGGGTGGGGGGGCGCAAGATGACCCAGACCCTCCCATAACCCCTCCCCCCAAAGAAAAACCCAGCCTTTGCTTCTGGCTTTCACCCTGTCATTTTACACGGGCAACCAGGCACAGACACTACAAAAAGCAGGCAGCCAGCAAAAACCCACATGGAACTAGCTGTCTCCTGCAAAGATGAGTGCATGTGGGTTGGGGAAGAGGATGAGGCTAGCTGCAGGGCTGGTGGTGCCTGGCTCGGTGGGTGTGGGGGGGAGTGGGGGGATGGGATGAGATGGGGAGCTGGTGGTGCCTGGTTGCAGGGTGGGGAGGGGCTCAGACGGCCAGCTTGTGGGGCTTGTGGCACTTGGGTGGCTACCCCCGGCAGCATGGTGCTTGGGTGGCTCAGGCTGGCAGGCAGGGGGCTGGCCCCAGCAGCAGAGGGCTTGGGTGGGCGGCTCTGGTGGGTGGCTAGCAGGCCACTGGCCCCGGAAGCACAGGGCTCGGTCAGCTCCGTCAGACGGCTCTGACAGCTCATTGCTCATGTGGGCAGGCAGCTGGTGCAGGAAGCTCTGGTGGCTGGCATGGGGCTTAGGCAGGTGGCCATCTGGGGCTGCACCAGGCACCTGCAAGGGGCCAAGAAAAACTATTTGTACTTATTTTTTATTTTAAATAACATTTTTATATCAAGTTTTTGTGTTTATTTTAAATTATGAATTGAATTTTTTGTTACAAGGGTGGTTGGATGATAGTAAAGAAGAGTTGGGGGGCCGGGACAGTTTCTCAATAATCAAAAGTGGGGTTGTGATGCTGAAAAGGATGGGAACCACTGATCTGAAGGCTCAGACACGATCCTAAAATTAGTCAGAGGAAGAAAATCTTCAACCTGCTCCTCCCAAAAACTGAGACCCTTTCTGATGTTCTCTCTGTATTAGCATAAAGCATAAATAAATTTCTTTACCTCTTTGGAAGAAGGATAGACAACAGTGGCAGACATGTAACTGTTTTGCAGCAATTTAAGAATACTGAGATATAATAATTTTATGAACACTCTATGTGACCTGGTCAGTGAGGTGAAGATATTGTAAACTGGGCAATATGATTTCCCTGTGTGATTAATATGTTCCTCAGGCTTTATTATGTGAATACAGGACCATGGTTAAAAATAAGCTGGAAAGCAATATGCACTGAGAAACTAATCATAGGAAATGGCATACTTGCAGGCTCCATCGCAAAGAGATGGAGAGATTATTTACATTATACACTACAGTTTTTCAAGTGGTGTTCCACTACTCCTATTTCAGATGTCCACACCTTCCTGCACTTTTGGTTGGACATTTTACACTCCAGTGCCAATATGACCTGTGAACATGCCCTACACAAATTTATATTCTGTGCAGCCAGGATACAAAAAAGGATTGTGTGTGACCAACCTCAGCTCCTTCTCCACCAGAGTCCCAAAGAAAACTCCAAAGAAGAGGGGAAGAAGGGCAGGTAAAGAGCACCCATAGGGACACACCTCGAAAAATTCTAGTTATTGCACAATTAACCTCCTCTTTGATTAGTGTCTCTGTGGGTGCTTCCCTTTAGGTGATTCCTGAGCAGTAGAATCACAGACTCATAGGACTAGAAGGGACCTCAAGAGGTCATCCTGTCCAGTCCCCTGCACTCAAGGCAGGAGTGCTTTTTAATCTAGACCATCCTTTAGAGGCGTTTGTCTAAACCAGTGGCTCCCAACATTTTCAGTAAAAGGGCGCACTTCAATGAGACAAAAAATTCCACAACATACCCACTTTTTCACTCATGGGTGGGAGGATGAAGAGTGGGGAGGGAGAAGAGACATGAGCATTTAAACCATATCCCAGCTACAATGAGCTCCCATCCTTCCTTCCCCACCTGCCACAGTGGGGGTGGGGGCGAGAAGCAGGCTCCCCACCAGCCCATTCATGTGAGGACACAACATTTCAGCTGCCTCTCAGCATGAGCAGGATCTTATGGGGTCAGTATTTCCCCTCACAGCAACTCTGCAAAGAGCCACTATGAGTGGAAATTGACAAACCCCACGCCATCATATTAAAGACCTGAAAATCTGCACTCTACAACAAAGAGAGTAACACTAGATTACAAAGGGAGATATCTGAACTGGAGTTTAGTCTAAAATTTGACACTCTGCAACTTGGTCTTAATACAGATAGCAATTACCTCACGCATTACAAAGACAGTTTCCCCATCTTTGATATTTGTAGTGATCTCAGGCAAGTCACTTAACTTACTAGACACTTGCAGTAAGTAATTTTCTTTCCCCTCCTGCAAACCCTTCATCTCACCCCTCCAGTTGATTTGTCAGTTTTCATTCCATTTATTTTTGTTTTTGTTTTTGATCTCTGTTATATGTGTCATGACAGTTCACTTTCAGCGCTATTTCCAGATCTGAAAAAGTGGCTCTGCTCCACAAAAGCTCATCACCTAACTAAAAGACGAGCAAAATAATTTAAGTCCTACATGACCACTTTTTTGTTTTGTCAACATACAGACTAACATGGGGACCTCTCCGTGATGATATTACACTAATTGAATTAAGTCCCACTTAAAAATGTCATTTAATTAATTATAGCTGAAACAACAGAATTCCTAGCCTGTGACATGTAACTTTTTTATTGTTATACTGAACCCCCTTCCTACAGGCCCTTTTGCTTCAAGTCTGTGGCAATCTTGCTCTAGAGTACCCATACTCAATTACCTGATTGTATGGTTGCAAGTTAGACATCTCCCACCTTTTAACACTGTCTATGCATAGAGAGCTCACTTGTCCTTTCTACTCAGTTCTTCCTGTCATTCCATCCAATCAAAATTCATCACTCTCCACCCAATTCTTTGATATGATGTTTGACTGAATCATAGAAAACTAGGACTGGAAGGGACCTTGAGAGGCCATCGAGTCCAGCCCCCTGCCCCAATGGCAGGACCAAGTACTGTCTAAACCATCCCTGATGGACATCTATCTAACCTGTTCTTCAATAATATCTCCAGCGATGGAGATTCCACAAAATCCACAAAAGAAATTCCACAGTGTCACTAAAAAACACAGTACATTCATTCTTCGCTATACTAGCACAATTGGTTCTCAAATTTCTGCTTATAGGTGAAAACTTGTAAGAGGGACACTAAATTCCTATTAAAATACATGTAAAAGTCTCTGATTCATTCAAAGTGCTTGTAACTCAGTAAAAAAGCGGCAGCATGTGGAGCAGCTTTTGAAAGGTAAGTGAACTTTGGGTTGTGGGGGGGAGTTGGGGAGAGTTAAAGGCTGGGGGCAGCTTGGGGCCATGAGCGAGAGGGAGGGTTAAAACCTGGTGGCAGGTTGGATCCATGGGGTGAGTGGGTGGGTGGGGGGTTAAGGCTGCAGCGGGTTGGGTCCACAGGGAGGACAGGGGGTTCAGGCTGAGGCGAGTTGGGGCCGCAGAGCCAATGGGAAGGTTCAGGTTGCTGTGGGTTAGGGCTGTGGGGCAGGTGGGGGGATTCAGGCTGCAGCGGGTTGGGTTCGCAAGGAAGGCGGGGGGTTCAGGCTAAGGTAAGTTGGGGCCACAGAGCTGGTAGGGAGGTTCAGGCTGCTTCAGGTTGGGTCCACGGAGCTGGCAGGTGGTTCAAGCTGCTGCAGGTTGGGTCTGCAGGGCCAGGAAGGGGTCCAGGCTGAGGCAGGTTGGGGTTGCAAGGAGGGCAAGGGTTTTAGGCTGAGGCAGGTTGGGTCTGCGGGGCCAGCAAGATTTCAGGCCGCACAAGGCTGGGTCTGTGGGGAGTTCACTTGCCTAGTGAACAAAGGTAGGTTTGCGTGTCCCTCATTTTAGCACGTTCTCCTAAGTAAAGTACTTGTTTAATGAGGGATGAGTGTACAGACTAATATGGCTACCTCTCTGTTACTATTCATGAAGTGTCACTACTCAATTAAATCTTCCATCTCAAATGCTAGTCATAAATATACCAGAAACAGAGACGTCAAGAAGTAGGTCACTGTTTCGCATTTAATCTACACAAAAATTACAGATACTTGCACATGCAATGAGTTTCTTTACATTTCTGCTATTGAAGTTGCAAACTAATGCCTGAACATTACCTTCTAATGAAAGAAAGTTCATCTGAACACATTAGAAAAAATTCCTCTCCAAGTAGGATATCCATTAAGATATATTACACCTTATTATCCATAATCCAGATAAAAAGCCCAGTCCTTTTACGTCAACAGACTTTATATATAGTGAGTTAAAAATAACTGTACAGCTCCTGAAATCACTTCAGAAACTGACAAAAACACACACACATCCTTTCGGACAAAATGAAATTAAGTGGATGCAGATATTGCACTACCTGGCTATCTAGAAGTTCCCTTTGTCTACAGCCCCATACCTAAAAATATTAGAGTAACGTAGCACTCCACTGGTCTTCCCAACAGAAATACTTCTTTCCATATTTGTACTGTTGACCCAGCTACAAAGTTTAAAGCAGTGCATCAAACATACAGTAAGCTGGCTTAATTAAGCCCCCATGATGTGTTTGTGTGCATTACACAACATTCAATTCGCAAAGAAGCTCATTTTTCATGTTAAAAAGTTCCTTATTCTCAAGACTTTGAAGAAAACCTTCCAAATTTAAACTAAGGCTAGCCAGTGTAGAAAGGTCCTTCAAAATCTGCAGACACCTTGAAACAGTGACAGGACAAGAAGCAATGGGTTTAAAGTCCTGGAAAATAATATCCTGCACTACAACATTTTCAAACTGGATTTACTTTAAGCGCTATTTTATAGCTGTCCCATATTCTCTGCAATTTTTTTCTCTAAAAACACACTTACTTAAGGAAAAATAATTACAACCTTTGTTTGTGTACAGTCAAATGTACACTATTCCAAAAGATTTCTGCAATAGAAAGAGAATCTAATATCAGGATTTTTAGAGTTCATCTGTCAGACCAGACAACTTACTTTCTTCATATTAACAAATAATCTTTGACTTTATCTTTTCCTTCTCAATAACAACATAGAATAAAGAGACAAAATACCTTCATGCACTGTTATTCCACAATTGTCACACTGGATTATTTCATCAGCATCTTCGCTGTTATCCCCAAGACAAACACAGCAAATCAGAATATGGTCCATTTTCTGGGAGGTCCAATTTTGAGACTTTTCAAGGATCAGCGAGTCCTATTATTGAAAAATTAAGATGCACTGATTATACTGGGACTTACTCTGGAATTGTTTATTATTTCTATTAAAAACAAGTATTGTCCAGTGTGTGGGGAAAAAAAAAAAGAGTTAGGAAATTATCTTGCTGCCCTGTAATATTATAAACATGAGAACATGTTAAAGCATGTAAAAACTTTCAGGTGCTTAGTTTCTCATCTGTATAAAAAAAAAATCTTCCTCTTCACTATTATCCTGTGATTCTCTCGCGCAATTCTGCCTTCCAAGGTTTAGGGTATGGAAGACGCCTGTAGCAGAGTAGCCTTGGATGGGTCTTACAAGATCTACCATTTTCACCCCAATCCCTTATTTATGATTGTGATAATGTAGTAACACTCTCTTTCTGCACACCCTATCATGTAGCAATAACAAGATAATTCTCTAACA
This sequence comes from Carettochelys insculpta, assembly GCF_033958435.1. Classification (NCBI taxonomy): domain Eukaryota; kingdom Metazoa; phylum Chordata; order Testudines; family Carettochelyidae; genus Carettochelys; species Carettochelys insculpta. Next base: position 227,695,866 of record NC_134138.1, read on the forward strand.
AAGGTAAATTTTAAAGAATGAATATATTTAATCTTTACATCAGTGGTTCTCCAATCCCATTTGAACTATTACCTCCCACAGTGTCTCAATCCCACACAGCATTGCCTTTGATGTTTTGTGTTCTGCTGCCACCAGGAAAAATCCTCCAGATTACTTCTGGTTCATGGACAGTTTGAGAAAATAAATCTGATGCCAAAGTGGCTCTGAAAACACAAAAGTCATTTGCAATCTTTGCAGCACTCATTGGTCCATCACCTTGCTCATAATTAAAAGCAATACAGTATGAGACAGAAAAGATATTGAGTATTCAACATTTCCCAGATGCAAAGGCAATTCGTTTCCAGATGATGTGGGTCTTTTGATATGTTCTCTTCCCAAATTTCCTAAGAACAAAAAAGTTTCTAGTTGCACTATGCAGAACAACAATTAATAATTATAAAAGTGGTAACAGACCAATGACAGCTGGGAGCAGGATGTGAGTTATGGTTCGTCATAAAAACTTTTGAGTTAAAGTAATTAAGATAACAAACCGTTATTCCATTACATTTCCATTATAATATGATAAATGCACATTAATAATCCTTTTCTCCAAAGATAATGCTACGTGTACTTTTTTTTTTTTTTTTAATTTCTGGTACTCAAACACTGAGAAAAGTGAAGTCAAGACCAAACTAATTATTTGAAATTCTATGTAAAATAACTAGCTCCTCCTCATTTAAGTGAATTTTCCACAAAACTCAAGGACATACATACCCAATATGGTATGTAAGATCAACGTTCTTTCATTAAGCAAAAGAGATGTGCCTAGGTTAAAGACAACTTTAAAAAAACCCAGTAAGGCACACCAGAACAAGGAATAAAACAATTAACTATGATGTGTTTGCCAGTATCATACAGAGAAATTGTTGACTTGGCTGTTCTATTTTTTTCAAGTTTAAGAAAATTAGAACAAAGTGTACAATCTCAGAGATCAATAACACAAAGTTTTTGTCACTTCAACATTACTAGCCTTAATCCACACCCACTTCCTTTACGATTAACATTCAGTAGCCTATGTGGAATGTGTTTTCATATCTTAATCTGATCCCACTACACCAGTGCTAGGCAGCTTGCAGGCTACATGCCGCACACTGGAGTTCCACCACTGGCCCATACATGCCATCTCCCACCCACCTCCCTCACTTCTAGCATACTGGGACACTGGAGACCTGCACGTCCTACTCCCCACTCCTTTCCTTCCTCCCTCCCAGCACTTTCAGAGCACCATGAATCTGCTGATTCATGCTCCCATCCCTTCTCCTCCCCACGGCCTCCCAAAGCTTGAAGACCTATCCAAGCTATATACTTACATCAAACATTCAAACAAATAAAAAAAAACACAGGTAGTCATTACATATGTAAAAACCCATTCCAGACATGGGCAATCTCTTCAGGAATCTAATGAGGAGCAAGTAGTTCTAGCCACACTGCTTGTTGTTACTGCCCTGAGATGGACAAAAACTGAACTTAAAGAAGCACACAAAAACTGTGGCACAGAAGAGAACAACAAGATCAAGGCAAGCTAATAAACCCTATACCCTGCTGCCATTGTTGTTATATTTTCATTACCCTCTCAATCAAGGAAGAGTTCATAAGCCTTGAAGTGATGTGGAAGAGAAATCTACAAATACAATAAAATTATCAAAATAGTATAGTGTCATGTTTGCAGAAGGCATCAGCAGGCAGTAAATTTTTCCTGTCAGAAATAATGAGGGTCCCCCCTATTTTTGAAATAACCTGATAAAGGCCAGCATTTGTTTACAAGATTCATGAACTGAATACTTGTCTCCCCGTATAACGGCCTACAAACATGTTTCATACACTTGTGTTTGTAAACTGAATGAAAAACTACATTAGTAACACCTCCTAACTATGGCAGAGTGCACCGTAACAACACACAGTGAGATTTCTGGCACACAGAGGCCCTGAATATTCTTAGAACTCCATGAAAAGCCAGCATTTTTAGCCAAGACCATAGGATCTGATTCTTTATTTGGCTTCCTTGAGGAAAGTCTAAAATTTGGTTTGATTTCTAGTTCTCTAAATTCTCACTTTCCTAACTAAAAATTAAGCTCATAAACTTCTGCCTTTTAGCTATATGAATAAAACTATATTATGTAAATACTGATATGACACCATTTATATGAACATGTATGTGAAACAGCTAGAAGGTAAGAGAAGTGAGCCAATGCTGCAAGGATACCAAATGCAGCATCAAGATTAGACTTTGTGAGGAGGAGCAGAATCTGTAGCATGGTGTATACAGTGGCAAGAAATCTCTATGTGGAGTAAAGAACTGCTGTTCCAGCACAAATCCTATAACTGCAAGGTAAAGGTGATGGATTTCCCTCCCATGACCGTTCAGTTCCCCATACAAAGCCCAATACTGTGAAACTTAATACTACTTGCAAAAGCCCAATCTAGTCCACGTATCTCCAAATAACTTTAATGGAAATTGCAGAGGGCCTCACTGGGAAAGAAATCCTTAAAGCATTAGCAATTACAAACTTGAAGAGCATCATTTATCTACTAATGATGCTTGACACAAGCTGCAAAAATGGAAACTTGTCTGCCTATACTTCACACAGTAGAATACCATAAAGGTACTTCGTAACAACACAGGTTCAAGTATAACAAGGTCTGTCCTTGAATTTTATCATTGCAAAATGAAAAGTTAAAAAAATAAACAGAGTAAAAAGAGCTGAAAGAGAATAAAACAAAACATTATTAAAGACCTCAATATTAGCTGCCTACACAAAGTTTGTTGCCTAGATACGTTGTCCTTTCACGCATCAGGCACAGTGACATCTGTATTACAAAGGCTTCAGCATTGTAATGAGATTTTGCTGGGCTCTAGAGGAACTATTTTTACTAAATGTGAAAAATTATTATAGTGGTGCTGCCAGCAGCACTTTTAAGACCTTGCTGTTTCAAATACCATAAAGTGAAATTGGACATGTATGCTTTTAACCTAGCAGTCGAAACTAGATTAAAAACAAGTCCATTAAGCCAATTTTCAGTTTTAGAGACTGAATTACCTTGGCTTATACTGAATGAAAACCAGATCTAAACAAAAGCTTAATTTAAAAAAAATTCTGATAGTTCTAAACATGCAGCGTTAGGATAATTTTTAATCAGTTCCAGGAGGTCCATTCTGAGAGGTAGGAAAGATGGTTTTACTAATGATTATGATTTGTGTTTTAATTCTGATTCTGGCAGGAGGTGGTGAGGTCACTTAAGAATCAATCCATCAAGATGCTAAAACCTTCAACTATTATTGATGTTAGTGGGAAACAAAAACATATTATGGATCAAGACTTTAATCTCTCTGTCCTTCAGGTTCCCCACTGCAGCAACACTAACCTGCCTCAGATGTCCTGTGAAGCTTAGTCTATTAATATCTGTGAAGTAATCTGAGTCTCAGATAGAAGCCTTGGATAAAGGTAGAATGGTAGTTTAAAATTAGAAAATGATACACCGTAAAAGAAAAGTCTGAGAGTGAGCCACTCTCACTTTAAGAGTTCACTAGAGATCAAATAAAATTGGCAGGGAATGTCACTTTCTGTACAGTACCTACCGTATGGTAAGAGGGTTCATTTACCTGTTTTGCGGTTCAAAAATGACACATTCATCGTAGTACTTTCGATTCTAACACTAAAATCTAACATCTAAGGTCACAACAATAAGCATATAATGCACACAATGTCGCAACTTCCAAATGTAAACAAGAGCTCTGGTTTAATGTTAAAAACAGTACATGCATTAGATAACTTGAGAATTCTACCCTTTATGTATTATTTTTATCTTTTAGGCGCAATTACTCAACTGATAACCAATGCAAGTGAATAAATCCATGAAGTGTCTACAAAAAAGACCATCATTTAAGTGCAACACAGAAATACATTTCTTTCTTCGACATTACAAAATACTCAAACAAGCTCAACACAATTTGGAGCATTAAAATCAGTACACTTTACACATCAAAACAAGATCCTTTAAATGAAAAGTAGTCCTCTAAGTAATCCTGTATAGCTATAATGTATTCAGCTCTATTGTATCAACACTATAATTACCTGCAAAAAGTTCAAACAATTTTTACAGTGATTTTTAAATTTTGCAACTATGATATATTAAGTCAACAATCTTAACAACCCAATAGAGCAACACTATACCTACTTTAAGGCAACAGAAATTGCGGGAAGGGGTACAGGACAGAGATTACAATATCAGGAACTTAGTACATAATATTTGCACTCTGCAATCACAAGGTATACAATGCAATTATTCTTACCATGGAACCTTTCGGTGTTTTTAAAAAAAAAATTAGAGCATACAACACTACAAATAGCTTGTTACAGATACATTCATTCTGCCTCAGCCCACATCAGAGTATATGTTCCTCTATTAACAGCTTTTGAACAGTGAATGTGATTGTTGTTTTCTATGCTTGTTGCAATGAGAGACTGGACAAGAATACTTGCTTCCCTCCTCCCCACCTTTTTTTTGGCATCTGTTAGAACATGTCAAAGCTCTAATATGTCTTTAGCATTGTTTTGTGTTTAATAGTGTACATGCTATATCTGAACTAAACTGCTCATTAACAGAAGATAGTTCATGCTATGGACCTAGTTTCTATGAAGCGGACCCAAAGGCCACCGAAGCCAGTGAAAATACTTCCATTGATTTAAATTGGCTCTTATTGGCCCTTATGGTCTTAGCAAATTTATCTCACATGCAGTACTCATTCTGCATAGCTCTGGAGCTTTCTGATTTCTTTTTTTTTTAAAGGGAAAAAAAAGAAAAGGAAAAAGAAAATTAGAAAGAAAAAGGAAAAACACCACTGTAAACAGGATGCCAGTCAATCAGTTCAACTTCAGTGAGTAATTTAGAAAGAACAGCACTGCAGAGTACTTTCCATTTTTCAACATATTATAGAAAGTTGATTGCTCTACCTCATTACTCTTGCTTTGTGAAAGAGCCAGGCTATCATTTGTCAGCTCCTCATCGTCAGCACTATTCCTGCTAAGAACTTTATTTTTCTTTTTCTTGGATCCCCCATCACTGGCAGTGCTGCTATTATCTTCGTTGGCTTCCTCGTCATTGTCATCCTCATCACTACCACTTCCATCATCTTCATCCTCCTCGTTATCTCCATCACTTCCCTCTTTCCGCAGCGCCGTTTTTCCTTTCTTCTTCCCAGCAGTAGGTCGCCAGTCGTTGTCATCCTCACTATCATAATCATCCATATCATTTAGCTCTTCCATCGATACAAAATCCAGCAGAGGTCGGTTTCTACGCAAATTCCATTTTTTTGGTTCATTTGTTTGCTCATCAACAGCAGCATCAGATTCAGTTGTTTTTTCTCTCTCCTTTTCCTTTTTCTTTTTTGGCTTCTCGTCTTCCTCCTCCTGTTCTTTCTTTTCAGTCTTAATCACCTCTTTTTCTGTTGTAAGCATTACTTCTTCAGCAGAAGTTTGGGGTTCCTGATCTTCCTCTACTTTTACTTCCTCTGCCAATTCTTCCTCCAAGACATTTTCTTCTGATTCACTACAGGAACCTTCACCACTGTCCTTTGATGCATCTTCACTCCCACGACCACTTCCTTCAGAATCTGTTGAGCATATGAAAATTTAAAAAAAGTGTTCCAACACAAATGTACCCAAAAACCCAAAAGCTGTTGAAGTGACAAGTTGTTAAAATTACAGCATGATGTATGCTCCTCCCTTATTAGGCATCCAACCTATGTTGCAGTTAGTGTCCAAATATTGCTACTGCTTGTAGTACCACTGAGAATCTCTTGAATGAGTATATTTTAAAATGACAAAAAAGAGCTAAAATACACAAATGACACCATTAAATACCCCTTTACATCACAGCTCATTATCAATAGGCAGCGATATGGAATTGATATAGTCACCATTTGATATTATAAAGTATGAATAAATGTACTTGTTTTAAAACCTTAGTAGTCACTTTCTAAACCTCAAAACAGATACTCAAAACAAAAATACTCCATTTAAAGAATAATAAAGTTACAAAATTAAGCATTCAAAAGTCATGAATTGCCAAAGATGTCTTTGTTCACACACACTTAACTCCGCTACCTGGTATGTGTGCATAGTAAGTAATGATGAGATTAAAATGTTAACACTTTTAGCCTACAAGAGTTCTACTTCATTCAGTGCATAGTATTGACAATATACAAGTCTGAACTGTCACCCCATTAATTCTTCAGTTACTGGTTCATTGTCTCATTCACTATATATGGTTCAATTTACACAATGGACAAGGCAGAGGTTCTGGACTTCTGCCTCATTCTCTATTCAATATGCAAATAAATTAAGCTGGTGTTTTGTGGGGGGTGGGGTAAGTGAGCACATGAAATGTAATTAAGGATTCCTATGATGCATTTGCAGAAAAAGGTTAAAGATATTTGGACACTCCCTGATTTGACTGCTTCTCTTAAGCTGTATCTACACTTGCATTCCTCTTTCAAAAGAAGCATGCAAATGAAGGAACTCCAAAATGCAAATGAGATGCAGATTTATGTATCTGACACCTCATTTGCATAACCTCTTTTCAAAAGAGCTTCTTTCGAAAGAAAAGCAGTGTGGACTGTGCTCTTTCAAAAGTAAGCCCCATCTTCAAAAGAACCCTTCTTCCTGAAACAAAATAGGAAGAAAGGAAGAAGGGTTCTTTTGAAGATGGGGCTTACTTTTGAAAGAGCACAGTCCACACTGCTTTCTTTCTTTCAAAAGAAGCTCTTCTGAAAGAATATGCAAATGAAGCATCGGATATATAAATCACCACATCTGCATGCCTCTTTCGAAAGTGGAGACACAGCTTTAGTAAGAAACACTGTTCTACTAGTTTTCATTTGGAATATTTATTTTAAGAGACGTGAAAAAGGAATTGTCTTATTTGGAGTGATTTACTAGAAAAACAACACCTCAGTGAGGCAAGGGCTTCTGTGGTGTGCATATTATTCGGTGAACCAAGGACTGAGAAATTCCAGATTGTTCAGTTCACCTGCCATACTGGTTGGAAGAGAGCCACAAAGTGCCGAAAGAAAAAAACACCTTTGTAACCTCATCATATATCTTTTGAACCACATGTTATGGAGAAGTACTTTACCAGCACTACAAATGCCTCTGCCCTTAAATCACCTCACTTATCAGGTAATAGTAACTAATGCATTTTATTAGATACCAAACAACAATCCCTGCACACAACTTTATAGTCATATATACCTTGACAGTGAAACTAGCATGGTTCTGTATGGTGGAGACAGGATGAAGAAAGCCCCATATGGATACCACGCAGCTAAAGCTTATGGAGTTACATCCACACTTACAAGGATGAAAGGCAACCACTAGTTTCATTATGCTCTCCTAGCCAGCTTTGTCCTTCACCCAACTGAGACAGTGTGTGCTGGAGTGAGTGGGAAATGAGATCGTCATTACTACTTCACTATGGTTACACATACTTATGCTGTCTGCTGAAGCAGCACAAAGCAGATGGAATCTGACAGCACCTGATCAATTGAGAATTCTCTCCAGGATGGAGGAGTTCTCAGCTGGCATGATGCTAGGGCACCTGACTTCCATCTCATGACAGCCCACCTCAACTTACAGCTGACGTGGGAATAGCTTAAGAGTAGGGATGTAAAATCCCATTTATTAAGTAATTGGTTAAACACTAGATTTCACCAGTTAACCATTAAACAAGGTGCGGAAGTAGGGGCTCCTGGGAAGGCTGCTCCAGGTAGGCTGAAGCACCGCTACCTGCAGCATGTGATGGACCAGGGCTGCTCTGGCCTGGCTAGAGTCACTGCCCACAATGCTGCTGCAGATCAGGGACACTCCAGTGCAGCCCCCATCCAAAGCAGCCTAGCCCAGGAGCACTGCATGCAGGGGTGCTTCAGCCAGGCCTGAGCACCCACCCTAGGCAATAGATCTGGGTATACTGAAGGCAAGGGCAGTCCAGCCAGGCCAAAGCAGCCCCTGACATAGCAGGGGAGGCTGTTATAGCCTAGCCAGGCTTGAGCAGACCATCCAGCTGTCCCTCAACCCCTTACTGGGGGCCACTGCAGACAGGGGCTGCTCTAGCCCTGCTGGAGTGTACCCTCCCATACACACACACCTGCACCAGCCTGCAGGGCTGGAACCACCCTCTGCCTGACACAGCCTGCTCCAGCCGCTCCCGGTTAATCATTAACATCCCTACTAAACAGAAGGTGTGGCCAGGGGACAGTGGTGCTCCAACTATTCTCACTTAACAGATAGATGGTTTGTCTGGGACTACAGTGAATTGGCAAAAATACACTCTGAAGGCTAATGTTCCACCCTTTGAGGAGCACTTAGACAGCAATGATAATTAAGGAGTCATAACCAATCCATAGCACATAATAATTCACTGAGATCACCACACTGGTTACAAAAAATGGCTCATAATAAATTGTGAGGCCCTGGTTCACATGGGAGACTTCAATCATCCAGACAATTGTTGGGAGACCAATACATCAGCACACAGACAATCCAAGAAGTTTTTGGAGAATGTTGGGGATAACTTCTTGGTACAAGTGCTGAAGGAACCAACCAGGGGCCGTGCGCAACTTGACCTGCTGCTCACAAACAGGGACGAACTAGTAGGAGAAATAGAAGTGGGAGGAAACCTGGGCTGCAGTGACCATAAGATCGTAGATTTCAGGATCTGGAAGAAAGGTGAGCAGTCATACAGATCCCCAATTTCAGAAGAGCAGACTTCAACTCCCTGAGAGAACAGATCAGCAGGATGCCTTGGGAAATTAAGATGAAGGGGGAAAAAGAGTTCAAGAGAACTGCCAGTATTTAAAGAAGTTTTACTGAAGGCACAGGAATAAACCATCCCGCTGCATAGTAAGAAATGCAAACATGGTAGGCAACCAGCTTGGCTTAATGGAGAAATCCTTAGTCAGCTTAAACTCAAAAAGGATGCATACAAGAAATGGAAACATGGACAGTTGACTAAGGAGGAGTATAAACATATGGCTGGAGAATGCCAGGTGGTAATCAGGAAAGTGAAAGCACAATTGGAACTGCAGCTGGCAAGGGATGTGAAGAGTACCAAGAAGGGGTTCTACAGGCATGTGAACAATAAACAGGTTATCAGAGAAGGTGTGGAGCCGTTACTGGATGAGGGAGGTAGTCTAGTGACAGATGATGAAGGAAAAGCTGAAGTACTCAATTCTTTTTTTTGCCTCAGACTCCACAGACAAAGTCAACTTCCACATGACGGTCCTAGGCAATGCAATATGGGAAGGTGGAGGGCAGCCCTCTGGGGGGAAGGAACAAGTTCTGAGCTATCTAGAAAAACTAGATGTACACAAATCCATGGGTCTGGATTCAACGAACCTGAGGGTACTGAGGGAATTGGCAGCAGTCATTGCTGAAACTTTGGCCATTATCTTTGAAGACTCTTGGAGATTGTGGGAGATACCGGATGACTGGAGAAAGGCAAACGTAGTGCCCATCTTTCAAAAAGGAAAGGACAATCCAGGGAACTATAGACCAGTCAGCCTTACCTCAATCCCTGGGAAGGCAATGGAGGGGATCCTCAAGGAATCTATTTTGAAAGACTTGGAAGAGGGGAAAGTGATCAAAAAGTAGCCAACATGGATTCACGAGGTACAAGTCCTGCCTAACCAATCTGATTAGCTTCTATGACGAGGTAACAAGCTCTGTGGACATGGGGAAGTCAGTGGATGTGATTACCTTGACTTCAGCAAAACTTTTGATACGGTCTCCCACAACATTCTTGTCCATAAGTTAAGGAACTATGGATTGGATCCTTGGACGAAAAGATGGATAGAAAGCTGGCTTCAGGGTCAGGCCCAATGGGTAGTGGTCAATGGCTCAATATCTAGATGGCGGTGGTCGGTTTCAAGCGGAGTGCTACAAGGCTCAGTTCTGGGGCCAGTGTTATTCAACGTCTTTATTAATGACCTGGATGAGGGACTGGATTGCACCCTCAGCAAGTTTGCAGATTACACAAAACTAGGGGGAGAGGTAGATACGTTGGAGGGTAGAGAGAAAATCCAGAGTGACCTGGATAAATTGGAGGACTGGGCCAAAAGAAATCTGATGTGGTTCAACAAGGAGAAGTGTAGAGTCCTGCACCTGGGGCAGAAGAATCCCAGGCATTGTTATAGGCTGGGGATCGACGGGCTCAGCAGCAGTACAATGGAAAGGGACCTAGGGGTTATGGTGGATGAAAGCATGGATATGAGTAAACAGTGTGCCCTTGTAGCCAAGAAGGTTAATGGCATACTAGGGTGCATGAGGAGGAGCATTTCGAGCAGATCTAGAGAAGTGGTTGTTCCCCTCTATTTGGCACTGATGAGGCCACATCTTGAACACTGTGTCCAGTTTTGGGGGCCCCAGCAGGTGCAGGTTCAGCGGTGGGCAACAAAAATGATTAAGGGGCTGGAACACAAGACCTATGAGGATAGGCTGAGGGATTTGGGCTTGTTTAGTTTACAGAAGAAAAGATTAGGAGTGATTTAATAGCAGCCTTCAACTTCCTGAAGGGGAGCTCTAAAGAAGAGGGTGAGAAACACTTCTCAGTCGTGTCAGATGGCAGAACAAGGAGTAACGGTCTGAAGTTGAAGAGGGAGAGGTGTAGGTTAGATATTAGGAAAAACTACTTCACCAGGAGTGCAGTAAAGCATTGGAATGCGTTGCCTAGAGAGGTGGTGGATTCTCCATCCCTCAAGGTTTTTAAATCCAGACCTATGATTCTGTAGTTTATATTCTTAACTTTAAACGCAAAAGGAGTTGAGAGTAAACTGAAGTATCAATAAAGCATTATCTAATGCCTAACCTGACAGCTCATCCTTACTTTACTATAGTATTTCTTGAATGCATCCTTGCTAGTTCTGAAGAAGAAATTAAAACTATTGCAATCTTCTGATAGTTAGCCTCAGATTACACAACTACTAGTGAAATCCAGTATTTTTTTTAATCTAACCAAAATATTTTTATATTTGAGATGTTTGCAGGGTTTTATTATGTATTTAAGTACAAGGAATATATTATATTCCCAGACAAAATTGTTAAAATGGAATTACAGATGAATACACATTAATAATTTTGATAATTATATGGGACTGTAATCGCTATCCCAAAATTTAGTGCTTTGAACTCAGGAAATTCAGAAATATTGACCAAATTAGAAGAAACTCTAGTATGTTGAGTAATGCTACTGTATAATGAGAATATGCAACAACCTTCTATCTGCATTTACAACATCTGTGTTTCCAGAGTAACAAACAGTAGCTGGAGTGGGAACCCTAATTTCACCTACCTTTCAGTAACATAACTTCCACTGCCTCTTGCACCTCCCTAGCACTCAGAATTCCTTCTTACATAGCTTCATTCCCCTGCCAGGTTTTTTTTTCTACATCCTCTACACCTGTGGTTCCCAATCTTTTCAGTAACATGGCACACTTCAATGAGACAAACAATTCCACAGCACACCTACTTTTTTCAGCAGAATTAACTTCTCATAAACTTCACATTTACTATGGTTACAGTCTTGCAAGAGAGGTCTGCAACACAGCAGTGCATACAAGCAGCTAAACAAGGATAAAACACATTAGTTCAAATCCACCACAGAATACGTGGTCTTAGACAATGAGCACAGACATTTTCAAAATCTACTCAATGTCATGCTAGGGTTGTTGAATAAATGAGTAATCACTGAAAGCAGGGTCTCCTACTGCCGGTCCACTGGAACCAGAATGCAGTATTTAAACTGCATCCAGCTTCAACAAGCTCCCACTCTTTCCGTTGCCACGAAGTGAGTTGAGGCAGGCTTCCCAGCAAACCACTCATTCCAGGAAGCAGCATTTTAGTGTGAATGGGATCCTGCAGGGTTGTCAATTCCCCACCTTCTCACCCCTCCCACACACCGGCTCTGCAAAGAGCCACAGCGAGAGGAAATTGACAACATTTTGTGGCACACTTGGAAAGTTTCCATGGCAATCTGGGTGAAACCCATTGTTCTACACTGCATTCATGCACAGAAGTACATTTCCCATTCCTCATGGCCTTCACATTGGCTTGCATGACCCTTCTCCCAGTTTTCTACTCCCGCCTGACCTCTCTGAGTAGATCTCCTGCAATACATACTTTCCAAAAGGAAATATTTAGGATTAATAGCATTTTTCTCATTTTATAACCACAAAAGCCAGTCCGTAAGTCATTTTCAAAGACACTCAAAGAATTGTCTTCTCTCAAAGCAGCCAACATCTGCCTTTGCTCCCAATGAGAGAGAAGTCAAGCTGCTTTCAAGGAAGGCAGTGACCCTCTATGCTGTTATAAAGCAGCAAGGTACACTCAGTCCTACTGACAACAAATATGGGAGATGAATGATGCCCTTCTATAAAATGGTCACTTGAGGCATGAATGCCATTGAACACACTGGAAAACGGCAAACTATTTGAAAAATGGCAATTCTTTGCAGAAATCTCTTAAGCAGAACATTGTAACTAAAAGTTCTTTAACAAAGTCTGAAGCACAAAGAACCAAGTGACTTCTGTGCACACAATTTCAATGAGTTTTTGCTACAAGGGAAGTGTAAAGCATCTTCATTAATCTGTTATTAAACCATGAAAAACAAAAGAGTGACATCAGGTGCCAAATTTCTTAAAGGACCCATTTCTTGCAATAAATTTTAACTCATAATTTTAACACTTTTACCTTTAAGTTCCCAAAAAAGTCACTATGTACAAAGAGAATATACTGTATTTTTAAAATAAAGCAAAGCACCTGAATCTCAACTCTAAGGTTGACTTGCATTGTGTTTTAAATATAACTATAGAAGTGCAAAACTGGTGCATCATACACACATTTTATTATTATTGCTTGTTCTTGGCCTAATATTTAATTTGCTTATCTGATAACTGATGTAAGAGACTCAGGCTTATAAACAACTGCCATATCTCATCGTAAGCCAATGAAAGTATGTTCACAGTACAAGAGTGCTTAGCACTGTTTTGGAGTGTTCCTTTAATTATACGTACACACTCAGTCATGCCAAAACTTATTCACATGCTTAAAATTAAGCTTGTAGAAATATTTTTTCAGGATCCAAGTATAGGTATGCTGAGTACACTATACACGTCCTGAACTGAAATGTGATTAAGGACATGTCCACCATATACAACTTCAGATATCCTGAATTCTTCCCTTTGGGAGATGACTGCCTCCATGACAAGAGGGCAAACAAGAGAGACATTTATCACCAATACAATATCACAAAGGCCCAATGTCACAAAAGACACTTTTTTAAGTTAGCTATGCATAAGCTGACAAATCCCATGACCATGGCTGTGTGTGAACTTTGATTATACAAATTGCTTTATCAAAAGTATTGCAAGAAACTCGCAACCAAAAACTCTCTCTTAAAATATAAATAATTATACCAGGAAGTAGAAATTTGTCCTTTTAGTGATTTTTATTCTAAATATGCTATTATTTAAGTTTAAAAAAATTATTATACAACTACTTAAACTAATCACTTCACAAATAATTTTGATCTTTAAGAATAAAGAGTAAAATTATAAATGGTGCTACTCAAACATCATATCATCCGACTGCCCAAAAAAATACATGTAAGTAATAAAATACATTTTTAAAACTTTCTGTTAAAAATATTTGACAAACAGTATGTTGAAAAATGACTTATTTATACAGCAATGGTGAACACAATACTATCAGAAACAAGGTGTTTTGTTTTGTTTTGTTCTGGGGGGGTGGTGTTTGTTTTTTTCAAAAAGCCTAACAGAGCTTTTCTAGTTGTTTCCAAGTCTTTTATTCTCACAACTTGCCCTTTTTTCCATGTTTCCTGTCAAAAAAAAAAATCACCTCTACTCTGTCTCAAGTTCAGCCACAAACACTGGAAAAAGCAGTATGCAAACAAAATATCTTGGAGAAATTCTAGTATACCATTCCAATCTTTTCACCTAATTACAAAAATTAATTTTTTAAGTTCAATATTAAAATAACAAAAAATGATCAGCTACAAAGCATGCCATTTTGGAGGCTCACTGCAGCTATAGAATAAGACAATTTTGCTCCAGTTTGAATGTATAAAAAGACAAAACTTTAAAATCTTTATAACTCTATTAGCACATTCAGGTTCATTTTCTGGCGATCAGATAAAGCTACGTGCCATAATTATGCCTATTGGCTATAAAAGTGGGTAAATCAATCTTAAATGCCACAAATAACAGAATTGGTACCAATTATGTAATGTTCCAAAGATTTGATTATAGAACAATGCAATTTTACTTTTAGACATATTTTTATACTCTTACTTTGCACAGTACAAAAGATTTGACTAAGCATTTAATATTTTAAACATCTGAGTCATACACATCAATTAAAACATTGCTGTTAGGGAAAGAGACACAGTAATGTATGACAAAGATCATCAGAAAAAAAAGCTTAAGATACAACTATACTAGTTAGGGGCACAAAGAGCGGTAGTCATTTTAGTTTGTATCATCACAAAACAAAACAAACACAGTCCTCTACCACTTTAAGACAAACAAAATAAATTATTAGCTTCTGTGGGATGGACCTACCTGTTCAAATCTGAAAAAATTTCCAGCTCGTCACCCAATAAATTATTTTGTTAATCTTTAAAGTGCTACAGGACTGCCTTCTGTTTTGCGATTAGGGGCAGCACTTTGTCCCCCAATACCGGGGACTGAAGCAACTTTAAGAAACTTCATGAAATGCAGGTGAGGATTTGGGAAGGCTACAAAAAAGAATTGAGAGTGATTGCCTTGCAGACACACAACTAGAAACTGTAACTTTGCAGATGCTTTAAAGTGAAGTATGTCATGTCTAGTCAGCCAAAGGATGAAAAGCACCTAAGGACAACCAAGTTACTAATGATGTAGGAAGTGGGCATTCTTACCTGTGAACCAGCACTTAATAAGTAACCCAGCATACACCATAGTGGCTGATTTTTTTATTCATGTCTGTTCAGTTCCCAGAAGCATAATGTATCAATTTTGAATGAGATCTTTGGTTACTATCATAATGCTAACTACTTATTAATATATAATAAAAATAATGGCTAGAAAAGCATCATGCAGCTGGTGGCACAAAAGAAAATTTTAAAAAATTACAGTAAAAAGATCTGAGTACTTGAAGCCTGCTACCATGTACTGCAAAGTAGCTAAATCTATCTTGACTCCTTACGAATTCTCTTTACAGTTTCACCTGAAAAGCATTAGTGTACTTCACAGCACTTATTATGCAGCAGTGCTGATTCAAATGGATGAAAGTTCATCTCACAAAAGTGGCTACATATCCAAATGGCTTGTAAAGTGCTTCAAGAGCTCTAGGCTAAAAAGGTGCTATAACAAAAGTTACACAGGCAACAAATAGATACAGTAATCCAGGCATTAAGAATCCTTAGACTGCATCTACTATAGCACTTTTCAAAGAAACTCTCAAAGCACTGATCTTTACTATACACTGTTACATGAACAACTTCAGTTGAAAACATGAAACACTGCACCATGGAATAAAAAGCAAGCATTCCAAATCGCAAAAAAGAACCACACCAATTTTTTTTTTTTATTATTCTGAAATTGAGACCATGAAATGCCAATCTTTAGCCAGAAACAAATCTTCAAATTAGTAATAAACAAATAATAAATACAACTAAATATGATGATACTAAGGACCACAACTTAGAAATAATAACTGAGAAGGTGTAAGAAAGTTACATTATTCATTGAAAATAGCCATGAAATCCAACACTAAGGTTGAGAACTAGTGTCACGTCTACACTGGAGAAGATTATGAATGCCAAAACCAGTTAAGCTGAATGGAGGTTGAAATTGGTGGGATCTTTAACGCAGGTAAGTAGGTCCCTACCAAATTCATGGTCCATTCTGGTGAATTTCCTGAGCATACAATTTAAAAAAATGCAAGTGTCCTGATTTCACCTATTTAAAATTTAAATATAGCTTGTTGTAACTATAAGGGTCCTGACTGAAAACAGAGTTACGTGGCAAGGTCACAAGCTTATTTTTAGTGGGGGAGAGAAAGTGCAGTACCACTACCTTACTGCTGCTAATGGCAACATTGCCTTCAGAACTGGGAAGCTGCAGGGCGACAGCTGCTGTCTGGGAGCCCAGATGTGAAGGCAGAACCACCACCAGCAGTAATGCAGAAGTAAGGATGGCACAATATAGTATTACCAATATTACTTTTGCACTGCTGCCTGCTGCTGTCTGGCCACCCAATTTTGAAGGTAGACTGCAGAAGTAAGGGTGGCAATAATGCAAACCCCTAATCTAACCTTGTGACCCTCCCCTGAAACTTGTGGGTCAGAACCCTCCAATTTGAGAAATACTGAAATCAGTACAGCATAGGCTAAGGACACACAAAAGACCAGATTTCAGTTCCATTACATATTTTTCATGTCCCTGAATTTGGTAGGAACTGATAGATAAGGCATCAGTAGCTTGCATCGCTTACCACTGTGTTGATTACACTTGATAAAAACCCCAAAAGAGAATTAACTGTTATAAGAGTGGGTCTGCCTATGGAAATCTTGTCCAAGACAGAGTTCGCTTTGGAGCTGGTGAATAATTTCTTTGTTTTGGAAGTTCCCTTATTACATACAGGACATCAGAGGAACAGAATCCACGAGATATGGGACTTAGGACACCTGAATCCAATCTTGCAAAGCACTGTTACAGCACACACATCTCCTGGGTTCAGTGTGACAACAAGCACAATTAAGGGGTTGCATTATCTTGGCATTTCATACTACTACACAAGCTGCTAAGATCCTCAACTACAGATGTATAAATGCAGTGTGAAAAACTGAAAGGAAAACTTTTGACTCTCTTGACTTTTGTACATTTAAGTCCTCGTATCTGATACTGAATTAACTTTTTTTCCTACAAAATTTCCTAGGTTTTACTAAAAATGTAAAAATTTCGAAATGGCCAGTTGTGTGTACATATGAACACAGACATACTTGAGTAGTCACAGCTCAGAAACCTAGATAATGTAATCATATTGCACAATATAGTAAGGTAGCTCTCAATTTATTTTTAGCCACTTGATTATCTATATTCGTAAGGAATCCTTCCCAAACAAGAAGCTCAGCCATAAAATTCTAAATCTGGATCCACATGGAACAGAACTGAATTCAACAGGGTGCCAAATGAACATAGGGGTGTGGCTGTATGTCAGGTATTACAGAATCAACAATGTTGCAGACTAAAGGAAAAGCTACTCTTCAATTTGTAATACTATATGACTTATGACAAACTCTAGACATGCCCCGGAGAGTTCCTTTGCACTTGAGAGTTCAGTTTTCCCAAACAAAAAACACCAACCACCAACCACCACCCAGGGCCATGCACAGAATGAATTTAAAATCATATCTCAACCACACACAAAAGAGCATGTGTACTTTTGCACGCATACAATTATTGTCTAATGAGTCCTGTGGCACTTTATCTTCAAAAACAAGGAATCCTGTGGCACCTTAAAGATTAAAAGATTTATTTGTGAATAACCTTTTGTGGGGAACACACAATTTGGAAGATGCATAGAATGGAAATCACAGAGGAGGAGCTATGTATAGGTACAAGAAGGGGTTACTTATCAAGCGTAGGACCAGGGTTGATGAGGCCAACTGAGTTACGGTGGATGTGGCTCAGTCCCAGCAATTGACGGGAAGGTGTGAATACTAAGGAAAAATTGCCTCATTCCAAGCCCTTATTCAGCCCTAATTTCATCAAATTACATTTGCAAATGAATTACAACTCTGCTGTTTCTCTTTGTAGTCTTGTTTTGAAGATGGGTTTTTTTTGTGGTGTTGTTTGGTAAAAGGAGGGTTACTTTTAAATCTGTTACTGAGCATCCAGGTATGTTAAAGTGTTCTCCTACAGGTTTCTGTATGTCATCTTTCTTGATGTCCAATTTGTGACCATTTTTCTTTTGGCACACTGTCCAGTTTGGCCAACTTACATGGCAGGGAGACACTGCTGGCACATATCACGTTAGCGAATGTTCAGGTGGATGAAACCCTAAGTTGTTGCTGGTGTGGTTAAGGTCCTCTGAAGGTGTCACTTGTAAAAAATATGTGAACAGAGTTGCCAGTGGGGTTTGTTGCAGGGATAGGTTCCAAGGTTAGTATTTCTGTGGTGCCGTGTGTGGCTGCTGCTGAATATTTGCTTCAGATGGGGCAGGTGTGGGGGGGAGGGAATCTGCTATCTATAGGTGAGGACTGGCCTGCCTCCCAATGTCTGTGAGAGTGGGGGGTCATTCTCCAGGATAGGTTGTAAATTGTCAATGATATGCTGGAGGGGTTTTACCTGGGAGCTGTAGGTGATAGCCAGTGCCGTTTTGCTAATTTCCCTTCTGGGCCTATCCTGTTGAGGAAAATTTCTGGGTATTTATCTGGCTCTATCAATTTATTTCTTCACTTCCCCAGGTGGGTATTTAAGTTTTAAAAATGCCTAATATAGATTTTATAGGTATTTGTCTCCGTCTGAGGGATTGGAGCAGATGCAGTCACATCTTAGGGCTTGGCTGTAGACAACACATCATGTAATGTGTTCTCAATGGAAGCAAGAGGCATATAGGTAAGAATAACTGTCACTAGGTTTCTGGTATGCATCGTGTATGTAACCATTATTTATTTGACTGTAATAAAGAGGATCTCTTGTTTGGACTGATCCAGGATCAGGTTGGTGGTGGGGTGGAAACTGTAGAAATCTTGGTGGAATTCTTCAAGGGTCTCCTTACCAGGGGTTCATATGATGAAGATGTCGTCAATGTAATGCAAGTAGAGGTGGGGCACCAGGAAACGAGAACCGAGGAAGCATTCTAGCTCAGACATAAAAATGTTACAATGCAGTGAGACCATTAGGTGTCACTGACTTAAAGGCATAATTGTCCCCAAATCTGAAATGGTTGAGTGAGAACAAAGCTCTTCCATCAGGTATGTTGTGGCATCATCTGGGATACTGCTTCTCACAACTTGTAGTCCCTCCTTGTGTGGAATATTGGTATAGAAAGCATCTACACCCATGGTGGCCAGGATGGTGTTTTCGGGAAGTCAGTCATGTCTCAAAGATGGCTGGCGTTATTGTAGCACAGAGTCTGACGAGAGAGTGCACATAGCCAGACAACCCTGCTGTAAGAGTACCAATGCCTGAGATGATAGCGCATCCGGAATTTCCACTTTTATGAATCTTGAGTAGCAGAAAGAATACCCCTAGTTAGAGCTTTAGAGGTTTGTCTGTGAACATTTGGTCACTTGCTATTGCAAGGAGTTTCTTGAGCAGATTGTGTAGTTTCTTTTGGTATGCCTCAGTTGGATTGGGATAGTAGAATGTGACGTTAGAGAGTTGCTAGGCAGCCTCCTGCTCATAATCTGTCCCATTCATGATGGCTACAACACCTTCTTTGAATATAATGTCAGAGTTGTTTTCAAGGCTGTGGAGATCACTGTCCTCTGCATGGCTGAGGTTATGGGACATGTTATGTTGTTTGTTCATCATTTCAGCTTGGGCACATCTGTGGAAGCACTCTAAGTAGAAGTCTGGACTGTTATTTCAACCATCAGCAGGAGTCCAGGTGAAGTCTTCCTGTTGTAGTGTTGGTAGGAGGTATCCTATTTATCAGTGAAATGTTCAGTTGTATATCGGAACTATTCCTGGAGTTGGAGAAGACAAAAATAGGCTTCCAGATCATCACAGAACGGTACTGTGTGAGAGTGGTGGCAGAGAAAGACAGCTCCTGAGCTAGAACAGACTCTTCTGTCACACTAAGGGCTTGTCTACACTAGCTTCCTACTTCGAAGGGCGCATGGTAAGTAGGATGTTGGGGGTTTATTAATGAAGTGGTGTGCTGCATATGCAGCACTTAAATTAAGCAAATCCCCCCTGTGATAACTCTGAGGTGTTAAAATTCAAAGTGCCGGCTCGCATCTAGCTGCGGCTCACCCACTCATACTTCAAAGTGCCCAGGGTACTTTAAAGTGCACGGGGTACTTTAATGTCCCTTTACTCCTCAAAAGTTGCCCAGCTTAACTGTGCTGTTGGATAAACTAAAAATATCTTTGGGTGAGTTAAGGGTACCACTGATGTAGCCCCCTGTGGCATGAAGGGGCTCTGATAGTTTAATTCTCTACAGAAAAAAAAGAATAGTAACTTGTGCAGTATAAATGGCTTGTATTGTTTTTGTAAAATCCAACCATGTAGAAGTTTGGTTTTCTATGAGAGTTTCAAGTTTTGAGAGCTCATTCTTGATCTTCTCCTGTTTGCTGCACAGGATATTGATTAGGTGGTTCCTCAGTTTCTTTGACAGTGTATGGAAAAATCTCTCACTATAATTAGCGCAGTATATTGACTGTAATGGATTTATCACCTTCAGTCCATTGCATATAATGTCCATTGGTTTGCATTTCACGAGGAAAATTACATCTGTCTGTATCTGCATGAATTTCTTAATGAAGTTGATGGATTTTTACTTCATATGGTTAAATTCAATGTCTTCTATGGTAACAAGTCTCAGAGGGGTAGCTGCGTTGGTCTGTATCTGCCAAAACAAGTAGTCCTGTGGCACCTTAAAGATTAACAGATTTATTTGGGCACAAATTTTCATGGATAAAAAACATTGTCAGATACATGGAGCGGAAATCACAGAGCTAGGGCTATATCAGCCCTCTGCCATGTATATTGGCCAAACCAAACAGCCTCCATGCCAAAGAATAAATGGACACAAATAGACAACAAGAATGGGAACATCCAAAAACTAGTAGGGGAACAGTTTAACCTTCCTTGACATTCAGTAACAGCATTAAAAGCAGCCATCCTTTTACCCAAAAACTTCAAAGCCAGACTACAAAGAGAAACAGCAGTGTTGCAGTTTATTTGCAAACATAACATGATCAAATTAGGACTGAGTAAGGACTCAGAATGGTTCTCACTACAAAAAGAATTTTCCCTCTCTTGGTATTCACACCTATCCATCAACTGCTGGAAGTGAGTGACATCCACCCTGACTCAAATGGCCTCATTAAAACTGGTCCTAAACTTGATAAATAACTCCCTTCTTTTATACGTTAGTACAGTAGACCTGCGAGTTGCACAAGTGCTGCATTCCTGGGCAACCTCACATAACTCACATTTTGTGCAAGCTGGGGGGAGCCAGGAACCAGGTGAAAGCCTTGCTCCCAGCATCCATGGGCTCCTAGAATGACCGGGAGCCAGAAACCAGGTAGCAGCCTGGCTCCTGGCTTCTGTAAGCCCAGGAGAGCTGGGACCCAGCTGCCTCCTGGTTCAGAGCTCCCCTGGGCTTTCAGGAACCAGGAAACTGACCAGCACACCAGCGTTAGTCAGTTTCCTAGCCACTCAGTGGTGGGGAGCCAGGGAGAAGCCACAGCAGCGTGGCTATCTGCCCGCCCACCTTCCCTCAGCTGTGGACAGCCAGGAGGAAGCCATGCCACTGCAGCTGTCTGCCCACCCAGCTTTCCCCAGCTAAGGAAGCCAGGTGGGCAGACAGCCACAGCAGAGCAGCTTTTCCCTGGATTCTCCCAGCTGGGGTTTGGAGCAGGGGCACTGGAGGAGGAGCTGCGCTCCTGCCAGCCCCTGGGAGCCCTAGGATTTCAACTCACATTAACACAGGTGCGAGTTGAAATTGCATATATCACAGGTACATATACAGAGCTTTATCACTATGATTTCCACTGCATGTATCTGACAAAGAAATTTTTACCCACAAAAGTTTATGCCCAAATAAATCTGTTAGTCTTTAAGGTGCCAACGGACTCCTTGTTGCTTCTGCAGATACAGACACCCCTCTGAGATATGGCTAATTAATACGAGACACAAGAAGTAAGTTAAACATTTACTTGAAAATGTAAAAGGGATAGAAGCCATTGTAGAACTGACAAGCTTCTCCTCTCAAAACATTGAGAACTTTGTTTCAAATATGTTTTTCTTGTGGAAGTTTTTACAGAGTAAGCACTCCAAATTGACATTATACATACCAATTCGAAAGCCTTAAAGCCAAGCTATTTGAACAATCTGAACACAAAAAGGTCAAGTATATTACAAGCAGAACACATGGACTTCTTCCATTGTCAGAGACCACAAACTGCTTTGACTTCTGTGTTGTATCTGCAGAGAATTCCCATTCACACTCTTTAAATTGGAGTAGATTTAAACATTTGTAAACTATTCAAGGCTGAGGCTGAGTCTCACTATCAAGACAACACCCATAGTTCAATGGGCCTTTATTCCAAGTGGAGCCTTTAGGTTCAAAACACAAAGCAACAGCTTACATAGGAAGTTTTACTTTGGATTTTTTTTTACTAAATCTGAGCACTTAACATAATGTATTCATCATATCTTTTATTAATTTTTCTTTCTACACCTCTTTCCCAATCACCTCCGAGAAGATTTTTATCCTCACTGCATGTATGCTATATTCTGCTTTCCAAGTAGCTCACCTTTGCTATTACCTCAGACTACCTGCCAACTATGCTGTTTCACCAGAATAAGCAACTAGTCTGTCACTGGAAACTGAGAAAATAGTGTCACTCAACTCCTTCTAGAGCAGGTCTATCTGCAAGATGAAAAACTCTTAATTCCAAAGAAGCTTAAGTAAAATTTACAAGTTGTAAATAATTTTATACTGGTGCTGCTGCAATTCACTCCTATGAAAAGATAATCAGTCCCTGGGAGAATCTTTAAAATTGGGGCTAAAGAAGAGAAAGAGATGCAATGGAAAAAACAACAGCATACTCGCAATCCTGTGTTCAGTTTGAACTCCTATATTGGCCAAGAAGCCATTACGAATTCCTAAATTCATTAATATGGGATTGCTTACCAAGAAATGTGTTAAAAATTGCAAGTCATTAGGTTCAATGCATTAATTATTAAATGAACTTCTTTAGCCTATGTTATGTAACGCTATAGTTTAGACACAGACTAAAGAAAAACTAGGGAGTGACAACTAAGGCACAGAAGACACTTCGTTTTCCCGCTGGTCTTTGTTTCAGCTATAAAGCATATGTTTTGAAAGCAACTCTTGCTTAATGATCAGTCTGAAGTCCATTTTAATTTGGAAAGAAATACTATTTCTAAGTTGTATCTGGGGGGTCAGTTATTTCAGTTTTATTGTCTACATTAGTTGGGGGCTCTCTGTAAAATAAGGGTAAGAAGCTAAGGGATGCCTAGGGAGGTTGTGGAATCTCCATCATTGGAGATATTTAAGAGCAGGTTAGATGGTCTGGACAGTGCTTGGTCCTGCCTTGAGAGCAGGGGACTGGACTTGGTGACATCTTGAGGTCCCTTCCAGGCTAATGGTCTATGATTCTAAGCAAATCAGACTACTAGGCTTTATGAGCCAACATTGCAACAGGTTTATAGTCTATACAGGAACACAACATGCAGTTTCAGTGCATAGCCTCCAAATTTTTCAATACCACTCCTTCTCCCACTTCAGATACGAGTTCAAACCCAAAAGCCATCTCATAAAAATCATGGATACAAAATCATTTTGAATTGGCAAGATGAAATGAAATGTTTACCTGAGGCATCTCCAACCTTAAAATCACTGTCATCTGAGCTATCATAATCTAAAGCTTCCAGCAGTGAAGCTGCCAAAGGCTTCACTTGCCTCCTCTTGGAACTGCGATCCACTGTAGAGAGAAAAGCATTTCATTATTAGAGAATAATGATTTCCATTATTATGCCCAAGCCGCCCAGACCATACAGGTGCTTTTTGGGAGACTACCTACTCTGTACAGTTTCAAGCTCATTCAGCACACAAACCACACAGCATGAGATTAACACCACCTGGCTATAGCCACGGATCTCAAACAGTCCCACAAACGGAGAGAGGAAGGGAACGTGACGTATAAAGCTTTGGAGTCAATATAGCTTTTGCTGGGGCACCCGCGGGCCCCCAGGACCAGCGCCTCCAGAACCGATCGCTCCTAAGAATGAGCAGCTTTGGCTAAGGGGAGCCCCGGGGCGGAGGGGCAGAAAGGGGTAATGCCTCCCGCTGCGGGGCGGGAGATGCCTGGTGCCGGTCCCGGGGCAGGCGGGGGAAGGGACCTCCCGCGGAAGGCGACGAGGACGGTCACTCACTAAAGCTGGCGGCAAGGGACAAGGAAGCGGAGGACGGGTTCAGGCGCCGGCGGCAAGCGCGCCACACGGCGCCGCTACCCTCCCTGGTCTCCAATAGGTGGGCCCCTGAGCTGGCGGGGTTCGGGTCGGTAACCCAGACAATGGGCACGGCTGCAAGCCGCGACCCGGATGCAGATCCGAGCCACAGCGCACGGCAGGCGTTGCGCCAACGGCTCGCCTGCGAGCATGCGCAGTAAGGGAAAGTGAGGCTACTAGAGCTTCTCGATGCCCTTACTCTCCTGCGGCGCGGGCTGTCAGCAGGGGCTTGTCGCAGCTTCTGCCTCAAGCCGCAAGGGACTAGGAGCGGCGGGGCGGTCCTAGGAGCGGCGTGGGGGAAAACAGGATTTGGGACAGTGCCCAGGCTCGTGCGTCCTGATCTGGGTTTTCAGTGCAGGGACTGCCGAGGACAACCGGGCAACCCATTCATTCAATGGACTAGACAAGCAGAAACCACCAGTCTCGCCACCCCTTATACATACCGGCCCCTATGCAGGGGAGGGTGTGAACGCACCTGCCCTCCCGGGCTTCGGCAGTGGGTATACAAGCCAATGCCTCCCCTGGGTCTTAGTGCTCAATTGTCCCCTCTTCCTATCCTTATTTTAACAGATATTTTGGAGAATGAGCATTTGCGGGCAAATACCTGCTTTGTCAGATGCATGAGTGTCCGACAAAGCAGGTATTTGCCCACGAAAGCTTATGCTCCCAAATATCTGAATAGTGACAGAGAGAGAGACATGTTAGCTGTATGCTATCAAAACAAAACAAAAAACAGTCAAGTAGCTCTTTAAACACTAACAAAATTATTAGGTGATGAGCTTCTGTGAGACAGAAGTGGGTCTGTCCCACAACAGTTCATCCCCTAACGAAGTATTCGGTTAGTCTTTAAAGTGCTTTTTTGTTCCAAAATATCTGTTAGTCTATAAGGTGCTACAGGTTTTCTTGACCTGAAGGCTCACACAACAGCAGCTTGCAGACCCGTGGCTCTTGCCCTGAAAGTGGCTCTGTTAACTTAAAAGTGAAAACCCTTCTAGCTTGTCAGCCTATTAGCATAACATAGACCCTGTCAAAGAGACACGAAGTAGTAATTAAAAGCCTTGAACCGGCATGTGCCAGCCATAAATTTACTGACAAAACAGCTGTGTATTATGTCCACAAGACCTTGGTTTAAAATTTGCTTTAAATATTTCATTAGTTTGTGGCTAAAGCTGGTAAAATCACATCTCTTTAAAATCCTTTTATAGATATTTAGGCGCACAATGTGAGTATTCAGCTTGAGCCTTAAATGCTTGGGTCTTCAGACTTCTTTTTTTTTAAAAATAAATTCTGCAAAAGACCACCTGATCTAAAACCAGCAGCCAGGTGAGATAACCTGGCCCCAGAGACATTTCCCCATTTCCTCCACATTGTACCATAACTCCCACTCATAGCCCCTGGCCCTGACTTCTTTACCCCACCCCAATATTCTGCCCTGAGCCCCTCATGGTGGATATGGGGTGTCTGGGGTAGAGGTAGTACCTTTGACTCTCCGACAGCTGCGCCTTTTCAGGCGGACAGAAGCACTAGTCCTCACCCACCACTCAACTCTCACTGTTGGCTCCTAGCAGCTGCTGTGCATTACAGCAACTCCATCCCCTGGGCAACTGCATCAGCTCGCAGGCGAAACACAGTGAGAGGGGTCTGGTCTGTCTCACATACCGACCTTATGGAGGGACTTGTTCCTTCTCCTTTCTAATGCACAGTCTCAACGGCAGACCAGGAGGTGTGGTGCTGCAAATCAACAACTCCTGTGAGGGCAGAGGAAGACACCCCGCTGCCTTGTGGGTTATCCTTGAAAGGAGTAAGGCTAAGGGAGTAAACCCTGAGAGAAAATCCAGAGGGGAGTCCTAAGGTGGTTCTGTGCCAACTTCTGGCACTGTCCCAGCAACTCTGACAGCTGAGCTGGTACCAGACGTAGAGGTTATCCTTTCCTTTGGACTATATCAGTAAAGCCGAGTGGGGGGGCGGCTGTCTGGGCAGCCCAGGGTCTCCATAAAAATTGCCCAAGCTCGTGCCTGGAGAGGTACTCCAGCATCGCTTAACAGCGTTGAACCAACACGGGAGGCAACAGATACCGGTCATAAGCTCTTGCTCGATTGGCGAAGAGAACGAGTGCCAGGGGTTGCTTCCGATGGTGGGAGAGATCATCACATCTCATTGGACAGTCAATGCCTGCCTTAAGCTGAGCAGGCCCAGCCAGTAGGGTACTGTCTTGCCACAGTTCACTTGCCTCACTGGGTGCATGAGGTTTAAGGTTCCCAAACCCGACAAGTGACTGAAATGAGCACCAGACAAACCAACAAGAAAATTATTGAGAAAAGGAAATCATCAAAGTTTCAAGCTTGCTTGTTGGAATGTATGAACCATGGTGACCAGTTTGACTGAAGATCTTCAGGACACCAGTGACACCCGAAAGACCCCTGTCATAAATGAGGAACTGAAGAAGCTCCAAGTTGACATCGCCGCTCGCAGCTTTGGGATCCCTAAAGGAAAAGGGCTATACTTTTTTCTGGAAGGGCAAAGCCCAAGAGGAACCCAGAGAGCACAGTGTCGGCTTTGCCATCAGAAACACCCTTCTGCAAATGGTGAAACTAGTCACAGGCGGATCAGGAAGACTCCTTCAGGTAAAACTTCAAACCTGCGCCAGTCCCATCCACCTGATCAGCGCTTACACTCCAACCCTGAACACCACACCAGAAGCAAAGGACAAGTTCTGTGACGAGCTCAGTGCCACCATAGTGCAAATACCTGCTCGTGAACAACTGTACCTTTTGGGTGACTTCAAAGCAAGAGTTGGAGATGATCGTGACTCATGGCCCTCTTGCCTAGGTCACTTCGGTGTGGGAAAAATCAATGATAACAGACAGCGTCTCCTCAAACTTTGCACGTACCATTTGTCCAAACCAAGCCACAGCACAGAGTGTCATGGAGACACCCACACTTGAAACACTGGCACCAATTAGACTTGGTCACCACCAGATGCGACAACCTCAAAAACGTCCTCCCAACATGCAGCTACCATAGTGTCGACTGCAATACAGATCATTCACTAGTCTGCTCCAAGCTCAAGCTGAGACCCAAGAAGCTGCACCATTCTAAACCAACTGGAAGGCCCCGCATTGATGCCAGAAAGACAGCAAACTCAGAAAAAGCTGAAATGTTCAGAGAGACCCTTGAGGAGAATCTGCGTAGCAGACGTGGGGGTGCTGATGCAACATCCAGATGGCAGCATCTGAGGGACACAATCTACAATATGGCCTTGTCAGCGTTTGGAAGAAGAGCTGGAAACACAAACAACTGGTTCGAAGCTAACTCCAATGAGATGACTTCAGTCATCGAAAAAAAGCACGCTGCACTTCTGGAGTATAAATGCTCACCCAGTCAGAGTACCCAGCAAACACTTAAGAGTAGCCAGAAAAATAGTACAGCAGACAGCCAGGCACTGTGCAAACAACTACTGGCTTAAGCTATGCAGCAATATCCAGACCTGTGCTGACTGGTAATCTCAGGGGAAAGTACAAGGGCATAAAGAAGGCAATGGGACCCACCCAGAACAAGACGGCACCTCTGAAATCCAAATCTGGTGAAGTCATCACTGACAAAGCCAAACAGATGGAGCGATGGGTCGAGCACTACTCTGAACGGTACTCACGCAAGAACACTGTGGTTGATACAACCCTCAACGCCATTGAGCTCCTGTCAGTCATGGACGAGCTGGATCAGGAACCAACTGTGGTCGAATTGAAGAAAGCTATTGACAGCACTGCAGTAGAAAAGGCCCCAGGCCAGGATGGTATACCACCAGCGGTAATCAAGTGTGCCTTGGACACGCTCCTGGAACCCCTACATGAGCTGCTGTGCCTGTGCTGGAGAGAGGGTGAGGTTCCACAGGATATTCGGGACACCAACATTGTAATCTTGTATAAGAACAACGGAAACAGAAGTGACTGCAACAATTACCGTGGAATCTCCCAAGTATCGCTGGTAAATTGTTTGCTCGTGTCATCCTCAGCAGACTCCAGAAGCTCGCTGAGAGGGTGTATCCTGAATCCCAGTGCAGATTCCGCGCCGAGAGATCTACCATTGACATGATCTTCTTCCTGAGGCAGCTGCAGGAGAAATGCAGGGAGCAGAGGAAACCACTCTTTGTCGCCTTCATCGACCTGACCAAGGCTTTTAACTCGGTCAATAGGGATGGACTGTTTAAATTGCTCCACAAGATAGGCTGTCCACCACGGCTACTCAAGATGATCCAGTCTTTCCACGAAGACATGAAAGGAACCATCCAATATGACAGCACATCATCGGATGCTTTCAGCATCAGGAGTGGCATCAAACAAGGATGCATCCTTGTTCCGACATTGTTCAGGATCTTCTTTGCACTCCTCCTGAAGCATGCCTTTGGATCCTCAACACAGGGCATCTTTTTGCACACAAGATATGACGGAAACTGCTTAATCTTGCAAGGCTGAAGGCTAAGTCTAAGGTGAAGGAAGTGCTCATTAGAGACATGCTGTTCACAGACGACGACGCTGTAGTGACACACACAGAAGGCCAGCTTCAAAAACTGCTGAATCAGTTCTCCAAAGCATGCAAGGACTTTGGGCTTACCATCAGCCTGGAGAAGACAAACATGGTCATGATGCTGCTGAACCTCCATCAGTCAGCATTGACGATTACATGCTAGAGGTCGTCCATGAGTTTACTTACCTCGGGTCCACCATCACCAACACCTTGTCGCTGGAGTCTGAGCTAAACAGGAGGATTGGAAAAGCAGCCACAACTCTGTTCAGACTTAGCAAGAGAGTGTGGAACAACAACAAGCTGTACACTCACACCAAAATGCAAGTCTACAGAGCCTGCATCCTCAGCATCCTCCTCTACGGCAGCGAGTCTTGGACCTTCTACGCCCGTCAGGAAAAGAGGATGAATGTCTTCCACTTGCACTGCCTCAGGCACATTCTTGGGATATCATGGAAGGACAGAGTGCCCAACAACGCCGTCCTCAAGCAAGCTGGAATTCCAACCATGCATACCCTCCTCAGGCAGCAGCGGCTCTGCTGGCTTGGCCACGTCCACAGGATGAATGATGGAAGGATCCCAAAAGACATCCTGTACTGCGAGCTAGCCTCTGGCAAAAGACCTCCCGGATGCCCCCAACTGCACTACAAAGACATCTGTAAGAGGGACCTCAAGGAGGTAGACATCGACCCAGATAGTTGGGAAGAGCTGGCAGACGACCGCAGCAGCTGGAAGCAGATGCTACACAAGGGCCTTCAGAAGGGTGAGATGAAGACCAGACAGCTGGCAGAGGAGAAGCGAGCCCGTAGAAAGGACAGCAAGGACCTGCCAGACACCCACTACATATGCAGCAGACGTAGCAAGGACTGTCACTCTCGTGTGGGCCTCCACAGTCACAGTCAACGCTGCAAATGACAATCTTAAATGGAGCTACGAAGGGGGCGATCCATAGTCTACGCAGACTGAAGGATGCCTTGGAAATTGGAGCCCCTCATGAACCTTGATGCCTTCCCCGGGCCCCTCACATGCCCCAACCCTTACTCCTTAACCCTTGACATCCCCAGCACACTACCCTAGCTTCTGTGCCCCCACACATTGCAACCCCCTGCCCTGAGCCGCTCATGCACCCCAATCCTGATTCCTGTACCTCCATGTCCCCAGCACCCTGCCATAACTTCTGCACCCCCTACACTATCCAACCCCTTACCCTAAATGCCCCATGTACCCCAATCCTGACTCCTGTCCCCCCACACCCTTAGACCACTGCTGAGTCTCCAACACTCCATCCCATGATTTTTGGTGTATTTCTAATTGACTTATGGATTTGTTTATCATCTTAAAGCTGCGCTATGTGTTGATAATATATTTTCGTGTGTTTATTAGCTTGAGTTGTTAGCAAGGATGATAACACAGGTACTCCAAGAGTGGTGTACATTTTTTTAATTTGATTTCATATTAAATAAACATCATAAGCATTTCTTCTTATTAATTATCCCTTATTATAATATATTTTGTTCCTCACCTATGGACGTTTGTTTGTACTAGTGGTACACATTCACATACTACTTCAGTACTGGTGTTGCACATAAGAAATTTTAACCCTTGATGCCATCCTGTGACAGGCCCCCTAGTGATCCCTGACTTTAGTTGCTCAGAGGAGGGGGCAAAAGAGTAAAGCAGGGGCAGGTAGGAACTGTAGCCGGGAGTAGGCCTAGGCCTCACGCCTGGGGTCCTGGGGGAGTAGTCCCCCCAGACCCCACTCCCAGCAGGGGATGGCCCCGTTAACACTGCCAATAGTATAAAGATAGGAGCAAGCAAAAGTCCCAGATATAAAATAACTAAACCATATAGTCCAGAAGAGAAGAAAATAATTCTATGCCTCCTTCATCATCACCCTACACCAACATCTCCCCTCCTAAAAGCTCCCAGACAAACATGTAATTTTTAGCATGCCCTTCACACTAATAGATTTGGGCTATTTCTTACAAATAATCCTGGATGCTTCTTGACTGTCAACAACTTTGTCAGTTTTTATTTATGTTCACATCATTGAGCCACCACCACAATCCTCTTGCAGCAGTTCTGTCTACAGTATCCTTCAGTCCTCAGCCCTGTCTCCTGGAAGAGATGTTCTCACTAATCAGAAACCTAGACTCTGCTAGCCACTCTCTATTTGCATATCCTTTCTGTGCTCTT
This sequence comes from Carettochelys insculpta, assembly GCF_033958435.1. Lineage (NCBI taxonomy): Eukaryota > Metazoa > Chordata > Testudines > Carettochelyidae > Carettochelys > Carettochelys insculpta. Next base: position 227,726,887 of record NC_134138.1, read on the forward strand.
TAAACTATCTTCTCAGTTGACAGGTAATTAGCCCTTGAGCTAATCTGTTCACAGCCTGATCAGGTAATTAAATCTTCTGCCTCACAGTTAGGGCTTCTTTGGGGGACTCTAAAAAAAATCAGCAGTCATGTAGCACATGAACAACTATGATTTTAATTACTAGGTAATGAGCTTTCATGGGTAAGACCCACTTCTTCAGATTCTGGAGTTGAAGTGAGGAATCAAGGAAATATAAAGCAGGGAGTGGGGGCAGGGAGAAGAAAGAAGGAGGAGGAGAAAGAAAACAAAAAAGAGAAAACAAAAAAGGTGATGAAGTAGCAGGGAATCACCTATCACTAACAGGACTTCTGGGAAAAGTAAGTTAAGTGAGATGGCTCCCATTCCTCCAAATAAAAAAGGTGGGGAAATTGTCCTTGTAACGTGTTAAGTTAATTGAGATCCTTGTTGACTCCGAGGTCAAATATATCAAACTTGCAAATGAATTTAAATTTAGATGTGTCCTTTTTTAATCGGGTGTTAAAATCTCTTTGTAATAATACAGTTACCCTAAGGTCCATTATTGTATGTCCTGCAAGATTAAAGTGTTCTCCTACAGGTTTATGTGTATTCAGATTCCTGATGTCAGATTTATGTCCATTCATCCTTTGGCATACTGTTCGGTTTGTCCAAAGTATGTGTATGAGGGCATATACCCCATCAGTGGATGTGCAGGTACATGAGCCCCTGATGGTGTGGCTAACATGGTTAGGTCCAGTGATGTGCCTCTGTTATAGAAATTCTCTCTCCACAGAAATCTATTGCAAGGCACCTGCCGGTCCCAGACACCCCCATTCACCTCCTCCATAGCCCAGGCATGGGGCACCCCAGAGCCCAGACTCCTGTCCTGTCATCCCCCAGAGCCCAGCTACAGAGCACCTCCAGAACCTAGAGATCCACATCACTCTCCCCTCCAGAGCCAAACTGCAGGGCCCCTTCAGGCACCTGCACCCCCAAAGTTCATACTCTGCCCTTCCAACTTCTTTACCCTCTTGCTAGGTAATGTAGCATGGTCTGTCTCTGTCCTCCTATGCCCTCTGCCAGAGCTGTATGTCATGGAATCTCTCCCATCTCTGGGAGAATGAGGATGGAGTCAAGCAGCCTGTGTGTGCAGAGCCTTTATCACAAATGGCCTTGGTGAACCCTTCACTGCAAGTTGGGCTCCGCAGAATCCAGCAATTCTGTAATCCCAGTTCTCTGGGGGAAACATGGAGTTATGTTCTAATTCTGCATTGCACAGGGGCACAGAATTCCCCCTGGAGTAAAAGATAATAACAACTAAAAATCTAGAATGAAAATATTATTGTAGCTACATTGCTGTCACAACTACGTAAAAATGCATACAGACATTCAGCAGATCTGGTCATTCCAATTACTCTTTTTCAGGTCTGTACTTTAAGTGCACAATCTGTTGAAAGAACAAGAAGCCTGATCTTCACATAACTGGTGCTCTTCTGCTGCTAAACAAAGAGAGAAATGTTTTTGTGACTGCACTATTGCTATAAGAAATATAGGTATCTTTGTTGTGGTTCAGTGAAGACCATTTGCAAAGGGGTTTACACAATAGCAGTTCAGCAGAGCATAAAGCAATACAAAACATGTTTAGTTTAATGAGAGCCTTAGATATGGCTTCAATTTAAAAAAACACTAAAATTGTATTTACATTTACCTAATAAAATAAAGTCACAAATAGAAAATATATAAGTTCTTAACCTTCTGTCATTTATTAACAGAAAAATAATAATATGAAATTCTAGATGTAAAAACTTTTTCACCATCAGTAAACAGACAGCTGAAGTCACAACCTTTCTGTCAGAATTCAAACACCAAACTTTTTTATTACCCATCAAAACACCCCCATCTGCAGTAGGGATGCTGACCACTTTCAAATATCTTTCCAAAGGGAATTAGTCCAGCTTCCACTCGCTAACTGTACCATTACAGCAGGCACATTTTCCCTAGTATTACTTGGTAAGATACAGAGATATAAAGTTTAAAATTATATGTCTCAGCTGTTTTAAATTATAAAGAGTGGGATACCTCGTACCGTGGTCCCTAAGAACAGTAGTCTAAATTAAACTGCAGATTGCTACACAGTCTGCTGCAGTACTGTACTGCTGTGGAATATTCCCATCATGAATTCAGACATTTTCTCTTCTGATTGGTAACATGAGACCATGAGTCACTGTCATTGAGAATTTGTGTAGCTGCCTCCAATGCACTGAAGAATTTTGTGAGCGTTTTAGTGTCCAGCGTTTTTCATGATTCATCCAATTCTTCCTCCTCCTTTTCTGATAGTTGCTGAATTAATTCTTCATTAGTCAATCTTAACCATGTGACAATAACAGGTCTTGAACATCGTGTGTCTACCTCATTGAATCCTACTTGAGTTGCCAGTTGCACAATTGAAATTGAATGTCTTTCATTTCACCCTCAAAACCACAGAAATAATGAACATATTTCGGCAATAGCTTTTTCCAAACACCACTCACAATACTTTGAGTAATTTTATTCTATGCACTTGTGATATTTTCTATAGCCATCTTGACATTGTACTTCTTCCACAACTGCTTAATTGTTGGCTTGTCTTCTCTGTCTGATGCAGATATGAGATAGTAAGCTTTAAATGTAGCAATGATGCCTTGATCCACTGCCTGAAGGATGGAAGTGATATTTGGGGGCACCACTCAAATGTTATTACCATAGTCTTTAACAGCGATAGGGTGACCAGGAGCATTATTGAGGATAAGTAGACATTTATTATCTAGATTATTTTGAGCACAATATTTAGAGAAGTATGATGAAAGGTAGAATGTTATATAATCAACAAAAACCTGCTTTGTCACCCATGCCTCTCAATTAGCACACCAGACCACAGGTAATGATGTCTTGTTTAAGTCTTTAAGCACCCTTGGATTTTCCGAATGGTAAACAAGTAGAGGTTTCCATTTCACGTCTCTTTCCAAATTTCCACCAAGAAAGTAATGTCAGTCAATCCTTCAAGGCCTTGAAACTTGTTTCGTTACATCCCTTGAAATAAAGGTTTGAGAACATATTATTTTCCAGAAAAGACCCATTTCATCAACATTAAAGATTTGTTTTGGAGAATATCCACATTCATCAATTATTTGTTGCAATGAAGCTGGGAAAATGTTAACTGCCTGAATATCAGCAGCTGCTGCTTTGTCTGTAACACACAGACTGTGATAATGTGAACACACTTTAAAGTACTCAAACCAACCATAACTTGCTTTGAACGTTACTTCAGCAGCCCCAACTTGCCTCTCTTCCTCAGCTTTCTTCTTTAGGCCCTCAAGCAAAGACAGAGCTTTCTACCTTATGATGAGGAAGCTCAAAGGCATGTTGCATTCATTATGACTGTTGATCCAATGTATTAAAAGTCTTTCAAGTTTACCCATTATTGCATCCCTGGCCTTTGTTATTCAATGCAACTTTTAGCTCCAGCAACATACTTTTCTGCCATTTCTTTTCTCTTTTCCTTCTGCAGGAAGATTAAATGCACTATCAGTGCCGCCAAGTTCATTGCCAAGTATATGTCTTTCAATTGCTGGCCCTCTTCAGTTCTTTTAATAACTTCAAGCTTGGTAGCCAAGGGTATTGTTTTCCTTGGTTTCTTGGCCTTAGTGACAGCCCCTGAAGAATTTTTTTTCACATCTAGGACCCATGATAATCACATATAACAAAGATATTTTGAAGATTAATATCGCTCACAGTCAAGATGATATGAACACAACAAAGTGCACAAACCAACTGGGAAGAGCTGGGCGGCTGAGGGAAATCAGTCAGCCTTGCATTGCATTCTGCTGTATTCCTCCATGTTTGTTACTTACGAAGCAGACACTCGTACAAAGGTGGGTTCTTCTTTATAGCAAAAATATGTTTGCAAATTGAAAAAGAGGTATACATTTATTTTGTTTGTTGTAGTGAAAATCCATAAATCAAAAGTACATAAATCGACGGATTTAGACTGCTTGCCTTCACTTTAAAGTTAGCAACTTCGAAGTTCACATGGCGGGAATTATGCTAATGAGGTGCTGCATATACAGAGCAGCACCTCGTTGCTACTTCCCCAATCACACTCATTTACATGCCCCCTTTGAAGAAGGAGGCTAGTGTAAACAAACCCAGTGTTAGTAACAAAAAGCCCTAGTTGTCAGCATTGTCAGTGCCCTTAGGTTGTAAATTTATTAGGTCAGGCACGTTCTTGTTATTGGTAAGGCCATGTGTCTTGGTGTGCTGTATAAACAATAAGAATAGTGAATAATAATAGTAGACTTATCTGAGTACAAAAGCTCTTTATCTAATATCCAGCTAGATATGGAAACTATGTTCTCAGTGCAAAACTGTCACTAACTTCAATTGGCCTTGGATCTTTATGGCCCTTTATCAAGTTATTTTTGAGTAGTATATATTTTTCAGTAAAATAGACACCGTCCTTTATGCAACAATTATTCAGATTACTTCAGAGCAACAACAAAAAATTAATCTGGGATGTAAAGGACATCTGTTGCAGCAAACATAAAAAGCACAGACCTGCTGCTACTAGTTGAAACTAGTGTAAGTGCTTGCATAATTTCTCCCCCCCCCCAATAATTGGACTAGAATAGTTACTTGAATTATTACATAAAGCTTTTCCCACAAAATCCTATTGCTGTGGCCTGACTAGAGGAAAATATAGCCCTGGGCTACCAAGAATAAAATCTTTGTGAATCTGTTTAAAAAATAAAATGTATTACAACCTATTTCATCTCTCTCATTTAAAAAAATAATACATATAGGCATTCATGTACAAAAGCAATTGAACTGACTTGAATTTTGAGACTATTAATTAAGAATCTCAGTTAAAATTAATAAAATGTTAATGCATTCTTTACACTTTTACCATTCTGTCTTAAACAAAATAGTAGCAACGAAGGGTCCTGTGGCACCTTATAGACTGACAGAAAAGTTTAGAGCATGAGCTTTCGTGAGTTAACTCACTTCTTCAGTGGGATGGGGTTCAGGGGTCCCCCTGCACTGCACCCCGTCCGCTGGCAGGAGTGACTCTCACTCAGCAGGTACAACAGCAGGTTTATTAGGCAACCGATGTCCAGTTTCTCACAGAAGCAACAGCATAGCAGCCAGAGACAGTCCTTCCAACCTGTCCTGGGGGGAAGACCCCGAGGGGTGCCCCTCTGGGGTGTAGCTTTCCCCTCCTCAGGCTGGCTGCCTTCCAGCTCTCCCTTCTCCCCTCTAACTGCCGCCCCCGATTCAAAACCCAGCTCAGCTCCTCCCTGCTCTTTGTTCAGGCAGAGGTGTTATCTGCCAGTTGTAGCCCCAGGGTCATCCTTAGCCACTGGGAGCTGCTGCTTGCCTCGGACATCCAGCCTGACTCACACATGCACCCCCCCCACTCCATCACATCTCTCGATAACACCTCTGCCTGAACAAAGAGCAGGGAGGAGCTGAGCTGGGTTTTGAATCGGGGGCGGCAGTTAGAGGGGAGAAGGGAGAGCTGGAAGGCAGCCAGCCTGAGGAGGGGAAAGCTACACCCCAGAGGGGCACCCCTCGGGGTCTTCCCCCCAGGACAGGTTGGAAGGACTGTCTCTGGCTGCTATGCTGTTGCTTCTGTGAGAAACTGGACATCGGTTGCCTAATAAACCTGCTGTTGTACCTGCTGAGTGAGAGTCACTCCTGCCAGCGGACGGGGTGCAGTGCAGGGGGACCCCTGAACCCCATCCCACTGAAGAAGTGAGTTAACTCACGAAAGCTCATGCTCTAAACTTTTCTGTCAGTCTATAAGGTGCCACAGGACCCTTCGTTGCTGCTACAGATCCAGACTAACACGGCTACCCCTCTGATACTTGACAACAAACAAAATAGTGACACTCAGTAAACCAGTTGGTTTCCTTTGTTTATATTCATTATCTCACTAAAACAAAAAAGCAGTCGTGTAGTACTTTAAAGACTAACAAAATAATTTATTAGGTGATGAGTTTTCATGGGACAGACCCACTTCTTCATCTGACTATTTTGTTAGTCTTTAAAGTGCTACATGACTGCTTTGTTGCTTTGATAGAATACAGATTAACACAGCTATCTCTGTCATTATGCCACCAGTTAGCTCAAAGTACATCAAGAGTTGTACAAAAGGCTTCTTCTGTCTTTACTGAGTTTATAGAAACTAAGCTATTTTTAAAGTTGTTTTTGCTAAAATACCCAGCTTTTTGTTGAAATATTTTAGTTAAGAACGGTGAGCTACAGGATCCTAATTACCAACAGAATGCAGATAGACCTTGTCAGGGAAAGGTTTTCATTTCAAGATCCTTATGTAACTTTTCCTTATTTTCGTTAAAAAGAAAAACAGACAACAAGATACACATCTTGGTCCAAGTGTAGCACTGTCTGCTTCTGAATCAGTATATGACAGATATGCTGGCAAGTTGTCCAGAAAGAAGAGCAATAGCCAGTAGATCTGATTGCATTCTGTGGCTAATGTGCAAACTGGTAACCATAAAGTCTGATTATACACTCTGTTCTGTCGTGGGTCTCTTTGATGCCATCAGCAACTGTAAAGAAAACAGACTTCCGAAAACAGAATTTAGCAGGCAAGGGAAGGAGGAAACTGAGGTTCAATTATTGTGTTTTTGAAATATGTTGTTAGTTTAGGGTAGAGGTTGTCTTCTCTGATAGCAGACTGTAGCATGAAGCCTCATGAGACTGTAGAGGTTCTGTGTGCTATTGTAATGATGATTTTTATGTTTTAAGGTTCAGGCTCAGCCTTGCTATAGCTGATTTGCACCATTCTGATAGCACTTTTTTTTTTCTTGCAACCTGGTATGAGTAGCAGTAGCTGCCCAACTTCCAAAAGAAAAAGATGGGGTTTCTATATTGCCATGTCCTACCATTAGAAAGAGAATTCCACTCAATGGCCGTGTCTACACTAGTCCCAAACTTCAAAATGGCTATGCAAATGAGGAGATAGGAATAAGGGGTCTTCAAAGTAGACGGGGTCCTTTCGAAAAGGAGCCCCGTCGGGACGAGCCGTGTGGCGGTGAGCCGCGTCAATTTCGAAGTGCTGCGGCCGCCCGCATGCTAATGAGGTGCTGAATATGTATTTCAGTGCTTCATTAGTAAACTTCAAAATGGCCATTTGCATGGCTATTTCGAAGTCTGGGGCTAGTGAAGACATAGCCAATGTGATAAAGATTCTACAGTCAGTTGTTATTCTAACTATTCTACATTGTTACTGGGCAGTTGGGTACAAGGTTGGAGCCAAGAAATCTACAGTGGATGCTGGGGGTTTCCTGCCAATGCACTGAGTAATGTAGACATGTATGATCAAGGTGAGCAGCATGCCAGAGATCTTTGAGGGATCTGACCACTCAGATTTCTTAAACCAGCTGGGATATAGATGGAACTCATGCACCCATACTGTGCCTACCACATCAAGCAAATGAAGACATCAACAGAAAATAAAAATCCTACTGTGCTGATCAATTTTTGTGTTACATATGCCAGCTAAACAAAGGACATTTTAACAATTATATGAGGATCTGGTAGCAATTTCTGTATATAGGGTACTTAATACTTAGCATTATAAGATATTTTTAACCTTTTTTGAGAAGCTTCAGTATTTATTTGCTGCTGGTCTTTCAAATTGAGCAGTAAGAAAACACTCAGACTAGAGCTATGTGTTATCTATTTCTTGGGAAATTCCATTCAGATTTAACTGTTTCAAATTGTTGAAAATCACCGTTTCTGTTCTGTAATTTGCATTCCTCAAGAAAATTACAACAACCTGCAAACTGAGCATGAACATTCTAAATACAGCTGGGTCCATAACATTGTCAAAGTAGTAACAGTATACACTGTCCTAAGAACACCGGAGAGCTGCCAGCTCCCACAGGATGAGGAGTGAGGAACCAGACCAGGCTCTGCTGCCACCAGACCACACTCCCATCAGGCATTTGTAGGAGTACCAGAACACTTTATATAGTGTTGGTGCTAAAAGAGTTAAGTGGAGGAGACTTGTAGATGACCTATGCTAACTTGGAGTACAAGGGCTTAAGTTAAAGTGCTACAAGTCTTAGAACCAAACTCAGTAGATGAAAGAAACCACTTCAAGCCCGGGAGTATAGTAACACCCCTAGTTCCAGCATCCATGGACATATAATCCAGCATTCCCTTTCCGGGGGGGGGATTCAATTTTCTACCAGGAAAAACAAAATGTTTTGGTTTGGGTCAGTTTGACAAGGATCAAAATATTATGGTTTGTTGAACTGACTTATTTTGAGTCAGCTCAGCATTAAATTACATTTGCCTGTAGTGCTGCACTATGTCACACGCACTGTGTTTCATGCCCCACCGCCCCCATCCCGCTCTCTTTTATGAGCTGGGTTCCATTGCTGGAGTAGCTCTCTATTGATGCATTGTAGTCTCTCCTCTCACCAAGCATCCTGGAATTGCATTGTGGGAATTGAATAACTGCAGGTGACTCAAGGAAGATGTAATGCGTCAAGGAAGCTGCCTCAGAGAGGGCAGTACAGGTATAACACATGAATCAGGCATCACCCAATGAAATGAATAGGCAGCAACTTAAAAACAAATAAAAGGAAATATTTTTTCAACACAATGCACAACTTGTGGAACTCATTGCTGGGGTTGTTCTGAAGACCAATAGTATCAGTGGATCCAAAAAAGATTTTTAAAATCTCATGGAGGTTAGGCCCAGCAGTAATAGTGACCTTCCTTCCCATATTTGGTGGGACAGTCCTGTATTTGGGATGCCAAAACGGCATCACCACTTATTTTTTAAAAGGAACTAACTGTCCCATATTTGGGCCCTCCCGCCAACCAACCTCTTCCACCAGCAGCTGCGCAGGCACAGCTGCTGGCCAGCGAGCACACAGGTCACCTCCCTGGGCCTCCAGGAAGTGGGGGGAGCGTGGGCAGCTGCTGCTTCCTTGGGACTTGGGGAGGGAAGGTGGCTGCTACCTCCTTCCCAGCTCCCCAGGGCTTGGAGGAGCTGCCCCTCCCCCCCATATCTCCTTGTCCCATATTTTGGGACAGGGAGATATGGTTGTCCTAATCAATGTCTATTAGTCAAGATGGCCAGGGCCACAGTCCCATATTCTGGGTCGTCTTACTACTGTGCCTGGCAGATGTTTGGAGCAGAAGACTGGGAATAAATCACTTGATAAATTGCCATGTCCTGTTCACTCCCTCTGAAGCATGTGGCATAAGTCACTTCAGGGAGACAGGATACTAGGCTAGATAGACCACTGGTCTGACCCAGTATGGTTGTTATGACACCAAACACCCAAAACTATAATTCTCATGAGGAGATGAAAAATGATAGGGAAATTTAGCTCAATGCTAATCTGACTCAGAATCAAACACTGTGAGTCAGCTCAACAAACCAAAACAGAAAATTCTGATTTCGTCAGAAGCCATTTCACTTCACATTTTAACTGAAATACTCTATTTTAACTTATCTGACACAGCACTTTTTGTGCTTTTTTTGTCATAATTGTTCACCAGCCAAAAGGTTTCCCTGTTCAGTGCTTCTCAATATGCTCATTGCTGCTCGTGGTAATGAAACTGTACCTCACTGTATCCTCACTGAGTTTTACTCATATTATATGAGTGGGGATTCAGGCCCCTAGAGTGACTCCATGGAAAGAAGAGTTTAAGGATCCATATCAGAGTATTTTCTGCTGTCTCTGAGACAACACTTTCAGGTCTCTTAAAAATCCCAGGTTCTCATGAAACAGTGTGCTGTCAAACAGCTTTAAGAGAGCCATCACCATAGAGATTTTTCTCAAGACCTAATGGGAAGGGACGAGAGAACAAAAGACATATGAAGGAGACAGTCCCGCAGGTGTGACAAAAGCACTGCAGAGGACAGTTAGGCTATGTCTGGATTGCAGCCCTTTTCCCACTAGACCGGAGGTCTCCTGAAAAGCTATGATGTGTTCAATGAATGTGGACACTTTTCTGAAAATAATTTAGGAAAAGTGGACACATTCTTTTGCCATCTCGTAAACTTTGTTCTATGAGGAAGAAGGGACGGCCCTAAACAGGAGGTTTTTCCAAAATTTGTTGCAGTGTAGGTGTACCAAATTTTGGAAAATCCTCTTTCTAAAGCAAAGTGGAAAAAGATATGCAAATTGCCATGCACAGTTTGTGCATCTTTTTCTGATAGTTCTTTGTAGTCTAGACATACTCTTATTTATTGTACTTTTTGAAAAATCTTTGTAGTTCACATTTAGAAGTACTTCACGTATTTTCACGATATGATTTTTGATTTTGTTATAGTATTTCAGGGGTTATGGTAAGAAAGATATTACTTTAAGGGATTATTCCTTATTGCATTTGAGAAATACTGTAGTTTAGCATGTTAAAACTATATGCTTGATGAAGACTGCCAGTCTTTAAACTTTTGATGTGATGTAAGGTAATAACCATGTTTATTCTGCACTCTGTGGAGAAAATACATCAGAAATAAGTGCTTGAGCAGTTTGGGAATGTAACTGATGTTTATTAGACAGATCTTTCAGACAAGTGTTTTGATCATGTCTCACTGAATAGAGATGGCAGTCTGGAGGAGGTGTTTTTTAAGGGGCAAGTCCCAAGGAGGAAAAACAGATGGGCACAGACAGCATCAGTGAAGCAACATCACAAAATATACAGTTAATCAGACAAATAAGGCTAGTAAAAGACAGGAGGTCTCATGGCATCAACTTTCAGGACGGAGGATGCTCTGAAACAACAAGTAAACAAACAGAACATTCTGTTCTCTTTAACCGATCTGATTTCCTGTGCAACATAACATGAATACACTATTTCACACAGAAATATCTACATATGTTCTGAAACTCCTCATTATTTTAGTGTGTTGGCTTGTATGTTCAGACTTTTATCAAGCCTCATTTGATGTCTCACTACATGTACAAAATCAAAATACACTGTATTTTTCCTTAGCACATACTTTTCACCTCACTCTAGACTCTGCTGATCAAATAAAGGAAGATTAGAAATTCCGGCATAAACATTTTTATCATAGTTATAAATTACATGCAGTCACACAATGTGAAATTTACAGACATAGTGTGTGTATTCTTCAGAGAAAGATGATGAGCCTCAGCGCACACATCAAAACATTTCATTATTTTTCTCTCCTATACAAAATACAGTAATATAACTTCCCACATTGGAACTGCAAATGTATTTAAAGAAAAAGTATTCCAGTAAGAAAAAGAAAATATTTTTCTTTTTAAAAAAAGATAAATCACACTGGATAACCCTTCACTGGAGCAGAAACCACACATGAAAATGAAGAAAGTAGTCTGGATGATTCCTGCCACATCTCTTCCTTACCACCCTCTCTGAAACTTTTCCTCTCCCTCATTTTAAAATGTAGAACTGATACTCAGATTCCTTGTGTGCTGAGAAATAAGGCATTGAGTTTCTACCAGTCAAGACGTGGATCAGATAAGTACTGCCAAAACTTGGCTGTGCAGCAAGGATCTACAGCCTATCCTAGATGACAATCCCTTGCTCTCACAGACTTTTGGAGGCAGGCCAGTATTTGCTTACAGACACCCTCCGCCTCAACCTGATACACATACTTCCCACCAATCATGGAACGCTAGCCCAGGAACCAATCCCTTATCATCAACTCTGTCCACACATCTACCCTAGTGACACCATCACAGGAACTAATCACTCTCAGCCCTAACATCAAAGGCTTGTTCACCTGTGATATATGCCATCATGTATCAGCAATGCCCCTGCTGAGCTGGAATTCATATGCAAATTTGCTACCCTCAGAATGGATCGGAATAGGAACTTGAAATGGTTGGCTCATTACAGTAAGCAATTTTCCATTTTCAGTATTCTCACCTACCTATCCACATCCACCCTGATTGAATTACCTCTCATGTAACACTTCCATCTCTGCAGCCTGACTGTTTCTTTTTCTTTCACTTCATGAATCTAATGAAGTGAGTTGCAACTCATGAAATCTTATGCTATAATAAAATTGTTAATCTTAAAATGCTAATAGCTTGTTTCAGCAAAAACGAGACTAAGGCTACGTCTACACGTGCAGCCAACATCGAAATAGTCTATTTCAATGAATAACGTCTACACGTCCTCCAGGGCCGGCAACGTCGATGTTCAACTTCGACGTTGCTCAGCCCAACATCGAAATAGGCGCAGCGAGGGAACGTCTACATGTCAAAGTAGCACACATCAAAATAGGGATGCCAGGCACAGCTGCAGACAGGGTCACAGGGCGGACTCAACAGCAAGCCGCTCCCTTAAAGGGCCCCTCCCAGACACAGTTGCACTAAACAACACAAGATACACAGAGCCGACAACTGGTTGCAGACCCTGTGCCTGCAGCATAGATCCCCAGCTGCCTCAGAAGCAGCCAGAAGCCCTGGGCTAAGGGCTGCTGCACACGGTGACCATAGAGCCCCGCAGGGGCTGGAGAGAGAGCATCTCTCAACCCCCCAGCTGATGGCCGCCATGGAGGACCCAGCAATTTCGACGTTGCGGGACGCGGATCGTCTACACGGTCCCTACTTCGACGTTCAACGTCGAAGTAGGGCGCTATTCCTATCTCCTCATGAGGTTAGCGACTTCGACGTCTCGCCGCCTAACGTCGAAGTTGGTGCCGCTACTTCGAAGTAGCGTGCACGTGTAGACGCAGCTTAACACAGCTACCTCTGAAACCTCCCAAGTAAGGATTTACCTCAGGAAGGACAGACAACAGCAGCATGGATGGTCTCTGCCAGAGATCAGGATTGCTTAGGCTGTAAAACAGCTCTGCTACAGGAAGATGAAATGCAGTTCCTGGTGGTCTCACACTGATCCATCCTTTGCTAGTCCCATCTAATTTGTAGGCTGCACCAACCAGCCCAGATTCTCCAAGGGTGTGTCTACACGGGCACAAATCTTCGAAATAGCCATGCTAATGGCCATTTCGAAGATTACTAATGAGGCACTGAACTGAATATTCAGCGCCTCATTAGCATTAGGACACTTCCGGCCGCGGCGCTTTGAAAGCCCTGCTTTCGAAAGCACGCAGCTCTGCGTGGCTACGTGGGGGTCCTTTTCAAAAGGACCCCGCCCCTTTCAAAATCCCCTTATCCCGATCACTGATAAGGCGATTTCGAAAGGGATAAGGCGATTTCGAAAGGGGCGGGGTCCTTTTGAAAAGAACCCCCGTGTAGCTGCGCCGCACCGCGCGCTTTCAAAAGCAGAGCTTTCAAAGCGCCACAGCCAGAAGTGTCCTAATGCTAATGAGGCACTGAATATTCAGTTCAGCATCTTGTTAGTAATCTTCGAAATATGGCTACTTCAAAGATTTGTGCACGTGTAGACATAGCCCAACAGAGTGGCAGTTGCAAGGAACTTACACAATTAGGTTTCCACTCCATGTGCATTTTAAATGTCTAGGAGTCAATAGCCTGGTGTCCATAGGCATAACTGGTGGAATGCAGGCTGTTTATCCCGCCCAAGAGCTGTGAAATACGCAATTTTGCTCCATGAATATTCATATACAGGAAGTGATTATTTTTGCAAGAATATGTGTAAGATTGATCCCTGCCAAAATTATGCTAGTTCTATAACTGTTTTTCATTGCCAAAATGCTCAGGTCCCACCTTCTGGATAAGAATGTGGATTTTCATTTATTTTCCTGGATAATTTCATCATGAAACAAACAAACTGAAACAAAACAAAATCTGATCCATTTAAATCATCTTTTTTTTCACCAAAACTATTGGAATTAAAATTAATTTGGTTTCCTGCAGTCCCTCAAAACCATGATTTGTTACCAGCTTCACCAGCAATCAGTAACAGTTCTTTGCCCATCACTCTCACAATCTATACAGATGGTAGATGAACTGCTGTGCTGCTTGAGCTACAAAGAACTTTCTTTCCTTTCCTATAGACAACCTCCTAACCTGAGGAAGATTCTCACCAGCAATCACAGGCTATGCCACAGTAATACTAATCCTGGAACTTTTCCTTGCAACAAACCCCACTGCCAACTTTGTCCACATATTTATTCTGGGGATACCATCACTGGACCTGACCACATTAGTTACAAGATCAGAGGCCCATTCTCGTGCACTTCCTGCAACATTACATATGCTGTTATGTGCCAACAATGCTCTGCCACTATGTACATTGCACAGAGTGGGCAAAACCTTTGCCAAAGAATAAATGGTCACAGAGCAGACACCAGGAATCTCAATACACATAAGCTGGTCAGTGAACACTTCAATGGAGAGGGCCATTCTGTTAAAGACCTGAGAATCTGTGTCCCCCAACACAGAGAATTTAACAACAGATTAGAGCAAGAGATTTGTGAGATAGAGTATATAATCAAATTCGACACATTAACACAAGGTATGAACAGAGACATCAAGTACCTCAAATATTACAAGGACTGCTTCCGTTCCTTTGATGCTCATAATTATCTCAGACAGGACAATTAACATCCCTCACCCCCTTCCTTCAATCCTATTTGATTTGTCAGCTTTTATTGCTTTTTTTTTTGGTTTTTTTTTGGTTCTCTGTACCCATAAATGTCAGTCTGTACTGGAAATGAAATTGATCTGACGAAGTGGGTCTGTCCCAGAAAAGCTCATCATGGAATTAATCATTTTGTTAGTCTTTAAAGTGCTGCATTTCTGCTGCTACCAAGGACTGTCAGTCCTGTTCAATTAAGAGAGCACTTTGTTTGGTATTAATCCTTTCACTGTAACCTACATTTTTCCATGGCTGCAATGTCTACATAATACCTATTCCATGGAAAAGCAAATCAGGAGACACCACATTTGGAACATCTGTAATACCTAATTTAGAATCAAAAACGTTAAATAAACATCTACTTGATAATTTTGGCATCTGAAAACCAGCAACCATTTTTATTTGCCCTTATTTAATAATTCTTGAGAAAAGTACTAGATCAATAGTACTAAAAAATATTTCCTCCATCTATAGAACAGATGCAGGCTTCAACATAGTTCGAACAATGTTTTTACAAACCAAGCAGTTCCTTGTTTTTTTGTGCCACTGTCTACAAAAGTGCCCCCTACAATCAAAACACAAAAATGCATATATCACTACGACTAGTTTAACAGAGATTTTAATTTCTGTTGCGCCACCCTCTCTAATAATTTCACAACTCTTTGCACAGCAGAATGGCCTAGAAGCATGAAATCAGATTTTTCCAGCTCAAAAATACAAATGCCTGTGCTCTTTGAAAGAAATGTTTTCCAAGACATTTATTTAGCCCATATTCCCATCATAGTCTACCCTCAAAACACAGCCTCAAAGTCTTCCGAAAGGATTGGATTCCAAGAGAACATTCTTTTTTTTTTTTCAGAGAAATTTAGAGACATGGGTGTAAGATACATTATCTAGTCTAATTTATTTACAATTATAAAATAAAGAAGGGTAATGCTGCAAATTCAAGATTCCTAAAGTTAGTAAATACTTATGAAATCTTAATTTGCCTCCCTTATGCATTATGCTATAGTCTTCATGTCATCTCATTTTATGGTTTTCTAATTATGACTATCTGTACCCCTTGCATGTAAAACCACTAACCATCACAAAATCCCTAGTAAATTTCGTAGACTCTCTAGCACTTCTCCCTTTTGGAGGACAAAACTCTATTTCATGTGGTGGTGGTGGTTTGGGAATCACAGAAACATAAAGCTGAATGGACCTCAAGAAGTCATCTAGTCCATGACCTCAGCCTGAAGCAGAATTCAGTATACCTATACCATCCCTGGCAGGATTGTCTAATCTGTTCTTAAAAATTGTCAGTGACAGATATTTGACAGTCTCCCCTGGAAGCATACTTCACCGGTTAACTAGAAATTTTACTCTTCTGGCTTTGGATCCACTCAATTTAGAGCTCAGTATCTTTCACATTGTAAGAGCAATTCCCTTATGCCATCAACACACTTCAGTGACTCAGCTGGCCAACTTACCAGTTCTGAAGAGTGCTTTATTTCTGTTTTAACGAAAATTGTTTTAATAGTGGGCTTTATTTATTCTTTATTAATAAAAATAGCTTGAAATATTTAATCTGAGTCTTAATTTTGCAATCCTGATTCTCCACTCCCTTGTACCTACACAATAGGTACAAGGGAGTGGAGTCACTCGCAGTTATTCAACCCAATGTCTTCTGAAACTCTGTGGCCACGTCTACACTAGCCAAAAACTGCAAAATGGCCATCCAAATGGCCATTTCGAAGTTTACTAATGAAGCAATGAAATACATATTCAGTGCCTCATTAGCATGCAGGTAGCCACGGCATTTCGAAATTGATGCGGCTTGCCACCGCGCGGCTCGTCCAGACGGGGCTCCTTTTTGAAAGGACCTCACCTACTTCAAAGTCCCCTTATTCCCATCTGTTCATAGGAATAAGGGGACTTCGAAGTAGGCGGGGTCCTTTCGAAAAGGAGCCCCGTTTGGATGAGCCGCGCGGCGATGAGCTGCGTCAATTTTGAAGTGTCGCAGCCGCCCGCATGTTAATGAGGCGCTGAATATGTATTTCAGTGCTTCATTAGTAAACTTCGAAATGGCCATTTGCATGGCCATTTCGAAGTTTTTGGCTAGTGTAGACGTAGCCTGCATGTCCCATTCCCTCTGAAAGGAAAACATGAGGATCCACACAGCAGCAGACTCCATGGTTTACATCCACCCACGTAAAGAGAACTCATGACAATCTGGGCTCCACTCCACTTTTGAAAGGGGTGTGTAAATTATGGCAGTTCAAAAATGCAAATGAGGCATTGATACAAATATTCAGTGCCTCACTTGCATAATGGCAAGCATCTGAAGAAGTGAGTTAACTCACGAAAGCTCATACTCTAAGCTTTTCTGTTAGTCTATAAGGTGCCACAGGACCCTTCGTTGCTGCTACAGATCCAGACTAACACGGCTACCCCTCTGATACTTGCATAATGGCAGACACCTAGGCTGTCCAAAGTGCTGATTGCAAACTAAAAATAGCTGTATAGCTGGGGTTCCTTCAAAAGGGTGCCCGATCTCGAAAGCACCCGTCTTCCCAATTTTATTTGTCCCACATAAGCTTTCCAAAAATCTGGCAGCCCTAGCTAAGAGGGCTTTAAGCCTAGGGTGGTAGTGGCGGGGCTGAGCGAGGTTTAAGCTCAGGAATGGGGGAATTTTGGGGCTGAGAGGGGTTTCAACTGGGGATGGGGGCATTTTGGGGCTGAGAGGATTTAAGCTGGGGGCAGAGGGGTGCATTTTTCCCAGGGGAGAACCTCCTCCCCCACCTTCCTGTTTTGAATTGCCTTGGGTCACAAAGACTTCCTGCATTGTCAAAATGGGTCCCTGTGTCAACAGGTTGCAAACTGCTGGTCTAGACAGATGTCCTGAATTAGCACATCTTTTGGTAGATCTCACCCATCCTAGGCTAGCCACAAACAGACCTGGTGCTGTGTTGTGCCCTTTGGTGGAGCTGAAGTTGTGTAAGATTCATGCCACTGTATTCTAGCTTAAAGATATTATTTTTATATGACTATCATATTCCTTTTAAATAAATAACAACCAGTAGAGACCTGTAGACAGAGTTCTATCAGCTTCTTCCTGGCAGAAACTGTGGAGAAAATAAAGCCCACAATTTAGTTCCATGAATATATATGCTTCATAGTTCTATCATTCTTCCTACAACCAAAAGGTAACATTACTGTCCCTAAAATGATGTTAAGAATGTAAGAACTGCCATACTGGATCAGACCAATGGTCCATCTAGCCCAGTATCCTTTCTTCTCACTGTGGCCACTGTCAGATGCTTCAGAGGAAATGAATAGAACAAGCAATCATCAAGTGTTCTAAATACAGTTCTTCACTCCCAGTTTCTGGCATAGACCAGGAACACCAAAAGAATGGTGCTGCATCCCTGACCATCCAGGCTAATAGCCCCTGATGGACCCATTCTCCATGAATGTATCCAGTTATTTTATACAACCCTGTTAACAGTTTTGGCATTCACAACATCTCTCCATTCTGAAATCACTGAGCAAAAATTCAACAAAGAAAACAATAACAAATGCTTAGATATGTGCCTCAGATTTTTATTCCTCTCAGAACTTCATGTGTCACTGCTTTCCATTTCTGGATTTTTTTATCCATCCACCTTTTCTGTCTGAACAATTATGTCTCAATAGAACAGGAAAGACCCATTTCGGCTAACTACCACTTCAAGTTAGTTGCTCCTGTGGAGTGTGTTCTTTGTGCACTTCCAAGTGGCTAGTCAACACCGCTCCAAAAGCTGATAGAAAATAGATGTGTAGTCAATATTGAAGTGTAACAGATCTGTTAACCACCAAAAAAAAAAAGACTCAATATTACTTTTTTATGCCTCTGAGACATCCTTTGGGTACCCCATGAAATATATATTTTTGAGTGATGGGAATATTTATGAACTTTTGTTCATAAGATTTAAAACATGCTTCCAACAGAACCTTTGTTACAATGCATAAGGAAAATTCTAGAGATTTTTGGAGCTCCATTGAAGTGGAGCTATGCAGCAGTATACGCCAGCTGAGGACCTCACTCTCTTGTAATCAGAAATACAGTAAACCCTTGAAATACGCAGCTTTAGGTTGTGCGTAACTTGCTTTAACGTGAGCTAAGCACAACTTGAAGCTGCTCTGTCTTCCCCCTTCCCTCCCCCAGGGGCAGGGCTGTCAGCCTGACAGCTGCAAGAAGGCAGGGAGAAGCAGTCAGGAAACTGACCAGCCCTCGTGGGCTGGTCTGTTTCCTTGCTCCTACAAGCCCAGTGGAGCTGGGAACCAGGCTGCAGCCTAGTTCCCTCTCCCCCCATGACTTACGCAAAAATTCAAGTTACATGGGGGTTGAAGGAACGCAACCCTCAGGTAACTTGTGGGTTTATTGTATTTATTTTAAGGAATACAATTCAACATTTTATTTAAAAAGCTTATAATTAAAGGCACATTTGCCCAAAAGTTAGATTTGTTTTGCAATCTCCTTTCTTTCAAGGTCTATAGTTAACAAATTTCATTTTCCTAGAAATTACTTTTTGTTAGTTGTAAGGCAGTGTTATCTACATTAAATTGGTTTTGGTCTGTAATTTAACATGACTGTCGTTTGTATAGCCTTATAACTTAGAATGCTAAAAGCAAATTACCACAAAATAATAAAACAAATTTATTAAATTTTACAATTAAAGAATTATATTCTAAATAATCTTAGTACTAATGTACAAATTCTTCTATGTTTAAGTTTACTGATAACACTATGTTTTGATTAACAACCAAAAGTGTAATTTATGTTTTATTGCAGAAGCAACTCTGGATGTCACTTTATATACCAGAAAAATATTATGTAGTTAAAAAAAATAAGTCTGCATTACTGTAATTATTCCACTATAGAATGCTCCCTCTTTCCTGTCATTCATAAACAGTATAATATAATCACTGGCATCCAACTTCTTCTAGTCTGACTCTCCTAGGGCCCTGTTTAACAAGAATTTCATTTACATGAGTGCCCACAAAAGCTTATATTCCAAAACATGTTAGTCTATAAGGTGTCACAGTACTTGCTAACGTATTTTGATGTAATTTTATATAGTGCTAGACCTGTACTAGTGCTCTTCAGCTTAAGTACAGATTGAACCTCTCTATTACAGCATCCTCAGGACGTGACCAGTGCCAAACTAATCTGCCAGCTCACAGGTGGTCACTATTGTCCAGCAACATTACCAAGACTTCTCCTGTTTACTGGGCTCTTAGAATGGCCCAGAGAGGTAGCCCTGTTAGTCTATATTTTCACAAAACAAAAAAACAGTCCTGTAGCACCTTAAAGACTAAAGCATAATGTCTTACTATTAGATTATATATTAAATATTACACACTATTTCCACATCTGAAGAAGTGGATCTGCCCCAGGAAAGCTCATCACCTAATACATCACTTTATTAGTCTTTTAGGTGCTACAGGGCTGCTGCTTTGTTTCGGGCTGATAGAAGACATTTCGGGTACATTACAGCTAAAGAACAGCACAGAACCCCATCCATGTGAGTAGCAGACCAGGCCCCTCACGCGCTGCACTGGGAGGCTGGTCAGACCCACACTTAGAACTCAGGCACAGCTCTGGGTGTGTAAAAGGCCAGGGGACCGCTTCCCTACCGGAGAGGTTGGCCACGCAACCCTGACACTGCACACGCGTGCACTGCCTTTAGGCCCTTGCCTCCGCGCCCTGCAGGAGACACAGAGACAGGTGGGCGGAGATTACGTGGGAGGCACGGAGCGCAAGGGCGCCTTGGCAAGGTTAGCCGCAGACCGACGGGCTCCGCGTCTACGGTTTTCAGGAACCCCGGCCCCACAGCGACCGCCGCAGGGGCGGAGTCACTTCCCCCTCCCTTGGCAGCAGCGGCGGCATTCGATCGGCGCATGCGCGACGCTCCCTTACTTCCCCGCCCCCCTACCGCTTATAGGTGACCAGGTTGATGCCTGCTTTCTTCTTAGGGGGAGGGTGCAAGTCCTTGGGAAACCGCGTAGTAGTGCGAATGCGTAGCTAAACCCAGACAGGGGTCTCTGTAGCGTGTTTGTTCGGCGGCTGAGGCAGAGCTGGCAAAGTGAAAGCAGGCAGTCACCAAGGGCAGCCCCATCCGCGTGGTTATCCCTGGAGCCTGCAACGCGGGGTCCTTGAATGACATTGGGCCTCCGTGACCGAGGAGAGACGAGAAAAGGCGAATTTGCGGAGAGGCCGTGTCTGGTTCTGCTGGGGCGCGAGATCTCCCTCCTCAACTGCCACCATGTTCCGTCTCCTGATCAGTCAGGCTAAGAAGCATCCGAGTGTGCGTCCCGGAGTCGCGCGCGGGGAGAGAAGGACTGGTCCGGGGTGGGGGGAGAGGAAGGCCTGGGCCTGGGCCTGGGCCTGGGCCGGGTGCGGGGGGGCACAAGAATCACACTGTTTGCTGCTCTAATGGGCTGAATCCCTGTGCGGGGTCTCTGCAGACAGACTTCGGGCACCGTCTCCTCCCTCGCTCTTCCACGCCCCCCGGCGCCGCGCCCCGTACCTGGCCTAGCTCCGCTTTGTGATAGCCTTTAACGGAGAGGCCCGTGTGAGCCCGCTGCCGTCGCCCCGTTTCTCAGAAGCTGGGTTAATTTCTGCTCTTTTTCCGCGGCGTATTGTGGCGCACTTTGCGGCATGACGCTGTTCCCCACTTGCTTTTCCGGAGGAGCAGGTGCTGTTAGCCAGGGGGCACCTTGCAGGCCTGCTGGGTCCTTTATGGCTAGACAGTTAAGCTATTTAGAGCATATTCTTGGTAAGGTTTAGTACCTGATCGTTTGCAGCCTCGCTTCTTAAACGGTGTTATCTTTATGTTTGTCTCTATTTCCAAATCTTTTGCTCTAGTTAATCCCTCTTTTTGCCTTTATCGGAGTTGGAGGTTCTGGGGCTGCCTTGTACCTTATGCGCCTAGCATTGTTCAACCCTGACGTCAGGTAGGAGTAAATTTTACAGTGTGTTTGTTTAAAATTGTTAGGCACCCTTGCATGCCCATGTTTCTAACTGAGCTTCAGTATGCTCACAGTTGAGTTTGAAGAACTGTATTTTTGACTGAGGGTATTCCAAGCTTATGAGGTAAATTCTGGAGATAGTTTACGGAAGTGTTGGTTTTGTTCTGTGGCAACTTGTGAGGAGAGATGATGATTCAGGTTCTTTCAGCACCCCTTCTCTATATAATGTATGTAACAAATCACACTGCTTTTTCATCTTCTATTCTTTTACTCTATTTTTCTTTGTAGTTGGGACAGAAAGAATAACCCTGAACCCTGGAATAAACTGGGTCCTACTGACCAGTACAAGGTAAGAGGCAGAAAGGCTTTTAGTTATCAGGGCACTGGTTAATCCCCAGGTATGTTACCTGTGGTCTGGCTACTTTTGGAGGCTCAGCTTTGTGAGGTACCAGTGAGAGGTAAAGCAGGGAGGCGTTAAGTATGTAAATTTCCTGTCCCCTCAGCTCTTTGCAGAGCGAGAGTGGGGTGATGGGAAATTAATGACATTTCTGCAGCACACCCGTTGAAAACCACTGGTGTAGACTGCTATGGTTATGCAATATTGCTGAACTTTCTCTTTGTGCTTTTTTCACTTATTAGTTCTTTAATTTCATTAATGCAAGCATTATAAAGAGATCTTGTGTAAGAATTGCAAAAAGGGCTGCTTAGTTGAGACAAACAAGGTAGATATATGATATTCTGGGTCTCATTTACATATGTTGTTTTGTGACCTGTCTGTAAAAGGAAGTGTTGCTATTGCTATCCAAAGAGACTTTTTTAAAAAAAAAAATTCCAGCATCTTCTGATATTCATGTACAAATTAACTTCCTTATAGTTTAAAAAAAATCCTGCCTTCATTGTGAATTTTTGTAATTGTTTTTGAGCCACTTTACACCCTTTAAAGGTGCAACATATTTCCTATTTAAATATAAAAGAAATAAATTTCATAAACACACAGGTTAGACCTCCCTAGTCCAGGACCTCAGGACCTGAGACTTGCCAGATCCAGGGTGGTTAGGCCACCCACTTCAGCCAGCATGGCTCCTTTCCATCAGCAGCACCCCTTCTCTAACAACCTCTGTTGCTGGGGCTCCTTGGTCCAGCAACATCTGTGGTCCTACCAGACTAGAGTGTCCTGGACAAGAAAGGTTCAACCTGTAGTAGAGTCACAGACCATTTCGTTTCAGGCGAGGGAGGGGGGTGTCCAGCCAATGAGCTGGATTGCCATTTAATTTCATCTTTCCCACAGCATATCTCCACATTGGAGGTGTGAAGCCCAGTTGTGTGTCTGTTGCCTGTAAGCACAAAGGGAATCGGGGAAGCTCCAAATACTACCCATAGCACCAGCTTTGTAGCTCCCATTGGCTGGAAAATGTGGCCAGTGGGATTCACAGGGTTGGCATTGGCAGTGTGCAATATGCAGAGGTGCCTGGACCTCCCGCCTAGGGATGGACATGGCTGCTGCTTCCTGAAGTGGCAAGGTACCACGGAGGTCAGTTCCTTTGTACCACTAACAGGGAGCTTCCTCCGATGAGTGTGACCTGGCCCGAGCCTGCTTCCTTCCTGCGTCCTTGGCCCCCTGCAGAGCCTGTACTTCAGCCCTCTTCTCCATGTGGTAACCTACCTCCTGCACGCTGTCTTTCTCCCAGACCCCACATCCCAGCCCTGAGCCCACTCCCTTACTCCAAACGCCTTGGCCTCATCCTGGAGCACCTTCCTGCAACCCAACCACCTCATTCCCAATCTCACCCCATTTCGAAGTTTTTGGCTAGTGTAGACGTAGCCCTAGAGTGATATTAACCATCACCAGAACTCCAAGAAACTCATTTACCAAAACTCAGTGATACTGCTACTTCAGTATCTTCAGTGTTATGCTTCCTAAAAGGAAGAACTTCCAAACGCTGACATTTTGTTCTGAAAAGGCAAATGGTGTACATATTAATTTGTGTTTTTTACACTTGAGAGGAAAGTCTAGGGGGGGAATAAAATTTTGCACTCTGTTACCTGTCAGGTTAATGGGAAACCATCCTGGATATCTTTCTCATGCAAAAAATGTTTCAAGTTGGTCCTCTTCAGAATAACTGTATAAATCCTGTAGCATTTCCAGCTTGTACTAGCACAAGAAGCAGAAGTCTCAGGGTTTACCATATTTGGTCCTGTGCATCATTAACATTTTTTTCTGCCGTGTCACTAAAACAGCTCCTTGTATGTCGTGGAAACTAGAGTTGTTGCAAGTTATAGATACAGTGGCTGATGGCATGTAATTCTGATAGACAAAATGTTTCTTTTTTAAAACAGTTCTTTAGGGAGATCTGTTAAGGAAAACAACTATTTCCTTACGTCTTATGCAGAATCTCAGGATTATAGTGGGAGTTTGGTGGAAGCGTGTAGTAAGAATGAATGCATATATGCAGTCTTAACCCCTCTTTTAGTTGCTCAGAACTTGATCAAATCTAGGAAAATTTTCTCTTTGATAAGAGGCAAATTATTTTAAACTACTTTAAAAATGGATTCCACTGATTTTTATGTTCTAGTTGCAGGGATCAAGCTGAGAACTACATGTCTTACGTTTTTCATTGCACATCTCAAGTGAGCCTATGTCTTAGCTGTACAATGTGTAAGTTGCAGTCTTGATCTTCTAAACTGATCAGGGATATACCCATTCAGAAACCATGAAGTTAAGTAGGCTCTTCACGGGCTTGCTTACACAGAAGCGCTTGGTGAGTCAGGACTTTAAGAAACTGGAGCACAATATGGTACGTTTACTTTTGTCCAATATTGCAGATATTCAAATCTTTTTCGTGGAATGCTCAAAGGAACATGAGTGAGGAATGTTTCTTTCTCAAATTTCAACTCTCTATATTTCTAGGTATTCTACCTGGAGAACTGCTAAAAACTTGATTTTGAGGGGCTGGGGGAACTCTTTCTCCTTTGCCCCTCCGCCCCATTTTTTTGTATCCAAGAGCTGAATCCACTCATATCTCCAAAAGCTTACTTTTGGGTACAGACTAGGCCTGGAAAACATCACTTTGAGTTTAGTTATGATTTCTAATATGTTGTTCTAATGGATAGGGTTATATCTTTTAGTTGTGATGGTTATTGCCATGCTTCTTGTCATGTAGTCACTGAGGATTTAGTCAAAACATCGTATTTCACAATGTCTAATTCAATCTTGGATGCTAACCTACACCCAAGTCAGTATTTGAGCAGTACTTCAGTGCTGGCTCAGGTCATTATCATGGGCTTTCTAAGGTGTCTGTATAAGATGAGAGAGAGAGGATCTTTTATCTGTTCTATACCTTCCCATCCCATACTACAGTAGTATTTTTATTTTAGCATCGGTCCAAATTGTGATCTGAGCCACAGTCTTTGAACCCAGGAGATTACTTGGTTAGCCATGTAGATTTAGCTAATACTGTTCAAAAATGCTGTCTTTCCCACTTTCTGCATGTTCTCATGTTCTTTATGGTTTATGTACTTCTGTACTGTCAACTTTACCTGTTACTAACATCTAGTGTATAGACAGACTACTGTATGTGAACTTGTTCAACCTTACCCTTCATTTTTTCCCCTAGATCCTAGTCCTCTCAAGACAGTATGAGGATTTTTTTTTCTGTCCTCTTCTATTTGTGAGGGCTTCTGTGGCCATTAGAGATTGGTAGCTACTCTAAGGGATAGTCCACACTACAAAATTAGGTCAATTTTGTTTAAAGGAGTGATGCACTGTGAGCAGCTATCCCACAGTCCCTGCAGCAGATGGTGGGCTAGGATTCCAATGCCTCATGGAACGAAAACATTGCTGTTGGCCCTTAGGGATGCATGTTACCAGCTTTCCATATTTGTGGCTCACAACCCGTCTTGTCCTGTGATCTGCTTGTGTAAGCTGCTTTATTTTCATGTGATGTTGTGTGTAGCCCTCCCCACGCCACAACAACTGTTTCCCGAATGCTTCAGGCTCTGTCTGCTCTTTATTGGAGGCACCTTTTCAGGCTTTGCTCCATGGGCGGTTGAAGGGAAGGACTGGGTAGTGTGGACACACTCATTCAACATTTGTCCTAACACTGAATACATTGACCTAAACTCAGTGTAGACGAGTATTTCTTAAACTTTTTGAGACCACAAAACACCAAAAAATCACTTATATGCAGGAAATTTTTCTTCAAAAAAAGGAAAAAGAAGTTGTCAGACCAAAAATAACCAAAGAGCAACATGATGTATTGGAGCAGGTTCAGCAGAGGGCAAGAAAAACTAAGGGGCTGGAGCACGTCACATATGAGGAGAGGCTGAGAGATTTGGGGTTATTTAGTTTGCCGAAGAAAAGACTGAAACGCGATTTGATAGCAGCCTTCAACTTGTTGAAGGGGTGCTCTAAAGAGAATGGAGAGAGGCTGTTTTCAGTGGTGACAGGTGGCAGAAGGAGGAGCAATGGTCTGAAGTTACAGAAGGACAGGAGTAGGTTGGATATAAGGAAAAACTATTCCACCAGGAGGGTGGTGAAGCTCTGGAATGCGTTACCTAGAGATGTGGTAGAATCTCTGTCCCTAGCAGTTTTTAGGTCCTGACTTGACATCATCCTGGCTGGGATGAATTAATTGGGATTGATCCTGCTTTAGGCAGGGGGCTGGACTTGATGACGTCCTGAGGTCCCTTCCAGCCCTAGGGTTCTATGATTCTATGTACATCCAAAAACAAAATGAAGTAATTTAATCAGGTATCGTAGCAATGAAGTAACATTGTGTCTGGTTTTAATAACCGAGAAAATATATACCATCAATATATACCGTCAAATCCTAGTGAGGAAAATAGAAAGGAACATAAACGCTCCCAAATTAAGTGTCATCATGTAATAAGAAAAGCCAAAAAAGATTTTGAGGAACAGCTAGCCAAAAATTCAACAAACGATAGTAAAATGTTTTTTAAATACATTAGAAGCAGGAAGCCCGCTAAAAAAGCAGTGGGGCCCTTGGACGATGAAGATATAAAAGGAGCGATCAAGGAAGACAGTGCCATTGCGGAGCGATTAAATGATTTCTTTGCTTCAGCCTTCACGGCTGAGGATGTTACAGAGGTTCCTAAATCTGAGCCAGCCTTTTTAGGTGACGAATCTGAGGAACTCACTCAGATTGAAGTGACATTAGAGGAGGTTTTGGAGTTAATTGATAAGCTGAATAGTAACAAGTCTCCAGGACCAGACGGTATTCACCCAAGGGTTCTGAAAGAACTCAAATGTGAAATTGCGGAGTTATTAACAGTGGTTTGTAACCTATCCTTTAAATCCACTTTGGTACCAAATGACTGGAAGACGGCCAATAAAACGCCAATATTTAAAAAAGGCTCTAGAGGAGACCCTGGCAATTATAGACCGATAAGTTTAACATCAGTACCATGCAAATTAGTAGAAACACTAGTAAAGAATAAAATTGCAAGGCACGTAGAAGAGCATGAATTGTTGGGCAAAAGTCAGCATGGTTTCTGCAGAGGGAAGTCGTGTCTAACTAATCTATTAGAATTCTTTGAAGGGGTTAATAAACATGCGGACAAGGGGCACCCAGTGGACATAATATACCTAGATTTCCAGAAAGCCTTTGACACGGTCCCACACCAAAGGCTTTTATGTGAATTAGGTGGTCATGGGATAGGAGGAAAGATCCTTTCATGGATCGGGAATTGGTTAAAAGACAGAAAACAAAGGGTGGGAATAAATGGTAAATTTTCACAATGGAGGAGGGTAACTAGTGGTGTTCCCCAGGGGTCAGTCCTGGGACCGATCCTGTTCAACTTGTTCATCAATGATCTAGAAAATGAGGTAAGCAGTGAGGTGGCAAAGTTTGCAGATGACACCAAGTTGTTCAGGACAGTCAAAAGCAAAAGGGATTGTGAAGAACTACAAAAAGATCTCAGCAAACTGAGTGATTGGGCAGCAAAATGGCAAATGAAATTTAATGTGGGTAAGTGTAAGGTAATGCATGTTGGAAAAAATAACCGAAATTACACGTACTACATGATGGGGTCAAATTTAGCTACGACAGATCAGGAAAGGGATCTTGGAGTTATAGTGGATAGTTCTCTGAAGACATCCACGCAGTGTGCAGCGGCAGTTAGTAAAGCAAATAGGATGTTAGGAATTATTAAAAAAGGGATCGATAATAAGACAAAAGATATCATACTTCCCCTATATAAAACTATGGTACACCCACATCTTGAGTACTGCGTGCAGATGTGGTCTCCTCACCTCAAAAAAGATATATTGGCATTAGAAAAGGTTCAGAAAAGGGCGACTAAGATGATTAGGGGCTTGGAACGGGTCCCATATGGGGAGAGGCTAGAGAGACTGGGACTTTTCAGTTTGGAAAAGAGGCGATTGAGGGGCGATATGATAGAGGTATATAAAATCATGAATGGTGTGGAGAAAGTGAATATAGAAAAATTATTTACCTTTTCCCATAATACAAGATCTAGGGGACACCAAATGAAATTGATGGGTGGTAGGTTCAAAACTAATAAAAGGAAATTTTTCTTCACACAGCGCACAGTCAACCTGTGGAACTCCTTGCCCGAGGAGGCTGTGAAGGCCAGGACTCTATTAGGGTTTAAAAAAGAGCTTGATAAATTTTTGGAGGTTAGGTCCATAAATGGCTGTTAGCCAGGGATAAAGTATGGTGCCCTAGCCTTCAGAACAAGGGCAGGAGATGGATGGCAGGAGATAAATCACTTGATCATTGTCTTCTGTTCTCCTTCTCTGGGGCACCTGGCATTGGCCACTGTCGGCAGATGGGATGCTGGGCTGGATGGACCTTTGGTCTGACCCAGTATGGCCATTCTTATGTTCTTATCAATGTATGAGATAAAAAAAGTGTCAGATCCTTGTGGCATACCTGTGAGTTGTTTGTGGAATACCAGTGTTCTATAGAACATAGTTTAAGAAACACTGGTGTAAATTACCCCTAAAATCATTGCTCAAGAGGATTAGGAATCTAAATCCGATAGCCCCAAGAACAACTGGTGTGGAGTGCTTGGAGGTTTCTCCTCAGTTCTCCACGGCTAATTTTGGTTTAAGTCTCACTTTCACCTGGACAAGAAATGATACGAACAACTTCCCTGTTTCATGAAGCAAACCTGTCTAAAACCATTAGTTCTTCATAAAGTGATATGTTGAAGAAGCTGAGGCACAACAGCTCATTTCCTCTCTAAATTCTGTATTCACGTTGAGCTCTCTAGTTTGACATCCTTGGGACTTGACCAGTACCAAATGAGAGAATTTGTCAAAGGAAGGTCAATATTGTCTAGCGGCATTACCAACACTTCCATTGCTTACTGGGCTTTTTGAAGACGTTTGGGGTAAACTAGACCTAACAAACAGCACAGAACACTAGGATTGATGGCTGTGAACAAACTTTATGGGACCATGGGAATCTTGGCCACACCCATAAGTGATCTAGCTCGGGGTGGCCAACCAGTTAGAGGCAAAGAACCAAAATAGTGGTGGATAGAGTGCAAAGAGCTGCATATAAAATATAAATACATATGAAATAAAGAAAAATAAATGGTATGTGATTCAATGCCCACCCTCATAGCCAGGCACTCCTACCACTCCCTGCTTTTAATGAATGCCCTGCCCCCTGCCTGCAGAGCCACAGGTTAGCCACCCTGATCTAGGTAACTAAAATCATGCCAAATTACAGATGATGATGGATGAGAGTGTTCCGGATTAGAGAGGTTCAACCTGTATTAATGTTCAGATACTTAATTCTCTGGAAGGTAAGGTAGTTCTACAGGTTCGTAGTAGGCAACAGTTATAAAATTACTGGTTTCGACTTTGTATCTGTCTTTCAGACTTGCTTTAACTGTGGACTCTTGTGGCACATGCTAGAAAGCTTGTCCCATTAGAACTTAACCTAGTTGCATCCCCCCCCCCGCCACCCCTTTAAAGTCATGAATTCTAAATGCTATGCTCAGACTGCTTCTACCCTTGCCCTCTTCCCTCAGAGGTGGCATGGTAATGAGGCAATTTGAAGCAGACTAATGTGCATGTTCAGCACCTCATTAGCATAATCATGGCCACGCGAATTTCACAGTGCAGACTTGGAATTGCAGGTTGACAATGTGGATGGGGGCAGCTTTGAAATAAGTGCCTCACTTCAACATTCCCTTACTCTAATCTACTTTTGAGGGAGAAAGGGAATGTAAAAGTGGGGCACTTATTTTGAAGTTGCCCCCATGTACCCTGTCAATCTGCAGATTCGAAGTCTGCACTCTGAAAGTCGCACAACCACCATGATGCTAATGAGGTGGTGAATATGCATATTAGGACCTCATTAGCCTGCTTCGAATGGCCTCATTTCCGTGCTACCTCTGACAGGATGAGGTGAGTGTAGGAGCAGCCTCAGTCTATGCACTTGACTATGGCATATCTAGAAGAAAACCAAGTGACATATCAGTAACTGTTTTCAGTTAAATTGAAAGTAGTGTTCTTCTGTTTGTATATGTACAAACTCAGGTCCTGTTCTACTCAAAACCCTTTTTTTTTTTTTTTTTTTTTTCCCTCTTTTCCTCGACCCCATCCTCTTTTTAGTTCTTTTCAGTCAATGTGGACTACAGCAAACTGAAGAAGGATCGTCCTGACTTCTAAAGAACAAATTCTCCCGTTACAAGCTGCACAGACTGAAGGTCTTCCAGAAGCTGTCCGCACAACTGATAATCATCCAGGAAATGTTAATTAAGCTTGCCTCACATTGCACTTTTAATCACATGCTGAAAGTAGCTTGTTGGGGCTTAATAAACATCTGAAACTTGTGGAGTATCTATTTTTATTTCATGAAATAACATCAGACCGCTGATACTGACAGTTGCATGGTCCAGATGTCTGGTCTGTAAATGTTTCCGGAAAAACAAAACTAGCTTATCTGCTCATAAAACAACCTCTAAAATAAGGCAATTAGCTTCTGTTTAAGAAAATACCTCTTGAACAGTAGTTAAAATAATATTGTGTCTCTGGTATTCTCAGAAGTTCATGGAGTAATACTATGAATAATAGCATATTGTGCATGGCTCTGTATAAAAGAAGAAATACCATATCAGCAATCAACTGTTCAGAGCACAGTGTTTCCCAAACTAATTTGGCCACGGGACACTTTGGGCTTGGAATATACTGACGGAATATGTACATGCTTGTGTGGGGCAGGAGAGGGTTTTATACCAAGAAACTACCACACTTAATCATCAAAAGTTGATTTAAAAGTTAGTTTTTTTGACGTTTTTTTATTTTACAAAGGACGAAAAAAACAGAGGATAATCTGAATGAAAAGGTAATGTACTTCTGATAGACGGATGATTAGGAACCCTATAATAAAGTACAAAAGTTAAATACCAACCCAGAACGTCAATATCACAGTGTAAAGAAGGATAGTTAGTGTTGTTCTTTTGGGCAAAAATAGTATGATAATCAGAAAAAGGACTGTCCTTCCTTAAGGTTTAAAAAACACTTTTAAGAAAAGTAATGCAAACCATATTGAGTATGGGGAAAAATATTTTTATATTTTCTTTTACAAATTTTTTTTTTTTTTTACAGGAAACTACTGGAAAGTAAGTGACATTTGATGGTTTTTTAATGGGAAGAGTATTTTTGCATCTGTTTTGGCATGACATGCATAATTACACTATTATGAATGCATTGTAAATGTTAAGATACTTAGTCTAAATACTATTCCAGTACCTCAGTATTTTTGATATGCACATAATTTCTTTAATATTTTAGAAAGACAAATGTCACTAGTATTGACATTTTTTTCATAGAACAGCTATTTACCTTGCATGGAACACCAGTTTGGGAAATGCTGGTTTAGAGTGAAGGGATCTATTGACTATGAGAAGAGAAGGCAACTTAAAATCTAGGCAGTTGCCTGACTAGCATGTCAAGATAGACATGAAAATAAAGAGATTGCAGCAGCTTGTTGGTGAGGAGCTATTTTGTGTGACCATTTCTGAAGCACAGGTTTCAGGCAGCAGAGCCCAGAAATCCAAAAAACAGACGCAGGATTTTCAGCTGGATAGAGGTGGCTTAGGAGATAAGATTTCTGCCAAGAGACTGCAAACCTCCAGGTAATTTAGTTTATAATAGCATTTAAAAAGTCTTTACTATACTTCATTATTAAACAATCCTTTAGTTCAAAGGGAAAAAAATGTAGTATTAAGGCATCTCTAATAATTTATGCTTCATAACAGTTGTGAGCAGACTGCTCTTTTGGGAGACTGTTTCTGTAAATACATGTGATCTCTTTACAGCCTAGCATAGGGTACAGTGGTGGAAGCGTCAGAGAGAATTTAGCAAAAGAAACTGAGGTAGACAATCTTTCATCTTCAGGCTCAGATTGAGGCATGTTTGTTCTTGAACTGCCTGCAGAAGTAAAGATCAGTTTGCTCGAAAACTCAGGCTTTATTCAGCAAAGTGCTTGAATGCATGTTTGTCTTCAAGAATGTGCAGTTTTACAAAAATCATTGGGTGTACTCACAGGCTTCAAGTTTAAATATGTGCTTTGCAATATTGGGCCATAAGTAAAATTTACTTGTCTGGACCGAGTGGCTTTTTGTCCCAGGATGCTCATCTTAATCCCTGTGCGTTACTTTAATTCTATGGCCACTGAATTTGAAAAATCTTTTTGGCTAGGGTTACACTACAGCAGTCTGTGGATAGAAGTCACTGTCAGAGATTTCCCAACAAAGCTTCTGTCAACAGAGTTCGGCCACACACACAAGCCAAGCAGAAGAGCACTCTGATCTGTCAAGAGAGCAGCCAGGAGCACAGCAGATAGGGCTGTCCATTGTTCTGGATGCCTTGTCTGTGAAGAGAAGGCCCTACTAGATCATCCATGCTACTTTTTTTGTCAACAGAATCTGACAACAGCGTTGTGCCTCATGGCTGAATGGTAGAATGCTGCCAGCAAAAGTACTGAGTTTTGTTGACAGACTGTTGGCAAAATGCATTGTGTTGGGATGTTCCACCAATTTTTTTCTTATTTTTTGGTTTGACAAAATGGGTTTTGTCGGCAAATCTCGCTAGTGTAACCGTAGCCTCTGATTTTTAGATCTTCATGCTTTTATCAGCCATTGAAATTTGTTAACAGATCTTGAAATGACATTGTACAAGAAAATGATGTACCACGTATCGTATACCATAATGTTGAACCAGTTATGAAGCAGCTACTGCTACAGTAAAGTCACCACATTATTCTGTGTGCTTGTTGCTTAAGCTAACTACCCACGTGTGGCTTGTAGGTTAGCATATTTGGTTTTTTGTTTTTTATGTTGTGAACATCTAGCATGGAAGACAGTTTTACATGGTTAAAATCCAACTTGTTCTCAAGTTTTAAAGTTTTAATTTTGAACTTAATTTTGAAATTTTCAAACCAAATGAAAACTATCAAAACAAAAAGCAGTCAAGTAGCACTTTAAAGACTAGCAAAATAGCTTATTAGGTGAGCTTTCATGGGACAGACCCACTTCTTCAGACCATAGCCAGACCAGAACAGACTCAATATTTAAGACACAGAGAACCAAAAACAGTAAGCAAGGAGGACAAATCAGAAAAAGATAATCAAGGTGAGCAAATCAGAGTGGAGGGGTGGGGTGGAAGGTCAAGAATTAGATTGAGCCAAGTATGCAGACGAGCCTGTATAGTGACTCAAAGTTCCCATCACGATTTAAACCATGTGTTAATGTGCTGAATTTGAATATAAGAGCCAGCTCGGCTGCTTCTCTTTGCAGAACGGTGCAATAATTCCTCTTTAGTAACACATGTACCTTTAGGTCATTGATGGAATGCCCCATTCCATTAAAATGTTGACTAACTGGTTTGTGGATCTGGAGTGTTTTTGTGCCGCTTGACCCTTTGTCTGAGGGAGTTAGAAGTCTGTCTAATATACAAAGTATCTGGGCATTGTTGGCACATGATGGCATATATGATGTTAGTAGGTGAGCATGAGAAAGTGCCCATGATTCTGTGAGTTACCTGGTTAGGTCCAGTGATGGTATTTCCAGAGAAGATATGTGGACAAAGCTGGCAGCGGGCTTTGTTGCAAGGAAAGGTTCCAGGACTGGTGTTCCTGGGGTAGAGACTGTGGTTGTTTTGATAGTGTATAGACTAGCTCGGCTTCCTCTTACTATTCAAATGAAAACTGGTATGCAAGTTACCACCCTTAAAGTAAATATTTCCAAAGCTGGCAGGTGATGTGAAATACCACCTCTTGCTATTTCAATACACCAAGCTATGTAGTCTTCCTATACCCTGAAAAGATATATTGTGAGCACGCTGAGACTCATGAAGTTCTCGCATACTGATATAAATGGGTAAAGAATATATGAACTACTTACAAAGTCTCCTACTGGAAAGTATGATTCAAGTGTAGTATTAATTATGGATTTGTTTTAGATGTGTAGATTCAAAGTTAATTAGGTGGGTTAGTTATTTTAATGTAACTTTCATTTATTAAGCTGCGTGTAAAAAAAAAAAAAAAAAAAAAAAAAAAAAGAAAAAAGTACTTAAATTTATAATTAAAAATTGCACAATAATGGGGAAGATCTATTATGGCTGGTCAATGAGTAATGGACAATGAAACAAGCTTTTAGTAGCAGCTTTGTAAACTGGAAGGTATCTTGGTGGACAGAAACTTAATGAATCTGGCACATAGAATAGAAAAATGTTTCTTTCGCGTTTGATGATAGTCTCTAGGACTATTGTTCACAGAAAGCTTTCAGAAGAGATACAAATCCTCATGCTGCAGGTCTTATGTCAATGTCCAACTACTGGTGCTTGGAGAAAATATTCCTGGAATCAAGTTATACCATAACTGCCTACTATAGGTTTGTATTTTACATGTTTGTCTGAATATCTAATACTAATCTCTGCCAGAAACACAATTGTGGGCTAGAAAGACAACTGAGCTAAATAAGTGTGCCATTTTGTAGCAAGATACTTTCAAATTCTGTTAACTAGGAAATGGACCAACTGAGAATACGAGATGATTACAGTCCTTATGATAGGAAAGATGGGTTTAAGCAAGGGAATTCAGCAATAAGAATTTATATGAATTTGTATTTTTGTGGAAAGCTAGTTTATAGCTAAATATAACTTTTAAGGATTCATAGTTTGCAGAGAGAGCTGATTTGCATTTTAACTTAAATATCAGGCAATTTTTTCCCTTCATTTTTTACCCTCCCCTACCCCTCCCTTCTGTTTTCCATTTTCTCACTTTTGAGATTTCAGCGGATGTCCTGAAGATGAAAGAGAGTCTCATGCATAAAACCTGGTTCAGTGTACTCAACACAATCTTCAAGTCACTGCAGGGGTTTTCAAACCTACTGCTCTTGGAATCAAAGCTCTGTAATCATCCTTCAAATGCAACTGGAGCATTAAACCATTCCCGCTCGAAGGCCGTGTCTACATGTGCGCCAAACTTCGAAATGGCCATGCAAACTCAAAACAAGTCCCCTTATAAAGTGTTTTCCAGGATGTGTGTCTGATGTTTCTGAAACTCAAAACAAGCACACTTAGGCTACGTCTACACGTGCCTCAAACTTTGAAATGGCCATTTGCGTGGCCATTTCGAAGTTTGGGGCACATGTAGACGTAGCCTAAGTGTGCTTGTTTTGAGTTTCAGAAACATCAGACACACACATCCTGGAAAACACTTTATTAACCCTTGAAGGTTTTAATTGCTAGTCCTTTACTAGGACAACAGGAATGTGTCCATTACTACTATTCATAAAGCATCACCTACTGTGTTTTTATCCAGAAATGTCATGATATGGACATCAGAAAGACCTGGTTCCTAGCAAGACCCAGGTAGAGAAGCCGTTTTATATATCACATCATCACAGAGCATGCTTTTTGAAGGTTTTTGTAGTGCAGTAATTTTAAGAAAAAACTAAATTACTAACTCTTATCACTACTGCAGAAATAAAAAATGTTTGCTGTGTTTGTTGAAGTATTTAAACCACAAACATGTCTCGCTGCACTCCAGAAAACAAGATAGCTCATTCTAACCCACTTCATTGTTTTAGAGCTGGCCCTGTTAATGGCAGTGTACAGGACACAAAAATAGTCATTCCTCATTTAAATACTAGTTTTGGGGGGAAAATTATCTTAAAATTTGTTTGTTCTGGGCCACACATGTTCAAAGTTTAGTTATAAAGAGCTGATTTGCCATCCAAACATAAAATAGTGCCTGGAAAAACAAATAATTTTTATTTCTTCTCCCTTTCATATTTGAAAAATGCCAAATGGCTGACATGATTTTTATAAAACTTTTAGAAAGCATCTCTTTGCAGTCTGTAGATGAGAAATTTAATACCTAAAATTATACTTTAAAATTATAAAAAATGATTGAATGAAAATATCAACCCAAACAATAATACAGCATTAGCCTCAAACTGCCATATTATTTTGTTCCTTGGTCCCATTTTTTTAAAACTCTCATGTCAATCTGTGTTTTTTCTTAAGGTTCCAACCTTACATAATTTAAAAGCATGCTTAACTTTATGGGGTCTGAACAGACCTTATGAAGTCAATGGGGCAGCTCAAAAAGTTCACCATGTGCTTGA
Organism: Carettochelys insculpta; assembly: GCF_033958435.1. Classification (NCBI taxonomy): domain Eukaryota; kingdom Metazoa; phylum Chordata; order Testudines; family Carettochelyidae; genus Carettochelys; species Carettochelys insculpta. The sequence goes on from NC_134138.1 coordinate 227,763,103, forward strand.
GTTTTGGCATGACTGAGACCAAAGTGTGCGTAAGAATACACAAACCTTTTTGGTCATCTCAAGCCTTGATATTTTTCATGTATTTCAGATATTCCACCCCCTTAGTTGTGGAAATTTCAAAATCAACTAAGCTAGGGAAAGCTGGTCTATGTGCTTTATTCCTCTAAACTATCACCATACTTTTAATGGTACTACAGATACCTTTACTACTAGCTGTAACTGTCTGGTATTAGCACACCTCCACTAGTACGTAAAATAGTCTGGTTTCTCTCCATATAGGCAGAGAATGGGTAGCACCTAGTGTAGACATGGCCTCTAGGGCTTGTTAAAAGCTGTACAGTGAGGATTTTCCTATTATACTTTGTGTCAGGAGCAATATATTATCAAGAAATAATTGTTATAACCTCTACAAGTACTGTCTGAATTACTGGATTTTGCTAAACTGAAGGCATCTGGCTTTTATGTTCTTGTCCACATTTTCAACCCATATCTTTGATAATGGAGTTTTACAAAGCAAATCAGTTGGAAGCCAACAGCTTCCTGTGTACTTTTGATACATATAGTATTTGTTCACATAGGAATTGGATGAGCTACACAGTGATTCTTATGTTGTGATTTCCAGTTTTAGGTCTTTGTCATGCCTCTCAGGAATATCCTGGAAGCATCTCACCATCATGTACCTTTAGCCCAAGAGAACCTTGCCTGTCCCTGTTGTGGATCAGCTCCCTAAGACCACTATCCACTGGCAACACAGGCACTGCCTTCCAGACCGTCACACAGGCTTCTCGGTAGAAGCTGTTTACCCTGAGTTCTGTCTGGAGTGCTCAGCGACTGTTCCATTGACCATTCAAAGAACTCTCACAAACATTGTTCTCAGGGAAAAAGTATACAGGTTTTTGTCAGAGTCAACTCAGGACAGTTCATGGAACGTATGTGTGTTTTGAAAACAGTAACTTTATGATCAAAGAACTGGGATTCAAGAGATGATGTGTGAATATTGAAAACAGTGACATGCTTCCTCAAGACTTAACATATTTCTCTATATCCTACGAGAAAACTTGTCCCAAGTTCTTTTCATTGTTTTCAATGAAGTTGACTGAGACTCCTTTCTCATAAATCAAGCACACTAGCAGCTTGTCTTTACAGATGGAAGAAATCATTTATACATCAGATACAGTTCCAAAAGTTCATTCAGACTCCTAAACGGGATAATTCCTGTTGATGTTTTTTTAAACTTCAGCTTCTATTCCACCTTGCCTTTCAGGAATATGTGGATTATCTTTGGGAGTCCTATCTGAATTTACTGACATGGCTTGCAATGTGCACATATGTGTATACACACAATTCTTCACATACTGTATTTTTCCATATACCCAGATTGCAATGATGATGATGGCCAGTGTGACAGGCGTGTTTATTGGAGACTTTCTGTAATATTCTTTTGGTGAATTCAAGGGATCCCTTTACTTCTGTGTACCTCTTCCCGTCCCTTGAAGCAGGCATCAACAGGTCCTAGGTTACAGTCCCCAAGACAGCGAAAGTAAGAATCAAATCACTTGATTGGAATCTAAGGCCATCTTTACACTACATCCTATGTCACAAAAACTTACATTGTTCAGGGATGTGAATATTCTACTTCTTCCTGAGTGAAATAAATTTCACCTGCATAAATGTATGTTTGTGCACAGAGCTACATTGGCAGGAGAGATTCATCTGCCAACATAGCTCATGCCACTTGTGGAGCTGTACATATGGGCAAGGCTTAAAACAATGCACACTCTAAGGAAAATTTATAGAATCTTGCCATAGTTACAAAACTAGTTCAGATCCACCAGTGATAGTAATGTTGCGAGCCCTTATACCAGGGGTCAGCAACCCCTAGCATGGGTGCGAAGCATGTCATGTGAGCCAATTTTCACCAGCAGCAAGGTGGAAGGTCAGTTCCACCCTTCCTCCCTCATGCTCCAGATAATGCTATCAACTACCACCTAAACAGTAAAGCTCTGCATCTTAATTTATTAAGAAAGCTCTTATTTATTAACGAAGGACTATTAGTGACTTTAAAAAGTATCACCGGCACTCATACGTAGAGGTCAAAAGATCAAATTTCAGCAGTCGCCTCAGAAATGTTGCTGTCGTCTGTCTCATACTGATCGGTCAATGCCCAATTTATTTAATGCCACAATGTTATGTGCATGTCCTTACCAGGAGCTCTTATGTAAATGGAAAGTGCAGTGCTCTGTGGTGGTAATCCCATTGTGCAATTTGCCACCCTCCAGTGCCAGGTGTTTTTAGAAGTTTTTGTAATGCTTGGTAGAATTGACATGAGTCACTGAGGAGTGACTGAGTGTATTGGATCAGCTTCCCATAATGTAGTGCTCTCAGTCCCATACTTTGATCTGCATTCCATAATATGTCATTCCTTCTTTTCAAAATCCCCACAAATCCACATGTCCCTCTTTGCTGTCTGCCTTCTCTGACAGAAGCATGGAGCTTGCACAGCTTTGCACTATTGTCATGGATATGGCAAGTAAAAGGCACGTGATCCTGCAGTATTTGCAGAGGTGCAAGAATAGCTGCAGGAACGTGATGATTCTGGGTTTAAGAAAGAATCACTGACTAGTGGGATTGTGTTATGCAGGTTTGGGATGATGATCAGTGGCTGCAGAACTTCCAAATGTGTAAGGCCCCATTTCTGAATCTGTGTGCTGAACTTGCTCTAGCTGTTCAGAGCATTGACACCAAAATGAAAACCATACTGATATTTCAGAATGAGTGGTGATTGCACTGTGGAAACTTGCAACTCCAGATTGATTCTCAACTGACCTGTAACAATTTTAAGTAGGGAAATCCAGCACAGAAGTGCTTCTCATGCAAGTGTGCAGTGCTGTTAAATGCATACTGTTATGCAGGACTGCAGTTCTGGCAATAAGCAGGGCATAAAGGATGACTTTGCAGCAGGGAGGTTCCCAAACTGCAGTGGGGCGATAGATGGCATGCATATCTTCTATTTTAGCCTCAGACCTCTTTGCCAGAGCACATCAAAAGAAAGGGTGGGGTTAGGCAAGCACTGGATGCCTTACCAACATCAAACTGGGCTGGTTTTTGAAGGTACAAGATGCACACATCTTTAAGAATGCAGGCCTGTTCCGAAATGGGTAAGCAGAGATTTTATTTTCTGACTAGTATCAGAGAGGTAGCCATGTTAGTCTGTAGCTTCGAGAACAACAAGAAGTCTTGTGGTACCTTATAGACTAACAGATATTTTGGAGCATAAGCTTCGTGGGCAAAGACCTGCTTCATCAGATGCATGAGTTTGCGGGGGGGGGAGTTCAAAGAGGTATTTAAAGAGTGGGGTCCCAGTAAGAGGGAGGGCCAGAGCTGACAAGGTCTATTCTGCAAGGTGGAAATGGCCAGTATCAACAGTACTTATCAAAAGAGGAAAAAACAAGTCAGATGAGACAGTGGGATGTGAGCCTTTGTCAGAGTCTAATGGGGAGATGATAGCACCCAGAGCAGAGAAACTGCCTTTGTAAGCAGCAAGCCACTCCCAGTCTCTCTTTAATCCATGGTTAATGGAGTCAAATTTGCAAATAAATTGCAACTCAGAGATTTCTCTCTTTGATTGTTAAATTTTTTTTTGTTTCAGGACTGTCACCCTTAAATCTGCCACTGACTGTCCAGGAAGATTGAAGTGTTCCCCCCACAGGCTTCTGCACATTACCATTCCTGATGTCTGATTTATGTCCATTTATTCTTTTACAGAGAGACTGTCCAGTTTGGCCCATGTAAATTGCAGTGGGGCATTGCTGGCACTTGATGGCATATATTATATTAGTAGATGTGCAGGTAAAGGAGCCCCTGATGGTATCGTTGGTGTTAGGTCCTGTGATGATGTCACTGGTGTAGATATGTGAGCAGAGTTGGCAGCAGGGACTGTTGCAGGGGCTGGTTCCAGGCCTAGAGTCACTGGTTTGTGGTTTGTAGTGGCTGGTGAGGATGTGTTTAAGGTTGGCAGGCTGTCTGTAGGCGAGAACAGGCCTGCCTCCCAAGGTCTGTGAGTGAAAGATCATTGTTCAGGATGGATTGCAGATCACTGATGAAGTGCTGGAGAGGCCTTAGGTGGGGGCTGTATGTGATGGTCACTGGTGTTCTCTTGTTTTCCTTGTGAGGTCTGCCTTGTAGCAGGTGGCTTCTGGGTACCCGTCTGGCTCTATCAATCTGTTTCCTCACTTCCTTAGGTGGGTATTGAAGTTTGAGGAAAGCTTGGTAAAGGTCTTGTAGGTGTTTCTCTGTCTGATGAATCAGAGCAAATACAGTTGTACCTTAGTGCCTGGCTGTAAACAATGGATCGTGTAGTATGCCCTGGATGGAAGCTGGAGGCGTGTAGATAAGCATAGTGGTCTGTTGGTTTTCAGTATAGGGTGGTATTTATGTGACCATCACTTATCTGCACAGTGGTGTCCAGGAAGTGAATTTCTTGTGTGGACTGGTCTAGGCTAAGGTTGATGGTGGGGTGGAAACTGTTGAAATCACGGTGGAACTCTTCAAGAGCCTCCTTACCATGGGTCCAGATGAAGATGTCATCAATGTAACACTGGTAGAGGAGGGGCGCTAGGGGACGAGAACTGAGAAAAGTGTTGTTCCAGGTCAGCCATAAAAATGTTGGCATACTGTGGGGCCATGCGGGTGCCCATAGTAGTGCCACTGATTTGAAGGTATAATTTGTCCCCAAATGTGAAATAGTTGTGGGTGAGGACAAAGTCACAAAGCTCCGCCACCATTTGTGCCTTGGCCTCATCAGGAATAATGTTCCTAACAGCTTGGAGTCCATCTTCATGTGGGATATTGGTGTAAAGGGGCTCTACATCCATGGTGGCCAGGATGGTGTTTTCAGGAAGGTCAGCAATGGATTGTAGTTTCCTGAGGAAGTCGGTGGTATCTCGAAGAAAGCTGGGGGTGCTGGTAACATAGGGTCTAAGTAGACAGTCCACATATCCAGACAATCCTGTGATGAGGGTACCAATGCCTGAGATGATGGGGCGTCTGGGATTTCCAGGTTTATGGATCTTGGGTAGCAGGTAGAATAAACCTGGTTTGGGTTCAAGGGGTGTGTCTGTGTAAATCTGTTCCTGTGGTTTTTATAGGGACGCAGTTGAGCATATATCTGTTAGTCTGTAAGGTGCCACAAGACTTCTTGTTGTTCTATTTTCTGACTAGTGCATTATCATTGGGAATTCATAACTTGGAGGTTTTACCAGAGGTGTTTTTTGTTACATTCAATGCAATTTCCATGTTTAGTCAACCACATATGCTACCATGTCTGGCTAGATATGGAAACCAGCATAGATTTATTTGCACCCAATTTACAGTTTTGTGAAGTCATTAATGTATCTTTTTACTATACAAATATGACAAAAAATACAGGCAATAATCAGCAGCAGTAGCATTTGTCTTCACCTATGTGAATGAGGAAAATAATCCATTAACTGAAAATTCCTTGAGTGAAGAGTCAACTGATTAGTTTATTAATGTAGCAGTGGGAGGCTGGGTAAGAGCTTTTGCTTGTATTCTCACTTGCTGTAATGCTTTGAGATGGAGGCTAATATTTCTTCATGGTCTTCTATAGTTTTGTTAGGATTCTGTACTTTTGGGACTGTTTCTTTCAGAGCTAATAGTTAAGGCTGAAGTTCCCAACAGCAGGATCTTCTGAGACCATCTTACTGATTAATCAGAGGTCTGAGAGCAATCATCTGCATTTCTTATCTCTTATCTCCTCTGGATTCCTGGGATATTTAATTCCTTCTTTTTACTTTTCAGACACAATCAGGAATGCGTCTGCTATACCCACTTTGGGGAATGCAGACTGAAAGCTGAAGGATTCATGAGAGAGGATGGGAACAATTGCACCCAAGCTTCTGTCAGTTTGATTGCTCCATTGCTTGACACCCACATGCAACTGCAGTTAGCTGAATGCTAGTGTGAACCAACTGTAAAAGAAATTTCAACTGACCTAGCATTTTAAGACTAACAGAGGATGTTTTTTAAACATCTAAAAGAGCATGCATCATAAAATAGAACAGGAATACAATTCTTTGGGAAGACTTCACATGTATTGACAATAGTTTACAATTTAGATACCTCATATAATATTTCTAGGTACATTTATTTGAATTATTATGAACAAAAGAGTACAATGTGACATTAACAGTGCATCACACTAATATACGGCTTACTTTCTCTTCAGTAGACCTGCACAATACATAGCACATTGGCAAACAAATTTATAGTCTAATTTTTTTCATATGCAAGAAGACTAAGAACATCAAATGCTTTCTAATATTAGTTTTCTTACTATGAATGAAACAAACTGCAGGAAAGATAATGAGAATACATTCATTCTACTCTAGTATACCAGTGCCTCCCCCCTGAAATTTAATGAGAGTTGCATTGGTATAACTGAGTGGAGAATTTGGACCTCAGTATTTAAAACCAGAACAAAACTCAGATTTCCTCAGTACTGGTAGCAAATCTCAATAATCTTGCCAGGTCCAGCAGCAGAAAATGAATTAGTATTGAAGAAAATTTTATTGATTTTTATTGTCCTAGTTCTAACACAGAGGGCCAAATTCTCCCATGAAACCAGTGAAATTTTATTACAGACTGTGGGATTTCATTAGAGTAAATAAGAGAAAAAATTGGTTCAGCTGTTGTTCCCATGTAACATCTGACCTAGCCCATAAGCTCTGTGTGTTTGGGACCTTACAGTAAATTCACTCCTGTACTTAAACCACTTTGCTGAACCGTGCTAAAAGTGACCATGGATCCAACAGCAAATTCCCTCCTGTGCAGACTACGTGCTGTTCCCTGTATAGAGACAACTGTACACTAACACTATGGAAGAATCCACAGGATGGGGGAGGGTGGGGGGCTAGCCTAATACAGGTTGAAACTCTCTCTGCCAGCATGCTTGGGGCCTGACCAGTGTCAGATGAGACAATTTGCTGGATGACAGGAGGTCAATATTTTCTAGCACATTACCAACAATTCCACTGCTTATTGGGCTCTTAGAAGACATTTAGGCTACGTCTACACGTGCACCCAACTTCGAAATAGCTTATTTCGATGTTGCGACATCGAAATAGGCTATTTCGATGAATAACGTCTACACATCCTCCAGGGCTGGCAACGTCGATGTTCAACTTCGACGTTGCTCAGCCCAACATCGAAATAGGCACAGCGAGGGAACGTCTACACGCCAAAGTAGCACGCATCGAAATAAGGGAGCCAGGCACAGCTGCAGACAGGGTCACGGGGCGGACTCAACAGCAAGTCGCTCCCTTAAAGGGCCCCTCCCAGACACACTTTCATTAAACAGTGCAAGATACACAGAGCCAACAACTAGTTGCAGACCCTGTATATGCAGCACGGACCCCCAGCTGCAGCAGCAGCAGCCAGAAGCCCTGGGCTAAGGGCTGCTGCCCACGGTGACCACAGAGCCCCGCAAGGGCTGGAGAGAGAGTATCTCTCAACCCCCCAGCTGATGGCCGCCATGGAGGACCCCGCTATTTCGATGTTGCGGGACGCGGATCGTCTACACGTCCCTACTTCGATGTTGAACGTCGAAGTAGGGCGCTATTCCCATCCCCTCATGGGGTTAGCGACTTCGACGTCTCGCTGCCTAACGTCGATTTCAACTTCGAAATAGCGCCCAACACGTGTAGACGTGACGGGCGCTATTTCGAAGTTACTGCCGCTACTTCGAAGTAGCGTGCACGTGTAGACGCAGCTTTAGTGATAAATTACAGCTAACAACAGCAGAGAACACTGAGAGCCAAGACTGGTGGCTGGAAACAAACTTTATGGGATCACAGAAACTTGACCGCACCCATGATAAGCAGTCATATGGCTAACTAAAATCATAACAGATTACAGAGTTTGCTGGATGAGAGAGTTTTGGATTGGAGAGGTTCAACCTGTAGAAAGGGCAGGCCGGAGGACGGCAGTGACAGGGTAGGCAGAAATGGGTGTGGCTGGAGATGATCAGTGATTTTCAGCTAATGAAAGCTGTATATAGGGGCTATAAAAACAGATGGACAAGATAGGGAAGCCCTAGAGTAGCAACAGTAAGTGCTTTATTCCATAGCAGCAGTCAGTTATTGAGGATGTAAGCACCCCAACTTCTCTAGCACTAGTACAATGAGAGTCTGCTTACATATGTCATTTTGTACTCAGATTTGAGAAATGCAAAAGCCACTTCAATCCTGGCACAATAACTAGACACAACTGTTGTTCGTTTGCTTTTGTCATATTAGGATGCAGTTAGAATTAGGTCACCAGAAAGAAAAAAGTGTAATATTTCTACTGAGTGAGGTGGTTTCTTCAAAATAAAATGTGAAAAAGATGCAAGTGACTCATATTTGGAGAAGGATTGGTGACTCATATACAAAATTTCTCAAGATTATCACTGGTTTTTCATTCCTTGAAATGTGTGGAATAAATAAAAATTAAAAGAACTTGTTAAAGATGTACCTTGAAAACCAATACTTAATTTTGATCCACATAAATAATTAGTTCTTGTGAACTATGTCATAGCTTCAATAGTTTTTTATACTAAAAAAAATCACCAGCTATACAATACATAATCCAAGATTATATGCAATTATATGTATTTTAATGCAAAATACCTCTTGAAATGTGCTTTACAATTGAATACTCCTAGTAAATTTGAAATGAAAAGGAGAAGGGGGAAGAGAATAAAACTTTGATTCTTGAAGTGAGAATGTTCGAAAAAAAGAAAAGGTTGCTTTTTCCCCCAAAACTAGTATTTAAATGAGGAATGACTATTTTTGTGTACTGTACACTGCCATTAACAGGGCCAGCTCTAAAACAATGAAGTGGGTTAGAATCAGCTATCTTATTTTCTGGAGTGCAGTGAGACATGTTTGTGGTTTAAATACTTCAATAACACACTAAACATTTTTTATTTCTGCAGTAGTGATAAGAGTTGGTAATTTAGTTTTTTCTTAAATTACTGCACTACAAAAACCTTGAAAATGCATGCTCTGTGATGGTGTGATATATAAAACAGCTTCTCCACCTGGGTCTTGCTAGGAACCAGGTCTTTCTCAGATGTCCATATCATGACATTTCTGGATAAAACATAGTAGGTGGTGCTTTATGAATAGTAGTAATGGACACATTCCTGTTGTCCTAGTGAAGGATTAGCAATTAAAACCTTCAAGGGTTAATAAAGTGTTTTCCAGGATTTATGTGTCTGATGTTTCTGAAACTTAAAACAAGCACACTTAGAGCGGGAATGGTTTAATGCTCCAGTTGCATTTGAAGGATGATTACAGAGCTTTGATTCTGAGAGTAGTAGGTTTGAAAACCCCTGCAGTGACTTGAAGATTGTGTTGAGTACACTGAGCCAGGTTTTATACATGAGACTATTTCATCTTTAACTTATATATGCACGTAGATATATGTAATACAAAGTGTCCAGTCTAAGAATGCATCTGAAAATCTGTATAAATATGTTACTTCCTTGCCCTTTGATTGTAGATTGTAAGAAAAAAGAGTGCCCTTTTGGAAGTCTCAAAGGAAGATATTTATTACACTCAAGATAAAGAGTATGAACAGACAGAAACAAGAGCCTACTCACTCACAGATGGGAAACTGAGGGATGTAAAATGTGTAGCAGAAGTATAATGCTGTCATGCATTGTAAATTAGTGTCATAAGAAAATGGCTTTGCACATGAAAATCAACATTGACAGTTGAATGGATTTTTCTTGTATGTTGCAACCACTGAAAATGAGGAAAGCTCAATGACAGCACTATATAAAAGTGTATAGATTTTTCCTCCGAGGTCTCCATATTTCTTGTCTTCAGTCTTTATTCTTTCATCCCTTCCTCACTTAGAAAACTGGAGTTTCTGCTTACTAGGTTGGGAAATCTTTACTCATACATCTTCTGCTTTTCAGCAGCATTTCTCAAGCTGGGCTGTACTGGTTTTTGATTTTTTGGCATGTTGGGACTACTGGCTGCTTGTGTGTTAGAGATGGAACTTTCCCCATCAAAATAGTGATAGTAGTGACACCAAGATTCTGAATAGGTAAGAAAGCAAACTGATCAAAGTAAAGATTTCCAGAAATTGCAATAAATGGCTCACTGAATATTAAACTATAGCTGGAATGTAAACAATGCACACTGTGGAAGTTGATTGTTTGAAAATAATATCTGCAGGAAAAAATCATACTATGGAAAGAGCAAAATATTCAACAATTGGAATTCCTGAAAGTGTAATCTCGTAGTGTTGGTTGCCCTTTTTCAGAATGTATGGTTTTTTGAGACTCTCACAAAAGCAGATTTGTTTTAAAAAGGAATGCAAAAGGAAAAAATAGGCTTATGTACATCTTTGTTTTATGATCACTAATCTAGGACTCACAGATATGAGGCGGTGAGATGGGCTATGACTTGTCAATAGTTTTTGGAGTTTTACTTGCTCTAAATTGATTTTGTGGAGATTGGTATGATCGAAAGCACATATAAGTTAATAGAAAGACTTCTACCACTTTCACTGGGCTTTGGATCAGGCTCTTAATGTGTAAAATCCTCCTCCTCCTCCTCCTCCTAGGCATCCTTCAGTCTGCGTAGACTGTGGATCACGCCCTTCGTAACTCCATTTAAGATCATCATTTGCAGCATTGACTGTGGAGGCCCACATGAGAGTGACAGTCCTTGCTACATCTGCTGCATATGTAGTGGATGTCTGGCATGTCCCTTGCTGTTCTTTCTACGGGCTCACTTCTCCTCTGCCAGCTATCTGATCTTCATCTCGCCCTTCTGAAGAATGTGTAAAATAAACCTGTTGGATCAGCCTAGAAAAAATAGAGCAGAATGAGGAAGAACAGAAACTGCAATGGTGCAGAATTGCGCTCTGGTACCTATAAGACAGATTTGCCATTTCCTTGAGACAGACAGATCAAATCCACAGAGTGTCCACATTCCCAAGGCTTTCTGTCAAGTGTAAATCTGCAGAATGTGGCACCTTTGTCAACAGCATTCTGCCGCTCCCCCATGAGGCAGAATGCCTTTGTTGACAGAAAGCCAGTCTGGATGTTCCAGGGGGTCTTCTGTTGACAGACAGGGCTTCTGGGACACCGCGCAGCCCTGTCTGCTATGCTTCCCGTTGGCTGTTTTGTCAAGAGAGCGGCTGGGCGGTCTGGTTGCTCTCTGTTGACAGAGCGGATCACTCTTTCGATCCACTTTGCAGTCTGGCCACAATCTGTCAACAGTTTTGTCAGAAGATATCTTCCGACAGTAACTTCTGTTAACAGATTGCTTTACTGTAAACATAGCCAAAGAGACAAAGATGTAGGACAGGCAGCCAGCTTCTCCAAGTCCAGGGGACCTGAGAGAGGGGTTTTATAGATATTTTCTATGGGCATCAGGTCATATTTTCATATTGATAAAATTAAGCCTGGGAAGTTCAGCTTCTGTAGAGTCTCAGATTCAGCCACATTTATTCTGTTTAATTGTGTCCTTCTGGACTTTCCTCGCTATTCTGTGTGCTGAGTAACCTTGCTTTATTGAAAATGACTTTGTAGAATCATAGGGCTGGAAGGGTCCTCAGGAGGTCATCTAGTCCAGCCCGCTGCTTCAAGCAGGATCACCCCCCACTAACTCATCCCAGCCAGGACCCTGTCAAGCCAGGACTTAAAAACTTCGAGGGATGGAGAATCCACCCCCTCTCTAGGCAACACATTCCAATGCTTTACTGCACTCCTCGTGAAGTAGTTTTTCCTAATATCTAACCTACACCTCTCCCTCTTCAACTTCAGATCATCACTGCTTGTTCTGCCATCTGACACCACTGAGAACAGTTTCTCACCCTCCTCTTTAGAGCTCCCCTTCAGGAAGTTGAAGGCTGCTATTAAATCACCCGTAAGTCTTCTCTTCTGTAAACTAAACAAGCCCAGATCCCTCAGGCTATCCTCATAGGTCTTGTGCTCCAGCCCCTTAATAATTTTTGTTGCCCTCTGCTGAACCTGCTCCAGCACATCCACATCCTTTTTATACTGGTGGACCCAAAACTGGACACAATATTCCAGATGTGGCCTTACCAGTGCCGAGTAGAGGGGAACAACTACTTCTCTAGATCTGCTCGAAATGCTCCTCCTAATGCACCCTAGTATGCCGTTAGCCTTTTTGGCTACAAGAGCACACTCGTATCCAGCCTTTCATCCACCATAATCCCTAGGTCACTTTCAGTCATACTGCTGCTGAGCCCGTCGATCCCCAGCCTATAACAATGCTTGGGATTCTTCCGCCCCAGGTGCAGAACTCTACACTTCTCCTTGTTGAACTGTATCAGATTTATTTTGGCCCAGTCCTCCAATTCTGTCTCTACCCTTCAATGTATCTACCTTTCCCACTAGTTTTGTGTCATCTGCAAACTTGCTGATGGTACAATCCAGTCTCTCATCCAGGTCATTGATAAAGATGTTGAACAACACCGGCCACAGAACCGAGCCTTGCAGCACTCTGCTTAAAACCAACCATCATCCAGATATTGAGCCACTGACCACTACCTATCGGGCCCAACCATCAAGACAGCTTTCTTTCCATCTTATAGTCCAAGGATCCAATCCATATTTCCTTAAGTTATGGGCAAGAATGTCATGGGAGAACATATCAAAAGCTTTGCTGAAGTCAAGGTATATTACATCCACTGACTTTCCCATGTCCACAGAGCCTTTTACCTTGTCATAGAAGCTAATCAGATTGGTGAGGCAGGACTTGCCCCTGGTGAATCCATGTTGGCTACTTTTGATCACTTTTCCCTCTTCCAAGTGCTCCAAAATGGATTCCTTGAGGATTCCCTCCATTATTTTTCCAGGAATGAGGTAAGGCTGACCGGTCTATAGTTCCCTGGATTGTCCTTCTTTTCTTTTTGGATTTATGATTTTTCCAAGGGAATAATTACAGTGTGCCACTTCCAAGAGAGAAGGAGAATGAACTTCTGACTTCTGGAGTGAGATGTGGAAAGATATGCTGAGTGGTGCCACTTCCAGCAACCAACCAAAGGGCTTCATTTTAAGTAGAGCTGCTGCTATCTCAGTTTATGGCCAAGATGGCACACGTAGAATGCTGAAAACTGAAAAAAGAAAGCTGAGACTGAGGAATCTAAAAAGACTTCCAAAAGACCAGCCATTGATCGTATACAGGGAAGGTGGTGCTCTGGGAAGTTGTTTACATACTGCAAATGAAAGCACACACCAGAAGGAAATGTGTATTAAGATGGGTAAAAGGCTACTGGTCAAAGTGCAACTGTGAGCACAAAATAGGTCCTCTGAATTTTGGAAATCGGGTGCTATGTTGCATATTAACCTGGTACCATACAAGTGAACACTGCAGATGTCTTGCTTCAAGTGGTGCTGGATTTTCTGTTATTATTTAACTGGCATGTCTGCTGGCATTATTAAATTTATTAAATTTTTAAAAGTCATGTTTCCATTTCCGAGGACTGATGTAGTATATTACAAATACTAGATTTACCTGGCGTTGCTCAGGTCCTTCAGGATGGGGGCTGAGGGTATGGGGGTGCAGGAGTCAGGACAGGGGCTTGAGGGGCTCAGGACAGGGGTCTGGGGATCTAGGAAGTGCAGGAGTCAACTTTTGAGGTTTTGGGGGGCTCAGGGCAGGGGGATGGATATGTGTGTGGGAGGGTGCAAGAGTCAGGGCTTGGGGGTAAGGAGGCTCAGTCAAGGGGAATGGGGATGTAGAGGGTGCAAAACTTAGGGTTTGAGGGTGTGGGAGGGCTCAGGGCAGGGGCCTGGTGGTGTGCAGGGTGGAGGAGCTCATGGGGGCTGACCTCATCAGGGGCCATGCTGTTTGGGTGATGGTTCCCTGGGGCTGGCCATGGTCGGGACTGCACTTGGCAGGGGACATCTGCACCAGGCAAGGGGTAGCCCCTCTGGGCTGGTGGCAGCAGGGAGGGGGAAAGCAGCTTCCTGGGGCTGGCCATAGTGAGGGCTGTGCTAGGTGGGAGGTGAGTCACTGGGGGGTAGGCATGGCAAGTGTGGTGGACAGGAAGCTTACCTACCCTCTGCCTTCTGCTGGCCCAATGGGAGTATAGCTATCGTGGTCCCCATGTCTGACCCCTTGCTGTCCCATCCCGTGGCCATTACATAGTACAACTGTCTATCCTAGCAGCCCCCTCTTTCTGTTTTATGAAAAATAATTGCATTCCAGGCACATCCCATTGTCCTGGTCCAACCAAACCCCCTCCTTGCTTTAAATTATGATGAGAGGAAGCTGCATACCAAATTTGGTATCCCTTGTTCTTAACATTTAGAAGGAGTTCTTGAACTAATGTATGGACGGACACAGAGATTTACTTGCATGCTCACAGATAAACTCTCAAATATATGGTAGATCAGTGCTATATAACAGTATTCCAGCAGCATTAATGTTGTATTTCAGGTGAAGTTATTCTAACACTTTCACTATAAACCCTACTTTCTCTGGGTTATAAACTGACCATAAATATGTAATCTAGGCTTAAGCTTGATGTACGAAGTCCAACATCTGGAGCACATTCTAAATCAATGGCATAATTTTGGTCATTTTAATATTAGATGAATGTAACAAAATAGACAAGAGATATTTTGTTCACATGTGTCATCCCAAACTCCTTTGATTTGAAATTGAAAGGGTTTACATCATGGTTAAAGATTGGGGTGAAGTCCTAGACCTAGTGAATCATTAGGAGTTTTGTTGTTGACTCTACTGGAGCCAGGATTTCAACTTAGGCTCTTTTAAAATTTTAAGGGCAAACCATTTCAAACTTACTCTAACTTCCTTCTAATACTTACAATTTCAGTAGCAAGATATACTTATGAAACATGCATGAGATGTCTGGTTACTGGAAGGAAACATCCCAGCTGCTTTCTGCTGCAAAGAATTGCAGCCCTGGCAAAAACAAAAGTTACAAGCTTTAAACAGATTACAGTTTATCCAGCTCAGCAATCATCTTGCTCCAGGACAGAGTCAGTGTCACCAGAATCTTTTTCTTGATCTTATTCAAAAAGCATTCAGTAGGGAGGGAGGAAGCTGCCGTCAGTGCAGATGTAAGCTCTATCAGTGAAATGTACATTTTCCAGATAATGCTATTGTACTGTACTTTTTCAGGTAATATTTGGTAGCCGGAGGCAGTCATGTAGCCCAATGCATATGTACAGTTAGCTATGCTTTCTCCCCTCCCTGAAGCTCTGGTTATGCCTCTGGGACATAATAAACCAGAGAGGCAAAAAGAGGCATTCAGCAGAACTTGGATGTCTTTCAACAGTATCTATTTTCTCATTCTGAAAGGTCTACTGTTTTAGAAGCAATAGCACATATACAATGTAGGGTGGAAAGAACAAATGGTATGAAACCCCAAGTTTCCACATACAGTGTTATTTTTGCATGTAACCCTGGAATGCTCTTCTTGATGGAAGATCAAACAAATATATTATCAGCATCCTATATCTCTTTTGTCTGCCATTTATACACCCTGTACTCTTTTTCCATGTAAAACACTTTCCTCCATGTTCAAGTTCAGAAATTCCACCCTCCATAAATGGCTGAGCACATTTCACCTGTGATTGGTACATTCAGTAATCGTCATCTGTTTATATGGTGCAATGTTCATATTTGCCAATGGTGTAGTTTTAATGAATTGTCTGTGGCACATTACAAATTCCAATTTAGATCAGGGCCTTATTGTGCCACTATACATACAAGCCTGACGAAGGGTTGGAGAAAGAATGTATATTATAACAGAGTATTAATAATACAATAACATTAATAATATAAAGACAAAACATTACTATAAATAATGTATTCTATAATGTTACTGAGTAGACGTCTTCATCTTCATTTTATTGGGCCACACGGTCACACTTTTTCTTTCACACTCAGCGGTGCTATCTGATTTTCTGTACCATAGCCCTAGCCTGCAGCTTATTTATTCAGGAAAAAAGGAGATCAGACTTGTAATCCACTGCAGCAATAGTCTTCCAAACTTGATCAGATTTCTTGTTAATCTCCTTGACAAGAATGAGTGTAGTTTCCTCTGCCTTAAGGAATCTTAGAGTTCACTGAATCTCTTGTCTCTAGCACAGCAGGTTATAATTCTCACTTTTGGACTCTTAACAGCTGAAAATATCAAACTGACCCTATTTGTTCTTCATGCTGATGAAAAAATTAAAATGACCTCAAACCCCCAACTCAGTAATGCAGTTAGACTGGGGAGAAAAAGAGTAAGAAAGGGAAACTATAGCAAAGTATAAACAGAACAACACAGTGGAACTCGAAAGTGCAAAATATCAATATTTTAACTTTTCTGAAGCTGATCTTAAAGTGAGTCAATCTGTAAAAATGCCAAAATAACAAAATTACCATAATCTGAAATGGCAGGTCACCACCATTGATGTTGAGTAAAATTTTATCCTAAGCCTTTGAACATAATCATAAAAATAAGCAATGGGAGAACCTAAAAATGAATGATTAAAGACAATGGGACTGGAGGGTGTGCAGTCCCTTTGAGAAATAACAGTAGCCACTCCAGTGAGCACTAACTCTTGTCATAGGAGAAGTGTATTTCTTTTTGGAATTCTGAGCAAGTCACATGAGTAGGACCAGTAAATAAAGTTTAATTTTATTTTCAGGTTGGCAATGTGTTAAAGACCTCTGAAATCAGTCATTTCTGCGGCCTGCAGTGTGCAGGAGGTCAGACTAGACAATCACAATGGTCCCTTTTGGCCTTAAAGTCTATAAGGATGTGATGTTATTGGATTTTTAAATTGAAAATGAAAACTATTTATTTCACCTTGTATATAGTGGCACCAAATTATGTTCTAGGTGGGCCAAATGAGGGGTCTAATAAAAGCTTGTAATTCCTTGAATCTGTTTATGTAACTTGTATGTCTGTGCCATGTGTGTATGTGAAGTTAGAGATGTTGGCCCTATAGCTGTATGAGAAATATTTTAGTGATAAGTTTCATAATAGGAAGTGAGATCACCATCCCAGCCAGGATGAAGGACTGAAAACAATGTCTAAGATATCGAATACACATTGCAGGAATTTGGGAGTTGTCAGTGGCATGCAGCCCCTTGGTCAGGTGACGTGAGTTGAGCAATGGAATTGAAATCAGATGCCCAGACATCCACTCCACATATTATTCAAATGGAGTGGGATGTGCTAGCAAAACCAGCAACCAATGGCAGTTTACCACAGAGGCTCACCTGGGTCAGATGACCCTGACCCAAAAGGGCCTATGGGAAGAAGAAAGGACTTTTCCCTTCCTTATGAACACTAGAAGATGGCCCTGCCTGTGACCATCTTTATTCCAGAATTCAGTTTTGCAGGATGCAAGGATCCAGTGTTCCAGTGATTCAGTTCTCCAGTGCTCCAGTAACTAAGACTATGTAACTTGGAATCTTACCTTTATGGGCTGGACTTTCAGACACTTTCAAGAATCAGCATATAACATTGCTGGCCTGCAGCAATATCTGTAATTGATGTGTATAAAGTATCACTTTAACAATTTTTCTCTCTTACCCTGCTCTTTCTTTGTTAATAAACCTTTAGATTTTAGATTCTAAAGGATTGGCACGGTGTGGTGATTTGGGTAAGATCCAAGTATATATTGACCTGTGACTGTGGATGTACCCTTTGGGGTCCAGAAGAATCTGTGTGGATTTGGTGAAATAGGTTTTACCAACGTCTTACCTGAATAGGAGGCTGTTAGTCTGGGCTTGTGTAGCAGCTAGACAATCTGTGGTTTTGCTTGTGTGGCTTCTGGCTGACCAGTGAGGCTGGCAGCAATGCTTTTGTGGCTGGTTTGATTTGCCTTAGTGAGAAGGAAATCACATCCTGGGGATGTAAGTGGCCTGGATTTAAGCAAATATACCCAGGTTTGGTTTCCTTAGCTGTGCCCAGAACCCCCATCATATTACAAAGGAGTCTCAACAAATTGCAGCATCCAGCTCCTAGCCAGAACCTAGAAAAGCAGCTAGACACACCAGTAGGAAAATAGAGAATTAATCAGAACATTTCATAACCTCAAAAAGGTTCAAGTAAATTTTGGTTCTAAAAATGGGTGAAGGTTTCGGGCTAGTATTAGTAAAACAGGTTTATATATCGCTAGTATAAAAAGGCTTGTGTTCCTGTTTTAACTTAGCCAGCTTAGCCTGTGGGATTATAGTGAGTCCTAGCTACATTGGTTCCGTAGGCAAAGCATTTAGCATCCTCTTTCATTCTACATTTTTTCCAATAGTGTCATCCAGAACTACAACTGTTTGTCTTTTTCTTTTTTATGCCTTTTCTAGCTCCAAACCACGTCTCTTGTTCTTTGATCTCATCTGCCAGAACACTTGTGCTTCCCAAAGGCACTCCAAAGCCCTCTTCATCAAAAGGAGAGGATGCCAAGATACATACAAAATTGTGGGACATAACTGAGTCTCAACCGCTTTTACTGCACAGAACGTAGCTAAGCAGGAGAGAGCTGATATAGGACAGGATGTATGTTTTCAGCTGAAGATGAGTGACCTTGTTGGTGAATGACTAAGTGGTCCCAATGGTATTCTGGTAGTTCTTTAGATGTGGAGCCATAGATTGCTATTTAATTAAGTCAAGGTGCACCCTGAGTGTGAGCAAGAAAGGAAAGACCCATGGATGTTCTTTGGCCAAACCATCATGGAATTTAATTTTTCAGCAAAACAGAAATCCTATATGTAAATAATGAATTTGAAGAACAAATGATTATGGTTTACCGTAAAAATATGGATGGAGATATGAATATCAGCATATTTAAACAACAGTAGCTAGAAAATGCTTCGTTGACACTGTTGATCCTATGTTTGAATGTAGAAACTTTTATGAGATTAATCATTGTTAGAGCCTTGGAAAGGGGATTAAAATAAAGCCATATTTGTTACCTCTTACAGAATGAGATATTGCGCAGCATTAAATACATAAATAGAGCAAAGGCAATCTGGTTGATATGTTTAGCTGTAAACAGGGATGACAGAATCAAGGTGTTTGGGAAATTATTTAATCAGTGAGAAACAAACTGCATGTGAATAAAAATGAAATGTTATACTGTACAAATCAATTTTAAGCAGAAATAATGTAGCTGATACATAATCTGTGCTGTCTATTTTAGTGACTTCTGTGGCGCCAAACAGCCTCTTTGTGGCTATACATCAGTATCAAGTAGAACATGGCTTTTCATCCTATAGTTAAGGTGTGATGGCACTACTGATATAAATGCTTGGTGAAGAGTTTATAACTCATTCATAAAGACTCATTTCACAATGAAATGTGACAGAAAATATCAGTACAGAAGCAATATTTTTAATCAGATTTTTTTATTAAAAAGAAGTTTGGCTGCTTTAAAGGTAGAAGTGTATTAAAAATAAATACCTAGATAATATAAAGATGTTTACCTCTTGAAATGTTTTGTGCTTATGTAATCCCAGGCTGCTATCAAAGAGGGTTAGGCTATAAAACAAGCACAGAGAAAAAGACTGAAATATATTGCATAACTTTATGTATGTGAATAGGTCCATTGATGCTAACACAAATAACTTTATACTCACCCAAATGAGGTTTCTTGTATGTACAAGTCTATGTGTACTATGGAAATTCAAAAACTGCTTTTAGCCAAAATCGGATGGCACTTATTTGCATATGGAAAGTAGATTTATTGACACAAAATGTATGGGAGAGAGAACTATAAATTAAAATGTTGCTATATGGATGTACTCAGTGCACCATAGCAACTGCAAAGCACTTGGTAAAAGTTACCTCTTTAAAACATCATCACACAGATTCTGTGACTCCACATACTGCCTCTGTGCTGGATTACTGTTTCTGCTTTTGCAGAGCTCATTGAATTCCATTCAGTGAATCTCTGTGTAGCTACAGCAAATTGCATGACTGGGGCTAAATACCGAAAAGCCTAATAAACTTCACTACTGACTTATAAAGCTTTTTGACAAGTCACCTTTTGTTTGTTTTCTCATGCAACCTTCTGCCTTGTTTCTTAAATAATCATATGCTATGGATACACTAGCAAGTTTTGCTGACAAATGCTGTGTGGATTCTTTGGGGGACCTTCTCTCGACAGACAGGGGATCCAGAACAATGGGCAGCTCTGTCTGCTGTGCTTCCAGGTGCCAGTTTTGTCAAGAGAGCAGCTGGGCAGTCTGGCCACTCTGTTGACACAGTGGAGACATCTTTCGATCCGCTTTTAGTGTGTGGCCACACTCTGTCGACAGAATCTTTGTCAGGAAATCTTCTGACACTGACTTCTGTTGACAGGCTGCTTTAGTGTAACCTTAACTGCAGTGAGATATGGGAGCATCTACCAAACTTATAGGCCACATCTATGCAGCCCATTAGCACAGTGCTGCTGCTGGCAGCAATATGCTAATGACAGTTCATGAAATTGCAAATGGAGGACCATTTGCAAACCCACGTGGTTAATTAGCATAGGGGACAGGGCTTAGCCAGCAGAGGCACATCCACACAGCATGTGCACTGCTGGCAATCCCCTGCCGACAGCAAAATCTCGAGGGGCTATGCAATTTTGTGAACTGTCATTAGCGTAGCACTGCCGGCAGCAGTGCTGTTCTAATGGGCCGTGTAGTTGTGGCCATAAAGAATTATTTCTACCACACATAATCTCTTTCTAACTCCTTCTTGCCTACAATCGGCAGGGAGTAGACTTTCTTTAACATTTATTTGTACTGTATATTTTGCTTATGAATATTTTACAAATGCAGTATTTTTATGCGACGGCTAGACCAAAGAAGTAAGATTTGCGTTTTGCTCTGAACCTGGGGTAATTTGTAGTTGTTCTAATCTCTTCCAGGAACAACTTCTAGATTCATGAGCCAAAACCCAGGAAAGATCTCTCTCCCCTGCACACACAGAGATTTCACCCTTGAGGCCGAGAGTCCCATTGTTTCAGTGGGGATAGTGGTTGTGGGAGGTCATGATCATACAGGTGAGTCAATCCCATAGGTAAGTTAGACAAGTGCCATGCAGAGCTTTGATGAGAAACAAAACTTTGAATTATATGTGATCTGCCTCATGAAGCTAGAGAACAAACTGGTACATACAATTGTAATGACTCTCCTCCCTATTTGGTGTACACCCACTTGACATGCAGATATATAAAAGTCATTTTTTCTGCCCAGAATTTATCCAAATTAATTATAAATTTAGTTCACTCATAAACAGGGGAACTCACAGCCTCGCAGCCAGTGAAAGAAGAGATTGCTGTTTCTCTCCTTGGCAAGATGAGTGTCCCTCAGGAGTTAAGCAGAAGTAGACTGGAAAGCGCACAGACACAGAGGTTGGAGGAAAAGATGGCTGTGGGAAGGGAGAGAAAGAGATTGAACAGGATGTATTCTACCATTTCAAACCAGCCAACCATTCAAAACAAAAGAAAACAAAAACTAAAAGCCTTACAAGAGCTTCCCCCAAACATAGACATTTCTCCCAAAAGATTTTCTTTCCCAATGACCAGGACAGCCAGATTCACACCATGTTAATGTCATTGCAAAATGCCAGGAAAAAGGAAGAAGGGCTGGGAAAGGTAGTAGGCAGAAGCTGGTAAGGTGGAAGGACATAGGGGCTACGTCTACACTAGCCAAAAACTTCGAAATGGCCATGCAAATGGCCATTTTGAAGTTTACTAATGAAGTGCTGAAATACATATTCAGCACCTCATTAGCATACGGGTGGCCGCAGCACTTTGAAAATGATGCGGCTCGCCACCTCGTGGCTTGTCCAGACGGGGCTCCTTTTCGAAAGGACCCTGGGCTACTTTGAAGTCCCCTTATTCCTATCTGCTTATAGGATATCTGCATGCCCATTTCGAAGTTTTTGGCTAGTGCAGACATGGCCAGGCAGAGGTGTGTAAGAAATAACAGTATTTTCCTTTATTAGGAAAAGTTCCCTGCTCAGGGCTAGTAATGATTCTAAGATTCTGTAGTGCTGTTATGTGACACTCTGCTTTCTTCAAGGTTGACAAATCAGAAAAATTATTATTAAGTTAAGCAAATCAGAGAGCAGAGGGGCAGAAGGAGCAGTGGCCGGGGGGAAGTCAAGAATTAGATAAAGCAAAGTACGTAAAAGAGCACAGAACCACGGGCACATTCTCATGTCCCTCAACTAACATCATATATGCCAGCATGTGCCAGCAATGCCCAGATGCTTTGTATATTGGACAGACTTCAAACTCTCTCAAACAAAGAATTAATGGGCATAAAACAGACATAAAAACACCCCTGATCCACAAACCTGTCAGCCAGCACTTTAATGGAGTGGGCCATTCTGTTTATGACTTGAAAGTCTGTGTTTTACTGAAAAAGAATTTTTCACAGCCGTTTGGAAAGAATTCAGAGGCTGCTGAACTCTCTCTTACATTCAAATTCAACACATTAACACATGCCCTGAACTGGGATGACAATTTTCTAGCTCATTATAGGGGCTCTTTTACATACTTTACGTTATCTAATTCTTAACTTCCTCCCTCTCCTTCTGCCCCTCTGCTCTCTAAGTTGTTCACCTTGATAATAATTTTTCTGATCAGTCAACCTTGATTACTACTTTTGGTTCTCTGTGCCTTAAATATTGAGTCTGTTCTGGTATGCCTATGGTCTGAAGAAGTGGGTCTGTCCCACGAAAGCTCACCTAATAAATTATTTTGTTAGTCTTTAAAGTGCTACTGTACTGCTGCTTTGTTTTGATAGCATATAGACTAGCACGGATCCCTCTCTTACTATTTTGCTGTCTTCACTATCTCCTTAAAGTCCACTTAGTTTAGAAGCCCATTCTCCTCAAAAAGATTCTCTTCTTGCTCTCCCTTCCCATAACTGTTGTCCTGTGTCTGGTCCTGTTGTGTCTTTCTTAGGCTCTGATCTGACAATTAGATGTGTAGGAGAGAACCACAAATTAACACTGAGGTTAGTGGAGGGCCTCAACAAGCGGCAAAGGTTTGTCCATGTGAATTATATTTGCAGGACTTGGGGCTTCTGTGACCCATCTGGCAAGGGACTCTGCCTGAGGGGCAGGTGTCTCCTCATTAAGAGTCTTTTCCAGGAGTAGGGCTCTAGCTGGCACGTGTTGTATTTGGTGAATGTTGAGGTAGTCCGTTAAAATAAGCAGTTGCCTGAAAGCAAGAGGGTGCAGATATTGTACTGTAGATGATGGTGATTTGTTTGCGCTGCTGTAAATTATTAATAAATAGATTTTAAATAAAGTTTCACTGATGGGGAGAACCAATGTAAATTTGCAAACTAGCAAGTCAGTGAATAGGCAAAGGTAAGGATATTGCATTACCACTTAGACTTTGTTCATTTATTTTGCCAGTCATAACTCAGGTTTAATTGCCTCGCACTGCTACCAGGAGCTAATGTTACATAGCATGTTTTTGTAAAAATATTGATGACTTAGCAAGATTAAATATTTTCTGTGAGGTGGGTAGAGACTGTGTGAGGATCATGTGGCATGCACTTTAATGAGGATCAGTTGCTATATACAATTGTCTTTCTGAAAGAAACCCTCGTGTTTCACCAGGAAGTGATCTGCACTGATGTGTCTTTCCAAAAATTTCTGTGTCATTCATTCGGAATTCACTATTGGTCATGACTGCCCATTGCTCATCCTACAGACTCCATCCTGGCCAACAGAGTCCTGAATCTAAGCTTCAATACATGAGGGCAAATCAGGAGTAAGGAAATCAGTGGTGTTACACCACTGCGAAGGTGGAATCAAGCTCAAAGCAGCTTCCCTAGGTTCTGACTGCTTTTTATTGCTGAGTGCTTCATATCATTTTAAAGTGGAATGAAGATAATTCTTTTGTAATTGTTCTCTGATGCCGTGAACTCCCAAACCCGGAATTGAGTTCTCTGAGGGCCATGCCTAATCAGTAAGATTCCAGCCATACTTTTCAATATGCCAGCATGAAACAATGGCCCAAAGTGAGGGAAACAAAAAAAATCTATTTATACTGGAAACTACTGAGTGATTCATATCTGTAGTATAAAGAACTCTATGTTCTTAGTTTCATGATTCTTTATGTCTGACATAAATAATTTTCCACTATAAAAGTGAAGACATGACAAATTAGGATGGGATTAAGGCAATTTTGAGACTAAAATGAGGGACAACCCTCCAAGAGAGAACCATTTGAGAGGTATAATTCTAGTGGCACAATTTTGCACAGCCTGGATCTTACACAAAGATTTTCAGGAACATGGTAACAAAGAAATATAAGGCAGTGCAAAAACCTACCCTTGTAGCTTCAAAACATGGACTGCAATTCGCTGAGAGCACTGTGCGCTTCAGAATCAAAATGTGATTCTTTTTCTCCTGCTGAAATAAAAGAACTTTGCTTTTAAAAGCAGCTCCATTGATACTTGTGATTAAGTGTGGAAGGGGAAATTACAAAATATATTATTACTAATGTCATAAATAGATGCATCCATCTTAAACAAGGTTAAAAAGATATTTTTAAAAACATTGTTTCTGGGGTTTTTAAAGTTCTGAAATATGATTTATGAAATAAAGGCTCCATCATTCCTTTTCCATTCCCTATGGCTACAAGGAAATCTTTGTAATAGCAGTTTCCTTCTGAAATTAAGATTTATTGAAGTGATAATCAGGATGATTACACTTGTCAATGTTACTGGATGTATGATCTAAGAAATACATTTTTCATATTAAGTGAAATAATTCTTTCTGTTGTTAAGAAAGTATATTTGGTTTAAAAGACAATGTATAAAGACTTATTTTATTAACTTTATGATGGGAGTAACAAAGGTGATTACTGAGATTTATAAAACATCAGTATTAACTAGGGATTCCTGATTTTTCTCCCTTTGCTTCTAAAATAGTAAGGGAAAAATTTTGAGCTGTTAAATTCTCTTTTTTCTTTTTTGATTCATCTTTAGTAATTTTCATGCAAAGGTTGTGAGAAAAGCATATGCTATGTCCTTACGTGCTTGGCAACACAATATTCTGTCCATTGTGTTAGATAGTAACTCTAGAAACTCAGCAGCAGCCCAGGAAATGAAGGAAAGCAGTGCCTCTCTATGCTAAAGGGTAGCACTTTTATACATGGGTCCAATCATTTTTCTTCTTATTGGCTAAAATACTGTTTTTGTTTTTTTAACATGGAGATTCTGCACTTCATGGCTTATAAAGTGTCAGCTAATACCTTATAGTAGGGCTTCAGCTATACAGTTCTTATTACTAAGCAAGAAGAACTATTGATGCCTTAGACCTCCATGGAGTGGCTAAAAAGTAAGGGTGGTGCTCTTTCATTTACCAGCTCCCTGGATGCTGGTCCCTGCTGCCATTTATTTTAGTTGCTTGAATCCATGAGGTAAGTTGTATGATGGGAAAGGCAGAAAATGCAATTTGGGTGCATTATTCCCAGTTGGACTGCTCTAGCTCTTTTCCCTCAGTGGGGTGCTTTCATTTTCATCTATGGCCAGGACCTTGGTGATATAAGAACCACTGCAGCAAAGAAAGCCCACTCACAATGTTAATATCGAAGTCCTTGGGTTTGCTGCTCCTCAGCAGGGCAGTGCAGAATTCATCTCTTGCACAAGTAATGGCTGCTGCACTCTGTAGAGGAAGTAAGGGAAGGGAAGGCAGAGAGCATTTGCTGTGCTGAATTATCTCACAAACTCTGCCATGGAAGGGCATCTTTAAGTTGCAGCTGGGTCTTCTAAGCATTCCTGGTGGCAGAGGCTAACCCAGGAGAGAGAGAGAGAAACAGTGCATGTCTGTGCCAGTGTTCCCTGGTCATGCCACCTTCAGCATTTATTTCTGAGTTACAGCATTTAGGGAACATTTGGGCTCGTCAACAAAATGGGAATTTCAAGAATCTTATACAACTTTAGCCTTCTGCAAGTGGACTTTTTACTTTGGAGACTTTGGCTTCGGGGCCAAATTATCTGTATATAAGCAGCTCCCAGGATTTGTATTTTATGCATGTGGAATTTCACTTTACAATAGTGAACTTGCAGATCATGCACTGCAAGAATTCTCTTGCCCGTGTTTGTATCCTTTCCTTGGAAACATATTTTACAACTTTCTGTCCCTTGATCACACCCTAACTCTTTTCACATGATTTCATCCTAAGTCCTCCTTGAAGTTCCTCCTTAAAATCCACTTCTCCCAAAGCGCTTATAGATATTCTCCTTCCCTCAAATGAATGTTCACAAAATCTTTGCTAGTAAATAAATAAACAAAATAATCATGCGGTTAGCAAAATGAGTTCAGTGATGACACAACCACTGTTACGTCCCTTCTCCCATCCTTCATCTATATTTAGCGTGCGAGCTCCTTTGGACATTGCCTTTTTTGGCATTTATTTGTAGAATGACTAGCACAATTTGGTTGCATTGCTATTATTTATTTGTTAGACCAACAGCGAGCTTGTGCTATGCAAAACATAAAGGAAGACACAATCCCTGCTCCAAATAAGCTAACTAATCATTAATATGCTTTTGCTTCCGCAGAGAATGGGTAACAAAAACTTTTCTGGCTATGGCCCTTGTTCCATGTTGAGAAAGGGTAAGAACAATGGGCCGGATACTCTCTTAGCAATTTCAGTAGGGCAAAGCTGATGTATACTAGCTAAGGAACTGGCCCAACGTGTTGTGTAAGGAATGCCCTATCGGTACTGCTTGGACTTCAGGCACTTTCATTTAGTAAATTTTGGGGTTTGGTTGGGGAATCAGAGCCAATTTGCTATGATGTAGATTCTTGTCCTTTGTGACTGACTAATACTAGCAGAGAGATACAGGGCACATTATGGATCAGGACTCTTAATAATGGACTGCAAGAAAACAAGCTGCCAACCACACTTAAATAAGTAGCAGTTAATCCCTTAAACAACAACCTCCTTCCTCTCACCTTTAGGGGTTAACCGTCTTGGAACTCTATTTTTAAGAAAGAACAAAAATGTGGTAATGAGTCATCCCCAACTAGCAATACAAGTTCAGAACTGTGTATAATACTGAGACTATGTAGATATCTTTGACGGATCATTTTGTCATTGTAATGGATGAGATGTGTTGGGGATGATCTAATTAGATCATGCTGAAGCTTTTGATACCAATGACCATGAGGTATTTACTAACTCAGATGGAAGGTCTTGCAGAAATGAATGAGCTGGCCCATCAGTGGATTCATTTGTTACTTTTCACGTCAGTACTAATGAATTGCTCTTTTTCTCTGTGGGCCTGCAGGATTCTGTCTTATTCCCTCTCCCGCTTAATGTATACATGAAGCCTTTTCCATGAGCCTCCAAAGTATCTGGCAGAAATAGGGAGCTGGACAAAACCAAATCAGCTATGACAGCTGTAGGAGCATGAGCACCTGGTGGCCGGGCCTCACTCGCAAGGCAGAATGCCCGTACACTCCATCTTGGAACGCTATCATACAATGGTGGGAAGGTCTGAAGCCAGGCCAGGAGAAAGAAATCAGAAAGTTGACAAGTAGTTGGAGAGTCCCCAAAGAGAACAGCCTGACAAGTAGATTGTAAGTCCCTAAAGAGAACAGCTGGGGCAAGTAGCTGGAAGCCCCCCAAAGAGAACATCTTGGTTGTGCAATATCAGAGGGTCCCGGGGGGAGGTTCGGAAAATGACCAAGGACAGAGGAAATCTTGTAACATGTTCTGAGAGGCCGGGAGGATAGAAAGCCCAAATTAGGTAACAAACGCTTTAATTGGCCAGGTATCGAACCCCCAATTAAGAAACAGTATAAAAGGTGATTTAGGAAGGACAGGGGTGTGGGCTCCTGGACACTAAGCGGAGGCTAGCAACTTCCAGTCCAGACAGCAGACCCCAGCCTGATCACCCGGATGTCACCACCATGAAAGGTCCCAATCAAGCCGTATCTCTGACTTGAAGGGCCGCTGTAACGTAGTTGTTGGTAAGATGTGGGAGCATTGGATGTTGTTGGTAAGTCACATGTAATTATATACAGCTATATGTAACCTGGTGTTTAGCCTATGCCAAATAAATAAAGATATTTCAGACAAGTGTTAAGGAGTTGTAGTTACGCATAAATGAATCAGTCATTATCGGTAAATACCGCTAGCTGGACTAGCTGGGGCTGTATAGCGAATTATTGAGACTTAGAACAGCCACAGGGCATTGTGGTGTTCACAATCGGAGTGTTATTGTTCCTGGTACTCATAATACTGTGGAAACCCAGGTTGTAAAGTAGATATACTGTATCACATATTGCTGCTATACTATATAAGGCTGCTATAGAGGTGGGGCGGTCGGTCCCGGGCCACCCAACTCCCCGTGCTGTATCAACGCGCACCCATGGGACCCAAAGTAGGTCGGCACATCGCCAACAGCCAGGATAAGGCCAAAGCAATACTTGTCAATGAGAGGAGGTATGTAATGGATTGACAGAAGTAGCATCTGCAGCATTGATTGAGTGAACATAAGAACTTCTGCAAAATGGTGTACGGCCTTAGGGTCCTTAGGGTCCTTTTAGATTACTGCTGGTCTTACTTTCTCATGAGCAATGGCTTATAATATCTTTCAGGGTCTGAAGATTATGTCTATTCCTTTCTGAGATGACCTCATAATGGCCATCCATACCCTTGATACTGCAATGATCTCTAGTTTGTAATCCACCTAGAAGGTCCAACTGGGGCAGAAGACTGCTACCTGCCCCTGGAGTGATGTCAGCTACCTGGAATTCTTAGAGCTACCTGGAATTCTTAACTCTTATCACTGTGTTGGCTTCTTATTTATTCCAGATAGAATTGAAAATCTTGGTTGTGATCTTCAAAGTCCAGGGTGGGTGAGATCTAATTGTCTGTCACATGAAGCTCCATAATAAAAGTTCAGGAAAAAATGGGAGACTCTTGATATTAATTCCTGTAAATGTGTGAAAGTAAATGTGACATAGTCCTTATTTGGCAGCAAGACTCCCTTAGCTAAGAGCTGTAACTGGCTTTGGAGTTTGTTTTCCTTGGAAGTCCAACAGAACTTGAGTACAGTGATCTTCAGGCCATAATGCAACATACTTATTTTGTTTATCATTTGAATGATTGCTTTTATTTTTGTCCTTGCAGTATCTAGTTAGTATTTTAATCTTTGTCTAGCTACTTCAGCAAAAGGAGTGACAGAAAAGAACAAATAAATATGTGCTTTGTTTGATGGACATCACAGGGTAGGTGAGGCCATCCTTCCGCATCATACCAGTTCACCATGCTAAGGACTTACCTGCTTAGTTTCTCTATAAGCATTGTGTTGCATGCTTATCACTCAGAGGAGGGATTATGAAAGCAGTTAATGAAGTTTTCCATTTTCTTGGTCTGTCTTTGAGGTACTTAGTACCAAATGACTATCTAATATAGAGAAAAGGATCTGAGGCATTGGAAGCCAGAATCAGCAAGGCCTGTGAGACACAAAAGGAAAACTGTCCCTGCCTGTCAAAAGCAGCAGATAATTTAGAGACCCAATTGGTCCACCTGAGTCAACAGTAGTGGGGCTGACAGCCACTGTGGGCCCTTGGATGAGGTGTGTGTGTGGGGCTGGCTCTGATCTCTGGAAGGGATGGGGCCAAATGTGGAAGGGGTGAATATGAATTCATTTCTCAGTTAATTCTGAATGATAGAGCACCTTTTTGCACTTTTGTATTAATGTAACACCAAGTAGCATTATTTTGTACTGTCAAAACATACAAGATTATGCCATATTATGTCATGCAACATCATAAGTAGGTACAACTGATTTCAATGAGAATTCTTGTGCTTAAAGTTGGGCATGTGCTTAAGTACTTTAATAAATCAGTCAATGCTGTTGCCATTTATCTTTAGAGCTTATTGCAAGCCTGTTTTATCGATGGTCACCAAATTAACTCTAAAACAAAAACAAGAATATTTTAATATTAGCATTTTATGCACAGCATATTTTATGTTTGTCTGAATAATATGAAGAGTAATGTAAGAAACCCTTTATGGCAGGTTCATTAAAAGATATGTTCAGTTGGCATACATCAGAAGACATAGCAAGGCTGATAAAACTTGGTGCAGCAGTTGACTATTTTTTATTGGATGCAGCTCTTGGATACCATGCATTTAAACAAGGGTATAAATGAGCTTATATAAAACTTTTCTAAGACCTCATCCTTCATCTGTCCTGCACCTATATAGATCAGAGTTTAGTTTAAAAAGTTAGGATGTGTTGATAATTTGAAAGTTCTTTTAGGTTGTTTTTTAAAAAAACAGTTTATATGCATTTTCAGATGTACTGTTCTCTGAAAATTTCTGTGTTTAATAGTTTCAGAGGAGTAGCTGTGTTTGTAGCTTCACAAAAAGCAAGCAGTCCTGTAGCACCTTAAAGACTAACAAATTTATTTATTAGGTAGTAAGTTTTCATATGTAAGACCCAGTTCATCAGGTTGGGTCAGATAATAAGAATCCAGAGTTTACATAGTAGGGATGTGAGGAAGGAAGGAGGAGGAGAAAAAAGGCAAAAAAAAAGGCTGGGGTGGGGAGGAAGAACCACCTGTCATTAATAGGACCAGTGGAAGAAGTATTTCCCGGGTCCTATTAAAAACACGTGACTTCCCTTCCTATTTTTCTCCTTTGCCTTCCTCCCCCATGCCCTACTATGTAAACTCTGGATTCTAATTATCTGCTCCAATCTGAAGAAGTGGGTCTTACCCACAAAACTCATTACCTAATAAATAAAGGTGTTAGTCTTTTAGGTGCTACAGGACTGCTTGATTTCTGTTAAAGTTTATATTGTGCTCTTTACTTAAAATATGTATCAGTTTTACTAAACTAAAACTAACAAACGGTACCTTTCCCCACTTTTAGTGTCCCTTATACTTGTATCTCTCTGCTTACTATGTTGTGTTGTGGTATTACCAATGCATATTTGTGGCTGACTTTTTCCTATACAAACAAGTCATGATTAATATAAATGAGCCCAGATTGATGCAGATACGAGGGCTGAAGAATGATGGCTGAGGGAAAACAAGAGAAGTGATTAGTATTGTTCATGCTACATGATGAATTACACTATATCATGCATTAAAACAATGAATTGTCCTTCAGGATATCAAAGACACAAGCAAACAACATGATGGCAAATGTATAGGGTTTTATCAGATAGAAAGAGTTTGAAATTCAGCAACAATCTAAGGCTATTTTCTGAGTTTCAGAGCATGAAGGAAGCAGTTCTGCGAGGTCTCAGGATAGTTTTGATTATTGAACAATTCTCCAGTTAAGGCCTGATGCATGTGGAGTAGAGCAAAATTATTTCTTATGTCTTGCTTACAACTGTCCTGGTAATACATCCTAGAATGTTGTTTGCTTTTTTTGTAGCAGTGTCATACTGTTTGCTCATACTCAGCTTGTGATGCACTATGAACCCCAAATCTATTTCTGCTAAACTTGTTCCTAAGCAGGCTTTTTCCATTTGGTAGGTGTTCAACTCATTGTTCCTTCCTAAGTGCATTGCCTTTGTTCTTGTTGAATTTCACCCTATTTTTTGCACATAATTTCTTCAGTTTGTCCAGATCACTTTGAATTTTAACCCTAACCTCCCAAGCATTGACAATCTCTTCCCTCTTGGTACTGCCTGCAAACTTTATAGTGTACTCTCTGTACCATTATCTAAATCAGGGCTCAGCAACACTTCTGAGGTGGAGTGCCAAAATTTGACCTTTTGACCTCTATGTCCTGTCTCAGTGCCTGTGACACTTTTCAAAGTCACTAGTAATCCTACTTACAACAACTTTTTAAATAGACAAATCAAGATGCAGAGCTTTACCATTTAGGTGGTGGTTGATAGCATTAACTGGTCTTCCATAAATCCACAGGTGGCATGCCTTTGAGCAAGCTCCTGGCTGCATGGGGGAGGAAGGGTGGGTCTGAGCTTCCGCCTCATGTGCCTAAGAAAATTGGCTCATGTCAGAGGTTGCTGACCCCTGGTATAAATCATTGACAAAGGTATTGAACAGAACTGGACCCAAAATTGATTCTTAAGGGCTCTCTATTTGTCCTTCCAGCATGACTGTGAACCACTAATAAGTACTCCATGGGAATGGTTGTCTAACCAGTTACGTATCTAGGTTATAGCATCTTCTTCTAGGTTGTATTTCCCTGTTTGTTTATGAGAAGGCCATGTGAGACATTATCAAAGTCTTCCTGAAGTCAAGATATAACTATCACTTCCTCCCATCCATAATGCTTGTTATACTGTCAAATAAAGCTATGAGATTTATTTGACATGATTTGTTCTTGATAAATCCATGCTGTTACTGATCACTGTATTATATTCTAGGTGTTTGCAAATAGATTGCTTAGTTACTGGCTCTATTATCTTTCTGGGTACTGAAGTTAAGCTTGCTGGTAAGTAAATCCCTGTCTTTTCTTTATTTTCCTTTTCATAGAGTGACACTGTATTTGCCCTTTTCCAGTCCTCTGGAATCTGTCCCGTGTTTCATGACTTTTCAAAGAAAATCACTAGTGGTTCAGATATCTTCTTATTCAGCTCCCTGAGTATTCTAGGATCTATTTCATCAAACTGTATTTCATCATTCTTCAGATCTGAAAAACTTAGAGTGTCACAGCTAAATGCAAGGAACAGATTGTTTAGTATAAGTAGTTAGCACATATTTCAAGGTGGCTCCTTAACAGTCCTCCATTCATAGGAAGGAAAAGAAGACAGGGGAATCAGCTGTTTTTTGTGGGGCTGTTATTGATTGCTGTATTAAGCCATAAAGCCAATGTCTCTATTCAGGGCACAAATTAATTCATTTCTCATTCAGGATCTCTACTATTGTAGCTGAATAACTCTACGGTCTGATTTAAGCAAATTTCTCTTGAATAATCATATCACAGTGTGTGCAAGCTGTGAAATGCAGTAGGTTTTAGATGTGTCTTATGGGACAATTTAATTGGTGAAACGTGCCTTCATTCTAAATACAGTAAGAAAAGAGGACAGCTGAAATAAATTAATCTTCAGACACTTAAACTACCACACCCAGTGATTTAACTAGCCAAATTAGTTAGTTTTAATAGGCTTTGCCAACAAGAGAAGTTGTACTTCTGCCTTTCAGCATAAGTCAGCCAGTTTGTCAGTGTTGTTTAATTGTATCCTTATCAGGCATGTGAGCATACTCATCCCCAGCCGCCAAACTCTGTGTGAGACCGGACAGGTCTTCAAAAATTTAGATCCATGTAAACATTTCAGGGGAGATAAAATTTCAAATAATGAGATACATAGGCATAATTCCCAGTATGTAAAAATAATTCCGACATCCTGCAACAATTTTAAAGCTTTCTCCATTATTCCATTTGAATAGATAATTTACTTTTGGTGTCAGGCTGTTTCTTGCCCAATCAGAACTAATCATCCTGATCAAGTCTAATGACATAATGTTTGAAATAGGACTATTTTGGTTGATATCTGCTGCAGGGCATTAAAATTATATTTTCTTCAAGGCTAGATTACATTAGTTCTTGTTCACGTGTTTAATTTCAAGGGAAATTTTAAGGAAGTAGATACTAATGCTCATTTAATAGGAATTCCAGCAACTTGTACTCTGCAGCATTTTAAGTTCTCTCATGTAAAGATTTATGTCTTTAAAACAGATGACAATACATCATCTCACATCACTATTGTGGCATTAACAAAAGACTTCCCCGGCAAACAGTCTCAGAAAAATTTTAAACACATGCTGATACTTTCAAAACGTTTGATGTTTTTCATAACATATTTTATATTAATTCTAGGAAATACAAACAGCAATTGTCATTTCCTGTCAGATCAGCAATTCATCTTGTGCAGTATTTCCTTCCCAAGAGTGGCAAGATGTGCTTTCACATGAGCATGGAAGAAACCTGAAGAAGGCAGCTGTGGAAGTAACCTGCCGTCAGGAAAAATTACCCTTATATATAGGATTTTCCATCTCAAAATGCTTATAAAAGCTGTCAAAGTCTAATGACTTTTACTAAGTGAAGACATATATCATGAACAGCACCAGTGCAAGATCCCTTTTCTCTTTATTAACCATTTTTGAAGAAATCAGCCCTAGCACTAGTCTTTTGAAAGTCAATCTTCTGGAAAGCATCTTTCGAAAGATCAGGTTTCGAAAGAGTGCGCATACACCCAAAAGCAGATCAACCTTCCGAGCTGCTCTTTTGAAAGGGAGTGTCCACACAGCAATGGGCGCCCTTTTGAAAGAATGAGCCAGGAAGTGCTGCAGATGAGGTCGTATGACAGACATACCCTTCTGGGCCCTGCAGCCAGTTGCTCCCTTAAAGGTCCCCTGCCAAACACTCCTACCTTGCACATGCTGTGGGCTGCTCTGCAAGACACAGCACCACAGCTCCTGTGCCTGTAGTGAAGCAAGGATCCCAGAGATCCCCATGGATCCCCTTCAGCTCCCTGATGGGGACACCACCGATGACCAGGTCAGACTGCTGGCCATGATTCTCATCTCCATCTCCTACCTCCTCCGGTGGCCAACTCTCCCTGTCCTGGTCCTGCAGGCCCTCACCACAGGGCCCCATCATCCATGCCATCCAGTGCTTGCTTGTGGTGCTTGCACAACAGTGCTGAGCGGTGGGACCGGGTGGTGATGCTTGAGTTAGACAATGACTGATGGCTCCAGAATATCTGGATGAGAAAGGAGACATGCTTGGAGCTATGCCACTGGCTAGCCCTCACCCTTCAGCACCAGGACACATGGATGTGGCCTGCTTTCCCCCTGGAGAAAAGGGTTGTGATCGCCATAAGGAAACTGGCTGCACCAGACAGCCACTGCTCTGTTGGCCACCAGTTCAGGGTGGGCAAGTCCACCATTGGGGCTGTCCTTCTGGAGGTAAGTGATGACCAGGTCACATATCCACCATGGGGGTCAGGGGCTCCCAGGCAAGGGGGACTGTCAGGGACAGGGGGCAGGAGCCCTGGAGGAGACAGGATGGGGGCTGAGAGGGGATGAGGAGGGGCCCTGGTGGGGACAGGGGAGGGGGACCAGGAGGGACAGGGAGAGGCATGGAGTCAGGGATTGGGGTAGGTGTCTCCGGGGCAACCCAACATGCACTCACACTGTGCACACCCTCCATTCCACGGGCAGGTCATCCAAGCAAGCAATGGCATCCTCCTGGGGAGGGTCGTCCAAGTCAAGGACCTTGATGCCACCATTTAGGAATTTGCTGGCCTGGGCGTCCCCAACTGCTTCAGGGTTCTGGATGGGACCCATATCCCCACCTGGGCCCCAGATCACAGCATAGGGTGATATATCAATAGAAAGGGGTACCACTTCATGGTACTACAGGCCCTCATGGATACCTGGGGTGGTTCATGGATGTCTGCGTGGGATGGTCCAGGTGAGCTCACAACACCCTGATTTTCCACAACTCCTGGCTTGGCACAGAATGCTGGAGGGGACCTATATCACCGTGTGGGACCTCCCCACTGGGGACACCACCATGCCCCCACTGCATTGTGGCCAATGCCACCTACACCCTGTACCCATGGCTTATGCAGCCCTTTGTAGGACAAACCAACCCCACACAGGAGCAGTTCAGGGAGCACCTGAACTGGGCCCAGGGCACAGTGGAGCAGGCCTTCAGCTGCTTGAAGGGGCACTTTCAGTGTCTCCTCACGTGGCTGGAGATCAGTCTCTGGAAGGTGCCCACAGTGGTGGGGCATGCTGCATTTTCCGCAATATTGTGGATAGCAAGCATAAGCAATTCCTGCAGGGGGTGGGTCACCAAGGCTGTGATCAGATATGAGCAGCTGGCCCATGCCCCATGATGTCAGGTGCACTGGGACAGGGTGTGGGTCAGAGAGGCCCTGAGGTAAGCCTTTGCCAGAAGGGGGCCGCAATGTCCCTCCCCCAGGCACCCTCCACCATGACCCCCCCATGCACAACCCTCAACACTGCCCCCCACACAGCCACCCTTTAACCCTCCCCCCATCGCTTGGGAAATGGGGATAAATATATATAAGCATGTTAACTCTGAAAATGAACCTTCTTTGAACAACAAAACAAATGTGTGGGGGAGCTGTATACAGTGTGGTGAGGGGGGTGGGGGATATATACAGGGTGAATGGGGGAATTATGTACAGTATGGTGGGAGGAGGCGGGGGCTATATAAGGGGTGAATGGGGAGAACTATGTATAGTGAGGTGGGAGAGTATGGGGGCACCTGAATTTGGAGGTGGAAGGGGGTACAGGGCCTCAGTCTTCCTCAGGTGTGAGGGGCTGTGACACACAACAGCCATGGGAGCCCCTGCTGCCCTGGCTTTGGGGTCTCAAGCAGGGCTGGGATGGGGCCAGGACCATGAGCTTGAGGAGTCAGTGGGTATGGTTATCACCAGGGCCCCCCTCATTTGAGGAAGTCTCCAGCTCCTGGTCTTGGGTTCTGGCCATGGCTCATGACTGGTCATTCAGCCCCAGCTGGGGCTCTGCCTCTAGTGCCACCATGTTCAGCATGGCCTCTGGCCCAGCTGCATCCTTTGGCCCCAGTAGCCAATTGAGGGCCTTGTAGTGGGGGCAGCCAGTGGGCACTGCCCCTGAGCAGCTGGTTGCATCCTGAGCCTGGGTTTATGTCTGGTGCAGCTCCTTTACTTTTGATATAATCTGATCAGATGTGTGTGGGGGGGGTGGCCCTGGGTCATGAGTCCTGCTGACAGTCCCATGAAGGCTGCAGCATTTCCGCACTGGCTACTAAGGTGGAGGAGCATCTCCTCATCCTCCCACAGTCCTAGGAGGTCTTTAATCTCCCCCCTTACTCCAGGAGGGGGTCCTCTTCTTCAGCCCCTGGCTGGCCTCCTGGGATTCCCCTGGTGGATTGTGGGAGGCCCCTGGAAGGCATGGGGGTCCTGTGAGCTGGCCATGGGTCTGGTAGGGTGCCTCACTGGCCTCTGGTGTTGCCGGGTGAGAATGCTGCTGGAGGCTCGTGGGGTTCCTGCAGCCAGTACACTCTCAGCTTCCTGCCTCGGGGTTCCTGGGTCCCTGCACCCAGGAACCCGGATGGACGCGCTGATCACAGAGTCCTGCTTGTGCTGGCAGGGGCATTGCTACGTGCCAGCTGGCCGACACCATGGAGGACTGCTCTTTTGAAAGAGCAGCCCGTGGAGCACCTACACACTCTTTCTTTCAAAAGAAGATTTTGAAAGAATGGGTTATTCCTAGAGCAGGAACAGAAGAGCAATTTCAAAGGAGCCATTTCAAAATTCTGAAATTATTTTTGAAAGAACGTGTTTTGCGTGTAGACTCTCTGTGGGATCTTCCTCAAGGGGCCCTCATTTTGAAAACTGTTTCGAAAGCATATGTGTGTGTGTAGATGAAGCCCTTCTGTCCCTGGCCTTTCTGCTGAGAATTCCAGCAAAAAGGGTCACTTAGTATGAAATAAAACTGTGATTTTCAAAGTATGTTTATTGGGAACCTCTTTTTGACCATCACCTTATTTATTATATATTTTAGAGAGCTTGCCTGTTTGGTCAAGAACTCCTCTTAAATGGTAAGAGCTAGGACCACCAAATTTGATACACAGCTTCCACTGACCATAACTTAAAGCAACATAAGGGTTTGATTGTGCCAGGAAAATGGGACATAGCTCAAATGGGACTGCTTCTCACAAAACCAAACAGAAAAGAGACAGAATCACCCAAGCAAATACAGTTCTCAAAACTGACCTAACTGAGCGAATGTTGAAAGACACCAACCATGATGAGCCAGAAAAATAGGATGAACCTGGAATAGGATTGCTTCTCAGTAAATTGTAAAGAGAAGAAATAGATGGAGAAATTTGGAGTGGTGCTCTGTTTTGGCACAGCAAAATCAATGCCTAAGGCTTGAAAACTGTATAACTGAAACATAGTTATGTCACTGGAAACCAAACTGACTATAGCCGTTTTTATTAAAACATAGTGGCCGTGTCTACACTAGCCCCAAACTTCGAAATGGCCACGCAAATGGCCATTTCGAAGTTTACTAATGAAGCGCTGAAATGCATATTCAGCACTTCTTTAGCATGCGGGCTGCTGCGGCACTTCGAAATTGATGCGCCTCGCTGCTGCGTGGCTCGTCCCGACGGGGCTCCTTTTCGAAAGGATCCTGCCTACTTTGAAGTCCCCTTATTCCCATGAGCTGATGGGAATAAGGGGAGTTCGAAGTAGGCGGGGTCCTTTCAAAAAGGAGCCCTGTCGGGACGAGCCGCGTGGCGGCAAGGCGCGTCAATTTCGAAGTGCCGCGGCCTCCCGCATGCTAATGAAGCGCTGAATATGCATTTCAGCGCTTCATCAGTAAACTTCGAAATGGCCATTTGCGTGGCCATTTCGAAGTTTGGGGCTAGTGTAGACACGGCCAGTGAATGATGAGAATTCATAGGGATGAAGGGAAAAAACACACTGGATGGAACCTCCAAAAAATCCCTTTAAGAAATCCAAAATAAAAATTAACTTACATAAATAGCATTATAAGTTTGAACAATATAGTCATTTAAATAAAGTGCATCCATTTTCCTTTTATTTTGTAAAAGGTTAATTGGGTTACAGACTCAAGCAATGCCTGGTAAGTTTGTTAGTTTCATATATAGGCCTAACAGTCAGCACAAGTCATTACTTATCTGAGTTACATTTGAACTGTTGACCGTGAACAAGAAAAGTTCCATAGCTGATTGTACACCTGGTGCTAGTTGGTTATTACCATCCAGGATGAAATCTCAGACCTATTGAAGTCAATGGGATTTTTATCTGACATGGATGGAGCCATGATTTCAACACTGCTGTCTAGCATTGAGGTATCTCTTTTATTAAGAAGGTTCCTTAAGTTTGAAGAATCCAGTGTTTGTCCTCAATTTCCTTCTGTATTCGGAAGCCATTTACTTTTTTTTATCTTTGTTGCTTGAGACAGCTGTTTCATTCTACTGATAGATGTTATGTCACCTTGCAGCAAACTAGTGCTTCTTTCACTTTATGAGAGCTGTTTTCTTCTACACATTTTCATTCCGACTCTTGTCTTTTTATATAAATGATGAGCTCTTTAAAATATACTCCAGGAATCTACTGGGACAGATCAGGGAGTTTCTGTAAGCCACAAAGGAAATTGGGGTGGTGGTGGTTGTGGTAGGGTGTTGTTATCTAAACCTTTACATACTCTATTTTCTTCTGGGCACTAGAGTCATAAACCTTTGACCTTACACAAAAGGTAATTAAATGGTCTGATATTTTATTTGGCTTGCCTGTACTTTCATTTGTTTCAGTTGTCTCAAATCACAATGGCTAGGTGTACTTTTAGTAAGGATATCATTTGTATCTAGATAATATTAAAACATTAGTTTCACAATGAACTGGTTTTCAGTTTGGGTACCTTCCAAATTCAAGTAGAAGGAGAGAAAGTATATTAATCTGCACAATTTAAGCTGTAATGGGCTAAGAAACATGCTTTTACATTATGCTTGAAACCTAAAGCACTGCTATTCTATTAAAAAACAGATCAGTAATGTACATTTCAGTAACCAAGCTGCTTTACAGTTAGTGTTTGTGTCTTCCAGTCCCAGCAAGAAGGGTCCAATCCTGCAGTGAACAGCTTAAGAGCTGCAGAATCAGGCCTGATCTGGTTTGTGAAAAATATACCTTACTGCTGAAATATAAAACAGTGAGTTTTCTGCAGCAATTGTAGTAAATGTTTATTTTCTTGCAGTTAAATATATGACAGGTAACCTACAGGTAATAAAATTGATCTGAAGGTAAAAGTGCAAATTTAATACACATCATTTCTCAAGAAAATGTATAAAGGTGGTGCATTAACTTTGGGGAAATGTAATTTCTCCCGCCCATTGGCCTTTTTCCCAGAACAAATTTGTTTCTTGACTATCATTTGCTATTGTTGTAACTTTTTAATATTGATATAGTGGTAGCAGCTAGAGGTCTCATTCAGGATCAGATCTCTATTGTGCTAGATCTTCTTCAAGCACCTATGAATACATGGTCCCAGTACTGAATACCTGACAATATATATATATATAAAAAAAGAGGTTAAATGTATTAATATACAAATGTCTTCAGCCTTGCATTCTTTGTGAATCTAAGCAAAAGTCTGTGCTTTTAAACTTTAAATCACAGTGCATGTGGCTTCATTGGGAATACTCAGATGAATAGAAACTAGTACTTTGGGATTCTGGAGAGAGGCATGCACGCTTGTTTAATGAGTGCTTTTCACAAAATGCTTTTTGTGCTCTTTGAGGAACAGGTTCCTGAGCACTGTCTGGCAAGAATATACTCAATAAGATAATGCAGAAGAACTATCAGAACCTCTGCCATAAGAAATGTTTTGATGTAGATTTGTGGCAGGGAAAAATTAATTACTCGGCATAAAAGAAACAAGTTTCTTTGTGATTGTATCTGCCATATTTCAGTTTGATCTCTTCTTCCTTAGCAGTACCATAAATCTAACCACATCATCAGGGTCAGATTCTCTGTGACATTGCTCTCCTGATAAGCATCACTCCCAGTCTTTAATTTCGAGATATGATGAGGATACGTGATAGAGAAATCAGAAAGAACCCAGCTCCCACAGAGCAGAAAGGAAGTGCAATCACAAAGTACAAATGACAATATAATTTCTTGGTGGTTCTGTATTATAGAAAGCTGTGTCAAAGTATTTGTGATAAAATATACCCCCGTCCATTACCGTAATAATTTTTATATAAAGTAGGCCTTGAGAGATATCATTTATACATTCATAATTTGCTGGTCATTACTGTCCTGTAAAAATATGTTTAAGCTAGGTTCAATGGGGGCAGGTGACCAAAACCCACAGGTAAATTTATAAACACAGATACATGGCTGATCATCATAAATGAAGAGTGGGGAGTATGCTGTAATGGCAGAGAGGCAATACAGAACTAGGGGGCAAAATCAAATGAGTATCATAGTTGTATGTACGCTAATGTGAGAAGTATGGGGATGAAGCAGAAAGAACTTGAAATGCTAATAAATGCAATTACAACATAGTTGGTATCACAAAGACTTGGTGGGATCATACACATGACTGCAAAAGTGGGATAGAATGATACAGCTTGTTTGGGAAGCACAGGTGGGGAAAAAGTGTGGAGGTGTTGCCTTACCTACTAAAAATATATACACATTTGGACTGAGGCTGAGATAGACATAGAAGAGAGACTTGTTGAGAGTCTGTGGGAAGAATAAAAGCTAAAAAAATGACAGTGATGTCATGGTAGGGATCTACTGCAGGCTACCTAACCAGGAAGAAGAGGTGGCTGAGGCTTTTTTTTTTTTTTTTTTAAAGCAACTAACAGCATCCTCCAAAGTGCATGATTTGGTGATGATGGGGGACTTCAACTATCTAGACATCTGTTGGGAAAGTAACACAGCGAGACACAGATTATCCAATAAGTTCTTGCAATGTACTGGAGACAATATTTTTTCAGAAGGTGGAGAAAGGTACTGGGGGAAGGCTGTTCTAGATTTGATTTTAACAGATAGGGAGTAACTGACTGAGAGTTTGAAAGAGGGAGGCAGCTTGGGTGAAATCCATCATTAAATGATAGTTTTCGTAATTGTAAGGAATGGTAGGTGTGAGAACAGCAAAATAAAGAGAATGGATTTAAAGAATCTTTAAAGAAGATTTAGCAAACTCAGTGAATTAGTAGGTAAGGTCCAGGGGAAGAAAGACCAAGAGATAAAACAATTGAAGACTGTTGGCTGTTTTTCAAAGAGGCATTATTGAGGGTTCAAGAGCAAACTATTCCACTGCATAGCGAAGATAGTTAGATACTAGAAAAGATAGTAAGATACTACCCAAGCATAACCAGGAGATCTTGAACAAGTGGAAAAAAGTGGAAAGGATGAATATAAACAAATAACACAAGTATATAGGGGCAAAATTAAAAAGGTGATAGCGCAGAACAAGCTCAAACTAACTAGTGACATAAAGGGTAACAAGAAACATGCTGCAATTATACTAGAAACAAGAGGAAGATCAAGGACAAGGTGGCCCCATTACTCAATAAAAAGGAAAAAACAATAACAGAAATATGGGAAAAGGCAGATGTACTTAATGTTATCTGCATCTTGGTTTTCATTAAGAAGATTAGTGATGATTGTATGCCTAGCAGAGCAAATGCTGGGTTAAATGCTGGATAAAATGAGGTACAAATTAACCTCTCTAATCCAGAACTCTGTCATCCAGCAAATTCTGTAATCCATTATGATTTTAGTTAGCCAGATGACCACTTATTGTGTGTGTGGCCAAGTTTCCCATGTTCCCTTGTAGTTTGTTGGCAGCCACCAGTCCTGGATAACAGTGTTCAGTGCTGTTATTTAGTTGTATTTTGCCCTTAAAAGTCTTCTTAGAGCCCAGTAAGCAGTGAAATTGTTGGTAATGTGCTAGACAATATTGACTTTCTATGGTTCAGCAAATTCTCTCATCCAGCACCAGTTAGATCCTGAGGGTGCTGGATGAGAGGTTCAACCTGTAGTTATTTTCAGAAGTTGAAATAAGAAAAAAACAAGTTAAAAACAAGTTAAATTAGAAATTTAGATTTCTTCAAGTCACCAGGGCCTGATGAAATGCATCCTAGAATATTCAGGCTGTATCTACATTTGCCCTAAACTTCGAAGGGCGCATAGTAATCAGGCTGATGGGAGATTACTAATGAAACGCTGCGATGAATATGTAGCACTTCATTAGGCTAATTCTCCCCTGCAGCAACTTTGAAGTTTGACACTTCGAAGTGTCAGCATTCTGTGTAGACGTGGGCCCTTCAGCGTTTGACACTTCCTAACTGTCAGGGTGGTTAAACACTGGAATAGCCTGGAGAGGTTGTGGAATCTCCATCACTGGCGATTTTTAGGACCACGTTAGATAGACAGCTATCAAGGATGGTCTGTAGAGTGTTTGCTCCTGCCATGATGGCAGGTGACTGGACTTGATGACCTCTTGAGGTCCCTTCCAATTCTAGTATTATATGATTCTATGATTAATCACCATGCTGGGAGGGCATAACAAGTAGGGTTCTGTAGGAATCAGTTTGGGGGATGGCTTCTCTTCAATATCGTCATCAATGATTTAGATAATGACATGGAGAGTACATTTAGATTGTTTGCAGATGGTATCATGCTGCGAGGGGTTGCAAATGCTTTGGAGGATATTATTATAATTCAAGATGATCTGGAAAAACTGGAGAAATGGTCTGAGGTAAATAGAATGAAATAGAACAAGGACAAACTCCACTTACGAAGGAACAATTCGTTTCACAGATGTAAAATGGGAAATGGCAGTCTGGGAGGCAATAATGCAAAAAGCGGTGTAAGGGTTGTAGTGGACCAAAACTTAAATATGATTCAACAATGTGACACTTTTGCAAAACAAAACAAAACAAGTAAACAAACCCCACCCATCATTCTGGGACGTATTAACAGGAGTGTTGTAAACAAGCTATGAGGAGTAATTCTTTAGCTTTGCTCTGCACTGATTACTCAGTTGGAGTATTGTGTCCTTTTCTGGCTGCCACAGTTCAGGAAAGGTGTGGACAAATTTGAGAAGTCCAGAGAAGAACAACAAAAATGATTAAAGGTTTAGAAAACATGACCTATAAGGCAAAAGTAAAAGAAATGGGTTTGTTTAATCTGGAAAAGAGAAGTCTGAGAAGGGACATGATATAGGCTTAAACTGCAGCAAGGGAGGCTTAGGCTGGACATTAGGAAAAGCTTCCTAGCTGCTAGGGTGGTTAAACACTGGAATAAATTGCCTGGAGGGGTTGTGGAGTCACCATCATGGAGATTTTTAAGACCAGGTTAGACAAACTGTCAGGGATGGTCTAGATGGAGCTTGGTCCTGTGATACGTGCGGGGGACTGGACTTGATGACCCCTTGGGGTTCCTTCCAATTGGAGTATTCTATGATTGTATGAAGTGCAATGTTTCAGGGGCAACTGCATGATGTTACTAAAACATGTTGCAAGTCTGGGGAAATGTCAAATCAGGCAGTGCATGGAACATTCTTCCCTGCAAGGGGTACACAGAGAGCAGATAGGACATGGCCAGCTCTGAGTGGCATGCGAGGCACAGGACTCTTGTCCGAGGGTCCTGCTAGGCTGCTGGCTGGGAGAAGCGTAAGGTAAGCCCCCCCCAGCCACAGCCTGCACTTGGCCACCCCAATACTTTTCTCCCCCCAGCCCTCTGCACCCATTCCTGCACCTTGCCCCAGGTCACAAGCCAAACCCTC
Source organism: Carettochelys insculpta (assembly GCF_033958435.1). Taxonomy (NCBI): domain Eukaryota; kingdom Metazoa; phylum Chordata; order Testudines; family Carettochelyidae; genus Carettochelys; species Carettochelys insculpta. Next base: position 227,807,431 of record NC_134138.1, read on the forward strand.
TGCACCCTGGCTCTTGTACCCATATCCGCACCCAGGCCTGCATCTCACTACCTTGTCCCAGGTCACAATCCTCTCCTGCCATAGGTCAAAACTGCACTGCCTCCTGCACCCCGCTTCAGGTCACTCACAATCCTGTCCTAAGCCTTGCACCCTGTCTTACACACTTTTTCCAGGTCAGAATCTTCTCCTGCATCCATACTTCCTCCTGGAACCTGCACCCCAGTCTCCTGCCCCTGGTTACCCCACCTTCACGTAAACTCCTTCCCAGACCCCATATCCTCTCCTGCACCCTAATCTCCTACCCCAAGATCACTTCTGCACCCATCCTTTAACCCAGACACCACATCACCTCCCTTAATACCATGGAAGCCCTGGGCCACTTGCTGAATTCTTGGAGTTCAATAATGAAAAATTATTGCCCACCCCTGGTTTAGGCACTAGTTGTGTTCTATCTTTACTTTCCTTATAACCATATTTCAGGTGTATGCCCCGATGACTTGTATTCACTTAAAATCTATCTCCTTGTAGTTCTTAAACATGTGTTATTGCTTTATCTAACCCGACATGTTTGAACTGAATTGTTTGGGAAACTTCATAAGGGGTAACAAAACTTGTGCATGTAATTTCTATTAAAGAAACGATTGACTTTATATAAGCTTGTATTGTCCAGAATGGGGCTGAGCAGTATAAAAGCATACATTTGTGAGTGAGAATCCAGGGATGACAGTGTGCTGTCACATTGTGCATAGCTGGGGAAATGGAGGTGTGGGTGGGTAGCTCTATGCCTTAATCCCAAAAGAGGCTGGAAACAGCTGTACAGAAGAAGAGCCCTGATGATGTTCTAACTTATGCTGCATGGTGGCTTGGTTCCTAGCTGGTTCCAGATCTGCGGGGGTTTAGAAGTGGCTTAAAACCATCTTTGTTCACTGCCCTTGAATGCCCTGCCTTCTGAATCTTGTACTGAGTACAACTTGGTCATACTGGAAAAGTGGGGCCTTCATCTTTTAAGTGATTTTAAAATATGGAGGAAAACCATTTTGCTTTACTCATGTTACTAGTCCCAGTGGCTTCAGGGACTAGTATAATCAGAATAATCAGGAACAATACTCCTTCTAATTTTTCCCATGCATGTGTGGAACGAATTTTGTTAGGGGCAGCAACATGGAGGTGATATGTCACAGGGGTGGGCTGAGGGGTACAAAGTACGGGAGAGGCTTAGGACTGGGGCAGAGGATTGGAACATGGAGAGAGGCTGGACTTGTGGGCTCTGGGTGGGACTGGGAATTAGGAGATTGAATGGCTCCAAGTCTGCAGTAGGGAGAGAGTACACACCCCAGCCCTCTCTCCCAGCACTAGCACCTGGGTTGAGAGGGAGCTGCTCCTCTCCCTAGTGTAGAAGGTTTGGGGCTGGGGCTGGGGGAAATGTGTCTCTCCCTACTACAGCCCTGAGCACCTGCGTGGTCCCGAGTAGGCTGCTGTGTGACTGTGCAGCTTAGAGGGAACATAGAATTCTTAGTCAATTGATCCTTTCAACAACACTGTGAGGTAAGTAAAGTAAACAAGAATTTTCTGCAGGTTATTTATGTCAGGAATATTGTAAGGAAAGTTTACTAGTAAGCAGATTTAATAGATTTTGTGAGGGGAAAGAATTTTTAAGAGGGCTTGAGTCTTACCCATTTGCAAAAGCAAGCCAAGTTTTAATTATTTTTAATAACTCTGATAGTTAAAACATTTGTAATGAGTTAGGACTTCTAAGGCCCTGTTCTGCAAGGTGCTGAGCAACCTCCCCAAAGTCATTGGAAAGTGCTCATCACCTTGCAGGATCAGGTCCTCACAAATTAGACATAGGCTGTGTCTACACTACGAGATGAGATCAAATTTAAATTATTTAGCTTGATTTTACCACGTGACTGTCTTCACTGTAAAGACCATTAGCTCGATTTTGGGTGCAGTAACCTCGAGATTACAAAGTCACAGTTACCTGACAGGTATAGTGTCAAGCTTGAATTCAGAAGTTCGATTAAATGCAAGTGTGGAAGCACCACATCTTAAAAGCAAATTTATTAGGTTGCAGAGGTGTCTTGTATGTAACCCACAGTGCTCTGCTCCGGCCACTGCTCTGCAGTAATAGGAAGAGCCTGAATTTCCAAGCGGGAGTAGTGAGCCTTTAGCGGTGGGCTCATGTTAGTTATGACAGCCTGAGAAATGGCTTCTTTCTTTCTACGCTGTTAGTGGTGTGAACACATCTACCCATTCAAATAGCCCCTGCAGGGAGTTAGCAGCTGTCTCTGTACACTTGCTATTTTTTTCTGCACTGCCTGGTGCCAGTCCCTGTCCTGCTGTACCACATGTCAGCAAGGCTGTGCTGGGGGCCGTGCTTGCATAACACTCAGAGAAACTTCTTCTCAGTGGTTGACATTTGTGTGCGAACCCCTTTCCCTCCCCCACATGCGCCACACAGTCTGGGTCTTTCCTGTGCTCAGCCACATCACGTGGGTAGCCCCCAACCCAACCCAATAAAAGGATGTGCCTTCTGTTTGGTGCTGAAAATGCTGCTAGTCATGTGCTTCAGGCTGCAGGGGTGGGAAAGATATTCTGGGCTTTGCTGCTGTCATGGGGAAGTCTCTCTCGGCAGTTAAGATACTAAGGGCTTTGCTGCCTCTGTGGGGAAGTCTCCTCCAGTGGTTAAGATGCTGGGGGCTTCGCTGCTGCCATGGGGAAGTCTCCCTGGCAGTTAAGATACCGGTGGCTTTGCTGCCGTGGGGAAGAACCACCTCAACTGGCCCCCCAACTACTGACACCCCACTCTCCCATACCAGGCCTTGCTGTTGCCAGGGAAAAGTTTTTCCCCCAGCAGCTAAAGGGCTTGCTGCTGATGGGGGAGGACCACTTCAACTGGTCATCCAGTGATTCCCCCACCCCCCTTGGCCCATACTTGGGCTTGCTGCCACCATGGGTCTTGTGGCAGCTCTGCAGACCTCACTGTGTGCAGGGTGATGATGCTTGGGAGGGGGCCTTTAAGAGAGTGGCTGGCTGCAGGGCCGGAAGTGCTTGTCCACCATGTGACCCCATCTGTGGCGTTTACTAGCCCTTTCTTTTGAAAGGGTGCTTGTGGCAGTGTGGACGCTCTCTTTCGAAAGAGTACCTCACCCTTGCGAATGGGTGGATTGGAGGCGCCAGCTGCAACTCATGTGTGGACACTCCATTTTAAAAGGTGATCTTTCAAACCATGAATTTCAAATGATTGCCTTTTGAATTCGCGCTCTAGTGTAGACGTAGCTCCAGAGTCTTCTGGGAGTTTTGAAAATGGCCCGCTTTAATTGTATGTTCTTCACCTTGTGTGACCTCAGAGTGCTGCATGAAAGATGAAGCTAGCACAGCATCTTAATTTTTAAAGAGATCAGTATGCACTTAGCATTTTCTTTTTTAAATTTAAAGGGCAAGTTTGTTTATTTTTTTATTTATTTGTGTTTGTAGTGGGATAATTCCCTGCTGCCTAGATTTCTCTGTCTTTCAGAATACAGCAATACCACCCAGCTAATTTTTCATCATTAAACCCTGAAGCATTTCCTAAAAGGAAAAAATTATAATTCTAACTCTGCTAGAGAAATGAAAATTTGCAAACCTAAGATTAGGTAGAATACATTAGCATATGCACAAGTGCTTAATTACATTAGTGATGCAAATACTTTGCAAGATTATGCTTTTTGTAAACAAAATGATTTTGTTATTATAGGGAATTTGTGATAACTGCAATGTAAAGGAGCCTCGGAGGAAAAATTAGGAGAGATGCGTAGGACTACTCTATTCAGTGCCTAACACAAGGATTGCCTTAAAATATATTGAATCCCTAGTACCGCATTAAAATCACTGTCTAATTTTACATATGGCAGATTCTATAACAGACCTTTTCTGACTATGTGGTTTATTTTAATTTTAATATAATAGAACTGGAGCAATTATGTCTTAGATAGCTTAGCTTCCAGATATTCTAAATCCCTACCAATTGGAAACATGCATTGGTATGGAACTAATTTCACACCTCCAGCATTAAAATTTGGAATATATATTCATACATTTATTTTACATGATATTATAAAACACATTGTGGCATGAAATATGGTGCAATGAATAGGTGAGATTTTTAGGAAACAGGATTGTTTTATATTTGCACCTATGGATGATATTCTGAATCTTCAAATTGGTGAATGTCAAAAATAATAATTTTTCCATCAGTCACAAACTGTTTACTAAGACGTGTTACAGTTTCTTACATTTTTCATTATTGCTGTTAGGTTTAATTATAATTTTCCACAATATACTTTTCTGTTCAACTACTTCTCTCCTAAGGGCCCAACCTTGAATTTCTTGAACACCCCTCAAATCTTACTAAATTAAATGGGAGTCTTTGCTGCAAAATGAATGACAGATTGGACCTTAAGGCACTCGTGATGTTGGAGAGTGAACCAGTCCTGGATTTATTCGTGGCATATAAAGATCAAAGAGTCTACATCTGATTTGTTTGGGATGAGCTGCATATTTCACTTATGGCTTTGTTACTAATTAGTAATGCAGCCATACTAAACTCATGGCAATAAAGCCTTGCTATAATTTTCCATCCTCGTTTATTTGCAAGTGTGTAAAACCAATGTTGAAAAGAAAGTTATTTATATTGCAAAGTCACGCTCTCAAAATTAGGAACCCAGCAATATGGCTGCCTAGGCAACCTTATTTTTGCCTCCTTGTGCCCATCCCATGCAATACATCACAGATATTTTCTATGGAAAATGAAACATGCAATCATGTTATTAAAGATTGTACCACAGTGCATTTACACAAGGGAGAGGTATGCATGGGCAACCCTAAATTGGCATTTCCTACCTTGGAGAGTTTAGCTTTGCAATCTAAATAACATTTTGCAGGTAGCTTTTTAAAAAGCACTTTCCTATTCTTTTGGAAGGAGAAGGGTAAAACCAAATCATATCATGTGCAACTGCAGCAATCCCAAGCATCTTCCTCATCTTGAACGGTGAGCCTTCAGCATCACAATACTGATGTCCATCACTGAAGCTTCTGGTCTAGCTACATTATTTAGTAGCAGGAAAAAGTTTTTATGCTGCTTTTATTTCATTGTATTTTATCATTGATGAAATTGGACCTAGAGTCTTTGGTAGGCCTTTTTATGATCTATGATCCAAATACAGAAAATAGATTTAAAAATTCTTGGAGGAGCCTAATTCTAGGCTCAGGATCTCTTGGCCATGCCACAGTTACTAAGGCAGCTCTCTGACTGGATCCACAGCTCAAGTAGTCAATTGTGCTACACCAATTTACTCCAGATGAGGATGAGGATTTGGCCTCATTAGTATGCACATTTACATACATACATACACATATGCAGATGTATTGCGTACACATGGAGAAGCTAGGGCTGACCTCTATATTTAGGTAGTTTAACACTTCCCACTATAAAAAATTATTGTGACCTTTTTCTGAGAAGCTCTATCAGCCTTGTTGTTTGCTGCAAGCCTTAGAAATTCAGCAAAGAGGAAGAGCTGACTAAATACCACCTCATTCATCTGTTATATTAGTGAACAAACAAAAACAAACACATGCACACATACAGGTACACACATATTTCTACTGCTATTCAGCTAACTGATTTATAATATCTATCTATCTAATCTCAGACAGTTTCTTTAGTACCATGATGCTTTATTGCCACGAAACCCATTTCACATTTCATCAGTCCCTTTGAAAATGATGGAGTGAGATCATTTACCCAGTTCTTGTTAATGGGTTGGGCCTTTTTCATTCTTACTACACAAAATGAGAGAAGAGCATGGTAAATTCAAATCCATTACTATAACAGATATACTGCAGTGATATTAGTCAGATCTTGTTTAATAATTGTTCTAATAAAGAAAAATATCTACAATCTGAGAAAGTTTAAAGTAGAACATTTGTTATATCATTTTCTGATCTGTATAAATTCCTGTTCTGACTGAAAATGTGCCCATCCCACAAATGTCAAATCTTTAACCAGTTTTTCCCATTGTTCGGTAATGGTTCAGTGCATGGTTTTGGTTTTGGACTTGTGCAGTTCTGACTGTTTCTTTTTAAAATATGTAATCATAACTAATAAAACTTGCAGTTCTACAGAGACATTCATCAAAATCTATCATTTCCCCTTGCAAAACTTAATTAGTTATTATGACACTCCTCTGAGGTAGTCGAGAGACAAAAAATCTTTTCACTTAAACTGAAATGCAGCTAACTCTGGAGTAGAATGTGGCAGCTGTTTCACAGGATACAGTAATGCAGTTTGGGACAGGTAACAGAGAAGACATTTTTTTGTTCATTTGAAACTAAACGAGGAATTTTAGTAGTAAAAATGTAATATTCCATGTAGAATCTGGCCTGTAACTAGAGTTAACATTCCTACTCCAACACATGACGACAGTCCCATAGTCTTTGTTGCACTCGGTTTCCACAGATCCTAAATCACTGTAGGTATATTAGGAAATCCAGATACTGTGCTCAGCTGTGCATCTTAAGTACCTACATCGATGGATATACATTTAATTAATCAGTCAAGTTTACATAATTCTGTTGGAGCTAACAAGCTTTTAAGGTGAAAATGCCTGGACAGCTAAGGGTCTATTTAATTTCCTGAACTCAGCAAGGAGTGATTCAGAAGAGCATGTTCATACCTTTAACTTGGGCCGAGCTTGTTGGTGATTTTTGGAGAAACCAAAGTAGAAATGAATTTAAAAGACAGCTGAATTATTTTAGTTCCCTGATACCATAATATATTATTCTTTTCCCCATGGATGTGATTTTCTGAAAGCATCTAACTATATTTTGCTTTAATTATTGCCCTGTCATAAGGTTTAGAAACTAATACCACATTCCATTTTCTGCAGCATAGTTCACGCAGTATTCATATATAAAATATCATTACTTTCAAATGAGTTTGTGATAAAGGGAGCCAGCCATATTCTACTGGCCTTCTCCTTTTTGTTTAAAGAGGCATGCTTCCACTGCAGAGCAGTAATAGCAATAGTACTTTGACAAACGGCTATAAAACAAGAAAAGTCCCACTTTCCTGTATTAATCCATCAGGAAGCTTTCAGGGATTCTTCTTGTCTAAAATATTCATAGACAGCAAAATGTCCTGAATGCCCTACAGAATTTGTGCAGAGCCCAGCAGATGATGGATAGTGAAGTTCTGTTCTGAGTCACTCCCAGTATGTAATTCTATTTGTCTTGCCAAACACTAAAGAGCAAGCAACTCATAAAATGTAAAGGTAACAGGCCTTGTATTTTCCCGCATTTAAAAAAGAACCTGGTGTCTTCACTTCAGTGTGCTTCACTGAATATAACAAATTTCTATTATGTCAAAAGAGAAAGGCATAGTGTTCCTGCAGGAGTACTTAAAAGCTATATTAAGCAGCTGCCATTTATTGTATCTTATATGTGTATGCGTATATTATTTCAAAAATGTCTGCACCACAGATTACATCATAAAATTTACTTCTTAAATAAATCAGTAAGATAGCTGCCTACCTTCCTTTGTTATGGCATTCAAAAGCATGTGGTTTTTTTCAAAATTGTACCATCCAGATTAAATATAACCACTCCCCGTTAATACAACGTTAAGGCAGAAACTCTAGTCTTAAATCGTCCTGTTGTACCCAGATAAAGTGGCTGATACTATATATTAATGAGGCCATGGTTCCTAGATGTATTATAACTTCCAACCACATTGTCTCCAAAAGTATCATGGTCATGTTTGCATGCCATATTGTATTGGCCATTACTTCATCAATTATACCTGGTTGGCTCCTGAGCTGCAATGTGCAGAAGAGCAAATAAAGATGAGGTTTCAGTTTAAATCCTGACTTGCATTGGTTTTTTCATTTTAAACAAGGCTATCAACATTGGTTAACATTTGGTAATGCATTTATTTGATTGCCACAGGGTTAGTATCCAAGTGCTCACCCACAAGCTGGCTTGCCTGATAACACAAACTGGGAACCATCTTTATTCCTACGTAGTCCTGCTGCTTCCTACTATTACCATGCAAAGTATCACTGAAAAAAATTGTGCAAGTGCCCTATTGTATGGATGTGGCTAGAATGAGATCCAGACACAATGAATATGATATAAAAGTAGCAATTTTCAATATTTGAAATGTTCAACACAACATCAGACTGGGAAGAAAAAGAGTTAGCAAGTAATATACCCAGCAATGGAATGTATTCAGTGTGGCTGTCATTATTGGCCATCCAGGGCCATATAGTTGAAGCTGTGGATTTCAACCCTCCCTCCTTCTACCCCACTTTTAGCTAAACTCTGAGATAAGCAAGATGCCACTAGCCGCGTCCACACGAGCCGGCTACTTCGAAGTAGCCGCGCCAACTTCGAAATAGCACCCGCCACGTCTACACGTGTTTCGAAGTTGAGATCGACGTAAGGCGGCGAGACATCGAAGTCGCTATCCCCAACAGGAGATGGGAATAGCGCCCTACTTCGATGTTGAACATCAAAGTAGGGCACGTGTAGACGATCCGCGTCCTGCAACATCGAAATAGTGGGGTCCACCATGGCGGCCATCAGCTGAGGGGTTGAGAGACACTCTCTCTCCAGCCCCTGCGGGACTCTATGGTCACCGTGTGCAGCAGCCCTTAGCCCAGGGCTTCTGGCTGCTGCTGCTGCAGCTGGGGATCCATGCTGCATGCACAGGGTCTGCAACCAGTTGTCAGCTCTGTGGATCTTGTGCTGTTTGGTGCAAGTGTGTCTGGGAGGGGCCCTTTAAGGGAGAGGCTTGCTGTTGCCCCAGAAGTGCTAGTCTACCCTGTGACCCTGTCTGCAGCTGTTCCTGGCACCCTTATTTCGATGTGAGCTGCTTTGGCGTGTAGACACTCCCCTGCAGCGCCTACTTCGATGTAGTGCTGCCCAACGTCGACGCTGAACGTCAACAGCACCAGCCCTGGAGGACGTGCAGATGCTATTCATCGAAATAACTTATTTCGATTTTGCTACATTGAAATAAGCTATTTCGATGTAGCATCCCCGTGTAGATGTAGCTACTGTGTGCAAATCCATTCTTCCCTTTTCTCGGATAAGAATGCACACAATGTTTGTGTACTTGACCAAGAGCATCAGTGCAGCGCTGTAAGCACTTGTAATGAAGATGTATTCTGCCCATAGGACAGGGCCCTCTTGGTGACATAATTCCTCCACTTCCGTGACAAGGGGAAGCTATGTCAGTGATAGAGCATCTCCCGCCAACCTAGTGGCCATGTCAAAAGCACAAAACTTGCATCACTTGGGGAGAAGGTTTTCACACCCCTAAGTGATTGTAAATTAGATCATCTTAAGTGGCAGCATAGACCACCTCGGAGCACTCAATCCCCCCAAAAAAAACAGAACGGCAGGTATGGTCAAAATCATCTCACAGATCTGTGTTGGTGGCTGGGATAGGTAAATCATCCTGCCCTTACCATTAGACCATTGATCAAATGCCCAATAAGTAGTGCAACATTGAACCTTTGGGGAACATAAGAACCTCTACTTCTCAGTGTATGTTAAGGGAAAATTAATTCCTGAAAATTGTAGCCAATCCATACAGAGCTGAAGCTTTTTGTTCAACCCAGTTCTCAAACCCTGGACACTCTAAGTCCACTAGAAAATTCAAGGTGGGAGCAAGGGGTTAAGCTTCCAGCTGAAAGGCACTCTCCTGGTCTGAAACAATATAACCCTCACCAACAAAACTGGGGAGAGGAACCAATAAGTTTTTCTTGCAACCTGTAAATAAACCAATCGGTGCCACTAGCATATGGAGTCCTCCTTTCTGTGATGGCCAGAAATGTAATGAGGGACAGGGGAGTATTTGTCCACTGCAAGGAGTCCCAAAATGTATGTGCCTCATTGTTCCAAATACAGCTGTTTCTAGGGGCATACAGGCCCTGGGACAACTCCCCTGTGCTTCAGAACCCCAGGCATGGAGCCCAGGGCAACCCCCTCCCTAGGACGCTGATTTCTGTGGCCATGGTGAAGTGGAACACAGTAGGCTGGGAGGCATGTGGCAGGGCAGGGCAGGGCAGAGCAGATCAGGCTGCCAGGTCACTCCAGCTCCAGTCTCTGTGATGAGCCCAGTGACCACCAGGTAATTCCCCAAGCCCTCCAGGCCCCACACATAGGATTGTTGAGGTGATGGCTGCAGGGCCCACCAAGGCTGCCAGGCCCCCAGGTAATCCCCCAAGCCATCCTGAGCTTTGCTCATAGGAAGGTTGAGGTGGCAACTAGAGTGTCCACCAAAGCATGGGACCTGAAGAGGCCACCTGAACCATCCTATGGAGGGAATGTCTCTGGCTGTGAACAAAGAACCCACTACAGTGAGTGGAGCAGAGACGCCCAGGGCTGGCTGTCCTTAAGAGTGAGATTTACAGCCCTAAAGGGTGAAACTCAAGGCCAAAGATGAGACTTCCAGGTGGTGCATTGGATCATTTCCTAAGACATGAACCCTCATCTTTGGTCCTGGTGACATTCAAAATCAGGGGTGTCACCTGTGGGGGCATGAAGGTTAACAAATATTATGGAGGTGAAGGGTAAAGGGCCAGCAGCTGGCAGTGCCAGAGCGTCTTCTTTTCCAGCCATGCTGACTGGCTGTTGCACTCTCAGTTCTGGTCACACTGCTTGTCTGGAAGATGAGATGTGTCTGGAGACAGAGCTTCTGTCCCCTGCCAGATAATGGGATGGGCAAGATGGGGAGAGCATGCTGGCTCTGGACTATGGGTGGCCCAGGAAGGAGATTTGTGGGGGTGGTCATATGCGTCCCGCTCCCCAGTCTCCATGTCTGGCAGCTGCCACTGTTCAAAATCCAGATTTTAAATCCAACAGTAGTTAATACTTTGTTTTGAAATACATACTGCTTAATATTTCATATGAAACCCTTACAGGCCAAACACTAGGGGGAGGGATAGCTCAGTGGTTTGAGCATTGACCTGCTTAAACCCATGGTTGTGAGCTCAATTCTTGAGGAGGCCATTTAGGGAATGAGGCAAATAGATGTTGGGGATGGTGCTTAGTCCTGCCAAGAGGGCAGGGGATTGGAGTAGATGACCTCTCAAGGTCCATTCCAGCTCTAGGAGATGTGCATCTCCAATTATATTTTAATATATATATATATAGGTCCTAATTCACACTAAAGTAGCACATGTGGGGATTCTATATGCAATAGGAGTGATTTTAATAAAAACAGCTAGTTATTGGTTGAAACTAAAATCTGGGTGGTTGGAGATCCCTGAGGGTAATAATGAATAAGCCCCAGGATAGGCACACAGTCAATGGACAGACTGAAAAAAATACAGTAGGGTCTCAACATGAGCAAGCGTTCAGTGTTGAGAACCCTCACAAATGTTGAATTTTGGGAATACAGTGTGGCAGCTGCAGCTGCTCCCTCCTGGAGCCCAGCTTCCAGGACTCCTACCCAGAGTCCCAGGGGAAGCAGTGGCTGCTGGTGCTCCTCCCCCGGGCCCTGGAGGGAGCAGCAGCTGCTGGCACTCCTTCCTGGGACCCTGGGGAAGTGGCAGCCACCAGCACTCTCCACCCCGGAGCACCGGGAAGCGGTGGCTGCTGTTGCTCCAAGTGCTGGAGCCCTGGGGAAGCATCTGCTTGCAAATAATTCAGTTCATGAACGTTAGGTTGGCAAAGGTTGAGACCCTACTTATTAAAAATAAACTGGTTTTATATAACTCCAACACAAAAGAAAACTGTTTTTTTAAAATACAAGTGTTTATTTTGCATATCACTGTCACAGTAGTCAGATGTTTGAAAAATATGCAGCAGTACAGGCTGTATCTCCGAAAACTGGGACTCGCTGGTCTGGTAACATCTGTGGTCTGGCAGGACTATGGATGCCCCTGGACCAAAGAGCCCTGGGGCTGGAAGACCAGTGGCAGAAGGGCCAGCCTCCAGCAGCCTGGCCAGGGTCATAGCCAGTGGCAGTGGGTCCAGGTCTGGCATTTGGGAGCCTGACCAGGTCTGGAAGCAGTATCAGCATGGCCAGATCCAGCAGTAGGGAGGCTGGCCAAGGGTGGTGGCAGGGGGACAGTGTCCAGAAAGCTTGCCCAGGGCTGGCAGACCTAGAGGGGTGTGGGATCAAAGTCAGCAGTGGTGAGAAGTGATGGACTGATCTCCCTTGATCTGGAAAATTCCCTCATTTGTGATCAGTCAGGTCCTGAGAGTGCTGGATCAGGCATGTCCAACCTCTGCAAATATTAATTGGTTTGTATATTATTGCTCTTATTACATTTTCAACCAACTAAAATAATCAGATTCCAAAATAAATGGAAAATAAATTAATTAAAATTAAATAATTAAAGTAAACCACAACCAAACAATACATTAAACAAATGTAAAAATAAAGTGATTAAATTAATTTAATTATTCTGAAGTCAACAAACCATAGACAAAGGATTCAGACTCCACATTTCCTTTAATATCTAATTTGGTTTCACATTTTAGTCAGGTGCTTTGTTATATTTGTGTCTGGTCCCTGTTGCTGTTTGTCATAATTTTTTTGGGGGGCACAAAACTGAAACATGGCTCAGGTGCCAGCTTCACGGGGATAATAGATGCCTGTGTCCCATCCAGTCCAATGTTTTGGCTGAAAGGTATCTTATTATTTTGAAAAAGACTGAACTCTCTTCTGCATATGAGTTTAGTAAAATTAAGAAAAGCCTAGCATGGATGGTAACAGGACCGTGAGATAACCACATTTAAAAAAAAAAAGCACATTAAAAAAGTTTTGACTGCTACCAGGACAATGAAGGACTATGAACTGATCTAGTATTATGTGAAGGGGTGGACAAGGCCATGAGAGTACCTGATGGAGTCCTGAGCATCCTATCACACCCTATCCCAGAGAGGAAAAGAGAAGTCCTTTGTGTGTCCTAGAGTGATAGCAGGGGAGAGGCTTGTGAGGGAGGCTGCAGGTAGCACACAAGCAGAGTCCAGCAGGAGCTTCAGGGCCAGAGTCAGTCAGATGTTGCTAGAGCTGAATGAGTGAGGATTGTGTTGCTGGTTGATTGACTGATTGTTGAAGCATCAGCAGGACCACAGACGGATCAGGTGCTGGCAAGGCTCAGAGGAGCAAGAAGGTGCTCCTGGCTGGCTGCAGGGACTGAGTAAGGACTGAGCTCAGGGAAGGCTACAGGAAGAGAGTTTTTCCAGGAATGATATGGCCTAATATCAGGGCTTGGACTTTTTAAAGACCGACCCCCAGGGAGGGCTACAGAAAGCCTACCAGAGGGATACTGTGATAGGCCCTTGGTGGACTGTAGACCCTCGAAGGGGTCTGTTCTATTTGATATTCCTGACAGGGTGCGTAACTTGGCCAGAAAGCTGAGTCACTGAAAACCTGCCTGAGAATCTTCCAGTAGGGTCTCCATGAACTGAGAGACTGTAGACATGGGCACTGACCAGGAGGCACTTAAGGGAGGTCAGTACCACCCCATTACATGTAATTTAAATTTTTGTCTGTATTTTGTGGAACCTCCAAATATTTGGTCACCTCTTGCTTGCTTTTTGGGCAAAATAATGTTTTTTGACCAAATATTCGCAAATGCCCCTGCCCACACATAGCCTCCTCTTTCCTTTCATACACATAAAACATGGGCTGTAATCATGATGGTTGTCACAGTAGACAAGCTTGGAAAGTGGTTTTCCAAGCTTAGTCCTGTGTCTGAGGCCCTGGATGTCTTGTCTCTTTCAGTACCTGAGTAAAAATACTGGGACTCTTTGGCTATGTTTACCATACAGCAACCTGTCAACAGAAGTTACTGTTGGAAGATATTTTCTCACAAATCCTGTTGACAAATTGCAGCCACACATGAAAGTGGGTTACCCTGTCAATCCATTCTCTCAACAAAGAGCAGCCAGACTGCTCAGCTACTCTCTCGACAGAATGGCCAATGGAAAGCAGAGCAGACAGGGCTGTCCAGTGACCCAGAAGCCCTGTTTGTCAACAGCGGGCCCTCCCAGTGTCTACATGGCATTTTGTTGACAGAGTCTATTGAGAAAGGTGTTCTGCCTCATGGGGCAGAGGCAGAAGTCTGTCGACAAAAGTGCCACATTCTGTCGAATTACTGTCGACACAAGCCATTTTTGGTGTGGATGCTCCATGAGTTTTGTCCACAAAACAAAGGTTTTGTCCAGAAAACTCTCTAGTGTAGACGTAGCCTTTAAATATTTACTCACAATAAATGAAATTAGTTTAGGCATGGTGAGAGGGGGAGAGAGCAGGCTAATGAGTGAGGTCCATCTCCAGTTAGTGAGACTTGATGTATCTGGTGGGGTGGGTGTTAGTTATAGGAGATATTGCATACCAGCCCTTTAAAAACATGTCACAGATTCTATAACATGCACACCATAAGCTTCAAAGCCAAATATACATATTGTAACAGGGTCAGGCCAGCAGACCCCAGCTGGAAGGGTGAAAGGCTGCTTGTTGCACAGCAAGGGGTAAGGGAAGAAGGTTAAGAGCTAGTAAACTCCCAGGTGGAAGAAACAGGGGGCGGTGCCAATTAATCAGTGAGGACCAGTTGATCTCACTGCCTGATTTTGAAAAGCTGGCCCAGTCAGGTGCTGAGGAGAGAGTGAGCCAGGAGGTGGATGAGACAGGAAAGCAGTGGGGTGTGAGCTAAGGAGCGTCAACACAGCTAAGGAGACCAGGACTGCTTGCAGAAGACAGAAGGGAGGGGTGAGGGAGTAGATGGAAGAAAGAGTGCCTGGGTTCCCCTCCCCTGGTGAGACTGAAAGCTCTGACCATAGCTGGGGGAAGAAACTGACCAACAGGCCTTGACAGACAGGTGGGTGCTGCTGAAACCCCCCAGCCAAATGGAGATGTGGGGGACCCTGGCAAGACACAGGGGTCCCTTGGCACCATACTTGTAGCCACTGTTTGAGACTCATTCATTCAGGTGCCACATCACAGAATCCTAGGGCTGGAAGGGACCTCAGGAGGCCATCTAGTCCAGCCCTCTGCCCAAAGCACGATCAACCCCAGCTCAATCATCCCAGCTGGGACCATGTGAAGCTGGATCTTAAAAACCTCTAGGGATGGAGATTCCACCACCTCTCTTGGTAATGCACTCCAGTGCTTCACCACCCTGCCGGATACAGTTTCATTTGGATCAGAGTTTTCATTTGGATCATGAAAAGCATGGTGGCTGCATGAAAAGTTGCAAGTTTCTCAGACAGTCTGCAACATGGCAGCTGCTATTTTGGCTTTCTTCTGCTTGTCACAAACAAACATTTTATTTATTCTAGGCTGAAACTGCCTATGCTGAAATATCATAGGCATTTTCAAAATGTGGTTATGGTCCAAGCAATTATGTCAGCATGACAATTTCAGTTATGAGTGGAGAAATGGGAAGAGAAATGAAACAATGATAGACTTATCCACCCACCACAAGAGAGACTCAAAAGTCAAAGAAAAGGGGGGAAGTTAAACATGAGTGAGTGGCAGAGTTCCCATTATTTTTTTTTCTCTCCATGGGCAGAGTAAGTTTTGTTATGTGAACAGGGGCATGTGTGGATGTCCACCACCAATAGAAACACATGCTGCTGTCTTAGGTGGCTCTGAGCGCTCTGCTGATCAGCTGGGTGGCCTCTGAATCTCTCCTGGGTGGCCACCCAAGCGCTCAGCTTACAGAGAGCGCTGATGAGTGGGGAAGGAGATAGAACAATCTTTGCCTGTGTGACCACAATATTCGTTTTACATAGAACATTTGTGCAGACTACCATCTAACACAAGCCCGTATTGCGAGCTGGTATTATTCATTCCGTGTTTTGTTTGCTGATTATCATAAAAACATTTTCTTAGATAAATTATTTGATTGGTAATGTTTGTCATTTTTTGGTTTGGCTACATGTTTTTCTGTTTGGCTTTGCCCTTTTCCCCTATTAGACTAGATTAGAGAAGGCAGCCGCAGGCCAGTCTAGTTACTCAAAAACCATATATGATAAAAATTACACACAGCACCCAACAATTCAGAATCCTATCCCAAATTACTCACAATAGAATGCTCTATAGTTGAGATGTGCCAGCCAATACATTATATATTCTGAAGTCTTTTCAGATGTAATCCTGTTTTTGCATTCTCATTACCCTAAGCCTGAATCAAATCAGCAGGGTAAGCAGCCTATTTCAGTGAGCAGCAAAAACAGCTGAAAAAATACGGAAAACCAGTAATCTGTACAATAAGGATTAATACTTAGTGGCAAAATATCAATGACACTGATTACTCTTCTACGACTGGTGCCAACTGCTATACCTTTGCTGATGTCAAGGGAGGGATGCTGATTTACACCACCTGAAGTGCTCTCACCCTGTATTTCAAAGTGAGAGACCCAGTTTTGGTTGGGTTATAGAATCTCATTATCTGGCCACACTGCTGGTGAAGCATGGAAGCTGGTGAGTAACACAAGTTATCCATTTGAACAGGTGAAAGGGATTTTTGATCACTCCTAAGACAGACCCATTTAATCATTGTTGTGGTGATCAGCCAGGTCTGTACACAGGAATTTCTCTGTATGCATGTGTGGACTGCAATTTATTAAAATATAGGCTTCATAGAAATTATCTTCTGGGATCTTGCTATTATATCATAAGTGAAAAACAATATTCCCTCACCCCCACTCCCTTTGCTGTTGCTAGCGACCAAGGGCATGCTGGAAAATGTAGTTCCTTCCCTGCTCCAGGGCCAGCTCTCTAGGCAGGGAGATGGCCAAGAAACTACAGCTCCCAGGATGCCTTGGTTTCCCCCATCATGCCCTGCAGGCTCCCCAACACAGCAGAGAGGAAGGGAGAGAAACTGGACCTGGCAGAAGGGGGCATGCATTTGCATTATTTGCAACTCCCCTGCATAGGGGCCTGTTGGCATTGTTGATTACAGTATAGATATAGAACAGGAGGAACTGCAGATTTTTCAAGGCTCTATAAAAAGCAACATAGACCAAAACTGGTTCAACTCTTTTTTTTCTACTTACAATGCACACATTGAAATATGGGGCATCGCTCACACATAGTACTGCCTTACCTTCCTTGTGCATATTCCTTTAGGGCTTGTTGACCCTATAAGTTATCTTGTTTGTAACTACATTGTGACATAATTGTTTCCAATGTGCTTCCTGTCCACACATAATATGCTTATGACAAAGGCTCAGAGTATTTAAATCAGCTGTGCTGCAGTCAGGGCAAATCCAGGGTGAGTAAGAACAAAGACAGCTCTGAATCCGCTCTGTGGTTCCTGGATGATATGAGCACCAGACTGGTCTGGGACGAGTCAGAACACCCAAAAGGCTACTGGCTGCCAATAGGGCAATGCTAGCAGCTGAACATCCAATGACAATAGCTGTGCTCTGGTCATGTTGCCTTTCCTTCAAGTGAAATAGATTTGCTTAGACCTGCCCCATTGCAGCTTGAGACCAATGTGCTTTGTTCTGTCATCTGCCACCCCTGAGAACAGCCTGGCTTCATCCTCCTTGGAACTCCCCTTCAGGTAGCTGAAGGCTGCTATTAACCCCTCCTCACTCTTCTTCAGACTAAAGCCCTGTAACCTCATTCTCTCCTCGTAAGCATATTCCCCAGCCCCCTAATAATTTTTGCTGACCTCTGCTGGATGCTCTCCAATTTGTTCACAATCTTAGTGGGAGCCCAAAACTGGACACAATACTTCAGATGTGGCCCCTCACCAGTGCTGAACAGAGGGGAAAAAAATCACTTCCCTGAATCTGCTGGTAGTGCTTCTGCTAATGAAGCCTAACGTGCTGTTAGCCTTCGTGGCAACAAGGGCACACTGTTGACTCATATCCAGAGTCTCATCCATATCTATGTCTCTGCATTAGGTGCTGAGAGGAAGGCTGATGCTGGAACACCTATAGTAGCCCTATTCCACTAGAGAATTCCCCCTGTGCACAGGATGTCCTCTGGTGGCACTGTAAATTGTGGCTACAGCTGCCAGAAGTTGGCAGGACTGATCTAGGCAACTTATGTAGCTCTTGATTCAAATATGCTAGCTGCTAAGCATAGTTTTCATAGTTTGTATCCCTAGCTGTCTTTTCAGGATGCATGGTTTCTGACGGGACCAGAACTACTCTGAGATCCCAATATATCTTTTGCACATGGGTTTTCTATGTTTGTCACTACCACATATATACTCTGGTGGGATTTTCCATCAGTTTACGTACAGAGACTAAGCCCTCTTTTCTCTCATACACCTTCCTTTTGTGCATTTTTTTTCCTTTTCTTGCAATGGTTGAGATAGAACAACAGTGTCTCTTAGCAGAATTTTCACTCAGCCCTATAAGCTATAGGTTTCCTGCTTGTTGCCTTCAGTATTTTAAAAGCAAAAACAAAATGTAGGGTTTAATAAGTCTCACTGATCTCATGGGAATATAAAGCATTATAGCCTGTGAATAGGCAAATGGTTATAAAATCTATAACCTTTTCAGCAGCTGTATCTTCTTATTTCATCAAGCAAACATCCATCCTTCCCATCTATGAAAGATGTTTCAGAACAGAGTGTTAAAGGGGGAAGAAAGCAATTGCTAAAACAAACAGATAAACAATAACCCCCACAAAAGCTACCCTCAAAGCAGCCCATTCCCCAGTCCAGTCCAGCCCCTCATTTACAAGAGTTGTGTCTACACGTGCCCCCTCCTTTTGGAAGAGGCATGTTAATGAGGGAATTCAGAAGGTGCTAATGAGGCGCTGACATGAATATGCAGTGCCTCATTAGCATAATAGCAGCCCCACACAATTCAAAAGTGCAGCTTTTGGAACGCACCTTGCCCCTGTAGATGTAGGACTTTCAAAAGGACCCCCTGACTTCGAAAGCCCCTTCTCCCTATTTGGTTTTAGGAAGAAGGGGCTTTCAAAGTCTGGTGGGGTCCTTTTGAAAGGCTCCCATCTACATGGGTGACTTGTGTTCTGAAAGTGGCACTTTCGAATCACGTGCGGCTGCCATTATGCTAATGAGGCACTGCATATTCATATCAGCACCTCATTAGCATCTTCTGAAGTGCCTTATTAACATGCCCCTGCTGAAAGGAGGGGGCACGTATAGACACAGCTAATATGGCCAGCATATATCATACTTTCCGTACAAAATCAGCATCAGTTTTACAGTCTGTGAGTGATATGACAAATCCATATGGTTGCATTTCTGCATCTGCAAACTAACTCTACAGTATGTGCTCACAAAGGAGAAAAGTGCACCTCTGCAGTAGAGAACAGCTATAAATAACTTTGTTTCAGAACCAATGGCTTGTTAAAAGATACTTTAATCTACTGTGCTACTGTTCTTTTTAATCCTGTGGAATGATATGCTTTGAAATTGTAACAAATAGAAACAAAACTTTTTCTGTTCATCTGATACTGAAGTCTCCCACTCTGTGTATGGTACTTGACAGACCCTTTTCTCATGGTTTCCTTTTAGTTATTCTGCCTTCCAGTATAGAGAGTGTTACAATTTTGGTATGACTCATAAGAATTTAGAAATGCATTTTCACCTTCTTCCCCTGGGAGCATTGTTATCTGTTAGCAACTTTATTGTCTGATCTAGCAGAAGGAAGGTTACTACATTTATCTTTTGATGTGGATCCCATTTAAAGCAGAGCAAAATATTAAACTAGTGATCCACAGTTGCAAAGAATCAAATACATACAGCCCACTTTCAAAAGATAGTTTGTGGATTCTGCTTCAAAGGAAGAATACACATTCACAGCCAAAAGACAGAAAAATAACATGATATTGAATCTGTTGATGGGTTCTTAAAGATTAATGATATAAATGGCAGCAAAATGAAAATGTTTCCTATTACTATAATTTAATGTTTCTTCAAACAGGAAAAAATAAACCAACTCATTTTGGAAGAATGTCCACAGAAGCTAATCTAATTCTATTTAACTTTGAAAAAGAAAGACAAGGTTGCGGAATGTAGAATGCTGTAGGTGATGCTTCATTAGCAGGAGGCATCAGACCATTTTAATTTGCATATGATTAATTTTTTTCTACTTTTTAAATTTTAGGCTTTTTTAGCAAATCATATGTCACAGTAGCCTTCTTTAGTTCAGCACATGAATCCAAATTCTCTTGACTGAAATTATTTTGGTTGATGTGGCTTGGTCTCATGTGGAATCAATGTTGCATCACACACAATTACGACAGATTTTGGCACTGTTGTAATGAAAGTCTTTTGTGAAGAAAGGCCAGAATTAGCATAGGTGGCAGTGAAGAGTGAAATGCTTTCTTTCCAGAAAGAGATGCTTTGGCATCGTGATACTCACCCATATACCTTGCTTGGAGACAGTAGTGAAAAACTTGGCTTTTGGGAATGTCCCTCATGCTTAAACCTGAAGGAAAAAAAAATTGAACGGAAGTTGCTAAATGAAAGAAATGTACTTCTTAAGAGATTTCCTGCAAAAACATATTTGATGTATAAATCAGTGAGGCATGTTGTGCCACATATTCAATATTCTGTCTGAGTCCAAAGAGGTTTCTGAAAACTGATTTTGATTAAGTTCTTTTTAATATTTTTAGGCCTTTCAAGGCTTCCTTATCCTTTCAGTCTTCTCAGTGGGAAGTAATTTTTGCAGCCAATTCCATGGAAGTCTTTGGCTGTGAGTCAAAAGAGAAGGAGAATCCTATGTAACGCAACTCCCCTGCAGAGCACTAATCTCAAGTCACTAGACCAAAATCTCATGCCATGGAAAATATGCATTAATTTGCCTAAACAAATCCAGCTGAGAGCTGTAATGTAATGATGGCATATAGTCTTAGCCGTAGGCACAGGAGTTGTGAACAGGCTGCTGATGCGATATTCCTGGCTGGGACTCCAGCACTTACAATACACACTAATATTCATATACATATTTTTGTCTGCTTACTTTCATACTCATCTGTCAGGATGGCACTATGCCTGCTAATATTGTGGCTGTGAGTTTTAGTGAGTCTCATGAGCCGTGTCTACACGTGCACACTACTTCGAAGTAGCGGCACTAACTTCGAAATAGCGCCCGTCACAGCTACACGTGTTGGGCACTATTTCGATGTTAACATCAACGTTAGGCGGTGAGATGTCGAAGCCGCTAACCCCATGAGGGGATGGGAATAGCGCCCTACCTCGAAGTTGAACATTGAAATAGGGCATGTGTAGCCGATCCGCGTCCCGTAACATCGAAATAACGGGGTCCGCCATGGCGGCCATCAGCTGAGGGGTTGAGAGACGCTCTCTCTCCAGCCCCTGAGGGCTCTATGGTCACCATGTGCAGCAGCCCTTAGCCCAGGGCTTCTGGCTGCTGCTGCTGCAGCTGGGGATCCATGCTGCATGCACAGGGTCTGCAACCAGTTGTCGGCTCTGTGTATCTTGTGTTGTTTAGTGCAACTGTGTCTGGGAGGGGCCCTTTAAGGGAGCGGCTTGCTGTTGAGTCCGCCCTGTGACCCTGTCTGCAGCTGTGCCTGGCACCCTTATTTCAATGTGTGCTACTTTGGCGTGTAGACGTTCCCTCGCAGCGCCTATTTCGATGTGGTGCTGCGCAATGTCGATGTTGAACATCGACGTTGCCAGCCCTGGAGGACGTGTAGATGTTATTCATCGAACTAGCCTATTTCGATGTCGCCACATCAAAATAGGCTACTTCGATGTAGGCTTCACGTGTAGATGTAGCCATGGTAAATAAAAGATGCACTTGGGTGGGGAACCTGAATATAACAAAGTGTAATCTGTTCTGCAGAGTCCTTCTTCCACAGTGGTAGCCCATGTCTCTGCAGCTGCTTAGAGGTATTGACACTAATGTGCTGAAGACATGACGCACAGAATCATAGAAGGTTGAACTACAGTTCAGGAAATCATCTAGTCCAATCCCCTGATCAAAGCAGGACCAACCCCAACTAAATCATTCCATCCAGGGCTTTGTCAATATAGTTCCTGGAAACTTCTAAGGTTGGGAATTCCATTACTTCCCTGTGTAACTTGTTCCAGTGCTTCAAAACCCTCCTAGTGAAATAGATTTACTTAGACGTGCCCCACTGCAGCTTGAGACCAATGTGCTTTGTTCTGTCATCTGCCACTACTGAGAACAGCCTGGCTTCATCCTCTTTGGAACTCCCCTTCAGGTAGCTGAAGGCTGCTATTAACCCCTCTTCACTCTTCAGATTAAAGCCCGGTAACCTCACCCTCTCCTCATAAGCATATTCCCCAGCCCCCTAATAGTTTTTGCTGGCCTCTGCTGGATGCTCTCCAATTTGTTCACATCCTTTCTATAGTGGGAGCCCAAAACTGGATGCAATACTTCATATGTTGCCCCTCACCAGTGCTGAATAGAGGTAAATAATCACTTCCCTGAATCTGCTGGTAGTGCTTCTGCTAATGAAGCCTAACATGCCTTTAGCTTCATGACAACAAGGGCATACTGTTGACTCATATCCAGAATCTCATCCATTATAATCCCCAGGTCTTTTCCTGCAGAACTGCTGCTTAGCCATCTGGTTCCCAGCTGGTAGCAGTACATGAGATTCTTTCATCCTAAGCACAGGATTCTGTAATCATTCTTGTTGAGTTTCCTTTGATTTTTGGCCCAATCTTTTAATTTGTCTAGGTCAGTCTGGAGCCTGTTCCTACCCTCCAGCATATCTACCTCTCCCTCCATTTTGGCATGACCCATGAACTTGCTGAGGGTGCAGTCTATCCTGTCAAGATCATTAATGAAGATGTTAAATAAAACTGGTACCAGGACCAACCCCTGGGGCGTTATATTTGCTGCCAAGTACACGCTGAGCCTTTCATCACTGTCTGCTGAGATCAACAGTCTAGGCAGATTTCTGTCCTTCCTATAGTCCAGTCATCCAATACATACTTCTTTAACTTGCTGGCAAGATTACTGTGGGAGACTGTATCAAAAGCTTAGCTAAAGTCAAGGTCTGTCACACCACCACTTACCTCATATTCACAGGGCCAGTTATCGCATCATAGAAATCATGCTACCTGAAGAGATCAAGAATTAAGATACAGGGTTTTGGGACATTTTCTTGGTTGCAACAAATATGTTATATTTTGCTGAGCCCCTAAGAGATCACATGGATGTCAAGACATATACTATATTGGGCCTGGAGGAACAGTTCATGGACTCTCCTCTTTGCAAAGGCAAATAGAAGTGCTTTTATGAAGCGGTCATGGTGATGGAACTGAGAGGACAGGCTCTGAGATTATTAATTCAGACTAGTCCATGTCCAGCTGCTCAAAGCCCTTTGTGCTGTTTAAAAATTGAGCTGCACAATTTGCTTTTCCATGTTCACAAATTAGCCAGTACTAGAATATTTTCAGAAATTTATTTTGTCATTCAACATTTTGTGATAAATGTTTTGCATAAACGAATCCATGGGTTGCTTGTGAGCTGTTCATTTTGGGTGATGTGACTGACGCCTGAGTTCAACCTTTATAAACCATGTACATTTTTTCATGAAAAATGAGCATATTGGGAGCTAGATTGCTCTCTTGTTCTAGGCAGTACTGAATATGAAACTTCTTTCCTTTACACAAATTGTATAAGGGATGCCTGGAATCAGAACAAGGTTACATAAAGACCGATACTAGGTGCTGGTTCCAGACACCAGTTCCCACTAAAGAAAGTGGGACCATGTTCACTGCTTCATTGGTTTGAACACTGTAGCTGGATGGCTATGTGGGAGAAAGAGGGATGTACCCTATAACAGGATGACACAAATTACTCCATAAACCAGGACTGCCAGATAATTCCAGGGAGCATGGCACCTCCCATTCTTTGGATTGTCCAGTGCTGGGATATAACTATATTCCTCAATCCTAGTCCTTTGTGATTAAACAAATCTTGCCTATTGGCTAAAAAAACCATTGCCCGAGCATGCTCATACAAATGAAGATTCTTTTGGATATTTTTTGTGAGAAGTGGATAAAAAGGCAGTGTGAACACAGCAGTATTTTCTGTTTGCTGAGCTGTAGGCATGATTTGGGCTTCTCTCCCTTCCATGGGTGCAAAGGCCCTTTGTATGTGCAGCTGGAGCAAAGCTGAAGAGGAAAGAAAATGGTTGAAACTGCTCTTCACCTAAAGGATAGAAGAATGTTGTGGTAAATTGCATCCAAGGGGAAGTCTGTCATGTTTATCTTTTTTAAAAAAAGGATGCAGATTTTTCTTCTAAGATAATTGTTATGGAGATAGGATTAGTATCTTGGTAGTAGCTCCTTTTCTACACTGACCCACTGAGGTATTTTCACATATGACTAAGCTTCATATGCATATGCACTCCTTTTTTTTTTTTTTTTTTAATGCATGCTTAGTGAGGCTGGCTTCCAGATACTACCATAAAGAAAGATAGGGTGGAGGCAGAATTAGCTTTCTTCTGGTAGCTGAAGATGAGTTTCTATTTATCGGTCTTAGCTACTTATATGGCCCCACTATTGTAGGATGTGACCATCTAACAATCTTTAATGGCATTATTCTGATAATCCCCCTCTGTGAGTGATAGGGAAGTCCTATTCACATATGTGTTTAAAATCTGAACCTTGATATCTTTGGAATAGCTGCAGAGAGAATTTTATTTTGGAATCAGTGAGGCTCTGCAGTGATTTCCCAGGAATATTTTTAATGAAATAAGGGAGGAGAGAAATGGAATTCCTGTCTGAATTGCTCATGAAATGGAGTTCTGCCACTCAAACCATTATTGAACTGTTCTGGCACCATTACTTGGAAGTAATCAAAGTCACTGATAGGAAATATTCTTCCTGAAATTATGTGACCCTGTGTTTTTTTGCAATAATATTCTACAGAATGTTCTTTGTAGTGAAAGGACATCAGCCTGTAGTTTTCAATACCTCTCTATTTCCTTATTATTAATGCAGTAGATAGATTAGTATATAATTGCAGTAACTTCACATATATTTGTCTACATCTCTTTAAGTTCGATACTACCCCTCTAGTCAATCCTTTCATTGTCTTCCATGCTTAAACAGTATCTCTGTAAGCCAAAACCTGCTGACCTTATCTCACACAAAACCCCTCTGAAATCACTGGGAGTTTTGCATGAATAAAACTGAGCATGATTTGTGTCGGTCTGTTAAGATATATGGCCCCTGACATCAACAAGATAACTAAATGTATCATATAAAGGAGTGAAACAGAGCTTCAAAAAGAATGTATATTTACAATTACACACCTCTAATCAAAAGAGTGACAAAAACGCTTTTCTTGATTTTGGCTTTCTTATATAAAAATATACATCTGTTAGTAGCTTCCATCAAAGTGTTACAACTAATCAAAGTCATAACAGAATCTTTACATGAGTTAAAAACGAATAACTTGAATTATCTTATAAAGTACAATGGACATAATCCAAATGCAGCGATACAAATAAAGCTTTTATCATCTTTTTACTACAAAGTTCTCTATGTTGCATTTTCAGAAGCATGGTTAGAATATTCTTCTAAACTATAAAATTAAAAATAAATAGGACCAGGTATGCTTTCAATGTTCAAAAAAAAAAAAATCAAACTACATTTCCAAAGAAACACCAGAGAGCTTTCTGTGGAAGCTGGCAGACACATAAAGGAATTGTTTTGCAGATATTGTTGTTGATAGGTTTGATATACAGCATGGTTTGTCTGAGCCAATGGGATATTGTCTTCTTAACAAATCTCATCATGCCAGCAGTGTTGCTTCTTTAGGATGGCTTATCAGCTCCTACCAGAGTCTGCCACACTTGCACTTGCCTTCATTGCCTGAGAGGAGAATAAATTGTACCCGAGCAGTTAATAAGAAAGAATTATTGTGAGTGAGATGCATGACATTATGAGAAGGCATGGTGTTTTATGGACTAAATATTGCTCTGCAACGCTACACCTCCTGAAAAAACACAGACAAACAAAAAACCTAGGTTTGGTTAAAAAAATGAGCATTTCATTCCAGAAATAGACTCACTTCAAGCACTGTTACTGATGTGCTATTCTCTTTCAAGAAATATGCTTATGACATTTCTCCCCTATATTAAAACGCATTTTAATATAAACATTGGAAAGGGCTATAAAAGGCTTGTAATAGCTTCTCTGTTATGACAACATGCATCTTCTTTTTTATATATTTGTGCACCTTGATAAATAAAGACATTTATATATACAAATGTGTCATGTAGCATATGAATAAAGAGATGTGAATATATCTATAATTATCCTGTGCAATAGCTGAGCCTACTCTAAAAATGAATGAGTTAAGATACTGATGGCGCACAGTTAAATACGCCAAAACCTGCTTAGCTTATGCATGCAGGTTAAATGGGCCCACACGTGAGAAAAGTGAGAGGGATTTGGACCTATATGCAAATCTCCAGAGTCCTGCTGCTTGAAAATCTCAAGAAATAGCTTCTAAAGGCACGTCGGCAGGATAGGTGAATAGTGAGTACACCTTGGCTAGTATATACAATGGCAACCTTTGTCATGTCACCACACAGCTTTTACTAGCTTTGATGTGAGGCATGCGTTTAAGGCCCTTATTCGGTAAAATGCTTAAATATGTGTTTAACGTTAATTCAGGTGGTAAGTCCCCTTTGAAATGAAACACATTTGCAAGTGCTCTGCTGAACCAGGGTCTTTATCCTCAACAACTCTGAAAATCAAAACAAAAATTAAAAAAAAATTGTTTTGATAGTATATAGACTAGCGTGGCTTTCTCTCTGTCACTGTTCAGCTCTGAAAATGTAGATGTAACTGTCATTTTGAATTGTAATTTTTAAAAATGTTTCTTCAGAATTCACAGAAAACACCCATTTTCACTGTGAATGTCTCAGAAATGCATATGATGCTTTTAGTTAAGACTATGGAAAGTGCATGTAAGAGAGTTGCTGACAGAGCTGAAGTACTAGTGAAGGGTAAACTAACTCAAGATCAAAGAGCAAGAGAGAGAAAAACTGGCAAGTGCAATGCTATTGTAACCAAATATGCTGCACTTTTCAGGTGTCTTTAATTTGAGGCTCTCAAGCAATGTTTTTGCTAATCTTTTCCATCCAAGTGTGGACTTTTCCCATCTATATGCATAATAATGTTTTTGTGCACCAAGGCCTGTGTGAATGTGCACCACCAGTAGAAAAAAAACCTTATTAGTAGCTCGTACCCTTTACCCTATCTTCAGTTCTATGTATCTGCTTGGTCAGTTTTTATTTCAATTTTTTTTGGACCTCTGTGTTGTATAACGGTCAGTCTGTACTGGAAATGCTATATCTCCATATTTCACAAGTGGGTCTGCCCCACAAAAGCTCATCGCCTAATAAATTATTTTATTACCCTTTAAAGTGCTATATGACTGCTGGTTTGTTTTGTTAGAATACAGATGAACATGGCTCCCTCTCTGTGTATGTTTAGATTATAAACTCTTGGGGACAGGGATTGTCTTTTTACTTTTTTTTATACATGCCTGTCACACTGGAGTACTGGTCCTGGACTTGGGCTCTGAACTGATACAATACTTGCCTGAGATCATACAGCAAACTCATCGTGGAATTGAACTTAGAAGCCTCCAACCACAAGACTCCATTCCCCCCGCCCCCTGGAAACTACACCTCGTTTTCCTTCTTCTTGTTTCATTGCCTTTTATGCTCTGTTACAGATTTAGAGCCCTTCCACCCAAAAACTTGCATTAAAACTGATTTAGCTATTTTGATGCAAACCCATGTGTATCAGAATAAAAGTCGTTAATGTGAATTAAATGTGGAATGAATGCTAACGTGAAATGAAACAGAGAGAGAGCCATGCTAGTCTATATACTATCAAAATAAAAAGCCGTCAAGTAGCACTTTAAAGACTAGCAAAATAATTTATTAGGTGAGATTTCGTGGGACAGACCCACTTCTTCGGACCATAGCCAGACCAGAACAGACTCAATATTTAAGGCACAGAGAACCAAACACTAATCAAGGAGGACAAATCAGAAAAAAATGATCAAGGTGAGCAAGTCAGAGAGTGGAGGGGTGGCGGGGGGAAGGTCAAGTAACACGCATACACAAGTCATTAACAGAATGGCCCATTCCATTAAAATGTTGACGAACTGGTTTGTGGATCTGGAGTGTTTTGATGTCTGTTTTGTGCCCATTAACCCTTTGTCTAAGGGAGTTAGAAGTCTGTCCAATATACAAAGCATCTGGGCATTGTTGGCACATGATGGCATATATGATGTTAGTAGAGGAGCATGAGAAAGTGCCCGTGATTCTGTGAATAACCTGGTTAGGTCCAGTAATGGTATTTCCAGAGAAGATATGTGGACAAAGCTGGCAGCAGGCTTTGTTGCAAGGAAAGGTTCCAGGACTGGTATTCCTGGGGTATAGACTACTCTAAGATCAGCCCAAAAAGGCCAAGAACAGAACACCACTGGTCATCACCTACAGCCTCCAACTCAAACCACTGCAACGAATTATTAAAGACTTACAACCTATCCTTAATCAGGATGCCACACTCCAGAAGGCCCTAGGTGACATGCCTGTTCTCTCCTACAGACAACCTCCCAACCTTATGAGGATCCTCACGAACAGCCACAGTATATACCCCAGGGCTGTGTCTACACGTGCCCCAAACTTCAAAATGGCCACACAAATGGCCATTTCGAAGTTTACTAATGAAGTGCTGAAATGCATATTCAGCGCTTCATTAGCATGCGAGCGGCCACGGCACTTCGAAATTGACGCGCTTCGCCGCTGTGCGTCTGGTCCAGACGGGGCTCCTTTTTGAAAGGACGCTGCCTACTTCGAAGTCCCCTTATTCCCATCAGCTGATTTGATTTGGCTATTTTTCAGGTAAGTATTTTAATCACCAGGCTAAATTTCCTCCATCCCTGGGCTTCTTGTTATATTGGTGTAGGTGTTTCATGCCACGAGAGGGTTTGCGGCTGAAGATCCTAAGCAGAGACATTGTTGATACCTCCTGGTTAGCCAGACTAGATGGCTATCTACGAGAGTGAGGCAGCTCTCAGCACATGCCCAGATTCAGGTTAGCCACTGGTCCTATTGGCCCAGTGTCCAAAGAGCCTGGAAAAATGAGCACCCTCGTATGCTCACCTGCTCACCAGGTGGTCCTGCCAGGAAGTGCATTTAGGATATGGGGGCTTACTGTGCTCCACCTGCTTGGTGCTCTTGTGAGGGAATGGAGAGAAGCCCTCATGCCCCCATGCCATGTCCCCAGCAGGGCAATGAGGGACTAGAGACAGAATGGGTGGGGAGGGTCCCTCACTTCCTTTGGCACAGGGCCCCACAGGGCCCTCTGCACATGTACCTCAGCTTGGTACCTCTCCTTGGCCATCTTAGGTGAGGAGCTTCCTAGCATGTTGGTTTTTGTGAATCCTGTTTTAGGTAGCCTGTCTCTCCGCATCTACTGTATGGGGAGCATGGGCCTCAAAGTCAGTCTTTGGAAATCACATTGATTTTCTAAGCATTAGGTGTGGCAATGGTTAGCGTAACTACACCTAAGGCCCTCTGTGAGTCTAGCCCCTGAAGGAGCAGTTAGTGGTGTTAACGGAAGTGGGAGTCTAAAACTGCAAGTGAAGATGAGGGTGGGGAAAAGTCTTAACTAACTAATACAGACAAATTGTGGCTTAAGTGAAAAAGCGTAGAAAGAAACTGAGTGGCCTAACAGTACTGATTGCCATGCCACTGCTCTCAGTCATTGACAGGGAAGATGCCTTTGGAACGGACCTAAATCAGGGTAGGACAGGTGGGGAAAAAGGCCACAGTTTCGTACCTCTGACTTCCAGTCATAACAGATAACCTATTAAAAGCCTCTGTCCAAGTCCTGCAGATCTGTTCAGATTTTATTTAGTCCTCAAGCAAAGCTCTTATTGATTTTTATAAAATATTTCGAGAGTCCATTTGGCAACGAAGCAATATACATACAGAACATGGCTCTAATTGCACTGAACAGACATAAGAAAAGGGTATTTGTTTAAATACATTTTTTTTATGAAAGTAGCTGACCTTTTAGGTCTTCCGGTATATTTGAGAAAGAATGAGAGAGGTTTGATAAGAAGGTTGTCACATGCTGATCATACACAGTGCATCAAATCTTTGTGTGCTGGTGAAAACAGCCAAAACAAAAATGCATTTTTTAGACTAGCCAGTTGGTTTAACTAATTCCTATTCAAAATAGAAAATTAATAGGACGTTTTTTTCCTTTTACTGTTCTGTTGCATGGCTCCCTAGAGTAAGTAACTGGAGCCAGGGATAAGGGATAAACTGAATCCAAATCAAGATGTAGAAAAGCAGCATTCATATCTATGCTAGTCCACTGAAGCTGCACAACTAGCTGGTTTTGCGTTGTGTTCCTGCTCACATACAGACTAACCTCCACACAGTCCTAGATGCCTGGAATTCCCATCTTGCATCAGTTCACCATGCTTCCAGCCTCTCTTCACTTGGCCCTCATTAAACTATCTTCTTTTGAAAGGTCTATCAACCCCATTTTTCACCGTATGAAGTATTAACAGCCAGGCCCACTGACTGGGGGTGGGGGAAGAGGGAAAGGGGACAACCTTGGGCATGTCTGACAGGCCTCTTTGAAACACCATGGAGCAAAGTGTGCTGCTCCATGGGTGGCTCAGATGGAGCGTGGGGCCCTTCAGGGATGACAACCACAGACCCCACCCCTTCTACCTTTGGTCCTGTCCCATTTGGGGGGGTGGAGAGCAGTGCCCTCCACCTTTCCTGTGGCTGTAGAAAACATATTCACAAATGTGTACAAGAATTGTAGGCTGGAAAAGAGACCTTCATCACTCTGTTGCCTGTTGCATCCCAAAGCTGCTGTAAATCAGCATACAGTTATTGAAAGATGAACATGTGCAGAAGGAAGCCAGGTTTGTGCTGTAAATGGCGTAGTGGGAAGAGATGATTGTGCCTATATCTTGTCAATTATGAAATATTATAACCCAACAACTGACAGTTGTGTCATCTTGTCAGAGCACAGGAAGGAGCTGTTCAAGTGTTACAGTTATTAACAAGCCACTATGAACAGTGAAAAGATTTTCAATTTAATTATGCACTAAGGGCCTGCTTGAATGAGGCCATGTCTACACTAGCCCAAATCTTCGAAATGGCTATGCAAATAGCCATATCAAAGATTATTAATGTGGCACTGAAATGCACATTCAGCGTGTCATTAGCATGCCGCCAGCCACAGCTCTTTGAAATTGTTGCGTTTTGCTGCTGCGCGACTCGTCCAGGCACGAGTTCTTTTCGAAAGGACTGTGCCAAATTCGAAATCCCCTCATAGGAATAAGGGGATTTTGAAGTTGGCAGGGTCCTTTCGAAAAGGACCCCTGTCTGGATGAACTGTGTGGCAGTGAAAAGCGACATTTGCATGGCCATTTTGAAGGTCTGGGCTAGTGTAGATGTAGCCTGAGTGTTTTTGAAGTGACTGAGAATCAAAGTACTTTTCTATGTGTAGCTGTACAGTGGAAGAGGTGATGTTCTGCAGTTATGTCTGACAGATAATGAAGATTACTCCAAGAAGAAGCAACATGGAAAAAAAAATCCAAGGAGCTATGCTGATTTACTCAGAAGAGCATCCGTTTTTGTCTTTTAGAATGGAAGTTTGGGAGGCAGGGATCTTGTGTTCCTAAGTGGCATTGAAGTGCCATACATGCAGTTTCGGGTATATGTAAATCAATGGTAACAATGAAGTTTGAGCATCCCTGTGTTCTGTTCATGAGTACTAGGGACCTCGGAACTCACCTGTGCAATCTCATGAAGCCAGTCTCATACAAAGAAATATATGGTGCACTGTGACTGAGTCACAAAGATTTACAACCTGGAAGCAAGCACTCAGGAAGGTTAAAGGCAGGTATGAGTCCATTTACACAGGTTAACAGTGACTGTGCACTGGGGCATTTTAAACAATAATTCCAGAGAGGGATCAACTCCACACTGGAAGTCTTTGGTGAAAAAGCTGAAAATGACCTTTGCCCACAAACAATAACAAATAACTAGGCTTTCTGATAGAGAGTAGTAATTGCAAGAAGAAAAGGAAAGACACACAGAGGCAAAAACCGAGCTGCAGATGCAAGTATGGAGAAAAGGACGGAAACAACACTAATTTCTGGCTCTGGGAGCTAACTTTGCAATGAGCTACTTGCAGATGTCCACCTAGAGAAATCATTGCCTACGATAGCCAGCACAAAGTATTTTGGAAGCAGCAGCAGCAGCACCAGGTAGGATTTTTCTTTCATATAAATACTCTTGGGGCTGGAAAGGTGTGACACCATCAGATGTTCGTAGAAAACAAAGAAGAATATGGTTTTATTTCCTTAAAGCCAGACCAAATCTTCCTGAAAAATACTCAGGACCCAGATATGCCATGCAGCGTATATTGGAATGATAAAAAATAAAAAATAAAACACAATACAATAGAGAAGAGAATAATATTTAAATCTCATATTTTTTAGGGATGCAGAGGATAAAGGCATGAATTTAGCAAAAAAACCCCACATACTCAGCTTCCAGGGGACTTATTCATGTGCTTAAAGTTAAACATGCTTAACTACTGTGGTGAACTGGGACCTTAAACGTACTTCTCTAATGTTAAGAAGAAGTCTCTGGAAATATGACCACGCAAACTTTAAAAAAAAAAATAGCAGGGAAACCCTGCCCCTTCCTTGCCTTGTAGGTGTGTAAATTCTTTGGTAAAATCAAGCTGGCATGAATTTACTATGTCACTGAGTAGAGCTGTGCAGGGTTTTATACAGCATCTCTAGACAGAGGGTGGGTTTGGAGATTCAAGGTAGGCAAGGTGAGGAACAGAGTGGCACAGGGACAGAAGGGCAGCACAGTAAGCGGGACAACACAATAGGCGCATAGGCTGATAGGGGATGGTTCCAGCTCCCTGGAACACATCAGTACCTGGGCCAGTACATTTAAATGTGCTTAAGTCCGTTCCTATTCATTGTCATCAAAAACTCACAAGCTCAAGCTCCCTTGTTTTGTTGTGAGCCGGAGTCTGTTTGCTGTTTTTATGGAGAAACATAAAAATTTCCAGGCAAGATGATAGAAGGAACACACCAACTGTGCTTATTTATGACAGCTGAAGATCTGGCACAGTGAGTTTGTGTATATTTTTGACACGACCCCTGCCTCATTCAATGCATGCTACAGACAATGTTCAGTGAAGCAGTAGTTCTTTGATATTCATCCATTCAGAGAGTGACCAACTTTGAAAAGTTAGGTTTGTGACCTACATAGAATCACCCAGGTGGCACAGGAGGGTTACCATATCAGGGCAGTATTTAACTGCTTAACAATGCCTTTGTCTTCCATTAGTCTGCAGCCCCATCTCTCAGCTGCTGCAACAGATAAGATAGAAGTCCTATAAAACCAGCCTACTTCAATATAC
The DNA here is from genome assembly GCF_033958435.1 of Carettochelys insculpta. Classification (NCBI taxonomy): domain Eukaryota; kingdom Metazoa; phylum Chordata; order Testudines; family Carettochelyidae; genus Carettochelys; species Carettochelys insculpta. The sequence continues at coordinate 227,840,889 of NC_134138.1, forward strand.
AACTCTGAACCATTCCCAGTACATTGTCCACCTTGTGCACAGCAGTCCTGTGGGGGGAGAAATAGTATTTCACCATGTAATTAATGACTGTATCATAATGCATAGGTGTCAGGGAGCCACATTAAGATTCCATGTACTACCTTAACTCTGGCTTTTCCTAACTTTTGAATGTTTGACTTTGCGATTTTTTAACATTGTGTTCTTGGATTTAACTCCATTCATATTATGGCCTGTGTCTTAATGAGCTAAACCGCTGCAGTTATTAGTAATAATTTATAGTGTTGTTTGTTTGCTAGATGTGTCTGTTTGGGTTTTGAGAGCATTGACACCAATGGAGCTATGTCAATTTACATATGCTGAGGATTTGGCCCAATATTCATTATTAGGAACAGATACATCTACATATTAATATGGCTGTGTCATTCTTCTTTGCCGAATAATACCCATGGCTCATAATACAAACATACCATCTCCAAACACACTGAAGCAGAAAAAGTTAATCAGAAACCCTCTTGCTCACGTTCTTCAACTACTTCCAGTTCTCGCTCATGTCTGGAGACTAATCCCCATGACCTTATAGCATCGCTCATGGATTTTGGATGAAAATAGAGTCTAAGCTTCTCTCAATGTCCCATATTTACAAAGTTCCACTTTCCCTGGGGGAGCCTAATAAAAAGAAAAAATCAGTCAATAAAGTGTGAGAGAGGCTAAAGAAGATGTCAAAGAAAAGCAATAAGTGATATGATTAGTGAAAGAAAGAGGAGGCCCCCTCCAAAAAAAGACAGAACGAAAGGAAACAAGAACAAAAAAAATTGTTAGTTGTACTGCTGAATTTCTTGCATGAGGGAATAAAGTTCAAGACTGAATGTGCTTGAAAGATTATGAAATTAATGTTGGAACAGGTATTTATATATTTAATACATTGTCACAATGCCCTGGGAGCTGGAAATATAGTGTGATTATTAGCTTGGTTTCTGTTTTTGTGAAGCAGGTATTTTTTCCTATTATTACTCTGTTCCACTATATGATCACATTTCTTGGCATAATTTAGATCTCATATATGCAAGTGTCTCCATTTTGAAGAGAGCATATGGAGAACTCCATGAGAGCCCAGGGAACTAGAAGTATGCAGTGATTAACTGTGGTTTCTGTTATTTGTTGAGCAGATGAAAAGAGCTGTGAAATAAAAGGCATTGCATGATGGCTTCTCTGTCCTTCTGCTGTCCTTTGTTTGCTTGTGGTGCATCAAGAGTGGAAAAAATAGTAGTTCAGATAGCAAAGGAAATCAGGTAGCCTTTCACTGCATCAAAATCAGACACAAAGAAAAAAGAAAAGATGCAGAACACTACTGTAGCTCATTGCTGACAAACAAAAGGGAAATGCACATATATTTTAAAGATGTGAAAGCGTGAAAGGTTTCAAGAAAAGAATACAGCTAAGTACTCAGGTTTGATTCCTGTACAGATGTTGAATCTTTTATTTCTCAGTGAACATGGGCTAGAATTAAATGTATTTTATCCTATTTAGTCTCGTAGAAAGATTTGTTAGAAATATAAAAGTGTGGAATTCCTAACTCAAATGATATCATTTAACACAGTTGTGTCTGATCAAATAGGGGGAATGATTTTACAAGGTGCAAGAAACATGTTTTTGTAATATGGTGGTTCTGTTAATTGCCCGGGAATCCAAAGGGCTTATGTGATCTTAAATGCTCCAGTAGCCCCGTTAGCGATCAGAGAACAAGACCCTAAATTCCCAGTCTCTCTGGAGAGGCTTCAGGGGATTAGATATTCATGGGTAACACAGCTATGAGGCCCATTATTGTCACTGCTGAATGCTTAGAGGTCTGGTTGATGCTAAACACTGTCAAACTAAGGTGGGCTGGCCTTTCAAACAAAGCTCTGATTAGCTGAAAATGTGGCAAGATTATAAGATGTTGAACAAATGATATTGAAAACAGGAAAGCAATGGGAAGAGGCAGTGAAAATCAGGAATGCCTTGAAAATCAAGTTTATAAATGAGTGTGATGGGCAAAATACCCATGCTGTTTCCTTGCCTTTTATGAAACTTCCTCCAACCATGTGACAACCATCACCACTATACCCAACCCCAAAGCATGGACCCCAAGTCACGTTGACTAATAAACAGAAGTTTCTTTTTCAAACCTACAGTGTTTTTATTTAGGGGGGCTCGTAATGGCAAAGTGGTGGGTATAGAGAAAACAGAAGGATACTAAGCTCATGGTTTGTCATATGTTAGCCTTCTGCTGGAGTGAGTCTACACTTGCATTCCTCTTTTGAAAGAGGTATGCAAATAAGGGAAATTGAAAATGCAAATGAGGAGCAGATTTGCATATCTGATACCTCATTTGCATATTCTTATTTTGAAATAGCTTCTTTCAAAAGGAAAAAAACAGTGTAGATGCTGCTCTTCCTTTATTTAATAGGAAGAAGGATTCTTTCGAAGATGGAGTTTATTTTCGAAAGAGCAGTGTCTACACTGGTTTTCTTCTGTCAAAAGAAGATCTTTTGAAATAAGAATATGCAAATGAGGTGCACCCGGGCAAATATGCACTTCATTTGCATTTTTGATTTTCCTCATTTGCATACCTGTTTCGAAAGTGGAATGCAGGTGTAGAAGCATCCCTGGTGAGTCATTTCCTTGGGGGGGCGAGTTCAGGGGTTTCTTTGACCTCCTCCCCCACAATTTTGGGTCCCTGATGAGAGGAGGGGCTCGAATGTGAGGGAGGAGGTGGAATGGAAGTGTGGTCATGGATCATATGAGAGATGCAAAGCCCCAAGCAGGGGAGGGAGTATGCATGCTTAGAAGAAAAAATATAGGCAGCCTGAGGTACTTAAGTGCCAAGTGAATTTAAACAACAACAAGGTTAGGTGACAGCCAAATGGAGGTTTGTAATCACAGTTGCTTTTAAAAATGGGATCTAGCTGCCTTTTGTGGAGCTGGCCCAAAGAAATCATGATTTCAGCTGATACTCTGCATTTGTAAGGTGTTACTTCTATTTAGTATTAGAAAATGATGACATTCTTCAGAATGTGTGAGGTTCCCTGTATTTCAAATAGGGAATATTAATAGTACTGGCAATATCTCTCAAATGTGTAATGTGAGCCCAATGCATAACATAAATCTAGGCTCTGAATGTGCATTTTACAGCACCATTATTCATTTTCGATCTGGTGTTGACTAAGAGAGATGGATTACTTGCAAATGCAGAAGTGTTTGGGAACTTTGGAGGACGTGATCATGGTCTGATAGAACTCAAGTGTTGAAAGAAAGGAGGAGAAAAGAACAGCAAAATGACATTAGACTTTCAGAAATGGAGATTTCAACCAACTCAGAGAATAGTAGGCAAGGTCCCATGGAAAGACTAATTAGGAAAAAAAGGAGTCAAAGGGGGCTAACTGTTCTTGAAAGATGCAATATTAGGGGATCAACGTCAAACTATTCTGATGCAAAGGAAAAATTAGAGCTACAGGAGTCCTATGTGGCTGTACAAGGAGCTTTTTAGCCATTTAACCCCAAGAGGGACACATACAGAAAATGGAAGGATGGGTTTGTCACCAAGGAAATACACATGGGAATAGTGTGGCAGTGTATGAACAAAAATCAGAAAAGCAAAGGCAAAGTATGTATTATAGTTGACAAGACGTTAGCAACAGCAGGAAGGGGTTCTGCAAATATGTCAGACAGAAGGCTTTCAGGCTTGATGTGGGTCCATTGCTCAAAAGAGAAGGTGAACTATTAATGGACAATGATAGGAAGGCAGAGCTGCTCAGTGCTTGCTTTGCTCCAGTCTTTTAAAGAACTAACATATGACTGGATGACTCTCACTGTTTGGATGACTAGAGAAGTTACTATAGATAATAAAGGGGAAGGGCTACAGATCAAGACAAGTAAAGATGATATCAGGGATCCTTTGACTAATTTAAATTAATTCAAGACTGCGGAGCCAGGTGCCATTAACCTCAGGGTGCTGAAGGAAATCTCAGCCATTGGTAATAATATTTGAAAATTCACAATGACAGAAGTCCTGCAAGACTGGAGATGGGATAGTATAGGGCCCATCTTTTTAAAAAAGGGGGTGGGGAGGAGGAGCCAGAGCAGTATAGAACAGTCAGCTAGCCTTCAATATCTGGTGTATTACTAGAGCAATATAGAAAACATTCATTTTGTCAATACCTGGCAGATGAAGGTGTAATTGCTAAGAGCCAGCAAACAGTTGCCAGGAACAAATTATACCAAGCCAGCTTGATTTCCTTCTTTGATGGGGTACTTAGTTTGGTGAATAGAAGAAATGTGGTGGACATAATATACCTGGACTTTAGCAAGGCCATGGACAAAGTTCCACAAGACATTCTGGTAAGTGTACTGGGGTAATGCAGACCTGGTGGAACTACCATTAAGTGGACACAGTTATTTATACAACCACGAATAAAGAATGATTATTAATGTAATGACGTCTGATTGGAAGGAGGGCTCAAGTGGGGTCCTACTGGGATATGCTCTGAGTCTGATGTTTGACATCTCCATTAATATCATGGGTAGAGAGAGCATACAGAAAGCATACTGCTCAAGTTTGTGAATTATATGAAGGTAAGGGACTTTACAAACAATTTAGAGGAAAGAGTTAAAATTCAAAGCAGTCTTGATTAACTGGAGAACAGGGTCACCAATATATAGAAAAGATGAGGAGAAATTGCAAAGGATCTAGGGGTGAGCAACAAAAACAATCAAACTGAAGGAATGCAAGCTACAAGAGCAAATATATGGGATATAATTAGTTTGGAAAAGAGGAGATTAAGGTTAAACATGACACAGGGCTTTAAGTATGTGTAAGGCTGCTATAAAAATATGAAGAAAAGTGATTCTCTCTTACTTAAGAGGGCAGCACAAAAGACAATGGGTTCAAACTACAGCATAGTAGATTTAGATTGAATCTCAGGAAATCTTCCTAACTGTAAGAGCAGTAGGACAATGAAACAGCCTGCCCTGGGAAATTATGGAAGCTTCCTCACTGGAGGTTTTCAGAAGGAGGCTGGACAGCCATCTATCCTGGTTGACTTAGACACACTAAATTTTGCAGGCAGCTAGACTAGATGACCCTTGTGGTCCTTTCTAGTCCTGTGGTTTCATGATTTTCTGAAAAAGCAACAAAGGGGGTCAAATTGAAACATTTCTGTCATTGATAGTTATGCTAGAATAAATAAAGCTGTTAATACCAAATACAAGATTTTTGGGCTAAATTTTCCATGTTGTAAATGTTCGGTGACAGGTTTCACCTCTTAAAACCAGCACTCTCTGATCTGGGAACATCTGTGGCCTGGCAGGGAGGGCCAGCTGGGGCCAGGGGCAACAGTCTCAGCAGCCTGGCTGGGGAAAGCACTGTACAGAGGCTGGCACCCTGTGGCAGCTCAAGGCAGTGTGAGACAGGGGTTGGAGCAAGAGCCAGAACCCCACAGAAGACCCATGGTGGTAGCATAGGGCTGGGGCTGGAACCCCCCCAGCAGCCTGGTGGGATTGTGGGCTGGGGCTGAAGCAGCCATCCAGGGTGCAGGGCCTGAACCTGGAGGCTAATCAGTCAGGTCCCAGCCATGCTGGACTTGGGAGGTGCAACCTGTATTGAGATTTCATACACAACAGCAGTAAGTGAGTATGCAAATGATGTCGTTATGCAGAAGTAAAGTTATCATGAATGTACATGTAATCATATAAAATATATGTATATTATGCAGATATTAAATTCTGCAAATTTGGCCCTTAATGATTGTCATTATATATTATAAGAGAATATCTATTGTAATGTTGATATCGTTTGCGGTATAAATCTATAGCTACTGGCTTTATTAAGCACATTGTACTCAAACTGATTATTTGCCTAAAGAATTTTAACTGCAGAAATCAGAATCAATCCATAAACTTTATCGGGTGAAGGTACAATGGCACAATTGATCTAAAAATTACCAAAATCTAACATTAATTTGTCAGTGCTATCAGAGAAATCTCTATTTCATTCCTCAGTTCAAGCTTTACAGGCCTTATAAACTATATTATATGTAGGATTTGTGACATTTTGACATATGTTCAATAATTTGTTTTAACAACCCTGCTGTTTTTAGAGACTTAATGATAAGAACCATGTGATTAACACAAAGCATGCTAGTGCAGTGCTCCTTATTCACTCTGGCATTTTGCCATTCAATACCTTGTCTTCTTGAAATGGGCAATCTGTCATTTGGATTTTTGACAGGAATGATGATTTTTACAACTATTCAAGGTGATAAACAGGACCAGTATATTTATTTCTGCACCTTAAATATTGTCAGGTTACACTGAAAGGAACAGTAGAAATATCTCTCTCTGGCTGTGGCCACACTATCCCCTCCTTTTGGAAGGGGCATGCTAATGAGCCACTTTGGCAGATGCTAATGAGGCACTGCCATGAATATGCAGTGCTACATTAGCATAATGGCAGCTGCGGGCGCTTTGAAAGTGCTGGTTTCAAAATGCACAACACCCGTGTAGCTGGGGGCCTTTTGAAACGACACCCTGATTTCGAAAGCCCCTCTTCCCTTTTGGTTTTGGTAAGAAGGGGCTTTCGAAATCAGGGGTCATTTGAAAAGGCCCCTGGCTACACGGGCAACGTTTAGAAATTGGCACTTTCGAAGTGTGTACAGCTACCACTATGCTAATGAGGCACTGCAAATTCATAGCGGTGCCTCATTAGCAACTGCCTAAGTGGCTCATCAGCATGGCCCTCTCTGAAGGGAGGTGGTAGTGTGGGCAGAGCCTCTGAGAACCAGGAATCTCCGTTCTGAGGTGAAGTAGTTTGCAGATTTTATAGTCCTCTTTCTAAATGTTAACCTGTGAAGTAAGTCATCACTGTCTAATATTGTAACTATTATATATTTGTAAGTTTCTACATGCTTGTTTGTTGGCTCCAGAGTATAAGGTGTAGAAAAACTTCATTTGCAGCCATGGAGGGTCAGACACAAAATATGCCATGGCTGGATTAGAAAACTACTCTCATCTTATGCGGGGGACAAACCTCAGTATTGGTGCAAAATGGTTATTGATAAAATTATTTTTCATTCTTACAAAGGTAGGGTATTTTTTTCTTAGAAATCTCTGCTTTCTCTCAGCATGACTTGTCTCAAATGTCCAAGAGGATAAGACCTTCCATCATGAATGAGTGCAGGGAAGGGGTTAATCTCTCTGAATGTAACTTGAGTCTGGGTGAGCCAATGGGAATGAAGTAACTTTGTTTAAACTGAGAACAATTGCAGCTTTCGGGGGCTTTTGTCTGTGGAACAGCAGGGAGAAAGACCGGGAGAGAAGATGTCTCCCAGGCAACTGGAATGCAAATCAGAAATATCCTGACCATCGCAAAACCAGCCATTGAGGTGTAAGTAAAAGAGAAATGTATAGTTAGACATGATCAGGTTATGGTTATTTTGAATTTGGTTGGACTGAGTGCTCTGTTTTCTCTTTTGTGTTGTTGTTTGACTTCAGATTTTCCCCCGATTTTCCCAACTTTTAAGCTGAATCCCAGGGAAATTTTCTTCTCTGCATGCAACCCATGATTTATGTCTCTTGCTTTGTAAATAAATTAGATTTTTTTTAAAGCAAATGATTTGAATCCTGTGTCTTGAGAAGGGTCTGTGTATATGCATACCTTAGACTGAAATGTCACCTACTAAATTACAGTTCTTGTGCCTAAGATCTCTCCTGAGGGAGGGCTAAGAGCTTGGAATACCCCAAAGGAAGATGTCCTGAGTGTATCTTCCTGGGATAGGAGGTCTTTTCCCACTCTGGTGGTGGCAGCGAACTACCCCTGCTTCCCCAGAGTCAGGGAATCTGTGAAATTGGAGAGCTTTTTAAGCAAAGTCTTTTACAGAATGGTATTTTTGTTTAAAGATTTTGCAGGACCTCACTTTCTGTACTCAGAGGGTGGAGTGGTGAATAGCCCTGATGCCACCTGAGCCATAAAACAAAACAAAACTTACTACTTCTAAGTGTGTTTACAGAGACTCTGGAATGTAGCTTTTATAACTTTTATTTTACTTAAACATTCTACAGTAGTTTTTCTTATACCATGTTTTGAAATATGCATATCGATATAGTGCTTGATAGAGTATGGCACAGGATTAAAAATTGTACCTTCACTGCAATTATAAGCTGTGTCTACACGTGCATGCTACTTCGAAGTAGCGGCACTAACTTCGAAATAGCGCCCGTCGCGGCTACACGCGTCGGGCGCTATTTCGAAGTTAACTTCGACGTTAGGCGGTGAGATGTCGAAGTCGCTAACCTCATGAGGGGATCGGAATAGCGCCCTACTTCGACGTTCAACGTCGAAGTAGGGACCGTGTAGACGATCCGCGTCCCGCAACGTCGAAATTGCCGGGTCCTCCATGGCGGCCATCAGCTGGGGGGTTGAGAGATGCTCTCTCTCCAGCCCCTGCGGGGCTCTATGGTCACCGTGGGCAGCAGCCCTTAGCCCAGGGCTTCTGGCTGCTGCTGCGGCAGCTGGGGATCCATGCTGCAGGCACAGGGTCTGCAACCAGTTGTAGGCTCTGTGTATCTTGTGTTGTATAGTGCAACTGTGTCTGGGAGGGGCCCTTTAAGGGAGCGGCTTGCTGTTGAGTCCGCCCTGTGACCCTGTCTGCAGCTGTGCCTGGCACCCTTATTTCGCTGTGTGATACTTTGGCGTGTAGACGTTCCCTCGCAGCGCCTATTTCGATGTGGTGCCGCGCAACGTCGAAGTTGAACATCGACATTGCCAGCCCTGGAGGACGTGTAGACGTTATTCATCGAAATAGCCTATTTTGATGTTGCTACATACGTGTAGACGTAGCCATAGATTGCTAATCTAGGAATCACTTGTCAAAAAAGGAAAACAATTATATTTCCCTTCCCACTACACAGGATGCATCATTTTAATTAAGACACCAATCTGGTAGGGGGATAGTCTTTTACTTGAGGAAAATAAATTTTGTAAAATATTCATGTTTTATAAAAAGACCTACCCTGTAAAAAATGTAAGGAATAATGATCCTTACAAAGAGGAATAATGTGTAGTATGTGCTATCAAATCTATAAATTACGCCATAGAGTTTGGTTAATTTACTCATTTTCTTTACACACAGAAAAATCTATAGTTATAAGTTTTAGAAATATCCTTATTGAAACAGATTTCCATAATAAACATTCAAGTCTTTATCCCTCAAAAATTAAGAGATCATTTATGATTAGGTATTTGATTTTGGTTACTTCTAATTCATGTTTCCCCTTAAATGTGAAAATTTTTGTTGTCCTTCTGGTGCTAAAGGTGACATTAACTTCTTTTGAGATATATATTTACAAAGGATTCATATCTAAGGTTATATCTACACTACAGTGATCTTTCGCAAGAGTCCTTCCGGAAGATCTCTTCTGAAAGAACTTCTTTTGAAAGAATGTGTTCACACACAGGCTATGGTTACATGGACCTGAACTGCTGGCAGCAGTTGGCAAATAGGGGCTCTCAAAAACGCAAATAGATGTTCATTTGCATATTCGCTCATTAGCAGATGCTGCTGCCAGCACAAAAAAAGCTGTAAATGTGGTTCTGCCAGCGAACTCCCCCTCCCCTTTGCTGACAGCCTCTTATGCCTGATTTTTTCCAGGCATAAGAGGCTGCCTACAAAGCGGGGGTTTCACCTGCAAAACCACAGTTACACAGCTTTTTTCGTGCCAGTAGCAGCATCTGCGGGTGATTGAATATGCAAATGAGCACGTATTTGCATGTTTGAGACCACCCATTTGCCTACTGCTGCCAGCAGTTTGGGTCAGTATAACCAGAGCCACAAAAAATGATGATTTATTCTTTCAAAAGAGAGTGTCCATACAGCCCCCGCTCTTTCAAAAGATTGAAAAATCAGGTGCCATGAGGACTGCTCTTGTGGAAAAAAAGGGCCCATGGAACATCTACACATGTTTTCTTTTGAAAGACGCTTTTGAAAGAAAGTGCTTTTCCTGAATTGGGAGTGGAAGTATGCTTTTGAAAGGGGTGCTGTGTTCTTTCGATTTAAATTTTGAAATAACACATTTTGTGTGTAGAAGCTCTGCTGGGTATTTCAAAACATCCCGTTTTTTTGAAAAATATTTCAGAAGAACTTGCTAGTGTAGATGTGGCAAAAATGTAAGCCTTCATATAACTGCCTGACATTAATTAGTAAGATGTCTTATGTACAACTACAGCAGGTCACTTTATGCTATAACTGGTTACCTAATGTAAGAAGTAATTTGAGTAGGGAAGTATTTATATAAATTAGGACTTAATTAGTTTTGTGGCAATACTTACAGAACTCTTCACCAGAATCAGGGAGACAAGAAGAAACTTTCCAAAGATAAGTGAAAAGAAAACATAATATTTTCATTGAGGACCTTTTAAAGCTAAAGACCATATTAAGAGCTGAAAGAATTTTTATATAGGAAACAAATCTTTGGACTCATTTGACACAGAATTTCAGCTCTAGTTAAATTCAGATGGAGCTAAAGGAATATCTCAGAATATGAAGTTGAATAAAGAAGTTAAAACTCTAGTGTTAAAGGTGTTCTGAGAATTACAATTCTGTTGCGTAACAGAATGGATATTCATGAGCAGAAGATTCTATCAAAATGCTAATAGCCTGCGTAGTGGCGAAGAGCATGCTGGGATTTGCAATGATTGGGAAAAAGCCAGTAGAAAAAAGGGGGAAGCACATGGTTTTGGAGGCTCTGTCCACCCATTGATTAGGTGCAGGAGGAAGGGAACTTACTGATCCCTCATTCTTCCCTTTTACTAATGCAAACCCTTAGTCCATTTCATTAATGCTAATTTTCTTGCTCCAGTTAGCATTGGTAGGATTTCTTAGTTCCCAGATCTAGGACACAAGATCCATGAACTAAAGAGACTACTAAATCCATCCCACACAGGCGCATTGTGTTTGTTGATGAGCCATCAACATAAATGGCCCATTCACAATGTACTGTCCATATTCAATGTAAACTAACTACCTCCTGGATGTTTCCACAGGAGCATAAAAACTCTTTGACATAGTGGTACATAATCAATATTTATAACTTCAGATACAAACATGACACATGCACGCAAATAGGATAATCACATTCAGAAGATCATAATGTTTCCATCAACTTCTTTCTATCAAATTCTTTGCTCAGCGATGTGGTTTTTTTTTTTTTAATGTTGGTTATTGCCCAAGGACTCTCCAGCAATGCTGGGTCCCCGACAGGTGGTGGGAAGATGCCACAAAGCAAACCCTCACCACCTTTTAGGTCCCGGAACCCGCCCCCGCGGCCTTTGTTGGGGTGAGCCCCAGAGGATGCGGACCTACGCTGGCACCCCCCGGGAAGACTGAGGTTGAGGAGAGCAATGAGGCAGGCAACAGAGGTGTGCGACACAAGTGGTTTATTAATAGACTAGGAAGGAACGGGAAGTAGTACTGCGAGTTCTATTCTAATATCTGTGTACACTTACTTGGATCAACAGGAAGATGACCATTTTAATACCAGACTGTGACATGGTCTCAGGTAAATTCGGCCCAAGGCCAGTTCAAAGGAAAGTAACTTGTATATATATATGGGAGAGGGCGCTACTCCTCTTTAACCTTACCGGGGACCGGGTCGCTACTCTGATCCCAATAGTGATTTTTTAAAAGGCCAATGGAGGTTATTACCTCTCTATCAAGCCAAATAGAAAAGACAAGCAGAGGGGAGGCCACACCTTTACCCTGGTAAATATCCTTTGTTGGTACTAATATTTTATCAAGCTAATAACATTTTTCCCCCTAACTAGGTTATAAATAAACTAACAATTATTATCTATAATTTACTGCTAAAATGATTTAACAATCCTATCTATTACTAACTTAATTAACAATCCTATCTATCACTAAGGTTCCTATTAATAAAACAACTTATCTGTTTAAACTAACATTTAAAAGAACTATCTATGATAAACAAATTAATTGAAGTGGTAACAGTTCTGAACTAAAGGAAGTCTTAATAAGTGTCTCTTGCACTAGAACCCAGCCAGCGGCCAGCAAGGCCTGGCCTAAGGTCAGTCCTTGGGGTACTGTGCCTGCCCTGCCTGACAGGCACACAGCAGGGGGATCAGCCCAGCTCCCCTACTGGGGGTCCCTTAAGCTACTGGCGGGAAAGGTATTGCCTTGTCTGCAGGCCCTGCGCAGAGCACAGGCCTGCTGGTAGGTTAGGATACTTGTTTGATAAAGATTTGTCATGTCCGGTAATAGATCGCTGCTGGTTGAGCAGGCGACGAAGGCGGGCACTGCTGGACTCGTGGTGGGCCCTGGTGTTCGCAACACCAGAGACTCAGTACCTGCGCGGATGCAGGCCAGTTCGAACTCTGGCGAACTCACTTTCAGGGACACCGCCTTGCTGCCAAAGCCGCCACCCCAGGAACGCAGGCTGGTGACAGTCTTTTGCCTCTCTTGGTGGTGACAGTCTTGCACCTCTCTTGGGTCTTCGCCCCGAAGGGCTGGCCTAGGGACTTGGCAGACGCTCTTGCGAGCCACGCCTTCCCATCCAGGGCCGCTCGGAATGGGCTGCGTGCCCTGCTTTTATAGAAGGTCCTCATGAATAATTCATGAGATCATTACCATGCAGGTAAAGTCCTCAACTAGGTCCACACTCTGATGGAAAATTCTGGAAGGCATCCAGGCTCACCCAATCAGATTGCCCCTATGCAAATCTGAATACCCCTGACTCATGAATATGGATGAGAGCATGGAACAATTCAAATTCCTGGGAGAGCTACCGGTCAAAAAGAACCATTACAGTGTTGCCAATGGGCAAGCAATGACAATTTAAAGCTTCATGTATCTGTGGGGATTTTTATCATACAGCCCCTTCCTGCCAAAATCATGCTGTCCCTGATTCACAGGGGTGATAATGCCTGTGTAGGTGGTTTATACACGGCAGTTATTTGTGTTACTCTAACACAGGTCATTATGGATTTTGGAAATACTAACTTTTCACTCTTAACTATTAACTATTAACTCCTAACTTTTCAGTAGAAGTGCACGCCATGAGGGTAGCTGCACTGTTAGGCTATAAATAAAGGGTATGTTGCTGCTGTGGGTGTGGTTGTGGAAATGAGGGCACTCGACAATGCAAATGGCCACTCATTTGCATAGTCACACACCTCATTTGCATAATCATGGAAGATCGCTGTCCTGGCAAAGACTTCTGTCATCACAAAACAGTCTGTGTAGATGGGGTTCTGTCGGCAAAACACCCCTTACACTCAGGCAAAATATCCATTGTTCTAATAATAGACTTTAGGATGAGCTATTAAGAAGATGACTCAGAGCCTCATGTCTCAGTTAGCTCAGAAAGAAGCTGTTGAAAACTATTTCCTGCTTCATGGTGAAGTCAAAGTGGTGATTGCCTTTTGACACAACAGAAAATGGAAATGATAAATAATGGACCACATCAGAACCGATGTAAGTGGATGCAAATCCACTAACACTAGACCTGAATTTAGCCCAGGATTTTTTGCAGATGTGAGTGTGTCATAGATGACATAAGGAGAGGTTTCCAAAATTATCAGAAAACAAAATAAAACAAAATAGTACCAAACCTGTTGGGGATAGCTGAGGGGATTGCATTTACTGGTGTCCCAGTTGCATGATTTAACTACTACTTGCTCTGCAGCTGTGTCTAGATTCCAGGCTTCTGTCAGGAGCCAGGAAGTCTCCTGACAGAAATCTGCCACTCTGGGGGCCCTCTGCCAACATCCTGATAGTCCTAGTTCCATGAGGCAGAAGGGAGATGTCAGCAGAGGGGGTTTTCCTGACATTTGACCCTGTGTAGATGGGCCAAATGTCAAGAAAGCCTCTCTTGACAGAACTATTGGCAGGAGATACACAAATGCTTTGCACAATTTGCGTATCTTTTGCCAACGGATCTCTTGAATCTAGACATTGCCTGATATTTGTAAAGCTGCAGTATATTTGACCTTTCTAATATCAGCAAGGAGGCTGTCCAAACAAACACTGAGTTGTTCTGTTTCAGTTGACTCTTATGGCTCTTTGGTTTAAGCACCTTTTCAGTGTTGCCATCTCTTACCACCTGATAAAAGCCTTGCAATATTAGATGTTTTTCTTAAAGTCCCAGCTCCTCATATCTTGTAAGTACATGAAAATCATCTTTAGGAATTGTCTAACACTTGCGGTTGGAGAGATAAAGCTTGAAAACATGACCTGAGTGCGCTATAAAGTCTGTGAAATCAGTAAGTAAACACAAAGAACCAAGTTCATTATTTCTTAACATCTTGCAGGTTTTTAAAAGCAATCTCCTGCTTTCTTCAAGCCTGACACGATTTTTAATGCTTGGGGTTGGCAATATTGCTATCTAGCAACAGTTACTAGGCAGAACAAGCTTTCCTCACCAGCTATGGGCAGTTGTTCAGGGAGCAGTAGGTATGCAGTTTCCCAGCTGGTTTGGCTGTGGATTATTTATCGATGACAGAGGCTTTGCAGAAGCCTAGGCAGCTGGCCTGCATGTAAGTCTTTCAGTGAATAATTTCATTTAGAATGTTGTTTCAGGGTGATAACATAATTAATGTTGAAGGGAGATGAGAAATCTCACACATTGCATCTGGAAGTTTCTCCTCAGGAAATCCTTGTAGCTCATTGTTTCTGTCAAGCAGGGTAATGTGCCTGTAAACCTCCACTGACAGAAAACATATCACTGCGTCAGCAGAACCCGAAAGTGACAAAATAACTGCAGTGTGGAAGAGTGACTGCCAACTATCTTAACACCATTCAGATTACACCAGAAAAACACATTCATCCAAGAAAAATAAACCCACACTGTTGGAAGCCTGGAACAACCATTGAGGAAACAGTCTGAGTCACTCACAGCCGCAGGAAGTTACAATAGCTTTCCCAGTAACAAGGGAACCGCTCTGTATAAACAAAAATCTCCAATGTCAGGCACAATAAGCATTTGCTTTGGACAAAGGATGACACACCATCTGCAGTAGAGATTACAACACTCCACATTGGTTTTTCTGGTGCTGTAAAAGGAGTTGCCAATTCACAATGAGAAATCAAGAGAAGCTGTGTGGCAAAAATAGGAAGGGTGTCCCAGTAGAAGACCATATTCAAATAAATACAGAGAGGTAGCCGTGTTAGTCTGTATCTTCACAAAACAAAAAAGCAGTCATGTTACACTTTAAAGACTAACAAAATAATTTGTGAATTGGCACGACCAATATATTAGCAGAGAGATAGTTTTCCCTTTCTTTGTTATATATTTGTTGTGCCAGTTCATTTTCATCACTATTTCCAGATATGAAGAAGTGGGTCTGCCCCACAACAGCTCATCACCTATTTTGTATTTTGTTAGGCTTTAAAGTGCTGCATGTCTGCTTTCTATCTATCTATCTATCTATCTTCAGATAAAGTTAGCTACAATATTGCCAAACCTAAAAATTCAACAGTCCTGAATCAGGCTTCAAACCAGTAATGCTTTAAACGTTTAATAATACTTTAGGCTGTTTTTATTTGAATTCTGGTTTCTGAGCCAGAGTGGTTTCAGTTCACATTTCCAAGCTTTCCTATTAAAACACAAGATCCAGAAACTTGCTTAAAAGAAAAAAAAAGTCAAGGCTGAAATTCTCAGCTCATCACCAGATCTTCATTTTTCATACCCTTGTAAAGGTGGGCATGAAAACAAATAATGTTGTAGGAATGAATTACATTGCTTAATGCAGGGGTTCCCAAACTATGTTCTGCTGCGACACTGGTGTTCCGCGAGCTACGACAAAGTGTTTGGTCATTGAAACTGATTAATGGAAGTCTCTTCCCCATTTTCAGGGAAAAAAAATAAATTTTGGGTTAGAATTTTCTCGATTTTATAGTTTTCTTGAAATGACTATAGAGTAATCGATTTTTCTTAACACTGAAACTTGTCAACACGCAACAAGCACTTACTGTAAGTCAGCCCTCATGCCTGTTAATAGCTTAGAAGCCTTAGGCCAGCAGTGAGTTATATTTGTTTTTTTAGTGTCTGGTTTCATTATTATGTGTTGTTGTGTTTACCATACAGTAATTAAATTCATATTATTATGAAATATTTCCATTAGTAATATTCCTCATACATAAGAGCCGCGTCTAAACGTGCCTGCTACTTCGAAGTAGCCGTGCCAACTTCGAAATAGCGCCTGCCATGTCTACATGTGGCGAGCGCTATTTCGAAGTTGAAATCGACGTAAGGCGGCAAGACAGCGAAGTTGCTATCCCCATCAGGGGATGGGAATAGCGCCCTACTTCGACGTTAAACATTGAAGTAGGGCACGTGTAGCCAATCTGCGTCCCGCAACATCGAAATAGTGGGGTCCGCCATGGTGGCCATCAGCTGAGGGGTTGAGAGACGCTCTCTCACAGCCCCTGAGCTCTATGGTTGCCGCGTGCAGCAGCCCCTTAAAGCTCCCCACCCCCTGCGTTCCTGTGCAGGAAGCTGAGAGTGCATGCAGGCGGCAGCACTGACACGTGACCTGCCTGCATGCCTCCCTGCAGCCCCAAGCCACCACCCCCGCTGCGATGGCCGCCTGCCAGCCCCCAAGAGCCCCCAGGGCACTCCCCCCAAGGGGAGCCAGGGCTCCCAGGCTGGCAGCCAGCCTGGGAAAAGGCAGCGGGGCCCCTCCTGGATGGAGGCCGAGCTTCGGGACCTGCTGGGGCTCTGGAGCGAGGAGGAGGTGCTCCAGGTAATGGGGAGCAAGAGGCGGAACGCGGATGCATTCACTTGGCTGGCCGAGGGCCTGGGTGCCCGGGCTCACTCTCCCCGCACTCCTGACCATGTCAGGAGTAAAGTGAAGGAGCTGCGGCAGGGTTACGCCCGGGCCCAGGATGCGGCCAGCCGATCTGGGGCTGCCCCCGCCACTTGCCCCTTTTACAGGGAGCTCAGGTCCATCCTGGGCCCCCGGTACACCTCCTCCCCGCCGGCCGCTCTTGACACCTCGGCCGACGAGCCCCAGCAGGCCCGGGAGGCGGAGTCCGCCCTGGAGGCAAGCCCTGCACCCCAGGGGCCCCCCCAGGAGCCCACCCCTGGGATGCCGGAGGAGGAGGAGGAGGGGGAATCCTCCTCCAGCGACGGGGAGCTGCACATCGCCCTGCCGTCCCGGAGCTCCAGCAGGGCGTCTGCCCAGAGGGTGTCCCCCAACCATGGGAGCGGACCGTCAGGTATGAACCACCATGGCTAAACAGCCATGTTAAAAAGGCAGTGAGAGAGAAAAGGGCAGCTTTTAAAAAGTGGAAGTCAAATCCTAGTGAGGAAAATAGAAAGGAACATAAACACTCCCAAATTAACTGTCATAATGTAGTAAGAAAAGCCAAAAAAGAGTTTGAGGAACAGCTAGCCAAAAATTCAAAAAACAATAGTAAAATGTTTTTTAAATACATTAGAAGCAGGAAGCCTGCTAAAAAAGCAGT
This sequence comes from Carettochelys insculpta, assembly GCF_033958435.1. Classification (NCBI taxonomy): domain Eukaryota; kingdom Metazoa; phylum Chordata; order Testudines; family Carettochelyidae; genus Carettochelys; species Carettochelys insculpta. Next base: position 227,858,405 of record NC_134138.1, read on the forward strand.
GGGGCCCTTGGATGATAAAGATATAAAAGGAGCGATCAAGGAAGACAGTGCCATTGCGGAGCGATTAAATGATTTCTTTGCTTCAGTCTTCACGGCTGAAGATGTTACAGAGGTTCCTAAATCTGAGCCAGCCTTTTTAGGCAACAAATCTGAGGAACTCACTCAGATTGAAGTGACATTAGAGGAGGTTTTGGAATTAATTGATAAGCTGAATAGTAACAAGTCTCCAGGACCAGACGGCATTCACCCAAGGGTTCTGAAAAACTCAAATGTGAAATTGCGGAGTTATTAACAGTGGTTTGTAACTTATCCTTTAAATCCACTTTGGTACCAAATGACTGGAAGACGGCCAATATAACACCAATATTTAAAAAAGGCTCTAGAGGAGATCCTGGCAATTATAGACCGATAAGTTTAACATCAGTACCAGGCAAATTAGTAGAAACACTAGTAAAGAGTAAAATTGCAAGGCACATAGAAGAGCATGAATTGTTGGGCAAAAGTCAGCATGGTTTCTGCAGAGGGAAGTCGTGTCTGTCTAATCTATTAGAATTCTTTGAAGGGGTTAATAAACATGCGGACAAGGGGCACCCAGTGGACATAATATACCTAGATTTCCAGAAAGCCTTTGACACGGTCCCACACCAAAGGCTTTTATGTAAATTAGGTGGTCATGGGATAGGAGGAAAGGTCCTTTCATGGATCGGGAATTGGTTAAAAGACAGAAAACAAAGGGTGGGAATAAATGGTAAATTTTCACAATGGAGGAGGGTAACTAGTGGTGTTCCCCAGGGGTCAGTCCTGGGACCGATCCTGTTCAACTTGTTCATCAATGATCTAGAAAATGAGGTAAGCAGTGAGGTGGCAAAGTTTGCAGATGACACCAAGTTGTTCAGGACAGTCAAAAGCAAAAGGGATTGTGAAGAACTACAAAAAGATCTCAGCAAACTGAGTGATTGGGCAGCAAAATGGCAAATGAAATTTAATGTGGGTAAGTGTAAGGTAATGCATGTTGGAAAAAATAACCCAAATTACACATACTACATGATGGGGTCAAATTTAGCTACGACAGATCAGGAAAGGGATCTTGGAGTTATAGTGGATAGTTCTCTGAAGACATCCACGCAGTGTGCAGCGGCAGTTAGTAAGGCAAATAGGATGTTAGGAATTATTAAAAAAGGGATCGATAATAAGACAAAAGATATCATACTTCCCCTATATAAAACTATGGTACGCCCACATCTCGAGTACTGCGTGCAGATGTGGTCTCCTCACCTCAAAAAAGATATATTGGCATTAGAAAAGGTTCAGAAAAGGGCGACTAAGATGATTAGGGGCTTGGAACGAGGCTAGAGAGACTGGGACTTTTCAGTTTGGAAAAAAGGCGATTGAGGGGCGATATGATAGAGGTATATAAAATCATGAATGGTGTGGAGAAAGGGAATATAGAAAAATTATTTACCTTTTCCCATAATACAAGAACTAGGGGACACCAAATGAAATTGATGGGTAGTAGGTTCAAAACTAATAAAAGGAAATTTTTCTTCACACAGCGCACAGTCAACCTGTGGAACTCCTTGCCCGAGGAGGCTGTGAAGGCCAGGACTCTATTAGGGTTTAAAAAAGAGCTTGATAAATTTTTGCAGGTTAGGTCCATAAATGGCTATTAGCCAGGGGTAAAGTATGGTGCCCTAGCCTTCATAACAAGGGCAGGAGATGGATGGCAGGAGATAAATCACTTGATCATTGTCTTCTGTTCTCCTTCTCTGGGGCACCTGGCATTGGCCACCGTCGGCAGATGGGATGCTGGGCTTGATGGACCTTTGGTCTTACCCAGTATGGCCATTCTTATGTTCTTATGTTCTTATGTACCCCCCCGGTGCACACCCCCGGGGTTAAGGGGCGGGGACTACAGACATGACCAGGGCCCTCCACATGCCCAGATGACCATGGCCCCAAGAACAGCAGTGGCATGTCCCTCAGAAGAGTGCATCAGCCCCTGCCCCCCCAGCAGGACAGTGCCATGCCCCATCACTGAGGATGGGGGAACCGGAACCTAGGGTCCCCCGGGGGGGGAGGGGGCGGGACACCCATCAGCAGCAGCAGCATCTCCTGGGGATGGGGAACCAGCAGCAGAGGGGTGGGGGGAGAAGGGCCAGGGCTTGGGGCCCACACTAATGGCTGTCTCCACTCGTCTTCCCCCCCCGTGTTCCGCAGCTGCACCATCGGAGGGCCTGGAGAGCGCCGGCGAGGTCTCCGTGGTCCTGGAGAGCCCACCGGGGCCATCGCTGCAGGCCAGCCCCTCGGCGGAGCACCGACCAGCCCCAGGACGGGGCCGATGGTGGAGCCACTACCAACAGAGGACGGCCACGGACCCCCAGCTTCTCATAACCCTCCGGCGTCAGCTGGAGGTGTCGGAGCGGCACCTGTGGGTAGAGGAGCGGCAGCTGGAGCTCCAGGAGTGAGCGCTGGCCTGGCGCCAAGAGGCATGGGGGGCCTTTATGTGCACTTTCGAGTGCATAGCGGAATACCTGGCCCCCCCATGCCACGCCACCCGTCGCTGTGCCCGCCCTGCCCGCTGCTGCACCTGCCGCTCCGACTGCCGCTCCGACCGCCGTCCCACCGCCGTCCGCCACCCTGGGGCCTTCCGCCGAGGGGGACCTGGGGCCTTCTGACACCCGCCGGCCATACCTGCTGGTTCGCCCGGCCCCCAGCCAGCCTTGGCCAGGGCTCAGGCCGAGGTGAGGGTTGCGCCCGCCAACCCCGGGTGCCGGACAGTAGAGGGGTGCGGGGCCCAGGACGTGGGCTCCCCCTTTGTACATATCCTCCATCATATATATTTGTATATAGGTTGTGTTACACCCCTGTTCTGTTATATGGTATCTGTCCCCCCATGTAAATAGTTTCCCACTTTTGTTCTTACTACATATATATATATATATATATATATATATATATATTTGTAGTTTTAATAATAAGAGAATTCACTGTTTTTTGGTTTCAAAAACAACAGGTCCATTTTTATTTGCAAGAAAAGTGTTGGGGGGTGTGCTCTGGGCATGGGAGCAGGGAGTGTTGTGGAGGATGTGGGGGTACAGTGGGGGGCCTGCCAGTGTTCACCCCGCGGCCTGGTTGAAATGTGCCCACAGGGCCTCCTGGACCCGGATCCCCTCGGGGTCCACCTGGCGACTGGGGGCAGCGGGTGGCTGCACGTCAGCCCTGCCAGCCTCCACAGCCCAGCCCTGGAAGAATGCCTCCCCCTTGCTCTCGACCAGGTTGTGGAGTGCGCTGCACATGCCCACAACCTGGGGGATGTTGGTGGGGCCTGCATCAAGGCAGGTGAGGAGACACCTCCAGCGCCCTTTGAGGCGGCCAAAAGTGCACTCAACCACCTGGCGCGCATGGTTCAAGCGTGTGTTGAAGCGCTCCTGGCTGGCTGAGAGATGGCCCGTGTAAGGGTGCATGAGCCAGGGCCGGAGGGGGTACACCGCGTCTGCGATGACGCAGAGGGGCATGGTGGTGTCCCCCACAGGGATCTCCCGCTGGCAGATGTAGGTCCCCACCTCCAGCCGGCGGCACAGGCCCGAATTCCTGAACACCTGGGCGTTGTGGGTGCTGCCAGGCTACCCAACATAAATGTCCAGGAAGCAGCCCCGGCTGTCCACCAAGGCCTGGAGGACCACCGAATGGTAGCCCTTCCTGTTCAGGAAGCATCCTCCACTGTGCTCCGGGGCATGGATGGGGATATGGGTCCCATCCAGAGCTCCAAAGCAATTTGGGAAACCCAGGCTGGCAAAACCCGTGATGGCGGCATCCGGGTCCCCAAGCCGCATGAGCCTGTGGAGGAGCAGGGCATTGATGGCGCGGACGACTTGCAGGGGAAGGACATGGGAGAGCACCAGTGAGGGGTGTGCAGGGTGTGTCTGGCCCTCCCCACCCCAGGGCTGCCCTCCCCCCCAGGGCTCCCTCCCACGGGTCCTCTTACCTCCATGAGGACAGCCCCGATGGTGGCCTTGCCCACGCCAAATTGCTGCCCCATGGATTGGTAGCTGTCTGGAGTGTCCAGCTTCCAGACAGCGATGCCGACCTGTTTCTCGACCGTGAGGGCACGTCGCATGGAGGTGTCCTGGTGCCTCAGTGAGGGGGTGAGCCAGTGGTAGAGCTCCAGGAATGTCTGCTGGCTCATGCGAAAGTTCTGGAGCCAGTGCTCGTTGTCCCACTCGCTGAGCACCAGCCGCTCCCACCAGATGGTGCTCCTGGGGTAGCTCCACAGCCAGCGGCATGTGCAGTGGGGGGTGGGGGGTGGTGGAGGGCAGCAAGGTCTGGGGCTGCTTCCTCCTCCCCTGGAGGCAGCTCCTCTTCTGTGAATAAAAGGTGGTCAGCTGCCTCCTGCATAGCATTGAGCAGGGCAAGCACTGCTCTTGCAGGGGTGGCTGTGTGGGCCTCTGGCTGCTGCTGCTGCTACTGCTGCTGCTGCTGGGGGTCCATACTGCTTCTACGGGTGTGCATGCCTGTGGCTCTGCAGACCGTGTGCTGTGCAGGCTGCGTGTGTCTGGGAGGGGCCCTTTAAGGATGTGGCTAGCTGTTGCCCCAGAAGTGCTAGGCCACCCTGTGACCCTGTCTGCAGGTGTTCCTGGCACCCTTATTTCGTTGTGTGCTGCTTTGGTGTGTAGATGCTCCCCTGCAGCGCCTACTTCGATGTGGTGCTGCCCAACGTCGACGTTGAACATTGACGGCACCAGCCCTGGAGGACGTGTAGATGCTAATCATCGAAATAGCTTATTTCGATGTCACTACATCGAAATAAGCTATGTCATTGTAGCATACACGTGTAGACGTAGCTAAGATGATGTAAAAGAGATAGTGTTCCGTGGAGAGTGCCATGATGTCCAGTTGTTTGACAACCAGAAAAAAATTTGGGAACTGCTGGATTAATACATTACTGGGAAGTACTTTGATTCTTTTGTGGCAAAGGTGATGTAAGAACATATAGAATAGAATGGGCTTCAGAAACTGTGGCTTTAAGAATAAAACCCCTGAGAATATTATGAAAGTTTTGATTGAAACCCATGATGAATATGCATTGCTACAGTGTCTTCACTGCGGCTAATCTCAGTCTAACTTGATTGCTGCAGAAGCAGAAGAAAGGTCAGTCAGCAAACTGCTTCTCAATGAGGGCTAGTAGCATGCTTAGTTAAGGAGTTTAGTATGAAGCCAATAATGTGTTGTCTGAGCAACAAAAATATGTTTTCTGCTTAAACTCAGAATTTACCCTTGAAAATCTTGATTTTGTTGTTAATACGGACAAAAATATGATTCTCTGATAAAAATCAGTGACAGACACATTTAGCTCGAAAGATTACTTGTTTTGTTTTGAAAACTAGCCTCTATTTTTAACTGCATAAATCAGACACACTTAAAACTGTACATTTGCAGAAAGGAAGATAGCCTACACCACTATGTCAAAAGTAACATTAAAATATTGGGAATCTTCACTAAAACAATGTTACGCTTATTACATCTTTCATAATCTGTGGCTTTTTTTAAAAACATTTCTTACAGCAAAATACAGCCAAATGACAGCAACTACTATTGAACCACAGAGAGTCTCAAAACCAGCATTATCATTTTTTCCTTCAATCAGGATGTTAAAAGAAAATTTTCAAAAGTACACAAATAACACAAAATGGATTTGCTGTGTTTCATGTTTTGAAAACAACGACAGATCATATTTTTGGTAATTATATTAATCCCATTTACCACACAGCATTAGCTGGTTAATTTTAGCGTTGGGGCTTGCAGAAATGAGCTACTTGCATAGTATTCTATATACTTGATATACTGTCGTATCCTCCTGCGATTTGAATGGAGAATATAACCCTATATCATCCCTTGTTCTCTTTCCTGCCTGCTCCACAGAGTTAAAAGGAGGGGAAAAATGTTAAATGAGATCACATATTATTTTACACAGAAACCTTATAAAATGCATTTGAGTGACTCATTTAATTTAACACATAGAAGTGGGAATGGTAATAATATTTAATAATACTTTACACTTCTATTGTGCTGGCAGTGTATATTCAGCTAAGTTAAATATTGTCAGAGCTGCCTTGCAATTTTCCTAATTTGTGTAACCAAAAGATGGCAGCACTCCCTGCAGTATCCACTGCCTATCACAACCACTTTTATTTCCACAGCTCTTAGCAAAGTTCAACCTTGAATGCCATATTTTAAAGTGCATCTTAAGCCCAGCACTGCTAATGGTGCCAAACTAGAGTCTACGTTCGGGGAAAAAATGGGAACACTCAGTTACTTCTTTGTTGGAGGGTTAAGCAGCAGAAAACTCGTATTACCTCATTCCCCTTTATCTGATGTTCCTCTCTTACACCAGCGCTCAGCAACCTTTATCACCTTTTGTCACACTTCAGCACTCATAATTGCATGACGTACCCAAAATATGCAACCCAGTCCCCTGCCTCTCCCCCAAAACCAGACACCCCAGCCCCTTCTTCCTCTAATTTGATGCCAGCCACTCACCAGTTGCTACCACTGCTGCTGCCGCCCCAGAGCTGCTGCTGCCGCCATCACATGCTTCTCCCACCAAGCATGGGGTGCATGTGCAGAGCAATGGGTGGCACTCCTGGTTTGTGGCTCTGAGGCACACTGAGTGCCATGGCACACCAGTTGAGGAGCACCGCCTTACACCTCTCTTCTTTCCTTTCTCCCTTGCATCCCCAGTCACTATTCCATCCAGTTCTCTCTCTCTGGGTTCCTTCCGCCATCCCTTTGTGCTTTGTTCAGCTTCCTTTTTGCTCCCACCCGCTCCAATGGATCCCTTTCATTCTATTCTCTCCCCTCTGCCTTCTCCTGCTGGAAAAATCCTCAGACTTGGCTGTGATTACTGCCTGGGGTGGACTCCCACCTGCAGGCACTTTATTTGTTTAATATGATCCCACTTCCTGTTGTCATGGACCAGTCATTATTATTTAATACTTCTGTATAGTAGCACTGCAGGCCTCAATCAGACCCGGTGGCCTGTTGTGTTAGGTGCTATACAGCATATGAAGATATAGCCCCGACAGACTTTAAGCACCACCTTTATCATCCCTGTTAGATATTTATCTAACCAGTTCTTAAATATCTCCAGTGGTGGAGATTTTACAACTATTCTGGGCAATTGATTCCTGTGCTTAACTACCCTGACAGTTAGGAATTTTTTCCTAATGTCCAACCTAAACCTCCCTTTCTGTAGTTTAAGCCCATTGCTTCTTGTCCTATCTTCGAAGGCAAAGGAGAATAATTTTTCTTCCTCCTAATCAGTGAGATTAGAGTGGAAGAATTACTTCTTGGCTACAGTTACACTTGTGAGTTTTGTGGGAAAAACCCTGGTTTTATCGACAAAATGAGCAGCGCGTCCACATGCAAAATGGATTTTTTGTCGATGGTATCTCTACAAAACCCAGCACATTTGCCGCCATCCTTCTGCTTCTCCCAGATGAGGAAAAGCACCTTTTGTCAACAGGTTCTGTAGACAAAAAAGCTGTGTTGGTGCTGGGGGGGCTTTTCTCAACAGATGGGGCATCCAGAATGATGGGCAGCCCTGTCTGCTATGCTTCCAGGTTCCTGTTTTGCTGAGAGAGTGGCTGGGCAGTCCAGCCATTCTGTCAACAGAGCAGAGCGCTCGCACGATAGGCTTGTGTGTGTGGCTGCACTCTGTCAACAGAAGATTTGTTAGGAAATCTCTTCTGACAGTGACTTCTGTTGACAGTTCACTGTAGTGTAACCTTAGCCCTTGGATCTTACTCACAACACTCCCATTAGTGCTTCGCAGAATCACGTTTGCTTCTTTTGCAACAGTGTCACAGTGTGGAGTCATACTCACTATGACCCCTTAGATCCCTTTGTGCAGTACTCCTTCCTAAGAACTCACTTCCTCTTTTGTATTTATGAAACTGATTGTTTCTTCCCAAGTGCAATACTTTGCATTTGTCCTTACTGAACGTCATCCTGTTTTCCTCAGACCATTTCTCCAATTTGTCCTGATAATTTTGACCATGACCCTACCTTCCAAAGCACTTGCTACTCCTCCCAGCTTGGCATCATCTTCAAACTTGATAAGAGTACTGTCTATGCCATTATTTAAATCACTGATGAAGATACTGAACAAAACTGGCCCCAAAACCGACCTCTGCAGAACCCCACTTGTTATGCCCTTCTAGCACGACTGTGAGTCATTAATAATTAGACTCTGTGAACAGTTAACCAAGCAGTTATGCACCCACCTGATAGTAGCCCCCTCTGGGTTTCATTTCCCTAGTTTACTGATAAGCAGGTCATGTGATATTGTATTAACTGCTTTCCTAGAGCCTAGTACCCTATACCACGTCCACCACTTTCTCTTTATCCACAATGCTTTTATCCTATTAAAGAAAGCTATCAGGTTGGTTTGACATGATTTGCCCTTAACAAATCCATGCTGACTCTTAGCTATCATCTTATTCTCTTCCAGATGTTTGTGGGTGGATTCCTTAATCATTTTCCTGGCATAGAAATTAAGATGACAGGGCTGTAGTTTCCTGGGTTGCCTTTATTTGCCTTTCTAGAGAAGGACACTATATTTGCCCTTTTCCAGTCTTCTGGACTTTCTCCTAACTTCAATGACTTTTCAAAGATGATAGTTAGTGGCTCAGGTACCTCCCCTAGTTCTTGACTTTAAAAGATTTGGACAATGTATGAATCACATAAAGACCAATTGCTTCACTACTCCTGTCAAGACAAATCCCTTCTGTCCTCACCTTACTTATATTTCAAGCTTATCAGCTCAGATGATCCCACATACTTCTACTAGCCTCAGAACAGCGTCTCCAGGACATTGCCTGTCACAATCTTGTTTACAGTTTACCCTTGTACTCTAATCAAGCTACATGCAAGTTTACTCATGCACAGCAAGAGGGGTGGAGCTGTGACTTCGTGGGTGCGTCTACACTAGCCGGCTACTTCGACGTAGCTGGCACAACATTGAAATAGCACCCATCGCGTCTACACATGCTGTGTGCTATTTCAACGTCGAAATCGCTAGGTGGCGAGATGTCGAAATTGCTATTCCCATCCGAAGATGGGAATAGTGCCCTACTTCAACATTGAACGTCAAAGTAGGGTGTGTGTAGATGAACCACGTCCCACTACTTCAAAATAGCAGGGTCCTCCATGGCGGCCATCAGCTGAGGGGTTGAGACGCTCTGTCCTGCCCCTGTGGGACTTTATGGTCCCCACGCGCAGCAGCCTTTAAAGCACCATGGACCTGGATTTCTTGTGGCAGGAAACTGAGAGAGTGCAGGCAGCAGCACACGCATGTGGTAGCCCTGCACACCCTCTACAGGCCCCGACCCATCCACCCACCACCCATGGCATTGAGCCAGCCCCCCAAGCGCCCACAGGGCTCCCCTCCTGAGGGGACCCAGGCACCCCCGTCAGCCAAGTGGGGGCCCAAAAAAAGGTGGGGCCCCTCCTGGTCATAGGCCGAGCTCCGAGACCTCCTGGGACTCTGGGATGAGGAGGAGGTGCTCCATGTGATGGGGAGCAAGCTGCAGAACACAGAAGCATTCGCCCGATTGGCTGAGGGCCTGGCCACCCAGGCTCACCCTGCCCACACTCCAGATCATGTCCGGAGTAAAGTGAAGGAGTTGTGGCAGGGGTAAGCCCGGGCCCGGGACTCGGAGAGCTGGTCTGGGGCTGTCCCCACTGCTTGCCCCTATTACAGGGAGCTCAGGGCCATCCTGGGTCCCCGGGACACCTCCTCCCCCCCAGCCACCCTTAACACCATGGCTGACAAGCCCCAGTAGGCCTCAGAGCTGGAGTCCAGCCTGGAGGCCAGCCCCGCACCCCGGGGCCTGCACAAGGAGCTCCCCCTCATGACAGCAGAGGAGCGGTCCAGCAGCGAGGAGGGGGAAATCCTCATAGACCTCCCCTCCTGGAGCACCAGCCTGGTGTCCGCCCACCGGGCTTCGCCCGACCGCAGCAGTGGATGGTCAGATATGTACCCAGCAAGGCACACACCCACGGGCCACGGGGCGGGGGCACCAGACAGGACTGGGAGCCTCACACACCCCCAGTGGACCCCAACCCACAACCGCCCAGCCACAGCATGGTCCCAAGACAGTTGTATGGCCATCAGCGCCCGTCAGCACCCGCACCCATGGACAGCACTGTGCCTTAACCTGGGGCTGTGGGGACAATGCTATGGGGACAGCCAACAGGGACATCACACCCACCGATGGGGAAGGAGACCCAGCACCCAAAGGGGGGTGGGGGGAATGGGCCATGGGCCAGGGCACGGTACTAACAGCCTTTCCCTCCCTCTCTCCCTCTCTTCAGCTGCACCATCCAACACCCCCAGCAGCCAGGCACCCTCCGTCGTCCCTGCCAGTGCCCGGAGATGCCCCCAAGGCCAGCGGGATGGTCCTGCCACCGCTGGACCCTGGGGATGGCCCCTGTGGACCCCCAGCTCCTGGCAGCTCTCTGGCAGCAGACAAAGGTGGCGGAAGAGAGACTCTGCTTAGACAGGGAGGAGTCCACCCTGCAGTGGGCGGCATGGGAGAACTTCATGGGGGTCTTCCGGGACACAGCTGGGTCAATCCAGGAGGCCGTCACCCGGCTCCCGCCCCCTGCTGCCCCCCAGGCCGCCCTCCCCAGCGCTGCACCTGATGCCCCCGCCACCGTGCTGCCTGCCGCCCCACCTGCCTTGCTGCCTGCTGCCCCACCTGCCGCCCCACCCACCTTGCCGTCTGCAAGCTCCCCAGGACCAGAGCCCACTGGGGCTGAAGACCAGCCAGTGGAGGCATCCCGGCCATACTTGCTGGTCCTCCCATCCCCCAGCCAGCCATGCCGGGGACCACAGACATGGCGGGGTTGGGTTGAGAGCCATACCCACCAGGGGTCGTGCCCTTCTACCCCAACTCCAGACTGATGGGCAACGGCCGAGCCGTCCACCAGGCCCCCATGTATATAGTTGTCCCCCTTTTTGTATATTGGTTGCAGTTTCTGTTGTGCAGAAAACAAAGTTAGCAGTTTTCAGAAAAAAAAAGGTTTTATTTTTCAAATAACTGGAGGTGTGTGCTTGTTGGGGGGGTGGCGTGTGGGTGTTGGGGGCGGAGTGTGGGCAGTGAGGGCTGTGTGTGTGTGGGGGGTCCTCTGGGGAAGGCCAGGGAGGTGCTCAGTGGTCTCCCTGATTGAAGTGGGTCTGCAGGGCCTCGCAGACCTGTACCCCCTCAAGGTGGGCCTGGTGGCTGAGTGCGGTGGCTGGCTGGGGGAAGCCCATGCTGGCATCAACTGCCCACCCCTGGACGAAAGCCTCTCCCTTGCTCTCGACAATGTTCTGGAGTGTGCAGCACACGCTCACAACCTGGGGGATGTTTTGGAGGCTGACGTCCAGTTGGGCAAGGAGGCACCGCCAGCGGCCCTTCGGGTGGCTGAAGGTCCTCTCCACCACCTGGCGGGCATGGTTCAGGCGGGCGTTGAACTGCTCCTGGCTGGCGTTGAGGTGGCCGGTGTACGGGCGCATGAACCAGGGCTGGAGGGGGTAGGCTTCATCTGTCATGTGGCAGAGGGGCATGGTGGTGTCCCCGAGAGGGGTCTCCCTCTGGGGGATGTAGGTCCCCTCCTCCAGCTGGCGGCACAGGCCCGAGTTCCAAAAAACACGGGTGTTGTGTGTGCAGCCGGGCCAGCCCATGTACATGTCCTGGAAGCAGCCCCAACTGTCCACCATGGCCTGCAGGACCAAGGAGTGGTACCCCTGTGGTTTATGTATCTTCCTCCACTGTGGTCCGGGGCGCGGATGGGGATGTGGGTCCCGTCCAGGGCCCCGAAGCAGTTCAGGAACCCCATGGCGGCGAATCCAGTGACGGTTGCGTCCAGGTCCCCATGTTGGACGCCCCACTGGAGCAGCGTGGCATTGAGTGCGCGGACCACCTGTGGGGAGGGAACACAGGCACCCATGAGGGTGTGCAGGTTGCCCCGGGGCCCTACCCCCAGGCCCCCCTCCTGGGCACCTCCCCTGCCCAGCCCCGCAGTCCCCAGTGCCCCTCCCTCCCCAGCCCCACACATGGCACCCCCCGCCCACCAGTGGGTGCATGCCCGGGCCTCCTTACCTCCACGACGACGGCCCCGACCATGGCCTTTCCCACTCCAAAGTGGTGTCCCACAGAGTGATACCTGTCTGGAGTGGTCAGCTTCCAGATGGCTATTGCGACTCTCCTCTCGATGGGGAAGGCGTGCGGCATCCAGGTGTCGTGGTGCCTCAGCGTGGGGATGAGCCACTGGCAGAGCTCCAGGAAGGTCTGCTGGCACATGCGGAAGTTCCGCAGCCACATGTTGTCATCCCACTCCCGCATGACGAGCTGCTCCCACCACTCGGAGCTGCTGGGTTAGCTCCAGAGGCGGGGGAGCAGCTGGCGGGGAGAGGAAGAGGGGAGCCCGGTGGTCAGGGGTGTCCCCGTCTGCCTCCATGGAGGGCTTCTCTGGCAGGAAGCACTGGGCGGCCTTCCGGGCAGCACCTAGCAGGGCGCTTCCCCCTGGATGACTACCTGGAGGGCCTCCTCTTCCTGATGATGCTGCTGGGGGTCCATATCTGCTGTGACTTGGTCCGCGAGAGTGTGGAGAGTACCTTGCAGACCTCGTGCTGTGCAGGCCGGATGTGTCTGGGAGGGGCCCTTTAAAGGAATGGCTTGCTCTTGACCCAGAAGGCTAGTCCAGCCTGTGACCCGGTCCGTGGGCTTTCCTGGCCCCTTATTTCGATGGGGAGCGCTTGTGTGTGTGGATGCTCCGCATTGCCTTGCAGGGAGGCTCCTTTCAGTGTTCCCCATCACTACTTCAACGTTGAATGTCGACGGCACCAGCTCTGGAGGAAGTGTAGACGATACGTGTCAAAATAGCCTATTTCGATATCCTTACTTCGAAATAGGCTACTTTGACGTAGTGTGCTTGTGTAGAAGTAGCCCATGTGTTATAGTCCATCATTTTTTGTAAAAGACATCAAGAGTAAGGAATAAAGGCACCTACAGCACTTAGCTTTTCTATTCTAGTTATTTATACAAAGAGGAAGCTGTGCTAGTCTATACACTATCAAAACAAAAAGCAGTCAAGTAGCACTTTAAAGACTAGGAAAATAGTTTATTAGGTGAGTTTTCGTGGGACAGACCCACTACAGACCATAGCCAGATCAGAACAGACTCAATATTTAAGACACAGAGAACCAAAAACAGTAAGCAAGGAGGACAAATCAGAAAAAGATAATCAAGGTGAGCAAATCAGAGAGTGGAGGGGTTTGAGGGGGGAGGTCAAGAATTAGATTAAGCCAAGTATGCAGATGAGCCCCTATAGTGATTAAGGATACGATGCCACACTCCAGAGCTGTGTCTACACGTGCACGCTACTTCGAAGTAGCGGCACTAACTTCGAAATAGCGCCCGTCGCGGCTACACGCGTCGGGCGCTATTTCAAAGTTAACTTCGACGTTAGGCGGCGAGACGTCGAAGTCGCTAACCTCATGAGGGGATCGGAATAGCGCCCTACTTCGACGTTCAACGTCGAAGTAGGGACCGTGTAGACGATCCGCGTCCCGCAACGTCGAAATTGTGGGGTCCTCCATGGCAGCCATCAGCTGGGGGGTTGAGAGACGCTGTCTCTCCAGCCCGTGCGGGGCTCTATGGTCACCGTGTGCAGCAGCCCTTAGCCCAGGGCTTCTGGCTGCTGCTGCTGCAGCGGGGGATTCATGCTGAATGCACAGGGTCTGCAACTCGTTTTCGGCTCTGTGGATCTTGTGCTGTTTAGTGCAAGTGTGTCTGGGAGGGGCCCTTTAAGGGAGCGGCTGGCTGTTGAGTCTGCCCTGTGACCCTGTCTGCAGCTGTGCCTGGCACCCTTATTTCGATGTGTGCTACTGTGGCATGTAGACGTTCCCTCGCAGCGCCTATTTCGATGTGGTGCTGTGCAACGTCGATGTTGAACATCGACGCTGCCAGCCCTGGAGGACGTGTAGACATTATTCATCGAAATAGCCTATTTCGATGTCGCCACATCGAAATAGGCTACTTCGATGTAGGCTTCACGTGTAGATGTAGCCCAGAAGGCCCTGGGTGACATGCCTGTTCTCTCCTACAGACAACCTTCCAACCTTATGAGGATCCTCACTAACAGCCACAGTCTACACCCCAGGAATACCAGTCCTGGAACCTTTCCCTGCAACACAGCCTGCTGCCAGCTTTGTCCACATATCTTCTCTGGAAATACCATCTCTGGACCTAACCAGGTTACTCACAGAATCACGGGCACTTTCTCATGCTCCTCTACTAAGATGACATATGCCATCATTTGCCAACAATGCCCAGATGCTTTGTATATTGGACAGACTTCTAACTCCCTTAGACAAAGGGTTAATGGGCACAAAACAGACATCAAAACACTCCAGATCCACAAACCAGTTAGTCAACATTTTAATGGAATGGGACATTCTGTCAATGACCTAAAGGTATGTGTGTTACTGAAAAAGGACTTTCGCATCGTTCTTCAAAGAGAAACAGCCGAGCTGGCTTTTATATTCAAATTTGGCACATTAACATGTGGTTTAAACCGGGACGGGAACTTTCTGAGTCACTATAGGCGCTCGTCTGCATACTTGGCTTAATCTAATTCTTGACATCCCCCGCTACCCCTCCAGTCTCTGATTTGCTCACCTTGATTATCTTTTTCTGATTTGTCCTCCTTGCTTACTGTTTTTGGTTCTCTGTGCCTTAAATATTGAGTCTGTTCTGGTCTGGCTACGGTCTGAAGAAGTGGGTCTGTCCCACGAAAGCTCACCTAATAAACCATTTTGCTAGTCTTTAAAGTGCTACTTGACTGCTTTTTGTATTTATACAACGTGATCTATATTTTAATTATTGTTATTATTAATTTCAGTCTATGTATTTCCTGGTGGATTGTTCAGTCAGCTGTAATGCAAAACCTGCACTAATGAAGAGTAGCAAACTCAGTCTGCTGTCCTAGGGAAATGTGGCCTCATGCTGATGAGCTGTCGTAAAAGCAGTTGGAAACTAGGGCTTAAACACAGGCTAAATAAAAGAAACCCAGGACATAGGACACAATGGCACATGGGACTGATCATGGGCACAAAGATATCCCATGCAGCAAGGCAGTGCAGTTTATGGATTTGATTGTGCTCTATCCTCCAAGAATATGTGACTCCTTAACCACACTTGGCAAACACCATAAGGTATTCCCAAGAAACAGAAACTTGGAGAAAAGGACAAAATGTAGAGCTGTGTGTGTTGCAGGCCGCCCCCACTGACAGGCCCATAGCTTTGAAACGCCGCTGCAATGCTGCTGGGCCACTCTGCCTGGCTGCGGGGTGCAGCAGTGCGATATGAGCCATGCTAAGGACTAATTGCCCTCGGCTCCACCCCTTTCACCCTTGGCCCTGCCCCTTCCAGGGGCACAGAGCTGACCCCCCCTCCTATCTTGCCTGGGGGCCTACTGTGGCTGCCAGCCCGTTTGCTAGTGAGACTTCCAACATTTTCATTTCCAGGTGAGATTTCCATTAGCTCTAAAGGGGTTGTTAAAAGAAGGAAACTGGGAAGGCTGCAAGGGAAGGTTAGTATTTCACCAGTTAAAACTAGCAGACTACATCAGCAAGTGTGAGGAAGTTAGCACCTTGTTGGAGGAGTTGCACTGATCCCAAAACACCGAGGGCGGCTTCTCATTGCCATCTATTGACAATGGATTATTTGATCTGCCCAATGCAAAGGTATTCACACCTGCACTATTAAAAATGGATCTGGGTACACAGAGCTGGATGAAAAACTTGGCAGCATTTCCCATAGCTTTTGGCAAATAGTGCTGCAATGAACATTTGTGGCAGTCAATCCACCCCTAGAAATTTTCCACTGGAAATGGAACCAGCCACTTAAGAAACGTCCAAGACTTCAGCAAGTGACATCCTTATAGTGAGAGTCAGCTATGTCAAGGAGCCAAATGAAGCAGTAAGTTATGTAGTCACACGCCACGTAATGATGACCTGTGGCCCTCTGAGGAATCAACTCCCACAGTCTCGAACTCTCACATTCTTATATAATGTCCATAATAAAGTAAGACTGAGAGAGTTATGTGGGGCCCAGAAGGAGGAATATCTGTCTTTAGGATGTATACCAGGAAATAAAAAGAAGCCAGAAACCAGATTATGATCAGGGAAATGGAAAAGCTATTTCTATTTTCAGTTATTTTCTATTTTCAGTTATAATTGCACAGAATAAAAAGCACGGTTTAATTTTTAATCAATGCTGAGCCCTCTCACTATTGTAATCCAGCCCATGATACATGAAACAGCAGTCACAGAGAAAAGTGATCCTTTCTTGAAAAAGGCAATTGCGCCTATAAATCCGTAAGTACATATTATGTACATCAGCTTCATTCCTGAATGGCTTCAGCCCTTTTAATACTTTATGTAGTATATATTTTACTCACTTTGCTACAGTGCTAAACAGAGACACGTTCTTGTAAATAAATTAATAGAGATAATATAATAGGGCTTAACAAACATTCATTAGTTCAGAGACTTGTGATATTTTTTTGGAATCCCTGCGGGATCTTCCTACCTGCTGCTGTGCTGCTTTTCAGCATTCAGAGGTATTATTAAAAAACAAAGGTGTTTGCTTTAGTCTGCACACCAATTTTCTGTCACAAATCCCCAGTATAGTTAGTGGTAGAGCACAGCTCCCTGGAGCTTCTAATTTCAGGGTAATTGTAAATCTTTGAAAGAATGCATTTTTCCTCTTCTGCCTCTTTCTTTCTCTGATGAATGATAGAAACAAGGAGCTGTCATAAAATTACATTTTTGAAAATTTTCTGGAGTCTCTCAGGAAGAATCACAGCACATTCCTGAAAGAGAGTATAACATTACACAAATCCTGGTACAGCTCTATTGAGGTATTTTCTCTCAGTCACTCACAAGTCTCACAAGATTAGGTTACATCACACCATGAGATAAATTCAAATGTATTAAAATCGATTTTGTAATTCTGGGTTTTATAAATTCGAATTTGATTATTTTCACCGCCCCACAAATGTTCCACAGTCGACTTTTTGCTGCCACACTTAATTACCACTCATTGACTGTTCTTATTACCTAGACAGACATGTATCTATATTTAGCTTGATAGTTGGTTATTTAGTTGGTAATTATTTGAGAAAGCTTTGACTTTGACTTCATTAATTTATCTCCTGTCTCCAATATTTCTTATTAGTTTTCTTTCTTTTTGTTCAAATGAGACCTTTTCTTGTTTTAAGGTGTTTGAGCAGGTCTTAAGAAATCTGGATTCAGTTCAAGGCTCTGCCAAAAGCTTCTTGTAAAACCTTGCAAACTCGATTGATTTTTCTATGCTTCAGCTTCTCATCTATAAAATGGGGATCATAATTCCTTTTTCCAGCTTGCCTATTTAAGCTGCAAGTTCTCTGGGGCAGGGAATGTTTCTCAGTACAGCTGTGGCCACACGAGCGAGTAATTTTGAAAGTGACTTTGAAAAGAGGGGAAATTTCAAAATGAGCAGCAGAGTGACTACACACAAATCGCTTGTTTCAAAATCAACATGGGGATAAAAAGGTGGTCATTTTGAAAGAGTTGTTCCACTCCTATCTTGGGAACAACGCCCCATTTTGACATTGATTTAGAAAGGAAACACTTTTAGGTGCTCCCCTGGGTGCCTTTTCGAAATCACAAGTCCTCCATGGAGCCAGCCCCTCCGTGGAGCACGGAGATTCCCTGGCCAGCAGCCAGGGCTCTATGGCTGTTAGTGCCAGCTGCCTTAAACCTGCAGGGACGCAGAAACCCCGTGCAGGAATATGAGAGCATGCTAGCATCCACAGGAGCACGTGCTGGCAGCTGCACGCTCTACGACACCACACCAGAACGGCAGAAAGGAACCCAGCTGGAGCCAGGGCCAGCAGGCAAGACCCCCAGGAGCCCCAGGGATCCCTGCGGGGGGCCATGGACAGCCACACAGGGCACATGTACGGGGAGGGTGGGGGCAGGGGCAAACCAGCCCCTCCAATGGTCCAGCGTGGACAGACCCCACGCCAGCTGGGCTGCCCCAGGGTCCTCCCCATGGGTAGGGAGGGACGGTGATGGGAATGTGGCCACTGGTCCATGGTACCCGGTCGTGTGACTGACGGGGCACCATCCTCTCCCCTTATGACTTCACAGCTTTGATGTCCATGGGCCACCCCAGCCCCCTTAATGTGCTAGGGAGCCCTGCGAGGGCCAGCAAGGGGGAAGGCACGATGACCCCCCAGGACCAGGCACCGTGGTGGGTGGGCCTGCTGCCACAGCTGGGCCAATGACTTAGTGGCAGCCCACACACAGCTGCGTGGCAAGAGCAAAACCACCTAAAGTGGGAATGGCTCTCCATGGCATGGGCAGCCTGGGACTGGGTCTCAGGATATCTCAACACCCTAACCCAGGTTGTCGCCAACCGCCTGGCCCAGCTGCCCACTCCACGGATGGCCTTTCCTATGGCTACCCCTGCCACTGCTCTTCCCTATACCCCACTTGTCCCCCGGCCCTGCTCCCACCCGGCATGAATGCAGCTGAGAGGGAAGAGCTTGTGTGGTGGCTGTGGGTGGGTGCTCCTGGCCTAGCCAAGGCTCCACCCCTCCTGCAAGTCTGAGGCCATTGCACCCCCAGTGTGCCCCTACCTACCTGTGCTCCTGGCGCTATCCCAGCCCCACAGGGGGACCCCGACCTGGGGCAGTCATGGCTCCAGAGGCTGCCATGGCTCCTGTCCCCTCACCCCCATGGACGAGTGAGGCCCACCTTTGTAAATAGTCACCCTGGCCCCCCAGTTACAGAGTTCACCCCCGTCTTACCTTGTAAATAGCTGGAGACATTTTGGGGTTTGAAAAATCAACAGTTGACTTTATTGGACAGTGTCCGTGTTGTGCAGTGGGTGGGGGTGGTGAGGGACATGTGTATGGGTGGGGGTGCTGGTGGGGCAGATGTGGGTGCAGGGGGGCTTGTGCGGAGTGGGCCAAGGCTGGGTCATGGAGGCCCTAGGCGAAGGCCTCCCAGAGGGCCTCCTGCATGTGCATCCCATTGTGGTGCGCCTGGTGGCACAGGACCACACTTATCTGGTCATACCGTGGTGCAGCCTCAGCTGCCGAATGTGCCATGAACAGCTTGTGCTTGCTCTCCATGAGATTGTGCAGAGCACAGCATGGGCCCATGACTGCGGGCCCGATGGGGAGGGCCACCTCCAGGTGCGTCATCAGGCACCTGAAGCGTGCCTTCAGATGCCTGAACACCCTCTTTGCTGTGTCCCTGGCTTGGTTGAGCTGTGCATTGTAGCTGTCCTGGCTCTCATTGGTGTGTCCCATGTACAGGCACATTACCCAGGCCTGCAGGATGTAGGCCACATTGGTAACAATGCATGGGACATGGTCTTGTCTCTTACTGGGAGCTCCCATGGAGGGGGGATGTACTTGCCCTCAGCCATCCTGCATCCAACCCATGAGTTCTGCAGGATGTGGGCATCGTGGGCCCTACCCAGCCAGCTCATGCAAATATCTGTAAACCATCCTTGGGCATCCACAAGGACCTGGAGGATGATGGAATGGTAGCCCTTCTGAGCTATGTACCATCCGCAGCTGTGTGGTGGGGCCTGGATGGTGACGTGAGTGCTGTCCAATGCGCTGATACAGTTGGAGGATCCCAGTTGCTGGAACCTGGTCATGGCGGTGTCCAAGTCCCCCTAGTGGATTAGCCGACGCAGGAGGAGCTGGTTGATGGCATTGACAAAGTGCATGGGGTGAAGGGCATGGATCCCTGTAAGCATGGGGTGGCATGCAGGGGGGCCTTCTCCCCAGGACCCCCTCCCTGGGCCCTGCCTTGGATACATGACCCCGACTGCCTTACCTCTAGAAGGACAACCCCAACGGTGGCCTTCCCCACCCTGAATAGGTGGCCAACTGAACAGTTGCTGTCCGGAATGACCAGCTTCCACATGGTGATGGCTACTCTTTTCTCCAGGGAGAGCGCAGGCTGCATGCAGGTGTCCTGGTGGTGAAATGCTGGTGCCGGCCACTGGCACAGTTCCATGAATGTGGCTTGGGTCATCCTAAAATTGCAGAGCCATCACTCGTCATCCCAGACCTCCAGGATGACATTGTCTCACCATTTCCTGCTGGTGGGATACTGCCAGAGGCGATGGTGGGCCCGGGGGAGGGGGTGCTCCAGATGCACCATGGGGGGGCATGTGGCAGGAAGCATGGGACCTAAAGTGGCATGCTGCTAGGATGGCCATCATGCTGTCCATTATGTCCAGGACGTCCTCATCCATGAAGTGCTGTGGGTCCATGCTGAGCTGTGGTGTTGGGGCTGAGCAAGGATCAGCCAGTGCTGAGCTGGAGGTCGAGTGCTGCAAGCAGCCTGAGCCCTCAGCATGTGTGTGGGGGGGGTTGTTTGGGAGGGGCCCCTTAAAGGAATGTCTGGCCCATGCACCAGGAAGGGCTTACTGGCCATTTGACCTTTTTGTCACCATTTCCTGCCCTGTTATTTTGAAAGGAGGCTCTGGACTGTGTAGCTGCTCCCTTTGAAAAGGATGGTGTGTGTGTGTGTGTGTTGAAAGGGGAAATCCCAATCCATCACTTCGAAGTGTGTGTGTGTGTGTGTGTGTGAAAGTGATGTTGTGGATTGCAATGCCGATCTGCATTTTGTGTTTAGTCATCTCGTTTCAAAGTGACTCACTTCAAAGTGATGGATTGGGATTTCCCCTTTCAACATCACTTGCTAGCGTGTCCACAGTCTATGTCCATATTGCCAGGTCCAAACATTCAAATATCATGAATTAGGCTCCCAAATAGTCAGGAGATTGGCTTAAAGTAGTGAAATAAAAAAAAGAGGATGTGTTCTCTTTATTTCTCTTGTGTTATTTGAGACTTTAGGGTTCACATTTTCAAGCTTTTCTCTGCATCCATAAGAGTGAGAAATGAAGTTTTCTTTTTTAAAGAAAGCTGAGAGTCTTATTGTGACAGAGCCATGTAAGTTGGGGCCAGTAGTCCGATAGAAAGTAAATATACTGGCCAACAGATGAATAGTTTTGTGTTCCCTTGGGCTGTGTCTACTTCTGTCAACAGATTATGTCCACACACAAAAGCGGATTGAAAGAGAGATCCGCTCCGTTGACAGAGAGCATCTGGACTGCCTGGCCCTCACTCGACAGAACAGCCAACTGGAAGCTCAGCAAACAGGGCTGCCCAGTGATCTGGAAGCCCAATCTGTTGACAGAAGGCAGATATGCCAGGTTTTGTTGACGGTTGACAAAGAGCATTTTACTTGTAGACGCTCTGTGGGTTTTTCTGTCAAAAGCCTGGTTTTGCCGGGAAAACCCTCTCATATAGACATAGCCTGAGGGGCCAGGTCAGGGGCTGCTCCAGAGCAATCAGGAATGTACTAGAACCAATTAAGTCAAGCAGACACTATAAGATGCCTGGACCCAATTAAGAACACTCTAGAAGCAATTAAGAGAGACAAGCTAGTCAGAACACCTGCAGTCCATTATGAACCTACTGGGATGAGTTTAAAAGTCTGCTCTTCAGGGAGGGTGGTGTGCTAGGGACTGTGAATAAGGTTGTGTGCTGTGGAAGAGCTAAGAGAAGAAATGTAGCAGGAGGAATGGGCTTTTTGGGGATGTGGCCCAGTGAAGGGCTGTAGCTCTGGTTGTGGAGGAAAAGCTACCCTTTGCTGCTGCTGCCATTAGGGTCCCTGGGCTGGAATGGAGATTACACCCAACCCTCCTCACATCACTACAGAAGACTGGGACTAAGGAGGGGTCTCACACCAAACCCGTTGACTGTCCTATAGTGAAGGTGGCTCAGTGGGCTGTGACCCTTCTCTCCAGAAAGAGAGAGAGGGGCTATGTTGAAGGTCACAGTGAACCTCTGATGTGAACCCTCATTGCTGAGAAGCACAGGACCACAAGGCAAATCCAGAGCTTTACCACATTTATATAATCACACAAGTCTAGATTCAAAGACCTAAAGAAAAATATCAAATATTGTGCAGCTGGTGATAAAATCATGAGTGTCATAACTAGGAATAGAAATCTGGGTGGAGCTCAATTTATGATGCTTGGGCTATACCCACCCTCACTGCCTTCTCTGTATCAATATGGAAAGCCTAACTTATCCCCACTACTGTGAACTAGTGCAGAGAACAAGGCTCTGCTGTCCCCTCCATGGACAACATGCACCCCACCATGTCCTGCAGGAACATGGGGAGAACCACAGACACCACCAACACTGGAGGAATGCAGCAACTGACACAGACACTTCACACCATGAGTATCTTGGGGAAGGTAGGAGTAAACCCAATGGGAAGGTGATGCTTCGTGCTATTGCTGAATACCCCCCTCACTCTCTGTGTGTGTGTGGGGGGCAGAATAGCTCAGTGGTATGAGCATTGGCCTGCTAAACCCAGGGTTGTGAGCTCAGCCCTTAAGGGGCCATTTACGGATCTGGGACAAATAGATTTAAAGAAAAGGAAAAGTATAGTGCTTGGTCCAACCGAAAGGGCAGGGGACTGGCCTCAATGATCTCCCAAGGTCGTGTGTGTGTGTGGGGGAGGGGTACATTTTGAGCTCACTGGCCCTGCAATATCACAGGCCAGTCCTGACTGCATACCCCTACAAGAAGGCTATTACTGAAGGGGAGAAGGGGAAGACATTACTGGTGTTGGAGCTGGGCTCTGCAGTTCCCTCCACTGCAGCTGGTGCCTGAGAGGGCAGGGGAGAAAGATTATGGTGGCCTGGGTGGAAGTGATGGCATTTTAAAAAGGCACACATTTTAAGAGTAATGGTAACTAGCCATTGGGGCAATTTATCCAGGGTCACAGTGGCACTGTTTATATCAAGATTGTCTGTTTTTCTGAAAGATATGCTCTAGGAATTATTTTGGAGAAGTTCTTCATAGCAAGTATCATACAAGACTCTAGTCAAGACGAGAGGATCACCGAGGCCCTTCTGCCCTTGCAATGTAAGTGATCTGGGCTGGCTGCAGAACCCTTCCCATTTGAAAGCCTTGACATAGCTCTGATTTGGATGAGCCTGGACCTCAGTTTGGCTATGATACCCCTGGCATGTTCAGTGTTCAGCACAATGGGGCCCTAGTGTAAGATCAAACATCTAGATGCTGCCATAAAACAACTGACAAGATAATGGTCTGAGTTTGGCAAAGAGTCACAGAGATGCGAAAGTGTGACCAGTGGCCATCATCAGCTAGTTGTGAGACTAACCTAAAATGCTTTAGGAATTTCAACCATGTGTGGGCAGAAGTCCAGTGGTGAATTACCATAAGGGGAAAAGGAGCAAATGCCCTGGGGCCCCCGGAGTGAGGGGTCCCAAGTCTCCATAACTGCATTTTGTTTAAGAAATTGCTTTAATGGAACAAACAAAATATGTCATGTCATTCTTATTTTAAAATTAATTTAACTGTAATTTTATTATGACTCATGAGCAATAATAAGCATTAATAGATTTTAAAGCATAAATAATGATGTTACATTAATATTTTAATATATTACTGTGTTTACCCAGGGGCCCCATGTTTGTAATCCACCCCTGCAGAGAGTTTAGGGCTGGGCATTATTTTGGTGAAGGGTGTGTATGTTTAAGAGAAGCAGGACACAGCACATAGATTATATATATATATAAAAAAAAGACAGATACAGCCTGTACAACTGTGGGGTTTGTGCCCAGGACAAGCCAAGAGAAAGGACTACTGGATCTGGACAAGATGATTAAAGAGAGGGACGTTTGTAAGCAAAGAAACAATTTCCTCTTGTTGGTTCATCCTTTTGTCTGGAGAACCTAGACTTCATATAGTCCTTGTAAATAAATAAGATTGCTTCCAAGAAATATCTGACTATCACCAGTTCTCCTAAATGGAATAATTCTCAACACTCTGAAGCAACCTAACCACACCAAATCACATGATTTTCTGGTTTTGTGGCAAAAGGAAGGTAAAAGGTCAAAAACTTAAGACAAATTATACGTTGACAGGCATGACCTTTGGATTGCGCCATTAGGACGCCTTTTGACCCTTTGGTAATTTTTGGAGGTGTATGGGCCGAGTCAAGATTAGAAAGATCAACAGAGTCAAAACCCTTTTGCATTCAGGCTGTTCTTAGGAACGGGTGCACTTCTTTTTGCTTCATTCAAAACCTGCTGTAACAGGTGGGCTTCATAGGATGACTCGAGTGTTGTTGGTTAGAGTGAATCTACATTTACTGGCTGCTCCACTATGCTGTGGTTGATCTGGATTTTGATTTTGCTGCATGTGTTAAGACATGGCAAAACTGATGTCTCTGGGGTCAGCTGTTGACCCTGGAACCCCACGTTATTGTGTGGAGTAAGGGATGTTGGCGCAAGCTTGAAGAGCCCCAATCTGCACACGGTAAAAAAGTTAATTCTGATTGATTCTAGCAATGCTAATGGCATAGCTAGAATTACATATTGGAAATCGACTTTCGACCCTAGTGTAGATGTAGCCTTAGAAGTGAAAGACTAATTCAGAGAGAGATCAAAGGAAGAGAAAAAAGGAAGGAAGAACAAATATGTGACTAAATACATTGTAGATATAGCCAGATTGTCCCCTCAAATTTGCACAGTACCAGCCACTGTCTTCAGTGGGAGAAGTGCACATACCTATGTAGAGTAGACTGGGTCCATTGATCTCTTTGGCTTTATGCAGGTGAAATGAGCTGTGTCTGTAAGTGACTTTTAAACATCTTTAGAAGGACAAAGGTGTTACTTGAAAATCCATTACTTAACTAAGTTATCTCCCCTGCAATTTTGCATTAGAGAAGGTCTTCTCTTGAGGCTCTTTCTAAATATTAGGCAGAGTATCATTATGATACTGACGAGGCACAACTATATACTATATCCTTTGGTTGGACAATATTGCAAGATGGGAGCTTTGTAACTGTCCTGTCCTTAGCCCTGGGAAAACAGATGTTCTACTGGTGGGTACAGATCACAGCTATGCTCTGTCCCCTTTTTGAGCCCTTCGTTCTTATGGGAACTTTCTAAGGAGTAGGAATCAAGGTTAAGAGTTTGGGTACTGCATCTACCTGCTCTTTTCCCATGAAAAACCATAGATCAGTTGTTTATCAAAATATTTTTTCCCCAGTGGTTCAGTTGTCACAGACCCGTTCTGACTTTATTTATAACATGCTTAACCTCACAAGAGCAGTATATGCTATTGTGCTCATCAGGCAGATTGACTATAATTCTCTGCAAGTGGTGGGGAGACGGGAACCGGACTTCCCCCTGGTATCTGGCTTCCTGCCACTCTGGGAACCGGGAAACTGACCAGCCCTGGTGGGCAAGGCAGTTCCTTAGCTCCTGCAAGCCCAGGGATACTGGGAACCAGGCGGCATTCTGGTTCCTATCTCCCCGCAACTTGCGCAAAAATTTGAGTTACATGGGGGTTGCAGGAACGCAACCTCTGCGTAACTCAAGGGTTCACTGTACAGCAGCATGTTCACTTAACACTTATTTGAACGAAGTAATCATATTTCTTTACTTTGGCTGCTCACAGTGGCAGAATGATTTTAAAATGGCACTGTTAATTTATAAATGGTTTTTCTGTCTGAGATATCTTTCTTGATGGGTGCGTATTCCTACTTCCCTTGTCAGTTTGAAGAGCCCAGACTTAGTCCTGAGTGGGAACTTCTGCATTCTATTTTCGGCTCCATAGTGCGAGCCTGAGTCTTTTGACCCATGCCCCAAGATTTGCTGCCGTAGGATTTTGTCGTTGTTTATTTCTGCAGTGTAGACATAGGGCAAAATTCTTTACCAGGAGGTTCTTTTTGTGCGTTAGCTGCCACAGAGGTGGTTTTTTTTTGCAGAGTATGGTGCATGTCTTCAATCACTTTTGTTTTCTCATAGGTTAGTAGGGATCCTGCCTAAGTGTGGTATGCACAAAACTTACATTGTTTTGACATCTGTTACATTTAATCTCTTCCTAATTGTAAAACAAAAAAGGAGAATTTTTCATTTCGAATGTGGCTTTTTTAAGAACGGCTCCTGTTGCTCCATGTCAATGTACACACACACTTCAGACGTGTGCATTCCGAATCCCTTCCCTCCCACTTCTTTCTGCATGTGACTGCTGATTCACTTGCTTCACGTACAAAGCAGCGCCTTTGCACTCTTTACTTTCATACATTGCTCCAAATGAGCGTGGTGGGGAGCTGCTTTGCAAAGAACGTTACTGTGGTGTAATTCGACGCAGTTCTGAAAAGCGCCTCTCATAAGCCTGGCAACACAAACTGTTTGAACAATAGAATTCCAGATTTAACTAAAAGCAGAGTGTGAGCGAGAACTGTGATTGAAGGAGGAAAATGGGTTTTCAGATGAAATTTGAAGAGTGAGTCATCTGTCAGAGAGAGGCAGGAAAGCTTTTCCAGGGAGTGGGAAGAGCAAAAGAAAAAGGGTGAACCATGGAGAGATTCTGTTTTGGAGTGAGCATAAAAAGGAGGGCACAGTGCCACTGAGCAGAGGAAGCAGACAGTATAGCTAAGGGAAAGAGTGAGTGAAATTCAGAACCTATATAATTCAATGGTATAACTCCTTTTGATTTTAATGGGGACAGGATTTTACCCAGTGTTCATCAGGTAGATACAGTCTATATTAAGTGTACGCCAAAACTTTATACAAGGTATTCATTGCAGTATAAAGCCTTATAGCATGGAAAAACAGTATTACATGCAACAATTTTTAAATTATCATTATCTTTACAGTATTATTGATTCCATCTCACCTACTAATGGATAAAGGTCTCATATTCTGAGCTTATTGCTAGCTGTGTATATGGCAACTACTCATAAACAGCACAGGAAAAAAATTCCTTTGTTGGAATGCATCATTACATTTTCACACCATTATGACAACAGAAGAGCAGTATCCCCTCTGCGTGAAATAGATGTATGTGATTATATTTTTTGACAAATTTTAGACAAAGTAGCAGATGTTTTTGCATAATTTGAATTTGCACTTGAGAATATAGAAATACTTGCCTAAATGCAATATAACTATGCTTATTGATTATCTTATTAATATTTGCCAAGAAAGGGGTAATATCTGAGCAGCAATTAATTGACATGCAATTAACTGAAGCAATTAATTGAAGCAGCCACCTGGGCATGTCAGCTTCTAGTCTAGTCTTTTAAATGACATTCTTGTGAAAACTTGAAGCATTCTTCATGATAGCTTCATAAATGACAGCCTCAGCAATTATTAACACGTAGGACATCAAACAATTTAATCCCCAACGAACACAGGACTACAAGCAAAAGAACAACAGCAGTACCTCTTTGCAGCAATGTTAATGGTCTGTATTGGAAGAGGAAGTGTACATTTATTTCATGTATTCACCTTGACAATGAGAAATCTACCAATAGCATATAGGATTAGCAATTGAACCAAACCAGGAAGGTCAAGATAAACATAATGGGCCAAATTTTTCTTTCCATTACCATCAGCCGTTGATGTCATTGTAGCAGTGTGGATATAGAGGAGATCAAATCTTGATCTTCTCTAGTTTGTGCTGCTTTGTCCCTCTTTTCACACGCTTGCACTTGTCAAAAACTGCACTCAAGGTGAGCCCTGTTGACAGAATGATAGCTGGAACTCTAATAGTATGATGCCTTAGCAAAGTGAGACTGCATGTAGACTACAGAAATATCTGAGTGAAAGAGGAAGTAGGGTGTGGGGGAAAGAAGGCACAGAGAGAAAGCTTTCTTCTAATATGTGGTGTGGGGTGATTAGGTATACAACGTTTTAAATCCTCTCCACTGCAGTGCATAGAATGTGCCAGAATTAGCAGATTTTTTTTCATAGCTGATCTCGATTTACTGAGAAGTTGAGAAGAAGCCTCCATTCTGCTAGAAGACATCTTTTGAAGAGAAGGGCAGCCTACTTTAAAATTGAAGTAACCATAATGTGGCCTGCATAGCCCATACATAGAGAGCCGAAGATTGCTATTGTTTCCACCCCCGTTACAAGCAGCTGGTTGAAGATTCTGAAATTGAATGGGATTTTGAATTGTATAGTTTTTGAATTAAAAAAAGTTTGTTTCCCCAGCTCTGCATCCTTCCACCTTTTCTCCACCCTCATCCTCCCCCACACCCAGAGAAGCTTTAGTGTTGCTCTGGCCAGGTGGTCATGGAACTGGAGCAAACACTAGAGGCAGTTACTCCATAAAAAGAATAGTATCCCCTCTACATCACTAGTACCACCTATGATTTCTGGAGCAGGAGGAAGCTGGTACCCCATGAAGTTGCCACCCCCTTGAAAAGGATCTGCTGGAGGGAACTGTCTCTTGAGAGACAGCTGATGAGACTGCAGAAGGTGCCAAGACTGCTGAGGAAAACAGAATGAGGCAGCTGCTGCAATAGGGTGACCAGATGTCCCAGTATTATCAGGACCTTCTTGATATTAGGGGCTTTGCCCAAGCACAATTTTTATTTTTCACACTTGCTATCTGGTCACCCTGTGCTGCAGGGAACAGTCAATGGAGGTGACTATGGAGAGACTACCATAGGAACCACCAAGAGGGAGCTTCTAGGGAGACTGCCGCTGGGTTGAGCCACTGGGACAAGCATGTGTAATGCTGACAGACCCTGGTTGCTGGCACCAGGGATAGAACCTGCAAGCATGGGGTCTAAAGCCCTGTACTCTACCAAGTGAGCTAAAAGCCAGCTGTCTCTCAGCCTAAGCTGTAGAGCAGAGACTTCACTCACTCCCGATGCGGTCTCAGTGCCTCTGGGTACTACACATGCAAGGAGCTGGGCAGAATGGAGAAGGAGCTGGGGGGATAAGTGGGTAGGAAAGATGGAGCCATGAAGGAGCAAACAAAGGCTAATACTGAGAACCTGGAGATGGCAAGGGGAAACAAAGGGGTCTGCAGCTGGGGACCCTGAAGCAGAATTAAAGAAAAAACATGTGGTTCAAAGTAACGGGAGAACATGGAAAATCACATCCTTTAAAGGTTGTGTGTAAGGGAGACAAGCAGCTGTCAGGAAGGATCCAGGTCCCTGAAAGGGAAACAAGTAGGAGGAAGGGAGGGAGCCTGAAGGGGGAAAGGATGCTCTAAGATGAGAAGTCCTGCATTCCAGTGTGTCAGTGAAAGTGACTGTGATTTTGGGAGGGAAGTGATTTTGAATGTGTGTGTTAAGGTGAAATACTTTTGACTGTGAGCCTGTGTGTGTGCTCACTAGACTAGAACTTTTATTCAGTATGTGACACTGCAGCTTTTTGTTTCATAGGGTGACTACCTTAACATTTATTGTGAACAAAACTGGGCCTTGTTTTTATTTACCCTTATAGTCCGTCTTTATGCCATGCTGTGCCATTTTAATTAGATGCACTTCAGTACTTTCACTGCTTGCTTGCTTTTACTTCATTTGTGAAGCACAGTCTTTACTAGCTCTATAAACGTCCATTTCTTCCCACAATCTTGCAATCCACTTATTGGTCATACCACGAATTACTCTCTAGTGAATCCATTTTTTTAATTGTTCAGCTTCACGTGACTGAGCTTCATTACAGAATTCTGTCACATGGTGGTCGATAGCCTGGTCTCACCGGACAGCAAGCTTCTTTTTCTGTTTTTTTGTTTTGTTTTTTTAAAGGTGTCTTTCCCATGTAACATTAGGAAGTCTTGAAATGTTTGACTAAATTTGTGTAGCAGTTTGCAGTCTGTGTCATGCTTCCATTGCAGTGTTGGTAGCTCTCTGATCTCTGAAAGGTTCGCTGTAATTATTCTGAAACAAAGTAGAGTGGAAGATTTAACTGGTATATCTAACAAAGTGGGTTCCAGCCTACAAAAGATTATGCTGAAATAAATGTATTGGTCTTTAAGAAGCTCCAAGACTCCTCATTATTTCTGAAGATTTAATGGCCCACTAGTTCTCTTCAGCGTGATTTTCCACCAGCAATATTTGGAAGTGCTGGACCATCTTCTTTAGTTCTCTGTGAGGTGTCAAAGTGACTTCATTAGATGTGAAATGTCGATATACTGGTTAAACAGACATACCTTTATTTCCTAGCTACAACCATTTGGACACGGGTCAGGATTACAAAAAGTTAATCCCTCATCATATAACATTATTCTAAAATGTAAGGTATATATTTTATCAACTAGGCTGTACTAATCATTAATATCATATTTTGGCTGATCACGACGGGTACAAGTTATCTAGGTTTTATAGTGTGTGACAAAGTCAGTCTTGTTCCAGGGCTTCTGGCCTCTATTCAGTCCACTTGTTCTACTTAAGGACCCAGTTGCCCTCACTGGGGTGAGGGGTGGTCTGGGGGAACTTGGCCTCCACCCACTCATGTTGGGTTCTGGCCCAGGGACCCTATGTGGCTGCTAGTGGGAAGAGCTGACTCCTCTAGCCCTTGGCACGGCAGGTTTTCTCCCTGGGCCACTTCCCCAGACGATTCTCCTGGTACCTTCTCCAGGCTGCAGCAGTAGCAAGTCCCTCCTCTTGATCTGCTGAAGCTCCTCACTCTCCCTCTGTGGTTTCTGGTGTTCCTGATCCTCTGCTTTGCTCCTCTCAAACCTGCTGTCTCCCACTACACTGGTCTCCTCACCTCTCTCCACTTGCATCTCACACTCTCTCCCCCACTTCCCACCATGAAGGGCTTTTAAAGGCCTCTTATTAGACGAGTCATGGAGTCAGCTGGCCTCAGTTAGGCTGAGCCATCTCCCACCCAGCTGCCTGTGATTGCCCTGCTGGTGCTCGGCAGGCCATTCTGCTTCTTTGGGCTTCCTCTGAGGAGGCCCTCTGCCCTGGCTCTGCCACAAATGTTATTTATCACCAACACTTACATGACTTCCCCTTGACTTCTCTAAAGTCATGGCTGATAACATATTTCAGGGATGATTTACCTGTCTTCAGAAGTCTAAAGGTTTTTGATGGCGTAAGCTTTCCACTTCAGTTCTATGCTGCTGTTCAATCTTTCGCTCTTTCACTTGCTATGGATCTAATGTTGCTCTTCAATTACAGATTTCAGGGAATTGGGGTTTATCTTCTCATGTGACTGAGCAATTCATGAATACTTAACCTTGTCAGAACAGTCAGAGCATGTCTTTTACCTGCTCTGGGAATCTGCTAAAGACTTTGGTCATAAAATAAGGATTTGTCAAAATGTGACTCCAGTACAGTAGAAAGGCCCCCAGAAGTACAAGATGATCATAAATCATTTAATGATTACTGCAGTTTATGGGAGCATTTATCTCTCTATACAACATGGCATATGATTAAAATAATTGAAATCAAAAGAAGTTAAGCATCTAGAAATCCCACAAGGAATTTACCTGCATCTTTAGGTCCTAAATGCAAGTAAAAATCTGGCTTTTTTCTCGTTCACATATGTGTTCTTTCTGACTGTTTCTGTAGTGTAGTTTTAATTTGGACATAATAATATCAATGTACAAATATTTTGTCATGTCCCTAAATCAGTATGAGTTAATTACAGTTTGGTGTGGAGGACATAAAATCAGCAAAAGTGGCCAGAGCTTCTGGAAAACCAGGGGCTTGGAATTAGAAGCCAAACAAATCTTAACATTTTCCCAGTTATGAAAGATCTCTTTGGTTGAAGTGACACTAGTAAGTGCTGCTGTAATACGTCTTTATGTTGTATATACTCCGTCAGACAAGATAAATGGCAAATGTTTTTGTTCATTGACAATATTGTCTCTTGTGACTGAAACATTTTCTTCAAGTCTGAGGTTTTAGTTCAGCTCATTTGAAATCACATTTCTCCATTATAGTGCCACTAATGCATATTAACATGGTAAAAGTGGCGGAGAACAGCAGCATCTGAGCACTAGATTTTGAAAAATAAACCTTCATAGAAAATGGAGCTATAACATATGTTTGTTAAGGGCTTCTCTATGAATGCCTGATCAGAAAAATGAAGCGATAAAAGTATGCTACATATCCCAGACAAATTGTGTGCCATCTACAAAGACTCATATTGTACATGAAACTACTAGGGTAGCTGCATAATGTTAGAGGAAACCGGTTTAAATTTTTAAACAGTTTCTTAAACTGTTTAACTGAACATTTTAACACAGCTGTGCTGTGATTAATCACAATGAAAAATTAACAAGGTGCCTCTCCCAGCTCACGATGGGTTTGGTTGTGAAACCTTCCACACATGGAGTGGCATATGGCCATTAGTTATGTGAGGTAGTCAATTGTAATCCATTAGTTACTTAGATAAGGGGGGCCCAAAGTGGGGGCACACCTCCAGGGTGCATGAAATTTCAGAAGGGTGGTGCAAGCCTTCCTTCCTTCCATGGCCTCTGTTGTCTCCCACCCCTCCTGCCTGCTCAGCCCCTCCCCCTCCTCCCTGGCACAGCTACAGGCAAGCAGAGCTGGCAGGCTGTGGGTGAGCAGCTGCAGCCATTGTTCCATGGGCAGCCTGAGCTCACTGCCTGCAGCCGTGCTGTGCCTCCCAGGGAAGCCAGGCTGAGGGCTCCGGAAAGCTGCCACTGAGCAGCCCGTGACCTGCATTGGAGACAGTGGGGGAGGAGAGTGGGCCACGTGTAAGAAAGCTGTGCTACTCTGCTACTGCCTTTCCCCACCCCACCCCACCGCACCTGGCCCTCACTGCTGGTCCCCCCACTGGGGGAGGGAGTCTTGAACTTTGCAGCCAACTTTGCCTGGGCTGCTCTGGATGCCCTGCAAGGAGATGCCACGGGTGCAGGTGCGAGCACTGGCATGGGGGAAGAGTAGAAGAGATGCGTAGAGGCTCAGTCAGCAGGCGTGAGGAGTGAGCCCCAGTTGTGCCTGGCGGAGAGTGTGAGGGACTCCAGCCATCCCCTTCTTTATGGAAGGCAGGAGCCGGCATTCACCCTGTGCTTCGGTTAGGCAGGGTGCTGCATCTCCTAGGAGACTTGCCTACAGTGCGAGCCCTGATTAATGTGATGCCCATAACATCCTAGTGCAGGGGTGTGCAAGGAGGGAGTCATGAAACTGCATAAGGGAGGCAGAGCAATCAACCTCCCTCCCTCACAGCCTCTGCTGCCTCCCCTACTCACACCTCCACGGCCGCCATGGAGACAATTAACTTGAAGGGGTCTCACTGGTAATTCAGATGACACATTCTTACAGAAATGCTGTGTATCTACTGTAGCTAATGTATCTGTTTAACATACTACTATTGCTAATGAACTGCTGGTAACATAAAAATGAAATAAAGCCAAAAAATGAAATGACTGTGTTTAGAATGTTCTCTGTTCTCTTTCCCACCATCCAGTAAATATAGTATTCCTTTATCATAAGAGTTGACAGTAGACGTACGTGGAATTGAGCCACTGCTCGGAGAATTTAGAAAAAGTGAATGTGGGCAGGTTCACAGCAGCAGCGGAATAACTGCTTCATCTGTTTTTACCTCAGGACTCCTCTAGCCTGAGTCATGAGCCAAACTGGCCCACATTAGGCCCATATTAGTGCAGGGTGAATGCAGCACAATGGCTGCAAATCCAAGTTTGCCTCAGATGACCCAGTGTGCGCTCCACTGTACTGCTGACTGATGTGGAAGAGTGGTGCTATGGCTTCTCCACCAACTTTGCAAAGGCGAATGCCTACAGAGTCCTCCCATTTCCTGAATGGGAAATTCTCACCTGTGCCCATTTTGCCC
Organism: Carettochelys insculpta; assembly: GCF_033958435.1. NCBI lineage: Eukaryota > Metazoa > Chordata > Testudines > Carettochelyidae > Carettochelys > Carettochelys insculpta. Next base: position 227,892,157 of record NC_134138.1, read on the forward strand.
ATGCACATAGAGGTTGGGCATAATCTATTCCAAAATCCTTTATTCTCTATAATAAAAATAAAAGCAAAAGCAAAAGCCAATAGAAAGGCAATGAAGCCTTTATGGCAGAAAAGAATAAGGTGAGCATATAGAGAGCCAGATCCTTCTCAAGTGTAAGCTATCACTGCTGTATTGGCAGCAATGGATTCAGTTTGTCAAAAGAAGCATACAGAGATACTCCGGTTTAACCAGATGAGGATGTGATCCATAATTTTGTTTCCCAGCCAGAAGGATTAGCTAGTGGCACTTCTTTATTACCATTATCATTGTTCTTAATGTTTCTTCTACTTTGATTATTTTCATAAAACACTAAGTAATATTTTTAAATGAACCTTCTTTTAAATACTACACTGTACGTTAGGGCTCACGAATACATGGATTCTGTTAATGATTCAAACTCCTTTTAAAAATAATCTCACAAATATCATTATAAAATAAAGATACACTACAGACAGTTATAATTGCTTTAGGTTTGTGCACATGTATTGAGTTCCTTAAATATTCAGGATGGGACTATTATACATAAAGAGATACAAAAAGAACAAAGCAAACAAAATGGATTAAGAAGTAGGGTCCGTTTCCTGCACATACATTTGATAGCTTCCTTCTACGTAACTTGATGTATGTTTTGCTAAACAAACTGGGCCAGATTCTGCTGTCACTAAACACACACAAATCTAGAGTATTTGCATTGAGGGCAGTGGTGTTATTTTGACCTGGTACTGAGGTAAGCAGAATTTAGCTCATGGTAAGATCAGTTCCATGAAGCTTATGCATCTGTAGCATGTGGCATCCAAAGAAAAGGATCTATTCCATTGTTATAACAAGTCATCCTCCAAATGAAAGTGAAACAAGGAGATAATCAGAAGGCAGAACCACAGCTGTGTTTAATAAATGGATAATCCAAGAAGGAAGTTGTTTACTTAGAATTATCCCAAACAGCTGACAATCTCAACATTTGGGTTCTGAGTATGGAAATCAAGGAAAAAGGGGGAAAAGAAATGGAAAAATTTGTTCCTACAAAATTACTACTACATCTCAGAGAAAAAACAGAGAATACTATGAAAAATATTTTCTCAGCATGTTTCAATTTAAAACAAGACTTCGGTCTTATTAGCTTTACCAGTACTGTGTTATCTGAACAATTTCAAAGACTGCCATGTGTGATTTTATTCACCTCTAAAACACATATTTTCACATTAGTCAATGTAATTCAGAAATGTAGAGAGTTATGGCACTGGTTACCTTTGTCCTGGTTATTGTACACAATGTGCAAGTGGACCGTGATAATGCCAGTTTCAACCCATCTGCAAATGCCTCTCAACATGTTATTCAAATTGGAATTACACTGCTTCTACTGTAAGGGTTTCTGTTAAAGGGTCTAAGGCTAAATGTCCCAAAATTCATTAGCATTTGTGTGTGCAGTCTGGAATCTGTGAGTGGCTTTTTTCCCCTTGGCTGGGTCTACACAGCACGGCTTTACCCTCCCCAACCAATTTCATCCATACTTTGTGGCAGATGCATCTCCCTGTTTCTGAACATTGTATTTCTCTTCGAAAGCTTATAGGCTGGGTCTACATGGTGTGGCTTTCCCAGCAGGTCCATGCTAATGAGCAGCCTTGAAATTGCAAATGGCTCCTCATTAGCACAGTCCCACAGCTCATTAGCATAGCTGTGCGGGAGCTCGGTCTTGGCAGAGGGGAGGTGCCAGCAGTAAAGAGGGTAAATTCAGGCATAAGGGTCTGGTGACAGAGGGGCTTTTTACCAGCAAAGGCACGTCCACACAGCCTCTTTACCGCTGACACCCCCCCTTCTGAGACTGAGCTTTCGTGTGGCTATGCTAATGAGCCGCAGGACCATGCTGATGAGCAGCCATTTGCAATTTCGAGGCTGCTCATTAGCATGGACCTGCTGGGAAAGCTGTGCCATGTAGACCCAGCCTATAAACTTTCAAAGAGAAATTCAATGTTCAGAAACAGGGAGGTGCATCTGCCACAAAATATGGATGAAATTAGTGGGGGACAGTTCAAAAGAGAAATGTGCAGAGTGCTGCATTTTTCTTAGGTGGCTAGCAGCTGTTTGTGCCACTGACAGGGATGAAAGTAACTTAAAATTTCTTACAGGTACTGTCCTATTGCAACCCACATGCCTGACAACTCTTTCAATAGCTCTCTGCTGGCTTCTGCTGCAGCTCAGCCAGCTCTTACCAGAGCTGTGCACCAGTACACGTCTGCTTACTTTCACTTCTGATACCCTTGACACTGTAAACTATATGGATGTATAGGAGTGGATGGGCCAGATAGAAAGAGGGCCCCTATTATGGAGTAGCAAGATTTGGTCACAGAAGGCTGTACAACAGTCATGCACCTGTTCTGTATACTATACCCATCCTATGTATCTGCGCACTACACTATCATGACCATAGAGTCAGAACGCCTTCCTGTAGGGCATATATCCATATGACTAACATTTGCCACGAAGATGAGACAGAGAGAAAGATCAAACTTCACAGAACTGATGTTAGTTACATGGCTTCTAGCAGTACTGATGGTGCTCAGGTGATACAATGCAAAGAGTAACACAAGGATACTGTAAGCAGAAGTCACCTGATATTATTCTCTTGGCACTCATCAGGGAGCAGCTCCTTTCACTGCCAATAGCAAGATGGAGTCTTGACCCCCCCCATTGAATACAGAGCAACTATAAAGTAGACTTGAAAGGAAAGATAAGGGAAAGGCCATTGCCCAGATAGTAGCTGAGATGAAATATTAATTGAAGGTGCTGAAAGGTATGGATGGAGACCATCATTGCTAAGGGAGCAGCAAGCCAGCCAAGGGACCAGAAGTTCTAACATTACCAAATATCATGCTGCAATGCTATGTCCCTCCAGCCCCAAAGTAACCTTCACAGGGCTGGTCTGTGCTGTGCTGCAGTGCCCTTGGGAAAAAGACACAGTCATAACAAAATAAAACTTCAGGATGTGAAACTGAAAACAAACAGAATTATTGAAATTAGTTGGTGGGGATTTCCTTTTCAGCTTGTGTTTTTAATTGTTTTTACAAATATTACAAACAATGAAGATAAATCTCTGAATAGGTAGATGAGGTGTGCTTTGCATCAGAAGAGAGCTGAACCTGACTTGTCATCTGCCAGGGTCCCTTTCCTTTCTAACCTTACTGAGACCTGCCCACAATGAGAAGGCTGTCCTCAGTTCTACTGCTTGGTAGAAATATATTATCTGACCCAATGCAGAAAACATGCACAGGTTGGGCATATTACCGAAGATGGGGTGATTTGTATTGAAGGTGGTTTATGTTTCACCTGGAGAAGGGCTGCGAAAGAGAGAAGAACAGGAGAGAACCATGCAGCAGTCCTCTGAGCATCTTCTCTTTGTGGTCTCAGGCAGCTGCATCAGCCTCACACGTATGGTACTTTGGTGCTGCAATGAAAAACAAAACCACAGATGGAACACAACACAGAGACAAACACGATAACTCCTCCCAGCCAATGTAACAGAATGTCGTGTGCTAGGTTTGTGGCTAGGGACAGAGCTGAGGAGTCTGGAGGCCTAGGGGATTTTAATTCTGGGTCTACTATTAAGCTGCCATGTAGCTCTATTTGAGTCACTTGGCCTCCTTTTCACTTCCAGCCCACTGCCTGTCTTCACTGTAATCTCTTTGTAGCAGAGACTATTTTTCACTATGTATTCATACAATGTCCAGCGCAGTGGAGCCCTGATTTTGGCTGGAGTCTGTACATATGACTGTAATGTAAATAACGAATGTACAATATTCATTTTCTAATTCTAGACACAATCTCTCGTTGAGGCTGTTTGCTTCACTTTTAAAGTGGGGCTCACCACGCAGGTAGGCATATCTGTGGTGTTAACAAATGATGTTAGTTTTCATCAAATGTGAGAAAGGTAAGAATGCCAGGCACTACTTTCTACTTGCAGGTGAATAATAACTTTGCCTACTCACTGTCCACCAATCCAATCTCCTAATTACCTGTAGATCAGAGGGCCGGATTCTTTTCTATTTAAACCAGTCCAATATCATCAGTGGAAATGGAGCAATTCCTGACAGACTCTGATATAGGTGAGAGGTGGAAAACGTTCCCAGTGGATAGGATGACTAGTCTGGAACAAACAGGTTGCCTTAGTGGCACTGCATTGCAGAAATCCTGGTGTTTGCTCATTGACTTTAGATTGATACACTAGTTTGGCCTGACAGAGGCTTCCAGGGGGTCATCTAGTCTATGACCCTCCAACATGGCAATGTATGACATGGGTGTCCCATAGTCTGTGTGGGGAAAAACGGCATGAGAAAGGGACGTGAGGAAGAGCGGCAGAGTGCCTCTATTTGTATGCCCTAGAACCAAGAGGTACACTGGTGGTCCTGTGAGACTTGTCATCTGCCTCAGATAATTAAACAAGATGTGCATGAGTAGTAGTTAGCCTCAGTATCGGTGGTACTCAGAACACTGTAATGAACTTTCAGGCTCATTGCTGAGAACTAATCTCCCTAGCACAGGGAAGGTGGGTGTTGCCAGAGGCGAGAGGAACCTGGCAGAGGAAAGCGCCAGTAGATGTGCGGTGGGCAGAAGCAGCAGGTGAGAGGAACAATCTGGGAGGTGATTGTGTAGAGAAGGCTGAGCAGCTTGGGAGCTGGGAATGAAAGGCTGAGAGCTGGGTTGCAGCACTTGGGAGCAGTGTGCCGTTTGGGAGAGACTGTGAGGAAAGGAGAACAAAGGACAAATGGATTCAAACAAGATGAACGAAAGAACTGAACTCTGCCTGGATGTCCCTGGCTCCTGCTCTGAGTAGGTCCACCTGCATAGCCCTCTGTTGGACTACCTTTAGGGGATGGGTTGGAAATTCTAATTAGGTTTCTTTACAGAAACTCTTAAAGAAATTGTACTTGGGATAATCAAATTTTTCTCTCTGGAAGCCCTAGTAGAGCAATCTTTTATTTTGCTATCATAATCAGTAAGTATCTATCGGAACCCACTGAGAGCAAGATTCTGCAAAGCCTAGCACTTGGTACACCCCCAGTTTCCCTCTGTAAGTGTGTGGTACATTCAGCACTCTTACCAAACATACAGAGGACTTGTTTATGCCAGCAGTCCCAGAGATGCCCTGCAGAGGGGACTGTGATTGGTACTTTCTGAAGTAACATAAGAAAGCACAAGAAAATGCTGCAGACACTGAGGTAATGGTATCTATTTGTCTTGGGTAAAATTGCAAATTGTCAGTATCTCCACCTCCATTAATGTTCTTCCAAGAGAAACAGAGCTTGAAAAATGCGTTAAACATTTTTTTCAGCATTGCGAAACCTCTTAGCTTCCATTTAATTTTATTCATGATTATTTACAATAAAGCAACTTTCATCTGTCCATAAATCCTTACCTGGTACATTCTTCTTCCAAATTGCTTTATTAATCCTGAGTTATTATTAATTAGAAATGGCACAAACAGCACAATCATTTCCTTAACTCTGGCTGACAGCAGGGCTTTAGTAGAGTACAAAGCGTGACTTTGGTTACTGGAATTTATTTTTCTCTTGCATTAACTATGTCACATGGCAGTGTCAGCCATGAAAAGGAGAAAATATTTTCAATGTGTCATTTTTAACCACAGAGACAATATTTTATTATAACTATAATGGATCAGGATCCCCAGTCGGTGCTTAAATAAGGCAGACAGTCAAAACAGCTATGTGTTCACAATTACCCCTTCACATTCTCTTCCTTCACTTTCAGTTTGCCTCTCTGCTGCAAACTAAATTGGTCCTTCTCCTCTGATGTATGTTATGGCACCCACGGCTTAGACCACGTGACACAAATCAAACCATTTCCCTGCACTGGCTATTGATCTGGCAGGATGTGCACACTTAACACAGCAAGATCTTGGATAATTGCTTAGTTCAGAGAGAACGCTCTCTTTCTCTTGACTGGTTCTCTTGATCATGTTCAGTGCACTTACTAACAATGCTCAGTCTGCTTCATTTTAGTCATCTATCTTGGGTCCAGTTGTTGATCTGAAAAGCATGCAAATAACTAGCGAGGATCAATGATGTGAGGCCGCTTTTAACTGCTGTGTCTTAATTGTAACTTGACCCTGGGGAAATGGTGATAATATTTGAAATCTTTGCATCAGAACTGGAATCCTGGTTGAACTTCTGCTGCATCGTTTTTCCTCTGAACAATGCATTGTTGCTATAACTTCTAATGATCAGCTTCATCTGACCAGTTAGTTAGTGGTGTGAAAATGTAACTGGTTTGCCAGCCTTCATTACTTACTTCTACTTTCACACCTGTCATAAATCATGCTTCAGAACACAGAATAATTATAGGATTCTAATATTGTTCTCTGTCCAAATTCTTTATAAAGCAAAGCACAGAGATTTGAAAATGCCACCACATTCTGAAGGAAAGAGAATGTTTTATAATTGGATCTTGGCTGTTTTTCTGACACGGTTTGGACAAGGCATATCAAATTGTACGAAAATATAGAGAGTTGTTAATTAGACATGAAAAGGAAAGAAATATGACCAAAGAATTAAGGAAAGGCTCTAATGAAGGAGTGATAATGGAATGTTCTCAAAAGTGGTTTGTTTTAATGGAATCTTCCTGATTGTTCACAGTAGTGAATAGTGGGGGAATGGAAAGCATCATCGCAATTAGATGAAAATCCTCTTGGCAGGGGCTAGTTCTGGCCCTGCCCACACTATCTGAGGCCCTGCACCCTGGCCTGCTACAGCCCTGAACAAGCGCCCAGGCTGGATCACTGAGCCTTCTCCCAGCTGGAGCCCTGAGCTTCCCTTTTCCTCTGCGGCTGGAGGAGTCCTAGCTTGCCTGCCCCAACCATGCCTGCTGGCCCAAACTACCCCACCTGACCCCAGCCACCTGAGCTGTTGCGCTAGAGCCATTTACGGGTCCCTATCCAGTACTATTTAACTGGTGCCCTATACCCAGTAACAGCAGGGCGGGGCATGGGAGACAATTTTTAGAGATGTAATTTTATAATCTTCAGCCACACACTAATGAAATATTTTAAAGCAAATTTTACACTAAGGTCCTGTAAACTAACAAAATAAATTCAGAAGCCGACAGGGAATGGCAAATGTCTGTTACATGGCTTCATTACCACTTGCGTGGCTCTTTCACAGGTTCTGCTAATAGGTCTGGCAGACTTTTTCACCTTTAAGTTAACTAGCTCCTCTCCTCAGGAAGCAGAACCACAGAACAGGGATAAAAAAGAAGCCCTATGGCACCTTATAGACTAGCAGATATAAGGTGCGACAAGACTTCTTGTTGTTCTTGGAGGTACAGACTAACATGGCTACCGCTCTGAGAACAGGGGTAGAGAGAGACAGGTGGGTGGACAGTAAGACCCAGTGCCCCAAAATTTTGGGTGCCCTATGAAACTGTACATTCTTCTTATAGGTAAGGATGGCTCTGTGCTGGAACAAGCCCTGAGTCAGCTCAAGTACCAGCATGAGCCACCCTTGGCTGTTCCAGTCCTTGGCTACCTGCTGGACTAAGCCCTGAACTCTGGGCTGCTGGCTAGAACTGAGTCCCCATCAGCTTCAGGGAATAGGAATGCAGACGGGGCCTTGGGGTGGAGTGTGTGCATGGCCACAACCTGGGTTTGTGGGACCATAGACTTCCCTAGCCTTATATACCTGCCACCCATGAAAAGCATATGTTAGAAAAGGGCATGTGCAACCATGGGTAGCTGGTCAAGCAGCACATGAAGTAGATGCAGATAAAGGGCATGACAGAAAATTAGAACGTGGAAGACAATGACAGATGTGGGAGAGATAGGTGTGATCTGACCATATGATGGGAAACCAATCACTTAGCTTTTCTAGCCTGTATTCTTTCAAAATATGGCAAAATATTATTTGTGAATATTTTATTTACTGATATTCTGTCTCCTCATTGATTCATGCATAATTGTGATGGGACTTGGTCACAGAAGACCCCTTGGGATCTTCTTCCATGTGCTGATCATGCTACTCACATCAACCTACTTGTTTTCTGGGGCTCTCCTATCCCTCTCTCCTGCTGAGCCAGATCCTCTGGTTTCCCCCATGCTAAGGCACAGAGTTGGAGTTACTACCCCCTCCCCCCACAGAGCAATGCAGACACCCAGCAATGCAAAAATGGAAGCAATTCTGGGGCACAGCACCCAGGGAATCAATTCTCAGAAGGGATCCACACCTAAAGAGATTTGTCTCTCTGTGTAAAAGTTTCAGAATATCAGTTGGTTTATTGGAACTCATCAGACATGCGTAAACTGCTGTCTATAGCATGATTCAAACCCAGGATGCCCTTGTCATAGTCAAGGATGATACCATATCTCCATGGGTTCACAGCATTGGTTGTGGGAAAGGAGTATATGTAGATCAGTCAGCTTGACCCGCTTTCCTGGGTTCGAATCACGTTATAGACAGCAGTTTACAAGTCTGTTGAGTTCCAATAAGAACAAACCCGGTCACATGCTAACATGGTTTCATCAGAACCTTATTCTAATAAATATAGTCAACCCCAATAGGGTGTGCTTACACTTCACTTGCTTGTGAACGTAGCACATGTAGCCAACAGTTGTTGGTCCAATTATCTGGGAAAGTGATCAAGCCAACTGATATACAAATTGGTAAGTCTTATTCTATGAGGAATTCCCAGTTAAGACAGAGAATAAAGCTTATTTCGAAATCAGCCATAGTGTGTCCGAGTGTTCCATTTTGTGCGTGTAGATGATATATTTCAAAAGAGCTAAGTGCTATTTTGAAATGCATTTTTGTGTGTAGCAGTGTTATTTCAAAACAAGCTCTTCTGGAATAGCTTATTTCAAAATAAGGCTGCTGTGTAGACATACACTTGAGTCCCTAAAAGGTGTACATTAATACTTTCATACTTCTGTGGGGTGAAGTGAATGCTTCTCAGGTGTTCAAATACTAATATCAGGAAACCTGTGCAGGTACATAGACTATTGGCCCTGGTATTCAAATGTGTGAGTCAGATTTATCAAATAAATTATTTATTAGCTGTTAAACTTGGCAGTTAATTTATTCACTAATAAATGTTTAACTCTTGGATCTAATCTATCTCTGTGGTCTTGGGCAGGTATCTGACTTAACATCTAAGAACATAGAACATAAGAACATAAGAAAGGCCATACTGGGTCAGACCAAAGGTCCATCGAGCCCAGCATCCCATCTGCCGACGGTGGCCAATGCCAGGTGCCCCAGAGAAGGAGAACAGAAGACAATGATCAAGTGATTTATCTCCTGCCATCCATCTCCTGCCCTTGTTCTGAAGGCTAGGGCACCATACTTTATCCCTGGCTAATAGCCATTTATGGACCTAACCTGCAAAAATTTATCAAGCTCTTTTTTAAACCCTAATAGAGTCCTGGCCTTCACAGCCTCCTCGGGCAAGGAGTTCCACAGGTTGACTGTGCGCTGTGTGAAGAAAAATTTCCTTTTATTAGTTTTGAACCTACTACCCATCAATTTCATTTGGTGTCCCCTAGTTCTTGTATTATGGGAAAAGGTAAATAATTTTTCTATATTCACTTTCTCCACACCATTCATGATTTTATATACCTCTATCATATCGCCCCTCAATCGCCTTTTTTCCAAACTGAAAAGTCCCAGTCTCTCTAGCCTCTCCCCATATGGGACCCTTTCCAAGCCCCTAATCATCTTAGTCGCCCTTTTCTGAACCTTTTCTAATGCCAATATATCTTTTTTGAGGTGAGGAGACCACATCTGCACGCAGTACTCGAGATGTGGGAGTACCATAGTTTTATATAGGGGAAGTATGATATCTTTTGTCTTATTATCGATCCCTTTTTTAATAATTCCTAACATCCTATTTGCCTTACTAACTGCCGCTGCACACTGCGTGGATGTCTTCAGAGAACTATCCACTATAACTCCAAGATCCCTTTCCTGATCTGTCGTAGCTAAATTTGACCCCATCATGTAGTACGTGTAATTTGGGTTATTTTTTCCAACATGCATTACCTTACACTTACCCACATTAAATTTCATTTGCCATTTTGCTGCCCAATCACTCAGTTTGCTGAGATCTTTTTGTAGTTCTTCACAATCCCTTTTGCTTTTGACTGTCCTGAACAACTTGGTGTCATCTGCAAACTTTGCCACCTCACTGCTTACCTCATTTTCTAGATCATTGATGAACAAGTTGAACAGGATCGGTCCCAGGACTGACCCCTGGGGAACACCTCTAGTTACCCTCCTCCATTGTGAAAATTTACCATTTATTCCCACCCTTTGTTTTCTGTCTTTTAACCAATTCCCGATCCATGAAAGGACCTTTCCTCCTATCCCATGACCACCTAATTTACATAAAAGCCTTTGGTGTGGGACCGTGTCAAAGGCTTTCTGGAAATCTAGGTATATTATGTCCACTGGGTGCCCCTTGTCCGCATGTTTATTAACCCCTTCAAAGAATTCTAATAGATTAGTTAGACACGACTTCCCTCTGCAGAAACCATGCTGACTTTTGCCCAACAATTCGTGCTCTTCTATGTGCCTTGCAATTTTACTCTTTACTAGTGTTTCTCCTAATTTGCCTGGTACTGATGTTAAACTTATCGGTCTATAATTGCCAGGATCTCCTCTAGAGCCTTTTTTAAAGGCTACCTCTTTTGTAAAGACTACAAATAATTACTGTCCAGCAGTAATAAAGTAACAGCATTTCTAGACTTCCCACACTCTCAACCTCACACACTCAATTGCCCATTTTGTCCACCTATGGTAGGGGTGGGCAAAAATTTTTCATGAGGGACCACTCCAAGAATTTGGTAAGAGGTGAAGAGCCACACTCAGATGATAATAACAGAGGTGTACAGTCTGGGATGAAGATTGGGTGCAGGAAGGAGCTTGGGGTAGGATACCGGAGAGCAGGATGGTATGTGGAGTCTGGAAGGGAGCTTGGGTGAAAGAGGGTGTTGTGACCGGGGGTAGGGGATTGTGGTGCAGGACGGAGTGGAGGTCCAGGAGGAGTGCAGTGTCTGGGTGAAGGTGTGGTTGCAAGAGAGAATTCTGACTTAGAAGAGGTGTAGGAGAGGCTTCAGGGTCTGAGGGGCGGGAAGACAGGATGGGCGTTGGGGTAGGGTACAAGAGGGAGGCCAGGGGTTTGGTTGTGACCTGTGGTAGGACATTAGGAAGGCGTATGGATGGAGGAGTGAGGGTGCAGAGGGTTTGTGACCCTAGGACAGAGGTGCTGAGGGCAAGGGAAGAATGCAAAGTTTCCCCTTCGCCAGAATGCACATCACACAGAGAGCACATGGCTGAGCAGCATGTGGGGGCCCTGCAGGCAGGGAGGCTGCCCAAGGCTCCTGTTAGGTTGTGAGATGGCGGTGGGCTGGATCCAGCAGCACGGCAGGCTGGATCCTGCTGAGGCCCATTTTTGCCCACCCCAGTCTACTGTGTCCTGTTTGCCCAGCACCTCATGTATTCTCTGATGCAGGAATGGTAGTATTTGTTGTTTGTCAACAATACTAAACACAATAGGGCCCTGACTCATGACTGGGTTTTACGTGCTAATTTAAAGCAAATAAATTTCAATAAAAAGAAATAATAGTAATTCATATAATAACCTTCCTGCCCCCATTTCTCTCTCTCAAATGAAGCCAACAAGATTTGCATACATGTTAGGCTGGGTTTGTGAAGACTAACTAGATAATGTTACTAAAGTGGCTTGAAGTTGCAAAATGTGAAATGGTAAGAAATTAATATAGAAGCTTGGCTTAAAATTGTTCATAAAATTGCTTTTCAATGCATGAGGGTAGTTGGTAGATGATTTTACAAACTTAGAATGATTCTCACATTTTCAACAAACAGTTGGAAACAGTTTTTTTTCTTGTATTATCAAACTGGCTCCCCAGCATTATAGAGAAGAATACCTTCTTTCTACATGTAGCATTTTATTGCACACCATCAGTTATCAGAAACTGTTAACTTTGTGCTGAAAATGTTCATTTTTACACTCTTCCTCTCTTGGAATTTGCTGTTACAAAAAAAGACAAGTCAGGCAGTTGAAGGTTACCCTCAAAAATCTGGAATCTTTTCAAATATAAATAGTGAATTCTATGAAACAGCTGCAACACTTTTCTGAATTCTTTGTTTTTTGACTGCTTCCCTTCAGCCTCGAGGAACCAAAAGGATTAATTCTGGGTAGTTATTTAAATATAGTAACTCGCTAAAAATCCTCTGCCAAGATCAGAGAAAGGGGATTAGGATTAAACTGCTGTAATCAGAATTTTTACCCTTATACAGACTCCTGCAATTCAAGAAACAAGAATTAACACTGTAGGGACAGCAGCGCTGTATTATATTTTTATCAATGTCAACAAATATTTTCCCAGTCAAATAAAGGGCAAAGGTTTATCTACAACTTTCGTCCACAGGTGCCATTCAGATGACTAAGAACAGCACTACCAGTTCACTCCCAAATCCATGTGTGGTCCTCTCTTATTAGCATTTAGAACAGGATTGGCTTTTACTCTGTCTGTTTATTGCTTATCCCAGGTTGGCTCCCAATCTCAGTCAGATTCTACCCAGCCCACCTTCAGTAGGTGCTCTCATAATGCGAGTCATCATTACAAATAACATTCCTGTCACTTATTGGTGCATCCCTTATGTGGCAGATGAGGTACGATACTTTTAAAAAGATGATGGGAGCTTCAGCTAGTTCCTTAAATGACAGTCGCCCTTTGGATACAGATTAGTTAAATGTATTTCATATTGTACCTTTTGCTTCTGGAAAATGGGTTCTGCTGGAGCTATTCTAACAGAATAAGTGCTGCATTTAAGTCATAGACAGGCATTTAGATAATGTACATGTATGAAAACTGGGGCTCACTAAAACAGTTCTGTTTCATGAAAAAAAGCAAGTGTTTTTAAATCTTTCTCTCTTTTTTTTTTGTGTGAATGATAAACCATCAGGGAGAAAGTAAGCTTCTCCAGAAGAGCCCAGTAGTTCGGGTGCTTAATGTGGGGTAGAGGATGCCCCTGTTTATATTGCTACCTTTCCTGATATGGAGCAAGGGCTTGAACATTGGTCTCCTACTTCACATATGAAGGGACTGTTCTAGGTGCCCCATAGTTTTGACCAGAAATAAGCACTTGGCTATTCTACATGTTCTTGATTTTAACCAGTAATCCCATCTGGTATGTAACCTTCCACTTTCTTCCAGGTGAAGCCAGCAGCAGCTAGTGCGGGGTTCAAAATCTAGCCGTTCCCAAACTTTCTGAGATGCTGATGCATTTTGACACTTAAGTAAGACTTTGTGACCCAATGAAATTCAAAACCGGGGCTGGAGGGAGGTTCTCCCCAGGAAATTTTTTCTATAAATCTTGATTTTTCTTCACCCTCAGGCTTAACTCCCCGCAGTCTCAAACTGCACCCCAGACCTCCCAGACTTAAACCCCTTGCAGGCACAAATTGCTCCCCCCGCCCCCAGGCTTAAACCTCTTTCAGCCCCAAAATATCCCCCCCACCTACCCACGAGTGTCACTGCTGCCCCCCCACTGCTCCTTCACTGGACCGCTGCTTCTGCCTCCTCTGCAAGTCTCCTCCCAGCCCTCCTTCTCCCTTCCTCCACCTGCAGTGTGGGCAGTACCCCACCCTACCATACTGAAATGGGATTTAATTTAATTGGTTTAATGGACAGAGCCCTCCTGGCAGCCACTAAACCAATTAAATTGAGTTCCATTTTAGTGTGGAAGGGCAGGGTTGGGAGTCAGAGGAGTGAGCGGTGGTAGCAATAGGAGCTGCAAATGGCTCCTTAAAAAGCTGCATGCAGCTCAGAGCCACCCATCCAGTGATCCTTAGAAAATCTAATGGTGACCCATATATGGGTCCCAAACTATAGGCTGAGAATCCCTGAGGCTGTTTCTACACATGCCACTTGTTCTGAAAGTGGCATGCTAATAAACAGACCAGAAAATGCTAATGAGGTGTGGATGTAAATTTCCAGTGCCTCATTAGCATATGGTCACATGATTCAGAGTCCAGAAGAAGCTCTTCCAGACTCCAAAATAGCCATGTAGAAGTGCAGCCCCCAGAGATCTCCCAGAAGCCCCATCTTCCTGAAAATTTTCCCTCTTTTATGGGAAGAAAGGTTCTTTCAAAAGAGCCAGGTCTACACTGCTGTTCTTTCAAAAGAAGAATATGCAAATGAAATGCCAGATATGTAAATCTGTACCTCATTTGCATTTTTGTTTTTCCTTATTTGCATGCCTCTTTCAAAAGAGGAATACAAGTGTAGATGCAGCCTTAGTGATTTCAGCTCTACAACAAAAACACAATCCTGCAACAAGTGACTTCATCTGGAACGGAAACATTAAATAATAACAAAGAGGGCTCCTAATGAAGCGTATTTAGCTCTGCTCCTGGAACTGGGGGAAAACAGGCTGAATCAGCCTTGCAGTAGACCTTTGAGTGCATGCTGGTTGGGCATCCTATCCTCCCCTCTTACTCTCCTTAGACTCTGACATAGGAATCTCTGTCCATCTGAGGTTCTTTAAATGGACAGTGGCTTCCTTCTTTGTGACAGATTAAGCACAGTTTGTCTTTTTTGTATTCCTACAATATTTACAAGTACTGGTGACCATATTTTACAATTTCTGCATTCAGCACTAACATTATTTGTGACTCAACAACAGCTAAATTTATTACAATGAGCAAACCACCACTTCATTAGCTGAATATCTAGCAAATCTAACCAAATAGGAGCAAGCTATATTTAAATAGACCCGCCCAGGGTCTCTCCACCTTTTAGGTAGCTGTCAGGGAAGCAATTGTTCCAAAGTTATGGGAAAACACTCTGTTGAGTTCTCTGGAGTCCAAAAACCCCTCAATTTGGATGTAGGTCATCACTCAGGTTACTTTATTAGTCATGTAATAACACTTTGCTCAGTCACCAGGCCCAGATGCAGGGGGTTTAGGTACAGGTTGATACCAGAGTTCCAATTCATGTCACTCATCACAGTTTATGTACCTCTTTCTTAGCTATACTTCTTACATGAAAGTTCTAGGGTTGTCAAGTGATTAAAATAATTGTGATTAATTGTGCAATTAAAAAATAGTAGCTATTAATTGCATGACTAATTGTGCTTTTAAACAATAGTAGAGTACCATTTATTTAAATATTTCGGGAGGTTTTCTACATTTTCAAATATCTTGTTTTCAATTGGAACAAAAATAAAGAGTGCAGTGTTCACTTTATATTTATTTTTATTACAAATGCTTGCACTGTAAAAAAACAAAAGAAACAGTATTTTTCAATTCACTTAGTACAAGTACAGTAGTCCTGTGAGTTATGTTCCCACGCAGCCTTGTGTAACTTGAATTTCATGTAAGTTGTGGGGTGGCTTTTCCCTCAGCGGAACATACGTTCTGCAGCCAGTGAGGAGCAGGAGCACCTGAAGATCCCTTTGAAAGGGAAATCCTGGGGTAGGGGGTATAGTTGAGGAGTGTTAAGCCTGGAGATGTACTGGGGTGGTTTAGGGCTGCAGGGGAGCGGGGGTGTAGTTGAGCTGAAACCATGCACAGAAAGGGGTAAGATGGAGCCTCTTGCAAGGGGTTTGGACCAGGGCTGGGGAGGTTGAACTGGGATGGGGATGGGGGAGGGGTTGAACCAGGGTCGGGTGGTGAGCCGGAGCTGTGTGCGGGAGTGGTGAGCCAGGCCATGGGAGGTTTGAACCAGGGCTGGAGGGGTTGAATTGGGTCCGTGTGGGGCCGGGAGGAGTTGAGCCAGAGCTGGGGAGAGCAGGATTCTAAGTTGCACTGAACTTTTGTTAATGCAAGTTAAGTGCCACTTGAAATGGTGCATTTCAAGGATTTACAGTACTGTAGTGCAATTTCTTTATCATGCATCAGAGAGGTAGCTGTGTTAGTCTGGATCTGCAAAAGCAACAAGGGGTCCTGTGGCACCTTCTAGACTAACAGAAATGTGTGAGCATAAACTTCTGTGGGCAAAGACCCACTTCGTCAGATACACCTGCATCTGATGAAGTGGGTCTTTGCCCAGGAAAGCTTATGCTCACACATTTCTGTTTTTCTTTATCATGAACGTTGAAATTAGAAACAATGAATTATGTACAAAATTAACAACAATAAAAAATAAAACTATGTAAAATTTTCGAGCTGACAAGTCTCCTCTGTGTTCAAGCAATGGCTCAGGCAAACAAGTTTGCTTGCAATTTGCAGGACATAATTCTGCCCCCGTTTCTTGCTTACAATGTCATTTCAAAGTGAGAACCGGTGTTCGCATGGCACTGTTGTAGCTGGTGTTGCAAAATACTTACGTTCCAGATGTGCTAAAGATTCATGTGTCCCTTCATGCTTTTTCTCTTGGTACTTCATGTTCAGTAGTTTCCACATTGGAGCGGAAAGCATGCTCCAAGTCTTGTACTCCAGAGATTTTGAATGGCACTTCAGATTCTTAAACCTTGGGTTGAGCGCAGGAGAACTTTTAGAAATTTCACGTTGTCACCTTCTTTGCATTTTGTCAAATCTGCTTTGAGAGCATTCTTAAAACAAACGTGCTTGTTCATGATCTGAGACTGCTACATATGAAGTGTATGGCAGAAAGTGGATAAAATGGAATGGGATACATACAATTCTCTCCCAAAGAGTTCAGTCACAAATTTAATTGACCCATTACTTTTCAATGTACATCATCAGTGTGCAAGCATGCCCTCTGGAATGGTGGCCAAAGCATGAGGGGGCATATGCACATTTAGCATACCTGACATACAAATACCTTGCAACACCAGCTAGAAAAATGCCACCTGAACACTTGTTCTCACTTTCAGGTAACAAGGTAAATAAGAAGCATGAGGCATCATATCTCTTAAATGTAAACAAAATTGTTTTAGGGATAGGCTGAACAAAAAGTAGGACCAAGAGGACTTATAGGCTCTGAAGTTTTATGTTGTCTTTTTTGGAGTTACGTAACAATTTTTTTCTACTTTTGCAAGTTGTACTGCACAATAAAGAGTTTGCTCTACAGTACTTGTCTGAAGTGGACTGAAAGATACTATTCCTTTTATTTTTTATTTTGACTGCAAATATTTGTAATCAAAAATATTAAGTGAGCACTGTGTACTTTTTATTCTGTTGTAATAGAAATCAATATATTTGAAAACGTAGAAAAATATTAAAAAAATAATAATTTAAATTTATATTCTGTCATTTAGAAGTGCAATTCAGAGCTGTCCTTAGCCAAAGACTATACAGTTGCACACAGCACTGGGAAATTTGGGGTACCACTGGGCCGTAATGTCCACCCACTTGCCTCTTTCTAGCCCTGTTCTGTGGTTCTGCTTCTTTCTGAGAAGATCTAGTTAATTTAAAAGTGAAAAAGTCTGCCGGAACTATTAGCAGAAATTGTGAAAGAGCCATTCAAGCAGTAATGAAGCCATTTAACAGGCATTTGCCAACCCTGTCAGTGTCTGAATTTACTGTGTTAGTTGACAGGACCTTAGTTTAAAATGTATTTTAACGATATGTCTTTTGTGTGTTGCTGAAGATTATAAAATTACATCTCTACCAATTGTCATTTCCTGCCAGCTGCTATTGGGCATAGGGGAACCAGTTTAATAATACTGTGTGAATCCCCATAAATCCTAAGAATGGCCCTGATATGTTTAATCATGATTAATTTTTAATAGTGATTATTTTTTTGAGTTAATCACGACTTAACTGTGATTAATCGACAGCTCTAGTGAATACCAGTCGCACTGAAGATTGCATAAAGACCAAATAATCTGCAGATTGTGTAAAGAATACTTACCAGTTCTGGGTATTTCTGCCTACTTCATTTACCAACTGTATACCCACAATAGTTTGTTTAGTTAGTTTTTGTCTCCCTTATTTAGTATAAATATATGAACACGATCATTTGTTTCAGCAGTTACTTGTTCTTGCATGCCTTGTCTGAACTTGGGCCTGCCCATAGCCGCTAAACCAGTCATACACCAACCTGAATCCAAGAAACCTTCCCAGGAAAATGTTTTTTGAAACGTATCTGCAGAAACCTTTTGTTTTGACAATGCAGCATTTTCTGAGGAAAAGATGTTCAGTTGGAAAATTCCTGACCAACTCTAGTAAAAATAGTAACAGGTAGCCGTGCTAGTCTGTATACTATCAAAACAAAAAAGCAGTCAAATAGTGCTTTAAAGACTAACAAAATAATTTATTAGGTGAGCTTTCGTGGGACAGACCCACTTCTTCAGACCATAGCCATACCAGAACAGATTCAATATTTAAGGCACAGAGAACGAAAAACAGTAATTAAGGAGGACAAATCAGAAAAAAAAATGATCAAGGTGAGCAAATCAGAAAGTAGAGGGGTAAAAGGGGGGCGGGGGAAGGTCAAGAATTTAGATTAAGCTAAGTATATAAACGAGCCCCTATAGTGACTCAGAAAATTCCCATCCCGGTTCAAACCATGTGTTAATGTGCCGAATTTGAATATAAAAGACAGCTTGGCTGTCTCCCTTTCAATAATGATGCGGAAATTTTTCTTCAGTAACACGCACTCTTAAATCATTAACAGAATGGCCCACTCCAGTAAAATGTTGACTAACCAGTTTGTGGATCTGGAGTGTTTTTGTAGTAAAAATAGATCTTTCAATGAAGGATAATGTAGACTTAATGGGCTGGCTGTGGCAGAAACACCACATCGCCTCAGAAGGAGCATTGGGAGATTATGTCTCAAGCAACCTGGAGCATTTGAGGCTCGTACAGACTGTGAGGGTAAAATATTTTGCCCATCCTACCTGAGCCTGCCAGTGAAGCACTAGGTGCAAAACATTATTATGGAGCAGGACAAGGGCAACGTTCCATTACATTTCTGCTGTGTTTCACTGACACTTCCTGTATGCCATTATAACTGGTAGAGATAACATTCTGACAGAAACAGCTCAACAGTGAAAATAAAAATACTATTTTCAGTGAAATCATGTAGCAAGTTCTTTATAGAGGTCTCATTTTAATGTAATTTTTAACTCATATTTGTTTTTCTTTGCTTTCTTGGGAGCTATTTATTACATTATGGCTCCTTTTTTCCTTTCTTCTTGGATCCGACTTAATGCTTTCTGTATGCTTTAGATGGGTGGATATGGGGTGTCTGGGGTAGAGGTAGTACCTTTGACTCTCTGGCAGCTGTGCCTTTTCAGGTGGACGGAAGCACTGGTCCTAACCCACCACTCAACTCTCACTGTTGGCTCCTTGCAGCTGTTGTGCGTTACAGCGACGCTATCCCCCGGGCAACTGCGTCAGCTCGCAGGCGAAACACAGTGAGGGGGGTCTGGTCTGTCTCACATACCGACCTTATGAAGGGACCTGTTCCTTCTCCCTTCTAATGCACAGTCTCAACGGCGGACCAGGAGGTGTGGTGCTGCAAATCGACAACTCCCGTGAAGGTGGAGAAAGACGCCCCACTGCCTTGTGGGTTATCCTGGGAAGGAGTAAGGCTAAGGGAGTAAACCCTGACAGCATATCTGGAGGGGAGTCCTAAGGCAGTTCTGTGTCAACTTCTGGCACTGTCCCGACAACTCCTGCAGCTGAGCTGGTACCAAACATAGAGGTTATCCTTTCCTTTGGTCTATATCAGTAAAGCTGAGGGGGGGGCCTGGTGTCTGGGCAGCCCAGGGTCTCCATAAAAATTGCCCAGGCTCATGCCTGGAGAGGTACTCCAGCATTGCTTAACAGCGTTGAACCAACACGGGAGGCAACAGATACCGGTTATAAGCTCTTGCCTGATTGGCGTAGAGAACGAGCACCAGGGTTGCTTCCAATGGTGGGAGAGATCATCACATCTCATTGGACAGTCACTGCCCGCCTTAAGCTGGGCAGCCCCCAGCCAGTAGAGTACGGTCTCGCCACAGTTCACTTGCCTCACTGGGTGCATGAGGCTTAAGGTTCCCAAACCTGACAAGTGACTTAAATGAGCTCCAGGCAAACTAACAAGAAAATTATTAAGAAAAGGAAATCATCAACGTTTCAAGCTTGCTTGTTGGAATGTATGACCCATGTTGACCGGTGTTTGACTGAAGATCTTCAGGATATCAGCGACACCTGAAAGACTGCTGTCATCAACGAGGAACTGAAGATGCTCCAAGCTGACATCTCCACTTTGCAGGAGACGCAACTCGCAGCTTTGGGATCCCTAAAGGAAAAGGACTACACCTTTTTCTGGCAGGCCAAAGCCCAAGAGGAACCCAGGGAGCATGGTGTTGGCTTTGCCATCAGAAACACCCTTCGGCAAAGGGAGGAACTAGTCACAGGCAGATCAGAAAGATTCTTTCAGGTCAAACTTCAAACATGCGCCGGTCCCGTCCACCTGATTAGTGCTTACGCTCCAACCCTGAACGCCACACTGGAAGCAAAGGACAAGTTCTATGATGAGCTAAGTGCTGCCATAGTGCAAATACCTGCTCGTGACCAATTGTACCTTTTGGGTGACTTCAGTGCAAGAGTTGAAGCTGATCATGACTCATGGCCCTCTTGCCTAGGTCACTTTGGTGTGGGAAAAATGAATGACAATGGACAGCGTCTCCTTGAACTTTGCACGTACCACAATCTGTGCATCACAAACACATTTTTCTGAACCAAGCCACAGCACAGATTGTCATGGAGACACCCACGCTCGAAACACTGGCACCAATTAGACTTGGTCATCACCAGATGCGACAATGTCAAAAACGTCCTCCTGACACGCAGCTACCGTAGTGCCAACTGCGATACAGATCATTTGCTAGTCTGCTCCAAGCTCAAGCTGAGACCCAAGAAGCTGCACCATTCTAAACCAACTGGAAGGCCCTGCACTGATGCCAGAAAGACAGCAAACACAGAAAAAGCTGAAATGTTCAGACAGACCCTTGAGGAGAATCTGCACAGCAGCCCTGGGGTGCTGATGCAACATCCAGATGGCAGCATCTGAGGGACACAATCTACAATATGGCTTTGTCAGTGTTTGGAAGAAGAGCTGGAAACACAAACGACTGGTTCGAAGCTAACTCAGATGAGATGATTTCAGTCATCAAAAAGAAGTGTGTCACACTTCTGGAGTATAAACACTCACCCAGTCAGAGTACCCAGCAAGCACTCAGAGTAGCCAGAAAAATAGTACGGCAGACAGCCAGGCACTGTGCCAACAACTACTGGCTTAAACTATGCAGCAGTATCCAGACCTGTGCTGACTCAGGTAATCTCGGGAATGTACGAGGGCATAAAGAAGACAATGGGATCCATCCAGAACAAGACGGCACCTCTGAAATCCAAATCTGGTGAAGTCATCACTGACAAAGCCAAATAGATGGAGTGATGGGTCGAGCACTACTCTGAACGGTACTCATGCAAGAGCACTGTGGTTGATACAACCCTCAACGCTGTTGAACTCCCGTCAGTCATGGACGAGCTGGATCAGGAACCAACTGTGGTCGAATTGAAGAAAGCTATTGACAGCACTGCAGTAAGAAAGGCCCCTGGCCAGGATGGTATACCACCAGAGGTAATCAAGTGTGCCTTGGACACACTCCTGGAACCCCTACATGAGTTGCTGTGCCTGTGCTGGAGAGAGGGTGAGGTTCCACAGGATATGCGGGACTCCAACACTGTAACCTTGTATAAGAACAAAGCAGACAGAAGTGACTGCAACAATTACTGTGAAATCTCCCTTCTAAGTATAACTGGTAAATTGTTCACTTGTGTCATCCTCGGCAGACTCCAGAAGCTCGCTGAGAGGGTGTATCCTGAATCCCAGTGCAGATTCTGTGCAGAGAGATCTACCATTGACATGATCTTCTCCCTGAGGCAGCTGCAGGAGAAATGCAGGGAGCAGAGGAAGCCACTCTATGTCGCTTTCAACTTGGTCAGTAGGGATGGACACTTTAAATCGCTCCACAAGATAGGCTGTCCATCACGGCTACTCAAGATGATCCAGTCTTTCCATGAAGACATGACAGGAACCATCCAATATGACAGCACATCATCGGATGCTTTCAGCATCAGAAGTGGCTTCAAACAAGGATGTGTCCTTGCTCCGACATTGTTCGGGATCTTCTTCACACTCCTCCTGAAGCATGCCTTTAGATCCTCCACAGAGGGCATCTTTTTGTACACAAGATCTGACGGGAAACCGTTTAATCTTGCAAGGCTGAAGGCTAAGTCTAAGGTGCTGGAAGTGCTCTTTAGAGACATGCTGTTCTCAGATGATGCTGCTGTAGTGACACACACAGAAGGCCAGCTTCAAAAACTGCTGGATCAGTTCTCCAAAGCATGCAAGGAATTCAGGCTTACCATCAGCCTAGAGAAGACAAATGTACTTGGTCAGGACGTTGCTGAACCTCCATCAATCAGCACTGACAATTACATGCTAGAGGTCGTCCATGAGTTTGCTTACCTCGGGTCCACCATCACCGACACCCTGTCGCTGGAGTCTGAGCTAAACAGGAGGATTGGAAAAGCAGCCACAACTCTCTTCAGACTTAGCAAGAGAGTGTGGAACAACAAGCTGTACACTCACACCAAAATGCAAGTCTGCAGAGCCTGCATCCTCAGCACCCTCCTCTACGGCAGCGAGTCTTGGACCTTGTAAGCCTGCCAGGAAAAGAGGCTGAATGCCTTCCACTTGTGCTGCCTCAGGCACATTCTTGGGATATCATGGAAGGACAGAGTGCCCAACAATGCCGTCCTTGAGCAAGCTGGAATTCCAACCATGCACACCCTCCTCAGGCAGCAGCAGCTCCGCTGGCTTGACCACGTCCACAGGATGAATGATGGAACGATCCCAAAAGACATCCTGTATGGTGAGCTAGCCTCTGGCAAAAGACCTCCAGGATGCCCCCAATTGCACGACAAAGACATCTGTGAGAGGGAGCTCAAGGAGGTAGACATCGACCCAGATAGTTGGGAAGAGCTGGCAGACGACTGCAGCAGCTGGAAGCAGGAACTACACAAGGGCCTTCAGAAGGGCAAGATGGCAAGATCAGACAGCTGGCAGAGGAGAAGTGAGCCTGTAGAAAGGACAACAAGGACCTGCCAGACGCCCACTATATATGCAGCAGATGTAGCAAGGACTGTCACTCTCGTGTGGTCCTCCACAATCACAGTCAACACTGCAAATGACGATCTTAAATGGAGTTACGAAGGGCGCGATCCATAGTCTACGCAGACTGAAGGATGCCTTGGATGCCTTAGATGCCAGTTTGGGGCTGCTCTAAACATATACACTCATCCCTCATTTAACGAGTACTTTACTTACGAGTACTCACTAAAAGGAGGGACACACACACTTACCTTTGTTCATTATGCAAGTGAACTTCCCCTGCTTATATGAGCCAGCCGTGGGTCCTTGGGCAGGGAGTGGGGAGGTCTGCAGCCCCGTGGCTGGAGTGGAGCCAGCTGCGGGGTCCCTGGCTGGGTGGCAGGGAGATCTGAAGCCCCAGCCACCCTGCTCCCAACACTCCCCCACTGGCAAATCCCCACACACCCTTATCCCGCCCCACCCAGTCCCAACACTTGCCCAGTCTGCAGCTCCCTGCATACCCCCCAGCCCGGCCAGCCTGCTCCCAACACCCATCCTTGCCTGGTTCCTGAACCCCCCAGCCTACTACACTCCCCACCACCCAAGGTATCGCTGCTGCAGCCCAGAAGAACAAGCTGCCACCTCCTCCACCGGAGCCGCCACCAGGTTTTAACTCTTCCTCCCGCCCCCAGCCCCAAACTGCCCCCAGTCTTTAACCCTGTGCAACCCCCTCCCCAACCCAAGGTTCACTTACCTTTCCAAAGCAGCACCACATGCTGCCACTCCTTTGCCCAGTTAGGAGCACTAGGACCCAATCAGAGACTTTTACATGTATTTTAATGGTAATTTGGTGTCCCTCTGACGAGTTTTCACATATGAGTGGAAAGTTGGGAACCAATTGTGCTCGTATAGTGAGGAATGTGTGTATTACAGCTAGACTCAAGGTGGAAGTGGGTTTCAGTATTACTTGTAGTAATCTCTCACTCATCATGTTCTGATTTTAAGAGACAAAAGTCTAGAAACAGCCTCTGACTTTCTTTCACAGATCTGTTGCAATACAGAATATTTTACACTTTCTGGGGCAGAATTCCAGCTATGCTGATTTATATCTGCTGAGGTGCCAGCCTTTTAAATTTGCCCTTGATCAGCCATACCAGACTCTACAATAATAACTTCCTTTTTTCTCTTATAAAGATTGAAGTCTCATCTGGTCCATCTCTTGGTGGCTGGTGCACATCTCTAATAGGAAGGCAGGTAAATCTCCCAAGCTCATGAGGCTTAGGTAGGTAGTTATTCTAACACACCTCAAAGTTAACATTGTTGTAATGCTGGGCACATCTTGGGTATTAACAAAGACTTTGTTTCATCCTTGGGCAGACAGATGTCCGAGCCTTAGTGTTGTTTTCCTGGAGCCAGATGGAATCTGGCCAAGTTGCCACTAGTCCTGTGGAGTCTTGGCACCTTATTGCTCTCATGCTGTCAGAAACATCAGTAACTCACGGGACTTTGAGAACTTACATTGCTGGGTTTTCTGACTTTTTGACATACTGGTCTGCCCTTGATGTGGCCTCTGCCTGAGGAGTAGGTTTTTGTTTTCCAGAATGCCGGTATAATAAGGGATCTCCCTGTCAGTGGACTTCATGTGCTTTGCTGATGTCTCATTTTGGGACTATATGCTGATTATTTCCAAACCCGGCAATCTTTTTCATGTGCAAATTTCTGCAGAGTGTGGCAGGAGCTGAAGTCTTCATATGGGTTGGTGTCTACCAGTTACCATACAGGTTGATGGGCTTTGCTTCAAGCTTTTGAAAATACTTACACTGAGAACTCTGAAAATTGGATCACTTAGGTAGCATTAGCAGTAGCCTTCTTTGTTATTTTCTGGCTTTGAAAATAAGTAGCCTTGTACTTGTTCTGTGTCCTTGCTTTGTGACTAAAAAGGTAGGGCGGTGATTCAAAAGTAGTTTGTGGGGAGGTAGAAAGTGGGTGTTTATTTGATTAAATCTCTTGTTTATTTATTTATCCATACTAATCATGCACATGGAGCATCAAGTTCATCAAACTTTGCCCAAAGCATTCAGGTATCATTTGTTTAAGATCAGCTCAGTCATTTCTATGGGACAGGGTTTGGATCCCACACAATACATCGACACTCTGATTGCAAATCCCTTCGATTTATGTAGTAGGCCCATGGGGTAGCACCAAGTCTGAGGGCTGTACTCTTCCTTTTTTCTTTCTTTTTTTGTATCTTATTTGTTCAGATCTATGTTTCCTTTGCCTGGATGAGCAGACTGATGATCACAATCCTGTTATGTAATTTCACAGTGGAAAGAGCAGTTTGCAGGAGGATTTTGTGGCAGAGAGAGAGAGAGACAGTAAAACCAAAATAGAGAGACCAGTTAATGCTGTGCTTTTGCTCCCTAGAGTCAGGTGCTGTGTCTGCCACAGACCCCAAGGCTGTTTCTACACAGGCCACTTTCTTTGAAAGTGGTATGGTAATACATGGCCCAAAATATGTTAATGAGGCACAGATGCAAATTACCCACACCTCATTAGCATACAGTCACGTGATTTGGAGTCCAGAAGACAATTCTTACAGACTCCAAAACACTGTGGAGAAGTGTGACCCTGTGGGAGCTTCCAGAAGGAAGTCCTTCTGCTGGAGGCCCCTTCTTCCTGAAAATTTTTGGGAAGAAGGGGCCTCCAGAAGAAGGACTTCCTTCTGGAAGACCCCCTGGGGGCTGTGCTTCTACACAGTGTTTTGGAGTCTGGAAGAATGGTCTTCTGGACTGCAAATCACGTGACCATATGCTAATGAGGCATGGGGAATTTGCATCTGTGCCTCATTAGCATATTTCGGTCCGTGTATTACCATGCCACTTTCGAAGAAAGTGGCCTGGGTAGCAGCAGCCTAATAGTTCAGGGTAGGCTTCCTGGTTAAGGTTTAAAGGGAATGTGCTAGTACAGCCATTCGTCCCTTCTTGATTTGATCTGAAATATTCCTAAGGCAGGTGTGGTGAGTAACCAACAAACCAGTTAGGATTAATTACAGCAGTGGATAAGTGACACAGATTTGAACAGGGGTTTATTTTTGTTAGACATTCTGAGTAAGGTAATGAAATTTCTGAATAGTTGGCAGGGGTCATCCAAGCTAATTGTCAGTGTTCCCTATGACAGGAGGCTCCGGGGCCATAAGTAGCATACCCTGAGTTTAAGCAAAGAGTTCAGAGTTAGTAGGGGGTGTCAGCATATAGGGCTGAACCTTTGATGTGTCATGCAAATTCAAGGCACCATAGTGAGAACTTATGCCATTTATATCAGCACTACATAGGGACTGCGCAGAAGACATTTTTCCCTGTCCTCTTGAGGTTTACTAACAGCACCTTTATGCTGCTTGAGCAGAAGATGTGGGTCAGGATGGGACCAGTATTGGCCTTCCAGGGTTTGCTCCACTGCAGTCCTTATTTAGGATAAATCTTTCAGTGAAATTAATGGGAGTTCTGTCCAAGTAAGCACAGAGGGATTCGACTTCTGACAGGTAATGGTTAACTTATTTTGACTCCACCTCCTGTATTTGTACTACTGTGGAGAGCTGTCCACAAGATCAGATATTTATCTCTTACATGCAGTGAGAGCAAAACAGCCCAATCAAGTATATGTTTACAACATTGTCATTTTGCAAAAAAATACTCCCCTACATGTCAGGCCAGATGACTGCTCAGCTCACCTCTGAACCCATGGCAAGGAGTGCGTTCTAGTGTAACTGCTACAGAAACTGCCTGGCGGGAAAGAGGAAGACTCACTGATCTAGCAAAGTGCTTACATTAAGTTGAGTATGTGAACCACGAACTGTTTTGCTCACAAACCCAAGGGCAAACTGTGTCCCCCATCTTTTATAGTTAGAGAAGAAATCTGTATCTGGAAGTACCGGAAGTTCATCCGCAAATGCATTCGTAGTTTTGCAACAAATGGGTTTGAACCATAAATCTGATTGCTGCCCTGAAACAATGGCAGCTTACAACACTGACCTCATACCACAAACTTCAGGGATGCAGGGCCCAATCCTGGGCAATGGTTAGCACGTCTGGCAGTATACTCAGCACATTAAATCCCCGGTGGGGGTCAATGGGAGTAAAGGATATAGAGGCCCTCAGAGGAGGGTCTCACCTCTTTCCAGGAGGAGGTCTTAAACTGGCAAATGCTGCTTAGATCAAAAGTTAACCCTTACAACACATGCTTTCTGTGCTGTCTTCACAGCAAAACTTTCTATTGTCACATTCACATGAAGAAAAGAAAAGAAAAGAAAGGTTAATAAAACATAATTTATATGAAAGTCTTTGCAACTTTTGGTGGGCTTTAGCAATCTGAAATTTACATCCTTTTCCTTTCTGCATTAAAAAGAAAAATAGAAAAGAAAAGAAAAAGAGAAAGAAAGGAGAAAAACTGTGATTTTGTAAAGCAAAGAAATTATGACAGCAAAAGGGAACTTTTTTATTTGTTCTTTGGTGTGAATTGGCACAGGCAGTATGATGAAGTTAAAATGCAGAGGTTAATTGAAAAATGAGATAAACAAAGCCCCTTGAAGGTCTCAGAATAATTTTGCCTGGCAGCATTGACAGACTACTACCAGCAGGCACTAAAATCTACTCCAAACTGCTGGAGATTTTTTTTTAAAGAAAGAAAAAAACCTAGCACCCCCTAAAGTTAATTGTCTTTCTGTTCCTTCCACCTCATTTCAGCCCAATTATAACTGGGAAGTCA
Organism: Carettochelys insculpta; assembly: GCF_033958435.1. Taxonomy (NCBI): domain Eukaryota; kingdom Metazoa; phylum Chordata; order Testudines; family Carettochelyidae; genus Carettochelys; species Carettochelys insculpta. Next base: position 227,920,037 of record NC_134138.1, read on the forward strand.
TTCTGTCTAATTTGCATTAATGCACCTCTATGGAAAAAAAATAGCTTAGACAGAGTATTTGATCTTTGTGTAGTTTATAATGGACATATTTAAAATAAAAAGAAACCCAGCAGAGCAAAGTGCTTTGGGAAATTCATGGATAAGAATCCTGATCCCCTCCCCCTCCAATTTTTCTGCTGCCATAGAAAATTCTAAGATTAGACAAAGGATTTTAATTCAATATATGCTTTTTAGTCACAGGATATTAGATATGGAAATACCTGCTGGAATTCCACTACATTGGGTCTGGCTAACCACCAGTGCTGATTAGTAAGAAAGAAGAAAATGCTTTGTGAATTGTGACATCTGTAGCTCTTTCATTGCACATATGTGTTTTTCACAATAGCCTCGATGAAAGCTCCATAAATCCTCTGTTCATCTCTGTTATTGGGAATAAGTCTAATGGCAGTTCAGCTTCAAATACTGTAAACATTTTATTGGTGTAAAGGACCAGCATAATCATAGAAACCTTAAGTATTTTTGTATTTAGCTCCATGTATAAAAGCACTGTAGTGTTTTCCCAGTAGTGTTAACATCCACGTTTTAATAAACTTGTCCAAAGGGCTCGGTGGTCATTGAACCCATTTTACATCTCGCTTCTTACAGATACAGAGGAGAAAAACAATGTGTTATGCTCTAAACAGTCAGGACATGCACTTGGGTTGCCTTTGCTCAGTGACATTTACATTAATAGGTATGATTATCCATGCAGTCTTTTGTTTTCAGTACACTGTTGATAGTCCCCATTTGTATATCTTTCTGGAGTTAAAGTGTTTATAACGATATGGAGCAGCTGGCTGCAAACTATTGTTTCCCATCAAAAAGACATGTTTCCTGAGCTTTTGGGGATTCTTTCTGCTGCACAATACATACTGTTGACATTTTGCCCTTTCCGTTTTCCGTTAGTTCTTTGCTGCAACTGTATATCTAGAATTCAGGGCAAAGCTACACAGTTCTAAAATAAGACCTGAAAAGTTTGTTGAGACTTAAAACAAAGGAACTAGCCACTTTGGATTATTCAAGATCTGTGGGAACTCTTTATAAGATAAAGGGGGCATTGCAGTTGTGCTCCTGGCCAAATTCCAGCTTGAGTGGTTGCATTCCATCCTCCCTAACCTCTCTGTTTATTCAGCTGGATGAATATTATTAATTTCTCTGCCTAAGAAGCCATTGTGTTGTTGGTCCAGAATGGCTAGTGTGTGCTGCTCCAGATGTGGCTGCATTCCAGGGATGAGTGAAGTGATCCCTATGCTAATATATTGGGCAACAGCTTGAAGCTTCCATGGGACAATATAAGGGGATGGATAATAATATGCAAGTGCTATAGTGGGGGCTAATGTGCTTTGCTCAGCATCTCCAGGTGGTTTTTGGTTAGTGAAAAGACAACTTTTTATATTGGTTTAAAGCTATTATAGCTGTGAGGTAACAGTCTTTACGGTTATCTAGGACCCTAACGTGGCTGTACTTTAGTACTTTATTTCTGTCTTTCAGGGACTGTCAAACACACACATCCAAATTTGAAAACAACTATGTTGGGTGACCACATTTCCCTAAATCGAAGATGGGACATCAGGGATAGATATACACCATTTTGCCTGAGTGCTTTCCCCTCCTATTTTTCCCTATCTCATCCTGTCTGTCTCTCCGCTTGACCCACTCTGCTCCTATTTCACTCCTCCCAAGTCCTCTCCTCACTTCTCAGCACTGAGAGAATATGAGCTGCCAAGTGATGTCCCTCACCAAAGCCCACCATGGGCATCTGGTTCAAACTGCGTGGTGTTGCAATTCAGCCGAGGTGCTATCACAAATGCAGTGCTTCATTTGTGCAGGGACTTGCCAGGGCTGAATTCCTTGGCACTGCATAGCCCTGGCATCTCTGAGCTCCAAGCCAGCAGCCATCACTCTCTGGCTGCCCAGCTCTGAATGCTGCACTGCTAGGAGTAGCAGTGCAGATGGAAGGGTGGCCATTAACTATATCAAACCACCCTTTCTTCTACGCTGCTGCTGGAAGTGGTGCTGCTTTCTGAATGGGGTGCCTGGCCAGTCAATGCTTCATTTGTGCCTGGGCTGAACCCTAGCACTGCTTTCTTCACAAATTAAGCATGGCCCACACATCACTTTTTTTTTTTTTTGGAAAACTGGGCACCTGCCTTAGTATTCTTAGGGCAAGTGCAAACAGGACAGCTCTGCTGAAAGAGTTGTGATGTTCAGGACAGAGCTTAAAAAGGGGGCTGTCCTGACCAAATCAGAAATTGGGGTCATCCTAGTTCTGAGCAATTTGAAGTTGAAAGAAACACAGCATTAGTGGAAAAGAGGGCTAGTAAAAGGACTGTTCAGCAGCCAATAAGAATCAATTGCCAGTCACAAAGTACATCTTATGGTGATATGCCTGAAATCTGTTCGGAAGCTAAAGTTGATTCAGAATGTAGCAGCTTGCTTGAGCTATGCCCTTAGTGGTGAGTGCATTACACCTGTGCTCTGGGAGCTGCATTTCCTTCTAGTCAATGTCTAGACAGACTGGCTAGGTCTACACTACAGAGATCTTTTGAAAGAAGCTCTTCTGGAAGATCTCTTCTGAAAGAATTTCTTTCGAAAGAGTGCATCCACATGCAAAAAAGTGGACCAAAAGAGTGATCTGCTCTTTCGAAAGAGAGAGTCCACACAGCCCCCACGCTTTCAAAAGAGCCAGGGATCGAAAATGAAGACTGTTCTTTCAAAAGAAGGGCCCTGTGGATCGACTACACATATTTTCTTTTGAAAAAAGCTTTCCAAAGGGGGTGCTCTTCCTGAAATGGGACAGGAAGAGTGATTTTGAAAGGAGAGCCACATTCTTTGAATTTACTTTAGAAAGAATTTTTTTTGTGTGTAGACACTCCAATAGCTTTTTCCAAAGAGCCCCTTTCTTTCAAAAAATCTTTTGAAAGCACTTGCTAGTGTAGATGCAGCCACTTTAAGGTGTTGAGCTTGACATATCAATTCTTAAGGTCTGAAATAGACCTCAAGTAAAGAGTGGCTCAGTAATTGTTCATTCTCTTCCTAAAATATTGTTGGCCCATAATGTCTACTGTCTTTTGCCATGGGCCATCCTGGGCGAAATTGTAAATCAAATTCTCAGTTCCTCTCCTGGTCCTCTGCTAGTCTAGAGGAGGGGAAGTAACTTCATTCCTTGAAAGAGTGCAGTTTACTTCTCCCCATTGCACCTAGCCTGTCACTCTGGTGGGGTGTGTGTGTGTGTGTGAGAGAGAGAGAGAGAGAGAGAGAAAGAGGGAGAGAGTGGGGTGGGGGTTCGATTAGACGACCTCTCAAGGTCCCTTCCAAACCTACATTTCTATTTATCTATGATTAAACCCAACACTCTTTGAAATATCCTGGCTTGAGCGACAGGCTTTTCTACTGCTGTATTGCTACAGGTAAATTGAGCAGAGGTACTTGAATGAGAGCTCTTTCAGTTCATAAAAAAAGAAAGGTGATGGCAGAGAGCTCTCCCTTGAGGGCAACTCAAGGAATAGACTTCATTCTTATTCTAAAATGGTCCATTTTGGCCTTCATACCACCATGCAGTTTCATCTGATTTTTGGGAAGGTTGAGGCACCTGAAGAATGAGCTTGGACCATTTTGGGGGAGAGAAGATTGTAATATTTTCCAAGCATTGTTTGTGTCACATTGCCTGGAGTGGCTCACAAGTGTGAGTGCTTGCCTCAGGGCAGACACCCCAAACTATAATTAGATTTCACCAATCCAGTAAAAAATGTGAACTCCCAAAGTATTATGATAGTCTTATAATGGAATCTTAGACAGTCCCTTTACAAACCAGTCTGTCTTGCCACCCAGGCAAGCTGAACTATGCAATATGACTACTTACACACACACACACACACAATCACAAATATTACAGTTACTCCAAGTCTCAATAGAACAGTCCCTCATTCCTGTTGATTTGCCTACAATAGCTCACAGTGTTGGTAGTAAGACAATGATGGTAGCCGGTTCTATAGTAAACCAATTAAAGTTTTATTAGCTAACAAAAAAGGAATAAGAGTTAATGAGAGATGAAAGTTTATCAATATATAAGCATAGGCAAATCAAAGTCTATAATTCCAAATGGTAGAAGAGAGGTAGTTAATATGCCCAATTCACAGAAGTCTCTATGGGCTAACAGATAACCCTGGGAATCCCATCTTCTTGTTCAGTTATTCTGCCCTATTGGAATTCACACAGAGATGAAGAATTGTCCCTTGTGTCCACACTTACAGCTTCTTCTCACAAAATAACCCCCCCAGATGACAAGGTCAGCACCCATGCGGGGAGTGTAGCATGCATTTAGAATCTTTAATCTCTGAACATTACACACAACAACCGATTGCCTTCCAACATACACAAATTACTGCTCTCCAGTCCAAATTTTTCATTTATGTGGAGCTAGTGAACAGGAGCAGCTAAGAGGAGAGTTTAGTGAGAGAGTTCTCCAGGTGAAGGGGAAGTGATTATGTGACTCTTGTGTACCCATTAATCCTTAACTAGGGAGCAGGGCTATTCTAGAAGTCCAAAGCTTTAAAAAGAAGAGCTAGCAAACAGGAACAGCCACCAAAGAACAGGAGTTCGGTCAGAGAGCTTGAGGGGATGTGCGTTGGCAGAGGGCAGGGGGCAGGGGAGGAGGGGGAATAGATCCACTTAATATTCTTTAAACTTAAAACCAAACCACCTGATTTAAAAAAAAAAATCCCATCAAGACAGTATAAGCTCCAGGAGTAAAAGTGAGAATTCAGGCAGAAGCCCAGCAACAATGTAGGGGGCCATCCAGTTTATTGGACCCAATACATCATGCCTAATTACCTGTCCTGATACATATGGCATATGTTCATTCAGTGCAATGCATTCCTGGCCCTCAGAGACCATGTATGGACTGTGAGTGCCTGAACTGGAGAAGCTAAGGAAGGAAAAATGTGACAAGTTTTTAAAGCACTTACATACAAATGTTATAAGTCTAAATAAGATGGGTGAACTAGAGTGTGTTGTATTGAATGAGAGTATTGATATAATAGGCACAACAGAAACTTGGTGGAATGAGGATAATCAACTGGAGTCAGTAATACCAGGGCACAAAATATATTGGAAGGACAGAACACTTCACGCCGGTAGGGGAGTGGCACTATATATGAAAGAAAGTGTAGAAGCAAATGGAGTAAAAATATTGAATGAGCTAAACTCTACCATAGAATCCCTATGGATAGTAATTCAATGCTTGCATGAGAATATAGCTGTAGGGATATATTACCAACTGCCTGACCAGGATGGTGATAGTGACTGTAAAATGCTATGGGAGACTAGAGAAGCTAAAAATGAAAAACTCAATAATAATGGTGGATTTCAGCTAGCCTCACATTGACTATGTACATGTCACCTCAGAGATGAAGTTTCTTGACACCTCAAATGATTGGCTCTCCCAGCAGTCTGAAAACACACAAGAGGAGAGGAAATTCTTGATTTAGTCCTACATGGGACACAGGATGTGGTCCAAGAGGTGAATTTAACTGGACTGATTGGTAATAATATCATAATATTATTAGATTTAACATCTCTGTGGTGGGGAAGACAGCAGCCCAACACTAGCAGTTTATTGCAGAAAGTGGTACTATGCAAAAAGGAGGTTAGTTAAACCGAAATTAAGGTGCCAAAAGTAAAATCCCTGCAAGCTGCATGGAAACTTTTTAAAGATACTATAAAAGAAGCTCAACTTAAATGCATATGCAAATTAAGAAAACATAGTTAGCAAACCGAAAGGTGCTTCCATGCGTAAACAGAAAAGTAAAAGAACCAGAAAGAGACAAAAAGGTATTGTTTAAAAAGGAAATGTTAAATGCTACTGTGGAAAACAGAAAGGAACATAAACTCTGGCAAAGTAAGTGAAGAAATATAATTAGGAAGGCCAAAAGAGGATTTGAAGAACAGAAGCCAAAAAAAGAGAATCCAAAAGTAATAAAAATTTTTTTCAAAGTGCATCAGAATCAGGAAGACGGGTAAACACTGGGTGATCAAGATGCTAAAGGAGCACTTGAGGATAATAAGGCCATTGTGGGGAAACCCACAGACTGGAGTTGTGGAACACCCTTGAGTCATGTACCCAGCCTGATGACCCAACATAAATGCCAAGGAACCTTGCCTGGTGGTCGACCAGGGCCTGCAGCTCAATGGAGTGGTATCCCTTCTGATTGATGTACCATATCGTTTTGTGCTCTGGGGCATGGATGGAGATGTGGGTCCTGCCTGTCACCCCAAGGCAGTTGGGGAACCCAGGGTGGTGATTGTGGCCACAACTGCATCCAAGTCTGTGATGTGGATGATCCTCTGCAACAAGGTATTGATGGCCATCACAAGATGCAAGGGGAGGGGACCAACCACACAAGTGAAGGATGGGGGAGGGAGCCCTTGGGCCCCAGTGGACTCCCCTGACTCTTTCCATCCCCCTGTCCCCTGCCCCCTGAGCTCTCCGAGAGCTCCCCCTGAGAGGCCTCACCCCCAGGGGGCCGGTCTGTGTGAGGGTGGGATTGCATGGTCCCTTGGGGATGGGGTTTGCAGCCTCACACCGCTGACCCTGCTCCCTGAGGGTGCAAGGCCTGCTGACCTAGTGCCTTATCTTCATGGCGATGGCCCTGATAGTGGACTTCCCCATGCTGAACTGGTTCCCAATGAAGCAATAGCTGTTGGGGTGGCCAACATACAGAGGATGATGGTGACCCGCTTCTCCAGGGGCATGGCAGGCTGCATCTGGGTGTCCTGTTCCCAGAGGGCACGGGCGAGCCTGGCGCAGAGCTCCAGGAAGGTGTCCTTTCTCATTCTAAAAATCTGGAGCTACTGCTGGTCATCTCACTACCCAATGATGAGCTGGTCCCACCAGCTGGAACAGGTAGTCTACATCTAGACCTGCCTGAGCGCCTGAGGGGGCAAAGCAAATGCATGCAGCAGTCATTGCATTCTCCTTGAAGCCGATGCTGAGCTCATCCCCCAGAGGAAGAGGAGGGTGGCTGGGATGAGGTACAGCAAAATATGCAGTGCCTATGTTTGGGGCCTGTGCAAGCCCCTTGGGGGCTGCTCTGGCACCATGTCTATCTGGAAAGTATATAGTTTCTTACAGAAAGCATCTGGGCCCTGCAGTAGCTATGGTGTCCCTCAACAGCACAGGCAAGCCTCAGAATGGGAACTTGGGTTGGTGGGGCCCCTTTAAGGTCCTGTCTGGCCAGGGCTCCTGAAAGTACTTGCCAGCCATGTGACCCTGAGTGATGGGGTTCCAGGGTCAGTTCTGCTCAGAAAGAGGCAGGGAGGTCTGGCTGCTTTCTATCAACGGAGTGGATTGACAGAGTGATATGCTTTGCTATGTAGATGTGATCTGTCAATAGAAGTTTTGTTGGAAGATATCATCCGACAAAGAGTTCTGGCGACAGACCACTGAAGACTAGACATAACTATGGTGTATAGGTTTCTGAAAACATCCATTCAGTGTGCAGCAGTGGTTAAAACAAACAAAATTCTCAGAATCACTAAGAAAGGAATAGAAAATCAGACAGAAAATTTCATATTTCCTCTTCATGAATCCATGATATGCCTGCATTTTGAATGCTGTGTGCAGGTGTGGTCGCATCATCTTAAAAAAGATAGCTTGGAATTGGAAAAAGTTCAGAAAAGGGCAACAAAAATTATTAGGGGTATGGAATGGTTGCCCTATGAGGAGAGATTAATAAGACTGGTGCTTTTCAGCTTCAAAAAGAGGTGACTAAGAGGGGACATGACCAAGGTCAATAAAACCATGACTTGTGTGAGAAAGTAAATAATGAAAACTTGTTTACTCCTTCCCACAATACAAGGAGTAGGGGGTCACCAAATGAAATTGAGGCTACATCTACACTATGAGATAAATTTTAATTTATTAAAATTGACTTTGTAAAACTGTGTTTTATAAATTCGAATTGGAGCAGCCTCACCTTCCCACAGACACCTCGCAAAGATGGCATATTGCTGTCACACTCAATCACCAAACATCGAGTACTGCTGCAGTGCATTGTGAGAACCTATTCCCCCAGTTCCCTCAGCCACATAGCATTCTGGGTATTTTCTCTGGTGCAGCATGGGAAAAAATGCCCTGCAAGTGGTTGTGGGTATGTGATGTCCTTTTCCCACATTGCATTGCCCTCTTTCCCCTTCTGTGGAAAGCAAACGGCCATTTTTTGAGGAGGAAGGAAGGAAAAGTAGGACATTAACAAAGATTGCCAAATTAACTGAAATATCTTTCTTCAATAACTGAATTGCTTGTTATAACTGTAGCTGTAACTGAATTATCAAAGCTTTTACAAAAAGCAGCAGGTGTCTGAGTCTTCTCAACTGGCCTACAAATTTGATTTTAAGACGCAGTGCTTCCACATTGGCCTTCATTTGAACTTTTAAATTCGAAATTGACGTTACACCCAGCCAGTTTCGACGATGTTATGGTATCAATATTAGCGCTCCCTTAATCGAGCTAATGATATTTACTGTGAAGACAGAGATGTTGTAATATTGAGCTAACTGCCATAAATTCGACTTTCTCTTGCGTGGAGGCAGCAGGTTTCAAACAAACAAAAGGAAGTTTTTCTTCACCCAGTGCATAGTCAGTCTGTGGAATTCTTTGCCAGGAGAGTGAAGGCCAGGACCTTAACATGGTTCAAGAACAGCTAGATAACTTCATGGAGGATAGTAACAAAGAGGAAGCCGTGCTAGTCTATACACTATCGAAACAAAAAGCAATCAAGTAGCACTTTAAAGACTAGCAAAATGGTTTATTAGGTGAGCTTTCGTGGGACAGACCCACTTCTTCAGACCATAGCCAGACCAGACCAGACTCAATATTTAAGGCACAGAGAACCAAAAACAGTAAGCAAGGAGGACAAATCAGAAAAAGATAATCAAGGTGAGCAAATCAGAAAGTGGAGGGGTCGGGGGGAAGGTCAAGAATTAGATTGAGCCAAGTATGCAGACAAGCCCCTATAGTGACTCAGAAAGTTCCCATCACGATTTAAACCATGTGTTAATGTGCCAAATTTAAATATAAAAGCCAGCTCAGATGTTTCTCTTTCCAAAACGGTGCGATAATTCCTTTTCAGTAAAGGAAAGAGAAACATCTGAGCTGGCTTTTATATTCAAATTTGGCACATTAACACATGGTTTAAATCGTGATGGGAACTTTCTGAGTCACTATAGGGGCTTGTCTGCATACTTGGCTCAATCTAATTCTTGACCTTCCCCCCGACCCCTCCACTTTCTGATTTGCTCACCTTGATTATCTTTTTCTGAGTTGTCCTCCTTGCTTACTGTTTTTGGTTCTCTGTGCCTTAAATATTGAGTCTGTTCTGGTCTGGCTATGGTCTGAAGAAGTGGGTCTGTCCCACAAAAGTTCACCTAATAAACCATTTTGCTAGTCTTTAAAGTGCTACTTGACTGCTTTTTGTTTTGATCATGGAGGATAGGTTCCTCAATGGGTGTTAGCCAGGATAGGCAGGGATGGTGTACCTAACCTCTGTTTATGAGAAGCTGAGAATGAGTGAGAGGGGGTGGATCGCTTGATAATTATTGTTCTGTTCACCCCCTCTGGGGTGCCTGGTACTGGTCACAGTCAGAAGACAGGATACTGAGGTAGATGAATCTTTGCTCTGACTTAGTATGCCCGTTCTTACATTCTTATGTTTTTATGCATCTCCCAAGACTTCTTTCTCATTTGATGGGTTATTTAGTGAGATCGATAGAGACATTATAAAGGATTGTTATTACATTATAACATGCTGCAGATAAGTGAAAACAATGCATATGCAGCATGCTATTAGTTTTCTTGAAGTTTAATAGCAAAATACATTCTTATACATTTAACTATTACTTTGAACTATACTGATACACACGAGAATTGGCCTGGCTTCCAACTATGCATTTGTAAGTGTTTAATGAGACCTGGGGCTTTGGCATGAGCTGGCACCTAGTCTGCCAGCATCACAGCATGTGTAAGGGGTACATTATTACCATAAGAGCTGAGTTATTTGCTGGAGTTATTCTGCTGAACAGATTTAAAAAATGGTAGGGTGCTTGTGACCTGTGGCACTTTTTATGTTTGCACAAACCAGAACTGATAAGTGTAAATACATTGAGGGGATTTGTTGCCATTATTGTTTTGAATAAAGGATGCCAAATGTTTTATGTTTGTAGAACTATTCAAGATTTCCCTCCTTTTCATGATAAACATTTATCCTACGGGCACTATTTAAATTCATGCTAAGTAACTGATTCACATTAGAGTATTTGTATTGCAAGGATATTTGTTGTTTTACTTATTCTGTTTTTCCACAGTTTGTCTCAGGTGCTGAAAATAATAATAGATTAACTTGGTCTTGTATGAAAATTCAGTTTGTTGAATCTAATTACATATTTTTGTTTGTTCCTCTTTGTTTTTTGTTTTTTTTTCCAACAATTAATATCAAGCTGGTTAACTAAGCTTTGAAAAAAAATTCCTAATAGTACTGGAATATTTATGTCCATTTTCATTTAAGCACCAGCTCAAACAATCACAGATGCAATAGCCACAGACTTCTGTGTTGCTGTACAGCTCTGCCTAGCAAAAAAGGAAACTCAAAAGTCTTTCCACTGCACTGAGAACTTCCTATGACCTTGTGGTGCTGGGTGACTAATAGTCTTTATTAACTTTGTCTACAGAAGCTCTACTTCTGCTCTCATTTATTTCTGATTTGATACCTAGCACAGTCCAGTAGTAGCAGTAATCTAAGGCCAGGTCTACACCAGACATTAAATTTGATTGTAGATGCGCAATGTAGCTAGAATCAACTTATCTACAATTGCCTTACCTGGCCATCCTCTCAGAGGGAGGTCGATGGGAGAAATTTTCCCATCGACCTCCTTTATTTTTCACAATATTGAGGAGTACAGGGGTAGATTGCTGATTCCTGATCGTTCAATTTTGCGCATCCTTACCAGGTGCACCGAATTGAACCCTGGAAGATCGACCCTGAATGGATCAATCTTCTGCTCATGTAGACATACCCTAAAACTGAAGAGATCTAGAGTCTCTTTCTGGGTCTGCTACTGACATGTGACCTCAGAAAAGTCATTTTACCTTCTAGGGAAGGGGTCAGCAACCCACGGTACAAGTGCCAAGAGTGGCACATGAGCCAGTTTTCACTGGCATGTGAAAAGGGAGCTGAGTCCCTCCCCTTCTCCCCCAAGCATCTGGGACCTTGCTCAAAGCCAGGCCTGTGGATTAACAGAAGACCAGCTAATGCTACCAACCACCACTTAAATGGTAAAGGTCTGAATTTTAATTTATTTTTTAATAAAGCTGATGTAAGTAGGCTTGTTAGCGACCATGTGACTTGGATTATACACATAGAAGTCAAAAGCTCAAATTTTGGCACTCCACCTTGGAAAAGTTGCTGTCCCCTTTTCTAGTGCTTAGGTTTCTCTTTTGTCCATCACTATCACAGTCTCACTGAAGCAGGGTTGTGTTTGTGCCAAGCACAATGGAACCTCAGCCTTGGGGAGGAGTGGGGGCATCTTCAGGGATTGTATTAAGAATAATTTTCCCTGGAGAATCTGGGAGCAGAATATGGACCAAGAAAGTCAGAACATGCAAATAGACCCTGTTACCAGGTTTTGCACATGTAGCCCCCGCTCCTGCCAGGAATGACGTATAGGTGTGCAGGGAGGCACAAACCTCCAATGCTGTGGGTGAGAAGGCTTTGGAAAAAAAAGCCCTAATATTACTGGAATATTTACATCCATTTTCATTTAAGCACCAGCTCAAACAATCACACATGCAATAGCCACAACCCTCTGTGTTACTATACAGCTCTGCCTAGCTCCAAAGGGGTTTAAAGAGCCAGCTTCTTGGGGTGGACTGGGTGACTAGCGAGGGGGGGTCGGTGGCTTGGAGCTGGCAGCAGGGTTTGGATCTCCCCACACTCAGCAGTACCTGGGAGAAGAGGAGCAAGGTGGCCCTAGTCTGCTCTGCTTCCTCAGCTCCTGGCCATGTTGCTTGGGGGATGGGGCAGGACCTGCCTTTGCACTCACCGGAAGCAGGAAGTAGGGAGAAATGCCTGGGAGCCAGGCTTGGGGGAGCAGAGTGGCCTGAGGTGACATCATTCTTCTTGCTGCTGCTGCTGCTTGTGAGAGCAGGAGGGTCTGGCCCCTGCTACCAGCATTAGACTCCTTCCAGACCCTCAGGATATGTCACTTTGGAGAGGGGACTGGGTGGGGAAAGAGAGACAGCAAGGGTGGGGAAGAGGTGGGGAGGGGCACAGCATGGTCAGGGCAGGGTTAGGAAGAGGCAGAGCAGGGCCAGGGTTGTTCCAGCCCTCGCTGGGCTAGGGGTGGTGTGGGGATCAGTCATACATGGTCATATGTCTGGTGCCCCTGCTCTCCCCCTCCCTCCCGACCCTCCTCAGCAGTCACCCCGCTCCTGTGCGCTGATTCTGTGTGATGTTGGATAGGAGAAGCCTGCTTTGTGACCTTTTATACAGCCGAGTGAAACTGGGCCTGAGGCTTCTTCGTGTGCTCTGTATTGAGTACCATTGTGTAGGCATCCCAGATCAGTAAACCCCGGATTTAATAGACTCATTATAGCATCATAGAATTCTAGGGCTGGAAGGGAGGTCATCTAGTCCGGTCCCCTGCCTAAAGCAGGATCAACCCCAACTAAATCACCTCAGCCATGACTATGTCAATACAGGACTTAAAAACCTCTAGGGATGGAGATTCTACCACCTCTCTGGGTAATGCATTTCAGTGCTTCCCCACCCTCCTGGTGAAATAGTTTTTTCCTAATATCCAACCTACACCTCTCCCTTTGTAACTTCAGACCATTGCTCCTTGTTCTGCCATTTGTCACCACTGAGAACAGACTCTCTCCATCCCCTTTAGAGCCCCCTTTCAGCAAGTTGAAGGCTATTATCAAATCGCCCCTCAATCTTCTCTTCTGCCAATTAAATAAGCCCAAATCTCTCAGCCTCTCCTCATAGGCCATGTGCTCCAGCCCCCTAAACATTTTCATTGCCCTCTGCTGAACCCTTTCCAATGCGTCCACATCCTTTCTACACTGGGGGGCCCAGAACTGGCCTCAATACTCCAGACGTGGCCTCACAATGCCAAGTACAGGGGGATACTAACTTCTCTAGATCTGCTGCAAATGCTTCTTCTAATGCACCCCAATATGCCATTAGCCTTGTTGGCTACAAGAACAACAAGAAGTCCTGTGGCACCTTATAGACTGACAGATATTTTGGAGCATGAACTTTCATGCCTATGAAAGCTTATGCTCCAAAACATCTGTTAGTCTATAAGGTGCCACAAGACTTCTTGTTGTTTTTGAAGATACAGACTAACTTGGCTACCTCTCTGATACTTGGCTACAAGGGCACACTGTTGACTCATATCCAGCCTCTCTTCCACTGTAATCCCCAGGTCCTTTTCTGCTGCACTGTTACTTAGCCCAGCCTGTAACAGGACTCTGCACTTGTCTTTGTTGAACCTCACCAAATTTCTTTTGGCCCAATCCTCCAATTTGTCTAGGTCACTCTGGACCCTATCCCTACCCTCCGATGTATCTACTTGACCCCCTATCTTAGTGTCATCTGCAAATTTGCTGAGGGTACAATCCATCCCCTCATTCAGGTCATTAATGAAGACATTGAACAGTAGTGATCATTGTGGGCACTACACTTGAAACCGACCGCCAACCAGACACTGAGCCATTGACCACTACCTGTTGGGCCTCCTCCATCAGGACAGTTTTCTACCCATCTTACAGTCCATTTGTCCAGTCCATATTTCCTTAACTTATAGGCAAGAATGTTGTGGGAGACTGTATCAAAGCTTTGCTAAAGTCAAGGTAAGGCACATCCATTGACCTCCCCATGTGCACAGAGCCAGTTACCTCATATAGAAGCTAATCAGATTGATTGGTGAGGCACAACTTGCCCTTCAGGAATACATTTTGACTATTCTTGATCACTTTCTTCTCTTCCAAGTGCTCCAAAATGGATTCCTTAAGGATCCCCTCCATGATTTTTCTGGGGACTGAGGTAAGGCTGACCAGTTTATAGTTCCCTGAATTGTTCTTTCCTTTTTCAAAGATGGGCACTGCATTTGCCCTTTTCCAATCATTTGGGACCTCCCCACTTCTCCACGAGTTTTCAAAGGTAATACCTAATTCCCTCAGTACCCTTGGGTGCATTAAATCCAGATCCATAGATTTGTATGCATCTAGCTTTTCTAAATAGCTCTTAACCCGTTCTTTTCCCACCTAGGGCTTCCCACCTCCTTCAAATACTGCATTTCCTAGTGCCATAGTTGGGGAGCTGACATTTGTCAAGACTGAGGCAAAAAAAGCATTGAGTACTTCAGCCTTTCCCACATCATCTGTTAACAGATTACCTACCTCATACAGTATTGGCCCCACACTCTTCCTCCCAGCCTGTAGAAACTCTTCTTGCCCTTCATATTCCTTGGTAGCTGCAATTCCAATTGTGCTTTTGCTTTCCTGATTACCCACTGGCATTCTCCAGACATATATTTATACTCCTCCGTAGTCATCTCTCCAAGTTTCCACTTCTTATAGGCATCCTTTTTGAGTTTAAGCTCACCAAGGATTTCCCTGGTAAGCCAAGCTGGTTGCCTACCATATTTGCTTTTCTTTCTGCTCATCGGTATGGTTAGTTCTTATGTCTTCAGAAAGACATCTTTAAAATATTGCCAGTTCTCCTGAACTCCTTTCCCCTTCATATTAGCTTCCCAGAGGATCCTGCCCATCAGTTCTCTCAGGGGGTTGAAGTCTGCTCTTCTGAAACCTAGGGTCTGTATTTTACTGCTCACCTTCCTTCCTTTTGTCAGAATCCTGAAATCTACCATCTCATGATCACTGCAGCCCAAGTTGTCCCCCACTTCTATTTCTCCTACTATTTCTTCCCTGTTTGTGAGCAGCAGGTCAAGCTGCCCATGGCCCCTGGTTGGTTCTTTCAGCACTTGTACCAGGAAATTATTTCCAACATTCTCAAAAAACTTCCTGGATTGCCTGTGTGCTGTTGTACTGGTATCCCAACAAAGCTGTGTCTTACCTAGTAGGCATCCTTCAGTCTGCATAGACTATGGATCATGCCCTTTACAGTTTCAATGTGCACAAAACAAAGAAATAAGTGGCCCATTTTTGAAAGAGCAGGAGGAGTGTCCACACGCATAACACCATCTTTCGAAAGGAAATTGAAAGAATGGGGCACAGATGTCGAAATCTGAACCCCGATTCCAGATCAGGAAGATCGGCCTCTTTCAAAATACTAAACCAAGAGTACACATGTAGATGCTCCACAGTCCACTTTTTTAAAATACAGGTACACCATAGCGCCGGTCAGCTGGAGCGTGGGGCTGCTCCAGCTGGCAGCAGCGGGACTCTATGGTCCCTGTGTCTGGCCGCCTTAAAGCTGCACGCACGCAGGAAACCTGTGGCAGGAAGCTGACAGCTTGCTAGGAGAAGCCTTTGCACTTGCTCCAGCGCTGCAGCATGGCCAGCAGCCAGCCCCGCCGTGAGCCCCATGACCCCCCTGTACAAGCCCCAACAGGGCTCCCAGGGGGAGAAAAAAAAAAGGACCCCCTCCTGGATGGAGTGGGAGCTGCAGGACCTCCTCAGCCTGTGGAAGGAGGAGGAGGGGGTCCTGCATGAGATGGGGGTCAAGCGGTGCAATGACGCTGTGTTTGGCCTCCTGGCTCAGGGTCTCCTGATCAGGGGCCACCCGAGCATACCGTGGAGCAGGTACACTCCAAGTTCAAGGAGCTGCATCAGGGTTATGCCTGGGCCAGGGACCAGGTCGGCCACTCCGGGGCAGCTCCAGCCACATTCCCCTTCTTCTAGGAGCTCCAGGGCATCCTGGGACCCCAGGACAGCTCCCCACCCCAGTTGTTCCTGCACATCTCAGCTGAGGAGCTGCAGCCAGAGGAGGAGGAGGAGCAGCCCAGACTGGGGACCCAGGAGAGCGAGGAAACCATGGAATGGTCGAGTGAGGAGGAGGACCTCACCATCGTTCTCCCTTCCCGCTCCTCCAGCTGGGTGACAGGGAGCTGGACATCCCTGGACATCACCGAGGGACCCTTTGATACATACATGGAGGGGTGCACACCTGCTCCACAGGGTGGGGGCGACACAAGGGCTAGTGGCCCACATACAGGACTGGTGGTCCCAGGCCACACACAGGCTTCCCCCCCATGGGATGCGGTGCCCCCTGGTGGCCCACCAGCGATGCCCAGCACCCGCCCTAAGTGGACAGTGCTGCAAGCCACACAGGGGCAGCGGCTGGTGAGTGCGGGACAGCACTTGGGGCCTGCACACCACAGGCCGGGAAGGGCCACCTGCATGAGAGACCCCTGGATGCATGCCCAGGCCAGGAGGCCCAGGCCATGGGGGGGGTGAGTCGGTGCCCCTTGGGGGGCCAGTGTCCTTTCGGGGGGTGGGGCTGCATAGGGTGGGCTTGGGTGGGTGGGCCACAGCTGGGTCCCCTCCCTCTGGGGCACATCACTGACATGCTGTCCTTATCCACACAGCCACGCCATCCATGGGCTGGGACAGCCCTGCACCATCCCTTGTCCCTAAGAGCCCGCCCGCAGCCCTCGGAGGTGCCCGGATGCCACCCCATGTGGCATGCTGTCAGGGTCATTGCCGGAGAGCCTCCCGACGGGCCGAGGAGGATCCAGCCAGCCAGCACCAGGACAAGGTGGCCGAACAGCACCTGTAGCTCACCCAGGCTGAGATGGAGTGGCAGAGGGCAGCCTGGGAGAGGCTGCTGACCACTCTGGAGGGCACTGGCCACACCCTCGGGGACCATATTGCCTGCCTCAAGGCCTCCTGGCAGCTCCCACCTCTGAGCCCGCCCCTCCAGCCCCACTGATCCCAACCCCCTTTCCCCACTAAGCCTGCACCCCCACCAGGCCCACTCACCAGCATTACCTGCCAGTGCTCCCCGCACCTTCTCTGCCCCACCAGGGACCTCATACCTGGGGAGGCAGGGGCTCCAGGGGTCTAGGGGGGCTCATGGCCCACCACCTCTGCCCCAGAATGAGCTGCCCACCCCTCTCCAAGTTAGGTTCCTACCCCCTGTACATAGTTCACATGAATATTGTATATAAATGTTTATTTAAATGTTCACCACTCCATGCAGTGCTCCTCAGGGGGATGGTGGGTGGTGGATGTGTGGGTGTGGTGCTGGTGGGGGTGGAGGGGGGATGGTGGGTGGCAGATGTGCATGGGATGTGGGTGTGCATGTGGGTCAGAGGTAGCTGTCGGCAAAAGCCTGTCTGAGGGCCTCCCTGATGTGGTGGCCATCCCATTGGGCCTGGCGAATGGGGTTGGTGCTCAGGTGGTCATAGCCGGTGCTGGCTGGAGGGCCCCTCCGGGGACATAGGCATTCCCCTTTTCCTCCACAACATTGTGGAGGACACAACAGACACCCACCATGTGGGGCACATTGAGGACCCCGACCTCCAGCCGCGTGTGGAGGTACCTCCACTGCCCCTTAAGGTGCCCGAAGGCTTGGTCCACGACATTGCAGGTGTGGTTGAGGCTCTGACTGAATGCCTCCCGCGTGGGGTTGAGATGTCCCTTGTAGGGCCTCATAAGCCATGGCTGCAGTGGGTATGCCACATCTGCCACCATGCAGAGTGGCATGGTGACATACTCCACCACCGGGATCTCCCGCTGGGGGACAGAGGTGCCAGTCTCCATGCGTCGGCAGAGGCTGGAGTTCCGGAAGACCCGGGCATCGCGGGTGCAGCTGGCCCAGCCCGCATAGATGTCGGCGAACCAGCCTCTTGTGTCCACCAGTCCTGGAGCACCACCAAATGGGAGCCATTCCTGTTGACGGACTGGCCAGATGGGGATGTGTGTGGCATCCAAAGTGCCAATGCAGTTTGGAAAGCCCAGGTCCTGGAAGCTGGCGACAGTGTTGTCCAGATCCCCCAGGCGGACGACCCTATGGAGCAGCATCGCGTTGATGGCTCTGACAACCTGTGGGGTTGGGCGGGGGACACATGCTCTAGTGCAGGTGGCAGGCTGTCTGTCCCCTGCCTTGGGCCCATTCTGCCCCCTCATCCAGCTGAGGATGGAAGCAAGAGCTACCACTGCCGCTTGGAAGAGCTGCCACTGCCCCTGGAGCCACCATGTGCTCCTCTCACCAGCGCTGGGTGCGTATGTGAGTGCCGTCTGCCCACGTACACGCACCGCCCCAGTGGGAGGAGTGCATGGTGGCTCTGGGGTAAGAGGCAGCAGCTTTGGTTTTGCAGCAGTAAGTCCATTAGGCGGAAGGAGGCGGGTGGATATTTAGGATTCTATGGGTCCCAGTTAAGTGGACTTTGGAAACAACAAGGTCAGTTGTTCCTGAATCTGCTAAATTGTGATCCATAAAATCAAGGGATTACTGTATTGTGTGAAGAACATAGAACAGGATTACAGGCCAGCTGCCTCCTCTGCCTGCAGCCGACATGCTCCCAGCTCAAATCAGTGCTGAAGCCTCCTGCTGGTGCAGAGTGTGCCTGAGGGTACATCCTGGTGGGAGCCAGGAAGTTCTCCCAGCATGCCCCAGTCTGAACCCCACAATTTGTAGTTCCCAGGGCTGCTGTTGTAGCATACTGGAGCCTGGGCTACAGATGGTTAAGTGAAACCAAGTGTAATTAATCAAAGTGCTATAGCTAGTGCCTCTCCTGCCCCCCGCAAAAAAATACTCAACAGAGCCTGAGTGAAACAGAGGAACTTTTAGCGCAGAAACAACTACACACTTCAGGGTCTTATTAGTTGAAAAATCCTATTTATATGTCTGACCCTATTTCCAAACAGCACTTTGGATCATAGAGAAAATAATACCACTGACCTATGTTTTTTCCATTCACAGAGGGTACCCATGTCCTTTTAATTCATAGTAAAGAGACTTTGGATTAAGTCGGGCAACAAGTAAAAAAATAAAATTAAATCTCTATGAGAAGGCTCAGAGTGTCTCTCCTCTGCTGCAGACTACTGCAAAGAGTGCAAAGGGGAGGTTTTTTAGGTTCCATGTGATTGTGAACACGAATCCAGTTTTAAAATCTGTTCAAGTAGCTGCATGGGAACAGAGGTACTCTGTGAGAGAAGTATCCATGGGTGTGTAGTGGTGGCCCTGAACACAAAGGAAGAACAGGTACCTTCATTGCTAAACTTTTCTGCATCTACAGAGTCACACTGAAAGTTTCTTGTCATATCATTATGTATGGGAAAATACTTCTCCCATGTATGTGCTATGTAGATTTAATAATGCGCAGATACTCTTGAAAATAAATCTCCATTGCTATGATATTAGTCAGTTCTCAGTAAATGTGTCTGTGTGTGCGATGACATAATATGTTTTGCCCCTTGGATTTTAAAGTATAAGAGCCTTTCATTTCCAGGCATGACTTCTGGAGGGATCAGCTGCACTGCGGGTGAGTAACAGGGCCCTATGTTAAGATAGGTGCTGCTAGTGGCAGCCCAATCCCCAAAAGCAGCTGGCCAGGCATGGAGGATAATGCATGCTTCCCTCTACAAAAAAGGAACAGCTTTTTTCCTGCTGGCTGCTGTGCAATGGAGCCCCATGAAGAATGATTGCAGGTTGAGGCACAAATTCTTCCTGGTGCACTCACTGAAAAGGTGACTTCTCCTTTGAGGCTCAAGGTAGGGCTAGGAGGCATGCTTTAAATATAACTACATTCGAATCTTATACTGCATGCAGTTAACTAGATAAAAGACAAATATATGCAAAATGTATTCTTGCGGTATAACTATAGAAAGTTTGTGCATTATGCATAAGGGTGCATGAAATTTGGCAGGTTGCTAAATCTCAGATAAGAATTTGTTGCAGTCGTTGCAATCTGCGTGGGTTTGTATCTACCAAATTTTGTACTGAGTGTGGATTTGACTCACCTTAGCCGTGTCTACACGTGCACGCTACTTCGAAGTAGCGGCACTAACTTCGAAATAGTGCCCATCACGGCTACACGCATCGGGTGCTATTTCGAAGTTAACTTCGACATTAGGCAGCGAGATGTCGAAGTCGCTAACCCCATGAGGGGATAGGAATAGCGCCCTACTTTGACGTTCAACGTCGAAGTAGGGACTGTGTAGTCGTTGCGCATCCCACAACGTCGAAATTGCGGGGTCCTCCATGGGGGCCATCAGCTGAGGGGTTGAGAGACGCTCTCTGCAGCCCCTCAGCTCAATGGTGGCCGCGTGGAGTGGCCCCTTAAAGGTTCCCTCCCCCTCCCTTCCTGTGCAGGAAGCTGAGGGCGCGTGCAGACAGCATCCCAGACACGCGGCCAGCCTGCACGTCCCTCAGCAGCCACAGGACCCTCAATGGCCGCCTGGCAGCCCCCCCAGGGGACCCCCCCCAAGGGGAGCCAGGGCAGCCAGCCCAGCCAGGCGGGCAGCCAGGCTGGCAAGCGGCAGCGGGGCCCCTCCTGGACGGAGGCCGAGCTGCGGGACCTGCTGGGGCTCTGGAGCGAGGAGGAGGTGCTCCAGGTAATGGGGAGCAAGAGGCGGAACGCGGATGCGTTCGCTCGGCTGGCCGACGGCCTGGCTGCCCAGGGTCACCCTGCCCGCACTCCTGATCACGTCAGGAGTAAGGTGAAGGAGCTGCGGCAGGGTTACGCCCGGGCCCGGGGTGCGGCCAGCCGATCTGGGGCCGCCCCCGTCACTTGCCCCTTTTACAGGGAGCTCAGGGACATCCTGGGCCCCTGGCACACCTCCTTCCATCCGGCCACTCTTGATACTTCGGCCAATGAGCCCCAGTAGGCCCTTCAGCCGGAGTCCGCCCCGGAGGTAAGCCCCGCACCCTGGGGGCCCCCCCCCGGAGCCCACCCCCGGGACATCGCGGCAGGAGGAGGAGGAGGAGGAGGGAGGCTCCTCCTCCACAGAATCCGGGCTGCAGATCCTCCTTCTGCCATCCCGGAGCAGCAGCCGGGCCTCCGCCCCCCAGGGATCTCCAGACCGTGGGAGGGGACCGACAGGTATGTACCCCCCTCTGGTGTACACCCCTGGGCTTGAGGGGCGGGGGGTAATAGATATGTGACCAGGTCCCCCCACATGCTCACATGGCCATGGCCCCAAGGACAGCAGGGCCATGTCCCTCACAGCAGTGCATCAGCCCCTGCCCCCCCCGCACCCCACACTACAGTGCCGTGCCCCATCCCCGGGGCAGGGGGGAGCGGAACCTCGAGGGGCCCCCGGGAGGAGGGGGTGGGACATCCCGCAGCAGCAGCAGCAGCAACAGCAGCAGCAGCAGCAGCAGCATGTGATGGAGTGGGGGGAGTGCAAAAGGGAGACTCAGGCTAGATATGAGCAACAAGAGCCGAATAGCTCCCAGGGGCAAAGGATGATCATGGGGCTACAGCTGGCATGTGACACCTCTGCCCTGAACAAAGAGGAGGGAGGAGTCGAGCTGGCTCTGAATTGTGGGGGGAGGGCGGGGGCCACAGGTAGAGACTAGGGGAAGGGATAGCTGGAAGGCAGCCAGCCTGAGGAGGGGGAAAGCTGCATCCCAGAGGGGCACCCCTTGGGGTCTTCTCCCCATGACGGGTTGGAAGGACTGTCTCTTCCGACAGCTGGTGCTGTCACTCCTGGGAGAAACTGGGCATCTGTGGCCTAAGAAACCTCTCCTGTCAGACCCTGCGGAGTGAAGTGAGAGTCGCTCCCACCAGGGGACGGGGTGCAGTGCAGGGGGACCCCTGAACCCCATCCATCACAGCAGCATCTCCCGGGGACGGGGATGGGGAACCTGCAGCACAGGGCTGGGGGGACAAAGGCCACGGCTCGGGGCCCACACTAACTCCTGTCTCCATTCTTCTTCCCCCCTCCTCTCCTGTGTCCCGCACCTGCACCGTCAGAAGGACCGGAAGAGAGCGCCGGCGAGGCATCAGTGGTCCCGGAGACCCCTCCGGGGCCATTGCTCCAGGCAAGCCCCTCGGCCGAGGACCGACCGGCCCCATGGCGGGCTAGACGGCGGACCCCGCGCCACCACCAGCCAACAGCGATGGACCCCCAGCTGCTGGCCATCCACCGTCGGCAGCTGGAGGTCGCGGAGCAGCATCTGCAGCTGCAGGAGCGGGCGCTGGCCTGGCGCCAAGAGGCATGGGGGGCCTACATGGAGACTTTCAACTGCCTTGTGGACTACCTGGCCCCCCATGCCACGCAGGCCGCCGCAGCGTCCGCCCTGCCTGCTCCACCCGCCGCACCACCAGCTGCTCCGCACGTCGCCGTCCCATCCGCCGTCGCCCCACCACCCACTGCCGAGTGCCGGAGCACCGAGGCACCCGTGGAGTCAGCTGAGACTCGCCAGGCATATCTTCCGGTCTGCCCTGCCCCCAGCCAGCCCCGGACAGGGCTGCAGCCGCGGCGGGGCTCCCGGCCACCCACGCCCAGTGCCGGACTTTAGGGGCGAGGGGCCCAGGACATGGCCCCCCCACCTTGTATATAGTTGGGACTTATTAATTTGTGCCCCCCGTTTGCCCCATCCCCCCCATGTAAATAGTTCTCCCCTTTATCATCCCTGGTTTTCTTTTTATTACTGAACTAACATTTTTATTGCTATTGTTTTATTTGTACATATTACTTTGGTTCCACACGTGTTGTATATAGTTTGTTCTTGTTTTATTTATAGTTAAAAAAAAAGTTCTAAAAGAAAAAGCAGTTTAAGTTCAGCCACAAGTGCGTGCTGTCATTTGTCCAGGAAAAGTGGGAGGGGGGTGCGGTTGGGTGCTCCATGGTGTGGGCGTTGGAGCAGGGAGTGTGGTGGAGGAAGGGGTGGGCAGTGGGGGGCCTGGCAGAGTTCACCCCGCGGCCTCATCATCGAAGTGGGCCCACAGGGCCTCCCGGACCTGGGTCCCTTCGGGGTCCACCTGTCGACTGGGGGCAGCGGGTGGCTGCACGTCGGCCCTGCCGGCCTCTACAGCCCAGCCCTGGAAAAAGGCCTCCCCCTTGCTCTCCACCAAATTGTGCAGGGCACAGCAGGCACCCACAATCAGGGGGATGTTGTTGGGGCCCACATCCAGGCGGGTCAGGAGACATCTCCAGTGTCCCTTCAGGCGGCCAAATGAGCGCTCCACCACCTGGCGCGTGTGGTTCAGGTGCTGGTTGAAGCGCTCCTGGCTAGCGGAGTGATGGCCCGTGTACGGGTGCATGAGCCAGGGCCGGAGGGGGTATGCCGCATCTGCGGTGACACAGAGGGGCATGGTGGTGTCCCCCAGAGAGATCTCCCGCTGGGGGATGTAGGTCCCCGCCTCCAGCCGGCGGCACAGGCCCGAGTTCCGGAAAACCCGGGCGTCGTGGGTGCTGCCAGGCCAGCCCACATAAATGTCCTGGAAACGGCCCCGGCTGTCCACCAAGGCCTGGAGGACCACAGAATGGTAGCCCTTGCGATTGATGTAGCGTCCTCCACTGTGATACGGGGCGCGGATGGGGATGTGAGTCCCATTCAGAGCCCCGAAGCAATTGGGGAAGCCCAGGGTGGCAAAGGCCGCGATAGTGGCATCTGGGTCCCCCAGCCTCACGAGCCTGTGCAGGAGCATGGCGTTGACGGCACGCACAACCTGCAGGGAAAGCACATGGGACAGCACCAATGAGGGGTGAGCAGGGTGTGCGTGGCCCTGCCCTGCCCTCCCCCGCCCTCCCCTCCCCTCCTCTGCCCTGCCCTCCCCCGCCCTCCCCTCCCCTCCCCCGCCCTCCTCTGCCCTGCCCTGCCCTCCTCTGCCCGGGCCCCCCTCCCCCGCCTTCCCCTCCCCTCCCCTGCCCTGCCCTCCCCCACTGGGTTCTCTTACCTCCATGAGGACAGCCCCAACGGTGGCCTTGCCGACACCAAACTGCTGTCCCACGGATTGGTAGCTGTCTGGAGTGGCCAGCTTCCAGATAGCGATGCTGACCCGTTTCTCCACAGGGAGGGCACGCCGCATGGCGGTGTTCTGGTGCCTGAGTGTGGGGGTGAGCCACTGGCACAGCTCCAGGAATGTCTGGCGGGTCATCCTGAAGTTCCTGAGCCAGTGGTCGTCGTCCCACTCCCCAAGCACCAGCCGCTCCCACCAGTCGGTGCTGGTGGGGTAGCTCCACAGCCGCCGGCGTGTGAGGCGGGGGTGGGGGCGGGGTGCTGCAGGGTTGGGGGTTGAGCCCTGCTGCCCTGGGGGCAGCTCCTCCTCCGGTGTAGCAAGGAGGTGCTCAGCTGCCTCCCGCATGGCATGGATCAGGGCAAGCCCTGCTCCTGCCGGGAGGGCTGGGTGGACCTCTGGCTGCTGCTGCTGCTGCTGCTGCTGCTGCTGCTGCTGCTGCTGGGGGTCCATGCCTGCGTCGCCCCAGGTCTGTGTGCCTATGGCTCCTCAGACCGCGTGCCATGCAGGCTGAGTGTGTCTGGGAGGGGCCCTTTAAGGGAGCGGCTAGCTGTTGCCCCGGAAGCGCTAGTCCGCCCTGTGACCCTGTCTGCAGCTGTGCCTGGCATCCCTATTTCGATGTGTGCTACTTTGGCGTGTAGACGTTCCCTCGCAGCGCCTATTTTGATGTGGTGCTGTGCAATGTCGAAGTTGAACATCGACGTTGCCAGCCCTGGAGGACGTGTAGACGTTATTCATCGAAATAGCCTATTTCGATGTTGCTACATCGAAATAAGCTATTTTGATGTAGGCTTCACGTGTAGACGTAGCCCTTGAAATTCAAAGATCAAAAAAGCAATCCTGTAGCACCTTCAGTTCAAACAATGTTATTTATTAGGTGATGAGCTTTCATGGGACAGACCCACTTCTTCAGATCCTGAAATCTGAAGTTACAACATTCACTTTGTTGTTCTGTTTAACAGTAAAATCTGTTTGGGAGGCCTCGTTCTCAGTAGACTATCTGAAAAGAGTGAGACATCACAAACAAACAGATTTGAAAGTTAGGCACCGGGAATCAATGTCTGGTATTTCCTGATGCTCAGAATTCTACAGTTCCCCTGTTGTGCTTCATGATGTAACAGCATTGTCAGAACAACAGGCAGCTCCTGATCCCAGGCAGGTTGGCAGCTGTTAGTGGAAAGGTGGGAATCCTCCCTCCCTGCACACAGAGCTGAGATGGAGGTTAATCTAGTACAATGGCTGGAGGGGCTTAGTGAGAGTTGATATTTACTTGGAAGGTGAAGGGTCAAACGATCCATACAATGGTAGATCCCCTCTGGAGTTTTCCCATCCCTGCACTGCTGCCTTTTATCTCCTCTATGTTACCATGGAGGGAGCTTGTGTTGGAACATAGATTTGTGCCATGGAAGTGGTGCGCAATCTTATAATCCCCCATACTGTTCAGTTCCCTAATTACATAAACCAAGAACATACAAACAAAGAGGAAGCTGTGCTAGTCTATACACTATCAAAACAAAAAGCAGTCAAGTAGCACTTTAAAGACTAGCAAAATAGTTTATTAGGTGAGCTTTCGTGGGGCAGACCCACTTCTTCAGACCATAGCCAGACCAGACCAGACTCAATATTTAAGGCACAGAGAACCAAAAACAGTAAGCAAGGAGAACAAATCAGAAAAAGATAATCAAGGTGAGCAAATCAGAGAGTAGAGGGGTTGGGGGGAAGGTCAAGAATTAGATTGAGCCAAGTATGCAGACAAGCCCCTATAATGACTGAGAAAGTTCCCATCACGATTTAAACCATGTGTTAATGTGCTGAATTTGAATATAAAAGCCAGCTCGGCTGTTTCTCTTTCCAAAACGGTGCGATAATTCCTTTTCAGTAACACACATACCTTTAGGTCATTGACAGAATGCCCCATTTCAAGAACATACTAATTATGCTGCCAAAAAGTCCTTTAGAACCATGGAAGAGAGGAGACTGTTGATGCTATTGCCTGTAGGAGGAGACACTTGGACTTAGTATGGGCTTAAAGGAAAACCTTGTATCCAAAATTCCCTTCCCACCCTCTTCTTCCCAACTTTGGATGTTCATTTTAAGGGTCTGGCCTATCTTTACTGAGAAATATGGGGCTCAGCAGGTAAGAAGCCCTTCACTTTTATCTACTTTCAAATTTCTGTGTTCTTACGTGACTTTGATAGTTCCAGAAATATGGTTAGATGATGAGATTCTATAATCTTCAGTATGTGGCACATACTGCCAATAAGACAGCACAGAAAATCTTTTCCTTTTACTGTTTACTTTGGAACGCCCATGGAAATGCCCTATCATCAGCAAAGGAAGGTAAATTTCATGCACATAATGGCCGTGTCTACATGTGCCCCAAACTTCGAAATGGCCACGCAAATGGCCATTTCGAAGTTTACTAATGAAGCGCTGAAGTGCATATTCAGCGCTTCATTAGCATGCGGGTGGCAGCGGCACTTCGAAATTGACGCGGATTGCCGGCGCGCGGCTCGTCCAGACGGGGCTTCTTTTCGAAAGGACACCGCCTACTTCGAAGTCCCCTTATTCCCATGAGCTGATGGGAATAAGGGGACTTCGAAGTAGGCGGGGTCCTTTCGAAAAGGAGCCCCGTCTGGATGAGCCGCGTGCCGGCAATCCGCGTCAATTTCGAAGTGCCGCTGCCGCCCGCATGCTAATGAAGCGCTGAATATGCATTTCAGCGCTTCATTAGTAAACTTCGAAATGGCCATTTGCGTGGCCATTTCGAAGTTTGGGGCACGTGTAGACGTAGCCAATAACTTCCTAATTCATAGCTGTTATGAAGCCACACGGGGCCATTTTCCAGATGAGAGTAATTCACCTGCACCAATTCTGTTGTCAAGGGAAATCCATATGGATGCTCGTATGCAGGAGGCGACAGGATTTGTCTCTGGAGTTCTATGAGCTACTATATCACTAATTCCTAAAGTGTAACTTTGCCTCTAACATATGAATATAATCTATGTGCATTTGAAATTCTGATTATATTTTTGCTGCATTGCCTTTGGTTGTAAATTGTTTAACTTTAATTTCAGATTCACTAAAGCAGACCAGATGAGTCTTTTTTTAATCTGTAGGTTGTAGGGTTTTAGTCTTTTCTACATTTTGTATAATTCCAAGCTCAAAACTCAGTGATAAGAGATTTCATATGAAATCAGAGAGTGATTTGTGTGTCTTAAGAAACAGCCCTGGCATTAAAATGTTTAAAAGTCATCTGCTCTTTTCCTGACTTTCAGAGTTTCTCAGCCTCCTCCAGAAGACTAAATTCTAAACAAATACTTATATACAAATTCTACAAGCAAATGCTAGGCAAATATTTGTCTTTTGTTATTTTAATGGCCATATTTTTCAGATTTCTCATTTTATCCTATTAACTCTCTATTCTTTTTTCTACTCAATGCATTTTCCCACTAAACTGCTAGGGGCACAGAAGGCTGCTCCCAAACAAATGTACCAGACCAGTACCTTATCAATATTCAAAGCCCTCCTCAAGACCCATTTTTGCTATGAAGCCTTCAATATGTTGGTCACCTCATAAACATTAGATAGGCAGACAAACAAACAAAAAAGGAGCAGGAGTTACTGCTAGGGAGCTACATAAAATCTTTAATTTTTACATTCATTTAACATTCAAACTACTATATATGTTGTTTTATAGGCTGAACCTCCCTTGTCCGGTATGTTCGGGACCTACACGGTGCTGGATGAGAGAATTTGCTGGATAATGGGAGGTCAATATTTTCTAAGATTTTACCTACATTTTCATGGCTTATTGGGCTCTTAGAAGTCATTTAAGGGTAAATTACAGCTAAGTGACAGCACAGAAAGCTGAGCACCAGGACTGGTGGCTGTAACCAAACATTATGGAACTATGGAAAACTTGGCACACCCATGATAAGCAGTTGTCCAGCTAACTAAAATAACTGTGGATTACAGAGTTTGCCAGATGAGATAGTTCTGGATTAGAGGGGTTCAACCTGTGCAAGTAACCTTTCAGTGATTGTTCTAATTTGCGTGCAGAGTCACTTGAGATTTCAATTAGTCTTAAAATGAAGGCATTGAGAAACTTAACACATAAGAAGTATTGCTGTTATGAACAAGACTATCATTAAATCATCTTAAGGTTAGTAATGAAGGTGTGATTTTCACCATGACATTAAGGTGACAAGGAAAGCAATAGATGGAGCCTCTCTGAAAGGAGGGGCTAGTGTGGCCACAGCCTTGTTGTTTGGTGTTCTGTGGTCTCAAAAATTTAAGAAACACTGTTTTAGGGCAACCTATATAAAGTTTAAAGTCTGAGATAGTGTCAAGGGGTCAGTGGTAGGTTTCTGATGGACAGCCTTCCTCCTAGACGATGGAGTAAGGGATGTTGGCACAAGCCTGAAGAGCCTCTATCTACACAGGGTAAGAAAGTTGATTCTGATATGTCAATTCTAGCTACATTAATGGTGTAGCTAGAATTGTATATCAGAAATCAACTTTCTACCCTAATATAGATATAGCTTTAGGCCACGTGCAGCAAAATTGAACTTTGGAAGATTGACTACAAGGAGGTAGATTGGCCAGTAAGTACAGAGTCACCCTTAGTCTGAGCAAGTCACTCATAGTCATAACATCAACAAAAACTCATAATCCAAAAAAAATCCAGATCAAAAGTCAGCTATCCACATTTCTTATTCTCATTATTCTTCCACTTTTACTCTCCATCTTTAATCAATAAAACTGTAGCTATTTCATATGTTTCTGTAAAGCTCATGTTATTTCTAATTGTGCGGTGTTCTTGCTTCCTGTTAATGGCAGCTGAGGACACAAAATGGCGGAGTTTAAGTCAATTTCTCTCATAACAAGAGCAGAGAGTTCCAGAGCTCTAATAAGACTTCTAGCTTTGGAATTACCATGCAAAATGGGGAAAACTCTACCTACCCACCTATGTACAATGCTTTGAATTTTTTAGAAGAGCAGTGTTTTTTATCTAAGTGCTAAGTAGTATTATAATGCTAATAATTATAATATTTATAGGGGTAATGTTTATACAATTGCCTAAAAAGGTTGACTCTGTACACATTTATAACAGTTCATGTTTCAGTCTTTCAACTCTGTCTTGATATTCTTCAAACTAAAAATTGCAAGGAAATATCACTTAACTGAGTTCCTTGAAACAGGGATGATCCTTATGGCTTGGAAAATACCTACCAAAGAGTTGGTATTACAAATAAATTAATAAGATCTCAGGTAGTGCCAACAGCTTGTTGATTGTTTTTGCATAACATGCCTAATATATTGCTTTTCACATCCACCCACTTAGCTCAAACTCTCATCCAGGCTCTACTCACATTGTTTTATGATTAGTACAACAGCCTTCTCTCTGACCCTACAGATGTAAGCTTTCCTTGCTCATAAGCATTCAGGCCACATCTACATGAGCAAAACTGGGCTTTTGTCAGAAAAACCCGCAGTGAGTCTACACACAAAATGTGCTTTGTCGACAGTTTGTCAACAAAACCCGGCACATCTGCTGGGAACATTATATTGATCCCCATTTAGCTATAACACCTTTGTCGACAGAGTTCTGTCAACAAAACAGCTGTGTAGATGCTCCAGGGCCCTTTTGTCGACAGACAGGGCTTCTGGTTCACCAGGCATCCCTGTTGGCAGAGCTTCCAGTCAGCTGTTCTATTGAGAGTGGGCTGGGCACTCTGGCTGCTCTCTGTTGACAGAGCAGAATGGTCTTTTGGTCTGCTTTCATGTGTAGATTCAATCTGTCAACAGAGGTCCTGCCAGGAAATCTCTTCCAACAGTGACATCTGTAAACACAGGCTTCCTGTGTAGACGTGGCCTCAGAATGCTCCTGCAAAGATTATTTTCCTAGTCCGTCCTTTTCACCAGGTTAGCCGCTGACCAGCCTGGCGGCAAGAGTTGCCCCCCAGCTACCCAGACCAGCCTGGGCAGCCACAGATACACCTGGCATTAGGCTACTACCCCAACTTCCCGGATCTACTGGGACCCTTGTGTCGGTGGAGGGCCCCCTCCCCCGAGGCCCTGCCAGGACCAGAGAGGCTGCCCGGGGCTAGTTACCTTGGGGATCTAGAAGAACAAGGTCCTGGAGTCCTGCCTGATGCCCTCAGCACTGAGGCCTCCGACTGTCTGGAGCCCACGGTCCTGCCATCTGTGGACTACCCAAACAACATAGAGTTGTCCGACTATCCGGAGCCACCGAGGGTGGTCTACCCAGATGAAACCTACCAGCAGGCTGATCAAGCTGACTGGAACCCCATGCCGATGGGGATCGAGGTAGGAAGTGGCCCAGGGAACGCTCCCTCTGAGCCCATGGTGGTGTGGTGCGGTCTGGATCACCACTGCCAAGCTTAGGGTGTGAGCGACCACTAGGGTTCCAGGCCAGGTCGCAGTGGAGTGGGAGGGCCTGCGACCCCCTACCTCGCCTCCCTGGAGGGGTGACCCCCTTGCCTCTCCAAAGCCACCCCTGTCTAGGGGATAGTAATGGGTCTGCTGCCCCACCTTGAACGGAGGGCTGGGGTCCCAAAACTTGTTTGTTTGACTGCTGCCCTGCCCTGAACTGAGGGCTGGGTTCCCCAGACTCTTCACCTACCCACAGCCCTACCTTGAACTAAAGGCTGAGCTTCTAAACTGTTTGTTTGACTGCTGCCCCACCCTGAACTGAGGGCTGGGGTCCCAAAACCCGTTAGTTTAACTGCTGCCTTGCCCTGAACTGACGGCTGGGCTCCCCAAACTGTTCATTTACCCACAGCCCTACCCTGAACTAAAGGCTGAGCTTCTAAACTGTTGTTTGACTGCTGCCCTGCCCTGAACTGAGGGCTGGGGTCCCAAAACCCATTTGTTTGACTGCTGCCCTGCTCTGAACTGAGGGCTGGGATTCCAGACTGTTTGACTGCTGTGCTGCCCTGAGCTGCGGGCTGGGCTCCCAAACTGTTCACTTGCCTCCAGCCAGCCCTTACAGGGGACAAAGCGCTAGGGTCAGCCAGACACAGAGGGGCGAGCTGTGTTGGTCCGTGTCACCTAGAGGGGGTGCTGCTGCAAGCCAAGGTCACAACTGGTATTCAGACACCTGCCTATTATGCTGATCAATATGGTCTCGCTGTTTCCTTGTTCTTCCTGGTTTGTCTGCTCATGTCCTTTTGTTGTTTTTGTCTTACACATCTAAGATTTTTAGGATGGGGCAGTTTTTTTCTGGGTTTGCACGGCATCTAACATGACAGATACTACAGTAATATAAATGATAATAACAAATAGCATGCTGAATCATGCATTATAAGGACTGCAGGAGCAAAGCTTCCTCTTGGGCTTCTGCAACACCCCTCCTGAATGCCCACAAAGCCTCTATTTTTCTGTCTTGTCTTTTTCTAATGAAACATAGCAGGCAAAGGGATATATAGAGGGATTTTTTTCCCTCTGTTGTAGTAGGGTGAAAAGGTAGATAAAAAGGCATAAAGGATTGTTAGCAGTGAGGGACTTGATGCAGAAATTCCTGAGTGAAGTTCTATGGCCTGTGATATGCAAGAGATCAGACCAAATGAATATAATAGGCTCTTCTGTCCGTTAGAACCATGAAACAAATGATGATATTCCAAAACCCTCACATTTTCACATTTTTGTGCTTTGGATCTTGCCTGTCTTAGTGAAATTCACACCAATATAATTAAGGATAATGTTGCTAACTCCTAACATAGGTGGGTTGCACCATTGTAACATGGGTTATATTTCTGCGATTTAATCTTGCACCATGTAGATGTAGTTTACATCGTGGAGTATGTGGAAACATTGGGGGGAAGTGAATGCTTGGTGAATGAAAAGTAGTCATATTGCAAGGCCTTAATGGTTGCTCAGCACATGGTGACAAAATGAAGGGTAGTAGAGCTGGATGTCTCCTCTTTACCTAAACTTGAAGGGAAAAGTAAATTTTCTCACTTAATGATTTTGCAGTTAAGAGCTGGCTCATTCTCTTGTCTTTTAAACAAAGACAGAATGTTTGCCTTTTCCCTACACAATTTCAATGTTAGGCCAGCACCATTCAGAGCTTAAGGACTTGTCATTTGAAGTAGTTTTGATTGATCTACTTAAAACAAATACACTTTTGTGACTAAGTGTTAATAAACCCTCTCTGGCAGTTACTGAGTGCTCCTTTCAAGATCTTACTGGTTTCTTTTTATTGACTTGAAGAAATTTCTGGAGAACTATTATGAAGTTCTAATTGAATTTCACAGAATTAGCCCTCATATGACCCAAAATAGAAAAAATAAAAAATCCTCAAAGGTATTCTCTGTGGAATCAGTGATTAAAAATGCTAAATGGGAAAGAGACCTCCAAGCTAGAAATAATCAACAACTACAGGTAATGAAGACTTTTAAGATAAGTTAATGTTGATAACATTTACAGGACTCTTTTTTTTTTTTTGAGGGGGGAAGTGCTGGGCAGATGAAAAAGATTCATGGCAGTAGAAAAGTGTTTATTAAAACACCTTTTGAGAAACCCTAGTTAATAACAAAAGCTGTCTTTAAAGGACCCTATTAAAATAAAGCCTAGATGAATTAGATAATTTACCGCCTGCAGCTTTAACAGAACTTTTTGCTTAGTTCTTAGTGCAATCTTTAATTATCTTCTGGAGAACTTTAATGCCTACTAACAGTCATGAGTATATGATGGTTGGTGAACTGCAAGCTGGGCAAAAATCCCATTTATAAAAACTTAGTGCACCTGGAGAATGGAAATCCAGCTTAATTAGAGTGGAGTGAGAGGACCTGCACGGATTGGAAAAGTAGCCAGATGATAAAGCAAGGCCTCTGAAAAGTGCACATAAGTTGATTGAAAGTCCAAGTCTTGATCTTGAGCTAATTGAAGACAATGGTGACCTCTCACTGAATTTGATGGTGCAGGATCAGAGCCATGTTTGCAATTTTGATGCAGTGCTTTTTTGTTCCAGTATTTGCTGGTACTGAGTACTGCCACCTGGGCAGCCCCAGCTATGGGATTAGCTCAGAGGGTGGGGTGGGGGAGAAATCCAGCTGAGTGCAGGCTCCTTATTTATTTATTTTGGAAATATGTCACAGTTTCGCTGTCTTGTTAAACTAGCACAGTGTTAGATGATCACGTAGCAGCAGTCAGCAGGATGTTTACCTCCCACCCCCCAATATTTGATCAATTCCATCTTTTAGATTTTGACCTCTCTTTCATCATGCAAACCTTTTTGACTTCATGATACAGTACACTTTAGATGGAGCTTTATCTTAAATCGACTTGAAAATGTAGCTTGGTGCAGAGAGTGCTGGCTTCCTTATTAAGAGCTGTATCTCGTGCGACAAGGTTCCTATAAGGCCCCAAGGGGTTTCTGTACTTCTCAGCAGTCTCATGTGTGTCTGAGCATTTGTTTTGCAAGAGGGGCAGTTTGAAAGTGTGTTTGGCAGCCTGGTAAGCTCTTCCTTTCCTGTTTCAGAAAGAGTGTTTGATAAGTTGCAAGGTGTGAACTGGGAGTGCTTTGTTCCAGTTGGGCCTTCAGGGGCTGATTAGATTGGAGGCAAGGCTTTGAGCTGGGCCTAGACAGTCCAGCAGCCTTATAAGAGAGCAGCCACAGCAAACACCCGTGAGTAGCGAAGAGGAGCAGCTAAGAGGGAGTTTGCTTGGGAGTTTGCCTTGAGGGTGAGCCCCAGACAAGTTGTCCCTGTCTAACAGGTTTGTTTCTCTTGTGCCCTTCAAAGAGGCACTAGAAACATCTAGGGGAGCTCTCTGAAGAAAGCAGAATAATGGATGGTGACATGGCTACTGAGAAATCTGCTGTTGTGACCTGCCTGGTATGTGCCATATTTGTCTTTCTCCCGGACGATAGGAAGAATTTTGTATGTCCCAAGTGCAAGCTGGTTGCCATTTTGGAAGAGAAGGTTATAGGACTAGAGGCACAAATATCAACCCTTAGGTCCATCATAAATGGTGAAGACTTTCTGGATGGAAGTCACCATTTAGTACTGCAGGAACAGCAGGCTGCTCAAAATAAGGCAGAGAACTGGAAGCATGTTTACCTCCATGAGAAGAAAACCAGTTCAGGTCTCTCCCACTCCAGTGGAGATAAGCAATCGCTTTCAGCCTCTCTGCACAGGTGAGAGGGTGGAGATAGCTGAGGCAGATACCTCACAGGAAGTGGATAAGAAGGTGACCCCATGGATTGTAAGGCATGGGATGTGCAGTCCCAGGGATGGGAGATCTACGACTACCACCCCTAAGACAAGAAGACGGATGGTGGTGGTTGGGAACTCCCTCCTAAGGGAGAAGGAGTCATCCTTCTGCTATCTGGACCTAGAATCACAGTGAGCTTGCTTCTTGCCAGGAGTTAGAATCCAGGATGTTACAGTCTTTTCCAACAATCATTGAATCCACAGGCTATTACCCCTTCCTACTTCTCCATGTGGGAAGTAACGATACAGCCAAGAGCAACCTTGACGAGATCACTGTGGACTATGTAACCCTAGGAAGAAAGATCAAAGAATATGGAGCGTAAGTGGTGTTCTCGTCCATCCTCCCTGTGGAAGGATGGATGAGAACACCACTTGTGCTCCATATTCTATGTGGAAGGAAGGGGTCTGGGAAGGGATCGTCAAATCACTGATGTAAATGCATGGTTGCGTAGGTGGTGTAGCAGAGAAGGATTTGGTTTATTTGACAATGAGATTCTGTTTCAGGAACAAGAACTGCTAGGAAGAGGTGGGATCCACCTAACGAAGAGAGGAAAGAGCACCTTGGCGGGCAGGCTTGCAAACCTAGTGAGGAGGGCTTTAAACTAGGTTTGTCGGGGGATAGTGGCACAACCCCTGACATAAGTGGAGAAGGAGTAGGGTACAACAAAGTAGGATTCCTAGATGAATCAGAGAAAGTGGGCCAATCAGCCACTTCTCTAAGGTGCTTGTACACGAATGCAAAAAGCATGGGAGACAAACAGGAGGAACTAGAGACCCTGGTACAGTCTGAGAAGTATGAGGTAATTGGAATAATGGAGACTTGGTGGGATGAATCTCATAACTGGAGCATGGTCATGGAAGGGTATAAACTTTAGAAAGGACAGACAGAGGAGAAAAGGAGGAGGAGTTGCGCTGTATGTGAGGGAGCATTTTGATTGCTCAGAGATCCAATATAAGGAGGGAGAAAAGAAAGTTGAGTGTCTTTGGGTTAGGCTCAGAGGCAGAAGCAATAGAGGTGATGTTGTAGTTGGTGTCTGCTATAGACTGCCAGATCGGGGAGTTGAGGTAGATGAGGATTTCTTCAGGCAGCTAAGAGAAGCTTCCAGATCACAGGCCCTAGATCTCATGGGAGACTTTAATTATCCAGACATTTGCTGGGAGACCAATACAGCAGTACACAGACAATCCAGGAAGTTTTTGGAGAATATAGGGGATAAATTCCTGGTACAAGTGCTGATGGAACTGATCGGGGCCATGCAAAACTTGACTAGCTGCTCACAAACAGAAAAGAACTAGTAGGACAAATAGAAGTGGGTGGCAACCTGGGCTGCAGTGATTACAAGATGGTTGATTTCAGAATCCTTACAAAAGGAAAAAAGGTGAGCAGTAACATACACACCCTTGATTTCAAAAGAGCAGACTTCAACTCCCTGAGCATACTGATGAGCAGAATCTCCTGGGAGATGAAGTTGAAGGGAAAAGGAGTTCAGGAGAACTGGCGATATTTTATAGAAATCTTGCTGAAGGCACGGGAACAAACAATCCCACTGCATAGTCAGAAATGCAAATATGGTAGGCAACCAGCTTGGCTCAACAGGAAAATCCTTGGTCAGCTTAAACTCAAAAAGGATGCGTATAAGAAGTGGAAACTTGGACAGATGACTAAGGAGGAATATAAATATACAGCTGAAAAATGCCAGGCAGTAATCAGGACAACAGAGGCCCAACTGGAACTGCAGCTGGCAAGGGATGTGAAGGGTAACAAGAAGGGTTTCTGCAAGCATGTTAATAATAAGAGGGTTATGAGGGAAGGTGTGGGACAATTACTGGATGAGAGTAGTAACCTAGTGACAAATGATGTAAAAAAAGCTGAAGTACTCGATGATTTTTTACCTCACTCTTTATGGCCAAGCTCAGCTCCCACACTAAGGTGCTAGACCCTGCAGTATAGGAAGGAGAAGGGCAGCCCTTGGTGGGGAAGGAATGAGTTAAGAGCTATCTAGAAAAACTAGGTGTACACAAATCCATGGGTCTGGATTTAATGCACTCAAGGGTATGGAGGGAATTGGCAGATGTCATTGCTGAGCCTTCGACCATTATCTATGAGGACTTTTGGAGATCAGGAGAGATTCTGGATGATTGGAAAAAGGCAAATGTAGTGCCCATCTTTAGAAAAGGAAAGAAGGACAATCCAGGGAACTATAGACTGGTCAGCCTTACCTCAGCACCTGGGAAAATAATGGAAGGGATCCTCAAGGAATCCATTTTGGAGCACTTGGAAGAGGGAAAATTGATCAAGAGTAGTCAACATGGAATCACCAATGGCAAGTCATGCCTGACCAATCTTATTAGTTTCTATGATGAGGTAACAGGCTCTGTGGACATGGGGAAGTCAGTGGATATGATATACCTTGACTTCAGCAAAGCTTTAGATAGAGTCTCCCACAACATTCTTGCCCATATGTTAAGGAAGTATGGATTTGATACATGGACTATAAGATGGGTAGAAAGCTGGCTTGATGGTCAGGTCCAACAGGTAGTGGTCAATGGCTCACTATATGGATGGTGGCTGGTTTCAAGCGGAGTGCCCCAAGGATCGGTTCTAGGGCTGGTGTTGTTCAACATCTTTATTAATGACCTGGATAAGGGACTGGATTGCACCGTCAGCAAGTCTGCTGACAACAGTAAGCTAGAGGGAGAGGTAGATTCATTGGAAGGTAGAGATAGGATCTAGAGTGACCTGGATAAATTGGAGGATTGGGCCAGAGTGACCTGGATAAATTCGCTAAGCACCAGTACAGAGGAAAGGGACCTAGTAATTATGGTTGAGGAAAGGCTAGATATGAGTAACCAGTGTGCCCTTGTAGCCAAGAAGGCTAACGGTGTATTAGGATGCATTAGGAAAAGCATTGCAAGCAGATCTACAGATGTGGTTTTTCCTCTCTATTTGGCACTAGTGAGGCCACATTTGGAGTATTATGTCCAGTTTTGGGCTCCCCAGTATAGAAAGGTTGTGGATGTGCTGGAGTGTGTTCAGCGGAGGGCAATGAAAATGATTAAGGGGCTGGAACACATGATCTGTGAGGAGAGGCTGAGGGATCTGGACTTATTTAGTTTGCAGAAGAGAAGACTGAGGAGCGATTTAATAGCAGCCTTCAACTTCCTGAAGGGGTTCTCTAAAAGGGATGGAGAGAAACTGTTCTCAATGGTGACAGACGGCAGAACAAGGGGTAATGGTCTGAAGTTACAGAAGGAGAAGAGTAGGCTGGGTATTAGGAAAAACAACTTCAGCAGGAGGGTGGTGAAGCACTGGAATGCATTGCCTAGGGAGGTGGTAGAGTCTCCATCCCTCGAGGTTTTTAAGTCCCAGCTTGACATAGTCATGTCTGGGATGACTTAGTTGGGGTTGATCCTGCTTGGGGAAGGGGGTTGGACTCAATGACCTCTTGATGTCCCTTCCAGCTCTGTGTTTTTATGTGTGCCTCAGAGACTCATAGGCCATGTCTACACCAGCCAAAAACTTCGAAATGGCCATGCAAATGACCATTTCGAAGTTTACTAATGAAGCGCTGAAATACATATTCAGCACCTCATTAGCGTGTGGATGGCCGCGGCACTTTGAAATTGACGCGGCTCACTGCCACGCGGCTCGTCCCGACGGGGCTCCTTTTCGAAAGGACCCCAGCTAATTCGAAGTCCCCTTATTCCCATCTACTCACAGGAATAAAGGGACTTCGAAGTAGGCGGGGTCCTTTCGAAAAGGAGCCCCGTCTGGACGAGCTGTGCAGCGGCGAGCCACGTCAATTTTGAAGCATCGCGGCTGCCCGCATGCTAATGAGGCGCTGAATATGTATTTCAGCGCTTCATTAGTAAACTTCGAAATGGCCATTTGCATGGCCATTTTGAAGTTTTTGGCTAGTGTAGACATAGCCATAGTGACCCCTTAGCTGCGTGAGTCCTTCCAAAGGTAACTGTCTCTACTTACCGAGCCATTCTCATCACGAGCAAGTCCTCAGTGAAGGTGGAGCAGACCCCTATTACAGGGCTTAGCCTGCCCCTGTTTGCTGAGAGGGGTAACCCTCCAGGGGAAGGGTGGGGGGAGTCCAGACCTGCCCACTAGTTCGGACTCCAACCCAGGGTCACTAGGGCTACGTCTACACGTGAAGCCAACATCGAAATAGCTTATTTCGATGTAGCAACATCGAAATAGACTATTTCGATGAATAACGTCTACAGCTGCGTCTACACGTGCACGCTACTTCGAAGTAGCGGCACTAACTTCGAAATAGCGCCCGTCACGTCTACACGCGTCGGGCGCTATTTCGAAGTTGAAATCGACGTTAGGCGGCGAGACGTCGAAGTCGCTAACCCCATGAGGGGATGGGAATAGCGCCCTACTTCGACGTTCAACATCGAAGTAGGGACGTGTAGACGATCCGCGTCCCGCAACATCGAAATAGCGGGGTCCTCCATGGCGGCCATCAGCTGGGGGGTTGAGAGATACTCTCTCTCCAGCCCTTGCGGGGCTCTGTGGTCACCGTGGGCAGCAGCCCTTAGCCCAGGGCTTCTGGCTGCTGCTGCTGCAGCTGGGGATCCATGCTGCAGGCACAGGGTCTGCAACCAGTTGTCAGCTCTGTATATCTTGTGTTGTTTAGTGCAACTGTGTCTGGGAGGGGCCCTTTAAGGGAGCGGCTTGCTGTTGAGTCCACCCTGTGACCCTGTCCGCAGCTGTGCCTGGCACCCTTATTTCGATGTGTGCTACTTTGGCGTGTAGACGTTCCCTCGCTGTGCCTATTTCGATGTTGGGCTGAGCAACGTCGAAGTTGAACATCGACGTTGCCAGCCCTGGAGGACGTGTAGACATTATTCATCGAAATAGCCTATTTCGATGTCGCAACATCGAAATAAGCTATTTCGAAGTTGGGTGCATGTGTAGACGTAGCCTACATGTCCTCCAGGGCTGGCAACGTCGATGTTCAACTTCGACGTTGCGCGGCACCACATCGAAATAGGCGCTGCGAGGGTACGTCTACACGCCAAAGTAGCACACATCGAAATAAGGGTGCCAGGCACAGCTGCGGACAGGGTCACAGGGTGGACTCAACAGCAAGCCGCTCCCTTAAAGGGCCCCTCCCAGACACAGTTGCACTAAACAACACAAGATATACAGAGCTGACAACTGGTTGCAGACCCTGTGCCTGCAGCATGGATCCCCAGCTGCCGCAGAAGCAGCCAGAAGCCCTGGGCTAAGGGCTGCTGCCCACGGTGACCATAGAGCCCCGCAGGGGCTGGAGAGAGAGCATCTCTCAACCCCCCAGCTGATGGCCGCCATGGAGGACCCAGCAATTTCGACGTTGCGGGACGCGGATCGTCTACACGGTCCCTACTTCGACGTTCAACGTCGAAGTAGGGAGCTATTCCGATCCCCTCATGAGGTTAGCGACTTCGACGTCTCGCCGCCTAACGTCGAAGTTAACTTCGAAATAGCGCCCGACGCATGTAGCTGCGACGGGCGCTATTTCGAAGTTAGTGCCGCTACTTCGAAGTAGCGTGCACGTGTAGACACAGCTTAGGAGAGAAAGGCAGTTAGTGGGGTTCTTACTCCTGCCCGAATGTAGCAACCTCTCCTTGGGCCACTTTACCCACCACTTCCCTCCAGTACCTAGCTGTACTGCAACCTACAGCCTCTTCCTCCTTGTGTGCCTCTCCACTGCTTCTCTACTTCTGCCTGGAGGGGAAGATTGTTATAGTGAGCCAGCAGGCTTACCCTGGCAGCAGGTGCCTGATGGCCTAGTACTGCATCTGGTCTTTAACGAGCCCCAGCTGCGACCCTAGTTAGGGAATAGGAAGGCATTGACCCAGTTCCCCATGTACGTACCTTCTATTAGGCTCTTTTGCAGGCTATGGTCTACCACATTTGCTATAAGCATATGAAACCAGTGTCAGAATCTCCACCAGTTGCCTGTTGGTCTCTGTATGGATATTGAATTGTTTGGTTTTGATCTATAAAACTGCCAAAAGGCCTACCTAGCTAAGAATCTGCCTCTCATCCTCTAAAGCACTGCAACAACTGAGGGCTCTCAAATAGGGTTACCACATTTGACCTTTCAAAAAAAGAGGACACACCTAAGAGGGACTGCATCTGTATCTGTGTCTACCACCTCACATTGTATTAATGCACTAGATATACTATAACACATTAATATACTATGAGCTAGTAGATAATGATACTGGTACACTCTCAGGTGTCTCTTTTTTTTGTATGGTAGCCCTACTCTCACAATGGAACTCCCTGGCATTTAAGACAAGATGCTGTTGGTGAGGGAACCCTTTGGTGGTGGACGTGATTCCCTCTTCCCAATCTTAAACGAACATGGTATGTTGACCTTCACAGTATACTGAAAATTCCATCTATGTTGGCATGTGTCTGAGCGGGACTGAGTGGTGAAGGAATGGCTTTTTATTTTGAGGGAATAAATTTTTGTTTGAGTTGACTTGGGAAATTCTCAGTTTTTTGAAAGCACCTTTTGTGCAGATAATAGCTGTTGGTTTGCTACTGCTGTTTGTGTCTCTGCTGGATTCTGTAGTTAATTGCTTGTCAAGGTCACTTAGAGACTGCATCCTCGTACATTTTAGATGTTGAAATAAATAAAATAAAACTCTATAGAATTGAGAACCATTATTTCACTCAGGCTTAACCCTGTCTCAAAGTTTTCCACCTCAGTAGCCACAGGCTATACCCACTTGTCACCTCAGCTTGCAGTCCTGATGGCTGATCCCAGAAAGTCAGGACCAGGAAAAAAAGAGGTAAGATTGATTCACTTTTGGCAGCCATAGCCTCAGTTTTTATGCTCTCCCATCCCTTGCAGCTATGTAAGCACCAATGCTCAGACTGCATATGTGAGGGAAGGATATAGGAAGACACATCTCTATCTGGACAAATAGTAGTGTGCTCGTCTAATCTGTGAGTTTGCTTAATTTTTTCATTACACTTCACATTAATTATATATCATCATCATCATCATCATCAATAACTGTGGGCTCAGTGTCCATTGGTGTCTGATGCCTCTCTCACTATTTCCTTCCATCTTTCCTTGTCCTGTGTGGAGTGGCTTAGTTTCTGCAGACTAGCTCCACGCCAATCTACTACATCTTCTATCCATTCTCTGTGGGGTCTGCCTCTCCTATTCGAACCGTCCATTATGTTGAATACCAGGGTCTTGATTTTTTGTTCATCATTCATTCTGCAAATATGCCCAGATAGTTGTAGATTCCTTTTTATAACCTTCTGCAGCTGGTTCTCTTTTGGCTGTATCTTTCCATATAATTCCTCATTGGTGACCTTCTGCATCCATCCTATTTTCAGAATCTTTCTATAACAACTCCTTTCGAAAGCCAATATTCTTCTTTTAGAATCTTTCCTTATCACCCATGTCTCACATCCATACAACATGCTGCTGAATACACGTTTTCAAGACACTCAGCTTCATTCTTAAGCTAATTGCTTTTCTTTTCCAGATCTTATCCATCACCTTCAAACTTGGTCTTGCTCTCGCTATTCTAGTCGCTATTTCCTCCTTACAGTC
Source organism: Carettochelys insculpta (assembly GCF_033958435.1). NCBI lineage: Eukaryota > Metazoa > Chordata > Testudines > Carettochelyidae > Carettochelys > Carettochelys insculpta. Next base: position 227,961,840 of record NC_134138.1, read on the forward strand.
TAGATCATACGTTATGTTGTTCCGCAGATATGTGAACTTCTCTACATTTTCTACTTCAATACCATCAACACTGCTCTTCCTTCCTATTTCCTTATCTCCAAATACCATTGTTTTTGTTTTATCAATATTCCTAATCAGCCTGTACCACTTCCCTTTGTTTAACACCTGCACCATTTTCGCTAGCTTCTCCTCATCTTCCTCAATGGCAACTATATCATCTGTGAGCCTCAAGTTGTTAATTCTTTTCCCGTACACAGATATCCCTTCTACCTCTTCGTTGATCTTGTCCATCGCTCTCTCCAGATGTGCGATGAAGATATTTGGTGATATTGGATCTCCTTGTCTTGTACCTCAACCTTTTTAAAATCAACTTCCCAAATCCTCGCACGTTCTCACCACTGCCTCCGCATCATCACTGATATCCTCCAACAACCATATCAGTATGCTATCCACTCCATATGACTCTGACACCACCCAAGTCACTTTCTGGATTATACTGTCAAATGCCTTTTGAAAATTGATGAAGCAAGTATATAAGTTCTTGTTCTTTCATCGAACTTTCTCTGCTATCAGTCTTAGTGCCAGTATCTGCTGTATGGTACAGTCATACCCCGAGATACGCCCATTTGGGTTATGAGAATTCGACTTTACAAGAAATTTCATTTAATACCCCTACTCTGGCTTATGAGGCATTTCTTTGCATTTATGAGGACTGATCTGGATTTTGCGTGCCTCAGCAGGATGCGGCTGCCCTGCAGCAGGAGAAAGGCCATGGCTCCAGGCAACGGCTGCCCACAGCTGCTGCCTGCCTGGCGCATCTCTCCACAGCACCCGGCAGCGGTTTCCTGGACCCCCCAGCTGACCGCAGTGGGTGCCCACCTCCGGAGCTGGGAGAGGAGCTGCGCGGAGCTGCCGCCCTGGGCACCTCGGTCCACCCCCATCTGTACCTTGACACTGCTGTGGCTGGTCTGGGTCCCAACTCAGCATTGCAGCAGCGGCACACCCTGGTCTGGCCAGTGGCTGCAGGCTCCCTGTGGTCCTGGCGGTGTGGGCCAGGGCTGGGCGGAGGCCGGCGGCTCTGGTAGGAAAGCACCAAGGGGATGGAGTCAGCCAAGTTGGTCTTGATGAAGAGGCCGTGCAGGGGGGTGGCCGTGTGATGTGGGGAGGTAGACTCGTCCGAGTCCTGGCAGTAGATCACACTGCTCTGCGAGACGTGGATGCTGGCCATGCAGCCCATCCCAGCCCCACCGCTGCTGCTCGCCCCCCCAAGAGGCTAAGGGGCAGTTGCTGCCCCCGCCGCGCAGCTGTGCCTTGGGCGCCACTCACTGGCTGCAGCATTCTGTCACATTTAGCGCCTGGTTTACCTGCTGCTGCCGCCTCGGCCACCGCCGGCGGGGCCTCTCCACCATGGAGGCCTGTATGAGCAAGGCATTGCTCCTCGCTAGCTGGAGTCCCCTGTGCCTGCCTAGCTCCCCGTGCGACCAGCCCCCCGGCACTGCCCCCTGCCCGCTTAACCTAAGCTGTGCTCAGGCTGGGCTGCTTCCCCGTGCCCTGCTCTGCCCCGCCCACCCACTTGCACTGGCTCCACTTCTGCAGCCGTGGGCAGCTACCCGGCTTTGCGCCCCCCTCCCAGGCACTCTTTGATTTCCATTCCCCTCACAGCCCTGTCTGTGCACCTGTGACAGCCCCCCAAAAGCAGGTAAACAGCCTTATTATAGAGTAATTAATGAAGGGAACATGCCTTGTTATGTTGTGTTATGATAATTAATGTTAACTATTGAAGTAATTGTGTTCATTTTAATGGGATTTGGTGTTGTTTTAGCATAAATGGGTGTAAATTTTGGAGCTCAGGAACACATCAAATTTTTTCATGTTGAAATTAATGGTAATTATGTTTTCGACTTACGAGAATTTTCCCTAAGAGGGGTTTTTCAGGAACAAATTACCCTCGTAAGGCAGGGGAAGACTGTACTTCTATCTTTTCTGAACCCCATTTGCTTGTTTGCTTTTTGTTCTGTTTGCGATCTCAGTCTCTCAGTATCATCATCAGCACCTTACCTAGATGACTCATTAGGGCTATTGTTCTGCAGTTCTTGCACTCCAGTGTACTTCCTTTCTTGGGTATTGTCACTAGCACAGACCTTGTGCATTCCTTAGGCGCCTTCCCTTCTTTCCAAGCTATATTACATAGTCGGTGTATTTCCTGAATCATGGTTTCTCCACCATATTTGATCATCTCTCCCATGATCTTATCATTTCCAGGGCTCTTGTTGTTCTTTGTCATTTCACTGCTTTTTCTACTTCCTCCTTGGAAATATCGGCCTCGCTCTCGATGCTCAGAGAAGGTATCTCTTTCAGTTCTTCAATCAGTCTCTCTGAGACACTCGGGTCCAACCATGCTTTGTATAGATTGGTGCAATATTTTGTCCATTGCTGCACAATCTTCACCCTGCTCATGAGCACTTCTTCTTTCTCATCTTTGATCGCCATCTTCTTTGGTTGCCATTTCCTATTAATAGTTCTAATCATTTTATACACCTCCCTGGTCTTACATTCATTGTAATACCTCTCTATATAATGATTACATACCAGTCTTAAAATTCTTTGAAGCTAACAGTGCTGTGATGCATTTGCTATTTTAATAGATGACATTATAAATCACAATTCAAGGCCAATGATCAAGACTCAAACAAGGAATGTGTAACTGTACATATATTCTTTGCATAATAAACCTGAAAGACTTAGTTAGGCATTCAATTGTCACTTAATGAAACCAAGGAATTAAATCTGATTTGAATTAATTAATGAAGGAACAATTAATTAAAATACTTAATGACATTTAGGAAATGTGCTAATTGATAGTTAATTTTCACTGTATATCATTTCTATGTCAATTAGATACCCACATTTTGTTGTTAATAATATATTAATTTTACATTTATTGTTGATGAAGTTTTGAGGATATAATGATAGCAACCGACTTTTCTTGTTAAATGGATTAAATCGTAAAAAGGGTCCTTATAACAGTCAGTTGATTCTTACTGTACAATAAATGCCTTTTAACTGAAGTGGAAATTAAATACTTATTTGCAACACATAATACAAAGCATTAACTGTACAAAATGGGCTGTATTATAGACTCACAAAGCAGAATTCAAAGCAGGCAGTTTCAGACTATATTAAATATCATTGGCAACCTGCTAAAATGAGAGGGGGAAATAGTTTACACTTCATCAATTATCTGATAAGAATGGGTTACTAGCAGCAAGCCTACTGCAGTTTATTTCCACAGAGAATGTGTAAACACACACACACACACACACTTAAGACTTTAACCCTATCTGTGCATATGGGTGAGCATATAAAAAAACGTACACAAACACACATAATATACTAACACAGAACTCATAATGAAACAGACTTTGGGGCAGGGGTGAATAGGAGGCTTAATTCACCACTGTGTTACTCCAGTTTTATGTTACCATAACTTTGCTAAAATCAATGGAAATTGGAATAAAGCTGGAGTGTTGAATCAGGATCCTAAGTGTAATTGGTTACCGAGATTTGTTACTCCCTACCCACTATTTATGCAATTAAATGTAACACACATGGCACCACTTCCTCATGGTGTCAAGGCAGTTATTTACTTTGTGTGTTGTCTGTATTATCAGAATTTCTACAAATATTTTCTACCACACACATCTGTAGGGTGAGAGAAATAATGGTGTCTTTCCTTCTCTGCAGAACTAAAAAGAAACTTATCCTTGATAATTATTTTTGTAGTAAAAAGTGTGAGTTGAACGAGAGGGCTTCTGAGGTTTGAGACCACAGGAACTATAGTTTAATGAATTATTTCCCAAAGTTTACTTTCCAGATTGAAGTCTTTGACTATTCATATTTTTAGCTGAGGCCTAGATTTTCATCTAGTACCAATCGGCACAGCCTCATTGAAACAAATGCTGACTGGCAACAGCTGAGGATCTGTCCCTGAACGTGTTAGTTGGTGGTGTATATTTTCATTAAACTTGTCATACTATGAAATGATCTCCCTCATTCCCTTATTTTCACTGCATCAATTTAAACAACATTTTATAGTGGAAAGTGTTATGCATCCATGACTACAGGTAATGCTACCCTCCTTCTTTCTATAATATTGAAATGTGTTTTATTGAGAGATTTGAATGAATTGACTTTGACTATATTGCTTAGGTATGGACAGTGAAATTTAAGTTGGACGCATGCACTTGGGAGCAGAAAGTGGTCCTGAGACAAGCCTTCAGGAGTTCTAATTATGCCAGCTGCCAAAGATTGCAAGAGAAACCTGAGCCATTTTCTTTTGAACCCAGTCATGATGCCAGGAGGAGGGGAAATGACACTGGTTATGTTACTCTGGCTTCATGCCTCCAGAAGATTATGGCAGTAGTTTTCCAACCAATTATGCAGTCATCTAATAGGTTGTATTTCCTAGTTCCCATCTAGGTTGTATTTCCCTAGTTTGTTTATGAGACCTCACGTCAAGAGATCTCCTACAACATGTCCCCCGCACCCCCGTGCTTATCTATCTGTCCCATCTTTTATTTAGCTGAGACTCTGATTTCTTTTCCTAGACCTAAAGAATTCTGTGTAATTTGAAAGTATGTACCTTCCACCAACAGAAGCCAATCCATTAAAAGATAAAAACCTCACTTACCTTGTCTCTACCATAATTCAGTGCCAAACTGGAAGGGCATATCTAGTGGAGTCTACTTGGGTCAGTCCCTGGTGTGGTATTTGTCAATATTTTCATTAATGATTTGGAAAACAGAGTGGAGAGAATTCTTACAAAATTTGCAAGTAATACCAAAGTGGGAAGGGCAGCAAGCACAGGATCAGAAGTCAAAATAATCTTGACAAATTGGGGAATGGGGCTGTAATCAACTAGATAAAATTCAATTGAGACAATTGCAAAATACTTCTCATAAGAAATTAAAATCCAAAGCATAGAGACAGAATGGGGAATAACTGTCTAGGCTGTAGCTCTGCAGAAAAGGACCTGGATTGCCTATTAAATATGTGATCGGATGCAGCTGTGAAAAAGACTGGCCATATTAACAGGAGTGTTGAATGTAATGCATGAGAGTTGACAATGGTGAGTCTCAGTTGGAATACTGGGTCCAATTCTGGAAGCCACAATTGAGGAATGATGTAGACAAATTTGCAAGAATCCAGAGAAGAGAAACAACAAGGATAAAAGATTTAGAAAACCTGACATATACGGAGAGGATAAAAAAACTGGGTATGTTTAGCCTTGAGTAATGCAATGTAGTCCTAGCTTTGCTGGTGCCAGGATATTAGAGAGACAGGAAAGATGAGCTAATGCCTTTTACTGGATCAGCTTCTATGAAGCCACACAGAACTCTCCACAGAGCTGGGAAAGAAGCTCCTAGCATCACGTCAGTACACCAAGTTACTGAAAAGACAGGCATAGTGAAATTGTGGTGGGTGTTGTTTCATAATATATTTTTTTCACAGTTGGAATAATCTAGTTAATGAAAAAGATTAAAATGATAAATATTGAGTTTACATCTATTTGTACATGACTAGAAACTTCATATATTTTATGCTTTAAAGGAAGAATTATTCAGTTTGTTAAAGTATTTGGTAGATGCAAAGTGGAACAGATTGTGTAGCCTAAGTAGTTAACATGCATTGTAAGGGACAATTCAAAGTAGCATTGCCTGTTAACACTTCCACAGTCATAGGAGAAAAAGAGGGGTTTAGGGCTTAGAAATGTTTGTAATAAGCCATAAAACCAGTGTCTCTGTTCAGGCCGTGATTTTTGGTGGCTAGCATAGTAATGAATTTAACCTTCCAGGCTCATCTTTTGTGATGGCTTCCTTTGAATATGAGAACTGGTAGGTGCGATATAAAATGATTGCTTTTTGAAAAGTGGTCATCCACAGGTGACATGGTGTTTTCATCTTTTGTCATTTTCCTGTGTGAGTGCATTTGTGTGGCTAGTGATTATCTGGTTTCATCCACACAGTTATTATTTAGGAACTTAGTGCTCTAGATAAGGTACTCCACATGGTGTGACAGGTAGGATCGATGGATCTTGAAAAGTGCATTGTGGGAGATCATTATAGCAGTACAGAAATGACTGCTGCTTTTGCATGCATTATCTGGTGATGCAGATATCTGGTGATGTTTTCAGTTGGTGTGTCCTGCTGTGTGGAGAACTTGCTTCTGCTGATGGTTTCAGAGAGGCTGGGGTGGGAGTGTTGGCTGAAGCCCTGAGGAGAAATTTCAGAAAAGATTTCTTTCCGGATGGGGTCCTTATCAATTATGGGTTATAGTTGTTTGATATCCCATATGAATTCCAGTGTGGGGGGTAGGTGGAAACTAAGGATTTATGGAGGCAGATGGTTCTTTTTCTGTACTGAAACAAGTTCTCTTGTGATATTTGGGTGGACCATTCCATGTGGCAGGGTATTTTTCTTTTGGAGTGTCATCATTTGGTGAAGGTGGCTTTAAGTGTGTTAAGTGTATATCCCAGTCTTTCTGCTAGGCATATATTCTGTGGTCCGGCTATAGATAACTGATTTTTGTGGTGTGTTCAGATTGTTCACTGGATCTATGAAGGTAGGTGTGGTGATCTGAGGTTTTCTTGGATATAATTGGCTGTAGGGCCCAATTGTTAAAGCTGATTATGGTGTTCAGGACTTGCGTTTTGCTATGATGCTGGGAGTTCCTTTCCCAGACCTGAAGAAGAGCTCTGCATGGCTCAAAAACTTGTCTCATCAATAGAAGTTGGTCCAATAAAGGGTATTACCTCACTCACTTAGTTCTGAGTGAAGATGACTGTGAGAGGACCTGATAATAATCTTCAAACATGTTAAGATCTGCATGACAGCTACACAATGAGCAAGAAGGGGTTAACCTTACGGTGTGGTTTGAGGAAGCCAAGCCCTTTCACCTCTGCTGGGCATGTGCTATTTGGAACCAAATTATAAAAAGAGCAGCTCAGTTCAGTCTAGCCTGACCAAGAAGGAGAGAGGATGTGTGTTGCAAGCTCATGCCTGGGATCCAGGCTCATCAAGATGCAGGGGAATTTCTGGCTGCCCACAGATACCCCTGAGGGGAAGGAGTCACTGGGAACTTTGTCTGTGACTATCCTGCAGGAGTAGAGGACCTGTGGACGTAGAGCAGAAAGACAGTATTGAAGTAGCCCAGACTAACCCAATTTTGATCTAGTTGTGAACCCAGGAACAGAGTCAGTGGCTGTGTCTACACTAGCATAGTGATTTTGAAAGAGGCATGCAAATGAGGAAAATCAAAAATGCAAATCAGGTGCAGATTTACATAACTGGTGCCTCATTTCCATATTCTTCTTTTGAAAGAGCTTCTTTTAAAAGAAGAAAAACAGTGTAGACCCGGCTCTCTCAAAAGTAAACCCCATCCTTGAAGAACCCTTCTTCACATAAAAATATGGCCACTAGGACATATTTCTTTGATGAGAAGGGTAGTGTTATTAATGTCAACCTGTAAGCCACACTACCCTGTCCTGAAGGGTGGTCCTACTGACTGGCTGCTTGGACATGCTGCCATCTGAAGATGGGCTGCCTCATCAACTCTGGAAGCTAGGTCACACTGCCTTGCCGTGAAGGGTGGTTCTATTTGCTCTAGCAATTAGGTCATACTGACCTGCACTGAAGTGCAACCCCATTGATTCCTGTATTGAAATCCTGTTTATTCTGGTCACTGTACCCAGTGGTCTTGAACCTAAGGGTAGCTGCCACAGAATCATAGAACATAGAACAATAGAGCTGGAAGAGACCTAAAAAAAGCCATTGAGTCCAGTCACCTGCTCTAAGCAGGACCAAACCCATCCGATCAGCCCCGCCAGGGCTTTGTTGAGGCAAGACTTAAACACCTCCAGGGATGGAGACTCCACTACTTCCCTGGGTAGACCATTCCAATGCTTCACCACTCTCCTAGTGAAAAAGTTTTTCCTAATGTTCAACCTGGACCTTTCCAACCACATCTTGAGACCATTGTTCCATGTTCTGCCATCTGTGACCACTGTGAACGGCCTCTCTCCAGCCTCTTTGCAGGCTCCCTTCAGTAAGCTGAAGTCTGTTATCAAGTCCCCCCTCAGTCTTCTCTTCTGCAGACTAAACAGTCCCAATTCCCTCAACCTTTCTTCATAAGTCATATGCTCCAGCCCCCTAATTATTTTGGTCACCCTCCGCTGGACCCTCTCCAGTGTATCTACATCCTTCCTATGAATGGGGGCCCAGAACTGGACACAGTGTTCCGGATGCGGCCTCGCCAAAGCTATATAAAGAGGAATAATCACTTCTCTGGATCTACTGGCAACGATCCTCTTGATGCAACCTAATATGCCATTAGTTTTCTTGGCTACAACGGCACACGTTGACTCATGTCCAGTTTCTCGTCCTCTACAACTCCCAGATCCTTTTCTGCAAACTACTACCAAGCCAGTCGGACCCCAGCCTGTAACAATGCTTGGGATTCTTCTGGCCCAAGTGCAGGACTCTGCACTTGTCCTTCTTGAACCTCATCAGATTTCTTGCAGCCCAGTCTTCCAATTTGTCTAAGTCAGTCTGGACCGTGTCCCTGCCCTCTAGCTTATCTACCTCTCCCCCTAGCTTAGTGTCATCCACAAACTTGCTGAGGGTGCAATCCAATCCCTCATCCAGGTCATTGATAAATATGTTGAGCAGAACAGGACCCAGAACTGAACCTTGGGGCACTCCACTCGAAACCGACCGCCATCCCGACATCGAGCCATTGATCACTACCCTCTGTGCCCAACCTTCTAGCCAGCTTTCTATCCATCTTACCATCAATTTATCCAATCCACATTCCTTTAACTTGCAGACAAGAATATTGTGGGATACCGTATCAAAAGCTTTGCTAAAGTCCAGATAAATCACATCCATTGATTTTCCCCTATCCATAGAGCCAGTTATCTATTCGTAGAAACTAATCAGATTGGTCAGGCATGACTTGCCCTTCATGAATCCATGCTGACTATTCCTGATCACTCTCCCCTCCTCCAAGTGCCTCAAAATGACTTCTTTGAGGAGCCCCTCCATGATTTTTCCAGGGACTGATGTAAGACTGACCAGCCTATAGTTCCCTGGATCATTCTTCTTCCCTTTTTTAAAGATGGGCACTACATTTGCCTTTTTCCAATTATCCGGGATCTCTCTCAATCTCCACGACTTTTCAAAGATAACGGCCAAGGGCTTGTCAACAGCATACGCCAACTCCCTCAGAACCCTAGGATGAATTAGGTCTGGGCCCATCGATTTATGTACATTTAGCCTTTTTAGATAGCTCCTAACCTGTTCTTTCCCCACTAAAGGCTGTCCACCTTCATCCCACAAATGCATCACTTGTTGCATTAGTCTGGGAGCTGTCTTTGTCCGTGAAGACAGAGGCAAAGAAAGCATTAAGTACTTCAGCTTTCCCTACATCATCTGTCACTGGGTTACCTCCCTCATCCAGTAGGGGCCCCATGCCTACTCTGATCACCTTCTTCTTGTTAACGTGCCTGTAGAAACTTTTTCTTGGTATCCTTCACATTCCTCGCGAGTCGCAATTCCAGTTGTGCTTTTGCCTTCCTGATAACTGCCCTACATTCTTGAGCTATATGCTTATAACCCTCCCTAGACATCAGTCCCTGTTTCCACTTTTTGTAAGCTCCCTTTTTGTGCCTAAGTTTTCCAAGGATTTCCCTATTAAACCAGTCTGGTCTCCTACCATATTTACTTCTCTTGCTGTGCATTGGGACAGTCTCTTTCTGTGCCTTCAATAGAGCTTCCTTAAAATAGTGCCAGTTTTCGTGGACTTCTTTTCCCTTCATGGTAGCATCCCAGGGGATTCTACCCATCAAGTTCCTGAAGGAGTCAAAGTCTGCTTTTGTGAAGTCCAAGCTGTGTAATTTGCTGCTCCCTTTCCTTCCTTTGGTCAGAATCCTGAAGTCTACCATCTCATGATCACTGCTTCCCAGGTTGTCCCCCACCTCTACCTTCCCTATTAGTTCCTCCCTGTTTGTAAGCAGCAGGTTGAGCTGTGCACGACCTCTGGTTGGGTCCTTCAGCAATTGTACCAAGAAGTGATCCCCAGCATTCTCCAGAAATTTCCTGGACTGCTTGTGTTCCGCCGTATTGGTCTCCCAACAGATGTCAGGGTAATTGAAGTCCCCCATGATAACAAGACCCCGTGATCTGGAAACTTCTCTCAGTTGTCCAAAAAAAGCCTCGTCTACCTCATCATCCTGATTTGGCAGCCTGTAGCAGACACCAACCACTACATCTCCAGTGCTGCCTACACCACTAAGCTTGACCCATAGATTCTCAGCAGGCTTTTCTCCTTCTATGTACTGGAGTTCCAAGCAATCATAGTTCTCTCTTACATACAGTGCAACCCCCTCTCCTCTTCTCCCTTGCTTGTTCTCCCTGAACAGTTTATACCCTTTCATGGCAGCGCTCCAGTCATGCGAGTCATCCCACCAAGTCTCTGTTATTCCAATCAAGTCATAGTTCTTGAACTGAGCCAGGGCTTCTAATTCCTTCCTCTAATTCTAATGCCAGATCCTATCCATTTGGCTATATCACCTTGAGAAGAGGAATGGTCCCTTGGACTTTGGCTGTAGGGCCATAATGGTCCCCTATCAGAGGGTGAAAGGGTATACCTGCCCTGCAGCAGGCCGTTGTAAAGAGGAGAGTGATCAATTGTTCTTCATGTTCACTAAAAGGAGGACAAGAAGTAATGAGCTTAATCTGCAGCTCATTACTTGCAGCTTAGTATAGATGCAAGAAAACTTAAGATCTAGAATAGACTTCCAAGGGAGATTGTAGAATTCCTATTTTTGAAGGTTTTTAAGAACAGGTTGGATAAACACCTGCATGGAATGGGCTAGGTCTAGGTCCTGTCTGGGTTGGTCTAAGTTTCTTGGTCCTGTCCCAACATAGGAAGCTGGACATGACGACTTCCTGGGGTTCATTCCTGCCTTACATTTCTATTATTCTTCAATATACAATGCTTTTTTAAAATGCTAGGTAGCTTTTGTCTTCAGATGCACCTTGGGTTTCCACAGCCTTTAAGTATGAGTCACAAACATACTAAGGGTACAATGTGACCTCATGAACTGTAACTCCTTTGAATACACAATAATATTTTTCCTAATCTAAATAACATTGCCATTATATTTTAGTTAATAGTAAATAATCCAATAGCCAGGATCCTGATAAATGTTTACCAAACATTAGCTACGTCTACATGTGAAGCCTACATCGAAGTAGCTTATTTCGATGTAGCGACATCGAAATAGGCTATTTTGATGAATAACGTCTACACGTCCTCCAGGGCTGGCAACGTCGACGTTCAACATTGATGTTGCGCAGCACCACATCGAAATAGGCGCTGCGAGGGAACGTCTACACGCCACAGTAGCACACATCGAAATAAGGGTGCCAGGCACAGCTGCAGACAGGGTCACAGGGCGGACTCAACATCAAGCCGCTCCCTTAAAGGGCCCCTCCCAGAAACAGTTGCACTAAACAACACAAGATCCACAGAGCCGACAACTGGTTGCAGACCCTGTGCATGCAGCATGGATCCCCAGCTGCAGCAGCGGCAGCCAGAAGCCCTGGGCTAAGGGCTGCTGCACACGGTGACCATAGAGCCCCACAGGGGCTGGAGAGAGCGTCTCTCAACCCCTCAGCTGATGGCCACCATGGCAGACCCCGCTATTTCGATGTTGTGGGATGCGGATCATCTACATGTGCCCTACTTCGACGTTCAACTTCGAAGTAGGGCGCTATTCCCATCCCCTCATGGGGTTAGCGGCTTTGACGTCTCGCCGCCTAACGTCGATGTTAACATCGAAATAACGCCCAACACGTGTAGCCGTGACGGGTGCTATTTCGAAGTTAGTGCCGCTACTTTAAAGTAGCATGCACGTGTAGACACGGCTATTATGTCCTGTGGCTCATAGACTAACAGATATTTTGGAGCATAAGTTTTTGTGGGTCTTTGCCTACAGAAGCTTATGCTCCAAAGTATCTGTTAGTCTGTAAGTTGCCACAGGACTTCTTGTTGTTCTTGAAGATACAGACTAACATGGCTACCTCTCTGAAGCTGCGTCTACACGTGCACGCTACTTCGAAGTAGCGGCGCCAACTTCGAAATAGCGCCCGTCACGGCTACACGTGTTGGGCGCTATTTCGAAGTTAACATCGACGTTAGGCGGCGAGACGTCGAAGTCGCTAACCGCATGAGGGGATGGGAATAGCGCCCTACTTTGATGTTCAACGTCGAAGTAGGGAATGTGTAGTCGTTGCGCGTCCCACAACATTGAAATTGCAGGGTCCTCCATGGCGGCCATCAGCTGAGGGGTTGAGAGACACTCTCTCCAGCCCCTGAGCTCGACGGTGGCCGCGTGGAGCGGCCCCTTAAAGCTCCCCTCACCCTCCCTTCCTGTGCAGGAAGCTGAGAGAACATGCAGGCGGCAGCCCAGACACGCGGCCAGCCTGCACATCCCTCAGCCATGACAGACACCCACCCCCAGCTGCGATGGCTGCACGCCAGCCCCCTAAGCACCCCCAGGGGACCCTCCTCAAGGGGAGCCAGGGCTCCAAGCCCAGCAGCCAGGCGGGGAAGCGGCAGCGGGGGCCCTCCTGGATGGAGGCTGAGCTTTGGGACCTGCTGGGGCTCTGGAGCGAGGAGGAGGTGCTCCAGATAATGGAGAGCAAGAGGTGGAACGTGGATGTGTTTGCTCGGCTGGCCGAGGGCCTGGCCCCCGCGGTCACCCTGCCCGCCCTCCGGATCATGTCCGGAGTAAAGTGAAGGAGCTGCGGTAGGGTTACGCCCGGGCCCGGGATGCGGCCGGCCGATCTGGGGCCGCCCCAGTCACTTGCCTCTTTTACAGGGAGCTCAGGGACATCCTGGGCCGCCGGCACACCTCCTCCCCTCCGGCCACTCATGATACCTCGGCCGACGAGCTCCAACAGGCCCCGGAGGCGGAGTACGCCCTGGAGGCAAGCTCCGCACCCCGGGGGCCCCCCCAGGAGCCCATCCCTGGGGCACTGGAGCAGGAGGAGGAGGAGAGGGGGAGTCCTCCTCCAGCGACACTGGCCTGAGGATCGCCATCCCATCATGGAGCTCCAGCCAGGCGTCCGCCCCCCAGGTGTCCCCCGACTGTGGGAGTGGACCATCAGGTATGTACCCCCCCGGTGCACACCCCTGGGGTTGAGGGGCGGGGGTAATAGATATGACCAGGGCCCTCCACATGCCCAGATGACCATGGCCCCAAGGACAGCAGTGGCATGTCCCTCAGTAGAGTGCATCAGCCCCTGCCCCGCCCCCCAGCACGACAGGGCCATGCCCCATCCCCGGGGCTGGGTGGAGCGGAACCTCGAGGGTCCCCCGGGGGGAGGGGATGGGACACCCAGCAGCAGCAGCAGCAGCAGCATGTGATGGAGTGGGGGGAGTGCAAATGCGAGACTCAGGCTAGATATGAGAAACAAGCTGAATAGCTCCCAGTGGCTAAGGATGATCCTGGGGCTACAACTGGCAGGTTACACCTCTGCCCTGAACAAAGAGGAGGAAGGAGCCGAGCTGGGTTTGAATCGGGGGCGGCAGTTCGAGGCTAGGGAAAGGGAGAGCTAGAAGGCAGCCAGCCTGAGGAGGGGGAAAGCTACACCCCAGAGGGGCACCCCTCGGGGTCTTCTCCCCAGGACGGGTTAGAAGGACTGTCTCTGACTGCTGTACTGTCACTTCTGTGAGAAACAGGGCATCTGTTGCCTAATAAACCTCCTGTTGTACCTGCTGAGTGAGAGTCACTCCTGCCAGCGGACGGGGTGCAGTGCAGGGGGACCCCTGAACCCCATCACAGCAGCATCTCCCAGGGATGGGGATGGGGAACCTGCAGTAGAGGGGTGGGGGGACAAGGGCCACGGCTCGGGGCCCACACTAACGGCTGTGTCCACTCTTCTTCCCCGGCTCCTGTGTTCCGCAGCTGCACCATCGGAAGGACCAGAGAGCGCCGGTGAGGCGTCAGTGGTCCTGGACAGCCCTCCGGGGCCATCACTCCAGGCCAGCCCCTCAGCGGAGGACCGACCAGCCCCACGGCGGGGAAGACGGTGGACCCAGCACCACCAGCCAACGGCGACGGACCCCCAGCTGCTGGCCCTCCACCGTCGGCAGCTGGAGGTCACCGAGCAGCGGCTGCGGGTGGAGGAATGCTGCCTCCAGCTGCAGGAGAGGGCGCTGGCCTGGCACCAGGAGGCATGGGGGGCCTTCATGCGGACCTTCAACTGTATCGCGGACTACCTGGCCCCCCCATGCTGCACCAGCTGCCGCTGCACCCGCCCTGCCTGCTCCACCTGCTGCTCCAGCCGCTGCGCCGTCCGCCGTCGCACCACGACCCGCCACTGAGGACCCTTCCACCGAGGGGGACCTGGGGCCAGCTGACACTCGCCGGCCGTATCTCCCAGTCTGCCCGGCCCCCAGCCAGCCCCGGCCAGGGCTGAGGCCGAGGCGGGGATCCCAGCTGCCCACTCCCAGCACTGGACTTTAGGGGTGTGGGGCCCAGGACGTGGCCCCCCCTCCCCCTTTGTATGTATTCCCCCCAGTTTTAAGTTAGTTTGTTGTAAATAGTTTGTATATTTGACCCCTGTTACAATGCTGATCCTTACCCCCCCATGTAAATAGTTCTCCCCTTCCTTGTCTTCCCCTTTCTTCTTATCCCTATTTATAATATATATATATATATACACACATATAAGTTAGATTTTCCCTGTAAATAGTTAGTCTTGTTGATAATAATAATAAGAGTTCTAAAGATATTTGAGTTGACGAACAACTGTCTGCTTTTATTTACAAGAAAATTGGGGGGGTGCTCTGTGGTGTGGGTGTAGGGGCAGGGACTGTTGTGGAGGATGGGGGGGCAGTGGGGGGCCTGCCAGCGTTCACCCTGTGGCCTCATCGAACTGGGCCCACAGGGCCTCCCGGACCCGGGTCCCTTTGGCGGCCACCTGGCGACTGGGGGCAGCGGGTGGCTGCACATCAGCCCTGCCGGCCTCCACAGCCCAGCCCTGAAAGAAGGCTTCCCCCTTGCTCTGTCCACCAAGGCCTGGAGGACCACTGAGTGGTTAGCCCTTCCTGTTTAAGTAGCGTCCTCCACTGTGTTCCGGGGTGCGGATGGGGATGTGAGTCCCATCCAGAGCCCCGAAGCAATTGGGGAAGCCCAGGGTGGCAAAGCCCGCGATGGTGGCATCCGAGTCCCCAAGCCTCACGAGCCTGTGGAGGAGCAGGGCATTGATGGTGCGGACGACCTGCAGGGGAAGCACATGGGAGAGCACCAATGAGGGGTGTGCAGGGTGTGTGTGGCCCTCCCCTGCCAGGGCCCCCCTCCCCCCGTCCCCTGCCAGGGCTGCCTCCCCCACCTCCCCTGCCAGGGCTGCCTCCCCCTCCCCCTGTGGGTCCTCTTACCTCCATGAGGACAGCCCTGACAGTGGCCTTGCCGATGCCAAACTGCTGCCCCACGGATCGGTAGCTGTCTGGAGTGGCCAGCTTCCAGACAGCGATGCCGACCCATTTCTCGACGCTGAGGGCACGCCGCATGGCAGTGTCCTGGTGCCTCAGTGCGGGGGTGAGCCACTGGCATAGCTCCATAAATGTCTGCCAGCTCATGCGAAAGTTCTGGAGCCAGCGGTCGTCGTCCCACTCTCCAAGCACCAGCCGCTCCCACCAGTCAGTGCTCATGGGGTAAGTCCACAGCTGGCGGCGTGTGCGGCGGGGGGGCGGGGTGCTGCAGGGTTGGGGATTGCGTCCTCCTCCCCTGCGGGCGGCTCCTCCTCTGTGGCAAGGAGGTGCTCAGCTGCCTCCTGCATGGCATGGAGCAGGGCGAGCAGTGGTCCTACAGGGGCGGCTGGGTGGATCTCTGGCTGCTGCTGCTGCTGGGGGTCCATGACCGTGTTGCTCGAGGTGTGCGTGCCTATGGCTCTGCAGACCGCGTTCTGTGCAGGCTGCTTGTGTCTGGGAGGGGCCCTTTAAGTGAGCAGCTAGCTGTTGCCCCGGAAGCGCTAGTCAGCCCTGTGACCCTGTCTGCAGCTGTCCCTGGCACCCTTATTTCGATGTGTGCTACTTTGGCGTGTAGACGTTCCCTTGCAGCGCCTATTTCGATGTGGTGCTGCGCAACGTCGACGTTGAATGTCGACATTGCCAGGCCTGGAGGATGTGTAGACGTTATTCATCGAAATAGCCTATTTCGATGTCGCTACATCGAAATAAGCTACTTCGATGTAGCGTTCACGTGTAGACGTAGCCTGATACTAGTTACCAAACATTATGTTCATTGCTATTAGTTTTGTTAGAATATACATTTACACCCTTTTAAATTGTCTAATTTAATACCATGTGCTCTTTCACAAAGGAACAATGCAATAGTGACATTTTCAATGGAGTTTGTGTAAATATCCTTTTACTTTGCTTTATGACGTTGTATGACAGGATGAAGTTAACAGAGTTTCCTTCAACATTTCTGATTCTGGAAAACAAATGAACCATTTTCATTGCAAAAGCACACAAATAAAGCGCAAGGTGGATATTGGTTGCAGTTTTAGCAGCAGCTAATCTTACCCGTGAGGTTATCAGCTGCTGGATGATCCCATTTAAATCACATTCGATACCAGAATTTGCATTGTGAAGCATATACTTTATCTACTTATTCCCAGGAAAAGGGATATTCTTATTCACAGTTATCAGAATTCATGCTAAAACAATTTACTTCTTTTCATTGAAATTTACTACCTTATTTCCTCTAGAATAATTTAGCTTTACATTTCAAAAGAGCAAACACATAAGTGCAGGTACAGGCTAATTGCAAAGGCATGAATACTGCAACTGTAACTCGGTGTGAGTAATTCATACAAATAAGAGTGATGACACAGTTTTAGTATGACCAAAGATTGCTCATGTGAGAGAAGGCTGAGGGTAAGTCCCTCAATACACTATGTTACTAAAGAGAGACATATTGAACTTCTGATGGGTAGAGTTTTGCAATTTATTTTGGTCACAATTGGAATAATCTAAGATAATGAAGAAAGATTAAAAACCTAAATATTGAGTTTACATCTATTTGTACATAATTGGAGACAACATACAAGCTGCGTCTACACGTGCACGCTACTTCGAAGTAGCGGCACCAACTTCGAAATAGCGCCCGTCGCGTCTACACGCGTCGGGCGCTATTTCGAAGTTAACTTTGACGTTAGGCAGCGAGACGTCGAAGTCGCTAACCTCATGAGGAGATAGGAATAGCGCCCTACTTCGACGTTCAACGTCGAAGTAGGGACCGTGTAGACGATCCGCGTCCCGCAACGTCGAAATTGCTGGGTCCTCCATGGCGGCCATCAGCTGGGGGGTTGAGAGATGCTGTCTCTCCTGCCCCTGTGGGGCTCTATGGTCACCGTGGGCAGCAGCCCTTAGCCCAGGGCTTCTGGCTGCTTCTGCGGCAGCTGGGGATCTATGCTGCAGGCACAGGGTCTGCAACCAGTTGTCAGCTCTGTGTATCTTGTGTTGTTTAGTGCAACTGTGTCTGGGAGGGGCCCTTTAAGGGAGCGGCTTGCTGTTGAGTCCGCCCTGTGACCCTGTCTGCAGCTGTGCCTGGCATCCCTATTTCAATGTGTGCTACTTTGACGTGTAGATGTTCCCTCGCTGCGCCTATTTCGATGTCGGGCTGAGCAACGTCGAAGTTGAACATCGACGTTGCTGGCCCTGGAGGACGTGTAGACGTTATTCATCGAAATAGACTATTTCGATGTCGCAACATCGAAATAAGCTATTTTGATGTTGGCTGCACGTGTAGATGTAGCCCCAGAATGCAAATTGTACAGGCAGAACCTCTCTAATCTGGCACTCTCTCATCTGGCAGCATCTGTAGCCTGGCATGCTTTTAGTTAGCCAGATACCCATTTGTCATGATTTTGGCAAAGTTTCCTGTGGTCCCAAAAGCTACACGTACACTGGAGAATTTTGTCGGAAAAACACATGGTGTGTCCACACTGAGGTGTCTACACGTGCACAAAACATCAAAATAAGCGTCCCTCTTTTGAAAGAGCGGGACGAGTGTCCACACGTGTAACGCTATCTTTCAAAAGGAAATAGAAAGAATGGGGCGCAGACGTCGAAATCCAAACCCCGATCCCAGATCAGGAAGATCAGCCTCTTTTGGGCTGCGTCTACACGTGCACGCTACTTCGAAGTAGCGGCAGTAACTTCGAAATAGCGCCCGTCACGTCTACACGTGTTGGGCGCTATTTCGAAGTTGAAATCGACGTTAGGCGGCGAGACGTCGAAGTCGCTAACCCCATGAGCGGATGGGAATAGCGCCCTACTTCGACGTTCAACATCGAAGTAGGGACGTGTAGACGATCCGCGTCCCGCAACATCGAAATAGCGGGGTCCTCCATGGCGGCCATCAGCTGGGAGGTTGAGAGATACTCTCTCTCCAGCCCTTGCGGGGCTCTGTGGTCACCGTGGGCAGCAGCCCTTAGCCCAGGGCTTCTGGCTGCTGCTGCTGCAGCTGGGGGTCCGTGCTGCATATACAGGGTCTGCAACTAGTTGTTGGCTCTGTGTATCTTGCACTGTTTAATGAAAGTGTGTCTGGGAGGGGCCCTTTAAGGGAGCGGCTTGCTGTTGAGTCCGCCCCGTGACCCTGTCTGCAGCTGTGCCTGGCTCCCTTATTTCGATGTGTGCTACTTTGCCGTGTAGACGTTCCCTCGTTGTGCCTATTTCGATGTTGGGCTGAGCAACGTCGAAGTTGAACATCGACGTTGCCAGCCCTGGAGGACGTGTAGACGTTATTCATCGAAATAGCCTATTTCGATGTCGCAACATCGAAATAAGCTATTTCGAAGTTGGGTGCACGTGTAGACGTAGCCTGGGGAGTACTAAATGGAAAGAGTACACATGTAGACACTCCATAGCCCGCTTTTTCAAAATACGGCCACGGCACTGGTCAGATGGAGCGCGGGGCTGCTCCAGCCAGCAGCAGCAGGGCTCTATGGTCCCTGCATCTGGCTGCCTTAAAGCTGCATGCACTCAGGAAACCTGTGGCAGGAAGATGAGAGCATGCTAGGAGCAGCCTCTGCATGTGCTCCAGCCCCATGCACCAATGCCGCAGCATGGCCAGCAGCCAGCCCCCCCCGTGAGCCCCATGGCCTTCCCCCCCACACCCCCTGCAGGGCTCTCAGGGCTCCCAGGGGGAGAAAAAAAAAAGGTCCCCTCCTGGACGGAGCAGGAGCTGTGGGACCTCCTCAGCCTGTGGAAGGAGGAGGAGGTCCTGCATGAGATGGGGGCTGCTGGGCTCAGGGCCTCCTAACCAGGGGCCACTTGGAATGTACTGCGGAGCAGGTACGCCCCGAGGTCAAGGAGCTGTGGCAGGGCTATGCCTGGGCCAGGGACCAGGCTGGCCGCTCTGGGGCAGCTTCAGCCACATGCCCCTTCTTCTGGGAGCTCCAGGGCATCCTGGGGCCCTGGGACAGCTCCCCACACCCGGCATTCCTGGACACCTTGGCTGAGGAGCTGCATCCGGAGCAGGAGGAGCAGCCCGAACTGGGGACCCAGAAAGGCGAGGGAACCATGGAGTAGTTGAGTGAGGAGAGTGACCTCACCATCGTCATCCCCTCCCACTCCTCCAGCCAAGCGACTGGGAGCTGGACATCATCGAGAAGCTAGATGTCATCGATGGACCCTCTGGTATGTACATAGAGGGGTGCACACCTGCTCCACAAGGTGGGGGAGGGCGACACAATGGCTAGTCGCCTGTACACAGGACCGGTGGTCCTGGGCCGCACATAGGCCAACCCCCACATGGCAAATGGCACCCTGTGGTGGCCCACCAGCAATGCCCAGCGCCTGTCTTCAGCGGACAGTGCCGCAAGCCACAGAGGGGCGGCGGCCGGTCAGTCCGGGACAGCACCTACAGCCTGCACACCATGGGCTGGGTAGGGCCACCTGCGTGAGAGACCCTTGGTCACACTCCCAGGCCTGGAGACCAAGCCCTTGGGGGCAGGTCAGTGCCCCTTGGGGGGTCAGTGTCCTTTGGAGGGGTGGGGGCCTCATGGGGTGAGCTCGGGTGGGTGGGCCACAGACAGGGCCCTATGTCTGGGGCACATTACTGACATGCTGTCCCCCTCTCCATACAGCTGCACCATCCGTGGGCCGGGAGAGCCCTGCGCCATCCCTTGTCCCCAAGAAACCTCCACGCAGCCCTTGGAGGAGCCTGGACGCCACCCCACACAGCTTGCTGTTGGGTCGTGGCCGGAGAGCCCCCTCCTGGGCCAAGGAGTATCCAGTGGCAGAGGGCGGCCTGGGAGAGGCTGCTGACCACTCTGGAGGGCATTGGCCAAACCCTTTGGGACCATGCGGCCAACGTTGCCCGCCCCCTCCACCCCCACTGATCCTTCCCCCCCCACACCTACAGAGCCTGCCCCCACTGCCCCCACTAAGCCTGCCCCCTCTGCCCTCACCAAGCCTGCCCCCTCCACCTCCACCAGGCTCACTCTCTGGCCTTACCTGCGGGTGCTCCCGTACGTTCTCCTCCCCGCTGGGGACCCCACACTCAGGGAGTCAGAGGGTCCAGGGGCCAACGGGGCTCGCGGCCCACCACCCCTCGCGGCCCACCACCCCTGCCCCAGAATGAGTGCCCCATCCCCTTTCAAGTTAGGCTTCCCCACCCCGTACATAGTTACTGACAATGGTCTTGATAAATTTTTATTTTAATGTTCACCACTCCATGCTGTGCTCCTCAGGGGGATGGTGGTTGGTGGATGTGAGGGTGTGGTACGGGTGGGGTGGGGGTGGCAGGGACGGTGGGTGGCAGATGTGCGTGGGATGTGGGCATGCGGGTCAGAGTTGGCCATCGGCAAAGGCATGCCTAAGGGCCTCCCTGTTGCGGAGGTGGGCCTGGTGGATGGGGGTAGTACCCGGCAGCTCATAGTCAGTGCCACCTTGAGGGCCCCCCCCCGTGGATGTAGGCACCCCCCTTTGCCTCCACAACATTGTGGAGGATGCAACAGGTGCCCACCACCTGGTGCACAATCAGGACCCCGACCTCCAGCTGCGTGTGGAGGCACCTCCGCCACCTCTTTAGGCACCCGAAGGCCCATTCCATGATGTTACAGGCGTGGTTAAAGTGCTGATTGAATGCCTCCCAGGAGGGGTCGAGGTGTCCTGTGTACGGTCTCATGAGGCATGACTGCAGGGGGGAAGGCTGCATCTGCCATCATGCAGAGCAGCATGGTGACGTCCTCCGCCACTGGGATCTCCCGCTGGGGGACGAAAGTGCCAGTCCCCATGCGCTGGCAGAGGCTGGAGTTCTGGAACACCCAGGTATCGTGAGTGTGGCCAGCCCAGCCCAGTCGGTGAACCAGCCCCTCGCATCCACCAAGGCCTGGAGCACCACCACATGATAGCCCTTCCTGTTGACTTACTGGCAGGTGCTGTGTGGGGGGGTGCAGATGGGGATGTGTGTGGCATCCAAAGCGCTGATGCAGTTTGGAAAGTCCAGGTCCTGGAAGCCAGTGACAGTGTTGTCCAGAGCTCCCAGGTGGACAGCCCTATGGAGCAGCATCATGTTGATGTCTCTGACGACCTGCATGGGGGGGAGGGGGACACGCAGTCTAATGCATGTGTGGCGGCTGTCTCCCCCCCCAACCTCGGGCCCATTCTGCCCCCCTCCTGTCCAGCCCCCGCCCCATCCAACCCCCTGCCCTCCTCCCATCTGCCCCCCACCCCATCCAGTTTCCTGCCCCCTCCCATCCAGCCCCCTGCCCCATCTAGCCCCCTGCCCCCCTCACATCTGGACCCTTGGAGCAGTGGGTTCCCTTTGTCCCAGTCCCCCCACCCACCTGTGGGGGACGCGTGACCCAGCCCTAGCTTACCTCCATAATTATAGTCCCTATGGTGGCCTTCCCCACCCCAAACTGCTGTCCCACAGAGCAGTAGGAGTGCAGAGTGGCCAGCTTCCAGATGGCGATCATGACCCATTTCTCCAGGGTGAGGGCTGGCCACATGCAGGTGTCCTGGTGCCGGAGTGCAGGGGCAAGTCAGTGGCAGGTCTCCTCGCAGGTCTGCCTCGACATGCGGAAGTTCCGCAGCCACCTTTCCTCACCCCACTCCCCCAGCATCAGGTGCTCCCACTAGTTGGCACTGCTGGGGTGGGTCCAGAGGGGTTGAGGCACTTGGGGGGGCACCCCACGGCTCCAAGGGGACATCTAGCCACCCGATGAGATCAGGTGCAGCTGCAGTGATGGTACACAGCACTGCCAGAAGGGTGTCCATAATGAGGGTGTCCTCCTGCAGGAGCTGTCACTGTGCCACCATCGTGGACACAGATGGGCTCTGCTGGGCTGGGAAAGGCTGGGTAGCACTCGGCTAATGAGGAGTGGAGGATGGAGGGAGGGGCCTTTGAAAGAGAGAGGCTGGCTGTGGCCCCGGAAGGGTTTGTTGGCCATGGGACACCATCTATGGCATTTCCTGCCTCCCTTCTTTAGCAAGAGGGCTTATAGCCAAGTGGACACTCTCTTTTGAAATACCAGGGCGGCACATCGAAAGAACAGATCAAAATGCTGATCCGCTAATAGCGTCAGGTGCTCCCTTTCAACGGCTGCTATTTTGACCACCGAACGTTGATTTTCACCCTTTCAAAAGGGTGCTCACATGTAGATAGACCCAGCTTAGAAGTGTGTTCTGTTGAGATTAAATTGATAGAATGTGGCACTTATGTTAACAGCCTTCTGCCTCTGTCCCATGAGGCAGAATGCCTTTCTCAACAGACTCTGTTGACAAAAAGCTGTGTTGATACTCTGGCTTGGTCTACACTACAGAATTTTGTCGACAGAAGGGGCCTTCTGTCGACATAACTCATGAAGCATCTTCACTCTTAAAGCCATCTGTTGATACATTCTTAACAGAACTCTGCATTTGCCTGGAAGGTCTTATCCTTCAAAAATTTGAGGCATAACAATCTCTGGACAGAGTACTGTTGAGAAAAGTTTAGTGTAGACACTCCTGTCGACAGAGAGGACTTCTGGTTGCCCCTCTTTGCAGAGCTGCAATTCTGCTTTCTGGCACCAGAGGACAGTGCAGCCTGGCAGTTCTCTGTCGACAGAGCAAGTTGTGCGTAGATTTAATCTGTTGAGAGAGGGTCTGTTGAGATCACTCTAGCGCCAGTCACTTCTGTTGACAGATGCTTCTAGTGTAGACATAGCCTCTGAGGGGCCCTGTGTCGACAGGCCAGGCTTCCAGGTCACCAGGCAGCCCTCTCTGCTGTGCTTCCAGTCAGCCATTCTGTCGAGAGAGCAGCCAGGCAGTCCAGTCACTGTCAACAGAGCAGATTTCTTTTTCAATCCACTTTGCTGTCTCACTGCAATCTGTTGACAGGAGCCATGAGCTCAGAGGAGTTTGGTGCCTCAGATCTCTCTTCCACAGGCAACTTGGTGGTGAGAAGGTGGAGCAATAACTCTGTTTCCAAACATCAGAACTGAGCCGGTTTGTGAGGGGCAAATGTTGTATCCCAAAAAGAGGTCATAAATTGCATCCGACCAACTACAGATAAGACCCACAGGAAATATTTATCCATTGGTATTAAGTAACTCCTTATCTCTAATTAAAAAAAAACAGGTTGGCATTTAAAGTTTTTGTTGTAGGTATTGGCTGATTTGGTAGAATTTCATTCTCAAGCATATTACTTGTAACAAAAAGAAGTTAATATAATAGCACAGAGGTATTTGACAGAGCTAACTGAATGGTGGAATTTCCAAGCTGTGGGAAATTCTGATCCTTTGGGTTAAAAATTCTTCCACATTGTAGAGAAAAGTCAAAAGTTGTGAGAAAAGTATTATTTTGGATTTTATTTTTATAATTTCAATGTAATCTTTGGTATAAGAAAATCAAATTAAATAAAATGTTTTAAACCTGCTCTTAAAAATTTTCACACCATTCCTAGTCAGTTTATTCCAGTGCTTAACCACCTTCTCAGTCAGGAAGTTTTTCCCTAATGTCCAAACTAAATCTCTCTTGTTGTAATTGAAGTCCATTTCTTCCTGTTCTATTGTCAGAGATTAAAGAGAATAATTTTTTTCTTCCTGCTTGTAATAATCTTTTAGATACCTAAAAGCTGTTATCATGTCCCCCTCCGTCTTTTCTTCAGACTAAACAAACCCAGTTCTTTCAATCCTCCCGCATAGATCATTTTTTCTAGGCTCACCCACAGGCCACCTATGGCTGGAGTATTTTTGCAATGTAGGTCGGAGGTCCTGGCAGCCTGGGGTGTGTGTCTGTACTTACACCAAGATGACCGCTTCCCACTACCATCCCATCCTCCCCCCTCCAATATTCATGGGACTGGAAATTTTGACAGGATGACCAGTTTTTCCCATAGGTGTAACAACTGGGAGATGAAAACAGCATATTCCCTAATCCCCATCTTTTTACAGTCATATCTATATTACTGTAAAGACAATATAGGTCTTCTGCATTCATTTCCCTTGTTCCCTCACATCATATTTATTGGTGTGTTTGAATCACTGACACAAAAGAATGGGATGAAACTTATTCATGCTGATTAACTATGCATAACCGATGCTGATAACCTGTGTGTGCACTAGACCCACACTGGTACTGAGAGGTTAATCCAACTCTTTGGGCTGGGGAGCTCCATACCCTGATGGCCCTGTTGGGTGTGCTCCAACTGGGCACCAGATGTAAAAGGCAGTATCCCAGCTCAGGCAGGGTTGGCAGCTAAAAAGGAAGGACCTGTGATAGAGACTCCTGCAGAAGATCTGCTGATACCTTGGCCAGAAAGCCCTGTGTGCCCACAGAGCCTAGTGCCTAGGAATACCCAGAGGTTCAGCTTCATGGAAGAGCCCAATGCCCCCCAAAACCTAGGGATGGCAGCCCCTGGAAGCAGGGTAAGACATAACCCAGAGAGGAGAAGAGAGTGGTGTCTCCCATCCCACTGAGTCAGAGTGTTGCATCTGCATTCCATGCTGAGTGTGCGGTAGGACACCCCTCTGCCACTATTGAGTGAGGGGCAGGGGAAGAAGTCACTGTGATTGATTTTGGCCAGTAGGCCATGTCACCTGCAAGCAAGAGCTATGGTGATTGACTGGCCATTAAACCAGCTTCCCTGACAGCAAGGACTGCAGTGCTTGACTCTGGCCATTGGGTCATGCTGCCCTGATGACAAGGGTTGTGGTGACTGACTTAGCCCAGAGGTAAAGGACTATTGTGAGTGACTCTGGCCCTGAGGCCTTGCTGCTCTGAAGGCAAGGGTGAGAGTAGTTGGCTCTGGGCATTGGGCCACAGTGCCCTGAGGGCAGACCATAGAAATGGACTGAGGCTGTTGGCTGCAGTATTCCAGTTGTGAGAGTGGAACCGTGGGGGTATAAATATCCCCTCCCCGCTCAGATGGGGATGGGACCATCAGCCTTGTGACAGTGTACCTATTGGAAGTGAAATATACTTTCCTTAACAGACTTTCACTTCACTAGAAAATACCATAAATTCTTTAATAGAAGTCTAAAGAAATTGCCAGCCTTTTATTTCCATATTCAGGGTTATGCCTCATTTATTCAAGAACGTGGAAGGTTGTCAAATTATTTTTATGCTGATTGTACTTACTTTGCACCATGAGATCTTTATATTAAAAGTCCCTTATTTAAATGGCTGGAATAACTGAAGTTATCTAAAGACATTTTCATAAAATAATATACTTGTGATTTATGTAAGAATTGCAGGATGGATAGTGCTTATTTGAAAAAAACTTGTTTCTAAATAGTTAGGGAGCACGCAGTACCGTTTATATCAATTAATGACTTCCTGAAGTATGGTTCATTAACCAGGAGTTTTTTCGATGGTTCAGAATAAAATATATGACTCTTTGAAGACACAAATGCATAACAAATCTAGCGAGTAGCAGCTAAAATTTTATATTATTCAAATCAAATTGAAAAATGATTTAATAAAGACAGACAAGTTTGAGATAATTTTATTCTGAATTTATAGACAGATAATTCATGTAAGTAACTGTAAACATATACGGCATATAGCTATTTCTAACATTTTGGCTTGGAAAGATAGATCTAAGTCCAGATTTTCAAAGGTGTTTAGGTATCCAACACCTATTGGAGTATCTTTGAAAATCTGGGCCATATGGCCTAATTTTCTTTTCACTTAAGCTTGTATAATGCAGGAATAACTTTACAGATGTCACTGTACTGACATTGTAAAGCCACTCTAAGTGAGAAGAGTAGCCTTGTAAACAGTATAAATCACTTCTCTGGCCCATGATTTTCTGTTTAGCATCAATCATAAGAACTTAATTTACATTAATACAATTCTGAACAATTACTTAATCCCATTAAACCAATGCAGAAATAATCAATAACAGATTTTCATTATAGAGAATCAAAACTGAAGGATCCAGGCAACTGCAGAATAGGAAAGAAAATGTTAAGCAAGAGTAACATCTGCATGGAACACAATATTTTGACAGCTAATGATGTGACCAGTCTCACTACAGTTCTGAATAGCATCTGCTTCTCAAGGTAAAATATGGAGAAGGTATAATGAACTTTCTATGATTTGTTCTTTTTAAAGGAGAAATGAATTAAGTGTTGGAGTATATGTCTAGGAAGAAACTTAGAGCCCCAAATGCAAAATTACATTGGCTTGGACCTCATGGAAAATCAGAGTGGTGACAGGGGTTCTCCTTGGGCCAGTTGTGCGGGCCTTAGGGCTAGAATATCCTGATACACGTCACAAAATTAGCTAACTGCCCCTGTGGAATCTGCCCCGAGATGTTAAGAATAACATATCCAGTTGAAACCGCAGGGTAACTTATATGTGCAAAATGCATTTATTAGAACTGGAACTTGGCCTGATGTCCATGGGCAGCACCTGTACCAGTTACATGTCAGACTCAAGAGGACACTTAAAGAGCAGTTCCCATGCGATGGCATGGCATAGATTCAGTACTGACTGAAATGGAAGAGTACAACCTGGTGAAACATCAGCTCAATTTCTTTCACTTCATGCATCTGATGAAGTGGAGTAACAACTCACACAGGCTTATGTCATAATAAAATAGTCTTGAAGATACCATTGGGCTTCTTGGTGTTTTTACCATTCATGCTCCTGTTGATTTTTCATCATAGTACCCAATTGAAATGCTGGCTAAGAGAACTTGAAGTCTGCTTAGTTAATGAGATTTTATGCAATCATAGTCCAAGGTTTCAGGGCATTAACGAGGGAGAGAAACCAAGATCTTTGGAACAGCCTTATTGTTTTGTGCATAGTGAGGGTGCATGTGCTGTAGAGTGTAAGGTTGCTATAGCTTGTTCTCTTGTCACTGCTGGGCTGTTAAATTTTAAGAGATGGGCTATGTGTTGTTGTTAAGGCACCAGGTGGCAACACATAAGATTGGAGTTCAATTTTTGGTTCTACCACAGACTCTGAATAACATCTGTGTGATCATGAGCCTGCCACTTCGTTTCTATCTCAGTTCACCATGTGTAAAATGAAGATATTAAGACTTCCTTTCCCTTGCCTGGTTATGGAGCCACTGCATGGGGCACCAAATGGTCTTAGTGTCCACACACCTGCCTCTTTATATACTTATTCTGCACCTCTGCTTCCTGCGGAGAGGATCTAGTTAACTCAAAACTGAGAAAACCTGCCAGACTTGTAGCAGTAACTCAGGAAAGAGCCATTCAAGTGACACTGAAGCCCTTTACCTAACATCTGCCAATCCCAGGTCTATACTGTCAGTTTCTGAATTTCCTGTGTTGGTAGACTGGCCCTTAGATTAAAATGCTTTTTAAAAATATTTCATTAGAGTGCTGCTGAAGATTATATTATCATAGCTCCAAAATAGCGTCCCCCTTCCCTCCCTGCTGCCATCAGGGACAGCAGCACCAGTTTTATAATACCACGTAGGGCCCCATAAATCCTAAGGATGTTTGGGCTGGAAGCTCTGTGGCGCACAGACTCTCTGCAAATATATACGCAAAGGGGCCTAGATCCCAGTTTGGGCCACTAGACACTATGATAGCACACATAATAAATAAATACTAATGACAATTACAGATCTAGTCAGGGATGATGATCAATGTTCTTTGCTGTAATAAAATAAATATTCTTATTTCTCTCTATTTTTATGAGTTCATATCATGCCTTATTACAATATATAGTCTGTCCTGGAATTTACATGGGTTGCTCAGTATTTTATTCAGAGCCGATCCAAGACAGAAGCTTTACTTCATAGTTCCATGGCCTGGAAGCAAAACGCTTCATGCAAAATTGAACTACATAATCAGGTTGCCCTGAAGAGCATTGTATCAAGTTAATACATTGAACATATAGCTTATTTTCTGGTTTTTTTTTTAAAGAATTCAGATAACTTCATTGTGGAACACAACATGTCTTATTTTAACCTGCAGACAAAACCAAGGAAAGTGTTTTCAATTTGTCTTCTGCATTTTCCCCCTGAAATGTCTGGCTATTTATTTAGGTCCTCTGAGGAGGCACATAGTATAATGGGCGAAATGACAAAATTAATTAAGAGAGAAGTTGGTTCATGGTTCCACAGGAAAAAATATATCTTCAGTAATTTTTAGTACCCTAACAGGATTTTATTTGAAAAAGGATAAGCACACTATCTTGAATGTGCATACCAAATTAAATACAATTAATTTGTACACATACATTAATTAAACATTTGGGAAATTGAATTTAGCAATGGATCAGTGGCTCCAAACTACAGAATTCTACTTTGGGCTAAATTAAAAGTAACCACTTGGTATTTTGACATCTCATTAGTAAACTTACCTTCACCACACACTAGTATGGTTGAATGCTAAAAAAAAGTGAATGTTGAAATCTGTGTAAAGCATTTGCTGTAAGTATGATAGTTAGAGACCTAACTTTGTAGGGATAATGCAGATGACAACTGTAATTACGAAATGTGTGGACTACTGGACAGAGCTATTAAAAGTAGCTGCATTTTGCCTAAATATTAATTACTATTTTGAATTTTCATATTCTCTCTTGGAAGTACTGATGTGTTCTTTATTGTGTTAGGAATACCCTTATTATTGGCATGTTTCAGCATTCAGCATGGAAAAAGGAAGAATGTAAGAAAATCAGAGAGAAGGAAAAACTATATGTTGACTTACAATATTCCCCCCATATATTCTACAGGTTAAACCTCTCTAGTCCAGAACTTTCTCATCTGACAACATCTATAATCTGGCATGATTTCAGTTAGCCGGACAACTGCTAATCATGGGTGCAGCCAAGTTTCCTGTGGTCTGATAAAGTTAGTTTACAGCCACGAGTCTTGGCTCTCAGTGTTCTCTGCTGTTTTTTAGCTCTAATTCACCCTCAAATGTCTTCTTAGAGCCTAGTAAGCTGTGGAAGTGTTTGTAAAACTGCTAGACAATAGTGACCTGCTGTGGTCTGGCAAATTCTCTTGTTTGGCAACAATCAGGTCCTAATGGTGCCGAACTAGAGAGGTTCAACCTGTTTTTTCATTTCTACTTTTTCATAGATCCTTTACTCTAAATATTTAGAAACAATTAATGTTTATGGTTCTATTTGCTGCTTTGATTCATTAGTACTAAGCATCAGCATTTACCTCCAGTGCACCATCTGACAATTCCATAAGTGATTTGGGAGCACCTGAGAGGAACAGGGGAAAAGGAGCTCCTGTTATAACTTGGGAGCAGCACCTGCTGGAGGTGGAGCCGCAGGGGCAGCAGAAGCATCAACAACCTCAGCAGCAGCAGCAGCAGTCTGAGGAGGGACAACACATCTCATCTGGAAAGGTCTAGCCCAGGGCAGAGAGCTGGGAGGTATCTTGAGAGCTCAGTTTGTTGTGGTGGGAATCCCCACTGAGCTTGTGGTTGGAGAGACACACCCACCACTTACAGGGGCCTTAACTGGAGCCTGGTGATGGGGGAGGCCCAGGCTCCCTAACTTCCCACCCCTGTCATCCCAAGGAAGTGGAAGCACTTACCTGCCAAGGTCGACTAAGCCACTGAGGCCTACCACTGCTTACTAGGCCACTGGGGTTGCCACTACTGACTAGGCCACTGAGACCTGACTGGCTCACTAGGCCTGACCTGGGGCTGCAGGGCCTGCTAATACTGCCCAGGCCACTGGGCCTGCGATTCCTGCCTAGGTCACTGAGGCCTGCCCTGGCCACTGGGCTTACTAATACTGACTAGGCCACTGAGGTCTGACCAGGCTGCTGGGTCAGATTCAGGGGATACAGACTAGGCCACTGGGGCCTGACGAGGCTATTGATTAAGTTTGCTGAGACTTGACTGTTGCTATTGATGAGGCCGCTACAGCCTGACTAGTATACAGACTAGACTGCTGAGGCCTGAAGTTAGTTTGTAAGTCCTTGGAAGAGACACGGGGCTGGAGGCCCTGCCACTCAGCTGGAAACTTATATTTCTAAAAAAGATGAGAGCTGAGATTCTGGAGAACAAGTAACAGCACAGGGTGGGTAATGGTATGCCATATTGGCCATGCCTACACTAGCCAAAAACTTCGAAATGGCCATGCAAATGGCCATTTTGAAGTTTACTAATGAAGCACTGAAATACATATTCAGCGCTTCATCAGCATGCGGGCGGCTGCGGCACTTCGAAATTGATGCGGCTTGCTGCCACACGGCTCGTCCAGATGGGGCTCCTTTTGTAAAGGACCCCGGCTACTTCGAAGTCCCCTTATTCCCATCTGCTCATAGGAATAAGGGGACTTCAAAGTAGCCGGGTTCCTTTCGAAAAGGAGCCCCGTCTGGACGAGCCGCGTGGCTGTGAGTCGTGTCAATTTCGAAGTGCCGCAGCCGCCTGCATGCTAATGAGGCACTGAATATGTATTTCAGTGCTTCATTAGTAAACTAGTGTAGACACGGCCGCTATAGAATAAGATATGGCTAGTGTAGACATGGCCACTATAGAATAAGATATGTCTATGGTATCTTGAAACAGTGCTCTTTAATATTTTTATTAAATCTAATGTATATTTGATTATAAAATTATATATTGCATATAGAGAAATATGTCAAATTTCAGAGTGACAGACTACCTACATATAAAGAAAAACAATAATGTATGCCCCATTTTATGCCCCATTTTAAGAACATGTTATGTGCTCCTAAACAATGTTTCCATAATGCCTTGATATTAAGAAGTCCACGTAGTTAGAGCCTTATTAAGAATTTGAGGTATTTTGTTTCAACTTTTATTTTTGTGTATTTATGAATAGTTACTGAGTATAATTTTCTTTGTGATTTTTATTTCTATTACTTACTTCCCTGTGTAACAGGGATTTGTACACGACTGTTTGGTGTTCCCTAGAAAAATGTATTTTACAATTATTTTGACTATAGATTTTTCTTGTCTCCTCCTGACTCTTCACATGTGGTTCTTCATCTTAGATTATACTTTCTTCTGTGCAGGGCAAAGTGTTCCTACATGCTAACACATTGGAAGTGCTTTGTAAAACGATTAGTGTAGTAAGGTCCCAACATTTGCGAAGGTTCCGTGTTCAGAACCCTCGCAAATGTTAAATTTCATGAATACTGTATGGCAGCTGCTCCTGCCCGGAGCCTGGCTGCTAGGGCTCCTGCTTGAGGCCCCGGGGGAAGTAGCAGCTGCCAGCACTCCTGCCTGGGGCCCCCGGGGAAGTGGCAGTGGCCAGCGCTCCCTGCCTGCGGCCCTGGGGAAGTGGTGGCTGCTGGCGCTCCATGCCCCAGAGCCCTGGGGAAGCAGTTGCTTGCGGCCTCTCATGAATAGTTGAATTTGTGAACCTTAGGTTCATGAACGTTGAGACCCTACTGTACAGTCATTAAAGTAGTGACAGGGCAAATCTTTCATTAGACAATTATAACAATAGCATTTAGACTTCGATTTAATGCTTCACTCCCTCTGTATGCAAAACTATAGTCAACTAAATGGGCAGCTAGTTGTTAATTTGATATGGGACATGAAGTTGTGCTGAAATAGAGCCAACGTATAAGGTATCTTGGGGCAGATGATATGGGATTTGTGGGAAAAAGGGGCTTTCAATATCTGGGGTACTTTCAAAAGGCCCCTGACTACATGAGCAGTGTGGTGTTTGAAAATGGCACTTCCAAAATGCGCACGACTGCCCTTATGTTAATGAGGCACTGCATATTCTTGGTATCACCTCATTAGCATCTTCCAAAGTGGCTCATTAACATACCCCTTTCAAAAGGCGGGGACTAGTGTAGCCACGGACTGTGTGTGTGATGTTCTTAAAACAGGGCTTACAAAAAGTATGGTTTTACCTTATTTATTATGGACTGTCTCGTATTTACATTCATAGCAGCCCTTCAACCACTGAATTTTTTACCAAATTTGAAAAAAATGGGTCTTCTTTTTATTTAGTTTTCAACCCCTGGGCTAGCCATAACATTAAGCCTTGGGAATTGCACCTGTGATGGGAGATTTCAGGCAGGTTTATTAATGTGCTACAGAACTTAGTAAGATTAAATGTTCTTTAACTAAAGGATTAAAATATACATTTACTTATATAATTACACTTATTTCTCATTGATTTTGGTGCACACACACACACACACACACACACACACACACACACAAACACGCACCCCCTGGTCTAAGGTAAGCAGCATAAATTATATTATTTAAGACTTAGACTTATGACTTCAAAATACCCAATACCAAAACTTCTATTTAAATTAAAATGCAACACTTTAGTCATCTACAGTCATCTACAGATGCAGGAACTTATTATGAACTGATTAATGCCCTTAGATAAAATAAAAATTCAATCTTCAGTTACATAGGTTATAAAATACTCAGGAGCCAATAACATTTATTATGCTTCTTTTTATGCCTGCAGCTCTAAGGTGGATTTGGCAACATTTGTTAATTAAATCTTTTATCCATGAATTGGGGAAAGCTGGTGAAATCAAAGGTAAACTTTTAATTGTCCTGAGCAAGAACAATTAATAGTGATATATCAAGGAAGATTCTAAATCAGCAGTAATTGGAATGACAGGCAGGACTTTGCTCCAACACTTCATTAAACTTCTATTTTTATGGGGATTTCTTCACTTCCACTGGAATGAACAAGTCAGTATGCATGACTTATTCTGCAATGAACTCTGATGAATTTTTCTGAGTACATTAAAATGAGTTGCATATTCTGTTAATCCAAAGAAACCCCTATACATACTGTGATAAACCCTCTGATGCACATGTAGGAAGGCAGGATAATGGGCATGAAGGACAATCATATATATGTATATATATAAATATATATTTTTGCTTGTCAGTAATAACTCTGAACTGCCTACAGCATTCATAGTGCCTCTTAAAAGTCAGGTATTGTATTGAATTTGAAATTCTCTTATGCTGAGCAGGGAAGGGAAAAAAAATCAAACACTTTTTGAATTGGGCCCAAATATCCAAGGTTAATTTTCTGAGAAAGCTGCAGCAGCTAGATAAGGCCGTCCCCTGCAAATTAGTTTTGCCTGCCTGGATTACAGCTAAATTTATGCAGCTTGCCTTATCCTTTCAGAAGCGCCTCTGAAGTGTCGTAATTAACTGGCACACATAAAGTGAGCAAATTTTCTGCTTGGTGGCAGCCATTTCTCATTTCATCTCAGTTCTAACCCAAATGGAAAGGTAGTTTCTTATTTTTACTGTTAAAACCTCTGCAATCCTCCAGTACTTCACCAGAAGCCTTTGAAAACAAACATAAAACAGCTTCAGAACAGAATTTTGATTGTAAAGGAGCATGAATACTGCCAAGGGAGCAGTGTGATAATGTTGCATAAAATTAAAATGTTTTTTTTTAATTTATTTTCATTTTTGGAGGTTCCACAATACCAGTGTTCATCAGAAACATTCTTTCTCTCTCTTTCTGCTTTTCTTTCAGCAGTCCATCCAAACTGTAGGCTAGAAAGCAGACCAGTGCTATATTTTTTGCATTGTGATGATAATATTTGTATGCTCTTCTCTTGACATAAAATGAGGCATGTTTCCTGTCTGTGTCTGAATATTGCCTTATGCTTGTAGGTTTTGTTTCCACATATCAATGCTATACTTTAAGAATTTCTTTGTTCAGTTTCTCTTCCTGGCTGATCAAAACATTTTGTTTCATTATTCCGGAAGAAATAGGTAAACAAAAAGTTAAAACATTTAAATTCTGCATACGTATGATTGTTAAACACAGCATGAGATCTGATGTAGTTGGGGCCTTTAACTGTATTGGTAACAAAATCAGGCCTTGTCATTGCTTTTTCTTTGCACTTTTGAGTGAGTTTCTTGCTTGAGATGGTCAACCTTGCAATTGTTACAATAACAGCCGGTGATTTTGCTTTATTTTTGAATACATTATTCTTTGAATATATGTCGCATTGTTTGCTCAGAACTTGCCGATTATTTGGTATTTTTCCAATAATTTATCTGACATATTCCATTCCAATCTTGCAATGAAATGTTTCAGAAATATTTTTCCCCTCTAATTTTCAGCCAGGCTATTAAAGGTATAAAAGCCTTGAAGATATCAGTGAGAATTTTTTTGTCTTAGACATCTTGATGAAAAGTTACATTTTCTTTGCTGTTACATGCTACCTATAATAATTTGGAAATTTCCTTTTATTCTTCCATTTAGGAAATTGTTTGTTTTTTTTGGCTCAATCTCAAAACTTCATGTTTCTGGTTATTCATTTAGGGGAGTTGCAGATACAGTACACAATATATTGTAAACAACTGTGTACTAAGCTTCCTCCATTTCAACTCACCTAGCTTGGTGCAAAATCTTTACACAGTATTTCTGCTCCCTGAAAATTGATATTAGAGCTCAACTGGGAATTTTCTACAGTCTGTTTTCACTCAGGAGTTTTCAGCTATGTCAAACACAAAAGCTCTTACCGTGCCTGTAAGTACATCAACAAGTATGACACAGTGTGTTATGTGTGTAGGGCATACCCCATACACTAAATCTCCTAACAACTGAATAACAGCAGCAGGACTTTGCTCTCAGTTACACTGAATTAAATCCTGAGTACCTCTATTGACTTCAGATGAATTGCTCAAGACTGACAGACATGTAATAACTGATCAGAATGTGGCCCTTGCTTGCAATTCTAAACATTTTCTTACCACTGACAGTCATTTCATTGCTCTGATATGTCGGTAGGTGTGTAAACAAAAAAAGAGCATTACATGAGCTTTCTGTGTTTGTATTTGTTAAGTCAGAAAGGGAAAAAATTGCATGTTGTCAAATTTTTTTTTCATTTTCATGAAAGTACTAAAATATGCCAGTAACTGAATCTGTCACCAGGGCTCCACAATATAGAAAGTTGAAGTGTGAAAACAGGGAAAGCTGAGCTGACTTTTATACCCTGTACAATCTGAAATCTTCCTCTAGAATCTGAGTGCAGCTGAGCCTAGCTAGGTCTGAGCAGAATCAGATACATAAGTGGTACAATGCCTGATGAATAGAAGTCTTTAAACCAGGAAGCCCACCAGAAAACAGCAGGAATTAATGTTGGTGTACTTTAGGATTGGGGTGTATGGGGTGTACAGGGAGGGGTAGTACCTCTGTTGGAGGGACTTGTTGCACCCCTTCGGGGGTAGTCCGTCCACTTTGGTCCCCGCCTGTCACTCAGCTCTCACTTGTGGCTCCAAGTAGCTGCAGCATGTGCAGCGGCCACACCCTGCGCAACGGCTTTGACAGGCCGGCCAAACCAGGTGAGTGTAACCGATGGGGCTCAAACCCTCGGTGAACTTTCGGATGTGCCTACCCAGCATGCGAAGTCAGTTCTGGTGGACTGGGCGGAAGAGATCATTTAGATCCAACGGCCAAGAAGGCAGTTCTGCAACGCTTTGTGGAAAGTGAAGGGCTTGACAAGGCACAAAAGATGTCAAGGCCATCCACTGCAACCAAAGAAGTTACCAGTCGTGATGATTCCACGTACCACTGGCGCCTGGCTTCCAAGGTCAAGAGAGTGGGATTGCTCCCATGCAACAGCTCTACCACTTAAAAAGCTTTCACGCACAGGTCCTGTGCAAATCATCACATGATCACATCACCAAGTCCTGCAGCGATGGGGGAGGGGTGAAGCTACAGGTGGAGGTTACCACTGGGAGTCGTAGTCCCAATACCGTACGTAGGTGGCCTGTGGACAAGTGGTTGTCCAGCTCTGTACCTGGGGCAGCAGAGTTGCCCAGCAGTATCCCAGGCGTCTGAGCAGTCCTCTTTAGGACAGCACTGCTCACCCTAGTAAGGGAGGGGCCTAGAAAAGGTGGCCTAAAAATTGCCTGCCCTACAACAATAACTGGCCAGCAAGCTGCGGCTGGCAGTTCAAACCTACTTGCGGTCAAAACCAAAAGAAAAATTTGAGAAAACTTACCATTGGTGTATGGAATGTTTGTACTCTCATGGATCGAGAAGCTATTGCAAGACCTGAGAGAAGGACAGTTCTCATTTCTCATGAACTAGCCCGCTGTAACATCAATATGGCAGCATTAAGTGAAACAAGATTGGCTGGGGAAGGTTTCTTGAGTGAACCAGGAAGTGGCTATACCTTTTTCTGGAAGGGAAAGACTGAGACAGAGGATAGAATACATGGAGTCGGTCTGGCAATAAAAACCTCATTGATGCGTCAGTTCCCAGACCTTCCAGTGGGTATCAATGAAAGATTGCTGAAACTACTCTGCCCACTAAATGCCAAACGTCATGCCACCATCATCAGTGCATATGCACCCACTCTAACATGCCCTGACAACTCAAAGGAACAATTCTATGAAGATCTCAACAGACTGATCAAGGCCACACCTGCAACAGACAAACTACTCCCACTTGGAGATTTCAATGCCCGAGTCAGGGCTGACAACGAGAACTGGAAAGGAGTAACCGGACCACACGGTGTAGGCAGAATGAACAACAATGGACTACTCCTTTTGAGCCTTTGTTCTGAAAACGACCTGATTATTACCAACACTCTGTTCTGACAAGCGGATAAATACAAAACGACGTGGATGCACCCTAGGTCTAAACAGTGGCATCTGGTAGACTATGCCATTGTCAGAAGGTGAGACATCCGAGATGTACTGATCACCAGAGTAATGTGAGGCGCAGAGTGCTGGACAGATCACAGATTAGTCAGGATGTCTCTTCAACTTTACATCGCCCCCTCTCGGCACAAATGCCTTAAGCATGTGCGACCTGCTTTTAAAGTAGCCAAACTGAAGGATGCCCAATGCTTCAACAATTTTCAGAAGAGCCTTGATGACAAATTAACATCCCACGGTCAACTGACCGGTAATGTAACCAAAAAGTGGGATCAGTTCAAGCAGATAGTGACTGACACAGCAATAACATCGCTTGGACCAAAGAAAAGAATACATCAGGACTGGTTTGATGAGAACCAAGAAGAAATATGTTTAGCACTGGAAGTAAAGAGAAAAGCCTTTATTGAATGGCAGAATGACCCCTCCTCAGCCTCCAAATGGGACCACTTCAAGCACCTTCAGAGCAAAACACAGAAAGACCTCTGTCAGATGCAAGACAGCTGGTGGGACAGCAAAGCAAAAGAAATCGAGCACTATGCTAAGACCCACAACTCAAAGATGTTCTTTAGTGCTGTTAAGACTGTCTATGGACCTTCTAAACCAAGGACTACCCCATTGCTCCCATCAGACAACACAACGCTGGTCAAAGACAAAGAGGGCATCAACGAAAGATGACGAGAACACTTTAGCAACCTCCTTAACAGACCATCAATCATGAATAATAATGTCCTCAATGAAATTCCACAACAACCCATCCTGACAGATCTTGACTTTCTGCCCACTATAGATGAGATTAAGAAAGCTGTTAGCAAGATGAGTTCAGGAAAAGCTCCTGGAAAAGATGGGATACCAGCAGAGATATATAAAGTGGCAAGTCCAGCAGCACTAGCAGCGTTCCATAGCGTGATCATCAGCATCTGGGAGGATGAAAACATACCACAGGACCTCCACGATGCTATTATTGTCTCCCTTTTCAAGAATAAAGGCAGCAAAGCAGAATGTGGAAACTACAGAGGCATAGCCCTCCTCTCCATTGGAGGGAAGACCATCACCCACATCATCTTGAACCGCCTAATAGCCAGTATTTCTGAGGCAAATCTACCTGAAAGTCAATGTGGTTTTCAACCTGGCCGGAGCACAACCGATATGGTGTTTGCTGTCAGACAAATACAAGAGAAGCGCATTGAACAGAACATGCACCTGTATGCTGTCTTCATAGATCTGACAAAAGCATTCGATACTGTCAACAGGGAAGCCCTTTGGACCATTCTAATACGACTTGGCCGCCCAAGAAAATTTGTCCAGATTATATGCCTTTTCCATGACGACATGACAGGTGAAGTACTGTCTGATGGAGCCTCATCAGCCCCCTTCAGCATCACCAATGGCATGAAACAAGGATGTGTTCTCGCTCCTGTCTTATTTAACCTGTTCTTTGCATGCGTCCTTAACCATGCAATGAAAGATCTGGACCGAGGTATATACTTGAAATACCGGCATGACGGTTCACTTTTTGACCTCTGTCGCCTGAATGCAAAGACTAAGACAGTGCAGGAACTCCTTTCTGAGGCACTCTTTGCTGACGAGTGTGCCCTTATGGCTCACACTGAAAACAATCTTCAGCACATTGTTAACAAGTTTGCTTTGGCCTCGCAACTTTTTGGACTATCTATCAGCCTCAGAAAGACAGAAGTTCTCCATCAACCTGCACCTGGATCAAATGCTCCTGTCCCGAGTATCTCCATTGACAGCACTCAGCTTAAAGTAGTGGAGAACTTCAAATACCTGGGTAGCGTCATATCCAGTGATGGATCATTGAATAATGAGATCAACGCGCGAATATCCAAAGTGAGCCAGGCACTTGGCTGTCTGCGTGTCAAAGTTCTAAACCACCATAACATCCAGATGTCAACAAAACTGCTTGCATACAGATCTGTTGTTCTCTCATCTCTTTTGTATGGGTGCGAAACATGGACACTATATAGGCGTCACATCAAGCAGCTCGAAGCATTCCACATGCTCTGCCTCCATAACATCATGAAAATCCGCTGGCAAGACAAAGTGCTCAATCTTGAGGTCCTCGAGAAAGCCCAGGTGACAAGCATTGAAATGATGATTATGAAGTCACAACTACGTTGAACCGGTCATGTCAGCTGCATGGATGCCAACAGAATCCCACACCAGCTTCTGTATGGTGAACTCTCCCAGGGCATCCAGGGTATAGGTTGTCCACGGAAATGCTACAAGGATACCATCAAAGCCAATCTGCAGTACAGCAGTATCAAACTTAGGGACCTTGAGGACAACACCAGTGACAGAACACAGTGCCGTGCAACA
The DNA here is from genome assembly GCF_033958435.1 of Carettochelys insculpta. NCBI lineage: Eukaryota > Metazoa > Chordata > Testudines > Carettochelyidae > Carettochelys > Carettochelys insculpta. The sequence continues at coordinate 228,001,343 of NC_134138.1, forward strand.
GTCAGAAATACCTGCATTGCCTTTGAGGAAGACCACTGCCGGCGTCGACAAGAGGCACGCGAACGACATCACAGAGCATCAGCAATGCACAACCCACAGATTGCAAACTTCCTATGCACCATCTGTGGCAAAATGTGCACCTCTCAAATTGGCTTATACAGTCACCAGAGGGCATACCATGAGACCAATAACATGATCTGCACAGATTTGTCATCATCGGATCAATGGACTACCATTAATTACTTTAGGATTCAAAACCATTAGCCTCTGAGCACTCAGGGGTTGTTCGTGCAATCCCTGCATAACTTGAGTTTTCCTGCAAGGGGAGGGGATCCAGGAATCACCAGGGCTGGTCAGTTTCCTGGCTCTCAGAGTGACAGGAGCTGGGAACCAGGGCAGTCTTGCGGGGCTGGGAAACTGATCACCTCATGGATGGTCAGTTTCATATTCCTGCCATTGCACGTGAGGGAACCAGGCTAAGAGCCTTCTCCCTCTCTTCTCCCAGCTTAAGGGCTATCAGACAGCTGCATGTCTGAGTGGAGGGAGGGAGAAGGCTCCAGCTGCAAGGGTGTGGGTCTCCCAGCCTCTTGGCCAGGGACCCCACGGCTGGCTCTTCTTCAGCTGCAGGTCTCCCCACCCCCGGCCAGGGACCCCGCTCATATAAGCGGGGGGAGTTCACTCTTATAGGCAGTGTCAACACTAGCCCAAATCTTCGAAGTTGGAAGCTAATATAGACAAAGACTGTGACTTATATTTAGAATCAAATCAACTTGAATTTCACAATTAAAAATGAAAAATGTCACACTGAACTACTCAGGAATAAGATACCGATCACAAAATTAATCACAAAGTGTATTCATTATTAATCTGTTTCCCAACTAATTATTAACTCATCCATACGGGGATCCTTTTTGAAAGGACCCTGGGAACTTTGAAATCCCCTTTTTCCTATCTGCTGATAGGAATAAGGGGTTTTTGAAGTTGGTGGGGTCCTTTTGAAAAGGAGGCCCGTCTGGACGAGCCCTGTGGCAGCGAGCCACAGCAATTTCGAAGTGCCATGGCCGCCCGCATGCTAATGAGGCGCTAAATATGTATTTCAGTGCCTCATTAGTAATCTTCAAAATGGCAATTTGCAAGGCCATTTTGAAGATTTGGGCTAGTGTATAAATAGTCATAAGCTGCGTCTACACGTGCACGCTACTTCGAAGTAGCGGCACCAACTTCGAAATAGCGCCCGTCGCGTCTACACGCATCGGGCGCTATTTCGAAGTTAACTTCGACGTTAGGCGGTGAGACGTTGAAGTCGCTAACCTCATGAGGAGATAGGAATAGCGCCCTACTTCGACGTTCAACGTCGAAGTACGGACCGTGTAGACGATCCGCGTCCCGCAACGTCGAAATTGCTGGGTCCTCCATGGCGGCCATCAGCTGGGGGGTTGAGAGATGCTCTCTCTCCAGCCCCTGTGGGGCTCTATGGTCACCGTGGGCAGCAGCCCTTAGCCCAGGGCTTCTGGCTGCTTCTGCAGCAGCTGGGGATCTATGCTGCAGGCACAGGGTCTGCAACCAGTTGTCAGCTCTGTGTATCTTGTGTTGTTTAGTGCAACTGTGTCTGGGAGGGGCCCTTTAAGGGAGCGGCTTGCTGTTGAGTCCGCCCTGTGACCCTGTCTGCAGCTGTGCCTGGCATCCCTATTTCGATGTGTGCTACTTTGACGTGTAGACGTTCCCTCGCTGCGCCTATTTCGATGTTGGGCTGAGCAACGTCGAAGTTGAACATCGACGTTGCCGGCCCTGGAGGACGTGTAGACGTTATTCATCAAAATAGACTATTTTGATGTTGCAACATCGAAATAAGCTATTTCGATGTTGGCTGCACGTGTAGACGTAGCCATAGTGAATAAAGGTAGGTATATTATGTTCCTCGTTTTAGCGAGTACTCATTAGTAAAGTACTTGTTAAACAAGAGATGAGTGTAAATCAAAAGATCTGGTTATTATTCTGCATGCACTAACTGCTAGTGAAAATTTTGGCGGCCACCCTCAAAACTTCTGGACTATGATTGGATAGATTATTGATAACATTATGTGGTTACTGCATTACGATTGTTGTAGTTATTAATTAGTTGGGGAACAGATTAATTATGAATACATTTTGTGACTAATTTTGTGATCTGTATCTTATTCCTGAGTAGTTCAGTGTGACATTTTTCATTTTTAGATGTGAAATTCAAGTTGATTTGATTCAAAATATGTCACAGGCTTTGTCTACACTGGTTCCCAACTTCGAAGGGAGCATGGTAAGTAGGGTGTTAGGAGATTACTAATGAAGTGTTGTGGTGCATATGCAGCACTTCATTAAGCTAATTCTCCCTCACGGCAACTTCAAAGCAGCAAACTTCAAAGTGCCGGCTTGCCGCTTCAAAGTTGCCACGGGGGAGAATTAGCTTAATGAACTGCTGCATATACACCGCAGCACTTCATTAGTAATCTCCCAACACCCTACTTGCCATGCTCCCTTCGAAGTTGGGAGTTGGTGTAGACGCTGCCGCCTCGTATGGTTCTGTTTCCTGGCTGGATGAGAATCTGATTTCTGGTACAAATAGTCCTGACCGCAAAGTCTATAAATAGTTTGAAATGTCTCCTTCAATGACACTACTTTTGCAAACTCTTCTGCCAATAAGCACATTCATTAAAACATTGGTGGAGCACAAAGCAAATCTGGGAACAAAGACACTCAAAGCAAATTTATTAAAAATAATGAGATAAATATTAGTGGTAAATGATTTGTATGAAATCAGCTGTACTGCATAATTTTTTTTGCTGAGTGGAGAAAATCCAGAAGAAAATTAAGACTATTTATGAAGCTAATCACATTTTAAATATGTAAAAAAGCACATAGGATATTGTTATTTTTTAACCAATGCTCACAAAGTTTTGTGATAGAAATAATATTAGTGTTAGCAGGAATAGCCACAGACACATAGGCTATGTCTACACTACAGCAATCTGTGGACAGACATTGCTATTGGAAGAGATCTAACAGCAAAACATCTGTCAACAGATTGTGTCTACACATAAAAGCAGATTGAAAGAGCAATTCACTGTGTCGACAGAGAGTAGCCAGACTGCCTGGCCCTCTCTCAACAGAATGGCTGAGCAGAAGCTTAGCACACAGGGCTCCCCAGGGTTTGTCTAAACTTGCATTCCTCTTTCGAAAGAGGGAGAAAAATGAGGGAAATTGAAAATGCAAATGAGGTGCATATTTGCATATTCAGCACCTCATTTGCATATTCTTATTTTGAAAGAGCTTCTTGCAAAAGAAGAAAACCAATGTAGACGCTGCTTTTTTGGAAGTAAACCCCATCTTCGAAAGAATCCTTCTTCCCATTAAATAAAAGGAAGAAGGATTCTTTCGAAAATGGGGTTTACTTTTGAAAGAGCAGTGTCTACATGGGTTTTCTTCTTTATAAAAAAGCTCTTTTGAAATAAGAATATGCAAATGAGGAGCCAAATGTGCAAATATGCACTGCATTTGCCTTTCCAATTTCCCTCATTTGCACACCTCTTTTGAAAGAGGAATGCAAGTGCAGATGCACCCCCGGTGAACCGGAAGCTTGGTCTGTCAACAAAAGGGCTCCAGAGCACCGTCACGGCACTTTTGTTGACAGAACTCTGTCGACAGAACCATTATTTCTCAACGCAGAGAGGGGATAGTCTGTCTGGGAAAGTCCTCTGTTTTGTCACAACACTGTGGACAAAATGCCTTTTGTGTGTACACACTTCCTGAGTTTTGTTGACAAAAGCCCAGTTTTTTGACTGATTAATGATCTCAGTTCAGGGTTCAGTATCCCCAAGCTCAAATGACAATAAATCTTTGGTAGGAATTTTTAACGTAACTGAAGTATTTTGAATGTCATAGTCATAATTCTCCTTCTAATTCTGAAGTGTATTTTTAAGACTTCTTCCCCCCATGAGGTTTTATAAAAGTGCAAGGCTAGTGTATGGTTAAAAGCCATTAATATATTTATTAGTTTTGTATATATTCAGTATGTGTCATATAAACACTACTTCTTGATCTGATGTGTTTCTTTTCTCAGATGTATGTGGACTATGTAGGAGACTTAATTAGCATTAACCTGAAGAGCTCTTGCATTTCATATTATTCTGATGAGCTCAAATACCAAGCACAATTGGGTACTGTTATACATATAAAAAAACTTGGATTGCTTAGTAATCTATACCAGCCCTTTAAACATAAGAGTAAAAATATTGCTGATATTTGTCAAGTTTTTCATGGAGTGATGAAAAAAAAAAAAAAGAATCCAAGCAACCCAGTTGCTTACATTTAATTCAAATTAAACCTTAAATGGATAACTGATACAAGTATAAAACTAATGAATAAAAATCCTGTTTACCAATTAGTTAAATCCAATTAAAGCTTAAGCTGATAATTGTATAAATCTCTGAAGTGGAAAAGAAAAAAAGTGCTCAGAGCTGAAATCTATAGAATGTGTTGAAAGATACATTTATTGGAAACCTGCTACTGCGTAGCATGGAGGCAATGAGGGACTATGAGCCAAATATAACTCTGGTTTAATTCTAATGAACTTGGTGTTACAGCAAGGCTGATTTTTAGTCCATTGTAGTGAGGATGTTTGCCAACCCGGGAAACCTACAAAGCTGAGGGGGGAGTTGGCACACAGCTTTCCACGCAGGCTCATCCTTGATGGACTAACAGCCATTTGGATGGAGAATGTGGTATTTCCAGATATTAAAAATCCAAGCTAGCTAGTTAGCATCTACAGTGTTTGAATGTTATTTCCATTATTATCCTTCCAGAAAGGCCAGCTTGACACCTATGGGTTGGGTTGAGTAATTGGGAAATAGAAAGAAACCATATGTGTTCTACATACCTTTGAGCGTTCCTTGACCTTTTCTCTGTCCCTGACCCCTGTTTTGCCAAAAGAATAGGACTCATTTGTTTTTGTTTTGTTTTGTTTTTTTTCATTAGGCAGTAGGCTCAGGCAAATATTAGTCTGACTGTTGGTGAAACAAAAGTTATAATTGATGCAGTAGACGTGCGGCTACAGTGACCCTTTATGCATTCTGGAGTATAATTATCGTAAGTCACTGATTTCTGGGCTGCTTTTGAAAGTCCTTGTAAAAGTTAACTCACAGAAACAGGTCATGATGCCACAGCTCCATCACATCAGCTATCATTTATTCAACAATAAAAATAGGCACCATGCTTGACTTCCTATATAATGCTAAGTGCTTTAACAGTCAAAACCTGTTGGTGAAAATACAACATCGGCAAGGACAAAAACGCCCCAGAAACAAACTTGTAAATAACTTCCCCCTGTGATGATTTAGAGATAATTGAAGTTAAAATTTAATATATTTTGTTGCATTCATGATCCAGACACAGCACTTTTCTTTTAATTCAAATACAGTATGAATACTACTTTTATAAATTGTTTCCCATCATCAGTGGTTCTACCACATAGCAGAGATCTTACAGCTATGGCTTTCTTTGTGGTGTTAAATGATGTTGTTTTATTACACTCATGAAAATAGGACATTATCCTAATTACTGCCACTAGCCCTTTTTCCCTTTGGGCTGTGTCTACACTGGCACCCCCCTTCTGGATGGCGCATGGTAATGAGTGCAGCAGAAGAGGCAAATGAGGCACGGATTAAAATATCTCCTTCCTCATTTGCATATTCCCACAAGATCTTGCTTCTGGAAGATCCCCTTCCAGAAGCAAAAGCTGCTATATATACAGGGTTCCTTCGAAAGCAAATGGGGGTACTTCTGAAGGAAACCCCCACTTCCAGAAGACCCTCATTTCCAGCTTGTGTTGTGCTCATTACCATGCTCTTTCCAGAAGGAGGGGGGCAGAGTAGAGGTGGCCTTGAAGATTCATGGTACTCACTTTTTCATTGGCTAAGCTGTGAATTGAGGAACACACTCATGCAGATAGCAAATTATGGTAGAACTCCTGTTGTCCTCCAGTGTGGGATGCCCAAGGCTTGGGCCCAGCAGTGCAGGATGTGCAAGTATTGCACCCCACTTAACTCTCTCCTCAGTAACAGGCCAGGCAGTAGTTGGGGTAGATGTAAACAGGAAAGGGAGCTGTCAGCACACCAGGCCAACAGGAGAGAGAGAGAAAGAGAGAGAGAGAGATGCTAGGGAGTCATTTTTTAAAACAGAAGAGGGAGTTGTGCTTTCTCCTGCCTGCCCTTAGTTTAATTACTGCGAGATGGAATCTGTGCTCTGTTGGTCCAAATTCACCAGCTAGCACAGGTGAGGGGAAGCCGAGAGAGTTGTAATTTGTCACTAGCATAGGCTAGCTGCAAATTACATTCTCTTCTTCCCCTACCCACTTCATCCTTGCAAGCAAACGGAAAATGAAGAGGGAATTGTGACTCGTGTGTGCTTCTGTAGTGCAGTCCTTTTAGGACCGTTCCTCTGCTCAGGGTTACGCCTAACGTCATCATCTAGCCCCTAAGAGTCTGCCTGTGCTGCTATAGTAAACCTGCCTGGTCGTCTGGCTCAGGCTAATGAGATTTGGACTGCAGGGCTACAGAACTTCAGTGTAGACATTTGGGCTTAAACTAGAGCCTTGACTTTGAGACCTTCTCACTTTATGGAGTCTTAGAACCCAGGCTCCAGCCCTAGGAACATTGGCAACCTTGGAGTTATACGTAAATAAAATGCCAAAAGTGGATCTACCACTAAAACTCTTCCACCTACAAAATGTTATTGTTTGGGATTCTACTCTAAAATGCTTCAAAAAGGCCGGCAGCTGGACATGTGGAGGCATCTTATTTTTGATAGCAAAGAATATCATAGATAAAAAGTGAAAGCAAATAGCACTCCCAGCTGTAGATGACTCGTTCCACATGATAGGAAAGATAGTCATTACTGGTATATCCAACGCAAATACAGTGATTATTGCGTCACTTGGTTTCTTTTGTCACATCAGCAGAGGAAATTAAAAAAACAAGTTCAGCATGCTATCAAAACTGATGAAGATATATCTGGTGAAGTCCTGTGTCTACTGAGGTCATTGACTTTAATGAGTCTAGAATTTGATTAATTTCTTATTAATATTATTAGTAGTAATAATGCATTTTAAGGTCTAGGAGCCCTAGTCAAAAACCAGGACCCCATTAAGGTTGGAGTTGTAAAATATGGAAGGAGGCTGGAGACATGCTGCCTTGTTCTCTGGTTTTCCAGGGCCAGAGGTGGGGCTGGACCATGCTGCCCAGCTCTCTGGTGCCTAAGGACTGTGGGAAAGGCATGAGAGCATTAGCCTAGGGAACGAGTGCACAGAGGTGGAGCCTCAGGTAGAAGGGGTGGGACTGAGGGCAATCCTCCAGGGATGCTCCTTCTAACCATGCTATAATCCAGGGGTCAGCAGTCCTCACACGGGTGCCGAGAGTGGCATGTGAGCCAATTTTCATCAGCATGCAAGGTGGGAGATTGCTCAAAGCCATAATGCCTGTGGATTAGAGAAAGACCAGCCAATGTTACCAACCACCACCTAAATGGTAAAGCTCTGCACCTTCATTTATTTATTAATAAGGCTGTTGTAAGTAGGACTATCAGTGGCTTTAAAAAGTATCACAAGCACTCAGACCACACATAGAGGTCAAAAGGACAAATTTCAGCACTCCGCCTTGGAAAGGTTGCTGAATCCTGCTGTAATCAAATCTTTTACTGTCTTATAGAATCATAGAATATGAGGACTGGAAGGAACCTCGAGAGGCCACTGAGTACAGCCCCGTTCCCCGATGGCAGGACCGAGTACTGTCTAACCCATCCCTGATAGACATCTATCTAACCTGTTCTTAAATATCTCCAGTGATGGAGATTCCACAACCTCCCTTGGCAATTTATTCCACTGTTTGACCACCCTGACAGTTAGGAACTTTTTTCTGATGTCCAACCTAAACCTCCTCTGGTGCAGTTTAAGTCCATTGCCTCTTGTTCTATCCTCAGAGGCCAAAAAGAACAAGTTTTCTCTCTCCTCCTTATGACACCCTTTTAGATACCTGAAAACCACTGTCATGTCACCCCTCAATCTTCTCTCTTCCAAACTAAACAAGCCCAATTCTTTTAGCCTTTCTTCATAGGTCAGTTTTGCTAGACCTTTAATCATTCTTGTTGCTCTTTTCTGGACCCTCTCTAATTTCTCCACATCTTTCTTGAACTGCAGTGCCCAGAACTGGACAGAATACTCCAGCTGAGGCCTAACCAGCGCAGAGTAGAGTGGAAGAATGACTTCTCGTATCTTGTTCACAACACACCTGTTAATACATCCCAGAATCATGTTTGCTTTTTTTGAAACAGCATCACACTGTTGACTCGTATTTAGCTTATGGTCCACTATAATCCCTAGATCCCTTTCTGCTGTAGTCATTCCTAGACAGTCTGTCTCCATTCTGTATGTGTGAAACTGATTGTTCCTTCCCAAGTGGAGCACTTTGCATTTATCCTTATTAAACTTCATCCTGTTTACTTCAGACCATTTCTCCAATTTATCCAGATCATTTTGAATTATAACCCTATCCTCCAAAGCAGTTGCATCACCTCCTAGCTTGGTATCATCTGCAAACTTAATAAGCGCACTTTCTATGCCAATATCTAAATCGTTGATGAAGATATTGAACAGAACTGGTCCTAACACAGACCCCTGTGGAACCCCACTTGTTATACTTTTCCAGCAGGATTGAGAACCATTAAGAACTATTCTCTGGGTATAGTTATCCAGCCAGTTATGCACCCACCTTATAGTAGCCTCATCTAAATTGTATTTGCCTAGTTTTTTTAATATCATGCGAGACCGTATCAAATGCTTTACTAAAGTCTAGGTATACCACATCTACCGCTTCTGCCCTATCCACAAAGCTCGTTATCCTATCTAAGAAAGCTATCAGATTAGTTTGACATGATTTGTTCTTTACAAATCCATGCTGGCTGTTCCCTATCACCTTACCACTTTCCAAGTGCTTGCAGATGATTTCTTTAATTACTTGTTCCATTATCTTAAGTTAAGTTGACTGGCCTGTAGTTTCCTGGGTTATTCTTATTCCCCTTTTTATAGATGGACACTATATTTGCCCTTTTCCAGTCTTCTGGAATCTCTCCTGTCTCCTGTGATTTTCCAAAGATGATAAATAAAGGTTCAGATATCTCTTCTATCAGCTCCTTGAGTATTCTAGGATGTATTTCCTCAGGCCCTGGTGACTTGCAGACATCTAATTTTTCTAAGTGATTTTTAACTTGTTCTTTTTTTATTTCAACTTCTAAGCCTACTCCTTTCCCACTAGCATTCACTGTGTTGGGCATTCCTTCATCAGACTTCTCAGTGAAGACCGAAACAAAGAAGTCATTAAGCATCTCTGCCATTTCCAAGTTCCCTGCTACTGTTTTTCCCTCCTCACTGAGCAATGGCCCTACCCCGTCCTGGTCTTCCTCTTGTTTCTAACATATTTATAAAAAGCCTTCTTGTTTCCCTTTATGCCTGTAGTTAGTTTGAGCTCATTTTGTGCCTTAGACCTTCTTATCTTGCTCCTGCACCCTTGTGCTGTGTGCCTATATTCATCCTTTGTAATTTGTCCTTGTTTCCATTTTTTATATGATTCCTTTTTTATTTTGAGATCATGCAAGATCTCCTGGTTAAGAGAAGGCAGTCTTTTGCCATATCTTCTATCTTTCCTACGCAGAGGGATAGCTTGCTTTTGGGCCCTTAATAATGTCCCTTTGAAAAACTGCCAACTCTCCTTAGCTATTTTTCCCCTCAGTTTTGCTTCCTATGGGACCTTAACTACCAGCTCTCTGAGTTTACCCAAATCTGCCCTCCTGAAATCCATTATCTCTCTTTTGCCGTTTTCCCTTCTACCCTTCCTTAGAATTGTGAACTCTGATTTCATGATCACTTTCACCCAAGCTACCTTCGACTTTCAAGTTCTCTACCAATTACTCCCTATTTGCTAAAATCAAATCTGGAACAGCTTCCACCCTGGTAGCTTTTTGAACCTTTTGGAATAAGAAAACGTCTCCAATGCAATCCAAGAACTTACTGGATAGTCTGTGCCCTGCTGTATTAGTTACCCAACACATCACAGACCTCTGGCACAGTTCCAGGACCTCATTGTAAACTAGAGGTATGCCTGTGTGGAAAGTCAGGGCATGACAAGCCAGGAAGTGAATCTACAGCCCTCTAGCCCGCTGTGTAGTGACTCTTCATGCGAACTCTGCTGTGGCACAGTAATGGTTCCAAAGTGTGTTTTGACCTATTGCTCTTTCAGATTTATAGTGCACAGCAGTAGGGTCCACATGGCAGGTTAGTTTGTGATCACAAAATGATCCCTAATATCATTCTTTAATTTCCATTTTATCTCACAGTTATCCATGTAATTTATTTTCTAAAATTATTCAGATGCTCCATATTCAAGGAAGACAAAGGAGGGGAAATAAAAAACAAACAAACCAAGGCCTCTAATAAGCAAAGCCTCCAATGCAGCTGAAGGCTTAAGCTTCTAATATCTCAAATATATAAAATAATTTGTCTGATTTATTACCAGTGAAAGCATGCTGGTTGTTGTTAATGTCCTCTAATTCTTGACTGACTAAATTTTTTATCAGTCATTCCGTTATTTTGTCTGGAATCAATGTCCAGTTATCTCTGTAATTACATGAGTCATCTTGTTTACCTTTTTAGAATATTGGCACAATTGTGGCTTCCAAGTCTATTGGAATTTTCCCAGTTTTCTGAGATTTATTAAAAAACAATATTGAGACTCCAGGGAGCTCCATAGTCAACACTTAAAATTATCGGTTGAAAGTTATTCATCCTGATTCATTTCTCAGAGGATTAGTAAATGATTTCAAAAGCATCATGTAAATATGGATGCTTTCGGTCCTGGAGAAATTTGTCTATGGAAGCAAGATGTGAGCGAGCTCTCCTCTGACATCTGGTGGTGAGCTGGGGAAAAAGCCTTCATGATCAAACTGTATTTACATAAACACACCTCCTTTGCCTAGGTGTGCCAACAGAAGGAGCTGCCCTTCCAAAACGATCAGTTTTGGCTGGTGTTGGGCTACGGTCATTCCAGTTTTGAAATGCAGGGGTAATGGAATGTTTTTCTGATGTAAAAGGCAGTGGAAGTGGCCTTTGCCCATTGTGAGTTGGTCACCTCAACTGAACTTTATTTGCGAAGCAGGGATAAGGGATGCCTAATGCCAGTGAAGGTGAAAATGGGTGTGGATAGCAGTTTGTATGTGGTGATGTAGGCTGTACCTAAAGAGTCTTAGGGTAAGATTAACACGTTTTTTGGCTAGAAAATATCTGTAATGTAGACCAGCTTAATGCTCCTAACGACAGTCATGAACTGAGATTTCAACACCTCCACCTACATCTGGTATGAGGTGGGTTACATTTATGGCTTTTGAACTTTGCTCATTTGCCCTTTTCCCCTTTAATAGACCCTCAGCTCCAGCATACTTTATCTTGTTAAAACACCTTTTGCTTTTTGTTAAACATTTGCTGTAACAAAACCTTTCAATCTTTAATGTAGACTAGCCTTTAGATGGTGTTTGATGCTCCCAGTCTTTTCTGTGTGATGTGATCGCTAAACATGAAATCACTGATAAACAGGTGTAGTTGTTGAGTCTGAGACCTGATGTGGGACTGTGTTGCAGTGAAAGATATTTCCCGATGAAGTTCCCCTCTACCAGCTGCAATTGTTGAAAGCTGGGGCAAGTGGTGGAATCTCAGGCTATGTCTACACTGCCGTGTTGTTCTTGAATAAGCTATTCCAGAAGAGGTATTTTGGAATAGCTTATTCCAAGATAGTGCAGCTACACACAAAATCCATTTCGAAACAGCACTCACCTATTTTGAAATAGAGTGTCTACACACAGTAGAGACTATTTTGAAATAGAGCCAGTGGTCACACTATGGCTTATTTTGAAATAGGTGCTGTTGGGTATCTATGACTTATTTCAAAATAAAGCAGCACATTTGTGTTGTGTAGATGCTCGCAGTTATTTTGAAATAGCAGCTGTGTAGACATACCCTCAGAGTGCGCCAGCAGAGTAACTGAGCAGTGGTGACATGTGAATGATGGAAGCAGCAGCGGTAGAATGAATGGCAGTGGTGAACAGTGCCACAGTAAATGATGGCCCCTGTGAGTTGTTTACAAAGTCTGCAGCAGAGCTCAATATCTTCCTCCCCCAAGGGGTAGTTGTATTAGTTTGTAACTTCACCAGAGACAAGCAGTTCTGTAGACCTTCAAGACTAACAAATTTATTTATTAGGTAATGAGCTTTTGTGGGTAGAAAAGTGGGTCCTACCCACAAAAATTGACTACCTAATGAATAATGTTATTAGTTTTTAAGGTGCTACAGAACTGCTTGTTTTTCCTCCCCCAAGTGGCTCATATGAACTCTGGGTCTTTGCAGACTGCAGCTGTGAATTAGGTACAGTGGTGGGGCTGGGTAATGGCAGGTTACAGGAACATTTGTTGGACTTCGACATTACAGCTTGAGAAACCATGGCAAAAGGCACTGCCCAGCATACTCTGGGTTTGCACATAGTCATATGCTTTTTAATTGTGGTTATGCTGTTGTCTCAAATTAATGCCAGATTCCTTTGCCCTTCTCATTACACCTTTTCTTTTTTTACACACACACACTCAGTGGCCATTTCTACACAGGCCACTTTCTTTGAAAGTGGCATGGTAATACATGGCCTGAAATATGCTAATGAGGCGTAGACGCAAATTCCCTGTGCCTCATTAGCATACGGTCATGTATTTGGAGTCTGGAAGACCGTTCTTCCGGACTCCAAAACGCCATGTAGAAGCGTGGCCCTGGGGGAGCTTTCGAAGAAAGTGGCCTGTGTAGAAACAGCCAGTGTGTGCAAGTGGGACAGTATTGTTTCTTAGAGGTGCCCAGAGGTGGTGTTAACGTGTTCCCTGGTTATTGAGTGGGCCCTTCAGCTGATTCTGCTCTGCATAGTTAAGAGGAACCCCTAGATATTGAACCCGGCCCTTGTGACTGCTGACTCCACAAGGCAGAAACATTAGATCTATAATTGTGCTTTCACAGAGCACTTAAAGAAAAATGCCATGGCAGCTCATTTTCTATGAACAGCTATTGTTGGTATTCACATCTGAGATTCTTGATGATATGTTTCCCTATATAACCAAAATCTGTCTGGAGCCAGGGCAAAGGAGTCTCCATAATTACAGAAATTACAATAATCATTCATCCTTATACAGTACAGGATGCAGATGGCCTTCCATTCCTTGGGCCTATAACTAGCAGGAAAATAAAATAAAAGAAGTAGCTGCTGGAACTCAGGAAGTGGGTCTGTCCCACAAAAGCTCATCACCTAATAAATAATATTGTTAGTCTTTAAGGTGCTACATGACTGCCTTCTTTGCTTTGTGAAGACATAGACTAACACCACTACCTCTCTGAGTTTATTCACTTACTTTAGTAAGGTATGTCATACTCCACAAAGGGCAGTGTGTTTACTTAAATAGGACCCATTCTGGAAAGGGGGAAGGAAATCCACCTTTTTTCTCAGACTGACTGTTTTTATGTTTGTTTTATTTTGTTTCTCTCTCTTGAATGTTAATTTCCCTTTATCTCTGGACATCCTTTTTCAGTAAAATCTATGTAACAGGAATTTTGGCTCCAGTTAGGTTAAAAGGGGGCAGAACAAATTCCCTGACTGTTTTCAGAACAGTTAGAGCTCAGAATGGGGAGACAGGAAAAACAGCATTGGTCCATGTGTCTACAGATATAGCAGCTCCTCTGCATATCCCAGATCTGTATTTTTTGCCCCTAATCAAAATGCAGTTTAGCAAGAGATTTTCAAAGGAACTAAAGGGTATTATGATCTGGGTGCCAACTACGCTTTGCAAAATATTTTCCCTAGTGTATCTGGGGCTTGTTCCAGCTTCCACTGACATCAACGGGATTTTTTTTATTGATTTTGGTGGGAGCTGGATCAGGTCCTTTGCGGTGTTAGCTAAATCCTGACTTAACTAACATGGGTACACGCTAACAGGGGTCACCTGGAGATGGAAAACTAGATTTAAAAACCACTGTCTTGTCTTTGATAGAAACACAAAAGCAAACACAAAAGGGGATGCTATTGAATCTGTGCAGTTAGAGATTGTAAACTTTGATCATTGCTACAACGTTTAGGTCAGGCTGTTGTACAGAAAAGTACAGATTCCCCAGAATCTTTTCAGGGGAAAAGGCAAAATGCCACATTTATTGGTAATACACATATAGCAATCAACACATCATATGCATATATTACATTCACACATACACACAGACTCCAGTCTTGTTGCTGTTATCAATAGTTGCTCCCCCAACCGCACTGGCCAGGTAAGTTAGATGGGGGAGAGATGGAGACAGGATTCTGCTGATCTGGATTGATGCTCCAGTGCTGACAAGACAAACCCAGGGTCCCTCTGCAAGATGGACCATTCATCCATTCATAGTATCTTCTCTTTCATGCATGCTGACACCAATTAGCCAGCTCATGCATATGCATAATCTGGAAGAGCAATTTTATGAATATGCAGTTAGCACCTTCTTCTGGGTGGAGCTTCCAAAGGCAGGCACTTGCTGATGACTCCCAAAGTCCAATCTGTCCAATATATGTCCAATCTTCTTTCAATGGGCCCACTTCACAGGTTCCATTGTTCTTCTCATTGGTCTTGGATCCACCTTCTCCAACCCTTGCAAGTACCTGGAGTGCTTGTCTTCCACACCTTTCCATTCACACCTCTTTCACTCAACAGGACCATCAATTAAGCAATCCAAAAATAAAAAGTACAGAGAGGTTTTTCTTTACCTTACCTACTTCTAGGAACTGGTCTACAAAATATAACTAAATTTCTATGTAACAGGGCTTAATACAATGGTACATAAAATGACTTGATAAAATATTGAAAAGATCCAGTGAGCAACTAGTTAAAGATGTATCTACAAAGCTATAAAATCATACTTAGTATGTTGTTGCACATAATGAGATAAATAGGAAGTTTTTAGTTAGCCATCCAGATCAGATGTTCCCTCTGACCTCCTGCTCCTGCAGGAGGCAGGAAGAGTTTTTTTGATGCAATCTCATATTGATTGAACTGCCACATACTAACATATAGCCAACATTTGAAGGATACTGCTTTAAGAGGCTTGCAATGTTGCTTCATAAGTTCATGTCACACTCATAGACCAGAGGCACCATAAAGGAGAAAAGAATAGAGGGACACAGGAATTAAAGCTGTCTGTTAGAAACATTACTCTCTTGCTAAGTCTAAAGTGAAACATGTGGATCTGGGGGTTGATTCAGGTTTTTTTTTTTTTTCTGAATGGGGAGGACACTGACTACATATTAGGACAAAGAGACCATTCTTACAGATTGATTTGCACCTAATCTGTGTTCTTTGTGGTGCATGCTGGCCAGATGCCATTTCTTATCTCTGACTATTGATGTGTTATATTCTAATGATCAAAGATTTAAACCAGCCTAAAACAGTTTTATACTGAAAAAGGAAGCTATTTCTTGAGAAGATTCTCCAGAGGGATTGAAAATTTGGGAGATGGAGGAAATATTATGGGGGAGGGGGAGAAAGTATGATGTCAAAATATTTAAGGCCCAATCTGGCATCCACTGAAATAATGGGAAACACGTTCATTGACGCGAGTTGTAATTGGGTCAGACCCTAACTGGGAGTCATGTATACAAATGCCTCCTAATCTCTTTTTTTCCTTAAAACAGCAATAAAACAAAACCCCAGATTCATCCCTTTCTCAGTCCTGCTGTTAAAGAAAATCCAGAAAGAGAGTTTTTTAAAATGAGAGTAGATTGCAATTCAAAATTAGTAAGAAACATGTTCAAGGGCAACATTTCAGAAATGGATTTTTACCAGATGATGAGTCCATAGGAAATAAAATAAAATTCCATTTCCATTGTGATTTAATAGAAAAGTGTTTACATTTTCTAGACAACTTTTATTAGTTCAAAGATCTTAATTTCTGAAACATAAAAACCTTTGTACATATAAAAAAATCTCAGAGCAGTATATGCTGGTAATTAATGTTAAAGAGATATGAAAAGAGAATGCACATCACACTATTAAAGAGAAACAACTAGTCACATTATTTACAACTACAACTCGCCAAACTGTAAAAGAAATATCCCCAAGGGGTGAGTAAATCACAGATTTTGGTAAACTGTGGTTCACAGGATGATAGTGTTTGTTCTTTGTAAGTGTTTGGACAGCTTGATAATATTTGTGAATTCCCAACATGGTATGAATTTTGAAAATTTCACAAATTTTAGCATGACGGATTATATAAAGTTCATACCAGAAGAGCATGATTCATTATTTTCCTGTTTAAAATGTTTCAGTCTTCCAATCCAAGAGCAGAAGTCATCACAAAGAGCAGTTTATCAATCACACAGCACAATTAATAACCAGTCAAGGCAGAGTTCACAGAACAATCACTGGCTAAAAAGTATTGACTGAAACTACTTTATCTGGTGACTTATGAATGATGGATACACTGAAAGAAAACCATAATCAGTTTGCAGCTGATATGCTAACCAAGGAAGAGACCAAAGTCTTCACTTTCTAGTTTGTTTAGCACAGGTAGACAAATCCCTATGCTCACTTGCAACAGCCTGCAGGATATGGGTCCAAGCTGGTACCCTGGAGTTAGTAGACTAAGCAAGGGGTTCCAGTGAGAATATGGGTGCATCTACACTAGCCGGCTACTTCGAAGTAGCTGGCATTGCATCTACACATGCCGTGTGCTATTTCGACATTGAATTGACGTTAGGTGGTGAGACGTTGAAATTGCTATTCCTATCCAAAGATGGGAATAGCGCCCTACTTCGACATTCAATGTCGAAGTAGGGCGTGTGTAGACGATCCGCGTCCCGCTAGATCAAAATAGTGGGGTCCTCCATGGTGGCCATCAGCTGAGGGGTTGAGAGACACTCTGTTCAGCCCCTGCGGGGCTCTGTGGTCACCGTGTGCAGCAGCCCTTAGCCCAGGGCTTCTGGGTGCTGCTGCTGCTGCTGCTACAGCTGGGGGTCCATGCTGTGTGCACGGGGTCTGCAACTGGTTTTTGGCTCTGCGGACCTCATGCTGTGCAGGCCTGGTGCATCTGGGAGGAGCCCTTTAAAGGAGCAGCTTGCTGTTCCCCAGAAGGGCTAGTCCAGCTTGTGACCTGTCCGCAGGCTTTGCTGGCCCCTTATTTTGACGGGGAGCGCTTGTGTGTGTGGACGCTCTGCATTTCCTTCCAGGGTGTCTCCTTTCCATGTTCCCCGTCGCTACTTTGATGTTGAACATCGACAGCACCAGCCCCAGAGCACGTGTAGATGATACGCATCGAAGTAGCCTATTTTGATGTTCTTACTTCGAAGCAGGCTACTTCAACGTAGTGTGCTAGTGTAGATATAGCCTATACGTCAGACTACACAGTGAGGCAAAGTTACTGGTTTTTTTTCCCAGGCAGCTGATTGTTAAGGGACTGCACTCTGTGTTAGTTGGATAGAAAATTTAAAAAAACAAATATACAAATAAAAATGTGTATCTGGTTTGTAAGGATTCAAGCTGAGCACATTGTAAGCTTATGTAGCTGCATTATGGTAGTGTGTGTTATGCTAACTTCTTGTATCTTGTGCTAAATTAAGCCCCAGTTCCATGGTGTGTCTGTGTACAGGGTGTGTGTGCACCTGCACAGACCCCTACAAAGTTCACTTGAGCTCAACATAGTACCAGGTATGTGCCTACACCTAGCAAAGTGTAGGAGTGGTTATTAGCACATAAGCATAATACTCTGAGTAGCCCAGTTAACCCCATGATGGCTGCTTTACTACATTTACAGTCCCCAACTATAGATTCTCGCACTGAAGTTGATAATGTAAAACTTGGTCAGTTCTGCACTTCAGTTCCTGTGGTTCAGTCAAGGTAGCGGCTGCCACATCTCCCTGCAAGATGGGAAAGCTAATTATGTGGTCTCACTTTTCCTGTTGTGGACAGCTTTGAACACAAAGGTATGGTCCTGCTGAATGACATTGGGGTCAGGATGTCAGGAGCCCCAAGAGATGAGGAGTCCACATCCATTGTGTAACATGGTACCGTGTTCCATTGATGCTTCTCTGAGGCTACCATTAAGGTTCTTTTAAAGACATGCCAGTGAAGGATCAAGGTATAGACAGAGGATCCACGTATGTGCTGATCCATCAGCCATCCCCTACCTCACTCATCACAGCAGAGCAACAGTAGAGGGTTTTGCAAAGTGAAGGGTGATGTAGCAGATGCAGGTTATCACTCAACTAATGAAACAGACTGAGGTTTGGCATCCGGACAAGGATTTGGCTCCAATGTTGAGAGACATGGCAGAGCTTGTTGATGAGTCTGCCTGACATTGCAAGAGTCAATAACGCCATGAATTGTTTATTCACTACAATCTCATTATAGGTGACTTTCGGAATAATGCTAGACAGTGTCATATAAAAATAAGTAATCCTTAGGGCTGCATCTGAAAGATGCCGATTGCCCTCAATTCAAATTCTCCATCCATTTCATTCCACAGATTCCAGCACAAAAAGTTATGACAGAGTCATCTGGAACCTCAAATCTCCCTTAAGAAAAGAGGAGCATTAATTTTTTAAAACACACCTCCACAAAGTGAGAACTTTTAGAATCTACTTTCGTCCGTTACCACAAAACAAAGTGAAAGAGGAGAGGCACACAACAGATTCACAGGTGCAGGAGGAGGCAACACAGTGCCACTCTCATGTCTCAGCTGCTGTGCGAGTAAGTTTAGAATTAGCTTCATTCCGTAACACTGAAAAGGCATTTGTCACTGTTAGATGTGGCGATCAACTGTTTTGCTCCTCTGCCTTTTTGAACTGTGAGTTCATTTGATAGCACACACCAGCGAATCAATTATTTTACAACTCCATTTTATATTTTCTTTTTATATTACATTACAGGCAGCAGAAAAGAAAGGGAAAGCTGCTTCATAAATCAGCCTGGCTAAAAGACAGCTAAAGCACCGCCGTATCACATGCACTGATCATACCCTTGAATCAGAGACAGAACGAAATGTGCTGTGAATTAAAATAAAATAAAATAAATAAAAGCAGCACTACTCAGAAGCATTTGAAACTATCTGTGGTTGTAGTAAGCCTTAAATTATTGGCCACAGAGACAGGGTAGAAAGAATACACTAAGCTGAGTAATCTTTATAGAAATTTTAACTTCTCTAAATTCTACAAACTTGTCAAGTCAGTCCCCGTCTCTTCTCAATAATAAATGAAACTATAGTTTTATTCATTTCAACATATTTTCCTCTTTTCTCTTCCAAAATGAAAGTATAGGTGAGGGTTTCATTTTTTATTTAGTTCCAGGAAAGATTATTTTGATAGGTCTAACACCATGGTAGAGGACTTCTCTTCATTTGCTCTTCTAGCAAGCGTTGGAGCATGCTGGTGGGATGCTAACTCGTTCATTCACTGTCACAAATGTGGTTTACTAATTTATTCCATCCTGGCTATGAAAGAGCTGGGATAAGGACAGCAATATGTGGAAAGTCCTTCAGGAGAAACCCTTCAGACTGCCAAGTCTGGGGAGAAGACTTGGCTGAAATTTATGTTGCAGGATGGAAACAGAGCTTAATCACAAGGGATAAATGATTACGGGGAATTAGAAAATCATTAACATGTTGCACAAAATATGCACAAACTCATGCAGCCATTGCAAATAAAAAGGATGAAGTTCTGGAACCATTGACTTAAATAGGGCCAGGATCTTATTAAGTAATGAGGTGCCAAATTCTTCTCTCAGCTCTGCTGTTGTAAATTCAGAATAGCAATTTCAGATGATTTACTTCAGGTTTATAACAGCGAGATACATGGTTAGCAGTAATGGAGATATGGATTATTCTGGTCAAACACAAACACACTTGAAATCTTTGAGTGCATATGCAACACAGGACTAGAAGATCAGGGGAGAGGGATGAGGGTGGCTTTAAGCCATCTTTGCACTATCCTGATCCTTGACAGTCTGAGAGAGACAGGGAGGCTCCTGCTGAAACTTAGCTTTGGGGCCCTTTACAGGCTGTGCTATTGATTTAAGTACTGTGGCCTGTGACACTATCCTTGCAAGGCTTCCACCACTGGCACACCTCTTGTGCTTGGATTAGTGAGGTGTCTATGGAAAGCTAACATACAGCTGGGGGCCCATCCTACAAGAATCCTCCATGAACCAGAATGGGAACTTTGCAGTGTCCCTTTATGCTGCTGTTTTTAAACAACGTAAGGGCACAGAGCAGGGTGAGGCTTTCACCCCTTGTGATAAGCAGCTACATTCACATTTGCCTTGGAGCAGTAAAAGATTTTTTTTTGATGCCCTATGTAAGAGCCAGGCAAAACTGCAGTACTACACTCAGGGAAGAAGTGTGAGTCATTTTAATGAGAGAACATTTAAAAGGCTGAAGCAGTACACTCTAGTGCTTAAACACGTCATCTTTTTCTTGTGTCTCAGGCAAAGTAACTGGCAGGAATTGGAGGAAAGATCCAGGAGGTACTACAATTCTGACATCCCATTCTGGTAATAAAGATTGCAGTGTAAAAACAAATTAAATTCATCAAATTAAATCCATTTTAATTTCTTCTGGGCAAGTGTGATATATTTCTACAAAACACAAATCCAGCAAAAACATTCTGAGATCAATGAATTGCACTCGTGTTTAACAGATCATTTAAAAGGTTGGTTCATTGCTCCTTTAGGGTATGTCTACACAGCAAAGGTATTTTGAAATAACAGCTGTTGTTTCAAGATAACTATGCTGTCATCTACACAACATAACTGCTATTTCAAAATAGCAGTTGGCTTATTTTGAAATAGGTAAACCTCATTGGCTATGTCTAAACTAGCACCCCACCTTTCGAAAAGGGGATGCTAATGACACACTTTGGGATATGCTAATGAGTGCTGCAATGAATATGCATTGCCTCATTAGCATAATGACAACTGCGGCACTTTGAAACTGCTGCTCTCGATCATGTGCGGCTTATCGACGTGGGTTCCTTTTTGAAAGGACCCTGCACATTTTGAAATCCACTTATTCCTATAACCAAATAGGCACTTTTGAAGTGACAAGGCTGCCTTTATGCTAATGAGGCACTGCATATTCATACAAGTGCCTCATTAGCATACCCCGAAGTGTTTCATTAGCATCCCCCTTTCCACACAATGAATAGTGCCTATTTCAAAATAGCTATTTTGAAATGGGGCTGTTTAGACAGGGCTATGTCTACACTACATAGATCTTTCAAAAGAAGCTTTCTGGAAGATCTCTTCTGAAAGAGCTTCTTTCAAAAGAATGCATCCAGACACAAAAAAGCAGATCAAAAGAGCGCTCTGCTCTTTTGAAAGAGAGCATCCACACAGCCCTCTCTCTTTCAAAGAATGGGCCAGGGATTGAAAATGAAGACTGTTCTGTTGGAAGAAGGGCCCTGAGGAGCATCTACACACGTTTTCTTTTGAAAGAAGCTTTCAAAAGGGGGCACTCTTCCTGAAACGGGAAAGGAAGAATGATTTCTAAAGAAGCACCACATTCTTTTGACTCACTCTTGAAAGAATGCTTTTTGTGTGTAGACGCTCCATGCACTCTTTTGAAGGAACCCCGCTTCTTTTGAAAAATCTTTTGAAAGAACTTGCTAGTGTAGACGCAGCCAGGAAATACAGCCTAACTTGATATAAGCCATGGTGCATCATAGAATCTTAGAATCCTAGGGCTGGAAGGGACCAGGCCACGTGCCTAATGCAAGATCAACCCCAACTAAATCATCTCACCCAGAACTTTGTCAAGCTGGGACTTAAGAACCTCTAGGGATGAAGATTCCACCTCCTGGTGAAATATCCAACCTACACCTCTTCCTCTGTAACTTCAGACCATTAATCCTTGTTCTGCTATCCATCACTACTGAGAAACAGCCTATCTTCAGCTTCTTTAGAGCCCCTCTCAGGAAGCTGAAGGCCGCTATCAAATTGCCCCTCACTCTTCTCTTCTGCAAATTAAATAAGCCCTCATGCCTCAGTCTCTCCTCATAGGTCACATGTTCCAGACCCCTACTCATTTCTGTAGCCCTCTGCTGAACCTGCTTGAATGCATCCACATCCTTTCTATACTGGGGGGGCCCGGAAATGGACGCAATAGCCCAGATGAGGCATCACCAGTACAGTGCATTTAATGGCTCTATTTTGAAATATGCTCTGTTGTATGTTGATGCTGTATTTCAAAAAGGCTAAGTGCTATTTTAAAATGCATTTTGTGTGTATCAGTATGATTTCAAAATAAACTTTACGGCCGTTTCTACACAGGCTACTTTCTTCGAAACTGGCATGATAATACACAGCCCAAAATATGCTAATGAGGCATGGATGCACATTCCCCGTGCCTCATTAGCATACGGTCATGTGATTTGGAGTCTGGAAGACCCTTCTTCTGGACTCCAAAACGCCATGTAGAAGCGCGTCCCCGGGGAAGCTTCCAGAAGGAAGTCCTTCTTCCAGAGTCCCCTTCTTCCTGAAAATTTTTGGGAAGAAGGGGCCTCCGGAAGAAGGACTTCCTTCTGGAAGAACCCCCCGGGGGCTGCGCTTCTACACGGCATTTTGGAGTCCGGAAGAACGGTCTTCTGGACTCCAAATCACATGACCATATGCTAATGAGGCATGGGGAATTTGCATCTGCACCTCATTAGCATATGTTGGGCTGTGTATTACCATGCCACTTTCAAAGAAAGTGGCCTGTGTAGAAACGGCCTACCAGAATATCTCTTCTGGAAAAGCTTATTTTGGAATAACACTGCTGTGTAGACATAGCCTCATGTGTTAAGAGCAGCTGCCATGTGAATGTCTGTGCAGGTCACACACTGACCTCCTGAAATGGTGAATAACCACCAACTTCATGACTAATCAGAAATTGCCAGCTTTGATATTAATGAATAGTACTGACAACTGTAAGTAAATAAATTTAAAATGTAACAGGAACTGTATCAAACCCCTGTGTCTATATGTCTCTGAGCTTTAGGGTGTCCAAAAATAGGATTCAAATTTGATGTCTCCAGCCTATGTCTAGTTAGCACCAAATGTAATTCTGTAGGAAAAGGTCTGCAACTACACTTACTCTGGAAGTCTGTAGATTTCTGTGGTACACTGATGTGCCAGTAGAAAGATAGCATTCTGTGGCAGGATAAAAGGAGAAAATAACTCAATTTCAGTGGCAGGGAGTTGTGGTGGAAGGATTGGAGATTTCCCATAAATTGCAGCAACTCATGATAGCTAGTCTATTTGTACTCTAAGAATAAGAGATGCTCATATGTATGTCCCAGAGGACAGAGGGTATTTTTAGAAAGTAATTTAGATTTAAGAAGTTATTCTTGAAACATGTTAACTTCCACTCAATATTTCTTTGACAAAACCCAGGGAGCACGCAGATTTCCAAGGCATTCTGTTGATAGTAATTTGACAGCCATATGTCGCTCCCCACAAGGAATAACGTTGACTCTGTTGACAGAGATCTATCACCAGAAAGCCGGTCTGCATATTCCATGGGACCTCAGTCAACAGACAGGGATTCCAGGACATGGACACCCCTGTCTGCTGTGCTTCTGGTGGGCTCTTTTGTTGAGAGAGCAGCCAGGGCAGTCAGACTGCTCTCTGTCAACAGAGTGGATCGAAAGAGCGATCCGCTTTGCAGTCTGGCTGCGATCTGTCGACAGAAGTTTTGTTGGAAGATATTTTCTGACAAAAAGTTCTGTTGAGAGATCACTCTAATCTAAACATAACCTTAGGGGTGCAGGCCTGTGGATCCCATGTGTGCATTGGTGTGGAACTAGACCCCATCATTTGTGGGGAAAGCCTGCCCCCTGTGTAAAGCACAAACAACTGATATGTGCCACTGGAGAAAGTAGCCTCTGGACGGCTGAGAGAATGAAGGGTTTATTCTTAAAATGCCAAGTGGCCTGGCAAGCAGGGATATTTTGCAGAGGGAGTAAACAGAACTGTGTGGGAGAGAGAAGAGTCAGGATTTGTTCTAATGGCCAAGACAAGACATTAGTGAAGGTTGTCAGCATAATCGAAACATAGCAAGGTCCAAATTCTCATTTATATGAATAGCCTCACTGATTGGCCCCCAGATGTGAACAACAGGGAGACTAGAATGTGGCCACATGCACAGACACTTTGCATAAGAAATGCCAAAGCCATAAACAGGAAACAAAATTTAAAGAAAAAATGTGTATAATTGTCCAGCTCCATGGAGATTAATAGCACAATTTCTTTCCTCCTACATAGTTCCTTGTTCATCAAAATGGTTTTACTGCCTTTCAGAAGCTACTCAGTCTTATAAAAGGCATCCTCTAGAGGTCTGCAGGGTTTGTTGCCTTGCTACATTTAACATATTTACTAACAAAAACAAATTGATTTTTATTTATCTCGCAAAGCAAACCCTGATACCTCCCGCTAATATTTAATCCTCTTTGGCAATGTAAATAATGAGAAAGACACCTGCAGATCTGATTAAGCTGCAAGTTCCATCTTAAGCAATGAGAGATCAATACCATTACCAATTCCTTTAAAGAATCCTTATCACTTCTCCACTCTGCAAGCACAGGACTATATTTATTTTTAATATAGCGCTCTAACAATAGTCTAACTCTCCACCATCACCCATATAAAAATAAAAATGATTCTACAGTGTCTGAAACTTATCAGTCAACTGTGCCTTAGGGGAGAACTCTTGCCACCATGAAAACTTTAAGGGAATTGTTCTCCCAACATATATGGTAGTCAGCATGTAACTCACCTTTAAGAAAGTATGTCTGGGGAATATAGAGCTCTTAAAAAGTGCTGAAATGAAAGCTCTAGAGATGAAAGTCTTCTAATTATCTGCAGGACAAGGAAACCAATACTTTCTCACAAAGTGTCTTGGAAAGAACACTTCTAAGGTGAGAGGAGTTTGTTCTCTGTGCTTTTTCAAAGCTGTGTCTCTTTGCTGAGCTTGCAGATAAAGGCTACGTCTACACGTGAAGCCTACATCGAAGTAGCCTATGTTGATGTGGCGACATCGAAATAGGCTATTTCGATGAATAACGTCTACACGTCCTCCAGGGCTGGCAACGTCGATGTTCAACATCGACGTTGCGCAGCACCACATCGAAATGGGCGCTGCGAGGGAACGTCTACACGCCAAAGTAGCATACATCGAAATAAGGGTGCCAGGCACAGCTGCAGACAGGGTCACAGGGCGGACTCAACAGCAAGCCGCTCCCTTAAAGGGCCCCTCCCAGACACAGTTGAACTAAACAACACAAGATCCACAGAGCCGACAACTGGTTGCAGAACTTGTGCATGCAGCATGGATCCCCAGCTGCAGCAGCGGCAGCCAGAAGCCCTGGGCTAAGGGCTGCTGCACACGGTGACCATAGAGCCCCGCAGGGGCTGGAGAGATAGCGTCTCTCAACCCCTCAGCTGATGGCTGCCATGGCGGACCCCACTATTTTGAAGTTGCGGGACGCGCAACGACTACAGGGTCCCTACTTCGACGTTGAACGTCGAAGTAGAGCGCTATTCGCATCCCCTCATGGGGTTAGTGGCTTCGACGTCTCACCGCCTAACGTCGATGTTAATGTCGAAATAGCGCCCAACACGTGTAGCCGTGATGGGCGCTATTTCAAAGTTAGTGCCGCTACTTCGAAGTAGCATGCACGTGTAGACACGGCTAAAGAGTGTAAGTTGTACTAGAGGGTAACAACCAGATTAGCCTCGTGAATAACACGAGCCCTAAAATTTTGCACTACTTCCAGAATATTCTTCGTCTCAGTTTCCCATTAGAATTAGGCTTCAAAGTGTTGCATGCTGCACTGCAAGGGACAGTTCTGTCCTTTTCTAGAGAAAGTACTGGTTAGAAGGGTTCTCATAACAGAATTTTTTGTGGCCTCAGAGTGTCTCCACCAGTTCTTGCTTGTGACTGTTCTGACAATTTTTCCAAGTCAGATCCCTACTGCCTTGGGCTGAAGGCCCAGAGACCAGCACTGGAGCCCCATTGCTGGAGCTGGGATTGGGTGGCAAATGTCTGGAGTCCTGAGACTGAGGGTGGGGTGGAAAGGAAAGGGGTCTGTAGCCTAAAGCCTGGAGCCCTGATAAGCTGAAGCTCAGTACCTGCCTCTGGAGCCTCTCAGCCCCTTGGAAAGTGAGTTGGCAAGTCACCATCTGCCTGCAAAGTTTCTCCCACATGAAGCACAAAGCACAGCCCTGCATGTCTATAGGTACATTACCTAGAACCTTCTGGATGCTGTGCAGTACATGGCATGGATCTTCTACTGGTGGTTCCAACACTCATGAGGAACAGCTGGGTGCTGTAGAGAGGGACGTCAGCTTTGCTGCCCATCGCCGTCACTGCCCAGGAGACTGTTGTGGCTGCAGAAATATAACCCTGGAGGCTTCATGCGGCACAGTAGACACATCTGAGAAACAGGGGGTTAGGTCATCTCCAATACGTCTTCAAGGGGATCACTATCTTAAAGCCATCTACAGCCTAGGTCATGCACACGGAAAAAGCCATTAAACCATTACAAAAGCAGAACTCAAGGCTCCCAGAGTGCGTAGTCAAGTTGTCCTGCACTGGAAATAGTTTTCACATAGGCATCTCTCCAGTTACAGTGAGGACTGCTACTGCTGACTCTCATGATTCAATTAACAGAGAAAGATCTTCTGTTTCAGGTTGACTGAAAAGTAACAATTCTCTTTCCCACCAATATTAAAGATTTTTAAAGGTGTATTTTTGTTTTGGTGTAGACTGAAGATGAGACATTCTGATATTTTGGGGTCCCTTGTGTGTTTTAGATAACTTGTGCTTCAGAAAACTGGCTATTATTTAAAGTTAAGACACAATACACAGGTTTAAAGCAAACCTAAAAATCAAATTTATCAGTATTTTTCTGTGTACTTTTTAATGTTTAGAAGGAGATTTTTGGACAAAAGAAAAATTAACTATACAGAAGTGGGAGTCATCCAGGAACTTAGATGCCTCACTCACTTTGCAATCAATGGGAGTTAGGCACCCAAATACCTTTGTGACTCTCACCTTGGGTTACTATCCAGAAAACTGAAAATGAATATGCATGAATATAGTCAGTGTTAGGCAAAGCTAGTGCAAACCCAGAGAAAGTTAGTTGAAAATTGATGTAAATCCTAAATTACTTCAGATTTACATCTGTATAACATGACTAGAATTTTGCTTAAACTTCTGTCAAATACATAACAAAAACATATGGAAAGAGACACCCCCCCACCTTTGGCTTGTGATTATAAAAGGCACAGTATTTTCAGAGAGAGATAGGATTCCATGGTGTCACTTTTATAGTCTATATCAGCTATAGGTTATGTCTGGATTAGTAATCCATTCATCCATTCTGCAGCACTGCTGGTGAATTGTCTTTGGCTGACCAACTCTTCTCCTGGAGGCCTGGCTAATATGATATTGAGCATTAGCAGCCATGGCTGATACTGATTCTGGTGATAAGGAACATACACATCATTTAGTGTGTGGTTAAACTACTCTTGTAGATTGTTTCTTTTAAAACTTTTGTTAGCGAGGGAAAAGAGAGCAGCCCTGGAAACCATTTTTAAACTTAAAATACAAAAAGTCAGAATGTCAACATTTTTTGCAAACCAGAAAGCTGATTTTTTTTAGTCTGATCAATCATAATGTTTCATTTTTAAAATTTTGAAAGGTTATGTTTCTGTTTCAACCTTCCCTCTACTTTATTTAATTATTTAAAAATGTAATCAGTTTAATTATCCAAATAAAAAGTAATTTCAGATTGGAAAATTGGAATTTTTCATTTCAAAAGTATTATTTCACACCTTGTTTTCAGCTTGTGTTTTGAGTCAGGAGATTTGTCAAAACTAAACACAAATTGCCAGCAAATGGCATTTTTTGACAAAATGGGAATTTTTGGTCAAAAAATTTCCATCTAGCTCTATTAAGTACTGACATGACATTTCTACAGAAGAGTTTCAGCTTCTAGATTGGGGTCCATCTCATGAAGGGATGGTAGACAGTCTTGGGTTCAAGATTCTTGAAGAGACTGGTTAGGTAGTAAAATGATCAACTCTGATGTACATACAGATAGCTGCCTATTGTATTGCTAACATTTGGGTCAAAGAAAAACTACTTTAGGAAAATTGACTTTACACTCCTAATTTCTTTTGTCATCTCATCATCAGATTGCTTTTGCCGGCACTTCTAAACTCATGCACTGATGTGAGATTTTTTTTAAAGTTTTTAGGCCTGTAAGCATACAAACAGGCACCTGAACCTATCTACATCTATCAGCATCTCCAGTGTGACAGGGTGTGCACCCCACACCAGCCCTGATAGGGTTAGTGAGGACCTGAGAGGCCAGTTAGGTTATCGGGCATTACCTGAGAGAGAAGGAGGGCCATGGTTAATGGAGAGCAAAGCCCAGCTGGGGAAGGCCTTGGACAGCACTATAAAACAAAGAAACTGGGAGCAGAAGGGAGTTGCAAAGAAAGGTCATGGTCACACCCTGGGAAGAGGAAGGCTGTCAGGAATAAGGAGGAATTCCAAGAGGGGAGTAAGCTGTGATGTCTGGCAAGATGCTGGGAGGGGGTAACTCAGTCCTGGGTAGAACCTGGTGTAGCAGGTGGACCTGGGTTGCTATTTAGCCACTGGCATGTTGGTAAAGCTGAACACCTTATGGTGATAGCATTGTGACAGTGACCACTATCAAAATGCTGTCACCATTAGGTGTTCACTTTAGCTTTTACCTTTATACTAGGGAATTCCCCTGGCCTTTATGAAGTTATTAGGCTATCTTAAAGAGACAACTCACTTGATTAGTTGCAAATACAGAACTTCTTGTTAAAGTGAGTACATCTATAAAAACTTAGTTTGAATATAATACACTTCTGCAACAGGCTAAAGGTTAGGAGTCTAATCTTGTGGTCTTCCTTGAATACTGTATTAGGTGCAAAATCATTTATTTTACTTAGAGAATTCATGCTGTACCAACCACCTGTTACATTTCACCTATGAAAAAGTAACACGTTGATGGATCAAAACAAAAAGCAGTCAAGTAGCACTTTAAAGACAAGCAAAATAGTTTATTAGATGAGCTTTTGTGGGACAGACCCACTTCTTCAGACCATAGCCAGACTATGGTCTGAAGAAGTGGGTCTGTCCCACGAAATCTCACCTAATAAACTATTTTGCTAGTCTTTAAAGTGCTACTTGACTGCTTTTTGTTTTGATAGTGTATAGGCTAGCACAGCTTCCTCTCTGTTACCATGTTGATGGATAAGTGCTTTATGATTTTTCATTCATTGTTTATTTTCAGTCTATTGTTTTCTAAATATGTGACCTGACTAAATTTGTGTTAAAAATAACTAGGAAATGAATGCCTTAAAGTTCTAGGCTACGTCTACACTTGCCCTGAACTTCGAAGGGGCCACGGTAATAAGGCTGCTGGGAGATTGTTAATGAATTGTTGCCATGAATATGCAGCACTTCATTAGGCTAATTCCCCTCTGTGCTGCTATAAAGTGACTTTACTCCTCAAGATTTTGGGAAGTAAAGGCACTTCAAAGTCACGAGGACACTTAGAAGTGCCTGTGGCTACACGCAGGCTGGCACTTCGACATTTGACTGTTCGAAGTTGCTGCAGGGGAGAATATGCCTAATGAAGTGCTGCATATCAATATCAATATCAAATCAATATTCAAATAAATAAATATTCAAATCAATAATCAAATATTCAAATCAATATCTGAGATGCCTATATACCAATACAAGAAGTATGGGTAACAAGCAGGAAGAACTGGAAGTGCTATTAAATAAATACAACTATGATATCATTGGCATCACAGAGACTTGGTGGGATAATACACATGATTGGAATGTTGGTATTGAAGGCTACAGCCTGGTTAGGAAAGATAGACAGGGAAAAAAGGGGGGAGGTGTTACCTTATATATAAAAAATGTACACACTTGGACTGAGGTGGAGATGGACATAGGAGATGGACGTGTTGAGAGTCTGTGGGTTAGTTTAAAAGGGGTAAAAAACAAGGGTGATGTCCTGTTAGGAGTCTACTACAGGCTACTTAACCAGGTGGAAGAGGTGGATGATGCTTTTTTTAAGCAACTAACAAAATCATCCAGAGCCCAGGATTTGGTGGTGATGGGGGACTTTAACTATCCAGATATATGCTGGGACACTAATACAGCGGGGCACAGACTATCCAATAAGTTCTTAGACTGCATTGGAGACAATTTTTTATTCCAAAAAGTTGAAAAAGCCACCAGGGGAGAAACTGTTCTGGATTTGATTTTGACAAATAAGGAGGACTTGGTCGAGAATTTGAAGGTGGGAGGCTGCTTGGGTGAAAGTGATCATGAAATCATAGAATTCACAATTCGAAGGACTGGTAGGAAAGAAAATAGCAAAATAGAGATGATGGATTTCAGGAAGGCAGATTTTGGTAAACTCAGAGAGATGGTAGGTAAGATCCCATGGGAGGAAAAACTGAGGGGAAAAACAACTGAGGAGAGTTGGCAGTTTTTCAAAGAGACATTATTAAGGGCCCAAAAACAAGCTATTCCCCTAAGTAGGAAAGATAGTAAATATAGGCAAAGACCGCCTTGGCTTAACAAGGAGATCCTGCATGATCTCAAACTAAAAAAGGAATCCTATAAAAAACGGAAACTGGGACAAATTACAAAGAATGAACACAGGCAAATAACACAGGAATGCAGGAGTAAAATTAGAAGGGCTAAGGCACAAAATGAGCTCCAACTAGCTACAGGCATAAAGGGTAACAAGAAGGCCTTTTACAAATACATTAGAAACAAGAGGAAGACCAAGGACAGGGTAGGGCCATTGCTCAGTGAGGAGGGAGAAACAGTAATGGGGAACTTGGAAATGGCAGAGATGCTTAATGACTTCTCTGTTTCGGTCTTCACAGAGAAGTCTGAAGGAATGCCTGACATAGAGAATGCTGGTGGAAAAGGGGTAGAGCTAGTTTTTGAAATAAAAAAAGAACAAGTTAAAAACCATTTGGAAAAATTAGATGTCTGCAAGTCACCAGGGCCTGATGAAATGCATCCTAGAATCCTCAAGGAGCTGATAGAAGAGGTAGCTGAGCCGTTAGCTCTCATTTTTGGAAAGTCATGGGAGACAGGAGAGATTCCAGAAGACTGGAAGAGGGCAAATATAGTGCCCATCTACAAAAAGGGGAATAAGAACAACCCAGGAAATTACAGGCCAGTCAGCTTAACTTCTGTGCCAGGAAAGATAATGGAGCAGGTAGTTAAGGAAGTCATCTGCAAGCACTTGGAAGGTAATAAAGTGATAGGGAACAGCCAGCATGGTTTTGTAAAAAACAAATCATGTCAAAACAACCTGATAGCTTTTTTTGACACAATAATGAGACTCATAGATAAGGGAGAAGCAGTGGATGTGGTATACCTAGACTTTAGTAAAGCATTTGATACGGTCTCGCATAATATTCTTATCGACAAACTAGGCAAGTCCAACTTAAATTGCGCTGCAATAAGGTGGGTGAATAACTGGCTGGCTAATTGCACCCAGAGAGTAGTTGCTAATGGTGCTCAATCCAGCTGGAAAAGCATAACAAGTGGGGTTCCACAGGGGTCTGTTTTGGGACCAGTTCTGTTCAATATCTTCATTAATGATTTGGATATTGGCATAGAAAGTACACTTATTAAGTTTGCAGATGATACCAAGCTGGGAGGGGTTGCAACTACCTTGGAGGATAGGGTCATAATTCAGAATGATCTAGATAAATTAGAGAAATGGTCTGAAGTAAACAGGATGAAGTTTAATAAAGATAAATGTAAGGTGCTGCACTGAGGAAGGAATAATCTGTTTCACACATACAGAATGGGAAAAGACTGTCTAGGAAGGAGTACAGCAGAAAGGGACCTAGGGGTTCTAGTAGATCACAAGTTAAATATGAGTCAACAGTGTGATGCTGTTGCAAAAAAAGCAAACATGATTCTGGGATGCGTTAGCAGGTGTGTTGTGAACAAGACACGAGAAATCATTCTATCACTCTACTCTGCGCTGGTTAGACCTCAGCTGGAATATTGTGTCCAGTTCTGGGCACCCCAATTCAAGAAAGATGTGGAGAAATTAGAAAAGGTCCAGAGAAGAGCAACTAGAATGATAAAAGGTCTGGAGAACATGACTTATGAAGAAAGGCTGAAAGAATTGGGCTTGTTTAGCTTGGAAAAAAGAAGATTGAGGGGGGACATGATAGCGGTTTTCAGATATCTTAAAGGGTGTCATAAGGAGGAGGGAGAAAACTTGTTCTTCTTGGCCTCTAAGGAGAGAACAAGAGGCAATGGACTTAAACTGCAGCAGGGGAGGTTCAGATTGGACATTAGGAAAAAGTTCCTAACTGTCAGGGTGGTCAAGTACTGGAATAAGTTGCCGAGGGAGGATGTGGAATCTCCCTTGCTGGAGATATTTAAGAACAGATTAGATAGATGTATATCAGGGATGGTGTAGATAGTGGTCGGTCCTGCCGTCGGGGCAGGGGACTGGACTCAATGGCCTCTCGAGGCCCCTTCCGGTCCTAGTGTTCTATGATCCTATGATTCTGTATGCATCACAGCACTTCATTAGTAATCTTCCATCAGCCTGATTACCATGGCCCCTTCGAAGTTCAAGGCAAATGTAGACGTAGCCCTAGTGAAGTAAAAGTTTTAATATTGTTAAACTTTGCTTTTTCTTTCTATTTCTCCTCTTTTGAAACTTTCTAAGGAAGAAAACTGTAGTTTTTATTTTCTATCACATAGTGCCTTTACTTATAAGTAAAATATAATAGTGTACATATATATAGAGTGAGAGAGTGTGTGTGTGTGTGAGAGAGAGAGAGAGAGAGAGAATCCTGAAAACTTTCAATGCAAATAGACACTTTTTTGTGAAATTTTTCATTCTGTTGAAAAAGTCATTGTTCAAAGGGGAAAACAATGCTTTGAAAATTTTCCAGGCAGCTCTACTTATGAATGTTTCTTCTTGTCAAACCCTAGAATAAAATAGGTGGATGGCATTTGCACACAGATTTTTCTTGCAGCTCGTGGAGGTAGCAAAGGAAAGGCCTCAGCCTTGTCCTGTGAGCTCCTGATTTAGTGAGGGGACAGCAGAAATGAGGAACCTGCAATGAACTGAAAAAGCAGGTGAGGGAGTAACAGCACAGCACAAAGCTTCAGCGGGCTGGAGAAATGACTGAGATGAAGAACACTGAAAAAGGTCTGGTATAAATACGACTTTTAAAAATTATACCCAAGGAGCTTGAAAACATTGAGAAGATACTAAGATTAAAGAAAGGAGACTGTAATTAATCAGTAGTGGGAAGCTGACTTGAGGTTTTCTGTACATCGTGTACGTCTCTATGTCTCTGGCGCAGACAGTGGTGCAGCTGCAGGCTACAACTCATTGATATTCTGTGTGTGAAACCCAAGGGAAATAACAGACTCAGGTCTCCTTTTGGGGTTGGGAGGTGCTGGGGGGGAGTGATGCCCTTATAGGTTAGTTCGCAGAAGATCAAACTTGTGTGGGGAACATGATTCTTCACCTTGAAGTGCAGCAATTTATGCACAAAATGAGAGAAGAATATACTTTATTGTTTAACCCTTACCATGCTGCAGGGTAGGAAAGTGAAACATTTGATTATTCATATTCTACAAATGCTGAAGAATAGAAACTCATTTTCAATGAGGGTTTGGCTAGTCTAGACTTTTTGTGGTATTCATACTGCATCCTTCCTCAGGGCCAAGTACAGCCCTGCTAACACACCTGTGTAGATGTGGAACATCCTCAGTGCCACAGAATGTCTATCATTCCACTTTGTAACAGGAAACAGTCTGCAAAAATGCCGAATAGGGTGGCTCTGTCCCCAGTGGCTTTCTCTGCAGCAATTGGGTAGAGCAGAGGTGGGTGGGAGTGGATCAGAAGGCATGAGGGACTGGCCACGGGAGCAACCAATATGTGTAGGTTTCCTTATGGCCCCATGGATCATAGTAGTGGCAGAGGGATGGGTTACCAAGGCATGTAGTTTGTAGGAGAAGGATAGCCTCTCAACTCACCTTGAAATTCCCCACGCAAAGCCTGTGTATTCAGATGTCAGCAAATACCCTTTAACTAGTGTTATCAGGATAATAGCTTCTCAGTAATTGAAGATGTTCTGCATATTTAAGGTAACGTTATCTGTATTTAAAGTAGTAAACTTTATGCGGAAAAGGTAGTTATGCAGTGAATCCATCTGAAAGCTTCATTTTACATAAGTACTCTGGGCCTGGGCCTCCTCCTATTTAAAATTTTTAAAAACAGTGTAGTACATCTGTTGTCTTTACTGGGGTTGTGACTAATTTGCAGTGGGTTTCACCAAAGCCACAATCAGATCAACTGGAGAGAGTGTCAACTTATGCCAGAATGAGATGGAGCAAGCTACTCATCTTTCTTCTCACTCCAGCTCTGTCTGGCCCAAGATTTAAAAATTCCAAGCACAGTAGTCACACAACTTATAAGATAAGGAAAAGCAGTAATTTATACAAGTGGAAACCTGGGAGAGGGCCCCAATCAACAACAAAAAATACATCTTGTCTGGGTCTTCACATGCTCCTTCCTTTCGAAAGAAGCATGTTAATGAGCGGGTTCGAAAGATGCTAATGAGGGGCTGCAATGAATATGCAGCATCTCATTAGCATAATGGCGGCTGCGGCGATTCGAAAGTGCAGCTTTTCGAATCGCGCACCACCTGTGGACACAAGACCTTCTGAAAGGACCCCTCCACCAGTTTTCGAAAGCCCTTCTTCCTATCTTCCTTCTTCCTAAAACTTCAGAGTTGCTGCTGGGGGTGTGAATTTGCTTTACGAAGTTCTGCCTATGCACAGCAGCACTTCATTAGTAAACTCCAAACAGCCTCATTAACATCCTTCCTTCGAAGGAAGGTGGTAATGTAGACACAGCCAAGGAGTCATGGACCTACTAGATGGTATGAATCAGTATAGCTCTTTTGAACTAAACAGAGCTGTACCAGCTTACACTAGCTAAGGATTGCTTGGCTCACTCTTTTCAACATTTAAGACCAGTCACAAGCAGCAGCAAGTGTAGTCCTAAACTTGTAATGAGATATACATTCCAGAATCAAGGGATATAACTATAGAAGTGTCTCAGTTCCAACCTCATGCAATTATAAAATGATCTGAATCTAAAAGAAAGGCTCTGAAAAAGCTTTGTGCTAAAAGTTTATCCCTATCTAGTGGCAAATGGTCTTTTAAAGCCCAAGTTTTAAAACTAGAAACTGAATGGGCAAAACATATGTATACATTCACACCAAGAGCTAGAGTGGTATATGCAAACTGGATTTCTAAAGGTGGCTTTTACAGTCCCTGCTATTTTCAAAGGGGATTTTCAAAGCAGTCTCAAGGAGTTAGGCACCGGACTTTGATTAAAATTCAATGTGTTTTGGGCACCACACTCCTTTAGACTTTGTTAAAATTTCGAGATCAGCCTGAAATCTTGAAGTTTGAATTTATTACATGGAATAATTTTGGGAGATTTTGAAAATTGATCCAGATTGTCACAAGGGCACTTCACATCTTTCTCTTTCTGCCTCTGAGTTCCCATTGTTGTGGTATCGTATTGCAAATTAGTTTATATTAGAGCTGGTACATTATTTTTTGTTTAGACAGTTTTTCTGCAACAGAAAATGCTTTTTTATCTAAATTGATTTTTTTTCAAAAGTGTCCCATTTTGTAGAAGCTTTTGTCCAGTTTTATGTTTGGAAACTTAGGAATTTTGGCATTCAGTTCCTGTAAATTTAAAAAAAAAGAAAAAAAACCATCGGCGTTTGGGTTTTTAACAAAAAAATCAAAATGTCAGTAAGTTTTTTTTATTATTCTTCTTATATTAAAAATAAAAAAAAAACCTTAGGGCTTAAGAATGGTCATAGTGGGTTGGATCAAAGGTTCATCTAGCCCAATATCCCATCCTCTGAAGGTGGCCAGAAGAGATGCTTCAAAGTGAATGAAGAGAACAGGTAAACATCAAGTGATCCATCTCTGTTGCCTGTTTGCTGCTTCTGTCAAACAGAAGCTAGGAAAACTAATAGCCTGATTAATAGCCATTGATGGACCTATTCTCCATATCAAAACAAAAAAGCAGTCAAGTAGCACTTTAAAGACTAACAAAATTAAAGTGCTACTTGACTGCTTTTTTGTTTTGATAGTATATAGACTAGCACAGCTCCCTCTCTGATACTGTTCTCCATACGTTTATCGAGTTGGTTTTTGAATCCTAATTGTTTCTATTTTTGAGGGGTGGCGGGGAAGGAGCATTTTCCCAACAAACTCTAGCCTGTTCAGGCCCTGGAGTGTCAGTAAGCACTTGACTCACCAGTCACTGAAGTACAGCTACTATTATATTAAACAGTATTCAGGAAAAAATACAGTTTATAGCTTTCAAGTAGTTAGTAGCCAGAACAATTATTTAAATATAATGGTCCAGCTCCTATGCTAGTGTAAAGCAGTGTAACTCCATTGGAATTAAAAAAGAAGATCTACAGGTTACTCCTTCTAGTAAATGCAGTAACATTTATTGCCAATATCCTGTATACCCTTTTGCAGGTTGTTTTGTTACGTAACAAGAAAGTCACAATGAGAAATGTGAATCCAGAGTAAATGAGAAATGCTCTCTCCTGTTACCTGACTTTTATTTCCTTTATTCACTTCCACTACTGATCTGTGCATGTTAAAGAGTTGAATTTCCCAGAAAACCACTCATGGACACTATGGAATAACCATTGTATGTGAGAGATTTAAATAATACCTCCCCCACTAGGTACACGTAAAAGGCACATTATTGTGTTGAATATAGTGAACACGTATTGTGCTGCTTCAATGCTGCTAATGAACCATACATATCAAGTCAATTTATTCTGTCCATTCAGTAGTCTGAGATATCAAACCTGCTGCTACTATGCTGTTTTTAGTATTGGGATGAAAAGCTGGAACCTCTGAGGCTTGACCAAACATCAGTGCATCAGTAAAGCAGGAATCATTGATGCTTTAATTGCCTGACCAGTTGGACTACTTTTCAAATTTCTCTGAAACAAGAGAAAATACTGTCTTTATACTTTAGAATCGCACAAATGCATCTTTCTTTCTTTCTTTCCACTAGAGGATTTTGTCAGCAAAACGGCCTTTTTGCTGACAAAACTCATGGAGAATTCCCAAGGCATTCTGTTGACAGTAAGTCAACAGAATGCAGCACTTTAGTGACAGCTGTACCCCACTCCTCGTTAGGAATAACACCTCTGTTGACAGAGATATGTCAACAGAAGCCAGTCTGGATGTTCCTGGGGCACTCTGTTGACAGACAGGGTTTCCAGGACACCCAGCAGCCCTGTTTGCTGTGCTTTCAGGTGGCCATTTTACTGCTAGAGCAGCCAAGCAGTCTGGTCACTCAATCGACAGAGTGGATCACTCTTGTGATTTGCCTGACAGTTTGGCTGCAATTAGTCAAGAGAAGTTTTGTCAGAAGATATTGTCCAACAAAAACTTCCGTTGACAAATCCCTATAATCTAAACATAGCCTCGTTCTCTTAAAAGTAAAAGAAAAACCTCAGAATTATAATTGGTCCTTCCTTCTCTCATATTACATGTGAGACTGGAAAAAAATGCATTTTATCAAAAAGCCAAACAATCAAAATCTGGACCTGAAACCCTTGAATTTAGTGCACCACTAGTGCTACATTTAACAAGAAAGATACGTTAATTATGATGATGTTACACTGTAGATACAATATTATTTTAATTTTTTATGTGTAATCATCAATTCATCAAGCTTAACTTAATGTCTGAATTACTTCCAATTACCCATTTAGTCTCAAATTCAATACTTCTTTTGAGACTCCTGGGCTATATCTACACAAGGGGTTTTTTCTGGCAAAATTGGGCTTTTCTTGGAAAAACCCGCAAAGCATCTACATGCAAAATGTGCCTTGTTGACAATCTGTTCACAAAACTGGGCACATCGATCAGCAGCATTATAACTCTCTGCATTCCAGTATGAAGCCTTTCTCAACAGTTTCTTATCAACAAAAGAGCTATGTAGATGCTCCATGGCTCTTCTGTTCTCAGACGGGGCTTCTAGTTCACTGGGTAGCCCTGTTTGCAGAGCTTCTGGTCAGCCATTCTGTCGCGAGAGGGCCAGACAGCCTGGCTGCTGTCTGTCAACAGAGAGAATTGTTCTTTCAATCCATTTTTATATGTAGATGCAATCTGTAGACAGAAATTTTGCCAGGAAACCCCTTCCGACAGTCACTTCTGTCAACAGATGCTTCTCGTGTAGACATAGCCCTGGTGTATTAACTACATGATAGTTTTACTGTAATTAAGCTGGTTATATTATTTCATATGTGTATTCAATGAAAAGCAATATAATTAGAGATTTCACAACACATATTAATTACCTTCAATTGAATCTTTTTGCTGTATATTACCTAAACTACATATCTATATAACTATACTCTGATTAGTAACAGAGAGGAAGCCGTGCTAGTCCATACACTGTCAAAACAAAAAGCAGTCAAGTAGCACTTTAAAGACTAGCAAAATAGTTTATTAGGTGAGCTTTCGTGGGACAGAACCACTTCTTCAGACCATAGCCAGACCAGAACAGACTCAATATTTAAGGCACAGAGAACCAAAAACAGTAAGCAAGGAGGACAAATCAGAAAAAGATCATCAAGGTGAGCAAATCAGAGAGTGGAGGGGTGGGGGGGGAAGGTCAAGAATTAGACTGAGTCAAGTATGCAGACGAGCCCCTATGGTGACTCAGAAAGTTCCCATCGCGATTTAAACCACGTGTTAATGTGCCGAATTTGAATATAAAAGCCAGCTCGGCTGTTTCCCTTTCCAGAACAGTGCAATAATTCCTTTTCAATGACCTAAAGGTATGTGTGTTACTGAAAAGGAATTATCGCACCGTTCTGGAAAGGGAAACAGCCGAGCTGGCTTTTATATTCAAATTCGGCACATTAACACATGGTTTAAATCGCGATGGGAACTTTCTGAGTCACCATAGGGGCTCGTCTGCATACTTGACTCAGTCTAATTCTTGACCTTCCCCCCCACCCCTCCACTCTCTGATTTGCTCACCTGGATGATCTTTTTCTGATTTGTCCTCCTTGCTTACTGTTTTTGGTTCTCTGTGCCTTAAATATTGAGTCTGTTCTGGTCTGGCTATGGTCTGAAGAAGTGGTTCTGTCCCATGAAAGCTCACCTAATACACTCTGATTAGTGTTCCTGTATTGTTATTATTACTATTATTATAATTATTATGTATCCAGGTTGTTTTTTCCAGCTCTTCGTTTTGATGCATATCTGTTGGGTATAAGCAAACAGTGCAAAGGAATCTATCAGAAGAGCGCGTGGTGGAGAAAACAGCATAGTAAAATTAGCCCACCAAATTCTCCTGTATAATTTGCACTTGGGAAATGCATTGCAGTTGGCCAATGGTTCCTCATCAAAGAGAAGAATAAGCAGGGCTTTTTGTTATTTTATTTTTTTATGGCTGTATGTCAGTACTGCATACTGGAATCTCCTCTCCAGGGTTCCCATGGCTGGGTCTGCTGGCAGGGCTCAGTGCCCAGACAGCTTCCAGCTGTGGGGCTGCTGGCCCCCTCACTGCCCTGCAGCAGCGCAGGGCTGGGAGCCAGAGACACCCCACACCCCACAGTAGCATGGGGCCAGAAACCAGAGCCCCTGCTGGCCCTGCAGCAGTGCGGGGTGTTGAGGCTGCCGTGAGGCTGTGAGTCAGGGCTCCCACAGTAGAGCAGGGCTGGCAGCCAGAGCCCCCACTTGTTCCTCCAGCAGCTCAAAATGGGGGAACCTGGCGGAGGTGGCAGGAGAGGCAAGGAACCATTCTGGAACCTCATTTTTTATAAAAAAAGCACTGAGAATAAGTAACAACAAAAATGTGTACAAGTTTTAGCTTGTTCATTCAAGGATTACTTAAGATATTAATGATCTTCAAAGTTTAAACCATTAAGGCACCTTGGCTTTGTTTCATCACAGCTATTTAACGCAGCTTCAATTGTATTAAAGTTCCCTCTCCTTTTTTGCCTGATCCCACCATGAGAAACCATCCACCTCTACATATTGTAGAAATTTTAACAATAGATACCAAAGTGGTCCTAAACTTTGCTGAGGCTTCATTTCTTTCCTATCTTACATTGCAGCTCTTTTCAGCTTTCTGCCTTCTGTTAAAGTTCATTCTCTGATGAGCCTTTGAGCTGTCAGTCTGTCTCCCTAGCCTTTCTCTCTCTCTCCATTGTAACTGGCAATTTGCTTGAAATTGTTTTATTCCTTCCCTGGCCATTTGACTGCAGGGAACAGTTACTTAATGTGTCTCCTTTGATGGGGGCAATGCACAGGAAAGGCAAGTTGGCCAATTAAGTGGCTACTGCATTAGTATTAACCTTTTTAGAAAGTATGAGCACGTTGTGTAGCACAGATTCAGTACTACATCAGTTATTCTCTGCTAGAAAAGTACAAATTTTGCTTGTTGATAGTCATTTTCCTCTCAGTTTCCCTTGTGTTAGCCTAACCGCTAAACCTTGCTCTTTGTTAAACTAAACGGATTGAGCTCCATGAGTCTGTCACTATAAGGCACATTTTCTAACCTTCTAATCATTCTCGTGGCTCTTCTCTGAACCCTTTCCAATTTATCCACGTCCTTCTTGAACTGTGGACGTCAGAACTGGGTCCAAGAGTCCAGCAGTGGTCAGACCAGTGACAAATACAGAGATAAAACAATGCCTCTGTTCTTACTGAGACTGCCTTGTTTGTGCAGCTAAGGGTCACACCACTCCTTTTGGTCACAACATTGCACTGGGAGCTCATGTTCAGCTGATTATTCACTATTGCCCCAAATCTTTTTCAGTCACTGCTTCCCAGGATTGAGTCTCAAAGGTGCCATTGGTGGAGGGTGAGTGGAAGCTAAAGCCCCACATTTTGGGACACTGTTGGCTCTTTTTCTTTTGACTATCAGGGAGTGAGAGGAGATGGGAGGGGAGCGAGGCTGGTGAGGGGAGGGGCAGAGGAGCAAGTGCCACAAACTGTGTACTCTCCTCTAGCCAGGAATGGTGACAGACTTCGCCAGGCCCTGGACAATGTGGGGAGGCTCAGCTTTGGGCTTCCAGAAAGGACAGGGCCTCAGGCAGCAGGGGCAGAGCTAGGGCTCCCAGCCAGAACTCAGAGCCTCCTGGATTGTGACATGCCTCCTTCCCCATCCTCTCCCACGCCCTGGCCCTAAGCATCACCTGGACTGCGTCACCTGGGACTCTGGCTGCCACAGCTGCTGTGGTAGCAATGGCTGGGAGACTCAAGTCCCTTTAAATCCCCAGGCCCTGGGACAACTGCCTCTCCCCCACCCCCTGCCATGAGCAGCCCTGCCTCTCACTCCCTGATAGTCAGGGGAAACAGAAGAAGAGGGAGCAGCATCCTGGCACCAGGGTTTTAGCTCCTTTGCCTTCCCCAAATGATGTGCTTATGGAATCCCCCATTCTGTATGTATGTCCTACATTCCCTATTCCTAGATATATGCATTTGCATTTAACAATATTAAAACTCATCGTTCACTTGCATCCAGATTAAGAGGTAATCCAGATGGCTCTGTGTTAGTAACCTGTGTTCTCTAGTGTTTACTGCTTTTACTGGCCAGCTGGATCAGGGACAATTTATATTTTCTTCCAGGTCCTTAAAAAAATGTTCAGTAGCATACGGCCAAGAACTGATTCTAGCAGGAAGCCATTTACAATTGCATTTTGAAACCTATCAGTTAGCCAGCTTTTAATACATTTAATAAAGTCCAGGTTAATATTATATGTCTTATAGAAGTCTACGTACATTACATCAACACTGCTTCTTTCATGAATCAAACTTGTAAGCTCCTACAAAATAAAATTGGAGTCTGCCTCATGTTTGAGTGATGGAGCAAGATCCCCTCTGAAATCCCTTAGACAGACATACATCCCACAATTTACCAACTACTTCTCAATATTACGTAAAAAGTTGTAAGGTTCAAAACAGTTTCAACAGTCTTAAGCATCCCAGTTGCTCTGCTCATGATTATATAAATAACCTTTAATTTTGCATATCAGTTCACCCAGTTAAGCTGCTTCCTTAACTCTGAGAATCAAATGTTCACAAAGCAAATGTCAAGCTGAAAATTAATATGTTATGAAATGAGAAGCAGTGAAATAGAGAAGTGATGGCCAATGGAAGTTGCAGGCAAAACTTTAGCAATAAATTACTTGTTCTGATACTGGTTTCTTAGCATTCATACTTTGAGGGGAGGCCTTCACACAGCATTGCTTTTATTCCAAGGGCCTCAAGTGGCTTCGGTTTTTCACTAGATCTTTTTCACTGCTGTTTTGATTGGCAAGAGTGACATGAAATGCTGCTCCCACCAGACACTGAGAGAGAAATCTAGTTCTCAGTCAGGCCAGCTGATAGGGAGGGAAGACCAACAGGGGCAGTGGTACCCAGGCCTGGTGTTTCAAAGGGGGCCGGAGCTCTGGCCACTGCTGCTGATATTTTGGCAGCAGCAGTGGCTGAAGCTTTGGGCCCCTTTGAAGTGCTGTGGCAGCGCTGCCCTGGCTGCATGTAGCTGTGAGGAAGTGGGGTTGGGGAGGAGGGCTAACTCTGCTTGGCCCTGTCACTTCCGTTCTTGGCCCTACTCCTTCAGGGGCCCAGAGCAAGGCTCCTCTCCCACCTTGGCTGGGGTCCATGTCGGCTGTCAGCACCTCTATTCTCAGTTATACTGTTATAAATCTGCATTACTCTGCAAGTATACCGGTGCAAATAAGAACAAAATTTGGCCCAGAATGCCCTTTATACATGGTTCTCAGGCTTTGACAGCCTGGGAATGAAAGACTCATGATACAGATACAAACTCAAATGCCCCATACAGTAACTAGATTGAGATACTACTTCCGTGTCACTGTGTCCCAGAACAGAACCATGCTTCTCAATTCCACATTAACAGACTACTGGGGGAATTGTGAACAAGCCAAACATTAGCATTAGGAGTTAACAGTATGGTCCACTAACATCTAGTCTAATATGTTTCTCAGCAGAGGACGTTGCTGTTACAATTTCAATTTTCAGTGTGTCACTGATGACTGAACAGTGGAAACGTCATTCTTTATCAGCTGGAAGGAACACGTCTTTTCTTATCTTCTCAAAAGTAGGTGCTATCAGAATAAATTTCAAGTGATAGTGACTGAGTGCCCAGTCCTGTCACCGGGGAAGTGAATGGCAAATTTCCTATTGATTTCAGTGATGCAGAATGAGGGAAACTGTGACAGGATACATAAATCCCGCATCAGCGAGGAAGGCATTAAGCAGCTGTACTGGACCAGGAAGCCCCACCCTACCACTCCTGCAAAGCATGCCTTGCCTGAAGGAGGGTCTTAAAGGAGAGAAGGCCAGCTCACTAGGACAGCAGACAGGGGAAGGGAACTGATCTACCTTCTGAGATCCTGACAAAGCTGCTGTGAGACAAATCATTCCTGTGCTAGATTCCCAGCTGTTCCACAAGCCTAGAGGGGGTCTGGTGACCCTCGGAGCAGGCATGTAATCCTCATACCAAAAACAGCAAGTCAATCTGCCCAGTATCACTTTATGGCTTGGAACTCTTCCCTGCCTGATAGTGGTGACAGACCCCACAGACCAGCCTGCTCCAGCCGTACTCTGACTCTTGTTGCTAGCCCTGTCCCAGCCCTGCCCTAGTTCTCGTCCCCACTCTTGCTTTGTTGCAAACCTATGCTTGGTCTCTTGGTCCTTACTTCTGGCTCCTGCTCCTGGCCTGGCTGCCACTACTTCAATCAGAAGTCTTGACCCTGTGTGACTTGGTTTGCGACAGCTCTGCAGGAGCTCCAGAATCTGATTGTGGAGATGTGGCCAGCCCAAAGGAAATAGACTTGGATTCTCAGCAGACTGGAGACTGCTTCTTTAATTTCCAGGTACTTGTTGGAAAAAAGATGTGACTGGTAGGAAGGGATCCAGT
The DNA here is from genome assembly GCF_033958435.1 of Carettochelys insculpta. Classification (NCBI taxonomy): domain Eukaryota; kingdom Metazoa; phylum Chordata; order Testudines; family Carettochelyidae; genus Carettochelys; species Carettochelys insculpta. Next base: position 228,045,588 of record NC_134138.1, read on the forward strand.
GAGGCACCAGTATGAAACTTAGGTGGTACAGGATTTAGCTGCTTATGCTGGCCACTGGATTCCATCCTGACGGAGAGGGTGGGCCTGCGTTCACCCAAAGGGAGACCTGGACACCCAATAGGATGCCAAGGGTAGAAGCTAATCCTGATGTGGGGACTCAAAAGGAGACAAACCCCTGAAGACTGAGAAGTCGAGACCTCAATCCAGAGGGAGATCTTTACTCTATCCAGAGGGCTAACCTTGTCAATGGACTCTAATTTGTATAACCCAAAAGAAGCAGTCGTGCAATATGTGAGCTGGCCAGAGGGCTGGACCACAGTAGCGGTGAAGATGGTTGCCAGCGAGGAAAAGGATCTGTCAAAACCCATGTAACCACGGGGTGGCGTCCCTAGTGATTGTTCCCTTCAGGGGCATTATAGGAACTCGTGGAACACAACTGTTTAAACAGCTACTATTGCCTTACAAGCATTTGCAGAACCTGAGGATTGTAGCACAGGCACCATTTACAGGGTCAGTGGTGCAGTAAAATAGACTACTTAAAGACTGAAGAGAGCAGGGTATTTTTGTCCTGTGTTTAGTGAGCTATTTAGATGCCTAAAACAAGGAACATCCCTCAAGCCAGCCATGGGCATTAGTAAGAACCTAAAAAGCTAAATAATGAGCCTTTATAAAAATTCACCTGGAACGTTTAAATAATCACTCAACATCTTGTAGCAGCCACATGCACACAAATTACTTTCCCTTCTTTGTGACTAATAATTGGAGCCCTGGAGAACGCATCCGTGGCATCACATATCCATAGATCAGGTGCTCTGGAACAGTCCCTGGAAGGACCCTATTAGCATGCCAGATCCCCTTAGGGACTCATTCTTTCATTAGGGTAAGCCCCTTGGCTTCACTGCCTGCTTGGACTGAATCTTGGAGCTTTCAGAACACCTGTGTCATGCTGTGAGCTCCTTTCAGCAAACCCACCTGCACAGGACATTTGGAAAAGGCTGGTGCTCCCAAAGGCAGGTATGTGCCCTGACCTTTAGCATCTGCAATAACTCTCAGACCGCACTGTAAAAGCAGAAGGGTTTATCAGATGTCTGGAACACAGCACAGGAAGTCAAAATTGCTCTGTGGTATGTTATGGTTACCGAGAGCCCCAGACAAGTGGTGTCCATTCTTGGAGTCTGATCTGTCCCCTTTTGCTCACGTTCTCAGGTCAGTCCCACTTGGTCCCTTCTCAGCTAGCTAAATGAAAGCAACCTATCCTGCTTTCATTACAGCAGGATTAAAAAGGATACAAAAATGGATAAAAAAGTATCACTCTGTTAACCAGGTGCTTGGGCTTTTTTGTTTTGTTTTGTCTTTTAAACTGACAGCACTGATACAATTGGCTCACAAATGCCTGGCACTGATTTTTGCCAATTTAGAGAAAGTTTTTTGTCCTTGTCAGAACACTTCAAAAATGTACTTTTGCTTTTCAGTTTTGATTTTTGTAAAAATTGGCCCATCCTTGCCCCTCTATGTAGCTTCAGTGGCACAAGGCTCATGGAAAGAGCTGCAGATGGCTGGGGGGAAATTTTCTGGTGTCGGGATCACATTGGGGGTTGATCTGGGGGCATGAAGGAGGGGCTTGTGATAGTGCTCAGTGGTACGGGGATTCTGGGCTATAGTGCAACATTATCTCTAATCTTCTCCATCCACGTGCAGAATAAACTTTGTTATGTACATGGAGACACACACAGATATGCACCACCAGGAGAAACACAAACCTAGCTGTGGGTGCTCTGCCAATCATCTGCGCAGCATTGTAACCTCTCCTCAGCAGTCGCGCAAGCACATAACCTATAGGGAACACTGTGCCTGTAGGGAAGGGACTATAACTATGAAAAGAGGCATAATTTATGCCCAGGGAATTATATCAGGCCCTAGAGCTGCCCTCAATTCAGATAGCACAAAATACCACCTATTCTCTTCCCTGGGCTGCAGGTTTTGTGCTTTCAGAAACTGCAGCACAGCACTTAGCCATTTCTCAGTTTGCTTGTGGACTATCAGTTTAATTTTGCCTGTAGAGAAGTCCTCTACAAAGTAGCAAAAATTAATCTTTCTACAGATTTTTTAACCATTTTATTGAATTTATTAGAGAATGAGAGCCCTCCTATAACATTTTTTCACAATGGTTAAAACAAAATCAGACCACACCCTACAGAAGACAAATCATTCTGTAATAAATACAATAGGATTCTATAGTATTTATTCTAAAATCCCATGTTGATCATTATTTCATTCTATCGGATATTTCTTTAGGGGTAAAATTCTCCGAAAGCATTACCACTCTGCAGTGGGCCCTTTTGGGGATTGAAAATCTGCAACATTTTGGAGGGCATTTCTGAAAAAGTGAGGCAGATACAGCTCCCTCCAGCCAGGCAGTTCTTTTGATTAAGGTTCTCAGATGTAGACAGTGTTTAATCAAGGACAGCAAAACTGAGGGAAAGCCAGTTTCCAGGTGTGCCTTCTTGCACAGATGGTCCTCTGCCAAAGAGAATCAAAAGAGACTTAATTACAAGAATGATCAGCAGAGTCAGGCAGAATGAGAAATTGTGATCTCTGATGGGAGCAGATCATTACAGAACAGCAGCATGGCTTGGCACGTGGGGCAGGAGGAAGCTGCTTCTGAAGGACGCTACTCTGCTTTGTGAAGTCTGTAGAGGCAGCATAATCCCCTACTGTGGTGTTTAAAGCACTTGCAAAAACCGGCCCCAGGACCACCTTTTCTGTTCTTCCTTCTCTGTGCAGCTTGAAGCCAGCGGGGCATCCAGGACAGAAATGGACACTTGTCTCCTGCCAGATCCTAGTGTCCTTTCCAGCTTGCTTCCAGTCAGCCAGTGCTTTCAGCATTTTGTAAATCCTACAAAGTGGTACGGTTTATACCTGTGTATGGGGGAGGGGGAAGAGAGGAGGATGACAACATTTCTATGGCAATAGAACCTTAAGGCCCACATGAGAACTACAGCTATGCTGGTCTTGGTGCTCTTTGTATTTGATGATCCCACTCCCTAACCCAAAAAGCTTATTTTCAGACTTACCACATAGCCAGTGTTCTCCGTAAGCTGAGTGCTCAGGAGAGATTCAGCGGATAGCAATGCCTTCACAGCCACCTGCAGTGGTCAGCATGCGTTTGGCTGGTGCAAGTCTGCACATGCCTTGGGCCATGTTCATTCATTCGTGCCACGCTGATTAGCGTAGGCAATCATGGCCCTCCACACCTGTCTACCTTACGAGTATTCTGGAGCATCTCCACAGTACTGTGGCAATGCAACCATGAAGTGATACTAACACATAACAAAATTTATTCTGCCTATAGATGGAAACATGTTAGAAGGAACGCCCTTTTGGCAATCTAGGAAATACTTAACAATGGAGGGTCTGCCAAAAACCTACCTACTGTTTGTACTCATACTTTTGGAGTGGCGCACAGCATAAGCAGCAGTAGCATAACTTTTCAGCAGGAGCCTTTGATTCTCCAGGAGCTTACGCTGACTTCCTCAAGGCACATCTTGTGCAAGGCATTTCAAATACTAAAATGAGACTTGGGGTGTTATCTTGCAACTTACCTATGGCTGGGCGAGAGGAGAGAAGAGGTCAACTTCTCCCTTTCTTTTGTTTGGGCCTCATTTTCTTTTCTTTTCTCCATACTATTTACTCACAAGAATTTTCATTTTGCAGTTCTTCTAGTGCAGACTCCTCCCCTGCCATTAGTCTCTGTTGGCCGCTTGCCTTTGATAATTCACAGGAGATATTGCTTCTGGCAGTGTTGAGTCACTGGGGGAAGTGGACTTGCAGTACATTTAATAATTCAAGGATCTCAAAGTGCTTCACTAACATTAATTAATCTTTAATTCCTATCAACACCTTTGTGAGGAAGGCAAGAATTAGTATCAGACGAGTAGCCGTGTTAGTCTGTATCTTCAAACACAACAAGAAGACCTGTGGCACCTTATAGATTAACAGATATTTTGGAGCATAAGCTTTCATGGGCAAAGACCCACTTTACCAGATGCATGAGTGTGGGTTCCAGAGGAAGGTTTAAATATATGGGCTTAGGAAGGCTGATAATCCCATATATTTAAACCCTCCTCTGGAACTCCCCAGTCATGCATCTGATGAAGCAGGTCTTTGCCCACGAAAGCTTATGCTCCAAAATATGTTAGTCTATAAGGTGCTGCAAGAATTAGTGTACACATTTTACAAATGGCCCTGTTATGGGGTCACAATGGGTAAGGATAATATTTCCACAAATGATTACTAATTCTAGATGCCTCCATTTCTGGGTGCTCGCATCTGATGCCAAGATGGGCACCCCAAGATGGAGCTACCTAAATTAAAAATCACATTTGGAAATGTATTCTTAAGTGACATTCTAAGGTCACATACAATCAGCAACACAGCTGGGCACAGAACTTAATCTTTCTTACTGCAAAGCCCTCCTTTACCAGCTAAACCACACTGCCACCAGCAAAAACAATAATGTAATTTTGCTCATTTAAAGGGAAATTCAGTATAGCTAGACTGACAAAATCTGGAAAGTACCAGGGAGAATCTGGGAGGTCTCACAACAACACTGCTTTAATCCAGTCTCATTTTTGATGTTTAGGAAATCAGACATATAATCTCTGTCTCTGTAGGGGAGCTAAGCATTCACAAGCTTTTTCTTTCTGCTGCAGTCTGGTTATTTTTTTGCCCAAAGACATAATAACTATTTTAGGTAACTTCATACTGTGACAAGGCCTGTGTTATGTAAATCAAATGAAGGCATTCAAGACTGAATTAATGGATAAGGCAGGACAATTTTGAAGAAATGTCTAAGTAATTTTTCAGGATTTAAAACTTGTATGTTATTGACTCAAATACAGTTTACCTTCTCAGGCACTTTATCTGATCCTAAAGTCCATTTCCTTTTTTTTACTTGCCAGTTACCTAGCTATTAATCCACCTCTGCTTGTCCAGTTCTCGTGTTTGCTTATGTCTTTCTAGGTTTTATATACTCAGGCTACATCCACACTACATCATTTATAACTGTACTGCGTAGCGCTTCTGGTGAAGATGCTCTAAGTCAGTGGGAGAGAGCTTTCCAATTGGTTTAACAACTCTTACCTCTGTGAGCAGTGATAGCTACATCAGAAGGAGAAGCTCTCCTGCCGACATAGCACTGTCCACACAGGCACTTAGATTGGTGTCACTTCCATCACTTAGGAGGTGGTAGATTATTCACAGCCCTGAGTGATGTCAGTTATAATGAAATTATCTGTAGATGTAGCATCAGTCTTGTCACCTCCTTCCTCCATATGCACTGAGATTCTGTTGATTTATGTTTACAAGGTAAAGAACCAGATTGTCTGTAAGTGAAACTTTGTTGCAACACATGCTGGAGAGGGAAGCTGGGTTTTCAAAGTGACCAATGCGTCTATTGAAAGTCAGTTGGGTGACCAAATGCCTTAAAAATCTTTAAATATCCCACCCTCTTTCATTTGAATGACGAATAAATAAAAGCAGATACAAAGATGTGGCTAATATGGTGGAGATAGAGCACTAACTCCTCAGAGGCTAGGAAACGCAAAGGATAAAGCATTTATGGTGTTGGAGATGAATTCTGCATCACCACCTTAGACCTGACCAAGGAAGACTTATTTTACACCAGCCTCCAGAGAGAAGATAGCCTTTCCTACACCATGTGTCCTCCTCCAGTTTACCATGATATATTTTGATTTGCATGGGGTCACAGCCATTTTCCAGAGGCTCATGAACCAAATATTGAGGCCCCATATGTTGCACACCACCATGTACATCAACAATATTGTCACCTATGGCACTGGTTGAGGGGTACATCTCCAGCACCAAGGCACTTTTCTGTGAGCTTTGAGAGACACGAGACTCATTGCAAACCCAACCAAGTATAATTTAGGCCAGCAGGCGGTGACTTCCCTTGGCTAAAGGCTGGGATCAGGAAAACAGTGCCTTTAGTAGACAGGCTTTATGGGACTACCCCACCCCCATGACAAAGAAGCAAATACAGCAATTCTTAGGGTTGGCCTGGTATTACTGCCAGTTCATGACAAAATTTGCCACACTCACTGGCTCACTGACAGATGTGATGAAGAGCTCCCAGCCACAGAAAATCTGTGGTCAAAGGACTATAAGGCTACTTTCTAGCTCCCCTGAGAATGCTGACCCATTAGCCAGTGCTGTCCCAGCCCAGCTTTACAAAACCCTTCATCCCCATCAAATATAGGGCTGGGAGAAGTGCTTTTGCAAGAGCTAGAGGGGGAGTAGCACCCTATCTTATACCTGAGCTGCACGCTGTTCCCCTGGGATACCTGCTACCCCACAGTAAAATGGGAGGCCCTCACCGTTAAGTGTGCAGCCGATGCTTTAATGTATTACCTCATGATGAACCACTTTTCCTTGATAACTGACCATGCATCCTTCTAGTAGATTAATAGCATGAATGAAACAAATACACAAATCATGTGCTAATACCCATCACCTCAGCCCTTCTCTTCCATGTTCTGAGCCATTCAGGGAAGGCCCACGGAAATGCAAACTTCTTCTTTTGGGCACTGGAAGACATCTTAAAGCAAAGGGAATGTGACAGGGTGTATCAGCCCCATACACCAGGGATCAACACTAATATCTTAATTGAGGAGGCCATGAGCCTCACCCGCAGCTCTTCTGGGAATGCTTCAGATGGTACCAGGATATAAAAAATAGTAGAGCTGCTCAGTCTGAATTGACCACAGGAAGGGAAAGAGATGGAAGAGATCCTCCTGTACTTGATGATGCCAAGACCAATCAGGTAGAGATCGACCCTGACACAGAGGTGAGGGATGTTGCAAGGAATGGAGACCAGAGAGTGTTAAAGATGAACTCCAGAGACACGACTAGAAAGTGACCCTGGGAAGGTTTGAAGGGAAATGGTGACAGAATCAGACCAATGCTTGGTGTGTTTTGGCCAGACCCCTGCAGTACTGGTGGTGGGTAACCCCAATAAAGAGGGGGACTAAGTCAGCTTGGGTTCCCCCATATTCTCTACTACCCAGTAGCCTAGCTCACCAGGAGTACTGGCTCTGGCATTTAGCCCTTGATGCCCAGCGAGCCAGGGTTATTGTATTGATTTTGAATATTGAGCTGCACTGCTCTGACAGCAGGGGCTGTAATATCAACTCTGACCTTTTGACTACACTGCCCTGACAGAAGGCCCCTGAGCTGCGCAGCTCTGAGACACAGGGCACCCCATCAAACTGGACCAGATGGCTGTCACGTGCTTCTCCTCCGCTCCCATGGAGTGGATGGGGTGGAACAACCCTGTGACACTCCTACAAAGACCCTTGTTGCTTTGGCATGTGCGTACATTCTGCATCCAGACACACTTCTTCCACTCCCAAAATGTTCAGAAAGACTCAGTTTAACATTAATATTGCTAATGGAGTTACGATAATAAAGTCATTTCTCCATGTTGCACTCGAGTCCTTTGTGAAACTGTTTTCATTATTATCTAAAGTGCTGCTTCTGGCAAGTGGCTAGTCATTTCTAGACCTCTCTGATATTCTAAAATTTATATCTAAATCTAATCAGCGTTAATAAAAATTCTAAGATTAGCTGTCATAGCAACTTGAAACTGCAACCTTTGTTTAAAAAATATCCTTGAGGTTTGCATCCTCAAGGTAATGTCATCTAAGAACGAAATTCACCAAATTACACTATAATTATTGCTGAGTCTCGGTGCAGAATAGTTATAAATCTTGCTCTATTAAATTTAAATGCAAGCACTAAAATGTGGCTTCATTTTGTAGTCTTAGATTGGAGATAACATTTACAGAATGTTCATTGAAATACTCAAGGAAAGAAAAACTCCTGTAGCTTTATTTTTCAAATGTTTCTTTCTTTGATGAGAGTCTGGATTTTTCACCAGCTATGGGAATGTACCATCAATCTCACACTATCCCAAGGCAGTGTCAGTAATTATAAAAAAGGGTATTTAACTGAACTGAAGGATTATACAGATGAACTCATATTTTACCCTGTAATCTCCAATGCCAAACTTCTGTAATGGTGCCATCTCGTGTTCCCCTCCTCTTCCCAAGACAGACAAAGCAGAAATCCAGCTCCATGGCATGCCAGTATAAAACTGACTGATGGGACTGACTGAAATTCCAAAAAGGGGGCTATCTAGGGCAAAGCAGATGTGATCAGCCCAATTCATGGATTATGTAACTCTTGATAAAAGGCAGATACAGTTCTATGATAGTTTTCCAATTAAAGATGATGGGTCCTGCTCTTGCTTCAGATATGGATGAAGGTTCACTATAATCTTTTTTTCTTGTAATACATAACATATTTGATATTTCATTCTTTCACCAATGATTTCAGTCTCCTTTCTTGCCAAGTTTTTTTTTCAATATATGCTACCATAAGGTGTTTACACAAAGATCTTTACAGATGATATTCAACCCTCCAATTAAAATACTTTGCTGGTTAGTCTGACAACCCACCAAACTATAAAAACTGAGACAAAGGTCTGAAAGAGGAGGTCAGGAAATTGAAATTACCTGGGCCCAATGTTTAGTGAAAAGCTGCAGAAATATACTTAACTTGTGGCTGCGAGGAAAACAAAACAAAAAACTATGTTGTGAAAGAAGTCATGAAGTGCTATGAAATATATTAGTACCATCCTTATTGTCTGTTGACATAGAAAAATCTTGTGGTCCTTATATTGGAAAAGGCAGCAAAGCAAAGACAGTTATGTTACACTCAGGCTTCGTCAACACTATGAGATAAATTTGATTTTTAATAAATTTAATTATTTAACCTCAATATTATGAATTTGAATTGTGTCCACAAAGCTTCTTGAAATTTGACCTACCTTTTTCCCATGTTGTCTCCATGTGCGTATTGCCCTGTGCAAGTTCAACAGTGTGAGAGGTGCATTGTGGGTACTTATCCCACAGTACCTTAGCCCTGGTTGCTTGTGGGTGTTTCATGTTTGAATTCCAGAATTCCAAGCACTTTCCCAGAATTCAGAGCACCAGTAATCGCACAAAAATGAACTGGAGAGCGCGCCATTTCCTGCTGTGGCATTCCAGCGCAAGCATGGGTTCCCAAATGCTTCAACTCATAGCACACATGTTTCGGCAACCACACTGCCTGTAGCACAATTTTTCCTTCAATTACAAAGCTCAGTGCTGGTTCAGTGTCATAATGGTGCTACTGCTGCTGACAACGATGGTTTGGAAGAGCAAATCTCCCAAATGCGATCTGAGAACTCAGAACTGCTGGCTGCCCTGGATGCATTGTTGACAGTGGACTGACAGTTTTGGACTCATGAGGTGAGCACACACTGGTGGGACCACTTTGTTTTGGAGTCCTGGGATGACAAGCAGAGGGTACAGAACTTTCACATGCACAAGTCCACTTTTCTGGAACTTTGAGATGTGCTGGCCCCCATCCTGAAGTGCAGCAACACAAGAATGAGGCCTGCTTTAACGGTTCAGAAGTAAGTGGTAATCGCACTGTGGAAGTTTCCAACAGTTGACAGTTACTGGTCAATGGCAAATCAATTCAGAGTGGGCAGATCTACAGTGGGTCACCCACTGTAGGTCACCCATCATAGCCCCAGAACACCTGGCCTCCGAGTATGTAAACAGAAAGGGAAACTTCTTCATGGTGTTGTTTGGGCTGGTAGATCACAAAGGTCATTTCACCGACATCAACGTTGGCTGGTCAGAGAGGGTTCATGACGCGCACATCTTCTGAAATTCTAGACCGTACAGAAAGCTCCTGGATGGGACTTTTTTCCTTGATCAGAACATCATGATTGGTGATGTGGAGATGCCTATTGTTTTATTGGGCCACCCAGCTTACCTTCTGCTCCCTTGCCTTATGAAGACCTACACAGGAACCCTGGACCTCAGCAAGGAAAACTTCAATAACAGACTCAGCAGATGCAGAATGGTGATGGAACGCACCTTTGGCCATTTAAAAGCGAGGTTCAGATGCTTATTTACACATTTGGACCTTTCTGAAATGAATGTCCCCACAGTGATTACAGCGTACGTTATTCTGCACTACATATGTGAATTTAGGCGGGAGACTTTCCCATCTATCTAGAATTCCAAAGCTGAGGTCATAGGCAGGGCTTACTTGCAGCTGCATACACAACCATCCACCAGTAGCTTTAAAAAATAGCTTCATGCAGGATCTGTACCGCACATACTGTCCACGTATTTCTCTGACATAATGCCAATAATTCATACTATGTCTTAATGAATGAATGCTTTTACTTGGTGGCAGGGGTTAAGTTGCAGTAAGTACAATACATGTGGTGGACAGCTGTGCCTTCACCCTCCCCACATCCTGCCCAGTTCTGTCAGCAACATGTCTGCTGAAGATCTGGAAGTATCGCTGAGCAGCTGTGCCTTCAGCCTTCCCCCAACCACCCAGTTCCCTCAGCCATGTGTCTGCTGCAGACCATGGAGCATCAGTGGGCAGCTGTGCTTTCAGACCTCCCCCAATTGCCTGGTTTGATGTGTGTTTCCCCTCCCACAACTCTTGCACACCATGAAATCACACCAAACTCAAAGAAATGATTTTATTTTGCGGGCAGGAGTGGTTTCAGAGGCAGGGAAAAGAAGCCTTCTCAAGGCTGCTTCAATAGCCTTTTGCAGTGGCCCTTGGAGCTGGAAAGGCAGGCTGTCCTTGCCCTCCCTTCCTTCATTTGGTGACTGTGATGATGTGGGGTGGGTGATCTTTCCTCAGGGGACTCCGGCCAGCAGGTATTGGCTCCTGCAGTACTGTGTTGGGAGTCCCTCATCAGCTGCAGCAGGGAGCTCAGGACCTCAGTTTGCTCCATTAACTGCTGTTAAGAGCTTTGATGTGGCCTTACTCTGCTTTGCCGCTTGCTGCTTCTGGAAGTCAAGCATTCTCTGGTTACATTCAGCTTGACTCTGATGCCACTGAGCTGTACTATGATGCCACCGAGCAGTGTCCTTTGTCAGCTTGGTGTGCTCTGATTCAGTCTTTTCCATGTGCTTCAGGATAACATCCCGTTTGCACAGCTTCCTTCTTCTGTTCCTCTCTGCTAAGCTGGACATTAGCTCTGGAAAATTAAGGTCATAATTAAGAAACAATTCACATAATGTGCTTTGAAATGGACTGAATAGATCTCTGTGTCTACTATCAGGGAAAGCTGACTTTTTGAAGGCCACTGCAGGCTTATTCAGGATGGGATAGTAAGCATGCATTTCACAATACATCAGTTGTCATCACTTCTCCAGCACATTTCTTTGTGGACATGGTAAGCTATAAGTAATTGTACACTTTTCAGGGAAGGGGAGGACTGCAAAGCAGGGGTAGCCACAATAAAAGAAAAGTAAGTGAAATAAAATAAATAATCCAAAGAAAGGCTGGATCTAAAGGGACATGGGAGGGGAGATGCCCAGCAGTGCACAGCAGCTGCGTGGCACTGGGGTGTCTTGAAAAATCAAAAGAAATGCTGGTTGGAAATGGAACTGCAGGGGAGAAGCCCCATTGAGCCTGCAAACTGCATTGAGGGGTGGGGAACGGCACACCTACCATCTGCTGCAGGCAAATGTAAAGGGGCAGGAAGTATGTTTAAAAAAACAAATCTGCAAATTCCCATGCTTCTGCAGGTTGCCAAAGAAAACATCACCCTCCTAAAACTAACAGATATGGAGAAAGAACAGCTACTCCTGCTGTATGACCAAAAGCCTGGAAAATTTGGTAAAATGCTGTGTGGCACCATGACACCAGATCACTATCTGGTTGCCTGGAGTGAAAGGTGTGCTATTGTGAAAAACGGAACAAGTCAGGCCTGCCTACGAACCTCGTGAAAAAATACAAGAGTGCCTGGATGAGGCCTTCGAGGAGATATCCGAAAAGGAGGAGCACTCCATCCTTCCCAAGAAATATTAACACACTGTTCTGAGGGGACAGAACCATAGCTAGCAAACTTGTAGCCATACACAACCTGATAGCTATACCCACCCACAACCCACTTCTAGCACGCAGAATAAATATACACCCAAACTGCTTGGTCCAGGGGGCTAAGGGACTACCATGGAGGGACCCATCATGGAGGGGACTGCTGTGGAGGGGCCCATCGTGGGGGGGAATGCCATGGAGGGGACCAGTTCCAGGTCTATGGTGAAGAGCTCCTGTCTGTCTGGCAGAACTTCCTTGGGCCCCTGCTCATTGCCCCCTTCCTCCTCTCAATTGCCCTCTTCCTCCAGGCCACCCAGCTCCTCTGGGCTCACCCTGAACTCCATTCCAGGGCCTCCAGATATGTTGTAATTCAGACCAGGCTCCATGGTGGGGTCGCTCCCCATAAGCATGTGCAGCTGTTCATAACAGTGGCACATATGTGGAGCTGCCACTGACCACTGGTTGGTGTCCCAGACTTTTTGATAGGCCTGCCAGAGCTCTTTCACCTTCATCTAGCATTGCACTGAGTTCCAGGAGTAACCTCAGGTGGTCTGGCTGCATGACATTGGATCATAAATTGCCACGTTTCTCTTGTCCACCCGACATCTTTCACCACCGATTGGTCTCCCCAAATTGCAAGATGATTCAGAATCTCTTGGCAGGCCCACAGTGGGGCTGTCTTGTGACCTTGAGAAGTATTAGGCAGATCATTATCCTGAGTGCTCATGATTGCAGTAGATGGCTAACGATGCAATTGCTACTAATCTGGTGTGATGGCTACTGACACAGTGTGATGTGATGGGCAGAGACTTTTTTCATAATGGGAGCCTTTTATATTTGAAGCACTGGGCACTGCTAAATTCCAATTCAAATACTTATTCATATTCTAACTCAATCAAAACTTCATGGGCTTACTGTGACCTTCTTCCTGCACACCTGGATGGAGAGCAGCGTACAACAAAGCGGCCATACATAGAGGGTCACAGCGTAGCTTTGTGAGATACATATGGGGCACTTCTGGAGGCTACTAAATACAAATTAAGGACATGGTGCTTCCACATTAGCCTTGATTCAGGATTTTTAATTCGAAATTGACACTATACCCTTCCCTTAATATCAATATTTTGTAACAGGTATTACGGCTCAATAAATTAAGACAATAGAATTAACTGTGAAGACAATGATGGTTTAATATCATGCTAACTCCTTGAAATTCAGTTTTATTTCATAGTGTAGACAGCCTCAGAGTGGTTTGAATTATCTTATTATAGTTCTATTAGTGCTGGGCTGCTTTGAAATCATTGATTGTTCCTGAGAGATGATGAGATTATGGTACAAGAATTTAGCAGTCATTACCATGTGATTTTCAATTAAGAAGAAAATCAAAAGTATCCCAGGGTCATGGTCATAATAACCTGAAGGGTTCAGACTGGATTTCAGCTGCATACAAATTAAAAGCAGGATGGATAGATAGTATGTCTGTGGGAGAAAACTGCAGGCTTTTTGTGGGAATGTCCTATCAGTCTTGTGAACTCCACTACTGCATTTTCATGCCATGAAAGCTGTGGTCTGTGAATTAAGCCCTTGCTTTGTTCTTGACATTCAGAAAAAACTCCTATTGGGAACTCAAATAAGAAATAGATTAGCTGAATGTCAGGCAGAGCAAGGCCTCAGCCTCTAATGGCTTACTCTAATGGAAAGTATCCAAGGCCTACTGGGCAGCACAGGGTTTGAAAGACTGAGGATGGAGGCTCTCTGACAGATGACCCATCCAGGGTAAATTTGGCAGACTGCATAAGAGTAAAATGGAAGGGAAGCTCTGAAGTAGAGAGCTGTGAAGCATCACAGAGGGATTATGGCTACGTCTACACGTGCACCCAACTTCGAAATAGCTTATTTCGATGTTGCGACATCGAAATAGGCTATTTCGATGAATAACGTCTACACGTCCTCCAGGGCTGGCAACGTCGATGTTCAACTTCGACGTTGCTCAGCCCAACATCGAAATAGGCACAACGAGGGAACGTCTACACGGCAAAGTAGCACACATCGAAATAAGGGAGCCAGGCACAGCTGCAGACAGGGTCACGGGGCGGACTCAACAGCAAGCCGCTCCCTTAAAGGGCCCCTCCCAGACACACTTTCATTAAACAGTGAAAGATACACAGAGCCAACAACTAGTTGCAGACCCTGTATATGCAGCACGGACCCCCAGCTGCAGCAGCAGCAGCCAGAAGCCCTGGGCTAAGGGCTGCTGCCCACGGTGACCACAGAGCCCCGCAAGGGCTGGAGAGAGAGTATCTCTCAACCCCCCAGCTGATGGCCGCCATGGAGGACCCCGCTATTTCGATGTTGCAGGACGCGGATCGTCTACACGTCCCTACTTCGATGTTGAACGTCGAAGTAGGGCGCTATTCCCATCCGCTCATGGGGTTAGCGACTTCGACGTCTCGCCGCCTAACGTCGATTTCAACTTCGAAATAGCGCCCAACACGTGTAGACGTGACGGGCGCTATTTCGAAGTTACTGCCGCTACTTCGAAGTAGCGTGCACGTGTAGACGCAGCCTATAAGTGCTGGGGAAAGAATTCCTTATTTCCACATTACCCTTCTGGACCTAGTGTGTCCTCCAGTGCTATGCAAAATTTTCATTCTAAAGCACAAAGCAGCTTTAGGTTCTCTCACAAACCTATACCTTTGTCAAGGTTCAGTGAAAGATTTATCTAGGTTTATGAGTCTTCTGTGCAAACCTGGGACAAATTTCCAGTGACACTTGAATAAGTTTGCACGAATGTAGAGACTCATGATGTTGCAATTAACTCAGACTTACAGACAGATTTGGCCATTTCCATGTGTTGCAGATGATGAATAGCTTTGTGCTAGCCAAGAGTTCTGTGGAGACAAATAGTTTAAACTCCACCTCCCGACACCCCGCCCCCCAAGGCCTGACCACTCAAGGAATCAGGATCTCGGATCTTGATTACTATACGACCCAATTGGCCAACTTGGATCTTAATGATCATAGGACCCCATTTTCTTCTGTTTTACAGAAGCCTTCTTACTCCCTGTTCCTCTTACTCTTTCACCCACCCAGCCACCCACCCACATGAACACACATGCAATACTTTTCTTCCCCATCCCATAGGATTGGAATTTTTGAGCAGATCAGTAACAGAAAGGTGATAGGGATGTGAACCAAGCACTGAAACTTGGCCTTTCAATCAAGAGCTTAGTACACTACTGTTGAAGGTGGCTTCAGCTTTATTTAACTTGTGGTGTCTCTGATCCCAAAACCAGAGGACTTTCTTTTGGGAGTAACTCCAACAGCTGGAACCATGAAAGAAATATACAGAAAGCTGCAGAACAAGAAAGGTGACAAAGTCTGGATTCAGTAGTTCTTTTCATTGTTTCTGTATTTTTTCCTGCTTCATTGAAAATTACTGCCAGCTGACAAGAAACTGAGCTGGTCACCAGACTGATCCTTATTGATTTTCTCATTACCAAGCATCCTTAGCTAATATGACAGAACATTATATCTATTTCCATCCCCTTTACACTAGTCATTTAACACATTTATAAAAATAGATTATTCCTATGACCTCTAGTAGAGCAATAATGCTCTCCCTCCCCATAATGAGCTAGGAAGTGTCTAGAATAAAGGATAAATTTTCTCCTTTTATCGAATCAAAGTCAATAATATAAAAACAAATAAGAAAATAATTTGTTTTCATAAACAAATACACAACACAGGATACTTTGTCTTTTCCTGTCTCTCAGCAAAAATTTGACAGTTGATGGTCTACCAAGGTCTAATGTTACTACTTAGCTTTTACTATTTTGACACAGTGTACTACAATACTTTTATTAGTGCATTAAGGTGCCCGTTATACTGTTCATATAAACAGCTATCAGATTGAAGCCTTTCTCTTGGTTGGAACTTCCATACATTGGAGATATAATAAGGAATGTATTAGCATAAATAAAAAATAAAATAAATGAACAGATTTCAAGTCTCTAATGCATTTTCATGCTCTTTTGTTGTCATGTTCTTCTTACTTGCTAATTTGCAAATAAGCTAATTTGCAATGCTTCTTCTCAGTCAATAGTGTAGATTAGAGATATTGTAGGTATACATAAAACCTAGGACAGCATTTGGTTTTTTTCATTGTCATTGTTAAGATACCTCTAAGACTTCTTAGGAGAAGCCATAGAATGATCAGAAGGCAATATCCTATTGTGGGCAAATTTCTACACATAAATATGTTAGCAGTCGTATTTTGGGCTTCACACCAAAGTAGGTGTTAGATAAACATAAGAGAAGCAGAGTATTTTGACGATATGACAGGTGATTTGAGAAGAGAATACACATGGAAGCCTTATCTTCAATGTTGTAAATAAACTACATCACCCACAAGATTTTTATTAGACAGGCAGGCTTATTTCTCCAGAAACAGTATCTTCACTGATGCTATTCAAGGAAAAAAACACAACAAACAAACAAACAAAAAAACTAGTCGCTTTGAACTAGATTCAGCAAATCAGTGGGATTATTTTGCACATTTGAGTGCTACTCGTATTGGACCAGCAGAAACTGGTCTAGTTATTTTTATTTGTTTATTTATTTATTTTTGAGGTGCCACTTCAGAGCATTCACCTTACTTATTAGCTACTTGTAGTCAGTTTGTTGTTGTTTACTTCCAACCCAACCATCCTTCTTGAAAAAGTTCCAATGTGTTTCATTTTATAAACCATTTACTGGAATAAAAACTATCCCAATGAACTTTATAATGAGGAATGTATCTCAGGATTTTTTAGAGTTGTAACCTTTGACTCTGACCTTTCTGTGTTCCGTCCTTGTTACTTGCCTATAAGGACCTCTGTACACACAGGACTATAGTATAAATAAGGACACAGTGGCAAATGTAATAGTTAGTGATTATTAACAATAACATTGGACCATTTTAGCTTTTGTACTGTTTCCATCTATTCTCTGCCACTCTACTTCAGAATGTCATTTATGGGATTTTGGAATTCAGTGTGAGGAATTGTGTTAAATGCAGTTTGTGAGTGGTGTCCAGTGTGGCTAAAAAGCCACGGGGCTAGTGACTAGAAAATAAGATAGGTCACTGGGGAGAAGGGAGATGAAGACCTTGTAACCTGCGGGTCTCTCTGGGCAACAACTATACCTTTGCAGGGAGGAAAATGAGAAGATTCAACAGAGCAACTGAATCCTTGGGGTAGGTAATGGAAAGTCTACTTTTCATCAGAGCTAAATGATGGATGCCCTATAAACCCTTAACAGGACCTATCTAACTGCTTGGTATATGTGAATAAATACTACAGCTGAATAAAATTGGAGTCTGACACATTCAATTCATTCATGTATTTGTCCTCATTCACTTGAATGTCCAGATCCATTCTGCCCTTTTGTTCTCAGGTAGGCCACTTCTTCCTCTTTTACAGAGTATCCTTGCTGAACTTGGCACCCCACTCCACTACTGAGTCCTACCCACGTATCTTTGGTGCAGCTCACAAAATTCTGTAAAAACATTCTGGAGTTACCAGAGCTGTTTGTGTGTAAGAGAGTGTGGTTGATCTACAGAGATATAGCATACACTAATGACTGTGGAAAATTGAGGGACATATGGTTGAATTTTATGGGCCTCCCTTACCACACAACATATGTACAGAAAAGCAAACATTTACCCTTTTGTGTATTGTATTGTTTTGGTACTAATAACTAGCACATAATACTATAAATAACTGCCTCTTAAACTTATAGACTCATAAAAGACGAGGGTTAGAGAGACCTCAGGAGGTAATCTAGACCAAACCCCTGCTCATTGCAGGACCAACTTCAACTAAAGCATTCCAACCAGGACTTTGTCAAGCCTGGCCTCAAAACTGTCTAAGGACAGAGATTCCACCACCTCCATAGATATCAGTTCCCATGCTTCACCATTCTCCTAGTCTACGTCTGCACAAGAGGGTTTTGTCAACAAAACCTGGTGAGCATCTACACAGCAAATGCTCTCTGTCAGGAGTTTTCCAACAGAAGTTGGCACATCCACTGACAGCGTTAAACCTTTTCCTGTTGAGGTATAATGCCTCTTTCGACAGTCTACTGTTGACAAAAGTGCTGTATAGACGCTCCTGGGACCCTTCTGTCAACAGAGGGGGTCCTCCACGGTTGTGGCCTGCTGGAGCTGGGATGTGCCCTCCTCACCACAGGCACGGCTCTATGGCCTCTGCCTCCAGCCTCGCTTAAAAGGTGTAGGCAGCCCCAGGAGCCCTGGGCAGGAAGCTGGAGGCATGGCTCCAGCCCTGCTTCATGGGACCAGCAACACACCCTGGCAACCAGTCCCAGCTGCCTTTAAAAATGTCCCAGGCTACCCAAGACCCTTCTGACCCCTCCCAGGCCACAGGAGAGGGAACCCCTGACACACTGTGGGGCACCAGAAAGCAGGCTCCATCCTGATCTACTCCTGACATCTGGGAGCTGCTGGCGCTCTGGGCTTATGATACAGTCCTACTGGACCCAAGCACCAAGCACCACAGTGTCCCAGACTATGCCTGCATTGCTGGAGCCCTGGTGGAGTGCATTCACCCTGTCTGCACCTTGAACAGGTAAAGAAGAAGGTGAAAAAGCTCTGCCAGGGCTATGAGTGTGCCCAGGACATGCAGCAGAGGTCAGAGTCAGGGAGCTGCCCCTACTATCGTGAGCTGGACTGTTTCCTTGGAGGCAATGACAGGGCTTCCAGCAGTGCTACAGTGGACACTGGGGAGGAGGCTCCCCCAATGGAGAAGTTCCCTGGTCCCCAGAACCCCCACCAGAGCCAGTCCAGTACCCACACTGCAACCCTGAGTCTAGCCAGGGCACCCTCACCATAACCCTGAAGTTGAGCCCCTCCAGTGCCATCACCTTGGCATGGGTGTCTCCAGACGTCTTTGTGGGAACATCTGGTGTGTACCCCAGGGGTCACACCCTCCCCAGGATGGGAGGGGGCCAGGCAGAGTATACCACGTGGCTTGCCAAGACAGCTCAGGCAGGCACCTGCACTGGGAGCTTAGCACATGTGCCCATGTTCACAGCTGTGTGACCCACCCACACTGAGCAGGCAGCCCCCCCCAAGGCTGGGAGCAGGACAGCCAAATGGTCAGTGGCCATATCCCAGGCCACAGGCAATGTGCAGCACCTTCCCTTGGGGACTATTGTCTGAGCTGAAAAAGCATGGGAGTGTGTACCCAGGGAGGGCACAGCTGTACTTGGGCTGCCCGTCAGCCATGTGGGGACCCCTCCATGGCTGGCCCATCAGGCTGGGGTGGGGGCAGAAGTCAGGCTGATCCCCATGACATCACATGCTCCCTGTTCAGCAGGGCCCACTGAAAAGAGGCACAGATGTGCACACCTGGGATAGCTCCATCCCATGTCCCAGGAGTCGGGGTTGCTGGTCGTGGGGACATGGGGCAGGGTTGTGGGGTAAGAGCTGCATGAAGGACTCACCCTCTCCACCACAGCACTACCTTTGAGGGCCAGGCCAGCCTCCCGCCTGACCACTCAGACAGCCCCATGGAGGAGCCAGAGTGGGAGCTGGCAGAACCTGGAGCAGCACCCCTGGGAGACAGCAGCCCACCACCAGCAGGGTGTGCCCAGGCCTGAAGGGGACATTGCCACACAGAGGATGACAACCTATGTGCATACACAGCGCTGGTGGCAAAACAACATTGCAGAACAGCAGCTGTGGCAGGAGGAGGAGTGGCAGAGGGACCAGGTGCAGTTATCCGGCCAGTGGCTGGCCCAGGTCAACCACTTGCTGGACCTGGGGGAGGCCTGGATGGCCTGGACCCCACTGCTCCCCTTGTTGCTGAATCCGCTGCTCTCACCCCTGCTGTCCCACTTCCCATGGTCCCGCTGACCCAATGCTCGATGTCCTCCTCTAGGACCTGTGGTGGGCAATGGACATCACCAGCATCTATGCCCCATAAGGCCTCCCCAGCCTCCCTCACCCCCATGCCCTCTTTGCTCCCCCTGCCAAACTACACCCTGCGGCACCGCCCACCTCCTACCTCCCTGAGCTCCCAGCTCCAACCCAGCCCAAGGGAGAGTCCAAACATGGGGTGGGAGGGTACCCCACAGCTGATGCAGCTCATGGCCCTCCACCTCTGCCACTGATTAAGGTCTCTGTTGCATTTGAGAGGCCCCTCCACCTCCTCACCCCCACTGTACATAGTCAGGCATCTTATCGTTTGTAAATAGTTGGTTGACCAAGATTTATTTTGCAAAGTTCTATTTTTTAAGCAAAAGTTTATTTTTAAGCACAACCACAATGTCCTGCCTTGTTCGGTGGGGTTCTGGGGGTGGGTGGTGGAAGGGAGGGGTGTTGGGGTTAGACGTACAGGGCTGAGGAGGATCATTAGGGGCTGCGGGCAAAGATCCCTGCACTTGTCTTTGCTGAACCTCATCAGATTTTTGGCCCAATCCTCCAGTTTGCATAGGTCATGCTGGATTCTATCCCCACCCTCCATCACATAAACCTCTCCCTGTAGCTTAGTGTTAGCCATGAACTTAGTGAAGGTGGAATCCACCCCCTCATCTAGATCATTAATGAAGATGCTGAACAAAACCAGCCCCAGGACTGACCTGGTCCACTCGGCTTGATACAGGCTGACAGCTAAATACTGAGCAATTGATTGCTATCTGTTCAGACTGATGATCTAGCCAGCTTTCTATCCACTTTATAGTTCATTCATCCAATCCATACTTCTTTAACTTACTGTCAAGTATACTATGGGAGGCTGTATCAAAAGCTTTAACAAAGACAAAGTGTACCACATCCACTGCTTTCCCCATATCCACAGAGTCCATTATAGCATCATAGAAAACAATCAGTTTGGTCAGGCAAAATTGCCCTTGGTGAATCCACATTCTTGACCACCTTCCTCTCCTCCAAGTGTTTCAAAACGTATTCCTTGTGGATCTGCTCTATGATTTTCCCAGGGATTATGGCGAGGCTGACTGGTCTCTCATTCTCCAGGTTTTCCTTCTTTTATTTCTTAAAGATATGTACTACATTTGCCTTTTCCCAGTCATCTGGGACTTCCCGCAATCACCATGAAGTTTCAAAGGTAATGGCCAATGTCTCTGCAATCACATCAGCCAGCGTGCTTATCGCCTTCAGATGCATTTGATCCAGCCGCATGGACTTGTGTACGTCTAGCTTTTCTAGATAGTTCTTAACCCATTATTTCACCAGTGAGCACTGCCCACCTCCTTCCCATACTGTGCTGCTCAGTTCAGCAGTCTGGGATCTGACCTTGTCTCAGAAGACTGAGGCAAAAAACACTGAGTACTTCAGCGTTTTCCCCATCATCTGTCACTAGGCTGACTTCAGCATTCAGTAAGATTCCCACACTTTCCCTGACCTCCTTCTTCTTGCTAATAAATCTGGAGAAACCCCTCCTGTTATCCTTTGCATCTTTTGTTTGTTGCCCCTCCTTTTGTGTTTTGGCCTTCCCAATTACATCCCTGCATGCTCAGGCAATATTTTGTACTCCTGTCTAGTCATCTGTCTAAGTTTCCACTTCTTGTAAGCTTCCTTTTTGTGTTTAAGATCACCTGTGTCTTCTCTGTTAAGCCAAGCTGGTTGCCTGCCCTGTTTGCTATTTTTACTGCAGATTGGGAAGGCTTGTTCGTGCACACTGAATAAGGCTTTTTTAAAATACAGCCAGCTCTGCTAACTCCTTTCCCACACATTATTATCCTCCCAGGAGATCCTGTCCATCAGATCCCTGAAGAAGTCAAAGTCTCCTTTTCTGAAGTCCAGGGTTCATAGTCTGCTGCTCTCTTTTCTTCTTTTTGTTGGGATCCTGACCTCAAACATCTCATGGTGGCAGCTGCCCAGGTTACCACCTACTTCTATTTCCCCATCAATGTTTCCCTGTTTGTGAGCAGCAGGTCAAGAGAAGCATTACCTCTAGTTGGTTCCCCATGCACATGCATGAGGAAGTTGTCCCTAACATCTCCAAGAACTTGAGGGATTGTCTGTGCACAGCTGTGTTGCTCTTCCAGCAGACGTCAGGGTGATGGAAGTCCCCCATGAGAATCAGGGCCTGGAATCTGGAAATTTCTGTCAGTTGTTCAAAGAACTGAACATCCTAAATTCTAGTGCGAGGCAAGCAATTCTAGCTCTGATCAATCATACTACTGTCTTACATCTAGCGCAAATCATCCACCTTTTCTCCCCTGCCTGTCCTTCCTGAACAGTTCCATACCCATCCATGGCACTATTCCAGTCATGTGAGTTACCCATATTATCCTTGACTGTGTCAGGACTTCCAAGTCTTCCCGTTTGTTTTCCACCAACAAACGCATGCTCATTCTCACACATCTTACTCGGTTCTCACAGTCATATACTTTGTTCTATTTGGGTTCTTACCTTACACCATTTCTGTAGCAGTGTCTGAGTCCTGGTCTACACTACTGCTTATTTCAGCTTAGCTTACATTGCTCACAGGTGTGACTAAACCACTCGCAAGCAGCATATTTTACACAGACCTAAGCACTGGAGTGGACCGCACTATGTAGACAAGAGAAGCTAGGCAGTAGCCAGTAAGCCAATGGCAGAGTGCTCTCCTATTCGCACAGAGCATCTTCACCAACTGTGCTATAGCAGTGCTTATACATTAGTCGTGCTGCACCAATGTAGCACTTCTAGTGTAGAATAGCCCTAAGGTCAAGCTTTGGGTCCAACTTTCCAGGGTACAAGTCAAATTAATGGGGGCTGGGAAGGGTTCTTTTCATTAATTTCATTGGGGTTTGGATCAGATCCTAAGATCATTCATTCCATTTTACACTAAAGAATCTAACCTCTCCCCCATCCTTTGTCATCAAGTAAGGGGTGCAGAGGTAGCGATACCTGTTCTGAAATAATCATAACTTAAAATTGTTCAGGCACTGTAACAAATCCATTACACTTTAAGCTGCAGAACGGTATGTGTTCTTTTGATTATTTCCAGATATCTACCAGCTTGAACTCTACATCGGAAAAAAATAGATTCACTGTCACTTATTTTGAGATTATTTTCAGATTATGTGGAGATCCTAAAAGAACAGAGCAACACAGGAAAAAAACCCTCAATCACAATGTTAAGAAAGCACTGGAATTTAGAATTTTTAAAATCATTTACTGTGTTATAGCATACAAATATAAGCTTTGATTTCAACATCTTACATAAATAGGATAGAAAGTGACTAATATACTGCCAAAGAAATACCTGACCACTTTTTTTTGGTTTCATACCCACAAATCAATCAAAATGGATTTGAATAAAATGCTGATATTACTTCTACTATTTTAAGTAAAATTAATTGAGATTTGGATGACTCTGTGGTATCACACAGATATTTGACAGGGCTTTAGCAACAGATAACACCTTTAGCCAGGATTTTAAAAGTTAACTTCCATATGGGATGAATGATGAGAGAACACAGTAACATTTTCTGAAGATGCAGATCTTTCTAAAGAAATGAATCCCTACGCTTATCAGGAAAATCTCTGTAATATTCTGCTGTGTTATGTGGTGGTTGTGATATCACTGTCAATGCACATGGCTCAACCCTGCACGCTCACATGAAACATAAACAGAGCTTCAATGTCACTTTCCACAACAATTTGCTATTGACACTCAAATATTTACGCAACCACAAATTGCGCTGACTAGTTATTAGGGTCATAATGCACTAAGAGCAAATGCCCTCAGGCAATCTTCCACCTGGTAAAGAAGGGGAAAATAGCAAGTCTGGAGGATCAAGAAATTTGTTTGGTAGGATACAAGGAGGAAGCAAATCCCAGAGTCAAGAGACCTTCCTGGAGGGCATCCTCTTTTATAAAATGGAGGGTGAGTACAGGTGTGTCTAATGATGTGATGTGACAGAAGGATGAAGTAATCTCTCTTAGATAAAGTTATCTGCCACACTCACTGCTAATAATTTACCAACACTTTTATCTTTTTTTGTAAACATTGTTTGCAAACCGCTCCTAGCTTCTAATACATTTCCCAAGTTTTTGCTTAATATTTTAGAGCTCTTTCTGAGCTCTTCACCTGGGATATTTATCATCATCTGCTGATTATTTGTGGGTGAGATTGACCACCTAACACCTGGATATATATTCTGCTCTCTCATTAGAGGGGAAACTTTTTTAGAATAGGTAAATAATAAAAAATAATGAGATATAAATTAGTGTATAGCTGGAATCACATGGAACTGGCACAGCTGGAATAACCTTTTCCATGTAAGTCTAGACCCAACAATCATCCATGTGGGCATGCCTCTCTAGAATTCATAAAGACCTTATTGAAAGTCTTTTGTTCAGCTCTAGGATGCCTTTCAGCAGTGGACTGAACCTGCAAACCACTATCTGGAATACAAATGCTTGTACCTGATACAAGAAAGAAGTATTTCCCAACAGAAGTTTTTCTATCCTTAATTCAACTCCGATTTGAGATTTGTTTCTTATGTCACATAGTCTATATGAGAGCTATGTACAGTGTAAACATCCACTCAGAAATGATTGCGGTGGAGGACTCAGAAATCAGTTCTAAATTATGGTTCTATTCAGATTCCAGTGTGCATGTTAGGCAGTCCTGCACATATACCAAACTATGGAAGTACACTCACAGGTTTCACCCTGCCATTGCCTGGCAGCAGTGAGGTGCCGTGCTGGAGAAGGATGAATTCTAAGCTATTTTGCTGCATCTTGCGGATCATAACTAATAAGCCTTTCAGGATATTTTTCACATCTAAGAATAGACAAGGGAAAATGGTATTTGCAGCAGTGACATCTCTTCAGTGGAATAGCCTTAGGAAAGAAAATAGATGTAATCTCTTAAAAGTTTCCCCTAGGAGGCTGACACTAACTACTTCATTATTCTGGCCTATTTTATAAAACTGCTTCATGAGGAAATCGGATTTTAAATAAAAACATGAGCACATCATATATGAACACACTTTGAGCTGGCTCCCCTGTGTCTGAACTATATTCTGCTCATTGGAACTGGGGGGCTACAGGAAGCTTACACCACAAGCGCAAATACCTAATAGACTCTGTGCCAGGGAATAAATAGCACAGCAGAGCAGAGCTCCACCATGCCTCAACCCATTCCTTTCCTATTTCCAGTGTATCCATCATGCCCTTTAGAGTGAAGCTGAAAGTGGTGGGGCAGGATCTGACTTTGCTATCCTGACTTCACTAGTTTTTGTATCAGGCACAAACCAAGTCAATTAGCAGGGCCAATCCTAAGGTTCCATTACTCAGGGAGTAAGTGGGTACTCTGGGAATTTTTGATGTTGCTATTTAAATTGGAAAAAATATGACTGCCCAGGGACTAGTTAGACTGCTAGAAAATATTGGACTTAGAAAGCAAAATTTGACTACTCTTTCAATATTTTGCTGTGTATAAAGGATGAAGAGTCTCTAGTCTGGTACTGTTCTACTGCTTAATATTGGATAGCTTAGTACATATTTTGTCCTTTTTGATAAAAACTTGGAGCAGTGGGAAGATTATTTGGGGAAGGAGGAAATGTTTCTTTTGCCTTTCCAGGACCACCGGGCCTGCCAGTTGAGACATGAAAATATGAGCCAATGTAAAATATTTCAGATGTCAGGCATTCCAAATTAATTGTGTGATTAAACGTAATCACGATTAATCGCACAATTAATTGTGCTGCTAAACAATAATAGTATACCATTTATTTAAATATTTTGGATGTTTTCTTCATTTTCTAATGTATTGATTTTAATTACACTACAGAATATAAAGTGCACGGTGCTCAGTAAAAACAAAAGAAATAGCATGTTTCAGTTTATCTGATACAGGTACTGTAGTGCAATTTCTTTATTATGGAGGTTGAACTTCCATGTGTAAAATTACATAAAAAATGCTTTCAAAAATAAAACAATGGAAAACTTGAGCCTATGAGTCCACTCAGTCCTACTTCCTGTTAGCCAATTGCTCAAAGAAGTTTGTTGTAGCTGGTGTTACAAGATATTTAAATCCAAGGTATTGAAAAGATTCATACGTCCCTTTTTGCTTCACCCCGATTCTGCAATTCCAGAGGACATGTGTTCACATTAATGATGGGTTCTGCTTAATAACAAGCCAAATCAACGTGGACTGACACATGTTCCTTTTCATCATCTGAGTCAGATGACATCATCAGACATTTGGTTTTCTTTTGTGGTGGTTCAGGTTCTGCAGTTTCTGCATCAGAGAGTTGGTTTGTTAAGACTTCTGAAAACAAATTCCATATCTTATTCTTCTCAGATTTTGGTAGGCACTTCAGATTCTTCAACTTTGGATTGAGTGCTGTATCTATTTTTAGAAATCTCACATTGGTACCTTATTTGCATTTTGTCAAATCTGTGGTGGTGAAGGTGTTCTTAAAATAAACAACATGTTCTGGGTTCAGCATCTGAGACTGCTGTAACACGAAAGATATGGCAGAATGTAGATGAAGCAGCAGGAAACATACAATTCTCCCCCAAGGGATTTAGTCACAAATTTAATGAACACGTTATTTTTAACAAGTATCAGCAATATGAGAGCATGTCCTCTGGAAAGGTGGCTGAATCATGAAGGGGCATATGAATGTTTAGTACATCTGGCATGTAAACACCTTTCAGTGCCAATGACAAAAGTGCCATGTGAATACCTGTTCTCACTTTTATTTGAGATTGCAAATAAGGAGCAGGGATCATTAAATGTATTTTAATGTAAACAAACTGCCGAATGTAAACAAACATATGTGTCTTAGGCTATGTCTACACTAGAAGCATCTGTCGACAGAAGTTACTAGCGACAGGGTAATCTCAACAGAACCTCTGTCAGCAGATTGCCTCTACACACAACTTGCTTCTGTCAACAGAGAATTGCCAGACTGCACTTCCTTCTGGTGCCAGAAAGCAAACGCCTGGTAACCTGAAGCCCTCTTTGTCGATAGAAGTGTCTACATTGCACTTTTGTTGACAGTACTATGTCTAGAGATTGCTATGCCTCAAATTTTTGAGGGATAACACTTTCGAGGAAAATGCAGAGTTCTGTCGAGAGTCTGTCTACAGAATGCTTTAAGTGTGTGGATGCTCCCTGAGTTATGCCGAGAGAAGGGACCTATTGACAGAACTCTGTCATGTAGACCCAGCCTTCGTGATTGACTGAACAAGAAGTAGTAGTGAGTGGACTCAATGGCTGTTTCTACTCTTTCAGAGAAAGTGGCATGCTAATAAACAGTCCAAAATATGCTAATGAGGTGTGTATGTAAATTCCTAGCACCTCATTAGCATAAAGTCACATGATTTGGAGTCTGGAAGACGGTCTTCTGGAAGACTCCAAAACAGTGTGTGGAAGCCTTCCAGAAGACCCCTCTCTCGGGGGGGCCATGCTTCTACACACCATTTTGGAGTGTGGAAGACCATCTTCCGGACTCCAAATCACATGACCTTATGCTAATGAGGCACCAGGAATTTACATGTGTGCCTCATTAGCATATTTTGGGCTGTTTATTAGCATGTGTAGAAACAGCCAATATGCTCTAAAATTTTAGATTGTTTTCTTCTGGAGTCTGGTTTTGTACTAGAAATATATATATATATTTGGAAAGGTTTCTACTTTTTCAAATATATTGGTTTCAATTAGAACACAGAATACAAAGTGTACAGCGCTCACTTTATATTACTATTTTATTACAAATATTTTCTCTGTAAAACTAATGGAAGAAATAGCATTTTTCCATTCACCTCATACAAGTGCTGTAGTATATTTTTAATCACAAGACTGCAACTAACAAATCTATCTATCTATCTATCTATCTATCTATCTATAAAATCTAAAATTTTAGAGAATATTGAGTCCACTCAGCACTACTTCTTGTTCAGTCAATCACTAAGGCTGGATCTACACAACAGAGTTTTGTTGACAGAAGGGACCTTCTGTCGACATAACTCAGGGAGCATGCACCCACACATATGTATTTGTTAGCTGCACTCTTGCGATAAAAATATACTACAGCACTTGTCAGTTTTACAGAGAAAATTTTTGTAATAAAATAGTAATATAAAGTGAGCACTGTACACTTTGTATTCTGTGTTCTAATTGAAACCAATATATTTGAAAATGTGGAAACCTTTCCAAAGTACTTTACAAATTTCAAGTGGCATTATATTGCTTAACAGTGCAATTAAAACTGTGATTAATCAAAACTGATTTTGAGTTACTTGTGTTAGTTAACTGCATTTAACTGACAGATCTAATAAAAATTTAATATAACAATAAGCATTACAATTGTAATATTCATTTAGATAATAGTTTCCATATATAGGGTAATGCCTTCACTTCGTAAATACACGAAACAAACCAGCATGTCTATTTTACCTTAACTGATTTTGAGCAAAGTACCATTATAAATGGTATTATGGTACGTTCACAGCACAACTCATCATACATTTCTTGATGGAGTGATGAGCACTGGTAGATTGGCACCTGTCACTTACTGACTGATCAAGGCTGAAGTGACTGGAATTTTACTACATGTCATCTGGCTGTTGAAGTACTAAGTTCAAAGAACTGACTCTACAATTTACTATGGTAAAAGTCTGATTTCGATACTCCTCAGGAGCTATTTAAGTATCACTCAGAGTGATGGGCAGCAAAATTACCCTTGGAGGGATCAGGGAAAAATTAAGTCATCTATGTACAAAATCAGCTCTTTCCTGGAGACACTTCTTGTTTATAAACTCTGCAGGCATGATTCTGGTGTCCTTATTCATGGTGACAAGCACCTTACAGTAAAAAACATTCTTATTAATTTTAGTGGCATTGCCTGTGGAATGAGATGCTACTCACTGAGGGCGAGGCTATCAGCTAATGCCTGAGGATATCCACGTTGGAATTTCAGAGACAATAAGTGCATTATTTTAGGCTACTAATTATTTTGAAAAATAAACATACCTGAATGGTGACTTACCTAAATAATGGTTGCTGCAGCGGTGTATGGACAGTAACAAAATACAGACTGAGCTCCTTCCCATCCATGTCTTTTTTTAATGGCTGAATTTTTTGTCACTGACCATGACTTTAATTTTTAACATGCTTCTCTGTCCTTAATTGTTCTTGCTCTAGGAGATGATGGGAAAGGCTTTTGTAAGCAGAGCGACTGACAGACTTGTTGGGCCCTGTGCAAACTGGGTGGTGGTGGCTCCATGCTTGCAGAAAGGAGCAGCTCAGGATGGAAGGCAGGGGCCTGGGGGGCAGCTAGCCCTCAGCACTGCCTGGAGCGCATTGCACCATGAACCCTCCCCCGCCGACCCTCAGAGCAGCCCGGAGCATGCTGCTCACTGCTCCAGTGGCCATTTAAAGGGATCGGGACTCAGCCAATGTTCGGGTGGTGGCAGTGGCTGGCAGTGGACCCTTTTGAATTTTTGAGGCCCTGGGGCAATTGCCCCCTCCACCCCATTGATTGCCTTGTTGGTAAGTACTTTGCTCTTTATTTGTACATGGGCTTTATAGATCATATTTGCCATGCAAGTGCTACTGGGCCCACTATAAATCACAATCAATTGTGGCTCTTCTGTCTATCAGAATAGTTACTACCAGAGGTCCCAAGAGGGCAAGAATACACAGCTAATGAAAGTGTAAAACATTTTTTTTAGAATAATGATTCTAAAAACAGACAGGGAGCTGCAGACAGGGGAGTTTAAGAGAGAGGAGAGCAAGGGAGCCTGGCGCTGAAGAAGCTACCAGGTGAGAGCGCTGATCTCTGGGTGAGTGAGCGTGTGCTTTAACTGCTGGCATTTGAACTGCCATTTTGATTCCAGGTGGGGGGGAGTTTCAGTTTCAGTTTCAGTTTCAGTGGCAGCTGGGACTGCCTGCCTGACCTTTTGCTCCCTTGATCAGCCTTCCCCTGTGTGACTCATAGGGGGAGGGCCTGAGAGAGGCCAGCCGGCTTAAAAGCCAGAGGCAGGAGCGACCAGGGGAGCGAAGGGGGCAGGGAGCTGCAGACAGGGGAGTTTAAGAGGAAGTTTGAGAGAGGGCGTGTGACAGAGGGGACTATAATGGTTAGGAAGACCCGCAACACCTGGGCCAGCGCTACTGCTGTCTCCTCCACTTGTGCCTGTAGCCAGACAGACTGCCTGACCATGGATGTTTCTACCCAGATCCTGGTGTGGTTCTGCAAGGACTGGGGCTTGCCGTTCCCACTTACTGATACCCAGGCTGAGGGGAATATTCAGTGTGGAAGGTGCCTGCTGGTGGAATCTCTCAGGCGGCAGGTGGGGGAGCTACAGGAGGAGGTGGCCAGGTTGAGGAGTATCCGAGTCCATGAGCAGTTCCTGGGTAGTATTCAGGTGGAGACTGCGGAGGTAACTGTCCCAGTGCACAGGACGGCTGATAAACCACTGGAGGAGGTGGACCAGGGTGGACACTGGCAGCTGGTTACTTCTCGCAGCGGGCAGTGTCCCACCCCTGCTCAGAACCCTCCCACCGTGGTACTGGAAAACCATTATGCTGTACCCGATACAGGAGACCAAGAATTACCCCATACAGAAGAGGAGAAGCCTCGTACCCCCAAGGCTGGGAAGTCTACTGCCACCCCTGCAAGAAGGAAACGTAGAGTAGTGGTGGTTGGAGACTTTTTTCTGAGGGGGACAGAGGCGCCCATCTGTCGCCCTGACATTTCATCTCGGGAGGTGTGCTGCCTGCCGGGGTCCTGTATCCAAGATGTTACGCAGGCATTGTCGAGGATTATCCGGCCCTCTGACTACTATCCCATGCTTCTCATCCATGTGGGCACTAATGATACTGTGAGGTGTGACGCTGAGCAGTTCAAGAGTGACTTCAGGGCTCTGGGGGCATGGGTCAGGGAGTTTGGGGCGCAGGTGGTATTCTCTTCAATCCTGCCTGTCAGAGGTAGGGGCCCAGGCAGAGACAGCTGTATCCTAGAGGTGAATGCTTGGTTGCGTAGATGGTGTCGCCAGGAAGGCTTTGGTTTCTTTGACCACGGTATCCTTTTTCGGGAAGGACTGCTAGGCAGAGATGGCCTTCACCTTTCGAAGAGGGGGAAGACCATATTCGGACACAGGCTGGCCAACCTAGTGAGGAGGGCTTTAAACTAGGTTCGATGGGGGCAGGGGAGCAAAGCCTGCAGGTAAGTGGAGGGCATGGATACCTGGGAGATGAACTTGAAATGGGAGGGAGTATGGGCTACAGCGGGAGAGTAAAAAGAGGGCCAGGGCAAAACTGGGAGGCAAGACCAAATCAATGTCTGAGATGCCTATATACAAATGCAAGAAGTATGGGAAATAAACAAGAAGAATTGGAAGCACTAATAAATGAATACAACTATGTTATCGTTGGCATCATAGAAACTTGGTGGGATAATACTCATGATTGGAATGTTGGTACTGAAGGGTACAGCCTGCTTAGGAAGGACAGACAGGGAAAGAAGGGAGGAGGTGTTGCCTTGTATATTAAAAATGTACACATTTGGACAGAGGTGGAGATGGACGTAGGAGATGGACGGGTTGAAAGTCTTTGGGTTAGACTCAGAGGAGTAAAAAACAAGGATGAGGTCCTACTAGGAGTCTACTACAGGCCCCCTAGCCAGGTGGAAGAGGTGGATGAGTCTTTCTTTAAACAGCTAACAAGATCATCCAGGGCCCAGAATGTGGTGGTGATGGGGGACTTCAACTATCTGGGTATATGTTGGGAAACTAATACAGCAGGGGACAGACTGTCCAATAAATTCTTGGATTGCATTGCAGACAACTTTTTATTCCAAAAGGTTGAAAAAGCTACCGGGGGGAAGCTGTTCTAGATTTAATTTTAACAAATAGGGAGGAAATTATTGAGAATTTGAAAGTGGAAGGATGGTTGGGTGAAAGTGATCACGAAATCATGGAATTCACAATTCTAAGGAAGGGTAGAAGGGAAAACAGTACAATAGAGATAATGGATTTCAGGAAGGCAGATTTTGGTAAACTCAGCTGGTAGGTAAGGTCCCATGGGAAGCTAAACTGAGGGGAAAAACGGCTGAGGAGAGTTGGCAGTTTTTCAAAGGGACATTATTAAGGGCCCAAAAGCAAGCTATCCCGCTGCGTAGGAAAGATAGAAAACATGGCAAAAGACTGCCTGGGCTTAACCAGGAGATCTTGCATGATCTCAAAATAAAAAAGGAATCGTATAAAAATGGAAACTAGGACAAATTACAAAGGACGAATATAGGCAAACAACACGAGCATGCAGGAGCAAGATTAGAAAGGCTAAGGCACAAAATGAGCTCCAACTAGCTACAAGCATAAAGGGAAACAAGAAGGCTTTTTACAAATACATTGGTAACAAGAGTAAGACCAAGGAGAGGGTAGGGCCATTGGTCAGTGAGGAGGGAGAAACAGTAACAGGGAATTTGGGAATGGCAGAGATATTTAATGATTTCTTTGTTTCGGTCTTCACTGAGAAATCTGAAGGAATGCCTAACATAGAGAATGCTAGTGAAAAAGGGGTAGGTTTAGAAGTTGAAATAAGAAAAGAACAAATTAAAATTTACTTAGAAAAATTAGATGTCTGCAAATCACCAGGGCCTGATGAAATGCATCCTAGAATCCTCAAGGAGCTGATAGAAGAGGTATCTGAGCCTTTAGCAATCATTTTTGGAAAATCGTGGGAGACGGGAGAGATTCCAGAAGACTGGAAAAGGGCAAATATAGTACCCATTTATAAAAAGGGGAACAAGAATAACCTGGGAAACTACAGGCCAGTCAGCTTAACTTCTGTGCCAGGAAAGATAATGGAGCAGGTAATTAAAGAAATCATCTGCAAGCATTTGGAAGGTGGTAAGGTGATAGGGAACAGCCAGCATGGCTTTGTTAAAAACAGATCATGTCAAACTAATCTAATAGCTTTCTTTGATAGAATAACGAGCCTTGTGGATAAGGGAGAAGCGGTGGATGTGGTATACCTGGACTTCAGTAAAGCATTTGACACGGTCTTACATTATATACTTATCAATAAACTAAGCAAATACAACTTAGATGGGGCTACTATAAGGTGGGTGAAGAACTGGCTGGATAACTGTACCCAGAGAGTAGTTATTAATGGTTTTCAATCCTGCTGGAAAATTATAACTAGTGGGGTTCCTCAGGGGTCTGTTTTAGGACTGGTTCTGTTCAATATCTTCATTCACGATTTAGATATTGACATAGGAAGTACACTTATTAAGTTTGCAGATGATACCAATCTGGGAGGGGTTGCAACTGCTTTGGAGGGTAGGGTCATAATTCAGAAGGATCTGGATAAACTGGAGAAATGGGCTGAGGTAAACAGGATGAAGTTTAATAAGGACAAATGCAAAGTGCTCCACTTAGGAAGGAACAATCAGTGTCACACATACAGAATGGGAAAGGACTGCCTAGGAATGAGTACAGCAGAAAGGGATCTAGGGGTTATAGTGGACCACAAGCTAAATATGAGTCAACAGTGTGATGCTGTTGCAAAAAAAGCAAACATGATTCTAGGATGCGTTAACAGGTGTGTCGTGAACAACACACGAGAAGTCATTCTCCCGCTCTACTCTGCGCTGGTTAGGCCTCAGCTGGAGTATTCTGTCCAGTTCTGGGCACTGCAGTTCAGGAAGGATGTGGAGAAATTGGAGAGGATCCAGAGGAGAGCGACGAGAATGATCAAAGGTCTAGAGAACATGACCTATGAAGAAAGGCTGAAAGAATTGGGCTTGTTTAGTTTGGAAAAGAGAAGATTGAGGGGGGACATGATAGCAGTTTTCAGGTATCTAAAAGGGTGTCATAAGGCAGAGGGAGGGAACTTGTTCTTCCTTGCCTCTGAGGATAGAACAAGAGGCAATGGCCTTAAATTGCAGCAGGGGAGGTTCAGATTGGACATTAGGAAAAAGTTCCTAACTGTCAGGGTGATCAAACACTGGAACGAATTGCCAAGGGAGGTGGTAGAATCTCCATCACTGGAGCTATTTAAGAAGAGGTTAGATAGATGGCTTTCAGGGATGGTCTAGAAAGTGCTTGGTCCTGCCATGAGGGCAGGGGGCTGGACTTGAAGGCCTCTCGAGGTCCCTTCCAGTCCTATGATTCTATGATTCTATGATATTGTGCTAACATATTGTTTCTTGTTATTTTGCTCAGAATAATATTCAAATCTAAAAATCTCAAAAAACCTGCAATGTTATGGCGAAAGTAAAGCAGATTATCAGGAACCTTTAATATCCACCGCTTCTCCCTTATCTAAGAGGGCCCCTTTGTCACCTTACTTCCATTTTTGTTACCTCAAAGGTAACTTTTTGTTTGTTTGTTCATTGTCCATATGAGTTCTTTAATTGACGAGACTAAGTAGAAATACACACACACTAAGCTGAGCAATTATTCCCTTTATGGCATCAGCTGTCATGATTTTAGCTAGCTAATATTTTCAGAACTCTTTGTGCTGATAAGACATGCTTTTATAATACATTGAGGCAATGCAAAATGTGCAAATGACTTTATCAACACCTACAAACGTGGAATCTTCAGTGCTTCCTGGGTTTTACAAAAGTGAGATGTTGTGAAAAATAATGGCTAGAGTGAAAGCCGTGTAAATTTAGGTATTGTCCTACAAAACCTTGCTCATGTTAGTACAAATTATTTACATGAATGAGGTATCGAAGATTACTGGGTTTACTTTAAAAATAAATTGAATTTTATATAGGTTTCAGGTTTTACATATCAACTATGCACCGATAATTTATAACAGATTTACTTCTCCATACCTAAGGTATATATAAGATTTTGCAAACTAAAGATATTTTTATTCAGATTTAGATTTAATTAAGTCTTTATTATTATATAACTTTGTTAATGATCTGGAAGAAGACATAAACACCACAATGATTAAATTCATGGATGATACTAATTTGGGGGCTCTTGTGAAAGCCAGCAAAGACAGATCATTAATGCACAGAGATATCGAGAGGTCAGCAAATTTGGTCAACAATAATAAAATGAGCCTCAGCATGTAAAGAATCAAGACACGGTGGTGCAACAATGAAATTCAGCTATTCAATAGGAAGGAGTTATTTGGAATACAGCATTGGTGTGAATAGTGAACAGTAAATTAGACATAGAAGGGCAGTAAGGTGTGGTATTGTCTGCCTCTCCACTTGCCTACCTCTGACTTGGCTCTTCAGCCAGGTCACTTCAGTGTTCCTTCATCTCCAAAACAGGCCAGAAACACAAAATGAGGGAAATTAACAAAACCAAAGCAAACTAGCAAGACTATGCATAGGGTAATACTTCCTTTTCCAGGTGGATCAGGATCAGGCCTTCTTTTCCTTCAGGAGATCTGATGGCGTGTGAAGGGGACATTTAGGGTATGTCTATACAGCAAAGTTATTTTGGAATAACAGCCACAAGTATGAAATAACTTTGTGAGTATCTGCATAAGGCAACTGCTATTCTGAAATAATTTAGTAAACCTCATTCTATGAGGAATAGCACCTTGTTGTGAGGTGCAGTGGCCTCACCCTGACTCCAAGGCAGAGGAGGCCTCCCAGAGATCTTGGTGTACGGGCCTAGAACACCTGTGCCCTACCACACAGAGTAGCACCTGGGGCCAGAAGTGCCAGAGGTGGGACCTAAGGCTCATTGGAAGGCTGGCTTCTGAGTGGAGCGGAGACTTTTGACTGGACTCCTGGGAACTGGAGCCGAAGGGCCCATGCCAGACAACCAGGCTGGCTAGAGCCTCCGGCCAGCTGCCTGACCAAACTGAAGGGCCACATCCTGCCTTTGGCCTGGTACTTGGAGTTTCCAGATCTACTGGGGTCCTTGGGCCTGCAGCAAGCCCCATGCCCCAATGACCAGCCTGAGCTGGTGAGCTTGCCTGCTGCCAGATACTCCGAGGGCCCAGACCTGTCTGTGCCATGGGGTACCCCCACCACTGGTCACCCTGAGGACCTGGATTGGCATGAGCCTGGGATCCTGCCTGCCACTAGCGATCCCAAGCCCTTTACCCTGCTGGAGCCTATGATCCTGCCCCCCCATCCACTACTCAAATGATGTGGAGCTGCCCAACTGGCCAGACCTGCCAGCTGCCATGTTCCCAGAGGTTGTCCACCTTCCTGACCTCCCCGAGAACCCCAACTGGGACCAGTCAGTGATGGAGGTGGAGGTAGGAAGTGGCCCAGGAGATGTTCCACCACAGCTTATGGTAGCGTGTTGCAGTCTGGATCCCCACTGCCTGGCTCCTGGAGAGAGCTGTTGTTAGGGCCCCAGGCCGGGGTGCAGTGGAATGGGTGGATCTGCATGCCCCTACCCCCACCCCCGGAGAGGCAGCCCCTCACCTCTCCCAACTCACACCACTTTTGGTGTGGCTACAGCCTGGTCTGGTGCTAAGGTGAACCTCGGAATCAGGATCTGGGCTCTCTAACTGCATTTGCCTGCAGCCCTGCCTTGAACCAGGGCCCGGGTGCCCTAAACTACTAACTGTTTGTTTGCTGCCCAGTCCTGAACCAGGGCCTGGGTGACCTAACCTGATAATGATTTGCCCACTGCCTGCCTTGAACCAGGGCTGGAGCTCTCTAATGGTGTTTTGTTGCCACCTAGGCTCCTGAAACTGCCAACTGTGGTTGATGTTTGCCTGGATCTGGTGCTGTGACTGGGTTGCAAGTCAGCCCCTGCCCCGGTCCTGGGCACATATGTTACCTGCCTGCAGCCCCGTTAAAGGGGACTAGACTCTGGGAGGACAGCTGTCTGCCCAAGGTTAGGCAGCACCCAGATTTGTGAGAGGTGCGGAGGTATGCATTGCCTCAGAGGGGGTTCCTTCTGCTTGCCGACATGTTCAGACACCGATTCCAAAACAGATATTTTGGAATAGGGGCTGTGTAGACAGGGAACAGGAGCTATTTTGAAATAAGCTATTCCTGAATAGCTTATTCTGAAATTACTCTGATGTGTAGGCATGATATTTTGGATTAGAGCCCCTAAAAAAACAGTGCTTCCAGGGACTCAAATTCAAAACAGGCTTTATTGGCTACGTCTACACGTGCACGCTACATCGAAGTAGCTAATTTCGAAGTAGCGACATCGAAATAGCCTATTTCGATGAATAGCGTCTACACGTCCTCCAGGGCCGGCAACGTCGATGTTCAACTTCGACGTTGCACAGCCCAACATCGAAATAGGCGCAGCGAGGGAACGTCTACACGCCAAAGT
Organism: Carettochelys insculpta; assembly: GCF_033958435.1. Classification (NCBI taxonomy): domain Eukaryota; kingdom Metazoa; phylum Chordata; order Testudines; family Carettochelyidae; genus Carettochelys; species Carettochelys insculpta. The sequence continues at coordinate 228,082,831 of NC_134138.1, forward strand.
AGCACACATCGAAATAGGGATGCCAGGCACAGCTGCAGACAGGGTCACAGGGCGGACTAGCGCTTCCGGGGCAACAGCTAGCCGCTCCCTTAAAGGGCCCCTCCCAGACACACTCAGCCTGCACAGCACGCGGTCTGAGGAGCCATAGGCACACAGACCCTGGGCGCCGCAGTCATGGACCGGCAGCAGCAGCAGCAGCAGCAGCAGCAGCAGCCAGAGGTCCACCCAGCCCTCCCGGCAGGAGCAGGGCTTGCCCTGCTCCGTGCCATGCGGGAGGCAGCTGAGCACCTCCTTGCCACAGAGGAGGAGATGCCCCCAGGGCAGCAGGGCTCAACCCCTAACCCTGCAGCACCCCGCCCCCACCCCCCCCGCCTCACACGCCGGTGGCTGTGGAGCTACCCCACCAACACCGACTGGTGGGAGCGGCTGGTGCTTGGGGAGTGGGACGACGACTGCTGGCTCAGGAACTTCAGGATGAGCCGGCAGACATTTCTGGAGCTATGCCAGTGGCTCACCCCCGCACTCAGGCACCAGGACACCGCCATGCGGCGTGCCCTCACAGTGCAGAAACGGGTCGGCATCGCAGTCTGGAAGCTGGCCACTCCCGACAGCTACCGATCCGTGGGGCAGCAGTTTGGTGTCGGCAAGGCCACCGTCGGGGCTGTCTTCATGGAGGTAAGAGAACCCACGGGGGGAGGGCAGGGCAGGGGAGGGGGGCCCGGGCAGAGGAGGGCAGGGGAGGGGAGGGGAGGCCAGGGCAGGGGAGGAGGAGGGGAGGGGAGGCCAGGGCAGGGGAGGGCAGAGGAGGGCAGGGCAGGGCAGGGCGACGCACACCCTGCTCACCCCTCATTGGTGCTGTCCCATGTGCTGTCTCTGCAGGTTGTGCGTGCCATCAACGCCATGCTCCTGCACAGGCTCATGAGGCTGGGGGACCCACATGCCACCATCGCGGCCTTTGCTACCCTGGGCTTCCCCAACTGCTTCGGGGCTGTGGATGGGACTCACATCCCCATCCGCGCCCCGCATCACAGTGGAGGACGATACCTGAATCGAAAGGGCTACCATTCTGTCGTCCTCCGGGCCTTGGTGGACAGCCGGGGCCGTTTCCAGGACATTTATGTGGGCTGGCCTGGCAGCACCCACGATGCCCAGGTTTTCCGGAACTCGGGCCTGTGCCGCCAGCTGGAGGCGGGGACCTACATCCCCCAGCGGGAGATCCCTCTGGGGGACACCACCATGCCCTTCTGCGTCATCGCAGATGCGGCGTACCCCCTCCGGCCGTGGCTCATGCACCCCTACACGGGCCATTTCTCCGCTAGCCAGGAGTGCTTCAACGAGCGCCTGAACCATGCGCGCCAGGTAGTGGAGCGCTCATTTGGCCGCCTGAAGGGATGCTGGAGATGTCTCCTGACCTGCCTGGATGCAGGCCCCAACAACATCCCCCAGATTGTGGGTGCCTGCTGCGCCCTGTACAATTTGGTAGAGAGCAAGGGGGACAACTTTTTCCAGGGCTGGGCTGCGGAGGCCAGCAGGGCAGATGTCCAGCCACCTGCTGCCCCCAGTCGGCAGGTGGACCCCGAGGGGACCCGAGTCTGGGAGGCCCTGCAGGCCCACTTTGATGAAGAGACCGCGGGGTGAACTCTGCCCAGGCCCCCTACTGCCTTCCCCTTCATCCACCACACTCCTGCCCCAACGCCTACACCATGGAGCACCCCACCGCACCCGCCTCCCACTTTTCCTGGACAAATGACAGCACGCACTTGTGGCTGAACTTAAACTTCTTTTTGTTTCAGAACCTTTTTTTTGTAACTGTAAATATTTGAACCAAAAACAAACTATGTACAAACATGTGGAAAAAAACTAATATGTACAAAAATAAAACAATACAAAGAAACAAGTGTCCTCAATAATAAAAAGAAGACCAGGGAGGATAAAGGGGAGAACTATTTACATGGGGGGGACGGGGCAAATGGGGGGCAACAAATAATAACTTTAAACTATATACAAGGGAGGGCCCACGTCCCGGGCCCCTTGCCCCTATAGCCCGGCACAGGGCGTTGGCGGCCGGGAGCTCCACCGCGGTCGCAGCCCTGTCTGGGGCTGGGTGGGGGCGGGCTGGACCGGAAGGTAGGATGGCTGGCGAGTCTCAGGTGGCTCCAGGGGTCCCTCGGCGCTCCGGCCCTCGGCGGTGGGTGGCGGGGCGATGGCGGACGGGACGGCGACGGGCGGAGCAGCTGGTGGTGGGGCTGGTGGAGCAGGCAGGGTGCGCGATGCGGCGGCCGGCGCAGCATGGGGGGCCAGGTAGTCCACCAAGCGGTTAAAAGTCTCCATGTAGGCCCCCCATGCCTCTTGGCGCCAGGCCAGCACCCGCTGCTGCAGCTGCAGGTGCTGCTCCGTGACCTCCAGCTGCCGATGGTGGATGGCCAGCAGCTGGGGGTCCGTCGCCGTCGGCTGGTGGTGGCGCGGGGTCCGCCGTCTAGCCTGCCGTGGGGCCGGTTGGTCCTCGGCCGAGGGGCTGGCCTGCAGCGATGGTCCCGGAGGGCTCTCCGGGATGACTGAGGCCTTGCCGGCGCTCTCTTCCGGTCCTTCGGCTGGTGCAGGTGCGGGACACAGGAGAGAACGGGGGGAAGAAGAATGGAGACAGGCGTTAGTATGGGCCCCGAGCCGTGGCCTTTGTCCCCCCAGCCCTGTGCTGCAGGTTCCCCATCCCCGTCCCCAGGAGATGCTGCTGTGATGGATGGGGTTCAGGGGTCCCCCTGCCCTGCACCCCGTCCCCTGGTGGGAGCGACTCTCACTTCACCCCGCAGGGTCTGAGAGCAGGAGAGCTTTCTTAGGCCACAGATGGCCAGTTTCTGGCAGGAGTGACAGCACCAGCTGTCGGAAGAGACAGTCCTTCCAACCCGTCATAGGGAGAAGACCCCAAGGGGGGCCCCTCTGGGATGCAGCTTTCCCCCTCCTCAGGCTGGCTGCCTTCCAGCTCTCCCTTCCCCTAGCCTCTACCTGTGGCCCCCGCCCTCCCCCCCAGTTCAGAGCCAGCTCGACTCCTCCCTCCTCTTTGTTCAGGGCAGAGGTGTCACATGCCAGCTGTAGCCCCAGGATCCTCCTTTTCCCCTGGGAGCTATTCGGCTCTTGTTGCTCCATATGTAGCCTGAGTCTCCCTTTTGCACTCCCCCCACTCCATCACATGCTGCTTCTGCGGGGTGTCCCACCCCCTCCTCCCGGGGGCCCCTCGAGGTTCCGCTCCCCCCTGCCCCGGGGATGGGGCATGGCACTGTTGTGCATGGTGGCAGGGCGGGCAGGGGCTGATGCAGTGCTGTGAGGGCCATGGGCCTGCTGTCCTTGGGGCCATAGCCATGTGAGCATGTGGGGGGTCCTGGACACATATCTATTACCCCCCGCCCCTCAAGGCCAGGGGTGTACACCAGAGGGGGGTACCTACCTGTCGGTCCGCTCCCACAGTCCGGAGATCCCCAGGGGGCGGAGGCCCTGCTGCTGCTCCGGGATGGCAGGAGGAGGATCTGCAGCCTGGATTCTGCAGAGGAGGAGTCCCCCGCCTCCTCCTCCTCCTCCTCCTCCTCCTGCCGCGATGTCCCGGGGGTGGCCTCCGGGGGGGGTCCCCGGGGTGCGGGGCTTGCCTCCAGGGCGGACTCCGGCTGCAGGGCCTGCTCGGGCTCGTCGTCCGAGGTGTCAAGGGTGGCCGGAGGAGAGGAGGTGTGCCGGGGGCCCAGGATGTCCCTGAGCTCCCTGTAAAAGGGGCAAGTGATGGGGGCGGCCCCAGATCGGCTGGCCGCATCCCGGGCCCGGGAGTAACCCTGCCGCAGCTCCTTGACCTTACTCCTCACGTGGTCAGGAGTGCGGGCAGGGTGACCCCGGGCAGCCAGGCCGTCAGCCAGCCGAGCGAACGCATCCGTGTTCCGCCTCTTGCTCCCCATTACCTGGAGCACCTCCTCCTCGCTCCAGAGCCCCAGCAGGTCCCGCAGCTCGGCCTCCATCCAGGAGGGGCCCCGCTGCCGCTTCCCAGCCTGGCTGCCCTTCTGGCTGGGCTGTGAGCCCTGGCTCCTCTTGGGGGGGGTCCCCTGGGGGCGCTGGGGGGGCTGCCAGGCAGCCATCGCAGCTGGGTGGGGGGTGAGGGAGGTGCAGGCTGGTCGCATGTATAGGCTGCCGCCTGCACGATCCCTCAGCTTCCTGCACAGGAAGGGAGGGGGAGGAGACCTTTAAGGGGCCGCTCCATGCGGCCACCAGTGAGCTGAGGGGCTGGAGAGAGCGTCTCTCAACCCCTCAGCTGATGGCCGCCATGGAGGACCCGGCAATTTCGACGTTGCGGGACGCGCAACGACTACACGGTCCCTACTTCGACGTTGAACGTCGAAGTAGGGCGCTATTCCTATCCCCTCATGGGGTTAGCGACTTCGACGTCTCGCCGCCTAACATCGAAGTTAACTTCGAAATAGCGCCCGACGCGTGTAGCCGCGACGGGCGCTATTTCGAAGTTAGTGCCGCTACTTCGAAGTAGCGTGCATGTGTAGACGCGGCTATTGTGTGGGAACACACTATTTCAGAATAGGTTTTGCTTATTTTAGGGCTTTCCTGTAGTGTAGGCTTGTTATTCTGGAATAGTTTATTTTGGAATAATAGCTCCAGAATAAGCTATTCCAGAAAAACTCGGTAGTGTAGACATACCCGTAGGTTCCATCTACATTACGGTGATCTGTCAACAGAAGTTACTGGATCACTGCATTACAGATTGCAGCCAGACTGCCAAGTGGATTGAAAGAGTGATTCACTCTGTTGGCAGAGAGTGGCTGGATTGTTGACAGAAAGTATTTTTAGTGTGGATGCTCTGTGAGTTTTGTTGACAAAACTGTTTTTTTTTCTCTTTTTCCAATAAAGCTCTCTAATGCAGATGTAGCTTTAGATTACTGGGTTTAAGAACCTGAGAGGGAAAGGACATTGCTCAGCCTGCTTGCAGAAGGACTCGTGGTTTATGTTTATGAGCCCTGTTTATAATGTTTTCCCAAATTCAGGCCAAGTGACAACCCTCTCTTTTAGGAAAGATCTCTTTTCTACTCTCCATGGGACACCAGTTTGGAGTGGGAAAAGCCACAGTCGGGGCCGTCATCATGGAGGTAAGGAGGCCTGGGCATTCGCCCACTGGGGGACCGAGGGGGTCGGGTGTGGAGCTGGGGAGGGAGGTGCTGGGTATGGGGCTGGGGAGGGAGGGGCGCCGGGGAGTGAGGGGCTGGGTGGGGGGATATCTGGGGAGGTGCCCAGGAGGGGGGCCTGGGAGTAGGGCCCTGGGGCACCCTGCACACCCTCATGGGTGCCTGTGTTCCCTCCCCACATGTGGCCCGTGTGCTCAATGCCATGCTGCTTCAGAGGGTTGTCCGACTTGGGGACCTGGACGCAGCTGTTGCTGGATTTGCCACCAAGGGGTTCCCAAACTGCTTCGGGGCCCTGGACGGGACCCACATCCCCATCTGTGCCCCGGACTACAGCGGAGGAAGATACATAAACTGCAGGGGCTACCACTCTGTGGTCCTGCAGGCCACGGTGAACAGTCGGGGCCGCTTCCAGGATGTGTACGTGGGCTGGCCTGGCTGCACACACGATGCCCATGTTTTTAGGAACTTGGGCCTGTGCCGCCGGCTGGAGGCAGGGACCCACATCCCCCAGAGAGAGATCCCTCTGGGGGACACCACGTGCCCTCTACCCTGTGGCGGACACGGCCTACCCCCTCCAGCCTTGGCTCATGCGCCCGTACAGCGGCCACCTCAATGCCAGCCAGGAGAGGTTCAACACCCGCCTGAACCATGCCCGCCAGATGGTGGAGAGGACCTTCGGCCATCTGAAGGGCTGCTGGTGGTGCCTCCTTGCCTGCCTGGATGTCAGTCTCCAGAACATTCCCAGGTTGTGGGTGCGTGCTGCACGCTCCACAATATTGTTGAGAGCAAGGGGGAGGCTTTCATCCAGGGGTGGGTGGTCGATGCCAGCACTGGCTTCCCCCAGCTGGCCGCCGCACCCAGCTGCCAGGCCCACTGTGAGGGGGTATGGGTCCACAAGGCACTGTGGGCCCACTTCGATCAGGGAGCCCCCTGAGCACTTCCCTGACCTTCCCTGGAGGACCCCCCCACACACAGACGACGCTGCCTGCACACCACCCCCAACACCTGCACGCCACCACCCCAACAAACACATGCCTCCAGTTCTTTGGAAAATAAAACCATTTTTTTTTTAAACTGCTAACTTTGTTTTGTGCACAACAGAAACTGCAACCAATGTACAAAGGGGGACAACTATATACATGGGGGACAATTAGGCAAATGGGGGACAACTAGGCAAATGGGGGCCTGGTGGACAGCTTGGTCATTGGCCCATCAGTCTGGTGTGGGGGTAGAGGAGCGTGATGCCTGGCGGGTGCAGCTCGCGACCCTCCCCACCATGTCTGCGGTCCCTGGCACAGCCGGCTGGGAGCTGGGAGGGCCAGCAAGTACGGCCAGGATGCCTCCACTGGCCAGTCTTCAGCCCCAGTGGGCTCTGGTCCTGGGGAACTGGCAAATGGCATGGCAGGTGAAGCAGCAGGTGGGGCAGCGAGGCAGGTGGGGCGGCAGGTGAGGCAGCAGGCAGTGAGGCAGGTGGGGCAGCAGGCGGAGCGGCAGGGGTGGCATCGGGTTGAGCGCCAGGGAGGGCAGCTTGAGGGGCAGCAGGGAGTGGGAGCTGGGCAACGTCCTCCCAGATTGACCCAGCTATGTTTTGGAAGACCCCCATGAAATCCTCCCATGCCGCCCAGCGCTGGGTGGACTCCTCCCTGTTGAAGCGGAGTCTCTCCTCCGCCACCTCCATCTCCTGCCGAAGAGCTGCCAGGAGCTGGGGGTCCACAGAGACCACCCCAAGGGTCCAGCGGTGGCGGAACCATCCTGCTGGCCTTGGGGGTGTCTCTGGGTGCTGGTGGTGGCTGACTTCCAGCGGGCTGTCAGGGATGACAGAGGGTGCCTGGTGCCGGGGGCGTCAGATGCTGCGGCTGCAGAGAGGAAGGGGAAGGCTGTTAGTATCGTGCCCTGGCCCGTGGCCCGTTCCTCCCACCCCCCCTTGGGTGCTGGGTCTCCGTCCCCATCGGTGGATGTGATGTCCCTGTTGACTGTCCCCATAGCATTGTCCCCCCACCCACAGGGTTAAGGCACAGTGCTGTCCATGGGTGCAGGTGCTGACGGGCACTGATGGCCATGCTGCTATCCTGGAACCGTGCTGTGGCTGGGTGGTTGCAGGTTGGGGTCCGCTGGGGGTGTGTGAGGCTCCAGGTCATGTCTGGTGCCCCCGCCCCGTGGCCTGTGGGTGTGTGCCCTGTGGGGTATGTACCTGACCGTCTATTGCCGCAGTTGGGGGAATCCCGGTGGGTGGACGCCTGGCTGGCGCTCCGGGAGGGGAGGTCTATGAGGAGCCCCCGCCTTCACGCTGCTGGACCCCTCCTCTGCTGTCCTGAGGGGGGGTTCCTCAGGTGGGCCCCAGGGTGCGGGGCTGTCCTCTGGGCCGGACTCTGGCTCCGAGGCCTGCTGGAGCTCGTTGGCCATGGTGTCAAGGGTGGCCGGGGAAGAGGAGGTGTCCCGGGGACCCAGGATGGCCCTGAGCTCCCTGTAATAGCGGCAAGTGGCGGGGGTGGCCCCAGACCAGCTAGCTGAGTCCCAGGCCCAGGCATACCCCTGCCACAACTCCTTCACCTTATTCTGGATGTGATCTGGAGTGTGGGCAGGGTGACCCTGGGCAGCCAGGTCCTCGGCCAGTCGGGTGATTGCTTCTGCATTCCGCTGCTTGCTCCCCATCATGTGGAACACCTCCTCTTCACCCCAGAGCCCCAGGAGGTCTCAAAACTCGGCCTCCAACCTGGAGAGGCCCCACCTCTTTTTGGCCCCCTGCTTGGCTGCTGGGGATGCCTGGGTCCCCTCAGGAGGGGTGCCCTGGGGGTGCTTGGAGGGCTGGCTCGATGCCATGGCTGGTGGCAGTGCAGATCAGGGCTTCTGCAAAGCATGCAGGGCTAGCATGTGCATGTGCTGCTGCCTGCACGTTCTCAGCTTCCTGACACAGGAAATCTGGGTCCATGGTGCTTTAAAGGCTGCTGCGCGTGGGAACCATAAAGCCGCGCACAGGCTGGACAGAGCGTCTCAACCCCTCAGCTGATGGCCACCATGGAGGACCCTGTTATTTCATAGTAGCGGGATGCGGATTGTCTGCACACACCCTACTTCGACATTCAACGTTGAAGTAGGGTGCTATTCCCATCTTCTGGCCTGTTTCCTGAAAAGCCAGGTCTGTTGCCCACTGACAACTTCTTTCCAACTACTGCCTTCCTGCATAGGGGGCAATGGGGACTGACAGATCCAACTGCTCAGGCACCATGTGGCTACCATGGGGAGAGAAGAGCTTCTGATGTTAGGAAAATGATTGCTGACCTTTTTGAAGAAAATATGCTTTCATGTAAAAAATTGGTTGGTGTACAGATGGTGCTTCAGTTATGCTTGGCTCTTGCTCTGGATTTGTGACATTGGTGAAAGAAAAAATTCCAGATGTAACCACAACTCACTGTGTCATACAAAGACAAGAGCTGGCTGCCAAAACCCTTCCAGATGACCAATGTGACTAATTTAATTTGGCCATCAAAGTTAAATAAATATAATTGGAGATACCCATCTCCTAGAACTGGAAGGGACCTTGGGAGATCACCTTGTTCAGTCTCTGCCCTCTTGGTAGGGCTAAGCACCCTCCCTGACATCTATTTGCCCCAGTCCCTAAATGGTGCCCTCAAGGATTGAGCTCACAATCCCAGGTTTACAAAGGCTACTGCTCAAGCCACTGAACTATCCCTCCCCCCACCCTAGTTATCAGTTTTGTCAAGGAAAGTGCTTTAAATATGAGACTTTTTGAAGCTCTTTGTGCAGATTTAGGAGTGGATCATAAAACTCTTTTGTTTCATGCAGAGGTGTGATGGCTTTTCCAAAGTGAACATGCTTTTGAGATTATATGAACGAAAAGAAGTGGAAGTTTTCCTCAAGCAACAGAACTAAAAAGAGCGAATTGTGCATTTTTGGACCAAACATTTCAACTTTCACTGATGTACCTCATGGACATTTTTGAATCTTTGAACAACCTCAATTTGAAGCTGCAAGAAAACAACTCTGTAAACATTATAGCGCACCACAATGGCATTCAGGCATGTACGGAAAATATCCAGCTTTGGAAATATTGAACACAAGCTCAGACACCTTACTTTTTGTCTTTTACAATGTTTTCATCACTTGCTGAAAATGAAGGTTTCCAAGAATGTTATAAAGAGGATGTGAAGAACAAAACTGTATTTCATCTGGACTACCTTGCTGATTAATTCAGCTGCTATTTTCCAGACAACTTTTTTGGCAACCCCATGCATAAATCAGTTCACAATCCATTCAACACTGATGTTGATTCATTGCCAGATTATTGCAAGAACAAGCGTTTGAAATACAACATGGTTCAAGTGTGAAAGATTATTTCTAAAACTCAAGCTTGGTGGAATTTTGGGTAAAATATTTCCCAATGTACTCAAAAGTTGGAGAAGAAGTACTATGTATTATTCTTCCATTTTCACCTTTGTACCTTTGTGAAAAAAGCTTTTCAAAGTGTTGTCACATTAAAAATGAAACAAAGAAATTGACTAGATATCTCAAACTATTTGCATTGTGCACTTTCATCTTTCAAACCTAGAATTTCCCAACTTATGAAGAAACTGCAGCTTCATCCTTCACATTAAATTCATTTTGTTGCTGCTATTTCTGATGTTAAGTTAAATTTTTATTAAATTTTTGGGACAAGAAAAATATTTGTGCCTACTTTATTTTTAAATAAAATTTTTATACCAAGTTTGTGTGTTTATTTTAAAGTTTAAATTATCAATTGAATTTTTGGTTAAGAGGGGGGTTGGATGATGGTAAAGAAGAGGTGGGGGTGTGAGTGTTTATTTATTTATTAGGATGATGGTCAATTTTGGAAAATAAGGGAATATAAACTCATTTCCAGAACAATGAATTTGGGAGGCAAATACGATTTTTCTCATATAAATAGGGGTCACTGGAAAATAACAAATTCATTTCATGAATAATTATGAAGCTTTGAAACTTGTTTTTGTTCTAACATGGAAGGAAAACTAGGCCTTTCAACTATGTTTTGAGAAAGTCCAACCCGTGTCAGAATAGCCTGCTGTTTAGACCCAGGGTCAAGTCTTTGCTCTGAATCAGGCAGATAAGAGACTTGAATCTAACTCTTCTACATCCCAGGCAATTCTTAGGCTATTGTGGGGTGAGTCACTATTTGGTCAATTTTTTGTTCACTGGCTCTAACCCTTAGGACATAGCATGATTAATTATCATACAGAAGGGGCATGCCTACATGGAGCCGTACTCCCGGCAGCTCCATGCCAATGAGCAGTCTTGCAGTTGCAAATGGCTGCTCATTAGCATAATTGTGTGGCTAATTAGCAGGGATAAGGGACTGGCGACAGAAGGGATTTTAGCTGGCAGAGGTACGTCTACATGGATTGTTTACTTCTGGCCAGCAGTGAGATCTTGTGTGGCTACGCTAATTCGTACAGCTCAGGGTAGACGTGGCCAAGTTGTAGTAATAATACTAACACTAAAAACAGCAATGCACAAAGTGACAATTAAGCCATGTGCTTGAAACAATAGCAGTAAGGAAAATTTAAAATAATGACAAAGGCTTCCTTAGAAAACTGCAGTTTCACAAGTCCCACTGTACACCTCCCATGTATGAATATTTGTATTTTGGCTTCAGAGTTATACGCTTCCCATGTGCAGGGACCAATCAGAACTAACTGAGAATTAGATCTATGCAAATTGTGTGAAATACTTGAGGGACTTTTCTTCATAACAATAAATAATTTTGTTGATGAAAATTGCAAAGTGGAAGTTGGTCTTCTGGAATGCTTAATTCATATAGTATCTTTTGAACTGGTGAATTATAGTAATAGAGGCTATATAACAGTGGCGGTAGCAATCAATTTTTCGCAATTGTCTGCAGATATACATCTGTTTGAACTGCTGTCCCCTGTTTTTCATGGACCTTCTGAAAACTACAGTGTATTTACAAAATACATATATAACTATTCTACTGATACTAATATTGATCATTATGAATAAGCATGAGAAACACACATAATGTTTCCTTATATAATATGTATAGATGTATTTTACTTATTGATTAATATGTTTGTAGACAAAGATGAAGGCAAAAACAATGTGATCTTGTGCTCTAGTCTTTTGTTATGGAGACCTCAGATCAGCAAAATAGAGTTTGACCAGTTATTTTTTCTTGGTAATTCAAGATATTTTGACTAAAACATCTAGAATGATACAAAATTAACATGACACATATTAAACTAATTAATCAATCTAACTCTATATCTAATAGGTCTCAAACTGTAACTGCAAACAGGGAATCATCCTCAAGTGTGTATGATGGGGAATACAAACCCCACATGAGGCAACATGGGTCTAAGGAAATGCTTTGGGGCCAGCCTGCCCTGCCCTGCTGGGCTACATTTGATCCAGTTGTTGAAGAGATTAAAAGGCAGGAAAACAGCTCATTTGGGGGCAGTTCTGTTAGATAGTAGACCTGCCATTCATGGTACCAGCAGTGCAGAGCAGAAGGAATGCTGATATCTCTAAGATAACTGTCCCTGAAAGAAGGAAGGGTACACCCCCCAAACAGTCAGGGGGAGAATCATTCCCCTTGCCCTTACATGTGGTCCTGGGACAGTGGACATCACTTTTTATCTTTCTTGGTTTAGATTAACCTAGCAGAGGAAAACCTTGGACTGAGCTGGTCCTGAGAAGGAGAGGGAGTGATAGGAAGCGGCCCTGGGAGGGCTGTCTTAAGCAGCCTCAGTTGCCAGACTACTGGCAGCCCCAAAGGCCTCTAGTATGGAACTTGGGCTTCTCTACCAACAATCCCGACTGGTCATGGATGACTGTCCTGCCCACTAATCCATGCTTCTCAACCAGCCCCAGAGTGGATACAATAAGAGTGTACTTCCATTGTGGTCTCGCAGGAACTGTTTCTTGGCCCTATGTGACTTACTGTTATGGAAGAAAACATAATATTGTCACTGATAAAATTTGTATATGCCACAACTTTGGGGAGAGGTAAGTAACGGAGAGAACTTGTCAATGATTCAGGAGAATCTGGGTTGCTTGGTAAACTGGGTGGAATCAATTTTGTTTTTCTACGGCTGTGTGTAAATGTATGCACTCAGGAACAAAGCATGTCGTCCACATTCATAGGTTGATGCACCTGTGGGTGACAGTGAATAATCAGCTGAACATGAGTTCTGAGTGTGACATTACCACCAAAAACCTGGTGATCCTGTGATGTACAAACAGGGAAATCTCTACGAGCAGTAGAGAACTTATTTTACCCCTGTATGTTTCACTGGTGTGACTGTTGCTGGAATACATTGTCCAGTTCTCTATGCTCAAGAAGGGTTATAATAAATCTGAGAGGGGTCAGAGGATTAGAGAACATGCCTTACACTGATAGACTCGAGGAGCTCAGTCTACTTAGTTTAAAGAAGAGGAGGGTAAGGGGTGATTTGGTTAGTTTATAAGTATGTACCTGGGGATCAAATGTTTAATCATAGGCTCTTCAGCCTGGAGAGAAAGGTGTAACGTGATCCAATGGGTGAAAGCTAAATGTAGACAAATACAGATTGGAAATAAGGCATACCTTTTCAAGAGTGAGAATAATTAACTATTGGAATAATTTATCTAGCGTTGTGATAAAATTTCCATTACTGATGTTTTCCTAAAATATGTGCTTCAGGAATTATTTTGGAGAAGGTCTGTCATCTATTATACAAAAGGTCAGAAGAAATTATCAAATGGTCCTGTCCCCTCTGTTATCTATGAAAACAGTAGAGGATGAATCCTGAGAATGGAATACATCTTAATTGGTGGGATAGAGGTATGCAGTTTTACTTTCTTGATGGCTCCAAAGGTGGCAACTGGAGTTGGGGGGGAGAAGTTTTCCTGCTCCTGGAGAATTCTGGAGAATTGAAAATATGTCTCTTCCTGAACCACAAAAGAAAGTTAAAAAATCATTTTTTTTTGCAATCTCCAAAAGGCAGTTAAGACAATTTAAATATTTCATTTAGACTATTTCAAAATATTTCAGTTTGATTTACTTTTTTGCTATAGTTAACTTAAAATTCTCAATAAAGTGTTTTCACATAGAAAAAAAAAGAATCAGTTCTGTTTTGAACTTTTGTTCTAAATTTTTTGGAATAAAGAAATGAATAAAACCTGCTCTGGTCTCATAAATTGTTTTCGTTTCAATGAATCACATCTTCCGAGAGGAAAATGTTCCATTGAAAAATCCCAGCCAGTGCTAGTGGTAGCCCTGTAGGGATGTTAAAAATCTATATAATGAGCAAGGACTGAGAGAATGGCAGCTGGAAAAGGCCACTTGAGGGTATAATGGTACCTGAATGACATATGCCAATATGCTCAGAAAAATAAATGTAACTACAATACATAACCTCCTGATAACAACACTAAAAAGTAGACATTTTGTTCAATTTGTATTAGATTTTAGAAGTTTGGTTTAAAGATTAGATGACACTATAATTACAGCAATTATTTCCAAGGGACTTGTTTAGCTGTATACAGGATTATTATTTCCCTCTCTTTCTGGTAGAGAACTATATGGGGCACATCTCACAATGCCTAGGGAACAAAATATTTATTCTGTTGCCCTAAATAATCTTGCACTGGTGACCTCACACTTTCCAGGATTGCCAGCTCAAAGCATTAACGTCTTGGTTTGGATAGCTCTGTTACTGGTAACTTCTAGGCTAGCTGCCATCTAGTAAGTATTTTCTACTTCTGATCTTTCATTTGAATCTGAGTTAGAGAAAGGTGTATGTGTGAAAAAAACACAGGAACATGTGTGGAGTGGAATCTAAAGATGTAGACACAGTAAACATGCTTACTCTAATGATTCAAAGCTCAATATATCTAGATGTACTTTGGCACAGAAGCTGAGATGGTTAGTAACTGTATCAGCCAAAACCTCACTGCCAGATTAAATAAACACTAACACTCTCCTGCTTCTAAGAAGCAGAAATATGACTCTGACGCTAATAGATAAACCCTCAGGCTTTGGTTAAATGGATATGCATTTTCCAATTTAGGGACCTGTACTTATCTGCTTTATGGAGGCCACAGTGTGTGAATAATAAACAAATAAACTAAAAGGGAAACTTTGACTAAATGACATTTTGACATAATTTAGGATGATACTTTTTTAAAAAAGAGAAACCACAATGTTAATGCCTTTATATTTTAAATAAATTAGTAGAATATAAGAAAGCAAGTGACATAAATTTTTACAGTGGATAAATATGAGTATGTGAAAAAATATCTTAGAAAAGTAGAAAAGAAACATACTCTTCAGGAGACATTTATCAACACAGAGGAAATGTTCTTTAATTTCTTTTTCTTTGTACTTGAAGATAATACAGATAATTTTATTTGTAAAGGGCCAAATGCTCTCTCAAGTGCACAGCTAAAGAAATAGGCAGCAATTCTTCCCCCCAGGCTATGTAATTGATCTGCAGTTGCTAATATGATCTTAGAACATCAATAAACCTCAAAACTTCAGTATATCCTTGGCTGTGGACAAAATGAATGGAGGATACATTTAGTGGTAGTTTCACTGACCCTTCCCATGTTTGACCTGCTAAGCAAGTGGCAAAGTGAGCAGCCACAGAGTTCTGTGCCAGGACATGTGTGGGGTCTGCAGGCATCAGAAACTCATGAATTTCTCCCTATTGACTAAATCATCCATTTTAGAAGAGTGAACAAAGTACTTTTGCCCCAAAGTCATCATTTTCCTGCCAAGGCAGAAAGGTGGTTGCCCAGTTATAATATGACAATAATGTCAATGGATAAAGGCTTTAGAGACTAAACCTCAGAAGATATGACGTCTCATCTTCCTTCTGTCACAGGCTTTCTGCGACCTCTGGCAAGTCACTTGTGTCCCAGTGCAATTAAGGTGCTTAAGCACATCCCCTAACTTTAGCTTCACTTCTTAGGGCTCAGGTGACCTACAGGCTTTGCTCTTTTATTCAGACCTTTTCAAAAGCTCTGTTGGGGAAAACAAGAAGTGGTGGAAATATTCCAAACACAACCATCTTTCTGGCATTTAAATGAAAGCCACCTGCAGCATATGATATAATAGACTTGATCCTTTGATCTGGAGTGAAATAGCTAATGATCTTAACATTAAAGACTTTGATTCAGGAACACTGCCCTGATCAGGAAATCCTATTCTTATCTTTACATTCTTCGATGCTTTTCTCAGCTGGGATGGATTTAAGCATATGCCTAATATGTATATTCCAGAATCAGGGCTTCTTATCATTTTGACATCCAAGCAAACACCTCAGTGAGATTAGTGGGCCCCTTTTAGAGTTACTTTTTCAGGCTCAAACTCTGACACTTTCTTTGTTAGCACTTTGTTCATATTGACAATGTTATCTCTGCAACCATAAAAAATAGACTCTTTTTGTGCATAATTCAAATGTGGATTCTGCACCATAATTTAACAGACTCAGAAAAAGCCACAGTGAGCCAGCCCAATTTGAACCTTTTTTGGACACTGGTAATTTTGAAATAATAGAGAAAATAACTTTTCAGAGCTACTGAAAATCAATCAATTATCCTTTATTTCAATCATAGAATCACAGAACTATAGAACTGGAAGGGACCTCAAGTGGTTATCGAGTCCATTTCCATGCCCTCCTGGCAGGACCATACACCATCTAGACGATCCCCGATAGGTGTCTATCTAACCTGCTCTTAAATATCTCCGGCGATGGAGATTCCACAACCTCCATAGGTAACTTATTCCAGTATTTAACCACCCTGAAGGCATGAAAGTTTTTCCTAATGTCTAATCTAAACCTCCCTTGCTGCAGTTTAAGCCCACTGCTCCTTGTCCTATCCTTAGCGGTCAAGAAGAACAATTTTTCTCCCTCTTCTTTGTAAGTCTCTTTGAGGTACTTGAAAACCGCTATCATGTCATCCTTTATTGTTATTCAGGAAACAGTTGTTCCACTCAGCTCTGGACTGATTATGTTGTAGCTTCAGTCAAATGATTCTACTGACAAATATATAGCCCGTCTGACATTATTGTTTGTCTTTTTCTCAATAATTTTCTTTAGTAGCGCTGTCAATTTCTGCACTGCATGATCATGAGTTTTCTGCGCACTTTCTTACAGTTGATGTTCTCTTTTTCTCAGGTACACACAGTGTTTTTTAGTGCCAGTACTTGCAGGTATTGAGTACCGGCACCTTGGCAGCCCCAACCATGAGACTGGCTCACGGGAGAAGGGGCAGGGAGCCAGCTGAGTACAGGCTCCACTTTTTTTCACAAAAAAGGCACTGAGTGCACTGATGGGGTGGATGTCATGTCAGATTTTGGTTTATATACTATATCATAATAACACTTTAGTTTCTTTTGCATTTCTTTATGTATGTATGTTTGGTAGTTGCTTAGGTTTGAGTAAATTATATAAAGTCTTTGTTTACCTGACTAATTTGTTCTAAAGAAGCCAGTCTTTTGCTGGTTATTTCTCAGTTCCAAAAATGGTTAGGTATATATTGTTATTGTCATTTTTAGCTTTCTTTAAGATATTTTTCACTGTCCAAATAGCTTTCTTGGTCATGCTTCACTCTGGGCAAATATTCCAGGGAGAAGCGGTTATATTCAGAGTGGTAAGCCTTGGTGAATTTCTGAAATTCTGCACTTGCATATTTAGGGTCCATAGGAAATAAGCAGAAGCCTTGGAATTCTAGGCCTTTCAAATTATGGTTTGATTCTGATGCCCATCTGTTGAGAGATGAAAAAAAAATCCTGCTGATTTTCTACATTCCTGTCATAATAGTGATTCAATAGCCTAAAATTGACACTTCCTGCAATATGAGTTTAGGAAGGTCTGTATTAGAACCAGAGATGAAACAAATTAATGTTTCACAGCATGTACAATGACAGAGGAAGGCAATATGTTTTCTATCTCTATTTATTGCCACAGCTTTTATTAAATCTTAAATACCTGAAAATACTGTGTTATGGGAAAACATAAAGTGGGTTCATTTTCTAGAACAAACATTTGTCACACTAACAACCAGTCCTGTAGCACCTTAAAGACTAAGAAGTTTATTAGGTCATGAGCTTTCATGGATGAGACTGTTTTCATCATATTATTGAACAGCCCAGTAACCTGAAAAAGTGGATTCTATCCATGAAACCTCAAGATCTAATCAATTGTTTAGCCTTCAAGGTGCTGCAGGACTTCTTGTTATGTGTGAGGCCACAAACTAACACAGCTACCCCTGCAAGACCATTTGCTCATTGTATTGAGATGCACAACAAGAAGCCACAAGACACTTTCAGTGATGTAACTACATATACAGGGTTAAATAATTCTTCCTCAGAGGAAAGTAGAACTAAAATATTCCTAAAGGTTATATGCCATCTCTTCAGATCATTTAAGGCTTTTGAAATGCCACTCTGAAATAAAATAACTACCTCTCCAGAAGAGTCGTTCCATTAGAGAGCCAGCTAACATCAGTACTGAGATAAATGGGAGTGCAGAAAATTGATTTTACACTTGTGCAGTAAGTGTGGTCAAATGTTATAGGCCAATGCATCAAATAGGGTTCTGAAGTATTGCTGGGTCTGAAAAATAATAATATAGAGGATGTTGTTAAATACAGCTTAATAGATACTTATTTTGCTAGGTTTATATGAAAATGTTCACTTGCAATGTAACACAATCTCCATCTTCTTTGTATTCCACTTCTGTCTCTGTCAATAATATTTATACAAAAACTGACCTCACAATCAACAATCATGTCCTCTGATTCAGCAGTTTCTTTCTTTCTCTCTCTCTCTCTCTCTCTTTCTTTCCACACTTCTATAATATGGCAGGTACATAATAAAATACTTATAATGGAGTGGAACAGAAGGTTTTATGATATTTCAATGTCATTATTTTCTGGTGGGACGTCTGAAGTACAGACAGACCTCTCAGACTGAATAAAAAGTATTATGTGCACCAATATGACTTGATGTTACCAAATGTGTTACCAGTACGAGTACTCTGCTAGATCCCAGCCTTTTTCTGCCTTTGATTTCTATTTCAGGTGCTTCTGATTTGAGCAAGGCTGAGCCATGCTTTACTGATGCTGGGTAAGCTGCACTACTACCCAACTGGGACCAGTCATTTCTTTTCACATGTTTCAGACTAGATCATGCCTGAGTAACAGCAAGGATGATTAATACAATATTATATTGCTTTCCCTTCCTCACAGCATTATATAGTCTCCAGGGTAAATAGACAGCTATATGGTGACATTTTGAGAGGCCCCAGTGCACTCTTGTCATCTTAACAAGAAAGCATTTTTCATTATCCTCCCCCACCCCTGCCCCAAAATGAATTAAGAGAAGGATTCACAACACTAGCGTAGCTCAATATACACCATAGTATGCTGACAAGTATCAGAGAGGTAGCCATGTTAGTCTGTATCTTCGCGAGCAACAAGAAGTCCTGTGGTGCCTCATAGACTAACAGATATTCAGGAGCATAAGCTTTCGTGGGCAAAGACCCACTTCATCAGATAACTAACATGGTCAAAGGATGGCTGTTTGGATAAAGTGCTACTAAACAGGTCAAATGAGTTAAGTGGCAGGAGTGGAAGGAGTGTTTCAGGGACTTAATTAAGGTCTCCCCACAGTGTTCTGAATATAAGGATCACCCTTAGTCACAGCTGTAAACATAACCATGAAACCAGGAATACATCCGCTTCTTCACCTTGTTCATAATGATGATTAAATCAAAACGTGATATCTGAAACCCTTTTATGTTTTTAAATGTAATCAATATTGTAGGTTGCAAGATTATTGAGGAGTTGATTGTAGAGTGCAGGGGCGGCCAAACTTACTGGCCCTCTGAGCTGTGTATGACAATCTTCAAAAGTATGAGATTTGGTGCACGCCTGCCAGGGCTTGGGTCTTCAGCCCCACTCATGCTCTAGCCCTGAGCCTTGACAGGTGTGTCCCACAGGGCTGACGCTCTCAGACCACCTCTTCCACCAGCCTTTGCTGCATAGACACTCCTACCGCATATCGCACTGCAAGTTAGAGGTCCTGAAATGCCCACCCCCTCAGTCTCATGTGTGGAGAATGGAGTTGGGGTGGGGTGAGGGGTTCAGTGAACCACACTTAAAAGGTAAAATAGATTCAGCCACTTCTGGTACAGAGAATTACAATTAGATCTGCATGAGCTACTGAATAATTTATTTAGTAAAGTCAGACAATTTAGCATGAGCTTGGTACATTTGCAAACCTGGAGGAAAACACTGTGGGAAAATCTTCAGCCCCTGATGGCGCTTCCTTATCTGAACCAGCTAGCTGGCTTTCCTTCATTGCCATGAAAGACGCCCATGTTGTCTCACCCTGCAGCTCTCCTTGGCTACATCTATGCTAGAGCAATCTGTTGACCGAAGTTACTGTCAGAAAATATCTTCTGACAAAACTTCTGTTAACAGATTGCGGCCAGACTCCCAAGTGACCGACAGAGTGGTCTGCTCTGTTGACAGAGAGCATCTGGATGGTCCAGCTGATCTCTTGACAAAATGGCCAACCGGAAGCACAGCAGGCAGGGCTGCCCAGTGTCCTGGAAACCCTGTCTTGTTGACAGAGAGCCCCCTGGAACATCCAGACCTGCTTTTCTGTCAACAGAATATGTCAGCAGAGTTGTTTTGCCTCAGGGGGGAGTGGCAGAACACTGTCGACAGAAGTGCCATGTTCTGCTTTGGGAATGTGCACTCCGTTGGTTTTGTCAGCAAATCCCAGGTTTGGTCAACTAATCTCTCTTGCATAGAGATAGCTTTACACTTGCTGCTGTTCTCTTGTATGGTGCTAATAGCCACTGCTGGTACCATCCTGGATTAAGCAGCCCCAGGAGTCTTTGGCAGGTTTCAGATGGCTGCCCTGCTTTCTTTCTTTCTTTCTTTCTTTCTTTGGTGCGGAGTAGGAGTGGGGGTGGGCAGAGGAGCTAACGAGTAGTTGCAGCCTTTGTATTCCAAAGCTCTCCTTGGCTGGGCAATGGGTGAACAAACATGATTTCTGTAAAACACAATGAAAAAGATGACTATATCATAGCACAGAGACAACACAGTGTGTTATTTCTGGGGAAAACAGTATGGAAAGAAGGGAACTCAAATGCAGGGAGTAAAGTGGGGTTTCACTGGAAGTATTCAATAAGTGAACTTCCAGGGGAAGTACTTTTCCAATATCTCATGAATCAGACTGCTGGTTTAATTAGCAATAATAAAAACATGACTGAATGCTAAGGTGTTACCACAGTTGTAGACATCTTTGCTATAAAACTTCCAGGTTCTTTCCAACTGATTAGCTCACCTCTCTTTCATTCGCATCTTCTCATCATCTGTTACATCCCACATTTTTCGACTTGACATGCTGGTTGTCAAAACATGTTTCTTTTTTATGCTATAGAGCATAACATTTACATCAACTGAGAACATTTTAGGCACTAAACATTTTGCCTAATATGAAATTCTGATTATGAATACAAACCACTACAGTATCTTGTGGAGAAGGAGATAAGTTCAGCTCAATCAGCTCTGTCAGGTGAAAAAACAAAACCTCTTTCCCTCTACAAAACAAACAGAAATCAGTCACAAAGAGGAAAACAATAAGGAAAAGAAAAATAGAGGTGAAATCAGAAAGTATTCAGCACTTTCTTTGCCTGCTTTAAAGGTGATTTCCATGCAATAGACCAGGCCTTAATCTGGTTTTGCAGTTTAACTAAACCAAAGTCTCTTCTGTTTTCCATTATTTCATCCTTTATTGTCACTACACTTCCTTAATCTAACGCCCAACTCTTTTTCTCCCTTTTAACAAAATGATATTATCTTAACCCCCACATCATTACTTTTTTTTTTCCCTCCATGTTATATCACCTATAATAGATGCTTCTACCAAAGACTCAGCAGACTCTGTCTTTGATGTAATGGTTGGAGTTAAGTTGCTGACATGCGTCAGTCTCTGTTGGACCCTGGCCACGAGCTTAATTTCAAACTTATACACATCAGCTCAAAGACTTCCCTAGCTCAAAGACACCCCACATTTCATTTCTAGGGAATAATTTCACTTTTAAAAAAAATGTTGCCTACACAACCATCTCCTCTAGATGCAGTTCAGCAAAGGTATCAAGTGAAATGTCAGCTCAGGATGCAGGGTGCGGGGGGTGGTGGTGGTATTTATTCAAAATTTTTCATATTTAACAGAGTTATTGCTTATGTACCAGATCTCAGCTGAGGTTTGAATCAGTTCTTAGGACTGTTTAATATTAGTTTATCCATCTATAATTTTTGGTATGCTGAATACAGGCTGGTGCATGGAAATGCTCAAACCTTCCTCCCCTCAAATAGTTACCAATATAAATAAATCAGTTAAAAAGTAGAGTGCTCTATGCATTATTGCTTCTTCCACTGCTTTTGGAAATGTCATGTGTCCCATCAACTAGTTTCAATCACTTTGTATGAAATACCAGAATAAACCAGGTAAATCAGGCATCAATATTTAGTACATCACATAGCATTTAAGTAGCTAATTGTTGGACAAGAAATACATAACCATGGCTCCCTTTTTCTTTCATTCAACTACGTAGAGCACACCTGTGATATAAGAACAAAAAAGCAGTCAAGTAGCACTTGAAAGACTAACAAAATAATTTATTTGGTGAATTTTTGTGGGACAGACCCACTTCTTCAGACCACAGCCAGACCAGAACAGACAATATTTAAGACACAGAAAATCAAAAACAGTAATCAAGGTGGGCAAATCAGAAAAAGAAATGATCAAGGTGAGCAAATCAGAGGGTAGAGGAGCAGAAGGGAGGTGAGGGGGGGCAAGAATTAGATTAAACCAAGTATGCAAAAGAGCCCCTATAGTGACCCAGAGAATTCCCATCCTGGTTCACACCACGTGTTAATGTATCAAATTTGAATATAAAAGAGAGTTCAGCAGCCTCTCTTCCAAGAGTGTTGTGAAAATTCCTCTTCAGTAAGATGCAAACTTTTAAGTCATTAACAGAATGGCCCACTCAATTAAGATGCTGTCTGACTGGTTTGTGGATTAGGAGTGTTTTTATGTCTGTTTTGTGCCCATTAACTCTTTGTCTGAAAGAGTTTGAAGTCTGTCCAATATACAAAGCATCTGGGCATTGTTGGCACATGACGGCATGTATGATGTTAATTGAGGAACATGAGAATGTGCCCATGATTCTCTGACTAACCTGGTTAGGTCCAGTGATGGTGTCTCCAGCAAAGATATGTGGATAACAATGCAGTGGGCTTTGTTGCAAGGAAAAGTTCCAGGACTGGTGTTCCTGTGGTAAAGACTGTGGCTGTTGGTGAGAATCCTCATAGGGTTGGGAGGTTGTCTGTGGGAGAGAACAGGCCTGTCACCAAGGGCCTTCTGTAGTGTGGCATCCTGATTAAGGATAGGTTGTAGGTCTTTAATAATGCGTTGCAGTGGTTTGAGTTGGGGGCTGTAGGTGATGACCATTGGTGTTCTCTTCTTGGCTTTTTTGGGCCTATTTTGGAGTAGCTGGTCTCTGGGTATTCATCTGGCCCTGTCAATTTGTTTTTTAAGCTTTGATCAGGCACGAATGTATGCTCAGTTACCTGAAATCAAGTCCCACTTTAATAAATACATAGAAGGACATAGGGTAAGGCATGCCGTTTCTACTACATTTCCTAAAAATCTACTATGGATTAATGAAATGTGATTGAATCAAGAAGACAGCTATTAGCTGTGTCTACACGTGCACGCTACTTTGAAGTAGCGGCACTAACTTCGAAATAGCGCCCGTCACGGCTACACGTGTTGGGCGCTATTTCGATGTTAACATCGACATTAGGCGGCGAGACGTCGAAGCTGCTAACCCCATGAGGGGATGGGAATAGCGCCCTACTTCGACGTTCAACGTCGAAGTAGGGAACGTGTAGTCATTGCGCGTCCCGCAACTTCGAAATTGCGGGGTCCTCCATGGCGGCCATCAGCTGAGGGGTTGAGAGACGCTCTCTCCAGCCCCTCAGCTCAATGGTGGCCGCGTGGAGTGGCCCCTTAAAGGTCCCCACCTCCTCCCTTCCTGTGCAGGAAGCTGAGAGAAAGTGCAGACAGCAGCAGTAACACGCGGCTAGCCTGCACGCTCTTCTGCAGCCACCCACACCCCCAACCGACCTGATGGCCGCCCGGCAGCCCCCCCAGCACCCTCAGGGAACACCCCCAAGGGGAGCCAGGGTTCCCAGGGCAGGAGCCAGGCTGGGAAGCGGCAGCGGGGCCCCTCCTGGACGGAGGCCGAGCTTTGGTACCTGCTGGGGCTCTGGAGGGAGGAGGAGGTGCTCCAGGTAATGGGGAGAAAGAGGCGGAACGTGGATTCATTCGCTCGGCTGGCCGAGGGCCTGGCCACCCGGGGTCACTCTGCCCGCGCTCCGGACCATGTCCGGAGTAAAGTGAAGGAGCTGCGGCAAGGTTACGCCCAGGCCCGGGATGTGGCCGGCCAATCTGGGGCTGCCCCCATCACTTGCCCCTTTTACAGGGAGCTCAGGGACATCCTGGACCCCCGGCACACCTCCTCCCCTCCGGCCATGCTTGACACCTCAGCTGAGGAGCCCCAGCAGGCCCCAGAGGCGGAGTCCGCCACGGAGGCAAGCACCGCACCCCGGGGGCCCCCCCACGAGCCCACCCCCGGGGCACCGGAGCAGGAGGAGGAGGAGGAGGGGGACTCCTCCTCCACTGACACCGGCCTCCAGATCCTCCTGCTGTCCCGGAGCAGCAGCCAGGCGTCTGCCCCCCGGGTGTCCCCCGACCATGGGATTGGACCATCAGGTATGTACCCCCCCCCGGTGCACACCCCCGGGGTTGAGGAGAGGGGGTAATAGATATGGCCAGGGCCCTCCACATGCCCAGATGACCATGGCCCCAAGAACAGCAGTGGCATGTCCCTCACAGGATTGCATCAGCCTCTGCCCCCCCCAGCACGACAGTGCCATGCCCCATCCCTGGGGCAGGGGGGAGCGGAACCTCTAGGGTCCCCTGGGGGGAGGGGGTTGGACACCCAGCAGCAGCAGCAGCAGCAGCAGCAGCATGTGATGGAGTGGGGGGAGTACAAATGCGAGACTCAGGTTAGATATGAGCAACAAGCTGAATAGCTCCCAGTGGCTAAGGATGATCCTGGGGCTACAACTGGCAGGTTACACCTCTGCCCTGAACAAAGAGGAGGGAGGAGCCGAGCTGGGTTTGAATCGGGGGCCTCAGTTAGAGGCTAGGGGAAGGGAGAGCTAGAAGGCTGCCTGCGTGAGGAGGGGGAAAGCTACACCCCAGAGGGGCACCCCTCGGGGTCTTCTCCCCAGGACGGGTTGGAAGGACTGTCTCTGACTGCTGTACTGTCGCTTCTGGGAGAAACTGTGCATCTGTTGCCTAAGAAACCTCTCCTGTCATACCTGCTGAGTGAAGTGAGAGTCACTCCCGCCAGCAGATGGGGTGTAGTGCAGGGGGACCCTTGAACCCCATCACAGCAGCATCTCCCGGGGACGGGGATGGGGAACCTGCAGCACAGGGGTGGGGGGACAAGGGCCACGGCTCGGGGCCCACGCTAACGGCTGTCTCCACTCTTCTTCCCACCCTCCTGTGTTCCGCAGCTGCACCATCGGAAGGACCGGAGAGCGCCAGCGAGGTGTCTGTGGTCCCGGAAAGCCCTCCAGGGCCATCGCTCCAGGCCAGCCCCTTGGCGGAGGACCGACCGGCCCCACGGCGGGCAAGACGGCGGACCCAGCAGCAGCAGCCACCGGCGACGGACCCCCAGCTGCTGGCCCTCCACTGCCGGCAGGTGGAGGTCGCTGAGCAGCGGCTGCGGGTGGAGCAACGCCGCCTCCACCTGCAGGAGCGGGCGCTGGCCCGGCGCCAAGAGGCATGGGGGGGCCTACATGCAGACATTCAACCGCATAGCGGACTACCTGGCCCCCCATGCCGCACTGGCCACCACTGCGCCTGCCCTGCGTGCTCCACCCGCTGCTCCAGTCGCCGCGCCATCTGCCGTCGCCCCGCCACCCTCCACTGAGGGCCATTCCGCCGAGGGGGACCTGGGGCCAGCTGACACTCACCGGCCGTATCTTCCGGTCCGCCCAGCCCCCAGCCAGCCCCGGCCAGGGCTGTGGCTGAGGCGGGGATCCCGGCCGCCCACCCCCAGTGCTGGACTGTAGGGACGTGAGGGCCCAGGATGTGGCCCACCCCCTTTGTATATATTCCCCCCACTTTTTTGGTTTTTTGGCCTGTACATAGTTTGTATTTATTTATTTGTGACCCCCGTTTTCAATGTCTGATCCTTCTCCCCCATGTAAATAGTTCTCCCCTTCGTTGTTATCCCTGTTTTTATATTAATACACATACATATATATAAGTTAGTTAGAATTTCTATAGTTATTATTAAGAAGAGTTCAAGTAAACATGTTTGATTTGACAAACAAGTGTCTGCTTTTATTTGTACAAGAAAAGTGGGGCAGGGTGTGCTGTTGGGTGCTCTGTGGTGTGGGCGTAGGGGCAGGGAGTGTTGTGGAGGATGGGCGGGGCAGTGGGGGGCCTGCCAGCGTTCACCCCGTGGCCTCATTGAAGTGGGCCCGCAGGGCCTCCCGGACCCAGGTCCCTTCGGGGTCTACCTGGCGACTGGGGGCAGCGGGTGGCTGCACAGCTGCCCTGCCGGCCTCCACTGCCCAACCCTGAAAGAAGGCCTCCCCCTTGCTCTCCACCAGATTGTGTAGGGCGCTGCACGCACCCACAATCTGGGGGATGTTGGTGGGGCCCGCATCCAGGTGGGTGAGGAGACACCTCCAGCGCCCTTTGAGGCGGCCAAATGAGCGCTCCACCACCTGGCGCGCATGGTTCAGGCACTGGTTGAAACGCTCCTGGCTGGCAGACAGATGGCCCGTTTACGGGTGCATGATCCAGGGCCGGAGGGGGTATGCCGCATCTGCGATGACGCAGAGGGGCATGGTGGTGTCCCTCACAGGGATCGCCCACTGGGGGATGTAGGTCCCCGCCTTCAGCCGGCGGCACAGGCCCGAGTTCCAGAATACCCGGGCGTCGTGGGTGCTGCCAGGCCAGCCCACA
This sequence comes from Carettochelys insculpta, assembly GCF_033958435.1. Classification (NCBI taxonomy): domain Eukaryota; kingdom Metazoa; phylum Chordata; order Testudines; family Carettochelyidae; genus Carettochelys; species Carettochelys insculpta. The sequence continues at coordinate 228,109,129 of NC_134138.1, forward strand.
TAAATGTCCTGGAAATGGCCCCGGCTGTCCACCGAGGCCTGGAGGACCACTGAGTGGTAGCCCTTCCAGTTGATGTAACATCCTCCACTGTGCTCTGGGGCGCGGATGGGGATGTGAGTCCCATCCAGAGCCCCTAAGCAACTGGGGAAGCCCAGGGTGGCAAGGCCCGCGATGGTGGCATCTGGGTCCCCAAGCCTCACGAGCCTGTGGAGAAGCATGGCATTGATGGTGTGGACGACCTGCAGGAGAAGCACATGGGACAGCACCAATGAGAGGTGAGCAGGGTGTGTGTGGTCCTCCCCTGCCAGGGCCCCCCTCCCCTCCCCTACCCTCCCAAGCCAGGGTCCCCCTCCCCTGCCAGGGCTGCCTCCCCCGCCAGGGCTGCCTCCCCCACCTCCCCCCATGGGTCCTCTTACCTACATGAGGACAGCCCCGACGGTGGCCTTGCCAACACCAAACTGCTGGCCCACGGATCGGTAGCTGTCTGGAGTGGCCAGCTTCCAGACTGCGATGCCGACCCATTTCTCCATGTTGAGGGCACTCCGCACGGCGGTGTCCTGGTGCCTGAGTGCGGGGGTGAGCCACTGGCATAGCTCCAGAAATGTCTGCCAGCTCATGCAAAAGTTCCTGAGCCAGCGGTCGTCGTCCCACTTCCCAAGCACCAGCCGCTCCCACCAGTTGGTTCTGGTGGGGTAGCTCCACAGCTGGCGGTGTATGAGGCGGCGGGGGGGTCGGGGTGCTGCAGGGTTGGGGGTTGCGTCCTTCTCCCCTGCGGGCAGCTCCTCCTTTGTGGCAAGGAGGTGCTCAGCTGTCTCCTGCATGGCATGGAGCAGGGCGAGCACTGCTCCTGCAGGGGCGGCTGGGTGGACCTCTGGCTGCTGCTGCTGCTGCTGCTGCTGCTGCTGAGGGTCCATCATGACTGCGTCGCCCGAGGTGTGCGTGCCTATGGCTCTGCAGACCACGTTCTGTGCAGGCTGAGTGTGTCTGGGAGGGGACCTTTAAGGGAGCAGCTAGCTGTTGCCCCGGAAACGCTAGTCCACCCTGTGACCCTGTCTGCAGCTGTGCCTGGCACCCTTATTTCGATGTGTGCTACTTTGGCGTGTAGACGTTCCCTCACAGCGCCTGTTTCGATGTGGTGCTGAGCAATGTCGACGTTGAACGTCGACGTTGCCAGCCCTGGAGGACGTGTAGATGTTAATCATTGAAATAGCCTATTTCGATGTCGCTACATTGAAATAAGCTCCTTCGATGTAGGGTTCACGTGTAGACGTAGCTATTGTGTCCAAGCATGCCTTAGGAGTCATTAGTCACAGGACAAATGTATTGTAAATACAGATGGTTTCCATTTAAAATGATTGAAGATTTGTTTAGATAAACCCCAAAGTTCTGACACTTAGCTCAATATTAGCTGAATTGCTCTATTCAGTCTTTTCCAGAAGCTCAGGCTCTCTTGAAAAATTTATCATGCGTCTTACAGAAATGTCAGACAGAAATACCACCTCTTTTACGGTATTTTGTAATTTCCATTTTTGGGTAGAAGGTGGATGTTTTGCAAAAACTGGAATTATGCTTCAAAGGCTCCATCTACACTATGAGATAAAATCAAATTTAAATCAGTTCGCTCAATTTTATTATGTGACTGTCTTCACTGTAAAGACCATTAGCTCGATTTTGAGTGCAGTAATCGCGAGTTTACAAAATCACTTACGTCATGGATATAGCGTGAAGCTTGAATTAAAAGTTTGATTAAATGCAAGTGTGGAAGTGCCACATCTTAAAAGTGAATTTATTAGCCCCCAGAGGCATTCCATATGTAACACACAATGCCCCTCTCAGTGCTCCACTCTGGCTGCTGCTCTCCAGTAACAGGAAGAGCCTGAATTTCCAAGCAGGAGCACCGAGCCTTTAGCTGTGGGCTCATGTTAATATGACAGCCTTAGAAATGGCTCCTTTCTTTCTATGCTATCAGCCCTGTGAGCGTATCTACCCATTCAAATAGCCCCTGCTGGGAGTTTGTGGATCTGTCTGTACACTTGCTATTTTTTTCTGTGCTGCCTAGCGCCAGCCCATGCCCTGCCATACCACGTGTCAACAAGGCTGTGCTGGGGGTCGTGCTTTATAACATGCCAAGAAACTTCTTCTCAGTTGTTGACTTTTGTGTGCGAACCTCCTTCCCTTCCCCAGAGGTGCCACACAGTCTGGCTCTTTCCCACGCTCTCACACAACTCAATAAAAGTATGTGCCTGCCATTCGGTGCTGACCATGCTGCCAGTCATATGCTTCGGGCTCCAGGGGCGAGAAAGATATTCTGTGCTTTGCTGCTGCTGTGGGGGAGTCTCCACCAGCAGTTAAGAGACTGGGGGCTTTGCTGCCACCATGGGAAAGGACATGTAATAAAGTAATTGGCCCCCCAATTACTGAATCCGCCCCCCTTTGCTCATACCAGATCTCATTGCCACCATGAGAAAAATCTCCCCCGGTAGCTAAGGAGCTTGCTGCCACTGGGGAAGGACCACTTCAATTGGTCCCCCACTGCACCCTCACCTTCGCCCATATCAGCGCTTGCTGGTGCTGGGAAAAACCAAAAATTATTTTTTTCCTGCACTTTTCTATCCTCTTTCTTCTAACTTTTTAAAACACTCCAGGACCACACATTAAGACTCTCCCCAACACCACGATAGTGTATGGGGACACCAAAAATTCTTTCTTCCTACATCATTCTCAATTTAAAAAAACATTCCAGGCCTCTGCATTATTTCCAGGGATTGACTTATTTTCAGGGATTTGGAGGAGAATGAGGAAAATGCAATGGGGGAAGATGACGTCAACACCAGCGAGCATACCCAGAATGCTACACAGCTGAGGGAACTGTGGGATAGCTTCCCACAATGTACTACTGCAAGAGTCGATGTTAGCCAATTTGTGTGTGACAACAATGACTCAACTCTGTGGGGAATATGGCAGAATTGAGGATGGTCAAAATCAAATTTATAAATTCCAATATTAGAAAATCAATATTAATAAATCTGATTTTATCTCATAGTGTAGACATAGCCCAAATATTTAATGAACCTTTGAAATCTCAGGCTGCTCAGATTTGATCTGGTTTCACTGTTGCCAATCTTTATGCTTTGGTCCCATTCAGGGTCAATGTACATAATCGTTACTTTATCCAAAACAGCTCACTCACTCTTAATTGTAAATGTGATATCCTGACAGTCAACAGCCACTGATATTAAATAATCTAATATCACCAGGGAAAGTTTATTTCATTATATTGATGAGCTGGGTACCTAATAGGATGTCTTTGGAAGTGTGGCATATGATTTTACAATGTTATTATTGATTGTATGTTTTTATGCTCTTTCATCTTTGGTTTGCTGCATATATTATATTAGTATTCCTGGCAAATGATAGCCTTTTAGTTCATTTGCTGTTGGTAGCAATTTTATTGATTGGTGTGTAAATCACATTCGCTAAAAATACCATCTATTAACCTGGGATTACAGAGTTTTCCAGTGAGACAATGAATAATGTTTACATTTCAGTAGAAGACTATTTCACCTGTTGTTTAACCCAGCTAGTCTCATATTGGTTCATATGTTAATAAAGCTTTAATATGTGTATTCTGCCCTGTGTAGGTATTCCATTGTCCATCAGGCCTGAAAAAAACTTGATAAATACTGACCTGTTAATGCATGCAAAGAAACAGCTGTGAGAAAGGAGACGATGTATTAACATCCAGCTGAGGAAAAGAATAACTATGAAAAGGGGGCATCAATTCAGCTGTATATTTTCTTGTAGACATTAACCAAAGAAACCAGAACTAGCACAGCAGGCTTCTCTTCTGAATTTGCCATATAGTAGGATTCATATAGGATAAGAATATTTTAGAGTCATATTAGACTGCTTATGTTGCAAGAAACCTAAAATCATTGGAATACCACACAATTCAAGTCTTCTGCAATAATGGGTAAGCACCTAAATACCCTAAACAAAGAAGGCACAAATTATGACCCTCCTTCCAAACAACTCAAACATTGAGGAAGTTTGGATTCAGGTACTAACTTGGAAGCTAAAATTAATGATACTTTATTAAAAGAATGTATTTGTCCAGGGCCTATCTTTGTGAAGCTTTGAGTGTTCCCACAAAAAAAATAATAATGATAAACATTAAGCCTTTTTTGAAAAAAGAATTCTGTCCTGGAGAAATTAGTCACATTTTGTATTTTCAAAACAAAAAAAGCAGTCCAGTAGCAGTATATAGACTAGCACAGCTATCTCTCTGTTTGTATTTTCAGATTTAAAAGTCAGGCGCACATATCCAGTCTGGGCCTGAAGTCAATGAGCAGGTGCTAGTTAAAATGGAATGTGTTCCTAGTTCTTAGCATATGAACATATTTTGACTTGAATTTACTTTGGTGCAATAAAAGTGTTTAACATTTTAGTCCTGGTTTCTTTGCTTTCACAAAATCCTGGTTTAGTTCTGGTTTATTTGCTTTCACACAGTAGCATGGCCAAGGCCTCCGGATAATTTGGGTAGATAATGAAGCATAACAAATGGGACTGAAATTAAAAGAAGATGAGGATGGAGTTCTCTGTCTCTGGTGTGGTCCATTCCCTAACTAAATGTTGATACATTACAAGTCAGAGGTAAAAGCCACAGTTGGCATTGATAAAGACTCTTCTGAAGAGCAAATGTTTGCTGATTCCTCCCACTCCAGGATGTGCCACATTGCACTAATTGGTGATTAATTTTCATTCAGACTGTCCCAGATACCTACAAGATAGGCTTGATCTCACCCTGTTCAAATTATTCTGTGTGAGCACCAAGATGTAATATGTTCAAAGTTTGTCAGTCTGGGGTAACACAGTACGGTTATGGTTGCACTAGTGCATTTCATGGACAAACACCAGTTTTGTTGACAAAACTGATGGAAAGTTCACACATAAAATGTGTTTTGTCGACTGTTGATAAAACTTGGCACTTTTGCACTCAGCGTTCTGCCTCTCAGCCATGAGGCATAACGCTGATGTTGACAGATACTGGTGGCAAAAAAGCTGTGTGAACGCTTGGGGTGTGGGGGCAGGGGGAAGCTTCTCTTGATGGACAAGTCATCCAGAACAATGGGCAGCCCTGTCTGCTGTGCTTCTGGGTGCCTGTTTTGTTGAGAGAGCAGCTGGGCAGTCTGGCCACTCTGATGACAGAGCAGAGAGCTCTTCTGACTGGCTTTTGTGTGTGGCCCCACTCTGTTGACAAGTGTTCTTGGGAAATCTCTTCCAACAGTGACTTCTGTTGGCAGATTGCTGTAGTGTAACCATAGCCTATGTGTTTTTTTCTATTTCACTTTCTTTTATACACTACCAGCAGAAAGCATGAGAGTACAATGTGAAATTGTCAGCTTGCCTTTGAATGTGCACATTGTGAAGCATTGACATCTTGCTCATAGAACATAAACTATGCATGAACATTTCTTTGATACTAAGAAAAAATACAGCATTAACTACAAACCTCATGCCCTGGGTCTAGTTAGAATGTTCTGCTTGTAGATGACCAGAAGGCAGTTTAGCGGTGACCCTCAAGACCATTTGAAAAATCGCCGTGGAGTGTAGCACACAAATTCACATCAAAACAGTGAACTGGGGTTTTTAACTGTATTTCCCATGACATCTTCTCAACTCCTAGACAAATAAAAATGTTAAGAATTTGTATCTCTTCTGCCTTCTCTTTTATGCTGAAGCATCGGCAGCATTAGTATCATCTGAAAAATTGGAAGGCTCTGACTGTTTGGTAAAGAAATTGCATGACACAGGGCACACTCTACAGGCCCCAGCAGAGCTATGGGGAAAGTAAGACAGAAGTAGTTCCCATTGACTCATTACTACAAGCTGTTATTGGATCAATTTTATCTTCATATGTCCCCAGAATATTTCCCGTTTACACATAGATTAGTTTAATTTTCTTTATCTGCTGCTTAAAGACAGTTCACCTACAAATCCTTCAGCTTAACCTCCTATGTAAAGAGAGGTGCTTATGTCATTCAAAACTGATAAGAGACACATTCTACTCTTTTAGTTCCATGCTTCTATTTTAATAATTGGAGATAAATTAGTATTAGTAACTAACAGATTCACAGGGTCTTTTTCTAAAAGCTCTTGTAATCCAGTGGTAAACTACTTCCAAGATCATTGAACAGAATTTTACATTGTTGTGATAAGCTTAATTGGATGCTTGAGACTGCCTTACGTCAAAGGATATGACTAATATATTTGCAAATATTCATTTGAACAGCTTATGAAGAGCTTACTATTTTTCTTCAGAAGTTATTTAACATTAAAATTTAATGCTTGCAAATAAAATGTGGTGTGACAAAAATCCATCTTATTCCTGGGCCTCTGGCCTCTATTCAGTCCACTGGACCCACGTAAGGGCCCAGTTGCCCTTGCTGGGGTGAAAGGTGGTCTGGGAGGAACCCAGCCCCCACCCAGTCATGCCAGGTTCTGACCCAGGGACCCTATGTGACTGCTAGTGGGAAGGGCTGACTTCCTTAGCCCTTGGTGCAGCAGCTTTTCTCCCTGGGCCACTTCCCCAGACAATTCCCCCGGTACCTTCTGCAGGCTGCAGCTGTAACGAGTCACCCTCTCAATCTGCTGCAGCTCTTTAGTCTCCCTTTGTGGTTTCTGGTGTTCCTGTTCCTTTCTTCTGCTCGTCTCCAATCTGCTTTCTCACACTACTTGAGTCTCCTCGCCTCTCTCCACTCACCTCTCACACCCCATCCCCCCGCCCTTCCCACTGTGAAGGGTTTTTAAAGCCCTCTTTTTGGCTCAGTCATGGAGTCAGCTGTCCCAGTTAGGCTGAGCCACCTCCCACCCAGCTGCCTGTGATTGTTCTGCAGGTTCTTCTGTTTGTTTGGGCTTCCTCTGAGGGGGCCCTCCACCCTGGCCCTGCCACAGTGGAAAGGAACATTATGTTTTGTTAGCTGTTTAAGAAAGGAGGACATCTGTCTCAGTGAAGTCAACTTCAACAAATTATCTTAAAGGTTGATACGAAATGTATTGTCTTAATTAGCCCAAGAACCAAATCAAAACATATTCAGAAACACTCAGGCTGTGTCTATACCACAAGATAAATTCAAATTTATTTATATCAATTTTCCACTTCTGGAGTTTATGTTTGATTTTGACCATCTTCACTTCCCATGTGCTCCCCACAAAGTTGAGTGATTGCTGCCACACACAAATTGGCTAATTTTGACTTTTGCAGTAGTGCACTGTAGGAAGCTATACCACAGTTCCCTCATCCCATAGCATTCTTGGTATGCTCGCTGGTCTTGATGTCATCTTCCCACATTGCATTTTCCTCATTCTCCTCCCAATCCCTGAAAATATGCCGATCCCTGGAAATAATACAGGGACCCTCAAAGTTAGAAGAAAGAGGATAGAAAAGTCTAGGAAAAAAGAATTTTGGTTTCCCCCCACATTACATTATTAACATGGGTGCAGCAACTGTATTCTCAACTGGCCATCCACTTGTCCCATTTCCCATCATTGCGTGCATGTGATCTCTGAAAATAATGCAGGAGCCTGAACTGTTTTTTAAAGTAAGAAGAAAGAAGGTAGGAAAGTGTAGGAAAAAAGAATTTTTGGTTTCCCCCTTCACTATACTGGTGTTGGGGAAAGTCTTTGGCTTTCCGGTGCACTATAAGGCTTCCATGCAACGACTGTTTTCTCAATTGTCCATTCACTGAGGGTTCCACCTCCCATGACTGCATGCATGTGATCCCTGAAAATAATGCAGGGGCCCAGACTGTTTTTTAAAATGACAAGAAAGAGGATAGAAAAGTCTAGGAAAAAAGAACGTTTGGTTTCCCCTGACATTACATTGCCAGCGTGGTTGCAGCGACTCTGTTCTCAACTAGCCATCCAGTTGTCCCACTTCTCATTTTTGGTTTCCTGACACATTATGCAGATATTGCCAACACGGGTGCAAAGACTGTCTCAACTGGCAATCCACTGAGTATCCCACCTCCTATCATTGCATGTATGTGATCCCTGAAAGTAATACAGGGGCCAGGACTGTATTTGAAAGTGAGAAGAAAGAGGATAGAAAAGTGTAGTAAGAAAGAATTTTTGGTTTCTCCATTCACCTTTAAATGAGCACTTACTTAAAATTGGTTAAATAATCATTTTTATTTAAACATCAGACAAGCAAACTTCTGCTGTGTCATGTCTCTAAAAATACTCTTCTGCTCTGCAGAGTGACTCTGTAAATATGGGACCACTTACTCAGCATACCTCCTTGGGTTTATTCAGAATAGGATCTTCTCACTGTAATAAGAAAGTGTTTTGAGGCATTTTGTACTCCTAGGCCATGTCTACACTAGCCAAAAACTTCAAAATGGCCATGCAAATGGCCATTTCAAAGTTACTAATGAAGTGCTGAAATACATATTCAGCACCTCATTAGCATGCGGGCGGCCGCGGCACTTCGAAAGTGACGCGGCTCGCTGCTGCACGGCTCTTCCAGATGGGTCTCCTTTTCGAAAGGACCCCGGATACTTCGAAGTCCCCTTATTCCCATCTGCTTATAGGAATAAGGGGACTTCGAAGTAGCCGGGGTCCTTTCGAAAAGGAGCCCCATCTGGACGAGCCATGCGGCAGCAAGTTACGTCAATTTCGAATATGTATTTCCGCGCTTCATTAGTAAACTTCAAAATGGCCATTTGCATGGCCATTTTGAAGTTTTTGGCTAGTGTAGATGTAGCCTGAAAGTCTATTGAAGGGAATGGGGAAGGTATCACTGAGAGAATAATTCGAAGACAAGGAGATGGGATCTTGTAGCATTCGTATTAGTAGCAACAAAGAGTTAGTTTCAAATAGACCTTCAACGCAAGTCTCCTATCTCCTGATCTGAGTCAGTCTGAATTCTGCCCAACCCTCCCAAATATTAATTCAAGTGCTCAAAAGTTCAGTGAACCTTGGATGAGGCTGTTTGCGCAATGACACCTCCATCCCACCCTTTTTCTTCCTTCCTTCCTTCCTTCCCATCAGTAAGCTTAGACTCTGCTAGGCAGCTTAACCAATTTCACCTAAAACACTTTAAAAAAAGATATGGAACAGGCAGGATGCCAAGAAAAGGAGGCAAATTCAAATATTTTGAAATATTTACTGACATCAGCACCTGTCCTGAAATCCTTGACCCATTGAATGTGATTATGTTCACCACAGATGCTTCAAGAGGAAGAGACCTATATTATGACATAAGCACAGAAGCAAGTGGCTGCCTGTAACATTGAGGAAAAATGAATGCACAAGAAAGAAAGAGAGAGACAGAGAGAGAGAAAAGCTGGGCTTTGGGTATACATGGCACAATTTTCTTTATGCCTGCTTCTCCCCAGCTAATACTGATCACAGCTCTCTGATTGCAGTACACAAGAAAAGACTTGGAGAAGCTCCATCTAAGATATAGTGATTCCTCTATATTCTCAAAAGTAATGACCTGACCTTGGAATTCCTGTCAAGATGTCATCTAATAATCACAGATGTATTGTCAAGAGTGCATGTTCCACTTTGTGACACATGACCAGATGATGTGGAACAAGCAGTAACAGTTTTTGTGAACAAGTTAAAAGTATCCTCTGGTCTATGCACCAGGAATATGAAATGAGCAGAAAGATTACATATTCAGCTATTCAGCCAAATAAGAATGAATTGCTATAAGTAGTATTGGATGAAGATAGCAACACATCCTGTGTGAGTATTCCTACTATAAAGATCAACATTGGTGATTTTGGGAATACAAATTAAACATAAGAAAGAACAGAGGAAGGGTAGCCTGGAAATAAGGCACACATTTTTACTGAGAGGGTAATTACCCACTGGAAAGAGTTATTGAGGGTTATAGTGGATTCTTCATCACTAGCAACTTTTAATTCAACATCGAATTTTTTTCAAACGTTGTGCTCTAGTTAAAAGAAGAATTAACTCAGTGAAATCCAACAGCTGTATTAGATAGCAGGTCTGACTAGATGATCACAGAAGCCCTTCTTCTGGCTTAATAATTGGTGGATAAATAAACATGAAGAACTGAAAAAGCTGTATTCTGGTTATGGATGAACAGTGCTCTTAATCTATTGGTAACTAAATATAGAAAACTTAAAGTATGAAGTTGTACAGCAGAAAGGACCCAAAATTCTCCATGAATGATCTGTAGTGACATGGGACAAGGTTGAAATGTCTATGTCTGTCTTAGGAAAAAATGGTCATATGACAAAGGATTGTTATTGCAGCTTTTTAGAAGCAGTAACACTTGAAAATTCCTCAGACTCTTCTGTGGTGAGTCCCACAAAATCTATTATTTGCACATTATGGACTTCCAAGTATTGCAATATGAAAAATGAACTATGGTTTTCTTTGTGTAGTGGTTTACAAAAATGTGAAATTAAACAAAAGGGAAACAAATCTGTCACAATAGATATAATTGTGACATTGGATAGAATAAAAAAAGTTTGGATAGCAGAGTGAAATCCTGGCATACTGAAATCAAGAGGAGTGTTCCCACCATTTCAATGGGGACAGATTTTCACCTGAGTTTATTACTAACTTTTGGATGATACTGAAGCTCTTTGAAGTTATACGGAGGGAAACCAGTTTTTAAAATATTTAGGATTATTTTGGTGCAATTATTTAATAACTCTAATACATAACTAATAGATGAAATTAAACAAGTAGGTCATTTTTCATTATTTCTTTTGTACTGATTATATTTGTGTATTTCCATCTGCAGATGGGCTAAAGTGTAAAAAGTCTATATTAAATATTTTGAAAGCTTCATTGGCTATGTCTACAATACAAGATAAATTTGAATTTATTAAAACTGATTTTGTAACACTTGGTTTTATAAATTTGAATTTGACTATCCTCACCTTCCCACAAATTCCCCACAAAGGCAACTTATTGCTGCCATGCTCAATTGCCAAACATTGACTGTTACAGCAGTGCATTGTGGGAACCTATCCCACAGTTCCCTCAGCCCTGTAACATTCTGGGTATTTTTGCTGGTGCAGTATGGGAAAAAATACCCTGCAAGCGGTTGTGAGTAGGTAATGTTATCTTCTCACATTGCATTGCCTTCATTCCCCTCCTTTAGAAAGCAAACGTCCATTTTTCCAGAAGGAAAGAAGGTAAAGTAGGGAATCACAATGTGTATATGCTCTGGGATCACCCAGATGACAAAACAATGTCATCTGGTGCCTCAGCTGTTTTCCCTCCTTGAAACCATGGTACACTATGACCTGCCTTAAGGAAGCCATTTGATAAGGAATTTGCCAAAAGAAATGAAGATTGGAAAGAAAGCATCAACAAAGATCACCAAGTTAACTGAAATATCTTGCTTTTACAACTGAATCATTAAAGATTTTACAAAAAACAGCAAATGACCATTTTTTCAGAGTGAAATGAGTAAAAGTAGGGAATCACGGGTGAAGGAAAACCAAACTGACTGGCTTCAGAAGGTGTAGTGCACCAGACAGGGGGTCTGTTATACTGACCTGTGATCTCCCAGGAGTCTGTGTTATCTCAGCTGGCCCTCCCTCCAGTCCCCACCCCACCCCCCTTTGAATCCAGAAACATCATCTCTGAAAATATTACAGGAACAATGCAAAGCTTGAAGAAAGAGAAGGATAGTAAAGATTAGGAAAAGAGACATTTTGTTTTGCAGGGTTTTTGGCTTCACACTTCATTACACAGATGTGTCCAACATGGGGGACGTAGCTTACCAAATTTCCACGTGCATGAATGACTCTGTGCCCTGGGATCACCCAGGTGTCTGTGTCTTCTCAACTAGCCCTCCAGCTGCTTTTTTGTCCCATTGAATCCAAAAATATCGTCTCTGAAACCATTACAGGAACAAAGCACAGCTTGAAGAAAGAAAAGGCATCACCCAGGTGTCTGTGCCTTCTCAACTGGCCCTCCAGCCACTGTCCCCCTGCTTTGAATCCAGAAACATAATCCTTGAAAATATTACAGGAACAACACAAAGCTTAAAGAAAGAGAAGGATAGTAAAGGTTAGGAAAAAAATTCTTTTGTCACACATATTTTGCTTCACACTACACTACACAGACGTGTCCAACATTCTGAAATTGTGTCTTCAGTGTTACTCAGATGGAGGGCCCAGGCCTGACTGACTGTGTGGGGGTTGGCCTCCCTCATTCTATTATGGGGTATCATGGGGTGTGGGGTTATTAGCTGAAGTGCCAGTTGAAATGGTCCCTTCAGTGTTGGTCAGGTGGGGGGGCAAGTCCCCAAAATTTTTCCTACCTTTGGAGCCCTCACCAAGCACAAGCTAAGACATGCTGCTGCCTGGCAGTATGGTTTGCACTGAGCAGCAGCCACATGCTTTTATTTGGTCGGGATCTAGCCATGTGATGTGGTTGGGTGCGGGAAAGACTCTGACTGCATGGTGCCTATGGCAGGGAGGAGGGGCTGCCTCTGTACACATGTAAACCACAGAAAAGTAGATTCTTATCCTCTCATACAAGCGTGACCCCCACAGCCTAGCTGCCACACAGTGCGTTGGGGCAGGGGCTGGCGCCAGCACTGCAAAGAAAAAAAAAAAATCCAAGCGGTCAGCTTATAGTGGGAGAGGAAGAACCATGAACTCTGTGTTGGAGCTATTTTTAATGGATAGATGCACTCACTGCGCTAATAGCAAAGAAAGAAAAAGGTTTCTCAGCCTCTCTTACAAGCATGATCCCACAGACTAGCCGTTATGGGCTTCCTGCTGCCGAATTCAACTTTGAGGGCTTCCTGTTACCTAATTTCTGTGTACCTGGAGAGCAGTGGAAATGGAAGCAGCCAAAGCGGACAACTGTGGGACATTGTGGGATACATACGAGACACCTCTGGAAGCTATTAAAGTCTGTTAAAAGACACTGTGTTCCCATACTAACCTTAATTCAAACTTTTAAATTTGAAGTTGGTGCTACATCAAGTCTCTTCTCACGGTGTTATAATATCAACCTTAGCATGCCTTAAAATCAACCTAATGGTAGTTACAGTGAAGATAAGGGTGACATTGTACAATCAAGCTAACTGCCTCAAATTCAACTTTATCATGCAGTGTAGACATAGCCTTAGACTGCTGCTTTTACTGGAAATGGTGCATGGCTATAATTGTGACTGAAAAGATGAAAGGAGAGCTTTGGACACTCCTTTTCTATAAGGGTTACAGAGCAAAAATAGTTAACCAAAAAGGTGTTTTGTTTTGTTTTGTTTTGTTTGTTTTAAAAATAATCTCAGCAATGAGTAAGGCTGTTTTGTTTGTTTGTTTTGTCTTTAAAGATCTATTTATGTGGAAGTGGCTTTAATAAGCATAATTAAACTTGGATTTGTAATTTTTCCAGGCTGCTTTTAGAATGCTTTCTCTGACACTGCTAACCCTTTTTAATCCTGCCAAGTCTCTTGGTTTATCTGTGCAGCACATGGCTGTCACAGGAAGAACATAGCAACATGTCAAATCCATATACTTCTCTCCTGATTTCTGGCACTCCAAGATATCCAGTTGATTTTGGAATAGCTGACGCCTCACCTCCCTCCTGGAATCAGATATAACAGAATCACAGCAGCTGGGAAGTGAGCAGAGGACAGGGCAGTAAACAATGACACATGGGAAGAAGAAAAATCTGTCCCAAATACAGCACCTCTTTCTCTTTTATAAGCCAAAAAATTGGTTTTTCAATTGAGTAGAAACAATTGCCAAAGATAAACACCTCTTTTTCTCTCTAGCAGAACATGTCTTTCAGAGATAGATTTTAAATGCTCTAATCTTCCTCTGCATTCTACAGGGAAGAGGTTATACATGATATGAACATGTCCTCTTGGAAGATGCATCAAGGTAAATAAATACAGACATGGCTTGGTATGCAGGACCACAAAGCTTTGATCCACTAGAAATGTAGAGTTAGCCAGCAGCATGGACCAGTTTTAGGAATGTTAAAAGTAGGCTTCAGTCTGGTATTTAAAAAAACAAAATAAAACACAATCCCATTACCTCCACCTCTCACCTAAACTTTAACAAATTAGAACAAAATTTTTAAAAAAGCACTGAATCAAGAGTGTTCTTTATTTAAAAAAGGTACAGTAGTTCTAGCATAATGACCCATTCACAATAGCATTACTGTTAAGTATTGCACATGATTCTCTAATTTTGATTCCAGTTTTATATCAGTTTATCTTCCCTGACATCCAGTGCTTAATTTGTAATGAATGATCGGTCACAGATCAAACAATTATATGTTGGGGCTCAAAAAATTCTTATATATTCATAATTGATGCAGCAAACCCAGAGAAGAAGAGGCTATGAACTGCTAAGGCCGGGGTGTGGGGCTCTGTCCTGGCACATACTGGCACAAATAAAGAAACACAGTGGTGGAATAGGCCTATTGTGTTTTGGACTCAGTACAAAAAAGGTCTGGAAAGTTTTTGGTTGGAAAGACTTATAGGCAGCATCTACATTAGCAAGTTCTTTTGGAAAATCAGGCCCTTTTTCAAAAGAACATGCAGAGTGTCCACACACAAAACTTGCTCCTTTGATCCAAAATCGAAAGATAGTGGATCTTCTTCTAGAAGCCTTTTTCTGCTCCCAGATCAGGAGCAGTGCCTTCTTTCGAACACTCATTTAAAAAAAAAAAACACGTGTAGATGCTCTGTGGGCTCTTTGTTCCAAAGAGCAGTTCTCATGGCACCGGATTTTTCCATAACCCTGGCCTGTCCTTCTGAAAGAGCAGGGGCTATGTGGATGCTGTCTATCGAAAGAATGGATTGATCTTTTGATCCACTTTTCTGTATGTAGACATTCTCTTTTGAAATAAATCTTCTGGAAGGACATCTTTCAAAAGATTGCTGTGGTGTAGATGTAGCCTATAGAGGCTTGGATTATAAATTACATGTTGCTGTGTTATGGAGAGGAGAGTATATTACCTGTATGCTGGTAATTCCAAAAAGGTTCATGTGCATTTCTTCACTCTGTTGTCCTTCTGCAGCAGAGAATCTAACAACAGTTATTAGATGTCCTTAGGGGGCAGCTATACAAAGGTTACCATGAGCTACACAAGCCCAGCATCCTCACTATGCTTTCACATTGACCCATACAGCTACACACAATACTGGAGGGGCAGACGTGTCAGCCTGTATCTGCAAAAAAAAGCAGGAAGTCCTGTGGCACCTTATAGACTAACAAACTTATTGGAGAATAAGCTTTTGTGGGCAAAGACTCACTTTGTCAGAAGCACAGCTGTATACAATGCATCCTACTGAAGAATATAAGGAGCTCTAGCACTTGTTTCCCCAGCATCCCTGATGAATTCCAGTCTGCAACAACCACCATATCCTCTGAGCTAACAGCCACATTACAGCCTATTAAATCTATTTAGAGCTCAGGAAATGATTCAGTGAAATCTCTCTTAAGTGACAACCCACGGAGGAAATATGGGTCATTTAGCTGTACTGGTCTTTAACTAAAACGCCAATCAACTTGTTCTGCAATTCCTTGAAAACACTTTAAAGTAGCTACTTAAAGATGCTTAAGTGGGGATCTTCATGCAAGTTTCTGTGCATATTTTATTATTGTTTGTATCACGAGTGTGCTCAGAAGCCCCGTCAGGCTTGACGCTGTCCTATCATACAGTAAAAGACAATAGCTGCCTTGAACAAACTTTTCAGAAGAGCATGTTGATTGCCAGATTCACAAAAAAGCTGACTACCACATCGTTAGATAAACCTGTTCTAACACAGTTGACATTTGGACTGGAGAGAAAAGTGACACAGATGGTGCCTCATCACTCAATGAATTAGGAGGATATTTTTGACTGAGAATCTGCGTAAACTTTTACAAATCCTCTGGGAATTACTGACTGGTACTCCTCTGGTGCAAAGGGAGAAAGAAGTTGAAGGAAAAGTTTAATTCTGGGCACTTAAAAAGGACTAGACATGGTCTCTGTCAAGAAATGCACACAGAGGAAGAGGAGAGGAAGGATAAAGGTGACAGTTGTCCATTAAATTTTGTATACCTCAAAAGTTCTATTAATAGCGCATTTTGTAAGCTGCCAAACTTCCCTAGGTGAGAACACAGAAGTGAGTATTAGGAGGAAGCTAAGTGAAGTGGCTAGGTACACAGGTTTGGGAAATTGCACATACACAGTGGTATTGAAATGGCATAGAGTGAGAGGAGAATATTTGTTAAAAATTCTAATTCTATAAAAATAAGCAACCAAGCCATTGAGCAAAGGCACAGGTCAAGTCTTGTTTCATCAGAATGGTTGTATTAGTCCACAATTATAGTTATTGCATATATCTCAGGAAGCTTCTTGATGCAGCTTTGTAGGGAGCTGGGAGTAGCTATGCAATCTGACTGGGACATTGTCCTGTAGACTCTGATACAAATAGAGTCTTTCCACTGACTTCAATCTGCTTTAATTCACACTTTCAATCTTCACGGCTGTTAAGAATGATCAAGTTGCAGTCAGTGTGATGGAAAAATAGCAGCTATAACTGCAAGTATGGGTGGCAGTTGCTGGCCTTAGGGAAAATTGACTTAGGGACACTGGGGAAAGATTCTTGAGGACTTAGGACTGGCAATGTGTACAAGACAGACGGTTAGATACTGACTGCAAAATAAGTTTCAAGATCAGTTGCACAAATGATGGAAAAACAGTGATGTGCACTTATACATTGATTTTATAATTTCTAGTACATATTTTCATCCAAACTGAATAGTCAAGGTGAGGACCAGAAGACTGGTCATGATGGAATTTAAACTGAATTTCATCTTGGCACATGACCAACTCAGAAAGCATGCCGAGCTTGAGATATTCATTAAGAAATTAAAGATCAATATTTAGCCTAAGCAAGGTAAGAGAAAAAACACAGATGCATGCAGTCC
The DNA here is from genome assembly GCF_033958435.1 of Carettochelys insculpta. NCBI lineage: Eukaryota > Metazoa > Chordata > Testudines > Carettochelyidae > Carettochelys > Carettochelys insculpta. The sequence goes on from NC_134138.1 coordinate 228,126,069, forward strand.
ACAAGGAAAGGTTAGCTTAAACCAAAAAGGGACCAGATTTCAAAGTTCAAAGTTAATTTTGTAGTTGTTGCTTAAAAGTGAACAACATCTGCTGTTCCTGATTTATTGGCTTTATTTAGGGCAGTTGGCATCAGGATCAAAAGATGAATCAGCTAATCTGGAAGACATTTGGAATATCTGGGCTGATGTAGCATATAACCTTTTAAAAATTCATGGGTCCGCATTACCCCAAAGACATACGACTCTCTGGCAGTGTTTGTCTCTTGATTTATTAAGGAAACTGGACACTCTGTTATCTGGTCCAATGTATTGGGTCAAGGAAAGCAATATATAAACCATTCAAAGCACAGCAAAGCAAAAACCAACCCCCACCATACCATTACATAAAGAGATCAAACTAAGAAAAGTTAGAGAGGGTTCTGAAGGACAAAAATGTGGAAGCATCTCTCTCAGCGATCTAAATCGATGATTTAGATATTGGCATAGAAAGTAAGCTTATTATGTTTGCAGATGATACCAAGCTGGGAAAGGCTGCAACTGCTTTGGAGGATAGGATCATAATTCAAAATGATCTGGATAAATTGGAGAAATGGTCTGAGGTAAACAAGATGACGTTCAATAAGGACAAATGCAAAGTGCTTCACTTGGGAAGGAACAATCAGTTTCACACATACAGAATGGAGAAAGACTGTCTAGGAATGACTACAGCAGAAAGGGATCTAGGGGTTATAGTGGACCACAACCTAAATATGAGTCAACAGTGTGATGTTGTTGCAAAAAAAGGAAGCATGATTCTGGGATGCATTAACAGCTGTGTTGTGAACAAGACATAAGAAGTCAGTCTTCCGCTCTACTTTGCGCTGGTGAGGCCTCAGCTGGAGTATTGTGTCCAATTCGGGGCACCGCAGTTCAAGAAAGATGTGGAGAAATTAGAGACGGTCCAGAAAAGAGAGAGAAGAATGATTAAAGGTCTAGAGAATGTGACCTATGAAGAAAGGCTGAAAGAATTGGGCTTGTTTAGTTTGGAAAAGAGAAGATTGAGGGGCGACGTGATAGTGGTTTTCAGGTATCTAAAAGGGCGTCATAAGGAGGAGGGAAAAACTTGTTCTTTTTGGCCTCTGAGGATAGAACAAGAGGCAATGGACTTAAACTGCAGCAAGGGATGTTTAGGTTGGACATTAGGAAAAAGTTCCTATCTGTCAGGGTGGTCAAACAGTGGAATAAATTGCCAAGGGAGGTTGTGGAACCTCCATCACCGGAGATATTTAAGAACAGATTAGATAGATGTCTATCAGCGATCGTTTAGACAGTACGTGGTCCTGTCATTGGGGCAGGGGGCTGGACTCGATGGCCTCTCGAGATCCCTTCAAGTCCTAGTATTCTATGATTCTATGATTCAGGTATAGTATATACAAGGAATAGATGAAAAGCTAACAAACAAAGGTTAATCAATTCTGAGACTAACGGCTATTTGGGTCTTTATGCCTTAAGCTCTATAAAGGGTAGTATGTAGTTGTACCATCCAGGAGCAATAAAAAGGAACTGTAATTGTGTCTCACCCCTTGCTCCCGTGGGAAATAATTTGCTACTTCCTATATAAAGTGTGTAAAATGCCCTCTTTATACCGCCTCAATTTTGCTGGCGGGCTTGTTGTGAGGTATATCTGTGGATCTACAAACTGCTCACACCGCTTCACCTACCAACATTACAGAGAAGTAGTGATCCTATGGAACCTGCTGTCCTCCACACTGAGTCCTAATGTGGGTCTGGGAAAGGGTCATGAGTATAGGTTAGCAACACTACGTCCTTCCCTCTTTTCACTTGTTGAGGTGAGATAGATGAAGCAGTATCTTGCCTCTTTTCTTTAAATGCAGTATTAATATAAAACCAAGCATCAACACTGCAACCCAGCTACTCTTCTCTACCAGTAACAAGCCCATCCATTCTTGCCCATTGCCAATCAGGATCATCATTCAGGTCTCCTCTTAAATCTGCTCTTGATCCCTCTACAATCCTCAGCTAGACTATCCACCCTCTCCTGGTGCCATGAAAGGCTTTCTTTCATCAGATTCCCAGTAGCCTCCTACAATTAAGGCTATCTCAGTATGAAAAGTAGAAATATGAATAAACTGCTTTAAATATTTTGAGCTGTCTAGAGCTTTCCATTGGAAGTGCTCTACAGACCTTAGTGAATATACCTTATGTATATCTATCTCCATTTATCAGATGAGGACCCTGAAAATAGGGAAGTCAGGGGCCCGTTATTTAGCTTACCTAAGATTGAGGGGTGGGCTTAAGGTGTTCTTATGACAATTTTGTGGCTCTCTGACTGTTACTCACCTGCCAAAGGGCTGCTGTAACATTATGAACTGAATGAGACAGAAGGGGGCAGCTTTTTTTGCAGCTGCATGCATTGTTAACTTCTTTTCCTGAGTCCATTGTCTACAATATAGAACTACAGTACACAAGGGAGTCAGTGAGTGTAAATGTAGTATTTTTGTAGTGTTTGTGCAAACTAGCTGCAACAGAAAGAATTTTGCTCCTATTATCACCTCATAAAGATAAAAATAGGATAGTGAGGGAGAGAGACAGAGTTCTTTCTCCATCATTACTTACCACAGAATGTTAGGAATACATTCAATGCAATCATTACCCTAAGCATTTCTACTTCGCTTACCTTTACCAACCAGTCTACAGTATATAATGATATATTTGATCATTTCATCTGTGACCTCTCAAAATTGTTGTGATAAAAGCATGAGGTGGACAGAGCACTACCCATCTGGGAATAACAAATGGCCTGGTGATTAGACCATGCATCTAAGATGTGAGTGGAGGAAAAATCAAACTTCGGTAGCACCCTGAATTTGGGTTTCCTGCATCCCAAGGGAGTGTCCTGACCACCATACTATTGGGGTTTCTGGGCTTTTCTCTCAATTCTATCCTGTGCCTGGGATGCTGTCTTGTTGAAACTGATACTGTCTTCAAAGTCTGTTTAGACAAATCAACACTTTTTGATGGAAATAAGTTTTATCAACCTGTTCCTGACAGCTGACTGTGTCTAAATTCAGGACTGGCTGGGTAGTGAGATAGAACTGAGAGGAACGAGAGGTAAAAGCATGTCTTGCCTTGTGGTAAGCGACTCTGCTGGAGGGTGCTGTAAGCCACAGAGCCTCTTCTGTTGGAGACTGTAGAGATGAGCCCACAGCATAGGTTGATGCCGAGTATAGAGATGATTCCACAACGAGAGCTCCTGGCACAGAGGTGGCTGATTGCAAACAGTAGCACAAGGGTGGTTCTTTGCTGAACAAATGCTTGTGGGGGTTAATAAATAAAGCTGGTCTTCCTCTGCTAGCTGGACTGAGTGATGGAACCTCAGGACTAGATCAAGCCGCATTTCCTACAGCTGGAGACAGGTCTGCTCACGTGTACCTTCAGACTGGGATGAGTCTAGCCACTGGCACCAAACTGTGTGAGGGGTGCAGTGGAGGCACCGTTTCCTATTGGGTGTTCGCACCAATGGGTGGAGAGACTGAGCTAAGGACTGCTGCCAAAGTTACTGGGGGTTCACATATTACTCATGTAAACATAATGTTGGTTTAGTGGGTTCGTGTTTTTCAAAATGACTCTGTTTTCTTACCCCGTAATAAAGTTATCCGTGGTTATAGTCACATATTTAGTGCTTGTGTGAGGAGAAGCATTGTCTCTTAAGGACACCTAGGGAAGGCAGGTAGTTTTCCCCAAGTTTCTGTGTGAATGTTGGAGCTTTTGATGTTTGTTAATGTTAAGAGAGGCTCCTGAACTGGGAACTGTCTGTGACTCCATGGTAAGACTAGTATAGCCATCCAGGAGTTCACATTTGGTACTCACTTAGTGAAACTAATTATAGAACTCACCACCAGCTTGGAGCGTCTGCCTGTTTTCTCAGAGTCTGCCCTGAGGTAAGCTTTTGTGGTTGTGAGCCACTCCAGACAGTAGAACAAGAATTGCTCAGCCTGCTCAGCTGTGTTCAAACTGATAATGGCTACGTCTACACTAGCCCCAAACTTCGAAATGGCCATTCAAATGGCCATTTTGAAGTTTACTAATGAAGGGCTGAAATACATATTCAGTGCTTCATTAGCATGCGGGAGGCCGTGGCCCTTCAAAATTGACGTGGCTTGCCGCCGCGTGGCTCGTCCCGACGGGGCTCCTTTTTGAAAGGACCCCACCTACTTCGAAGTCCCCTTATTCCCATGAGCAGATGGGAATAAGGGGACTTCGAAGTAGGTGGGGTCCTTTCGAAAAGGAGCCCCGTCGGTGCGAGCCACACGACAGCAAGCTGAGTCAATTTCAAAGCGCCGCGGCTGCTCACATGCTAATGAAGCGCTGAATATGCATTTCAACACTTCATTAGTAAACTTTGAAATGGCCATTTGAATGGCCATTTTGAAGTTTGGGGCTAGTGTAGACACAGCCAATGAGTCATTTTTGATGCAGCTTGCATGTGCACTTGTTCTTCAGATCACATGCAGACAGGAAGTGCAAGCAATATACTTATACGGTCTCCTGTCCATACAAATGCCCTCAGCTAGTCTCTGAATTTTCCTCTGGCGTGAACTCTTCACATGTGACTATTAACATCTCCCATTGTGAAGGGCAGAGCAATATAACTTGCTCTGTTGCCCCATACATAAGCAAGCAAGCCCCTGTAAATTCACATAGCTCCAAATAAACTTCATTAAAAAAGATGTCACTGACCTTGTCTGAAAGGGGCCATGTGTAACAACCTTTTCCACCGCTGGCAGTGCATTAGCTCCATGTGGGGACATCTAATCAATGGAGAGGAACTAACTACTTCCTTCGTTAGCTTACATAGAAGCTAGGGGTTGTTCAATGGAGAGCTGATGGAAAGTGTGGAGCATTTCCCATATCCAGGAAGTCATCTTTCTGCTAAAGTCGATGTTGATGAAGAGATCCAGCATCGTCTGAGTTGTTCAAGCTCTGCTTTTGCCCACCTGAGACAAAGGGTATTTGAAAACTGGGACATCTATGCCAAGAGAAAGCTTCTTGTATACTGCACAGTCGTTATTCCAGCAACATGGCATGCATATAGTACCTGGACAACATACAAGCATCATTTGAAGGCATTTGAACAATATCATCAATGCCGCCTCTGGAGAATCCTAAAAATCTCTTGGGAGAATAGGCACATGAACACTAGCAGCCTGAAAGAGTCAAACATGACCAACGTTAAAGCCATTATCATTCATCAACAACTTTCTTGGACTGGTCATGTGATTCGGATGTCTGATCAGCACCTCCCAAAACCGATTCTGTTTTCAGAGTTGGAGGAAGGATAGACGAACTTTGGGGGCCAGAGGAAGGGCATGCTGAAGGCAAACATGAAAAAGTGCAGCATCGATGCTGGCACTTGGGAGAACCTTGCCCTGAACAGTCCCCAGTGCAAAGCAGTAATGCATGAGGGGGTGGCACAGTTTGAGAGGTCCCACCACAGCACAGACAAAGAGAGGTGGATGAGAAGAAGAGAGTGGCAAAAAATTCCCCGCATGCCACCAACAGCTACCAATAACTACCCCTTCTGTGATAAGACTTGCAACTCCAGAATCAGGCTGATCGGCCATCAACAGGCTCACAAACAGGAGGGTGACATAAAGACATCCTATGTGTTATCAAGTGACTGCCAAGAAAGAAGGTGGGCTTGTGGATTAACGAAAGACTTACAGAAAAAAGAAACATCCTGAAAGATTTTTTACCTAGGATTTTCCGGTGTTGTATATGCGGACACATGAAGATCTGCTAATGCTTAGGGACAAATCATGACATCCTTAGTCACATCTTACCATAGGTTTCAAAGGGAGATCTCCTAAGTACTGACTAAATGGTCCATGTCCCCTTCTGTGCATGGAAGGTGTGTTAACTCGCTGGAGGAACCAGGTAGCAGTCTCACCCATCACTCCAACCCAGTGTGAGCCACTTCCATAGAGTGAAAGAGATTGGCAGAAGAACCATCTGAGATCCTCAGGGCTGTCATATCAAATGCACAAGAAAGCCTGAAGCTGTAGCAACTTGCACTGCTTTCATCTTTGTACTATGTATTATGTAGCCCGTATCTGGTACCTGCGGCATCTGTGAAGGATGGTGGTGGAGTATGCAGCTGGCTTCAGGTAGCCTTTGGAAGCACAACTTCTGTAGGAAACTTGCTCTGAAGGATGTGGTAGGAACTGCAAGGGAGAGTTTGCACAGAAGATACCCCAGGATCCATGGTTTTAGGAAGCAAAGCATGCTTGCTGGCAGAAGAACGAATAGGAAATTCCATGGGTTCACATTTGTGGCAGTCCCTTTCCTACCCTACATGTGGACAACCAGTATGTAAGAGAATGAGTGTACGATTGAGGATTCGGCCCTTTATGACTGATGTCTGCAGAATTCTCCTTTTGTTATGAACTGAGCCCTAACCTTAGACAACTATTCTATTGCCATTATCTATGATCTCACACTGCTGCTTCAGAGAAGAAAGCAGTCTCCTATGTTTTGATATTCATGAGTCCCAGCAGAACTCTCCATTTAACCTTTACTTTCTCAATGTCAACTTCACCTTCAGCATTTCTCCTTATTATATAGGAGCCAGCTGCTGAATTTCTTCAGCACTGCTTCCTCACCTTTTGAATACATGAGTGAGATTATAAAAGGAGCATTTTCAAACTCCTCCTTTTATCTCATCCCTGTTTTCAAAGTCGGAAAACTATAGCGTACGGCATAGTCATTTCAGCGCACCTTGTCCAAAGGGAAGCTTCGGCAGAATACTCTGCTGTCATATTCTGCATTTTATACTAAAGCCTCAAACCTCCTGTTTTCAAACCAAAAGGCACTTTGATCACTCATCTCTTCTTAGGAATTGTGATCCTAGCACATTCATGCTCTCCTTCAGCTTCAGTTCTAACACTTGAAATATTGACTCAGGAGCAAGAAGAGAAAAGGATTTCAGAGTTTTACACAATAGAAATGGAAAGTCAATATTAATTATTTTTAAAGTGGCACTGTGAAGGTGAAAATCATATTTATCATATATACAATGGATCATATGCTCTGTTCATTCCCTCCGAAGCACCTGGCACTGGCCACTGTTGGAAGACAGGAGACTGGGCTAAGTGGACTTTAGGTGTGACCTGATATGGTTATTCTTATGTTATGTTATGTTATGTTATGGTTATTCTTATGTTCTAACATCATATCTATACTACAAATTACATTTTAATTTAACAAGACTAAAAATAGTCTACAAATTTAACATCCTTCTCACTATTTAACATAAAATAATCACATATATACATTTGCATCCATTTTGTTTGTGGGTCTGTAGAATGTTCTTATTCATTGGTTCAGTGTTGCAATGCTTTTGTTGGTCTAGAAACACTTCAGGGAATATTTAGAGTTTAAATGGCTTCATGTGGAATTTAAAAAGTCAAAAAGGTACTTCTATCATATTTGGCTATTCCCTTGTGGCAAAAATGTAATCCAAAGCAGTAGAAGAACTAGAAAATTTAGGACCTGTGGTATATTTGTCTTCAGAATACGTTTAAGGTCTAGGATTTGGCCATTAAATAAGAATTAGGGTACAGAGAAGTTATTGTATGATTAATCACAAAATGTCACATAACAGTTGCCATTTCATTCTGTGCAATTTTTTAAATCCTTACAATTTTCTTTCTGATCACATTGTGAAGGCCAACTTTTTATTTTTAAGCCATTACCAGTTTGAGACTTTGTGCTTTTAAAATTTGTGCAGATTTGAAATTACACATTTAGCTTTTGGAAAGAAATTAAATTGAAATTGAGAAATAGAGAAAGAATAATAAAGGCCTAGTATGGCGCCCCCCCCCGCCATATTGAATGCTGCATGTGTCCCCTTCAACCTTGGTACTTCTCGCAGTTGGAGACGTGAGGAGTAAGGGAAATCAGTGTGGGAGTTTATCCTGTTGACCTCTCACTATAAAGAGGGAGGGAGAAATTTGACCTAGAATACATTGACTCCAGCTACGCTATTCTTGCAGCTGGAATTGCATATCTTAGGTCAGCTTTCTTCCCTGGTGTAGACCTGCCCCGGTTCAGTGGAGACAGTCTTCCAGACTGTGGCTGAGAGTTTTCATAGCCTCCTCCATAGTCTCATATCTTGCATCTGGCAATGCAGTTGACTATACAGTCAGGAGTGTAAAGAAGGTGATGCTGGCATTTTCCCTGATGAATCAACCACTAAACCCAAAGGTCTTGCTAATATGTTTTGGCAAGGCACCCAAAACCAGAACCAGAAAGAGGGGGGTTAATATAATTTTATTTAATATTTTTCCAATTCAGCTATATGGAGAGGACATAATAATGAATTAGCTTAAGCATGCTAAAGTTATTTCACACAAGGAAAGAAAAGGATTGGTGCAGACTGTAATATGGGGTGATATCACAAACACCGGGCAGTTCAGCTTTTTCAGGGAAACCATATGGGTTTCAGTGCCACAGAATGTTTCTTCTTATCTTCCATTAAAAGAAAGACCAATAAAAACCTGAACAATTCAGAAATAACCCTTAATCAACAAATGGAGCATTCAGGAAATGTGTCAGACATCAGAAGAGTTCTGGGAAGACAGACAGATAAAAAGTGTGAATTAATTACACACTGGGAACTTTGAAAACTATAAGATACCAGCAGCCAGCTACCTGCCTGTCAATATGTATCAGTGCAAGTGTGAGATACTTCATGGAGCAAGCTCCAAACTTTCTTTCTAGCCTCAGGAAACTACATTACATCTCAAGACGATTAAACTCAGTTATTTAGAGGGAAATAGATAGCGAGTAACCTGCAATATCAGAGGTATCTCTAAGAGACATCTCCTGTCTCCACAGACATCTCTAAACTCTCCTAGGAATTGAGTCAGCAGCCCCTGAAGTTAGATCAAATTGAGACAAGGTAGAAACAAGAGCAAGAAGTGCCATGGAGTAGTGGAGCCCTTAAATTGCTAGTTACAACAGCTGAACTTTTAAGGCAATTTCAATATTTACACATATACACACAAAAGTTGGATTCTTGGATAAAATCATCAACCTGGCTAGAAGGTAGCTTCTCACACGCTGGACAGCATTCCACTAGAGGACGCTTTCTGCCAGATTTGCAGATCCAGATTTCAATTTTTTCAGGTGTGAAATGCAGGTGAAAATTTAAGCCTGCAATTATTTTGACAGGAGAAATTCAATATGAAATAAACTTGGATTTAAGGCAGTTGTTTCGAAATTACCACATGACTGTCTTCACTGTAAATACCATTAGCCTGATGTAGGGAGCACTAATATCAATATCACAATATCGTCAGAACCTGCTTTGTGCAGCATCAAGTTCAAATTTAAAAGTTCAAATAAAGGCTGGTGTGGAAGTGCCACGTCTCAAAATCGAATTTATTAGCTTCCAGAGGTGTCCCGTATGTAACCCACAGTGTCCTACGGTGTTCCACTCAGGCCGCTGCTCTCCACGTGTGCGGGAATTAGGTCACAGGATAATCATGAATTTCAATTTGGGACCAGGAAGCCTGTGGCTGTGGGGTCACATTTGTATGAGAGCCTGAGAAATGTCTTTCTTTCCTTGCTAGTAGCACTGTAAGCACATCTACCCATTACACATAGCCCCAGCATGGAGTTTGTGGTTCTGTCTCTACACTTGGTACTTTTTCCTGCCCTGCCTGGCACCAGATGCTGTCCCACTGCACCAAGAGGTAGCAAAGCTGTTGTGGGGGTGACGCTTGCATAAGAGACTGAGAAACTTCTCAGTAGTTTACATTCATGCGCTGCTGCTCTCCCACAGGCACTATGCAGTCAGGGTCTTTCCCGTGCTCAACCACACCATGTGGTTAGCCCCCGACCCAATAAAAGGAGATGTCTGCCGTTCGGCACTGACTGTGTTGCCAGGCAGCACCACGGCCTGGTTTGTGCACAGTTAGGGCTCCAAGGGAGGGAAAGATTTTCTGGGGCTTGCAGCCACTCGGGAGAAGTCTGCCTTGGTGGCTAAGGGTTCTGGGGGCTTGCAGATGTCCTGCAGGACTGCTTCAACTAGCCCCCTACAAAAATATTTTCAGGGTTTTTTGCCACTGGGTGGAAGTCTCCTTCAGTGGCTAAGATTTTCAAGGCACTGCCACCAGGGGAAAGTCTCCCCTGGCGCTACACATTGTGGGGGCTTGCAGCTGCCTGAGGGAGACTACTTCAACTGGACCCTACTGAATCTTGCCCCCCTCCCCACAGCCCCAGCAAGGACCTGGGGACTAGCTGCCACTAGGCAGAAGTCTCCCATGGTGGCTAAGTGTTTTGGGGACTTGCAGCCACGTGGGGGGACTACTTCAACTGACCCCCCCACTGAAACCACCCTACTCCCCATGTCCCTTGCCCCAGCAGGGACCCAGGGAGGTTGGTGCTGCTTGGGGGAAATCTCCCTCAGCGGTTAGGTTTTTTGGGTGCTTGCAGCTGCCTGAGGGGAACAGTTCAAGTTGCCCTTGAGCCACGCACTCCACACGCCAAAGTTCAAAAAGATGTTCAGGGACCATGTTAACTGGCCTTTCAACCTCCCAGATACCAAACTGCCCCACAATGGCAATGATATTTGGCAAGCCCCCTTGCCCACCAAACTCACGTTGGTAATTTTTGCATAGTGAAAAGGGAAGACAAAAGTCTTTATTCCTAGCCTCTTCTATCCTCTGTCTTCTAACTTTGCACCCCTTCGTGCAGGGAAGACTGGGTGGAAGGCCAGTTGAGAATACAGACTGTGCCCAGAAGCTATATAATGGACTGGGAACCCAAACACTCTCCCCTCAGCAACTCTCTTTTTTTCCCCACTTCTTTACATTCTACTCTTTCTTCATGGTTTTCTTTGTCCCTGTATTATTTTCAGGGATCAGATGCAATCAAGGGAAGGGGAATAGTTGGTGGAGGCCCAGTTAAGAAGACACACACCTGCTGATTTTTATAAAATCCTTGATAATTCAGTTCTAGCTACAGTCTCAAAAACAATGCAGTCATGGAAGAAAGAGATTTCTGTTAATTTGGCAGTCTTTATTGATGCCCTACTTTTCCTTCCTTCCTCCTACAAAAATGGGCCTTTGCTTAGCATGAAAGGGGAATGAGAGCAATGCAACATGCAAAGGTGATGTCAAATACCAGCAAAAATCCCAGAATGCTATAGGGATGAGGGAACTGTGGGATAAGTTCCCACAATGCACTGCTGCAACAGTCCATGCTTGCTGATTGAACGTGGTAGCAAGAAGTCAACTTTGTGACGAGCACAGGGGGAGGTAAGTCTGGTCAAATTCGAATTTATTAAGCCTAGCATTACAAAATTGATATTAATACATTTTAATTTATTTTTTAGTATAGACATAGCCTCAGAACATTTAGTTTAGTTTTGTTTTAACTTTGTTTTTTGGTACACGTGAAAGAAATACCATGTGACCTAATCAGATTTGTATGGATTTTACAAATTCTGATTGCTGTAGTAAATAGTCATATTTGCAAAGTGAAACTGTGTCTTTGTATGAATAATCTGCAAAATTTCAGCACTAATTTCAGCAGCCATTCCTATTCGTAAACTTGGGCACCAGGAGATTTGAGAAAGCAAACAAACTCAATGTGGCTGTGTTTGATCATTTAAATTAATATTTACAGGAAATGTTTTCTTGTACTTGGTTCACGCTAGTCTTTAAATAATTTTTATCAGTATTCTATATTACTAAAATAAGTACCTAGCTAGCTAGGTGCAGGTTTCATAGTACTTTGATAAAGTTTCATTTATATTCAGCTTTTCATTTATCATCTTTGATTTTCACTTTATTTTCACCCTGTAACAGAACTTCAAATTAACACTATTTTACTGTTTATTGATCTGAAGAGAAAAGCGGTAGAAGCAGAAGCAGGAGAGATGCCATGATCATTTTCACTGGTCATTAGGGGATTTTCTGTCCCTTCTAAAATGATACCTGTATGAAGCTGGCAAGTGTGGCTTTGAGTGCAAGGAGAGTTAAAAGACCTTTACTTTGCTCTTTGTTGTTAGGACAAAGAGAAGAGATATTTACTGCTGTATTATTGATTTCTCTGTATTTGCTTTCACAGGACTAGGTTGCTACCTGCACTGTAGTACAATTCTCTTTTAATTTAGAGGATAGGCTGTCTAGTGAATAAACAACATTTAAGCAATGTTCAATGGACTTAGTCTCCAAATGTGACTTCTGTTTACTGATGCTTAGACTTAAGACCAGCAGCATTTCTGCCCATTATCTGTGCACTTGCTATGTGTTTACTTAAGGTGAAGCTGGTAATGCCACTGCTAGTTATATGTTGCCCAACTCTTCCTCTTGATCAGACCCTGTTTTTAGTTGCTTTTATCACTGCCAACTTTAACCACGATGGCCAAAATTTTCCAGTCTGGGACTGCCAGCTTGTAAAATTTCAGCCAAAGTGATCCACCATTTTCAAGAGCATGGCTAGAGCAAATCCAACGCTCTGCCCCCTGTAAACCAATGCAGCAAACTTATCTCTGAAAAGCTCCAGCGCCCCATGTTTTGGAGCAAGATCTTAACATTTGGCAGGCAAGGGAGGTGTCCTTTGTACAAGGGAAGTGCCTTTGCCTATGTAAATCTTCCCAAATTGGGCCAAGTTGGAAACTGTTGAATAACTGAAGTTTGCATATGCTCAAAAGACACTGAAATATCTCAGAAAAATCTCTTACAATCATTCTTATTGAGCAGATTTGACGTTTCAAAGCTCCAGGGCTGACCAGACTGTGCATGCACCATCCCCACAAAGTGACGGAGCATGTTACAGCTCAGGACTACAAACACAAAGCTTGACTATCCCGATATCAGAATCTCACAGCTGCTGTGGGGTGGACCCTGGAACACTGAGCAAGGAGCTGTCTGGATCTCTGACCAACTTGCTGGTGGGGTGTCATTTCAGGTTTTGGTGGTGGAGAGGCAGTGAGGCTGACAGCCATGCTAGGCCCTAGGGCAAGGCGGGAGGAGGCCCGGCTCCACACCCCTTGAAGGGGTGGGGCTGAGGCTGGAAGTGGTAGGGCTAAGGGCAGTCATCCCTTAGACCCTCTCTCCCAACCTGGCAGAGTGGCAGAGAGGCTGTAGCCCCTGTGAACTGCTCCGCATGGCAGTTCAAAGGGGCCAGGAGAACCCAGATGCCCTTGAAAGACTGGCTCAGGGGAAATCTCCCCCCTTGACTCCTGTTGTCATGTGTGTGATGCTAGGCTCTCCCAGTCTCTTTGGGGGAGTGTGTGTGTATGTGTGGCTGGGTTTCCCCCTTGTGTCGGGGGGATCTATGCACACACCTGGTTTAAACATGCCTCTGTTAGTAAATCATGGCTTGGTGGAACACATCTGAACAAGCACACGTAACCTCAGTACTGGTGCACAAGAAAAATAATCACTCCACTTATTAATGAAGAATCTTAGAGGAAACAGTGCCATCAATAAGGCATGGGCCACACATAGAACAGTGAGCAATAAACATAATATTGAACTGCTGTTCACAGTGAAGTTGACACTGTACCTTCTATGCCCTGACAGAGGCAGGAGTCCTATGGAAAATCCATGACGCCTGTAATTGTGTCATAAAGACTGTATCAGAATGCAAATGCATCATGGACCCACATTATAGTTGCACAGGCAGCTCCAATTCTGGCATTGCCTGACTTTTGAGCATTTGACTTTACTACCTTAATAATGTTTTAACATATTGTGTGGGGTGTAATTATCCTAAGTTATGTGCAAATGTTTTTTCACTTGTGTTTTTCTTACTCTTTTATACTTTTTCTCTTCTATTCTTTTCTGTTCTCTTCTCTTATCTTGGTGTTCCTAGTTTAACTCCAATGTTACTTGAAATAGCAAACATATTATGTCTTCTTTAGTGGGTCACTTAATTACAGCTCTCCTCCTAAGCGCACTTGCTATATATTTTCAGCAGTCTAAATTCTAGAATGATATTCTTGACTTTTCTTAACTGGGACAAGGAGCCAGTAAAGGAGACTAAATGTTAAAGTCAAGTGCATATGTCATTTTATGTAAAACCTTTAACACTTCTTCTTTGCTTAGCTGAATCATTTCTATTTGTTATTTCTCTTCAGCCTTCAAGAGCTGCATCTTGTTCTGGTTTGTTTCCAGTGAGAGTTTCCTTTGAATGAGCCTCAATATGCAGTCCCTTTGTCTAATAATGCTGATTGTGGATATATTTATTCGTCTATGTGTACTGAGTTGTATTAAATGTTCTCAACAAAGATTTCAGTCTGTGCTCACATAGGAGAACAGATTCATAGGTCAGAATTTGTTAGCTATATCAATGTTCCAAGACTCATAGACCTGGGGACTGAGGGAATAGAATTTAGTAACAAGTAATAGCATTTATGAATAATTTTTGTAAACTTATATGGCCCTGTCCTGCAGCACCTACCCAGCAAAACTCCCAATTAAATCAAATACATCTATGTCTATGTGTACATGTGCTATTGTCGACAAAATCCGTGGCGCATCTACACAGTGAAAGCGCTCTGTCAAGAGTTTGTTGACAAAACTCAACTTTTCAGCTGACAGTGTTATACCTCTCCCCAGTCAGGTATAACGTCAATAGTATTTTGTTGAAAGAGTGCTGGTATACACAGTTCTGTTGACAGAGAGGGCTTCTGGTTCTCTACGCAGCCCTGTTTGCAGAGCTTCTGGTCAGCCGGTCTTTTGACAGAGGGCAGGGCAGTCCAGCTACTCTCTTGCTCTTTTGAGCCACTTTTATGTGTAGATGCAGTCTGTTGACAGGGGTACTGCTGAGATTTCTCTGTTGACAGTGACCTCTGTTGATAGAGGCTGCCCGTGTAGATGTAGCCTGTGTGTTTGGTATAGTATGCCTGTAGTCATTGCAGAAACAGTGAAAACCAACTGATGTCTAAGTTCTTTCACAGGAACACTGGAAGTGCCATATTGAACAGGTCAATGGGGTCTTTCACTCAGGTATCCTGTGTCTGGAAGTATCTAATACCAGGTAAATCAGAGAAATCCTGTAGTGCACAATCTCAGAGGGGTAGCTGAGTTAGTTTGTAGCTTCACAAAAAACAAGCAGTCCTGTAGCACCTCAAAGACTAACATATTTATTCATTAAGTAATGAGCTTTCGTGTGTAAGTGGGTCTTATCCACGAAAGTTCATTACCTAATAAATAATTTTTTATTCTTTAAGATGCTACAGGACTGCTTGTTTCCTGTAGGATACAGTTAGGGATAAATAGAAGTTTATTCCAAAGTCCATCCATTAATAGTCTGGGTGCAGGCCTTCAGCCTTCCATGAACTTCAGTGAGCTCTGGATCAGGCCTTGGATGCAAATCTATGACTCATCTGTAAGGCAGCAAGTATATTCTGTGATAATTTGCTACTGTGATTAAAAACTGTCAACAAGTGGTTGCAAGTTCAAAATTTGCCCATTTAAAAATCTGGCCCCATACATGCCTGCTGCCAGACTTATAAGCACTGTGGTTTTAATCAGCTCAACTCTACTGTTTTCTCTCTGCTGATCGCAGCTCTCACATGACCTGCCGGAGCCAGATCCCATGCCAAAGAGAAGCAATGCAAAGTCCAGTCCAGTCCAGTCTAGATACAGATAGAAAAAAATGATGTTTCTAAAAATTGTGGTAAGCCGTAATGAGTACAAACATACCATATTCTTGGGAGCTTATGTCATCAGAAATTGCCATGGTGTGGATGTCCTTTTGCTAATAATGTTGTTAGTTTGTCCTTCTCCATTTTAAGGCTCCTGGGGGTGTGTCTACACTGGGAAATAACTTTGAAATTAACTTTGAAGTTAGGCACTACTTCAAAGTAGCTTGCAACGGCTGTGTCTACACGTGCCCCAAACTTCGAAATGGCCATGCAAATGGCCATTTCGAAGTTTACCAATGAAGCGCTGAAATGCATATTCAGCGCTTCATTAGCATGCGGGCGGCAGCAGTGCTTCAAAATTGACGAGCCTTGCAGCCGCGCGGCGCGTCCAGATGGGGCTCCTTTTCGAAAGGGCCCCGCCTACTTCGAAGTCCCCTTATTCCCATGAGCTCATGGGAATAAGGGGACTTCGAAGAAGGTGGCACCCTTTCGAAAAGGAGCCCAGTCTGGATGCGCTGCGCGGCTGCAAGGCTCGTCAATTTCGAAGCGCCGCTGCCGCCCGCATGCTAATGAAGCGCTGAATATGCATTTCAGCGCTTCATTAGTAAACTTTGAAATGGCCATTTGCATGGCCATTTCGAAGTTTGGGACACGTGTAGACACAGCCAAAGAGTCTACATGCATTTTCCTTTACTTCAAAGTTAACTTCGAGTAGGGACCCATCTTCAAAGTCCTTATTCTATTCCCAGGGATGGAGTAGTGCTCTACTTCAAAGTTCAGCTTCAAAGTAGGGTGTGTGTAGATGCTCAGCTTTGAAGTCTGTTACTTCAAAGTTGTATTTTGAAGTAAGCAACTTTGAAGTTATTTCTGTAATGTAGATGCAGCGTGGATGAAGTTTTAAAGGTTTCAGAACTCCTATATAGTTTGGCTTAAAATTAAACAGAGGGAGAATCCCACAAGGGCTTTTTGCTAGAAGACTGTGCTGAACTGAAATTCATAATTATTCATTTGAATAACTTGAGCTTTACCAGTCCAGAAACAATCCATTTTATTCTCAGGCTTGTTTTCAAAGTTTTGAATTTCACACTCTTTACTCTCCTTAGTAATAGTAAGGAGTTTTTTGAAACTTGAATCTATTGATACAAATATGAAAGCAGGATTCCAATGGAGCAAAAATGCTCAATTTTCCTTACGCAAGTTTATCGACGTTTTGATCATTAAAATGCTCTTTATAGCTGCTCAGGGATCCTAATACATTTCAAGCCCCTGGATATTCATCTTGATATAAGGACTCTCATTTTGCGTTGTAAAGTGTCTATTTTGCATAATAAATGCTGTCTAGATCACAGGCCATTGTGGCAGGGCCAGGGTGAAGGAAGCCCAAACAAACAGAAAGGCCTCATATTGGGAAACTGGGGAGTGGGCAGGCGTAGCCTGTCCATGACTACAACGGCCCTCTCACAGCGAGGGGGGACCTACCAAAAACACCTGGTCCCAAATGAATTCGGGGGACAATGAAGGAAAAAAAAACAGGGGTGGGAGTGAGGGTCAGAGGTTTAAAATAAGGGAGCCGGAAGGGGATACTGAGCAGAGGACCCCGGACAGCGCCCACCACTCCTCGAAGGTGTCCAGGGAGTTGGTGCACGCCACCCGGAGGAACTCTGCCCGGATTCGTGACCGGAGGGAGGAACGGAAGTAGGCGGGGTCCATTCGAAAAGGAGCCCTGTTGAGATGAGCCGCGCAGCGGCAAGGTGCGTCAATTTCGAAGTGCCGTGGCTGCCCGCATGCTAATGAAGCGCTGAATATGCATTTCAGCGCTTCATTAGTAAACTTTGAAATGGCCATTTGTGTGGCCATTTCGAAGTTTGGGGCTAGTGTAGACACGGCCATTAAGGAGAGTTGCTGTGCTAAGGACCAGGGGAGTCAACTCCTCCCATTGGCAACTGAGCAGGGTCCCTGGGCCAGAACCTGGCATGAGTGGGTGGGGGCTGGGTTCCCCCCCAGACCACCCCTTGCCCCAGAGAGGGCAACAGGGCCCTTAAAGGGTCCTAATGGACTGACTAGAGGACAGAGGACCAGGAATCATATGGACTCTGTCACATCATATTACAGTAGGGAAGTAGGTGCTGGTACTCCTGCTGTTTGTCACAAGGTGATTAAATCCAGGAAAAGCGTGCCTGGATATTGGGCAAACAGGCTGCACAAATAAACACCAAACACTTTAGTACAGAGCCAGTTATATTGGAATCAGAGTCTTGGACTCAGAACTTGCAGCTGACTGTACATGAGGAAGGCTCTGTAGTCATGAAGAACCCTAGCACATTGAATGAGGCTTCATGGGAAGAGGGTTCTGCCTGTGTGGAGTTGCTGGACGGGGATTGTGGGGATCTGATCAGTAACAGGCTTTCAAAAGTATAACATCACAATCCACAAAATTACAATATGATAAGGCTTAGCCAGCATTCCTTGCACTCGCTCCTTCTCCATTCAAAGAGAGGCAACATAAATCTACTATCATGGCAAGGTCTTGTTGTTCCATATTCATTTTTTTCCTCTTTGTATTCACTGTGGAGGGAGGAGGTGCCCTATTACAGTTAAGGCAAATCACTCATATTTTTATTTTTTAAACTTCAAATAAGAACTTTCATTACAAATAAAGTTCTTGTGCATATAAAGTTTGAATATATGGTAATGGTAATTCGTGTTTTAAATAGGTTTCTGAACAGAGACCAAAATTATAGCCAGCCAACTTGCACCGTAACTATCAGAGCAAAAAATTATAGACTCATAGTACACAGCCAAATGCTTAAGAATTCTTTCCATATACATATATTACTGTGAAATGTCAAGGGGCAATCTGAATCTTACAATCAAAAATAATTGTGCAGACTAATAAAAGATCTAACCCATCTTTTGGAATATGAAGGTCTGGTAAGGACATGAGGTTTTAAATGAAGTCATAGTATTCATTGGGTAAGTTACAAAAACTATTTCGAAAGTTGAGAGAAGTTTTCAGATTTGAGCTGAATTTCTTGAATCATCCCTCAGCAGGTATGGAGGGAAGTAAAAAGGCAAGCATAGGAGTATGTGAAGGTCTTTGGAAGTATCTGACATTTTGACTACTTGACTTAAAATATAGATGTTTATACTGAAAAGAAAGCAATTATGTTTCCTTTGCATGGAACGTAATATTATGTCTGTCAGATACCAGCATAACAAGATGAATGAGTCTTCTTTTTATGTCATCTACTTTGAGTTTAAACTTGCACTCTCACTTTGAATGACATCACACGTTCCTGGCTTCAGGAGTGGCAGTGCAATAAGCCAAGAGGATAAAACAGTTTTTTGTTTGTTTGTTTTTATAATCTCATACATTAGTTTGTTTATAAGCAAATATCATTCTGGTACCTGTGATATTCCTTTTCATTAAGATAGTGATCCTAAACCCATTGGTCCTGAACTCAAAGGGTGGAATGAGACCTCAACAGTACTTTCATCTCAGGCACCTGGTCTTTTTGTAGTGTGGATGCATTCAGTGCTTCCCAGCAGTTTTCTTCTGTGGCCAGGAATACTTGAGCATCTTGAATGCACAAGTAATTACAAAATATGTTACAATGAATGAGTAAAGTATCAGAGGGTTAGTTATCTTAATCTATATCCGCAAAAACAAGAAGCCCTGTAGCACCTTATGGACTAACAGATTTATTGGAGTAACAGCTTTCCTGGGCAAAGACCCACTTCATTGGATGCAGGCATCTGACAAAGTGGGTCTTTGCCCATGGAATATGTTAATCTATTAGGTGCCACAGGACTTCTCATTGTTTTTGAGTGAAGTAAAGTGCTCTCCCTTATGCAAATGAGGAAGAACACCTGAGGGAATGCTATAATGCAAAACAGCTGCACACAGAAAAGGAGACTGATGGCTGGAGGTACCTAGAAGATTGTGGGTCCTTTGATACCTTTGAAAGCATGTGGAACTAATGGATTTTCCTAGGATTCAAATTCAGTAAATGTCTTTACATTAGAGGCAACTTGAGTAAATGCCTTTACACTAGAGGCAACCTGTGAAGTTGGCTCAGCCCAGGTATGAGCAGTCAAACAGCAAAACCTTGTTAAAATTATTGTGTCCTCATTGATGCTGCACTCTGAGTGTGTTTCACTAGGACTTGTGAAGACATGTCCCCGTGTTCTTCTCCCTGGAGAATTTTGAGATGGTCTGATTCTTCCTAATGAAGTGTGAGGGAACTTGAGTGTACTTTTGGGCCTGCAGGGGCAATATGTGGAAACTTGGAATGACTATCAGCCACTGAGCAGTTTAGTTTGCATTCTCTCTGCAAAATAGAGTAAACTCTTTTGCAGTCAGCATTCTATCATCCAGAACTCTCAAATAGCCGTCATTTTAACCATAAGAACACTTTAGTTACATTTTCCTTAAGTATAGTATATTAAACCCTGAAAATGCAGGATTTCAAGTTGTGCTTAACTCACATTAATGCAAGTTAAATAGTAACAGAGAGAAAGCCGTGCTAGTCTATATACCATCAAAACAAAAAAGCTGTAAAGTAGCACTTTAAAATCTAACAAAATAATTTTATTAGGTGAGCTTTCATGGGACAGACCCACTTCTTCAGACATAGCCATATCGGAACAGACTCAATATTTAAGGGACAGAGAACGAAAAATAGTAGTCAAGGTTGACAAATCAGAAAAAAATTTATGAAGCTGAGCAAATCAGAGAGTAGAGGGGCTGGGGGAGAGGGTGGGGGAAAATCAAGAATTAGATTAAGCCAAGTATGCAAAAAGCCCCTATAATGACCCAGAAAATTCACATCCTAGTTCAAACCATGTGTTAATGTGTCAAATTTGAATATAAAAGAGTTCAGCAGCCTCACTTTCAAGACTGCTGTGAAAATTCCTCTGCAGTAAGACGCAGACTTTTAAGTCATTAACAGAATGGCCCACTCCATTAAAATGTTGGCTGACTGGTTTGTGGATCAGGAGTGTTTTGATGTCTGTTTTGTGCCCATTAACTCTTTGTCTGAAAGAGTTTGAAGTCTGTCCAATATACAAAGATATCTGGGCATTGTTGGCACATGATGGCATATATGATGTTAGTTGAGGAACATGAGAATGTGCCCGTGATTCTGTGACTAACCTGGTTAGGTCCAGTGATGGTATCTCCAGAATAGAGATGTGGACAAAGCTGGCAGCGGGCTTTGTTGCAAGGAAAAGTCCCAGGACTGGAGTTCCTGTGGTATAGATGGTTGCTGTTGGTGATCCTCATATGGTTGGGAGGTTGTCTGAGAGAACAGGCCTGTCACCTAGGGCCTTCTGTAGTGTGGCATCCTGATTAAGGATAGGTTGTAGGTCTTTAATAGTGTGTTGTACTGGTCTGAGTTGGGGGCTGTAGGTAATGACCAGTGGTGTTCTGTTCTTGGCTGTTTTGGGCCTATCTTGAAGTAGCTGGTCTCTGGGTGTTCATCTGGCCCTGTCAGTTTGTTTTTTTATTTCTCTTGGTGGGTAATTCAGGCTTATGAATATTTGGTAAAGATCTTGTAGTTTTCGGTCTGTCAGTAGGATCAGAGCAAATGCAATTGTATCTAAGGGCTTGGCTGTAAACAATGGATCTAGTTATGTGTGCAGGATGGAAGCTAGAAGCATGTAGATAAGTATAGCGATCAGTGGGTTTCCGGGAGAGTGTGGTACCAATCAGGCCATCCTTAATTTGTACTGTCATGTCCAGGAAATGTATCTCTTGCGTGGAGTAATCAAGGCATATGTTGATGGTAGGGTGCAGATTGTTAAAGTCTCTGTGGAATTCTTCTAGAGTCTCTATACCATGGGTCCAAATCATAAAAACGTCATCAATGTATCTTAAGTAGAGGAGGGGTAATAGGGGACGAGAGCTGAGGAATTGTTGTTCCAGGTCAGCTATAAATAAGTTAGCATATTGTGGGGCCATGCAGGTGCCCATAGCAGTTCCACTAATCTGGAGGTATAAATTGTCCCCAGATTGGAAATAATTGTGGGTGAGAACAAAGTTACAGATGTCAGACACCAGATTGGCTGTTGTGACATCAGGGATGGTATTCCTGATTGCTTGTAATTTGTTTTTGTGTGGAATATTGGTGTACAGAGCCTCTACATCCATGGTGGCAAGGATGGTGTTGTCAGGAACTTTTCCGATGTTGTAATTTCCTCAGGAAGTCAGCGGTATCTCGGAAATAGCTGGGAGTGTTGGTGGCATAGGGTTTGAGGAGGGAGTCCACATAAGTGGATAGTCCAGTGGTAAGTGTGCCAATACTCGAAATGATAGGTCGTCCAGGGTTTGCAGGTTTGTGGATTTTGGGAAGTAAATAGAATAATCCAGGATGGGGCTCAGATGGTGTGTCTGAGTGAATAAGGTCCCGAGTAGCAGCAGGGAGTTCCTTAGTAGTTGTTGTAATTTCTTTTGGAATTCCAAAATGGGATGAGGGGAGAGAGGTCTGTAAAATGTAGAGGTCTGTAAAATGTTCATAGTCTGACTTATTCATGATGAGAACAGCACCCACTTTGTCATCTGGTTTGATTATAATGTCTGAGTTATTTTTGAGACTCTGGACAGCATAGCATTCAGCATAGTTGAGATTGTCTCATTTGGCATTGTTTGCGTATAATGTCAGTCTGAGCACGGATGTGGAAGCATTTTATGTAGAAATCCAGACTTTCACTACGACCGTCAGTGGCAGCCCACATAGAGTTCTTTTGGTGTTGGTAGGAGAGAGAGTCATAGGCTGTGTCTACACTAACGCAAAACTTAGAAATGACCATGCAAATGGCCATTTCAAAGTTTACTAATGAAGAGCTGAAATACATATTCAGCACCTCATTAGCATGCCAGCAGCTGTAGCACTTTGAAATTGCCGTGGCTCGCCATCACCTGGCTCATCCACACAGGGCTTCTTTTCTAAAGGACCCCAGCAACTTCGAAATCCCCTGATTCCTATCTGCTGTTAGGAATAAGGGGATTTTGAAGTTGGCAGGGTCATTTTGAAAAGGAGCCCAATCTGGATGAGCCGCACGGCGGCGAGCCACTGCAATTTTGAAGTGCTGCAGCTGCCAGCATGCTAATGAGGCGCTGAATATGTATTTCAGCATTTCATTAGTAAACTTTGAAATGGCCATTTGCATGGCCATTTTGGCTACGTCTACACGTGAAGCCTACATCGAAATAGCTTATATTATGTTGCGATATCGAAATAGGCTATTTCGATGAATAACGTCTACACGTCCTCCAGGGCCGGCAACGTCGATGTTCAACTTCGACGTTGCTCAGCCCAACATCAAAATAGGCGCAGCGAGGGAACGTCTACACGTCAAAGTAGCACACATCGAAATAGGGATGCCAGGCACAGCAGCAGACAGGGTCAACGGGTGGACTAGCGCTTCTGGGGCAACAGCTAGCCGCTCCCTTAAAGGGCCCCTCCCAGACACACTCAGCCTGCACAGCACGCGGTCTGAGGAGCCATAGGCACACAGACCCCGGGCGCTGCAGTCATGGACCCCCAGCAGCAGCAGCAGCAGCTAGAGGTCCACCCAGCCCTCCCGGCAGGAGCAGGGCTTGCCCTGGCCCATGCCATGTGGGAGGCAGCTGAGTACCTTCTTGCCCCTGCGCAGGAGATGCCCCCAGGGCAGCAGGGCTCAACCCCTACCCCTGCAGCACCCCGCTCCACCCCCCGCCTCATACGCCGGCGGCTGTGGAGCTACCCCACCAGCACCGACTGGTGGGAGCGGCTGGAGCTTGGGGAGTGGGACGACGACCACTGGCTCAGGAACTTCAGGATGAGCCGGCAGACATTCCTGGAGCTGTGCCAGTGGCTCACCCCCGCACTCAGGCACCGGGACACTGCCATGCGGCGTGCCCTCCCTGTGGAGAAACGGGTCGGCATCGCTGTCTGGAAGCTGGCCACTCCGGACAGCTACCGATCCGTGGGGCAGCAGTTTGGTGTAGGAAAGGCCACCGTCGGGGCTGTCTTCATGGAGGTAAGAGAACCCACAGGGGGAGGCCAGGGCAGGGCAGGGCAGGGCAGGGCAGGCCAGGGCAGGCCAGGGGGGCCAGGGCAGGGCAGGGCAGGGCATGGCCACGTACACCCTGCTCACCCCTCATTGGGGCTGTCCCATGTGCTTTCTCTGCAGGTCGTGCGTGCCATCAATGCCATGCTCCTGCACAGGCTCGTGAGGCTGGGGGACCCACATGCCACTGTCGCCGCCTTTGCCACCCTGGGCTTCCCCAACTGCTTCAGGGCTCTGGATGGGACTCACAACCCCATCCGCGCCCCGCATCACAGTGGAGGACGATACCTCAATCGGAAGGGCTACCATTCTGTCGTCCTGCAGGCCTTGGTGGACAGCCGGGGACGTTTCCAGGACATTTACGTGGGCTGGCCTGGCAGCACCCACGACGCCCGGGTTTTTCGGAACTCGGGCCTGTGCTGCCGGCTGGAGGCGGGGACCTACATCCCCCAGCGGGAGATCCCGCTGGGGGACGCCACCATGCCCTTCTGCGTCATCGCAGATGCGGCCTACCCCCTCTGGCCGTGGCTCATGCACCCCTACACGGGCCATCACTCCGCTAGCCAGGAGCGCTTCAACGAGCGCCTGAACCGTGCGCGCCAGGTGGTGGAGCGCTCATTTGGCCGCCTCAAGGGACGCTGGCGATGTCTCCTGACCCGCCTGGATGCGGGCCCCAACAACATCCCCCAGATTGTGGGTGCCTGCTGCGCCCTGCACAACCTCGTGGAGAGCAAGGGGGAGAGCTTTCTGCAGGGCTGGGCCGCGGAGGCCGGCAGGGCAAACGTGCAGCCACCTGCTGCCCCCAGTCGGCAGGTGGACCCAGAGGGGACCCGGGTCCGGGAGGCCCTGCGGGCCCACTTCGACCAACAGGCCGCGGGGTGAACTCTGCCCAGGCCCCCTACTGCCCGCCCCTTCCTCCCGCACACTCCTGCCCCAACGCCCACACCATGGAGCACCCCACTGCCCCCCCCCACTTGTCCTGGACAAATGACAGCACGAACTTGTGGGTGAACGTAAACTTTTTTTTCGTCTTTACGAAACTTTTTTTTTTGTATTTAAATAAATAAATATGTGAAACACAAACCAAAAAGGAGGGACAAACGTTCAACCAAAGCAAGATGTGCACAAATAAAGCAATACAACAACAAAGCAAAGAAGTGTGCGCCATCAACAAAAAAGAAAAGCAGGGAGGAGAACGGGGAGAACTATTTACATGGGGGGGACGGGGCAAACCGGGGCACCAAAAACAAACAGTCAAACTATATACAACAAGGGGGGGGCCACGTCCCGGGCCCCTTGCCCCTAGAGCCCAGCACTGGGCGTGCCCGGCCGGGAGCCCCGCCGTGCCTGCAGTCTGGTCCGCGGCTGGGTGGGAGCGGGCTGCACAGGAAGGTATCGGCGCCGGCGAGTCTCAGGTGGCTCCGGGGGTCCCTCGGCGCTGTGGCCCTCGCGGGTGGGTGGTGGGGCGACGGCGGATGGCCTGGCGATGGCTGGAGCAGCTGGTGGTGGGGCTGCAGGAGTGGGAGCGGCGGGCGGTGGCTCGGCCGGCGCGGCATGGGGGGCCAGGTAATCAACCAGCCGGTTAAATGTCTGCATATAGGCCCCCCATGCCTCCTGGCGCCAGGCCAGTGCCCGCTCCTGCAGCTGGAGGTGCTGCTCCGAGACCTCCAGCTGCCGGTGGAGGATGGCCAGCAGCTGGGGGTCTGTCGCCGCCGGCGGTAGTAGGCGCGGGGTCCTCCGTCTTGCCCTCCGCGGGGCCGGTCGTTCCTCGGCCGAGGGGCTGCCCTGGAGCGATGGTCCCGGAGGGCTCTCCGGGACAACTGAGGCCTCGCCGGCACTCTCTTCCGGTCCTTCGGATGGTGCAGGTGCAGGTGCAGGACACAGGAGAGGAGGGGGGGAAGAAGAATGGAGACAGGCGTTAGTGTGGGCCCCGAGCCGTGGCCTTTGTCCCCCCCGCCCTGTGCTGCAGGTTCCCCATCCCCGTCCCCGGGAGATGCTGCTGTGATGGATGGGGTTCAGGGGTCCCCCTGCCCTGCACCCCGTCCCCTGGTGGGAGTGACTCTCACTTCCCCCCGCAGGGTCTGAGAGCAGGAGAGGTTTCTTAGGCCACAGATGGCCAGTTTCTGGCAGGAGTGACAGCACCAGCTGTTGGAAGAGACAGTCCTTCCAACCCGTCGTGGGGAGAAGACCCCAAGTGGGGCCCCTCTGGGATGCAGCTTTCCCCCTCCTCTGGCTGGCTGCCTACCAGCTCTCCCTTCCCCTAGCCTCTACCTGTGGCCCCCGCCCTCGCCCCCAATTCCAAGCCAGCTCGGCTCCTCCCTCCTGTTTGTTCAGGGCAGAGGTGTCACCTGCCAGCTGTAGCGCCAGGATCCTCCTTTGGCCCTGGGAGCTCCTCGGCTCTTGTGGCTCATATGTAGCCTGAGTCTCCCTTTGGCACTTCCCCCACTCCATCACATGCTGCTGCTGCGGGGTGTCCCACCCCCTCTGCCCGGGGGCCCCTCGAGGTTCCTCTCCCCCCTGGCCCGGGGATGGGGCATGGCACTGTCATGCAGGGTGGCGGGGGCAGGGGCTGATGGCTGCAGTGCTGTGAGGGCCATGGCCCTGGTGTCCTTGGGGCCATGGCCATGTGAGCGTGTGGGGGGCCCTGGACACATCTCTGTTACCCCCGCCCCTCAAGCCCAGGGGTGTCCACCAGAGAGAGGTACCTACCTGTGGGTCCGCTCCCATGGTCCGGAGATCTCCAGGGGTCGGAGGCCCTGCTGCTGCTGCGGGATGGCAGGAGGAGGATCTGCAGGCTGGATTCTGTGGAGGAGGAGCCCCCCTCCTCCTCCTCCTGCCGCGATGTCCCGGGGATGGCCTCCGGGGGGGGCCCCCGGGGTGCGGGGCTTGCATCCGGGTCGGACTCCGGCTGCAGGGCCTGCTGGGCCTCGTCAGCCGAGGTGTCAAGGGTGGCCAGAGGGGAGGAGGTGTGCCGGGAGCCCAGGATGTCCCTGAGCTCCCTGTAAAAGGGGCAAGTGACGGGGGCGGCCCCAGATCGGCTGGCCGCATCCCGGGCCCGGGAGTAACCCTGCCGCAGCTCCTTCACCTTACTCCGGACATGGTCCGGAGTGCAGGCAGGGTGACCCCGGGCAGCCAGGCCGTCGGCCAGCCTAGCGAACGCATCCGCGTTCCGCCTCTTGCTCCCCATTACCTGGAGCACCTCCTCCTCTCTCCAGAGCCCCAGCAGGTCCCGCAGCTCGGCCTCCGTCCGGGAGGGGCCCCGCTGCCGCTTCCCAGACTGGCAGGTCTTCTGGCTGGGCTGGCTGCCCTGGCTCCCCTTGGGGGGGGTCCCCTGGGGGCGCTGGGGGGGCTGCCGGCTCGCCATTGCCGCTGGCTGTCTGGCTGAGGGCTGTGCAGGCTCGCCGCGTGTGCAGGCAGGAGCCTGCACATTGTCTCAGCTTCCTGCACAGGAAGGGACCTTTAAGGGTCCTTTAAGTGAGCTGAGGGGCTGGAGACAGCGTCTCTCAACCCCCCAGCTGATGGCTGCCATGGAGGACCCGGCAATTTCGACGTTGCGGGACGCGGATCGGCTACACTGTCCCTACTTCGATCCCCTCATGGGGTTAGCGACTTTGACGTCTCGCCGCCTAACGTCGAAGTTAACTTCGAAATAGCGCCCGAAGCGTGTAGCCGCGATGGGCGGTATTTCGAAGTTAGTGCTGCTACTTCGAAGTAGCGTGCACGTGTAGACACAGCTTTTGAAGTTTTGGGCTAGCGCTGATGTAGTCATACTGTTGTTCATAGTTGTGTTGGAAGAATTCCTTTAGATGGAGGCGATGAAAGAAGGCTTCAAGGGCACCACAGAATTGTATTAAGTTCATAGAGGAAGTAGGGCAGAAGGAAAGACCCCAGGATAAGAGAGACTCTTCTGCTGGGCTGAGTTGGTAGCTGGAAAGGTTAACAATATTGTTAGTTGAGCTGTTGTTATTGTAGTTGTAAAATCCTGAGGTATGAAGTAATTTACAAAATTTATTCTCTTTTCTTTTTTTGTAGGAAATGAGTGAGTTTTTAAAAATTTCTTGTCTAGTATAAGGAAAGCCTCATTCTGTGGGGTCTTGTTTGGCTGCCTGATTGTTGATGAGAGTTTCAAGTTCAGAGAGTTCATTTTTAATCACCTTCGGTTCTTATAAAGAATTTCGATCTAGTGTTTCCTCAGTTTCTTAGAGACCATGTTGCTTAGATGCTCGCTGTTGTTGGTGTAGTATGTTGATTGTAATGGGTTTTTCACTGTCAGTCCCTTGGGTACAATGTCCATTTTCTTGCATTTGGAGAGAAACAGGATGTCTGTCTGGATCTGGGTGAGTTATTTCATGTAGTTGATGGATCTCCATGCCAAACGGTTCAATGTAGTGCCGTGCATGTTGAGTAGTAACAGGGAGAAAGTCGTGCTAGTCTGTATACTTTCAAAACAAAAAAGCAGTAAAGTAGCACTTTAAAGACTAACAAAATAATTTATGAACAAAACAGACATACAAACACTCCTGATCCACAAACTGGTCAGCCAACATTTTAATGGAGTGGGCCATTCTGTAAATGACCTAAAAGTCTGCATCTTACTGAAGAAGAATTTTCATAACAATCTTGAAAGAGAGGCTGCTGAACTCTTTTATATTCAAATTCGACACATTAACATGTGGTTTGAACCGGAAAGCGAATTTTCTGGGTCATTATAGGGGCTCTTTTGCATACTTGGCTCAATATAATTCTTGATTTTTTTTTCCTCCCTTCCCCCAGCCCCTCTACTCTGATTTGCTCACCTTGATAATTTTTTGTTTTCTGATTTGTCAACCTTGATTACTATTTTTGGTTCTCTGTGCCTTAAATATTGAGTCTGTTCCGGTATGGCTATGGTCTGAAGAAGTGGGTCTGTCCCAAGAAGCTCACTTAATAAATTATTTTGTTAGTCTTTGAAGTGCTACTTTTCTGGTTTTTTGTTTTAATGCAAGTTAAGCACTCAAAATCCGCCCCCCTCCCCCGGCCCTGGCTCAACCCCTCTGGCCCATTCTGGCCTGGTTCAAGGCCCCCCCACCAGCACTGCTCACCACCCGTGTGTCTCCAGCCTATCCCCCACCTCTGCACTCAGCTCTGGCTCTGGATCACCACCCTTAACCATGGCTCCAGCTCAACCCCAGCCACCCTGGCTCAACCCCATCCCACGAGGCTCCAGCTCAACTCCCCTGCCCTGGTTCAACCCCACTCCTTGGGTCAAACCCCTTGCATGCAGCTCCTGCTCAACTTCTGCCCCTGCCCCAGTTGTGTGTGACCCCTGGTTCAAACCTCCCCGGCCCCAGTTCAATTGTCCCATGGACCAGCTCACCACCTGAGCACGACTCCAGCTCACCACCCCTGTGTATGGCTCTTGGTGAACTCCCACCACCCCGGTTCAACTGCGCACCTCATGTGCAGCCCTGGCTCAACCTCACCCCCCTGCACCCCCATGCAGACCTAACCCACCCCATGTTTAACCCCCCCACAGCCTTCCCATGGCCCCAACCCACCACCAGGCTTATACCTCTCCAACTGCCCCCCCAACCCAGCACTTACCTTTCAAAAAGATCTCCAGGTACTCCTGCTGTTTTCCTGCCTGCAGAATCTGTGTTCTGCTGGAGAGAAACCCCCTCCCTCAACTTATGCAAAATTCCAGTTATGCAAGCGTGCTTGGGAACACAACCCTC
Source organism: Carettochelys insculpta (assembly GCF_033958435.1). Classification (NCBI taxonomy): domain Eukaryota; kingdom Metazoa; phylum Chordata; order Testudines; family Carettochelyidae; genus Carettochelys; species Carettochelys insculpta. The sequence goes on from NC_134138.1 coordinate 228,155,502, forward strand.
ATGTAAATCAAGGCATTACTGTATAGGTTAAGTAAATAGAAATAAATACAGCATGGCTAGTGTTATACTCACCCCTAGTGCTGTCAGCTTGATGCAAATGAGCAGCCTCAAAAATAAAAAATGGCTGCAGTGGTTTCTTAGTTCAAATTAAACAAACAAACAAAACAAAAAGAAAGGGATTGCCTGCATGCAGTTTATTCATGCTGCTGCTCAGGGAAACTGGACTGTGTACATTTTATTTGATAAACCAACAGCCAACCGTCAACTTCCTAAGAGAGTGTCTAAGTCACTCATTTTGCTTCAGATATAAACTTACCAACATGATCCTGAATTTTGGCTACTGAATAGCCCAGGTATAATGTATAAAAAAAAGTAAAGGACTCTGAGTAAATGTGCTACACACAAAAAAAAATAAAAAAACAGTTTTTTTTAATATCTGTTTTAGTCTCTGTTACGAAAAACACAGTGTCACCTGATTTAATTTCTAAGCCCTCCATGTGACAAATGCAATGTTTAACTCACAAGAAGGTTTCAGTGAGAGATGCTGAACATTCAGATATTGAATAGAGAAAAATTGTTTTTATTTTCATTGATAAGATTCATACTAGGATGTTTTGATGAACACGTGGTGGAATTATGATCTTTTAAAATGCATATAATGGGATTCATATTTTTATTGATTTTAATACAAATTAATTTTTCAAGGATTTGGCATGCCTCAAAACTTTGAACTTCTCTGTGGCAAACTCTATGGTTGTACGTTATCTTTTCTAGTCATACCACAAAATACAAGCACCTAAGGCCCTGAAAGATTTCAAGTTATGAGTCTAGTCATATGCCTTTGATCAAGGAAATCACCTTTATTCTTTAATAGCCCAACTACACTGTGACTTTGCTTTAGGTTTTCAGTCTTTCTATAAACGGACATCCTCTTGACCAGATAACATACATGGTGTCATTCACAAACTCTAAAGAATCTTGGAAACATGATTCACTGTCATTATTTTACCTCAGAAGCCACACACATTTGCCCCAGACAGCTGCCTGTAAGCTGGTGGAGTGAGGGGGTGTCAAACTGGTTTGCCTGCCATTTTCTAACTTAGACGTGATTGTAGTTCTCAGATATTTAAAGGCCTCTAGTCTTCTGAAAAGGACAGTTTTTCAATTTGAATCTAAAATCTACATTGTTATATCTATTCTCAATTTATGGCTCTGTGCAAAGTGAATTTTATACCAAGAAAGGAATATCAAATAGTTATTAAATTAGGGAGGGTGCTACTATAAGGATGCTCAGGATGAGCAGTAGAACATGTTTACGGAGCTATGTGACTTCTCCTTGTCAAATTCTGCTCTGACCTTCACCTGCATGCTTTAGGAGTACCTCTACCAGTTTTAAAGGAGTCACTCCAGGCGGTTAGAATCTGGAACATTTCATTTGCCAAAGTAGCTAGATATTTAAACAAGAATTATTATTTATATAGTCCCATATACTAACTGGGAACAATTCTTTGTAGAATTATGATGTTGGAGCTCAGAGTCTAGTGGAAGGAAACCTAGCACAATGGACTCCTGATTGAAACTTGTAGAAGCTATGACAATGCAAATTGCTTGAAAATAAATGTGAAACTGGAGAAATGGGGTGCAGTTAATGGGGGTGTCACTTGCTAAATCCATCTGTAACAACAGGAGTGGTGGAAGGGAGAGATTCGTCCCATAGAGTACAACTGTGTGTGTGATACTAGTAGTATATAGGTAGCATTGCCCGGCATTTCATGGTCAAAGAGGTAAAATATTCAGCCCAAGAAGTAGCAGAACATGACACAGGTGAAACAGCAGCTTCCAGTATTGTTAACATAGGTCCTTTCAGAATATTAGTCCTGCCCTGTTGAATAGTAGCATCTGCCGCAGGAATATCTTTGCCAATATTATGTTTTCTGAGGAGGTGTCTTAACAGATCCAGCTGCTACCACTGCTGCCAATGTAATAGTTGGTGTTGTGCTGTGGTACTGCATTTCAGTCTCATCTTTGGTAAATGGTCTCAAGACAGGTTCTTACTATCTTAGTTTTTCAGGTATAATTTTTCAGGGATCATAAAGCTTCCTTTCTCAAACTCTGCCCTGAGCAATAGGAATACTTTCTTGCATTATGAAGTCTACTTCCTGCACCTATTTGGAAGACTCTTGTAAAGTTTAGAGGGGTATGATGCCCTGAAGAATACTGTAAGGATCAGGGGTACTGGCTGTGTTGGCCTTTTGGCCTGAACAGGACAAAATGGGTGAAAGTTGGTGAATGGATTTCTCTTGAAGCTGACCACATGTAAGGAGTGTGTCTTGGAAGGTGGGTGGTGGGTGTCACAAGATATGGAGATGTGTGGAAAGCATCAACAACTTTTTTTGGATTATTCATGCATCTGGCTGCTAACCCCAAAGGAAAGCAATGGTTAATTCACTCTGAGTTTGGGTGGCATCTTGGTTCAGTGCATGTATTTCAAACAGTCCTAACTGACTAGCTGGTGTCTTGCACAAGTTGTGTCTTGATTTGGAAGGGAGAGAAACAGAAGAAGCATAATTCAATCCTGAGTTCATTGCAAACCCATTGATATAATTGAAGTGATTTTCCTGAGGAGAGCTGAAGAATGTCCTGAGAGGGAAAATTACTTGAGGCAAGACTTAAAAATATTACATTGGGAGAGAGTGAAAGTACTTAGGGTCAGAGGGTGATCTCATTTACACGTGTGTAAATCTGGGAGATTTCTATTGACCTTGTGACTGGTGACTTCAGTAGCAGTACTCTGGATTTACAAGGTGAGATCACAGCTTGACCCATTGTATATTGTAAACTAATATGCACATGTAGGCAACTAGAACCAAATTCTGCTCTTAGTTATATCTGTGCAACTCCACTGAAGTCACTAAGTACTTTCTCTGTCTCTCCCTAATGCTATGTAATATTTCTTGTCTCCTTTGTAATATTTTTATCTTCCTGCCACAACCTTGTGCAGCTTGCTCTGAGAAATGGTGATGAACTAGCAGAGATGTGACCTTTTCTAATGAGAAAATACCAGTGGGCTGCCCGCCTCCCACTATTTTAACGGTTTCTCCAGCTAGAAACAGTGATAGGCTTTTTGTCTGCCTTCCAGGGCAGCAATGGCAGTTTGCAGGATTTTCTGTCCCTTCTGACTGGATTTAGATTTGCATCTGAATAAAAACCAGCCCAATATTTGTTTCATAAAGATACCAAAAAAAAAAAAAAAGTGCTCTCGTATGCACACAACTCTGAATTTGGTCGGAGTTATGCATACAATCCTAAGGGCACACAGTGAAACGGGAGTTGGAGGCCCCTTAGCAGTGTTATTGGAAGGAGTGGAGAATGAAGGGCCATTTTCCCACATCCAGATTTGCTGTGGGAGGCTCAGGAGGAAAGGAGTATCAGTTCTAACCAATATCGTTTCCTCACATTGCTGCTAAGAGAAGTGAAGATGGGAGAAGTGCCAGGGGATGTGCTTGATGATAACACCATTATGTAAGTTTCCCAAATACAATGACGGCAGTGGAAATTAATGCCAAAGAAGTACCTCATCATCCTTGATAAAGAGGCTTTAAATATCAGACATATCTCCATTTAGGGGACCTATCCTGGGGATTCTGCTATAATCTCTGTTTTTCTGTCCTAGGTATTGTAAATCAGCCTGCAGGCTCCCAAAGCATATGTGTGCCCCCTGACCAACCTTACCTTTTGTGCACCTAGCTTTCCTCCCATGCCCACACATGTAAGTAGACCAGAAACAGGGGGTGGGGGGGAACCCCATAGAGGAGGAGGAGGAGGCTAGCAAGCAGAAAAGGAGGGATGAAAAAGAGGATCAAGTCAGAGGAATGGACAACGATGTGAGGAAGAATAGACAGCAGCTTATGGAGGTGGAAGAATGAAAATGCAGGGAAGGGGAGGCACAGAACAGGGGAAAGCAGGTTGGATGCACAGAAAGAGGAAAGGGTAAAAACAAGATAAAAAGCTGAGAAGAGCAAAGAAGCATAGTGCTATGCTCGCCCCTCGTGCTGGTAGCTTGATGCAAATAAGCAGTCTCAAAATGCAGAATGGCCACATATTTGCTTATCCAAGTGTCTCATTTACATATTCATGGAAGAAAACAAGCAGTGAAGACCTGGTTCTGTGGGCAAAAACCCCTTCTGTTGCGAGCCAATAACACCCGGAAAAAATCAGGGATGAAGGGCTGCAGACAAAGGGGTTTTTCTGCAGACAGAACTACATCTTCACTGTTTCTTCTGCTGTGAATAGGCAAATAAGCCACTCAGATATGCAAATGAGTGGTCATTTTGCATTTGTGAGACTGCTCATTTGCATCAAGCTGTTGGCACTAGGGGTAACTGTAGCACTAGTTGTAGGGAATGAAAGGCATAAAAGTGGGGGTAGATGAACAGAGATATGGGGAGACAGAATTAAAATGCACTCTGTGACTGTGTCTACTCTACAGCTAAATTTCAAAAGGACATCTTTTGAAAGCAAACATTGAAATGCTGCCATTTGAAATTTAGTGTCCATACTTCCCAATGGGGAGCAAAGGTTCGACCTGCTCTGTCAAACTTCCCTCACTACACTTTTGAAAGAGTGTTTACACGTCTGACAGTGCTCTTTCGAAAGAACGGGGGCAGGAAGTGCTGTGGGCAGGGTCACATGACTGACAAGCCCTTCCGGGATCACTGTCTGCCATTCCTTTAAAGGGCCCCCCCACCCCCAGCCTTGGCCTGCACACCCCGAGGGCCAGAAACCTGTACCCAGGCATGTAGGAAGCGTTAGCCAAGGAGGCATCCCGGGCCCCCATGGACCCCAAGCAGCTCCCTCCCCGCATTGAGGCTGTGGTTGGTGCGCTGGCTGCAGACCTCGCTGCCATGAAGCAGTGGCTCCAGGTTGCCACCCAGCTAATCACTCTCCTGGAGGCTGTTCTCAGGGCACGATATCTCCACCCCCTCCCCTGGGTCATCCGCTGCTTGTGGGGCTTTCCCACAAGCAATGATGGTGGGACCGGCTGGCACTGGACGACTGGGTCAATGACTGGTGACTACAGAGCTTCAGGATGACCAAGGAGACATTCCTGGAGCTGTGCCACTGGCTTGCTCCAGTCCTTCAGCACCATGACACCTGCATGAAGCCAGCGCTCCCCACTCCAGGAAAGGGTGGCTATTGCCTTCTGGAAATTGGCCACCCCAGACAGTCACCAATCCATTGGCCACCAGTTCAGAGGGGGCAGGGCCACTCTTGGGCCATCCTCAATGAGGTAAACCATGGCCGGCTCACACCCATACTGCATGTGGGGAGCAGGGGGCAGGGGGTGTCACAGCAAGGGTCACCATTGGGGACCAGTGGGGCATCCCCTGCCAGGGACCAGGGTGGGGAGGGGGATAGGTGTGCACATTGCACCCTAGGCCACCCTCATGAGCATGAACCCCCACCCCCACCCTGCAAGTCATGCAGGCCCTCAACAAGGTGTTCCTGAGGCAGCTATCCACACTGGGGACCTGGTCAATGCCATGCAGGTCTTGCAGGAGCTGGGCTTCCTGAACAGCTTTGGGGCCCTGGACAGCACCCACATTGTCATCAGGGCCCAGGAGCACAGTTGCAGGGCCTATATAAACCATAAGGGCTACCACTCCATGGTCCTGTAGGTGCTCTGTGTGGGCTGGTCCAGCCATGCCCATGACACCAGGGTGTTTCTGAACTCAGGGCTAGGACGCTGCATGGCTGAGGGGACCTTCATCCCCCGGGGGAGCCGCTTGTTTGGGACACCATGAAGCCATCCTGTATTGTGGCAGTTGCAGCCTACCTCCTGCAGAACTGGCACATGAGGCCAAACACAGGGCACACTCAGTTGAGCCAGGACCTTTTTAATGAGCAGCTGAACTGGACTCGCAATACCGTGGAGCAGGCATTTGGTTGCCTCAAGGGAAGCATTAGGTGACTCCACACAAGGCTGGAGGTGGGCCTGGCCAATGTGCCGGCAGTGGTTGGGGCCTGCTGCACCCTGCACAACCTTGTTGAGGCCAAGCCTGAGCCATTTGTGCAGGGGTGGGCCACTGGAGTGGACCGTGGGTACAAGCAGCCCCTGCCACCCCATGTCACCAGGCCCAGAAGAATGGGGAGGGGTTCCAGGAGACCCTCTGTCAGGCCTTTGAGTGGGGGCCACAGTGACCACCCCCACCCTGCACGCACACTCCCCACACCACCACACGTGCACAGGGAACACAGGATAGAACACAAAAATAAACTCTTTACTTAACGATAATGTGTGCCCCCTATTTTTGAGGCAACTATTTACAGAGGGGAACAGGTAATGGGGGCTGCAGATAACTATTTGCAGCAGCAGACTGGCCCCAGGTGGGCTTCCTGGGAGCCCCAGGAAACCTTCTTGGAGGGGGGTGGCATTAGCCTTCCAGGGGGCTTGAGAGGCGGGATCCCCATTGCCTGTGCTACCACCTCTTCCCCCCCTCCCCGTGTCCAGGGGCCCCATCAGGGCTGGACCAGAGCTGCTGGCCTGGACAGGAAGGGACACAGCTGGGGCAGGCCCCTGTGGGCTCCCCGGACTTGACATGGGGAAAGTGGGGGGGGGGGGCACAGCCCCCTTCTGGCCAGCCCTGGCCAGCAGCAAGTAAGCCAGCTGAATGAGGTGGGCTGGGGGCAGGTGGGTTGGGACCAGGGCAGCGAGATTGGGCATTTGGGGGGGGGGGTCACTGCAGGAGGTGGGGTCAGAGGGTGGACCGGGGGGAAGGTTGAGGGCGGGAGGCTGACTGGGGGACTGGGAAGGTTGGAGCAGAGGAGGTGAGAGGATGGCTGGAGCAGATGGGAGACAGTGGGGTGAGGGTGGGAGGTGTGGCTGTAGGAGTGGGTAGCGATGGGGTGGCAGCTGAGGCCAGGCAGCTGACCACGTCCTGAGTCAGGGTGACAAGGTTCGCCACAATCCAGTCCCAGTCCTGCTGCTCCATGGCTAGCCACTCTCTCAGCACACTGGTAAGGTCCCGCAGTGCTGCAGTGTGGGCAGCATCCCCCACCTCCTCCTCCTCCCCACCCTGGTGGCACCAGTGGACATCCCAGCAGCAGGCCCAAGCAACGGCGGCAAGGGGTCCGGGCCACTCCCCCTCACTGTCAGTGGTGTGGCTGGTCTGGCTACAGGAGCTGTGGAGACAGAAGGGGAGAGAGGAAGGGGCCATCAGTCCCAGGCACAGAACATTGTGCCCTGCTCCAAGGGGGCCCTGTGATGCCCAGGTCCTGGGGTTCTCTGCATGGGTGCTACCGGTGCGGGCTCCCTGCTGCTGTCCCCCGGTACCTGTATGGCTGGCTGGCCTGTGGTGCTGTCCCGGCCGCATGGTGCTGAGCACCGTGCATTGCACCCCCTGGGCCCAGGGAGCACAGCCATCCAATGTCCACAAGCCCCATGGCAGTGGCCATGTGGGAGTGCTGCTGCCCCCCTGGGCAGGACAAGATGCCCCCGCCCCAGTCCCTGGAGTGTCTGGTGTGCATGCCACCTACCTGTGGGTCCCTCCAGGAGGTTAGGTGAGGCACGGGCAGATGAGGCCTGGCTGCACATCCTGGATGGGATGTCGATGATGAGGGCCCCCTTGCTTGAACCCTCATCATCACTGATGGTCTCCAGCCTCTGCAGGTGCCTGGTGCCGGCTGCAGGTCCAGTACAGTCTTCCCCCTTGGTTCCCATCTCAGGCTCCTGCTCCATCTCCAGGTCCATGGTCTGAAGCATCATGGCAGGGCGTCCCGGCTCCTTGGGCCCAAGGAGGTGGGCCAGGTCTTTATCATAGGGGCAGCTAGTGGGCGCTGCCCTGATCGCCCAGCTGTGTTCCGGGCCCTACAGTAGCCCTGGTGCATATCCTTCACCTTGGACCTCACCTGGTCTGGGGTCCAGGTTGGGTGACCCTGGCCGGTGAGGCCCTTGGCCAGGTGCTGGAATGCTGCTGTGTTCCTGTGCTGGACCCCCCATCTGGTGCAAGACCTCATCTGCCCAGGGGGTGAGAAGGTCCTGTAGCTCATCCTCCATCCAGGAAGGGGTCTGACGCTTGGTGGGCTGGTTCCCCTCCTGGGAGAGCTCCCTGGTGGCCTTGGGAGACCTCTGGGCTGGGCTGGGGCCATCGTGCCAGGAAGGGTGATGTGCTGGCTGGAGCACCATTGCAGGGAGCAAGCTGAGCAGCAGCGTGGGCTCCCTGTTGCCTGCATGCTCTCAGCTTCCTGCCTGAGGGTTTCTGGGAGCCTGCTTCCTTACATGCGGCCGGATGCTGGAGCCATAGAGGTCCACTTGTGCTGTGAGCAGTGTTGCCACCGCCTGCCAGCTGATCGCCACCATGGAGGACTCCCTCTTTCGAACGACTGGGCCGTGGAGCACCTCCACTTGCTCTCTTTTGAAATCGGACGCTCTTCTCACCTTGGAAAAGGACGACCGGCTTCGAAAGAACTCCCCTGTTCTTTCAATGCTACTTTTGAAAGAGAGCTGTGTGTAGATGCTCTGCAGGTTGTTACAAAAGATCTCACTCTTCCGACCTGAATTTCGAATGTACTTGCTAGTGTAGATGCATCCTATAAGAATCAGGACCATGTGAGGGGGAAAGTCTTGCTTTGAGATGATGAGGGGGATGGGATGAAGGGGACAAAGCAAAGCTGAGTGGAGTCACCTAAGTGGGTGAGGAAAAGAAGTGGTCTGCTGCTGCTCCTTGTTCTGTGCCAATGAGGCTGTGCTGCTTCTTTCCGTGGCAGGATTAATACCTGTGGGATGTCCTCAAGGAACCTAAGAACATAATGTCCATGTAGGTCCACCTATCTGAGGATCCTGTTTTCTTATGCCACCCAAAGCTTAGTGCTCCAGAGGGAATGAACAGAACAGAATCAAGTGATCCATTCCCTGCCTCTCATTCCCATCTTCTGGCAATCAGAAGGTTGGGTCACCATGGCCATGTCTCCACAAGCGCTTTTCCCAGCAAAACTGGGCTTTTGTTGGAAAAACCTGATGTGCTTTGTCGACAGTTTGTTGACAAAACCTGGCTTGTTGGCAGTGTTATACCTCTTCCCATTCATGTATAAAGCCTCTCTCAACAGTGCTCTGTTAGCAAAACAGCCATGCAGATGCTTCCAGTTCACTGGGCAGCCTTGTTTGCAGACTTTCCATCAGCCTTTCTATCGACAGGGCCGGGCAGTCTGGCTGCGGTCTGTCAACAAAGCAGATTGCTCTTTTTATCTGCTTTTGTGTGTAGACTCAATCTGTTGACAGAGGTCCTGCTCGGAAATCTTTTCTGACAGTGACATCTCTTAACAGAGGCTTCCTGTGTAGGCATGGCCCATCCCTGTTTATCTTGGCTCATAATCATTGATGGATCTAGTCACCATTATCTTCTCTAGTTCTTTTTTGAGCCCCCTATGTTATAGTCTTGGCCTTCACCACCTTCTCAGCAAAGAGTTACACAGGTAGACCATACATTACATACTTTTGTTTTCAATCTTCTGCTTATTAATTACATTTGGTGACCTAGGGTTATAGTTTTATTTACGGTACTGCATCTTAGAATACATTCTTATTTATTTTATATAAACTGATCATGATTTTATATATCTTTATCATATCCCCCTTAATTGTCTCCTTTCAAAGCTGTAAATTTCCAGTCCTAATAATTTCTCTTGATATACCATCCATCCCAAACCTCTAATCATTTTACTGCCCTTTTCTAGTCTTTTTCCAATTTCAATATATATATTTTGAGATGGGGGTGACCACACCTGCATGCAATATTCAAGATGGGGCATACCATAGATTTATACGGAGGCAATATGACATTTTCTGTCATATTTTTAAATCTCTTTCTTAGTGATTCCAGCATTCTGCTTGTGGGTTTTTTTTTTTGACTACCCCACATTGAGTGGATATTTTCAGAGGACTATCCACAATGACTCCAAGGTCTCTTTTTGAGTAGTAGCAGTTAATTTAGACCCTATCATTTTATATAGCCCATGGCTACACTAGCACCCCCTTTTCAAAAGGGGGAATGCTAGTGAGCCACTTCAGCAAATGCTAATGAGGCACTGACATGCATATGCACTGCCTCATTAGCATAATGGCAGCTTCACGCTTTTTGAAAGTGCCACTTTCGAAACGCATGGCTCCGGTGTAGGCGGGGGTCCTTTCGAAAGGACCCCCCGGGATTTTGAAAGCCCCTTCTCCCAAAAACCAAATGGGAAGAAGGGGCTTTTGAAATCCAGGGGTCCTTTCAAAAGGCCCTTGTCTGCACCGTTGGCATGTGTTTTGAAAGTGGCACTTTTGAAACACATGCGGCTGCCATTATGCTAATGAGGCACTGCATATGCATGGCAATGCCTCATTAGCATCTGCTGAAGTGGCTTATTAGCATCCCCTCTTTTGAAATGGGGATGCTAGTGTAGCCACGGTCATAGATAGTAGAGATTGTTTTGTAATGTACGTTTCTTTGCAGTGCATTTATCAGAATTGGTAAGGATTCAACAAGGGCTTCATAGCACATCCTAACTCCGTTAGCTACAGCAGGGGTGGATGTTGGCATCAAAAAAGATTTACATTCATGTACCTCTTTTGTAATATCTTTGACTTTTTAATTGTTTGTCATTATATGAAGACCTAATTATTATAAAATGACCATCTATAAACACTTGTTAATTTTGCCTTACATAAGCAGAAAAGATAACCTTAAAATTAGCAGTGTTACCTATACTATCAGAAATACCTATCGAATATTGATGACACTGTGTCTACTTATATGAGACAAAAATGGCAAGCATATAAAAGTAAGCAGTCTATATAGGATACTACAAATGTATATAAAATCTCAAAAAAGTTAACCATAAGGGGAATAAAAGGGACAAAATATAATAGTTTGAACAGTGAACAAAAGGACTACATTCATGGATTTGAATAGGCTAGGCTTTTCTTGAAATCAAGTGTCAAAGTAACCTTTGTATAGAGAAAGAAAAGAGCTGCAGTAAGTCATTTTCAAACTGAGAATGAATGAAGAGGTGGTAGCTGGACATTCAAAGCACATTTTTGAAGAGCAATCCTTAAAACACTTTGCAAAATATTCTTAATACCTAATTATAATGGGCTAAATCCTGCCGTCTGCTATAGTATTGAATTTATTCTGGATGTTGTACAAATGCATCAGAAGACAGTCCCATCCCTGAAGAGAATAGCCTGGTAGAATCTGTAATGAAGATCTACAGTTCAAACAATCCAAAGCATTGCATCTCCATTTCCTCTCTAGTTATTTCCTCCCTTGTCCCACTTCTTTTATCAAACCCATGATTCTGGATCTGTAATTTTGCGGATAGTACATTTTTCACTGCCTTGTTGTGTTTATTTGTTTTGCCTCAGTGTCAAACCTTTTATGCAGTGTAATGCAAATATGTCTCTCTGAAGGTCTTCCTGTTATCACCTATATTATCATACCACATGATCTCACTGAAACAGAATATAGAAATTCAGAATTCCAATTAATATTAAATACAAATAAATCCTGTCGGTGGATACTTATTGCAGTTGACTTCACGGTTATCAACAACTATTAAAAGTTACTTGCTAATCCCTTAATCTGTGACTGAGAGAATGGGAAAGCAAGAGAGAGAGAGTCTGTACACAATTCAGTCAAAGATTAAATGACATTCTCTACTTCATTTAAAATTTTCTTTAGCCCTCATTGTGCCATCTCCATTATTCAGCATAAACTCATATAACAATAACTTGAAGATTTCTAAGATTATGCTTTTATGGTGCACTGCACGATGGATTTTCATTCAAGAGTATCTTGTCCAGTATTAATTGCTTGTGTTTACAGTCGGTTCTTGTAGCTGATCTTGTAATTTTTTATCTTCCACCAGAGTTCCCAAATTAAATCAGTTTGTCCCCGCTGGGCTACTAGACTGGACTCAATTTCTTCTGAGGAGAAAGAAGGATTCTTCTCGCTGAGGCTGCTTAGGAATTGGATATGTGTAAGCAATCAGTCCACACTCCCCATCTAAAATGACACAAGATAGATTAGGAGCTTGAAAAAAAAGTGTTGACCTTTTCCTAGCTAAAACACCAATACACTACTTCCTATTATACAGTTCTGTGGTGATGTATTTCAGAATATGATTTGGAAATGCCAAGCATTCAATCATTATTGCTTACATATCTGTCAGTTGGGTCAATAAAACTGGGAAATTAACTTGCTTGATACATGCATCTCATTCTTCTTCTAATCTGTATAGTGTATTTTGTAGCTCCCCTTGCCTTTTTTTTTTTAATCTTATCACTACTTTTCTTTTTATCTGCTCTACAGTTGGTATATATATTATTTTCCTTATCAAATGAGACTTGTCTCTTTGTCATCCTTGCCTCTGGCAGTTGATTCTCCTTCCCATTTTCTCACCAGGACTGTTTCTGCTCTGTGATTCATTGTACTGAATTACAGGAGCATTCTTCTCCCACTTTTGTTCAAATCTTTAGTAGTTAGCCAAACACACAACTATTGGGACCCTCATTTATCACTGGAGATCTTTTTAATGGCTATGAGACTGATCGAAAACCTGATATGTCAATAAACATCCTCTCCCTGATTTTAGCTGGTTTTGTATGGTTTCTTTCTTTTTCGTAAGTGGAGCTGTCAATAATGCCACTCCACCAGAAAGTTTTATCATTCTTTTGGTAGTGGGATGTGTGCATGTTCACAACTTCACTGCTGCACCAGAAAATATGAGGGAGTTGTGTATCTGCTTCCCAGCACGTCTCATGACTGTGTGTATCTATGCATCAGGCATTATGGAGCAGCATGGTTTATATTTAAAACATTATGGTCTTGAGCTTCAGAAAAGCTCACCTAAAAGCTCATGAATCTAGAGGAAAAACATGTTTAACCGAAACTGAGCATTTACAAGGTAAATATAATTAGACACGAAGATGGGGAAGGAAATAGTTTGGGAGACTGATCCAAAGTGGCCAGAAGAGTTGGGAAGTAATCATTATTGATTTAAAAAATGCTCAGACAAGAACTATCTGTAACATGACAGCTACAGTGAATAAATATAGTGAGCAGGGCTTATTTATCTGCCCATCAAACACTTTCAGTGCTCCCCTCTCCTCCTTTCTCAGTCCTTGTCTACACCTACATTTACCATTGGGCTACTTCAGCTGCGCAAATTTCACAGCTGAAGTGAACACACCTACCACACTGTCTTTCATGTGGTGATGTCAATGGGGACTCCTCTTCCACTGATGCTGGCTACTCTTCTCATTTTGCTGGAGAATCGGCGTCAATGACAGCGTGTTCATAGATCAATTTATTGCATCTTCAATGATACAATAAATTGATGCCTGGTGGATTCATCCTTGCTGACCAGCCAACCAACCAGAAATGGCCAGCCCACCAGAGGGGACAAAAACCACAGTGATATGATTCCCCAGAAAATAGCCTTCTTTAGAGCTGGTCTTATAGCGAAGCTCAATAATTGCATACAAAGAGCATGTTTGGTGGCTTGTGGCTTGACATTAATTGCTTGAATACTAAAATTATTTTAAGTAGTCCACAGTTCCACTATATGTGCTTTTTCTTTACAAGATTGTATACTATAAAAGGGATCTCATTGCAGAACCATATACAAATTTCTAGATAGAACCAAGAGAGGTAAATACTTAGAGAATGTTTGAAACCCTGTTGTGTCAAAGGCTAGAAAGAAAAGACTCATTAACAGACTTGAATGAAAATATTTTTAAAAATCCCGCAGAAATGTTCTCATCCAATTTACAAGAAACAGAGTATTTATGTGTATTTATGGCATATATGCGAATATTGTTTTTTCTATGTATGATGGACCTCTGCTTTTTGTGATTCTGAATCCCTACCCCATTCGTTCCCACTAATTATGTGAATGTGGACCCAGAGAAAATATCTACTTCCATATAGTTCTCTTTCATTCGTAAGTGAATACCTAGTCCTTTTGAAAATCCCAAACTCTTTGCAGAACTGGTATGGTAATAAAATGTCCCCATGAATATAAACAACGAAGTGCCCTGTGGTACCATAAGGATTAACAGATTTATTTGGGCATAAACTTTTGTGGGTAAAAACTACTTAATCAGAACAACACTGAATATACTCTAAATGGGGGGAATTAGTAGATTATGGACAATATGTTTTGTCAAAATATTTTAATTTCTCAAATGAACGTGAGGGTCACTGTCACTCCAGTACATCACAGACCTTTCATTATGAAAATATAATAAAATGATATCAATATAAGTTTTTGTGTGAAAACACCAGGCCATGCACTGTGCAGCGTAGTACAGAAATATACTGCTTTTTTTCTGTTCTTTTGTTCATGCTGCCTGTGTGGTTGTTTAATATCTTTGTTTTCTTTGAACTCTTTGGTTATGTCTACACTAGAGACTTTTCGTGACAAAACTGGTATTTTGTTGATAAAACCCACAGAGCGTTCACATTCCCAAGGTATTCTGTCGAAAGTAAATTGACAGAACAGGGCACTTCTGTTGACTGTGCTCTGCTGCTCCCCCATGAAGCAGAATGCCTCAGTTGACAGATCTGTCAACAAAAATTGAGTCTGGAAGTTCTGGAGGGCCTTCTGTTGACACACAGGGCTACCAGGACCCTGGGCCACCCTCTCTGCTGTGCTTCCAATTGGCTGTTTTGCTGACAGAGCGGCTGGGCAATCTGGCCACTCTCTGTAGACTGAGCAGATCGAAAGAGTGATCTGCTTTGCAGTCTGGCCACGACGTGTTGACAGAAATTTTGTTGGAACGTATCTTCCAACAGCAACAGATGACTCTAGTGTAGACAGAGCCTTTGATATTGCAAGGGATATTCAATTTACGAGAAGTACTTGACCTCCTAGTGGCATCCAAGGAAGAGGCTTCCAGCACTCTGTTTATGAAAACAACTTTATAGGGGTCCACATCTAAATGGAACAGAAACATGCTGCTACTTCTGTCCTTGAAATAGAGGGGAAGCACAATTCCTATTGAATTTTTCTTGGAAAACAGTGGAGACAACACATTAAAATGTTGGAAGATAATCAAAAGCAGAATCAAAAGCATTGGTTCAGAATCAAAAGCAACTACATTTCTCAGTCAGGTCAGTTAGATACAGCATTAATCTTCATGAAAAAATAGTGGAAAAAGAGTATTGCATTGCTTTGCACTAGTGTTGAGCCTATGTCTTCTCTCACAGACTGGTCCAGATGAAGTTAAATATAGAACCTTAAATTAACTAAAATTAAATATGCCCTTCTGGGATTTGTTGGATATTAATTACTTCCCTACTCTCAATATTTTATGTCTGTTATATTTTGTATCCATTTATATCCAATACTTCCTGCCTCTTTACTTCTTCTCTTTGAGTTTCTGGTGTCGGGGCTTAAACTTAATAATTTCAATGTTTTGTTATTCATTCATCTATATCTATATCTATCTATATATATAGGAAATATGAAATGGTGACCTCATTCTGTGTCATGTCTTTTAATGCTCACAGATTTGGGTCCAGAGTGCCAGGAGCACATTAGTCTTTTCTGTGGCCCTTGTTTTTGTGTTACTTGAACTTCCTAATGCACCTCTGGCATCATGGAGCCTCTTAGTATGACTTCTTTTTCCTTGAGCTCCTAAAAATGTGCTAGGAACTTAAACAAGTAAAGTTCTTTTTCCTGATGGTATTGCCACTTAATGATAAGATAAGACCAGTGAGGGTCCTAATCAACAGGTAGATAAGAAAGGGAGAAGACTGACAGTAAACATAAGATTACATGGTAAAGCATGGGTATAGATTGATGAGTCTATTACTTATATGTGTTATCATTTCTGACCACAATACTTGGCAATTTAACTGCAGATGTGAAGTTTTTGGAAGGATTTTAATGTGTGGCACCATAGTTTTAGGACAAGAGGAGGGATTTGCAAACTTCAAGGGCAGCATGGGAAAACTGAAGGAGATGAAGAAGCAGAGCAGAGAGGACAGTAAAACATGAGAGGAGACCAGGTCCAAGATACTAGCAGAGGCTGAGTAGTGTAGAACCATAAAAGGGCAAGAAGTTTGAATTTAATCAGCAACAGAATGGGGAGCCAACCCAGTGACTTGAAAACAAGGTGACACTGTAGATGATAGAGACAATGGATAGAAAAGAACTGCTGTATCTTAGAAATATTGGGTATGTGTGTGTGGGTGGGGGGAGTAAGATGATTTGGCCACAATTTGGATATCAAAAAAGAAGGAAATGGAGCACTTGAAGATTAACCCCAGCTTGCAGGACTGGAGGAAAGGATGAATAATGGTGGTATCAATTATAACAGAGAATCAAGGCAATGAAGAAATCCAGGGGGAAAGCTGATCAATCCAGCTTTAGCCATAGTGAGTTCAAGAAATTAATGAGCTGTCAAGGATGAGATGTCACAGTAACAATGAAAGATGCATGGCTGAACTGCTGGAGAAGGGTCCAGAGTACAGAACTAAATGTAAGAGTTGTCAGTTGAGATATGAATGCTGAAATCATGGAAGTGGCAACAAGCAATGAACTGTATGTTAAAACTTGGGAGAAAAGAAGAATTTTTATATAGTTTTGAAACTCTTACTTTTGACTGTGCTGTTGAATGAAATTGCCCTGGCATGCTTGCTAAACTATTTGAACCATGTGCTCTGTGGGTGTAAAAGGGCACAACCCCTTAGACATCGATGGAGCCATGTGGTGTGCATTGACATTAGCCAAGGATTTTTCTCTTTTTATGTATTCTAACATCAGTGGCTGAGGGTTTTATGTGCCAAACTCTCACTTAGCAATAATGAGATTGATGTACAGAAATCCCACTTATTCAGATCAAAGAATAGCCCTTAAAGCACTTTCATGGGAAGAGGAGAAAAATCAGCTCTCGAGCTGTTCCTTAGCAGCTCTTGAGTCCACGCGCATTTTTAAAAAAGATACCCTCTTGACCTTTTAAAATACAGCTCCTTTTCAATAATGCTGTCTTACCCACGAAAGCTCGTTACCTAACAAATTTGTCAATCTTTAAGGTGCTACAGGATCACTTGTCATTTGTAATGGCCCTATTAATCACTTATTTCTGTAGTGACAATAATTCAAGGTCTCCTACATGAAAAGCTTTGTGATTGTAAAGAATGAGACACCCCTATTTCAAAACTATCGGTCGAAGCAGTGATGTGTCGTGCAATTGGGGAAACTGAGGCATGACAAAAAATTTGTAAAAATGAAAAATTTTTAAATGGTACCACTTAAGGGCACCCCGTTAAGGCCACAGAAGGTGTTAAGTGAGTGCCTCCAGAGTTTTACCCCACCACTCTGGCCGGTGTCTGCGGTGGCCAATCGCAAAGGGGTTTACAGGTGTGTGACCTGGTACTGCAAAGCAGAGATCTCCCCTGAAAGAAAAGGCCAAGGCTTTTTAAAGGTGAAACTTAAAAACCAGTTTATTTAAAAAAAAAAAACAAAATAAAAGGAACGATAACCAAATAGTCTAAATCTACAAACTAAACTATTCCCTCACAACACTAGATTAGCACAGGGATTTATTTTTCAAAACCAGAGCCTCTGAACTGTGTTAGTGCTGCAACAAGCAGCAACTCTATTTAACCCCTTTTACTTATGAAATATCCCGGGGTTGACATTGCTTTCTTCGTCGTGTGCTGAAAAGGAAGATAATTAGTATGCAGAGCTTTAATTACTACAATATCCTGCTGTGGAGTGTTATCCCCTGAAAGCAGGTTTGGGGAAAGCACATGGCTCTCAACCCAATATTCTGGAGTTTGCCCTCTGGGGGTTTTCTCCAGTCGCTTGACCTCCCTCTCGATAAAGGGGGGAGCAGGTCTTAATTTTATTGGAGCTTTTAGCTCTCAGACTTATTTTCCAGGGTTTTCCTTTTTAAGGTTTTCCCCAGTTGATGGGATTGCCTCTTATGGCAGAGCCCTTTTCTGTTTAAATGGAGTTTTCCCTCTGGGGGTTTTCTCCTATTTTGTTATTTACCCTTAAAGGGTTAAATTTTACAGATAAATTTTATTCCGGAGTTTGCCCTCTGGGGGTTTCCTCCGGTCGCTCAACCTCCCTCTGGATAAGAGGGGAGCAGATCTTACAAAACAATATTATAAGCTCTGTTTAATTCAGCATAAGTTCTATTCCCATGAAGGGATAATACAATACAATACAATTAAATTCTATACTCTATTCTACTGTGTTGTATGTATAGTTCTCTGGCTAGCTTTTAAAATCTAGCCTTCTGTGCTTTACAATAAATCTAGCGAGTTTGGGTTCCAAAATCTAAGCCGCAATGAGTGGGATCTGGGGCAGTCCCAGTCCACTAGTTTTATGTTACTGTCTCTTTAAATCTGTATCTATGCTATAGTGTTCTACACAGATACTTAACACGTATAGCAACATGCAAAAATACAACAGAAACAACAAAGAATACACCTTAGCTTGCTCATGTTCTACAATAACTTAATTACTTCTATTTTTAACCAGTACTTTTACACCTCTTTCTTCCCGCTCTGTGTCCAGGTGCTGGGCCTGCAGGTCTCTTGACACGAGAGCTGAGAAAGTATGGCCAGCACAGGCGCGCTTTTATGGCGCTGCGCAAGGCCGGACAGAAAGAGGAGAGGATGGAAAAAACAACAGGAGGAAAAAAGGACTGACTTGGTTGACAAAAAATCCTCCTGTGGTAGATGGCCTTTGGTTCCCGTCACCGGCCACTGGCTGTGGTCAGTGGGGGGGAAGGGCAGGACCGCTGCTGCGGTTTGTCCCTGTCCAGGGCGCGCGCTTGTGAGGCGGCAGCACCTGCCAGGACAAACCCTCCGGTTAAAAAGCACCGGAGCCTTCTAGGCTTGTGACAAACAGGAGCTCTTCCGCGTGTCCTCTTCTGGTCTTCGGCGTCCCATGGCGGCTGGGGAGCGATGATTGACACGACGGTTGTCACCTTCTTTTCTTCGTTCTTCAAGTGATTTCAGCTCTTCTTCTCAGTCCTTTTTCTTCTTCCGGTCCGGTCAGCTGCTCCGACGCAACTGAACTGACCCGGGGTCCGCTCTCAAATTTATAGAGCTGCTACGGACCTGGTTGAAAACCTCAACCTGTCAGGTCTGCATCCCGGTGGCCCCGGCAACCAGGTAACATTCCCTAATGTATATTCATAAAGCATCCTAAATCTACCTATCAGCTTGTAGAATTTTAAACCTGAACTTATTAATATTAATGAGGCTTATGAATATTCATATTAACTGACCTTCCCTAACGGTCACCTTATATACTTTGTATTATGTATTCCTATACAATGTCTTAAAACAACTTTATGAAGTAAATCTTTTATGAATTTTATATAATTTTAATGGAGTTTGATGGGGAATAAAGTCACCACTGATAACAGTGCAGATTTTTATTTTAAATGCTTGGTTCCTGAGACTATTTGGTTAAGATGCGGGGAGAGCCACACAGACACCGCAGCCCATGGCCAGGGACATATTAATCACCTCAGAATGAGGATTTTTCAACAAAAACAAATATGTCCAAAGGTAATACAACATTGTGAATCGACACAGAAATTGCATCAACCATTCTGAAAGTGGCACCACTAGGGTTAGTTGAGGATGTTCTATGGAAACTGTTTTTAGATGGCAATTTGGGCTTGATGTAAAGCAGAGATGGTGGCAATGACTAAGTGGTGATAGGGGTGTTCTGGGGGGTGGGGTGAGAAGAGGCAGGGTGACTGTGGAGACCTGCAGGTGGGGGCCAGAACCATGGCCCTCCAGTAGCACATCAAGGCCTATGCTACCAGACTGTACACCTAGCACCCACCACTGGCTGCAGGGCTGTATTCCTGAACCCTGGCCATGGGACTCTACAGCCACCCTGCCTTTTCCCTTGAGTGTGCCTCCCTGGCTCCACTCCTCTTCTCCACTTTCCCTGAGCTTGAACACCTCACATGGCGTTTATGGCATTCTGGAATCTCAGAGAGGGTCAGGGAGGAGCTGCTGAGCAGAGGGCCTGGTTTTTCCCATGTGTGTTCACAGGAATGTCAGCCCACAGATGTTGTATGAGGACAGAAGTCGGGACTCTAGAGCACCAACTTGTAGTTATCGTGCACAAATATGTGATATATCATAGACATTTCCTAGGCTGGGTCTACACGTGCCCCTTCCTTTCGAAAGGGGCATGTTAATAAGCAGGTTCGAAATATGCTAATGAGGCACTGCAGTGAATATGCAGTGCATCATTAGCATAATGGCAGCCACAGTGCTTCGAAAGTGTGGCTTTTCAAATCACATGCCGCCCGTGGAGAAGGGACCTTCCGAAAGGACCCCCACCCAGTTTTCAGAAGCCCTTCTTCCGATCACAGATAGGAAACTGGGGTGGGGTCCTTTCGGAAGGTCCCGTCTCCACAGGCAGCGTGCGATTCGAAAAGCCGCACTTTCGAATCTCCCTGGCTGCCATTATGCTAATGAGGCGCTGGATATTCATTGCTGTGCCTCATTAGCATATTTCAAACCTGCTCATTAACATGCCCCTTTCAAAAGTAAGGGGCATGTGTAGACCCAGCCCTACTGTAAATCCAGAGGAAAAGCTTTGAGTTTTCAGGACCACATAAGAACATAAGAACATAAGAATGGCCATACTGGGTCAGACCAAAGGTCCATCAAGCCCAGCATCCCATCTGCCGACGGTGGCCAATGCCAGGTGCCCCAGAGAAGGAGAACAGAAGACAATGATCAAGTGATTTATCTCCTGCCATCCATCTCCTGCCCTTGTTCTGAAGGCTAGGGCACCATACTTTATCCCTGGCTAATAGCCATTTATGGACCTAACCTGCAAAAATTTATCAAGCTCTTTTTTAAACCCTAATAGAGTCCTGGCCTTCACAGCCTCCTCGGGCAAGGAGTTCCACAGGTTGACTGTGCGCTGTGTGAAGAAAAATTTCCTTTTATTAGTTTTGAACCTACTACCCATCAATTTCATTTGGTGTCCCCTAGTTCTTGTATTATGGGAAAAGGTAAATAATTTTTCTATATTCACTTTCTCCACACCATTCATGATTTTATATACCTCTATCATATCGCCCCTCAATCGCCTTTTTTCCAAACTGAAAAGTCCCAGTCTCTCTAGCCTCTCCCCATATGGGACCCTTTCCAAGCCCCTAATCATCTTAGTCGCCCTTTTCTGAACCTTTTCTAATGCCAATATATCTTTTTTGAGGTGAGGAGACCACATCTGCACGCAGTACTCAAGATGTGGGCGTACCATAGTTTTATATAGGGGAAGTATGATATCTTTTGTCTTATTATCGATCCCTTTTTTAATAATTCCTAACATCCTATTTGCCTTACTAACTGCCGCTGCACACTGCGTGGATGTCTTCAGAGAACTATCCACTATAACTCCAAGATCCCTTTCCTGATCTGTCGTAGCTAAATTTGACCCCATCATGTAGTACGTGTAATTTGGGTTATTTTTTCCAACATGCATTACCTTACACTTACCCACATTAAATTTCATTTGCCATTTTGCTGCCCAATCACTCAGTTTGCTGAGATCTTTTTGTAGTTCTTCACAATCCCTTTTGCTTTTGACTGTCCTGAACAACTTGGTGTCATCTGCAAACTTTGCCACCTCACTGCTTACCTCATTTTCTAGATCATTGATGAACAAGTTGAACAGGATCGGTCCCAGGACTGACCCCTGGGGAACACCACTAGTTACCCCCCTCCATTGTGAAAATTTACCATTTATTCCCACCCTTTGTTTTCTGTCTTTTAACCAATTCCCGATCCATGAAAGGACCTTTCCTCCTATCCCATGACCACCTAATTTACATAAAAGCCTTTGGTGTGGGACCGTGTCAAAGGCTTTCTGGAAATCTAGGTATATTATGTCCACTGGGTGCCCCTTGTCCGCATGTTTATTAACCCCTTCAAAGAATTCTAATAGATTAGACAGACACGACTTCCCTCTGCAGAAACCATGCTGACTTTTGCCCAACAATTCGTGCTCTTCTATGTGCCCTGCAATTTTACTCTTTACTAGTGTTTCTACTAATTTGCCTGGTACTGATGTTAAACTTATCGGTCTATAATTGCCAGGATCTCCTCTAGAGCCTTTTTTAAATATTGGTGTTATATTGGCCGTCTTCCAGTCATTTGGTACCAAAGTGGATTTAAAGGATAGGTTACAAACCACTGTTAATAACTCCGCAATTTCACATTTGAGTTCTTTCAGAACCCTTGGGTGAATGCCGTCTGGTCCTGGAGACTTGTTACTATTCAGCTTATCAATTAATTCCAAAACCTCCTCTAATGTCACTTCAATCTGAGTGAGTTCCTCAGATTTGTCGCCTAAAAAGGCTGGCTCAGATTTAGGAACCTCTGTAACATCTTCAGCCGTGAAGACTGAAGCAAAGAAATCATTTAATCGCTCCGCAATGGCACTGTCTTCCTTGATCGCTCCTTTTATATCTTTATCATCCAAGGGCCCCACTGCTTTTTTAGCAGGCTTCCTGCTTCTAATGTATTTAAAAAACATTTTACTATTGTTTTTTGAATTTTTGGCTAGCTGTTCCTCAAACTCTTTTTTGGCTTTTCTTACTACATTATGACAGTTAATTTGGGAGTGTTTATGTTCCTTTCTATTTTCCTCACTAGGATTTGACTTCCACTTTTTAAAAGCTGCCCTTTTCTCTCTCACTGCCTTTTTAACATGGCTGTTTAGCCATGGTGGTTCTTTGTTAGGTTTCTTACTGTGTTTTTTTATTTGGGGTATACATTTAAGTTGGGCCTCTAGT
Organism: Carettochelys insculpta; assembly: GCF_033958435.1. Classification (NCBI taxonomy): domain Eukaryota; kingdom Metazoa; phylum Chordata; order Testudines; family Carettochelyidae; genus Carettochelys; species Carettochelys insculpta. The sequence goes on from NC_134138.1 coordinate 228,178,339, forward strand.
ATGGTGTCTTTAAACAGTTTCCATGCAGCTTCCAGGGATTTTAGTTTAATTACTCTACCTTTTAGTTTCTGTTTAACTAGCTTCCTCATTTTAGTGTAATTCCCCTTTTTGAAATTAAATGCCAGAGTGTTTGACCGCTGCGGTGTTCTTCCCAACACAGGAATATTAAAAGTTATTATATTGTGGTCACTATTTCCAAGCGGTCCAGTAACAGTTACCTCTTGGACCAGATCCTGCGTTCCAGTCAAGACTAGATCGAGAATCGACTCTCCCCTTGTGGGTTCCTGTACTAGCTGCTCCAAGAAGCAGTCATTTAAGGCATCAAGAAATTTAATCTCTGAATCCCGTCCTGAGGTGACATGCACCCAATCAATATGGGGATAATTGAAATCTCCTATTATTACTGTGTTTTTTATTTTGATAGCCTCTCTAATCTCCCTCATCATTTCAGCATCACTATCACTGTCCTGGTTAGGTGGTCGGTAATATATTCCTAATGCCATATTCATATTAGAGGAATGAATTGTTATCCATAATGATTCTATGGCACATTTTGATTCCTTTAGGATTTTTACTTCATTTGATTCTATATTATCCTTCACATATAGTACCACTCCGCCACCCGCACGACCTGTTCTGTCTTTCCGATATAATTTATATCCCGGTATGATAGTGTCCCACTGATTTTCCTCATTCCACCATGTTTCTGAGATGCCTATTATGTCAACTTCCTCCTTTGATATGAGGTACTCCAGTTCACCCATCTTATTAGACAGACTCCTAGCATTAGTGTAAAAGCATGTTAGAAAACTACCACTATTTATATGTCCGCCTTTCACAGACGCGTTGGATTTTTTTATGCACGATTGTTTCACATCTGATCTTGCCCATATATTATTTCCCACGTTCCCTATCTGACTAACTTCTAGGGAATCCCTGTCTATGGAGCCTCGTGTAAGAGAAGTCTCCGTCCGATCCAGGTGCTCCCCCGCACCAATCGGCTTTCCCCCACCTCTTAGTTTAAAAACTGCTCTATGACCTTTTTAATGTTTAATGCCAGCAGTCTGGATCCACCTTGATTTAGGTGGAGCCCATCATTCCTGTATAGGCTCCCCCTACCCCAAAAGTGTCCCCAGTTCCTAATAAATCTAAACCCCTCTTCCCTACACCATCGTCTCATCCACGCATTGAGACTCTGAAGTTCTGCCTGTCTATCTGGCCCTGCGCGTGGAACTGGAAGCATTTCAGAGAATGCCACCAAAGATGTTCTGGATTTCAGTCTCTTTCCTAGTAACCTAAATTTGGCCTCCAGAACATCTCTTCTACCCTTCCCTATGTCATTGGTACCAACATGTACCACGACGACCGGCTCCTCCCCAGCACTGCCCATAAGTCTGTCTAGATGCCTCGAGAGATCCGCAACCTTCGCACCAGGCAGGCAAGTCACCATACGGTTCTCCCGGTCATCACAAACCCAACTATCTATATTTCTAATGATCGAATCCCCTACTACTAAAACCTGCTTCTTCCTAACAGCTGGCGCTCCCTCCCCCGGAGAAGTATCCTCGGCACGAGAGGATACAACAGCACCCTCTGGAAGGAGGGTCCCAACTATGGGATGGTTTCCCTCTGCTCCCCTTGACTGCTCTCCTTCCCTGAGCCTTTCATCCTCCGTAACAGCCTCAGGACTGTCAGATTGGAGGTGGGAGGTGGGACAGCCCTACTATGTCCCGGAAAGTCTCATCCACAAACACCTCTGCCTTCCTTAGCTCCTCCAGTTCAGCCACCCTGGCCTCCAAAGCACGCACTCGGTCTCTGAGGGCCAGGAGCTCCTTGCATCGAGCGCACACATACGCCACCCGCCCACAGGGTAGGTAGTCATACATACTGCACTCGACACAATAAACAGGATAGCCCCCACTCTGCTGCTGGGCTTCTGCCTCCATTTCCTCACAGTGCCAACTGCTGGCAAATGTTAACTTCTGACAAGCACAGACCTAATTCTTCCTGTCTTTTGAATTCATTATGCAATACAGTATTTGAATAGTTAGTTACCTAAGTGCTGGTTTTTGAAACACTTGGGGCCACATCTTTAACCAGTGCAGCTCAGCATAGCTCTAGTGCAACCAATATGTTGATTTTCACTAGCTGAAAATTTTCTCACTGGACCTTAACTTCATATTCTTCTTTTCCAAGGAATCTCTTGTAGACAGCAGTGCCTGAATGTAACATGCAACACAAATCATTTCTTTGAAAAGAAGCCTCATTTGATGTTTCATTTGGCACATAGTACAGCTTACCTATTTTTTTCTTTAATAAAAAGCTCTATAGATCTTCTATCCATTGAATTTTATGCCTAAAAACAACCTGCAAACATCCATTTTCACTCAAGCAGATTACAGCTAGTTAGACAATTTTCTTTACATTTTATGGACATTAACTTCATATGGGATATGGAGATGAATTTATTTCCTTACACTGCAGAGTCTTACCTCAGCTTTCACATCTGTTTGACAGTTATAAGGTTCTGTTGGATTTGGTAGTATATTAAATCACACTTTCTCACTGATCATCATTGGTAACATTAATTACTCTCAAATATTAAACAGGATATTAATTGTCAAGCCATGGCTCCATTTGCCACCTGATTGTGAATTGCCTGTCATTTAAAGGTGCCAGGACCCTGATGCTGAACCCAGTTCAACAAGCGACAGCGTTAGTTGCTGTGCTATGCTGATGCTCAGAACTGGCACACCTGACTTACAGTCTTAGGCTGCTGCTACACTACCATTGTCCTGTCAGAGGAGGATGGTAATGAGGCAATTTGAAGCAGCTAATGAGGCACTGACATGCATATTCAGCACTTCATTAGCATAATGGCGTCCGCACAAACAAACTTTGAATTTCAGATTGGCAATGAAGATGGGGGCGTCTTCGAAATAAGTGCCCCGCTTTGACATTCCTTTACTCCCACAGAACTAGATCGGAGTAAGGGAATGTCGAAGTGGGGCACTTTATTTCACAGCTGTCCCCATCTACACTGTCAAGCTGAAATTCTAAGTATGTTCACGCTGCTGCTATTATGCTAATGAGCTGCTGAATATGTATGTCCGTGCCTCATTAGCCTGCTTTGAATTGCTCATTACCAAGCCCCCTCCAACAGGACAATGGTAGTGTAGCAGCAGCCTTAAGGCTAAATGCCTACAGGCACAGAGCGACCACTTCCCAATCATCTGAATGGATGGCTGTGGAGCACTCTCATTGGGTACCTGGCCCATATAAAAGACCCAATGGGAAAATGAAGCTGTCTGAGGAACAGATCGTTGCCTGCCAGTGGCTTCAAAGATTCTCTTTCCTTAGTGCCTAGCCCAAGCCTACTGTTGTTTTGTCTGACCCTGCCTTTCTGCCTCACCCACCCTCATCTCCCGATCCCACTGACTCAGCTCCTTGGACTGTCTCTTCCACATACTGACTTAGGCAAGAACTCCGATCAGCTCCCTGGACTGCCTCTTATACGGGTTGACCTGCTGCTTACCTGACCATCTGTGCAAAGTGGACTACTCCGGAATGCTCTCTATCATGATTTAACCCTGGTGCTTTCCAAGGCTCTAATCCAAATTCTGCTTTGATTTACTCTCTCCTTCCCTTTCTCTCCCATTCTTCTATTCAACTGCATTGATTTCAACAGGATTACAGAGGAGAAAGTTTGTCTCCATGCCATTTGTATAGCCCCATTATTTTCATTGACTCTGAACGAGCATATGACACATGCTCAGAGACATTTAAAGGGTTAGTAATGTCATGCAAACAAAAAAGATTAAATCTAATTTATGCATGGATTATTCTTGTCATCCTATTCATTCATTTTAATCACTTAGTCAATCAGCTGTTCTAACTTTATTGGATGTGTCTTTTCTTGGCTTTATTTGAAAATGAAGTAATCCAAGAAAGTCCTGAGAAGCGTTCCTCCTTCTTTCTTGCGGTGTGCTTTATGCCATGTAAAACAATACCCAACAAAATCCTAAAACGCATAATAGAAATGACTTAAAAGGTAATATATTTTTAGTCATTCAATATTACCAGTCCCTATTCTTCAGGAACATATTGCAAAGGATCACTAGACTGGATATAAGCTCAATGCATTTTTTTTTTTGCTGCTTTCGGTGGGATAACCCCTGAATTGTATTGGTGTTAAAGGTAATGCAAGTTGATTGAAAGTTTTGTACTAAAATATAATTTTTGATAGAAAGTACTTTTCTGGCAAAATGGGACTATTAATGAAAAAATTGTTTTCATCTAATTTTTTTGGTTTTCTTGCAAAAAACTGAACTCCCGGCTCAATTATTATAATCTGCCAACGGAGGCAGAGGACATAATTCTTTTTTCAACCAAAGCTTGAAATCAGTTGATGCAAATATTTGAGAAAAATTAACACTTTCCCCCAACTCTCTGTGCTTTTCGTCAAAACATTTTGGAGGGAAAAACAGTCTCCTGATGAGATCTGGACATATTCTCCATCCAAAGAGAATGAGAGTGAGGGTATGTCTTCCCTACATGGAAGATTGATTCAGTCAGCGTAGATCTTCTGGAGTTCAATTTCTCATGCGAAATCAAACTTTTTGGTGTCAGCAGTTAGCCCCTGTACTCCTCCATATGGTGAGGAGTAATGGGAGTTGACAGGAGAACTTCTCTCATCATCCTCCCTCTGTGAGGATGGCCAAGTAAGTTGATTGTAGAGATGTCGATTCTAGCTATACAATTGCTGCAGCTAGAATTGCTTATCTACAATCAACTTTAATGTCCAGTGTAGACCTGGCCTGAGATTTAAAGCAGATTCACATTACATTTTCTGTCTTTCCTGCCTCCCTCTAAATCACGAACCTCATTATATAGGCCTTATTGAGGAAACTTTCCATTGAATCAATATTTATCTTTCTATTTTGAGTAAGGACTGCATGAATGGGTTCCTTTTTAAAATAGCTTTAGTATATACAGTGGTGGCACCGTCAATACATAATACATTTTTATGAGCTGCTGTCTTTGCTTTGTTCCTGTTATGAACCTGTATTTGCAGGTGTATTTGCAATACTATACTTGCACTTCATGGATCCTATTTATCCGTGTCTGTAGTTGAACCATGGCTGAATATGGTCCTTAATAAGAATAGTGATTTTACATGTTTTCTTGTTCAGCTGCCCACTGTTGACAACATACCAATGCCATTCTTGCATTCGGTAGTGTTTAAAGGAAGGGGAAAAAGCCTATGTTAAAATATGCATAGTTTTGAAATGTAGATAGCTGAAGGTACTAGGGATAGTCATGGCCTCTCTTCATGTAGATGGGAATTTTGCCATTCACTTCAATGGTTTTTCCCATTAGCTTATAGAGGAAATATATTCTTAACATTGCAGAAGGAGGTAGGACCATGCCAACCTTGGAGCCCTGAGATCCTCAAAAATCAGAACCTAACCCTAGAAATCCCTGCCATCCATTGAATGCTTTCCCTTATGGTTGCACAATATTTAATGCTATCTCTAGCCTTATTGTCTCCTATTTGGATTTCTAAGAAATATCTGCAAAATACTGGAAGTAGCATGCCACAGAGCCACACCTGAAAAATCCATAGGTATCCAAATTTGTGAAAGAGTCAGAAGGGGGCACTCACAGAATTAGCCAAACAGCAACTGTGGCATGAAAAAAATGGTTTGTTAGAAGGTCCTGAAAGGTACGGTCATCCAGCCTATTTACTGTTAGAAAGCTGATATCAAAAGTAGCATAAGGGAGACCTGGTGCATTTGCTATGTCCATGGAATGCTGAGCCCCATTTCCTGTTTCCTCTGCTTACTTGTGGTAGGGAATTTAAGAGTCACAGAATAAGGAATCTGCTTTCCCTGTGTGTGTGCCTGTGTATATGTTGACTATTGCATTGGCGCCTGGAGAAGGAGAGTCAAGGCTCTGCCTACTCCTCTCCCTCCTGTGCTTAATATGTAGTTGAAACAGTAGAGTGCTCTGCCCTTTCCCTTCTTGTAACTGGTGATCTTGATGGTGCCCACAGGGAAGCAAGGTGGTACCTAAGGATTCTAGAACAGAGCTGATCAAAAAAGCTAAGCGCATTTTGCAAACAAGTTTAAAAGTAATTTTAGTTTGTCTTTGACTCAACATTTTCCATGATTTATTTCAGGGTGGCTCAGAGGAGCTCCCCAGGCTATCCTTGAATTTTGTGATTTTAATCACTAGTATTGTGCCAGAAGAGTCATAACATTCATGTTTAGAGACAGAGAAAGTCAAATGAGGAAGAGGAAATGACAGAGAGAGTAAGTGGGAACTAGCAATGGCAAATATACAAAGATTTTAATGCTTACTCAGAACTAATCCAAACCTCTTTACAATTAGAATTTTGGTGATATATATTTGGGAAGCTGGTGCACAGCTCCTGGGTTTATCATAAATTCTCACAATACATGATATCAATTAAATGCATTTTAGGAAATTGTAATTTATAAATTATTTCTAGACTGTCTTAGCATGGACATGGATTGATAAGGAAGGACTTGAAGGGAGAAACATCCAGAATATTGTGTATTAGTATATTTTCTTATTGAAGATTTAGGGCAAATGTGTTATAATACAATACCTATAAATAAAACTACAAAGAAGTTAGAAATATTTTATACCTTCTAGTTTCCTATATGGCATTACACAACCGTGCCAGATAAGACTGACTCATCTCTATCCAATAAATAAGTAGCTTTGTTGAACAGAAACGGAAGAGATCTTGACCCCCACATTATTCCATTTATATATAAGTTCCCAAGTTTTAAACTTCTTAACAAACTTATCAGTATCTAACACTAATTCCTGATGGTCTGACACTGTTCAATAGAATTGTGAGATTACAGTTTCATCTTCACAGAAAAAGGGCAAAAAAACCCAAATATTTTTTCTGCTATTTCCTGGCTCATTAAAACTTTTGTCCAATGAGCTAACTTCACAACTGAGCACCAGTACATCCGTTCCCTCACTGTCACTTGCTCTTTAAAGAAAATCTGCTTCTTAGCTAATAATTTTTATTAACATTTTCTCTAGAGGTTTAATTAGTGTCTACAGTAGGTCGTGATGAGAGAGGTGAAATGATTGTTTTAATGCAGCACACTGGAAAAAAAGTGCACATTTTTTACATTAACATAGAAAAGCAGCCCAAAATAAACCTGACCTTGTGAATTGATGGGAACATTCTCAATTGTCAGAATGCAGTTATTATAAACTATTTCTTCTTTCAAAATGAAGATTGTTTAACTTATTCACATTATATCTGTCTTCTGTTGACAATGGGCAGGTGTCCATATTTTTAATTTTGCAGCAATGTTTGGCACAATCAACCATAAGAATATATTAAGTATTCTAGGTTAGAAGAAGTTTCATGGATGTTGGTTTCTGTCTTTCCTCTAAAGCAGCTGCTTCTTTATCTGAACTCAGGTACCTGTACAATCCAATAGTGGTTGTACCCCTAATATGATTATAAAAGTGCTGTGGGTTCCAGCTTCAGCTACATTCAGATAATACACAGCATTTTTATCTGCAGACAGGGCTATCACCCAATTCGTTGGGTTCTTCAGCAGGATTAAAACCTATGATTTAAAAAAAAAAAAAAACTGCCGGAAACTTAACTCAGGGAGATGGAAGTTTTGTAGGTGAGCTTGGAAAAAGCTTCTGAAGAATGTAATAAACAACATCTGCATTCCATTCATCAAGGACATTTGTGCTCTCAGAGACTTTCTCTGTTCTTGGACATCCCAATGGCCTCAGTAGTCAAATTTATTTGCTTTTATCTTCAGCTAGGCAGAAGGCTGCAACCTGTGTGTCGGATAAAAGAAGCCATGAGCTCCTCACCTCCAGGCTTAATTATTGCAATGTGCTCTAACTGTATCAGAAGGTGATTGGAGAGTTATTCCAACATCACATCTTCTTACTAACATAGGATGCCAAGAAAGAGTACTTGCCTTCATGTTCCACAGACCGTAACTGTTTCCTCACTTAATAGTGGGTTCAGAGTTGAGTCCTAGTATCATAGATTTTGTCACCCCAGTCACCCCCTCGGAGTGAAATCAGGTGTTTTGCTTGCCTTGTGCATCATTCCCTGGGCACCAGCAACCTTGTAGACTGGTTCTGAGGTAGGACTCTCCAGCTATGGCTACATCTACACTGGAGAATTTTATCAACAAAACTGGAGTTTCATCATCAAAACCTGCAGAGTGTCTACACACAAAATGAGTTTTGTCAACAGTACGTCAACAGCACTTGGCACTTTTGCTGACAGTGTTCTGTCTTTCCACAATGAAGAATAACGCCCCCTTGTTGACAGTTTCTATTGACAAAAAAAAAAAGTGTAGGTGCTCCTGGGCCCCTCTGTTAACAGACCAGGCTTCTGGTTCATTGGGCAGCCCTGTTTGCTGTGCTGCCAGTTGGCTGTTCTGTAGAGAGAGGGCCGGGGAGTCTGGTCACTCACTGTCGACGTAGCGGATGGCTCTTTCAATCCACTTTTGTATGTGAATATGATCTGTCGACAGAAGTTTTAGCAAAAGGTCTCTTCCAACAGTAACTTCTGCCAGCAGATTGCTGTAGTGTAGATGTAGCCTATATGTCTCAGCAAGTACATTCCCTTCCAGGGGTACAAATCAGTCCAAACAGGGCCCATAGGAGACTAAGTAACCTATGGTCTGAAACAAGGAAGGGGAAGCAGAATTGCCAATCCCCAAAGGATGATTCAGCTTCTACTCTCCTGCATGGTTAAAGTCAAGACTTAGTCTTCAGGCACCCATCAACAATGACAACAAGAAAGACAGAAAGAAAGACAGAAAATGGACCCAACTTCTTTTCTTAGGCTACAGTTATGCTAGCAAGTTTTTCTGACAAAGCTTCGGTTTTGTTGAGAAAACTGGTGCAACTTCCACACACAAAATGCATTTTGTTGACAGTTTGTGGACAAAATTCAGCACTTTTGCCAGCCATGTTCTACCTTAAAGCCATGAAGCATAACACAGCTGTCAATAGATTCTCTCAACAAAAAAGCTCTGCTGATGCTTTTTGGAAGGCTTCCATCAACTGACAAGATGTTCAGAACAATGGGCCGTCCTGTCTGCTGTGCTTCCGGGTGCCTGTTTTGTCGAGAGAGCAGCTGGGCAGTCCGGCAGCTTTGTCGACATAATAGAGAACTCTTCTGATTTGTTTTAGTGTTGACAAAGTGCAGTCAAACAGCAGTTGTGGTGGGAAATCTCTTCTGACAGTGACTTCTGTTGACAGAGTGCTATAGTGTAACTGTTTCTTGGAGAGCACAGGCTGGCATCACTCTCAGCTATTCTTCAGTAAGTAGCCTCATGTCCTAGTCTGTGAGCACTGAGTTCTAGTTCTTCTGGTTTCATAGTGCCTCCCTTAGCTTGCCTGGATTCCTCCTTCTCGAGAGATCACCATTATGAAAATGCAGAAATGAAATGTTTAGAGTTTTTTTCAGTTCAGCATAATCCACATTAATTAGTGAAATGTTTTGTGTTGTGCAATCTGCATATTTCATGTTTTGTTCTGAAAGTGGAGCTGAAGGGGGTATATGATAATAGGTTTTTAATATTCAAAAGTCTGCCAAAATATTGGAGTAAAGATGTTATCGCTCATGACAAAGGGTAGGGGAAGAGGCAATGGGTTCAAACTGCAGCATAGCAGCTTTATATGAAATCTAAGGGGGTAAAAATACTTCCTAACTGTAAAACAATAGGACAAAGGAACCAGCTGCCTATGGTGGTCATAAAATTCTCTTGTTGGAGGTTCTCAAAAAGAGACTACAGAGCCATCTGTCTTGGTCAGTTTAGACACAAATCCTGCATCTTGGCAGGGGTCTAGACTAGATGGCCCTTACAATCTCATTTAACCCTATAGTCAGAGGAGCTGGAACAATTTGTATAATGAGGGGGCGGTGGGAGTCAGAGCCATTGAACCAAACATAAGCTATAATGGAAACTGTTTCAATGCAGGGGTTTCAGCAGCACCCCCTATGCATAGTTCCAGCACCTTTGCCTATGGTTCTGTGTTTGATTGGCTTCCAGTGACAGGGAAATGTCTAACTTACTTTTGAAAACAGGACTTAGGATCAAAAAAATTAAAGCACCTAGATGACTAAGAAGGCTAAGATCAGGTCTATACAGCAAAGCTATTTTGAAATAATTATCCGAGCATCTACACAACACAACTGTTATTTCTAAATAATTCTGAAAATGTGTTATTTCGAAATTGATAAACCTCATTCTATAGCCATGTCTACACGTGCACGCTACTTCGAAGTAGCGGCACTAACTTCGAAATAGCGCCCGTCACGGCTACACGTGTTGGGCGCTATTTCGATGTTAACATCGACGTTAGGCGGCGAGACATCGAAGCCGCTAACCCCATGACGGGATGGGAATAGCGCCCTACTTTGAAGTTGAACGTTGAAGTAGGGCACGTGTAGACGATCCGCGTCCCGCAACATCGAAATAGCGGGGTCCGCCATGGTGGCCATCAGCTGAGGGGTTGAGAGACGCTCTCTCTCCAGCCCCTGCGGGGCTCTATGGTCACCGTATGCAGCAGCCCTTAGCCCAGGGCTTCTGGCTGCTGCTGCTGTAGCTGGGGATCCATGCTGCATGCACAGGGTCTGCAACCAGTTTCGGCTCTGTGGATCTTGTGTTGTTTAGTGCAACTGTGTCAGGGAGGGGTCCTTTAAGGGAGCAGCTTGCTGTTGAGTCTGCCCTGTGACCGTCTCTGCAGCTGTGCCTGGCACCCTTATTTCGATGTGTGCTACTTTGGCGTGTAGACGTTCCCTCTCAGCGCCTATTTCGATGTGGTGCTGCGCAAGGTCGATGTTGAACGTCGACGTTGCCAGCCCTGGAGGATGTGTAGACGTTATTCATCGAAATAGCCTATTTCGATGTCGCTACATCGAAATAAGCTACTTCGATGTAGGCTTCACGTGTAGACGTAGCTTATGAGGAATAGCACCTATTTCAAAATAGGTGCTGTTAAAACAGGGAAGAGAGACTGTTTAGAAATAAGCCATGGTGTATCCAATGATTATCTTTCAGAATAGGTTTATGGCCATGTCTACACTGTGCTGCCCTTCTAGAAGGGGCAGGTTAATGAGCAAAGGGGAATATTTAAATGAGATGCAGATTTAAATATCTTGTGCTTCATTTGCATATTCCCATGAGATCTTGCTTCTGTAAGAGCTGTTTCAGGAAGCAAAATCAGCCATGTAAATGGGGTTCCTTCGAAAGGAACCCCTCCCTTTCATATGTTTAAGGAGTAATGGGCGTTCTGGAAGGGGGTTTCCTTCTGAAGGAACCCTGTCTACATGGCTCCTTTTGCTTCTGGAAAAGACTCTTCCATAAGCGAGATATCGTGAGAACATGCCAATGAGGAATGAGGTATTTAAATATGTGCCTCGTATGAATGTTTCCCTTTGCTCATTAGAATTTCTGTTCCAGAAGTGTGATGCTGGGTAGATGCAGCCTATGTGTGTAGATGCTGTATTTCAAAATAGCTAAGGGCTATTTCAAAATTTATTTTTGTGTAGCAGTGCTATTTTGAAATAAGCTATTCCAGAAGAGCTCTTCTGGAATAACTTATTTTGAAATAAGACTGCTGTGTAGACATACTCTAAGGCCACATCTATACTAACAAGCTCTTTGAGAAAATTAGGCCCATTCTCAAAAGAACATTCAGAGTGTCTACACACAAAACGCACTTTTTCAATCTGAAATTGAAAGAACAAGGCTTTTCTTCTGGCACCCCCTTTCAAAAGCTTCTTTAGGACCATTTCTACACATGCCACTTCCTTTGGAAGTGGCATGCTCATACACGGAGCAAAATATGCTAATTAGGCATGGGTGCAAATTCCCCATGCCTCATTAGCATAATGTCACGTGATTTGGAGTCTGGAAGACCATTCTTCCAGACTCCAAAATGCCATGTAGAAGCGTGGCCCCGGGGAAGCATCTGGAAGGAAGTCCTCCTTCCGGAGGCTCCTTATTCCCAAAAATTTTTGGGAAGAAGGGGCCTCCGGAAGAAGGACTTCCTTCCAGAAGCCACCCTTGTGGTCACACTTCTATACGGCATTTTGGAGTCTAGAAGAACGGTCTTCCAGACTCCAAATCACGGGATGTTATGCTAATGAGTCACAGGGAATTTGCAGCCGCGCCTCATTAGCATCTTTCGCTTCGTGTATTAGTATGCCATTTCCGAAGGAAGTAGCCTGTGTAGAAAAGGCCTAATAAAAAAAGCACATGTAGACACTCTGTGGGCCCTTTTTTTGAAAGAGCAGTCCTCATGGTGCCAAATTTTTCGATCCCTGGCACATTCTTTTGAAAGAGCAGGGCTGAGGATGGTCTCTATCAAAAAAGCAAATCAATCTTTCAATCCGCTTTTTTGTGTGTGGATGCACTCTTTCAAAAGAAGTTTTTTGGAAGAGATGTTCTGGAAAAACTTCTTTCAAAAGATTACTGGAGCATAGACAGCCTTTGTCTGATTAGCCTTTTCTACACATGACGCTTATTCCAGAAGATGATCCTCCGGAAGATGTCTTCCAGAGGATCGTAGTCCAGAAGAGTGTGTCTACACAATAATTAGGCCCCTGAAACAGCTGCTCCTTCTTCCAGAAGAGTGTGTCTACACATGCACAGGCACTTTTCCAGAAGAATGGGGCAGGGAACGGCGTGAATGGGGTCGCAAGGCTGGAGACCCCTTCTGGGGCTGCTAGCTAGGTGGCCCTTTAAAAGGCCCACCTAAACAGCTCCTCCCTGCACAAGCTGCCGAGGTCTGCTGAGCTGCTTGCACCAAGGCAGACCCAGGTTCCTGTCCTGTGTCCCAACTGACAGGCATGGACCCCCAGCAGCTGCAAGCCAGCAGACTTACCCTGGCCCCCAGGATGGATGTCCTTCTGGCCACCCTCCTCAGCCTCCTGTGGCGATGGACACCCAGACCCATGGATCCTGACCCCACATTGCCCATGCTGGGCTCCCCTCACCCTGTCCAGTCTGTCTGGACCCACGCCACCAGCACGGAATAGTGGGACAGGGTTGTCATAGGGGAGGGGGAAAATGACTGCTGGCTGCAGAATTTCTAGCTGAAGAAGAAGACTTTCCTGGAGATCTGCAGCTAGCTTGCCCCCATGCTTCTATGCCAGGACACCCAGATAAGGCCAGCCCTCTCTGTGGAGAGGAGCATTGCCATTGCTGTATGGAAATTGTCCATCCCGGACAGCTACCAGTCCATCGGGCAGCAGTTGGGGTGGGCACATCCAACCATCGGGGCTGTCATACTAGAGATAAGCCCTGCCCTGGGCCCCGCTCTGGGGAGCATCTAGGACAAGGAAGGGTGGGGGCCAGACTGGGGGTGAGCAGGTTCCCCTAGTGCTTCGGGGTGATCGACAGTATGCATATCCCCATCAGGGCCCCAGACCACAGCGGGGGCTGATACTTCAACCACATGGGGTACTACTTGGTCAGGCTCCAGGCAGTGGTGAATGCCCACAGGAGGTTAATGGATATTTACATTGGCTGTCTGAATAGGGTGCATGATGTGTGCATCCTGCAGAGCTCCGTCCTGTTTCACAGAATGGAGGCTGGAACATTTGTGCCCAGGTGGGAGCACATGATTGAAGAGGTCGCCATGACCCACTGCCTCATGTGACACCCAGCCTATCCCCTCCAACCCTGGTTGATGCACCCATACATAGGCCACCCCACACCTTCCCAGGAGCTGTTCAACTCCCAGCTCACATGGGCCTGGTACCCAGCCGAGTGCACCTTCAGCCGTGTGAAGGAGCAGTTCAGATGTCTCCTCACGTGCTTCCATGGGGGGCTTGAAAACATCCTGCAGGTTGTGGCTGCCTTCTGCACACTCCACAACCTCATTGAGGGGCATGAAGGGAATGTGCCCTAGGGCTGGATGGCAGAGACAGCCCTCTGGTACCAGCAGCCTGCTGTGGCCCCTGACAAGTGGTTCAACAGTGACGGGGTCTGGATCCATGAGGCACTCCAGGAGGCCTCCAGTTTGCCCAGGGGGACTACTAACCCCCCAACCTCCTGCATATGCCCAGCCACCACACATCCTTCACCCCCCACACACCCTACCATCCCCCACAATAACCAGGGACACAAGGGGTGCAAAATATAAATATGTATTTAACACACAACATAGAGCATTAGAAAATGTAATGTAAACAGTAACTAGGAAATAATAAAGCTAACATCTATTAACCCAAAACTGATGAACTAAACACATGGGGGTCAGGGAACAGGGGCATTTGAACTGGGATGGGGCTGGGGCCAGGGATGGTTGGGGCCCTAGTCAAGTGATGGGGTGGAGGGCTGCAAGCTGTAGTGCCTGCGGGTGCCCCTCCTGCCCTGGGTGTGCAATTCCCTGTGGGGCTCTGATGGGGTTGGGGGCACTGGAAGGTATGACTGGTCTTCACCCAGTCTGGCCTCAGCAGTGGGGGGTGGGTTGCAGCCTGGGGCATGGTCCCTGGGGTCTGCTGTGGCCATGAGCCAGTCCATAAGGTTCCTCAGGGTGGCTGCAGGCAGGACCAGGAGCAGTAGAGAGGCCAGGGCCTCAGGGCCATGGGGGGGCCTGAGCAGTGGGGGGCAGAGGGACCTTAGAGGAGAAGAAGGGGAGACAGGTGCGGCAGCAGGGAAGGCAGCAGGGTGGCAGTGGGGGCCCTTGGGGAGGTCATGGAGGTGGCTGGAGGCAGGTCCACCAGGGCCCCGCACACTGTGCAGAACATCCCCACCATCTCCCACCATGTGTCCCACCTCCAATTCAGCTTGGCCTCATTGAGGGCCAGCTGCCTCTCCGAGCGGATGTTCTGGTGGTGGAGGGCTGCAGTGTGGGCCATGGCTTTGTCATCGTGGCCCCAGTGCCTGGTCTGATGCACCTGTGGCCACTGTTCCATGGGGTCTGGGGCCAGTCCAGGCCCAGCTGGTGGGCAGCTGGGTCCTCCAGCCTGGAGGAGGCTGGTGGGCCCTGGGCTCCTTGTCCAGCTCCCATGGGACTCAGATGATGCAGCTGTAAGGCAGGGAACAGGATGGGTCAGTGCCTCATCTGGATCCTGGTTGGCATGACCCCACCCCTTGGGTCTTCATCCCCACCCCAGACCCACAGGATGGCCATGTTCCAGGGGATGCTGCCATATAGGCCCCTGTACACTCACTTGTCAGTCCCTGGGGTATGGTGCTGGGGTGGAGGCTCTGGCCAGGGTGGTCCACCCCAGCAATGGGCTTGAGGGCTGGGGGGCTTGGCTGTGGGAAGCGGGTCCCCACCCAGGGAGTGGGTTGGCTGGGTGCAGCCATGCTGCCTGAAGGATGTTCAGCATTCTTCGGGGGTTCTCCATGGGAGAGGGAGCTGGATGTCACCCGCGGGCATGGGCACATGCTGGGACATGACTGGGGACTGGCCATTGGGAGTGGGAGCCTGGCGCTGAGGTCTGGGTGTGCCCCACCCTCCTGGACCCTTGCTGGGGCATGCATTTACCTGAGGTTGTCTCAAATATTCAGGTGATGCCCATCTGGAGGGGACCTGGCTGCTGGTGGCAGAGGGCAGCTCTATGAAGAGGGAGCTGTCTGAGGACTCCCTGACAGATGGGATGTTCACAGTGGTGGGGCCCTCTTCCTCCTCTGGTGCAGCAGGGGGCTCGGGTGTGGCTGTTTCCACGGTGAGCTGGGGTGGTGAGGCATCCCACAGTTACCCGTAGAAGGGGTAGCTGCCTGGGGCATGGCCAGATCTGAGGCCACTGTCCTGGGCCCTCATGTACCCTTGCTGCAGATCCTTAACTTTACAATGGCTTGGGGGTCTAGGAGGGTGGCTATGGGCAGCCAGGCCCTGTGCAAAGCCAGCAAAGGCAGGGGTGAGTGTTCCTCTGGTGCCCACTAGTGTCCCAGTGCACCTCTTCATCGCACCACAGCCCAAGCTCTGGCTCAGTCCATGAGGGGGCCCTCCATTTGGGAGCGTGGTTGAGCCCTGGCTACCCTCATCTGAGTTCCCAGGGCTTCCTTGGGTGGTGAGGGGTGCTGGCTTGCTGGCCATCTCTCTGGATCAGGGCCTTGTGGGTGACACAGGGACTTAGGGGAGTATGTCTGGCAGCCCCGCACATGCTGCCTTTCTCACAATCTCAGCTTCCTGCCATGGGGTCTCCAGGTCCTTGCAGCTTTAAAAGCTGTAGGATCTGGAGACCACAGACCCCCGCTGGGGTTGCCTAGAGCGTCTCCACTCTCCAGTGGGCTGAAACTATGGTGGACTGCTTCTTCTGGAAGATGTGGTCTGTGAGCGTCTGCACATGCTTTCTTCTGGAAGAATTTTCTGGAAGAAGGCACTCTTCTTGGTTCCGCAGCAGAGTACAGAACCCAGAAATGAGGGCCCTTCTTCCAGATTCCTTCCAGAAGAGCGCCTTACACGTGTAGACTGTCCACAGATCTTCCGGACAAAGGTGCCAGTCTCCTGGAAGATCCTGCTTGTGTAGAAATGACCATTGATTTTCAGTGGGACTTAGGATAATAAATAATGTATGGACAGAGTTTTGAAGGCATGTATGCGTACATCACCGATTAATTTTAGTGCCACCTAAAAATCTGGATTATTAGGCCTATTTGAACATTTTATCTCAAACCTCTGTCCTGAAAAGATTCCAGTCTAACTTGGACGAAATATAATGTACAGGGATGCATTTCTAAAACTATAGGGTTCATCAGAATTTGGAGAAGAGTTGGAAAACAATGTCATACAAACTACATATTAGATTAAAACATTTGTAAATGAGATAGTAAAGTTAAAAAAACCTACATATTCATTGACATTGATAAAATGGAGAGAAAATTGTCTGAGGAAAACAAAGCAGAGAAGAAACAAGAGAAAAAGCACACTCATGGTTATGTAAAAAAATGTTATTTCTAAGATGCTGTTTTCCCTGAACTTCTGTAAAATGAAAATGGTGATAGTAGTGTTCAACCACCTAAAGATCATGAAAGATTCTCTCAAATTACAGGTCTATTTCTTTGCTAAACTCAGCTCCTAAATCCTTTGCTATAGTAACAATTGATTGCTTCCAGTATTCCACCTGAAAAATTGGATCTTTTGGGCATTCATCAGAATGATTTTAGAAGAAAAAGGGTCAGTGTTTGATAGAATTATGAGAACACTGAAACACATCAGAGGGTTTAATGGAAATGAATGCACCTTGGCTGGATTCTTTGATGTGGAAAAACTCTTTGATACCATATGGCTTAAAGGACTGTGCTATACATTTTTGTTTCTAACTTGAAAATTGACTACTGAATTTTAAAAAAAAAAACTTTTTCACAATTTTTGAACACTTCTTTCAAAGTTTATATAGACTCAGAATTTCCAACAATACTCTCTCTGAACATAAGGAATCTCTGCTTAATACAGTTTTCTTTTAAATATATTTGAATGATGTCTAGTATTCACTGGTAGAGGGATCTCTATCTTTCGTCTTTTTCTTAACTATGCTCAAAACTTTGGTTTGGAATATGAATTTGCAGGGCCAGAATTCCAAGCAGCTTCTGCCTTGCCTCTAATTTTTTGTGTAGAATTAATTAAAAGCAGGCCCACTAACAGGGGCTTGTGAAGAGGGCAGTTGCCCTTGGGCCCAGCATTTCAAAGAGGCCTGGAGCTCTGTTCGCCATTGCTGCCAAAGTAGCAGTAGCAGCAGCCAGAGCTCCAGGCCCCTTTGAAATGCCGTGGCAGTGCTGTGATGCTGCTCCGCATGTGGCTGTGAGGGAGCAGGGGAGGGGGGGCAGGGCCTGCCCTAAACCCAGCCCCTTCTTTCCTTGTCCCCACCCTCCAGGGGTGGGCAGTTGGCCCTCTTTCTACCTGGCCTCTGGGCCTGCAATGGCTGTTAGCCCTGCTAATTAAAAGTTAAAAGAAATCAGCACCATTAATTCTGACACAAATGACAGCACTTAGGTATTTTGTCATCTGGTTTACAGGCATGCTTGTTTATCACAATCAAATGATTTAGGTGCACACTTAATGACAAATTCAAAATAAGAGGCTGTTTCTGAAATATCAGCCCTTCACATCTCAGTCCAGTAAGGTGCTGAGTGTCTCAGCTCCTGAAAATCAGTACCAGTGTAGAAGCACTTGCCAACACCTGGTGGTAGTACTTTTCTAGTAACTGGAGCATGCAGCTTGCTAGACATATTGTTGATTCAGGGAAAGACACTATGTAATAAAAATTGCTGTAATATATGTTTAACGGTGGTTCATATTTTTTAGCATCACTTCAACAGATTCTTGCTTTCAAGCAAACCTCACAGAGTTTGTTCTTGCAATTCACTAGAAGAAGGAAAAGAGGCCGATTAGAAATCAGATAGTTTGAAAAACTGGAATCGTGAGTCAAAACTCCTCAAAGCATTTTATTTCTATGGACTTTTTTACCCTTTTGTAAACTAAGAATTTATAAAGTAACAAGCTCTGTGATGAATACAATGATACTTTCAGAGCACTAACAAGGACAGGAAGAGAGATCTAGCTGGCTTAGGTCAGTAGAAGCAAAAAGTTTTTATATTTGACTTTGAGAAAATTTCCACTGAAAGGAATGTTGTCCATGCCCATTAAAGGATTTATTGCCCATGCCCTGGCAATCCTGCATTCCTTGGGCATTCAAAGATCTCATGAATATCCACAGAGGCTTGGAGCATAAGGAATGGTGCTATGTTTGGTCTCAATCATACATACAAAAGTGTGTGCATTTTTTGTTGGTAATGAAAATCTGTGCATTTTACATCCCTGTTAAGATGAAAGTGTATTATGAAAATGAGTTACAAATAGGGAAGTAGATGGCACGAAGGAAAGTAATAAGTATTCATTGAAAGCAATCTGTGAGGATTCTATCTTACATGCAGGCCCCCCACCCCTGTTTGTATGTAAGATCCTTTTTTGAGATTTGATGGGGAATTATTTCAGCAACATGTTTTGAATTAGTAATCATACTTTTAGAAACCTAAGATGAGAACCCAAAGGTGTCATTGTAAATGAAAGTTTACATATCAGCAGCTCCCTTTATGTCAGATGCATTCCAAAATCTATCTAGTAGACCTGTTTTCTATAGGCCCAGGATTATTTACAGAATTAGTTGGAGAGGAGTCTTTCTGTGCAGGTTTAAACCATTTAAAACCAGGAAATACACAAAATTAAGGTACATGCTCTTAATTCCCTGGGCTGCCTCAACATCCATCCCAATGTTCGCCCTTTCAGCTTTCCACCTCTTCCTTGCCCTCCTCCAAACTCACCAACATATCTCCCCGCTCCTTAATCCCCACCACGATACCTTCCCCATTTACTCCCTTAATTCCCTTTCCTCTCTGTGAGACTGGTAATCCAAGAACCAGCTCAGACCAAGGTTACAAGTGTTATATGAAGACTGATAAACTCATAACTGGATATGAAACCAGCTAACCTCTATGTTAGTTTTCTTCAAAATAAGTATTTGTCTTATAAGAATGTATTTAGCCTTTAGAGTCTATAGAATGCTTGTAAATTGCTATAGGCATTATTCTGACTTCTAAGGTCTGTATTCTATGTTATAAAGAAATATGTAACTTATGCTTTACAACTTTTAAGATGTTTCCTCTGAACTTGTGAACCTGGATATGGGAATCATCCCTCCCCTCAAGTAAAGAGGCCTGTCAAGATTAAATAGTCCATTAAGGAACATCATGATACAAAGGTTTGATGAATGACCCCATCATACTTTGGAAAAGTTACCTACAAGGGAGTGTATGTCATTCACTGGAAGATTAAATGTAAGAGATAAGACAGGACCACAAGAAAATTTTCCATCTTTTTGTTGATTGAACCCTTACAGGGTCATATACTTTCAACTAAGGCAGAGACCTCCAAGGCATATGAATTGTTGACAGATTAGTACCTCTGTCACCTTTAGGACCCACTGACTGTAGTTCCTGTGTATGTATGTGTTTGCTTGCTTTACT
Source organism: Carettochelys insculpta (assembly GCF_033958435.1). Classification (NCBI taxonomy): domain Eukaryota; kingdom Metazoa; phylum Chordata; order Testudines; family Carettochelyidae; genus Carettochelys; species Carettochelys insculpta. The sequence goes on from NC_134138.1 coordinate 228,198,366, forward strand.
ATCAAATAATTATTTCTTTTTCCTAGTTAATAGACCTTCATGTAGTTTATCACATCACTGGTGACAGGCATTCTCTTTGGTGTAAGATCTAAGGTACTGATTCATCTGGGGTCTCATGGAACTGGGAACAACATAACTCTACTGCAATTTTTATTGTATCTAACCATTTTTCACTATGTCCAGCTTGGCTAGATGACAAGATATACTGATGAAGCAAAAGTGAAAGCATGGGGCTCCATGGTAAGACTCTTGCAGCACTCCAGGACTTCATGTTTGGTACTGGGTTGGTGATATCTAAGAACAGAACATACCACCAGTTTGGTGTGTCTGCTTTTGATAACCTGCCCTAAGGCTGGCACTGATAGTCATGACCCCCTCCAGATGGTGTGACATACTCCCCTCACCAGTGCCACAAAAACCTCTTCCCTCTAGCCCTGCCTGTTCCCTATCCCCTAAACTACCATCCCATCCATGTATCCTGCCACCCCCCACACTTTTAGCACTGATCCAACCCCACCCCATGTGATATTCCATCTCACTGCTCAGAATCTTACACTTCCTAGCTCTGCAACACATAGGCTACGTCTACACTTGCCCCCTTTTTGGAAGGGGGCATGGTAATCAGGGAGACGGGAGATTACTAATGAAGTGCTGTGATGCATATGCAGCACTTCATTAGGCAAATTCTCCCTCGCAGCAACTTAACGTGTTAAATTTTAAAGTGCCAGCATGCTGCGTAGCCATGGGCACTTCAAAGTGCCCGTGCTCCTTTGAAGTGCCTTTACTCCCCAAAATTTTGAGGACATAGCCACAAAGTTATAAGAATGTAAGGATATTATGAAGAGCTCATGTTATTGAATTAAGTTATAATACCCTTTGACAAAATTATCCTATGACTTATTTTCGTTTGTTTGAACACAATGGCTGTGTCTAGAGTGGTACAAAACTTCGAAATGACCATACAAACAGCCAAATCGAAGATTACCAATGAGGCGTGGAAATGCATATTCAGCGCATCGTTAGCATGTCACCGTCCGCAGCTCTTCAAAATTGCCACATTTTGCTCCCACATGGCTTGTCCGGATGGGGGTCCTTTTTGAAAGGACCCTGCCAACTTTGAAATCCCCTTATTCCTATGAGCTCATGGCCATTTCTAAGTTTTGTGCCAGTGTAGACGTAGCCACTCCGTTTCACAGTTCAGCATGATTACATTACCCTTACTATTTTATTTACCAAAGTCTTTAAACTCCTCTCTTCTTTGTTAATTCTCACTTCCTTGACAAGATCTTGATTTATAAAAAGTCAAGCAGTGAATATGAGAAATAGACATTGAAAAATTACACTCAGTTTTAGGGCCCATATTTTAAAAAGATTGTTGCAAAGTTGGAGAGGGTGTAGCAAAGTACCACAAAATAATCTGAGAGCTGGAAAAAAATGCATCACACTGAGAGAGACTTAGAGAGCTCAACCTGTTAATGTGTCAAAAAATAACTTTGAAAGGTGACCTTAGATACAGTGCACATCATGTAAGAAAATCATTAGGAAATTCCAGGTACTTTAACCTAATGAAGAAAGACATAACAAAAAACAGTGGCTACAAGTGGAAGCCAGATGAACTGAAATTACAAATAGAGAAAAAGAAATAACAGTGAGAGTGAATGATCGTTGGAACAAATGATCTTTTCATAGCTCCACTATTAGATTGGATGCCTTTCTAGAATACACTCTCTAGCTGTACACATAGACAAATTACTGGACTGAGTACAGGATTAACTGGGTACAATTTAATGGCCCATTGCATATAGGAGATCAGGTGAAATGATATAATGATACCTGTGATCTTAAATTTTGTGAATCTTGAAATATTTGTTAAACAAAATCAGAATCTGCATATGGATTTTGGAGAACTTCATAACTGCTATGTCTACTCTAGAGAGTTTTGTAGACAAAACTGTGGTTTTGCAGACAAAACTCATGGAGCATTTCTACACAAAATGCATTTTGTCAACAGAAACTGTCAACAAAAAAGCTGTGTAGATGTTCTGGGGGACCCTTTTGTTGATAGAACGGATCAAAAGATCAATCTGCTTTTATGTGTAAATGTGATCTGTCGACAGAAGTTTTGTTATAACATCTTTTCTGACGCTAACTTCTGTATACAGATGCTTCTAGTGTAGACATAGCCAATATGACTCTTAAACCAGAAATGTTGGTTTCCTCCACACAAATTTCCAAAGAACACCCTACAGACAGCAGGAAGAGAGCAAGGAACTTGCATAACATGGGCTCACTAAAAATTGCAAAAGGTGAGGCTCAGATTCATTGCATATGGAAATACTGCTGGTTCAATAGCTACATCCTAAGGCAGTGGTGCTCAACCTGTGGCCCGAATCTATGTGTGGTCGCCAAAATATATGTTTAATGTTGCCCATGTGTAGGGTTGCTAGATTCTGCTGGTTTCATCCCACATAATTTTTTCTCCTGCCAGTATTACTAAAGTGACACACACTTAAAGGGCATGTGAAGTGAGGTGCGTGCTGATGGCACATAGCATTAGCTATAAGAGCCATGCGCTTCCTCGGCACCCTGTCAAAATGCTGTTATGGTTCAATTGACACACCCTGCAGATTCTAGGTATGCAAGGGCAGTTACCAAAATTGCCCAATCCCAGGAGACTGTTGTGGTTACAACAACCTTGCAGTTCACTAATATGAAGGGGGATCACTCATGTGTCCCATTCATTAGCCTCAGTTGCCCCTCACTAGCCTGTGTCCTTCAGCCAGCCAAGAATCACAAGAACATGCTGTCTGGAAACCCTTTGTATGTTGACAGATCTTTAGATCTCTGCACATGCACTTTTCATTTTCTTTGACTTGAGCTTCTTAAACTCTGACCTGGAGGTCCCCCCTTGATTCTGAATTAAGGATGTGTAGGTAGTCCATCGTGTCCAACGATGACATCTTGAGCTTGCACAGGCTCATCAGTTGTGGACTTGCATATGGCTGAGGAGTCCAAGCTTTGAACGGCATGGGCGTTCACAGTGGGGGCAAGGGAAATGTCCTGGGTCTTTTGGTGGAACTGCTGCCGTTGCTTTCTTCCTCTCATGAGCATCAATGAGGCGTATGCGTTGCTGCTCTTTAAAGTTGTCATATGCATATCATACGAGAGCATGCTAGCCTGTTCGGTCTTTTGCATGCTGCTCTAGCTGATCTGGTTTTAAACCAGCATGAGCAATGTTAGCCTTCACGCAGTCTTTATATTTCTTGCAAGGCCTACCTTGATTCCTTTTGCCCTGGGAGAGTTTACCATAGAGGAGTTGCTTAGGGATTCTTGACTCCTCCATTCATCTGATGTGCCCCATCCAGAGAAGCTGGGCTTTCAGAATCATGGCTTTGATGCTCGTGGTTCCTGCTCTGTCCAGGATTTCCAGGTTCATAACTCTGTCCTGCCATTAAATGTGCAGTATTGACCTCAGGCTCTGTGTGTGGAAGCGCTCCAGCAGTTTTATATGTTTTTGGTACAAGGTCCAGGTTTCACAGCTGTACTGGAGACTGGTCAGGATTACAGCCTTGTATGCTTTCAGTTTAGTGGACTGTCAGATATTGTGCTGATTAAACACACACACTCTCAGACATCCTAGTGCCTGGGGCTGGCCTGGCAGATTCTGGCATTGATTTCTTTGTCAAAGGAACCATCATTGGCTATCACACTACCAAGGTACTTGAACTCCTCTACTGTTTTTAACCCTGTTCCTTCAATAAAGATTGAAGCAGAGAGAGCAGCAGATCCTGGAGCAGGTTGAAACAGTACTTGGGTCTTTCCTAGGCTGATGGTCAAACCAAAGAGGTGAGTGGCAGCAGCAAACTTGCTGACGATGAGCTGGAGATCAGATTCCTTGTGTGCCATAAGTGAACAGTTGTCAGCAAAAAAGGCTTCAAGGATGAGCCTCTCAAGTGTCGTGGTTTTAGCATTCAGACGACAAAGGTTGAAAAGTGACCCATCAAGTCTGTATTTTATGTAGACTCCATGGTCCAGATCCCTAACTGCATGGCTGAGGACGCATGTGAAAAAGAGGTTGGATAACACTGGGGCCAGCATGCACCCTTGCTTTACACCATTAGATATCTCAAATGGATCTGAGGACTCGTCATTTGAAAGAACAAAGCCAGTCATGTAATTGTGGAACAGGCGTATGAGGTTAAAGAATCTTCTTGGGCAACCAAGTTTTGACAGGATAATCCACAGGGCTTCTCTGTTGATGGTGTCAAACACCTTGGTCAGGTCTATAAAGACAGTGTACAGATCCAAGTTCTGCTCTATGCACTTTTCCTGGACCTGTTGAACAGCGACGATCATGTCAATGGTGCTGCGGCCTGGGGAAAAACCACACTGTGTCTCTGGTAGGTTCTCCTCTGAGATGCTGGTGATCAGACAGTTGAGGATGACCTGAGCCAAGATCTTCCCAGCAGTGCAGAGAAGGGAGATGCCCCAGTAATTTCCACAGTCAGCTTTGTTACCCTTGTTCTTGAAGAGTGAGATGATTGTGGCATCCTTAAAGTCTTTGGGCATGTCTTCTTCTTCCCAGATGCTGACTGAGATGTTGTGAAAGGCTTCAAGTGACACTGGTCCCGCCGCTTTGAAAATTTCAGAAGGAATGCTATCCATCCCAGGGGCTTTGCCAGAGCTGGTCTGGCTGATTGCCTTTTTGACCTCATCCAATGTTGGGGGCAGGACAAGATTGTCTATGGTGGGTTTCTGAGGGATCTTCTTCTAGGGCCACAGGGTCGACAATGGAGGGTCTGTTGAGAAGGTTGCTGAAGTGCTCTCTCCACCTATTGTTGATGCTGTTCTTCTCCCTCAGAAGGGTCATGCCTTCTGCAGACAGGACAGGTGTAACACTTGGCTTTGAAGGTCCATATATAGCTTTGATAGCACTGAAGAACATCTTGGAGTTCTTGATGTCAGCATAGTATTGGACTTCATCAGCTTTACTCTCCCACCACTAATCTTGCATTTTGCGAAGCACTGTTTGCACCTGGTTCTGAAGGTATTTGAAATGATCATGTTTGGAAATTGAGGACTGATCATTTTGCCGTAGCAGAAATGTGTTCTGTTTTTCCTGTCAGATTTTCATGATGTCTTCATCATTTTCATCAAACCAGTCTTGGTGAACTCTCCTTTTTAGTCCTAGTGTTGACTTGGCTGACTCCGTCACCAGGGTTTTGAACTGGTCCCACTTTTGTGTTGGGTTTCCAGTCAGAGGTCCATGGGACATCAGCATTTCATCAAGGCAGGCTGCGAATTTCTCATGGTGACCAGTATGTTGCAGTTTCCTGATGTTGAAGGAGGGTCTGACAACCTTGAGCTTTTTGTGGGGCAGTGGTGTGATGTGCACCATAAGGACTGATCTGACGAGTCTCTGATCAGTCCAGCACTCAGCTCCCCGCATGGCTCTGGTGATCTTAACATCTCGAATGTCCCACCTGGGACTGATGACATAGTCAATCAGGTGCCACTGTTTTGATCTTGGGTGCATCCATGTGGTCTTGTATTTATTGGCTTGCCTGAAGAGAGTGTTGGTAATTGTCAGGTTGTTTTCTGCACACAAGCTCAGCAGAAGGCGGCCATTGAAATTCATATTACCAGCACCATGATGCCCCAGCACCCCTTTTCAGGTCTTACAGTCTTTGCCGACCCTGGCGTTGAAGTCACCCAACAGGAGAAGCTTGTCACTAGGAGGAGTTGCTTTCACAAGATGGTCAAGGTCCTCATAGAAACTTTATTTCGCTTTGTCACTGCTAGTCAGTGTGGGGGTGTAAGTGCTGATGACTGTAACATGGTGAGAGCTGTTGAGGGGGAAGCAGAGCTTGATCAGATGCTCACATATGCAAGTTGGTAGGTCAAGAAGCTGGTGCAGAAGTGATGTCTTGACGGCAAATCCCACTCCATGGATTCTGTCTTCATTTTCTGGCCTGCCTTTCCAGAAGAAGGTGTAACCTCCTTTTGGTTTGCGGATGGATCCTTCCTCTGACAGTCTGGTCTTGCTTAGGGCAGATATGTCAATGTTATAAAGTGCCAGTTCTCTTTCTATGAGGACTGTTCTTCTCTCAGGCCTCATAGCATTCTGCCTGTCCAAGAGGGTGCGAACATTCCTTGCTGCAAATATCATCCTTCTTTCCACTGTTTTTTGACCACTGTGAGGGTGAACCTGCCAGCTGCGGCATGCTGGCCATTTTGGTTGTGACAAGCAATATTTGGGACACCTTTTCTAGTCCCCTCCCTCATTTTGAAGGTGAGCAGTGCTGTTCCTAAAAAGGCCTGCTCAATCTCCTGGGATGCTGCCAAACTCCTCTGTCATCCCAGGGTCAGAGTCGAGCGACTGAAGTCCACAGGCCGCCTACATGCAGGTTTGGAGCTACAACTCCCAGTGGTCACCTCCACCTGTCACTTCACCCCCTGCCATCTCCGTAGGACTTTGAGGTAGACAGAAGTGATGAGAATGTGCAAAGAACCTGTGTGGGAGAATGTTTAAAGTGGAAAACCCATTGCACAGGGGCAGTTCCACTCTCTCGACCTCAGAAGCCTGGTTCCAGTGGTACAAAACGTCATCACGGCTGGGACTTCCTAGGCTGCAGTGGATGGCCATGCTGTCTTTGGTTGTCTTGTCATGCCCTTCGCTCTCCACAGAACATTGCAGAACCGCCTTTCTGGTCGTAGGATTTTGCTGTTGATCTCATCCTCTCAGTCCACCGGGGCCGACTTTGCATGCTGGGATAGGCAATTCCTATCTCACAGCAGGTTTCATACTTCCCGGCTACCCTCACCTAATTTAGACTGCCTGTTGAAGTGGTTTATCAGGGTGTGGCTGCTGCATGCTACAGTTTCTTGGAGCCACAGGTGAGAGCTAGGTGCCAGGTGGGGACCAAAGGTGCACGAACTGCCCTGAAGAGACATGACAGTCCCCACACCAGAGGTGCTACTCCTCCCTGGACACCCCATACACACCTGATTCTGAATACCTTCAGTAAAATGCCCTCCAGGTTATGTCTACTCTAGCCCCCTCCTTTAGAAAGGGGGATGCTAATGAGACACTTCGGGATATGTTAATGAAGCACTGCAATGAATATGTGTGGGAGAGTTGGCACATTCAGGGTGGTGGGGGTGGCTGTTGGTGGCTGGGACAGTGTGTCCTGCCAGACGCTGGTGACAGCATCATGACGGCACATGAGATGGTCCCAAGCTTATGGCAAACATTGCACATCAGCCCTGAGCTGGTGCTCCAAGGGGCCATGGATGTCCTTCAGGATGGCAACATACTTCTGCATGAGGTCCTTGTGGGCACTCCAATGACTTCTCTGGGTGGAGGGACTGCCTGGTGGGGTGGTGGGGATGGCCCAGCTCTCAGACTATTTAGGGCCAAATGTGAGGAAGAGAAGGAGGACAGATGGTGAGTCATTCATGCAGCACAGCTCCTGAGGCCATGCCCCCCACCATGAGCATGACCAACATCCTCTAGGCCAAGGCATGGGGATATCCTGAGATCAAAGTCTTGCGTGGCCTGCACGACAAGTCCTGCTGCACATGGGCTCTACATTGCCTCCAGGACCATGCTGACTGCTGCAACCCCTCTGCTGCTTGGTGGTCTAGTGGTCAAGGGAGATGTCCAGCCACAGAGGGGCCCCTAAAGGATAGTGCGTGGGCCAAAAGCAGCCTAGCCCTCCTTGGGGCCACTCACACACCTGCAGCTTGCAGCACTGCCCATGGGAGTTGGTGCTGCTTCTTGCCTGTGGGCATGCCCATGTGCTGGGTGCCACGTTCCTCAGTGTGTCTGGGGTCAGGCAGGTGCCTTTGTGGCTAGCCCACTTTAGCCATGGCACATGATGGGAAAGCCACCCCCCTTCCCACCCAGGGCCTGAGGATCATCCAGACTCCTGTGAGCCTGGCAGCAGGATGCTGCCTGTGTCCGGGGGGCTGTTTGCTGGGTCCAGGTGGCACACACTGCTGCTGCACATGGTTCAAAATGCTGGGACCACAGCGCGAGGTCCTGACTGCACTGGCTGAGTGATGCTCACAACATGCCCTGTCTGCACCCACCTCCCATGCCCTCGGGTGTGTGAAGTGCGAGTTACGAAGTGGAGGGACCCTTGCCTAGCTCTGAGGATGCCCGGAAGGTAGCCAAGGTGCTGGGCACTGGGTCCAAAACAAAGACAAGGCTGCTGGCCTCTGAGTCTGGCTCCAGTGGGGGTTGGGGCTCAGCTGTCATCTCCCTCCTCTGAAGGCTCCTGCTGTGCTGGGGAAGACTTGAGCCCTCAGAGAAGGAGAAGGTGTCCTTCCCTCAAGATACTGTGCAGCTTCCTGTAGTAGGGGCATGATGGTGGTCCTTCCCCTGTACACCGGGATGCATCCTGGGCCCGTAACTACCCCTGCCTGGACTCTCATACTTTGACCCTCACTTGCTTGAGGGTGCAGCTGGGGTGGCCCCATTTGACCAGAGTGGTGGGCACATGGCCAGAGATTTTGGCATTTTGCCACCTGGCCCAGGGTCTTGAGGAGTTTTGTTTTCAGCCAGAGATCCAGGAAGCCCTCAATCTCTGGGCCAGACCAGGAAGGGCTCCACCTCTTGGAGCTTTGGGGAGGGTCCTGGGACCCATGGGGCTGCTCTTGTGGAAGCCTGGGGGGTCTCATGCTCCCTTCTGCTCTGGGGCAACACCGGCTAGCAAGATTTGGCTGTGAGGACATTTTCACAGCAACTTGTAGATCTGTTGCTCACATAGTCTCAGCTTCCTTCCATGGGGTTTCCTGGTCTCCCCGTACTTTTAAGAAAGGCTGGAGGTAGGCACAATAGAGTGTTGATTGCTGTGGACACAATGTCCACTGGGGTACCTGTGCAGCATCCCAGAGGCCTTTTCTGTCAACCTCCAGCCTCCCCGGAACATCTAGACCATGGATTCTCAACAGATCTCTGTCAACAGCAACATTCTTTCTTGAGGTAAGCCAGCTACAGCTGTCAAAAGAATGCGCTTCACAATCTGGACCCTCTGGATGAACGTTTTGTCGACAAAACCCTGCAATCTTTACATAGCCTGCAAGACTTCTGGTTATTCATTTAAAAGGTAATTTTTACCTTTTTCTAAAAAAAAAAGATCAGGCAGGACTTCAGCATACCACCAATACCATAGAAAGCACCCTACCAAGTCATTAAGCTGTTGGACTTCTTTGAGGGCTAGAGAACCAGGGTGAAATGTGGGTCCACTGAAGTCAATGTGAAATTCCCAAAATTGTACTCCAAGATGAGCTTTCCCTGGCCCCCATTGAAGGCATGTAGGTGTTGAATCTTTGAAAAAGAAACTTTTTATTCCAAGCAGTTAGTAAGAGATGTCAATGAACATCAACAAAAGCAAAGGGATTCACTCACCCACCTGTGCAGGGAGGTATCAGTTATCGCTCCACACTTGATTGTGAATTCCCACAGGTAGGGTGAACAGGTGGCAATGGTATCCAAGGGGACATCTGCCTTAAACAGTGCAGAGCTTCACAGAAGCATCTCCAAGGGGGCACCATCAACATCAGATATTCCCACTATAGTAGCCTTCACATTCAATGCAGTCTTCATATCCTAAATCAAAAGAATTCTATAAACATAATGTAGAAAATTACAGGAGACCGAAGTCAAAGTTAATCTAACAAACTTTTACCAAGCAATCCTGTGGCACCTTAGAGACTAACAAATTTATTAGGTAATGATGAAGTGGGTTTTACCCACAAAACTGATAAATTTGTTAATCTCTGAGATGTCACAGGACTGCTTGTTGTTTGTGAAATCACAGACTAACACGGCTACCCCCTTAAAACTATGCCAGGCAGGTTAGTCTGAAAATGTCCTTAAAATGACTTACTTAGCTACTGTAAAGTGTTCCAGACAATGGACCACCTCCCTTAAAAGCAAGCCCTTTTTGTTTTTTCTCCCTTCAGTCTGAGTCCTCAACCAATCTCCACCTCATCCCGTCCCCAAAGACATTTAGAAATTTCACTGTGCCACAAAAAACTCAACTTTGAAAATTCCTCAGACTCCTCTTGCTGTACGTCACAAGCTACCCCTTTGAAAACTGATCTCTTAATGAATGGGAAGGAGTCACACAGTGGTAGAGACTGGTAGAGTGGTGGGTCTGTCCCATGAAAGCTCATCACCTAATACATTATTTTGTTAGTCTTAAAAGCGCTACATGACTGCTTTTTTGTTTTGATAGTATACAGACTAACAAGGCTAGCTGTCTGTCACTATTAGGATAGCGCCATGGTGTTTCCAGTTCATGTCTTTCCTCTCCTATTGGGGTTATGACAAGATCCATCTACATTTTGCCTCATTAGCGGATGGAAGAACAGCAGTTTCAACATTCTAACTACAGAACTTGACTTCACAGTACAGACTCCTATAAAGTACATATTAAATAGCCTTTAGTTTCTTGTTGTAGTTAATTTAAATTTGTAACTCATTCTGGCAGAAAATACGCTTCCTGGCCAATAATTAAAAACTAGATTTCAAACTACCAGGACGGGAGATTCACTTATATTATATTTAAAATGAGTACAACCTAATGCTAATGCTGATGGACTGAAAGAAGATTTACAGTTTCTGTAAGTATAATGACAGCACTGATGAGACCGCAAGAATAAGGAATACTCATTTAATCAAAGCACCAATTTTATTCACTAAGTAAGGAAAAAATTACTGTAAGATCTAAGGGGAAGAGATAGCAAGGTTATCTCAGCTGAAAAAGAAAAGCTCATATTAAAGCTAATAAAGCCGGGAGTTGATTCTGTCTTTGGATACTAACATTTCCACAGACTGCGTCTTGGAAACTTGGTTACTGAACCTCCCTATACTGAAATGAAAGATCATGCCTAATGTGTTTTCTGGCCATCAGATTAAAGATTCTATGCCCCAGATTTTTGCTTCTTTCTTATGTCACTCAGATTACCTTGAAACAAACAAGCAAGCAAGCAAGCAAACAAACAAAAAACTCCAAACTCTAAAAAGGGTTTTGGAGTTTTCCCATAATCTCTTTTTATTCTTATTGTTCCATCCTTCAGTCTTCAGTATGGTTTTTGGATATGACCAGTGATTCTTCTTCCAGTGATTGCTCATGTCCATTCCCAGTTGGGTGCATGCACAGTCGCCAGAAGCTTTTTGCCCTAGCCAATAGCCACAGTGTCAGTGCAGTGCTCCCTGGAGTGATGCCAATATGGCAACCAATATATGCACTGCCAGACCCCCTTCCTCCTGTTCATTTCCTTCGTGCTGCACTGCCTGTCATTGGAGCTGTTGCTTTCTCTGTTCCATTCTTTAGCTAGTAGCCTATTATAGTGTAAATAGTTCTTGAAGAAATAGCTCCTTAGGAGAGTGGTCCAAAACTTGGGGGTGCAAACGGAGGAGTTCTGGGGTGAAATGGACCCTGCCACGGACATTTTGTCTTCTGCAGGCCTCACCAGGGTGGCTCTGCCCATAATCAAAACAATTGCCACTAAGGCTAAAATAGTTTGGCAAACCCCTGCTTCCACCCTTCCTGTGGCCCATAGAAATGAGAGATGGTACTTTGTCCCTTCCCAGGGCAATGAACATTTGTTCATGCACCCCCCACCTGACTCCTTGATAGTGGACACTGCCATCCATAGAGACAGCAAAGGGCTCCAGAGTCTCTCCCCAAAAAGTAGAGAAGCTAAATGCTTGGAACTCTGTGGGAGGAAGGTATATTCAATGGGAGGGTTGCAATTAAGAATTGCAAATCGGCAGGCTATGGTTAGCAGGTATGCTTATAACACAGTCAGAGCCCTGTTTAGGTTCTCTGAGATGGTGCCACCCAAAACCAAGCAGGACTTCACAGCCATGGTGGAGGAAAACAAACTGATTTCAAGAGCGGCCCTGCAAGCAACACTGGATGCTGCGGATGCTGCCACAAGGGTTATGGCCTCCGGAGTGGCAGTGCGCAGGGGAGCTTGGCTGCAGGTTTCTGGCCTGCCTCATGAGGTCCAGCAGACAATCCGAGACCTCTCCTTTGATGGCCCTACCCTATTTTCAGATAAGTCAGATAAAAGATTGCATAGTCTGAAAGACTCTAGGGCCACCCTCCTCTCCTTGGGCCTGCATATACCTGCCAACCAATGCTGGCATTTTAACCCCTGTCCTCAGAAAAGACAGTTTCCATAGCCATAAAGGGATGGCTGTAGAAGGCAGAACAGGACAGGTAGGCGCTGTTCAGGCCAACAACCTCAAGGTCACCAATAGGGCCCACAGAGACCCAAGCCTCAGTTGTGATGGCAGGGTCGGGAGTGTTAAGTCAATCTCACCCACTCCAGCATCCCTACTTTTTCTGTTTTGCCTATCCCCCTTTTACCATACGTGGTGCAGCATCACCACAGACTAGTGGTTCCAGTGTATGGTAGAGAGGGGATATGCTATTCAGTTCTCTTAGTATCACCCTTCCCAAGCCCCTTCCCTGTGCCTCTTCAGGGACCCCTCTCACGAGGTCCTTTTATGGCAGGAATTGCAATCCCTCCTGGGTTCTGGAGCCATAGAATAAGTTCTTCTCAGGTTCAGGGGACAGGAGTTTTATTCCCAGTATTTCCTAATTCTGAACCCAAAGCAGGGCTTAACACCCATCCTGGACCTAAGAGGTCTCAACGAGTTTGTGAAAAAGATAAAATTTCATATGATGTCCCCGGGTCTTATACTCACAATGTTGGAGTGGGGGGGAATGGTTCATGACTCTCGACTTACAGGACGCATATTTCCATATTTCAATCTACCCTCCTCACAGGAGGTTTCTCAGGTTCATGGCAGATGGGGACCATTATCAGTTCACAGTCCACCTTTCAGTCTGTCTGCGGTCCCAAAGGTCTTCATTGCCACTAAGGCTAAAATAGTTTGGCAAACCCCTGCTTCCACCCTTTCTGTGGCCCATAGAAATGAGAGTAGTAGCAGCACACCTACACAGGCAAGGGGTGCAGCTGTTCCTGTACCTGGATGACTGCTTAGTCAAGGGTTTTTTCAGGAAACAGGTGATTCAGCATGTAATTAAGGAACAAGTAGTTAAAGAAATCATCTGCAAACACCTGGAAGGTAGTAAGGTGATAGGGAACAGCCAGCATGGATTTGTAAAGAACAAATCATGTCAAACCAATCTGATAGCTTCCTTTGATAGGGTAATGAGCCTTGTGGATAAGGAGAAGTGGTGGATGTAGTATACCTAGACTTTAGTAAGGCATTTGATATGGTCTTGCATGATATTCTTATCAATAAACTAGGCAAATACAACTTAGATGGGGCTACTATAAGGTGGGTACAAAACTGGCTGGAAAACCATACTCAGAGAGTAGATATTAATGGTTCTTGATCCTGCTGGACAAGTATAACAAGTGGGGTTCCACAGGGGTCTGTTTTGGGACCGGTTCTGTTCAATATCTTCATCGATGATCTAAATATTAGCATAGAAAGTACGCTTATCAAGTTTGCAGATGATACCAAGCTAGGAGGGGTTGCAACTGCTTGGAAGACAGGGTCAAAATTCAAAATGATGTGGACAAATTGGAGAAATGGTCTGAAGTTAACAGGATGAAGTTTAATAAAGACAAATGCAAAGTGCTCCACTTAGGAAGGAACAATCAGTTTCATACATAGGCCGTGTCTACACTAGCCCCAAACTTTGAAATGGCCACACAAATGGCCATTTCGAAGTTTACTAATGAAGTGCTGAAATGCATATTCAGTGCTTCATTAGCATGCAGGCAGCCACGACACTTCGAAATTGACTCGCCTCGCCGCCACGCGGCTCGTCCCAACAGGGCTCTTTTTTGAAAGGACCCCGCCTACTTCGAAGTCCCCTTATTCCCATCAGCTCATGGGAATAAGGGGACTTCGAAGTATGTAGGGTCCTTTCGAAAAGGAGCCCTGTCGGGACGAGACGTGCGGCGGCGAGGTGCATCAATTTCGAAGTGCCGTGGCCGTCCGCATGCTAATGAAGTGCTGAATATGCATTTCAGTGCTTCATTAGTAAACTTCGAAATGGCCATTTGCGTGGCCATTTCGAAGTTTGGGGCTAGTGTAGACGTAGCCATACAGAATGGCAAGCGACTGTCTAGGAAGGAGCATGGCTGAAAGGGATCTAGGAGTTATAGTAGACCACCAGCTAAATATGCTAAATATGAATCAACAGTGTGATGTTGTTGCAAAAAAAATCAAACATGATTCTAGGATGAATTAATAGATGTGTTGTGAGCAAGACATGAGAAATCATTCTTCTGCTCTACTCTGCACTGGTTAGGCCTCAGTTGGAGTATTGTGTCCAGTTCTGGGCACCGCATTTCAAGAAAGATGTGGAGAAATTGGAAAGGGTCCAAAAAAGAGCAACAAGAATGATCAAAGGTCGAGAGAACATGACCTATGAAGAAAGGCTGAAAGAACTGGGCTTGTTTAGTTTGGAAAAAAGAAGATGGGGCGGGGGCGGGGGGGGACATAATAGTAGTTTTCAGGTGTCTAAAAGGGTGCCATAAGGTGGAGGGAGAAAACTTGTTCTTCTTGTCCTCTGAGGATAGAATAAGAAGCAATGGCCTTAAACTGCAACAAGGGATGTTTAGGTTGGACATTAGGAAAAAGTTCCTAATTATCTGGGTGGTCAAACACTGGAATAAATTGCCTAGGGAGGTTGTGGAATCTCCACCTCTGGAGATATTTAAGAACAAGTTAGATAAATGTCTATCAGGCATGGTCTAAATAGTACTTGATCCTGCCATGAGGGCAGGGGGCTGGACTCGGTGACCTCTCTAGGTCTCTTCCAGTCCTAGTATTCTATGATTCTATGTACAGTTGATCCGTCAAACCTTCGTAAGCCTCATTCTCTTGATCAATGAGGTAAAGTCATTGTTGGTCCCATCTCAGTCAATAGAGTTTGTAGGGGCACAACTGGATGCCATGGGTGCTAGGGCATTCCTGCTGGGTGACAGATTCTGGGCCATTATCCAAGACATCCTGGCAGTTCCCACTATGATGGCCTGGTGCTGCCTGCATTTCCTGGGTCACGTGGCAGCGTGCACCTTCATGTTACAGTACGTCAGGTTAAGGATGCCCCCTCTACAGATGTGGTTGTAATCAGTGTATCACCTTGTTAGAGACAGTTTAGACTTGGTGGTTACAGTGCTGACACAAACTTTGTCAACCCTGCACTGGTGGTTAGACGAGGGGGTCATCCACACAGGAGTCCCCTTTGCTCCTCAGCAGCCCTCAGTTTCCCTAGTAACTGATGCTTCGGACTGGGGTCTGGGGAGTGCACCTGGGTTGGCTACGAACCCTGACTTTTTGGAGTGTCAGACCTTTGGCTCCACATAAATGTGAGGGAGCTCAGGGCCATCAGACTAGCATATGTGACATTCAAGGTCAATCTGGTGGGACACTATGTGTCAGTTAGCACAGACAACACTACAGCAATGTACTATATTAACAAACGGCGGGAGGGGGTGCATACTCCTATCCCCTGTGCCACGAGGCCATTATGCTCTGGGACTTCTGCATATAGCACAGTACCATGCTGCAGGCCCTTTATCTGCCAGGTGTGCACAATTCACTGGCGGACCAACTCAGCAGGTCCTTTATGGATCATGAGTGGTCTCTCTACCCGGAGGTCATTCATTCTATTTTCCGGAAGTGGGGATACCCCCATGTGGACCTGTTCGCCTCCCACCTCAATGTGAAAAGTGGGACATTTTGCTCCTACTGCAATCAGAGTCCGGAGTCCTGGTCAGATGAATTCAGTATGCCCTGGTTGGGCAGGCTGATGTACGTGTTCCCTCTAATTCTGTTAGTTCACAGGCTCCTCCTTAAGATTCGCTCAGAAGGGGCACTGGTCATCTTGGTGGCACTGGCATGGGCCTGTCAGCCCTGGTACTTGAACCTTCTGCACCTTTCGATCCTCAAGCCAATGACCTTGCCTGTCTGGCTGGACCTGCTGATGACACAGCAAGAGGGGAGACTGCAACATCCCAGCCTTCAGTCGCTGCACCTCCCAGCATGGATGCTCCGAGCTGGCCTGTTCAGATCCCACAAAGGAAATATTGTTAAATAGTAGAAAACCCTCCATGAGGGTGACTTATTTGGCTAAGTGGAAAAGATTTTCAGTGTGGGTGTCTCACAGAGGACTATCTCCCTTGCAAGCCCCCATCCTGTTGATTTTAGACTACCTATGGGGTCTGGTACAGGAGGGCTTGTTTCTCTCCTTGGTTAAGGTGCACTTAGCTGCTATCTCAGCCTTTCACCCAGATCACTGAACATCTTCTGTTTTCTCAGACCCCATAGTCAAAAGGTTTCTGAAAGGTTTAGAAAGAGTCAAGCCCCAGGTTTGGGCACCACTGCCCCTGTGGGATTTCAAGTTGGTGTTAGCCAAGCTTATGTGGGCCCCTTGTGAACCCCTGGCTACCTGCTGTCTACTGTTTCTGAGTTACAAAACAGCACTTTTGGTGACAATCACCTCAGAGAGGGGGGTATCTGAGTTGAGGGAACTTTCAGTGGACCCTTTATACAATGTTTCACAAGTATAAGATTAGGCTGAGACCTCACCCTGCATTTTTGCCTAAGGTGGTCTCCACGTTTCATGTTAACCAAGACATTTCCCTACCAGTACTTTATCCAAAGCCCCATGCCTCCCTGAGGGAGCAATGTTTACATGCCTTGGATGTTAGAAGGGTACTAGCCTTCTATATGGATAGGACTAGGCCCTTTACAAGAATGCAGCAACTCTTTGTGGCAGTTTCTGCTAGGTTGCAGGGCCTTCCGGTCTCCTCCCAGTGGATTTCCTCCTGGATAGTGACGTGCATCAAGGAGCATTACAAGCCCGTGGGGGTTTCTCTCCCTCTGGTTAGGGCAAACTCCACAAGAGTGCAGGCTTTGCCTGCAGTGTATTTGGTGCAGGTGCCTACCCAGGACATCTGTGGGGTGGCAACCTGGTCTTCAATTCATACATTTACAGCACATTACTCTTTGATGTAGCACACACAGGAAGACGCTGCAGTGGGGAGGGCTGTCCTGAAGTCCATTCAGGGCTCCGACCCCACCTCCTAGGCATTGACTTGTATTCACCCAACTTGGAATGGACATGACCAATCACTCAAAGAAGAAAAGACAGTTACCTGTTCTGTAACTGGTGCTCTTCCAGATGTGTTGCTCATGGCCATTGCAAAACCCTCCCACCTTCTCTACTGTTGGAGTAGCTGGCAAGAATGAATTGAACATATGTGTGTGTATGTGTTGGGGGGAGCGTCGGGTGGTGCATATATTGGTCACCATATTAGTGCCACTCCACCCTATGGCTGCTGGCTAGGGCAAAAAGCACCTGCACACACCCAACTTGGAATGGACATGAGCAACACATCTTGGAGAACACCGGTTACAGAACAGGAAACTGTCTTTTTTTTTTGAGCCGGTACTTGCTGGTGCTGAGTAGCAGATCTTGGCAGTGCCAGCCACAGGATTGGCTGGAGATTGGGGATTGAGGGCAGGGGGCAAGCTGAGTACCATCTCCTCTTTTATTTCTTTTTTCTTTCTTATAAAAAAAAACTGGATATAACACTACAAATATAATTTTCTTTTTATTAATCATGTCCTATTGTGTTAGGCACTGTACAAATCTAAACAGATAAGAGTCAGAATCTATATAGACGAAAGAGCTAGAAGGGCTATGGTTACACTAGAAGCATCTGTCGACAGACGTTTCTGTTGGAAGTGATTTTCCAACAAAATATCTGTCGACAGAGCGTAGCCATACACTGAAACAGATCAAAAGAGTGATCCACTCTCTCGACAGAGCACGGCCAGACTGCCCAGCACTCTCTCAACAGAACAGTGGGCTGGAAGCTCAGCAAACAGGGCTACCCAGTGAGCTGGAAGCCCTGTCTGTTGACAGGTGGACCCCAGAGCATCCACACAGCCTTTTTGTTGACAGGATCTGTTGACAAAAGCACTCTTCCTCATCTGGGAGAGGCAGAAGGATGTCAGTGAAAGTACTGACTTTTGTGAGTGGATACTCCACCAGTTTTGTCAACAAAACTCTCTAGTGTAGCCATAGCAAGCTGGTCAAGGAATAAAACACATAGGCAAAATACATCTGCAGAGGAAACAATGTGACAGCAGCACAGGTCATATTGAAGACACTTGATTAAGGGTTTACTTATCGGGAGCTGGGATAAATGGAAAGAAAATGGAGAGGAAAAGGGTGTAAGGGAGACAGGGTAGAGCACAAATGAGTAAGAAGGCCAGCTGAAAAATGGCACTGGAGTGAAAAGATGGTGAGAGAGGAGAGGGAGAGAAGATTGGAACAGTCAGCACAGGGCACATAATCAAAACTATTGGAAGCTCTTTGAATGTCTAGAGGTGCCTATTAGAGCTGCTTCTATCAGCTGGAGTCCCTGTCTGGCTCCCCTCCACAGTTTTCCCCCCAAGACCACGTGAAGGAGGGCAGAGGAAGCACTAGCTGGGGCCAAAGCATGTATGTGTTCTGGGTGCATTTGAATCCACTCTCCCCCACTACAGCAATCCCCTGCTTTGGCTGATTGTGCTCCTACCTTCTGGACTCCCGAGTAATGATAGTCTGTGGCACTTAGGCCCATGTGGTCCTTATGTGTATTTTAGAAGGAATGCTGCAATGCCACAATGTCCATTAGTGACTTTGTTAGCACTATTTATTTCATGTGGGAGGTTCTCAGATACTCTGGGGATGTGCAGCAGTGTATGATAGACGAAAAGATGGATAGATACATAGACACAAACTCAGTGGGTGCTCTGGGGTTGGAGCATCCCTGCAAAAATAATAGCGGGTACTCAGAACCCACTGGCCACAGCTGTTTCTCAACCCCTCTGTTGGATGGAGGGCACTGCTGTCAAACAGATGATGTTGGTGGTAGGGGACACAGAAAAAGGCAGGGCAAAGGCGGGGCCTTGAACAGAGGGCAGAATGAGGTTTGGCCTTGGGGTGAAGTGTGGATTAGGCACCCCCAACAAAAAGGATAAGTCAGTGCCAAGAGTTAGATAATTTTAACAGCACAGCATGTCAAACTTGGCGGACATTTTCAGATAAGATGAAATGGGACAGGGTAATATAACTTTCTCATCATTTTCTGCCCCACTATTTCCTGTCTGGCACCCACGATATTGTCAGAGGGCTGCTGCATTACATGGTAATTTGTACTTAAAATCCTTGACAGGGTCAAGCCATCAGGGATAGAAGATTCCAAATGCTGTCAGACTAGTTTACCAAAAAGGTGTTAATTTATCACCCAAAGAACGTAGCAAATGGGCAGACAAGGCTGAAGGGGCAGGCAAAGAGACCGACAGTAAGGAAGAAATATTAGATACTATTATAAAGCTGCAAAACTTTTCTCCCTGAAAGGAATAAGCATAATACTTGTATTGCACAGGCCATCAGGGCTCCTTTCCTATTGTCTCATTTTGTGGTAGTTTTTCAGTTTAGCCCTAACCTCCCTATAGGTGCTGGAGTTAGCTGAGTAAAGGGCAATGCTGTTGCCATGGTACCCAAAGGCAACTGCCATCAGGATCCATGCTGAGGAAGCCCTCACAAAATATTGCATCAAACCAGTGAGCCCCCATGCGTAAAGCCAAAAAAGGAAGAGGAGAGTATTTTCCACTGATCCAGGCAATCCCACACACACACTTTGTTGCGTTTGTCATGAAAGTGTCATTTAGGGTCTTGCTTGAGAATAGCTCTACCCTAGCCAAATGTGTGCCTGGCAGTAATACCATTAGAAGACACCAGGACAGAAAGCAGTGACGTCTAAGAGCATAATCTTTTGTAAGAATTATTCAGGGCCTGATGCTGGCCTTACGATTTCAAAGCTTAAAAGAGAGAGAGAAAGAGAGAGCGAGAGAGATGGGTCTCTTTAAAACACGGATAAAAAATTGAGTAGGTTGTTATTTTATGAGATAGCCCATCCCTAATGTATAATAATGGGCTGCTCTATGTATGTCACCAGAATTGCTGCATGCCCATTACTTAATATGACGTAAAGTTGGTTGAGGAGGACAGCCATTAGCGAGAGACAGAGATCACAGAGCCCAGTTTAAAAGTCTATTTTTCTTACAACTCTCCTTTCATCTCTTTTCCTTATGTTTTCTATTTTTCCCTACTGCTGCAAAGAGAGATGATGAAAGAACATTCTATGGAACCCTGGGCAATCATTTTTTTTTTGTTTGGGTAATTTCCTTGTGTACCAACAAAAAACCCAACCCTTAAAGTAGCTGGTGGTTCAGATTTCCCAATTACCAGTGAACATTTTGGTATACTCATAATTACCCAAGAGGCAGATATTTCATTATGTCCACTTTAAAAATACTGGACTCTCTTGGGTAATCATGGGTGTAGATGCGCTCAGATGCTTTTTATGTCTCAAATGCTTTTTATAAAAAAAAAAAGATTTCATAAAAATAATTTGTCCCAGATGTGTTATTGAAGATGAATAGGCCAGTTGGTAAAATAAGAAAACCTCAGAGGTGTTAGTGATTTCTGCTTGGGGGATTGAATTTTATAGATATAGCAATAACCTACCAATTGCCTTCTAATTCTAATTGTTTGGGTTTGATTTCATTCCATAAATAGTAATACAATCTTAGTATTGAAGGACCACATATAATTGTCAAGACTAAGCAAAGGGCTTATTTTTTTAAAAAGAGTCACGCAAGAAATGACAAAACAAAAAAGCAGTAAAGTAGCACTTCAAAGACTAACAAAATAATGTATTAGGTGAGCTTTCGTGGGACAGACCCACTTCTTCAGACCATAGCCATACCAGAACAGACTCAATATTTAAGGCACAGAGAACCAAAAGTAGTAATCATGGTTGACAAATCAGAAAAAAAAATATCAAGGTGAGCAAATCAGACAGTAGAGGGGCCAGGGGATGGAGCGGGGATCCACGAATTAGATTAAGCCAAGTATGCAAAAGAGCATCTATAATGACCGAGAAAATTTGCATCCCGGTTCAAACCACATGTTAATGTGTCGAATTTGAATATAAAAGAGAATTCAGCAGCCTCTCTTTCAAGAATGTTGTGAACATTCCTCTTCAGTAAGATGCAGACTATTAAGTCATTAACAGAATGGCCCACTCCATTAAAATGTTGGCTGACCGGTTTGTGAATCAGGAGTGTTTTTATGTCTGTTTTGTGCCCATTAAGTCTTTCTCTAAGGCTACGTCTACACGTGCAGCCAACATCGAAATAGTCTATTTCGATGAATAACGTCTACACGTCCTCCAGGGCCAGCAACGTCGATGTTCAACTTCGACGTTGCTCAGCCCAACATCGAAATAGGCGCAGCAAGGGAACGTCTACACGTCAAAGTAGCACACATCGAAATAGGGATGCCAGGCACAGCTGCAGACAGGGTCACAGGGCGGACTCAACAGCCAGCCGCTCCCTTAAAGGGCCCCTCCCAGACACAGTTGCACTAAACAACACAAGATCCACAGAGCTGACAACTGGTTGCAGACCCTGTGCCTGCAGCATAGATCCCCAGCTGCCGCAGAAGCAGCCAGAAGCCCTGGGCTAAGGGCTGCTGCCCACGGTGACCATAGAGCCCCGCAGGGGCTGGAGAGAGAGCATCTCTCAACCCCCCAGCTGATGGCCGCCATGGAGGACCCAGCAA
This sequence comes from Carettochelys insculpta, assembly GCF_033958435.1. Classification (NCBI taxonomy): domain Eukaryota; kingdom Metazoa; phylum Chordata; order Testudines; family Carettochelyidae; genus Carettochelys; species Carettochelys insculpta. The sequence continues at coordinate 228,220,064 of NC_134138.1, forward strand.
TTTCGACGTTGCGGGACGCGGATCGTGTACACGGTCCCTACTTCGACGTTGAACGTCGAAGTAGGGCGCTATTCCTATCTCCTCATGAGGTTAGCGACTTCGACGTCTCGCCGCCTAACGTCGAAGTTAACTTCGAAATAGCGCCCGACGCGTGTAGACGCGACAGGCGCTATTTCGAAGTTGGTGCCGCTACTTCGAAGTAGCGTGCACGTGTAGATGCAGCTTAAGAGAGTTAGAAGTCTGTTCAATATACAAAGCATCTGGGCATTGTTGGCACATGATGGTAAAAATGATGTTAGTTGAGGAATATGAGAATGTGCCCGTGATTCTCTGACTAACTTGGTTAGGTCTAGTGATGGTATCTCCAGAATAGATATGTGGGCAAAGCTGGCCGTGGGATTTGCTGCAAGGAAAAGTTCCAGGACTGTTGTTCCTGAGGTATAGACTGTGGCTGTTGGTGAGAATCCTTCTAAGGTTGGGAGGTTGTCTGAAGGAGAGAACAGGCATGTCACCCAGGGCCTTCTGTAGTGTGGCATCCTGATTAAGGATAGTTTGTAGGTCTTTAATAATGCATTGCAGTGGTTTGAGTTCGGCGCTGTAGGTAATGACCAGTGTTGTTCTGTTCTTGGCTTTTTTGGGCCTATCTTGGAGCAGCTGGCCTCTGGGTATTCGTCTGGCCCTTTCGATTTGTTTTTTTATTTCTCCTGGTGGGTAATTCAGGTTTATGAATACTTAGTAAAGATCTTGTAGTTTTTCATCTCTGTCAGTTGGATCAGAGCGAATGCGATTGTACCTATGGGCTTGCTGTAAACAATGGATCTAGTTATGTGTGCAGGATGGAAGCTAGAAGCGTGTAGGCACGTATATGATCAGTGGGTTTCTGGTAGAGTGTGGTGCCGGTCAGGCCATCCTTGATTTGTACTGCGGTGTCCAGGAAATGTATCTCTCGCATGGAGTAATTGAGGCATAAGTTGATGGTGGGGTGCAGATTGTTAAAGTTGCTGTGGAATTCTTCTGGAGTCTCTGTACCATGGGTCCAAATTATAAAGAAGTCATCAAAGTATCTTAAGTAGAGGATGCTATACTTGTTTTGAGGACTTAGTCATAACCGTAACAGCTTAGTTTAAGATGAAAGCTGAGATTCAGAGAGGCACCAGTATAACATATGGACATGTACCTACTGTTTCTGAGCTCAGGTGCTCTAGTACATCTGTTGTCTTTGACTTGTGATTAAATTAAGGATTTCAGTCTTCAAAGATCATCAATTTGGTAACTTTCAGCAACACCAAATTCACTTTTGGAACTGAAAATGATAATTTACAAGCATATTATTTTGTTCCTTTCAGGGAAAACCACTGCAGAATGAGCATCATTAGGACAAAAACTTCACCAGGTCCCCCACTTGCAGAGTTCCTCTGATTTATTTTCTCACAGACAGGACTTTGTCTGGAGCTCCTAGAGGCACTGATGTTCTGTTAGTGCCCCTGTACCTTTGAGCGTCTGTTCGGGGGACTGTGGCTACGTCTACACGTGCACCCAACTTCGAAATAGCTTATTTCGATGTTGCGACATCGAAATAGGCTATTTCGATGAATAACGTCTACACGTCCTCCAGGGCTGGCAACGTCGATGTTCAACTTCGACGTTGCTCAGCCCAACATCAAAATAGGCACAGCGAGGGAACGTCTACACGCCAAAGTAGCACACATCGAAATAAGGGAGCCAGGCACAGCTGCAGACAGGGTCACGGGGCGGACTCAACAGCAAGTCGCTCCCTTAAAGGGCCCCTCCCAGACACACTTTCATTAAACAGTGCAAGATACACAGAGCCAACAACTAGTTGCAGACCCTGTATATGCAGCACGGACCCCCAGCTGCAGCAGCAGCAGCCAGAAGCCCTGGGCTAAGGGCTGCTGCCCACGGTGACCACAGAGCCCCGCAAGGGCTGGAGAGAGAGTATCTCTCAACCCCCCAGCTGATGGCCGCCATGGAGGACCCCGCTATTTCGATGTTGCGGGACGCGGATCGTCTACACGTCCCTACTTCGATGTTGAACGTCGAAGTAGGGCGCTATTCCCATCCCCTCATGGGGTTAGCGACTTCGACGTCTCGCCGCCTAACGTCGATTTCAACTTCGAAATAGCGCCCAACACGTGTAGACGTGACGGGCGCTATTTCGAAGTTACTGCCGCTACTTCGAAGTAGCGTGCACATGTAGACGCAGCTTGTATGTTCTCCAGTACATAAGTGGAAGCTTTCAAAAGAAAATGCAGATTAGGAATTTACATCCAGCTGTTTATGGTCATCTCCCAAGACTTGCTTCACACCATCCCATTCTCACAGGGCCTGGTTCTGTGTTTTAAAAGAGGGCAGGTTTCCCAACAAGCATAATTAAACTGGGCAATGGGTCAATTCCTGAATAAGGCAGGCAAGAACACATGCCCATCCACCTTTGGGGTGATTCTGGTTGAAGCACTGCTCACCATTCTGTTTGTCTTGAGACCTAAGACTGCAGGTAAGACCCCCTATTCTAAGCCTTCAGTCCTTTACTGTGCTCTAAAATTGAAAGTAGAGTATGGGGCAACGTTCCCTTTAATCACTTCCATCCATGCGCAGATATTTTCCATGTGCATGTACAATTTTGTTATGTGCACCCAAGCATGTATGAATGTGCACCACCAATAGAAACAAAAAAACTAACTATGGACACTCTGCTAATCTGCTGGAAGACATTTGGGACTCTCCTGAGTGGCTGTACAAGCTCACAGCTTACAGGAATCACTGGTATGGATCATATAGAACAGGATGAAAAATAGTAAAAGCAGATAATGACCTTCATTTTATGTACCTTTACTAAAATGGCTTAAACACATATTGTGTGGCCAAGACCTGTGCAGGTTTTTGAATTTAATATTTTCTATTGCATGTGTATAGGTAGTATATGCTGCTAAATTTTTACTATTTTTTTAAGACTCCCTTAGGAAATTTGCCAACAAGCTGAAGTAAGATCAGGCCACTATTGGTATAAATGAACCATTTAAAATCTATAATGCAAAGTGGCACAGAAAGGAAAGCGATTCTACAGTTCAAATTTCTTTGAACATAAAGTAACTATTTATTTGTTATCTGTGTAATCTGTCTGGATGCTTTCACCTGTGTGTGACCCTCGTCACTGCTGTATCTGAGTGCTGAGGTGAAATTTGCACGCATTGTTTCAATGTGTTTTCTATAAACTTGTCTTAAAAATAATCATACTTCTCTGAAGCATAGTTGGACTTTATAGCAGAGGGAGGGCAACTCTCCTGCAACTATCATATGCAAGATAATGGAAACTGTAACTAAACACAAGCATCCTCTATTATAAAGTGCAGTAGTCCCAGTGTTGGGACTATTTGCAATGGTTCACAAGAGTATTTCAATCATCTAAAACCTCATTGTTAGATCAATGTATTTCAGAAGACTGTAGCAGACCCTTGATGAGTGAGTCATTGTTTCACACACATATTTGAAGATACTGTAGAATAGTAGGCATCCTTCAGTCTGCATAGACTATGGATCGCGCCCTTTAAAGTTTCAATTGAGGACTTCATTTACAGCGTCTATTGTGACTATAAAGACCCACATGAGAGTGACAGTCCTTGCTGCATCTCTTGCAGAAGTAGTGGGTGTCTGGCAAGTCCTTATTGTGCTTTCTGTGTGCTCGCTTCTCCTCTGCTAGTTGTCTGATCTTCAACTCGCCCTTCTGAAGGCCCTTGTGTAACCCCTGCCTCCATCTGCTGCGGTCGTCTGCTAGTTCTTCCCAGTTGTCCAGCTCGATGTCTACCTCTCTGAGGTCTCTCTTGCAGACATCTTTGTAATGCAACTGGGGGCGTCCGGGAGGTCTTTTGCCAGAGGCTAGCTCACCATACAGGATGTCTTTTGGAATCCTTCCATCGTTCATCCCGTGGACATGGCCAAGCCAGCGGAGTCGACTCTGCCTGAGGAGGGTGTGCATGGTTGGGATTCCGGCTTGCTTGAGGACGGCAGTGTTGGTAACTCTGTCCTTCCATGATATTCCAAGGATGTGCCTGAGGCAGCGCAAGTGGAAGACGTTCAGCCTCTTCCTGGCGGGCATACAGGGTCCAAATCTCGCTGCCATAAAGAGGGTGCTGAGGATGCAGGCTCTGTAGACTTGCATTTTGGTGTGAGTGTACAGCTTGTTGTTATTCCACACTCTCTTGCTGAGTCTGGACAGAGTTGTGGCTGCTTTTCCGATCCTTCTATTTAGCTCAGTGTCCAACGACAGGGTGTCAGTGATGGTGGACCCGAGGTAAACGAACTCGTGGACAACCTCTAACGTATAGTTGTCAATGCTGATTGATGGGGATTCAGCAACATCCTGACCAAGTACGTTTGTCTTCTTTAGGCTGATGGTAAGCCCAAAGTCCTTGCACGCTTTGGAGAACCGATCCAGCAGTTTTTGAAGCTGGTCTTCTGTGTGAGACACTACAGCAGCATCATCTGTGAACAGCATGTCTCTGATGAGGACTTCTCGCACCTTAGACTTCGCTTTCAGCCTTGCAAGGTTAAACAGCTTCCCATCAGATCTTGTGTGCAGCAAGAGACCATCTTACTGTAGAATAAGAACTTGTCTTTTGAGAGAGTGTCTGGTGTTTGCAAAGCTCCTATGGGTATGGATTTTGTGTCAAGTAAAAGTAGCAATGATAGCACTGGAGTTTAGTACCATTATATCTTGATAAAAAGAAATTCTAGAAAAGGACAAAAATAACTCTGCTGTGTATGTAAGGAATGGAACTGTTTTTCACCTGGATTTACTAACAAATTCTGTCTCTCACACATTATCCCATGAACAGCTGTCTAGCTTGTGGCCAAATAACGCTTACAATGCAGTTCTTTTGCCCCTCTGTAGACACTTCAGAATGGATTCATATTTAAAAATGATTGTTAAGGAAAGCTTATATATTGAACAGCTGACAATGAAAGGATTGGCTTATTTGCCAGCCTCAAAAAGGTTGCTGTCATGGTTGCTATTACTACAAGTTACCCATTTTTCTTTCCTTTTCTTAAGTCTTCCTGCCTATTGCTGCATATTTTTTTCCAGTTGAAGTGTTTCAATGATGTTAGGAGAAAAGGGAAGAGAAATTACATTGGAGAAAGCTCCTCGCTCAGTAAGAACCCTACAAAGATCGGATATTTACACAAACTGTTTGGTCAATCTAGCTATGAAAAATGTGATACAGGAAAAAAAAAAGCATAGAATCACAGAACACTAGAAATGGAAGGGACATCAAGAGGTCATCAAGTTCAGCTCCCAGCCCTCACGGAAGGACCGAATACCATTTATACCTTCCCTGACAGATGCCTCTCTAACCAGCTCTTAAATGTCTCCAGTGTTGAAGATTCAACAACTTCCTTGGGCAAATTATTCCAATGTTAAACCTATGTGAGAGTTACGAAGTTTTTTCTAATGTGCAACCTAACCCTCCCTTGCTTTAGTTTAAGCCCATTGGTTCTTGTCCTATCCTCAAAGGTCATGGAGAACAATTCTTCTCCCTTCTCCTTGTAACACTCTTTTAGGTACTTGTAAACTGCTAACATTCCCCTCTCAGTCTTCTCTTTTCTAAACTAAACAAGCCCAGTTCTTTCAGTCTTCCCTCGTAGCTCATGTTCTCCAGACCTTTAATCATTCTTGTTGCTTTTCTCTGGACCTTCTGCAATTTCTCCACATCTTTCTTGAAATGTGGTGCCCAAAACTGAACACAATACCCCAGTTGAGGCCTAATCAGTGCAGAGTAGAGCAGAATAATGACTTCTCGTGTCTTGTTCACAGCACTCCTATTACTGCACCCCAGAATCATGTTTTCTTTTTTTGCAAGAGCATCACACTGTTGACTCATATTTAGCTTGTAGTCCACTATGACCCCTATATCCATTTCTTCACTACTCCTTCTTAGACAGTCACTTCCCATTTTGTATGTGTGAAACAGGTTCTTTCTTTCTGAATAGAATACTTTGCATTTGTGCTTATTAAACTACATCCTTGTTACCTCATACAATTTCTCCAGTTTGTCCAGATCATTTTGAATTATGACCCGATCGTCCAAAGCAGTTACAACCCCTCCCAGCTTGGTATCATCTGCAAACTTACTAAGTGTCTTCTCTATATCAATATCTAAATCATTGATGAAGATAGTAAACAGAACTGGTCCCAAAACAATCCCCTGAGGAACCCCACTTGTTTTGCCCTTCTACAATGATTTGAACCATTAATAACTACTCTCTGAGCATAGTTATCCAGCCAGTTATGCCTCCACCTTATAGTAGCTCCATCTAAGTTATATTTGCCCAGTTTACTTATAATCCATGTACTGCTCCTGCTCCTCTGATTTCTAATGAGTTATGGCTTTTCACAGAGTTCAGTGGCAATTTTGCTTGTTAAACTTGCTGCAGCCTTTGCCAAGGAGACATGCCCTGCACTCTGTGGGTGTGGCTACACACCAGAGGTATTTTGAAATAATGGCTGCTGTTCGAAAATAACTTTGTAAGCGTCTACAAAGCAAAACTACTGTTCTGAAATTTTGGAAGAGGGGTTGTCTAGACAGAGAACACAGCCTATAGGGGACCTCCAGCCCTGGTTCTGAGTAGCCTTAAATGTGATTCAGCTTCCAATCAGGCAAGGGGGCCAGGAGGGAGCAGGGTGCTGGCCTGGCGGGGACCAGAACATTCTTCAGCACCCAGAATACATACACGATGGTGGTCAGAAGGGAGGCCAGCAGTCAGGTCAGAGCATGCAGGTGGGCATGGGAAGCAGGGGCGTCCATACCTTTTGGGCCTGGGTCTTAGTTGTGTGCAATGCCAAATGTTCCATGCACCAGGCAGAGAGCTCCCCTGGCCTCCCTTGGAATGCACAGGGAGTGCAATGAGCAGATGGCCTCAAGGTCATGCATGCCTGGGGGCTCCTTGGCATGCTCTGGGGCTGATAACAGAGGGAGCCCTGTAGGGGTACGCACAGCATGAGCCCCTCAGAAGGGCTTGGAGGCCATGCAACCCTGGGTACATGTACAGCTGCTGTGACCTCAGGTCCCTGGGGCATGGGGCGGAGCGTGTGAGGACAGTTGGGGCTATGGGCTACTCTGCACCACTCCCTCACAGCCAGATGCTCACACTAAATACGGCCAGCGGCAAGTCAGCCACTACCATACTGACAGTTGGGCGAAGCATGGAGCCACTCTGGGTGGCACTTGCAGGGGCCACTGGTCCCTGCCCCCGAAGCTTTAAATGCTGCAATGACTCAGAAACCTTGGCAGGAATCTGAGAGGACAGAAGCTGTGAGCACGTGTAGCCCTGCCACACAGACACCTTGGAAGCAGTGGGAGGCACCAAGGCCAGCAGCCAGCCACCCTGGGGTAAGAAGCACCCCCGCCCCCTCCCCAGGAGCCAGCAGAGGACGGCCAGATGGCTGGCCTAGGCACCAAGCACAGGGCCTCCCCTGGACTGAGCTAAGAGCTCCAGGACCTCTTGGCGGCCCTGGCAGGTGGAGGAAGTCCTGCAGGATTCCACTGGCCACCACTGCAACATCCCCACATTTGCCCACCTGGCCACTGGACTCATTGCCTGAGGCTACCCTGTCCGGACTACCAAACAGGTCTGCTGCAAAGTTAAAGTCTGCCAGCCCCATCTGGCCTAGAGGGGCTCTGCAGTCCAGATCAGGGGTCAGACCTGCCCCCCTGCTGCACACTGGTGAGCCTGTGGCTGACGACACTGACACTGTGGCTGAGACAAGGAGGCCTTGGCCTATACAGCTGCCCTCCGCTACAAGAACACCCTAGCGGAGTGGCAGCTGGCCCTGGATGAGGCAGATCTGGCCTGACAGCAGAAGACATGGGCAGACATGCTGGTCCTGTTGTGCGCAGGGTGCATGCCCCTGCTCGAGCAGCCAGCCCAGCCTGTAGCTGTCCCCACACTAGCCCCCCTGCTGACCTCCCTACCCTGGACCCCCCTGCTGCTGCCCCTGTACCAGTTCCCCCTGCCCTGGCTTCCTCTGCTGTCCCCTTGCCTTGGCTTCCCATACCAGCCCCCTTGCATTGGCCCACCTTGCACCAGCAGCCACCTGCTGCTCCCCTGCACCTTGCTGCTCCCCCAGCACCTTGCCACAGCCTCCCTGCCATAGACCCCCCGCACTGCCCCTGCTTCAACTCTCCCTGATGTCCTAGGGGCCCTCACTGGCCAACTCTTGGGTGACATGATCCCATCCATCTTCTGGGGTCTCTAGGCACAGTTCCTGGCCATGGCAGGGCTGGCCGAGGTCACCTCCTCCACACTGAGGCTGAGGCCATTCCCCTGTCCAAGGCCAGCCCCCCAGTCCTATCACACCATGCTCCTAGACTCTTCCATGCCCTGATGAGCACCCTGGGCATGGAGCGGAAAGGGATGTCACTGCCACCAGGGCTCGCAGCCCTCCACACCCTCCCTGGATTAGTTCTCTGCACAACCCTGGCCCCACCTCCCCATACCTGTTTACAGCTCTCTGCATGGGTTCAGCCCCAGGTAGTATATAAGTTCCTCCAGCACCCTTGGATAAAGACACTGCTCTTCAACATTGTTATGTTTAAATGTTTATTAACACAACTTTGTTTTTTTGAGAGCACCTCCATGTCCCTGTTTTTTGGGTGAAGGAGGCCTGTGTGGAATGCCCATGTGCGGCATGTGGTGGAACACCTCTGGAGGGTTTCCTGGATACACAGCCCATCACAGTTCAGCTATTGGTAGGGGTAGTGGTGGGCTGCTCTTAGGCAGGTCCAGCCTTGCCCATCTAGTTCTGGTGGATGGCCCCCTCCCCGACTTCAACCAGGTTGTGGAGGGTGCAGCAGGTGCCACAACCTGGGGGATGTTCTCCACCCCAACATCAAGGTGTTGAGGAGGCAACTAAACCTCGTCTTCAAGTGACTGAATGAGCACTTGATGTGGTAGTGTGCACATGCTAGGCAGGCCTGGGAGACCTCCTGGAAGACAATGAGGTGGCCGGTGCAGGACAGCATGAGACAGAGCTACAGGGGGTATGCTGGGTTACCCATTATACAGAGGAGTATGGTGACTTCCCCAGTGGCATGCTCCCACTGGGGGAAGTAGGTCCTAGCCTCCATCCCCTGGGCCAGGTGGAGATTTTGAAGATGCATGTATCATGCACCTGCCCTCACCAGCCCACATATATGTCCATGAAGCAGCCCTGGTGATCCACCAGGGTCTGGAGCATGATGCTGATGGTACTACTTCATGGTACTACTGTGTGCTGGGACATGGATGGTGATATGTGTGCCATCGATTGCCCTGAAGCAGTGGGGCAAACAGAGGGCAGCGAATCCTGTGACGGTCACATCCAGGTCCCCAAAGTGCACCAGCATCTAGAGGAGCATGTGGTTGGTGGCTCGGATGACCTACAGGGAATGGAGAGCAGGTGGGCTTGTGGTTCTGACCGAGGGTGCCCCTGCCCTCTTCCCCTCAGCACCAAATGCAGGGAGGGGGCGTATGAATGGGGCCTTTTAAGGACCCACATGGCCAGCACTCCCAGAAGTGCTTTCTGGCCGTGCAACCCCATCTGGGGAGTTTCCTGACCTGTTCTTTCAGAAGAAGATGCATGACTGTGTAGATGTGCTCTTCTGAAAGAACTGGTAGCTCTTTCAGACTGTATTTTAGACATAGACAGGATCTTCCAGAAGATGATCTTCTGGAAGACACCTTCTGGAGGATCACCGTAGTGTAGATGCACGTGCACATGGCCTCTGCTGAGCGGACACCCACTTCTGCCAGCACCGTGTCTATGGTAATGAGCTTTGGGAGTATGCAAATAAGCAGCCATTTGCAATCCCAAGAAGCTCACTTTGCATAGCTCTGCCGAGCAGAGCTCCATGTGGACCCAGCCAAACAAGACAAGATTATTCTCTTAGGGGATTTCAATGCCAGGGTCAGAAGAAACACAGATCTCTGGCAGACTATCATTGTGAAAGAAGGAGTCAGCAACAGCAACCCCAATGGAGTTCTCATCCTTACAAAATGTGTAGAACATGAGCTAGTCATCACGAACACCCTGTTCCTCCAGAAAAACAAATTTAAGATCTCATGACAACATCTTCAATTGAAGCACTGGCACCTCATGGACGATGTCATTGTCCACGCTCAGGATTGGCGTGATGTCCTTCTCACACATGCAATGACTGGTACTGATGACTGCTGGACTGATCACTGCCTTATTCAATTCACAATGGTGAATAGGATTGTCACCAAATGGAGAAGTCAGAGGAAACAGATCCTATGAACGATCAATGTACAAGGCTTGAAGGACCCCATTGGATGAAGTGACGTCCAGCTCCAAAGGAAGCTTCCAACAGTACACCCTGAAGATGTGAAAGAACACTGGTGTCAATTGAGAAATGCCATCATTGGAGCTTGTGGAGAAACCATTGGCTACCAGAGCAGGAAGCATCAGGACTGGCTTGATGAGAACAATGTGGAAATTGAACGCTTGATTGAGGCAAAAAGGAAAGCCTTTAGGGCCTGGCAAAGCGGCATCAATTACATGACAAAGAGAGAAGCACATGCCAAGGCCAAGGCAGAAGTGCAACATAAAACAAGGACTCTGAAAAAACAGTGGTGGACTGAGAAAGTGTGAGAATTCCGGCATCTCACAGATGTCAACGATACAAGAGGTTTCTTCAATGTTACCAAATCTGTTTATGGACTTAGAAACCATGGAATCAATCTCTTTATATCAAAGAATGGTACCCGACTCCTGAAAGACAATGAAGCCGTTGCTTCTCGCTGGGGGAAGCACTATAATGAGCTCTTGAATTCCCTTGACCAACTTCCTCAGCAACTGCCTAGACACAATCTTGCAACAATTCCTACCCAGAGTGAGGCCTAAGCTGCCATCAAAGTGAGGAAGTGCAACAAGGCAACCAGACTAGACAGAATCCCCACTGAAGTCTTTAAAGAAAGTGGGCCAGAGCTCCACGAACAGCTCCACCTCCGCATTCTCAAGATCCGGGATAGGGAGCAGATGCCACAAGAGTTCAGAGACATGCTTATCATCAGTCTTTTCAAGAAGGGCAACAAGTCAGACCGTGGAAACTATTGTGGTATCTCCCCCCTGGCAACAGCAGGGAAAATCTTAGCTCGAATCCTCACAGACTGACTCCTGCCACTCTCAGAAGAAATTCTCCCAGAATCTTAGTGTGGCTTCTGACCATTTCAAGGAAGAGCGGATATGATTTTCATTGCCCAGCAACTGCAAAAAGATGTGAACACAACCAAGCCTTATAGATGAGTTTCATTGACCTGACCAAAGCATTCAACTCAGTCATAGCATCCTGCAGATCATCCTCTCAAAGACTGGCTGCCCCAAAAAATTCATCAGTATTTTAAGGCTGCTTCACAACAACATGATAGCCACAGTATTGAGAAACAGCGGATCCCAAAGCAACTCCTTTGGGGTGTCCCGGGGTCAAGCAAGGCTGCGTCATTTCCCCATCACTGTTCTGCATCTTCCTCACCATGTCCCTTCACCTCATTGATGGCAAGTTTCCAGATGATGTGAAGATTTTCTATAGAATGAATGGGAAGCTTTTCAATCTCAGGAGACTGAAAGCTAAAAACAAGACCTCCACAATCTCAGTCATGGAGCTCCAGTATGTGGATGACAATATGGCTGTTGCTCTTTCTCTCACAGCCCTTCAGACCATCTTAAGTGCCTTCACTGAAGCATACGAGAATCTTGGCCTCACACAGAATATCAAAAAGACCAAGGTGCTCCACCAACCTTCCCTGATGGGACAATCCCATGCACCTTCTATTGAAGTTAATGAAGAACTTCTGGAAAATGTAGAGCACTTCCCATACCTTGGAAGTCATCTTTCCGCTAGAGTTGACATTGACACAGAAATCCAGCATCGTCTGAGAAATGTAAGCTCTGCTTTCACCCACCTCGACAAAGGATCTTTGAGAACCAGGACATCTAGCCCAAGACAAAGCTCCTTGTATACAGTGTAGTGGTTGTTCCATTGCTACTATACACATGTGAAACCTGGCTAACGTACAAGCGCCATTTGAGGGTATTTGAACAGTATCATCAATGCTGCCTCAGGAGAATTCTAAATATCTCTCGGGAGGATAGGTGCACAAGAGTCAAGCAAGACTCCTGGAATAGTCAAACATGACCAGCATTAAGCCATTATCATTCTTTAACAACTTCTTTGGAGTGGTCACGTGGTTCAGATGTCTGATATGCACCTCCCAAAACTGATTCTGTTTTCCGAATTGGCAATACGATGCAGGAGCATTGGAGGCCAGTGGAAGCAATATAAGGACATGCTGAAGGCACACATGAAACAGTGCAGCATTGGTGTCGACACCTGGGGGAATCTTGCCCAAGGTCATCTGCAGTAGAGAACAGTAATCCGTGAGGGGTAGGTGCAATTTGAAAGGTCCTGCCTCAGTGCAGATTAGGAGAAGTGGAGAAGAAGAAAAGAGCATCAAAAAACTGCTCCACATCCCTCCTAATACCTGCCTCTTCTGTGATAAGAACTGCAGCTCCAGAATTGGGATGACTCAACAGACTCACAAACAGGAGGGTAACATGAAGATGTCCTATTCATTATCAAGTGACTGCCAAGAGAAGGACTGTAATGTATGTGGTCTGGGAGCATGCAACTAATTTTGCCTTGTCAACAGGTCAATCAAGCTTTCTCCTAGTGAAAGAACACCTTTCATTTTAAGGCAGCATGCAAGGATGCTGTCAATCCTACATACTAATGAAAACATAAGAACATAAGAATGGCCATAATGGGTTAGACCAAAGGTCCATTCAGCCCAGTATCCTGTCTGCCAACAGTGGCCTGTGCCAGGTGTGCCAGAGGAGGTGAACCGAAGACAATGATCAAGCGATTTGTCTCCTGCCATCTGTCTCCAGCCTTTGACTAAAGGGTAGGGGTGCCATACTTAACCCTTGGCTAATAGCCATTTATGGACCTAACCTCCAAAAATTTATCAAGCTCTATTTTAAACTCTGTTAGAGTGCTGGCCTTCACAGCCTTCGCCAGCAAGGAGTTCCACAGGTTGACTGTGCTACAGTATTGTTTATGGTAACATGGAATTAAAACCAGATCACAGGCAGAAAAGTAGAGAGGGAATCACAACGTGCATCACCCAAATGAGTAGTGGGAGCACCCAGCTGACAGTACCATGGCAACAGGTCACTCAACTAATTCCAGTGGAAAGAAAAACAGTGACTTTTAAAAATAACCTTAGGGAGCGCCCAGTGACTGTGCCATGTACCCATGATGCCCATGAAACCTGGGAAAGACTTCATATAATTCTCAAACAAAGCAGCAAAGAAGGAAAAGTAGGAAATCCCAGGGTTAAAAAAAAGACTGACTGAAAAATAAGGCCCACTTTGTCAGATGCATCTTTTCCCATCTTCATCTTTGCCCACACAAGCTTATGCTCCAATATAGCTGTTAGTCTACAAGGTGCCACAGGACGCTTGTTTTTGCAGATACAGACTAGCACAGCTACCATTCTGATACTTAAACACTCATCTGGCTGTGCTATGTCAACAGGTCGCTCAGCTACTTTCTCCTCAGGGAAAATACAGCAAATAGACCACTGCAGAGACTGTGGCTCCGCTGGGAAGGGAGAGTACTGGACCAGGGCTTGGGGGCTGCTCCCCAGCAAAACTCATCTGGAAGGGGCCTGCTGAGGGATGAGCTGACATGATGCATTCAGCGGGTTTCTTATGTAGGCAAGCCAGGCCAGAAATTCTTGCTGCCCTCTGTGGGACAAGCCCCCACCAAACCTGTTGACATTTTTCTATCAGTTATGTGGCCAGGTGAGGAGGGGGGCAGCCCCCAAAATAGGTGCTGTCTGCGGAGCCATTTCCCCCAGCACATGTTTCCCCTCAGGGGCCAGCCAGCGCCTGAAAATATTTGCTCCTGGGGGAGCCCCTATATAAAACTATGGTATGCTTACATCTTGAGCACTGCGTGCAGATGTGGTCTCCTCACCTCAAAAAAGATATATTGATATTAGAAAAGGTTCAGAAAAGGGCAACTAAAATGATTAAGGGTTTGGAATGGGTCCCATATGAGGAGAGGCTAGAGAGACTGGGACTTTTCAGTCTAGAAGAGAGGAGACTGAGGGGCGATATGATAGAGGTATATAAAATCATGAATGGTGTGGTGAAAGTAAATACAGAAAAGTTATTTACTTTTTCCCATAATATAAGAACTAGAGGACACCAAATGAAATTAATGGGTAGCAGGTTCAAAACAAATAAAATAAAGTTTTTCTTCACACAGTTCACAGTCAACCTGTGGAACTCCTTACCAGAGGACGCTGTGAAGGCCAGGACTCTAACAGAGTTTAAAAAAGAGCTTGATAAATATTTGGAGGTTAGGTCCATAGATGGCTATTAGCAAGGGGTAAGGTATGGTGCCCTAGCCTTTTGTCAAAGGCGGGAGATGGATGGCAGGAGACAAATCTCTTGATCATTGTCTTTGGTTCACCTCCTCCAGGGCACCTGGCATTGGCTACTGTTTGCAGACAGGATACTGGGCGAGATGGACCTTTGGTCTGACCCAGTATGGCCGTTCTTATGTTCTTATGAGCCAGCCCCCACAGCGCTTGGTGATCCCCTGGAAAAAGTGAAGCACAGAAGCCTTCACTCCAGGCAGGCAAGGACATCTTGCTGCCTAGAAGCATGGTCTGCACTTCACAACCAGTACGTGTCATGGTTGGGCGGGGGATAACCATGTGGTGTGGTGCAGCGGGGGCTAGCTCACCAGATGCATAGCGCCTGTGCAGGAAGGGAGCTGCCCTGTACCAATGTGAAGGGCAGAAAACAATATTCTCAGCCTCTTCTGCTAAACCCTGTGCAGGGAGGAAGCTTTCACTCAGTGCAGGGCAGGACACATCTCTTTCTGCAAGCACTACCCCCACAGCCTAGCCAACACATGGTGTGGTGGGCCAGGGGCATCCCACCAGGCTCATGGTACCTGGAGAGGGGGCTAGTCATGTGGTCCGGTGGGCTAGACTGTCAACTGCATGGCATATGGGTGGGTGGGGGGCCTTCCCCGTATAAATGTGAAACGCAGAAAAGAAGTTTCTTGGCCTATCCTGCTAAATCCTGAGCAGGGAAGAAGCCTTCACCCTATACAGGGAGGGACATGCTGCTGTCTAATGTGCTGCTGTCTGGTCCCCACACCCAAGCTGCCACGTGGTGTGGTTGGGCGGGGGCTAGCCTGCCAACTGAAATGAGACCCTGGCACTCCTGATGACTCCTTTCTGGGGCTTTCTTTCATGGCTAGCTGTGATCATCATGCTGACCATAAAGGAATGAATTCAAATGGCTGGGCTTCCCGTTTCCTACTTTCTGCACACCTGGAGAGCAGAGGAGGTGAAAACGGACAGAATGTACATTCTGGGCATTGTGGGATACCTCTGAAGGCCAATAAAATGATTTAAAGAAATGCTGTTTCCATACCAGCATTAATTCGACCTTTTAAATTCGAACTTGATGTTATGCTGCATTGGATGGTTGATGCAAGAATATCGACCTCAGTGCTCCTTAAAATCAACCTAATGGTACTCTCAGGGAAGACAGTCACATTATAAAACCAAGCTAACTGCTTTAAAAGCAATATTAGGCTGTAGTGCAGACATAACCTGAGCATTATTTTAAAGTCTTCTTTCCAAAGGCTGAGCAGGATATAGCTTGTAAAGTATGACAGAAGCTCCCCTAATTCCACCTTGTTCGATATGCTAAGGGCAGGCATGAATGTTGTACTATCATTCCCAAATATCACATCTTGCCTTTTTCCTCAGCTGGTGCGTTGATTTCCAATAGTATTTTGAGAGGATTCTTAGTAACCTGGTACTTTACAGAAATGCAGGCTCAATATGCCACTTTTTCCATCTCTGCTGTTTCTAGTTCTTTAGTAAAAATGGTCAGATTGTGAAAGAATATTTACCAAATCCAAAACCAAAAAAAGGCCGATGTCCTTAATTCTCATAGTATAAATCCTTCAATATGTGGCTTTATGTTAGCTGTACTACACAGCTGCATCTCGTCAATAGCAGCTATATCCTTTCCAAAATGTGGTAACACTACTATATACATAACCATAGGTAAAGTTCAACTTATAGTTTACTTGGTTACAACATCAGCTCCTTTGTACAATACAATATCCTGTTTGCCTTCTCTGTTGCAGCCATGGTTCTCATTGGATTGAAGTTGTGAGTACCTTCGTACATTAAATGTCTCATCTTTTCAACAGGTAGATAAGCATAATAGATTGTATGATGGTCACTGAGTCCTCTTCCATCATTACATTAATATTCCTCAACAACATCATTGGGAAGTCAGCAAACCAGGGCCTATCTTTCCTTAAACTAAATTGGGCATTTTCAAGCAAGTCAAGATTTCTGCTGCTTTTAAACAGGACTTGCCTGTTTTGCATAGGGCAGACCTCTCTCTAAGACATTTTCAATTAGCATAATTAATAGAATATTTTTGAATAGTATGATATTATTCGCATTGTTTGACTACCTATTTTCCTCAGCTCCTTATTTTCCCCTTCCCATTGGTAACTGGGTGTACATATGCAACTTCCTTCAGTATCATATTCACAATTAGCACATCTGCTGGAGGATATTCCTTGACTAGCTTCATTGTAATGTCCACTTTTACCCCATTTTATCAAAAATGAAACTCTGGATGGCAATCAATAGGTATGTGATCCACAAAAATTCTGTTAAGACAATGAACTTTATCTCCTTGCCCTATATTATATAGGTCAAAATCAATAAACCAATCATATTCCTAGGGACAATACTCACTGAGTCTATTGGCTATTATTGCAAACAAAAAGGTTGGGTCTACATGTGCCCCTTCCGTTTGAAAGGGGCATGTAAATGAGTGGGTTCAAAAGATGCTAATGAGGTGCTGCAATGAATATGCAGTGCCTCATTAGAATAATGGCAGCAGCAGAGATTTGAAAGTGTGGCTTCTCATATCGCTCATTGCCCGTGGAGATGGGACCTTCCGAAAGGACCCACCCAGTTTTCGAAAGCCCTTCTTCTGATCTGGTGATCGGAAAGAGGGCTTTCGAAAACTTGGGGGGGGCCTTTCGGAAGGTCCCATCTCCATGGGCGGCACGCAATTCGAAAAGCCGCACTTTCGAATCTCTGTGGCCGTCATTATGCTAATGAGGCACTGCATATTCATTGCAGCGCCTCATTAGCATATTTCGAACCCATTCATTAACATGCCCCTTTCGAAAGGAAGGGGCACATGTAGACACAGGGAAAGAGAACTTGTCCTTCTCAATATCCTTTACACATTTCCCATAATGCCTAGCAGAACTATTTCAGAAGGCTTAATTCCAGGAAATTACAAACAGCAGATGAGAAGCACTTTGCTCTAAAGAGGTGGTGACTGGAACAGAGCTACAGCTGACAGGTATTCTATGGTTGCTTGAGAGTCGTGGAACTGGAGCTCAAATTCATGCTGATGCCACAGGTTGAAAGAACTGTATCAATCTTCAAATCAGTAGATAGTGATTTCTTCCAAGCAGATACTTTTTGTATCTTTCTTTGAGGCAGGTACCTGACTGCTGGGCTTTCTCAGAAAATATTCTCTTCAGGTCTGACTGGAAGGCACTTCGGTAGCAACGTACCTTATGATAGATAATTCATAATTCTTGGTTTGGAAGCTGTACAGCACACAGAAGTACCTCCAGGATACAGAACTTTTTACACCTGTCTCCAAAGAAAGGAAGGCTGGTTCCTAAAGAAACTTTTTCTAGGGTTGTTTTTTTTGGATAGCTTCTAGTGTTTTCAGCATTTGCTGAGCCATTCCCCTCCCACAGCAGATTCATTAGCACAATGAAGGGCCCTGAACAGTAAATAGCCAGAAGGGGACACTTGCGTGGGCCTGACTTCAGATGGGTGTGCAATAATGGTGGGTGGAGGAGGGGAGCAGGAGAGATTGGGTCACCTCCCACCAACCAACCTTGGAAAGAGTGGGATGGGATGGACACGCTGGTCAGGGGACACCGAGAGACACACCTGAAGAGTGGAATGGGGCACAATTCTTGCTCTGCTGCACCAGGCGGTCCTGCCAGAAAGCTGGGTCTCTGAAGCAGGACCTGGAAGCCTGTTGGGGAGCACAGGGTCATGTTGCTCTCACCCAATGCAACTGCTGGGGAGTGTGGGGTTAAGTGCTTGCCTGGCTGTGCCCCCGTGACAGACCTGCCTGAGAAGGGCGGTTGCTGGAGCAGGGTAGGGGACTTGTCCTGTTATGCCTGAATGGCATTCCTGCCAGGGAGCAGGGCTGGGGAGCAGAAGCTTGTCCCACTCTGCCTACTCAGCATCACTGATGGGGAGTGGGGCCAGGGGGATTACAAGCCCTATGCACCAATACCACTCTCTGGCACACACACGGCAGGAGGAGCAGGACAAGTCTCTGACTGGGCTCTGTGGCTGGAGCACCAGTAGAGAAGAGCATTTCAAGCTATGCACCCTGACTGTGGAGCTTGGCAGGAGCAAGTTTATGCACCTCAACCCTGCTGTCCAGCAGGAGTGATGGACTAGGTGAGCAGGACAGGAGAAAACCTGAGAGGTGGCCAGTGGACATATATCATAAGTGGGTGGGCCTCAGCACACTCAGGCCCACCCTTGGCTATGTCACTGGTCCTAAGGCCATCAGGAAGTCTGGTTAATTGACATTTGTTGACATCATGCACCATTGACTGATGCAAAACATATTGACAAGCCAAGCTGGGACTTAAAAATCTCTAGGGATGCAGATTCCACTACCTCTCTTGGTAATGCATTCCAGTGCTTCAGCACCATTCTGGTGAAATAGTTTTTCCTAATATCCAACCTAGACTTCCCCTTCTGTAATTTCAGACCATTGCTCCTTGTTCTGCCATCTGTCACCATTGAGAACAGTCTCTCTTGATGCTCTTTAGAGCCCCCTTTCACAAAGTTGAAGGCTGCTATCAAATCACTCCTCAGTCTTCTCTTCTCTTCTCTTCTGCAAATTAAATAAGTGTAAATTTCTCAGCCTCTCCTTATAAGTCATGTGCTCCAGCCCCTTAATCGTTTTCATTTCCATCCGCTGAATCTGCTCCAATACGTCTACTTCATTTCTATACTGGGGAGCTCAGAACTGGATGCAGTACTCCAGATTTGGCCTCACCAGTGCCAAGTAGAGAGGAATAATAACTTCTCTAGATCTGCTGGAAATGCTTCTCCTACTGCACCCCAATATGCTGTTAGCCTTCTTGGCTACAAGGACATACTGTTGACTTATATCTAATGACTCATCCACTGTAATCCCCAAGTCCTTTTCTGCTGAAGTGCTGCTTAGTCAGTAGGTCCCCCACCTGTAACAGGATTCTGCACTTCTCCTTGCTGAACCTCATCAGATTTCTTCTGGCCCAATCTCCAATTTGTCAGGTCACTCTGGATCCTATCTCTACCACCTAATGTGTCTACCTGACCCCTTAGCTTAGTGTCATCTGCAAATTTGAAGAGGGTGCAATCTATCCCCTCTCCCAGCTCATTAATAAAGACGTTGAATATTACTGGACCTAGAACTGATCCTTAGGGCACTCCACTTGAAATTGACCCCCAACCAGGCATTGAGTCATTGAACACTACTCATTGGGCCCATCCATCAAGCTTTCTATCCATCTTACAGTCTGTGGATCCAATCCATATTTCCTTAACTTATGGGCAAGAATGTTGAGGAAGACTGTATCAAAAACTTTGCTTAAGTCAAGGTATATCACAACCATTGACTTCAACATGTCCACAGAGCCAGTTACCACATCACAGAAGCTAACCAGATTGGTCAGGCACCTCTTCCAAGTGCTCCAAAATGCATTCCTTGAGGATCCCCTACATGATTTTTGCAGGGACTGAGGTAAGGGTGACTGGTCTATAGTTCCCTGGATTGTCCTTCTTTTCTTTGTTAAGGATGGGCACTACTTTTGCCTTTTTCCATTGGTCCAGGATCTCTCCTGATCTCCACAAGTTTTCAAAGATAATGGCCAAAGGCTCTGCAAAGAGATCTACCAATTCCCTCAGTACCCTTGGATACATTAAATCCAAACCTATGGATTTGGTACCTCTAGCTTTTCTAAGTGGCTGTAAACCTCTTCTGTCCCCACGGAGGGCTGCACACTTCCTTCCCTTACTGTATTACCTAGCGCCGTAGTTTGGGAACTCATCTTGTCCATGAAAAGTGAAGCAAAAAAAAACGTTGAGTACTTCAGCTTTTCCTACATCATCTGTCACTAGGTTACCTCCCTCATCCAGTAATGGCCCCACACTCTCTCTGATCACCCTCCTATTGTTAACATGTCAGTAGAAACCCTTCTTGTTACCCTCACATTCTTTGCTAGGTGCAGTTCCAGTTGTGCTTTCGCTTTCCTGATTACTCCCCAGCATTCTCCAGCCATATATTTATACTCCTCCTTTGTTATCTGTCCAAGTTTCCACTTCTTATATGCATCTTTTTTGAGTTTGAGCTTGCCAAGGATTTCCCTGTTAAGCCAAGCTGGTTGCCTACCTTGTTTGCCTTTTTTTTTTGCTGTGCATTGGGATGGTTTGTTCCTGTGCCTTCAATAAGACTTCTTTAAAATACTGTCAGTTCTCCTGAACTCTTTTCCCCTTCATATCCATTTCCCAAGACATCCTGCCCGTCATTTATCTCAGGGAATCAAAGTCTGCTCTTCTGAAGTCAAAGGTCTGTATTTTACTGCTCACCTTTCTTCCTTTTGTCAGGATCTAATACTTCTTGGCCGGTTTGGAACGTGTCCGGTAGAGGCAGATAGTTAACAGGGTTACATGAATAGCTTTTCTAATACATGGATAAGTTACATATGCTTTTGGAAAAGTAGCTCTTCCAGGGTTTAATGCAAATCTGTGTAATCAATTAGGCCCAATTATTACACAAACAAAGCTCCCAGTGTTGTAAAATGAAAGTTAAGAACATGAAAGTGCCACAAGATTGCACTCTTCATTATTAAAAAATACATTACTGATCCAGATCACCCAGATTTGACCTAAAACAATAGCCCCAAATATTTTTGCAATCTTCTTTGTGAGGCAATACTTGGGACACTTTCCTTGTAATTAACCTTGCTAATTGACAGCAGTGGTTTTAGCATCTAGCAACCCTGAGTCAGCATTCAGAGGTAATCAAAAAATGGAGACACGGCCTTTTCTCACTTTGGTGCCCTACATTTTGACTGAGCAGGGGAGACTGATATCTAGCATATTAGCTCTGAGGAGACCTACTTTTTGTTCTCTGTTTGCTCGAGGGGTGGGTCCCCCCTCAGCGGGTCCCGGCCCACAAGTGGAGCTGCTAGATGCTATTTGCAATACAGATAAATAATAATAGTAAAAATCTCTTATAAAGAGATCTCCAGAGAAAAGCTCAATTTAAAAAAAGGAAACTTCAGTGAAGTCTTTCAAGTATTTTAGCAGCACTTTTAACCATACACATTTTCTGAAGACATTTAGAAAAAAAATAAAACTCAGGCTTCACAGTACATTTTACCAGATTCTTAAATGCTAGGGTGATTAAATTGTCTTTGTATAACTCTTTTGAGGAAGAATTTTCTCCTGTGGCAAAATGTATGTCTATATCATTAAAGATGTACATTAAAGAAAAAAGATTTTTGGGATAATTTAAAGGGAAAATCTAATTTCTACAGAATGTGGTGGGATGCCAACATGATTTAAACAAACACAGCTGTATTTACAAGGAAATCAAATGCAGCCATAAGGAATATCTGTGTACTGACAACAGAAAACTTACCACAGACTGAACAGATGGAGAGTATATAGATCAATATTTAATTAAATAATAAAAGGTCACCATTTTGTTTTGCCACAGTCCTCAGAACCAGTGCACAACATCCAGAAAGAAAGTGGCCAGATGTAATCTCTCTGCTTTATATTTATTTATTTTTCAACATTATTTTTGGTTCCACAGGAAAAAATATTGTTCTATAGCCAATCAAACGGTGTCTATTGGTAAATATTGATGCTCAGCCAATGTGTCAGTCTATTTCAACATACTTTTCCTTTTTTTAATCATCGTAACTCTGTAAATATTCATGTGACATAGTGGTATGGGCTTTTTAGATCATATGTTCTGCATTGCAGTAAAAAAAGCACCTACCAAGCCATGGAAAGAGTGCCACACAAAGCATGCATTTGTTATGGAACTCAAGAGCAAATACCTATTAAGTATTATGTAAGTTGATAGGTTATCTATTATTGTTCCCTTGGGTAGTAGTAACTCACAAGTGCTCATTTCCCATTGATCACTCTTGTGTTTTAATTGAATCAATCTGAATACTTTATGAATTAGAATGTAGGTCTTGTGTCATGCACCGGTCTTCTTGCTGGTTTAGCAGGTGCATAATTTAAAGCCCATGGGCAATTTCAGCTCTGCTCAGGAAAAAGGGGCATTTGAATGACAGAAATGTACGTAGTAATAGTGCACTATAATAAAATGGAAATGGGCAAAATGTCTTCTGAATTAGGTCCATAGAGGGATGAACAAAAAGCCACTCCAAATAGATGATTCAAAAGAAGTCAGTCCCAACACAATTAGTAGATAAAGAACTGCTTAACAATGTAGAAATCATGTAATAACAGGAGATTAATTACGTATGAAAGGAGTCAGACCCTCTCTAGCCTGTGCATGTTGCTTCTTTCTTCTTCTTCTTCTTCATTTTTTTTAACAAATCACAAGGGATTAAAAAGACACTAACATGTCATAACAGAAGTAAGAAATCAACAGGAATCAATGCCACTCAGGGTCCAAATTGTGTAATTGCAACAGATTTAAAATGTCACCATATGAAAAGGCACCATAAACATATTAAATGATATGTATTTTAATATTTTTTCTGTACATAACAGCTTGTTTACTGTAAGTACCTGATTGTCTTCTGGGGATTTCTCAATGCCATTTAAGGCTCATTATGTATGAGGTTTTGGTTCATGATAAAGATAGACCTGAATCCAAATTCCAAATTCACGCACTCCTAAATAGTGAAGAAGCTTGGGTCTCAGTCCACACATAATGGCTTAGGGCAGGTCTGTACTAGAAATGAAGGTTGATCCTAGATATACATTTCCAACTATGATAATTGCATATTTAGGATTGACTTATCTGGCCATCCTCACTCAGCGAGGTTGATGGGAGAAATATGTATGATGAGTACAGGGTTCAACTGTCAAGCCTTGATAGTTTGATTTTGCGTGTCCCAAGTAGGTGCATGAAATCAAACCCCAAAACATCTCTCTTAGTAAGTCTACACATACCCTTAGTGAGGTGGAAGCAGGCGGAGGTATTGTAGCGATTTGTATAGTGGGAGTATTGGGCATCATTGAACCAAACTGCAATCCCCATGTATGAAGCTAACAGCTTCAAGACAGAGGGTGAATCAGCACCCTCACCTCTAACGATGTTAGCCAGCTTTTAATTAGTGGATTCATAATATAACTACCAGTTTCCTAGCTAACAAAAGAATACACTATCTATTTCCTTAGCTGGCATGAATCCAATATGGCAGACATATGATTAAAGAGTTCCAGCGGACCATCACAGTTTTGAGCTCCAGGAACAATATCCTGTGTGATATCACAATAAAGGAAAAACGGCACTTGTAGTGCCAAAAACTTCAATATAATTTACTTTATACTTTCTGATTTGTTTATTTTCAGGATTACGTACTAAGGATATGTTGGTGTACAGCTAATGTTATGAAATGGAAATGATAACAAAAGCGCTGTCTTCTGTGTGTAGAAATTTTCAGACACAGATTCATATTTTTTGGTTAATGAACTCAAATGTATTTTTTGTGTTAGTCCAGTATGGAAAATATTAATCCATAATTTAAGGTCTTCCACATGCACCAGATAAGGTTCAGAATGTTTGAAGAAATTATTATAAAATATATATTTCTATACTTACTTTGTGTATAATTTTTTATATTTTACCTTGGGCCTGGCTAGATTCACACTCTGTAGAGAAGACTACTAAATTAGTGGCAGCAGCCAAAGATTCAGTGTTGAATATATATTATCGGGGGCAGGCCAAGTCATAACAACCTTACCAGTTCTCTCTCTCTCAACCTTGGTGCATCCTAAACTTTCAGGCAGATTGCTTTCCTGAGAAGCTCACAGTAGCCCTTAATTTAGGCACTTTGTCCAGGGCACCAGATTACTGTTTATTGAGCTACTCTCACCATTGGCCACTGTGGGAAAAAAAAGGGAGACCAGATTCCATAGTCTCTATGACCCTTCCAGGTGGAGCAGGGAAGGACAAACCCCTTTACAAAAAACAGTCCTTATGCTGATCTAAAGTAGGGAAAGTTTGGTTGGTGGAACCCAATCCCACCTTTGACTATGGGTTCCAGCCCTGTGGCAGCAGCTGACTGCAAATGTCTTCAGTAACAGCCACATGACAGCTACAATGCCCTAGGCCACTTCCCCATTCCCCTCACCACCACCTTCCTTACCCACAGCACTTTCTTTCTGGTACCACTGCTTCTTAATTGGCCCCAGGTGTTTTGATTAGTCTGACTCAGTTGATTTGGGAAACTTCCTAATTGGCTCCAGGTGCTTTAACTGGCTTGGTTGCCCTGACTGACTCTGGCAAATTCCTGCTAGTTCTGGACTAGCTTTTGTTAGTTTATGCTGGGAACAGGGATTTATTTAATCTGAGGCTTGACACCCACTTTTCCTCTGTTAGACCTTCTTCCAAAGTAGTTCTTTGGACAGCTGGGTGGAGCATGCCCTTCCTCACACCTCCAGGTCAATACACAAAATATTTTATGGAGAAGAGGAAAAAGCAAAATCATTACAGCTCCCCACACTCACAAAGAAATAGCTCTTTCGTGTGAGAAGAGGATTTAGATTCTTTTGTCTTCATGGGGTTTCCTCATGTAGCAACATAAGAACTTAAAAACATTAACTAGCAACATTTGAGAAGGAAACAACTTGCTAGGTCATCCTCTCAGTGGAGGATTGGCCTTTTTAAGGTTTATTGAGATGGTTTTTAAGATGCAATATGGCATCCACCAGTTCCCAGGAAAGAATGTTCAAAATCCTCACATTTCTGTGTATGCTGTGCTTAAGAAAGAACTGCTCTTGAGTTCAAAAGCTTTGTACTCTAAGCCCTCTGCAGGATTCTGATGTGCCTTCCTCATTTTGATCATGTACTTTTTCAAGGTAGCAGAATTATCACATTCAGCCCAAGGTATGTGAGTGCAACTCCAGTAACATCAGCAAGCATGCTGACTTACAGTGGGGCTGAATATTAGTCTATCATAAACTGAAACATAGAGCTATACCTAGCTCATAAAACTGGAAGGGACCTCAAGAGGTCATTGAGTCCAATCCCCTGCACTCACAGCAGGATCTATCACCATCCCTGGCATTTTTTTTAATATAACCTGTCCTAGAACCTTTAAAGACCCCTTCAAAGATTGAGCTCCCAACTCAGGGTTTACCAGGCTCATGCGCTAACCACTGAACTACTTCTTCCCCTCTAATTAAGCCGTTGTGTGCCACAAAAGGGAAATTATTTTAAAACCAGTTCTTAAAGTTCACTATTATCTTTCTCGTCACCACCATGCAAATGCCATTTTGAAGTTTTTGGCTAGTGTAGACATAGCCGTAAAGGGTAACTGATCTGAAACCTAACAATTAATGGAAGCTTAGGAAAACATGATTGTGACTTGATCACATTGGTAATTTACAAAAAGTGAAGTCCAGATTAGCAATATATGTACTTGGATCTTTAAGAGGGACAGTTTCATGATGCTGAAAAGAATTATGAATGTAATCAACCAGAAGGAAGAATTTATTCTGAAAAATATGAAAGAAATCTGGGGCTTGTTGTAGAATGCTTTACCGCAAAGTCACAATAGTGCATCCAGCGAGAAGGCCATATTGGTTGAAAAACTGACCTGGATTTCTTGATAACTTGGGGGCAAGCAAATAATATAAATTTAATTATATTAAATGGAAATGTATACATCTAGCTCCAAAGAATGTAGGCTATACTTACAGGATGAGGAACTGTCTTGTGACACAGTGATTCTGAATGTGACTTGGGAATTCAGGTCAGTGTTCCCTCTAATGGTTTTTTCATACAGGGCAGAATACAGTTTTTTTGTGAATCAAGGCAAGTGCAGGTGTGCACCCCCAATAGAAACACATATTGCTGGTGGTGGGTGGCTCTGGGTACTCTGCTAATCAGCTGAATAAGTCCTGGGTGGCCACCCAAGTGCCCAGTTTACAGGAAACACTTTTATGAGCTCCCAGTGTGACATTGTGACCAACAGAGCTAATGTGATACTTGGACGCATAAACAGGATAATTTTGAACAGAAGTAAAGGGTTATTTTACCTCAATATTTAGCAGTCTCTTATCCCCAAATTTTTGAGGGATAAGGGACTGGAGACAGCAGAAGGGGGTGGGGTGTTAGCTGGCAGAGGCACATCCACACAACATATTTACTGCCAGCACCATCCTCTGCTGACAGTAAGGTATCGCACAGCTATGCTAATTAGCAGTGTGAATATGCCAATAGCAGCCATTTGCAATTTCCAGAAACCTGATTTGTATAGTTCTGCCACCAGTAAGGCTGAAGACTGGGGCTGAATAGACATAGCCTAGATGCTTATAGCTGCGTCTACACGTGCACGCTACTTCGAAGTAGCGGCACCAACTTCGAAATAGCGCCCATCGCGTCTACACGCGTCGGGCGCTATTTCGAAGTTAACTTCGACGTTAGGCGGCGAGACGTCGAAGTCGCTAACCTCATGAGGAGATAGGAATAGCGCCCTACTTCGACGTTCAACGTCGAAGTAGGGACCGTGTAGACGATCCGCGTCCCGCAACGTCGAAATTGCCGGGTCCTCCATGGCGGCCATCAGCTGGGGAGTTGAGAGATGCTCTCTCTCCAGCCCCTGCGGGGCTCTATGGTCACCGTGGGCAGCAGCCCTTAGCCCAGGGCTTCTGGCTGCTTCTGCGGCAGCTGGGGATCTATGCTGCAGGCACAGGGTCTGCAACCAGTTGTCAGCTCTGTGTATCTTGTGTTGTTTAGTGCAACTGTGTCTGGGAGGGGCCCTTTAAGGGAGCGGCTTGCTGTTGAGTCCGCCCTGTGACCCTGTCTGCAGCTGTGCCTGGCATCCCTATTTCGATGTGTGCTACTTTGATGTGTAGATGTTCCCTCGCTGCGCCTATTTCGATGTTGGGCTGAGCAATGTCGAAGTTGAACATCGACGTTGCCGGCCCTGGAGGACGTGTAGACTTTATTCATCGAAATAGACTATTTCGATGTCGCAACATCGAAATAAGCTATTTCGATGTTGGCTGCACGTGTAGACGTAGCCTATGTGAGCTGAACCTGAACTGCCACATTTGTGAGGATCTCTCCTGTTAAAAAAAAAAGTGCCATAATTCACATTTTAACAGATATGTGGATAGGGCACTGGTCTGGGATTCTGGGCACAAGATTTCTTTGCAGGGTCTGCCACTATACAGTTCTGTGACTTTAGGAAAGTAACTTCACATCCTGGGCCTCTCACCCGCCCAGGGATGACCTTTGTGGTTGTTTTGCTATGGATTTCAGTGGAGTTAGGATTTCACCTTATGTAAAAACTAGGTAGTATATCTGTCTAAAATTTGAGAATATCTTTGTAATCAAGAGAAGAAAGAATTGTTGCAACAATTTTGTTTATATGGCCTTCAAGTATCATTCTGAAATGATTGTATTCCCTTTGAAAATATTTAAAGCTGATTCAGCATTTTCTGATCAAAAAATTTCCTCTAAGTTTAACAAGTTACTGTAAATAATATGCAGTAAATGTAGAAAAGGTTATCTTATTCCTGATTTTGATTCTGTCATGTTTGATGACTTATGACGTATCTGTATGGGAACAAAAACTGCTTATAAATATAAACTATTGGGTTCTATTTATGACAATTGAAATAGGAAAATTCCATGAACACATTTTCCATTGCTTACAATCTGTGTCTTCATTTAACAGGTTCCTTTTTGTATCTGAGTACTAATAATTTGACACTTTAGCCTCTTTAAAGAGGGATAGTAGTTATGACAATGATGAATGGGCTTCTGCTTATTAGGTTACTGAGATAATATCAATTGAAAATAATTTCTAAAAGGGAAACAGAACTATGACTGAGTTATAGAACATCTTCCAGGCATAGAGAAAAACAAATTTCAGTGACTAGTTATAGCTAGAGGTATCTATTGAAAGTCAGTGAAAAAACCTTGTCACTGGAGTTAATTTAGTGCTCATGAAAGTACAGTTTGAGACATGTTTAGTAAATGCTCATAATCTTATTCATTTCTCAAAACAATATTAGTGTACTTAGCCATAACAACGATTTGAGTATAGATAAGATAAGCATATTTTGTAATGGTGCTTTGTGTGTAGATGTGTGTCAAAGAAGAGTAACCTGTTTTTCATAAGGTTACAAGAGAAAGTTATTAACTATCAGAACACAGAAGCTTTACATTCAAAACATAAATAATATGATAACTATCTTCCTACTTGGGAGAGCTTGATGTTTCTCACTGTTCAGATTCACAAACTCTGATGCTGAAATTTTAGATGGATTGAGTAACTCTGTAGGACAGGTGAGCCAGTGGTTAGCAGACAGACGTGTGTTGAGTTCCTAGTTGCATCACAGGCTTCCTCTGTGACAAATCTCTGAGGGTGCGTCTACACGAGCAAATACATTCGAAATTAGGATTGGAAGACTGAGTTCTTCCGAAAGACCCTGCGGAGTGTCTGCACTGACACGGTGCTCTTTCAAAATTAACTAAGAAAGAACTCCCCTGTTCTTTCAAAATTGGTCCTCTGCTCCCTGATGGGAAAAGCGCCCCCTTTCAAAACGAAGGAGAGCAAGTGTCAACACTCCATGGCCTGCTCTTTTGAAAGAGTAGGTCCTCCATGGCCACGATCACCTGGTAGGCAGCGGCGCCACTCATATCACAAGTGGAGCTCTATGGCTCTAGCATCCGACTGCCTTTCAGCACACAGGCTCCCAGAAGCCCTCAGGCAGGAAGCTGAGAGTGTGCAGGCAGCAGGGAGCCCACGCTGCCGCCCACACAGCTCCCAGATGCAACACCCCGGGGGAAGCTGCAGCACCTCCAGCACTATGGCCAGCAGCCGGGACTCCCACCCACCCCAGGGGCTGTCCAGGGACCGGGGGGAGTCGTCTCAGGAAGGGAGCCATCCCCCCAAACGTCAGGCCCCCTCCTGGACAGAGGCCAAACTGGAGGACCTTCTCACCCTCTGGGCAGATGAGAAGGTCCTGCAGCAGATGGGGGTCTGGTGCTGAAATACACCCACCTTTGAGCACCTCACCAAGGGCCTCACCGGCCAAGATCACCCCCCCGGACCCTGGACCAGGTGAGGTCGAAAGTAAAGGAGCTGTGGCAGGCATACTGTCAGGCTCAGGACACGGCCGTGTGATCAGGAGCAGCGCCCACCAGCTGCCTCTACTACCAAGAACTCAACCGCCTCCTTGGGCTGAAGGATCTCTCTCTGGGGGGATGCAGGTCCCTGCCTCCAGCCAGCAGCACAGGCCCGAGTTCCTAAAAACATGGGCATCATGTGTGCAGCTGGGTCAGCCCACGTACACATCCTAGAAGTGGCACTGACTGTCCACCATGGCCTGCAGTGGTAGCCCCTGTGGTTTATGTATCTTCCTCCGCTGTGGTCCAGGGCATGGATGGGGATGTGGGTTCTGTCCAGGGCCCCAAAGCAGTTTGGGAACCCCATGGAGGTGAATCCGGCCACAGCTGCATCCAGGACCCCGAGTTGGATGACCCTCTGGAGCAGCATGGCGTTAAGCGCACGGACCACCTGTGGGGAGGGAACAGAGGCTCCCATGAGGGTGTGCAGGGTGCCCCATAGCCCTTCCTCCAGTCCACCCTCCCAGGCACCTCCCCAGGTAACCCCTGCCCAGCCCCTTCCTCCCCGGTGTCCCTCCCTCCCCAGACCCACACCTGGCCCCCCCTCAGTGGGTGCATGCCCGGGCCTCCTTACCTCCATAATGATGGCCCCAACCGTGGCCATTCCCACTCCAAACTGGTGTCCCACGGAGTGGTAGCTGTCTGGAGTGGCCAGCTTCCAGATGGCTATTGCAACCCTCCTCTCGACAGGTAAGGCATGCTGCATCAGGGTGTCATGGTGCCTCAGTGCGGGAGTGACCCACTGGCAGACCTCAAGAAAGGTCTGCCGGCCCATGCAGAAGTTCTGGAGCCACATATCATCGTCCCACTCCCTCATGATGAGCTGCTTCCACCACTCAGAGCTGCTGGGGTAGCTCCAGAGGCAGGGGAGCAGCCGGTGGGGGAGGAAGAGGGGAGCCCGGTGGTCAGGGGCATCCCCATCTGCCTCCGGGGAGGGCTCCTCTGGCAGGAACCTCAGGCGGCCTACCGGGCAGCAGCTAGCAGGGCTCTTGCCCCCTGGATGATTACCTGGAGGGCCTCCTCTTCCTGCTGCTGCTGCTGCTGGGTGTCCATATCTGCTGTGACTTGGTCTGCGAGAGAGTGGCTACTGCTCTGCAGACCTCGTGCTGTGCAGGCTGGGTGGGGCCCTTTAGAGGAGCAGCTTGCAGCTGCCCCGGAAGGGCTAGTGCAGCCTATGACCCGGTCCGCGGGCTTTCCTGGCCCCTTATTTAGAAAGAGGGTGCTTGTGCGTGTGGACGCTCTGCATTTCCTTCCAGGTCGGCTCCTTTCGACGTTCCCTGTCACTACTTTGACGTTGAACATCGACGGCATCAGCCCTGGAGGACGTGTAGACGATACACATCAAAGTAGCCTATTTCAATGTTCTTACCTCGAAATAGGCTACTTCGATGTAGTGTGCTAGTGTAGACGTAGCCTACATGTTATTATTACATTAAAATTATGAGGTGCTCAGATATTGTGATAAGGGCTGTAATCATTCCATACATAAGTAGGCATGCAATCCCTTAAACACTGTCCCTTTCTGAATCCTCATCATTCAGTGTAATATATTGTATGGGGAAGAATATATTAGCCCAGATTTTCGGATGTATATATTTTTCACAAGTTGAGTGGCATAACATGGTGATAAGCCTATCTGTCCAACAAAGGAAATTTTCTGTGTAAGAGAATCCTCTACTGCTGTAGAGCTCCTGTAGAGGCTCTGATGTCAGCACCCTTTCTGAACCCCACCCTCCACCCAAGTTGACCAAAGAAATAATGGCACAGGGAACAGAATACAATGTGTAAACACTGATGATGTTGCAGAGAATATTACTCTTATCTAAGTTTCCTACAGTGACTATAATCTACCCCTGGATTATGATTTTACAGCTATCAATACTGGCTTTTCTCATTTTCCATAGTCAACATTATGTTGAAATTACTATAAGGGCAAATATTATTGCACGGTTACAAGCACTTTCCATGGGAAAAGTATACAGTATAAAGTCTCTACTGTTACTAAGTAAATGTCATCTTCCCTGAAACCTGCCAGCAAATATTGATCAAGAATCTCAAGCTCCTCAAAGTGCTGCTAAGTCAGAATGAATTAGTTTGGAGCGCTTCATTTCATTTGTAGTTCCAGTTACAACCTCGCTAGTGCTGAGTGATTTCATAGTTTCAAAGAGTTAGATGATTTCCTCTTTATAATGTTATTCACTGGATATTGACCTCTGTGGCACAGGTATATTAATATTTACAATCTTGACTCATGGGCAGGCAACTGCAATCAGCAAATAAAAATAATATTCATAGTATTTTAATAGCCTTGTCAGATCGTATATTGATATTGACCAGACTTTCTTGAGTGCAATGAGGATAAACATGATCATATGAGAACATCATGGCTGTGTCTACACTACAGTCCCCTGAAACAAAATAAGAAGGGCTCTTTCAAAAATGGGAACGAAGGGTCTTGTGGCACCTTATAGACTAACAGAAAAGTTTTGAGCATGAGCTTTTGTGAGCACAGACACTTCATCAGATGTCTCTCTGAGCATCTGATAGAGAGCAGAGTCTGTGCTCACAAAAGCTCATGCTCAAAACTTTTCTGTTAGTCTATAAGGTGCCACAGGACCCTTCGTTGCTGTTACAGATCCAGACTAACATGGCTACCCCTCCGATACTTCAAAAATGGGGTTTGTTTTTGAAGGAACCTCATCTACATTGCTTTTTTTGTTTTGAAATCAGTCTCTTTCAGAAGCAAGATCATTCAAGTTTATGCAAATGAAGTGTGAGATTTGTAAATCAGCACTTCATTTGTATTTTTGATCTCACTCATTTGCATTCCCTGCTTGAAAGGGGACTGTGGTTTAGATGCAGCCTGTATGTTCTGTGACTGGTCAGATCGCTGAATGCAAGGAGCAACAGAAGTGCAGATTTTTGTCCTGCAAAGATCAAGGCTCATGTGACATTTATCTCAGAAACATCCCATTAACTCTAAATTGCTACCACTTTGACAAGCTTCAGAGAGGTAGCCAAGTTAGTCTGTATCTTCAAAAACAAGTCCTGTGGCACCTTATAGACTAACAGATAGTTTGGAGCACAAGCTTTTATGGGCAAAGACCCACTTCATCAGATGAAACAACGCAACAAAGAAGATGCATCTAATGAAGCAGGTCTTTGCCCACAAAAGCTTATGCTCCAAAATATCTGTTAGTCTATAAGGTGCCACAGGACTTCTTGTTGCTTTTGACAAGCTTTTCTCTCTAGATTAAGGTGCAATAGATTGATTTTGGGCTTTCCTTATGGAATAGTTAAGGCTGTATTGCCCCTTGGCCCAAGCAGTTATCCAATATTTGGGGCCTTGCTTTATTGCTTCCACTAATGGGAAATTGGTGATACAAAGCAGATGTTTCTTTGGTGCAATCTTCTTTATTTATATACAGTATACTTTCAGAGTTACAAACACTAGAGTTATGAACTGACATGTCAATCACATGCCTCATTCAGAACTAGAGACCAGCAATAGCGACAAAAATAGAGCAGCAAACAATACAGTACTATTGAATAATAACAGAGAGAAAGTCATGCTAGTCTATATAGTAGTAGTAGCATCCTTCAGTCTATGTAGACTATGGAACGCACCCTTCGTAGTTCCATTTGGCATCCTCATTTGCAGCGTTGGCTGTGACTGTGAAGACCTACACGAGAGTGACAGTCCTTCCTGCATTTGTTGCATATGTAATGGGTGTCTGGCAGGTCCTTGCTGTGCTTTCTGTGGGCTCGCTTCTCCTTTGCTAGCTGTTTGATCCTCAACTCACCCTTCTGAAGGCCCTTGTATAGTCCCTGCCTCCATCTGCTGCGATCGTCTGCCAGCTCCTCCCAGCTGTCTGGCTTGATGTCTACTTCCCTGAGGTCTCTCTTGCAAACATCTTTGTAGCACAGCTGGAGGCGTCTGGGAGTTCTTTTGCCAGAGGCTAGCTTGCCATACAGGATGTCTTT
Source organism: Carettochelys insculpta (assembly GCF_033958435.1). Taxonomy (NCBI): domain Eukaryota; kingdom Metazoa; phylum Chordata; order Testudines; family Carettochelyidae; genus Carettochelys; species Carettochelys insculpta. Next base: position 228,253,647 of record NC_134138.1, read on the forward strand.
TGGGATCCTTCCATCATTCATCCTGTGGACATGGCCAAGCCAGCGGAGCCGCCACTGCCTGAGGAGGGTGTGCATAGTTGGGATTCCAGCTTGATCAAGGACAGTAGTGTTGGACATTCTGTCCTTCCACATTATTCCAAGAATTCGCCTGAGGCAGCGCAAGTGGAAGACGTTCAGCCTCTTTTCCTGGCGGGCGTACAGGGTCCAAGTCTCGCTGCCTTAAAGGAGGGTGCTGAGGATGCAGGCTCTGTAGACTTGCATTTTGGTGTGAGTGTACAGCTTGTTGTTATTCCACACTCTCTCGCTGAGTCTGGACAGAGTTGTGGCTGCTTTACCAATCCTCCTATTTAGCTCAGTCTCCAAGGACAGGGTGTCCGTGATGGTGGACCCGAGGTAAACGAACTCATGGACGACCTCTAAAGTATAGTTGTCAGTGTTGATTGATGGAGAAACAGCAACATCCTGAGCAAGTACATTTGTCTTCTTTAGGCTGATGGAGAGCCCAAAGTCCTTGCATGCTTTGGAGAACCTATCCAGCAGCTTCTGAAGCTGATCTTCTGTGTGTCACACGACAGCAGCGTCATCTGCAAACAGCATATCTCTGATGAGGACTTCCCGCACCTTAGATTTAGCTTTCAGCCTTGCAAGATTAAATAGTTTCCCGTCAGATCTTGTGTGCAAAAAGATGCCCTCTGTTGAAGATCCAAAGGCGTGTTTAAGGAGGAGTGCGAAGAAGATCCCGAACAATGTCGGAGCAAGGACGCATCCTTGTTTGACACCACTCCTGATGCTGAAAGCATCCGATAATGTGCCATCTTATTGGACGGTTCCTCTCATGTCTTCGTGGAAAGACTGGATCATCTTGAGTAACCATGGAGGACATACTATCTTGTGGAGCAGTTTGAACAGTCCATCCCTGCTGACCAAGTCGAAGGCCTTGATTAGGTCGATGAAGGCAATATAGAGTGGCTTCCTCTGCTCCCTGCATTTCTCCTGCAGATGCCTCAGAGAGAAGACCATGTCGATGGTAGATCTCTCTGTGTGGAATCCGCTCTGTGATTCAGGATACACCCTCTCAGCAATCTTCTGGAGTCTGTTGAGGATGATGTGAGTGAACAGTTTACCAGTGATGCTTAGAAGGGAGATTCCACGGTAATTGTTGCAGTCGCTTCTGTCTCCTTTGTTCTTATACAAGGTTATGATGTTAGCGTCGTGCATGTCCTGTGGAACCTCTCCTTCTCTCCAGCACAGGCACAGTAGCTCATGTAGGGGTTCCAGGAGAGTGTCCGTGGCACACTTGATTACCATCCTGGCCTGGGGCCTTTCCTACTGCAATGTTGTTGATGGCTTTCTTCAGTTCTTCCACAGTTGGTTCCTGGTCCAGTTCGTCCATTACTGGTAGGAGTTCGACAGCACCGAGGGCTGAGTTGACCACAATGTTCTCGCGTGAGTACAGCTCAGAGTAGTGCTCGACCCAGTGTTCCATCTGTTTGCCTTTGTCAGTGATGACTTCACCAGATTTGGATTTCAGAGGTGCCATCTTGTTCTGGGCGGGTCCTAATGCCTTCTTGATGCTCTTTTTCATTCCCCTGAGGTTACCAAAGTCAGCACTGGTCTGGATGCTGCTGCATAGCTCGAGCCAGTAGTTGTTGGCACAGCAACAACTATCAAAACAAAAAAGCAGTCCAGTAGCACTTTAAAGACTAACAAAATAATTTACCAGGTGATGAGCTTTTGTGGGACAGACCCACTTCTTCAGATCAGTAATACAGTACTGTGTTAAACATAAACTACTAGTACAGTCCTGCCCCCACCCAGCAGCATTTTCCTTCTTCACAGTAAAGTTTCAAAACTGTATTAACTCTATGATCTTTCCTAAACTTTTGAAATAGCAACCTTTTGTTCAGACTTACAAACAACTTCCATTCCTGAGGTGTTCATATGTCTGAGGTTCTAATGTAAAAAGTCCTCTTTCCCCAGAAAACAGTAAGAACAAATAATAGGAGGCAGTTTCCTACCCTACAATTTCCAGTCTTGTTTTCCCAGACAGTCCTGTACCCCAAGCAGCTCTCATTCTGTGCTCCCTTTCAACACCACATTCATAACTACTCCCCTGGCTTTCTGCCAGCTTGCTCTTGTTTTCTGCCAACATTTTGCTTCTGAGGCTTCTGATATTGATACATACAGAGCTACAACCAATCAATGCCTCTGCCTCTCCAATTGCAGTCAGTGCCCAGGGAAACCTCTCAGTCCGCATGTCTTGTCCACTGGTTGACCTTGTGTGGTGGCTTCCATAGCTTCTAGCGGTTTAATTTAAGGAGTTTAATTGCTTCTTCTGTTTAGTCTGAATGAAAGGTGGTGAGCATGTCCATTAGCTTTAACAAGGCCTGTATTGTCCATAAACAAGCTGGATGGCAGCCGTTACACAAGAGTTAACACTATAGAACACTAGAACTTCAGAATAGTAGCGTCCCCTTTCATGCAACTTTTGATGTCCTGAAAAAGAAAACCACCTCCCTGAAATAGTGCTTGCTGCCTCTTGTCCCAAGGTGCAGGTGTCACAGCATGTTTATTGTAAACCAAGAAATGCGCTTCAAAGACACTGAACTAGCCTTTCAGCTCCACAGCAGATGTTATGCTCCACTCTTATGTCACAAAGAGTGGGTCCACACTGCCGAGGAAGGTCGGATGAAGGTAAGCAGTTCCAGCTACATTAATTACATAGCTAGAGTTGACAAACCTTCACTTAGGCTTCCATACCTTATCCTTTAAGGGATGCCTATGCTCCTGTCAACTTCGCTTGTTCCTAATGGGGGAACAGGAGTACCACAATCAATGGAGGTGCCCTGTAAATTTGATTTAGCACGTCCTCACTAGGTTGCTAGATCAAACTGCAGAATATTTACTGTGGCAGGGTTGGTGGTCTCTGTGGTGAAGATGGACTCATATGCTATAACTACAGCAGATAGAGAGGTGTTGGTGGTGTAGTGATTAGCATAGCTGCCCTCCAAGCAGCCAATCTGGGTTCAATTCCCAGTCAGCACAGGCTCAGCTCTCTTCTTTCAATTTCTCCGTTGGAAGTGGAGAGAGGAGGTGACCTGCAGCAGACAGCCCTGGGGAGAGTCATTTAATATAGGAACTTCTTTACTTTCAGTCCCAATTACCTTATCATTCATTAACGTGATGATAACTCTGCTATGGAATACTGTGCAAATATCAGATGCTTAATATTTCCCTTTTCTAGCCCAGCCTCCTGTCCTAGCTGAGAATCCCCAGGGTGGAAAGAGATGAAGGAAAAGCATCAGGGGCATAGTCAGGAAGAGGTATGGTGGTTCAAAGTTCCGCTACAGATGGTTCTCCACTGGCGTTTGGGCCATCATACCCTCTACTGCCAATATATTTTCTGACAGGAATTTGTATTTATAGCTACCAACAGGTGTCATACAATGGGCCTTACTTCTGAAAACAGATTACTGCTGAGCTGTCTGATTCATTCCCTCCTTCCATACAAACCACCGTAGCAAATAAGACTACCTTTACTTGCTAAAACATGTAAGCAACTCTTGCCTATTTATTCATTTGATTTTTATGCAAAGATTCCTAAATATTTCTCTGTCTAGATCTGGTCTTGATCCCACCAAAGCTCTCATGCAAGAGGAGTTTTATTAGTGATGACAATGGAAAAAAAGATCAGGCAATCTGTAAAGCTAGTTAAATTAAAGCTGACTTTCAGGAGCTATACGCTATCATTGGCTAAAACTGTAGAAATGTTTATTTCCAATTTTTATTTTACAATAAAAAGCCTTTGGTAATTTTATTTCTCACTTTTGGTTTGTGGCTGTGCTGAGCCCTGGCCGAAGCTGAGAGAGAATCCTGCTTTGTTTGGGACTGTTTTTAAAATACATTTGATCTTTAGGCATTCTGGAGGAAATTCAACCTTCCCCTACATATCGGAAGAGGTCTCCCTGGCAGCAGAACTGCTGCGAAAGGAGCAGGAAGGATGAATTTAGAGTGATGGAGATGACTTTCTTCCTGCTTTACATGGAACATATCCATAAAGGGCTCCCCATTGAAGAGTGATATAACTACAGCTTTACCACTATATGAATCCGTTAGCTCTCCTTTCCCATGTGTGGGGATTACTGAGAAATATTGCAGCTATTGGGCTATAATGAACTCTGAGGAGCAGTCCTTTACTAGTGCTATAGCTTCAGAAGCAGGATGTTTTCTTTTTCACCCTGTTGTAGAGATACCCAGCAAATACTTGTTCTTTGGGCTGAGTCCATGGATTTGGGCCTGATTGGTTCACAGTTAAAGATTGGGTACCATGTTCTTCATTGTGAACTGTTTGGCATGCTGAAAAGAGGTAAAACATGTATGAACAGATTTTCTATGTTAGGAACACTCAGGCATTTTGTTACACAATTAGATTAAAAAATAAATTACCGTAAAACTGTAGAGCCTGCAAGTCCATTCCTTTGTGCATTAGGCTTTACCTTGTGGCCACTAATCACCCATGTCTGTCTGTTTTTAGAGCTGTCAGTTAATCACAAGTAACTCAAGTGATTAACTCAAAACCAATTAACCCAATCAAAACATTATTCACGATTAATCGCAGTTTTAAATTGCATCATTACACATCAGAATCCCCATTCAAATGTATTCCAATATTATGAATGTTTTTCTATATTTTCAAATATGTTGATTACAATTACAACACATAATACAAAGTGTACATTGTTTACTTTATATAATAATAATAATAATAATAATAATAATAATGTATGTACTGTAAAAAGGTACACAAAATGATGTTTTTGAATTTACCTCATAGAAATACTTTAATCTCATTATCATGAAAGGGCAGATTACAAATGAAGACATTTTTGTTACACAATTAGATTAAAAACAAATTACTGTAAAACTATAGAGCCTTCAAGTCCACTCAGTCCTACTTTTCCTTCAGCTAGTTGCTATGACATATGTTTATTTACATTTATAGGAGATAAAGCTGCCCACTTCTCATTCACAGTGTCACCTCAGAGGGAAAATAAGTGTTCTCATGGCATTTTTCTGGCTGGGATTACAAAGTGCTTATGTGCCAGGTATGCTAAGAATTTGTATGCCCTTCATGATTTGGACACCATTCCAGAGGACATGCTTCCATGCTGACAATGGTTTCTGCTTGATAACAATCCAAAGTGGAGTGGACCGACACACATGCATTTTCATCAGCTGAATCATATGCCACCAGAAGAAGACTGAATCTTTTTTGGATTGTTTGGGTTCTGTCATCTCTGGATGGAGCGCTGCTCTTTTAAAACTTCTGAAAGCAGGTTTTATATATATTGATAAGCACTGTACACTTTGTATTCCGTGTTTCTATTAAAATCAATATATTTGAAATATTTAGCTTTTGAGTTGAATTTTGCTGTATGTCTGGGCAGGCTTGGTAAACATGAGATACACAGGACCTTGACACATAAGTCTTTCAAAGATCAGTGGCATGGACACTGATCCATATGGCCACTTATTCTAAATAGTCAGTGGAGATGATTCTCCTTGAATAGCCCTCATGTCACAGAGCCAACTGTAATACAGGCAGACCAGGTGCCAACTCATGCCATGGATCTTAGGTCTCACAGAACACTAACAAATACATAGTTGTAAACCAGTCTGACCCAAGTTTGTGTCAGATGTGTTTAATATTTAGATTACAATAAATGCTTGCATGTGTTAATCTCACTTATAATAATAATACTTGTATCCTATATTCTCAGGTAATACTGTTCTTTAAAGATTAAATTGTTTGCTTTAAAACTGTAAGCCCCACTCGTCAGGAAAGATGCATTAGCAAATGTGACACTAGCTTCCCACAAGTGGTGTTGTCTTCTGCCCAGCTAAGAAAGGTGCATAGATACTAGAGCTGTGTCTGCACTTACATTCCTCTTTCAAAAGAGAAACGCAAATGAGAGCAATTGAAAATGCAAATGAGGCACTGATTTACATATCTCATACTTCATTTGCATAATCTCTTTTCTGAAGAGATTCTTTCTAAAGAAAAGAAGAAGTATAGATGGGGCCCTTTTGAAAATAAACCCCATCTTCTAAAGAACTCTTCTTCATGAAACAGGTAAAGGACTCAAAACCAATGTGGGGAGTGTGCCCTGCTTCTTGATGGTCCTAAAGTTGGTTCTCAATCTCCTGAGCCACTCCAGACAGCTTGACACTAACAGATGCGGATATTTTTATGAGTAGAAAGAATGGTGAGAGATAGTATTGGTAGATGCATATGGCATTTCAAAAGGTTCAGGCCACATCTAAAATTCTTTGATCTAACAATGAACCGGAACGCTTTCAAGACTAATTTCACATGGTATTCTTCACTTTTAGTTTACATCTGGCAGATAATATAAAAATAATAGTCTCCAATGATATTATGACATTGGAAGAGACAGATATTACCGAAGCAGTTCAAAATGAGAAGAAAAGAAAACCAAAGAACATCCTCTGCCCGATCTGAAAGTTTGAGAGTGACGTTTGTAATACTTTTGGGCAAGTTAAACTGGCTGTGTCTTGAGCTCGTAGTCACACACACAGACAACAGATAAATCAAGAAACTTCTTTAGGCATATGCAATTTAAAATGATTATTTCAACAGTATCACTGAATTGTTAATCATACATTCTAATCATTTCAATTGCATATTTAGAGAGAAGAAATATCAAGTGAGTTTTCAGAAATATTTCACTAAATTATCCAGCATAAAATATATAACATTTTAAAACTGAACAGCATACGTGGTAGTTTTCCTATTAAAATAAATCCCAAGGAATTTGTGATTTGACACATGCTACACTGAGAATAACAGCACTATATCTATCAAGTATAGAAAACTTAACTTTTGTTAGTTGTTTTAATTTCTGAAGTGTCTTCAGAAAAGATTTTCTTCCAATTATCTAAAAGACAAAAATGGAGAATAAAATACTGAGGGAGAAATTTCACTGAGAACATGTTGACTTCGAACCATTCCACACTTCATTATCCTCCACTCAAGCAGTCAAATTTCCTCACCTCTGGAATGCTCATTCTGCTGATTATCATTTGTGTACTTTAATTGGTTACACTGTAATTTCTGGCTAGACCTTTATGAACAAAAGCGTGTTACTGATGGCTCTTTCACAGTTTTAGTCTCTTTTTTGCAGTTGGCTAACAGATTCCCTCCAGATTCCTCTATCATCACCTACACAGCTCTCCCACTGGCTATAAAATACTGAAGCAGCTTGTAGGTAATTGATCAGACAAGTGAACTGTAAAATATTCATTTTCTACTTCAACAGCCAGATAAATCTCTTGGGAAGTGGATGAAAATATTGCTTATGCACATCAGGGTCGGTGTAGTAATAGCAAGGTTGCTGATAAGCAGGGGTCTGCTACAGAGTTAATACTTAATTCTGTTCCATGCCAGAGACACGATTGTATGCAGTCTCCCTTTGCCTGCAGCTACAAGTCTCATTATATACTGAACCTGAGGCATCAACACCAGTGCACTAGTCATGCTGCCGGAGGGATGGTGCTTGCCTTTTTTAATTAATCAGGTTAATTTTGGCATAACATGCCAAAGAAACAATTAACACTTAGCTCCTGTAACCAATGTACTAAATACCAAAATATTAATGGGTACAAAAGAATGATCAGAAAACTAATCGTGGAAAAACAATCAGGCTTAAATTTTACACCTGTAGTAATCTTTTAAACCTCATTCCTTTTTTCTCCTCCAAGTTTCCAAATACCTGTCAAGATGCTTTAATTGAAAGTGTTTAAATATAGTTTGCATATAGACTGGTAGAGCAAAAAGCAAAACTGTAGCAAATTCTTTTCATCTTTATCTTTTGGGTTACCATAGTAAGAGACTCTGATGGGAATTGGCAACAGCTTTGTCTCTGTTTCATGTTTAATGTGTATTAAGTAACCTTATCCTGCGACCAAACTGTGCTGATCAAAAAATACATGAAATTCTTCCACCTGCTTTATTTGCACTCAAGAAGGGAAAAGCAAGGCTTTAAATACTAGATTATTAACAGCTTTCCCCTCGAGTGGTTTGTTTTTGAATGAAAAGAGAACATGTGTTCGGATCCCATGTCCTTGGAGTATGGTGTCATTCAGCTTAAGAAGATGCATTTGAAGTCAAAAATAGTTGATACCATGTATGCTACAGTAGTTTTGACCATCTGTGGAAGATAAATGAAGCACTACAATTTTGCAGTGGAAAAGCAAGTCTATTGGTGTGCTTTTCCATCTACCATAGAGATGCTGACAAGTAAATCAGCTTTATTTGGATAAAAACAGTAGTCAGACAGTTCACAATATAATCTCATGTGTCTTTCCTTGTCTGCAAACTTTTTCTGGTGATTTAAATCCAGTTGTAGTAAAATGATGATAGTAAATTAGTTACAAAACTCAGGCTACTTTCAAACATGAGAGGACATTTATTTTGTATGGTATCAGTAAATACCCTTGCTCTCTCATATACAAGTTTTAAGTAAAACTCAGGCTTGAGATCAACTGCATTTCTTATGAAATCCACTCCATTCCAAGGTCCAGCTACAGAGACAGTTAGGTCTGCTGAAAAACAAATCACCTGACATCCTATCGACTTACTCCACCGTCTCATGTGGATGGGGGACATACATCTGTGTATTTAATGTAGCTAAGGTGAATTACCCACCTCTTTAATAACTACTGTGAGAATGATCTTCTGGCCTTCTAACAAAACTGCATGTACCAGGAAAGTCTAGAAGGTTATGAAAGGGGGAGCTGGAGATGAGGATATTTGGGCACAGTTTAGGAAGTGATTCAAAACAATTAAACACACTGAAATGAGAAACTGAGCAATTTTCACAGTTGCTCTTTCTGGGCTGTACACTAAATACAATCCTGCTGTTTTTGCACATCCTAAAATCCCTCTCACATCAAAGGATAATAACAAAAAACAAAGTCCTGCTAGTAATGAAGAGGGGGAAGGGTATAGAAGGGGCAAACTATAAAGCATTGATGCAGTGGAGGCCAATCTCTACACAGTGCAGATTTATGAAACCAACCAAGGGAAACACACAGAAATATTCTGTAATATAAGTTTTATAAAATATTGTACTTAAGGACTCAGCATTCAGAAGATAAAAAGTAAATCCTAGGCTGTTGCCATACTGGACTATTTCATTCCAATAAAGTATGTTAACAGCTGGTGACAAGTTTATTTTTCTTAACAATGAAAAGCAAGAAACTGTTTGCATGAGAATCAAAGTGTGAGTGAAGTCGATCATGCACTGACCTGATATGACCCAACATACACACATAAACCATAAAGAGGAATGCACAGTATGTCAGGAACATAGCTCAAATAACCACAAAGAACTATTATATTCTTTTTGAAATTTCTGATCTATCACGAAACAAGGGAGTGACATATTTTTAGTTAGGTAGAGACACATATCTACTGCTAGTCTACTGCTTTCCCAAGTTTCCAGAAGTTCGGAGTCTGCCAGATAAGACAGCACATTTAATATTGATAAATTAAGGCTGTATTTGCAAGACATGGCATCCTAAAGAGTTAGTGAGTGATGAAGTTTCATCTGGAAGCAGAAAAGCATTTAACTCTGAATTACTGGGAAATGAAATTCAACCCCAGTCTTAGATACTCATAATCTAATGGAATGGTAAGAGAACCATTCAGATGGTACAATGAAGTGTTTCTACTGGAAGTAAGAAACACACCTTTGACAGGAATGGAATACTGTCTGTCAGAGCCACTAATGTTAGGACATTGAGAATGACTCTTCTGTTCCCACACAAACTTCCACGACCCAAAATACATCTGAGGGCTCACAGCAGATTAAAATAGCTACAAGAAGGACAAAAGAAATACACATTGAACCTCTCTTGTCTGGCACTCTCTCATCTGGCATCATCTGCAATCCAGCATGATTTTAGTTAGTCAGATGACCTTTTATCATGGGTGTGGCCAAGTTTCCCAAGGTCCCATAAAGTTTGTTTACAGCCACCAGTCCTGGCTGTCAGTGTTCTTTGCCGTTAACTTAGCTGTAATTTACCCCTAAATGTCTTCTAAGAGCCCAGTAAGCAGTAGAAGTGTTGGTAATGCTGCCAGACAATATTGACCTCTTGTGATCCAGCAAATTCATTTGGAATTGGTCAGGTCCTGAGGGTCCCGGGCTAGAGAGGTTCAACCTGTGCTGTGATCAGAGAGCTAAGTCCTTGTTTATTCTCCATCGCTGAGATCCAGTATGCATGGAAACAATATGTTATGAGAATCGTCCATTAATTAGGGTATGTTCTTTGTTAGGGTTATTCGTCTGAACTGGGTTGGGAGGAGGGATTGATAGTTCTATCAATGTGATGCTTGTGTCATTTGGAGCTCTTGTTCTCTCATCTGCCAGTTCCCCTCCAATGGAGTGATCCTACAGGATGTGCATCCCCTAGGGCTGAGTTCTTTGCACCCTAGATTGGGTGAATATGGATACATACTAACAGAGCATGTGTGAGGGGATCTAGTATTCGCAAGCTGAACCCTATATGTCTGTGACTCAGTAGGCTGTCTCGGACAGCAGTGCCAAGCTTTGACCCTCCTGTGCCCTTGTACTCAGTGGGCTGGGCTAAACAGTTTTTTTTTTCAAGCTGACACCCTTCTATACCTACAGTTTCACCATGTTCCTATCCTCTCTTCCACTCCAAAATGGTTCTGCTGGTAACCCACTTGATGAGCAAACCCCTTTTTTGCAGCAATCTTTAGCTTATATAGAAGGAGAAATGCTGCAGAGCAAACAGGGAAGCCAAAAGCCCCAAACCAAACCAACCAACCAAACAAAAAGCAACTTCTGATTCAAGGGAGTATACCAGTTGTTTTGATGCTCAACATAGGAACTGATCATGCCCGGCTACAGGCACTTGTCCTTCCAGGAAGCTCTTAATGCAATTCAGCAGCTTGAGATACTTGGATTCCTAGAGAGGATTTATTATAAAAATTGATTTGATAAATTGGTGCTGGGTGTGTGAAGGCAAGGGTTCCTTAGCCTCTGGAGCAGAGATTTCCCATCAGGCGATGTTTTCCTACTTTCTGAGTCCCAGAGTTCAGTGTGGTTCCTGCCTTAGAATTTCTGCTATCCATTCTGTATGCTAGAGGAGACGTCTTGCTCTCACATCACAGATGCAAATGAGACAGGGAATTTTGAGGCGGATTTAGGTATGCCTTCCTCTGGCTTTCCGTTATTTTTGTATGTGTGTCTTCTACTCAACCTTAGTTCAAGGAGAGGCTGGGGGTGGTGATAGTGAGTTCTCTCATGAGTGAGATAGGCTGGAACCTATCTGCTGGTTCCCCAAGCATGTGGAGCATTCAGCTAAAAAATCCTCTTTTGATTGAATGCTTGTGCTGAGTGAGTATCACCATCATGTCCTTATTCAGTGATACTGGGTCTGACCTTTAATCCATTGCAGCTTCTGCAACAGATGTTGGATCCAGCACATGAGTAGAACCAAGCCTGTTGCTAGTATAATTTGGCAACCATTGATCACCACAATGGAGTTAAGTATAATATTTAAAAGACCTGATGCAATGGAGTTCCATCCAAGCAAGGTTTTCCTCTGGGAATGGTGTCATGTGTTTTTAACTGCAACCTAGCCTAGAGAGCTTCTCTTTGTGGTGCTGAATCTTGAGTTTACTATTTTTCCTCAAAGTTCAGAGCTTCTGAAGCTCAGTTTGTAAGGAGGGATGAGTTAATCATTCTTAATAGCAGCAAGACCTATTCCAAGTAAAATGGGAGAACCTGCCTGAAGAGATCAGGATAGGATTTTAAATATTGCACAGTCCATATAAGCATCTTAAATTTACTATCACAACTAACAATAGCGGTTACATTACAGAAACAGTGATTAATGTGAGGCACTGTGGGTTTAATCTAAGGTTTACTATAATATTACATCTCTTTTTTACACATGCATGCTTTACCAACATAGACAATAAAAGATCCCTCTCCCCTGGTAAAATCAAAGGAACAGTGAAACTTATTCCTAGGTTGTGAGAAGAAGCATTCATCATGTTTCTTCAGAGATTGGTTTTCACAGATATAGCCCAAACCTCCTTTTTTCTATACCCTTTTACATTTACAGTGTATTATCTTCCTACCAGTTCAAGTGTTGTGATCTCTGGAATACGTTAGCGAGTAATCATTAACTTGGAGAGTACTCTAATTTCTTTGCCTGCCACAGTTATCAGGAATAATTGCAGATTTTGCTGCTGGTGATTGTACAGTGTTAGCTAGTCTCAACCAGGACTGAAGGACTAATTCTTCTTTAGTTACATGGTGTTGAATCGAGCTGATTGTCTCCATGGGAATTTGTCCTGCTACAGTTTGCTGAATCATTTGCACGATTACATTCTGTGTGAGAGCCTGCACTTGCTCACATGCTGAAGTCAATAAGACATTATTATGTACATCAGATATTATGAACCCTTTATCCTTTAATTTGAGTTTTTCTCACGCAGGAACTACCTTACTTATTGGCTGTTGTTCCTCACTTACTTGTTTCAAATATGTCGTTTAAGGGATTTCCATTGTTCCTATATTTTGGGTGCCATATCGTAGTTTATTATCCAGCACTATGTTTAAAGCATCAGCTAAAGAGATTTCTTTCTACGGATGCAATTCAATCTTTTAATCTCCCTTTTTTCTCTATATACATATTGGGCCTTTGCCACATTCTTATCCATTAATTCCAACACTTATGCCAAATTCCAAGTAAGGGAGAGCACACAGGTGCGATGTAAGAGTTATTTATGCTTTACAAGTGGATTTGAACCTCTTTGATGTTGAAGAACCAATGTTTTTGTTGATCCAGTTTTAACACATGGGGTCATAAAATTATGGCTCTTAAATGTCAAAAGGGAGTGAGGTTTGTGATCAGATGGTTGAAATTTCAAAGTGCTTTTTTGTTGGCTCAGTTTTATTGTGTACAATTTGGTCTCATGAGATCCTACTGAAATGGAAATTTGCCCATAGAATTTAAATCAAATTGTTGTCATGATTTTGTCACAATGTGTGCTCTTTAATGGAACTACCCAGTCTGGGTCACACTGTTCCCATTTTACTAGGCACCAGGTGATATTCTAGCCTGTGAATGTGATTAGAGAAACTACTGTTCCTCTCCAGCTAATGAAGCTGTCTGGGTGCCAGCAACACCGAGACATGGTTTGTCTCGAAACAGAGGAAGATCGAGGGGGTTCTTCCCATTTCTATAGAAATCCTGTATAGAACACAATTTTATTTCCTGGGCTGCAGGTGGCAAGTAATTCCAGAGGTTCAGAGGGATCACAGGCCCAGCATCAGAACTGAGATACTTACGAGCAGCAGGGTGTTGGGGTAATGATAGGATGCCAAGGATCACATTTGGAATCTGGCCTTATCCTGCCTTAACATCAGAGTAGGTGCTGACATGCCCATTCAATATGTATTTTCCAATGGCCCCAAGAGGCTCCTTCTTGATAACCAAGAAGGGTGGTTGGCAGAATAAAGAAGACAATTACACTATTCCTTGCAAACCAGGTGGTTTACATTTCCACTTTTTGAGCTGTGAGGAATTAAACAATTGCGGCCAGGGTTTCCCCTTTACCCATTCAAGATTTCTGCCCCATAAACACTGGGGTTGATTTGAGTCACAATACAGCAGGGACTATCCCAGGTGTGTGTGAAAGAGTACTCCTCCTCTAAAAACTTTTGGTACATTACTTGTTGGCCTAAATGCCATATGAAAGGAGAGTTTCCCCAAGCCACCATGGATCCTGGGGCAAGGTGGAATGGTGGCCCAGATCCATATCTGGGAAGGGGTGGGGCTAAGGGCAGAAGGGGTGGGGCTTAGGGAAGTGAGGTCTCAGCTCCACCCAGACCACAGTGCTGACTTCCTCCAACTCCCTCACAGCTGTGAACAGCAGCAGGGTAGCACTGCTGTGGCACATCAAAGAGGCCTGCAGTTCCAGCCTCCACCATTGCCAAAGTAGCAGCAGCAGCAGCAGCGGTGTAATCACAAGAGGTGTTCCAATTGTGAAAGGGCTCTCCCATAGTGCAAGCGCACTCTGGGTCAGTATGATGAATCTCCTTGTGCATCTAATAAACAGAGCTATGGTTGAAAGTTTATATCCCTGGCCTCAATCTGGTTCTTTTAATGCAGAGAGTGCATACTTACAAGGAAGATGTTTTTACCATCCTCACTAGAAAGCATGACTTTATCCTCACATAGCACTTTTCCCTGGGTGACGGTAATGTGATTGTGACTAGCAGGCAATTATTAAGATAGAAGTGACAATCTCTCAAGCCAATAGGTTTACATTCTGAAGGTTACTAGCACACTTTGTGTTGAATCTGGTCTATGGAAGTACTACCTATGATCAATTCAATAGGTCAAGGAGCATGATATTGCCCACTGCGTGTTAACGGGAGATAATAGTGGTGATAATATATAAAAGCGTGCCCCCTCTCTCTATCTCTCTTTCTATCAACATTTGGTATTAGAAATAATAAGCAGAAAGCTCCAGAACTGTGATATACCTTCATTGGGCCTCTATGAAGAGGAGTGTAATGATAGCTTTATTATTTTGATTGCTTTTTTTTTCTCTTTTAATTCCTTTGAATGTTTCATCTCGTGGTTGAACTAGGCCATTCTTTAGGCTTTGACTCTTTTTTCTTTGAATCACTGTAGCTTCTCCAAGCATTGACATTTGTCATTATACAATTTGTTTTAAGTACTGATAAACCTTCTTTTCTTTTGTCGTACATATTTGATGTTCCAGTTTTCCCCTCAGTGTTGAAATGCAGCACTCTGTGCAAGATAATCCTTTTGTTCTGTTAATCATATGTCTAGCTTTCTATATAGGAATCTACCCCACTTTCAAATTTGGAATTTCAAAAGGCCCTTTCTTTACTTTCTATAGTCTCAGATTCTGGCCAGTTATCATTGGATTTATTGAACAGCTATAGTCAATGGCTTTACAATCCAAATGTTCAAATATTCTATTTACTACCATTAATCTAGATAATTCACAAACATCAATTATAGAACTACTTCTAAATTTTACCACGTATTTTTAATAGGAACTCCCCAAAGAAAGTTTTAGAACTTACATCTACCTTAATTTTTGTTCCTGAATCAACTCCAGTTGACTTAATTGGAAGGATGCAGATGATAGAGTGCTGTATATGACCTTGAGTGAATAACTTCTAGTATTTCTTACTTTCTACATCTTTCTTTCTTATTCAAGACATCACAAATCTGTGCCATCTCTTTAAGAGCTGGGTTTTAAATTTGCTTATTTGAATGATAAAGGCTAAATTTGGTCTACCAAACCGCAGGCACAGTTTTTTACATTCAAAACTGTCTTAAAAATGCCTTTGAAAATGTAGCCTGAAATCAACTGTGGCCCAGCTTTTAAAATCCACTGAAGGACAAAGCACTCTCAAAAAATGGCATAAAGTGCTAGTAAGCTAGCATAATTTCCCTAAGTTAAAATGCTAATCAGAACACAAATAAAGGTGATTTTGGAGTTTTCACTGCAAAATGAAGTAATTTTAAAACTATACCGGACAACAAATCTAGTATATTGTAGGAAACGTTTCAATATTGAATGGCAGACTGGTAATTCCATTTGAGACCTCTTGGATTCTGGGCTAATGGGCAGAACTCCCAAAAGCTGGTATGGCTGGTGGATCTAGGCAGATCTTGGACTGAACCAGTAGAGTCATTATGGTTTAAATCTGCAGCTTTCCATGTATTTGTTTTGGTTTTTTTGTGGCTTTTGGAGTCCTTCAGTTTTTTGTAGTCCCTCAGTTTCATGAATGCACAATTTTTGAAGTTCACAAGCAGAGCCAGGTGAAAAACCTAAAATGTTTTGAAAAAGGTTTTGGGGGGGCAGGAAGAGAGGATCAGATTTAATTTTCTGCATCAACAATGATTTTAAAGCAAAATTTGGAAATGTCATCAAGTTTCTTCATTCAGTGTTTACATGGAGAGTGCTTAAGGTCTCAATCTAGACAACGGAACTCTAGGTAAGAATGTTGCTTATTTTGGGTGCCATATGATAATTTATTATCCAGCACTATGTTTAAAATTGCTAGTCTTAAAAGCAAACAGTTGCCTACAATGAAACATTTTAGGACAACACATAATTAATTCAGTCCAGCATTTTAAAGCTCCCACTGTAGCTTTGTACTTTCTTTTTAAATAGAAATTTTTACTGTGGGCTTTTCTCTGGAGACCAAAAAAAATTATCTCTGTACAGCTTAAAATTAGTTTGCTGCTTAGTATGAAGACAGTTTGGAAGCATGTGGCCTGTAATTTCTCTTCATAAAGTGTCACTTCCATCATCCAGTCTCTGGGGCTATGTCTACACAAGTTGCTTTTCCTAACAAAACTGGGCCTTTGTTGGGAAAACCTGCAGACAATCTTCACACAAAATGCACTTTGTCAACAGTTTGTGGTCAAAATCTGACATATCCGCCAGCAGCATTATACCTCTTTTCATTCAGGTATAATGCCTCTCTCAACAGTGTTCTGTTAACAAAACAGCTGTGTAGACAGTCTGGGGCCCTTCTGTCGACAGCCGGGGCTTCTGGTTCACCAGGCAGCCCTGTTTGCAGAGCTTTTGGTCAGCCGTTCTATCCAGAGAGGGCTAGGCAGTCTGGCTGCTCTCTGTTAACAGAGTGGATTGCTCTTTTCAATCTGATTTTATGTGGAAATGAGATCTGTTGACAGAAGTTTTGACAGGAAATTCCTTCTGACAGTGACTTCTCTCGACATAGGCTTCTCATGAAGATGTAGCCTAATTGTGTAACAAAATGCCATGAATCCATGTACAAAGTAGTTTCTCCTTCCATAACATGGCACCTGTGATAGCATCATTATCTGAGCTATTTAGTTGTTGTTTAAAATATAATTGCAGAAGTAACTATTGAGAATCCTGATGTACATCATATAGCACAATAATAATCCAGAAATGATTTAGAGGAAATCAGAGCTTAAAGTGCACAAGAAATGCACAGACAGGATGTAGCTTACACTGACAGACAATCCATAACATAAATGCAATATTTACTTCCTCCCTATAGGTCAGCTTTGTGCTTTAATAATATTATTTATATGAAAATGTAAATGCTCTTACTTAATTTTGAAATAAAAAGACACAAAGGCTTATGGCAGCCTGATACAAATCCTAATATATTACAGCTGGCTCAGACAAGATTGCAGCAAAACTAAATACAATGAAATAGAAATGTCTCACTATCAATGAACACTTGAGCAAACACGGGGACAATCTGCATAAGGGACAGACTTTCCAAGTGGTGTTTATTCTGTTTGGCTGAACACGTAACAGTTCAGATTACAGCACTGATAAAATGCATTATTTTTGCTCTAATCGATGCTACAATAAAAGTCTCAGGGGGCAGCTGTGTCAGTCTGTAGCTTTATGAAAAACAAGCTGTCTTGTAGCACTTTAAAGCTGTGGAGTCCAATAAGCTGTCTGTTCACCACGGCTACGTCTACACGTGCACCCAACTTCGAAATAGCTTATTTCGATGTTGCGACATCGAAATAGGCTATTTCGATGAATAACGTCTACACGTCCTCCAGGGCTGGCAACGTCGATGTTCAACTTCGACGTTGCTCAGCCCAACATCGAAATAGGCACAGCAAGGGAACGTCTACACGCCAAAGTAGCACACATCGAAATAAGGGAGCCAGGCACAGCTGCAGACAGGGTCACGGGGCGGACTCAACAGCAAGTCGCTCCCTTAAAGGGCCCCTCCCAGACACACTTTCATTAAACAGTGCAAGATACACAGAGCCAACAACTAGTTGCAGACCCTGTATATGCAGCACGGACCCCCAGCTGCAGCAGCAGCAGCCAGAAGCCCTGGGCTAAGGGCTGCTGCCCACGGTGACCACAGAGCCCCGCAAGGGCTGGAGAGAAAGTATCTCTCAACCCCCCACCTGATGGCCGCCATGGAGGACCCCGCTATTTCGATGTTGCGGGACGCGGATCGTCTACACGTCCCTACTTCGATGTTGAACGTCGAAGTAGGGCGCTATTCCCATCCCCTCATGGGGTTAGCGACTTCGACGTCTCGCCGCCTAACGTCGATTTCAACTTCGAAATAGCGCCCAACACGTGTAGACGTGACGGGCGCTATTTCGAAGTTACTGCCGCTACTTCGAAGTAGCGTGCACGTGTAGATGCAGCTCACATGTGGTGAACTGGACAGCGCAGTGTGGAGAAGCTGCTTGTTAGAGTTGCACACGTGGAGTATCCTCCACCTCCTCATGCTTGCATCCCGCCATTGGTGGGACAAGTGCGTGAAGGCAGTAGAGTGGAGGTGACTCCTGCTGTGGCTTGCTCAGAGCTGTGGGGTGGTTCAGAGTGGCTCAGGATGGTAGGGAGGCTTGCATGGTGCAGCTCCAGCAGCGGCTGTGGTGAGTCACCAGCAGTTTGTGCAGTGGGGGTGCCTGGCTGGTGAGGTGGGGGTAGGGTTTCTGGCTCGGGGGGGTGCCTGTTTATAGAGGGACTGTGGCAATAGCTAAATTTTGTTTTGGACATCACTGCTTTAAAGACCAACAATTTTATTTATTAGGTAATGATCTTACATATCTGTAGTAGAGACACCATCATTGGACCTAACTGCATGAACCACACAATCAGGGGCTCATACACCTGCACAGCCACTGATGTGATATATGTCATCAAGTGCCAGCAATACCCTTCTGCCATGTACATTGGACAAAGTGGACAGTCCCTGAACCAAAGGATGAATGGACATAAATCTGACATCAGGAATTGGAATACACCTAAACTTATAGGGGAACACTGTAACTTCCTTGGATATTCAACAAAGGATTTGAAAGTAGCCATTCTTCTTCAAAAGGATTTTACCAAAAGATTACAGAGGGAGACATCTTAACTGGCATTCATTTGCAAGTTTGACACATTTAACTTGGGGCTTAACAGAGATCTCAATTAGCTTATGCGTTAAAAGGGTAAATTCCCCACCTTTTATATTCACGGAATTGGTACCCATGCCATTTAAGTTCATTTACTTCTTCCACAGGTCTTATTAATTAAAGGTGACTCCCGCATCCGACTTTTTTTCCTCTCCTCCTTCCTTCCCTCACCTACCAGATATATAAACCCTGGATTCTTGTTATCTGCTTCAAATCTGATGAAGTGGGTCTTACTCAAGAAAGCTCATTATCTAATAAATAAAATTGTTAGTCTTTAAGGTGTTACAGGACTGTTTATATTTAAAATAAAATACTTACAAAGTGGGAAAGAAGAATCTTCAGAAAGCACATTACACAGAAAAAGGTTTAGAGAAACCATCCCCTTAAAACTCAGGCCCTACCCAGATCCTCTACTGTTCAAAGAGGATTTATTCATCTGTCCTGGATGCAATTGTCAGGTTTTCTCAATAGTTCCAGGTTTACCATCACACCAGTAGCTCCATGGCACTGGACCCACGCTCAGAAGGGGCACATAAAACACTCTTCCTCTCTGCCCACAACTCTGCAAGAGGCCCAGAAACACCAGCCTCAAAGACCACTTACCTGCCCCACAGGCTTAGCTATCCCTTAGAGTAGGCAGACCACCAGCCCCCTGTCCCCGCCCCCATGAGTCACAGTAGCCGTGTCTACATGTGCACGCTACTTCAAAGTAGCAGCACTAACTTCGAAATAGCGCCCGTCACGGCTATACGTGTTGGGCGCTATTTCGATGTTAACATCGACGTTAGGCGGCGAGACGTCGAAGCCGCTAACCCCATGAGGGGATGGGAATAGCGCCGTACTTCGAAGTTGAACGTCGAAGTAGGGCACGTGTAGCCGATCCGCGTCCCGCAACATCGAAATAGCGGGGTCCGCCATGGCGGCCATCAGCTGAGAGGTTGAGAGACGCTCTCTCTCCAGCCCCTGTGGGGCTCTATGGTCACCGTGTGCAGCAGCCATTAACCCAGGGCTTCTGGCTGCTGCTGCTGCAGCTGGCGATCCATGCTGCATGCACAGGGTCTGCAACCAGTTGTCGGCTCTGTGGACCTTGTGTTGTTTAGTGCAACTGTGTCTGGGAGGGGCCCTTTAAGGGAGCGGCTTGCTGTTGAGTCCGCCCTGTGACCCTGTCTGCAGCTGTGCCTGGCACCCTTATTTCGATGTGTGCTACTTTGGCTTGTAGACGTTCCCTCGCAGCGCCTATTTCGATGTGGTGCTGCTCAACATCGATGTTGAACGTCGACGTTGCCAGCCCTGGAGGACTTGTAGACGTTATTCATCGAAATAAGCTACTTCGATGTAGGCTTCACGTGTAGACGTAGCCAGTGTGATGCACTGTACTACGGCTATGATACATTGTATCTATTGTGTCACACCCTCAGACAGACAACAAAGCTCTACCTCTTATCCTCTGCCTACCTCAGGAGCTGTAGTGCCGGGCCAACTCCTGCTTGGAGGTCTGGTGCTATAGCAGAGAAGAAAATACATTTCCCAGAATTCACTTGGCAAATATCAGCAGGAAAGGGAGCAGGAGGAAGTAGGAAAGCTGCCAGGTCTGGTGAGGTCTGATACACCAGGCTTGCTGTGGATACAGAACTTGTCTGCACAAGGATTAGAAGGGTTTATCACCCACAGAAGACTTCCTCAGACTCGATTTAGGATGCTGGTGACCTCGGGTGGCAGTCCTCAAAAAGGGAATTTGATAGAATGAATGGACAATGCACCAGCACCAGAAGCCTAAGAAAAGAGCTATGTGGACCCCTCCAGGAGAAGTTACAATAAGTAATTAGGGAAGGCTCTACTAGAGGACCTAGGCAACTTGAGGTACAGTTTCCCTGCATACAGGAGCATTTGACTCAATGTCCACTGCTGAGCCATAGAGCTGGACATTGGCTTTTGCTTTACAGTTTTATCTAATATTCCAACAATATCTAGCACTTGCCTTCCAGCTTTGAACACCCTCAAAGTTCAATAGTTTGCAAGCTCAGTTTGGCTGCTAGCTGTTACTTCTTTCTTCCAAATCACATAGGGCTGTAGAAAAGGTAGGATAAAAGTGAGGAACAAATGCTGGCAGCCTCCCTGTACAAACTAGAACTAGAAATGCTATTCACAACAACCATTTTTACCCATTTTTAGTTTTGTTCGTTTAAAAAGAAGATGACAGTAATATTGCATTGGAACTTTATTGAGCTGAGGCCACAACCACATACAGTGACTGGTGAAATAGGGTGGCACTGGAGACACAAAAATAAAAATGAGGCTGGAGATAAATCTGGCAATTTCACTGGTCATTGTGAAATTTCTGCTCCTTGTGGACACCAGTAAACCCACACGTTCACAGCTTAATGAGGGAAAACGAGGGACTGAGGAAACTGTGTATGGCATTACATAAAGTCATGCAGCGGTGTGTGAGCAAAATGAAAAATGTCTCTGAGATTCAGCATGAAGTGTGAAGGGTTGTGGTCATAGAAGACTCCTTTGAATGTTCCCCAGTGTTCTGATCGTGCTGCTGACACCCACCTTCTTGCTCTCTGGGGCTCCCCCTCACCATGTCCTGCTCAGACAGATCCTCTGGTCTCCCCCAGGCACAGCACAGCATTTGGGTTACTGCTCTCCTCCCTGGCAGAGCAATGCAGACACTGTTCAACCTCAGCTCTGAATGGATGCAGTTCTAGGGCACAGCACACAGGAAATCAACCCCTAGAAGGGCTCAGCCCCAGCCCCCCCACAGTAAATCTGTGTCTCTCCATGAAAAAGATGTGCACAGGGAGAGATTATTAAGTAAGCCCCCTTTATTAATGAAAGGGAGATGTTCAAGGTGGTAGCCCTCCACAGGAAATAATAATTTGTTCTAGGCTTGACAATAAACAAAAGAGTTTTTATTAAGCAAACCAGTAGGATTTAAGTGATTATAGATACACAGAGGGGCCGTTTCTACACAGGCCACTTTCGGTAATACACGACCTGAAATATACTAATGAGGCATGGATGCAAATTCCCCACACCTCATTAGCATAACGTCAAATGATTTGGAGTCCAGAAGACCATTCTTTTGGACTCCAAATCGCTGTGTAGAAGCACGGTCCTGGGGGAGCTTCCAGAAGGAAGTCCTTCTTCTGGAGGCCCTTTCTTCCCAAAAATTTTTGGGAAGAAGGGGCCTCTGGAACAAGGACGTCCTTCCAGAAGCTCCCCTGGGACCGTGCTTCTACACAGCATTTTGGAGTCTGGAAGAGCGGTCTTCCGGACTCCAAATCATGTGATGTTATGCTAATGAGGTGTGGGGAATTTGCATCCGTGCCTCATTAGTATATTTCAGGCCGTGTATTACCATGCCACTTTCAAAGAAAGTGGCCTGTGTAGAAATGGCCAGGCAGATCAAAGTGAGTTACCAAATCAAACAAATGAGAAAATGCATATATAATTCTGTTCTCATGAGTTCTTAGTCTAAACAGCTGCCTTTTATCAGGTGAACACTTAATGTCAGGTATGACTTTAGCCTGACTTGGATCTCCAATAATCTGTAAAGCACTTTCTGCTTCTCCTTATGTTGAGACAAGCAATTTCCAAGGAATGCTGAAGACAACAGATGGAGGAACCCCTAGTGCCCTCTTTATACCTTTCCCCTCTGGAGGGAATTTCATTGTTCTCTTTGTGTAAAAGTATTTTCCAAGACAGAGACTGTCACACCACCTGTTCCTGTCCTTTTTAGGCAATCAGCCATTGCCTAATCACAGGTGCATATGTGACAGTTAAGTTCTTCACCTGTGGATTGACAACCATTAAACGTCCTTTGTTGGCTAAGTACAGCTGTCGCCTCACAAGCCATACTCTCACACTAGGATAGTCACACCTCCGGTTGACAGCAACGAAGAGTCCTGTGGGACCTTATAGACTAACAGAAAAGTTTTGAGCATCAGCTTTCGTGAGCACAGACTCACTTCATCAGATGCACCTCCTGCTGAGATTTTCACAAACATTTGAAGCACAAATAAGTAGACCAGGGATCAGCAACCTTTCTGAGGTAGAGTGCTGAAATATGACCTTTTGACCTATATTTAGGGTTTGAGTGCTAGTGATATTTTTTAAAGTCATTAATAGTCCTACCTACTACAGCTTGATTAATACGTAAATTAAGATGCAGAGCTTTACCATTTATATGGTGGTTGTTAGCATTAGCTGGTCTTTTGTTGAGCTACGGGCGGCATGGCTTTGAGCAAGTACCTGGCTGCACTAGAGAGGAGGGGCAGTGATGATCTCCTGCCTCATGTGTGGATGTAAATCAGCTCATGTGCCACTCTTGGCTTATAGGTCATGTCAAAGTTAGACTCGAGACTCACAATTTGTCAGACCACTCTGTTTATTAGCAAAGCCGCTCTGCTAATACATCCAGAAGCAGAGTGCCCCCAACCTGGGGCTTGGGTCTCTTAATTTATACAGCACAAGAAAGTGATTCCATAAACAAAGAAAAAGCCAGACTCACACTCATCTCACGTAGCGGAAGACAAGTCATGTACCTTCATTTCCATATCACCTTCAGCAATCTCCTGTTAATGACTCTCTGGTTACCTTAATTAATTACCGTCTAGCACCTACTGCTCTGGTTCCTGCTTTCCCAGGCACACCTGGCTCCATCCAAACCCACCCTACATTCCTACACACAGCATGAACATAACTTCCCCTTCTTGAGCTCAGAAGCAACATTGTATCATAGTGTGATTTTTATAATGTAACTCTTATACTTCTTACATTACAATGTAACTCTTATACTTCCACACTTACAATACTTATAACTTCAACTACGAAACTGACATGTACGAAAATAGGATTTACAGATCACATGGGTTATAACATTAATATATTACAAGCCATATTTTGTCCAAACCATCTCTGAGTTATGCATATTTATATTCATAACCTATTTTCCATAAAGCATTGGGGGATCCATCTCACCAGGTGTACTGTGATGCCAATGGTGCTGCAACAACAGCTCTCACCCTGCTCCTTGGAAGGTTGTTCCAGAACTTGAATGGTTAGAAACATCTACCTAATGTCAAGGCTAAATTTGGTGATACGCAATTTATACCCATGTATTCTTGGGCCCCTTCCCCATGGGACTTACTCTCTTCTCTCTCCCTTATGGTATTTTTCCTCTTGATGAACCTGACCCTCCCAAAGCAGACTGTTATCTGTAAATTCAAGCTGACCCACTTACTCTAGGGCATATTGTGTGTTGTTCGTGGGCCCTATGACATGTACAGTCATAGTAACACTCCATTAACATTTATAGGCTCAGTAGGTAGACAAAATCCAACTAGGCAGCACTTTAATTTATGAGATTTCCATTCTTCTCAGCATTCAAGCTCGGAGGTTTCCAAAAACACGAACACCAGCCTGGTAATGCTTTGTCAGCTGGGTTGTTCTCAGGGTTTCTGTGATGAACCTCCCACTTTCAAAGTTTCGTATTTCCCTTTGTCTTTGAGAGAGGAAGTGATGATCTCTATTCAGCATAGTATAATATAGCTATAGTAAATAACAGTTTCACTCTGACCCAAAGAATTTCTTTCTGAAGCTATGTTTATCCTTGTGGCAGTGTTGCACACCCAACTAGCATGGGTATAGATGGCAAGTCATGCTGGACATGAGTTAATGCCGAGCATGCCTGAATCCCAAAGGTATATATCCAGTGGGTTTATATATATATATAAACAGAAGCCAATACTCAGTTGGTTCTCCCCACTCCCACTCACAGGCAATCCCATGGCTGGAGATGCCAAGGTGCCGGTTCTCAGTACTGGCAAGTCCCAACACAAAAATTGCACTGTATATACCTGATATGGTTCCCTACAAGCTAAATCAGTGTATCTCACCTCTACACAAATACTTCTCATGCTACAATCCAGCAGATTAATATAGTTCAACAGAACAAGATTTTTAAAATGTCCTTTGTACAAAACACATAATAATGTTGTCACAGCGGTGAGTATGGGGACTTGGGTGCTACTCTGAGACACAGGGTGCCAGTGTTCTATTGCTGCTATGCTGTTAGAGCCTTTCCCTGCTGCCTTCCCCCTTCCAGAGCCTTTCCGGTGTAGGTACACCCTGCAGTGACAAGTGCTTTCACAGCATGTACAGCCTGTATTTTACATGCTACCCTAAGTGTAGAAGAGATATAAAAGACAAGAGAAATGCCACTGGATGAGACAAACAAGCTTGCAGGACAAAAGGGTATAGGAGGACAAGGTAACAAACAGAAAAAGTAATTTCTCATATCCCTTCTTCTCTGAAGCTGCCAGAGTACTTCTGCAAGGGCGAATTTCATGTTATGATGTGCATTTAAGTAAACGTATTCTGTACTGCAGCGTAATAGAGGAGGAGAGTGACTCCAGGATAAACAGCTTAATTAAAAAGAATTCATGGAGGAAGACTTTTTAAAATGTCACCTTAGATCTCTTGCTAGACATCTTTATATGACTTCTTTCAAGGCAAGATGGAGTCTCATTAGTTCAGTGTTTTCAGAAGGTATGATTCAAATGAGGGCATAAGTGCAGAGCTGGTAGAAATAGAGCTCTAGCAAGCAGGTGTGTACTCAGAGTGCCCCTGCAGATGTTTGTGGTGGGGGCATGGAGGCTATGCCATATTTTTACCATGGCCTCTCAACCGTAGGTTCCCATTCTAGCTAGATTAAAGCTAGTGTGGAGATGTCTACCTGTGTTGCAATAGCACCTTCATTTGTGGCATAGCCATACCCCAGTCATTAGTATCTTCAAGTGTATATGACCAATATCATTTCTAAAAATATTAAAATGTGCCACTTCTATCTTTACATGACCTTCTGAATTAATATTATGTACTTTGTAGTCAGGAATTAATACTATTTGTTTTAGAGGGGTAGCCATGTTGGTCGGTAGCTTCACAGAAAAAAAATGGGAATCTGATGAAGTGGGTCTTATCAATGAAAGCTCATTACCTCATAAATAAAACTGTTAATCTTTAAGGTGCTACAGGACTGCGTGTTATTTGTTTTATTTTTATTTATGGTATAATATAGAATGGGGCACCTATAAATATTTAAACTCTTTAGCATTGTATATCTAGGTAAATTAGATCAGAGCCAGGACAGTAATGTTTAATTCCTAAAACAAATGAGGCCCTGATCTTGTGAAGACTTATGTATGTGGTCAGCTTTATATCTGTGTTAACATCAGTGGAACTACTCACTGTGTGTAAAGTTGAAAGCTTAAATCTGGGCACATAAGTCTTCTCAGGATCAGGGCCCTAATTAAGTTACAGCAATTGTGGGTACACACTGAACCTCTTTAACCTGTACGTTTGTCTTCCAGCAACATCTGTAATCTGGCATGATTTTAGTTAACTGCACTACCACTTATCATGGGTGTGACCAAGTTTCTCATGGTCCCAAAAAGTTTGTTTACTGTCATCAGTCCTGTCTGTCAGTGCTCTGTGTTGTTATTTAGCTATAATTTACCTCTGCATGTTTTCTAAGAATCCAGTGAGCAGTGGAAGTGTTGGTATATTCGGCATATATAGTTCATCATATTCTCTTGTCCAGCACTGGTCTGGTCCTGAGGGTGCCAGACAAGAAAGGTTCAACCTGTAGCTGTATGTGTTCGGACTTGAACTTGATTAGTATTATGAAAACAACAAAAAAGCATTTTCTTGTCCCTGCTGATTTACTCCACTGAACATTTAACAGTTGAGGAAATTAATATCTAATAAAGCACCATTTTTCTTCTTCAAAATATTCTTTTTGTAGTGAAATACAGACCCTTTGGCGCTTGACACTTTTTTAAATAATGAGCAGTTTTCTCCACGCAACATTTCAACTTTCTCTTGGTAAAATCCGACTCCTATTAGAACCAGCATTTTAGCTCTCTGTATTCTTCTGATACAATTAAGGCTCCCTGTTGGGTACACCAAATTCCTTCAGGAGGGAAATGTTAAAAGTCAATGAATTATGTAATGTCACAAATAACACAAAAGCCTAAGAAAGGTTCCTAAAGGCTAATAAATTGTATAATAATTGCCTGGGATTTTTGTTGAATATAAAGCAATAGCACAATACAGCCCACCTGATCATTGTGAAAGGCTGTGAGCATCAGTAAAGGCAGAGAAAGAGATGTATAGATGGAGATGGAGGGAAGGAGAGGGTAAAATCAAGCAAAAGAAGAAATTCTGATAAAATATTTCAGGGAATGAATTAGTCTCTGGAAGCATATGGTGGAATACATTGGGACACCAGGCCATAAACACAACAAAACAGTAAAAAATTCACCACAGGAAACTATCACACATTAGTAGGATGGCAGATTACATGATTTAATGCTTTTTTAGAATCTATAATTTCTGGGATTCTAGAGTTAAGAACTGTGATAATAATCCAGATTACCAGTTTCTAGACTATGTCTCAAATGAAGAGATCTGGTGGCAAAAAATATGAAAAGTGTGCAAAGCATTTGCCTATCTCCTGCCGACAGTTCTGTCGGGAGAGGCTTTGCTGACATTTGGCCCATCTACTTGGGACCATGTGTTGGGAAACCTCCTCGCTGCTGACACCTTTCTTCTTTGTTGTGGAATGAGGATGACTAGGAAGCCTGCAATATAGATATAGACCTAAACACTCCAGACATTTCTATTTGTAACCCTTCTGTTGGAAGGAGTTGGCAGCAACCAGGGCTGGGTTCAACATCTAGGGATTCCTTTTCATCCATCTCACACAGAACTGGCTCGTGCCCCAACCCAGTAGCCTGGGAAATCGACACAGCCCTGGGAGCCTCAGAGAGGCAAGGCTTCCCCGCTCACAAGCACAGAGTCTGAGTGTAGAAAATAAACTTTTAATAAAAGAGGCAGAAAAGTTAATTGGCATAAGCTTGGGAAAATATCACACGCAGAGTTCATAACCAATCTTCAAGTAACTGTCCCAGCTCAAATGGATTGAGCAGTGTCCATGGCCTCTCAGGCTCACCAGTGCAATACTGTAAACAGCTAATCCACACACCCAAACTTTCTTTGTATCTCCCTTTCAAATGCCCCACTGACAACTCGATCCAGTCTGTGCAGGCCCTGACAAATCATGCTGATGCATTCCCTCATTGAGCCTGAGGAAATGCCACCTTTGTGCTGGTCTGGAGTTCTGCTGGCTCCAGGCCAGCTGGCCCAGAGGCCGTCTGCCAGTTACACTGTCCATCCGCCGCTGCTCCTTGCCGCCATCCATCCATCTGCCCACTACTCCTCCGACCGGACATCCACCTGTTGCACCGTCCGTCTGCTGCTCCTCCTACCAGTCAGCTGCTGGTCACACTGTCTGCTGTGGGTTTGGGCTGAGGCAAAACCCTGTGATTTCAGCTTTCAACATCTACCAAAGTAAAGTCTCATAAAAGATACAAACACTAGTAGCCAGCTCTACCTTTTCAGAGGTGGGGGAGGGCTAATCAAACTAGGCTGATAGCTATAGGGCCAAGGCTTAAGTAGGGCTAAGCCACTCAGCTAGCTAGTTCAACCCATACTCCTCCCCTTCTCCTTTACAAGGCTTTAAACTGGGGAGCCCTGTGCAATCTATGTCTTATACAGCTATGATGACTGCCCTGTCCCCCACAACAACTAGGTTCTCTCTGCCTTAAATATTGAGTCTGTGCTGGTCTCGCTATGGTCTGAAGAAGTGAGTCTGTCCCATGAAAGCTCATCTAATAAATTATTTTGTTAGTCTTTAAAGTGCTACTTGACTGCTTTTTTGTTTTGACAGTATATAGACTAGCACGGCTCCCTCTCTGTTACTTTGGAGCATTGGGGAGATTTCACAATTCTTATACTGAGTGTTAGCATAAACTGTGATTTTGCAACAATGTGTTTACAATAGACAAAAGCTCATTGCTTCCTTGCTACCCATCAGGCTTTGTTTGCAAGCTATCACATATGCAGACCTTTGCATTCTCATGCAAATGATCTCTGGGAGACACATTTCTCCCAGCTTTTAGCAGCGCTGAGTTCCTGCTGGCACATTCCTTACATTTTTATAGAATGCAATATGATCAATTTAAAAGCAAAGCATAGTAAAGAATCAAATGAAAAAAAAACTGAAAAGAAATATTTGAAGTGAAAAATCATAGAAATGCAGGACTGGAAGGGACCTCAGCAGGTCATATAATCCAGTTAGCTGGCCTGAGATGGGTATTTTCCTAACCAGCCCTTTAAAATCTTCAGTAAAAGAGATTCTACAACTTTTTTAGATAACGTGTTTCAGTGCTGGGCTACACTGTTACTTAGGCAGGTTTTTATTTTTCTAATATTTGCCCTAAATCTCTCTTGCCACAAATTAAGCCTCTTGATTCTTGTCATTTCCCCAGACTGAAATTAACTAATTTCTTCAGTCTCTCCTTATAGGACTTATTTTACAGAACCTTAATTGTTTTTGTTCTGCTCCTCTGGGTTTTCTCCACTTTGTCCACGTCTCCATAGTAGGCTGCCCATAATGGGACACAGCACTCCCATTGAGGCCTTATCAGTGTGTAGTAAAGTGAAAAATATTACTTCTCCTGTCTTCTGTAAAATATTTTTCCTTAAACACCCCAGAATGATGGTAGTCTTTTAAAAATAAGCCATGCTATACTGGTGACTCACATTCCACTTTTGATTCACTATAGCCCTCAGATCCTTTTCTGTAATACTTTTTAAGGCAGACATTTCCCTTTATGGAGTACTTTGCACTTGTCTTTATGAATTTCATCCTATTTGTTTCAGACCATTTCTATAGTTATCAATATGTATTTAGCTTTAATTATTTTTCCATTCAGTTGAATTGCATGCTAATGCAAGTTACTCATGTTTAACAAGGGCTCCATACACAGAACAACAAAGACATAATAGAAGGTAAAAATTCATGCCTCCCTGAATTGACTCAATGATATGTCTCAGTCTTGCTTTGGTGTAAAACTAATATGAGAAGGGAACCAGGCCCAATTACTTTAGAACCCTGGTAGGTTGGACTAAATTCAAATGTTTTGCCTGGAGGAGAAAGCTGCTGTAGATATCCCATTAAGGGATACACTATGGTCTTTTGGACAGGGCACTAGTCGTGTCAGGAGACCTGGGCTTTACTTCTGGATCTGTTAGTGATTTCTGGCAAAACTGTGAATACTGAAAAGTAACATGGGTAAGTGATACATGCACAATAAAAATGTGGTCTGCTTGGAATAATGCATCTGATTTAAAATTTTGAACAGAGAAAAATTATTTCTGTGCATATGTCATCTTTCATATCTATACAAAGATAATATTTTTAAAAAATCAAATATTAAAACCACAATAATAATAGTGGCATATGTTGCCTCTCATTTGAGCATTTTAGTTTGCTTTGAAAACACTTACTATGTACCGTGAACATCCCTTTGAAATAATTATCATAGTTAATATTATAATTAATCACAACACAAAAGTACTCTAAGTAACTTGTCCAAAGTCATATGAGCTACGTCTACACGTGAACGCTACATCGAAGTAGCTTATTTCGATGAAGTAGGCTATTTCAATGAATAACGTCTACACGTCCGCCAGGGCTGGCAACGTCGACGTTCAACATCGACGTTGCACAGCACCACATCGAAATAGGTGCTGCAAGGGAACGTCTAGCGCACAGTCAACCTGTGGAACTCCTTGCCCGAGGAGGCTGTGAAGGCCAGGACTCTATTAGGGTTTAAAAAAGAGCTTGATAAATTTTTGCAGGTTAGGTCCATAAATGGCTATTAGCCAGGGATAAAGTATGGTGCCCTAGCCTTCTGAACAAGGGCAGGAGATGGATGGCAGGAGATAAATCACTTGATCATTGTCTTCTGTTCTCCTTCTCTGGGGCACCTGGCATTGGCCACCATCGGCAGATGGGATGTTGGGCTGGATGGACCTTTGATCTGACCCAGTATGGCCGTTCTTATGTTCTTATGTTCTTATGTCTACACGCCAAAGTAGCACACATCGAAATAAGGGTGCCAGGAACAGCTGCAGACAGGGTCACAGGGCGGACTAGCGCTTCCGGGGTAACAGCTAGCCGCTCCCTTAAAGGGCCCCTCCCAGACACACGCAGCCTGCACAGTACACGGTCTGCAGAGCCATAGGCACGCACACCTCGAGTGACGCAGTCATGGACCCCCAGCAGCAGCAGCAGCAGCCAGAGGTCCGCACAGTCACCCCGACAGGAGCAGTGCTCGCCCTGCTCCATGCCATGCAGGAGGCAGCTGAGCACCTCCTTGCCAGAGAGGAGGAGCTGCCCACAGGGGAGGAGGACTCAACCCCCAACCCTGCAGCACCCCGCCGGCCCCCCCGCCGCACATGCCGCCGGCTGTGGAGCTACCCCACCAGCACCGACTGGTGGGAGCAGCTGGTGCTCGGAGAGTGGGACGATGGCTGCTGGCTCCAGAACTTTCGCATGAGCCGGCAGACATTTCTGGAGCTATGCCAGTGGCTCACCTCCGCACTCAGGCACCAGGACACCGCCATGCGGCGTGCCCTCACTGAGGAGAAACGGGTCGGCATCACTGTCTGGAAGCTGGCCACTCCCGACAGCTACCAATCCGTGGGCCAGCAGTTTGGAGTCGGCAAGGCCACCATTGGGGCTGTCCTCATGGAGGTAAGAGGACCCACGGGGGGAGGGGGAGGCAGCCCTGGCAGGGGAGGGGAGGGGAGGGGAGGGGGGCCCTGGCAGGGAAGGGCCACACACACCCTGCACACCCCTCATTGGTGCTCTCCCATGTGCTTCCCCTGCAGGTCGTCCGCACCATCAACGCCCTGCTCCTCCAGAGGCTCATGAGGCTTGGGGACCCGGATGCCGCCATCGCGGGCTTTGCCACCCTGGGCTTCCCCAGTTGCTTCGGGGCTCTGGATGGGACCCACATCCACATCCATGCCCCGGAACACAGTGGAGGACGCTACATAAACAGGAAGGGCTACCACTCAGTGGTCCTCCAGGCCTTGGTGGACAGCCGGGGCCGTTTCCTGGACATTTATGTGGGCTGGGCTGGCAGCACCCACAACGCCCGGGTATTCCGGAACTCGGGCCCGTGCCGCTGGCTGGAGGCGGGGACCTACATCCCCCAGCGGGAGATCTGTGTGGGGGACACAACCATGCCCCTCTGCGTCATCGCAGATGCGGCATAACCCCTCCGGCCGTGGCTCATGCACCCGTACAAGGGCCATCTGTTTGCCAGCCATGAGCGCTTCAACCAGCGCCTGAACCACACGCGCCAGGTGGTGGAGCGCACATTTGGCCGCCTCAAGGGGTGCTGGAGGTGTCTCCTCACCCACCTTGATGCGGGCCCTACCAACATCCCCCAGATTGTGGGTGCGTGCAGCGCCCTACACAATCTGGTGGAGAGCAAGGGGGACGCCTTCGTTCAGGGCTGGGCTGTGGAGGCCGGCAGGGCCGATGTGCAGCCACCCGCTGCCCCCAGTCGCCAGGTGGACCCCGAAGGGACCCGGGTCCGGGAGGCCCTGCGGGCCCAGTTCGATGAGGCCGCAGGGTGAACGCTGGCAGGCCCCCCCACTGCACCCCCCCCATTCTCCACAACACTCCCTGCCCCTACCACAGAGCACCCAAGAGCACACCCCCCCACTTTTCTTGTAAAAATAAAAGCAGACAGTTGTTTGTCAACTCAAACATTTTCTTTACTACAACTCTTATACTATTATTATTATTATTATTATTATTATAAATATTCTGAACAAGACAAACTATGTACAGGGGAAATCAAACTGATAAATATATATACATTATAAAAATTGGGATAACATGAAAGGGGAAGACAAGGAAGGGGAGAACTATTTACATGGGGGGGTAAGGATCAGCAAAGTAATGGGTCACAAATACAAACTATTTACAAGAAAAGAACAATAAACTGGGGGGAATATATACAAAGGGGGAGGCGGGGGGCCACGTCCTGGGCCCCACGCCCCTACAGTCCAGTGCTGGGGGTAGGCAGCCAGGATCCCCACCTCAGCCGCAGCCCTGGCTGGGGCTGGCTGGGGGCCGGGCGGACCAGGAGATACGGCCAGCGAGTGTCAGCTGGCCCCAGGTCCCCCTCAGCGGAAGGGCCCTCAGTGGCGGGTGGTGGTGCGATGGCGGACAGCGCAGTGGCTGGAGCAGCAGGTAGAGCAGGCAGGGCAGGCGCTGCGGCGGCCGGCGTGGCCTGGGGGGCCAGGGAGTCCGCGATGTGGTTGAAGGTCCGCATGTAGGCCCCCCATGCCTCCTGGCACCAGGCCAGCGCCCGCTCCTGCAGGTGGAGGCAGCGTTCCTCCACCCGCAGCCGCTGCGCAGTGACCTCCAGCTGCCGACGGTGCAGGGCCAGCAGCTGGGGGTCCGTCGCCGGCAGCTGGTGGTGCTGTGTCCGCCGTCTTCCCCGCCATGGGGCCAGTCGTTGCTCCGCCGAGGGGCTGGCCTGGAGTGATGGCCCCGGAGGGCTTTCTGGGACCACTGACGCCTCGCCGGCGCTCTCCGGTCCTTCCGATGGTGCAGCTGTGGAACACTGGAAGGGGGGAAGAAGAGTGGAGACAGCCGTTAGTGTGGGCCCTGAGCCGTGGCCCTTGTCCCCCAACCCCTCTGCTGCAGGTTCCCCATCCCTGTCCCTGGGAGATGCTGCTGTGATGGGTTTCAGGGGTCCCCCTGCACTGCACCCTGTCCGCTGGCAGGAGTGACTCTCACTCACTCAGCAGGTACGACAGGAGGTTTATAGGCAACAGATGCCCAGTTTCTCCCAGAAGCGACAGTACAGCAGTCAGAGACGGTCCTTCCAATCCGTCCTGGGGAGAAGACCCCGAGGGGTGCCCCTCTGGGGTGTAGCTTTCCCCCACCTCTGGCTGGCTGCCTTCCAGCTCTCCCTTCCCCTAGCCTCTAACTGCGGCCCCCGATTCAAACCCAGCTCGGCTCCTCCCTCCTCTTTGTTCAGGGCAGAGGTGTAACCTGCCACTTGTAGCCCCAGGATCATCCTTAGCCACTGGGAGCTATTCAGCTTATTTCTCATATGTAGCCTGAGTCTCGCATTTGCACTCCCCCCACTCCATCACATGCTGCTGCTGCTGCTGCTGCTGGGTGTCCCACCCCCTCCCCCCGGGGGACCCTAGAGGTTCCGCTCCCCCCAGCCCTGGGGATGGGGCATGGCACTGTCGTGCTGCGGGGGGCAGGGGCTGATGCACTCCTGTGAGGGACATGCCACTGCTGTCCTTGGGGCCATGGTCATCTGGGCATGTGGAGGGCCCTGGCCATATCTATTACCCTCCTCCACAACCCCGGGAGTGTGCACCGGGGGGGTACATACCTGACGGTCCACTCCCACGGTCAGGGGACACCCGGGGGGCGGACGCCTGGCTGGAACTCCTGGATGGGAGTATGATGTGCAGGCCAGCGTCACTGGAGGAGGAGTCCCTCTCCTCCTCCTCCGGTGCCCCGGGGGTGGGCTCCTGGGGGGACCCCCGGGGTGCGGGGCTTGCCTCCGGGGTGGACTCCACCTCCGGGGCCTGCTGGGGCTCCTCGGCCGAGGTATCAAGAGTGGCCAGAGGGGAGGAGGTGTGCCAGGGGCCCAGGATGTCCCTGAGCTCCCTGTAAAAGGGGCAAGTGATGGGGGCAGCCCCAGATTGGCTGGCTGCATCCCAGGCCCGGGCGTAACCCTGCCGCCGCTCCTTCACTTTACTCCGGACATGATCCGGAGTGCGGGCAGGGTGACCCCGGGCGGCCAGGCCGTCAGCCAGCCGAGCGAACGCATCCGCGTTCTGCCTCTTGCTCCCCATTACCTGGAGCACCTCCTCCTTGCTCCAGAGCCCCAGCAGGTCCCAAAGCTCGGCCTCTGTCCAGGAGGGGCCCCGCTGCCGCTTCCCCGCCTGGCTGCTGGGCTGTGAGCCCTGGCTCCCCTTGAGGGGGGGTCCCCTGGGGGCGCTGCCGGGCGGCCATCGCGTCAGGTGGGGGTGTGGGTGGCTGCAGAGGACCGTGCAGGCTAGCCGCGTGTTACTGCTGCTGCCTGCACGCTCTCTCAGCTTCCTGCACAGGAAGGCGGGGGCGGGGAGCTTTAAGGGGCCGCTCCACGTGGCCACCATTGAGATCTCTCAACCCCTCAGCTGATGGCCGCCATGGAGGACTCCGCAATTTCGATGTTGGGCGCTATTCCCATCCCCTCATGGGGATAGCGGCTTCGACGTCCTGCTGCCTAAATTCGATGTTAACTTCGAAATAGAGCCCAACACTGTAGCCGTGACGGGCACTATTTCGAAGTTGGTGCCGCTACTTTGAAGTAGCGTGCACGTGTAGACGCAGCTATGGTGACTTAGAATTAGTCTACCCCAGAATGTTTTTCTGCTACAACTAGTAGTGTTAAAGCCGTGAAGTTTCTTGTAGAGTAGACACAGTTATAACCCTCATTCTCATGTGGTGTAAGGGGAGGTCGATGGGAGAGTTTCTCCCATTGACCCCCCTTTTTGAGGACAGCCTGATTAATCAATCTTAGATACAGCAATTTCAGCTACACAATTGTCACAGCCAGAATTGCATATCTAAGATCAACTTTACGGTCTAGTGTACACCTGCCTTTAGATGCATGTTTCTGAGACAGAGGTGAGGTTAACGCATGACCCTTTGGCTGATGTAGATAGTTTTCCACCTACCATGCTGACATTTTGAATTGCATTCTCAGGCATCTATTTCTTCTTAATTGTATGGGAAGCCTAGAAGCCCAGCTCAGACTTTGTGGATTGCAATGTTGTTACTGTGATCCTATTGGCACTTAAACATTAGGAGTTATGAAGCAGAGGATTGCTACAGACTCATTGGGCATTAACTTCAGCAGAAATTATGCCAGCAGGATTAGGCTCTGTGTTCCACTTATCATTTCACAAAGCAGTAGGCAAAAGTTGTCATTATATATTTAGAAGAAATTTCACCTGACATAGATGCATACTCAGGGGCAAAGGAAACAATCATTTCCTCTAAAATAATTTAATTTCAGAAGTGAAGGGGGGCAGGGACAATTACAGAGGAAAAGGAGAAAAGCAGGTAGTCTGTCTTTAAATAAGAGTTCGATGCTCTAGGGCCATGTCTACAAAAGCACAAAACTTCAAAATGGCCATGCAAATGAGCTCATAGGAATGAGGGGATTTTGAAAAAAGGACCCCCATCTGTACGAGACACGCATGAGTGAAACACAGCAATTTCGAAGAGCCGCGGCTGGCGGCATGCTAATAAGGCACTGGATATGCATTTCAGCGCTTCATTAGTAATCTTCAAAGTGGCCATTTGCATGGCCTTTTCAAAGTTGTGTACCAGTGTAGACATAGCCTAGATGAATATAGATTCCCAATATTGGGACAATTATAAATATCTGTAGCTGAGAAATAAGTGGATCATCTGAAAATGTATACATTTTTATGATTTTTGGTTGCTTTGGTCAGATATTTTGATGATGAAATGAACATAATCCAAGTCAAGAAACCACTGTATACATCATTTTAGAGAAATAACAACTGAGACATAGTGGAGAAACCGGACTGAAAAATACTGAAAGATAACTGTAAAATTTCAGATGTAGAGAAAAAAATTCATAATATTAATTAAAGCTCTCATTAGGTTCCTATAAACAGAAATGGGCAAAAAGGCCACTTTATTTCTTTGGAGATAGCTTGAGCAGCATGCAAGAAGAGAAAAGACTTGGCATCAGATCATTTGTGTCTTTGTTTTACACACACATGCATACACACATGCATTAAATGGGGAACATTTCTGTAATAAAGGCCTTGAAACAAATCATGGCAAAATACTCAACTTTACTTAGTTCTCACAAGAGACACTTGTTTGCTTGTATGTGTGCCCACACACGAGACAGCAGAAAAATCTGATGTGCGTGAAGCTGAAAACACAGGCAATGGTTACACTACAGCGTTCTGTCGACAGACGTCACTGTCAGAAGAGATTTCCCAACAAAACTTCTGTTGACAGAGGCAGGCCACACACAAAGCAAATCGGGAGAGCACTCTGCTGTGCTGGCAGAGCAGCTGGGCTGCCCAGTTGCTCTGTCAGCAAAGCAGGCAGCTGGAAGCACAGCAGACAGGGCTGCCCACTATTCCGGATGCCCTGTCTGTTGAGAGAAGGCCTGTCCACAGAGCGTTCACATCGCTATTTTGTCAACAGGATCTGTCAACATCAGAGTTATGCCTCATGGCTGAGAAGCAGAATGCTCCCGATGGAAGTGCTGATTTTTGTTGACAAACTGTTGACAAAATGCTTTTTGCGTGTAGACTTTCCACGAGTTTTGCAGACAAAACCGGGGTTTTGTAAATTTGCTATTGTGTAACCTTGGCCCTAATGAAATATTGAATACCAAAACTGAAGTTAAAATGTCAGAATATATTTTGATGGTGTTCTAGTCTAGCTCTTTATGCAAAAGCCTACAGATCTGCTTAATACTGTAATTCCCATTGTGGTTTGCTGAGTGATATGAATCTTTGCATTTTGCAGTGGTACAATTGTTATAATTTTTAAAGATCTCTACTCTGTTAAAAGATACATATTGTGTAGGCAGAGCAATGATGCTTTAGATTCAAAATACACTATGTCTGCAATTATAGCACTTGGATTTGATATGCCACTATGCTGGCTGGAGGTACATTTAGTACTGACTGGATATATTTTCAAAACTTTTACTAATAGTTAAAGAAACAGCACCACTGAAATGAATCCAGTTAAATATCTTTGAAGATCTAGGCCCCAAAATTGCAAGTGACTTTGAATGGATTGATTTCTATATTTCTGCAGGGTCATATACAGGATTAGGATCTTATGCGCCTGCAGTGTTGTAGGATTGAGATTTGTTATAAGTATCTTTAACCTGGAGGACTCCAAAAGTGCTTTGTGGGCCCAATTTTCAATGATTGGGTCTGAAATTGCCTCCTCAGCTATAAAAAAAACCCTTTGCATGTTTACCCATCTATTACATGTTTGTCTGTGAAAGTATTTACATGTTACGTGTACATATGCAGCTCTCCATTTGGCTAAATCTCCCTTGCTGCAACTCCAAAGTATGAAACTTCAAAGTGCTGGCTTGCATGTAGCGGCGGGTACTTATAAGTGCCCATGCAACTTCGAAGTCCCTTTACTCCCACTCTGTCAGCAGAGCAGAGCGCTCTCCCGATTGGCTTTGGGTGTGGCCACACTCTGTCCACAGAAGTTTTGTCAGGAAATCTCTTCTGACAGCGACTACCCACGGCTACACGCGAGCCGGCACTTCAAAGTTTCACACTTTGAAGTTGCTGCCAGGGAGATTTAGCTTAATGAAGTGCTGTATATGCACCACAGCCCTTCATTAGTAATCCCCCAACAATCTAATTACCATGCCCCCTTCAAAGGTGGGTGCTAGTCTAGACACAGCCAGTGTATCTTATTTACTTTTTAACATCTACTGCTGCATTGAAATATAAAATTGGCTAACCCTCGAAGTACCAGGTTTCGTATCCCCTCCCAAATTATTGTGTTGTTGTGTTGTCTTATTATCAGTATAAATGGATTCAGTTTTTTTTGTCACCATCAGTTCTTGACAGCAAATACTTCAAGTGGCAATGAGTTCCATACCTCAATCAAGTGTCAAGTGAAAAATTATTTCCTTTACTCAGTTTTGATGTGTCCACCCTTAATTTCATCCTTGATCTTCTGTTATGAAATAAGAAGGACAGAGGTTCCTGATATACCTTCTCTACACCATTCATACTTCATATAGTTTTTACAATGCTCAAACATTTTCATCTGGTTTATAAGTTAAACCATCCAATTTTTTTTCAATTTCTCCTTAAATGAGGTTTTTAAACCCTTGACCATCTTGTCACTTTTCTCTGAACCTTCTTTAGCTCTGCAAATATCCTTTTGGGGTTCGTGTCACCAATACTGTGAGTGAAGCTATGACTAGATTGCACAGTTTGGTCAACAAAACGGCTATTTTGTTGACAAACTCCATGGCGTGTCTAGACTGTGAAGTGTGTTCTATCAGCAGTAAGTTAACAGAATTCAGTGCTTTTGTCAACAACTGTATCCCACTCGCCACGAGGAAGATCTCCGATGTTGCAGGAGATCTGTCAACCTAATGCTGGTCTGGATATTTTGGGAGCAAGGCTGGGAGCCAAATTCTGTGGGCAGAAAAGGACTCTGGGATGCTGTGCAGGTGCCCTGGTGGACACTGTTTCCAGAACAATCAGTGCTGTATGGTTCCTGCCTCTGGCCCTTCTTAATATCACGGAAACCCGGGGAACCCCATGGCAAGAAAGTGAAAGCATGAGAGCAGCAGAGCTGCAAGATACTCATTGCGATGTCTTTACAGCCACACATTCCAGCCAGTGTTTCCCTGTGGCAGAGCAGGAGGGAACATGAGAACCCTAGGCCCCATGGGTACAACCTCAGGGGTCCCAGAACCTTCCCTAGAGCTCCAAGAGGCAATACTTGTCTTGGTTCAGTCAAGAGATTGAGGACTTCCTAGATCTATGGGCCAAGGAGGAAACTCTGAAAGACCTTTGGGCCAGGTGATGAAATGAAGAGATCTACAGGTGCATGGCCACTGCCCCTGGCTGAATGGGACCACCCCCACCACACCCTTGAGAAGGTCAAGGTCAAAGTAAAAGAACTAAGGCAGGGGCACACGCGGGCCCAGGACCACCATCATGCTGCTGTTATACCATCCAGGGGATGGTGGGGAACACATCACCCCCTTGCCTGAACCAGGAGCCCCTGAAGGAGGAGAAGGAGGAGGGGTAGGAGGAGGAGGAGACAGCTGAGCCCCAACCCGTGCCAAAGCTGGACTTGGAGATCAGCAGCCTGGTCATTGCCCTGGACTCAGTCTCCATCAGTCAGGCCATCTCCTGGGCATTGTTAGAGCTGGGTGAGGTCCCTCCGGTGAGTACCCTGTGCTTCGCACACCATAGGGCATTGGAGGCAGGCACAGATGGGGCCTGGGAGGTGTGCTGTGACTGTCATTTGGCTGGCTCGGGCAGGATCTTGCACTGTGGTCCCAACTCATGGAACCATGTGCAGCAGTACTGATCACCACCTGGAAGCAGCAGACAGTCCCCAGGCCTGAGCTCAGACAGGATCCTACTGTCAGGCTCATGGGAGGCCAGACGAGCTTCAGGCCCTGGCTGGGGGGAAGGGGGGGTTACCATCACGTGCTATGGCTGAAAGCAGGCTGGCACTGGCCTGACCTTAGACACATTGAGGAGTGTGGCACCTGGCATATGGGCATGCCCACACACGAGGCATCTCTTGTTCCCACAGGTGTGTGAATGGGCCCCTGGGGGGGCCAGGCTTCTCCTGGCCTACCCACCACCCGTGAGGGGACCTCTCTGTGGCTGAACAGCCCATCAAGTGGGGGCCGCAGTGCTCAGCATGGTCCCAGAGGCAATGCACAGTCCCCATGCAGCAGGACCCTTTGTGCAGGCCACACATATCTTTTGCTCCCAGGACATCCCGATCCCTTGGCCTGGGGAAGGGGGTGTTGTTGCTCAAAGTGGGGAGAAAAGCTTCAGGGGTTGTATGAATGACTCATTGTCTCTCTTCCTTGCCTGCCTTACAGATGGACCTAGACCATCCAAGGGCCAGGCCACTCCCACCTTGCCACCAGGCCAAGCCTGCAGCCAGAGGAAGTGTTGGAGGGTCCACAAGGACCTCATGTGGGAGCACACTGCCACCCTGTGGGCCATCCATGGGACCATGGAGCACTGGTTCAGGGTTGATGTGCAGTGGTGGTTGTGGGCCTGGGACCAGCTCTTCTTCTGCTTTGATGCTGTCACCAGTGCCTGGTAGGACATGATGTCCCACCCATCCATGCCCATCACTGCTGCCCCACACCCGCTGGCCCTCCTGCATGGTGCCCTTCCCCTGCTGCTCCACTCCCCTTGGCCCCCAGGCTCCCTCTGCGCCCCCGCCAGACCCCAGAGTCCCCCTGCTCCCCTGCTCTCCCTGCCCACAGAGACTCTGCTGCAGCCCCTTCCCACCTGTACCTCCCTCTGGTCTGAGCCCCAGCCCAGTCCTGATGGGGCCCAAAATCTATGG
This sequence comes from Carettochelys insculpta, assembly GCF_033958435.1. Taxonomy (NCBI): domain Eukaryota; kingdom Metazoa; phylum Chordata; order Testudines; family Carettochelyidae; genus Carettochelys; species Carettochelys insculpta. Next base: position 228,294,805 of record NC_134138.1, read on the forward strand.
CAGGAGGGGATTCTGGGGCCAATAACACTCAGGGTCCTGCACACTTTTGGGTCCATGGCCCCCCACCACACCCATGTTCTGAGGCCCCTCAGACCCTGTCCCACGCCCCCCCCCACTGTAAATAGTTCATTTCAATTTGCTTTCTTGTAAATAGTTTTGTATTACAGTTTCTTTTCCATCCATTTTTCTTTGTTTCAGTAAAACAGTTATTTGATCATCACACCTGCATCCTTCTTCATTTTGTAGGGGGTCAGGGAGGGGTGAGGGACAAAGGGAGAGGTAATGGTGGGGTTGGGCTATGGCTGTGGGGCTGAAGCCTCCACTGGAGGTGGGGTCTGGGCAGGGTTACTGGGGCTATGTAAGAAGCTCTCTCTCAGGGCTTCCTAAATCTGCAGCCCATCCTGATAGTCCTGGAGAATGGCAGCAGTGCCTGGTTGCTCATAGGCACAGACCTCACAGCCACCATCCACCCTCCACCTTGGGAGGAAGGTCTCCCCTTTCCCCTCCTCAGTGTTGTGCAGGCACAACTGACCCCCACAACCTGGTGGATGTTACGCTTCTCGATACAGAGGTGGGTGAGCAGGCACTTGAACTGGGTCCTGAGGTTGCCTAAGGTGCATTTGGCCTTCATCCTTGTAAAGTTCAGGCAGACATTAAATATTTCCCTCCTTCAGTCCAGCTTGCTGGCATCAAACTTCATCAGCCACGGCATGAGGGGGTAGGCCACGTCCCCCACAGTGCAGAGTAGCATGAGCACATCCCCAACTGCCAGCTCACAGCAGGGTATGAATGTGCCTGCCTCTAACCTCCACCACAGGCTGGAGTTGTGGAACATGCAGTAGTGTGCTCAGCCTGCCCCCCACCAATATAAATGTCCATGAACTGTCCACAGTGGTCAACCAGGGTCTTGCTTTCTGTATGTACTCTGTCAACAGTCATTTTGTCACAAGATAGCTTCTGACGCAAACTTCTGCTGATAAATCCATGCAAGCTAGACATAGCCTGAGACTGCACCATTGATTTAAATACTATCTCTTTCTTTTGCTCATCAACCATATCTTATGCATCATGCCATTTTGTTTGCTTTTTAAAATCTGTAACAGGACATTGAATAGAGCTGGTACAGTTAATTTAGAGAAAAAAAAACTCTGTAGGGTGTACGAACAGTTTTCCTTCCTTCTTATGAGCATTGCTTTCCATTTATCAATATAGAATATCACTTTCCATCATGTTGCTCATTTACCTAGCTTATTTAGGGCTGTTTGAAGAGCCTCACAATCCTTTCTGGTCCTGCCTAACCTCATTATATTTGTACAATCTGCAAAAGTTGCTACCTTGCTAATTATCCTCCTCTCCAATTTATTAATAAATATATCATACAGGACCTTGAGGCATCCTGCTATTAACCTTTTGCTGTGACACAAATGTTCCATTTAATCCTACTCTGCTTTCTATTTCCTACCCAGTTTTTGATCCATGACAACACTTTGCTTTTTTTCCTCAGAACAACTGAATTTTTTCAATGGCCTTTTCTGTGGGACCTTGTCTAGAGCCTTGTAGAAGATTAAATAAATGATGTTAACTGACTCCTTTATCCATGACTTTATTGACACATTCAAAGAATGTTTAATCATCAGTTTTCTTTGCAGACATCAAAGCAAGACATCATTTTTCTTTGCAGCATTTGTGCTGGGTAGATCCTGTCATGTCACGATTTCACAGGTGTTTTTGTTATTCTACTTGCAATTGTCATTTCAACCAAATTGTCTGCTACAAAAAGAAGGCTGTTGGGTCCACAATTTTCCCTTATCACCCCCATAAACTTTTTAAAATTTAGATGTAACCTTTTCTGCCCTACACTCCTACGGAGCACTGTCTATTTTTAATGAGATTGCATATTTTTGTTAGCAGTTTAGTCATTTTCTGCTTAAGCTCCTTCTAAATTCCAGATATACCATCTAGGTCTCATGATTGATTGCTTTATAAATTACCAGTAAGTTCCAGCCCTCTTCTACTCCATCTTTATTATCAGTAAAAAAGAAAATCTGAAATAGGTATCAGCACAGCATCCTCTGCAGTGAAGACTGATACAAACAAATAATTTAGTTTCTCAGCAATATCCTTACCTTTTTAACAGCTTTCTTTAACCTCTGTTGATCTAATGGATTCTGATTCTTCTGTAGGCATCCTATTTCTTGTTTAGGTATGTCATTGCTTCGAGCTGAGGTGTGACTTGCAGTTTGAGGAGACATGCACTTTCATTGAACTAGTGGACTAAATATAGAATGTAGCTGTCGAAGGATGAGGAGCAGAACAGGTCAGCCACCTTGAATAGGTAAACAGTGCCTCAGATGAACATGTGTGACACTTTTCCCCAGATTCATCATAGTGCTATGATTATATCACGATTGACATAAATACAATACATCTTGTTTAAACTGTGTCATGTGAGGTGTCTGTGTAAAACCTAGGATTTGCCAAAGCAGTGTGGGAGACCAACTCAGCTACATGGTTTGGGGGAACAGCAGTTCCCACAGCTTCTGAGGGTGGGGGACATATCCCACAGAATATGTCTTTGCAGTGGCTAGGTGCTAGTCCCTCCTGCAGCTTGTGCTGTCATAGCTACAGTTTACATTAGCCAACTGAACCAACGAGAGCTAGCACAAGTATATGTCCTTGAACTGGGACCATCCCACATTCAAAGTATACAGATACCCAAGTACAATCTTACCATTTGTCTTCCAACCTTTAAATGTTTGCACTTCAAAATGCAGTTTGGACTTTCTAATTTCTGTCTTACACATTACATTTTTCAATTAATGCTCCTAATATGATGACTTCATGAAGGTCAAAATTCCAAATTTTCACTCCTCACTAACTTGCCATTTAGCCATATTATAGGTTTTCTCTTGCCTCCCTGGTCTCTTTTATGCAGCAGTACATATGCTTTCTGAGATTATTCATACTTTTTAAGGAGTATCCATGCCATTTCTAAGGAGCTCACCTCTTTTATTTTTAACTTTAGGGCTTTTTGACTTTTGACTTTTTTGACTAACTCCATTTTATCTCCTTTTAAATTTTAGTGTCATAGTCACATTTTTAGTTACTAACTGTCTGTGATTAGATGTGGAACGTAATTATAAGCTGGTCACTATTTCTTAATGAATCCATTACTGTCCCTTCCTGAATTAGCTGACAACTTAATGAAGACTAGCTTCTTTTCTTATGTGCTCTAGCCCTGGCTGTCCCAATCACCAATATATTACAGTGTTGAAAAATTATTTCACTGACGTTTCTCCCATTTGTTCTGTTTATATGCAGGTAGTTGAAGTCTTCCATTGCCAACACTTTGTTAGATTTTGCTGCCTTTTATCTCTCTTACTACTGTACATTCAATTTCTTTTTCTTGTTCAGGAGAATGGTAATATAGTTCCACCAATATATTCAAATTCTTACAGTTGGGATTTGTATCCATGTAGATGCAACCTCTGCACTCAGAACGTCATACTCTCTGCTCAGACTTTTTATCTCAGTAGAATCATTTATGTTGAGAGATAGAGTCCAGTTCCTTCAGCCTAGTGTGCCACTTCACATTGATCACTGCAAGACTTTTTCCACCGAAGTATCCAGAGGGACTCAGTTTCATCAAAGTCTGTTTCATCAAAGGTCAGTTTTAATTAGTGTATGCCAGTGGTTTAGACTACTTATGCCAATATGTGTTTGGAGTTCATCTGTCATCATGCTGCCTGATCCTGCCACGTGTTTATATCCATCTGGTATGTCTCAGTCCTTTGTTTTCTTCACTAGCTAGAGCAACTTAGTGCCATGAGACAACTTTGATCAACTCATCACCCACTACCGCCTCCAAATAGCAAATAATATATTTAAAATAGTCATCTTATTTGCAACCCTGGGGCTCTAGTAGACTCCCAAGAACACCTCTCAGTATGACTTCAGTACGTCTGCACTGGAGCAGGAGGTGTGATTGCAACGCATGCATATCCACACTAGCTTTACTCCAGTTAGGATGGCTAATGTAGCAATGAAGATTGGGCTAGCAATGTGAATACTTACTCGGAATGCCAGACGGATTTGTGCAGCTCGTGGTGAGGTTTCTGCTGCGAGATTTTCACTTCTGTATTGTTTGCCCTTCTCCCTCGATGAAAGCTGGTGTGTATATACCTATCTAAGCTGCAAACAAACCTCTGACCACAGTGTAGAAATACCCTTTGTTGGGGATGACAAAACATTTTTAACTTACAGGAAGACACTGCCCCCTTAAGCAATGATTTCTCTTATGTTGTTTCATATAGCCTCTTGTCAAAAGTTTCTTGGGGACAGCAGAGCAGATGCTGATTTGTCCAAGGTGGTCTCTAATCCAAGTTCTGACTCAGCTTGGTACTTCTTAGCTTATCAATTTTTAGGCTATAGCTACGCAGCAGTGTTATTTCTGAATAAGCTATTCTGGAAGAGATTTTCTGAATAGCTTATTTTGAAATAGCACATCTACACACAAGGGCATTTCTACACAGGCCACTTCCTTTGGAAGTGGCATGTTAATACACGGGGCGAAAGATGCTAATGAGGCATGGATGCAAATTCCCCACCCTTCATTAGCATAACATCATGTGATTTGGAGTCCATAAGACCGTTCTCCTGGACTCCAAAACTCTGTGTAGAAGCACGGCCCTGGGGGGGCTTCTGCAAGGATGTACCTCTTCCAGATGCCCCTTCTCCCAAAAATTGTCAGGAAGAAGGGGCCTCCAGAAGAAGGACTTCCTTCCGGAAGCCCTCCTGGGGCCGTGCCTCTACACGGAGTTTTGGAGTCCGGAAGAATGGTCTTCAAGATTCCAAGTCACATGATGTTATGCTAATGAGGTGTGGGGAATTTACATCCGCACCTCATTAGCATCTTTTGCCCCGTGTATTAGCATGCGACTTCCAAAGGAAGTGGACTGTGTAGAAATGACCAAAGGCTGCATCTACACTTGCATTCCTCTTTTGAAAGAGGCATGCAAATGAGGAAAATCGAAAATGCAAATGAGGTGCATACTTACATATCTGGTGACCCCTTTGCATATTCTGCTTTTGAAAGATGGGGTTCACAGTTGATGTCTTTTAAATAATATTCACAGGCAGGCTCTTATCCATGTACAGACAATTAAAATCCCATATAATGTTCAGAACAATGGAAGTGTAATAACACTGTTTTGTGATATTTTCTAAGTGAGTAATTACTCTGTATTCTTCTGATTACCCAACCCTGCCATGTCTTCAGCTACTTGTTATTCTTCATTTCTACCTGGTTGCTGAACATTTTATAGAAAGTTTCATTTCTGAGATTAAGACATTTTAGTGCTGGGAAAAGTGATCCTTATGCTAATACTTTGACTGACGACAGCACATACAAAATATCACTTTCCTTATTGTTAACCTTCTTTCCCTCCCTCCCACACTAGAGGACAGAATTCTTATAAAGACATTTTCTCCAGCTCTCTTTAAAGTGAGATGAATGGAAAGTAGTTGGCCCTTTAAATCTGGCAGAGCTAAGTAGTTACAACCCTAATGTAGCCATTTTACAACTGGCTGCTGCTAACTGCCTTTCTCTTTGATATAAAATATACTTAATATTACCTATATTTTCCTTTTCTTATATTTGAAGAGTTGGCTTACTCACCTATGAAATATAAGAGAGTTTGTGAACCAGTTTGAGGTCTCTGGAAGTTCTACATATATGTGCAATAAATCATCACTTCCTGGTTTCAGCTGGTTTGGAAATACAAACAAAATGGCCTCTGTCTTGGTGTTTCATTTGGTGTCAGCCAAAAGTAGGATATGGAGAGAGACACAAACATAAAAACTACTAAAAATTTAATAAATCTCAGAAAAGTTTTGAATTGTGAGTCAATATGTGGACATTCTCTTGTCTTAAAGAGTTTTCTATGTATTATTCAAAGAAATAGTTACAAAGAGGTAGCCATGTTAGTCTGTATCTTCACAAAACGAAAAAAAAAACAAAAAAAAACAGTCCTGTAGCACTTTAAAGACTAACAAAATAATTTATTAATAATTTATTATGTCCAGGTCTGAAGAAGTGGGTCTGCCCCATGGAAGCTCATCACCTAATAATTTATTTTGTTAATTTTTAAAATGTGACATGACTGCTTTTTTGATTTCAAAGGAATATATTGCAATCGATATAATCATTAATTATAGAGCCAATGGAGCTAGAAGTGTCAACATCCACTGTAGTGCACGACCAATATTCTGGAGTCTTCTGCCATTTACAACCTTCATATCCTTAGCTTCTGCATAGGTTCTCACTTAATTAAACCAGAGCCTTTGTGATGATCAATGTAACATCACTTTTTCCTTTAAATCTAATTCATTCCATTGCTGCTCTAACCCACCTGCCCTTATATCTGCAGGAGAGATGCCTTTTTCAGTGCCACTTATTCATTTAACAGTTCAACTTGATCTTTCTGACTCTTGCCTAGCTCCCTCACCTACTCATTTATTTTATTCTTTTTCTTTCCAATCATCCTTTCCGATCATGCATTGCTTCTGTGACACTTTCATCTATTGTTAAAGTAAGGCATTGGTGTGCTTGTTGTAGTAGTCATAAGGCCACATTGTCTGAATATTTTTTAGTGGGCAGAATTGGATCTTGCTTCTTATCCACTGCCTCTAAGCTTTAAATATCAAATATCAAATCTTTGAAATGACACTTGAGCTAACATTCTTCTGTTTTAATTTATTTTAATTCTATTTTAATTTCATGTTACTTGCTTTTATTTGTCTTTAGTAGACCAGTATATCTGTTTCACCAACTAACTTGCAACCAATAATAACATATCACAGCATATTGTATGGCCGTAAATGGAATGCATGTGTACAACATATAACAGGCATCACCACAACAATGGCCATCAGCTCAATACCTGTGTATACTTGACACAACAGAAGTATCATATCTCACAATACTGCTATGATTCAGTCTCTGTTCAGAGATATTCAAAATGCTGTGACATCTTTAGTATATATATAGGTTGAACCTCTTTAGCCTGTCATGCGCTTGCCTGGTATCATCTGTAATCTGTCATGATTTTAGTTAGCCAGATGACCACTTATCATAGACATGTTCAAGTTCACTGTGGTCCCATGAAGTCTGAACAGTCACTGGTCCTGACTCTCAGTGTTCTGTGCTGTTATTTAGCTGAAATTTACCCCAAATATGTTCTGAGCATCCAGTGGAAGTGTTGATAATGATTCTAGGCAATATTGACTCCCCATGGTCTGGAAAATTGTCTCGTTTGGCACCAGTCAGGTCCCAAAGGTGCTGGACTAGAGAGGTTCAACCTGTTTTACTAAACTGTGGGGTGTGAAAAGACAGAAAGAAGAAAAAAATAGGAAAACATATCTGATAGTCATTGTTTTATGGAGCGAAGACATAAAAAAAGTTGTTAGTGAATGTCTTTGCTGCTTCTCGTTAGTTTTTTCTCCATTTTCCTTCTTACAACTGATTCTGATTCTAATCCTGATGTTTCTACCCAGTCAAACTCTAGTTTATTGCGTGAACGCCGAATACAAATTCTAAAACAAACTGCTTCTTGAATCTGCTATTCCATCTTGTATTATGCACTCTATGCAGCCAATCCCCATTTAGATCATGAGTGGGTCATGCACTGCACTACATTTTAGGCTGAAGCTAAAAGCTATCACACATTGCTTACTGCTCTTCTATCTCTTTACTACTAGCTACCTGTCTACATATTTGCAACACTACTGCGAATGCTTACCTTGTTCAGTTTTCCACATCCCTTACTCAAAACTCCCTTCTGCACCTATACCCAAGACCCCACTTGTCTTCCACTTACAGCATGGAATAGTGCAGCTTTCCAGTTCTTGGATTGGACCCCATCAAAAAGTATTGCCCACCCTGATCTGTACCATATATGAATAGGAGTTGGATCACTTTAATTTAGTGACAAAGCTATTCTTTGGGCTTCAAGCAAAGTGCCAAGTGAATTGTCTGAATTTAAGAATGGAAGTGAACATTTACAGTTTGGGAAAGGAAGGCTGCCTATCGTACGTGCACAGTTTTAACCCATGATAAAATAATACCAGGGGTGGAGAAGTACTAGAAATGCGTGATTGTTTAGAAGATACCAAGGGCATAAAGAATGAAATGGGGAAATCTTATTACAGTATGGGTATTTAAAGTTTGCCACCAGAATCTGTATTCAGGACTAAGTATTTATTGTCATTCAGATCTCAACACTCATAAAATTACTTGATTCCCGAACCCATTGAGCAAGATAGATATTGTGACAAAACAGGTTTTGTAATAGGCAGATCTCGAACAGGTTAGTTCAGATAAACATCCAGAATCTTATCTGAAATGTTTTTGGCTGGAAAATTGGGCTAGAATTGCCATAAAATGTGGCTTTTGTGAAATTTCTAATAATTCATAGCTTCAGCCTGCTTGAAGTATATTGGAATCCTGCTAGAACAATTGATTTAGGAAATTTCTGTTTTGTTCGTTAGACCTGCTATTTTCTATGGTTGTGTTACTCAGGAGGCTGTATTAGATGATTACAATGATCGCTTCTGCCTTTGTAATCTATGACTTTAAATCAGACCAAAAAAAATCTAATTATCTTTGTGCTTATATAGGATTCTTGCCAGTTGTAATTTACTTGACTTTAGTGCAGTTACTCTTTATTTACAATGGTGTAACTGAAATCAGGATCACAGTGAGCTCTACTAAACAGGTCAGACAGCTTATAATTATCTCTAACTGGCACTTCCACGAGATGTGACATTATTGCAGTTGAGTGGCAACTCAGAAAGTTGTGACGATTCTTTCCACTCTTCAATAAAGAAAACCAAAGAAACTACAGGCTGTACCTCCCCTGCCAGCACCCTCAGAACCTGAGTGATCCCAAAGGAGGGGATTTGCCAGACAGGGGAAGTCAGGCCTCCTGGCTGTCCTAAGGGTGTGGACCGCCATCCTACTGTCTGGATTCCCCTCCAGGGCACCACCAGCTCCCTGCCCCCAGCTACTTGCTGGGCTCCACTTTGGCTGCTGGCCACCAGGATGCTGGCCAGGGCTCACAACAGGATTCCCACCTGTGGGGCTGCCAGCGGGGTCCATGCCCCAGCCATGTTCCCCAGCTGGCTTCCCAGTGGCAAGGCTGCAGGGCCTCCCCTCCTCATCTGGGCTCCATGGCTGGCTTCCTGTTGGCAGGGCTGGAGGGATCCCTGCTTGGCTGGGCTTCTCACTGCCATGGGTCTGCTGGTCCATGACCCAGAGAGGCCCCTGGCTCAGCCAGATTCCCCGTTACTGTGACGATGCCAGTGGGTCCATTCCCCATTCAGGCTCCCCAGCCAGCTCTCCCCGACAGGGCTGTGGGGCTCCCCTAGCCTGAGCTCTTTGCCTTAGCTGGGCTCCCTGGCTGGGTCTCCACTGCTGCAGGTATCCTCCACCTTGGTTGGATTCCCTGCTACCGCGGGGATGCTGGCAGGTCTATGTCCCAGCCAGGATCCGCAGCCAGCTCCCTACTGCAGGGCTCTTGGTGGGGCTCCTGACCCAATCTGAGCTCCCTGCAGTGGAGAATCACAGACCCAGCTCCCCACCTCAGAGCTGCCTCTGGGGTTCCCAGACCAGGCTGCCAGTGGGTCTCCCTGCCACCAGCAGACCTCCGCTGCAGCCACATAGGGGGAGCTCTCACTCCAGGTGCTCTCTGGACCAGCAACATCTGTGATCCTGCTGAACCAGGGATGTTTCCAGACAAAAGTGTTTTAACCTGTACTTTCATTCTGATACTTAGAAGAAAATGCCCTTTGATCATTGTAAACAGGGACAAGCCCATCACAAGCAATGGGAAGTAGTTCTTCCAAACTAATTTTTAAGCTAGATAGGTGATCACTAAATTAAATTTCTCTGTATCATAACATTTGGGTCTCTGGCTTCCGAGTATCCCTTCCAAGTGATTACCACAGGAAAGGTAAATTCATATTTCTGCCTCTCTCTGATACAAACAAACAGATGACGAATGCTGCTGTTTCATCCAGACATGGCAGTAAAGGGCTGTATAAGCATGTACCTAAGAAATCTTTGATAACTTTTTTGTTCTTTGCAAATACTTTGTTCAAGCTCCATTATTCTTTAAGGCTGCATCTACATGGGCAACTTCTATTGACAAAACTGGGCTTTTATCGACAAAACTCTGCAAGTGTCTATATGGTTAATGTGCTTTGCTGAGAGTTTGTCAATAAAACTCTTCTGTTCAGTCAGCAGTTTTATAACACTCCCTGATCAGGTATAATGCCTCTGTTGACAGTGCCTGTGTAGACACTTAGGTCAACAGAGAGGGCTTGTGGTTCCCTGGGCAGTCCAGTTTGTGGAACTTCTGGCTAGCCATTCTGTCCAGAGAGGGCAGTTTGACTGCTCTGTTGACAGAGTGGCTTGCTCTTTCAATCTGCTTTTGTGTGTAAATGCTATCTATCTACTGGAAATACAGGATGGGTGAGGCAATATTTTTTATTACATCTTCTGTTTGTGATAGAGATGAGATTGTCACAATCTTCAAATACAGCTGCATAAAGTTGAGTACTGAAATCCGTGCACAGGTTTTTTGTTTTTTTTTTTTTGTGATTTAGGTCTCTACATCCATCTAGTTCTCTATTTCACCAACAGAAGTTGGTCTGATACTCACCTGGTATCTATAATATTCTGGGACTGACATTGCTACAACACCAGTTCAACCATCATCCCAAGGAGCTTCTTCTGGGACACTTGAAAATATTTGCTTTTCCTTTCATCAGTAAGAGCAATGGAATATTTGTTCGAGACATATCATTATATCAAGCAAAATTTGATATATTTATAACAGGAACATACGTTATAATGAAATGAACATTCAATGTGATGAACAGTGCTTAGAATGAAGAGAAAAGTACATTCTGTGTAGAATCTAAGTTGTTCTCAGCTCAAAGTGAATGCTAAAGATACTTATTCAGTGTTTCATGAAAAACACATTCATAAAACTAAGTTACTGGAAAAAAATAAGATGTGAGAAGCCCAGCTGTAAGTTTCTGATCCAAACGTGTATCTCCCAAACCCCAGCCAAGTGCTCCTAATCACCTGGCTAATCTAGCATGAAAAATTCCAAAGGTTTTGTTTTCATCCTGCCCCAGAAGGTAACCAAATATTAAAATTTAATTTTTTTTGTGTGAAGTGAAATTCTTGTTTTCCTCAGCCCTTAATGCTGAATGGGTTTTTTAAAAGCATCACAAGAGCTAGTTACAAAAGTACCCAACTATATCTCAGTTCCACAGACCCCATAAAGGTATTTAATGCATTTATACATTCAACCAGATTTAACCCTCTCAAGCCAATCTGTGTCCTGCAAAGTTCTTAGATAACAAGCAAACTGCTTCAGAGGTGCTGCTAGTCTACCAGGTAATTTAAAATTTTCCTAAATACATATTTATAAAGAGGCCATTGAAAAAAATCTATAAATATGTATTTCCACAGCAGAGCATAACAGCTCCAAATGTGCTGTCATGGTCTGATGTTTTTTTTTCATATGCTTCTGTAAGAGGTATATTTTCAATTTAAAAAAAACACAACAAAAACAGAATATTAATTCTCTGTTATGTTTAAATAACGTTATGAATGTGACACCAACCAACAAGTCAGGAATATGAAAATTCAAAGTTCGGTCATTCAGTCCATCCTGAAAGAAAACTATCTATTTGATTCAGCCCAGCAGTCTGATAACCAAATAACACTTGAAATAGCCATTGATTAAAGTGGATTGGAACAAGAGGGGTTGCTTTCACTGTTTCAGCCATGGTAGAGGGGAAACGAACATTGCACAGATAGTCCAGGGAAGATGGAGGTAGCTAACCTACTGTCCAGGTGTCCAAATCTCCAGGATTGTCTTGGAGTCTCCAGGAATTAAAGGTTATTTTAAATTAAATTCTATATCATGTGATAAGACCTCCAGGAATCCAAAATTGGCCGCCCTACTTTATGTTAAGGTATATATAGAGAGAGTTATACTCTCCACATCACCTCACCATTATTTTAATACTTGGTCACACTCATGGAATCCTATTGATTCTGAAAGGGTTGTATAAGTGAACTTGGCCTTTATTATTGAAAGATATTTTAAATAAAGGATTTCTCTTAAAATCCTCCTGTTTTTTTGAAAGCATCAGGGTGGCCATCTTACTTACACATAATTGCTATTGTTCAGCAATTCATTTAATGCTTCTCTGGGCCACTAATCAACTCTGGTAAGCCACTGAATCCAGGATGCTGTAAGCCTCTGGAACTGAACAGAGCCCATACACTGTTCCTCACTTGTGTTCTTTAGGCACACTCTGAAAGTGCCTGTCATCTATCTATCATGGCTGCAACCACATGGCCAGCTGCCCAGTCCCATGCAAATTCCCATAACCCTCGCCCAGGTTAAACACGCTGTCTCCTAAAACTCCAACTATGTACATGTTTGGGGGCTCCTGTTTAACTCTTTGCGGGGTATGTGGTAGGTGGAGCACAATGCTCATAAAGCATTCAAACAATTATAATGATGGGGAGAGGGGGAAAATAAGCACTTAGGTGATGCAGAAATGAACAGACTAGGAACAATTTTCTTTCCAAATGCTTTGCCATGCCTGTAGATACTGAAAAGGCTTCAAAGAGAAATGTACCATGCTATGTCTCAGAGATGCTCCATGTTTTAGCCAGCAAAATAAATGAAGCAAAGAATAATTTTCCTGCTTTAAATTTGAGGTTGTTGGTTTTATGTTAATACTTCAACATTACTGTTATGAGTGTGTTAATTATGATTCTATGCAACCCATTAACCTCATGATGCAAGGCTCTGATGGAAGAAATGACCGTTTCAATGTAAATTATGCATGCCAGCTTTTATTTCCTCTTTTAAGTTAGAGAATGAAATCCTGGGCCTTTTAAGGTCAATTTCAAAACTCTCATTTACTTCAATGAGACTAGGATTTCACCCTCTGTCTTTAATCACTTTTGACTGAGGGTTGACAAAGTCCCATGCACTGAGAAGCTAAAATAGGTTTCCATCATTAAAGCGGTCTTTTGAAATCTTATTGAACCAAAGGGTACAGCAACATAGGTCCACGAAGAACTGAAAGGAGTACTCCTGATAACCAGGCAATTCATGAGTTAGATTATAAGAAATTTGCAAAAGGGATGGAGGTCTTTCTTTGAATTTGTACAGAACCTAGCACAAAGGAGGAATCACAATTCTGGTTGTGAATTCTGAGCACTGGAACAAAAAATAATTAAAAATATTTTCTAAATTTGACTCCCACAGGTCCTTTCCCACACCTCACCCTGAAACATAGTTGAGATTGTCTCTGGAGAGAAAAAAGTTTCTTTGTTCTGGTGACTGCCAGGCACAAACTAGAGAAAAGTTGTTGAGAGAAGAACAGTATCTCCGCTCAAGAAGCTATTACCAAATTTACATAGCATAATAGGGTTTTATTAGCAATTGGTATCTATACACATTGTAAACAGTATACTGTATACACATGCAATCAAATCAGTGTTACTGGTGATTATATACTCAATCACTCAAGTACATATATTGTAGTAAATAAATCAAAAATTAAAACTGATCTCTTTCTCTGACCGTCATTCACAGGAGTTTTGTTTTCCTGTCTTCTGTAGTAAGTGATATGGGAATTTTTATTTCTAGTTAATATCTTGTCTAATCCCCTTCCAGAAGGACTGTCTGCCTCAAAATGAGGGCAACATAAGTAATTAAGAGTTTAAAAAATATGCTTATCAGAGATGTGACATATTTAAATCTGTTTCTTACAAACGTGATCATAGATTAGGCGTATGGTCTGGCAGGTCAGTCAGACATAATAGTTAAAAAAGCTTAGTGGGAATTCACTACTAGTAAATTGCTTAGAATTTCATCAAATCATAGCTTTTTCATCTGGAAGTGATGGGAAGATTTTACAGAGTTAACAGAGAGCTGTATTCACATGTACAGTACATACATATAGATGAATAAAAAGGACAGAATGAACATAGTGATTTTATGTATAAATTAGCAATAATGACAAAAGCTAATTTTGATGGGAAATTGCAATTTTCTGTTTTTTCCTTCAAATTTCCCATTTTTTGATAAAAATGACAACTGAAAAAAAAAGCCACCATCTTGATAAATTTTGGTAAAAACATTCAGTTTTCAAAATTCAGCCCCAACAATTTTACCTAAAACTGAGCATTTTTAATGAAAAAAGTGAGTTTTAATTTTCTACCTTTTATTTTAATACAAAAAAACTCTGGTAAATAAATTTCATCCACCTCTAATAAAAATGATATGGAGATTCCACCTCCTCTTTCCAGTGTCAGCTTTTCCTGAAATATTCTTTAACTTGCACTGACTATCAATAGTCCAAAGGGACTGATATGGCTGTCAGAGTCCAGTAAGACATAGTGACACTCATACCACACCCTTTCCACCAGCTATTCTGCTTAGCTTGGCCTCAAAAAAGATGAATGAGGAAAGAGTTCCTGCACTAGATTTGTCCAATCAGAAGACCCTCCAGCTACAGTTACGCTAGTGAGTTTTGTCAACAAAATCCCTGTCAGCACTTCTGCTGACAACCTTCTTTCTCTCCCACATGAGGAAGAGCACCTTTTGTCCTTAGGTCCTGTTGATAAAAAAACAGTATGGATAGGCGGGGGGATAGGGAGGGGCTTCTCTTGACAGACAGGGCATCCAGGACAATGGTCTGCCCTGTCTACTGTGCTTCAGGGTACCTGTTTTCTTGAGAGAATGGCTGGGTGATCCAGCTGCTTTGTCAACAGTGGAGCACTCTCCTGACTGGGTTTTGTATGTGGCCTCACTCTGTCAACAGATGTTTTGTTGGGAAATCTCTTGCAACAATGACTTCTGTGAATAGGTCACTGCAGTGTAACCATAGCCTTCTAGAGTGGAGTGATCCTCTCATGATCAGCTTCAACAGCTTTCCATCCCAATAGTGTAGCACAACGTGGACATAGTACAGGCAGGATCTGAGATGTTCAGTATGAAATCAGGTTGCTGGAAGAGATATTTTTGGTGTGGGAGGAGCATTTTGAAATTTAATACAGCTGAATGAAGTAATCAACTATTTTCATGGCTTAAAACTCATACTTACATTGTGTAGATGACTATCATTATTTGTTGGTGTTGTTTGTACACATTGAACTAATTCTTTGCTCAGTTTCATTCCTGGGAGGAAATTCTGAAGTAGTTGCTTTATCAAAGAAGCATTCTGTCAAGTCTGTCAGGGTATATGAGTTCCTGAGCCTTTGGCAGTTGTCTCAATTTAGAAGAGTCTTCAGTTGCCCTAAACAGTGGCACAGTATCATCAGTGGAGCATGAAGGCCACCTTCGTAGTACTCTCTAAGAAACTCTGCTACATGCTGCATAACATGAGCTTAATCTGTCTTTGCTACTGCTTTCCGATGGCTATGGAGTTTCACTGAATTATTATTCACTACACCCAACAACTTGTGACTGGAGTAGCGTGTATATTTTGAAGAGGGGTCTAGGAAGAGAGAGAGAGAGTACTAAACTTGATTTAATTATGAAGGTGAAGAGATGGAGAAATCAGGGACAAGATATAAATCTAGCTTATGTTTTCCAGGGCGCCCCAGTTGGCCAGGGCGCCAGGGCATGGGACTCATGGGCCCAGTCGCTAATCTGCCACTGAGCAGAAGGTCAGATTAGATGATTACTATTCTGCCCTGAAAATCTATGCTTCTGTTATATACTCTTAACAGTTGCAATGGAATCTAATGAAGGCCAGAGACTCTCAGTTTAAAATAGTGTGTTAAAGATCAGACTGGAGCAGACAGCACTGGTCTGTTATGCCACTGTCTCAGTTAGGCAAAGGCTATCTTTGCTTTAAATGACAATGGGCAACTTAGGTTCCAACCCTCAGTTCAACTACAGGAATAATTATTATCTAATTTTTAGCATTCCCTTCCCCAGTCTAGTTCATCGGGATCTCATTAGGTCTGAGAGGAAGATGGCTAAAATATTTAATTGGGAATCCTGAACTGACTCCTTGATCTGCCACCTAAGTTATGGGTGACTTTGGTGAAACCAGAACAGATTAGAGCCAGATTTTTAAAGCCATTTAGGCATCTAAAGAAGCAGAGAAGTGGCTAGAGGGATCTTCAAAAGTGTCTACACAGTATCCCTGGTGTTTTTCTCAAATTCCACTAGACACCTAGGCTACGTCTACGCTAGCCAAAAACATCAAAATGGCCATGTGAATGGTCATTTCGAAGTTTACTAATGAAGCGCTGAAATACATATTCAGTGCCTCATTAGCATGTGGGCGGCCGCGGCACTTTGTAATTGACGCTGCTCGCAACCACGCGGCTCATCCAGACGCGGCTCCTTTTCGAAAGGACCCTGGCTACTTCGAAGTCCCCTTATTCCCATGAGCAGATAGGAATAAGGGGACTTCGAAGTTGCCGGGGTCATTTCGAAAAGGAGCCCCGTCTGGATGAGCTGCGCGGCAGCGAGCCGCATCAATTTCGAAGTGCCGCGGCTGCCTGAATGCTAATGAGGTGCTGAATATGTATTTCAGCGCTTCATTAGTAAACTTCGAAATGGCCATTTGCATGGCCATTTCAAAGTTTTTGGCTAGTGTAGACACGGCCCTAGACACCTTTAAAAACCTGAACCTCTAGACCTTGTTCCCCTTCTGTAAAATGGGAACTATACTACTTCATTATCTCAGTAAAGTGTTGCAAGCATACATTCACTAATATTTGTCCATAAAGGAGATGATGCTTTGATCTGGAGTTGTAGAAGTACCTTAACAGAGATATAAGTGTTTGAATCCCTAAGTACATCACTTGGATTCAGAACTCCTAAAATTATGTGATTATTTTGGCACAAATACAAATAAAACATTCTGGATCCATCTACATCTACACTAGCAAAGTCTTTCGGAAAATCAGGTCCTTTTTCAGAAGAATACGTGGTGTGTCTACACACAAAATGCGCTCTTCCGATCCAAAATTGAAAGAATATAGCTCTTCTTCCAGAAGACCTCTTCCACTCCCAGATTAGGAAAAGTGTCTCCTTTCAAAAGCTTCTTTTGAAAAAAAGAATGCACAAATGCTCTGTGGGGCTTTTTCAAAAGAGAAGTCCTCATGGCACTGGATTATTCGATCCCTGGCCCATTATTTCAAAAGACTGGGGGGCTGTGTGGACCCTCTCTATTGAAAGAGTCAATAGATCATTCAATCTGCTTTTTTGTGTGTGGATGCACTCTTTCAAAAGAAGAATTTCTGGAAGATCATCTTTTGAAAGATTGCAGTAGTGTAGGTGTGACTTCTGTCAGCAAAAACATGAAAAGACATTGATAAAACTGTATTTTACCTCCAATACACTCACCAAAGCCCACATGAGAAATACCATTCTTTAATAAAGTAGAAACTAGCACACATTTTCTGCATCACCAGTATCTTTACAATACTATTCTGCGATGATTTAGAAGAGATTTTTCTTCTAGAATGACAAATAGTTTTTTTCCTTCCCATAGAAATATTCATTTTATCACAAGTTCATCAGATAAGATCCACCCCATTGCTCCTAAACAGTGCAGGAAATGGGAAAAAAACTGAATCAGTGACTGTATTACTGCTGCTCTGCTGTTTGGAATTGTAAGACAGTTGAAAAAAGGATCAATCTAATTATCAATTGAGAGCTCGTCATTATATGTACAACACTGTCATATGGGTTTTCCTCTGGATTTGAGGAGGTGTGTGTGCCTGTCTGCAGGAATATATGCATAATGCTGGAAGAAAGCACTTCATTAATGTTGAACAGAAAAATTAGGTAGAATATATAATACGTTGGAGACAAGATGGATGAGGTAGTATTCTTTCATTGGACCAACAACTGGTGGTGAGAGAAAAAGGGGATTTAGAGCTGCACACAGTTCTTCCTCCTCAGCCACATTTTTTTTAGATGCTGAAGAAAACCTCTGTGTAACACAAAAGTTCGTCTCTTTCACCAGCAGAAGTCAGTGGAATGAAAGTTATTATTTCACCCTTGTCTCAAACCAGCACTGCTGAAAGAGTACCACATATATACGGTGTGTTGAAATGTTGAAAATTAAAATAAATGTATTTATAATACTCAACATTAATTATTTGCAGAAAATATTCTCAGTGTTAAGGACATCAACATAAAATCTTTTTCTTTTTTTAAATTTTCAGACTTAAATAAAAAAAAATACCTTAGGCTTCTCTTCAGCAAATTCAGTTTTGCTCTGAGCTCTTGAGTAGCTTAGCTGTCATGATTGCTAGTCAGAAACATCCATAAAATGTACAGTAGGGACTCCCAAAACACCTCTGCAAATATTTATAGTCTATGGAGATTTCATGCTACCTGCTACTCATCCAACTGAGCATGCCCTGATAGGGGATGGCTGTGAAACTGATATACAACTTGCCCTTGCTCACCATAGTCTTTGGGAATTTTGCTTTAGTATATATACACAGGAGTGTGATGAAGCCCATAATTGTCCACTAGAAGGATATTTCCACCATAAGCATGTCCCCCTTGCTGGCTCCCAGGCTACTTAATGAAAAGCTGAGCAATTGTTTTTGAAGTTCATGTCTTGTCAGAAGAGAAGATTTTGTTGATGGAAACTACTTTTTATTTCCACTTTACAACACCTTTCTCTCTACCTCCTCTTCCCTTTTTCATAATCAATCATATTTCATTGTTCTTGTTGCATAAAATATGAAATTGTGAAGGGAACGGGATTAAAAATTGTATATTTAGAAGAGAATGTGAAAGAATTCTGCACTCTCCCTGTTTGGGGGAAAATTTGAACTTTTCTTCATCAAAAGGAAAACCATAATTTTTTGACCCAAACCTGAAAATTTCTGCCAAGAACCAAAATTTCTTGGTTTGGGGGTTTTCAGTGAAAAGTTGCAATTTTCTACAGAAGGCAGATACAGGTTGGACGTCTCTGGTCTTGTACCCTTGGGAGAGAGCTCCTGCCTCCGGACCTCCAGCCAGATGCCCCTCCCTGCTACCAGCTCTGCATCCATCAGGGCTGGCTCAGCAGCCTCTACCTCCAACCCTGGCCAGCCCTATTACAGTCAATGCAGCTGGGCTGCCAGTCACAGTTGGACTGCTGCCGGCCCCAAACTCAGGCACCAGCCAGGCTGCCAGACACTGATTCCAGCCCTATATATGCCAGCTCCAATACCAGCCCTCACCAGGCTGTCAGATGCTGACCCCATGGACACAGACCTCAGCTCCATGGACACAAGACCCACCAGACTCCTAGTGCTGCAGGGCTGCTGGTCCACCTGTTATTGGGCTCCTGGCCTGCCAAGACTCCAAGCCACTGGCCTCCCGGACTGCAGACCGTCTGGTCCAGGAACCACAGATGTTTCAAAATCAGAAAGTCCCAGTTTGGGGAAGTGCAATCTGTACTTCCCAAGAAATATTTTATTTAGGGGGAAAAATTTCCTTTGAAACAGTTTTGACTGACATTTTTCACTCATTCTAATATTTATTCATTGCCTTTCACAGAACATGGCCGTCTATCCTGACTTTCTAACTTGTCCTGTAAACAGCTAAGTTCCTTGCTGAGCTAGTGGTGGTGTTCTCCAGCCACCATTTCTGTTGGCTTTGTGGTGCTGCATTTTTTAAAACTAGGCTCCAGTTCTCTTACATGGACTAATTATTACAAACTGACTGAATACCATTCACTTTGGTAACTTAATTCACATCTTCAAATTTTACATGAATGAGTGTTTCTGCAGATAAATGATCTGATTGAAACCTCATTGCAATTAAGTGAAATAAAGTACTGCTTTGAAAATAGTCTCAGTAAAGTACGGGTTCATTTTTAAAATTAGCAACATCTATTTCTTCTTTGCAAATCACATTCCCTTAGGCCTTGTACTACAGAGATCTGCTATCTTTCTGTTCTGTTCATCAAAAAAGAACAACAATCGGGAAATATGTTGAAAATTCATTATTTTCCAAGGTTGTTACTATCCAGTGTCTCTTTGATGGGAACTCAAAAATCATGGTTATGAGCATCACTATAAAGAATACAATTATGCATCAGGGCAAATTATGCCTATGTATTCAGCAAGACAACCGAGTATTAACACAGACTGTTTTGGAGAAATAGAGCATGGTGGGATTTGTTAAGGAAATCCAGGTAATCAAGAACGTGATCACAGGGATTCATTTAAATGAGATCTACTGAACTGTATTATGTGTCTATAAACTGAAATTGCATTTATGATAGGAGGAAGTGACTACCTTCTCCTCAGAACATGCATTAAGTACAAACTTCCAATGTTTGTGTGTTTTTCCATAAAAATCCATGAACAAAGGGGTGCATTGCTCTAAAAGTTACATAGAATTTCAATAATGAGCTTATTTGGTTTGAGTGGTCTTTTGGCATGTTGATTTATGCTGTAAGAGTAGCGATGCTTTTAACAGTTTAAGTAGGATAATGGTTTGGACAAAATGCATTCCAAAATGTAGGGACTTAAAATGTCCGATTTGAACTAAACTGACTTGCATCCTTTGTTAGTACATTTGCTGTAATTATCTCTGCAAATTCTGAAACGGAATTCAAATGACCTGTCAGTTGAATGTGAACAGAGGATATTGGCACCTATTACTTGAACTATACTTTGTGCAATTGCCCGTATACCTAGATATTAAGTAAATGGTGCCATGTCTTGCTTAATGTAGAGTTGCTAGTACACTACTATGGCAATTTTGTCAATCTTTAGAGAGGAGTAGACTACAAAAAATCTGTAAAGTAAGATTACTGGTATTAGATTACTATTTAGCACATGGATGGCAGAACAGCGCTATCCATGCACATTTCTATCTATGCTTTTGTATTGGTGACTATCACTGTAGTATCTGAGTGCCTACTATCCAGTATCCTACGCTTGTTAAATGTGTTAGAGGATAAATGTGGTTACTAAACCAATTAGTCAGGTAAAGTATCATCCAGTGAGGGGAAATCCCAATAATTTTTCTATTCCTTCCAGTTCCGCAAACTTCATTTTCTACAATTTTTATTGTTTGCCCTTTTAGGAAAGCTCAGTTTCTACTAAATATGTTCATCAGGCTTTGCTCTCCTCAGCATGAGACAAGATGGCTTGCTACTCTGATCTGGTAGTTCAGAGCACCCAGTTATCACTCTATCTTATAAGACAAGATTCTCTTCAGAATTTTGAAATCTTTCCTTACAATGCCAGGATAACCTTTAATCTTAGCAAAATGGACTGAAATTTGTGAGGTTTTTCTGTCACAATGTGCCATGATATTTGTCCATTTCTTTTATACTTGGGGGAATGGTCCTTCCATTTTGAGCAACCTTCCTGGTTTCTGAAGTGTTCAGGTGCAATGGGTCCCTCTTCCCAGAATCAATCTCTCTGTTCAGTTTCTGATCCCCCTCCAAGTCTGATCTTCAAGGACCCTTGACTGTGGACATCTCTCTACCAAGGATCTCTCTCTGTCCTTTCTCCCCTCCACCTGCACTGGCCTCTTTTGCTCACTGCATACAGCTACAGACTGCACCAGCTGCAGATTCAGTTCCACTCTCCTCAGCTCAGATACGGCCAGGGCCATCCTTAGGATTTATGAGGCCCTACACAGGATTATGAAATGGTGCCCCACTGACTCCAGTGCATTGATGGGGCACAGACCCTGGACAAAATCTGCTCAGGGTCTGGGTTGCTCCATGACAGTCCACCTGCTCGCCCACCTGACAGGCAGAGCCCCTTAGCTTCAGGCCAGAGCTGGTCCTCCCACATCCTGTGTGGAGAGAGAGTGAAGCCAGGGGAGTGGACTTAAAGAACTGTGACTTACAGCCATGCTCCCCTCCCTTCTGGTCCAGCTTGGCTCCTCCACCCACTTACCACTTACCTGCTGCCTAGGGTGACCAGCCAAATATAGGACATGGGGGAATGATGCCATCCTGGCCAAAACAGGATGGATGATAACTCTATGTGACAGTCAGGTGGTGGCTGCTCTGTGGGGGCTGCCACCTTGCTGTGGGGAGTTGCGGGGGGCCGCTGTGGCTCTCAGCTGCCCCATGACTTGGGGAACTGGGAACAGGGCTGCTGCCCTGACAGTGTAGCTCCTGGCTTCCACCAGCTGTGGGAAGCCAGGCAGGAGCCGCATCAATCCAGCTCTCAGGTCCTGCCAGCTGGGGGAAGCCAGGCATCAGCCACACCACCATGCAGGTCTGGCTCCTAGCTCCCCTTAGCTAGGAGCAGCCACCTGCACTGAAAAATGTGGAATAAGAGGCAATTAGCTCCTTTGGCAAAATAAATCAGGACCCTGGGATAGTGCCCGATATATGGGTCTTTCCCACCCAAAATGGGATGGATGGTCACCCTACTGCTGCCAGCTGAGTTTTGCAGGACCCATGCTGCTGGCACCTGGCTGCAGCCAGTGGGGAGCACACACAGACAGGCCTGCTCCCCCTCCTGTCCCACTAATCCTTGCACCCCTTCCCTGCTAACCCCTGCACCCTTCTCCTCCACACATGTTGGGAAACAGATTGGATGCACATAGCAGCTGGCTTTGGTGCTGGCTCCTGTGGTACTCGTCACAGACAGCAAGGGGGCTTAGAGTGGGAAGAGAGGAGCAACGTAGGGACTTCCTGCATCCAGATCATTTTCTCTGCCTGGGCTGCATCAGCAGAGGGTACAAGAGCAGCAATTCCTGATGCCTCACAGCGCAGCTCAGGTGGGGAAAACAACCTCAATGCAGGGAGCCTTGGTATGTGCGTGTGTGTGTGGGAGAAGCGGGGAAGTGGCAAAAGGGCACTTTGTGAGGGAGACTGTGTGGGGGAAGTGTATATGTATGGGGGAATAAACAGCAAACGAAAGCCAAAGCTAGCCAAACACCAGTCACATGCTGACCCCACTGAACGGGACCCATCACACGAACTCCACCCAGCACAGGATCCATTCCCTGGCTGTTTCCCTGAGTCTCTCCGGCTGGCACAGCTCTGATCGCCAGTTCAGCTCAGACTCTTGCTCTCTCCTTCGCTTGGCCCCATCTGTCTGACTCAAGCAAGTTCAGCTCACAAAGATGACAGGCTCCCGTCCTCACAACTCCTTCATGAGCCTTTCCACGTGGAGCATTGGCCTCTCCCTATTGCTCCTGCAGACTGTTAGTCTCAGAGTCCCGATTGCCCATCAGCTCTTCCCCTTTCTTTTGGTACTGGGGGGCCAGCTGACCCCACCCCCCTCAAAAACCTGGGTTTTAGCATTTCAGGAGCAAAACACTGAATGGGACCCGTCACCCTAACTAATTTCCCACGTAAACTACCAGTCCTTGAATTAAATTTCTGTCTGAAACTGAGGTGAATTTAAAAACATTTTTAAAAGAATTTAAAATAAAAATATGCAAACACTTTATTACATTTTATTTAACGTCTCTAAGTGTCCTTGTTCTGCAAACCCAGGCAGAGAGGCACAGACGTTTGGGTCAGGGCCAGCTGTGCTCCCAAAAGACCAGGTCAACCTTCAACTTGGACTTAATCCACATCTCTCCCTAGACCACACGTCTCTCCATAGACCGGCACACTGGAAGTGGAGGTATGAGGCAGATGGTAATGGAGGAGCTCCAGTCCTTCCCATTGGTGCTGGTGAGTGGGAGGTAGGGGCAGGGGAACGGGATCTCCAGTTGCGCTGTGGTTGGGCCTGTAGCAGGGAGCGCTCATGGATCAGGATGTCCATCCACAGGGCACCAGTGCTGGTGCCTTCTTTTGCTCCACTTTGTTCAGGACCCACCTCCCGTCATCCGTATTCCAGTAGTGGTGGAGCCATGATGGTCACACAGGGCAGAGCAGAGGAAAGCAGCACTTTCCCCCCATTGCTGCCCCAGGCCTGGCAAGGGCCCAAGAGGGCTGGCAGGAGGCTGTGGCCACTCCACAGGGGAGCCCAGCTGATCATGGTTGCAGCAGCCAGAAGCAGCAGGGCCTGCCACTGAGCCTCTCCCTGCTGCTTGCATCACCATGTGGTCAGAGCTGCGCCTCTGGGGAGAGGAGGAGGGGCTGGAACAAAGCTGCATAGGTTGAGCAGGGCTCTTCTCTGCCTCTGCCTCTTCTCCGCCTCTGGCCTGATGGGCAGGGGGCAGGGGGGAAGCGATGCAGGTGGGGCAGTGAGGGCTACCCTGCTCTGCTCTGCTACCAGCTGAGAGCAGCCCCAGGCACATGCAGCACAAGGCTGCAGAGGGGCATCTAAAAACGAGATGCCCCACATTTTCAGGTGCCTTATGAGATGTGTATTTTCACATGCCTAGGGATGGCCCTGGGTACAGCTCTGCCTACAGCTGCCTGGGCTGCTTCTCTGTCCCTTCTGGTTCTGGTTGCTACAGTGTTGCTCCCAGCACAAGATCTGCTCTCTGGACTGTCACCAGAGATCTGTCCCCAGCACCTACCTGATTCCTGGACTGCTTCTGTGGCTTTTATTGCTGCAGCCCAGCTCCCAAACCAGGATCAGCTCTCTGGGCTGTTTCTCTGGCTTTCTTTGCCGCAATTCTCCAGCCAGCACAGGATCCATTCCCTGGGCTGTTCCCCTGAGTCTCTCCAGCTGGCACAGCTCTGATCCCCAGTTCAGCTCAGGCTCTTGCTCTCTGCATAGCTTGGCCCCACTCTGTCTGACTCAAGCAAGTTCAGCTCACAAAGACAACAGGCCCCCACCCTCACAACTCCCTCATGAGCCTTTCCATGTGGAGCATTGGCCTCTCCCTATTGCTCCTGGGAACTGTTAGTGTCAGAGTCCCGATTGCCCATCAGCTCTTCCCCTTTATTTTGGTACTGGGGAGCCAGCTGACCCCATCCCCCTCAAAAACCTGGGTTTTAGTAAGAGTCCCCTTATGTATTGAAACTGATCACACCAGAGACCAAAGCAATGTGAAAAACTGAATGCCCCAAACCGAAACCTATGTTAATTTTACACCCCAAAACTGAAAAGTTTTGCTCCTGAAATGCTGTCTTAGTGCCTGATGGGAGTTGCTGACTGGGTGTGTCAGGCCTCTATTTTTTAATGGATCAGGCTAACCAGACAGACTACATCTCCCATGATGCACCCCAACAACAAAAGTGCCATAATGCAAGTCTTCCCTCACCAAAAAAAGGAG
This sequence comes from Carettochelys insculpta, assembly GCF_033958435.1. NCBI lineage: Eukaryota > Metazoa > Chordata > Testudines > Carettochelyidae > Carettochelys > Carettochelys insculpta. The sequence continues at coordinate 228,320,037 of NC_134138.1, forward strand.
ACCATGGTGCACCTTGGGAAATTCAGTTCAACCCGTGAGCCTAGCCAACAGAGTACAAAAGTAGCATTTGAACTACACTTCCCATGAAGATCTCTAGTGGTGTGTCAGTGTGTCAGTAGTGTGCTGAAATATTTTGGTTTGTGGGTGAAATACTTTGATTTACAATATTTCACTGAAAATGACCAGTTTTCTGTGGTGAAATAAACATTTTCCAACCATTTGCAGCCAGAGGCCCATTGAAATCCCTGGATGATGACAATTTACACCGAGGTTTTTGTCCGTGAGGTCTCTTATTTCAAGGCCTAAATCCAGGCATTCAAGTTGCATAGTTCTGGCACACTTCAAATTTTTCAGTTCAGCAAAAAATATACCACTGAAGTTTAGTATGTTTTAGTGGGCAACATTTTACTATTCAAACTTGGAAATGAGGCCCCAAAGCTTAGAAATTTTGACTGCTTATAATCTTAATATTAATAAATCCATTTTATATGTCTCTAAATGCTGAGAATTTTTTTAAGCAGAACTGAAGTGGTCCATTTAGAGAAACAAGTTTTTATTGGTTTTTTCTTTACCAATTTTCACAAACAGACACCATTTTTTCTAGTTTATGTTTGGCATTTCTTAACATCAAGTAGAGTTGGAAAGGGGTGTCACACTGTGATGACTTTCAAAAGAAGTTAGCTACTGCAAATGCAAATTTGATATATGAAAGCAGTTCTGATGCAGCTACTGTACAGTTTGCAAAGCCAGAAGCAAGTCAAAATAAAATTATTTTGTGCTAAGAATTTACACCTGTTGGAGAGTTCTGTTTAGAAATATCTTCCATCACAAAGATGAAGCTGATTTTACTGAATTTGACCCAAATGCTGCCGTGTTATACATGAATAATAGGATCTGTTTAACTTAAACAGAGCTACGTCTACACGTGTATGCTACATTGCAATAGCTTATTTCGATGTAGCGACATCGAAATAACCTATTTTGATGAATAGCATCTACATGTCCTCCAGGGCTGGTGCTGTCGACGTTCAATGTCGACGTTGGGCAGCACCACATCAAAGTAGGCACTGCAGGGGAGCGTCTACACGCCAAAGCGGCACACATCGAAATAAGGGTGCCAGGAACAGCTGCAGACAGGGTCACAGGGCGGACTAGCACTTCTGGGGCAACAGCTAGCCGCTCCCATAAAGGGCCCCTCCCAGACACACGCAGCCTGCACAGCACGCGGTCTGCAGAGCCACAGGCATGCACACCTGTCAAAGCAGTATGGACCCCCAGCAGCAGCAGCAGCAGCAGCAGCCAGAGGTCCACACACCCGCCCCTGCAGGAGCAGTGCTTGCCCTGCTCAATGCTATGCAAGAGGCAGCTGACCACATTTTATTCACAGAAAAGGAGCTGCCCCCAGGGGAGGAGGAAGCAACCTCAGACCTTGCTGCCCTCTGACCCCCGCCCGCCGCACAAGCCACCGGCTGTGGAGCTACCCCACGAGCACCAACTGGTGGGAGCGGCTGGTGCTCGGCGAGTGGGACAACGAGCGCTGGCTCCAGAACTTTCTCATGAGCCGGCAGACATTCCTGGAGCTCTGCCAGTGGCTCACCCCCGCACTGAGGCACCAGGACACTGCCATGCGGCGTGCCCTCACGGTCGAGAAACAGGTCGGCATCGCTGTCTGGAAGCTGGCCACTCCAGACAGCTACCGATCCATGGGGCAGCAGTTTGGTGTGGGCAAGGCCACCGTTGGGGCTGTCCTCTTGGAGGTAAGAGGACCCGGGGGAGGGCAGCCCTGGGAGGAACGGCCAGACACACCCTGCACACCCCTCACTGGTGCTCTCCCATGTCCTTCCCCTGCAGGTTGTCCGCGCCATCAAAGCCCTGCTCCTCCACAGGCTTGTATGGCTTGGGGACCCAGATGCCGCCATCGCGGGGTTTGCCAGCCTGGGCTTCCCAAATTGCTTTGGGGCTCTGGATGGGACCCATATCCCCATCTGTGCCCCGGAGCACAGCGGAGGATGCTTCCTCAACAGGAATGGCTACCATTCTGTGGTCCTCCAGGCCTTGGTGGACAGCCGGGGCCGCTTACTGGACATTTATGTTGGGTGGCCTGGCAGCACCCACGAAGCCCAGATGTTCAGGAATTCGGGCCTGTGCCACCGGCTGGAGGCGGGGACCTACATCCCCCAGCAGGAGATCCCTGTGGGGGACACCACCATGCCCCTCTGCACCGTCGCAGACGTGGCGTACCCCCTCCGGCCCTGGCTCATGCACCCTTACATAGGCCATCTCTCAGCCAGCCAGGAGCGCTTCAACACGCGCTTGAACCATGCGCGCCAGGTGGTTGAGCGCACTTTTGGCTGCCTCAAAGGGCGCTGGAGGTGTCTCCTCACCCGCATGGATGCAGGCCCCACCAACATTCCCCAGGTTGTGGGTGCATGCAGTGCACTCCACAACCTGGTCAAGAGCAAGGGGGAGGCATTCTTCCAGGGCTGGGCTGTGGAGGCTGGCAGGGCTGACATGCAGCCACCCGCTGCGCCCAGTCACCAGGTGGACCCCGAGGGGATCTGGGTCCGGGAGGCCCTGCGGGCCCGTTTCAACCAGGCCGCAGGGTGAACGCTGGCAGGCCCCCCACTGCACCCCCCCATCCTCCACAACACTCCCTGCCCCCACGCCCACACCACAGAGCACCCAAGAGCACACAACCCCCACTTTTCTTGCAAATAAAAATGGAGCTGTTGTTTTTGAAACCAAAAACCAGTGATTTCTCTTATTATTCATACAACAAATATATATATATATAGAGAGAGAGCAGAACAAAAGGGGGGAACTATTTACATGGGGGGCAGGTACCATATAACAGAACAGGGGTGTAACACAAACTATATACAAATATATATGGGGGGATATGTACGGGGGGGAGGGGCCACGTCCTGGGCCCCGCACCCCTCTACTGTCCGGCGCCCGGGGTTGGTGGGTGTGACCCTCGCCTCAGCTTGAGCCCTGGCTGAGTCTGGCTGGGAGCTAGGCGAACCAGCAGGTATGGCCGGCGGGTGTCAGCAGGCCCCAGGTCCCCCTTGGCAGAAGGCCCCAGGGTGGTGGATGGTGGTGGGACAGCGGTCGGAGCAGCGGGTGGAGCAGCGGGCAGGGCGGGCAGAGCGGCGGGCGGCGTGGCATGGGGGGACAGGTATTCCGCTATGCACTCGAATGTGCACATAAAGGCCCCCCATGCCTCCTGGCACCAGGCCAGTGCTCACTCCTGGAGCTCCAGCCGCCCCTCGTCCACCCGCAGGTGCCACTCCGACACCTCCAGCTGACGCCGAAGGGTCGCTAGTAGCTGGGGGTCCGTGGCCATCCTCGGGTGGTGGTGGCTCCACTGTCGGCCCCGTCCTGGGGCTGGTTGGTGTTCTGCCGAGGTGCTGGCCTGCTGGGATGGCCCCGGTGGGCTCTCTGGGACCACTGAGACCTCGCCGGCGCTCTCCAGGCCTTCTGATGGTGCAGCTGCGGAACACGGGGGGAAGAAGAGTGGAGACAGCCGTTAGTGTGGGCCCTGAGCTGTGGCCCTTGTCCCCCCACCCCTCTGCTGCTGGTTCCCCATCCCCATCCCCGGGAGATGCTGCTGCTGCTGCTGGGTGTCCCACCCCCTCCCTCCCGGGGGACCCTAGGTTCCACTCTCCCCATCCCCAGGGATGGGGCATGGCACTGTCCTGCTGGAGGGGGCAGGGGCTGATGCACTCTTCCGAGGGACATGCCACTGCTATCCTTGAGGCCATGGTCATCTGGGCATGTGGAGGGCCCTGGTCATGTCTGTTGTCCCCACCCCTTAGCCCTGGGGGTATGCACCGGGGGGTACATACCTGATGGTCCGCTCCCATGGTCAGGGGACACCCTCTGGACGGATGCCCTGCTGGAGCTCCGGGACGGCAGGACGATGTGCAGCCCCCCATCGCTGGAGGAGGATTCCCCCTCCTCCTCCTCTGGCATCCCAGGAGTGGGCTCCTGGGGGGGCCCTTGTCATGCGGGGCTTGCCTCTGGGATGGACTCTGCCTCCGGGGCCTGCTGGGGCTCATCGGCTGAGGTGTCAAGAGTGGCCGGCGGGGAGGAGGTGTACCAGGCGCCCAGGATGGACCTGAGCTCCCTGTAAAAGGCAAGTGGCGGGACAGCCCCAGATCGGCTGGCCACATCCCGGGCCCAGGCGTAACCCTGCCGCAGCTCCTTCAGCTTACTCTTGACATGGTCAGGAGTGCAGGCAGGGTGACCCCGGGCAGCCAGGCCCTCGGCCAGCCACACGAACGCATCCGCATTCTGTCTCTTGCTCCCCATTACCTGAAGCACCTCTTCCTCACTCCAGAGCCCCAGCAGGTCCTGGATCTTGGCCTCCATCCAGGAGGTGCCCCGATGCCTTTTGCCAGGCTGGATGCCAGGCTGGGAGCCCTGGCTCCCCTTGGGGGGGGTGCCCTGGGGGCGCTTGGGGGGCTGGCGGGCGGCCATTGCAGCGGGGGTGGTGGCTTGGGGCTGCAGGGAGACGTGCAGGCAGGCCGCGGGTCAGTGCTGCCATCTGCACACACTTTCAACTTCCTGCACAGGAACACATGGGGCGGGGAACTTTAAGGGGCTGCTGCACGTGGCGACCATAGCGCTCAGGGGCTGGACAGAGTGTCTCTCAACCCCTCAGCTGATGGCCGCCATGGCGGACCCCGCTATTTCGATGTTGTGGGACACGGATCGGCTACACATGCCCTACTTCGACGTTCAACTTAGACTTAGACGTGGCGGGCGCTATTTTGAAGTTGGTGCGGCTACTTCGAAGTAGCCGCCATGTGTAGACGTGGCTTAGGAAAGGTAAAACTACAGACTAATAGTTCAATCCTTCTACCGGTTGAACCTCTCTTGTCCTTCACCTTTCGGACCTGATTGGTGCCTGATGAGAGAATTTGCCAGACTACAGCAGATCAATATTGTCCAGCAACATTACCAAAACTTCCTCTCCATTCTGGACTCTTAGAAGATATGTAGGGGTTAATTACAGCTAAATGACAGCAAACAACACTGAGAACCAGGACTGGTTGCTGTAAACAGATTTTATGGGACTGAAGGAAACTTGGCCACACCCTTGATAAATGGTCATCTGGATGGCTAAAATTTTGCTGGATTACGGATGTTGACAGATGAGTTCTGGATTAGAGAGGTTCAATCTGTAGTTGCTGAGTACCATCAACTGCCACTGGAATGGGGGGACACCGTACATTACTGGCTCTTCAGTTCTAAAAGCAGCAACTCCTTGTACTCCATGTAGCATAGGTCATCTACAAGTCTCCTCCACTTCACCCTTTCTGGGGACAAAACTTCTACCTGGCTCTAGGAGTACCCCACTTGTTGTCCTTCAACCTCACTAGACCTTGTCCATGTTGTCTGAGGTCTTCCTCTTTTGCATTTTCCTTGCAGGTTCCAAGGGAGAGCTTGATAGACCGTGCTGGATGATGGTTTTCTGAGCGTGTGGCCTAGCCATCCCCACTTTCTTCTCTTGATTTCAGAGTCTATTGGTTCTTGTCCTGCTCTGTTCCAAAGCTCCTCATTTATGATGAAGTCTTACCATTTGATGTGAAGGATGTACCTCAGGCATCTGTTTATGAATGTCTGTAGCTTGTGACTTGAAGACTTTTTAGAACATCAGGCCTCGCATCCATACAAGCGCGCACTCTTCATATTTGTGTTGAGGAACCGCAGTTTCGTCTTCACAGATATTATTTGTGAACTCCATATGGGATGGAGACTCTTGAATGCAGATGTTGCTTTCCCTATCTGGCATTGTCTAAAAGGGGAAGCCTATTATATTCAGATAGTGTTTCCTGCTGATGTATGTTCAGAACACAAAGTAAAATGAACACTGAGGCCAAGGCACTGGTGCTCAGGTAACAGTGTATTGTTTAAGAAGATCCCAGGCTGCAATTCTACCCAGGGATCTACACTGGAGCCTTAAAGAATGTGCATGATGAAGAGCCCCTCTTTCCCAGACAGCCAGAAATAATCTTTGGAAGGGGGAGAGGATACTAACCTCTTCCTTCCACCAGAACAGGGGACACTGAGAATTGGGGGTAGTGGTGGTGGGTGTTGGTGAAATCTCCCAAGAACAGAGAAGTTTATTAGTTTACTTTGTTTTGACCCCACCGGTTACATCTGGAGAAAGAATGCCTGAGTTGGGGCAGGTTTTAGCTTGTTTTTCAACTTACTACAAGGCTTTTTATTAGGTCTGCTTTGCCTTTGCCACCAGCATGGGCTTAAACCCATCCCTGTTCATGAGTGTACTTGAACACAGTCCTGCGTCCCATGTACCACCATAGAATTTAAGTACATACTTAAGTGTCCTGAATCAGAATGGTTTTCCAAGTCAGAAGCAAAAATCTTTGTAGTTGACTTTCAGGGAAATACTTCCAATCTTCATTTAATGTCCACATTCCTTGTCCACAAAATCTTGGTTTCGGTCAACATTTGTCATTAAAAAATTATCAATATAAAATAAAAGCAAAGCTTTTTTGGTTGCAAATTCACCTCCACTCAAAAAATGAACCTAGTCTCTCCTGAAATGCTTAACATTGAGTGGAAAGTCACCATTTTCAGTAGTAATAAAATCCCTCCTGGAGTATAAAGTTCAAAGATCTGACATCTAATATGCAGCTGTTAATAGTTCCCAATCAACTTCAAAAAGACAGTATATGCCATTTCTTAGTACTGAAAACATTTATATACACAGAAAATATAAATAATATAAAACAAGGCACAGGATATGGCAAGATGAATATCTTTTAAATGAAAGCTCTGGGGCAGTAGTCCTATTGCTGTTCCTCACACAGACTTCCCTATTTTGTTGCTGTTATGTATTTTCCAACATCATACTTCAGCATAACATTTATATTTCCATACTTTCATTCACACATCAAAACATATTCCCCTCTGATCTTTCCTCAGAGATGATTTCAGAGACTTTAGAGTGTGCTCATAATATGGAGTGTGTGTCATCCGTACTCTTGAGAGTATGAGAAGAAAAGCAGCCTCTCCATCCTTTCAAGCACTTCAGAACCCTGTCTGCAAACAGACCGTCTGGGGGGCTCTGGAGCTAGCAGCATTCTAGTCATTTCATTAATAGCTGACTAGTCCTCAGCCGCTGGTGAAATAGAAGCTTTTCTTCTAAGTGGTACAGCGATTGAGATAGGCATCTGTAATAGTTATGCCCTGGATCTTTGTAAGGTATGCACTCTAGTGGGCAATATCTTTCATTTCAGAAAATCAAATGAGAATTTACAAACCTTCAGGTCACTCAGCTCTACTCCAGTCTTTTTTTAATAGAGACAGAATCCCAGTTTCAGGCAGCTAGTGCATAGCTAAATGGAAGGTGGTTTATTCTTTGGAGATAATACTTTCCACCATCCCAGTACTTCCTGTAGGCCCATAAAATACTAGACCAAACATTATTCCTGAGGCAGCATTTCCCTAGTAAGTATAGCTGGAATTAACAGTACCACCTGTGTCCACAGTGATACTGGGACTGGAACTCAGCCCTCACAGCAGGCATATGTCTTTGTCCTACATGGATCAATCAATGTGTCCACAGGGGGTGTCTTTAACTCTTATATTTATAGCTTCCCCTTGAAGTTCAGTGCTCTGATTGGCTCAGCCCTTAGAATGGCACTAGGCCTGACATCCCAGGTCATGTCCATGATGAAAACAACAAAAACATGTCTAGGAACTTCTTGTCCTGGGTATTTGTGGGCTGTTTTGTTTAAGTTCCATGTTTTCAGAGAGAGTATTCCTATCCATGTCTCCTGTCCACTGCTTCTCTTTTTTTTTTTTTTTTTAAGGCAAACATAGTAAAATGTTTCAGTGTAACACAAAACATATGGGTTACATTTCCCAGGTGTTTATTTTTTTTCACAAATCTGGTTAGCTGAAATAAGTGTGCTGGAATCCTGGTAATTGTCATGGTATTTTGAGGCCTTTTGCTAGTAGACAGTATGAAAAAAATCACGTGGATATGTCATCTCATGAGATTTGCCTCCCAAACGCAAAACTCTGGACAAGCACTCAGATTTCTGGATTGTTATCCAAAATAACCCTTCATTAGTTACAGTACAGCCCTTTTCACACAGTATACAACTATTATGTGTCATATTGACCCCTGCAGAACTCATTCCCTACAGCTGTGGGTCACTAGCCTCTCCTTTCTGAGGAGGCATGGTAATGAGGCACTTCGGCAGATGCTAATGAGGTGCTGGCATGAATATGCAGTGCCTTACTAGCATAATCGTGGCTGCACATGCTTCGAAAGTACCACTTTCGAAACACATGCCGCCTGTGTAGCCCTGACCCCTGATTTTAAAAGCCCCCTTCTTCCTATTTGGTTTTGGAAAGAAGAGGCTTGCGAAATCAGAGGGTTGTTTCGAAAGGCCCTCGGCTACATGGTCGGCATGTATGTCGAAAGCAGCACTTTCAAAGCATGCGCAGCTGCCATTACGCTAATGAGGCACTGTGTATTCATGGCAGCGCCTCATCAGCATCTGCCAAAGTGCCTTGTCACCATGCCCCTGCCAAAAGAAGAACATAAGAACAGCCTTACTGGGTCAGACCATAGATCCATCAAGCGCAGTATCCCATCTTCTGACAGTAGCCAGTGCCAAGTGCCCCAAAGGGAATGAACAGAACAGGTAATCAGCAAGTGATCAACTCCCTGCTGTCCATTTCCAGCCTCTGGTCAACAGAGGCTAGGGACACTGTCCATGCCCATCCTGACTATTAGCCATTGATAGACCTAATAAAGCCTGCATAACGATTTCACTCCTGTTACACACACACAGAAATATACCGGAAAATGGGATGCGGAAAGGAGAGCTCATTGCCACCGTTACACTGCCAATCTTTGTCTAATAGAATATTGGAATTTTTTCCCTATAGTGTTCCCTGTACAGAAATCAATGTTCTGCTAGACTGAGTGGAGTGACAGTAATGTAGGAGATGCCAGCCCAGCAACCTGGTGCACAATGAGCTGCTATCAAAAAATTCCTGACTGCTTAAAAAAAAACCAAAAAGAAACAAAACAAAACAAAAACAAGAAGGACAAAGGACAAAGTCACACTTTGTTTCACCCATAGCCAGAGGAGCAACTTCATTTGTGTTTTAAGACCAGAAAAGAGCAGCTCAAATTTAGGAGGATAGTCATTCAAAGAGGAGGAAAAAATCTGTTCCTTGTTTATTATATGTGCAAGTGCTACAAGGGACAAAAAATAAATACTGTTGGTCTCTTAAAAGGCAAAGAGAGGATATGGCTGGGGCCAGTAAGGTCTTTGGGGGGATTAGTGGGATTTTCTCAGATTATGAGACACTGAAAAAAATTCTTGATAGTATTTCTCCCTGTTAATCTCCTTTGGAGGTTGTTAGGAGTTTAGTGGTGTCAGCCATTGTTGGTTATGTTGTACAGTGGAGCATAACATACTATGAAACAGCCCAGAATTGGATCTTCAAAGACAATAAAAATTTGCAGGCTGGCAGGAATGGCATGGATTTCGGATTCAGATAATCACAGTCGAGAAATTACATCACAGTACATTGATCAATTAATGCAGTTCTTTTTTATCACAATATGCCCAAGAGCATGGTATGATTTTCTAGATTTTATTCTTTATTCAAACCTCTAGCCACTGGATTATTCTTTACAACCAACCGACCAATGAACCAGAAAGTAGATTATTTTCAAGAAATTTTTAGAAGCATGGTATTTGAAATTTGATCTTTTGTTAACTAATTTCATTTGCAGATACGGCTCACATGGTATGGTTTCTATTCCCTCACTGTATTAATGTAACAGAGAGGGATGAAGACGATGCTTGTGTAAATAGGTAAAAAGCCATTGAAAAAATGGTATTGAACTCATTTATACCATCACAGTATTTAACTTGTAGAATCAGTATAATCAGATGTTACTGAAGCTCAGAACAGTTTTCACAAGAGTTTTGGGAGAATATTTTGTGGGTATGGATGTAAAGGATTTTTGGTTTTTTGGTTTTTTGGTTTCTTCCAGCAATTCAAATAACTGTACACCAGAATACCACTTCATTTAGCTCTTCATTGGATGGAAAGAAGAAGACCAGTGCGGACACTGTTGTTTTGAAAGTAAACCCCATCTTCGAAAGAATCCTTCTTCCCATAAAAAAAAGGGAAGAAGGATTCTTTCAAAGATGGGGTTTACTTTTGAAAGAGCAGAGTCTACACTGGTCTTCTTTTGAAAGAAGCTATTTCGAAATAAGAATAAGCAAATGAGGTGTCAGATATGCAAATTTGTACCTCATTTGCATTTTCAATTTACCTTGTTTATATACCACTTTCAAAAGAGGAATGCAAGTGTAGCCACAGATTCAGAGTTTGATTTTGCCATGTGCGATAAGACACAGCAAAATTGATTTCTCTGGGCTCGGCCATCAAGGCTGGTACTCCACAGGGTTTGCTTCGAATGAACCCTGTGCGTGTGGTTAGTGTTCAATTTGAAAGTAGCACTTTTGATGCTCTGGGTGCCCACCATTAAACAAATGAGGTGCTGAATATTCATATCAGAGCCCAATTAGCATTTCTGATCCTCAGAATTTACATACCCCTTCCAAAAGGGAGGGTTCATGTAGACCCAGCCACAGTGAACTGCTCCATACTTTGTGTTAAATTGGTAGGTGTGACAACTCTGAGCTGGAGCTGGGTATAAGCCATGTTCAGGTTCTAAGCGAGATGAGTCCTAACCAAAACTAAATTTTGCTGGGATTAAGAATCCAAACTTTAACCTGAATCCAGATGTTTTATCAATCTTTATAACAGGCTGAGCCTATATCCCAGAACCAAACAGATCCAGATTTCATGCTTGGAGATCTGCTCTACTTTTAACATCCAAAGCTGTACCTGCATTATTAACGGGAAAAGTTTGGATACCACAGAATTGAGGGTGATATAAAAACACAAGAGAGAAAGACTCCTCTTATTAAGTGCTGTTTCAGCCTTCAGTCATTGCATTGTCCAGCTTATTACTTTTCAACGTGTGCTTTCAACACAAAATGTATGAAATCAATATTGTCCTTTTTCATTATCCCATTTGTTATATCATAATATTACCACAAGCTGGCACGTCTCAGAACATTACTGGCGTGTGTGGGCACTTGTAAAAGATATGTTATTTTGTTGCTGTGCACTTTAAATATTAGGAAGGAAGTTCTGGTGTAACAGGGGTGGAGCACTGAGGTCTTAGAATGACAGACACCATCAGCTCACCTAAAAATTTATATTGCTAATCTTTAAAATGCTACAAGACTGCTTTTGTTTGTTTTTGTTTGTTTGTTTGTTTTGACTAACACAGCTACCTTTCTGAGACAGCCCAGTCCTTGTTACACAAGATGAGTTCATCAAATAAAGACATGTTCAAACTAGCAATCTCCTTGTTTCTGTCACTGGGGTGTCTGCAATAACATAATTCTAAGACTGCTCTGGCTTCTGTCTCCTGCAAATAAACAGTGGTAGTGAACAATATCTGGTTTGCCTGATCTTCCATGATAATGATAAAGCTGGCAATTAGGGATCATACACATAGTCTACGTCTACACGTGCCCCAAACTTCGAAATGGCCACGCAAATGGCCATTTCAAAGTTTACTAATGAAGCACTGAAATGCATATTCAGCGCTTCATTAGCATGCGGGCCGCCGTGGCACTTCGAAATTGACGCGGCTTGCCGCTGCGTGGCTTGTCCAGACGGGGCTCCTTTTCGAAGGGACCCCGCCTACTTTGAAGTCCCCTTATTCCCATGAGCTGATGGGAATAAGGGGACTTCGAAGTAGGCGGGGTCCTTTTGAAAAGGAGCCCCGTTGGGACGAGCCGCACGGTGGCGAGGCGCATCAATTTCAAAGTGCCGCAGCAGCCCACATGCTAATGAAGCGCTGAATATGCATTTCAGTGCTTCATTAGTAAACTTCAAAATGGCCATTTGTGTGGCCATTTCGAAGTTTGGGGCACATGTAGACACGGCCATACACTGTTGGTCTGTGATCTCCCTTTTTTACTGGTTCACTGATATCTAAATCTATGTGTGTGTGCCCAGTTCAAGGGATGGAAAAGAAGGGTTGCCGAACAGCGGTCACATGGATCCTTGATCACATAACATTTTAACTGAATACATCATATTTCACTTCCTGACCTACAGTGGTGCTGAATGTTGTGGTGTGCCAGATACAGGTGCTCATGTGGTTCAAGATGGGTGCCTCAAATATGGAGGTGTTCAGCTTTGTGACATCGTTCGAAAATAATGGTCAGGGAGTACAGAGTGGAGCTGTGCGTGCTTGGCACTTGGGTTGATGGTGCCCTTTCCGAAGTGCTAGGAAACTTTCAGAAGCACATAGCTGCTGTAAGCCATCTTAGAGACAGCTGATTTTTTTTCTGAACTGCTCAGCATCTCATGATTATTTTTACTGTGGAACATTTTTAGAGATATAATTATGAAGCAGGTGCCCTGAAATATGCTTATAAATGACTACTTTACTGTTAGTCTGCAGCTTTAGTCGAATCAGAGATGCACAAGAATTTAAAAATATACACAAGGAAACTATTCACTGCACAACCCTCCACCTCCACACAGCTTGCAACAACAAAAAATAATTTGTTTGGCTTTTGTATTGAGCATTTGGTAAAGTGAGAAAATTGCAAAGGACGGAAGGAAGGGATTAAAGATTTGTAGGCGAGCCTGGGGGGGTTTCCTTATCTGGAAAATATTTTTAAAACATATTTGTGCAATCTAAAGAGAAAACAGATGCTCTTCATTAGCTTTCTTATACAAGGATCTGGCTTTTGTATACTGAGTGTCTTAACAGACTGTAAATTCTCTGGAGCAGAGAGTAAGTTTGTCAGTGATATGGCTTATATGCTGGGCCCCAATCTTGCTTGGGGCCTCAGAATACACCTGTAATACAATTATTAATAATAAGGATTTGTATCACAATTACACAGAGAGGCCTCAGCTTAGGTGAGATCCCTATTGAAGTAAGGCGGGGGTCTGTAATCTTTCTGAGGTGCAGTGTTGACGTTTGACCTTTTGACAGCTATATAACAATCTGGCTACATCTACATGGGCAGCCTCTGTCGAGAGAGGTCACTGTTGACAGAGAAATCTCAGCAGTACCTCTTTTCACAGATCACATTTATGCATAAAAGTGTCTCAAAAGAGCAAGCCACTCTGTTGATAGAGAGGAGCCCTGCCCTGCCCGGACCTCTCTCAGCAGAACTGCTGACTAGATGTGCCCCACACAGGGCTGCTGGGAGAACTGGAAGCCTTCTCTGTTGACAGAAGTGCCTACAGAGGAACTCTGTTGGCAAAACATTGTTGACAGAGGCGTCATACCTGATCAGGGAGAATTATAACGCTGCCGTCTGAACAGTGGAATTTTGTTGAGAAACTCCCGATAACAGCGCTTTAACTGTGTAGACGCTTGGCAAGTTTTGTTATCAAAAGCCCAGTATAGTCGACAGAGCCTGCCTGTGTAGACATAATCTCTCAGCGCTGGTGATACTTTTTAAAGTCTAAAATAGTCCTACTTACAACAATTTAATTAATACATAATTAAACTGAAGAGCTTTATTGTTTAAATTTTGGTTGGTAGCATTAATTGGTCTTTTGTTAATCCACAGGTCGCTGGCTTTGAACAAGTCCCTGGCTGCATGAGGCAGGAGGGGCAAGGCTGAACTTCCACCTTGTGCGCCGAGGAAAGTTGGCCTGAGTGCTACTCTCAGCACCCAGGCTGGGGGTTGCTGAACCCTAAGCATAGTAAGAGCTAGACCATGACCTAAGAGTTTACAATCTGAATAGACAAGGCTGACAACATGCGGCAGAAAACTAATAGGATTATTTTCTCCATTTTACAGATGGAGAAATAAGGTGCATGCAGATTCAGTGCTTAAGAGCATTTAGAGGAGCTATGGAAAGCCAGGAATTCAACCCAGAATTCTTGTGCTAGACCAGAAAAATGGCCATTCTGGGTGAGACCATTTAGGCCAGCAAACTGTCTTCAGACAGTGGCCAGTACCAGATGCTTCAGAAGTATTTAAAAAAAAAAATTTGTTCAGGTATAGGAATTACCCTCACACCTTCTGTGGTTAAGTATAATACAAATGATTAGTTTGGTTTCTCTGCCACAGCCATGACTTCCTTCAATGTACCTGTAGCACCACAGTTGTCCAGTAGCCCCACTGATTATTTGGCAAGCTTCTTTCTTTTGATGTGCTTAAAACAATCTTGCTACCAATTTTTCTGTCTTTTGCTGGTTGCTCTTCAAATTCTTTTTTTTTTTTCGCCTGCCTAACTATACTTGATGTGACAGAGTTTATGTTCCTTTATATTTTCTTCATTAGGATATAACTGCCAATTTTTAAAATATGTCTTTTTGTCTCTGTTTTACTTGATTTAGCTGGCATTTTTGTGGTCCTCTTACTGTTTCTTTTATTTAATTTAAACCTCTGTTATGGGGTTTTAATAAGTTTTAATGAAGCCAGCAGGCATGTCCCTCTTGTGACTGTTCCTTTTAAATTTCCATTTAACTAGCTTCCTCATTTTTGTGTCATTCCCCTTTTTTCCAGTTAAATGTTATTGTGATGACTTTCTTTTGTATTCTCCTTACACAAGAATATTCCATTTAATTACATTGCAGTTGCTGCTACCAAGCGGTTCAGTTAATTTAGCTCTTGGACCAATCTTGTATGACACAACTAAGTCAAGAATTGTCTCTCCCCTTGTGGTTTTCAAGACTATCTGCTCCACAAAACAGTCATTGGGGTGTGTGACATTACTGGATTTTTAAACTGAATATGAAAGCCATTTTTCTCTCCATTGTACACAGTGGCACCAATTCTTGTGCTAGGTGGGCCAAGTGAGGTGTAATGAGAGTTGGCAGTGCCCTGAATCTGTTTGCATTACTTTTATGTCAGTGCCATGTATGTATGTGAAGTTACGGATGTTGACTCTATAGCTGTAGTAGAAATGTTTTAGAACCAAGAGTACACAATGGGAGGCATGATCTTCTCCCTAGCCTGGGGGATGAGTTAAACAAAGGAACAGACTTCCAAACATCCACTGCACATCTCAGGAATTTGGGACTGTCACCTGGAATGCATCCAATGGCAGTGTGCCACCATGGCTAACCTGGGACAGGAGACCTTGACCCTCTCGTGCCTCATGAGAAGAAGAAAGGACATTTTTCCCTCCACAGGAAAAATTATAAGAAGGGCCCTGGCAGGGTCCAATTTGTTCTTTCAGTCCCCATGAATTAAGCTTGTCTGGACTAAGGGGCACATTTCTCAAAAGGTTGCTAACAAAGATTTTCAAGAATTCAGCGTATAACATTGCTGGCCTCCACGAATAACTGTAACTGATATATGTATTGTATCGCTTTAATGATTTTTTTCCATCTTACCCTATTCTTTCTTTCTTTTTAATTAAACCTTTAGATTTTAGATCTAAAAGATTGACATTGGCATGGTGATTTGGGTAAGATCCAAGTATATATTGTTCTGGGGCTCTGGCTGGACCCTTCAGATCCCAGAAGAATCTGTGTGGAGTTGATGAAATAGGTTTTAAGAACCTCTCACCTGAGTAGGGGGCGTTTGGAGTGGACATTTTGAAATAGTTGGGAAATCTGTGGGTTTTCTTGTGTGTCTTCTGGTTGGCCAGTGGTGCTGGTGGAGGTCCTTTTGTGGCTGGTTGGATTTGCCTTGGTGAGAAGGAAATCACAGCCTGTGGTTTAAGTGGCCCAGTTTTAAGTAGAAATACCCTGGTTTGATTTTCTTAGCTATGCCCAGAAACGCTGTCATTTTATAGGGTGTATAGAAATTTTCTTTCTACATCTTCTCCTAGTAGGTATGTTCCCAGTCAATACGGGTATGCTTGAAATAGCCCATTTTTATTGGGTTTTTTTTTTTGTTTTTTTAGCTTCTCTAATCTCCTTGTTACAATCTCCGTCATTATGCTGGTCACGTGGTTGGTCATATATTCCTACTACACTGAATTTCAGAATGAAACTTTTATGCAGATTTTGTGTGGATTATTTTTCTATGGCTTCAACACAAGACAATCCTGTATTACTAATACAAGTAACCACTGCAGATTACTTTAGCAGTATCCAGAATGAAGATAAGCCTCCACCACAGAAAAGGCAAATGTCTAGTATCTCCATCTGTAAATTGAACTCTGGTTTTTCTTCTCCAGAAATGCTTGGTACAATAGTGCCAAGAGGACTAGAAATTCTGTCTTCCCTTTTGTTAGATCATTATTATGGATGACCAAACAAATGGATGACCTTGGCCCATCAAATCTCACTGAGAATTAGTGACCAGATGAGACTACTTTACCAACAGACTGGTGGTTAATGCCCAGGAAAGTGCACCAGGCACGTCATGTGTTGGTCAATATATGAAGTCAGTCACTATTATCTGTGAAAGAAAAGTAAAATGTGTTATTTCTGAAAATAAGAAATAAAAAGGTGACAGATTTGTAAAAGCAGAATCTCAACACTATTACATATAAAGATAATCACTTCCCTTATCACCTTTCTACTGTGGATCTCAAAGCACTTTCTGACTATTAACAGCACACCTCTGACTCATGGATGAATAATGTAGTATTTTCATATCTGCGACAGTATGAAACATAATTTAAAGTCATTCATAAATGCACAACAACAAATGATAAAGGTAAACTGTACATTTTGTGACTGATGTCAGAGTATATTCATTGAATTTTTTTGTAAAGCATTTTTCACCTTGTTGTGAATAAAAAGGATGTGCTTTTATGACCCTTAGAATGTCTATTTTTGTCATACAGTGGTTTGGCTAGCGCAACTCTGGATTTATTTGTCTTCTTCTATTAGAATAACAATAAACGTTAAACTGCT
Organism: Carettochelys insculpta; assembly: GCF_033958435.1. Taxonomy (NCBI): domain Eukaryota; kingdom Metazoa; phylum Chordata; order Testudines; family Carettochelyidae; genus Carettochelys; species Carettochelys insculpta. The sequence continues at coordinate 228,336,982 of NC_134138.1, forward strand.
GTCTCTGTGGAGGGAATAATAATAGCAAAAATAATAATCTGAGGGTAGCAAGGCTATAATCAGTACCTTTTGGGATTTTGCACCTTCAGAATTTACCAAAGAATTTTTTTTTCTACAGAACTAACTCTTCTGCCCAAAAGGTTTACTGAAATTATGGATTGAAATGTTATGCATATATCTGTATATCTTACAAATGGATTGGTCACTGTGACTTTCAGTTCCCAGTCCACCTGAGGCACAGAAATGCCATTTCAAAATATTAACCTAACAATTTAAATACTGCAGTAGTTTGGCTATTAACTATGGATCTGGAATATGGATGGAAAATAGGCACATATTTGATAACAGGAGACGTAGAATGCATTACACATAGATTTTTGCAGTTGGGATTCTGAGTACATTTGGTTATATTTACCACTTCAATATATTCACTTGGCTATAATGCATTATTCTTTCTTGGTTACATTATCCCATGAAAGTGTCTAGAACAAATACTAGTAGACTGAAAACACCCTTACTCAGTAGATTTTTGTGAATGGCAGACATCAGTCCTTTGAACACTCCTAATAGTTTGCCAGCTGTGTTACATATTGAAGTCAAGCACTGTGGACCTTTCCAGTTCAAGGCGTAAGGACTCTAGAACCTGGTGCACTGATAAAAAAGTGCACCCAGCAGCTCTGTGAGTGTGTCAAACTAGAAAAGGGATGATCACTAGAGCCAAGAAAGGGAGAATATTCAGATGCCCCAACTTATTCAGTTAACATACAGAAAATAAACTTGGGACAGTTATCTCCCTAGAACAGTTCCAAGGTATAATCAGGAAGGAGAAGGCAATGACCCTAGAGTAAGGAAGCAGTGTTATCTACTAGTTATAAAATGAGGCTGGGTATAAGAACAGGATTCAAACATTCTAATCCCAGCTACCTCATTAATTGGTTATGTGAGTTAAATCATGGTGGTCCAAAACTGAAGAGTGCTGAATACCCTCCATTGCCACGGAGGTTACCAGGAGGTTAAGCTGCTCAGTTACCAGATCACAGATTATTGTTTGTGATTAATATTTTATAAACAAGAAAATAATAAAAATAATACAAAAAGGCAAAGAACATGGAGTTGTAGGTGTCACCAAATGCCACAGATTTCATAGTATAGATATTTAATGGCAAAATTATGCATTTACACAACCTCATAACATCTCAAAGTGGCAAGACCAGACAAAAACACGACACTATCATGTAAGCATAATGTGTTAGAGTGGAATAACAACTAAAATAAACTCCTGTACACAAAGGCTGTGCCTACAGGTGCCACTTCTTCTGGAAGTGGCATGGCAATGAGCTATCTGGAAGATGCCAATGAGGCGCTGATGCAAATTATCCTTGCCTCATTGGCATATTGGCACATGATTCGGAGGCTGGAAGAAGCTCGTACGGGCTCCAATGTCCGGGTTCAGACACGTGGTCCAGAGGGATCTTCCAGAAGGAAACCCTCCTTCCAGAAGCCTCTTCTTCCCCAAAATTTTGGGCAAGAAGGGGTTTCTGGAAGGAATGTTTCCTTCTGGAAGATTCCTGAGGACCACATGTCTGCACCCATACTTTGGAGTCCAGAAGAGCTTCTTCCAGACTCCAAACCACGTGCCAATAGGCTAACGAGGTGTGGAAAATTTGCATCTGCACCTCATTAGCATCTTCTAGATATCTCATTACCGTGCCGCTTCCAGAAGAAGCAGCACGTGTAGACACAGCAAAAGGTCAAGAAAGAGGAAGAGGAGATCTGGAGGGAAATGGACAGTAGAAGGAGGAAAAAAGCAGAGAAGTCTGGCATATTTGAGCTATCTTACCTTTCTTCATAGAAATGTATCAAGAAATGGGGTCCAAATTTCTTCACATGCATGTCATGGCTCTCTAGCTTGATAACCTATTATTTTTTTCTGCTAACTCAGACGGGTGCAAATATCACCATGATATTCTGGGCACAAGACTACTCTTCCATTTATGTAAATACATGTGCTTGGTAGTCCCAGAGGACCTAAAGACTTTCTGGTGCAGTTAAACTAATCTTAAATTTATAACCTAGAATATCATTTTCAACTGGTATTTGGTTGCAGAAGCCAAGTACTGTTTTCGCTTTTGTGCTCACCTCTTTCCACACCTGCCTGGCCATTGGATAGTCCCATAGCCTGTGCATCAGGGTTCTACTTTTGTTATTGGGTGCATTTACACTATGAACTAACTTTGAAGTTAACTTTGAAGTTAGGCACTACATCAGAGTAGCCAGTAGAGAGTCTGCACCCATTTTCCCTTCTTTCGAAGTTAACTTTGAAGTAGAGAGACCAACTTCAAAGTCCTTACTCCATTCCTAAGAATGGAGTAGAGCCCTATTTCAAAGTTTATCTTCGAAGTAGGGTGTGTGTAGACATTCAGCTTTGAAGTTGCTTACTTAATTATGTATGTAAAACAAAATCCTTAGTAGTGGGTCAGCCCCCATAACATCAGGACATTTGGTCACCCTATCATCTGAGAGTAGGAAGGGAAGTGTAAAGTTACAGAGAAAATGGTAGGCTATTTATAAAATTTGTCTTACAGAGCAGAAGAGAACAACCCCTAGAGTTCTTGATGCCACATAGGTTGTGCAAGTTGGGGGCCTCTCCTATTTGTTGACAACATAACAGCTGTGTCTGCACTACAATAATACCTTCAAGTACTTACTTGTACTTTGAAGTAAGCAACTTTGAAGGTATTATTGTAGTGTAGACACAGCCATTATGTTGTTAACAGGTAGGAGAGTTCCTCATCTTGCACAACCTATGTGGCATCCAGAACTCTAGGGATTGTTTTCTTTTGCTCTGTTAGACAAATTTTATAAATCACCTACCATTTGCTCTGTAACTTTACACTTCCCTTTCTCCTCTCAGATTATAAGGTAACCAAATGTCCTGATGTTATGGGGGCTGATCCACTACTAAGGATTTTGTTTTACTTACATATCACCCGAGTCCCAATTTTTCTCATTTGCTCTTGGGTCAGCCTATTCAGAGAGCATGAAAACACGTAAAGCAACATCTAAAATAATATTTTCAACCTACCAAAATATATATCATAAGAAGAGAAATCACATGATGATACCACTGCCATGGCAATTGAGTCCAGTGGGAAAAAGAGTGGTCCTCTGATAGGCAATAGGGTTTGAGAAGATGCAAGGCTTGTCTTTAGAACAGCAGCGCAAAGATTGAGGACGTGCAGGATCACTTTCTGTTCACTACAAACACTCAGGGACCTCAACACTACAGTTTCAGAATAAAACTAGAGGTTGCAAGTTGTCCGGTGTTGTTTGTGAGCAGAATGAGAATACCACGTGAAAAATGCACCAAGTTTTAGGTGCAATGACCCTTTAACCTGGGCCAAACTTTGAGCGAGTTCAGTGCTGTGGAGTTGAAAGCCAGGATAGCATCTGCTGCTACATGAAGGAGCTTTGGTTTGCCACTAAATCTTAAATGAATTCCAATTTAGTCCTCTGTGCTGCAGAATTCTTTTGAACTCCTGTTGGATACAGGGATCACAGGGATCAATCAGACTACTGCAGGCAGGACGTGTTCATTCAGTGGCAGCAGCTTTGGCACCAAAAGAGGATTGTGAGAGTCTATTTTCCTTTTAGCAGCAGGAGTAAGTACTGTAAAGAAACAGGACTCAGTGAGATTGCATGATGCATAAACAGCATGTAATCCTCTGAATGTGCAGGGAATTATATACGAATGAGGAACAGGAACAAAAATCCAGTTGTGGCTGTAGCAAGTGTGTGGTGTTGAACGTCCAGGTTAGAATCAGCTGCCAGGGAGGCCTTTGTCTACAAGAGAAAACTCAAAAACTATGTATTGCTTTCTTACTTCCTCCTTTTCTACTTAATCTCTGAAGTCCAGAAAGTAAACTGATCAGGACTCAGCTGTTTCTGCTCCACAGGTTTTTATTTAGTAAGACAGATAAAGTGCATCATTTTATAGATTAACTGAACATTTAGAAGGGGAAGTATTTATTGGGTTGTTTTCTATTAACAGTGGTGGAATAAAAATAGAGTTTTAGAAACCACTTAGAGAAAGGAAGTTTCAACATGTACAGTCATAGAAGACAAACTACAGTACACACAGTTGTGTTAAAACATCAATAATGTGAAACATATTTGATCCTATTGTTTATAATTGAATTCAGTTCCAAATCTTTCCTTAAATCTTTTTGCAAAACAAATGGACAAAATATATAAAAAGCAATGTAGGGTTCTATAAATTCATTCTTGATTTTTTTCTTCCTTTCATAACATCAGCACAATACTCAGAGGCAATAATATGATGCTTAGTAGGTCACCACTCTCACCACTTTCCATATGTTGTCATGCAAATTTCTGCTAATTATTTTAAGGATGTAAACTGTATACAGAAAAACAGAAACAAAAAATCAGTAGCAGAAGGTTTTTGCCAGATGTAATACCTGCAGCTGCACTTCTGTGCAGAGCAGAGCTTCTGTCTCTGTGAGAGATTTGATTTGACATCCTTTCACTTTAGCATTTAGAAGAGAAAGGCTTGGCACATGTTTCTATATATTTTCCTCCTGCAGAAAGACATGGCAGGCTCTCTGAAATACCTTTTTAAATAGCTCCTTATTGCACAAATTGAAAGATAAATATTTTAAGATGCTTCAGTGGGTACTGTATAACAATTAGCTATTCATGTTAAAGGTATACATCTTTTCCATTGTTTTCCTTCGAAAATATAAACTACGTTTTCAAATACAAAATTGCAGAGGCGTTCTAGTTCCACAAATAAACAAAACCTTTCAAAAGAAGCTTATTGTGCACACATCTTTTAGGGCTTTCTCTACTCTCAAGGGAGATACCACTCTGCAAAGATGGCAAAGAAACCACTACATACAGATTAGGTAAATTCAGGATAAGATAAATACAGATCTGAAGGAATTAATGAAAATAAAATTTTGATTCTTGCTATTAGTCTCTGTTGGACATGTGGGCCGTGTCTACACGTGCACGCTACTTCGAAGTAGCGACACTAACTTCGAAATAGCGCCCGTCATGGCTACACGTGTTGGGCGCTATTTCGATGTTAACATCGACGTTAGGCGGCGAGACGTCGAAGCCGCTAACCCCATGGGGGGATGAGAATAGCGCCCTACTTCGAAGATGAACATCGAAGTAGGGCACGTGTAGCCAATCCGCGTCCCACAACATCGAAATAGCGGGGTCCGCCATGGCGGCCATCAGCTGAGGGGTTGAGAGACGCTCTCTCTCCAGCCCCTGCAGGGCTCTATGGTCACCGTGTGCAGCAGCCCTTAGCCCGGGGCTTCTGGCTGCTGCTGCTGCAGCTGGGGATCCATGCTGCATGCACAGGGTCTGCAACCAGTTGTCGGCTCTGTGGATCTAGTGTTGTTTAGTGCAACTGTGTCTGGGAGGGGCCCTTTAAGGGAGTGGCTTGCTGTTGAGTCCGCCCTGTGACCCTGTCTGCAGCTGTGCCTGGCACCCTTATTTCAATGTGTGCTACTTTGGCGTGTAGATGTTCCCTCGCAGCGCCTATTTTGATGTGGTGCTGCGCAACGTCGATGTTGAACATCGACGTTGCCAGCCCTGGAGGACGTGTAGACGTTATTCATCGAAATAGCCTATTTCGATGTCGCTACATCGAAATAAGCTACTTTGATGTAGGCTTCACGTGTAGACGTAGCCGTGATGAGCACCTCTTGCCTGCAATAGTGGTTGAAAATATACAACCATTTTATTTATCAAATGTAGTAGTAGGCATCCTTCAGTCTGCATAGACTATGGATTGCGCCCTTTAAAGTTTCAATTGAGGACTTCATTTACAGCGTCTATTGTGACTATGAAGACTCACACGAGAGTGACAGTCCTTGCTGCATCTCTTGCAGATGTGGTGGGTGTCTGGCAAGTCCTTATTGTGCTTTCTGTGCACTCGCTTCTCCTCTGCTAGCTGTCTGATCTTCATCTCGCCCTTCTGAAGGCCCTTGTGTAACCCCTGCCTCCATCTGCTGCGGTCATCTGCTAGTTCTTCCCAGTTGTCCAGCTCGATGTCTACCTCTCTGAGGTCTCTCTTGCAGACATCTTTGTAGCGCAACTGGGGGCGTCCGGGAGGTCATTTATCAAATGAATACCATTTGAAACCAGGTGTAGCATAACAAGCCCTAGTAGCTGGAAAAAAAGTGAGAAAAATTCAGTCTGGAAATCAGGTGCAAAACTTTTAATTGTGAGAGTAATTTAATGTTGGAACAGTTTGAATGTAGTAGATAGTCCATCACCTGGAATTTTTAAATCAAGACTGGATGTATTTTTCTGAGAATATGGTCTAGTGCCATTCACAAGTTTTTGGGATCAGTGCAGGAAGTGACGCATGAATTTTTTATAGTCTTTGTGAATGAGGCCAAATGGTCATGCAGATCCCTTCTGGTCTTCATCTCCGTGATTTCACAAATGAAGCAGTATATCTAATAGCTCCACATGTCTTCTATCAGATACTTGCCAGATCTGGTGCACTGGCTTTAAACACATTGCTCCACAATGTTTCAGTGCATTAACATGCACTCAGTGGTACAATGTTGGGTTGGACTCTGATTCATCACTTTTTTAGCAAATGTATAAATGTTTGTGAGTAATCTCATCTGTTTAAAGATAGGCACTTGAATACCTTCCTGCATGGGAACCTTGAATGCTGAAATCCTGTCACATATAAATACATGATGATATAGGTTTAGTTATCTAGTGCTGAGGCAAACTGATTACTGGTTAGCGCAAAGGACCAAGAATCAGGATTTATGGATTCTAATTCTTAGCTTTGCTGCCAATTCATGTATGTGGCCAAGACTAATCATTTAAAATCTTTATGCCTTGGTTTCCTCATCCTAAAAACAACTTCTGTATTAAATAAAAAAGAATAAATGGTTGTGAAGTAGTTTGAAAGTCTGAAACAAAAAGAACATTATTTTCTAGTTAGATATTAAATCACCCTGGCATAATATGTTATCTATCTGAGATATAGTCCTATATTATATAATACTATGGGATTAGTCTAATAAGGCTTGATCCAAAAGTCCATGGAAGACTTCAGTTGGCTTTTGATCAGATGCAAATTAGTTTATTTGCCAACAGTGGATGAATCCTTATATGATAAGAGGAAAAAAAAGATATTGGGAAATTCCATAGAAAGAGCTGGCCAAACAATATTAGAGACCATTCGGGCCACATAACAGAACAGAACAAATAACAAAACAGTAATGAGAATGTGCCAATTACTTTATGAAAGGCTATGAATTGTCACAAAGGCAGAAAAGAAGGCATACACTTTTAGTTTTATATTTAGTGTTGAGACATAAGGAATTGACACTTGACAAGCCTTTGCCAATGGCTTGGTTTCAGCAAAACAATCTGTACAAGAGTGACAATACTTTGTTGTGGGGGCTGATGGGGCGCATCCATAGATGCTTAAGAAGCCAGCTAGCTAATAAATGACAGTAAATAGCAGAAGTATTGATCTTTACTCATACACAGACTAATAAACTCAGTTATCCAAAAAAATTGCACACAACTTTTGTGTCTTGCTGATGAGAGAGAATTAACTTTTACTTGATCTACAAGGTGACTTGCAGTTTTGCTTTCCACAGTTTGGTTAAAATGAGCTTTGCCACTTCAGTTTAATTGGAACTCCGTGTGACAACTAATGCGGACAATACAAAGTCCACTGTCATAGAAGCAATGTTGTTGGTATCTGCAGGTGCAAATACATTTTCACTTTAATGTATTAGAGGGCATCAGTCCAAGGTCCTAGGTGGTTTGGCTCATATGCAATATGATGAAAATAATAGAAAACAAGCATATGTATAAGAAGGATTTTCAGGCAATTATGTGTGACGTGTCTGGCACATTTAACTTTCTGAACACTAGAGGAAAATGTCTAGATTTTGTAAAACAAATGAAATGCATATTATAATGACAAGTGCTGTAGAGTCCTCTTGCAGGCAAAACACATTAGTGCCACTGTAGTACACACTTACAGCTCTTACTGTTTTCTATTACTGCTGCTTTAGAAGACAATTGCCCTTGATATCATGGTGATATTTCAGCACTTCTTTATGGCCTCTACACAGACCCCTATTATTAAGCATTTCCTTTTCATTAATAATTGATGCCCATGTTTAAGGCTTCCATTTGAAAACCTCTCTCAGATCTTCTTTATTAGATTTTGAGTAAATGTTCCCCAAATCTCCTCAGCATTTTGTTAAAAATGAATGTCATATATCTTTTGATAAAACCCACAGAGCTAAGTGCCTAATAAAATACTACATGACTAAAATGACTATTAATGTTTTAGCATTGTGAGTTGAAGTATGAGTGTTCTCCCGGCAAAGGTATGAATCACTGGTTTTTCATTTCTTTAATTCTTTATTAATTGGTACTTGGGGTAATAAACCATAACATATAACTTTGGCTTCAGATAACGTTTAATGAGTGTTTGACCTTTGCTTGGATAATTCTGTCAGTGAACTAGTTCAGGATAACCCTTCAAAGCTGAAATTCATGTTATTGAATGTTACTTGCCTTTCCTTGTCCTTGACTTAGATGGCCATCCCTAAATGTTGACTTTTTTTATCAAGAAAAGGAAGTGATTTGTCAAGAATACTTCATTTCAAAGTGTCCAATTCACTAGAAATGTAATAAGTTTTCTGTGTGGGTTGCAGGGGGTGGGGAGTGGGAGAGGTGGAAGGAGGATGTTCTAAGGTACATTAATTATTCTGCCTTAGACCGGCAATCTACATCTGGAGCTTAGGAAAATTCAGCTATCCTAACACACCCAAACCAAAAAGAATCATTAAGGCTACTTCTACACTACAGCATTCTGTCAACAGAGTTGTGCTGATTGAAACTCTGCTGACAGAATGCATATACACACACAAGCAGATTGACAGAGCAATCCACTCTGTTGTCAGAGTATTATGTCTCAAATTTTTGAGGGATAACTACGTAGAGGCAAAACCAGAGCTGTCAAGATTCTGTAGATAGAAGGCTTTATGAGTGTGGACACTCCCTGAGTTCTGTTGACAGAAGGCCCCTTCTGTCGAAAGAACTCTCCAGTGTAGACACAGCCTGAGTGTTCATGGAATCCCTCTCCATCCTGACCTCCCATCCTCCAGCAAATACCCTCATTCAGGACCACTTGGCTACGTCTACACGTGCCCCAAACTTCGAAATGGCCATGCAAATTGCCATTTCGAAGTTTACTAATGAAGCACTGAAATGCATATTCAGTGCTTCATTAGCATGCGGATGGCAGCGGCGCTTCGAAATTGACGCGCCTTGCCGCCGCGCGGCGTGTCCAGGCAGGGCTCCTTTTCGAAAGGACTCCACCTACTTCGAAGTCCCCTTATTCACGTGAGCTCATGGGAATAAGGGGACTTCGAAGTAGGCGGGGCCCTTTCGAAAAGGAGCCCCGTCTGGACGCGCCGCGCGGCAGCAAGGCGCATCAATTTCGAAGCGCCGCTGCCGCCCGCATGCTAATGAAGCGCTGAATATGCATTTCAGCGCTTCATTAGTAAACTTCGAAATGGCCATTTGCATGGCCATTTGGAAGTTTGGGGCACATGTAGACATGGCGCTTGAGTCCTAAAGGTGCCAGATGAGGGAGGTGCAACCTGTATTTTTGCATCTTTCCTAAAATGTGGTGCTCTGAACTGGACACAGTATACCAATTGAGGCCTAAGTAGCACAGAGTAGAGTGGACAAATGACTTCTTGTATGTTACTCACCCTCCTATTAATATATCCCAGAATTATGTCTGCTTTTTTTTTTGGCAACAGCATCACACTGTTGACTCATACTCATCTTATGCAGCAACGAAGGGTCCTGTGGCACTTTATTGACTAACAGAAAAGTTTCAAAACTTTTCTGTTAGTCTATAAGGTGCCACAGGACCCTTCGTTGCTGTTACAGATCCAGACTAACATGGCTACCCATCCGATACTCATCTTATGGTCCACTATGACCCCTAGATCCTTTTCTGCAGTGCTACTTCCTAGAGAATCACTTCTCATTTTGTATCTGTGAAACTGATTGTTCCTCCCTAAGTGGAGTAATTTGCATTTGTTCTTATTGAATTTCATCCTGTTTTCCTCAGAACATTTCTCCAGTTTGTCCATACCATTTTCAATTCTGACACTATCCACCAAACCACTGGCAACCCCTCCCAGCTTGGTATCATTTGCAAACTTGATATGCTACTGTCTATGCCATTACGTAAATAATTGATGAAAATACTGAACAGAATTGGCCCCAGAACTGACCTCTGCAGAATCCCACTTATTATTCTCTTGTAGCCTGACAGTGAACCATTAATAACTACTCTCTGTGAATGGTTATCCAACCAGTTATGCACCCTCCTCATAGTAGCACCATCTAGGTTGTATGTCCCTCATTAACTGACAAGAAGATCATGTGATACTGTATCAAATGTCATGCTAAAGTTTAGTTATAACATGTCCACCACTTCCACTTTATCCATAAAGTTTACTATCCTTCTAAACAAAGTGATCAAGTTGGTTTGACATGATTTGTTCTTGACAAATCCATGTTGACTATTATCTATCACCTTAGTATCTTCCAGATGGATTCCTTAATTATTTGTTCCATCATCTTTCCTGGTGCTGAAGTTAAAATGACTGGTTTGTAATTTCTTCGGTTGCCCTTTTTTCCCTTTTTATAGGATTCTGTATTTGCCCTTTTCCTGTCTTCTGGAATCTGTCCTGACTTCCATGACTTTCCAAGCTAGTGGCTCGGATAATTTCTCTATCAGCTCTTTGAGTGTTCTAGGATGCAATTCATTGGGTCCTAGTGACTTGAAAACATCTAACTTTTGTAAGTAAAATTATCTTTTTCTTTCCCTAATTTAACTTCTTGACCTATACCATTTTCAGTGATATTTATTATGACTATGTCTACATGAAACCATACTGCTGGCAGCATGATGCAAAGAAGGACTCTCAAAATGCAACTATATCCTCATTTGCATAGTCACATAACATTTGCATATTCTCTAATTTTTTTCAGGTGTAAGGGGCTGCTGACAAAGGAGGTTTTCACTGACAGAATCACATCTACACACCACATTTTCTGACAACGGCAGCCTCTGTGGCAGGGCAATCCCACAGAAGTATTGGGAATAAGGGAATTTTGAAGTGTGGTACTTATTTCAAAGCACCCGTGTCTATACAGCCCATATGCATTTCAAAAGCAGCACTTTCAAAGCACGACTGGCCACCATAATGCTAATAAGGTGCTGAATATGCATTTCAGTGCCTCATTAACCTGTTCCAAAGTGCCTCATTAGCGTGCCCCTTCTGAAAGGGAGTGGCATGTGTAGATAGAGCCCTCAAGCCCTTTAGATACTGACTGTTAGACCATGCTCCCTGGTAGTGAGGGGCTTCTATATTGACTCTGTCTGTTAGGCCATGCTGTCCTCTACTGAGGGGTGCCCTGACTGACTTGGGCTTACAAGCCCCCTTTCTGGGGCTTTTACTGTCTCCCTTGGCTTTGGACCTTGGGACCTGGGGAGTTGCAAGGTCTGAGACCACCCAACAGACTTAACCATGGCATCCACACACCTGCTATTCTCCCCCTTATGGAATGGGTCTCCACAATGAGAGACAGATGTATGTAATGAATTGTAATATCAGGTATTTGTACAAGTGATAATGTCACACTAGCTGCGTCTACGTGTGCACGCTACTTCGAAGTAGCGGCACCAACTTCGAAGTAGCGCCCGTCGCGTCTACACGCGTCGGGCGCTATTTCGAAGTTAACTTCGACGTTAGGCGGCGAGACGTCGAAGTCGCTAACCTCATGAGGAGATAGGAATAGCGCCCTACTTCGACGTTCAACGTCGAAGTAGGGACCGTGTAGACGATCCGCGTCCCGCAACGTCGAAATTGCTGGGTCCTCCATGGCGGCCATCAGCTGGGGGGTTGAGAGATGCTCTCTCTCCAGCCCCTGCGGGGCTCTATGGTCACCGTGGGCAGCAGCCCTTAGCCCAGGGCTTCTGGCTGCTTCTGCGGCAGCTGGGGATCTATGCTGCAGGCACAAGGTCTGCAACCAGTTGTCAGCTCTGTGTATCTTGTGATGTTTAGTGCAACTGTGTCTGGGAGGGGCCCTTTAAGGGAGCGGCTTGCTGTTGAGTCCGCCCTGTGACCCTGTCTGCAGCTGTGCCTGGCATCCCTATTTCGATGTGTGCTACTTTGACGTGTAGACGTTCCCTTGCTGCGCCTGTTTCGATGTTGGGCTGAGCAACGTCGAAGTTGAACATCGACGTTGCCGGCCCTGGAGGACGTGTAGACGTTATTCATCGAAATAGCCTATTTCGATGTTGGCTGCACGTGTAGACGTAGCCACTAACAGCAAGAAGTTCTGTGGCAACTTATAGACTAACAGATATTTTGGAGCATAAGCTTTTGTGGACAAAATCCTGCTTCATCAGTGTTAGCCGGTGGCCAGGTAATGTGCGGTGAGGTACTCCCCTGGGTCCTAAGCAACCCAGTTTTTTACTGTTAGAGCAGGCAGCTCCTAGCACACTCACCCACGGCCAGGCTGTAGTAACCAAACGGTTAAAGTTCTTTTGTTGTGCCGGCTGTGTTGCAGTGACAAAAGGGTTAACAAAATAGTTAGGCTTGGATCTTCACTAGTTACAAGTTTATTAAGCTACAGTTATAAGCGTGCGGTTACAAAAGGCTATTGTTTACTTCTTATATGCTAGCAAAGTACAGGTGTTAACAAGTTACGTTACAATCCAATACAAAGATATCAGTTACCATCTAACACAATGATATCTTGGCACAATGACATCTAGTTACAGAGCTCTAATTCTTTAGCTGTGCACAAAAAAAGTCAGAGACCTAGCATGGGTGTATCTTACCCTCTCTGCGTCTCTCGATACCAGCGTAGCCAAGCCGGATCGGTCACTCAATTCCGCGGAAAGACGAATACGAGGTTGGGCGTCCCCAGTTGTGGACCTCGGGAGGCAATCACCTGACCCGACCAGCAGGAAGTTGGTGGAATGCACTCAAAGTTAGAGTTCTGCTGGACCCATCTTTTATACCCCTTTTGGGTTATGTATTCTCTTTCTTATCTACGGTGCCAGATCATACTGGTCTGTCTTTGTGACTCCAGTTTGTTACAAGGGCATTTCTACTTAGTTTGCACTTGTAAAACAAGAGATAAACAATTTAGGAGTACAGGACATTCTTTTGTGCGGGCGGGGCACGTCCCCTTCTGGGTGATTGTGTGTGTGCATCATATTGATCAATGCCAGCTGGGGTGATTTCTGAGGGTCCCCCCCCGTCTTGTTGACAGTCTGGCCTGTTAGCCTTCTAGCTGTACTTTCTGCTTCTCAGGGTCACGATAAGCTAGCATATCTGGGCCTCAATGAGGGCATAAAGACTGTGCTGTCAGCAGCCATTTCCGTGCCCTGTGTGCTCCTCAATAGCGGGGGCAACGAGCAAGCTGGCTTGTAAAGGGGAGACTTTGTCTGGCTACAATCAGATGCAAGAGAATGAAGACATTCCCAGAAGTGAAGTGGATCCCACTCGATTGCTGTGTCTACATCTGCATCTGATGAAGCAGGTCTTTGCCCACAAAAGCTTATGCTCCAAAATATCTGTTAGTCAATGAGGTGCCACAGGACTTCTTGTTGTTTTTGAAGAAACAGGCTAAGTCAGCTATCCCTCTGATAATGTCACATTAGGGTCAACATGGGATAAATTGAGTCCTTTGCAAGCAACACCATGTTCATGATTTTCCTTCTGACTTCTTGGCCTGAAAGTGAGAAGCACTCCTCCCACCCACACCTTTGTCTCTTTGCTCCAGACCCTCAAACTTCAGGGGCATCATATGATAAAAATTAGAGAGGTGGAGTTTTACCAGCATACAAATATTTATAGATAATTATACTGTACCCTTCTAAGTCTGGGTAGGGTAAAAAAGGGCATATATGAAAAGTTGTGGTGGTGGGGGGGCAAATGAAAGTCTATATTGGAGCCCCCTGGCTCCATGACAAATGATTACCTTGCCTTGCCCTCCTCCAAGTTCCTTCACTCTCTTCCCCCTTGTTTTTCCTGACTCCCCAAACCCTAAAATCTCCAGCCTGCTCTCCCATTTTTCCCATCCACCTTTCACGGTGACCCCATGAAGACACTATGTTCTGTCTTGGCCTGTGACTCATAGGGTGTGTCTACACTAGCTCCCTGCTTCAAAGGGAGCATGGTAAGTAGGGTGTTGGGAGATTATTAATGAAGTGCTGTGGTGCAGATGCAGCACTTCATTGAGCTAATTCTCCCCCTGCGGCAACTTCAAAGTGTTAAACTTCAAAGTGCCGGCTCATGTGTAGCTGCGGCTAACCTGCCAGTACTTCAAAGTGCCTGGGCAACTTCGAAGTCCCTTTGCTCCTCAAAATTTGCCCACTTTGAAGTCCTGGCGGGTGAGCCACAGCTACATGCGAGCCGGCACTTCGAAGTTTAACACTTTGAAGTTGCCGTGGCAGAGAATTAGCTTAATGAAGTGACGCTTATGCACCACAGCACTTCATTAATAATCTCCCGACACCCCACTTACCATGCTCCCCTCGAAGTAGAGAGCTAGTTTAGACAAAGCCATAGAGCAGGAGCCATTTCACTTGTGGGAATGTCTTCATTCTCTTGAAAACAGTGGTAGGTGACAGCCAACTTTGTGAAAGGCAGCCACCCTCCTACTTTCTACATACTCTAAGAAAATGGTAATGATCTTGCAGGTTTCAGTCCCATTGACAGTAATTGGAGATGGCAACTACTTTAAATAAAAGAAAATTCATGATTTGGCAACCTTTCATCCTGAAATATATTGGTCAGATTTTGCTAGATTCATGATAAAATCACCAATCATGAATATTTCAATACTAATTTAGTTTGATTAATGGCATTTGTAAAAGTCTAAACCAGCTCATCCACCTTTAGTATAAGCAAAGCTGGAGTGTGATACCAGGTGGTGTTGAGTACGTGACTTCCATTGGAGGTAAATAGCATTAAGGGTTCTTGCTATGCCATTGGAATGGGATTTAGTTTCTTAACATAAAATTATGTTTTATTGTTCTTTTCATCCTTTGTTCATGCTTTGGGACTCTCACTGCAGCACTTCCCATCTTAATAATTAATCACTATAGCCGAAAGAATGGAGAGATCCCATGCAAATGAGCTGAACATCAGGATTAAAAATATCCTGCTATTCCCCTGTATACCATGTTATCTTAATACAGGTTGAACCACTATAATTTGGAACTCTCTCATCTGCCAATATCCATAATCCAGCACGATTTTAGTTAGCTGGATGACCAGTTATCATAAGTGTGGCTGAGTTTCCCATGGTCCCATCAAGTTTGTTTACAGCCACCAGTCCTGGTTCTCAGTATTCTGTGCTGATACTAAGTTGTAATTTACTCCTAAATGTCTTTTAACAGCCCAGTAAGCAGTGAAGTGTTGGTTATGCTGCTAGACACTAGTGACCTCCCGTGGTGCAGCAAATGTTTTCATCTGGCACCAGTTAGGTCCTGAGGGTTCCAGATGGGAGGGGTTGTATGTATAGTTGGAAGACGTAAATGTGCAAGATACAAAGACAATTTTGCTACTAGTTCAGGCACAGGAAAGAATTGTCAGTCTTCACTCTGTATTTGTGCATAAGTGCAAGTTTGCATCTGCAATTAGCAAAGGCAACAAAGAGGCAGCCGTGTTAGTCTATACTCCAACAAAACAAAATATCAGAAATGTAGCACTTTAAAGACTAACAAAATGATTTATGCGGTGATGAGCTTTCACAGGTTTCTCTCACGAAAGCTCATCACCAAATTAATCATTTTGTTAGTCTTTAAAGTGCTATGTTTCTGTTACTTTGTTTTGTTTTAGCAAAGGCAGACATTTGTACACTTGTGTGAGGTGGATGTGCTCACATGCATATGCTAAAGCTCTGAATCAGTAAAGCACTTTTATAACTTCATGTACATGGGCTGCCTCATTGAAGTTATTAGCAACAACAAGAAGTGCTGGAGCACCTTATAAACTAACAGATATGTTATAATATGTTGTGGTATAAGGTACCCCAGGACTTCTTGTTGTTTTTGAAGATACAGACTAACTCGGCTACCTCTCTGATAATTGAATTTATTCATACTTCTCATCTGCCTAAAGTTACAGACGTGATCAAATGTTTCGCTGAATTTTGGGGATGAATACTTTGGCTCGCCATTTGACTAGTTTGAAACATGTTCAGATTTTGGTTCTTGCCCTGTTTGTTTGCCTGTGAACTTAATTTCAATTGCAAGTGAAGATTAGGGCTCATTTATCAAACCAGTTCAAGAGACATAAAAGCAGGGCCAAAACCACCTGACTAGGAGCAATCTAGAAAGGAGAAATAGATCTGCTAACCATTTATAACTGCATCAGCCAATGGACATTAGCTGCCATGCCATGGCTAAGAGATTACATTCCAGCAACAGAATTAATTAAGTTCATTTCCATGCAGGACTGCCCTTGATCCACTGAGAGTCAAAGGGCAGTTGAAAATTGTAATTACGTGTGTTAAAAAGGAAGAGCAGTGGGAGTTAGCCTGGTCTCATGAAGTGATTTAAAAGAACAGCATGACTTTCTAGTATTTTTAGTTTGATGTGGGTGAATTGCAAAGCAGGGGTGGGGGAGTTCTTTTTGAAACAGTACTTACCACATATAAATGGAAACACTCATTCAAAGTATTCATTCAGAATAATGCAGAGTAAGAAAAATTCTAGCCTCGTGATTACATGTCCAGCAGTAGGAATGAATTCCAATAGTTATCATTTACTGCCAGGTGAGAATTACTAATTTCCAGCTACAGTGGAAAAAATACTGCATCTAACAGGATCTTTTTATTTAACTGTACATATTAAAAGGAAATTCCATTTTTACCTGCTCTATACAATAAAGTTCAGTGAAGTGTTGCAGGTACTTTAAATCTGAACTGAAGGTGACAATGACCTTTAGCTACAGATCTTGCAGACTTCCTGCAAATAAGGACTCCTTTGTCAAAGCCAATGCAAGAAGGAATAGTTTACTTCGTTCATGGTCCTCTTGATGGTTGCCAGGCTTTTATGACATCTGTTTTCTTTGCACTTGCTGTGACATCTTGAGGTATTGAAAGCGGTTTCTCAACCAAATGATGTGATCAGAATAGAGGGCCACCTGCTTCACTTTTCTGGTGTAGAAAGAAGGACGTTAAACTGGACAGAGGGCATGGAACAAGGAGCGGGAGCTGTGCTGCATCCTGTGCTGTCTCATTCTCAGGTCTGTAGCCACTCTTCTCCATGGTGTAAGTTCAGGAGTATCCAGGATGGCAAGTTCGTCTCTGGACCTGACAAGTCACAACATCAGAGAAAGAGAGAGCTGGAAGGGATACTGAGAGGTCATCTTGCTAAGCCTGACAGATGTTTGTCCAACCTGTTCTTCAAAATCTCCAGTGATGGGGATTCCACAACCTACTTTGGAAGCTTTTTCCAGAGCTTACTAGTCTTGTCATTGGGAAATGCTTTCTCGTATAAATTGCCCTTGTTATAGATTGACCATTACTTCTCCCCTAAACTTCAATGGCCATGGGGAATAATTTGTTATGCTCTTTGTAACAACTCATAACCTGTCTGAGGACTGTTATCAGCTCCCACGCTCCACAATCAGCCTTTTTTCTTGCTCATTTTTTTAAACATACCTCATGGATAAGATTTTCTAAAGCTTTTATAATTCTTATTCTTCTTGTCTGAGCTTTCAAATTTTTCAGTAATTTCCTACAGGGGAACTGGACACACCTCTCCAGATGAGGCTTCACCAGTGCTGCACAGAAGATGACAACTACCTCCTGTGTTTTACCTATGACACACCTGCTAATATACATCAGACGATATTATCCTTTTAAGCAACTGTATCATATTGCTTATTCAATAGTAACAGAGAGGGAGCTGTGCTAGTCTATGTACTATCAAAACAAAAAAGCAGTCAAGTAGCACTTTAAAGACTAACAAAAAAATTTATTAGGTGAGCTTTCGAGGGACAAACCCACTTCTTCAGACCAGAGCCATACCAGAACAGAGTCAATATTTAAGGCATAGAGAACCAAAAACATTAATCAAAGTTGAAAATCAGAAAAAAAATTACCAAGGTGAGCAAATCAGAACTGCTGAACTCTCTTTCATATTCAAATTTGGTACACTAACACATGGTTTGAACTGGGATGCAAATTTTCTGGGACTTTATAAGGGCTCTTTGCATACCTGGCCTTATCTAATTCTTGACTTCCTCCCACCCCGTGCTCCTCTGATTTGCTCACCTTGATAATTTTTTTCTGATTTGTCAGGTTTGGTTACTGTTTTTGGTTCTCTGCCTTAAATATTGAGTCTGTTCTGGTCTGGCTATGGTCTGAAGAAGTGGGTCCATCCCACGAATGCTCATCACCTAATAAATTATTTTGTTAGTCTTTAAAATGCTACTTGACTGCTTTTTTGTTTTGATTTTTTATTCATTTTGACTGGGACTCATGATAATCCCCAGATCTTTCTCAGCAATAATAGAAGCTAGCCAGTTATTGCCTATTTTCCAATTGTGAATTTGATTTTTCCTTCTTAAATGAAGTATTTTGAGCTTATCTTTGTTGAATTCCCTGTTGCTGAATTCAGAACAATTGCCCAATTTGATAAACAAAAAAGCAGTCCAATAGTACTTTAAAGACTAACAAAATAATTTATTAGGTAAGGAGCTTTCGTGGGACAGACGCACTTCTTCAGATCATAGCCATACCAGAACAGACTCAATATTTAAGATACAGAGAACTAAATATAGTAATCAAAGTTGACAAATCAGAAAAATATAGTCAAGGTGAGCAAATCAGAGAGTAGAGGGGGTGGAGGCGGGGAGTCAAGAATTAGATAAAGCCAAGTATGCATAAGAGCCCCTATAATGACCTAGTATCGGAGGGATAGCCATGTTAGTCTGGATCTGTAACAGCAACGAAGGGTCCTGTGGCTCCTTATAGACTAACAGAAAAGTTTTGAGCATGAGCTTTCGTGAGCACAGACTCACTTCATCAGATGCTGGTCTTGGAAATCTGCAGGGCCAGGTATAAATAAGCCAGAGCAAGGGTGGGGATAACGAGGTTAGCTCAGTCAGCAAGGGTGAGGCTTACTACCAGCAGTTGATTTGTGAACACCTCCAGATCTGCTGCTGGTAGTAAGCCTCACCCTTGCTGACTGAGCTAACCTTGTTATCCCCACCCTTACTCTGGCTTATTTATACCTGGCCCTGCAGATTTCCAAGACCAGCATCTGATGAAGTGAGTCTGTGCTCACGAAAGCTCATGCTCAAAACTTTTCTGTTAGTCTATAAGGTGCCACAGGACCCTTCGTTGCTATAATGACCTAGAAAATTCCCATCCTGGTTGAAACCACGTGTTAATGTGCCAAATTTGAATGTATAAGAGAGTTCAGCAGCCTCTTTTTCCTAACTGTTTCCAAACTCTCTTTTATATTCAAATTTGACACATTAACATGTGGTTTGAACTGAGATGGGAATTTTCTAGGTCATTATAGGGGCCCTTACGCATACTTGGCTTTATCTAATTCTTGACTCCCCACCCCCTTTCTGCCCCTCTGCTCTCTGATTTGCTCACCTCGATAATATTTTTCTGATTTGTCAACCTTGATTACTATTTTTGGTTCTCTGTGTCTTAAATATTGAGTCTGTTCTGGTCTGGCTCTGGTCTGAAGAAGTGGGTCCGTCCCACGAATGCTCATCACCTAATAAATTATTTTGTTAGTCTTTAAAGTGCTACTTGACTGCTTTTTAGTTTTGATAATATATAGACTAGCACAGCCTTCTCTCTGTTACTATCCAATTTGGCAACACTATTTTGAATTCTAATCTTGTCCCCCAAAGTGCTTACAACCACTCCTATTTTCTTTATTACCTGGAAATTTCATAAGCATACCTCTAGTTCATTATGCACGTCATTAAAGAAAATACTGACTGATCCCTGAGGAACCCCATTGGACATGCTCTCCACACTTAACAGTGAACCATTGTGAACTACTCTTTGGCTGTGTCTACATTACCACCTTCCTTCGAAGGAAGGATGGGAATGAGGCTGTCCGGAGTTTACTAAGGAAGTGCGGTGGTGCATAGGCAGCACTTCATTAGGCAAATTCCGCCCCCCCACCCCCCGTGGCAACTCTGAAGTTTTAAACTTTGAATTACCCACTGGTACTTTGAAGTTTAAAACTTTGGAGTTGCCATGGGGGCAAATTTGCCTAATGAAGTGCTGCCCATACACCACAGCACTTCATTAGTAAACTCTGAACAGCCTCATTACCATCCTTCCTTCAAAGGAAGGTGGTAATGTAGACACAGCCTTTGAGTTCCATCTGTCAACCAGTAGGGTACTCACTTATAGACATTTTATCTAGACTGCATTTCCTAGGCTTACTTATGAGTATATCTTGCGAGACAATAGCAAAAGCCTTATAAAAGTCAAGATAGATCATGTTTACTGAGCCTCACTCTCTAAACACAAGGCCAGTGATACTGCCAAAAAGGGAAATTAGTTTGGTTTTGCATGATTTGTTCTTGACAAATCCATTCTGGCTATTCTTTATAATTCTATTATCCTCTAGGTGCTTACAAATTGATTGTATAATTATATGTTCCAGTATCTTTCCAGGTATTAAAGTCAGATTGACTGGTCTGTAATTCACTGAGTTCTACTTGCCCCAATTTTTAAAGATCATGTGTTTACCCTCATCTGGTCCTTGGAATTCACACATCTTTGATGAGTTCTTGAAGATAATTACTAATGGTTTTGAAATTACCTCCACTAGTCCTTTTAGTAACCTAAAATAAATTTTATTAAGCCCTGCTTGCTTGAACACATGTATCTTATTTATGTTCTTTAACCTGCTCTTTCCCTAACTTGGTTTGAGCTCCTTCACGTTTGTGAGGAATATTTACTGCATTAAGTATCTGGTGATAATTAACCTTTCCAATGAAAGACTGAAGCAAAATAGACATTAGACATCTCAGCCTTAATGTTGTCATAATTATTATCTTTCCTCCCCTTTCCTTTTCCCTTATAGGTGCTGCAAAAATCTCTGAAAAATAATTCTCTTTCCTTGTACACATTCTGTGCAGCTGAAGAAAGCAATAAGATCTAGATACAGTAAAGAGTTTCTTTAGACATCAGCTCAGATAATCATGATGAGTAAGGTAACTGGGGATTGGCCCATGTTACAGGTCTAAATCTCTGGAGCTGCAACTGTATTTTCCCTCTTTGCCTAGGTGAACTGCATGAATTATCTAGTAGTATTGCCATAAAAGGGAGTTATTAGAGCCAAAAAGAACAGCTTATACTTAACATTAAGAATATATTAGAGGTTTTGTCTTGCAAAAGCTGCATGACAAAGGGCTATAAATTATTAACAAATGTGACCAATGAAGAGGACAAACATTTCTGTGTCTTATATGCATGACACTGTGACACTACTTTTATCCATCCTTTATTTCTATGATGGAGTGGTTTTGATTCTGTTTACACCCAGCCTCACTCCCATAGCTCTCGATCTTCTTTCACCTTAACTATTGGGATCCTAACAAGGGCAGTTGGGACCAGGCATCAGAGCAGAGACAAACCTGAAGCTGCGAGTAGCAGAAGAATTCATATTCACTTTTCAGGCTAAGGGTGATAGCAAGGTTTAGAGTCAGAGTCAAGTTTCAAGGTCCGAGTTAGGTGGCAATATCTGAATCAAGTTGAGGTCAAAACCAAGAGTTCAGGAGTGGTATTGTTCATAGCAGTTAGAGGAGGCTTGTGTCATTGCCAAGACCTTGCCTGGAATGCCCCTTTGGTTAGATAGTGTGAGAAAACAATCAGGTGCTATGAAGCTCTGCCTGTCAGACCCCTTGAGGTAGGCCTATGGAGGTCTGTGTCTATGGGCATGTTACGGGTACTAGACAGCAGCTCTGAAGACCTGGGCCTTAGACCCACAGGGTCTTATATTCACTTTCAGGGCCTGGGCCATCTTGAGAATCCCAATGAAAAGCCTGAAAAAAAGTAGTTATGGATGTGGTAATGGTACCCTATTATCTTGTCTCCTTAAAAGCTGAGTACTCCCTTGTGATAAAAAGTGAAGATACAGGAATTAAGGTATTAAATCAGGGCATCTTTCACATTCCCACTGCCTGATGGAAGAACAAGTGTAACAGGTGAGAGCTGGAGTTCTACCTTGTTACTGAGTGCAAAAAGAATGAGAAAATGGAATTAGTTCTATCTATGTCATTCAGAGGCAGGTATACATGTTATAGGGAAGATTTTGAGCACCATTCTTGTGCTTGTAGGTATTCATGGTGGAAATCCCACTTACCTATAAGAATTCACCCACAAAAGCAACAAAAAAGCTGCTAACTTTGCAGTGACTGTGGTAGTAGGTGAAAGATGTGACCAATATGCCTGTGAAAATCTGGAAGAAATCACGTGGAAGGTTATAATACATGTGTCCAACTCAGAGCTATACAAGTAAAACCAATGAGCAGAGGGGCTGACAGCCACCACAGGCCTGGGGTCAAGGTAGGAGTGGGGCGTGGCTCCCCGCCCTCAGGAGGGCCTGCCAAAGAGATTTATCTGCATGCTCAGACAGGCAAATAAAGCTACTCAAAATCAAATGAAGGGGTTAGCTACAGATAAGATTAAAGCCCCAAGATGGAAGAACAAGCCCGACTGGGGAAGGGGGGAGATCTCAGTTCCACTAGGAACTCCCATTTCTTACCCTATCCTAACTCACGACCCCTACTGAAACTGTGTCCTAACTTGCATTTCAATTCAGGACCTGTTCTGTCAGAATCATTCTTCCTTAAATTAGCTCCTCAATTAATTATATTAAAGACCCTGTAATTAAATCAAGAATCCCCTGAAGTCATTTTGTTCCACTTTCCCCTCTCTCATTTAATAGCTACAGCTTAGTTAATGGTTATTGACGTAAGTTATATGAGCCGTGTCTACACGTGCACGCTACTTCGAAGTAGCGTCACTAACTTCGAAATAGCGCCCGTCACGGCTATACGTGTTGGGCGCTATTTTGATGTTAACGTCGATGTTAGGCGGCGAGACGTCGAAGCCGCTAACCCCTTGAGGGGATGGGAATAGCGCCCTACTTCGATGTTCAACGTCGAAGTAGGGCACGTGTAGACGATCCGCGTCCCGCAACATCGAAATAGCGGGGTCCTCCATGGCGGCCATCAGCTGAGGGGTTGAGAGACGCTCTCTCTCCAGCCCCTGCGGGTCTCTATGGTCACTGTGTGCAGCAGCCCTTAGCCCAGGGCTTCTGGCTGCTGCTGCTGCTGCTGCAGCTGGGGATCCATGCTGCATGCACAGGGTCTGCAACCAGTTGTCGGCTCTGTGGATCTTGTGTTGTTTAGTGCAACTGTGTCTGGGAGGGGCCCTTTAAGGGAGCGGCTTGCTGTTGAGTCCGCTCTGTGACCCTGTATGCAGCTGTGCCTGGCACCCTTATTTCGATGTGTGCTACTTTGGCATGTAGACGTTTCCTCGCAGCTCCTATTTCAATGTGGTGCTGCGCAATGTCGATATTGAACGTCGACATTGCCAGCCCTGGAGGACGTGTAGACGTTATTCATCGAAATAGCATATTTCGATGTCGCTACATCGAAATAAGCTACTTCGATGTAGGCTTCACGTGTAGACATAGATATAGTGAGACAAAATCTGGGATAAAACAAGAGGCCTCCACCAGTTCCTAAAACAAAGAACTGGAACCTATTTTGTTGAGTAAAACTTGCAAGAGCTGTTTAAAAAAAACCAGAACACCAATCCGTGCAAAGGGAGTGGTGTCAAACTACAATTTTAGGATTAAATGTATCAAACGAACAGCAAACTGTATTTCTTTCAGTGGCAGTTATTGGGCTACCTCACATGGACTGAAATTCTAATGCAATCCAGGGTGCAAACAGTTCAACATTCAACCCAAAGCATAGGAAGGATTCATATTGAACATTAAGGAGCCAGTGTTTTGTAATATAATGGAAACTCAGAGAGATGATTTTATAGACCATGATTAGTCTTATCGCAGTAGAAGAATGCACAACTATATTAAAGGAAGAGACAGAGGAATAGATACTAGAAGAAACCTGTGTTTTAAAATTTGCAGCTGAATGGGATGAAGGGCAGAAACTATTACAGAATTATACCATGCTATATGATTACATAACAGTGCTGATGGATTGGCTCAGCAAAACAAAAATGATGACACAGATCCCTGATGTGCAATGCTACTATTTGTTTATTTAGCGTAGGTCTGTATGCAGAGAAGAAGGAAGGAAAGAACAAATTTAAAGCATGAACAAGAAAAAGAAATGAGGGTTGTTTGTCCAACTTGTTTATACATATACAGTAAAGTATAAAAGCTAACATGACTGTGTGATTTAGTAAATTTAAATATGAGATGCTGAACAATATGATTAGGAGAAAGATCTTGCATTGAAAAGACTTACAATCCACAAGCAGCATACAGTTTAACAGATTTATGCAGTCGATGGCTATCTCTAGTCTAGCTCCTTCTTTTTGGAAGAGGCATGGTGATGAGCAAGTTGGAAAGAGTCTAAGGAGGCCCTGCCATGAATATGCAGCATCTCATTAGCATAATGGCAGCCGCGATTGATTCCAAAGTGATGCTTTCGAATCATGAGGTGCCCATGTAGATGGCGGCCTTTCGAAAGGACTTCTCCAGACTTCGAAAGCCCATTCTTTGTATTTGGTTTTAGGAAGAAGGGGTTTTCAAAGTCCAGGGGTTTCTTTCGAAAGGCCCCTGTCTACACAGGTGGTGCGTGATTCAAAAGCAACACTTTTGAATCATGTGCAGACGCTATTATGCTAATGAGGCACTGCATATTCATGCAAGCACCTCATTAGCATCTTCCCAACATGCTCATTACCATGGCCTTTCTGAAAGGGAGGAACTAGTGTAGATGCAGCCAATATCTCAAATCAGCTGAGCAAACCTTATTGTCGTTCAATCTGATCTTTTCATTCTTCATTATGAGCCTGAATATGCTTATTACGATAGCAACAGAAGGAAAGCACAAATACATGCCTCCCAAACTCACCATAAAGACATGGTAATTATGGACTTTCTACAGAGACGTAAATTCGTAAAGAAATAATTTTAAAAATATGGAATGAAGCATATGTGTAGACAGATCTTTTCTACATGTGTATATGGACAAGAGATCTGCTATATTAATTCACACCAAAAATCACCAGACACTTTTGAACACGTGTCTCACTGTCATTTTTATTTTAAACAAATAGAAATCTGGATTTGTAAAAGAACTGCAAAACAGAATATAGGTTACCTTGAATTCCAGTAGGTATCTGTACTATTCTTCCTAGCTTTTCTCCTGCTTTCCTCAACTATGTCTTGTACTTTTTATTGTGTTGAGGGGTGTTATTCTGTTTTCTGTATATAGCTGATTTGGAGTGTTGGAGAACACACTGGCCTTAAACTTGGTCTACATAACCCAACTCTGCTGCAGTAGAAATCTGTGTTCTTTTACATCCAGTTGTTTCATAGTGCCATAAGAAAGCTAGGACAAAAGATTTCCAGACATTTGTTTTAGACGGGCAGTTTACAAACTGTCTTTTCAAAACTAATCATAGGCTGTCTACACGAGACCAAAACTTCAAAATGGCCATGCAAGTGGCCATTTTGAAGTTTACTAATGAAGTGCTGAAATACATATTCAGCACCTCATTAGAATGCCGGCAGCCGTGGTGCTTTGAAATTGATGGGGCTCGCCGCTGCACAGCTCGTCCAGACAGGGCTCCTTTCTGAAAGGACCTTGGCAACTTCGAAATCCCCTTATTCATAGCAGCAGATAGGAAGAAGGGGATTTTGAAGTTGGTGGGGTCCTTTCAAAAAGGAGCCCCCGTCTTGACGAGCCATGCAGCAGTAAGCCATGTCAATTTCGAAGTGCCGTGGCTGCAGGCATTCTAATGAGGTGCTGAATGTGTATTTCAGCGCTTCATTAGTAACCTTCAAAATGGCCATTTGCATGGCCATTTTGAAATTTTGGGCTAGCGTATACATAGCCATAATATTTTTCAGCATGGCCATGTCTACACTACCAAGTCATTTCAGAAAATCAGGCCTTCTTCTGAAAGAACGAGCGGAGGGTCCACACACAAAGGCTGTTTCTACACGTACCACTTTCTCTGAAAGTCACACACTAATAAAGGCCTGAAATATGCTAATAAGGCATGGATGCAAATTCTCTGCCCCTCATTAGCATAAAGTCACATGATTTGGAGTCCAAAAGACGCTCTTCTGGACTCCAAAACAATGTGTAGAAGCATGGCCCCCGGGTGTCTTCTGGAGGGAAGTCCTCCTTCTGGAGACCCCCCTTCTTCCCAAAAATTTTTGGGGAGAAGGGGCCTGTGGAAGGAAGACTTCCTTCTGGAAGAGCCCCCCGGGGGCCACATTTCTACATGTTATTTCGGAGTCCAGAAGAACGTCTTCCGTACTCCAAATCATGTGACCTTTTGGAGAAAGTGGCATGTGTAGAAACAGCCCATATGTGCTCTTTTGAATTCCTTCAAAAGAATGTGGTGCTTCTTCTGGAGGCCCTCTTCCTCTCCCAAATGAAGAAAAGTGCCTTTTTCTGAAAGATTCTTTCGAAAGAGTGGGGGCTGTCTGGAAGTTCAACTTTCAAAAGATCTCTGTAGTGTAGACATGGCCCATGAGCCTAAGGATCATAAATGGAAAAAATGCATTGAGCATATTTTCTTCTGCTTCAGAACTAGCTCATAAACCATAATCATGAATTGAGGTCCAACTCTTACATAATTACATAATTGGAAGCAGCACAATCCATATAGCAAGTACACATTGAGTACATTGCCATATTCTCCACTGAACTGACCAAAATCATGATTCTGGTGTGTTTATAGACTATACATATTGACTATGCCTACTTTAGAAGCATTTGTCAACAGAAGTGACTGTTGGAAGCGATTTCTTGGCAAAACTTCTGTTAACAGATTACATCTACACATAAAAGGCAATCAAAAGAGCAAGCCACTCTGTCGACAGAGAGCATCCAGGCTGCCTGGCCGTCTCTTGACAGAGTGGCTGATTAGAAGCTCTGCAAACAGGACTGCCTGGTGAACCGGAAGCCCAGTCTGTCAACAAAAGGGCCCCGGAGCATCTACCTGACTGCTTTCTCAACAGAACAATGTCAAGAGAGGCATCAAGCTGAACAGGGAGAGATATAATGCTGCTGGCAGATGTGCTGGGTTTTATCAACAAACTACCATCAAACAATATTTAGTGTGTAGATGTAGCCATTGAGCTGTGCAGGGTGCCCAGTGTCCTAAAAACATGCACTAAGAATAGTATAGAAATTTTGTACATTTCAGTGAAATATACTGCAGTGAGGCTTCACTTTGTAACGTTACGTCACTGTCCCTGATGTTACTGCCCAGAGTGCAGGTAATTGCACTTCAGGTCATCCTGTTCTTCAACTGCTTTGCTGTGTTGACATTTGCACCCCTGGAGGGCAGCCACACTTCACTGAACTGCTAGATATTGGTTCAGCTGTGTCATTTTGGCCTGAAACTATTTTCCTGTGCTGCTTCCACAGTGTAACTGCTTACAGCATCTAAACAATTGTAGTGATTTACATGAAGAAAGCAACTTGTATGCTTGGCTGCTTTAATGACTGGGGAAGCAGGGTACCTTCAACTCCACCTATATCTTTAAAGAATTCAATGTTGTGAAAACCGGCACTGAACAGTAAAAAACCTATTTCATTAAATCTTTAGTACTGCTTTCCTTAGCCCTAATGTGGTTCCTTGATCAACCTTAGAAAAAGGTGGAATATTTTATTATTTTCCTTTAGGGTGAGTGAAAACCCTAACCCGCATGAGCCAGGGCAGAGCTTTTTAACTCATTGGAATAGGCATTAAATGAAAGTATCAATTCAAAGAACCATGTTAAGTGCAAAGACAAAAAGTGTGTGTGTGTGTGTGTGTGTGTGACACCATAGTAACTAATGAAGATACAAGTGTTTTTTGTTTGTTTGTTTGTTTGTTTGTTTGTGTGGCATCAAATACACAATGGATGGTGGCCATATATGTAAATAGAGCCATGTGTAGGACAATAGTTCCATTATATGTACAGCGTAGGACAATGTGATCTCTGTGTTGTGAGTTTTATAACATGGACTTGATCATTCTGTTTATTGATATATTTATTTTCTACTGTCATATGCCTATTTTGCAGTGCCTTAGTTACACCGGCTATTGCTATTGTCCTGTCTTCTTTTATTCACTGTCCATTCTCCAAAGCTGCCTTTCAGTATTGCTATTCTTTTTCAGCTCCTTTTCATTCATTATGATGGCTGACTATCCTAGATATCAGCAGCTGTTGAGGATTGGAAACTATTTCTGCAACAGTATCATAGGTTTTATGATTACTACACGGATGAGCCCCTTACATGTTCGAGCATGGAACAATTGCTATTTTTGCATATACATCTACATAGGTCTTTTTGTTTATTTGTTTCCAGGGGAGATTGGTGAACAAGATGTGTTCCACGTCTGTCTATATTTCTGTGTGTTATAATTTTCAGAATACAGAAGGATGACTGGATGAGTCACATCTATTCCATTACTGAAACCTTTTTTTCTATTTTTGCCCTATGCTTTTTACAATTGATACATCCTCTAGTATAATGCTAATTATTGTTTGAAGTTTTAAAGTTAGTGAAACTACTGAACCTTTTTTCTCTTCCAAATAATGTTCATCATTTAATATCTGGAATCGTACAGAGAAACCTCATCTCTGAAGACAGAGAAGAGATATGCCTTGGGAAGAAATCTGCAATTATTTCATCTGTTTCTTTGTCTATCTAAATCAAGATGAGCTTTGCTGTAAACTTTCCACTAGTTCCTCTACTGACATGAACAATATACAAGGAGATCATGGTTATTTTCCTTTAAGATCAAGTATATGGTAGGAAATATTGACAATCATGAAAGATAGTGCTATCTGAACTAGGAGGCTTTTCAACCTATTTCCTGATCTAGAAGCCACAAGAATCCTGAGATCTATTTTAAGTTTTGATCACCCTAAACTCTTTCATCAAGTATATTAGGTTCAGAATTGAAACCCAGCAGTTAGTGATAAAAGTTATTCTGCCTAGAAGGTGTATCTGCTCAGCAGACCTGAGTGATGCAAGCTTCCACATATTTAATTTGTTCCTGTCACAGAAAATGTTTGAGTTTCAACCTCCTTGAGGCTGATGACCTAGTCAGCACTCTTCCCATCAGGATTTCAGACTTTATTGTCAAATGTCTCTGAAAAATTTCTTTCGTGATTACAGCTCATTTTTGGAAATTAGGTCATTATGTCTTCTTGTGCCTGGGGATAACTGGTTAATAGCAGCAGAAAGACGTGTGAAAGAAGAAACTTCTTTCACAAGTAACCCTGAAAACTCTCAGATCACAAATCTATCATTAATCTTCAGCAGCATCTCTTGAATGTTTTCAAGTGAAACTAATATCTTAGGACTCTTTACCATAGTCTTGAAGACATTCTGTTTTTCTGTTTGTTTTTTTCAATTAACAGATGACGGAACACAACTCTATTCTTTTCTGTGGCAAGGGTTCAGTCTATCTGAGGAAAAAAATGCTACCACAGATCTATAGAGCAACTATTATAAATGTTATTTCATTTCCAGAAGAGACCAATTCTTTACAACATTGCATTTAACACTGCAAACCTACTTCACATAACTGTGATTCCAAAAACCCCCTCCTGGTCAGCTTAAGAAAAAAATCACTCTTATGATGGGCCTAGGACTGGTCAGAAAAATTTAGAAAGAATCATTTTCCTTCAGAAAATGCAGTTTTGCCATAGTAGAAAGAATTCATAAAATAACGTTGATTTTGCTGAAGTTTCATTTTGGAGAACAAAAACAGTTCAGACAATTTTGAAACATCCTATTTTGACAATTTTTGGTACAGATTACACTGTATTTTGTGCTACCAGGGCAATGGGAGATTCCAGTTAATCAAATTTTCTGGTTAATAGAAATAGGTATACCTACCTTTTGGTCCGAAATTTTCACATTTTACATGTAGTTGGCAATTTGAGCAGACCACAGAACACTACATTTTCATTTACTATGAGAAGACAACAATCACTATATATGTATTACACTAGAACTGAACACTTTAAGGCATTGCATATACCTATGTATAAACTGTTTAATCTTGCAAGGCTGAAACCTAAATCTAAGGTGCGGGAAGTCCTCATCAGAGATATGCTGTTCGCAGATGACGCTGCTGTTGTGTCACACACGGAGGACCAGCTTCAGAAGCTGCTGAATCGGTTCTCCAAAGCATGCAAGGACTTTGGGCTCTCCATCAGCCTAAAGAAGACAAATGTACTTGCTCAGGACGTTGCTGTTTCTCCATCAATCAGCATTGACAACTATACGTTAGAGGTCATCCACGAGTTCGTTTACCTCGGGGCCACCATCACTGACACCCTGTCCTTGGAGACTGAGCTAAATAGGAGGATCGGTAAAGCAGCCTCAACTCTGTCCAGACTCAGGGAGAGAGTGTGGAGTAACAACAAGCTGAACACTCACACCAAAATGCAAGTCTACAGAGACTGCATCCTCAGCACCCTCCTTTACGGCAGCAAGACTTGGACCCTGTATGCCCGCCAGGAAAAGAGGCTGAACGTCTTCCACTTGCGCTGCCTCAGGCGCATCCTTGAATATCGTGGAAGGACAGAGTGTCCAACACTACCATCCTTGATCAAGCTGGAATCCCAACCATGCACACCATCCTCAGGCAGCGGCGGCTCCGCTGGCTTGGCCATGTCCACAGGATGAATGATGGAAGGATCCCAAAAGACATCCTGTATGGCGAGCTAGCCTCTGGCAAAAGACCTCCTGGACACCCCCAGCTGTGCTACAAAGATGTTTACAAGAGAGACCTCAGGGAAGCAGACATCAAACCAGACAGCTGGGAGGAGCTGGCAGACGATTGCAGCAGATGGAGGCAGGGGTTACACAAGGGCCTTCAGAAGGGTGAGTTGAGGATCAGACATCTAGCAAAGGAGAAGCAAGCCCACAGAAAGCACAGCAAGGACCTGCCAGACACCCATTACATATGCAACAGATGTAGCAAGGACTGTCACTCTCGTGTGGGTCTTCACAGTCACAGCCAACGCTGCAAATGAGGATGCCAAACGGAACTACGAAGGGCGTGATCCATAGTCTACGTAGACTGAAGGATGCTGCTACTACTACTATGTATATAATGAACATGTACACGTAAACTTCTGCTGTACACCCTTGCTGCTGTCCCTCAGTTTCTGAAGTCACCATGTGCTCTGACACTGGTGCAGCTTCAGATTATAGGTCAGCCTACAGCTCTGGAGTGTCATCAATATCAGTAACATTTGATGTTGATGGAGGTGCAGAACTAGCAGCAGAGATACTTTGAAGCATCTTCCTAATACCTGTGTCTACTAGCTAGCTGCCTTTTTCAGACAATAATTGTAAGCAATATGCATCTTCATTGCTTCACAGAAATTAAATGGTTATCGCAAACGTAACAACAATGGTTCAGCAAAGCTTTCATAATGTGAAACCAAACGTGGGATACTGCAAGTTAACTACATGTACATGTAATTTCATTCTGCTTTCACACAAACACAGCATCAATGACCAATACCAGCTCTACAAGGATTACTTTGATTTCCCTACTCTGACCTCTAAATGAACTATACATGACATTCTTTCTTGCAGGTAGTTAAAAGTGACATATATAATCCCATTAAGCTAAGCTTTATGTACTGTACACTACAACGGGAAATGCATTCTGGATAATTTTCATATTTTTTTCTGGATATTAAAAGAAAAGAAAAGGAAAGGTGTACTGCCATTCATGAAATTTTCTGCTTAACTGAGAATTCTGGTTAGTAAAGACACAGATAGCAAAGAGAATATTGTATTTAATTTTTTTGTCTTGAAATGCTTTTTTATTTAATTTTTTACTCTGCATAATATTATTTTGTTTTGCATATAATACCGTGCAAGCAAAATTGTTGAAATAAACCATGATGGACTAGCATGGGCACTGCATTTACTGTATTACAATGATTCTATAGTAGACTGGCTCACATTATAGCAAAAACAGTAGGACATCTTAGAGTAGGTGGAAATTTCCTAAATGTCAAATGTTCAAGAAAATATCTGATCAGAAATTATTTTAGGACAAAAAAGAAAAACTTTAATGATTTTAATTGGAAAAACAACAAGACTTTTATATTTTAAAAATACATTAAATACAATTTGTACAATAGTTTGAAAATATCCTGTTAATTCTATTATTAATTTTTAAAGCAGCTCTAGTTCTTTTTCTAACTGTAAATCCCACAAACTCCATGTGGGGCTTTGAGAATTAAGTTATTTCCCACTTACTGTTCCCATTTATGAACTTTCGTATTCCCAATGCTTCTCCACTTAGAATTGTGTAACTCCATTGCAGTCTTCAGTTTTTATTCATCAATAACATATTTGAGGCCTAATGCCCCACACAATATATATTTCTCTAAAACTTTTACCTTATACATACATTTGTTAGCAATTTGAAGAAGTGAGTCGTAACCCACCAAAGAGCATAACCTAATAAATTTGTTAGGGTAGTTCTACACAGCAAAGTTATTTTGAAATACCAGCCATTCTTTCAAAATAACTATCCTAGCATCTATAGAATGGAACTGCTATTTCAAAATAATTTTGAAATAGTGGTTGGCTTATTTAGAAATTGGTAAACTTCTTCTGCAAAGAATAGTGCCTATTTCAAAGTAGCTAGTTTGAACCAGGTGCTGTTAAGACAGGAAATAGAGCCTGTTTTGAAATAAACCATAGTATGTCCAATGGCTCTATTTTGAAAGCATCTCTATGGCTGTGTCTACACTACCCCTCTCTTTTGGAAAGGGTATGTAGATGTAACAAGTCAAAAATGCTACCTTTTTGGAAAGCACCTGTTTTCCTAATACAAATTAGGAAGAAGGGTGCTTTCAAAACTGGGGCTTCTTTTCAAAGGAACCCCATTTACACAGCTATTTTACATTTCAAAAGCAGCACTTTTGTGATGAGTGGCTACCATTATGTAAATAAGGTGCTGAATATTCATATCAGTGCCTCATTAGCATTTTTGATCCGCTGATCAAATAGCTAAGCGCTATTTCAAAATGCAGGGTTTTTTTGTGTAGCTGCATTATTTCAAAATAAAGCTGCTGTGTCGTCAGACCCTTCATCTTTAAGGCTAGGCCTACACAAGTGGGCCTGGGACAGTGCCAATTGGTCAGGGCAGGCCCCAGCCAGCTGCCTTTATTACAGGGAACTGCAGGAACTCCTCATGGCTGAGGACAACTCCTCACCCAGCAGCCCTGTGGACACGGCAGCTCCAGATCCCCCATCAACAATGGAGGGAGGGATGGGGGAGGCGAGGAACAGGCCAGACCCTCCAGTCAGGGCAGGCCCCAGAGCCAGAGGTCCCATCTGGGGATGAGTCATCTGAGGTGTTTCTGGTGATTGAGATTCCCTCTGCCTCCTCCAACTTGAACACCTCGGACCAGACATCCCTCCAGCTGTTTGAGGGACCCTCCAGTAAGTGCATGGCACATTGCATTCCCTGGGCAGGGTGTGTCCACCCACAGCCACATGGAAAACTGCCTGATCCCAAATGGCACCCCCCAGGGTGCACCTCTGGCCAGCAGGGGAGCCCACAGGTGGCACCTATAACTTACTCCAGGGCGGCAGGGGAGTAGTATCGCTAGCTGCACATGTGCTCTGGGGGACTTGGGGCTCACAACTGCACCCAGCCCACCTGCCACCCAACCGAGAAGTCCCCCATGCCTGGTCATCTTCCAGAGGATCATGGTAGAGTAGACGTGGCCTCTGGGAAAAAGTAGGAATCTATTGGAATGTTAAGTGCAATGGTAGATCTGTAAAAAGAGCTCCAAAATTCTACGGAATCAAAGGGAGAATGAAGTATTTTCTATTACTTTCTTCCCCCCAAATATCTTTTAAACTTCTCAGTTGAATTCAATAATATCATTCAAAAAGCCAAGAAATAATATATTACATTATAAAGAAATTTTCACTGAGTTACATTCTGAACATATTCACATAACATTATATAGATGACTAAATGACCAATGATATTAGATTGACTCTTGATTATAACTAATATTATAGGTATTCCTCTCTTTCCTTAAAGGCCACCTTTCTTCTTACTTCCTGCACACTGGTACATGATATGCCAATGTCTGACTTTTCAACTTAAGGGAAAATCATTTATTTTGAAAAATGGTGCTGTCTGAAGGGTTAATATAGTTCCAGGAAATGAAAATCTATTAAAAAAAGTAGTCAGAGTTATCTGTAACAGTATACTGACTTTAAAAAATAAAAAATAATATAATAAAAACCCCCACCTTTATTGACTGCATGCAAGCACCAGTTGCATACATCAGTGTATTTGCTTCAGGACTGAATGAAAAAAGAAAAACAACCACCTTGAATATTTAAGAGTTGACCAAGTATCTGCGCAATTCTTAAGTAGAAGATTAGTAGTTTAAGAAAATTACACAAAAGCTTTGAACAGGGGCAGCAGATAACACAGGAAGGGAAATATTTTTCATATTGCTATCAACATAACTTACTAGAGATAAAAAAATTCTAAATTAGTAGTTGTGGATAACTTCCAAAGAGTGCTAAAAAACTTTCTGAGAAGATTTCTGGGTCACTGATATCAGTATATATATTGTCTTAGAATTCCAGGAAAATTCCAGAAGATTGCAAGAGTCCTATTACTGTGCCCATATTCACAAAGGTTAAGCAGGTTTGATACACAAAACTACAAACTGGTTTGCCGGACATCACTCCAGGGCAAAATAATGGGAAAAAGCTGATAAGCAGATAAAGAATTAAAGTGTAGAAATAAAAATAATATCAAACAAAATGGTTTTATGGAAAATAGGTCTTGTCAAACAAATCTGATTTCATTCTTTGAGAGGATATTTGATTGATAAAGATAACACAAATGTAATACTCAGTCTTTTGCAGAGTATTGATTTTTACCCTACCATTCAGATTTTAAAAGAAGCTCTGTGTAATACATGTTGTCAAAAAAGCACATTAAGTAGAATAAGAACTGAATGATATCTACAAAATAGTTGTCAAAGCGGCATAATCTGCAAATGGGTGTGTTTGTAGAGGGGGAAGCAGAATTGGTGCTGGGTCTTACACTATTCAACACTAGAGATAAATGTAAAATAAATAAATAAATAAATGAATACATAAATATAAAATCATTGTTAAAACTTGCAGATGGGACAACGATAAGCAGAGTAACAAAGAATGATAAGGACAGGACAGACCTCTCCAAACAAAAGATATTTGAATAAATCAATTGTAAAGTTATTGCTTTAGGAATATGGAATGCTGGGACTAGATTCTGGAAAGCAATGATTGTGAAAAGGATTTAGGGTCATATTGGATAAGTAACTTATATTGTGCTCCTGTTGGGGGAAGAAAGATGATTGTAATCTTTGGATATATAAACAAGGGAGTGGTGAGTAGGAGGGAGGTGATTTTTACCACTGTCATCAGTGAGACATACTAAAATATAGAATACAGTTCTGGAATCTACATTTTTAAAAGTATGTTCAGAGAGGGGAGGTGGGGCAGAAAAAGCTACAAACTCTTTGAAGGCTGGAGAAAAAAAGCCTTACAATGAGAGAGATAAAGAGCGTTTGATAAGCTGAACAAAATGGCTATCTTTAGATTACAGTGATTTGTTGACAGAAGTTTTTGTCGGAAGATATCTTCCAACAAAACTTCTGTTGACAGATTGCGGCCAAACTGCCAAGCAGATTGCAGGATTGATCCACTCTGTTGAGAGAGCAGCCAGAGTGCCTAGCTGCTCTGTTTGCAAAACAGCCAACCAGAAGGACAGCAGGCTGCACTTCCTGGTGTCCCAAAAGCCCTGTGTGTTGACAGAGAACATCCAAAACATTCCTGGAATGTCCAGACTGGCTTTCTGTCAACAGATCTCTGTCACCAGAAGAGTTATATCCTCCTTGGGAGTGGGGTACAGTTGTCAACAAAAGTGCTGTATTCTGTTAACTTACTGTTTACAAAACACTTTGGGAATTGGGATGGTTGGTGGGTTTTGTTGGCTAAACAGCTGTTTTTCCAACAAATCCCTCTAGTGTAGACGTAGTCAATGAGAAGCTTGAAAGAGGACTTGATTATGGTGTCGGACCTTCACAAGAAGAAAATATCAGGTACTAAAAGGCTCTTTCATTTACTGGAGAAAGGCATAACAAGAATGAATATCTGGTAGCTAAAGCCAGACAAATTCAAGCTGAAAACCACTAACAGACTTTTGACTTGGGTGAGTAAGAAATTGGAACAAACAACCAAGGGAAATGATGGATTCTCCATCACTTGATTTCTTCAAATCAAGTTTGGCTGCCTTTCTGGAAGATGTGATTTAGACAAACTAAACTAGTCCTAGGGCTTTATACAGTATGAAATTATCTATGATATATTGGACTTCTAACAAGATGATCTAATGGTCCATCCTGACCTTATGGCCTTCATTCAGGTGGAGACAGGTACCTGTGCCAATGGTGGAGCATACACAAATACACAGAATCATAGAATACTAGGACTGGAAGGGACCTTGAGAGACCATCGAGTCCAGCCCCCTTCCCCAATGGCAGGACCAACTACCATCTAAACCATCCCTGATAGACATCTATCTAACCTGTTCTTAAATATCTCCAGCGATGGAGATTCCACAACCTCCCTTGGCAATTTATTCCACTGTTTGACCACCCTGATAGTTAGGAACTTTTTCCTAATGTCCAACCTAAACCTCCCTTGCTGCAGTTTAAGCCCATTGCCTCTTGTTCTATCCTCAGAGGCCAAGAAGAACAAGTTCTCTCCTTCCTCCTTATGACTCCCTTTTAGATACCTGAAAACCGCTATCATGTCTCCTCTCAATCTTCTCTTTTCCAAACTAAACAAGCCCAATTCTTTCAATCTTTTTTCATAGGTCACATTCTCTAGACCTTTAATCATTCTTCTCGCTCTTTTCTGGACCCTCTCTAGTTTCTCCACATCTTTTTTGAAGTGCGGTGCCCAGAACTGGACACAACACTCCAGCTGAGGCCTAACCAGCACAGAGTAGAGCAGAAGAATGACTTCTCGTGTCTTGTTCACAACACACCTGTTAATGCATCCCAGAGTCATGTTTGCTTCTTTTGCAACAGCATCACACTGTTGTCTCATATTTAGCTTGTGGTCCACTATAATCCCTAGATCCCTTTCTGCTATAGTTGTTCCTAGACAGTCTCTCCCCATTCTGAATGCGTGAAACTGATTGTTCCTTCCCAAGTGGAGCACTTTGCATTTGTCCTTATTAAACTTCATCCTGTTTACCTCAGACCATTTCTCCAATTTATCCAGATCATTTTGAATTATGACCCTATCCTCCAAAGCAGTTGCAACCCCTCCCAACTTGGTATCATCTGCAAACTTAATAAGCGTACCTTCTATGCCAATATCTAAATCATTGATGAAGACATTGAACAGAACTGGTCCTAACACAGACCCCTGCGGAACCCCACTTGTTATACTTTTCCAGCAGGATTGAGAACCATTAAGAACTACTCTCTGGGTACGGTTATCTAACCAGTTATGTATCCACCTTAGAGTAGCCTCATCTAAATTGTATTTACCTAGTTTTTTTATAAGAATATCATGAGAGACCATATCAAATGCTTTACTAAAGTCTAGGTATACCACATCTACTCCTTCTCCCCTATCCACAAGGCCCGTTATCCTATCAAAGAAAGCTATCAGATTAGTTTGACAAGATTTATTCTTTACAAACCCATGCTGGCTGTTTCCTATTACCTTACCACCTTCCAAGTGCTTGCAGATGATTTCTTTAATTACCTGTTCCATTATCTTTCCTGGCACAGAAGTTAAGCTGACTGGCCTGTAGTTTCCTGGGTTATTCTTATTCCCCTTTTTATAGATGGGCACTATATTTGCCCTTTTCCAGTCTTCTGGGATCTCTCCTGTCTCCCATGATTTTCCAAAGATGATAGATAAAGGCTCAGATACCTCCTCTATCAGCTCCTTGAGTATTCTAGGGTGCATTTCATCAGGCCCTGGTGACTTGCAGGCATCTAATTTTCCTAAGTGATTTTTAACTTGTTCTTTTTTTTTATTTTGACTTCTAACCCTACCCCTTTCCCACTAGCATTCACTATGTTGGGCATTCCTTCATCAGACTTCTCAGTGAAGACCAAAACAAAGAAGTCATTAAGCATCGCTGCCATTTCCAAGTTCCCTGTTAGTGTTTCTCCCTCCTCACTGAGCAATGGCCCTACCCTGACCCTGGTTTTCCTCTTACATACACACACATGGTCAACCAATCTTAACTAGACATGCAGTCTGCAGATGCAATTTACTTCAGACTCGGAGATCTAAACGTATGACTATCTGATTGGCATCTAAATAAATTAAAGGTGAAAAATTTTTCAGAGAAAAAGTTAAGCCACTAATTACAAGTATAAAAATGAAAGTGATAGCATGCATGTACATACACTAACCATGTCATTCATATATATATAGATATATAGATATAGATATATAGATATATGAATACTTATTACTAAATTTGGTTAATGATACTAAAAGATTTCTATATTTATTTTTAAGAGTATGCATTTCCCTATTCTCCATCTGAAAATAATTCCTTGTTATCCATAAGGCAACACGCTTTGTTGATGGTGCATGTTTCAAATTAAAGCACTATCAACTGCACCACTTTGTCTACATTAGGGGCCAATTAACTAACACTTCGATATTATTGGCTAGAAAGAAGAGTACCATTCACTATTAGTTGTCTAATTTTTGGTTCTGAGTTATTTAATCAATTCTGAGACAAAATGGAAGCAGAAATGCTGTTTGTGCTTTCTCCGCTAACCCAAGGTACTCTGATTCAATTAGATGTCAAGCATTTGTTTTTTTTGGTTTTGTTTGTGAGGAACAATGCAACGTACAGAAGTAATTTTGTCAATTCTTTCTGATGTAGATTGAGCATCTCTAACCCGAAACTCTCTCATCCAGCCAATTCCATAATCCATCATGATTTAATTAGCCCAGATGACCACTTATGGTGGATGTGGCCAAGGGTCCTGTGGTCCCATAAAGTTTGTCTACAGCCACCAGTCCTGGCTTTCAGTGTTCTGTGCAGTTGTTCAGCTGTAATTTACCCGACATGTCTTCTAAGAGCCCAGTAATCAATGGAAGTGTTGGTAATGTGCTAGACAATACTGACCCCTCATTGTCCAGCAAATTCTTTCATCTGGCATCAGTCAGGTCCTGAGAGTGCTGGACAAAAGAGGTTCAACTTGTATGTGGAAACACTTATGAGATGCACTTTCCCTCATTCAAAACACAAGCTTGCACTGTGCCAACTTTCTCGTAG
Source organism: Carettochelys insculpta (assembly GCF_033958435.1). Taxonomy (NCBI): domain Eukaryota; kingdom Metazoa; phylum Chordata; order Testudines; family Carettochelyidae; genus Carettochelys; species Carettochelys insculpta. The sequence continues at coordinate 228,376,723 of NC_134138.1, forward strand.
CAAAACATGGCTGAATAATACTGCTCCTCAATCATGTACACAAAACAGAGGAGCAAGGCAAAGGACCATAAGATATCTGCCTAGAACACCGAATGCTTATTCCACACCATCCCTATTGTCTGTACATGGTGTTATGGCTTGAAACAAGAAATAGCTATTGAAGTGTATGCTATCACTATGGGTTACATACTGTGCACCAGTCAGTGTGCTACAAGGCACTGCGTAATGAACCCCCTGGATGAGTCAGTCACTAAAGATCTGTGATGAAGGAATTAATGTCTTGTGCAGGAGTCTATTTTGAGGTCCCAACGTGGCTCCCTTCTAATAGTGTCTGGTGACAACATAACTGTCCTTAATGCGATCGTAGCAGGTAGTTTGGGAATAACATAGCTGTCAAGTTATATGAGTGCCACTTTCATGAATGTGAGTAAAGGATTATAGCACTTCTGTAGAAAATCTGTTGGTGTGATTCAGACACCCAAAGAAAGGAGATCTTTCTCTATTAAATCCCATATGTCTGTAGAACCCAGCAACATCTACAGAACCCGATTCACTTCATCTTTATTATGTTCTGGAGCAACTTTCATTAGGATGTACTTCCTCTCTTCTTTCTTATCTATCCCAATCTTCCTCAAATACATTTTCCCTATCATTTGTTCTTGGTCTAGCTACAATGCTCTGAAGTCTTCCTTCATCCCTATTTTTTAAATTTTGAATAAGATTTTTTTTTAAAAAGTACTTCTCCCCCTCTGTTTAGGTGAGTGACATAAGAATTACCTGCAGTGACCAGAGGATGAGGAAATTCTCTCATGTTATTCTGATGGTCTCCCACGCTGGTATGTGAAGTTAATGAGTCTATTCCAGGAATAAGGTACCCAAAGTCATCATAATCTATATTCCTTGAATAAGCGCTGTTTCCTGTTTTAAGCCATAACACTGTGTACACACAATAGAGCAGATATCCTATGATCCTTTATCTTACTTCTCTGCTCTGTGCACATTATTGAGCAGGATTGTTTCAGCCATGCTTTGCTGTGATCTTTTATAGGTGTTTTTTCTACTTTGCAGTAAACAATAACAATTATGCAAACTCCTTGGTGGCCATTCTTTGTCTAGTGAATATGAACACTAGTAATACCTACCTACCTCTGGTTCCCTGGGTGAATTGCAGATGCCTTTCCATATGTAATTGTCAGCAGATAGGGCACTGTCAGTACACTGAAAGAAAATTTAACAGATTTCCCCCAACTGCCATCAGTCTGCTACATTTGACTTTTACAAATAATGATCACAATGTTACAGAAGTTTGAAAATGTCATGAATTGTTAATCGTAGCATTACTATCCTAGTATCATTTAAGACTGAGAAAGGGGTAGTTTCTATCCAAAGCTCAAGCAATGATTGTGTCTGTTAGCTAATGCAGAGTTAAGCATCTGAAGGAAAGAGGACAGTTTGGATTCTAATTCCATGTATGTTTCCTTAGAAGAAACCGGAGTGTCTTCGTCTCTCACCTAGCACACCAAGGCTAAGAATGGAGGCTCTGATTCTAGAACACACAAAAGCCTCCTTTTGCAAATCCTAAGCATGGATTTAAGCTAAGAAAAATTTTAAATGTGACTGTGTAGAGATGGACTAGAACAGGAGTTTAAAGTGAAAGGTAATTGTTTTGTTAAATGGGGCCTACATCTCTTCATCTCTCTCCCAATACTGCACTGCATACACCACCCTACAGATGAGCTTCCACCACCACAAATTTTGCAGGAAATGGGCAGGTCATCCATGGAAAAGGATGTTGACTGTAACTTTAATAACATAGTAAGGAATATCAAAACAAATAAGCAGTCAAGTAGCACTTTAAAGACTAACAAAATAATTTATTAGGTGATGAGTTTTCATGGGACGGACCCACTTCTTTAGACCATAGCCATACCAGAACAGACTCAATATTTAAGACACAGAGAACCAAAAATAGTAATCAAGGTTGACAAATCAGAAAAATATTTTCAAGGTGAGCAAATCAGAGAGCAGAGGGGCAGAAGAGGGGTGGGTAATCAAGAATTAGATAAAGCCAAGTATGCAAAAGAGTCCCTATAATGAGCTAGAAAATTCCCATCCCAGTTCAACCATGTGTAAATATAAAAGAGAGTTCAGCAGCCTCTTTCCAAACAGTTGTGAAAATTCCTCTTCAGTAAAACGCAGACTTTCAGGTCATTAATAGAATGGCCCACTTCATTAAAGTACTGGCTGGTTTGGCAGGTTTGTGGCAAAGGGCCTTGTTGAAAGTAAAGTTCCAAAATTGGTGCTCCTGCCACATTACATTATTAAAGACCTACATGTTGTTGTAAAGTCACAATCTAAGCTATCACTTGGTGGTAGAGCTATGGATTCTCACCGATACTTGACGTTGTTGTGGGGGTACAGGGCAATGATCATCTCAGGAGGAGGAGAGAGATAATGGTTGAAACAGCTGACTGGGAGCCTTCTGGCCAAACAGCTGTAAGACTGGTTTGACAGGTTCTCTCTCCCCACACCCACCACTGTTCAAAGATAGGTCTAAAGCTGAGCTCTATAGTATTTTGTGAGAATCCATATTGGTGGATACTGAGATGCTGTGGCTAGGCCCAGAGCTGAAGCCACTATAAGCTAAGCAAGCAGTACACTGGACCAGCACAAAGGTGGCACTGTCTCAGGCCTAATGAGGGAATGCATCAGGGTGATATGTCAGGGCCTGCGTGGACTGGACAGAGTTGTAAGTGGGGCATTTGAATGGGGTAAGGAGAAAGCCTGGGTATGTGAATGGGACCCTTACAGTACTGGACTGGTGAGCCTGAGAGGCAAAGGACGCTGCTCAATCCATTTGAGCTGGGATAGTTACTTGAGGGTTGGTTATAAACTCTGGGTGTGGTATTTCCTCAAGCTAATGTCATGAGCATTCTTTGCTTCTTTCATTAAAATTTTCTTTTCTACACTCAGACTCTGTGCTTGCGAGCAGGGAAGCATTGCCTCTCCGAGGCGCCCAGGGGTGTATAAATTTCCTAGGCTACTGGGTGAGTGCTCAAGCCGGTTCTATGTGAGAGGGATGAAAAGAAACCCCTAAATATTTAACCCAGCCCTGGTTGCTGCTGACTACTTCTGGCAGAAGGGTTACAACATCAGCATGAAATTTCTTTTAATTCAGACGTTACTTTATATATCATCAATGGGAAACATCAACCATTGCTTGTTAGAGCATAAGATATATTACAAAGCAATTCTATACTAAAGCTTCAGGGCTTTACTAATTAGAATTATGACAGATATATCACCACAGAAGTTATGTCATTGGAGATGCTAGACAAAGAACATTATATTTAAATTAGCACTTAAAGCAATAAAAGAAAACATGTTAAGCATTGTGCTATTTTTATAAAAAAAACACAAAAAATCTTGACAATGTGTTAAATGTGTTTTACCAACAATCTCATAGGCTGCTGAAATTGAACAGAAAAGCTTTAATAAATAGTTTGAATAGGTATCACTATCAACATACACAGACCCAGAGAGTGCAACACTCTAGCCATGTCTACACTACCTGACTATTTCAAAATAGTTGGCCCAACTCCGAAATAGTACACATCGACTCTATACACGCCATGCGTTACTTCGAAGTTGAAATCGACATTAGGTGGCGAGATGTTGAAATCTCTATCCCCATCAGAAAATGGGAATAGCTCCCTACTTCGACATTGAACTTTGAATTAGGGTTTGTGTAGACAATCCATGCCCTGCTACTTCGAAATAGCAGGGTCCTCCATGGTGGCAATCAGCTGAGGGGTTGAGGCTTGCTGTCCAGCCCCTGTGGGGCTCTATGGTTACCACATGCAGCAGCCCTTAAAGCACCATATACCTGGATTTCCTGTGGCTGGAAGTTGAGAGCATGCATGCAGCAGCACCTGCATGTGTTTGCCCTGCCCACCCTCCAGAGGCCCTGAGTCACCCACCCACCCACCACCCATGGCAGCCGGCTAGGTCCCTGACCACCTCCAGGGCACCCCCCGCCAAGGGGACCCAGGGATCCCAGGTGTCCAGCATGGGGAGGTGGGAGGCAGCAGGGTCCCTCCTGGATGGACACCGAGCTCCAGGACCTCTGAGATCTGGGGCAAGGAGGAGGTGCTCCAGGTAATGGGGAGCAAGCAATAGAATGCAGATTCATTCGCCTGCCTGGCTGAGGGCCTGGCTGGCCTGTCACCCTCCATGCACTTCTGACCACATCAGGAGTAAAATCTAGGGGCTGCAGCAGGGTTACACCTGGGTCCAGGACACGGCCAGCCAGTCTGGGGCTTCCCCCACCACTTGCCCCTATTACAGGGAGCTCAGGAAAATCTACCCCCCTGGGACACCTCCTACCCACTGGTTGTCCTTGACACCATGGCTGAGGGGACCCAGAAGGCCTCGGACCAGGATTCTAGGCCAGAGGCCAGCCCCACACCCTAGAGGCCCCTGGAGGAGCCAGTCCCCAGGACTGCAGAGGAGGGATCCAGTGTCGGGGAGCTCCTCATTGACCACCTGTCCCAGAGCTCCAGCAGGGTGTCCACACAACAGGTGTCCCCCAACTGTGGGAGTGGACCTTCAGGTATGTACCCTACAGGGCACACACCCCTAGATTATGGGATAGGGGCATGGGACACAACCAGCCCCCCCCACATTCCCAGCTGACTCTGGCCCACCATGGCCCAGCCAGACCATGGCTCCAGAAGAGCAGCATGGCCCTCAGGGCCCATCAGCACCCTCCCCAGAAGACAGCACCATGCCCCATCCCTGAGGGTGAGGGGTGAGCGGGGGGAGCTGAACATTTGAACAGGGCCATCCACAGGGATACTGCACCCATTGCTGGGGGACAGGGGCTAGGGACCTGGTGCCCACAGGGGATGGACAGGGGGCATAGGCCATGGACCAGGGCCCAGTACTAACAGCCGTTCTCTCTTTCTCCCGCTTTCTGCAGCCACACTGTTTGAGGGCCATGACAGTGCTGTGGTATCCATGGTGCCAGACAGCCCACAGGAGACCTCACAGCGTGGCAGCCAGCCTGGGCAGGGACCACTGCTGGGACCAGCCCGCCACTGCTGGAGCCAGCTGCTAGTGGCCACTTACCCCCAGGTCCTCACCACACTCTGGCGCCAGGTGGAGGTGGCGGAGTGCCACCTCTAATTGGAGGAGTGGGCGTTGGCCTGGAACCAGGAGGCCTGGGCGTTCTTTATGTGGACATTTGAGTGCATTGCCAGCACCCTCAAGAGGATTGTGGACTGGCTGTTGCCCCACCACTGCTCCAGCTACCGTCCATCCCAGCAGCCCACCTGCACTGGAGCCTGATGAAGAGGACCATGGGGCTCTGGATTCGGCCGGTCGTATTTGCTGGTCCACCCAACCCCCCACCCAGCCTTGATGGGAACCCCAGACAAGCGGGGGAACAACCTGGACTTGGTGCGAGTCATGTCCCTGCACACTAGAAGAGGGGCTGTGAGGGGCCAAGGACTGAGCCACACATGCCCCACTCCACTGTACATAGTTCCCTCCCACCTCTGTTGTAAATAGCTGCATCTCCCCTTTTAGGTAGCAATCCCCCCTGTTCTGTACATAGCTTCCCCATAGATGTTTGTTCCTGTAAATAATTGGTTGACACATTTGGGTTCTTAAATACTATGTTCATTGGTTTATTTTTCGAAAAAGTGTTTTGTGTGCTCCTTGCGGGGGGGCAGTGTGTGAGTGGTGAGACAGTGTGTGCGTGGTGACAGCCGGATCCTGACCCCTTCGTGGTGGGCCTGGTGGCTCAAGGCAGTGGCTGGCTGGGGGGTTGGCCATGCTGGCCTCTACAGCCCACCCCTGCACAAAGGCCTTCCCCTTGCTCTCCACCAGCTTCTGGGGTGTGCAGCATGCACCCACAACTGGAGGGATGTTGGGGAGACCTCCATCAAGGCCGGTGAGGAGGCAGCACCAGTGGCCCTTGAGGCGGCTGAAAGCCCACTCAACCACCTGGTGGCCATGGTGCAGGCAGCCGTTGAACCCCTCCTAGCTGGCATTGAGGTGGCCCCTTTACCGCTGCGTAAACCAGGTCTGGAGTGGGGTAGGCCACATTTGCCACAAGACAGAGAGGCACAGTGGTGTCAGATGTAGGTCCCTGCCTCCATCTGATGGCACATACTCAAGTTTCTGAATACATGGGCGTCATGGGTGCTGTCAGGCCAGCCAACGTATATGTCCTGGAAGTGGCCTCGGCTGTCCACCATGACCTGGAGGATCACAGAGTGGTAGCCCTACCTGTTTATAAAGTGTCCTATGCTGTGGTCTGGGGCATGGATGGGGACATGGGTCTGTCCAGGACCCCAAAGCAGTTAGGGAACCCCAAGCCAGCAAACCCTGCAATGACCATGCCCAGGTCCCCAAGCCTAATGAGCCTGTGGACAAGCAGGATGTTTAGTGCATGGACCACCTGCAGGGAGAGGACATGAGTACCTCTGAGTGGGTACAGGATAAGCTCAGCCCCCAAGCCCTCTCCCCAGACCTCTTCCCTGACCCTCCCGCCCCCTGATGGGTACCTGCACGAGCCTCCTTGCCTCCATGATGATGTCCCAAAAATAGAAACATAGACAACCTGCTAAGGAGGAGTACAAAAGAATACCACAAGCACAAAGGGACAAAATAAGAAAAGCTAAGGCACTGAGCAATTTAAGATAGCAAAGGGCAAAAAAGGCAATAAGTAGTTCCATAAATATATTAGTAGCAGGAGAATGGTGAAGAAAAGTGTAGATCCACTGGTTAGGAGACAAGGAAAACTAATAGTGGATGACATGAGAAGACTTGAAGTTTCCAATGCTTATTTTGCTTCTTTGGAAAGGTTAAAAGTTAGTAGATACTTAAGGCCTTTAATATGAAACATGTGGAAAAGAACATAATCTAAAATGGTGCAAGGACAAATTAAAGAATAGTTAGATAAGTTAGATGTATTCAGGTCAGCAGAGTCTGATGAAATTCATTCTAGGGTACTTCAGAAACTAGGTGAAACAGTCTTGGAACCATTAGAGACTAAGACTGAGGATTCCTGAAGGACAGCTCAGGTTCCTGTGCATCAGAGAAAGGCAAACAGAGTATCTATGTTTGAAAATGGTGAAAGATTTTGTAAATCTGGCCGATGACAATGTGCTAAACTAAAACAAGCCCTGGTCTGCTTGGTCTTGGGTGAAAAAAAGACTGAAAGGGAAAGTGAAAGGAAAAAAAAGCACTTCAGAGAAGAGTTGCTACCTCGTTGCTAACTATTAGTGGTGACTAATAGTTCTCCATGTGCAAAGAAGGAAGTGAAAGTAGTAATTAGTTTAAACTAGGGTAAAGGGAGATTTAGGCTGGACACTAGGAAAAACATTGTTACTATAAGGCCAGTTAAGTACTGTAATAAGTTAAAAATGGAAACTGGAATCTTTCTCATTTGAGGCTTTTCGGAACAGGTTGACCAACCGCTTGTTAGGGATGGTTCAAGTATACTTGGGCCTGTACCACAGTCAGGGATGCACTAGGTAGCCTCTTAATATTTCTTTCAGCCCTACATTTCTATGATTCTATGAATGTTTAACTTGTACCATTCAAAACTTCTCTCCTCACTTTTGAGTGTTCAGCCTTGCATCTGCAGCACACAAGGGTGAGGTGAGGAGAATTACTAGTGCCTCTTTGTCCGTGCTACTTATTTCCCTCTGCATTTGCAAAGGCAGCACAAGTGCTGCACACATCCCTTTCAAACACCTGTGCAACTATTTTGGAATAAGTGAAGCAGCTCCAACAAGAGATTCCCACACCCCAATAGCCTGGGAATTAGATCATCTGCTAATTCTGAGTTGGCTCTGAATCAGGCAAATCAGAGACTTGGAGGTGGATCAAGCCAAAACTTCTGTCCCTGGTCTGCTTACACTGTTGCCCCACTTGCTCACGGTAACAACCCTCAGGGCTCCACTTTGGTAGATACCCTAAAATGTATAGGAGGATACAGTCCCTTCCACAAAAAAAACTTGCAGTGTAAGGCTCTGAAGCAGCAAACACTTGCCTAAGTGCTTAACTTGACACTTGAGTAGAGTCTCACCAAACTCACTACACATTCATTATGTTTACCTGCATCAATAGTCCCAGTCAAGTCAATTGAATTTCTTCCCTGCATGTACAAAATATTATAACTTTGGTTGCTACAGTGCTCCTATACCATCCAGATGCACTAGCATGGGCTCTTACCCATGTGGATGCTCAAGTAAAGCAATAGAAGTCCACACAGGCATAAGAGTATGTACTACCAGTTCTGGACTAAGGCCCTAATTTATGATGAGATATAATAAATGGAGGAGAAAAGAGGAAGGGAACAGTAATAAGAATGTACCAAAAAGTTGACAAGCTTTCTGCATACTGTGATGTTTCTAAATCTATTTATTTAATGTGTAAATAAGTATCAGCAGTTCTCAGTGGCCACTTGCATAACCTTGATCATGATTAATGCTAAGGGAAATGAATATAAATTAGGGTTTAGGAGCTGCCTTCTTTGAAGGAGAAATAAAATAAACTGCTATGATTTCTTTTTTCTCTTCCTTTATCTGTTCAAAATTTTTTTCAAAGAAATCAGGAAAGAATTCAGTATCTGTTGGTCAAATCCTGAAGTTTTTACTCTGGCAAAACTCCCATTATCTAGTTTTATTCATGATGAGATTCCAAGATTTGACCTTGGAGAGGGCGAGCCTGTCCTTTACACACACAAGCTGTGTCTACACGTGCACGCTACTTCGAAGTAGCGGCACTAACTTCGAAATAGCGCCCGTCGCGGCTACACGCGTTGGGCGCTATTTCGAAGTTAACTTCGACGTTAGGTGGTGAGACGTCGAAGTCGCTAACCTCATGAGGGGATCGGAATAGCGCCCTACTTCGACGTTCAACGTCGAAGTAGGGACCGTGTAGACGATCCGCGTCCCGCAACGTCGAAATTGCTGGGTCCTCCACGGCGTCCATCAGCTGGGGGGTTGAGAGATGCTCTCTCTCCAGCCCCTGCGGGGCTCTATGGTCACCGTGGGCAGCAGCCCTTAGCCCAGGGCTTCTGGCTGCTGCTGCGGCAGCTGGGGATCCATGCTGCAGGCACAGGGTCTGCAACCAGTTGTTGGCTCTGTGTATCTTGTGTTGTTTAGTGCAACTGTGTCTGGGAGGGGCCCTTTAAGGGAGCGGCTTGCTGTTGAGTCCGCCCTGTGACCCTGTCTGCAGCTGTGCCTGGCACCCTTATTTCGATGTGTGCTACTTTGGCGTGTAGACGTACCCTCGCAGCGCCTATTTCGATGTGGTGCCGCGCAACATCGAAGTTGAACATCGACGTTGCCAGCCCTGGAGGACGTGATGTTATTCATCGAAATAGCCTATTTCGATGTTGCTACATCGAAATAAGCTATTTCGATGTTGGCTTCACGTGTAGACGTAGCCACAGTGACAGGAATTACGAATATTCTGCAATCTTTTTACTAGGGCTCCGTTCCTTTGGGCCCTGAAGGTAGTATAGCCATAGACAATTGTGCATAAGGGTGTAAATCATTACCAGTCTGACCTGGTGGTACTTTACATCCATTTTGGTCTGGGGTCAGAGGCTATATAAGGAGTCAGACTATGATGAACCAGATGTTTAGTGTTTTGGTTTACATCAGAAGAAAAGGCAAGAAAGGCTGCCTTGGTCTACATGAAAAGCCTCTGTCTACAGAAGTCACTGTTGGAAGGGATTTTCTGGCAAAACTTCTGTTCACAGATTACATCTACTCATAAAAACAGATCAAAAGCGCAATCTGCTCTTGTCAACAGAGAATATCCAAACAGAACGGCTGACCAGAAGCTCTGCAAACAGGGCTGCCCTGTGAACCAGAAGCCCTGTCTATTAACAAAAGTCCCTGGAGCATCTACACAGCTGTTTTGTTGACAGAACACTGTCAAGAAAGATGCTATACCTGAACGGGGAGAGGAATAACAGTGCTGGCAGATGTGCTGGGGTTTGTTGACAAACTGTTGACATAGCACATTTTGCATGTAGACACGCTATGTTTTTTCCCAACAAAAGCCCAGTTTTGCTGGGAAAAGCTTCTTGCATAGAAGTACCCACTGGGAGAAACCTAATAAGCAGCTATGGAGTGTAGTGGATGTCTCTGAGGGTTTCACTAGGAAAAAGGTATATTCTTAATTCAGGATAACAGAATGTTAAATCCTAATGAAGACAGGGAAAGCTGTCATTTTCACACAGGTTGAGTTAAGGAGACAAGGGAAGCCATATTGCAAAATATGTCATGGTGCATTAAAAATGTTATTTCTTCTAAATACACTTATAAGTTGATTCAGTTTCCATTAACGTCAAGAGTTTTGCGTAAAGAGTTCAAAGGGAGCAGAGCCAGGCCATAAATGGTACTAAAACTAGCAGTTCCTGATAATACAGTACAGTCAACTCTTTCTTTCGCATGCCCCGATCTTCGATGACTCCTTTGCAGAAAATCTCTGTACTCTGCATGTCTGCACTTTTCCTGCAGAGAAATTGATTGCAGTGGTAGATTACAAGTAAACTTTGACCTCATTTTTTTTTTAATTCCAGAGACTACACACAATACATGTTTTATATGAGAAGATTATATTTTAAGTATACATATTTCAATTGACAAATTATGTTGTAATCCTAAATTTCAATCACAAAACATCCTTGGTATAACGTTATTAAACATAATATTAAAAAGGATTTGCAAAATACTGGAAAAGAATCAAATATTTTATTGCACGAGGGCCTGTCAAGCAATGCTTTCTTCTGACTCACGTGATTTTTTCGGTCATTTAATTTTATTTTTTATCTTATGCTTTTAGCTATCATTGAAATGTATTTGTACTCAGCACTGAAGGAATACCTTAATTTGAGGACTTGGTTGCCACTTAAGTTATCTTTGTAAATGCTTCATGGAAGCAAATTTTTCAAATATAATTTAAGGACAGTAATCATGTTTAAAATATCATTTTTCATAGATATGTCCCATCTGCTCAATACTGATAAGAAGTTCAATGAACCAAGCTATAAAAATCAATGCCATTAAATGTTTATTAATTATATAACACGTTGCTTAGATTACTGCGCACATTTCATACCACTGATGTCCGTTACAAGGCAGAGATGCAAAATCTGAAAATACATTTGAAAAATGTTCAGTCTACACATTGTGCATCTAAACTGATAAGCGTCCTGCTTATTATTTTATTTAATCTGATCCTATATTGAGAGGACAGTCTCAGTGAAGGCAACACAGATAATTTTCTTCTGGGGTGGAAAAATATCAGAGCATTTTTAAAGTCAGTGGAGCATTGTAAGTGAAGCTGCATATAAACCAGTTTCCTGCATTTTCCAAAATGATCAGTAAATTTAAGTCTCATTTCTAATTTCGATGCCCATTATTTTTAACTCCAGTAGCACCACAAACTGATTTAATCAGCCAGTGGTGCATGAGGCTTTCAGGCCAATTACATTGGCACAAGAATTGTTCATGCCTTTCTTCAAGTTTAGGCTCACAAACAGACATTTAAAAGAGATTAAGTGCATTAGGTTTTCAGGTTAACATGAATGCAGGGAGAATCATCAACTACAACCAGAAGCTAACAATATTAGAACAATGAGCTGTAGGCTAACAAAAGTGGCAGATCACAAAAGGCTTTATTAGAATGCTTAAAACACTTTACAGAGAGGTGAGTTTGGTAATACTAGAAGCAAATAGAAGTCAGACATTAAAATAAAAATCACCTTTACCTCACTGGGAAAAGAAAATGGTAGACTACTTACAAAAAATAATTTCAAGCTTAAACAACATTCACACAAGCTAAGCACCCCAAAACTGAGAAATAAAAAATGTGTGCCTGCTGGATCTAAGTGACTTTTTCAAGGTCACACAGAATTCAAGAGGAAGACCTGAAACAAAGATGTAGAATTGGTCAGAAAATGGGAATTCTTTTCTATTAAAATTCAGAATGAAAACAGAACCTTTTGTGTTATTCAGAAATTCTCTGGTGTTTTCCAGTTTTATGGTTGGAAATTCTTAACGAAAGTTTTTCCTGGGGAGGGGAGGGGCACTAGACAAATTATTCCCCTCCCTGAAGTCCCTAGACTGAAAAAAAGTATTTGTATAAGCCTGATAATTTATGAAAAATTCTTCATTTAAGATAAATGGAAAAATGTGGATGGTTTAAATAAAACTACTGTCCCTGTTCTTACCCTACAGTAACATAATGAAGTAATCAAGTATATAACATTAGGTAGGATTACCTGGTTGGTTTTTATTTGCATTAGCAGGAAGTATTGGTTGTGATTCTCCCAAGACAATGATAATAATATTGTAATGAGTTTATTCAATAAAATATATAAATTAATTATTCTGGGATAGATTTACAGGATAAACCAATAGCCACAAATTGTGGTCCATGGGACACCAGGCTACATCTACATGGCAGTCCTATTTTGAAATAAAATAGCATTTCCGGATCCCCGTAGCGCTATTGTGAAATACTGCCATTGGAGCCCATTATGTCCTACTTTGAAATAGGCATTACTCCTCAGGAAGGCTGTGTCTACACTACAAAGAAACTTTGAAAGTGGAAACATTGAAAATCAAAATCGAAATAAGGGAATTCAAAATAGTGCAGCTACACACACAAAGCATATCGCTGTACCGATCTGCTATTTTGAAAGAACCCCCCTGTGCTTCAAAAGGGAGTGTCCACACAGGAATGCGAGCTCTTTCGAAATAATCAGCCAGGAAACACCACGCACAGGGTTGCATGGACGACAAGCCCTTCTGGGTCCCACAGCCAGCAGCCCCCTTAAAAGGCCCCTCCCATACACACTCACCCTGCACACACAGAGCAGCACACAGGACTGCGTGGACCGTGCTCTGAGAACAGGGACAGAAAAGAGCAACAGCAGGTGCCCAAGACTGATGACTCCACCCACACCAGGACTCAGGTGTGGATTTCCATCCTGGGCATGGTGGATGCCGAGGGGCCCACCTACCTTCCCCCCCGGGGTCCTGCAGACTCTGGCAACAGGGCAACCCATGCTCCCCATTCCCGGTCCCCCATGGCGCCTCTGGAGCCACCTCAGCAGTGGGGACTGGTGAGAGAGGCTGGCACTGGGCCAGTGGAACGATGAAAGGTGGCTCCAGAACTTTACAATGAGAAAGCAGACATTCATGGAGCTGTGTCAATGGCTCACACCCACCCTGCAGCACATGGACACCCACATGCGGCCCATGCTCCTGGTCAAGAAGCATGTGGGGATTACCCTCTGGAAGCTGGCCACCCCCGACAGCCACCGTTCAATGGGGCACCAATTCGGGGAGGGCAAGGCGGCCATTGGAGCTGTCCTCCTGGAGGTAAGTCAGACCAGGGCCCCACACACATCCCTGGAAGGGGTGACAGGGCCCTGGGTGGGGGGCCTGCAGAGGAAGGGGAAGGGAAGGCGGGGAGGCCCTGGGTGGGGGGTCTGCAGGGGAAGGGGAGGGGGGCTCCCTGATGTGCAGGCCCCACATGTCAATGCCCTCATATCCAGAGGTGGTCCAGGCCATGAATCACACCATCCTGCAGAGGGCTGTCCATCTCAGTGACTTGGATGATGCCATAATGGGATTTGCAGCCCTCAGTTTCCCAAACTGCTTCAGCACGCTCAATGGCACCCATGTAGTTACCCACGCCCCGGACCACAGCATGGAACACTACATAACCCGCCAGGGGTACCACTCGGTGGTGCTCCAAGCGCTCGTTGATGCCCGGGACCCATTCTGTGACATTTGCGTGGGCTGGTCCAGGCAAGCCTGCGACACCCGGATACTAGGCAACTCCTGGCTGGGGCAGTGCATGGAAGAGGGCACCTACATCCCTGCCCAGGAGCTCCTTGTGGGAGACACAATGATGCCACCATGTATAGGGGCCGATGGGTTGCACCCTTTGCAGCCGTGGCAGATGTACTCCTACCTAGGGCACACCACCTCCAGCCAGGACACTTTTAACAACCACCTGAACCACGCCTGTCACACTGTAGAGCAGGCCTTTGGACACCTCAAGGGGCGCTTCCTATGCCTGAATGCATGGCTGGACGTCAGCCTGCCCAGCATCCCCTGGGTGGTCACAGCCTGATGTGCTCTGCACAATATAATGGAGGGCAAGCATGAGCGCTACATGACAGGGTGGGCTGCAGACCGCAGCCCCGGCTATGAGCAGCTGCCCATGGCTCCATGCTGCCAAGCACATCATGACGGGGTTAGGGTCCGAGAAGCCCTCCAAGAGACCTTCGAGTGGGAGCCGCACTGACCTCCACCTGGCACTCTGGATCACACCCCCACCCTGCAGCGCAGCCCCTCCCCCTTGACACACACAGGGGAAACTGGGGTGCACAACAAAGGGTTTAATAACTGGGAGCCAACAATACACATTTAAATGATCAGAACTGGAAAAATAATGGTGAGGGGTCTTGCTAACCAGGAGCTAAATATGGGGGAGAAGGGGGGAGAACTATATACAAAGCAGTGAGGGCACACCCTTGTAGCTGGGGCCACAGGCATGGGCGAGCCTAGTCCCCCCAGGGGGATGGAGGGGCAAGACCCTCGGTGGGTATGGGGGCCGCTTCTGCCCTGGATGTGGGGTCCCTGTTCGGGCTGGGAGGGGGCTGGCAGGATGAGGGGATAGGATTGGGCAGGGGCTAGGGGAAGGGTTGGGCTGGGTGATGCAGAGGGGGATGGGGTGCTGGGGGTGGCTGGGGGGGCAGAGCTTCCTACTGGCTCACACTGGCAATCAGCCAGTGACCCAGGGTTAGCCAGGTGGATGGGGCGAGGGTGGGTGGGATAGGGATGGTGAATTCGGGGGCAGCAGGAGCAGGTTCGGGGGCAGCAGGAGTAGGTTCGGGACCAGCAGGAGTGGGTTTGGGGGTGGCAGGAGGGGGACAAAGGTAGCAGGGTGGCAGTGGGGGGTGGGCAGGGGAGGCCAACCATCTGCGGGCCGCAGCCACCTCGGCCCAGTCTTCCCTCCACCAGGCCCTGTCCTCCCACTCCATTTGCAGCCACTCCTGGAGCATGGCCGTCTGCTCTCGGATGGCTGCAGTGTGAGCCTCTGCTGCCTCCTGGGGATCATAACGCCCGCGCTGTCGGGCCTTCTGGAGCTGGGCGGGCAGCAGCCTGGGCACAGGAGAGGAGGGTTTCCCGGCTCCATCAGATGGCGGTGCGGCTGTTCTGACAGCTGACACAGTGCTGATCCAGCCCTCAGAGGATGATGCTGTGGAGACTCAAGGGGGAGAGAGGCCACCCATCAGTGCTGTTGCCGGGACCTGGGGGCTCCACCTGCACCACCCCTGCCATCCCGTGACCATTCCCTCAGATGGTGCCTCCTCTGCCGACCCTCCATTGTGGCTCCCATGTGCTCACTGGGACCACATCTGTGGGGTAACCGCTGGCTGCAGTCCAGCTCCCGCATCCCTTCCTGGTCAGGAGGGTTGGAATGCTGTCCATGGGCATGGGTACTGGAGCATGGGTACTAGATGGCTCCGCACCTGGATCTGGGATGGGGTGGTGGAACGTGGGACAGGTCCCCCCTCTCCCCTCCGGCCCACCCTATATCCACCCGTTACCTACCTGGGGCTCCAGAGAACAGGTCCAGGGATACTGGCCTAGGTAGAGGCAGAGGAACTGACAGCGATTACGAGGGGCCCCCCTACTCCAAGTCACTCCCTGGCTCCACTGGTGTGGTCTGGCTCAATGGTCCCGGATGGTCATGTGGGTCCATCTCCCTGTTGGTGTCAGGGCCAGATGTATCAACCACTGCTGCCGGCTCAGGGGCATCCTTTGGGCCAAGGAGCTGTTCCAGTGCCCAGTAATGTGGGCACCTCAGGGTAGCCTCTGCCCCCAGTTGCCTGTGGGCACCCCTGGCCCAGCTATAGGCCTGCCTCAGCTCCTTCACCTTTGATTGGATCTGTACACTGGGGGTGTCCCTGCCTCTGCAGTCCCACTGACAGCCGCTCAAAGGCTGGTGCATTGTGGGGCTGCACCTCCTCCACCGTCCAGAGGCCAAGGAGATCTTTAACCTTGGCCTCTGTCCAGGAGGGCCCCCTCCTCTTCTGGCCCTGGCTCTCCTCCGGTGACCCCTCGGGCTGGGAGGTGGGGGCCTCCTGGGGGTTTCTGGAGCGTGGGGGGCTTGCCATCCAGCTGGTGGTCTGTGTGGCACGTCTGTCCGGGCTGCTGGAGTTTTTGCCAGGCAGAGCTCATGCTCCTGAGTCCCTGGGCAAGCTCTCAGCTTCCTTCACGGGGTTTCCGGGGCCATGTGGCTTTAAGGGGCTGCCCCCTGGGACCATAGAGCACTGCTGGGGGCTTACTAGGGCATTTCCATGCTCCCTGAGACCACCACAATGGCAGACACACTATTTCAAAATAGTGGGCCTGAAGTATCTAAACATGCTCTATTTTGAAATTTGGTTTTGAAAGGGGCCAGTCTTCCTGAACTCGGATGGGAAAAGTGGTTTCAAAATCCATGCCTCTTTTTGCTGAAAACAATTTTGAAAGAGGCCGTTGTGCATGTAGACACTCCACAGCGTCTTTTGAAATTCGACCTCCTTTCGAAATTGCTTTCCAAACATGAGGCTAGTGTAGATGCGCCCAAAATGATGTTTATAGAATCATAGAACCTTAGAATACTAGGACTGGAAAGGACATTGAGACGTCATCAAGTCCAGCCACCTGCACTCATGGCAGGACCAAGTACTGTCTAGACAATCCCTGATAGACATTTATCTAACTTGTTCTTAAATATCTCCAGAGATGGAGATTCCACAACCTCCTTAGGCAATTTATTCCAGTGTTTGACCACCCTGACAGTTAGGAACTTTTTTCCTAATGTCCAACCTAAACCTCCCTCGATGCAGTTTAAGCCCATTACTTCTTGTTCTGTCCTCAGAGGCCAAGACGAACAAGTTTTCTCCCTCTCCCTTATGACACCCTTTCAGATACCTGACAATTCCTATCATGCCCCCCCTTAATATTCTTTTTTCCAAAGTAAACAAGCCCAATTCTTTCAGCCTTTCTTCATAGGTCACGTTCTCTAGACCTTTGATCATTCTTGTTGCTCTTTTCTGGACCCTTTCCAATTTCTCCACATCTTTCTTGAAATGCGGAGCCCAGAACTGGACGCCATGCTCCAACTGAGGCCTAACCAGCTCAGAGTAGAGAGGAAATGTGACTTCTTGGGTGCGTCTACACTTGCATTCCTCTTTCAAAAGAGGTACGCAAATGAAGGAAATCAGAAATGAAAATGAGGTATATATTTGCATATTCAGCACCTCATTTGCATACTCTTATTTCAAAAGAGCTTCTTTCAAAAGATGAAAACCAGTGTAGACAGTGTTCTTTCAAAAGTAAACCAAAGTAAACCCCATCTTCGAAAGAATCCTTCTTCCCATTAAATAAAGGGAAGTAGGATTCTTTCAAAGTTGGGGCTTACTTTCAGAAGAGCAGCGTCTACTGGTTTTCTTCTTTTGAAAGAAGATCTTTCAAAATAAGATATGCAAATGAGGTGCCAAATATGCACTTCAGTTGCATTTTCAGTTTCCCACATTTGCATACCTCTTTTGAAAGAGGAATGAAAGTGTAGACGCACCCCGGCTACGTCTACATGGCTGCGTCTACACATGCACGCTACTTCGAAGTAGCGGCACCAACTTCGAAATAGCGCCCGTCGCGTCTACACGCGTCAGGCGCTATTTCGAAGTTAACTTCAACGTTAGGTGGCGAGACATCGAAGTCGCTAACCTCATGAGGAGATAGGAATAGCGCCCTACTTCGACGTTCAACGTCGAAGTAGGGACCGTGTAGACGATCCGCGTCCCGCAACGTCGAAATTGCTGGGTCCTCCACGGCGTCCATCAGCTGGGGGGTTGAGAGATGCTCTCTCTCCAGCCCCTGCGGGGCTCTATGGTCACCGTGGGCAGCAGCCCTTAGCCCAGGGCTTCTGGCTGCTTCTGCGGCAGCTGGGGATCTATGCTGCAGGCACAGGGTCTGCAACCAGTTGTCAGCTCTGTGGATCTTGTGTTGTTTAGTGCAACTGTGTCTGGGAGGGGCCCTTTAAGGGAGCGGCTTGCTGTTGAGTCCGCCCTGTGACCCTGTCTGCAGCTGTGCCTGGCATCCCTATTTCGATGTGTGCTACTTTGGCGTGTAGACATTCCCTCGCTGCGCCTATTTCGATGTTGGGCTGAGCAACGTCGAAGTTGAACATCGACGTTGCCGGCCCTGGAGGACGTGTAGACGTTATTCATCGAAATAGCCTATTGCGATGTCGCAACATCGAAATAAGCTATTTCGATGTTGACTGCACGTGTAGACGTAGCCCATGTGAACGCTACATCGAAATAAGCTATTTCGATGAATAACGTCTACATGTCATCCAGGGCTGGTGCCGTCGATGTTCAACGTCGACGTTGGGCAGCACCACATTGAAATAGGCGCTGCGAGGGAACGTCTACACACCAAAGTAGCACACATCGAAATACGGGTGCCAGGAACAGCTGCAGACAGGGTCACAGGGCGGACTAGCGCTTCCGGGGCAACAGCTAGCCGCTCCCTTAAAGGGCCCCACCCAGACACACGTAGCCTGCACAGCACACGGTCTGCAGAGCCATAGGCACGCACACCTCGAGTGACGCAGTCATGGACCCCCAGCAGCAGCAGCAGCAGCAGCAGCAGCAGCAGCAGCAGCCAGAGGTCCACACAGCCGCCCTGACAGGAGCAGTGCTTGCCCTGCTCAATGCCATGCAGGAGGCAGCTGAGCACCTCCTTGCCAGAGAGGAGGAGCTGCCCACAGGGGAGGAGGACTCAACCCCCAACCCTGCAGCACCCCGCCGGCCCCCCCGCCGCACATGCTGCCAGCTGTGGAGCTACCCCACCAGCACCGACTGGTGGGAGCAACTGGTGCTCGGAGAGTGGGACGACGGCTGCTGGCTCCAGAACTTTCGCATGAGCCGGCAGACATTTCTGGAGCTATGCCAGTGGCTCACCCCCGCACTCAGGCACCAGGACACCGTCATGTGGTGTGCCCTCAGCATGGAGAAACGGGTCGGCATCGCTGTCTGGAAGCTGGCCACTCCAGACAGCTACCGATCCGTGGGCCAGCAGTTTGGCGTTGGCAAGGCCACCGTCGGGGCTGTCCCCATGGAGGTAAGAGGACCCACGGGGGGAGGGGGAGGCAGCCCTGGCAGGGGAGGGGGGCCTTAAAGGGCCTCTCCCAGACACACTCAGCCTGCACAGCACGTGGTCTGCAGAGCCATAGGCACGCACACCTCAAGCGACGCAGTCATGGACCCCCAGCAGCAGTAGCAGCAGCAGCAGCAGCAGCCAGAGGTCCACCCAGCCACCTCTGTAGGAGCAGTGCTCGCCCTGCTCCATGCCATGCAGGAGGCAGCTGAACACATCCTTGCCACAGAGGAGGAGCTGCCTGCAGGGGAGGAGGAAACAACCCCCAACCCTGCAGCACCCCCCCCCCCGGCCTCATATGCCGCCAGCTGTGAAGCTACCCCACGAGCACCGACTGGTGGGAGCGGCTGGTGCTTGGAGAGTGGGACGATGACCGCTGGCTCCAGAACTTTCGGATGAGCCAGCAGACATTTCTGGAGCTATGCCAATGGCTCACCCCGCACTGAGGCACCAGGACACCTTCATGCGGCGTGCCCTCAGTGTGGAGAAATGGGTCGGCATCGCTGTCTGGAAGCTGGCCACTCCAGACAGCTACCGATCCGTGGGCCAGCAGTTTGGCGTTGGCAAGGCCACCGTCGGGGCTGTCCTCATGGAGGTAAGAGGACCCACGGGGGGAGGGGGAGGCAGCCCTGGCAGGGGAGGGGGGCCCTGGCAGGGGAGGGCCACACACACCCTGCACACCCCTCATTGGTGCTCTACCATTCTGTGGTCCTCCAGGCCTTTGTGGACAGCCGGGGCTGTTTCCTGGACATTTATGTGGGCTGGCCTGGCAGCACCTATGACGCCTGGGTATTCTGGAACTCGGGCCTGTGCCGCCGGCTGGAGGCGGGGACCTACATCCCCCAGCGGGAGATCCCTGTGGGGGACACCACCATGCCCCTCTGCATCATTGCAGATGCGGCATACCCCCTCCGGCCCTGGCTCATGCACCCTTACACGGGCCATCTGTCAGCCAGCCAGTAGCACTTCAACATGTGCCTGAACCATGCACGCCAGGTGGTGGAGCGCACATTTGGGTGCCTCAAAGGGCGCTGGAGGTGTCTCCTCACCCGCCTTGATGCGGGCCCCACCAACATCCCCCAGATTGTGGACACGTGCAGCACCCTCCACGACCTCGTCAAGAGCAAGGGGGAGGCCTTCTTTCAGGGCTGGGCTGTGGAAGCTGGCAGGGCCAATGTGCAGCCATCCACCTCCCCCAGTCGCCAGGTGGACCCCGAAGGGACCCAGGTCCGGGAGGCTCTGCGGGCACATTTCGATGAGGCCGCGGGGTGAACACTGGCAGGCCCCCACTGCACCCCCCCCATCCTCCGCAACACTCCCTGCCCCTACACCCACACCACAGAGCACCCAAGAGCACACCCCCCCTACTTTTCTTGCAAATAAAAGCAGACATGTGTTTGTCAAACCAGATATATGTTGAACTCTCATTATTAGTATCCTAACTAACTATTTACAAGCCAAATAAATATTACATATATATATATATATATATATATATATATATATATATATATATATATATTATAAGTCAGATAAGATGAAAGAAAAAAAGGGAAAGACAAGGAAGAGGAGAACTATGTACATGGGGGGGCAGGTGTCAGCATAACAACATCATAACAACAGGGGGCTAATAGAAACTATTTACAAAAGAAGATAAAACTGAAGGGGATATATACAAAGGGGGAGGGGGGGCCATATCCTGGGCCCCACATCCCCTAATGTCCAGCATTGGGGGTGGGCAGCCGCAACCCACGCCTCGGCCTCAGCCCTGGCCAGGGCTGGCTGGGGGCCGGGTGGACCGGGAGATAAGGCCGGCGGGTGTCAGCTGGCCCCAGGTCCCCCTTGGCGGAAGGGCCCTCGGTGGTGGGTGGTGGTGCGATGGCGGATGGAGCAGTGGGTGCAGCAGCAGGTGGAGAGGCGGGTGGAGCAGGCAGGGCAGGCAGAGCGGCAGCTGGCATGGCATGGGGGGGCCAGGTAGTCCGCAATATGCTCGAATGTCCGCATAAAGGCCCCCCATGCCTCCAGGCGCCAGGCCAGCTCCCGCTCCTGAAGTTGAAGGGGCCGCTCCTCCACCTGCAGGCGCTGCTCGGTGACCTCCAGCTGCCAATGGTGGATCTCCAGCATCTGGGGGTCCGTCGCCATCCAGGAGTGGGGCTGGCTCTGCCGTCGTCCCCGCCGTGGGCCTGGTTGGTGCTCCGCAGAGGTGCTGGCCTGGAGTGATGGCCCCGGTGGGCTGTCTGGGACCACTGACACCTCACCAGCGCTCTCCGGTCCTTCCAATGGTGCAGCTGCGGAACACGGGGTGGAAGAAGAGTGGAGACAGATGTTAGTGTGGGCCCCGAGCCGTGGCCCTTGTCCCCCCACCCCTCTGCTGCAGGTTCCCCATCCCTGTCCCCGGGAGATGCTGCTGCTGATGATGATGGGTGTGCCACCCCCTCCCCCCGGGGGACCCTAGGTTCCGCTCTCCCCATTCCCAGGGATGGGGCATGGCACTGTCCTGCTGGGGGGGCAGGGGCTGATGCACTCCTGTGAGGGACATGCCACTGCTGTCCTTGGGGCCATGGTCATCTGGGCATGTGGAGGGCCCTGGTCATATCTGTTACCCCCGCCCCCCAACCCCGGGGGTGTGCACCATGGGTGGTACATACCTGATGGTCCGCTCCCATGGTCGGGGGACACCCGGTGGGTGGACGCCCTGCTGGAGCTCCCTGATGGCAGGATGATGTGCAGCCCCCCATCGCTGGAGGAGGACTCCCCCTCCTCCTCCTCCTCCGGCGTCCCAGGGGTGGGCTCCTGAGGGGGGCCCCCAGGGTGCGGGACTTACCTCCGGGGCGGACTCCACCTCTGGGGCATTCTGGGGCTCATCGGCCGAGGTATCAAGAGTGGCCAGAGGGGAGGAGGTGTGCCAGGGGCCCAGGATGTCCCTGAGCTCCCTGTAAAAGGGGCAAGTGACGGGGGCGGCCCCAGATCGGCCGGCTGCATCCTGGGCCCGGGAGTAACCCTGCCGCAGCTCCTTCACTTTACTGTGGACATGATCCGGAGTGTGGGCAGGGTGACCCCGGGCAGCCAGGCCCTCAGCCAGCTGAGTGAACGCATCCACATTCCGCCTCTTGCTCCCCATTACCTGGAGCACGTCCTCCTCACTCCAGAGCCCCAGCAGGTCCCAAAGCTCGGTCTCCGTCCAGGAGGGGCCCCGCTGCCGCTTCCCAGCCTGGCTGCCGGTCTGGGAGCCCTGGCTCCCCTTGGGGGGGTGCCCTGGGGGCGCTTAGGGGGCTGGCGGGCGGCCATCACAGCGCTGGGGGATTGATGTGGCTGCTCAGAGACATGCAGGCTGGCCACGTGGCTGGGCTGCCTCCTGCATGCTCTCTCAGCTTCCTGCACAGGAAGGCAGGGGGCGGGGAGCTTTAAGGGGCCGCTGCATGCGGCGACCATCAAGCTCAGGGGCTGGAGAGAGTGTCTCTCAACCCCTCAGCTGATGGCCACCATGGCGGACCCCACTATTTCGATGTTGTGGGACGCGCAACGACTACACGTTCCCTACTTCGATGTTGAATGTCAAAGTAGGGCGCAATTCCCATCTCCTGATGGGGATAGCGACATCAACATCTCGCCGCCTTACGTTGGTGTCAACTTCGAAATAGCGCCCGCCATGTGTACCTGTGATGGGCGCTATTTCGAAGTTGGCGCCGCTACTTTGAAGTAGCCGGCAAGTGTAGACGCAGCCCCCTTGTGTCTTGCTCACAGCACTCCTGTTAATACATCACAGAATCATGTTTGCTATTTTGCAACAGCATCACACTGTTGACTTATATTCAGCTAGTTCACCAGAACTGAAATAACATGTGCTAATTTGAATTCATTTTGAAATAGTATGTGCATCCTTTAGACACTGCCAAATTATTTCTAAATAAATGCTGTTATTTTGAGATAACTGGGCCGTGTAGACATAGCCCCAGTGATCCACTGAGCACCTGCTATTTATAAGATCTGGCTGACCACATGATCTTAACACTCCTTACTTCCAGCTGCTAAATCACATCAAGAGAAGTTAAAAATGCATTGCTAGTTAATTAAGGACTTTTCCACACAAACAACTTCTATAGATGACATAAAAATGTTACTGAATCATCCACAAGAGTGAAGTGGACCCATATGGTCGCAAATGGCAAAAGGTATGCCTCAGATAAACCTCTGCATTAAGAGAATCTTTGTAGCAGAAAACAAAGTACAATCTTTGTAGTAGAAAAAATGGCATTTGAAGACTTGACATGCACTATGCAGCAGCCATAGTTTGGTATAAGTTGCCAATCATGCAGCTGTGGGTCTATGGGACACATCCTTACTTGTCAGTCTGTGCACTTCAGATCTTATCTGAGCTGCTTCTGCTCGCATTAGTCTGTTTCACTGGGACATGAATTAAACACACATATTCTCCCCTGAATGCAAGCACTGAAAGCTACTGTATCCAGTAAAAGGAGTTCAGGTATCAAAGACAAAGTTATAAAATAATATGTAGAACAGACACACAAAGGTAGAAACCTGATTTGGTTCCTTTCCTAGAAAACATTTATTAATTGCTTATGCTCCCACCATACTGAGCCACAGAATTCCTGTGCCCTGATTCCAAACCCAGAAACACAATGCAGCACAAAACAAACTCTAGTAGATCACTTCACACCTATTGCCTAGAGCAACGTACAACAGATGGATGTTTTGAGGATAGTAGGAGATTAACCTCACGCTAAGTTCTCAGAAATGCTGTCAGTGCCATCAGTTAATCTTCCCGAGAAGCCACATTACTACTGCTCCTTCTCTCTGTCTTCTCTCTGGTGCTCACTCACTCACCTCCTGATCCCAGCATGTCAAAAAATGTAGTATCATCCAGGGTTTTTTCCATGGTTGAATTTCCCGAGTTCATTGACACTAAGGTTTCAGAGCTGTATCCTCATATAAAAAAGTCCATCTGAACTTTGTAATAGTGCTTCTTAAAGGCATCTGCTACTTTCCAGGATCATGCCTAATTTCTTTAGATCATCATCAGGATGGGTAACAGAGGGAGAAAGGTTGATGTTGAGCTCATTTTCTCACTTAGCACTGGCAGGTAAAGCTGGAGAATCAAAAACACCCTTGATATAGCCTAATTAATTTCAGTGGAGTTATGCCAGGGATGATGTGGGACCAATCATGTTTAGAGGAGTCAAAAGCAAACCACTTAAAAATAACACTCACCTTGTTATATAACACCTTTTCTCTCAAAGCTGTCTACAAAAGAGGTCACTGTTCCTAATTCACATAAAAATATCAGTGCACAAGGAAGGATGTGATATGCCCAAGGTCATCCAGCAAGTCAGTGGCAGAGCAAGGAATTAAAGCCAGGTCTTCTGAGGCCCGTGTCAATATCCTCTCTACTAGACTGCCTCTCTTTAGCTAACCACTTGAGTTATGCTAGACAGTTCTGCCAAGCAAAACATTTTACAAAACAAAAAAGCAATCAAGTAGCACTTTAAAGACTAACAAAATAATTAATTAGGTGAGCTTTTGTGGGACAGACCCACTTCTTCAGACCATAGCCATACCAGAACAGACTCAATATTTAAGGTACAAAGAACCAAAAATAGTAATCAAGGTGGACAAACCAGAAAAAAACATTATCAAGGTGAACAAATCAGAGAGTAGAGGGACAGAAGTGTGGGGGAGTTAAGAACTGGAGTAAGCCAAGTATGCAAACGAACCCCTGTAATGTCCCAGAAAATTCCCATCCCAGGTCAAACCACATGTTAATGTGTCAAATTTGAATATAAAAGAGAGTTCAAAAGCCTCCCTGCCTACCGTCTTCTGCCCATCTACTCTCTGATTTCCTCATCGTGATAATTTTTTTCTGATTTGTCCACCTTGATTACTATTTTTGGTTCTCTGTGCCTTAGATATTGAGTCTGTTCTGGTATGGCTATGGTCTGAAGAAGTGGGTCTGTCCCACAAATACTCACCTGATAAATTATTTTGTTAGTCTTTAAAGTGCTACTTGACAGCTTTTTTGTTTTGATAGTATATTGACTAGCAGGTTTTCTCTCTGTTACTACAAAACATTTTACGTTTTACTACATTAAAAAGTGCAAACAAACAAACAAACAAACAAAGGCAATATCTTTATCCTTTGAAGCTTGGGAGTTTCTGAAGTGTAAATATTTTTACAGAATTTCATTCAAGCAGGCATCCCCTCCGAATATGGATTCTAGACAGAATTCACCAGTTTTATTTGCAGGTTTAGGTTTTAAAAAAGCCAGCATAAATTTCACCTACGCTCCAAAGTAAAAGAACTGCGCCAGGCGTATGCCCGGGCCAGCGACCAGGTCGGATGCTCCGGGGCAGGACCAGCCATGTGCTCCTTCTACAGGGAGCTACAGAGCATCCTGGGGCCCCAGGAGAGTTCACCCCCATGTGGCTTTCCTGGACACCTCTGGGGAGGAGCTGCAGCCAGAGGAGGAGGAGGAGCAGCCCGGATTGGGGACCCAGGAGAGCGAGGGGACCACAGACTGGTCGAGCAAGCAGGGGGGGCTGACCATAGTGATCCCCTCCCGCTCCTCCAGCCGGGCGACCAAGGGCCGGACATCTCTGGACGTTGCTGGGGGACCCTCAGGTACATCCAGGGAGGGGAGCACACCTACTCCACAGGGTGGGGGCAATGCAATGGCTAGGTGCCCGCACACGGAACCGGTGGTCCCGGGCTGCACACAGGCCAGCCCCCATTGATGCAGCACCCTGCGGTGCCACACCAGCGAGGCCCAGCACCCACCCCCAGTGGACAGTGACATAAGCCACACAGGGTTCGTGGCTGGTCGGTGCCGGACGGCGCCCGGGGCCTGTGTACCGCAGGCCGGAAAGGGCCACCTACGGGAGAGACCCCTGGAATCACACCCAGGCTGAGAGGCCCAGTCCTGGGGGGGGCCGGTCAGTGCTCCCTGGAGGGGTCAGTGTCCCTTGGGGGGGTGGGGGCGGGGGTCCCATGGGGTGGGCTCAGGCGGGTAGGCCACAGCCAGGTCCCCTCTGTCTGGGGCACACTACTGATATGCTCTCCTCCTCTCCACACAGCCGCACCATCTGTGGGCCAGGAGACCCCCATGCCATCCCTCTTCCCAGAGAGCCCACCTGCAGCCATCAGAGGTGTCTGGACTCCACCCCAGGCAGAACGCCATTGGGGCCATGGCTGGAAGGCCCCCTGAAGGGCCGAGGAAGACCCAGCCACCCAGCGCCAGGCCAAGGTGGCCGAGGAGCACCTCCAGCTCTCCCGGGCTGACGTGGAGTGGTGGAGGGCGGCCTGGGACAGACTGCTGGACACTCTTGAGGGCATTGGCCACGCTGTGCGGGAGCACACAGCCACTATGACCTGCCTCCTGGCCCCCCGGCATCTGCCCCTCCTGGCCCTGCCTCCTCTGCCCCCACCAAGCCTGCTCCCTCTGCCCCCACTGAGCCTGCCCCCTTTGCCCCCACCAGGCCCACCCGCTGGCAATATTTGCCAGTGGTACCGGCACCCTCTCCCCACTGCTGGGGACCGTGCACCCGGGGGGGCAGGGGCTCCAGGGGCTGACGGGGTTCACAGCCCACCACCCCTGCCCCGGAATGAGCATCTTGCCCCGCTCCAAGTTAGGTTCCCCTGTCCCCCTCCGAGTTAGGTTTCCCCCACCCACCTCCAAGTTAGGTTTACCCCTGTACATATTATTCCAAACACCCAAGTTATATAACCTTTTCTTTATTATTCACCACTCTGTGCTGGGGTCCTCGGTGGCTGGTGGGTGGTGGATGTGTGGGTGCGGTGCTGGTGGGGGTGGGGGTGGGGATGGCAGGGATGGTGGGTGACGGATGTGTGTGGGATGTGGGATGTGGGCGTGCGTGTGGGTCAGAGCTGGCCATGGGCAAAGGCCTGCCTGAGGGCCTCTGGAATGCAGTGGCCATCCCGGTGGGCCTGGTGGATGGGGGTGGCATCCAGCTGCTCATAGACAGAGCCAGCCGGAGGGCCCCCCCCCGGGGACAGAGGCATCCCCCTTTCCCTCCACAATGTTGTGGAGGATGCAACAGGCGCCCACCACCTGGGGCACGTTGGAGACCCCGAACTCCAGCCGGGTGAGGAGGCACCTCCAGCGCCGCTTTAGACACCCGAAGGCCCGCTCACCACGTTGTGGGCATGGTTGAGGCGCTCACTGAACGCCTCCTGGGTGGGGTCAAGGTGTCCCGTGTAGGGCCTGATGAGCCACGGCTGCGGGGGTACGCCACTTCTGCCACCATGCAGAGCAGCAGGGTGACATCCTCTGCCACGGGAATCTCCCTCTGGGGGATGAAGGTGCCGGACCCCATGCAGTGGCAGAGGCTGGAGTTCCGGAAGACCTGGGCATCGTGGGTGCGGCCGGCCCAACCCACGTAGAGGTTGGTGAACTGGCCCCTCGCGCCCACCAGGGCCTGCAGCACCACCGACTGGTAGCCCTTCCTGTTCATGTACTGGCCGGCGCTGTGTGGTGGGGCGCAGATGGGGATATGTGTGCCGTCCAAAGCGCAGATGCAGTTTGGGAAGCCCAGGTCCTGGAAGCCGGTGATGGTGTTGTCCACATCCACCAGGCAGATGACCCTATGGAGCAGCATCGTGTTGATGGCCCTGACAACCTGCAGAGGGGGAAGGGGGACATGTGTTCTAGTGCGGGTGTGGCGGCCATTGCCCCCTGCCTCGGGCCCATTCTGCCCCCCTCCCGTCCGGCCCCTGGCCCGTGCAGCCCCCACCCCATCCAGCCCCTTGCAGGGGAGGGTTCCCCTTGTACCAGTCCCCCCCACCCTCCCAGCCCCGCCTTACATCCATAAGTACAGTCCTGACGGTGGCCTTGCCCACTCCAAACTGCTGTCCCATGGAGCGACAGGAGTCCAGGGTGGCCAGCTTCCAGATGTCAGTCATGACCCGTTTCTCCAGGGTGAGGGCTAGCCGCATGCAGGTGTCGTAGTGCCGGAGTGCAGGGGGCGAGCCAGTGGCAGATCTCCTGAAAGGTCTGCCTCAATATGTGGAAATTCCGCAGCCACCTTTCCTCACCCCACTCCCCCAGCACCAGGTGCTCCCACCAGTCAGTGCTGCTGGGGTGGATCCAGAGGAGTTGGGGCACCCGGGGGGTGCCCAGAGGTGCCCCGGTGGGGGGAGCCCTGTGGCCCCGGGGGGACCTTGCAGCCACCCGATGAGCTCGGGTGCAGCTGCGGTGAGGGTGCACAGCACTGCCAGCAGGGCTTCCATGATGAGGGCATCCTCCTGCAGGAGCTGTCACTGGGCCTCCATGGTGGGCACGAGTGGGTTCTGCTGGGCTGGGACAGGCTGGGCAGCACTTGGCTCGTGCAGAGGGGAGGGCGGAGGGAGGGACCCTTTAAAGGAGGCAGCTGGCTGTGGCCCTGGAAAGGCTTGTCGGCCATGGGACCCCGTCCGCGGCGTTTCCTGCTTCCCTTCTTTCGAAAGAGAGCTTGGAGCCATGTGGACGCTCTCTTTCAAAAGACCTTGACAGCACTTCAAAAGAGCAGATCAAAACGCCGATCTGAAAAATGGCGGCAGGTGCTCTCTTTCTATGGCCACTTTTTCGAAAGCCGAACTTCGATTTTTGCCCTTTCGAAAGGTCGCTTACGTGTAGACACAGCTACTGGGCACATCTACACTTGCATTCCTCTTTCAAAAGAAGTATGCAAATGAAGGAAATCAAAAATGCAAATGAGGCACATATTTGCATATTTGTCACCTAATTTGCATATTCTTATTTCAAAAGAGCTTCTTTTGAAAGAAGAAATCCAATGCACGCACTGCTCCTTCAAAAGCAAACCCCATCTTTGAAAGAATCCTTCTTCCCTTTATTTATATGCATTTTTTATTTCCTTTATTTGCATACCTCTTTCGAAGGAGGAAAGCAAGTGTAGATCCACCCTCTGTGTCCCACTTTTTCAAAAGAATGGGATCCGCCATGGCAGCAGTAAGCTGTTAGGTGGAGATGTGCTGCCCAGCCTCTGTGGGGCTCTATGGTCTGTGTGTGCAGCGTCTCTTAAAGCTGCATGGACCAAGGAACCCCGTTGCAGGAAGCTGAGAGTGTGCAGGCAGTAGCCACCACATGTGGTGCCCCTGCACGCCCCAGTGCGACCTTCAGCAGCCCCCAGAGAGCGATGGCCGCCAGCCACCCACAAGAGGAGCCCCAAGCCCCCCCCCCCCAAGTGCACCCAGGGCTCCCAAGTGTCCAGGTGGGGAGGAAGAGCGCCCCCCTCCTGGACCAACCACAACCTACAGGACCTGCTGAGGCTCTGTCAGGAGGAGGAGCTGCCCTGAGTCGTTGGGAGCAAGTGCCAGAATGCGGTCACCTTTGCCCGGCTGGCTGAGGGCCTGACTACCCAGGGTCACCCTACCCGCACTCCTGACCAGGTCAGGGGTAAGCTGAAGGAGTTGTGGCACGGTTATGCCCGGGCTCAGGACTCGGCCAGCCATTCAGGGGCTGCCCTCACTGCCTGCCCCTATTACAGGGAGCTCAGGAGCAGCCTGGGCCTCCAGGACATCTCCTCCCTCCAGCTCTCCTGGACACCTCAGCTGAGGAGGCCCAGACAGGAGAGGAGTAGGAGCCAGGGCCAGAGGACAGCCCCAGACCACCAGCACCAGAGATGGAGCCAGCCTCAGCTGGGGACTGGTCCAGCGAGGATGGGGAGCTGGTCTTAGATCTCTTCCACACCTCTAGCTGGGCATTGTCCAGATGGCCATCCCCTGACTTCGGTGGTGGACCCACAGGTACGTACCCAACAGGCAACACACCTTGGATCATGGGGTGGGAGCACCATACACGACTGGGGCCACCACCAGCACTAGGATGGGCCCAGTTGCAGTGGAGCCAGAAACGGAGGACCCGCACCTTGTTGCCTCCATCTGGCCAAGATGAAGCTGCCCGAGTGCTCCATTTTGAGCAGGGGGAGTTTGCCTGGCACCGGGCAGCTTGAGGGAGAGTTCCTGGCCACATTCTAGGACATCACAGCCACCTACAGGGAGCTCCTGGCCCGGCTGCCCTGTCTGCTGCCCCTCCTTCCATGGTCCCACCCACCAATTCCCCAGGAGAGGACCCCACTGGCCTGTACTGCTGGCCCGAAGCCAATCCCTGGCCCTACCTCCCCATACACCCACCCTCTCCCAGCCCTGCCAGGGCCCCCAGATGAGGTGGGGGGCAAGGGACCTGGAACCAGCATGCGTCATGCCCCTCCACCCCTGCCCCGGAGTGATGGCCCACCATGTGGGCCACCTAGCTCCCCCTCCCCCTGTAAATAGTTAGTGCCCCTTCCTGTAAGTAGTTAGCTGGTCTATTATGTTAGCAATAAGTATTACACACACACCAGTTTATATTTCAAAAAGCCATGTCTGCTGTGCACTGGGTGGGGTGGGAGCGTGAAGGAGGTGGATGGGAGTGTGCAGGAGGTTGGGAGAAGTGTGTGGGAGGCCTACCAGGGGTGGCGGTCACTGGGGACCCTGGTCAAAGTACTGGTGCAGGGCCTTCTAGATGTGGATCCCATCACGGTGTACCTGATGGGCCTGGCAATTACAGATGGCAGCTGGCTGGGGGTAGCCTGGGCCAGCCTTGGGCGCCCACCCCTGGACAAAGGCCTCCCCCTTATTCTCCACGATATGGTGGAGTGTGCAGCAGGGGCCCATGACCTGGGGAACACTGAAGACACCCACGTCCAGGCAAGTGAGGAGACAGCACCACACCCCCTTCAGACGGCCAAAGTTGTGCTCAACCATCTGGCAGGCATGGCTGATCTGTATGTTAAACCGCTCCTGGCTGGGGGTGGGGTAGCCCATACAGGGCCGCATGAGCCAAGGCAGGAGCTAGTATGCAGCATCGCTCAGCAGACAGAGGGGCACAGAAGGGCTTGGCCACCCTGCGACCCCATCCGCAGTTTTCCTGGCCCTTTCTTTTGAAAGAGGCCATTGGTGAGTTTAGATGTTCTCGTTCCACATCCTGAACGGCCCCTTTTGACGTGGTGTGTGGCCCTTTCAACGGCGCTCATCAACAGTTCCAGCCCTGGCCTGAGTGTAGAAGCTCCCCTTCGAAAGGTCATCTTTCAACCACTCTCTTTCGAAAGGCACCCTTTCAAAAGAGTGCTTTAGTGTAGACGTAGCTTAGATGTTTCAGCGTTATTTTTTTTTCTTGAACATGCAATGCTAATGATCAGGCCATTGCTAGTTACAAAGATAAATAGCTGTCTGCGTTAATTGCAGTTTTATATGCTTAGGTTCTAATTACACCAGCCCAACAAGAAGTTAATGAGAAAAGAGGAAGACAGGTCTGTTTTTCTCCCCCTTTCACTTCATTCTTGTACAGGGGTCTGGCACAACTGATGAACACAAGGGCTCTCTGAGCACACGGTACCAAGAAGGCTCTAAGGAACTCAGAGAAAGGTGAGGGGGAAGGATCAGGGAGGGAACTAAACCTGGTTCTCCTGTTCTCTGTCTTACACACATGAGCCAATGGAGCTGCCCCATCATGGTGAAAGCATGAAACATGAGATATTGTATGGAAATACATACATAATCTTGTTGAAATCTTGTAAACAGTGAGGTATAATGCCTCCTGGAGCTCCTGCTGGTGTTTGTACTGCTCTTGACATAAGCTATGATTTATAACAACAGTTGAATCTTAAATATTACACATTTCACATAACTGGAACTGAATTACTTGGCAATAAAATTCTTGGAGAAGACTGATAAAAGGCAATACACAATGGATGATGGGAGGGAAACAGCTGAGACTCAAAAAAGGGAGGGATAAAAAGGTGGGGTATTTTCTTGACCTTTGCCAACATGCCAAATTCTGTTACCTGAGATGCCACTCAAAGCAAGCTCGGTGGATATTCAAAATATGAACACTAGCCTTGGTTGAAATATCCTTAACAGAAGACTTTTCTGTCAGAAAACGCAGTTTTGTCAAAATTGATATATTTTGTGGGAACATGTCAATTCCAATTATATTATCAATGGGAAAAATGTAAAACAGTTTCATTTTTTGTTATTTTCATAATGTCAATGTTTGGTTTCAGTAATGTATAACATTTGCTTTCAGATTATCATTTCAAAACTTCTTGTTTTGCTTATGGATAAAATGAATATTTAACATAAGCTAATATTTAATAGTTTATACTGTATAATAATGTTTCAAAATCACCAAAATGAAGGTTTTCATTTGTCAAAATAATACCCTTCAATAGGTCTGAATTAAAAATGGTATTTTCATTTGGTGAGAAATTTTGAAATTTCAGCTGTTTTATATCAGTTTACAACAAGTTTAACTGAAATGTCAGCAATTTCTCATTTTTCAACCAGCTCCAAAAAACATATGTGCTCCACAGGTTTCATGAGGCTTGGTTTCTTCTCAGTGGAGTTGATGCATCCATGGGAAGTTCGAAATTAAAGCATATACACAATAGAAGTTACACCATGGGGTCTGGCTCCTGGAATCAGGTGTCAGAATTTGCAAAAAGTATGTACTGTGAAAATTAACAGAAACCAGGAAATCTAATTTTTTGCAAATGGAATGGTTTTGTAACAAAATGATTTCTTTTGAAGCATTCTCTAGTTGACAAATGAATATTATGAGACATATTATTTTTCTACTTATTAGGATTAATAGTTGAAAATGTTATCCACATACCTTTCCTTAATTTTTTGAGATTAAAGATTAACTTTTTCACTTCATCTAAACAATTTATACATTCTCATTTTACCACCTCAACATAATCAGATAGAATCTCTAAGGTAAAAGCAGAGGTTCAAAAAATTCGAGCACTTACACAAACTCATGTTTTTTTTCTCAAAGAGATCAGAAATACCCACATTAGGTTTCTTATTAGTTCAGGAGATGGTGAACATAAGAATTTAGAACTCACTCTCCCCCTCACCCGCACCCTTTAAAGAACAATTGCCTCATTTAGGAACAATTGGTATTCACAAAGGAAACACACATGTTCTGAAAACCAGTAATTTCCAATTGCCAAGACACCTAATGAGTTGTCTTAACAAGATTACCAAACATATAAAAGGAACTAATTACATTGCATTCGATTCTGAAATCACAACTAGATGCAAAATAGGCTTTGCAGCTGGCATTTTGCTGGCATTGCAAGAGGAAAATGAGGAGGTAGCTGGAGATCAAGGGACCAGTTTTCAGGAAGAGTCACTCCTTCCTCCGCAAAATAGACACCACAATTACGTACTATTATTGCTCAAAGATAGAAACATTTTCACGGTCCGTGACATGACAGAGGATGAGCCAAAGACATCCATTCTCAAGGAATATGTTTAACATAGGGCCTTTCGTTTATTTATTGACATTGTCAACTACCTAATAGTGGTTAATATGTAGGTAAAAACTATGTTGAATACACCGTGGAATCCTAAGTAGGGACATTCCCCATGTAAAACTTCTGTGTTACATTGCTTTGAAACATATTTGTTCAGCATAGCAATGGAATGGTACTGATCCACTGTATAAATCTGAGAGTATATTTTCTAGTTTTATGTATTTTTTTATATACATAATTGTTTTAGTTCCTGTCTTTTAGCATATAAAAATTAGGAATGAAAGAAATCCTAGAAAACTATATGTCCTTCATATGCATATGCTCCTTATTGGTCTAAATCCTACTAGACATAGATTTTTCATTCATACCTTTATCTCCTATTATAAATTGTTTGTGTTTAAAGTTGCTATCCACTTTCCTTTTCCCCCAGTTTGTTGTATAATGGATTATTTTAAAAAAACAACTTCTAATTGCTGATTTGAATTATCTAATCGTCATCTGACATTGAGAAAAAAGTTACTTTAGTTATGTTGAGGGAGGACTTTTGTTTCCTCAAATGCCTTCAGAAACTAACAACAACTCTTCAATATTTTTGAAAAAGAAAACACTTTTATTTAAACTTTTATTTAAACAAATTGAAAGAACTATTAGGAACCTAACTTGACATCAGTGTGTATGGAAAGTTAACCCATCAGTGTGAGTGTGGAGAGATCAGCACATACAAATTTATTGCATTCTCCACATTGCTAGCAGCTTTTCCCATCAGCTGACCTTGGGCAAATGTGGGTGTCTACTGCTGAATTTGCTCAGTTCTCCATGGTAGCTGATTTTCCCTGGTTGTCAAAAGATAAGAGAACTGCTTTGATGAGCATGGTGAAATGATGAGTACCAAGAATTGTTTTCTTTATATGTGAATCTATGAGGTAGTTTCATAAGCTGTGTCTACACTTGCCTTCTCCTTCCAGAAGGGGCATAGTACTGAGCAGAGCAGAAGATGCTAATGAGGTGTGGATTAAAATATTTCATACCTCATTTGCATATCCATGTGAGATCTCATTTCCAGAAGATCCCCTGCCAGAAGGAAAGCTGCTGTGTTGATGGGCTCTTTTGGAAAGTCAGGGGAGTCCTTCCAAAGGAAATTCCCCTTCTGAAAGACCCTGGCAAGGAACAAACAGATTCTCATTCTCTGTCAGGATCAAGAGTAGTGCCAAATGGGATTGTTTGTGACCCAAGTAATGAAATTTACGACAGCAACATCAACTATGTTGAAGCATCTACCTCAGCCCTTTTACTCTGATTTTTTTTTTCACTATACAAACAGTTTTATGTGATTTTATTGTTAAATGTCTATCTCTGCTTCACTTTCATTCTCTATTATAAATAACCAGTATTGTGGAGAACTAATACTGCAACAGCAGATTTTGACCTACTATATCTTTTTTTTAATATCATAGTCTTTTAAAAAAGGTATTCCACAAAATAACTTTAATGATGGTAATAATTTTCTCAAAGGTGGCCAAAATCTGGTATCAGTATTTTCTTAGGAAAAATTAATGGAGCACATTTTACATATCCTAACAAGACCCATACACTATATTTTCTATAAACACAGAAAGCTTTTTTCATCTAAAAATGTCAGTTCTAAAATGAATCATGCCTGTAATTTTTTATTGCCCTGCACATCTATCTGAGCCTGGGGTATGGATGACAGGAAATTTGAATAAAAATATGAAAACAGCTGAAATTTCAATTAAAAACAAACAGTAAAAAGAAAGAAAATACACAAATTATCAGTGATGCTTTTTCTCTCAAGCTTCCACCTTCATGTTTATCCCAACAATTCCTGAACTGAATATTGATGGTAAACCACCTCCCACCCCTACAGTTCTTTTCCTAGTCTTCAATCACGGCCATTTTCTGTCAGCAGAAGGAGCACCAGGGAAGGCAAAAGCTGACTAGCACAAGGCTGCCACACAGCAGGCGGGACTTGTCCTCTTGAAGCTGAAAGGAGAGTAATGAACCTTGAAATGCTGGAGGTTGAGGACAGTATCCATATCAGTCCCAGTTAGGACTAAAACATTTGTTACATTTTTTATCTCTTTAGTAAAAAAGTCTGCCCTTCCTGCGCAAACAAAAAAGGCCTCAAATAGGAAACTCAGAGCCAAATGGCCTTTGACCCTGTCATACTTCCTTATTTGTCATTTAAGTTCTGAAGGTTAACAAAAGGTTCTTCTTTTAGCACGGGCAGATCTCAATTAAAAATTAAGTAGCAAACAGAATGTCACAATCATGTGAAAATAAAGATGCTGCTGAATTCAAATCAATGTGTCAACCTCTAGCACCTTGCAGCACCATCACAAGTGACACAGTATTGTCATGAACAAAATTGATGAGGTATGAAAACACAAGAACATGTAATCCTGCAATGAAAACACAGAAAAAATGAGATTACATATACTCCTATAATTTCCTAGTAGGCTCAAAGTGTGTCCACACAAAAACCAGGAATGAAAAACACATGTAATGCATGAAGTATATTCCTGATAGACTGTTTTCAGTTAAGCTATATCTACATTAGCTTGGAAGATCAATCTGCTCAGGGTTGATCTTCTGGAGTTCGATTTTGTGCATCTAGTAGGGATGTAGAAATCGACCTCTCAGGGTTTGCAGTCAACTCCTGTACATCTCGTGAGATGTGAGAAGTAAGGGAGATTGATGGGAGAAACCCTCCCATTGATATTCATAAAACAAAAAGCAGTCTTGTAGAACTTTAAAGACTAACAAAATTATTTATTAGGTGACGGGCTTTCGTGGGACAGACCCACTTCTTCAGATCTGGAAATTCTATTAGAGGTAAACTGGCACAATGAGAATTTAACAGAAAGATAGAAAAAGATTAAATGAAAACGGATGAATCAGCTACATAGGATGGAAGTAGGAGGGTGTAGGTGGGCAGAGGAGGAAGAAAATTACTTACTGCAAGTGTCTGTTAGGTAAGTGAGTTGCCTGAGGTCACAACAAATATCAAAGATGGGGAAACAGTCCTTATAATGTGTAAGGAAATTGATATCTTTATTCAGGCCAAGGCGTGAAAAGTAGAATTTGAGAATGAACTCCAATTCAGATGTCTCCTTTTGTAATTTGATGTTAAAGTCTCTTTGTTTTAGGATGCAGATTTTCAGGTCTTGGATGCTATGTCCTGCTTCATTGAAATGCTCAGTTCAGCAGTGTTGAACTTTCCAAGGAGTTGATATAGACTTGTACCACAGTCTTGCGATTGCAAACATCAAGATAAAACTCAAGAGAAAGCGTAAGATACTGTTTAAGGGAAGAAGAGATGTGGCAAGGCTAGGTGAGGAAGAAATAGGGAATGCATACAGAGTAGTGCTTGAAGAAAAGATTAGGAATGTAGCCACAGAAGAAGGCCTAGATAAGAGAGTCGAAGGGATAGCCACAGCGATAGAAGAGGCAACTGAGCAGACTTTTCCAGAAGAAGAAAAGATCAATAAGAAGTGGATTATGCAGGAGACACTGAAGTTAGTCCAAGACATGAGAGCACTGAAGATCAGCAGGGATGTTTCCAAGAGGGTGGAACAGTAATATAGGGTGAAATGCAATGAGGTAAGGAAAGTGGCCAGAAAGGGTAAAGCAAAATATTTAGAAGAACAGTGTGAAGATAGAAGCTATGTTTACACTAGTCTCCCCATTTTGATGTGGAAACCTATTTGGTTATAGGAATAAGAGGATTTTGAAGTGTGTGGGGTCTGTTCAAAAAGGACCCCAGGTAGATGAGCTGCACGCAATTGAAAGCGGCACTTTTGAAGTGCCACAGCTGCTATTATGCTAATGAGGTACTGCATATTCATTGAAGTACCTCATTAGCATATCCCAAAGTGTCTCATTAGCATTCCCCTTTTGAAAGGGGGGCTAGTGTAGACATAGCCATAGAGAGGTTTTATGGCAAATGTAAGACCAGGGTGGTGTATATGATGATTAGGAATATTAATAGGAAGTGGCAGCTGAAGCAGTTGACAATCATAGATGAGAACAAAGAGGTGCTTATGAACAAGGAAAAGATTGTGAAACGGTGGACAAGATATTTCTCCGATCTATGTAAAGCACAGTTGGACCCAAGTGTCTCAGAGAGACTGATCGAAAAATTGAAAGTGGTATCTCTGCTGAGGATTGCGAGCGAAACTGGTATGATGAAGGAGGAAGCAGAAAGATCAGTGCAATGACTAAAGAACAAGAGCCCTTGAAATGATAAGATCACAGGAGAGATGGTTAAATATGGCAGGGGAAATATGATTCACGAAATACATTGACTATGTAATATAGCATGGAAAGAAGGGAAGGCCCCTAAAGAATGGACAAGATCCATGCTAGTGACAATATCCAAAAAAAGGAAGCGCATTGGAATGAAAGAAGTACAGAATGATTGCCCTAACAATTCCTCTAGGCAAGGTGCTGATGATGATACTGATGGTGAGACTAAGATCGTGGATAGAAGAATATCTAGCAGACGGGCAAGCAGGATTCAGGAAAGACTGAAGTACAAAGCAGCAGATATTGGCACTTAGATTGACAGCAGAGAAAGCTCGACAAAAGAACAAGAACATCTACACTTGCTTCTTCAATTTTTTGGAAGGCTTTTGAAAGTAGTGAAAATGGTTAAGATGCTAACCGAGGAATGGAAGTGGTGTGGAGTGATTATGAACGTTGATAAAACAAAAACAATAGTATCTGGAAATGGGAAGGAATATTACTGTATATGGGATTGAACTAGAGAATGCAGAGAAGTTCATGGATCTGGGGATCAACATAACATATGACCTAGACTGTAAGAAGGAAATGTGACTAGAACAGCTAAGGCAAGAGCGAGTGTGAAGGAGATGGATAAGAGCTGAGAAAGCAAAACTATTAGCTTAGGAATGAAGAGGGGCATCCTGAAAATGTGTGTTCAGCAACATGTTGTATGGTTGTGAGACATGGGTGATAATGAAATATTCAAAGAGAAGAATATTGGCATTCAAGAGGAGTTTTTATAGAAAGATCCTGAGAATAGGAAGGATGCAGAGGGTCACCAACAAGGAACTGCATAGGAAGATACAGCTGAAAGAGACCTTACAGCAGAAGGTTATACAACACAAGTTACAGCTATTTGGCATATTTGGAGAAGGAACCATGAACAAAAAATCAAGACCCTGATATTTGGCCTAATGGACTGTTCGAATAGCAGAGGTAGACCCCACAGAGAATGGGTAGATGATGTAGTAGATTGGTGCGGAGCTAGTCTACAGAAGCTAAGCCACTCCACACTGGACAGGGAAAGATGGAAGGAAATAGTGAGAGAGGCATCAGAACCAATGGGCTCTGAACCCCTGCTTGTTGTTGTTGTTGATGATGATGATGATGATGTTTGAAATGCTCACTGACAGGGTTTGTGTGTATTCAGATTCCCAATATCTGATTTGTGTCCATTCATTCCTTGTCAAAGTGACTGTCTGGTTTGTTCAATTGACACAGCCTTGCGCATTGCAAGGACTGTTTCCCCATCTTTGATATTTGTAGCAACCTCAGGCAACTCACTTAACTTAATAAATACTTGCAGTATGTAATTTTCTTCTTGGTCTTCCACCGCCCCAACACTCACCTTCTTCTGTACTATTTAGCTGATTCGCCTGTTTTCATTTAATTTTTTTCTCTCTTTCTGTTAAATTCTAATTGTGGCAGTTTACTTTTACCAGAATTTCCATATCTATAGAAGTGG
Source organism: Carettochelys insculpta (assembly GCF_033958435.1). Lineage (NCBI taxonomy): Eukaryota > Metazoa > Chordata > Testudines > Carettochelyidae > Carettochelys > Carettochelys insculpta. The sequence continues at coordinate 228,416,098 of NC_134138.1, forward strand.
GTCTGTCCCACGAAAGCCAATCAGCTAATACATCATTTTGTTAGCTTTAAAGTGCTGCAAGACAGCTCTTTTGTTTTGTGAAGATACAGACTAACACATCTTCACTTAGGAAGCTCTCCTAACGTATCTCCACTTAGGAAGGAACAATCAGTGTCACACGTACAGAATGGGAAAGGACTGCCTAGGAATGAGTACAGCAGAAAGGGATTTAGGGGTTATAGTGGACCACAAGCTAAATATGAGTCAACAGTGTGATGCTGTTGCAAAAAAAGCAAACATGATTCTAGGATGCATTAACAGGTGTGTTGTGAACAAGACATGAGAAGTCATTCTACTGCTCTACTCTGTGCTGGTTAGGCCTCAGCTGGAGTATTGTGTCCAGTTCTGGGCACCGCAGTTCAGGAAGGATGTGGAGAAATTGGAGAGGGTCCAGAGGAGAGCAACGAGAATGATCAGAGGTCTAGAGAACATGACCTATGAAGAAAGGCTGAAAGAATTGGGCTTGTTTAGTTTGGAAAAGAGAAGATTGAGGGGGGACATGATAGCAGTCTTCAGGTATCTAAAAGGGTGTCATAAGGCAGAGGGAGGGAACTTGTTCTTCCTTGCCTCTGAGGATAGAACAAGAGGCAAGGGACTTAAATTGCAGCAAGGGAGGTTCAGATTGGATATTAGGAAAAAGTTCCTAACTGTCAGGGTGATCAAACACTGGAAAGAATTGCCAAGGGAGGTGGTAGAATCTCCATCACTGGAGCTATTTAAGAAGAGGTTAGATAGATGGCTTTCAGGGATGGTCTAGAAAGTGCTTGGTCCTGCCATTGGGGCAGGTGGCTGGACTCGATGGCCTCTCAAGGTCCCTTCCAGTCCTACTCTTCTATGATTCTATGATTCTACGATCTACCTCTCTGAGACAATTGACCATTGACTTTGTTCAGTAGGGACAGCCAAGTAAGCCAAGTGCAGATAGGTTAATTCTAGCTATGCAATTGCAATACCTAGAATTGCATATCTGTGGTCAACTTACTTTGCCTAATGTAGACATAGCCTTATAAAGCTGGGACAGTGTTGCCAACAGCCGTCACAGGCCCTGGGGCAAAGTGGGAGGGGGCCAGAGCTGAGATATGATTTTACTGCCGTCTTCTTACTGGAACATTAAAGAATGAAAGAAAATGCAAACAAGTGGCTACTCTGTTGACTAGTATGTGAAAGAGCCACTGCACATTTTTCTCATCACCACTCCCACAATAGCAACGAAGGGTCCTGTGACACCTTATAGACTAACAGAAAAGTTTAGAGCATGAGCTTTCGTGAGTTAACTCACTTCTTCAGGCCAGCATCTGAAGAAGTGAGTTAACTCACGAAAGCTCATGCTCTAAACTTTCCTGTTAGTCTATAAGGTGCCACAGGACCCTTCGTTGCTTCTACAGATCCAGACTAACACGGCTACCCTTCTGATACACTCCCACAATATGTACTATAAATCTGTTTGGTGGGAGGATGATGAGACAATAGATGGAAAAGGATAAGTGGAGAGGGAGGAAAGCAAATTTATATTTTTCCTCTAGCTAAAGAGGAGAGTTAAAACTATCGAGAGCCCTATGAACAATTCATCCTAGTTTACAGTGCAAGACCACAAGATTGTAGTGACATTACGGTTATCCCATTGCAACAGTAAGAATGACATAGAAGGCAAAATCTTTCTCCCATTTTGCTATTTATGTTTTGTCATTCAATTCAATAAAACTAAGACTAGACCCACAATCCCAGCTTCAAAGAGAAAGAATGCAACTGATTTTTTTAAAGACATAAAATTAAGGCAGGACTATAACTTTCAACAATGACAATAATTTTAAGTCACTTACAAGATTTGTCTTAAAAGAAAGAGAGAGAGAAAAAAGAAAGAGACTAAATCATAGACATTTGTGAGTGGAAATGGCCAAGAAGATAAAATTTGTTCTGTTCTATATGAAATGTTTAATTGTTGCTCTTCCTTTAAATGGCTGTTTGGCGTCGTTATGGCTCACTAGCACATGATGATAAGCTTTTTAAAATACTTGATTAGTATGCATACAACTGAGCTCAATTTTTCTTCAATAAATAACGGTCAGCTTTTTATAGATGTTTTTCTTGGTATTAAGTATATTCTTCAGTTCTAGCAGCTTTTCCTAGTGACTGTGTTGACTTTGAATAGAGTAAAAATTAAGATAATTTGCCAATTCATGTGACATTTTACATAATGAAGCGATGTGATTAGAGTTGAGTCAAATATCACAATAAAGTGTTTGTGACCCTTCCGTTCACAAACCATGAATTTGTCTTGAAGGTATGCATGACCTTTTTATATGTACTTTAAAGAAACAATGGTGCAAGTAATGGTTTGTTCACAAGAATTTGTGGAAAGTGAAAGTTGTATGATTACCCATGTCAATTTGACCCTCACAGGCTTGTATCATGGCTACCATCTCGGCTGACAAAATAGGGAATGACCTCTGGACATCTAGAACTCAGAGCATAAATCTTCACAGCTGCTCTGTAACAGAGTGCTGTAACATTCCTGATCTCCGTGTCTCTGACACAGAGAAGGATCCATAATGGAAAAAAGACTGTTTGAAGCCTCTGAGGCCCACAGCACAGTGAATATCCAAGCCACCACTTACCTAATGGTTGCCGACTTCATATTAGGATTTTTCACAGGTATAAACACATATCTATACGTTGAATTGAAAAAAAACAAGCTTTCAAATTGAAAACAGTATCACATTTATGCCCTTTGTGAATTGTAACTTTGTGAAATTTTGAGGAGTAAAGGGACTTCGAAGTTGCCCAGGCACTTCGAAGTATGCAGGTGAGCCATGGCTAGACACAAGCCAGCACTTCGAAGTTGCCGTGGGGGGGAATTTGCTTTATGAAGTGCTGCATATGAAGTGCAGCACTACACTAATAAACTCCCAACACCCTACTTACCATCCTCCCTTCGAAGTAGGGAGGTAGTGTAGACACAGCCTATTAGTGCTATAACAATGGCTCACATAATTTGGAAGGATTGGAGTAACATGCTGGAGGTCTGGAACACTCAGGGATTTGCGCTTGGGGTTTCTCTGTGTTATTTTTGCAGCCAACATTGCGTTTTCCCTGCAATATCTCAACATCCTGACACTTTTAGGAAGCATATTATGCCTGAATAGTAAATCAAATAATCCAGTAACTAATGTATTATATCTGGTCAGTCCTGTTAGAGATTTTAATAGCATCATCACATTGGGTACAAAGACTTTCATTTATGTGCTCTTTACAAATCAATGCAAACAAACAACCCTCTTGAAGTACAAAGAGGATTTGCAGCCAAAGGAATGCACTGTGTGTTGGTTGTGCACCCATTGTTGAAGTATATAGGCACCATATAACTAAGTAAGAAAAACAATGGCTACGTCTGCACTAGCCAAAAACTTCGAAATTGCCATGCGAATTGTCATTTCGAAGTTTACTAATGAAGTGCTGAAATACATATTCAGCACCTCATTAGCATGCGGACAGCCGCGGCACTTCGAAATTGATGCGGCTCGCAGCCGCGTGGCTCATCCAGATGGGGCTCCTTTTCAAAAGGACCCTGCCTACTTCTAAGTCCCCTTATTCCTATGAGCAGATGGGAATAAGGGGAGTTCGAAGTAGCCGGTGTCCTTTCGAAAAGGAGCCCCATCTGGATGAGCCGCGCGGCGGTGAGCGGCGTCAATTTTGAAGTGCCGCGGCCTCCCGCATGCTAATGAGGCACTGAATATGTATCTCAGTGCTTCATTAGTAAACTTTGAAATGGCGATTTGAATGGCCATTTCGAAGTTTTTGGCTAGTGTAGACATGGCCAATATGTCTGTCTCTAAGGTCGTTATGTCTCCCTTCTCCCTGACCAATTCTAAGCAGAAACAGTGTTTGATTATTCTTTCTAGCTTGGTTGTTCTGAATCAACCCATCTTGGAATAAGGGTTGCACAAAGAACAAGTCTTAAAAGGTAACAGAATTAAGGTTCACTTTTTCCTCCAGCAGTCAACTATTCCAAACCATGAAATACCCTGCCTCCGGCTTAAGAGATTTTTACTTTGGAACATGAGACACAGACTCCTCATTGAACATAGCTATCATGGTGAGCTATGGAGATGTTACATCTGAGATAAGTAGCCCCTTACCAACTGAAGGCTGGTTTATCAAATTAGTTCCCCATTCCTTCTGGCAGCTGGGTAAGGACACTTTATGCCCTTGATGTGACAGAGATGTAGAACTATTGACACAGAAGTCCATAGTCTGTCTTGGTGCAATAAAATGGCTGCCATATATTATTAATAGGATCAGAAACAGGCTTCGGCACTGTGGGACCCTAGGACAAGTCAGGGAAGAAAAGTAGGTGATGGTGACTGATGTAACTGAATCATTTTCCAATACCCTGGATTTAATCCTTGCTGGGAAAGTTCTGGGGTGCAGGTGGAGAGCAGGGGAAACTGTGCATCATCTGTTCTAAAGGAGGCTTATAATGACTGGCAATATATTGCTTGCTGCTGTGAGACAGAAAGTAAAATTCCCCACAGGCATACGTTACCTAATCTGTGTCACTTAACAGAGCTCGGTCACCTAATTAAGAATTGTATATAGAGCCTTTCAAAACTAGGGACCTTTAACATGACTTTTCAGAGCTAGTAAAATTTTTTTGGAGATGTACAAAGGACTCAGCCACTTTAGAACTTTCTGTTTCACACAGAAAAGCTTCTGTTTCAGGGTCAGGCAGTCCCTGCAGTACCATCTTAGATGCAAATATGAGTATGTACAATCTGATAACCTTTAAAAACGAAAGAAATAAATTTCTCCATTGTCAGCTTTCTGTTTCTTCATTTTTATACAGTGAGATCACAATAGAGCTTCTCTGCAGTTCTGAGATGTCTGAAAATGTCCTTAGAAATAAGTCTAGAAGTTCTGATCATTTAAAAATATCATTTTATTTTCAGTAGTTTCATGTAGTTCATATTCCCAAAAGTCTAGTGTGTGGATTGCCATTCCTGAATTAATCTGAAATCTTTTCTTTCTATTGTCTTAATCAGCTCTAGATAAAAATTGTCCCAATGTTGAAGACCAACCACCACTGGAGAATAAAATATTATTCTTATCAGATGCTGCTCACCTGTGAAAAAGTACAAAGAGAACACTTGGACCTCATGAAAATGCATGGTAACATGGGAGACTAAAATAACACTTTTACCTGGTAGAGTCATATGAAGAGAAATTCATGTGCCCTCGAAATTAAAAAAATGGACCAAATCCCACGGATGCCAAATCAATTATTTGGACAAAAATATATGACATAGGTAAAGAATTTTCCTTATTGGCTTAGTAATACAGTTTTTCTTAATATAAAATTTAACTGTGTAGTTTTGCTTTTTATTTCTCTATCATCTCTTTAGGCCAGGCCAATGACATTTACCACAGCTCCCACTGCCAGGAACAGCAAACCATGGCCACTGAAATTTGTGAGTGGCTGTGCCTGCAGACACAGATAAACCATTTAGTGACCTACCAGTGGCTAACCCTGACTAACTGCATGTGGCTTGTGTGCCACAGGTTCCTCACCCCTACTATATGTTTTCCTAATACATATGCCCATGACTCACAATGAGTTTCATTGAGAGTTCGATCTACCTCCTATAAATGGTGAATTTCCTAATCTGAAAGAAATAGTGGATCTATTTGGCATATATCATCATGAATGTACTTATTTGGGACATAATATCATAGCCTTACAATACATACTGTGGGAAGATAAGATTTTTATCTTCATTCAAAGAATGACATTCTTGTATATTGTCAGTTACGTAATGCTGACAACTTTGTATTTGAATCCTCTTTTCAGAAGCAGCTAGATTCCTTTTCATACATTTGCAAAAAGGAAAACAAGTTTCTTCCTAAAAACGCATTGCCGCCAGTCTCCTGTAAGCCAAAAATAATTTCAAGGACTCACCTGTGTTTCTGAATAGAACTTTAACATCTTGATTGTTCTAAAAGATACATGTAGATAGACGCTTACACCTGCTTGGAGACTCCGTGCAGTTAATTAAATACTGTGTAGACAAGAACATTCATCTACACAGACGCTTTTTGAAAATCAGGATTTAAAATTTTGTGGAATAGAAAATTCCATCTAGAGAGCATGAGGTTTCTGGTGGTGAAAGAAGCAAAATTAGTTCTAATTACCTAAAAATGAGGTTCGTAGGGAAGATAACTGCAAAATCTCACTTATTTTGAGAAAGGTTCTCTTGTCTTGGATGAATCTGAAGTAGTAATTTTTTTTTTGTGAGAGAGAGTATAAAAAGAAATGAAAAGGGTTCAGAGAAAATATAATTAGGATTCCTCTCAATTTGAATTGGAAAACATCCAACAAAGTATAAAAGTACAAAAATAATAAAAAGCCTTTCTCTGAACTCCTTAGGGGAAAGTGGAGGATCAGGTTCTTTAAATTTCTCCACATGAGATCTTTAGACTGGTTTAACCAAAAAACATGTGTTCCATCTGTTTAGTTTAATGGCTGCTGTGTGGACATCTGTATTTTAGTTTAAGTGTGGATTATTTTAGTTGAATTTAATGCCATTTAAGGAGACTTTTAAGTTACTACACATTTAATATAAACTGACTATGCTAGTCCTGCTCCCACCAATGTAGTAGGTGACTTGCTGAGAGTGGGCAAGGACTGGGACAAGGCAGGGCCATAGTGAGCTGCAGCTGCTCTCATTGGCCATAGTCAATGAGGAGACAAAGGAAGAAAAGCTTATGCCCTAAGGCTTCTCTGACTCAGGGGCCTACACTGTCCCAGAACACGGGAAAGCAAAGTTGGACCCACTTTTACTTGGGTCCACCAGCCCCACCTCCCTATCTGTTCCTACTACCAGTACAGAAATTGAATAACTGAGACTTATATTCAGAGAACCAACTCCACTGACTTCAGTGGTTACAGGATCATGACCTATATCTCTACTAATGCTCAATTGTCATGGTAGTCATGGTGGACAATGGGAAACAGGTTTGCTTTTGAATGGGATGTTATTATCATGGCTGGACCATTTATCCTAAACCCATTTGCTGCACTAATGGGTGATCATTACATACTTCTTTACCTTGGAAGACTATAAACATGAGTGAATGAACATACTGAACTCTTTCCAATGAATGTCTACTCTATCTACATTTTTCCAGCTTTTGTGCTATTTCATTCTCTGTCCTGACCAAGCAAAGGCACAATATTAGTGAGCAAACCTAAATGAACAAACCGGTACATGATTTTTTTGCTGTTGTCAAAACAAATTTTAATATCTAAATCTTATACCTTTTTTCTCTACTGGTTGAACCACCACTAGCACAGACTATTACAAATTACAACGTGTCTGATGACTCAGAAAAACAAATGGCTGTAAGTTCTTTTCCTTGTTGCATTACTTTATAAAATATAAAATGTAAAAAAAAAAATAAAATCAATTTAATGCTCAGAAGTGCCAGGTTCAGCCTATGTTCCCTGCAGACTCTATAATTATAAAAAAGAACACAAAATATAAAAGGAACACTTGGTAGAAGCAGTTTATGGAAAAGGACACATACTGCTACAAATAATATTAAAAAGTTTAGAAGTCTAAATTTTATTAAGCCAAAAGTATCAAGAAAAAATATAAATGATTCAGATCTTTTCTTGTGCCTTCAAAGGGCTCCTATGTAACATAACTACTTTTTTATAATGGCTGATATTTGAGGATGGGACAGAGTTCTCTCTTTGGTTTGGAAAGTGCTTAACTCATCAAGGGTTGGTATAGCAATGTAAGCAAGAAATAATAGGTTCTGTTGTGAGGAGGAGAAACATGCACCTACTTTCTCAGGTAGTTTTGCCAATGGACTATGTCCAAGAATATGTGTGTGGGAGAACACTTCATCTACTATTTCAATCCATGGGGTAGCTCACAGAAAGTTTCTTACTTTCAGAATTTAAATGTTTATAGTGGAAGTAGTTCTGCTGACTGGGGCTATTATCAGGGCCTCTAATATTCCAAGTTGAGTACTCAGTTGAGAAATAAAATGTTTATGCTTCTTCTCTTCCTGGGATTTGGACTATGTTAACTAAGTTGGGAGTATGGTCAGCTATAAGTTTGGGAAAAATTAAAAAAAAAAAGTACTACACATCAGACTGGTTCCATGTCATCTCTACTTGTAGCATCCCATTCCCCACCCCTGACCACAGTGTTAAAGATATAACCTGGAAGAAAGGGCTGTGATCCCAGAATTGCTCCAATCAGGGTTGTCAGGATCAAGATTACAGTGAGGTGCAAAAGTTGTCCTTTGCTTCTACTCCATTTCTGTGCTAAGCTAAACTTTGCTACAAGAGATACTTTGGTTCATTACATCTGTTAGGGGCATAATGCCTGGGTACTAAGTAAAGCTCATTCACTCTTTAAAACGGTAGCCAGCACTCAGATGAGTCCTGGTAGGGCTGAACTGTGTAGGTGTGCCATCAGGCCAAACCAAATTTGCATTCTTGCTATAAATACATACTTCCCACAGTGGTAAGATGCATTAGATGCTGATTGGCCTAACATTTATGTTTTTCAGGTTATATCTTGATATTACCTGCACTCCTGGGAATCTAGAGTAACTTCAGTGATGTTAGTACAGATATATGGGTGTAAAAAAGCAGAGATTAAGCTAATAATCAGGTGTTCAAAGAGGATGTGTTCAAAGGAAGGGATGTGAAAAGTAACAAGAAGAGTTTCTACAGGCATGTTAACAATAAACGGGTTATCAGAGAAGGTGTGGAGCTGTTACTGGATGAGGGAGGTAACCTAGTGACAGATGATGTAGGAAAAGCTGAAGTACTCAATGCTTTTTTTACCTCAATCCTCACAGACAAAGTCAACTTCCACATGACGGTCCTAGACAATGCAGTATGGGAAGGTGGAGGGCAGCCATCTGTGGGGAAGGAACAAGTTCTGAGTTATCTAGAAAAACTAGATGTACACAAATCCATGGGTCTGGATTTAATGCACCCAAGGGTACTGAGGGACTTGGCAGATGTCATTGCTGAACCTTTGGCCATTATCTTTGAAGACTCTTGGAGATCGGGAGAGATACTGGAAGACTGGAAAAAGGCAAACGTAGTGCCCATCTTTAAAAAAGGAAAGAAGTACAACCCAGGGAACTACAGACTGGTCAGTTTTACCTCAAACCCTGGGAAAATAATGGAGGGAATCCTCAAGGAATCCATTTTGGAGCACTTGGGAGAGGGGAAAGTGATCAAAAGTAGCCAACATGGATTCACCAGGGGCATGTCCTGCCTGACCAATCTGATTAGCTTCTATGATGAGGTAACAAGCTCTGTGGACATGGTGAAGTCAGTGGATGCGATATACCTTGACTTCAGGAAAGCTTTTGGTAAGGTCTCCCACAACATTCTTGTTCATAAGTTAAGGAAATATGGATTAGATCCTTGGACTATAAGACAGATAGAAAGCTGGCTTGATAGTCGGGCCCAACAGGTAGTAGTCAATGGCTCAATATCTGGATGGCTGTCAGTTTTAATTAGAGTGCTTCAAGGCTTGGTTCTGGGACTGATGTTGTTCAACATCTTTATTAATGACCTGGATGAGGGACTGGATTGCACCCTGAGCAAGAGTGCGGATGACATAAAACTAGGGGGAGAGGTAGATATGTTGGAGGGTAGAGAGAGAATCCAACGTGACCTGGATAAATTGGAGGACTGGGCCAAAAGAAATCTGATGCGGTTCAACAAGGAGAAGTGTAGAGTCCTGCACCTGGGGCAGAAGAATCCCAAGCATTGTTATAGGCTGGGGACCGACTGGCTCAGCAGCAGTATGAAGGAAAGGGGCCTAGGGGTTCTGGTGGATGAAAGGCTGGATATGAGTAAACAGTGTGTCCTTGTAGCCAAGAAGGCTAATGGCATACTAGGGTGCATTAGGAGGAGCATTTCGAGCAGATCTAGAGAAGCAATTATTCCCCTCTATTCAGCACTGGTGAGGCCACATCTGGAATATTGTGTCCAGTTTTGGGCCCCCTAGTATAAAAAGGATGTGGATTTTCTGGAGCAGGTTCCGTGGAGGGCAACAAAAATGATTAGGGGGCTCGAGCACAAGACCTATGAAGATATGCTGAGCAATTCGGGCTTGTTTAGTTTACAGAAGAGAAGACTTAGGGTGATTAATAGCAGCCTTCAACTTCCTGAAGGGGAGCTCTAAAGAGGAGGGTGAGAAACTGTTCTTAGTGGTGTCAGATGACAGAACAAGGAGTAATGGTCTGAAGTTGAAGAGGGAGAGGTGTAGGTTAGATATTAGGTAAAACTACTTCACCAGGAGGGTGGTAAAGCATTGGAATGCATTACCTAGCGAGGTGGTGGATTCTCCATCCCTCAAAGTTTTTAAGTCCTGGTTTGACAAGGTCCTGGCTGGGATGACTTAGTGGGGGTTGATCCTGTTTGAAGCAGGAGGGTGGACTAGATGACCTCCTGAGATCCCTTCCAGCCCTATGATTCTGTGATTATGTGAAAGAGGATAATAGAGGAATACATCTGCTTCCCATCTAGCTTGGTTTTGTCTACACTACAGTGTGATTTTGAAAGGCAAGTCTTCAAAAGCAACCTTTTGAAAGATCGCCTTTCGAAACTGTGCATCTACACACAAAGAGCTCCATGACTTTGCTGTGGACCTGGTCAGGAGTGCAGATGGGGTGGCCCCGGGAGGTCATTCCAGTGGACAAGCACCCAAATACAGCAGCATTCTGGTGCTGGCCAGTTTTATGGAGGAGGGCCTCCTCCTCTACCCACAGTCCTAGAAGGTCCCTCACCTCGGCCTTGCTCCAATGGGGGTGCTCTCTCCTTTTGCCCCTGGCTGGGCTCCTGGGAGCCTTCAGCTGCCTGGGAGGGGGACTTCAGGTGGTGCAGGGCTCCTGGCCACTGCCCATGGTGATGGTGGGGTGTCTGCTCTCTGGCATTGTTTGGAGGGTGTGCTGCTAGAGGCTTATGCTCTCCCTGAAGCCAGCACACTCTCAGCTTCCTGCCATAGGGTGTCTGTGTCCCTGTGTCTTTAAACATGGCCAGAGGCAGAGACCACAGAGTCTCACTTGTGCTGCTCGGAGCGTCTACATGCTCCAGCCAGCCAGCACCAGGGGCAACCTCCTCCTTCAAAAGAGCACCTATACACATTCTCTTTCAAAAGACCATTTTAAAAAGGCCTGATCTTCCTGCAATGGGAATGGAGCAGCACATTCAAAAGGCAAACTGCGTTCTTTCAACAATACTTTTGAAAGAACACATTTTGTGGGTAGATGCTCCATATGATATTTTCGAAAGAGGCCCTCCCCTCAAAAATTATTTCAAAAGCAAATGCTAGTGTAGACACGGCCTAGGAGAACAGACAAGTATTACTCTCATGAACGAAATCCAGATCCGTGAAGGGTGGCCATCTCTAACTCTATAGCCCTGAGAGCCTCACAATGCCTTGCGAATGTGGATCTTTGGTCAGGACACCCACAGCCAGAAATATGCATGGATTCTATTTCTATGTATTGAGCAGCTGGTAAGGTGACACCACACTCTTCCTAAACCCTAATTTTCCCCAAAACATGTGTTCTGAAATGTCCAGCCCATTTCTGGAGCGATCAGCAGAATACCAATGTCCATAGATGTCCATAGATAAAAATCTCAATATTTAACCATTTGCTACTGTGACAGGACTGGGAGTGTGTTGGCGTTATCTTGACAGTTGCTGGTGGAAGTAAGAATACGGCTCTAGACAGGGTTGGTGGGTCAACACTGCTGAACCAGTGCTGTCTAAGCAGAGATATTCAGAATGTGACCTGAATGCTTTTAGACTGGTTGTGAGCGGTACACACTGAGATTGAAACAGCAAAGCACTGTGACACATCCAGGATTATAGTAGTCACACAATTCTTTATTAGTCTGGAATGTACCCCAAATGCCCGCTGAACTGCCGCAGGAGGATGGCTGTTTTCCACTTTTCACACTTACATCCACTGGGCCAAAGGCACCCACATTTTTTTGCCATGACTGTTGTTTACAAATAATAAATGATTTAACAGCACTCTAGAAATATGAATCAGGAAATTAAAAAATCCCATCAATCTTAGAAGTTTTAGGATGTTTTTAAATTAAAAAAGGTATTTATTCTGAAATCCACATCTTGTAGCACAAACATTACAATTTGGGCGAAACAAAATCATAATCATTTAAATGAGTTCAGTTTGCAGATATCTGAGCATGTGCACAATTTCTGATGAAGAGATAGTTTCTGCCCTTTCTGTGATCTGCAGGTCTGTGTGCTACAAGGGCAGTGAAATTTCTGCTTCATTCCATTTTATTTTTTTCTGCCAAGTATACTGTTGTGTTGAAATAGTTACCCTAGACAAACTGACATACCATGCAATAAGATTTGTAGACTTATCTTAATCAGTTACTGTTCTACTCACCATTGTAACCTTTATAAGATTCCCTTGGCTCTTTGTGAGAGGCAGATGTCAGTGTCATTGGTTAACTCTACTATATGATTTTTTTCTTGGAAGACATCCAATTCACATAAACTGTACTTCAGAGAGAATATATCTTTTACTTAAGCCCTGATCATTTTATTCTTGTCAAAGTCAGCAGCATATGTTGACAGTAGTTAGATTGCCTTAGGTGCTGATGACTGTTCTGCCTTAGAATTCATTAGGAGATAAAAATAAAAATATGCCAAGCAGCTCTGCTGTTTCAAAAGCAGTGTGGATGTTTACCTTGAATACATAAAAAAGTCTTAATTTATAAGCATTACTGCATATTTAACTGTGATGGTACATCTGCCCCACACTGGCCTGTAAGGGGTTAACAGAGCTCTGGCAATCCTGTGCAGGAGGCAGCCAATCACTGAAGCACTTACAGAAGCAGTCAATCAGGGCTGGGCCTGGCCATATAAGAAGAGCTGTGGTACAGAACGATTTCTCTCATCCCCTTGAGACTGAGGAAGGGGAAGGACTGGCTGCTTTGCATGCAGATAACAGAAAGCCTCTGAGACAGAGCATAGCTGAAAGCTGAGACCAAAGAAGCTAAAAGCAATTCTTGTGGTGGGGAGGGTAGGATTCTAGGAATATGTTGGCTGAAGCCCTGAGGTGAGGATAAAGGTGGTGCTGGGGCCATGGGGAAGAGGCCCAGGGAGATATACAGAGGAGTTGGAGAGGAAGCAGAATGCAGTTGCCATTCCCTGGGCTTGGGCCTAGAGCAGTGGGTTGTCTGGGGCTCCCTTGAGCACCATATCCCTACTCACCACTGAAGAAGTGGCTAGACTGAGGTACTGTGAAGGGGTTGGGAGAGGGGCAGAGGAGACGTGGCATGTAGACAGCCCGGGATCTGTGTACCAAAGAGAACACGACAATCCTTGGAACAACCTGGGTCCAGGAGCAGAAATGATGTCAGTAAGACACCACCAGTAGAGGGTGCACTGGCATACTGAAGTAATCCCCAGGACAGCCGGCAGGAGGTGACATAGTGGTGAGTTGCACCCTGCTGCATTAACATTTTCTTGATATTGATTAAATTCTTATGGCCTAGATTTTGCAAAACTCTTAAGTACGTGCACAGTTTTAAGCACTATCAAAACAAAAAGCAGCCAAGTAGCACTTTAAAGACTAGCAAAATGGTTTATTAGGTGAGCTTTCGTGGGACAGACCCACTTCTTCAGACCATAGCCAGACCAGAACAGACTCAATATTTAAGACACAGAGAACCAAAACCAGTAAGCAAGGAGGACAAATCAGAAAAAGATAATCATGGTGAGCAAATCAGAGAGTGGAGGGGTGGGGGGGAAGATCAAGAATTAGACTGAGTTAAGTATGCAGATGAGCCCCTATAGTGACTCAGAAAGTTCACATCCCGATTTAAACCATGTGTTAATGTTCCGAATTTGAATATAAATGTCAATTTGTCCGCTTCCCTTTCTACAAAGGAGCGATAATTTCTTTTCAGTAACACACATACCCTGAGGTCATTGACAGAATGGCCCATTCCATTAAAATGTTGACTAACTGGTTTGTGGATCTGGAGTGTTTTAATGTTTGTTTTGTGCCCATTGACCCTTTGTCTAAGGGAGTTAGAAGTCTGTCCAATATACAAAGCATCTGGGCATTGTTGACACATGATGGCATATATGATGTTAGTAGAGGAGCATGAGAAAGTGCCCGTGATTCTGTGGGTAACCTGGTTAGGTCCAGTGATGGTATTTCCAGAGAAGATATGTGGACAAAGCTGGCAGCGGGCTTTGTTGCAGGGAAAGGTTCCAGGACTGGTGTTCCTGGGGTATAGGCTGTGGCTGTTATTGAGAATCCTCATGAGGTTGGGAGGTTGTCTGTAGGAGAGAACAGGCATGTCACCCAGGGCCTTCTGGAGTGTAGCATCCTGATTAAGAATAGGTTGTAGGTCTTTAATAATTCGTTACAGTGGTCTGAGTTGGGGACTGTAAGTGATGACCAGTGGTGTGCTGTTCTTGGCTTTTTTGGGCTGATCCTGGAGTAGCTGGTTTCTGGGTATGTGTCTGGCCCTGTTGATTTGTTTTTTTACTTCTCCTGGTGGGTAATTCAGGTTTATGAATATTTGGTAAAGTTCTTGTAGTTTTCGGTCTCTGTCAGTTGGATCAGAGCAAATGCGATTGTACCTAAGAGCTTGACTGTAAACAATGGATCTAGTCACGTGTGCAGGATGGAAACTAGAAGGGTGTAGATAAGTATAGTGATCAGTAGGTTTTCGGTACAGTGTGGTACTGCTCAGGCCATACTTGATTAATACTGTAGTGTCCAGGAAATGTATCTCTTGCATGTTGTAATCGAGGCATATGTTGATGGTGGGGTGTAGATTGTTAAAATCTCTGTGAAATTCTTCTAGAGCCTCTGTACCATGGGTCCAAATCATAAAGATGTCATCAATGTATCTTAAGTAGAGGAGTGGTAATAGGGGACGAGAGCTGAGGAATCGTTGTTCCAGGTCAGCCATAAATATATTAGCATATTGTGGGGCCATGCGGGTGCCCATAGCAGTTCCACTAATCTGGAGGTATAAATTGTCCCCAAAATGGAAATGATTTTGTGTGAGAACAAAGTAACAGAGGTCAGACACCAGATTGGCTGTGGTGGCATCAGGGATGGTGTTCCTGATTGCTTGTAATCCGTCTTTATGTGGAATATTAGTGTACAGAGCCTCTACATCCGTTGTGGCAAGGATGGCGTTATCAGTAACTTTTCCGATGTTTTGTAATTTCCTCAGGAAGTCGGTGGTATCTCGGATATAGCTGGGAGCATTGGTGGCATAGGGTTTGAGGAGGGAGTTCATGTAACTGGATAGTCCAGTGGTAAGGGTGCCAATACCTGAAATGATAGGGCGTCCAGGGTTTCCAGGTTTGTGGATTTTGGGAAGTAAATAGAATAATCCAGGCTGCGGCTCAGATGGTGTGTCTGAGTTAATGAGGTCCCGAGTAGCAGCAGGGAGTTCCTTCAGTAGTTGTTGTAATTTCCTTTGGAATTCCAAAGTGGGATCAGCGGAGAGAGGTCTGTAAAATGTGGTGTTGGAGAGTTGTCTGGCTGCCTCCTGTTCATAGTCTGATTTATTCAGGATGACAACAGCATCCCCTTTGTCAGCTGGTTTGATTATGATGTCTTGGTTATTTTTGAGACTCTGGACAGCATAGCGTTCAGCATAGTTGAGATTGTGTCTCATTTGGCATTGTTTGTGTGCAATGTCATACTGAGCACGGTTGCGGAAGCACTGTACGTAGAAGTCCAGACTTTCACTATGACCCTCAGGGGGAGTCCACGTAGAGTTCTTCTTCTTTTGTTGTTGGTAGCGGGGGTTGAGAGAGTCAGACTGTTGTTCATAGGTGTGCTGGAAAAATTCCTTTAGACGGAGGTGGCGAAAGAAGGCTTCAAGGTCCCCACAGAATTGTATTAAGTTTGTGGGGGAAGTAGGGCAGAAGGAAAGACCACGGGATAAGAGAGACTCCTCTGCGGGGCTGAGTTGGTAGTTTGAGAGGTTAACAATGTTGTTGATTGAGCTACTGTTATTGTGGTTGAGGTATCCTGAGGAATGAAGTAATGAAGAAAATATATTCTCTTTTCTTTTTTGTAGATAGAGGAAGTATGTTTTATAAATATCTTGTCTGGCACTGGTAAAGTATCTTACTGTGGGGTCTTGTGTGGATGCCTGTTCGTTGATGATAATTTCAAGTTCAGAGAGTTCTTTTTTGATCATCTTTTGTTTATTGTAAAGGATTTTGATCAAGTGGTTCTGCAGTTTCTTAGAAAGCGTGTTGCATAGATGTTCACTGTAGTCAGTATAGTATGTAGTTTTAAGCACGTTTATCACTAAGAACATATCTAAATGCTCTTCTGAATCAGGACCTATGATACAGATCTGAAATTTAATTAATACAGATTACAATACACCTGGTGAGGAATATACACTGGGACAGACCTAGGGTAGAAAGTCCTCTGGTCAGAGGTGACAGGTAGCTTAGGCAGCTACTTAAAATTAGTTCAGAGGATGAAACTGATAGGATGCATAGGCTTTGTCTCCACAGCAGTATTAATTTGAAATGATACATTCCAGAATAGCTATTCCAAAATCATTTATTTCAAAATGACACAGCTGCACACAGCAATGATTTTTGAAATAGCTCATAGCTTTTTCAAAGTAGCATATCTGGACACATAGCACCTATTTGGAAATATTGCCATTGGATACTATTATGGCTTATTTAGAAATAGTGCTAGTCTGTATTTTAACGGTGCCTATTTCAAAATAATAACGGGTAGCCGTGTTAGTCTTTACTCCAACAAAACAAAACAGCAGAAATGTAGCACTTTAAAGACTAACGAATTGATTTATTTGGTGATGAGCTTTCATGGGACAGACCCACTTGAAATAAGGGTTATTCCTTCTGCAATGAGGTTAATTTTGAAATAGTGTGTGTACAGAGTAGATGCTCGCAAAGTTATTTCAAAATAACAGCCTTTCTTCTGAGTGTATGGGCAACACGCGTATGGCAGCACGTGACCAACATTCATTACCAGATTTGGTGCACTGCTTGATCATTAGCTTTTCCAGCCTGGGCCAGCTACTGATGGGGAATCTGACATGATCCATGCACTCCAAGAAGGCCATCAGATGATACCATCTATCCATTTGTAGTATGGGGGATCACAGCTTGCAGCATACGATAGTGACCTTAGGGAGGGCAAGTATGTGGGCCGTTGGGTCAGTGCCTTTATGTTTCACCAGGGCTGTCAAGGATCTTGTCAAGGACCAGGCTGCAGCAGCAGGCTAATCCAGCATCTGGGGCTAATCAAGAACCTGCAGCCAATTAAGGCCTGTGGAACCTTTTTATAAGGCTTCCCCTCAGCTAAGGGGGTGGGGGCAGGGGAGGCAAACCAAGAAGGAGAGAAGAACTGCAGAGGACAGCCTGCAAGAAGGAAGAGCAGCAGCCAGTAGAAGGTACTTAAAGTGTCTGGGGAAGTGGCCCAGGGAGGAGGCTGTTGTACTTTGGGCTGAGGGAGACAGCCCGTCCAGGAGCGGCTATCTGTGTCCCTGGGCTGGAACCTGGACTGAGTGGGAGGGGACCCTCTGGGGCAGTTTGGAAGGGGCAGGAGGAGACCCAACATCCATGAGGGACCTCCTTCCATTTATGACTGTGTCAATGAAGAGAAGGGCTCAATAGGCTGTGCTCCACCCTGGAAAAACTGGGAGGTAGAGCAAAAAGGAAACAGCGAGCCTCTGAGGCATCTCTTTAACTGCCAAAAATGCAGGACTCATAAAGAATACCTCAGGACTTTGTCATAGTAGTTTTACCTGCTAATCACAGCCTACATTCTTACACTATCACAAGATGCATATGGCTAACTTCTAGGTTTCACTCTAAGCCCTTAACACCACTTAATGCTTAAGACCTATAATCAAACTTCTTTTCATGTGTATTTCAATTCTTCTGCTTGCTGTTAAAGCTTCAATAACTTCCATTATTATTTTCTTACCACTATAGCCTGTCCAAGATAGGGTTAGTGCTAAAAAAAATGCCTTGGTGACTCTTCCTATGTGTAGCCAATAAGGAGCTTTTTCACTACTTTATTTCATACAAATGCAGCATTGAAATGCAAATTGTGGCACTTGTGGACACCTTGTTGATTTATAGCTCCCTGGAGAGTTTTACATCCAGAAATCAACTAATGGATTGCCCTGATCCATAATAGTAACTTTTCATCTGTGGCATGTATAACGAGCCAGTCTTGAGTGTCTTGGCTATGTCTACACGAGATTTTTTCCTGACAAAACCATGGTTTTGTGAGAAAAACCTGTGGAGCATCTACACACAAAATGCAATTTGTCATCGGACTGTCAACAAAAGCCAGCACATCTGTCGGCAGTGTAGTGTCTCTCTGTGATGAGGAATAACACTTTAATTGACAGTTCCCAGTCGACAAAAAAACAATGTAGGTGCTCCAGGGGCCTCTTTGTTGACAGACAGGGCTTCCGGTTCCCTGGGGAGCCCTGTTTGCTGAGATTCTGGTTGCCCTTTCTGTCAAGAGAGGAGCTGGGCAGTCTATCCACTCCTTCACAGAGCGGATTGCTCTTTTGATCTAATTTTTTCTGTGGACGTGATCTGTCAACAGAGGTTTTGCTGGAAGATCTCTTCTGACAGTAACTTCTGTTGACAGATCACTGTAATGCAGACGTAGCCCATGAGTATGTAGTTTGTCCCTCTGTCTACAAGCAAGAGCAAGCTGAGCAGGGGTCGGCATAATGTTGGGACTACTGTTCACTTAAAAACTTCTGAATACTGACACTAGACAATGGAAAATGACGTTGAATATAAGAGGTTAATTAATTATTTTGCTATGGTGTGGTGCTCACTGAAGATAAAGGTATGCCAAATGCTATTATTTTAAGGTTTGCATTTAATCTGAATTATGATTTTCCAGAGTTCAGCTAATATGCCATTCAAAATATTACATGTGAGATGCACATCACTACCACTTGCCACAAAATACTGCAGCACTAAATGGAGATACTCAGACGGACTGGACATTGTTCAGGAACACTGCTCAGGAGCATTGCTAATGCTCGCCCATGAACCATGCTGTTTTGCTCTACTTTCCTTGTGAATCCTTCCTCTGTCCTCTAGCGGAAGACACAAATCCTTGCCCTTGCAGATTGAATGAGGTAATAAAGACTCAAGGTGTGAACCTCACTGAGCTTCCAAGAATCTTTTCCTCTAGATTTCCTCCAAACCCAACTTTTTTGTGATGAAAATGCTCATTTGCTAACTGGTCATTTGCTAATTGGGAAAAAGAAACAGCACAAATGTCCACTTGCTTAAAAAAAAGTTAGAACAACAGGGACAGGGCTTAAAGGAACTCTCCTTGATAAAACTGGAGGCATCGTCACCCTTATAGGTATGGCACTATTTTTCAGATACCACTTTCCTCTCTGACAGCCCTGTTTATTTGAAAGTCCTCTCTTAAAAAAAAAAGTCTGAAACTCACTCCTTGGCTGTCTTTGAAATGTTCCAAGCTCAATAGGGAACATTACTCAAAACAAATACAATCATCTTTTTGCCACACCTGTTTCACTCAGTAAAGCTTATGATTTAATCTTTTTATCCTATGTTCAGCTTATTCTCTTTATGTCAAGTGTTATTTTTAAAAGACATTTTTCATTAAGCCTAATCTGCATTGAGGTCATGATTAGTGTTCTCCGGTATTACTGATTTAAATAAAGCAAACTCCCTGTTTTGCACAAGGAGATCAGTGCATTATTTGTAGATAGCAAAGACAATCCATCATCCTAATGATTCAATAGTTGTAGTATTTTAAATTCCAGCATTTTACGCTGGGTGAATGGCTTTTTTATAATTCTTTCGCTTACTTTTAATTGTTCTCAGCAACCATTTATCTTCAAAATGTCCTATGTGCTGCAGACACTTCTTGTATGTAAAGTTATAGAAAGTCATATAACACTACATTTAAATGATTAATGTTGTGGCACAAAGTGACAAAAGTTGTGAAACTCAAAGCTAAAGTTGGCATCATGCTCACATCCAGGCTATCGTGAAGGCGAAAAGCATAAGGATGTAAGGGAAGGACCAAGCCCACTGATTGGGGGAAGGGGAGTGGGGAAAAGAGCACAAGAACATAAGAAAGGATACTGGGCTGAATGGACCTTTGGTCTGACCCAATATGGCCTATCTGCTGGCAGTTGCCAATGCCAGGTGCCTCAGAGGGAGTGAACGGAACAGGTAATGATCTCTCTCTTGCCATCCATCTCCAGCCTCTGACAAGCACAGGGTAGGGACACCATTCCTCACCCATCCTGGCTATAGCCATTAATGGACCTAACCTCCATGAATTTCACAGAATTCTAGGGCAAGAAGGGACCTCAGGAGGTCATCTAGTCCAGCCCCCTGCATCAAGCAGGATCAACCCCAATTAAATGAACCCATCCAGGACAATGTCAAGCTGGGACTTAAAAACCTCTAGGGATGGACATTTCACCACCTCTCTTGGTAACTCATTCCAGTGCTTCACCACCCTCCTGGTGAAATAATTTTTCCTAACATCCAACCTACAACTCTCCCTTGTAACTTCAGACCATTGCTCCTTGTTCTGCCATCTGTCACCATTGAGAACAATCTCTCTTCATCATCTTTAGTGCCCCATTTCAGGAAGTTGAAGGCTGCTATCAAATCACCCCTCACTTTTCTATGCTACAAACTAAATAAGCCCAGATTTCTCAGCCTCTCCTCATAGGTCATGTGCGCCACCCTCCTAATCATTTTCGATGCCCTCAGCTGAACCCTTTCCAATGTCTCTGTATCCTTTCTATACTGGGGGTGGGGGCAGAACTGGGCACAATACTCCAGATGTGGCCTCACCAGTGCTGAGGAACAGGGAATAACTTCTCTAGATCTGCTCAAAATGCTTCTCCTAATGCACCCCAATATGCCGTTAGCCTTCTTGGCTGCAAGGGCACACTGTTGACTTGTATCTAGCCTCTCAGCCATTGTAATCTCTAGGTCCTTTTCTGCTGCACTGCTCTTTATCCAGTCGGTCACCAGCCTGTAATAGTGCTTGGGATTCTTCCATCCCAAGGGCAGGACTCTGCGCTTCTCCTTGTTGAACCTCATCAAATTTATATAGCTCTTTTTTTAAACTGTTTTAGTCCTGGCCTTCACAGCCTCCTCTGGCAAGGAGTTCCACAGGTTCACTGTGCACTGTGTGAAGAATTTCCTTTTTATTGTTTTAAACCTGCTGCCCATTAATTTAATTTGCTGTCCCCTAGTTCTTGTATTATGGGAACAAATAAATCACTTTTTCTTGTTCACTTTCTGCACACCACTCACAAAAAAGGGGCAACTGACCTCCAGGCCCAGAGTTCCAGCCACCACTGCAATAGTAGAGGTGGCAGGCAGAGCTCCGGGTCCCTTTGTAACACCACCAAGGTCTATGCTACTGTACCACCCACTCACTGTCCTAAACCCCAATCCTTCCACCCTTGGCTCTGCCTCTTCTGGGGGCACAAAGCCACTCCCGTCCACCCCCACCTGGCCTGCAGTGGCTGTTGGCACCGCTGGAGAAGGATGGCCCGTCAGCTATAATTTTGACTTTGTGCCTTTTGTCAATTTGTGCAACAGCCTCAATAATATTTTAAAAGTAAATTTTTCTTTTCTCTACCAATGTTACTTGTAGAAAAAAATCAGAAGAGCATAAATTTCAGGCATGAGAAAAGACTGACAGCTGGCCTAATCCAACACTTTTTTGAAATCTTTCAAAAGTTAATTTTACTGGGCATTGGTTCAGATCTGTGGTCCCCGAAGTATGGTCTGCGTCTGCCTTGCAGGTGGTCATGGGCTCAGGAGTCACCCCCTTCCCCCAGGGCACTCTCCCCTCACTCTGGATCTCCAGCCCCATGTTCCCTCTGCCACTGAAGTTGGGACACCTGTACCGGCTTCCCGCTGCAGGAGGAAGGGGAGCCCCAAGCCTCATGGGCCAGATCTAGCTCCTGGGGGAAGATATGGCTCTGTGCCCTACTGCTCCCCCTCCCCCGGCTGAGGGGATGGCAGTGCACAAAACTGCTTGCAGGAGGCTTTACCAGCTGCTCCCCTTGGCTGGTCCAAGGTGGCAGTAGGGAGCACAGAGGTAGGTAAACTCCACCCCCCTGCCACTGCATCTACCTCCCTTCCCAGTCCCTGCACTCCCGTCACACTCCTGTGTCCTCCCTCCTGCCCAGACCCTCTAGCCTCAGCTCCCTCCTGCTCCCCCATCCTTCCTGGCCTGACCCCCACTTCTGCCCCCTTCCTGTGTCTGCCCTCCCACCCAGACCCCTGCTTCATTCTGCATGCAACATTCCAGCCAGACCTCCACCCTCAGCCCCTCTTGCACCTACCTTCAATCCAGACCTACATCCACCTCCAGCCTGCTCCTGCATCTTCCCTCACACACAGTTCCCAACCCCCTAGCCTGCTCCTGTACCCTACTTCCCTCCTAGAACTGCACCCTCACCTTTCCTGCACTTAACCTTCCACCCATACCCTGCACACTCATCCTTTTCTCTCTCCCCAACAGCCCGCTCCCACACATTGAACCCCTCATTTCACCCCACCTCAGAATTTCAGGTGTCCCACAAATCTACTAGCTCCCCAGAAGAGTTAATCTCATCTGTGGAAAGCTCTCAGTCTCGGTCCTCCCTCCCAGATCCTCTGTGGGACTGGAGCTTGAAGAGACGGAGGTGTGATGTCTCAGCTGGGGCCACATCACTAAGGCTTGGTGGAGGTTTCTTTCATTTGTTTGCTTCTCACCTTTGTGTGGCCCCCACCTGATTTTTCTGTGGATCTGTGCTCCCTGACCCAAAATAGTTCCCCACCCCTGCCATAAATAAAGACCATATTGAAACCTTTTATTTTGAACATAAATTAGTATCTTACTTTATTGAAAATGAAGCTTAGTAAACTATTATGATATAAACAATAAGATCTAACTAGATATCCCCTTACATTATAGCTGCATATTTGTTTTTATGCTCCAGTAGCCTAATATTAACAATTTAGTATCCAAGGTATTTATGAAGAAGCAAATGTATTTTGTCATCATGGGTGGCTGGCTGGTGGTCCCTTTCACAGTCATACATATTGAAGAGGACAGGGTAGAAAAACTCTGATACCTTCCTCGAGCTTGTCCTCTAGCCTAGCATGCTAGGAGACCTCAGAAAGAGGTATTCCTCCCTGCAAAATGAGCCCCAGGGCTCACCTATAGATACCAGAGGAGCAACATCAGGGCAAAGCCATTGAAAAGGTGAGCTTGCATCTCTTGAATGTATCCCTGGTGTTTCTGTTCCTTACTACTTTGCATAGAGCTCCTATTTATCCATGCTACCAAAGAATCCCATAGAGTTTGGCAACTGCTGGGACCTGGGTAAATGAAATTCATGTTGTGGCTTATCCCCTGCATGGTAATACAGTCACTGGGAGTTGGGATAAAGGATAGTGGTAAAGGATCATGCTATGGAGGCCATCTTCAAGTGTGGTCCATGAAATTAAACAAACCAGCATGATATTTAGCCTAGGTGTGTGTATAGACACACACATACACACAATTTTCAGTGGTACTTAAAAGCATAAAGAGTATATAAATTAGAGCTGGTTGAATAACACTTATTTGTAAATAAATCATTCATTGATTGAAGGAAAAATAGTCAAAGAAATTGCAGTGCTGCATGGATAGTGGTGGATAAATTGTCTGGGACTTAATTGAAGAAAAAAATGTCAAAATTAGTCAGATAAATTATTCTCAGTGAATAATTCAGCCAGCTCTAGTATAAATAAATGGCAGCTAATTTAAAAGAGGTATGTAGATTCATGTATTTGTGTTTATTCATTTGTATTTGTGTCTACTCATGTTTATGCTTTCCATAGACTTTTGTGATGCTTCATGAAGCATTTGTGGAGATAAATTAATGAAAGATCTTATTTTCTCATGAGTATTTCAGTTCTTCAATAAAATAAATACAGTTAGAAGGCCAGCTCTCACATTATTTTTGACTAGCAGATGGCTCTACCTGTCAAAAGAGGGGAAAAAAGAAATATACACAGTGAAGTATATTGATATGTGCAGGCCTGAAATGCATATATCCAAATACTGGGCACACTGAATGCATATAGTTCATAGTAAAAATTCTGGTGTAAGAATAAGGTATGGTTTGTGAAGTAAAATCATTCTTAAATGATTTCATATAACAACTTTTTACACTGTACCGTTAATATAACCCATTCAGACCACAATATTTCTAGGTAAATTCATTTAAGGTCACAGCAGACAGCCAGGTGTAGTTTATAATGACAAACCAGTTTACTGCTCTTAAAATCTATATATGTAGTTTGTATATGGGGCAGGGGTATTGTAAAGTGGGGCCCTATCCAACTATAGGTTACCTTGGGCTAGTGGGGAGGGGCAAGAAACAGTCTGTCTCTTACTGCTCCAGGCATTACCCAGAGGAACAAGCTGGGTGTGGTTCCTATCTGTTGGAAGGAGCAGGACAGGAATAATTCCAGGAAACTTCCTTTCCAGTGATTTAACTACAGACGCTGCACCAGCAGGGCCTTTCCTACTGGGTCCTCAGAATACTCTTGAATTCAGTTTAAGGCTGCAACCTAAATAGCCTCTGTCTTGCGGCACATCATGAGTGTCTGTAAGGCCCCAGGTCTGACCCTAAACACTGGAGATTATGGTGAGGGAGGTTCCAAATCACCTCACCTTCTTCTCAGAGTACTGCCTTACCACTCACTCCTCTCACCTGCATCTCATCCATTGGTGAGTTGGATTGCTTCCTCCACTGGTTATTAGATTTCCAGTAAGTGGCATGCCCCCTGAAAGGTGCGGTCATTCTATCTTAAACTGTATACTAAAGCAGTCCTTATACTACTTCCTGCAGCGCTGTCCCTCGGCATACATGAAATGCACAGCTGTGTAGGTCACCTGAAAATTTGGGGCATGAACTATTCCAGTGCTCAGTACAGCTGTGTGTAGTCATATGCCTCAGTATGGCCCTATCACCTCTATTGCTGCCCTCTTGGTTCCTCTTTGCCTGTTTCTCTGGCTGCTCTCTTCTAATGGCAGCAGCAAGATGGCCTCCTCTCCTCCCACCCCCACCTCAACTTGCTCTTCTCAGTCAGCAGCCAGCACTAGTGAGTGCTTTCTCCTGCCAGGCTGCAGACAGAAAGTTGAGCCCTTAGATGGTGCAGCTCCAGCCTGGCCCATGGCAAGCCTTGAGCACAGGGTGCATCCATGCATGTTGGCAGGGGGAAGGAATCCCTGAACTGTGGTGCCCTGCAGAAGCTGTGTGGGGTGGGGAAGGATGGGAGGAAAACCCAAGCCCAGGCTCCTGGCAGAAGCCAGGCAGAGTCAGGTGAGGGAGGGAGCAGGGAAACTCTGAGCCCCAACAGAAGTCATATGAGAGTTAGGAGATTTATTTGCATAGGGCCCCATACAACATAAGACCAACCCTGACTTCCCACTCCCAAATACATGCTAACACATACACTCAGCAGCAACAGCCTTTTCTGTGCTGTGGTGACACTTGGCTTCTTGGTATGGTAGCTCCAAAAGGGGGCTGTGATGAGGAGAAAGCCCTGCTCATCATGTCAGGCCGTCACTCAGAATTGCACACCCATTACCACAGCGTCCAGATTCCATTTTTTTGGGCAAGCCCAAAATCTTCTGCCACCACAAAAGTGCTAGTTGGAAAGGTCACTAGATGCTGCTCATCAGTGGGCTTGAGCACATGAAGATGTCCCACCTCCTGAGCAAGTGAATGTGTAACCCACACACCTATATATGTGGTTCACTGTCCCATGTAGAGGCACCTAGACCGTTTCACAGAGGAAGGGTGAGTGCACTCTGCAGCCTAAGCCAAACTGCAACAGTGCCTGCACTAAGCTATAGCGGTCCCAGATTCGAATCTGCCTGTGGGCAGTTACAAATGCGCTGGCCAAATACTCATTATGGGAGTGGTTTGCTCACTCTTCCTGTTAAGAGTTAACTGGAAAAGAAAGAGGGGGAAGAAAGCCCATCCTCCTCTGAGCTCCAAACTCACCTGCCTGTAGAAAGCTGTATGACATTTGTCTGGGGCTGTGCACAGCTCATTCAGGTCTTTGCCTTGGTAATGGACTGGGAAAATCATCACAGAACCTGCTGCAGTCATGCCCCCCGAAGTCCCTGTTTTTTCCCTTGACATGGTCTTCTAGGGACTCACCAGGCTGGTACTCCCTGCACAGCTGGTCTCGGGCAATACTGGGGGCAGCTGCTTGTCCCCCTGCATAGCAGTTGGTGCACCATTTTACGGTAGCTTCCTGCTCCCCTCACTAAGCCCCCTTGACCTTGCTCCCTGATTCTCTCTTATCCGTGCTGCTGGATCTTTGTGCAGCTCTCATTCAAGTTTTATCACTGCTTTTCTCTTCCACGCTGCTTCTGGCTCAAGCTCCTTCATCCCCTGCCCATAGCTTCTGGCCCTGTAGCCACAGTATACATGCTTTGCTCAATCAGACTACATTGGTCTGTTCGCTGCTTCTACAGATTCTGGTCTTAAGATCTGTAATTGCCCAGAAGCCCTCTTGAACCCAGGGTTATTGGTCCTTTTTGGCTCCTACCCTCTTACCTGGTATGGTGAGATGGTCAACCCCCCCCAAAAAAAAAAAGAAAAGAAAAAATGGTTCTGTAATGGGCAATATTTGTCATTTTGTATAATGCCAATAAATTAAGGCTTTTGGATCTTTACATTGTCTCTCTGAAATTACATCTATAGTTCCTATCATACTCAGTAAAAATTGAAATGCACACTCAAGAGCAAACTATACCACTTCACATTCAAATTTGCAGCTGAGGATGAATTTTTGTTGTTTAACAGGAAAACTTGGGAATTGACACAACTACAACAGAAGCATAAGCAGGACGGCTCCCAATATTTCGGTGGCTGCAATGGTGAGTGCAGTGAAGGTTCTTTAGGGTAGTCAGGTTATGGCAGCTGATGTGAGAGGGAAACTTAGGTATTTTGATCAGTTGGCATTTTTATATTAAAATCTTTTCTACTAAAGCTTAAAGTGGCAATAACTTCATGGTCTGTCATGGGGGGATAGTTTGAAATGGACAATTTCAATTAGACTGAGAAACATCCAACTTTTCAATAAAGAAACAAATTACTCTTGGCAGTCCTTGACCTTGACTTGTGCAGTCACACGACAAAAGATCACTCAGTGGCACTGAAAATACATAAAGGCTTTTGGAAGGGAATTTGTTTATCAGAAGGTTTTCAGATGTTAACACCTATTGGCTACGTCTACACGAGCCCCAAACTTCGAAATGGCCACGCAAATGGCCATTTCGAAGTTTACTAATGAAGCGCTGAAATGCATATTCAGCGCTTCATTAGCATGCAGGTGGCCGCGGCACTTCGAAATTGCCGCGGATTGCCGCCGCGCATCTCGTCCAGACGGGGCTCCTTTTGGAAAGGACCCCTCCTACTTTGAAGTCCCCTTATTCCCATGAGGTCAGGGACTTCGAAGTAGGCGGGGTCCTTTTGAAAAGGAGCCCCGTCTGGACGAAACGCGCGGCGGCAAGCTGCGTCAATTTCAAAGTGCCACTGCCGCCCGCATGCTAATGAAGCACTGAATATGCATTTCAGCGATTCATTAGTAAACTTCGAAATGGCCATTTGCGTGGCCATTTCGAAGTTTGGGGCTCGCATAGACACGGCCATTGTGAGATATAATTAAAGCATTAGCAGAACAGTTTGCTAGGGCTAACTTTATTAACAGTTAATTTAGGAGATTTGGGAATAAACAACAAAAATTCAAATAAAGGAAAACAGTGTTGATGAGTAAATAGTTATGAACAATCTCTGTGATCATGCCAGCTCAACTTCAATGTTGTCTGTTATTTGCTAGTCAAATGTTTTATGTGTAGCACAGTTCTAGTGGAGGATATGTATTGATAGGATAACAAGCAAAGTGTGTGTTTCTCATTTTAGCCACTGCTTTGCAGTTACATAGGCTATGTTTCCCCAGAGTTTATAGTGGTAACACCAGAACCTGCAGAACCACCACCATGTTCTTGGTTTCCTTTTTGTCAATCAGTCTGTCACACAACATTTAACAGTTTGTACAAGAGAAGTTCTCAACAGTGAAGAAAGTAGGATTAGAGTTAGGCATATTTTACAGCACCCTCCTTCTATGAGACCAAACTTTGTTCTTCTTGGGTCTGGTCATTCCCTAAAGTTAACTCCATTGAGGCTTTTTTTTTTTCCTCAAGAAATCTAGGAAAGCTGTTTTCAGCAAGAGATAGTTGTTTTATTTATATCTTCTTAACAAAACATAATAAAACTCTTGGGCTACATGAACACTAGCCCAAATCTTCAAAATGGCCATGCAAATGGCCATTTCAAAGATTACTAATGAGGCACTGAATACATATTCAGTGCCTCATTAGCATGCTGCCGGCCACAGCACTTTGAAATTGCCGCGGCTCATCCAGACAGGGCTCCTTTTCTAAAGGACCCTGGGAACTTTGAAATCCCCTTATTCCTATCTGCTCATTTGGGCTCGTGTAGACAGAGACTCAAAGTCTGTGCAAGCAGAGTTGTCCCTTACTCAAGCCTGTGTCTCACACCAGTGACTGGATTTCCTGGTTCTTAAGTTACAGCCTCACTAATAGAGGGCTTTGCACAATTCCTCCACTCCTATCCATTTATTTTTCTTTTTCCAGTAGCTCCAGAAGATGTTTGTTGGTAACACCACCATTGGCCCTTCAGCTTTATGGAAGGAGTAACAGTTTCTTGTCTCCATTTCCTGCTGCCCTGTTTTTTAAATAAGGATCAGCTAGTTAAGATCCAATACTTTGTGTGGTGCAGAGGGTGGGAGATAATTAGACAGCCAGCTTCAGGCCTCTGGCCCTAGAGGAATAGTATACCATTAAAGATTCCCAATGCATTGGAGAAGCACTATTTAAAGGAGAGTGTTTGAATCCAGAGTCGTCTCTGCCAGCACAATTCCAGTAGCATTATGAGAAGGGATGTACATACAGGTTCAGCCTCTATCATCCAGCACGCTCAGGAGCTGACTTGTGTTGGGTGAGGGAATTTGCCAGACCATGGGTGGTCGATATTGTCTAGCAGTATTATCACAGAATCACACGGCTGGGAGGGACCTCAGGAGGTCATCTAGTCCAGCCCCCTGCTGCAAGCAGGATCAACCCCCACTAAGTCATCCCAGCCAGGACCTTGTCCAGCCAGGACTTAAAAACCTCAAGGGATGGAGAAAACACCACCACTCTGTCAACACCTCTATCAACACTTCCACTGCTAACTGGGCTCTTAGAAGACATTTAGGTGTAAATTACAGCTACATAACAGCACAGAACTCTGAGAACCAGGACCATTGGCTGTAAACAAACTTTGTGGGACCACGGGAACTTTGACCACACCTATGATAAGTGGACTTCCAGCTGACTAAAATCAGGTAGATTATGGATGTTGCCAGTAGAGAGAGTTCCAGATTAGAGAGGTTCAGCCTGGAAACATGAGGTGTGAAAATGAAGGGAGTTTGGCAAAAATACTGATGTTTCAGCTTGCCACTTTCCAAAATGAGACTCGTTTGGGACACAACTTCATTTGTGTGCTTGGAGCTACGCCAGTATAATGTTGCTCAGGAAAGAGTGCTCTCCCAACAACATAATAACACCCCCTCAATAAGCAGCAGTAGCTGTGTTGGCAGAAGAAGCTCTTCCATTGACAGCACTGTACATACTCGCTTCTATTCCTGTGAAACTTTTATCACTCAGGGTTGTGGGTTTTTCCCCCAAATTTTTTGATACGAGTGGCAGTGTAGTCAAGTCTTAGATTCCCTTAGGTTTAAAGATGCAAAGTGGAAGATAGCATGTAATGGGTTGTAAGTAACAAGTTGGAGAGTGAGAGTGAATCTATTAGACTGTGTTTACACTACCTCCCTACTTCGAAGGGAGGATAGTAGGTAGGGTGTCTGGATATTATTAAGGAAGTGCTGTGCTGCATATGCAGCACTTCATTAAGCTAATTCTCGCCTGTGGCAACTTTGAAGTTGCCCAGGCATTTTGAAGTGCCGGTGGGTTATCCAAGGCATATGCGAGCAGGCACTTCAAAGTTTAACACTTCAAAGTTCCTTTACTTCTCAAAATTTTGAGGAGTAAAGGAACTTGGAAGTTGCCCAGGCACTTCAAAGTACTGGCGGGTGAGCCGCGGCTACATGCAAGCCGTCCCTTTGAAGTTTAACACTTCAAAGTTGCCGTGGGGGAGAATTATCTTAATGAAGTGCTGCATATGCAGCACAGCACTTTATTAATAATCTCCCAACACCCTACTTGCCATCCTCCCTTCAAAGTAGGGAGGTAGTGTAGACAAGCCCTTAGAGTCTAACTTTTTCCCTCTTCTCTATCTATGACAAGCTGTTGGTTCAAATTCTGGAGAGCTTGTAAAAACCAATCCACACCTATTTAAATTTCATTTTGGTTCATCTCTAAATTTGGCCCAAAGGTTTTGCTTATATGTAAGAGTACTAGCCACTGAATGAATGTGTAGGACCTAAACTTACTCGCTGCTTTAGGTATAATCTGATATTTTACCAGATACATCACATTATACAAACATTTCTGCCTATGCAGGAAACAAACAAACAAACCCTGAGGTAGCAAGCGTCAGAGCCCAGATCGACTGACTCAGGCTCATGGAGCTTGACCTACAGAGCTAAAATTAACAGTGTAGTCACCCCCACTTTGGATGGAGGCCATGCTCTGAGATCTTCCACCTTTGCAGGGTTTCAAAGGCTGCTAAGATCCAGCACAGGTAAGAATGACTACACTGCTATTTTTAACTATAAAGCAGAAGCCCTGTAGCTTGTCTCAGTTAATTGACCTGGGCTTTGAGACTTCCTGGTGCAAAGATTTTGTTTCGCAATGTAGAAATACCATTAATACCATGCACCTAATGTTTCATAGTTAGTAATATAATTTGTTATAAAACATGATGGAAACAAACATGAGCAAACATTTCTGAGGATAGTGTATGTGAACTTTGTGGGGAAAAATATGTATGAGAAACAACTTTTTAAGTTAAATGCTGCAGAGTTTTAAATGTAGCCCTGACTGATCTTGTGCTTTCAAGTAATTGTTGCTGTGGGTGACCCAGAAACGAAACCAATCATGGCACTGTAATTTAAAACTAAAACAGCTGGCAAAATATTTCCACTCAAGCATGTTGTCTCAGAAGTAAATGAAAAGGTTGGGAGACTTTCTATTTACTTTTATGAAGACATGGACTGCTTGAACTAAGAAACATATTAATGTTCTGTCCATAGCTTTCTATTACGTGCCAAGGATCTCCATTACAGAATATCACACTGGAAGTGATGAAAAAAGACAGAAGATAGAATGGAATGGTTGGGTCTAACACAAAATAATCAACCATTTTTATATTTCCACTTTCCATTATAACAGGAATCCTGATTACATTCTATAGGTGGTGGTGTTTCACCTAAATATAACACCAGCTCCAAAATACACACCTGTCTGCACAGTTATAGTTCAAATGACAAAGAAATCACTTGTGATCATACATGCCAATCATTGCAAAGCACCTCTTTCATGTTAAAAATTGATAGTCTTGGCCAGTTTATGACCATGTTCAACCAACAGAATACATGCTGAGTTAACTGAAGAGCTGTGTACTGTATAAGTGTGGCTTACACGAGACATATGGAGGAATTCAGAATTTATTTCCATATCACATCAAATCTACCAATATCTTCATACTTATTTTCAAGCAGCATATGTGATCTTTTGCTTTGTTTTATGCCTGATGATTCATCTGTTTTCATTCTCATCTCATCTTCGATATTTCCCAGTAATTTTCTTGTAGCAACACCTACAGGGAATGTCATCAGAAAACAGCAGTTGAAGATCTATTTGTTTTTTCTCTTTGACTCTCTTAAGACTAAGCAGGATCTTAATGCTCCGGTCAGGAATCTGCAACAGCTGTATGTTTATATTATAGCCTGACCTTTTGCATTCCAGTGTCAGTATCAGAGAACAGTAAATAGGTGTATACCAAAAGAGTGTCTGGGCTGCTCCTTACAGAAGTGGTGTGGCTCCTAGTGCACCCACAGTAATAGTGATTACTGTCATAAAATAGGAGTGAATAAAATCCACAACAGTACTTAACATTTTCTGCTCTGTTTTCAACCAAGGTTAACAATCACCTATATTTTTTCATGTTTTTTGCTAGAATGCAGAAGGTCCCCAAAAATGCATCTTCATCAGAGCCTTCATTTTGCCAAGTTTGTCACAAAGGCAGGGTCAGGAGTTATGGGATTTTTGAAAACAAGCAAACAGACAGACATAGAAAAAAAACCAAGCCAATGGAGGTTTTAGCCTGGGGAAGAACCTGAAGCCATCAGCACTGCTCACCTTGCCAATCAAGCAGCAGGGAGAGCCTCTACCAGTAATTATTTTAACATTAGCCACAATCACTGAGAAAATAACAGAAAGTGCTTTTTTCACAGCTCCAACTTCCAAGGTGCACTGCTGTGTGCTGTTTCTTCCAAGCTTTAATAAGAAATATGATAAATGGCCTCCTCTGCTAATGTTTTTAAGGCAGCCAAGATTAGAAGACAGAGTTCCTCGTTAATAATTTTCTTAGCTTGCTATATTTGAAGTAAGAAAGCTGAACATGAATAGAATGACAAAAGAAACCTTGCTGGTTTTGAGAGACACTGTCTAAGATACACATACTTTTTTATATACCTTTGCTTCATTATTTTCCCAGAGCTATAAACCAGGTGCCAAAGCTAATTCTCTGTCTCTCTTATTTCCACGATTCCTAAATAAAATAGGCAAATGCATTGTGGCTTAAATGCTCAGAGTGGTAAATAAAGGATTTAGTGTCTCCATTTCATCCATTTATGGAGATTGCATATATTTACTGTAGTCTTAATTTAAACATTGTGGGAATAACAAAATATGGTGTAGACATTTATAAACAGCTTTGCTATGAGGTAATTATATACTTCAGAGATCTGGTTATATTTCCATTGTTGGACACTCACCAAACTGCTTTAAGGGCATCCAAATGCTGACTCACATGTGGCCTCGTCTTTCTGAGGGCAGGGCAAGGTTAGGACCATCTCTGGTTTTGAACCTCTAAGGCACATACATCATGGTAAGACTTCCTATCTGACATCCCTTTTGGCAGTTGGGATGTTTTGATGCATATGCCTCAGTTCTGAAAATAGTTCCATCTCCCTAGCTCTTGCACGTTCCCCCAAATCCAATCAAAAGCGTGAGCCTTCTGGTTTAAACTTTACATCTTCACAGGCATGCAATAATGAAAGCAAAGATACACAAACAGATTTTGCACAGGGTTCTGAAACACCTTATCTCTTTACATAAGAGAGACAGCACAACAGAGCTTAGCTAAATTCAAATCCAACAAATATCTTGAGTGCATTGTCCCTCACTCTAGCTCACCCTTCTTTTGGGAATCTTTGGGGGATTATCAGTGTCCAGGTTGGCAAGGTCCTCCTTGCCTGCTCAGGCTCCCGAAGCAACTTCCCTCAGCTTGCGCTGGTAAAAATGGTCAAAAATGAATTCAGTAGCTTTTGCTCTTTTATTAAGTTCCAGTCATCTATCATGTGTTCTCTCCCCATCAGCCTCTTCACCTGATCAGACTGACTTCTTTGCCAGACTTCCCTTTCCTTACAAATGGGTTCACCCTTTTGAGTAGATGCTCTTCAACCTTTAAGGACACTTGTCTTTAGTTATGTGCCACTATCCTTTGGAAATTCAGTCCACTCGTAGTACAAGGGTTTAAGTCACACAAGTCATGGAGGCAGAAGGACAACAAGAATAGAAAGCGCTGCACATTCAAAATGGAGCAATAGTCAATTATTTTCAATGTTGGCAAGATCTCATGGGAAACTGCATAAAACCTCTTTTTGGAATGGGCCTTAACTCATGTTACTACAGTACTAATTCAGATGACATCCTTTGTGAGGAGCTTCCATCTGAACAAAAGCTGAAAGAGCTTTAATGGAAAATCTGAAAAAAATAAAAAGCTCTTTAAATGCCATATGTAGCTAGTTCATATATTTTCTATTTTGCTTTGTTCTGTTATATTAATTACATCTTCATTAAGGACTTGATGTCTTAAAAGTGTGTATGATTCCATTGCTTATTTCCCATGAGAAGGGTTTTTGTTTGTTTGTTTGTTTTTGGGGTTTTTTTTCTCTTTATGAATATCCTAGTAGTAGATGGGCTTCAGGATTTTTTTTCTTTTTTGTAAGTTAGCAGTAGTGGAGAATAGGGAAAAGAAATACAGCAAATATAAAATGCACAGAAAGAATGCCTCTTCATAATGTTAAGAGCTGGTGATTGATCTTTAAACAAATATCAAATGGTATAATAAGTTCTGAAATGGCGTCAAGTAAATGATTCTACAATGATCATCTTGGTGTGTTAGATATAAGCTGTACCCTGCTGCCTAGGGCTTTTGTTGTGAAAGGTTGAAACTATAACGTTGAAACTGTATTTGAGAAAAAGATGTCTGTTTTAATATTGTTATGAAGTTACAGATACCTTATAAAGACCACATGATATCACAAAGGAGCTGACATTTTGCTAACACAGATTTTCACTGAGATGAATAACATGAGCCAAGCAGTATAAAACAGTTCCAAATAGTTCAGACACTGAATCAGAAATTCCAACTGTGTTGAATAGCACCCTTCTGGGCCTGCTTTACTTCTAAGCCAAAAGTTCAACTCTTTGTTAACTGGCATATTTGAGCCTAATGCTCTGGAAAAAAAAAGTAATTCCTTTAGATTCAACTACCATAATTATATTTCCAGTCAAAAGTTGGATTTTTTTCATAGTTTTGGAAACCTCTAATGCCTCCTAGTCTGCATTTAGCAGGAAATCCATTCTACCTCTTAAGCAGAGTTAGAAAATCTGGGGCTACAAATAAAATCTCACTCTGTGATAACCAGTCAATATGGTGAAAGTGAATCACCTTTTACCACACGAGACCTGAGTTTACTCTCTCCCCACCCTACCAGCTGATGACATTACAAGCTCTTAAGCTGAACAAGTCGTTACACTGCCTCCCAGCAATATTTTAAGTGTTATCAGTGGACCGATTCTCAAATGTGCTGAGCACCGAGCAACTCTCACTCCAGTCAAAGGCTTACGCTGGGCTTAGTGCTCCTAAATAAGGTGCAGTAGAGAGGTCTTTCTAAAGAAATGTGAGACTGGAATTTTATCAGCAAATTGGTGATAGAAAATGTAAAAATTCAGCAGTTTTGAAAGCACAATCAGATAAAATGTGGGAGACTAAATATGGGCAAACTTTGAGCTCCTGTGTGTTACAAACGTTGGCCTATTTTTATTTTTTTATAAAGCTTTTTATTTCTTTTCACAGTCCTCATGCCCACTCCATTTTTGGTCTTTCTTCCCACCTCCTACTCTCTGTCTCTCTGTTATCTGCACTCCTTCTTGCCATCTTCCTGATTTATTGATTCTTTGGTTTCAAACAGGTAGGCTACGTCTACACTTAGCAAAAACTTCAAAATGGCCATGCTAATGGCCAGATCGAAGAATATGGATGAGGCGCTGAAATGCATATTAAGTGCCTCATCAGCAAGCCGCCGGACGCGGCACTTCAAAATTCCTGCGTTTCGCTCCTGTGCAGCTCATCTACGTGAGGGTCCTTTTCGAAAGGACCCTGCAAATGTTGAAATCCCCTTATTTCTATGAGCTCATAGGATTAAGGGGATTTCAATGTTGATGGGGTCCTTTTGAAAAGGACTCCCACGTAGACAAGCCATGTGGGAGTGAAACACAGCAATTTCGAAGTGCCGTGGCTGGCAGCATGCTAATGAGGCACTGAATATGCATTTTAGCCCTTCATCCATATTCTTCAATCTGGCAAGTTTTGGTAAGTGTAGACACAGCCGTAGAGACAAACCTATCATTTTCCACAGCAATCTCCCTTGGTCACACCACTGTCAGATCAGAAGTGTACTTTCTTACATCATTCTTCCCCCACCCTATCAACCTCTTCCTTCATTTTAGGAACTGTTCATGGAGGATGCATGATCCTTGACTTTAGCCCTGCTTTCATACATACCCTTGGCTTACACAGGGTTTTAGTTCCCCTAGCAATTCTGCACTACCACAAGCCATCCCCATGGAAGTAGCAATGTTTCAGAAATTCGTACTCAAAGATATTGTCAAGTGTGGGCCCCATAGGAGGAAGGTGACTGTGCAGGTCTGTATGATGATTGTCTTTTAACATTTAAACATGAGTAGGTATGTGTCAACTGAATTCACATTCAGACAAAATAAATATAATTATGCGATCCAAAAAGGGAAGCCTCTTTTTTTACCTTTTTTCCAAGGT
Source organism: Carettochelys insculpta (assembly GCF_033958435.1). Classification (NCBI taxonomy): domain Eukaryota; kingdom Metazoa; phylum Chordata; order Testudines; family Carettochelyidae; genus Carettochelys; species Carettochelys insculpta. The sequence goes on from NC_134138.1 coordinate 228,452,669, forward strand.
GTTATCAAACCCCACAGAGAAAACAGTGCTTGTGCTGGCATACAACAGACACATCAATCCAAACACATTTTGGATAATCTACTTCTTTTTGAAATTATTTTAATGGCTAAAATGTTGGCAATAAGGGTTGCAATTTGAGTGAGACAAGAATTTCCGATAGCTCAACTAGCTTGAGAGGAGGTTAGATAGCCCTAGGCACATTTTTTTATGACCCTTCCCCATCTGTCCCTCAGGATTGCTAATGTGACTGCATACAGGGCTTTGTATTGGTTAATTAAGTGAGTTTGCCAATGTCTGCCCCAGGAATACTTAATCAGTAAGGCTGTTCTTGTTGCAGGCTGTAGATTTCTTTTTATGAAAAAAGAATTAATTTAAAAAAGTATCAAGAAAATTAGGGGCACTACCCCAGATAATTCATATGACATGAGGTTCAATGCAGTATACAGTGAACTCAATTATTGAAGCAAAAATACCAGACTAAGAACAGAAATACTTGCTCCCTAAATGTGTCATTGTGACCAGACAAATGAGAAGGCCTGCTTAGCACAATAAAATAGCTATGTCCCTTGGCTTTCCCACTATGTGTTTTAAGGTATGCACTTTACCATGCCATTTTTGTTTCATCACTGGGAGGCTTTCCTTTGTTTTTTAAAATGAGGCAGGTCAGTTAATCTTCTTTACAATGCACTAGGGGAAAGGCAAGTGCATTCTTTTTGCACTTATCTTGATAGTACATTGCTGCCAATCTATCCTTTTCCTTTGGGGGACCCTACTGTTCAGGAGACTAGCCCACTTAATACAAGCTACTGTCAGATATTAACGGTGAATTAAAACTGCAGGTAAAAATGGTGACAGTGGCATATTCCTGTCACTAGGTTTGACAGGAAATTTATTTTGCTATAGCTGAAAAGTAATTAACCTCCACTGTGAGAGAATTCTATTACTAGTAGCTATTCCGCCATGCAAAGTGCACTACATGGAAATGTTACAGGCCATCAAGCAGAAAAGGCAGATGTGTCTGCAAGTTCCATTCACTCCCTCCAACCCCCGTTCTGATTCTGTCTCTCCCCTCTCTATCTTCACTGAAGCTAGAAATTGAGAGGCACATGCAGCAGAAAGAAAATGGTGAAAAGCAGAAGGGGTTTCATGAGGTGGTTGGAGGAGTTAATTTTGTGTGCGCCTGTGATTACAGAAATGTGTGTGCTTTTAAATGAATACTTCCTCCTCAGGGGAGAAAATTGGAGATGATCAAGGATGACATTTAGCCATGGATAGTTTGACTGTAGACATTAAAATGTCAACAAAACAGTTGATGGAGTCTCTCTCACTTTTCTGCCATCTCTTTTGGTCAAAAGTATGATCACACACTTGTGGGAAAAAGAATAAAATAAAGCCAGAAGGTCAAACATGTGACCATTTTCTAAATCTGGTAGTTTAGCCTTTTCACATATGGATGACTATATTTTGCAAATGGTGATGGCAAAGGAAACAGACCCAGCATTCTCTGTGAATTTTTGCTTTGCTGATAAAACTATTGTCTGTTTTTACACATGCCACTTTCTCCGGAAGTGACATGGTAATGAGCAGCCCAGAAGATGCCAATGAGGCACGTATGTAAACTTCCGGCACCTCATTAGCATATGCTCATGTGATTAGGAGTCCAGAAGAAGCTCTTCCAGGGAGCTCCCTGTGGACCGCGCTTCTACGCAGTTATTTTGGAGTCCAGAAGAGTTTCTTCTGCACTCTAAATCATGTAAGCATATGCTAATGAGGTGCCAGAAATTAACATCCATGCCTCATTAGCATCTTCCGGGCTGCTTGTTACCATGCCGCTTCTGGAGAAAGTGTTTAGAGAGAAGGAAGAAAAATCATTGAGCTATTCTCTATTTCATGAGCTGCGGTGAAAGTTCATTATGGATATGCAGCACTCTGTTACTTGTGTGACAAAGGGAAGTTTAGATGGAAAACAAAATTGCTTTCCTGATTTAGAGATGGTTGAGTGGGTTGCCTTCATGCAGCATCTATGTCATGAATTGTTTGTGGTAGGTTGGTCGATTCTGAAAGCCAAAAAAAGCAAAAGTCTGCACTGAAAATTACAGGGGATGCAAATTTTGAGAATTATAGACTAATGTTTCCTCTTCTGTCCAATAGCCTTGCACCCAGGTTCCTGAATGAAAGCTATGCACAAACAGTATGCTGTCCTCCATTTCAGGAAGAGGTGGATGATAGCAGGTTGCAGATATAAAATGACTTCACCCTAATGATGGAATATGAGGAAAAAATAGACCTTTAGATTTATATTTTAAAGTAACAGTGCATTCTGCAACTCCAAATAATTGCTACTAATAAATAAATATTTCATACATTTTTAGTAAGGGTTTCTGAATCATGTTCCATTTAAAAACAAGATTTTCACTCTTTCAATTTTTAAGAAGTTTCTGAGTATGTAAAATTGAAGCTTATATCAGTGAGGAACCTATTCAAAGGGCTTTTAGTCTCTTTTTACAAATTCTCTGTGATCAAAAACAGAAAATGGGTGTGCTAAAATGAATAATGGACTATAGTTTATTTTTCTAATGGTTTCTGTTTTAACATTTCTCCTTCATCTACCCCTATTCAAAATCTGAAATCAACAGCTTACCTCAGATACATAAACAAGGGAAAAATATTGAGTGAGTTGGCTTAATACAAGAAACTAGGAATATGAGCACAAGCAATTTGGAATTTAGTATTCTATAATTTCAAAAGTTGTGAGTGAGGACAGCCCATGAGAAACAAGCAACCATGTAGCTTAATTCATGGGGTAATGGGTATTGCTTGTTTGGACATACACTTAACCTACTGATGTGCACAAACACAAATCTGCACATGAAATATAAATATGTATCTGCATGTATTTTTGTAGAAGAAAGGCTGCTTTTAATATTTTAACCCAATGCAAACTCTCTTTTTATTAACAGATCTCGAATTGGGCAAAACCCAAAACCACGTTGGACCAAAGTTATCCTTAGTTCAAGCCCACAGAAGGCTTTTTTGCTTCTCTGGTGTATATTGTGGGTCCCCTATGATCATTGTGTTGCCTCCAATGGCATACAGTGAGTTAGGATTCTGGATTCCAGTCTGGGTTCTGTGGCAGGACTCAGGTTATTGAGAGGGCATCGTCTCCAGTCCACATTAACACTCAGGTGTGTAATACCACAGTGGTCACTGGTACTAGTTGTGAGGTTCTACGAATGTGGTATTCATTGCCTGTACAGTAGTAATCTCAGCATTTAGGGATGGGGAAGGTTGGTCTATCCTTTTTATCCTTTCTACCCTTTGAATCAGTAAATCAATAATTAATTGTATTTATGTGTAACCCAGGTGGAGCCAGCAGCAGCCAGAGCCAGGTTCAGTTTTCTCTCCATCCATCCAAAGCAGAACTAGCTTGAGCCCCCACCCAGTAACCTGGGAAATTCATGCTCCACCCCTGGTTACCTCTAACAGGCAATGCTTCCCCACTCACAAGTACAATCTGAGTGTAGAAAGAAATTTTTAATAAAAGGGAGGAAGGTAGCTTGGCATTGATTTGGGAAACACCAGAGTTCATAAACAAAACCATGAGTAAAACTCCAACCCAAAGTAGGCTGGGCAATGTCCTCTTTCTCTCAGGCTCTGAAGTCCAGTAACCCAAATGTCCCCTTCACATGTCCAACTTTCTCTGCACCCCTCTCACAGTAGCTGCCCTTGATCAGGGTGGCCCATAGTTCAGGGCTGCCTCTGCAAGGTTTCACCTCCCATCCTGAGTAAGGGAGTTAAAGCAGCATCTTACACACTCTACTGGTCACTTGCTATCCACCTGCTCACTGCTCTCCACTGCTGCACTTCTGGCACTCATTTTACCATGGCAGTACTGCTCCTAATGGGCAATTGCTCACTGCATTCATCCCTCATTTAACGAGTGCTTTACTTACAAGTACTCGCTAAAATGAGGGACATAGATACCAACCTTTGTTCACGAAATGAGTGAACTTCTCCTGATTATATGAGCCAGCCGCAGGGTCCCTATCCAGGGAGCGGGGAGACCTACTGCGCCAGCCTGGCCCACTCCCAAAACCCCTGGTCCACAACTCCCCATGCACCCCCAGACCTAGTCCGCTGCCAACACTCACTCCAGCCTGGTCCCCGAACCCACCCCCCCAACCCCCAACAACCCCCACAGGTACCTCTGCTGTAGCCTGGAGGAATGAGCCACCACCTTCTCCTTTCACCAGGTTTTAACCCTCCCTCCCGCTCATGGTCCCAAACTGCTCCCAGCCTTTAACCGTCTCCAACCCCCATCTCCCAACCCAAGGTTCACTTACCTGTCAAAAGCAGCACTACTTGCTGCCACTCCTTCTCCGAGTTAGGAGCACTAGGAAGCAATCAGAGACTTGTATTTAAGGGTAATTTAGTGTCCCTGTAACGAGTTTTCGCCTATGAGCAGAAAGTTGGGAAGCAGTTGTGCTTGTATAGTGAGGGATGAGTGTACTTTCACCAGCTTGTGGTGGATTTGGCTCTGGGCAAAGCTCAGTAATATCAGCTGTTGGCCCAAAGTACAGTCCAGCCACAAGAAGTCTCCAGCATCCCATGGAGTAAATTCTCTGCTCTCCCCACAGTGGGAAGTCAACAAGAGAAATTTTCCCATCAACTTCCCTTATTTCTCACAACTGCCAGGAATAGTGGAGTTAACTGGGATGCCCTGAACTTTCAATTTAGTGTGTCCCTACCAAGCATGCTGAATTGAACTCCAAAAGATCAATCTCTGGTGCATTGTAGACATACACTAATATATCTTCGTTAAGATGGCGTGACCAGAACTCCATTCAGCGTTCAAGATGTTGGCATACCATGGATTTATACAGTGGTATTCTTTTATCTTTCCCTTTTCTAATGGTTGCTAACATTGTTGGATTGTTTGACTGCCACTGCAAACTAATCAGAAGTCTGCAGAAAACTATGCTCAAAGATGGTAAGATTTTTCTTGAGATGTAATAGCTCATTTTTACCCCATTTTTTGTATATTGCTTTGCATTTATGAGCATTGAATTTAGTTACAGTCACCAAATGTTGTGATTCTTCACAGTCAACTTTGGATGTAATTATCTTGAGGAATTTTGTAGCATCTGCAAACTTTGAAAAATAGTAATGTGACAGTTATGTGTGTTGTGTGTATATTTAAAAGTCAATGCTATTCTATGCTGAATGCATAGAATTATTACATTACAGTCCTGCAAAATAACAAACTCCATCTCTCTGTCTCTGTTTCTGGGACAGATTTTGCTGTTCTTATTTACATTTATTAGGGTGATCCCTCATTACTGAGTGGCAAATAAACAAACAGGGAGACACGAGGAGGACAGTCATGGGTGATGGTGAGAGAAATAACTGCCACTACTGAGTTTCCTAGTCTGACATGTGAAATGTGAGTGATCCCAGTCATAGGGCTAAACAGTGCACTGACTCTTTATATACTGTTTTATGTTCATAGGATTCTTGATCTCTCTACAGAATCAGTTAATAAAGGAATTTGTAATCAACTAAATTGTTTCTGTTGTGCTCCTAGATCTCTCATAGTACTCATGATGCTGTAACCATTAGGAGAACCAATCTTTGACCAATTTAGTCTAACAGGTTAATTTATAAATAATACACCCATCTATCAGTAAGACTACACTTGGAATAATACCATATTCATTCCAGGCATCTAAGTAATAGAAAATATATGGTTTAATTGCAAAATAAGCAAGAAAAAGATGAAGGGGAGATAGGAAAAAAGTTAAAAAACCTAAATACACATAATTTGAAAAAAAAAAAAAAAAAAAAAACAAAAGCAAAGTGAGATGTGGATATGTGTAAACAAGTAGCCAATGTCAAGGCTGAAAAGAACCAGGAAAGAAAATAGAAAATGTTTCTTTGATATCAAGAAAACATAGAGCTAAAATCTATAATCCTGCGGAATAATCTTCCACAGGAAGTCCTATCATTTCAGAAGTTCAAAACTATATTTCATAGAGAGCAATGGAGAACAATTCTGCAATGGTCTAGATAACCTAACTGACCCTTCCAGATCTAATATCTGTGATCCCATCAAGTATTTCTTTTGCATTAAATATTAACAACTAAAATGTCAGCATGGGAAAAATTCAGAAGTACTGTCAGTGTGTGCCAAGTGAATGTACTGACTATCTTATAAAGGGGAAAAATGCAGCTAAGATTTTAAACACCAAAAGCATCGTGACAGATGTTAGAATGATGCTAGGAAGAATGAAATCCTTCTGTAATTTAACATTGGGTAGCTTCTGTATATCAGCTTCTCAGCAGAAACAGACAAGGCTATCCACAGAGAAACTAGGAGATAAGAGAAAAGAAAGAAGGTCTTTCTATATTATATTGGTAATAGGCAAAACTTACTTAACCAATAATCAAGCAGAATATGGTCTCACTGGAAATATAGCCAACTGGCTTACATGACAGCAGCCATCTGATGGTCCAGAGTTGCTATGGATGTGCAATGGGAGTCATCAAAGTGTAACTTCCTCCCTGACACGCCCCCCCCATACCTTTCCTTCTCTAAACAGCTCTTACCATGTGACAAAATCCAGTCCATGAGTTTTTGACACGTATATGTTATGGTGAGAAACACAGACTCCAGAAACAGGAGATAGTATAAAGCATTCTGCATTTACACTCCTTTCACCATAAAAACCAACAACAAGCTAGGCCTTAGTCTATTAGTACTACTAATAGGAGGGACTATGACCAGTGCTTTGCTCCATGCAGATCTCAGTTAAAGCTCATCCTCTTTATTAGAAATGTAGAGCACTGACTCACCTGGAAGAGCAGCTCTATAATCATACTGCAGCATGCTCAATCTCTTTTGTGTTGAAACAGTAATTTTCCATGAATCTACTTCTCCCTATTCCTTCTAAATCAGAAATCTTGTAAACAGTCATTAAAATGTTGTATCATAGCTGCACTGAATCTGTATATTTGGTACCAGATCTATTTTTAGAACATACTAGGAATAAGCACGTCCTTTACATGATATGACATGGACATGCATTCTGTTGCAGTGACTGAGCTAAGAATATTGCCAGCAGAGATTAGCAAAGATAAATAAGAATTTCAATGGAAGTCTTAATCATGACCTTATCAACATGGGTTACTGCCTATATTACTGATGCCACTTACAGTGCACTGTTTCAGGTTCTAACATGTGACATGCTTGGAAAATGGAAGGAAACATTAACCATTTATTAACAAAGAGGCTGGGAGTGGACACTTGTTCTTTTTCAGGTACTGTATATCAGTGCCTTTTTCGTAATTTAAAAAAATAAAAGGTTCCTCACCCCTGCCCTCACCCCTCCTCATCTTCCACCAAGCCAATTCCATGGCTGGGGCTGCCTGCCAAGGTGCTGGTACTAAGTACCAGCACAATAAGAGCACTGCTGTATGTCTTTATACCAGTAATAACAAAACTCACCATCTGCAATAACAGCAGAAGAGAGTACACTGAACAAAAATATAAATAAGAAAGAGTAATAACACAAATGCAGACAATTTGGTAGGCCAAATATGGACTGAGGCACTAAGTAGATAGGGTCACTGCAGAAAATAGTCACTGAGGAAGTGTGATTAATGAAATGTTACTAGTTACAGCTGCTGTAAGTAGGGTGATTTGGGCACTGTGAGTGAGTCAGGGAATTCATTTATAGATCTTCTCCTTGAAGGGCGGCATTGATTAAAGGGTTGATCTTTGTTACTGAAGACTAGACTGAGATGTCACAAATCCCGATACAAAGCAAGCAAGAGCATGGCTGAGTTCATTATAGTTTTAAGTCATCAGATCTAATCAAAGGCAATATGTCAAAAAATCTCATGACTTTTTGGCGACTTCAGTCTAGCTCCTTGCAGAAAGGTGTCCCTAGTCAGATATCAAAGGGGTAGCTGTGTTTGTCTGTATCTGCAAAAACAAGCAGGAGTCCTATGGCACCTTAAAAATTAACAGATTTATTTGGGCATAAGCTTTCACAGGCAAAAACACCCACAGTTTATGCCCAAACTCATCTGTTAGTCTTTAAGGTGCCACAGGAATCCTCCTCATCACAAAAACTGCCATAGCATTTGGCATCCCTGTTGGCAGGGTATGTAATGGTCAATACTATAGTAATTACATTATCCTCTTACCCTCTCATATATTTCTTTTCTGAACGGGTGAAGCCACAGGAGAAGATATAGTCATGTAGTGAGGATAACACACTTTCCATTCCAGTAACACCTGTGGAAGATATTAGAAAGAATCTACTAAGAATCAGGAATTTTAAAATCAGCAGATCCAGATAACTTTTATCCAAAACTTTCTTAGGAACTGGTTGAAGAGCTCACTAGACAATTAATGTTGATGTTTAATGGGTCTCAGAGCACTAAGGAAGTTCCAAAGACTGGAAGAAGGCTAATGTTGTTTTGATATTTTTAAAAGGTGAATGAATAATTATGGGCCTATCTGCCCGCCACTGATCCCAGGAAAGAAAATGGAGTGGCTGATAGGGGACTCAGTTAGTAGAGAACTAAAGGAGGTTAATGTTCTTAATGCAAATCAACATGCAATTATGGAAAATAGATCCTGTTAACCTAACCTGGTATATTTTTTAATGAAATTACAAGTTTGACTGATAAACGTTACAGCACTTAAGTAATATATTACTTGGTAAGTATACCATTGTAGGTTTTTAATTAAACTAACATGGCACATATCAACTGTTTAAAATTAACTGGTAGATCTACACATGTAGCTGTAAACGGAGAACCATCATTGAGCAGGTGTGGGTCCAACAAGGATCAGTTCTTGTCCCTACGCTATTTTACATTTTTTGTCATTGACCTGAAAAAAAACAAAATAATCAGAGGTGAAGTTTGCAGATGACACAAAAATTGAGGGAGTGGTAAAAAATGAAAAGCACTTAGTGATTCAGAGCCACCTTGATCACCAGGTAAATTGAGTGCCAGCAAACAATATATGACTTCATATTGCTAAATGTACATGTGCATTTACAATGTACAAAGTAGACATGTACATGTAAATGTACACATCTGGGAACAAAGAACTTAGAGGATGGGGACTATCATGGGAAGCAGAAACTCTGAAAAGATTTGATTATGAATTATTAGCAGTACATGAGCTCCAAATGTGGCTAAAAGACCTACTAAGAATCTGGGATGCATGAACAGGGAAATCTCAAGAAGGCGTATATGTGTTATTTGACCTCTATATTTGGCACTAATGCTAGTGCTGCTGGAATTTCTGTATCTGGCCTGTGAATGAGAACCTCTTTTTCAAAGATGTCAGCTATAAGTAGAAAATTTACTTGTTGACAGGAAATGTAAATCAGAAAAGATTCAGGATTGAGAAAGAATGGAGTTTAAGGAACTCATGCTTGCTAAATGTCTAGCTGAATAAGTAAAAGAATAGAGAATTTTTGAGACATCTACCAAGAAATGCAGTGTTGGTGACCTGCATGAACAACAGCCTTCTCCCAAGATAACATGCAATTTGATCTCAGAGGGATTGTGTTAACTTAATTACTTAAGTTGTGAATTACTTAATAAGGAAAATGTGGGTTATGGCCCCAAGAATGTAGGTGTATATATGCTATGGGCCTTGGGTTTTCCTGCAGCAGCTGCACTATATTATCAATCTGTAAATGGAACTGAAAAGAAAATTTTCCAGAAGAAAGTTACAACGACTCAGGGACCAAATTGTGCACTATAGTTCAGCAGTAAGTAAGATGGTAATTCTAATAAAACTGATCATCCTGTAGACAGGTAGCACTGAAGTGTCACATAAATTCAAGGGGGAGTAATATCTTTTTAAAAGGGAAGAAAGTAATGACAAAGAATGTAGAGTATGAGTCCACAGAACTGTGAATTTTGAATAATCTGGCCAGAGCACTGTAACAGCTCCTTGTTCACCAGCTTCTTTTAATTATCTTAATGGAATTTGTGGTACCAACTTGTTTCCACAATTTTGAACCTAAAGTAGAATTGATAAGAGTCTTAAAAATACACTAGATGCACAGATATACCAGAGACTCAGAGCCTTTATAATTCCACTGTCACTGTTTTCATCCCCACCCTCCATTCAGGTTGTACTCCAAGCAAACTTGTAGCAAATTGAGTCATAAAGCTTGCCTTGCAGAAATATTACTTACTTTTGGTCATTTGCTTCTTTATAAAAATGAGCCATCTCTGGGGGAAAAAGATGAGTGCCTGTTAATTGCTGTTTTCTTTGCCAAACGGAAACATTTTAACAGAAAATGCTTGACAGATACATCTATGTTTCTTATATATGTCCGTTACTTTCTATGCCTTTCCGTTCAGCTCATTCAAAAAAAGATAAAATAGCAATTTCTTTTAAAGACAATACTGAGGGAAAGAAAAATATGGGCAGAGGGAGGAAGCAAAGGTACAACATGTACAACACACAAATAGGTGGATGTGCTATGAATTAAGGTTTTCCTTAAGAATTCACTCAGGTGCATTTGTACATTTTTTACTTGTACTCTAGGGTAAAAGCATTAGTGTACACTAGAGGAATAGAGATATATAAAAAATGAACATCTACATGTAAAAACCAAAAAACAGACAAAAAATGTAAGCAAATGGCTCAGATGCCTTGACAAATGTTCAGGAGCAGCTATAATCACCAAAATTATGAGCATGGAAGGAGATTCACTCTGTAAATAGAGTGAGTCTTTCTGAAAAGCTAAAAACTATGCAGTCCCACTTACTGTATGTCATGGGAAATAAACTGCAATGTTAATTTCAGTCAGGTTTGGAAAATGGTTCAAAGCAACACAACGTATAGACATCTGGAGACATCAGCAGATTCTGGCCCAAGACTAAGAACGTTCACATCACCTGATTGGGAAATAGAAATTTGTCCTGCATTTTCAAAAAGTTAAAGCAGGGAGTCCCAAACACATTTTTCTAGACTCCAAGGACGTATCTTGTGGATCACGCAGTAGCATGGCTGGATCTATGACAATGTGGATGCATCAGAATGTTTAATGCATGAGAGGAGTGTAAACGGGCATGTGCTTCCATCCTCATGGCTACGTCTACATGTGAAGCCTACATCGAAATAGCTTATTTCGATGTAGCAACATCAAAATAGGCTATTTCGATGAATAACATCTACACGTCCTCCAGGGCTGGCAACGTCGATGTTCAACTTCGACGTTGAGCGGCACCACATCGAAATAGGCGCTGCGAGGGAACGTCTACATGCCAAAGTAGCACACATCGAAATAAGGGTGCCAGGCACAGCTGCAGACAGGATCACAGGGCGGACTCAACAGCAAGCCGCTCCCTTAAAGGGCCCCTCCCAGACACAGTTGCACTAAACAGCACAAAATACACAGAGCTGACAACTGGTTGCAGACCCTGTGCCTGCAGCATGGATCCCCAGCTGCCGCAGCAGCAGCCAGAAGCCCTGGGCTAAGGGCTGCTGCCCACGGTGACCATAGAGCCCCGCAGGGGCTCGAGAGAGAGCGTCTCTCAACCCCTCAGCTGATGGTCGCCATGGCAGACCCTGCTATTTCGAAGTTGCGGGACGCGCAACGACTACACGGTCCCTACTTCAACGTTGAACGTCGAAGTAGGGCGCTATTCCTATCCCCTCATGGGGTTAGCGACTTCGACGTCTCGCCGCCTAACATTGAAGTTAACTTCGAAATAGCGCCCGGCGCGTTTAGCCGTGACGGGCGCTATTTCGAAGTTAGTGCCACTACTTCGAAGTAGCGTGCACGTGTAGACACGGCTCATATGCTCTAGGAACCTCTTAGACACTGTTCATTGAAAGACAGCATCCTAAGCTTTAGTTACATTCCCATCACCAACACCAGTATAGTGCCTCTCTATTTTGCTGTGTTTTCCCTCAGAGCTAGTGAAGACCAAAAATCTCCTTTCCTTCAGATCTCTGCACACACTGAGCTCAGCTAATTTTTTATTTCTCCCCTGGTACGTCTTTTCTGTGTTCTTCTTATACCCCTTAGCTGATGGACTAATCGGGTCACACAGTCTAACAACCGCATCAGCCAATTAGCTTGCACATCCCCAGACAGGGAAGCTGATTCATGCTTAAGTAAATCATAGTACTGTCTCAAAAGCTAGCTCCCACATGCATGTAGTTATGGGTGGGTTTGCACTCCTCCATGGCCAAATTCTCAGTAGGTGCTAGCTGTCAGGATGGTGTCATACAGGGTCTCAACATATTGCAAATCTTGAGACAACTGAATCCTTACCAGTTATATCCCACTATTAGATGTTTTCATGGAACCAGGGAAAATAATTGTTCATATCACTGACCTCTGCACATCGCTGTGAGGAGCTACTCTTATAGTCTGAAGAGCTTCTGAATCACTTAGTAAGGCTAGAGAAAGAACTTCTACCCATGGCTTTAAGGGCTGAAGAAGGGTTTTTTTCCCTGTCACTTACAGACTGACTATCTGGAAAACGCTTCCTAGGCTGCATTGCTACATGCTGAAGCAAGATATCCTGATTACAAAGGCTTTCTAAAGATCCCATCCGGACTAAGCAACTTGAACAGTCCATTAAAGAACATAAATTTAAAAAATAAAAAAAAAAAGACAGGCATAACAGTAAAGCTGAATTGTCTATGTCAATGTGTTTGCTCACATTTATATTAATGCATTTCCTCTTGTTATATAATTGTTAAAACACTGCTGTAGTAACAATTGCACATATTATCTTGAACTACAAGTCCCAGAAATCTCTTGGTTACATGAAGGCAAATCAGGATAATAACCATTGAACAGCAGGAGAGAAAGTTAATTAAGCAAAAATCTGGAAGAGCAGAAGTGAGTGTTTAAAAAAAATGTGGTCCTTGTGGGATTGTTATCTAAAGACAGAAGGAGTTATTTGTATTGAGAAAAAAATGTTCAGTTGCTGATTCCAGACTTTCAGCATAGAGGGCCCTGGATCCATTCAAAATTAACAGAACTAGAGTTATGCATATGTGAACATGCTGTGTATGGGTACTTGCAGAAGTGCATGCACATGTAAGGGATATTTTTCCAATTCACAGACAATATGCATCTAAATCAGTTTCAGTGCACATCGATATGTAATTTAATTTTAAATGACATTTGAAAGCACATTAGAAATTAACCAATTTTTTCCAGAAATCAAGACATTAAAGCATTATTAGAACTAATCTTACGTGAAAATCAAAAATCTTCAGACTCAGGTTTTCATGCCAATCTTGACCTGAAAGGGGTGGATGATCAGACAGGTCTTTAGCATCACTGACATCTATTAGTGTAGACATAGCCCTTATGTTCAGGATCAAGACACAGTCTGGCTGCATCTACACTTGCATTCTTCTTTCAAAAGAGGTATGGAAATGAAGGAAATCAAAAATATAAATGAGGCACAGATTTACTGATCTGGTGGTGCCTCATTTGCATATTCTTTTGAAAGAAGTAAAGCAGTATAGATGTGGCTCTTTCAAAAGTAAACCCCATCTTCGACAGAACCCTTTTCCCTTTTTTTATGGGAAGAAGGATTCTTTCGAATATAGGGTTTACTTTTGAAAGAGCCGCGTCTACACTGTTTTTCTTCTTTTGAAATAATCTCTTTCAAAAGAAGAATATGCAAATAAGGCACCAGATATATAAATCTGTACCTCATTTGCATTTTTGATTTCCCTCATTTGCATGCCTCTTTCAGTAGAGGAATGCAAGTGTAAACGCAGCCTCTAGGTCTATACTAGGAGCATCTGGCTGCAGATGTTGCTGTCGACAGGGAAATATTGACAGAGCCTCTGTTGATGGATTGCATCTACACACAACTTGCTCTGTCAACAGAGAACTGCCAGACTACATTGCCCTCTAGTGCCAGAAAGCGGAATGGCAGCTCTGCAAAGAGGGCTGCCCACCAGCCAGAAGCCCTCTCTGTCGACAGAAGGGCAAGTGTAGACCCAGCTGTAGAAAAGTTGAATCTTGAAAAGACTATTGCTCTTGGCTGGTTAATGTCAGAGATGTACCATCCAACATCTCTATTCCTGAAAATCATCAATGTTCACTTTAATAGCATTAACTGTTAATAAAATTTTGAGGAGTAAATGGACTATTAAACTGTCCCTTATTTAATATACACCAAGAAACATTTAAGTTATAGAAAACATATAAAAGTAGTGTGGGAACTTCGAAGTGACCATGCCAGCACTTTGAAGTTTTATGATTTGAAGTTGCCACAGGGGAGAATTAGCCTAATGAAGTGCTGCGTATTCACCACAGCACTTCATTAGTTAACTCCCATCTCCCTGATTAACATGCCCCCTTCGAAGTTGGGGGCAGGTGTAGACAAGCCCTAAGTGAGCTGGAGATGGGGAGGGAAATCAGTACTCCTGGATGCTTGCTGTTGCATTCTTCTGTGTCCTTTTAATCTTTCTGTATCTCAGTTTACTAATCTGTAAGAAGTCTACCATTTTAAAAGGATGATATGAGAATTTGTTAATTAATTAGTGTTCCATTCTGAGATTAACAATGCTATGTCATTACCAGACATTAAAATACATCGTTTACTAGTCAGAGAGAATTCAGAAACAGAAAACACTAAAGCCATTATTTCTTTTATCCTGTATCTTTCCCTATAGCTCACAAAAAGTCTGCACTAGAAAATCCATATTTTGGCATGTTATTTGTATGCTGATAATGTCCAGAATTATATTTCCTTCACTATACTTTTGGATGATGCCTGACATTACATTTTCAAAGCCTGACAGATCTCTTGCTCAGTGTGTAAACAACTTTTGATCTTGAATATGGACAAAACTGAAGTTTTATGTATCACTCAAACCCGTCTGACAGTTTCCACCTTTGGCATGTTTATATATATATATATATATATATATATATATATATATATATATATATATATAAAGAGAGGCTAAACATTTTCACTTGGAACTTGTTCCTGCTTTCAGGGATCACACTCTGTTGTTTCCCTTGATGCTGATGTTTTTCTTTTGCTTCATATACTGATACCTCAAATACAAAGGTATCCTCCAAAGTCATCCATAGATCAAGGAAAATGTGTCAGGGATGGTGTAGGTATACTCATTCCTGCCTTATCTCAGGGAGATGGACTGAGTAATCACACATGGTCCATTCCAACCTCACATTTATATGGTTCTGTGATTGCTAATTAGTTTAAAAGGGCCAAACACAACATGGGCTACGTCTACACGAGCCCCAAACTTCGAAATGGCCATGCAAATGGCCATTTCAAAGTTTACTAATGAAGCGCTGAAATGCATATTCAGCACTTCATTAGCATGCGGGCGGCCGCGGCACTTCGAAATTGACGCGGCTCGCCACCGCGCGGCTCGTCCCGACGGGGCTCCTTTTCAAAAGGACCCCGCCTACTTCGAAGTCCCCTTATTCCCATGAGCTGATTCCTTATTCCTTCTTCAGCCATGAGCCCTGTTCTCCTGTTTTGTTCAGCTTCTGACCCAACTCTTGTGCTTTCTTTTTGTCATCCTTATATACAGTCATCACTTATCCAACACCTATGGACTCCTTATTTATCATACACCAAAAAACATTTAAGTTATAGAAGACATATAAAAGTTTGGGATCCCATTAATGTGATCTCTTCAAAGACTTCTGAAATTAGACTCTTTAAAATTAGATATCAAGTGAGGCAATTCTGTGACCCCTTCAATATCTAAGGGAGCAGCAGCTGTTGAGCCTCTTAGGCTGTGGCCACACTAGCCCTTCCTTTTGGAAGGGCTATGGTAATGTGGAACTTCAGAATATGATAATGAGGCGCTCCAATGAATATGCAGCACCTCATTAGCATAATGGTAGCTGCCTGGGCTTCGAAATTGCCAGTTTTGAAACACATGCCACCCGTGTAGCTGGGGTCCTTTTGAAACAATACCCCTGATTTTGAAAGCCCCTTCTTCCCAAAACCAGGTGGGAAGAAGGAGTTTTTGAAATCAGTGGGCTGTTTCAAAAGGTCCCCTGCTACGCAGGCAGTATTCATTTCAAAACCAGCAGTTTCGAAGCCTACGTGGCTGCCATTATGCTAATGAGGCACTGCATATTCATTGCAGCACCTCATTTGCATTATCCGAAGTACCACATTTCTATATCCCTTCCAAAAGGAGGGGCGTGTCACGGTCTTGCAGTGCTTTACTAGGTAGATTCAGAAATTCTGTACGTTGAGCGTTAAAGAAAATCGTTCCACAGTCTGTAAGATACAGAAGTAAGAATACTATCATCATCTGTGTTGCCCTGTAAGACCATGACTTCTTAGAGAAGAAAGTAGCTGGGTATGTGGTACTAGAAGTTCAACTCCAACATCTTAGCAAGTAAATTAATCAATTGCAACGTACCCATAAGGACACAAACACATTTTTTACCTGGGCTATCAGAAAGCTTTCGTTGAGACCTCTTGACACCCCCAAAATGTTAATCTCTAAACTTTTTAGGGCAACTATACTAGAATTCCAAATTTGTTTGAACAATGAAATCAGCACAAGTCCATACTCTTGAGAAATGCATCACAGGCTTCTAACATTCACACACAAGCATCACAACTTAATAGCCTGTCTGTAAACTTCACACCATTACCTCTACGGGACTCATTTTGTTTAATCTGAAGCTGAAGCTATGACATAGTCCTCTGCATATTTCAAACTGTTGCTCCTCATGAGTGACTGGCTCAGTGTTATTTGGTCTATTCTCTCTAAGGCTGTGGCCACACTTGGCCAAAACTTTGAAATGGCCATGCTAATGGCCAAATTAAGGAATACTAATGAGGCACTGAAATGAATATTCAGTGCCTCATTAGCATGTTGCTGGCCACAGCACTTCGAAAGTGCTACTTTTGAATGTGCGCGGCTTGGCTATATGGGGGATAGGAATAAGGGGATTTTGAAACGTGCAGGGTCCTTTCAAAAAGGACCCCCATGTAGCTAAGCCATGTGAGTTCAAAAGTGGCACTTTCGAAGTGCCACATCTGACAGCATGCTAACGAGGTGCTGAATATTCATTTCTGCGCCTCATTAGTATTCTTCGATTTGGCCGTTAGCATGGCCATTTCAAAGTTTTGGCCATGTGTGGCCACAGCCTAATAGATCTTGACCCCTCTTTTCCTACCCTGGTCTCCTTGCTCACTTTACTTTTAAAACATGTTCTTGTCTTGAAACTTTTTAAATGTTTGTTTCTTTTCTGCCAAACATTACCCTAGCCAAATTCCCCTTCATTTCTTCTCAATTTATAATGCTGAGAATTTCCTGCTACCTTCTGGGTCCATTGGAAGACCATAGACCTGCAATACAAGGCCCCTTACGCAATATTGATCTAATTTACTCCAAGCAAGGAATATTATAGATAACTAGAGGCCAGGATGCAGCTCTGTTTGCAAGCGGAAGTTGAACTGGAAGAAAGTTCTAGACAGAAACTTGTAATGCACACCCAAAGTGTATGGGCCTAGCAGTTTGGACACTCAATTCTCATTAATTTGCCATCAAGATCTGGTAGGTCTCTTTGAAAATCTCGCACCCATAATTCAAATTGAAAATATGTTACCCTAAATCTTGTAGCAAAACAGATTTTTGTAGTATTAGGTTTATTTTGCTCATGCTGCTAGAAAACACCACATTGAGAAACAGGCTGCTCGCAAATGTGCCTTGCCTGACGTGCATGCAGCATTTATTTAATTTTTAGGGAACAATATCAATATTAGAAAAACCTCCTTTCTGCCCTTATTCAGGAGTCCCACTAAATTAATGCAACAAAAATTTTGCAGGTTGAGTGTGTGTTACATAATGAAATTTAAATCTTCAGCTTAAATCCCAGGTATGCATGTTCCCCTCACACACCATAACAGGCTGTATTACATGTTTATATTGCTGGAATTCTTGGTCTTTCCTCCTTCATCATTGTCTCCTTGTTCTCAGAAAATAATAAATAACTCTCCTGCTTTACACCAAGCAACCACAATGATGCACATTTATTTATTATGAAGTATATGGGCACTTAGAGAAAAGTTATCTCTTTTTGCCTTAAACCTTCCTCAGTAAAATACTCTGATAATTTGCAGAGACATGAATCATCCATACAGCTGCTGGAGAAAACAACAACAAAGGCAGGTTTGTATTAATTAGTGTTTTGTGTGGGGCTTTTTTCCCATTAGAAATAAAGAGGAAGAATTGGTTAAGAGAGAAACAAGTGATGGTTAAATAGTTTTGCTAGAAAGTGGAGAAGATACAGGGAATCTTTCCACTCCACACCTTGAGCACCTACATTGGGCTAGGGGTAATCCAGTGGTAAGCCATTGGAAGTACAAGACTTGAGTTTAAAGACATAGCGGCATGAAGATGCTTGTGTTCCTTTCAGATGGTGCAAGGATAGTGTGTGTGGGTAATCTGTACAGCTGTATCAAGAGACATACTTTCTCACATCCCTCAAGAGCTTTGGATTCTAGCAGCACACATTTTATCCTTCTGCAGTATGGCTCAAAGCATTAACTGATCCTAAGCTGGTCTTTAGAAATATGGTATCCTCAGGAAATGAAACTGTGTGAGGTCAAGGTAGCTGATCTGTAGACAATCCTCTCCTTGCTTCCAAAACCACAGACACATTGTCCATGTCTACACTAGCAATGAACTTCTAAATCAATTTAGAAGTTAGGGCTTACTTCCAAGTTAAGTGCAGAGTGTCTACACGTTATACATTACTTCGAAATAGCGGTCAAAGTAAGGGTGAACAACTTCAAAGTCCTTATTCCATTCGCAGGATGGTAATAGCACCCTATTTTGAAGTATAACTTCAAAATAGGACTTGTGTAGACTCTCCACATCCCCCAGAGCCCACTGGTGAGCCCAGCCAGGGGTCCCAGCAGACCAGCACAAAAGGGGCCCCTCCTGGATGGAGGATGAAGTGAAGGACCTCATCATGCTGTGGGGGGAGGGGAGGAGGAGGTCCTGCTTCAAACTGGGGAACGGTGATGAAACATGAATGTGTACAACCAGCTGGCCAAGGTCCTCACTAGCTGGGGGCACCCAACCAGAAACAGGGAGCAAGTAAGAACAAAGGGGAAGAAACAATGACAGGCCTACTACTGAGCCCAGAATGCCACCAGCCAGTTGGGGGCATGGCCCACCCAGTGCCTCCATTATGAGGAGTTCCTCCACCTCCTGGGGCTGAAGGAGGCACAATCCATGGAGCACCTCCTGGACACCACTGCCTCCCTGACAGAGACCAAGGAGGAGCCAGAGGCAGCCACAGAGGAGGAGCTGGGACCTACAGGCACCACCAGCATCCACCTGGGAGCCAGGGGACCTGGGCCAGTAGTGAGGACAAGGGTTGCAGCAACAGGACCCTCATCATCACCCTCCCTTCTGGGACATTGAGCCGGGACACCTCCAGCCAGGCATTGCCTGAGTTCATGGAGGTACCAGCTGGTAGGTAAGAGGTGTTTGGGATCTTTCAGGGCCTGGGGAGGGGGACCCCCAACCCCTGCCAGAAGCGGCAGGGGCCATACACCTGTTTGACACTTGGCAGTCACCCCTGCACAGACCTACAGTCCACACACCTCGGAAATGTGGGGGTGGGCACCAAACCCAGCCCAACCCTTACCCTGCAGAAACCCCTCTGCACACAGGATCCTGGGAGGCCCCCAGGGACATCTGACAGCAGGGTGGTAAGGTGGGAACCGCAGCCCCCAAACTCAGGACAAAAGACTCACAAGACATCCCCATCTCTCCCTCTGTCTCCACAGTTCCACCATCCAGGAGCCACCCCAGCCCCATCCAGGATCAGCCTTAAGCCACAAAGGGCTGGGAGTCAGCCACTCTGTCTGAGGCCACATCCCTGCAAGGTTGTTGACTGGCTGGGTGCCACCGCTGACTGGCGGACAAAAAAGTGGCTGTCAACAGGGCCATCCTGTGGGCGATAACCACAGTGCTCTGGGACTGGCTGGTGATGAAGCAGCATATGTGGGTGCAGGTGACAGACAATTTGGAAACCCTTCCCCAGTCTGTGGCCACCTGCGTCTCTCAACTTCCCACTCCCTTGCCCAGCCTCCCCTCAGCAGCCCCCACAGCACCTCCCCCAGTGTCCCCCACTACTCCTGGGGCAGACACCGACCTTGGAGCCCTGCTCCTGCCCAGCCTCCCACCGGCTACCTGCCTGGCACTCAGCCAGTGGCTGCTGGCCAGTGCCACCCATGGTGAGAAGGCCCCTTCCTCCCACCCCGCTTCCCCATGCCCCCCACGGGTCCTCACGTCTCTGAGGCTGCCATAGCTCCCCAATGCCCCTACCTTTCCATTGTCCCAGCCCCAACCCAGCCCTGATGGGAACCCCACAGCCGGGGCACTAGGGGGTCCAGCGGCCGCCAAGGATCCTGGTCCTTCACCCCGATGGAGGAATGAGTCCTCAACCACCCCGTCTCTGTCTTCCAAGTTGGTTCTCTCCCCCAGTACCTCTGCCCCATCCCTCTTGTATATAGTTCCCCCACTGTGCATAGTTGCAAATGCAGGGTGTGCATCTTGGGAGGGGCCCTTTAAAGGAAAGTGTGGCTGCAGGCCCTGGAAGGGCTTGTCAGCCATGTTACCTCTGTCCATGGCATATCCTGCCTTCTTATTTCAAAATTGGAGCTACGAGTGTGTGGACACTTCCTTTTGAAGTGCCAGGCTGCTATTTCAAAATAGTGCACAGTGAATTTGATGCGCTTTGTGCATGCGGACTCACATTTTTGAAGTTCATTACTTCAAAGTTGAACTTAGAAATAAGCTCCTTTGAAATTATGGTGTAGTGTAAACATGACCATCCTGTTTAGGCAGAAATATCATAATAGGAGATTTGCAAGGATTAGATTTTTATTAGTAAATATCAATAAATATTGATTTTGCCATGCACAATCAAAGAAAACTATTTCCATTTAAAATAATTGAAATGTGCGATAAAAAAGTCAGAAAAAGGCTGCTTGAGAACTTATCAGAGTTTAACTTAAGAATATATACTTTGCGTATTTGACGTGCTGCTCACAATTTGTGTCCTGACAGTTATGAAGCTTTAACTTTTTGATCTGTGTCTATTGTATATAACTGTCTCTCTCAATCACAGAATATTCCACAACTATGAAAATTTAAATTGATAAAATTAAGCGTTTGTATTTTCCACTGATATTATAAAAAATCCATTGAATTCTGCTAAGTCTAATAATACTTAGACTTTCCATATTGCCTTTTGACTGAAGAGCACCATAATTAGTGAATAAAGCTCCATACCACCATTATTACTATCTCCATTTAATAAATGTGGTAACCAACACTCATGTGACTTGCCCACCATTGCATAGCAAGCCAGTGGCAGAGCTGGGAAAAAAGACCTTAGGTTTCTGTAACTCCTACTTTCGTGCCTCAGTCTCAGAACATTCCTCCCCACTATAATCAAGACTAATATAGTCCATGCTATAATTGACTGATGATAGCATTAGCTAATTAGTATTACGAGATGTTTCATTGTCCTCTCCAAAAATAACTTTGCTCAGGGGAGCTGTGAGGCTAGTTGTATTGGAAATCTATAATTCAAGGTAGTGGAGTAAGCCGCTCCAGAAGTAAGTCATTAATTATAATACTTGCCTTTCTTATATACCCATCTTTGGTTTACTTTTATAGGTATTAGCTAAACAAGGGGCCAAATCCTTTGTTGGTAATTATTAGCAAAGCTACACTGCAGTTGGTAGACTTAGGTTGATTTAAAACAGTTGAATATTCTGCTCCCAGTATTTATTTCTATGCTTCAGAAAAACCACAAAAATACCCAATACCTAGTTGAAACCAATTAAACTCACCTGCCGTTCTAAACCGGTGCCCAGCTGTGAACGCTGCGATTGACATATGTGTTGCTTTGTAGCAGAATTAATTCTCACATGATATTGTCTACATTACTAATCAACAGAAGTCCAATTCCCTAATAATAGAAAAAGGAATTTTCTTATCTTTTTCTGGCACTGAATCCAAAGTACATCTCTGCAATGAAGAGAACCGTATTTGATTGTTTTACATAGAGGATCTCATTTCACATCTGGCAACACAATACTGTATGTGTCTGCCAGGCATGTGGAAATCATTACAGTTTGTCTTGACAGTCAGAGCGCATTCCTATATATTTCATCTTAATTGATTGTAGTGTTCTCTTTTCTGTACACTTGTAAATGAAATGCATTTTCTGTTCTGAAATCAAATTATCTGAATTTAAATATTCAGCATCATATACTGCCTGCACTCATGCCCCAAGTTCAAGGTGTAAATATCTTATAATTCAAAAGAGAAGACAAGTTATATGACTCTATTATTTATGTGAAATCAAATTACTTTTCAGCTTTCATGTAATAGTCTGAATTGTGTGCAACTAGAAATATTTTGAGTTGTGTTGAAGCAGAGGTGGCAAAGGTGTGAACAAATCTTGGTAAAAGAGTCAGCTGATTACTTCTTAAATCAAAGAAATATTTCAAGGAGAAATGGCCTTAAGGTTCTTTTAATTTAGGTCCTGATCTCGCACAACTTCTCCTTAGACTTCATAATCTTCCCATTACATATAGGTAAACATCAACATAGCTCAAAGTTTAGGTCCAGATGAATCCCAATGGTCATATGTTTTTCCATATTACCAGACTCGATGACAGTAGCTGTCAGAAACCATGTCTGTTTCCTTTTTCAATCACAACTCCTTCTGACTAGTTACACATAAGGCCTCTTCCTTGCCATGGAACATACAAATTGCTCTGCTATGTTGTTCCAGTATCCTGACTCAGAAAGGCATTAGTGTTGATTAAGTTAAAAAAACATTAAAAATACCCTTTTTTTTAGATCAAACCAGAAACAATTTTTCCTCGAATTTTTGGTGAATTAAAAAAAAAATCAAAGCTTTAATCCTGCATTTGTGTCTCCTAGCTCAGGCCCCAAAACCCATGCAGAGCCGTATAGGAACAAAGAACCTTGTTAAGTGGTGCCACTAGAAGATGAGGGTAAGGCACTGATTATCACATCATTAGTATTTATTAATTTTTATTTCAGGGCTGCTCCAGGGTTCAAATCAGGATCGGATCCCCACTATGCCAGTGACACGTAAATCCACATGACGACATTGTCTTGACCCTGAAGGGCTTACAAGATAATCAGAATAGTGAGTGACACGTACATAGGGAGAAGTACCAGAAAAGTAGCCGTGTTAGTCTGTATCTTCAAAAAAACAAGAAGTCCTGTGGCACCTTATAGTCTCACAGATATTTTGGAGCATAAGCTTTTGTGGGCAAAGACCTGCTTCCTGAGATGCAATGGAAGCACTAGGTATGACATGCATCAGACGAAGCAGGTCTTTGCCCACGAAAGCTTATGCTCCAAAATATTTGTTAATCTATAAGGTGCCTCAGGACTTCTTGTTGTTTTTGAATACATAGGGAGAATGGAATTACATATATTAATTCTGTAGGCAACACGGTGTAAACAATATAGCATGTTTTATTTAAAAAGCAAACAAATACGCTAGGGTATCCCCTGACTTCTACCAAACCTAGTGCTGTCATTGGATGGCTACCTTCTATGCACCCCAGGAGAAGTGATTCTCAAGGAAGGAAAATGTTTTAGCTTTCAAAAGTGTCAGTTTTATATTTTATTATGTAAAATCCAGCATTCTGAACGTCAGTATAAACCACATACTTGGAGTTTGGATTTGAGATTGTGATTTGTGTTCAGTCTTTATAGAATATATCTCCATCTTCACGTTCAGAGAATGTAACAACATATTTTAAGGTGTTTGTGAATAGAATGCCAGCTCCAGATGCATCCATCAAACTGCTTCAGTCTTATTTTCTATTCATGGAACCTTCTACGGCATGTAACGTTAGGATATTTGAAGCTGTTAGACTGTATTGCAGGTGGGCTTGGAAGAGTACTAATTTGAGTCCAGGATTAGCAGGAATTGATGGGAGGAACAACAATTCTCTAGATTGCTGATTCTGATGTTAATAGCCCAGATGTTACTGGTAGCTGCCATCTGGGAACACAATGGCCAAAAGCCCTGCATATGTAGCCTAATGATGATGAGTGAAACATTTGACCGCAACTAGCATTCTTGGCCTCTGTGATTATTATGACTTGTAACCTCATTGCAACAGCCTATGTCACAGCTTAATGAAGAAATCATATATTATATTATAGAAAGATGGAAGCATTCTTATGTTTTCTGTTTTCTTCAAGGGAATGTTGATCTACAAATCGCCACTTTATATTATCCCGGTTCATTTTCTTAAGTAAATAAATTGTCTTTATCTGGACATATCTGTACCAGGCTATTCTCTTGTCCTCAAAAGATCACCAAGGATCTTATATTTAATGTCACTGAAGATTTTTAATACACTGACCAATCTCTCACTGCAGACTAGCAGAAAGAAATAAGACACTTTGAACTTCTTATAAAACTTTGTTAGATGCTGGTAATTATAGTTTTTGTTATTTGTTTTTCTTCCCCCCTTCTGGAGCCATAGTCAAATACACCAAGTCAGTTCATCTAAGCCGTGTCTACACGTGCACGCTACTTCGAAGTAGTGGCACTAACTTCGAAATAGCGCCCGTCACGGCTACACGTGTTGGGCGCTATTTCGATGTTAACATCGACGTTAGGCGGCGAGACGTCGAAGCTGCTAACCCCATGAGGGGATGGGAATAGTGCCCTACTTCGACGTTCAACGTCGAAGTAGGGACCGGGTAGTCGTTGCGCGTCCCGCAACATCGAAATTGTGGGGTCCTCCATGGCGGCCATCAGCTGGGGGGTTGAGAGACGCTGTCTCTCCAGCCCGTGCGGGGCTCTATGGTCACCGTGTGCAGCAGCCCTTAGCCCAGGGCTTCTGGCTGCTGCTGCTGCAGAGGGGGATTCATGCTGCATGCACAGGGTCTGCAACTCGTTGTCGGCTCTGTGTATCTTGTGCTGTTTAGTGCAAGTGTGTCTGGGAGGGGCCCTTTAAGGGAGCGGCTTGCTGTTGAGTCCGCCCTGTGACCCCGTCTGCAGCTGTGCCTGGCACCCTTATTTCGATGTGTGCTACTGTGGTGTGTAGACGTTCCCTCGCAGCGCCTATTTCGATGTGGTGCTGCGCAACGTCGATGTTGAACGTTGCCAGCCCTGGAAGATGTGTAGACGTTATTCATCGAAATAAGCTATTTCGATGTAGCGTTCACGTGTAGACGTAGCCCTACAGCCCAGCCATGTGAAGCATTGATCACATCCTGATTTGTGTTGAGCAGTCTCACAACTCTCTGGGACAGCTAGTTGGTGCCAAACATGCTCAGCACTTTCTAAGAGGTACTCAGCATGACTAGATGCCATTGGCATCCAAGGAATGTAGTTCAGGTCCTTAGATAAAGTTACAAATGCATTGTGCTTTTGTGAACTCTAACCCATATTATAGATTCTTTTTATGAACCACACTGGGTACACAAATAGGTCTCTGAAGAAGTGGGTCTGTCCCATGAAAGCTCACCTAATAAACCATTTTGCTAGTCTTTGAAGTGCTACTTGACTGCTTTTTGTTTTGATCGTGTATAGACTAGCACAGCTTCCTCTTTGTGACTAGGTCGAAGCAGTGTTTATAACACCTAGATTCTTCACTGGTTTCCCAGTTAATGTAGCATGTT
Source organism: Carettochelys insculpta (assembly GCF_033958435.1). Lineage (NCBI taxonomy): Eukaryota > Metazoa > Chordata > Testudines > Carettochelyidae > Carettochelys > Carettochelys insculpta. The sequence goes on from NC_134138.1 coordinate 228,478,419, forward strand.
ATTAGCACATGTTATTAGCATATGTCAATAGCATACTGCCAGAGCAGACAACAAGGTAGCTAGCAACATAGAGTCCAGAAAGAATGATGGAGGGGGAAAAATGCAAGAAGGATTGACTACTGCAAAATTTTACTCCTGCCCACAAGTATAGCCTATGTTATTACAAGGACACTGAATGAGATTTCAAATCCTACATAAACTAAAACGTGGTTAAAGCTAAAACTCATGAAACAAATCATCACAGTAAAACACATCTCAGTCACTCTTTTTCTTCTGCAATGCTGACATTACAGCTCTCATGAGATAAAGTAGACTATTACATCTAATGCAAGATTATGTGGGAAGAATGATAAATGTATCATAGATTTAACCCCTAACAACAGCAAATAGAAATCGATGTATCTATAGGCAAAAGGACAATAGCTAATGCTCTGACTGAGAATAGCTAGGAGAATAATTTTTTAAAATTAAAGGAGAAATAAAAGCTAGTGGGACTTACAGACTGGTCAACAAGTTGACATTCAGGTCCAGGTGGGCATTGGAATTAACTTTAAAAGTGGATATGGACAAAAACCATATGAAAACAACAGGAACTTCTCTTCTCACAAGAATATGCCTTGAAACAGTGATTTCTTCCAAAATAAGTGGTGTAAATCTCAGGAGAACAATGAGATTTGGCTTCCATTTTGCTGCCTAACAAAGAGTTTCCATTGGATTTCTCTGAGATTTGGCCTCTTCTAAACTAGTGCTAGAGAATAGGCCTATCTTTCTCTCTCTCGCTCTCTTTTTTTTTTCAGTTTAGTCTGACCCCAAAGCATCATGAGTTGGCTGCAGATAAATAAATCAAAAATTTGAAATTCCAAATAAGTCAGTTTTAGTATGTTCCAGTTTTGGCTTCTCTCTATCTGGAACAGATAAGAGTCAATGCACAGAAACTCCTCTGCACACTTCTAAAGAATGCAGAGTAGATCAGAATGAAGTATTATGTGCCAAGTGGCCGGAAAAAAAACATGAATATAGGAGCAGCGTGCTGAAGAGATGCAAGCCTGTAGGACTTTCCCTGTCACCACTGTGTTCCTTGTAACAAGTAACTATCTTGGTTGGGTATCCCCAAGAAGTTGGTGATTACTGACTTGTGGCATGTCCCTCCATTTTTTTACTTTTCTTCCACCCCAGCTCCACATAAAAGAAAATTGTATAGAGTGGAAGGTCTTTTGTCACCATAAGACCTGGGGAAGTGGGTGTCATAATGGGGAAAATGACAAGGACTTGCCTGGCTCTAACCCTTTCCTTTGTTTGGTCTCTGAGCAACCTTGAGAGATCTCCACAGGATCCAGAGGAGAGGAGGGACAATGCCATAGAGGAATCTGAACCCCCTTTCGTCAAGGAGGACTAAATGACATTTACGGAAGTCACTTCCAGATCTGTGGATGATCTGATCCTGTGTGTTGTTGATGCTTCTAACAAGGAGAGCTAGACTCTGTTCATTGTCAACATGGCCTCTCCCATGGTGAGGGTGAGCACAGTGTGTCAACCAAGCGTGACATGATATAAAGGTTTCCCCACCAGCATTCCCTCTAAGCTGAGTGTTTGGGTGGCCACCCAGCAGAGATTTGGGTGCCACCCAGCTGATTGGCCAATCTCCCACTGTTGCCCACAGCAGGCAGCATGTATTGTTATTGGAAGTGCACATCTGCACGTCTTGGTGCACAAAAGAAAATTTATTCTGCCCATGTATTGAAAAAAATGGAGGGAACATTGCTCCTTACTTAAATGCAGAATGCAATTACTCCTCCATCATGCTGTCAACCTCTGATGAAGAAGTGAGTCAAGGAAGTGAACCAAGAACGTGTCAGAACCAGTACTATGAAATGGCATTAGGCTTAGGGACAATCACGTACTTTACCAGCACATAGAGATTAAGGAACAGGATGCCAACCTTATTTTTTAATTTCTATTCCTTTGTCAGTCTGTGTCACAACCTTAACATTCTATTATCTGAGTATAAAAATAAGTAGAAGTTAGTCTAGAATGTGAGTGACTGTCTAGTGTATCACAGTGCAGTCTGAGTTTCAGCCTTGTCAGTTTCAGCATGACTAGCTTCATCGAGAAGTGGCATGTATCGCAAAACAGAGCACTTCTCAATTGTTCCTCTTCCACGCATCCCTGATTTTCCATCACTTATTCTTTGCCTCTTCATAATCTGGTTGTGTTTTTTACTGACAAATAAAATCTCCAAAGTACAACAGTTTCAGATTTAAAGTAAGAGTGAAGAGCTCTTCAAAATTCAAAACCACTTACAGTTACATAGTCATTTTCCTGGTCTTTAGTTTCTGTTGTCACACATTAGATCTCATTTGAGTATGTTTCCTGCTACTGAGGGTTATTCCCAAACTAGAGAGGTTTAAATAACCTAGGAAATGCTGAGGAAAATAAATAAAACAGCTTGGCCCAGTGTCAAAGGCTGAAAGTTAGAACAGACAAATTCAAAGGAATATGTGAGTTCCGGGTCACTGGAACTCATGGTCAGAAATACAAAACTAAAGCACAATGTGAAGTCCCACACTAGCAAAGAAAGGGTTAAAGACAGCTTACGTGCCTTGCTCGCTCCACTCTTCTGTGCCTATAGCAAATCCCAAGCCCGGAGGGTGAATGAATAGAAAGAGTCTGTCTCAGTTCAGGGCAGGATGCACTGGAGGGAGGTGGGGAAGCTGACAGACATGCTGTACCCCTGGACAAGGTATGGGAGGGTGGCTTCATGCTCGCAGTACGGCAGAGCCTTGGGTGGAGGGGACAGCCCATCCTCAGCACCTCCTGGACTTGCATAATGCCCCTCTGCACCCTCCACACCCTGCAGCACCATGTGGAGTGTGCCACCTGAGGCTCTGGAGTGTGTCTTATTGTGCTCCAGTGGTGATTTAAAGCATTCAAGATTCCAGTCACTGCTGTCGTTGCAGCTGCAGTTGGAGAGATAATCTGGTTAGGCAGAGCATCAACTGGAGAAGAGCGGTCAGACTCCCCAACCTCAAGGAGTGAATGACATGTTCATTGGAGATGATTTGGAAACCAGGCCTGACAGAAAGGGCAGGGATGCCTCAGGGAAACTGAAGAATGGTCCAGTATTGAATGAGATTTGTGTTTTTGTTGTTCATGTTGTTGTAGAAAATTCCAGGGCTGAGTCCATCAACCCCATCCAGAAGGTGATAAGGCTGAAGGTGTTAAAAACTTATTTCTGCCTGGGGAGACCAGCAGTCATGTAAGGTTGACGTACCCAAAAGCCCCACAAGTGGGGAGCTACTCCAGTCAGATCACTACAGATAGATTGGAAATAAAAGGTGATTTTCTTCCTGCGCATTTCTTTCTATTTCTTATTTGAACAATCTGCCAGTTTACTTCACAAACTGAACCATCAGCCAGGGCAGGTGCAGGACAGGTTAAAGAGCATGATGGTGCAGAACTGGTAGCTGGATTCTTAAACAGATACTTTTAGTCATCTCTGATGTCTGTTCAGATGAAGAATAAAGACCCTAGGGTAGAAAATTACTAAGGGAAAGTCTGATTATTCTTCTTGTATTCCTCTCTCAATAATAAACAAGCTCTAATGTCCAAGAATGTCTTGCTGAGTACAAAATTGCTGCTGTGTTTGCAGTACACAGTGACTGCACTACCCGTTTCTTATTTCTCACTTTGAAAATCACATTGTTATTTCCTCAAGTATTGTGGGAAAAACTAGGTATCAAAATTAATTCCTACATTCTTCTACCAAGTGCCAGTGCACATCAGGTGAAGTACCTACCTAGCTAAATGTGATTGTATTACAGTGATCAGCTCTTGGGGAGCCTCATGCTTGATATAGTATGTGGCCACCACAGAAATGCAAAGGGGCAGAACTAGAGTGAGCTATCTGCTATGGATCAGCCACTTGCTGTTTGTTTCCAGAGCTGGTAAGAAAAAAAGACAGTAGAGTGGATTAAGGATAGGCTAGCTATGTTTGCTTTAAATTTGCTGTCCCATGTGAGTTTTGATCAAGAGCTAAGCACAGAAATAAAAGCATATAACTTGTTTTGCACAGAGCTTTTCAAGAAAAATGAAATGTTCCCTCTTCTCCTCTTCCACCTTTGATGTAATGGATGATATTGTTTCAAAAAGAGAGTTCCAAGTAATTTTTGATTCTGGATCATTTTATAATTTCCTGTTCCCATTGCACATCCTGTGTGAAATAAAACTGGAACACATTGTGGTTCTGAAGTTTTATAGCTTAGCTGTAAGTTCTCTGTAATACATGTCAGAGTTTGAAATGGGTAGTTTGTACCCAGACCCATAGGAGGGGAAATAGGGGGAAAAGCTACAAGAAGCCTTCCTATGCAGAGACCTTGTAGATCCAGAATTCAAGAATTACTGTGCCTGCATCAGTGCTAGTATGACAGAACTCTTTTGGCCCACAAACTGGGGATAGAACCAATATCCTTCAGAGATAAATCGTGAAATACCCCAGCTTAAGTGAAAGATGCAAGGCTACCTAACCTGGGGCTCTCATCAACTCATATCCTCAGCGGATCGAGCACAAAGGGGAATCTATAACACACACTGACCAGAGATTTAAACTAACTTAACCTGAAAGAGCCAGAAATGGCCATGCAGATTGTTTCTGAATTCACAATATACCCTACAGCTGTTAAACCATCACACCTTTTGCCAAAAGGTAGCTTACTATGGCTGCACCCTCTAGTCTGCTAGTGAAGATTCCTTTGCATTGTTGCTAAGCATTTCACATAAAATACATTTAACTGAAAGCACATTCATTCACACAAGCAAAATTGTATTCCAGGCATTTTAAGGTTTTTGGCATTGCAAGAGAACCACCAAAACAACTGTGAGAAGGCTATTCTCAGTTAAAGATTACACTATTGATGCAGAGCCACGCTGCCAGAACAGCCACAACTGAGGTCACAGTACTCCAAATGAGGCCTAACAGTGCAGGGTCAGATGGTACACAAAAGAGAAAGCGGGTTATGGGAGGGAGCAGGGCTGAATGGAAGAGTTAGTCTGTGCAAAAAGAGCAGAGCAGACAACCTGATTTATTGGCTTAGAAGATGGTTCATCTTACCCAGTATTCCATTTCTGACAATGATTAATACCAGATCTTCCAGAGATTGTACAGAACAGGGCAGCTGAAGTGGTCTACACTTGTCTTCCTCTCCCAGCTTCTGTTGGTCAGATATTCAGGGTTGCCCCAAGCATGGGATTGCATTCCTGAGCCTCATGGCAAATATGCATTAATGGACCTATGGTCCATGAATTTATATAATTCTTTGAACACAGTTATACACTCATTGTCACAATGTCTTATGGCAATGAGATCCAGAGGTTAAGTGTGCGCTGAATGAAAAACTTTCATTGTTTGTGTTAAACCTTCAATCATAACCCCATTCAAGAGACAGATTCCTGGCTGTATTCCACACCACTCTAATTGGTCCTACAAAATTTATGAACAATGTTGCATGTTCTGAAGTTCAATCTACTGGCAGATATCTATTAACAACCATCGAGCTACATGTCTATAAATATTTCCTTCTTTACCACCTGGTCAACAGCGCAGGCTGAGCACAGAACAGAGCATATGTTTCACTCTTCCTGAGAGTTGCACAATAGCTACACTCTCAAGGAGCTGGGGAGAGATGGCTCAATGTGCCCAATGTCACTGGGAGACCAATTAGAGAGGTGTCTCCATGGCAAGATTATGACCTGATGTCACAATATGATGTTTAACAGAGTTTCTTTGCTGTTGTGAGTGCCTTTTTAAAGCTATCGAACGTGTTTCATTTGTAGAAATTTCCTGAGTTCTTTTTAAAATTAATTTTAATTAAATCTTTCACACTCATATCATTAGTGTAATTAGATTTAATTGCCCGCTTAGTGTAAATACCTCTACTGGCATAATTAACATGCAATTATGACACAGTTTTGTGATATGTAATCACAGAATTATAAACTGTGATGATGTCATACAATCCTTGTGAAACTAAAATCCGCTACATAAGAGGCACATGGTCCTGGCCCCAGCAACACCAAAACAAGAGCTTTTGAAGCTATCTTTAATCACCAAAGCAGTAGCATGAAATTGTGTGAAAGACCAAAAGCAGGTGGATTTATGACCACCTTCCAAAAGGCAAGGTGATAAAGACATCATAAAACCTTCCACAAACATATAAACATGAAATCAACATAACTTTAACTACCAGCTATTAACAAGGGCAAGATATACAACACACACAGAAAGGTAGGACAGTTGTATGCAGCTTTGAAGCACCATGTATCAGTAAATATTGATGTAAACCAGTACTCTTTCTTTCTACAGAATGCTGTTTTATCTAAAAAAGGAAGAAACTCAGCACTACATATGCTTAACCCCACACTGCTCCTTCCTCATAGCTAATAATGTGGGATGATGGTTTACTGACATACTCCCAGAATGCGGAGAAATGCCTATCCATAGCACAAACACCAATGTACAATGATTATTCCAGAATGGAGCTGGCAGGTGGCAGAATAATTCCAACTGTCAAACTAAATCAGGGAGGAAGAGACATTCACTATGCTCGCCAAGGTTGCCAATTTGGTCCTTCTAACCTTATTAGGTGGGAGAGGAAAGAAAAAGAACGTACAAGGGGGTGGGCATATACAGATGCTTTCAAGTCATATCATGCAGTGCTGAGCTTTCAGGACAAAGTGGTCTTTTTAACATTATGCTTATTTCTAATTTATTTTCACAATGGCAAAGATAGTTACCATGGATTGAACTTTGTATGTAGGAACATTCTCTGGTGGAGCTGAAGTAGGTTACACCAGGCAATGCTTTTGCTCCACACTTCTGGAGGGGCTTGATTCAGATCACATCAGGTAAAAACATGAATTTAGAGCATGGATCCTAAGTGAATATTTGTTATTAGAGAGAATGGCAAATTCAGCTCAGGAGCTCTGGAGACGCTCAGAGGTACAAATGAACACAGTGTGGGGGAAAAGCTACAAGGTGAAATTCACACAGGACAGATGGAGTACAGAAATCCCAAATGCAATGGAAACTGGTAGATCCCATAGCCTTACTGTGTTCAGCCACTTTTGTTAGGGGAGACTGACAAGTCCCAGAGATTGCTGGCACATTCTCACATTCTGTTCATTATTGCTTTAATTTAGTGACTATGTATACTGACTACATGGTATGGCCCTTGGCCTTTTATAAAGGGGATCCCTGGGTCCATGTTCCAGACCAGAACCAACATCATGGTGTCAAATAGGCTTCAGAGAACCCACATATATCTTTGCCTCTTCATAATCCACTCTAAATTGTCAAGTATTATTGAGCATTATGCATATTTTGGACCAAAACCTGAATGCCAGCTGAGCATTGGTAAACCCAATTGAAATCACTGAGAGCTGCACATGTTTAGTGCATGTAAAAATAGGTCTTCCGATATAGCAAATTGGAGAAACATCTGCCCTTATACATCAAAATTCTGCTTTGAGAGCACAAATCTATTTTTAGTCCCCTATGACTCATTTTGGATAAATAAGAAAATGAGTGTGCAGCTGAACACCAGAGTGTAACACTGTTAATTACAGGCAGAGTAGGAGCAGCGCTTATGATTAAGGTTTCCTGACTCTTATGATTATAAGATCCTTTATTCAGTTGCTTAACTTCACCAGACTTTCACTGTTTGGGGTGAAATTTGCCATGTTAGGTGTCTGCCTCAAGGTGCAATCTATCAATAGATAGATAAATTTTAAAACTATTGCAGTGGTTCATTGATTAGCGTTAGAGCTCTCATGCTTTGGAACAGAACTTGAAATTTCACAGAAGGGTTGTGCCTTTTGCCAAACCGGTGTAATACTGAACAATTTGGCCAAGTTTTAAGCCCGTGATACATTTCAATTCCACATGGTACCAAAGTGAATATTTATCAAACCAATGTAATAACAGTATTACTCTATAATCTGGAAGCAGTTTCATTAAATGAAACAGATAGGAGAAAGCTGGAGGCAGTAGAAATAAGAGTTCTTTGAAAGATGGCAGATATAAAGCGGAATGATTTTAAGACAAATGAAAAGATTAGGAGAGTAGTATATAAAATCAGGTTGCATAGTTTGCTTGCAATATATAAAAAAAAAGATGCCTGAGACACTGGAAGAAGACAAACAGACCACAAGATGCCAAAGAAAATAATTCAAACATAACTGATATGGTTTTGACCTACCTTCCAACCTCATGGCAGGAAATTATGCACAGAGTTATGGCCCGGGCTAGGCCTTATGGAGGAACAAGCTATCGACAGAATGAATAATGATGCTGAACCACTTCCCAGCTGTGTCTGCAAGATACATGCTAAGAAAAAGCTTGTTAAAGTTTGTCCACTGAATTATCTGAAGATTCCATTTACAGTGACCACCAGCCATCCGTTCTTGGCAACTTCGTAATAACCATTCTTTACATGAAACCCAATATTCATTGTATATTATATGATCTTCCCCACCCCCATCCCCAGCAGGCCCCAACTACATAGAATGTGGGTTGTTACAGCTGTCATCTGACTCTCTAACTCAACCAGGAGAGATTTATTTTGTTAACTGTTGAAGTCTTCTGTTCAGTCCTTGGTAGTAACCAAAATTGTGGTTGATCCAGAGAATAGAAGCTTGCTACAACGTGAATTTCCACAGGCCTCAGGTATCCGGAAAAGGTAACCCTATATTTCCTAAATTTTAAGTGTGAGTGACTCACAACATAAATGTTATTTTAATGCAGTTCTTTTGGGTGTAATTTTTTAAAATATTTGCAAACTTCTCTGTCTGTTATCAGAAACGGAGCCTTGGGGAAACTACGAATTCTTTGCAAATGTGTACTCTTTCTTGAGGATCTTGGTATGGGACTTTTTTGTGGCATCACGGGCAAAAGGCAACATGTGCATATTTTTATTAGAGCTGCTTAGCTCACAGCATAAACGTTAGCCTTAATATTGTTTCAGTTGCATTCGGAATGATTTCTGAGAACTACTGAGAGTTTTGGGTCTCCTTTAAGATTAAGCTCTCTGGAGGATTTTTATTTTGAACACCATTTTCTAAACTCAGAGTGTCTCTGTTCAGCAAAAGCAATTCAATAATTGGAGAAGCTGAGAGCCTTTTGTGATCTCTTGCTTAACTTCTATGGAATCTTGCTGCATACTCACAGTTTGCAGTTTGCATTGTTACCTCTAAATGAAGTCTCCAGTTTTAAAAGATTGGTGGTGGTATGTTGAAAGACTTGTCCTTTGATGCTAATGTATGAAGAGTGACTGAAACAGTATTAACGTTAACCGTTTCCACCCTTTGGGGTCTATGTGATTCCTTTGAACTACTGACCTGGTATAACAGGGCAATGGATTCAGATTCTGTTGCAGAAAATGTCATAGCCAGCAGCACTTTCTGCTGAAAAACTTCCAGAGAGTAGGCAGTGTCTCTATACCTCTCAATGTTGGGAGAGGAGGGGAAAAAATCAAAATATTTTTGCCTGACAGAACTTTAATAAAACATCAATAGAAATAATAATTGGTCTGGATCAATATCGAAAAAATCATCATTTAAAAATAAGACTGTTAAAATGCTCATAGGAGCATAGAATTTAGGCTGAGATTTCCAGATGATCCAGTAAATTTGCTCACTACTCTTATTTCTGTTATGTCCCTAACTACATCTCTCTTTTTCTCCTGTTTAACTGAATCCCTTGCCTGCAATCCCAGCTTCCTCTTGGGCACATTTGACTCATTCTCTTCTGCTTCCAGTTGTCTCTCCACACAGGATACCTCTATTTTCTTCCAAGGCTATGACTAGGTTACAGGGATTTGTTGACAGAAGTTTTTGTTGGAAGATATCTTCAGACAAAATTTCTGTTGACAGATTGCAGCCAAACTGCCAAGTGGATCACAAGAGCGATCCACTCTGTCAACAGAGAGTAGCTGGATTCCTTGTCTGCTCTATCAACAAAATGGCCAACTGGAAACACAGCAGATAGGGCTGCCCAGTGTCCTGGAAGTCCTATCTGTCAATGGAGGGGCCCCCAAATGTCCAGATTGGCTTTCTTTTGACAGGTCTCTGTTGACAAAGGCATTATTCCTCATGAGGAGCAGGGTAGAGCTGTCAACAAAAGAGCTGTTCTGTCGACTTACTGTTGACAGAACACCTTGGGAATGTGGATGCTTCATGAGTTTTGTTGACAAAATAGCCATTTTGCTGACAAAGCCCTTGAGTGTAGACATAGCCCAAGAGAAAACTAATAAAATACATGCTCTTCTCCATCTCCTTTATCTCCCCTCCCTGTCTTTTTCTTTTCCCTTCTACAATTCTCTCCTCCTTTTCTCCTGTCATGGACGTGAAAGTATCTTGTGTCCTCTCCTCCTCTAACCCTCACACTATTTCCAGTGACCCCATCCCATACCCTTTCGTAATTTCTTCATACTTCTTTTCAAGACATCCCTTAGTCTCTCCCTTAATCCACCACTTTCTATTAATCCATCACTTTCTTGTCTCTTTTCTCTCACAATATAAACATATATTAAACTCCAGGAGGCCTTCTGTCAATGGACAGGAAATCCTGTTCACCAGGCAGCTCTGTTTGCTGAGTTTCCTGTTGGCCATTCTGTTGAGAGTGTGGCTGGGGAGTCTGCCTGCTTTTCGTCAACAGAGCAGATTGCTCTTTCTATCTGCTTTTGTGTGTGGATGTGATCTGTTAACAGAAGTTTTGACAGAAGATCTCTTCTGACAGTAACTTCTGTTGACAGATTGCTGCAGTGTAGATGTACTTCTCTCTATGAATATTCCATAAGTTCTCTCTTGTTTTACATTATAAATTATTAGGGAGCTGGAATCATCTTTTTCTTCTGCATTTGTACAGAGTCCACCACAACAGGGTTTTGGTTGATCATGGGATCCTAGCTGCTATGGTAATGAAATAACTAGTAATTTTGGTTTTAGGATGCTCAAAGTCCATTGAATTTCATTGGGATTTGAGCATCTCTATGTCCATCAGATTCTTTGGAAAACCACCTGATACTGAACAAAGAGTGAACCTTTCATGTTGTTTTGTTCTGCATTCTTGCCACAACTATAAATATTTTCTTCTTAACCTGTAAGAAAAGTGGGTATTTTGCATCCATGGTCCACTAAGCAAGCAAGGAAACTCCTGTCAATGGTTGTAAGGATATTTGATTTTTGACTTCTCTGGATTGGGGCAGAATGGACTCAGGTGCAATGAGCCGGCTACATTCACAAACTCAGCTGCTCAGTCCTCAAAATACAGGGAGCTCTGAAGTGGGTTTGATCTGTTAAGGGACCAGCTTTAGTTACAGAAGGTGGTGAGATACATGAACTGTGATGGGACAGAGAAGGTAGATGTGATGGCAACCAGAGTATGTAAAAGAGTTACAGACTGGGTGCTATCAAAACAAAAAGCAGTCAAATAGCACTTTAAAGACTAGCAAAATAGTTTATTAGGTGAGCTTTCATGGGACAGACCCACTTCTTCAAACCATAGCCAGACTAGGACTGGGTGCTGAATGACTTCTTGACTTATTTTCTGGTTTTTTATGTGTGCATTGTGGGATAGCCAGTTTTAGTAAACTTAATTCAGAGTTAATAAATACTTTTTTGTTTAGGAATCCATTTTAAATTTCTCTTCACTTACTTTCCTTATTTATTATGATTTGAAGTCCTTTTCCCTTTTGATGAATTCACATATCTCAAGTATTTGCTATTCTGCTTCTTCAAGAGATCCATTATTACATTACCGAGTGATCTGAGTGCTTAAACTCAATATTTACTAATCATTTTCTTTTAAAGGAGATCTAGCCATTTAATCCTGGGAATTGCACAGATAGGAGAGGTGGAATCCTTCATTCCAAGTTATGTGTCAGCCTTTCTAAATAAATACAATGGTGAGGGTTCTGTTAGGTTGTTTAAACCCTGACATTGATAAATAAAGTCAAATATCTCCTACTTCAGTTTATTTTGCTGTGAGATCAGTTCTGACATGCACTTTTTCTAGCTGCATCAAAATCTCACTTTCCTGACCCTTCTCAAATTTTAAAAAGGAAAGTAACAGAGAGAAAGCCGTGCTAGTCTATATTTTTAAAAAAAGGAAAGAAGTACATGTTGCTCCCCATTTGTTACTTACATATCATGTAATTCCACTGGATCCCTTTTTGTTGTTTTTTTGTTACACTACTGTATCTCAAGAAAGTATTAAAATATTTTCCCTGTTAGTCTGCTTGGTGTAATTTCTCTGCAGGGCTTTTCTTGGTATTTCCCTGTAGCTTATGTTTTACTGTAAGTGCTCCTCAACTGCAAATTCATTAGTTATTTATTCACTGACCATAATGAGTTCATTTGGTAGAAGTGCGACTGTCATGTTGACTCTCATAAGAGTGCCACTATAACTCAACCTTGGTTAAACATTAATTAATTAATGAACACAGTGTGTTACCAGATTTCACACAAAGTGAATCTGCAACACACTTCTGATCATAGCCGCTTCAGTTCAACACCTTGCAATACTATTTCTTCCCGTATAATGGAGAAATTGTTTGTGAAATATATGTATTTTATTTGGAACCAGTGTGTTCAGGATGTGATGATTAACTACTAACACTCTTTTCCTTCCCTCACCTGTCACAAGCACAGAGGGTTAAAGTAACATACTTCAATCAGAACTAGAGAGATTTAACCTGATTCTTCACCTCAGAGATTCATTGTTACATTAGTAATGTCACTAAATTGCTGTGTGAGTACTCAGTAAGCTCATGGGAAGTCACTAATAGGTCAGCTTCATGAATGAAGGAACTACACTAAGCAGAGGAAGAGAATAAACTCTTTCACTATCAAAATAAGCTACATGAAAAGGAGAAGCTATTCAAAGAATAGGAATATAACAGAACTCTTCTTTCTGAAGATGTATGCACTTCATGGCATTTGTGATTAGCTCTTTTAGCACTTTCCTTAAGTATCTTTTTTTTTATTACAAGTTCATTGTTTCCAGGCCTTCATTAATGTCAGACGTACTACTATTGAATGACACAGTCACCGCACACTGCTATCAATAGTATGATATGTCAACTTTAAGTTCAGGCTTTGTGCTACAAGCACAGTATTCCTTAGTACTCTTCACCACCTTAGATGTATTGTAGGCTTTCTTTGCAATCAAGGCTGTTCCTGCCTGTTACATGCCATCCTGCCAGAGGAAAATACTACATCCTGACTAAATGTATGTTTGTTGTATATTGGGGTCATTACCAGGTCACATAAAACAAGGAAAGAATTTTTCACACCTCAACACCCTACTGAAAAGTGAGGCATCCTCTAAATACTATCAAGGTCAAGAGGCTATAAAGGTCTTGTACAGAAACAGCTTTCTGTCTTCATACAGCAAATCTCTTGCAGAAGAATATAAAACAGGGCCTCTTTTTAGAGAGCTCATAAGGTACAAAGCCACCTGGAAGCACTTCTGCATTTATTAATCATTTAAGATACATTATACATATACTTTATGATACCAAAACAACAGGAAGACTACATAAATTGCTCATTTTGGCAGAGGTGTGAGTTTACCAGGAGAATTGCACAGGCAGATGGGAGTGGGAAGTGCATGTCATAATATGGGACAGTAAAATGAAAAAAAAAATCTCGCTTTTCACTGGTAATGTGCCTTTTGTGGCACATTACTAAAAGCAGTTCATGCTCAATTGAAAGATGCATACAGGAGAGAAAAGAACAGCATTCAGGGTGGTATGAGGGTGGCTTTTCTGTAATCCACTTTCAAAACCAAATCAGATAAGCAGGGCAAGCACTGAACACAAAATTTCTGTTGTAAAAATGACATTTTTCCTCTAGGGAAGCTATTTAAAGCAAAGACTTTGTTAATAAGATTTTTAAACACACACACATAGACACACAAGCTATTCCTGACTCCCTCTTTGCTGGCTCAAAATGCAGTTGCATCTACATATTGTGGGGAGATGGCCCCCATCACAAACATCAATGGTTTTATTGTTGCTATACTCCACAGGTAGAGAAAAATAGTTATCACACAGATAGAGAAACAAGGCAAAGGATAAAGGAGTTTGCTCAAGGTCACAAGTCGGAGACAGTTCTAGGCATTAATCCCAAAACTTAAATACAAGATCATAGTTGCTTTTGGATTCACTGCAGCTAGTGTAGTTCTCTTGTGAGGGTTGAAGCCAGAGCCATCAATGTCACAGAGGAGAACTCCATGCTCCAGAGAAACACCATGCATTCTGCAGTGCCAACTGGATTTGCCGGTGTGCTGAGTTAGGGGAGCCTATTCCCTTCTGTGGAAGGTACTGCAGAAGTGTAGGCTTTACTGAGTTTGCAGCAGTGGTAGTGGAAAAGCACTGTGAGTGCTATGAAGCTTGAGTTGAAGGGTGGTAATTTTAGGGTGTGGCAAATTTATTCCTCTTCCCAACCATTCGCAGATTCATTCTGACTGGTTGAATTTGTGCAACAGTTTACTCATAGCAATATTTATAAATTCTCTAGTACCATGGATGTGCATGATGCTCTACAGACAAATTAAAATGACAGGTCCCTGCTTGAGGAACTGCTTATTCATTACTAGGACTAGTAGTCTGTCATAGTAAATTACAGGAAAAATCATGGTATGGTCATGGAAAAATCAAGTCCCATCTTTGTAGGAAATATGTCCCAGTTGATTGGATGTGTAGTTCTAATTAAATTATCCTGTATTTTGCAAGAAAAACTTTCAAATCTATCTAAAAATACAGACAGGTACTGTGTCAGTGCCAGACAGTTCATGTCTGCGTCAGCAATAGTGATCCTTTCCCTGAACTAAGGCAGGCTATGAGTGAAATCTTAGCCTCATTAAAAAGGTAACAAACCCCTCCCCCTAAATTCAGGAAGTTGCTGCTCTCTGTTACCTCCCCATCCAGCCAAGCTTTCAAACTGGCAGTTCCCTAACTTCTCAGTTAAACTGATTAATCTGCTTATTAGCCCATTGACCTACCTATATGTCACACCTCAAAGTGTTAAAAGTCCTGAAAAAAAGAATATCATGAAACTGTGATGTTCTTTAGCATAGAGTATATGCAATAGCTATAGATGTATGTCATAGAGTTTGTGCCTGTCTATCAGTCTGTTTTCTCCAAGTTCTTTTGTTCAAGAATTCCTCCTAAACGCTAAGAGATAGGGGCACCAAATTTGGTATGAGGCTTCCTCTTATCATAACTTAAAGCAAAGTCAGGGTTTGGTTGTGCCAAGAAAGCAGGCAGTGTTTGGAATGGTAATGTTTTCCAGAACATGGGAAGGCAGGGGGCAGAGAGGAGGGATGCTATATGGCACGGTGACCACTGGGGGCAGCGAGTGTGGTGAACAACTATACTGCAGAGTGGCCACTGGGGCAGCCGCACCATCAGGACAGTGGCCCACTAGGCACAGTGCTCTGCATGTTGCTAGCCACTGGACTGGGTAAGTGGCCTGCCTGACCTAAGCAGTGCTGGATGGGGCAGGGAGCCCTCCACCCACTAAACTCGATGGCCTGCACCCTGGGACCACCCCAGAGCCTGTGAGATACATCCCTAAGAGTCTTGCCCCCACATCCCAATCAGCTGCAAGCTGGGGTGGGGGATGCAGCTGGAGGCTGAGACCGGTCCCCAGAGCCTGCCCCCTTCCCAACAGGCTACAGGCTGGGGCAGGGGTGCAGCTGCAGCCTGGGCCTAGCTCCCAGAGCCTCACTCCCTGGCTAACTGCTCTTTCTGAATGCCCCCTTCCCCCAAACATTACTTGACTTAAAGACCTAAGCAACATTGGATCTAACCTGCCGTAAAACACATATGTACTGTGGGATCATCTAGGGCCTCAGGCACAGACCTGCTGAGGGGGAAAAACTGAAGGGGACAATTGCTCTTGGGCCTGGTGATACAAAAGGGCCCAGAGCTCTTGGAGCCCTGGCCCCTTTGAATCGCTGCTGGAGGGCTGTGCAGTGCACTCTGGGCAGCATCGAGAGCTGAGGTAGGCACGGGGAGAGGTTTAATTTGGATGGTGCTGAGGTCTGGCTGAAACAGCACTGCCTCTTCCACTCAAGGTCCCAACCCTTCCAGGGGCATGCAGTCGCCCACCCCTAATGCCTTGCCCAGGGCCTTGGTGAGGTTGTTGGCTCTGCTGCCCATCCATAGCATGTAGATGTCAATGGGCTTTCAATCAACTCCTTTTTTTACTTTTATTATTGCTAAAATTCAAACAGCCTGTTCAAAGGTACCACCCCCCACAAGTTCGCCAGTTCAAAACCGAAAGAAGCCCTGACATAATTGAGTATGGTGAAATCCTGATTCACTCAGTCAGTGGCAAATCTCTTCTTTTCTTCAGCAAGGACAAGATTTCACTCATAGGTTACATCTATTTGCAGAGAAAACTTTGAAATAGTCATGCTAATGGACATTTTGAAGAATACTAATGAGGTGCTGAAATGCATATTCAGCACCTCATTAGCATGCCACCAACCATGGCACTTTGAAATTGCCACTTTTCTCTCCCATGCAGCTGATAGGAATAAGAGGATTTTGAAGTTGGCAGGAACCTTTCGAAAAGGACCCCAGTTTGGACAAGCTGCATGGGAGCAAAAAGCATCAATTTTGAACTGCTGTGGCTGGAGGCATACTAATGAGGCAGTGAATATGCATTTCAGCACCTCACTAGTATTCTTCAAAATGACCACTAGCATAGTTATTTCAAAGTTTTCTCTAAGTGTAGACATGGGCATAATGTTAAAGGAGCTGATATTAAGTGCAAGTGACTTCTTTTAAAAAAACTATAAAGGTAAAGGTGGAACTTTACAATCAACCTAGCTTCTAAGTAAAGAGCATCTATTTAAACTATATATAATGCACAATGAAAGTAGACGGGTTGTGTCAATATATTGTTTAAACATATATTACTTCCAAGTGATTATCATATAATATATAACTTTTTAATGGCATCTAAGAACTCTATTCTCTACGAACAACTTTCTGATGTATTTAAAAAGGTAAGGTTTAAATAAGGCCATTTTTAATGTAAATTTTTAAATGTGAGGTATTTTTCTACAGGAGAGAAGAAATATAAATAGTATCATTTCTGAGAGCTTTTTTATGAAACACAGTTATAAACTTGTTGCCTACACAGACAAAAAAAGTGCTCTTAATATCAAAAAGGTTCTTCTCGGACATATTTTTAGTAAACCATTTATTTTATGAGTTCTTGGGATTCATGCACCATAACATATCATGCCTGGTTTCATCAGCACATTAGGAAATGTCATCCCTAAAAAGTGATGAACTCAGCAAATTATGAAGGACGCAGTTCAGTAAAGCCCTTGACCGAGGCTTTAGATAAAACAGCTCATTTTAAATATTCAGAAAAATGCCACAGCCTGAAATGTGAAAAATGGCATACAACTGTATCTGTACAGCCTATACACACATTTAACATACTTCAGATGTTTGTGGAGAAGAAGAAAGGACCTATGTTAAAGATGTCTCTTCCTACATTTCTGTGAAACTAGTGAGTAATACATAGGCTCACACCTTGAACTGGCAACGAAATCAGACAATGGAGCAAATATTTGGAGAGAAGATGCAAAGCCTTCTGTTTTGTCTCCACTCTTTGCCACCTGCTGTTTCCTATCCCTTTCTTTCCATCCCCAGCCTTTATTTTTTCACTAGCTTGTTTAAATTTTACCTTCTATCTATCAAGGTAGATTCGACTTTTCCGTTAGATGAAAGGAAAGTAGGACAATGACGCAATCTTGTACATACTGAACATTAGGCATTAGACCTGAGAGTCAACCTTTGGTTTCCTCAGTCCCACTTCCAAAATATAAAGACTTACTGTGTTGCAGATTTTAAAAGCTGCATTGAATAGAATGGAGAAAAGTAAGGTGCATGGGGTGCTGAGGCAGCAGCTGGCAATATTTGCTGAAGCATAGACCAGAGTTCCATCTTCACAGATCTTTCCAGAAAGCATTCTCCAGAAGTAAGTCTATTGTATGCAACTCCCTAAATGTTAGTTTTAATAACAGAGTTGCTGCCTTGACTGAGCTCTCCTGTAATTATGCTCACCATGCTGCAGTATTGGATACAACCTTGTGATTTACAACTTATTTTGGCTAGTACCATCCCTAAGCTTGGCTTCTCAGGCACATTCCTGTCTTATGCCCTCTCTTGAGATGTGGGACTTGATGGTTCTGCAGCCTTAGGCTATAAGATCTGTGCCAGTCACCCTCCCCCAGACTCCTCAATAGCTTACAAGTGCCTTCCTGAGAGTGCCATCCTCATGGACCATTTGACTCTGAGAACTATTTGACAATTAAAACAAGGGACACAGACTTTAGAAATTCCTTTTTAAACCAAACTCACTTTATTCATAGACTGAGCACAAAAGACATACAGACCTATGGAAATGAAACAAGGAATACCTGAATTCAAGGCCCTACCTCATTCTACTTATCCTTCTTCAGAGACCTTTGGGTGTTTGTCACTGTTGTTCCAAGGAGCTCAGGGTGCATGTTCTCTTGCCCAATCTTCTCTGCTGGTTCTGATCCTCTCTCCCCATCTTTTCAACAGCCATTTCTAGAATCTTGTCCTTTCCTGGGTTTTTCCCTCTGTTCATTACAGCTGGTTGGAATCATTCACAAGTCAATAATCTTTATCAGGTAGTCTACCCTGCAGTAGTAGGTAACTGTTCTGTCCTACAGTAGACGTGACTGTGACCTCCTTTGGAGCTGACAGAACAGGTCTTAATGCCTGTGTTGTTTGGGCTTTGTAGAACCAATGTCTTCCTTCCTGCAAAGACTATCTTAGCTAGTGTAATAGCAAAAGACTATCCTAGTGTAATAATCAGAAAGATAGGGGTACAAATAATAAATAGCAGTGTTTGCCCCCTCTCTGGAATGGGCAGCTCAGTGGTTTGTGCACTAGCCTACTAAGCCTAGAGTAGTAAATTCAATCATTTAGGAGTCTGGGGCAATTAGACTTTCTTTTTTTAAAAAAAATAAAAGGATGGTGCTTGGTCCTGCCAAGAGGGCAGGGGACTGAACTCAATGACCTCCTGAGGTTCCCTTTAAGTTCTATGAGCTGTGAATCTCCATCTCTCTCTATCTATGTATATATTCTTCACAGATGGCTCTCAGACATCTTCAAAGAGAAAGTACCCCACCATTCTGGCTACTACTGCTGTATATGGCTCTCATTAATGCTTCTACACTTTTTAGTACACACATATAAATACATGCCCCTATGCTCTTCTCTGCAAGATGGTGTCTTAGCCTTTCTTGTGTGGCCTTACCTGGTTGTGAGTGTCACTTGGTTTCATTTGAGAGCTTGAAAAAGCTCTTTTTACAAAAGCAATTCAGACTTGTCATCAAATCAAAGTCTTAAACTCTAACTGAGGACTTCCCTAGTAAGTAAAGCAAGAATAACACTCACCAGCCTCTGAAATAGTACAGGTACTGGCATACTACCCTGACAGAAGACATCTCTTGATCCTGTGCTTATACTTAGAGCTGTTCCCCCGCAAACATACTCCCCATCTCAGGTTGGCTCAGCTCTCAGAATGTAAATGGAAACTTTCTGTACAACTCCAAAAACAGTGTCTGAGCGTATCTACAGGCTGAATCTCTCTAGTCCAGCATCCTGGGACCCAACCAGTATTGAATGAAAGAATTTGCCAGACCATGGGAGATCAATATGATGTAGCAGCATTATCAACACTTCCACTGCTTACTGGGCTGGTAAAACACATTTATAGGTGAATTATATCTAAGAACAGCACAGAACACTGAGAGCCAGGACTGGTGGCTGTAAACAAACTTTATGGGACTCCGGGAAACTTGGCCACACCCATAAGTGGCCATCTGGCTAAATGAAATCATGCTGGATTACAGATGTTGGCAAATAAGAGAGTGCTGGATTAGAGACTTTCAATCTGTAGTAATTACTATGCTAGCTATTTTTCCTGGGATGCTCTCTCTCTGCATTTGTGCATGGACACAAAAAGCTATGTTCCCTTCCCACTTGCTTCTGTCCCATTCTTTAGCCTTACACACAAAGGCTGTGGCCACACTAGCAAGTAATTTTGGAAGCAATTTTGAAGTGGGGGACGATTTTGAAACGAGCACCAGAGTGACTACACGCAAATCGCTTGTTTCGAAATCAACATGGGGATAAAAAGGCGGTCATTTTGAAAACATTGTTCCACTCCCGTCTTGGGAACAACGCCCCGTTTCAACATCAGTTTTGAAAGGAAACATATATAGACACTCCCTTGGCCGCCATTTCGAAATCACATGTCCTCCACGGAATCAGCCCCTCCCCGGAGCACAGAGACATCCTGGCCAGCAGCCAAAGCTCTATGGCTGTTGGCTCCAGTTGTCTTAAAGCTGTAGGGACACAGAAACCCCATTGAGGAAGCTGAGAGTGTGCCGGCAGCCATAGGAGCACATGTTCACAGCTGCACACTCTCTAGTACCTATCACAATGGCAGAAAGGAACCCAGCTGGAGCCATGACCAGCAGGCAAGACCCTCAGGAGCTCCAGGGATCCCAAGGCACTGGGCGGCAGGGCTTCCAGGACCCCAGACAGCCCCCAAAGTGGAGGGGTGCCCTGTGGCAGGAGGCTGAGGTCCAGGACCTTCTGGCCATCTGAGGAGAGGAGGAAGTCCTGCTTAGGATGGAGGACTGGAAGCGGAATGCAGCTGCCTTCACCCAGCTGGCCACGACCCTGGCTGCAAGGGGCCACCCCATTCCCTGGAACCCTGACCAGGTGTGGTTGAAAGTCAAGGAGTTGTGCCAGGGGTATGCGAAGGCGAGAAACTCAGCCAGGTGGTCGGGGACAGCACCTGCCACCTGCCCCTACTATGAAGACCAGAACCAGCTCCTCGGCCCCAGGGGTACCAGACTGACAGAGAAGACCCTTGACACGGCCAGGTCAGAGGGGCAGGATGAGGAATCAGAGCTGGGAACATCTGCAGCACCACTGATCACAGGCCTGGAGACACCAGTTGGTGACAGGGATAGTGACAGCGAGGGTGGGAGTGAGAGGACCCCATACATCTCCATGGCATCAGAGAGCACAAGCCGAGCCACCTCCACCTGGTCCTCCCCCAAATCCCTTGAGGCACACTCAGGTAGGACCGGGCATGGGGGACCCCCGGGCATGTGGGGGTGGCTGCCATAGGACCTTGACACATGGTCAGCGGTCACGAGCCAGGAGCCCTGGGGACAGCCATGGTTGCCATCAGGGAGGGACCTGCATGCACGGGGGGTCCTCGCATGGGGCTGTGGACAGCCATGTAGGGCATATGCCTGGGGATGGTGGGGGGGGCAGCAAAACCAGCCCAGCCAATGGCCCAGCATGGACTGACCACACAGTGGCCAGGCTGCCCCCGCCCCCTGCACAGGCAGGGAGGGATGGCAATGGGGACATGGCCACTGGCCCATGGTACCCGGTTACATAACTGATGGGGCGCCACCCTCTCCCTTATGTCTTCACAGGCTCAAAGTCCGTGGGCCACCCCAGCCCCTTTGCTTGCCAGGGTGCCCTGAAGCAGCCAGTGAGGAGGAAGAAGCAACACCCCCAGGACCAGGCGCTGTGTCAGGTGGGCCAACCACTGCAGTCAGGCCGATGACTTAGTGGCAGCCCACACAGCTGTGTGGAGGAAGCAAAACTGCCTGCTGTGGGAAAGGCTGTCCTTGGAGCAGGCACCCTGGGACTGGGTCTCAGGGTACGTGGACACCCTAACCCAGGCCATTGCCAACTGCCTGGCCCAGCCACCCGCTTCATGGATGGCCTTTTCCCGTGGCCTCCGTCCCTACCTTCCCACTGCCCTTGCCTCCCGACTGCCCTTGCCTCCTTAACCTTTCCGCCTCTACCTCTGTCCCTCCCGAAGCTGCTCCTTCCCCCCCTGCCCTCACCACCTTGCTCCCACCTGGCATGACAATGACTAAGAGGGAGGAGCTTGTATGGTAGCTGTGGGCAGGCGCACCCAGCCTGGCCATTGCTCCACTGACATCCCATGATTCTGAGGCTGTCACACCACCAGTGCACCCCTGCGTACCTGTGCTCCCAGCACTGTCCCAGCCCCACAGTGGGCCCCGAACTCAGGGTGGTCATGGCTCCAGGGGATGTCATGGCTCCCATCCCCCCACTCCTATGAATGAGTGAGGCCCCCCCATCCCTCCTTGTAAATAGTTCACCCCCACCCACCCCAGTAAATAGTTCACCTCCCACCTCCCTGCTGTAAATAGTTGGAGACTTGTTTGGTTTTGAATAATGTTTAACTGTATTGGCTAATGTCTGTGTCATGCTTTGGGTAGGGATGGTGAGGGATGTGCATGCAGGTGGGGATGCTGGTGGGGCAGAGGTGGGAGTGCTAGTGCATGGGGGCATTTCTTGGGGTTGGTCAGGGCTGCGTCAGGGAGGTCTCTGGGTGAAGGCCTCCCAGAGGGCCTTCTGCTCGTGCACCCAGTCCTGGTGCACCTGGCAAGACAGGACCACAGGACAGGTGCACCAGGTGCTTTAGCCAGACCTGGAGGGGGCAGGCCACACTGGTGACAATGCATGGGGACATGGTTGTGTCCTCTACTGGGAGCTCCCATGGGGGGGATGTACGTGCCCTCAGCCTTCCTGTGCCCAAGCTCTGAGTTCCACAGGATGTGGACATCATGAGCCTTGCCTGGTGAACCCATGAAAATGTCTGTAAACCATCCTTGGGCATCCACAAGTGCTTGGATGATGACAGAATGGTAGCCCTTCCTATTAACGTACCATTTTCAGCAGTGTGGTGGGGCCTGGATGGCAACATGGATGCTGTCTAAGACGTTGATAAGTTGGGTAATCCCAGCTTCTGGAACCCGGCCACAGTGGTGTCCATGTCCCCCAAGCAGACAAGCTGGCAAAGGCAGATCCAGTTGATGGTGTTGATGACCTGCACGGGGTGGAGGGCATGGGTGCCTGTGAGTGTGTGGCAGAATGCAGGGGGACCCCCTCCCTGTTAGCCATTCCCCAGGACGCCCTCCTTGGGACCCCCTCCCCGGCACCTGCTGTGGGTGCATGACCCCAGCTGCCTTACCTTTGGAAGGACAAACCTGACAGTGGCCTTCCCCACCCCAAATTGTTGGCCAGTCAAGTGGTTGCTGTCTGGGGTGGCCAGGTTCCACACAGCATTGGCTACCCTTTTCTCCAGTGGGAGTGCAGTCCGTATGTGGGTGTCCTGGTGGCAAAGTGCTGGTGCCAGCCACTGGAACAGCTCCATGAATGTGGCTCGGTTCATCCTAAAATTGCAGAGCCCCAGCTCATTATTCCAGTCCTCCAGGATGACTTTGTCTCACCATTCCCTACTGGTGAGGTACCACCAGAGGCGACAGCAGGCCCGGGGAAGGGGGTGCTCTGGATGCACTATGGTGGGAGCCTGCAGAAGGCCATCCATGTGGCAGGCAGCATGAAGCCTGAAGTGGCATGTTTCCAGGATGGCCATCAGGCTGACCATGTTTTCCAGGACATCCCCGTCCATGAAGTGCTGTGGTTCCATGGCAGGCTGCAGAGTTGGGGCTGAGCAAAGCTCCGCTGGTCCTGAGCTGGAGGTCGTGTGCTGCAAGCAGCCTTAGCCCTCAGCATGTGCATGGGGCGTGTGTGTGTGTGTGTGTGTGTGTGTGTTTGAATGGATCCCTTAAGGGGGAGGCTGGCCCGTGGTCCAGGAAGGGCTTGGCAGCCATTTGACCTTTCCCTCTCTATTTCCTGCCCCTTTATTTTGAAAGGAGGATCTGAGCTGGGTAGCCACTTCATTTTGAAAGGACAGCGGGGGTATGTCTCTTCCATGTTGTGGATCACACCATAGATCTGTTTTGAGTGTAGTAGCTTCAATTCAAAGCAACTCACTTCAAAGTGACAGATCAGGATTACCCCTTTCAAAGTCACTTGCTAGTGTTGCCACAGCCAAAATGTTGTAATATAGAGTTATACAAGTTACAGAGAAACATAAACCTTGTCCAGGCAGGCTGCAAAGAAAAAAGCTCATAGGCTGTGTCTACACTAGCAAGTTCTTTCAAAAGATTTTTTGAAAGAAGGGGCTCTTCAGAAAGATCTTGTGGCGCGTCTACACATATGAAACATTCTTTCAAAAGTAAATCAAAAGAGTGCAGTGCTCCTTTTGAAAGTGTGCTCTTCCACTCCCATTTCAGGAAAAAAACGCCTTCTTCTGAAAACTTCTTTAAGAAGATAATGTGTGTAGACACTCCTCAGGGCGCTTCTTTCCAAAGAGCAGTCCTCATGGCATCTGATTTTTCAATCCCTGGCCCGTTCTTTCGAAAGAGCAGGGACTGTGTGGATGGTCTCTTTTGAAAGAGCAGATGGCTCTTTTGATCTGCTTTTTTGTGTGTGGATGCACTCTTTTGAATGAAGTTCTTTCAAAAGAGATCTTCCAGAAGGGCTTCTTTCGAAAGATCTCTGTAGTGTAGACAGAGCCCATGTCTTCTTGAAATTTATTGTGTCACTCACTTAAATGCAGACTGTCTTATCTTTTGTTAAAATGCAACTCTATCAATATTCATTAGTGTGGAAAAACCTGGGAGAGAGGAATGTGAAGCAGGGTAATCTGCGTTAGCCTAGAGGAGCAGAGTGCTGAACGTGGGAAAAAAATACAAGGCGGAAATTGAATTGCCTCAGCTTTGAGGAGAGGAAGGGAAAAATGACTTTGGGAGAAGGGTTTTCCTACCAGCCTTCTAACTGCATTACATTGTGGGTGCATCTACACTAGCCAGCTACTTCGAAGTAGCCGGCACAATGTTGAAATAGCACGCATCGCGTCTGCACGTGCTGTGAGCTATTTCAATGTTGAAATCGATGTTAGGCAGTGAGACGTGGAAATCGCTATTCCTATCCAAAGATGGGAATAGTGCCCTACTTCGACGTTGAACATCAAAGTAGGGCGTGTGTAGACGATCCACGAACTGCTACATTGAAATAGCGGGGTCCTCCATGGTGGCCATCAGCTGAGTGATTGAGAGACGCTCTGTCCAGCCCCTGTGGGGCTCTATGGTCGCCGTGTGCAGCAGCCCTTAGCCCAAGGCTTCTGGCTGCTGCTGCTGCTGCAGCTGGGGTTCCATGCTGCATGCATGGGGTCTGCAACTGGTTGTCGCTGTGTGGATTTCATGCTGTGCAGGCTCAGTGTGTCTGGGAGGGGCCCTTTAAGGGAGCAGCTTGGGGCTTTGCTGTCCCCTTATTTCGACAGGGAGCACTTGTGTGTTTGGACACTCCACATTTCCTTCTGGGGTGGTTCCTTTTGACGTTCCCCATTGCTACTTTGACGTTGAATGTTGAAGGCACCAGCCCTGGAGGACGTGTAGATGATACGTGTCCAAGTAGCCTATTTCGATGCTCTTACATCAAAATAGGCTACTTTGACATAGCGTGCTAGTGTAGACGTAGCCTGTCTGTATGAAGCTAGAGTAAGAGAGAGGTATCCACTCTCTTCATTTCAGATTGCTGAAGAGACAAAGTTCTAGCCTGTTTTCCTTTTGTAGCTGCAAAGCTCTGTAGTACAATATCTATTCCAACATGCCGCAAAGGACACCATAACTTAACTCTAACTTAGCAGCCATGAATGGTGTTTTCTCTTCCCCCTCCACATTTTATGGAGCCATTCCTGGCACCTGTGCCTCCTCCTTTCCTTCATTTCCTACCATCTGGAACTGTCCAATCATAATTGCATACACATATACACATCACATAATAATAATCACATAATCAGATGCAAGAGGGAATGTTTCTTTAATAAATAAGTTAAAAGGTTACATTTTCTCTTGCTCCCTCTCCTGTTATAAAGCTATGATGTTTAATGAAGTTACAACTTCTGAACCATTAGACCATGTCCACACAGGCAGCAAAAGTATTTGCAATCTGTTCTAAAATAGATATTCCTATGCATGTTGTGATCTATGGAAAGGTTACTCCTGTAAAATTTTGTGATGATAATACTGCTAAATCATTCAAGAAGGAAGCTTTCGAGCCCTGAAATTCAATAATCACAAGCATCTGTCTTAGAAATAAAACTGAATTTCGGTGAAAACTCACCCCCACACCCCGTATTCCCCTCCCCCCAAATCCCCAAAGGTATATACACTACCTACGATCATTTTATGGAAGCATAGATTTTCTGACATGAGATTCTGAGAATCATAAACAAAGCACAACTGGACACACTACAGAGATACAAATGGAATGAGGAGAGAGCTCTAGATTTGACAGGATACATGATCACTTTCAGAAACAGAGACATGGAATTGTTATGATTTTATATACAGCATCCTGAACTTTAAAATGTCAATCTGGAGCTTGTTAGCAGCAGCTGCTGGTTCATCCTTTCCAAATGGCATAGAAACAGAATGGGTCAATGGCCATTCTCTGTAGAGGTGTGTTTGCCCATTCAGGAGGGGAAGGAATTAAAGCACGTCAGAGGGAGCCTGTTAAGAGCCCTCTAATAAGGGAAGGGCTCATTAGGAGAGCCAGTCAAGAGAGGGCTTGCTGGAGCAGCCCATATATAGCAGTTTTCCTTGAAGGATAAGGGAGAAGGACTGGCTGCTGAGATACACTATGCTACAACAGTATTGGGCAGGGTCGGGGAGCATTAGAGAGCTCCAGACTGAGGACTGCCAGACTTAGGCACAAAGGCCTGAAAGGTGCTACAGTTGAGGGAGGGGATTTAGGGAGAACAGACTCAAGGATAAGAGGCAGTCAAAAAGGGCAGTGAGTGGTTGCCAGCTATAAGTCCCTTGGTTAGGACCCAGAATAGCAGATGAACCTGGATCCCCCTTCTTTCCCCCATTGGCCACTGAAAGACTGTAGTTTGCCACTGAAGGAAGTGGCTTGAATTATAGACCAGTTTGCCACTGAATCAAATGGCCAATTGCTAGTCCTCACAAAGCTGGGGGAGAGACAGCAGAGTGGGGCAGAGCCTGGAAGAGGACACCATGAACTGGGGAGAGACTTACGGGTGAGAGATAGTGGAGACAACAGAGCGTGAGTGATGGTGGTCTGCAGGAAGCTAATTCCCAAAACAGGCTGAGTCCCACCCCATTACTTTCCTCCATTTCCCCAGGAGCCTGAAGAGGCAGTTGGGAACATTACATGAGAATTTTTCCTCCAAACTTTCAGGATCAGTAAGATCCTACAGTAGTGATGTTATTAGGGATTGTAGACTAACTTGATAAGCAGTGGAGTTGAGGAAAAGCCACCTGCAAGATCTACGTCACTGAAAGTTAATTTTGTGATTCAAATTTTGTTGATTGTATTTCAGTATATTTGTATTCTCTTAATTGATTTGTCTGATAACATTTACTTAGACTGAAATCTCACTCCATGAGAGCTTTTCAGATTTAATCCTGAGGTACGTTGCAGCCCACAAAAATCTCTAGTTCCATTCATGAAGCAGCACACATGCCATTAAGTGGATTTGGCCATCTGACCAATATAATTGTAATTGTAACAGTGCCAGTCCTCCTTTAATCTTCTTCCCTCAATATTGGTGGTGGCGGAGATGGAGGCTCATGTAGAACCCTTAACCACTAAGTGCAGTAGGTAAAGATGACTGGATAACTTCCCATATTCTCTTCCCCTTCAATCAGGGACTGACTGTTCATCTTTTGGATGAGTTTAAAGGAAGCCACTTAAGTTGCAGTATGAAATGCTTGAAGGTTAGGAAATGCCAAATAAGAGGTTTCCTTGAGCAATCTGAATTCAGACCCCTTATGTGTCCCATGCATTAAATGAGGCTGGGCTTCAGTGGAAAAAAATACTAAATGATCATTGAACTAAAGGCTATCAGTGCACAAGAACAAGAGATTTGAATCAAGGTTGCACAAAATACCATGGATCTAGTGTTCT
Organism: Carettochelys insculpta; assembly: GCF_033958435.1. Classification (NCBI taxonomy): domain Eukaryota; kingdom Metazoa; phylum Chordata; order Testudines; family Carettochelyidae; genus Carettochelys; species Carettochelys insculpta. Next base: position 228,506,381 of record NC_134138.1, read on the forward strand.
CAAACTTTCAGGTACTTGACTTAACACATTTTTGTATGTAAGTTAATAGACAAAAATAAATTATTTTATGTGAAACATAAAATACCCTTCGCATAACATATGAATACCCATGTTGGGACAGACCAAAGGTCCATATAGTCCTGTACCCTTTATTGACAGGGGCCAGTGGAAAAGAACAGAAAAAGGCAAACATCATTTCAAATCGTTCAAACTGTATCTTATTATGGTTTAAATAGTTTTGAATGTGTAATAAGGGATTTGCATCTGATTTTAAGTTTGTGAATACATTGCAGTAGGGATGATTTCTTACATTAATAAAAGATATTTTGGTTTTGGAAAAAATACTGCCTGATAATTATTTTAGAGAAAGGTAATATCCAAATACTTTAGTATTTCTTAAACTGCCACAGAAACCCATAAATTGAGAAGTATGGACAAGTTATTCTAGGGGCATTCCAAACTACATTTTCAGGGTAACTCTTCATGTTATTCCAGAAGTTGCATTACATTGCAATTACAATGTGTGCTGCTGTTTATTTTGCAGTGGTGGATATGGTAGTTTGATTGTAGCACAATAGAATATTTTTAAAACAAAAATTATTTTATTTTTTGGTAACAAACCACTTACATTTTCCTACAAGAAAAAGAAAGGAAATAATTATTTCTTCTGAGCTTGGTGACTCCTGCCTGCTGTCCTGAAATGGAGTGGTAGTAATGTTCATTTGCTTTCCTCACAAGTCTGGGGTAAGTTTGTGTTATGTGGGATAATCAGCTAAGTTTTGGTATGTGTTTTGGAAATAAAAAGGGTCATGGTAATGCTGAAAATAGTATAATCATTCAAAAACCATGAAAGAACTAAAGAGATTCAGATCCTGATTATCATTAATAGAAAGATGTCTTTATGTTGCCAAAGCTGAAGCTCTTTTGTGTCTAAGGTTTTCCAGTCAGGGACCATTTGAGCTCTTTTACTATATGTGAGATAGATGAGCATCTTATATCTCTAAATGACCCTCAATGGAATTTCACATCTTAAACAGATATGATACAGTGGTTTCAGTTTGCGTAATTACAGAACAGGAAAACCAGAATGCATTTTCTTGAAGTAGCCTAGTTTGAAAATTTGCAAAATGCCTCTAATCTAATTATGTCAATATATAATAAAATTTGTGTTATAAAATTCCATTTAGCTTTTACCTTAAGCTGTAGCTTTAAACCTGCCCAGTTACAAAAACTGACTGACTACAATTTTTAATAAACAATTAATAATTTAAATCATGATTCCCCCAAGTATCTGTGCTCCATCTGTGTGAGATCACAGGATCCAGAACTGTGCAGACACAACTAAGTGTTTTGTCCTTTGTTAATGGTTGTTATAATTATTTAGGTCCTACCTGAACATGTATACATAATGATGTTTGTAGAAATACAGGCTGAACCTCTCTAGTCTTGCAATCTCATGGTCTGGCATGATTTTAGTTGTCAAGATGTCCACTTCTCATGGGTGTGCCAAGTTTCCTGTGGTCCCATAAAGTTTGTTTACAGCCACCAGCCCTAGCTCTCAATGTTCCGTGGTTTTATTTATCTCTAATTTACCCATAAATGTCTTCTAAGAGCCCAGTAAGTAGTGTAAGTGTTGGTAATGTTACCAAACAATATTGACCTCCTGTGGTTCAGCAAATTCTCTGGTTCAGCATGAGTCAAGTCCTGAGGGTGCTGGAGTAGAGAGGGTCAATCTGTATATATATATGAATCTTATATTTTATTCAGCTCACTAAAGGATCACTGGGGTGACATTCTGTCCCCACTGAAGTCATAGGGAAAATTACTGATATTTTAAAATGCTAGCCACTTAAGCAGCTACTGTACTGTGAAAATCTCTTCAGTCAAAAAATCAATATGTGAAAAACATGTAAGAAATGGTTCATTATTTCAGGCAGACCTGTCAAGTACTTATTAGTGTAGTATGGGCTTGATCCTGTTCTTATTGAAATCCATGACAAGACTCCAATTAACTTAAACAATGTGGAATCAGGGCTTATGACTATAGGAAAACAAGTTGAAAGTCCTATGTGGTACAAAATATTAACAATCTTTCTCAAACCATCTGACATGTGCAGATAAATGCTGGTAACCCAGAGAGTCTTTCTGACTGCTGCTGAGACTCCCATAATAAACATTTCTGCACAGCTCACAGTTTCCTTTCTAATGAACAGTAGTGTCTGCAGATGGAAAACTGCCACTATCCCACAAAAATAGAGAAAATTATATATAAATAGATTTTCTTCTTTAAAAAGTCAAGAAAATTTATAGGGCCTGATTCTTTGGCTCTGATCCATTCCATTGAATAGCTAAATGTACAATAGCATGGTCTTCCGAAAGAAAAATCGAAAACCGGGAGCACTTTTACAAGAGTGCACGGGGCGTCTATACACATATGTGCCCTTTTGAAAGGAAATTGAAAGAACACAGCTCTGCTTTCGCAAGTGATCCTCCAATCCCGGAGCAGGAAGAGCAGCCACTTTTGAAAGTCTTTTGAAAGAAGATATGGGTAGACTCACCATGGGCCGCTCTTTCAATTCCATTGTGCTGGCTGGCTGGGTCACAGAGGAACCCTGGCCAGCAGCAGTGGGGCTCTATGCTTCCTGTGTCTGTCTTCCTTAAAGCCGCATGGACCCAGAAACACCATGGGAGGAAGCTGCATGAGCTGCATTCAGCATGTCCTTGCAGCTATCCTCATTCAAAAAGCCAGCAGCATGGCCACTAGCCAGCCTCCTCAGGAGCCCCAGGCACCCCTCCCCCCTACAAGCCTTCACAGGACTCACAGGATCCCACACAGGCACCAAAAAAAGTGCCTTCTTCTGGACTGAGCCAGAGCTCAGGAATGTCCTCTGCCTCCGAGAGGAGAAGTTGTTCAGGGAGGTGGGTGACAAGTTTCACAACACGGTGGCCTTCTCCCATCTCACCATCAGGCTAGCCAGCTGGGGACACCCTGCCTACAGCCCTGACTAGGTGCAGAGCAAGGTGAAGGAGTTGAACAGGGATATACCTGGGCTCGAGACCACTTCCTTCCCCTTCTATTAGGAGCTCTGCAGCCTTCTGGGGCCCAGAGACAGATCCCTGCCTCGTGCTATCCTGGACACTATGGTGGGTGAGCCACACGCCAGAGATGAGGAGGAGCCCAGACCCCCAGGCAGAACCACCCTGTCAGAGACAGAGTTGCCAACAGAGTGGTCCAGTGAGGAGGAGGAACTGGTCATTGACCTCCCCTCATGGTTGTCCAGCTGGGTGACAGACAGCCAGGCATCGCTGGACTTCAGCTAAGGACCTTCTGATAAATACCCAGTGAGGCACACACCTCAGCTTGCTAGGCAGTGGCACCCCAGCTGCCAGTGGGTCACTCATATACCTAGCAGATACAGGCTGGTCACATCTCAGCCGGTCATGGCTCTCAGGATGCATAATGGCCTGTGATGACACTCAGCACCTGCTCCCATGGACAGCAAAGCAAGCCACTTGCATGGGGAGGTGGTGGGTGGTGCTGGACCCTTCGCAGGGCTGGTCCCATGGGGCAGGGACTCTGCCAGTGCCTGTGATCCCCCATGGCTGCCTTGCCATAAGATGGGGCTGGGGGCTCCAGCCCACAGGGGATGGGGTGATGTGACCCTAGAGCACTGGTGTGGGACTGATGTGCCATCCATCTCTCCCTTTGCATCCCTACAGCTGCACCATCAGAGAGCTGAGAGAACCCTGCCCCCTAGGTAATGCTGGACGGCTCACCAAAGGAGGAGGATCGGGGCCAGGCACACCCCCCTCACCAGCACCAGGACAGACACACTCCAAGAGTGCCTGGAGATGCTCAGCAGATGACACCCTCCACACTGCCACCATGTGACACCAGGCAGAGGTGGCCAAGTGGCACCTCTGCCTGGAGGAGGAGGATCTGGCCTGGCAGTGAATGGCCTGAGAGGAACTGATGGGCACCCTCTGGGGCGTGGCAGTTACCGTCGGGAGTTCTTGGCTTGGCTTCCCCACCAGATGCCCCCCCAAACATTCCCCCCACTGAGTCTGACCTTGCCACAGCCCTCCCATGGCCCTACCTCCCCATTTTCCCTGCCCAATCCAGGGGTGGGGGGGGATTCCAGGGGAGACAGATCTCAAGGCCCTCTGCCCCACCCCCTTCCTTATTCCCCCCAGTTGAGGGACCCCCCGCTACCCCCTGCTCCAATGTACATAATATGGCCCACTTCCCCACTATAAATAGTTGTCAGCCCATTCTATATATATCCACACATTCTTTCATGCCATAATTTTTTTTATATGTTCACCATTCTTATAGCTCCACCATTGCCGGTCCTAAGCCCAGATGAAAAAGGAGGAAGGTTGGGCGTCAGGCTAGCAGCTTGATCCCGTAAAACCTACCAATTGCTACAGAAACAACAAGTGCAACCAAACAAAATAAACAAAAATTAACTCGGCGCGAAGGTACCGACTCTTCTTTTATGACGGTGCTGGATGAAAGCCGAAAGGAAGTTCAGTACCTGATGCAGAGTTCCATTTTAAGTGCCAAAACCACAACAAAAATTGGAACATGGAATGTAAGGACCTTATAGCAATGTGGAAAGCTAGCGCAATTACTCCATGAAATTGACAGTTATTGAATGGACATCTTAGGGACTAGCAAGATGAGATGGACAAGAAGTAACAGGCTAGTTAGTGATGGGAAAACCATTCTTTATTCAGGGAACGATAGTCAGCATATACATGGCATAGGCCTGATATTAAGTAAGGAAGCGTCATGGGCGTTGGTTGGATGGAAGCCAGTGAATGAACGTATTATCACAGCGAGATTCAAGTCAAGGCATGCGATGCGAAAACTACAATCATCCAAGTGTATGTACCGAGGACACTGACGAAGCTGAAAAAAGATGCGTTTTACAATCTGTTACAAGACACCATCAGTGATGTTTCCAATCATGACATCAAGGTACTCATAGGTGATATGAATGCACAAATAGATAACAGAAGACAGGGATGAGAACATGTGATTGGCCCATATGGATCGTCAAGACGAACGAGTGACAATGGAGAGCACTTACTACTATTTTGTAGCATGAACAACTTGTGCATTGGAAACACTTATTTTGCAAACAAGAATATCCACAAGAAAACATGGCGGTCACCTGATGGTATCACTAACAATGAAATAGACTATTTCTGCATCAGCAAATGATGGCGACCAGCTCTACTAGATGTGAGAATATACCATGGAGCTGATGTTGGGTCAGACCACCATCTTTTGATGGCATCACTCCATCTTCACCTTAAAAGAAAACAAGAATGGCAAACAGCTCAGCCCTATGCAGTTGAAAAGTTAAGAGACCAAGCCACAGCTGAACAGTACACACTTAAACTTAGAAACTAATTTCAACAAATGCAACGTGAAACTTCACTCAAAGACCAGCGGATGCAGTTCAAAAGAGCAGTGACTGAGATCGCAGAAGAGATGATTGCTTGAAGGAGAGGTACACAAAAAGAACTCTGGATACAGGACAGGACCTGGCAGTTGATTGATGAATGTAAGGTTGCGAAGAGGCAAAGAGATCAGGCAAAGTCTCCAGGTGAGAAAGCGGAAGCTATGGCAAAGTACCAGTTGCTGGATCATAGAGTTAAGAAAAGCTGTCACACTGACAAGGAAGAATGGGTAGACCATAAAGGTGCTGGAGCACAAGAGGCAGCAAAGAAATGTGACACCAAGACACTATATTGTATTGTCCGGGAGTTAACAGAAGCAAGAAGAAATAGCAATGCTTCCATCAAAGACAAGAATGGGAAGATCTTACTCAGTAAAGAAGAGCAAGATGCATGCTGGGTAGAACGCTTCAAAGAAACACTGAATCAGCTGAACCCAACCACAACCTACGACTTCAGTAACTTCAATCTCCCTGATGAGCTGGAAGTAGACCTAGACATGATCATGATTGAGGAAACACACAGAGCAATAAAGGTGCTAAAGAAGAACAAGGCTGCTGGCCTAGACCAAATTGCAGCTGAACTATTGAAATATGGTGGAAACTCCATGGTGCAGGAACTTACAGGGCTGTTGAATGAATGTTGGAGAACAGAGTACGTCCCAGGCAAGTGGAGGAAGGGAATGATTGTCAAGTTACCAAAGAAGGGGAATGTCACTGATTGTAACAATTGGAGAGGTATCATGCTCCTTTCGGTCCCAGGTAAGGTAGTCTGCATCGTCCTGCTCAGGAGGTTGCAGAGCATGGTGGATAAAACAGTGCATGAAAAGCAAGCTGGATTTCGCTGCGAACGATTGTGTAGTGAACAGATCTTCACGTTGCGCAACATCATTGAACAGAGTATTGAGTTCCAATGGCCACTGTTAATTAACTACATCGACTTTAAAAAGGCTTTTGACCGTGTTCACAGAGAATCATTATGGAACATAGTGCGAACATATGGCATCCCACAACACTACATCAACATCTTCCGAAATCTTTATCTAAACTCTAGTTGCTGTGTGAGGACCGATAATGGGATGACAGATTTCTTCAACTTCGACTCTGGAGTGTGTCAGGGGTGCATCCTGTCTCCATTCTTGTTCCTTCTGGTTGTGGACTTCATCATGAGAAAGGTGATGAGCAATGCACATCTAGGTATCTCATGGAAAGATCAGTGTCGACTCATGGATCTGGACTTTGCAGGTGATATTGCACTGCTAGCAGAAATGAGCAAATGCTTGCAAGGCATGATGACAAATTTGGAAGCAGAAGCCAGCAAAATTGGGCTGAGGATAAATAGTGATAAAACAAAGTTGATGCGGGTTAGGAACACTCAGACAAACACACCACTAGTGGTCGGACACCAACCTATAGAAGAAGTACAGCGGTTCACCTATCTTGGCAGCACTCTGTCTAACGATGGAGGTGTTGAGGCAGATGTTAACTGCAGAATTGGTAAGGCATCAGCAGTGTTCCAAAGACTGCGCCCAGTTTGGTCTGCACCAACAATTGACACTGCAACAAAAGTTTGACTGTATAACACCATCATCATGCCAGTCACCATTTCCGCTAGCAAAACATGGAAAATAATGTCAAGAGTAGCACATAAGCTCAATGTATTCCACCAGCGTTGCTTACGAAAGATCCTGGGTGTCACCTACCGCGATCGCGTTACCAATGAGGAGATACTACAAAGATGCAGGTCACGGGCACTGCAGGATATCACGACAGAGTGCAGAGTGTGGTTTGCTGGACACATTCTGCATCTGCCAGATCAACTGCAGCCAAAGACTGCAAAGAGATGGATACCAGCAGAGGGAAGAAGGAAGAGAGGCAGGCCACTCAGACCTGGCACACCACATTTAAGGAAGACTTATTAAACATTGGTATATCATGGGAGGAGGCGGAATTATTTGCAGCTGACCGAAATCACTGGCGAGCACTTGTTGCCCAATGTGCCCAGTTGCACAAGTGGGCCTAAGTCTAAGTCTAAAGCATCCTTATATGCCATGTGCTGGGGCAGGGACAATGAGGGGTGGCCGTTCTGGGGGGCAACTGAGGGGTAAGTGTGCAGGAGCACTGGCGGGGTCCTGGGTGGAGGGGTTCCATGGCAGTGGTAGAGGAACTCGCCCCCAAGAGGAGGTCAAGGGCAGCCGTGACCGCCATGGCCAGCAGGGCAACTGCAGTGTTCACAATGGCTACCATCAGTTGCTGGTGTGGATCCATCAGGCTGGACATATGCCCTCCGGTCCATGCACTGGCTTTGCAAGGGTTGTAGTACTTCTGCAGGCCTCAGTGTGTGCAAGGCAGTGGTGTTGGGGTGGGGTGGGGGCCTTAAGGGAGCATCTGGCTGCAGCCCTGAAAGAGCCATGCAACCTTGGTCATGGCTTTTTCTGGCCCTTTCCTTTGAAAGAGCACCCAGGGTGGTGTGGACACTCTCTTTCAAAAGAACAGGCTGGTCTTTTGAAAAGATGGATCAAAAGGCCAATCTGCTTTTTGCACGTAGACACATTTTTTCAAAAGACAGTCTTTCAGAGGATATCTTCTGGATGATGGTCTTTCAAAAGAATGCTGTAGGGTAGACATAGTTACTATGAACATTTTTCACTGCTTAGATTCAAAGCGATCATTGCAAGATCATAGAGGTTACACCTATGCACAATATAACAACCACCTCTGTATCCCTATCATTATGATACATAACAGATTCATAGATTCCAAGGCCAGAAGGGACATCACATACAACACAAGCCAGAGCACTTCCCCAAAACAATTACTATAATGTAACTTTTAGGAAAAAAAGTCGGTATTGATTTTCAAATGTCCAGTAATGGAAAATGTACCACCTCCCTTGGTAAATTGTTACCATGGTTAATCACCCTCACTGTCAAATTTATGCCTTATTTCCAGTCTGAATGTATCTATCTTCCACTTCCAGCCAGTGCATTGTGTTGTACTATTCTCTGCTAGATTGAAGAGCTTATTATCAAATACTTGCTACTCATTCAGCTGGTTATAGACTAATCAAGTCATCCATCAGCATTTTTGTTAAGCCAAACAGAGTTCCTTCACTCACTATAAAACCTGTTTTCTAATCCTTTAATCATTCTCATGACTCTTCTCTGTACACTCTCCAATCTGTCCAAAAACAAAAAAAAGACAGAAACTAGCAGGACAGTCTTTTGTTCACCCTGTGTACTGATGAAAAGATACATACTGGAGATGAGCCTAGACTAAATATCAGAATGAACACCTTTGAACATTGAAAATAATTAAATTCTGAACATAGATCCAGATCCAGCTTTTTCATATTGTTCCTAGATTTATAAAAGGGTCAAATTTTGCAATTCCAAATTGTATCTCCTGACTTTGGGATTTCCAAAATCCAGACCTGGAACCAGATTTTGCATTATAGGCAAGTTATGCATCTTTGGAAATTATTTTGGAAACATGTAGAAGCTATATTGTCAGTGATGGTCACAGCTGCTACTATAATTAAATAACATAAAAACAATACAACTTCACTTTCAGAAAGCTAGGCAGTCCCTTCTGATGTCTAAAATAAATAAACATAAAAGGTCCCAAAAGCAATTGCTATGGCCTACTAACCATATAAATATAAAAGGAAAATCAAACATATTATGTCAAGTCAATATCTGATTTTTCTTTTTTAATCTGCCTGGAAGTCTTAATTTTTTTTATTCATATTAAATAGTCAAAAGACAACACTGACATTTATGTTTTCATTGCTGCCAATTGGGAATACTATTGCTATGTTGTAGTCTATTACTTTAAATTTTAACACACAAGAGCAAATTGGGCATCTCTGTTTCAGAGATTTAGTAAGTTTATAATTTAAAAGCTACCCAAATGCTGTGGGTCCCAAATACAAATTTGATTCAATATAACAAATAAAATGAATGCAGTTAGTAACAATGATGCACATACTCAAATAAGTTTGGATGTTATTTAAAATATAAACAAATCACAGCACTTTAAGCTATAATAGTAGCTCCTGAACTATCACTAGAAAAGTAAAAACAGGGCTAACTTAAGAACTCTAGCCTATTCCTTGGAAAAAGGTTGAAAGCTTGTTATGTATCTGGAAGTACAGAAATCATCTCCATACGTACCGGTAATTTTGTGTACACCTTCATGTGAATCTTTGATGAACTTGGTCTTCTTCTGACTTCACTGGTGTTTGGATTAGACCCCTAATAGCCATGTGCCCAAGTGATAGAATTTTCATTCACAAAGCCTATTTTTCCAAATTCACTTTTAATTACCTGCATTCACCAGTAGGTTCACCATATTATATATATGTAAATGAAGAGCAGACCTAGACCCCAAGATCAGGACCCTGTGAAAATAGAAAGGCTAATAGAGCTGAATGAATAACTGATTTCTCAATTTGCTGACAATTTTGAAAAAAATATAATATTTTGGGTTGAACCTATAATAAAGTTATTTTAAATTTCTGTTGAATTGAAATTAAAGAAAACATTCTGGGTGAATGAAGCACTGAATTTAAACAAAATCAAAAAGTTTCACTTCAATTTTGACTATTTTAAATGTTTCTTTTTTAAACATTAATGGAAATTTTCAAGCAAAAAGTTGTACTGAACCAAAAAAATGAAGTCTTTGGAGTAGAAAACATTAAAACAGAGCATTTCCACTTTTTTGTGTTTTCTGCAAGGGGTTATATCATAACAATGAGCAACATGGAATTTGCAAAATGTTTTGGTATCACCATATCTTCATTTTTTGCTGAAAAAGTTTAATGCAAAAATTTGCCCAGCTCCAAATATTAAACCTCTTGAGGTTTGACAGTCATGATATATGAGTCACCCTCTGTCCATCATGAACAAGCAAGGTCCAGACTGAAAGGCAAACTCTCCATTTACCTCTGGATATTTCCTCATGCAAAGTCTTTTCACTTATAATCTTGCCCTATAATCACATTCAGTTCATTGTTGATCTGCAGAATGCAGCCTGTGGTCCCCAGTGGCAGCAAATCCACCTGAGGGGAAGGTTTCTACTATCATGAGGGCTCCGTAGACAAGTTGCACAGTCTTACATTGAAGAAGGCAATGAATGGCGGGTAGGCCTACTGATTGCTGCCCCCATGCCCCTTTGAAATTCTGTGGAGTTCTGTGCCACCGTTCCAAGTATGGCTCTGAGCGAGCATGGGGGTCAGGGCTGACGGCTTTATGTCCTGCCCCTTCTGACCTTGGCCATGCACCTTCCAAGATGGGGAGCTGGGTCCCACTCCCCCCTTGTTCCTGGGCTTGCAGTCGCTATTGATGCTGCTCAGGGTTGAGGGGTATATGAGATATACAAAGATTTTAAATTTGTCCCATGAACCCTTCTCCAGTTGGAACTTCTAGTGACATCTGATTTAGCATTACCTCCTATTATATGAGAGTGGTGCTGCTGTGTTTTTTTTGCCTGCCCTGTCATTGCTTTTGGTTGTTGACTTGATTGGTCTTCAATTGCTGAGCCCTCTAGGCACACACAATCATACAATCAAATAGGTGATCCTCTCATTGGCAGCAAAAGGGTCCAATAAAGCTGTCTGCCCACATCAGGATCTTCAGCTTCATCTTTGGGTCCTTTAAGTTTATCTCCTTTTCTTGGGAATTTTTTTTTCCTAGTTGTGTCCAATTTCAAGGACTTAGGCCACTCCAGCACTGGCTAGCAAGGACATCCTGGCCAATGTGCTATTCTGAGTGCCAGCCTAGGGAGTCAGACCTACAGGGCCCACATATCATTGCCTCTAGTTGGCTGCTGCTATTCCCTGTGCTTTTTCCTGTGCGTCCCCTTGCCTTTCACCTGTCACCTTAGGTTTACATTTGTCAAGCTGTCTGGTTCCCAGGTCCAGGAAGTCAGCCTTTTAAACTCTTCTGGCCAGAGCAGAGCCCTCTTTGACCCTCTGTTCCCAGCCAGAAACTGACCTGCTCAGGCTCTCCAGTGCCACTTATTTGTACCTGGTTAGCTCTGATTGGATGCTTCCCTGCAACCTTTCTAATGAGGCCTGAAGGACTCACCTTCACCACTCCTTTCCTCAGATGGGTGTAGTAGGACTGTGCAACCTCTAGGCAGAGAATTTCAAAGGGCCAGTTATACCCTTTCACAGAGTCTGCATCTCAACTGCATAAAGCTCAATTTATGAAGTCAAGCAAGTCCCTAAAAATAAAATAACTTTTTTTTGGAACAGTGTTAAAAGTGACAAATGGATTGCAAAACACACAAAATTGTGTGCAGAACAAATAGCAAATGAAGTGGCCTAATACCTGTCCAAGTGAAAGCTCCTTCAAAGAAATCCACCTTTTACCCAAAATTCTGCAAACCTATATCATCTTTAAGCTATGTACAATTGCTTTTGTTGATACACTGTCCTCCTTGAAGACAGAAGATAAATGTGCATTGCAAGAGATCATACCATTTTATGACTTCTACTTTGTAATATATAAGCATACAATATAGACCAATGAGTAGTTGTGACACCCTGCCTTATTACCTGGGTACCCTCTATAATACTTCATTGCTTTAGCTTCCAGCCTGGACTGCTTACAAACAGCCCCCAGTATGCAAGTGGCTCCCAGCTATCTGTATGTGCATGCTGCAACCAGCCAGCACATCTGGGCTGTTGCCAGCCTTGGTTATACTTCATGGTGACCCCAACACATACCCAAAATTAGATTTTCCCAAAAAAATGTCCTATACTGCCCACCTTCTTTTTATAATAGAAACATATGTAAAGTCTGTTATTTCTTTAATGGAAATAAAACACACACAACTTGTCCTCCCAAATGCAGTTCCCTAAAAATATCAGTTTAAATGTGCTGAATTAGATAAAACAATAAAGCATGTTTATTAACTACAAAGTGAGAGAGAGATTAAATAAAAAGAAGTATAGAAGTATAAAGGTCAGAAATACTTGCAAGAGAAATAAATATGAAATGCAGCTGGTGCCTAAGGTAAAATGATGTTAAATGCAAAATGATTTCTTCTCACCACATGATTATGGCTTGTTTACTGAACAAACTTCCTAGGTCAGAATCTCTTCTAGAATTCAATGAATGAATGGACCATATAGTCCCTTGTTAATATAGATCTGTTTGCCATCTTCTGCTTGGGTAGGGCTGTGATTTGGAATATGTGTTAATAATATTATACTGCAAAATATTAAAACTTCACATTATAATATTGCCTCACATATTTTACCAGGATGATAAAGATAAGCAAATTATCACTTTTCAAATGATACCTCAGAACGTAGACTTCGTACAAATGGTATCATGTAAAGGGTGGGAACACAGGGGATACATTCTGTCACACTTGTGTACTGGTTTCTTTAATGTAATCAGTTGTAATAGGTTTAACAATCCTGACAAACCTGTGGAAGACATGAAATCATAGTTGAGGGGCCATAAATGGAATAGATCCTTTCACATCAGAAGTATCTGAAAATTTACAAGATAATGAACCTGGTGCATTTTATTAAGAGGAAGTTATGAAACACGATGTTGTGCATTGTTCTATAAATAGCAACCGTTACTACTAAGTATAACTACCCTGTCATGCTAGTCATGTCAGTTTCCTTATTTTATTTTCCTTAACAGCAGTACTTTGTAGAGTGGTTCTCTATGGTGTCTTACTATACAATAAAAAAGTAACTTACAATAATAAGACATAAATGGCTACAAAAATGATATTACATTTATATCTTATTTTTCTAAACATTCTTACATTATTATGGTCAAATTCTTGTCCCAAAAGCTTGTAAATAGAATTCTGCATTATACTCCAATTCTTTGAGGCCTCTATCCAAAAGTGGAAATGGGAGAGGGGAATTCTCACTTAAGGTGCTGATCCAATTGCTCTTTAAATGAGTGGCAAAACTCCCACTAACTTCAATAGCACAGAAATAAGTTTGAACACATCTCGACACCCCTTACTGTGTCTCAATGCTGCAGGTACATGACTCCATGCAGAATCCATCTTGTGTTGCTGTATCTCAGAATACAAGTGTGAAGGGTGGATGGAAGTCTTAGCTGTGATTTCATGTGCCACTTTGGGTTAAATACATCACACTGTTTTCACATCATACATTTGTACATCCTGTTCAGTTATTTACAAGCACCAGCAGATCAATTCTTCAATGTCTGATGAGGTTCAGACCAACTACTGAAAACTGGGAAACAATAGTTATTACTGCCTGTAGAACTAATTTGGCATGAGAAATCCCATGAGATTGAAGGAAAAGAGCCTCCAGTATCATATGAATTTGCTCGTGTTAGCTGCTTTGTCTTGTAATTCCACTGAATCGGCTTTTAAAGCCTTCTTACCCATATGAGCACCATCTTTGAATAATACATCATCAGTGTGCCTCATTCAAATGACTTACTAAGATTATAAATCATTTGAAGCACTGCTCATGCGGATGATGTATTTGATTTATACGTCATCAGAATAAGGTGCTGAGATGATATATTACTTCAATGAGGGTGCTGTGCAGAACAGAAACTGGGGGCACATTAAGTGACTACACCATGGTCATTTGCAAAGGGTTTTAATTAAAAGGCTCTCCCCCTAATGTAAGTCTCACAGCCATAGCTGTGAATCCCACTGGAATTCAGGGAATCTTGATACACATTTTGATCTTAAAGACAGACATTCAGAGAAAGTACAATACTTTGTTCCACATCAAGGTACTCATTAGCACTGAATTTTGTCACTTTTGAAATATGTAATTTGGACATATGTTTGTGTTATCGCGTGATTTTAATAATCTATTTCTGTGGAGGTTAAAGAACAGTATAAAATACACTTCAAAGGCAAGCTTTTATGCTTTGCTCAGTCTTTAGAGTTCATAACACAAAACGCTTGACCTCTTCGAGACACATAAAAACACCAAATCAAAAGTCAATCACAATCTGACCTAAATACCAGTCCAGAAACAGTCTTTCTAGATCAAAGATTAGAAATCCATTTGAGAAAGCAAATGCCATAAATCCATCTCTTTCCAACTAGTGTTAAAAAAGATTTTGCTACCAACTGTCATGTTTGTTAAACTTCTTCCAGAAGCCTTTAGACCTCATTTTACATTGAGCATAAAGTGTAGGCCTAGGTTAACCTGAGTAATTAGGTACAGGTGAGGCCCCATTTCTTGAAACACAGAATAAGGGCGGTAAATGGATCAGCAATCTGGCAATTGAATATCTGGCCTAAATAAGGATAGGTCTAGACAGCAAAGTTATTTCAAAATAATACCTGTTTATAAAACACAACTTGTATTTTGAAATAGAGGTTGGCTTATTTTAAAATTGGCAAACCCCTTTCTATGAGGAATAGTGCTTTTTTCGAAATAGCTATGTAGAAATAGGTGCTAAGACAGAGAATAGAGACTATTTTGAAATAAGTCATAGAACATCCAATGGCTCTATTTCGAAATAGGGTCTGTTTGTGTAGATGCTACATTTTAAAATAGCTTAATGCTCATTCAAAATACATTTTTGTGTGCAATAGCATTATTGCAAAATAAGCTATTAAAGAATAGCTCTTCTGGAATACTTTATTTTGAAAGAATGCTGTTGTGTAGACATGCCCTGGTTAGGGCTACACTGTAGCAATATCTCAAAATAACTTATGCAATTTGTGTTGCACAATTGCATAGGTTATTTCAAGGTAACTTATTTCAAACTTGGTGCCCACCACATGGCTCGGAGGTTCGAAGTAAGTGCCTATTTCAAACTTCCCGCTATCCCTCTCACAACAAGTGGTAGTGGGAATGAAATGTCAGGCTCAAAATAACCCTGCTATTTCAAAGGTGGAGTTTGGCTGTGCGGTTTCTATGTCAGGATACAAATGTGCCAAGGACTGTCCCCACTGGAGAAAGCCGCAACTTGAGAGGTCCCACAGCAGCACAGATTAGGAAAGGCAGAGAAAGAGAAATGAGCAGCAAAAAGGGCCCTGTGCCTCTCCAACAACTGCCAACACTTGCCTCTTCTGTGATAAGACCTGTGTCTCCGGAATTGAGCTGGTAAACCATCAACGGACTCACAAATAAAAAGGTGTCATGAAGATGTCCTACTCATTATCAAGAGGCCACCAAGAAAGAAGATCTCAAATATGCCAAAAAGTCAACTAAGGATGGCACAACCCTTCTATTGCAGTGTTTCTCAACCAGGAGTATCCTTAGGGGTACACTGAGGTCTTCTAGGGGGTACATCAACGCATCTAGATATTTACCTAGTTTTACAACAGGTTACATAAAAAAATCTAGTAAAGTCGGTACAATCTAAAAGTTAATTCGGACAATGATTTGTTTCCTCATCTTCATCTGCCTTACACTGAAATGTAAGTACAATATTTCTATTCCGATTCATTTATTTGATGATGAGATGTTAGAAAGTCAGCAAATTTTCAGCAGTAGTCTTCTGTGATATTTTTGCTTGTTGTTGTAACTAGTTATTAAGTGAAATGTAACTTTGTGATATGCAAAATAAATCTGACTCCTGAAAAAGGCCCAGTAATTTAGAAAGGTTGAATGGCACTTGTTTCAAAACCTCAGATTACCTTATGACCATGTTTCTCATCCTCTGACTTGTATCTTTAGGGGTATATGACAGAAGTCTAGAGGTCCTTTATGAAAAAAAAGTTGAAAAATACCGTTCTAGAGCACCATAATTTATTTTTTTCAGTTGGTTTTGATCCAATGTATTGTGGCAGGCCTCCTCTTCCCCAAGTCACCATTCAATCAGTCTCTTGCCCCTTTCCCGCAGGGGCTGTTTTTTCAAGGTGCCCCTGTGATAGGGAGCCCAGCCTCTCCTTCTGGGACTCCTTCCCCTGCTGTCTCTGAGTTGGAGTTGGTTTGACTCCCTCTCAGGGTTCTGCTCTTTTGCTCTGCTTGCTCTCTGTCTCTCCTTCAACTCTTCTGCCATCTACACGTTCTCTTCCCCACCTTCCAACTGTGGAGGACTTTTAGAGGCCTTAATCCAGCCAGCAGTGTGTCAGCTGTCCCCAATCGGCCTGAACCAGCTCTCTCCCAGCTGCTTGTAATTGCCCTGCTGCCCTCTGTATTTAGGAGGTCTCCTTTTCTTGTGGGCTGCCCCTTTTCCTATTCTGCTGGAGTCCTCTGGCCTGAACCTATCACATGATATTTTTTTCTTCTCTCATATTTTCTTATCTAATTGGTTGTTTTCTTGGAGTATAATAATGGAGGGTAGTAGAAGATTTGTGTTAAGATTATCTACAGAGACTGTTGAGGGGAATCCTCAACCAATATTAATTATCATAGCTCCTTTGATTTCACTAGAAACAGGGCATCTTCTTAGATAAAATACAGTTAGCTTAAAAAGCATAAGTCAAAACTGGATATTTGTAATCAGATTCTACTATTATAGGTTTGACATTTGTATTTTGTATAATTTGAAAATGTCAATAAAATAGTTTGAAGGAGCTGATTTGTCTTTTGAAATTAGACAAGCCAATAAAAAAGAGACATGAGGTTAAAGGCTGTTCAGATGATTTTTAGAAATGTGCCCTTTGCAGTAGTTCTACATTTTGAATACAAACGGTTGATTAGAAAATTCATTTTTCCCAAAGAATTATGTTTGTTCATATTTTGATTCACCATTAAACATTTTCCCCGAGTGCAATAGTTTTACAGTTTCCCAAGGGACATTTCACTTAATTTCATTTTGGATTAACTGCTGCACTGAGTTTGAATTTAAAGTTTAAAGGAACCATTTGATTCTAATAACTTTCATGTGTAGTGTTCCATTAAGTTTGAATTTTAGCACATAGAACTACTTTTCCATAAGGTGATTTTTAGTAAATCCCTGTGTGTAAAAGGAAGATAAACACACATCACTGAGTTTGTTATTGTAATTAAATTATTGGATTTTTACATTTGAATATGTTTTGAACATTGAAAAGCATGAAGAGACTGTTTTCTCTTGTCGGTCATAGACACTTTCCTAACACTCCAAAACTTAAAATAAGACTGTGTCTCTTCCTAGATCTCAGCGAATATTAGAATGCCAGGCTTTTCCTAAATATACACAGTAAATTCAGGAAAGCAACATTTCTTCAAAGGCATCTCAAAAGCAAAATCTTCAACAATATAGATCCCTTTAGCTTTGGCACTCTCAGATAAATCCTTATTCTGATATCTCAAATAAAAAGTCAGAGCCTTTAATTCCTCTCCCAGGTCTCTTTACATAAACTTTACCCCCTTACACTTTTCAGTTTAATTCATTTCATTAAGCTTGTGAGGTTCAGCACTTCTTTAAAACAAAGAGCATGAGGGATGCTGTCCATTGATCCCATGCCAGTTTCCCAATTTGTAAGTTCTGGTTTTGGCTCCTGTTTGTACTTTTTATTTTCTTTAAAGTCTGTTCAAAAAAGTATGCTTAAGAAGTTTTTTTAACAATTGGTGTACAGTGAAATTGGTGTACAGGAAATTCCCTTTCAGTTAACAACAAGATTGAATTTTCAGCCAAACTAATATTTTTTTTAAAAAAGTAAACAAGTGTAACAATGTGTATTGTTGTGCATTGTAATAGCCAAATAAGTGAATGTTCTGTACATTGAATGCTCTTTCCTCTCCATCTATACAACCTTCACTTTTGCCATGGTTACAATTGCACCAATCATGAATGGACAAAGAAGGCAATTGAGAAAGAAATTTTAAGACTGAAGGTCATTGTATATGCAAATGCAGGTGCTGATCCTGTAGATATCTCCATGTGGCTTGTGCAGAGTAACATGTGGAATTAAGAACTTCATATGTAAATATGTGCATAAATCACGGGCTTCTGTTTTAAAAGCTGGCTTTGGCAATTAGCCAAAATGTAAGAGGCAACCCATTATGGCAATGCCCAGGAGTAGACCACAAATCCAACATTGACTCAGAGGCTATGTCTGTACTAGAGGTTTTTGTCCACCAATGTTCCTGGTAGAACATATGCAAGTTTATTTGAAGGGGCCTTCTGTCAACATAACCCAGTGAGCATCTATACGCATAAAGCATTCTGTCGACTGTCTTGACAGAACTCTGCATTTGTGTCAACAGTGTTACCCCTTGAAAATTTGAGGAACAACGCTTCTATCAACAGATGTTCTGTCGAGATTTCTTTGTCGACAGATGCTTCTTGTGTAAATATCACACTTAAGCTGCGTCTACACGTGCACGCTACTTCAAAGTAGCGGCACCAACTTCGACGTTAGGCGGCGAGACGTCGAAGTCGCTAACCTCATGAGGAGATAGGAATAGCGCCCTACTTCGACGTTCAACGTCGAAGTAGGGACCGTGTAGACGATCCGCGTCCCGCAACGTCGAAATTGCTGGGTCCTCCATGGCGTCCATCAGCTGGGGGGTTGAGAGATGCTCTCTCTCCAGCCCCTGCGGGGCTCTATGGTCACCGTGGGCAGCAGCCCTTAGCCCAGGGCTTCTGGCTGCTTCTGCGGCAGCTGGGGATCTATGCTGCAGGCACAGGGTCTGCAACCAGTTGTCAGCTCTGTGTATCTTGTGTTGTTTAGTGCAACTGTGTCTGGGAGGGGCCCTTTAAGGGAGCGGCTTGCTGTTGAGTCCGCCCTGTGACCCTGTCTGCAGCTGTGCCTGGCATCCCTATTTCGATGTGTGCTACTTTGACGTGTAGACGTTCCCTCGCTGCGCCTATTTCGATGTTGGGCTGAGCAACGTTGAAGATGAGCATCGACGTTGCCGGCCCTGGAGGACGTGTAGACGTTATTCATCGAAATAGACTATTTCGATGTCGCAACATCGAAATAAGCTATTTCGATGTTGGCTGCACGTGTAGACGTAGCCTTAAGGATTTCTGGAAACCAGTCTGACTCGTTTATGTGTTAGTATTGTTGAAATTGGTAGTAGGCATGTAAGAATGGCTCTGTATACACTAGCTCCCCCCTTTCAAAAGGGGGATGCTAATGGCTATGTCTACACTAGCCCCAAACTTCAAAATGGCCATGCAAATGGCCATTTTGAAGTTTACTAATAAAGTGCTGAAATGCATATTCAGTGCTTCATTAGCATGTGGGCGGTCGCGGCGCTTCGAAATTGATGCAGCTCGCGGCCGTTCAGCTCATCCTGATGGGGCTCCTTTTCGAAAGGACCTCGCCTACTTCGAAGTCCCCTTATTTCCATCTGCTCATGGGAATAAGGGGACTTCGAAGTAGGCGGGGTCCTTTCGAAAAGGAGCCCCATCAGGACGAGCCTCGTGGCTGTGAGCCACATCAATTTTGAAGCGCCGTGGCCGCCCGCTTGCTAATGAAGCACTGAATATGCATTTCAGTGTTTCATTAGTAAACTTCGAAATGGCCATTTGCGTGGTCATTTTGAAGTTTGGGGCTAGTGTAGACACGGCCAATGAGACTCTTCAGGATATACTAATGAGGCACTGCAGTGAATACTCTCAACACTGCGGCATTTAATTTCAAAAGGGGAAATTATGCAAAAATGAAGAGGTTAGTTAAAAAGAAATTAAAGGCCAGAGTGACTAGAACAAAAACCTTGCAAGCTTCATGGAAGCTTCTCAAAGACACTATAATACGGGCCCAAACTTAAATGTATACCCCAAATTAAAAAACATACTAAGAGTCCAAAAAAAGAGCCACCATGGGTTAACACCCATGTAAAACAAATAGTGAGGGATAAAAAGGCATCTTTCGAAAGGTGGAAGGCAAATCCTAGTGAGGTAAATAGAAATGAACATAAACACTACCAAATTAAGTGCAAAACTGTAATAGGGAAACCAAAAAAGATTTTGAGGAACAGCTAGCCAAAAGCTCAAAAAGGAATAAGAAAATGTTTCTTAAATACATTAGAAGCAGGAAGCCTGCTAAAAAACCAGTGGGTCCCCTAGACGATGCAAAGACAAAAAGAGCAATCAAGGACAATAAAGCCATTGCAGAGAGACTAAATGATTTCTTTGCTTCAGTCTTCACAGCTGAGGATGTTGGGGAGATTCCCAAACCTGACTGTTTTTTGTGGAAAATGAAAATGAGGAACTGTCCCAAATTGAAGTGTCATAAGAGGAGGTTTTGGAACAAATAGATAAACTTAATGTTAACAAATCACCAGGACTGGATGGCATTAATCCAAGGGTTCTGAAAGAGCTATTGACACTAGTTTGTAACCTGTCCTTTGAATCAGCTTCCGTACCTAATGACTGGAAGATAGCTAATGTGACACCAATATTTAAAAAGGGCTGTAGAGGTGACCCTGACAATTACAGACTGGTAAGTTTAACGTCAGTTCTGGGCAAACTAGTTGAAACAATAATAAATAATAAAATTGTCAGGCTCGTAGAAGAACATAATTTGATGGGCAAAAGTCAACATGGTTTCAGCAGAGGGAAATCGTCTCTTGCTAACCTGTTAGAGTTCTTTGAAGGGGTTAACAAATGTGCAGACAGGGATATCCAGTGGAGATAGTATACTTGGATTTCCAGAAAGTCTTTGACAAGGTACCTCATCAAAGGCTCTTGTGTAAATTAAGTTGTCATGGGATAAGAGTGAAGCACCTTTCATGGACTGAGAACTGGTTAAAAGACAGGAAACAGAGGGTTGGCATAAATGATAAATTTTCCAAATGGAGAGGGGTAACTAGTGGTGTGCCCCAAGGGTCAGTCCTAGGACCAATCCTGTTCAATTTATTCATAAATGATCTGGAGAAGGGGGTGAGCAGTGAGGTGGCAAAGTTTTCAGATGACACTAAATTGTTCAAGATAGTCAAGACAAAGGCGGACTGTGAAGAACTTCAAAAAGATCTCATCAAACTGAGTGATTGGGCAACAAAATGGCAAATGAAATTGAATGTGGATAAGTGTAAGGTAATGCACATTGGAAAAAATAACCCCAACTATACTTACAATATGATGGGGGCTAATTTAGCTATAACTAATCAGGAAAGAGATCTTGGAGTTATCATGGATAGTTCCTTGAAAACATCCACACAGTGTGCAGCGGCAGTCAAAAAGGCAAATAGGAAGTTAGGTATTATTAAAAAAGAGATGGAAAATAAGGGAAGGAATATCTTACTGCCCCTATATACATCTATGGTATGCTCACATCTTGAATACTGTGTACAGATGTGGTCTCCTCACCTAAAAAAAGATATGCTGGCACTGGAAAAGGTTCAGAAAAGGGCAACTAGAATCATTAGGGGCTTGGAACAGATCCTGTATGAGGAGAGGCTAAAAAGATTGGGACTTTTCACTTTAGAAAAGAGGAGGCTGAAGGGGGACATGATAGAGGTATATAAAATTATGACAGGTGGGGAGAGGGTGAATAAGGAGAAGTTATTTACTTGTGCCCATAATGCAAGAACTAGAGGACACCAAATGAAATTAATGGGTAGCAAGTTTAAAACTAATAAAAGAAAGTTCTTCTTCACTCAGAGCACAGTTAACCTGTGGAACTCCTTGCCAGAGGAGACTGTGAAGGCTAGGACTGTATCAGAATTTAAGAAAGAGCTAGATAAATTCCTGGAAGTTAGGTCCATAAAAGGCTATTAGCCAAGGGTAGGAATGGTGTCCCTGGCCACTGTTTGCAGACAGGCTACTGGGCTGGATGGACCTTTGGTCTGACCCAGAATGGACATTCTTATGTTCTTATGTTCTCATTAGCATAATGGTGGCTGTGGCACTTCGAAAGTGTCTCTTTTGATTACACATGGCTCATCTACATTATGCCTTTTCAGAAGGACCCTGAACACTTTGAAATCCCCTTATTCCTATAACCAAATAGGAATAAGGGGATTTCAAAGTGTGCGTGGTCCTTTCAAAAAGGACCTTGTGTAGATGAGCCAAGCACGATTGAAAGAGGCACTTATGAAGTGCTGCCGCTACCATTATGCTAATGAGACACTGCATATTCATTGCAGAGCCTCATTAGCATATCCTGAAGTGTCTCATTAGCATCCCCCTTTCAAAAGGGGCAAGGCTAGTGTAGACCTAGCCAATGTGTTTAGTGTTTAGACTTTATGAAATGCTTGTAAGTTGCTTCATTCGTTAATCTCAGCTATAATATCTGTAACTAACATTATAAGTGTTCTAAAATTATAAATCCAATCAGGAAAGAAACATTACCAAGTGTGAAATACTGGCTTATGCCTATGAGGAGGGGTTATCGATGGCCCATCAAGAAGGCCTGTTGAATAGAAACTAATCATTGTAATCAGTCAAAGAATGAGGACTGTATTGATTGCTCTCAGCACATCTTTGAAGAGGGAGCTGTGAAGAAAGATGCTCCATCAGGTTGGACTCTAGGCAGATGGAGATAAAAAAAACCTGGACAGAAGGAATTAGGGTTCTTTTGTCCTATCTGGACTCTTATCAGCTGTCATTTCTAAGCATAATCAAGAGATCCTAGGATTAACTTGAGCTAGCCCTAAAGGATATATCCTGCTGGCATATTTCTTGCAGCTCTATAACCATAGTTTATGTGTGTCTCCATGTTTACCCATTTTAACCTTGTAAATAACTCTTTCATTTATTTTTCTTAGTAAAAGAAGTCCTTAGTTATCTTATGTAAGATCTTAGGTGCAAACTGGCCTGGGGTAAGTGACTGATCTTTTGGGAAAGGCAGTAACCTGAATATTTTGTCATCTTTGGTGTAAAGTGGCCATCTATCACAGAAAATATGGGAGAAGAAAAACATATCATGTGATAGGTTCAGGCCAAAGGACTCCAGGGCTGTGTCTACACAGGACCCCAGCATCGAAAGATCAAAATCGAAATTCAGAAATCGATATACTGTCTTTCAAAAGAACATGATCACGTAGCAAAAGAGGATTGCAGTTCCGACCCACTCTCGAAAACCCCATCCCATTATTAAGAAAGATTGCATCCACACATGTATAAGCGCTCTTTCAAAAGAAGGGAGGCGGAGATGCCGCAGACAGGGTTGCATGGCTGCCAAGCGCTTCCAGGGCTTGCAGCCAGCCACCACCTTAAACGGCCCCCCTTCAGTTCCTCCGCCCTGCACTAGCCAAGGCCTGCTGAGCTGACAGGAACAACACAGGACCCCAGTGCAGCAGCACCATGGCCGACGACTTCCTGCTTCTCGCATTGGATGCAGACATCGTGGGCACTGTTGCCCATGTTGTGTGCATGGTGGCTGCAGCCACCCCGCTCCTCCCTGGGAGACAGAACAGCCCCCTGAGGACACAGAGTGCACCCCATCCCCTGGCATCCTGGCATCTATGGAAACACCCCAGCAGTATGGACTGGTGGGAACGACTGGTTCTGGGGCAATGGGATGATGCCACCTGGCTCCGGAACTTTTGCATGAGCTGGGACACCTTCCAGGAGCTGTGTCACTGGCTGGCACTTGCATTGAGGCATCAGGACACCACCATGCGGCCCACACTCCCCCTCAAGAAGTGAGTTGCAATTGCAGTATGGAAACTGGCCACCCTGGACTCCTACCGCTCAGTGGGCCACCAGTTTAGGGTGGACAAGGCTACTGTCGGAGCAGTGCTCATGGAGGTAAGCCAGGCCCGAGGCACACTCCCACCATGGGAAGGGGGAAGGGGGCCCATGTGCACAAGGACCCCTTGGGGGTCGCTACCCGGGGGGCTGGGAGGGGGATCACTGGCTGTGGGGGTCCAAGAGAGGGTCGCCAGCTAGGAACATCCTGCCACACCCTCATGAGAGTGCACAGTTTCCCTCCCTGCAGGCTGTCCATGTCCTGAACACCATGCTCCTGCACCGGGTCATCTGAGTCGGGGACCTGGATGCTATCATCAAGGGTTTCTCCTCACTGGGGTTCCCAAACTGCTTTGCTGCCCTGGACGGGATGCACACTCCCATCCGCACCCCACCACACAGTGCCGGCCACTATATCAACTGGAAAGGCTACACTTGGTGGTCCTCCAGGCCCTGGGGGACAACAAAGGCCAGTTCATGGACATCTATGTGGGCTGGTCGGGGTGAACCCACGATGCCAGGGTCTTCCACAATTCCAGCCTGTGCTGGTGTACAGAGGCCAACACCTTCATCCCCCAGCGGGAAATACCAGTTGGGGACACCACGATGCCACTATGCATAGTTGCGGATGCAGCATACCTCCTACTGCAATGGCTGATGCAGCCTTATACTGGTCACCTCAACCCCAGCAGGGAAGCTTTCAACCCTCACCTCATCTAATCCCAGCACAAGGTCAAGCGGGCCTTCGGGCTCCTCAAGGGGCGGTGGTGGTGCCTTCTTGCCTGCCTCAAGGTGAGGATGCACAAAGTCCCACAAGTGGTGGGCACCTGTTGCATGCTTCACAACATTGTGGAGGCCAAGGGGAATGCCTACATCCAGAGGTGGGTAGCTGAGGCCACCATGGGGTTTGAGCAGCTGGCCGCTGTTGCCAGACACCACGCGAACCACGACGGTGTCTGGATCAGGGAGGCTTTTCATGTAAGTCTCGCCCCAGGACCGCAGTGACCACCCTGATGCCCACCCCTTCCCCTCCCCCTCCCCCTGTACATCCACCCCCCCACCACATGCACCACCACCATGCCCATGCATTCCTCCCCACGGCACACAAGCATTGGTGCACAATATAAACCTTTACCAACAATAAACTGTAAAAAACTGTGGTATAAAAGTCCATCTATTTACAATGTGCATGGGGGGACACCCCTGTATGTTGTGGGGTGGGGGGCCTGAACTTGGAGGGGGGAAGGGGGCCAGAACTGGGAGAGAGGGGCAGGGGGCCTGAATTTGGAGGGGGTGGGGAGGGGGCCAGAAATAGGAGGGTCGCTCAGACAAGGGGGATGTGGCCCAAGAGCCACACTGGCCCCAAGATCCCCTCTCCCCCCAGGGAGCAGGTGCCACAGTGGGGCTGGGATGGGGCAGGGAGCACCAGAAGGTAGGGGCATGGTGGGATGGCAGAGGGGGCATCGGTGTGGGATGGGGTGGAGGACTCTGTGGTGAGTCTGGGGTGGGCAGGGGACCCTGGAGGTGACCTTTCTGTGGGGGGCCCTGTGGGGGGTTCAGGGGGTTGGGTAGCTGGGGGGTTGTGGAGTGCCAGGAGTTGGGCCATGTTGCCCACATGCTCCTGCAAAGTCCCGTGGATGGCATCTAGGTGGGACATGAGCTGGTCCCAGGCCTCCCTCCGCCACTCCAGGTCATACTCCTCCAGCCAGAGGCGGCGCTCCATAAGCTCCACCTGTCAGAGGTTGGCAGGGTCATCCCTCTGTGTGCCGCTGTGATCTCCGGCTGTGCACCCAGTGTGATGCTGCTGATGAAGGTGTCTGGCCACTGTCCTATGCCTCCGGGGGTCTCTTGGGGACCACCAACGCCAATGGGCTGTGTGGGCCCTCACTTGCTGCACCTGCAAGGGGTGATGTATAGCATGCAAGTCTCTGAGCAGGACCTCATCCTTCATTCCCCCTTGGAACCCTGTCCCCACAAGGCTCTGCCTCCCATGGCCTGGCCATGGTGGGCATAGCATCCCTGTGGCATCAAGTGCACAAGGGCTTTTCCCCCTGGGGTGCGACCATCCCCGGGTGTGGGCTGGCCCATGGGCATCCCACTGGGCAACTGGGTGCCTGGAATTGTCCACGGGTCCAGGTGCTGGGTGGCACTGGCAGGTGCAGAGGGCGTGTGCAGGGCTGTGGCCATCGGGGGTGTCTGGCCCTGGACCTCTGGCCTGTGCCCAGTCCACTGGCAGGGATGCCACCCCTGCCCTGCCCAGCGGGGAGCTGGTTCCACCATGAACTTACTGGGGGGGGGGACATCGATGATCTCCGGGGATGCCTGGCACCCCATGGTCTGGCTGGATGACCTTTAGGGGACATCGATGATGAGGTCGCCCTCCTCACTGGACCAGTCCTGGATGGTGTCTGCCCCTTCGCTTGGGCTGGCTCATCCTGGCTCATGCAGCTCCTCCAGCTCCAGCTTGTCTGCCGAGCTGCCTAGGACCTCTTTGGGTGGTGAGCTGTCCCGGGACCCCAGGATGCTGCGGAGCTCCCTATAGTAGGGGCAGGTGGAGGAGCCTGCCCCTGAGCACCCGGCCTTGTCCCAGACCCAGGCATAGCCCTGCCAAAGCTCATTTACTTTGCTCCGGACTTGCTCCAGGGTCCTCTCTGGGTGGCCTTGGCTGGTCAGTCCCCGGGCGAGGCAGATGAAGGCAGCAGCATTCCTCCACTTTACCCCCATCTCCCGGAGGACCTCTTCTTCTCTCCAGAGGCCCAGAAGGTCTCTGAGTTCACGGTCCATCCAGGAGGGGCCCCTCTTCTTTTTTTCAGGGATGGACTCCTGGGAGCTCTGTGGGGTCTCTGATGGGGGCCCTGGGTCTCAGGGGACTGCTGGGCACTGGCTATGTGCCTGCCACTGTCATTGGGGGTGGCTGAGAGGGCGTGCTGCCTGGGGCTAGTGCTTTCACAGCTTGCCTGCCCTCAGCTTCCTGCCACAGGGTTTCTGGGTCCATGTGGCTTTAAGACTGGCAGGACATGCAGGGCATAGGGCTCTGTTTGGTGGGGCAAGGTGCCTCTGCACTCGGGCTGGGCGCCATAATGGAGGACTCCTCTTTCAAAAGAGTGGGCCGTGGCGCATCTACATGTGCCTTATTTCGACGTTGTTTTTCGATGGGTGGCGCTCTTCCTGTATGGGATCGGGGTCCAGCTTTCCATGTCTGGGCTGTGTTCCTTCGATTTCAAATTGAAAGAGTGCATGGCATGTGTAGACGCCTCCTTTGTTCTTTCGAAAGAGGGCCGGTCTTTTCAAAATACTGTGTGTATGTAGACACACACCAGAAAAATAAGAAAAAGGCAGCCCACAAGAAAAGAAGACCTGATAAATATAAACAGAGGGCAGCATGGCAATTACAAACAGCTGGGAGGGAGCTGGCTCAGGCCGATTGGGACCAGCTGACTCACTGCTGGCTGGATGAAGGTCTTTAAAAGTCATTCACAATTGGAAGGTGGGGAAGAGAATGGCTGGATGGGAGAAGAATTCAAGGAGAGACAGAGAGCAAGCAGAGCAAAAGAGCAGAACCCTGAGAGGGAGTCAAACCAACTCCAGCTCAGAGACAGCAGGGGAGGGAGTCTCACGAGGAGTGGCTGGACTCCCCTAGTACAGGGTCACCTTATAAAACCACAGCCCCTGGGGAAAAGGGGAAGAGACTGATTGAATGGTGGCCTGGGGAAGAGGGGGCCTTGCCACAATCCATTGAATCAAAACCAACTGAAAAAAATAAATTATGGTGCTCCAGAAGAGTATTTTTCAACTTTTTTCATAATGTACCTCTAGACTTCTCTCACATACCCCTAAAGATGCACGTCACTGGATGAGAAACATGGTCATAAGGTAATCTGAGGTTTTGAAACAAGTGCCATTCAACCTTTCTAAATTAGTAACAGAGAGTAAGCCGTGCTAGTCTATACACTATCAAAACAAAAAACAGTCAAGTAGCACTTTAAAGACTAGCAAAATAGTTTATTAGGTGAGCTTTCATGGGACAGACCCACTTCTTCAGACCTGTCCCATGAAAGCTCACCTAATAAACTATTTTGCTAGTCTTTAAAGTGCTACTTGGCTGCTTTTTCTTTCTAAATTACTGTACCTTTTTCACAAGTAAGATTTATTTGGCATACCATCAAGTTACATCTCACTTAATAAGTAGTTACAACAACACGCAAAAATATCACAGAAGACTACTGCTGAAAACTTGCTGACTTTCTGACATCTTACTATCAAATAAATGAATCGGAATAGAAATATTGCACTTACATTTCAGTGTAAGGCATATGAAGATGAAGAAACAAATCATTGTCCAAATTAACTTTTAGATTGTACTGACTTTACTAGGTGCTTTATGTAACCTTTTGTAAAACAAGGTAAATATCTAGATTTGTTGATGTACCCCCTAGAGGACCTCAGTGTACTCCTAAGGATACACATGCTCCTGGTTGAGAAACATTGCAATAGAAGGCTTGTGCTGTCCTTAGTTGACTTTTTGGCATATTTGAGATCTTCTTTCTTGGTGGCCTCTTGATAATGAGTAGGACATCTTCATGACACCTTTTTATTTGTGAGTCCGTTGATGGTTTACCAGCTCAATTCTGGAGACACAGGTCTTATCACAGAAGAGGCAAGTGTTGGCAGTTGTTGGAGAGGCACAGGGCCCTTTTTGCTGCTAATTTCTCTTTCTCTGCCTCTCCTAATCTGTGCTGCTGTGGGACCTCTCAAGTTGCGGCTTTCTCCAGTGGGGACAGTCCTTGGCACATTTGTATCCTGAAATAGAAACCCCACAGCCAAACTCCACCTTTGAAATAGCAGGGCTATTTTGAGCCTGGTATTTCATTCCCACTACCATCTGTTCTAAGAGGGATAGCGGGAAG
Organism: Carettochelys insculpta; assembly: GCF_033958435.1. Lineage (NCBI taxonomy): Eukaryota > Metazoa > Chordata > Testudines > Carettochelyidae > Carettochelys > Carettochelys insculpta. The sequence continues at coordinate 228,535,256 of NC_134138.1, forward strand.
TTTATTTGCACTTATTTGGAAGTTTATTTGCACTTATTAAATGCACTTATTTTGATCCTCCAGGCCATGTGGTGGGCACCAAATTTGAAATAATTTACCTTGAAATAACCTACACAATTTTGCAACATAAATTGCATAAGTTATTTTGAGATATTGCTACAGTGTAGCTCTAGCCAGAGCATGTCTACACAAAAGCATTATTTCAAAATAATCTGTTCCAGAAGAGCTATTCTACAACAGCTTATTTTGAAATAATGCCATTACATGCAAAAATGTATTTTGAAATAGCACTAAACTATTTTAAAATGTAGCATCTACACACTCAGAGCCTATTTCAAAATAGAGCCTTTGGCTATAGTATGACTTATTTCAAAATAGTCTTTATTCACTGTCATAACAACACCTATTTGCAGATAGTTATTTCCTAGAAGACAAGATTGATTGGAATATTCCAGAGGATTATCTGTGACTCTGTGGTAAGTCTGTTCCTGTTGCTCTCCCTCACTGGGGCTGCACTAGAAATTTGACCTTCAGGTAGTTAGATTACAAGCTATGCAATTTTGTACCTTGAGTTGGCATCTTATGTCGAATTTCTTTTCTAGTGTAGACCAAGTGTAGAAACTATAATGTAGAAACCACTACTTCAGGACTACTTAAAAGAAAAGGAGCTCAGTGGAAAATATTAGAGATATGAAATCTAATGGACCAACTTACATACTGAATTCTGTTTATTCAAAACTCTGCACCTGCAATTATAAACAAATGGGCCGTGTCTACACTAACCAAAAACTTCGAAATGGCCATGCAAATGGCCATTTCAAAGTTTACTAATGAAGCGCTGAAATACATATTCAGCACCTCATTAGCATGCGGGCGGCTGCGGCACTTTGAAATTGACACGGCTCGCCGCCATGCGGCTCGTCCAGATGGGGCTCCTTTTTGAAAGGACCCCAGCTACTTCCAAGTCCCCTTATTCCTATCTGCTCATTGAAATAAGGGGACTTCGAAGTCACCGAGGTCCTTTCAAAAAGAAACCCCGTCTGGACAAGCCACATCAATTTTGAAATGCCACGGCCTCCCGCATGCTAATGAGGTGCTGAATATTTCAGCGCTTCATTAGTAAACTTCGAAATGGCCATGCAAATGGCCATTTCGAAGTTTTTGGCTAGTGTAGACATAGCCATGGAGTTCTATCCTTCACAAACTTACTTTACTTTTAGCTACTACACGATGTTGTATGTGTCAGTGTAGTATTGTCTTTCTTAGTTATGTCCTGTTGTACTCTGCTCACTGACCTGAAGAAAAGATTGTAGAAAGGCAAAAAGTTCTTGTATCACTACTGTACAATAAAACTAAAATACATGTTTGGAACTTGTATTTAGGCAACTATATTATAAAAGCCTGAAACTATACCGTTTGAGAAAATATTGTCAATTGATGCCATTTGGGGGCAGAGGATGTCTGAAAGTGTGTGGGGAGGCATTGAAGGTGGAAGAGACAATATAGAGACAAAAGATTGAAGACCAATTTTCACATGTAGCCAATCCTTTTTAGTGCAAGTCATTATATACCACAGTTTTTTTTTCATTTGCCCAGTTACCTATAAACTGAGCATCTAGATTTGATCTTTTATCCTCAAATTGACCCCTCCATCTCAATTGTTACTGATGACGGAGAAGTTTGGATAAGATCACGGAGAAGCAAGATTCGTCTTCTTGTAAAATAACTTGGATTATTCATCCTGCCTTGATTTTTCTCCTCACAGAAATTAAAAATTCTTCAACTTCTTGGGGAATTCCAAAAGCCATGCCAATGTTAACGAAAATACAGTTCATATCACAGTCACTAAGATATTCAGAGGAGTGAGTGTTCTCTGGAGGAACCAATGAATACCATAAAAGTTAAAGAAAGTTTGCCCTTCAGTCTCTTCATTCCAGTTGAAAACCTTTTCCTTCCCTACACAGTACTTCCCACCTTCGTATTAGATAATAAGAATTTGTCATTTGAAAGGATCATTATTTTATGTTAATGATATTCACTAAAATAAAGCTTTCTGCAGGCTTTACAGGCTGTATGGGAGATGGAGATTTCAGAGCTGGAACAGTTGAATGTCTCATCTCACCCATTGATTGATGAGAGATAAAGAATCTCCCCCCGCCCACGTGTGGCAGGGAGCAGGCAGGGATGGGTGGTCAAAGAAGGCATTTCCTGACTTTGATGTATTTCTCTTAGTACTCTGTAATTAATACACAGCAGTTGGGGACAGTCAAAGACTCTACTCCTGGCAAAGGAGGAAGTTGGCAGTCATGTAGCTACTACACGTCTGGCCTACAGGCAGAGTGTCCCCCTCAGGAAATGCCATGGGCTGTGAGCCACAAAGTGATCACATCTGTAATTTTCACAATTATTTGCATTTCCAGATCTAGCTTATTTCATTTTTTTCCCTAATACTCTAGGTACTTCCTGATTTTTTAAAAATAAAAATAACAGAAAATGTGTACCATCATGAAGCCAGACCCACAGAGTAACAGTTCCCATATGTCCCACATTTCCCATTAGCCATCTCAAGAAAAAAAGACAGACCAAGGAATCATAGTGACATGTGACATTTACAAAAAAATAAATAAAAGTTCTCCTTTGGACCTCAGAAAAGTCCAGTTTTTATCAGAATCTCCCATGTGTTCCTCTCTGAAACTCTACATGCTCATGCACCTTGTTTATTTATGAAATTAATGGGCATATTATACATTTCCATTTCACCTCTTAGTCCAAAGAATTTCAAAGAGCTATACAGACTTTATTAACCCTACATATAGGAAGCAGAGCAACCTGTGCTGAAATGTTCACGCCTCTAGATGGAACAAATGTATTAGTTAAAAGTGCACAGAAGCACTGCTACTTATTTTAGCAAAACAGAGGAATGACATATGCAATTAAAATTGCTCCCCAAAATTTTCCTAGGCAGAATAATTACCCCAGTTGGAATTTGGCAGAACACCAGAGTTTTCTCCAGCACTCAGCATCAGGTCCTGGACACTACAGGGATGCCAGTCTGATGCTCAGACTTTAAGGGAAATTAGTCAAATTAATGATCTATCTCCTGAGCTCACCTCCATCCCTTTTACCAATGGAACCTAGGACCTCTCTCCCACCTACCCAATCTATAGAAAAGGGGGAGGTTGGTCCTCCCAGCATTGTGCCCCTGCTCCACAATCCAAACAGGAGGAATGAGAGGGTAGGACTTCTGAAAGGTGCACTTCTATGACCCTTAATTATCACTTCCAGTCTTGGGCCTGGACCTCTCTCCTGGAATGATTCTCTTCTCTCTCCTCTGTTGTCTCTTCTTTTTCCACCCTCTTCCTTTGCTCTGGCTCCCCCCTCACACTTTCTTCTAGGCTGTGCAGTGAGTGTCTGACAAGAGGTGACCCATGGTGGTTGGGGCATTGCATTCACTGCCCAAGCCACAGGCTGCACACCATGCTCTCACTGACCTATTGGACCCTGCTGGAGCACAGTAGGATCCCAGAGCACTTACACATAAGTCTATCTGCGTCCATGTGGAACAGTTAGGCTGTGTCTTCACTAGAGAGTTTTGTTGACAGAAGGGGCCTTCTGTCACCATAACTCAGGTAGCATCTACACGCATAAAGCGTTCTGTTGACAGTCTCGACAAAACTCTGCATTTGTGTTTACAGTGCTATCCCTTCAAAAATTGAGGAATCATGCTTCTGTCAACAGAGTTCTGTTGACAGAGTGCAGTGTAGACACTTCTGTTGACAGGGAGGGCTTCAGCCCTGTTTGCAAAGCTTCCAGTCAGCTGTTCTGTCGACAGAGGGCAGGGAAGGCTCTGTCAATCTACTTTTGTGTGCAGATGCACTCTGTTGACAGAGGTTCTGTCGACACAACTCTGTCAACAAACATAACTGTCGACAGATGCTTCTAGTGTAGATATAGACTTAGAAAGCAAGACCCAGCCTGGGGACTGGGGGAATAAATATAGCAGCTGTATTCCTATCACCGTGGTTAATCTCCTGCCAGGCCCCAATGGTGCCATCTGCACGTGTCACAGAGATGGAGAAGAAAGCCCCCCCAGCACTATATGTTGGATCTGAGTGGTGATGATACATGTACGTACATCAATATATACACTGGACTGCTAATTCAGGTTTAAATCCACTAATTTTGCAAGTGCTCTTACATATAGACACATACATAAAATGTACAGGGGCTTGTCTACACTTTCCCCCAGCTTCGAAGGGGACATGTTAATCAGGGAGACAGGAGATTATTAATGAAGTGCTGCGGTGACTGCACAGCATTTCATTAGACTAATTCTCCCCCTCAGCAACTTCAGAGCATCAGACTTCAAAGTGCCAGCATTTCATGTAGTTTCAGGCACTTTGAAGTACCTGCGCTACTTCAAAGTGCCTTTACTCCCCAAAACTTTGAGGAATAAAGGCACTTTGAAGTAGTGTGGGTACTCCGAAGTGCCCGTGGCTGCTCATATGCGTGCACTTCGAAGTTTGATGCTTCAAAATTGCTGCGGGTGAGAATTAGCCTCATGATGTGCTCTGTAGTCACCACAGCACTTCATTAGAAATCGTCCATCGCCCTGATTAACATGCCCTCTTTGAAGTTGGGGGCAAGTGCAGACCAGCCCAGACGTGTGTACAAACTTGCAAAAGTAGTAGATTTAAGCCTGAATTAGTGATTACACAATTATATGTAAAAATCAGGAGGAATATGGTAAAGTCAGGGAGCGCTGGCATATCTGAGATTACAATGATAGGAAGCTTTCGGGGGAAAACAGCATGCAAACCGAAAAAAATCTAATTGTGCTTTAATTTAAAGCATGTCTTTTCTGGCTGTCTTCCTTCAGTGTAAAATGACAGATCAACAAAAATTGACTGACCCTCTGCCAAGGGGTTCCCTGCTGTAGAATCGCACACGATTCACATATCAGCCAACTGATTTCAAAATGAATACCCCATGCCAAATGCATAGTTGGGGTCACCCCATTAGCTTTAGTTCTCTCCCCACCACAGGGCCATGACGTGCACTTGAACTTCTCTGATTCCCATATTTAATATAAGAATAGATCTAGATTGGAAATATGCTTTCACTTTGTATGTTTAATTTGTATGCTAGTTCTTTGGCACTACCGTGATTCAGTATGAAGTCTTTTCAACAACAGTGAAGGTGTTTGAATTGCAGCATATTGTTTGGTGAAACACTCTGGACCTTTTTGCCTTTTAGTGAGACCCATGGGACGCAAATGCCAAACAGGAGTGGGTAGTCTTCTCCTGGTAGCATCTGGCTTCTTGGCTGACTCCCCAGATGCTATTGGCAGATTTGCTTTTGCTTTCAGAACTGTCATGTAGTTAGTTCCTGATAGTCGGTTGTGCCCTTGTAGATGTGACCTTCTCAGTCACCCTTGTTTTTTAACATAATTTAGCACTGATTATATATTTTGTCTAGATATACTCTACAAAACAGTACAAGAAAGAACAAGTCAAGCTTCCCTGCTATATATGCAAAGAAGGAGAAATACTTTTAATGCCTTTGTCCTACAGTAAGGCAGTTTGCTTGGAGTAATGAAAAAGGGGAGTTGCTCTTTTTAAATACAAGGGTGGGTGTTGTGGCCAGCAGGCTGGAAGGAAAGGGGTTGTTTCTCCTTCAAGCCTTCCTCTCCCTAGGGAGAGTTGTCTGCTCCACGTACGTAGCAGAAAGCAAACCGTCAGTTCAGGTTGCTGGCCCCTTCCACACAGGTGACTGGATAAACAAGGGCTGTATTTCAATGAAGGAAAGCCCTTTTTATATCCAGGTTCAAGCATCACAATATCCAGCATCACAAAGTAAAAATCACAGACTGGAAATGAACGGATTTAAGTTACCTCACTGTCTCCTTTGGGAGACTGAAAGAAGCTGAGCCCATCCAGGAGTCAGATCAAAAGTATACCACAAAATCTTATGGACTTGACTTTGTCATTTACTTATAGTTCTGCACTGAGAACAATGCAGAAGCCACCTGTAGAGGATGCTCATCAGGAGTACAGCTGGTTAGAGAAAATTTAACAGAACAATATGCTGTTGGAATATGCATGTCCACTGAAATAGAAATGTTTTGCAAAATTAGATTGATTTTGCTGGGAAATTCCATTGCAGAAAACATGGGGAAAATGTTCTGATCATATTGAAACACTGCATTTTGACTTTTTTAATAAAGTGATTCAGTTTTTATTTCAAATTATTATTTATGGATTATATATTATAATTATATAAATTGACATGGGGAACCTTCCTTAAAATATGAATTGGCTCTGCCATGGGGGAACTCACTCTGCACGGGAGATAAATGTGCACTTTTGGGAGCAGAAGCCATGCCCCAGTACTGGTTTTAAAGCTAGTAGATCATCTCAGTGGGGATTGCCGTCTGAAGAAGGAGGATGCACTTTGCAGGCTCCAGCCTGGGTGCTGTGGAAGCCATAAACTACAGAAATCAGAGTTGCTGAGACCTAGATAGCTAGCCAGATCCCCAAAAACACGCCAGAAAAGTTGGATTTTCTGAGATGCCACATACGAAGGAAGCTGAAGCTCCCAGAGACATCTGGAAAACTGTCTGGGGAGACTCAAGAGGAAGTAGACAGTGGACCATTTATAGAACTGGACATTAACTCAGCATGCCCTGGCTGTATTTTTACTGACTCAGTGGCAAACACACACACCCCTGTCAGGGATCTGGGCTGCATAATTTTTGCTGTTTCAATAGTCAGCATGAAAGAGTCAGTACTGACCACATACTAACCCAGGGATGTCTGAGGTACCGCAATAGCACACTGTATTTAAAGACTAGTTCTTAACCTTTACTGCAGCCTGTACCCCTTGGGTTCTCAAAATACATTCTTGCACCTTGTATCAAAAATCAAAAATGTTTTCACACCCCTTATCAAAATCAAGTATGTTTTCACACCCCTAATCGAAAATGAAAAATGGAGATGGGGGGCCATATGCTTTTAAATGCATATTAAATATATGTAAAATAGTTTTATGCTATTACTCACCACAAATAATAGTACATTAGACATACAAAAATACACAAGTACTACCCGGAGATGTTACAGAGTTTTGCTGTGGAAATAAACTCTAACCAATGCGCTAACAGCGACTAACTGAATTCAAACAAAGCCACTTTTCTGCGATATCATCATCTGTGCACGTCAAGAAATGCCCCACAACATGGCAGTGCACTGTGTTTTGTAGCAAGATAATTTCACTACAATATGCTTAAAATCTTGAAAATAATTTTGTTGTTTGTCTATTACAACAATCATTAAAAATGTGTAATGTTAAAAAATATATAGGTTTGATGAAACAAAGTAGTTGTACGTATGTGCCTGTGCTTAATTTGTGTTTTTGATGATTTACCTCTAAAATAATGTGGAATGTCTCACGCTCCCAGAGGGTGTGTGCACCCCAGGTTAAGAACCACTAATTTAAAGTAAGAAATGTGTGGTATTCTGACAACGTGCTATGGGAATGTGATGAAGCAAAGAAACTGCACACCATCACAGAAAGTGTTAAAAATAGACTTTGGGTCCAGTTATTCACACAGCAGGTTATAGATGGTACAGAAAAGGAGAGAACCTGGCTTAGTCTGGAGCTGACTGACCACAGAGGTAGGAGTTATCTGCTTCCCCACCAGAGGCAAAGAAAAATTAACCTGTGAGCTTAGGCAGCCATGATGAAGCAAGCTCTGTCCTCCAAGCCAAAGAAGACTGAGGAGGATGCCTAGGAGCTAAGATGCCTAGATGCCTAGGTCTAAGAGGAACCCGGGTGACTGAAACATTATGACTTTGGGGGGTAAGAACTCCACAATTTTATAGCTGCCCCAGTTGGAGGAATCTGGGACCACAACAGGAAGCTGTTTAGGATTGATGGGGAAGTATTACTAGTGTCAGACAACTTGGACTATATGACCATGTCCCAGACTGAAGGGACAGCAGTAAGAAATAACCCAGACAAGGTGACATAGAGTTCTGACTGAAAAATCCCCTATTTGGGAATTGATTTACCCAGAACCTTGGTCTGGGACCCAGTAGAGGGCATAGGCCCAGATCCTCTTACCCAATCTGCATTAAAGACTGAGACACCTCAGCCCACGGAACAGGTGACTGGAAATCATGTACTCAACCAGTAGGCCCCCTGGCCCTCCAAGTCCCCTATTGCAAGTAACTCATGGCAAACACACTTTAAGGTAGGACACTGTTCTGGTTTACATGTGCATGTTGTCTGCAGCTGAGAACACACAGCTTTGAAAGTTTGACCCAAAATATTGAGAGGACTGAGGTTAGTATTATATGTGATACTTATTATATATTAACAATAGAATGTTACCTCCCAGAAAATAAACTAAGTGCATATGCTTTTTCTAGCAACAATGTTGCTGCTTCATAAGATAAACAATACGAATAAATTTGCAATAATCTCAAGGGTGACTTCAATATTGCTCTTCCCAGATGCATTGAAAATGGAAAATACATAAACCTGCAGAGTTGTATCAGGGAAATATTTAGCCAACATATTCAGAGAAGCCGCCTGCCTCTGTTTCAAATTCACTAATCACTAATGCCACCTTTCAGACCACAGTAAATTTTGAGAGAGAAGTTATTAAACACTGAAATGAGGAGTTTAAATAGGAATGCTAGCAGATCTTAATTATACTCATGCCAGTGAGTGGTGCTACATTCTACATAAGAAAACACCTGTGATTAGAAGATATATAGTAGAAACCATACTTAAAATAAAATGAAAACCCATTTGAAGATAGAAGAAATAATAACAATAAAAAACTCCTCACTCTGCTGATTACTAAAAGCTATTCTTGGGGGCTACAGAAGTAATGCAAGTTAAACATTGATAGCAAACAGCAGGAGGTTGCCAAGATTAATCAGACTCGGGCAGAAAAGTTTAGTTATAACTCCAACCAGTTCAAGTGTACAAGATATTTTTGTCAGTGATAGCCAAAGAACGTATTGTAGGAAAACATTGAAAATAATAGGGAGCGTTAGTTTGGAAAGTCAGGGAAATATATGCATTGTTTCCATTGTGTTAATCTATTACTGGATAATGTGCCCACAATCATTTTATATTTTGCAATATCCCATATTAACTTCTTTCTGAGCTATAAAGTCTTGATTTTTAGACATTCTATAATCTAATATTTGCTGAAAATTTTGAGGAGTAAAGGTACTTTGAAGTAGCGTGGGCACTTCAAAGTGCCCACAGTTGCATGGCATATTGGCACTTTAAAGTCTAACACTTCGAAGCTGCCAAGGGGGAGAATTAGCCTAATGAACTGCTGCATGTGCATCGCAGCACTTCATTAGTAATCTCCCATCAGTATGATTACTGTGCCCCTTCAAAGAAGGGGGCAAGTGTAGACATAGCCTTCGTGTTCTATTTTTAAATCATATCTCAGCCATTATTACTTAATAGTCTAATCACCGACCAGACACTTTCCAGGTCTGTGGATAGATACTACAGCAATTGTGCTGTTCCGGAGGATTATACATTGTGCAGAACATAGGTAAAATACTACTGTATCCTTTCTATTGACCCCAAATACACTCATGCCTATTTTGTGTACAGTTGTCATTTATATTAGTTAAAACTGAAGGAAAAAAAAAGACTGAAAACATGAAGATATGAAAACTCATGCCCACTCTTTTCAAATAAGCACCCTTCTGCTTTTTCCCAACTGTGCCTCTCACTTGGGTGGTGCTCCACACAAACACCCACAAAGTTTACTCAGGGACCATCTTTTTTGTTGTTGTTGTGCTTCTCAATGCCTGACATAATGGGGTCATTGTCCATCACTGGAACTCTTAGGTACTGCAACAATGGAAATATTCAATCAGTATAATACAGTATTAAGGGGTAGATTTACACTAGTATTAACATGGCTGTGAAAAAGAGTGTTGGGAATAAGCTGCAACTTCTACACCCCCGTGAAGCTACCAGAGAAGAGCTCTAGGTCCCCTGCAGTCACTGGACTGCGGCTTCCCCCTCTGCCCCGCGTGAAAGAAGGGGGTGGAAGGCAAGGGGGCATGACAGGAAATGGTGGTGCTGTCTCCACACAGGGTAGGAAGTGAGTTACTTCCCCTTTCCAGGATTCAATGCATTATTTTTTCCTTCAAAGAAAGGGAGAGGGATTGTGACTCTCTGACTCAGTGTCAGAACATAATACATGTCAGATTCTGGACCACGTTAACTACAGGAGCTCATAAAATGACACAGTTATAGCAGTTCAACCCTCCTGGTGCATGTGCAGAAATAGTGGTGTAAGTGTACATGGGAAAACGTCGTCTTATTCCCCTCTGCCTTCAGGGTATGCTGTATATTACAGACACACTGGCCTTCTTGGTTTTCTAGCTTATGCCAGCTGCTCTTTAATTCACTGTTGTGATTTAATGGCCTTACAACACAGGCCTTGAAAATTTCAGTCCTTTTCCATCTTGTGGATTGGAGGGACTGAAATCCTCTCAGCTGGTCCCAGCTACCTCAGCCCATTTCTTCTGGGACTGCTGGGTCTGCACCTTAGGCAACACCTTTCCAGACCCTGCTGAGACACTTCCTCAGGGTTGCCGCAGCATCTCTGGAAATTACCCTTCTACCCTGAGTGGCAGCCTTTTATCCCAGCTATTGCTAGCCAGTTAATCAGCTGCAGGCAGGGAGGTAGCCAGTTAACCCAATAATATTTTTGTGCTCCTACTACATAAGATATATTCATCCATCCCAGGACAAGGTGCTTACAGACCTAGAGCTTGTTCCCTTAAGGGAATGAGCATAAGCTATGCCAGCATGAGGTACTTCTATGCAATATTAACTGAATGCATAATAAGGGCTGTACTGGTTAAAATATTTTGGAACAATAACTGTGTGAATCAGACATGAGGGTCACAATTCCTTTCTGTATTCTTCTGGAGGCAGTGCTGCTGAATGCTGCTTCACATTCAGAGCAGAACCTAAAGACTTAATTTAGCCCTAAATGAATTTGTTGTGACTGTTTGAGCAACTTTTGCGTTCACTTTCTGAGAGAATTCTTGTAAATGAGATTACTAGAGGGCATGTTCGCAGTAACAGGGGATTTCAAATGAATAGTGGAGAACGTTAATATAAAACAAATAATTATATTGATAATGTGTGTATTTGCATCAAAAACCTATCTGTTAAAGTGAAATTCATCCAGTCTGGGAGCAGAAATGTGACCTGTGCCCTCCATGCTCAATATTACTCAAGTTCCAAAATTGAATTCTCACAAAGAACTGTTTGTGTGAAAGCTCCAGACCAAGAAATAAATGATTCAGTGAATAATTCTGAAAAAATATTATTTTTGAGAAACCAGATCAGCTATTTTCAGATGATTCATAAATAGGAAACAAGCCACACTCTCTTGCATTATTCACTGTGAATTATTTGTCCTATTTGAAACAAAATGTAAGTTCACGGTCTTTCTTCTCAATATACCAGTGAATGTAAAGGCAACTTTAACTACACACAGGAAACAGGTTGCTACTTACAGGTGAATGAGTTCTTTAGGGGAATATTTCACCTGCTCAGGGCTGATTTTGTTAGGTAGAGTATGTCAAGGAGCTCTTAATTCTATAATATGAATGCGAGTACCCCAATAACTGTGATCTAGATACTGGGCTGCTATGTTATGAAGTACAAGATTTTTAACTAAAAGTCTTATCCTGGCATTAACTATGTTATTTAACAGAGATCATTATCTTTATTGATTTTTGGAGCAATATTTTCTGAGGACTTCATTATGCTTTAGAACCTAAATGTCTAATTTTATCATTTGGCCCAGCAGGGGAACTCTATTGATTCAAAACAATATGTGAGCTGCAGAGTATCTCTCAACTTGCAGGTTTTCAATTTTACAAAACTGTAACATTTCAGAAAGAAGTTGCAAGTGGAACCTTTAATCACTAGTGGCACTGGAATAGCTCAAAATATCATATTTGTTTGAATTCTAATTAAGCAATATAATCTGAGGCATTGAGGGTTTCTTGGGGATTAATGACTCTCTGGAAGGGAGTTGACACCTTGAAGCTATGTTTTGGGCCGTTGGCACCAACCAATCACTGATCTCTAGGACATGCCCAGTATCGAGGTCATTTGTACTTTCACAAGTATACACCAAAAAGGAAGCCTAAACCCTGAGAGGATAGTTTTCTCTCATAGTTGGTGAAATTGCAATTGATACATACAGGATATATTTAGACACCTTATGCTCTTGTCTATCAAAAAGCCTCAACCAGAATTCAGTATAACCTGTAATTAGCTTTTACAATGAAAAATATCCCATGAAATGTTTTGTTGATATATGGTACAAGAGGGTATTTCTGACATTTCTTCAGCCTAGCAGTCCGCACAAGTTTAAAAAGGAATTGCTATTCAAACTCTTTGTCACCACCAACACCCAATTTAAGGACGCAATCACTCAATCCATAGTAATTTGAGGTGGTTTACCTATGTGAGTTATCACTGACTCCCAAGATTAAGAGCTGCAGGATGGAGACCTAAATATTCACTTATTTTTTTCATTCTACACTTCATTGCTGCTATTCTCTGCCAGTATTCCCTGAGTGCTATTCTCTGTCTGAGCCAGGCTTCTTATTTACATTTGTTCCGGTAAGTCACATAGCACCAGGTTCTAATATCCTTACTCCTTGAGCATCTATACTAGCTACAGAAGGGCTACAGAAGGAATAAAGTACTACACATTGTGAGGAAGCATATCCAAGTCACCATATGGTATTGTGTTCATTTGCTGTCTGGTTAAGTATGTAGGCAGTCCTAGTGTGAATTCCAATACAGATTTAATCTCTTTAATCTGGCAGTTTCCAACATGATTTTAGTTAGCTGGACAACCACTTATTATGAATGTAGCCAAGTTTCCCGTGATCCCATAAACTTTGTTTACAGCCACTAGTCCTGGCTGTCAGTGTTCTGTGCTGTTATTTAGCTCCAATTAACCCCAAATGTCTTCTAAGAGCCTAGTAAGCAGTGGAAGTGTTGGTAACGTGCCAGACAATATAGACCTCCTATGGCCCAGCAAATTCTCTCGTTCGCCACTGGTGCCGTATAAGAAAGGTCCAACCTGTACTCATTGCAAGGAAGCATTTCCAAGTCAGCCTATGGTATTGTGTTCACTTGCTGACTGGTAGAATATGTAAGCAGTCCTAGTGTGAATGCCAATGCAAGTTGAACCTCTCTAGTCTGGCACTCTCTTGTCCGGCAACAACTGTAATGTGACATGATTTTAGTTAGCTGGACAACCACTTAGTATGAGTGCAGTCAAGTTTCCTGTGGTCCCATGAAGTTTGTTTATAGACACCAGTCCTGGTTCTCAGTGTTCTGTGCTGATATTTAGCTCTAATTTGTCCTTGAATATCTTCTAAGCAGTGGGAGTGTTGGTAATTCTGCAAGACAATATTGACCTCCTGTGGTCTGGCATTCCCTTGTTCAGCATTGATCAGGTCCTGAGGGTGTTGGATTAGAGAGGTTCAACCTATACATGAAAATTTAAAATAGAATGTCCACATAAATTTGCTTTTGTAACTCTCAGATTCGATTTCTGTGAACTCATGTGCCAATAAACTTGATCACATGTGTTCTCACAGGGAGCAATGACAAAAGGATCATGAAGAAAATCCCAAAGCAGATTCTTCTAAATAGTTGGGCAAGGATCCACAGAAAATTTTTATCTGCAATATATGCTCAGGAAAGTTTTCAAAATAATTGCTCACATTGACAAAAATAGGAAGACGTGGCAGTATATTGGTATCTAGTATGTATTTAATCTTTTTGTTTATGTACCTTCGACACCTGTGCAATCAAGATGTCTTTCTCTAAAACTCCTCTAATGTGGATTCTTGCAGTATATGTGTTTAAAATGTTTAATAACTTAATCACTAATTGCTTGTTTGAACCCAATCTGGCTGGCAAGCATTCTGTTGAAACTGATAAAATATAGATCACTCTGAATATTTATGTGTGATTTGTGAGCGAATGACATTTATGATTAACTCAAACTTAATTTGTTAGTGGAATCAAATAAGAATTGTCTCAGTGTATTCTACTGGAATGATTAGCTGGGGTCATTAATCAAGAAGTCCCTTTTGTTCTTAATTTTATGCCAGATGAATTAGTCAAGACACAAAGGAAAAGGGTGTTTTGTCAGGCTCCAGGTTTCTTTATATGATGGATTCAATTTTCTAATAAGGAGCTTCCACATCTGTAATACTTTTCATCACTGCTGTTTGGTATGTGGCTGTGTGATGGCTGATTAGTATTCAAGAAAAACAATTCCAGAATACACAGTCATACATTTGACTCTAGATGGAGTTTTAGGCACCTGCATCATAAATGAACACACACGGGGAATAGATTCTGAAAGCTATTAAAGAGCCTTATCCAAAACTCTTTGGAGTCAGTGGGAGTATTTTCATTGACTTCAACTGGCTTTGCATCAAGCCCAAAATAGTTCCAACCCAAATTCTGCCCTTACCAACAGAAACGAGTTTCCTATGTGTACATGAGGACAGAACTTGGCTTTTATTTTTTTAATCATTATTATTTTTATTCTTTTCCAGTTAACTCTTCTCCTGTTGATGTTGACCCTTTGCTCAACAGTGACAAGTAAATGCCAGTAATTCATGGAAATGAAGTAAAAAAAAAAATTTGAAGTAAGCGAAAGAATACCATGAGCCTGCTAGAATGCTACCTAATACAGCACGGTCTTGTAACATCATGACAAAATTAATGCCAGAAATAAGAAGATGATCCAAAAACATTTGAACAATGTTTTAAACATGTGAAGAACACGTGTTGAAATCTAATAGCGAGTAATTTGATCAGAGAAGCTACTGGCCTACTGAGTTATAATTTCACTACAGTTCATTGTCCTGTGTGAAGTAGCTAAATTCTGTTTCCAGTGGGATAGATAGTATTTACAGAGTAAAATACACCCTCACAATCGGTAGTAATTCATGACTTTCAGGTATTTTTAATGGACCAGAAATAGAGAGGTGTAATGGCTCCTCCAAACCTTCACCAATATGAATTGCACAGGAAAGCACAGACTGTTTTCCTATGTCACCTGTAACCTGATCCAAAATCCCTTCACATTAACTTGGAAATTTCCATCTATTTTAAAGACCTCTGGATTAGGCTGTTTAATTTTTTGGCATGGCAGTCACTTTAGTCACTTCTGTGAATTAATGGGTTAAATAATCAGTTGAGTTATGCTGTCATCTGACTGATGTCCAGGAATCCTCAGTTCTGTTTCTTTATGGGATCTTCTGACTTCGTTAAGAGTTCTCAGTACAAGCTGACAGTAGAATTCCCAAACAATGAAATGCTCAGAACCATTACAAGCTGTCATGCACTTAACAACTGTACAGCCGAAAAGCTGTACACTTACTAATTTACAATCAGTTGTCAGAAATGTGAGTGGGCTTTATGTTTACAAATGTGTACAGTCACAAGTGTAATAAAATAACAAAATCTCCACGGTGTTAAAATAGCTAATACCTAGGAAAGAAATTAATGTTACTCCACATTTGAAAAATTCACAAACCATGGAGCACTTTTCTAGAAAAAAAAATATATACACACTTTTGATGTTTGGTGCATAGACAACAGTGAGTCCCATTGTCCAGTGAGTCCCATTGTGTAAATCCATTGTGCTGTACAAAACCAGAGAGATATAGTCCATTTTCTGAAGAGTAATATAATTAGATGAGATAAAATATGGGAGGAAAAACAGAAGTACAGAAAGATAAAGTAACTTTACCAAGGACAAACAGAAGACTGCAGTGGCAGACCTGGAACAAGAACTCATGGCTGCGTCTACACGTGCACGCTACTTCGAAGTAGCGGCAGTAACTTCGAAATAGCGCCCGTCACGTCTACACGTGTTGGGCGCTATTTCGAAGTTGAAATCGACGTTAGGCGGC
The DNA here is from genome assembly GCF_033958435.1 of Carettochelys insculpta. Classification (NCBI taxonomy): domain Eukaryota; kingdom Metazoa; phylum Chordata; order Testudines; family Carettochelyidae; genus Carettochelys; species Carettochelys insculpta. Next base: position 228,551,284 of record NC_134138.1, read on the forward strand.
GAGACGTCGAAGTCGCTAACCCCATGAGCGGATGGGAATAGCGCCCTACTTCGACGTTCAACATCGAAGTAGGGACGTGTAGACGATCCGCGTCCCGCAACATCGAAATAGCGGGGTCCTCCATGGCGGCCATCAGCTGGGGGGTTGAGAGATACTCTCTCTCCAGCCCTTGCGGGGCTCTGTGGTCACCGTGGGCAGCAGCCCTTAGCCCAGGGCTTCTGGCTGCTGCTGCTGCAGCTGGGGGTCCGTGCTGCATATACAGGGTCTGCAACTAGTTGTTGGCTCTGTGTATCTTGCACTGTTTAATGAAAGTGTGTCTGGGAGGGGCCCTTTAAGGGAGCGACTTGCTGTTGAGTCCGCCCCATGACCCTGTCTGCAGCTGTGCCTGGCTCCCTTATTTCGATGTGTGCTACTTTGGCGTGTAGACGTTCCCTCGCTGTGCCTATTTCGATGTTGGGCTGAGCAACGTCGAAGTTGAACATCGACGTTGCCAGCCCTGGAGGACGTGTAGACGTTATTCATCGAAATAGCCTATTTCGATGTCGCAACATCGAAATAAGCTATTTCGAAGTTGGGTGCACATGTAGACGTAGCCCATGTGTCCTGCTTCCCAGTCCAATTCATTCTACAATAAGAAGTTGCCATGTATTTATAACTTATGTGAGGAAAGACGACATTTCTGTTTAAGATATTTGATTTAAACAACAAGGGGAAGTTAGAGCTAAGTAAAAATATTGACAGAAGGAAGTAAAAGCCCCAAAGCCACATATAGAAAATGATAGCTGTATCTCTATGTGCCCCGTCCTTTCTGAAAGGGCATGTTAATGAGGCCCTTCAGAAAATGCTAATGAGTCACTGGCATGAATATGCAGCACCTCATTAGCATAATAGCAGACACGCATGATTTGAAAGTGCTGCTTTCACAACATACTTCACCTTTGTAGACAAGAGCCTTTCAAAATGACCCCCTGACTTCGAAAGCCCCTTCTTCCTATTTGGTTTCAGGAAAAAGGGGCTTTTGAAGTTGGGGGGGTCCTTTCAGAAGGCTCCCGGTTGCATGGGCCATGTGCATTCTGAAAGTGGTATTTTGAATTGTGTGCAGCTGTCATTATGCTAATGTGGTGCTGCATATTCATGTCAGTGTCTCATTAGCATTTTATGAAGGACCTCATTAACATGTCCCTCCAAAAGGAGGTGGCCCATGTAGACATAGCTATCATGTTCTGTGTGTGGCTATGGGGCTTTTGCTGCCTTCTGTCAATATTTTTTTACTGAATACCAAGATACATGTGCTATAAAGCAGGTTTATGGACTGTCTGGATCTTTTGATTTTCTTCACCCCCTAGGAACTCTATTGCTCATCTTCAAAGTGCAGAAGGTATTCAAGACAGATTCCTCAGTCTCACAGAAAGCAACCTAGTGGGTAAGAAGTTACATGTGTGATCTGGACTTATATCTCCTACTCAAACTAAGTATACAATATGGGTGTGTCTACACTAGGAACTAACTTCAAAGTTAACTTTGAAGTTAGGCACTACTTCGAAGAAGCCAGCAGAGAGTCTACACACATTTTCCCTTACTTCAAAGTTAACTTCAAAGTAGGGAGCCCAACTTCAAAATCCTTACTGCACTCCCTGGAATAGAGTAGTGTCCTACCTCAAAGTTTAACTTCAAAGTAGGGTGTGTGTGGACACTCAACTTCAAAGTTTCTTACTTCAAAGTTGCACTTCAAAGTTATTTTTGTAGTATAGACAGAGCCAATGTGAAATAAGCAATACCTCATAGCAATCCATTTTATATGAATAAAATAAAAAGGGGGGGGGCACAGCCAAAATTGGCTGCCCACGATTGAAACTGCCATCAGCTCATAATGAAAACAATTGTCAGAGCTTCAAAAAATAGAAATGTCAGGCTGATTGAGGTCATCTAGCATACCTCTCTCTTCACTGAGGTGTGACTAAGGACACGTTGACCATCCCTAGCAGCTGCTTATCTAACTTGTGCTTAGACACCTGCCCTGACAGGGATTCCACAACCTCTCCCTATCTGAGCTGTTACAATGCTTAGCTGTTCTTAGAGTTAGAAAGGATTTTTTCTAACATTTAACCTAAATCTCCTTTGCTACACATTAAGCTGGACATTGAGACCAATTGATCACTGTCCTTTTCATAGTAAATGTAGATCTGATTGCAGGACACGGTTTAAATGAGTATAAAATGATCAAATTATTAATTTGATGCTTTTTAAATTAAGAATTCCTGTTAACATTTCTACGGTCTAAAAAGGAGGGAGTAATGGAGAAGGTTGATGGTGAACTGTTGCTCTTGATACTTTCACAAGTGTAATCCAGGGGTTGCAATAAAATTTTACAGCCCCCTGCTGTGTCTCTGACTGACATCCATTAGGTTACCAAAGGTTCCAGTCACTTGTAGCCTTGGGGAAGTAAAGACGGGGGGCATATAAAACATCTTCTTCTTCACAGCAGTGCCCTCTGATTCTGAGTTATTGCTTCCCTGCCTGTTTCTGAAGACAGAGGATGCCCAATGTACTTTTTGCGAGACAAACTGTACTGTCCATTACCTAAATCACAGTGCATTTACCCAGTTTGAAGACTAGACTCTTACACGGAGTTTCCTGTGGGGAAAAATAAGAGGCTGTGCCTGCTGTCACTTGTTCTCCCGTCTACAGTTTTAACTAGAAAGGAAAAGCAAATGTCAAATGACGAGGTAAGAAAATTGTAAGAGTGGGGACAAGAGTCATTTTCTTAGTGGGAGCAAAGTAGTAGGTCATCTTGCAGCAGAATGTGTTCAGCATAAGCACTAAGCCAATTTAACTTGCAGTGACACTATAGTATTAATCACAGGTTAACCTTGAAAATGACTCCTGTTAGATCACATACATAGATTTGATTCAGTTATTTCAGAAAAACACAAAAAGCTACTGTCCCCTGAGCTTGAAAGTGAGCATCCACGCGTGAATATGATTAAATCAGTACAAACATATCATGGTGGTGCAACTGATCCATCTATAGTGCTGTCTGAAAAGGCCACTGCACCTCTCTTTTCTAGCCTTTTGCAGAACAAACTGCATTCCCAGAAATGTTTCCTTTCACCTAGAAGGGTGAAAGCTACTTCTGCAGCTTGATAGACTTTTGTCTACACCTTGCGATCAGGTTCTGGAAAGGAAAAATGCAGATGGGTTTGATGTGAAATCCATCCCCACACTGGGTTTCAAGACATGTTGCCATGCAGGAGTGGCAACAAACTTTCAATGTCAATACACATAACAGACAATTCCATATCCACTCTCCTGATGTGTCCCTATCATAGTACTCTGTGATTAATCATACTGGGCTCAGCATGGAAACTCCTTATTCAATATGCATCTGAGCATGGCCGCTTTGCTTTTGGATCCCCTAAGCAGCCTGATTGCGGGTGAAAAAAAAATGGCAATGCAATTTTCCTGTGTTAAATGCAACACAAACTGGGTATTTGTAGTAATGGCAAATCCATCTCCCTAGCTGGAGTACATATGGACCTTATAGTTAAACATCCTGAGGCTGGTAAATAACAATGTTTATAGGTGTGGGAAGTAGAAGTGAGGGGGTAAATATCACAGAACCTCCAGGTTTTATGTGGGGCTGCTGGTCCTGTGCCCTGTTCCCCAACTGCTGGCTCTGTACATAAAGCTGGGGGTGTTTGCATGTGTTTTAATTTGCCTTTGGACACTCATTTCTACATATTGACACAAAATAAAAAAATGAAGCTGAAGTCCAGGTACTTTCACTGTTCATGTGCAGCCTAAAACTTTTCTTCCTAATTCTTTGTCCCTTTTGGTAGCGTGATTATTTTTTTTCACCAATATTGTAATGTTCCAAGTATTAATGGGTTCTAAGGCCCTGATCCTGCAATGTATGGAGCAAGGGTGGCCCATAGTGCCTGTACAGAACCTTATTCACTTCAGTGGGGCTCCTGCACTTTAGGACTGGGGCAAATATTGGTCAATCTCATCCGAGTTTTCCCTTTCCTAGACAACCAAAGTTTAGCTCCCATTGTTTGTCCTCTTTTGCCTTTTCTCTGATATTCATATTCAGGTTTTTTTCCTATATTTCTCTGTGTTTTTGCAGGCCACACTCAGATATCAACCCAGAGCCGCATATTGGTGGATTGAAGTGGATTATAGAGGCATTGGAATACCACCTCAATTGGACCTTCAGGAGTCATCCTATCTCTGAAGGCTCCCAGTTCCCAAGAGGTCTGTGGCCACATGGTCATAATTTCAAAGAGAATGTCAGAACCTGGATTTAAAAAAAGGTGACTGCTCACATAGGAAAGAACCAGGATCTTGTAGGTTTGGGACTGTGAGGAACTGTGGAGAGACCATGATACCCCACGCAGACCTGAATTATGGATATTTGAAAATCAAATGTGAAAGAGGCATCCAGATGGCATTCTGGCTCTTGAGGCAGAAAGGCCATCAAACTGAGCTATTCTCAACTGTAGGGATCTTCAGTACCGATGTTGGGGCTTAGCTAACCTGTTCCCTCACTCCCAGGCATTTTCAGGTGGGTCTATGTGTGGAGGATGATGAAAAGATTTCCCATTCTCCCATTCAGAATCAATGAGGGTTAGAATCATAGAATCATAGAACACTAGGACTGGAAGGGACCTCGAGAGGTCATCAAGTCCAGCCCCCTGCCCCAATGGCAGGACCAAGTACTATCTAAACCATCTCTGATAGACATCTATCTAACCTGTTCTTAAATATCTCCAGTGATGGAGATTCCACAACCTCCCTTGGCAATTTATTCCACTGTTTGACCACCCTGATAGTTAGGAACTTTTTCCTAATGTCCAACCTAAACCTCCCTTGCTGCAGTTTAAGCCCATTGCCTCTTGTTCTATCCTCAGAGGCCAAGAAGAACAAGTTTTCTCCTTCCTCCTTATGACTCCCTTTTAGATACCTGAAGACCGCTATCATGTCTCCCCTCAATCTTCTCTTTTCCAAACTAAACAAGCACAATTCTTTCAACCTTTTTTCATAGGTCACATTCTCTAGACCTTTAATCATTCTTGTCGCTCTTCTCTGGACCCTCTCTAGTTTCTCCACATCTTTTTTGAAGTGCGGTGACCAGAACTGGACACAATACTCCAGCTGAGGCCTAACCAGCACAGAGTAGAGCAGAAGAATGACTTCTCGTGTCTTGTTCACAACACACCTGTTAATGCATCCCAGAATCATGTTTGCTTTTTTTGCTACAGCATCACACTGTTGACTCATATTTAGCTTGTGGTCCACTATAATCCCTAGATCCCTTTCTGCTGTAGTTGTTCCTAGACAGTCTCTCCCCATTCTGTATGTGTGAAACTGATTGTTCCTTCCTAAGTAGAGCACTTTGCATTTGTCCTTATTAAACTTCATCCTGTTTACCTCAGACCATTTGTCCAATTTATCCAGATCATTTTGAATTCTGACCCTACCCTCCAAAGTAGTCCTAACCCCTCCCAACTTGGTATCATCTGCAAACTTAATAAGCGTACTTTCTATGCCAATATCTAAATCATTGATGAAGACATTGAACAGAACTGGTCCTAACACAGACCCCTGCGGAGCCCCACTTTTTATACTTTTCCAGCAGGATTGAGAACCATTAAGAACTACTCTCTGGGTACGGTTATCCAGCCAGTTATGCACCCACCTTATAGTAGCCTCATCTAAATTGTATTTGCCTAGTGTTTTTATAAGAATATTATGAGAGACCATATCAAATGCTTTACTAAAGTCTAGGCATACCACATCTACCGCTTCTCGCCTATCCACAAGGCTCGTTATCCTATCAAAGAAATCTATCAGATTAGTTTGACAAGATTTATTCTTTACAAATCCATGCTGGCTGTTGCCTATTACCTTACCACCTTCCAGGTGCTTGCAGATGATTTCTTTAGTTACCTGCTCTATTATCTTTCCTGGCACTGAAATTAAGCTGACTGGCCCATAGTTTCCTGGGTTATTCTTATTCCCCTTTTTATAGATGGGCGCTATATTTGCCCTTTTCCAGTCTTCTGGAATCTCTCCTGTCTCCCATGACTTTCCAAAGATGATAGTTAAAGGCTCAGATACCTCCTCTATCAGCTCCTTGAGTATTCTAGGGTGCATTTCATCAGGTCATGGTGACTTGCAGACATCTAATTTTCCTAAGTGATTTTTAACTTGCTCTTTTTTTATTTCAGCTTCTAACCCTACCCCTTTCCCACTAGCATTCACTATGTTGAGCAATCCTTCATCAGACTTCTCAGTGAAGACCGAAACAAAGAAGTCATTGAGCATCTCTGCCATTTCCAAGTTCCCTGTTACTGTTTCTCCCTCCTCACTGAGCAATGGCCCTACCCTGTCCCTGGTCTTCCTCTTGTTTCTAATATATTTATAAAAAACCTTCTTGTTTCCCTTTATGCCCGTAGCTAGTGTGAGCTCATTTTGTGCCTTAGCCTTTCTAATCTTTCTCCTGCATTCTTGTGTTGTGTGCCTATATTCATCCTTTGTAATTTTTCCTTGTTTCCATTTTTTATACAATTCCTTTTTTATTTTGAGATCGTGCAAGATCTCCTGGTTAAGCCAAGGCAGTCTTTTTCCATATTTTCTATCTTTCCTACGCAGCGGGATAGCTTGCTTTTGGGCCCTTAATAATATCCCTTTGAAAAACTGCCAACTCTCCTCAGCTGTTTTTCCCCTCAGCTTTACTTCCCATGGGACCTTACCTACCAGCTCTCTGAGTTTACCAAAATCTGCCCTCCTGAAATCCACTATCTCTATTTTGCTATTTTCTGTTCTACCCTTCCTTAGGATTGTGAACTCTATGATTTCGTGATCACTTTCACCCAAGCTGCCTTCTACCTTCAAGTTCTCTACCAATTCCTCCCTATTTGTTAAAATCAAATCTAAAACAGCTTCCCCGCAATAGCTTTTTCAACCTTTTGGAATAAAAAGTTGTCTCCAATACAATCCAAGAACTTACTGGATAGTCTGTACCCCGCTGTAATAGTTTCCCAACATATATCTGGATAGTTGAAGTCCCCCATCACCACCAAATGTGGGGACCTGCTTGACTTTGTTAGTTGTTTAAAAAAGGTCTCATCCACCTTTTCCACCTGGCTAGGCGGCCTGTAGTAGATGCCTATCAGGACATCACCCTTGTTTTTTACCCCTCTTAGTCTAACCCAGAGAGACTCAACCCGTCCATCTCCTACGTCCATCTCCACCTCAGTCCAAGTGTATACATTTTTAATATATAAGGCAACACCTCCCTCCTTTCTTCCCTGTCTATCCTTCCTAAGCAGGCTGTACCCTTCAATACCAACATTCCAATCATGTGTATTATCCCACCAAATTTCTGTGATGATAACTATGTCATAGTTATATTTATTTACTAGCACTTCCAGTTCTTCCTGTTTATTACCCGAACTTCTTGCATTTGTATACAGGCATCTAAGATATTGATTTGATCTTGCCTCCCTGTTTTGCCCTGACCCTCTTTTTACTCTGACATTGTTGCCCATGCTTCCTGCCATTTCTGATGCATCACCCAGGTTTCCATGTTCTCCACTTACCTGTGGGCTTGGCTCCCCTGCCTCGTCAAACCTAGTTTAAAGCCCTCCTCACTACGTTAGCCAGTCTCTGTCCAAATATGGTCTTTCCCCTCCTCGAAAGGTGAACACCATCCCTGCCCATCAGTCCTTCCTGGAATAGCTTCCCGTGGTCAAGGAAGACAAAGCCTTCCTGGCGACACCATCTTTGAAGCCAGTCATTCACCTCTAGGATGCACCTGTCTCTGCCTGGGCCCCTACCACTGACAGGTAGGATTGAGGAGAATGCCACCTGCGCCCCAAACACCTTCACCCATGCCCCCAGAGCCCTGAAGTCACTCTTGACCTGCTCAGCATCATACCTCACAGTATCATTAGTGCCCACATGGATGAGAAGCATGGGATAGTAGTCAGTTGTTATCATAGAATCATAGAATCATAGAAGAGTAGGACTGGAAGGGACCTCGAGAGGCCATTGAGTCCAGCCCCCTGCCCTCATGGCAGGACCAAGCACTTTCTAGACCATCCCTGAAAGCCATCTTTCTAACCTCTTCTTAACTATCTCCAGTGATGGAGATTCTACCACTTCCCTTGGCAATTCTTTCCAGTGTTTGATCACCCTGACAGTTAGGAACTTTTTCCTAATATCCAACCTGAACCTCCCCTGCTGCAATTTAAGTCCCTTGCCTCTTGTTCTATCCTCAGAGGCAAGGAAGAACAAGTTCCCTCCCTCTGCCTTATGACACCCTTTTAAATACCTGAAAACTGCTATCATGTCCCCCCTCAGTCTTCTCTTTTCCAAACTAAACAAGCCCAGTTCTTACAGCCTTTCTTCATAGGTCATGCTCTCTAGACCTTTGATCATTCTCATTGCTCTCCTCTGGATCCTCTTCAATTTCTCCACATCCTTCCTGAACTGCAGTGCCCAGAACTGGACACAATACTCCAGCTGAGGCCTAACCAGCGCAGAGTAGAGCGGGAGAATGACTTCTCGTGTCTTGTTCACAACACACCTGTTAATGCATCCTAGAATCATGTTTGCTTTTTTTGCAACAGCATCACACTGTTGACTCATATTTAGCTTGTGGTCCACTATAACCCCTAAATCCCTTTCTGCTGTACTCATTCCTAGGCAGTCCTTTCCCATTCTGTATGTGTGACACTGATTGTTCCTTCCTAAGTGGAGCACTTTGCATTTGTCCTTATTAAACTTCATCCTGTTTACCTCAGCCCATTTCTCCAGTTTATCCAGATCCTTCTGAATTATAACCCTATCCTCCAAAGAAGTTGCAACCCCTCCCAGCTTGGTATCATCTGCAAACTTAATAGGTGTACTTTCTATGTCAATATCTAAATCGTTAATGAAGATATTGAACAGAACTGGTGAGTGAACCAGATCCAAATCTGTGAGAGGGTTGCTGATTGGCCTTTTTTTTCATTCCCTCTAGATACAAGAAGAGTCTTCCAGGGAGTATGTCATACAGACTGACAAAAGATACTCTGCTGGGCTTGCCGCTGCTTCCACCTGTATTAACACTCTAACTTACACCAGGCTGTGTCTTGCTGTGCCTCTGACTGCACCATAGTGATGATATAGATGAGGATAATTATGGTATTACATTCTGGGAATGCTTCTGGCCAAAAGGAATTATGGTCTAGAGTCAAGAAACCTGCCAAAACTGCAGAGATCCTATCACCCTCCACAAGCAAAGGCAAGATCAGTGGCGGAAGAAAGAAGCATGGTGGAATGGAGCTCGTACTATGAATCAGCATGTCCAGCCCAGTTAATTGGACTCAGAAGGAAAAGACTGGGGACTGTACCGAGAGTCCAGGAGAAATGCGAAGGATACAGCGATAAAGAAAAGGGAATGTTACCCTGTACAAGACACTGAGCATAAAGAAATATCTATAAATAAATAAAAAGATGTGTTTTCTTTACATGCATGTATATCAGGTAGTGTGGTATGAGGGACAGATTGAGGTCTCTCCTTTTCATGTAATGATATGTGATGATTAATAGCTATTATTCATGCTTTTCAGCCTTTTCACATTTAATAACAGCTTGTTCTGACCAGAACTATAAAAAACATGATCAGAATGGGAAGTACGTGGGTGGGTTAGAAATCCTGCATATTTGCCGTCATTCGATTTCTTTCCAACAGAGCACTTTTTTGATTAGCTCCAGAAAATGTAATTGGAAACATTTCATGTAATTTAAACAAAAATAAAGAGTGAGAGATTGAGAGAGAGAGAGAGAGAGAGAGATCTGACTGGCATCATAGTCAATTGCCCCCTTCATATTTTTCCCTGCTCATTTGCACAGCTATAATTACAGATTCTTTGGGAAACTTTGATGTCAATCCTTATTAATCTCTAATTTCTAATCACAGGCTTAAGTAGTTTTTAAACTTCATCTCAAACCTTTTGAGAGGTCTGTGGTTTCTGAGGGAGAAATGACATATTGCTCATCTATATGATGTTTCCTGGAGACTTTTTGACACAATTCGTTTTTCAGGGAGAAAGCTTGAGGAAAGGGGAGGGGGAGGACTAGAACTTTTTGCCAAGGGAAAGTTGAGTTCCAGTTTTTAACACAATTATGGTTGGCTTTATTGGTGGGTGTGACAGTTCTCTGTTGGACGGCTCCAATGAGAAGGAAGATAAATGAGACTACAACACCTAAGAGACATGTAGGCAAAATTAGTTGAGAATTAAGAACCTCTTTGGAGATTCTAAAACTTATGAAAAGATTTAGCAGAGTTGCATTGTATAAGTTAGGGCAGCAAGGGACAAATGGATAAGAAGTGAAAAAATAGGGTGGTATTTTTAGGCTCTTACTGCATGTGAAATCAATCAGTGAAAGTGAAGCTAAAGAAAAGAGACCAGACAGAATCTGATTTAATAAAAAGAACACCAACTGTGTGGTGCTAAGTACAGTAACATCTTCAGTTTTTTGCCAGTATTGTGAGAATTCTTCACAGTAGTTCAAGAGCTACTCCTTACTTATACAAAAAATACTGTAGTTGCCCTCTGACCATGAAACAATTGTTTCAATTGTTTCTTAAGAGAGGCACTTGTTTTATATTGCTGTATTCTTACATGTACACAGGGGGAAAATAATAAATAAACACTTACTCATGCATTATCAGAGGCCAGTTTATCGACACCTGTAATCTGAACTGCAGAAAGCGTCTAATGCAGCCCCTAAGGTTTAGATGATATATTCATGCTCCAGTACCAACTCCTGATTTTTATATTATAAAGTAAGGGACTAATACAAAGCTATTAAAATCAATGACTCCTATTAACTTCAGAGGATTTTAGCTCTAGCTTTAGTAGCATAGGGTAAAATTTTGAAATTAATGAAGCTTCTGAATTTACATCAACTGACAATCCAACCTTAGAATGCAGACTCTTTTCATGCAAGAAGCAGGAGTGGAAAAAAAAAAAGGGCTAGATCCACAAAGGGATTTAGGTACCAAACCACCATTTTAGGAATTTAAATCCAAAACTTATATCTTCAAACCCACCAATCAGTTGCCCTTTAACTCCATAGTTACTGTAATTTCCCTGGAAATTAGCCTTTCTTAAACAGAACATCCTAACCACTTAAAAATCTGTCAGCTGGCATGCACACAGACAACTAGACCCAATGCCCTGTGCCTAGCTTAGTCCTAAAGCCCATCAGGATCTTCAAACTAGGCATTTTACTGCCTGTGTTTTCTGCGGGGCTTGGTTTGCTAGGCATGCTTAGCAGTTACATTAGGACATGTCTATCAGATCAGGAACTAGATCCTCTTTTGATGGGGAAACGTTAAACACTCACTGTGGGTGGAAGAGGCCATGTCCCCACAGTCGGCCAGACATGCTTCAAGTGTATGGCTTGTATAAAAGAGTCTGGTCCAGCTCAGTTGGGTTGTCTGCCTCAAAGGAAGGGCACATGGTGCAGGTTCCAGCTTGGGAGGTGCTGAAGTGCCAAACTGCAAGGCTGGAGGTGCGAAGACTCAAACAAAGTGGTTCTCTATGGCATCTCTTACTACAGAATAAAAAGTAGTTCACAATAACAAGACATGACTGGCTACAAAAAATGGTATTACAACTACTTCTTGCTTACCTAAGTATTTGTACATTATTATGGTCAAATTCTTGTCCCAAAGGCTTGTAAATAGAATTCTACATTTAGCCCAGTGAGACACTAGCCTTTTACCCTAAAGCAGTCAGCATGTTTCCAACAGATACCTGCAGATCAGGGTGAACTTATTGATTCAGGCCACTAGGCCTTACTGTCCTGCAGATCAGGGCAAACTTACAGACTCTGGCCAGTAGATCTTACTGCCCTCCAGATGAGGAGGACCTTGTTGACCTTAAGTCTTCTGGGCCTGTGGCTGAGGATGAGCCTATTCGCTCAGGTCGATAAGACTCATCATTCTGCCAACAAGAGGAATCCTATTGACTTTATCCACTGGGCTTCATTGTCTTGGGACAGAAGACAGACTGAAGGGCCATGGAGCAATCACCCTACACTGGAGTGGGGACCCTCTACCCCATCACACCTACAAAAATACAGCCCCCAGAAGAGGAAGTGATAGGTGAGACCTAGGAAATGGGAGATCACAATTCAACTTCCTGCTCTTTGCAGGCAAAATAGAGATTTGAACCCTTGCCACCTGCCTCCTGGATGAATAAGCAAATCATTGACTATTGGATAAAAGCAAATGAGAGGGAGAATCATCTCTTAAAATATTTTAAAATAAATTTTTTCTCTGCTTTCTGGTTAGAAATTGAAGCTTTGCAGTACACATGCGGAATAAATGGTGTATGACCTTCTTGAAATATTACAATACACCTTTTCATATACTGGGATCTGTAGACAGTGGAGTGTATTCTTCCCTCAACATTCTCCAGGGTTATGCTAAAATGTGGGTGGAGTGTTTAGCTTTGAGGGAGTAGAAACTGTCTGAAGTGTGACAAGGAATTAGGAAGTAAAGATGCTAAAAGACAACTCTTTGGGGCCTAGAAGCTTAGGCCACATCTTTGGTCAGGGTAAATCTGAGCAGTGATTTTAAACAGAGTGATGCCAAGTTAGTATCGAGTATCAGACTGGTAGCCGTGTTAGTCTGTATCTTCAAAAACAACAAGAAGTCCTGTGGCACCTTATAGACTAACAGATATTTTGGAGCATAAGCTTTTGTGGGCAAAGACCCACTTCGTCAGAGGCATCTGAGCAAGTGGGTCTTTGCTCACAAAAGCTTATGCTCCAAAATATCTGTTAGTCTGTAAGGTACCACAGGACTTCTTGCTGATTTAGTGTCAGTCTCTCATGGAACTGGAAGATTTAATTTCTGGCTCAAGCAGACAAATCCATTTTAGCTGTGATCCAAATAGTGTGTTGTAAATAGGATCAATGCTGTGTGGGTGCAGGTGGCGGGAGGGGATAGCTGTGGGTATTTCTGCTTGAGCCAGAAATTACCCCTTCCAGCTCCAGGACAGATCATCTAATAAATTATTTTGTTAGTCTTTAAAGTGCTACTTGACTGCTTTTTTGTTTTGATAGTATATAGATTAGCAAGGCTTTCTCTCTGTTACCATTAGATCAATGGAAGATCTGACCCAAAGATTCTGCAGTGGGATTATTTGCTTTCTTTGACCTAGGAACCTTTTAAAACTGGTGCTTAAGGGCTTAATCACAACCCCTTTGTATGCAGTTGATAGAGTCCCACTGATTTCAGCGAGCTTTGAATCAGACCTCACTGTCACTAACTAAAGGAAAATTCCAACCAAGAGTGTGATAAAGCTTTAACTTCCTAAAACTTCCACTGGGGAATAATAGATATTTTAGAGGAACAAAAAAAAAAATAATCAGCCAAAGTGCTGTAGACAACAGACAGGAAGAAGAGCTCTTATCTTTTTTATTGAAAAGAGCAAGGAAGCTAAATTCCAGAAATATGAACCAATGCAAAAGTGTAAGTAAGCAGAAAAAAAACCCTTCAGTGGAGGAAAGCTGAGCATCAAAAAACCATTGAGAAACCAATGCCAAAGAGAAAACGCAAAGGCGTGGAAAATCAGTGGACCAGTCAGTGACTAACAAAAGTACAGTGCAAATCCAAAGGGTCTGGGCAAGTGTGATATGATTGCTATCTTGACTGGATGTGAGATGAAACAGACTGAGTGGTGGAGTTTTAGCAGGATTTGTGCAACACCTGTGATGCAAACCAAAAGCTTGAAGCACATTTCTGTTTTACTCAAGATGTTTTATTTACTTAATGTTTTAAAAGAAAATCATTTTCAGCTCATCTTATTGCTTAAGCTAGGGAGCAGGAAAGCAAGAGAAAATCAATCCTTAAAATGGAAATGGGAATGGAAATAAAGAACACAGGGATCATTTGAATAATTTTAGAATCAGATTGGACAATTCTCTTCTGAGTTCGCAAGAGAAGTTAGTGCCCAGGGAAAGGAAAGCAAAGGTGGTTTAATCTCACTTTCATACATGTCAGGTCATGGACCAGGAGGGGGAACAATCAGTGGCACAGCTTAGAATCATTCTGGTGCCATAAGTTATGGGTCAACCCTCAATCTTTGTCTCACCCTCAGTTCCACTGTCCAGCACATTTCATATGTCAGACTGGTAGTGTCTATGGGTAGACCAGAGAAATTCTATCTTGCCAACTGCAGCAGATTAATGGCCCCATGTGACAATGTGGTGGCCTGTTGGAGCAGGAATGTCATTTTAATGGCCAGGGCAGAAAATATTTTCATTGTCCACACTCTCCCTGGAGCGAAGAAGACAAATAAATGGCTGAAAAGCACTGTGCACACTGGAAGTTGGTGCCAGGGCAGCTTCTCTAGATCTGCCTCTATACAGGAGCCAGAGTGTAGGACACCATCTGTTGCAGATACTCTTCAATTCTCTGCTCTTAGTTCTCATAAGCTGTGTCTACACGTGCACGCTACTTCGAAGTAGGGGCACTAACTTCGAAATAGCGCCCGTCGCGGCTACACGCGTCGGGCGCTATTTCGAAGTTAACTTTGACGTTAGGCGGCGAGACGTCGAAGTCGCTAACCCCATGAGGGGATGGGAATAGCGCCCTACTTCGACGTTGAACGTTGAAGTAGGGACCGTGTAGACGATCCGCGTCCTGCGTCCCGCAACGTCGAAATTGCCGGGTCCTCCATGGCGGCCATCAGCTGTGGGGTTGAGGGATGCTCTCTCTCCAGCCCCTGCGGGGCTCTATGGTCACCGTGGGCAGCAGCCCTTAGCCCAGGGCTTCTGGCTGCTGCTGCAGCAGCTGGGGATCCATGCTGCAGGCACAGGGTCTGCAACCAGTTGTCGGCTCTGTGGATCTTGTGTTGTTTAGTGCAACTGTGTCTGGGGGGGCCCTTTAAGGGAGCGGCTTGCTGTTGAGTCCGCCCTGTGACCCTGTCTGCAGCTGTGCCTGGCACCCTTATTTCGATGTGTGCTACTTTGGCGTGTAGACGTACCCTCGCAGCGCCTATTTCGATGTGGTGCCACGCAACGTCGAAGTTGAACATCGACGTTGCCAGCCCTGGAGGACGTGTAGACGTTATTCATCGAAATAGACTATTTCGATGTTGCTACATCGAAATAAGCTATTTCGATGTTGGCTTCACGTGTAGACGTAGCCATAGATAGTTATTGTTTGCTAATAAAATGTCACTGTTTCCCCAACTCTAGAATGTGCATGCTGATGTCTTACCAATGGTTTACCTACTTGTCTGCAGCAAAACTGAGAAAACTATATAGGTTGAACCTCTCTAGTTCATTATACTTGGGACCTGACTGATGTCAAACAAGAGAATTTCAAACCCACGGGAGGTCAATATTTTCTAGCACATTACCAACAATTCTGCTGCTTGCTGGGCTCTTAAAAGATATTTAAGGGTAAATTACAACTAAATAGCAGCACAGAACACTGAGAACCAGGATTGGTGTGTGGAAACAAACTTCCTGGGACCATGGGTAACTTGGCTACACTAATTCTTGGTTGTCCAGCTAACTAAAGTCATGCTGGATTATGGATGTTGCTGGATGAGAGAGTTCCAGATTAAAGAAGTTCAAACTATACTGCCTGCCCTCACAGAGTAGAAAGAAGATACAACGGTTGGTCTTGGAGAGTTTTCTTTCTGCTCTCTCCAATTCACTAAAACAATAAATACTTCAGTAAGGAAAACTAAATTATTTAAACTTCTCAATTGCAAGATATCAGGACAATCTCTAGACTCTGATCATATTCTGTAACTCCACAGAGCCCTATTCTTCTGCCACAGGATATGAGTGACTCATTGCAGTGGAAGAATGGAGCAAAATCCTAAAATGATCAAAGAGGCTATTGCCCACTGAAGCCATGATGTCTATAAGACATCAGAGATAATGTTGGCTTGAAGGACACAAGAGTTGCAGGTAGCTGACACTTAGCATTGTATGTTTGCAATTATCAGCGAATGTATATAAAATGTGTATATATTTGACTCTATCACCATATCTCAGCCTTTTGTAAGTTACTTAGAATTTGTAAGCCATTTCGGGCAGAGGGTGTGCATTTGTAAAATACCTAACATGATGGTTTTCTGGACACAACCATCATATAAACATTAAAAAATAACTATAACAATAACAAATAAAGCAGTCCCTGTGGAGAACTTATACAATAGAGAAAAGAAGACATCACAATCTTCTAAGTATCTCAAATAGCATTTTGCTTTTTATTGAGGACATTGATGAATTACATATGAAAATAGGGCTAAATAATTTTTTAAAAATTTGGTCTATCAGCTTTTCACCAAATACTGGTAAAAACTTACCAGTTAGCATAATTCCCATCTACTCAGTGGACTTGCTATCTGGGAGCAGACTTTTACCTCCCTTCTCCTAGTGCAGGGTGTCCAACCCAGAGCCTGCAAGCCATACACAACCCATAAGAGTAATTTGAAAGGCCATGGCCAGCTTCAACACAACATGCTAACAGCTGATTTGTTACCATTTTGTCATGTTTATGTCATTTAACATTACATAATTCTATAAATAGACAATACTATACACAGAAATACCCTGTCTAAATACATGACACAAGCTGAAGTTCAAATATAAATTAATACAGGTGACTTTAAATCTTATTCAAATACGGAGAATTTGTTTGGCTCACACCGGGTTGCGTTTAGCTTTATGCAACCCGTCTGTGTAATAAGATTCAGCCTTCACTATGTGAGTCAAAACGAAGCTTTATTCCAGCCAGTGAAGTAAGTGTTCTCATCTGGAAGTCATTTCCATTTCCTACATATGTTGTTTTACCCAATGTCTTCATTCATAGTACAAAGATCAGATATTTTGATTCACTGTGGCAGAGGATAACAAGATGGAGATACAGAAGTGTTTTGGTCTTCAAGGAACAGAAGTTTAATCTGAAAAGCTCCATCTTCAAGAAGCCACTGTACCAGTGCTACAGCAGTTCCAATACAGGTTGAACCTCTCTAGTTCAGCACCATAGGGACCTGAGCGGTGCCAAATGAGATAATTTGCTGAACCACAGGAGGTCAATATTGTCTAGCAGGATTACGAACACTTCCACTGCTTGCAGGGCTCTTAGAAGACATTTTGAGGTAAATTGCAGATAAATAACAGCACAGAACACTGGCAGCCAGGGCAAGTGGCTGTAAACAAACTTTATGGGACCACAGGAAACTTGACCACGCCCATAATAAGAAGACATCCATCTACCCAGTATTTTGTCAGACCATGGATATTGCTGGTAGAGAGATTCATCCTGTACATGTTCTTTTAACAAATACCCCTGCGAGATAGATAGGATGTCTCACTGAGTTGTACTATGTATAGACCTTTTGCCCCATCTTCCATCATCGCCTCTCATAATACAACTTTTTTCAGGACATATGGGGAAAGGTACCCACATGTCTATGGACGTTAACTGGATTTTCAAATCCTGGATACTCCCATGACAAGGTCCCCTTTGCTGCTTAACTCTGATGAGATCTTTAACATATGCCTTGCTAAGCTGATATTGGTTCATTGTGTGCTATGCAAATGTAGACGTGAAAGTCTTCTGTTCTTATGAATTAGCTAGCTGATCTTTACTGCAAATCACAGTTGCTTTTATTAGCGTTGATTGTAACTACCTTGTGTAAAAAAACTGTTGTCAGTCCAGGGGAGATTAGCTTTCTCCTGTTGAATATCTGAGATCCTTTCTCTAATTAATCTAATTTGCTTTTCCACATTTTGTTTACTTCTGAAATCATTTCATAGTTTAGTGAGCTTACAATTCAAATATTAAGAAGTTGTGAGGATTAATTTTATAGGTATTCAGAATAACATTTTCCCTTTGCCTCCTACCATTCTGCAATGAGCCTTTCTGTGACTATGTTATATTTACATGTAAAAGCATTCTGCAAGTATTTAACCTAAAGTTAATGTTAATTTGTTATAGAAGGTAATATTTCATATGAAGTTTGGTCTGTCTACACCAATTAGCCACATATTAATCACTCTCACAACCACCTTAAAATTACCCAGGACGAGATTTTTTTCATTAAAAATAATGAATATTCTGAAGCGAAGCAGAAATGCAAAGCACATTCTTGAAGTGAATAATTCAGAAATGCATTCTGGTTTAAATTGGCATTTTAAATGTCATTTCAATCACCTTATATGTAATTTTAAATGCCTCCTCCTTCTTGAATTCGCTATTTACAAGAGCCCTGTCAATTACAACTTATGCTGCAGGGTAGGCTATTTTACTAGTGTCAGGCTGTTGTAATTTCCTCTGTCCACATTTTCCATCCCCTGCAGTGAGCAAAGTTTTTAGAAATACCAATATGCACACATATTCACAGTTGCCAGGACATCTTTCCCATTGCTTTGCTATGGTACGTGAGTGTGAGCGAGAGCAATGGGGGTGATTGGGCCATTCTTCACCTCTCCATCTTCTAAGAGTCTCAGGTTCCATATTAAATTATAGAGAATAACCTATAATACATGTTCAGTCAACTACTACCTAGGGCTCCAGCTACTAATGGCACAGACTTATTTGTGGAGGTTTTCATGCAGCTTGCTTCAAAGGGCCTCAGCAATACACCACTTTTGAGCAAATTACAGCAAGCAATATTGCTCGCCAAAGGGGTTCTTGCCATTGAACAGATTATTTAGCCTTATTTGGCTGGAGAAGAGCAAATTACAAAAGACGAGAGGGCAAGGCAGCAATTTGTGAACCACAGGAAAAAGGTGGGCAGTAACTTAAATTAGCAATTTACACTCCTTCATCAGTACAAAGCCTTAGTGGACTCATAAGGCTTCCTACCAGCATACCCTGTTCTTGATCTATTCCTGTCATGCATGAAATATGAGAAAGCTGTTTCTGAAGAAAGAGGAATGGGGAATCTACTCAACCCAATTCCTCATTTTGTTCTCATTGAGCCAGCCATCTAATGTTAAACATTGTGTTTGAGCTGCTGGGTCCTCCTGCTAATCTATACAAGGTGGCCACATCCTAGCAGTGGCCTCCCACCATCCTATCTCAGAGAAAAGGAAGAAAACTCCCACCAGCTGTTGAAGCCTGTCCTCAGATATCCACAGAGTGCCTGATTCAGCCTTAAACTATTCCAACTGCTCTCCCAAGCCATCCTCATCTCTTCTTCATGTAACTACCTTAAGTTTTATATGAGGATTGGGCCATATGTCCTCTGCCCCTTTCTTCCCATTATATTTTCTGGAATATCTAAAAGCCCTCCATACATTTCCTTGTCTGAATCTTTTAAGCAGCACCTGGTTTCAGACAAGTATGAATGTTTCCCAGTTGCATTCTGTGGTGTCTCAGGGTTCACAGATGAAGTTTTAACTTTCAATAAGACTATTTATTTTTCATCCTCTGTCTGCTACAGGAAAGGGATGTGAAGCAGGAAGGATATGTTCTACTCTACAGATCATTCTCCATGATTTTTGGTGGGGAAAAAGGATCTGCTTTGATTTTTCCGTCAGAGAAACCATATCTAGAAGTGAATCCTTTCCCTGCAGAGATCTGGCTGCCTGACAAGATATTGCCAGTGATGCATGAGTTTTAGATGCCTCACTATGGCCTTTCTAAACATGGGAGGTATAGCATGGTAAAGTGATGGAAAAAGAACTAGGGGGTTTGGGGAGGAAGGCTTTGAGAGTAATTATAGATGATAGAACTAACATCTGTTGAGAAGGAGTAAGAGAAAAGATCTCTCAGTAATCAACAGGAAGGGGAGCTAGAGAAGATAACTGCCCAAGTCTTCTATTTTATTTCTTATTTTGCTTCTGAGATCACAAATTCTGGAGCAGGCTGAAAATTTGTTCAGATTGACTCTGGTCACGTTCTACCCGCCTTGATAATGACCATAGTCAGACAATAAAGATGGGCACAAATCCAAATATTTCCCAAATATTAAAAAGCCATCTCCCTCCAACACAAGTAACTCCCAAAGTTGAATACCAGATTGAATATTTTTCTCCCTTGGCTACATTTACGGATTTTATTTTTTATAAATAAACCTCAAAAAGTGGGACTAATAAGGTAGTCAGATATTATGTTAATGCACATAGGGACTTGAAATCTTATATTGGCTCCTCCCTCATAATGTATCCACCAGGGGCTGAGACTAGCACAGGCATAATCAGCAGGGGCAGAGGGCATACAGTTAATTCCTGGGTCTTCTGTTATGGGCTTATCAAATTTTTATTAATTGAGCTCTGAAAATAGCTCAGTTTAAAGTCCAACTCAGCAATCCTAGCTGGATGATTGCTCTGTTAACAGATGACAGGTATTCAGGGAGATGAAGTTACACGAAGGGGAAAATGTAGACCCTTGCTATAGACACATATTCAATCTAGAAACACTGACTTATAGCTTGTGATTTAAAAGATCTCCCTGCCAATGGAAGATTGCATCAAATTATGTATTTTTTCGAGTGCCTCTGAAAAGCAGAGAAAATCCAACTTTATTAGTTATTATTTTTTTATTAGTAGTAGTATTAGATCAAATCCCAAGGTCCTTGCTCATTTTTCATGTACAAACAACTATACGAATGTTAATTAAATAAACAACTGTGCCTTCAGTCAGATAATTTAGGTAATAACATCTCTCACCTGCACACAGAATTTAACACATATATGTAAAGTCTACCAATTGCATAAAGAAATGTTAGACCTAGAGCCAACAAAGTACTTAAGCATATGTTTAACTCTAACCATTAAAGGAGTCCCATTAGTTTATAAAATGTGCATGCATGCTCAGATATTTGACAGCACAACACAGATCACAGAAAAATGTAGGCCACCTCTGAAATCAGATGTTAAAATACAGTTGATTAAACCAGTTATAAGTGAGATGGAACCACTCAAGGGACCTACAAAAATAGTCTGCCAACATATGCTGTCTGCTAATGAACGTGGAGCTGAACTGTATTCAACTCATTTGGAGATACTTTTTTAGTATTTCATTATAACAAGGTGTTTGTTGCCTGTTAAAGAGCCTTTCTTGAAAGGCTGATAATGGAATTCTGCTGGAACTGAAATGCTTGCATAGAAATTTCAGTTCAATAAAGACTCTTGAAAACTGTTTACCTACATCTACACTGGAGAGTTTTGTCGACAAAGCACTAAAAATGAGTTCTCTTGACATACTGTCCACAGAACTCAGTACTTTTGTTGACAGTCTTCTGCCTCTCCGACATGAAGCAGAACACTTTTCTCAACAGAATCTGTTGACAAAAAGGCTGTATGGACACTCCAGGGGCGGGGGCAGCCTCTGTCGACAGATAGGGCTTCTGGGTCACGGGGCAGCCCTGTCTGTTGGGCTTCTGGCTGGCCATTCTCTTGAAAAAGCAGCCAGGCAGTCCGGCCACTCTGTCGACAGAGTGGATCAACAGAGTAATCCACTTTCATGTGTGGCCAAAATCTGACAACGGAAGATATCTTCTGACAGTAACTTCTGTCAACAGATCACTGTAGTGTAGACATTTCCTTTGTGTGCTTGAAGATAGAAAAATAGCCCCACTCGTTCCTGCCTGGTGGGATGTGGGAAACCCAGGCTGAAACCCTTGCTTTGTCTTGTTCAAGGCAGTGCTTTAAATCTCAGCTCACATCCAGCAGAGCAGTGATTTGACCCTAGGTCCCGAACATTCTTGGCGACTCTCACAGACATATCAGCATCTCTTCCCAAACCAAGATCAGGTCATCCATTTGGAAAGAGGCATTTTACCACAATCCCACTTAAAAATACATTCAAAAGGCTCTGTTTCCATTCAAACAGGAAGCAAAAATAAATTCTGAAATCTAATCAAACTTGCTGTGAAATAGAATTGTTGTTCCACAGTCATGACTCATTCACTGAACAATATTCCCTATGTAAGACAATAAACATGCAGAACAAAGGGCAAGCACTCACATATCCATTACAATGTTTCCATAAAGGAATGGAATCATAATATAATAATGCAGGCAGAGTGGTCTAGTGTTGGGTGGGGAGCCAAGCCCACTAAGTCTATCAGGGAACTTGTGAAGGGAGGATGTCTAATGGCAATCATGGGGAGTATGACTGAGGTGTACATATTTAAGGATGTGGAGTACAGACTCATACTTCCACTGTGACATGTTTAAATTTCCTCTGAGGCTCCATCTTTCCTGTCCAATCAGACTCTATATTTTATCAGTATAGCTTGTGCCACCTTTTCCCCAGCTCTTGTCCCTGTCGTCCCCTACCCTTACTCCTGAGCATCATTCCCCTTTGCATTTGCATCATAAAGCTTCTTTCTTCCACTTCCTGCTGCCTAGGTTGCATCATGAATGTCATCAAGAAAACAGGACCGACAGCTATGGTGCCCAGTATCACAGTAGTACCCCTCACAGCCAGGAGGAACAATCTCAACATAGACCCATGATGTTCCGATTTGGAGTGTTCCAAGTTGCTCTGTGGTGGATTTGGAACTGACTTGAGTAAATCAAAACTAGAGCAAATAATTTGTAGATTTGCTGAATACATAAAAAAACAACCAAACAAAAGAAGTCAGTTTAGAAAAAGACCACTTATCAGTCTAACAGCTGTACAGCAGTAAGAACACAGGAGAAAAGAAAATTAAAAATAGGCAGGTTTTTTTTTCCATTAGTATGAAAAAAGCACAATGGGGATAAAATTGCCATCCTATCAAGTATGAATTGCATTAAAGTTCTTTCCTCGGGAGAACTGATTAAATCATTGTAAATAACCACTCTAAAATAGTTGTCAAACAAATCACCACAGGAAATGAATTATAAAAATTAATCAAACCTATTAAAAATTAATAAATAGGCAATTGTTAAAAGGTCAGATATGTCACCATTATTCATGTGGGCATGATCTTATTTGGCAAGTAATCCCATTGAAAGTACTGAGCTGTGTGCAAAGAACAATCCTGCTTAGCTTGAATAATACTGGTCCAATTTGCTCCCAAATTTGTAACCTAGTCTCAGATAACCTAATGTCATTGTGGAAATGTTTTCAACTCTCTCAAATAACAAATATCTACTCTCTCATCCAGAACGTTGTCTTTTATACAAAGGAAATATTTGATCTTATCATTAGATACCCAAAGCTTAAAATTACCTGATTTGATTTATAGAAATTTTATTATTGCTTTACTGATGGTTAACAAAATAGTCTCACATCTACCACATCATGCCCTATTAACAAGCATCAACAAAATAGAAATGGAAAGAAAAAGTGCCAGTAAAAGAAAAACAGCCCCAAGTGCATGTTTTACCAACTAAATATGTTTCCCCTCTCTGATTAAAATCCTGATTCAGGAATGACCTTGTGCTTCAAGTAAATCCATCTCATTCAAAAGGATATAAACATCTGCTTAATATTTTAAGTGCATGTACGAAAGCGGCCTTTAACGGGAATGCTTGCATGAACAGGTGATATAGAGAGCACATAGTATATTATTGTAGGCCCTCTGTACTGTGACCAATCTATTGTGGTACCTACAAGTATTTGGAAAGCATAATATGAGGGTAAAAAAGCATATTGGATCTCCTGCTTCTCTCGCCACATACAAAACCTATGACAACAAACTTCATAAACTTTGATGTTTTTAGAATTATAGCTGTAATTTGGGGGATGTCACCATTGTTTTGGTTAATGAGAAACAGAGTTAGTTTATTTGGTGATGTTTCTGGGCATAATATAAAAGCATAGATTCTCTCTGATACAGAATTAGGGATATCTATATTTAACCAGGATGTTAAGGAAACAGAAATGGGTCCAAAAATATATGTTACACTCCCCATCTTCTCTCTCTAATATCCAGGAACCAACAAGGCTCTGACAATACTACCAACAAAGAAAACCAGGGAATCAAGCAGATCAGTTGTCATATAATGGCCCTTTTGTAAGAGATATTTATCATCACATGCCATTGGAGCTTTTTCTACTTCTGTTTGAGGAACACCCAGCATCTATATATGTAGTTGAATCTGTTATTTGTTTAAAGAGTGTCTAAACAGGTATCAATAACAGCCATTGTCAGTCATTTCCATGGCATGCGGCAATAAAATGTATGATGAATACAGGCTTCAGTTTCAATAAAATTGGCATTTTTCCCATTCTCTGACTCCATTATGCCATCACCTTAATTGATAAATGTCCTTCAAACAAACAAACAAACAAAGGCATTGGAACAGAGATCTAAACCAAACCTAAAGCACCCAGATAATCCAGGCTCTTTGTAATCAACTCACATTGAAGAGAATTGTGCCACAGCCTATGAGCAATTCATAGAGCAACAGAAGGTGCAGCAGATGCAATGGAAGAAAAAATGAGCAGGTGTCTGGCACTGGGAAAAGAAGGACCTGGTTTTCCCCTCTGTCTGGTGTCTAGAAGAGATAATGGCAACACACATCCATGCCAAAAGCATGGTTTACATAGTGTGTGCATACCCACCTGCTCCTTCTGAAAATGAGCCTTATGAACTAATCTTATTGAAAAGAACAGAGGACAGAGAAAAAAAGCAACTGATGTGCCTTTTCCCCCCCATTTTGACTGTTAAACTGAGACAAAACTGCAGAAAATTCACAAAATCCATGAGGAACTACTGTTATCTTACAGTTAAATTAAAGCAGTGTGGAACTTCAGGTTTACTGTCTTGTAATGTTTATCTTGTGTGCTAGTGTCTCTTTATTGTCATATGCTTCTAACCTATGGAGAAAGTGTTAGCATAGCTAATGCAAAAAATAAGTCCAAAGAAACAATTTGTATCTAATGAGTGAGATCTCTGGATGTGTGCTATACAAACTGATGAACAATTCTGGGCGGGAAATGTTTCTCTCATTCTGGAAAAAAATTGAATTAAAAAAGAAATTGGCACCTCCCATCAGGACAAAATATCCAAATTAGAAAATTTGTGAACCTAAAAATTTAAGCTCAGAGTAACGAAAAAATTTTATTTTTAACATTTTTGAAATATTTCATTTTTTTTACATTTTATTCTTTATCATAATTATCTTACAATGGAAATGAAAAGCCACTTCATAAATTAAGGAGTTTTTAATTTAAACAGGAAGTCTAAAGTATCAAAACTTTTTTTTCAAATATTTTTGAACTGAGAATTTCATTTAAAGTAATTGTGATTTCAGTGGATTGCTATTTCAAGATGAAAAAATACTGCGAAAAATCTTGATTAAGAAAGCATATTGCTTCTTGTACGGTTTTTACTGAGTTAAGCTGCATATTCAGTTGGTTTATCATATTCCTACAATAATCTTTCTGCTTAAATTATTTGTTGGCATGCTTCAATTTCTAGAAAATGTTTCATTAAACAAGGTGAATACTTTGACAATACAGTCTATGGTTACACTACAGAGGTTTGTCGATAAAACTCATGGAGCACGAATACAAAAAATTGATTTGATTACAGTGTGTCAACAAAACTCAACACTTTCACCAGCAGCATTCTTCCTCAAAACTTTGAGGCATAACACTGCTGTCCACAGATTTTTGTTGACAGAACAGCTGTGTAAACACCCCCAGTGGCCTCTCTTGACGGAGAGGGTATCCAGAACAACGGGGAGCCCTGTCTGATGTGCTTCTGGGTACCTGTTTTGTCAAGAGAGCAGCCAGGCAGTCAGGCTGCTCTGTTGCCAGAGTGGAGCACTCCCCAGATTTGCTTTTGGACATATATGCTATCTGTTGACAGAGGTTTTGTCGGGAAAACTCTCCTGACATTGACTTCTATCAACACATAGTTGTAGTATAAACAGACCCTAGAGGTTTAACCAAAGTCAGAGTTTTATTAATATTGCCTACAATACACATTTTATTTTATGTTGATTTTCAAAATTTATAATCTTCTATTGTAGTTGATGTTTTATATTTTTAAATTAAACTTGTTAAAATACCGTGAAAAATGTGTTGAAGTTTTTCATTTTCACTGAGATTTCAAATTTCAGTTAAAAATTGTGTTGAAATCCATAATGTAGACAAATGTCATCCAGCGTGATGTTTACACCAAAAGCCTTCACATGCTGTACAGTAAACGTATATAAATGCATTCATTATTAACAATACTAGGAAATACTACAGGTTGAACCTTTCTAATCCAGCACCTTTGGGACCTGACCAGTGCTGAATGGGACCACAAGAACCTTGGCCACATCCATGATAAGTGGACATCTGACTAACTACAATTATGCTGGACCATGGAAGTTTCCAGACCAGAGAGTGACAGACTAGAGAGGTTCAACCTGTAGTAAACACTGTATACTGAATCCTAACACTAGATTCTACTTATCATATTCATTCAAGTAATTCCAATTACTTCCCTGAGACTACTTCTGCAGGTAAATTGAGCAAGACATAGCCTACCATATTTGCAGTTAACATGGTATAATTGAAAGTGTTATACCCATGAAGAAACTTCTTGTTCATGAATGGAGGAACGCAGTTACCTTAAGAGTCAGTATATTTCCATTATTTCACCTTACTCTGTCAGTTAGACTTAGTAGTTTTGCTCACCAACCATTTCACATATAACTGCATACTGACAGGCTGCAGCTGCTTTGGTGATACTTAAATGGTAGGGAAAAAAATGATTGTAAGTATGGTAAGAATTTATGGATTAAATTTTCTCTCTTAGACTAGTATAAATCTGACAATTCTATGTTGCTAGATTTTCAGTAATCTCCTGTGGATCTTTCTTTTTCCAAGATACAACCACTTTGACTTGGCATTAAGTGCAAATCCACTGTGACTGCACCAATTTTTCAAGGTATTGAAGAGTATGGTGATTAATTCAAATGTGACCACCAATTGTACGATATCATCTGCAGAAACTAAAGGAGCTTAACCGTAGGTGATCCGATGTCATGTCCTAAAAATGTCTAATATTCTTAATGTCCAGCTTAAGAACATGATGCAAATTCCATGTGATCTTCACTAACACCAAACTTTGACTTTAACAATTTGCTTAATTTTCCACCAATTCTTATGATGACAAAGGGATCTTCAATTTAACTTATATGACTGAAGTTATTTTACCCGGAATGCCACATAATTTTGCTTCTCTTAGGCAATTTGACCACCCTGACAGTTAGGAACTTTTTCTTAACGTCCAACCCAAACCTCCCTTGCTCCCTTGTCGCAGTTTAATGTTTAAATCAAGTTTAAATGTGATGGTCTGGCATATAGTAGTCCCTGGAGACACATGGGGGGTGGCTTGGGTGGTGGGTTGAGGCCATGTGAAGGAGGCAAGGGAGTTAAGACTGTAGTGGGTTAGGGCTGCAGGGGCACTGGGGGTGTAGTTGAGCCAGGGAGTGCGGGGGGGTGGAGCTGGGGCATGTGGAGTGGTAAAGCTGGAGATGCATAGGGATGGTGAATCCATAGGAGCATGGGGTGATGAAGAAGCTGGGGACACACGGGGGTGGTGAAGTTGAGAAGCACGGGGTGGTGGAGAAGCTGCAGGAACATGGGATGGTGAGCCACAGCTGGGCACGGGGGTGGTAAGCTGTGACATTGTGGGGTAGAGTGTTGAACTAGGGTGTGGGGTTAAGGTGACGCCCATTACTCTGGGACATTTGGCAATCTGGCACCTGTCCAGTGCCAGATTACAGGAATTTTACTGTGTAATGCCTTTGTGCAGCCAATCAAAACAGTAAACATTTTAAATTCCCATTCTCTCTTCTTTCCAATGAACTGTTGGAGCATGAGTATCTTAGATGCCTTTATACAAATGCAAGAAGTATGGGTAATAAGCAGGAAGAACTTGAAATCCTAATAAAACAAACCCAACTATGACATAATTGATATCACAGAAACTTTGTGGGATAATACACATGATTGGAATATTGGTATAGAAGGGTACCACTTACTCAGGAAGGAGAGGCAGAGTAAACAGGGAGGAGGCGTTGCCTTATATATAAAAAATGTGCACACCTGGACTGAGGTGGATATGGATGTAGGAGACAGACATGTTGAGAGTCTCTGGGTTAGGTTGAAAGGGGTAAAAACCAAGGGTGATGTCATGATAGGGGTCTACTACAGACCACCACCTACCTAAGTAGAAGAGGTGGGTGAGGCTTTTTCTAAACTATTAGCAAAATTATCCAAAACACAGGATTTGGTGGTGATGGGGGACTTCAAGTATCCAGACATATGTTGAGAAACTAACACAGTGAGGCACAGACTACCTAGAAAGTTCTTGGACTGCATGAATAACAAGCTTTTATTTCAGAAGGTAGAAAACCTACTGTGGGGAAGCAGTTCTAGATTTGATTTTAACAAATAGGCAGGAATTCTTTGAGAATTTTAAAGTGGAAGGTAGCCTGGGAGAAAGTGACCATGAAATCATAGAGTTCATGATTCTAAGAAACAGTGAAAGGGAGAACAGCAAAATAGAGACAAAGGATTTCAGCAAAGCAAATTTTGGTCAAATCAGAGAGCTGGTAGGTAAGGTCCCATGGGAAGCAAGTTTAAGAGAAAAAAACTACTGAAGAGAGTTGGCAGTTATTCAAAGGAACATTATTAAGGGTCCAAAAGCAAGCTATACCATTACATAAGAAAGATAGGAAGTATGCTAAAAGACCAACTTGGCTTAGCCAGGAGATCATGCATGATCTCAAGATCAAAAAGGAGTCATAAAATAGTGGAAATTAGGAGAAATTACAAAAGATGAATATAAGAAAACAATACATGTATGCAGGGGGAAGACTAGAAAGGCCAAGGCACAAAATGGACTCAAACTACCTAAAGAGATAACGGGTAACAAGAAGTCATTCTATAAATATATTAGAAGCAAGAGGAAGACCAAAGATAGGGAGACCCACTGATCAGTGAGGAGAGAGAAACAGTATTAAGAAACTTGGAAATGGCACAGATGCCTAATGACTTATTTGTTTCAGTCTTCACCAAGAAGGCTGATGCAGAAATGCCTAACATTATGCATACTAGTCAGAAGTGGGTAAATTTAGAGGATAAAATAAAATAGAACAATTTAAAATTCACTTAGAAAAATTAGATGTCTGCAAGTCATCAGAGCCTGATGAAATGCATCCTAGAACACTTAAGGAGCTGATAAACAAGGTTTCTGAGCCTTTTAGCAGTCATCTTTGAAAAGTCCTGGAAGTCAAAAGAGATTCCAGAAGACTGGAAAAGGATAAATATGGTTCCCATCTATAAAAAAGGAAAAAAGAACAACCCAGGAAACTAAAGACCAATCAGTTTAGCTTCCGTGCTGGGAAAGATAATGGAGCAAATAATTAAGAAATTCATCTGCAAACATCTAGAAGAAAATAAGGTGATAGATAACAGCCAGCATGGATTTGTAAAGAACAAATCATGTCAAATTAATTTGATAGCTTTTTTGACAGGATTACAAGTCTTGTGGATAAGGGAGAAGCAGTGGATGTAGTATACCTAGACTTTAGTAAGGCATTTGACACAGTCTTGCCCTGATCTTCTTATCAATAAACTGAGCAAATATAACTTAGATGGGGCCACTATAAGGTGGGTGCATAACTGGCTAGATAGCCATTCTCAGAGAGTAGTTATTAATGGTTTACAGTCATGCTGGAAGGGCATAACAAGTGGGGTTCATCAGGGATCTCTTTTGGGGATGGTTCTATTCAATATTTTGATATTGATATAGATATTGGCATAAAGAGTACGCTTATTAAGTTTGCAGATGATACCAGGCTGTGAGAGTTGCAACTGCAGTGAAGGAAAGGTTCATAATTCAAAATAATCAGAACAAACTGGAGAAATGGTCTGAGGTAAAGAAGATAAAGTTTAATAAGGACAAACGCAAAGTACTTCACTTGGGAACACACAATCAGCTTCATACATATAGAATGGGAAGCAGCTGTCTGGGAAGGAGTACTGCAGAAAGGGATTTAGGGCTCATAGCAGACCACAAGCTAAATATAAGTCAACAGTGTGATGCTGTTGCAAAAAAAGCAAACATGATTCTGGGCTGCATTAACAGGAGTGTTGAGAGCAAGACACAAGAAGTCATTCCTCCACTCTACTCAGCGCTCATTAGACCTCAGTTGGAGTATTGTGTCCAGTTCTGGGCACCACATTTCAAGAAAGATGTGGAGAAATTGGAGAAGGTCCAGAGAAAAGCAACAAGAATGATTAAAGGTGTGCTATGAGGGAAGACTGAAAGAACTGGGCTTGTTTAGTTCAGAAAAGAGAAGAATTAGAGGGGACATGATAGTGGTTTTCAAGTACCTCAAAAAGGGCTACAAGGAAGAGGGAGAAAAATTATTCTCCTTGGCCTCTGAGGATAGGTCAAGGAGCAATGTGTTTAAACCACAGCCAGGGAAGTTTAGATTAGACATTAGGAAAAACTTCTTAACTGTCAGGGTGGTTAAACACCGGAATAAGTTACCTAGGGAGGTTGTGAAATCTCCACCGCTGGAGAAGTTTAAGAGCAGGTAGATAGACACTGATCGGAGGTGGTCTAGATGGTGTTTGGTTCTGCCAAAAGGGCAGGGACCTGAATTTAATGACCCCTCAAGGTCTCTTCCAGTTCTAGTGTTCTATGATTCTATGAGTTTGTGACCTAGGCAACTTAAGACTGTTCTTCATCTAAAACTTCCTCTAAAACTGGCCCCAATTTGCTGCCAAAAAGGTTAGGGGACTGGACTCACTGACCTTCCAGCTCTATGAAATGTGTATCTCTCTCTCTCTCTCTCTCTCTCTATATATATATATATATATATGTATATACTGCATATTCATAAACTTTACTGTGTGGTCAGGATGTAGCTTTATTAAAGGAAACAGAAAACAACGGGTTGGAAGCAGTAGAGAAGATGGTTTGAAAGATAACAGGTGAGAAGCAGAATGATTTTTAAGACAAATAAGGAAGTTAGAAAGAGACCAGGATGTGAAATCCAGGTATGGAATTGACTACAATTGAAAAGATTATAGTGTTGGGGGATAGAGGATAGGATGCTAAAGAAAATAAAGCAAACTACTATTATTAAGCAAATTACTTACTTGATGGAAGAACATTATATACAGGCACATAAATGAGCTGGAGGAACAAGCCATATACAAGAATTAATAGTCATGCTGTACTGATTCTTGTCATTGCAAAGATGCTCTGGGATGGAAAAAAAAATCCAAAAAACCAAAAAGCAGACATAAGACAAGGTACCTTGACCTTCATGTGACAAATAAACTTGACGATGTCCTGAAACAGAGAAAACATATCTGTACTAGTTTCATGCTATATCTTTTATGATTTTGTCACATATAACACACAGACACAGATCCATAAATATATGTAAGTAAATATATAAATCTGTGTATTTCCCTATATGTAGAACACTATTCTCTCCCTTACCTATGAGTTTGAGAATGCAAGAGGACTTTCCATTGAAGTGAAGTAATATAAGGTATAGCAAAGAAGACTGCTGTCTGAGAATTCCTGCTCAGTGTAGATTAATGTATTTCTCATTATATTTAATAAAAATAATAAAAACGCTAATACAGAAAAAGTTCTAGACATTGCAAGTAGCTAACAATCTGGAAAAAAACTTTGACAAGAATGATCTGACTTTAACTCAAAAATCATATAGTTTTATTCTGTAAACTTGTTATTTTATGCAAAATAGAATAACCAAAGCAAATGTAACTGGGTATGTTACCCTAAAAGAAGCTTGAGAGTAGGTGGTATAGAACTATGCATAGGTACCTATGGATTTCTTTCAAATGCTTCATATGCCTGTGAGAATTCTAACTAGCTAGACAGTTTTATACTTATACACTCTTTCTTAAGCTATTAGGCCTTTCTAAAAAGTAGCAAAACTAGGCTTGCACTTTTAGAAAGAAAGAGCAATTTGGCTACAGTTACTCTACATCATCCTGTCAACAGAAGCCACTGTCGGAAGAGATTTCCCAAGAAAACTTCTGTTGACAGAGTGCAGCTACACACAAAAACAAAATGGAAGAGTGCTCAGCTCTGTTGACATTGCAGCGAGACTGCCAGGGTGCTCTTTTGACAAAATAGGTATGTGGAAACTCAGCAGACAGGGCTGCCCATTGTAGTGGATGCCCTGTCAGTTGAGAGAGGGCCCCCGGGGGGCTTGCGTCTACACAGGCAACCTCTGTCAACAGAACACTCTGAGCGTCTACACAGCTAAAGCGGTCTGTTGACAGTTTCTCAACAAAACACAGTACTTCTGTTGGCAGCATTATACCTCTCCCCAATCAGGTATGGACAGTGTTTTGTCATCAGAGTGCCTGTATAGACAATTCTGTCAACAGAACGTGTCCTCCATGGTGGCTGGCAGCCAGAGCCAGGAGATGCCCTCTCCACAGACAGTCGGGCTCAACGGTTACTGCTTCCGCCTGCCCTTAAAACAATAGGCCTCCAAGAATCCCTGTGTAGGAAGCAGGGGGATTGGTTGTATGTGGGCAGCACATACTCAGTCCCACACACCAGCAGCCACTTCCCAGCCACTGCAAACGTGGCACATGCTGCCTGGAACCACCCTGGACCTTCCCAGGAGCCCTGCAAACAATCCCAGAAACCCACCAGTGGGACCCGCAAGCGGGCACCATCCAAGTCCAGCACCGAGGTCCGGGACTTGCTAGCTCTGTGAGCCACAGAGCTGCTTATCCTGGACTGCAAGAGCCTAGTGCTGGAATGCCCCCAACTACAGACATATAGACAGAGCCCTGTCATAACATGGGCACCCAGCACATACTGTCCAACAGGTGCACGCAGAATCAAGGAGCTGCCCCAGGGCTACATGAGGGCCAGGGATTCCCAGCACCTTTTGGGAGCAGGGGTGCCCCCTGCCCCCACTACAATTCCCTGCATCTCATGCTGGGGAGCAATGATGGGGTGCCAGGCCAGGAGATGGTGGACACAAGCAAGGAGGTCCCCACCAATGATGCCATCACCTCAAACCCAAGATTGTCTCCAGAGCCACAGAATGCCCTGATCTCTAACCATGACTCCAGACAGGGCACGATGACCATCACCCTGGCTCCTCCAGCTCCACAGCATCGGCATGGGTGTCCCTGGACCTGTTCCTGGCACACTCCAGTGAGCCCCCTGTGTGGAGCATACACCCTTTGGGGGGGGAGCCAGGGTGAGCTATGGTCCCTGACAGAATAGCCCTGCCAGGCACCCATGTCCTGGTCCTGGCACCTATACCGTATACCCACCCAGACACCATAAGCAGCCCCTGGACATGGCTGCTAAGCCACCCGCAGCCCCACAAGAAGCTGCCCAACCCTCAGGACATTGGAAGAGGCAGCCTCTTACCCCGCCATGCCTGAGAAAACACCAGCCACCAGGACAATGGTCCCAACTTGCACACCCCACCTCTTCACTTGGCTCCCTGCTATCAGGCATGACCACAGGCAACAGCCAGGACCCATCCCTCTGGACAGCACTATGAGCTGCATGCGTGAGGGGAGAGCACAGGGGAGGCCCCAGCTGCACCTGGCATGCCCGTTGCCCACAGGTGGAATCTGCTATTTGGCCACTCCCCCCACTGCAGAGCACTAGCCCTGGGGCTGACCCTAAAGGAGGCAGTGGTCCATTCAGTGCCCATGACATCACAGTGTCCCCATCCAACATGGCCCACCATCCAGGGGGCATGGGTGCACACTCCCCGAATGGACCCATTCTATGGCCTGGCAGGGGGAGATTGCCGCTCGGGGTGGGGGTTAGTCACAGGGTCTGTACAGCAGTACGGCCCCAGTGTTCCCTCCCTTCCCACCTTACAGCTGCTCCATCTGCCCAGACAGGCAGCCCTGGTGAGGAGTCTGAGCCAGTGGGACCAGGATGAGCATCACCCAGGGAGGACACATCACTGCCCCAGTGTGCACCGGTGGCCCAAGGGTCTGTCTCCTCCCAACAGATCATGGCTACCAGGCATTGGCAGCTGCTGTTCAGGAGCAGAATATTATTGCCCGGGTGTGGCTGCAAGTGGATCAGCAGTGGCTGCAGGCAGAGCAGGAACAACTGCAGGCCCGGGTGCAATCCTCAGAACATGGTTGGCCCAGGTGGACTGTGTCCTGGACCCGGTCAAGGCCTAGCTGCCCTGGGGTCCATCGTCCTGGGGCCAAGTCACCCCCCACAACCTCCGCCCTGTTTTGTCGACAAAACTCACTAGCGTAGCCATATCCTATGAGGGTAAAGTCTATCAATTCCTTGGTTCTTTATGTCAGATAATACGTACCAGTCCACACCACATTCTCAGTCACTGGAATTGAACTAAAACAACTGAAAGATTCTTTTTTCAAAAGCAGCATACACAGTGGCACAAAAATATCACAAACCAATACATCAAAGTAATACATGGATTGACCAAAGCCAAGATTTTAGTTTGACATAAATTTGGTACAGTGCTAATTTTTTTAACAAAATTTATGTAAGCATCCTGATAGCACATGTACATAAATTTCATTTGCAGGTAATACTAGGAGACTGAACACATTCATTTGCTGGCAGTTCAAACTATTATTATGCTAATTTTTGAGGTGGGAAGCAATTTAAATGAATGCATCCTTCTGATGAAGCTCAAGGGATCATTTTATTTCCATTTTTCTACTATGGAAGTGTCTGATGGTCAATCTATTTTTATCCTTTAAAAAATAAAAAAGCTGCCTGGGTACAGAACGCACCTTGACATTTCACACCATCGCCAAGAAGTAGTGAGTCCTGACATCCAAGATAAATGGACAATAAAATAAAAGCAGTGGGAAAGGGTCAAATCCATTTGACTTGTGGATGAAGGTAGAGAATGGTGGTTCACAAAAACTTTTCTTTTATTTCAAACACTGCCAAATAGAAACCATCACTTACAAATGTTTCCTTGACTGTAAAATTGAGAAGAGGGAGATGACTTGGAAACTATGGACAAGCCATGCTGAGCATTTTCAGCTTCTATTGGTCATCTCCTTCATGAGCTGAATCTCATGATGTTAGTCAGCACCTCTTATGATTTGGCTCTGAATTGTTGTTATTGTTTTCATTCATGACCAAATCCTAATTTCTTTTCTCTGAGTCAAATACTGCAAACATTTTCTTACCCGAGTCCTTTCATCCATAAATAGCTTGGCTGACTGAGAAACAAGGGCTACTGGACTTGAATCTAAATGTTAGTCTTTTCCATTTTGTTTGTAAAGGTGAGGGGAAATGTTTAATACATTCCTAAAAGTGTTGGTTTGTTACATTCTCTCTTTTAAAAAAAATAGCAAAGTATGATAATTTCAAGAGTTTTGTTTCACTATTTTCATCAATGTTTGGGGAAACATCCAGTAAATAATGACACGTTTTTGCCAGCAAAATGACTTTTTTCTCATTATTCTGAAATGTTAACAGCTGCACATTGCAATGGAAAATAGGAAGCTGAAGTGCAAACACTAATATGAATTTGCTGCAGCAGCTGGTCTGGATCATTATCTTTCCTACATGATCACACATAGAATAGGTAAGAACAAGAAGTAAAGGGCTGGAATTAAAGAAATAGGATAAAATAGTTTGAAAAAATAGCCAATGATTAACACATATCCTTCAAGAGTAATTTGTGTCTCATTACAATAAAAGGTGCTTACTAAACTTCTGTATGTATTTTTATAGATTGCTGTGGCTATTGCCTATGTCACTGAGGAGTATTTTGTCACGGTCTGTTTTCCAACTGTCTATTTGTTGTAGCCACCTGTTATACCTTGTCTTATACTTGGATTTTATGGTTGATCAGAACAGAGAATTTTAGTCCCATTGAAAATTCTGACATTTTGATATTTGTTTATGTTGATAAAATAAAGATATTTGAACTTGGTTTGGAATGAAATGTTCAGAAATAAATTATTCCAAAATGTTTATACAAAAAGTTTCACCCTTTTCACCTCAAAAAACATTTGTGACATTTCAAAAGCAAAATATTTTATTTTATGTTGAACATCAATCCTTTCTTTTCCTCATGAATCGCTAAGTTTTCCTAAATAACATCTTAGACTTAGACTTAGGTCCGCCTGTGCAACAAGTGCTCTCTCGGTCTGATGCCACTGTTTCTGCTTCTTCCCACGTTATAGCAATGTTCTTAAAGTCTTCTTTAACTGTGCTTCGCCACGTTTTCAGTGGTCTTCCCCTCTTTCTCTTTCCTTTAGCTGGTGTCCATTGCATTGCTACCTTTGGATGAAGATTATCTGAAAGATGCAAGATGTGCCTAGCAAGATGCAATCTACGCTCTGCCACAACATCCTGCAGGCTTCACAGACCACATCTTTGTAGAATCTCTTTGTTAGTAATGCGATCAATGTAGGTAACACCAAGGATCTTACGTAGACATCGTTGGTGGAACACATTCAGCTCATGTGATATTCTTGCAGTGTTTTTCCACGTTTCACTGGCGTAGATTGCAGTGGACATGACAATAGTGCTATAGAGTCGAAGCTTTGTAGCAAGGCCAATTGTTGATGCAGACCAAATTGGGCATAGACTTTGGAACACTGCTGAGGCTTTCCCGATTCTGCAGTTGACATCTGCCTCAATATCCCTATCATTGGACAGAGTGCTGCCAAGATAGGTGAACCGACGGACATCTTCTAAGGACTGACTTTCGACCACTATTGGCGTGTTTGCCTGAGCTTTTCCGATCTGCATCACCTTTGTTTTATTGCTGTTTATCCTCAACCCAACTTTACCTGCTTCTTTTTCTAAACTTGTTGTCATTTCCTGCAAGCATTCGCCTGTTTCTGCAAGCAGCCCTATATCATTGGTGAAGTCCAGAACCGTGAGCCAGCACTGGTTTTCCCAAGAGATACCAAAATTCGTCCTGCACATTGCTTTCGTCATAATGAAGTTCACAGCCAAAAGGAACAAGAACGGTGATAGAACACACCCTTGCCGCACACCAGAGTCAATATTGAAGAAATTGGTCATACCACTATCGGTCCTCACACAGCAATTGGAGTTTGGGTAGAGATTTTGGAAGGTGTTGATGTAGCGTTGCGTGATACCATAACTATGTACTATGTTCCACAATGACTCTCTATGTATGCTGTCAAGCACCTTTTTGAAATTGTTAAAGTTTATTGACAGCGGCCGTTGAAATTCAGTACTCTGTTCAATGATGTTGTGCAACATGAAAATTTGCTCGCTGCATGAGTGTCCACGCTGAAATCCAGCCTGCTACTCCCACAGTGTATTATCCACTGTGGCCAGAAGCCTCCTGAGCAGGACAATGCAAAACACTTTGCCCGGGACTGGTAGGAGTGTAATGCCTCTCCAGTTACTACAATCGGTGACGTTCCCCTTTTTTGGAAACTTAACAATCACTCTCTTCCTCCAATCACTTGGGACACACTCTGCTCACCAGCATGCGTTCAACAACCCCGTTAGTTCTTGCACAACACTGTTGCCCCCATAACTTAGTAATTCGGCTGTGATTTGGTCAAGACCAGTGGCCTTGTTATTCTTCAGAGATCTAATGGCTTTATCAGTTTCTTCAAATTTGATCACACCTAGGTCTACTTCTAGTTTGTCAGAAGGATTGGAATTACTAAAATTGTAGGTTGTGGCTGGAGCTTGCTGGTTTAATATCTCTTTGAAGTGCTCTATCCAGTGTACATCTTGCTCTTCTTTACTAAGTAAGATCTTCCCATTCTTATCCTTGATAGGAGCATTGGAATTGTATCTTGCACCCGTTAATTCTCGGACAATACGATACAGCGTCTTGGTGTCACATTTCTTAGCTGCCTCCTCTGCTTCAGCACCCTGACGTTCCAACCAGTCTTTTTTGTCAGCCCGGCAGCTTTTCTTAACTTGACGATCCAGCGATTGATACTTTGCAATAGCCTCTGCTATCTCGTTTGGTGATTTTGCCTGGTCTCTATGCTGTTTCACAATTTTATGCTCATCTATCAGTTTCCAGGTTCTGTCTTGTATCCAGTGTTCTCTTTGCATGCCTCTTCTCCATTCAATTGTCTCTTCCATGCTCTTAGTCATTGCTTGTTTGAACCTGTGTCCACTGGTCTTCGAGTTCATTTTCACGATGCATTTGTTGGAACTGATTCTTGAGTTCGAGCTTGAGTTCCAGCCAAATAACATCACTAAGACAAAAATTTGAATTTGATTAAACCACATTTTGAGATAGGAAATTTTTTCATTCAGAAAATTTCAATCAATACTCTTGGACTGGAAACTCTTTTTCATATTATCGTTATGTGTTTTTATAGTGCATGGCACTGACTGGATCCTTGAGTGTTTCTTCAATTCAAATAATAAATAATTATAAACACATTCAGCACAGTGGAATATTAGTAAAGAAAATAAATGGTATTGTTTGTGAAGAGAAAAAAAGATTAAAACACCATAATCTGAGATGTAAAAGGGAAAAAAAAGTTAATATGATCTTCTATCACCAACATAATCTCAAATTCCCCTCAATCAAAATTCAAGCAAAAATTACAGCAAACTGCATCTTCTCCATAAGGCAATAAGGTGATAACTTTGAAATTATGGTACACAGGGAAATTACTCAGGACCTGGGTGATTTTAGAAAGGGCCCAGAGACCCCTCGTCACCTCTGTGACCTTTTAAATCACTTGAGTGGGCCTCAGGGATCCTAGTTGTTCAGGGAGGGCTTTCCTATGGGGGTGCAGAGGCCAAGAACGTAGAAGCAGTTTCTAATCTGCCAGGCAGGGGCTTCCCTCCAACCCTCCTCCAGCTCTTCCCAAGGACACTCTCACCACCCTTTCTGCTAAAGCCCTACCCTACCTTGCTTCTTCCCAGCCTTGTGTCACCCCTGCTCTGACTCTTCCTTGCCAAGTTCTGTCCTCTCCCTCAAGTACACTGTTCTCTTCCCTGCCAAAGCACTTAGCATCTACCATTTTTATCCTCTACCTCTTCACCCACTTCTGCCTGCTTCTTCCCTGTCTGCTCACTTCCTCAACCCACTTACCTATCTGCCTCCCACCTCACTTCCCCACCCATCTCACAGTTTCATCAGTCCCCAGAATGCAACACAACCACAGGACAGCTCTACACATGTGGAGTGGTCCCAGCAGTAGTGAAGGTGTAACCCACACACCTACTAGGTGTGGTTCAACATCCCATGTAGTGGCAACTAGACCACTTACAGATAGATAGAACACATCTCCTCTACAGCCTTAGCGGGGAGGCCATTGGCTTTTAGCTCAGGCAGTAGAGGTTCATGCACTAAACTCGAGGTATCTGAAGTTCAAGTCTGCTTATTGGTGGTTACATAGGCAGCCCTGCAGGAATGTGGAAGCCCTAACTATGCCAGAGAAGCACTGCCTACATGTCAGGAGATACTTCTCACTCATGCCTGGGGGATCCTCATCGAGGCCTAGAGCAGCTTCTCCAGAATAGCCACTAACCTGAAGGGATTAGGTCCTGGCATTACTGATATACATTTGCCTAGTATTTTAAATCCTTATTCTTAATATATGGTAGTAATGCCACTTGCTTTCAATCTGGGTCACAAAACAGATTCTGCTATGGAAGTATTCCTCCACTTAGTAGCTGCAATCATGAACTAGTAAACTCTGGTGTTAATCCAAAATTAATATTTTAGGGAGGTTTGCAATTAATTCAAAGAAAACATAGATATACTGGCAAAATAATGTCCAATTAAATTCATTGTAAAATTTCACTAGTTTTTACACTCATATTGCAAATCCTTAGATAAAAGACATATGCATCTAAAAGGACAGTTTCGCATATATATTGGCTCATTGTGAAATGGTGATCAAAAAGGGGAAAGAAGACTGTAGGGTAAATTAAGAAAGGGATAGAGAATAATAAGGGCACTGTTATGATTCTGTGACATCAAGGCTGGAATTTTGCAATACATGTTATAAAGGGATCTTCTACCAGCTGGTCTGAGAGCTATGGTTTTGTCCAGGAAATGGTTGTGATGCATATTGTCCCAAACCTCCAAACATTCTTTACCAACTCTTCCAAGTAGGCACATTCAGACCAATGGCTGAAGCAAGTAATTTAGCATTCACTGAATACGGTTTCCATCATGGGAAGAGAAAAAGAGGATTTCCACAAGAAGAGATTACTTCCCCCTTCATTATCCATCCACCCACGCCCTATTAGGGACTCCTTAGGGACCTGAGCTATGCACTGTGCCAGAAGTGCACATTTTGAAATATGGTTTTTGAAGATTTGAAGGACAGAATGTTGTAGGTTGGGATTTTCCTGTCTTAACTTGTTTTCTGTAGTGGCAGTTGCTTGTAGATGGTTTAATGTTAGAATTTTGAAGCCCCTAAATGGACTTAATCCTAAATATTTCTGATCTTTCAAAATACTGCGTGTAGTTGTAGCCATGTCAGCCCCACAATACTGGAGAAACAAGGCCAGTGAGTAATATTTCTATAGGACTAGCTTCCGGCTTTGAGAGAGACAAGCTCTCAAACCACACAGAGGTCTTCAGATCTGGTGAGGCTTGAAAGCTTTCCTCCTCACCAACAGAAGGTGATTCAATCAAATATAACCTCATCCAGCCTCCTCAGAATATGTGTAAGAAAGACAGAAAGATTTTGACTCTAGGGTCCATGCAGGGGAAGATTTGTTGACACATCATGGCCATGTCTACACTAGCCAAAAACTTCGAAACGGCCATGCAAATGGCCATTTCGAAGTTCACTAATGAAGTTGAATAAAGAAGTTTACTAATGAAGTGCTGAAATACATATCTGCTCATGGGAATAAGGGGACTTCGAAGTAGGCGGGGTCCTTTCGAAAAGGAGCCCCGTCTGGACGAGCCACGCAGCGGTGAGCTGCATCAATTTCGAAGTGCCGCGGCCGCCCACATGCTAATGAGGTGCTGAATATCTATTTCAGAGCTTCATTAGTAACTTCAAAATGGCCATTTGCATGGCCATTTCGAAGTTTTTGGCTAGTGTAGAAATAGCCCATGTGTATTTGCTTTTGCAACCCTAACATTTTGGAATATTTAGATCTGAAAA
Source organism: Carettochelys insculpta (assembly GCF_033958435.1). NCBI lineage: Eukaryota > Metazoa > Chordata > Testudines > Carettochelyidae > Carettochelys > Carettochelys insculpta. Next base: position 228,592,352 of record NC_134138.1, read on the forward strand.
GAGTCACAGATTTACCTTCACTCAGCCTTAGCAAGAACCATTACAACCAGTTGCTAATTTTTAATCAAACTAAGTTCCCAAAACCAAAATATTCCTAAATTTAAAAAAAAATCAAATTTGCTGTTTCTAAATGACATTTTGCTTTGAAATTTGTGCTAATCATAGAAAAGTGTTATAAAAGGCTAATATACAAATGAAATATTGAAAAACTATCAAAATTATGTTATGGTGGATTTGGATCATAATATTTTCACATTGTCAGTTCAGAAATGTTTCTGAGATTTTGGATTTTTTTCCCAATGCAGATAAGGAACATTTTTAAAAATCTCAAATATTTTCCCAGAGTACAAGATCTGTTTCCCATTAAGCTCTGCTCTTTCTGAATAATTTTAGCACCCACACTTGCTGTCATTGAAGTTAATGGGAAATTTGCCATTGCTTTCAATGGAAGCAGGATCGAGCCCTAATTCTGTAATACTTTCCCCTGTATATCATTGTGATTTTAACTATTTCTTCCTTTTAATTTTGATTAGGATTTAAATGTATTTTATTGTTAAATTCTTAAAACAGTGTCACAGGTAGGAACTATATAAATAAAGTTTATTATTGTTGTACAGTTGTAACCTCTCTAGTTCCGCACCTTTGGGACTGGGTGATGCCAAAGAAGAGAATTCTCTGGACCGCAGGAAGTCAGTATTGGCTAGCAGCATTACCAACACTTCCTCCGCTTACTGGGCTCTTAGAAGATATTTGAGTGAAAAGTACAACTAAATAATAGCACAGAACACTAAGAGCCAGGACTGATGGCTGTAAATAAACTTTATGGGACTATGGGAAACTAGGCCATTCTCATGATAAGTGGTTATCCAGCTAACTGAAATTATGCCAGATTACTTGTGTTGCAGAATGAGAGAGTGCCAGACAAGGCAGGTTCAATGTGTATTTTTTCTGCATATCTTACATGGGAGCATGAATATTCAGTTCCTGCTTCCCACTGTTTTTTCCTAATAGTAATTAGGGAATAATACAAATAGTTATACGATAGTTATACAAATAACACAAATAGTTATTGCTTCTGGTTACTTCTATGGTTACTATAGTTAAATTTCAATCAGTGGTCCGTTTCTCTCCTCTTTTTTTTCACTTGCTTTCATTCATCTTGTATTTTCAGTCATTTTCTGGATATTTTTGCTATGTTGGATAATGATGAATGATAGTACAAAGGTGGTGAACAGGACTCAAGCACTCAGATTTGCTTTCCTCAGATACTATAGTTCACTTTTAATTTGTTGCTTCATGTTCTGCAGCCATTTGCCTTCTATCGTTTAATTTAGATTCCCTGCTGCTTTTTTGAGGATGCACTGCGAACACAGCCTAATATATATTATTGATGTTTCTATCAAAATTTAGATACACTCTCATCCTTTTCTTTGCTCCCACCCAGGTTTACCTCCTTTACCAGCTGAGGAAATAACTTTTAGGTCAAGAACTAGTGGGTTTCATAAGCTTCAAAGTTGCATCGCCTTCAGAGCTCTGAAGAAGACTCAAAATAAGGCCTGGTAGATAGATTTTTTTTAAAAAACAGATTTTAACTAAGTGCCTTAAATACTAGTCTGCAGAGGGTTTCATTTTCTCCATAGAAACAGTTACTATCTTTTAACCAGCCATACACCTAAGGGGAATTTGAGTGCAGATGTCAAACCTACAATGAGGCTGATTTACACTGAAGTGTGGATCATCCCAATGGTGCTGTTTACTGGTAAGTACTGCTAATTAAGTTTTAGCTTTCTGCTTTCCAAGAGCAGTAGTGGCTACTTGTGTCTGTTGACTGAAGGAAGCACCTTGAAAGATTGTGGAAGATGTCATATACAGATGGTTTTGAGAGAATTCAGCAATGACGTGGAATGTTTCAAGGCTCTTGTTAAATTCTGCCCACACAATCCCCCACAGGAAAAAAGAGCACTTATTTAAACAGAGTTGGTTTTAGCTGAAACCTGATATTGTGTCTGATGGGAATTTAACTGCCACTCAGGAATTCATTGAGACCAGTTACAAGATAGGTGTTATGAGACCAGCTAGACCCAGGAAGAGGAGATGAGAACCCAGAAGGTTTAATATTGCCCATGGAAGAATAGTGATATAATATTGGAGGGTAAGGAAGCCATCAGCCACCAAGGAACTTTGTACAGTTTGGACCTCCCAGGGGACCTGACAGGCCCCAAATGAGGGGATTTGCTGGACCAGGGGAGAACCCCTGCTACTGGCTCCTAGCCTGCCTCTGACCCATTCTGGCCCCCTTGCCTCTAGCCTTGATACTGCCTGCTGCAGCCCTCTGCCACTGGCCCCACTGCTAGCAGCCCTGGCTCTGGTCTGCTGCCATCCCCAAAGGCTCCAGCCCTAGCCACTGGTCTGCTGCTTCGGGCCGCAGCCCAGGGTTCTCTGGTCCAGGAATATCTGTGGTCCTGTTGAATCATGGATGTTGGCAGACCACAAAATCCCTATTTTGAGAGGTACAACCTTTGTTCTTAAACAGCAACATCCCGTTTGTGAAATGCCAAGTGATGTGAAATTCTGCAATGCTAGCACCCTTCATGAAATTCAGCTGCCATTTCTAGCTTTGCCATAGACTTTTGACATTCCTCAGTGCTCTGCTTAGTTCCTCATGATACCAGCACAAACCTCAGTAGCAAGAAGCAGACATTAATAAAACTGTTGCTTCTGTAGTAGGAAGAGAGAATGCCACAGCAACACAATGCATGGTTGAAGAAGCACATCCTATTTTAAAAAATACAAATGTTTATGGATTCAGAGCAAAAACTATTGGGAGAAAAAAGTGATGATTCCAAAAATGTTTAAATACTGTAAAATACTTTATAGAAATTCATTAATCTCACCTTGTTACTTTGGAATCTTTCCCTGCCTGCTCCAGGCAGCTGTACGAAGTAGTTGATAGCTACAGTTTGAGATATAGACTGACACTTTCTTCTGCAGCAGTCATGAGTGAGTTATTCCAATCTGTGCTAGCACAGCTGGAAAATTTACCTTCACACGGCTGGAATTCCATTTCAGTCTGTCATGATACACTACACTGAGCCTGTTTCATCATGAGCTACAGCATGGGTGCAATGTGTTTGCTGAGATTTCTACCATCACAAATACAGTCACTAAATCCAACTATTAAAAAATAAGTTGAGATGAATGTAAGGGTCTCCAAAAAGCCAGGAGTCACTGGGCAAGGAATATGTACATAACAGCAAAGTTATTTTTTGTTGAGTCTTTCAGCTGCCTGTAACATATAATTTACATTATTACAGGTCTAGGATATTTTAAGGTTCTCCATCTTCATTACAAACTTCATTATAGGTTGCTCCTGTGCTTACTTGACCCTACAGAGATACCCAAGAGAAGTGAGGCTTACTCCCTATTGCCCTAAGTGGCATTTATCACATTGTTACTCTGGCCATAAGAAGCAAGGTTGGGGCAAGAGCTACTTGCCTGACTTCTCCCAACACCTCTCCAGAATGTGGATGGAGTGGAGGTACAAAGGTCTGAAGAATGGGAAGATCTCTAGATCTGTCTCCCCACCTAGCTGGCTGGGTGCACGGGGACACTGTAAATTACACTACAGAAAGGGGTGAAGTAACTTATTTTTCCTTTATGTCCCTGGGCAAGTGGGGACTGGTGGAATGGCAAAAGCTAGAAGTGCTGCACCAGCAGAAGACACAGGTGGGAATGATTTCCCAATACTTTGTTTCAAAACTTCTGCCCGTCAAGAATTATGTCCATGGGGTCTTTTGTGTGAGGATGGGAGGAGGGTGGGGAAAATGAGGGCAATATTTAGAACCCTGTGGAGGTCCTTTCTGAATAAATAAAGACTAGGACATGAAGGCTGTGGCCATACTAAGGAGGGGCTCAAAAGGAGGGGCTATGGTAATGTGGCACTTTGGGAATAAGGGGCTTTTGAAATCAGGGGGTCATTTTGAAAGGCCCCCCCAGCTACACTGGTGGTGTGCATTTCAAAACCGGGAGTTTCAAAGCCTGTGTGGCTGTCATTATGCTAATGAAGTGCTGCATATTCATAGCAGAGTCTCATTAGCATCTCCCAAAGTGCCACATTACCAAAGGGAGGGGCTAGTGTGGCCACAGCCAAATTGTACCTTGTAGGATTAGTCTAGGCTTGTCTCATGTAATGTGAAAAGTTAGACAAGAATGAGTGCACACAGAAAAGTGGATCAAAAGAATAATCTGCTCTTTTGAAAGAGAACATCCACACTGCCCCCACTCTTTCAAAACCACAGGCCAGGGACTGAACAAGAAGATTGTTTTTTTGAAATAAGGGCTCTGTGGAGCATCTACACACATTTTCGTTTGAAAGAAGCTTTCGAAAGGGGGTTCTGTTCCTGAAACGGGAAAGGAGCACCGCGTTCTTTCCATTTACTTTTGAAGGAATACTTGCTGTGTGTAACAGCTACAAAGGGTCCTGTGGCACCTTATAGACTAACAGAAAAGTTTTGAGCATGAGCTTTTGTGAGCACAGACTCACTTCATCAGATGCATCTGATGAAGTGAGTCTGTGCTCACAAAAGCTCATGCTCAAAACTTTTCTGTTAGTCTATAAGGTGCCACAGGACCCTTCGTTGCTATTACAGATCCAGACTAACACGGCTACCCCTCTGATACTTGTTGTGTGTAGACTCTCCATGGGCTATTTGAAAAAAAACCCTTTCTTTCTAAAAATCTTTCAAAAGAACTTGCTAGTGTAAATGCAGACTCTCTGTCTTACAATGGAATGATGGCACACAGTTGTTTGATATGAGTAGGCTTTGTGGAGTTTAGAATGTGGTTTATCCACAGTCCTTCCTTGTGCATCCAGGAGCAAGTCACATCATAGCGATTGCTGTACAAAGAAATAAGCTCAGAGAGGTAGCCATGTTAGTCTGCATCTTCACAAAACAAATAGCAGTCCTGCAGCACTTTAAATACTAACAGTATAATTTATTAGGGCTACGTCTACACGTGCAGCCAACATCGAAATAGCTTATTTCGATGTTGCGACATCGCAATAGGCTATTTCGATGAATAACGTCTACACGTCCTCCAGGGCCAGCAACGTCGATGTTCAACTTCGACGTTGCTCAGCCCAACATCGAAATAGGCGCAGCAAGGGAACGTCTACACGTCAAAGTAGCACACATCGAAATAGGGATGCCAGGCACAGCTGCAGACAGGGTCACAGGGCGGACTCAACAGCAAGCCGCTCCCTTAAAGGGCCCCTCCCAGACACAGTTGCACTAAACAACACAAGATACACAGAGCTGACAACTGGTTGCAGACCCTGTGCCTGCAGCATAGATCCCCAGCTGCCGCAGAAGCAGCCAGAAGCCCTGGGCTAAGGGCTGCTGCCCACGGTGACCATAGAGCCCCGCAGGGGCTGGAGAGAGAGCATCTCTCAACCCCCCAGCTGATGGCCGCCATGGAGGACCCAGCAATTTCGACGTTGCGGGACGCGGATTGTCTACACGGTCCCTACTTCGACGTTGAACGTCGAAGTAGGGCGCTATTCCTATCTCCTCATGAGGTTAGCGACTTCGACGTCTCGCCGCCTAACGTCGAAGTTAACTTCGAAATAGCGCCCGACGCGTGTAGACGCGACGGGCGCTATTTCGAAGTTGGTGCCGCTACTTCGAAGTAGCGTGCACGTGTAGACGCAGCTTAGGTGATCAGCTTTTGTGGGACAGACCCACTTCTTCAGATCTGGAAAATTCTGTTCATTCATCAAAATTTTCCAGATCTGAAGAAGTGGGTCTGTCCCACAAATGAATAAGTGTTTATTTGTGTTGTCAGGTCACAATAACCTTTGTGGAAATACCCATATTTATAAAGAGGAAAATATACTTTTCTACTGAAGAAATGTAAACCCATAAATAGAAAAACTCTTTAAAATTTCACAGGTTAGCTAGTTGGAGGCTGGTGTCTATGTAAAACACAACATTACATTCAGAAGTCAATTTTCCACAGCTTTGTTCAAAGACTTTTATAAAGGGATTTTAAAATTTAGGATTCCGCTAATGTGTTACCTTTACTGTAATGAAAACAAATAGCTTTTAAATACATCACTGGGGATGACAGTACTCTGTGTGTGTGTGTGTGTGTGTGTGTGTGTGTGTACACCTCAGCTCCTACAAGAGTGAAGTGGCATGCCAATACACAGAGCAAAAGATGCTAATTCCCCTGGCCTCATTAGCATAACATCACGTGATTTGGAGTCCGGAAGAATGGTCTTCCAGACTCCAAAATGCCATGTAGAAGCATGGTCGCCGGGAAGGGCTTCTGGAAGGAAATCATTCTTCCAGAGGCCCCTTCTTCCCAACAATTTTTGGGAAGGAGGGGCCTCTGGAAGAAGGACTTCCTTCCAGAAGCCCCCTTGGGGAACACTTCTACACGGAGTTTTGGAGTCTGGAAGAACAGTCTTCTGGACTCCAAATCATGTGATATTATGCTAATGAGGTGTGGGAAATTTGCATCAGTGCCTCATTAGCATCTTTTGCTCCTTGTATGAGCATGCCACTTCCTAAGGAAGTGGCCTGTGTAGAAACGGCCTTTGTGAAGCGCTTTGAGAATTACTGCAGAAGGTCATCTTTCAAAAGATTGCTGTAGTGTACACATGGCCAACCAAGCCTGTAGTTTTCAATTAATGGGCTGCTTATTTTGAAACTGGTACTCCATGAGGGCTGTGGCCACACTACCTCTCCCTCTTGGAAGGGGCATGATAATGAGGCAGTTTGGAAGATACGAATAAGGCATTATTTTGTTTTAAGAAGAAGGGGCTTTCAAAGTCGGGGGTTCTTTTGAAAGGACCCTGGCTACACAGGCAGCATGAGTTCCAAAAGTGACACTTTCGAATTCACGCATGACTGCCATTATGTTAATAAGATTCAGCATATTCATGTCAGTGCCTCATTAGCATCTTCTGAACTGCCTCATTAACATGCACCTTCCAAAAGAGAGGGGTAGTGTGGCCACAGCCCACGAGTAATTCTTATTTTGAAATATTTATTTCAAAATAGTTTCCTATTGTAGACATGGGCTAAGTGAAAACTATAAAGTTAAAAAGGGTCCAAATCTCTCCTCAGGTACACGTATGCTTAGCTCCCGTAGATTTCAAAGGGACCACTGAGTACCTATACCAGAGCAACATTCCATCCTATATAAGTACATTGTATGGAAGCTATTACTGTAATTCAAGTGGACAGATGTTTGTTTTACTAACAGGAGCAAGTGGCATGCAGTATTATAAAAATCTGTGCATTCCATGAGTTACATAAGATACTTAATGTTCATGAGGCGTAATGTTGATTGGAAAAGAAGAAATGTTGAGACATATAAACAGGTGAACTATTGTAAGGGTGTAGGAGGAGAAATTCACTAAGACATGCTTATGACCCAGTAGAAGGTAAATGGCCATTGCTTTTATTTCCCTTGTGTGTCTGTAGTTTCTTGGTTTAATAATAACTCAATCTCAGCTACCATTTATCAGGATTTTCCAGATCTGAAGAAGTGGGTCTGTACAATGAAAGCTCATCCCTCTAGCAGCTTATATTTTTAGTCTTTAGTGTGCTCCAGGACAGTTTTTAATAACTCCAGTTGCAAGTAAGCTTTCAGTAAAAATAAAAGTTTATATGAATAAGCCAAAGTATCTCATACCCAAGGATGCATCTTTTTCACTCAACACATGTGAGGTGTATTCAAGCTGTTTTTCTTCTTTTGACAGAGAGAGAAGATTGAATCGTGTGCACTGTATTTGCAAAGTGGCCTGACTGATATTCACCAAATGGGGACTGTGCCAGGTAGACTATATAGCTACGTCTACACTAGCACACTACGTCGAAGTAGCCTATTTCAAAGTAAGGGCATCGAAATAGGCTACTTCAACATGTATTGTCTACACATCCTCCAGAGCTGGTGCCATCGATGTTCAACGTCAAAGTAGAGATGGGGAACATCGAAAGGAGCCGCCCCGGAAGGAAATGTGGAGTGTTCACACACACAAGCGCTCCCTGTCGAAATAAGGGGCCAGCAAAGCCCCAAGCCACTCCCTTAAAGTGCCCCTCCCAGACACACTTGCCCTGCACAGCACAAGATCCACAGAGCCGACAACCAGTTGCAGACTCTATGCATGCAGCATGGACCCCCCAGCTGCAGCAGCAGCAGCCAGAATCCCTGGGCTAAGGGCTGCTGCATGCAGTGACCATAGAGCGTCTCTCAACCCCTCAGCCGATGGCCGCCATGGAGGACCCCACTATTTCAAAGTAGCAGGACACGGATCGTCTACACATGCCCTACTTCGACATTGAACATGAAAGTAGGGCTCTATTCCCATCTTGAGATGGGAATAGCGATTTCAACGTCTCGCCGCCTAAAGTCGGTTTCATCATCGAAATAGCACACAGCATATGTAGACACGACACGTGCTATTTTGACGTTGTGCTGGCTACTTTGAAGTAGCCAGCTAGTGTAGACGCAGACTATGTGTGATATTATTGACCATGGTGTTGCTTTAAAATATAGGGTTAGAAAGAAGTTCAGAAGTTTAAGCAAAAAAGAGTGAAACTATTTTCACCCTATCTTTTAACGGGTAGAGTGACACTCAGGCTTTGACCACACTAGCCCCACCTTTCGGAGGGGCTATGGTAACGTGGAACTTTGGAATATACTAATAAGGTGCTGTCATGAATATACACTGCTCCATTAGCATAATGACGGGCCCACGCGTTTTGAAACTGCCGGTTTTTAAATGTACGCTGCTCATGTAAGCCGGGGCCTTTCGAAATGGCCCCCTGATTTCAAAAGCCCCTTCTTCCCATTTGGGAAGAAGGAGCTTTCAAAATCAGGAGGATTGTTTTGAAAGCCCCCCCAGCCGCACGGGCAGTGTGCATTTTGAAACTGGCAGTTTCAAAGTGCACATGGCCATCATTATGGTAATGAGGAACTGCATATTCATGGAAGTGCCTTATTAGCATATTCCAAAGTGCCACAGTTATCATAGCCTCTCTGAAAGGTAGGACTAGTGTGGCCACAACCTCAGAGTTTGTCTGTTTATTTCTTTGTCTCAGCCCTGGAATTCTACAGCTACGTCTACACTAGAGGGTTTTGTTGACAAAACCCACAGAGCGTCCATACTAAAAATGTGTTCTGTCAACATACTATTGACAGAACTCAGCACTTTTGTCAACTGCCTTCTACCTCTCTACCATGGGGCAGAACTCCTTTCTTGACAGAATCTAATAACAAAAAATACATGCGGGGGCCCTCTGTTGACAGACAGGGCTTCCACGTCACCAGGCAGCTCTGTCCGCTCTGCTTCCAATTGGTCAATCTGGAAAGAGAGTGGCCAGGCAGCCTGGCTGCTCTCTGTCGACAGAGCAGATCAGGAGAAATAGATCTCTTCTGACAGCAACTTCTGCCAACAGATCGCTCTACCGTAGGCATGTTTTGTGTGTGTGTGTGTGTGTGTGTGAGCGCGCGCATGTGCGCATGTGCATGCATGCACGTTAATTATTCTTGTTATCATTTGATGTTACTAACTCTAAAATAACCTTAAAAAGAGCATGCCAATTCAAATATTCAACCCCTTTGATAGCTATATACCCATAGGAGGATAGAAAGCACATCCTCTCTCACAATTTGCTTGGGGATATAATGCTTGGATCACCCTTTAATTAATACTTTACATTGCTCTGAAGTAAGCGCTATTTCTAATATATGGTGAGCTTAGCTAATGTGTTTATTGACTTGTGAGTATGGCACATTAGTCAATGTGTATAGAATGTCTGTCAAAGAAAGAACCACCCCTCGCCCTACACTCCTTGTATCCATTATTTTCATGGGTCCACACAATACTTGGGTAAGGCAAAAAATGGCATGGTTATAGTTTTGCCAACATTTCCAGTTAGGTTTTGTTTTGCCACAATTCAAATTAGGAATGGGTTGTCTCATGTAAACCCAGCCTGCAACATTTATCATAAAAGAGAGCTAGAAATGAAAAGCTATGGTTCTTGTCAACCTCTGCCATGTGCCACTCTGAAAGGTAACAATGACATTAGCATTATTAGTTATTTATTATTAATAAATCTCCTTTTAGCTCTTTTCATCAGTAGAGCTAAGAGTGCTCTATGTGACAAACTGATAATAGCCTTCAATGTCCTGGGCTAGTCAGATTAATTTCTTCAGGGATCAACAAAGAAAGGTGTTTTTTTTTTTCAATAAATAGCCTGGTTTTAAACTGGCTTGGGATCTTCTTCCTAATGCAGGAAGCAGACAGGATTCCAGGCACCAGAAGGACCCCATCCTTACAGAAGTGTTGAAAGGAATGAGCTTACTGAGTTACCATAGGACTGGGACCCTGTTCTGAACTAAATCTATGATCAGTTTGAAATTACAAGGAAACCTTGTAAGTGGAGTTTTGAAGGACTGTTCCTTCTAGAACTCATGTTAGGGGTGGGGAGATCCCTGGTAATCTTATTAGCATGTGTGTAGGTTCTTGTAACGTTCTTACTAGGTTTATTTGTAGTATTTTTTACCTTAAGAATACAATAAGCACAGGAAATACTGCATGGCACCTTATAATGGTAAGCAATTACTCTGTTATTAATCTCAGAAGAAAAAGTAAAAAGACCTACTTAGGCAGAGGCTTCTGGGGATATCAAGGTGTAATAAGAAGTCCGGAAATATCTTATCAGAATAGAGTGAGATGCTCAAAAGAGGTGATGGCCAAAGGAGCTTGTAGCTTGGAGTAATGTGATCTTGCTGAACCAAAGTTTGGAGTCCTGGCATGATTCATTTGCAAAAAGAAAATAGTGGAATGTAATATTTTCTTTGTTGAAATATTCTTTATTTACAAGAAAAATATAAAGTTCAGCTTCTCCAAATGCAGGAGGAACCAAGAAGAAAAAAGACCAATTTCTAGGCTTACAGCCCCCAAGCTTTGTTAACAGCACCAGAACCAAATATATGCTTCCAGAGTCACACTTCTTCCTCTCTCTCTGTGCTCTGTGTAGTCTCTCACTATCTCTCACTCCATCAATACCTGGTCACAGTCTCCAGTGGACTCTTTCCAATGGAAGTTTCTGAGCAGACAATATAATGTGTGGCCCTTAAATGTTTCTTGCAGCTATCTTAAGTGAAGGGCATGTTGACACATTAATCATAACAAGGTTTTAATTCTTCCCATAACAGGATGGATCTGGGTCACGGATATATGAATTAAGCAACTGTTTCCCTTTTCACCTTCATAATAAGTTAAAATGCAGTCACCAGTGTCTGTCTGGCTACGTCTACATGAGCACACTATGTCAAAGTAGCCTATTTCAACATAAGAACATTGAAATAAGATACTTCGATGCATATTGTCTACACATCCTCCATGGCTGGTGTCATCAACGTTCAATGTTGAAGTTGCGATGGAGAACATCGAAAGGAGCCTCCCTGGAAGGAAATGAAGAGCGTCCACACACACAAATGCTCACTGTCGAAATAAGGGGCCAGCAAAGCCCCAAGCTGCTCCCTTAAAGGGTCCCTCCCACATACACTCACCCTGCACAGCACGAGATCCACAGAGCCGACAACCAGTTGCAGACTCTGTGCACACAGCATGGACCCCGAGCTGCAGCAGCAGCAGCAGCAGCCAGAAGCCCTGGGCTAAGGGCTGCTGCACATGGCGACCATAGAGCCCTGCAGGGGCTGGAGAGAGTGTCTCCCAGCCCCTCAACTGATGGCCGCCATGGAGGACCCCGCTATTTCGACATAGCGGGACGCAGATTGTCTACACATGCCCTGTTTCGACATTGAACGTTGAAATAGCGCGCTATTCCCATCTTCAGATAGGAATAGTGATTTCAACATCTCGCTGCCTAACATCAATTTCAACATTGAAATAGCTCACGGCACGTGTTGACGCAACGTGAACTGTTTCAACATTGCGCTGGCTACTTCGAAGTAGCCGGCTTGTGTAGATGCACCCTCTGTGAGGCAATATCCTTCTTTTCCAATGATAGTACCCAGTGACCTGCTGTCAAAATCATTTATCTACACAAGAATATATCACCTGAGTTTGTTATGCCCACCACAATTATGTCTTCTCTTCAGCATTAACTGTGGTTGCTGTATCTCTGTGTTTCTGTCATATTAAGTGGGCCATTTGTTCTGGGCCCACTTCCTCCACAGTTTGCTGCTATCCTTATTACATAATTATTACAAGTAATTGTTAGCATTGGCTTGCATGTCACTCACCATCCTATTGTTTTGTGGGTCACCTAACTGTACTTTTCATTGTGAGGGATATGTAGGAAGAGATGTTTCCAACAGTTACTTTACACAGGTTGTTTAGGTATTTAACTGTACACATTTAGACATATGCAAATAAAGGAATACAAGAAAAATGAAAGATAAGTGTATGTTATTCATTATATCTAATATTGGAACTTCATGAGATCTAACTGCCATCAACCTAGTATCTTGTGATATGATTCTGTTGATCTAAAAAGAGTTGGGTCTGTCTGTTGAAGATGTCCAAAGGACATGTAGATTCCCCTGGTTCAGCTAGATGTTCTGTGAATGAGTCAGTAGGTGGCACCTCTCCCAAGGAATTACTACAGGCACAATAATGCTGGAATTACTGTCCTTTAGATGAGATGAAGAAAAGAAGTCTTGATCATCTGTAGCTAAGAGAGATCCCAGGCCACTTCCTTTAAAATCAGGGATGTGAACTCTAGTAATCTGTACAAATTCCAACTCAGATAATTACCATCTGCTTACTTTAAAATTCCCCAGCTCCATCTGGCTACAATATTCTACACTTGCCCTAATCATTCTATGTATTGATGTAACAGCTCAGAAGTGTCTGCTTTCCACAGGTGGGTGAAATGATCTCTGCTGATCCCATATCTGCATCTCTGGGGAATTATGAAACTCAGTTACTGTGTAAAATGCTTGGTATTCTCTAGATGAAAGCAGCTATATAAATTCAAACATGTTACTCTCTCAGTATTTCAGTGTCCCATTTCAGCTGATGAACCTATGCCTTTTCCACAGTGTCACTCTTTCAGACAGAGATGCACCATGGACAGTGATGCTATGTCTAGATTACAGCGATTTGTCAGCAGACAGTTTTGTTGGAAAATACCTTGCGACAAAACCTGTCGGCAGATCATGGCCAAACCACAAAAGTGGATCAAAAGAGCAATCCTCTTTGTTAACAGAGAGTGGCTGAACTGCCCGGCTGCTATGTCAGCAAAATGGCCACCTGGAAGCCCATCAGACAGGGTTCTGCGGTGTTCCAGAAGCCTTTTCTGTCAACAGAAGGTCCTCTGGAACATCCAAACCTGAGTTTTGTTGGCAGATCTCAATGGCGGCATTATTACTTGTGGCGAGTGGGGTACGGCTGTTCACAAAAGTGCTGCATTCTGTTTACATACTGTTGACAGAACACTCTTGAGAATCTGGACTCTCAGTGGGTTTTGTCAACAAAATGGCCATTTTGCTGACAAATCCCTCTAGTCTAGCCATATCTTGGCTCTTTTTAAACTATTGACTATAGTAAGTTGAAGAGCATGATTTAAAGACTATTATCATCAAGGAAATCACCTGATACATTTCTTGCAGATTTGTCCGGACTTCCTCTCCAAGAGGGTTACAGGTTATTTCAGCTAGGACTCTTACAAGAATTTTCTCCTGTTAAAGAAAAGGGAAATGAATGCTGATTACCTTTGATAATGTTAAATTCCAATCCCTGTAACAATTTAGAGTAATCTTTTCAAAATACAATATTTCCATGCAGAATTACATTTTCATGCCACGCATTTGCCACTGATGGCAAATGATTAAGTGGTTTATTCCCGAGGGCTCTATGAATACAAAACCTTACAAGTTCATAGTAATTTTAGATCAGTGTGATTTACAACAAAGGTTTGGGATTAGGAACCCAGGCTGAGCCACGCAGTAACATAGGCATGTAATACACATTTATTATTCAATTTAGCATCACTGTCATTTTGTATTTCATACTCTGGAGAGATTTCAAAATGAAATAAAGGATGGCACTAAACATAGAGTGCTTCAGCATTCAGTGTCATTTTGAAACAACCTAAACAGATGAACCAAAAAGGAGAAGAACAGTCATTTCAGCATGAAGTCATTATCATTTCCCTTTCCAACTTCTACAACAAAAAGTCATGTAAGTAGCAGTAAATCCTACATGTTTGACTACACCAACTAATTAGCAAATAATTATGCCATGGCATTTTGTCAAACTCGCTGGTGCTCCATTAATGTGCATTTCAGATTTAGTGCAGAGATCATTAAAGGGTACTCTTATAATTCTTTGCTTTTTGACAAGCTTTTTGCATATTTGCTGCTGTACATAAATAAATATTTCTTGGACAATACTGGTGAAAGCATCTGTGCTGAATTAGTTTTGCAAAGTTTCGAATAATGAAATCACACCAAATCGGAGTGATCAGTTCAAACTTTTTCCTTTTAATGACAATGCCATTCGTGGTGTGAAAAGGAAAAAAACAGTCTTAACCCCGATACAACTTTTTATAGTCCAGGCAGGAAAACAAAAGCTATTTGAAAGTTTATAGCAAATGAGTGACTCTTTCACTCAGTTACTGACTCAGACCATCTACTAGTTGCAACAGCCATAATCCCATTCTACTGAATTCATTCCATGAGGCTTCATGTTCCTAGTCACAGATTTCTAATCTCAGTTACTGTGATTTTTAAGCTTTCTCTGGGGAAGATCATCACTGTGCTTATTCAGGGGCTTGAGGGGAACTCAAGACTGACCCTTGGTGGCTTGTTACCCTGGTGTCAGTAGGGCACTGGCTGTGTTGAGAAAAGTATGCACTGATTGCATATGTTCTGCTTCAAGCAGAAGATGGAGCAGTGGAGAGCAACAGAGAGGTTGAAGAGTCCTCCTTCACCTCTTTTGCTCACTAGCCAAAGCACCTGGTCAGGTGTGGAGGGCTCTCCATGGATGTGGGCTAAGCAATTTACTTCTCTGCCACAATCAAATTTGCTTCAGTAACAATTTGTTCTCTTCTCAGCTAGTGGGCCATGTAGTCGTGCACGGCCCCTTACGCAGGTCTGATTGCAAAGTTACAAGCTAGTCATCAGTCAACTTCTGATCTCAGTTTTACATCAGTGTAAGCCCAGAGTAACTGCACTGACCAGAACCTTATTAGTGTATTTACATCTAGAAACCAGCTGTAAGTTTCATGTGTCTGAATACAGTGAGGTGTCTGTGAAGAATCTTGGAAAGACTTTATATTATTTACCTATAAACTCCTGAGCATTCTTCATCGCAGCTTTCAAAGCAGGTTTATAATGCCACTAACTGAAACCTAAGTAAAGCATTGCACATACTGAATATTCAACAACTATTTATTGTAAAATACTATAAACCTGAATGAAATCACTGACAGACTCATGAAATTCAGCTTTGCAATACAAAAGCCAGTTTCAGAGGGAATAATTTACTGTAAGGGTGACAACCTCAGAACAATACAAAACACTATGGCTGTGTCTACACTTGCATTCCTCTTTTGAAAGAGGTGGCAAATGAGGGAAATCAAAAATGCAAATGAGGTGCAGATTTGCATATCTGGGACCTCATTTCCATAATCTAATTTTGAAAGAGTTTCTTTCGAAAGAAGAAAACCAGTGTAGACACTGCTCTTTCGAAAGTAAACCCCGTCTTCAAAAGAATCCTTCCCATAAAAAAGAGAAGTGTCTACACTGGTTTTCTTCTTTCAAAAGCTCTTTTGAAATTAGAATATGCAAATGAGGCACTAAGTATTCAAATCAGTGCCTTATTTGCATACTTCTTCCAAAAGAGGAACGTAAGTGTAGACACGGCCTATAGGTAAAGCTGTATGGGCCAGAAAAGAGCCTGCCAGAACTTCCAGGCTTCACTTCTTGACCTTTCAGGTAAATTAGGAGTATAATGGGATCTGGATGCAGCAGCTAGTAACAACTGTAGTAATAGACTGGGACAGTCTGACATAGTTGGGAAGAGTTACAGTTGAACTGCTTGTCCTTTGTCACAAAAAATAAAATTCACCTATAATACGTAACATGGACATAACACATTTTACTTCCCTTTCAAGCACTGACCAAACACAATTTTCATAATATTCATGTGACATACAAGATATGGCTAAATAAATAAATTGTTTTTTGTTCACTTATAAAGAAATTGACCACAGAGGGTGAAGTGATATTCATGACCTCTTAACTTTATCATCAACAACAGAGATGATGCTTTAGATATTAAAGGAAAATAATTGTACCTGAACAACTGAAGCACAGGTAAACACTAAAAGCAAACATATATGTAGTTCACTGTTCAATAGGCTTTACAATTGAACCTCTGCTCCCTATCTGTAGGGGATGGGAATGTGTTATAGTACTTAGCTACAAAGATGAGCTTTGGATAGCTCAGTGGTTTGAACAACAGTCTGCTAAACCCAAGGGTGTGAGTGCAGCCCTTGAGAGGACCATTTAGGGATCTGGGGCAAATAGAGCAAAAAAGGGATGATGCTTGCTCCTGTCAAAAGGGCAGGGGATTGGACTCAATGACTTCCTGAAGTCCCTTCCAGCTATATGAGGGGTGTGTGTGTGTGTATATATATATATATATATATATATATATATATATAAAACTCCAGGGCTGTGGGCACATTAGCCCCTCCTTTTGGAAGGGTTATGGTAATGTTGCATTTTGGAAAATGGTAATGAGGCAATGTCATGAATATTCAGCACAACAATAGCTTAATTGCAGCTGCACATGCTTCGAAAGTGCTGGTTTCAAAACGCACACCACCTGTGTAGCTGGGGGGCTTTCAAAAACAGCCCCCTGATTTTGAAAGCCCCTTCTTCCCATCTGGTTTTGGGAAGAAAGGGGTTTCAAAATTGGGAGGGGGTAATTTCAAAAGGCCTCCAGCTACACGGGTGGCATGTGTTTTGAAACCAGCAGTTTTGAAGTGCGTGCAGCTGCTATTATGCTAATGAGGCATGGCATATTTGTGGCAGTACCTCATTATCATATTTCGAAGAGCCAAGTTAACATGGCCCTTCTGAAAGGAAGAGCTAGTGTGGCCTTGGCCAGGATGTTATACTTTTAGTTTTGGAGGTTCGGCACTCGATCTTTGGTGTTGGTCAAGATGATGACTACCACATAAATGGAGATTTATCCCAGATTCAAACTTCTCTGGGGATCAGATGTTTGGCACATGCTTTCTCTTTCCAAAGGGAGCATATAGCCAATTATTCAGTGTGTGGTGTGATGTCCTTTTCAGTGCTTGGTCAACAAAGGATGAGTTGTTTTGACCCCAGGTAAAGAATCTAGTCCTTTAACCTCAAGAAAGAGAGAGGTATATGTTTACACCCACAGATTCTACATTCAGTCTCTGCAAGTAGTCTGATCCAGACCCCAGGCTGGGATGATCAGTATCACAAATGACTTATTTCATCTGTAATATTGGAGGTTTTCCAGGCACGGCTGAGAGGCCCAAACCAGGGCAAATTGTTTAAAACAGGGTTATTCACAGCTCAAGACTGGGGATGTTCCACTACGAGGCACACCAAGTCAGGAACAAAAATCACTTCTGCTGCAACACTGGATAGCAAGGAGTCACACATGCAATTCCCTCTGTGTAGGTTTACACAGCAATGTTATTTCAAAATAACTATCCTTGTGTCCATGTGTTGTGTGGAGGTCCAGGGGTAGGTGGGCAAAGGAAGGGATGGTGGTGAGAAGGAGATAGGGCTGTGGGCCTAGAGTGATCACTGGGGGTGCCCTGGGGGGATGATTGGGGGCTTCAGGGCCTCCCAGATGTGCAACCCACCCTGTGCACTCAGTGGCTGGAGGCCACATACAGCTGTTTGTAGGGGCCTACTCTGCCTGCTGCCCACCTCTGGAGGAAGTCTTCTGCCTGCCACTCGCCTCGGTTGTGGAGAGCACAACAGGCAGCTGGAATGTGGGGGGACATTCTGCTCCCCATCATCCAGCCAGCTCAGGAGGCCTGTAAGCACCCAAAGTTGCACTCAACTTGGTTCTGTGTTTGGGTAAGGTGGGCTCTGAAGAATTCCTGGGTGGGGTCCAGGTGCCCAGCGTATGACCTCATCAGCCATGGCATGAGTGTGTAGGCTGCATCCCCCACCATGAGCAAAGGTATCAGAGTGTCCCTGAGAACCAGCTCCCAGGAGGTGATGCAGATGCCTGCTTCCACCCTACAGCACAGGCTGGAGTTCCACAACACACTGACATTGTGGGTCAGGTCCGACCACCTGACATACACAGCCAGGAACTGTCTGTGGTGTTCCCCCAGGGACTGCATGATGACAGTGTGGTAGCCCTCCCTATTAATGTAGTATGAGGCACTGTGCTGCGGGGCCTGGATGGGAATGTGCATCCCCTCCAATGCTCCCCCAAAACTGGGGAAGCCAAGTGTGTCAAAGCTGGCCATGATGACATCCAAGTTGGTGATGAGGATGAGCGTCTGGTGTAGGATTGTGTTGATGGCCCACACCACCTTTGAAAGGAGAAGACCTGGCATGCCTGTGAGAGACGGGGGTAACACCCCCAGGCCCCAGTGATCTGCACAGCCTCCTCCCATCCTTCCTCTCCCTTTCTTCTATTCTCCCCTTTCTCATTCCCCCTCCCCTCTCACCCCGGGATAGCATCTTCTGTCCCCTCCCCACCCCCATGCAGGGCTAGTGCCAAAGGGTGCTTTACCTGCAGAAGTACAGCCCCTACAGTGGACCTCCCAATGCTGAGCTGGCAGCCCATGGACCAATAGCAGTTGGGATTGGTCAGGTTCCACAAGGCAAAGGTGACCCACTTCTGAAGGGTGGTGGTGGCCTCTATGTTGGTGCCCTGTCATCGGAGGGCA
The DNA here is from genome assembly GCF_033958435.1 of Carettochelys insculpta. Taxonomy (NCBI): domain Eukaryota; kingdom Metazoa; phylum Chordata; order Testudines; family Carettochelyidae; genus Carettochelys; species Carettochelys insculpta. The sequence goes on from NC_134138.1 coordinate 228,611,305, forward strand.
GGGGAAGCCAGGTGCACAGATCAAGAGTGGTCTCCTTGTGCATCTGTAAGTTCTGTGTGCACTGCTGGTTACCCCACTGCCCCATCACCAGCTGGTCCCACCAATTGGAGCTGGTGGAGGTATTGCCAGACTCACCTTAGTACCTGAGGGGGCAAGGGCGGGTGGGACACTGGGGCACTGCAGCCATGCTTCATGGTCTGCCTTTCAGGGTCATCCCCCCAGATGCGGTGGAACAGACCCATCAGGATCAGGGGCAGGGCTGGCAGCAGCTGGTCCTCACTCCAGGGTGAGTCCAGGTGCTCCTCTGTCATGGGCGCAGTCAGGCAAGAACTGCTTCTCACACAAAGGGCTAGGGAGTCCTGCTTTGCTTTGCTTTGCTTTGCTTTCCTTAGCATGATCAGGGAGCATGGGTTGGGGGGTTCCCTTTAAGGGTGCACAAGACCAGCCATTGCCTCTCTGCTGAGTTACACATTCACAGACAAGTCCCTCAGATGTGGATTGGAACCTGATAATGTTTTTTGTCAAGTACTGCTTCACATGACTGGGAGCTCTTTCACAATCTGTTGCCACACCTCCCCTTGTGGTCTCCCAGAAACTAAAATTTCAAATACAAGTAGAGAGCCAGTACTTCTAACTTCAAATATTAAACTGATACAAGCACATGAGCAGTAAAAAGAGAATCAACAAATTATGAGCTTGCAATAAACATCTTATTTGGCCCACTTGGCACAAGATTTGATACAAACATAGAACAAAAGCAACAAAGGGTCCTGTGGCACCTTATAGACTAACAGAAATGTATGAGCATCAGCTTTCATGGGCAAAGACCCACTTCGTACCCTTGTTGCATTTGCAGATCCAAACTAACACGGCTACCCCTCTGAAACATAGAACAGTGATTGCTACAGTGTTTTGCACATTCATCTCAAAATCCAATTACCTCACAGCATCTTTTCCACAGAAGCCACTTTCCAGCTTGTTTTGCAAGATCAGAATAGTCTTGAAAAAGCAGGATAGAATGCAGTCCCCTTCTTTTTTCTAAGATAATTGCATGCACCAAATTTATCCACCCTGCTTTTGCCTGTCTTAGGTAAACTAAAGTAGCAACTGCTTCTTCATCTTCAAAAAGGGATCTCTTGGCTCTTTTGAGTTACTCTGTCCTTTCCAGGAGCTTTTCCTGCTGTCAGCCTCAGATAAGTACAAGGGATATTGGAAAGGACTCACTGTTAATGGGACATGCAAATCTGTAAGATAAACAGTGAAAACTGGAATAAAAGGAGAGAAGAGCTCTGAGAACAGTTGCTCAAATGTAACATCTCCAGTTTCCCCATATTGAAAACTACACACTGGAAAAAATACAGTTGGTTTGCCTACTCTCCCCAGATTGCCAAAATAGTTCGCAATTTCAACAGTGCCCTTGCTCAAACTGATCTAATATATTCTAATTTATCAAAAAGGATTGTTTTAGTGCATCCTCCCACTGCAATGATTCTTGAATTACCAATATACTTGGAGGACGTGCTTTAGAGATCCATCAAAGTTGTTCTGAGGTTTGGCCAGGCTCAGTGCATTTCAGGACACCTCCAAGTGTCCTTTTAGTAGGTTGTTGTGAATACAAAGAAAAAGTAGATGAGGGAAAATAACAAGAAAGCTCAGTTGTGAAGCAATATTTTTTCCATAGATATCTTAATATTTTTACCTATGTTAAAGAAAGTTAAATTCCATTAGCATATAAAAGGAGCAGTAAGGCTGACAGGTAACTGCCATGAAACTCACTGCAACTGACTATGACTGTCCAGATTACAATGATTTGTCAACAGAAGTTTTCGTCGGAAGATACCTTCCAACAAAACTTCTGTCAGCAGGTTGTGGCCAAACTACCAAGTGGATCACAAGAGCACTCTGCTTTGTCAACAGAGTGTGGCCAGACTGCCTGACCACTCTCTCAACAGAACGGCCAACCAGGAGCACAGCAGACAGGGCTGTCCAGTTATTCAGAAGCCCTGTCTGTTAACAGAGGCATTGTGTCTTGTGGGAAGAGGGATAAGACGGCATACAAAAGTGCTGTGTTCTGCTGATTTACTGTCAACAGAACACCCTGGGAACGTGGACGTTCCATGCGTTTTGTTGACAAAATTCCACTTTTGATGACAAAACCCTGTAGTGTAGATTGAACCTAAGAGTGGGTCTGACACTTAGTTTCAGTGGGAATTGTGGCTGATCATAATCCCTCAAGATCTGGCCTGAAAGAAATTCAGAGTTAAGATTCTATCTTGGATTCCACTTCATCCTCTGGACCCATGGGAAGGAAGCCCTTGAAGAATTCAGCTGGGATTTCAACCATTTCCACCCCACCATCAACTTCAGCCTGGACCAGCCTACACAAGAGATCCGCATCTGGGCCACTACAGTGCAAATAAGTGATGGTCACATAAAACTCACCATTTATCAGAATCCTCCTGACCACTATACTTACCTACATGCCTCCAACTTTCATCCTGTATATATCAGGTGATCCAGTCTACAGCCAAGATCTAAGATACAGCCACATTTGCTCCTATCCCTCAGACAAACATCTACAGGAGCTCTATCAAACATTCTTAAAAATTCACTACCTACCTGGGGAAGTGAAGAAACAGATTGACAGAGCCAGGCAGGTACCCAGAAGTCACCTACTGCAGGACAGACCCAAAAAAGAAAGCAGCAGAACACCACTGGTCATTTCCTACCCACCTCCCATCTAAACCTCTCCAGCACATCAAGGATCTACAACCTATACTTCCTGATGAGCCCTTACTCTCACAGACCTTTGGAGGCATAACAGTCCTCCAAACTGAAACTACACACTACAGGAGGGAAAGACACAGGAAGTAACCCCTGCAACAAACTGCATTGCTGTGCTAACTCTGTCCACATATCTCCCTTAGTGACACCATCACAGGACCTAACTACATCAGCCATATCATCGGGGCTCATTCACCTGCATGTTTATTAATGTCATAAATTCCATCATATGACAGCAGTGTATTGGCCAATGACCATGCACTTTGGCCAATCTGTACTGTATTTATGCAAAAGTTTAAATGGACAGAAATAAGACATCAAGAACAGAAAAATTCTGAAATCAGTAGGTGAACACTTCAGCTCCCTAGACACTAAGGATGTGGCTACACTAGGAAGTTCCTTCAAAAATACTTTCAAAAGCAGGCCTCTTTTGAAATATCCCAGGGAGCGGCTACACATAAACAGTGCTCCTTCGAAATTACTTCCAAATGAATGTGGCCCACCTTTTGAAATCACTCTTCCCTTCTCATGTTAGGAAGAGTGCTCTCTTTTGGAAATAATTTTGAAAGAAAACATGGTTAGCCACTCCACGGGGCCCTTTTTGAAAGAGAGGGTCGCCCATGGTGCCATCCCACCAGAGCACAAAGATGCCCCAGCCTACCACAGAGGCGCTCTATGGTCCCTGCACCAAGCCGCGCTTAGGGTCCCAGGGACCCAGAAGCTCCTTGGCAGGAAGCTGAGACCATGCTGGCAGCAGAGACAGCATGCCTGCAGCTGCACACCCTCCGGCACAGGAACAAGTGGCCAAACCCATCTGAGCCAGCCAGGTCTAGCAGTCAGGAGCCCTGCGCCCCCCACAGAGCCAACAGCATCCCAGGGAAGGGCTCCCAGGACTCCAGCCATGGAGGGAGGACATGCTGCCACCCCCACAAGGAGGAGCCCACTGCCTCCCAGGCAGATGCCTGGCAGGATCAAAACCAGATCCTATGGGAGTGGATGACAATGGATCAGGCAGCCTGGGATCAGATTGCAGGCACCCTTGATTCCCTCACCTAGGACATCACCACCTGCCTGGCCCAGGTGCCAGGTCCAGTGCCCAACCCTCCCCCAGCCTCTCCCACACCGCTCCTACAGTGCCACCCTGCAGCCCACCCTCCATCCTCCCCACAGGTCCCCACAGCCCCCGCTTCAGCCTTCCCTGGAGCCCTTGCTGTGCTGATCCCACCCTACTTCTCCCCACCTGCCTGGCTCGAACTTGGGCTGTGGCTAATGGCCAGTGTGGCCACTCCTTAGACAGCCCCTCCTGGCCCCTCCATCTCCCCACACACTGCCGTGGCTGAGGTTGCTGCATCCCCACCATGCTGCTTGAAGTGGGGCACACTTGGCCAGCCATCACTGGATGAATGCCTCCTGCTTTCTCTCCCCAACTTTGCTGAGAGCTCAACAGGTCCCCACGATGGTGGTCATGTTCTGGAGTCTGACTTCCAGCAGCATCAGGGGGCACCAGAAGTACCTCTTCTGGTGGACAAATGCCCACTCAATACTGTTGTGGGCCTGGTTGAGGTGGGCATTGAACTGGTCCTAACTGGGGTCCATGTGGCCTTTGTATGGCTGCATGAGCCAGGGGTCCAGGGGATAGGCAGCATCAGCCATTATGCATGGGGGCATGGTCATGTCCCTGACTGGGAGCTCCTGTGGGGGGATGTAGGTCCCTGCCTCCATCCTGTGCCCCAGCCACAAGCTTCTGAAGATCCAGACATTGTGATCCCAGCCTGACCAGCCTGCAAAAATGTCCAGGAACCTCCCATTAGCGTCAACTAGGGCCTGAAGCACCACCAAGTGGTGCCCCTTCTGGCTGATGTAGCCACCCACACTGTGTTGTGGGGACTGGATCACTATGTGGGTCTCATCCAGTGCACCAAAGCATTTGGGGAACCCCAACTCTGTGAATCCCATGATGGCAGCATCAAGGTCCTCGACTCAGATGACCCAGCACAGGAGGAGGCAGGGTGGAGGGCAAATGCATCCCTGAGCATCTGACTAGGAGCTCCAGGACCCCCATCCCTTCCTGAAGGCCCCTCTCCATTCCCTTCCCTGTGGTGGGTGTGTGACCTAGGCTGGCTTACTTCCATGAGGATGACCCAATGGTGGTCTTGCCCACCCCAAACTGGTGCCTGACTGAGCAGTTGTGGTCTGGGGTGCCCAGCTTCCACAGTGCGATCACAACCCTTCTCTCTAGCAGTAGTCTGGGCTGCATCCTGGTATCCTGGAGTTGGAGGGCAGAGGCCAGTCAGTGACGTAGCTCTAGAAATGTGCCCATCATCATTTGGAAATTCTGGAGCCAGAGGTTGTCATCCTAGTTCCCCATTACAAGCTGGTCCCACCACTTGGTACTGGTGGGGTACCTCCACAGGTGCTGTCTGACCCAGGGGAGGGCCTGTGCACCTTGCAACATGTGGGGGTTTAGAGGGGCTGCAGAAAGACAGCTAAGTGACTGGCCATCTGGATCCACTGCAGGATGGCCACAAACACTGTGGCCAGCAGGCTGGCAACAGCATCGAGGAGTTCCCCATCAGGGAGCTGGTGGGGATCCATGTGGATATGCACAGTGGCTCTGCTGTACTTCACTCTCTGGCTGTGGTGGGCTGTACTGTGGACAGCCTGTCTGACCTTGGCATGTGCATGGCGAGGGTGCTGGAAAGGGGCCCTTTAAGGGAGCTGCTGGCTGCAGCTTCCAGAAGGGCTTGTCATCCATGCTACCTCATCCGCAGTGTTTCCTGCTTCATTCTTTTGAAAGAGAGCCCGGGGCTGTGTAGCTGTTCGCTTTCAAAAGGATGGATCGAGGCATCAATTCACTTTTTGTGTGTAGCCACTCTCTTCCGAAATGCAAGCTTTTGGGTGGTGGCTTTCGAAAGTTCTTCTTTCAAAATTGATCTGTGGTGTGGCCAAAGCCTACGGCTGTGGCTACCCTGCAGTCCTATTTCAAAACAGCTACTTTGAAATATTATTTTGAAATAACATAACCACACACAAAATACATTTTGAAATAGCAGCCAGCTATTTTGAAATAGCATTTTAGGGTCCACAGAGATATTTTGAGATAGTGTTATTGGAGGCCATGGGCTTATTTTGAAACAGAACTATTCTGTGCCTTAATAGCACCTATTTTGAAATAGCAATTTTAAAATAGGTGTTATTCCTTTCACTTTGTCTATGTCCACATTACAGTGATCTTAGGAAAGAACTTCTTTTGAAAGAGTGTGTCCACACACTGAGTCCATGTCTGCACTAGCCCAAAACTTTGAAATGGCCATTTTGAAGTTTACTAATGAAGTGCTTAAATACATATTCAGCGCCTCATTAGAATGCCAGCAGCCGCGGCACTTTGAAGTTGACGTGGCTGTCAGCTGCGTGGCTCATTCAGACGGGGCTCCTTTTCAAAAGGACCCCACCAACTTCGAAGTCCCCTTATTACTATCTGCTGTTAGGAAAAAAGGGATTTTGAAGTTTCTGGGGTCCTTTCGAAAAGGAGACCCCCCTGGACGAGCCACACGGCGGAGACCCTCATCAATTCCAAAGTGCTGCGGGTGCTGGCATTCTAATGAGGCGTTGAATATGTATTTCAGCACTTCATTAGTAAACTTTGAAATGGCCATTTGCATGGCCATTTTGATGTTTTGGGCTAGTGTAGACGTAGCCTGAAAAAGCAGATCAAAAGCTCTGCTCTTCAAAAGATAGAGTCCACAGAGCCCCTGATCTTTTGAAAGAATGGACCAGGGATTGAAAAAGCAGGTGCCATGAAGACTTCTCTTTCAAAAAAAAAAAAAAAAGGGCCTGAGGCGCATCTACACACATTGTCGTTCCAAAGAAGGTTTCAGAAGAAGTCGGTTTTCCTGAAATGGGAGTGACTTAATTTTGAGAGAATGATTTTTGCGTGTAGATGCTCTGCTGGATGTTTCAAAAGAACCGCATTCAAAAAATATTTCAAAAGAACTTGCTAGGGTAGATGTGGCCTTTGAGGGTTACCAATTTCCGAATAATGCACTCACTATTTTGAAACTAGTTTGAAAGAGTGTGGCAGAGACCACACTATGCCTCCTTTTCGGAAGGGGCATGTAAATGACAACCATTTGAAAATGCAAATAAGGCACTGTCATGTATATGCAGTTCTTCATTAGCATAATAGCAGCAACTTGAATTTCAAAGCTGATAACTTTGAAGTCCTGACCAGCAGTCTAGCCGTGGGTGCTTTGATATACATGCCCAAATTCAAAATGCCCGTACTCCCAATTTCTTTTGGGAGTAAGGGAGTTTTGAAGTTGGGGGCATATTTTGTGTGCCTGTGGCTAGACTGCTGGTCAGCACTTTGGAGTTACCAGCTTTGAAATTTGCATGGCTGCCATTATGCTAATGAGACAGTGAATATGCACAGAGTGCCTCATTTGTATTTTTGAACAGCTGTAATTTACATGCTTTTATTTCGAAATAACTAGGTAGTGTAGCCGTAGCCTCAGTGATAGATCTGAATGTTGCTATAGTTGATCAAAAACTGCTAAAACAGACTGGAGTGTGGAATTGAAGAGCTAGAATTTAGTTACAAACTTGACACTATCAGACTGTCTGAATATAGACTGGGAATGGCTAGCTTATACAAAAAGTATTTTTCCTCCTGTTGTAAATTCCTCTATAGAGAACATGTCCCTGGCCATGGGCTGTGAGGTTTGTGTGTGCCTTCCACTACCCTTTACCAGATAGCCTCGAGATGTCAAGCAGTTTTAGATTAAAAATAGGATTTATATGGACTTAACAGTCTTCCCCACTAATCTAGGTAAGAATAAATTTAAACTGTAAAATAATTTACTTCATAAAATACTGTTTAGGTAACCATATAACCCAGGTAAATGCAAGGTATAGGGAGTGACCGTTAGGGTTGCCCGTTGCCTATGCATATTCATAAGCTAATTGCCTATTCATGAGCATCGGTTTGAATTCAGATGCACGGATTGGACCATTTATGATGCTCATGAATATGTAAACGGAACGTGCATCCTGGTTGCCGGGGCAACGCAGGTGCGGACCTGACACCTGCGAGTGTTCAACCAGGTCCGCCCCAGCTCTATAAATTCTGGAGCGCAGCCCGGCTTCGCCAGTCCGTCGGGGAGCAGCGGAGAAGAGGACAACGGACCCAGAAGAGCAAAAAGGACTGAGTTTAGAGCTGGACTCAGCCTTGGCCGAAGATTCGACGAGAAGCGCTGAAGCAGACCCACGTGTCAATCTACGCACCCCAGCCACCGTGGGACGCAGAAGCCTTTTCGAAGAGCTCCGGCTGAGAAGCCTTTTTGAAGAGCTCCAGTGAACAAGAACTGAGCTGAACTCACTAAAGGCCTCAGATTTTACCTGAGGCAGGCTCGCCAGGCAGACCGCGCCGGCAGGTGCCCTGCCTGGGGAGCCGCACAAGCGGCGGCCTCTGCTGGCCGGCGGCGGAGCTGCTGCTGTTTTTAGCCAGGGGTTTTTGTTAACCAAGCTGGCCTTTTCCCCTGGCCTCCTCTTCTTTTCCCTGTCTATCCTATCTGCCTGCCGCGGCTGCCAGTAAAAAGCGCGCCGTGAGGGCTTCACTTCCTAGGTTCCTGTGGAGACCCTCGGGCCCGGCGCCCGGACTGACAGATCAGGAGGAGGATAGGTATTTAATAACTGCTCTCCACAAACATTAGGGATATTCGCTTAAATCACTAGAGTTAGGGTTTATGTATTGTTAGCAGTAGTAATACTGATCCCTTATTGATGTTACAAGGGTTTAAATCGTCTTAGATTGTGGAACCCTGTTCCCAGGGTTCTCATTTGTAAAGCACAGGAGGCGGTCTACTGACCTAGCCGTTTTACCCTTTGCATACATAATAGAAGACTAGATAAGAATTTTAATTCATAGGGACCCAGAACTGATTGCTCCCTCCGCTGGGTAGAGCTCACCCAAGCGGGGGTTGAAGCACAGGGGGATAACCCGGTAAAGGGAGAACCCCAATTAGGATTCCACATCTAGTATTAAAATAGAAGAGTAATTTAAAAGGGACACCCCATTAAGGGGGTACCCATATTAAATAAATCCCTGTAGGGTTACATAAGACCTCAGGCGTTGCCAATAAGTCCTGAGGCGGCCGTAGGAGGCAGGTATCCTATTAACATTCATTAAGTGTATACATATAAGAAGTCCTAGGGTAGTAGCCATAGCCACTTTTAGAGGCCCCGTCTGCCTGGCCAGCAGGGGTAACCTCACCTAGGCAATTTTAAATTCCAGCTGTTCCCTTGGGTCGCTGGGGGACCTAGGGTAGAGCATCACCGGCCATTTTCCTAAAAGGCGAAAAGTGCTCTGAAGGGGGCGGGTGCCCCGAGTAAGAGGAATATAATATTGTATAGTTCCTCCCGAGGCAGGGCAGTAAAGGGGCTCCCTTACTAGGGGGCCCGACATAGGCAGCTCTCGGGAGGCGTCGTATTATAGTCCCTTTAAGCCCAAAACTACCCTTAATTGAGCGTTTGGGACGCTAAAGCGAGGGGAAGCCAGCGCAGTCTTAATTTATTGCGCTGGGGTCTTTTCGGGTAAAAATATCCCATAAATCTGGAAGCCCGTTACCAGACTAAATAACCTGGCATATTATATGTATACATAGACATTCTGGAAGCCCGTTACCAGATTAAACAACCTGGCATAATTAAATATATAGAAACGTATTAATATATAACATAAAGAGAAACATAAAGATATACACATATTCAAATAGATACATAAGGAAATATATAGCAGAGTTGTTGTTATCAGTTCTGGTTTATTTCTTTTCCCTTATAGCACACGCACGGAAGAGCACCAAGTTGTGCGTCCCAGTGGAGCCAACAGTAAGTCTAAAGAAGGGTATAGTTTAAACGTTGTAACTACACAAATACAACAAAGGGGCTATTAGTCAACTAGTTCCAAATCCTGTGCTGAGACTCAGGGAACAGGGAAGGATATAGTTGTAGCTTCTAGAGATATTAAATAGATACATAGTAAAATAAAGTGTGGTAACATAGTAAATAAATAGGAAAGAGAAAACACTACATTGTAAAAACCTAGCTCTTGTTAGAATAAAAAGAAACTTAGTTGTGGACAGTTGACCCCTTGTCTGTCATCTTTTCTGGGGAACAAACGGGCTCTGTCACACACCCTGTAAACCCCTGTGGATCAGACACCGTTGACATCGATCCAGGTAGCGGGGTAAAACCTGGGCTGGTGCTTGGTGGCTGGTGGAAAATCTTAGGCAGCCTTATTGGGCCCTTGGTTGTCTCTGTATTGGCCACTGCAGCTTGACCTGTGCCAGACATTTAAAGATCGTTATGGCGTCACGGACAGGACGTATGACGTCAGGAGCCGTTTGTTTGTGTCCCTGGGGAGATGGACAGATTCAGGGCAGGGAACTGGCCCACATTTTGTTTCACTCCCAAGAGCCGGGAGATAGTAAAATAGAGTACCATTTAGATTTTGAAGGTGTAGAGAACATTAGGAGCCTCACTGAGGCCCTTACTATTCAGGGTTTAGCGTGTCTCATCAATACCCATAAGAACCTTACGTTTTACCCCATTGATAAACAGCCACAAAAAGTGGAATACAAGAAAAAACCTGAGAGAGGGACCCCTGAGGAGACCCTAAGAGACATAAAACAAATTCTACAAAAAAGTGGAATTGATACCACTCTGTTTATTAAATCTCAACTATTGAAACCAGGGGTAAGGGGCCTGGAAGTCTTAGATCAGGCCAAAGCCAAATTAGAACAGCTCGGAAAGAAGAAGCTGTTTGGAGGAGTGACCTACAGCCAGAAAGCTGTAGTAGGGACTCTCCTTCAGCTTTGGGTAGAGACACTTAATAATCTAACTAGGATTGAAGCCACTTTAGATAAAACATTATGCAAATCTGTGATGGAGGTTATCCAATTTCCATTTTATGGAGAAAACAGACAGGACGACATGGATCAGGATCAGGCAGAGGCTCTCCCAGTAATGATTACCAAAACCATTGTAGACGCGAAAGGTAAAACTACGCAGACAATGGTGCAGAAGGATCGCACAGTAGCAGAACTAAAGAGCCTCCTGGAAGATACACGTAGGAAAAACCAGGAGCCATTAATGGTCTGGATTGGCCGTCTTATCTTAGAACATGGTCAGGAGTGGGTAGACCAGAAAGAGGCCCACTATATAGCCAGAACATCCAGCTGGAGAGGTGGAGAAGGGTCCATCGACCAGCTGAATAACGTTCGATTTCCTATTTTACTTCCTGCTCTGGCTATAGCCTTAATTACCAAAACCTGGCAGGCCTATTCACTTCCTCCAGGCTCTATTACATCCACAAGAGATTTAATAAGAGCCATAGCCGGGGTCTCCACTATCTCCTGGGTCCCCGTGGAAGGAGGGATGGTAAAGCTGTCTGCAGAGGAGGCAGACGACCAACAATGGTATGTCCATGTACGAGATTTTACAAAGTTACCGATAGCTAACCAGGCCATTGAGGCAGGGGCATCTGCTTTGCCCTATAAGTCCCCAACGGTAAAACTGTGTTTAAGAGCTTTAGAAGGGCGGACTCTAGGGGCCCTTTATGACCTAGAGGGAGAGCTTCCAGCTACCTTTAGGAAAGGAGACGAGTATGATGGGTATAACGTAGATAGAACAGATAAAAGATCAAATAGAAAAGTTTCTTTTAATAAGACTAACCAGGTGTATACTATAGAGCAGAGAAATGGTCCTCCCAAAGCTAATCTTGGGAGACAGTCACCAAAAATGCGCCCGAGACTCCCTCAGCAGGAGACAGGAAGATTCCCTCAGCAGGAGAAAGGGAAAAAGCAAGAGGGAGAGCCGTTGTCCGTAGTGGCCAAATACCGTGAGGCGCTACGGGGTTTTTTGCAAACTAAGGGCTTTAATGAGCATCAGCTAAGTGGTAAAAATGATAATCAACTGGAAAGGTTGGCCCTGGATAATGGCTGGCGTCCAGAGTGGTGGTTTTACACCTGGACGCCACGTTTTTATCCAAAAAACCAGTGAGTGCCCTCGGGTGCCGTTATTCCCGGGGGCAAGTAGAAATGGTACAACGGCCTAAGAGGTTGAGATATGCCCCCTCTGTACAAATTCAACAAAATGAATTACAATCGGTGACTGACACTAGACCGTACGTTTCTCTAATAGATAAAAACAATAAGAGCCATCAGTTCCTAATAGATACAGGAGCACAGATAAATGTCATTTCTCCCGATGTCCCACATCAAAACACTCACATAAAGCTGTGGGTACAGGGAGTTAATGAATTGAAGGAGGCTCCTGTAGTAAAAACATCCTTTAAAACCCCCGAAGGGAGATACAAAACCTACAAAGCCATACTAGGAGTTAGGAATTTAATAGGCATAGACACCATTAAAGACTTGAAATTGCAGCCAGTTTTAGCAGTACTTCCAGTAGAGCCTGTCTCTACTCGGGCTAACATTCATGAGCCAGAAATAACAAACCCCCAGGTCTGGAAGTATAGCGCAATCCCTACTAAGACCAAGGAGGGAGTTGCAGCTATTACAAAGTTATTACAAGATCTCCAGACCGAGGGTAAGTTAATAAGAATACACCAATCTAAATATATCAGTAGTGCTTGGGGAATCCCTAAGCCTGGGACTGAGCCACAGCAGGCCAAGTTTAGGATGGTCATAGACTATCGGAAAGCAAATGACCATATTGCTGCAGTGCCTTATATTGTTAAATGGGATAGGCCAGCTATCGAAGAGGTACTGAGCAATAAAGATTTCCTGTGGGGTTGTACACTAGATTTGAAAGATATGTTTTATCAAGTCCCCATGCATGATCCTTATGGGGTGCTTAACTTCCACTTTGCTGGCCAAATGTACCAGTGGAAGGTTCTCCCCCAGGGATATAAGAATTCTCCTGCTGTGGCCACTCAACAGTTAGCCAAAACACTAGAAAAAATCAAAATCCCTCCGGGCTGTGAACTCCTCTACTACGTGGACGATGTCGCCGTAGTGGGGAAGGATCAATCCACAGTCCAGAAGCTGCTGCAACAAGTTGTTGTACAGCTTAAGAAAGATAATTGGAGGGTGAATGAGGAGAAGTCCCAGATGACGCCCATGAAGGAGTTTACTTTCTTAGGGATTTCCATCACTGAGATTAACTGGTGTACTAAGCCCGAGGTAGAAGTCTTAGAGAAGTGGTTGGCTCACCCACCTGAGACCAAAAAACAAGTTCAGGAAGTATTAGGGTATTTAAATTATCATCGATATTTAATACCCATTAAATTGGCTGCAGGTCTAAGCCTATTACAAAACAAGCTGAAAAAAGGAGATAAGATCAAATGGACACCGGGTCAGAGAGTGGCCTATTCTATGCTACTCGAGGCTCTAAAAGATCCTCAACCACTGGCCCGTATAGACTCAGCAGACCCAATAGCGATATCAATTGATCTCGCTAATGATCAATTGGTAATCGAAGTCACACAAAAAGATCAACCTGTTGGCCGAGTTATTAAGAAACTACAGCCTACCCAGATTAACTATGGGATATATGGCAAAATGCTGCTCGCCTTGAGAGAGGCAAAGATATGGAATCGGTACCATGGTACTGTAAAAGGCCCAATGGTAAGATCTCTTCAGTGGTTAAGAACGGAGTACCCACTGGAGTTTGGAGGAGAACAGGCCACATGGAGTCAGCTGCTTTACGAAGCGCAAACTCTGTGGTCTTCCTGGTTGCTAATCAATACCCCAAATCCTGCGGAAAGCAGACCCAAGGCCCTGGTGATTCGAACTGAAGACCAGGAACCTTGGTTGTTCTGTGATGGATCCACAAAACATTTTCCTAAAGCAGGAATCTTCTGTGCTAGATGTCGTTACTTAAAAATAGTAACAGAAAAGCCAAATACATCTGCACAGGAAGCTGAAGTCAAAGGGGTATTGTATGCAGTCCAGCATGCAAACGACAAACACAAGCTGGAGGCTCCGGTCATTGGTATCGACTCGGAGTATGTGATCAGGGTTCTCTCCAGGGAAGCCAAGCCAACGGCTTACCCTGAACATTGGGACACAATTTATCAAAAGCTAGAATTAAAACCTAGACCATGGTTTCTCGTACATTGCCCTTCGCACAGAAAAGATTCTAATGAATTCCACACGTTTTTAGATCAGCACCTCCAACAGTACTGCAGGCAGACTTTGGAGGTTAAGCAAAACAGACTGTTAGGAAACTCAGGTGATTCCCTAAACCTGGCCAGGTGGTTCCATCATAAATGGGGTCACTGGGGTCCTAAAGTTTGTAACAAAATGTGGAAAAAAGATAAGGGCAGTCCATATGTGTCCTTCAAGACCTGGCAGCAGGTCAGCCAGGGCTGTTTGCTATGCAATACGCACAAGCGTATGAACCGGCCTAGGTCTGAGGTGCATACTCTAGATCCGGCCTATTTTGCCCCGGGTACAACCTGGCAAGTTGACATTATGGGACCCCTACCAGGAGCTAAGCTGTTTCCGAAGGCTCTGGTAGTGGTGGACCTTGGGTCCCGCCAAGTCTGGGCGGCTCCCACCAAAAAGACTACTGCCAGGGATGTTATCCGTTTGCTGTCCAAGTGTGTGGCAAACTGGTCTGTGCCAGTTGAAATCCAATCAGATAATGGACCACCTTTTAATTCAAAGGAGGTTGACCAGCAGATGCGCATTTGGAACACCCGCTGGCACTTCCATCTCCCCTATCACCCACAAAGCAATGGGGTGGTAGAGAGGAAAATAGGGGTCTTGAAAACGCAACTCAAGATCCTCAACCCCAACATTGATTTTAAAGGGTGGCATGCCTACTTGGACGAGGCTTTGATAAACATCAATAGGGCAGTTTCTAGATGGCCGGAGATAGAGCCCAAGGCTAGAACACCTTGGAAGCCGATGTACCATCAGGGTCAAAGAGTCTGGGTTACTCTGCCAGGGGAAGGAAAAAGTGAACCTTTTCCTAGTGTTATTCAGGAGGTTGGCGAGTACCCGAATACGTACCATCTGAGTCCAAACAATATGCTAGTCCACCACAATTGGTTAACACAAAGGGCTTGAAGCTTGTGTAATAACCAAACCTTTTCTCTTGTTTTGCAGATCATGCTGCTTCTAATCCTAGCTATGTTAGTTGTAGGCAATATTGGTGTTTTACAAGATTGGGAACGAAATACATTTATTAAGATGGCAAATTTAGTAGCTACCGCCTTAAATGAAACGGATTGCTGGATTTGCAGCGCGTTTCCTGCAACCAGGAGGGTCGGTATCCCGATGCTCCCAATCCCACTAACAACAAGAAACATGACCAAATGTTTAGGACAAAAGAACGCCACATGGGGGGCTATGACGATTAGCAGGTCCGATTATCTGCTAGTAGAGAAGCGAAAGGGACGTTGGTGTTTTGTTTGTAACGGGTCTGACTTGTACGATTGGAAACAACCTGTTACACAGTATAGCCTGAGTTATGATGTTAATAGACAAAGACATGTGTGGATAAAAAGAGCACATAAAGGCATTGCTGTAGGTAGGAGTGAATGCGACACATATATTATGGAGCATGGCATGTCTTTCCCACAGCCTTGGGGGAACATGTGGTTCCCAAATGTAAAATCTTATTGGTCTGAGAGCGATAAATCAGGCGAAAACTGTGTACATGTGAATGGCTCACAGTTATACAATTGCACACCTTCAGGAGGTGCTCCGTGGCCCTTTTCAGGGTATTAGGAGGGAGCTGCGCAATCTTTAAAATCTAATCCCCAGCAGGGAAGCGGCGGTTGTAATAAAGCCCTTTATGCTCTTGTTGGTCACTATTGGGTGTGTGGCGACAAGGCGTATAAGGTGCTCCCTGCTTTCTGGGATGGCTCCTGTTATCTGGCTTATCTATTACCTTCCTTACATTTACGTAAAACACTGCCGAGGGGAGGAGTAGGTAATGCCGTGCCATATGCCCTGGGTCATTTGGGCATCGATTTCGGTGTCGAACATCACGTGAGTCGTTCCGACTATTTAAGACCACAGGTACCTGGTGTCAGCGATTATGATGAGGGGGAGCTGGTGTTAGGACAGCGTCTAACGACCAGACGTAAGCTCCCTCCCATAAAACTGGCACCTAGAAATGGTGCAGGTGCTGGGCTAGTTCGCCAAAGGAGCCCAGTTGCAGGCTTTAAGCGCCTGGAGACCAATGAAGTTGTGCCATCTAGTCATGGAGGTCAGAGACCCAAAAGAGATCTTGAACAAGCATTACAAGACCTCAGGAATCGTAGACCTCTGACAATGCAAGAAACAATAGGTTGGGCGCTCATCCCACCTGTTGGAGTGGCCAGAGTCGGTGGAGCTGTCATCCGACTCCAGTCAGTACTAGAGGTTGTGGCAAACGAAACTGGCCAGTCCCTGAAAGATCTAGCTACTGAGCAGCACGAGCTCAGGCAAGCTGTTGTCCAGAATAGAATAGCTCTGGACATGATACTGGCAGATAAAGGTGGTGTCTGCGCTATTTTTGGCAAACAATGTTGTGTCTATATTCCAGACAACAAAGACAAAATTTTTAACCGCGCAGAACACATAATGCAAGTGGCGTATGTCCCTCCAGCACCACCCGTGTGGGACCTCTGGTCATGGGTGACGGGAAAGTTGGGATACCTAGGAACCCAGATAATGAAAGGTGTAGCCTTGTTTTTCCTACTCGTGGTATTGGCATTGGTTATTTATGTCATTGTTAAGGTAGTGCTTGCCTGTATCTTGTACTGTAAACCTAAGGAAAAAGTCATCGTCAAAGAGGTCGTAGTCCATCGACCTCTAGAGAGATGGTATTAATTAAATAAATAATTATAACATAGGATTAATGGGGAAAATTGTTGACTAATTGGCATCAGTTGTTTAGACTGCTGAAGTCTTGATTCTCTTGGCAGGTGATTGAGTGCAGGGTGAGCTGGGCTACCTCTGTCCGTGCCACGGGGGCATTCTATTCGTAGTTGTCCGCGTGAGCATATACGGTTATGTAGCGCAGCTGTGCCTGTCCTCTCTAACACCATACATCTTGTCTGGGCGCAGGCTGGACTGTAGGGACCGAGGATGGGTGTCATCCGTGGTCTTCCACTGTATCCGGGCTTTTTAGGGAGGCAGGATGAGTGCCACTGTACCTGGTTCCCCGTAATAGGAGCGCGGGATGAGTGAGTTGACTATTGGGTGTCATCGTACCTGGGTCTCATGAGTCGTACCTGCGTAGGATGTGAGTTGGCATACATCCCATGGCCATGGCCACGGGGGCATGTTGTAAATTCCTCTATAGAGAACATGTCCCTGGCCATGGGCTGTGAGGTTTGTGTGTGCCTTCCACTACCCTTTACCAGATAGCCTCGAGATGTCAAGCAGTTTTAGATTAAAAATAGGATTTATATGGACTTAACAGTCTTCCCCACTAATCTAGGTAAGAATAAATTTAAACTGTAAAATAATTTACTTCATAAAATACTGTTTAGGTAACCATATAACCCAGGTAAATGCAAGGTATAGGGAGTGACCGTTAGGGTTGCCCGTTGCCTATGCATATTCATAAGCTAATTGCCTATTCATGAGCATCGGTTTGAATTCAGATGCACGGATTGGACCATTTATGATGCTCATGAATATGTAAACGGAACGTGCATCCTGGTTGCCGGGGCAACGCAGGTGCGGACCTGACACCTGCGAGTGTTCAACCAGGTCCGCCCCAGCTCTATAAATTCTGGAGCGCAGCCCGGCTTCGCCAGTCCGTCGGGGAGCAGCGGAGAAGAGGACAACGGACCCAGAAGAGCAAAAAGGACTGAGTTTAGGGCTGGACTCAGCCTTGGCCGAAGATTCGACGAGAAGCACTGAAGCAGACCCACGTGTCAATCTACGCACCCCAGCCACCGTGGGACGCAGAAGCCTTTTCGAAGAGCTCCGGCTGAGAAGCCTTTTTGAAGAGCTCCAGTGAACAAGAACTGAGCTGAACTCACTAAAGGCCTCAGATTTTACCTGAGGCAGGCTCGCCAGGCAGACCGCGCCGGCAGGTGCCCTGCCTGGGGAGCCGCACAAGCGGCGGCCTCTGCTGGCCGGCGGCGGAGCTGCTGCTGTTTTTAGCCAGGGGTTTTTGTTAACCAAGCTGGCCTTTTCCCCTGGCCTCCTCTTCTTTTCCCTGTCTATCCTATCTGCCCGCAGCGGCTGCCAGTAAAAAGCGCGCCGTGAGGGCTTCACTTCCTAGGTTCCTGTGGAGACCCTCGGGCCCGGCGCCCGGACTGACAGATCAGGAGGAGGATAGGTATTTAATAACTGCTCTCCACAAACATTAGGGATATTCGCTTAAATCACTAGAGTTAGGGTTTATGTATTGTTAGCAGTAGTAATACTGATCCCTTATTGATGTTACAAGGGTTTAAATCGTCTTAGATTGTGGAACCCTGTTCCCAGGGTTCTCATTTGTAAAGCACAGGAGGCGGTCTACTGACCTAGCCGTTTTACCCTTTGCATACATAATAGAAGACTAGATAAGAATTTTAATTCATAGGGACCCAGAACTGATTGCTCCCTCCGCTGGGTAGAGCTCACCCAAGCGGGGGTTGAAGCACAGGGGGATAACCCGGTAAAGGGAGAACCCCAATTAGGATTCCACATCTAGTATTAAAATAGAAGAGTAATTTAAAAGGGACACCCCATTAAGGGGGTACCCATATTAAATAAATCCCTGTAGGGTTACATAAGACCTCAGGCGTTGCCAATAAGTCCTGAGGCGGCCGTAGGAGGCAGGTATCCTATTAACATTCATTAAGTGTATACATATAAGAAGTCCTAGGGTAGTAGCCATAGCCACTTTTAGAGGCCCCGTCTGCCTGGCCAGCAGGGGTAACCTCACCTAGGCAATTTTAAATTCCAGCTGTTCCCTTGGGTCGCTGGGGGACCTAGGGTAGAGCATCACCGGCCATTTTCCTAAAAGGCGAAAAGTGCTCTGAAGGGGGCGGGTGCCCCGAGTAAGAGGAATATAATATTGTATAGTTCCTCCCGAGGCAGGGCAGTAAAGGGGCTCCCTTACTAGGGGGCCCGACATAGGCAGCTCTCGGGAGGCGTCGTATTATAGTCCCTTTAAGCCCAAAACTACCCATAATTGAGCGTTTGGGACGCTAAAGCGAGGGGAAGCCAGCGCAGTCTTAATTTATTGCGCTGGGGTCTTTTCGGGTAAAAATATCCCATAAATCTGGAAGCCCGTTACCAGACTAAATAACCTGGCATATTATATGTATACATAGACATTCTGGAAGCCCGTTACCAGATTAAACAACCTGGCATAATTAAATATATAGAAACGTATTAATATATAACATAAAGAGAAACATAAAGATATACACATATTCAAATAGATACATAAGGAAATATATAGCAGAGTTGTTGTTATCAGTTCTGGTTTATTTCTTTTCCCTTATAGCACACGCACGGAAGAGCACCAAGTTGTGCGTCCCAGTGGAGCCAACAGTAAGTCTAAAGAAGGGTATAGTTTAAACGTTGTAACTACACAAATACAACAAAGGGGCTATTAGTCAACTAGTTCCAAATCCTGTGCTGAGACTCAGGGAACAGGGAAGGATATAGTTGTAGCTTCTAGAGATATTAAATAGATACATAGTAAAATAAAGTGTGGTAACATAGTAAATAAATAGGAAAGAGAAAACACTACATTGTAAAAACCTAGCTCTTGTTAGAATAAAAAGAAACTTAGTTGTGGACAGTTGACCCCTTGTCTGTCATCTTTTCTGGGGAACAAACGGGCTCTGTCACACACCCTGTAAACCCCTGTGGATCAGACACCGTTGACATCGATCCAGGTAGCGGGGTAAAACCTGGGCTGGTGCTTGGTGGCTGGTGGAAAATCTTAGGCAGCCTTATTGGGCCCTTGGTTGTCTCTGTATTGGCCACTGCAGCTTGACCTGTGCCAGCCATTTAAAGATCGTTACCTCCTTTTAATAGTGTCACCTTCCCATCAACTGTTGGGAGTGGACCAAATCAACCCAGTGTGAATTGGCCTTATAAGCACCGGATCCCTAGATAATCATGTAATACTCCCAGCTTTCCATGTGTGTGTATATATCCCTGCCAACTGTGGCTTCCACTTCATGACACTGATGAAGTGGGCTCCAGTACACAAAAGCTTAGGCCCAAATAAATGTATTAGCTTTTAACATGCCACAGGACTCACTGTTTTTCTTAACTCAGGAACTCTTACAGCTTTAGACCTCTGAAAATAATGTGTAAAGTTTTCGATTGCATATGTTGTGATGCTAAGCTTGACAAAGTGCACAGAATTCCACTTAAGTATGAAAAATCCCGTTAATTAAATAACTTGTATCCCAGTTCTTCTGTGTTTAATAAACTGCCCATTTTAAAATGGAAGACAAATGCATTTTTAAATTGGAAAACATGGAAGAGGACTATTTTAATAAGCTTTTTTCTTTATTTAAATACTATCCACAAGTTGTCACAGAAAGCTTTAAATGAAATGTTATTGTGCATTAGGCAGCAGTTACATTTTACAAGGCAATTTCTAGTTTAACATTTCAAAAATTACTAAACGTGTTATTTGAAATAATACTTAAAGAAAAGGAAGGTTTTATGAGCAGCTTTCTAATAAAATTTTACCAAAGGTGTAGCAATAGTATTTGAATAAATTCTTATTGCACATAATTAATGTCATGATTATAATTTAACATCTTGTTAAATTATACAAAATTTAATTAAAAGTAGAAGTGTAGCTTGGCAATATGAAGTAGATTATGGAATTGCATTGTAAATATCTCTCTACTCTCTACCTCTACTTTTCAGATATGTATATATGTGTATGTATAATTATATCTGAGATGCAGCTAAGACACATTTGTTTCTAAATCATCTTTGACTACCTAGGAAGTTGTTTTCATATTTTACTTATTTTGCATACTTTAAAATAGGTAATTTGTGCCAGCTACTAGAGATATGCTATCTTGCCACCTTAGACTGATGGATCCTAGGACATATAGTGCATAGTCTGCATGTTTTGTTTTTTTAACACTGTAGGTCTAATTTTCCAAACATGCTTTGATTTGCATATGATAATTTCATGACCATGCATTCAAATAATACATCTCTTCATGTACCTGGTGACATCGGAAAATGTCTGATATGCTCTTGAATCATAATGCGCACACAAATTGGATGAACAAGTGTGTCTCGTTTTTGCATGTAGATGTAGGCATGTGAAGACCGCCCTTACCAAATATTCATGTTCAGAGATGGGCATAGAAGTTTTGATGGCCAAGCAGATATTTATCCTTTCTACTAGTTAGGCCATCTTACATGCATGCTTCCTGAACATTTTGCTTCACTAAGGCTATGTCTACACAGCTATTTCGAGGCATCCCTGTACTCCTCATGTGACAGGATGTACAGGCATGCCAGAATCCCAAAATAGCACCATTGTATCCCAAAATAGCTCCCGCCATCTATGCATAGGCTAAGTACTCATTTGGTCTGCCTACTTGATACAATTTAATCTGACCCTGCTACCTTTCAGAGTACGTTTAAAATGAAAAAAAAATAGTGTATTCTTTCTGCAAACTTAAGACTTTAGTCAGAGAAATACTTCAGACTATGACTTTTCACCTGCAAACACTCTGCTTGTCTTTAAGGACTTACTCTTGGTCCTTCATATGATTATTTCGGCCATACCACCTTTTACTGGACACAAACAGAAAGCACTCACAAGAGGAACAGTGTCAGTCTGGATCCACATTGAGATTAAAGCTCTCTCAGGTCTTATCTCCACTTTATAGTTTTGCTAACAGATATGTTGGTTTGGAGGATGATTTTTGCCAGTATAGCAGTGGTGGCACAAATCTTGTTGCCATTAACATTTATTTTAGCTGAGAGAACAGGGCATAACCTATGGTAAGAAAGGATATTTTCGGTACGCCAGACCTACACTGGCAAATCTTTGAAGCATAGACAGGGCCTTGTGAACATATTAGTAATGCAGAAAATGATGTTGGGTACTCAGTAGATGACATTTTCATTCCAAATCAAATGATCTAATAAGTCAGAGGGCAAGTAACTGTGAGAAGTGTTGTCTTTTAATATATGTAACAAAGATCTTGAGAATTTGTGGTGAACTCCACTACACTGTTTGTAAAAATATAATTGCAAGCCCTGGGGTTGTGGCCAGGATTATACCAGGGTAATTTCTTGCTGGATCTCTAAACTAACTCTGACATTTCAGCTGGATATGGAATTTTTCTCTTTCTACTAGAACTGAGAAACATCTATCACAGCCAGTACTCCTCTGAAGCAGCTGTGTTGTTCTTTGAAACCTTAGCTTTTATTTAAAATACAAAGCAAATATTTGGAGATATACGTTGCCTGTAGAGACTCTGGAATAACGCCCAGAGGTGGGTTCTAGCCCATTCATCTCTGTGAAATATTAAGTCAGATGTGACCAATGATGATAATTTCCATGTCGGCATTGTTAACTATTTCTTCTTATAAGAAAGCAGAAGTAGGACTGTAGACATATGTCCCTTATGGTGAATAACATTTTATATTGGTGACCTATGTTGAGGGTGTGGGGAAGATACCATTATGGATTTTTCCCCAGTCAAGAAGTCATGTACAAAGATCCCCAAAGAGCCTGGAGCACACTGAAGTTCACACTGAGGGGAAATTAAGCCAAAGGGGATTAGCAGAGCCAACTGGCAACACAGTTCTATTCTGAATAGGCTCTCAATGTATGCGAATGGTGTCTTACCTTGATGACGTACGTGGACGGGGCTTGGAAAAGTACCAAACTACAGCTCAGTCCTTGCCTTCTAACCTCAACAACTGTGTTTCTCAGCACTGTTAAAAATGTAACATTTTTTTTACCCCAGGAATTGTTGCATTTCAGTGATGAAGAATGTGATCCCTGTAGAAAGGATGAGCTATTATAACTGTAATATATTGAATAATAAAGTTAATAAATTGCTTTGGAAAGGGGATACATAATGCATTTATTCCTGTGAAAACACAGGCTTTTATATTGGTTAGAAAATAGGTAAACATTATGTAAATGCTTGTGTTAGTGCTTGTCTATACTACAAAATTTTGTCAACTTAAGACAACTTGTAACCGGTGCAGTAATTGAAGAAGTAGTTCATGTCAACATTTGCTCCTTTTGTCAGTAGTACACATCGACACCAGGAATGCATGCATCAACTGAAATGAGACATAGTGGGACACTGACAGCAGGAGCTTAGCAACCTGCATGAAACAGAGAGCTTCCCTCTCACTGCTGATAGGCCCCCCAGTGCTGGCAGTCAGAGCTGTCAGCTTTGCATGGGCTCACAGCTGTCCTTTGTACCATCTGCCCCAGTCAGCCAGGGGCTGAATGAACCCTGCGTCTGCCTAATAGCTGGGGCTGGGGGGGCAGGGGGAGGCAGAAATGACCTCTGCTCCCCACTGACACTTCAGGCAGTCTGCATGCGCTACAGCAGAGAAAGGAGGGTTTTTACTCTTGATTGCCTCTCTCTCTCACACACACATATTGTGGTTGTCATCCAACTGCCGATGTAAGCAATGAAGTTTCTACTCAGACACTGTGGTACCCTAACTACATCAGCATGGCTACGTCTACATGTGCACGCTACATCGAAATAGCTTATTTCAATGTAGCGAAATTGAAATAATCTATTTCGATGAATAACGTCTACACGTCCTCCAGGGCTGGCAACGTCGATGTTCAACTTCGACGTTGGGCAGCACCACATCGAAATAGGCGCTGCGAGGGAACGTCTACACGCCAAAGTAGCACACATCGAAATAAGGGTGCCAGGAACAGCTGCAGACAGGGTCACAGGGCGGACTCAACAGCAAGCCGCTCCCTTAAAGGGCCCCTCCCAGACACAGTTGCACTAAACAACACAAGATCCACAGAGCCGACAACTGGTTGCAGACCCTGTGCATGCAGCATGGATCCCCAGCTGCAGCAGCAGCAGCCAGAAGCCCTGGGCTAAGGGCTGCTGCACACGGTGACCATAGAGCCCCGCAAAGGCTGGAGAGAGAGCGTCTCTCAACCCCTCAGCTGATGGCCGCCATGGCGGACCCTGCTATTTTGATGTTGCGGGACGCGGATCGTCTACACGTGCCCTACTTCGACGTTCAACTTCGAAGTAGGGCGCTATTCCCATCCCCTCATGGGGTTAGCGACTTCGACGTCTCGCCGCCTAATGTTGATTTCAACTTCGAAATAGTGCCCAACACGTGTAGACGTGACGGGTGCTATTTCGAAGCTGGTGCCACTACTTCGAAGTCGCGTGCACGTGTAGACACAGCCCATATGGGCTATACTGCTAGTGGAGAAGAAGTTATGATTATGATTGTTTATCAGGCCACTTTTGTAGATGCGGCCTTGTAATGTAGATACTGGTGTAATTAGATGGATGGAAGCTTCCTCACATTGATGTAACTCTGCATTGTACATGGAGCCTCAGCAAACTTGTACTTTTTCCAGAATTGGTCCAAGACAATCAAATTCATTTCTCCAAAGAGTTGCCATTTTTTTAGAGACATGGTGTTTGACTTAATTTGACTTAAACCCTTGTACTCCAAGTGCCGTGTAGGTCATCTACAAGTTCCCTCCACCTTTCTCTGTCTTGGGATAAAACTTCTAGCTAACTCCAGGAAAATGTCAGTTTTTATCCTATAAGCTCAGTACATCTTCTCCGCATTGTCTGAGGACTTCCTCTTTTGCATTTTTCTTTGCAGGTTCCATTTGAGAGCTTAATGGACTATGCTGGATGACAGTTTCCTGAGAGTGTGGCCTAGCCATCCCCACTTTCTTCTCTTGATTTCAATGTCAAGTGGTTCTTGTTCTGCTCTGTTCCAAAGCTCCTCATTAGTCACAAAGTCTTGCCATGTGATGCAAAGGATGTACCTCAGGCGTCTGTTTATGAATATCTATAGATTGTGATTTGGAGACTTTTTACTACAGCAGGTCTCGCATCCATATAACAGCACACTCTTCATTTTTTGGTATTGAAGATCCACAGGTTCCTCTTCACAAATATTATTTGTAAACTCCATACAGGATAAACAGTCTTGAATGCAGCTGTTGCCTTCCCTATGCTGGCATTAATATCCTTGTCTGTTCCTGTGTCTCTGCCCATAATACCCCCCAAGTAGGTGAACTACTCCACATCTTCCAGGTCATCCCCTCCCAGTGTGATGGCATTGTTGTTGGACTGGTTGATCCTCATTGTTTTGGTCTTTCCCTTGTTAGTGCTCAGTCCAGTCATTGAGGTAGTTTTGAGTGGTGTTATGACCTCTTCTTCTATGCTTTCATGTCAGTTTAGTGTTTAGTTATGCTGAAACAAAAATATTTTCTGTACAAGTGCCTTTGTATTTTGCAGAGATAAAATAATTTCCCAGAATAGATACTACTGTCCTTCTTTAGTCACTTAATTTGTGCAAATGTGGAACCAATATCTTATCTCTTCCCTTGTCACAGGTCACCTTCCCCTCTTCCTTCCATCCCAAATATTTGCAGAGGACTTAAAAAAAACATCACTTAGTGTGGGTTTCCATATGGTGAAAGTAACTCATTGGGAACAATTTGGAAAGGATCATATTTATTCTTACATTACTGGGCTCAAAAGTAAGACATGTGTCAGACTGGTGCTCTAAAAAGGTTTAAGACAGCCCATCCCTAATATTTCTTAACTTTGGATTACAGTATTATTCTAAGTGTCTATATAACCTCCTATAATAATCAGGAATACATATTAAATCTGTTCTTATTGAGATTACTGCAGTGACAAGTCTCAGGATGTCCTTAGGGCAATTTATTGTGTGATGATTAGCTTTAAAGGCTGTGCACCCTTATTAATCTTCTCTCTGAAATGCCAACTGGTGTGGGCTTTTTGAATCAAAACCTCTTTGTTTTTCAGTTCTCCATGTGGTTCAAGGGAAAAGTTATTTATAAACAGAATAGTCCCATGAAAGCAACTAGGTATGAGATTAAATTTTGCAATGTGTATTCCAATTTTGCTAGAGTCTTCCATTCTTTTAAATAGAAAAAATCTGCACCTGCCAATAAGGGGATGGGTGGCAGAGTGAGGGCAGTTGCTTCAGCAAATGTTGTTGAGCATGCTCAGTCCATGTGAGCCTGCTCAGTATAAGCCAAGTAACAACTCGAGGAAGAGCAAGAGATCACATGTACCTCCCCACAAGTCACTGCTGTGGATGCACTTGTAATCTGTTGGAAATCTGTATTCAGTTTACTGGCCCCACACTAAGGACCCCGTTGCCCTTGTTGAGATGGCGATAGTGGTCTGGGGGGACCCAGGCACCACCCACTCATTCCAGGTTCTGACCCAGGGACCTTGTGTGGCTGCTACCAGTGGGGAAGGACTCCCTTCACCCTTGATACTGTAGATCTTCTCCCAGGGCCACTTCCTTAGACAATCCTCCCCGCAGTACCTCCTCCAGGTAGCAGCAGCGGCATGTGCTCCCTTCTTGATCAGCTCCACTGGGTGACCAGTTTTTCCAGCTGCCAGCTGAGTCTCAGGGTCACCCGAATGGCGGGGGGCATCCCTTCACTGCTGAAGCTGAAGCTCCTCCCCTCCTCTTGCCTCCCTCTACTCACCTCCTATGCCCTCCTCAATCACCTCGCACACCCCTCCTGCCCCACAGGGGAAAGGGTTTTTAAAAAGTGGTCTTAGTGGGACCAGCTGCCCACAACTGATTTAGGGCAGCTCCTTCCACAATGGCTCCCTCTCTTTCTGATTGCCAGCTCAAAACAGTCCTTAGGTGAAAAGTGCTATACTATTATTCAGTCTTTAGCTTCTAAAATATCTGTGATTAGAAACACTCATCCTGTTCAAAATGTTTTCGGTGCTTCTTAGGACACAAGGGTAGAACCATAATGAATATTGCGTCTGGCATTGTCTTTTAAAGGACCTACAATGTAAACAATTAGGCAACTATTAGAAGGCCCTTTCCTTTTTCCATAGTCTTGATGGTCTCTGCTATACAATGGATACGTTAATAAAAATATGCACATATTAATTAAAATTCTAATGATTGATGACATCCCACAAGCAACCATCACAAATTCTTCATTATCACCCCTCCATGAATATCTTGAGGGTTCAGTTGAGATCTATGGCCGATCCCTTGACAATTTAAAATAAAAGATACCATTAGAAATGAAGATCTGAAAAAGACCTCCAGAGGTAATTAAGTTCATTCTTGCTCTCTGAGTCAGCTCCAAGTATACACAGACCATCCCTGAGAGGTGTTTGTCTAACCTGTCCTTAGAAACCTCCAGTGATTTGGGGATTCCGCAACCTCTGCAGATAATCTGCTCAAGAGCTAAACTATTCTTACAGTTAGAATGTTTTTCCTAATAGATAACCTAAATTTCCCTTGCTGCAAGATGGAGTAGAAGTCCAGAATCATTAACACTCACAGAGAAATAATGCAGAAGGGTGGAGTAGGTTAGGGACAGTTTAGCATTTATTCCCTGTTCTGCATAGCTCCATCCATCCTAAAATATCCCAAAACGAGTTAGAGTCAACAGTGTGATTCTGTTCAAAAAAAAAAAAAAAAAAGCAAACATGATTCTGGGACGCATTAACATGAGTGTTGAGAGGTTGAGAGCAAGACATGGGAAGTCATTCTTCTGCTCTACTTAAAGCTTATTAGGCTTTGCGTCTGTTCTGGGCACCACATTTCAAGAAATACATGGAGAAATTGGAGAAGGTCCAGAGGAGAGCAACAAGAATGATTGAAAGTCTAGAGGACATGAGCTGTGATGGAAGATTAAAAGAACTAGGCTTGTTTAGTTTAGAAAAGAGAAGACTTAAAGGGGACACGATAACAGGTTTCAAGTAACTAAAAGAGGGTTACAAGGAGGAGGGAGAAAAATTGTTCTCCTTGGCCTCTGAGGACAGGGCAAGGAGCTTAAACTGCGTCAAGGGAGGTTTAGGTTAAACATTAAGAAAATCTTCCTAATTGCCAGAGCAGTTAAACACTGGAATAAACTACCTAGGAAGGTTGTGGAATCTTTGTTACTGGAGATATTGAAGAGCAGGGTAGAAAGACATCTATCAGCAGTGGTCTAGTCAGTGCCTAGTCCTGCCATGAGGGCAGGGGACTGGACTTGATTACCTCTCAAGGTCCCTTCCAGTTCCAGTGTTCTATGATTCTAGAGTAACATCTTTGCTTTCTTAGCATCCACCAGCTGAAAATCCCTGGAGTACAGCAGTACAGAGGCCTGCTGTATTGCCTGCACGCAGACTGTGAGGGTGGATGACAGAACTCAGCAAGCAAGCCTTATACCAGCTGAGAGTTCCTCCTGGTTGGCCAAAAATTGTCCACCAGTGCATGTTGGTGCAATGCCAAGAGACCATATAACTAGAGGCAATTGGTCTCCTGATTATACTAATAGTGTGTTAATAGTGTGAGAGTTTCTGCCGATTTTAACTGCTCAGGTCTAAGCCATTTGGAGTTTTCTAGGTGAAAACAACACTTCATATTTCACCCAGACACTAATCAAAGGCTGATACAATCTTCAAACTACTGGTTTAATGAGCAGAGTGTAAAAATATTATTAAATTACCGTTTAGATGGAATTTTAGTTGTTTGTTGTGAAGATGTAAATAATGGTAGCAAGGACCACATGTGGAAAAAAAAAAACCCTCACACTCCTTGGCAAGCAGAAAGGAAAAAAAGTCTTATTAAATCAAATAATTGAGTGGTCATATGCCTAGGCTTCTTCCGTGCCAATGAAAAAGATCCAAAACACAGAAAATATTACAATGTTACTGCCTTTGGTACCTTAAAAAGACAACATTCTTCCTGATAAAAATACAACAATAAAATAATTTCTTATACCAGAAATATTACATTTGAATTTTGGTCACTTGCATGGAAAATTCTGAGCTCCAATTTAATCCTAGGCTTGTTAACATCATTCCAATATGTGGAATACAGCTTGTCAAGCGCCTGTAAGGCTAGCTAATAAATCAGACTGAGAAGGTCATGCAAACACTGTGATTAATACTGTAATGGTACATACTTATTTGAATTCAAAATTAAAAACATCCACTTTGCAATAATACCCTGAAAAGTTCATTTAATTAGGCATAGTTGGAGATTAATTAATTTGGATACATCACCTTATTATAGTTAATGGCACATTTTAAAAAGTCCTTTAAAGTATGTGGTTTTTATACAGACTCTCTCCATAGAGTGCTGATGTTATTCTTGACTCCATGTAGATTGGTATGATTCTGGGGAGTGTTTTTCACGTTTGAGATAGGGCTGCTGCATAGATTATTTCAGCATCATGAAAGCAGTCTTCCTATCCAACCTGCTTATCAATGGGCTAAGGGTTTTCCAGATTATTATTATTCACACAAGGCAAATTTTTCATTTTGTATGAATTTCCATTGATTATATCACCACAGCTTAGCAACATTTCTTCTGTGTGGGTGATGGTGTAACAAGTGAGTGTAGAGTGGAGCAGTGTAATTCTGCAGATGATCAATATTCATAGGGCAGTAGGGACACAGATTATCATCATCATCACTTTGTTGATGAAGGAGAGGTCCGCAGGTTCAGGGCACACCATAAATTATCAGAATTTCATAATAAATAAAATTAATAATACCAAATACAATATTTATAATTATGTAGCACTTTAAGTCTACAGAACCTTCTTTAAATATATTTCCCAATTAAACCATGTAATAGGAGTGTTTTTAAAAGTGCCTAAGGAATTTAGAAGAACATGCTCCCTTTGAAATTCATGTTGGACCGTGTCAAGCATTTATAATCTTTATAATGACTTAAGGACTTTAAAATGCCAGAAATTTTTAGCACAAAAATAGTAAGAGCAGACAAGGGACCAATTTTAACCTCTACTCAAAAGCACAAGTGTTCCTTAGCCACATAGGCTCTTTTGAAGATTCCATACAGTATCTGGCAGCATGCAGGGCAGGGCATAATCATGTAAGGGGACCCTGAGGAACGGAGAAATCACATTCATTTATGAAATGGGCCCCTCAACTGTCTTCACGCTTTGGGCTAAAAATAGGGTGACCAGATATTCCAAATTAAAGGGGCAGTCCTGTATTTAAGCCCTCCTGCAGGAATTCTAACTTTTTCTTCAGACAGACATATTGTAATGTATTTTCTGTCTCCTTCCCCACATCATTACAACAGATGACCCTTGCCAGCCACTGACTTTCCCAACTCAACAGCTTAGTTGAGGGTGCAGAGTGCGTGTGTATGTGTGCACACAATGGCAAAGGTGAAGATGCAGCACACAGGGCTGGTCACTCCTCATGCCAGTCCATCAGTGGAGCTCTGGCTGTCTGCTGGCTCTTGAAGAAGGTTCCACGCCCTGACCCATGTCCCGTCAATGTTGACATTGTTCTGCAACTTGCAGTGGTTAGTGAGTGAGGGAAGGCAGCTGGAGGCATGAAAACATGTTGTTTTCACTGACCACTCATAAGCTCTTTATGTGGTCTCCCTCTTGCCGTCCCCTCTCTGCTTTGCCCCTTCTCCCACACCACTACCCAAGTCCTGCTGGTCTTCCAGATCCTCCTTGTGGGACATGTCCTGCTCCCATTCTGTGCAGAGAACCAGTCCCTGGTCAGAGTTCTCACCAACAGTGTGTCTGGTAATCTTTGAGAACAACAAGAAGTCTTGTGGCACCCTATAGACTAACAGATATTTTGGAGTATAAGCTTTCGTGGGCAGTCTTCTTCCTTCCCCCACTGCTTTTGGCTGGGCTGGTGTCCTGGGAAAGGCCAACATACTCTAACCCAGGGTGCTGGCCAGTAGAAGCTGAGCCCTCAGTGTCCCAAAGGCGCACACAGGGCTGGCACAGGGAAGCCTCTCTGCTCCTCAGCTAAGGTCTGGAGTTGGGCAAAGTAATTTCCAGCCTGTTCACACCCTTGCAAGTTCCATAGCAGCCCCCTGCCCCCGTCATGGGCTTAACGTCCTCTTCACATGTCCCCTGCCTTGGGCCCTGCACACATTGAGGCCATGTCTCACTCAAGATCTCAGTTCTGGAAAATCCCCTTCTCAAAGCAAAAGCTGCCATGCAGACAAGGTTCCTTCATTTGTGGAAGAAGGGTCTTCAGGAAGGGAAGTTTCCTTTGGAAGGATCCCTGTTTCCTTCCAGAGGAATCCCCAACTACATGGCAGCTCTTGTTTCCAGAAGGAGAGCGTCTGGAAGTGAGATACTGCAGGACTATGCGAATGAGGCATGAGATATTTTAATCCATGCCTCATTGCATCTTCCATCGTGCTCATTATCAGGCCCCTTTCAGAAGTGGGGACCAGTGTAGACACAGTCTGAGTGTCCAGTTGTTCCATTCCTAATTGCCTTCCCTGCTGATACATCTTTCTGCCTGTGTTTTTTGAAGCCCCTGCAGTCAGGTTCCCTGGACACTGGTGAATACAGTATCCTTAGGGCTTAAACCCTTTCTGCCTGTGCTGTAGCTGGAGGACAGGAAGCAGCTGGGTTATATTGGTTGTCAGCAGCAGCTTGGGGATGTTAGATGCCGTTCAACACTGTGTGATTTGGAAGGGAGAAGCTGCTTCCAGCCATGGAGAATGGTGCTGGGCAGATGAGCTCTGCAAAGACATGGGACCAGTCATGCCTCTCCCCCACTTCTCCCTTCTCTGCATCTAGAAGCAGATCCCATTTTTCCTCTACCATACCATATTGCAAGGCTACTGTTGGCCATAGTCTGATGTGAACTCTGGTAGGAAAAAATGGAGGCATTGTGACCCTACATTTCCACAGGTGTTGCCGCAGGAAGATGAGATGCCAGATATCAGGAGAGGTGGAGCTGTTCTGGCGGCCCAGCCAGGCATCACAGGACATGAAAGGTTGATCAGTCTTCCCCCCGAAAGAGTATGATAGTTTGTGTACATGCGTGTTTCCGCTTCTGTGTGTGGGGGCAGGGGCTGAGAGGTGTGTGTGAAACACCAACCCATGTGAACTCTAAACCCTTAAAGATAAGAAGGTAAATAAAAAGAATCCAACTATGCAGTATTTCTTTTTAACAGGGACTCAGTCCGCTGGATGTTAATTTGAACATTTGTACAATTGATTGCCACTGAACTTGCTTGAATATACTAACTTTTCCAGGTGTCCCATGTTCAACATAGGGAAATAAGATCACCCTAGCTAAAATTTACTCCATTGGTCCCCATGACTTTGCTAGCATACAGTTATGCCTCTGGAATATATCGTCCGTTCCCAATTTGGTTGACTTCTTATGACTCTCTATCGCCAAACAGCACATATTACTGGGGACAAGCTAAAAGCAGCTTAAAATCTACTGGTTAGATCTCTTAGTCTGTGCAACTTGTTTCCCAGAGTGGAGAAAGAGTGACTCAGAATTCTGAGCAGAATAGTTATGTATTACTGACTGCTAACTGGACACAAAGATAATCAACTCAGAGAGCATAAACTGAGGAATTTGAGGAAATAGGTCTTAGCCATGAAAGCTCATTACCTAGTAAGTTTGTCAGTCTTTAAGGTGATACCAGAAAGCTTGTTATTTGTAAAGCATAGACTAGATCATTTGTAGTTCCCGTTAAACTAAATCCATTTACTGTTCCTGTCCGCACAATGTCTTTTTTCACTGAGGCATAATATGCCACTTAAATATAACATGAGCAAATTGTTCCTGAAATGAAACAATATGATCTCCATTGAACCACGGAAAAAAATATGATTGATGTACAGTAGCTGCATCACATAAATGAAGGTCACTCTGGAGTTTTCATGTTATGTTGGTGTGAAAGGTGAAGTCTTCAGTCACTGGAGGGAATCTGACAATATTTCATCAGCTGTTCTATCTCTTGGAAACTGAGTTACTTAGATTAAACTAACATACACAAAACATAGTAGCTGTTCTTAACTGCACCTTATTAATGGAGGTCATAAATCAGATTGTAGGAGTAATGCATACAAGGTTAGTAAAAAGGGACCTTTTCAACATTTATAATACAAATGCCTAGATATTTGGAACTGCTTGTATTCTATAACAGAAATACCTTTGTTTAGGGTATGTATTTAGACTGAAAATGACCATGATGCATACAGATGAATTCAATCTGGCACTTACACTAATAGACCTAATTGGTATCAGGTCTTATCAGCTTGTCTGTAAAGATTGAATTAATAACTGTTTGAGGAGGAAATGTCATAGGGAAATTTTGAGGGAAGAGAGGCTATAGGATTTATTCAGGAGTAACATACCAAAATGTGAGGTATTGCAGTTGGGTACGTATAGGACCAGATACTCAGTTATGGGCAAATTTCTGACTGTGGTGGAGGGAGGCCAAGCTTACTAAAAGATCTCTTCTATTCTTCCCTGATTCTGCTGCTACTGTGTGAAAGGCTGGCCCCTTAGCGCAAAGTTAGAAGAAGTCCGAAGATTGTTCTAATATAAGCCAGATAATGATAAACTCCAGGGGTTGGAACATCGGATGGGAAATCAACATAGCAAAAATATCCTGATCATGATCTTCTTCAATGCTGTGTTGCCAGCAGGGAGACTGTCACCAGTGTCTCTATGCCACTTGTGACTTGATATGCTGAAATACCACTGAGTGCGCCGATGTACCCTGTGGGGTGCCCCAAGACCTGTCCCCCAGAACCAGGCATTCTGTCCTCCTTCAGCACTGACACAGAGATGAGTTCACAGCCTTTTGCAGTATAACACAGATACTCAGATCAGGTCTGCTGTGGGAAACTTCAGCCATAGAAACTTGCCTCTGCATCCAAATGCACAGTCTTGAGGGGACCTGAACACCAGATAAATCTGTCTCACTTTCTGTAAAGTCGTATACAAGTTAAGTTCCTGTTCACCCTCTTTCTCAGGATAAAGAGAGATATGCCTCCACACCCAGTAACCATTACTTACCTTGGGTTTACTAATAAATAATTAAAGAGAGGGTTTAAGTGATCATAAGAGATAACACACAGAAAAATGTAGGTTACTAAACAAAATAAAACAGAACACACAAGGTAAGATAAATACACTAAGAAACCAGCTACTTGGAATATCTCACCTGCAGAGATATTGGCCATGTCTACACTAGCCAAAAACTTCGAAATGGCCATGCAAATGGCCATTTCGAAGTTTACTAATGAAGCACTGAAATACATATTCAGCGCCTCATTAGCATGCGGACAGCCATGGCACTTCGAAATTGACGCAGCTCGCCACCGCGTGGCTCATCCAGATGGGGCTCATTTTCGAAAGGACCCCGGCTACTTCGAAGTCCCCTTATTCCCATCTGCAATTGACCCCTGTGCTATTTTGAAATCTTTTAAAGAAATTATAGTAGGATGTTTTACATTATTTGTGCTAGTGTCCTGCTTGTATTTTGACATTTGTAAATAATTTTACTTATTCAACATTTACAAATGGCTCTGGCATTACTTAGACACACCTGCACTAATCTTATTTTGATAGGGATGCACCAAATGGTATTTATCAATTTTCCTGTGAATTAAGATGAACCTTCTCTAATCTTTGAATCTGGAGTTGCCCATAAAATGGAACTGGAGTGATTGGATCTCTAGGACATTTTCCCTCCATGATTTTTATATTTCAGTAAATGAATTCATTATTGTTATCTCATGTTGAAACACCTGGATATTTATGTGCAGGAGTGTATAATTATCACTGTTGCATTCAAAGAGTTTGGGATGCTTTTCAGTTAAGTTGATTTTTCTCATCTTTTAATTTTGCACACACTAAAGTCTATATGCTTGTTCAGCTTTTCAATTTTCTCCTACTCTTTGATCTTATTTTTTCTACTTTATTGTGTTGAAGTGGGTGACAAGAAGCGTATCTGGCTCCTAGATACAAGTGCTCATAAAGAGAGTTAATTCAAAGATGCAGTGTCTTGAGAGGAAGGCAAGGGTTGATGTTCCAAATACATTTTTTGCCACAAATCTGTAATTCCAGCAGCATGCTTTCTTTCCTTCTCTCACTTTTCAGTGCTGCTTTGAATTCAACGTTAAGAATCTAATTTATAAAACCAGGATTTGGACAGTACATGACCAGTGGGACCAGGAATATTTAGTGCTCTGCATACAAAGTCAACTCTATAACCTACTTATGCTCTAAGATGACTACTTTCTTTTCTCTAGTGATCAAGCATTACTCAGAGAACACACTGTACTGCTGAAACTTGGCCTGCACTGTTTGGTGTCCCCCAATGTAAACTGCAAATTCATCACCATTACAACTGGTGTTATAAGGGATTTACTCACCTGAAAGATGAAAATAGTTTTTTCAGTTGTGAAGATCTGATCTGAGTGCACAATATGGTGAAGAATAAAATGACTTTTTTGTGGTCTCCACTGGCTCACTCCTGTACAAACCTCTCATATATACTCTTTGACATGCTGATAACTTCTTCATAAAGATCCAGGCCTATCTTACACTGAAAAATGAATTGGTTCTCTTGAAATGAATTTTACTTAACACTAGCAATAGCACTAGAGAACAATAACAGAGAGGAAGCTGTGCTAGTCTGTACACTATCAAAACAAAAAGCAGTCAAGTAGCACTTTAAAGAGTAGCAAAATAGTTTATTAGGTGAGCTTTTGTGGGACAGACCCACTTCTTCAGACCATAGCCAGACCAGAACAGACTCAATATTTAAGACACAGAGAACCAAAAACAGTAAGCAAGGAGGACAAATCAGAAAAAGATAATCAAGGTGAGCAAATCAGAGAGTGGAGGGGTGGGGAGGAAGGTCAAGAATTAGATTGAGCCAAGTATGCAGACGAGCCCCTATAGTGGCTCAGAAAGTTCCCATCACGATTTAAACCATGTGTTAATGTGCCCAATTTGAATATAAAAGCCAGCTCGGCTGCTTCTCTTTCCAGAATGGTGCGATAATTCCTCTTCAGTAACACACATACGTTTAGGTATGTCTCGTCCCCTATTACCACTCCTCTACTTAAGATACATTGATGACATCTTTATGATTTGGACCCATGGTACAGAGGCTCTAGAAGAATTCCACAGAGACTTTAACAGTCTACACCCCACCATCAACTTATGCCTCGATTACAACATGCAAGAGATACATTTCCTGGACACTACAGTACTAATCAAGGATGGCCTGATCAGTACCACACTGTACCGAAAACCTACAGATCGCTATACTTATCTACACCCTTCTAGTTTCCATCCTGCACACATGACTAGATCCATTGTTTACAGTCAAGCTCTTAGGTACAATCGCATTTGCTCTGATCCAGCTGACAGAGACCAAAAACTACAAGAACTTTACCAAATATTCATAAACCTGAATTACCCACCAGGAGAAGTAAAAAAACAAATCAACAGGGCCAGACGAATACCCAGAGACCAGCTACTCCAAGATTGGCCCAAAAAAGCCAAGAACAGAACACCACTGGTCATCACCTACAGCCCCCAACTCAGACCACTGCAATGAATTATTAAAGACCTACAACCTATTCTTAATCAGGATGCTACACTCCAGAAGGCCCTGGGTGACATGCCTGTTCTCTCCTACAGACAACCTCCCAACCTTATGAGGATCCTCATGAACAGCCACAGTCTATACCCCAGGAACACCAGTCCTGGAACTTTTCCCTGCAACAAAGCCCTCTGCCAGCTTTGCTACATATCTTCTCTAGAAATACCATCAGTGGACCTAACCAGGTTACTCACAGAATCACGGGCACTTTCTCATGCTCCTCTAATAACATCATATATGGCATCATGTGCCAACAATGCCCAGATGCTTTGTATATTGGACAGACTTCTAACTCCCTTAGACAAAGGGTCAACGGGCACAAAACAGACGTCAAAACACTCCAGATCCACAAACCAGTTAGTCAACATTTTAATGGAATGTGGCATTCTGTCAATGACCTAAAGGTATGTGTTACTGAAGAGGAATTATCGCACCATTCTGGAAAGAGAAGCAGCTGAGCTGGCTTTTATATTCAAATTGGGCACATTAACACATGGTTTAAATCGTAATGGGAACTTTCTGAGTCACTATAGGGGCTCGTCTGCATACTTGGCTCAATCTAATTCTTGACCTTCCCCCCTACCCCTCCACTCTCTGATTTGCTCACCTTGATTATCTTTTTCTGATTTGTCCTCCTTGCTTACTGTTTTTGGTTCTCTGTGTCTTAAATATTGAGTCTGTTCTGGTCTGGCTATGGTCTGACGAAGTGGGTCTGTCCCACAAAAGCTCACCTAATAAACTATTTCGCTAGTCTTTAAAGTGCTACTAGAGAACAAATAATTGAAGGCCTTTAAAAGGTAACACTTGCCAAATATTACCACAGAGCATCATGATTTTTGGAGCCATAGTCTCTCTTAAACAATTGGTATTTACTGACTCAGACAACTAGAGACACACAGTCTAGCTTCAACACAGAAGGGCTACGGCTACACTAGAGAGTTTTGTCAATAAAACTCTGGTTTTGTCAACATAACTGGAGGAACATCCATACACAAAATGCGGTTTGTCTTTTGTCTGTCGACAAAAACTGGCACTTCCACTGGCAACCTTCTGCCTCTTCCAGATGAGGAAGAGTTCCTTCTGTCAACAGGTTCTGTTGACAAAAAAAATGTTTTAGATGCTGTGCGGGGGGGGGGGGGGGGGGGCGGGGGGGGCGTTTCTCAACAGGTAGAGCATCCAGGACAATGGGCAGTCTTGTCTACTGTGCTTCCAAATTCCTACTTTGTTGAGAAAGAGGCTGGGCAGTCTGGCTGCTCTGTCAACAGAGTGGACTGTTCTGATTAGCTTTTGTGTGTGGCCACACCCTGTCAACAGAAGTTTTTTTGGTAAATTTCTTCTGACAATGACTTCTGTTGACACTTTACTGTAGTGGAACTGTAGCCAAGGAGTTTCAGGTTTTTTCACCTGGTTTGTTTACCAGTGTCTACCCTCTGCCTGAAAGTCTCTATAGCACAGACAACTGTTGTGGCCGAATTACATTCTGCAAGTAGGAAAATTGTGTTGCCAGTCGCTGGCAGATACTGAATTTTAATTTTAACCATTATACGCGTTCCAGTGCTTTATGCAGTACTGAAAGAAGGAAATGGTCTGCAGACATTTTTAAGACAATGGAGATTAAATACAGCTATTAATGTATTCTAATACACATGTATATGTTAATAAAAAGAGTGTAATTTCAATTTATAAAAGTATGAAGTTCAAATGCTCACCTAAACATATCAGAATCTATTTCTTTTATAACCCTTTAGAGACTTACTTTCTCAGCTCATTTTTCAGTTGTTCCAGCTGCCTAATGTATACTATATAGAATCATATAGTTATTGTGCTTGCCTTTTTTACTCTTCCATATACAAGACAGGACCAAGCTCTAATCACAGACACATCAGGATAAATCTGGAATAACCCTCTTGGCTAGATTCTAAAATCTCCCTGTGTTTGTTGTTGCTATATTGGCTGCCTTCCCTTACTTTTCTTAACCTAATCCATAATATTCTTTACTAGTATCTTGTATCTCTAAAGACAGATTCATTGGCTGATGTTGGGTTGCCAACTTGCTAATCATGCCAAGCCCAACAGTCTGGCCACACCCCTTCCTCAAGGCCCCACCCCAAGCCTGAAAACCCACCTCGTCCTCACTGCATTTCCCCTCCTCTTCCCCATCCTCACTCACTTCGATGTTCTGAGGCCGGTGGATTGGGTGCAGAATGGGGGTGAGGACTCTAACTAGGAGTGCGGGCTATGCAAAGGGCCAGAAATGAGGTATTCAGCATGTGGGAGGAGACTTCAGCCTGGGGCAGGAAGTGGAGTTGTGGGAGGGATAATGACACTGGCTGGGGATGTTGGATCTGGGGTGTGGCTGGTGATGAATGGTTGGCGGTGCTGGATGGGGCTCCAGATGGGGGGGATGGGCAAGACATTCAGAGTGCGAGAGTGTCCTATGAGTTGAGACAAAGGATTGGGGCATGGAAGGAGCTGAAGACTCTGGACTGGGGTCAAGGATGAAGGGTGCAGAATGTGGGAGGGGCGGTCTGGTCTAGGGCAGTTGGTTGAGGAATGAGGCTGGCACCAGGGATGAAGGGTTCAGAATGTGGGAGGGGTGGTCTGGTCTAGGGCAGTTGGTTGAGGTATGAGGCTGGCACCAGGGATGAAGGGTTCAGAATGTGGGAGGGGCGGTCTGGTCTAGGGCAGTTGGTTGAGGTATGAGGCTGGCACCAGGGGTGAAGGGTTCAGAATGTGGGAGGGGCGGTCTGGTCTAGGGCAGTTGGTTGAGGTATGAGGCTGGCACCAGGGATGAAGGGTTCAGGATGTGGAGGGGGGTCCACATTTGGGGCAGCAGGCCTGGGGCTTTAGTCAGTGGCACATTGAAGCTAAGGCGGGGAACGTGATTCCCCACCTGTCCTGGAAACTCACTGTGTCTCAGAGGTAGCTGGCGCAAGGGGCAAGGGGCTTCACATGCTGTTGTCACCCAGAAGCAGCCCCCACCCTCAAAGGTCTCATTGGCCAAGCTCAGGACACAGGCAATGTATGGAGCCCTGTGTCCCCTCAGCCTAGAAGCTGGACCTGTTGTCCGGTCCCAGATCACAGAGCAGTGTCAGGAGAGGTGGGCACGAACTGGCCTGGTGAGCTGTGCTGATCAGGACTGCCAGGGTCCCTTTTGACCTGGTATTCTGTTTAAAACCAGGACACCTGGTCACCCTCAGCTGATGGCACAAGATGATGCTGCCAAACAGGGAACTGTGCTGCGCTCCAATGTCAGACATCGCATAGGATGTACACATTTTATAAGAATATTCACCATAATCCCTTCATTTTCCCCACAACACTACTTTACAGCCAAGTCTTTGGCTGAACTTCACACTTTTTTCACACCACTGATGTTCTGAGACACAGAAGCAGCAAAGCCTGGTAAGCATGATCTATCATGAAGATGCATAGGAAACATGTGGCCTGAACCTACTTGTATTAAAATCAGTGTAAAAACTGTTATAGATGTCAACAGGAGAAAGGTCAGGTTTAAAGGAAAGAAAATATTCTGGTGGCTTCCTTGCAAAATCTATGGTGTATGCACATTCAAATATAGTCAGGAAATCAATGGGAATACGTTACTGCGCAATGTCCAGTGGTACTAGCTCATGCCTCATCAACTTCCTTAGTTGAGTTTTTTACAGGTGGAAGGAACCATCTCTTCCATTGTCCAGAAAATAGTTAATTCCTTATATGTTGGATAGTAACAGAGAGAAAGCCGTGCTAGTCCATACACTATCAAAACCAAAAAGCAGTCAAGTAGCACTTTAAAGACTAACAAACGATTTTGTTTGTCTTTAAAGTGCCACTTGACTGTTTTTTTTTTGTTTTAATTCCTTATGATAGGTATTACACAGCCTTTTCTTCACCTTCATTCACTCTTGATGAGGTTTCAGTTTGAGAAAGGAGACTACGGGGATTGGAGGTTTTGGTTTCGAAGTGTCTGCCAAGTTAAGCAGGGAACACAAAATACAGTGCTCCAGATGCATTCTTTCTCTTAGGCTGCGTCTACACTATAATTTGAGGTGTGATTTGTTGTTCTTGCACACATATTCATGCTAGCGCTCATCAAGCTAGTATAAACAGCACCACAGTCATGGCGGTGGCAGAGAAGTCACCACAACTGAGTTGTGCCAAGTGCCTACTCACTAGTTTCAGGAAGATTTGTACTTAGTACAGCTCAGCCATCTCTCTGCTGTTGCTACCCACGTTACTGTGGCTACGCTGCTATCTATACACATACTTACTCATGGAGCACTATAAAGAGTGTGTGTACCTGAGCTAAGGACTCAAACCCTTAGTTTGTACTGTAGGTGCAAGCTTACACCAATTACCTTGAGATTAATTGTACACATTTGGCACAGAAAGAAGTGTGCTGCCAACCCCGGTGCCAGACCCTCAGCTGGTGTAAATCTATATGGCTCCATTGAATTCAGTGCTGCTGTGGTAATTTACAGCTCATGAGCTTCTCAACCCGAACTTTTACTCTTGGGTTTTAACCTCTTTTTCCACACCAGTGAAAAAAGAACAGAATTGCAAAGATTCCAGCACCCATAAATCTGTCGATGTCCATTATTTGCTTAGGAACGGAAATATTTTTAGAAAGTACGAAAGAAAAGAAATAGCTATTGTTTTTATGTACTAAATGGTGAGGTAACTGTTATGGTCTCCAGCAATTGTTATCCATGTTTGACTGTCTCACATATTTTATATTTTTGCTACGTAAATTTCACTGGGGCACAAAAGCACTGCAAAGTTTTACAACTGTAAATGGAAAGTAATAATGATATAAATAAAGTTTAGTCTCAGCTAACATTTTAAATCAGCAGTCCATCCTTATTCAACCTAGTGCTTATACATAGGCTTAACTTTTAAAATTAAGCATGGAGTTTAAATGCTTGGGTGAATAGGATAGATTTAATCAAATACTTAAAGGCTTTGGGTCATAGATAAAATCTTAGCCTTATTTGTATGAAATATTGCTTTTCCAAATATTTTCACTTTTTAAAAAATTGTTAGGAAATATAAAAACTCATTTTTCAGTTCAGCAATATAACTGAATGTTTTTAAAAATATACAACATAGAATAGTGAATGGATAACCCAAATATCTTACAGTAACATGTACAGTACAGAAAAGATAAACAGAGAATGCACCTTATTGTGCAACAAGTCTGTCATTCTGAATTATGTGATAGTGCTATAAGAAATCTTAGATGGATCTAAATAATTAGTTTTCATTAAACAAATGGTATTTGAATCTCATTTCCTGGGGTGTTTTCCAGTGATTTTGACCATCTAAAGTTTCTTTTCTGCCCTAGAACAAGTAGGAACTGATGGGGACTCTTCAGAGTACAGAAATAGAGTAGTTGTATCGCTTTTCTGTTCTGAAAAAAATGATTTGATTCTTCAAAACCACACATGCTTTAAATATACAACAAATATTCAATGTAACAATGAAAACTTACAGTTTCTGGCACAGATTTGCAGATGCCATAAGTGTCTGTTACAAAGGTATTTGTTCAGTAATTTAGCTACAAAAATTAGCTCACAATGACGTTTTTGTAAAAGTCAGAAGGATGTGGCTGCATGTGTCCTGTTTTAAATAACCTAAGTTTATGGCTTTTTTTTTTCCAGAAGTGCTTAATGAATTATGAAGGTGTTTCTCTGGAGCATAATAAGCAACATAAGGAAGACCTTATGTTCTTTGCACACCCTAGGCAACAATTAAACTTCTGTATTCCAGTGTGTAAATTGATCCTGGAGTTAAGAATCAAAGGTATGAGATGGCAAGGTGAACGCTGGACTCCCTGTTATTAATGATGGCACATTAATAGGATGCCCAAAGTCCATTGGCTTTTCTGCTAAAGTTCACAGCACCACCCTCAGTTTAAAGAATGATCCACACTTCCCCTCAGTGCAACAAAAATATTTGCATTGCTTTTTGTACTCTGAAAAATTCAACCTTTGTTTGCCAAAGCACCAGATACCAACACTTTCAAGCATTTTATCCTGTTTGCACACTGGTGATTTCATTTGCAATTCATGCAATGTGGATTATGGAGACTATTTCTAAATCCCTGAGGTGGGGTGGGGTGTGTGGGGGGAGAGAGAATAAGGGGAAAAGGGGGAAGATGTTGTTGGTTTTCAACTAAAAAATCTTTAATTCATCCTGAAAGAAATGAACGGCCCAGTTTGTTGCACACATAGAAGCTTTAGAAAGGGTCTGGAGGCTGAGCCATAACATGTCTGACATGCCTCGTTGCGAATATGAACAATCCTAGAATCATAGGCTTCTATGATTCTAGAATCATGAGCTCATGGGAATAAGGGGACTTCGAAGTAGGTGGGGTCCTTTCAAAAAGGAGCCCCGTTGGGATGAGTGGCTCAGCGGCAAGGTGCTTCAATTTCGAAGTGCCGCGGCTGCCCTCATGCTAATGAAGTGCTGAATATGCATTTCAGCGCTTCATTAGTAAACTTCGAAATGGCCATTTGCATGGCCATTTCGAAGTTTGGGGCTAGTGTAGACGTAGCCATATTGTCATAAAACCATGAGGTGAGATAGAACCGCAAGAGTCATCGAATCTAACCCCAGGCCAAAATGCAGAACTGGGGAGTGGTTCTCTGAGTGTGTAACTGGATTTGTCTCATGAATAAGTAGTAAGTCCATCATACTAGTCATTTTTCTGAAGAAGAC
The DNA here is from genome assembly GCF_033958435.1 of Carettochelys insculpta. Taxonomy (NCBI): domain Eukaryota; kingdom Metazoa; phylum Chordata; order Testudines; family Carettochelyidae; genus Carettochelys; species Carettochelys insculpta. The sequence continues at coordinate 228,654,411 of NC_134138.1, forward strand.
ATTGAGTGTTACAATTTGCTTGTGTGTTGAGATTTTCTGTAAACAGGGGATATGATCTTCACCTTCTTCTTGTCCTCTATATTTATGTTCTTTTAAACTGTTTCCTTTGGAGCTGGAACAGGGAGTATTCATCTGGACCAAATATATTTATTTATTCCAGTCAGCAGAAAATAAAATTCTGGAAACCCAAAATACTGAAAGTTAAAAGAAAAATAAACAAAACATAAAGCGAATTTCCACATATGCTGGGATATTTTGCAAGAAAAACATCTCCTATCCTGAACCAGCTGTCACACTCATCCTTGTTTTCCTTGCAAAGTAGCTGGGCACAATTGTGTTTCCTGAGTTCTGCCAAGAGAAGGACTGCTCTTTGGTAAGAAATAGAGAGACAGTGGAGGGGCAAGTCCATTTCCCTGGCTCATGTCTGCATTGTCAGGGGAATTAGCTGGACTTGTGGTGAGATCACATTGTTGACGTGAAGGATGTAATTGGAGGAATGCTGTACAAAATCCAGAAGCTTGCAGAATGGCTGCACCTTTCCGAGGCACAATCCTTTACTCCCACTCTTCAGTCATGGATAACTGCACAAACAGGGCCCTTCCCTACCTTATAGCCCCCTAAATTCCTCCATGAAAGGGTTAACTGCTGGCTATTTCCACTGCTTTAATGAGGTACAATCTCTCCTGAGTAGTTTAACTCCTATTTGTAACAATGGGCAAACCTATGAGTTCTTTGGTCTAAGCCAGCAAAAGGCACAAAGCTCTCAATGCACTTTCTTTCTCTTATTGCAGGGGAACAGACATGACATGTATATTAGTGTTATTTTATCTTTCTTCATCTGACAAGATTGGAACATGAGCACGATAGAGAGTCTATGTTCCCCTGGGGTAGAACTCCCAGCTGACAATAGTCCTAAAGGAGAGAGGCTGACTTAAACTAAATCCATTGGGATACAGAGATAAGATCCTCTTACATTTCGCTGAAGCCTGTACCACAAAATGGAACACAAAAGGTTATATTTCATGCTGATAGAGTGGTATTTCTTAACTTAGGAGTACATGAGCACAGACAGCCTGCTGAGATTTGACATGACAATCATAGTCATCTTGTCGAGGTACAGCCTAGATTATAGATGTCCATTTACAGTATGCATGAAAGTCTTTAACACACTTTGAAGCCTTTAAAAAGTGGATTTCTCAAGCGATCTGTTTATTTAGAGACAAAAAGAAAGCTTTTCTTCTGACCATTCTTTATGTTTCCACAAAGCCCTCTTTCCCATTTCTGGACAGATTATTTTGTGGGACAGGTCAAACTGTCTTGCATTAACATTTTTCTAAATGTAATGAGACTACAAACAAATCCCAGGGTTCTTGCTTTCATAATTATGAACCAGATAGTGAGAGAAACAGAACATAGTTTTCCTCTTCAAATCTCACTACCATTATGATTATTTAAAGTCATAATATAATGTTTTATTCAGTAAGTATTAGATTCATACACACATACATACGTGTAACCTGTTCTAGCGAGCAGAACTTTATTCAGATTCATGTTCAACAACCAAACAAACTGATACCTGCTATTGCATGTCTAGTGTAATAGCAAAAATATGGATAACTTCCACTCTTAGTTTTCCTAGTTGCTCCATTATTTTCCCCTAGATTTTTACATCATGTGCTGTTCAAAACACTGAACAGTATTGAATAGCTTCTGGTACTTGAAAAAATTTGTTCTTTTTCATATATTGTTGAATGTATCTAAGGAGTACTGAAACCTGGGAACCTAGAACTCCATTCCTCCCTATTTAGGAATCTCTAAGGACAAAGAATCACAAAATCATGGAAATGTAGGATTGGAAGTGACTTGCCATCACTGAGACAGGATTAAATATTAGATCGACCATCCTGACAGATGTTTGTCTAACCAATTCTTTAAAAGCTTTCAATGATAAAAATTCTGCAACCTCCTTAGGTAATGTGTTCCAGTGTTTAGCTGTACTGACTGGAATTTTTTATAATATCTAGCCCAAATCTTCCTTATTTTAATTTAAGCCTTCTTGTCCTGCCCTCAGTGGATAAGGAGAACATTTTATTACATTCCTCTTTATGACAACCATTTTATGTTCCTGAAGTCGTATCATGTTCTCCTTTTTCTATTCTCTAGACTAAACAAACACAATATTTTTCAGTCATTCCTGAGAGGTTATGTTTTCTAGTTCCCCAATCATTTTTGTTCCTCTCCTCTGGATTTTCCCTGATTTGTCTAACACTTTCCTGAAGTGTGGTGCCCAGAACTGAACACAGAACTAGAGCTGAGGACATATCCGTGCCAAGTAGAACTACTTCTCGTGCTTAACTTATAACACTATTGTTAATACAGCCCAGGATGACGTTCACATTTGTTGCAAAGGTATTACACTCTTGATTCATGTTTAGTTTGTGATGCAGTTCTCCAGACTATATTTCCCAGTGTCTAGAGCTTGTGGTTGTCTTGCCTAACAACTAGAGTGTGTGCAAACATCACCCCAGCAAAATTCCATGTCAACCTTGCCATGGATTCTAGCTGTCAGGCAATGTCTTCTGAGGGCAAGTCCATGGTCACCTTTCCTCTTGTAAGTTGCTGCATGGTCAGAGTAAGTGTCTGAGGGTAGGGGAACCTGAGCCCACCATGCTTCTTTAGGTTGCAACCAATATTCCATCTAATTATTTCCATCCATATAAGGATTAAATTTTGTCATGTGCACTGAGGGTATCTCCATATGTTCATCACCAGCAGAAATATATGTTGTCAGCTGTGGACACTGTGAATGCTCTGCTAATCAGATAGCAAGCATTAGAATCTCTCCTGGGTGGCTGCCCAAGTGCTCAGCTTACAGGGAACACTGGTTCTAACCTAGACCCTGTAAAATAATGGCCTAGAAACACAGCCTAGAAATAGGCACCCTTAAATCTGTTCCCTGGGTCTATTCCTACTTCTTCTGTTTCCTCTTCCTGTACTGTGGAGATGTCTTGGGGTCCCCCGGACAGGTCAATTTCCAGAGTATCTTTCCTTACCTGCAGACACATATCAGCAATATTCTCAGCCACGACAACTGAGAGGTCTGTGGTGGTTTGACTGTGTGCCCCAGTGCCAGCCACCTGGCAGCTTCTGCTTAGTGAGGCTAGAGTGAGCTGAGCTGCTCCTTTTCAGTCTCTCCTTTCATGGAACACATGCCCAGCTGGAGTGAGGGGACAGAGTTTACTGAGTTCAGAGAAATGCCTTAAATCTCACCTCACCAGTGTGAGGTTTGTACAGCTGATTACATCTGCACTATAGGCCCTAGGCCCTTCCCTGCCTTCCTCCTTCCTAGACAGTCATTTCCCATATTGTACCTGTGCAGTGGATTATTCCTTCCTATCTCTATTGATTCACATTTGTCATTATTGAGTTTCATCTTTTTTATAGAATTCAGTGTGACGTAAGCATGTGCATAAAGTTAGGCACATAGGCCCACTGAGAGGGGCAGGCCAGGTGAACAGATGCACAGGAGCTCGGTGTTTCAAAGGGCCCAGAGCTCCTCGGTGCCACTGTTACTACTCTGGCAGCAATGGCGGCCAGAGCCCCAGGCCTCTTTGAAAGGCTGCAAAAGTGCCACTCTGCTGCTCCACATGTCTCTGAGGGCAGGCAGGAAAGCCTAGTGTCATGCTCTATGCATCATTAAGGGGTGACTGCCCTCAGCCCTAACCCTTCTGCCTAAGGCTCCATCCCTTCCAGGGGCTCAGAGCTGGGTCCCTCCACACCTTGCCTTCAGGGCCCTCAGTAGCTGTTTGCCCTGGTGTAGGCATGTGCTTCAGTTCTTTACTGAATCAGGGTGCAGAGAATAACCAGAAAGCAAAGGCAGAGAACTCTATTACCTCCCATTTACATAATCACCTATTGTTAGGCTTTGCATCTTACAATGTCAGTGGGCTTCTCATTCCACACTTGCGCAGCCTGATCCATTCCTCTGCTCTGGTCATCATGGCACAAACCTTGGGGAAAAAATATGGGTTTTATCATACAAAATTTGCAGAGGCATACATTTTCAAAGCCATTTTCCTCCCACTGGCAGGAAGAGAAAAAGCTAAAGCAGGAAATGCTGCTTATTTATTTGTTTCTGAATAATTAAAGCACAGTTTTAAAGGCCATTTGTTAAAGATTATGCATAGAGGTTTATGAAACACTAACAGAGAGAGCTGTGTTAGTCTATATTCTATCAAAACAAAAAGGCAGTCCAGTAGCACTTTAAAGACTAACAAAATAATTTATTAGGTGGTGAGCTCAAAAGAAGTGGGTCTTTCCCATGAAAGCTCACCATCTAATACATTATTTTACTAAAGTGCTACTGGACTGCCTTTTGTTATGAAACACTGTTACTGGTAAGGTTTGTTTCCAGAGAGATTGATTGCATACACCATTTTAGCCATCTGAACAGAGGATACCACTGGATACTACAGAGGCAGTGGGAAGTTCTAAGTAACCTGGTGTCTAGAGACTCTGCCTTTATCGGGCCAGTACCAGTATTCTGTTGTTTTTTTTTTTAATTTTATATGTATATAAAATCATACTTGCCCTCTGGTCTCCCATATGTAACCTCCCACCTGAAAACACCCCTGGAAGGGGCAAAGTATGTGAGATAATTTTTTATTGGACCAACTTCAGTTGGTGAGAGAGAGACAACTTTACATAGCTATCTGCAATCTGAAATGTTTCTCTCTCATCAATGGAACATTTTTGAGAACCTGGAATAATAGGGCTACAACAACACTGCATTAAAGAGCCAGTCAGACTACATCCCTGCCATTATTTTCCATTAGAAAGGATTAACATTAATATAGCCAGCAGCATCATGATCTCATGTTACCTAGCAATTAAAACCAGGCCAGTATGATAGCCTGTTTTCCATAAAGACACATTTGAAGACTCAAATAAAGTAGAATCTGCAACCAAATTATCCTACTTCAACTTTTTAGTGTAATCAAGTGCTCTCCTCATTTCCAGACGTATGTTGCTTCATGAATGGTAGATGGTCTGCTTCCATCATGGGAACTCTTCAAAATAGGAAATAAGACATATACTACTGATCCAGTCTTACATGTGGAGAAACTGGAAATTAAAGACAACAATTTAAGCCAACCAAAATAGAAAGCAAATAGGAGTGTGGCCACTACTTCCATGTCAGCATGATCAGGCTGTAAGTGACTTGTTCAAAGCCAGGAATGAAGTTGAGGCTGAGGCCAGACTTACACCTACAGTCCATTTTAGCCATGTACTTGGAGCTCCACAATTCTCTTACAGCTTCTTTTAAAAAAGGAAAGAACATAATTTAAATTACTTCTTGTTTTGTGAAGGTGCTGCTTGGTAGCTCACAGGTAGCATAAGTATGATCAGGCACAGCAGTTGCTAAACTAGCTTTTTTCATGAATAACACACTAAGCAGGCTCACAAAACCCACATCAACTGTTGGTCTTTGACTTTATGGTTGACTTGGGCTCCAGCAGTTAAGGAATATTCTTTTATTTAAAGAAAATATGTGAAGATCTTTTAATGCTCATTAAGTGCTTTAGCTTCTTATTTGGATATATTAGTTTATTCAAAGAAATGAATATTAAATATAGTATATTCAGCAGAAACAAATTACACTACGCACATACAACTGTATTTATGGGTCTTATTTTCTAAAGGGTGGAGGGACAGAAAGCCCAGCAGGGTGGATACAAGTTAGATGCGGAACACTTTGAAAAATGCAACCCTCAAAGTTACAATGAAAGCTGCAGTGTGCTCTCAGCACTCCTGAAACTATTACTTTGATATAGGGACCTTAGATAAGAACTACTTTTTTTAAATCCTTTGAGCTCCTAGTGGAGCATAAGGTTTCCACAGTCATTCTCCATCTCTTGCAATCCTTAGTGATAGTCTTGATTTGATTCCACATTAAGCCTGCTGCTTTTACTTCATCACCATGTTTCTTTGGGATGTCCCCTTTTCCTCTTTCCCTTTGGATGCCTTTCTAATACTTGTCTCATGATACATTCCTCACGGTCCTTATGCAGGATATGGCCTGCCCATCGCCATTTTCTCTTCTTGATCGGGACCTCCATTGGCTTCTGGTTTCTTTTAGTCTATAAGGTTTAGTTTGGCATTCTATTGTACCGCTTTAGCTGGAGATGTCTCTAAGGCATTTGTTGACAAACATCCGAATTTTCTTAGTGTTGCTCTGGACAATGTGCCACATCTGTGAGCCAGACATCAGTACTGATTTCACATTGGAAGTGAAAATACATATCTTGGTTCTTCTTGAAATAGCTCTTGTACAACAGACTGGTCAAATGTGGCAAAGGCTCATTATTCCTTTCATATTCTCATACTGCTGTCCTATTCAGTGCCTCCCATCTAGCTGATAACACTCCCCGAGTATACACACTGGTCAACATCTTGCACTGCTTTCCCTTCCACTGTAATTTCACTCTCCTGTCTGTTGTTAATGTGCATCAACTTGGTCTTCTCTTGACTGATCTTGAGGCCCACTCGCTCATATGTTTCCTGTAGGGCATCCATCTTCTATTTGTGATAAACTACAGCAAACTACAGTAGCGTCTAGGAAGGCAAATATGTGGGCAGTTGGTCTGTGCATTTACATTTCCTAGGGTCTAAGGCTTATCAAGGGTTAGCCTGAAGCAGCATGCTAATCGAGCACCTGCTGATAATTCAGCACCTGAAGCCAATTAAAGCTTCCAGAACCATTTCAAAGCTTCCCTCTGGAAGGGGACAGACCAAGAAGGAGGAAAGGTCTGTGAAGAGGAGCCTGAGAGAGGAAAGGCTTGCTGAGAAAGGTACTGAGGGAAGTGTCTTGGGAGTGGCCCAGGGAAGAGGCTGCTGCACTTAGGGTTGAGGGACACAGCCCCTCTAACAAAAGCCATATAATGTCCTGGGGCTGGAACCCAGAACCCCTCCACTTCTCACACAGTGATAGAGCTCTAGATTTAGGGAGTTTCACTAGCAGCTCTTTTCTCCTATCCTTTGGAATCTCTTCTGTTGTCAATATTAGACTTAGCAAACTGTGTAGCTGGTCTTCTATAGTGGCTTCTCCTTCTTTTAGTACTTCAGGTGGAATATTATGAGGCCCTGATGCCTTGCCATTCTTCAGATTTCTTATTGCCTTGCAGACTTTTGTTATTGCCCCAGTGTTGATATCTAGGGGTTTTCCTGCGTCTAGCTGTGGTGGATAGATTTGTTGTTGGTGGTCTGTTTAACGTTTCTTCAAAATCTCCTTCCATGTGGCTAGCTGCTCATTCACTATCATAGCTCAGTTTAAATTATGCATATTCCAAATCAATACATTGGCTAAAAATTAAGTTTCACGGTAGTGTATTGACATCAGCTCGCAGCAGTCGCCCCTTCTAGGTGATGCAGGCCACCACAGCTTGCCCCCTCCACGTCCAGCCAACCCTAGGTCTTTATACCCTTTAAGGGACATCTTGAGGCAAGGCCACAATTAGGAAGCCTGTCCCTCAGCTCTGGGCAGGGCAGCAGGTAAAGTGTTCAGAAGCCCAGCCCTCTGTTCAGGGCAGGGCAGCAGTTAAGCAGTTTGGAAGCCCAGCCCTCAGTTCAGGGTGGGGTGTCAGGCAGCCAGACAGTTTAGAGGCCCAGCCCTTGGTTCAGGGCAGGGAAGCAGAGAAACAGCTAGCTGCCAAAGTGGTGTGGCTCAGGAGAGGTGAGGGGCTGCCTCTCTGTGGAGGTGGGGTAGAGGGATGCATGCCCTCCCACTCCACTGTGTCCTGGCCTGGAGCCCCAGTGATTGCTCTCACCCTGAGCTTGGTAGTGGAGATCCAGGCCTCCACACACAACCGTGGGCTCAGGTGGAGCATCCCCCAGGCCACCTCCTACCTCCACCTCCATCAGCTCTGGGTCCCAGTCGGATTGGTCAGGAGGTCCAGGCTGGTGGGTCTCCTCAGGGTAGGTAGCACTCGGTCTGGCCAGTCAGACATCTCAGCATCATTCGGGTAGTCCACTTGGGGCAGGACTGTGGGCTCTGGACAGTTGGAGGTCTCACCACTGTGGGCCTCAGACAGGACTCCAGGACTATGGTCATCTTGGACCCCAGGGTAACTGGCTATGGGCAGTCTCTTCGGCCCCAGCAGGGACTCAGGAGTGGGGGCCTGCTGAAAGCACAAGGACCCCAGTAGGTCAGGGTACTGGCACAACGGCAGGCTGGACTGTGGCTGCCTAGCTGATCTGGGCTGCTGGTGGGTGGCTTTTGATGGCCCGCTGATCAGCGCTGTGTCTCCCGGTCATTGCGCCCAGGAGCCTGGTCAGAGCCCTCCTCCCTGCTTGGAGGCCAGTCCTTTAATGGGCCTCGAGCCCCACCTCTGGCCTTTCTGGCCCCAGGTGCCGCTCTCTGAGGGGCAAAGCCCAGGTGCTCTGGCTCAGGGCCCACCCACAAGGGTCTCTGAGAAGCCTTCTCTGCCTCTGAGTCAGGGGGAGGCCACAGCACCTTACTACAGGTAGGTTTTTTGGCGATGGTCTATTTATCACTTCAGAATGTTTCTTCCATCTCACTAGCTGCTCATCCACTATGGTAAGTAGCTGATCATCTTTGGTTTTGACTGGTCTGTTTGGATTTCTTTTCCTTCTGCTCAAGCCTTGAGTTGCATTGTACAGGGTTTTCAAGGCCCCTTGTTTAGATGTTACCTCTGCTTTTTCTGCAATCTTGTTTATTAAATTTCTCTTAACCCTGTGAAGACTTTTGTTTACTTCCCCAGCAATTTCATGGTATCTGGATGATGCAGCTTGTATCTGACCTCTTGTTTTTGCTTGGCTATTTTTTGAGTTGTTTTTTGAGTGCCTTTCATTCTTTGATCATTCTCCATGTCTGATCTGTGATCCATTCCTTCATTGAGCTCCAGACTCCCTGCACAGTTTGTTCTGCTCCTTCCTGGCCTTGGAGTGCCTCAAAGCAGTTGCTCAAGGTAATCTGAAAAGCATTTTTTTTTGCTTCTTATATCCTCAGCTTCCCCATATTGAATCTGATTCTTGCGCTGGGCTGTCATTTTCTTGCCACAAGTTTCATTTTGAGTTTAGCAACTACTAAGTCGTGGTCTGATCTGATGTCTGCTCTATGCCTAGCATGCACATCTTCTAGAGATTTTCCCCATCCCCTTTGAGCTGCGAAGTGGTCAATTTGATTTTGTGTACGATTGTCAGGTGATACCCAAATTGTTTTAGGGCGATTTTTGTGAGGAAAAAGTGTGCTTCTAATTACAAGTTCATTAAAGGAACTATGGCCTTTTCAATATCCAGCTTGAGCTATCAGTGCTAACCACTTGGAAACATAGGGCCCTGAGCATCTAAAAATTTGGAAAGACTCTATATTTGTGTCTTTTCCTCATTTGGCCTGAAAATGTGTTGAAGATTCCCCCACCCCACCCCACCCCTGTGAACAGAAGACGTAAAAGCAATTATACACTTTCAGAATGGCAAGATTTTAATAAATCATCATTTATAGCTAAAATACATTTACAAACACAAACAAAGAAATAATGAACCATTTCCTGAAGACTGTTTGCTACTCTGACATGTTTTCACCATCCATTAGTTAAGAGATAATGACATGTATCCTCACTGTAATTCCCGGTGACAATCTTTTAACATTACTGGTATCTGTGAAATGTGGCACCAACATTAATTTTATTGTATTTTTCTTTGAGCACATTTCTGTGTGAAAGTGTTTTACAATCTCAGATAAACAACAACATATACTATGAAGTTCAGAAAACTCTTCATTATTTTTAAATGTATTTTTGTTACAGTAAACAACACTAGATTATTAAAACCTTTTGGTAGCAAAATAAAATGGATAGTATCTCCAATGTTCATGAAATCATAGAGTTCACAATTCTAAGGAAGGGTAGAAGGGAAAACAGTACAATAGAGATAATGGATTTCAGGAAGGCAGATTTTGGTAAACTCAGACAGCTGGTAGGTAAGGTCCCATGGGAAGCTAAACTGAGGGGAAAAAAGGCTGAGAAGAGTTGGCAGTTTTTCAAAGGGACATTATTAAGGGCCCAAAAGCAAGCTATCCCACTGTGTAGGAAAGACAGAAAACATGGCAAAAAACTGCCTTGGCTTAACCAGGAGATCTTGCATGATCTCAAAATAAAAAAGGAATCTTATAAGAAATGGAAACTAGGACAAATTACAAAGGATGAATATAGGCAAACAACACGAGCATGCAGGAGCAAGATTAGAAAGGCTAAGGCACAAAATGATCTCAAAATAGCTACAAGCATAAAGGGAAACAAGAAGGCTTTTTACAAATACATTGGTAACAAGAGGAAGACTAAGGAGAGGGTAGGGCCATTGGTCAGTAAGGATGGAGGAACAGTAACAGGGAATTTGGAAATGGAAGAAATGTTTAATGATTTCTTTGTTTCGGTCTTCATTGAGAAATCTGAAGGAATGCCTGACATAGAGAATGCTAGTGAAAAAGGGGTAGGCTTAGAAGTTGAAATAAGAAAAGAACAAATTAAAATTTACTTAGAAAAATTAGATGTCTGCAAATCACCAGGGCCTGATGAAATGCATCCTGGAATCCTCAAGGAGCTGATAGAAGAGGTATCTGAACCTTTAGCAATAATTTTTGGTAAATCGTGGGAGACGGTAGAGATTCCAGAAGACTGGAAAAGGGCAAATATAGTACCCATTTATAAAAAGGGGAACAAGAATAACCTGGGAAACTACAGGCCAGTCAGCTTAACTTCTGTGCCAGGAAAGATAATGGAGCAGGTAATTAAAGAAATCATCTGCAAGCATTTGGAAGGTGGTAAGGTGATAGGGAACAGCCCACATGGCTTTGTTAAAAACTGATCATGTCAAACCAATGTAATAGCTTTCTTTGATAGAATAACAAGCCTTGTGGATAAGGGAGAAGCGGTGGATGTGGTATACCTAGACTTCAGTAAAGCATTTGACACGGTTTCACATAATATACTTATCAATAAACTATGCAAATACAACTTAGATGGGGCTACTATAAGGTGGGTGAACAACTGGCTGGATAACCGTACCCAGAGAGTAGTTATTAATGGTTTTCAATCTGGCTGGAAAAGTATAACTAGTGGGGTTCTGCAGGGGTCTGTTTTAGGACCGGTTCTGTTCAATAGCTTCATTAACAATTTAGAAATTGACATAGAAAGTACACTCATTAAGTTTGCAGATGATACCAAGCTGGGAGGGGTTGCAACTTCTTTGGAGGATAGGGTCATAATTCAAAAGGATCTGGATAAGCTGGAGAAATGGGCTGAGGTAAACAGGATGAAGTTTAATAAGGACAAATGCAAAGTGCTCCACTTAGGAAGAAACAATCAGTGTCACACATACAGAATGGGAAAGGACTGCCTAGGAATGAGTACAGCAGAAAGGGATCTAGGGGTTATAGTGGACCACAAGCTAAATATGAGTCAACAGTGTGATGCTGTTGCGAAAAAGGCAAACATGATTCTAGGGTGCATTAACAGGTGTGTCGTGAACAAGACACGAGAAGTCATTCTTCCGCTCTACTCTGTGCTGGTTAGGCCTCAGCTGGAGTATTGTGTCCAGTTCTGGGCACCGCAGTTCAGGAAGGACGTGGAGAAATTGGAGAGGGTCCAGAGGAGAGCAACGAGAATGATCAAAGGTCTAGAGAACATGACCTGTGAAGAAAGGCTGAAAGAATTGGTCTTGTTTAGTTTGGAAAAGAGAAGATTGAGGGGGGACATGATAGCAGTTTTCAGGTATTTAAAAGGGTATCATAAGGCAGAGGGAGGGAACTTGTTCTTCCTTGCCTCTGAGGATAGAACAAGAGGCAATGGACTGAAATTGCAGCAGGGGAGGTTCAGGTTGGACATTAGGAAAAAGTTCCTAACTGTCAGGGTGATCAAACACTGGAACGAATTGCCAAGGGAGGTGGTAGAATCTCCATTACTGGAGCTATTTAAGAAGAAGTTAGATAGATGGCTTTCAGGGATGGTCTAGAAAATGCTTGGTCCTGCCATGAGGGCAGGGGGCTGGACTCGATGGCCTCTCGAGGTCCCTTCCAGTCCTGCTCTTCAATGATTCTATGAGCCTGTCCAAAGAGTTTGCAGGTGGAGATGGAACAAATTTGCAGTATGAAATCATATAATTAGTAACAAATATTTCATTAAAAGATTCATATTAATTCCTTTTTGAAAATAAAATAGAATGGATGATATTAGAAAAATGCAATGAGAACTGATGCTTTGAAAGTTCAATTTAAAACCACAGCTTGTGATAAGTTCTGGTTTGGGGCCTGATTCTTAACCTACTTACCCCTCCTGTATATTGAGAGTAGTGAATTTAATATATTTATACAAGTGTAAAACAGGTGCAAATAAAATCAGAATCACCCGTGCAGCACTTACCTCAATGCCTGCCAGTTTATTATTTAGGAAACCTGGATTGTGTGTCCTTATCATAAGCTGGAGCGTGCACATTTTCACTTTTCACAATGTGTGATTATTTGTTTTGTATCAACTGAATAAGCTATCCATTTTCCTCAAGTGCAACAAACTAACCGTGAGAGAAGGGACCATCAGCATCATACCTGGATTGAGACTCTCCCTTTAGGAAATCCAATTGTTCCATTTAGGTGGAAGAAAGTGAGACATGTATGGATTCATTGGGCGAGTTTCCTCCTCTCTGATAAATAACACACCTCTACATTATTCTGGGTATTTTCGACTATTTAAGCAAATAAATAAGCAACATTCTTCTGATATTTACATTTTGTACCTGGGTCATCTCTCCTCAATAACAGTGTGAAGCCCTCCTCCCCTCCTGCGATGAAGAGCCACCTCAGCTACATCAAGCCATCTGGATCCCATGGTGGAGTTATCCCCATAGGCCCGAAATATATGTATATATCTCCTAGAGCTGGAAGGGACCTTGGAGATGTCATCAAATCCAGTCCTCTGTACTTACAGCAGGACCTATCACCATCCTTGACCCATTTTTTTAAATCTATTTACCCAGATCCCTAAATGACCCCCTCAAGGGCTCAGCGCATAAACCTGGGTTTTGCAGGCCAGTGCTCAAACCATTGAACTATTCCTCTGACCTAGATCAACCTTGAAGTATGTGTTGAAGATTGAGCTGAATTGAGGCAGGTGTGGGAGGACCATGGCACCGCTCAAAGGTTGGGAAGGGTACAGATCATCCATCTCTGATCCTGAGGATTAATGGGAAAAGATAATAGACATGCGATGTTCCTGGCTTGACCTGTGTTTGTTGGGGAAGCTGCAGCTTGGGAGGCTTCAATGGAGATATGGTCACATGGATTGGATGAGGGGGAGCATACTGAGAACAGACACATGGTGGAGAAACAAGTCCCTTGTGAGGGTAGACTTTGCCTCCCAGAAGTCATTCAGGGTCCTTGCAGGGGAAAGAGTACAGGCCTACAACCCTGTTCATTGGGGGAGCAAACTTACCCATCGAGCGGAATAACAAGAAAGTGGTTCCTTGCAGGATCTTATCATGGAAGTGAGTTATTAATGTTTATGTAGAAGCAATGAATTACACTAAAATACCTTATGTAAAACACTTCATAGTAGATTATAGTAGAGTTTCCCCCTCAATTTTATGTTCTAGAGCCTGTGTCATCCTCGCCTCCCCACACAAAAGCTCATGGTTTATTTTCAAATGCACTCGGCTGGCTTTCAAAGCAACCTGGCCATAGTAGGTTTTTTATTCCCCTTTTACAATCTCAGAAATGAGTGTTCTGCACTTCCCCACATTCTTTCATTAATTAGCTGGCTGATGGGCTATGGCCAGCGCCACAGCTCACTGAGCAGCCTAATATTAATATCTTGTAGCTTTGTCACTTCACACAAATGATGCATACCTCCTTAGTGTATAAGCAAACAGCAGCTCTGTAATGAGAAACCAGCCGTTAGATTTTTTTTATACTCACTAAAGAGAGCAAAAATATAAAGAGGTGCTTTTCAAGTGTATTCAGCCATGGACATAGGATATGAAGGAAACCTTGCAATGCAGCAAGGCTGTTACAGGTCTGGTAGAGAAACAATTCAGGCTTACTTGGTAACAAAAAGTTAGAGGAAATTTGAAGCAGGGTAGTTGATTATGATGCAAATTTCTGCACAAAACTGTGAGCAGTAATATGAATACAACATGGCTGACTGATGATTTAACTGGGTCTATTGTTTGTTTAAAAAGGCAGACATCCAACCCAGGCTTTTGGTGCCCCATATACAAGTTACAAGATCAAAATGTAGACAATCTCCTACTGTGACAATTTAGGGGAATAAGTTTATACAAACTTGATTTTCATTTGATGAACAGGTCATTGTATTACAGTCTCCATTTTGAATATAACATTTAGTGTGGCTTTGAGTGTTCATTCTGTAGCAAGAGTTACAAGCTGTAGATGGGTTGTGTCTGGGAAGCTGGGACAGAGCCACTGAGAGGCTGTGGATCTACAATGAGCTTGGTATCAACACAGGACTGACTTTCAGCACCCATCTACCCAAAATGAGCAATGGATCTAAGACTGAAAATTTCCTTGTTGAGGCAGGGGGTAAATCAGATATTGAGGAAATTTAAAAAGATAAATTTTGTCTAAGTCAAGTAGGCTATTTCACTTATAGAAGAAGATGGGAATTTCAAAAAATCCAGGAGGATTCTGGTGTGCTGAAAACCATGTTAAAACAATTAGCTAGCATTTTAAATTCTAAATGATTTCTGGGTTGTCTTTGCATGCAATCGTTGCATGCAATATGGGTCTTGAGCAGGCAGCTGATAGCAAAGTGGAATGAGCTGTGGCTCTCTGCCCTAGTGAACAGCCTGCTTTCTTTCTCCCTGGTTTTTGGTCTTGTGTATGGGTTCTGTATTCTAAGAAATAAAGTTGTATAACACTGCAACCTCCTAAAAAGAGTGTTTTATGTGTTTATTTAGCTTCTCTATTTGTATGTCATGAAATATAATGGAACTAAAGAAGTTGTATCTAACCAAAGACTCATAGGGCTCATGTGGGGGACTGCATTCAGGGTTTCTGTTCTGCTTTTTTAAGGGTAAAGTGTGTGTGTATAAGAAATTCCTTCAGTAAATCTGTGTTTCCTTGCTTTACTGTCATGTTGTTCCTGAGGTGTGAAAAATAGAGCTTCCACAGCCAGATGGACTCTGGAAGGATTTGGGAGGGCTCTGGCATGGTCCTGGGTCCAGGGGTATAACTACTCTGCAAACAGTAGCCAATAGAAGTGAGTCTCTAAACCTGGATCTACAGATTCCGTCTTGTAGGGCTCATGATACAGCATTAAAACAGTTGTGTAGAAGTGGCTCTGGCTCTGAACCCTAAGGAAGAGAGATGGGTTTTAGTCACAGCAGCAACATCTGCACGGCTGTTTCTAGCACCATAGCAAGAGCCTGTCAAGCCTGAGACTGTAGATACAACATTTGAGAATCATTGCCTCTCACTCCCTTTTGTAGAAGAGATTTATCCTAGATGTCCAGAGACAGGAGCAATGATCAGATAATTAAATACCTCTGGTGAAAGGTAGAAACACATGGCATTCAGCGTCTGGGTGCTATCACAATAGACACATGTCTGTTTAGAGGTTAGTATCAGAAGGGTAGCTGTGTTAGTCTGTATCTGCAAAAACAATGAGACATCCTATGGCACCCCTGACAAAGTGGGTCTTCATCCAGGAAAGTTTATACTCCAATAAGTCTATAAAGTGCCACAGGACTCACCACTGTTTTTGTTCAGATATCAAGCATGGACCGGGTTGCAGCATCCACTCTCTGACAGTCAACAGAAGTCTCAGCTTTCTACAAAATAAAAGACTCCACTGCTCACCATGTTAAAAGTGAAGAAGATAAACTCTAAAGAGCTATGTTTTAGTGCTTAATACACTACGGCTAAACTATCTAATACACTAAGGCTGTGTCAACACTATAAAAATAACTTCAAAGTCGCATACTTTGAAGTACAACTGTGAAGCAAGCAACTTCGAAGTTGAGCAGCTACACACATCCTACTTTGAAGTTAAACTTTGAAGTAGGGCACTACTGCGTTCCCAGGAATGGAGTAAGGACTTCGAAGTAAGGGGGAAAAAATAAAATGCGTGCAGACTCTCTGCTGGCTACTTCAACATAGTGCCTAACTTCGAGGTTAACTTCGACGTTTAGTTCCTAGTATAGTCACTCCCTAAGTATATTAAACAGTTCAGTAATAGAAAATTCATAATGGAATCAGCCAGCAATAATAATATTTGTAAAGAAGTAACTCTAACCAACCGGAACCAGAAAAACAGGTTCATACTTGGATCAAACAGTAAAGAGGAAGTAAAAAGAAGGTATTTGACATTCTGGAATGTAAACATGAATCAGCTGCTGTAAGTAAAAAGATGTTGAACTCTGGAGACTTTGAATACCAATAATATAATTACAGTGCAGCAAGAATGACAGGACTCAAGTTCCAATAAAATACAAATATAGATCAAAAGCAGTAATACTTCTGCTTATTATAGCGCATGATATCCCTTTTTTCCATATGTGTGTGATCAACTCATGTTTACAGTGTTCATTAGGAACTATCTACCATACTTTGATAGGTAGGCATTGTACAGCTGTTAGAAAAAAGATGGCTGTTTGCTGTTTAGGAATTGTGAGCAGGGTGGAGAAAGATGTTTCTGGCATCCAAGAGATTAAAGAGAACCTTTTAGCCTAGCTAGTTCCACCCTGCTTTACTTCAAAGCAATGCCAGGCCTGGAGGGAGGATGAAAGGAAGGAGCCTGACTCACTTTGGGGCTGACTTGCAGGGAAACAGGAGGTTCAGTAAGGAACCACAGTCTGCTTGCTTAGCAGCCACCAGAGCAGGGAAGCCCTCACTCTACACCTCTGGGAAAAGAGGGAACTCCCTGAGAGACACCCCCACCCCCAGGGCAATTTAGACTATTGGGACCATGCACCAAACTTAAGGAATAGTAAGGAAGTGGTTCAGGGCCCCTGGGCCAGGACCACAAAAGCCGGTCCCTCCCCGCACCCCCCCCCCCCCCCCCCCGCTCATCCACCTGTTTTGGCTTGCCTACTTGGTGATCTATGTAGTCACCCAGGACCTGACATAGTAATATATAAAAATGCTTTTTTTTTTATATAGTTACATAAGCTAGTGCAGCCCCAGGGCAGCTGTCAATCAAGGCATGTTTTATGTCTTTAGTTCCCTGCTATTAAAAACAATCAAGGTTACCATAGAAACTGCAATTCTATCACATCGTTTGTGTTCCGTCTTTTAGCTAAAGTACTTTATAAAAGAAATAGACACATCTGTATTTACTTTGAACTTATGTATTTCTACATATTTTGAAGATAAATAAAGTTTAAATCACAGGCACACATGCTGAAAAAATAGTTTTGCTTATGCAACATAGAATATACTAATGAACACACAATAAATTATTCTAATGCTGAATTTTTTCTCAGTGGTGGATGGAAGAAACCCATAATAATATTTGAATTTCAGCTCGTGGGGCATATTATTTTTCTGTTTTAAATAATATTTCTATTTTGTCCTCTGTTGCATTCATATAGGAAGGATAACAATGGAAATATATATATTTGTTTCTTACTCTTCTATTATCAGAACTTTAAAAAATATTCACAAATATTTGTGCAAATTCAGAACGGCTGTTCAGTTCAATCATGTTCATGGTTATTCTCTATTCATGAATATTAACACAAACAGATTTTTTTTGTCTGCAATGCCGGGAATTCTTGTTGTCCTCAATATAAAGACACACATTTGCAGGTGAATATGTGTATTCATGTGAGAGCAAAAGTAGTCACTATTTAAATCAGCTCTATGTGTATATAGATAGATATAAATATTCTACATGTGTTAACTTTTGTTTCAGGATATTGCAAGCATTCAACAAAATGAGTCTGTTCAACCAAAGAATCCACCTCAGGCTGAGATGATCAGTAGTGAAATGAAGATAGCCTGCATATCAAATTAGTAGCCACAGCCACTCAAATAAATGGCCAAATCTCCTATTTACATCTCTGGAAATATAAATACATTTTGTCGTAAAAAATGTGTCATATATTATTTGCAAAGATGAATTCAAGACAAAAATTCTGATAGGAGAGTTTGATACAATATTGATTTGATGGAGGACAGGGCCAAAAAAATGAATATTCTTCCCCTGGTGTTGTTTTCCCAAATACACTGTTTGGAAAAACCTCCTGTCAGCTTGACATAGTTTTGCTTTTAAATATCTTCAGATCTCAGATCTGATAGGTGCGGAGCACTCCAGCTCCAACTGAGCCAAATATGCGTGTAATTGCTTAACTTTATGTTTGTGAATCTCTTCATTAAATATTTTGCTGGCTTGTGACCAGAATCCTCAGTACCTTGCTTATTCCTTATTTAAGTACCTAGATTTTTATTAACACAAGAGAACAAAGAGGAATAATGAAACAAAACTGCAGAAATGTAGAACTTAAAGAGTAACAAAATGATTTATTCAGTGATGAGCTTTCCTGGGACAGCTCAATCTGAAGGGGTCTGTCCCATGAAAGCTCATCACCGAATAAATCATTTTGTTAATCTTTAAAGTGCTCATTTCTGCTGCTTTGTTTTGTTGGAGTACAGCCTAATATGGCTACCTCTCTGTTACTATTCAAAGAGGAGTATGATCAGCCATGTGAGCTGAAAAGGGAAAGGTGCATTCAAAAAGAAGAAAGAAGTTTTAAGACAGTGCACTTTCAGCATGCTTATGCTTACAGTTTGGTTCTAGCTTATACTTGCACACTTTCAAAATTTGACTTTTACCACAACCATTATTTCACCCTTTTCTCCCTCTCGGATCTTGTATTATCATTCTGCACAGCTACATATAACTTGCTCCATGAGGTGTCACAGTCAGCATAAATATGCAACAATTTATATTTTAGTGGAAATGACATTTACTTAAATTGCAATTCTGTGTTTATTGTTTCAATAGCTATTTATTGGATGCTGGTATTAAATAAAGGGGGGCATAAAATGAATAGTGTTTGTAGTCCTATTTGTATGGATAGTTTTAGTGCCTGTCTTTATTTGTATCCCCTTCAGTTGTGGTTGTGACAAATAACAATCAGCTATAAATTCAAATTAACACCTATGTGGCATGGAGTGAATTATCCTGTAGCATAGCTGTAAAGTGCTGAGACAGATGGATAGTCTGCTTTATCAATTTCAAACTATTTTAACCACCTGAGTAAGTGGAGCAAGGAACAGTGGATTTTATATGATTATATATATATATATATATATATATATATATATAAACAAAGCTCAGATCAGAAAGGCTTCACTTGGGCTACCCCTTCCTATGTTGGCTGAAGTTAAATATGTAACATGCAATACCTCATGATAAAAATATCTTCTGGAAATCAGTCTTCCACATAGATTACTCCAGACTGGCCCAGGGCATAATTGCATGCAGCATTGCACCGGCCCGTACCCAGCCTTGAATTGCTGCATGTTCTCGCATGCGAACAATAGAATTCCACATAAGCAGAGCCTCCCTTTAGAGCTGATGTCCACTCCTTTTCCTCCCCTGGTCTTGTATGGGGCATGGGTGGTAAAAGAACTGACAGAGAGGTTTGCTGCTTTGGAGAGATATCAGCATATTTGTCATTTTATTGTCATAAGCTAAGAAATCACAGACCATGAAATTACGGTAACATACAAAACATAACATGCAGAAAAACATAGCCATATTTTAGGGTATTTGGGCATGCAATATATTTCAGATAGCAGGATCTTTAGGAAACTCGAGGTATAAAGTCCCTGACTACATAAAACTCAACTTATTTCTGACAAACTTGAAATTGAAGCCATGTTTTTTGAAACTAGGCTCAGTGTCAAAAGAATCACAATCCATTTTGAAGTATGTTGAAGCAGATTTGCAGTCTTGCATTGAAATTATTATGGGAAAGACGCACGACATTTAGTTCTGAAGTTTCGGATGTTTACAATTTTCTAGGTTTGTATAATTGTATGACATTTGTAGTAGGCATCCTTCAGTCTGCATAGACTATGGATCGTGCCCTTTATAGTTTTAATTGAGGACTTCATTTACAGCGTCTACTGTGACTATGAAGACCCACACGAGAGTGACAGTCCTTGCTGCATCTCTTGTGGATGTGATGGGTGTCTGGCAAGTCCTTAGTGTGCTCTCTGTGTGCTCGCTTCTCCTCTGCTAGAAATTTGGGCACCAGGCAAACCAATAAGAAAATCAACAAGAAATGAGAAACATCAACAATTTAAGCTTGCTTGCTGGAATGTGCGGACCATGCTGACCGGCTTGACTGATGATCTTCAGGCCATCAGTGACACCCGAAAGACCGCCGTCATCAACGAGGAACTGAAGAGGCTCCGAGTTGATATCGCTGCACTGCAAGAGACGCAGCTCGCAGATTCGGGATCTCTAAAGGAAAAGGACTACACCTTTTTCTGGCAGGGTAAAGCCCAAGAAGAACCCAGAGAGCATGGTGTTGGCTTTGCTGTCAGAAACACCCTTCTACAAATGGTGGAATTAGTCATGGGCAGATCAGAAAGACACTTCAGATCACGCTTCAAACTTGCGCTGGTCCCGTCCACCTGATCAGCGCTTATGCTCCAACCCTGTACGCCACACCAGAAGTAAAAGACAAGTTCTATGACGTGCTTAGTGCTGCTGTAGCACAAATACCTGCTTGTGAACAACTGTACATCTTGGGTGACTTCAGTGCAAGAGTTGGAGCCGATTGGGCCTCATGGCCTTCCTGCTTAGGACACTTTGGTGTGGGAAAAATGAATGACAATGGACAGCGTCTCCTTGAACTGTGCACGTACCACAATCTGTGCATTACAAACACATTCTTCCAAACGAAACCACAGCACAGAGTGTCGTGGAGACACCCACGCTCGAAGCACTGGCATCAACTAGACGCGGTCATCGCTAGGCGTAATAACCTCAAAAACGTCCTTCTGACACGCAGCTATCATAGTGCTGACTGTGATACAGATCACTCGCTTGTTTGCTCCAAGCTCAAGCTGAGACCCAAGAAGCTGTACCACTCTAAACCTGCTGGAAGGCCCCGCATTGACGCCAGAAAGACGGCAAACTCGGAGAAAGCTGAAAAGTTCAGAGAGACCCTCCAGGAAAATCTGTGCAGCGGCCCTGGGGGCGCCAATGTGACATCCAAATGGCAACATCTGAGGGATACAGTTTACAACACGGCCTTGTCGGTGTTTGGAAGAAGAGCTAGAAACACAAACGACTGGTTTGAAGCTAACTCCGATGAGATTATTCCAGTCATTGAAAAGAAGCACACTGCACTCCTGGAGTACAAACGCTCACCAAGCCAGCGTACCCAGCAAACACTTAGAGCGGCCAGAAGAACAGTACAGCAGACAGCCAGGCACTGTGCCAACAACCACTGGCTCCAGCTATGCAGCAGCATCCAGACCTGTGCTGACTTTGGTAATCTCAGAGGAATGTACGAGGGTATGAAGAAGGCATTAGGACCCACCCAGAACAAGATGGCTTTCAGCTCTGAAATCCAATTCTGGTGAAGTCATCGCTGACAAAGCCAAACAGATGGAGCGCTGGGTTGAGCACTACTCCAAGCTGTACTCACATGAGAATATTGTGGTTGATGCAGCCCTCGATGCTGTTGAGCTCCTACCAGTAATAGACAAACTGGATCAAGAACTGACTGTGGATGAACTGAAGAGAGCCATTTACAGCATTGCTGCAGGAAAGGCCCCTGGCCAGGATGGTATACCACCAGAGGTAATCAAGTGTGCCGCGGACACACTCCTGAAACCCCTACATGAGCTACTGTGCCTGTGCTGGAAAGAGGGTGAGGTTCCACAGGATATGACATTTGAATGTTTAGATTTAAAGATTTGGTTTGGACATCTGTATTTTTGTGATGGCTCTCTCCTTTGCCACAACCAAGGACTAAAGTAGAGACTTCCAGAGCTGAAAAATTACAGGTACAGTTAGAGCTAAGCCTCACAGAGCTGTAGGTGGCAACAATTTATGTCCTTTCCGGGTGAGCACAGATGGGGATTTGTATAACACATGCTCCAAATTTCAAATGGGGCTATGCACTCCTTTAGAAATCTATTGTCTGCATACAGAGCTGAATTCTGTTCAGTCAGTTTTCAGCCTAAGTCACCTCTGAACTGCTTAGGCCTCCTGGGGATCCACAGGAGACCAGCAGACCACAGACAGAGAACCACTAACATAGCTCACCATCTGCTAGTGAATAGTGGCAGCAGTCAGAAGGATATTTTTTCTCTTGAAACAAGCCATCTGGATATTGAAGAGGTTTGAGACATCTTCCTTAGAGCTTCATGAAGGGATTTTGGATCCTCTTTTGGGAAAAGTAGGTTCTATGGGGTGTGACAGATCACAGATTGCAGCTGACCGGTGCCCAATGGAGGGGGAACATTTTGGATGCTGGAGGAACCTCTTTTTCTTCTCCTCTTAAGTTCACAGAAGGTGCAGTCCTTCAGGCTGGATAGGCAGCTGGGGCGCATCAGGAGTCAGCCAGCAACAGGCTGTAATTAAAGCACTTGTGACCAGTTAAGGCCTCCAGGCTTCCTATAAATGGCTTCCCCAGGAAGAAGGAGGGAAGGGTGAGTGGTGGCTGGAGAGAAGGAGCCTGAAGGTGTGTAGAGTGCACCGCACCGCACCGCACCACAGCTGAGCACAGCACAACACAGCTTGGTACCCCAGCAACATGGTACAAGGGGGAAAGACCCCAGAAGGTAGTGGTGGGTTAAGAGGCCAGGGAAAGGGCGCTGCTGTGGGGCCGGGGCAAAAAGCCCCACCACTCCCTCCTTCCCTAGGGTTCCTGGGCCAGAGTCCAGGGCAGTGGGTAGGACTGGACTCCCCCCACCACTTCCCCTGAAGGGCTGACCAACTGGGGCAGAGCCAGAGCAGCTCGAGGCTGCTGGAAAAGGACCTGCTCCACCCCAAATTCAGATTGGCCTGTGATGAGAATGGCTTGGTAAAAGGAGACGCTGGCCTTCAGGAGTCCCAGGGCATCAAGAAAGGCCTCTCTGTGTCTGAGGCACACAAGGAGCTGCCTCAAAGTGCAGAACCCTTAAGGGACGGTTGAGGAGTCCATCACAGGGCGTATTTCCCATACTTGGATTTGAACATTGCATGTTTCCATCAGCTGATGACTGTCTGAGGAAAGGTTTCTGCAAGAGCACTGTCAGCATCACATCAACCCCTCTCTCCTAGCTCCTTCTTACTTGCCATTCCCATTCCTTTCCCCAGCTATCCCTTTTCATGAACTGCTGCTTACTTTCTCCCTTCTGACAAAGTCTTCTAAATGGAATGAATAGCACCCAATGACAATAGTTAATATTTAACATAAAACACCTAAAAGGAATTCTGTTGGTTCAATTCTTCCACTTCTGGTTATCCTTGATCCTGGCCATCATCTTTCTCAGTATGTTATTTAGTAAGTGGAGTGTAACCAGGCATTTTATAATAACAAATGGGACCCACTGTATGCTTGCTTTTTCAAAAACTCTGCTTCAGAGTAGGTTGCAGCATATACTAGGTCACGATGACAGCGCTGCCTTGAAACTGTACTGCTTCATCAAAGTGTGTATGCAAGAGGCAAGGCATTTTTAACATTCTGCCACTTCGCATACTGAAGTGTCAGCTGAAGTGGACTCTTTTTTTTTTCAGTATTTCCAAATTTACTTTGATCTTCCCTCTTGCTTGCTTCTTTACCTCCTCTCTACCATTATATACTGCTGCTCCTGCTTTATGCTGTGGGCCTTCTCTCATAACATCACATGCTTATTATTTAAATGGACTCAGCAAGCTGTTGCTCTCCGAGGGATACCTTTGTTCCCTTTCATGACACCTTTTCTACCAGAGCAGCAAACTATATTGCTGCTGTGGCTGGAATCCGAGAAACAGTTCCACATTGAGTATTTTCCTCTTTTTGGGGTACTTGACAATGATGCATGAGGAAGCAGCTCTGAGCAAGTGTCGGCCTTTCCCCATATACACAGCTATAGCTGCTACTGTGGTCACTGCATAAAGATGATCACACTGGACCTGACTCTTTGGCTATGGGCCAGTGGTTCTTAACTTTTACTGCAGCCTGCACACCTTTGGCTTTCAAAATATGTTCTCACACCCCCTATCAAAAATCAAATATCTTCTCACACCCTTTCTTAAAAATCAAAAATGGAGATGGGGGGCCTATACACTTTTAAATGCATATTAAATACAAGTAAAATAGTTGCATGTTATTGCTCACCACATATAATAGTACAGTAGGCATGCAAAAATATACAAGTACTACCCGGAGATGTTGCAGAGTTTTGCTGTGGAAATAAACTGTAACTGACACACTGATAGTTAGTGGCTAACTGAATTCATACATAGGTTTGATGAAACAAAGTAGTTGTACTTACGCATCTGTGCTTAATTTGTGTTTTTGATAATTTACCTTCTAAAAATATCAGGCATGTCTCGCATCCCCAGAAAGAGGGGCGTTTGCACCCCAGGTTAAGAACCACTGGTCTGGGCACTCCTGTTTTGCTCTGGTACTCCTGTTCCAAGTGGCTTTTTGAACTTTGCTTTCTTTTGGTAACATCTCTGCCTTGGTCTCATTTGTCTCTTAAATAGCAAAGTCCAAAGTCCTTACATGTTTTGTTTGAATCAACACATGGATGAAGCCCAAATAGGGATCAGCTGAAGAAAATTAGGGCTTGCAGACAACGTATACCTTGCTCTGCTCAACAGAGAATGTACTTACCATAACTGAATGTGGTGAATCTTTGGATGGGGAGCAGGAAAAAGAGGACAGGACTCTAAGGCTATGCTAGACTAGAGGGATTTGTCAGCAAAACAGACATTTTGTCGACAAAACTTGTGAACTGTCCAGATTCTTTCAACAGAAAGCCAACAGCCATACTCCGCCCACTGAGAAGTAGTGCCGGCAGCTTGATGCAAACAAGCAGTCTCAAAAAGGCAAATGGATGCTAATTTGCATGTTCATGGAGCTAATTTGCATATTCATGTGAGATTACATGGCTGGCGGGACTGCTGACAGCAGAAAACGAACAGTGCAGACATGGTTCGGCCATGAAACCCCCCCTTTGTCGGCACCCCCTTATCACTGATTTTTCCAGGCATAAGGGACTGCTGACAAAGAGGTTTTTTTCCTGGCAGAACCGCATGTACAGTCCTTCTTTTCTGTCAGCAGCAACCCCTGCCAGCAGTGCAATCTCATATGGATATGCAAATTAGGATCATGAATATGCAAACGAGCACCCCTTTGCCTTTTTGAGACCGCTCATTTGCATCAAGCTGTGGGCACTACAGCTCAGTGTAGCCCTAGCCACCAGGAGGAAGAAGAGATCTGTCGACAGAAAGCCAGTCTGGACGTTCCAGGAGGGCCTTCTGTCAACAGACCAGGCTTCTGGGATAGTGCACCACCCTGTTTGCTGTGCTTCCAGCCAGCTGTTTTGCCAACAGAGCATCCAGGCAGCTTGGCTGCTGTCTGCCAACAGAGCAGATGCCTCTTTTGTCCTTCTTTTGTGGTCTGGCTGCTATCTGTCAACAGAGGTTTTGTTGGAAGATATCTTTCGACACAAACTTCTGCTGACAAATCCTTGTAATCTAGAGACAGCCTAAGGGTATGTCTACACAGCAGCATTACTCCAAAATAAGCTATTATGGAAGAGCTATTCTGGACTAGTTTAGTTCAATTATTTCAAAATTACACTGCTACACACAAAATATATTTTGAAATAGCACTTAGGCTTTATTGTGTGTACCCTGTATTTTGTGATAGCTATTTCAAAATAGAGCCATTGGATAAACTATGGCTTTTTTTCTGAAATAGGCTCTATTTCCTGTCTTAACAGCCCCTATTTCAAAATAGTTATGAGGTATACCTGTTTCAAAATACGCCAAACAAATTATTTCAAAACAGCGGGTGCACTGAGTAGACACTAGGGCTGGGTCTACACGTGCCCCTTCCTTTCAAAAGGGGCATGTTAATGAGCAGGTTCGAAATATGCTAATGAGGTACTGCAATGAATATGCAGCACCTCATTAGCATAATGGCAGCTGCAGCGATTTGAAAGTGCGACTTTTCGAATCGTGTGCCGCCCATGGAGACGGGACCTTCCGAAAGGACCCCCATAGTTTTCGAAAGCCCTTCTTCTGATCACCAGATATTCATTGCAGCGCTTCATTAGCATATTTTGAACCTGCTCCTTAACATGCCCCTTAAAACCTGCAGACTATTACCCCTTCCTACTTCTTCATGTGGGAATCAATGATACAGCCAAGAACAAATTTGACGAGATCACGGCAGAGTACATAACGCTCGGGCGAAAGATCAAGGAATACGGAGCACAGGTGGTCTTCTCATCTATCCTCCCTGTGGAAGGAAGGGGTCCGCGGAGGGATTGTCAAATCACAGAGGTAAATGTGTGCTTGCGTAGGTGGTGTAGCAGGGAAGGATTTGGTTTCTTTGACCATGGGATTCTGTTTTGTGAACAGGGATTGCTGAGGAGAGACAGGATTCACCTCACTAAAAGAGGGAAGAGCATCTTTGCGGGCAGGCTTGCAAACCTAGTGAGGAGGGCTTTAAACTAGGTTTGTCGGGGGAAGGTGACACAAGCCCGGAGGTAAGTGGGGAAGGAGGAGGGAACAATGAAGTGGGTTTCCTGAGTGAAGAGGAGAAAGTGGGGCAATCGGCCCCTTCTTTAAGATGCTTGTACACTAACGCCAGAAGCCCAGGGAACAAACAGGAAGAATTAGAGGCCCTGGCACAGTCACACAAGTATGAGGTGGTTGGAATAACGGAGACTTGGTGGGACGATTCGCATAACTGGAGCACAGTCATGGAAGGCTATACATTGTTTACAAAGGACAGACAGGGGAGAAGAGGAGGAGGAGTTGCGCTCTGTGTGAGGGAGCAGTATGATAGCTCAGAGCTCCAGTATGAGGAAGGAGAAAATCCAGTTGAGTGTTTTTGGGTTACGCTTAGAGGTGGAAGTAACAGAGGTGATCTTGTAGCTGGTGTCTGTTATAGGCCACCAGATCAGGGAGAGGAGATAGATGACACTTTCTTCAGGCAGCTTAGTGAAGCTTCCAAATCACAGGCCCTGGTTCTCATGGGAGACTTTAATCATCCAGGCATTTGTTAGGAGACCAATACATCAGCACACAGACAATCCAGGAAGTTTTTGGAGAATGTTGGGGATAACTTCTAGGTACAAGTGCTGAAGGAACTGACCAGGGGCCATGCGCAACTTGACCTGCTGCTCACAAACAGGGAAGAACTAGTAGAAGAAATAGAAGTGGGAGGGAACCTGGGCTGCAGCGACCATGAGATCGTAGATTTCAGGATCTGGACGAAAGGAAGAAGGGTGAGCACTAACATACAGACCCTAGATTTCAGAAGAGCAGACTTTGACTCCCTAAGAGCCTGGATGAGCAGGATCCCTTGGGAAACAAAGATGAAGGGGAAAAGAGTTGAAGAGAACTGGCAGTATTTTAAAGAAGTCTTACTGAAGACACAGGAACAAACAATCCCACTGTGTAGTAAGAAATGTGAACATGGTAGGCAAGCAGCTCGGCTTAACAGGGAAATCCTTAGTCAGCTTAAATTCAAAAACGATGCATACAAGAAATGGAAATGTGGACAGTTGACTAAGGAGGAGTATAAACATACAGCTGGAGAAAGCCAGGCAGTAATCAGGAAAGCGAAAGCACAATTGGAACTGTTGGAACTGCAGCTGGCAAGGAATGTGAAGAGTAACAAGAAGGGGTTTCTACAGGCATGTGAACAATAAACAGGTTATCAGAGAACGTGTGGGGGCCTTTACTGGATGAGGGAGGTAACCTAGTCACAGATGATGCAGGAAAAGCTGAAGTACTCAATGCTTCTTTTGCCTCAGTCTTCATGGACAAAGTCAACTTCCCCATGAAGGTCCTAGATGATGCAGTATGGGAAGGTGGAGGGCAGCCATCTGTGGGGAAGGAACAAGTTCTGAGCTATCTAGAAAAACTAGATGTGCACAAGTCCATGGGTCTGGATTTAATGCACACCAGGGTACAGAGGGAATTGGCAGAGGTCATTGCTGAACCTTTGGCCATTATCCTTGAAGATTCTTGGAGATCAGGGGAGATACCGGATGACTGGAAGAAGGCAAACGGAGTGCCCATATTTAAAAAAGGAAAGAAAGACAATCCAGGGAACTATAGACCTGTCAGCCTTACCTCAATCCCCGGGAAAATAATGGAAGGAATGCTCAGGGAATCCATTTTGAAGCACTTGGAAGAGGGGAAAGTGATCAAAAGTAGCCAACATGGATTCACCAGGGGCAAGTCCTGCCTGACCAATCTGATTAGCTTCTATGGTGAGGTAACAGGCTCTGTGGACATGGGGAAGTCAGTGGATGTGATATACCTTGACTTCAGTAAAGCTTTTGATACTGTCTCCCACAACATTCTTGTGCATAAGTTAAGGAAATATGGATTGGATCCTTGGACTGTAAGATGGATAGAAAGCTGGCTTGATGGTCGGGCCCAACGGGTAGTAGTCAATAGCTCAATATCTGGATGGCAGTCTGTTTCAAGTGGAGTGCCACAATGCTCGGTTCTGGGGCTGTTGTTATTCAGCATCTTTATTAATGACCTGGATGAGTGACTGGGTTGCACCCTCAGCAAGTTTGCGGATGACACAAAACAGGGGAGAGGCAGATACGTTGGAGGGTAGAGATAGAATCCAGAGTGACCTGGATAAATTGGAGTACTGGGCCAAAAGAAATCTGATGTGGTTCAATAAGAAGTGTAGAGTCCTGCACCTGGGACGGAAGAATCCCAAACAGTGTTACAGGCTGGGGACCGACCGGCTCAGCAGCAGTATGATGGAAAGGGACCTAGGGGTTATGCTGGATGAAAGGCTGGATATGAGTAAACCAGTGTGCCCTTGTAGCAAAGAAAGCTAACGGCATACTGGGGTGCATTAGGTGGAGCATTTCAAGCAGATCTAGAGAAGTAGTAATTCCTCTTTATTCGGCACTGGTGAGGCCACATCTGGAATATTGTGTCCAGTTTTGGGCCCCCCAGTATAAAAAGGATGTGGATTTGCTGGAGCAGGTTCAGCGAAGGGCAACAAAAATGATTAAGGGTCTAGAGCACAAGACCTATGAGGATAGGCTGAGGGATTTGGGCTTGTTTAGTTTACAGAAGAGAAGACTTAGAGGTGATTTAATAGCAGCCTTCAACTTCCTGAAGGGGAGCTCTAAAAAGGAGGGTGAGAAACTGTTCTCAGTGGTGTCAGATGACAGAACAGGGAGTAATGGTCTGAAGTGGAAGAGGGAAAGGTGTAGGTTAGATATTCAGAAAAACTACTTCACCAGGCGGGTGGTGAAGCATTGGAATGCATTGCCTAGAGAAATGGTGGATTCTCCATCCCTTGAGGTTTTTAAGTCCTGGCTGGACAAAGTCCTGGCTGGGATGACTTAGTAGGGGTTGATCCTGCTTGAAACAGGGGGCTGGACTAGATGACCTCCTGAGGTCCCTTCCAGCCCCGTGATTCTGTGATTTCGAAAGGAAGGGGCACGTGTAGACCCAGCCTGGGAAAATTATTTCAGAATAACATCTGTTATTTTGAAATAACTTTGCTGTGTAGACATATCCTAAAGGTCTCTATTGCATTTGGGTTTTGAGGGATTGGAAAAGGAATTGATTTATCTGCGTGGAGCCAAGGGACAAACAGGAAGTGATTACTAATAGTAGGGGCTCTGACCCTACCATGTGTACCAGGGAAGCGGGGTTGTGTGTTTATCCCTAGAAGGAAGCCAGGATTATCACATAAAAAAAGAGAATGCCACTGAGAGGATGGAATCTGTATCAGTACCTACCAGCTCATGTTGTATTAGTGCTATAATACATTAATACAACCAGTGCCTTTTTTTCCCCTAGAAAAAAATAGTTGCCATAACCCAAGTCTGATTCCTCAGAGGGGTTAAGATGTTCAATTGTAATGCCCTGGTCTCCACGCTGCTACGGGACCAGTGAAGGCTCCTTCCTGGTCCCCGCACTGCCTCAGAACTGTCAGTGGAAAATTTTTCTGGTGTTCTAACATAAAAGAGTTGCTGGAATTCTGTTCTTGTGCATTCCAACAGAGAAAAAAAAGCCCTAAATACGATATGATTTGGTCGATGCTGATACAGATACTCTCCCTCTCAGGGGTGTCCTCTTTTTTTGAAAGGTCAAATATGGTAACCCTAAAGGAACATGTACTCTCTTTCTCTCTCATCAACCATGGGTCAGCAACATAGCACGTTCAAACATTGTGCCTACCATAGAATTAGGATAGTACAAGGAACAGAATTTCCTTCTGGTTGATCTTGATACTTGGTGATAAACATACTTCAAGGCATGTGAAAATAGTAACCATGTGCCTATTTGCTGGACTGCAAAAAACTGCTGCAGTTTTACAGCTGTTTATCTTCTGAAGTTAATAGCAGAGCCCAGGAGAGAATTGTCAGTAAAAAATACAGATGCAATAGAAAATAGATAACGGAATGTTAGAAGGTTGGGAGTCTGGACAGCTACATTTCATTACTGGCTAAAGCACAGAATCTCCTGGCATGACCTTGAGCAACTTTTTAACAATCATTTTCAGTAGCCCAAACAGAGATATTTGGAGCTTTTGCTTAGAAGAAAGAGACTGGGAATGAACTTGCCAAGAGGAACAAATCCAGAGCAAAAAGTATGAGTTTTACCATTTTTGTTTTGTGCCACTTCCTATACAGCTCAAGAGTTATCTCAGATTGCCTGAGAATTTCCATCAAAACTAGTAAAATTAGACTTTGATTAGACATTTTTTAAGAAAATATATCCTTTCTATGGAAAGTTTTGCATTTTTTTCAAAAAATTAAAAATCCTTAGGTTTTGGCTGCTTTTTTCCCAATAAAGTCTTTTTTTCCACACATATTTGTCCAATTTTACCTCTGAGTCTGATTATTCCCTGGTTCAAAGAAACCTCTTCCAATTAATTATGTTAGCACAATTTGCTCATAGCCTTTGTGGGAGGTTCTAATTCCTTCTAACAAGCTAGGCCCACAAAAGAGACTCACATTCTTGTGCAGAGTCATCGATTGTGCCACTGTGTTACACGGTGTCATTAACAAATACGTTGGCTCAGGGATGTCAAGATGGCACATGTTGATGGTCAGAGAGGCAAAGGCAGACACTATGGGGTAAGGTAAAGCAAATGACAATTACCCTTTGACTTTTTATTTTGCAGAAATATGTACAAACACAGAATGAAACCCAGTGACTGTGTACATAACAATAATGTCAGCAAAAGCTGTGAGTTTAGGAACAAAACTGATAAATTTAAAGTAGCGGCTTTTACACAATTTTTTTGGTGTGAAACTTCTCTTATGTGTTTTGACAGAACCAGACCAATTGGCTGAAGTATCTTGGTGGAAGGTAAATGTACTAACCACTGAATGAATAGTTTTTTCTTCCCTGAGAGCAGGTCTACAGAGCTAAGTTATTTCTAAATAACATCAGTTATTATGAAATAACTATACCAGCATCTACACAACACAACAACTATTTTGAAATAAATTTGAAATAATGGTTGTCTTATTTTGGGCAGGGCCTGATGCAGAGCAATCAGAAAGGTACTAGAGCCAATTAAGTCAGACAGACACCTGGAGCCAATTAAGAGCTTGGAAGAAACACAAGAAAGAGGGTAATCGGAACACCTGCACCCAGTTAAGGACTTATGGGGAATAGTTTAAAGGGCTTTTCTTTTTGGAGGGCAGAGTGCTAAGACCAGGAGTGCGGAGTTTTGCTGTGCAAGAGCTAAAAGGATATTGTCAGGGAACAGGAGAAAGGTGCTTGAAGAGGCTGTTTGTGAAAGAGGCCCACAGTTTGACTGTAGTTCTGGTTATGGAGGAAAAACTACCAGCTGTCTTTGACCTTAGGGTCCCTTGGCTGAGCTCAGAGTCGAGGGTGGGCCTGGATTCCCCCCAAACCTCCCCACACCACTGAAAAGACAACCTCCAAAAGGAGAGATTGAGACTAAGGATGAATTTCATCCCAGTCCCACTGACTGCTGTATGATAAAGGTAACTGTTGCCTTCAGTAAAAGGAGAGAGGCTATGCAGAGGGCCATAGTGAACCTCGGCAGCAAGTGCTAACTGTCTAGAAATGAAGGATCCCCTGAGGCAATGTCAGAGCTCTGCCACACATTCTATTAAATAAAAACCACATCAAACCAAACCGCTCAGGAATGATCATGATGATTTGAATTTAAAAGGATGTGCCACAATACTTTTAAAAACCTGTTTGTCTATAAATAAATGAGGCTTGGGTACCTAAGGCCCTTGGGCATCTTTGGAAATCCTTGTGATAAGTTTTATATATATCCAGACACACACAGAGAATATGTACCAGTATATGTAGCTAGAACATTGCTCCCATTTATCTGTTTTTTCAGTCTATGGCTATACAGTAGCTGTAACTCAAAATCACTTATGCAACTTGCACAACAACTGTGTAATTTATTTTGAGTTAACTTATTTCAAATTTGGTACCATCCACATGACACCAAAGTTTGAAATAAGTGTCTATTTTGAACTATGAGGGGTACAAAGAGGGGCACCAGAACTGGAATATGGAACTCGAAATACGCTATTTCGAGCATGGTGTTTAGTCATGGAGTTGCCTTTTGGGATACATTGGTATCCTGAAATGCAATTATATTGTAGCCGTAGCCCAACTGTTTTGAAGTTCATAGTTGTGTAAGAAAATGGTACACAACAGGGCAATATAGATGTTGTGTAACTGAATATCTGTAGGGAAATGAGAAAATATATTTTATTGCATTATATAGATCATCTAGTGATTTTCACTGCTATGGAAATAATATCTAATTTTCTCCCTTACAGCGGTTGGCCTAAAGTATACGTAAATTCAAAAAGCTGGCCAAAGTCTTTTATTTAACCTATTCAGTTAATATGAAAACAAACCTATAAAGTAAGAATAGTAAGTGAGCAAGAAGCAGATTCTAGGGAAAAAAATACATGTGACAAATGAAAGGCAAACAACAGTCAATTTTTATTTGCATAGCCATAGAGAAAATCTCCATGAGGGGAGTGGTGGTAAGGGCAGGAAGGACAGTGTCACAAGGACATTTAAGAGCCCCTGCTGCAAGGAATGGAGTATTTCCACATATGGAGAGATCCAGCCCATTCATACATAGAATGAGGTTTTTCATATCCCTGTCCACGGACATGTGGGGACACTCCAGAGAAAAATATCACAATGTAGCGGTAGAGTTGTATTCCAAATGCAGGCTTATTTACCTACACCTTCAGCTTTCATCCAGAACAACGCACACAATCCCGTCTACATGCAAGTCCTAAAATGCAATGGCATTTGCCACAATTCCTCAGACAAACGCCTACAGGATGACTATGGAGCATTCTTAAAACTGCAATACACACCTGAATTGGTGAACAAAGAATTTGACAGAACCAGACAAGTACCCAGAAGTCACTTACTACAGGACAGACTAACAAAGAAAGCAACAGAATGCCACTGGCCATTATCTATAGCCCTGAGCTAAAACCTCTCCAGAACATCACATATCTACCCAAGTGACACCATCACAGGACCTAAACACAACAGCCATACCATCAGGAAGTCTTTCACCTGTACATCTACTAATGTGATAGACATAATCGTGTGCCAGCAATTGCACTTGGTCATGTTCATCGGCCAAACTAAACTGTGTCTACACAAAAGAGTAAATGTACACAAATCACACATCAAGAATGGTAACATTCAAAACCAGTAGAAGAACACATGAACTCCCAGGATACTGAGTAACAGATTTGAAAGTTGCCATATTTGAGCAAAAATTCTAAAACAGACTGCATTGTGAAAATGCAGAGCTTGAATTCATATGCAAACTTGACATTATTAGACTGGATCTGAACAGAGACTGGAAGTGACTAGCTCACTGCAAAAAGTAAATATCCAGCATCTGATGAAGTGAGTCTGTGCTCATGAAAGCTCATGCTCAAAACTTTTCTGTTAGTCTATAAGGTGCCACAGGACCCTTCGTTGCTGTTATCCTCCTTTTGGTATTCTTGCCTTCTCATCAGTTGTTGGGAGTGGACAACATCCACCCTGAATCAATTGACTTTGTTAGCACTAGTCCTCTGCAAAGCAATGTACCACCACCATCTTTGCATGTGCGTGTATCCTGGACAAACGGACAAATGAATGCATTTTGTCATACATCTGACAAAATGAATTCCAGCCCACAAAAGTTTACTCCCAAATAAATTTGTGAGCCTTTAAAGTGCCGCAGGACTCCTTGTTGTGAAAACCCGCTCTGACAGCATTATTTTCAGAGGTGCTGAAAACCCATTGGGCACATAAATGTGAAAATGTAATCTCAGGTGCCTGAACTAGTGGTATGTTTTCACTTTAAGTGTTTCTAGTGTGGTCAAAGTTGAACACAAAAAGGCTTCAAAGAGAATCCTAATATGCTTAGACTTACTCTGTGTCAGATGGTGGAAGAGTGGTGCCTGAAAGAGCAGTACTCTTGAGAAGATGGGCTGGGAAAGTCATCAAAGAAAAAGTGGATAGGTTTGCCATACCCAGCAAGCATGCTGGCATAGAGGACCACCTGCCAGAATCATTGCTCTCTGAGACTCCCTTAATGAGCTACATAATTTACTTAGAGTTTTATTTAAATTTAATGGTCCAGAAAGCAAACACATTGCATCTTGTAAGCAGTTCCTCAAGGGAAAGGTTGTGCCTTGCCTGCCCTCCGTGCCAGAGAATGAGTACTGTGTTCACTGTTAGCAGAAAGCACTGAAGGTTGTATTCAAAGGGAAAATGGATTATCCCATGACAAGGAGGATTATTCAGGAGGACCCTGTGTAGTAGATTGTGCTTTAATCAAATGTGAGGCAATACAGTCACTGTATACAGTATTTACCTACACACGCAACAATTACAAATAATATATTGTAGTAAGTGAAGCAGTATAGTGTAATATATAGTTTACTGTAGTGGACATACCCATCTGATAAAAAATTAAGGACACTGTAGGACATTGTTTAGTATTATTTATTATGTGTAATGGAATAACTGCTAGATAATCTCACTGTGATTATCAACCCGTTGTGCTTGGTGTTCTGCAAACACATCAGAGCAAACAGTCCCCACCTGGAAAGAGCAGGCAAAGGTTGGGAGAAAAAGAGTATTATTTCTGTTTTATGGACCAGGAATTGAGTAGAGAAATCTCAGGGACTTGACCAAGATCACACAGGGACTTTGTATCAGTGCTAGTAACTGAATGCAGGTCTCCTGATGTCCAGCACAGCATATTAATCACAAGATCATACTTCCACTCTATTGCAACTGAATGTCAAGACTGGATCATGGACAACCAGAGTGGTTAGATCTGGAGTCCACAGTCAGGGTTAAGATTTGGCTAGGTCAGGATACCAGGAGATCAAGCAGGAGACAAACCACAGATCAGAACCACAAGTTAGTGACCTGAGTCAGGATGTCAAAGAGTCAGAGACAGAAGACTAATCACAGGTCAAAACAAGTTCAAAAGCTCTGCCAGGTCGGAAAGCACACTGTCCAGTCAGGAGAGATTACAATTGTTTAAACAACTTCCTGTCCTATTGTGTCTTATGTATGTCCTGCAGACCCATCAAATGCTTTGGATTCTTCCAATGAGCTATCACGGTAAACATCAAAGTGGGGCTGGACTTCCTGGACCATCAGCTTTTAGAAGGCTACCAAGCTGATGGCTGAAGCATAGCTATTTCTGAAGCCCTTGATTCAAGGTCTATAAGCCAAGACATTGTCATAAAATAATGGTTGATTTCTAAAGGGTCTATAAAGGTTCTGTCCTCAGGCATGACTGTAAAAACTGCAAAATCTGTTTTTGTTCTACTCTATGTATTCATGTCAGAAAAAGTTTAGATGTAATGTGCCACCATGTGTATCCAGACTAATATTCCTTGTACCATGAAAGATCCATGTTAAGTACTAAAGTGAGACCCAAGTAGAAGTCTAGAGGGTCTTGCACAATTCTGTAAGTATTAGTGTTAGTTGTTGAAGCTGATTTGGATACACTCACTCACACTGGGTAATATTTTACTGAAGAAGGAGTTTCGCCAGAGCTATGTGTGGAATAACATATCTGATTGTGTGTATGAAAATCAAGCCCATGTTGTTGTTTTGTGTGTGTGTGTGTGTGTGTGTGTGTGTGTGTGTGTGTGTGTACAGAAAATGTGAGCAGGGTGCCTAAAGATATCAATGGCCTCAAAGAAGTAGCCATGTTAGTCTGTATCTTCACAAAACAAAACCAAAAAAAAGCAGTCCTGTAGCACCTTAAAAACTAATAATATTATTTATCAGGTGATGAGCTTCCATGGGACAGACCCACTTCTTCAGGTCTGGAGAATACTGATAACTCAGAGGAAGAGAATTTTTGAAAGATAGAAAAAACTGTTGAATCAACCAGATAGAACTGAAGGAAGTGGGGAGAAGGAGGGAGGAAAAAAAGCCTCTGCAAGTGTTTATTAAGTGAAGTGGAATGTCTGTGGTCACTGTTAATATCAAAGGTGGAGAAATTGTCCTTGTAATGAATAAGATAATTGATATCTTGGTGGCTTCTGATGTGATAGGTATCAAAACTGAAAATAAATTCTAATTCAGATGTCTCCCTTGGTACTCTGGTGTCAAAATCTTTTTATTTTAAAATGCACACCTGTAAATATTGACCACTGCATCCTGCTAAATTGAAATACTCACTTACTGGTTTACATGTATTCAGATTCCTAATGTTTGATTTGTGTCCATTCATTCTTCGATGAAGTGATTGTTCAGTTTGTTCAATATGCATACCAGAGGGGCATTGCTGGCATGTGATGGCATATATCATATTAATAGAAGCGCAGGAATAAGAGCCACTGATCATGTAACTGATGTTGTTAGGTACGGTGATGGTGTCTCCTGTGTAAATGTTTGGACATATTTGGCAGCAAGGTTTGTTGCAAAGGAAAGGTTCCAGGACTAATATTAGTATATCTTATACATTATAAGGACAATTTCCCTATCTTCTGATATTCACAGTGACCACAGGCTACTCACTTGACTTAATAGACACTTGCAGAATTTTTTTTTTCTCTCCCCGATTTTCCTCTTTTTCTGCCCTATCTATCTGATTCATCATTTTTTCTTTCATTTTTTCCTACCTTTTGTTTTTAATTCTCTTCCTCTCAGTCATCAATCATCAGTATTCTCCAGATTTGAAGAAGTGGGTCTGTCCCATGAAAGGACTAACTAATATTATTAGCTGGTAAGGTGCTACATGACAGCTTTTCTATTTTGTAAAGGTATCAGAATAAAGTAAATGTCCTTTTAAGAATTGCCGTTGGCAATCTAGTGCTAATTCTGGATAAACTCATTATACACGGCTTTAAAATTATTTAAAATGTGTCATATTGTGCATTTTTGGAACAAAACTTGGCAATTAATAAAAGAGAAATGCACATTTAGCTTCTGATTCCACACTTCTGTAAGTGCAAACCCCTCTTAGAGGTATTACATGAACAAGAAATGAAGAATTTGTGCCTTAGGAACCAATTTGATTGTTAAAAATGTATGTCTTCTGTACCACAAAGGCTTGTACAGCAGTATGAGACATGCTTTTTTGAATCAGATCCTTCATAATATCACTGCTCCCATAATCACTTTTAGTTTTTCCATTTCTTAAAAAAAATCCCATTAAAATT
This sequence comes from Carettochelys insculpta, assembly GCF_033958435.1. Lineage (NCBI taxonomy): Eukaryota > Metazoa > Chordata > Testudines > Carettochelyidae > Carettochelys > Carettochelys insculpta. The sequence continues at coordinate 228,692,335 of NC_134138.1, forward strand.
GTTTTTACCGATTGAATTACAAAAGTAGCAATGTGATATGTTATTTACCAAGCTCTCCTCATGGCACGGCATAACTGCAATATAACATCCAATTAAAATTAAATGCTGTGTACCACTTACAGAAAAATAAAAATAAGTGGTCAGGCAATTAGATCTAGCAAGATTTTCACTATTGTAAGGCTAGATGGCTTATATAAAAATGATGGCACATCATCAAAAACATTTAGAATCACAGTATATATACAACAATCTTTTCTAACATTTTTCAGGTTTTCAGCTTTAAACTATAACTTCCATCATCTGCTGCTAACTTAAAGTTCAGAGTTCACCCTTGAAAGGAAGAATTTGCCCTCTAAAATCAAGCAAAAATGTACAAAATTTATGTTTGAATATGTGTGCGTGCCCTTAACATGAAAGCAAAATTAAAACAGTTCCTTTAACACTGAGTGAAATTGACGGTTTTATACATTCTGTTTGATGTCTGGAAAGAGCTTGTTAAATACAGCCGGAGCAGCTCTTAGAGTAGCACTGAGCCATGCCTTTTTAAATCCTGGACGTAAGGGAACAACTGGGTTTTACTGGCAATGTTACTCAGTGCACAAAAGTAATCTCAAACCAGATAGGGGATGTTTCAGGATATTTCTCATGAAGGGTTTAGAATTGTAGACAAAAGTCTTTTTGGGTTACTGGGTGTCATGGTACTTCAACCTCACTTGAATGAAATGATGCAGAACAGGGTCTGATTTTTCAGTAACTGAGTGCCCTCAACTTCAAGTGGGATAATAAATGTTGCAGCTATTCAAAACCTGTGAAAATCATACTTATTTAATCAAGGCTAGTGCCTGTAATACTTAGGAGCAGTGTCTACACATGCATGAAATGTCAAAATATCCAGCCCTGTTTCAAAAGAATGGGTGGAGCGTCTACACGTGTAACACAGTCTTTCAAAAGAAAATCGAAGGAGCACGGTGCAGACATCGAAATCTGAACCCTGATCCTGTATCACAAAGAGCATCCCCTTTTGAAAAACTATTTAGAAAGCCCGCTCTTTCAAAGGAGGAGACTGCCATGGAGTGCAGGGCTGCTCTAGCCTGCTGCAGTGGGACTCTATGATCCCTGAGTCCGACCGCTCTTAAATCAACATGGACACAGGAACGCCGTGGCAGGAAGCTGAAAGCATGCTAGGGTTAGCCTCAGAACGAGCTCCAACAGCATGTCCTCAGTGCAGCCCCAGAGAAGCAGCAGTGAGCCATGGCCAGCAGCCAGCCCCTGCAGGAGCCCCAGGGCACCCCCACAGAGCCCTTGCAGGACTCCCAGGGTCCTGGGACTAAGAATTAAAAAAGGGGCTCCCTTGGGGACTGAGCGGGAGCTGAGGGACCTCCTCGGCCTATGGAAAGAGATGGAGGTCCTCCATGAAATGGGGGTTAAGTGGCAAAATGCTGCCACATTGGCCTGCCTTGCCCCGGGCCTCCTCACAAGGGGTCACCCAGAACATACTGCTGAACAAGTATGCAGCAAAGTGAAAGAACTGCAGCAGGGCTATGCCCTCTGGGGCAGCTCCAGTCACCTACCCCTATTTCTGGGAGCTATGGGGCATCCTGGGGCTCCATGACAGCTCCTCACCCCCGCCAGTCCTCAACACCTTGGTGGCCAAGACACAGCTGGAGGTGAAGGAGCAGCCTGGACCAGAGACCTGGGAGCCCCACATGACCACTGAGTGGTCAAGCGAGGAGAGGGACTTCACCATCTACATCCCCTCCCAGTCGTCCAACCAGGTTATTGGGAGCCGGGCATCTCTGGATATTGCCAAGGGACCCTCGGGTATGTACGTGGTGGGGTGTGCATCCTGGTTCAGAAAATGTGAAGGAAGCACCACCCAGCTGGCTGTAAACAGGACCAGTCGTCCCAGTCCGTGCACTTCCCGGCCTGGTGTGGCGTGGTGCATAGAACCCTGTGATGGCCCACTGACGATGGCCAGCAACCACTCCTGGTGTACAGAATTGCGAGCCTCACACAGGGTAGTGGGTGGTCAGGGCTGGACAGCATCTGGGGACTGCTCCACACGAGCCAGGAACCCCCACCCACCCAAGATGCTCCTTAGCCGCTGCATCATCAGATGGGATGCCCCCCTGGAAGAGGGCAGGTGCCTCAAAGGGAAGAGAGGCCGGCCCATGGTCATGCCCCTCCAGGCCATAATACAGTACTGACACGCTGTCCTCCTCTCCATACAGCTGCACCATCTGATGGCAAGGAGAGCTCCGTGCCATCTCACAGAGCCCTCCCGGTGGATGTGGAGGAGGGCATCCAGGTCCCATCCCCAATGGCGTGGCATTGGGGCTGCAGCCTAAGGGCCCCTTGGCACGCAGAGGAGGACAGGGCCAGCCACAGCCAGGCTGAGGTGGCCAAAAGGCATCTTTCGTCGCTGAGGTCATGCTGGAGTAGTGGAGGGCAGCGTGGAACAGGCTGCTGAATACCCTGGAGGGCATCCACAACCATGCGGCCAATGTGGCCCTCCTTCTTGAGCCCCACCGCCACCCCCCACCAAGCCCACTGCTGTTTCCCCAGCCAAGCCTGCTGCTGCTCCCTGCACTGAGCCCTTCCCACAGCCTTACTTGCCATTTCTCCCTGCCCAACAAAGGACCCCACACCTGAGTGGGGGGCAGACAATCACAGGGCTGACAGGGCTTGCGGCCTACCACTCCAACCCTTAACTGAGCCCTGTTGATAAATGGTTTATTTTGTTTACAACTCCCATGTGCCATGCTCTTCTGGGATGGATGGTGGGTGGCAGCTGTGCAGGTGAGGTGCTGGTGGTGGTGGATGATGAGGGGCAGACATGCAGGGGTCATGGGTGTGGGTGTGTGTCACAGGAGGCTGGCCACAAAGCCCTGCCTGAGGTCCTCCCTAATTTGCAGGCCATCCTGGTGGACCTCGCAGATAGGGGTGGCGCCAGGCTGCTCATAGCCAGTCCTGGCCTCACTGGCTATCCGCTTGACTTAAGTGTCCCTCTTGCCTTCTACTGTGTTGTGGCGGGCACAGCAGACACCCACCACCTGGCGCACTTTCAGGACCCCAACGTCCAACCTCATGAGCAGACACCTCCACCTCTCCTTAAGAAGCCCAAAGACCCTCTCCTTGACATTCCAGGCCTGATTCAGGCAGAGGTTGAATGCCTTATGGGTGGGTTCAAGGTGGCCCATGTACAGCTACGTGAACCATGACTCTAAGGGGTAGGCCGTATCTACCACCATGCAGAGCAGCCTGGTGACATCCCTCCACCAGGATCTCCTGCTGGATGATGAATGTGCCAACCCCCATGTGCCAGCAGAATCTGGAATACTGGAAGACGCAGGCATTGTAGGTTTGTCTGGCCCAGCCCACATGTGTGTCAGTGAATCAGCCCCTTGAGTCCACCAGGGCCTGGAGGACCACTGAATGGTAGCCCTTCCTGTTAATGTACTGGCCGGCGCTGTGTGCTGGGGCACGGATGGGGGTGCGCATGCCATCCAAAGTGCTGAAGCAGTTTGGGAAGCCCAGTTCAGCAAAGCCTGCAACAGCGGCATCCGGATGCCCCAGGAGGACAACCCTGTGCATCAGCATTGCATTGATGGCTTGGATGACCTACATAGGGGGAGGGGCACATCAGCTACCATGAGGGCATGGTGGTCTGTTCTTGGCCCCGTCCCTTCCCAGCCCCCTCCCGGCCCCCAGCTTGCCCCCTCCAGATGCCCCACAGCTGAGGGTTCCCCTTGCCCTGTCCCCATGGAGGGCATGTGACCTGGGCCTGACTTACCACCATGAGTACAACTCCAAGAGTGGCCTTGCCCCCCCCAAACTGGTGTCCTACAGAGCAGTAGGAGTCCGAGCTGGCCAGCTTCCAGATGACAATTGTGACCTGCTACTCCAGCATGAGAACAGGCTGCGTGCAGGTGTTCTGGTGCCAGAGTGTGGGGGCGAACCAGTGGCAGATCTCATTGAAGGTCTGCATGGAGATGGAGGAGTTTCAGAGCCATTGGTTGTCATTCTACACTAGGTATTTATCTGGACAATTTATACCTCCAGATTAGTGGAACTGCTATGGGCACCCGCGTGGCCCCACAATATGCTAATATATTTATGTTTGACCTGGAACAACGATTCCTCAGCTCTCGTCCCCCATTACCCCTCCTCTACTTAAGATACATTGATGACATCTTTATGATTTGGACCCATGGTACAGAGACTGTAGAAGAATTCCACAGAGACTTTAACAATCTACACCCCACCATCAACTTATGCCTCCATTACAACATGCAACAGATACATTTCCTGGACACTACAGTACTAATCAAGGATGGCCTGATCAGTACCATACTGTACTGAAAACCTACTGATTGCTATACTTACCTACACCCTTCTAGCTTCCATCCTGCACACATAACTAGATCCATTGTTTACAGTCAAGCTCTTAGATATAATCGCATTTGCTCTGATCCAACTGACAGAGACCAAAAACCACAAGATCTTTACCAAATACTCATAAATCTGAATTACCCACCAGGAGAAGTAAAAAAACAAATCAACAGGGCCAGATGAATACCCAGAGACCAGCTACTCCAAGATCGGCCCAAGAAAGCCAAGAACAGAACACCACTGGTCATCACCTACAGCCCCCAACTCAGACCACTGCAATGAATTATTAAAGACCTACAACTTATCCTTAATCAGGATGCCACACTCCAGAAGGCCCTGGGTGACATGACCGTTCTCTCCTACAGACAACCTCCCAACCTCATGAGGATCCTCAATAATAGCCACAGTCTATGCCCCAGGAATACCAGTCCTGGAAACTTTCCTTACAACAAAGCCCTCTGTCAGCTTTGTCCACGTATCTTCCCTGGAAATACCATCACTGGACCTAATCAGGTTACTCACAGAATTACAGGCACTTTCTCATGCTCCTCTACGAACATCATATATGCCATCTTGTGCCAGCAATGCCCAGATGCTTTGTATATTGGACAGACTTCTAACTCCCTTAGACAAAGGGTTAATGGGCACAAAACAGACATCAAAACACTCCAGATCCACAAACCAGTTAGTCAACATTTTAATGGAATGGGGTATTCTATTAATGACCCAAAGGTATGTGTGTTACTGAAAAAGAACTATCCCACCATCTGTCAAAGAGAAGCAGCCGAGCTGGCTTTTATATTCAAATTTGGCACATTAACACGTGGTTTAAACTGGGACGGGAACTTTCTGAGTCACTATAGGGGCTCGTCTGCATACTTGGCTTAATCTAATTCTTGACCTCCCCATCCACCCCTCCACTCTCTGATTTGCTCACTTTGATTATTTTTTTCTGATTTGTCCTCCTTGCTTACTGTTTTTGGTTCTCTGTGCCTTAAATATTGAGTCTGTTCTGGTCTGGCTATGGTCTGTAGTGGGTCTGTCCCACGAAAGCTCACCTAATAAACTATTTTGTTAGTCTTTAAAGTGCTACTTGACTACTTTTTGTTTTGACTTGTGGTTTATGTATTCTGAGGCCAGGTGGTCTGGGGCCAGGATGGGGATGTGCATTTCATCTATCACCCCATGGCAGCAAAGCCATCCACTATGTCCTGCACATATTCCACAGTCATGGTCTTCTGCATCAAACAGGCACAGAGTGCCTTAGCTACTTGGATCACCATGTCCCTGACTGTAGATCTGCCTATTCCACATTGATTTCCCACTGACTGTTAGCGGTCAGGCATTGCAAACTTACACAGAGCAATTGCCACTAGCTTGTGAACTGTCAAAGCAAGTCTCATTCTGGTATCACTGTGCTTCAAGGCTGGGGATAGCAATCGTGAAGTTCCATGAAAGTGGCCTGCACATGTGGAAGTTCTGCAGCTACTGCTTATCATCCTAGACCTCCAAAATGATGCAGTCCCACCAGTGTGTGCTGGTTTCACATCTTAAGAGCTGGCACTCCATTGCAAGCAATGCATCCAGGGCAGCCAGTAGCTCTGCATTCCTGTTTTCCTATTTTTCAGTATCATCATCTGAACCATTCTCATCCACCTCATCTATCTCAGCCTCCCACTGGTTTTGTCTAACTACATGACACTTCAGGAACTGACCATAACAACCCATGCAATGGCTATAAGCTGTTCAGGGTGCATGCGAACACCATGCAGCAGCATGAGTCAGGAGCAGACTTTGGGAAAATGGCTCAAAAAAATGTCACAAAATTCCATGGACTGGTTGTTTGTTTTCCAATGGGAATGGAATGGGGGCATTGCACTCTGGGATGATGACAAAAGTCCTGGAAGTCCAGGAAAATTCCAGAAAACAGGAAAGGGAGAAATATATTGCCCATCTATAAAAAGGGGAGTAGGTGCAGCCGAGAGAATTACAGACCAGTCAGTTTAACCTCTGTGCCAGGAAAGATAATGGAGCAAGTAGTTATGGAATTTATCGACAAACATTGTGAAGAAAATAAGGTGATAGGTAACAGCCAGCATGGCTGTGTAAAGGACAAATCATGCCAAACAAATCTGATATCTTTCTTTCATAGGATAAGTCTTATAGATAAGGGAGTAGCTATGAACATGGTATACCTGACATTTGTAAGGCATTTGGTACAGTTTTGCATGATTTTCTTATCAATAAAGTGGGCAAATACATCTTAGATGTGTTGTGAGCAAGACCAGAGAAGTCATTCTTCTGCTTTACTCTGCGCTGATTAGGCCTCAGTTGGAGTGTTGTGTCCAGTTCTGGGCACTACATTTCAAGAGGGATGTGGAGAAATTACAGAAAGGTCCAGAGTAAAGAAACAAACATGATTAAAGGTCTGAGAACATGAGCTGTGAGGAAAGACTGAAATAATTGGTCCTGTTTAGTTTAGAAAAGAGAGGACTGAGATGGGGCATGATAGTGGTTTACAAGTACCTAAAAGAGTGTTACAAGGAGGGAGAAAAATGTTCTTCTTAGCCTCTGAGGATACAAGAAGAAGAAATGGTCTTAAATTACAGCAAGAGAGGATTAGGTTGCAGATTAGGAAAAATAGGGGGTTAACCACTAGAATAAATTGCCTTGGAAGGTTGTGGAATCTCCATCACTGGAGATACTTAAGATCAAGTTAGACAGACATCTATCAGGGATAGTCTAGATGGTACTTGGTTTCTCCAGGGAACAGGGACTAGACTCGATGTCCTCTTGAGGTCACTGCCAATTCTAGTGTCCTATGATTTCTTTGACATCAGATACCCAGAAGAACTTGTGGCACATTTTTCCCCATAACTCACTGGCACAAAACCCCAGAATGCAATGGAACTACAGGCACTGTGGGATGGGTATCCATAATGCATTGTCAATGCAGTCAAATTTAGCTGAGGCAATGGAGGCACTTTATGTCAACTTTCTAGATACTTGTGGACACTCATCTTTGACTTCATAAAATCTAGCCCTAGAGTCTACATCAGTAAACTCAATTTTATGTCATAGTATACACATAGCCAGAGATAGATTTATAAATAGAACAACAGAAAGGAAAGCAGGGTACAAAGTCATGCAGAGGGAAAAAGAAGCCCTTGCATGCAAGTAGGCAAGTAAGAGACCAGAGGGCAGTAATGGAGAAATTTTCTATTGAATATCTGATTTGATTAGACAAATTAGATTTAGATATTGGTAGCAATCAAGTGAAGGCTGTTAAGAATTCTACACTCCCACTTCCTGGATCAGACAGTTGTCTGAATTAATTAGTGCCAATTTGTCTTTAATAAAGTGTTTGAGACACATTTCTCTAATAAATGTTACACAATGGAAAATAAAACATGGCTTATGTGATATATGTGGAGCCTCAGCTGGACATATTTGACCCCTATTTTACACAGTTGCAGCTCATTGATTTTCTCTTTTAAACTCCTGGACTGAGCACTCAGCAATCATTGGACTACCCATACATCTTGTGTGCTGATTTAGTCTATGAACTGTAACCCTGCAACATGGCTATAATGTTTCTGGCACCTACTATGCTGGCTGCTTGTCATTATGACATATAACCTAGAAGATGTACTTAAGAACAAATAACCTCACAAGTGTTAACATGCCATCAGTCTTTACAGCCAAAAGCAAAGACAGGGCTCAAGACAATCCAAAAATGAATAAATGAGTAAGTTCAGAGACCAAGTGAACCCCAGCAGTCACCTAGGGTCAGAAGTGGAACTAAAAATATCAGAGAAAGTGAAAGAGTTGGAAAAGTATCACACTAACACCAGGAATTTATTGTTTTTATTGTATAGCATTGGAAACAATAAAAGTTACCTGAACAGTTTTCTTAGTTATATACTCCCAGTTCTTATAAAACTTCAGAAAAAACCATCTCACCCTAGAGAGGGAATAGCTTGATTTATAAATATTTTTTCCATGTTATTATTAGAATCACAAACATACAAGGGCAAATTGAAATAAGGGATTCTAAGACACTGTAATAGAAATTTCCCAAAGGTCAAGCAGTAAATTCTACGCTGAAAAAAGACAGATAACACAAGCACCGGTGTTACAATTTATCCCACTTTAGTCCTGTTTTTTTAAATGAAATTGTATTGAATTTTTGATAAGACAATTGAGCCAACATACAATAGATCCCAGAGTAGTCGATAAATCAACATATGCAAAGGTGGGTCAGTCAATAGCAGAATTAAACAAAAAAGAAAAATGGGAAAGGTAAAAAAGAAATCTAAGTTTAATTAATACAGTAAACAAATGATTTTTGTTACTTTACTCATGTTCATTAATCATGTATAAATGACTTCTGAATGGTTCACATGAACCCAAGGCACTTAATGATGATAACCTTTTTCTACAATAAGTCAGTGGTTGATTCTTCTTGTCAATTATGTATGTAGCTAACCCTGCCTACCATTTCTCACTGGGGTGCAAATAGCACACTATCAGTAAGACTATACTTCAGAGCGTTAGCTGTGTTATTCTGTTTCAGCAAAAACAATGAGGAGTCCGATAGCATTGAGGAGTCCTAGAGAGACAAAAAACAATGAGGAGTCCTAGAGAGACTGGGACTTTTCAGTATGGAAAAAAGGCGATTGAGGGGCGATATGGTAGAGGTATATAAAATCATGAATGGTGTGGAGAAAGTGAATATAGAAAAATTATTTACCTTTTCCCATAATACAAGAACTAGGGGACACCAAATGAAATTGATGGGTAGTAGGTTCAAAACTAATAAAAGGAAATTTTTCTTCACACAGCGCACAGTCAACCTGTGGAACTCCTTGCCCGAGGAGGCTGTGAAGGCCAGGACTCTATTAGGGTTTAAAAAAGAGCTTGATAAATTTTTGCAGGTTAGGTCCATAAATGGCTATTAGCCAGGGATAAAGTATGGTGCCCTAGCCTTCAGAACAAGGGCAGGAGATGGATGGCAGGAGATAAATCACTTGATCATTGTCTTCTGTCCTCCTTCTCTGGGGCACCTGGCATTGGCCACCATCGGCAGATGGGATGCTGGGCTCGATGGACGTTTGGTCTGACCCAGTATGGCCATTCTTATGTTCTTATGTTCTTATGTTCATTTAAAGATTAAAATAATGGTTCCACCATCTCACACTTGAGATTCCCTTGCAGAGCCGATAATAGTTTCTGGGATCAGACTCAGCCATTCATTAGAGCTTGTTTGATACTTGGACCACAGACCTACACTGGGGAGGAACAGGGAATAAGATGATTCCAGAGTGTACAGGACTAGATTGGTGGTGTATTAGTATTAATAGCATACTTCAGTCTACGTAGACTATGGAATGCGCCCTTCGTAGTTCCGTTTGGCATCCTCATTTGCAGCGTCGGCTGTGGCTGTGAAGACCCACACGAGAGTGACAGTCCTTGCTGCATCTGTTGCATATGTAATGGGTGTCTGGCAGGTCCTTGCTGTGCTTGCTGTGGGCTCGCTTCTCCTTTGCTAGCTGTCTGATCCTCAACTCACCCTTCTGAAGGCCCTTGTATAGTTCCTGCCTCCTTCTGCTGCGATCGTCTGCCAGCTCCTCCCAGCTGTCTGGCTTGATGTCTACTTCCCTGAGGTCTCTCTTGCAAACATCTTTGTAGCACAGCTGGGGGCACCCAGGAGGTCTTTTGCCAGAGGCTAGCTCGCCATACAGGATGTCTTTTGGGATCCTTCCATCATTCATCCTGTGGACGTGGCCAAGCCAGACGAGCTGCCGCTATCTAAGGAGGGTGTGCATAGCTGGGATTCCAGCTTGCTCCAAGATGGTAGTGTTGGACACTCTGTCCTTTCACGATATTCCAAGGATGTGCCTGAGGCAGCGCAAGTGGAAGACATTCAGCCTCTTTTCCTGGAGGGTGTACAGGGTCCAAGTCTCGCTGCCGTAAAGGAGGGTGGGGAGGATGCAGGCTCTGTAGATTTGCATTTCGGTGTGAGTGAACAGCTTGTGGTTATTCCACACTCTCTCGCCGAGTCTGGACAGAGTTGAGGCTGCTTTACCGATCCTCCTATTTAGCTCAGTCTCCAAGGACAGGGCGTCAGTGATGGTGGACCTGAGGTAAACAAACTCGTGGATGACCTCTAACGTATAGTTGTCAATGCTGATTGATGGAGAAAAAGCAATGTCCTGAGCAAGTACATTTGTCTTCTTTAGGCTGATGGAGAGCCCAAAGTCCCTGCATGCTTTGGAGAACTGATCCAGCAGCTTCTGAAGCTGGTCTTCTGTGTGTGACATGACAGCAGCGTCATCTGCGAACAGTATATCTCTGATGAGGACTTCCTGCACCTTAGATTTAGCTTTCAGCCTTGCAAGATTAAACAGTTTCCCATCAGATGTTGTGTGCAAAAAGATGCCCTCTGTTGAAGATCCAAAGGCATGCTTCAGGAGGAGTGCGAAGAAGATCCCGAACAATGTCGGAGCAAGGACGCATCCTTGTTTGATGCTGCTCCTGATGCTAAAAACATCCAATAATGTGCCATCATATTGGACGGTTCCTCTCATGTCTTCGTGGAAAGACTGGATCATCTTGAGTAACCCAGAAGGACAACCTATCTTGTGGAGCAGTTTGAACAGTCCATCCCTGCTGACCAAGTCAAAGGCCTTGGTTAGGTCGATGAAAGCAATATAGAGTGGCTTCCTCTGCTCCCCGCATTTCTCCTGCAGCTGCCTCAGAGAGAAGGCCATGTCGACGGTAGATCTCTCTGTGCAGAATCCGCACTGTGATTCAGGATACACCCTCTCAGCAATCTTCTGGAGTCTGCCGAGGATGATGCGAGCGAACAGTTTACCAGTGATTCTTAGGAGGGAGATTCCACGGTAATTGTTGCAGTCGCTTCTGTCTCCTTTGTTCTTATAGAAGGTTATGATGTTAGCGTTGTGCATGTCCTGTGGAAACTCTTCCTTTCTCCAGCACAAGCACTGTAGCTCATGTAGGGGTTCCAGGAGAGTGTCTGTGGCACGCTTGATTACCTCTGGTGGTATACCATCCTGGCCTGGGGCCTTTCCTACTGCAATGTTGTCAGTGGCTTTCTTCAGTTCATCCACAGTTGGTTCCTGGTCCAGTTCGTCCGTTACTGGTAGGAGTTCAACGGGATCGAGGGCTGAGTTGACCACAATGTTCTCACGTGAGTACAGCTTGGAGTAGTGCTTGACCCAGCGCTCCACCTGTTTGGCTTTGTCAGTGATGACTTCACCAGATTTGGATTTCAGAGGTGCCATCTTGTTCTGGGTGGGTCCTAATGCCTTCCTGATGCTCTCATACATTCCCCTGAGGTTGCCAAAGTCAGCACTGGTCTGGATGCTGCTGCATAGCTTGAGCCAGTAGTTGTTGGCACAGCACCTGGCTGTCTGCTGTACTGTTTTTCTGGCTGCTCTGAGCGCTTGCAGGATATTCTGTCTCGTCGAACGTTTGTACTCCAGGAGCGCAGAGCACTTTTTTTCGATGGCTGGAATCATCTCATCAGAGTTAGCTTCGAAACAGTCACTTGTGTTTCTTGCTCTTCTTCCAAACACCAACAAGGCCATGTTGTACATTGTATCCCTCAGATGCTGCCATCTGGATGTCACATCAGCACCCCCAGGGTTGCTGCACAGATTCTCCTTGAGGGTCGCTCTGAACTTTTCAAGTATCGGAGGGGTAGCCGTGTTAGTCTGGATCTGTAACAGCAACGAAGGGTCCTGTGGCACCTTATAGACTAACAGAAAAGTTTTGAGCATGAGCTTTCGTGAGCACAGACTCACTTCATCAGATGCTGGTCTTGGAAATCTGCAGGGCCAGGTATAAATAAGTCAGAGCAAGGGTGGGGATAACAAGGTTAGCTCAGTCAACAAGGGTGAGGCTTACTACCAGCAGTTGATCTGGAGGTGTGAACACCAAGGGAGGGGAAGCGGCTTCTGTATTTAGCCAGCCATTCGCAGTCTTTGTTTAAGCCAGAGCTGAGGGTGTCGAATTTGCAGATGAATTGTAGCTCATAATTTCTCTTTGGAGTCTGGTCCTGAATTTTCTTTGCTGTAGGATAGCTACTTTTAAGTCTGCTACTGTGTGGCCTGGGAGATTGAAGTGCTCTCCTGTGGGTTTTTGTATATTGCCATTTCTGATATCTGATTTGTGTGCTTTTATTCTTTTACGTAGAGACTGTCCAGTCTGTCCGATGTATATAGCAGAGGGGCATTGCTGGCACATGATGGCATAAATTATATTGGTAGATGTGCAGCTGAATGACCCACGATGGTGTGGCTGATCTGGTTAGGTCCTGTAATAGTGTTGCTGGTGTAGATATGTGGGCAGAGCTGGCAACGAGGTTTGTTGCATGGATGGGTCCCTGAGTTAGAGTGACTGTGGTGCGGTGTACATCTACTACATCTCTGGCCTACCTGAGAGAGCCCCTGCCTCTGACTACCGCTCAGCCAATCAGCACGCCGCCTGAGCACATGGCCAGCCTGAGCACATGGCCTTTCAAACAAACAAACAGACAGCTCAGCACTCCAAACACCAAATAAACAGACAAACCCAGGCCCAGAACCCCCAAACCCAGGCACCCACACTCGCCAAAGAGCCACTTACCCAAAGGTGCTGTAGTTTGCCCCCTCCTTCCCCAGGACAGCCCCTCTCAAAACTCCTTCCTGTTATCAACCACACTCTTCACAAGCACCCAGTCGCATGCTCCCTGGTCGCTTGCCAGCAGGGCTTTAGAGCTCTCCACTTGTGGTGTGAACCTACTTAATCCCATATGATGTGGCATGAAACAGGCAGAAATAGGCCTTGCCTTACTCATTTTTCAGCACAGATAAACCAGAAAAAGTGTATTAGGCAGCAGCTGTTGCTAGCAAATATGTGGGCTATAGCCTAGAGCAGGGATGAGCAAACTTTTTACACCGTGCCTCCTTTTTCACCTCTGCAATTAACCAAGGCCCCCAACCTGTCAAATGAAAGCCAAACCAATGAAAATTGTCATATGATTAAAAAAAAAAAGCTGTATGGCACAGTGACTCCCTTCTGACACTAAAAATTGCAACCGCTGTGGGTGGGGGGACCAAAGCCTGAACCCACTCAAGTCCATCTGCCTTTGATGGAGGGGTCAAAGCTCAATCTGACCACACCTCCCTGGGCAGGTGGTGAAGTGAGAGCTGAAGCTTAAGGGAATCAGCCCCATGCAAGAGACCTGTAATACGAGCCAAGCCACTCAAGGCTGAAGCCCTCAGGCTTCAGCTTTGACCTGCACATTGGGCCCAGAAGGTGAGGCTCAGGCAATTCTCCCAGGTCCCAGCCCTGGAAACCCCATTAAAGTATGGTTGCAACCCACTTTGCAGTCCTGATACACTGTTGGAGAACCATTGTTATACTGTGAGAATGATGGTGAAAGCATTAAAAGTAATCTTAAAACTTCCTTGAGGAAAGATGGTTGCACTTATTAGGATTATTCTATTTACACTTGTAGCTGAAATCCTCTTTGTATTCAAGTGCGACATATTGTGCAGGTAACAAAATCCGAAGTCTTTTTTCTCTTCAGTGAAATACCATTTCATTTCACTGGCTTCAGTGACAGTTCATTTTTTGTTACGTTAACCATGTGCTTCTGAGTGATCGCCAGTTGTATTTAATTACGCTGAGTTACACATGGCAATTTTGTGAGGTGAACTACTGATACCTAGAGGCCATCAGCACTGACATCACTAAAATTATGTCCCTTAAGAATCTTGAGTGTGAAGGGTAATTCCAAAGGACAAGAGGCTTTACTAACTTTGCTATTTATAAAAATGGTATTGATTTACACAACCAGAAAACAATATTACTACGCTGTTTCCAAAAGCACTTTTCCAGTAGTAGGCATCCTTCAGTCTGCATAGACTATGGATTGCGCCCTTTAAAGTTTCAATTGAGGACTTCATTTACAGCATCTATTGTGACTATGAAGACCCACATGAGAGTGACAGTCCTTGCTGCATCTCTTGGAGATGTAGTGGGTGTCTGGCAAGTCCTTATTGTGCATTCTGTCTGCTCGTTTCTCCTCTGCTAGCTGTCTGATCTTCTTCTCGCCCTTCTGAAGGCCCTTGTGTAACCCCTGCCTCCATCTGCTGTGATCATCTGCTAGTTCTTCCCAGTTGTCCAGCTCAATGTCTACCTCTCTGAGGTCTCTCTTGCAGACATCTTTGTAGCGCAACTGGGGGCGTCCGGGAGGTCTTTTGCCAGAGGCTAGCTCACCATACAGGATGTCTTTTGGAATCCTTCCATCATTCATCCTGTGGACGTGGCCAAGCCAGCGGAGCCAACGCTGCCTGAGGAGGGTGTGCATGGTTGGGATTCCGGCTTGCTCGAGGACGGTGGTGTTGGTCACTCTGTCCTTCCATGATATTCCAAGGATGCACCTGGGGCAGCACAAGTGGAAGACGTTCAGCCTCTTTTCCTGGCGGGCATACAGGGTCCAAGTCTCGCTGCCATAAAGGAGGGTGCTGAGGATGCAGGCTCTGTAGACTTGCATTTTGGTGTGAGTGTACAGCTTGTTGTTATTCCACACTCTCTTGCTGAGTCTGGACAGAGTTGTGGCCGCTTTACCAACCCTTCTATTTAGCTCAGTCTCCAAGGACAGTGTGTCAGTGATGGTGGACCCGAGGTAAACAAACTCGTGGATGACCTCTAACGTATAGTTGTCAATGCTGATTGATGGGGATTCAGCAACATCCTGACCGAGTACATTTGTCTTCTTTAGGCTGATGATAAGCCCAAAGTCCTTGCACGCTTTGGAGAACTGATCCAGCAGTTTTTGAAGCTGGTCTTCTGTGTGAGACAGTACAGCAGCATCGTCTGCAAACAGCATGTCTTTGATGAGGACTTCTTGCACCTTAGACTTAGCTTTCAGCCTTGCAAGGTTAAACAGTTTCCCATCAGATCTTGTGTGCAGCAAGATGCCCTCTGTTGAAGATCCAAAGGCATGCTTCAGAAGGAGTGCAAAGAAGATCCCGAGCAATGTCGGAGCAAGCACGCATCCTTGTTTGACGTTGCTCCTGTTTCTGAAAGCATCCGATAATGCACCGTCATATTGAATGGTTCCTCTCATGTCTTCGTGGAACAACTGGATCATCTTGAGTAACCGTGGAGGACAGCCTGTCTTGTGGAGCAGTTTGAACAGTGGGGCAAGGATATAAAAATACATATCCTTTAAAACAATGTAGATCTATAAAGCTCTATCCACTTGAACCTGGCCTCCATGGTGCTGGCATGAGAAATTAGTTTGGGTCTTCTTGTCTACCTTTGTTGCAAATTGCATTACTAGAAATAACAGAGAGCTGCACTAGTCTATATACTACCAAAACAAAAAAGCAGTCCAGTAGCCCTTTAAAGGCCAACACAATAATTTATTAGGTGATGGGCTTTCGTGGGACAGACCCACTTCTTCAGACCATAGCCATACCAGAACAGACTCAATATTTAAGGCACAGAGGACCAAAAATAGGCAAAATTTTCTCTAGACCTTTAATTATTCTTGTTGCTCTTCTCTAGACCTTGTCCAATTTCTCCACATCTTTCTTGAGGGCCTAACCAGCACTGAGTGGAGCTGAATAGTGAAAAATTTTGGTTCTCTGTGCCTTAAATATTGAGTCTGTTCTGGTATGGCTATGATCTGAAGAAGTGGGTCTGTCCCATGAAAGCCCATCACCTAATAAATTATTTTGTTATTCTTTAGTCTTTAAAGTACTACTGGACTGCTTTTTTACTAGCAATAGTAGGCAGCCTGTAATAGACCATTATATAGTGCCCCTCCTTTGCTCATTTGTTTTTCTCTACTTCTCCACATTTGAAGGACATTCTTATTTTAATAATAGGATGTGGTTCCTTCTTTACTTCCTTTTCCTATTAATCCTCAGTTTTAGTTTCTCTTTTCACAGATGCAGTCTCCTTGAGCCATCACTGTCACGCATTAGAGCCCCAAAGTGTAGCAAGGGACAGGTACTTAGCAAACAAAACACCATGGGTCAGATGTTTGTCACATGTGAGGAAAGCACAGTCAGGAACAAAACAAACAAAGGAGATAAAGAAAGACTGCGCACACAGTAAAACATTTTTAAACAAGGTAATGAGGGGTTTTTTTTAAAAAAAAAACAAAAAACTAACAAACCAAAAAAAACCCTCTTTCCTTCCTAAACATTTGATTCTTGTGATTCTTACCAGGGACAGAGCATGAAAATATGCTGCTTTTTTCACATTGCCCTCTCTAAGGCAGTCTTTTGGTTTCAGTACACCTGATAGTGCAGTCCCCAGCACAATGCAGCTAACAAATCACAGAAAGTGTCTGCAACCTGCTAATGTATCAAAGTCCCTTAATGCACCAACAAAGTTCTCCAAGGTCAGAAAAGCAGTTTATCAACGTCTTATAGCAGACAATAAATTTATTGTAGTGTTGGATTCCATGAATATTTCAGAAGCTCTGTGATATAAACAGTATTGCTTATTATGCTCGGTGTGTCATTGTCAAGGAGGGCCAAATGCTGTCATTGCTCCACACATATCATATCTTTAGGTTGCTCAGAGCACAATAAAACTTATCACTGTGTGTTTTGCATATTCCTTATAAGGCTCTCTACCTTTCTAGTCATAAGTTTGTTTTATTGGCAAATTGATCATTATTAGTGCAGCTTTCCATTACCAGATAGATTGAAAGGGTTGATATTTTGAATAATTGCTCAGTCTCAGCTTCTTTAATTTCTAATCAAAGTTAAAAATGAACTTGAGAGAGGTACAGATTTTGCATATCTTGTATGACCCTAATCATTTCTTCTTAAGAAAGGATATACTGGGGGGTAGGATTTTTCTAATTGTCTATTGTACTTAGTAGAATATTGTGTGTTGCCAGTCTTTCATCTAGCCCAGCCACTGAACTCTGGGGAAGCAGCGGCCGCTGGTGCTCCAATCCGTGGAGCCCTGGGGTGGCCGCAGGCACTCCCTGACTGGAGCCCCAGGAAAGTAGCAACCTTGGATGCCCCCTGCTCTCCTCCCAGGGCCCAAATCACCCCTCAAACCCTCCCTGAGTTACTCGAAATGCAAGGTACATGGGGGTCGCGTACTTTGAGGAATTAGAGTGTTTTCTAAGGACCGGTACTGGGCTGCAGACCACACTTTGGGAAACTCTGGTCTAGACCATCCCTGATAGAGGTCTGTCTCACCTGCTGTTAAATATCTCAAGTGATGGAGATTCCTCAACCTCCCAAGGCAATTTATTCCAGCGTTTTACACCCTTAACAGTTAGGAAGCTTTTCCTAATGTCCAACCTAGGTTTAAGGCCATTGTTCCTTGTCCTATTGTCACAGGCCAAGAAGAATAATTTTTCTCCCTTCTCCTTGTTAACACTCTTTTAGGTACTTGAAAACTGTTATCATGTCTCTTCTCAGCCTCCTTTTCTAAATAAAAGAAGCCCAGTTCTTTCAGTCTTCCCTCATAGCTCATATTCTCTAGACCTTTAATCATTCTTGTTGCTCTTCTCTAGACCTTTTCCAATTTCTCCACATCTTTCTTGAAATATGGTGCCCAGAACTGGACACAATACTCCAAGAGGGCCTAACCAGCACTGAGTGCAGCTGAAGAATGATTTGCTGTCTCTTGCTCACAATACTCCTGTTAATGCTTCCCAGAATCATCTTTGCTTTTTTGCAACAGCATCACTCTGTTGTCTCATATTCAGCTCGTGGTCTACTATCATCCCTAGATTCCTTTCTGCAGTACTCCTTCTTGGATAGTCACTTCCCATTCTGTATGTATGAAGCTGATCATTCCTTCTGATAAAAATAAATGTGTGACTCAATGTGTGCTGTAATGGGTATTGTCACAATGCGCCAAATATTCAGCTAGAAGAATATAAACTTGGAATCCGTTTTCCATTCAAGTGAATGAAAATATTCCATAATTACCAAAAGTGTCACTGAGGCTGCAATTCAGCAAAGCACTTTTCATAACCCACACCTTTCATAAACTCATATTGAGACATGATTCTGTAGCACTGTCAGCTCTACCTCAGTACAGATATTCCCCACAGGTTAGGCTTCCTATAAGCTTGGATATGCCAAAATGGATCAGGAAAAAGGAAGAGACAGTGCATCAATTCTGTGCCTGTCCAACCTTAAATGCAGATATTCCATCGCAGAAACAAAAAACATGCATCCCGGTTTATCTGTATTAACTAGCAGGGAAAGAACAAGGGAAACTGAGGACTTTTAGGGGAACTTATAAAACTACTACCTGGAATGGGACTGGAACCCCTCTGATTCCTTGCCCTCAGATTTCAATGTTCACGTAGCCATAGACATAAATAGTATAATCGTACTTGGTCTCATGGGCCATGCAGAAACCATGGGATTCTCCCAAGCAGTATCCAAACTTACTTCTCTTGCTAGTATTTAGAGGTTACCTTGTCACTTATACCATTACACCTGTTTGTCCTGACTGATGTAAAGGAATCTACCTGAGACATGAAAACCACTTGGAAGCTGCAGCTACTAAGGAGTGCAGCTTCTCACTTTCTGAATGGGTGGACTGATGAGAGAGAGTGTAATATTTATACTTCGCAGTTTGCATATGCAGCCACAAATGCATGGACCCTCAAAGATATTTGAAAGCCCTATCTTCAGCCTGAGCTACACCACCAAAACAACCTCTTCACAGCTCTTTGTAGAGTGCAAGGGCCCAAACCCTGCTATCATGAGCCTGCTCCCAGACACAGTATAGACATGGCCTAAGATTAAGTTCAGTGGAAGCAAGTATTTTTTTAGGGGAAAAAATCATCTTGGTGGCCCTTCAATGTATAGGGTAAATGATTTAGAGAACCAAACTCCACAGAATGATATTAGCTTTCCTCAAAGGGAAGAGTTAACGAGAAGGGAATTTCCCCTACCTTTTCCTACAGTGCCTTCAACAATGATGTGCACTTTGTATGGTAGCCCTTAATAGATCACTGCTACCTTTACTGGACCTGTTTTAACAATGCATGAGCTATAAAAGTCAGACTTTTTTTTAAGAGAGTAGCTTATGTACCTCTTCTGATGAAGCTGCTCCTTCAAGTGATCTGTAAAGGGTTTTGTTTATTTGCATTCTTCCTTTATTTAGTTATGTCAGACTCACAAAAGAATAGCTATTCCCAACTGCACAGTAAAATTGAATCATATAATTTAAGATTGTTTTCACTGCACATCTCCAAGATAGACCATATGGAGGTGATAAAGACAAACATTTTGCCAAGTCTTTGGTATTCATTTGAGATACTGTGTATATAAATATAAATTTTCTGTGGTTTACAGAATGATGCTGAAGTTTGAACAGAAGAATGGGGTTATACTGTAAGATGTACTATTCCTCATCTGCTAGCATAGGTTGAACCTCTCTAATCCAGCACACTCATTCAGCAACATCCATAATCTGGCATTATTTTAGTTAGCTGGATGACCATTTACCATGGGCATGGCCAAGTTTCCCTTTGTCCCATAAAGTTTGTTTACAGCCACCACTCCTGGCTGTTATTTAGCTGTAATTTACCCCAAATGTCTTCTAAAACCCCAGTAAACAGTGAAAGTGTTGGTAATTCTCCTAGACAATAATGACCTTTCATGGATTAGCAAATTTTTTGTTAGGCACCGGTCAGGTCCGGAGGGTGCTGTACTTGAGATGTTCCTCCTGTAGAGTGAAATCTATTTTATTGTATTCTGACTAAAGTCTAAGTAACTGCATTTTTATGAGAGAGGAGTAAGAGTCACTTTGAAAATTGAAGACTGATCCCCTAACCCTGGACTGGAAATTCTGTAGATGGTGTAACCCTTTTTAAGCTGTTCTTCCTCTCTATGATCTATAACAGCAGATGCAGCCACAGCACATTAGTGGTACAGAGGGTCAAGGCCAACTGACCTACATGCAAGTGTGACCACTTCACCATCCAATCCTTGTGAGAATCATTCAGTGCTAACTACGAGGGACCACATGGCAGACCCATCCAGGGCACGTAATATGCCCTTGGAATTTGCACTAGGGACTGAGGCATTTTCCTAGTTCAAATAAGTGTTTCTAACCCAAAATTTTCTGGTTACTGTAGAAGGAAAATAATTATGTATATCCTGGATCTTATAGATCTCAGACCCACACTCAACAACTTCCCCTAGGGGGAAATGTTGGGTGATATTTTTCTGCATCTATAGCTGTTTTGCAATTTCAGATAATCTTTGAGTTCCTGATAAGCTGATGGGGTGTATCTTGTTTCTTATAAGTTGTATGAAATCCATCCTGGTCACCTCACCATTATCCTCCATTCAGGAAATTTTAGTGGAATCTCATTAAGCCTATACAGTATTCACCTAGTCTAGGTATCATTCACACTGTAAAGAAGTGAAAATAAGATGAGGAAAGTGTTTGCCAGGTTTCATATACAGGACTTTTTTTTTGTATAATTCAGGCCTTTGTACACTAAAGTCTTCAGTGTTATTTTAAAATTAAAGGTCAACATTGTAACAATAGATAAAAAAAGACTATTTAAATATAGAAAGGATTTTTCTGCAGCATGAAAAATCTGCCTATAAAACCCTTGTCTCCCTCAAATATACATTGTGAACAACATCTACATATTTCTTTCTGTAGTACTGCTATAAAGTACTAGTATTTTTATTTGGATCTTATCTTCCATGTACAAATTTAATAGCAACTTTAGACTACACCACTGCCATGAGTTTTAATGATGTGCAACACTGATAAGTCCTAAAAAGTTTAAGGCAAATTCAAAGGCTCTTAACTTGGTGAGTCATGATATTTTTATCAGTTATTCTGCAATTTGGCTGAGACGAGGAATTGAAGACAGTGTTATTTGCCCACAAAGATGAGCGACTCTTCATTTTGTTATATGACAGAAGTAATACATATATGATGCAAATTTCTGTATGCAAGAGGTACTCCATTAATTGGGAGCAGTTAGAATCCCCCTCCCCAAGAAGCAGGCAGACTGGGCAAGAACCTTGACTTCTTTTAAGCCCTGCAGAGAGGGACTGTATGTGTAGACATTCTCCCAAGTGCTCAAGGGTGCTTAGCTGCCCACTACCCATTGAAATCAAAGGAAATTAAGCATCTAAATAACTTTGAGAATCAGATCTGTTCTTCAGATCTGAGAAAGTAGGTCTGCTGCATGAAAGCTCATCACCTAATAAATTATTTTGTTAGTCTTTAAAGGCTGGATCCACGTGGAGTTCTGATCAGCGCTGCTTCTGACAGAACTATGCAAAGTGAGCACCTCAGGATTGCAAACAGTTCATTATTTGCATACTCCTGAAGCTCATTACCATAGCCAAGCAAGAGTTCAGTGCCAGCAGAAGGCAATGCCAGCACTGCAGAGGCTGTATGGACATGCCTCTGCCGGCTAACCCACCCCCCATCACCAATCCGCTATGCCTGAAAGGTTTGTTCTTTCTGCATCCCATGTAGTAGCTCTGAGTAACCATGACTGTGACTTTTCTGACCTACAGATTTTCATTTTTTAGTGTGGTATTAAACAATATTATCCACTGTAGTGTACTATTGTCATGGTTATCTCAGAGCTGAGTTCAACTGAAACCAGAAACAAAAGTGCAATTTTTAAAAACCTCTCAATCTCGTTCTTTGCAAGCCATGTCGTTCATTCAGCTGTTTTGGTGGAAATGTAGAAATTTGAGTTAGATGTGCACAATCTTACTACAAATGAAACACTGACATGAAATCAGTAATTATAAAAAAAAAGGGATAAATATACTTTTCCAAGACTTCTAAAAGGTAGACTGTTATCCCCATTTTACAGATACAGCTCTGAAGCACTGAGAAGTTGACTTTCCTAAAGTCACAGAGGAATTCTGATTTTCAGAGATACTAAGCACCTGACATCTTCCATTGACTTCAATTTTGCTCCTCTGTCTAGAACTGAGCACTCAAGTAGGTGCCTAAAATTTGGGACAGGCCACTTGTGTAAATCTGGCCCTTCTGTTTTCACTTGCTTGCATTCCTAGTGGTCTGCAGCAGATGTTCTAAGCCGAAAAACTACAGGAGAGCACACCTCTGGACTTACTGTAACTTGCTGGCAATGAAAATACTTTTGGCTATGGTTACACTACAGCATTCTGTCAGCAAAAGTCACTGTCGGAAGAGATTTCCTGACAAAACTTCTGTCGACAGAGTGTGGCCACACACAAATGCCAATTGGGAGAGCATTCTGCTGTTGACAGAGCAGCCAGACTTCCCAGCTGCTCTCTCAACAAAACAGGCACTCAGGAGCACAGCAGACAGGCCTGCCCATTGTTCTGGATGCCCTGTCTGTTGAGAGAAGCTGCCCCCCTGCCCAAGTAACCACAGCAACATTCTGCCTTAAATCTGTGAGGCAGAATGCTGCTGGTGAAAGTGCTGTGTTTTGTCAAGATACTGTCAACAAACCCCATTTGGTGTGTGCATGCTCCATGAGTTTTGTTGATAAAACTGGGGTTTTGCCAGCAAAGCTTGCTAATGTAACCACAGCCTCTGAGATAGACTTTCTTGGATAATTTGTGGGAGACAGGTTTGAGAAGGCAGGGAGATGAGGCAGAGAAAAGTTAAATTGTCTGAAGCCAGTTGAAGTTTGACTGTTGTCAACAAGGATGTGTTTTGCCTTCAGCTCAGTTTAGCATGACTTTCAACTCCAAGAGAGAGCAATAAAGAAAGGAGCTGGCGATGTGTGTATTATTTCCTTAATCGGATACTTAGGCTGATTGAGAGTAAAATTTGTTTGTTCCTCTGATATTCTGTTCTCTGATGCTTTTCTATTCCTTTATGAACTGTGTATGAATGCCTAGTGTAAAAACATTTCTTCTGTTTTATGTCACCCACTTGCAGCATTCTTGTAAATAAAGGTTATGAAAGGGAATAAATATCACAATTTGCTGCTTTTGAGACATAATTAAAAAGAGTGGCAGGACTTGTTGGGAACTCTGTTTTGCCTCTAAATTTTCCAATATGAATCAAATCCTACTTGGTTAACTAGGGTCTGGAATACATTAAACATAGAAAAACTCAGAGGCTGTCTACGCTAGCCTCCTTCTTCGAAGGCATGGTAATCTGCCTGATGAGAGAATACTAATTAAGTGCTGCAATGAATATGCAGCACTTTATTAGGCTAATTCTCCCCAGAGCAACTTTGAAGTTGCAATCTTTGAAGTGCCAGCATGCTCTGTAGCCGTGGACACTTCAAAGTAAGGGCATTTCGAAGTCGCACAGGTGCTTCAAAGTGCCCATGGCTACATGGCAAGCTGGCACTTCGAAGTTTGCAACTTCAAAGTTGCTGAGGGGAGAACTAATCTAATGAACTGCTGCATATTCATCGCAGCACTTCATTAGTATTCTCTTATCAGCCTGATTACCAGAGGAAGGGGGCAAGTGTAGACATAGCTCTAATGTTGTATTTATAGTTTGGCTTCCCTTCTTAGAAGCTGAACAAAATTCATTTACAACAGTATCCTGGAGACCAGTTACATTTGACAGTCATCCTTATGAAATAGTCCTCACCTGACACATAGGGACACCACTTAGTTGCTTCTGAATTTCTTTTCTCAACCTTTTGGTAAGGACCTGCCAGACACCCATGACACATGCAACAGATGCAGCAAGGACTGTCACTCTCATATGGGCCTTCGCAGTCACAGTCGATGCTGCAGATGATGATCCCAAATGGAACTACGAAGGGCGTGATCCATAGTCTACGTAGACTGAAGGATGCTACTACTATGTATAAGCATGTGTTGGTTAAATATTTTTGTATTGCCCTGTGATGTATGACTCTTGTTATCTCTGTTCTATAGTGTTATTTTATTTCTTAAAAGATGTACTGTACATTTACACTTCAAAAACTAAACAAACACCCACTAAGTGTCTGTGCTAAACATCACTTAAGAAAGAAAATCCTCCCAAATCACAAAACTTGGACTTGGCATCATTGATAGCAGGCACTATAAAAAAAGAATTCCTTCAGGCTAAATCTTGACATAAGCTGACACACTATGACTGTGTCTACACTACACAATAACTTCAAACTTGCTTACTCCGAAGTAAGCAACTTTGAAGTAGAGCGTCCACACACAAAATGCACACTCCCTTACTTCAAAGTAGGCTTTCTCCTACTTTGAAGTTAAACGTCCACACACAACTACTCCCTACTTTGAAGTAAGGAGACAGGAAATGATGAAGACATGGGGTCGCATGGCCACCAAGCCCTTCGGGACTCCCAGCCAGCCAATCCCTTAAGGGGCCCCTCCCAGCATCCACAGCCCGCACGTTCTCAAGGCTGACAGCCTGAAGACAGCAGCAGCACATACACAGGGGAACAGCTGGAGACCGTGCCAGCTCCCCCCTTGGTGAGGATAATGCCATCACGGTCCTGCTCAGCCTGCTGGCCGTGCTGCTCGCCATGCAGCAGCAGCAGTGCAGGTAACTTGCTCTCATGGGACCCAGCCTTGAGGCCTTTACTACCCTCATGCTGCCCCTCCCCCTTTCTCTTCCCCCAATCCGGAGCCAGTGGGTATATGCCACCAGCACCGAATGGCAGGACTGGCCGGTGGTGGAGGACTGGGACGACAAATGGTGGCTCAGGAATTTCAGGATGACCCGGCAGATATTTGAGGACCTCTGCCATTGGCTCGCCCCAGTACTCCAGCACTGGGACACCCGTATGCAGCCAGTGCTCCTAGTGCAGAAGGGGGTGGCCATCGCACTATGGTGGCTGGCCACCCCTGACAGCCACAGATCCATTGGCCACCAATTTGACATAGGGAAGGCCACCAGGGGAGTAGTGCTGAAGGAGGTATGGCCATCCCTCACCATGGACCCACCCCTGAGAGGGGGTGACCAGGCAGGAGGCTCTCGGTGGGTGGCAGAGAGCCCCCGCATCCGGTGGTCATAAACATTGCCCCCTTCCCCCTACAGGTTGTCCAAGCCATCAACACAGTGCTCCTGCAATGTGTTGTGACCCTAGGGGACCTGGACGCCACCTTTGCTGGGTTCGCAGACCTGGGCTTTCCCAACTGTTTTGGAGCCCTGGACAGGATGCATATTGCGATCTGGGCTCCGGACCACAGTGGGGGGTGCCTACGTAAACAGGAAGGGGTACCACTCAGTGATACTCCAGGCCCTGGTGGACATGAGAGGCCATTTCCTGGACGTGTGTGTGGGGTGGCTGGTTAGGGCCCATGACACCCAGCTGTTCCGGAATTTGCGGATAGGATGCTGGGTGCAGGAGGGCACGTACGTCCTCCAGTGGGAGCTCCCACTCAGGGAATCATGATGCCCCCCTGCATCACGGCCAACACCGTGTACCCGCAGAACCTGTGGCTCATGCAGCCCTATACTGGCCACACCATGCCAGCCCAAGGCATCTTTAATGGTTACCTCAACCATGCCAGGGACACAGTTGAGTGGGCATTTGGGAGGCTGAAGGGGAGGTTTTGGTGCCTCCTCATTAGGCTCGATGTCAGCCTCCTGAATGCCCCCCTGGTTGTTGCTGCCTGCTGTGCCCTCCACAACTTTGTGAAGGGCCGCCAGGAGCCCTTCATGCAGGGCTGAGCTGTGGACCGGGAGGCCAGCTATGAGCAGCCGCCCACTGCCCTGTGATGTGAGGCACAACAGGATGGGGTCAGGGTCCAGGATGCCCTGTGCCAGGCCTTCACACCAGGCCAGCCCTGACCCCGCCAGCCACACACCACTCCACCCTGCACCCCTCACCCCCCGCCGGAAGCACCATGGACATGGGCTAGGGTGGGAACTGGAAGCTTTAAAGGGGGAAACAAATTAACATACAATACTGAAAGGAATGTGGAAACCTTTGTGTGCACAAGGGTCTGGTTGGTAGTGGGGAGGCGGGGGCTCAGGTGGGGAACTGGTCTGGAGAGGCGGGCCAGGATGGGGGTTGGGTCAGTTGGTTTGAGGTGTGGGGGGCCAGGAGCCACATCGGCCATGGCTGCCCCTACCTCCCCGGGACCGGGATTCCCTGTGGGGCTGTGATGGGGCTGGGACCATGGGGAGGTAAGGCTGGGGTGGGGGTGCCATGGGCTCTGCCTGCATGGGGTAGACAGGAGGGGGCACTGGGGCCAGGCCAGGGGTGCCTGCCTCCATCAGCAGCCACTGGGCCAGCTCAAGTTGCTCAGCTGGAGACAGGTCCACAACATGTCGGGTGGCGGCTGGAGGGGTGGCCGCAGCTGGAGGGGTGGCCGTGGGACAGGCTGGTGCGGGGGCAGGAGGCTGGGTGAGGCGACCAGCCAAGGTCTGGAGCACAGCATCCTTGCTGTTGGCCAGCCTCACCCCCATGTCCCATTCCACCTCCAGCCATTCCTGCAGTACGCCAGTCAGCTCCCACATGACCGCCTGGTTGGCAGCTGCCTCCTCATCCCTCTACCACCATCTGAGGGGCCCATCCATGGCCGTGGGGGGATGTGGGCTGAGACGGCCTCCCAGTCTTCCACAGCCACGGCCTGCTCAGGACTGCAGGGATGGCCAGCTGGTGAAGGACCCATGGAGACAGGAGGGAACAGGGGGAAGGACCATGAGGGCTGGCTCCTGACTCAGGGTGGGGCGAGGCTGGATCTCCTGATCCCTTGCCCCCTGCCCCACCTCCCCACCTCTCGATGGCCCATGGGATCCCCCTGTCATCACCCTCAGTCTCAGCAGGCCAGTCTCCATGTAGGAGGCTGGTGGTGCTGGAGATCCTCACTGCTGTCCACGGGGGTGCAGGGGGGAAGGAATGGAAGTGTCCACCACGTGCTCCGGGCTGGCCACCTCCCTCAGCCCCAGGAACCTCTGCAGCTCCTGGTAGTGGGGGAAGTGGATGGGTCATGCCCCCGACCAGCTGGCAGCAACACACGCCTTGATATATGCCTGGTGCAGCTCCTTTAATTTAATTCAGATGCTGCTACCGGGCCAGCTGGGTGTCCACGGGTGGTGAGACCATTGGCCAGCCAGTCAAATGCCTTGGTGTTGCACTGGCAGGTTCCGAGGTGCCGCAGGACCTCCTCCTCTCCCCACCCCCCACCACAAGTGAGGAGGTCCTTAAGCTCTGCCTCTACCCAGGGGGGTCCCCTCCTGGCACCACCCCTGCCTGTGCCCTGTGATTCCTGGGACCCCTCCTCTGGAGCCCCCAGAGGGGGAGGGGGTCCTGTCGTGCAGCCATGGTGGGTAGGGGCTGCAGAGGCTGGCTAGTGCTTTGAGCAGGGGAAGTTTGGGGCAGAGCTTGTGCTGCCCCCGCTTTTGGCACACTCTCAGCTTCCTGCCTGGGGTTGCCAGAGAGCTGTTTCCTTTAAGGCAGCCACCAGGGACTGTAGAGCCCTGCCTGGGCTGACCAGACTGTCTCCATCCTCTGGGGGGGAGGCCTTCCTTGGAGGACTCCTTACTTCGAATTAAGGAGTGCAGAGCATCTACACACATTAACTACAAAGTTACAGGTTGAAGTAAGCCACTCTTACTTCGATGTTAACTTCGAAGTAAGGAAAAGCATGCGTAGATGCTCTGCAGGCTACTTCAAAGTAGCCCCTTACTTTGAAGATAATTTGTAGTGTAGACACAGCCTATATGATGTGTTTACTTTAACATTTGCTTTTAGAAATAGAAAATTAGAAAATTGTTAGAAAGCAAAGCAACATGGTATTTAATGTTGAGACATTTTATGCTTATCTCATACATAAAGCTGAACAAAGAACTGCTGAACATTGGCACTCAGTTTAGGACATTAATCTAGAACATTTTGCTATATTTAAAATTAAATTTCTTGCTATACATCTGGATTCTGTAAGAGTCTGGATGAGATTCCAACATAAATTCACAGTGGTAAAAATAAAATATATATGCCTTCTTTTGACCCAGTCTTATCATACACTTCTAGTACTTCTCTTTCTAGAAGAATAGAGTTGGTTAAAATACTCAGATTTACAGAAGGAACCACTAACCATAAATCTAGTCTGTCATAAGGAAAAGAAAGAAATTGAAAATTCAGTAACCAAGGTAAAGGAGGTTTGAAAGGAATATAAAGATTTAGATATGAAGAAGTATGCAGCTCTGAAGATAAGACTTACACAACAATATATTATGCACCAAAACCTTATATTTTGGGTCTGAGCCTTTTAGCTTAGAAAATTTAATATGTGGAGGGTTTGCAAGATTAGGCAGTGTTGTATCACACACACACACCCTAATAGATATCAATAAACAACTGCCTAAAGTACTTTATGCATCATGTTATTCAATATACTCCTTGACGGTCATGAAAAAGTCAACATTTGCCAACAGATAATAAACAGTTAGTTTATATTCTAAATATACGGAAAGAAATCAGTGTTTTTAGATACCAATATATGGTAATATATGGAAAGTGCTGCTTTTTTAATACTGAGCACAGTATAAGCTGTTTTGACTAGGCAATATAGTCCTATAAATGAGAATTCTCCTTCTGTTCCCCATACGTATTTTAGTTACTCTTTCTATCTGTTATATCAAATAATAAAGACAGAGTGCATTTAAACGTGTGTGTGTGTGTGTGTGTGCATGTCCATTATGGTATATCTAAAATGTACAAACATTATCTGTAGGCTTGATGGAACTCAGTTTTAATTGTATAATTTCAATGGATACTATAAGACTATGTCTACACTAACCCCAGAACATGGAAAGGGGCATGATAATGAACCTAATCAAAAGATGCTAATGAGGAGCTGCCGTGAATATAACCAAATAGGAATAAGGGGATTTTGAAGTGTGTGGGGTCCTTTTAAGAGAACCCCATATAGACAAGCCGTACATGGTCGAAAGCAGCACTTTTGAAGTGCTGTGGCTGCCATTATGCTAATAAGGCACTGCATATTCATGGGAGTACCTCATTAGCATCTTTTGATTAGGTTCATTATCATGTCCCTTTCAAAGTTCTGGGGCTAGCGTAGATGTAGCCTAAATGTTTATTTTCAAATTAAATTTGTAGTTGCAGCAAATTGTGGGAGAATGCTAGACAATTATTTATGAACACAGATGTTGGTCTAGAAAAGCTGAAGCTTAATAGCCATTGAAACCCAAATTGCCAATATAACATATCAAAATATACCAAATAAACATCCTTAAATCAAACTCTAGTAAGTTTTCATGCAGCATTTTTCTTACCTTGCCTATCTATAAATTGTGATTCACTTTAAACAGCAACAAATTTCACTTTAAAGACTAATAATTTTTTATTGTTATTGATGCAAATCTTTTTTGGAGGTTTGTGACTCCACAGTAAAACTGACCTTTATTGACTTTTGCCAACAAAAACGTAAGTTTTCCCAAGCATAATTATCAGATACTAAGATTTTTATCACAGGCTAACATCTAAAGTGCAAAGTCATGCAACAGAAAGACAATTTGTCTCTGTACAGTAAATCTGTGCAAAGAGAGCAAGAAACAAAAGTAGGTAGTTTCTTTGTTTTGATATATAAACTGTGCAGAACTTATTAGTAAGGTGCTAGTATTGCAGGCATTAGCACTATGTCCTTTATTATTTTATTCATATTAATGAAATGGATAATGCCATGGAAAGCAAGATTTCTAGGCGATTTTAAATTAGGAGGAACACTAAATAATGAGGAACAATGCAGTCAATAAGAGGACTAATAGATGAAAAATGCAGCTGAATGTAATCTAATGTAGAACAATGAGTCTGGAGTGCTAAATAAGTAAGTAAATGGAAAGAACACCTTTTATGCGCAAGCTCCTGCACAAAAACAAAATAAAAATTCATGAGTTGCAGGACTTCTCCCCTAAAATGAATTCCCTGTAAATTTCAGCATAAACTTCACCTGCAGCTGAAAAAACAAACAGAATGTCAGGAATGATCTGCAGGAATAATACAGGAAAAAGGATGATTATTGCCTCAGCATAACAGAAAATTGTATGGATTTATGGCTTTAATGTTGAATTTGGGTCTTACATGTTCTGTCACAGTCCAGGCACACACATTAGTACTGCTGATTGGGCTTGTGCACTGAGTGTTGCAGGTGTTGATCATACTTTATTTGGCAATTGCACAGAATTCATTTCAAGCAGCTTTACTTCATCTTTTGCTGTTTATCCCCAGCTAGTCTGGTAACCATAGATTACTAGGGCTCTTGGTAAATATTAGACAAATATTTACTCTTTTAAACTGTACATTTTCAAGTATTACTTAAACCATCCCATGCATTTTTCCCTTCAGCCCATTCACCAAATATCAACTGGATACACTTTCATCCATTTGTGGTGTCTCAACAGGCCATCTAAGATTAGTCTTGATGAGCATTTGCTTGAAGCTTGAGGTTATCAACAATCCCCTCCATTTGATGGGACTATGTAGTTGGTCACTACATCTTGACACTTTTCAACTGCAACATATTTCCTGTAGACCCTGCCTACCTAGTCAATGAACATAATGTGAGCAAATTCACACAGTCATAATTCTAGCAAAATACTTGAGCACCTGCTTGACATTAAGCCTGCAAGTAATTCCACTGATGCAGGGAGCACTATGGCCTTTCTTCTGTAGTTTATTAACAGATTTTACTGCTCTTCATTTCTCCCTTTATACAGCCATCCACTTTAGGAGGTTCTTTGTGTTTGCCCAAATATCTGCCCTTCTTTTTCTTTCCTCATAAAAATTGCTGATGTGTGGTCTTTTTGCCTCATATTTAGTGTTGGTTCCTTGGTTTTGACTTGGCTTTGATGCTTTGAATCTTAAAGTACATTTGTCTTGGAGATAGTCTAAGTATTCTCTTCCTCTGTGATAACAGCATTAATTACTACAGCATAATACCCTTTCTCTGAAAGCTTTGCTGTTTGTGGCTTGAGTCTGCAAAGCACTATTAGTAAACTGGGGAATACTCATGACCCTATAGCACTTGGGTTCTAAGTAGGTATTTCCATTGAAATCAATGAACATTCAGGGGCTTCATTTCAGGTCTTGGTGGTGGATGGGGGAGGTGTCAGTGAGTCTGAAAGCTATGCCAGGCCCCAGGACAAGGTGCAAAAAGACCTGGCTTAATGCTGCTGGAAGGGGTAGGGCTCAGGGCAGTCAACCCTCAAGCTCCCTCCCAAGCTGGTAGAGTGTCAGAGGCACAATGCTGCTCCACCTCCTGTGAACTGATCTGTATGGCAGTTCAAAGGGGCCACGAGATCCCAACCATCCTTATAGTGCTGGCCTGAGGGGCAAATTCCCCTCTTAATCCCCCGCTATTGTGTGTGCGGGGCTGGGTTCCTCTCTTCTGTCTGAGGTGTATGTGCGTGTGTGCATTCGTGTGCATTCCTGCTTTAAAAATGCCTCCTTTAGTAACTAATGGGTGCGGTGCCTTGGTGGAACACACCTGAACAAGTTCACATGACCTCTGTACTGGTGCACAGGACAAAACTCCCTTCACTCATGGATGCAAAATCTTAGGTGGAACAGTGCCCCACATCTCAATCTCCCTCCTCCTGAACTCCCCCCACCACATCCCTCTGCCCTAATCCCCCACCACACTACACCCCTCACTTACATTTCTTACAGGCATTGATTTGGAATCATAGAATCACAGAGTTAGAAGGGACCTCAAGAGGTCATCAAGTTCAATCCCCTGCCTCTGGCTGGATCAACCCCAACTAAATTATCCCAACCAGGACCTTGTCATGGTGGGACTTAAAATCCTCTAGGGATGGAGAATGCACCACATCTCTAGGCAACGCATTCCAATGCTTCACCACCTGCCTGTGAAGTAATTTTTCCTAATATCCAACCTACTCCTCTCATTCTGTAACTTCAGACCATTGCTCCTTGTTCTGGCATCTGGCATCACTGAGAACAGTTTCTCACTATCCTCTTTAGAGCACCGCTTCAGGAAGTTGAAGGTGG
The DNA here is from genome assembly GCF_033958435.1 of Carettochelys insculpta. Lineage (NCBI taxonomy): Eukaryota > Metazoa > Chordata > Testudines > Carettochelyidae > Carettochelys > Carettochelys insculpta. The sequence continues at coordinate 228,724,691 of NC_134138.1, forward strand.
TTATTAAATCACCCATCAGTCTTCTCTTTTGTAAACTAAACTAGCCCAAATCCCTCAGCCTCTCCTCATAGGTTATGTGCTCCAGCCCTTTAATCATTTTTGCTGCCCTCCACTGAACCTCTTCCAGCACACCCAAATCCTTTTTACACTGGGGGGCCCAAAACTATTCCAGGTGTGTCCTCACCAGTGCTGAATAGAGGGGAACAGCCACTTCTCTAGATCTGCTTGCAATGCTCCTCCTAATGCACCCTAGTATGCCGTTAGCCTTCTTGGATACAACGGCGCACTGTTCAGTCATATCCAGCCTTTCATCCACCACAACCCCTACATCCCTTTCCACTGTGCTCCTGCTTAGCCAGTTAGTTGTATTTATTGCAACAGCCCCTGCCAAGGAGAGGATAGGTTGTGATATTACACTACCTGTAAGATTTTTTTTAAACTTTCACCACAGTTATAAATAAATTCAAATGATTGGAAGGAGCTTCCAATCCTAGCGTTTCTGTAAGAATTTAAGAGTATAAACATCACCTCCATGACATTCACTGAGGGGAATCAAGTGAGAGAGACTCTGCTACCCTGAGAAATATTAAACAGGATCTAAGATTACCTACCTTTTGGAAGAGAAGGATAGTACAGAAGACACAAAGCTAAAAAATGGCTGGCTGCTTAAGGCAAGGATTTGTTGTTTCTGCACAATACTCTATAGCAGATGTGTTCTGGGAAAAAGTCTTTAGAATTCAAAAAGTGCATTTGCTACCCTGCTGATGAATCAGCATTTATGTGTAACAGCATGGGTCCTACCTGGTAATCTAACAGCCCATTGCAAAGGAAAAAGACAAGTGTGAAGTGGAATTAGATGGAAGAATAGATGTTCTATCCTGGAATACTGTCATTCCTTCCTAAACGGGAGAGTTGGAAAAAATACAAAAGTCTAAATGTAATTTAAGCAATGTTTGTGGTGTGACAGCATATTTGTTTCTTCACAGCAGGGAAAGATCTCAGGAGGTGGCCATTCTTTAGCTTTGCTGCTCTTACATTGAAGCATTCCTAGGTGATAAAGCAGAGAATAGCCATCTGGAGGAGAGGGAAGAGAGAGCAGAGTGAACTAGCTTTTCAATCAGCTTGGCTTGGGAGATGTGTGGTAGACTCCAGGCCATTTCTCCGAAAGTGGCATGCTAATAAATGGCCCGAAATATTCTAATGAGGCACAGATTCAAGTTTCCCATGCCTCATTAGCATAAGGTCACGTGATTTGGAGTCCAGAAGACATTCTTCCTGACTTCAAAACGCCATGTAGAAGCGCAGCCCCTGGGGGGTCTTCTGGAAGGAAGCCCTTCTTCCAGAGGCCCCTTCTTCCTGAAAATGTTTGGGAAGAAGGGGCCTCGGGAAGCAGGACTTTCTTCTGGAAGACCCCTGGGGATTGCACTTCTACACAGCATTTTGGCATCCAGAAGAACATCTTCTGGACTCCAAATCACGTGACCTTATGCTAATGAGGCATTTGGAATTTGCATCTGCGCCTCATTAGCTTATTTCAGGCTGTTTATTAGCAGGCCACTTTCTCTGAAAGTGGCATGTGTATTAACGGCCATAATGTTCTTCAGTGTCAGGGTTGTTTGGGGCAGTATTGCTGCCCCTTCTCTCCCACCAATGATGCCCCTGCAGAATTTAGGGGCCTTTATACCTTACTGTATCTGAGCCTAAGAGCTTTGTATATTGGTCTTCTTTCCCCTCTTCCAAAATGCATAGCTATTTTATATAATTAACATCCCAGACAATGACATTTTTCATTTCTAACTCCCCATTACACATATTTCTTGTGTGTGAATTTCAGAGCTATTGATTTCAATCTTGTGTTTTTCCACGCATCTTACACAGATTCAGCTATTGGGATCTTTGATAATATATTCTTTCCAAATATGAAATACTGAAGATCAAGTGTTTAAGGCCAACAGGAGAACTGTTTTGGTCAGATGGAAGGGAAATTGCCTTGACTTTGTTCCAAGCAGGCAATTAAGAAATTATAAATTGGACTCTCTCTAAAGCTGGAGCCTATTACTCTCAAACACATCATGTACTCCAAAGTATAAAGAATACTGATAATCACTAATATTACCAATTGTTAAACATTGCAAACATACTCACATATGTACTAAAGAAGTGAACAAGCTAAAAATTGAGTGCATTTTGCAATTTTTTCCTGATATAATGGAAATGATTATCAGAGGATCTTGGTTTTCTTTCCTTTTAATGCCTTGTTATTGAGAACTTTTCCTCCTGATAACGTAGCTTCACTAGTTATCTCTCCATTCAGACAACGCATATTAAATCTATACAAACACCTTAAAGGGCAATGCAGCATATTGAGTGACACTGTAGATTCATGGGCTGCCAAAAAGAAAGGAACAAGTACCTTGTGGCTTGTTCCTGGGTTAGGATTTAGGAGAGCAGAACTCAGTTCCTGGTGGTGATACAGATCTTCGGCAAGTAATTTACTTTCTTTGTGCTTCAGTTTCCACGTGTGTAAGAGGGAAATAATATTTCTTAATTTCCAGGGATGCCATTAAAATGAATTCATTGTTTGTGAGGCTTTCAAATACAAAATTAATGGGAGCCACGTAAATGTTGCTCTAAACAGAACATGTTCCACTGTCTCACTACAAACTTTTGCCACTTTGTTCCCTACCTATTTCTCATGAATTATCGCATTAGCCTAATGCGCCTAGGTCATTATAATCTAGTATATGGCCCTGGTCATCAGCATTCCACCAACCCCATGTTGATGCTCAGACAGGCCTGCTGACAGAAAGGGGTAAGGTGGGCAATTGCACAGGGGCATGGAAATTCAAAGGGGCTCAGGGCAGGTGGGGTGGCAAGCCCTAGGCCCCTTTTAATTGCCAGGGTAGTGCTGCTCTGCACAGCTCTGAGAGCTGGTTGAGGCAGGTGTACCACACTCTGTCAACACTAAGGGCTGACTGTTCTTATCACCGCCCCTTCCACCTGAGGCCCTGCCTCTTCCCGGGGTGTGGAGCCACCCCTCACCCACACACACATTTGGCCCCTGGGCCCCTGATGGCTGCTGGCCCTGTGGTGCTCATGATAGCTGTCAGATCTCAGTAAGATGTAATTAGAACTCTGCAAGGGACTAAATAGGAACCAGGACTTCTGCCTCTATTGGGACTGGTAAATTCTACAATTCAACATGTGTTTCTTCCACCATTCACAAACCCTGTGCCACTGTGCAGTATAATATAAATACATTATAGTTCAGGGCTCATCAGCCAGGCACAATGTCCCCTCTCTAGAACATATCCAAAAATATTAAAACAATTGCAACAAAAGTGATGGTATTTATTACTTTTATAAGACAAGTTGTACGAATACTGCCGTGTTTTTTCAGCTACACTTTAGGTATAACAGGAAAATGGTAAAGTGAATGAACCTGTCTGGAAGCAGATAAGTGTGAGAGAAAGACAGAAAAGAAACCTTACCATTAAAATGGGTGGGACGTATATTAAGGAGTAGTAAAGGTCATCAATTTTTCATGTTCTCTCTCTGTCCTGCAAACTATTGAAGTCCAATAATGCATTTGTTGTATTTGGTGTTTAGAAATGTACAGACTGGCTACATAATTCCTGAGGATAGTACCCAGGGAATTGGCAATAGGCTATAGCATCAGTCACAACCACCCACTCTCTATGTTGCAGTGACGGGAAGTAAACACCATTTTAAGACTATTTTATGGACAACATAAAATGGTTTGAGAGTGTTAATGAAGGACAGTCTAAAATGCTACCATGCCAATGAGCGTTAACTGATTTTTCATTGGCAGAGTCTTAGCAAAGAGGCTAAAGACTGGAGGTTCATAGAAATTGAATTACTCTGTAAAGCATACAGGTCATCCTTCTGAAGAGTTGCACAGAAGAGGGTGGGAGAGCTTAGACAGTCACTGCACTTATTGGCCAAGCATAGAAGTTTAAACTGCATAGGTCTCAAGCTAATCCCTTTCCTCCATAGTAAGTTTTAGTTTAGAAAGTAAAAAGAACTATTAATGACAGATAGTGATAACTGCTGGTAGGCAAGTGTCATTCATGTTGGAAATCTGGGATTTGACATTAATTTTGACCTTGGTTTTTTTTAGTGTTTTGTGAGGAAATCAGTATTTTTGGAAGATGCAGACTTTCCTTATCACCAAGACCATTCAGCAGTATCTGCCTTTCTTTTTCTTTGGCCTTGCATTTCATACCTATGCCTTTCAACCTGTTGCTTGAAAGTACTGGGCAACTGAAAATGAATATAAAAATTAAAATTAAAAATTGATTTTATTGTAATTTAAGTGACCTATAATGATGTGAACTACCTTTCCAATACATGCTACATGATGGGAAATATATTTTAGGTAAATCTGGAATCATTCATTTGGAATTTTTTTAAAGATTCCTAATCTTGTAAACAATTTAAGGAAACAGAAAACACACCAGGACATACTATTGTCATATTTTCTTTGAATATGGAACAACAGGGTCATTTTTTCTGAAAGTTCACTTTCATTAAGTTTTTTCTGGGAGGAAAAAAAACCCACTAGATGGTACTTTAGACTTAGTTAAAATGACCACAAAACAAAAAAGCAAAACAAAACAAACAAAAAATCCTAAACTTACCAGATATAAAACCCACCATAAATTATTGAAGTCTGGCATTTGACAATTTCTAAATTAAAAGAAAACTAAAGTGCTCATCCATTTTTTCTGAATCACTTACAAACAGAAGCCAGTAGTTGTTTCATCACAATTATAAGCAAGACAGGGTTTAACTTAAAGTTTACACAAGTTACTAATGGAGTGTTTTATTTCCTTAGTGGGACAGAAATTAATATAGTATATGAGGGAAAAATCATTCAATGATTAAGGAATACTTTCAACCCCTCAGTGTACAAACTAAGTCAATAATTCCAGTGAGCAAGTTCAGTTGATAACAGTAAAGATCAATGAAAGTAATCTTTGAGTTGTCAGAATATGCTCAAAACCTAGACAGAGATACCATTGCAATTTACATGCACTGGAATCCATTAGAAGTACTGGCAGACCAAGAAATCAGTGAGATGCTTGTATGCACTGAAGACTTGCTGTGCAGCTTAAAACAACCAGGAGTACTGAAGCAATGTGGATTTGGTGAAAATCTCCAGACTACTATTTCTCAAAGTTTGGGGAACTTTCCAGAGAAAGAGACCATTTGTTCCCCAGAAGATGTTTTTAATAATTGTGGTTATGAATAAACTCTTCAGAATATAAAGCAAGCATAACCAATACAGTATTGTCACCCTGAATTTGCAGAGATCCTAAAAGGATAGCTCTAGGGGTAAACTTCTCCATTTATTGCAGTTGGGGATAACTCAAATGCCAGTGGAAGCGCTTAACATGTCAACATTATTAAATATTTCACTGCTCTTCAATGCTTGTAAATAAAGAAGAGGTGATGCTACTTTGAGTATCTGTTCCTGAGGATAGAAAGTGTTTCCCAAAGAGAGAGAGAGAGTAAGAATAGGAGAGGTAGAGGAGAGCATTTCAACCATACGATTTAAGTGGTTTGCCTAGAGCAACAGAGGCTGACACTATTGGTTTCATTTTCCTGAGAGAGGAACTCAGCTTTTAGAGATTTAGGTAATACAGTGGTAGATGATTCAAAGTCATTTCTTTATAAATCACACATTGTTCCTCAGACTTTTGTGCATTCCATTAAGGCTGGATTAAAGCAATATAAGGCCCTTTATGGTCCCTAAATACACCTACCCACATGGCCTCCAAATAGCATGGTGGAAGCAAAGGGAGTTATCTCCTGCCAAAGGAGCAGGGTCATGAAGTCCTGTCCTCTCTTGGACAGCAGACATGGCCTTTAAAAGAGTTTGACTGATTAATGCATGTAACTAGAAAAAGTCTGCTGGCTCTTCTTTCGGCATGTGTGTAAATAACTTTGCCCTGTTTTTTCACAGATTACAAACAGATTTAAAGATCATCTTCTGCCAGGTTTATTGTTAAATGTTTGCATGGTCTTATTATGTCCGTGAGCTATTTTATATCCCCAACCAATATTTGTCTCATATAAAAAGAATTTGTCCATAAGGTTGCAACGAAATATGAAATTAATTGTTTTATACTCCCTATGAAAAATGATTAGAAAAAAATTGATGCAGAATGTTTATTTGTACAGTCTTGCCTGTTTGTGGAAGTCCAAGATATAAATGATAATCTGAATATAAAATTGTGCAGCTAACCCCCACCTTTATACTGATCAACCCTGAACATGGGAGCATTGGAAATCCAAATACAGATCTGAATTTTTACAGTTTGAACTCAACTATGAAAAATGTAATGTGTTAAAAAGTTCTGGTTACTTGAACAATTGTCCTCAGAATAATTGTACTCACAGGAATACAATGGAGAAGTGACTGAATTTTCACTTTCTTCTTCTAAAATTAGATATAGAAAGCAAATACTAATCTAATCTGATGCACAGATTGATCTGGGGACTGCTCTGCAGGGCATGTCCTAGAGAAGCATTGTCATTTCAGCAAGTTGGGAATTCAGAAATTACCTTTTCCCCAGTCTAGCAAGTGCTGACTCTGCGACTTGTCTCTGCATTAATCTTTAGTCCAGTGAAAGGTGCATGTAAAGAGTTATATGATAGTGGTCACTGTACAGATAGATTTTTTTCCTATGTACCATTCTTTATTCTTAAAAATTTATAGCTACTGTAATTTGTTTTAGTCTCCAAGTGACCTAGTAGGTTAAGGCACTTAAAGTCTTTTACTGTTACTTCTAGAGACATTGGGTTGAAATAATCTGTTTTAGGTGACAAGTGAAAATGTGTTGGTCTCAACCTATTTCTTAGTAGACGTTTGTGCACATCCTCAATCCACCATATAATTCAGCATGATTGATCATCCCTGTTCCGAAAAGTATTTTTCCTGAAGCAAGAGGACACAATTTAAACCCAAATAATGCAGCTAGCCAGAGGGAAAAAATGCAAAGCAAATTAAATGGAAAGACATTTTTCATTCCTACATTCCTTGCTTTGATTTACAGAGTCATAAATTCTGTGGAAATTTCAACTATTCAGTACTTACTCAAGCAAAACTCCCACTGAATATAGGAGGAGTTTTGAATAACCATAGGTTGATTGACACTTCAGGTTTTGTGCTTCATATAGTCATACTGGAATGTATCTCCATAACCACATTTGTTCTGCCACTAAAACCTCTTCTTGGCCATGGCTACCCTAGTGCTCACTTTTTGAAAGTGGAATGCCAATGAGCCACTTCAGCAGATGCTAATGTGGTGCTGCCATGAATATGCAGCACCTCATTAGCATAATGGCAGCCAGTGTAGACAGGAAACTTTCAAAATGGAAATGCTAATAGGAATAAGGGGATTTTGATGTTTGCAGGGTCTTTTTGAAAAGGACCCCCATGTGGACGAGCCACATACAAGTGAAACACAGCACTTTCAAAGTGCCAGGGCCAGCAGCATGCTAATGAGGGGCTGAATATTCATTTCAGTGCCTCATTAGTATGCTTCAATTTGGCCAATAGCTTGGCCATTTCAAAGTTTTTGTAAGTGTAGACATGGCCCTAGAAGTATACAGACAATGAAGGTTCCCTCCCTCTCTCCCTCCCTCCCTTCCCCCCATATTGAAGCAGATTCTCTCAGGATACTTCAATGACCATGATGTGATTTATTTCTCTGATGGACTGCCCTTATTTGGTGATGTTGATTGTAACTGTATTAATTATCCTGACGTTTTCCTTGGAAAACATTCCATGGCATAAGATATTTCTTGGTGCATTTAGGATAGCAGATATGGTTTCTTATACGTACCTGTTGGTAGAGTTGCATATTGAAATCCTTTGTGGTGTCAAGGAAGTTGATGCTGTGTGAAACAATTCTAAAGACAGTTAAATTTATATATTTTCAGTGCAGCTGGAACTCATCTAAGTGTCTGAAAATATCATCAATGAATCTCAGGTACGTAATGAACTTGCCCAGAAATTCTTCCTGTGGTGGCTGGAAGAGTTTGCATATTGTGGAGACATCCTAATACCAATCACTGTTCCTATGGTTGAGACAAAGTATTTTTGGTTTAATACAAATTTGTTATGGGTGAGGATGCAATGAAGAATATAAATTCTGTCTCCCTATCTAGCCATCTATTTACTGTGGCAAAACTCCTACTCTAATTTTTGGTGGATTATTTGCCTCAGAGTCTCACAGCAGCCTTCAGTTTACGTACCATCTTGGTGTTTGGTGAGCTACTCTCATCATTGGCCAGCACAGGAAAAAGAGAGGAGATCACGTTCCATAAGTCTCAGCTGCCCTTCCAAGTGATTTGAGCAGGACAAACCCCTCCAACAATATTAGTCCTTCTCCTGTGCTGGATAGGAGAATGAGGGAGTCCAGGCCCATCCTCTACTCCAGGCCCCAGACCAGGGCCTCTGTGATAGCAGATGCTTGAAATGTTAAGTATCAGCTACTTAACAGCTGCAATTCCCTAAGCCACTTCTCCACATCAGTCCCCAGCACCCTCTGTACCAGATGCTCCTGTCTCTGGTGCCTGCTTGCACTTCCTCTTCGATTCTCCACATCTCCTATTCTCATCAACTCAGTGGGCACACACAGTCAGTAGAAGAAGATCCATATTTAAAACAAGTCTCAGCTGGTTCTTCATTGGCTGCAGACATCCTGGTTAGTCTATATCCCTTGTGACTGGAAGCCTCCTAATTGGCTCCAGGAATTTTAATTGACTTGATTGGCCTGGTTGACTTTAGCAAGTTCCCACTGGTTCTGAATTAGGCTTTGCTAGTTTAATCTGGGAATAGGAGCCTATTTAATCTATGGCTAATATATTTTTTCTATCACTCTTCTGTAGCTATCTGGCCTTTCCCTGTCTGTCTGTCTCCCTCCTTCCACTGAGACGTGGAATGTGCAGAATGAGAGGACATTTAGGATACAAATGAATCAAACACTAAAAATCAGAGAGAAAGTACTATATCATTTCAATTAGCACTTTGATTTGTGGGTCAAGAGTAAAGGGAATTTCTATTAAAGTATCTGTTCTATGGTCATACTAATAAGCATTTAAATTTTAACAACATGGTTTGCATCTGCAAATAGGCACTTGGATATCTAAATGCTTTGGTTCCTTGCATCTATGATTGATTGCAAGCGTCAAATTAGATGTTGTGTTTAAAAATGTAGCCCATGTGTAACAAACAAGTATGATATATAAGGAATGTTATTCTGTGCCAAAGAGTCACAGCACCAAAGCAACTTCAACTGATTTTTATTCCAATAAAATACTGAGGGAAAAGTGTATTGTAACCTAATAATCTAAGTAAAGGTTATTCAAAGACTGTGAGTAGATAAAGTAACAAAAGTACTCCAAGAGATTGAGTGGCATTTCACTATGCTTAGATTTAGTAAAGCATTTGTTATGTCTCACATGACCCTCTTATCAATAAACTAGGAAAATACAATGCAGAAGGGACTACTATAAGGTGGGTGCATAACTGGGTACTATAAGGTGGGTGCATTCTCAGAAAGTAGTTCTCAATAATCTACAGTCATGCTGAAAGGGCATAACAAGTGGAGTTTATCAGGGATCAGTTTTGGGATTGGTTTTGTTCTTAAATTATTTAGAAAATGACATGGAGAGACTGCTTATAAAGTTGGCAGCTGATAATAAGTTGAAAGGGGTTGCAGGTACTCTGGAGGATAAAGTTATAATTCAAACTGATCTGGACAAATTGGAGAAATGGTCTGAAGTAAATAGGATGAAGTTCAATAAGGATAAAAACAAAAGAACTCCACTTTACCAAGAACAATCAATGCTGCACATGCAACATGGGAAATGATGTATAGGAAGGAATACTGCTCGTAGTGGACCACAAGCTAAATATGAATCAACAGTGCGACATTCTTGCCAAAAAAAAAAAAAGCAAACATAATTCTGGGATACTTTAACAGTCATGTCATAGCCCAGACACCAGAAATAATTCTTCCACCCTACTATAGACTGATTAGGCCTCAACTAGAGTATTGGGTCCAGTTCAGGGCATTACATTTCAGGAAACATGGAGAAATTGGAGAAGGCCTAGAGAAGAGAAACAAATATGATTAAAGGTATAGAAAACATTACCTAAGAGGGACAATTGTTTCTTTTGGACAAGAGAAAGTTGAGAAGATGAGTGACAGCTTTCAGGTACTAAAAAGGTGTTACAAGGAAGAGAGAAAAAAATCATTCTCCTTAACCTCTGATGGTAGGACAAGAAGCAAGGGATTTAAATTGCAGCAAGAAGGTTTAGGTTGGACATTAGGAAAAACTTCCTGTCAGGATGCTTAAACAGTATAATAAATTGCCTAGGGAGGTTGTGGAATTTAAAATCAGGTTAGATAAACATCCATCAGGATGATCTAAATGGTGCTTGGTCCTGAAGTGAGTTCAGGGAGCTGGACTTGATGACTTCTCAAGGTCCTTTTCTGTTCTAGTATTCTATGATTTTATGATTCTATATGCCTACATTGGGCATTGTACTAGTGCATTGGGGCCACAGTGTCTCTCTGTCATGCTAGTCATGGCATACACGTGAAATAAAAACAGTGGAACAGATTTTTAAAGGTATTATTGCTTTTTAAATGTAGATAGGTATTTAACAGGATTTTCAAAAGTGTGTAAGCTATTAAAAAGGCTCATTTTAACTGCCAGCTATTTGATCAGTAGCTGCTTAGAACCTGTATTACAGAATAATCTCTTATCTCATTCTCTAAAAAGCTCATAAGGAAATAATTTCTAGCTGTCATATTATGTGGCTATAGTTTTTCTTCTCTGTGTTCTTCTCTGAGTCTTAAAATATTTAAAATGTTCATTGACTTGTTTTTTGCGGGGGGCTTTTATGAAATCATCACTGAGTTGGTGAAATAGAAGAAAGTGTAAATAATATGCAATACAGAAATAATTCCATAGTAAAAAAGTTGCAGTAACAAAACGAATGGAAGGCAAAATAAGTAAAATTATTGTGGACAATGGTTTTCTTTTTTAACAAAGTTCATTCATTTATCAGGTATTTATTGGAGTGGGGTATTTTTGTCTTCCTTTGTATTCTAAACCATTTTTGTTGTAGGGCATAAATAGTAGAAATATGACAGTTAGACTAACTGAAGGTGACAACAAGAGAAAGGACAAAGAAAAAAAGCTTTTGTAATTTAATTTTAAAAAGGTACCATAATTTATTTTCAGTTGGCATTCAATTTTCAATACACTCATTTTAAAATGCATTACTGTTTAGTTTTGAATGTTATGGTAATTTGGGAATTGACTTAGCTTTTCTCAGAGTTATAGATATGAAGCATATACTAATGAACATGAGTTCCAGATGACAAATGGTGCTTGAAGCTTCCATGTCTGCTAATTCATTTTTGATTACAACATGGATGTCTTTTGAAATATGGATGGCATTTGCCAGGCAAAATGGTCATCTGATTTGAACATACAGTGTGATGCTTCAATGCTTCTGTTTGATCTTTGGAGTCATTTAAAATCCACTGATAATAGGACTATAAAGGCCATGTTCTGGGATTCAGAATGCAATAAATGACAAGACTGTATCCGCTTTTCAGCAGCACTGATCATCCAGTCTATTTCAGTGATGGAGGGAGATTATGTGGAGTTATTGTAATGCTAGCCTGTGAATTCACAGGTTTGTTCAGATTGCTTACATTTTCAAAACCAGATTGAGGTGTATAAGGATTTTACTCAGAGGAGGAGAAACTGCACCTTAAATTGATTTACATTTTTGTACCATTATAGAAATTTATGATTTATTTATGATTATTGAGCAAAGATGAAACATATGCAGATTAACCAGAATTCCAGGGAAGATAAATGTGTCTGACCATGTATTTAGAAACCCCAAGATTATATTTATAATATCCAATCTGACTGATTGGCTGAAATGATTGAACACAGAATAATAAAAATGGATTTTCCATATTCCACTTTTTCTCCTACTCAGCAAAGAAAATATTACACATTAAATGTTTTTCAAGGCTGTAGACTCTTCCTGTATGTTGAGATAAGCCATAAACTCCCTTTGTTTGGACTTTACACAAAATCTTCTATTGGCTATATGTACAAGGTGAGATTTACCAATTGGGCATGTGATATTTTTTCTTTGAAGTTGTTTTTTAAATATATAAATCCCAGGTTGCCATTAAAATACATTATTTCCCCAAAGCTACCATATCCTGTTATAGGAAATAGCCAGATGTTCCTATTCTAAATATATGGGAAGTCTGATGTACTTTGGTTACTGAGTAGTACCCATTGGTAAAGATTGTTTTTAATTGTTCTGCTGTGGATGATATCAAATGCAGCCTTAGCTTTCCTCTGTTTGTTTCTCAAGTAGCCTTTCTGCGAAGAATTCAGAAGAGTTTACAGTTACTACTTGAAGCCTCAGAGTACACCTGTAAACCAAGCATAATTCACATAGCCATTTTTCAGCAGGATTAAATGGCTTGCAAGCGAACAGAAGAACTAAAAGAAAAACTGATGAGTCTAGACATGTAGTATCTTGATCCAGCCACTAATCGCTGTTCACTGGTCTATTGTGTTACTGTGGTGAAAGGCCAGGCTGTTTCCACAGTGGAATTTACTACAGCTTTAATTGACCTTAGAATCTGGCTTCCACATTTAATTATCTCTTTTGTCAGGGTAATAAGAGGGAAGTTTTAAAGTAATCTCACAGTGCTAAGCTTTGTTTCATGGTACATATTAATAGAGTTTAGACACTGGAAAGACCTACCACAGTATTTTGCTGATCCCCCTCTCAGTGTGCAATTATTCCACAAAAGGCATGATTCAAGCCATGAGACTGTTATCACTTCCATTGGAAGAAAGTTCCACAGTGACACTCTTGGGACATTCTCCCTGACAGTTATCCTATTTTTATTTGACTCATTTACCACATTAAAAAAAAGAAAATTACTTTTCTTCCTTGATCTTGCAAATACAGTTAAGTTGTTATAACACACTGAGAAACCAACAGTAAGCCAAGTAATAAATATTTAGTTTTATTAACCCTCACTCATTAATTAAGTAATGCCACCTTTTAATTACGTGTCTTGCTCTTCACTAAATCATTTCCAAATACTGATATGTACAGGAAACTCTTTGATAGCCAGCATCCATGGGATTGGAAGGTTGCCGAATAAGGGGCGGGACATTTTTCTAGCATTCTGCACACAAATCCCAGCCGTGACGCTGCTTCTCTTCTGTTCAGTGGACACCAAGCAGGAACATGGAGAAGCAACATCAGGCCTGGGGTTTGTGTACAGATCACAAGAGCTATGCCCTGCCCCCGGGAGGCCAGCTGATTCAGCACTGCTCTGCATCCCTCAGTACTGCATGTGAGTGCAGCCAGCAGGCTTCTCTGATCTTTATGTGCTCCTGCCCAGTGTCTCCTGACCAGAGCTACTCAGCTGTGTGTTAGGCCGGTTATTTGAGTGAGCTGGTTACTAAAATACTGGTGAAACAAGAGTTTACTGTTCTTGGATATATGGGCTGCAGGGAAATTTGTTTATTATTGTTCATGGTTATTTCAGTTTGTAATTTTCCAGGATGGCTATCATTTTGAGCCTAATCCTATGAATTACTGAACATACTCAAGTCCTAGTGAAGTCTACTGGAGCAGAAGTAATTGGGTTTTGAGTAAAATAATCATTTTATCAGAAGCAATCTGCACATCACAGGATAAGGCCCTTTCATATGGCCTGATCCTGCTGCTACTGATGCCATTATTGTTGTAATTTATTTGCATAAAAGTAGCACTCAGAGACCCCACACTGGGTCAGTCTTCCGTTGTTCTGTGTAGTAACAGATAGTGGACAACTTAAATTACAAACTGAGATGGTATTCTTATGTCTGTGGAGACTTACATTTTTGAATAAAGGAGGAGGTGGTAATTGTCAACATACATCTCATTTGTACTTTATGTACTACTATTTTTGTATGTGTAATGAACAAGCACATTAAAACAAATTTATACAAATTCTAAAAAAACGCCATAATCACAAGCACTTTCAATATTCTGGACTAGATCTGCTTTGTTTTGCACATGTGGATCATTAGTGGTTACTGCTCCCTAATTTGTGCTTCACTTTAGCCACCTCAAGTGCTATAGAAAGACATTGTAGGATCTGGCTATGCTACCTTTATGCCCTCCGGTGACTATCATGCTATGGGGTGTGTCAGAAATGTATGGCACAAAGATGACAGAATACATTGGATGATGTGTGTCCAAATAGTCAACATATCCTCTAAATCCTAATCCTGTGAGATGCTTATTAAAAAGAGTTTGTATCAAAATGGTATTCACCTTCCCTGTGTTCTGAATTCTATCTTAGTTTCTTATCTTAGCTGATGAGTCATGATGATTTTGCTTGTTTAGTTATCAATGGAAAATTATTTCAGTTTTCATAATTTAAATAGAAGTGTAGCATATTAGTATTTTAATGTAGTTTTACTTTCACCTATTTGTTTGAAACCATCCACTAAGTCTTGCCATTCTTGAATTTCTCCAGAAGTCATTAATACAGAATGGCTAATGTATTCAAAATATGCAGTTGCAAATGAATTTAGAAGCTTCCAGTAATTCCTCTCCATCCCTTTTACCCAAATATTTGTCACAGTTTAAGGTAACTGCATCTTTGGTTTCCTCCAGGGTCTGCTGTAGAAATACACATTCAGGTTTTATGTCTTTAACCTTTGCTCTCTCTAAGCAGAACCATGCATCCTATTTCTCTCTAGACTTGAGTTTTAAACGTCAGTCCTGTGTAGTTCACTGTGATCTCTCCTGCAAGCTAGTTTGCCCAAAGGCCAACACCTGTGCTTTGCTTTCTTTCTGAGAGCTATAAACAGTGTATGCCAGAGGTTACTATTGAACACAGAGCTGTTTCTCAGAAGAGTGCCTTTATTCAGGATAAAAGGCATACAGAAAAGATAAGCAAAGAGTGAAATAATACACAGAAGCACTAAATGTACCACAAGTCACCCATTGACTACAAAGGGTTTGGGAAGGCCAAAGTCCTTCCAGCCCTGCAGCAGAGGATGAGCCCCCTCCTTGGAAAATGATTGTCTGTCAAAAAGAAAATTGTGAATCTGTTTAAATTCATGGCCTTCAAACCTTTTTCCCCCTAATTGTTGAAAAAAGTAAAACTGTTCCCAACCCTTATTCTCAACATGGTCAGATTTCAAGGGCAGGATACCTGAAGTCTTGGTGTTTTGCATTAATCATCCCCTTGTGACTCTAGAGTTCACAGGAACCCTTCCCCACATTCCCTACCTCCAGTGGTCCAGGAAGACACAAATATACATCACCTGCATTGATACAAAGGGCTATGAATGTTTTATGGCTCATACAATTTGGTCCATCTCAGTACAGTGTTTTCTGAGGTCCTCCAGTTATAAAGTACAATACAATCCCCAAAGATACTGGATGTGGTTGCAATATTTGTCACAGAATCCTTTTAGAAAAAAAAAAACAAACACCTTCCTTAGCAAATATTTTTAACTGGAATATGAAGGAGCTTTGAATGATTTTTAAGGCTCAGGAATTAATCAGTACCACAGTAGGGAAATGACACAAAATCCTATATTTATATATATTTATATTTTATATATATAAAATGTCAACTAAATTGGACATATGAAAATGGACTTCAAATACCAAGCAATTGCAAGTTATATTGCAATTATAGCAGCAATTTCTGCTAATCCTGACATTGATCTGTTATCTCTGGTATGTTTCGCATGTTAACTTGATCTTATAGAATAAACAGAAATTAACTTAATGACATTCAAATACACATGTAATGGTCAAGCAGCTCATCCTACAGGTTAAATATCTCTAGTCCAGAGCTTTCTCATCTGGCAAGCTCTGTAATCTGGCAAGATTTAAGTTAACCAAACAACCGCTTACCATGGGTGTGGCCAAGTTTCCCATGGTCCCAAAGTTTCTTTACAGCCACCAGTCCTGGCTCTCAGTGTTTTGTGCTATCATTTAGCTGTAATTTATCCCTAAATATTTTCTAAGAGCCCAGTAAGTAGTGGAAGTGTTGGTAATGTGCTAAAAAGTATTGACCTCCTATCACCCAGCAAATTCTCTCTTCTGGCAGCTGCCAACGGTGACAGACAAGAGAGTTTCAACACGTAGTGATGAAATGGACTGTGAAGTCTACCAACAGGTTACCAATGGTATAACTCAGAGTGCGTCACGATAAACTTAATCCAAAACCCACTGAAGTCAATGGCAAGACCCACTCTGATTTCCCTGCATCGTACCATTTGAATCTGCTGTCCATCCCGCCAGGCTGTTTGCTCATAGGTGGCACAGTACACGAGAGTCACTTACAGAAACTCCTGAACTCTTCTTTCTCCCATAATTTTTATGAAGAATTCCCCATTAAATGCAGGTGACAGTTTTGTGTGCAAATCAATAGCAAATCAAATTGGAAAAGCTATGCTGCCTGTATTTTAACTCAAATAAAATTTTTGGTGTTGCTATTGATTTGCTATGAAACAAGTGCAGGTGAGTATGAAGTTTATAACATGTGTAGGATAATATTTAATTTGTCTTAATCTCTCACTAATGTTCTGTTAATTCTGATTATTCTGAAAGGATTATCAATTTTCCATGTTTGATTGATGCTGTTGGAAGCAAAGCAGTGAGCTGGTAGTTCTTCACAGTATGAGATGCTGCATTCTGGGTTGAGTGGAGCCAGTCTGGATTATCAAGACAATTCATCATCTAGAATAGTTAAATTGGCTTCAGTTTAGTAGCTGTTGTGGAGATTTTTTTTCTTCTTCTAAATCTAAAGCACTGAGAGAGTTTCTTGTGGAAGATCCTATGTCACCTTTTACCTTGTGATTGCTTTTTCTACTGCTGATCATCAAAGGACCATGGAGATTTTGGGGGGCAGATGAGGAAGGAAGGTTGTGTCTACACTACTAATGAAGTGCTGAAATACATATTCAGTGCCTCATTAGAATGCGGGTGGCTGCGGCACTTTGAAATTGACACGGCTTGCCACCATGCGGCTCGTCCAGACAGGGCTCCTTTTTGAAAGGACCCTGGCTATTTCGAAGTCCCCTGATTCTGACCCCGGCTACTTCGAAATCCCCTTATTCCTATGAGCAGATAGGAATAAGGGGACTTAGAAGTAGGTGGGGTCCTTTCAAAAAGGAGCCCCGTCTGGACGAGCTGCGCGGCGGCGAGCCGCATCAATTTCAAAGTGCCGTGGCTGCCCGCATTCTAATGAGGTGCTGAATATGTATTTCAGGGCTTCATTAGTAAACTTCGAAATGGCCATTTCAAAATTTTTGGCTAGTGTAGACATAGCCGAGTAGATGTTTCAGTGTCAGAGTGCCTATTTGAGCATCTATTTCATTAGCTTTTTGTGCAAATGAATTACTTGAGAGGATCTTTTGGAATATGACAGTAAGTGATCTGACAATATTTCATATTTACTTTGCTTACAACACAGCAGTGTCCCTGCACAAACCAGCACTAAGGCTATGTTTACAGTACATGATAAAGTTGACTTTAAGGCAGTTAGCTCAGTTTTACGATCTCACTGTCTTCACTGTGAATGCCATAAGGTTGATTTTAGGAATCACTGAGATTGATATTATTACACTGACCATGCAAGTTGGTATAGCACCAACTTTGAATTTAAAAGGTCCTAGTAATGCTAATGTGGAAACAGCATTTCTTTAAATCAACTTTAGTGGCCTCCAGAGGTGTCCTGCATGTATCCCACAATGCCCCAGTGTTGTCTGCACTGATCACTTCCATCTCCGCTGCTCTCCAGGTGCAGAGAAAACCCGCAAATTTGAATTTGGCATCAGGAAGCTGAAGAAATTTAAGTGGGCATTTGGAAGCCTGAATTTATTTCTTTCTAGAATTTGCATTGCTAGCCATCACATTGCATTGTTTCTGTATAGAGAGTATCTATAACCATCTTGCCATCATGAGTAGTCAGCTTCCGATCTGAGTTCTCAGGGTCGCAAGAGAGCACCAACATGGTCCCATAATGAAATCGCGGATCTCCTAGCTATTTGGGGAGAGGAGTCAGTGGCAGGCAGACTTCAAGTATGCAAATGAAATGTGGACATTGATGAAAAGATGTCATATGGGATGATCACCAGAGGTTACTCTCAGCAATGCCAGGTGAAAATGAAAGAACTTCAGCAATGCTATCATAAAGTCCAGGAAGCCAACAAGTGATCTGGGTCATCTCCCAAGATGCACTGGTATTGTGAACAGCTGGACACCATTCTTGGAATGACCCAACATGGTACCCAGTCTTACTTTGGACTCTGGGCCCTTCTGCAGAGCCTGGGGGCAGCTGAGAGGAGCCAAACCAAGTGGAAGAAATAGGAGGAAGAGGCCAATGAAAAGGAAGATGGGGCAGTCAGCAGAGGCCTATGAAGCTTATTCTTACAGCTCAGAACTCTTCACCCTTGACCTCGAACCAGTCCCCTCTCTGCCAACACTGGAACCACCAGGGCCCAACTATTCTGATGAGTATATTTTCTAGAATATTACAAGAGTGTTGCAGCTAGGTTTAGGTGTAAGTTTTCTACGTGGTGTACATTCTTTGAAACTGCTACAAGTGGATTGTGGGTCAGATCCAGTGGATCTATGCCTCTCAGAACAGTGTGTTCCTATTTCTGGGGATGAAGTGCTTATCTTTTTTTGACGATCTCCAGGAAGGTGTCATCCAGGTACTCCTATATTTTTACATGAGGTTTTTGGGCAGGCCTGACTTATTTTGGCTTCCATGATAGTACATCTTTCCATGTCAAGCAACCACATAGTGATCTGGTATCATGGTGCCACACAACATATTGGCAAATTTTCCAGGCTTGTGCTCGCACAGGGTGAGCAGCTCTTCTTTTTCATTATCTGTTATTCTTTGGAGGATGATGTCTTCTTTGGCAACCTGAAGAAGCACAGAAATTTGGATTAGATTTTTTTCTCAATGTTCCCACTCCATTTAAATTTTCTGGGACTGCATTGCTGCACCATGTGGCTGGCAGGCTATCTGTATCCCACACACATGGTTGCCAGGCTCTCCTGGACTTCAGGAGACACCAATAAACCTTTTGTCCCCACCATGAGGCTGGAAAATTTCCACCACACTTTCTTTGCACTTTACAGGCATCCTTCCTCACCCAGCCAGCCATGTGGCTGGAATCAAACCTTTCCCCTTAGCCACACAGCTGCTGGACTCTGTGGACCCTCCTTCCAGACGCCATCATATCCAGCATGGAATTTCCCTGCTTTAACTGGCCTTTTCCCAACACAGAATTAATCTGGTGACTGCCAAGAAACCTTTTTTCCTTGCCTTTTCTTGAACTTTACAGGGATCGCTGGAATCGTACCTTTTCCCCTAGACATGTGGCAGCCAGGCTCTGTGGACCCTGCTCCTGGACTCTGGCTGGCTTTCCCTGCTTTAAGCACAAATCCCCCCCAGTCCCTGACTCCTTCTTGTATGTTCAATGCCTTACTATGTCCACAATGAAATGGTCTGGATAAGTGATAGCTTGTGCACTGAAGAGTTTGATTCAGTGTCATCCTTAAGAAGCCAAAAGTGGCTTTGGGGGAAAAAAAATCAGTGATTGTAAGACAGACACTCAATCTTTCTATGGGTAAGTGCTTTATATGAATTGTATCTCAATTTTGGCCTTCACTTTTCAGCAGGCATTCTCAATGTGGGAGATAAGATTGCCATAATGAAAAAGCACAAAAGATCCAAGTAGGACATTATAATTCAGCAGCTATAGAGGGATGACAGCAAAGCTGCTGCTAGCCAATGGGACACTGAGGAATGGTGGCAGAGGATCCTCGAGTACAGGAGAGAGGATTTGGCACACCTCCTGATGGCTGTCAGAGAGCAAACTGACATCCTGTGCTCCATGTTGAAGCTGCAGAAGGACTCCCTATGCAGGACTCAGTTTGTGGACTCCACTCCCTGCTGCCCACCCAGGCTCCCCTCACGGTAGGTCACCCATCCCTCACTGCGGTCCCTGAACACAGGAAGGGAGGGCAAGGACAGCCTCCTGCTCCACTCCATGACCTCTTCCCACTGCAAAAGTTTATTCCATGACCTGTGAAATCCTTTCTTTCCCCTGCAGCTTAACCCTCTCCTCCACAAATAAAAGCATTTTTATAACAATCACAGTTTGATTCATTGATTCACATGTGTGGTGGAGTGCACAAATCATTGCAGGGTATGGGGATGGTATCACAACAGCTAAATGCTTCGGAATCATGTGGCTGCCTAATCATTCATTCAGCTGGAGATGGCTGATAGAAGAGCTGCTGCTACCCAAAGGTCCACAGAGGACTCATGACAGAGGGGCTAGGGTGGGGGATGTCAGAGCTGATGGGGCTGGTGAGACCCTGGAGAGACTGACCCGAGTCCTTGAGCTTGGGCTAGTGGGTCATTAGTGGGACCAGCCCGTGGGCATGGGGAAGCCATTTGCTGGTTTATTTCACATATGTGTGCACCCCTAATTAAAACACCTTCCCCACAAAAATATGAATATTCTTGTTGTGAAAATAACTCTCCCTTTTCATCCTTTCTTTTTCCTGAACCTTCACCTTTTCCTCACCAAATAAAAGTATTGTTTTTGTGAAAACCATGGAATGATTTGTTGATTCATGGTATGATTTGTTGGTGAGGTATACAAATCATTGCAGGCAGTGGTACCACAACAATCAAATACAGCAGAATCATGTGGCTGCCTGATCATTCATAAAGCTATTTTCAATGCCTCTCTGATTGCCACTGCCTCTGCATGTGCATTAGTAAATGCCCTTGTCCATGGCTGTGCATAAGCCCTGCTCATGGCATCTGCCTCTGCACTCTAGGCTGGAACGAAATTCTCCCTGCTGGATTAACAACTTATGCAAAATGCAGCATGCTGCAACCACTTTGGGGACCATAGTTTCTGAAAGATCCAAATGGGTCAAAAGGCACCTGAACATGGCTTTTAAATGTCCAAAGGCACATTCCATCACCATTCTGCACTTGCTCAGTTTGTAGCTGAAGTAGTCCTTTCTGTGGTACAGAATTCCTGTGTATGACTTCATAAGGCAAGGGAGCAGCGGGTAAGCAAAGGCAACCAGTATTACTATAGGCATATCCATGTCACCAATCCTCATTTTCCAGTCAGATAAAACAGCCCCATACAGAAGCTTTCTGTACAGACCAGAATTTCTGAAGATGTGCGCTTTATGATCCTTTCCCAACCATCCCACACTGTTGTTGGTGAAACAACCTTTGTGATACACTACAGCCTGAAACACCATTAAAAATATCACTTGTTGTTTATATACTCACAGGCCAGGTTGTCCAGGGCCATGATGAGGATATGTATGCAATATATTGTCCTACCACAGTTAGAAAACCCCCTGGGAGCACAACTGTTAACTGTGTGCTGGACATTTCCCAGTCTTGTGCATAAGATGTTGACAGATTGCATTGGCTAACTGAATTGGTTAACTGCATCACCATGGGCCCCACTGTAGATCTGCCCACCCTGAACGGATTTGCCATTGGCTGATAACTGTTGGGCATTGTGAACTTCCATAAAGCGATTGCCACTCACTTGGGAACTGTTAAAGTATGTCTCATTCTTATATTGCTGCACGTCACGGTGGGGGGACAGCAAATCACAAAGTTCTATGAAAATGGACTTGTGTATGCAAAAGTTCTGCACTCACTGCTGATTGTCCCAGAACTCCAAAACAATGTGGTTCCATCACTGTGTGCTGGTTTCATGACTCCAGAAATGCCACTCCACTGTAAGCACTGCATACAGGGCAGCCAGCATTTCTAAGTTCCTGGTCTGCAACTCTTCAATTTAATCTCCACTTTATTCCTCCACAACCATCATCTCAGCCCACTGCCTTTGTTGAAACAAATACTCCATGACATTTCTGGAAGTGGCATAATGCACTGTACAATGACTTGAAGCATTTGAGGATCCATGCTCTTGCTAGTGCTGTGCTGTTTGTTTGTTTGTTTGTTTTCATGTGGGTAGTGGGTGCTCTGCTTTCTGGGATATTGGTTTTCATTATGGAATAATGACATCAGACACCCACGGGAAACTGCAGCACATTTTTTTCCCCAAAACCCAATGGTGCAAAACCCCCAGAATGGAACAGGGCAAAGGCATAATGTAATAGGTATCCACAGTGCATTACTCATGCAGTCAAACTTGGATAAGGCAACGGAGATGTGGTAGGTCATCATGGAGAAATGAGAAGTTTGCTTTCCTGAAAAATAGTGAACAATTAACTTTGAGTTTGTGAAGTGGCGTTTAAACGGTTGAATTTCTTAAAATTTATTTTTATTTCATAGTGTAGACATAGCCTAAGTATTAACATGTAAGACTGGCCATACAGGTCAGACCAGCAGGACATCTACATGATAGCCTGTTTTCTGACTGGGACCAATGCCAGGTGCTTCAGAGTGAATGAACAGAACAGGGCAATTATTGAGGAATCCATCTCCTGTCTTTCAGTACCACAATCTGGCAGTCAAAGGCTTACAGGCATTCAGAGCATGGGGTTGTATCCCTGATCATCTTGCCTAGTAGCCATTGATGGACTATCTTCTGTGGACTTCTCCAATTCTTTTATGAATTCTGTTATATTTCTTGGCCTTCACAATGATCCTAGACAATGAGTTCGACATTTGATTTGAGATGTTTGAAGTACTCCCTCGAGTTTGTTTTAAGATGGATACTTATTATTTTAATTGTGTGACTCCTGGTTCTTGTGCTATGTGAAGGAGTAAACACTTCCTTTAACTTTCTCTACACCGTTCATTACTTAATAGACCACTGTTTCATATTTGCCCCTTGGCTGTCTCTTTCTAAAATGAGTAACACCAGTACTTTAATATTTTATCACACTGAAAGCCATTTCTTACTCCCAAATCATGTTTGTCACCCTTCTTCATAACTTTTCAAATTCTAATATATCCTCTCTGAGGTGGGGCAACCAGCGTACAGTATTTGAGGTGACGATATAGCATGAGTTTATACAGAGGCATTATGATGTTTCCTCTCTTATTATCTATTCTTTTCCAAATGGTTCCTTACATTCTGTTATCTGTTTTGAGTGCTGCTGCACACTGAATGGATGTTTTCAGAGAGCTATCCACAAAGACTTCAAGAGCTCTTGCTTGGGAATAACAGCTAATTTAGACTCCATCATTTTGTTACTATACTTCAGATTATGTTTTCTAATGTGCATTACTTTGCATTTATCAACACTGAATTTCATCTACTATTTTTTGCCCAATCACTCAGTTTTGTGAGATCCTTTATTAACATTTTGCATGTGTATCACAGTGCTGCTCTCAGCAGAGGCAACTACACTACCCAGAGTATGTGTGTGCAGGAGGGCACAATTTAATGTGACCCCCACATGTGTCACCTGTGCTGCCTACCCATACACCCTTTATATGCTCCCCTCCTCACTGCCTGCTCCCCAACTCCCCCTCTACCCGTCTTCTTCCTGCTTTGCCTGTTCATGTCCTCAACCCCAATGCTCTTCCATGAACAACACCCCCCCGCATGCCAAAGGCACATCCCACTCCCAGAATCAGGTGGAGAACCAGTCCCTGGCAGAAGCCGTCAGCATAGCCGCATCCTGGGGAAATGGCTCCATCTTTCCCAACTGCCTCTTGTCAGGCTGACACACTGTGAAAGCCCAAGACCCTACCTGACAGGCCACCGTCCATGAGCTGAACTTTGTGTCTGCCAAAGTCCTGTGCGGTACTGGCACAAGGGAAACTTTCCACCCCTTAGCTAATCCCTGGAGTAGGGGTAGGCAATTTCCAGCTCATTCCCATCCCAAACCCACAGACTCTACAGCAGCCTCCAGATGGGGATTTAGCACCCTGTTCACTTCCCTACCCTGCTGCCCCAGGACAGTAGAGCTGCTCCATACTCTAAGTAACTTGTTACATTAAGTACCTGTGGCCAGACATGGTTTCTGTTGAATCCCCTTTATTCAGGTTCTATGGGGTCCCCATGCACAATGGCTTACAACTTTCCTGTCTACACTGCAGCCAGAAGACAGGAAGTAGTTGGGTTTTGTCAGTCATCAGCAGTAGCCTGGAGGTGCTAGCGGCTTTTCTGCTCTCTGTGGGCAGGAAGGGATGGGAGATGACTCCAGCCATGATGGTAGGTAGTGGAGGAGGATGGCTTCTGCAAAAACATAGGCCTGTACATGTATTTTCCCTTCTTTCCCCCTGTGGTGTGAAGTAGCTCCTTCCCTTCATTCCTGTACAGTGTGAAAAGGCTGTCACTGGGCATGGTCCTGTGTGACTCCTGGCAGAAATCTAGGGGAACATGACCCTGTGTACCCCTTTGTGCATCACCTCTGGCTCCTAGTACAGATTCCTTCCTAGGTGACTCCACAAATTCTCTCTCTCTTCTTTGAACATGGACCATTATATTCCTATATTTTATTTGCCTTTTAACCCATAACTGATCCATGAGAGGATCTTCCCTTGTGTCAAATGACAGCTTACCTTGCTTCGGAGCTTTTCAAAGTCTTTCTGAAAGTCCAGTACACTAAATCTATTTGTCTATGTGTTTGTTCACCCCACTCAAAGATTTCTAGAAGCTTGATTGGGCATGATTTCCCTTTAAAAAAGCCATATTGGGCCTTTTCCAACAAAGAGTGGGGCCGACAGCCACCATTGGCCCTGGGACAAGGATGGAGTGGGGCCTGGCTCTATGTCCAAAAGGGGTGTGGCTAAGGCAGCAGTTCCCAGTCCATGTTCTGGTGGAACACTGGTGTTCCATGAGCTATGGCAAAGTGTTGCACCATTGAAATTGAGTAATGGTTGTCTCTGCCCCATTCTCAGGGAAAAAATAAATGTTGAGATGGAATATTCTTGATTTTACAGTTCTCTTCAAATGACTATACAGTAACCATTTTTTCTTAACAATGCTGCTTGTTAACAAGCAACGAGTGCTTACTTTAAGTTATTGCTTGTGTCTGCTAATAGCTTAGAGGCCTTAGACCAGCAGTGAGTAACTTTTTTTGATACAGGAGCAATGTAAAGTTGGAATTTTCCAGTGACAATCTTATCATATTCTGGGTAAAAGTGCAGT
Organism: Carettochelys insculpta; assembly: GCF_033958435.1. Classification (NCBI taxonomy): domain Eukaryota; kingdom Metazoa; phylum Chordata; order Testudines; family Carettochelyidae; genus Carettochelys; species Carettochelys insculpta. The sequence continues at coordinate 228,749,945 of NC_134138.1, forward strand.
GTAAGTTCCCAAATATCACTAAGCAAGCACTCCTGAAAATCCTGACTTTCTCTACCACCGATCCCTGTGAAACCATATTTTCCAGGTACATTGCCACAAAAACAAAGTACAGAAATAAACAGGATGCAGAGAATGAACTATGTATTCAGTTGTCAGATATCATACCTGAGATCAGGCGTCTTTGTTCATCCCATCAGGCTCTTCCATCATATTACATTTATTAAGTGAGTATGCTGGTTTTATTTATGTTTTATCTGTCATCCCTGCTATATTTGTTTTCTTAATGTCTGGTTTCATTATTATTTGTTGAGGTAAATTTACAATACAATAATTTAATTAATATTATTATGAAATATTTTTTGTTAGTGATGTTCCTCATAGTTAGGATAATGATGCAAAAAAGATAAAGTGTTCCACAGAGAGCACCATGACCTCCAAGTGTTCCACAACTGGAAAAAGTTTGGGAATTGCTGGGCTGAGGGTTGAAGGGGCAGAGCCTAGGGCAGTCAGCAGCACTGCCCTTCCCCCCACAGCCATGCAAAGCAGCAGAACAGCGCTGATGCAGCAGTTCAAAGTGGCCTGGAGCTCCAGCCACTGCCACCACACTAACAGCAGCAGTGGTCAGGGCTCCTTTGAAACACCAGACCCTTGGGCAACTGCTTGCTCCCCCTCCCCTGTGCCCATCAGTGGGCCTGTCAACAAATATTAATCTGTTGGATAAATCTATTCCTTTCTATAGTTTCACCCACTTTCTCTGATGCTATTACCATTGCCAGGATTGCCTCTGTAGACTTTGTTAAAATTTGGTGTTACATTATCGATCCTCCATTTAAGTAGCACAGAAACTTATTTAAGTAATAGTTTTCATACCACAGTTCATAGTTCTGCAGTTGCTTATGTGAGTTCCTTCAGAATGCCTTAGTGAATACCATGTGATCCTGCTGACTTATTACTGTTTAATTTACCCAATTTATTCCAAAATCTCCTATGTTGACAGCTCAATCTTCGACAGTTCCTCAGATTTGTCACCAAAAATAGTATTTTGGATGTAGACATCTCCTCACATCCTCTGCAGTGAAGACCTATGAAAAAAATACACTAAGTTTCTCCCCAGTGGCCTTGTCCTCTCTGAGTGCTCCTTGTGAACCTTAAACATATAAAAATGAATGCATTAAGTGCATTTAGTCTCAGGAAAAGGGAAGAGAACAGTCTCCCATGATGGAAAGGAGACTGTCTTGAACCTTGAAGAAAGCTACAGGAGTACTCCTCATGGATATCCTCAGGGAGTGAATTCTATGTGTGTGGTCCGAAAGGGCACGTCTAGGTTACATTATTCCAGAATATTTTATTTAAAAGTTATTATTCCAAAATAAACTATTCCAGAATAATGCATCCACACAAAAGGGAAGCCCCAGAATAAGCAAAACATAAGCCAAAATAGGGCATTCACACACAACAGAGGCTATTTTGAATTATAACCCCAAGAAGAACTCCAAGGAGGACCCTGGGACAGGTACTTCTGTGACTGCTTCGTCAGGGAAGCTTCTCTGAATGGTCATCCTACAAGTCACTTCACTGCTGTCTCCCCAATCCTATGACATAAAGGGGACATGCTGCTCACTTGCTGCCTTGTGCTGTTGTTGCCCCCGCAAATATCAGAGCACTCACAGCATGGAGTGGTGGGAACTGCAAACTGCTGTCAGGCTTCCAGGCTTCATGCTGCATCTCAAGGCATACTTTCCCCAAGTAACATGCACTTTGTTCCAGTGGAATAACAATAAGGCCCAGAAAGACCCCCACACCTGGGTCCTGGCACTCTTACTCCTTCATGCTGCCTTCAATCACCTACACACTGTGAAGCACAGCTTCTGGCAGCATGACACCATCTCTAACCGGTGGGACATCTGCATTGTCCTGCAGAGATGAGATGATCAGCAGTGGCTGCAGAACATCTGAGTGATGAAGGCCACTTTCCAGGAGCTCTGAGATTTGCTTTCTTCTGCCTTCAGGTGACATAACCACATGAAACCCACATCTCTGTGCAGAAACATGTTGCCATTGCCCTGTGGAAGCTTACCACACCGGACAGCTACCACTCTGTTGGGAACCAATTTGGCATGAGGAAATCAACCATCAGGATCATTCTCCTATAGGTCATTCATGACATCAACTAGGTGCTGGTGCACATGGTAATCACTCTGAGGAATATTTTGTAAGATTTTGCCACCATGGCCTTCCCCAAATGTGGGGGGACTATGTCAACTTCAATAGTTACTTTTCCACAGTGCACCAGGCCTTAATGAATCACAAGGGTTGCTACCTGGACACATAAGAACATAAGAATGGCCATTCTAGGTCAGACCAAAGGCCCATCCAGCCCAGTATCCCATCTGCCGACAGTGGCCAATACCAGGTGCCCCAGAGAAGGAGAACAGAAGACAATGATCAAGTGATTTATCTCCTGCCATCCATCTCCTGCCCTTGTACTGAAGGCTAGGGCACCATACTTTACCCCGGCTAATAGCCATTTATGGACCTAACCTGCAAAAATTTATTGAGCTCTTTTTTAAACCCTAATAGAGTCCTGGCCTTCACAGCCTCCTCCGGCAAGGAGTTCCACAGGTTGACTGTGCGCTGTATGAAGAAAAATTTCCTTTTATTAGTTTTGAACCTACTACCCATCAATTTCATTTGGTGTCCCCTAGTTCTTGTATTATGGGAAAAGGTAAATAATTTTTCTATATTCACTTTCTCCACACCATTCATGATTTTATATACCTCTATCATATCGCCCCTCAATCGCCTCTTTTCCAGACTGAAAAGTCCCAGTCTCTCTAGCCTCTCCCCATATGGGACCCGTTCCAAACCACTAATCATCTTAGTCGCCCTTTTCTGAACCTTTTCTAATGCCAATATATCTTTTTTGAGGTGAGGAGACCACATCTGCACACAGTACTCAAGATGTGGGCGTACCATAGTTTTCTATAGGGGAAGCATGATATCTTTTGTCTTATTATCTACCCCTTTTTTAATAATTCCTAATATCCTATTTGCTTTACTAACTACCGCTGCACACTGCGTGGATGTCTTCAGAGAACTATCCACTATAACTCCAAGATCCCTTTCCTGATCTGTCGTAGCTAAATTTGACCCCATCATGTTGTACGTGTAATTTGAGTTATTTTTTCCAATGTGCATTACCTTACACTTACCCACATTAAATTTCATTTGCCATTTTGCTGCCCAATCACTGAGTTTGCTGAGATCTTTTTGTAGTTCTTCACAATCTGTTTTGGTTTTGACTGTCCTGAACAACTTGGTGTCATCTGCAAACTTTGCCACCTCACTGCTTACCTCATTTTCTAAATCATTGATGAACAAGTTGAACAGGATTGGTCCCAGGACTGACCCCTGGGGATCACCACTAGTTACCCCTCTCCATTGTGAAAATTTACCATTTATTCCAACCCTTTGTTTTCTGTCTTTTAACCAATTCCCGATCTATGAAAGGATCTTTCCTCCTATCCCTTGACCGCCTAATTTACATAAAAGCCTTTGGTGTGGGACCATGTCAAAGGCTTTTTGGAAATCTAGGTATATTATGTCCACTGGGTGCCCCTTGTCCGCATGTTTATTAACCCCTTCAAAGAATTCTAATAGATTAGTTAGACACGACTTCCCTCTGCAGAAACCATGCTGACTTTTGCCCAACAATTCGTGCTCTTCTACGTGCCTTGCAATTTTATTCTTTACTATTGTTTCTACTAATTTGCTTGGTACTGATGTTAGACTTATCGGTCTATAATTGCCAGGGTCTCCTCTGGAGCCTTTTTTAAATATTGGCGTTATATTGGCCATCTTCCAGTCATTGGGTACCAAAGGGGACACCAACATGGGATGTCCAGGAAAGGCTCACGATGCACACATCTTCTGGAACTCCAACCTCTTCTGAAAGGTGTACACTGGCACCTTCTTCCCCATCTGCAACACCAGAGTAAGGGAGATGGACGTGCCCATTATCCTTCTGGGTGAAGCAGCCTACCCTTTGCTCCCTTAGCTCACAGATACCTACACAGGCATCCTGGACCCTGGCAAGAAGGACTGCAATTCATATGCCTGGTTTCCCACTGCCTTTTCATGTTACAGCCATTACATTTAAAAAAATTGCTGGCATCACTAGTCTTTGGCAGTTATGTACCTCTGAATGCATATAAGCAGAGAAGTTCTCCATGCCCACTAATCTGGACCTGGGAAAGGACCATCCATTACAAACTGCATGAGGTGTTGTGTCATTCCTATACCAGTCCTCCTGAGCTCAACCACTGGGCTCAAATGACACAGAAGTATGTCAGACCTCTGTCCCTGATCCACTGAGTGTCACCTCATCATGTTGTTTGTGACATCACAGAGAACCAAATCAATAGTTCCTTAATACTATGGCTCTATAATGCTGTAAACAGAGTCTGGAAAGTATAGAAAAGAGTTTACTTTTCAGTTTTGACAACAGAAGGTTAATATTAAAAGGTATATTTAATTTACTGTCTTGAACAGACAGCATATTACATATAGAATTATTATGAAAGGCGTGTTTAAGTCTTACTGTGAATCAAATTTAACCTCAGTATTTTATGAAAGTACACTGACTTTTGATTTGCCTCAGGGCTCTTCTGTTCTATCTGCTATGCAAAATTGATAGCTGCTAATTCTTTGACTTGTACTACAGAGACACCACTTTGGATGATTAAAAATCTTTTATTCTGTAATAGTTACTGTTTTTCATTATACAGTATGTTAAAAGAAATATGAGTTTGTCTTTGTTAAGGATGTGGTGGACCTGCCTGGGGATCTACTGAGATTCCAAGAAGGCTGTAGATCTTTCAAGGGGACGAAAAAGTTTCAGTATCTATGCATTGAAAAGTTTTTGAACTTTTTTTTTCTTTGTTTCTGTAAACCTTATTGAGGTAAATACTTCTGAATTTGTTAAAAATAGTTCTTTAATCCCACAGATTTAATAAAAGAACAGACTTACTTTAAATGAATGTACAGAATGATGGCTGCAAAGAATGTTTAGGATTTGTACCTGCATACAAAGAAGTACAAGAATGAGGGAGATGGCTATTACTGGGGTAACTGCTTTTTGACTCATCCACTGGCATTCTGGACATAAGGCAGAGTATTCCAGGTGGATGCTTGGCTAGTAAAGGTGAAGCATCATTCTATTGAACATTTTCCCTCAAAAAGGTGTCCTTCTGGTACTTCTTCAGGGCAAAAAGTTGCATCTTAAACTTCCCTGGTGTGGTGGCCTTTCTCGTATACCCTTTAACAATTTCTAGCTCAAAATGAAGCAATTGCTTTTGGAATTGCTGTTCACCACTGGTCCCGTTAACCCAGGGGATCTTGTTACTTCTCTGCTCCTCCACAAAGCAAACTCTATCACTACACCTACACTACAGAGTTTTGTGAACAAAACTGGGTGGAGCATCTGCACATAAAATGCATTTTGTTGACAATGCATAGACAAAACTCAGCACTTTTGCTGACAGCATTCTGCCTCTCTGCCATGAGGCATAATGCTTTTGTTGATGGAATCTGTCAACAAAAAAGCCGTATGGATGTCTCGGGGGCAGGTGAGAGGCCCTCTGGTGACAGAGGTTCCAGGTCACCGGGCAGCCATGTCTGATGCACTTCTGGTCAGCCATTTTGTCAAGAGAGAGCTGGGCAATCCGCTTTTGTGTGTGGTTACACTCTGTCAACAGCGACTTCTGTCAACAGATGGTTGTAGTGTTGCCGTAGCCTATCAAAAAATGTGTTGTTGTATGCCAGCTCACTTAGTCCTTCCTGTTTAGCCTCTTTAGGGAACGTTTGGCTAGATGGGGTTGCCATTTGTGGATGCTAATATTCCTTCCCTGTGTCTACCTGCTCATCTACTTCGGCTGAGGCCTGAGGCCACCACTACAATTCTCCTGATTCCTAGCCTCTCTTTTCCATGTCCTCCCATTCTTATTGAGTCCCTAAAAATCTGAAATCCTACTGACTTATTACATGGTATGTGACTTTTGTAGCTGTTCCCACACAGATTTCCTCAGCATGGCTCTGCACCTTGAGCTTTTCATGGGACATAACCCTGTGGATACACTGTAAATAGATGATGGCTTTAGGGTCTGTTACAGGTTCCACCAAATTTGATATCACCCCAGTTTGGCTACAATCTGACTTTTCTGAGCTTGTGCCTTCATATGGTTGACTTGCATATAAACAAGTAATTTCTTTCTCCCCTTTTTCATGAGCTCTGGAATCAGCCACCCAGACTTGGCCATAGGTATATTCCACGCATGGATAATCTTGGGAAAAATGGTCTGGTTGCCAGGAATCCCCTTTCATAGGAGGTGAAGGTCACTGCTTAGTTTCCAACACCCACTCTTGGCTTTGGAGAAGCTCCTCCTAAGATCAGCTACACTTTCAAGTCCTGGGTCTTGGCAAGACTCCATAATGCCACTCTATAAATGAAGCTCTGGCCTTTCCAAGGTCAGTTTACCAGGCTCCTATAAGACATCCTGCTTTCATCTCCCTTCTGGGGGCCTGCATCACCCAAAGCAGTGTCAAACTATCCAGGTGGGGTCGCTATAATCCTAATGCTGAATAAATAATTCCTGGTTAACCATTACTGGCTCAGAGAGGGCCATAGGATAAATTTGCATCACCCACTCCCATTGTCTGGCAAGGAAGATTTGAATAGTTTACTCTAAGATGAGACTTTTATCTCTCTGGACTTCCATGTTCTCATCAGGCTGGATCCAACACCAACAATGTTTTCTTAGGCATTGGGCTACCACCTGAGCTACGTCTACATGTGCACGCTACATCGATGAATAACGTCTACACGTCCTCCAGGGCCGGCAATGTCGATGTTCAACTTCGGCGTTGCGCAGCACCACATCGAAATAGGCGCAGCGAGGGAACGTCTACACGCCAAAGTAGCACACATCGAAATAAGGGTGCCAGGCACAGCTGCAGACAGGGTCACAGGGCGGACTCAACAGCAAGCCGCTCCCTTAAAGGGCCCCTCCCAGACACACTTGCACTAAACAACACAAGATCCACAGAGCCGACAACTGGTTGCAGACCCTGTGCATGCAGCATGGATCCCCAGCTGCAGCAGCAGCAGCCAGAAGCCCTGGGCTAAGGGCTGCTGCCCATGGTGACCACAGAGCCCCACAGGGGCTGGAGAGAGAGTGTCTCTCACCCCCTCAGCTGATGGCCGCCATGGCGGACCCCACTATTTTGAAGTTGCGGGACACGCAATGACTACAAGGTCCCTACTTCGCTGTTGAACGTCGAAGTAGGGCGCTATCCCCATCTCCTGATGAGGATAGCGACTTCGATGTCTCGCCGCCTAACGTCGAAGTTAACTTCGAAATAGTGCCCGACGCGTGTAGCCGTGACGGGCGCTATTTCGAAGTTAGTGCCGCTACTTCGAAGTAGCGTGCACGTGTAGACACGGCTAGAGTCTCCTTTGGGAAGCACCTCCACCTGGAACATGCTCCACAGCTTCAGGAGGCCAGGGCCTCTTTGCCCAGTACTACTTCCTTAGTCTTGCTGTGTGGGCTGTAAAAACCATCATACTATTGTTATTCAGCTTCAAAAACCCTAAGGCACAATAATTGAAGTATTTTAGTTTAGTAAGAATTGTATTACAAGGTAAAAGGGAAATGGGATATTACTTGAGGAGAAGCTTAAAAATTAAAAGAGGCCATGAGCAGCAAATGCTGTCCTCTAAGATTTCTCCACAGTAGCAACAGCACAGTAGAAAAAGTGCAAAAGATATGATTTTTTGAAGACTTCTGTTCCCCAGGTGTGACTTAGCAAAGCTCTAATGGCTGTGTGTCAGCATATCCCTTTTGGGGGATTTTTATGTGTGGATTTCTGCTTGGTTTCTTTTTTAACTTGAAAGCAATATTGGGGGTATGATCAGTTATAACTAATACTCAGGGACCCTATTTCTAGTGTAACTTACTCCAGTGCAGATGCCATTCTGAATGCTGTAGTATACAAAGCAGAGAGCATTGCTACAGATATTCTAAGCACAATTCTCTGCAGGCTCTAGTCCTTCATGGTTTCCCATAATCATACTCACATTTTGAGCAGTACGTTACTTTACTAGGACTATCAGCATCTAAAAGGTGCAATGACCCAAAGCACAATAATTTAAAATGAAGAAAGATCAACCCAGGTATCCTAAAATAGCCTCTGTGACAGTCCAGCAGTAAGGTAATGGGTGCTTCGAAATACTATGAATATCACTGTTCTATTGTTATATGTGCAGTTGTCTCCAAGTTTCCTGGTTTCAGGTTACTGTGCTATATCCTCTTGCTGTGTCTACTGCAATACTCCCGCATGCAAAAGGCTGCTTTTAATGTCCAGCTCTCAGGCTACTGATTACTTGGCCTTCACACTGCAGCTTGTTCCCCAGCTGTTGCCTCCAGTTGACAACTCCTATTGTACATAGCAATGAACATTATTATGAGGCTGAACTGAGATTTCTGGGATATATTTAAAGGAAGATGAACGTAAAGGAAGCAGTTTTAAAAGTAAGTAAATAGATACTTTTTTTCATATGTTACATTATACTAGTTTTCTCTGGGTCTCCAAAAAAAGGTTCAGTAAGCTTTAGAGCAGGGGTCAGCAACCCCTGGCACAGGTGCCAAGAGTGGCATGTAAGCTGATTTTCACTGGCTTGTGAGGAGTGATCTCAGCCCCGCCCCTTCACCCCCATGCAGCTGGAGCTTGCCTCCTGTGGATTAACAGAGGTCTAGCTAATGCTACCAACCACCCCCTAAATGGTAAAGCTCTGCATCTTACTTTATTTATTGGTGAAGCTGTTGTAAGTAGTACTATTAGTGACTTTAAAAAGTATCACCAGCACTCAGATCATACATACATGTCAAAAGTCAAATTTCAGCACCCTGCCTCAAAAAGGTTGCTGACCCCTGCTGTAGAGGAAAAAACCTTTTCCCAACTATTTCGCTTTGCTCAAAGTCAAGCCACTGATACTCAGCCATTAAACTTCTTTTGTTAAAAAATTAACAGGAAGTTTTCCAAATCTGTAATTGTTCAAGAATAAAAGTTAAAATTTCAAGGTTGAAACCAGTGATCCTCATTGTCCCAGCCATAGTGAGTGAAGCAAAGGAGGAAAGAAGCAGTCATTGCATGCCCAATTGTAACATAAAACTGGCTGAAACTGAATGTACTGTAGCCTTTATATCTTTCCTTCAACACCTAGTTCCTTCATCACTATAGTTGTTGAATTCAAAGATCACAGGCGGTCCATGCAGAATGGCAGCAGCAGCTAAATTATCTGATCAGAACCTTTACCACATCTTGACCAATTTTTAACCTCCAGGCTCACTACCTTCAACATCTACAGAGTACTTTGCATTTTCCCATTCATAAGTCAGAGCAATGTTAATCATGATTTAGTTTCAGTTGGTGCATAAAGTTCTTTATGGGATACTTTACTCAACTCAGAACACTGGTCTTCCAGTGCCCAGAAAAAAAAAAACCCTAAAATAGATTGTCTTTGGCCTATAATTGTAGAAATCATGCAAAATTTCTGTAGTGTGATTACTCCAAACTAAAATGCTGGTGATTTAGACCATTTCAGAATAAACAGAAATCAGCTGCAAGATTTTTCTTATATTAGATAACCCAGTCTTCTGATCTTGAAACTGCAAAATAAATAAATTAATACTGTGCAAAAAACCTATTTACAATATGTGAGGATATAACTATATACAGTGGAGGGGTGGCATCCGAACTTTGTTTGGGGGGATTGGGATGGGGACAACTGGGGAGCAGGGGTGCTGGCCATGGCCATCGACCACTTCAGGAACTGCAGCATGCCTTGGGGCAGGCCACTGGGGGCAGGGGGGCAGGGACATGTGGGGAGCAGAATGAAGGGGAGCAAGAACAGCACGGGGGAGTGGTGGTGGGGAGAATGCGGGTGGCAGCTGTGGGTGCCTTAGCCAACTAGGCCTTCCAGATGGCAGTAGTAGCATCCAATCAGGCCATAAGTTGGTTCCAGGCCCATGTCTGCCACTCCCATTGCCACACCCACCACTCCAGGTAGGTATGTAGCTGGCGCTCCAGGAGGTCAGTCTGCCTCTTGAGATTGGTCATGTAGGCCTGCAGGGTGTCATCATTGGTCCAGCAATGGCCCTTCTGGCCGTGGGCCTGCCCCTGTGGTGGTGTGGTGCCGGCCCTCTCAGACACCAGTCCCGGGCATCCGGGCTCTGGGCCCAGGATGGGTCTGGCTGGCCTAGGCAGCATGGTGGGGTTGGTCCAGCCCTCAGATAGTGCAGATGGAAGGAAAGGAATGTGAACAGAGAGTGAGTCATTCCCGCATCACAGCCTCTAAGGCCCTGACCCCACCCACTGTAAGCAGCAGCCACCACCCCCAGGCTGTGGGACTGGGATGTTCTAGGAGCACAGGCATGTGTGACCTGCATGGTGGGTCCTGCCACACAGGGACCCTGTGGTGCCTCAGGGACCAGGCTGATTGATGTGCCTCACTACTCTCCCACTCAACGGGCTAGCAGACAGGGGTGTGTCAGGCCAGAGAGAGGTCCCATTATTGGTGGTGGGTTAGCCAGGCACGGCCTAGCCTCCCCAAGGTCCTCCCATATGCATGCAGCTTTCAGTGCTGTCTATGGTGACAGTGCTGTTTCTTGCCTGAAGGCATCCCCGCAAGCTGAGAGCCACACCCCTCGGGAAGAAGGAGCCTCTGGAAGCCCCCCCTGGGGTCATGGCCTTTTGGAGTCCAGAAGAACGGTCTTCCAGACTCCAAATCACATGATGTTATGCTAATGAGGTGCAGAGAATTTGCATCCGCGCTTCATTAACATCTTTTACTCCCTGTATTAGCATGCCACTTCCAAAAGAAGTGGCCCGTGTAGAAACAGCCCATGAGTTTTGTCAACAAAATGCCAGGTATAGTCGACAAAACTCTCTAGTGTAGATGTAGCGTATGAGTTACAGAAGTATTAATTTTAAATTAAAAATTATAGTACAAATGGAAGCAGCTGAAATAAACATTCACAAACATTTTTGGATACATTACACCAAACAATAAATTACACATTATCTTTCTTCTTTGGAAACAAGATCCCAAAACCCCATGTGACCAGCATGAACTTCTTTATGGGAAACTTTACTTAATGTGTGTGTTAGGATCTATGGGGCAATGGAGTCAGACTTCACAGATCTGGATTAATTTCTTGGTACTTCATACTATGTAACTCTGGAAATCACACTTAAATTCTGTGGATCAGTTCCCTGTGTGAAAAATGGAGGTACTAACAATTCCCTAAGCCTCAGTGCTGTTGGGAGGATAATTTCAAAAATACTTAGGTAGCACTATAATATACTGTGGTGTTCTGATTCAATGGAATCCTCAGGACTGGTTGACATCTTCTGTCCGGACAATTTGTGCTAGGACCAAGAATGTCACCGGAATTAGGAATTCCTCTACTAACTGGAATTCAGAATAGGAAGACACTGTTTTGTGGTAGGTAAAGGACAGAACTAATATCTTCCTGCTAATTTATCAACACACATTTACTTAGTTTTCTTTTGGCTTTTTAATAAACAGACAATAGTAATAATACGTAACTGAAAATTAAAGCTGGCAAAACATTTCCCCAGATGTCAGCCAAACATACTCTGTCTTTTTTTTTAAATGGAGTTCTTAGTTTACAGCAAACTTTTTCCTGTTGTGCTTAACAAGGTTGACCTCACTGATATGGCACTCTGTTGGAAGCAGCAACAGGGAGAGACCGAAGTAAATCTTTTGTGGTTTCTTTTTTGTGCTCCATTGTTTATTTCTGGTTTCATTAGTGTTGGTGTGTCCTATGCAGCATGAGGCTAGCTACAACATTTCAGTTCTAAAACTACAGGAAAATATAAACTCAGATGTTCTTTGTATCTGGATTTTCTTCAGAACAATGTTGAGTTTGCTTTCTTTCCCAATTAACACAGAAATATATATATATATATATATATATATATATATATATCAGAAGAGACTGTTCTTTTCCCTATTCCTAAGACTAAATGCACTTAATACACTCATTTTTATATATTTAAGGTTCAAAAGGAGCACTCAAGAAGGACAAGGCCACTGGGGAGAAACTTAATATATTCTTCTCAGAGGCCTTCACTGCAGAGGATGTGAGGAGATGTCTACATCCAAAATGCTATTTTAGGTGACAAATCTGAGGATCTGTTCAAGCCTGATCTGTCAACATAGGAGATTTTGGAATAAATTTGATAAATTAAACACTAATGAGTCAGCAGGATCACATGGTATTCACTCAGGCATTCTGAACATTACCTGAAAAAGTAAGAGCAACTAGTGAGAGGCAGGGGAATAGAGTACCATTAAAAGTATCAAAGGCCGAGGTTGGCGGGAAGTAGGAAGAGAATGGACTGGCAGTTCCTTTTTCGGAGGATATGCGTGGCAGCAACGGAGCGTAAAGGAATGGGTTTCCTCACAATTAGTCCAAACTAGGCAGCTGGTGAAAATCCGCCTCTTGGCATTTGATTTGTTATTAAAAATATGATGGAATCTGGGCTGATGAACAGAAAGTTTCATAGATGGGTTGTTATAAAATGGCTTATCCCTTTCAGGTTGCATTGCACCAGAGAGAAGTTTTAGCATCTTCAGAGATCAAAGCGGTGTTCTCATGGGAATAAATTTTCAGATTTGGACTACAAATAAAACAGATTAAAATAAATTACATAGAACATTTATATGTTATGAACATAGGCATGTTTGACTTCTGCATTTGGGAATGGGAGGGGCAGCTCCAGACCTGCATGTCGGTGGGGGAGGGAATATTTCAACCTCACCTGTTTGCCAAGGTAACTCTGCCTTTGCCTCTGCAAACTCTTCCAAATGTTATGAAGAATTTTGTCTAAACTCACAGTGTTTAGACCCTAACTCTATTTTCCACTCCTCACATCACACTCTGAGTCCTTATTATGGCTCAATAATGTATGTATGATAACTAACTCCATTGCATGCTTTGTAATGACATCTATGAACTTCCATACAGTCACAACTGCAGAACCTTAGCCTTGCTCCACTGATTTCAGTCAAAATCTTAATATTTATATTTTGAATACTTAGCATAAACTAGACCCTTTGCCTTAGAACTTGTGGGAGCAAAGAAACTGCCTCCAACTTCAAGAAGGTTCCAGATAATCTCATACAGGTAATCCCCTTATCTACAGTTAAAATCCCCCCTTGGAGTGGATAGTGTGTTGGAGTATTCTGTGGACCTGAGATGAATCAAATCATAATTGTTACTTACACTCTGGCAGGATGTATTCACTGAAACTTCATTAAAGTTTTCAATTCTGTCTTGAAGGAAAATATTAGATGTGGATTAAGTCAATTAAATAGATCAGTGGTGTAACATGATTTTAATATTTAACAGTCTCTCAAATGTCTGAAGAAGGAAAAGACTCATTGCATGTGTAGAAAAGTTTCAGGATCAAGTCTCAGATTTATTAGTCATCCTTCAATACCTTGAGACCAATTCAATTTGTCAGAATTGGATACCATTGCCATTTTCCACAGAATCTTGGGTTTTAAATCAAGGCCAGCCTAGCATCTAACCTTGGAGTGAAAAAGAATTTATAGTATTGCTGGAAGGGCCATGTCTCAAGGGGATTTAAATCTTTTGAATAATCCATTCTGATTTTTAACCCTGGAGGTGTGAAAAGGGGATAGTTGCTACAGTGTTTAACACCATAATAATAAAATCTCATGAACCCCAAAAGTGGTCACAGTAGAAATATGTGTGTTTTTACTGCTTATCTTAAATCATGATTTTGTACTAGGAGAATCCTGTGTAGTCTTCTAATCTATTTTAGATGATTTAGTTATTTTTCCACGACAATTTTAGCTTGCTTCTTCTGTTCCTCTGTGAAAAGTGTTAGGGTAGTCAACATACCTCACCACACTAGACCAGATAACTTTATGTATATTCACACATACAAATTATTACACATAAATATGTATATGAAGACCTTGTTTTAAGCTGCCAGTTTAATTTCACCAAATTTTAACTGAGGTGAAATTTGCTGTGCCGAGTGTCCGCCTCAGGTTGTTTGTTCTGAAGGTGGAGGTGGGGAAGGGAACAGGATTGGGAATTTCAGTTAATGTGGTTTAGCCATTCCTGAGAATGAGGTTAGGGAAAAAATGTTTCAATGCTGATGTCAAAGCAGTTCTGATGATTTTTTGTTTTAGAAGGTCTAGGGTTGCCTAGTTCTGGAGAAAGCACTTGAAATTGAACAGGACACTGGCCTTTGTGTCAGGGACATGCCTTTTGCCCATCCCTGTGTAAATATTCCCAAATTTAGCCAAGTCATAAGCTTCTGAAAAATCAGAAGTAGCACATATTCAGTCAAGACTTCTTAGATGTTAGCAGTTAGCACCCTTGAAAATTCCATCTCCACTAAGCATTCTTACCTCTGGGGCTGATCACCAGATTTCCTGTAGTTGCAGACACTTGGCTGCCACATGGCATGTAGGATCTGTGCACTTGAACTGAGATTAGGTCTTTACTGTTGTCCCACAGCCCATTTTCCTGGGCCAAGGAAGGGTGGAGGAATGTACTTCTTGATTCAAGTGCGGAGGGGAAAAGAGATGGCTCTGATGGGTGATGGAGAGAGTAGAGTGAGACAAAGAGAAGGGTGTGGGATCCTGGACTGGAAGTTTGGGTACACAAAACAGCAGGGAGTTTGGCTGTGGGAAAGAATGAAACTGGCTAGGTGAGGAGACTGAGCCTGGAGGCGGGGGAGAAGACATGGGGCAAGGAGGGATACTTAAATGTGAGGAGACTGAGATCAGATGAGGAGCTGTGTGGGGAGAATGGGACAAGCTGGGTAAGGAGACTGAGGCCAGGAAGAGAAGCCTGAAAAGTAGAGAATAGTACTGGCAGCTAGCAGTGGGGAAGGCAGAAATGAGATAGAGACAAATTGGAGAGGATGGGGCAGAAATGGTCAGAATTTGGGAGAATGGATTTGGAGTAGATCTTATCAGTATTATAACCTGTGTATTTTGAAGGCAAAATAGTAGCTCAAAAATTCATTATTTAATGATAATCAAGTGCAGAATATTAACTTAGTATACTTCTTTAGATTCCACACTCCATTAATGGAATTGTAGAATGAAGTTAACATCTCTGGGTACAACTACACGACAAAGTTATTCCTGAATAGTTTATACTGGAGGTATTATTTCCAAAATAAGCTATTCCAAAATAATGCATCTGCACTACAGGGAAGCCCCAGAATAAGCAAAACTTATTCTGAAATATGTGTCTACACACAAAAGAGCCTATTTTGGATTAAACCTTCTGGGGGCTCTAATCTGAAATAGTATGTCTACACATCAGCATTATTTCAGAAAAAACTGTTTGGGATAATTTATTTTGAAATACTCTTATCCCCTGTCTGTAGAGCCCCTATATCAAAATATATATAATAATTCAAAATATATATTTTGAAATAGGGGCTGTGTAGACAGGAAATAAGGGCTATTTCAAAATAAATTATTATAGAACAGTTTAATTCTGAAATAATTCTGATGTGTAGACATAGTTCAGAAATAGGCACAATTCCTTAAAGAATGAGGTTTACCAAATTTGAAATAAGGTGCTCACTATTTAGAAGTTATTTCAAAATCGCCATCATGTTGTGTAGACACTTGCAGTCGTTGTTCTGAAATAACATGGCTGCATAGACTTACCCTCTGAATACAATACAGTTACATATAACACACAGTCCGTGTCTACACTAGCCCCAAACTTCGAAATGGCCACGCAAATGGCCATTTCGAAGTTTACTAATGAAGCGCTGAAATGCATATTCAGCGCCTCCTTAGCATGCGGGCGGCCACAGCACTTCGAAATTGGCATGGCTCGCCACTGCGCGGCTCATCCCAATGGGGCTCCTTTTCAAAAGCACCCCTCCTACTTCGAAGTCCCCTTATTCCCATCTGCTCATGGGAATAAGGGGATTTCAAATAGGCGGGGTCTTTTTGAAAAGGAGGAGCCCTGTTGGGACGAGCCGCGCAGAGGTGAGCCGCATCAATTTCGAAGCGCCGAGGCCGCCCGCATGCTAATGAAGCGCTGAATATGCATTTCAGTGCTTCATTAGTAAACTTCGAAATGGCCATTTGCGTGGCCATTTCGAAGGTTGGGGCTAGTGTAGACGTAGCCACACACACACAAATCTTTAGGGTGGCCAGAAAAACAAAAATTAGAATATATTTGAGCAGTTCAAACATTCCCACTAACTATTCTGGCTGCTGGAGGCATTTAACATGTATCTAAATTTGGTATCTATTTTATTTTATTTTTGATTCAGTGTAATCTTTCTAGGTGTTTTTTTCAGTTCTTCAAAGTCATCTCAAAATATTTTATCCTTTGACATTAGTGTCCCTGACATCAAACACTGCAAAGATACTTCTGGGCTACAGCTACACTAGCAAGTTTTGCCAACCATACCCCGATTGTTGGCAAAACTGGTGGAACATCCACACACAAAATGCATTTTGTTGATAGTATGTCAATAGAAGTCAGCACTTTTGCCAACAACCTTCTGCTTCTTCCAGACGAGGAAGAGTGCCTTTTATCGACGGGTTCTGTTGACAGAAATACTGTGTAGATGCTCTGGAGGGCCTTCTCTTGACAGACAGTGCATCCAGAAGGATGGCCAGCCCTGTCTGCTTTGTGCTTCTGGGTGCCTGTTTTGTCAGTCAGTCTGGCTGCTCCGTCAACAGAGTGAAGCACTCTTCCAATTGTCTTTTTTGTGTGTGGCTGTACTTCTTCAACAGCAGTTTTGTCAGGAAATCTCTTCCAACAGTGACTTCAATTGACAGATCACTGTTGAGTGACCATAGCCATGGAATATTATCAATGATACCAGTGATTTCAAAGTTTGGAAAAATAATTTTAAAATAAGAACAATAGATGTTTATTTTTTGCTAAATGCTTCTCGCACTCTGTTTATAATTAGAGTGCCTAGCAGGTATAGAGCACTTTTCCCTCAGAAGATCTCATAGCACTTCACAATTTTGTGATGCATTTATCCTTACAATACCCCTAGTGCCTATGTCTACACTATAGCAATCTGTCAACAGAAGTCGATATCGGAAGAGATCTTCTGATAAAACTTCTATCTACAGAGTGCTGCCACACACAATGGAGCATTGAAAACGTGATCCATTCTGTTGACAGAGAGTGGCTGGACTGCCTGGCCCTCTCTCAAAAGAATGGCCAACCAGAAGCATAGCAGACAGGGCTGCCTGGTGACTGGAAGCCTTATCTGTCAACAGAGAGCCCCCTGGAGCATCAACATGGCTGTTTTGTTAACAGATTCTGTGGAGAAAAGTGTTATGCCTTGTGGGAGAGAGGCAGAAGGCTGTCAATGAAAATGCATTTTGTGTGTGGATGCTCCACAAGTTTTATTGATAAAGCTCTCTAATGTAGACGTAAGCCTGTTAGACAAGGAAGTACTATTATCACAGTATCATAGATGGAAATACAGAGGGTATAGACAGAAAGGTACTAACGGTATGTCCACACAGCCATGCTATTTCAAAATAACAGCTGTTACATAACGCAACTGCTATTCTGAAATAATTTCAAAATAGTGGGTGGCTTATTTTGAAATGGGTAAATGTCATTGCACAAGCACTATCTCTTTACTTGGCGCAGACTTCGAAGGGGGCATGGTAATCAGGCTGAAAGGAGATTACTAATGAAGTGATGTGATGTATATGATGCATTTCATTAGGCTAATTCTCACCCACGTCAACTTTGAAGTGTCAAAATTTGAAGTGCCAGCATGCTGTGTAGCCCAAAATTTTGGGGAGTAGATGCACTTCGAAGTAGTGTGGGCCCTTCAAAGTGTCTGCTGCCACACAGCACGCCGCAACTTTGAAATTTGACGCTTCGAAGTTGCCACAGGGGAGAATTAGCCAAATGAAGTGCTGCATATTCATCACAGAACTTCATTAGTAAACTCCCATCGGCCTGGTTACTATGCCCCCTTTGAAGTTTGGGGCAAGTGTACACAGACTATGAATAATTCCTATTTCAAAATAGGGACTATTTTGACAAGCTATGTGTGCACTAGCCCCTTCCTTTTGGTAGATGCATGTTAATGAGACAGTTCACAAGATGTTAATGAGGCACTAATATGAATATGCAGTTCCTCATTAGCATATTGGTGGCTGCATTCAATTAAAAAATGCCACTTTCAGAACGCATGCCACCTGTGTAGACGGAGCCTTTCGAAAGGATGCCCCCTGATTTCAAAAGCCCCTTCTTCCTAAAACCAAATAGGAAGAAGGAGCTTTCAAAGTTGGGGGGTTCTTTTGAAAAGACCCCTCTATGTGGGCATCAAGTCTTCTGAAAGCAGCACTTTTGAATTACGAGCACTGCCATTATGCTAATGAGATGCTGCACATTCATGCCAGTGCCTCATTAGCATCTTCCAAACTGCCTCATTAACAAGCCTCTTCCAAACTGAAGGGCCAAGTGTAGACAAAGCCACAGGGAATAGAAAGTATTTTCAAATAAGCCACGGTGTGTTCAAAGGCTTTATTTCAATATAGGCTCTGCTGTGTGTATTTCAAAGTAACTAAGTACTATTTTGAAATGCATTTTGTCTGTACCCCTAAATGTCTTCTAAGAGTCCAGTAAGCAGCGTAAGTATGTGTAAAGCTGCTAGGCAACAGTCCTGTAGTCCTGTAGTCCAGCAAATTCTCTTGTTCAGCACTGGTCACATCCCAAGGGTGCCGGTCTAGAGAGGTTCAACCTGTACCTAGTCTCATTAGCATTGTTTACTATAGCTGTGATAGTGTCAATCAATATAAGATAATATAACAAAGAGATGCTTTTTGTTAGCTTCCTTCTAAAACAGTGACTTCTATAAAAAAACATATACATATATGAAGGAAAAGTACTTTATCTCCTAAAATAAATGTAAAGCAAATGATGCAAAAAAGTGTATTATGCAGAGCTATTTCTGTGTGCTAGATTCAGCATTTCAAAATAAATTTATGTTATGCAGAACTGTTTAGATTTAGCTAGTTCTTAATGCTTGAATGAGGAGCTTATTGTGTGGGAAACTTTCCAATTTTTGTAAACATATCCACAAGTTGACATTTTCTTCACTTTTATTTCAAAACCAAGGAAACATTTTCAGTCTTCACTGAGCCACAGAACCATAGTATCAAACAAAGTATATTAAAGACATGAGACCGTACAAAATAACTTCAATTCAATGAATGGGTAAGATAGTTTGCCCAATAGCATGAAACATCTCTGACTCTAACAGACATGATAACTATGTTATATACTGAAAGTATAGTGTATAGGAATGATACTATATTTAAAGGGTTTATCAGTCCCGCATAGCCATGGAAAAGAATGTTGTTGGCTAGAAAGGTACATATTACAGCACCACACAGAAATTAAACAACACTTACATTCCTCTGTTGCAGTATATGATTTATTGATTTTACATCTAAATTATTCAAGTCATTCATTGGAAGTAGAATTATACAGTCCCACTGCAGCAGAAAAAAATATGCAATTGTAACAGAAAAGTGTCAGATATCCAAAGCTGAGTCACTCAGTGGAATGGTAAACTTCCATGCAGGTGCAAAAATCAGTACAGTCACAAATGAGAAATAACATAGTATTGACAAATGTAAGGTTTGATTCACAGCTGGGAATAATGCTTACATTTAATCAATAATAACATTTAATTTTCAAACCCTCAACTGGTGTATAACACCAAAAGAGAGGATGAAAATAACATTCTCATAAAGGATGTAATCCCTGCTCACTCGCCTTCACCACTTTAAAAAAGGTGAGTTATATGTACTTTGAAATATTTGGGTGAACGCGCCTTTCCAAATCTAGGGAAAGCTGTTACGTGCTGATGGCCAGGGATTTAAATGTGTACAACAACATCCTGGTAACATTAATAGGAATTAAGCACATAACTCCCACTACACTGAGAGCAGAAATTAGCCTTCGGCTCAAAGCACTCAGTTCCCTGCAGGAACTTGCATATCTGCCCAGATGAAATTCATCAGTGTTGTACTTGGAAACCTTATGTCTACAATAGGATATTTGCAGACATAGAGGGTGCGTCTACACGTGCATTCCTCTTTCGAAAGAGGCATGTAAATGAGGGAAATTGAAAATGCAATGAAGTGCAGATTTACATATCTGTCACCTCATTTGCATGTTCCTCTTTCGAAAGAAGAAAAGCAGTGTAGACACTGCTCTTTCGAAAGTAAACCCTATCTTCGAAAGAATCCTTCTTTCCATAAAAAAAGGGGAAGAAGGATTCTTTTGAAGATGGGGTTTACTTTCGAAAGAGCCTTGTCTACACTGTTTTTCTTCTTTCGAAGGAAGTCCTTTCAAAAGAGGAATATGCATATGAGGTGCCAGATACGAAAATCTGCACCTCATTTGCATTTCCAGTTTCCCTCATTTTCATGCCTCTTTCAAAAGAGGAATGCAAGTACAGACACACCCGGAGAGTATGTTTGTTCACAACTACTTAAATTAGTAATAGGGCAGGGCCAATCCCGTAGAATTTTGAGAAAGAACAGATCTGGCTTCATAGTTTGCAGCAAGGCTCATGACTAATTAGTAAACATCTTATGGGTGTAAATGGGGCTGATAAGCAGGACTGCCAATGGGCTGGGGGGGCACAAAGGGGGCTACTGCCCCCAGGCCTGGAATTTCAAAGGGCAGCAGCAGTGGTGACTGTAGCTCCTGGCCCCTTTGAGGAGCTGCAGCAGGGCCTCTGGGCATGGCTGTGAGGGGTGGGGGCAGCACTACAGACTGGACTGTGCAGAAGGTGAATGCCCTAGACCCTGCCCTTTCACCATAAACTCTTCCTCTTCTGGGGCATGGTTCTGGGGTCCTGCTGTTGAGGATAACAGTATTGTAAATTACTCCAAAAGATCCATCTATTTTAAAGTAGGATCTTGCACGCCAGACTTTCCTAGGAGAGAGAGCATCTAATTGTAAAGGTGGGGAGGTAATGAAGTTTCTTTTCAGGGTTGTAATGGGAAAGTCGGTAATCAGACATGGGCATAGGCTAGTGTAGATGCTGACCATAGCTGGCTGCTGGATGTGAGATAAGCAAAGATGGCTCTGCTTTGTGGAGTTCTCATGGTTAGGGTGTGATTCTGGTTTGGTGATGATAGTCCTTAATTGAATCTTCCTGGCTGACTTCTGGTGTGGACATTGTTATGTAGTGTAGCGGCCTGTATAGGGATTTGAATCCCTGTGCATCTTCATGGTGTTTCCCCAAGGATGTCATATTTCTCCTTTTGCAATTGGTTGACACAGAAAATGAAAGCCTAGCAGCTAATTAATTTACGTCTTGACATCAAAAGATAGTAACCTACAATTTAAGCTGGAGGCCCATTGGGGTGTGTCTACACATGCATTCCTCTTTCAAAAGAGGGATGCAAAGGAGGTAAATTGAAAATGCAAATGAGATATAGATTTGCATATTCAGCACCTCATGTGCATATTTTAATTTCAAAAGAGCTTTTTTCGAAAAAAGAAAGCCAGCGTAGACGCTGCTCTTTCCACACTAAAGCTCATCTTCGAAAGAATCCTTCTTCCCATTAAATAAAGGGAGGAAGGATTCTTTCCAAGATGGGTTTACTTTCAAAAGAGCAGCGTCTACACTGGCTTTCTTCTTTCGAAAGAAGCTCTTTCAAAATTAGAATATGCAAACTACGGGTTGAATATGCAAAGCTATGCCTCATTTGCATTTTCAATTTGCCTCATTTGCATGCCTCTTTTAAAAGAGGAATGCAAGTGTAGACACACCCAAAGAGAACTTGAACATAAAAAAATGGGTATTGTAAGAAATGTACAAAAAAGTGATCAAGTTTAATCTAATTATAATTTTGCATTTGGTTTTGGATGGAGCTGGCTGAAAACATTTTGAAGGGCCAGTTTTCTGTCAGAAAATGATACTTTGTTGAAATCTAAATATTTTGTGGAATAGGAAAATATTGTTCTTAGGGTTTTTTTGGATGGGAAAAAGTCAAAACTAATTTGTTTCCAATTTCTCATTTTGTTTTAATAATATGAAAAAGTTTTATATCAATAAGGTAAAAAATCATTTTAATTTATCTTTTTGCCATTTATATTATGTTGAAACATCAAATTTGATAATGTAGCTATGCATTATATTGGTTATATAACATATTTGATTTATTATTTAAAACTATAATGGCTCAACATTATAAAAATGAAAGGTTTTGGCAGCTCCAAACAAGAATTTTTCTGAAATTTTCTTTTCCAGGAACTAGTGAAATTTGTCTTGTATTTCTGATTTGGAATGCTGTGTTAAATATCTTAGAATTTCCCATATAACAGAAATCCTGATATTTGAACTGCTCTAGTTGTAGAAATAGGTCCCCATGAACCAGGTTACCAATCACACAGATTTTATTTTCTCAAATAATTGGTAAAACAGAAAAATGTCGTAGTCTGGAGAAAGGGGTTCTAAATGGTTTGTAAATGAATGCAAATGAATTTCTGTAGGATTATTCAGTAAGAAAAATACATCACAGATCACCTCTTTCTTCAGTAACTGACTTTTTCTCAAATGCATCCCGTTGTTCTTAAGGGAGAAGAAAAAAATCCCAAGATTTGTTGTACAATAACCTGGACTTTGCTCTACATGATTGGAAAGCCCAGAGTCTTGCCTCTGGCAGTGACCAATGGTTGATGTTTTAGAGAAAGGAAAGACCCAGTTAATGCCTCCAGCCACACATTAAATGGCACACTGGGGTGAGAGGTGGAAGGAAATGTGTTTCCTCACATATGCAGCAATCATCCTGTACCCTTAAGTATGTTACTGATACATGAGAAATGCCACATATGTCAGGAGGTCTAAGGACTTTATTTCTTGTAGAAAGATATTGTTTGCTGAGGAATGAATTCAGCAGGATGTTATCTGTTTAAAAAGGGAGGGGAAAAGTGAGAGAGGAGTGTTCCTAGAGCAAAGTTTTAGTCATTAAATATTTTTAGCTTTCTAAAGTGAGGTGTTTGTTCCCCTACAGTCCCTTCCCACTCAGAGAAATAAGGGTGGCGTACAGACACAAATCTATCCAATTTGGAAGAAATAGCACTTTATTTCTCCCAGAATCTAACTCAAAATGGATAGATTAGTTTCTGTTGAATTTGTTCTATAGCTATGATTGCAGCACAGGCTCACAAAATCTTTTAAAAATGATATAAGTGTATCCCCAATAGATGGAAAATGATAGACTTAAAAAGTAAAAAGAATCTGTGGAAAAAGTTGAAAGGTATCCCTCTAATAGAAATGGACTTACAAAACTGACCTTAAAAAAACACGGATGTGATAACAATGCAATGCATTTTCTTTCTCAGGCTTCTGAGAAAACTGATTCATTTCGTATAAATGAAGAACTGCAACTTGCTTTTGTAAACTGTTTTATTTCACAATAGTAGCATCCTTCAGTCTACGTAGACTATGGAACGTGCCCTTCGTAGTTCCGTTTGGCATCCTCAGTTGCAGCATCGGCTGTGACGGTGAAGACCCACATGAGAGTGACAGTCCTTGCTGCATCTGTTGCATATGTAATGGGTGTCTGACAGGTCCTTGCTGTGCTTTCTGTGGGCTCACTTCTCCTTTGCTAGCTGTCTGATCCTCAACTCACCCTTCTGAAGGCCCTTATATAGTTCCTGCCTCCTTCTGCTGCGATCGTCTGCCAGCTCCTCCCAGCTGTCTGGCTTGATGTCTTCTTCCCTGAGGTCTCTCTTGCAAACATCTTTGTAGCGCAGCTGGGGGCGTCCGGGAGGTCTTTTGCCAGAGGCTAGCTCGCCATACAGGATGTCTTTTGGGATCCTTCCATCATTCATCCTGTGGACATGGCCAAGCCAGCGGAGCCGCCACTGCCTGAGGAGGGTGTGCATAGTTGAAATTCCAGCTTGCTCAAGGACGGTAGTGTTGGACACTCTGTCCGTCCACGATATTCCAAGGATGAACCTGAGGCAGCGCAAGTGGAAGACGTTCAACCTCTTTTCCTGGATTGGCGTACAGGGTCCAAGTCTCGCTGCCGTAAAGGAGGGTGCTGAGGATGCAGGCTCTGTAGACTTGCATTTTGGTGTGAGTGTACAGCTTGTTGTTATTCCACACTCTCTCGCTGAGTCTGGACAGAGTTGTGGCTGCTTTACTGATACTCCTATTTAGCTCAGTCTCCAAGGACAGGGTGTCAGTGATGGTGGACCCGAGGTAAACAAACTCGTGGATGACCTCTAACGCATAGTTGTCAGTGCTGATTGATGGAGAAACAGCAATGTCCTGAGCAAGTATATTTGTCTTCTTTAGGCTGATGGAGAGCCCAAAGTCCTTGCATGCTTTGGAGAACCGATCCAGCAGCTTCTGAAGCTGGTCTTCTGTGTGTGACATGACAGCAGTGTCATCTGTGAACAGCATATCCCTGATAGAGGACTTCCCGCACCTTAGATTTAGCTCTCAGCCTTGCAAGATTAAACAGTTTCCCATCAGATCTTGTGTGCAAAAAGATGCCCTCTGTTGAAGATCCAAAGACGTGTTTAAGAAGGAATGCAAAGACGATCCCGAACAATGTTGGAGCAAGGACACATCCTTGTTTGACACTGCTTCTAATGCTGAAAGCATCCGATAATGTGCCATCGTATTGGATGTTTCCTCTCATGTCTACGTGGAAAGACTGGATCATCCTGAGTAACCGTGGCGGACATCCTATCTTGTGGAGCAGTTTGAACAGTCCATCCCTGCTGACCAGGTTGAAGGCCTTGCTTAGGTCGATGAAGGCAATATAGAGTGGCTTCCTCTGCTCCCTGCATTTCTCGGGCAGCTGCCTCAGAGAGAAGACCATGTCAACGGTTGATCTCTCTGTGCGGAATCGCACTGTGATTCAGGATACACCCTCCCAGCAATCTTCTGGAGTCTGCTGAGGATGACACGAGCGAACAGTTTACCAGTGATGCTTAGGAGGGAGATTCCATGGTTATTGTTGCGGTTGCTTCTGTCTCCTTTGTTCTTATGCAAGGTTATGATGTTAGTGTCGCGCATGTCCTGTGGAACCTCTCCCTTTCTCCAGCACAGGCACAGTAGCTCATGTAGGGGTTCCAGGAGAGTGTCTGTGGCACACTTGATTACCTCTGGTGATATAGAATCCTGACCCTGGGCCTTTCCTACTGCAATGTTGTCGATGGCTTTCTTCAGTTCATCCTCAGTTGGTTCCTGGTCCAGTTCGTCCATTACTGGTAGGAGTTCGACAGTATCGAGGGCTGAGTTGACCAGAATGTTCTCGCGTGAGTACAGCTCGGAGTAGTGCTCGACCCAGCGCTCCATCTGTTTGGCTTTGTCATCAATGACATCAGATTTGGATTTCAGAGGTGCCATCTTGTTCTGGGTGGGTCCTAACTGCCCTCGTACATGCCCCTGAGGTTACCAAAGTCAGCACTGGTCTGGATGCTGCTGCATAGCTTGAGCCAGTAGTTGTTGGCACAGCACCTGGCTGTCTGCTGTACTGTTTTTCTGGCTGCTCTGAGCGCTTGCAGGTATTCTGGCTCGGTGAACATTTGTACTCCAGGAGCGCAGCGCGCTTTTTTTCAATGGCTGGAATCATCTCATCGGAGTTAGCTTCGAACCAGTCATTTGTGTTTCTAGCTCTTCTTCCAAACACCAACAAGGCCGTGTTGTACATTGTATCCCTCAGATGCTGCCATCTGGATGTCACATTGGTACCCCCAGGGTTGCTGCGCAGATTCTCCTCAAGGGTCTCTCTGAACTTTTCAGCTGTCTCTGAGTTAGCCGTCTTTCTGGCATCGATGCGGGGCCTTCTAGTTGGTTTAGAGCGGTACAGCTTCTTGGGAATCACCTTGAGTTTGGAGCAAACTAACAAGTGATCTGTATCGCAGTCAGCACTATGATAACTGCATGTCAGAAGGATGTTTTTGAGGTTATCATGTCTAGCGATGACCATGTCTAGTTGATGCCAGTGTTTTGAGCGTGGTGTCTCCATGACACCCTGTGCTGTGGCTTGGTTTGGAAAAATGTGTTTGTGATGCACAGATTGTGGTATGTGCAAAGTTCAAGAAGACGCTGACCATTTCATTCATTTTTCCCAACACCAAAGTGGCCTAAGCAGGAAGACCACGAGTCATGATCGGCTCAAACTCTCGCATTGAAGTCACCCAGAATGTACAGTTGTTCGTGAGCAGTTATTTGCACTATGGCAGCACTAAGCACGTCATAAAACTTGTCTTTTACTTCCGGTGCGGTGCACAGGGTTGGGGCGTAAGCGCTGATCAGGTGGCGCGAGTTTGAAGTATGACCTGAAGGAGTCTTTCTGATCCACCCATGACTAATTCCACCATTTGTAGAAGGGTGTTTCTGATGGCGAAGCCAACACCATGCTCCCTGGGTTCTTCTCAGGCTTTACCCTGCCAGAAAAAGGTGTAGTCCTTTTCCTTTAGAGATCCCGAATCTGCGAGACGTGTCTCTTGCAGAGCAGCAATGTCAACTTGGAGCCTCTTCAGTTCCTCATTGATGACAGCGGTCTTTCAGGTGTCACTGATGACCTGAAGATCTTCAGTCAGACCTGTCAGCATGGTCCGTACATTCCAGCAAGCAAGCTTAAAACTTTGATGGTTTCCTTTTTTTGTTGATTTTCTTATTAGTTTGCCTGGTGCTCAGACTTCAGGTCACTTGTCAGGTTTGGGAACCTTAAGCCTCATGCACCCAGTGAGGCAGGTGAACTGTGGTGGGACGGTACCCTATTGGCTGGGGGCTGCCTAGCTTGAGGCAGGCGGTGACTGTCCAGTGAGATGCGACAATCTCTCCCATCATCGGAGGCAACCCCTGGATCTCGTTCTCTACGCCAATCGAGCAAGAGGTTATAACCGGTATCTTTTACCTCCCGTGCTGGTTCAACACTGTTAGCAATGCTGGAGTACCTCTCCAG
The DNA here is from genome assembly GCF_033958435.1 of Carettochelys insculpta. Taxonomy (NCBI): domain Eukaryota; kingdom Metazoa; phylum Chordata; order Testudines; family Carettochelyidae; genus Carettochelys; species Carettochelys insculpta. The sequence continues at coordinate 228,777,051 of NC_134138.1, forward strand.
GCGCAAGCTAGGGCAAATATTGGGACCCTGGGCTGCCCAGACGCCAGTGTTCCCCTCTCGGCTTTACTGATATTGTCCAAACTTGAGGATAACCTCTACGTCTGGTACCAGCTCAGCTGCAGGAGTTGCCGGGTCAATGCCAGAAGTTGGCACAGAACTGCCTTTGGACTCCCCTCCGGATTTTCTGTCAGGGTTTACTCCCTTAGCCTTGCTCCTTTCCAGGATAACCCACAAGGCAGTGGGGCATGGAGAACATGGGTACGGTCCCACTACCTCTTGCACTTCCCTGGCGCCACATGTCCCCAAAGCTCCCCGTGACGACCACCATGCCTCCCCAGGACCCTTCTCCTCACCCCTCTGCCTCTCATCAGCTACCATCACCCCCCAGATCCTCCCTCCCTGTCCCCTTTTCCCCCATCCACTCCCATGTCTCCAGACTGCACCACACTGCCCCCTATCAGTTCTCGTTGCCTCCAGGTCTCCCTTCCCCTGGCCTCTCTACACCTGGCCACACGCTGCTGCATTCCCACGTCCTCCAGGAAGGTGCCAATCTCGCAGCCCATCCGCACCTTGGGTCCCAGACAAAGCTACCAACTCTTCATCTGGCTATGGCTGTCCCTGGAGCCCCACAGATCTGGTGTGGCACGTGCATTCAGGGAGCTCAGGGCTGGGCCTGGAAGCCATGCAATCTGGGCCAGCACTCTGCAAGCAGCCTCCGTGGGTGCTGCCATCCTCACAGCCGTACCAGATGCCCCCAAACCACTTGCCCACCACTGACATCCCTTGATCTCGCCCCCCCCGGCTCCTCATGCTGCAGCGAGTCCCTCAGCTCCAGCCAGCAGTTGAGGATGATGCTGCCTCTTACACCTGAAGTAGTAACTAACTCCCTCTAAGCTCCCCCTCTAAACTCCCGTCTCAAAACTCCCTCCTGTTAGCAACCTCCCTGTTCGCATGCACCCGGTCGCATGCTCTCTGGTCGCTTGCCAGCAGGGCTTTAGAGCTCTGGACTACCTGAGAGAGCCCCTCCCTCTGACTACCGCTCAGCCAGGGAGCAAACAACTGGGTGCATGCAAACAGGGTGGTTGCCAACAGGAGGGAGTTTTGAGAGGGGTTCTCCTGGTGAAGGAGGGGGCAAACTACAGCACCTTTGGGTAAGTGGCTCTCTGGAGTGTGTGGGTGCCTGGATTTGGTGGTTCTGGGCATGGATTTGTCTGTTTGTTTGGTGTTTGGAGTGCTGAGCTGTCTGTTTGTTGTTTGAAAGGCCATGTGCTTAGGCTGGCCATGTGCTCAGGCTGCGAGCCGATTGATTTCACAATACCAGAAAGGCTATCGGCCATTTTCACAATACAAGTGTACAACCATAGCAAATACATTCTTTCAACATATTGGGTGTCCATACCGCACGATACCTAGGAACCAAGGAGTCCACGCTTAGTTTAAGATATAAATAAATTAGTTTAAATTCAGATGCCAATTGCCCCAGTGCAAACCATGATTAATTTTACTGAATTTCACTGCATTTATTATGGTGTAACTGGAGACGAATCTGGCCTGATGTGAGGAAATGGAATACCATTGCATGCAACAAACTTGTTTTACTTCACTTGTTGCTAGTTTGAATTTACCAGCAGTAGCAATTCATAGTTGATTAGTTTTATCCTAATCCTGCAATTACAGGAAGTGGACCTCCATGGGCAATGGTCCCTCATGGTGCAGTGTGCCCTAATACCTAGATTTGCCTTTAAACACCAGCTGCCACATTGTTCCTGTCTGGAATTCCAAACAGAGAAAAAAGAAAATACAACCATTTTGGTAAGAGAGTAAACAACTCATTTGGGATTTGGTGCAGGATGCTTTTAACTGTAACTGAACAAAAAGCCTGAAGTATGATGAAAGCATGTCTGCATCTTAGCAACCATAATCTACAGTAAACCTTATTGATGATTGTGGGAAAAGCAGAGTCAGTGGTATTAGAGAGCTGGCAATCACTATTCCAATAAACAATTTGACATATAAGATTCTTCAAATCAATTATTCTTTTTAAATGATTCTTACAAACATAGTGCAAACTTTATAATTTAATAAATATATTGGTGAGGATATCATTTGAATGTTGTGATATCTTAAATAAGTTTTTCAATTAATGTTTTTTCAAATCAGTCACCTAACTCTGCCTTTAACAAATCTCTGCTGTAGTCTAATACTTCTTCCAAAAACAGAAAAGTAAATTAGCACTGAAATGATTCTTAGAAAAGTGATTTTCAATAGTTACTTAACACTAAGTTAAGAGGCTACCATTTTCTATAATTTTCTTTGTTTCAGTTCTTACAATCACGGACTGAAAAAAAATCATAATTATTATGTCTTCATCACTTTCAGGAAAAGAACATGAAATGGTTCCTATTAATGCCATGAGAATTGGTTCTCTGGCATTCATATTAGTCCACTTTTCTATAAAAAGATCAAAGAACTTACTAGACTAAATTAGGTTTGTACTATCAGAGGACATTCCTCTTCTCTGGCCATCATCTGGTCTCTTTCAGCCTTGCTTATCCGTCCCCTCTCTTTCACCTTGTCAGTCTTTCAATAACTTCCAGTTCATCCATCCTGATGACTTTTAGAATGCTCTCATCCTTCTGTTATTTTCCTCCAGGCTTCCCTTTTTTTCTGCCTGAACACCATAGCTACAGTTACACTACTGAGTTTTGCCAGCAAAACACAGGTTTTGTCAACAAAGCTGGCAGAGTGTCCACACACAAAATGCGATTTGTCAACAGTATCTTAACAAAACTTAGTGCTTGTGCTGGCAGCATTCTGCCTCTCAGCCATGAGGCATAACACTGATGTCGACAGATTCGGTGGACAAAAGAGCCCTGTGGATGCTCAGTGGGGGGGAGGCATTTGTCAACAGAGAGGTCCTCCATTGCACTGGCCCGCTGAGTAGTAGGTATACCCTGTCCAAAGCAATCACAGCTCTGTGCTGTCACTCGTGGCCACTCTTAAAGCTATAGGGAGCCCTGGAAACCCTGTGGCAGGAAGCTGAGAATGTGCAAGCACTAACGTGCTCACAGGCTGCCCAGCATGCCTCAGAGCCAGCTCTGAGGACCCATGGCAGAGTGGCAGGCACCCTAGGACGCCCAGGACCCTTGTGGGAGCAGGCAGAGAGGACCCAGGACCCCTTCCAGGGCAGAAAATGTCAGGCCTCCTCCTGGAACAGGCCCAAGCTGGAGTAGGTGATCAGCCTATGGGATGAGGAAGACATCCTCCTCCACCCATTGGCCAAGAGTCGCAATGCCCCAGGCTACTCATACCTTACCACAGCCCTGGCTGAATGAGGTCACCCTAGACTAGGTTCGGACCAAGCTCAAGGAACTGTGGCAGGGGTATGTGTGGGTCTGGGATACATGCTTCAGGTCGGGGGCAGGGATGGCCACCTGCCCCTACTACTCCCAACTACATCAGCTCCTGGGGGGGGCGATGATGGCACCGAGTGCACAAAGGCCATCAACATGACCGAGGAGGCCATCCAACTGCCACTAGAGCCAGAGCAGCTGGGAACACTGCCGGGGCACAGCCAGAGCCAGACATGGTCTCTGAGTCCAGCCAGGGGACCCTCACCATCACCCTGGACTCAGGCCCCTCCAGCAAGGTGACATCCTAGATGTCTCTGGATCTCTTCACAGGACCATCTGGTGAATACCCCACAGGTCACCCCTGGGAATGCATGGCTGTCCATGAGACAGCCACATCCCATGTGTTGGGGGCGTGGGGGCATTGCTCACAGTGGGTGGAAGGCAGGGCCTGAGGGGCTGTGTGGCAGGAATGACTTACCATTTCTCTTTGTCTTCTTCCATATAGCGACGTCATTGGAGTCCCAGGCCAGAACCACCACCTCGCCTATGTGCCACCTGGAGCCAGCCAGCCCTGGACCAGCACCTGCTACAGCCAGCACCCCACCACCCCGGATCCAAGCCCACGTGCAATGGGCACAACACTCCATGGGGGATTAGGTGCTTTGGTTGAATGTGGCTACCCTGGCACACCAAAAAGAGCTCCAGGAACAGCTGCTGGTGTGGCATGAGAGGGCGTGGGCCCAGAAGGTGACTGAGCTCCAGCAGATCCGGATGCTCTGGGAGGTCCCCTTGGCTCAGACATAGCCACCTGCTAACTGCACTGCCCCTGGTCTCCCTTCTGCGTTTGCCTCCCACGTGTCTTCCCTTCAAACCCCTTCTCCATCCCTCTCAGCCCCCCTTCCCTGTACCTCCCAGCCCCGCCCCTTGAGTCCCCTTGCCTGTGGCCATGCTGCAGGACTTGCAGTGGTCAGTGACCATGGTAGGCGCCCCTTCCCCCAATGGCCCCACCCACCATTCCTGCACCCCCTGCCCCTCTGGCTCCCACAGCTGCACCCACCAAATTGGTCCCCACTCTGGATTTATGAGCTCCATACCTTCCCATGGCCCCAGCCCCAACATAGCCCGAAAGGGGACCGCAAACGCATGGAGGGAGAAGATCCTGTGGCTGAGACCACATAGGGTCCTGCTCCCTCACCTCTTCCCTAGACTGAGCCATCCCCACCCCCGTCCCAGACCTCTTCCAGGCTCAGATATCACCCACGCTCTGTCCCAAGCTTCTCTCCGCACTGTACATAGGTTATGCATTGCTACCTGTAAATATTTTATGTGCACGGAGGATATTTTGCACAAGTTTTTCTAATTTCAAAGTCAAAAGTTTTATCAATCCGCATGCCTGTGGTTCTTATAGAGTGGTTTTGGAGGGGTAAGTGGGTGAAGGGAAGGGTCTTACTGGGGTCAGAATGATACTGGAGACCTGGGGAGTATGCTGGGGCTGCTCTGGGGAGGATTAATGGGGCTGCAGCTGAAGCTTGCCAGAAGGGACTCCCAGAAGTGGACTCCATCCATGTCCACCTGGTGGGCTGGTGCTGTCCTGGCGCTCAAAGCCACTGTTAACTTCCATCCTCCACCCCTAGAGGAAGACCTCCCCGTTTCCCTCAACAAGGTTGTGGTGTGTGCAGCACGCAGCCAGCACTTCAGGGATGTGGGTCTCCCCCAGGTCCAGGTGGGTGAGGAAGCAGCAGAACCTCCCCTTCAGATGCTTAAAGGTGCACTCAACCTGGTTCTGCACATGGTAGATGCAGTCATGGAAGAGCTCCTTGCTCTGGTCCAGGTGGCCAGTATATGGGTGCATTAGTCATGGCATGTGGGGGTACACCACACCCCTCACTAGGCACAGGGGCATGTGGATGTCTCCAGTGGCCATGTTCCAATGGGGGGGGACATATATGCCCACCTCTATCCTCGGGAACAGGCTGGAGTTGCAGAAGAACTGGCATCCTATGCCTGGACTGACCACCCAACATAGACGTCAGTGAAGTGACCATGGTGTTCCGCCAGGGCCTGCAGGATAATAGAGCAGTACCCCTTTTGATTGATGTACTGCACTACACAGTGGTCTGGAGTGTGAATCAGTATGTGGGTCCTGTCAATGGCCCTGAAACAATTCAGGAATTCCATGGCATTGACAGGTTGGTGATTCAGACAAGCCTCCTCAGCAGGATCCCATTGATAGCCGTCACCACCTAGAAGAGGGGGAGAATGAATTCTCTAGCCTATTCCCCAGAGGGGAGGGGACTGCAGTGGTCAGCACAGTCCTGGAGGCACCACAGAGTCCCCATGCAACAAGGCCTGTTGTGCAGGCCACACATAGCTTTGCCCTCAGAACATTCCCATCCCTTGGACCAAGGGGTATTAGTTGCTGCTTATGGGGGTGGGGGAAGCAGTGGCTTAGAATCAGTGTAGCATGAATGTTTCACTGTACCTCCTCTTTGTCTTTCTCACCGTCAAAGGGCTGGACCAGCCCCACCCAGCACCATTTGATCATTGTCTTAGGTTCACTTCCTCTGGGGCACCTGGCACTGGCCACTGTTGGCAGACAGGATACTGGGCTAGATGGACCTTTGGTCTGACCCAGTATGGCCGTCCTTATGTTCTTATGTCTCCAGTGCAGGCCTGCAGCTGAAGGGGCCATCACTGCATCTACGAGCACCTCTGGAGGATGACTGACCTCATTGAGCCACAGTTGTGGGATGGCAGGGAGTGATGGTTGTGGGCCTGGCACAAACTAATGTTCTGCTTTGACACTGCGACCAGCATCTGATGGGACCTGTTGCCTTTACCTCTGCCACTGCCCCCACCCCTCCGCCCTGCCCCTGCTGGCCATTCTTCAGGGCATCCTGGACCTCCTGCAATGACTGAGGCCATTCCTGCCCCACCACTTCCCAGGTCCCCCTTGTTCCCCAGGCTCTCCTTGCTCATCCTGCCCACCCAGACACCACCTCAGCCCTACTGCCTGCATACCTCCCCCTAGTCCCAAGCCCAACTTAGCCTCGCTGGGGGCCCCAAACCTGTGGAGGGAGGGGATCCTGAGTTTAACACCACTTGCAGTCCTGTTTCCCTTTGGGTTCACAGCCCTCACCCTGTCCCAAACCCCACATCCAATTTCTAAAGCCCCCAGCTCCCCATCCCAAGACCTCACCATTGTACATAGTTCAAGGATTTTTGCACTTTGCTTTATTGTAAATAGTTTGTGATTACACCAGTTCTTTTCAACGCATTTTTCCTTGGTTGTGTAAAATAGTTAGTTGTTCACCATGCTTGCATCCCTCTTTATTGGGAAGCGGTGGGGGGGGGGTGGGCTGAGGAGATGAAGGGAGTGGTCAAGGTGGTAACAGGGTAAAGCTTTGGGCCCAAGGCTCCTGCTGGGAGGGCTGTATGGAGGGTTATTGGGGACCATAGGAGAAACCCTCAGGGCCTTCCAGATATTCACCCCATCCTGATGAATATGTAACTGTGTCTGGTCAGGTTCAACATGGCTGTAACAGAATTCTTACTACCCCACTCCAAGTCCCATCCCTTAAGTCCTTTTGTGATCATTATGTGCAACACTACCTTGGCTATTGACCTGTGCATTGTTTTTGCTTCCATCTTCTCCCTAGTTCCTCACATCCAAGCCATGTTTAAATCTTACATTCTTTCTGCATATCATCTCTAAAATGCATTCTTTCCTGTCCATCCACACTGCTAAAACTCTCCTCCAAGCTCTCATCATTTCTCACCTCATTAACTATAATGTTCTTCTCTCTGGCTTAACAAGTAAAATCTTGTTCCACTCAGAGCAATCGAGATCGTTTTGTGTTCCTAGCTCATTGCTTTAACCATATCATCTCTCTCTTTGAATCTCTCCACTATCTCCCCTCTTTAGTTCCCTCATCAAATGTAAACTACTTGTTCTCATTTACAAGGCCTTTCAAAGCCTATTGCCACCCTATGATCTATCATTCGTTGCCAAGATGAAGGCTCCCCTCAGATATTAAGCCTATGACACCAACCTTCATTGTCAACTTGTTAAATTTTCAAACAAACGCTTCCATGCCTTCTCCCAGACTGCCCCTCACACTTGAGAAATGGTCCATAAATATCCACAAAGCTACCTCCTTACCCTCTTTTAATGCTCTCCTTGAAACTCTCCTTTTCCAGGGTCCCTTGACAGTAGCTAGGCCAATGGTGTACTGAGACCACTGCCTATCATACTACCACTATAGTCTCACTGATTCTTTGTACTCTCTCCTCCGTCTGCATCCATCTCTCGGGTCTTGTTTTATTCTTATAGGCTGTGTCTACACTAAGACAAAACTTCGAAATGACCGTGCTAATGGCCATTTTGAAGATTACTAACGAGGCACTGAATATTCAATTGAATATTCAGTGCCTCATTAGCATTAGGACATTTCTCGCCATGGTGCTTCGAAAGTGCTGCTTCCGACCGCTCACAGCTCGGTATGGCTACACGGGGGTCCTTTTTGAAATGACCCCACACATTTCAAAATCCCCTTATTCCTCTCAACTGAGGGGAATCAGGGGATTTTGAAATGTGTGGGGTCCTTTCGAAAAGGACCCCTGTAGCCACACCAAGCCACGTGCATTTGAAAACAGCACTTTCGAAGCACCGCGGCTGGAAGCGTCCTAATGCTAATGGGGTGCTGAATATTCAATTCAGTGCCTCATTAGTATTCTTCGATATGGCCTTTAACATGGCCATTTTGAAGTTTTGTCTTAGTGTAAACACAGACATACCCTATATTCTTATACCCTTATACCTACACTCTTTGTGTCAGGGACCGTCTTTTTGGTCTGGGCTTGCATAACATCTGACAGAATGGGGAACTTTTCTCTGATTAAAATTACTAAATACTATAGTAATACAAGTCATATTTCCAAATTGGCATGCACAGAAAATATGTGTATGACCACATTCTGTCCACTGAATACAGGTGTGATAAAGAGCATGTTTTTCAAAGTTATTTGAGAGGCAATGGAGAAAGATGTATAGAGAGGCGTATTGCAGAAGAATTTTTTCAGTTGTTTGGAATCATCAGCCAATTGCCTTCCTTGTTTGTTTCTTGAGATTGGGCCAAAAGCGCTGCAGGATCACATAGCATATATGTGATCTTTCTGTACAGTTGCCGGAGAATTGAATATGATTTGCCTTGTAGTGTAACAAAGCTCCAGCTCCCAGGAAACAGCAGTGCTCCATCATAAGCATGGCAAGGATTCCTTGAATTATGCATCAAACTGTCAGTGAGTCTCAGGCTGCAGTCATCATCGTCATCCAAAATACGGACCAACAAGGCAGCAATTAAAGGGCCCCATGCCAACCAATTCGGCTTACAATCTCTGTCGTTTTATGGAGGGTCCAAAAAAGTCTCTCAAAACTGACTGATTTCAACTCATTTTTGGTACTGAATTAGGAAAAGTGGTGAATTTATGAGCACTTGGCTCCACACAGAGGAGAGGAGGTCATATTGCCATGCTACCACCTTAGGTTCCAAACCTGCTCAGAAGCTCCGCTGACAGAGGTTGCAGTGAGGATGTGTTCAATCAGCGTATCCTCCTGCTTGCGATGTGCCTAGAGCTGTATACTCAGGATTGGATTTTGGTTGCATGTCAGCTCCCCACTGAAAAAGCGGAGAACCTCACCAGGTACCCAGTCTAGTGGGCTGTCTGTTGATTCATAGATTTATAGATTTTAAGACCCAAAAAGAGAAGCATTAGGTCTGACCTCCTATATACCACAGACTGTTACATTTTGCTCAGTTATCCCCATATTAAACCAAATAACATGTTTGATTAAAGCAGATGTACAGATGTGTTCTGCAAAAGCATAGCTTGGTATTAGCACTTCAGAGGCCTCATTCAGTTTCTGTGCTAACACAGTGAATCTGGACCTTCTTTCTATTGCTATTTGCTGTGCACTGTTAAGCCTATTAGCAATATAGTTGGGCAAAAAAGTATAAGATGGTTACAGCCCTTGAATGCCTCATTCATATTTCACTTATGTGTGAATGTAACTGTACTAGCTCAATTTTTATATTTACTAGTATCTAGTACTGTCTACTTACCATCACTTCCCCCACAGAACATATCACTATTCTTATTATGAAAGATAGTGCCAGAGTAAAGCAACTGCAACTCTATCTCCTTCCACTGCACTTAAGCTCATCTATTTCCATCTTGTGTGAGAACTAGTTAGTATAGTGGGAAATACATTTTGAGAGGACTAAAATCTTATATCTTTAACTGACCTCCTACTCTCAAGATGTAGTCTTCTGGATGGAAATCCAAGAAAGATATTAGGCTTGTGCCCTCAGATTCCTCTTTCCTTCTACCCTTTGTCATACAAATTCTGAAAGCTCATTTAAGACGGATTTCATCTTCTTCTACATTTAAACAATTGATGATATCTAATGGTCCTTAAATATCAATATCAAGTTCTTTTGAGGATTACTGTAGCCAGATTTGGAGGTGAAGATCCAGGGGATAAATCAAAATAAACAGATAAAAAGTGAAGGAACAGTCATGTTTCCAAATATGGGGCACCCAGTATAAATGCTTTTATGACATATCTGGGCCCACTTTATTGCCATTTGATCTCTGGACTAGAATTAAACTTATGGATTTTAATATCTGACTTGCATCTCTTCACAGGGCAAAAAGACCCTTTATTATCTTTTCTGTACTTTTTACTGATTTTTCTCCTCAATGAACCATATTTTTTAATATTGTCACAGATTTCTCGGTGACATACAAGGTGGTGCATTTTGATGCTCAACAGCAAGTTGCATCAGATACAATATTCGATGTCCCATGACATGACCAATGAAATTTGATGAACTATGTCACAACCCAAAACATTGCTCTGAAAATATCTGTTTCTCTGAAAGTCATTTTTTCCAAAAAAAGAAAAAAACAAAAATTATAGGTGGGGAATTTGTCCTATTCATCAGTATATTTGAGTTGCATATTTGCAATCTGCTTATTCTAAGTCCAAAATATCCACAAATTTTAAAGGTCTGAGTGAGAAATGTATGAAAAAATCACTTTGGCAAGTGCATTCTTGAATTTTAAGGAGGCCAAATGAGTGTCCCTTATATTCCTAATTGGTAGATTATAGAAGTTTCTGCATAGTATGAAAAACCCTAAAATGTAACTGAGGGAGCAAATACGAATTCCCCCAAACCTTCCACACAACAGAATAAATTGATTACTGTAAGATACAGGACTGGAATTGTTGCAGATTTGACAACTAGTGCCCAGATGATAAATCTGGTTCATTCTAGAATGGACAGGACTGAGGGAACAATCTATATTGACTAATAAAGATCCCAACCTCTGTGGAAACCACATGTCTGAATTTACGAGACCAGCTGGCTTAGATACATACACCCAAAGAAAGAGACAAATTATACCAACATGAGAACACATTTATAGTATGATGGGTTGAACTGGATTAAAAGTTATCCTGGTTTAAGAGGTTTATACTTCACAGGGAAACCAGAGGGACAGGACCGTGTGCCTAGCAGTTGCTCCTGAGAGTGGAAAGAATACACAGAACAATGACAGAATATATGGTCACATCTATGCTAAACAGGTTTCTGGAAATTGCAAATGGCTTCCCATTTTCATACTCATGTGGCTAATTAGCATAGCTGTGTGAGATTTCACTCTCAGCAGAGAAGTCTGTCGGCAGGAAAAAGGCTGTGTTGACATGCCTCTGCCGGCTAGATGCCCGTCTGTCACCAGTGTCTTATTCCTGAATTTGCAGTTTCCAGAAACCTGCTTAGCATAGCTCTGTTAGCAACAGAGCTGACAACTCGGGCCATATAGACATGGCCTGTGACTTTAGTTTTATGATATTCTTAGTCCAACTCCTTATAATTCCTACAGCTTGTTCCAACCCCTCTTGCTCTTGAAAGACCAGTCACATTTTTGAAGTTATATTTTTATCCTTAAAAGTTCATTGTAATCCCAAAGCACTGAAGACATTGCAGCATACATATATATACTCTCCCCACCTATCATTCTGTATCAAAATATTCAGATTTCGAATAGGCCCATGACGTAAACTCTCCAGAACCAAGTTTTCAAAATTTCAGCTTCCTGTTTTCTCCCATGCTGTTCTTAATACTTGAGAGAAGCTTCTTGTAAATAGCAAAGCCTTTTCATTATCCTCCTTCAAATCCCTCCTTAACACTCCTTTTCTGTGTTGCCTTGGGAAACTTGACAGTCATTAGGCTGCTGGTGTGCTAAGATACCAGCCCTTTTATTCAATCCTCTATTGTGTTGTTATTCCCCTGTGGTTTTCCTGTCATATGTCTTGATTCTTTTGTTGTCTCTCACCTTATACTTACGATATGTCGACATTACCAAGTTTTGTTGACAAAACTTACATTCACACCCAAAAGCTGACAAAACTTGCTCCCGCAGTTCATATACCAATCCATTACTGGGGACACCTTCATTGTAAGAACATAATGGTCACACTGGGTCAGACCAAAGGTCTATCTAGCCCAGTATCCTGTCTTCTGTCAATGGCCCATTCCAGATGCCCCAGAGGGAATGAATAGAACAAGAAGACATTGAGTGATTCATCTCCTGTCATCCATTTCCAGCCTCTGACAAACAGAGGCTAGGGACACCCTTCCTACCCATCCTGGCTAATAGCCATTGATGGACCTAACCTCCATGAATTTATCCAGCTCTATTTTGAACCCTGTTAAAGACCTGTTCTTTGTAACATCCTCTGGTAATGGGTTGTGCAGGCCTACCCTGGACTTCATGAAGAAAAACTTCTTTTTGTTAATTTTAAACCTGCTACCCATTAATTTCATTTGCTGACCCCTAGCTCTTATGTTGTGACTCAAATTACTTTTCCTTACTCACTTTTTCCATACTTGTCCCGATTTTATAGACCTCTATTATATCCCCCCTTAGTCTCCTCTTTTCCAAGCTTAAAAAGTCCTAGTCTCTTTAATCTTTCTTCATGTGGCACCCTTCCAAACCGCCTAATCATTTTTGTTTATTTTTCTTTGACAGTGTGAGCAATGCACTATGGGTATGTATCCCACAATGCTGTGTTGTAGGAAGGCAGAGCTGATCCCTGTGTATCTTGGGATTCCTTCTGAGGTCTCCCATAGCCTCCTCAGCGGCTGGGAATGGCATCATGAGTCACTCCGTGAACTCAGTGCTGAGGAATGTCAAAACAGCACAGCAGCTTGTCCCCCTGCCCTGCACATGTGTTCCTAGTGTGGGGCAGAAGATGAACATTTCAACTATTTGTTCTTTGTTCCCCAAATAAAGCAGCTCACTCAGCTGTCAGATGCTTCACAGAGCTTTGAAAGGTGAGGGGCACATGTCTGCAGGGCAGCAGAGATGGAAACATTGAGCAGAGTGATCAGGGCAGGCATTGTGGGATACTGGTGGAGGCCAGTTGTGTTGACAAAACAAACAGCAGAGTCCACACTGGCTCTTTGTCAACAATAAAGGGAGGGAAAAGAGAAAAATCTCTCTTATGGGTGGAAATATTATGTTGCCGAAACTGAATGTTTCTCATGGCAAAAGTCACACTGCAGTATGAACACTCTCACTGTTTTCTCTCCAAAACGCAGTTTTTGGTGACAAAACCCCTTAGATCGGGTTCCCAAGCTTTTTGGCATCACAGCCTCCTTTTGATTTTTGAGAAACCCTCACGCCCCTCACCTACCTGTTCTTTACCATCATCCAACCCCCCTTTAACAAAGAATTCAATTTGTAATTTAAAATAAACACAAAAACTTGATATAAAAATATGTAAAATTAAAAATAAGCACAAATAGTTTTTCTTGGCCCCTTGCGGGTGTCTGGTGCAGCCCCAGCTGGCCAGCTGCCTGAGCCCTGTATCATCCGCCAGAGCTGCCCACACCAGCCACCCACGCAAGCCATGGGCCAGACACCCAACACTCGGGTTCCCAGGACCAGCCACCCACCCACCAGCCCAAGCCACCCGAGTCCTGTGCTGCTGGGGCCAGCTGCCCAAGCCCCATGAGCTGTGAGCTGCTTGCCTGAGCCTATCTCCTCCCCCAAAGCCAGGCACCACCAGCCTCCTGCTCTCACCCCATCCCCATCCCTCTCCCCTAAGCAAGGCACCCCCAGTTCCCATCTAACCCCATCCTCCTCCTCATCCACTTTCTCCCCCAACCACACTCACTCACCTTTGCAGGAAGCAGCTAGCTATATGTGGAACTTTGCTGGCTGCCTGCTTTTCACAGGGGCTGAGAGCCGGAAGCAAAGGCTGCCTCTTTCTTGTGGTAGGAGAGTGACAGAGTGAGGGACTGGGTCACCTCATGCCTCCCCCCCGGAATTTCTCCATGTCCACCCAATGGGGCCATGCCCCCCCTGTTGTCAGATGCTACCAGCGTGGTGCTCTGCTTTCTCCAATGTTGGTATCACTCTGCTGCGTGCGTGTGTTCCCTCTGTGTGCTGCCCCAGCTCTGCAGATAGCTGACACAGCAGACCCGAAGAGAACCCCCAAAGACCACAGAGTCTTGTAAGATGAGAAGGCACGTCGGACAGGTTTATTGCCCTATTGGACACAATAGTAGTTCCCTGTAGACTTAGTCTAAGTCAGGGCATACTACAAATATGCACCCACGATCAATGGACTCGGCTCAGTCAGTGGCAGGACTTTCCACTGCCCCCTCAGCTGGACCCAGACCACACCCTAGGAGTACATCCTTATATACAGGTACAAACAATTTACACATCACTTCTGACCTATTGAGGTACAACCCCTCTACATAGTCAGGTGCCGCCTCTCACCTTGTACATGCTGGTTCAAACAAAACAACTCTATCCATCATATTACCCTTTTGCCCCTGTCATTGGGATGGGTCGGCCTGTTCTTTCTTATCTGTGGAACGTTCCAGGGTAGGGTGTTCTGGTACCATGTTCCTACTTCAATATGCTAGGTAGATATGTTTATGAAGCATCAACCATCTTCTTGCCAACTTCTGTGAGCCATGCATTCCTTTAGCTCACAGCTGAACTTTGCCTTCTGTTAGCAAAGTCTTGACCATTACTTTGGTTCAGGCCCAAGGCCTCATACTGGGCCTGTAGTTACTACGCCCCTGTTTGGGAAGATCCCATTGAGCTTTAGACTGTTAGCTCAATGGGATCTTCATCTGTAATTGGGCTACTTCATGCTATGAGAATGCAAATTAACAATAATAATAAATAACCACTAACAACAAAACCTGGAGCATTCAGTTTAAGTGTAGATCCATACATTGGGAGCTATCAATAAATCCCAATGCAGGACATGATTTTGTGATTCAGGCACAAGAATGGAAATCCAGAAACACAGCTTCTTTTCCTGCCTCTGTCTCAGGTTCCCTGTGTGCCCATGGATAAATCACATAACTTGTCTGTTCCACAGTTTCCTCAACTGTATTGTCCACCTCCAAAGGTCATGAATCAGACCACCGCCAAAATCCTCAGATTGGCCCAAAAATCATAACATTGTTAAATCTGGTTGTATTTTTATATGTTTTTTAGTTGGTGAGACAATCCTTCCCCACATCTTCTGCTGACCTATAAACAGGTCTAGGGATTCTTTCTCTCTCTGCCCTTTCCCAGGCTTGTTCTTGCAGAGATTGAGAGGGAAGGAGGAAGAACAGGAAGAAGACAGAGCATTCTTCCTTGGAGGAGTGAGGAAGGGAAAGAATAGGCCCTGAGCTTGTTCTGTTCCCTGCACTCCTCTCTCTCCAGCTCTAGCATATCCTAAAACCGCTCTCATCTCCTCAGGGGAGTAGGGGAAAGCAGAAGCAATTTTGATTGGCTGCTCTTTTTCAGGAGGCAGGAAACTGGAAAGACATCCAATTAGCATGCGTTTGCTTCTTGTCAAAATTTGAACATCACATGCATGACAGGATTCAGCAGAGCTGCATTACTTGTGGCCTAATCTGAGAGCTGGCAGCACTGCATCTGTAAAACAGAAAATAAAACATATGTGTCCATGTGCTCTGTGAAACATTAACACAAATTTCACATTAATATTTGTGAAATGTTGTTAGACCTTTGGTGAATGGCTTTATAGAAATGCAGAGTGTTATTATTGATATGTTAACAGGGGATATTGAGAAAGGAACCTCAAAACATCTTGATAAGCATGCAAGTGCATGGTTTAAATGGCCTTTTTCATCTCAGTTTTTACCATGTTAATCTTTTACTTTTCATATCAACTCTGAGTGTCTCAGGAACTGCTCAGGGGACTCCTGCAATTTTCCAAGACCACCATTTCACCAACAAAAATGAGGTTTTTATTTAGTTACAAGATATTTGGGAAAGACAATATTGTACTGAGTAGAATTTAACAGACACAAACTGTCCAATGGATGGAGTGCTTGAAGAGGAAAGTCAAACACATATAGACATTATCAAAGCTGCTGTTCGGCCCAATGCAAACTTTAAGAGTAGTTCCTCAGTATTTTAGTATAAATTGATTCATATCACTAAATTATTGCAAGAAATCATCCACTCTCAGAAACCGGCATATATCACTGTTGTTTCAGAAGCTGGTCATCATGAAACCAGCACTTATTTTATTTTTAAAATCTGTTCTGTTCTGTGAATGTCTCACAATCACAATTATTGCTACAAATGGGCCTCAGTTTAAAATTTGAAAATATAGTCACTTTAATACAGCTGCTTATTTGTTCTTAGATAGTTGGAACCAGATCTTTCATTGAGGTAAATCAGTAAAATTCCATCAGCAGCGCTAATCAACAATGCCAGAAGTCCTTTGTTCTTAGTCTCTGGATTTCCAGGCAACCAGACGGCTCAATATCCGATGCAGGCATTTTCACAATAATCATGGCATTACACAGCAGCTCCCAATGAACTCAATAAATTGATGATGGAGCTTAATTTTATTATTGCCACCTTTGCACTCCAGTCATAGGCCAACGCTGTTGAAAATCTTGTCCAATATCAATATTTGGAATCTTGCCTGGGGTCTGAGAGCCTCATTAATGTTTGGGGTGAGAATTTTGGAAGCTTCTAAAGTGATTTGGTAGCACAAACCCTATTGACAGTCAAAATTACACTTTGGAAATTCCCAGCCTTCCTATTTTAATATAGCATAATATGAGCACTTTAGTTATCAGAGTCATATGTTTCAACATGTGAAACAAGAATATGTGGACAGATAAAATTATCTAAATGACAGTGTTACTAGCTACATGATTCCTAATATTAATACACACACATATAACAGAAGTGAACTAAAGATGAAGCAGAATCCACTTTTAAGCTTTTTTAGATGTGGTACATTTGCATGTATGTAAATATTCTGTTGAATGACAGTTACAATGGTTATTATTTTATGGGTGAAAAATTGAACTTAAATAAATCATACAAAAATCAACTATGCTTAACTTGTAATATAGCTTCTATGTAATTTCTTACCCAGAGTAACATTAAATATTTTATGCCTTTAACATCAATCTACTTTTTAATGCCTAGAAAATTTTAATATATCTAATTATATTAATTTTTATTGGAAAAATGGTTGAAATGAAGGAGGCATTTTAATAATGCTCTGCATATTATGTTCAGAATTGTAAATGTGAAATTTGAAATCTATTTTTATTCATTCATATGCTGTTGTGCTTCTGTTTTTGTAGTCATTTTCAATATTAAACATTTACTTAGGGTTTTAATTGTAAGTATAATTTTATGCTCACATTAATAATGTGCACACTATGTAATGTGATTTCCACAATTTTTGAAAACTGGATTTGTTCATGTTTCTGTTATGAGGTATATTTTTGCCACAGAATCTCTATATAGGTTGTCAGTTTGTGTGTGGTCTCACAGGTAATTCTCTTTAAATGACATCTGTTCACATTAACAGGAGTTTCCACCTTACATTAAGAGAAGTATTATCCTCTCATTGCAACCAATGTATGCTTTGGGGTCTGATTCTGATCCTTTGGTCATTGTGAAATTATCTAATTTGCCTCTTCAAAATTGTTTTCTAACCAGAGAATATTTTATAGTAAAAAGTCTCTGAGGGCACTTAGCCACACACCTTGAATAAGTAAAGGTGCGGAGTTGTCCTACTCCAGGAAAAGCAACTGGGATATTTAGCCTTTCATCTAAAATTTGGATTAAAGATTAGATGAGCCCTTGGTACAAGATTCCAATTTAAATTTATATGGGATTGGTTATGGTTATAAAATAACCTTGGAACATTATGTATGAAGGTTAAACCTGCAGCAGAAGTTCCTAGGCACCTTCTTAGTTAAGTAGACTTCTTTCAGGAGCCCTGGGTAGTGCCTGCCAGGGGAGGAACTGTGTGCTATTTAAAAGCATGCAGTATAATTCTTAACTTTGTTCTGCCACACCTTGACTCATTCTCTCCTTATCTCATACAGCAATGATGCGCTAGTAGCATTTACACTTAGTTTATGTAAGAACTAAGACTGGTTTGCTCATGGATGCAAAGGAGTTGGCAAATTTTGTTGTACCCATTTTTCTCCCCTTAAACACCAACAAAGAACATGCCACATTGTGGCTAGCTGGGAACAGTTCATTGAAAGTCTCAGATTTACCTACCTCTGTGCACAAATTCCAATTATAAGAGCTGATATTGTTTTATCGTTTCATACCATTTTATAGTGCTTTCTGAGGTATTTATGTATATTCAGAGGTGTTATTCCATTTCAGCTGCTCCAGTTTTCCAGTTATTTTTTGCGCTACTGTGATTTTGCATTTACTGCCATTACAAAGGAAGGTAAAAAGACAGTAAACTGTATTGCCTATTTGTTTCTTCATAGACTGATCACGACATTTGCTACCTTCTAAATAAGCTTCTACCAAAGCCCCAGAAATCCTGTCAGAAATATACTGTCACAGTTTATTGGCTAATCAGCAAAGAATTGAAATCTTGATTGGCTTTTTTTGTTGGTTGATTGAAACGGTGAGATAGGAAGTACTGGACAGATTAATTAATTTGTGCTGGGGAACCCAAACTTAATCTAAAGGATGCTGTCAGTTTGATTGATGGCTGTGTAAGAGAAGAAGTGTTTTTAGAAAGAGCCCATGAATCATCACTTTTGTGGCACACTGATACTAGTCTTGTCTGTTTAACTAGTTCAATGCTGGTTGTTGAAATCAAATACTAACATCTCCTGATATTTAGATAAATACTAATAGCTGATGGCATGTTTATGAAGACAGCTTTAATTAACCAACTGAACATAGAAAGTCTGAGCAGAGTAGCCGTGTTAGTCTGTAACTTCAAAAACAGCAAGCAGCCCTGCGGCATCTTGGAGATTAACAAATATATTAGTTTATGAGCTTTTGTGGGTCATTTTGTCTTTGCTAATTAACTGGATGGAGAGGTACCAACAACCCCTTCCTCATGGCTTCATGTTTTACCATTACAATTAAAAAGTGTCCATTGAAATTAATGGGAATACTACATATGTATTAACCTACAATATTATGCGCATGAAGTCAGACGAGTGTTTTTTATTTTTATGTTCCAGTCAGTCACAGCCAATATTTGGAAATAAAGGTGTGGTACACAAAAGCAAGGGCTGGAGAATGGTCTTTATTTTCTCATCCCAATTGTCTGATGTAGACCAGAATTTATATTCTTGTCACATGGCAGGCAGGCAGGCAGGCAGACAGAATTGCCTGGCCCCTAAGGAAGGTGGGGTTGGGGGAACAGGCTCTGAGCTTCTAGAAGGGGCAGGGCCTTGGGTAGAAGGGGTGGGGCTGGAGCCCTCAGAACCACCCGAAATATGCCACGCCTCTCCTCTTGCCCCCAAGCAGCCCTTAGCACCACCTGGAGTGCATTGTCTGGGGCTCTGGCAGCAATTTAAAGGGCCCATGACTCCAGTCACTGTCTAATGGGACAATAAAACTTTTTCAACAGCTGGGCCCCAGGACTGTTATCCATTTTGCCTTCTACGCAGTGTTGGTGAGCCTGTCAGTACTGACTCCAGATACTACTGTTGTAATATGTTTTTACAGTCAGTTCATACTACAAACCATAAGTCTGGGACTTTAAGGGTATGTGAACAGTAGGCATTAATGCTGTGTCATACAGAGGTTTCCATTGCACATAACAGCTGACAAAAATAAACTAAGCAGGTAATAGAGATTTCTCAAATGTTTGTTCTATAAATACCCACATTTTCTCAAATGTGACAAGAAATAATATGAAGAGTTGCAAATGTGTCCATGGAGCAAGTAGTATATAGCCTTCCCTCAAAGGCACAGCCTTTTTTTATTTTTTTAAAGAAGAGACTATTAAAAAACACTACAAAATCATTTCTTTATCCAAAAGCTCTGAAGCAGTTATTAAACCAGCTGTTTTCAAAAGTACACAAATCTGCTAAGTTGCAGTTGGGTAACTGTTAAATGTTAAAGCAGTGAATGATCAGCATGTGGCAGATGGCCTGGGAATGGGTTAGAAATGGCAATGTTAATACCACCAGACTGAGATGTTCATTTGTGCTGTGGTATGTGCAGGCTGGGTGAATAATGAAGGTTCTGTAATAATTGTGTAAATCCCAACATTATTAAATCAATTCAGCTGGGGTTTCTTAATATACGTGAAGCACTTGATGTACTTTGAGAAACACCTCCTCTTTTGCTAAAGCTGTTCTCATTAACTCATACTGCTTTATTTGCTGTGACCTCAGTGGTCCTGTTTAGTAATGAGTGGAATAAAAATTAGAAATCTACTTTCAATCTCAATATTAGGAAGAGGGAAAATGGTAAGAAAAGTGTAAATACATAAGTATTGTATCACAGTGGTCCTGCAGAGTTTTTCAGTTTGTAATATAGACTTCCCTTGTAGGGTTTTATAATTAAAGCTTTCACTACTAAAATTGGCATAAGAGGAACAAAACTGATGCCTCCTATAGCTTTTGCTCCATCAGCATTTCACAACTTACACCACTGACGTAGCGCTTAAAGGAAATATAGGTTCCTATAGAAGTGACGAATAGATCAGTAATGTAATGTGTATAGGCTTAAAAGAAACTAACAAAAACATGGGAGCATAAGAATGGACAAGCTCTATCAGACCAATGATCCATCTACCTCATGACCTGTTTTCCAACCAGTGATCAGAGCATGATGCTTCAGAGAAAAAGAACAAAACAGAGCATTTTATCAAGAGATCCATCCTTTGTCATCAAGTCCCAGCCTCTAGCAGTCAGAGGGTTAGGAACACACAGAGCACAGGGTCTCAAAGACTATATGATGACTCAAATAAAGATCATCAGCCATGCTTTCAAATAAAATGCAGTAAATCAATACATGCGTTCCCTACATTCTGTGACTATATTCCTTATCTGAATTCAGAAGTCTTTGTAATAGTTTATTTCAAACCACAGCACAACAAGCAGATTCTCAGGAGAGGAGCACACCTGGATGTGCTTAGGTGTTGGAGCATTTAAAAATTTAGCTCGCATACAGATGTTTGCCCTGCAGAATGTCTCTCCCATTTATCCCACACTTTGCATTTGCACAAGTGGGGATGGAAGGTTTATATTCCACTATCAACTATCAATATCTTGGGTCATATTCTACTCTAGTTTTGTCAGATGGACTCTGATTGACATTTATCCCAAGAAGAAACATGGTCCTATGGCTCAATATGAGACATCATATAGATGCATAGGAGACAAGACAGCCTGAAACGTGAACACTGCAAAGTCTTACCTATTAATACCACTGTGCTAGAAGAAAAAAGTAATAGTAAATGCGAAACCCTCATAATGAGACACTAATTCTACTGTACTAATTGTAGTGCTACAGCACACATTAAGGTCCTAACATAAATAAGAAATTTGAAATATTTATTAGTAGTTCTGTTTAAAATATTAAATGCAGAAAAACACATTCTAGAGAAGTCTCATGTTCTATTTATCTGATAATTAACACTATCAACTGAATCTATCTTGCTACTATTCTTAGAAGAGAGACAATTCCCTAAGTAGCAGTAAATTTCTCTGCTATCTTGCTGGCAAAACAACTACAGGAAAGAGAGAAACTAAATGTGACCTTGCTCCCTATCTTCTTTATGTACAGCCTGTTCCAAAGCCCACTGACACCAAAGGGATTCTTTCCATTGACTTCAGTGGGTTTTAACTAGGCTCTGCTGATAAAAAAGAAAAAGTATTTCTGCTAGTTATGTGCTATGGCAAAAAAAAAAAAAAACAAATAAAAAACAAATACAAAAAAAAGGTTATGCTTCAGATTCTGAAGGGAAAAAGTGGGAAAAAGCAGTAAAGAAGTAAAGTAAAAGAGTCCACAGGAAGTTCAGGGATACGGACCCCATGGCCCATGCTCCACACCCAGTCCATGGATTGCCTGGATCCAGGCCTCCGAGGTTTGGGGCTCCTGCCACCAGGCATTTGTTCCCACTGTGGCCTGGGTGGTGTGTTACCCTGAGCCTCTCTGGTTGGCATCAGGCAAGCTGGGGCCAGACCCAGCCCATAGGCTCTGGCGTGGCAGGGAAACATAAGGCTAAGAGATGAAATCACCCTTTTAGTGAATTGTGCCCTCCAGAATGATTTACGTAACCACGTGAATTATGACCCTCCCCCACCCCAGTCTCCTCCTGCACCCTTCCTCCCATCCAGACCCCATACCCCAAGCCAGCTTCCTGGAAGCCCACATACACACTGAACTCTTCATTTTGTCCCCATCCCAGAGCCTAGGCGGTGGGGGGCCATAAAATCTAATAGACTTGCCCTCAGTCTCCAGGCTCTGGGATGGATACCTGAGATAAATGAAATGGGGTTTTTTTTCTGTTTTTCAGGCAGCACATCATTTAGGATTTTTGTGTGTGTGTGTGTCACTTGTGTGGTCCCCTGACTGATTTTGATGCAGGTTAGTGGCCCCAAACCAGAAAAGGTTCCCTACACCAGATGTAGCTAAATTAATTGAGTGAAATTTTCCCCTCAGCTGTGTCAATGAAAGACCATTGATATTGAGTATAGAGATCATTAGGGGTCTCACACGCGTAAATAAGGGCAGAACTTGGCCTTCAGCCTCTAAACTAATCAGGACTGCAGAAATCTACAGAATGCACAAACTGGGCCAAATTCTACAGGACAATGCAGATATTTGATGCTACACTAATGGTCTAATTGGGCTCTAAAGTTAGTTTAACTGGCCTAGGAAGTAACAGACATGTTTAAGAATGAGCGTCTACTGCACTGGCATGAAACCATAAATGAGGCTTTAATGTTGCTTCCTTTCCATGCCCCACCTGTTGGTATTGCAAAGAAAAGCAAACTTGGTAAATGGAAAGGCAGTGAGCCCAGAACATTGCAATGCCAGGCCAGTCTTTGGCTGTGTTTTCAGTTCCTCTAGAAAAACTGCACATAATTTTGTATCACTCATGCTACTCCAAAATGATATAGTAGGCTGGCTCTGCAGACAGAAGCAGCAGGATTAAGGGAGTGCAAATCTGAGATTTAAGATTTCCCTCATGACCTGTGGTCTATGCAGTTTGGCTGTATTGTTGCAGCTCATCGTGTCTTATATGTAAATAACTGATGCTTCTTTGAAATGCACTTATTTTCTCCTGTCTATTCATAAAATAACTATATGTATACAGAGGCTCAAAAGAATTTCACCTGCTCTCACAAACTAGTTATTTAGCTGTACAGATTTAATTTCTTCTGTCTCATTTAATTTGAAAACAAACTGACTAATGTGCAGTGAACTATTTTTAAAAGACTATTTAGTGTTTGTGAAAGAAACTAGCCCTGTAGACTAATTTTTTTAAGCTGTCCTCTGTGCAAGACCCACTTATCCTCCTCCTGCAAATGGCTCCAGACCCCAGGCTGGGTGCTGAAGTACCAAGAAGTACTGAAAAGCTAAATCCTTCAGGAAGTCCTGCCTTAAGAAATATGAGCAACAGTCCTTTCTGATTTGTTTTCCTGGCACTCTCCACATAAACCCAGAAGTTGTATCTGGTAGTTATCAGAGCAAGTAGAGATCACCAGTGAGTTTTCAGCTCTAGAATCTGCCTCGCCTCTCTTTCCTGAGTCTCACCTTGATCTCAGACTCCTGGCTCCCAAATTATGCTCTCTTCCTGACAGTGATCCTTGGTTTACCATCCTCGTCTTGAGATCATTAATGATCTGGGAAACACGCAAGCCAAACCCAACCATAATTTGTGCCTATGTTCTCAGCTTAGTAATGGGCTCTAAAAACTGAGACCTGGATTGGCCTCAGATTGATCTCTGACCTTTGTCAAGTTCAGACTTGCCGGGAGAAAGGTCAGGGGTCCTTAACTCCAAAGAATAATCATTTGAATTAACTGATTATATACAATAGAATAGAACTATAAAAATATATTGAATAAGGTCTCTTTTTAAAACTTGTGACTAACTGTCAATTACGATCAGACTGCAGCCAGAGAACAAACTGGATCTATCTGTTGAGCCACTCTGCCAACAGAGAGTGGCCAGACTGCCCAGCCGTTCTCTTGACAAAATGGCCACCCAGAGAGAACTCAATCAGACCAGGTCACATGGCCAGCAATCCCTTCCATGATCCCTGGCAAGACATGCTTTTAATGACCCCTTCCCTGCCCCCAGACACTGGTTCTCTTCCTGTACTGAGATATGCCTACCTCCACAAGGGACAGCACAGCTGGTAGAGCAGGGCTACAGTGTTTTCTGGGAGACACCGCCATTTTCAGTGAGCCATGGTGCCAGAGCAGCCTACAGGCACAGAAGCTCCCTGGTGTTGAGGCGGTACTGGCTTGCCCTGGCAGTGAGGTGGTGCTGGCCTCAGACCGTTCAGGTACAGCTGTAAGGAAGACAAGGACAGGGGAATGGTGAGTCATTCACACAACACAGACTCTAAGACCCTGCCCCCACCACCATAAGCAGCAACCAACATGCCCTCCCCACACCATCTCCAAGCCAAGGGATGGGAAAGTCCCAGGAGTAAAGCTATGTGTGGTCTGCATAATGGGCTCTGATGCATGGGAACTCCATGGTGCCTGCAGGACTGCGCTGACCTCTGCATTCCCTCTCCCTGGGGAATTAGATAATGGCCAAGAGGTGGTGTACCAGCCAGGTGGCCAAAGATGCATTTAACATGCATCCAGGCCCAGCTGAGGTTGGCATTAAAGTGTTCTTGGCTTGGGTCCAGCTGGCCAGAATAAGGCTTCATGAGCCATGACATGAGTGGGTAGGCCATGTCCCCCACATGCATATCCCTGGCCACCAGCTCATGGTGGGGGATGAACACGCCCATCTCCATCCTCCAGTACAGCCTCAAGTTGTGGAACACCTGTGTGCCTGGCCCAACCATCCAACATAAATGTAGTTGAACTGTTCACAGTGGTCAACCAGGGCCTACAGCACCATAGAGAAGTATCCCTTTTGGTTTATATACCTGTTCACACTATGTTCTGGGGCAAGGATAGAGATGTAGGTCTCATCAATAGCCCTGATGCAATTCAGGAACCCCAGGGCAGTGAATCTGGCCATGACTGCATCCACATCTCCCACATGGATTGCCCTCCACAGCAGGATGATGTTTATGGCTGTCATGACCTGCAGAGGGCGCAGACCAACCCTACACATCAGGGACTGAGGGATGGAGCCCCTGGGCCCCATGGGGGTCCCCTGCACCCTTCTATTCACTTCCTTAGAGATTTCCAGGAGCCTACCCCCCATGAGCTCCCACCCACCTCAGTAGCAGGTCTGTGCGAGGGTGGAAGGGATTTGGTTCCAGTCTTTAGAAATTTCAAATGAATTAAAAGTGTTGGTTGTTCTTTAGCTACCATTTTTATGACCTGATCTAAAACAGATCTTTACTGGATTAGGTGTACATTTTCCCACACAGAAGCTACATCGGTTCATTCACACCATATCCTATGCTGTTTGCTACTGTCTATTAACATATCTAGCAATGTAATGGGTACTTCACTTTCTGGAATATTTAAATTGGGACTATATTTTTCAAAAATTTCTGCTAAACTATGGCCTCAATGCAGAAGTTACTTCATGAGGTTCTACAGCCTGAATTGTGTGATAAATCAGACTAGATGATGGGTCAAGACCCCTCCCTGCACTACATTTTCACTCTTCTATAAAAGTCCCATTTTGTAGTAAAATCTATTAATCTTCTGAGATATTTTCTCTGTATTCAGTTATTGTTTCAATCAAGTGTCCTGATGTGTGAAGCTCACAGCTCAGTTTCCAATACAGAGACCTATAACACTATTTTTAGGGAAGGGTGCATCACGTGTAACACTCCAGTCTTCTAATATAGTAACTGATAATGAAATAAGTACATGTATTTGTAAGAAAATCATTTTTTCCTTTTTTATATTCCTTCACTATTCTTGCATGGATCCTGTCTTGGGGATTTGTTGATATTTATTTTGTCAGTTTGTTCCCATCCTCTAATGGCGAATGAGATGGACTCATCTTTATTTCCCAGAAAGACAAAGTATAGGGTAGATATCTTGTAAACCATCTCTCTAATGCAAATGCATTTAACTTCTTCACAATGATTTTATCTTTTTTAATTGCCCTTGTTTTGTTTATGGTCTGGAAGTCCATCTTTTTAATCCTTGCTGTTTAACCTTGGTAAAATTTCTTTTTTTTTTTTTTGAATCCCAATCTCCTTCCTGTTTTTCCACTCACCCATCCCTAAGAGAGGAAATTTGCCATTTAGCAGCTGCAGTTATTTAATTCCTGAACTTCATGTTTTGAGACAAGCCTTTATCCAGATTCCTTTTTTCTAGCAATGAAATTGCCACAGCTCTCAGAATAATGGTGACCTCCTGAAATGTGTCCCCTTATTGCCTGCTAGCTATTTCTGGGTGAAAATCAGCCTTTCAAAGAGGTGCAATACAAAGTCTAAGCACTACTTGTGCTTCTCATTTGTCCTTAAAATGTGGACATGTGCTATCTCTTTGCACAAGAATTAAAGATATCTTCTGTAATTCAAACTACCCCTCTCCTTACATCCATTTAATTCTTGGACCGTTGTGTGATGTAAGATTCAGTTGCCAAATGACAAGATTTTGGCTGTCTCAGCTTTTTGTGACCATCTTGAAACATGTTAAAAGAGGCTATTTTTCTGCATTGCACTTTCAGGGGAAAAAAAAAGAGGGGGCTCTAAAAGGTGTTGAAGTTCTGACAGTGAAAATAACTATTCACTTCTGCACATGCAGGCCTTACATATCTGTCAGTTAGTGGTGGCTTGACACCAACATCACATAAGTCACCAAAAGCTTTCACACACTACCAACCCAGACAAGACTTAAATTCATAACCAGTAGATGAAAGGTTGTGAGATTAATTTTAATAACAGATCTCACTGCATGTTTTTCATGGGAAAAGGACAAACGTTTAAACTGCCATAAATATGGTGTATTTTTCCCCAAAGACTAAAGCTGCAAACCACAATGGCAACATTAAACATTAATGGAGGGAATTAGTAAAATAATATGGTGAATTAATCAAAATATATCTCAGAGTAATACATCAATGTCGTAACCATAAGAATTCACTGTTATGAAAATATTCAAGACACTTCTAAAATGGGGGAACCAATAACTGTGTGTGTGTGTGTGTGTGTGTGTGTGTGTGTAGTCAAAATTAGGATATAGTTCCTTAAGGCTGCAACTATGCAACTAAAAACAATACTAACTTAATATAACTGCATTTAATTACATATCTTTTCAGTACGCATTAAAATTAAACAGTGCTTCCTTTGTGTTTCTACTCCTCTGCATAGCATGTGGGTCCAGATGGCTCTCAAAGACTGTAATTTCTGGGAATTTTAAACAACACATTCTTATTCTGTAATAGAAGGCATTTGATCCTTCATTTGATGTTGGTTCCCAGAAAATCCCCACCTTTAAAAATTCATGAGAGGATTTGAGTAGTAATCTAAACAGCTGGTCATTTTCCTGCTCAGTTCACTTAAATCTAGCCAAAAAGGGGGCGGGGGTTACACAAGGTCAGGTCCTAATAAAGACAACAGAGTGTGAAATTTCATTTGTAGAACTTCTTAAAATGTCAGGATTCTCAGATAATGTGGTGGTGCATGAAATGACGACAGTGGTAATTATATTAGCTGGTCTGTTGACAGCAAAAATTTTCAGTTACCTGTAGGCATTAATTTGCTTCATCCAGTTAAAAATACATTACTTATTGGGGACTGGATATCTCAAGGGACTGTTAAGGTGATATGCAGCTTTTTTCCTTTAGCTGACTGGTTTTAACCTGACCCTGATTGGCTATTATCTATCCAGTGGTCTATATGAAATATATGGATGGTCTCATTCCAGGTCAGAAGGATTAACTGCGAATATCACAAAAAATGAATTGCACCATTGTTGGCAGTTGGAGGAAAGAAACCAAGAATGACCAGACACAGAAGCTACGTCTACACGTGAAGCCTACATCGAAGTAGCTTATTTCGATGTAGCGACATCGAAATAGGCTATTTCGATGAATAACGTCTACATGTCCTCCAGGGCTGGCAACGTCGACGTTCAACATCGACGTTGCGCAGCC
This sequence comes from Carettochelys insculpta, assembly GCF_033958435.1. NCBI lineage: Eukaryota > Metazoa > Chordata > Testudines > Carettochelyidae > Carettochelys > Carettochelys insculpta. The sequence continues at coordinate 228,805,030 of NC_134138.1, forward strand.
AACGTTGCGCAGCACCACATCGAAATAGGCGCTGCGAGGGAACGTCTACATGCCAAAGTAGCACACATCGAAATAAGGGTGCCAGGCACAGCTGCAGACAGGGTCACAGGGCGGACTCAACAGCAAGCCGCTCCCTTAAAGGGCCCCTCCCAGACACACTTGCACTAAACAACACAAGATCCACAGAGCCGACAACTGGTTGCAGACCCTGTGCATGCAGCATGGATCCCCAGCTGCAGCAGCAGCAGCCAGAAGCCCTGGGCTAAGGGCTGCTGCACACGATGACCATAGAGCCCCGCAGGGGCTGGAGAGAGAGCGTCTCTCAACCCCTCAGCTGATGGCCACCATGGCGGACCCCGCTATTTCGATGTTGTGGGACACGGATCGTCTACACGTGCCCTACTTCGACGTTCAACTTCAAAGTAGGGCGCTATTCCCATCCCCTCATGGGGTTAGCGGCTTCAACGTCTCGCCACCTAATGTTGATGTTAACATCGAAATAGCGCCCAACATGTGTAGCCGTGACGGGCGCTATTTCGAAGTTAGTGCCGCTACTTCGAAGTAGCGTGCACGTGTAGACACAGCTAGAGAGTGTCTTTAGAAGTAGTCCAGCCCAGGACTGAAAGATATTAGGGGGAAGCTTGCATTGCCACTACCTATGCTGCCCCAGCCTTGGGAGAGGTAAAAAGAGGACTTAATCTCTAAGGAGCTACAGTTATTTAATGACTGCATAAAATACCTGAAAATATGCTGCTACTTTATGGCCTGTATGTACTGTAGTGACACAACTTGATGGCATATACATGTATGCCTGATATGTTATCAGAAATTATGGGCCAAATCCTGAAGCTGTTAGTCCGCTATTACTGTTAATTACCAAGATTTCGTTGAGGCATTGAGTGAACAGGATTTCCTCTTGAGGAAGAACTTTCTAAAGAGTAAGATTCTCAGGTTTTGGACCTATATGCTTAACTGTGAAGGCAGAAGTGATTTAAAACAGCTTTACAATTTTTGTTTAAAAAGAATTGTTAAGATGTGTAAAGTGTTAACTCATATTAACTTTCTGTCTAATAAACACAATGCCAGTTTAAAGTCAGTTTCTACGTACTCAGCCTCACAGTCTGAAATGTGTCCTGTGCATTTTAATGGTTTCCCTTTTGCTACAGAAAACAAAGGTATAAGGCAACTAAAATATTTGAATAACAATATGTAAATATTCCTTTCATCCTCTGTTGTTTATTGTATTTCTGTACTTCTTCTCTAACTAGCCATTCTCTTCAAATTTGCTTAGATTTAATGTCTTGCTCGTCCTAAATTTTCTTTCAGTATTTTTATAATATACCATTTGTTTAAAGATTCCCCAGGAGAGTTTTATCTGCATGTGTTTCCTTCTCCCTCATTTCATTTTTGCTTCTTTGTTTTCACTCCATTCTTTTCTCCTCCCTATTCTGTTGACTAGAATTTTCTTGTGTCTTTGAAACCTGGAAACTATAAGATCTTTGGCAGATGCTGTGCCAATATTCAGAAAACAAAAGACAAGGGGAAAAGAAAAAGATCATGATTTGATTTAACAGTGATTACCATAAACATACATGTGGTACTGCATACTCAAAATCTAATTACCAAAATGAATGGCAGGAGCAAATTTCTTGATAGTTTGGGCTAAATTTATCAAGGGAATTCACATGAAAGAACATCATTTGTCAAAGCATCTTCTTTGTCCTATCTTCCAAGGGACTCTGGCGGGAAATATTTAAAAAGTAAACAGGAGTGGATTATCCACTTTCCTTGGTATCATTTCACTGCACCTTTCCTTCAGCAAACAGAATGGGCTATTGTCTGTCTTCACAGTGATCCTCCAGTGAAAGATGGAAGTGCTGATAGAGCAGAGACAATTTAATTTGCCAGAAAGAATATTTCCTTGAGAAAACTGAAAACTCCTTTTTGAAGGGAATGTGGGTTCCATGGTCCTACACTATTTGGAACAAGTGGCCGAGCTGGTTATTTGAATTGAATGAGTGGATATACAAGAAAAAATAAACCATCTTTTTAATGTTAAGATGATAAAGAGTTAAATTCACAGAGTTTAAAAGAACTCAGGATTTTTAAAATCAGATAGATGTCATATTTTCTGACTGCTGCTTGATGGATTTGATACAAAGGAGCTTATATCTAGCATGGATCATCAAGGACTTTTTAATCTACTATATAATTTGTTTGACTGTCTGTCCATCTGTCTGTCTGTAAGTCTGTTAGTTCAAGAACTTATACTGAATGGTAAGAGCTAGGACCACCAAATTTATATGCACCTTCCTCTTATCATACCTTTAAGCAAGCTAAGGGTTTGATTGTCCGACGACAATGGGATATGTCTGGAATTTGATTTTTTCTCATAAAATGGAAAGGTAGGGGTTTGGTAAAAGGTACAATTATACTTCAGAATGACCACAGTGAGGCAGAAAGTGGCCAGAGGTGAGGACCAGGACAGCTATAACCCCCATTGGACCACCGAGGGGGAGAAAGGGACAGCAATCTATTATATATTTCAGAGGGTTTGTCCATGTGTCTTTCTGTTCCCCTACCGAGGTATATACACCCCTTCCTCAGCTGTACCTGCTGCATCTGCAGTGGTCATGGGCAGGTGTTTCTCACTTGGCTCCAAGCTGCTGCAGTGAAAGAGAGGACTGGTGTTGTCCTCTCCCCAGGGCAGCCCGCATACTGAACCCTGCATCCCCAGCTCCACCCCAGGGCAATTATTTAAATGAAGAAACACAAAATTTATGAGAGTTAAAGAGCCAGGCAATGCCAGGTAAATCTTATAGTTTCATTCAAATATAATAGTGGCTTATGGGTAAATAACAGAATAAATTTCATTTACTAGAATGAGGTAGAAAATTTTATTGAAGTAACACAAACTCTCACATCGGCTTTCAAAAGTGACTAGTGATTTTGAGGAGTTGGGCCTCCTACACTGGAACAGCTTCTCAGAGGGTTGGTGATCAATATTGTTTGCAAATCAGGGCATTTTTGTGTGTCTCAAGCTAAGCACCAAGAATCAAAAGTCGGTTCTGAAATCTTACACTTTATGCCTTTGTCATCTTAAAATATGCTTAATGGAATATGATGGCCTTGCCCTGTCTAAAAGGTGTGTCCATGACTGACCTTAACAAACATGTCTTAAAGCTATTACAGTGTTACAGGCCCGTTGTCTCATACTAGCAGTTCATTTAAGTTCTATTCAAGATGCAATATGTAAAGAGTTAACTGATACATTTTAATAAAATCAAGCAACAACTGAAGTAACACATTTTGCTCAGAACATGAAGGAGAGATGCTTATGTAGGTGATAAAGGATGAAATAAATTAGGGCAAGTCACTTTTCATTAAGGAACTGCTAAGCAAAGCAATGTATTCAAATACTTGCTTTGTTAATAAGCAGGCAGTTCTGCCCCGCCCCCCCATTCCCTCCATCATTGTTAAAGTATAAAAAGGTTTTGTTGATCACTTTTCTTGGAAAACAGTCTCTTTTTGAACCTGAAAGAACATGATGTGGCATATCATATCCACGTGCCTCTGTCATGCAGTATAAGGTTACCTCCTATAATGTGATGATGCTGGGTGATGTGCCAAGACACAGAAAAGGGTAACATAAAGCTTCAGAAGAAGACTCTTAAGATAAGGATGTTGTCTTTGTGGACACTCACTTAAGAGAAACATTTCTATACCTTAAAGCAATTTGATCCACTTTCATCTCCCAAATGCAGCAACTGCTTTGCTTAATTTCAGCTACTTAAGATGCTGAATGAACTTTGTTCTTCTTTGTAAACTGTTCACATGGAGTGGCTCCCTCAAAATGTAACAAGGTCTCCAACACATAAGCTAGCCAGAAAAATTTCTCTACCAAGCTGTGTTTGGGCCAAATGCATTTCACACTCAGAGCTCAGTAACATTGAAAGAGCTTGAGCTACCAATTTTCCCATACTATTTTGTTTTAGAAGTTTAGTTTATCCAGCGTCAGAAAAGTTATTCCTCATCCTTATACTCAGAAAACCAAGAAAGGATTAGATTTATTCCCAGATCAAAATAAGGTGTACAGTGTTCACCACCACAAAGACAGCTAGAGATACAGAGGGATGTGCATTTTCCAGAATATTTCTTCATCTTCTGCTTCACACGACAGAGCCCATGTGGGTGCCGAGTGACTAAGCCTGCCTTTAAAATGAGCTTAAACAAGGAAGATTTTTCCTGCTTTGTGGGCAGATGGCATGCTTATTACAGAAATTCTCAAGTGGCTCCTCTGCTAATTTGGATGTATGGCAACGGAGAGTGAGTTACAGTCAAAGACTGGACTCTTGATCTCTTTGTGTAGAGAAGTTATATACCAATCTCTTTACCTCTTACATGCAGAGATTTATAAAGGGAAATTTTCTGTAGTACAGGGAGTTTTCCATTATGATGAACTAGTAGTTTAAATGAAGTAATGACACACCATTAGACTAAACATTATGAGATCGATTCAGTAATCACTCATCTCTGGCACATTTACTGTAAAATTCGTTGGAACTACCCTGCAGTTCCCAGGATCCATTACCAAATCCCTGGAAGGGGAAAAAATAATTTAAAGGCTAAATCCATTCTCAGGTAAGTAGTGGCCGCCCAATACTGAATCCTCAATAATTTGATAAGCTCTTGGTAATGACGAATATACCAATTGAAGGTGATGAATTGCAACTGCTTTAGACAAGTGAATCTACCCTCTGTGGAGATGATTGCAGGCTTTGAGGAATTGCATTACTCAGTTGCTTAGTCACAACTTGATCTTTTAAAGCTCAAGTAAATCTTTTCTGCTGTCTTCAGAGAAGGAGACGGAAAATGGAGCAGTAGAAAATAAACACTTGGGCTCCACTTTATCTGAACAGCTATCCTTGATGAATTAATTTATCTGGAATTACCCATTAAAGACTCAACCCTACAAGCTACTGAGCACTCTGTCTCTGATCCAGCATGAGTTTAGATTTGCATTTATGCATTGTTTGGGACTTGTTAGATCAGAGCCAGATGGGTCAGCACTTTTCAGGATCAAGCCCTAAAATATCTCACCTCTGAAATTAGTTCCTTTACATTTTTCTCTAAAAGCTTAAAAAAATGCAATTTATACTTTGTGTTCAGTGTAACTGAGTGACTAACACAATGCAAGTATGTATTTAACAAATTCCAATCTCTTTTCCACTCATAGCATGGTGCCCACAAGCAGATGGTGACTTCTTCTAAGGTTCCCATTATTTGAATTTAGTCAGCAATATGATGGGGTGCAGTCAGAGAAGACCCCTTGGGAATATTCTCTGGTATGTTGATGATTCCACTGACTCCTGCCTTCATGCTCTCTGGGGCTCCCTACCACCTTATCCTGCTTGCCCAGGTGATTTGGCCTCCCTCAGCCAAGGCAGAATAGGGACTACACCTCCCTAGCAGAGCAATGCAGATCCTGATTTATTTCAGCTCTAGGAGGATGTAGTTCCAAGGTACAGTACCCACGAAACCAATCCCCAAAAGGGATCAAAACCCCAAACACATCCACCTGTCTGTGCAAAGCTTTGCACAGACAGGGCTAATCGGTTGAGCCCCCTTTAACAATGAAAGGGACATATGCACAGTGGAGCCCCCATATAATAATTACATTGGGCTTGATCATAAACAAAAGAGTTGTATGAAGCACATACAATAAACTCTTTCATATTTAGCATTCTGTATCATAAATCTCAAATAACCAGCATTTTAACCATAACTATATTTTAGTTACATTTTCCATAAGTACAGTATAGCAAAAATAAATACAATAAATACAGCAAATAAAGTATAAGTTTACAGGGTACTAAACTAGTGTTGTTAGTAAACAAAGTACATATTTGTTTGCTTCTTAATATCTAATCTGGTTTTTCTTTCGCATTACTCATTGCTAGGTATGCCTCTCTATTATCCAGAATATTTGAATATCTGGCAAAGTCCCAGTCCTGGGGCTGCCAGCTATGAAAGAGTTTACTGTATGGTAGGATTTAAGTGGTTATGCCTGAAAACACACAGATTAAAGTAGTTACCAAATGGAACTACCTGTGCATTTTCTTTTCATTTTAAATTCCCCTAAGAGATTTCCAGCAGTCAGATTTTTACCTTAAAGAGCTGTTTTCATATCAGCTAAATCTTCATACCAGATCTGTTCTTTTATTCTGATTTGTGTCTAAGCCTTTCATAGTTCTTTGTTTCCTCTTTGGATGTGTCAGGCAAATTCCAAAGCAGGCTGAAGATAAAGAACTGGTATCTTCCTAGTGATTATATAGACATTTCACAGTGCAGAAGATCTTTTTTCTATAACACACCCCCACAACCTCTCATGGAAAAACACTAGATCAAAATGGTTATCAATACCAGGCCATATAGTCACATGTCTTCCTGGCATGAACCATTTTCTAGACATACAGGACAAACAGGGCTGTGTATAAGTCATTAAGTTGATCATCATTGGAGTTGGAACAAGAGTAATGGCTATCATTAGAACACTGAAAACTATAAGCAGATTTAGATTTTATATTTCTAAGTTCACATATAAGAATGATACATGCACCAAAATAGAATATATATAGATCCAGCAGATTGTACCATTAAAATCGATAGGTTACAGGAGGTATCCTGTCCAACACAACTTTGAGTTACACATATTTGTATTCATAAACCAACTTTGCTAAAGCATGGAGGAGGGGGATGTCACAACAATTACATGCATTTTTTAAACAAAAACTCTGTTGGTGGTTAAACATTTGCTATAAATATTCAATACTCATTGCACAAAACTGGAGCTATCGCTTAGTTGTGACTAGTGGTTAGATGAGTCACATGTTATTGTTTCTATTCTCTGACTGGTTGAGTGTAACTCATAACCAGGACGATGGTGTAAAGATGCGACTGCAGCTTTGGATTTTTCAGAATGAGAGAGCAGGATTGAGAAATTTTAAAATAAATTAAAATAATTTCAGGGCTATCTAGTCTTTCCTTAAAGCATTATTACTGGGAAAATTAGGCTCCTCTAATATCTAGAATCAGGGGCAGACTTGATTTTTTTTTTCTCATCAAATTCTCCCCAAGTAGTTGGGTGTATGTTTATAGTCCTAGTTGCAAAGTTGGCTAGCAGCAAATTACTCCATTTTGGGGGCTTCTGGGGAACAGGGAGGGCATTATGGTTAATAACTGCACAGGTCTGTTTTTGTGATATTCATGGAGCATGGAAGCTATATGTTGCCCTGTACTATGGACTGTGTCTCTGACAAAACATAGTCCATAGTAACTGCAGGTCTATCCATGAGGGTCTAGCGCTAAAGTGGGAAATAATTGCTGATGGAGAGGGCACTCCATGAATTTGGTGAGTGGTTGAGGGCTGCACTTTTCCATTATATTAATGGTGGTGGTGCAGGGTCTAGGATGGAGGTTGCATATACAAAGGAGTTCAGATTATTTGCTTGAGGTTCAGGAGAGGACAAGGGTTTTGGGAGAGAGTTTGGGTAATGGGTGGAATTATGGCCTGGGGCAGTGTTGTAGGAGTTTGGATAGTTACCTAGGGCAGGAGGAGATTGTGAGCTGGGGCAGAGGCTTGGGGTGCAGGATCTGGTAGGTCATATGGGTGAAAGAGCAGGGTTGCAGAGGGTTTGCTTTACATGGGGCAGGAGGGAAGGGCTGGGGTGCCAGAGATAGGCTCTGACCAGCAGAGGCTTACCTAGGCAGCTTCTGCTCATCAGCCCAGTAGGTCCCTCAGGCAGACTCTCCGCCTGCTGTATTCCAGCATGCTGCTCAGGGTTGTGTGCTTCTCTGAGCACTAATGCGGGGCAGGGGGGCGTGAAGGCAGAGGTTTCTTGCATTACCCCCACCCCCAACACAATCTTGCCGCTCCCATGGGCTAGTTTCCTACCCATGGGAGCTCCTTGTCCTGCAAACAGGCAGTTCTCATGCTGTGAGATCAAACTGGTAGCACAGGCAGCATGCAAAGCGTCTCCCCTCTCACCCACCCTGGCTCACGACGGTGCTCAGAGAAACACATGGCCCCCACAGCCAGCATGCTCTGAGTGGCACGCAGGGGAGGGGCAGTCAGGGTACCAGACTGAGCCTCCCACTGAGCCAAAGACTGGATGTGGTGGCTTCGCAGGCTGAATCTGGCCTGCAGGTCTTAGTTTTCCTGCCCTTGGTTGAGAGACAAAGCATGTAGTCAGATCCTTGTCTGACTTGTTTTGTCTCTGTGTTTAGGCTAAGGAGTTTTACGAACCCCATCCCATTGCTGTTTAACGCCCTAATACTGCATGATACTTAAGTATGTGCTTAATTTATGGAAATGTAACTTCAGTAGGATTTTCTCATCCAAATACAGATGAGTGCAGTCTTGAAATGAAACTGTCTGTAAGTATAAATCAACCACTTTAATGTCTTTGGAAAGTTAAAATAAAATAAGTGTAAGTGTGGACAAAGCAACTTAAAATTCACATTCAAATGATAAATTGGCTAGGGTATAAAGAATACAATATTTAGAAAAAGAGTACACCACCAGACAGTTGAGATATGAACATTTATGTCAGCAAAGATCTAGTTCATAGTCAGTGATTCTGTCTTGAGTCTTCTAAAAGTTACAAGCTACAAAAAACATAACAAATGCTGATTGGACATGATTCTCATAAGAACTACATATACCCCATGGGATCTGGAAGGAATCTGCTCAATTGCTGTTGCCATGATACCAGCCTGTACCCATTTTCACAAGCCTTTAACTATCTTTTAAGTAAATGAAAAGTCACTCTAGGGATATTTTCAGATGAATTTCTATCCAGTTCTATCTGGGATCGCAATTCTAGCCAGTGAAGGTAATGTCTGTCTCACTGTATCCTTCTCAAGGTATTGAAATAATATGAAAAAGACACAGTTATAAACTTTCTAGACAAGCCAGAAAGAGAGAGAGAGAGAGAGAGAGAGAGGATTCAGATTCAAGTGGGTAAGAAACAGAGAATTTGAAATGTAAAATGGATGAGCTGGAGGCAAAACAATAAACTTTTTTGTAGGTTTAGGAACAGTGATTCATATGTGGCCAGATTCTTGATCAAAATGTGGCCTAAGCTTTTTATCATTGAATCAATTACTCTAATGGGAATGGCTATAAAATGATCTGCTGGGCCTAAAAGAAAGTAAATTTTCTCTTTTAAAGTTAAATTCTGAGGCAGCTCCTGATGCTCCTATGAAAGTCAGCCTTGAAACGTCTTCCTTTCTGTGTCATGATTAAACATATTTTCTTCTGCCTGTGGAATATCAGAGCACTGCTGCTCATCTAGGCGACAGTCAGCCTGAGAAAGCTGCATGTCTGGCCTTGATATTCTGTATAGATTTCATTTTCCTTCCTGCGTTGGCAAATGGTTGACAATCATCTAATTTCTCTCTACACTCAACTACTAAAGTGCCACAATGTTAGACTTTCTGTAATTTGTAATTTTTGTAATTTTGTAATTCTCAATACACTCATAACCCCTTAAGGCTTTCCGAATCAGATACCTCCAAACAGAGATAACCAAAATCATCCTTCTGTGACCCTTGCTCCAAATAACAAAAGTTTTGCCAGCAGGAAAAGCTAAACAGGCTCTTGATTACAATGCTGTTTGGGAGAAATCACAAAGTGGTTGCCATTGTCAATGTTAATTTTGTGCGTATATTTTTTATTCTCAAACCTCTAGAACAAAATGAAGTCAGTAGGGCATGCCATTTCTGATTAGATTTTGATCTGCAAGTGGGAAAATCTGGCTGCAGAGCAGCTGACCCACCTACTTATTGCACCATTTGATACATCAGATAAAAAGGCTGCCCACAGCTTCAGCATGACACATAATGGTGGTAATTATACATTCAGTTATACATAGGCTCATAAGGATAAGAATTTAATAAATGTGAAAGCCGTCAAGGTGATAAATCAAGAAACTTGCACAAAGCTAGATTTTCTCTTTGATCTGCAAATACAAAATCAAAATGAGAACATTAGGAAGCATGGCTTTCAAGTAAATTGCTTCTCTGATAGCAGGCCTGTATGTAGACTTAGCAGGGAAAAAGGTAAATTAAGTACCAAGGCAAATGCTCTCTCCTTGAATATTTATATGGCTTATTTTACCATCTTTCTGACACTACTGGTGTTATGGAATCAGACAAATGCTGAATGCTGTAATGGTTGCCCTTTAAAATAGAGGTCACATAATCTAAAACACCGCTGCTAAAGGATGCCAACAATATAGCAAAATTCAGTTCTACTGAAGAATGCTTGTAGAGATCATCTGTCCCCTTGGTAGCAACCTTACTTTCTTAAAGTAAGTATCCATTTATGCTTTTGCATGGGCCTCACCTGCAATGAGCAGGTTCAGCAGCCATGTGGAAGTTACCTTTTTGATTGTCATGGGTTTTAAAATATGCCAGTGGAAATTGTGCCTTTGAAGTTACTGCATTCCAGTGAAACTTGTAGAACGTGGACCTATATCTATCTCATAGAACTGGAAGAGACTTTCAGAGGTCATCAAGTCCAGTCCCCTTCCCTCACAGCAGGTCCCAATCACCATCTTTAGCAGATTTTTTTTCTTTTTTTAATCAATTTGCCCAGATCCCTAAATAGTCCCCTCAAAGATTGAGCACACAACCCTGGATTTAGCAGGCCTATGCTCAATGAGCTGTCCCTCCCGCCCAGTGTGTAACCTGTGTTTTCCATTAGAGTTGCAAAATGTACTCTCCTCCCCCCTGTGTTAGGCCCACTCCATGGACAGGTACAGATAGGAGGACCTGTTGGTTTGTACCTGGAAGCAGCAATAACCAAGTAATTTGAGTTCACAGGGACTGCAACAATGCTCTGCTCTTGCACAAGCTGTTAAATATGAAGGGAAGTGGGTGAGAATCCTTATACTACACATACAACTCATTAGAAGAATATGATCAAACGTCTGAAGTAAAAGGCTGAGTAGTGTATATATGAGTCAAATCTGCTTGTTGTAACAAGTTCACATATGGTGAGATTTGTGTCTAAGAATAGTGGAATAGTAGAGAACCATTTCAAAGCATTGCAGTATACACATTATGGCTACGTCTACACGTGAAGCCAACATCGAAATAGCTTATTTCGATGTAGCAACATCGAAATAGGCTATTTTGATGAATAACATCTACACGTCCTCCAGGGCTGGCAACGTCGATGTTCAACTTCGACGTTGTGCGGCGCCACATCGAAATAGGCGCTGCGAGGGTACGTCTACACGCCAAAGTAGCACACATCGAAATAAGGGTGCCAGGCACAGCTGCAGACAGGGTCACAGGGCGGACTCAACAGCAAGCCGCTCCCTTAAAGGGCCCCTCCCAGACACACTTGCACTAAACAACACAAGATACACAGAGCCTACAACTGGTTGCAGACCCTGTGCCTGCAGCATGGATACCCAGCTGCCGCAGCAGCAGCCAGAAGCCCTGGGCTAAGGGCTGCTGCCCACGGTGACCATAGAGCCCCGCAGGGGCTGGAGAGAGAGCATCTCTTAACCCCCCAGCTGATGGCCGCCATGGAGGACCCGGCAATTTCGACGTTGCGGGACGCGGATCGTCTACACGGTCCCTACTTCGACGTTGAACGTCGAAGTAGGGCGCTATTCCGATCCCCTCATGAGGTTAGCGACTTCGATGTCTCGCCGCCTAACGTCGAAGATAACTTCAAAATAGCGCCCGACGCGTGTAGCCGCGACGGGCGCTATTTCGAAGTTAGTGCCGCTACTTCGAAGTAGCGTGCACGTGTAGACACAGCTTATAGCTCCAGTTGGAGTGAATCTCCATCTATAGCAAAGATGTTCTGTGGAAAATAAACGAGGATCCTATGTCAAGAACAAATTGATATTGTTCTTAATGCAAATGGCTACTGAACCGTGGCTGGCCATGAACAAATTCAGTCTGGAAAATACAAGACAAATCCTAGACATCATGGGATGAAGTTCTAGAACAGCCTCCCAAAAAGAGAAGTGGAGTAAACAATTTAATTAGCTTTTAGAGAAAATGGGACAAAGTAATGAATGCAACTGAGTGTCATGGTTGTTAGTGACGGTAGGGGACAAACTCACAGTACTGTGGCTCATGTCCAGTTTATGTCATATGTTCCTGAAGATCATGCTACAGGGTTTCAGCCAGCCACTGACTGTGATCAGGAAGGGATTTTTAACCCAATGTATTCTGAGAGGAGTTTTTTAACTCCTTCTACTGAAGCATCAGAGATCAGAAGTCGGACAGGATTGGCCAGAACTCTGAAGTTGTACCAAACATTCCCCATTTCTGGTGCTTGGTTGGTTGATTATTGTTCATTTGCTAAAAGCCTAACTCAGCGGTGGCCAACACGTGGCCTGTGGGCCAGAATCTGGCACATAAAGCCTTTTCATCTGGCCCACAAAGCCAGCAGTGGTGCGATTATATCCAAGCTGGCAACGTAAGTGTGGGGCATGGGATTATCAACCTGTGGCTCTGGAGCCACATGTGGCTCTTTCAGGAGATATTTGCGGCTCTAGGCAATACCGCTGCTTACTCCTTCTTGGGCTCCATGCCATGTTAAGATGAAATAATGGAACTAAATTTAATTGGTTTAAGAGCTGGCAGGCCAGAGGGAGGGGTCCTGCTGTAAAAACCAAATAAATTGAGTCCCATAATTTCAGTACAGCAGGACAGTGAGCCGCCTGCACTACAGGTGAGGAAAGGAAGTAGGAGAGCTGGGGGTGAAGCCATGCAGCTGCTCTGAGGAGGAGGCAGCAGTGGCCACCACAAAGCAGCAGTGGGGTGGAGAGAGCAGTGTGGTGAGAGGGGGAGCAGTACCAGCACACGGAGCTTGTCTTCTGAGGTAGGTTAATCCTGGGTTTGGGGCTGAGAAGGGGTAAATCTGGGAATGGGGGTGGGTTTGGGGCTGAGAGGGGTTAAGCCTAGGGGTGGGGCATGGATTTGGGGCTATTTTGTGTTTGGCCAATGGAACATGTAAAAACATGTCATGTGCCCACCCCCAATGAATAAAGCTTGGCCATCCCTCATCTAACTGATCACCAAATGTGGGGTGAGGAACGAGATTTACCCAATATCAGGTTAACAGTGACTCAGGGGCTATGTCCACATTACAAAAATAACTTTGAAGTTGCTTACTTCAAAGTACAACTTCGAAGCAACAGACTTTGAAGTTGAGCATCAACACACACCCTACTTCAAAATTAACTTCAAAGTTAGTTCCTAGTGTAGACACACCTAGGGAGTTTTTCATCTTTATCTGCAACACAGGGCTGCAGGTAACTTGCCAGGATTATCTTGGTATACCTCACATAGACATTTACATGCATCCAGCTCTGGTGGATTTCAATACCTCCTGTTCTTTGCCGGTGACACATAATAATCTAGTCATCTTTGGGCTGCAATACTTCAGTCTAATTTTGGTTATTGAGTTTTATTTGTTGTTGCTGAGAAGTGTTGGGAGGTCAGACTAAATTATCTAGTGGTCCCTTTTCGTCTAAACCTCTATGATTCTATGTCTGTGTCAATGCTGATCTATAAATTCAACTGGAAGTAAGAAATTCTAATAAAGAATAATATCTCCATTGTTCAAGATAGTACAGGGGACATATGTCCTTAACCCATGTTACATTCTGAGATCCTTATTTTTCATTTGTACTATAACTGATACAGAAAGAACACAGCAATGAAAAATAGCCATGAAATATGTGGTGTTAACGATATTAGTAATGCACATGCAGCTTCCAGAATACTGTAGATAAGGGCTGGAAATATCAAACAAGAGTAGAGATAAGGGGGAGAAGAAAACAAGTGTGATTCAAGAAATAAAGGACGACTATTTCTTATCATCTGAGAACATTTCTATGCAAAATGTATAAGATGAGGGTCCTCTAGCTGAAAAGTACATTTACAATACAAAGTTAAAAACCACCTAGCTGTATTACAATTCAAAACCAAAAAGACACCCTCCTCAAAAAAGTGAGATCTGTATCAAAGATGAGAAAATGACAATTAGATGTTAATTCATGTTCTTGCAAATAAAATTGAACCAGGAAATTACTGATTGTACCAAACCTGTGGGATCTGCTTTATTACACAATAGAAAAGCACTGAATATGTCAACATTCCAAGCTAAGTATCTAGTCAGAAGAAAATGGGTTTAAGAATGAGGAAGCAAATCCAGAATGAGAATTAAGCTGTGATTTTTTAAAAATGTCAGGAATGAACCCCCCAAGTACACTTGCATTATTTCTGCTTGTGGTCACACTACACCTGAATAAACAAGATAAAAAGTGTTGCTTAAGAACTCTGCCATTTGAGTGGGTGCATTAAAATAAAGCAAAGACTAGCATAATAGGCTTATGTTGTTAGCTCAGTGATGAAATATAGCAATCCAGTTGCTCAGATTGTGTGGACTGCATGCCGGTGTTGTGTCCATTCCTGGAAGGCAATTAATTACTCAATAATGCTGTTAAGGATATAAAATCTCTCTGTACCATGTTTAGATGTTACAGCGTAGCACAGGCTGCCATGAGCTTCATTACAATGCTTTTCATTAATGTGTCTTCTCCTATGGGTCATTCATCTCCTCTAGACAGACCCCCAACTTCCATCTCCTACAGCCTCCTATTCCACAATCACTGGACTGTTTGGCTATGGATACACTAGTATGTTTTTCCTGCAAAACCCCAGTTTTGTCAACAGAACTCATGGAGTGTGCACTAACAAAATGGCATCTCAACAAAACACAGCATTTTTGCTGGCTTTGAGGCATAATACTGCTGTCAACAGATTCTGTCAACAAAAAAAGCTGTGTAAATGCCCTGAGGGGGCCTCTGTCAACAGATAGGACATCCACAACAATGCGCAACCCTGTCTGCTGTGCTTCTGGGTGCCTGTTTTGTTGAGAGAGCAGCCAGGCAGCCCAGCTGCTGTATTGACAGAATGGATCTCTCTCCTGTTTTGCTTTTGTGCATGGCCGCACTTTCTCAACAGAAGTTTTGTCAGGAAATCTCCTCCAACAGTGACTTCTGTTGACAGAGTGCTGTAGTGTAACCATAGCCTTATTGTTCTCTGAGGACTGACTGCTCGGAGAATGCAGGCCTGCATTATTCATACGTTTAAGCTTTCCCTTCCCCAATTTTTGTGTATTTCATTGCTTCATAAAAACGGTGGGTTGATTAACATTTGCAATTATGTTTACCAATGAATAGAGAAAATTGCATTTTATAAGATACGATTTATTATGTGCCTAATACAGTTGTGGTACAAAACACTTGATAATTGTGCTTGCAGATAGCTTGCTGATTCCCTAAGGTGTCCAATTCCAGCCTTGATGCACCAGAGTATTATGTAATAATCACTCTCTTCACATGTTGAAGATGATGAATTGATTTGCTAATATAGCTCATGTGGGAAAATGCCATGATCTTCCCAAGTTTTAATCTAGTATTCATCTAGCTATGAAATGATAACTAGTAGAAAGCAAGTTTAATTTGTGGCATGACAGTTAGTTTTTTGAATGTTCACAAACTGACGTGCTCAACCCAAAGTGGCCCAGCTCAACCACGCAGAGATTCCAGCTGACATTCAGTCTGAAGAGAGCCCTCAACTAGCACTCAATTTTCATGCAAACTTTGGAACAGTGAATTGCTCTTTTATTCAAACATTCATTACTAAATATACAGGTGTAGAAACCTGGTGTGAAATCATACTTGTGGCAAAAATTACATCCTTTTCAGTGAAATTATCTGTTTCCAGACATAGATGCTAGTAAACATATGGGCTGCATCTACAATGGCAAGTTGCTTTGAAAGATTTTTTGAAAGAAGGGGGATCTTCTGAAAGATCCCACGAGCATCTACACACAAAGTCCATTTCTACACATGCCACTTTTTGGCATGTTAATAAACAACCCGAAATAGACTAATGAGGCATGGCTGCAAATTCCCCGTGCCTCATTAGCGTAAGGTCACAAGATTTGGAGTCTGGAAGATGCTCTTCCAGACTCCGAAACAATGTGTAGAAGCATGGCCCCCAAAAATTTTCAGGAAGAAGGCACCTCCGGAAGGAGGACTTCCTTCTGGAAGACCCCACCCCACCCCAGGACCTTGCTGCTACACGTTGTTTGGGAGTCTGGAAGAGCATAGGGAAGGCATAGGGAATTTGCATCTGTGCCTCATTAGCATATTTCCAGCCATTTATTATTGAAGTGTACTGATGTTTTAAATAACAATATCCTTAGATCTTTAATGATCAAATTGGTATGAAATCTGAATACATCTGTTTTAAACTTGAACTGCTAGTTAGCTTTCTTGTAACAATGCTCTCTGTAATGGACAGCTCAGAGATAACCAAAAGGCCTGTAAGGTTACCTAAGTCTCTCCACCAGCGGCCAGACACTGCTCCAGGTTTTACCCCCCCAACCTGTGTCGAATATCACGGGACCTGGTCCAATGAGGTTTTCAGGGTGCGTGAACGAGCTGCGCTGTTCCCAGGAAAGGATGACAGACCAAGGATCAACTTTGCCACAAAGATTTTATTAATCAAGAGCCAGGTTTCTCTTGTATTATGTTACTTTCCTTCCTATTTATGCTTGTTTATATTTTGTATTTTGGTTGTTGTAGAAATACAACTATTAATTCCCTTATTCCCTAAGCCTAGCACAGGATTTGATGTTAAAAAGACTAATAGCCTTTAATACACTGTGTTTCTGCAACAATCAATTCTATTCTAAACCCCCTTAACTTACTTTGGGTCCAATGGAATACACAACGAGGTGTTCTTCTTCGTATGCTGTAAGGGAAAATATATCAGAACTGTATATAGGTATTACTCTCTATCCATATGTATTTATATATATGTGTATATGTATATATGTGTATGTATATTATTTTATATGTATTATTTTATCTATATGCCAGGATGTTTATACTGGTAACGGGCTTCCAGTTATGTATATTGTTTATGCCTGATTGTTTATCCTGGTAACGGGCTTCCAGAATTATTTATGTGCCAGGATATTTATACTGGTAACGGGCTTCCAGTTCTATTTATATAGGATATTTTAGTCTAAAAGGACTACAATATAATAGATGAGACTATATTGTCTTCCCTTCACCTTAGCGTCCTATCGCCCAAATGAGTGGGTAGTTTGACTAAAAGGACTACAATACAATAAACTAAACTATATTGTATTCCCTTCACCTCGGCGCACCCGCGCTCTCCTTCCCTTTAAAGGGCTAGGTCGTTCTACCCCAGGTCCCAGCCACCTAGGGGAACAGATAATAATTTAATGTGCCCAAGTGAGATTGCCCTGCTGGCCAGGCAGGGGGCCTCTAAAAGCAGCCGCGGGTCTAACCCTCTGGTCCGACTACTACCTTAGGACTTAATGAACACAGCCTCCTGGAACCGCCTATGTCGCCTCCGAAAGGACCTTTACTGCATCGTCCCAGGCGTGTGTATATAATACCCTCGTCAGGGTCAAAAATAGGTACTGTCTCCTCAGACTAATTTAATAGGTACTTTTGCCTCCTCAGGCTCTTAATACCCTGCAGGGGTTTAAATATTGGGGTTTTCCCTTTACCGGGTTATCCCCTAAAGTATCTTTACATGTATATGTATTTATACGTAAAATCCCTGGTATCGGGGTTTCCCTTTACCGGGTTATTCCCTTAATGCTTCTACCTCAACTCAGGCGAGCTCTACCTGGAAGAGGGAGCAAACAGTTCTGAACACTAACAAAGACTATTGTCAATATTAAATCTATACTAATCTTCTGCTATGAATGCAAAATATAAAGGCTAGGTCTGTTATGACCGCCTCCTGTGCTTTACAAAGTGACTTAGGGAAACAGGGTTACAGAATCTAAGGCGCGCCTATTTTAAACAATGTTAGAATTCCTAGACCTGCCATAAAAATAACAGCAGCAAGGAATGACTACAAATAATGTTACTAATAACAATACAATGGACAAAATAAAGAATATTAAACCCAACTCCATAATAATTAATTAACTAACTAACAATTAAAGAACTAACTAACCTAATACACTATGAATATGTGGAGGCGTGATGTTAAAAATACCTAGCCCTCCTGCTCTGTCTATCCGGGCGCCGGGCCCGTAGGTCTCCTCTGGAGCTAGGAAAGGAAGCCCTCACGGTGCACTTTTTTGGCAGCCGCAGCAGGCAGACAGGAAAGGCAAGGAGAAAGAAGAGGTGGCCAGGGGAAAAGGCCAACGTGGTACACAAAAACCCCTGGCAGAAAAAGCGGCTGCAGTTCCGCCGCCGGCCAGCAAGCACTGGCGGCGTAAGCAGCGAGGCCACTTGCGCGGCTCACCAGGCAGGGCACCAGCCGGCGTGGTCTGCCCGGTGAGCCTGCCTCAGGTAAAGTTCTGAGGGCTTTGAATGATTTCAGTTCAGTCACTGGATCTCTTGACTGGAGCTCTTCAAAAAGGCTTCGCAGCTGGAGCTCTTCACAAAGAAGTTTCTGCGTCCCACGGCGGCTGGGGAGTGTCGATTGACACGGCGGTCCGCTTCAGCTCTCCGCGTCAAATCTTCAGCTACAAGCGCAGTCCAGCTCTGAACGCAGTCCTTTTGGGGTCTTCCGTCCGCTCCTCTTCTCTCGCTGTCCCCCGGCGGACTGAGGGAGCTGGGGCTGGGCTCCAGAATTTATACAGCCAGGGCGGACCTGGTTGAACACTCACAGGTGTCAGGTCCGCACCTGTGTTGCCCCAGCAACCAAGATGCACCTTCCATATACATATTCATGAGCATCCTATTTTGCCCTATCAGAACTCGGTATTTTAAACCTATGCTCATGAATAATCAATTAGCTCATGCATATGTATTACCAACGGGTAACCCTAACGGTTACTCCCTATACCTTGTAATGAACCTATGTCACCTAAGCACTTTAGCACTAATTTATGAAGTAAATCTTTTTATATTTTAGTTCTGTTTTAAAGCGGATTGATGGGGAAGACTGTCAATAAAATAAAAATGAAGCCTTTTAATTTAAAATGCTTAATTTCTCGAGGCTATCTGGTAAAGCGTAGTGGAAGGCACACACAAACCTCACAGCCCATGGCCAGGGACATGTTCTCTAGAAAGAGGAATTTACAACTTCTTGCAATCCCAGTTTTATCCAGTTTTTCACCAAAGACACTTAATTTAACCTTGTTACCGTCTATGTTGTAGGATGGACAGCCATGTAATTACTTAAGGGATTATATTCATATTACTGTAGTATCCTAAACATTTAACGGCTTTTATAGTTGATCAAATGATAAAGTAATGCTAAAGTGGAACTGCCAAGACCTCAAATGTGCTTCAAGGTCATAAGTATTAGTCCTGCTACAGGGCTAAAGAGACAACACACCATAAAGTAAAAAATGTGCCACAGCACATGCATGTCCTTACTAGAATATGAAAGTGCTATGTTGCTTCCCTTTATAATCTCTTAGGGCTTGTCTACACTACCACGCTCCATTGAAGGAAGGATGTTAATTAGGGTGTTGGCAGTTTACTAATGTAGTGCTGCGCTGCATACGGAGCACTCCATTAAGCAAATTCTCCCCTGCGGCAACTGCGAAGTTTTAAACTTCGAAGTACTGGCTTGCGTGTAGCCATGGCTCACCCGCCAGTACTTCAAAGTGCCAGGGCAACTTCAAAGTCCCTTTACTCCTCAAAATTTTGGATTCAAAGTTTACATAAGTAAACTCCAAACACCCTAATTACCATCCTTCCTTCAAAGGAGGGTGGTAGTGTAGACACAGCCTTAATGTTGGCACATTACAAGAGTGAACAGTACAGAATGAGAGAGGTCAGGGCATACTTGGACAGTGAAGGGGAGGTGTCAGAGAACTGAGGGAAGGATGGGGATGAAGGAGCTTGGGAGGCAGGGAAAAAAGGTATCTCAGGGTAGGTGGAGGTATTAAAGTTGCAGTGCTAGTAGAGTAGGGGAAGGAGGAGGAGCCAGAGGAGGATGGAGAGGTCGTGGTAGATTTTGTTCATTTTATCTTTGAAGATGCTGACTGGAGCTTGTGAAGAGAGGGAATATGGAACAATGGAGGGTGAGATTAAGTATGCAGATGAAAATTGCTAATATGCAATGAGGATGGTGGTCATGAATGCTGGCAAGAATGGAGCAATGGGTAGCAGGTTCCTGTGGAAAGTGAAGTTAGATCTTGACTAGGCATGACCCACAGAAGATGGTGCATCTCAGTTCAGTGCCAGCTCAGCATAAACACAGTTCAAAGGGTTGTTTGGTAGGCTGGTGGATACACACACAATTTATGGTTATGTAGATTCAGTTGGTCAAAAATAATGTCGTAAGAAATGTGCAGGCACACTTTTCAAGGGTTGGTTTATGACTAGGTTTGCTAGCTGCCTTCAGGTTGCAAGTGGACTTAATTCCAGTAGTCCAAGCTTATTCAAGAGTAGACAGTCTCTTTGCTCAGATTTTATAAAAAGGGAGAGGAGGAGAAGGCTCACATGGTGCTTAATGGATACATATTTTCTGTGTGCCTGTTCCCTTTTGAATGTTAGTTACACTGTGCATCCCTCTCAACCATAGCCCCCACCTTTGTATTTGGAACCAAATGATGTATGTTTGGCATTACAATAATTGCAAGTGTCCTTTGGAGGAAAAGTCATTTTTATTTACTAAATAGAATGAATGAATAATGAACAGTACAAGAAAATTGTAAAATAATTAGGAAGTGGTTCAAAGGTGCTCATTTACAACTGAGGAAATTAAATATGCAAATACATTATTATCACAGAGGCAGTTAACTGACAATGAGTGAATAAAATATTGTGCCTCTTAATTCATCATTGTTTAAAAGGCACCTGTGAGTGCTATCTGAAAAAATGACAATTCTGAGAAATGCAGATGGTTGCATTTTGCCTTCTATCACTTATTTTTTTACACTTTAATTAGATGTGGGGAGGGGTGAAGATTTCTTTTCTGTATGAAGAAGATATTGGTAAGTTAAATAGTAAAAAAAAAAAAGACTAAATAAAGGCTTGGAAGCCATAATTTTTTTTGTTTCTTTTATTATGTCAACAGGAAGTGCTGGTATCTTCACCGAAAAAAATCTAAATTTGGAATCTGAGCAACTAAATGAGTTCCAGTTTACCGCTGTGTTTCAATACTAGATTGATTAGTGTTGCATAATGTTGTGGCATTGCCAGGTCACAATACACATTCAGGAAGGTTTCACTGTCTGTGTCTCTTAACCAAATACACAAATGATTTTCAAAGGGGTTATGTTTGGTTTTTTTCTTGTTTAAACAAACTATTGTAAAGCTATAACGTTAACAGTACTGAACTTGATTGATTTCTGAGACCCATGCACAGAGGCCATCCTCACTGCTAGCAGAGATGGAGAAGGCAACTTCCTCCATAGCAGTAGAGCTCCAGGCTCCATGGAAAACCCTGTGGGAAGAAAGGGATTCACACATGGCAGATGTGTGTAAGAGGGAAGGGTAGGTAATGACTTCCTTAATGTACTAAATGCCTTAGTGCTCAACCTCTGGCTTTGTATCCTTATACTATCCATTCCTGCAGGTTCCCGTCACAGGCTGCTGCAGCCTGATTAGTCTTTCTCCAGAGTGGATCTAGTAATTTAAAAGTGAAAAGCCTTCCTGCTTGCCAGACCTATTAGCATAACATTGAATCTGTGAAAGAGCCATTGAGTGGTAATAAAGTCATTTAACAGGCATGTGTCAACCCATATTTCCAGCTTCTGAATCTACAGAACAAAGTGGACAAGTCAAAGGGTAGAGACCAGACAAATTTGGGTCATCTGTCTCCGAAGTAAAAGGGGTTGGCTGAGGGTTAACCCTAGCCTTTAAAAAAAAAGGTACAGAAACATCATCTATGTCTACACTTGCCCCCTTCTTCAAAGGGGGCATGATAATCAGGGTGATGGGAGATTACTAATGAAGTGCTGTGAAGCATATGCAGCACTGCATTAGGCAAATTCTGCCCCGTGGAAACTTCGAAGTGTCAAACTTCAAAGTGCCATCAAAACAAAAAGTGCCAGCATGCCACGTAGCCCAAAATTTTGAGGATTAAAAGCACATTGAAGTAGCGCGGGCACTTTCAAGTGCCTACGGCTACACAGCATGCTGGAACTTCTAAGTTTGACGCTTTAAAGTTGCCACGGGGGAGAATCTGCCAAATGAAGTGCTGCATATTCATCATAGCACTTCATTAGTAATCTCCCATTATCCTGATTACTAAGCCCCCTTTGAAGAAGGGGGCAAGTGTAGACAAAGCCATCTACAAAGAAACCTAAAACTACACAATTCTTGGGAGGAGTTGGCAATTTGCTTGGATTGAGTATGAAGCATAATAGAGAAAGCCGAAAGGAAGCTGCCCCACAGATGACCCTTCTCTCACTGAGAACAACAACCCAGTTTGGTACATGGAACTTTCACACCATGTATCAAACAGGGAAGGCAGTGCAGATTACAGCAGAAATGAAACACTACAAGATTGCAGTTTTAGGCTTGTGTGAGATGAGATGGACACAATCCGGGCAGGTGCGCCTGTTAACAGGTGAAACCCTCATCTACTCAGGACATGAAGAAGACAGTGCACCACACACAGAACTTGTGGGCTGATGTTATCAAGAGAAACATCTGGTGCTTTAATTGAGTGCATTATCATCGTGCATCATCACAGCCAGATTCTATACCAAAGTGCAGAAGGTACTGATTTTGCAATGTTATGCAACAACCAATGAAGCAGTTGAGGAATGTAAAACAGACTTTTATGAGAAACTACAAAGTGTTGTGAACTGGACAACAAAGAAGAATATCTTGATTATGATGGGTGACTACAATGAGAAAACTGGAAGCATAAATACAGGCAGAAAACAGCCCATAGGAAAAGAAGGTCTAGGTAACAGCAATTAAAGTGGAGAGTGCTTCAGTGACTTTTGTTCCTTCAACAGATTGCTGATAGGTGGTAGTGGTTCTCCACACAAAAGTATCCATAAGGTCACTTGGGTTTCACTGGATCACCAATCAGAAGACTAGATGGATCACTTCTGTATCAGCAGTTGTTCCTGAAGATCAATGCAAGACATCCATGCTAGAAGAGGAGTAGATGTAGATTCACACCGTCATTTGATCACAATAAAACTCAATTTCGAGCTCAAAAGATACAACAGAATAGTGACCGAACTTAGATTGAGATTCAACATGGAGCAGCTGAAGGATATAGAGACAAGACATGGTTTCTAATTGGAGCTGTCTAACAGATACACACTGCTGACAAACCTCATCCCAAAAGATGCTACAGTGGAACAAATTTGGGAAAACAACAAAACAGCCTGGAAAGAAACATGCAATAAGACATTTGGAAAGAGGACAAGGTGCCACAAAGAATGGATCACAGCCAAAACTCTGAGAAAAGTGAAGGAACAAAAGGGCAGAGAAACAGCAGCCAACAACAGCAAAACAAGAGCGGAAGCTCACAAATTATATTCAAAAGCCAACAGAGAAGTCAAAAAGTTGGTAAGATGGGATAAGAAGAACTTTGTAGTAAACCTTGCACAACAAGCCAAACAAGCTGCAGTGTGGAGAAACTTGAAAGAGCCATATGACATCACACAGAAGCTAGCTGGGTCATGGCATACAGTGGATCAGCCAGTACAGGATGAGGAGGGGCATGTGCTAACAAACCCAAGTGAGCATCTCAGTAGATGGAAAGAGCACTTTGAAGAGCTACTGAACCACCTTGCCCTCTTGGAACCTCAGGAGTTATCACCTGGACAGGTACGTCTACAAATTAACAACAACAGACCTACAAAAGAAGAAATTAGAAAAGCCATTCCTCATTTGAAAAGTGGAAAAGCACCTGGTCCAGACAACATCCCCCCAGAAGCAATCAAGACAGATAGGCTACGTCTACACGTGCACCCAACTTCGAAATAGCTTATTTCGATGTTGCGACATCGAAATAGGCTATTTCGATGAATAACGTCTACACGTCCTCCAGGGCTGGCAACGTCGATGTTCAACTTCGACGTTGCTCAGCCCAACATCGAAATAGGCACAGCGAGGGAACGTCTACACGGCAAAGTAGCACACATCGAAATAAGGGAGCCAGGCACAGCTGCAGACAGGGTCACGGGGCGGACTCAACAGCAAGCCGCTCCCTTAAAGGGCCCCTCCCAGACACACTTTCATTAAACAGTGCAAGATACACAGAGCCAACAACTAGTTGCAGACCCTGTATATGCAGCACGGACCCCCAGCTGCAGCAGCAGCAGCCAGAAGCCCTGGGCTAAGGGCTGCTGCCCACGGTGACCACAGAGCCCCGCAAGGGCTGGAGAGAGAGTATCTCTCAACCCCCCAGCTGATGGCCGCCATGGAGGACCCCGCTATTTCGATGTTGCGGGACGCGGATCGTCTACACATCCCTACTTCGATGTTGAACGTCGAAGTAGGGCGCTATTCCCATCCGCTCATGGGGTTAGCGACTTCGACGTCTCGCCGCCTAACGTCGATTTCAACTTCGAAATAGCGCCCAACACGTGTAGACGTGACGGGCGCTATTTCGAAGTTACTGCCGCTACTTCGAAGTAGCGTGCACGTGTAGACGCAGCCATAGTGAGACATCAGTCATCATGATGTATTTGGGATGATCTATTTGGAACGATCTATTTGGGAAAATGTGGGATACTGAGGAGATCCCATAAAACTGGAAACATGGCTACATTATTGAACTTCCAAAGAAAAGCAACTTGAAGGAATGCAAGAACTGGAGAGCCATCACATTACTGTCTATTCCAGGAAAAGTGTTCAATAGGATTCTTTTGGAGAGAATGAAGACAGAAATTGATAGAAAGCTCATGGCAGAACAGTCTGGCTTCTGAAGCAAGAGATCTTGTACTGACCAAACAGCCACTCTCAGAGTGGTCATAGAACACTTGAGTGGAACTCCCCCCGTACATAACCTTCATAGACTTCTAAAAAGCCTTTGACAGTGTTGATAGAGACACTTTATAGGAACTACTGCAACACTATGGCATCCCATCCAAAATTATTAACCTGATCCATTCAATGTATAAACCATCAACATGCCAGTTGTTCATAATAGTGTCTTGACAGAATTCTTCAGAATACTCTCAGGAGTGCGACAAGAGTGCCTATTTTCACTTTTCCTGGTCTTGATCACAATGGACTAAATTAGAAGCTGGGTAACAGATGGCCATCAAAGGGGCATTCAGTAAACACTTTTCAAACAGCTAGAGGACATTGATTTTGCTGGTGATGTTGCTCTCCTTTCACAGTGACATGAAAGCAGGGAAGAAAAAGGTTTCAACACTAGACAAGACTGACTCACTGACTTGAGTGACCATTAACAAGGGAAAGACCAAGGTAATGAGGCTCAACCAGTCCAACAACACCATCATCACACTGGGAGGGGATGACCTGGAAGATGTGGAGCAGTTCACTACTTGGGGAGTATTATGGGCAGAGAAAGAGGAACACACAAGAGTATTACTGTCAGGAAAGGAAAAAACAACAGCTGTGTTCAAGTCTCTTTGTCCCATATGGAGTTCACATATAATATCTGCAAAGACAAAACTGTAGATCTTCAACACAAATGTGAAGAGTGTGCAAGTTGCAAGACTGATGTAATAAAAAGCCTTCAAATCACAAGCTACAGACATTCATAAATAGATGACTGCAGTACATCTTTCACATCAAATGGCAAGACTTTGTCCCAGATCAGGAGATTTGGAACACAGCAGGATAAGAACCACTTGGGCTACATCTACACTAGCACACTACATCAAAGTAGCCTACGTAAGAACATCGAAATAGGCTACTTCGACAGGTATCGTCTACATATCCTCCAGGGCTGGTGGCATCGATGTTCAATGTCAAAGTAGTGACGGAGAACTTTGAAAGGAGCTGCCCCGGAAGGAAATGCGGAGCTTCCACATACACAAGTGCTCCCTGTCGAAATAAGGGGCCAGCAAAGCCCCAAGCCGCTCCCTTAAAGGGCCCCTCCCAGACACACTCGGCCTGCACAGCACAAAATTCACACAGTGACAACCAGTTGCAGATCCCATGCATGCAGCCCTGGGCTAAGGGTTGCTGCACGCGGTGACCATAGAGCCCTGCAGGGGCTGGACAGAGTATCTCTCAACCCCTCAGCTGATGGCTGCCATGGAGGACCCCGCTATTTCGATGTAGCGGGACACAGATCGTCTACACATGCCCTACTTCGACATTTAATGTTGAAGTAGGGCATTATTCCCATCTTTGGATAGGAATAACGATTTTGATTTCTCTCCACCTAATGTCGATTTCAACATCGAAATAGCTCACGGCATGTGTAGACGCGACGTGTACTATTTTGACATTGTGCCAGCTACCTCGAAGTAGCCGCTAGTGTAGACACACCCTTGGGCTATGTCTACACTAGCCCCAAACTTCGAAATGGCCATGCAAATGGCCATTTCAAAGTTTACTAATGAAGTGCTGAAATACATATTCAGCGCCTCATTAGCATGCGGGTGGCCGCGGCACTTCTAAATTGATGCGGCTCACCACTGAGCGGCTCGTTCAGACAGAGCTCGTTTTTGAAAGGACCCTGGCTACTCCGAAGTCCCCTTATTCCCATCTGCTCATAGGAATAAGGGGAATTCGAAGTAGCCAGGGTCCTTTCGAAAAGGAGCCCTGTTTGAACGAGCCGCGCGGCGGCGAGCCACGTCAATTTCGAAGTGCCGCGGCCACCCGCATGCTAATGAGGTGCTGAATATGTATTTCAGTACTTCATTAGTAAACTTCGAAATGGCCATTTGCATGGCCATTTTGAAGTTTGGGGCTTGTGTACACACAGCCTTGATGTTTAAATCAAGAGAAGTAAGTGATGAAGGTTAGTACACTCTTTCAGAAAACCATCCTTCAGCATCTGGGGTACTCCTAGAGTCAGCTAGAAGTTTTGCCCAGGGACAGAGTGAAGTGGAGGAGACTTGTAGATGACCTATGCTCCATTTGGAGTACAAGGGTGTATGTCAAGTAAGTCTGAAGCTACTGACAAAAATATTTGCACACTACTGAAATACGTCTACAGGATTTGTAGAACTGAATTTATGGGCTAGGGGGTCTGGCTCACCATTCGACACATGTGACCAGAAGATACTTAGGTTCATATCCCAATTCAGTTTACAGAAAGAAAGGAAGATTCAGGGCACATGGCAAGGGCACTCAAACTGAAGATGGTACCAAGTCATTGAAACCTTCATTAAAATGAATGACTGACAAACATTAAAAGCATAAAGTTATCAGAACATACTGCAATTCTAGTACTCCATCTGGTAACATTTGTAAGATAAAATATTACTTAGACTAGCATACTTACACCCCTTCCTGAACACCTGATGTTACAAGATGTAGGACCAGCCTCAGCCCGGTATACCTGATGAAGGTGGAGGTCCCAGCAGTTAGTGTGGGGTGGCTAAGCTAATAGTTGAAAAAAGGTAGAGAAGCCAATCAGTGAACAGTGAACAAATCATGATTGAACAATGAATGTTGAACCCCTTTAGCTCAAAAACATGAATATTTTATAGGGCCTTGGCACTGTTTGATTCTGGCCCAACCTACCATGTCCGCATGTTATTTAGCATAAATAAACCCAAGAAAACCATGTTCCCGTGTGTGGAAGGTAAGCAACTTAACCGTATGGGTTTCAACCTTAATAGTTTAATTTTTTTAAATAGTTCATTAATTTGTTGCTGAAGATTATAAAATGGCATCTCTAAGAAATCCTTGCACAGATTTTTTAGATGCACAATCTGAGTACTCACCTTTATCCTTAAATACTCAGATATTGACACACACATTTTTAAAGTAAATTTTTCAGATTTATACTTTTCTAAAGTACACATTTTAATTTTAATGACTGTAGTACATAAAAACCTTCCAAAGTTTTTCTGTTTTTTTTTTGTCCATCCCTACTTTCCTTTCACGGGTTTGTTACAGAAAGCCCTCAAAGGGATAACTTGCCTTTTTGTATAGCTAACTGGATAGATGAGTTTCTCTTTCTCTACTTATATTTGATGAATCAGTTTTAAGATAAACCCCCCAGCATCACACACACAAAAAACATTACCTTAGTAAGATATAAAATCCTTTGCCATGCCTAAAATCTTTGGAAACATATTTTTAATATAAACATATGTTGAAACTTCATAAACATGTCTATTATTATGAAGATTACACATAATAAATTAATGTCCTTTTTTTCTAAAAGCAATGAACTTTGTTATGAACACACTAAATCACTCTGACTTCTTAATTTAAAATAATGTCTTTATTTCAGGGTGTTAAATATGTAGTAATCTGGAGTGATTACTTTATGAAGGCTTAAGAGTGCGTTTAAAATATAAAAAGCAGCTTAGACAGACAGATTAAGAAAATGTAAAACAGAGAAGAGCTGCATCAGGTATTCAGTAATATTTAAAGCTGTATTCAGGAGGACAACTGACTTGTTCTTACTACAAAGTTTTTGCTGATAAATCTCTGACAACTTCAGGGTATATAAAAAAAGTGTGACTGACATTTTTTTATTCACAAATTTAGTGCTTTTAATTATTTATCTTCTGCATGTCCAGTCTTCAGAATCTGGTATGCAATGGAAAACATTTTCTTTAAAAAAAAAAATTAGAGGAGTGTTGTTTTTTTTCTCAAATGTCATTTGCTACATTTGAGTTCAGGGATTTGTCTGTTAGGGAAGAGAGGCAAGGAGGAAAGAGAAGGTGGGGGAGGGAACAGGACCTGGGCAGAGTGGGGACAGGCTGGGGCAGAGAAAGGGTGGAGTATGGATGGAGCTACAGGCAGCAGAGCTTGCCTCCACAAAAAGCAGTTTCACCCACCACCAATAGATAGGAAGCTTCTGAGGCAGAAGCTGGGAGGATCTTGGACAGGCCCAGCACTTCAAGCCTTCTCCAGATCTTTTGGGGAATCTATGGAAATGTCCATCCACCAAATACCATCATCTAGCTGAACCAGCCAAAATCATTGTGGGCTACGTTCTGCCATGCTTACTGACATAGGGCTGTAATGGGGCAATGCATGTCAATCTGGGGCATGGCTGTTGGCTCTGTGTAGGGTTGGCATGCTTTGTCACCCAATCATTGGGATTCCCTGTTAAGTGGGTGATTTTGGCCAAGTGGGTCACAGCCCCGTGAAGGAGTCATTTTAACAAATATTCCATGAGCTCTGGGTGGCAAAATAAACAAACAGTCTGGAGCTCTGAAGCCTCCTGACTGGAGTAAAACAAACCACCACCTGGAGCCTGGAAGACTCCAGGGTGGGGCATGCAATAATGCCTGGCAGCAATAAAGCTACAGCTCCCAGGTGGGATAAACAGTCCAGAATCGTAAAGCCTCCCCAGGCAGTCGCACTTGGAGAATTAGACCCCTGAGCAGGCCAAAGCAGCAAAAAGCGTGCAGTCCCAGAGTGGGGAAAAGTAAGCAAATATTCTAGAGCCCCACAACCTCCTGGCTGAGGCAGCAGCATCAGTACATGGGCAATTAGCATCCTGGGTAGAACAAAGCAGCAAACAGTCTTCAGTCTCTGTACAAGGTAAGAAATCAAACAGTCGGCATGCCTTACTTCCCTCTGGGCTGGGACATAGATCGGATAGCAGCCTCCTCAGCAGGTGGCAGCTTGGTCTCCCAGGCAGTCTTTACAGTTAGTCTGTATTTTCAGGCTTGACTTCCAGGAACATTGTAGGAACCTCTGCAGGAATTGGTTTTGTGAGTCTTTCCTTCTCCATTTCACCTCCCAACTGAGCTGTTCTACCTTCTTTTATCTGGATTCTCCACCTTCATATGCACAGCAGGGGAAAAGGGGCATTGCCTCCTGGGCCCACCGTGATTGGTCCACCCTCATGAGTGACCCAGTACTGGTTTGGCACGATCCATCAGAGAGACCCACTGAAGTCAACAGAAGTCTTCCCATGGCTTCACTGGGATTTGGATAATGCCTAGGGAGCACGTAGTCTAATTTTCTGAAGTGGTACTACTTATTGGTGGAAAGGGTAATAAACATGAGAAAGTGTGGCAAAATATAACTATTTAATTTTTATTACTACTACAGATATTAGCAAGCACTTTTTAAAAGATGCTGTTGTAATCAGAGTTGGTGCAATAAGGCAAAACGGTATTCATAGATACTCCTGTGTATAAAAATTTTCCTGAGTGGTTTTGCTAGTATATATAGCAGAAGTGGGACAGCTCTGTAATAACTTATTACTATTGCATTGTGACCTGGTTATTGGGGTGTTGTGTTAGCTTAATTTAAACCAAGTGTTTGGAAAAACAAGTAAGTAATGGGACAATGATTTGAGGTAGTCACCTATTTGCCAACACTTAAGGAATAACACAGAGCCATTAGCTCTGTCATTCCTTCAATCCCATGCAGAGCATACTAGACCTACCTGTCAAGTGGGGTTTTCCAAGCTTGTGAACTGAGAAAAAAGGCCTTGTCTACACTGGCAAGTTACAGCACAGTCGATCTGCTGGCAGCGCTGTAACTCCTGAGATGTCCACATGGGCAGGGCACTTAGTGAGCACTAACTCTGCAGTTGCTGCACTCTAGGGAAATAACCTTGAAGGAAGCATAGATCTTGCTATAGCACTGTGCATGGTTCCAGCTCGTCCCTGCACTGTGTGGCTCCGGCTCAGCTGCACATCACCCCTTCCCCCAGCAGACTTAACCCCTCTGCCCTCTTCCATGGCCCAGCCCAACACCAGGCTTAACCCTCCTCAACTTCCCCGCCCCCAACCCTAGGACTTGCCTTTCAAGAAGAGCTTCAGGTGCTCCTGCTGCTTCCCCATCTGCAGAACATGCATGCCCACCAGGGAACTGTCTCCCTGCCCTCCCTCCCGATTTACATGATGTTTGAGTTATGTGAGGGTGCATGGGAGCAATCCCACATCACTTTTGCATGCAGCTCTCATAATTTATCTGGATTTTACACAAGTGTAATGAGGTGACATAACTGGGGAGCTTCTTGGAGGGTACAGTATTACATTTATCGGTGTTACAAAAGAAGAATTGTATGCATTTTTATCTTAGATGTATCCAGAATAAAACACATAGTAGCTGCAGATGCTCTCCTCTCCTAATTACAACACAATGACAGTGCAAAAGAATTCCAGAAGAAGGAGTTTTATGAAGCATGTAATGTAATTTGATCATTACAATGTACCACCAAAGTTTTGTTTCTTTAGGTTTTTTGTTTTGTTTAACCTCAAAAAGTTTCTTAAATTTCGGAAAGTTTCCCTCAAGCATAGGAATCGACATAACTAATCAAATCAAAACAAAAAAGCAGACCCGTAGCACCTTAAAGACTAACAATATTATGTATTAGGTGGTGAACTTTCATGGGACAGACCCACTTCTTCAGATCTGGAGAATCCTGATAACTGTTCACTGAGAGGGAGGGAGTTTTAAAAAGAAGATAGAAAAAAAATGAAAGAAAAAATGAAAGAAAAAACTGATGAATCAGCTAAAGAGGGCAGAAGGAAGGCTGGGGGGGAAGGGAGGAGAAAAAATCCTCTGCAAGTGTCTGTTATGTTAAGTGGGATGGCTGTGGTCACTGTGAATGTCAAGGGTGGGGAAATTAGTCTTTAAGACGCTACAGGACTGCTTTTTTGTTTTGTGAAGATACAGAATAACACAGCTACCTGTGTGAGACTAATCAAATCAGTGGCCCTTCAGATGCGGCACCCTGCCTCCGCTAATAGTAGCAAAAACTTATGAGTAAGAGAAACACAATCATAACGGATAGACACGGAATGATGATTTCAGGCCCAGGGTCTCAGATATGACGGAGTGGAACTTCACACACCTGAACTGGAAAAGACAGGTAAAAGCCACTGTAGGACAGCATTCTGCTTCAGTGATGGTAGGGATGTAAATTTGGGGCACTGTCATTTGCACTGGTTTCTAGTTGTCCCCTTGAAACAGTTTACACCAGCACAGATTGCTAAAGTGATGTGGTCTCCAGCCACACCTTCTTCCATCCTCAAAATGCTCTTGAAGTAACCCTAGGCACTGTGGCTGGGATATCTATAAGCCACTATTTTATACTACACAAGGTAGGGATTCCTTATGCTTATGGAAGTTTTAGAGCCCTTTCATGTCATGGTAGAGCACAAAGAGACCAGACCATAGAGTAAGCTCTGGCCTTATGTATCAGCAAAACTGACAATGATCCATTTCTTCCTCAACATTTTGCCTCTTCCTTTACTTTTTTTTTTTAAATACCATTGCATCAATTATTTTTCTGCTTTATTTACATGAATTAGGATTCCAGCTATGTGTTGCCATGAATATGTTTGGAGGAGCTGAGAAAAAGTGAAGATGTTCGGTGACCATCGTTGGCACAGTTTCACAAGCGAAAACTAATTTGATGGCACACCCTATGCCCTGTTTTTTTACCTCACAAAACTGCCACAGAACTCATTTGGACTGCCCATGGTTAGAACACTTGAGATGCAGTGGCAGACATTTGTGGAAGCTGGACTCACATCAGTGTGATATTTATTCCTCACTTTCATAAGTGTTAATATGTTTCACCAATTTCAAATGATAACAGGTGAGCGACATACATAAAATTACAAGGAAAACAGGTCCCCATTTAAGAAGCAATGTTTGCTGGCAAACAAGAACAATATGTCTTCTGAAATAATATAATATATACTGAACTTCAACTTCAGTTGCCAGCCGTTGAAAGAAACAATTAATGGTTCGGACGATGGAAATTACTGACCTATTCTGTTGATTATATACATTTATTATAAGCTGTGCTATAAACACACCTGCCATGGGAAAAGTCAACTTTCAATCCAGAAAGAAACAACTAAGATGCATTATTTTTTCTAGCACGCTAGAAAAATACTTTTCATAGAAATAAACACATTTTACAGATTTTTCTTCTTTGCTTTAATAAAATAAAAAGTGCATAGCAGGGTGTCCTCTAACTAACTGGTTTTTGAAGCTGCAAGAGAACATTCCATATATGCCTAGTAGCCATTTCGTTTAATGGGATTTTTATTAGTGTACCTTCACTTGTTATTTAAACCACGGGGGTCTATGCAGGTAAAGGCAAGATTTGAACAGAGAAGAAAACTAAATGCAGCAATTTTATTTAAAAATAAATTTGCATTCATATTTATTTATTTATATTACATTTTCCTAAACAATTTGATGAAACTTCAATTATAAGCAAGGAAAAAAAAATTCAATCTGTGCTTTTAACCACAAAAGACAATGTACTAGTTGAAAGCTTGTGCACATGTACATTTAATTAAGGAAAGTCAGCAGACCACACTATAGAAGGACATTAGTTTTGCAACTGAAGCATGGAAGAGAGGCTAACCTTCCAAAATCATTGTTAGCAGCTGTGAAGCGGGGGGCTTTATTCTCTCATGCTTCACCGTACCACATTCCAAATTAATCTGTATGGGGGCTATAAGAGGGGCCATATAAAACTAGCAATAAGATAATCTGAAATATTCCACATGGAAATGCTATGATTCTTCAATTTATGCAGTTGCCATTCCAATTAGCTTCATTTGCAATACCTGAAATTAAAAAAGGTAATTTAAAGGCCTCTTTTATCACTATCATCAGATAGATTGTGTTGCATTTTAATGATCACTTTTCCCTGTGAAATTCACTGTTTTTATCTTATTTGTCCTTAAGATTCCCTTATAACATGACACATAAAAGTGCACTGTAAAACTGCATTTTTATTATTATTATTACTATAATAATAATAATAATAATAATAATAATAATAATAATAATAATGTTATGGAAAGTTTCAGAAGGAAAAAATCAGTGAAAAAGGAAAGGTGCACTTTGTTCAGAAGATTATCTTTTAATTAATAGTGGATTCAAATTAAAATAATCATCCTAAATCTCTCTTCATTCCACACACTGATCTAAAATGTAACTGTTTTGTTTGGGGTTGTGGGGGAAGACTTGATCATTTCTACAGTTCACTGGAAACCTTATTTAGATTGTAAACTCTTTGTGACAATAGTTCTTTACTATTTGTCTCTACAGCACTTCACACAATGGGGACTCAGCCGAGGCCTCTGTGCCACTGTAATGCAATTAATAAGAATAAAAACAATAACAACAATCACCATCATCTCAAGTGAAAAACCTGTTTGTAGACTTTTCAACTCCCCTCCCCCTTATTAAATCTTGCAGTGAAAGTGAAGATGGAACCATACTGGGCAAAAAAGAGGGACAGTGGAGTGGTGATGTTTGTGACATTGTTATAGGCTAATTCTGAATTGGGGACAAATGGTAGCCAATCATTCTAATGGGTAAATAAATAAGCAGCATGGGTTCTGAGCCAGGACCTGCTTGATCCATTGTATCTGACTGTCGGTACTGGGTTGATAAGCTGTAGAGATGGATGGAGGGTATCCAGTTGTAGAGTGTGGTATTGCAATAAAATTCAAAGATTTTGAGATCATGGGCAGGGTTTCCATGACAGTTATTTCATCCATTTAAGATAATGCATCTGCCATTCCTTGTTGTGAAGGGTTGGCAATCATGAAATTGAAGCACGTAAAGAAGACAGAATAGAAACGTTCACTGTTTCAGATGCTGGATTTTCTTCAGCAACTCCACATGCTTGTGACCAATAATAACTTGAACTGGGAACTTAGTACCTTCTGGGAGTTGCCACCACTCTTCATACACAACTTTAATAGTCAATAATTCTTTATCTAGAATGTCATACTTCTGTCCTAGTGAAGTGAGTGTTTGCACTTTCAAGGTACAATGGTGAAGCTGACCATTGGGGCACTCCACTGACATCATTTGATCCAACTGTCACTGAGGCTTGCAGGGTGCTCTGGACCAAACTTGTAAAAGTCAACATGGATGACTGGGAGAGGCTGGAGCAGCCTCTCACTCTAGCTGTGTTCTTGGAAACCCACCATCTCACGCCCACCAATAAATCCTCAGTCATGGATGGCCTATTGCTTGTGCTGCAAAGTCTTTGGCTCAGACCCTGTCACTGTCAGGGTTGAACCTTGGGCAGGGTTTAACGCCCACCTTGCTCACCTTGCTATCCAAGAAGGGGGACCTCCATGAACTTTAGGACTGGTGTCACTGCTCAAAATAGACTACAAGGTCATAGCAAAGGTCAACTTGCTGCATCTGAGGTCCATGCTGGCAGATGTGTTCCACTGCAACCAGACCAACACCATGCTGGGATGTACAATCTTTGATAATCTGTATTGGTCCAGTATCAGAGGGGTAGCCGTGTTAGTCTGGACCTGTAGAGCAACGAAGGGTCCTGTGGCACCTTGTATTGGTCCAGAATCTCTTGGACCTGAAGTATAGGGATATGTTGTCATGAATCCTCTTGTCCCTGGGCCAAGAGAAGGCATACAACAGAAGGAACTAATGGGATCTCCTGGACATTCTCCAGGCATTTGGGTCCCAGTTTGTAGGCTTTCTACAGGTACTGTACACTTCCATGGAGTCTCTGGACAGGCTCATCTGAACCCTGTCTGAGCTGTGCAGGGGGTACATTAGGCTGTGCCCTGTCAGGCCAGCTGTACACTCTGGCAATTGATCCCTTTCTGTGTCTCCTCTGCCAAAATGGTTGGAGCTCTGGGAGTCAGAGTTGCAGCTAGTCCTGTTGGCATAACACTGATGACATTCTACTTGTGCTCCAGGACCCAAGTGACTTGGTGCAGATGGAGACCTGCCAGGTAATCTACTGAGCAGCCTCTTTTGCCCTGGTCAACTGGGTCATGAGCTCTGGCCCAATGTCCAGGTACAGGTGATGGATGCATGCCCTCCCACCCATGCTTCAAGACAGCCAGTGCAGAATGAGTCCATTGCTCTATCTTGTACCGTAAACCCACTGACCGCTACGCCTACCTTCATGCCTCCAGCTTCCATCCCAGACACACCACACAATCCATTGTCTACAGCCAAGCACTAAGATATAACCGCATTTGATCCAACCCCTCCAACAGAGACAAACACCTACAGGATCTCTACCAAGCATTCTTGAAACTGCAATACCCACCTAAGGAAGTGAAAAAACCAGATCAACAGAGCCAGACGTGTGCCACGAAGCCTCTTACTACAGGACAAGCCCAAGAGAGAAACCAACAGAACACCACTAGCCATCACCTACAGTCCTCAGCTAAAACCTCTACAGCGCATCATCAGGGATTTACAACCCATCCTGGACAATGATCCCCCACTTTCACAGGCCTTGGGAGGCAGACCAGTCCTTGTTCACAGACAACCTGCCAACCTGAAGCAAATCCTAACCAGCAACTATACACTGCTCCACAGTCACTCTAACTCAGGGACCCATCCATGCAACAAACCTCGTTGCCAGCTCTGCCCACATATCTACACCAGCAACACCATTACAGGACCTAACCAGATCAGCCACACCATCGTGAGTTCATTCAGCTGCACATCTACCAATATAATTTATGCCATCATGTGCCAGCAATGCCCCTCTGCTATATACATCAGACAAACTGGACAGTCTCTACGTGAAAGAATAAACGCACACAAATCAGATATCAGAAATGGCAATATACAAAAACCCATAGGAGAGCACTTCAGTCTCCCAGGCCACACAGTAGCAGACTTAAAAGTAGCTATCCTACAGCAAAGACATTTCAGGACCAGACTCCAAAGAGAAATTTCTGAGCTACAATTCATCTGCAAATTCGATGCCCTCAGCTCAGGCTTAAACAAAGACTGCGAATGGCTGGCTAAATACAGAAGCAGCTTCCCCTCCCTTGGTGTTCACACCTCCAGATCAACTGCTGGTAGTAAGCCTCACCCTTGGTGACTGAGCTAACCTTGTTATCCCCACCCTTGCTCTGGCTTATTTATACCGGGCCCTGCAGATTTCCAAGACCAGCATCTGATTAAGTGAGTCTGTGCTCACGAAAGCTCATGCTCAAAACTTTTCTGTTAGTCTATAAGGTGCCACAGGACCCTTCGTTGCTGCTCTATCTTGGCATTTACCTTTCTGCCATGCATTCTTCCCAACTGGAGAACTGACAGGATTTGAAGACCAGAATGGATGAGTGGCTGTGGAGATGGGCTGGACTGTTCTGGTTCCTCTTCCTGTGGCAGAGGGCACTAACAGTGAACCAGCTACTCCTGTTCATGCTCTAGCACCATCTCAACAAACTGTGGATGGCCCTGGGGATCCTAGGCCTGCTCTACAGAATAGTTCAAGAGTTCTTCTAGCCACAACTTTTTTGGATATCTGCAGGAGAGACTAGGGCCCAGTTTGTCTGTACAGCTAGGTTCATGTCTTCTGCATTTCAGCCCTTCAGAGTCCTTTATGGTGCAGATAATCCAGCATGGAGCATGTTGGCACTCGTCTTTCTCCTCTACCTCCAAAAATTCTGATATAAATGGCTGCTCTTTTTTTTCTCCACCTGAGGGGTTTTCCACAAGACCTCTCTGAGCTGTTGCTCATCTACTGTTATGTCTTCTAGACCTGGGAACTCTTTTTTGGTGATCAGGTGCATAGTGAAAACGCACAGAACCCCTGCAATAAAATCCACATCTTCCTGCGCAGACAGCAGAATCACCCTCAGTGGACTGGAGATTGTTCCTGGCAGAAACCACCAGGATAGGAGACCTCCTGGCCTATGATGGGGGATTGGTTGGATCCCCAAGCATTTGGCCAGTGCATGGGGATATCCAACATTCAGACTCTCATGAATGTACTCCAGGAGAAGCACTATCACACACCTCTCTCATCTTGCTTAAGTGGGTCCTGCAGGAGGGTGCTCCATGTCCACCCCTTACCCCAAGTCCTCTGGTCATTTTTATCAGCCCTCTGCCCCACAAGCTCCCCCCGATCCCTGCCTCCATCCCTCCATAACCTGAGTTAGCTGCTTACCCTCCAGCCAGTTTGCTTTCCAACTGTGCCAAGGGAGCAACTTTACCTGATTGTTCTCCATTTGTCCCATTTCCTATCCCTGGGGTCATACCCCAACACCAATGGGTACACTTGTGTAAGATAAGGAACCACAGTGAGCCAGCCTCTCTTCCATCCTGGTTCCATAGCCTGCTGGGGATAGCTGTTGGTGGCTCTTTCATGGAGAACAAGCATGGGCATGTATCTGGCACAGTTCAACACCATCCCTGACATCTGCCCCATCTGCAGAGATTTGTATCATCCACAAACTTTACAAGAGGCCTCCCTATGCCACTATATAAATCAGTGATGAAGATATTAGAGAGAATTGTACCTGGAACTGTGGGACTCTGCTTGATTTGCCCTTTCAGCTTGACAGTGAACCTCTCTCTGGAAATGGTTTTGTAAACAGTTATGCACCCACCTTGCAGTAGATATATCTAAGTTGTATTTTTCTGGTGTGGTTATGGGAGAGTCATATAAGACAGCAGCAAAAGCTAAAGTCAAGAATTATCACACATATTTTAAAGATATGAAAATATGAAGTTTTTGGAATTAATTTGAATAATACAGTAGGGATATAGAACCACTAGCATGATAGACAGTGTGATAGTGCTGGCCTCGTTCCTGGGCTCTGGGCCTCTGTTCAGTCCATTAGCCCCAATGCCAGGATGCTGTTGCCCTTCTTGAGAATGGCGGGTGGTAGTCTGGGGGGAACCCAGGCCCCACCCACTCATTCCAGGTTCTGGCCCAGGGACCTTGTGCGGCTGCTAGTGGTGGGGTAGGGCTCCCTTCATTATGGACACCGCAGCTCTTCTCCCTGGGCCACTTCCCCAGAGGATTCCATCCCCATCCCCCTACCTCCTCCAGGTAGTGGCAGCAGCAGCAGCAGCAGCAACAGCAGCTCATCCATGCTCCTGGATTGGTTACCCCTGTGTGATCAGTCCCTTCCTGCCTCATACCAAATCTCAGGGCTGCCTGGGCAGGGGCCTTAGCCCATTGCTGCTGAACACTCCTCCCTTCCTCTTCTTCTTCTCAAGCCTCCCTCGTGCCTTGCTTCTCTCCTCTTGCCTCCTATGCTGTCTTCTATCACCTCCCCCTCCCACTGGGCAAAGGGGTTTTCAAAGGCTGTGTTAAGTGGGGCCAGCCACCCCCAACTGACCCAGAGCAGCTTCCTCCCCAGCTGCTCCCACTCTGCTTATTTGCCAGCCCTGCTTTTCCCTCTTGTACCCGCCCCCCACACCAGCCTTACCCTGTCACAATAGATAGATTAATAATTCAACTGGAAAAAGGAATTTAAATTTGTGAAATCTAGCACCTAATGGTCAGACATAGAAGGAAGT
Source organism: Carettochelys insculpta (assembly GCF_033958435.1). Lineage (NCBI taxonomy): Eukaryota > Metazoa > Chordata > Testudines > Carettochelyidae > Carettochelys > Carettochelys insculpta. The sequence goes on from NC_134138.1 coordinate 228,844,431, forward strand.
AGGAGTACTTTCTTCTAGTAAGCTGCAGAACCCAGTTCACTAGACATCATAAGAAAAGAAAGGGAAAATAGCTACATTTATTGAAATTCATTATTCTGTTATCATATTCCCATCAAGGATGTCTCTTTTGACTACTTAAAAATACAGATTTCCAGAACTGCTGGTCCCAACAATTCAGAAATCATTAGCCTGGCACCCAAAAATCATGAGACTCACCTAAAACAATGAGGTCAAAAGCATTGTTTAAAAACTGTTGGTCAGATCCTACTGACGAAAACAGAAAGGAGAATAGACTTTGACCAGTCAAGCATAAAAATCTAATTAGGTAGGCCACTGATGAATGTGAGCAGTGATTAGTAAAAAACCATAAAAACTAAGAGTGAAATTATCTTTTTAAATACATCAGAAGAGAAAGACTGGCAAATAGTGGAGGGAAGTCAAGAATTAGATTAAGCCAAGTATGCAAAAGACCCCTATAATGATCTAAAGAATTCCCTTCCCGGTTCAAACCATGTGTTATTGTGTTGAATTTGCATATAAAAGAGAGATCAGCAGCCTCTCTAACAAAGTATTGTGAAAATTCCTCTTCAATAAGACACAGACTCTTAAGTCATTAACAGAATGGCCCACTCCATTGGCTGTGTTTACACTATAAAAATAACTTCGAAGTTGATTACTTCAAAGTACAACTTCAAAGTAAGCAACTTTGAAGTAGAGCATCTACACACACCCTACTTCGAAGTCAAACTTCGAAGTAGGGCATTACTCCATTCCTGGGAATAAAGATTTTGAAGTTGGGCTTCCTACATTGAAGTTAACTTTAAAGGGAAAATGTGCATAGACTCTCTTCTGGCTACTTTGATGTAGTGACTAACTTCGAAGTTAACTTCAAAGTTAGTTCCTAGTGCAGACACACCCATTGTGATTACAGACGATATTGAGGAAATCAGTCTCCATACCAGATTCCTAGAGAAAAACTAATGTAACAAATGTTTGTTTGTTTTTTAAAATAAGTGTTGAGAGAGGTGATCCTGCCAATTACAGACTAATAAGCCTACCAGGAACATTGACTGAAACTATAGTAGAACACAGAATAATCAGACACATCGATGAACACAATGGCCATGTCTATGCTTGCATTCCTTTTTCAGAGAGACATGCAAATAAGGGAAACTGAAAATGCAAATGAGATGCAGACTTACATATCTGGCACCTCATTTGCATATTCTTCTTTCGAAAGAAAAAAAGCAGTGTAGACTCAGCTCTTTCGAAATTAAAACCCATCTTGGAAAGAACCCTTCTTCCCTTAAGAAAAAGGGGAGTAGGGGACAGACCACTCAGTAAAATTGCCCTGATCTGTTTATTCCTTCTGAAGTATCTGACAGTGGCCACTATTAGAAGACAGAATGTCTAATATAGCAGGAGCATTATTATGTTCTAGATTAAAAATAAAAATAGATTTTGGCTTCTTTTTAATTTGCTTTCTGTTTTCTTTGTCTTTATCATACAGTACCTTCATGTTTTCAAGCTGAAATTTTTATGTAATCTCTTGATTTTAAGCAGGTGGGAATTTACAAAAACGCCACTTATTTTGTGACTCTCAGTCGAAAGATAAACACTGAGAACAATGACATTTTTTAAATGTTTATATAGCATTGTCTGCTTCATGCTGATTCCTAATGTATGAACATGAGCTAGGAAATAGCATTCTTTACGAGCACAGTAACAGCAATTTACAGTTCATCAGATATGTCAGCCCTGAAGCCCCCAGTTGCACCAACACTCTGCAGTATATTGGTGTTACTCTCCTACTTCTGAAATAGCATAAAACACCTCAAGCACTCTGGATCAACAGCCTCTTTTTAGGTACACCTAAAACAGACAACAGTGTTCTAAGATGGCAAGTACACTTCTGTAACTGAGGCCATTGGGGGAATGTGGTTTAGGAAGAATGTGGCTACCCAAGTTTCAAATTTGTTTAGATCAGTGTTTACCAATTAATACCCTGGCTTCAGCAAAAGCAAAAAAAAAAAAAGTCACAGGATATTTTACAGGTTGCATGTGTTCATGACCTTTATTTGTGTCCGAAATAAAGAAAATGAAGTGAGGCTAAAGTTCTTTCCAAAATCCAGTCTATCAACAAGTGCTGCAGGAAAGCTGAAATTAACCTTCCTGGCAAATGTACAGCCGCGTGCGTGAAACAGGGATGTTACTAGGTACAGTAGTGTGCAGCTCAGTTTGGTCACCGTGGCAATGAAAATGGTCTTCCTGGATGGTGGTTCATCTAGCAATACTGAATTCAGTGGGTGGTAAAACAAAATTGTAGGACTTAGAGATTCACACAGAGGAAGGAGGGAAACAGGGAAGCAGTCTGTCAGCAGGGAAGAGTGGTGATCACAAATAAGATCCTGGACTAGTCAAGGGAAAGCTATGCTCCAGAAAACATAGTAGCCCATCTCCACTTCTTGCTCACTACTTGCTATCTCAGATACACCTCTGTAGTTAGCCCTATAGTTGAGAAGCAACTGGGGTCTTTTTGTTTTTGTTTTTTTGGGGGGAGATGGTTGTGTGCCTATTTTAGGTCCTGGATCAGATATTAGGCATCTTCCTTGTGAATTGCTTTCTCTTTCGTATCACATTCCCCTTTTCCCATTATGTTTCATAGTATAAACACAAGACACATAAAGGTGAAGTGTGTGTGTAAGCATCCCAGCAATTTGCAGCATATGCAAAATAAGATTTAGGTACCATGGTCTGCTTACATACAGCACTGCTTGCCTCACTTTCACAACATGCAGATCTATGCAAGATCAGAGCCGCGAGAGATTAGAACAAAAGTCTAAATGTTTTCTTGTCGTCCTAATGCAGGTGAAAACAAACAAACAAAACAAACAGAACAATCAAAAGAAATGAACAAAAAACTCAGAGGATTTCCTGACTGAGGACCTGGGAATTGGATCCATTATCTTTACTTTGATTCATCATTTACGTAGAACATCATCGTACTTCATGGTAAAATATAACAAACCACAGAGACTGAAGTTCTGCTCATATCTCTTGCACCAATTTTTTAAAAAGTTTTGTTTAGAGACATATGTGCTCATGTAGCAGACCTGTGCTGCTTTTAGTTCCTTTATTGATTATTATTACAAATCATTTCAATACATTTGGGCATTTTTCTTCTGAATTTACTAGTTCTGCTACTTTTTTCCAAGAAGTTGCCTGTTTGTGACAACACCGTTAACTTCTGAAATCAGCAAGACAGCATTAAAATGTCAAGGGATTGATCTGGAAAGGTGCTGAGTCCCATTGTAAAATGTGTAATGATCTCAATTCTCATTAGATTCCATAGCCAAGATTTTCAAAAAGTGATTGGTGATTTGGGGCGTGTCCATTTGTGGGTGCTCAATATCACATACCATAGGGTATCAGCACCATTGACCTATTTAAGTCAACATACTTACTGCAGTGTCTTACATGAGATAAGGTCAATGGGAGCTGCTCTTCTTATTTTGGTACCATAGGAGTGAGCTCGGAGATTGATTTATTGGGTCTACAGCAGATGCAATAAAATGGTGGCTGATGGATTACTTGCTTCAGCATTGATCCACTGCATAATGTAGACAAGGCTTTTGACACTGAAATATCTTAGAATTTCTGATACTACCGTGTAAACGGTAAAAGTTTCTTTTTCAGTTAAAACTACTATATTGGAAGGGTTATAACCAAGCCAGATTGATATTAAAGGTGTAAGAATTTAGCCCTACATCTTCAGTGTAGTCTGAAAACTATAAATGCAATCTGCTGCAAACTTGTCATCTGGCAAAGGTTCCCTGAAAGATAGGCAGGTAGGCAAAAGCTGGGTGCTTAAATGTGCAAATGGAAAGGTAGTGGAAATATTGGGGAATCATCAGATGAGTGTAAAGGTCATGGTGGAGAGAACAGTAGAATGATTTCTCATCAGAACAGAGAAGATTAAATTTAACAACCTTAAACACCAAAACCGCAATTCAATACTTAATGCTATCAGGAGGAAACATCACACAATAAAAATAGCATCTTTATATGGGATTAACAATAGCAGATAGAACAGGTAGTATATCGTTTCCTAAATAGATTATAAACCATAGATTATGGAAGCAGCATAGCAAAAGCGGCATTAAAATAATCCAGATTAAAAATAACTAGGACATGAACTCTTTCATAAGAATTCAATAACTATGCATTTTTTAAACAAAACACACAGGAAGGAACAACTCAGCTCGTAAGTATCAGAGGGATAGCTATGTTAGTCTGTATCCACAAAAACAATGAAAAGTCCCGTGGCACCTTATAGACAAACTGATTTATTGGCACATCTGACAAAGTGGATCTTTGCCCATAAAAGTTTATGGTCCAACAAATCTGTTAGTCTATAAGGTGCCACGGGGCTTCTCATTCAACTAATAAGGAAGAATGATCTATTTCTATTAAAATACCTCATAATGTTGGTCATTTTAACTAAAAATGGATTTGATAAACATATGTGTTTTGTTCTCCTTGATGAGAGCAATAGGCTAAGTATGGTTCAAGATAGCTACATCTTTCAACAGGAAGAACTTTACTCTTCTTGTAAAATCCATATAACAGAGGACTTGAATTCAAGATTTTCCCCCATCTTTGCTGTGTTTGTCTGAACAAGGCAGTAACCCAAGAACCTTTAACATTTATCTTACTTTTAGATCGTATATAATTTATTATAAAGTTGCTGTGAAAAAGAAGAGCCAAGAATCGGTACGGTTGAATTCCAATGGATCTGTTACTGAGCATCCGTTACCCCAGTTTTTGCCCTTTCTGCCTGTTGACATTTATTGTTCCTTTTTAAAACCATTAGCAAACTGCAAAGCACAGTTACGGCTCCTCTGCTGGACACAAAGGGCACAGAAGACCAGGACGAATCTAAAAGGGTCTTCCCTGATGTGAGTCTGCAGTAGGTTTGGAATTCATAACTATTAAAATGTTTAGTATGACAGGAGCTGAGTTTTTGAACTAGATGATTCTCCACATATTCAGAGAAGGTACCACATTCCTGGGTTAAAATTTGTAGCACTTTTTAGGAAGGTTTTAAGCTCCCATAAATACTAGGACGTGACAGAAACTTTATTTTAACAGTATTGATCTAGAATGTGCAGCCAATAAATAAATATATTAGTAATTAGAGCTATTCTATAATCAATGGTAATGTGACGAATTAGGGATAACAGAGTGTCGTAGTGTTGAAGTGTTCGTTCTAAAGCCAGAACCAAATCAAAATGCCTAAGGTCCTTGAATTTCAGGGGCATTTTGCTTTACATGCCTATCTCCAAAATGAACTCCATAGTTACAGAACAGATGACACTGTGAAGTCTTATTTTGTAATTCCTAATGAGAGATGGTTCTTGCAATAGACCAGTAAAAAAAAGGTGTAAAACACAAAAGTTAATACCAGTTTGTTTTCAACTTCTTTTAAAGTCCCAGTCAAATCAGCATTTTATGAGTTCTTAGTGCTTTTAATCCAGACCCCAGTTAAACTCTGACCTGTATTTTACCTTCATCCAGCTCTGAATCTGGATCAAAACACTGTTTCCTCCTTTGCCCCTGTTGAGTTTAAGCTCAAATACAAGGGCCACATCTACATGAGAAGTAACTGTCAACAAAAGTGATTGTCGGAAGGGATTTCCTGGTAAAACTTTCGCGGACAGAATGAGTCTACGCATAAAAGCAGATCGACGGAGCAAGCCACTCTCTCAACAGAGAGCAATCAGACTGCCCAGCCCTCTCTCGACAGAACGGCTGACCGGAAGCTTTGCAAACAGGGCTGGCGAGTGAACCTGAAGCTCTCGCTCTCTCAACAGAAGGGTTCTGGCTTTTCTACACAGCGGTTTTCTTAAAAAAAACACTGTCAAGAGAGGTGTTATATCTGAATGGGGAGAGTAGAAAGCTGCCGGCTGATGTGCCGGGCTTTGTCAACAAACTGTTGACAAAGCACATTTTGTGTGTAGAGGCTCATGGGTTTTTCTGACAAAAGCCCTTTTTTACTGGAAAAACCCTCTAGTGAAGATATAGCCAAGGGGTATAAAGAACAACTAAGAAAAACTTTAAGCAGTAAGGCTGGTCCTGTGGTTAATGAACTATTAGAACTAATAACTTTTGCATTTCGTTCCAAGCTTGACAACAGATTCTCTGTGTGATCTGAATTTCTCTCTTATTGAGTTCCTCGTCTGTAAAATAAGGAAATAATGTTTCTTTTCTCCACTCATTGTTTGCCTTTTCAGTTATTTAGAGTAGGTATAGTCCTTTCTTCTGTATATGCACAGCTCCTCAGGGCTAATAGATGCTACTATAGTACAATTACATAAACAATATTAATCAATTACATTTGTTACTTGTTGAGAATATGAACATATATGAAACCCATCAAAATGTTAAAATTATGTGGTACAACCTGTACAGTAAAGACGGAAAAGGAAGAGAAATGATGAACTATATAGCAAATCAAAATACCATATTTACCAAGACAGAAAAATGTACTTTGATCATTAAGAAGGTAGTGAAATATTTTGGTCACAGTTACAAGGAAAGGAAAGGAAAGGAAAGGAAAGGAGATCATATTATGGACTTCTGATGTAGAACACTAGAGCTCATAGACAGAGGATAAATATCTGGACCACTCCATATTTGGGACACAAAACTATACTTGTTTTAGGTTGGGGGCTGGGAAGCCTTAGGTACCAGGGCATTTATTTGCTAAATAAACCTAGAAATGAACATGTATCATCACAAAGAGCAATTTTATGATCCAGAATGTGGAGAATTGAACTGGTCTGATTCAGAAGGATTAGATGAAAATGCGATAATGCTAGTGGCTTGAGCACAAGCAGCTTGCATTCTGAAATGGCAGAAATGTTTTCCCAGAGTGTGGTAGTATGAAAGTATTAGATTAAGTAAAAATGAGTCTATTAAGGGGCTGGTCTAACATCTGTGAGTCTGTGTGGAAGTGGATGGATCAGAACTAGTTAGTACATTGAAATAGAGGAAAAGTACAGATAATATGCCAAAAATTAAAATGTCACTGAAAAAAAGGTTCAAGAAGCAATCAACATGGTCTGAAAAGGAAATGTTCAAAGATCTGTGGGTTACAAAACCCCACTATGTTGCAGGTAGAAAGGTTCCAGACGAGCAATTTAGCCAGAACATATAAAGGCTAGAAAGCAATCAAGGCAATAAAAATGAGAAAATACATGCCAGCTAAATAGGGTGGAGTGTGAAGAAAGTATCTACAGAGCAAACAAGCGATAAGAGAAATATGAGAGGAAGGCAGCTCATTAATAAATAAGGAAAAAATAACACCTCAGAAATGAGTGCGAAACTATGGCACTTTTGTAAGATCTGCTTTTTTAAAGAGAAAAAAAAGCGTTAGTTCTAGGAAAAAATGAAAAAGACCTTTGGACAATTAGAAAGTGCTAATGGCTTTGAATATGTATCCTAGTGTGTTTGGGGAATTAGCTAATGAACTTACTGAACCACTCACAATTGTTCTTTAAAGGCCACAGAGAAAAGGGAACGTATCAGAGAAAGAAAAGAAAAGAAAAGAAAGTTGTGTTACCTAGTTCCCAGAAATATAACTTAATCCTTTGTAAAATAATGAAGAGAAAAATATATGGGCAGATTTGTACTTTAGAGCAGGGGTGAGCAAACTTTTTATGCCATCCTTGCAATTAGGAGCCCCATGCCACCCCCCGCCCTCCCCGCCTCATATGTCTAATTCAATTCAAACTGATGGAAATTTCAGTTACGTTCATATGAAAAAAAATCCTCATGTAAGAAAATAAGTATGTAGAAGGCAAATCTTTATTAATCAGTATATAAATGTGAATACACCTACATAAAGCAGTAACATATTTCAATGTTTTTAATGAGATGGAAGTTAACTTCAAAGTAAGGGAAGCTAACTTCATAGTCACTACTTCATTCCCAGGAATGGAGTAGTGGCTTACTTCATAAAATCATAGAATCATGGAGCTGGATGGGACGTCAAGAGGTCATCAAGTCCTACCACCTACTCCAAGAAGTATCAGCTCCAACTAAAACATCCCAGCAAGCCAGGACTAAAAAACCTCTAGGGATGGAGATTCCACCACCTTCCTAGGCAACACATTCCAGCGCTTCACCATCCTCCTGGTGAAATAGTTTTTCCTAATATCCAACCTACTCCTTTCCTTCTGTAATTTAAGACTATTACCCCCCTTGTTTTGCTATCTGTCACCACTGAGAAAAGTTTCTCTCCATCCCTTTTAAAGCACCCTTTCAGGAGGTTGAAGGCTGCTATTAAATCACCGCTCACTCTTCTCTTCTGCAAATAAATAAGCCCATATCCCTAAGCCTTTCCTTATAAGTCATATGCTCCAGCCCCCTAATCATTTTTATTGCCCTCCACTGAACGTACTCCAATGCATCCACAACCTTTCTATACTGGGGGGCCCAGAACTGGACACAATACTCCAGAGGTGGCCTCACTGGTGCCGAAATAATATCTTCTCTAAATCTGCTGGAAATGCTTCTCCCAATACACCCCTATATGCCGTTAGCCTTCTTGGCTACAAGGGCACATTGTTCATGCATATCCAGCCTCTCTTCTACTGTAATCCCCAGGTCCATTTCTGCTGCACTGATACTTAGCCAGTCAGTCCCCAGACTGTAACAATGCTTGGAATTCTTCCATCCCAAATGCAGGATTCTTCATTTTAACTTGTTGAACCTCATCTTTTGGCCCAATCCTCCAATTTATTTAGGTCACTCTGAACCTTATCCCTGCCCTCCAGTGTATCTACCTGTCCCCCTAGGTTAGTGTCATCTGCAAATTTGATGAGAGTGCAGTCCATCCCCTCATCCAGGTCATGAGTAAATATGTTGAACAATACCAGCCCTAGAACCGATGCTTGGGGCACTCCTCTTGAAGCTGAGTGCCATCCAGATATAGACCCATTGATCACTATCCAGTGGGCCCAGCCATCTAGTCAGCTTTCTATCCATCTCGCAGTCCATGTATCCAATCCATACTTCCTTAATTTATAGGCAAGAATGTTGTGGGAGACTGTATCAAAAGCTTTGCTAAAGTCAAGGTATATCACATCAATTGACTCTCCCATGTCCACAGAGTCAGTTACCTCATCGTAGAAGCTAATCAGATTGGTCAAGCATGACTTTCCCTTGGTGAATACATGTTGACTACGCTTGATCACTTTCCTCTCTTCCAAGTTCTTCAAAATGGATTCCTTGATGATAAGTATCTACGGAATAAGCCAGGAACTCTGAATGTTTTGCGGAGAATAAACAAAGATAAAAAAGGTTGTTATATACAGTTATACAATGAGAGATTTAAAGGAATAGCATACAATTTTTGTAAGTACCCATATTGATTTCACTAAAGTACGTAATAGTGACTTTCAAACAATTGCAGAATTAATGCAGCTTTTGTTGACTCTGTGAAAACAGACTGAAAACTGACTGAAGCAAAGATGGAACAGTGTACAATGTCCATCAATGTGCAGCGGGATGTGAATGGTATCACTGTTACAACTGGCCTAATTTAATGTGCTCATTAATGGTCTAGAAGAGTTGGCAAACCAGCACAATAATTAAATTCGCAGACACTATTAAACTGGGAGGTTTTGTAAACATCAGTGTGTCCAGAGAAAGACAAAGGGAACTACAAGAGTTAGAAATAGGGGCCAAAAATAACAATTTGGGATGCCGCTTGAAAAAAAAATCAAGCTTTTCCATTTCTGTATATTTAAGGTATGATAATATGAGAGATTATTACCTGGAAACCAGCACTGATGAAAGAGATCCAAGGAATGATAATGGACAGTAAATTAGATATGGGTTTGCAAGTAAATTTGCAGCAAAAAAGATCAATGTGATTTGAGGAACATATGGAGAATGGCATCACTTCATAGACCAAAGATATATACAGTCCCTCTGTGTATAATTCTAATCCAGTTGCAGCTAAAATATTGCATTTGATTTTGGACACTTAATTCTTAAGAAGATATAGGCTACAGCTACAGTTCATAGCCCTGCTGGGGCATGTGGTGAACATGTAGCTGGCCGCAGGAATGAAAACACACATCATCCATACTGCAGTGTGTAGGTACACTTATAAATGAAAAGCTCTGGAAAAAGTGAGGGAGAAGAAAAGCCAGAGTCTTTAACTGCTACGATGAAAGGCTGCTCCAGAGGGGGCGAGGGAAAAGGAAAAGATTGGGTCTTTCCCTCCTCTGTCTTCTTCACCAGAGTCTTTCCTAGCTGCTGGAGTCTTTCCCTATTGAGGAGAAAGAGCTCCAGCAGTGGAGTGTCAGTGGGACACTATGCTGCTGTGTAGGTGGGGAGGCATAGCTTGGGCAAACAGAGAGCTGGGTAGGGCACCCAAGTACTACCCATATTCTTCAGATGTGTCTTTACTTGCCTTGCCTAAGCCATGCCTCCCCACCGACACTGCTGCTCATACTTGTGTTTTGTACACTAACTCTATTGAAAGAAACATGTAGTGTTGATGACCTATAAATAAACTGAAGTGAGGCAGAAAAGAGATCCAAAAATAATTGAGATGCTGGAGTGACTCTTAAGTGATTAAATATTAAAAGACCTATATTTACATACTCTGGATAAGCAACGACTTTCTACAAGTGTTGGAAAGACAGGGAAAGGAGAGAAAATGTTTATCAGTGAAGGAGGCATCGTAACTAGTTGTGATGGTCTTCGGTTGGGTGATGGCTGGTGAAGTTGCTTCATCTAGTGGTCAGGGCACAGGCACATGGTTTTCAGGGGGTTGATGGTAACTAAGCCCTGTCCCCCAGCCCCCCACTGACATCTGACCCTAGAAACTTTGAGGGCTATCACTGATAGCCAGAGGAGCATAGAGTCATAGTATCCTAGGACAGAATGGGACCCTGAGAGGTCATCTAGTCTAGTCTCTTAGACACATGGCAGGACTGAATATTATCTAGACCATCCCTTACAGCTGTTTGTTTTGCTCTCAAAAACCCCCAGTTATGGAGATTCCACAGTCTCCCTGGGCAATTTATTCCAGTGTTGGCAGGTAGGAAGTCTATCTTGAGAGAAAGGAAGATTTTCCAAATGTTCAACCTAAACTTTCTTGCTGTAATTTAACCTCATTGCTGCTTCTTCAGTCTGCGGACGTTGAGATAAACATTTTTTTCTCTCTCCTCCTTGAAACAACTTTTTATGTGCTTGAAAACTGAAATAATATCTCATCTTTTCTCCAAACTAAACATTTTTTTCAATATTCCCTCATAGGTCATCTTATTGAGACATTTCATCATTTTTCTTGCTCTTCAGATTGTCTTTAATTTGTCCATATCTTACCTGAAATGTGTCACCGAAAACTGGACAAATACTTCAATTAAGGCCCAATCAGCGCGGAACAGAGAGGAAGAATTACTTCTTCCACCTTTCTTACAAGGCTCCTGGAATGAGATTTGCAGTTTTTGCAGCAGTGTTACACTGTTAATTCATAATTTGCTTGTGATCCACTATGATCCCCAGATCTCTTTCTGTGGTACTTCTTCATAGGCAGGCATTTCCCATTTTGTAGGTATGCCTTTGGTGGTTCTTTTATTTTTTAACTCAGTGGAATACTTTGCATTTTCCCTTATTAAATTTCATCCTATTTACTTCAGACCATTTCTCCAGTATGTCCAGGTCATTTTAAATTTCAGTCCAAACTGCCAAAACACATGCAACTTCTCCCAGTTTGGTATCATCTGCGTATTATGTAAATCTATAGCACTCACAAAAATATTCAAAATAACCAGACCCAGAACTGATTCCTTCAGGCTGCATTTGATAGTCCCTACCAGCTTGACTGTGAACCATTGATAATTACCTTCTGAGAATGTTTTTTCAACTATTTATGCAGTTATTTTTAAGGCTGCCCTCCCTGGGCCATTTCTTATCACTCCCTGCAACTGGCTGTAGGTTCTTATCTGTGTGAGGGCATCTTGAAGTATGTCCACTCACCACCAGCTGGCAGCTGCACGTTGCATGAAAACAGTCTTCCTCTTGCAAGCAGCAGCTGCCTCCTTTGTCACTAAGGCTCGCCCTCCAGGGCCCAATCAGTCCTAGGGTTTTCCTCTGCAGGGAGTAGTCCAAACAAAGTAAAGGGTAAGTAACAAAAGTCTGAGTCCATATTAAAAGAAAAAGGGAAATGCAGAAAGTTGATTTTTCCACCCCTTTTCTCTTCCTTTTACATAGCAAGTAAAACTCACTGGCCTGAGAATAATCTCTATCTGCCAACCTTTGGCCAATGAAGAGGATTCAGAGAAAAATACTAGAACCATCAGTCAGAAAAAGGAGAGTCAGCAAAGGAACTAATTAAGCTGTAGCCTCAATTGTGCATTCCTGATCAAGGTGCCCTGACTCACCACAGCGATGGCAGTTGACTTCACCTATCTTGCTGCAGTTGATGGCTACATGGCCAGTTTCACCACGCCTATAGCACTTAACTTTGGTTCAGTCTTCTGGAATATGTCCAAACTCTCCATAAGAATAACACTTCTGCTCGTCTTCATGGTCACCGTCATGAGCCAGATAGCCAGGTTTGCCACAGTTTTAGCAGCACTTCTCTATCCCTCTCCATCTCTGTCTCTCTGTCTCTCTCTCTCTTTTTGGCTCCTTGCAGTCCTCAGCAAAAGGGCCACCTCTGCCACAGTCATAGCAGGCTTCATCCTCCTGAGGATCACTGTGCTTAGCAAGATGGCAAGTCTCCCCACAGCGATAACAGATGTCTGGGAGAGAGGAAGACACGAAGTGGAAGCCTCTGCTATGGCTTTGCATCCCACAGCCATACAATTCCAGTAGGGCATTCCTGAGCCCAATGGCCAGTACCTCCACACTTGAAGCACTCATTGCTGCTCATCACTGCAGTTTGGTTTCCTGCAGGTTCCCACCCCTCCTGCAATAGGCAGCACATGAGGTCCACGGTGGTCCTGGCTCTCTCTCAATCCACCTAGTTACTTCTAGGTCCTCACTGCCTGCGCGACATGAGTTAGCACAGAGTAACACACACACCCCTACTCACTTGCACCCTTCCCTTCCTTTCAGTGTATTGGCACTTTTCACAAAAGTATCACCAAGCACTGAAGCATTAATTCATTACTGCAATGATTTCTTCTTTAAAGGCATAATACATTCAAATATATGCTTAAGGCCTCAAAACATTTTCAGGCAAATCTCTCACAGATTATTTGTTCCAACACATGAAGATAGAACTAAGACTCATCCATGTTGTTGATACTGGAAGGTGTGCAAAGTGACCTCATTTCAAGTTTCTGACAATTGCAGCTTCGTAATCCTTTGGGATTTGGTTGTTGTTGTTTAACTTCTGTTGATTTTGATGGAATTGCATATTCTCGACAATATGCAGGTATCTGACTGCTGCGTCTTATGAGCTTAAAGAGTCACTGTGTTCCATGAGTGCAAAGCTATTGTCGTTTTGCCTTTTGAGTAGCAGGATCTTTGGAATCTGGAATGGAACTCCTTTTCTTCTGACCCAGCATTTGATAGCAAGGAGGAAGTGGCTTAACTTCCATTCTGTTGACATGACTGAGAAATAATTCCTTTCAGTAGGAAGATTGTACTTTCTAGTAAAGTTGGGTGGGAAATGGTTTGCTTATCCCACAAAAGTTTTTTAGATTTAAAAATTTTTCCTAACCTCAATCAGAATGAAAAATTGGTATCTTGAACATTTTTGCGGTCAAAAATTTGATCAAATGGAAGGTTTTGTTTCAATAATTTCAGAATATTTAGTTATTGATCTTCTCTATCTTTCTTTTTGTATAAATTAAAATTTCAAATCAGTAAATCATTTTGAAATGAAAAAGAAAATATTTGATTCTGAAAATGTCAGTGTCCCTTTTCAGCAATTTTGAAACATTTAAAAAATATATTTTAAATTGGAAGCTTCATTCAATAGTTGCCCTTTAACTGGTTTGGCTTTGATGAATCTCTATTTTCTATTGAAAAAAGCCCCAAAATATTTCATTGGAAAATTCTCAACCAGCTCCACTGATCACACTGTCTAGTTACTTGTCAAAATGGTTGACTTGTGCTTCCATGTTACCACCAAAGACTCTGAATAAGTTTCACTCTTTTTTACAGTTCCCTTATTATCCTCAATTTGTGGTTGTTGCTTTCTGCAAGAATTTTGTGAAAATGTGAGCATTTTTAATTCTAAAATTATAGCCCTGTTTTACACTGTCTACATGTGTAATGGAGTTATTTGGTGGCAAGTGATAAAATCTGTTTAGTAAAATGAGAAATTGCTAAACTGATGGTTCCAGTTGAATAATGTCATTCAGTTTCTTTGTAAGTGTCAGTGGCAATTTGTGGTAAAAGATTATCAGATAATGAAACAGCATTTTACTGTAATAGTATAAATCTACTACATGTGTATTTAACTGTCCATAGCTACGTCTACATGGAGATGCTACATCAAAATAGCTTATTTCGATGTAGCGAAATCTAAATAAGCTATTTCGATGAATAGCATCTATACATCCTCCAGGGCTGGTGCCGTCGATGTTCAACGTCAATGTTGGGCAGCACTACATCGAAGTAGGCGCTGCAGGGGAGCATCTACACACCACAGCGGCCCAAATCGAAATAAGGGTGCCAGGAACAGCTGCAGACAGGGTCACAGGGTGGACTAGCACTTCCGGGGCAACAGCAAGCCGCTCCCTTAAAGGGCCCCTCCCAGACACACTCAGCCTGCACAGCACGCGGTCTGCAGAGCCACAGGCACGCACACCCCATCGAAGCAGTATGGACCCCCAGCAGCAGCAGCAGCAGCCAGAGGTCCACACACCCACCCGTGCAGGAGCAGTGCTTGCCCTGCTCAGTGCTATGCAGGAGGCAGCCGATCACCTTTTATTCGTGGAAGAGGAGCTGCCCCCAGGAGATGAGGAAGCAGCCCCAGACCTTGCTGCCCTCCAACCCCGCCTCCCCGGCTGCACATGCCGCCGGCTGTGGAGCTACCCCATGAGCACGGACTGGTGGGAGCAGCTGGTGCTCGGCGAGCGGGACAATGAGCGCTGGCTCCAGAGTTTCCGTATGAGCCGGCAGACATTCCTGGAGCTCTGCCAGTGGCTCACCCCTGCCTTACGGCACCAGGACACCTCCATGTGATGTGCCCTCACAATCGAGAAATGGGTCGGCATCACTGTCTGGAAGCTGGCCACTCCAGACAGCTACCGATCCATAGGGCAGAAGTTTGGTGTGGGCAAGGCCACCGTCGGGGCTGTCCTCACGGAGGTAAGAGGGCCTGGGTGGGGGAGCCCTGGGGTGGAGGGCCAGACACACCCTGCACACCCCTCACTGGTGCTCTCTCATGTCCTTCCCCTGCAGTTCGTCTGTGCAATCAATGCCCTGCTCCTCCACAGGTTCATGCGGCTTGGGTACCCGGATGCTGCCATCGCGGCATTTGACAGCCTGGGCTTCCCAAATTGCTTTGGGGCTCTGGATGGGACCCATATCCCCATCCGTGCCCCGGAGCACAGCGGAGGATGCTTCTTCAACAGGAAAGGCTACGATTCGGTGGTCCTCCAGACCTTGGTGGACAACCGGGGCCACTTCCTGGACATTTATGTTGGCTGGTCTCCACTTTTTCTGCTGAACAAACATGATAGACAGATAGATGTATCTATCTATCTATCTACCTATCTATCATGTTTGTTCAACAGAAAAAAGTGGAGACATAACTATTCCCTAGTTCCTATCCACACATGAGTGAAAGTCATGCCTCTTCATAATTCTTCAGAAGTTGGAAGATGTGAAAATACATGTTTTTAATATTTCAATTCCTGTGTTCTGGTAAAATTAATAAATGCAACAATTGTTTAGGTTTGATAGACTATTCAATTTCCTGGTGTTTACACGAGTAACTAAAAAAAAAAAAGCATTGATCTGTTTGAGTAAGAGAAGTGTTGGCAAAGTAGTATGATGTAAACTCTTCTCTTGACCCATGAAATGCTTGTAAGATTATTATAATTTCAATCTGAAGTCCTTGAGATGGACACTTCTTTCTGCATGTGGCCTGAAATCTATTAACTTAGATCTCTAGGGCTGTGTCTACACGTGCCCCAAACTTCGAAATGGCCATGCAAATGGCCATTTCGAAGTTTACTAATGAAGCGCTGAAATGCATATTCAGCGCTTCATTAGCATGCGGGCAGCAGCCGCGCTTCAAAATTGACGCTCCTTGCCGCCGCGCGGCACGTCCAGACAGGGCTCCTTTTCGAAAGGACGCCGCCTACTTCGAAGTCCCCTTATTCCCATGAGCTCATGGGAATAAGGGGACTTCGAAGTAGGCAGCATAATTTCAAAAACGAGCCCCGTCTGGACGCGCCACACGGCGGCAAGGAGCGTCAATTTCGAAGCGCGGCTGCCGCCTGCATGCTAATGAAGCGCTGAATATGCATTTCAGCGCTTCATTAGTAAACTTCGAAATGGCCATTTGCATGGCCATTTCGAAGTTTGGGGCACGTGTAGACACAGCCTTAGAATGATGAAATATTCTGTATGAGCAAATTTATGTACAGTACATCTCTACAGGATCGAATCCTATTACATTTGTTTATGGCTGCGTCTACACGTGCACGCTACTTCAAAGTAGCGGCAGTAACTTCGAAATAGCGCCCGTCACGTCTACACGTGTTGGGCGCTATTTCGAAGTTGAAATCGACGTTAGGCGGCGAGACGTCGAAGTCGCTAACTCCATGAGCGGATGGGAATAGCGCCCTACTTCGACGTTCAACGTCGAAGTAGGGACGTGTAGACGATCCGCGTCCCGCAACATCGAAATAGCGGGGTCCTCCATGGCGGCCATCAGCTGGGGGGTTGAGAGATACTCTCTCTCCAGCCCTTGCGGGGCTCTGTGGTCACCGTGTGCAGCAGCCCTTAGCCCAGGGCTTCTGGCTGCTGCTGCTGCAGCTGGGGGTCCGTGCTGCATATACAGGGTCTGCAACTAGTTGTTGGCTCTGTGTATCTTGCACTGTTTAATGAAAGTGTGTCTGGGAGGGGCCCTTTAAGGGAGCGACTTGCTGTTGAGTCCGCCCCGTGACCCTGTCTGAAGCTGTGCCTGGCTCCCTTATTTCGATGTGTGCTACTTTGCCGTGTAGACGTTCCCTCGCTGTGCCTATTTCGATGTTGGGCTGAGCAACGTCGAAGTTGAACATCGACGTTGCCAGCCCTGGAGGACGTGTAGACGTTATTCATCGAAATAGCCTATTTCGATGTCGCAACATCGAAATAAGCTATTTCGA
Source organism: Carettochelys insculpta (assembly GCF_033958435.1). NCBI lineage: Eukaryota > Metazoa > Chordata > Testudines > Carettochelyidae > Carettochelys > Carettochelys insculpta. Next base: position 228,861,791 of record NC_134138.1, read on the forward strand.
AGTTGGGTGCACGTGTAGACGTAGCCTATGTGTCTAGTCCAGGAAATCACAGTGAACCGCAGAAATGGTTTGTATTTTTCCATCTAAATATCTTGACAAAAATTATTTTGCTGGAAAAAATTCAGTTCACTCAAATCAATGTACTTTCTTTTAGGTCAGTTTGACATTGATCCATGTCTTCCCTAGTTGCCAAAGTGACTCACAGAAGTAGTAGTTCAGATGTACTTCATTCTTCCCTATGCACTGGGTTGTTTCATTGAATTACATCTCTAGTGGTGCACCACAGTCTCACAGTGGGCTGGACCACCCTGGAGCATTAGGATTCTGTGGGATGGTCCACCCTGGTGCATCAGTGGTGGTCCATGGCCGTGACAAGTCATGGGACATGTGGAGCCCAACCAAAGCAGAAGAAACAAGAAACTAAAACTAGTACTTCCATGAGGCACAGGGTAGACTTTCAGAAATCTCTGTTCCATGAATAAAAACTGATCTATTGACTTGTCATCCTGATTTCAGACAAAAACAACTGAAATTTTGGGATAGAAAATCTGATTTTCAACCAGCATGAGTGAATGGAATTCTATGCTCTTGACAGCATGGACTATCTGCTACTATACATATGTGTCATCCTTAGCACAATTGGGTTCTAATCTTATCAGAGACCTCTATGCCCTGCCATAATATAATTAATAAATTAACACATAGAGTCTAATACCAAACCCACTAAAAACAATGGATAAGGCTGTAGTGGGCTTTAGATAAGGCTCATAAATTTTGAAGCCCAGTATGCAACTTCAAGCAGTGCTCTAGTATTACAGTTTTAAATTGTAATACTCTACTGTTAAGGAACTACATGACAGCACAGGGCTTCTGAGTGGGTTGCTTATGGGAGGAGTTCTGAGTTATTGGCTTAATACCAAATTCAGAGTAAAGGAGCAATGGAAAGTAGAACAAATTACTACACTGAGGGCTTCTCTACACTAGTCCCCTACTTTGAAGTGACCATGTAAATAAGCCCAAGTAGTGAATAGCAGTGAGGTGCTGTGCTTTGGGAGTAAGGGAGCTTCGAAGTTGTGCAGGTACTTCGAAGTGCCCATGGCTACATGGCTTGCCAGTGCTTAGAAGTTAGCAACTTTGCCATTCGCACAGCGAGAATTATGCTAATGAGGTGCTGCATATGCAGCGCAGCACCTCATTGCTATTCACTGCTCAGGCTCATTTGCATGCCCCCTTCGAAGGAAGGGGCTAGTGTAGACAAGCCCTGAGAGTGTAAGGGCCGAATGCTAAAAGGTGTTCAATTGCGGTTGGTCAGTGCTTCACATCCAGGCACTCATCACACTTATCAACTTACAGTGTGGAAGCAGGTGCTATATGCTTGAATTTAGTTATGCAGCTCTGTGGTGTCAATTGTTTATACAAGCAATTAACTTTCCTTTGATGGCAGAAATTTTTCTTGTATCACAAACTAAATAAGTATTGTATGGCACATGTTAAAGTAATATTAACAATGTTGATTTTAAAAAAATGCTAAGTTTCATAAAAAAAATGCTAAGTTTTATTCAAAATTGATGCCAGGACACAAGATTATCTAGACTTATATTATAAAAGCTAGCACAAATTTGCTTCTTCATTTAAAAAATAGAATATTGAATTACGTTCTGATAAGCTTAGCATTTCTATGTAAATTTTCAGTGTGGTTAAGAATATTTTTTTAGGATTATACGACTAATACCTTGGAATCAAAGTTAGAATGCATTTCTCATTATAAGAGAAATATAAAGTATTTTGCAGGGTAAACATAACTGACCTGTTTTCCTTCTGAACAGTGAAGGATTAGATACCTCTGAGTTCATGACTCATTCTTTAATATTCAGTTCAATCTACTTTTGCTTTATCAGAACTGCAAAATACTTTTCTTACATTTTCATTTTTGTTGATTGCTGATCTTTCTGAGAAACGTATCTGAAGTTCTTTGTGTCCCCGGTTAAGATACAGTAGATGCCCCAAAGCTGCACTAGTTTCTGGACACAGTACACTGTCTGAGCAGAACAAAATTGAACCACAGAGTACACAAGATTTGTTTTGAGGGATATGCATTTAGGTTGTACAAAAACACTTAATTTAGCACTTTATAATGATGGTGAAGGCAAGCTATTTACCACACTGCAACTGAAGTTCTTCAAAATATGCAGTCCGTGGGGATATTCATAAGCCTATCATAAGCAACTCTTCAACAGCAGTGTCCATTGGCTCATGCCTGCATCCAGGCCTTCTGATGAGTAGGTGTGGGAGAACAAAGAGGGCAATTGCCCCGGGCCCAGCCATTCAAAGGAACTCAACACTCTCATCTGCCACCATGGCTGCTGCAGCTCTGGTGGTGGGTGGAGGTCTGGGCCCTTTAAATCATCATCAGAGCCCCAGGAGGTGCACTGCAGAGGCTAACATGGCCTGCTCCAGGCAGCAGAGGGAAAGGGCAGTCCTGGCAGCACTGAGGGCAGGCCGCTGTAGCCCCACCCCTTCTGCTCAAGCCCTGCCTCTTCTGGAGACACGGAGATGCCCCTCCCCACCCACCCACACACCTTGCCCAGAGTTCCAGTGAGTCTCTCAGCTCACCTGCCTGCATCTCCTCCTGCTTCTCCCCAAGGACATAACGAGTGGGATGGATCACCCCCACCAATTCTGATTCTAGCATGAGACAGGTTGACTTGAGTGGAGGGGAAGGAGAGCACAGTGTGAATACCCATAGGGATTTCATGCCTTGAAGAACTCCAATATACCCTGAGCAGATAACAAGTGAGTCATCTCTTTTTCAGTGGAGATTATCCAGCCTGATTTAGTCCCATTAAGGTGTTTGAGTTTGACTTCCATCATGGAGGTAGTAATTATACCTGAATTTCTTCACTGCTATTAGCTACCCTGCCACTACCCCTAAGCTCTTGGTTAGACTGATTAAAAACTGAGACAAATTATTAGTGTACGTGTTGAGATATACCTAGGGAATCTTTAATCTCTGCTTCATCCTATTCAGTGCTTTGTGGTCCCATTGCTTCTTTCCTTGCCTTCTTCTTACTTATTTGGCAACAGAACCTATTACTATTGGTTTTATTTTCTTTTGCAAGGTGCAACTCTGCTTCACTTATGGCAGTTCTCACTTTATCTCTACACTTGCTGACCTCCAAGAGATAGCTTTCCTTGCTGATCCTTCCCATTTTCCATTCCTTGTAGGCTTTCTGCTGTCTCTTAATCACTTGTTTGAGTTACTTGCTTATCTATAATAACCTGCCTATTGCCCCCTTAGTCTGTTCTTACCGATGTATAAATTCCTAGGGCTCTTGAGAAAAACACTAAAGGGCAAGGTTATAAGCACAGACAATATTCTTTCCAAAACAAAGAATTTTTTATTAATGTGACTAATAATCCCTAATACCGTATGTTATAAAAATCTTAAACAGGGCAGAAAACATCATACACAAATCCCTATTGTAAGTGTAAAGATCATTCAAAACATAATTGCATATTGTGTGCAAGATTAAGGATAGCATTTGTTACAAGTGACCAGTTTGCAACAACTCATTGAGAGCAGTTCTTAAGTTATATTTCAAGTTTTACATATGAAAAATAGAATGAACACACACATGCACATGCACACGCACACACACACACACACAATTCAATCATACGCATACTAAATGCTAGTGTTAAACTATACTACTCTAAAGCTATGTCTACACGTGAAGCCTATATCGAAGTAGCTTATTTCAATGTAGCAACATTGAAATAGGCTATTTCAATGAATAACATCTACACGTCATCCAGGGTTGGCAACGTCAACGTTCAACATCAACGTTGCACAGCACCGCATCGAAATAGGCGCTGCGAGGGAACGTCTACATGCCGAAGTAGCACACATCGAAATAAGGGTGCCAGGCACAGCTGCAGACAGGGTCACAGGGCAGACTCAACAGCAAGCCGCTCCCTTAAAGGGCCCCTCCCAGACACAGTTGCACTAAACAACACAAGATCCACAGAGCCAACAACTGGTTGTAGACCCGGTGCATGCAGCATCAATCCCCAGCTGCAGCAGCAGCAGCCAGAAGCCCTGGGCTAAGGGCTGCTGCACACGGTGACCACAGAGCCCCGCCGGGGCCGGAGAGAGCGTCTCTCAACCCCTCAGCTGATGGCCACCATGGCGGACCCCGCTATTTCAATGTTGTGGGACGCGGATTGTCTACACGTGCCCTACTTCGACGTTCAACTTCGAAGTAGGGCACTAGTCCCATCCCCTCATGGGGTTAGGGTCTCGCCGCCTAACGTTGACGTTAACATCAAAATAGCGCCCAACACGTGTAGCCGAAGTTAGTGCCGCTACTTCGAAGTAGCGTGCATGTGTAGACACAGCTTAATAATTAAAAACTGGCATGCTTGCTTTACAAGTATTTTGGCAACCTTTAAAAATCCAGTACCAACCATAACATTGGAATTATGATTGACAACTCTGACCTTTTAAAGCAAGTTATGACTGGTACGAAAGGGCTGTTCATTTAACTAATAGTTCTGTCATCCTGCACTGCACATGCTCAGTAATCACCAGTCTGGCGCATGTTGGCATTTACTGAAGAGTTGTGCTACTGCTGATTACATACGCACACACCTGAATCTTTTCCAGGACACAATTTTATCCCTACATAACGTCTTACAGAGTATGAATACATTCATTTCTCAACATTATCAATAACCAGCATGTGCCTGCTTTCATTTAAGCTCTTACATGATGGTTTTTTGGTGAACCAGAATCATGGTATTCGTGCAGTCCCCTTCACAGCTGGGATTGAGGCATTGTAGTGTCATAGTAGACCTGCTATAAGAGCTCCCAGGTCTCTATTCCTCCTAAAAAAGGCAATAGCTACCAAAAGACACTTTGAAGATCAAGTGCAGATTGGAAGAAAAGGATGAAGATTCAAAAGGTGGTCCCATGAGGACAGAAAGAATGAGGTTCACCTTCTAGGCAGGGACTGGCTCAAAACTGAGGGAAAATATACTTTTGATACTCTTCTGGAACTTTGCTGCAGTGGAATGAATAAAAGTGGAATAGACTTGCTCCTCTCTAACTCAAAACTTTGCTTCCTGCATAGTTCAATCTAATACCATGAGTTTTATATTGCCTTGTGACACTTCTGCTTTCCTATAAACATTTCCCAATAACTCTGAAAAGTGCCACTACTACTGAAAGCATAAATTGACCTTTCGAAAACCTGCTCTGAAGGTCTCCCTGAGTCTATGTCAGCACAGCAGCGTTACTTTGGAATTAGCAATTCCAGAAGAGACCTTATCTCTAGTGGGACAGAGTGGCTGCCCACTGACCCACAGGCAGAGGAAACCCTCTAGGACCCATTTTAGACAGAGTCCAACCCTCCCAGTCACGTCACTGGAAGCCAGGAACTGGGGCCAGGACTATAAAAGTCCAGCCTGGGGCTCAGTCTACCTCCAGACTCAAGAAGAACCAGAGGTCTGCCAATGCTCTTTGCGTGGAAGGGTGAAGCCTGGCTAGGACCCCCAGGAGTGCCTGGCTTGGAGGATGGGCCTGGACTGTCAGCCATGCCTGACTCAGAGGACTGGCCCAAGCACCTGTACTGACCTACACTTGAGGACTAGCTGGGACTTCTGGACCTGCAAGAGACTGAAGACTGGCCTGGACCACCCAGACCCCATCTGGACATGAACCTGGACACCCTTGAGCCCCCAAGAGAGTGGTCTGATGCCCAGATGTGTACTGGGAGTGGCAGGAGAAAGGAAGGTGGTCCAGAAAATAGTGAGGACTGTCAAGGGCCTCAAGTCAGCATGTTGCAATATGGATCCTCACTGACCCTTGCAGCAGACTGCTCTGCCACTAACAGACCCCCGGGCTGGGACAAGTGGAGTGGAGGGACTGCATCCCCACTTCCACCTACCTATTGGGTGACAATCTCCCCCTCTGCACCACTGCAGGCGAATTGCCTACACCCCTCCTGAACAAGGAGACAAACTGTTTTCTACAGGTTACCTGGTTATACCTATAAGTGTTTGTTGCCCTGCCCTGACCTAGGTGCAGGCCTCCATAACTTTGTTGGTGGCCCCATCTGAACCAAGGCTTGGGTGCCTGAACAAAAATAAACTATTGACTGTGTTGTTTATTACCCAACCCTGAACCAGGGACAGGGACTTTTCTGTGTGTTTGCTGCCCCCATCAAAGCCAATGCCAGGGATCTAAAACTTCTAAACTGTGTTTGTTGCTGCTTACCATGAACCAGGCCCCCGGCTTCTGAACAGTTGTGACTTTGTGTATCTGCTGCCCCACCCTGACCTAGGGCTGGGTGCCTGGACTAACTGGGTTTCTTTGCTGCTGCCCTGCCCTAGGGCTAGGACCCTTGAACTGTATTTGATTACCTGTCACCTACCTGGAGCGCTCTCTGGAGTGTGTGGGTGCCTGTAAATTTACTGTAAATTTAGTAAAGAATAAAATTGCAAGGCACATAGAAGAGCACAAATTGTTGGGCAAAAGTCAGCATGGTTTCTGCAGAGGGAAGTCGTGTCTAACTAATCTATTAGAATTCTTTGAAGGGGTTAATAAACATGTGGACAAGGGGCACCCAGTGGACATAATATACCTAGATTTCCAGAAAACCTTTGACATGGTCCCACACCAAAGGCTTTTATGTAAATTAGGCGGTCAAGGGATAGGAGGAAAGATCCTTTCATGGATCGGGGATTGGTTAAAAGACAGAAAACAAAGGGTTGGAATAAATGGTAAATTTTCACAATGGAGGGGGGTAACTAGTGGTGTTCCCCAGGGGTCAGTCCTGGGACTGATCCTGTTCAACTTCTTCATCAATGATCTAAAAAATGAGGTAAGCAGTGAGGTGGCAAAGTTTGCAGATGACACCAAGTTGTTCAGGACAGTCAAAACCAAAACAGATTGTGAAGAACTACAAAAAGATCTCAGCAAACTGAGTGATTGGGCAGCAAAATGGCAAATGAAATTTAATGTGGGTAAGTGTAAGGTAATGCACATTGGAAAAAATAACCCAAATTATACGTACAACATGATGGGGTCAAATTTAGCTACGACAGATCAGGAAAGGGATCTTGGAGTTATAGTGGATAGTTCTCTGAAGACATCCACGCAGTGTGCAGCTGCAGTTAGTAAAGCAAATAGGATGTTAGGAATTATTAAAAAAGGGATAGATAATAAGACAAAAGATATCATACTTCCCCTATATAAAACTATGGTATGCCCACATCTTGAGTACTGCGTACAGATGTGGTCTCCTCACCTCAAAAAAGATATATTGGCATTAGAAAAGGTTCAGAAAAGGGCGACTAAGATGATTAGGGGTTTGGAACGGGTCCCATATGGGGAGAGGCTAGAGAGACTGGGACTTTTCAGTCTGGAAAAGAGGCGATTGAGGGGCGATATGATAGAGGTATATAAAATCATGAATGGTGTGGAGAAAGTGAATATAGAAAAATTATTTACCTTTTCTCATAATACAAGAACTAGGGGACACCAAATGAAATTGATGGGTAGTAGGTTCAAAACTAATAAAAGGAAATTTTTCTTCACACAGCGCACAGTCAACCTGTGGAACTCCTTGCAGGAGGAGGCTCTGAAGGCCAGGAATCTATTAGGGTTTAAAAAAGAGCTCGATAAATTTTTGCAGGTTAGGTCCATAAATGGCTATTAGCCGGGGTAAAGTATGGTGCCCTAGCCTTCAGTACAAGGGCAGGAGATGGATGGCAGGAGATAAATCACTTGATCATTGTCTTCTGTTCTCCTTCTTTGGGGCACCTGGCATTGGCCACTGTCGGCAGACGGGATACTGGGCTGGATGGACCTTTGATCTGACCCAGTATGGCCATTCTTATGTTCTTATGCCTGGGTTTGGGGGTTTTGGGCCTGGGTTTGTCTGTTTATTTGGCGTTTGGAGTGCTGAGCTCTGTGTGTGTGTGTGTTTGTTTGAAAGGCCATGTGCTCAGGCTGGCCATCTGCTCAGTCTGCGTGCCGATTGGCTGAGCGCTCATCAGAGGGAGGGGCTGTCTCAGGTAGGCCAGAGCTCTAAAGCCCTGCTGGCAAGCGACCACGGAGCTTGCGAACAGGGTGGTTGCTAACAAGAGGGAGTTTTGAGAGGGGAGTTTAGAGGGGGAGCTTAGAGGGAGCTAAGAGACCCGCTGCAGCATGAGGAGCAGGGGGGGCGAGATCAAGGGATATCAGTGGTGGGCAAGTGGTTTGGGGGCATCAGGTACAGCTGTGAGGATGGCAACACCCACAGGGGCTGCTTGCGGAGCGCTGGCTCAGATTGCATGGCTTCCAGGCCCAGTCCTGCACTCCTGTATGTGTGCACTGCACCAGATCTGTGGAGCTCCAGGAACAGCCATAGCCAGATGAAGAGTTAATAGCTTCGGGTAGGGCTCAGGGTGCAGCTGAGCAGCGAACAGGGGGCAACAGCTAACAGGGAAGGGAGTTTGCCTCTGGGCAAAGCGTCCTAGAGGAGCTTGGGTAAGTGTGGGATTTGGGGGGCTATATGGTGAGCTGGTGGGTGAATGTCTGTCTGTCTGGGCAGCTATGTTACTTTGCAGAAAAGGGCAGTTTGATCAGCTGCCTGTGTGTCTGAGTTTGTGTGGTGCAGAGAGGAGCAGTTTGCAAGGTGTGAACTGGGGGAGTTTCCTGCCAGGTGAGCCTTCAAGGGCTGATTAGACTGGAGGCAAGGCTTTGAGCCAGGCCTAACCAGCTAGCAGCTTTCCCTATAAGAAGGGAGCTCTCAGCGAACACTGTGAGCAGCGACCAGGGGCAGCAGCTAACAGGGAAGGGAGTTTGCCTCTGGGAGTTCGCCGAGGGAGGAGCCCCGTGTTTGTTGTCCTGTTCAGGTATGGTGTTCGACCTGTGTCCTGCAAGGCACCACTATCAAGAAAAGCAGTCTTTGAAGAGAAGAGCCTGAAGAGCAATGGTGAAAGGTGGACCTGGGGGCACTGAGAGCAGCTGGGGGGAGAGGGGTCAGTGCAGTGAGGAGGGCGGACATGGGAGCAGATGGGGGTAGTGGGTTGGGGAGGGTCCTATGGTGATGGTAGCTGGGGGCGGGGGCAAAAGGTGGGGAGGAGGGTCCCGGGGATATGAGGTCATTGCTCCACAGGGAGCTATGGTGACTCGTGGTGACAGGGAGGTATGAAGTAGTGGGATCCTTAACCACATTCTCCACACCCCACTGCCTTGTGGGTTGTCCTGGGAAGGAGCAAGGCTAAGGGAGTAAACCCTGACAGAAAATCCAGAGGGGAGTCCGAAGGCGGTTCAGTGTCAACTTCTGGCACTGTCCTGGCAACTCCTGCAGCTGAGCTGGTACCAGACGTGGAGGTTATCCTCTCCTTTGGACTATATCAGTAAAGCTGAGAGGGGGACACTGGTGTCTGGGCAGCCCAGAGTCTCCATAATAAGTGCCCAGGATTGCTCCTGGAGAGGTACTCCGGCATCGCTGAACAGCGTTGCATCAACATAGGAGGCAACAGACAACGGTTATAAGCTCTTGCTCGATTGGCGTAGAGAACGAGCCCCAGGGGTTGCCTTCGACGGTGAGAGAGATCCTCGCATCTAACTGGACAGTCACCGCCTGCCTCAAGCTGAGCATCCCCCAGCCAATGGGGTACTGTCCCACCACAGTTCACCTGCCTCGCTGAGTGCGTGAGGCTTAAGGTTCCTGAACCTGACAAGTGACTGGAATTTGGGCACCAGGCAAACCAATAAGAAAATCAACAAGAAATGAGAAACATCAACAATTTAAGCTTGCTTGCTGGAATGTGCGGACCATGCTGACCAGCTTGACTGAAGATCTTCAGGCCATCAGTGACACCCAAAAGACCGCTGTCATCAACGAGGAACTGAAGAGGCTCTGAGTTGATATCGCTGCACTGCAAGAGAAGCGACTCGCAGATTCGGGATCTCTAAAGGAAAGGGACTACACCTTTTCCTGGCAGGGTAAAGCTCAAGAAGAACCCAGAGATCATGGTGTTGGCTTTGCTGTCAGAAACACCCTTCTACAAATGGTGGAATTAGTCATGGGCAGATCAGAAAGACTTCTTCAGATCACGCTTCAAACTTGCGCCGGTCCCGTCCACCTGATCAGCGCTTATGCTCCAACCCTGTACGCCACACCAGAAGTAAAAGACAAGTTCTATGATGTGCTTAGTGCTGCTGTAGCGCAAATACCTGCTCATGAACAACTGTGCATCTTGGGTGACTTCAGTGCAAGAGTTGGAGCTGATTGGGCCTCATGGCCTTCCTGCTTAGGACACTTTGGTGTGGGAAAAATGAATGACAAATGGACAGCGTCTCCTTGAACTGTGCACGTACCACAATCTGTTCATCACAAAAACATTCTTCCAAACGAAGCCACAGCACAGAGTGTCGTGGAGACACCCACACTCAAAGCAGTGGCATCAACTAGACGTGGCCATCACTAGGCATAATAATCTCAAAAATATCCTTCTGACACACAGCTATGATAGTGCTGACTGTGATACAGATCACTCGCTAGTTTGCTCCAAGCTCAAGCTGAGACCCAAGAAGCTGTACTGCTCTCAACCTGCTGGAAGGCCCCGCATTGACGCCAGAAAGACAGCAAACTTGGAGAAAGCTGAAAAGTTCAGAGAGACCCTCCAGGAAAATCTGCACAGCGGCCCTGGGGGCGCCAATGTGACAGCCAAATGGCAACATCTGAGGGATGCAATTTACAACACGGCCTTGTCGGTGTTTGGAAGAAGAGCTAGAAATACGAACGAGTGGTTTGAAGCTAACTCCGATGAGATGATTCCAGTCATTGAAAAGAAGTGTGCTGCACTCCCGGAGTACAAACGCTCACCGAGCCAGAGTACCCAGTAAGCACTTAGAGCGGCCAGAAGAACAGTACAGCAGACAGCCAGGCACTGTGCCAACAACCACTGGCTCCAGCTATGCAGCTGCATCCAGACCTGTGCTGACTTTGGTAATCTCAGAGGAATATACGAGGGTATGAGGAAGGCATTAGGACCCACCCAGAACAAGATGGCACCTCTGAAATCCAAATCTGGTGAAGTCATCGCTGACAAAGCCAAACAGATGGAGCGCTGGGCTGAGCACTACTCTGAGCTGTACTCACGCGAGAACGTTGTGGTTGACTCAGCCCTCGATGCCGTCGAGCTCCTACCAGTAATGGATGAACTGGATCAGGAACCAACTGTGGAGAAACTGAAGAGAGCCATCGACAGCATTGCAGCAGGAAAGGCCCCTGGTCAGGATGGTATACCACCAGAGGTAATCAAGTGTGCTGCAGACACACTCCTGGAACCCCTACATGAGCTACTGTGCCTGTGCTTGAAAGAGGGTGAGGTTCCACAGGATATGCACGATGCTAACATTGTAATGTTGTATAAGAACAAAGGAGACAGAAGCGACTGCAACAACTACCGTGGAATCTCCCTCCTAAGTGTCACTGGTAAACTCTTCGCTCATGTCACCCTTGGCAGACTCCAGGAGATTGCTGAAAAGGTGTACCCTGAATCGCAGTGCGGATTCTGCGCAGAGAGGTCTACTGTTGACATGGTCTTCTCTCTAAGGCAGCTGCAGGAGAAGTACAGGGAGCAGAGGCAGGCACTCTACATAGCCTTCATTGACCTGACCAAGGCCTTTGACTTGGTCAGCAGGGATGGTCTGCTCAAACTGCTCCACAAGGTAGGCTGTCCTCCATGGTAACTCAAGATGATCCAGTCTTTCCACGAAGACATGAGAGGAACCATCCAATATGACGGCACTTTATCGGATGCTTTCAGAATCAGGAGCGGCGTCAAACAAGGATGCATACTTGCTCCAACATTGTTCAGGATCTTCTTCGCACTCTTCCTGAAGCATGCCTTTGGATCTTCAACAGAGGGCATCTTTTTGCACACAAGATCTGATGGGAAACTGTTTAACCTTGCAAGGCTGAAAGCTACATCTAAGGTGTGGGAAGTCCTCATCAGAGACATGCTGTTCGCAGACGATGCTGCTGTACTGTCTCACACAGAAGTCCAGCTTCAAAAACTGCTGGATCAGTTCTCCAAAGTGTGCAAGGACTTTGGGCTTACCATCAGCCTAAAGAAGACAAACGTACTCGGTCAGGATGTTGCTGAATCCCCATCAATCAGCATTGACAACGATACGTTAGAGGTCGTCCACGAGTTCATTTACCTTGAGTCCACCATCACTGACACCCTGTCGTTGGACACTGAACTAAATAGGAGGATCGGAAAAGCGGCCACAACTCTGTCCAGACTCAGCAAGAGAGTGTGGAATAACAACAAGCTGTACACTCACACCAAAATGCAAGTCTACAGAGCCTGCATCCTCAGCACCCTCCTTTATGGCAGCGAGACTTGGACCCTGTATGCCCGCCAGGAAAAGAGGCTGAACGTCTTCCACTTGCGCTGCCTCAGGTGCATCCTTGGAATATCATGGAAGGACAGAGTGACCAACACCGCCATCCTCGAGCAAGCTGGAATCCCAACCATGCACACCCTCCTCAGGCAGCGTCGGCTCCGCTGGCTTGGCCACGTCCACAGGATGAATGATGGAAGGATTCCAAAAGACATCCTGTATGGTGAGCTAGCCTCTGGCAAAAGACCTCCCGGACGCCCCCAGTTGCGCTACAAAGATGTCTGCAAGAGAGACCTCAGAGAGGTAGACATCGAGCTGGACAACTGTGAAGAACTAGCAGACGACTGCAGCAGATGGAGGCAGGGGTTACACAAGGGCCTTCAGAAGGGCGAGATGAGGATCAGACAGCTAGCAGAGGAAAAGCGAGCTCACAGAAAGCACACTAAGGACTTGCCAGACACCCACCACATCTGCAAGAGATGCAGAAAGGACTGTCACTCTCGTGTGGGTCTTCATAGTCACAGTATCACAGGGGTAGCCATGTTAGTCTGGATCTGTAGCAGCAACGAAGGGTCCTGTGGCACCTTATAGACTAACAGAAAAGTTTAGAGCATGAGCTTTCGTGAGTTAACTCACTTCTTCAGATGCTGACCAGCATCTGAAGAAGTGAGTTAACTCATGAAAGCTCATGCTCTAAACTTTTCTGTTAGTCTATAAGGTGCCACAGGACCCTTCGTTGCTGCTATAGTCACAGTAGATGCTGTAAATGAAGCCGTCAATTGAAACTATAAAGGGTCCGATCCATAGTCTATGCAGAATGAAGGATGCCTACTACTACTACTACTACTACTACTACTACTACTACCTGGAGCAAACCTGGGCTTCCAAACTCTTTGCCTCTCACATACAGGGCTGTGTTTATCAGGTTATTGCCTTGAGAGGTTTGTTTTAGTACCCACTATAGTGGGGTGGAGTGGCCACTCACTGACCTGGAGGTGTAGGAATCCCTCCAGGAGGCTGACCCAGATACATCTGAAATAGTTGATTTTGAAAGAGCACATCTACATATAAAGGTTATGTCTACACTACAGAGATCTTTCAAAAGGAGCCCTTTTGGAAGATCTCTTCCAGAAGAACTTCTTTCAAAAGCGTGCATCTGCACACAAAAAAGCAGATTACAAATGTGATCTCCTCTTTCGAAAGAAAGTGTCCACACGGTCCTGCTATTTTGAAAGAACGGACCATGGATCAACAAATCATGTCCCACGAGGAATGCTCTTTCGCCAAAAAATGACCTGTGGAGAGCCTATACGTTTTCTTTTTAAAGAAGCTTTCAAAAAGGGGCATTCTTCCTGAAACAGAAAAGGAAGAATGATTTCTAAAGGAGCACCTCATTCTTTCAATTTACTTTTGAAAAAAAAACACTTTTTGGCTGTTTTACACATGCCACTTTCTCTGAAAGTGGCATGCTAATAAACAGCACAAAATGTGCTAATAAGGCATGTATGTAAATTCCCGATGCCTCATTAGCATAAGGTCATGTGATTTGGAGTCCGGAAGAGCTTTCAAAAGAGCCCCCTTCTTTCAAAAAATCTTTTGAAAGAACTTGCTTGTGTAGACACAGGCAAAATGTGTATTGAAATAGTGCTCAGCTATTCTGAAATACAATGTGCACATACTATAGAGTCTATTTCAGAGTAGACCCCCTTTGAGCACTTTATTTTATTTCAGAATATTCCCTTTCTATACAGTCCTTATTCTGAAATATCTCTTTTGGAATAGGCACTATTCCTTGTAGAATGAGGTTTGCAGAATTCAAAATAAGCCATCCACTATTTCAAAATTATTTGAAAATAGCACATTTGCTGTGTAAATGCTCGCAAAGTTATTTCAGAATAGCAGCAGTTATTTCAAAATAAGTTTGATGTGTAGACACACCCTCAGATCGCAGCCATACTACAGTGATCTTTCAAAAGAAGGTCTTCTGGAATATCTTCTTTCAAATAAGTGTGTCCACACATAAAAAGCAGATCGAAAGATTGATCCACTCTTTTGATAGGAAATGTCCACATAGGCCTTACTTTTTTGAAAGAAAGGCCCAGGGATTGAAAAATCTGGCACCATGGGAACTGCTCTTTCGAAAGAAGGGCCTGCAGAGCAATCTACACATCCTTTTTTTAAAAAGAAGCTTTCAAAAGAAGACACTCTTCCTGATCCAGGAGCAGAGGACAGCTTCCATAAGAGCTTCATTCTTTTAATTTTGGATTGAAGGAGCGAATTTTGTGTATACTCACGCTTCATGTTCTTTCAAAATAGGGCCCAATTTTCCAAAAGCCCTTGCAAGTGTAGATGCAGTCTCAGAGTGTCTATAATCTGGCTGCATCTGAAAACCTCTTTGGTAATTTATACGATTCTGAATAGCTACAATACTCTGCGGTAATGTTTACAATGCTTTACCAAAATGACATAAAATAAAAATTGTAAATAACTGCAGACTGAACAGAATTTCTTCTGTTCTGTAATATGGAGAATATACTCAGGAGAATATTTGTTGCAAAAGACAGTTGGGATATTGAGACCCTTTTACATTTAATTATGAATCTAATGCAAATACATTAAGATATTCAATAGTGAGTGTTGACTGACATTTTAAAAAATAAATGCAATTAAATATTAATTAATAAGTTTAAAGAGATTCAAATACAAAATCTTCACTTCTAAAATGTAGGGCATCATTTCTGCTTAGCAAAACTGAGAGTTTCTATGGTTTAGTGATCAAAATTGATCTTGTTTAGACAGACATTGTTTTCTGCTGTTTTCAGAATAAGTAAACTGAAGGACAAAGGGAATACTTTCTCATACCATAAACATCTGTTGTAAGAATGTTCTATGTCAGAATATTTATTATCTCTGCCTCTGAACCAAAAAAAGCTGTCACTGAACTGATAACAGTTGAGATTTTAATGGCTGCTTCTTTACAAAATGATACCACAGGAGAGATTTCATATTGTCTGAAGTTTGAAAATAAGTTCAGTTTGCTGTTCTAACTACTTTGCTGTTGCAATATGCTGGGTGAGTCGAAATGTTTACTGGGCCTGAGTCTCCCCACACAAGGGATTGGCAACCAAAATAGCAAGAAGAGTCATTTTTTTCAAATTTGGTAAAAACTCAATAATTCAAGATCCGCAATGCATGTGAATACAAGACCGTCCTTAACAAAGAACATCAAACCATATTTTTCGTAACCCCTATTTTAACAACAGCACACACACAATGATTTGAAATGGGATACACGTTTACTGCAGGACATTCACAAATTTTTACATATTCTATTTCCTCACACTTTTCATGTCTGTATTTATACTACTATCTTCCTGACTTTCACTCCTGAACCTATTTTAATTGTGTCAATTTTGCTTCACATTTAATTTCAATTTTCTTTCTAAAAATGTGTGTTGCCTTTCACAGCCTGAATGCCACAAGCTCCCTTTTCCTTTTCAAAATCAAGATGTTATTACCAACACAATCAAAACACAGATACAGTATCATATCCCATAATGCATTGCACATATTAAAGGGGGAGGTAGCCAATGTTTTGATATCACATATAATTTACTATTTAGATATGAGGTGTTCATTGTTGAGTTTTTAGATAATCACCATTTTTTGAATAATCAGGATTTTTTTTTGCTTTGAAATTATAGCCTTGGGAGCCATAAAGAAGTCCCCAGAGAGCTGCATGCAGCTCCAGAGCCGCAAGTTGCAGACTCCTGCCCCACACCTATATAACTCCTAACTTCACCACCACATTTGAGTTATATAACTACATACAGTTACATGAGAAGCAACTCAAGTGAAGTAAATGAAGTTACACTTGATGACTGAGGGAATTATCCCTATTCTCAATAGTATTTGGCTGTATGCTGCTATGCCAGCAAAACAGCATTTATCTCTTCAAGTGTTTATTTTCTATCTAGCTCAGGAATTTATGTTACACCCATTACCCAAGTATTAGAGCATCAAATAATTTTAATGTATTCATCCTCATGTGCAGAGAGACAAAGTGGTATGTCCATAGCCACACAGGAGGCCTGTGCGAGGAGAGGGGGATCAGTTTAAGTCCCCTAAACATAAAGATAGAGCCATAAATACCAGACCTTCTTTCATTTTTGGTTTCATGTAGAAATGGGGTACCACTGCACTGTGATGAAAGCTACAAATTCTCCAACCTGGCCAAAATTAGATGGACTGGTCTTGCGTAATTTCAAACTCAATTTCCAAGCCAATGCAACACAGTTAAATTTAGATAAGCAGCCATATCACTTGATTATCAGCCAGTATTTTGAGAGCCACAAACAGAAAAACAACTTTAAATTCTGAGGTCAGGGACAGGAATGAGCTGGGCCATAGTATTGATTTCATATGTTGTTCAAGGTTGATAAATAAAGGCTTCATTACAGATGAATGAAAGACAAAATATAATTGTAGGAGAACTAACAAGTACTTTACATGTGAAAGATTTGCTTCTGGAGTTTAATCTACAGTACTTACTGTCATTCTCTACAGTATCCTGTGTGCCTCAAAGTCTGTATTTCTCCTCATAGCACACCTCTGAGATAGCAAAGTATTAGCCACTTTCAACAGAGGGAAAAGTGAAATGTTAGATACTTTGGCAAAATTACACAAGTAGTCAACAGAAGAGCAGAGACCTGAACTCCACACCTGCAGGATCAAGACCAGTTCCCTGCCACCAGAACAGTTTTCCCCTCTGCTCTTTTTGCTACAAAAGCTTTGGACTCCCGAATGGGACCCTGGGAGGATCAAAGTTCTAGATTCAAATGTAAGCCCCAAACTTTGAATGAGATACTGCAGCTAGACTTCTGTGTTCTTGTGAAGTTCTGGATGTTTGCACAGGTCTATTAACTTGTTTAAGAATTGGGATTTAAAAGAGAAATGGTCAGTTGCAAAGTTTAAAAAATCACGTTGTCCAAAAGATGAGGATTAAAATGTAAAAATAAACTGGAAAAAAGTATAATAAATTAGGGGAATGCAAATATTGCTGATTGAAATAAACGTATTACACACTATAACTACATAGCAAAATATTTCAGACTCTTACTAAATACAGCAGGGTGGGAAGGCCATTTCCTGCCAAATCAAGTCATCATATTTCATTTTTGTAACATTTTTTCCAAGGCTTGTTGAGATTGCTTATCCACCCCTTTCTAGGTTGTCTGACTGGGGTAAATGCTCTGCACCTAAAAGGTGTAGTGAGCTCCCTGGTGTGTCTGACCCAGTTTTATGAGCATTTGAGCAGTGTCAAGTCCATTTTTTTTCTCGTCTGTTAGATGAAAAGAAACTTTTCTTCCTGCATAGATCTATCAAAAATTCTTTCTTCAACCCCAACTGCAACATTATAAAGGTGACAAAGAAACAAGGTCCACATGCTTAGAAAAACCGTAAAGGGCAATTGTATACTGTGCAATCTGATTCCTGATTATAACTTAAAAAAAGAGAGGAACTAGTTTTACAAAATAAAATCATTTAAGCCAATAACTTTTCTTCTCTTCTGTCTACCTGAAGACATCTCATACTAACTCATAACAACATATCTCCAGTATGGATCAACCCTCCTACCCCAGCCTTTCCTTCAAGACAGAAATTCTACTTGATTCCTGCTCAAATTGGTGGGCTTTAAAGTATTCTCAGAAGGAAGGTCAGGTGTTTCCTGCTATTTCACAATGGTTGTTGGAAGGAAAAGTGTAACATCATAAAACAAGAGTCATCACACATCATGCTGGGCTGTTAGCTTCCTCTTAAGTTCTTAAGTCCAACAAGTTTTAGCTGAAGTGCATCCAGCAATGTCAGATACATTGGTACAGCATGGAGAAGGAATCCACAAATGATTTGATGGCTAATAGTCTGTATTATTGTAATATTTCCTTAACTGTGTTCAGAGTTAAGGGAAGAAAAGGCACAACTTCTCCTTAGCTTAAAGCAGAGGGAGAACTGTCCCACATTCTTGGCTTGGCTTGGGCTGACTGAGCTCTCTCTTTTTTCAACTTAACCACTCTAACCATTCTAATAATTTTCCTTGTACTACTGCTGTTAAATTCAATGTTTGTCAACAATGAAACTTTCTGTGACTAAATTCATCTCAAAATCACAAGTAACTTCTGCTCATGCTTGCATATCTGAAGGCAGAATTGGTCCATTTCCTTAAAAGGGTGACAGAATTTAAACTTTCATTGCCAAATTGTGAGCCTTCAGTCACTGAGGCCGTTTCTACACAGGCCACTTTCTCCAAAAGTGGCATGGTGATACACAGACCGAAATATGCTAATGAGGTGTGGATGCAAATTCCCCATGCCTCATTAGCATACGGTCATGTCATTTGGAGTCCGGAAGACTGTTCTTCTGGACTCCAAAAAGCCATTTAGAAGCACGTCCCTGGGCATCTTCCAGAAGGAAGTCCTTCCAGAGGCCCCTTCTTCCTGAAAAGGCCCCTCTTCTAAACGGGGCCTGAAAATTTTTGGGAAGAAGGGGCGTCCGGAAGAAGGACTTCCTTCTGGAAGCTCCCCTGGGGCTGCGCTTCTACACGGCATTTTGGAGTCTGGAAGAATGGTCTTCTGGACTCCAAATCACGTGACCATATGCTAATGTGGCATGGGGAATTTGCATCTGTGCCTCATTAGCATATTTTGGGGTGTGTATTACCATGCCACTTTTGGAGAAAGTGGCC
Source organism: Carettochelys insculpta (assembly GCF_033958435.1). NCBI lineage: Eukaryota > Metazoa > Chordata > Testudines > Carettochelyidae > Carettochelys > Carettochelys insculpta. Next base: position 228,880,945 of record NC_134138.1, read on the forward strand.
CGTGCAGAAACGGCCTTCAGGTGCTCCCTTCCAGAAGGAATCCAGAAGAAGGTGCCCCATCTTCCAGATTCCATACTTCGCTGCAGAATCAGGAAGAGTCTTCCGGAAGAAGGCATGTGTAGATTCTTCCAAACCACTTCTTCCAGAAGAAGTGGTCCACCATGGTGGCATCCCGTCAGAGAGCAGAGATGCTCTAGGCGACCTCAGTGGGCCTGTGTGGTCTCTGGATCTTGCGGCTTTTAAAGTCGCAAGGACCCAGACATCCCAAAGCAGGAAGCTGAGACTGTGAGACAGGCAGCCCACGTAGGGCTGCCAGCCACACTCTCCCAAGGCCCCGTGCAACCCATTGAGCCGGGACTCCAACTTGGCTCCCAAACAGAGGGCACCGTCATGGACTAAGCCAGAGCTCCAGGACCTCCTGGGGCTCTGGCGTGATGAAGAGGTCCTCTGGGACACCAGTGGGCACCAGAGGAATGCTTCAGCTTTCGCCCACCTTGCCCAGTGCCTGGCTGCCTGTGGCCACTTCTTCCGGACCCCTGAGCAAGTGAGGTGCAAAGTGAAGGAACTGTGGCAGGGGTACTTGCAGGCCCAGGAGTGTGCCCACAGATCTGGCCATGCTGCAGCCAGCAGCCCGTTCTACAAGGAGCTGTGGGACCTCCTGGCAGCAGACGATGCCTTGTCACCCTGGGTCACAGGGGAGATGGCCACACCAGAGCCCCCTCCCTCACCAGAGGGGGAAGAGGGCCCTGCCACTGTTGACGTCCCATCTGGCGAGGAGTCCTCAGACGGATCCCTCGTCATCACGCTGCCGTCCACCGCCAGCAGCCAGGCCTCCTCCTGTCAGGCATCACCTGACATGCACAAGACCACTTTGAGTAAGTGAGTGCCATGGCAAAGCCATGGGAGGGGGCACACTGGGCTCCACTGCTGGGCCCTGACGCCCTATGGCCCATCCCTGGTTGAGTCCCAGGGTGTACCCATGCCTGCGGGGAGCATCTGGCTCCCTACCCCATGGAGCACCCCACAGAGTGTGCCGAGAGCCCCTCAGGAAGCACGGCTGTGCCCAGACCCCCCCGCCATGGCAAGCCCCCCAAGCCCTCAAGCCCTTTGCTGGGGTGGGTCACCACAGACAGTGCCCCAGCCCCGACACCATGGCCCAGGAACCAGCATAACAAGTGCACACGGTCCCACGTTGTGGTATCCCCGGTACACAGCTGTCCCATGGGTCTGGCAAGGGGGCAACCATCCATGGGGGCCAGGGCCATGCCAGCCAGGGTCTGGATGTGGCACTGACTCCCCCCTCCTCCCCACCCACTCCCTTTTACAGCGGCATCATCCGAGGGGCAGGTGAGCCAGATGAGGAGCCCGGGGGCTGCCAGCCCTGTCCAGGCTGGAGTACCCAGAAGCCCACCAGCCGGGCCCAGAGCAGCCCCATGGTGTGGCACCCACGGGTGCACCGCACCAGGCACCGGGGCTGCAAGGAAGAGGTCGTGGCCTACACTACAGCCCTTCACCAACAGAACACCCTTGCTGAGAGGCGTCTGGCCCTAGATGAGACTGAGCTGCAGGGGAGGTGCGTCACATGAGGGAAGGTGGTGGGGATGCTCTGCATGGTGTGCAGGGTCCTTGAGAACCAGCCCCCAGCATCTCCTGCTCCTCCTCTGCTCCCCCCCAGACCCCCTGCTGCCCTGCTGTCCCTCTGAGGCCCTCCAACTGCTCTGCCAAGGTCCCCATGCTGCCCCCCCACATTGTCTCCCCCTCTGGCTCCTCCACTGGCCCCTCAGCTGCTCCTGTCCCACCAGCCCATGACCCTGAGGCCTTGGTCACCCTCCTGCCCCCGGGCCTGCCTGTAGCTGCCCTGAGGGACCTTGTGGTGTGGCTTGTGGCCATGGCAGGCCCCATGGAGTGTCCCCCAAGCTGCAACCTGGTCTCCCCCTGCAGCCCCTCTCCTGAGGCTGAGCCAGGAGCAGACGGGCCTTATCTGTTGGTGCTTACAGCCCAATCAGTGCCCCGCCAGGGACCACGCACCTGTCGTGTGAGTGGCACTCACAGGCACCAGGGCTCACAGCCCTACACCCTGTCCCTTGATTAGGGCCCCCACCATCTGTGTTCCGGGCCCCATCCTAGTTCAAATGCCCCTGCTCCTTTACCCCCATATGTATAGTTTAGCCAGTTTTAGGTTAATAGAGCTTAGTTTTATTATTTTCTAGTTACTATTTACATTGTTTTCTACTGTTCTATGTTATAAGTGAAATACATATCTACATTTTGCACCCCCCGTGTCCCTGATTATTGTGGGGAAGGGTGTGAAATAGGGGTGTGTAGGGTGTGCACGTGGAGGTGTGTGTGGGGGGCATGTGGGGAAGGGGCAGGAGTTAGTAGCCCCCCCGAGGTGAATACCTCCTGGTGTGCTTCATGGATCTGGAGCCTGTCACAGTTGAGCTGCCTGTCAGGGGTCTCAGTGGGCTGCTGGTACCAGGAGGCCATCTCTGCCATCCAGCCCTGGGGCAGGGTACCCTCATGTGCCTCGATGAGGTTACGGAGTGTGCAGCAGGCAGCCACGACCTGCGGGACATTCTGCACCCCCACATCAAGGTGTGTGAGGAGACACCTGAACTGCACCTTCAGATGGCTGAAGGTGCACTCGACCAGATACTGGGCCCCTGTAAGCAGAGAATTGAACATCTCCTGGGAGGGTGTGAGGTGGCCTGTGTATGGATGCATCAACCAGGGCTGGAGTGGGTAGGCCGAGTTGCCCACATGGCAGAGGGGCATCACAACCTTCCCAATGAGATGTTTCTACCAGCACATGAATGTCCTGTCCTCCATCCTTGCGGAACAAGGCAGAGTTCCGCAGGACCTGTGCATCGTGTGCCCTGCCCAGACAGCTGATGTAAATAACCGTGAACCTCTCATTGGCATCCACCACCTCCTGGAGCACTACTGTGTGGTACCCCTTGCGGTTGACGTATCAGCCACCACTGTGGTCCGGGGACCTGATGCAGATATGTGTCCCATCGATCACCCTGAAGCACTGGTGGAATCCAAGCTCAGTGAAGCCCTCTACAAGTGTGTCCAGGTCCCTGTTGTGCACCAGCCGCCGCACCAGCACATGGTTGATGGCCCTCACTACTTGCAGGGGAATGGGAGCAGGCATACTCGTGGGTGTATGCAGGGGGGTTCCTGCCCCCTTCCCTTCCCCTTCCACCTCCTCCCTCCTTACCAGACCCCCTCCCCTGCTGGCGTACACCTCCAGTAGCAGGAGTGTGGTATCCCTGCTAGGCTAGGCCTGGCTGCCCCCTGGCCTGGCCCCCTCCCACTCCAGTGCCCAGGGTCCCCCCAGCCCATAGGCCCTCTCCCTCCCTCCCCCCAGTGGGGCAGGGCCTGGGGCAGGGCTTACCTATAGGATGACAGCTCTGATGGTGGATGTGCCCACCCTGAACTGTTGCCTGATGGACTGGTAACTTTCCAGGGTGGCCTGTTTCCAGATGGAGATGGCTATGCGCCTCTCTGGGGGAGAAGGCCGACCTCATCCAGGTATCCTGGTATCGGAGCATTGTGGCAAGCCAGCTGCAGATCTCTAGGAAGGTCTCCTTCTTCATCCGAAGGTTCTGCAGCCAGCAGTCCTTATCCCACTCCCCCAAGATGACCCTGTCCCACCAGTCCATACTGGTGGCGTGGGCATCTGTTGCCACAGAAGGCCAAGGAGGGTGGCCAGGAGGATGGCTAGCCTGTGGCTGCTGTGGATCCATGACTGCTGGTCGACCTGCACTGGACAGGGACCTGGGTCTGTTTTGCTACACACAGATGTGACAGGCCTCAGCAGCTTGTGCAGGGAGGGGTTGTTTGGGTGGGGACCTTTTAAGGGCCATGTGGCCAGCAGCCCCAGAAGGCCTCCCTGGCCATGTGACCCCCTCCACACTGTGGACGTGCTCTTCCGGAAGAAGGGGCGACTCTTTTGGTGACCTGTTTATTGTGTAGATGCACTTTTCTGGAAACTGATCCTCCGGAAGACGTCTTCTGGAGGGTCATCTTCTGGAACAAGTGGCATGTGTAGAAACCAACTGGGAGAGGAAGAGGGCAGCCAGAAAAAGTGCTTCATGCTTCTGATTTAACATTGAAATAATGCATTTTGTGTGTAAATGCTCCGCAAGATTTTATGAAAAACCCGGGCTTTAAAAGAAAATTGCTATTGTAGATATAGCCAATGTGTGCACATGAGCAATTCCTTGTACTTCAATGGGATTGGTCACATGAGAGAAATGAAGAAGATGTAGTCACAGTTGTTCCACTTCTAGTCCCTGCCTCTGATTTTTATAGTTAGCTGAATCAATTTTCAAGCAAACAAAAGGTTTTCTTTTACTGTCACTTCCAGAGCAACCTGGGATCTTAAAATCAAACTGTGCTTCTTCCTGCTTCAAACAGCATCTCCAGCCATAAAGATTCCAGAATCAGAATTTAACTGGCAAATCTGCTGATGATGGATGAGACAGAATAGAACAGAGCTTTTTCTTTTTTTTTTTTTTTTTTGCAATACCCAAGCAACAGTTTACAAAGACACTTTTTCTGAGGAAAGCCTTTTTGCAGTCAGTGCATAGGAACTTATCAAAGTTGTCTGTGTGTGTGCATGTGTATTACTGAAATGTATTCCAGGAGATTATTGTCATATTAACCTTTTACTAACTTTTCTGTTTAAAGACTAACATAATAATTTATTAGGTGATGAGCTTTTGTGGGACAGACCCACTTCTTCAGATCATAGCCAAACCAGAACAGACTCAATATATAAAGCACAGAGGTCCCAAAATTGTTATCAGGGATGGCAAATCAGGTAGAAGAGAGGAAGGGGTGAGAGGTGGGGAAGTTAAGTGTTAGGCCAAACATCAAAGTATGTAAAAGAGTCCTTATAATGGGTCACGTAATTGCTGTCCATATCCAAACCAAGTGTGAATGTGTCAAATATGAATGTTAGTTCTGAATACTCTCTCTGTAGAGATCTGTTAAAGTCTCTCTTCTCCAGAACACAAGCTCTCAGGTCTTTAACAGAATGGCCCACTCAGTTAAAGTGCTGGCTGACAGGTTTGTGTAGTTGGAGATTTTTGATGTCTGCTCTGTGTCCATTCATTCTTTGGTGAAGAGTGTTTGCAGTTTGCTCAATATACATAGCATCTGGGCATTGTTGGCACATGATGGCATATGTGACATTAGTTGAGGAACAGGAGAATGTGCCCCTGATTCTGTGATTAATGTGGTTAGGTCCAGTGATGGTATCTTCAGAATAGAGATGTGGACAAAGTTAACTACAGGGCTTGTTGCAAGGAAAAGCTCCAGGATTAGTATTATTGTGGTATAGCCTGTGGTTGCTAGCAGTGCCACTAACCTGGCAGTGTAAGTTGTCCCCAAATTACAAATGATTGTGGGCAAGAAGAAAGTTACATAGGTCAGACACCAGAGTTTCCAAAATAACCCAGACATTATAATCAAGCTAGCTGACAAACAGGGTGCTGTTGTCATCATGAATAAGTCAGACTGTGAACAGGAGGCAGTCAGACAACTCTCCAACACCATATTTTACAGATCTCTCTCCTCTGATTCCACTTTAGAATTCTAAAAGAAGTACACTACTTGAGGAACTATCGTCTTCTACTTAGGACCTTATTTACTCAGACACTCCATCTTAGCCTCAACCTGGATTATGCTATTTTTTTCCTAAAATCCACAAACCTGGAAACCCTGGACACCCTATCATTTTGGGTATGGGCACCCTTACTATCAGACTATCCACTTATGTAGACTTCCTCCTCAACCCCTATACCACCAACACTCCCAGCTATCTCTGAGATACCACTGACTTCCTGAGGAAATTACAAAACATCGGAAAACTTCCTGAGAACATCATCCTTGAGAGGCTCTTTACACTAATATTACACATGACGATGGCCTACAAGCAATCAGAAATACTATCCCTGAAGTTACCACAGCTAACCTGGTGTCTGACCTCTGTAACTTTGTTCTCAAACACTATTATTTTCAATCAGGGGACAAATTATACCTCCATTTTATATGCATACTGGGCAAACTGCAAACACTCTTTGCCAAAGAATAAATGGAGCAGACATCAAAAATCTCCAAATACACAAACCTGTCAGGCAGCACTTTAATGGAGTGGGCCATTCTGTTAAAGACCTGAGAGTTTGTGGGTCTGTCCCATGAAAGCTCATCACCTAATAAATTATTTTGTTAGTCTTTAAAGTGATACATGACTGTTTTTTTGTTTTAATAGAATACAGACTAACACGGCTAGCTCTCTGTTACTATTTAACTTGTCTGTTGCTTCATTTGCATAAAATGAGGAATTATATTCTCAAACTAGTTATTTTTTTTAAAGTTTCAGGTGCTATCACATTCACAAAATTAGGTGTTATTTTTATAATTACAAGGGATCAGAAAACATGATTGCCATAGCCTGCACCAGGGTCAAACAGTTACCAAAAGTAAAACATTTAATGGGATAAATTCAAAATAGAGATGCAAAGAGGGTATAAAATAAATGCATATAGAGTGCCCAATCCAACAAACTCCCTTAAACACTTCTATAACTTTAAGTATGTCAACTACATTTGAATTTAAAGAGACTATATGTGAGTTTGGAATGGTTGCTGGATTGGAGTCTTAGTGATATTTGAGGGTATAAATGCAAGCCAGAATTCTGCAAACAAAATAAGTGAACAACTCTGCAAATCCTGGCTCATATGAGTAGTCCTTACTCACAACAATAGCCCAGTTATAGTCTCTGGGATCCCTCATTAAGTAAGATTTACAAGACTAGGTCATAAGTGATGTGTAGCTCTCAGGAGCAGTGGTGGGGATGAGTAGGAACAATATGACTGATATACCAGAGCTTTTGCACATACTAGTGTGTGGAGGCCAATGGAAAAGGATTTCACTGTCATAGCAGAGAGGGCCTTTAAGAGTCAGGCAGCAAAATCCAAAGGAATCAGAGCACAGAAAGTTAAAGAAACCTTTGAAGATGCTAAATCCATCACATGAAGGCACCACATCAAGAGCCACAAGATTGTCCAGAAAGTAAGAGTTGCTATATGGGAGAAACATATTAAATTACAGTTCTGCTTGATCTTTAGTGGAGTTGCTTCAGGGTGACACTGGTTGAAGCTCTGAATATTGTGTTTGAAATAATATGATATTGGAACCATTTTATAACATGTAAAGAAACATGAGGAATATAAATCCAATTCTGTTCCTAATGAAAAGAATGAGTACATTCTCATTGATATTAATATTTCAGAATTAAGCCCTTATTGATCATATATTAATCATAGTTGTATATTCTGAAATCAGCAATATATTATACATATAAATCCTCTATCATTAACATTAGCTGATAACATCAGCTAAAGAACAATCTAGTGGTACACTAACTGCCCCATTGCTAAGGTGGTACAATAGGAGCAGAGAATCAACCTACACCTCTAACTGCAAATTTCATTGGCTAGGGGAAATTCCCAGCAGCTTCCTATGCCTCCTATTCTGCAGTGTCAAGGAAAGGTAAGAGTACAGTTCAAGGGAAGGGAAATAGCTGTTCACATTCCTATGATATATATCAATATTTCATGCTAGTTTTACAGTGGTGTTAATAAACTTGGGTGAAATGACTCCTATGTTCAAGTGGTAAAAAATACCCTGTTTTTTAGATGGGGAAATCAAGTTCTTTAGGTCAAATTCTGGTCAGCTAAGGGTAATTCAGGTAAGCTAATAATGCATAAGTTTGTGCTATGCAGGGTGAATTTTGACTCAGTAAGGCTATGCTTAGACTGTGCCATTGTTTTGCCATAATTTCTGCAATTTGCACAATGCAAATTGTGTAAATTATTTTGAACTTCCAGATTTCAAACTTGGAGCCATCCAAATGGTGCCAAAGTTTGAAACAAGGGTCTCTTGAAAGTTCTATTACCCCTCTCACAAGGATAGGTAGCAGAACTGGAATAGCACAACCAGACTAGCTGCTCTACTTCAGGTGCTGCAAAAAACCACAATATTGCTATTTAGGGATACCTTTGCATCCCAAAATAGCACCCACAGTCTAAACACAGCCTTGGTGTAATATGTTTAGCTCTGCTGATATGAGCTGAACAAGATTTACCTCAGCTGAGGTCTCTGGCAAATATAAATACTATTCACTGTTGTAATTTTGAACTCCTGTTCCTTTCTCAGTAGCTATGTCTGCACTAGCCGCTTCCTTTTGGATGGGGCATGATAATGAGGGAGTTCAGAAAAGTTTTAGGAAGAAGGGGCTTTTGAAGTCCAGTGGGTCCTTTCAAAAGGCCCCCGTCTACACAGGTGGGGTGTGTTCCTAAAGCAGCACTTTTGAATCGTGCGTGGCCACCATTATGCTAAAGAGGCAGTGCATATCCATGGCAGTGCCTCATTAGCATCTTCTGAATTCCCTCATCACCTTGTCTCTTCCAAAAGGAAGAGGCTAGCGTAGACTTAGCTAGTATGTGTTAGGTGCACAAAGAATGAGAGTTCAGTGCCATCTTTTTTATGTATGTTTATATGCATGTGTATTTGTATATGTATGTTTATTGTGTTGGAAATTATTTGGCTTGGCTTGGGTAGAAAAGAAGTTATTTTCATCTTACTTATGTGAGGCTCAGGAGAAATTGTATCACAAAGGTTGTGTACTGATGTTTTTTATAATAATAAAAAGGCTATTCATACCAAAGGCAAAATGTTTTGTTACCCTATAAGCTTCTTATACTAACTGTAAAGCTGCAATTTCCTGAAATGAGTAAGAACCATTCTATGATCTTAGTATTAACATTTTCATTCATTCCTGTTTAAATTGTAGTATCCATAACCTATACTTGAAAGTAATTTGTATCTGACTGAAATTGAGAAGAGTGGATTGGAAAAACGTTTCAATCAGGTAAAAAAACCCTGAAAACAGAAACCACAGGTGAATTCTGAACAGTACACTTCGGTTCTGTATGATGACAATAAATCTCTTTCTTAGGTGAAGCCAACCATGTAGGTATCCGTTCTACTTTAAATGAAAAAGATGTAACATAACAAAATACATGTTGTGAAATAAACTTGCATGAGACCAAAATAGCCAAACAAACAAGTACAACAGAATATCAAAGCCAAATACATTTTAGAGTAGGTATAATTGGAATGCATGACAAGATCTAAAGAATACACTCTCCTGTTTATTGTTCAGAATTTAAATTGCTCCAACCAAGAAAACATTCTCTGTCTTTTCTGTGGTAATTAGAAGGATGTCTGTGACTGTTTTTAAAAATCTTTTGGCCAGATTTTCTGGTATACATACTCTGGCTGCTTTGTGAGGCTCTAGCTCCTCAAACCAGCAATGAACTCTCTTTAAGCTTCAAGATAAAACACATTCCTGGCTGTTTTGTCTCATAAGAGCTGTGTCTACACGTGCACACTACTTCGAAGTAGCGGCACTAACTTCGAAATAGCGCCCGTCGCGGCTACACGCGTCGGGCGCTATTTCGAAGTTAACTTCGACGTTAGGCGGCGAGACGTCGAAGTCGCTAACCTCATGAGGGGATCGGAATAGCGCCCTACTTCGACGTTCAACGTCGAAGTAGGGACTGTGTAGACGATCCGCGTCCCGCAACTTCGAAATTGTGGGGTCCTCCATGGCAGCCATCAGCTGAGGGGTTGAGAGACACTGTCTCTCCAGCCCGTGCGGGGCTCTATGGTCACCGTGTGCAGCAGCCCTTAGCCCAGGGCTTCTGGCTGCTGCTGCTGCAGCGGGGGATTCATGCTGCATGCACAGGGTCTGCAACTCGTTGTCGGCTCTGTGTATCTTGTGCTGTTTAGTGCAACTGTGTCTGGGAGGGGCCCTTTAAGGGAGCGGCTGGCTGTTGAGTCCGCCCTGTGACCCTGTCTGCAGCTGTGCCTGGCACCCTTATTTCAATGTGTGCTCCTGTGGCGTGTAGACGTTCCCTCGCTGCGCCTATTTCGATGTGGTGCTGCGCAACGTCGATGTTGAACATCGACGTTGCCAGCCCTGGAGGACGTGTAGATGTTATTCATCGAAATAGCCTATTTTGATGTCGCCACATCGAAATAGGCTACTTCGATGTAGGCTTCACGTGTAGACGTAGCCAAGAAGAGGGGAATGCCCAGGCTTAAATATAATGTGTATAATGTTTTATGTTTTTTTTGTCCATCTCTATATCATTTTTCCAAAAAAGTAAAATTAGAAATTCTGGGGCAAGAAGATACTGTGATCATAAGCAGATTTTGGGTCTTGCTCATGCTCAGAAGTTGTAATGAAAGTCTGTATAAATGGAGGATGTTCTTATCAGCTTGGATTTAAATTGTAACAGAGAGGAAGCCGTGCTAGTCTATACACTATCAAAAAAAAAGCAGTCAAGTAGCACTTTAAAGACTAGCAAAATGGTCTGAAGAAGTGGGTCTGTCCCATGAAAGCTCACCTAATAAACTATTTTGCTAGTCTTTAAAGTGCTACTTGACTGCTTTTTGTTTGGATTTAAATAGTGTCTTAAAAATCAATTTGTGTTTAGCTGGTACAGTTTCCTTTTGAGATTTTTCTTCACAAAGACTGAATTCTTTTTTTCTACTTCTCTCTGTCTACATTGATTGCACCCTATAAGATCAAATCCAGTTGTTTGTGATTATGATATTGAAAACTGCCTGGATTGGGCCTCCTTTGGTGCATGTCAAGTCTCAAAACAGTCTCCTAGTAGAATAAAGAAGACTGACATGAAAATGGCATCTCTTTGCTCTTTAATAAAAACTGGAGTGGGAGGGTTAATCCACTTCTCATGCTCCCTGGAGACAGCACAAGGGGAAAAAATTGTTTGCTTGATTTTAAACTCAGGGGTAACTGATCTTGGGAGTTTTTAACATGTGAGTCACATTGATTATAATTTCAATGGATATCTACTTTTCCTCAATGTTTTCCCCCCCTTCTACACTGAAATCAATGGCAAAACTCCTATTGACTTTAATGGTAGCAGAATCAGGCCCACACATAGGAGCATCAATTGTTTCATCATTCTTCATGAGTTTGGGGTGGAGGATCTGTCGAGGAAAAGCTCCCCATAGCACTTCAAGGAGGAAGCAATTAGATTTGGGATTGCTGCAAAAAGTATCCCTCAGTATACAATTTCTCTGGTCTTCCACCCTGCGCCATGAAATCTACCAGTAAACGTGAGATTACTTCAACTATTGAGCTAATGTGACCACTGTGGTGTCCCTCTACAACTGGATCATATCTTGGGGAGGGCAGGATAGTAATTCTAATCCAGCATATTGTTGGGCATTTTATCCAGAGTATTTTATAGCCTTTTTCTCACTGGCCCATGGAGTTGGGATTTTCTATGGAAGGAAGGAGGAAAAAAGGAAGGAAGGAAAGATCTTGTAATAAATTCACCCTACAGTTATCTAGTTTAAAGTAATTCTTTCAAAGTAGAATTTGTTTTCTGTCTTCAACAAAAATGCATATATTTCCTGTAACCTCAACTAAGGAGATAATTAAAACTGTCTCATCATCACTGCAAGGTTATATAAATCACAAAGGGGATTATAACATATTGAAAATCAGAATGGGAAAATGAATTAAAGTGAATAAAAGGATCTTAATCAGGGCCATTTGTGTGTTATTTACTGAACCATGAACATCATCTGCAATATTTCAGATCCTATTGGACTCACTCAGAAGAGCTCAAATCCTTAAACAAGGCTTCACTCCAGAAATGGAAATCCTAAAACTATCTTTTTTCATGCTAGAAGGTAATTATGGAATAATTTTATGATCTCTTGTCTGAATCATTCTGATTTTCTTCTTAAATCTGAGTAGAAATGGCTTTATGCAAAGACAAACAAAGTGGGTGAGGTAGTATCTTTTATTGGACCATTTGCTGTTCATGAGATAGACAAGTTTGTGAGCTTACACTGAGCTCTTCTTCATGACTAGGACATTTAGATAGGCCATGTCTACACTGAAAAATTAAGTTGACCTTATTTAGAGGTCAGCGTACAGCTGCCAGAATAATTATATTGCTTGTGCGTGTTTGCACTTAGCTCCTTGTGTTGGCAGTGCATTTCCTCCATAGGAGCACTTGTATCAATGATAACAGCAGAATAGAGCATTGTGGGATGGTCCCTGAAATCTAATAACAATCGACACAAGCAACACAGTGTCTACTCTGACACTGTGCCAACCTAAGTACACTGACCTTGACCCATGGAGTTATTAATCAACATAGCAGGGCTGTTATGTCAGCGGGAACAAAATGTAAGTCTAGTGACTTCCATATTTAGATTGACATAAGATGCTTTGTGTTGTCTTAATTCTGTATTGTAGACCAGATCTCAGAATGTCACAGCTAAATATAGAATGGACAAATTATTTAACATCAGTAGTTAACACATATTTCAAAGGATCATTCAAGGTGAAGTGGCTCATTAACACTCCTCCAGTCAGAGGAAGAAAAGGGCAGAGGGAGCATTTGGGGGTGTGAGCGGGTTATAGATTACTGTAATAAGCCAAGATCTCTATTGAGTCCGGGATTTTAGTGTGTAGCAAAATTATGAATTTAAGCTCCCAGGCTCAACTTTTAAAAGTGGAGATTTTCTTTGAGGATGAGAACTGATGGATTACATTGGGTGCATCTGCACTAGGAGCTAACCTATAATTTAACTTCAAAGTTAGGAGCTACTTCGAAATAGCCTCCAGAGACTCAACACACATTTTCCCTTACTTCAAAGGGAGACTAACTTTGAAGTCCTTACTCCATTCCCAGAAATGGAGTAGTGCTCTACTTTGAAGCATGGTGTGTGTAGATGCTCAACTTCTAAATCTGTTACTGCAAAGTTGTACTTTGAAGTAAGCAACTTCAAAGTAATTTTTGTAGTGTAGACATGGCCATAGAGTGATTGCTTTGTCGGAAATATTCCAGAATATCAGGTTATGAATTTCTCCAGAAATTCTTCTTCAAGGGGGTTTGCACAGTAGCATCCAGGAAGTGAATTTCTTGTGTGGACTGGTCCAAGCTAAGGTTGATGGTGGGGTGGAAACTGTTGAAATCACGGTGGAACTCTTCAAGAGCCTCCTTCTCATGGGCTCAGATGATGAAGATGTCATCAATGTAGCGCAGGTAGAGGAGGGGCGCTAGTGGATGAGAACTGAGATAGCGTTGTTCCAGGTCAGCCATAAAAACGTTGGCATACTGTGGGGCCATGTGGGTGCCCACATTGAAAGGAGGCTCTTGAAGAGCTCCACCATGATTTCAACAGTTTCCACCCCACCATCAACCTTAGCCTGGACCAGTCCACACAAGAGATTCACTTCCTGGACACCACTGTGCAGATAAGTGATGGTCACATAAATACCACCCTATAACGAAAACCCACAGACCACTATGCTTATCTACACACCTCCAGCTTCCATCCAGGGCACACTACACGATCCATTGTTTACAGCCAGGCACTAAGGTACAACCGTATTTGCTCTGATCCATCAGACAGAGACAAACATCTACAAGACCTTTACCAAGCTTTCTTCAAACTGCAATACCCACCTAAGGAAGTGAGGAAACAGATTGACAGAGCCAGACGGGTACCCAAAAGCCACCTGCTACAAAACAGGCCTCGTAAGGAAAACAAGAGAACACCAGTGACCATCACATACAGACCCCACCTAAGGCCTCTCCAGCGCATCATCAGTGATCTGCAACCCATCCTGAGCAATGATCTTTCACTCTCACAGACCTTGGGAGGCAGGCCTGTTCTCGCCTACAGACAGCCTGCCAACCTTAAACACATCCTCACCAGCCACTACAAACCACAAACCTGTGGCTCTAGGCCCGGAACCAACTCCTGCAATGGTCCTTGCTGACAACTTTGCTCACATATCTACACCAGTGACATCATTACAGGACCTAACATCAACCATACCATCAGGGGCTCCTTTACCTGCATATCTACTAATATAATATATGCCATCATGTTCCATCAATGTTCCACTACAATTTACATTGGCCAAACTGGACAGTCTCTATGTAAAAGAATAAATGGACATAAATCAGACATCAGGAAAGGTAACGTACAGAAGCCTGTAGGGGAACACTTCAATCTCCCTGGACACTCAGTAGCAGATTTCAGGGTGGCAGTCCTGAAACAAAGAAATTTCAGAAATCAAATGGGGAGAGAAATCTCTGAGCTGCAATTTTTTTGCAAATTTGACTCCATTAACTGTGGATTAAACAGAGACTGGGAGTGGTGCACAGCTTACAAAGACAGTTTATCTGCTTTGGGTGTTGATAGCTCCCCATTAGACACTGACAATGGCTCACATCTCCCTGTCTGATCTGACTTGTTTTTTCCTCTTTTGATACCTACTATTGATAATGGCCCATTTCCACCTTGCCGAATAGACCTTGTCAGCTCTGGCCCTCTCTTTTTCTGGGACTCCACTCTTTAAATACCTCTCTGACCGCCCCCCCTGCCACCACCACTACTCATGCATCTGATGAAGCAGGTCTTTGCCCATGAAAGCTTATGCTCCAAAATATCTGTTAGTCTATAAGGTGCCACAAGACTTCTTGTTGTTCTTGAAGCTTTCATAACAGGGAAATTTACCCTACCCTCTGAGATACTACTGAACACTGATCCAAAAAGCGTAATTGAGTACTGTGATATTGGGGATTCCAGTCTTCACTCCCTTCTAACTTACAGAGATAAATCTCAGCAGTACATTTTTTACTGGTTTCCATGTAAAATCATTGCTCCTAGGAGGAGAATCAGGCCTTTTATGTTTTGAATGAGATGCAAAACTGAGATTCATTGTTATTTTGATTACTGAAAATCCCATAGTACTTGTCATCAATGTAGAGTATTCTCTAGTGTCTTGGCCTACTTTTAATACCTTCTAACTAACAATTTTTTCCCTTGTTAAAAAAAAATAGATAAACTTTTTTCGGCCTTTTTATCCTTTCATCTCTCTACATTCAGTTTCTGGTAAGAATGATCTACTTATACATTGTGGACATTTTGGTATGTTTGAATGAAAGGTGTGATGTATAGATACAATTCCTTATTAAATATATTAGCTATTTCATTCTGGCACATCTTTTCTTCCTTCCCACATCTTAAGTACAATTCCCACATACTGAAGTAATTTGTTGAACAGTTCTTATGTATCATCTGTGGTACATATGATATATTGTACATTAAACATAAGTACTGTGCAGGAAGGTAAATGTTCCACTTTACACATTTACATATTTATAATAATTATAAAATAAGGTAGAAAATACCAAAATGAAGACATGGCTTTGAATTTCTATGTAGACTATCACATCCATATGTTTTCCAACTAATTTAATATTTTTGTTTATAAAAACTCTGACTAGTCCAGATCCAATGGAGCAGTGTTAATAATAGTTTATTTAGTTCTGCACTTTTATTCTCTTCTTGGCTGCGTTTACACTACAGCAATCTTTCAAAAGATGTTCTTCCAGAAGATCTCTTCCAGAAGATCTTCCTTCAAAAGAACCCATCAACACTCAAAAAAATGGATCAAAAGATCGATCCACTCTTTTGATTGAGAGCATCCAAACAGCCCCTACTCTTTCAAAAGAATGGGCCAGGTATCAAAAAAGCTGTATGCTTTTCTGAAAAAAAGGGCCCATAGAGTACCTACACATGCTTTTTTTTTAAAAAAAAAAGCTTTCTAAAGGAGGCACTCCTTCTGATTAGGGCATGAAAGAGGGCTTTCAGAAGAAGAGATTCATTCTTTTGATTTCAATCGAAAGAGTGCATTTTGTATGTGGATACTCTGGCTGTGTTCCAAGTGAGGCTTCTTCCAGAAGCAGCATGCTAATGAGCTACCTGGAAGAAGCTAATGAGGAGCAGATGCAAATTTTCCATGCCTCATTAGCATATCGGCCTGTGGTTCAAGGTCTGGAAGAAGCTCTTCCAGACTCCAAAGTACATGTAAAGATGCACGGCCTGCAGAGATCTTCCAGAAGGAAACCCTCCTTCGGCAAGCCCCTTCTTCTCCAAAACCCTCCTTCCAGAAGATCCCCATGGGCTTCTTCCAGACCCCGAACCATGTGCCGATATGCTAATGATACAGAGAAAATTTGCATATGTGCCTCATTAGCATCTTCCAGATAGATCATAAACGTGCCATTTACAGAAGAAGCAGCATGTGGAGACACAGCCTCTGTGTGTTCTTTTGAAAAAGGGCCTGATTTCCTGAAATAACTTGCTAGTGTAGTTTTGGCTTTTGTGAGGAAACTTCCCATTGTACACCTGTATCATTTCCATAAAAATGTAATAAATTTTATATGCCAGGCGAGCATCATAGAGTAAATATAGCAAAGTTAGCAGACAAGTCTTTTTACCTTCTAATATGTATCTTGAATGTGAAATTGCAGGATAGTAAAGTACCTTATTGTGTAAAGGTATAACTGAACTGAAATGAATGATGCCAACTTGGCTATCTGCTCATAC
Organism: Carettochelys insculpta; assembly: GCF_033958435.1. Taxonomy (NCBI): domain Eukaryota; kingdom Metazoa; phylum Chordata; order Testudines; family Carettochelyidae; genus Carettochelys; species Carettochelys insculpta. The sequence goes on from NC_134138.1 coordinate 228,897,484, forward strand.
AAATTTGTGGAAGCAGTTACTTTATGAAGCAGGTATTTTCTAGATACCTGAAGCAAGTTCAAATGCAGGGGGTGTAAGGATTACTTTAAATAATCTTCAATTTTATTAAACTTAAGGTAATGATTTTAAATATGGATCACACATTCTAATCCTTACATACTCGATTAATCTCTGAATACATTAGGAATTCTAAATTAGATGACTGGTTGCTGTTACTTCGCTCCAGTGTAGATGGTGAGTAGTAGTGATATTAGGAGTACAAAAACTGTCATGTTTTATCAGACCAATGATTCATCTGCTCAAATTTCCTGTCTTTTTTAGTGGCCAAAACCAAGTGACTTAGAAGGTTGAAGAAACACTGCATTGGAGAGTTTCTTTCTATCCTCCCACTGATCTCTGGTACGTAATGGCTTCTATTCTTTATGGTATATAATTTATATATAGTAGGTCTAAAATAAATGCACGTTATAATGTAGAAACTTTGGAAAAATATGTGTATTTTTTAAAGATGTACGGCGTATTCCATCACTAGTCTGCAACCACTGCATGGTAACTACCATGTAATTGAAGAATCAGTAGCTACAACAAATAAGTGAAGAACACTTATATCTTATTTATGGCCCATAGTTTCCGATGCAACCAGGTGCTTTGATAGAGAAAAGTGAACTTCTTTTGTCATTAGTGATTTTAGGTTATTTCCCTAGGGTTATAACCTGTAAAATTTTTATTTATAACATTTATTACCCTCATTTCCTTTGCTCATTGTTCCACTTCTAAGTAAAACACTGCAGCAATTTTGCATTTTATGTTTGAAACCCTCCTGCCGACCCACCACACCACCCATGTCCCTCTAACTTCCAAGTATTTTAGGAAAGATTTCATTGCAATTCAGTCCAAAATGAAAGTAATTTAATACTGCTTGATAATAAGAGATCATCTGGCTTCAGCAAGGCTTGCATGATGGAGTTTAATAAAACATTTGATGAAATCTTGATTAGACCACACAATGCTTGGTATTTGGGAAACATCAAGCATGATTTGGGCTTTTTATATCATTCTAACCCTAATGTCCCTTGTGCTGAATGAAATAATCAGCTTAAATGCATGTACACTAATGATGTGTTTGTCATGAAAACACAGTACACAATTCCTTCATCAATGTCACAGGGAAGTACAATTGATATAATTCACTGCTCGTTACTAAATATTTTGTGATGGGATGCTTTTAAGAGCCAAGATACATTTTAAACAGCCCTTTGTTGTATAATTTCTATAGACTATTGGTGCTTTGTAGGGTTTTGCCCTTAATACCTTTGTTATATTTTGTTGTATATTTCAGTGGGAAGTTAAATGATACATAATTATTTTTAATAAGCAAAGGCCTGTTTAGTTAGAAAAAGGGTGTAAGCTCATGATTGTTGTGGAAAGCAGTACTCTGGCTCCTCAATCAATAGCCATACATATTAGTATTGCAGTACTGTACATGTGTTATTATTATATGATGAAATATTAGTAATAAGTCTTTTCTCCATCAAGTCGGGGTACCCTTGACATCCATGGGAGTAAAATTGGGCCATTTTGACAACTGGACAGATGTCAAACTGTTCAACTAAAAGAAGCGTTAACAAAAGTGATGATTAAAGCTGGTTGAAAACTTTCAGGAGAATTTTTTTTTTTTACAATGGAAAAATCTGTTAGTCAAAATCTAAAATTTCTGCAGAATGTGTTGAAAAAAATTGACATGAAACATTTCAGTAAGATGTAAATCTGCCATTTGACTTCATCAGAATAGAATGTTTTCATTTACCATTTCAAAATTACTTCTGTCTACATCAGTGTTTCCCAAGTTTATTTGCCAACGAACCCTTTTAAACTTGAAAGCTTTGTGGAACCCATAATAACAGTCTTACATATGGTGCTGAAAAAGTAGACCACAAATGAGTAGGGATAATAATGAACAAATGCTAAACAAGGTCATGAGATCAACATTAGCTTATTGCATGTATTTCAAAACAAAAATCTCATTTAATGTGTACAAAGAATGTAGCTCACAAAGCTAATATGCATTATATTGGCAGTGTTCAAAGAGGAGAGCATTTTTCTTCTTTTTGTGGCAAATTCTCTTTATATTTAGTTTAATACTGGAAAATTGGAGTGGTGTATCTGGCGCATCATTCAGTTGATTTCTGTATTTTGTTTTTGTTGCTGTGTAATTCAAAAACCCATTTTTGCACAAGTATGCGCTGGCTAAAGGTAACAACTGATAAATTGCATGTCTCAATAAAGCTGAATATTCTTGACATTAAGGCATCCCAAAATGTAATCAGAGAAACTTCTTTAAATTTTTGTATTAATTGGCCTTCTGAAGTGATTGAGTGAGTATGGGGATTTATAGTGGTTTGTAACAGGTGATTGCTCCACTGACTGCGCACACAGCACTGAATAGAAACATCAATGTCTCCACTCTCTGGATAAGTTGGCATTACACAGGGACACTTGCAATAGCAAACACAAATGCAAATTGTTTCTAATAAACTCCATAAAGACTTAAATATTAATATTTTAATATAAAAATGTTATTGTAATGTAATTTTCTTGCAGAACCCTTATTTTCACTTCATGAAATCCTGGGGTTCTACAGAACACCATTTGGGAAACACTACTCTATATTTATTGTTATATTTTTATTATACAAGCTGATTTATTGGCATTTCTCTGGTCCTTTACTCAATTAAGTTTTCTTCTGTAAATAAAGGGAAAATGTACATGCTTTATTTAAATGAGTGTATATTTTCAAAAATAGAGTGCTGCTCTTGTGAAGTTAATTTTTCTTTGGATTTCTTAAAATATGTCCATTTAATTTTTTAGTAAATTGTTTAAATGGGAATTCAGTCAAGGGTGTTTTCTTCTTCATCTCTATAAACTCTTATCATTCTCTATGTACCCAATTTTTTTTCCCAATCACATTTTCTTCTACTTTGCAAACCTTCACCATTGATTTTGCTGGTCAAAAATAGAGCACTGCTCCAAACTTCTCCATTTTATGTCTTTTTTTTTGAGCTTTATTGAGAAGCAATCCTACTCCATCATCATCATCATTAACCATGGTCTCAGTGCTCAGGGCTCTTTGTTGTCTGATGCCTCCCTCACTTTCCTTCCATCTTTCCTTGTCCAGTGCAGAGTAATTTAGTTTCTGTAGACCAGCTCCGCACAAAACTATTATATCATCTACCCATTCTCTCTGGAGTCTGACTCTTCTATTTGAGCTGCCCACTATGCCAAATACCACAGTCTTGACTTTTTGATCATTGTTCTCTCTGCAGATATGCTTGAGTAGCTGTAGCTTCTGTTGTGTAACCTTTTGGAGTAGGTTCTCTTTCAGCTGTATCTTCCTATATAATTCCTCATTGGTGACCTTCTGCATCCATCCTGTTCTCAGGACCTTTGTATAATAATGCCTTCAAATGCCAATATCCTTCTCTTTGAATCTTTCATTATCTCCCATTTCTCACATCCATACAACATGCTGCTGAATACACACATTTTCATGATGCTCGGCTTCATCCTTAAAATAATCACTTTGCTTTTCCAGATTTTATCCATCACTTTCAAACTCACTCTTGCTGTCATTATTCTAGTCACTATTTCCATCTTACAATCTAGAATATACATCATTTTGCTCCCCAGAAACGTGAACTTCTCTATGTTTTCTTGTTTGATCCTTTCTATACTTATCTTCCATCTTATTTCCTTATCTCCAGACACCGATGTCTTCATTTTATTGGTGTTCATAATCATTCCATACCACTTCCCTTCTTCATTTACCACTTGCACCATTATTGCCAGCTTCTCTTCATCTTCCTCAAACCTCAAGTTGTTAATTCTCATCCCATGTACCAATATCCCTTCTACCTTTTCCTTGGTCTTGTCCATTGCCCTTCCTAGGTGCGTGATGAAGATACTTGGCAATATTGGATCTCCTTATCTCATACTCTACTCATTCTAAACCAACTTCTCAACTCTCCACACTTTCTCACCTCTGCCTCCCCATGTCGTTAATATCTTTCAACAACCATATCAGTCCGCTATCCACTCCATATGACTCCAAAACCACCCAAATCACTTTCTGATCTATACTGTCCAATGCTTTCTGAAAACTGATGAAGCAATTGTAGATGTTCTTTTGTCGAGCTTTCTCCACTATCAATCTTAGTGCCAATATCTGATGAATGTTACTTCTGTCTTTCCTGAATCCCACCTGGTCACCTGCTACATGTTTTATATGTGATCTCAGTCTCTCTGTCAGTATCATCATCAGCACCTTGCCTAAATGACTCATTAGGGCAATCATTCTGTAATTCTCCGACATGCTTTCTTTCTATTTTCACTAGCACAGATCTTGTTTATTCTTTAGGTGCCTTCCCCTCTAATTATTTTGCCTTATCCATTCTGGCTGTTTTTCTTACCTCCTTGCATTTCATTCTAGATTGATGTTCCTCCCTCTCTCAAAAACATTCCTTTTGTTCTTCAATACTCTCTTCTCTTGTCCACCGTCAGTGTCTCCAGTGCAATCCACTTTTTATTGGTCTTCTTCCAGAACCATCTGCTCAATTGCCTCTTCTATCACTGTGGCTATCCCCTCAACTGACTAATCTAGTTCTTTCTCTGTGACTGCATTCCTAATCTTTTCTTTGAGCATTTCTCTGTACACATTCCCTATTTCTTCCTTGCCTAGCCTTGTCAAGAGTCTTCATTTCTTGAGCAGTGTCTTATACTTTTCTTGAGTTTCACCTTGATGTTTGCAATCACTAGACTGTGGTCTGAGTCCATATCCACTTCATGGAAAGTTTGGCACTGATGTACTGATGTTACACATCTTCTTCTCATCAAAATCATATCTGTTATGTTCTTGGACTTCCTGTCGTTTGATTGCCATGTCCACTTCCTACAGTTCTTCTGTTGGAATCTCTTGTTGCAGATCACCATCTCATGATCCGTAGCAAAGTCTAGTAGTTTCTCATCTCGTTTGTTTCTTTCTCCATATCGAAACCTTCCCATGACTGTCTCCCAACTCACATTATCTGTTCCACCTTTGCATTCCAATCTCCTCCAATGATCAACACATCTCTCTTCCATATTTCATCCCATGCCTTTATCAGGTCTTTATAGAATATTTTGATCTCTTCCTCCATGCCGTCCAATGGGGGTGCATACCCCAAATGACTGAGATGTTGAACAGTTTTGCTTCAGATCTTACTACCTTCACTTTTGCACTCACTGGTATGTATCCAACACTGCTCCTCTAGCTCTTTTGCTAAGAAGGAATCCAACTGCTGCCTCATGCTTGGTTTCATTCCCTGACCAAATGACTTTGCAACTGCACATCTCTCCTGATGCCATCCAACACATCTCCACCAGGCCAAGAATTTAACATTAGTATCTCTCCATCTCCTTTCAAAGCAGCTCTAACCTTCCTGTCACTCACAGAGTACAGATGTTTCATGTTCCAATTCACAGTATATGCATTAGAGGTAATTTTCTTTTCATAGCCAACTTATCATCCAACCCCAAACGCTTGATTGTTATCATAGACCTTGCTTATCCAGGTGATGTCTGAGTCAGCATCTTTTTATCAGTTAGTCATACTGGCATCAGATTTCATTCGTATTGTTGGTTTCTGATCAGTGCATCAACACCCATCTGACAAGGCCTCCTCCTTTATGCGGGCTTCGAACTGGCATGGAACCCCTAGAGGCTTCATGGTGGAGTTAATCCTACTACAGGTTCATCCTATTTCTCTGGTTCCTCTTGGTTCAGTCTGTTTCAGTATTCACTCAGCTATGTCCATTTTGAGGACTGTACTTGATAGGATGATTCTGTCCTTTTTCAGTTTGGTTTTATGAGAATCAGTCTCATTCCAGGCACATGCTGTCTTCCAGCAACCAACAGATACTTATATTGCTTGAAGTTACTATGAGAAGAAGCTCTATACTGAATTTTGTGGGCCTAGCTCCTAACATTTATGAGATCTTGATAAAACAGAGAGGGCTTTTCTACACTACCACCTTCCTTCGAAGGAAGGATGGTAATTAGGGTGTTGGGAGTATACTAATGAAGTGCTGTGCTGCATGTGCAGCACTTCATTAAGCAAATTCCCCCCTGCAGCAACTTCGAAGTTTTGAACTTTGAAATACTGGCATGAGTCTAGCCATGGCTCACCCGCCGGTACTTCAAAATGCTGGAGCATCTTCGAAGTCCCTTTACTCCTTAGTTGCTCTCTACGGTCTCTGGGTCTTGTGGCTTTTAAAGCTGCAAGGACCCAGACAGCCTGTGGCAGGAAACTGAGTGTGTGAGACAGGCAGCATGTTCAGGGATGCCAGCTACACTCATCTGAGGCCCTGCATCACCCGCTGAACCCTGACCTGGAAAGATGGCCAGCTGGACAGCACCCTGCACCATCCTGGGGAGCCCTGGGAACCTGGACAAGGGCAGCCAGGACCCTGACCAGGCTCCCAAAGGGATGACCCCCTCATGGACTGAGCCAGAGCTCTAGGACCTCCTGGGTTTCTGGAGCAATGAAGAGGTACTGTGGGACACAATTGGCACTGGAGGAATGCCCCTGCCTTTGCCCACCTCGCACAGGGCCTGTCCACCCATGGCCACCCCTTCTGGATCCCTGAGAAGGTCCAGTGTAAAATTAAGGAGCTGCAGCAGGGGTACATGTGGTTGCAGGACAGCATCCACAGATCCAACAGTGCCCCAGCCAGCTGCCCCTTCTACAGGGAGCTACAGGACTTACTGGCTGCCGACAATGCCTCACCACCCTGGGTCACCAGGGAGATGGAAACACCTGAGGCCCCTGCCACAATGGAGGGGGAGGAGGACCCTGCCACTTTAGACATCCCATCTGGTGGGGAGTCCTCAGACAGTTCCCTCATTATAGACCTGCCCTCTGCCATTAGCAGCCAGATCCCTTCCAGTCAGGCATCACTCAATCTGTTCGAGGCTACCTTGGGTAAGTGCACACCATGGCAAATCCCCAGGGGGAAGGGGGCACACCTGGGCCCCAGTGCCAGCCTCTTACTCCAGATGGCTTGTCCCTGGTCAGGGCCTGGGGGCATGCCTATGCCTGTGGGTGATGTCTGGCTCCCTCCCCCCATGAAGACCCCCCCGAGTGTGCTGAGAGCCCCTCAGGCAGCATGGTTGCACACAGCCAATCCACTCCCTGGGTGACGACCCCCTCCCCATGGATGAGTCCCCTAGCCCCCAAGCCCATTTCCAGGGTGACCCACCACAGACAGTGCCTCTGCCCTGGCACCATGCCCCAGGGGACAGTGTGATGAGTGCATGGGGGCCCACTTCACAGCAGCCCCTGGGACACAGCTGTCCCATAATTCTGGGGTGAGGTTAACAACCTCATGGGGCAGGGTCATGCCACCCAGGGTCTGAAAGTGGCAATGACCCCCCACCACCTTTACAGCAGCACCATCCAAGGCCTGGTGGAGGTGGACAAGGAGCCTGGGACCCACCAGCCCCATCCAGGCCGGAGGATCCAGCAGCCCACCAGCCAGGTCCAGACGTACCACAGCCCCCATGGCACAGTGGTCACAGGAGCATCGGACCAGGTGCTGGGGACATGAGGCTGAGGCCGCAACCTACTCTGCAGCCCTCCTCCACCAGAATGTCCTGGCAGAGAGATGTCTGGCCCTCAATGAGGCCCAGCTAAATTGGAGGCAGGACACATGGGGGGAAGTGGTGGGGATGCGCCTCCTGGAACACCTTGCAGGTCTGGTCCCCATTGCAGTTGAGCCACCTGTTGGGGGCCGCAGTGGGAAGCTGGTACTGGGGAGTCTGGGTCAGCCATACAGCTCTGGGGCAGGGTACCCTCACATGCCTCAATGAGGTTCTGGAGTGTGCAGCAGGCAGCCACAACCCACAGGACATTCTGCACCCCCACAATGAGATGCATGAGGAGACATCTGAACTGCATTTGCAGATGGCCAAAGGCACACTCCACTGGATGCCTGGCCCATGTGAGCAAGGTGTTGAACAGGGTGTGGGGTGCCCCATGTATGGGTGCATCAACCAGGTCTGTAGGGGGAGTAGTCTGGGTCACCCATGGAGCAGAGGGGCATGGCGACTTCCCTGATGGCATGCTCCCCCCTCAGCATGAATGTTTCAACCTCCATCCTGAGAAACAGTCTCAGGATGGATTTCCAGAGCTCAGTATCATTTTTGGTTGGTCCCTTTCCAGTTCAAAATTCTGAATACTGTTATTTAAAAGGCTTGAGCACCAGGATTGCAAGTTCTCAACAGACATCTTACCTTTGGTAGGACAATATGTCATCAGAATGTTGCAGTCAGAAGATTACCCTAGAGAGTGAAATCAAACACTGCTTGCTATTACAATAATGGATGCTATTGAAAATTCAGCATTTACCATGTTAGGATAATTTACTTTACCAAGAACAGGAAACACAACAATTGTTTCAGTAAAGTAAAATACATTGGTAAGGTAATTATGAAGGATTTCTGATCCTATCCAATGTCCACTGAAGTTAAGAGCTTCCATTAACTTCAAAGAGCTTGGATCAAACCTTCCTTGATAACACCTTCATATCTGTTAGATTCAACTTGCAGTATTAGTACTCTTTTTGTATTGAAGCCTAATCCAAGCTCCAGCTGAATCATTCAGCCAGGTCTAGCACAAATAAATATGTATGAAAAAGAAGCTGTGCTAATAGTAGGCATCCTTCAGTCTGCATAGACTATGGATCACGCCCTTTATAGTTTCAATTGTGGGCTTCATTTACAGCGTCTACTGTGACTATGAAGGCCCACATGAGAGTGACAGTCCTTGCTGCATCTCTTGCAGATGTGATGGGTGTCTGGCAAGTCCTTAGCGTGCTAATATACTCTGCAAAATATGAAAGAAAGAGTTTGTCCATTTTAAGATTTATTATGGTGGGGAGAGCCGTTTCTAGAAATCATCCAGTGCTTCTGAATGTTAGTAATAATATGCATCTGCATTATTGTTTTGGGTATATATTTATATTTTAAGTTCCTTTTTTACTTGACAGTCCCAATATATTCTTGCGATGAAATAACATAAAATGACAAATGATTTATTTTTGCTGTATTCCTACTGTTATAATATTGCATAGAAAAAATATTGTTGCATTATTTTTACTGTGAATGTTGTTGTTCATAATTTGTAAGTGTTTATCCCTGCTGGTAAAAGACCAGGCCAACTGAAGGGGCAGGGGAGAGGGCAGTTGCCCCAAGGCCTGGTGATTCAAAAGGGCCCACGGCTCCTGGTCACTGCTGCTGCTACCACAGGACAGGTGGAGGCCAGAGTCCCAGGCCCTTTAAACCATTCCCAGAGCACCATTCAGCCTGCTCTGGGTAGCTATCAGAGGCTGACTGAGATGGTGGGGGCCAAAACATTCCACTCTGGGTGACACTGGCCTTCCATCTGTGGCCTGACCCCTGACCCCTGTCCGTCTGCCCCCCCCCCCGCTTCAGAAGACACGTGCCCCATAACTGTAAATGGTAAAAATGCAATAAAAAAATCCTAAATATGGTAAACGCTCAAAATGCACAGTTTTGAGTTGTGCGTAACTCACATTAATGCAAGTTAAGCACAACTCAAAATCATGTTCCCCTGGCCCTGGCTCAACCCCACTCCAGCCCTGCATGGCCTTGGTTCAACCTCCCCAGGCCTTCGTTCAAATCCCCTGTGACCCAGCTCACCAACTGCGCATGGCTCCAGCTCCGGCTCACCACTCCCACCCTGGCTTAACGCCCCACCCCCGGCCCCATGCAGCCCTGTTTCAACCTGCTCCACCCTGGTTCAAACCCCCTGGCAGCCTGGCTCACCACCCACACCTGGCTCTGGCTCAACCCCACCCCCACCCCAGTTCAAACCCCCATGTGCAGCTCCAGATCACCCTGCCCAGCCCAGTTCAATACCTCTGCATGGCTCTGGCTCAAGTCCACTCCCTTCACCCCCTCCCCACCACTGCAGCCCTTACCCACACTAGGCTTAACACCCCCCACCTTCCGTCCATGGGCCCAACAGGCAGCACCAGGTTTAACCTTCCCCTTCTCCCCAGCACCATGCCCCAGGGGCCAGTGTGGTGAGTGCATGGGGACCAGCATCACAGCCACCCCCGGGACACTACTCCCACCCCAACTCCAAGACATGCCTTTTAAAAGGAGCTCCAGGTGCTCCTGCTGCTTCCCTGGTTGCAGAATGTGTGTTCTGCTGGGGAGAAAAAGCCACCCCCCGCCCACAATTTACGCTAAATTAGAGTTAAGCAAGTGTGTGTGGGGATGCAACCCTCGTGTAACTCATGGGACTAGTGTGTCTTTTTCGAAAGGGCTTGGTGTTCCACTGCGGTTGTTTGGAGTATTGGCTTCAGCAGAAGCAGAGATTGACCAATACTGAATACATTTCAAAAAATCTCATCCCAAAAGTCCAAGGCTACATCTACACTAGTGAGTGTTTTTGAAAAAGTGGGTCTTTTCCAAATAACCCCACAGAGCATCTATTCCTAAGACATGTTCTTTTAATAGTAAATCAGCAGAACGCAGGCTTTTTTCAGGTGTCCCTCTGTCTCTCCCCTGTGGAGATGAGAACCTTTTTAGAAAAAAAAAAAAACGTGCAGATGCTCTGTGGGCCCTTTATTCAATAGACCAGTCCTCCATGGTGCTGGCCAGCTGGAGCCTAGAGACACCCTAGCCAGTGCAAGCAGAGCTCTATGATCTCTGCTTCTAGCCACCCATAAAGGCACAGGGAGCCCTGGTAACCCCATGGCAGGCAGAGGAGAGCATGTGTGTAGCCCAGGCAACACCTGCACTCCTCTAAACCCTTTCAGCTGCACCTAGGAAGCAGATAGCAGCATGGCCAACAGCCAGCAACCATGAGACACCACAGACCTCTCCCAGGGAGTGGCCAGAGGGCTCCCAAGAGTCCCCCCAAAAAACTCTGGGCCCCATTGTGGACAGAGCCCAAGCTCTGGGATCTCCTGTGCCTGTGTGGGGAGAAGTCCATGCTCCTCAACTTGACAAGGAAGAGGAGGAATCCCCCTGCCTATGGCCAGCTTGCAGCAGGCTTGGTGAGATGTGACCACCCTTCTGAGACTCTGAACCAGTTCCAGTCAAAAGTAAAAGATCTGCTCCAGGGCTACGCCCAGTCCAAAGCTGCTCTGACAAGGTCACAGCCTCCTCAGGGGCAACTCCATCTCCAACCCAACACCCTTGTGGGCATAGCAGAGGAGGACTCCTGCACCTGCAGGACAGCTAGAGTCAGGAACAGAGGAGGAGCAGCCTGAGACCTCAAGCCTGGTGCAGCCAGAGCTGAAACCATCCTCTGACCCAGAGTCTACTAACGGGACCGTTGTCATTGCTGTGTCCTCAGTATCCACCAAGGCACATTGAGCAGGGTGTCCCCAGAGCTGTCTGAGGGACCCTCCTGTAAGTACCACATTGCACACCCGGGTTGTGGGGGGTCTGCCCTTGCCATGGCTAGAAGCAGGTCAGCCACACGAACACCAGCCCAACAACAGACACAGCACAAAAGGCCATGGTGCCTGGCTCATGGCCATGCCATCAGTTCACAGTCAGCACCCACTGTCATGGATAGTGCTGCGAGCTGTACATATGGGGAGGGGAAGTCCAGACTATGCCCAGTGCATGCACCTCCCATGCTGGGACCCCTAAGTGCCTGGAAACTGCCTGGGTGACAAGCACATCAGACGAGGTTCCGGGAGGGCACAGAATTATACCCAATCCTACTGGCACTGTGGGATCCCTGAGCGGCAGGGCCTGCCATGCAGGGCACACTAGCCTGCACTCCCAAAACATCCCTGTCCCTTGGCCCAGAGGTGGGAGCTGCTGCCACCCATGGGGGATGACATACCATCTTTCTCTCCCCTCTCATCCATACAGCTGTGCCATCCAACAGCCAGGCAAGCCCCACCAAACTGCTGGGGCCGGCCAGCCCTGTCCAGGTTCTGGAGCTACGCAGTCCGGGAATGGTGGAAGAAAGGGCTGGTGCACCACCACCTCAGCCAGGGTGGACCACACCCAGAGGGCCCATTGGCACACTGAGGATGACACCTCATGGACATACACAGCTGCCCTCAGGCACCAGAATGAACTGATGGAGTGGTGGCTGAGGGTGGAGCAAGAGAAGCAGGCATACCGGATGGAGGCATGGGACAAACTCAGATCATACCTCGGCACCATCATTGGCATCCTGTGGGAATAGTCATGCCAGCCACCCATACCTACAACCCCCCCCAACCCTGCAGCCCTGGCCCCCTTCTGACATCCCCGCAGGGTTCACGGTCATCCCCCACTGGCTGATGGCCACAGTCAGCCCTGCCATGGAAGCTCCCCCTACCCTCCAGACCCCCTGCTCCCACCTACAAATCTCAAGTCCACTGACCCCTCTTACACCTCTACCTCCCTGTTCCCCCAGCCCTAAACACACAGCAGGAAGGGATCCCGCAGTTGAGGCTACTCAAGGTCTTGCTCTCCCACAGGGTAGAGACCTCCCACCCCTTCCCAGGACTCCACCCCCATCCAAAGCGCCCCCCATCCAAGTTGAGATGTCCTCCACTCCCATCCCAAGACACCCCCTCCCCAATGTACATAATTTCCCAGAGTGGCACTCTGTAAATAGTTCTAAGTTGCATTTATTTTTACACAAGTTCAACTAAGTAAATGTTTGGTTTGGCAATACCTCCATGTCCCTTGCCATTATGGAGGTGATGGGTGGACAAAGGAAGGGACCGTGGTGGGGAGAGGGTAGGGCTGCAGGCCTGGGACCCTGCTGAGGGTTTCCTGGGGTGGGGGTCATTGGGGTGTTTTTGTGAAACATACCTGTAGGGCCTTCAGAATCTGTGCCCTGTCCCTGTGGGCCTGGTGGCTATTCATATCCTAGGCCAACATCTGCCATCCACCTTGGAAGGAAGGCTTCCTCCTTGCTCTCCATGATATTGTGAAGGGCACAGCATGCCTCCACATCTTGGAGGACATTTATTTCCCCCATATCCCAGTGGGTGAGGAAACAGTGAAAACATGCCTTCCGCCTGTCAAGGCACATTCAACTGGTGTGCGCACCTGACTGAGGCAGCTGTTAAAAAAGTCCCAGGTGAGGGCCAGGTGTATGGTGTACCGCCTCATGAGCCAGGGAAGGAGTGCATCCCAGGGAAGGCTGTATCCCCCATGATGCACAATGTCATGGTGCTGCCCCCCACTGCCAGGTCATGGTGCCAGATGCAGGTCCCCAATTCCATCCCCTGGCAGAGGCTGAAGTTGCAGAAGACCCACTCATTGTTTGTCCGGCTGACCAGGTGATATACATGTCAGTGAAACATTCCCTGTGGTTAACCAGGCCCTGCAGGACAATGGAGTGGTACCCCTCCCAGTTGATGTATCATCTGGCACTGTGCTCCAGGGCATGGGTGGGGATGTGGGTCCCATCAATGGCCTTGAAACAGTTGGCGAAGCCCAGATAATGAAGCTGGCCGTGATTATGTCCAGGGCACTGATGCAGATGACCCTTCAGAGCAGTATGCTGTTTATTGTCCTCATGACCTGCAAGGGATGGAGACTGAACACACATGTGAACATGTGGAGGGGGATGTCCCTGGGCCCCAGCAAGCTCCCCTGTCCCCACCTAGCCACCTTCCCCCCCACCGAACCCTCCAGGTGGCCCCCCCATGACACCAACACACTGGCAGTAGGCCTGTGCTGGGGTGGGATGGCACAGTCCCCCAGAGATGGACATTCCCTTGCACGCCCAACCCCAGTCCCCAAGGATCCCTTTCGACCCCCTGGGAAAGATCAACAACCTGAGCATGCCTTACCTGCATGAGGACAGCCCCAGAGAAGGATTTCCCCATGCCAAAATGGTTGCCCATGGAGTGGTAGATGGCTGGTGTGGTAAGCTTCTGGGTGGTGATGACTATGCACTTCTCGAGGGGGATGGTGGGCTGCATGCAGATGTCTTCTCTGCTGAGGGTGGGAGCAAGCCAGGTGGACAGGTCCAGAAATATCTCCTTCCTCATGTGGCAGTTCTACACCCAGAGCAGGTCATCCCACTCACCCACGACAAAACGGTTCCACCAGTCCAAGCTGGCGAGGTATCTCCACACCAGCCTGATCACCCTGTGGGGAGGCCATTGGCAGGGCACTGAGTTTATGTTTCTCTCTCCAGCTGTCATGTCTGTCCCGCCGGAGGAGGTAGAACACTACTGCCATGATGGTGAGCCGTAGCCTGACCAGGCAGTGGGTTCGGTGCACGGACAGGTACTGCTGTGGGTCCTTGGCTACCCGACAAGGGTGATGACACTGACCAGTAACTTTTGGTCCTGCACTGGGTCTGCTTCGCTTTGTGCAGCTTGGCACTCCTCAGTGTGTGCAGGGAATGAGTACTTGGGAGGTCATGTGTGGCTGGGGCTCCCAGATGGGCTTGCTAGCCATGTGACCCCATCTGCAACATTTCCTACCTCATTCTGTCAAAAAGGGCAGCTGGGGCTATGTGGCTGCTCTCTTTTGACAGAGTGGATCACTTTTTCAATCTGCTTCTGTGTGTGCACATGATCTGTCAATAGAAGTTTTTCCAAAGGGTCTCCTTCAACAGAACTTCTTTCAATGGATTGCTGTAGTGTAGCCCGAGCCCAAGTCTTTGATTTTACTCTCATTAAACTCAATGATAAAACTCCTAATGACTTCAGCAAGCGGTGGGTCAGGCAGTAAATGCCAAGATGAAGACTTTCCAAAATGGATGCCTGATACTAAGCTCCCAAGCCCTTAAATAAGTACCCAAGATTTTCACATTCACTGAACACCCAGCAATTCCAACTGAAACACTTTTAAAAGAGATTCAGAGTTCCACTTATTTTCTTCATGCTAAGCCACTATGCTTTTTATTATAATTCACAATTACTTTTGAAAGCGAGCAGCATAAATGAGAGAATTTGATTACCAAAGGTGATTAATTAGATTTATATTCATATTGGTAATGAATCTAAAGTGTTTGGACAGAAAATATGCCACTGACAGCTTTGCCAAATTAATTGTTAGTTGAATTCAAAGGGCCAAAGGTGAATGCATCTTTTGACCTACTCTTGATCTCATCAGTGCTAGAACTATTACTTAATTGAAGTGTAAAGCTTTGCCATTTTACATATGCATCAAGATGCTGCCAGAAACTGACTATAGCATATAACAATCTGGGAAGGGGCAGGGTAACACAACCAGTACAAGACATAGTGCTGTGATTTTGTTCTGTTCTCAATGTATATCAACTGTAAAATGTTATTTGGAAACTTGTCCATGAAATAAAAATTTCTCTGCTTGCTCACAGCACCAGCAAGTAGAAAAACAGGATCAAGCATTTTTTTGAAAGTGATGGTTTGTGACACCAAGGCTACGTCTACACGTGCACCCAACTTCGAAATAGCTTATTTCGATGTTGCGACATCGAAATAGGCTATTTCGATGAATAACGTCTACACGTCCTCCAGGGCCAGCAACGTCGATGTTCAACTTCGACGTTGCTCAGCCCAACATCGAAATAGTCGCAGCGAGGGAACGTCTACACGTCAAAGTAGCACACATCGAAATAGGGATGCCAGGCACAGCTGCAGACAGGGTCACAGGGCGGACTCAACAGCAAGCCGCTCCCTTAAAGGGCCCCTCCCAGACACACTTGCACTAAACAACACAAGATACACAGAGCTGACAACTGGTTGCAGACCCTGTGCCTGCAGCATAGATCCCCAGCTGCCGCAGAAGCAGCCAGAAGCCCTGGGCTAAGGGCTGCTGCCCACGGTGACCATAGAGCCCCGCAGGGGCTGGAGAGAGAGCGTCTCTCAACCCCCCAGCTGATGGCCGCCATGGAGGACCCGGCAATTTCGACGTTGCGGGACGCGGATCGTCTACACGGTCCCTACTTCGACGTTGAACGTCGAAGTAGGGCGCTATTCCTATCTCCTCATGAGGTTAGCGACTTCGACGTCTCGCCGCCTAACGTCGAAGTTAACTTCGAAATAGCACCCGACGCGTGTAGACGTGACGGGCGCTATTTCGAAGTTGGTGCCGCTACTTCGAAGAAGCGTGCACGTGTAGACGCAGCTGAGGAGATAGGAATAGCGCCCTACTTCGACGTTCAACGTCGAAGTAGGGACCGTGTAGACGATCCGCATCCCGCAACGTCGAAATTGCTGGGTCCTCCATGGCGGCCATCAGCTGGGGGGTTGAGAGATGCTCTCTCTCCAGCCCCTGCGGGGCTTTATGGTCACCGTGGGCAGCAGCCCTTAGCCCAGGGCTTCTGGCTGCTTCTGCGGCAGCTGGGGATCTATGCTGCAGGCACAGGGACTGCAACCAGTTGTCAGCTCTGTGTATCTTGTGTTGTTTAGTGCAACTGTGTCTGGGAGGGGCCCTTTAAGGGAGCGGCTGGCTGTTGAGTCTGCCCTGTGACCCTGTCTGCAGCTGTGCCTGGCATCCCTATTTCAATGGCTACGTCTACACGTGCACCCAACTTCGAAATAGCTTATTTCGATGTTGCGACATCGAAATAGGCTATTTCGATGAATAACGTCTACACGTCCTCCAGGGCTGGCAACGTCGATGTTCAACTTCGACGTTGCTCAGCCCAACATCGAAATAGGCACAGCGAGGGAACGTCTACACGCCAAAGTAGCACACATCGAAATAAGGGAGCCAGGCACAGCTGCAGACAGGGTCACGGGGCGGACTCAACAGCAAGTCGCTCCCTTAAAGGGCCCCTCCCAGACACACTTTCATTAAACAGTGCAAGATACACAGAGCCAACAACTAGTTGCAGACCCTGTATATGCAGCACGGACCCCCAGCTGCAGCAGCAGCAGCCAGAAGCCCTAGCTAAGGGCTGCTGCCCACGGTGACCACAGAGCCCCGCAAGGGCTGGAGAGAGAGTATCTCTCAACCCCCCAGCTGATGGCCGCCATGGAGGACCCCGCTATTTCGATGTTGCGGGACGCGGATCGTCTACACGTCCCTACTTCGATGTTGAACGTCGAAGTAGGGCGCTATTCCCATCCCCTCATGGGGTTAGCGACTTCGACGTCTCGCCGCCTAACGTCGATTTCAACTTCGAAATAGCGCCCGACGCGTGTAGACGTGACGGGCGCTATTTCGAAGTTAGTGCCGCTACTTCGAAGTAACGTGCACGTGTAGACGCAGCTCATGGGGTTAGCGACTTCGACGTCTCGCCGCCTAACGTCGATTTCAACTTCGAAATAGCGCCCAACACGTGTAGACGTGACGGGCGCTATTTCGAAGTTACTGCCGCTACTTCGAAGTAGCGTGCACGTGTAGACGCAGCCAATGTGTCCTACTTTGACGTGTAGACGTTCCCTCGCTGCGCCTATTTCGATGTTGGGCTGAGCAACGTCGAAGTTGAACATCGACGTTGCCAGCCCTGGAGGACGTGTAGACGTTATTCATCGAAATAGACTACTTCGATGTCGCAACATCGAAATAAGCTATTTCGATGTTGGCTGCACGTGTAGACGTAGCCCAATTGTGGCAGCCTAATGAAAGGGTTTGTAAACAAATTTAATGGCAATGTTTGCGATGTAAACTTGATGGGCTCTAATGTGGATGTTAAGATATAGCTAACAGCTAGGATATGTAGGTGTAGATTCTGATTTGAACTCCTAGAAAGCCCCCTACATATGCATTCTTTGAGGATCCATGAACAACTTTGACCTCATACTCTGCCACCTTAGCAAACGTTGCCCAACATGGAGTTTTTATCTTAATTATATGTTCCTCTTATGCCACTATGGCTTCAATTTGAGAACCCCAGTACTGAAAAGTAGCTCAGTCTGCTTGTTAGGCTCCCATCACCACAGTGAGGAGCAAGTCATATCTCAGACCTTACCATATGCCCATAATAAGGTGTGTAGATCCACTAACTCAGGAAGGGAGACAGCTCCTTGCTTCACCCTTGCTCTATAGGTAAGAAAGCTGCACTAACCCCTTCCTAGCTGATCTTACTTTCTTTAGCTTACTGGATGCATTAGCCAGTTACGTTAGGAAGAACATAAGGCTCCATATAGTTCCCGCCCTTATCTAGCCATTTCCCTCCCACATGCATGTGAGAGGGAGAAGTGTCCCATCTGCAGTGATGGTTTTCCAGTATAGACTGTTCCCTGCAATATGGATAACAAGCTCGGGAGAGTGTATGGGTTCCTTGTGCCACATTACTCTCCTTCACGATACATGGCAAAAGTCCCCATCTGGCCTCTACGAAGTGAGGAGCAGAATGCAGGAATTCTGCGAATAAAATAACTCCTGAACTTCTGCGTCTGTGTAGCTATGTCTACACGTGAAGCCTACTTCGAAGTAACCTATTTCGATGTGGAGACATCGAAAGGAATAACGTCTACACGTTCTCCAGGGCTGGCAATGTCGATGTTCAATATGGACGTTGCGCAGCACCACATTGAAATAGGCGCAGCGAGGGAACGTCTACACGCCAAAGTAGCACACATCGAAATAGGGGTGCCAGGCACAGCTGCAGACAGGGTCACAGGGTGGACTAGCACTTCCGGGGTAACAGCTAGCCGCTCCTTAAAGGGCCCCTCCCAGACACACTCAGCCTGCACAGCACACGGTCTGAAGAGCCGTAGGCACACAGACCTTGGGCGACGCAGTCATGGATCCCCAGCAGCAGCAGCAGCAGCAGCAGCAGCAGCAGCAGCAGCAGCAGCAGCCAGAGGTCCACCCAGCCGCCCCTGCAGGAGCAGGGCTTGCCCTGCTCCATGCCATGCGGGAGGCAGCTGAGCACCTGCTTGCCACACAGGAGGAGGAGCAGCCCGCAGGGGAGGAGGACTCAACCCCCAACCCTGCAGCACCCCGACCCCCCCCGCCTCACACTCCACTGCCTGTGGAGCTACCCCACCAGCACCAACTGGTGGGAGTGGCTGGTGCTTCAGGAGTGGGACGACGACCGCTGGCTCAGGAACTTTAGGATGAGCCGGCAGACATTTATGGAGCTGTGCCAGTGGCTCACCCCCGCACTCAGGCACCAGGACACCGCCATGCGGCATGCCCTCCCTGTGGAGAAATGGGTCAGCATCACTGTCTGGAAGCTGGCCACTCCAGACAGCTACCGATCCATGAGACAGCAGTTTGGCGTTGGCAAGGCCACCGTCAGGGCTGTCCTCATGGAGGTAAGAGGACCCACGGGGGGGGTGGGAGGCAGCCCTGGCAGGGCAGGGGGGCCCTGGCAGGGGAGGGCCACACACACCCTGCACACCCCTCATTGGTGCTCTCCCATGTGCTTCCCCTGCAGGTCGTCCGTGCCATCAACTCCATGCTCCTCCACAGGATCGTGAGGCTGGGGGACTCAGATGCCACCATCATGGGCTTTGCCACCCTGGGCTTCCCCAATTGCTTTGGGGCTCTGGATGGGACTCACATACCCATCCGCGCCCCGGTGCACAGTGGAGGACACTACATAAACCGCAAGGGCTACCACTCAGTGGTCCTCCAGGCCTTGGTGGACAGCCGGGGCCGTTTCCAGGACGTTTATGTGGGCTGGCCTGGCAGCACCCACGACGCCCGCGTGTTCCGGAACTCGGGTCTGTGCCGCCGGCTGGAAGCAGGGACCTACATCCGCCAGCGGGAGATCCCTGAGGGGGACACCACCATGCCCCTCTGCGTCTTCGCAGACGCGGCATACCCCCTCCGGCCCTGGCTCATGCACCCGTACATGGGCCATCTCTCTGCCAGCCAGGAGCGCTTCAACCAGCACCTGAACCACGTGCGCCAGGTGGTGGAGCACTCATTTGGCCACCTCAAAGGGCGCTGGAGATGTCTCCTCACCTGCATGGATGCGGGCCCCACCAACATCCCCCAGACTGTGGGTGCGTGCAGCGCCCTACACAATCTGGTGGAGAGCAAGGGGGAGGCCTTCTTTCAGGGCTGGGCTGTGGAGGTCAGCAGGGCCGATGTGCAGCCACCCGCTGCCCCCAGTCGCCAAGTGGACCCCGAAGGGACCCGGGTCCGGGAGGCCCTGCGGGCCCACTTCGATGAGGCCATGGGGTGAATGCTCGCAGGCCCCCCACTGTACGCCCCCCCTTCCTCCACAACACTCCCTGCCCCTACACCCACACCACGGAGCACCCAACAGCACACCCCCCCACACACTTTTCCTGGACAAATAAAAGCACGCACTTGTTTGTAAAATCAAACTGGTTTTCTTTGTACTGTTATTTTAACTAATACTAAACTATATACAAGAACTTCTAACTATAACTGAATATTAAATAAGTATGCATATATTAACCAAAAAAACCAGGGATTACAAGGAAGGGGAGAACTATTTACATGGGGGGGGAAGGATCAGACTGGGCAAACGGGGGGCACAAATAAATAAATCCAAACTATATACAAGGGGGAGGAGGCCACGTCCTGGGCCCCACGCCCCTATAGTCCGGCACTGGGGGTGGGCGGCTGGGAGCCCCGCCTCTGCCACAGCCCTGTCCAGGGCTGGCTGGGGGCTGGGCGGACCGGCAGATACGTCCAGCGAGTCTCAGCTGGCCCCAGGTCTCCCTCGGCAGAACGGCCCTCGGTGGTGGGTGGCGGGGCGACGGCGGACGGCGCGGCGACGAGCAGACCAGTGGGTGGCGCGGCGGGTGGAGCACTGAGGGCGGGCGCAGCGGTGGCCAGCACGGCATGGGGGGCCAGGTAGTCCACTAGCCAGTTGAAGGTGTCCATGTAGGCCTCCCATGCCTCTTGGTGCCAGGCCAGCGCCCGCTTCTGGAGATGGAGGCGACGTTGCTCCACCCGCAGGCGCTGCTTCATGACCTCCAGCTGCCGGCGGTGGAGGGCCAGCAGCTGGGGGTCCATCACCGTCGGGTGGTGGTGCTGGGTCCGCTGTCTTGCCCGCCGTGGGGCCGGTCGGTCCTCCGCTGAAGGGCTGGCCTGGAGCGATGGCCCCGGAGGGGATTCCGGGACCACTGAAGCCTCGCCAGCGCTCTCCGGTCCTTCCGATGGTGCAGCTGCGGAACACAGGAGGGGGGAAAGAAGAGTGGAGACAGGCGTTAGTGTGGGCCCCAAGCCGTGCCCCTTGTCCCCTCACCCCTGTGCTGCAGGTTCGCCATCCCCGTCCCCGGGAGATGCTGCTGTGATGGGGTTCAAGGGTCCCCCTGCACTGCACCCCGTCCCCCGGCGGCAGTGACTCTCACTTCACTCAGCAGGGTCTGACAGGAGAGGTTTCTTAGGCAACAGATGCCCAGTTTCTCCCAGAAGTGACAGCACCAGCTGTCGGAAGAGACAGTCCTTCCAACCCATCCTGGGGAGAAGACCCCAACGGGTGCCCCTCTGGGGTGTAGCTTTCCCGCTCCTCAGGCTGGCTGCCTTCCAGCTCTCCCTTCCCCTAGCCTCTACCTGCGCCCCCCGCCCCCGATTCAAAGCCAGCTCAGCTCCTCCCTCCTCTTTGTTCAGGGCAGAGGTGTAACCTGCCAGTTGTAGCCCCAGGATCATCCTTAGCCACTGGGAGCTATTCAGCTTGTTGCCCATATCTAGCCTGAGACTCGCATTTGCACTCCCCCCACTCCATCACATGCTGCTGCTGCTGCTGCTGCTGCGGGGTGTCCCACCCCCTCCTCCCGGGGGACCCTAGAGGTTCCGCTCCCCAGAGCCCCGGGGATGGGGCATGGCACTGTTGTGCTGGGGGCGGGGTGCAGGGGCTGATGCACTCCTGTGAGGGACATGGCACTGCTGTCCTTGGGACCATGGCTATCTGGGCATATGGAGGGCCCTGGCCACATATCTATTACCTCCACCCCTCAACCCCGGGGGTGTACACCGGGGGGGTACATACCTGTAGGTCCACTCCCACGGTCAGGGGACACCCAGGGGGCGGACGCCCGGCTGCTGCTCCGGGATGGCAAGAGGATCTGGAGCCAGGTGTTGGTGGAGGAGGAGTCCCCCTCCTCCTCCTCCTCCTCCTGCTCCGGTGCCCTGGGGGTGGGCTCCGGGGGGGCCCCTGGGGTGTGGGGCTTACCTCCGGGGTGGACTCTGCCTCTGAGGCCTGCTGGGGCTCCTCAGCTGAGGTATCAAGAGTGGCCAGAGGGGAGGAGATGTGCCGGGGGCCCAGGATGTCCCTGAGCTCCCTGTAAAAGGGGCAAGTGACGGGGGCGGCCCCAGATTGGCCGGCCGCAACCTGGGCCCGGGTGTAACCCTGCCACAGCTCTTTGACTTTACTCCAGACATGGTCCGGAGTGCGGGCAGGGTGACCCCGGGCGGCCAGGCCCTCGGCCAGCCGAGCAAATGCATCCACGTTCCGCCTCTTGCTCCCCATTACCTGGAGCACCTCCTCCTCACTCCAGAGCCCCAGCAGGTCATGAAGCTCAGCCTCCATCCAGGAGGGGCCCCGCTGCCACTTCCCGGCCTGGCTGCCAGCCCGCGAGCCCTGGCTGCCCTGGCTCCCCCTGGGGGGTTCCCCTGGGGGCGCCGGGGGGGCTGCCAGGTGGCCATCGCAGCTGGGGTGGCAGACAGTGGTGGCTCAGAGACGTGCAGGCTGGCTGCGTGTCTGGGCTGCCGCCTGCACGTTCTCTCAGCTTCCTGCACAGGAAGGGAGGGGGCGGGGACCTTTAAGGGGCCGATCCACACGACCACCATTGAGCTGAGGGGCTGGAGAGAGCATCTCTCAACCCCTCAGCTGATGGCCACCATGGAGGACCCCGCAATTTCGACATTGCGGAACGCGGAACGACTACACGGTCCCTACTTCGGCGTTGAACGTCGAAGTAGGGTGCTATTCCCATCCCCTCATGGGGTTAGCGGCTTCGACGTCTCGCCGCCTAAAGTCGATGTTAACATCGAAATAGCACCCAACACGTGTAGCCGTGATGGGCGCTATTTCGAATTTAGTGCTGCTACTTCGAAGTAGCGTGCACGTGTAGACATGGCTTGTCTGTGACAAAAGACAAAACCTATGCAAAGAGCAAATACAAGAGAAGAGGGAAAGAAACCCAAACCCTGAGGACCCACAAATCTGTACCCACACACCAAAAAAAAAAAAAAAAAAGAAAAAAGAAGCCCTCAACCTCCAAAGAGAAGCCTCAAAAAGGCAGTTCATCTCCTCTTTCAAAGAACATAGAGGTAGAAATTAATTACCTGACTGGTATGCATTGCCACTCACTTTTCAACTTTCAAACAATATCACTAGGAATGTTTTCTTTAGTGTTCAAACTAAGAGACAGAGAGAGAAGTGTGAATTCAGGGATCTGAGTCTGAGGTCCTAGGTGACCCATTCCTTCCCTCATGCTTTTATAGCGAATACAACATTGTCACCATAAAGAGTCATTTTAGAGTATCTGCAGTCTGATTCTTTATTTAGACTTGTTTTACACCAACCTAAGCTAGTTAGCATCAGTGGCATGTCTCCTGATTTATGCCTAAGTACCTGAGAGGAGAAACAGACTAGAGAGTTAATGCTTGGTCAATCATAATAAAGAGGTACTTTCAGCCTGGATGCTTTAATATTAATTTATATAATTATAAATAATTTTAAGCACATTCAATGGTTATCTTGTATCTGAGCCTATTTCTCAGCCTCATTCTGAGATGTCTTTCTTCTGGCCCAGTTGTGTCATTTCTGATGTCCTTAGATCTATTTCAGATTTCCTAGCTGTAGAAATGGTTAGATGCTACTCTAAAGGAAAAAACAGTACTTCAGCCTCTCTTCTACTCTTCACCAGACTGAAGACTCACACAAAGGCCTCAAAACATATTCATATAACAACCAATATGAAGTAAGAGCTCTCCAAACTGACAGATAGATCACACTAACCAAAGTTTTCTCCCAAAATGAGAGAAATTTAAGGTAGAAATTGATATTCTGTTGTAGATATGACACGAAAGCTGTGTCTACACGTGCACGCTACTTCGAAGTAGCGGCACCAACTTCGAAATAGCGCCCGTCGCGGCTACACGCGTCGGGCGCTATTTCGAAGTTAACTTCGACGTTAGGCGACGAGACGTCGAAGTCGCTAACCTCATGAGGGGATCGGAATAGCGCCCTACTTCGACGTTCAAAGTCGAAGTAGGGACCGTGTAGACGATCCGCATCCCGCAACGTCGAAATTGCTGGGTCCTCCATGGCGGCCATCAGCTGGGGGGTTGAGAGATGCTCTCTCTCCAGCCCCTGTGGGGCTCTGTGGTCACCGTGGGCAGCAGCCCTTAGCCCAGGGCTTCTGGCTGCTTCTGCGGCAGCTGGGGATCTATGCTGCAGGCACAGGGTCTGCAACCAGTTGTCAGCTCTGTGTATCTTGTGTTGTTTAGTGCAACTGTGTCTGGGAGGGGCCCTTTAAGGGAGTGGCTTGCTGTTGAGTCTGCCCTGTGACCCTGTCTGCAGCTGTGCCTGGCACCCTTATTTCGATGTGTGCTACTTTGGCGTGTAGACGTACCCTCGCAGCGCCTATTTCGATGTGGTGCCGCGCAACATCGAAGTTGAACATCGACGTTGCCAGCCCTGGAGGACGTGTAGACGTTATTCATCGAAATAAGCTATTTCGATGTTGGCTTCACATGTAGACGTAGCCCATGAGAACATAAGAATATCTATGTGCTGGTCAAATCAATGTGCCATGCAGCCTACCCTCCTGTTCTGCAACAGTGGCTAGTACCAAGTGCTTCAGAGGAAATGAAAAGAACAGCACAATAATTGAGTGATCCCTCTGCTGTCATGCAAGCTCAACTTCTGGCTGTCAAAGACATAAGCATGAGTTTGCATTTCAACTTCACTTGTGTAGTAATTTCCGTTGTACTTTTGAGGTTAAAACACAAGTTTATGCTTGCGATACTGCAATTTACACACACATGCACACACAAAACCTTAATTACTCACTTTTATAATAATTCCCAAAAAGTCAGGCTTGAACTTGCTGTTGCTATTATTTGCTGTCTATTTATATATCTTTTATTTTTTAAATAAAGCTACCTATTTCCCAAAATATTTCAAAAGATGTTCTCAGCAGGTTTTTTCCCCCCATAATTCTAATTTTGCTCAAGGTTTTTTATCACATCCATCCCTATGTTATTAGAATAGCATTTAGTACCTTCTATTCTATACATCTCAGTGCAGTAATTCATTGTCACAGTGGAAAGAATAGTTCAGCACATTAACTACTTATATGTCATAGATTAAGCAGATACAGTTATTCCCCAAGGGCAAAGATGAAGTATGATATGTAAATAATATATCTTAACTGAGTGAAACTTCCACAAGAAGTTGCAATGGCTAAGCATATTAGCGTGAAGATGTTTTAATGGTACCTTATTGTAAAAGTGATCCTAATGTTAAAGTCTTTTTTCCCCCAAGGCTGAAAAATGATCCCGTTTCAACCCTCTTTTTTTTCTATCCTTAGTATGTGATTCATACAGTATTTCTTTTACAATGAGTTATAGGAAACACAAAGGGCCATATCCCAACTCCGTGGCATGGTTCTGGGTAATTAACATCCCTATCACATAACAGGAATGATCATCAGCTATCTGCAGTTCAGAGCAAGTAAAAATGTGATAAGTATTGTCAGAATGTTTTGTTTCTTTCAGAAATGTTGACTGCTTCGGTTGCTATTACAGAAGGTGATGATACATGTATATCACTGGCAAAGGCACTGCAAGGTTCTCTGTGGAGTACCTGACACATTAAAGAGAGATGTAAGGGGCTATCTTTCCTAGCTGCCTGTGTCAACCCCAAGTCTTCTTTTTCGCCTTGTACTGCAAAACATAAGCTCACTGACAATGTACCTGGTTGCTTCAAGACAGACTTAATCCAAATGAAATGTGTCATCATGCTACTCAGAATCACAATGCTGGCATAGTATCAATGGTGGCTGTACAGTTGTGCAGAAGTTGGTGGGGAGGAAAACCTGGAAGTCTTTGGGCTTTTAGCTCTACAGCTAAGATGAAGCCTCAAGATGTATCTATATAAAACAGGGTATGGTCCCTAGTAAATAATAGACACAAAGCAGAACTCAAATAGTCAAGGGCTTGGAGTGGGAGGGGGAGTCTGTGCATTTCCATGTGTGTGTGCGTGCACATGTGTGTATGTGTGTGCATGTGTAAGCAGTTTCTTTTTTGAGGAATGTGATTCTGTATGTTAGACCATACAGATGGTTGACGGCTATCTTTAGATTCAGGTTATACCTGAATATACCATCGTATGTTCATAAATGCAGACCCTTTACTCCATTGACAGCTGAAAAAAGATCCATGGGTGAATGTTTTAAAATACAATGCATCAGATTTTCAGCTAGTGTATAGTGGTACAGATCTGAAGATAACAGACCATAAACTATTTTGCACTAGGTTAGGATCTGTTGAACTTTTACAGATCATTTCACAGGTTCCTCACACTAACTAAAGCCATGTTACTTAAGAACAATGTCAGAGACTAAGTTAGTTTTAGGATTTAAAAATAATAGTGCCGTACATATATTCTTAAAAGCTGAGGTCCCATCTCTGAAATCAAAAAGCCCATATTTTGTCACACCAAACCCCACTATAAATATCATATTGTTTTTAGATACATTTCAGTCTCTATTTTGCTCACTTCTTATCATATCAGTAAAAACACGTCTCCTTTTTTGTGTCAGAACTCTCATGTCATCAAGTCTGCCATGTTGAAAGGTATAGACATTCAACCTGTGTGCATTACTCAATGTTGCAATTATGGGGCTAGAGAAGAGGATAATTTTGATGTTGATGTGGAGATGGAAACAGAGATGTATACACCATAATATTTTTAATCACAGATATCATAGATTTATTTAAAAATTTTACCTAACTGGGGTAACTATCCCAAACTGCCTGATGGAATAGTTCTACTCTTATTCTCAGTTGGCACCATGGGATTCTAATCCTTACATTGGTTCAGGTAACCATGTTCCCTCTATACCCGCTGGCTTGCCCAGAAACTCTGACTGAGACATCCATACCACAGAAGAGATTAGATGAACCACAAGCAGCATATGACAGAGGCAAAATCCACAGCGGGTTGTGCCCTGCTCAGGAAATATATCCAGGCAGCCTGCTGAGTTACACAGACCCTATGGAGACACCTTTTAAGCATTCAACAAGCCCAGAACTTCACTGAGGTGTGACAGTTGTAAAACAAAACCTCCAAAATTAGATCTTTTGGATGAGAGGTAGAAGGTGAAAATTACACACACAATAGTTTCCCAATTTTCCCATGTTGGAAAATTTCATACAGAACCCCAAAGTAACTATCAGCCTAGCCCCTGATATCAACAGAGACCCAGCAACTAGATCAATGGTTCCTAAACTTTTTCATAGAATCATAGAATCATAGAATACTAGGACTGGAAGAGACCTTGAGAGGCCATCAAGTCCAGCCCCCTGCCCTCATAGCAGGACTAAGTACTGTCTAGACCATCCCTGACAGACATTTATCTAACCTGTTCTTAAATATCTCCAGAAATGGAGGTTCCACAACCTCTCTAGGCAATTTATTCCAGTGTTTCGCCACCATGACAGTTAGGAACTCTTTCCTAATGTCCAACCTAAACCTCCCTTGCTGCAGTTTAAGCCCATTGCCTCTTGTTCTATCCTCAGAGGCCAAGATGAACAAGTTTTCTCCCTCCTCCTTACGACATCCTTTTAGATACCTGAAAGCCACTATCATGTCCCCCTTAATCTTATTTTTTTCCAAACTAAACAAGCCTAATTCTTTCAGACTTTCTTCATAGGTCATGTTCTTTAGATCTTTGATCATTCTTGTTGCTCTTTTCTGGACCCTTTCCAGTTTCTCCACATCTTTCTTGAAATGTGGCACCCACAACTGGACACAATACTCCAAAATACCACAGTTTTCTTTCAGCTCACCTCTGTTGCTGTGCCCCCAGGCTGGGCCTCATAGTTGAGAGCAATCCCACCCTGCCAAGACACCTGCAGAAATGTAGCAGGGGAGGGGAGGGGAGGGGAGGGGGGCCCTGGCGGGGGAGGGCCACACACACCCTGCACACCCCTCATTGGTGCTCTCCCATGTGCTTCCTCTGCAGGTCGTCCGTGCCATCAACGCCCTGCTCCTCCACAGGTTCATGAGGCTTGGGGACCCGGATGCGACCATCGCAGGCTTTGCCACCCTGGGCTTCCCCAGTTGCTTCGGGGCTCTGGATGGGACTCACATCCCCATCTCCGCCCCAGAGCACACTGGAGGATGCTACTTAAACAGGAAGGGCTACCACTCAGTGGTCCTCCAGGCCTTGGTGGACAGCCGGGGCCGTTTCCTGGACATTTATGTGGGCTGGCCTGGCAGCACCCATGACGCCCGGGTATTCCGGAACTCGGGCCTGTGCCACTGGCTGGAGGCAGGGACCTACATCCCCCAGCGGGAGATCCCTGTGGGGGACACCACCATGCCCCTCTGCGTCATCGCAGATGCGACATACCCCCTCCGGCCCTGGCTCATGCACCCTTACACGGGCCACCCCCTCCGGCCCTGGCTCATGCACCCTTACACGGGCCACCTGTCAGCCAGCCAGGAGCACTTCAACCTGCGCCTGAACCACACACGCCAGGTGGTGGAGCGCACATTTGGGCACCTCAAAGGGCACTGGAGGTGCCACCTCACCCGCCTGGATGCGGGCCCCACCAACATCCCCGAGATTGTGGGTGCGTGCAGCACCCTCCACAACCTCGTTGAGAGCAAGTGGGAGGCCTTCTTTCAGGGCTGAGCTGTGGAGGCTGGCAGGGCCGATGTGCAGCCACCCGCTGCCCCCAGTCGCCAGGTGGACCCCGAAGGGACCCGGGTCCGGGAGGCCCTGCGGGCCTATTTCGATGAGGCCGTGGGGTGAACACTGGCAGGCCCCCCACTTCCCCCCCATCCTCCACAACACTCCCTGCCCCTACACGCACACCACAGAGCACCCAAGAGCACCCCCCACCTTTCTTGAAAATAAAAACACACATTTATTTGTAAAACCAGATCTACGTTGAACTCTCCTTATTAATATCTTAACTAACTATTTACAGGCCGAATAAATATTATATATATATATATATATATATATATATATATATAATAAGTCTGATAACATGAAAGAAAAAAAGGGGAAGACAAGGAAGGGGAGAACTATGTACATGGGGGGGCAGGTATCAGCATCATAACAACAACATAACAACAGGGGTCTAATCGAAACTATTTACAAACGAACGTAAAACTGAGGGGAATATATACAAAGAGGAAATGGGGGGCACGTCCTGGGCCCCACACCCCCTAATGTCCAGCGCTGGGGGTGGGCGGCCGCGATCCGCGCCTTGGCCTCAGTCCTGGCCGGGGCTGGCTGGGGACCGGGCAGACCGGGAGATAAGGCCAGCAGGTATCAGCTGGCCCCAGGTCCCCCTTGGCGGAAGGGCCCTCGGTGGCGGGTGGCGGTGCGACGGCAGATGGAGCAGCAGGTGGAGCAGCGGGTGGAACAGGCAGGGCGGGCAGAGCGGCGGCCAGTGCGGCATGGGGGGCCAGGTAGTCCACAATATGCTCAAACGTACGCATGAAGGCCCCCCGTGCCTCCTGAAGCCAGGCCAGCACTCACTCTTGCAGTTCAAGGCGCCGCTCCTCCACCCGCAGACGCTGCTCGGCAACCTCCAGCTGCCGACGATGGATGGCCAGCAGCTGGGGGTCCGTCACCGTCCAGGAGTGGGTCTGGCTCCGCCGTTGTCCCCGCCGTGGGGCTGGTCGGTCCTCCGCCGAGGGGCTGGCCTGGAGTGATGGCCCCGGAGGGCTCTCCGGGACCACTGACACCTTGCCGGCGCTCTCCAGTCCTTCCAATTGTGCAGCTGCGGAACACAGGGGAGGAAGAAGAGTGGGGACAGCTGTTAGTGTGGGCCCCGAGCCGTGGCTCTTGTCCCCCCACCCCTCCGCTGCAGGTTCCCCATCCCCATCCCTGGGAGATGCTGATGATGACGATGATGGATGTCCCACCCCCTCCCTCCGGGGGACCCTAGAGGTTCCACTCCCCCCAGCCCCGGGGATGGGGCATGGCACTGTTGTGCTGGCGGGGGGGCCAGGGTCTGATTCACTCTTCTGAGGGACATGCCATTGCTGTCCTTGGGGCCATGGTAATCTGGGCATGTGGAGGGCCCTGCTCATATATGTTACCCCTGCCCCTCAACCCGAGGGGTGCGCACTGGGGGGGTACATACCTGACGGTCCGCTCCCATGGTCAGGGGACACCTGGGGGGGCGTACGCCTGGCTGGAGCTCCTCGAGGGCAAGATAATCCGCAGCCCCCCATCACTGGAGGAGGACTCCCCCTCCTCCTCCTCCGGTGCCCCAGGGGTGGGCTCCTGGGGGGACCCCCGGGGTGCAGGGCTTAACTCCATGGCAGACTCCACCTCCGGGGCCTGCTGGGGCTCATCGGCTGATGTATCAAGCGTGGCTGGAAGGGAGGAGGTGTGCCAGGGGCCCAGGATGTCCCTGAGCTCCCTGTAAAAGGGGCAAGTGACAGGGCCGGCCCCAGATCAGCTGGCCGCATCCCGGGCCCGGGCGTAACCCTGCCACAGCTCCTTCACTTTACTGTGGACATGATCCAGAGTTGCGGGCAGGGTGACCCCGGGTGGCCAGGCCCTCGTCCAGCCGAGCGAACACATCCATGTTCCGCCTCTTGCTCCCCATTACCTGGAGCACCTCCTCCTCACTCCAGAGCCCCAGCAGGTCCCGAAGCTCAGCCTCCATCCAGGAGGGGCCCCGCTGCCGCTTCCCAGCCTGGCTGCTGGTCTGGGAGCCCTGGCTCCCCTTGTGGGGGGTGCCCTGGGGGTGCTTTGGGGACTGGGGTGCGGCCATCGCAGTGGTGGGCGGCTGTTCTGGCTGCAGAGGAGTGTGCAGGCTGGCCGCGTGGCTGGGCTGCCGCCTGAACGCTCTCTCAGCTTCCTGCACAGGAAGGGAGGGGGCGGGGAGCTTTAAGGGGCCGCTGCACACGGCGACCATCGAGCTCAGGGGCTGGAGAGAGCGTCTCTCAACCCCTCAGCTGATGGCCGCCATGGCGGACCCCACTATTTCGATGTTGCGGGATGCGCAACGACTACATATTCCCTACTTCGACGTTCAACGTCGAAGTAGGGTGCTATTCCCATCTCCTGATGGGGATAGTGACTTCAACGTCTCTCCGCCTTACGTTGATGTCAACTTCGAAATAGCGCCCGCCACGTGTAGCCGTGGCGGGAGCTATTTCGAAGTTGGCACAGCTACTTCGAAGTAGCTGGCACATGTAGACGCGGCCCAGCACAGCCAGTACAGTTATCTTGCCCCTACTGTGAATGCTCATGACAGTCAAGGCTTGAACTCCTTAGCCACATGTGAGTCCACAACCAACGAGCTTGTGCAAGCTCAAGACATGGTCACTGGACACAACAGACCACCGAGACCACACTAGAGTGGGAGGAAAAACTCTCACTAACAAAGCAGGAAATAGAGGAAAACTAGAGCATGGTTCTGATCCACCTGGTGTAACCCAATGAATCCCTTGATAAGCACTTGATGTAGAGACAAGCTGTATAGTTTGGGTCTCCCCCCCACCACTCACACATACACACAGAAGATTTTGTTTTATCTAAATTAGTTCAGCTATTCTTGTCTTAAATATTGACTTATGGGTGAAACCAGACCAAAGTAGTCAGCGATCCTGTCAGCACTCTTTCTGTCACTGGGGTGATCCTTCTAGGGAGTGTAAAGAAGCCAAGGTATTTGGAAAGCAAGCTGAAACAAAAGGAAACAAAAGGAAAAGGAGAGCATAAACCTCCCTTTGCCAAACAGGAGCCCACATCACTTCAACACAGGAGACCACACATCTGGAGAATGACTGGCTACAGTTCTGCAGTGTAATATCACTTCCCAGCCTTTGTGGCTAAAATCAAGCGTTCTCTCTATTCTATTGTTAACGGAGTTGTTTATTTCCAAGTGTAAGATCTCCATTTGTACAAAATGTAAAAGCTAGCACAGGGAGGTTAAAAAGCTGTTCTGCTGTAATAGAGTAATTTGTTTGTTGGCTATTAAATGAGAATGCTGGGATTTTAATTCTACTGTTTGGTTTCCAGCATCTACTATAATTAATTTTCTCTTATTTTGTTGCTATAGAATCAAATGGAAACTAATGATGTGGAACCTAAAGTTGTCAAGGCAGTGATGAGCTTCCTCTACATGGCAGGGAAGCTCCTGCTTCTGACAAAATGGCAGATGACATGAGTGGTTACCGGGAATGGTGGAGTTTTTGCCTGGTGGCTATGTTCTGCATGAAATAGACCACCTAGGGCCTGCAGTTCCAAAGAAAAACAGCTTCAAATCCCTTCCATGCTTTTCCCTGTGCTCTCTTTGCCAACTTCATAACATGATAATTGTCCTCAGAATTCATTTTCTTCAAGGACTCCTTTTAGAAAAGCTACAAACCTGCAATCTACTTAGAAATATTTATTGCTAAGAACATGGTGACGATACAATAGAACTGAAAGGAAACCCCACTGAAATGAATGTAGGGTTGGATTGTGTTAATGGTTTGGATGAAAATCACCATTTGGTAGAGGAGGGTTCTGAGCTAAGGTAATTGACCACCCAAGTAGATCCGTAAGTCAGGGCTATAAAAGCTCTTTGCCATTTCAATCACTGTACCATTCTAAAAAATATATTATTTGTAAAGATCCTTTTTATCAAACAGTATGAGAAATAGTAAATATTAGCTGTTGGCTTTTTAAATGATTTTTTTAAAATCCCTTTTAAACCTTTAAACACCCTGATTTGGTTGGTTTTCTCTCCAGTGTTGCTACAGACATTCCTGGGAAGGGGAGAAGAGTTGATGCAACTTCCTGGCAGACCTTATTAATTGAGCAGAAAGGCTGGTTTAAAAGCAGAGCTCCCCCCCCACCCCCGGCCCCACAGCTGCCCTCTCATTCTGCTTCTCTCTCACCTACTCAGACACCCTCTATCCCTCTTGTCCTCCATGAATGTGTGATTTTTTGGAGCATAAGCTTTCATGGGCAAAGACCCACTTTGTCAGCTGCATTGGAGTCCAAGGCAGCTGACAAATCAGGTCTTTGTCCATGAAAGCTTATGATCCAAAAACTCGGTTAGTCTATAAGGTGCCAGAGGACTTCTTGTTGTTTTTGTGGATACAGACTAACACAGCTACCCCTCTGATACTTGCCACCGGTGCTTTCTGGGCAAGCAGCCCATTCCCAGAGGGCTCAAATGTAACTTAACAGTATACTAAGGTGCAACCTATGGCTCAAACAGTCACAGTTCCTTCCCTGTTCCCTCCTTATGCTGGCATGGTGGGAAGAATGTTACTTCAGTCTTTCTTATGCAGGGCTAAGCAGGATAGTAAGTGAGGAAAGGGAGAAGTTAATCCCCTCCAGCTCCCACGTACATCCAAGTAAGTGCAGCAGTCTAATCTATAGCCAAAAGCTTCGTTAATGTAT
Source organism: Carettochelys insculpta (assembly GCF_033958435.1). Taxonomy (NCBI): domain Eukaryota; kingdom Metazoa; phylum Chordata; order Testudines; family Carettochelyidae; genus Carettochelys; species Carettochelys insculpta. The sequence goes on from NC_134138.1 coordinate 228,930,993, forward strand.
GTTTGTTCTTATTTCAGCAACAGAGCTAAATCCTTACCTAGGTCTGCAAGAGCAGCAGTGAGGAAAAGCTGTGATTGGTATTTTTTAATGAAAATGGTGTTTAGGTATCTTAAAAGAAGCAAGAGTGGAATCAAATAAAGGCACAAAACTCAGATCTTTTTCAAACCTGCAGGGCCTCTTTAAGCCCTTCTGATGTCACTCAATTGGGTTCCCTGGCTGCTAGGCCCAGGGAATCACTGTCAGTGAGCAAATCACCCTGCCAGGTCAGCTGAGAGGTGGTGGTGGTGGCAATGAACACTTCACCTTGAAGGTTCTCTCCTGCTCATCCTTCCCACTTGGCAACAGCCCAAGCAGGCTATTCTCTTATCTTTAGTGAAAAGTCCTGGGGCTGGAGCTGGGGCTAAGGTAGCCAGATCCAGCCTGTGGCTGGGATTTGGGGCGGTCTTGGGGCTTCCAGACATTGGAGCTGTACTGCCCATCACTTGGAAAGTTGGGGGACTTTGTTCTGCCCACCCAGCGCATGAAGGCTCAGAGGGCCATGCATCCAGCACTTGGCAGGTTGGAGGGAAGGAGCTACAAATCACGTCTTATGTTCTGGGGGACTGGAATTGGCAGCCACAGGGATGAGGTTTCTGGGCTTCAGCAGGCCCTTGCACAGCAGTGTAGGTACTCAGGTGGGAACTAGCCTTCCAAGATGGTGGGTCACCTGCCAACCATATTAAGAATGTCATTGCATCAGTGACTATCTTGCCTAAGAGCCATTGGTGGATTTATCCTTCTTTAACTTATTTAATTCTTTTTTTTTTTGAACAACGTTATAATTTTGACCTTCAGAACAGTCCCTGGCAATGAGTTCCACAGGCTTACCATGTTTTGTATGAAGACATACATCCTTTTTTGCTGTTTGTTCTAATCTTGTTGCCTTTTAAATTTCTGCTGCCCAGTTCTTGTGTTTTGTGCGGAGGATAAATAACACCTGCCTGTTTTCTTTCTCTATACAATTCATAGTTTTATGGACTTTTATCATGTTGCCTGTTAGTCAGCTCTTTCTACCCTGAACAGTTGTAGTCACTTCAATGTCTTGGCACATGGAAACAGGTCCATATCCCCAGTCATTTTTGTTGCCCTTATTTGCACCTCTCCTGACTCTAATTTGTCTTTTTTGAGTGGGATGTCCATCCTTGTAAAGGGGAAATGCCAAAGAAACCCATCACAGTAGCACCAAACTGCAGAAAGAAGAACTACAGAAAAATGAGGAAGCTACTGGTATGAAAACTGAAAAGAAGAGTCACAACAGTAAAACATATTCAAACAGCATGGATATTATATAAAAATACAATAATAAAGGCTGAAGCTAAATGTATATCACAAATAAAAAGAACATAAGTGAACCAAAAAAATGCCACTGTGGCTAAATGGTAGAGTAAAAGAGATGGGTAGAGTCAAAAACGTGTCCCTTAAAAATTGGAAGTCAAACCCTCCTGATGAAAATAGGAAGCGTAACGGGAAGTGTAAGTGAAAGTGTTAAAGAGCAATACAGTTGGCCAAGAAAGACTTTGAAGAACAACTAGCCAAGAACACAATGGCTAGCAGCAATTTAAAACAAATACAGCAGAAGGGAGAAGTCTGGAAAACTCAGTGGGGCTGCTGGATGATCAAGGTTTTTAAGGAGCGTTTAAGTCAGACAAATCTGTTGCGGAAAAGTTAAATGAATTCTTCATCCTAGTCTTTACTGTAGAAGCTATAGAGGAGATCCCCACATCTAAGATGTTCTTTATAGGTTACGTATCTGAGGAGCGGGCACAAATTGAGGCATCAATACAGCAGGTTTTACAACAAACTGACAAATTAAACCGTAATAAAACAATAACACAAGCTGGTATTCACCCAACAGTTATGAAGAGACTCAGATATGAAACTGCAGACCTACTAATTGGGGTGTGCAACCTAACCTGAATTCAAGCTACAGAGAGCACATATCCAGGGTTGAAAACAATAGGAAATGCAGCTAAATGTTGAAGAAGAGCCTTCCCCCTCAATCTAGACTGGTGCTGCCAAAAGGATGACTGAGAACTCCAGCCCCTCTGCCAACACTAGTTCAGTGAAAGCTTCCCTTTCCTCCCTCAGTCTATTTTAACCACTGTTATTATTGCTCTGTGATTGCGTATGTGCCACTCATCTGTTTTGCAATTTCATTATATTACTCTGTTAGCTCCTGGGATTGTGGCATGTGAGTGGCACAGTGATCAGTTTTACCACATGGTGCATACCTACCCCAATACAGAATATTGATATTACAAATTATTGTATTAGTGATAATCAGATTAGTCATTCCATGTGAATCTTCAGATTACCACAAAGAACAGTATTAATTTCCCTTGGGAGGCCATAAGCTGCTCTCCACAGAGTTCCATCTGGGAGAGAAGAGGTTCAGTTATAAAGACTGGAAAGGACGTTCTTTACTGACTCTGCTGGGCATATACAGGACCATGTCATTTTATTAGATCCTCTAGTATACGGAAAAATGAAACATAACGCATACTGCCTGGTGCCATTGCACAGGGTTGGATGTTCTTCATGCAAGGTTGGATGGTGATGTCAGGGCTGAGAAAGAGAAGAAGAAAAGAAAAGAAGAAGAAAAAGGCAGTTAGCCTTGCTCCCCCTGCATTTAAGAAGACACCCAAACCAAGTGCCTTTGGTGCTTAAGCTCACAGTACCAATCAATGAAATGGACCAGGGCAAACCACAGTGGTGCTCTGACCCCACACACTGAAATTTGGCTAGGCAACCAGAGGGGCACACACCTCAAACCTGAGTGACTCCATTCTCAGTAAAAGCAAGAGTGTCCAAAAGGCCAAAAGGGACCATGGTGAACAGGTAGTCTGACATCCTGCATAACACAGGCCAAGGATCTTCCCCAAAATAATTCCCAGTCCATCTCTCTCTCTCTCTCTCTCTTTTTAAGGAAAAGCTCATTTTCATTTTAGAATGGTCAGTGATAGAAAGTCTACCATGATCTTTGGTAAGATGGTCCCATGGTTAATTACTCTCACTGTTAAAATTTTGACCCTTATCTCCAGTCAGAATTTGTCTGCCTTCAACTTCCAGTCATGGGATTGTGCTAGATCTTTCTCTGCTAGACAGAAGTGCCCACTACACTTGAATCGCTTTAATTCAGGAACCTTTGGGAATAGGCTACACCAGATTATGGAATTTTCCAGACCATGAGGAACAGCCATTGGACAAGCACTTCACTGAACTTCTGATCCCTTTAGTGGGCATGAGGTGGAGCAGCAGCACGCAATGCAGCTTCCTTCTCCTCCTGCCAGGGTCCAAACAATGTGTGTTCCCGGTCATGGACACCAGGATAAGGGAGATTCAAATGTATTAAATAATTGTTCCTCATTTAGGAATGTATAGACTATAATCAACTCAACCCTTAAACTTCTCTTTTATTGAACTAAATAGATGAAGTTCCTTGACACTGTCATTGTATTGTATGTTTTTCTAATCCTTAAATTACTCTCATGGTGCTTCTCTGAAACCTCTCCAGTTAATCAACATCCTTCGTGAAATACAGACTGGACAGAATTCCAGGAGCTTCTGTGTTAGTGCCAAATACAGAGATAAATTAAGATCTCTGCTTCTACTTAAGATTCCCTGTTTATGTATCCATACATTACATTAATCCTTTTCGCCACAGTATTGCATTGGGAGCTCACATTCAGCTGATTACCCACCAGTACCTCTTTTTTCTCAGAGTCACGGCACCCTTTCCAGATCACCTCACTGCATAAGTATGACCTGCACTCTGTTCCTAGATGTATAGATTTACATGTAGCCATATTAAAATGTGTGCATAAACTGGATGCAAGTAAACAAGTGTCAAAGGGGACAGTGCTTCTTGCCCAGCTCCAAAGCTGATGCTGTCATGTCCAGGTATCAAGGTCACAAACACATGAATGTAGTTTTCATTCAGTCCTTGATTACAGGCAGCTGGGACACTTCAGGGTTCTCTAGCACTCCAGCTCATAAGCTGGCAGCTTCTCAGCTTCAGTCAACTCTGCCCCTTTCCTGTAGCAGCCGTCAAACAGCTAATCTCATAAGATTCTAGCTCCTTTCTCCGGGGATCCATCATGGCTACATCTACACTAGCATTCCTCTTTTGAAAGAGTCATGCAAATGAAGAAAATTGAAAATGCAAATGAGGCAAAGATTTACATATCTGGCACCTTATTTGCATATTCTTCTTTCAAAAGAGCTTCTTTTGAAAGAAGAAAAGCAAAGGAGACGTGGCTCCTATGAAAGTAACCCCCATCTTGGAGAGAACACTTCTTCCTATTTTTTGAGGAAGGATGCTTCATTTGCAGATGAGGTTTACTTTCGAAAGAGCCGTGTCTACACTGCTTTTCTTCTTTTGAAAGAAGAATATGCAAATGAGGTGCCAGATATGTAAATCTGCACCTCATATCCTTTTTTCATTTTCCCTCATTTGCGTGCCTCTTTTGAAAGAGGAATGCCAATGTAGACATAGCCCATATGAATCACCTCCACTCCAGTCTGTCTGAACCCTGGGAAAGTAAAGCCAATTTTAATAGTTCCTACCTAGAGTTCAGCTTATCTCTTCCTTCTTCCAGCTGCCTATCAGCCATCCTTCTATAGGCCTACTTTTAGGTACATTAGGTTCATCTCAGCTGTGTCTACATTAGCAAGTTCTTTCAAAAGATTTTTTGAAATAAAAGGGCTCTTTTGAAAGATCCCATGGAGCATCTACACGCAAAAAGCTTCTTTCAAAAGTAAATCAAAAGTATCTGACATTCCTTTCAAAAGCACACGTCCTTTCCTGTTTCAGGAAAAGCGCCCGCTTTTGAAAGATTCTTTCAAAAGAAAACTTGAGTAGATGTTCTGCAGGCCCTTTTTTTCAAAAGAGCAGTCCTCACGGGGCCTAATTTTTCGATACCTGGCGTATTCTTTCAAAGGTGTGGGGGGGCTGTGTGGACGCTGTCTTTCAAAAGGCCACATTGGTATTTGATCGGCTTTCTTGCGTGTGGCTGCACGCATTGGAAAGAAGTTCTTTTGGAAGAGGTTTTCCAAAAGGGCTTCTTTTGAAAGATCTCTGTAATTTAGACATAGCCCTCCAGGCCAGATGTGCTGGGCTGAGTCTGTCCAGAGAGACCAGCTACCCTATGACACCAAGTGATCCAGGTCTGTCTGTCTCAAAGACTTGCCCTCTTCATTATTTATCACTCCCCCAATATTTTTCTGCTGATTTTATGTTTTCTTACAGCTCATTAATAAAAATATTAAATGGCGTAGAGCTATCCCTTGAGGGACCCCAACTAGAAACACAACCTTGCCATGATGATTCCCTGCTTAAAGTTACATTTTTGAAATATGTCAGTTAGCTGGCTTTTAAAGCTCTTCTTGTTAACTTTATATATTTTTTCACTTTTAATCAAAGTTTCATGTGATACCAATTAGGTAAGTACCAAATAACAACACAAAAAAATTGACGTAAAATGTAAATATTTTAAGATAGGAGCATGGGAATTCTGTGGCTAAAGCTCTGTATATATTGAAATTAAAGCCAATCTCATTGGCTTCATTTGGGCAGGGAATCTATGATATTACTTTGATGCTACAGATGGACTCTTCTTTCTCATTACACTTAGTAAACATAAATGCACCTTAAAAAGCAAGACATGAATCACAGCTCCCATGAGGACAGTACATGGAGGTGCATCATCAGAATGAGAATGAGCAGGTAACAATAAGAGGGAGAAGTCACAAGAAATCTCACCCCCCCACACACACACCCTGTTGTGCCCCATGCACAGGTCTTAGTCAAAATCCCAGTCCTTGCATTTGCTGAAGGTAAGTACTGCCTAAGGCAAATGAGAAAAAACAGTGACTGTTGTTCAGAATGGAGGAATCTTACACCTCAGTCTTTGAATGGGTGGAACCTGGATGGTTGCTTCAGTAAGCTTTCATTGGGATGATTCACGTCCCTGAATCCCTTGAAGGGAGCAGTGGCTTATATATCTTGCACTTCAAGGTATTTATTTATCTTGTACTACATGTAGTGAGTTTGAAGAGTTCACCTTAATTCCCCCATTAGACAATAGTGTATGACAAAACATCCCAGTACATAGCTGATCATCACCAAGCAAGACGAAGGGTCTCCTTTACTCCCAGGACTTCTGTGTCACACAGCATAATGTATTTCTAAGGGTTAAACTGAGCAAAGCAATGAAGCTCTGACCCAGGGATCGATATGAAACTTACATCTCTAGCACTGTGAGGCTCTTAATCTTCATGTACAAAACGCTGGCCCTCATTTATACCAAAATAAAAGGTCATTGATGTGTTCTCAGAGAAAGATTGGCAGCATTCCTAAACACCTACATTCCTAATCCTTACATTCTTTTAATGAGCAGGAAATGTGCAAGAGGAAGCTTTTTAGACTTAACAATGAAATGAAAACATAAATGAAAAAAGAAGAACAGGAATGTAATGTGGGACAATATCTTCAGAATCTAAGTTACAAAACTTCTTGGAAGAAAAACTTTTGTATCCATATTCTTTTTTGAACCAGTGACATTTTGAACTTATCTTGTGCCTACACGAGCTGCTTTGTTCTAAGAAAACAGACATTGCAGCACGCTCTAGAATTAAAGACTATTAAAACACTTAGGCCGTGTCCACACATAAGGCACTTTAATAAGGCACTTTAGAACAAGTTAATGAGGCACTGGCATGCATATTCAGTGCCCCATTAGCATAATGGCAGCCAGTCGTGCTTCAAAAGTGTTGCTTTTGAAACGCAGACTGGCTGTGTAGACCTGGGCACTTCAGAATAAACCCCACAGTTCAAAATTCCCTTATTCCCATTCGTTTTGCATGTCTGTGCCTCATCAACCTGTTCCAAAGTGCCTCATTAACATGTCCCTTCCGAAAGGGAGGGGTTTGTGTAGACATGGCCTTAAAGTTTAAAGTAATATTCTTCTGAACAAATATTGTGACTCTAGACAGTTTTAATCTTGTTAAATAAGAAACTACACTTTATTTTTCATGCAATCAGTAAATCTCTGAATCATAGCCAGGATATTTGTGTGCTCTTGACAAAATGGTATGATTAAAAAAAGCAAAAAAGCAAAGCAACATGATAAATGATTATGTAACAGTTACGTTAGCAGTGTTTGTAATGGGTTGCAAATTCACTCTATTGGGAAAACCATAAAAATGCTCCTACTTTCATAAAATCAGGACTAACTTTTCAACACCTTCTTCCTATTATTCTCTTCTCACCCATAAGAGTTTTCCATGAGCAGGGATTGGGTTAGAACTTCAAATTCTGATGCAAAAATTTAGAAGTGGAAGAAATACACTGGGCAGTTTGATGAGTTTTAGGACTGGGATGATACGTTGCCACATACTGCTTAATTTCTGGTTGATATCACTGCAAAGGCTTCACTGGAAGAACGTTGTACTCAGTAACTAATACAGGACAAAGATAAAAGGAATTTGTATACATGGCCTTTATTTTATACAGTGCACATAAGGCTATAAACCTCTATTTAATCCACACACTCAGTTTGTCTTAGCCTTACTAGAAGATCATGGACAGAGCACAACTGACCATACCATCTACAAAATAAAACGTGTCTGGCTATCTGCATTTAAGCTAAAGAATAACATGGATTTTGAATAATTCTAATAATGAATTTTAGTGATCATGAAGAGGGGTAGTTAAAGAGTGGAAAGCAACAGAGACAAATGAAGAATGAGAGTATAAAGGAATGAGAGATAAAAGAAGAGAAAGAAAAGCTGAAAAGCAAGTGAAAGGAAGAGGCATAAGGAAATAAAGGGAGATAAAGGGGAACAAATTAAAGTGGGATTTTTACAAGTTTTTTTCCCCACTTATGCTGGAAGCCATTCACCATAATTAGTTAATATATGAATTCATTCATTATACTGTTAATTTCATATAGTTAACAGTAAAGCCCAGATTGCATCTTTAACGTACAAGCTTGTGTTGGAACAGTAAATGCTCACACTGCCCTTGAGGAAGCTTTAAGGAGTTCCACTATCTCCACAGTACACAGAAGAAGGGTGAATACTATGTGAGGCTAACGGATCTCGCTCATAGGCAGGAGAGGATGAACCTGCAACCTGAGGGGCTAAAGCTATGTTCACTACTGCATAAGCTAAAGCCAGCTGCCTCTCAGCCAAGGCTGCTGAGCAGAGACTTAACTCTCCCTTGTCTGTGATCTCAGTGCCTCTGGGATTACCAACTTCTCTCAGCTGAGGAAGTTTGTCCTTAGCTTCTGAGACCATCCAGAAGTTCAGCCCAGAGGAGCCTCCACTTATATGGCAGACAGACCTGGTTGGTTGGCAGGATGAGATAAACTTACAACCATAGGGTCTAAACTCATGTGCTCTACCAAATGAGCCAAAAGCCGGCAAGCTGTAGGGCGGAGATTTCACTCTCCCTTGTCAGTGGTCTCAACATCTCTGGGGTTACAACCATATCATTTCTTTGAATATATCCAGACAGATCTGCAGGTCTCTGTAGTGAGGGGAAAGAAGCTGTGGTCCAGCTCCCCATCCTGTTCAGCATGAACTGAATCCCAGCAGGACTTAGGACTTTAAGCCATCTTTGAAATATTCAGGCTTCATTTCTTTGACAATAAAAAACTATATGGAGCCAGTGGATATATTGTTTAAAAAGCACTGGACAAAAAAAGGCATTAGGAAATAGTGCAAAATTTCAAATCATTCTGAGACATTTTCAGTCTAGAGGTTTAGAAAAGGAACATAATTTCATTTATTCACTACTTTTATTGACTTTTTTTTTTAAACTGAGGGGTGTTTTTCTTATCTCCTCTTCCTAGCTTCACCCTTGGGTTTTTTTCCACTATCTTATGGAAAAGATGTGAGAAAGGAAATCGATAAACTAAAAAAAACCCAAACAAACATCAATAACAAACAAAAATATTGATAATGGTTTTAATTTCTGAATTGGTTTCCAAAGAAATAATAATGTTTGTGAACAGTTTTGAAAAGATTCTGAAAAAAGTTCAGTCAGTTCTATTGTTAAATATATATCAACCTTTCTTCCTGACTCACAGCATGTGAAAATCCCATTGTCATTTCAAATAGAAATAAAGAATCAATGAAAAGGAAAGCTCAGCCATCTAAAGAAGTACATATTGTTAAATGTACATATTTTTTATATTCTTGCATACACACGCACACAAAACACACACATATATATGCAAACAGTATATACTTTATATATATACATATGTATTTCCATGAACTGTGTATGAGCGATTTGGGTGTCACTCAATGTATGAAGTCATTTTGATGAAAATGTTCAATGATCTGATCACTTCTCATCACGTATTTTAAAGGTTGTGCATTGCTTCCTTCATCTGGACTGCTGTCTGTGGCTACATCTACACTAGAGAGTGACAGTACTAGTTTTCAGAACAGGAAGTCTGGATGTTTCCCTCTCTGTTATGTGTTACTTGACAAATGAATTAAATTGAAACAATAGCAGCTGCCAACTGGCCATTTAGGTGGCAATCAGATGGTAGCTAAGGCACAAAATATGACTTGTCTTAAATTTCATCTTTTTGTTTGGTTGTATTGCTGAGCTGCTGGGAAACAAAATGCACTTATCACCCTTTAAACTAAAACCATCCATAAAAAGTTAACATAATCAATTGTGGTTAACACAATCACAAAAGAAATCCAGCAACTGGGCAAGGATGACTTCTGAACAAGCAGCGCACCTAGTTTACAGCCCACAGTTCTGTGACTATCAAAATATGAATTGTCCTCCCTCTGATGGCATCTCTGCAGAGAATCATTTTCACCCGAAACTAATCTTTACAACGTTACCCTCTTAGTGCTGTCAGGGTCACCAACCCTTCTGAACTGCTCTGGATGTTTGCCTCCAAAGGATACAATGCTTCATTGACAATCTAGAGCAGGCATTAATAACTAGACATGCTGGAACATAAATCTATTCCCGTAGGTGACCGTGACCTAGGCCCAGGGCTAGACCTGAAGGATGTCTACTAATAGGTGAAATTGCTGTTGCTGTTGCTCCTGCTTTTTAGTCAGAATACAGAGGGTCGCTACTGACACCTTTTCAGTACCACTGATTTTAGGTTAACTATTTTAGGTTAAAAGGAGATGTTGATCCTTTTATTCTCTTGCTTTTCTTGGTTTTTGTTTGTTTGTTTTTGTTTGTTTTGTTTTTGTTTTTATAACAGTAATTTATGGCCTATGTCCAAGAATACGATACTGCAGGACTCTGTGATGGCTATCTTTGGGGCTTCCATCAATCAAGAAATTCATGGAACAGAGTGTTGTTTTAATGGATTTGTTCCATGCCCCACAAGAGTAGAGGTGTTTGGTAAGAAAAAGGGACTTGGAGGCAGGAAACTAAGTTTCTACTTCCAGCTGCACAAGTGAGTGGTCTGTGAGATACCGTTGGATGTTACACAGGGCTATTTTTTGAAATGATACCCGTGTGCTCATAATTTGCATTCAGTCAATAAAATGGTCATCAGTAACAAAAAATCATTTTTAACTGATTTTTGTGATGCTGAGTACCCACAGCTCAGATTGACTCAGCATCTCTTATTTAAGTGACTAAATGTCATTTTAGGTACCTGACTTCCAGAAATAAAATTCAATGATTTAGTCTCAGTTTATTCATCTATAACAAGGAAAGGATAATATAATGGCTATAATATTTATCTATATTACCTCAAAGTGGTGTGATGACACTTAGTCAACATGAATAAAGTGGTTTACGTGCATTATATGGAAGATCTGAAATATATTAATAATATAAAGAGACCCAACTTTTCACCAGTCTCAACATTTTGTTGTAACACTACATCGTGTCAGTCATGATGCTGTGGTAACATGGTGATGCAAAAATGTTTTCCGAAATCATGTAAAAAGTAATAATCCTGCACTCAGTTGTGGCCTGTAAAGTGCTTTCTTCTTCAGGAAACCACACATCTATGGCTAGGTCATGTTCACCATATATATGCTCACTGAAGGCAGTGGCACAGCTCACATAATAGAGCAAGCCTCATACACGCACAGATCTTACAGAGCTGGAAGGGACCTTGAGAGGACACCAAGTCCAGTCCCCTGCACTCACAGTGGGGCCTATCACCATTCCCTGACAATTTTTGTTTTTAAATCTAACCTGCCCAGACCTTTACAAGCCACCCTCAAGGACTGAGCTCACAAACCTGTGTTTACAAGGCCAATGCTCTAGCCACCAAGCTCTCTCTCCTCCCTTAAAGGTTGAACTCTAATGGCTTGGGAGCAATTACAGTTGCTTGGCTTTTTGCAATGCAACTTTACCAATGAGTTTGGGTTTGTCCTCTGCTTGTGTTGTCAGAGTCGCAGGCCAAATAATGTTCTTGAGACTAGGATATATAAAAATCTGCTTTAAAGGCTTCTCATAACATTTTGCATATTTTCCACTCTTATTTTATTATGTGCTTTTCTGCTCTCCTTCTCTCCTGGTGAAACTCAGCAATGAACAATAATAAGGATGCAGAACCTATTTTTATAAGTGTATTGCAGTCCTGCCTGTGTGATGAAGCTATTAATTTAAAATAGCTTAAAATGCTAAAAAATCACCAATTGTTAATGTTATGCAGTTTGTGAAAACTACATTTACCTCTCAGCTTGTCTCCCTGCATGTAATTGCTCATTGCTGTATGTCGCCTTGTACCTCTTAGATTTCCATATAAAATGAGACAATAAACTCTGATGAAGCTTTGGTTCACAATTAATTAGTACAGTAAGGGGTGTTGCTTTTGGCTTTGTCCTGGTTAGTAAATTGTAATATAACACCTATTTCTTATTTGCTCCATGTGAGGCTTGGCACAGCTGGTTTCCTTGACAGGAAAATTTTGCTCCCAAAGTAATTTTAGAGCAAAGCTGATAGGGTGATTTCAGTGCTAAAAAGGAAAATATTATGACGAACACCCAGGTGGTTAAAACTTGTGTTTATGCGCAAGTAATCTTTTCCTGTATGAGTTATTTATGGTAGTCTTGTATCAAATATTTATCCTCAACTTCTCTAGCAAAGAAGTCAGTCCCAAAATCTTCCAGGGCTTCATTGTCATAACTTAGTTTTTGAATGAGGAATGGGTAGTAGCCCTCATTACTCCTTTGCTCAACTCTGTTTGTATTCTGACTCCAGCAGTGAAGGAAAGAAAAAGCAGTCAAGTAGCACTTTAAAAAGACTAGCAAAATGGTTTATTAGGCGAGCTTTCGTGGGACAGACCCACTTCCTCAGACCAAGCTGGTCTGAAGAAGTGGGTCTGTCCCACAAAAGCTCAGCTAATAAACCATTTTGCTAGTCTTTAAAGTGCTACTTGACTGTTTTTTGTTTTGATAGTGTATAGACTAGCACGGCTTCCTGTTTGTTACTATTCAACATGAAGGAAAGAAGTGAGAGTATTTGCATGATATTCCCTGCTGAAGTGGGGAAATATTTTGATCCAAAAAACATTTTTAGTGAAAAATGCAGCTTTATTGACACTGAAATGCTTTGCAAATTCATAGCGGTTTCACGGGATTGTTTGTTTTGAAATAAAAAGAGTTCCAAAAATGTTTCATTTGGATTTTCTTTTAAATTAAAACTTTCATTTTGGGGAGTATAAAATTAGTTTGAAAAATTGTGTTTTCAGATGGATCAGTAATTACTTGTTTCAGAGCGGCCATGTTATTCTGTATCCTCAAAAACAACAAAAAGCCCTGTGGCACCTTATAAACGAACAGATTTATTGGAGCATAGGCTTTCGTGGGCAAAGACCTGCTTCATCATATACATGAGGTTGGGCAGCTTCAGAGGAGGACCCCACTCTTTAAATACTCCTCTGAAAACTGCCCCCCCCACTCATGTATCTGATGAAGTGAGTCTTTGTCCACGAAAGCTTATGCTCCAATAAGTCTGTTAGGCTGGGGCTACACTACAGTTTTGTTGACAGAAGTCACTGTAGGGACATACTTCCCAACAGAACCTCTGTCGAATGAACATATACACACATAATAGAGTTCCCCCTGTCAGCACGCTGTCTTGCCAGAGAGCGGCCAGACTTCCCAGCCCTCTGTAGATAGAACAACCAACCAGAACCTCTGCAAACAGGGCTGCCCAGTGAACTGGAAGCCCTCTCTGTGTCCCACCGGAGCATCTACACTATCTTTTTGCAACAGAATCTGTTGAAAGAGGCATTATGCCTCGTACAGGAGCTACTTGAATCTCCTCAGAAAACTGCTGCGTTCTATTGACAGTTTCTCGACAGAATGCATCTGTAGTGTGGGCACTCCATGAGTTTTGTTGACAAAAACTCTGTAGTGTACACACAGCCCTAGTCAATAAGGCGCCACAGGACTTCTTGCTGGTTTTGCAGAAATTACCTTTTATTATTTTTCAAAAATGAGTAAGACAGATCCATCCTACTCCCATCTCTACTGCCCAGTGCAAGGGGGGTGGGTAGAGAAAAAACAAGAAATGGGAAGGAGGGATGGTCTCATGCTGCTCTTTATCCAATTTTCATTGGATAATATAATCTCCTACAGAAAATGCTGTTATGTTACACATAAACATTAAAGCTCCTTTAAGGTTGCTTTACCATTCTTTTTGTCTTGCCCACTTTATCCCTAACTTTTGCCATTTTACTATAAATAGACCAGACTTCCTGCACCCATGTATAGAGTGTGATGCTGTGGTAAATGATGATGTTCATAGATTCTTCCATTTCCGTGGGTACTAATGTCACACTGGATAGGTCTGTCACACAGACAACCCACCATTAGGTTTACATTTAATAATATTTCTGCAACATTATTATTTCATATCAGAATTCTGTATTTAAAAAAAGCAACTGAGGACTCTCTTGGCTTACCTATGTACTTGAATAACGTGTGATATGTTACAATGGTATACATCTCTCTATGTGTAATGCCAACAGACCTGCAGTTGCTAGCACCAGGGATAGAACCTGTGAGTATAAGGTCTAGAGTCCTACACTCTACCACATGAGCTAGAGGCCAGCTAGCTCTCAGGCTGCAGAGCAGAGACTTCACTTGTGCCAGATGAGGTCTTAGTGCATCTGGGTACTACATGCTTCCCAGGGCTGAACAAGCATATCCCAAGCTTCGGAGACCTTCCAGCAGTTCTTCCCAGCCAATGCACTAGTTGTAACACCAGCAGACTTTGGTTACCAGCCCCAGGAATAGAACCTGTCAGCTTGAGGTCTAAAGCCCAGTACTCTACCACATGAGCTTATAGCCAACTCACTCCCAACCAAGGCTGCAGAGCAGAGACTTCACTCAGCCCAGATGAGGTCTCAGTGCTTCCGGGTACTACACATGGAAAATAATTAATAACCATATACAGTACATTTATGCAGATGTCCCTTTGATGGTTATTTACGATCCTTTCTTATATGTGGTACCAACAGTACAGACTTCCACTGAACATGTTTTAAAGTTAACTTAGCGATCAATAGGGTCATCAAAGCAAAGTGAACGATAGCATAGGTTACAAGATCATATGTGCACAAAAGCTGATGATGTGCAAAAATGCTTCAAATTCTAAAAGAAGTTCTTAGGGTTATAGTCCTGTATTGTTCTCGAATATGTACACAGAGGTTACAAAAGAAACCAAGGTTATTAATGTTTTACATCAGCATCTGGCAGCAGACTCCAAGCTTTTCAAAGTAGCCTCATGGTGAATTATTTGTAGCATTTTTCAAAATGCTTCTTTTTCTATTTTCATTTGCTACACCTAACAACTGACTAGTACAAGGAAAGGCTCTTTTTACCAGCCAAGAAAAGGCAAAAAGAGCTACTGACAGACGTATGGAGGAATGAAAAGCAGCAACACTGTGTCAGTCCATTTGAGAGCAGATGAATAAAAATACTGAAAAGCCAAGTTAGTAATATTGTCTGACTATAAATTATGCAAAGCATGACATTATTCAAGATTAGTTAATGTAGCTCTCACACAGCCTCTGGGAGTTTTAAGGAACCAGTTTTCCCTCTAAAATAGTCTAGAAACCTAGTAAAGCATTTTTCAAGCTCATTACCAGCCTGGTGAATGTTAAAGGTTGGTACATTGTCTATCCTGAGTAAATCTGAATTCCAGATTAATGAAACTGTGTGGTGCTAGGGATTTTGTACATTTCAGCTTGTAGAGTATGTTATTAAAATGATAAATAAATAGCGCAGATTGTCAGGAGAACTAGATTCCCTCCCATCTCTACCACAGACTACGTGAGGGCAAATCCCAGAGGGACTGATTTTGCAATGGACAATGGATATCAGACTTATTATGGGAAGGTTGTTTAAATCCTAATGTTTGAACAGCAACCAGTTCTCCATAATGAAGACTTTGCTTTGTTATAAGAAATTATTCAAACAACATATTCATGACGCCTAAAAAAACTAATTGCAATATTTAATTGCTTTTTAAAATATACTGGCTGTTATTTTCAATATGAAAACTGAGATGACAAGTTCCTTTGAAGATCTTAATATAAGCATTTCATGCTATTATAGAGTAAGGATTGAAATACTTAGGAAAGAAATCTATTGATTAATGATGCTGATAGCTAGACCATTTATCAGTATTGAAAAATGTCTAGAAGTTTTTAATGTTACATAAAAAGGCAAAGTACAAATGTTAGGCTATTGTGCAAATCCTCAACAAAATGAGATCAAGACCAACCCAAAAAGAAGTTATTAATGAGATCAAAACTAAGAAAGAGCATGGGCAAAGAGCTCCGAACAGATAATAATAGTTATTTTCTTATAAGAAAAATTCCAGTATTGAAGTTAACACTGTGGCTTCTAAGAAATATCCTGGGACTGCTGGAGTATGAGCTGTAACATCCTTTAAGAAGTTATAGACTGCTCTCCCCTTCACTGGCTCCACTAGATTGACCTGGGTAGAGAGCTGTAGGTCCAGAATCCCACCGTTCCCTACATTCTATAGGAAGTCTGGTGCCCTATTTCACTAAAATTTCCTGCTGTTTGTTCTGACAATCTTGTAGGACTGAATTAGGGTTAGCCACCACTCCTTGATGCAAAGGGATAGTTGGACTGAGGGGTCTTTGTGCTTGTGCCCCTTGCACAGGGATGTAAGAGGACATAGACGCCCTAGACTCTTGTCTAAGACTGCATATCCCAGAATGTTGTGATTATTTCAGAATCTCAGCTTCCACTGAATGAAAAATGTAAGTTTCTATCACTCCTGAGTTTAGGAAAAGCTTGAAAATGTGCAGTAAGTACAACTGATGAAGGATCAGTTTGCTTGGAAGGTTATTACACTTCCTTGCCTCAGCAGCTGTTTTCCTCACATACTTAAGATATGTGAGCTATCTTTGTAGAGTTACTGAAAAGAGGGCATGGCTGATGCATTATTTCAAGTGATTTCAGCTGAGAAACGTAATCAGTTAGTCTGCTCTAGTGTTGCATGGGTGGAACATAATTGAAACTGTTTTGGTCACAGTTGGTTGCAAATGCCTTTGACTACTGCATTTGGCCATCTTAACTGTATCAGCGTTTAAGGCACCTTTGAGTTTTGCGAATGATTGTGCTTGGACTTTTGAGCAAGTATCATCTGAATACTTGGTTTGTGGCACTGGGTGAGTGCATAAGTTGCCAAGTACCTGGGGCCAGCATGGAATTTTGGGGTAAGACACTTGTTGTCTGTTCTACTTGCTAACTCTGTTGGCCATGTACATTCAGAAATGCTTGTTGCAGAGGAGAAGGTAAATGATGTTGACTTCTCATGCTACCAGACATCTTGATAATCTGAGTAAGAATTCTGTATGATAGACCCTGTCATATCCTCTGTCCATGTCCAGAAATATGGCTCCTATCTTTAAGTTTTTCCGAAAATATTTCTTAATGAATGTTGCCAAAGCTAGAAATTTATCACATGTGCTCCAACATTTCCAAATTCCTGTTAGCCAAAGACTGAATATCAGCTCTGCTCCTGGGCTGACGTACTGACAAGTTTGATGATGCAGCACCTGGAATGGCATAGTCAACAGCTTTCAGTATGATGTGAATCTTTCCCCAGTTTTGAGACAGCAATGACTCTTAACATGTCTAAGGACAGGAGAACATGCCTTCATGCTGTTAGTACTTGCTTTCTGGAAGGGAGATGTCTCTGCCGCCATTATGCTGGGTAAGAGACACACCTATTTCCTAGACCTGGAAGAGACCTTCGGGGTCACTGAGTCCAGTCCCCTGCCCTAACAGCAGGACCTATCACCACCCCTGACAGATTTTTTTTTAAATCTATTTGTCCCAGATCCCTAAATGGTCCCCTCAAGGGCTGAGCTCACAACCTGGCATTTAGCGAGCCAATGCACAAACCACTGATATCCTTTGGTATAACAGCAGGATACCAGCTGGAATGGGGTCACAGGGCCTCTTGTTATGGCATGCCTAAAGCTCCGGATTACCTTAATCTAGCCCTATACCTTCTGAGCCAGCCACTCTCCCTGCAGATGTGGAGAATGTTGCCAAACAAATGTAGAAGGAGAGCCGTGTCTAACTTTCCAAAAAAATATTTAGCTTTTTGTTCTCTTCTTGGACAAAAGTTTGTTCTGAGAACATTGTGACAGGTTTGCACTCCAATATTCATCTCTCAGCACAGACATTACGTCTGAGCAAGTAGGCATAATAGAACACTGGAGTCAAGATCCACCAGGTGGCTCAGAAAAGAAGGGTTTGGTTTCTCATCAATGCACATTTTCACTGGTGTTAGTTGGAAATTTGTGTGTATAATGAGAAGAGAATAAATTCCATTATGGTAAATTAAAAACCTCTTTTTTTTAGCCAATATACTTTGGAAAGGGAAACATCTGTCTAGCAGTCTTTTTAAAATGCTGGACATTGTTCTTCTGCCAGTTTTCAGCTCTGTTTCAGACAACTGTTGCTCTTTTATATTATGTGTAACTGACTTCAGTGTACATAGCAAAAGTTGAGAAGCTAACAATCTTGGAGACCAAGTCACCACTCACAGATCGGATCCAATATCAACATTGTGTATGTAAGTACAAATTTCCTCACTGGTTGACCTCATAGCTAACCTAAAGTAGGAAGGCAATATCTGTGATGTGGATACCACTCAACTAGATTGAGACCACCAACTTATTAGAATAGGGTGCAGAAGAGAAGAGCCAGTAGCTGTGAGTAACTAGTAACCTAATCAGAATGGAGAAATTTTGCAGTCCTTACTGAAGCAAAGCAGCTCATGACATCAGTGGGAATTCTAATACAGTAAGAACTTCAGAATTTCACCTTGTTTGAACTAGCAACCTAGATTTTCAAGACTCCATACCTTGTCAAAGTGTATTGTGGAAATTTTGTCTCTGTCAGAAGTTCATTCCTGAGCTCATCTTTTTTTTTAATTTATTTATTTATTTATTTATTTTTAAATTTGGTGTAACTCCCTTTCAAAAGCAGAAAAGTAGAAACAGTTGAAGAGTGTAAAACATAGAAACATTTTTGTATCATGAAAAGAAAAACACATTCCAAACTTAAAAGTGCTCAGTCCTGAGATTTTGAAAAAAAATAATGTTAGCTATTCTAAAATAACTTGAACTTTCTCAGTTGTCTTTCTGGGAGGAGAAGAGGTCAAGTTGGATCTGCTTGGAACCACCGCCAGTTAGCTTTGTGTTTGAGACAGTATATGAACATGAAATGAATATAGGGTAAAGCTGTGCATGCACGCAGCTGATTTAGATAAATACTCACTTACCTATATGAGAGACCAAAGCATAAATTAGTCACAGGTTGTGTACTTGAAAATTCACGTCCCTTAAAATATACAAAAAGTTTGCAGCTTTGCTAATTCTCTTTGTTAAAAAGTCAAAGGAAGTGAGGCAGACATAATGGCTGTGTCTACACTTGCATTCCTCTTTCGAAAGAGGCATGTAAATGAGGGAAATTGAAAATGCAAATGAGGATCAGATTTACATATCTGGCACCCCATTTGCATATTTTAATTTTGAAATACCTTCTTTCAAAAGAAGAAAACCAGTGCAGGCACTGCTCTTTTGAAAGTAAATCTCATCTTCAAAAGAATCCTTCTTCCCTTAGAAAAAGGAAAGAAGGATTCTTTTGAAGATGGGGTTTACTTTTGAAAGAGCAGTGTTTACACTGCTTTTCTTCTTTCGAAAGAAGATATTTTGAACTAAGAATATGCAAATGAGGCACCAGATATGTAAATCTGCACTTGATTTGCATTTTCAATTTCCCTCATTTGCATGCATCTTTTAAAAGAGGCATGCAAATGTAGA
Source organism: Carettochelys insculpta (assembly GCF_033958435.1). Lineage (NCBI taxonomy): Eukaryota > Metazoa > Chordata > Testudines > Carettochelyidae > Carettochelys > Carettochelys insculpta. The sequence continues at coordinate 228,950,366 of NC_134138.1, forward strand.
CACAGCTAATGTGTACTATATGCACACTTCAATGTTGTCATGTATAATGTAATTCATCCGTTGTGTACCAGCCACAAAAAGCAAATACAATTTAATAGAAAATTGTATCTACATTCTCAGCTGATGCCTCACACAATAGGGAGCCTAGCATGTCTTACACTGGGACTGCCGTTATCCAGGGAAGCTTCTATATAGACTTGTTTTCTCATCATGCTCACAGGAAAATGTCAGCATGAAAGTTTCTTGTATTTTCTTCTAACTACAGTCATGGGAAGTGAGAAGTTAGAGATGGAGAGGAGTCACCTATTCCATCTTCTTGCCCACACAGACCCAGTGCCTAAGGTACTTTTACCAGTGTTTCCTCCAGTCATAGTGTTCGTGCTTCATATGTGGATTTAGCAGCTTTTTTTTCACGAATTTCAAACACTGCCTCATCTTGTGAGTGCCAGATTTTCAGTGTCTGATATAGTAAGTCGAATGTGAGGCTATTCAGTGTCATGTGCCTACCAAACAGTAAAAATATCAAAATCATGCATCCTGTGGTTATTCTTCCAGGCAAGTTGTTCTTAGTTTCTGAAGGTGTTAGTAATGCAAATCCAAACATACATTGCATCTAAATCCACATGGCTTCAATTTAAATCAGAGAGGTTTAAGTATCTTTTTTGCAATGGAAATTGAATTGCTTATCTCCTAAAATACGCAAGCAATAGGCTGCTGAAAGGTTCTAAAACCAGCGATACAAAAGTAAATTATAGGCTATGGGGATAACTCACTATTAATGTATACAAATAAAGAGCTCTAATAAACTCTGTTTTCTGGTAGGAACTGCATTCTTATTTATCCCACACAGTACTTTCTTCATTGTACAACTGTCAACTTGCTCATGTTGGGTGTCTCTTCCTCTTTCATATTTTTGTAGGCTAAAAATGATCTGCCACTGGAGACCCTCTCTTGTCATGACAGAAGACTTTTGGAAACTCAGCCTTCTAGTTATGAGTATTAATTTGCATTCAAAAGGAGAGCATCTGGCATGTATCTGAAATAATAATTATCTTCTTCTGACACATTTATGAGTTTTCTCTTCATTAATTTTTATCTAGGAAGCATTCCAGTTCTGGTAGGATAGTTTTAGAACAAACACCTGGTTTTTACAACTCTTATTGGAATTCTTCAAGGTATGAGTCCAGAAAGAGCTTACATTTAGTTAGGTGACAAGTTTAACCCTTTGCACCTTCTTTGAGAATGCCCTGATACTGTCTCTTCCAATAGTTTCTACAAGAGAAAGTTTACTTTTATATGTTTATATCTCCTTACCTTACATTATATAACCTAGTGCTGCTTCTTCTAAGACAGAAGATGTAGCAAGTGAATCATGGTATGGAAATCACTCTGTAAAATCTCAAAGGTTTAAAGTCAAAAATTATCCCACATTCATTGTCTTTCCTGCTGGAAAGACAAAATGAATTTACAGCCTTTGAATCCCTCTGTAGCCAAACATCTACAGATCTCCCTGTATGCTTGTTAATATCCTCTTTCATGAAACCTTGAAATGTACTGCTATTTATTTCTTTCTCTGGTGGTTCACAACAGCTGGTAGTGGCTATTAAAGTTGCTGAAGCTAAGTTATTCCCTTAGTGAGTCAAAAGTACTATGTGAAAAATGCAAAATAGTTGTTTTGTGAGCAAAACAGATTTTCGCAAAATTATTTATCTTCCCATAATATATATAAATAGTCGATAAAATTCTTTAGAAACTACCGTAGAAACAATTTTAAACAATGACACAGTGTACTTTTTTTACTTCATCCACCTTGGAAAATATACTGAAAATAAAACCTCTCATAAAGGAATGGTCAAATAAAAAAGAGAACATATTAAAATGACATGTCTTAGTGCTACAGCTTTGTAACACATCAAAGCTATAATAGCATCTATCTATCTATCTATCTATCTATCTGTCATCCTGCCTACAAAAATATGAATTAAAAATATTATGTATTTGTAATGAAGCACTGAAAAGTTAGGAAATGCCAGAATTTAAATTACACAAACAGCCTTAATTCAGTCCCCTTGTGTGTATGAATTATTGTAATGTATTGGCCATCGAGTTCAAGGTAGAGCTAGAAATATAGCTTAGATTGCCCATGTCCTAGTTTAGTGCTTTAGCAATGAAAACTTGTCCTTTGTCTTATTGTAACACTCTGGCTACGTCTACACGTGAAGCCTACATCGAAGTAGCCTATTTCGATGTGGCGACATCAAAATAGGCTATTTCAATGAATAACGTCTACACGTCCTCCAGGGCTGGCAACGTCGATGTTCAACATCAACGTTGCGCAGCACCACATCGAAATAGGCGCAGCGAGGGAACGTCTACACGCCAAAGTAGCACACATCGAAATAAGGGTGCCAGGCACAGCTGCAGACAGGTTCACAGGGCGGACTCAACAGCCAGCCGCTCCCTTAAAGGGCCCCTCCCAGACACACTTGTACTAAACAGCACAAGATACACAGAGCCGACAAAGAGTTGCAGACCCTGTGCATGCAGCATGAATCCCCTGCTGCAGCAGCAGCAGCCAGAAGCCCTGGGCTAAGGGCTGCTGCACACGGTGACCATAGAGCCCCGCACGGGCTGGAGAGACAGCGTCTCTCAACCCCCCAGCTGATGGCTGCCATGGAGGACCCCACAATTTCGAAGTTGCGGGACGCGGATCGTCTACATAGTCCCTACTTCGACGTTTAACGTCGAAGTAGGGCGCTATTCCGATCCCCTCATGAGGTTAGCGACTTCGACGTCTCGCCGCCTAACGTCGAAGTTAACTTCGAAATAGCGCCCGACGTGTGTAGCCGCGACGGGCGCTATTTCGAAGTTAGTGCCGCTACTTCGAAGTAGCGTGCACGTGTAGACACAGCTTTTGTGTCATGGGAAAAATATGTTAAGAATGCAGAACACATGATCATCAATTGTTCTCCACATCCACTGATGGTGAAAAAAGAATTAAGTGGCATAATTTGCAGATGGAGAGATTTAGGTTACATAATAAGAAAAAAATGAATTGAAAGGATAATTAAATATTGGAATAGGTTACCAAAGGAAGTTGTGGATCCTGGTTTACAATGGAAAGCATAACCCTCACTAACATGAAAAGAGTCAAGTAGAGTTAGAGAGCTCAGTTAAATAACCTGGGCTGCACCTTGTGTGTGGTCCAGCCCTAATGGCTGAAAATTTTCAGCTGGGGAAGAATGAGGCTCAGAATGAAAAGAAGAAGTAGGTAGGATACAGGGGCAGAAGGAGACAACATGTACGGCTTCCCTATACTTACTGCCGGATCAGTGCACCAGTGGTCAGTCTTCCTGGGTTCAGTTTAGTGGGTCCAGTATTGAACTGCTAAATCAAATATAAAGGGTACCCTGACAACCCCAGTACTCCTTAACATCACACAGAGTATGGGAAGTTGATGGGAGAGTTTCTCCTATTGATTTGCCAGCATGGGGATGGCAGAGAAATTCAATATAAGGTATCTCAACTCCTGCTACACTAGTCTCATAACTGGAATTACATATCTTAGGTTGACTGTCTCCTGTAGTGTACCTCTAGCCATAGTCACTCTCTGGGATTAGATGGAAGGAAGGCCAGAGGGCAGTCAAGCTGCACAGTCCTCACCTGAGTACAAGAGGCTTTTAAGGGGCGAGGTGTGACATAGAAAAGTCATTACAGGGGAGTAAAATCTGGTGGGAAGCCAGGAAAAAAAGGCAGGAATTGGACTGTAGTGAGAGAGCACAGAGAGGCATTTAATCAAGAGAGATATAAGGTCAATCCCAAGGAGGGCAGAGTTCTGAATTTTATATAGATACATGTGTGTGTGGTTGCGGGTGTGGGTGTGGGTGTGTGTGGGTGTGGATGGGTGGGTGTGGGTGCTGGAATTTTATTAGGTTTTGGAGGAAGAGTTGAGAGTTTTGGCCATGAAATAAGGGTGAATTGGGAGGTTGCAGGTGGGGAGGGGCAGAAGACTTAGAAGAAGCTGAGGGGAAAAAATAGCAATGAGTTGGACTCAGCAGACTTGGTTGCTGTTTATCAGGTCCCTGTAATGGAACCCAGTGTAGACAGAGGGCCCAGGTTGCATAGGAGCCATCAGAGAATGGAGTGTGATGAACGTGAGAAAGGAATAAGAACCAATAGAAAGCCCTGAGAGGAGGGTGTGAGGATCACAGGGCTTGGATTCGGGACCAAAAGTCCTTTTAGAGAAGATGTTTGGATTGCTTATTTGTTGGACTCTCTTGCCTTAAAAGAGCGGAGTAAATTGTGAACTGGCTGGAGGCTTCACTTATGGGAAGACAGACCATTGCAGCAAGATAATGTCTATCAAAGGGAGGTGCCAAATGTGGAAAGAAATACCACTTTACACCAGACCACAAAGAGAGGCTTGAGCTGTGAGTCAACCCCATCATACCCTGATTGCATATTTTTAAGAATATTTTGGACAAAAAACATGTTATGGAGTAAGCGACCAGGGAGCTTTGCGACCGGGTGCTGGCAAACAGGGTGCGTGCTAACAGGAGGGAGTTTGGAGAGGCTCTCCTGGAGGAGGAGAAGGAAGGAGCAAACTAAAGCACCTTGGGGTAAGTGGCTGCTTATATTTGGAGGTTTTGGGCTTGTGTGTTTGTTTGGAGTTTGGAGTTTGTTTGTTTGGAGTGCTGAGCTGAGTGTTTGTTTGTTTGTTTGAAAGGCCGTGTGCTCAGGCAGGCAGGCAGGCAGGCAGGCAGTTGGAAGCTGATTAGGTTTGAATTGAAACACCGTGTGCTGATTGGCTGAGCTGTAGGCAGAGGGAGGAGCTATCAGGGAGGCCGAGCACTTAAACCCTGCTAGTAAGCGACCAGGGAGCTTTGCGACCGGGTGCTGGCAAACAGGGTGCGTGCTAACAGGAGGGAGTTTGGAGAGGGAGCTTGGAGGGAGCCAGTGACTTCTGTTGCCCTTAAACTAAATCCTTTATAACAACCTCTATCTGAAACATTTAATTAACCCTCATATATAACTAGAGTAGGAAATGGAGGCAGAAGCCCAGCAGCAGAGTGGGGGCTATCCTGTTTATTGTGTCGAGTGCAGTATGTATGACTACCTACCCTGTGGGCGGGTGGCGTATGTGTGTGCTCGATGCAAGGAGCTCCTGGCCCTCAGAGACCGAGTGCGTGCTTTGGAGGCCAGGGTGGCTGAACTGGAGGAGCTAAGGAAGGCAGAGGTGTTTGTGGATGAGACTTTCCGGGACATAGTAGGGCTGTCCCACCTCCAATCTGACAGTCCTGAGGCTGTTACGGAGGATGAAAGGCTCAGGGAAGGAGAGCAGTCAAGGGGAGCAGAGGAAAACCATCCCGTAGTTGGGACCCTCCTTCCAGAGGGTGATGTATCCTCTCGTGCCGAGGATACTTCTCCGGGGGAGGGAGCACCAGCTGTTAGGAAGAAGCAAGTTTTAGTAGTGGGGGATTCGATCATTAGAAATATAGATAGTTGGGTTTGTGATGACCGGGAGAACCGTATGGTGACTTGCCTGCCTGGTGCGAAGGTTGCGGATCTCTCGAGGCATCTAGACAGACTTATGGGCAGTGCTGGGGAGGAGCCGGTCGTCGTGGTACATGTTGGTACCAATGACATAGGGAAGGGTAGAAGAGATGTTCTGGAGGCCAAATTTAGGTTACTAGGAAAGAGACTGAAATCCAGAACATCTTTGGTGGCATTCTCTGAAATGCTTCCAGTTCCACGCGCAGGGCCAGATAGACAGGCAGAACTTCAGAGTCTCAATGCGTGGATGAGACGATGGTGTAGGGAAGAGGGGTTTAGATTTATTAGGAACTGGGGACACTTTTGGGGTAGGGGGAGCCTATACAGGAATGATGGGCTCCACCTAAATCAAGGTGGATCCAGACTGCTGGCATTAAACATTAAAAAGGTCATAGAGCAGTTTTTAAACTAAGAGGTGGGGGAAAGCCGATTGGTGCGGGGGAGCACCTGGATCGGACGGAGACTTCTCTTACACGAGGCTCCATAGACAGGGATTCCCTAGAAGTTAGTCAGATAGGGAACGTGGGAAATAATATATGGGCAAGATCAGATGTGAAACAATCGTGCATAAAAAAATCCAACGCGTCTGTGAAAGGCGGACATATAAATAGTGGTAGTTTTCTAACATGCTTTTACACTAATGCTAGGAGTCTGTCTAATAAGATGGGTGAACTGGAGTACCTCATATCAAAGGAGGAAGTTGACATAATAGGCATCTCAGAAACATGGTGGAATGAGGACAATCAGTGGGACACTATCATACCGGGATATAAATTATATCGGAAAGACAGAACAGGTCGTGCGGGTGGCGGAGTGGTACTATATGTGAAGGATAATATAGAATCAAATGAAGTAAAAATCCTAAAGGAATCAAAATGTTCCATAGAATCATTATGGATAACAATTCATTCCTCTAATATGAATATGGCATTAGGAATATATTACCGACCACCTAACCAGGACAGTGATAGTGATGCTGAAATGATGAGGGAGATTAGAGAGGCTATCAAAATAAAAAACACAGTAATAATAGGAGATTTCAATTATCCCCATATTGATTGGGTGCATGTCACCTCAGGACGGGATTCAGAGATTAAATTTCTTGATGCCTTAAATGACTGCTTCTTGGAGCAGCTAGTACAGGAACCCACAAGGGGAGAGTCGATTCTCGATCTAGTCTTGACTGGAACGCAGGATCTGGTCCAAGAGGTAACTGTTACTGGACCGCTTGGAAATAGTGACCACAATATAATAACTTTTAATATTCCTGTGTTGGGAAGAACACCGCAGCGGTCAAACACTCTGGCATTTAATTTCAAAAAGGGGAATTACACTAAAATGAGGAAGCTAGTTAAACAGAAACTAAAAGGTAGAGTAATTAAACTAAAATCCCTGGAAGCTGCATGGAAACTGTTTAAAGACACCATACTAGAGGCCCAACTTAAATGTATACCCCAAATAAAAAAACACAGTAAGAGACCTAACAAAGAACCACCATGGCTAAACAGCCATGTTAAAAAGGCAGTGAGAGAGAAAAGGGCAGCTTTTAAAAAGTGGAAGTCAAATCCTAGTGAGGAAAATAGAAAGGAACATAAACACTCCCAAATTAACTGTCATAATGTAGTAAGAAAAGCCAAAAAAGAGTTTGAGGAACAGCTAGCCAAAAATTCAAAAAACAATAGTAAAATGTTTTTTAAATACATTAGAAGCAGGAAGCCTGCTAAAAAAGCAGTGGGGCCCTTGGATGATAAAGATATAAAAGGAGCAATCAAGGAAGACAGTGCCATTGCGGAGCGATTAAATGATTTCTTTGCTTCAGTCTTCACGGCTGAAGATGTTACAGAGGTTCCTAAATCTGAGCCAGCCTTTTTAGGCGACAAATCTGAGGAACTCACTCAGATTGAAGTGACATTAGAGGAGGTTTTGGAATTAATTGATAAGCTGAATAGTAACAAGTCTCCAGGACCAGATGGCATTCACCCAAGGGTTCTGAAAGAACTCAAATGTGAAATTGCGGAGTTATTACCAGTGGTTTGTAACCTATCCTTTAAATCCACTTTGGTACCAAATGACTGGAAGACGGCCAATATAACACCAATATTTAAAAAAGGCTCTAGAGGAGATCCTGGCAATTATAGACCGATAAGTTTAACATCAGTACCAGGTAAATTAGTAGAAACACTAGTAAAGAGTAAAATTGCAAGGCACATAGAAGAGCACGAATTGTTGGGCAAAAGTCAGCATGGTTTTTGCAGAGGGAAGTCGTGTCTGTCTAATCTATTAGAATTCTTTGAAGGGGTTAATAAACATGCGGACAAGGGGCACCCAGTGGACATAATATACCTAGATTTCCAGAAAGCCTTTGACACGGTCCCACACCAAAGGCTTTTATGTAAATTAGGTGGTCATGGGATAGGAGGAAAGGTCCTTTCATGGATCGGGAATTGGTTAAAAGACAGAAAACAAAGGGTTGGAATAAATGGTAAATTTTCACAATGGAGGGGGGTAACTAGTGGTGTTCCCCAGGGCTCAGTCCTGGGACCGATCCTGTTCAACTTGTTCATCAATGATCTAGAAAATGAGGTAAGCAGTGAGGTGGCAAAGTTTGCAGATGACACCAAGTTGTTCAGGACAGTCAAAAGCAAAAGGGATTGTGAAGAACTACAAAAAGATCTCAGCAAACTGAGTGATTGGGCAGCAAAATGGCAAATGAAATTTAATGTGGGTAAGTGTAAGGTAATGCATGTTGGAAAAAATAACCCAAATTACACGTACTACATGATGGGGTCAAATTTAGCTACGACAGATCAGGAAAGGGATCTTGGAGTTATAGTGGATAGTTCTCTGAAGACATCCACGCAGTGTGCAGCGGCAGTTAGTAAGGCAAATAGGATGTTAGGAATTATTAAAAAAGGGATCGATAATAAGACAAAAGATATCATACTTCCCCTATATAAAACTATGGTACGCCCACATCTCGAGTACTGCGTGCAGATGTGGTCTCCTCACCTCAAAAAAGATATGTTGGCATTAGAAAAGGTTCAGAAAAGGGCGACTAAGATGATTAGGGGCTTGGAAAGGGTCCCATATGGGGAGAGGCTAGAGAGACTGGGACTTTTCAGTTTGGAAAAAAGGCGATTGAGGGGCGATATGATAGAGGTATATAAAATCATGAACGGTGTGGAGAAAGTGAATATAGAAAAATTATTTACCTTTTCCCATAATACAAGAACTAGGGGACACCAAATGAAATTGATGGGTAGTAGGTTCAAAACTAATAAAAGGAAATTTTTCTTCACACAGCGCACAGTCAACCTGTGGAACTCCTTGCCCAAGGAGGCTGTGAAGGCCAGGACTCTATTAGGGTTTAAAAAAGAGCTTGATAAATTTTTGCAGGTCAGGTCCATAAATGGCTATTAGCCAGGGATAAAGTATGGTGCCCTAGCCTTCAGTACAAGGGCAGGAGATGGATGGCAGGAGATAAATCACTTGTCTTCTGTTCTCCTTTTCTGGGGCACCTGGCATTGGCCACCGTCGGCAGATGGGATGCTGGGCTTGATGGACCTTTGGTCTGACCCAGTATGGCCATTCTTATGTTCTTATGTTCTTATGTCTAAGTATACTTGGTCCTGCCTCAGTGTAGTTGGAGAGACTAGATGACCTCTTTAGGTCCCTTCCAGCCGTGTATGTATATGATTCTATTATTCTATCATGATTACACACATGAAGAGGGTGAAGTAAAGTTGTGTTGAGAAATTAAGGAATTTCTGGAGTGGCATTTCATAACTTTTCATTTAGGAAGCACGTCTTTACCCACAGAAGTTTATGCTTCAAAGTATCTGTTAGCCTATAAGTCTCCACAGGAATTCTCATAACTTTTCAGTTCTTGACTTAGAAAATGTAACAGCCTTTTAAAATCATTTTATGATGGAATTTCCTAATTTTTAAGAAACACAAATTGAAAAATCCATCAAGACAATCATGCTTATGTCTTACATGGGATATCAGCAGGACCACAGCCAAAGTGTTTGGGAACAGACTGTCCATCTTGAACAGAATCTACTGATGTTCCATATGAAGGCATCCCTTGTCCTATATGCAAGGTTCTTGTTTAAACCATTAAATATACAAATATACCCAATCAGAAAAATATACACAAATACACATCTTTGCTCCACTGATAAATGCGTTTATTAACTCAGTGGACCCAAAGATTAAGAAATTCATCTTTGCACAGAACAAGGCCTGTGCATTTGTTAAGTTTGCTTAAATCTATTAAATTCAAAACACATTCTATTTTCCAGGCAATAGCTGGCTTGACTTCATTTCAAAACCAACTTACTAGGCACAAAATACACAATCAAAGCACATGCATCAACTCTATGAGACAAAAAATGGCCTTAACTTTTTGTTAGCTCTTCGTTTAAATACACAAAATACATTAAATATAACTCACTTCAAAAGGATGATGCAAAGAGAACCAAAATTAAAGGCTCAGTTTGATGTCACAAACAAATGTTTCTGGCTTCAATTACAAACAGAAAATGTTGCTTTTAAAAGATGTGTTCTTCCCACCAAAACTGTGTTGAAACACAGTTACAAATTCCGCTTTGTTGTCTCTGTTTCAGTGGCTGCCACTGGACTTGCTTTGTATGGTCATTTTGTTTCATGCAGCCTTGTGTGGGACTTAGTGTTCTGAGCAGAAGCACAAAATCCTGCATAAGTAAACACTCATAGTTTTCAAACTGTAAAATGCAGACAAATGGAGCTGGTGCAATTAGAAAGACAAGCTGTCATCTTTTAAAAGAGGCTTATGGTGTATCAATTGGAGGCTAGGAAAACTCATATATTTGGTGTTTTTACAATGTTCAATAAATGTACACACAGCAAATTATAGATAAAATAAGTCCAATTTATTAGAAAACTCAGAAGTTAATACTATCATGCAACAATCTCGTCTAGCAAAAATACGGTCATATATTTCTTGGTATGGCATTCTTTGTCAGCAACTTACCACCTGAAGTTTTACCGCTATATATATATATATATATATATATATATATATATTATAGTAGTGCATAGCAGACAGAACTCGTTTGGGTCCTATAGATCTGTACAACCTCTGTAAAAGGTGCAATTTTTCAGTGTTTGTTAAAATTATTTCCGGTCTACCCCAGTCAGAAATTGTGGATGTTCCAGAAAAAAAAAGCATGGGTACAGATTACAGCTTCTAACACTGGCACACTCTGATTTGGCAACATCCTTCATTCAGCAACACTGGAGATGCTCCTGGACCAGTGAGCCAGAACAGGAAGACAAATCATACCGGACACTCAAAATACATACATGTTGCACCTCTGGCCCTAGCCTCCCTGCTTCAGCCTCAGCCATGGGGGTGGAGGGGGAAGGGCAGTGGGGCTGAGCCTGGAGGTGGGGGGCTAACACCGGAGCTCCAGCATCCCCCCAGGTAGCTGACAGGGTCAGGACTGGAGTACCAACATTCCCCATGGCAGCCACATAGGGTTGGGCTGGGGAACAATGTCCAGAGAGCCAATGAGGGCATTAACCTCCGCTGGCCCTGCAAAATCCCTTATTCAGGACCACTGAGGTCCTGCACCTGCCAGACCAGAGATGCGCAACCTGTATATATTTTTAGCAGAAAACTGGTTTGAGAAGGTAATTTAAAAAACAAACATCCAGGCTGAATACCAGCTATGTGTTCTCCACTTAGTGTATATTTCCATTACATTTTTTAAAATATTTATTCAAGACATGTTACTTTAAAAAGTCATGTTGATTATTTCAATTTTCCAATCAATTCTTAACAAAAAATCACATGCAATTGCACACAATGTGATGTCATATTCCCTCATTGCATTGCCTTCATTCCCTTCCCATGGAAAGCAAACAGCCATTTTTTCAGAAGGATAGAAGGAGAAGTAGGGAATCACAATAATACACATCACATACAGTGATAGAAAGATGTGGCTGGATAGATAACAGAACACAACTATGCAGACCTTTCTAAAGTTCTATTGAAATGGTTGTGTAAATTTTTAGATCAGAAATTATTCTTATGAATTCAGAAAGGTTTAGTTCTTAGGGCATCCATTTTAGTTATGTTCCCAACTCCTTGAAAGTCCACTGTCAGTGCTTGTGAAGACTGGAAGTTTCTATGGATTTGAACATATCTAAATCACAATGAAAATGTTATCGTAGGCCATAGTCTTTTAGACAAACACACATTATATCTCTCTCATGGATTGTGTAATGATATTTCTAGCAAAAAATAAACTAGCATTAATGCAATGCTAAATTTAAGAAATCAAGGCCTAAATCGTTAAAAGTGAACAGGTTTTTCTGGGTGCCTCTGCTTTTGGGAACTGAGCTTGAAATATCTTAAATTATTCAGTTCTTCAGAAGTGCAGAGCACCCACACTCTGATGGTCAGATTCAGATCCATTTAAAGAGTCTAAAGTTGGCAACCCAAAAGCTCAGGACCACAAAATCACTATGTAATCAAAAATTTATACCCAATTCTTCAAAGTCAGATTCTGAATGTATAAAGGAAAAGCAGAATTATGGGTAAACCCTCAGTCTTAAACACAGAAATTTATGCTTAGCTCTGAAAATATGGCTTTGGTGTTTATATTGTTATAATACGTATATTAATTCAAACTGTATATAAAAATAATATAAACCAGAACATTTTACATAACTTTATATATAAAATCAGGTAGTTACACCTCTAAATGCTATTATGGTGAATTGTGGGGTACATAACAAGGTGTGAAAGGAATTTAAATTTCTTACAGGTACTATTGTATTGCCCTTCAGAGGGCTGGGCAGGGACAGCTTGGGGGAAGGGGTTGAGGGGGTGTGATATTACAGTACCTGTAAAAACAAAAGTGTGGGGTGGAGAGGAGGGAGGCTTAACGTAGGGGGTTGGGTGGGTGTGCAGAGTGCAGGAATTGGGGCTGGGGATGTGGGGGCTCAGGGTGACAAGCTGGGGTGAGTGAAGGAGAGCAGAAGTCAGGGTTGGGGGCAGGAGTGAAGAGGGAAATCAAGCAGTGTAGACGTGGTTCTGCTGGCAAACTGCCCCCTCTTCGTAGGCGGCCCCTTATGCCTTCTGGAAGAACCCTTATTCCTCAAACATTTGTTTGTAGATGTGGCCTCTAGGAACAGTGTTCAGCACATATTATGCATTGAACTCCTAACTGGCAAAATAACATGTTTGTTTGTTGTCTTTTCTTCTCAATGACAAAATCTTCACTGATTCAGTCACAGATTTGTTGAAATTGTCTGATGCCATTCCTACTTGGGCTGGTGCAGCTGAACATTTCAGGGCTATTCCTGTGAGCATGGCTTGCTGTATTAAAAGAAGGAGGTACACCAGTAGATTGAATTAGCTTACACTAAATATTTTCTTATGGTCTCCCCTAAGCACAGTGATACACAACTGAAATATCATACCTTTAGAAGTAAAAAATGGGGTGAAGGCATTGAGTATAGTGAGATTATTTTAATTAAAGTAATAGATCTCTAGCTTTGTTCTATATTTGCCATCCCAGAAATAGTATTTTGGTTCTGACTAGCTTGAAATTTCTATTGTCTTTTCTTTGTATTGCCTTTCTGTTCTTTTTACCTCTCAGATCAATATTGTTAGTGCAGAGACAAAAATCTCCTCTAGACATATACCATTTGCAGGGTGGGATTTTCAAAAATCCTGAACATTAGTCTACCTCTGGGCCTGTGGGTGGATGTCAGCGTGAGCTTTAGCAGTGATGGCCATGAAAACAGTGGAAGGCCAGCTGTGGAAATTCCAGCTATAAAGTTTTAATGGCTTTAATGCATGCTTAAATTGAGGGGAAAGATCACACTTATTTAGCATAATTTTAAAACCATCCCATCCAAGTTTTAACAATTAACATGAATGATAACTTAGTTTGACTACTTCTTGTCTACAGGTCACTTACATTCTGAATATTCATGCTTGGGTTTCTCATATGCAAGGAGGACTGGCTTCTATACCAAATGAGAACCAAAAATCCCTCATTTATTGCAAAAGACTACTATCATTCATTTCTGAGGTGATTGTCAGTGCACACGTGTCTTTGTGGTTTATATTGGTTTGTCCCTGCTTCTAAGTTACTGTTCAACAACCTCTTCTCTCTAAAGTTATTCAGAAATGAAGATGGAGGTATTTGGGACATTTGTCAAGAATGAAGTCACAGCATACACCTTGGCAGGTGTGCCTTTGGACAGTTGAAGCAACACACAAAAAGGGCAGAGCAAAAGAATCTCTTTGTCAAACACTATGACTGTGTCTACACGGGCACAAATCTTCGAAATAGCCATGCTAATGGCCATTTCGAAGATTACTAATGAGGTGCTGAATTGAATATTCAGCACCTCATTAGCATTAGGATGCTTCCAGCAGTGGCGCTTTGAAAGCACGTGGCTCAGTGCAGCTACACAGGGGTCCTTTTCGAAAGGACCCTGCACCATTCAAAGTCCCCTTATCCCACTCGCTGATCGGAATAAGTGGATTTAAAAAGGTGCGGGTCCTTTCAAAAAGGACCCCTGTGTAGCTGCACTGAGCCATGCACTTTTGAAAGCAACGCTTTCGAAGCACCACAGCCAGAAGCATCCTAATGCTAATGAGGCACTTAATATTCAATTCAGCACCTCATTAGTAATCTTTGAAATATGGCTATTTCTAAAATTTGTGCCAGTGTAAACACAGCCTATTAGGAGAGGAAAAATTTATGGCATCTTACAACATGGAGGTCATATAAAAAAATATTCCATGAGGTAAGTGGATGCTTGTCCATGCCCTGTGTGATATCTACCATTGTGAGAAGGATTCAGAATGTTATTGAAATCTCTTTCTTAAAACTAAACGTTTTAGTGGAAGAAAGACTGGAGCAAATCTGAGTTTTCATGAGCACAGACTCACTGAGATCCAGACTAACACGGCTACCCCTCCGATACTGGAGCAAATCTGTTTCTCATTTTCTGACAGTTCAGTGTTTGGCCAGTGCTTCCTTGCACAACATTAACAAAGATTTAAAATATCCGCAACTGTGATTACTAATAGTGCAGATCTAGGGTTTTTTGTTTGTTTGTTTGTTTGTTTGTTTCATATATTTATGAGGAAGTGAAATGTAACAAATAACAAAGGGCTGAAATGGAGAAATGGTGCAATTTAATGGGCCATAATTCATCTTCTGTGCCTGCTTTCTACTCCCAGCTCTGCCACTGACCCACCATTGCTGCATCTACACTACAGTTCTGTTTTGAAAGAACGTCTTTTGAAAGAGAACATCGAAAGATGGTCTTTCAAAATGGAGCGTCCACACACACCAGCAGGGACCAAAGGTTGGTCTGTTCTTTTGAAAGGCCTCCAGCACAATTTCGAAAGACAGTGTCCACACATACCAGGGCAGTCTTTTGAAAAAGCAAGGGCAGGAAGTGCCACAGGTGGGGTCACATGGCAGATGAGCCCTTCCAGGGCCGTCACCTGCCATTCCCTTAAAGGAACACCCCTGCTGTACCTCAGCCTGCACACTCCGAGGGACAGCAACCCTGTCTTCAGGCAGTGCGAGAGTGAGCTAGAGAGAGAGACATAAGAGGTGGCATCCCGGGCCCCCCTGGACCCAAAGCAGCACCCCGCCTCCGTTGCAGCCATGGCCAGCACCCTGGCCACGGTCCTGGCTGCCATGCTGCATTGGCTCTGGGTGGTCACCACAATAGCCACCCTCCTGGACGCCATCCTCAAGGTGCAACATCCCCAGCTGGTCCCCTGTGTCATTTGCCACATGTGGAGCTTCTCCACAAGCTGCGACTGGTGGGATCAGCTGGTGCTGGAGGACTGGGACGACGACCAGTGGCTACAGAACTTCAGGATGATCAATGGGACATTCCTGGAGCTGTGCCAGTGGTTCACCCCAGTCCTCCAGCACTGGGGCACACATCTGAGGCTGGCTGTCCCCTGCACAAAAGGATGGCTATCACCCTATGGAAACTGGCCACCCCGGATAGTTACTGATCCATCGACCCCCAGTTCAGGGTGGGCAAAGCCACCATCGGGGCCGTCCTCATTGAGGTAAGCTGTGCCCAGCTCACACCTAGACTGCATGTGGCAGAGTGGGAGACAGCCTGGTTACAGGCAGCATCAGGAGAAGGATGGGCACACCGGGGACAGAGGCGTGGATGGGGATGGGCAGGCACCCCGGGGACAGGGGTGGTGATGTGGATGGGCACAGGTGGGCTCCCCAGGGACAGGGGCGGGGAGGGGGATGAGCATGGGTAGGCAAGCCACACCCCATCCCATACTCACAAGTGCGCCCCCGTATGCCCTGCAGGTCATCTGGGCAATCAACAAGGTGTTCCTGAGGCAGCTAGTTCGCGTCAGGACCTGGACGACTCCATCTGGGGATTCCAGAAGCTGGGCTTCTTCCACTGCTTCGGGGCCCTGGATGGAACTCACATCACCATCCAGGCCCCGGAGCACAGCCGCGGAGCCAACATGAATCTCAAGGGCTACCACTCTGTGGCCCTGCAGGCCCTGGTCAACTCCAGCGGCTGGTTCCAGGACATCTACGTGGACTGGTCTGACCGTGTCCACAGCACAAGGGTCTTCAGAAACTTAGGGCTGGGACATCGTATGGCTGAGGGGACCTTTAGCCCCCTACAGGAGCTCCCCATCAGGGACATGACGATGCCATCCTGCATTGTGGTGGACGCGGCCTACCCCCTGCAGGCCTGGCTGATGGGGTCATCCACTGGGCACATGCAGCCAAGCCAGGACCTTTTTAATGAGCGTGGAGTGGTTGTTTGGCCTCCTCAAGGGGTATTTTAGATGCTTCTACAACAAGCTGGAGGTGGGCCTCCCCAGTGTCCCAGTGGTGGCCAGGGCCTGCTGCACCCTCCATAACCTGGTGGAGGTGAAACACAAGCCCTCTATGTAGGGGTGGGCCGCTGAGGTGGAGCGCAGGTATGAACAACCTCCTGATGCCCTGTGCCACCAGGCCCAGCAGGACGGGGTGCGTGTACGGGAGGCCCTGTGCCAGGCCTTTCAGCGGGGAACACGATAACCCCCACACCCTGCACACTCCTCCCACCTGCACCCTGCATACACATTCCCCCCCGCCCACACTCTGCATCACATGCACACCCACCAGCACACATGCGGGGGGGCACAGGGTAAACCATAAAAATAAACCATTTACTATGAAAAAACTGTGCCCCTCATTATCTAGGGGGAACTATATACATGTGTCAGGGAAAGGTGAATGGGGAGAACTATTTACATGGGATGGGGGAAGGTGAATGGGGAGTCAGGGTCAGGGGCCTCACCCCTCCATGCGGCTCGATGGCCGGGAGCTGGTGGCAAAGAGAGGTAGGGGCCTCAGGTTGGGCACAGTCCCAGCACCTGTGCCAGGCTTGTCATGGGGGGCAGGGCAGGGGCTCGGCCTCCAGCTAGCCAGCCCTCGCCAGCAGGGTGTGGGTCAGGTGGATGAGGCTGGGTGCAGGGATGTAGTTTGGGAGCAGGTCCTCCAGGTTGGCCTCCACGGTGGGGGGGGGCACTGTGGGAGAGGCAGGGGGATGTGGGATTGGGGCGGGGGGGGAACTGCCAGGAGGGAGGTGAGGGTATGCACGGGCAACGGGGGCATGGGGGATGGTGAGGGGGCAACAGGAGGCGTTGGTGCAGGAGTGACCTGCAATGGAGCAGCAGCAGGGGCCAGGTGGCCGACTGCAGCCTGGGTGAGGGAATTCAGGTTGGACCCCACCCGGTCCCATGCCTGCTGCTCCATGGCAAGCCACTCCTGCATGATGCCCATCAGCTCCCTGAGGGTGGCTGTGTGGGCTGTGTCCCCTGCCTCATCCTCCCCAGCCTGGTGGTGCCAGCGGAGGAAACGGCGGTGACTTCAAGCTGGCCCTGTCTGAGGCCTGAGCCGCTCCCCCTCACCCTCCGTCATTGGGCTACCTGGGCCCGTTGCGAGGCTGGTCTGGCTGCTGGCTGCTGGAGCTGTGGAGACAAAAGGGGAGAAGAATGGGCTATTAGGCCTGGTGAAGGACCCCCGATCCCCACCCCTCTCCCTCCCACCCCATCCCAGAGGTTCTGCAGGGACCGCATCCGGGGCTCCCCATCTGGGTTGCAGGAGTGCTGGCTCTCCTCCACCTCCCTTGGTCTCTCTGTGACCAAGTGGCCATGGTACTGTCAAGCCCGCATGGTGCTGGGTGCCACACTTTAGCCCTGTGAGGCCAGGGCGGTGGGGCCATCTGGCCCACTCATGCCCTGGGGCTGATGTCTCTCTGGGCGGGCCGTGGCCCCCAAGGGTGGGACTGTATGACCCCTCCTGAGGCCCTGCAGCCACAGGCATGCACGGTACATACCTGTAGGTCCCTCTAGGATCTTTGGTGAGGCATGGTCGGAAGGGGCTGGGCTGGATGGGCCTGAGGAGACATTGATGACGAGGGGCCCTCGCTCAAGCCCTTGTCATCACTGGTGTCCTGGATCCGTCGGGGGCACCTGTGGGTGGCCAGTGGTCCGAGCCAGTCTTCCCCCTCGGTTTCCATCCCTGTCTCCTCCAGCTCAGTCGGGGGGTCAGCAGCGTCCAGGTACACAGCGGGGTTCCTGCCTCCTTGGGCCCAAGGAGGTGGTCAAGTTCTTGAAAGTAGGGGCAGCTGGTGGGCACTGCCCCTGACCTCCCAGCCACGTCCCAAGCCCGGCAGTATGCCTGCCAGAGCTCCTTGACCTTGGACCTCACCTGTTCCAGGGTCCGGGGGGGTGACTGCGGCAGGTTAGGACCTTGGCCAGGTGCTCGAATGCCTCAGCATTCCAATGCTTGACCGCTGGCTGCTGCAGGACCTCCTCATCTTCCCACAGGGCGAGGAGGTCCTACAGCTCGGCCTCTGTCCAGTAGGGGGCCTGACACTTGAGGGGCTGTCTCCCCTCCTGGGGGGACTCCCCCCCGATCCCTGGATGGGGGTGGGTGGGAGTCCTGGCTGCTGGCCATGATGCTTCCCCCAGGGTGTCGCGGCTGGGCACGGTCTGCGAGGGAGCATGGGCTCCCTGCTTCCCACACGCTCTCAGCTTCCTGCCTGAGGGTTTCTGGGAGCCTGTGTGCTGAAATGCAGCTGGATGCTGGCGCCATAGAGCTCCACTTGTGCTGTGAGCGGCACCGCCCCCTGCCAGCTGATCGTGGCCATGGAGGACCCACTCTTTTGACAGAGTGGGCCATGGAGCATCTACCCTTGCAGTCTTTCAAAATTATCTTTCAAAAGAGGGCGTTTTTCCCATCCTGGGAACAGAGGACCGACTTCGAAAGAATGGGGGAGTTCTTCCTAAGTTAATTTCAAAAGAGCACCATGTCAGTGTAGACGCTCCACGGCTTCTTTTCAAAGAACTCGATCTTCCGATCCTAATTTCAAATGTACTTGCTAGTGTAAACGCACCTTATGTGACCTGTGTGAACACTTCTTATTTTTCTGTTTGCCTTTCTGCTCTTTGTCTGTCTGTTTAGATTGTAAGCTCTCCAGGACAGTTGTTGTCATTTACTTTGTGATGTATGGTGATCAGTACAATGAGCCATTGATCTCATTTTGAGTTTACTAGCCATTACTGTAATACAAATGAATGTGTGTTCAAAATGGTAGAAGTATGTTAGGTGCAGAAGCAAAAATAATGGAGTCAAGGAAATCAAGGAAGTGATATGATTATAGTTCATTTTAAATACTACAAATTGTAAAGAAAACAACAGCTAATGTGTGGTACTTACAAGGACAGATTGGGAATTTTCTACTTCAATGACCTTCCAGTAAAAATCCAGTTTGAGCATATTTGAAATTTTCCTTCTGAAAATATTAATTTTTCTGACAAGTTTTTTACTTTTCTGTCCAAAAAACTAATATGAAATATTATTTTCAGGACAGATCAACCCAAATCAGAGTATTTCATTTTCTGTAAGTAACCCAAACTAGTTCATTCTGAAGTTGAAATAAACATGAACCTGAATTTTCCTAGAGCATTCTTAAAAATCATTTTGTTCGCTTCAAATGTTCCACCCCACCGCTTCCACCTAATATTTTAATCTTCTTGGCACTGCAGTGCAATGTAGACCCAGCTGGTTGAGTTCCAAGTTAAATTGGATGTCATATGACCCTAAGTGCACTTTGCCTGAGATAGTCGAACCAGGGAACTCAATGTATCCATTCTCCTCATATCCCAGGTTCAGAATCATGACATTAGATTTCTTCATTTTATAACCAGAAAACTTTCCTGATCCCTTGTCAGTAATCATTATGCTACAATAACTTCCATTTCTCACAGTAAGTGTTTTTTCTGTGTACATAGATACAAAATAATAATGTTGATGTTGACCAGCTTTTTTCATGTACACATTTATATGTATTTATTCAGTTTGTGAGACGGTTAGATCTGGGCCAACATTTCTGAATCTAAATGAAAGAGAAACACAGATAATAAATAACAGTTCCTAGTTCTACAAATCTAGTTTGCACAATGAACCTTCAAACAAGTTTATGTGATAACAGGGTCAGTTGATGCACACATACATGGATCTGGCTCTAACCCACTGGAATAGTGGGAACTAAGAATTAACAATACCCTTTCTATGATGTATATGAGACTCATAGGAATCTTTTTGTGGCCTTTCCCTTAGTGCAACCCATACACAGCCCCCAGGGCTCATTGCTGATGGTGTATGAAACAAGTACTTCCACTCAATCCAGTCAAATGCTTTTCCTGTTTCTGATTAGTCCTAGTAGCAGAAACATCCAAATCTATCACCATGCATATACTGTCCATTTTATGTTACCCCATATGAATCCATCTAAGTCTTTATCAATAAGGATCAATATTGCCTATTCCAGTCAGACGGTCTCATAATTTAATAATGAGAAATGTCAGCAGGTGTAGTATTCATCTATTTGATGAGCTCCTTTAAAATATATTGTGAAAGGAACATCATACATAGGGGAAATAATTTCCCCAGGGGAAAATATTATTAAACACTGAAAAAGGTTGTTCTTGGAGGCTAACGGCTTATAAAATTTTGCTGTGAACCATTTGAGCTGGCAGCTTTACCTGATAGAATGTTTTTTTTTTATTTACTGTATTAATTAGTTCTTTTACTTCTATGTTCCTACTATATGGCTCACATTATATTGAGGATAATTTAAGTAATTTTAAATTGTTGAGCAGCTCTGAACTTGGCTATTATTAGAAAAATGGTTCTTATGGGATGATTTGTTATAGAAAAAAATTCTTACTTAACCTCCCCGTTAATTCCCCAAATAACATCAGGGTTTTTTACTGAGGATCTTTTTTTTTTTGCAGTTTTTTTTAATCATATAGGTTAGTACCTTAACCACTGGTTTCACAGAAGAAGCTCAATATACTACCATTCTTTAAATTGTCCTATTTATCTCAGACTTATTGATTTCCACTGTAATGATTTTTAAGAGTATACTTTTCTATTTATGTTTTATATGTTAGTTCTTGTGTTACTTTTAATGGAGCTTGAAGTATGGAGGGAGAAGCTTTTCTTCATGCGATGTTAGGTAGATTAGTTTGATTCTGAAGAGACCTTTGCCTCCACACTGCCCACACGTCTATATCTTTTGGTAAATGTGTGTGTCTCAGTATACTGCACCATGGCATGTGGAATAGAAATGGAATCACATAACATTGTTTTCTGTTAACATTGATCAAAGGCTTCATGAGAGTAAGGAAAAAGGACTATGCCCAATAGCTTGTCTTTGTCTCTGCATCACATAAAACCCTATGCTCAGGACACTGACTGTTCTTCCCCTGTACACACACATTGATTTGACCTCCAGCTACAGATTTAAAGAAACAGTGCACATGGTATCAGAGGCTGCATGAGAGCTCAGAATTTTTACTATCCGTTCATGGTCAGTTTTCCCACCACTTCATCAACTGTTATCCTTAAACAACGAAAATGCTATAAAATTGATAAGTATAATGTGAAAAATATTATTCTTAATGACCTAATATAAATCTGAATCGATACCTTTTACCCTACTGTTGATTCAGTCAAGAGTTAATAGGGTCCCAGATATTATGGCATTCTTGGATTATTAATATCTCCTATGCTTATCTCTCCCTTTCTTCCATTCAGCTAAGGAACTATTTTAATGGCAAATCCTAAGGGCCAGATACTCAGACTTAATGGAGCTACACTAATTTATAGCAGCTCAAGATGTGACTCTCTATTTTGTTGCTTTTTATGTCTTGCTTTCTGCTATTAGCGAATCATAGTTTCCATTTTTGCAAATGTATCTTCAGTAACAGAAATTGTAAGTGAACATTTTTAAAAACAGAAATACCATTTAAACATAGTGATTTAAAAATGATAAAATAATGATTTGACCTTTCCCAATTTAAGAAACCCCATTCCAACAAAGGATTTCAGTGAGAATACCCATGTACTAAAAGTTAAGCATGTATTTATGTATGCTGCACTCATGCACTAAAAGTTAAGTGTGTGTGTAAATACAAAGCAGGAATGGCACATAACTCTATATTGTTTAACATCCCTGTGACTATGCATACCTGAAATGTACACAATCAATTTCCCAATACAGTGGTTTATCTTGCAACAAGCTTAGGCTATGCCTACACTACAGACCTAACCACAGCTCAGCTATATTCTGACAGCGTAAGGTAACGCACATTGGGAAAAATAACCCCAATTATACATGCAATATGATGGGGGCAAACTTAGCTACAACAGATCAGGAAAGGGATCTTGGAATTATAGTGGATAGTTCTCTGAAAACATCCACGCAGTGTGCAGCGGCAGTCAGTAAAGCAAATAGGATGTTAGGAATAATTAAAAAAGGGATAGAAAATAAGACAAAGAATATCTTACTTTCCCTATATATAACGATGGTATGCCAACATCTTGAGTACTGTGTGCAGATGTGGTCTCCTCACTTCAAAAAGGATATATTGGCATTAGAAAAGGTTCAGAAAAGGACAACTAAAACAATTAAGGGTTTGGAACGGGTCCCATATGAGGAGAGGCTAGAGAGACTGGGACTTTCAGTCTAGAAAAGAGGAGACTGAGGGGCGATATCATAGAGGTATATAAAATCATGAATAGTGTGGAGAAAGTGAATACAGAAAAGTTATTTACTTGTTCCCATAATATAAGAACTAGAGGACATCAAATGAAATTAATGGGTAGCAGGTTCAAAACTAATAAAAGAAAGTTTTTCTTCACACAGCGCACAGTCAACCTGTGGAACTCCTTACCAGAGGACACTGTGAAGGCCAGGACTCTACCAGAGGTTAAAAAAGAGCTTGATAAATATTTGGAGGTTAGGTCCATAGATGGCTATTAGGAAGGGGTAAGGTATGGTGCCTAGCCTTTTGTCAAAGGAGGGAGATGGATGGCAGGAGACAAATTGCTTGATCATTGTCTTTGGTTCACCTCCTCTGGGTCAGCTGGCATTGGCTACTATCGGCAGACAGGATACTGGGCTAGATGGACCTTTGGTCTGACCCAGTATGGCCATTCTTATGTTATGACAGAAGATACCTCTCCTGCCTGCCTAATTAAATCACACCCAATGAGAGTCAGTATCTATGTCAGGAGGAGACCATCTCCTACCGACTTAGTGCTGTCCACACCAGCACTTTTTTTTAGTGAAACCTAGTCTGTCTGGGTACTGTTTTAAAGTGCTAAAATACACAAACCCTACATTACCTGTTATCCCACATGAGAAGTTTCCCTTCATTTTAACAGCAAATTATATAAACTTCCAATTCTTGTGTCCATCACTACCTCTCAGGTGGCAATGAGCAAACACAATGAATTGCAATTACAAGGACTAAAGCTTTGGCCAATTGTAGCGCTCACATCATTAATAGCAAGCCCATACTGAATACTTGCTTTGCTTAAATGCACTACTTCAATAACTTCTCCTTAAAGGTTCACATTCTAAAAGCCAGCCCGAAATGCCTTATGTTAAATAGTGTAAAGAGCCAGAATTTTTTATTGATGATTCTCCACTACAGTGGATAACAAGCAGCTTTCTTGCAAATTGTTTCAGCAACCCATGAGTTGATTTGACAAATGGACCCAGGACTGCCCTGTTATTATGGAAACAGGTGGTGAAAATCTCCTGCTTGTCAATCTCCCTAAGCCAGGTGGCCTCCAGGATATCAACTGAGTTCTGGGCCAAGGATCTCCTGTTGCTTTACGTGTGTCTTGCTGGTATCCATTTCTCTTCTGATTGGCCAAATGCCATTCTGCAATAAAATAGCTTTGCCTGGAAGGTTTTACATGGATGGGTTTGGTGAGGTGGGTGTGTTAAGACCTAGTAGTATAGCAGTTCTTACACTCCACACACCAGCTGCTCTTAACTTGAGTTCACTCAGAATTTTTTATGCTTCATATTTTTTAGTTCTTTACCTGTGAGATACCTACATAGCAGAAATAATTAAGAAATGAACTATCTGTGGCCTCATCCCCAAGATGGTGGATTATACCATCACTTTGATGGCAAGAAATTTACAGTATGGTATTTTACAGCTAACGACGATTGGCTTACCCTTTTGAGCAACTATGGAGGTGATTATATAACACTTTTTAAAATAATTTTATATGCCTGTTGCAAGTGTAACATGTTATTGGATCAAAACAAATAGCTACTGCTACCACACTGTCATAAAATGTTGCACAATTACAACAGATAATAAATTGTAAAAATTAATTTATTAAGACTGATTTTCCTCTCACACACCTATAAATCAGGAGTAATTCCAATAGAGTCAATGGTAAAACTGGCTGGAGTAAGTGGAGAATAATGGCATGCTTAGCTTTCGGTCACTGGGGCTTGAGTGCAGCTCAAGCAGACATACTGAAGTTGAGGGTAATCTAGCTAGTGTATCCTAGAACTTTGAAGCTTCCCCAGCCCTGAGCTCCCCCAGGTGATTTACTGAGCAAAAATGGTTTCCAGAACCTCATCACCGTGATTTCTTTAACATGCATCCAGATAGTAACCAAAAATGGGTTAAAAATTAATCTCTGCTCTGAATGGAAGTAACTCTACATATTTCCTCTATGCCATCTTATTTGGCTTTATTCTGAATACACTCATTTGATTTTACTTATGAAGCAACCTAATATTTAACATAATAATGTAAGAATTTGGTCCTAAATAATTTCAAACAAATATGCGTTAAAAAAAATGTAAACCGCTTGTGGACAGATGATGAAAAGGAAAAAGGTAAAATTCATCAAAATTGTCCATTATGAGTTAGTCACCCAGCACTAATTATCATCAAAGATTTCCAGAAATCCATTTTGAGAAATACTAAGTAGTTATAAAAAATGAATAGCACAAATACTAATTCAAACTGTAAGTCACCTCCTGTTAACATTTATACATTCATGGTTTAAACTGCTACTGTAAAGTTGTTGTGAATTAAAACTTGAAAGTTTAAATTGAAAACTGGCTTGTATGTTCTAAACAGTTTTTTAAAAATGTAATGGTAGTCCCAGGATTCCACTTAAATGGTTGTTTCCTATGGTGTAATTACCAGTGAAGAAGAATAACGTGGCTAAACTACACTGAGATTGAATTTACAGCTGATAATACCCTTCCAGGGCTGCCCTACTTTGGAGTGCATTGTTGGCTGAATGGCAGGTTTGGAGTCCTCTAAGGCTATATGATTTAAGTCTCAAAGATCTCCAAAGACTATTGCATGCATAACCACCTTTCCAATGGAAAGAGGATTTTTAAACAGCTTAGGGACTTTGCTTTAAGATTAAAATAAGCATAGACTTCAATGATTATTTTAAAATATCAAACGAGAATTAACATTTATGTGCAGGACAAAGTTACCAGTTTCCTCTCTTCATGCCTTCATCCTTTATGTATCATAAGAGTCCTATAGCCTCTTTCCTGTTGCCTGCAATAAACCCCAAATTCAGTGCTGTCTGCAATTTTCTGTTTGTCTATTTATATATGTATATATTTTATTTATTAATGACATAGATCATTGCAAACACAATAATAACAATAATGCAAAAACAAAAAGCAGTCAAGTAGCACTTTAAAGACTAGCAAAATAGTTTATTAGGTGAGCTTTCGTGGGACAGACCCACTTCTTCAGACCATATCCAGACCAGAACAGACTCAATATTTAAGACACAGAGAACCAAAAACAGTAAGCAAGGAGGACAAATCAGAAAAAGATAATCAAGGTGAGCAAATCAGAGAATGGAGGGGTGGGGGGGAAGATCAAGAATTAGATCGAGTCAAGATCAATTCTTGATCTTCCCCCCCGCCAACCCCTCCACTCTCTGCTTTGCTCACCTTGATTATCTTTTTCTGATTTGTCCTCCTTGCTTACTGTTTTTGGTTCTCTGTGTCTTAAATATTGAGTCTGTTCTGGTCTGGATATGGTCTGAAGAAGTGGGTCTGTCCCAAGAAAGCTCACCTAATAAACTATTTTGCTAGTCTTTAAAGTGCTACTTGACTGCTTGTTGTTTTGATAGTATATAGACTAGCACGGCTTCCTCTCTGTTACTATTCAATACTGCAAAAACTATCTTAGGACAGCATCATGTGTTATCCTCATTTAGGATCAGGGAAGGAATTTAGAAGTGATTTTTAAGGTAGAATCATTCAGTAAGAACTCTATAGAACTAAGAGGACCTGATACCTGCTGACCTCCAGATATTGGTGTGCAGGTGAATGTAATGAACTGTAGGTTGCTGTAACTTGGATACTCAGGATCTAGACAAAGGTAAATCTAATGTAATAGTGGTCTGTTTTTCTTGCTATACACATCTATACTGGTCCCTCAGTAAGTAACTTCTGCCAACTTAGATAACTCTGCACTGTGAAGCTGTGTCCAGATTGAAGAAATCCTCAGGCAAAAGATAAGCCAATTGCACAACTCATTTGCTTTTCTCTAGCCAACAGTTATGTTGGGAGAGGCTTTCACAAAATTTGGCCCTTCTACACAGTGCCAAATGTCAGGAGAACCCCCTCTGTCGACACATCCCTTCTTCCTTGTGGAACAAGGATGACCAAGGTGGCAGCAGAAGGCTCCTGGAGCAGTAGACTTCTGTCGGGAGACGTCCAGGCTCCCGACAGAATCCTGCAATCTAGATATAGCCTCAGAGTGAGACAGGTTCAAACTGTGTTTCATAAAGGTGAGAGAGAGTGAGTTACATACTGTCAGGTGACTAGTAACAGAGAGTAAGCTGTGCTAGTCTATATACTATCAAAACAAAAAAGCAGTCAAGTAGCACTTTAAAGACTAACAAAATAATTTGTTAGGTGAGCTTTTGTGGGACAGACCCACTTCTTCAGACCATATCCATACCAGAACAGACTCAATATTTAAGGCACAGACAATTGTCAGGTGAATGCATGTCTCCATAGTGAAGTCAAAGTTAAATCTTAGGGGTTCTTGAGAAAACATAAGTCAGTCCAATGTATCATGAGGGTCAAGGGAGGATACAGTCTATGTAGCCTAGTCTTACAATATTAAAAATCTATCCTCAATCAGACTCACCTCAGAATTTGAGCCAGAAGATCCTGGCAGTTTCTTTCTTAAACTTTGTTTGACTATCAAGCCCTTCCCATGATGTACACTGACAAAGAACAAAGCACATACTAAACTGACAACACACTCCATGTTAGACTGAACTCCTACCCCTGCTGCCATAAGCTATTTTTTCAGTTGGGTCTAAGTCTTTCCTATCCTGGATGCCATTAGTTTTTGAGCTATTAACAGTCTAGAGACAGCTTGAGAGTCCAGACTTCAGAAACTTTGCGGCTGCTGTGCTGTCAATAGAATGATGGCATAAATCCAACCCACTCTATGCAGCTGGTATAGAAGACATGGTTCCATTCACCCTCATGATCTCTGGCTTCCAGAAACAGGCCTCTTGACATCTTTGTCAGCTATTATCAATTAGACCAGTCCTCCTGAAGCTCTTATTTGCATGAGGGAAATAGACTAGGGTATAACCAGTCCAGGGTGAGGAGACCACAGTTTCTGACTTGTGCTGTGAAAGTCTCAGCTCCATTTCAGGATCAGGGTTCTGACTGATTGCAAAAGGAAGAGGAAAGTCCACATATGATTATTTTTATGGATCAAAGAACACATTCAAGCTCCTAACCAAAGAGCTCCTATAAACTTAGGAGCATGGCACTGAGAATACAAGTACTGCAGCTGCTGAGTGTGTTTTTATATATTAGAACATTTTAAGATGGTGGGTGTTATCACAAGCAAATGATTTAACTACAGTCAGCTGTCCCATAAGTTGTTCATAATTACTGATTTTGCTTTTCAGATGAACATAATAAAGTTCTCAATGTAGTTCTTTCAACTGCTGCAGCAGTGCTGACTCTTCAGTATTGGATAGTTCAATCACATAGGCTATTTTCGTATTCCGGTGAAGCAAAATATATATATAAAAAAGGAAGCTACACAGAGGTAATGTCTGGTGTTATTATCAGCTCAATTTCATTTGCCTCACAGTGATGGCTTGGCTCTTTGAAAATCTGAATTTTTAATCACATTTCGAGCAACAACTGCTGTGCTCATATTTCAGTAACTTTTCAGTAATTTTTTCCTTCATATTTTGCTAATTTTCCACTTATAGAGCAGAATCAATCTTTTTTTTTGTAAAAAAAGAGTTAACATGATATAAAAATATCTGAGCTTGCTTGTGCAGAAAATATACATTGCCTAAAGAGCAAAGCAAAGGAGGATAAGATTGTGAAAAGTCTGTCTTGACAGAAAAACTGATCTACACTATTTAGGCTCTCCTAGCATAATGGTGCATGAATGTAACCCCTGGGTGAGTGAGACAAGTCCTCTGTGGTTCCAGTACATACAGGGTGAATTGTTGTAGCCCCCAAACAAAAACTTCAAGTCTTGAGGTATAACTATTCATGTTTTTATTTCTGGAGGTTCTCCTTGCATTGCTAGGATGTCAGCTACCATCTGTTTCCTCTCCCTCAGTAAATTAAACTTTGAAAAAAGTCTCATCCCAATACAGCAAAATATTTTATCTGTTAACTCCATTATAATATCTCAATATCAGTGACCTTGGCTGGATTGCTGTGTACAAACAAAGTTCAAACCTGTTCTATTAAGATGGATTATGTGGGGCAAGTTATGTTGGGTGCCACATGAGATTTGTCCTGTGTTTCCAATTGACAGTATGGGAATATGTATATTTTGTTCTCCCACTTACATATGTTGGTTACAAACATAAAAGAGAGAGAGAGAACAAATATTTTATTTGTAAAATATCAGATCTAAGGGCTATGTATTATTACTTCATTTTGTTCTGTTTGAACAGCACCTAGTACAATGGAACTGTAATCTATTATTATTATTATTATTATTATTTATTATTATAAAATTCCTACTTCCTTTTCTATTAAATGTGTGACAATGGGGTAAAACATTGCAGAATTTTACTCAGAGGTGCAAAATGAAATTCAGAGAGATCTGGATTCATATTAAGCCTATGTGAATGGGTTTTGATGTAAGTTCAGTAAAGCATGTGCTTTGCCTTAAATTCATAAGGATTTATCAGGAAGTCACATGGAATAGATCTTGTAAGCTGCTGAATGCCTTCTATTCTCAAACCCTCTCATAAGACCATTCCTTTCAAGGAAAACTCTTAGGAGAGCATATTTTGTTTTGCTTTTCTTGCGACTCCCATCTCAACTTATTTCCTGTCTATGCACGGTTTTCTTTTGAAATTTCCATCATCCCTTACTTTTGTTGTTGTAGCGGTCTTTGTCTGAGAATGAACCGTTTCTAACCTTCAAATCTGATTCTAGTGCAATCACTTGGCCAACTGTTATAACCACTAAATAAAAAAGCAGTCCTGAAGCACTTTAAAGAATAACAAAATAATTTATTAGATGATGAGCTTTCATGGGGAGACCCACTTCTTCAGATTCTCCAGAATTTCCAGATCTGAAGTGGGTCTGCCCCATCAAAGCTCATCACCTGATAGATTATGTTTTAGTTTTTAAAGTGCTATGGGACTGCTGTTTTATTTTGTGAAGATGCAGACTAACACGGCCACCTCTCTGTTGTAGAACCACAATCCAATCTAGGTGAATTTCATACTAAAATTGACACATTAGTCCATATTTTAAAGTATGTTTAGTGCTCATGAAAGCTGCCAGATTGAAATGCTGGAGTCTGAAATCTTTCATTTATCCATAGATAATTTAAGGATCAGGCAGCACATGATTTGACTGGGGACTTTTTGTGGGGAGAGGATAGGAAAGGGAGATTAAATCCAGGATTACAAGAATATTACAGTTACATTTTAGGGTTTTTTGTTAATGCTGTTACTGGAGCCACTTGTGAAGGTGGTTTTCTATAATGAAGAACACAATCATCTTACCCATAAGAGAAGTGCTACAGAAGTCCAGTGAGAAGGATTTGGCCCAAACTGCTCTTTTCTATGTTTCACTAAATCTGCTTGCACTCATGTACTGTACAGGATCTTAAAACAACATTAAAGTGAAGTGACAACCAATCACTACTGGAATCAATGTACATTTCAATGGGTGTTGTGCTTGTGCAAGAACTGCATGATTTGGCTTGAGAAGTAATAGAATTCCCAGTTCTTCCACTTAGCATGGAAGCAAATTTTAGACTTGTAATAACCTGTGGTGTTGCTGAGTTTCTGATGCGCAAGCATCTTTAGGGAAGCTGTAGTAAGCAGCTAGGGAGTTTTGTTTTCTCCCTCAATCCTCTCTGACAAGCATGAATTCTTGAAGTAGAACTGCTCTCTGAGAATCAGAAAGTAGTGCTTAAGCTGAAACATCTAAAAAAATGGTATGTGTCCAGTGTTTGTGACTTCCTCTGATCAAGGAGTCATTTGTATAATGTAAAATATACAAGGAATAAGTCCAGACGCTATCACTGTTAAGATGAGTTGCAACATCTGCTATCAGCAGAGGGGTAATAATTGTATACAAGTTATATGAGCCTAGCCAACAGATCTACTCTGACAGTAAGACTATCCAACCAATACTACTGGAATAGACTGGAATCTTGGCCTCACTCCCATTGACAGTAAAACAGGTAATTTTCATTCATATAACCTACAGTGAAAATGGTTTCATTTGAATGGCTTTACCCCTAAATATTAAAAAAATAATACATTTCTGACTTCATGTCTACAATATGTATACATTAACATCTTTCTTTCCTGGTATTCATCACTTCTTCCCCCTACTCTCTGAATCCCACTACTGGTTGAACCTCTCTGCTCTGGCACTTTGGGATGTGACCAGTGCCAAACATGAAAGTTTGCCAATCCATAGCAGTTCAGTATTGTCCAGTGGCAGTACCAACACTTCCATTGCTTCCTGGGCAAATTTAGGGATAAATTGCAGCTAAATAACAGCACAGAGCACTGACAGCCAGGACTGGTGGCTGTAAACAAACTTTATGGGACCATGGAAAACTCGGCCACGACAAAGATAAATGGTCTTTCAGCTAACTGAGATCATGCCAGTTTACGGGTGCTGCCAGACAAGAAAATCTTGGGTTAGAGAAGTTCAACTGTACTAAAGCTCAGTGAATTCTTGATTTTATCAGTTAAGTGGAAAAAATGAAAAATCCAAGAAAAAATGTGTTCATGCCAAATTATAATTTCCCTTGCTGTAGGGAAAAATGAAATTTTAATTTGTTTCAAACAGCACACTTAAACATTGTTTCAAGATGATATTGTAGAATCATAAAATACTAGAACTGGAAGGGACTTTGAGAAGTCATCAAGTCTAGTCTCCTGCTCACGTAGCAGGACCACACACAATTTAGATCACCCTAATAGACGTTTATCTCACCTGCTTTTAAATGTAGGGGTAAATTACAACTAAATAGCAGTACAGAACACTGAGGCCAGGACTGGTGGTTGTAAACAAACTTTATGGGAGCACGGGAAACTTGGCCACAACAATAAGTGGTCTTCCAGCTAACTAAAATCAAGTCAGATTACAGGTGCTGCTGGACAAGAGAATTCCAGTGATGGAGATTCCACAGCTTCTCTAGGCAATTTATGCCAGTGTTTAACCACCCTGATAGTTAGGAAGATTTTCCTAATGTCCAACCTAAATGTCCTTGCTGCAGTTTAAGCCGATTGCTTCTTGTCCTTTCACCAGAGGTCAAGGAGAAATTTTTTTCTCCCTCTTCCTTGTAACACCCTTTTGGGTGCTTGATACCCTTTTAGGTACTTATTTTTCAAAAGGCCATTTTCAAAACAAAATGTTTTAAACTGAGCATTTTTGAATTATTTTTACGGAACAAAAACATCAAAACAGCATGTTTTAAAATGTTGAAATTATGCATTTAAACATTTTGACTTGTTTTCTGGGGGGTTGGGTATTTTTTTTTAACTGAAACTATTTGCAAATTCAACCTAAAATGTGGTCCCTCTCCCCCAAAATGCATTTCTTGTTGGATCTGATATTCACTGGAAAAAATTGCTCACTTATAATAATAACTAATTAATGAGTTATTAAATAATGTCATTAAGATCTTAAAAGGTATACCAGGATCTGATATTTACACCCATGTTCGAAGGATCTAATGCCAATGCTTTGTCTAAACTCTACTTTCTTAACATTTTCCTATTCAGTATTTTAATTTAGAGGATAAATTAAATGTTGAAGAGCCATTTATAAAGCTACAAGAAACAGCAGCCATTTTAAACAAATGAACATGTAACAGGCTTACAGCACTGTAACAGCAGGATAGAAGAGAGAAATGTAAAAATAGACACTTCAAAAAATTGTTTATTAAAGCCCTTGTCTCCACAGCAGGAAATAAAAAGGAAAAATACAGAAGCAGCCACCTTAAAAATGATTTATTAAAAAATGCATCGCCAGAGATATACAGAAAGAAAACACTTTACCAACCGCCTTAAAATGAATTTATTCAGCTGCACCCCAGCAGGAAATGCTATAGAAAAAAATAAAGCTGCTACTGTGCAAAACATAAAGAAAAGTGTTTCCAAACAAGGGGAAATTACAAAGATTCTCTTTAAATAAATTCCTAGGAAATGTTTGCATTGTATTCAAGACTTGTAACAGCTCTACTAACCAAAACTTTTTCTTACATGACACTGGGCACTCTGGGCTTGATCAAGCCATGTATTTTAATCATGTGCTTATATTTAAGCAAGTAAATAGTCCTTTTGCATCTTGTAAAATTAATCCCTATTGATCACATTTTGTCTTGCAACCACTCTTTGCAAGATCACTTTTCATGGGCAGGATAGAATTGCCTCCAAAGCTGCTGTAATCTGTGGGTAATGAAAATTGTACATGTGGCCCCTCTTCTCAGATTTGCCTCAAATTATCTCACTGAGTCCCACAGCTTGGAGCAGCTTTTCTGCTCTTCTTACCCACTTGGGGTCCTAAGTTCCATTTTCTGATTCTTGGTTCCTCACTCCCAGGAGACTCCTCGCAGTATGCAAAACACAAGTGGTGCTGCCCCTTGAGAAAATGAGTAATGCTACTACCTGGCAAGGTTTACAAAACCTACTATACTGGAAGCTATAAAGTAAATCAACATGACCTTCATCAGCAGGACAACACACCCAAAATAACAGTATAACAGAGGACGAGTTTATTGAGAGCAGGAAAATACTATTTGGTGAAGGAAAGGAATAAGGACATAGACAGAGTTGCAAGTAATTAATGAATCACCAATTCCCCATTGAGATTCACCTCAGCTGCACAGCTGCCTGGCTGCATGACTTCCCCATTAAGCCCCTCACAGGGGCTTAGGGCTGTAGCTGGCAGATGGATGTCTCCCAAGCCCTGACGCTGCCACAGCTGGCAAGGAAGAGCCAGCTGTGGCATGGAGCTGCTGCAGCAGAGGGAAATGGACCTCTGCAGGGATCAGCCCAAGTAAACCCAAGCCCCAACTCTCTGCTTCACCCTGAGCATCCTCCCTCCCCTGAGCACCCTCCTGCATCCCAAAGTCATCCTCCTCAGCTCACACCCCAAAGGCAGCACACCCATCCATAGCTCTTATATCCCAACCCTTTGTCCCAGACCTCAGCCCCTCAGCCCAGAGCCAGAGCCCTCACACCCCTTCACCCCAAGCCTCTGACCCAGCCCAGAGCCCAATCCCACACTCATAAACTCTTGGCCCCGCTCCCACCGCATGAATGGTTTTATGTGCACCGATATGAAGGTAGTGTGTCGCACATCACCTACATGTCACCCATCAACTCCACCCGGGCGCACATGAGAAACTGATTCTGTTCAGAGGTGGGACAAGTTACAGGAAACGCCACTCAACACCCATTACTTCTCTGAGCCCTCCTCCCCTTCCTTCAAGGGTGACCAGACAGCAAGTATGAAAAGCCATGGTAGGGAACTGAGGAGGTATAGATACATATATAAAACCAATCCCCCAATAGTGGGATAGTCCTGATAACACTGGGACATATGGTCACCATACTGCTGGTATGGTGCTGCTGGCATCTCCCTAAGGAGATGATATGCTGAGGTAGAGTCCTCAGACAAGGGCTGCACTTGTGCCTTACACAATAAAACAGAATCTACGAATTGTCCTTTCCTGGCTCCTACCAGGTTCGCTGATTGGCTTGTCTGGAGTCCTCTGGAGGTTGCTGCTGGCTGGAAGTAGATCTTGTTGGGCTGGATCTCAACCTCTCTGTCATCTGCATGACTAGAGCTGCCCAAACTATGCAACCTTCCCATATCAGTTCAAATTCTCTGGATCAAAGATTCCTTTAATGGGATATTGGAGTTAGAGACTCACTGAGCTGCTCTGCTTCTCTCCCTAGCAGTTCTTAACCTCAAATGCCCCAAACCAAACTTTTCCCTCACTTTCTGCATCACACTGACCCCTTAATGGAGGCTGAACAGCACGGGGTTGTCATTGGTCCAGTAACCTGCTTGTCCAGATTACCCCATGACAAATCCTACCTCTGGGCATCAGCAGGAGTTTCCAACCCATTCTGTCCCCGGCCCTGGCTCCCTGCCTGGTGAGAAGTGGCATTGGGGGCTTTGATAGCCATTGCAGTTTTAGTCTCTTCGGTCAGGTTTCATAACTGCTCAGTCCAGAGCTCCAGAAGCTGGCAAGGCCAGGTGGGGGTTATGTAAGCGATCACTTCAAATTTTTACAGGGTATCCTGGTCGTCTCTGCAGACTAAGGGGCTCTGAAAGGAACTGTGTGATTTGCATCTTTCAGCAATCAGTCTGCAAAGAGACAGCTGGTCTATTTCAGTTGCAGACATGCATTCTGAGATCACACATGGTATTCAAAGTAACATTTTATTTACAGTGGAGGCAGTGTAGTCTAGTGGCTAGCTAAGAGATCTCTTCAGGCCTGATTTTACTGATATGATGCTCATTCAACTGACACTAGTGACATTATTCCTAATTTACATTTGTGTGTAACTCATTGTAGAATCAGACCCCTCAGTAGAATCCCAGCTGTGCCCTGACTGTGTAGATTTGAATACATGCATCAATTCATGGTGCCTCAGTTTATTCATTCTTATAAATGGGTATAGCAATTATTTCCCAACCTCAGAGATGTTGTAAGACTTCAGTATTTAGGATCCTGATTTCTGTGTATGCATTAGTATCCTCTCACTTGCCCCTGTGTTCAAACTCTTTTGAAGCTAGAGTCAGGTTTTCTGCTTCACCTGTACGAAGGTAACTTAAAGCACCTTTAAATGTGCTGCTGAGAATTCCTCTTGTGTCATTGTTATCCTAAGACCCACTTT
This sequence comes from Carettochelys insculpta, assembly GCF_033958435.1. NCBI lineage: Eukaryota > Metazoa > Chordata > Testudines > Carettochelyidae > Carettochelys > Carettochelys insculpta. The sequence goes on from NC_134138.1 coordinate 228,985,753, forward strand.
GCCTTGTTGAGGCAGGCTTGGACCAGCAGAGGATGTGGCCAGAGTGTGCTGGGCTCCAGCAATCCTGAGCCAGGGGAATGGCCACAGGGCTATTCCTTCTAACATAAATTAGGACAGCTCTTTGCTGCACCAGCTACTGAGAAGGTGTGAGGAAGGGGATAAACCAGACACCAGATTTTCCCAAGATGAAAAGTTTGTGGAAACCTGACATAACACCATTTCTGCTCCAAGGAGCACAAGCACACATTGGGATCCAGCCCACAAAGTTACAAGAGACAATCAGTGTAAGATCATAATTTTGAGGAGTAAACCTGTCTCAGCAGTTTTTTTAATGGGAAGTGATCATTTTCCATGAAAAAAAAAATTTTTGAAAAATCCTCATTTTTCTATGGTTTTGTGGATTTTTAACCCCTGAGCTCTATCTCCAATCCATGCTGCTAAACCCGTTGAGAAACCAGTGCCAAAAATCAGTCTCCACTGATTCCTGTTGATATCCATTATCCTGGATGTCTTGCACATATATTTAAGAACAGTCTATGTCTGTGTCTACACTACCTCCCTGCTTCAAAGGAAGCATGGTAAGTAGGGTGATGGGAGTTTATTAATGAAGTGCTGCGGTGCCTATGCAGCACTTTATTAAGCAAATTCCTCCCACAGCAACTTTGAAGTACCGGCAGGTGAGCCACGGCTAGACGCGAGCTGGCACTTCGAAGTTTAACACTTCAAAGTTGCTGCTGGGGTGGGGGAGGGGTTTGCTTAATGAAGTGCTGCATAGGCACCGCAGTACTTCATTAATAAACTCCCACACTGGTGACCATGGAATAACTGTTAGCTCAGAAGTTATAACATTTGTCTCAGAATGGGGAGGTCGCTGTTACTTTCCTCTCTGGTTTGAAGCAGGGTGCTGTCTTGCATATTCTGTGGTCTCTGATGCTTTAAATGTAATTGCTGATGGTTTTATTTTGGTTTGCTTTGTTTTTTTTGCCAGCCAGCCCCATTTAGCAGTCAACCACATCCAACCAGTAGAGAAAACAAATTCCAGAGCTGATTACTTCACTAGAAAGACCGTAGCACTGTCCCCATCAGGTGTTTCCTAGTTAAATTGGGGTCTGAGATCTTAAATGTCTCAAGTGGTCTCAGATATCATGTGGAGACAGAGGTGACACTTGGGACCAATCTCTATCTACAGGCTGAACCTCTCTAGTCCAGTACCTCAGGGCCTGACCAGTGCCCACTAGAGAATTTGCCAGACAGCAGGAGGTCAATATTTTCTAGCACATTACCAACACTGCGACTGCTCATTGGGGTCTTAGAAGACATTTGGGTAAATTGCAGCTAAATAACAGCACAGAACCCTGAGAGCCAGAACCAGTGGCTGTAAACAAACTTTATGGGACCATGGGAAACTTGGCCACACCCACAAAAAGTGGTCATCCAGCTAACTAAAATCATGCTGGATGAGAGAGTGCTGGATTAGAGAAGTTCAACCTGTATGTCGTGGCTACCTGAAATTATTCCACAGTGATGCTGAAAGTTGTGAGTCTGGCACAGTTATTTCTGTATTTACTGAAGATTTTTATGTTCACAGATATGTTAATGGTAACATTTGCTGAAAATACTGCAGAATGAGGTGAATTTAACCCAGAAGGTCCCTCCATCTCTTCACAATTTTTCTCTCCTGGGCTACTATAAATCTGTGGCTTTCACATTGGTAAATACCTTCCCTAGCCTCAGACTAAGGACCCTACCCTGCCTTCCCTATGGAAGCAAAACTCTCACAGGATTTAGCCTGTGAAAGAATGGCAGGATGCAGACCCTTAACGCAGGATACCTTTACTAATAATTCGGGTGTTTGAACTTTTATTTGTAACATTTTTAGTATACTAAAAAAAAATTTGCAAATGTTGAATGTTTTTTCTGCCACCTACTATTACACTTCCAAATTTTGCACGTGCATTCTAGAGTAAAATGAAATGAAAGCTCAATAAGGTGAATGTTCTTTCTCAGCTGAAAGACCTTTTACATCTCTTTTTTTGAAAAAAAAAATCCAGATGCTTCTGTCTCTGGGAAATTAAAAACAATCAGCTATCTAAGATAAAGATAATAAAATGTCCTATGTAAAAAAGAGGATTTTTAATATTAATATGTGCCTTTTATGCCACTTCAGCTGTCATTCTATCTTTAATTTCATATAAACTATTTGGAGCTGATTAACTAGTATATAATCTCTGCCAGCCAAACACATGGAAAGCTGGTGGTATATTTTTAATCATCTATATTCAGAGCTGAAAATTAATTTTACTTTAATTTTTTTAAAGATACCCTGAATTTTTTTTAAAGATTCCCTGATTAAAACTTAAGCAGCCAAACATCTTAGGCATTTAACTTCAGTGTTGTGTCCTCCTCCATCAGAACAAAATTGGGCATTTTCCTATGTACAATAGAGGGAAAAAAAGCAATTACTATCAATCAGTGACTAAGCAACAGATTGGAGTATTTAGAAAGACTCATTCATACACAGATTTGCAGCAGTGTTCAGCTTCTCTGATTAGATTCCATAGATTTTAAATTGTAGCTAATTAGGCTGTCATAGGTTCATTAATGGCTCTACTGATTCAGCACTCCCTCACCTGCATGCATATTAAAGCTCATTAGCTCCCTTGTCTAAAATACCACCTGCATTAATTGTTGCTGATGCACTAGGACTCTTCAGAAGCCTCTTCTGACAACCAGTCTACCTACCTGTAATACCCTTTGCCCCCCAAAGCTCTTCAGCAGATCTAGCACATAAAGTTCATGGTATTTCACATGTGGTGATGCTGCAGCTATTCGGAGGGCAGTCATGCCTGTTTTCTGCTTAACAGCAGGAAATAAATAATTAGCAATGACTGCACAGTAATGTTGAGCACAAGACCAGTTTATTTTCTCCTGAGCCTCTACTTTGTGTTATGTAACTATTTAATTTTTGAAGTACAAACAAAATGCTAAGGAAGACACAAATAAACATAAATCATTTGTTAGGTCTAAGAAGAGTAGCTGACTGTAAGTCAGGAATGGCCAACAAAGGAGAAATCTACACCTGTGAGGCGATGGAGCAACATCACAGGGCACACACTTTGGCTGTCTACACTGTGACCTAGGGCCGACAGTTTGATGCAAATAAGCAGTCTTGAAAATGCAAAATAGTGGCTTATTTGCATATTTGCACAGCGAATGTGTGTATTTATGAGGCTAATTAGCATTTTGGCTGCAGAAATCAAGCAACGTAGACCCGGTTCCGCGGGAAAACCCCACCTTTGTTGGCAACCCTTTATGCCTGATTTTTTTTCCAGGAAAAAGGGGCTGCTGACAAAGGGAGTTTCTGTTGACAGAACCAGGTCTACACTGCTTGAGTTATGCTGCAAATACGCAAATTCACCTCATGAATATGCTCATTAGATGTCCAGTTATGCAAATGAGTCTTTATTTTACATTTTCAAGACTGCTTATTTGCATCAAACTGTCAGCACTAGGCCTCAGTGTGGGCACAGCCTTTAAGTGTTTGTTTCCTTAGAATAGCATGCTCAAACTTGGTATTAATGAAAACACGATCAGAAGCTTGTTGCTCTCCTGGCTACATAAGAAAAACATCTAAAATACAGTAAACCCCCAAGATATGTGAGGGTTGCATTCCATGCAAGCCTCCCATACCCTGAAATTCACATAGGTCGGGGGCTCCGGCAGTGAGTTGTGGTGTTGGAGGGCGGGCAGGGAGGGTTAAGCCTGGAGTGTTTTAGGTCAGTGGTGGGTGTGGGGGGTGGAGCTGAGTTGGTTTCGTGGGGGGTGGAGCTGGGTCTGTGGGAGTTGGGCCCAGGGTGGAGGGGGAGTTGGATCCAGGGCCACGGGGCTTTGGGACAGGTTGTATGGTGGTAGCTGGAACCAGGGACTGCAGTGGTAGCTGGAGTCAGGGCTGTGGCAGAGGCTGGAGCTGGGACACGTGGTTGTGGTTGAAGCTGGGGTACACATCAGTGGCTGGGGACACCCCCCGCCCCCGGCAGCATTCAGGGGAAGAGATGGCTGCTGCCAACTCTGTTCCCCTTTGACAGGGGGATCTCCTCCCTCCTGCTCCTCGGCGGCTGTCTGGGGCTGGAGCCTCCAGGGTCCCCCTCCAATTGCGCTAATGTGAGATACTCGCATGTTGAATGTGGGTATCTCCAGGGTTTACTGTATACATCCTAATTTGACCTTTAGATTCTGATTGACAGCAAAGAGAAATATCATGGTACTCAGTGCTAAGCAAGGGCAGGTGTCACCCTGGGCATAATGAATGCTTTGGGCAACTTGCTCACCCAGAAGAAAATGAAGTGATTATGGATGGACAAGTTAGGGTCTTGGGTTGCTTGGCAGGTCCACATTGGTTTTAGGGCAATAGTATGACTTGAGTATCTCGCACCTGGAGACAAGAGGAGAATAAGATAGTACTGCCAACACCAGGTAGCTTTACACCATTTGAATCATGAAGACAAGCTGGTGGAACCAGCAGAACAAGCTCCACAGCGATTTTCATAGGTGCTTTGGAAAGGTGGAGTCTATGCTCCCCACTTTCCACCACCAGAGCCATTGAGAGTTGTCAGCAGGCCTGAGGTGGGGGGAGCTAAGGTAAAGGACAGTGCCTTTGCTCCTACTGCCTCCAGCTGGCCCCTTTGTTTCTGTGGCACTCTAGTGTCTGCTATAAGTGGGCTTCAGGATCCATCCATCTCTGGAGGTCCATACTCTGTCTGAGTCCTGTCACAAGGCTGGAGAGTGGGGGAAAGGGTCTTCTTTTGCTCTTTTCTCCCCAGATGTTTCCTTCTTCCCTCCCTTTCCCACACTCATGCAGGAACAGTATGAAAAAACCATTGCCCTTAATTCTAAAACTTGTCTTCAGGCACTGATCTTGTTCCAAGGCTAATCAGATTTTACTAAATGTTTTGGATGAAATCCTTCTCTTGTGTCTGGCACTGCTGCAGCTTGTGTTCACATTTGATTATGAAAAAGAAGCAGAGTCAGTACAGATGGGGGTAATGACAGAGTCTCAGGTATTTTTTTTCCTTCAGATCCACATTTATAACATGGCCCAAAGTAATGACTGTTGGCACTGACTGACACCTTCGCTGGCTGTCACAGGAGGGTGACCAAGAGCAAGAGCTATGGTATAGTCCCAGAAGAGGCACATTAATGAGGGCTGTGCAGATGCATTGTCAAGGCTCCATTATTTTTTAAGCCATCCTGCAGGTTTCTGCTAGTAGGACATCTTTATGGCCACAGGCTTTGGTAATACTTTTAAAAGTGACCCCTGTGTAGTCTTTCTTTCTTCAAGCACTAGTAAAGGGTCTTTGAGGGTCCCACAAGCATGGACTGCAGAGGCTGTTGAATACTGGTAGTTTCCCTAAAAGAAACTCTGTAATCCACAATCACAGAAGCTTCCAGCACTGCACAGAAACTACTTTACTATATATCTTATAAGCATATAGAAAACCAAATTGTCAACCTGTACTATGTCAGGAAAGCATAGTCTCTGACAAAACATAAATGCTGGGTTATAAAAAGATGGCACTATGTAGGTGGTAATATGAAGTACTTGCCTGTGTAGGCCTGGGGACTATTTAAATATGGTACATTACTGGTTCCAGCTGTTCATTTCACAAGCACACACTCCTGCAGCATTACAGGAGGGAGCCAAATGACCCATCAAGCCAAGGTAAGAGCAAGAGGCTGTATAGGATGTTCCACTTCTCTCCATATGTCAGCCTCCGAATCCACAAAATAACTGTTGGGAGAAGAGAAAAAAGTGGGAGAAGCTAAGGAAGAGCAGATGTACCTCTGTTTGATATTGATCCCCCTATAGTCTTGGCCTAAGCATCTAGGCAGAGTCAGCTCTGCTCAGAATACCATTTACTTTTCCTGCACACACTTTTAGTTCTGCTGGAGGTGTCTGAGGTCAGTCAGTGGCTTCCAGCCAATGGTAACTTGGCATCAAGGAAGCAGTGATGCTACTGCTGGACTAGGTGTGTGTACACATTGTTGGGACCAGTGATTTTGACAGCTCCTTGGTTCACAAAACCTAATGTGGTCCCACCTCTTGTCCCTCCTCCTGTAATCAGCGCCACAGAAAGAAGGGTATGTCACATCAGAAATTCACCTCATCCTGGATCTGATCAAAAGCGCTTTGAAGTCAATGGAAGGACTCCCATTAACTTCCACAGACTTTGGAGCAGGTCTTTAATCCTGCACACTCTTTGAGATATGTGATTTTGCACCTTTGACTGGGAAGGGAACAGAAGAGCCTCAAATTTCATCTTCTTTGAAGAACAACATTCTCACCAGCGTATTTGGAAAGCAAAGTACAGTTTATGGGGTCAGCTATGCACAGCACAAACAAGTTCTAATGCACATCATATTGCTGTATTTACATTAAATTAACTCAGTAGATCCCTGCTTTCCATCCCTTAAAATGTTTTGTCCATATATTTTTGAAATGGCAGTGTTAGCTAGGAAAAAAAAAATCCTCTCCAGTTATTGCTGCAGCATCTTTTATGAGGCTTACACAAAAGGGAGTGCTAGCAGCTTTGGAGACCTTAAAGAAACCTGACCTAAAGAACAGGCCTTTGAAGTCTAAAAACCATCTATAATCCACTTTTACTTAGTCTAACAGAAGAACCATATTTACCATGCTCATGTCATTATAGATTTTATTTTTTTGTTCTGAGTACGAGGTGTATGATAGTCTGGAGATTATCAATTTGTGATACATTTGAAAGTTGGCTTTGATCTCCTCAAAGCTACAATCTCAGCTTTTGAAGGAACAAAGAGATAAGAGAAACTAGAAACCTAATTTACATCTGATACCTCTGGAAAAAAAAAAGAGAAACAGAGAACTAAATAACTAGAAAGCCAAAAGTCCTGCTCTGTTCACTGCAGGGTCTTTGTAAAATTGCTTGTTTTATAGCCAGAGAGACATCCAACAGACTGTAGTGAGATAAAACCCAGTAACTCAATTATAGCCATGGGCAGCCTTATTCTTTATATGGCTCATAAAACTAGGATTTGTTTTTAATGATGAACTAGAACCTGTATCTCTTCTAAGATGTAAGCCAGAAGCTGCACAACAGGGGCATTTATTCAGACTTCAAAAAGAAGTCAAATGAAAACTGGATGTTAATTATAAAAGAAAATATAGAAATAACACTCTGCTAAGAACTATGTTTGAAAAGCGTATTTTGATTTTTCTTTTGAACCTGTTTCATTCTCTTTCTTAGCATGTTGCACATGGCTCCACCAATGAGTCTAGCCTCATTGTGACACAAACACCACAGAGATTTTTTCTTCACCACTTGTTTGCATGAGAGGCTCTGTCTGAACCAGTCTGAAAAGCCAGTGAGGTTGCCTCATGAAAAGATCTCCAGAAACCTCATGCCTTTTGTGACAGCTACTAGAAACTGAATGAGTCAATGAGCACTTTTTTGACCTGGCCTTCTCCAATATAAACACAAAGCAGCATCAGCATAAGCAAAACCAAAATCCCATCCCCCAGCATAGCATAATGCCATAATGCATACACAGTTCTATCTTGGGTAGTAACAGAGAGAAAGCCGTGCTAGTCTATATACTATCAAAACAAAAAAGCAATCCAATAGCACTTTAAAGACTAACAAAATAATTTATTAGGTGATGAGCTTTCGTGGGACAGACCCACATGATCTGAAGAAGTGGGTCTGTCCCACGAAAGCTCATCACCTAATAAATTATTTTGTTAGTCTTTAAAGTGCTACTGGACTGCTGTTTTGTTTTGATAGCTCCGTCTGGGGGAGATGACAACACAAACCAAATGTGTCAGAGGTTAATTTTGTTGCTTATTGCACAATTGTAAGGCATTCACATACTACAGATGGTATAAAAACCTGCATGGAACAGAACCAGCAAATCACCTACTTAATGATATCATTTATTGATCTCACAAAGCAGCTGCTCATCTGTATGGGAAAAGTCTGCTGAATTCTGGGAAGAGTATAGAGGACTGGATGAAACCTTGGAGCTCCTCACTACCTCTCTTATGTCAATGGGAGTTCTACCATTAACATCTATGAAGCCAGGACTGTACCTACTAAAATTAAAGGTGAAAACTGGTGTGGGATAAGAACAAAAGGGAAAAATTGTCAGAGAAAGGGTGTTTATTGTTTAACCTAAGCAAAATACTTATAATTTATAAGACGTACATTTGTAACCACCATGATTGCTTCACTGATATGAGGTATCTCTCTTCATTTATTTGTGTGCACTTTACATTGCGCATTCCCTGGGATAGCGCCATGTCTTCCACCATGACTCGTTCAGCACTTAACACCAACCATGACCTGGCAGTGCTACAGTATTATAAATAGTATCAGAAAAGCATTGCTGTTATTTAATATAAGATAAAATAAAAAAATTATTACAGATACTAAACTAGCATGGATTCCTTGGACAGCCAAATACCCCTGTGGTTGGATTCCATGATAATTGACTATTTCAATGACCTTTGGACTGCTGAATGCAAAGGTCGTCTGATGTGAATAATGGACTCAAGATTCTCATTCGATCTCTCCTGCCCAATCAGGTTTTGTGTTTCTTTCCTTCTTTGTCGGTCTTCTAGCAGGCAGCCTTCTGTCTTCATTATCTCCTCTGTTCTGTTGCATTCCAAGGATATGCTTCCCCTTCGTCCAACACATCATATGGTACCAGCTCTTATAAACGCACTGATATGCCTTAGGCTGCGGCCTCACTAGACATTCATTTCAAAAGTGATTTTGAAATGAGGGGCAATTTCAAAACAAGCAGGAGAGTGACTACACAGAAATTGCTTGTTTCGAAATCAACTTCATAATTAAAAGGTGTTCATTTCAAAGTCATTATTCCACCCCCATGTTGGAAATAATGCCTCCTTTCAACACTGATTTCAAAATAAAATGTATGTAGTTGCTCCCCGGCTGCCATTTCAAAATGAAAAGTCCTCCACAGAGCCAGTCCCTCCCCAGAGCACAGAGACACCCTGACCAGCAGCCAGAGCTCTATGGCTGTCAGCTATGGGTGCCTTAAAGCTTCAGGGACACAGAAGCCCTGTGCAGGAAGCTGAGAGCATTGCTGGCAGACGTAGGAAAACAAGGTGTCAAGACAACACTCTGAAGCACCCCCCAGAAAGCAACACCCCTCCGTAGTCGGACTGATGACTAGCAGCCAAGACCCCCAGGGTCCCCATGGAGCCAAGGGTTCTGGGCGGCAGGGCTCCCAGGTCCCTGGGAAGCCCCCAAAGAGGAGGGGGGCCCTCTGGCTGGAAGCTGAAGTCCGGGACCTGCTGGCTGTCTGGGGGGACGAGGACATCCTGCTCAGGACAGAGAGGCGGAAGAGAAATGCAGAAGCCTTCGCCTGCCTTGCCAGCAACCTCGCTGCAAGGGGTCAACCCCTCAGGACCCCCAGCCAGGTCTGCTCCAAAGTGAAGGAGCTGCGGCAGGGCTATGCCCAAGCAAGGGACTCAGCCTGGCAACCAGGGGTAGCACCGGCCACCTGCCCCTACTTCAGGGAGCTCCACAAGTTGCTGGGACCCAGGGAGGCTGCACCACCCAAAGAGACCCTGGAAACGGCAGAGCCGGAGTGACAGGGCGAGGAGTCCCTGCCACGACCCTCAATGGCTCCCCCACTGCAGGCCTCGAAGTACCTGCTGGCACGAGGGACAGTGAAGGTGGGAGCAATGGACCACTGTACATAGCCAGGACCTTCGAGGGTCCTAGCCGGGCTACCTCCACCCAGGCCTCCCTGAACCACCCGAGGAACCCTCAGGAAGGATCGGGTGTGGGGTGCCCTGGTCATGCTGGGGGGCAGTCCACGAAAGAGCCAACATGGGCCCGGGCACATGGCCATCGGCCAGGGACCCAGGGATGGCCATCATCACTGCCGGGGGCAGGGTTATGCATGCAGGGGGTCCCCATATGGGGCCATGGTTTGCCATGAGGGTCATAAGCTGGGGAGGGTGGGGAGGGCTGGGGCAGCCACTCTAATGGCTCCACATTGATGGACCCCACAGCAGATGGGCCACCCCAGAGCCCCTCACCACAAGCAGGGTGGGATGGTGGTGGGGACAAGGCTGCTGGCCCACGGTACCTGGGCTGGTGACTAACAGGGCACCATCCTCTCCCTTATGTCTTCACAGCCTCAACATCTGCCAGCCACCCCGGGCCCCTGGACATGCCCAGGAGCCCTGCAGCAGCTGAGGAGGGTGAAGGGGCGACGCCTCCCCAGACTGGGCACCATGGTGGGAGGAGCCACTGCCGCAGCCAGGCAGATGATCTGGTGGCAGCCCACACAGCTGCATGGCAGGAGCAGAACCACTTGCTGCAGGAATGGCTCTCCATGGAGCGGGTGGCCTGGGACTGGGTGGCTGGGTATCTTGACATCCTGACCCAGGCCATCGCCAACCACCTGGCCCAGCTACCCACCCCATGGATGGCTTTTCCCTCAGCCCCGCTCTGCTCCAGCCCCGCCTCCTCCCCGGTTCCCTCCCCTGTCATGGCCCTCCACTCTGCCCCAGCCTCCCCTTCTTCCCCGTCCCCCCTCTTCCCTATCCCTCCACTTGTCCCCACCCCCCTCTTCCCCAGCCCCCCCGCACCCCTTCCACCACCCCCGCCATTGCAGCTCTGCTCCCAGCTGTCATGTCCCTGGCCAAACGGCAGGAGCTGCCACGCTGGTTGTGGCCAGGCAAGCCCTGCCTGTCTGTGGCTCCCCCTCCTTCTCCCCATGAGTCTGAGCCCCTAGATACCCCATTCTGGCCCTACCTTCCCACTCCCTTCCCAGCCCTGCCATGGTCCCTGGACCCAAGGTAGTAGCGTCTCCAGGGGCCATTGTGGCTCCCAACCAGCCACTCCTACCGAGGATTGAGGCCCCCACCTCCCCATGTAAATAGTTCACCTCCACCACCCATGTAAATAGTTCACCCCTGTCCCCTCCCCATGTAAATAGTTACGTGTTCTTTTTTTTCCCAGACATAACAGTTGAATTTATTTAATGGTGATATGTGTCTTGCCTCGGGCGGGGATGGCGTGGGCAGTGCATGCGAACAGGGGTGTTGGTGGGGCGGTTGTGGGAACGGGTAGGTTGCATGGAGTGGGCCAGGCCAGGTCATGGGGGCCCCCGGGCAAAGGCCTCCCAGAGGGCCTCCCACAAGCGCACCCTGTCCTGGTGCACCTGGCGACATGGGACTGCACCTGGTGGCTCATAGGCTGCGTCTACACGTGCACGCTACTTCGAAGTAGCGGCACCAACTTCGAAATAGCGCCCGTCATGGCTACACGTGTTGGGTGCTATTTCGAAGTTGAAATCGACGTTAGGCAGTGAGACGTCGAAGTCGCTAACCCTATGAGGGGATGGGAATAGCGCCCTACTTCGAAGTTGAACGTCGAAGTAGGGCACGTGTAGACAATCCGCGTCCCGCAACATCGAAATAGCGGGGTCCACCATCGTGGCCATCACCTGAGGGGTTGAGAGACGCTCTCTCTCCAGCCCCGCGGGGCTCTATGGTCACCGTGTGCAGCAGCCCTTAGCCCAGGGCTTCTGGCTGCTGCTGCTGCAGCTGGGGATCCATGCTGCATGCACAGGGTCTGCAACCAGTTGTCGGCTCTGTGGATCTTGTGTTGTTTAGTGCAAGTGTGTCTGGGAGGGGCCCTTTAAGGGAGCGGCTTGCTGTTGAGTCCGCCCTGTGACCCTGTCTGCAGCTGTTCCTGGCACCCTTATTTCGATGTGTGCTACTTTGACGTGTAGACGTTCCCTCGCTGTGCCTATTTCGATGTGGTGCTGCCCAACGTCGAAGTTGAACGTCGACGTTGCCAGCCCTGGAGGACGTGTAGACGTTATTCATCAAAATAGACTATTTCGATGTCGCTACATCAAAAAAAGCTATTTCGATGTAGCGTGCACGTGTAGACGTAGCCATAGTGTGGCACAGCCTCGGCCACCCAATGCTCCACAAAGAGCTCCTGCTTGTTCTCCATGAGGTTGTGGAGAGCACAGCAGGTGCCCACAACTGCAGGCACACTGGGCCGGCCTACCTCCAGGCGCATCAGGAGGCACCTGAAATGTGCCTTCAGATGGCCGAATGCCTGCTCAACGGTGTTCTTGGCATTTTTGAGGTGGGTGTTGTAGAGGTCCTGGCTCTCATTGGTGTGTTAGCCTGGCATGGAGAGAATAAGCAGCACCAGTGATGATGCACAGGGGTATGGTCACGTCCCCCACCAGCAGCTCCCATGGGGGAATGTAGGTGCCCTCTGCCACCCTGCAGCCAAGCCACGAGTTCTGCAGGACACAGGCATCGTGGACCCTGCCTGGCCAGCCCACATAAATGTCTATGAAACATCCTTGGGCATTCACGAGGGCCTGGAGGATGACAGAGTGGTAGTTCTTTCGGTTGATGTTCCATCCCTGGCTGTGTGGTGGGGTCCAGATGGCAATGTGGGTGCAGTCCAATGTGTCAATGCAGTTGGGGAATCCTAGCTATTGGAAACCGGCCATGGCAGCGTCCATGACTCCAAGGCGGATCAGGTGGCACAGGGGGATCCTGTTGATGGCAGCGACAACCTGTAGGGGGTAGAGGGCACAGGCGCTCGTGAGTGTGTGGTACCATATGGGGGACCCCCTGCCTTCCCAGGACCTCTCCTCCCTGGGACCCCACTCCCTGGGAGCCCACCATGGGTGTATGGCCCTGGGTGCTTTATCTCAAGGAGGATGACCCTGACAGTGGCCTTCCCCACCCCAAATTGGTGGCCAACCAAGCGGTTGCTGTCTGGGGTGGCCAGCTTCCACATGGTGATGGCTACTGGTTTCTCCAGGGGGGAGCGTGGGCCACATGTGGCTGTCCTGCTGGTGAAGTGCTGGTGTCAGCCAATGGCACAGCTCCATGAACATGGCCTGAATCATCCAGAAGTTGTGGAGCCACTGGTCTTCATCCCACTCCCAGAGGACAATGTTGTTCCACCATTCCCTACAGGTGGGGTACCACCAGAGATGGAGCCAGGGCTGGAACAGGGGGTGTTCCAGATGCACTGTGGGGGGAGCCTGCAGGAGGCTGGCCATGTGTCAGCAAGCACGTAGCCTTCTATGGCATACTGTCAGCATGGCCATCAGGCTGGCCATGATGTCCAGGGTGTCCCTGTCAGTGAAGTGCTGTGGGTCCATGGCAGGCAATGGTTGTGGTGGCTAACCAAGTCTCTGCCAAGTGCTGTGCTAGAGGTCGCATGCTGCAAGCAGCCAGGGTCCTCAGCATGTACACGGGGGGGTGTATTTAGACAGGGCCCCTTAATAGGGTGTCTGGCCCGTGCTCCAGGAAGGGCTTGTCGGCCATTCGACCCTGCCCTTACCATTTCCTGCCCAGTTATTTCAAAATGAAGCTGTGGCTGTGTAGCTGATCCACTTCGAAAGAACGGGGCATCTCTTTGACGTTGCGGATTGCAACGTCAATCCGCGTTTTGTATGTAGTCACTTCCTTTCAAAGCGTCTCACTTCGAAGTGACTGATAGGGATTACCCCTTTTGACATCACTTCCTAGTGTGGCTACAGCCTAACTGTTGCAGGACCTATAAACTGCCATCTGAGGCTTGAGACAGCTGAAGTCAGTTGGAAGTACTTTGTCTCAATGGAGAAATTGTTTTATTTGTTTGGTCTTTCATTTTTGTATAAGTATTCTCCGGATTTAAAAATACGCAGTCTGAAAAATCCTTTTTCTAGCTGCATCTCCTGTTCGGAAGGGGAATACAAATACACCTGACCGCAAAAGCAAATGAGGCACAGATTTAAATATCTTGCACCTCATTTACATATTGTAGAATGAGCTGGCTTCTGGAAAAGCCATTTCCGGAAGCCAAAGCAGCCATGAGGCTGGGGTTCCTTCAAAAGGAAACCCCATTTTCAAAAGCTCTTTTCTTCCTAATATTTTTTTCAGGAAAAAGGGTGATTTTGAAAGCAGGATTTCCTTTTGAAGGAACCCTCTCCACATAGCTTCTTTGGTTTTCAGAAATGGCTCTTCCAGAAGCCAGATCAAGTGGGAATATGCAAATGAGGCATGAGATATTTAAATGCACATCTCCTTTGCATTTCTGATCGGTCGCATTTGCATGCCCTTCTGAAAGGGAGGAGCCATGTAGATACAGGTCATGTATGGCCATATGTTGCTTTAAATTCACAAAATATGAAAATTATTATAAAGAATTAAAGTTCATGAGCTTGATTCTTCACTCACTGCATAGTAAATCCAGAGTAAGTCCAGAAAGGTCAGTTAGCTTCTTACCTAATAATGCCATTTCGCCTAGGCATGTACAGAAATATAAACTGAGTGTAAAATGATTCCATTCTATTAACATTAGTTATTAGTAACCCCTTTTCACTGGTGTAAATGACTACCACATACAGAATGGAAGAAGAAAGTTGTGTGGCTTGAAAGCATGTCTCTCCATCCAACAGAAAATGGCCCAATAAAAGCTGCTACCTCATCCATTTTCTCTCTATAAGGTTTAAGACAGAGGACAAGAAAGCAAAATGTACTTTCACCAATGAAGCTGAGAATAGTGACTATGGGCTGGTTTCTTGGATCTATGTTGATGTGTAGCAACTGAGGAGCTGGGCTGTGAATTCCGGGGGAACAGAATGAAGCAGTTATGAAATGCAAATAATGGCACATCATTTTATCTAGATTAAATACTGAAGGGTTTGATCCTTTGTGACTAATTGCCTTGCTTTTGGTGGAAAGACCTGCAATGAGTCTTAAGTGTAGTTTGATTTCAGCCTCTTTTGGGGACAGGATTATTCCTAATGGATTATACAGTATCCCTTGTGTCAATTTGTCTTAAACAAAACCAGTTCCCCCTTAAAAAAATATTAAGGATCATTTCCATTCAAAGCAATTAAACCTTTCCATTGCGCCTATATTCCATTTCTGCTGGTTGATTTCAGTCAAGCATTAAGTATGCAGACAAGAAATAATGAAAAGTTTATCTCTGAACACACAAGGGGAAAGAGAAGCTGAGGAAAATCTCCTCTTAAGAAATAAAGACCTGCCATGGCGTGGGTTTAACATTTTCTCTTAAACCCACCAATTAGAGGCATCTCTGTGAATTTCCCTACATCTGTGGGTTTAATACAACATACAACCCTTCCAGCATAATTTTGTTTAGGTAAATATTGAATATTTTCCTGCATACTTTGCATTTGTAAGAAAATAACTCCTGGTAATCATTGACAGACAAAAGCTGTGAGTTACGAGCTCTTTCCTGAATAGAATAAACACAGAGTTGGTCCCTTTGGTGACTGAAGTACTTGGTTCTGATTAGTTAATTCATCCCTTCTGATTTTTTTTATTCTTATGTGTTGTTTGCTGCTGCACTTCTTTCCTCTAGCTCCATTGCACCAAAAGCTGAACTAGTCCAGCAGGCAGCCTTTTAGTTTGAACAGCCACCGAAACGGGAAGGGTGCAGTGCAGCAGAAAGTTAGGTGAGCTTTATTCACACCCCCTGTACTAAAACAGATTATCCACCACAAGGACTACAATGTGTGGACCAGGCCTTCCAGAATCAAAATGCACTCACCTCTTCCAGGAAATGAGCATTCTCTTCCAGGGTATCTCCCAATACCCCCTTTTTTGAGTGATGGCTGATAAAAAATACACCACAGAAACCTGTACTGCTGGGTGGGGACCATGCACTGGTGAGTAAGGGATCGAAAAAGACACAAAAAATCAGACTTCCCACTCATCCCTTCCAACAGGATTAGATCTATTTAAAGTTTTGCTCTGAGTGCAAAGACCTACTTGGGAACTACCAACAGCATTAGCCTTCCCAAAATAAGTTAGAGGAAAGAAGCAGTTCTGGCCATTTGACCTGAGTGAATACTGTGTGTGTGCCTGATAATCTTAGGGCCAAGTTCTTCCTTCAATCATACATATCCACCTCCTTTGAAATCTGTGGACTTGCGTGGGTAGTCCATGAAAACATTATTTTAGCCTTTAGAGATGATTTTAAGTAGACTTCTGCATTCCCTGAACAATCCTACTACACACCTCTTCAAAACCGCATCTGCTATGATACCCACACAAGATCAACCAACCAGTAATGGGCAACCCAAGAAGCAGTTGGAGTTAACTGCTTTAAATATATTATTTACAAAATAAAGATACATGAGTAATCTGGGCTCATGCATCATTGTTATCCTCATCTTCCCCATCCATCATCTGCTGCCTCCTATTTTTGTTACTATCACTTGTCTTGTCTCAAATTATAGATCATAAACTCTTTGGCTGTGGTTACACTGCAGCACTAAGTTGACAGAAGTCACTGTTGGAAGAGATTTCCCAACAAAACTTCTGTCGACAGAGTGCAGCCACACACAAAAGCCAATCAGGAGAGTGCTCTGCTCTGTCCACAGAGCAGCCAGACTGTCTGGCTGCTCTCTCAACAAAACAGGCAACTGAAAGTACAGCGGACAGGGCTGCGCATTGTTGTGGATCCCCCGTCTGTTGAGAGATCCTAGGGTGTGTCGACATGAGCCCCTTCCTTTCAGAAGGAGCATGTTAATGAGAGAGTTTGGAAGATGCTAATGAGGCACTGCCATGAATATGCAGCACCTCATTAGCATAATGGTGGCTGTGGCAATTCAAAAGTGCTGCTTTCGATTGGTGCACCACCCATGTAGCTGGGGTCTTTCGAAATGACCCCCCAGTCTTCAAAAGCCCCTTCTGCCCATTTGTTTTGGGAAGAAGGGGCTTTTGAAGTCCTGGGAGTCATTGCAAAAGGTCCCCAGCTACACGGGGGGCACGCCATTTGAAAGCTGCACTTTTGAATAGCTGTGGCCGCTATTATGCTAACAAGACACTGCATGTTCATGGGAGTGCCTGATTAGCATCTTCCAAACTCCCTCATTCGTATGCCCCTTCCAAAAGGTGGGAGCTCATGTAAACACACCCTTACACAGATGTTTTGTTGACAGGAATCTGCTGACAGCAAGCATTATGACTCAAAATTTTGAGGCAGAACGCTGCCAGTGAAGGTTCTGGGTTTGGTGTATAAACACTCCATGAATTTTGCCAATGAAATCTCTCTGTAACCATAGCCTCTGAGTCAAGAATCTTGTCCTCTGTGGTGTTTATGCAAAAACTAATGAAACATGGTCTCTGACTGGACACCACTGAATGGGTGCATCTACACTAGCCGGCTACTTTGAAGTAGCTGGCACAACATTGAAATAATACGTGTTGCGTCTACACGCACTGTGCGCTATTTCGACATTGAAATCGACGTTAGGCAGCAAGACGTTGAAATCGCTATTCCTATCCAAAGATGGGAATAGCGCCCTACTTCGACGTTCAACGTCACAGTAGGGTGTGTGTAGATGATCCGTGTCCCGCTACGTCGAAATAGTGGTGTCCTCCATGGCAGCCATCAGCTGAGGGGTTGAGAGATGCTCTGTCCAGCCCCTGCGGGGCTCTATGGTCACCGCGTGCAGCAGCCTTTAGCCCAGGGCTTCTGGCTGCTGCTGCTGCAGCTGGAGGTCCATGCTGTGTGCACAGCTTCTGCAACCGGTCGTCAGCTCTGTGGATCTTGCGCTGTGCATGCTGAGTGTGTCTGGGAGGGGCTCTTAAAGGGAGCGGCTTGGGGCTTTGCTGGCCCCTTATTTTGACAGGGAGCACTTGTGTATGTGGACGCTCCGCATTTTCTTCCGGATCGGCTCCTTTCGACATTCTCCATTGCTGCTTCGACGTTGAACATCGATGGCACCAGCCCTGGAGGACGTGTAGACGATACGCATTGAATTAGCATATTTCAATGTTCTTACGTTGAAATAGGCTACTTCGATGTAATGTGCTAGTGTAGATGTAACCAATATAAATAAAAATAAGTACATATGGGCTGCGTCTACACGTACACGCTACTTCGAAGTAGCGGCACCAACTTCGAAATAGCGCCCGTCGCGTCTACATGCGTCGGGCGCTATTTCGAAGTTAACTTCGACGTTAGGCGGCGAGACGTCGAAGTCGCTAACCTCATGAGGAGATAGGAATAGCGCCCTACTTCGACGTTCAACGTCGAAGTAGGGACCGTGTAGACGATCCGCGTCCCGCAACGTCGAAATTGCTGGGTCCTCCATGGCGGCCATCAGCTGGGGGGTTGAGAGATGCTCTCTCTCCAGCCCCTGCGAGGCTCTATGGTCACCATGGGCAGCAGCCCTTAGCCCAGGGCTTCTGGCTGCTTCTGCGGCAGCTGGGGATCTATACTGCAGGCACAGGGTCTGCAACCAGTTGTCAGCTCTGTGGATCTTGTGTTGTTTAGTGCAACTGTGTCTGGGAGGGGCCCTTTAAGGGAGCGGCTTGCTGTTGAGTCCGCCCTGTGACCCTGTCTGCAGCTGTGCCTGGCATCCCTATTTCGATGTGTGCTACTTTGACGTGTAGACGTTCCCTCGCTGCGCCTATTTCGATGTTGGGCTGAGCAACGTCGAAGTTGAACATCGACGTTGCCGGCCCTGGAGGAAGTGTAGACGTTATTCATCGAAATAGCCTATTTCAATGTTGGCTGCACGTGTAGACGTAGCCATGAACAGTAGCAACATAGTTTCATCATAGACCTGGAAGAACCATTGCTTGTGATAAGATGGTAATTCATTCTTCAGTGATCATCAAATGTGCGTTGTTTTTTGTGATACCACCACCTGTCCTCTAGGGACTGCACTGAGACAATTAATTCCCTTAATGTAAACTACTAAAACATCCGTGAATGTCAATAACTGCCAGACACTACCAACTTGATCTGAATTTAAACTAGTGACCTAAGGCAAACTCTATACATGGATCATCACTAATGCTGTAAACCATCCTATTACTTTATTCAAACCTCTGAAAATTAGGTTCATAACAAAATGCTGCTGTAATCAACTGCATTGCAGAAAATGCAGGAAAAAAACCTCAGTTAGAAATAAATGATGATTTATCAAGGTGTCAGGTGTCATGCAGTGATGGATGAACTGCAACAGATTTAGAGCTTCAGCTCATCCTAAAGTTTGCATCATTATCAAAAAGCTTATCTTAACACTTTTGGTTTTAGAAATGGGCTGAAAATCCCAGACTGTCAGACTGGTACTTCAACCCCTCTCTTTTAGTCATTCTGTTCCTCAGTCTCTTGATGCAATCCCCTATGCCAACAGCACTGTACCCTTATTCGTCCATCAAATTGCTGGGTCCGTGACTCTGTCCTCTGCTACCTCTCACCCTCAACCTCCCAGGAGAGTCAGAAGGATGGAAATTAGCTTTTATCTCCTATACATTTTAGAGAGTTTGTCTCTCTGTCTGTTCAAGAACTCCTAAACAGTGAGAGCTAGGACCACCCAATTTGATATACAGCTTCCTTTTATCAGAACTTAAAGCAGTGTAGGGGTTTGGTTGTGCCATAAAAACAGGACGTGCAAGGAATGTAATTTCTCTCATAAAGCCAAAGAAGAAAAGAGACAGAATCAGCAAATCAAGTACAGTCCTCAAAAGTGACATAATGGAGTGAATGTTGAAAGAGCTGGAACCAAGATGAGCCAGAAATGTAAAATAAACCTAGAATAGGATTGTCCTGTGGCACCTTATAGACTAACAAATATTTTGGAGCATAAGCTTTCATGGGCAAAGACCTGCTTCATCAGTCTTTGCCCACAAAAGCTTATGCTCCAAAATATCTGTTAGTCTGTAAGGTGCCACAGGACTTCTTGTTGTTCTTCAAGATAGTGACTAACACAGCTACCTCTCTGATACTAGAATAGGACTGGTCTTAATAAACCTTGCAGAAAACAGATAACACAGCAACATTTGGAATAGTGCTGTTTCTGGCACTGCTAAATCAATGCTTACTGTTTGAAAACTGGAAGAAAATGTTATTGGAAACCAAATTAACTACAGGTTGAACCTTTCCAGTTCAGCATTCTCGGGACTTGACTGGTGCTGAATGAGAGTATTTGCTGGACCACGGAAGGTCAATATTGTCTAGCTGCATTACTAACACTTCCACTGCTTACTGGGCTCATAGAAGACATTTAGGAGTAAATTACAGCTAAATAACAGCACTGAACACTGAGAACCAGGACTGGTGACTGTGAATGAAATTTATGGGACGATGGCAAACTTGGCCAAAACTATAATAAATGGATATCTGACTAACTAAAACCTTGCTGGACCATGGATGTTGCTGGATGAGAGAGTGCCAGACGAGAGACATTCAATCTATATAGTCTTAAGATAAAGAAAACAATACATTTGATGGAATTCCCATTTTAAAAAGATTACTAAACAAATTAAATAGACAAATTTTAACAATCCCTTTTCTAAAGAAATCCAAACTAATAATTAGCTTCATAAAAAGAACACCATAGTTTTGAAAAACACAATTATTTAAATAAAGCACATACATTTTCCTTTTATTTTGTAAAAACACCCACCCCACCTTAACTGAGCTAAGTCCCTGAGCAAGGCTGAGTAAATCTGCTAGTTATATTTATATGCCGTAATTCTTCAGTTAGCCCAGTGGTCACAGAATCTCAGTATACATGGAAAACTGATAGATAAGCTATATTTTATGCAATATTCCATTGTTCCTCCTTTGAATTCTAATAAGAAATAAGTAGAATTTTTAGTGCTGCTGAAAGTTATTTTACGGATGCCACAGGGGACTTTATACAAAACCGCTTCACCACAGGTAGTGGCAATCCTGCCAATCCTGTATCTGAGCCTCACAGTGGACCACCCAAAAGTCAAGAGATTAAGTTCTGTCTTTATAGGCCTACCTAAGGAATCTACCCAAAAAGGCTGCAGCCTGTGATGCAGTATTTTTGTGGTAGACATTTTTCAACATCCCTCATTCCTTATGAGCCAAATTTCTCTTACAAAGGACACTGGAGAGCAATCAGATGATAATGTCTTGGTAACTACCAAACAGGATGGATTTATATAAGCGACCTAAGGCAAAAGGCTTCGAGTTCAAACGTCAATCACGTGAGATAAACCACCCTTCCCTCAGCATGCTACTCTATTTAATCATCATCTTACACTGGCTATGGTTACACTACAGTAATTTGTCAACAGAAGTCACCGTCAGAAGAGATTTCCTGACAAAACTGTTGTTGAGAGAGTGCAGCCCTACACAAAAGCCAATCGGGAGAGTGCTCCACTCTGTCAACAGAGCAGCCAGACTGCCCGGCTGCTCTCTTGGTGAAACAGGCACCTGGAAGCACAGCAGACAGGGCTCCCCATTGTTCTGGATGCCATGTCTGTTGAGAGAAGGCCCTGCAGAGAATCCACACAGAATTTTGTCGACAGAATTTGTTGACAGCAGCATTATGCCTCACGGCTGAGAGGAGAACATTGCTGGCAAAAGTGCTGAGTTTTTGTGTGTGGATGTTCCACCAATTTAGTTGACAAAACCGGGGTGTTTCCCCTCACATAAGCAAAGATTGCTGAGGGTATGACACATGATCAGCAGTATAAAAGAACAGCACAAAATGGATGAAATCAGAAAGGCTAATGCACAAAATGAACTACACCCGACAAGGGATTAAAAAGGAAATAAGAGTTCTTTGAATGCATTCGGCATATGAGAAAGAAAGGGGAAAGGGCTGGTACTCAGCATGGTGGGGAAAGAGAACTAATATGTGATGACATTAATAACGCTGTGCGTTTTAATGCTTATTTTTCTCCAGTCATCACTGAAAACGTTAATGATGACCAGATACTCAACACAATTAATATTAATAATCATGGGGAAAGGATGGTAAGGCAATGTACGGAAAATGTAAGTTAAAAATATTTAGCTATGTTAGATGTATCCGAGTCAGCGGGGCCTGATGAAAATCACCCATGGATACATAAGAAACTAGTTGAAGCAATTTCAGAGCCATTAGTAATTACCTTTGAGAATCTCTGGAAAATGGGAGATGTCCCAGAAGATTGTAGAAGCACCTATCTTTACAGGGGGAAACAAAGAGGACTGGGGGAATTATAGACCAGTTGCTGCATGGAAGAAAGTGCAGAAATTTGTGGAAAAAGTAAATGAATGGGCAGCATTGTGAAATAGAAAGGTGAGGACTTCAATGGGGTTACATGCTCAGAGCAAGTGGTCCAAAGACAACGGTAGCAGCTGTATTTTGTATAGATCATAACATGGTGATGTGGTGTCAGGGAGACAGGATAGAAGGAGGTTGCAGTAATGAAACAAGAGGTACTAAACAAATATTTTGTGGATTGGTGTGGATGGAAGGGTCAGATTTTAGTGGTGTGGCAGAGAAAAATGTAGAAAAAGGGTAACATGAAAGTGAAAAAAAGTTAACACTCCATTCCTGTTGTGCTTTTCTGTGTAAAAGCATTTTTATTAATAACATGAAATTGACAGTCATTTAGTCCATGATTTGATATGATCACAGATGTCTAAGATTATGATTTTAGAAAATCGTACTGTGCATGTGGTAACATGTCTCCTAAAGCAAGCTAGGATGTCTAATTAAACATTAAGTACTTTGCAGGAATTCACCAGTGTTGTTCACCAATGTGGAGAGGATAACGTGGAGGATTCTTGCAAATCATATATGCTACGTCCACACTAGAACGATCTGTCGACAGAAGTTAGTGCTGGAAAATATCTTCCAACAAAACTTCTGTCTACAGATCATGGCCACACACAATAGTGAATAGCTCTGTCAATCTGCTTTGCGAGCAGAGAGCAGCTGGACAGCATGGTCACTGACTCAACAGAATGGCCACCCAGAAGCATAGCAGACAGGGCTTCCCACTGACTGGAAGCCCTGTCTGTTGGCAGAGCCCTCCCCGCAGCAACCAAGCTGCAGGCCCAGCACGTGAAACCATGTGCCCAGCAGTATGTCCCACTGAGACCCAGCAGGCAGCCCCTGGCACAGGCTCCAGCCCACTGCCAGGCCCACGGGAGGTCGTACTAGCCACAGGGCCTTAGGAGTAGGGCAGCTCACACACACTTGCCACAGCTGGGAGTGGGCCAGTGACATGGGCAATGGCCTGACCCGACACAGACCACTGAGGAGTGCACCCGTGGCTCTCAAATCCCTAACCAAACTTTTACAACTACAACCTTACAATAGGAGTAATGTGAGCAAACAGCCTAACTCGTTTCAAGACGGAGCTTGATAAATTTCCAAATGAGATTCTATGACAGGTTATCAGTGATAGCAGAGGACTGAACGCAATGAACCTCCTTGCCAGTCCCACCTCCTGTATTTCTATATGATAAAATCAACAGATTCCAGCAGTCGCCCTGGGAGCAGTCACCTCCAGCAGTCACTACCCTGGGAGCAACATAGATCAATCACACTTTTAATAAATGTTGTAGGCCACCAACAAAATCACAACTGTTATCCCCTTCTAGATACTGCTACAGGTCCTCTCCTCCATTCCTGTAGGGCAGGATAAGCAGCACATGCTGATATTTATATCACAGACAGAAAGAAATGTTCCAAAGAATGGCGACTTTTTGTGAAAGAGAGGGCATAAACCAGAAAAAGGAAACTGGAAATAATCTAGCGTGCCTGAGTAGGTGCATTCCGCTTGATCGATATCTGCCATTGTCAGACACGTTACGGCTATTTGCAACTGCACATTGTCACGTGCTATCTAAATGAATCGGAAACAGAACCGAAGCAAAATATGCAAGGCAAACGATGTCTCACCACCATATCTCTTAATTGCTCTTTTTTCTTCTATTCTTTAAATTGAATACATTTAGAGACAAATCAGTACACTCTGGTTTTAAGCTTTATTATTTAAGCTGTTTGAAATTGCATCTGCACCTCACAGGCCTATTTGCTCTTTATCAAAGCGCATGCTGAAGTGTATTCAAATCAATACCAACATACAGCAAAACTCATTGGAAGGATCTAGTAAATAGCCAATACCATATCATAAAAAACACACTTACTTTAATCTGTCCTGATATTCCTCTGTAGCATGTGTGGAAAAACATGAACAATGATTATGATGATGACAATAATACACTATTTATAAGATGTAGCATAATCCTTCTCTTAAACCCGATAGGTTATTTAAAAGAGTGAGGTTGCTACTAAGAGATCCAGTATTCTCTTCTCATCTGGTGATACTTTGCAAACATACAGTAGGGAGGTATAGGCTTGTAACAAAATGCCATCCCCCCACCACACACACACACACACTCCACAACAACAACAACAACAACAACAAAAGAAACTAAATAGAAATTGAATCTCTGGATTGCTATCAGTGGAGCAAACAGAAGAAAGAATAATTGTATCAGAACCTGCAAGAAAAAAAAAGGTGGTAGTAACCTTTTCAGTTTAGAGGACTAAGCCAAAACTGTCATCCTGACCCTAATTCCTTGCTGTTGTGATTGCTGGGGTTTTTTTTTCTGTTGTATGTGGAGACAAGAGATAATGTGACAAAATATTAGCTAACAAAATAATGTTCTTTGTATTTCCTCTAATGAATGAGAAGGGGCTCCTTTTTCTGTGGATCTAAAATACTTTGCGATGTGTTCTAGACCAGTGCTATGTGGAGCCATTTCTTTAAAGAGGAATTTTTAATTCCTTTCTTATTCTGCATAGGATCCACTTTAGCAAAACTTTCTGCCTTAGATTAATTACCCTGATCTAATTCATTTAGTGGAGGACAGCTGTGGTACGTGGGTTGCCCACTGATGTATTGTGTTAAATGATGCCCATCTGTCATTGCAGCATATCAGCATGGATTCAGTGTCATCCACTTCATTGGTTCTGCTGAGATGTGAAGTACAGCTACAATGTTTACTACTGTTGTTAATTTAATATCTACACCTTTAATAACCTGACTGCTGTCATTCTCTGAACAATGATACATGATGGTCAGTGAAGAGCCAGATAGAAGGCATTAACTTGACAGCACAGCAGACCATTTGGTACAGTTAATTAGAGCACTTCTGGGCAAATTTGCTGTTCTGGGTCTTGCAGGGTATTCTCACCATGAAATCTGATATTGAAAAACAAAGGTAAAAGAATCACTGTTAACACTTATTCTGAAATGTCTGATCGTTAACCCATTTTTTGACACAAAACTTAATTATTTTAATGCTCATTATATCTTTTCACAACCTGTCACAGTCTCCTGGTTTTGCTACAACATTCCTCTTGCCCCCAGTTCCCCTCCAATGTTTCAGTATGTTTGTTTTGTTCCCTTGGAAACAGAACACTGCAAATATAGTGCACAAAATCTAAATATTGTAGTTGAAAATGTTGTGATTACATGTATGTTTCCCAGGATCTCATCGTTTGTGGGGCTCTGAGAGTGCATGCTATACCAAGTTATTTCCCCTGCTTTTTTTCAAAAAAATATTTAACAGCTGTGAACATTCATGGATGAAAAGATTGTTATCTATAGGCACATTTTAATATTGATTACAGATTTGGAGACGATGAAATAATTTTTCACCTTCTTAGGAAATGCTACAACTCCAGGTATGTGTGATGTCAGATAGTCTAAGAGACAGTCAGATTTGTACAGGGAAGAATGCAGCATATTGGCTACGTCTACACGTGCACGCTACATCGAAATAGCCTATTTCGATGAATAACGTCTACAAGTCCTCCAGGGCTGGCAACGTAGACGTTCAACTTCGACGTTGGGCAGCACCACATCGAAATAGGCGCTGCAAGGGAACGTCTACACGCCAAAGTAGCACACATCGAAATAAGGGTGCCAGGAACAGCAGCAGACAGGGTCACAGGGCGGACTCAACAGCAAGCCGCTCCCTTAAAGGGCCCCTCCCAGACACACTTGCACTAAACAACACAAGATCCACAGAGCCGACAACTGGTTGCAGACCCTGTGCATGCAGCATGGATCCCCAGCTGCAGCAGCAGCAGCCAGAAGCCCTGGGCTAAGGGCTGCTGCACACAGTGACCATAGAGCCCCACAGGGGCTGGAGAGAGAACGTCTCTCAACCCCTCAGCTGATGGCCGCCATGGCGGACCCCGCTATTTCGATGTTGCGGGACGCGGATCGTCTACATGTGCCCTACTTCGACGTTCAACTTCGAAGTAGGGCGCTATTCCCATCCCTCATGGGGTTAACGACTTCGACGTCTCACTGCCTAATGTCGATTTCAGCTTCGAAATAGTGCCCAACACGTGTAGCTGTGACGGGCGCTATTTCGAAGTTGGCGCCGCTACTTCGAAGTAGTGTGCACATGTAGACGCGGCCATTGTTTGTATAGGAAGAAGCATATTGGACCAATTGTTCTATTTGGCGTGAAGGATAAAAAAGGCTTAGGTGACAGAAAGCTTGGAATGCAGTGCTGGTCAAAGGCAATACTGATGTTTATGTGCCATGTGGGACTGGATCTGCCTTAAACGTATGACTGCCTGATTGTGTGTAGCACAGGAAGTGTGAAAGAGACAGCAGAAACTGTGTGGCTGATACAGAAAGGGACACTGTTTTCATTAATATGTGCAGTGGTTATATATCTACATAAGTGTAGACCTGCCTTAAGTAATTCTTAATTTTCTTTCCCTGCCCTACCACATTTATTGCAACAAAAAAGGCATTTAATGCTTTTAGTCATTGTTGCACTTTCTGTTATTATTGTCCCTCTTCACTGAATAATAAGCCTACCTTTTTCCCTTGTCATCCTTTTGAGGAGCATAACTTTCATTGACTTTAAGCAGGTGGGTCAGTGGGTCTCAGGACACAGGTTTCTGTTTTTAATTCTGCCACTAACCTGCTGTGTATCTCAGTGTCTGTATCTGTAAAATGGGAATAGGAATAATAGCCTATAAACTAATCCTAGGCTTTTTGAAGATCCCACCCTACATGACTGGTTGGAAAAATAAACATCAAAATTTTGGCCATAGTTCCCATTAAAGTTAATACATCCAGATCATCTATGTGACATTAAATACACTTTGACTGCAAGGTCCGTCTGGTATTTCACCTCTGAATTGCCAAAGTTCTGATGAAATGGTAGAACTATAAACTATGCCTCATGTTCCATGAAAATACAGATGGCGGAATGGGTGGTAGCAATAAAGGGATTAAATGTGGTTATGCACACAAATTAAGGGGGAAATAGATTTCTGTCTTGTTTTACCAAGAAAGATCATTGTGCTCCTCTTGTATGTAATTTGAATGACATTCTAAGGTACACAGGAATTGCAAAATTCTTGACTCAGAATACTACTGCTATTCTTTTCATTGAAACAATGAGAAAATATAAAATGAAAGAAGTAGGTGTGATTGGCGACTTCAGTAAATTTGGACATTTTGCCAGTTCCTCAAAGCTTAAAGGTCTACAACAAAATGATAAGGAGAACTGAAAGTAAAAAAGGAAACTTTTCTTCAGAGAGTACATCCTATGTCCAGGGCTGAATCTCTCCCACATAATCAGCAGAGTTTGCAATAACCACACAATGAGCTTGAAAAGGCAGTGAAATTGTATAAGTATCTTAAATATAAATTTTAGGTAACCATTCATCTCAACCTCCCTTTCTACTTCCATGCATGGATACTAATACAAATGTAAACCTCAGTCCTGCAGTTAGTGCAGGTAGACTCCGTTGACTTCAGTATGATCCAACACACATAGGCTGAGTCTACACAAGTCAGATCTTCTGGAAGAGGATCTTCTGAAAGCTCTCTTCAGTAAGATCATCTTCTGGAAGAGAATGTTTACACACAAAGCAGTGTCCAAAAGAGTTTCTAGGTCTTCCAGAAGATTGTGTCCACACATGCGTGGACACTCTTTCAGAAGAACAGGGCAGGAAATGCCTCAGATGGGTCGCAAGGTCTGAAAGCCCTTCTGGAGCATCAGCTACGTAGCCTGTTAAAGGGCCCCCACAACAGCCTGTCCCTGCACTAGCTGCTGAGGCCTGTTGTGATGCTCCCAGCATAGCTCACCATCTCTCTGCTCCTGCAACAGCCAATGTCCTGGCCATGGACCCCAAAGTCCTTCATCAGCATAGGTTCACGCTGACAAGGGTGCTGGGTAGCCTCCTAGCCACCCTCCTCAGCCTGCTGTATGAACACAGGATGAGCTCTGATGGCCCCGACCCACTCTGCCCCTGCCAGGCCCCCAACAGCCCATCCCCAAGTCTGTACCCATGCCGCCAGCAGTGACTGGTGGGACCGGGTGGTCATGGCACAGAGGGACAACGAATTGTGACAGTTCACACAGAAGAGTGAGTTCTGTGAGATATGTGCCTGGCTGCCCCCCTCCTGCTTTGCCACCAGGACATGGGGATGCAGCCAGCCCTCCTAGTGGAAAAGTGCCTAGCCATCACCATCTGGAAGTTGGCCACCCTGGATAGCTACTGCTGTATGGAAAAGCAATTCTGGGTGGGCAAGTCTACCGTCAGGGCTACCATACTTGAGGTAAGCCACATGCTGGGCCCCAGCCTGCCTCAGGGAGCAGGGAGTGGGTTGTCAGGCAATAAGGACCTCAGGAACCCAGAGAGGATCCAAACAGAGGGGCCAGAGGCCCACCACAAGGAACCCCAATGCCACACCCATACACAGCCTGCTCCCAGAGCTGCACCTGCAGAGGGAGGAGCATAGGGAGGGATGGAGGGAAGGAGTGGAGGGCTGCAGATGGATCCAGGATACCCTTGGGCATATGCACGAGTGTGCAAGCTCTCTGTCCCCTGCAGGTCACGAGCGCTATTGGCAATATACTTGTGTGGTGGCTCATGCACCTCGGGGACCTTGATGCAGCTGTGGTGGGTGTAGCAGAGCTGGGGTTTCCCCAGTGCTTCAAGGCAGTGGATGGCACCCATAACCCCATCAGGGCCCCAAAACTGACGCATCTGCTAATATTAGTAGTAGTAGTAGCATCCTTCAGTCCACATAGACTACGGATCGCGCCCTTCATAGTTCCGTTTGGCATCCTCATTTGCAGCGTTGTCTGTGACTGTGAAGACCCACACGAGATTGACAATCCTGGCTGCATCTGTTGCATATGTAATGGGTGTCTGGCAGGTCCTTGTTGTGCTTGCTGTGGGCTCGCTTCTCCTTTGCTAGCTGTCTGATCCTCAACTCACCCTTCTGAAGGCCCTTGTATAGTTCCTGCCTCCTTCTCCTGCGATCGTCTGCCAGCTCCTCCCAGCTGTCTGGTTTGATGTCTACTTCCCTGAGGTCACTCTTGCAAACATTTTTGTAGCACAGCTGGGGGCATCCAGGAGGTCTTTTGCCAGAGGCTAGCTCGCCATACAGGATGTCTTTTGGGATCCTTCCATCATTCATCCTGTGGACGTGGACAAGCCAGCGGAGCCGACGCTGCCTGAGGAGGGTATGCATAGGTGGGATTCCAGTTTGCTCAAGGACGGCAGTGTTGGACACTCTGTCCTTCCATGATATTCCAAGGATACGCCTGAGGCAGCACAAGTGGAAGACATTCAGCCTCTTTTCCTGGCAGGCGTACAGGGTCCAAGTCTCACTGCTGTAAAGGAGGGTGCTGAGGATGCAGGCTCTGTAGACTTACATTTTAGTGTGAGTGTACAGCTTGTTGTTATTCCACACTCTCTCGCTGAGTCTGGACAGAGTTGTGGCTGCTTTACCGATCCTCCTATTTAGCTCAGTCTCCAAGGACAGGGTGTCCGTGATGGTGGACCCAAGGTAAACGAACTCGTGGACGACCTCTAACGTATAGTTGTCAATGCTGATTGATGGAGAAACAGCAACGTCCTGAGCAAGTACATTTGTCTTCTTTAGGCTGATGGAGAGCCCAAAGTCCTTGCATGCTTTGGAGAACTGATACAGCAGCTTCTGAAGCTGGTCTTCTGTGTGCGACACGACAGCAGCATCATCTGCGAACAGCGTATCTCTGATGAGGACTTCCCGCACCTTAGATTTAGCTTTCAGCCTTGCAAGATTAAACAGTTTCCTGTCAGATCTTGTGTGCAGCAAGATGCCCTCTGTTGAAGATCCAAAGGCGTGTTTAAGGAGGAGTGCAAAGAAGATCCTGAACAGTGTCGGAGCAAGAACGCATACTTGTTTGACGCCGCTCTTGATGCTGAAAGCATCCGATAATGTGCCATCATATTGCACGGTTCCTCTCATGTTTTCGTGGAAAGACTGGATCATATTGAGTAACCGTGGTGGACATCCTATCTTGTGGAGCAGTTTGAACATTCCATCCCTGCTGACCAAGTCGAAGGCCTTGGTTTGGTCAATGAAGGCAATATAGAGTGGCTTCCTCTGCTCCCTGCATTTCTCCTGCAGCTGCCTCAGAGAGAAGACCATGTCGACGGTAGATCTCTCTGCGCGGAATCCTCACTGTGATTCAGGATACACCCTCCCAGCAATCTTCTGGAGTCTGCCGAGAATGACATGAGCGAACAGTTTACCAGTGATGTTTAGGAGGGAGATGCCACAGTAATTGTTGCAGTCGCTTCTGTCTCCTTTGTTCTTATACAAGGTTATGATGTTAGCGTCACACATGTCCTGTGGAACCTCTCCCTCTCTCCAGCACAGGCACAGTAGCTCATGTAGGGGTTCCAGGAGAGTGTCTGTGGCACACTTGATTACCTCTGGTGGTGTACCATCCTGACCCGGGGCCTTTCCTACTGCAATGTTGTCGATGGCTTTCTTCAGTTCATCCAAAGTTGGTTCCTGGTCCAGTTCATCCATTACTGGTAGGAGTTCGATGGCATCGAGGGCTGAGTCAACCACAATGTTCTTGTGTGAGTACAGCTCGGAGTAGTGCTTGACCCAGTGTTCCATCTGTTTGGCTTTGTCAGTGATGACATCACCAGATTTGGATTTCAGAGGTACCATCTTGTTCTGTGTAGGTCCTAATGCCTTCTTGATGCTCTCATATGTTCCCCTGAGGTTACCAAAGTCAGCACTGGTCTGGATGCTGCTGCATAGCTCGATCCAGTGGTTGTTGGCACAGCGTCTGGCTATCTGCTGTACTGTTTTTCTGGCTTCTCTGAGCGCTTGCAGGGTATTCTGGCTTGGCGAAGGTTTGTACTCCAGGAGCGCAGCGCGCTTTTTTTTGATGGCTGGAATCATCTCATCAGAGTTAGCTTCGAACCAGTCATTTGTCTTTCTAGCTCTTCTTCCAAACACCGACAAGGCCGTGTTGTACATTGTAACCCTCAAATGCTGCCATCTGGATGTCACATCGGCACACCCAGGGTTGCTGCGCAGATTATCATCGAGGGTCGCTCTGAAGTTTTCAGCTCTCTCTGAGTTAGCCATCTTTCTGGCATCAATGCAGGGCCTTCCAGTTGGTTTAGAGCAGTGCAGCTTCTTGGGAATCACCTTGAGTTTGGAGCAAACTAAAGAGTGATCTATATTGCAGTCAGAAGGACATTTTTGAGGTTAGCACGTCTAGCAATGACCACGTCTAGTTGATGCCAGTGTTTTGAGCGTGGGTGTCTCCATGACACTCTGTGCTGTGGCTTGGTTTGGAAAAATGTGTTTGTGGTGCGCAGATTTTGGTACGTGCAAAGTTCGAGAAGACGCTGACCATTTTCATTCATTTTTCCCACACCAAAGTGGCCTAAGCAGGAAGGTCACGAGTCACGATCAGCTCCAACTCTCACATTGAAGTCACCCAGAATGCACAGCTGTTCGCGAGCAGGTATTTGCGCTATGGCAGCACTAAGCACGTCATAAAACTTGTCTTTTACTTCCGGTGCGGATTACAGAGCTGGGGCAAAAGCGCTGATCAGGTGGACAGGACCAGCGTGAGTTTGAAGTATGACCTGAAGGAGTCTTTCTAATCCACCCATGACTAACTCCACCATTTGTAGAAGGGTGTTTCTGATGGTGAAGCCAACACCATGCTCCCTGCGTTCTTCTCAGGCTTTACCCTGCCAGAAAAAGGTGTAATCCTTTTCCTTTAGAGATCCTGGATCTGTGAGATGTGTCTCTTGCAGAGCAGCAATGTCAACTTGGAGCCTTTTCAGTTCCTCATTGATGACAGCGGTCTTTAGGGTGTCACAGGTGTTCTGAAGATCTTCAGTCAGACCTGTCAGCATGGTCCACACATTCTAGCAAGCAAGCTTAAAGCTTTGATGGTTTCCTTTTCTTGTTGATTTTCTTATTGGTTTGCCTGGTGCTCAGCTTTCTGGTCACTTGTCAGGTTTGGGAACCTTAAGCCTCACGCACCCAGTGAGGCAGGTGAACTGTGGCGGGACAGTACCCTATTGGCTGGGGGCTGCCCAGCTTGAGGCAGGTGATGACTGTCCAGTGAGATGTGACAATCTCTCCCACTGTCAGAGGCAACCCCGGCACTCGTTCTCTACGCCAGTGGAGCAAGAGCTTATAACCGGTATCTGTTACCTCCCGTGTTGGTTCACTGCTGTTAGCAATGCTGGAGTACCTCTCCAGGCGCGAGCTTGGGCGATTATTGGGACCCTGGGCTGCCCAGATGCCAGTGTTCCCCTCTCGGCTTTCCTGATGTAGTCGAAAGGAGAGGATAACCTCTACGTCTGGTACCAGCTCAGCTGCAGGAGTTGCTGGGTCAATGCCAGAAGTTGGCACAGAACCGCCTTAGGACTCCCCTCTGGATTTTCTGTCAGGGTTTACTCCCTTTCCCTTGCTCCTTTCCAGGATAACCCAGAAGGCAGTGGGGCACGGAGAACTTGGGTACGGTCCCACTACCTCTTGCACCTCCCTGGCACCACACGTCCCCAAAGCTCCCCGGGACGACTCTCCTCCCCACCCCTCTGCCTCTCATCGGCTACCATCACTCCCCAAATCCTGCCTCCCTGTCCCCTTTTCCCCCATCCACTCCCATGTCTCCCAACTGCACCACACTGCCCCCTATCAGTTCCTGTTGCCCCCAGGCCCCCCTTCCCCTGGCCTCTCTGCACCTGGCTACACGCTGCTGCAGCCCCACGTCCTCGAGGAAGGCGCCGATCTCGCAGCCCAGCCACACCCTGGGTCCCAGCCAAAGATACCAACTCTTCATCTGGCTACAGCTGTCCCTGGAACCCCACAGATCTGGTGCAGCGCATGCATGCAGGGAGCACAGGACTGGGCCTGGAAGCCATGCAATCTGGGCCAGCATGCCGCAAGCAGCCTCCGTGACTGCTGCCATTCTCACAGCCATACCAGATGCCCCCAAAACACTTGCCCACCACTGACATCCCCCCCCAGCTCCTCATGCTGCAGTGGGTCCCTCAGCTCCAGCCAGCAGGTGAGGAAGATGCTGCCTCTTACACCTGAAGTAGTAACTAGCTCCCTCTAAGCTCCCCCTCTAAACTCCCCTCTCAAGACTCCCTCCTGTTAGCAACCACCCTGGTCGATGCACCTGGTTGCATGCTCCCTGGTCGCTTGCCAGCAGGGCTTTAGAACTCTGGCCTACCTGAGAGAGCCCCTCCCTCTGACTACCGCTCAGCCAATCGGCACGCAGCCTGAGCACATGGCCTTTCAAACAAACAGGCAGCTCAGCACTCCAAACACCACACAAACAGACAAACCCAGACCCAGAACCCCCAAACCCAGGCACCCACACACTCCAGAGAGCCACTTACCCAAAGGTGCTGTAGTTTGCCCCCTCCTTCCCCAGGAGAGCCCCTCTCAAAACTCCCTCCTGTTAGCAACCACCCTGTTCTCATGCACCTGGTCGCATGCTCCCTGGTTGTGAAATGTGAAATACTGGCACAAATTAATTCAACATATATAATAATTTTAAGAGTGAGATTTAGAGGAAATGCACTAAAAAAATACACTAATAATGTTTGCCCAGGCAAGTATATCAGTATCCTGTGCCACATACATAATACCTAGAATTCTGTGCCTTCTCTGTCAGGGGCACAGCACAGAACACGCACCCCGGGGCAAAAGGGTTGCTTAGGAGGCTTTAAGCCACCTTTGCATCTTCCTGATCCCAGACACTAAGGGGCTCCTCATATAACTTCGGCAGCCCTGGGAGTCTGCCTAACTTATGACAACCTTCCTGTGACTATCTTGGGGCCACAGCACTTTCAGGTCGAAAGGACCCCACCTACTTTGAAGTCCCCTTATTCCTATGAGCAGATGGGACAATTTCAAAGTGCCGTGGTCACCTGCATGCTATGTATGTATTTCAGCGCTTCATTAGTAAACGTCGAAATGGCCATTTGCATGGCCATTTCAAAGTCTGGGGCTAGTGTAGACATGGCCCTTGTGTTAGTATAAGTTTTTGCTCACAAATATACTCCAAGATAAGAATTGTTGTGTATTTCCTAATGAGCCCTAGTCAAATTGACAGCACTACAAAAAGACTTCATGCCCAAGAAGAAAAAGATAAAGTTAATAGGGATAATAATGTTTTGAAGTTTTCAAGAGAAAAAAGTACTAGATACTAAAAAGCAAAAAACAAAGAAAAATCATTTCTGAGGGCTGGATGCTTCAGAGCAATTATGAAATGATCCATTCCCAATCATCCAGTCCCAGCTATCAGCAGTCAGAGGTTTAGGGACATCATAATAGAGAATTGCATTCCTCACCATTTTTGCTAGTATTTTTGCTAGTGCTAATACATCATCTGAGAGGAGTACCACTCAGTTGTACTCGAGGTGGTAGTGGATGTTGGGGACCAGTTCACCAATGTCTATGTTAGCTGACCCAGCCAGGCACATGATGCTCGCATCTTTAGGAACTCCTCCCTGTGCCACCAGATGGAGGTGGGTACATGCATCGCCCAATAGGAACTTGTCATCGGCGACATCGCCATCCCACTGTGCCTGGTAGCCAACCCAGCATACCCTTGCAGCTGAGGCTGCTGCACCTCTACATGGGGCACCTGACCCCACCCCAGGAGCTCTTCAATGCCCAGCTGGGATACACTCAGAACACGGTGGAGTGCCTTTGGGTGCCTAAAGGTGAGGTTCAGATGACTCCCGCATCGATGTTGGGGTGGAGAACTTCCCGCAGATCATGGCCACCTGCTGTGCTCTCCACAACCTCATTGAGGTAAATGCGGAGACAGAGCACCAGGATGGCCTGGCCCCGCCACTGCAGGGGAATGAGCAACCCTCTGCGGCTCCCAGCTAGCAGCTCCACCAGGATGGGATCCACAGCTGGGTGGCTGTCCAGGAGGTCTTCACCAGTGGGGACCTTTGAGCTGGGCCCACAGCACAACCCCCCGACCTCCCAGTGAACAGGGACACAGGGGTGCCAACAAAAACTGTGTATAGGTAAATAATGAACTATATATAACGTACTCTATCAACAATAAAACTAGGTTTGATATAAAACAAGGGAGTGGGGTCAACTATTTACAAGAGAGCATCTGGGCAGTGGGGGCATGACAGCCTTGGTGGGGAAAGGGATGGGAGGGGAGAGGGCCCCTACATGAGGCATGGGCTGGAGGCCATGAGCCCTGGTGCCCATGGCTGCCTCTCCCACCCTGGATGCATGGTCCCCATTGGGACCCTGATGGGGCTGGGAGCAAAAGGAGGTAGTGGTGGGCAGCCTGTGGCATGTCCTTGGTGGGAGGGAGGGGGAAGGTTCCTGGGACAGGGGGACCACTATGGGGCCCACCATGGCCAGAAGCCAGGCCCCAGGTCTCGCAGGGCCATCATGGGAAGCCCCAAGTGCAGGAGGACAGCTAGGGCCTCAGGGTCTGGGGTGGCTCGGGTCTCGGGGCAGCGGAGGGGGTGGGGGGGCAACTGGGGGTCAGTGGGGTGATGGGTGGAGGGTGAAAGAGGGGCAATGGGGGCAGTGGGAGGAGGGGCAGGAGGAGGTGGTGGGGGCACAAGGGAGAGAGCCACAAGGTTCCTGCACACCTGGCAGAGCATCCAGACCACCTCCCCCCATATGTTTCAGGGCCACTAAAGGTCCTCCACCTCCAATACCAGGCACTTCTCTGCTATGTCATGTTGGTGGTGGAGGGCAGCCACATACGCAGTTGCCTCCTCCACCAGCATTTGGTGATGGATCCTCCACACCTGACAGGCTGCAGCCACTCATGAGGGTAGTGGCCCTCCCTGGGGGACTTCCCGGTCCTCCAGCCTGGACACTGTTGGAGGGCCCTAGGGTCCTCCGGCGCCTCTCCCATCACCGGATGGAGCTGCTGTAAGATAACTGGGGGAGTCCCCTGGCCCTGCTGGGCACCTCCCCCAGGCTGAACCCGGGATGCCCTTGTAATACAGGCCATGGTCCTGGCACAGTGTCCTGGGCAGCCTCTCACCTTGGGAATACAGCCACCTGTGAAGGGCCCTACTTGGGAACAGGGCACCAGGTAAGAGGGGTGCAGTCGGGCACAGAGGGATCCCTGCCCATGCAATGGGTAGGCTAGGAGTTGCTGTGCACCCTGAGTTCCCCACTGCGTGGACCTTTGTGTGCAGGGATGCCTGAGGGGTGTGTATGCAGGGTGCCCTACAGCTTGCCTGCGGTCCCAGGGAGCAATCTGGTGTGGGGTAACGGGGGAGCATGGTAGGGGCCTCCATGTGCTTCCACTGGGGGATGCACCATGCTACACACTTACCTGGGGTGACCTTGTATAGGTCTGGTGATGCCCAGCTGGCGGTCACCTGGCTGCTCGGCTCTGAGGCCATGGCTATGACCAGAGACCCCTCAGGGAAGGAGTTGTCAGAGGGTCCCTGGGGCTGGCTGGTAGGCTCACCCACCTCCCTGGTCTCTTTGGAGGACTCCCCATCCCCCCCTGCCCCGGTGCAGCTGGGGTGTCCACGGCTGCCCCGTCCATGAGGTGGCAAGGTGGGGAGGTGTCATCCCCTGCCAGGCTGTCCCACAGCTCCCTATAGTAGGGACACCTGGCAGGGCCAGTCCTGGAGCGGTGGCTGCTGTCCCTGGCCTGCACATATCCCTGGCGTAGTGCCTTCATCTTGCACCAGACACAGTCTGTGGTCTGGGCAGGATGGCCATGGGCAGAAAGAGCTGCGGCCAGGTGGGTGCATTTCACCTGTACCCCAATGTGTCCCTTAGGATGTCTTCCTTGGGCCAGAGTGCAAGGAGGACTCACAGGTCTGGCTCCATCCAGGCTGGGTCCCTTCTTTTTCTGTGGCCCCTCCCCTTCCGGACTGCCATCACCTGCGTATCCAGGGCTGCCCTGTAGGTACAGGGGGGCTGGCTGCTGGCCATTCAGCTACTGGCCATCGATTCTTGGGTGGCAGCAGGCTGGGTGCTGCAGCCCAGTATGTGCTTCCAGCCTCTGCAGCCCCTGCTTCCTGCTCCAGGGTCTCTAGGTCCTTTTAGCTTTAACTGCTGCTGAAACCAGACACCATAGACAAAGAAGGGGGCTCTTCTGAAAGAGCCCATGGAGCATCTACACACACAAAGCATTGTTTTCAAAGTAAATTGAAAGAATCCAGTGCTTCTTTCGAAATCACTCTTCCTTTCCCATTTCAGGAAAAGCACCCCCTTTCAACACATTTTCTTTCGAAAGAAACTTTTGAAAGTGGGTGCTCTTCCTGAAATGGGAAAGGAAGAGTGATTTCGAAAGAAGCACTGGATTCTTTCAGTTTACTTTGAAAACAATGCTTTGTGTGTGTGTAGATGCTCCGTGGGCTCTTTCAAAGAGCCCCCTTCTTTCGAAAAATATTTCAAAAGAGCTTGCTAGTGTAGACACAGCCACAATGTTCTATCTAGGTACATTCCTTTGCATGATCAAGGTCTTGGTTTGCTGTATTCTTTTGTCTTTCAATACATTCCAGACAACCACCCTCATTCAAAAATCCCCAACCATGCCCTAAACACTTAGCATTCATACAACACTAATTCAAAGAAGTCAAGTACTCTCAAATCTGGATATTTTGAGTCAGTTTGAAATCTCAACCTTACCTTTTCCTCTTTATGCTTGGATCTTAAAAATGCTATTTTTTAATCATTCCACATTATATGCAAATTAATTCACAGAGATCCTGCCCCATGGGAGACAGTATAGTATCTCCTTTTATTCAAAACTTCTTCCAGCCTCATAGACCTACAGACTTTAAAGTCAGATTGGACTATCATGATCTTTTTCTCTGACCCTCTGCACAGTGCAGAACACATAAACTTGCCCACCCAGCCCTGTAATAAACTCATCACCTCTGGCTAAGTTACTAAAGTCCAGCGCTACAAATAGACAAACGTTCTTACTGGAATAGTAGGGGGAGGGCATACCAGTTCAGAGGGGGTGGCCTGTGAACACCCCACATGCACTCCACATGATTCTGTCCTGTCCCCCTCCCCTCCTTATCCTACATTACCTGATGGGGGAGAGGAGCTGGGAGCAGTTTGGCAGCCAGGCACTGCTAATGTTCTTCCCTTTCCTTGCAGCCCTCTCCCAGCACAGAAAGGATCAGAAGTATCAGTCCTTCCTGGTGCCCTTCTGCAGAGCTACTGTGCTTGTGTACAGAGCTAGGGGCAAGGGGTGAGAGTTCTGCTGCTTTCCCCAGAGGGAGGTGCAGTGGGGAAAGGAGCAGTATGCCAGCAGCTACTCCAGATGCCATAGTGCCCCAAGCCCCCCCCACCCCCAAAATTCAGCCCTGTGCACAGAGATGTGGCAGCCAGTGTAGTGGATGCGGGTGGCTGGCAGGCAGTCTTTTGGGTACCCCATACTGCCTGTAATATTACGAGGATTCTCGGCACAGCTGAGAGAACCAATCCCGGGCAAACTGCCTAAAACCGGCCCACTTTCAGCCCAGGCTGTGATTTCCTTCTCACTAAGGCAAATCAAACCAGCCACAAAACACCTCTGCCACCTCTGCTGGCCAGTCAGAAGCTATATAAGCAAACCCACAGATTCTCCAGCTGCTCTTAATGCCCAAACCAGCAACTGTCCTTACTCATGTAAGGGGCTATGAAAGTCTATTACACCAAATCCACACAGATTCTTCCAGGCCCCAAAGAGACTGGCCACATCCCCAGGTCAATATATACTTAGATCTTACCCGAAACAGCACGCTGGGCCAATCCTTTAGAATCTAAAATCTAAAGGTTTATTAACAAAGAAAGAAAGAACAGGGTGAGAGAGAAAAAATGTTAAAGTGGTACATTACGGACATTAATTAATGCTATAGATGCCGGATACAGTTGAAGGTATATGGTGCTTTCTTAAGCGTCTCTGAAAATACATCCTTTTAAGGGATGGACCATCAGTTACATAGGCTTACTTCATGAGGACTGAAGAACAAAGATGGTTGATGCCAGAGCAGTGTTTATAGCCTGCTTTGCGGAGGGAAAAATTCCCTTTTTCTTCCATAAGCACTGGAGAGTCACCTGCTCAGGTTGTCTGTCGTGGCATCTTACCTTGGTTGCTGGGTTAGCCAGCATATCCCAATCCATTTCCAAAAAATGTGGAATCGACATCTGAGTATCCGGTCTCTGTTCCTTTGTTCACCCCATGTCACCTGACTGGGGAGGTGATCACACCTCCTATTGTGAATCTCAACACTAAAAGATTTCTAATGCAGATATAAAACCAATATCTATAACTTTACATACAAACCTGGAACAGATATACAAGTAGCATGAACAGACTTAGGGCATTACCAGCTTTCATTAGACAGCTCACTTGGCCCACCTGATGCAAGATTTGGTTCAAACCAAGTAGAGTGAGCACAGAAATAGCTTTCATAATTAATTTAAATATCCAGTAATGCCAAATTGGCTAAAAATAATTTGCTGGTACAGCATACAGCAACATACTGGCCCACCTGACCCTTGCCGAAGTCCTCAAATCATGAATTAAATGTGTCATGTTACAAAGAATCTAGCATGTACTCCAGCTTAAACCTTCAAGAGGCTCATGCCCCAGGCTGCAGACAAAGTGGGAAAAAAATAAAAGCTCTGGCAATCAAACAAGGGAGAAAGTCCTGGTGGAACCAGAGAAATGCAGAGGGGTGAAAATAAAATAATATTTAATCATGAGTTTAATAGAAATAATAATTGATGTGATCATGACTAGGGCTATATTACAGCGATCCTCATTAGCATGCCAGCAGCCGTGGCACTTTGAAATTGCTGCGGGTCGCCGCCGCGTGGCCCGTCCAGACAGGGGTCCTTTTCGAAAGGACCACAGCAACTTCAAAATTCCCCTTATTCCTAACAACAGATTGGAATAAGGGGATTTCAAAGTTGCCGGGGTCCTTTCAAAAAGGAGCCCCATCTGGATGAGCCGCACAGCAGCAAGCCGCGGCAATTTCGAAGTGCCACGGCTGCTGGCATGCTAATGAAGCACTGAATATGTATTTCAGAGCTCCATTAGCAAACTTCAAAATGGCCATTTGCATGGCCATTTTGAAGTTTTGGGCTAGTGTAGACAGGGCCAGGGGCTCCAGAACTTCCACACGAGGAGGGAGACATACCTGGAGCTCTGCAGCTGGCTGGGCCCCGCCCTCCAACTTCAGGACACCCACATGCAGTCTGCCCTCCCACTCAAGAAGCAGGTTGCCATCACAGTGTGAAAGCTGGCCACCCCAGGCTGCGACTGCTCCATGGTACAGCAATTCAGAGAGGGCAAGTCATCCATTGGGGCTGTCCTCATGGACAGCAGACCCAGCACAGGGAGTGGGGAGCTGATTCCTGGACAAGGGGGACACTCAGGGACTGGGATCAGGGGTGCAAGGGGTCAGGTTGGGGGGTGGAGAGTCCTAACTCTGGGGGACCGTGCTGCCCTACCTCCCCACAGGCCTGCTGTTGGAGGGGCAACCTTGTGGGGGCCAGGCTCAGAGGGCTTGAGGAGGCAAGAAGGGGCCTGGAGAGGACAGGGGAGCTTGCCAGGACCAGGAGAACCCTTTCATGCACTCATGAGTGTGTTCGCTCTCCCTCTCGCTCAGGTCATGAGGGCAGTCAACACCATCCTGCTCCAGAGAGTCATCCACATTGGGGATCTAGACCTGGTCACTGCCGGATTTACTGTCATTGACTTCCCCCACTTTTTGGCACCATGTATAGGACCCATAGAACCATCCATGACCTGGACCAGAGTGTGGCCCACTATATCAACCAGAAGGGCTACCACTTGGTGGTACTGCAGACCCTGGTGAACCACAGAGGATGGTTCAAGGACATCTACGTGGGCTAGTCAAGCAGAGCCCACCATGCATGGGTCTTCAGCAACTCCATCCTCTGCTGGAGGTTGGAGGTGGGGACCTACATCCCCCATTGGGAGCTTGCAGTCAGGGACATCACCATGCCATTGTACATGGTGGGGGACATGGCCTACCGACTGCAGCTCTAGCTTATGCGGCCATACACAGATCACACAGACCCCACCCAGCACCTATTCAACAGCTGCCTCAACCAGGCACACAATCCCATGGAGTGCGCCTTTGGCTGCCTGAAGGCTTGGTTCAGGTGTCTTCTCACCCACCTGGACATTTGGATGTATAGTGTCCCCCAGGTTGTGGGGATGTGCTGTGCCCTCCACAACATAGTGGAGGGAAAGGAGGAAGCTGTAGTCAGGTGTCTACTGGAACGGTGTTCGGACATCCAATCTGCTCCATTTGATGTCAATCACCTTGGCCATGTGCTTATGCTGTCTTTGGACAGCAGTGTACACTTTGCAGTTAGTCAACACTGCAGACATCAGAGGGCCCCCAAGAACCACAAATCAAGCAAGGTACAAAGGAATGGGATCCATATTTATTGTCAATAGCACAGAGGCTCCAACACCCCCATGAGACTCCACTATGACTCAACAGTTTACATTGGTACATGCGTATGCTGTGACAATGGATGCAACTTAGTTGATGACAAGGGGGCTCTGTCATATCCTAGGTCACTCGCCACAGCCCCTGTTACACACACGTTTATACACAGGTATAAATAAGTTATGTGGACATTACATATCCAGGTACAACCTCTAATTGTAATAAGTCAACCCCCTAATCTTGCCTATTAACATGAGCAATCAAAACAACACTATCGATCATGCTTCTTATAACATCCTGTTCCTGAACTTGGGTCAGAATGTACCTGGTACAAAGCTGTTATCTATGGGGAGGATATGGGGAGTGGATGGTACTGAGCAGAATGTGTTCATGTGTATCACTGAGTGTCTGATGCTCGTGCTTTTAGGTGTTTTTATGTGCTTTTAGGCCCTGTTTCTTATTAGCACTGTCTCTTGCTGCATTCCTATGAGCACAATCTATTTAACTCACAGTTTTTGCTTTAACCCTCCATTATTCAGGTTTTAGGCTTTTAGCTTTGCTGTATGTTAACAAAGCATTGGCTGCTGTTTGGCATTAGTCCTTTAGCCTTACACCAAGTCTGAACCCTTAAAAGTGGCTGGATGCAGGGAGCATAGAGCTCCGCTTGTGATAGCCAGGGTGTCTCCCAGCTCCAGCTTACTGATTCCACGGAGCACCGCTTTTTTGACCCACCCCCCACCCCCCCGTGCCTCTACACACATTTTTTTTTTTTCCCAAAGTATCTTTCCGAAAATGGAGATCTTCCTCATCTGAAAGCAGAAGAGTGCCGTCGGAAAGAAGTTCTATGTTTTTGTGATTTAATATCCATATAACTCATTTTGTGTGTAGGTTCTCCACAGGTTATTTCAAAAGAGCCACGGCTTCTTTGGACAAATCTCTCTAGTGTAGACATAGCCCATATGTTTCAGATTCCAGTGCCAGCTCCAGGTGGTATCAAACACTTTTCCCTTTTATTTCAAAAGATTTTGTCGCTATCTTGGTCATATCTATTAACATAAAATATACAATTTACTGGGTTGGCTTGGATCACCTTGAAAAAAACAAACATAATTAAATCTATACCAGCAAGAAAAAAAGTTCAGCAAGAAAGAATTGCTTTGTTTTTTTAAAAATTCTTATACATTAATAATAACATCACTGTGCTATATGTGTAAGCATATTGATTTTGTCCATCTCATATGGGCAGAGCAAAAAATCCCACTTCAAAGTACAAATGATGAAAGTTCAGATTGACAAGAAGGAAGAATGACAAGAGAAAAATGATGTTGCGTATTGATTTCTTTCATTCTCTTCATCTTGATAGCAATGGGGATAAAAATCCCTTAAATATAGCTTTAAAAACAGTATCCTGGCTAAATTTTGCTCCTTGATTTGTACAGGAAGTCAGTGACAGCCATCTTGGATGTATATCTATATACCAGGGCTCAGCAACCCCCTCCCCCCCACACACATACACACCACCATGTATGCCAAGAGTAGCTTGTGAACTTATTTTCATCAGCACACAAGGCAGGAGCTCAGCCCTGCCCTTCCTCCCCTATGCATCCAGGAGCTTTTTTAAAGCCAGCCCGCCTGTGGATTGACAAAAGACCAGCTCATGATATCAACCACCACCTAAATGGTAAAGCTCTGCATCTTAATTTATTTATTAATGAAGCTGTTGCAACTAGGACTATTAGTGACTTTAAAAAGTATCACCAGTACTCACTCAGAAAGGCTGCTGACCCCTGCTATATACACTACCTCACTATGAAGGGGCACAGCCTCTGTGAGCATAATTTAACATAAGTCCATTATTGACATCAAGGAAACAGTTCTGTTTTATGCTTACTTAAAACCAGGTTTAAATAGTGTAATTTAATTTGTAGAAGATTTAAGCAGGATCTTTTTTTTCTTTTTTCTTTTTTTAACTCCTCACAACTTGCAATATACCTTTGACACAATGACTGAGTCTTGGAGGAGTGTTTTCAACTCTGTAACATACTGGTAATACTAATTCCATCTTTACGGAATCACAGGGTATATGTTACATGACGTGAGCAGATTCTATCATTTTTTAAAAAGATCCTGTTAATGAATCTATTGTGCTATAAAAATGAAGTATATTTATAATGATGTGGAGTACATTTCCTTTTCCCTGGAATATATTTCTGATATATGCCATCTTTTTGCTCTTTGTGATTAAATATACTGCAAACAGGAAAATTATTAAAGGTTAAGTACTGTATTTTTCATTATAAATTTTCACTGCAAGTAATGAAAACTGAATAAGCAGATTAAAAACTGATTTAAAATTAATCCACAAATCTCTTCTTCAAGAGATTTCAAGCTTCAATTAGTAACCCAAGATTTAAAGAATTCATATTCAGCACACCAAAATTTATGTTATGGTCATAGCTGTTGTTGCAAATAACCTGGATACACAGGACATAAAAATGGAAATATTCTTTCTTCAATGCTGTTGTAAAATGGAACTTAATGAATAAGAGAAAAAGAAATTGCATATTAATTAGCATAGACTACTATTGGTAAGTAAAAGAGTGCAGTTACACTAACTTACAGCTATAAAATGCCACTATCTAAATTGTAATCTATTATAGGTGAGGGCTTAGAAAGAATTATAACAGGAAAAAGTTGGGAAAAACGGTTTGTGGAACACATTTGATATTATATGTGATATGGCAATACTGTCAAGGATTTCACTGGGGCAAGGATATAGTAATTTATATAGTTATAAAAAGTCTATTGTATAGGAAAACACATAATATTCATGGTCATTACTGCTCATTTGGTATTAACCTTGAAGTAAAGAAACCAGTCTCTGTGCATTCACTACTTGTTCATTACCATAATATTTTTTTTCTGATAAGAGCC
This sequence comes from Carettochelys insculpta, assembly GCF_033958435.1. Taxonomy (NCBI): domain Eukaryota; kingdom Metazoa; phylum Chordata; order Testudines; family Carettochelyidae; genus Carettochelys; species Carettochelys insculpta. Next base: position 229,030,294 of record NC_134138.1, read on the forward strand.
CCACAAATACAATAAGTAGAAGAAGAAAACATATATCTTTTTTTTAAAAAAATGAAATGCCTCTTTTTCAAAGGTCTAAATAATTAAGTGAAATGTTAAATTCAAATTCTATGTGATCACCTGTCCTGCAAGAATTCTTTGTTCATCTTCAACTATTTAAATGGTTCTATGTACTATCTGCAGATATAGGTTCTTTCTGAAATCAGGTTCTCTCTCTTCTGGAAACATCCATCATCCAGCATGACCATGAGATGAGGGGAGACAGCAGTGGCTGGTGCAGGACACCCCCACAGAGCTAGGAGCCAGATCCCTCACCATTCCTACAGCAGTACGCTGCCGCCCCACAGAAGCACGGGGCTGGGACAGAGCCCCTGCCAGTATTGTAGCACCATGGGGACCAGGACTGCAGCCCAAACCAGTTTTGTTCTGCAGAAGGAGAGGGCGGGCGGGGGGCAGGATCTGGGAAGCTGTTGCAGGGCTGGGAACTGGAGCCCCCTTCTGCTCTGGAGCAGCCAGTGGGGCAGGGGCTGGCTGTAGTCCCATGGCAGCCTGAGCTGGGAAGAGAAGCTGCAGGCTGGAGCTGCAGCCCCCCCGGATAGCAGGGCTTTCTGCCTGCACAAGCCCTACACCTCCCCTCATCCAGCCAGTTTTCTTGTCCAGGACAAGTTAGATTCTGAGCATGCCAGATAAGGGAGATGCAACCTGTACTTAAAGAAATGAGGGGGAAACACAAAGTCAAATGTTAAACTTTTTGAATATTTGTGGGAAATTATTAAAAACTGCTCCAATATTTTATGATCTGTAGAAAAACACTTCATTACAGATGAGTGCAGTGAAATTCCTATGTATCAATTTTTACTAGTGTGACTTGCTGCAAAAAAGAAAATGATATGAGCAACAACTATGTAATTTGTCTTGCAACTTCTTAGGGGAAGCATTCTAAATGAAATTTTAACTGTTTATGAAATACAGTGCAAACTGCTGATGAAGAAAAACATGGTACGTGGTTATTTACTGCGTGGAGAGCAAGTTAGGAATCTGCAAATGGTATGCAGCATCATTGCTTTAGAATGGTTAGAGAAAACTCATAACTGATGAGTTGCAGTAGATTTCCTTCAAAATCTCTGAGTCTGAAAATGAATCTATAGTGATGTGTAAGTAATATAACAGGATCTACTTTGCCTACTTAACATTTCCCATGAGGAAGATGCAAATTGAGTGCAAAGACAGATTTCTTCTGAAGCTCTTCAAAGTTTTCTCCAGCATGTTATGAATTTGAATTTAAATAGTTGAAGATGAACACAAAATATTATAGGTTTTCCTATACCATAGGCTTTTTGTTTTTCAGTAATTATGTAAGTAACTGTGTTTTTTCTGTTTTCCTACCAACTTTTAGCAATATCCTACAATACAGATAATACACCTAGAAAATAATTAGCATGCTTACTGCATAAGTGCTCTCCCTCCCATTCTTAATCATATGAGGTCAATTATTTTTTATACTCAGGGACAATGTTGGGATGTAAAATACTTTTTCTTCTCACATCCATCTGCTTTTTTCAACCATTTCCGGATACTGAATATTCAGGAAAACACTAGGAAAATCTCACTCTGCAGGATACAAATAAATTGCATAAAGTCAACTGAAGTTATTCATATTCTGCAAGAAAATAGGATAAATGCTTATCAATTACAATCAATATGTCACGAATTAATCACAAACTTCCTATGAAATACATGTTCCTTAATAGGTAAATTAGGTTACATTTTGCTCTGAAGACCAACCCAGTCACCATCATTTATTCGCACCTGTGTGGTAGGGAAACTCTTGTCAGAATTTGGCCCAAAGATCTAAAGATGCAGCTGTTTTGCTCACACAAAGAGAGTAAAAGATTTTGAGGGTAAAATATCTGAAACAGAATAACATTGACCAGGCTTTACGCAGTAGTGATCATCCCAGTGCAGAAGAAATTAAGGAGTGAAGTGGAAATGGCAGAAGTCATATTACTAAGGAATTAGAAGCTTTGTCTGAAGATAAGGAATGGGAAAGTGATGGAAAATTGTCCAGTTTCTTTGCAACATAAAGGAGGCTGATCATGAAAAAGAAATTGGCAGACCCTGAAAAGGAAAGTAATGACAAAGAAAAACTGGTTTACATGAAAAGGAGAGAAGTGATAAAGAAGAATCAGCCTCGCATGATGACAGAAAAAACAGGGAGAAAAATGGCACACCACAACTTGATATACCAGATCCTGCTTTATGGCCAGCAAGCCTAAACTCTGCCAGTACTGATTGTACAGATTTGAATGAGCAAGCCAAAACTGAATATATGATGTTTCTAGTAAACAGGTAGAAGTGACCCTTCTCAAGTCACACCGTGAAAGAGTGCTCAAGAATGGCGAGGAACTGAGTCTGTACTGGTTAGTTTACTTGAAAGCAAAGTATTCTGTCTCTGTGGCAAAATACCTGAGAAGAATGCCAAATCATTTCTTGTGCTTTCTGACTGCAGTTACTGACATAATATACTGGAAAAGGCCTCACAGAACTGTTTATGAAAGTTTTGAATGAAAATAAAATAAAGCTTCAGGATTTCCATGGTCAAAGTCACAACAATGTTGTGAATATGAAGGGAAGAAACATTCGCATCCAGGGAAGGATCCTTGATCTGAATCCAATAACTTTATTTATCCATGGTGGCTGCCATTCCCTTAACATGATTTTGGCAGAGGTAACATCATCTTCTTTAGATTCAGTATCTCATCTCAGAGAACTGCAAAGGATACAAATCCTGTTTCCAGTATCAAATCTCAGGTGTATCTTCACAGTCACTGTCACAAACCATGAAGCCCCTAAGTAACACTCACTGGGAGAGAGCGGTACCTAAAGCCAGTGAGGTACCAAATGACTGATATTTATGACACCCTGGTGAAATTTTGTGGTCAAGTAAAGCCAACTCTGGAATCCTATACTAGGTGCAAAGCCAGTTAAACCAGATCAGTATTTTTGGTGTCAGTTGTGGTTTAGGATGATACACAGTTCCAAGCAAATGTTGTAAACAAACCATTACAAACTCAGATGATGAGCATCACAACTGCTAATACCCTGATAAGATTTTGTAGCCGTGTGCAGAAACCACAGATCTGAAGGCACCTTCACTGCTGCCAAACAAACAGTGGAAACCTTAAGGAGATGAGCCTGTGTTCAAGGAAACTTGTATTCATCAGAAGATGAAACAGTTTGGTTAAAATGGCAGAGCTTAAAAGCTTGGAAGAAAAATTCAAGAGAGAGGGGCTTTCTTGGTTGTTTATTTTGTTTTTTGCCTGCTGATTGACACTGCCTAAGTGTCCATCAAAGAAAGGTTTGGACAAATGAAGCTCCACAAAAAGACCTGGATGGGGAGAGAAGTTACCTATGACCTTAATAAGCTGCTAACAGAAAAATGCTCCTAAAAATTGTACTGACCTTCACCAGATGGTAATATATGGGAAATATTCAGACAATGATAAAGACCTCTGAGTCAAACTGTACAACATCTCTCTCATTTTGCTACTTGGGAAGCACACTCCACTCTAAGTTTTCCAATTCATTCAATACCCTTGGGAATTCTACTCACACCACCAGTTTCAGTTCTGAGTGGTGAGTGCAGCTTTTCAAAGCTCAGGCTCATTAAATTATATCTTCCATCAATGATGGCTTATGAGAGATTGACATCTTTTACTATTTTATTGTTTGAAAATGTCATTGGCCAATCTTTGTCTCTCTCTCTCACAGACTGCAAAGGTGAAAGCAACGTGACCTTTGGAACTAAAGGAGTAGGCTCACTATTCTAAAGTTGTCACCTATTGTGGCACTGTTTAATGCTGGTCTACTGAATGTTGGTCCACATTTCGCTTACTTGAAATTAGGGCATTTCAGTTATTCTTAAAATTAAAAACAGATTCTGTGAACACAGAGTAAATTAATTTGTATGTGCTTATCTATGGCAGGAATAAATACAGATTTACGGTTCCTAGCATGGTCCAAATTAATGATGGTCATGCATAAAGTGATTAAATAAGCTACAAATGCAATAAAAAATAAAGGTATTGAAAAGTTTAGCAAATGAAGGTGCTCCAAAGATGCTCCTCTCCTGGAGTGTCATTTGGTCTTAGGCCTACCTTGCCAAGAATAAGAAAAAGAAGGTAGGAGAGAAAAGTTCTTATGGTTACAATGGTAAACTGTACAATCATGGATCCAGACCAAAGAAACAAAACAAATGTACACCTTGTGTCTACCAGCATACCACTCACAAGAATATGCAAGATGGAAACACTGTTTCAGACTACTTTTGGGAAACACGTGAAAAATATGCAGAAGGAACTAGGATTTAAATCAATGTCCGCATTTTTTTTTTACTGTAAAAAAAAAGGCAGCCTACAGCTAAAACTATAAATACTATATTTGTGTGCTAAGGTCCCCCAGCTCCAGCAACCACATGATTACATCAGAATTTCATCTTTCATTTATAATAAAGTGTGTTTCAAGCCATCATGGTTGGAGAAGAAGAGTTGGGGCAAGCCTATCCTTGTAACACTACATTAGCATAGCTGTACCAGTGTAGCTCCACTGCTATAGTGCTCAAGTGAAGATGCTCCAGTGGGAACAGTAGAGCATCTCTCATCACCATAGTTAATCCACTTCCCCAAAAGGAGGTAGCTAGGTTTACACAAGGGCAGAGGAGTTGTAGGTTGGTATAACCATATCACCTTTGTTCATACCTCGTAGGCTACGTCTACACGTGCACGCTACATCGAAGTAGCTTATTTCAATGTAGTGACATCGAAATAGTCTATTTTGATGAATAACGTCTACACGTCCTCCAGGGCTGGCAACGTCGACGTTCAACTTCGACGTTGGGCAGCACCACATCGAAATAGGTGCTGTGAGGGAATGTCTACACGCCAAAGTAGCACACATTGAAATAAGGGTGCCAGGAACAGCTGCAGACAGGGTCACAGGGCGGACTCAACAGCAAGCCGCTCCCTTAAAGGGCCCCTCCCAGACACAGTTGCACTAAACAACACAAGATCCACAGAGCCCACAACTGGTTGCAGACCCTGTGCATGCAGCATGGACCCCCAGCTGCAGCAGCAGCAGCTAGAAGCCCTGGGCTAAGGGCTGCTGCACACGGTGACCATAGAGCCCCGCAGGGCTGGAGAGAGAGCGTCTCTCAACCCCTCAGCTGATGGCCACCATGGCGGACCCCGCTATTTCGATGTTGCGGGACGCGGATTGTCTACACGTGCCCTACTTCGACGTTCAACTTCGAAGTAGGGCACTATTCCCATACCCTCATGGGGTTAGCGACTTTGACGTCTCGCCACCTAACGTCGATTTCAACTTCGAAATAGCGCCCAACACGTGTAGCCGTGACGGGCGCTATTTCAAAGTTGGCGCCGCTACTTCGAAGTAGCCGGCACGTGTAGACACGGCCTGAGTGACACAGTTTTACTAATGGAGGTCTGTAGTGGAGACCTGGTCTTAGAAGCCTTGTTTTCCTAAGCCTGAGGAGAAATCTGAATCTATAGCTTCTAGGTTAGTGAGGGAGATGATAAATGCTCCATGCAGTTCTTGGTGGTGATCATGTTAAATCCTTACTGATCTGAAGGCCCTGCCATCACCAACCTAACAGTGGGACTTTCATATCCAGGTACCCCTCTATCTCCCTTTTGTTTTTATGGCCAAATCTGATTAACTGCTCTTCTTCTCGGGCAGGGGAGCCCTGAGAGACAGTATGGCTCTCCTGAGATTCCGTGGGCCACAGCCTTGATGCCCATGTCAGTGAGGAGTCTCTGTACATATAATGACTAGAGTATGTGGGAGCTGTCCTTGGATTTAAGGCAGCATGGCCTACCAGCTGGAGTCACTAGTACCACCCGCCAGCACACAGAGATATGGCCTAGTGACTGACATCAATAAGGATGTTCTTCTGCGCATGGCAGCATGGCCTAGTGGCCAGAGTCAATGGGGCTGCTTTTCTATGCAGTTCAGTGTAACCCACCAGCTGGAATCAATAGGGTGTTCCTTCAGTGTCAGGCATGTGAGCTATCAGCCAGAGTCAGCAGGATTGTCCTTCTCTGTACATCCGTAAGTCCTGCTGGCCAGAGTCAACAGTGCTCCCTTTTATGCAGAGCAGGGTATCTCGTGGCCTCAGCCAATAGGATGGTGGCCAGAGTCAATAGGGCTGTCCTTCTGTAGAGATCTCTGTGGCCCCATGGGCAAGAAGATGGTGGCCTACTACTCAGGGAAAGATTATAGTTACATTAGAGGGACCTGAGCCATCCCTACTCTACTGAGTTCCACCTCAGGGCCCTATCACCAGGGAGCGTAATCCACAGCTGGGTCACTGGGGATCCCACAAAACACACAAACTATTCCTAGCTCCACAACCAGATCAATGTCTGATCCCCTGGGACTACTTCCTACCCTGCTTCTCTTCTCCCCCAGAAGGGGAGGGGCTGTAGGTGGAAGGGGTGGGGCAAACAGCCCTCAGCAATGCCTGGACCACAGCACCCACCCCAACCCTAGCCCTTAGTGCTGTCCGGGGTGAACTGCATGGTGCTCCAGCAGGGAATATAAGTGCCCAAGTGCGCCACACCCATTTATGTCATCAGGCTTTGGGCCAATTGCTTCCTTTGCCTGCCCCGCTCTGTTCGTAGGCCTGCTGTTAAGTATGTGCTTAAGTAAGTTCATGTATTGGGGCCTATATCAGTGGGAATTACAGGAACACAGCCCTTTGCAAGAGGCTTTGACATCTTCCTAGGATGACTCCCTTAGGCTAAAGTTTCATATACTTTTAAACTGTTTAAATAAAATGTGTGTTTTCTTTTGCCTGTGCTATAATGTAATAGCTATACTGTTTCATTCCATATTATATAGACTATAGAGAAATTACTAATGCAAATCTATATATTCTCTAGTTAGAAGGGTAACTGCTATTGATGATAAAGGGAAGTCCCTGTCTGGGAGGAAAAAGGGAAATAGACTGTATTTCTTCGAAAGTGGCAAAAATTATATTTTGCAATATCAGTTCTTCCTACCGATCCTTCCCTCCTCTGCCAATCCATGGATAAATCAAGCACTTCCTAAATGTTTGTGCCAGAAGTTACATTCATTCTTACTGCTTTACAAACCTGTGGGTGGTCCTTGCTGTCAAGATCTTTTTTCCTCTCTCTCTTTCTGCTCAAGGAGGTGTTACGTGGTGTGGTCTTTATTTATTTATTTATTTTCAAAGACAACTGGAACTCTAAAGAATGATTGTCAAGCTAAAGGACTAACGACGATGACGTTGACATGAATTATACTGCAGGAAGATTTTAAGCAGTTCTAAGGGATACTGTTTTTAAAGAGCACTGAATCATTTTACCTTTCCCTGTAAATTCTGATCATCACAAGCCTTCTTCTTCCTTTGACCTAACACTTGTGCATTTCATCTTACCCAGGATTTCCAACAGATCAAGAACATTGATTGAAATCCTGGAATCTACCACTGGTTCCGTTGCCCTTTCATATTCTGACAGAGAAAAAAAATCCCATTTCCTGATGTGCTGTTTTCTGTGCATAAATGATAAAAGAAATTAAGATTTGTAAATGTTATTTATTCCAAGAACTCGGGAAGACATAATGGAAATGAATACAAATAAGATACCTCTAAGCAAGCTCTGTACTGCAAGTATGGAAAACACAGGGTACCTCATTATCACAGAAATAGACAGCAATATATGCCTAAGGTGGTAATGGTTCTTTTTAAGGTCTCTTAAAATTCAAACACAAATGTCAAACTAGAATGTCTTTCAAGGAAGCAGTGCGTTACTTGGAATTTATTCATACAACTTTTAAGAAGTATCCCTCAGGGAAAGAAAGACTCAATTTTTCATTGGTGTAGATAAAACAGAAGGCTATCTAAGGTGTGAGGAATGTATGGCACAAAAAAAAGTAATGGAAGGCCATGCAAAAGGTGTTGAATCTGGAAGCAGGCAAATCTCAAAAGGTTGATATTCATTTTGGATTCACTTTAACCTTCTAATGTTCTCTGTATTTCACAGCCTGAAATACAACCTTTGTGTTTTTTAGCAAAGCACTGAAAGCTTTATGATTTTAATAATGGTACTCAAGAGCCATTTACATGAATGCAGATCTTACAGGTGGGTGAACACATGGTTTATGTGTTGTGAATAATTTGCGGCAACCTTGTAAAAGTAATTTACCTAATCAGTAGAACTGAGTAGCAAGGGCACCATTGTAACAGCACTAAAACTCCCCACCATCTCACCACAAACTAAAATACTAAGGGGTAAGAAGTTGTATACAATGAAAGAAGGACAAGTGTGACAAGTTTTCAAAGTGAGTAGAAATTCTAAAATCCTCATATTCCAGATGTTCAACTGGAGATTGCTGAAAGATATCTAGTTTCCAGGAAGCGGTGACCATAGATATGTGTAAAGAATAAGAAAAAATAATCCAGTTTACACATGGGTAACAATAGTTTCTAAATTAGTTGTTATCACTCCAGAAAGAGATTTTGAAGACACTCTGGATATTTTAAAAAGAGTCACAAAGTCTGGCAGAATGTTAGGGGCTGTTAGGAAAAGGATAGCAAAAAAGGTTAAAAAAAAAACCAGTAATGCCATATAAATGGATGGTGTGTCTACATTTACTAGTTTTGATTATTCCCTTTCAAAACAGATATAATAGAATTGGAAAAGGGACAGAGAAGGCAACAAAGATGGCCAGACAGGTATGAATCAGCTGGCATACAGGGAGATACTTAGCTTAAAAAAAGAGAGGGCCAGGACAGAGGCTTATCAGATCCTGAATTCTATGGAAAAGTGAATAGTAAAGTGTAATTCACACTTTCCTGTGGTACAAGAGCCAGGGGTCATGTGATGAAATTAATAAACCTCAGATTTAATGCAACAGATCCACCAACAGCAATTTACAGTCCCAGGGTGGAAATCAATGAGCCCACTGCCCCAGTCCTTTGGCCACAATCAAAAGTCCTCTCCCACCTGCCTGGAGAAGCCCCATGCACCCCCTCACCACTGGAGCTCTGGCCTGGCTGCATTGCATCCTTCTGTTGCTTCCCTGCCCTACACTAAACCTGCCTACTTCAGGAAAAGCCACAGCAGTGTCTCTTGACTGAAAGATATTTTTATATGCCCCATGAACATTCTGGGACTAAGTAACCCTGTCCTAAAACCTACATGGGGCATATCAAGTCACTTCTTAGCAGAGCTACTCCAGCAGTGACTGGGGGCCCCCAGGCCCGTTTATATTTCTGGGACCTGGGCAACTGGCTCCTTTGCCCATCCCTGTTGGTAGACCTGAATACAAACTGTGGTCAGAAGTCACCACTGCTTTGTCCTGACACATATCTTGCTCAGTCCAGTGAAATAACCATTCAGGTGTATGGGTATATTCTGCCTCTATGTTGCACTGTCTCTGCATAGATAGTCAGCACAGCAGACTCCAAGAGACCTCCTCTAAGACCACAAAATCAAACAAGGATTAAAGATACTAAGTCAGGTTGCTTCTTAATGAAGCACAGTCCTAGTATTCAGTAGACCGCACCAGACCACTAACACATGATGCCCTTTGAGTCAATCCTAAATCTCCAACAGCTAAAAAAACAACAGGAAAAGATAAGGTTGGATCACTCCAACTGCTTTGTCAAAGACTAGACACTGCTGTAGATAGACCACTGATTCAACCCAATATGGCATTTGTTATTTCTGATATTCTTAATGAGGCACTATTCACCTTACTCTCAATTTGGCCTTGAGTAAGATACTATTCAATGTAAGGGTGGAAAGATCAGACCTCAGGCTGTGTCTACACTAGACATAGCAGTTGACAGTGGATACGAGATTTTAGCTATGCCAATTGCATAGCTAAAACTGATTTTTAAGCCATCGACTTCCATGGCTGTGTTCACAGAAGAAGGTCGACAGGAGTGCTCCTCCCATTGAACCTTCTTAATCCTCGCAGCTTGCAAGGACTTACAGGGTCAATGTTGACCCCAGAAATCATTGTTTTGTGCATGTATGAAATGGCACCCCAGAAGATAGATCCTGAGCAGGATGATCTTCCAAGGTAATGTAGCTGTAGCCTTAGTGAAAATAATATTATATTTATTCTTAAACATTAACTCACAATGAACTGATTAGCATGTGTATAAACCAAGAGCTTTAATGGTGGCATTTTCATTAACTATACTGCTGAAATGTGCAGGTGTTCTGCATTCTTTGATGGCTTTATTTTGCCTGTAAAATTTTAAAACTTGCTTTAATATTATGCACTATTACACTCTCTAAGCGCTCACGATTTGTTTGAAAAACTAGTAAAAAAGTTAAAATGAAAAACAAAATGGAAATTAATCAATGATTAATTTACAGTCAGGTGACCTGCTACTACAAAGCTGTGCACACAGAAAATATTTCTTATTCTCATGAGTGCTACTGAAGCATATTTCATTTTCTGTCTTCTTTCTATTGTACTTTTAAATCAATAACACTTTTATTTAATCAAAAATGAACAAGTACTAATTATTATTTGGACTATTCCAGGACCAAATTGTTAGGTATTCATTTTCAATTCCATGAGAAAGTAATAGAGTAAAAACGAGCAATATTCAATCTGTTATTTGTTACTGGGAAATTACTATCTCATGTGCCAAAGACTGAGCTTGTATAAATTGTCCTTGCAGAGACTATTGCACATATCCAGCAAATCACTGAACTATATGTGTAATATTAAGCATGTGAGTAAATATATTGATGCTAAGCACATGCTGTAGCCAGAGGCTGGACATAACCAAGGCATAGACTAAGTTAAAAAAAAAAGTCCCATATTAAATCCTCTACAGGATTTAGTAGCACAACCCTGTATTTTTTAATCTGAGTTTCTATAGTACACAATAGGAATAATACTAAAACTGCATCGCTGAAGACCATGACCAGTGTAGAACAGAGACGATAAACATGACCAAGAGGTAGTTTTGAACTACTGAGAAAATTAATCCAGGCAGTTTTGTGCCATACGTAGCCAATAGTCATTCCAGGGGCCATCAGACCACAGCCTCAGAGTTAAGGACAAAGATCAACTTTATTATCCACCGAGCTTTGTAAAATTGATTCTGTAAAAGGCCAAAATAACTAAATTTGCATAAACATTAGCAGTTCAATTTACTCACCCAATTATCACTACAGGATAGGGAAGATACACAAGAACTGAACTGGCTTACATTAGCCATGAAAATAGAGAATGACCAAGTGCTGGATTATAGTGCTACAGTTCATCTGAGTACAGAGGAGAGCCAGAGGGGGGTAATTTCTATCTCAGTTTCATGCTGGTAACATGGAAGAATTGGAAATATTGTGTTTTTTATTACCAAGCCCTGTGTCTACACGAGTCCTTTCCTTTCGAAAGGGGCATGTTAATGCACGGGTTCAAAAGATGCTAATGAGTCACTATATTCATTGCAGCACCTCATTAGCATCTTTCGAACCCGCTCATTAACATGCCCCTTTCGAAAGGAAGGGGCTCGTGCAGACCCAGCCGAGATGTCTCAGTTGGTGGATTACTCCTTAAAAAGGCTGAGTCGCAGAGAAGAGAGCCAAGCAATCTCTGAGATGGTCCAGATCAAAGGTGAAAGTAGGCTGGTGCTCTCCTGTGCTCTGCTTTGATAAGAAATGGGCCAGTAGTGGGGGGCAGATTGTGTTCCCAACCTGGTTTCTGGGGGGTCCCACTGTTCTGACGTACATACTGCTGCTCTGCACTAAGCAGCAGGCATGTGAAAGACTGCCGTCAGTGGAGGTTTGTGTACTCCTAGACAGGCTCCTCGTGTGGTGTCTGCATCCTGGCATATCTTTCTACCTCCTCATCATGTTGATTGGATTCCAGGGAGTGTGGGCACGTGCCACCCCTGGGGTGGAAGAGGGGGTCTCAGGTAAGTGGGTCTACACATGGCTTTCACTTGTTTGCCTGCATTCAGTGGGTGACCCTGCACAGTCACAGCTCCCTTGGCAAGGAACAGGGACCATCAAAAGTGGCAACCAGAACTGCCTTAGACCAGCCCTGAGTCTGAAGACTGGGGCTTTCCCAGACCCTAGTCCCTGCCCCCTATAACCCTTGCCCTGAGTTTGCCAACCCTGATTCCTGCCCCCGGCATCTCAACTTCCTGCTCTGAGGCCACAACATCTCAATTCCTTTCCCTAGACCTTCCTACACTCATTTCACGCTGAAATTTATTACAGATACTGTTATATCACAACCCTCCCCTACAGCCTTCTGCCCTGAGAGCCCTCCCCCTCTCAGGTTGTGATTCGACAGTACGTGTAAGAAATTTAAGTTACTTTCACTCCATCCAGGTTGATGAGAAGAGCAACTTTTGATTCTAATTTGACTAAAGAATCTGAAGTGAGATTAGTTATTTCTAGACCTCATCAGTTAGGGGGCTAATCCAAAGCTCATTGAAGTAAACAGGAGTCTTTCTCTTTGTTTCATTAGGTCTTGTGTCTTGGACCTGTCCTTCAGAGATAGGGATCAGGAAAAATGTTTACTGTATGCCTGACTTTGCTTTCATTGTTTCTTGGGTATAGTATCAGAGTGTGAAATAGGTGAAAATGCTTTTTAAATACTTGCAGATTTTGTACAGGTTGAACCTCTGTGATCTGGAACTCTCTCATCCACCAACATCTATAATCCAGCATGATTTTAGTTAGCTGAACGACTACTTATCTTGGCCAAGTTTCCCACAGTCCAATAAAATTTGATTGCAGCTACCAGTCCTGGCTCTCAGTGTTCTGTATTGTTATTTAGCTGCAATTTACTCATCAATGTCTTCTAAGAATCCAGAAAGCAGTGGATTGTGAAGTGCTGGTAATGTGCTAGACAATATTGACTTCCTGTGGTCTGGCAAATTCTTTCATGCGGCATTGGTCAGGTCCCCAGGGTGCTGGACAAAAGAGGCTCAACCTGTGCCTCTATCTCTGGTTTGAATAAAGCATTTCTCTCTACTTTGCACCTCAAAGTATTAAGGGCAAAGTACAATTAGCTAACATGCTCTAATCCTCCTGTAAATTTAATCTGAAATACCCTTTTGATAAGCAATAGTTGTAGAAATCAGATTATAACTGGTTTAGCCATATCATTATAATCTACAAGTATTTCAGATCACTGATGAAAAATAATTTGCTGCAAGACTGGTATTCCCACTGACTCCGTGACCATAATTGTGAGTATTGCAGGTATCTAGCTTGGAGAAGACAGGGAGTAACAGCAATGATACCCTGTATACAAATGGGTTACAAAAAAGTGTTAAATTAATTTTAAAAGGGGATGGTAACAGAGGGGTAACCATGTTAGTCTGCTTTCTAACAAAACAAACCAGGAGTCATGTAGCACTTTAAAGACAAACAAAATAATTTATTAGGTGATGAGCTTTCATGGGACAGACCCACTTCTTCAGATGTCTGTCCCACAAAAGCTCATCACCTAGTAAATTATTTTGCTAGTCTTTAAAGTGCTGCATGTCTGCTGGTTTGTTTTGTCTGAAAGGGAATAGGCAGTACAATATATGTAATAGCTTAATAAACCATAATCTCCAGTACCACTCTTAGCTGAGGTGAGATGGCTGTCAAGAAGGCTCCAGAGCATTGTCAACCATTTATTTGACATTTACTAAAAACAGCTTAATGATAATGACATTTTAGCCCTGTGCGTGTTGAATATTTTTCATTAAAATGCTTTGTTTAGTTGGATTTTTCATATATCTCTCCTATTCTCTTTTTTTCTTTTTAGTCTATTTGCTGTTAGAGGAAGTAATCTCAAACCTGTATAGTGCCATTGGAAGAACACAATTATTATCGTTATAAAACATCTCTGGATTTTTTTTTAAAAAAGTAAGTAATTAGAATTTTGTGGGATTATTTTTCCATTTGTTACAATGACAGTAAGTCATTAAGTCTAAGATAACTGTTCAGATGACTCCATATGTCTATGCCAAAGGTCATCCTGGAAACAAAATCATATATTATTATGAAACTGCAATTTATAATGCATATGCCTCTCAAAAAATCTTTAGTAATGATCTTCTGTAATGAACATGATGAATTCGATTTTCAGAGGAGTTTTTGTCTCAACATCTCCCTGCAAAACAACCAGAACTCATGCAGTGCAATAAGGATGCTGACAAATTAAGATGTAACTGGCTGTAAATTACCTAAATAGGCGATAGAAGGATGATGTTGAGGCTAAAGCCATGTGCACACTGGAGACCTTAGTGTAGCACAGTAGTATCACTGCAGCTGTGCCACTGGTAAGTATCCCATGCAGCCACTCTGTGATGATGGGAGAGAGTTTTCCCATTGCATAATTAATCCTCGCCTCCTACAATGGTGGGAGAAGGTGTTCTTTTCATACCCCAACAGACCAAAGTTTTACTGGCAACCTTGCTAGTGTAGACATAGCCTAAAACACTGAACAAGAAACCAATAGACTGGGATTCTATTTCCACTGCTACCGAACATAACTTGTGCAACTGTTAGAAATACAGATGTTGATGGTTAGGCCTAGTGGTTAATCTGGGGAGCAAGCCAGAGATCAGTGTCCAAGATCAGAGTTGGAATACGGCTGGAGCTGGAGCAGAGCAAGAATATGCACACACTGGAACAGAAGCAGGAACAGTCTATGAACATCGACAAGGAAAGGGGGATATTCTGGTAAGATAGCAATGCTGAGCACATGGGAGTGGCTGCTCTCATTGGGACCCCATCACTGGCCCATGAGTCACATGGTTAGATATTTTTCTGTGGGTTGGCTGAGTCCTGATTGATTGACATGGAACCCTTAGGTAATCAGTCCCGGGGATGACACAACAGGCCCAGAGATGGCTCATTACTGCAACTTTAACAGGTCACTTAGTTCCTCTATGGCTTTTTCACCATAGAATGGGGATAATTATTCTTCTTACCATGTAGGTATGTCTATATTGGAGTTGGACATCAGCCTCCTAAACATGGAATGTAGACTCACATTAGTTAAAGCTCATGTACTAAAAATACCAATGTAGATGATGCATTTGGGTGGAAGCTCAGGCTAACAGCCCTACCTTGGTCCCAGGAGGTCCAATGGGCTTTGCAGCCCGGGTTGAACCTGAGGCACAGCGGGTAATCTGCAGTTTTTGGTGTGACAGTTCAATTATTTCTACCCAGCCAGAGACTCCCACTCCCAGCATACCCATAGGGTCATTTTAATGGTAGATCTCTTGATTTACAATGACTGGCATTGCAGTAAGAATTCACTTGCTGACCTCTGAGAAATAGGTGACTGCACTTCCTGTTCGGAGGTGGAAAAAGCTCTAGAGTCCTGGATGCTAGTCCATGTGTTACTTAATATTCAACAGACACCTTTAATTTAAAGAAAGAAAGAAAGGAAGAAAGAAAGAAAGAAAGAAAGAAAGAAAGAAAAGGCCCCATAAAAAGGGACGTTAAATGATACAGGTTATGTCTACACTACAGCGGTCCTTTGAAAAAAGTTCTTCTGGAAGATCTCTTCTGGGAAAAAAAATGATTTTTGAAAGATCGCAGCCACGCACAAAAAAAAATCAGTCTGCTCTATTAAGAGAGGGAGGCCACACAGCCCTGGGAACTCTTTCAAGAAAGAGCCAAGAAACACTGCAGATGGGGTCACATTGCTGTCAAGTCTTCTGGGAGTTCCGGCCAGGCACTCCCTTCAAGGTGCCTTCCAAACACCCCCTTCCTGCACATACTGAGGCATGCCTTGCTGCACAAAGCAAAGACGAGCCAGTGCAGGAACCAGAAGCTGAGAGCTGAGAGCTATGGACCCACAGCAGCTCTCAGGCTGGCACTGGATCCATACCATGGGCAAGCTGCTGGACACAGTGATTGCAGCCGCCCTCCTTCTCCTCCAGTGGGACAGACCTGCCGCTGAAGCCGAGGACCTGAACCTTCCAGTACCTCAGCCACTCCCCTCCACCCAGGGCAATAAGGCAGGTTTTGAACTACCCTGCCAGCTCAGACTGGCGAGACCTGCAGATGATGGGCGAGTGGGACAACATGCATGAGGAAGAACACGTTTGTGGAGCTCTGCACTTGGCTTGCCCCCACCCTCCAAAGCCAGGACACCTGCATGAAGCCCGCTTTCACCCTCGAGAAGCAGGTCACCATCATAATACAGAAGCTGACCGCCCCAGACAGCCACTGCTCTGTGGGACAGCAATTCAGGGTGGGAAAGTTGACTGGTGGGGCTGTTCTCGTGGAGGTAAGGAATGCTTGGCTCACAGACCTGACATGGGGAGTTGGGGAAGAGGACTTCTAGGCAAGGGGGATCCTCAGGGATCAGGTTCAGGAGTGTGAGGGGTCAGGGCAGGACGGATGGGGAGGCTATCCCTGGGGGACCATGCTGCACTACCCCCCAACAGGCCTGCTGCTGGGCAGGGCCTCTTGGCTGGGGGAGCCTAGAGAAGAAGGGGACTGGGAGGGGAAAGAGGAGTCCACTGGCCATCACCAGATTCACTGCTCTCAGCTTCCCCCACTGCTTTGGCACCATTGATGGCTCCCACATTGCTGTCCATGCCCTGGACCACAGCATGGCCCACTGAATCAGCCAGAAGGGCCTGCTTCCTCTCTCTCAGATTCCTGCCATGGGGTTTGTGGGGCTCCCTGAACCTTTAAGGGCAGCCAGAGGCAGAGAGCATAGAACTCTGATTGAACTGGCCATGGCGTCTCCCAGCTTCAGCTAGCCAGCACCATGGAGGACTCCTCTTTTGAAAAAAGGGTCCCCAGAGTGTCTACACCTTTTTATTTTATATTTAGCTCTATATTTTTAATTACTCTTTTTCTGTAACTGTCAAATGTTGGATTAAGTTGCAATCCTACACAACACGGTAGATTTTTCTTATCAGTTATATTGATTCCATTAGGAATATTAAATGCTGTATTTCCATAAGGTAATGTTTGCTTTGTGCATGTAGAGCCTGAGTCTCATCTTACTCCTACTCACATGAATCAGGAATATCTCTGTGAAAGTCACCTATGCCATACTGCTGTGAGATGAGAATCAGGATTAGTAAAACAGGCCTAACTCAGCAAATAACCCAAGAATATACTTCATTATAAGCAAAGGACTGTTCTCATGGGTTTGAAAAGAAATGCTAAAATAACTTGAAAAAATGCTTTGTAAACACTGATGGTATACAGCAATGTATATAGCTCAAGAACCTCAAACATCCACTGAACTAACACCTTGATTTTTTAGTTCTAATTACTGAAGTACAGTAAAACGCCAGTAATCTGACATACTCAGGACTAACTGATGGTCCAATACCCAAAAATGTCAGATAAGCGGAGGTGGGGTGTCATGGAGGGGGAGGCCACTGTGGAGGCTGCTTGGGCCTCTTTTGAAATGATGGCAGCTGGCTCCCTGGGGCAGGCAGCAGGATGCAGGCTGCTGTAGAGTGGCTCCCCAGGGCTGTCTCCCTAGGCAGGCAGCCCGCGCCAGTCCTGGGGAGCTGGGATACAGCTGGTCCCAGGCCAGAGCAACTGCCAGCTGCAGGAAGAAGAGCCCTGGTGGCCAGGGCATGGAGCCTCAGTCATCCCAGGCAGGGAGCCCCCATCAGCCCCTGGGCGCAGAACCCCGGCTGATACTGGGGCCCAAGCCATGGCCAGCCCTGGGGCACAGGTCCCTGGCTGCCCTGGGCTGGCTCCCTGGGGTCAGCTCCCTGGTGGTCAGCCGCTGCTTCTGGGGTGCAGAGCTACTGGTGGGCCTGGGGCATGAAGCTGCCATCTGCCTAGGGGTAGGGAGCCCAGGCTGGCCCCAGGTGGGGAGCCCCGGCTGGCTAGGGACAGTCTGCCAGCTGCCTCCTGGCCAGTTACCTAGAGCTGGGTTCCTGGGCAGGCAGCTGCTGCTGGCTCAGTCAGGGAGCCCCAGCCAGCTTGGGCAAAGAGCCACTGCTGGCCCCTGTGGGGCTACTGGCTGCCCAGGGTGTGCTGCCAGCTGTGCTGTGCTGGGTGAGATTATCCAACCCCCAGTTATCAAACGTTCCATTTCATCCCATGCTGCCTTACACGGTGTCGGATAAAATGGAGTGTTGGTTAACTGGTGGTCGGATAACTGTGGTACCATCTTTATTTTCTACATATTGGAATTTTGGATTTCCCATATCACATCAAACAACTGGTTCATTAAATCTGTTGTTCTGAACCCAGCAATGGCCAATGATAGGTGCTTCACAGAAAACCAAAACTTCCTTTGCTCTGAGTTCCAGCATGTCCCTGAACAATTGGGCAAAGCTGTATTGATGTCATAGAATCATACAATCATAGAATGCTAGGACTGGAAGGGACCTTAAGAGGTCATTAAGTCCAGCCCCCTGCCCCAATGGCAGGACCAAGTACTGTCAAGACCATCCCTGATAGACATTTATCTAACCTGTTCTTAAATATCTCCAGAGACGGAGATTCCACAGCCTCCCCAGGCAATTTAATCCAGTGTTTGACCACCCTGACAGTTAGGAACTTTTTCCTAATGTCCAACCTAAACCTCCCTTGCTGCAGTTAAAGCCCATTGCTTCTTGTTCTATCCTCAGAGGCCAAGAAGAACAAGTTTTCTTCCTCCTCCTTATGACACCCTTTTAGATACCTGAAAACCACTATCATGCCTCCCCTTAATCTTCCTTTTTTCCAAACTAAACAAGCCCAATTCTTTCAGCCTTTCTTCATAAGCCATGTTCTCTAGACCTTTGATCATTCTTGTTGCTCTTTTCTGGACCCTGTCCAATTTCTCCACATCTTTCTTGAAATGTGGTGCCCAGAACTGGACACAATACTCCAAGTGAGGCCTAGCCAGAGCAGGGTTGAGCGGAAGAATGACTTCTTGTGTCTTGTTCACAACACACGTGTTAATATATCCCAGAATCATATTTACTTTTTTTGCAACAGCATCACACTGTTGATTCATATTTAGCTTGTGGTCCACTATAACTCCTAGACCTCTTTCATCCATACTCATTCCTAGACAGTCACTTCCCATTGTATATATGTGAAACTGATTTTTCCTTCCTAAGTGGAGCACTTTGCATTTATCTTTATTAAACTTCATCCTGTTTACTTCAGACCATTTCTCCAATTTGTCCAGATCATTTTGAATTGTGACCCTATCCTCCAAAGCAGTTGCAACCCTCCTAACATGGTGTTATCTGCAAACTTACTAAGCATACTTTCTATGCCAGTATCTAAATCGTTGATGAAGATATTGAACGGAACTGGTCCCAGCACAGACCCCTGTGGAACCCCACTTGTTATACCTTTCCAGCAGGATTGAGAACCGTCAATAACTACTCTCTGAGTATGGTTACCCAGCCAGTTTTGCACCCACCTTATAGTAGCCCCATCTGAGTTGTATTTGCCTAGTTTATTGATAAGAATATCATGCGAGACCATATCAAATGCCTAACTAAAATCTAGGTATACCACATCCACTGCTTCTCCCTTATCCACAAGACTCATTATCCTATCAAAGAAAGCTATCAGATTGGTTTGACATGATTTGTTCTTTACGAATCTATGCTCACTGTTCCCTATCAGCTTACCACCTTTCAAGTGTTGTCAGATGATTTCCTTAATTACTTTTTCCATTATCTTTCCTGGCACAGAAGTTAAACTGACTGGTCTGTAGTCTCCTGCATTGTTCTTATTCCCCTTTTTATAGATGGGCACTATATTTGCCTTTTTGCAGTCTCATGGAATCTCTCCTGTCTTCAGTGATTTTCCATAGATGATAGCTAATGGCTCAGATACCTCCTCCATCAGCTGCTTTTAATCAGACCCTGGTGACTTGAAGACAGCTAACTTTCCTAAGTGATTTTAACTTGTTCTTTTATTTATTTTTTCTTCTAAACCTACCCCTTTCCCACTAGCATTCACTAGCTGTGTCTACACGTGCACTAACTTCGAAATAGCGCCTGTCGCGGCTACACGCGTCGGGCGCTATTTAGAAGTTAACTTCGACATTAGGCGGCGAGACGTCGAAGTCACTAACCTCATGAGGGTATCGGAATAGCGCCCTACTTCGACATTCAATGTCGAAGTAGGGACCGTGTAGACGATCCGCGTCCCGCAACGTTGAAATTGCCGGGTCCTCCATGGCGGCCATCAGCTGGGGGGTTGAGAGACGCTTTCTCCAGCCCCTCAGCTCACTGGTGGCCATGTGGAGCGGCCCGTTAAAGGTCCCCTCCCCCTCCCTTCCTCTGCAGGAAGCTGAGGGAACGTGCAGGCTGCAGCCTGCACACGCGGCCAGCCTGCACCACCCTCAGCCCCACAGAGCTGCGATGGCTGGCCGGCAGCCCCCCCAGCACCCCCAGGGGACCCCCCCAAGGGGAGCCAGGGCAGCCAGCCCAGCCAGAAGGGCAGCCAGGCTGGGAAGTGGCAGCGGGGCCCCTCCTGGACGGAGGCTGAGCTGCGGGACCTGCTGGGGCTCTGGAGCAAGGAGGAGGTGCTCCAGGTAATGGGGAGCAAGAGGCAGAACGCGGATGCATTCGCTCGGCTGGCCAACGGCCTGGCTGCCCGGGGTCACCCTGACCGCACTCCTGACCACGTCAGGAGTAAGGTCAAGGAGCTGCGGCAGGGTTACTCCCGGGCCCGGGTTGCGGCCAGCCAATCTGGGGCCGCCCCTGTCACTTGCCCCTTCTACAGGGAGCTCAGGGACATCCTGGGCTCCCGGCACACCTACTCCCCTCCGGCCACCCTTGACACCTTGGCTGACGAGCCCCAGCAGGCCCTGCAGCCGGAGTCCACCCCGGAGGCAAGCCCCGCACTCCGGGGGCCCCCCCCGGAGGCCACCCCCGGGACATCGCGGCAGGAGGAGGAGGAGGAGGGGGGATCCTCCTCTGCAGAATCCGGGCTGTAGATCCTCCTCCTGCCATCCCGGAGCAGCAGCAGGGCCTCCGCCCCCCGGGGATCTCCGTACCATGGGAGCGGACCGACAGGTAGGTACCCCCCTCTGGTGGACACCCCTGGGCTTGAGGGGCGGGGGTAAGAGATATGTGTCCAGGGCCCCCCACATGCTCACATGGCCATGGCCCCAAGGACACCAGGGCCATGGCCCTCACAGCACTGCATCCATCAGCCCCTGCCCCCCCCACCCCGCATGACAGTGACATGCCCCATCCCCGGGCCAGGGGGGAGCGGAACCTCGAGGGGCCCCCGGGAGGAGGGGGTGGGACATCCCGCAGCAGCAGCATGTGATGGAGTGGGGGGAGTGCCAAAGGGAGACTCAGGCTACATATGAGCCACCAGAGCCGAGGAGCTCCCAGGGCCAAAGGAGGATCCTGGCGCTACAGCTGGCAGGTGACACCTCTGCCCTGAACAAAGAGGAGGGAGGAGCCGAGCTGGCTTGGACTTGGGGGGTGAGGGCGGGGCCCACAGATAGAGGCTAGGGGAAGGGAGAGCTGGAAGGCAGCCAGCCTGAGGAGGGGAAAAGCTGCATCCCAGAGGGGCACCCCTTGGGGTCTTCTCCCCACGACGGGTTGGAAGGACTGTCTCTTCCGACAGCTGGTGCTGTCACTCCTGCCAGAAACTGGCCATCTGTGGCCTAAGAAAGCTCTCCTGCTCTCAGACCCTGCGGGGTGAAGTGAGAGTCGCTCCCACCAGGGGACGGGGTGCAGGGCAGGGGGACCCCTGAACCCCATCCATCAAAGCAGCATCTCCCGGGGACGGGGATGGGGAACCTGCAGCACAGGGCTGGGGGGACAAAGGCCACGGCTCGGGGCCCACACTAACGCCTGTCTCCATTCTTCTTCCCCCGCTCCTCTCCTGTGTCCTGCACCTGCACCATCAGAAGGACCGGAAGAGAGCGCCGGCGAGGCGTCAGTCGTCCCGGAGAGCCCTCCGGGACCATCGCTTCAGGGCAGCCCCTCAGCCGAGGACCAACCGGCCCCATGGCGGACTAGACAGCGGACCCCGTGCCACCAACCGCCGACAGCGATGGACCCCCAGCTGCTGGCCATCCTCCGTCGGCAGCTGGAGGTCACAGAGCAGCACCTGCAGCTGCAGGAGTGGGCGCTGGCCTGGCGCCAGGAGGCATGGGGGGCGTACATGGACACATTTAACTGCCTAGTGGACTACCTGGCCCCCCATGCCTCACCGGCCGCAACATCGCCCACCCTGCCTGCTCCTGCAGCCCCAACACCAGCTGCTCCGCCCGTCGCCGTCCCGTCCGCCGTCACCCCGCCACCCACCGGCGAGGGCCGGAGCGCCGAGGGACCCCTGGAGCCACCTGACACTCGCTGGCCACCGTACCTTCCGGTCCAGCCCGCTCCCACCCAGCCACGGACCAGGCTGCGAGCGCGGCAGGGCTCCCGGCCGCCAACGCCCGGTGCCGGGCTATAGGAGCAAGGGGCCCGGGATGTGGCCCCCCCCTTGTATATAGTTGGACCCTGTTTTTTTCGGGCCCCCGTTTGCCCCGTCCCCCCCATGTAAATAGTTCTCCCCTTTATCCTCCCTGGTTTTCTTTTTATTATTGCGGACAGTTGTTTCTGTGTATTGTTTTATTTTTGTACATATTGCTTTTGTTCAACGTTTGTACATAGTTTTTGGTTTGTGGTTCACATATTTATTTACAGTCATAAAAAAAAAAGCTTTGGAAAGAAAAAAAAAAGTTTACGTTCAGCCACAAGTGCGTGCTGTCATTTGTCCAGGACAAATGGGGGGGGCGGTGGGGTGCTC
This sequence comes from Carettochelys insculpta, assembly GCF_033958435.1. Taxonomy (NCBI): domain Eukaryota; kingdom Metazoa; phylum Chordata; order Testudines; family Carettochelyidae; genus Carettochelys; species Carettochelys insculpta. Next base: position 229,053,075 of record NC_134138.1, read on the forward strand.
CATGGTGTGGGCGTTGGGGCAGGAGTGTGGGGGAGGAAGGGGCGGGCAGTAGGGGGCCTGAGCAGAGTTCACCCCGCGGCCTGTTCATTGAAGTGGGCCCTCAGGGCCTCCTGGACCCGGGTCCCCTCGGGGTCCACCTGCCGACTGGGGGCAGCAGGTGGCTGGACGTGTGCCCTGCCGGCCTCCGCAGCCCAGCCCTGGAAAAAGGTCTCCCCCTTGCTCTCGACCAAATTGTGCAGGGCGCAGCAGGCACCCACAATCTGGGGGATGTTGTTGGGGCCTGCATCCAGGTGGGTCAGGAGACATCTCCAGCGTCCCTGCCCTGCCCTGGCCTCCCCTCCCCTGCCCTGCCCTCCCCCCGTGGGTTCGCTTACCTCCATGAAGACAGCCCCGACGGTGGCCTTGCCGACACCAAACTGCTGGCCCACGGATCGGTAGCTGTCTGGAGTGGCCAGCTTCCAGACAGCGATTCCGACCCGTTTCTGCACTGTGAGGGCACGCCGCATGGCGCTGTTCTGGTGCCTGAGTGCGGGGGTGAGCCACTGGCACAGCTCCAGGAATGTCTGGCGGGTCATCCTGAAGTTCCTGAGCCAGTGGTCGTCGTCCCACTCCCCAAGCACCAGCCGCTCCCACCAGTCGGTGCTGGTGGGGTAGCTCCACAGCCGCCGGCGTGTGAGGCAGGGGGGGGGGGGTGCTGCAGGGGTAGGGGTTGAGCCCTGCTGCCCTGGGGGCATCTCCTCCTCTGGGGCAAGGAGGTGCTCAGCTGTCTCCCGCATGGCACGGAGCAGGGCAAGACCTGCTCCTGCTGGGAGGGCTGGGTGGACCTCTAGCTGCTGCTGCTGCTGCTGCTGCTGCTGCTGCTGCTGCTGCTGCTACTGGGGGTCCATGACTGCGGCGCCCGGGATCTGTGTGCCTATGGCTCCTCATACCACGTGCTGTGCAGGCTGAGTGTGTCTGGGAGGGGCCCTTTAAGGGAGCGGCTAGCTGTTGCCCCGGAAGCGCTACTCCGCCCTGTGACCCTGTCTGCAGCTGTGCCTGGCATCCCTATTTTGATGTGTGCTACTTGGGTGTGTAGACGTTCCCTCGCTGCGCCTATTTTGATGTTGGGCTGCACAACGTCGAAGTTGAACATCGACGTTGCCGGCCCTGGAGGATGTGTAGACGCTATTCATCGAAATAGCCTATTTCGATGTGGCGACATCGAAATAGGCTACTGCGATGGAGGCTTCACGTGTAGACGTAGCCACTGTGTTAGTCATTCCTTCTTCAGACTTCTCAGTGAAGACAAAAACAAAGAAGTCATTAAGCACCTCTTCCATATCCAGGTTTCCTGTTACTGTTTCGCCCTCCTCACTGAGCAACGCGCCTACACTATCCTTGGTCTTCCTCTTGCTTTTCATGTATTTATCAAAAAGTCTTCTTTTTTCCCTTTATGCCCGTAGCTAATTTGAGCTCATTTTGCGCCTTTGCGTTTCTAATCTTGCCTCTGCATTCCTGTGTTGTTTGCCTATATTCATCCTTTGTAATTTGTCCCAGTTTCCATTTTTTTTTTTGAGATCATGCAAGATCTCCTAGTTAAGTCAATGTGGTCTTGTGCCATATTTTCTATCTTTCCTATGCAGCAGGATAGTTTGCTTTTGGGCCCTTAATAATGTTCCTTTGAAAAACTGCCAACTCTCCTCTGTTGTTTTTCCCCTCAGTCTTGTTTCCCACAGGACCCTACCTACCAGCTCTCTGAGTTTACGAAAATATGCCCTCTTGAAATCCATTATGTCTATTTTGCTGTTTTCCCTTCTACCCTTTCTTAGAATTGTGAACTCTGTAATTTCATGATCACTTTCACCCAAGCTGTCTTCCACTTTCAGATTCTCAATCAGTTCCTCCCTATTTGTTAAACTCAAATCTCGGACATCTTCTCCCCGGTACATTTTTCAACCTTCTGAAATAAAAAAGTTGTCTCCAATGCAGTCCAAGAACTTATTGGATAGTCTGTGTGTTGCTGTGTTAGTTTCCCAACATGTATCTGGATAGTTGAAGTCCCCCATCACCATCAAATCCTGGGCCCTGTATGATTTTGTTAGTTGTTTAAAAAAAAACCTCATCCACCTCTTCCATCTGGGTAGGTGACGTGTAGTAGACTCCTAGCAGGACATCACCCTTGTTTTTTACCCTTTTTAGCTTAATCCAGAGGTTCTCAACACATCCGTTTCCTATGCCCATCTCCACCTCAGTCCAAGTCTGTACATTTTTATTATATAAGGCAACACCTCCTCCCTTTTCCCCCTGTATGTCCTTCCTGAGCAAGCTGTACCCTTCCATGCCAACATTCCAATCATGTATTAGCCCACCAACCTTCTGTGATGCCAACAATGTCGTAGTTGTATTTATTTATTAGCACTTCCAGTTTTTCCTGCTTATTATCCATACTTCTTGCATTTGTATATAGGCATCTAAGATACTGATTTGATCTTGCCTCCCAGTTTTGCCCTGACCTTCCTTTTTCTCTGCCATTATAGCCCGTGCTCCCTCCCATTTCCAATCCATCTCCCAGGTCTCCATCTTCTCTACTTACCTGTGGGCTTTGCTCCCCTGTCCCCGTTGAACCTCGTTTAAAGCCATCCTCACTAGGTTAGCCAGTCTGTGTTCAAATAGGGTCTTCCCTCTCCTCAAAAGGTGAACGCCATCTTTGCCTAGCAGTCCTTCCTGTAATAGCATCCCATGGTTGAGGAAGCCAAAGCCCTCCTGGCAACACCATTTACGCAGCCAGGGATTCACCTCCAGGATGCACCTGTCTCTGCCTGGGCCCCTACCTTTGACAGGAAGGATTGAAGAGAATACCACCTGTGCCCCAAACTCCTACACCCGTACTCCCAGAGCCCTGTATTCAATCTTGATCTGCTCAGTGTCACACCTTGCAGTACCGTTAGTGCCCACATAGATGAGTAACATGGGGTAATAGTTAGAGGGCTGGATAATCTTTGACAACACCTCCATGACGTCTTAGATATGAGCCCCCGCCAGGCAGCATACCTCCCAAGATGAAATGTCAGGGCAACAGATGGGCGCCTCTGTCCCCCTCAGAAGAGAATCGCCAACCACCACCACTCTATGTTTCCTCCTCACAGTGGTGGCAGCTGACCTCCCAGGCGTGGGGGTACGAGGCTTCTCCTCTGTTGTGTGGGGTGATTCCTTGTCTCCTGTATCAAGTACACCATATCAACCACTGTCTTTCAGCTTTGTAGATAAAGCAGACTCAAATGCTCCAATGTTGAAATATAGTTCTTGCTATGGCATTCCATAACTACACAAAACTGACTGAATCACCCTGGTTCAACTAGTGCAGTGGTTCTCAACCAGAGGTACATGTACCACTGGAGATATGCAGGAGTCTTCCAGAAGGCACATCAACTCATCTAGATGTGTGCCCATTTTCACAATAGGCTGCATAAAAAGTGACTAGCAAAGTCAGTACAAATTAAAATTTCATGCAATGACTTGTTTATACTGCTCAATATACCATACCCTGAAATGCAGGTACAATATTTACATTCCAATACATTTATTTTATAATTATATAGTGGAGGGAGAGAGTACACAATTTGTCAGTAACAGCGTGTTGTGACACTTTCGTATTTTTACGTCTGTTTTTGTAATCAAGTAGTTTTTTTAAATGAGGTGAAACTTACAGATACGCAAGACAAATCAGACTCATGAGAAAATTACAGTAGTCAGGAAAGGATGAGCTGAACTAGCATGAGGTCTATCTCTTGTATTCTATTCACTGAACAAGAGTCAGCAAAATGGCTATTATTACCCTATTAGCACATAAACATGTATTTCAGATTTCCACTCTACTCCAAAATATAATCAAGAAATCACTTGTAACTGTTGCATAACAAAAGTTTGTGTGACCTGCTGCATGACAACAGTATTCATAAAATCTCCGTTAGATAAATATTCCCTTCTACTGAGCAGTTAAAATACTACCATTATTTCATGTTTCAGCTGTAGTTTCATGTGGATTCCAAACCATTATAGGCACCAGAGAGATTGTTAAAACTCTACTCAAATGACATAAAAGCTTCTGCCTCAGGTTCACTGGTGACTGTTGTAAACAAGAAGTATCTTGAGAACATTATTCTTAATTAAAACATGGATTAAATGTATAGCAGAAAAGATTGCAGGGATTTGTTTTATTTTTTTGGAGAAATCTGTTGTGCATTTCAGTCCATGGCTTTCACCTGCAAAAAAAAAAATGAACCTCACCATGGCATCCAACTTAGAAATGTACATATAACAGTACTAATTAATAATTAATTCTAGAAAATGTCTCCTATCAGCCTTCTTATAGAGGTATTATTCTGCACATATCAGTGTTTCTCTTACATTCTATGGAGATTTGAAAGACTTTGTGTTGCTAAATGACTCTCACAAATGGCTTAAATTCTGAAATGAAAATGTGTTTATTATTATGATCATTGTCATCCTTATTAATTAATAATTAGGCACATGCAAAGTGGTGTAGATAACATGGGAAGGAATGGAGCCAGTTTCTTTGACGTTAACAGTTTTTGCAGACAGAGATCCTGATCCAAAACCCATTGAAGTCAAGTCCCATCAATATCAATGGACTGTAGTTCAGCCCCAAAGGGGAAAAGAATATATCATAAAGCATAAGGGTTGACACAAACTACCAAATAAGGGAATCTTACATCACCCAGAGCAAGCAGAAGAGGGAGCTAGAAGACAGCACTGTTTACCAAAACAAATAGACCGGGGGAGCACTCCCTCCATCTTAGCAAAGCTGTGATGGACATGGATAGCAGGTTATATACTGTGCAAACCTATTGAAATTAGTTGGGTTGGAAACAATAGAGCTCAACATGGTTTAATGTAAGCACAGTTTACAACTGTATTCTCACCAAAAATATTTTAAAACATCTCATTTCAATACTCTTTTTAAAAATTATATGTTTTCTTTGCAGAACTGCCATTTACAAAAAACAAAAGGGAAAGATGACATGCTTATTTTTGAAGCTAATCTCATTAGGTCAGTTGTTAAACACTTTTTATGTATATGGTCCTGGGGAAAGTAATAAGTTGCCATTGTTCATTCAGACACGGAGGACCACTTCACTCCTGAATTCATTCTAATTTTCCAAGAAACTGATCAAATGAATCCCTCTTGCTGAACAAATTAAAAATATTATCAGTCATGACTACAAAAATTAATTAAGAAATGCAGTGAATATAGGGACAAAGATTAAAAATGTATCTCCCTTAATTTTGAGTCATTATATTGCATAATCACTACCACTCTTGTGATTGAAGGCACTCTCAGAAAATCATGCATAGCATTTAACAAGTGGTCTGATCTAGACATCAAAAATGATTAAAGATTGAAAACCAAGACTGATTCCATAAAAGATGTGAAAACACAGACTGATCCAAGCAGCTCTGGAGATGTTAAAGCAGTGGAGTGGATGGAAATGTGTGTGATTCTTTCCAAATCTGGGGACTGATCCTGTAACCCTGATTCGTGCACATTCAGGCCAGCATACTAATTAAGGGTGAAATTCATCCCATGCAGGTAGCCAGTGCAGAGTCCTTGCCTAAGTGACACTTAGGTCCTATTTTGAGGCCCCTGTGTGGGAAGGAGGTTGGGCATCATTCTAATGTTGGCAAAGCACTTTAAGATCTTCAGGTGAAAAATGCAGAAATGCAAAGAGTTTCTGCTTGTGGGAAATAAATACTGTGGGGGATAATTTGGGCAAATTTTGTGGTGAATTTGATGGCACCCCAAATTATAATACTGCGAAGTGAAACAGCACAATGAGAAGGAGTGAAGCAGTTTCACAGTGTTGATACAACACTTCTGGGTCTCCTTGGAGAAACAAACTGAACATAAAGGCAGAGAGAAGGCCATCACCATTCCTACCCTTCCTCCTTCCCTCTCCCCACCCCTGCCTAAAGGCCTATTACAAAACAGAAAGCATAGCTAATACAGATGATGTTTGCTGAAATATAAACTAGGCGTAAGTACTGAAGACACCAGTGTTACTCCAGGTTTATGCCAGTTTAACTGAGAGGCGAAAAAGGCCCATTGAGTATAATTGAATCAAGGAGTTTCCTATTATGTTCAAATGACTTTCACAGCAGGGAACTCCCGAGAACACTAAGGACAGACATGCTTTTCAAATACTAATGTTTATAAGGGTATTTTGTTCTTGGTTTTTTTTTCCCCAGCATTTAAGTTTTACTGTTTAGTTGAGATGTTTTACAATTCAGCCAGGATTTTATTTACATTACCAGTGCTTGATGGTGAGATTTTCTTATTAATGATAAATGGAATTCCAGGACAACTCTGCTTCTTTCAGTTTGTTTTCCTACAGACATTTATTTCTCTTCTCTGTCATGTCAGTCGGATCACTTACCATACTTTTGTCATTTATATTCAATCAGGTGTCGAGTTTGTTACTTATTTTCTACCATAATCTCTGTCCACATGTCAACTGAGATTCAGGGAAGTTTGAAAAAAATCTGAAGATTAAAGATAGCAGAGCAGGCAAAAATTGAAATAGTTACATATTTCTGGGGATGTGTCTAAGACCCTTCCAGACTATTATTCTTTGAGGCAGTGATTCAAACACAGAGACAAAACAGCTGAAACCAAAGTTAGAAAGTAATTAACATTGTGTTTTCCTTTTTAATTGAAAAAGAAAATGCAGTTCTGGTTCAGCAACCATGATTCCATATTCTGTGGTTTTTTGTGGGTTTTTTTTTGTTTTTTTTTTGGTAAAGCCTCCTCATTTGGCTGATGGAGATAGTGGGTTATGCAAACCTGAGTTAATAAGCAGAAAAGTATACAACAAAAGCATTAGATTTCCACTCCTAGAATCAAAATCTACTTTTTCATATAGGTTAGAATACTGGCCCATTCATTTTACTGTCACAAGCAGCTATGGAAAATATCCCTTATTGCATTTGTCAATAATTCAGTGTATAGTTGATTTCTCCTCCTTACTTAAGCAATTTAACCTTAAGTTACAATTTTAAATGCATTTATTTATAGCACCATTTTCGGATACATTTTCCAATTTTCTGGATTGATTGATTTATTTTAATCTCCTTTTTTTCACTCATTTAACTTATTTGTTAATATGTTTTTAAATAGCTCCCTTTTTCCTCACCAACGTCTCATCCCCCCAAAAAGAGAGAAGAGATGCATGAAGGTCACCAGTGAAGATTCATAAACCATTGTGAATAATGTCAGAACTATAATTTAATTAGTAGCCCATCTGTCACTTTCTGTTTGACGAGCACTAAATGTCCAATTATCATTTAATATCTGCTCTAATCAGTTCTGGCAAATTTCGCAGGCACACAAGAGATGACATTAATAGATGGAAGTGAAGCTACTTTTGCCACATTATCGGAGAGAGAGAGAGAGAGAGTGAAAAAGAGCGTGTGCAGTTTTGACTTATGATGGGTAAGGTATGAATTCATTCCAATTAGTAGTAAAAGACATTTCATGTACACTGTGTTGCTGTATGTTGCTAACTAAAGCTTCTCCTTCTTTCAAGAATTTATCAAAATATTTATTTATTTATTTTGGTGCACGTGGAATTTACATTCTGGCATATGCCTAGAAATAACATACCCAATACAGAACGTGCTCTATCTGGCTATGTCTAGATTAGAGAAATCTATCGACAGAAGTTTTTGTCAGATGACATCTTCTGAGAAAATTTCTGGCAACAGATTGCGGCCATACTTCCAAGCGGATTGCAAGAGTGATCTGTTCTGTTGACAGAGAGTGGCCAGACTGCTCAACTGCTCTCTCAACAAAATGGCCACCCAGAACCACAGCGTACAGGGTTTCAGGGCTCCATTTCCTTTCGAGAGCCCAGCCGAGATGCACCCATAAAGGGCCCCACCCAGACACCCCATCACTGCCCATGCTGAGACATGCCTACCTCCACAAGGGACAGCACAGCTTCTAGATCAAGACTTGGACTCTTCCTGGGAGACATGGCTATTTCCAGTGAGCCATGGTGCCAGAGCAGTCCCCGGGCTTGTGCCGGCCCAACATAGAGGTGCTTTGGCATCTGCTGCATCTCCTGATAGCTGTCTTTCTCTTCCTCAGGGCTGGATGGTCACACCTGTGCCATGCCCCCACATGCACAGGTAGACCTGAAGGCACCACACCAGTTCTGAGGCAGTGGGATGACCAGCAGAGGCTCCAGAATGTGTGCATGTTAAAGGACACCTTTCTGGAGCTCTGTGCCTGGCTTGCCCCAGCCCTCCGGTGAAAGGACAACTGGATGTGGCCTGCCATCCTCGTGAAGAAGCAGGTCGCGATCACCCTCTGAGAGTTCAACAACCCCAACAGCTACCACTTGGTGGGAAACCAGTTTGGCATAGGGAAGTCCCCTGTCAGGGCCCTCCTCATGGAGATAAGGCATGCCCAGTCTGCAGTGCCTGAATGGTGGGGTGTCACACTAAAGGGGGACACTCAGTGTTAGGGTGCAAGAGGAATGCTTGGGGGGGGCAAACCCCAACCAGGGAGACCATGATGTCCCACTCTCACATAGCCCTGCTGCTGGAAGGGTGGACTCATAGGGGAGATCCTAGACAGCCCAGGGGGATGGAGATCCCCCCCAGGGCCCAGGGACTCTGTCCCTCAATCCCTGATGTATTTGTTCAGTCTCCTCCCATCCTGCTGTGGAGAGTCATCCACTGGGGAGACATGGATGCAGTTGTGGCCAGATTCACCACCCTGGGATTCCAGAACTGCGTCAGGGCTATTCATGGGACCCACATCCCAATCCATGCCCCAGAACATAGTGCAGCGAAGTGTATAAACTGAAAGAGATACTTCTGCATGGTGCTGTAGTCCCTGGTTGACCAACATGGACAGTTCATAGACTTTTCGTCAGGTCAGCACAAAGGCCAGCACACAACACCCATGTGTTCCACAATTCTGGCCTGTGCTGGAGGATAGAGGCGGCACATCTGTCCCTCATCATGAGCTGGCAGTCAGGAACTTGCAGATGCCACTGTGCATCATGAGGGATGTGGCCTGGCTCACGAAGCCTTACACCAGCCAGCTGGGACCCAGCCAGGAACTCTTCAATACCCACCTCACCTGGGCCAGAATGCAGGTCAGGTGCACCTTTGGCCACCTTAAGGCATGCTTCAGATGTCTGCTCACCCACCTAGATGTGGGGAAGTACAATGGCCTCCAAGCTGTGGCCTTCCTCCTGGCGATGGGGATGTATGACAGCCACTAATATGAAGAACCAGGCACAGCACCAATACACCAGGCTTATCAAGACAGGACGCGTATCCAGGAGGCACTGAGGGACAGCTTCTCTCATGTCCCCTAATAACCCTCCCCAGGGCCCTCCAGCAGGAGCATCAAGCCCACAGCCCTACCTCATCCCCACCACAACTCCTCCCTTTGCACCCTCACCCTTCCCTGAACCCTGCCCAATAAACATGGATGCATGTGTGGTGAACAAAGGACTAGTTTACTGAATCAAATAAAAATGTGTGGAAAAGATAATGTAACGACAAACTACAATAAAGTGAAGTGCAAAACCAATGAACTATGTACAGTGGGCAGATTAGGGACAGGTGTAGGGAGCATCAGAAGTTGGATGGAGGAGTTTTGGACAGGGAGTGAGGGAGCTTCAAAACATGGAGGGGGAGGAGGTCCACAAACGTATGGGTGAGTGGGACCCCACATGGCATCAGCCTCAGAATCCCCTTCTGCCATGGTTAGTGGCCCCTTTCAGAGCTGGGTTGGGGCTGAGAGCAGGGGAGGTACAAAGGATGTGGGCTGCAGTAGGGTCTGTGTGAGCAGAGGGAGACGGGGGTCTGGGGAGCAGGAGGGGTTGGGGAGCACTGGAGGCAGGAAGTCTAGGATGCCCTACAGCATGGTTTCCCAACCTGGGGGGTGTGCCCCTCTGGGGAGGGTTGAAGAAATTCCAGAGGGAGCATGAGGAAACCAAGCCCCCTCCCTCATCATTTGTCCCACCCAAAGAAAAAACCAATCTTTACTTTTGGTTCTCAGCCCCTGCCCTTTTACGTGGGCTGCCCTGCACAGCTGCTATAAGAAGAAGGCAGCCAGTGAAGACCCATGTGGCGCTAGCTGTCTTCTGCAAAGGTTAGTGGGTATAGGTTGGGGATGGGAGGGAGAGGTGGAGGGGGGCTGGTGGTGCCTGCCTTTGGGGGAGAGACGGGAGGGGCTCAGGTGATGGGTCGTGGATGGTGGGCTTGCGGGGCTTATGGGGCTTGGATGGCTGGCCCCAGCATCATGGGGCTCAGGCAGCTTGGGCTGGCAGGCAGGCAGCTGGTCCCAACAGTGCCTGGCTCAGTGGCTGGCAGGCAGGCAGCTGGCCCTGGCAGCACTGGGCTTGGGTGGCTGGCTCTGGCAGTGTGGGCCTTGGGCAGGTGGCTTGGATAGCTGGTGGCTGGCTGGCTGGCCCTGGCAGCACAAGCAGCTTGGGTGGCTGGCCCATGTCTGGGGCAGCTGGTGAATGGGCATCTGGCAGGTGGGTGGGTGGGCAGCTCTGGCAGTGCAGGCTTTATGAGGTTGGCGGCTGGCATGGGCAGCTCTGGCAGTTGTCACGGTAAAGAAGAGGTGGGAGGGCATGAGGGTTTCTCAAAAATCAAAAGAGGGGGCGTGATGCTGAAAAGTTTGGAAACTACTGCCCTACAGGATGGCCGGCAGGGTCTGGGTGGCAAGGGCAACACGGGGCAGTGGAGGCAGCGGGGGTGGGGGGCAGCAGCTGCAGGGAGCTGATCCTTCATGTTGTGCCAGATGCCAGTGGCAGCATCAAAAGAGCCCATGACTTCCATTCCCTGTTGTCCTGCATCTGCCGCTCCATTAGCTCCATCAGCCTCCAGAGGGCAGCGCTGTGGTCCCTCTGGAGGTCCTCCTGTATACAACATCACCCCCTCCAGCTGTGGGCTCACCCTGATGGCTGAGTAGGGAGCTAGTAGACAAGTAGGGTTCCAGCTACACAGGGGTCCTGTCATGGGTGGTGGGTGAGCCGGGAGCAGCCTGGACCTCCCGAGGGCCCCCACACATACCTGTGGCTCATAAAGCTGTCCATGGGAGCAGATGCTGCCTCTCGCCTACGGGCATGTCTGTGTGCCAGGAGCTGCACTCCTTGGCATGTCTGGGGTCAGGCTGGCACTCTGTGTCTATCTCACTCCCCTGGGGCTTGTCTGACCTCCTGTGAGGCTGGCAGCAGTCTGGAATCTGTGCTCAGGGACTGTCTGCTTGGTCCAGCTGGTACACACTACCTTGTACATGGTTCCACATGCCAGAACTGTAGCGTGAGGTCCTGCCCAAGCTGGCTGGATGATGATCACAACATGACCCATCTGCACCTGATCCCCCATCCCCCCACACACCCTGGTGTGTGTGACGTATGGAGTACTCACCAGAGGGACTCTCACCCAGCTCTGAGGATGCCCAGGAGGTGGCCTAGCTGGTGGGGACTGGCTCCAGGTTGATCATAAGGGTGCTGCTGCTCACCTCTGAGGTTGTGTCTGCCTCCAGCTCCAGTAGAGGTTGGGATTTGGAGGCCTGATCCTCCTCCTCTTCTGGGGGCTCCAGCTGTGGTGTGAGGGCCTCCAATGCTGTGTTGATGGTGCAGGTTGAGGTGATGTGTTGTCCCTCCCCACCCCAGGATTTCATGGGGCTTCTTCTAATAGGGGCATGTGGCAGGTCCTGTCCCGTAAATTTGGGCAGTGTCCCAGACCTGGCTGTAGCCCTGCCTGACCTCCTTTAGTTTGCCTGGACCTGCTCCATGGACTGGGAGTGGGTCATCCCATTCCACCAGGGCAGCGGCCATCTGAGTGTAGACAGGGGTGCAGCCATGCTTTGCCTTAGGGTCCTGCCGTATGTCCTCCTTACCCCATAGGTCCAAGAAGGCCTGGACCTTTGGCCTGGTCTAAGAAGGGCCCTGCCTCTTCGAGCCCCAGAATTGCTCCTGGGACTCCTCAGTCTACTCCCTTGAAGGCCCAGAGGGGTATCAGGGAGGCTGGCTGGCTATCATCTGGGATGGCTTGGATAAAAGGAGTGACTACAAGGTTGTGGGGGAATCACAGATGGTATCTCTGTGCTTCCATGCTCTCAGCTTCCTGCCACAGGGTTTCCTGAGCTCCCTGTGGCTTCAAGGAGGTGCTGGAGGGAGGGACCATAGAGCTCTGATTGCTGTAAACAGGGGATATCCTGGGGCACCTGCACGGCACCCTGGATGCCTTTTGTGGAGGTCCCCCCACTCCATCCACCAGAACATCAAGACCCATATTTTTTGACAGATCTCTGTCAACACAGGCGTTCTTCTTCATGGGGGGTGGACTATGTCTGTCGACAGGATGCCTTTGGCAATCTGGAGGCTCCCCGGGTTTTGTTGCCAAAACCCTCTATTGTAGACTTATCCTCTGCCTATACTTTCACAATCTCTCTCTATAATGTGTCCATGAATTAGTTTGTACATTCTGTATATGTATTCCGATTGGATGCAGACATGAACAGAAAATGCAATTGATCCACAGGGTGCTTCATAAAGAAAACAGATGGTGAATTAATATTAGGAGTTGCTGTTTAATTGTAACACAAGATCCAGTATCGTTTAACAAAAGATTCACTGACATTTCTAACTGCCAGTCTAAATACTTCCTTTTCTCTGGCAAAGACAAAATACGAAAATATATACCTTAATGAAAATTCACTGTGTGTTTTAGGCAAATATAGTGCTTATGTTTTAAAGCTGGCTGTTGCCTGCATTTATTTCCACATCATGTTACTAGGCACATGAAAACGTTCTGATAAGATCGATGAGCTTTGAAACAAATATTGATGACATCATAAAATGGACTTCTTCAATGATAACAAAAGGTTAATAACATGACTTGGACATACCTAGGGTCAAGGGCAGAGCAGCCCATTTGCATTCAGACTCCAGATCAATATTGGAGCAATCTTTGAAAAGGGCTTTTGTCTTGACAAGGAGCTTCCTGTAATGAGATAGTGCTTTTCATGTGACATTTTAGATTTAGTTCCCACCTCTGATGCTAAGTAAAATGCTTCAGCATTCATAACAAATAAACACCCACTGAAAATGTTTGTAATGTGGCTGCTTAGGTTGGCTGCTTAGCAGCTAACAAGATTGGGGAGTAACTTGGCAGGCCCACTGTAGTGGGATTTCAAGTAAAGCCTTCTGTGATAGTTTTTGGGTGTATTTCTAGTTCTAAAATGTCATTTCTGATACATCCATATTTCTACTAATAAGATTGAATCTGAGATTTCACAGACTGCAGCTTGAATTTAGTAAGAGCTTGTCAGGTGGCTGTGACCCTGCTTGCCCCTTCGTTATTCTACCCAGCCCAGCACACATTATAGCATGGAATATTTAGAAAACAGAAATCTGCTCTTTGATAGCTTGGTGGTTCATCTCCAGTGCATGAGGAGAAATTCTCATTATATACATCTCTGTGTGTATCTGATGACCTATAACCACTAACAACCTGCTGCGCTTATGAGGCAGTTATTTAACTGCCAGCTTTTAAAACTGGTGTCTGGAAACTTGTGAACAAAGAGACAACAAAGGGGTTTCTGATAAAGAATAGCCAACAAAAACACATAGACACATAAAAAACCCCTAATATTGCACCAGGGGGAAGAAAATGCAGAAGAAGGAGGTTTAGAGTGAATAGGCATAACTGATCCTGAATTCACCCGCTACCTTTAACTCCCACAGCTCACAAAAGTCTGATCCTGCCGTAGGTCTCTGCTGTAAGAAGCCCTGCAGGAGAGCTATGATATACAGCTGGAGCAAAATCCACAAAGCCATTGATACAAAAATGGCTAACAACAGTGCTCTGCAGCCTGGTCATACATTACCTTCCTTCCTGAAAGAGTTCTTTAACAACCATTTAGGAAGTGGCAGACCAGATCAACTTATTTGCTAAGGGAGTAATTATGCACCAAAAAAGTGTGGTCAGACGCCTGTAGAGCTGATATCAGGACACAAAATAACGAACAACTTGAGTTTTTTTTTCTTTTAATCAAGATGGAGAACCTGACTTCAGATATTTTTATAGTGAAGAAAAAATCTTGATACAGAGAGAATCTTGTAGCCATTTATGATTACATTATATGTTACTCCCTTCCTATTTACGATCATGTAACATCCCTGTGACCACCTACAGCAAGGCGGGGTCTAGCCTGTGGGGAACTGTGGGCAAAAGATAAGCAAATTGCACAGCACAATTTTCATATCTTTTGCTGATAGTTTGGTTGGAAGAGGCTTTCCCGACATTTGGCCCATCCACACAGAGCCAAATAACAGGAAAAGCCCCTCTGCCAGTACATCCCTCTTGTCTCATGGCATGAGACATGTTGGCAGAACACATCGCTTTCCTGAGAGTGGTCTCGGAAAAGCAGACTCATTGTTTGGACACAGCAGACTTCTTCTGAGAGAATCTCTGGTCTCTCAGAAAAAGTCTGCAGTCTAGACATAGCCTGACAGAAGAATAATTACAGTACAACCTCAGAGTTTTGAACTGACTGGGCCACTACATGCTTCATTTAGAACCAGAAGAAAAAACAATCACGCAGCAGCAGAAACCAAAAGAAATACAATTAAATGCAGTCCAGTGCTGTGTTAAATGAAAAATACTGAAAAAGGGTGAAAGTTTAAAACAAAGATTTCACAAGGTAAGGAAGCTGTTGCTGTGCTTATTTCATTGAAACTGAAATGGTTAAAAGAAGTAGTTTTTCCTCTATGTAGTAAAGTTTCAAAGCTAATTAAAAGTCAATGTTCAGTGGTAAAGTGTTGAAAAACAATAACCTTTGTTCAGAGCTATGAACAACCTCCATTCCAGAGGTGTGCATAATGCTGAGGTTCTAGCGCATAAGGAAGTCAGTCTTTTTAAACTGTTCTGCTGACAGTTCTAGTCCTTCAGGGTAGTTTCAGTTTCCTCTCCTCTTATGTATCTGTGGGGACTGTTGGAGGTAAGTAGACAATCTCCTTATTTGTCCAGCTGCTTTCACGGGTATCCAAATTGCTGTTTACAATAATAAGCCTGGGCATCTGTGGAAGCAACTAGAAGCTGAAAACAATTCTGTGTGACCTGCCCTTTCTCAGATGGAAGATGACCTGGAGGAAGATTTCAGGGAGATCAGACCTTGGAGTCAGCACTTTCTTAAGGGTTGGGGCCCTGCTAGGAAATTGCCTCCATGAATTACTGCCCATGTTGGTAAGGAAAAATACCTTGCTCTTACTTATGGACAATATGAAATGGACTTGGGAGCTGGCACTGGTTCCTTTTGGGATAATGAGACAAGACAAGCCTATAACATGCTTTATATTGATTTAACTGGTCAAGGGCAATCTTATGGAAAAGCATAGGGTCTACCTTGACCAGGTAAATCACAGTAAATGACAGTCAGCTACACCTACACTAAGTAAAAGCTCATGATTAGGTTGGGGGTAGGTAACATGTATTAGCTGGAAACAGCTGAGCCAGCCAGTTATACTAGGCCAGCTGCACAGGGATATGTTCCCAGCTTTCAAGAAGCTGAGATGGTAGGTCTAAAACACACTCAGAAAGACAGATTCCCCTAAGGGAGCTGTGAGTTCTAAGGCTCCCTTTGTCAAAGCCACTGTCTAGCATTCAGTAACAGAGAGAAAGCCATGCTAGTCTATATACAATCAAAACAAAAAAGCAGTCAGGTAGCACTTTAACAACATAATTTATTAGGTGAGCTTTCCTGGGACAGACCCACTTCTTCAGACCATAACCGTACGAGAACAGACTCAATATTTAAGGCACAGAGACCCGAAAACAGTAATCAAGGTTGACAAATCAGAAAAAAATTGTCAAGGTGAGCAAATCAGAGAGCGGGTGGAAGGGGGGTAGGGAGTCAAGAATTAGATGAAGCCAAGTATGCAAAAGAGCCCCCATAGTGTCCCAGAAAATATGCATCCTTGTTCAAACCACGTGTTAATGTGTTGAATTTGAATATGAAAGAGACTTCAGCAGTTTCTCTTTCCAAAGCAGAGTGAAAAATTCTAGTGTTCAGTAACATAACATAGCTCTTTTGGGTGCATTACTAGTGTACCACTGTCACAATTGTTTTTGAACGCTTCACAGTATTTGAGGGTTTTGTTTTTTTTTCTTAAAACTCAACTGGAATCCACATGATTCTATGAAAACCTTGACTTTGATTTTTCAACGTCTCATCCTTGTGGTTGAAGGGCTGAAAACTTGAACTCAAAAGACTCAAAGAGGCAGAAGGCAAATAACTAACTATGTGAAAAGTCAAGTAGTCCTGTAGCACTTATCAAATTTAGGCATTAAATAGCAAGCTTTCTACTGAGCTGGTAAACCCAGAGTTGTGAGTTCAATCCTTGCCAGGGCCCTTTAGGGATCTGGGGCAAGTAGATTAAAAAAACTTTGGGGGATAGTGATAGGCCCTGCTGGGAGGACAAGGGACTGGACTTGATGCCCTGTGAAGGTCCCTTCCAGCTCTGTGAGGTAGGTGGTATAGGTCCACATGAGTACGACTCACTTCTGTAGATTAGGGACTAGACAATTAGAATCCAGGTTTATATAGTAGGTAGGGGAAAAGGGAGTTGGTTACCTATCCCTAATAGGACCAGTGGAAGAAGCTAATTAAGTTATGTGTTGCTCCTGCAAATATCAGAAGTAGGGAAATTGTACTTCATAAGATAATTGAGATCTTGGTTAAGGCTTAACTTCAAAGTGTCTGTTTTCCACATGATTTCTAATTAAGATGTCCTCTGTAATCCTGAGATAAAATCCTTTTGTATAAAAATGGCTACTACTAAATCTTGTATTGAATGTTCGAGGAGGTTAAAGTGTTACCCTATAGGTCTATGTTTATTCCAATCCCTAATGTTGGATTTATGTCTATTTATTCTTTGGCATAAAGACTGTCTAATTTGTCTAATGTATATGGCAGAGGGGTATTGCTGGCACATGATGGCATATATCACTTTAATGGATGTGCAGGTATGAGCCCCTGATGGTGTGGCTGATGTGAATAGGCCCAGTGATGATGTCACTAGCACAGATACATGGACAGAGCTGGCAAAAGGATTTGTTGCAGAGATAGACAAAAGGTCTGTCCTCTCCCACAGATAGCCACCCAACCACAAGAAAATACTCACCAGCAGCCACACACCATACCACTGGAAACACCAACAATTTCTCCTTGCCGATTCTAGATCTCTTCTGCAGTGTATCAAGTTCCTTTTGATATCTATTCTTGTCCTCTACAGTACTAGTAACCTATCCCATCTGGGCATCAGCTGCACATTTTGTCAGCATAAGCTCCACTTCAAGTTATTAATAAAAATATTGAGCACTCTAGAATCTTCAATAAAATTTTATTCTCGCATAGCAAAATAACACCAAATTCTTCACTTGGGGCTGAAACCAGCAGTCTTGACTCAGCCAAAACTCTTGTTTTGGTCAAATACTTTAGTTTTACTTGAATAAGGAATGCAGGTTCTGGGTCATTCTCATGAAACCAACAATCTCTCTCAATTTAATTAACAACCATGCCCCATAAGGAAGACCCTTTAATACCAATTGTCAGCCACACGATTCTATGGAGAAAATCAGAATGGTAAGCTACATCACTTACAGTGTAAAAGGACAACTATTTTTATGTTCTTAGCCTGTAATTTACCTTAAATAGCTCAATAGTGCATCCAAATTATTTCGTATTTGCTAAATTGTGGTTATAGTCTGAAAACAGTTAAGGTAGTTTAAATAAAAATACTTCTGGTGGAATATGGGTTCTCTAGTACAAAGGAGGAGAAAATAAGGAGAACTACATAAACTAATGTAGATTTTCTATATCTATGGCTCTAGTTAATTTGAAGACCTTTGGATTAAATAAAGAGGTGTCTGGGTGAAATATAGTAGCCTGTGATGTACAAAGGGTCAGACTAAGTGATCTAATGGGCACTTCTGAAGTAACTTATATGAAATTATAAGGCTGTGTCTACACTGGGCCTTAGTGCCAACAGTTTGATGCAAATAAGTAGTCTCAAAAATGCAAATGATCGCTCATTTGCATATCCACACAACTAATGTGCATATTCATATGACTGATTTGCATTCCCATGTCAAAAATCAATCAGTGTAGATGTGGGTCTACTGACAAAACCCCCCTTTTTTGGCAGCTCCTTATGCCTGGGAAAATTCGGCATAGACACAACCTAAAGGTGACCAGTGAGGTTTTAGCTTTTGGATGATTACTGTGTTACTGATGATGGTGGTAATGATGATTTATTTGTGTTGCAGTAGTGTCTAGAAATTCTGAGTCATGAACCAGGACTACTTTTATGCTAAGAGCTGTATAAACACAGAAGAAAAAGACAGTCCATGCCCCAAATGGCCTCAATGAGGGTGAAATTTATCCTTACATAGAGAGCCAGCTTCCTAAAGTGTTAGGTACTGCATAGGTTTAGGGAGGGCTCAGTTGAAGTGCAGGCTCTCTGCACAAATGTGAATTTCAATGAAAGTTGCTGCTGAACAGCATCACTGAAAATCAAATCACTTCTGTGACCCTCCATGTTCCAACCCTTTGTCTCATTGGCTTCACTGAGATTTTTATGTGCAATCGAAAGGAGAATGTGCCCAAAATGAAAATCCAAAAAAATATTCATCTCCTCATCTTTACTCTTTCATACATTTAGAATTTCATGGAAGGGGAGAGCAGCCAGCACTGGGTTGCTCTTGCTCAGTAACAAGTGCATAGCTCATTACCGAGGAAGTTCAGAAACTATTGCCTCTCACTCATGACTGGAATTGTCAGGATGCCTACTAGCAATGGCTCCTTAACTAGCCGTCAAGTCATCATCATTACAGTGGCAGGAGTGTTTAACTTTTAAAGTGAAACTCAACCAACATTTCATTGTTGTAATGGACTGGAAAGTGCCACAGGCACCAAAAAAAACAACACAATTCCTCCTCCCAGCTGCTTGCAACCAAACCTTGTGTTATAGCAGTTCAATTTGCAACTTAACCAGTGTGTTAGGCTAAGCGGAATGGGGCTTGGGGAATTTCCTTGCTGCATGCTGAGCTGTAATAATATTTAAATAAACCTCTAGACACTAGTTCAAAGCAGACCCTCCTTCTTTAAAACTCTGAATGGACTCCACCTTAACTTTACTACCAAACACAGATCGCTCATTCCCTCATCCCTTTTTGGTGACTATGTCTCTTTTACCCCCTTCAGTTCATCTACCCTTTTTTCATCCCTCTCTAGTGACTCTGCTTCTTTGCCTCATTTATCATGAGGCCATATTAATCAAGTGCACGTGATACTTGGGTAAAGCAAGTCATTTTTGGTGAATCTTGGTTTGGAGAAGCAGTGATGATGGTTAAGGAAATGTGAGGAATGGCTGTCCATACAATGAGAAGCCACAAATGGGCGGTGATTCCTGACTTGGAGCAGAGAAGCCTTGTCCCTCTTAGGTAGAGGGAGAGCACAAAAACGGGCTTGGGAGGATACCTTTGAAGACTAGAAGGAAGATAACTAGGAGCTATAGAAGTGGCTGGGTGAAGACAGCTCTTTAGCTCTTTAAAAAGTGTGATTTGAATGCTACAGGTTTTTGGTTTTGTTGTGTGGTTTCTGGCTTGCCAAATAGATTCTAAGCGGGTGGATATGGATTACAAATATAAAGATAGATTGATCTTCCCCTTCTTACTACGTCAGGTTTGGATGCCAGCAGAGTCTGAGACCTCTGTCTGCTACTCCAAACCATGCATGAGTGGTTCCCTCCTCACACTCACAGCTGCCACATGGTGCTGTGGCTATCATTTTAAGTGCTGGTGGGAAAGATAGACAGATATGTTTGGGCTGGAAAAGAAATTGTGATTGTCATGCTCCTTTTCATCAGAACTATACCAAGAAATCTTCTGAATTGAAGAAA
This sequence comes from Carettochelys insculpta, assembly GCF_033958435.1. Lineage (NCBI taxonomy): Eukaryota > Metazoa > Chordata > Testudines > Carettochelyidae > Carettochelys > Carettochelys insculpta. Next base: position 229,073,072 of record NC_134138.1, read on the forward strand.
GGTTTGGTGAGATTCCTTGTCCCTTGGTGGTCTTCTGCTTTTCCCAGTCATTACAATAGATTAGTTATATAATTCCAGAAGTGTGTTGGAGTCTTTCTTTATAATGACCTGTTAAACAGGGAATATTCCTTCCATAACCCTACTCAGATCTCTTCATGTGCACCACAGTGGATGGAGCCTTCTGATAGTTTGGAGGCTAGGAACTTCTGGGGTCCTCCAAAGCATTTTTTCCTCCCCATCCACCTTCCACACACACATTACATATTGATATTAAATAATGCTCATAGTGGGCAGTTTGCAAATTTTGACCCTCACTTGTTTGAAATTGGAGGTCAGAGATAAAGAGACGAGATGCTTCAGTACTTTAAATATTGAAGCTTGCATACTGAATAATAGGAAGCTAGTGTTGTCTGCATGACTCTTGTGGGAAAAGGCTCTTGAGCAGTCATGTTGCTGCATTCTACATTAGCTGTGACCTGTAAGTGGCTTTCAAGGGTAACACCAAAGGAAGTGCATTACGGTAATTCAGCCTCCAGGCAAAGATCAAAGCAGAGAGATGGGAACATATAAATACTCTTTCCTAGCAAATGACCAGCTGCTTCTTGAGCTGTCTGCCTAACTCCTTTCCAAATGAGGTAACAGAAAATAGTGTAATGACATTAATGAAAACAGCAGAACCCCTTTAATATTATCCCAGCCTTTGGTACTACGTACTGGCCGCAAAGTATCTACACATATGTTGGCTTCTCAAGTTCCGGGCAGAATAGTTGTCACTTTTTGCTATGATAACTACTTGTTGCTTAACAAAAGCTATCCTTCAGACTGTATTTCTTGGACCTGTCTCATCTAATCTGGGTAGCAACAGACAAGTACAGCTAATTCAGTGAAATATATAACTAAGAAAAGTTGATGCCCTTCTTTTATATGTACACACACCTTTTCATTTCTGAGAACTCTGCCTATCTGGCGTGTCCACAGCCATTTTCAGTTTGGGTTCAAAGGACACACACAATGTGTTCTCACATGAATCCTTTATTTCTTCTTTCTTGTGTTTGTTAATTTCAAAATCAAAATCAGTTAGATGGAAAGTGCATTCTATGGAAAAAACATGACATGTTCCATCGTATCCCAAGTTCTGTTAGAATTAGTGGCTTTCTTAGTGGCTTTCTCAAGACTGAGGTCAAGAATATGTGGAATCAGTCCATTGAGCAACTAAGCAAATATATTTTGTAATTAAGTTCTTTCCTAGTGTTCCTCCTCCACCAAGCCAATTCTGTCAAACACATGACGTAGACCAAGAGAGGGAAACTAAAGTGTTTATATATGATGAATTACAGTATTCAAAATTCCATAGGTCAGGTCTATTTGCACATTGACTGCAATATGGTTTCCTGTGTTTGCTTTTTGTCTGTCAAAGATACATATGATGGAAATGGAGTTATTAACTGGCATCTGTTAGTAGCAAGGTGAGTTATTTGATGGATTCCCTTGCTTCCCATGCAGCTATATTCACAGAGGAACATGAAGAATTAAGTTTTCAAACAAGTTCTTCAAAGGATAAGGCAATCTTGAATTTGGATGTTCAGATCAGGACATTGACAAACAATTGCCTGTTTAGTGTGCTAATCAGAACATCTTGGAATTTGAAAATCCTTTTGAAAAGTACACACATAACACAAATCACGAATAAGGTATACGCATATTCCACAAATAATATAATACCACCCACTTTAAATGGGTAATGGACTCATGTTTCCTATTAATGCTTGCCACCTGGAGTCCTTGTAGTCCTTCATTCAATCCTTTAGTCTGCTTTGTAGGACTCACTCCATTGAGGTAGAGGTTACTTCAGCTACATTTGAAACGTTCCAAGTTTGCCAGTTAGTTAATTTGCTTAAAAGCTCCTGGAGAAAATACTGGGGTTGGTTACATTTTTTGTCACTAATCAAGGAACATGTTTACAGATACCCCTTTGGTTTCACATGCCCCAAAGAATGCAACATACATTAGATCCCACAGCTAAATTGGAGCCTGTAAGAGTTTTGGCTTGTTTCAAAGCACAACTAATAGAACTGCTCAGGTATTTTTCAGTTAAACTTTTTTGTTAGAAAATATAGGTTTGTCAAAACCAAAACTTTTCAGGGGAGTATAAATAGTTTTAAATTAACTTTCTTTAGACAGGTTTCTCAGGTCCAGGATGGAATTTCTGGTCACAACCAGAGGCAGAAAGAGTTACCAACTCGAATAGCCACAGTTCAATAGCTACAGTACTAATGCAGGACACCTAGGTTCAGGTACCTGATATGATGGAATCAGAGTTCTCTAACCCCTCAGCTATTAGCATTTCTGCATTAAGTCTCTCACTAAGGTTCCAGTTTCACTAATTTTTTCAAAGGGTCTAAGTTTTGTTCTGATATAGAAAGATGCCAAATGCCAGGATTTTCAAGTTGTTCATCAAATGCAGTTGTTGTGTGCTGACCAGCCTTAATAAATATCACATGCATAATACTTAGCTCCAGCCACTGATAATTTTGTAAAAAATATAAATGAAACATCAATAATTCTTTCCACTGAAAAGGGAACATAAGAAGTGAGAGGTAGGGTAGTGAGACCATTGGGACATGCACAAAAATATGTGTCTAAGGTCCTCCAGGATTTTTTTCTATGTTACTGTACAGTTTTACTTGTTTTCACACTTCATGGACTTCAAAAACTCTGATGAGCTCTTCCTACTACTCACCTAAGACTTAATATTAGAAAAAGAGAACTGAAGTGGTCTTATAAGGCTTCATTATTTTTGCATAATATACAGTACTGAAGTACTTTTATTAGTAAATTTTGAATTTTGAAATAAATAATGAAACCAAAACTATGTAATAAATGAATGTTTGTTTGTGTTGCATTGTGCTTGCTTTTTATTGTTTTTCTTCACATGCTTGTTCATACAGAAAATTCAGTAATTAGCAATGGGTCCCTCAGTCATTATGTGAATTAGTGAGGCTCTACTGTGATCTCTTTATTAAAAATTACAAATTAGTACAGGAGAAAAAATGTAAACTAGATGATTGCACATTGCTTGTATGTTGTGATACATAAAATGGAAAGTGAAAATGGAAACTTTCATGCGACTTCAAATTATACAAAAACCGCAACAAATTCCATCCCAGTAATGCACTCTTCCCCTGTAACAAGGCACTATTGTTTAACATATCTCTTTGTTTACATTACTTACATCAATTTTACCCTTTGACCAGGTTCATATCCCAGATAAGCTGAATTTTTTTTGCGAGTAGATTTCCACGGGGCTGGATTGAACACTGTTAGAAATTCCAAATCTTTTTCATCTACTAATTTGTAGTTCTTTCAATTGCAATACTCAAATTTATTTTTCCTTATATTGTGCTATTGCCTTGCTCCATCATCTTCTAGATATCTATATATTTAATGAGGGTTGGTTTTTTCCCCTCTCCCTTTTAAAATACATGATGGTTTCACTGTCATTATGGTAGAAGCTTTCTATGAAGCAAGATTTGCTCTCCCCTACTCTCCTATCATGGCTCCTACCCACATCCAGCAATGGTGTCTGAATTCTATCCAAGAACTAGTTAGTTCTGTTTGTACTGTAGAAGATTTTGTGATTCCCTTGGATGAAATCTATGGCCAATAGAACAGAAATAGAAATATTGGTCATTGCAACAAAAGTCAATTCAGTATGCAGAGATCCAAGATCAGTGGAAGCTGAATTGCTTCTGTTGTCTGCACTGGCAGATGATTAACAGTTATTAATTGAATCCCCACACTACAAATGTTTATGTCCTCGTCAGGACGAGGAGTTTTTCATGGATCACACTTATTTCAGATACTTCTGTCCAATAGCTTTGTGGTTTTTCAGCTATCAGTGTTTTCAGATACATAATAATGAGATCCTGGAAGCTATTCACATAGTCCATTATAATAGTTGCTGGAAGTAACCTTCATACAGCTATGTCTGTACTAGCCCCCCCTCCCCTTTTGAAAAGGGATGCTAATGAGATACTTTGGGATATGCTAATGAGGCAGCGCAATGAATATGCAACACCTTGTTAGCATAATGCTGGCTGCGGCGCTTTGAAAATGATGCTTTTGATCACGCGTGGCTTGTCTACATGGGGTACTTTTCAAAAGGACCTCCACAGTTCGAAATCCCTTTATTCCTATAACAAAATAGGAATTTTGAGGAGTAAAGAGACTTTGAGGGAGCGCGGGCACTTCGAAGTACTTGCAGCTGACCCATGGATACATGCAAGCCAGCCCTTCAAAGTTTCACATTTAGAAGTTGCCATAGGGGAGATTTAGCCTAATGAAGTGCTGCATATGCCCCACAGCACTTCATTAGTAATCTCCTAACACCCTAATTACCATGCCCCCTTTGAAGTTGGGGGCTGGTCTAGACACAACCTTGGGGTGCATCTACGTTAGGAGTTAACTTCGAAGTTAGGCACTACATTGAAGTAGCCAGCAGAGAGTCTACACCCACATTTTCCCTTACTTTAAAGTCCTTACTCCATTCCTGGGAATGGAGTAGTGACTTACTTCAAAGTTTAACTTTGAAGTAGGGTGTGTGTAGACACTCAGCTTCGAAGTTGCTTATTTCAAAGTTGAACTTCAAAGTAAGCAACTTCGAAGTTTTTTCTAGCGTAGACACAGCCTTGGTGTAGCTTCCTTTTGCTTGAGCAATTCCATCTTGGGTGACCTTTGCCTCACATTGTGTGCAGATGTTATGTGGACTGGAGTCCCAGGGACAGTCTTTCTCATCAGCCCCACTGCATGTCTGTGACTAGTTTACACCAGGACCACTTCCAATTTTTAAGTCACTTTTTTAGAAAAATTTTCTCAAAGAATTGAGAAGGATCAGGTTGGTGGCTGGCAATTAACACCAGTTTCTGCTTCCATACTTTGTCTTGTGTTTATATCCTGGTCTATAGTTTCATCCAGTGTGTTATCCTCCTTCGTCGGTGGGTTATGAAGTCCACCCACTAAGCCTTTCATAAACTGACCCAGGAGTCTCACAAGTCTTATCACTGGGCATTGACAGTTTCAGACTCAGTACAGCAAGTTCTGCTTCACTTGAGACATTTCTCAGCCAGGGCAATGCAAGTACTCTCCATAAATCCACACAAATAAGGAGACAGGTGTTCCTCCTGCTGTTGCCTATTGAATTTTCAGAATCCAATATATCAATGAGTGGAGATTTGATGAATATGAAATATATAAAGGAGAATCTCTTTTTCTTTAACTCATGCATTGTATAAATTTATTTTAATATTAGCTGATATATATATACACATGTATACATATGCTAATATTAAAATAAAATTATATAATAAATAAAATAATTTTTGTATAATATTTATTTATATAATAAATAAAATAAAAAAATAAATAAAATATATATATCAGCTGGTCAAATCCCTGTCATATCGATTTTAGCCAAACAGTCTATTAAAATCACAATCTGCTGATATATATATATATATATATATATATATATATATATATATATATATACACACATATATATATACATATGCTAATATTAAAATAAATTTATATAATAAATAAAATAAAAATTTTATATAATATTTATTTACATCGAAATTTATATAATAAATAAAATTAAAAATTTATATAATATTTATTTATATAATACATAAAATAAATAAATAATATATATATATCAGCTGGTCAAATCCCTGTCATATCGATTTTAGCCAAAGAGTCTATTAAAATCACAATCTGCCTTGGAATGCTGCTGGTAAAATAATTCGGGATCACAAGCCAAAAAACATTATGGTAGTGTGCTGTTTTCTTACCAGTCCATGCATTCACATACTGAAACAACTTAAAGGCTGTCAAATACTCACCAGTTCGAATTTCATCTTCATGACTCGTAAATTCCTTCTCAGGCAAAAGAGTTTTTGCCATATTAAAGCCACTCCAGGCAAACAGAATCACAGAGATTTAATTCAATACTGCAAGTACCATTTCCAGCACCCACAGGGGCCATGTCTACACTAGCCCTCTCCTTTTGGAGGGGCCATGTTAATAAGGGATTTTGGAAGATGCTAATGAGGTGCTTCTATGAATATGCAGAACCTCTTCAGCATAATGACAGCTACACACGATTCGAAAGTGCCATTTTCTCAATGCATGCTGCTCGTGTATACAGGTGCCTTTCAAAAGGACCCCTTGATTTTGAAAGCCCCTTCTTCCCAAAACCAAATGGGAAGAAGGCACTTTCAAAATCCAGTGGTCCTTTCAAAAGACCCCTGTCTACAAGGGCGGCGTGCGTTTAGAAAGTGACACTTTGGAATCATGCACGGCTGCCATTATGCTAATGAGACACTGCATATTCATGGCAGTGCCTCAGCAGCAACTTCCAAAATCCCTCATTAACATGCCCCCTCCAAAAGGAGGATGTTAGTGTAGACAGGGCCAAGCAGGACAGAACTTTCTACTACATTACTCAGGTCAAATACATCTGTCAGAAGGGATTTTCCAGCAAAACTTCTGTCTACAAATTGCATCTATGCATAAAAGCAGATTGAAAGAGCAATCTGCTTTGTCAACAGAGAGCAACCAGACTGCCCTGGGGTGCGTCTACACTAGCAACTAACTTCCAAGTTAACTTCAAAGTTAGACACTACATCGAAGTAGCCAGCAGAGAGTCTAAACACACATTTTTCCCTTACTTTGACGTTTATTTCAAAGTTTACTTAAAAGTAGGGAGCCCAAATTCAGAGTCCTTACTCCTGGAAATGGAGTAGTGCCCTTCTTCAAAGTTTGACTTTGAAGTAGGGTGTGCGTAGACACTCAACTTCACAGGTATTTTTGGTAGTGTAGGCACAGCCCTGACCATATCTTGACAGAATGGCTATCCGGAAGCTCTGCAAATAGCCCTGCTCGATGACCCGGAAGCCTTGTCTGTCAACAAAAGGGCCCTGGGGCATTTACACATCTGTTTTGTCTACAGAACGCTGTCAGGAGAGGTGATATACCTGAACTGGGAGAGGTATAATGCTGCCAACCAATGTTCCAGGTTTTATTGGCAAACTGTTGATAAAGAGCATTTTGTCTGTAGGCATGCCATGGTTTTTCATGGCAAAAGCCCAGTTTTTCTGGGAAAAGCCTCTCATCTAGACATATCCTGAAATAGCAGTTGCTAACAATTTGAAAATACTGTCAGACAGCTGCTTTACATCTCCAGTAAACCTGGGTACCAAACTAGTCATCTGAATAAGTTAATATTTTCTGAAGTGTGCCCTAACCTGCCCTTTACCAGTATCTATTTTTACAAGATCTTAATAACTTCTTAATAATAAACCCCACCTTTTTCATGTTCAAAATGGAGTTTACTTTCTCAGACATCTTTCAAGTTATTTACAACATTATTTCCTCTAATTTATTAAAGGGTCTGTTTTCACTTTCTTTTACCCCCTCTCTGAGACACATTGTATCTGTCATTCTCTTTCCAGTTTCACTAATTTTAGTGCTTTTTTGCTTATTTGCCTTTGTATTTATTTTTCTCTGCAAGCCTTTGCAGATTATATTTTACTATTATATTTCCCATTCCTTTCACCATTTCCATTACAGATGTTGATAATGTCAGATCCCTGGGCAGTATCTTTCGTAACCATAGTAATTGTTTGTCTTCCCCTGTTTTTTTCTTTTTTTTCCTCTGAGAGGAAATTTAGTAAGTCCTTATTATGGCAACACAAGCTCATCCATACCACGGTCCTTTTAAGCTTATAGCTTTTAAATATTTCTTTCTATTGTATTTTATTTTCTAGAATTCTTAATACTTCACGTGTTATGAAAAATACTTTTTGGGAGAGAGCTACATTTTTTTAGAACAATTCAGATAATCTAAAGCTCCTTCTTCATGCCTAAGTTTTATGCTGCTCAGACTTAAGTATAAGCACACTTGCAGATTTACCCAGCATTGCTCAGGTCCTTAACTCAAAGACGTTAAAAACAGATGACACAGGGAGTTTTGTGAACTGGGGTTCATACTCAAATTCAACAGATTAACACTTGGTATGAACGAAGGCAGCAATTATCTCACGCATACAAGGACTGCTTCCCCTCTCGTGTTGCTCGTAATTGTCTCAGGCAAAACACTTAACATCCCCCCACCCCACTCCCCCCTCCTTCTGTTCTATGTATTTGATTTGTCAGTTCTTATTGCAGTTTTTTTGGACCTCTGTGCTATATAACTGGATCTGGACTGTAAATACTATAGATCTGAAGAAGTGGGTCTCTCCCACGAAACCTCATAACATAATTATTTTGTTAGACTTAAAACTACTACATGACTGATGTTTTGTTTTGTTAGAATACAGACTAGCACAGCTACCTTTCTGTAACGTACCTCTTTTCTGTAAGAGAAATAATCCTATTCTAAGTTCATCCTATTTTTTTCTGGCTCATTTTGATTCAGTCTCCTTCAACATTCTTTCAGTTATGTTAGTGAGGACTGTACTTAATTTGGTGATTCTGTGTCTTTTCTGTGAGGTTTTATGAGAAGCAATCCCATTCCAGACACATCCCATTTACCTGGAACCAACCAAACCCTTACTTTGCTTTAAGTTATGATAAGAGGAAGTTATATACTCAACTTGGTGAACTTGGTGAATACTTTTACCATTCAGAAGGAGTTTCTGATCAAATAGGCAAACTCTCTAAAATATGTAGTAGATTACTTTTTTGGATTTTGATTTTTAAATTATTACAATTCAGGTGGAAGTGGCAACTTGAGCAATTTAAGCTCTCAAGACATTCACCTCATGTCTTCTTCCCCATCCTTCCTCAGTGCATTAGCTAGCAATAAGAATCACTTCTGAAACTGCAGAAGTTTATATGTGCCTCAGTGAGGAGTTTGAGGCCACTTGTAAATGAGCAAGCCAACAGCAGCTCAGCTATACCAACGCAGCTGTACTGCTGTAAGATTCAGAGGGGTAGCCGTGTTAGTCTGGATCTGTAGCAGCAACGAAGGGTCCTGTGGCACCTTATAGACTAACAGAAAAGTTTAGAGCATGAGCTTTCGTGAGTTAACTCACTTCTTCAGATGCTTCCAGTGAGTTAACTCACGAAAGCTCATGCTTTAAACTTTTCTGTTACTCTATAAGGTGCCACAGGACCCTTCGTTGCTGCTGTAAGATTGTTTCTGTAGCTGCTGTATGCCAACAGCAGAGAGCTCTTCCATCAGTATAATTTAACCAGTTCAGTGAGTGGTGGTAGCCATGTCAACAGGAGAGCATCTCCCAGCAAAACAGTGATGTTCATGCCAGCTCTTCTGATGATGTAACTTATGTCTTTCAGTGTACGTCTCCACTTCCTGCAGGTCCCATGCATCACGATTGATCCACCAGAGTTTGGTTTTGCTGTGTTAGTGAAAACGTGGAGTAAGGTACATCGGTGGAAGCCTGGAAAGCCCTGATCTACACTAGGGTACAAAATCGATCCTGATACATTGATTCTAGCTATGCTAATGGCATATGGCAATTGTGTATCTGGAATCAAGTTTGCTCCCTAGTGTAAACTAGGCCTTAGGGTGCAGAGGGTTACACTGTTGAGTAACATAATCTTTGTTGACTTAAGTGGTAATTTAATAGTAGTGTAACTACATTTGACTATTCTTTCTCTCTCCAGAAACCCATCTTGTTAATTTCATGATCAGTTTTGTTGATCCTGTGGAGCTAAGTTGCTCCTAGAGAGTCATTAGAGGGTCTGCCTTTAAAACATTGGGCAATGGATTTTCAGCTACCAGGTTCACTTTGTGCCATATGAAACAGGTTGAAAATGGCCTCGGAGAGTTACATAGGGCTGATCTTCACAGACATGGAGGTGGACTAACTATGTCCTATACCTGCTGCCTTAAGCACTTAAGAAGGAAGTAGAGGGCAGCCAGGGCAAAGCTGGAGATGAGCAGGGAATTGACGGAGATGTGATGGTACCCTACACCTGATTTTCCAGTGGTAAACCTGCTAATGACAGCAATAGATGTAAGAGTTACTTTAACTTCCTCCAGCACTGAACACCTAAGGACAAGGGAATTTGAATGGGGTCCTTATGGCCACCAATTTTCCACTAAGGAAAATCAGGTCCTAAACATTTACTACCTATAGTAGTGACACCTATTGTTGCACTTGTGGGCTGCGTCTACACTAGCAAGATCCCGCAGAGTGCCTACACTGAAAAATGATCTTTCAGAAGCAAATCAAAAGATGTGGCACTCCTTTCAAAAGTGCTACTCCACTCCCCTTTCAGGAAGAACATCTTTTGAAAGCAGACATATGTAGACACTCCTCAGAGCCCTTCCTATGAAAAAGCAGTCCTCATGGCACATGACTTTTCAGTCCCTGGTCCTTTCTTTTGAGAGAGTGTGGTCTGTGTGGCTGCTCTGTTTAGAAAGAACATATCACTCTTTTGATCCACTTTTTTTGTGTATGGACACACTCTTTTGAAAGCAGTTCTTTTGGAAGAGATCTTCCAGAACAGCTTCTTTTAAAAGATCTCTGTAGTGTAGCCATAGACATGATGGGTACGTCTACACTTTCATTCGTCTTTTGACAGAGGTATGCAAATGAAGTGAATCAAAATGCATATAATGCATACATATGCATATTTGGCACCCCATTTGCTTATTCTAATTTCAAAAGCACTTCTTTCGAAAGAAGAAAGCCAGTGTAGATGTTGCTCTTTCAAAAGTAAACCCCATCTTCGAAAGAATCCATCTTCCCATTAAATAAAGGGAAGTAGGATTCTTTCTAAGATGGGTTTACTTTCTAAAGAGCAGTGTCTACACTGGCTTTCTTATTTCTAAAGATGCTCTTTTGAAATTAGAATATGCAAATAATGTACCAAATATGCAAATTTATTTCTCATTTGTATTTTTGATTGGCCTCATTTGCATACCTCTTTTGAAAGAGGAATGCAAGTGTAGATGCACCCAATGTGTCTTCATATGCAAATATGAGAGCTACCGCAGTTATCGTAAATGCTATGGTAGGATAAATGTGCATGTACAAAAGGCTCTCACACCACTGACACTATCTTCTGCCCATAACACAACACTGAAAAACCTGTTAATATGCTTAAAAATAGAAAATAAAAAACCAGAAACCACACCCAAAGCAGAGCTTTGTCACCCCAAGGCTACGTCTACACGTGAAGCCTACATCGAAATAGCTTATTTCGATGTTGCGATATCGAAATAGGCTATTTCGATGAATAACGTCTACACGTCCTCCAGGGCCGGCAACGTCGATGTTCAACTTCGACGTTGCTCAGCCCAACGTCGAAATAGGCGCAGCGAGGGAACGTCTACACGTCAAAGTAGCACACATTGAAATAGGGATGCCAGGCACAGCTGCAGACAGGGTCAATGGGTGGACTAGCGCTTCCGGGGCAACAGCTAGCCGCTCCCTTAAAGGGCCCCTCCCACATACACTCAGCCTGCACAGCACGCGGTCTGAGGAGCCATATAGGCACACAGACCCCGGGCGCCGCAGTCATGGACCCCCAGCAGCAGCAGCAGCAGCAGCAGCAGCAGCAGCAGCAGCAACTAGAGGTCCACCCAGCCCTCCCGGCAGGAGCAGGGCTTGCCCTGGCCCATGCCATGTGGGAGGCAGCTAAGTATCTCCTTGCCCCAGGGGAGGAGATGCCCCCAGGGCAGCAGGGCTCAACCCCTACCCCTGCAGCACCCCGCTCCACCCCCCGCCTCACACACCGGCGGCTGTGGAGCTACCCCACCAGGACCGACTGGTGGGAGCGGCTGGTGCTTGGGGAGTGGGACGACGACCACTGGCTCAGGAACTTCAGGATGAGCTGGCAGACATTCCTGGAGCTGTGCCAGTGGCTCAGCCCCGCACTCAGGCACCGGGACACCGCCATGTGGCGTGCCCTCCCTGTGGAGAAACGGGTCGGCATCGCTGTCTGGAAGCTGGCCACTCCGGACAGCTACCGATCCGTGGGGCAGCAGTTTGGTGTCGGCAAGGCCACCGTCGGGGCTGTCTTCATGGAGGTAAGAGAACCCACAGGGGGAGGCCAGGGCAGGGCAGGGGGGCCAGAGCAGGGCAGGGCAGGGGGGCCAGGGCAGGGCAGAGCAGGGGGGCCAGGCCAGGGCAGGGCCACGCACACCCTGCTCACCCCTCATTGGGGCTGTCCCATGTGCTTTCTCTGCAGGTCGTGCGTGCCATCAATGCCATGCTCCTGCACAGGCTCGTGAGGCTGGGGGACCCACATGCCACTGTTGCCGCCTTTGCCACCCTGGGCTTCCCCAACTGCTTCGGGGCTCTGGATGGGACTCACATCCCCATCCGCACCCCGCAGCACAGTGGAGGACGATACCTCAATCGGAAGGGCTACCATTCTGTCGTCCTGCAGGCCTTGGTGGACAGCCGGGGACGTTTCCAGGACATTTACGTGGGCTGGCCTGGCAGCACCCACGACGCCCGGGTTTTTCGGAACTCGGGCCTGTGCCGCTGGCTGGAGGTGGGGACCTACATCCCCCAGCGGGAGATCCCTCTGGGGGACACCACCATGCCCTTCTGTGTCATCGCAGATGCGGCATACCCCCTCCGGCCGTGGCTCATGCACCCGTACACGGGCCATCTCTCCGCTAGCCAGAAGCGCTTCAACGAGCGCCTGAACCGTGCGCGCCAGGTGGTGGAGCGCTCATTTGGCCGTCTGAAGGGACGCTGGGGATGTCTCCTGACCCGCCTGGATGCGGGCCCCAACAACATCCCCCAGATTGTGGGTGCCTGCTGCGCCCTGCACAGCCTCGTGGAGAGCAAGGGGGAGACCTTTCTGCAGGTCTGGGCTGTGGAGGCCGGCAGGGCACACGTGCAGCCACCTGCTCCCCCAGTCGGCAGGTGGACCCCCAGGGGACCCGGGTCTGGGAGGCCCTGCGGGCCCACTTCGACCAACAGGCCGCGGGGTGAACTCTGCCCAGGCCCCCTACTGCCCGCCCCTTCCTCCCCCACACTCCTCCCCCAACGCCCACACCATGGAGCACCCCACCACCCCTCCCCACTTGTCCTGGACAAATGACAGCATGAACTTGTGGCTGAACGTAAACTTATTTTTTGTCTTTCAGAAACTTTTTTTTTTTTGGTCAATAAATATGTAAAACACAAACCAAAAAGTAGGGACAAACGTTCCACAAAAGCAATATGTGCACAAATAAAACAATACAACAAAGCAAACAACTGTGCGTCATCAAAAAAGAAAACCGGGGAGGAGAACGGGGAGAACTATTTACATGGAGGCGACGGGGCAAACGGGGGCACCAAAAAAAAAGAGTCCAACTATATACAACAAGGGGGGGGGCATGTCCCGGGCCCCTCGCCCCTATAGCCCAGCACTGGGCGTGTCCGGCCGGGAGCCCTGCCGTGCCTGCAGTCTGGTCCGCGGCTGGGCGGGAGCGGGCTGGACCAGAAGGTATCGGTGCTGGTGAGTCTCAGGTGCCTCCAGGGGTCCCTCGGCGCTCTGGCCCTCGCGGGTGGGTGGTGGGGAGACGGCGGACGGCCCGGCGACGGCCGGAGCAGCTGGTGGTGGGGCTGCAGGAGCGGGCAGGGTGGGCGATGGCTCGGCCGGCGCGGCATGGGGGGCCAGGTAGTTGACAAGCTGGTTAAATGTCTGCATATAGGCCCCCCATGCCTCCTGGCGCCAGGCCAGCACCCGCTCCTGCAGCTGGAGGTGCTGCTCCGAGACCTCCAGCTGCCGGCGGAGGATAGCCAGCAGCTGGGGGTCCGTCGCCATCGCCGGTAGTAGGCGCGGGGTCCGCCGTCTAGCCCTCCGCGGGGCCGGTCGTTCCTCGGCCGAGGGGCTGCCCTGGAGCGATGGTCCCGGAGGGCTCTCCGGGACAACTGAGGCCTTGCCAGCGCTGTCTTCCGGTCCTTCGGATGGTGCAGGTGCAGGACACAGCAGAGGAGCGGGGAAAGAAGAATGGAGACAGGCGTTAGTGTGGGCCCCGAGCCGTGGCCTCTGTCCCCCCCGCCCTGTGCTGCAGGTTCCCCATCCCCGTCCCCGGGAGATGCTGCTGTGATGGATGGGGTTCAGGGGTCCCCCTGCTCTGCACCCCGTCCCCTGGTGGGAGCGACTCCCACTTCACCCCGCAGGGTTTGAGAGCAGGAGAGCTTTCTTAGGCCACAGATGGCCAGTTTCTGGCAGGAGTGACAGCACCAGCTGTCGGAAGAGATAGTCCTTCCAACCCGTCGTGGGGAGAAGACCCCAAGGGGGGGCCCCTCTGTGATGCAGCTTTCCCCCTCCTCTGGCTGGCTGCCTACCAGCTCTCCCTTCCCCTAGCCTCTACCTGTGGCCTCCGCCCTCGTCCCCCAATTCCAAGCCAGCTCGGCTCCTCCCTCCTGTTTGTTCAGGGCAGAGGTGTCACCTGCCAGCTGTAGCGCAAGGATCCTCCTTTGCCCCTGGGAGCTCTTCGGCTCTTGTGGCTCATATGTAGCCTGAGTCTCCCTTTTGCACTCCCCCCACTCCATCACATGCTGCTGCTGCGGGGTGTCCCACCCCCTCCTCCCGGGGGCCCCTCGAGGTTCCGCTCCCCCCTGGCCCGGGGATGGGGCATGGCACTGTCATGCAGGGTGGGGGGGGCAGGGGCTGATGGCTGCAGTGCTGTGAGGGCCATGGCCCTAGTGTCCTTGGGGCCATGGCCATGTGAGCGTGTGGGGGGCCCTGGACACATCTCTGTTACCCCCGCCCCTCAAGCCCAGGGGTGTCCACCAGAGAGTGGTACCTACCTGTGGGTCCGCTCCCACGGTCCGGAGATCCCCGGGGGTCGGAGGCCCTGCTGCTGCTCCGGGATGGCAGAAGGAGGATCTGCAGGCTGGATTCTGCGGAGGAGGAGCCCCCCTCCTCCTCCTCCTGCCGCGATGTCCCGGGATGGCCTCTGGCGGGGGCCCCCGGGGTGCGGGGCTTGCCTCCGGAGCGGACTCCGGCTGCAGGGCCTGCTGGGGCTCGTCAGCTGAGGTGTCAAGGGTGGCCGGAGGGGAGGAGGTGTGCCGGGAGCCCAGGATGTCCCTGAGCTCCCTGTAAAAGGGGCAAGTGACAGGGGCGGCCCCAGATCGGCTGGCCGCATCCCGGGCCCGGGCATAACCCTGCCGCAGCTCCTTCACCTTACTTCTCACATGATCCAGAGTGCGGGCAGGGTGACCCCGGGCAGCCAGGCCATCGGCCAGCCGAGCGAACGCATCCACATTCCGCCTCTTGCTCCCCATTACCTGGAGCACCTCCTCCTCGCTCCAGAGCCCCAGCAGGTCCCGCAGCTCGGCCTCCGTCCAGGAGGGGCCCCGCTGCCGCTTCCCAGACTGGCTGGCCCTCTGGCTGGGCTGGCTGCCCTTGGGGGGGGTCCCCTGGGGGCGCTGGGGGGGCTGCTGGCTTGCCATCGCCGCTGGGTGGCTGGGTGGCTGAGGGCTGTGCAGGCTCGCCGCATGTGCAGGCTGCAGCCTGCACGTTGCCTCAGCTTCCTGCAGAGTCAGGGAGGGGGAGGAGACCTTTAAGGGGCCGCTCCACGTGGCCACCAGTGAGCTGAGGGGCTGGAGAGAGCGTCTCTCAACCCCCCAGCTGATGGCCGCCATGGAGGACCCGGCAATTTCGACTTTGCGGGACGCGGATCGTCTACACTGTCCCTACTTCGACGTTGAACGTCGAAGTAGGGTGCTATTCCTACCTCCTCATGAGGTTAGCGACTTCGACGTCTCGCCGCCTAACGTCGAAGTTAACTTCGAAATAGCGCCCGACGCGTGTAGCCGCGACGGGCACTATTTCGAAGTTAATGCCGCTACTTCGAAGTAGCGTGCACGTGTAGACACAGCTCAAAAGTGAGAAATTCCAAAGTCTCCATTAGATACTACACCAGTGAAAATTATTTTAAATAGCTTAGCTACCACAGTAATAGGCTGTAGTATAAAACCCATAGTAGATAAATGTGTTTTTAATAGTGTACAATGTAATTATTCCTATTGAGTCCTCCGCATCAACATGTTATCCTTGCCATAAGGTCAGTCAATTTATTTTGAATTCTTTTGCTGCAGTAGTGGTCCATTGTATCTTTACAAACTATTCAGCAGAAGCACTCAAGTATGATGTGTTATATTTTCCAGAAATCTCTACCAAACTGAGTAAATTACCATTATGTTCAGTGAAGAACACATCCAACAGCCCCATAAAACCAAAAGATTCTGTGCCAGGAAAAGGGTAATTGAGGTCAGACACTTCAGCATGTTTCTCTGGTGCTAATTTCTATATTAATAATGCACGGCTTTTCTGCGTCTGTGCAATTATGCAGCTTGAGCCTGGACTCAACCTCCATCCATGTGCTGTAAGTAATGAAATGGTCAGGGGACTTTTCATGTTGCTTCACAGCATCATCTATGGTATGCCAGTAATTGTGGCCAGAAAATAAGAACATAAGAACATAAGAACATAAGAATGGCCATACTGGGTCAGACCAAAGGTCCATCAAGCCCAGCATCCCATCTGCCAACGGTGGCCAATGCCAGGTGCCCCAGAGAAGGAGAACAGAAGACAAGTGATTTATCTCCTGCCATCCATCTCCTGCCCTTGTTATGAAGGCTAGGGCACCATACTTTATCCCTGGCTAATAGCCATTTATGGACCTGACCTGCAAAAATTTATCAAGCTCTTTTTTAAACCCTAATAGAGTCCTGGCCTTCACAGCCTCCTCGGGCAAGGAGTTCCACAGGTTGACTGTGCGCTGTGTGAAGAAAAATTTCCTTTTATTAGTTTTGAACCTACTACCCATCAATTTCATTTGGTGTCCCCTAGTTCTTGTATTATGGGAAAAGGTAAATAATTTTTCTATATTCACTTTCTCCACACCATTCATGATTTTATATACCTCTATCATATCGCCCCTCAATCGCCTTTTTTCCAAACTGAAAAGTCCCAGTCTCTCTAGCCTCTCCCCATATGGGACCCTTTCCAAGCCCCTAATCATCTTAGTCGCCCTTTTCTGAACCTTTTCTAATGCCAATATATCTTTTTTGAGGTGAGGAGACCACATCTGCACGCAGTACTCGAGATGTGGGCGTACCATAGTTTTATATAGGGGAAGTATGATATCTTTTGTCTTATTATCGATCCCTTTTTTAATAATTCCTAACATCCTATTTGCCTTACTAACTGCCGCTGCACACTGCGTGGATGTCTTCAGAGAACTATCCACTATAACTCCAAGATCCCTTTCCTGATCTGTCGTAGCTAAATTTGACCCCATCATGTAGTACGTGTAATTTGGGTTATTTTTTCCAACATGCGTTACCCTACACTTACCCACATTAAATTTCATTTGCCATTTTGCTGCCCAATCACTCAGTTTGCTGAGATCTTTTTGTAGTTCTTCACAATCCCTTTTGCTTTTAACTGTCCTGAACAACTTGGTGTCATCTGCAAACTTTGCCACCTTACTGCTTACCTCATTTTCTAGATCATTGATGAACAAGTTGAACAGGATCGGTCCCAGGACTGAGCCCTGGGGAACACCACTAGTTACCCCCCTCCATTGTGAAAATTTACCATTTATTCCAACCCTTTGTTTTCTGTCTTTTAACCAATTCCCGATCCATGAAAGGACCTTTCCTCCTATCCCATGACCACCTAATTTACATAAAAGCCTTTGGTGTGGGACCGTGTCAAAGGCTTTCTGGAAATCTAGGTATATTATGTCCACTGGGTGCCCCTTGTCCGCATGTTTATTAACCCCTTCAAAGAATTCTAATAGATTAGACAGACACGACTTCCCTCTGCAGAAACCATGCTGACTTTTGCCCAACAATTCGTGCTCTTCTATGTGCCTTGCAATTTTACTCTTTACTAGTGTTTCTACTAATTTACCTGGTACTGATGTTAAACTTATCAGTCTATAATTGCCAGGATCTCCTCTAGAGCCTTTTTTAAATATTGGTGTTATATTGGCCGTCTTCCAGTCATTTGGTACCAAAGTGGATTTAAAGGATAGGTTACAAACCACTGTTAATAACTCCGCAATTTCACATTTTGGCAAATGTATCAAATATTTTGCAAGAAGAGCAGACTGCTTTGATTTCAAGTAAATTAGCCAATCTTGATTTAGTTTTTCATGATTCTCAAGTGCTTTTGCAAATTATGACTTTGAGAAGTGTCCCTTCTGCTTAGTTACTGGAAACGCCATAGCCTTGTTTTTTTTCAGCCTGTTCAAATTTGTGCAATCAATATTGGAAGAGTTTAGCCTTACCAGTCATAAAGCAGGATTTGATTAATCGATTTGTGGTGTGCAATTTTTCCCACTGCTGTTTCTGCCACCATCTGAGGCTGATTCCTCTTGATCATATGCAGCAAGGGGCAATTTTGGTGAGAAAATATCTGAAACAGAACAGGAAAGACCAGGCCTTAGGCAATAACAAAATCTTCCCAGTACAGAAAAAATTGAGGGATGAAGCCTAAATGATGAAAGTCTTATATCTATGGAATTGGCAGGTTTACCTGAAGATAAGGAACGGAAATGTGAGGAAAGTGATGGAGAATTGTCCAACTTTCATTGTGGCATTAAGAACAGTGATGATAAAGAAGAATGTGGCTCACGTGAAAAGGAGAGTAATGACAAAGAAAAATCTGGTTTACATGAAAAGAAGAGAAACAGATAACATTAGATAGAGCAAAAATCTATATTCCAAAGTCTTAGAAAGTTATCAGATGTTGCATGTTAAGTATGAAAAAAGAAGTAACAATATTTTGTTTGTATTGTTGCATAATGGTTTGATAGATACCCCGGCATCACATTAAATAATTTAATCTGTCACTACTTGTACTTTTCAAGGCTTAAAAACAATTACATATCACAAGAGTCACAATATTATAGCATACCTGTCACTTCATTCTTACATCTCACTGACTGACTGGCTATGCTCCACCTTCTCATATATTCATGAGGGCGTGGCTAACAATATAGTAGTATGTTTCAGGAAAATATAGTTCTCATAAAGAATGGAAAGTTCCAAGAGACTCTGCAAAGTCCCAGAAAATTCTAGAAGGTTAGTGAAAAATGACTCCATTTACAGAATACTTGAAATGTTTTACCTCAAATTTCTGTTTTTTCCTTTTGTCACTAACAGCAAAAACAATGCCCAGATCACCTGCCCCAAAATCTGGCCCTCATAGCAGATACATAATACTTCCAATGACACTTAGATTAGGTTTGCTAGGGTGTTCCATTTACTAGGCTATGATCTTTGCATTACAGTCTTCCCCCACCATCTGAGGGTAATTCGTTCCTGAAAAACTCCTCTTAGGGCAAATTCTTGAAAGTCGAAAATGTAATTACTGTTAATTTCAATGGGAAAAATTTTATGCATTCCTGAGCCCCAAAATTTACACCCATTTACACTAAAACAACACCAAATCCCATTAAAATGAACACAATTACTTCAATAGTTAACATTAGTTATCATAACACAACCTAACAAGGCATTTTCCCTTCATTAGTTACTCTACAATATGTCTGTTTACCTGCAGAGGCGAAAGTTTGTACTCCAGGAGCGCAGCGCGCTTTTTTTTGATGGCTGGAATCATCTCATCGGAGTTAGCTTCGAACCAGTCATTTGTGTTTCTAGCTCTTCTTCCAAACACCGACAAGGCCGTGTTGTACATTGTAGCCCTCAGATGCTGCCATCTGGATATCACATCGGCACCCCCAGGGTTGCTGCACAGATTCTCCTCGAGGGTCGCTCTGAATTTTTCAGCTCTCTCTGAGTTAGCCATCTTTCTGGCATTGATGTGGGGCCTTCCAGTTGGTTTAGAGCAGTGCAGCTTCTTGGGAATCACCTTGAGTTTGGAGCAAACTAACGAGTGATCTGTATCGCAGTCAGCACTATGGTAGCTGTGTGTCAGAAGAACGTTTTTGAGGTTATCACGTCTAGCGATGACCACATCTAGTTGATGCCAGTGTTTTGAGCGTGGGTGTCTCCATGACACTCTGTGCTGTGGCTTGGTTTGGAAAAAGGTGTTTGTGGTGCGCAGATTGTGGTACGTGCAAAGTTCAAGAAGACGCTGACCATTTTCATTCATTTTTCCCACACCAAAGTGGCCTAAGCAGGAAGGCCACGAGTCACGATCGGCTCCAACTCTTGCATTGAAGTCACCCAGAATGCACAGTTGTTCGCAAGCAGGTATTTGTGCTATAGCAGCACTAAGCATGTCATAAAACTTGTCTTTTACTTCCGGTGCGGCGTACAGGGTTGGGGCGTAAGCGCTGATCAGGTGGACAGGACCAGCGCGAGTTTGAAGTATGACCTGAAGGAGTCTTTCTGATCCACCCATGACTAATTCCACCATTTGTAGAAGGGTGTTTCTGATGACGAAGCCAACACTATGCTCCCTGGGTTCTTCTCGGGATTTACCATGACAGAAAAAGGTGTATTCCTTTTTCTTTAGAGATCCCGAATCTGTGAGACGTGTCTCTTGCAGAGCAGCAATGTCAACTTGGAGCCTTTTCAGTTCCTCATTGATGACAGTGGTCTTTAGGGTGTCGCTGATGTCCTGAAGATCTTCAGTCAGACCTGTCAGCGTGGTCCACACATTCCAGCAAGCAAGCTTAAATATTTGATGGTTTCCTTTTCTTGTTGATTTTCTTATTGGTTTGCCTGGTGCTCAGCTTTCAGGTCACTTGTCAGGTTTGGGAACCTTAAGCCTCACGCACCCAGTGAGGCAGGTGAACTGTGGCGGGACAGTACCCTATTGGCTGGGGGCTGCCCAGCTTGAGGCAGGTGGTGACTGTCCAGTGAGATGTGACAATCTCTCCGTCGGAGGCAACCCCTGGCACTCGTTCTCTATGCCAATCAAGCAAGAGCTTATAACCGGTATCTGTTACCTCCCGTGATGGTTCACCGCTGTTAGCAATGCTGGAGTGCCTCTCCAGGAGCGAGCTTGGGCGATTATTGGGACCCTGGGCGGCCCAGATGCCAGTGTTCCCCTCTCAGCTTTACTGATATAATCCAAAGTAGAGGATAACCTCTACGTCTGGTACCAGCTCAGCTGCAGGAGTTGCCAGGTCAATGCCAGAAGCTGGCATAGAACTGCCTTAGGACTCCCCTCTGGATTTTCTGTCAGGGTTTACTCCCTTAGCCTTGCTCCTTTCCAGGATAACCCACAAGGCAGTGGGACATGGAGAACGTGGGTACGGTCCCACTACCTCTTGCACCTCCCTGGTGCCACATGTCCCCAAAGCTCCCCGTGACAACCACCTCGCCTCCCCAGAACCCTCCTCCCCACCCCTCTGCCTCTCATTGGCTACCATCACCCCCCAGATCCTCCCTCCCTGTCCCCTTTTCCCCATCCACTCCCATGTCTCCCGACTGCACCACACTGCCCCCTATCAGTTCTCGTTGCCCCCACGTCCCCCTTCCCCTGGCCTCTCCACACCTGGCCACACGCTGCTGCAGCCCCACGTCCTCCAGGAAGGCGCCAATCTCGCAGCTGAGCCACATCCTGGGTCCCAGCCAAAGCTACCAACTCTTCATCTGGCTACGGCTGTCCCTGGAGCCCCACAGATCTGATGCAGCGCGTGCATGCAGGGAGCGCAGGACTGGGCCTGGAAGCCATGCAATCTGAGCCAGCACACCGCAAGCAGCCTCCATGGGTGCGGCCATCCTCACAGCCATACCAGATGCCCCCAAACCACTTGCCCACCACTGACATCCCTCGATCTCGCCCCCCCCGGCTCCTCATTAGGTGAGATGAGATGATTCCAGCCATTGAAAAAAGCGCGCTGCACTCCTGGAGTACAAACATTCGCCAAGCCAGAATACCCTGCAAGTACTCAGAGCAGCCAGAAAAACAGTACAGCAGACAGCCAGGCGCTGTGCCAACAACTACTGGATTGAGCTATGCAGCAGCATCCAGACCTGTGCTGACTTTGGTAACCTCAGGGGAATGTATGAGAGCATCAAGAAGGCATTAGGACCCACCAAGAACAAGACGACACCTCTGAAATCCAAAACTGGTGAAGTCATCACTGACAAAGTCAAACAGATGGAGTGCTGGGTCGAGCACTACTCCGAGCTGTACTCACGCAAGAACATTGTGGTTGACTCAGCCCTCGATGCCGTCGAACTCTTACCAGTAATGGATCAACTGGACCGGGAACCAACTGTGGATGAACTGAAGAAAGCCATTGACAACATTGCAGTAGGAAAGGCCCCGGGCCAGGATGGTATACCACCAGAGGTAATCAAGTGTGCCACAGACACTCTCCTGGAACCCCTACATGAGCTACTGTGCCTGTGCTGGAGAGAGAGAGAGGTTCCACAGGACATGCGTGACATTAACATCATAACCTTGTATAAGAACAAAGGAGACAGAAGCGACTGCAACAATTACTGTGGCATCTCCCTCCTAAGCATCACTGGTAAACTGTTCGCTTGCATCATCCTTGGCAGACTCCAGAAGATTGCTGAGAGGGTGTATCCTGAATCACAGTGCGGATTCCGCGCACAGAGATCTACCATCGACATGGTCTTCTCTCTGAGGAAGCTGCAGGAGAAATGCAGGGAGCAGAGGAAGCCACTCTATATTGCCTTCATTGACCTAACCAAGGCCTTCGACTTGGTTATCAGGGATGGACTGTTCAAACGGCTCCACAAGATAGGATGTCCACCACAGTTACTCAAGATGATCCAGTCTTTCCACGAAAACATGAGAGGAACCATGCAATACGATGGCACATTATCGGATGCTTTCAGCATCAGGAGCGGCGTCAAACAAGGATGCGTCATTGCTCTGACATTGTTTGGGATCTTCTTCGCACTCCTCCTTAAACACGCCTTTGGATCTTCAACAGAGGGCATCTTTTTGCACACAAGATCTGACGGGAAACTGTTTAATCTTACAAGGCTGAAAGCTAAATCTAAGGTGCGGGAAGTCCTCATCAGAGATATGCTGTTCGCAGATGATGCTGCTGTCATGTCACACACAGAAGACCAGCTTCAGAAGCTGCTGGATCGGTTCTCCAAAGCATGCAAGGACTTTGGGCTCTCCATCAGCCTAAAGAAGACAAATGTACTTGCTCAGGACGTTGCTGTTTCTCCATCAATCATCATTGACAACTATACATTAGAGGTCATCCACAAGTTCATTTACCTTGGGTCCACCATCACTGACACCCTGTCCTTGGAATATGAGCTAAATAGAAGGATAGGTAAAGCAGCCACAACTCTGTCCAGACTCAGTGAGAGAGTGTGGAATAACAACAAGCTGTACACTCACACCAAAATGCAAGTCTACAGACCCTGTATCCTCAGCACCCTCCTTTACGGCAGCGAGACTTGGACCCTGTACGCCCGCCAGGAAGAGGCTGAACTTCTTCCACTTGCGCTGCCTCAGGCGCATCCTTGGAATATTGTGGAAGGACACAGTGTCCAACACTGCCGTCCTTGAGCAAGCTGGAATCCCAACTATGCACACCCTCCTCAGGAAGCAGCAGCTTCGCTGGCTTGGCCACGTCCACAGGATGAATGATGGAAGGATCCCAAAAGACATCCTGTATGGCGATCTAGCCTTTGGCAAAAGACCTCCTGGACGTCCCCAGCTGCACTACAAAGATGTTTGCAAGAGAGACCTCAGGGAAGTAGACATCAAGCCAGACAGCTGGGAGGAGCTGGCAGACGATCGCAGCAGAAGGAGGCAGGAACTATACAAGGGCCTTCAGAAGGGTGAGTTGAGGATCAGACAGCTAGCAAAGGAGAAGCGAGCCCACAGCAAGCACAGCAAGGACCTGCCAGACACTCATTACATGTGCAACAGATGCAGCCAGGATTGTCACTCTCGTGTGGGTCTTCACAGTTACAGCCGACGCTGCAAATGAGGATGCCAAACGGAACTACGAAGGGAGCGTTCCATAGTCTGTGTAGACTGTAGGATGCTACTACTAACTGCAGAGACAGGGGAATGGAAATTGAAGAGTGCTTGGGAGGGGGGGCGCAAAGCCAAATAGCTTCCCATGGCTTCAGAAGCAAGGCCGGTGCAATGGGGCGGGCAGGGCAGAGCAGGGCATGGGGAGGCACGGAGAGGCAGCCCGTCCTGAGCGCAGCTTAGGTTAAGTGGGGAGGGGGCAGTGTCAGTGGCTGGCCGCACGGGGAGCTAGGCAGGCACAGGAGGCCTCCAGTTGGCAAGGGGCAATGCCTCACTCGTGCAGGGCCGCGTGGCGAAGAAGTCCCACCAGCAGCCGCCAAGGCGCTAAATGCAATGGAACGCCACAGGTGGCAAGCGGCGCCCGAGGCACAGCTAAGCAGGGTGGGCAGCGGAGGCCCCTTAGCCTCCCGGGGAGTGAGCGGCAGGGGCAGGGCCAGGATGGGCTGCGCGCCCAGCAGCCACATCTCGCAGGAGCACCTGGGAGCCCGCGGCCGCCAGCTGGGCTGGGGCACACCGCTGCTGCAGAGCCAAGGCGGAGACCCAGACCAGCCACAGGTAAAAGCTGGCCCAGGGGCTCCGGGAAACCGCCACCTGGAGCTGCGGAGAGATGCGCCACAGCCTTTCTCCCACTGCATGGTGTCCGTGTCCCACTGAGGCACACAAAATTGAAATCGGTCCTCGTAAATTCAAGAAAATGCCTTATAAGATGAGGTACGGGTTTTAAATCAAACTCCTCACAAACCTGAATTCTCATAACCCAAATGGGTGAATCTTGGGGTATGACTGTATTGGATTGAGAGAAGTCCGTTGAGAGCAAATCTGCTTCTTTCTCAGCACCAAGTCACAATGTGATATATTTGTGGATAGAGGGAATAAAGATGTCTTTTTAAGCTTTTAAAGGGGATTTACATTGAATGGAAAAAAAGAAAAATCTCAAAACCTTTTACAAAATTATTTGGTGCCCTCCCAACCGCTGATAAGATGTGTGAGTTTTTTTTTTGTTGTTGTTGTCTGTCCACAAGAGCATGAGTTAAGGAGGGAGGTCCAGCTTTCACTTGCATTATCTGTCTTTTGTAAGCTTAACACAGAACAATTCCCTGAGCAGAAGGTGGAAAATGCTCACTTTTGTTGCTAGAAATTGTATCAGTGGTGGTCAAAGAATGAGAGAAGTCGGAATACTTGATAATTTGCCTGCAGTGGTGCTTGTACTCCTTGGGAGTTGTTTGAATTAAACACTGCCAACCAGGAAAAAATCAATAAAGTTGTTTAAATGGTTTCACAGGGGCCTTTGTGATGATTGAATATTACTCTTCTTACAAGACCAATAGCTTCCTGACCAGTAAATACAGTTATTTAGGCTGGGTTCAAATGATGGCTGAGGGTCTTCTCTGTTTACTTTTTTTTTTAACTAACAAATAATTTTCACTTCCTTTTTGTAACTTATGTAGACTAAATCAATACATTTTCCAGCATCAATAACATTATGTTCAATATTAGTTCCCTTTATCAGTCACATCTACAAAAAATGAAGGACCAGAATTATGCCAGATTTCTACCAGGTAGACCCAATTAATTTTAATGGGTTGAATGATATCCTAATGTCTGCTGATTGATGTAAAGAACACTAAACTTTAGTGGTTCTCGATGTATGGAATAATGTAAGGTTTTATTAAGTTAAGGTTATTTTAGTCTTTCGATAATAAATGTCAAGCTAAAGAGCATCCTAAACAAAACCTTGTATAGGATATTGCCTTGAAAAAAGTAATAGATCAGAGGCAATCTGCAATGTGTCTGCTTTCATAGGCCATGTCTACACTCGCCCCAAACTTTGAAATGGCCACGCAAATGGCCATTTTGAAGTTTACTAATGAAGCGCTGAAATGCATATTCAGCACTTCATTAGCATGCGGGCGGCTGCGGCACTTCGAAATTGACGCACCTCACCGCCGCGCGTCTTGTCCCGACTGGGCTCCTTTTCGAAAGGACCCCGGCTACTTCAAAGTCCCCTTATTCCCATCTGCTCATAGGAATAAGGGGACTTCGAAGTAGCTGGGGTCCTTTCAAAAAGGAGTCCTGTCTGGACGAGCTAGGCGGCGGCGAGCCGCATCAATTTCGAAGTGCCTCAGCCGCCCGCATGCTAATGAGGATCTGAATATGTATTTCAGTGCTTCATTAGTAAACTTCGAAATGGCCATTTGCATGGCCATTTCGCAGTTTTTGGCTAGTGTAGACATGTCCAAAAAGAGGTTTGAAAGATCAGTCCACTGTACCAAATGATTGTTCCGTTCTTTCAAAAGAGCACTGCTATGTACACCTGAGCACTCTTTTGAAAGAACAGGCCAGGAAATGCCATGGATGGGGTTGCAAGGCCAGCAAGCCCTTCTGGAAGTGTCAACCAGGCGCTCCATTAAAGGGACTCTCCAAAACACCCACTCCCTGGACATGCTGCTAAGGCCTGCTGAGCTTTTCACAGTGAAGCTGAGCTTGTGCCTGGTTCTGACCCTCACATCACAGATCCATGGACCAACAGAAGCCCCAGAGCTGCCTGCTCGCCCTGGCAGAGCTGCTGGGCACTCTCTTCATGGCCACTCTCCATCTGTTCTGGTGGCTGAGCCCAGTCTTTGGGATTCCAACCCTCCAGGGACCCAGCTGCCCTGCCTCCTCCCCTGCCCCACAGGGTCTGCCAGCCTTTCTGGAGCTACCCACCTGCTCTAACTGGTGGGACCTCCTGGTCTTGGCCAAGTGGGCTGACATCCACTGGCTGCAGAACTTCTGAATGAAGAAGGACACCTTCATGGAGCTCTGCAGGTGGCTTGCCTCCCTGATCCTCTGACACCAAGATGCCCAGATGCAGCCTGCCCTGACCTTGGAAAAGCACGTAGCCATTGCCATTTAGAAGCTCACTACCCCAAGACAACTACTGCTTCATGGGGCAGCAATTTGGGGTGGGCAAGTCAACTGTTGGGGCCATCCTCCTTGAGGAAAGTCATGCTTTGCTCGCTAACCTGGTACAGGGAGCAGGGAGGAGGCTGCTGGGGAAGAGGCACCCTCAGAGGCCAGGGCTGGGGGTGTGAGAGGGTGAGGCAGACGGGCAGGAAAGCCTGGCCCCAGGGTACCATGATGACTCACCCTCATACAGGCATCCCTGCCAAAAAAAGGCAGGGTGAGAGAGGGAAGGGAGAGGATGGGTGAAGGAGGTATGGTGAGGGGGAGCTGTGGAGCCCACGAGGACCATGGGCACCCCTTCATGCACTCATGAGTGTGCTCACTTTCCGTCCCCTGCAGGTCTTGATGGCAATCAATCAGGTGCTGCTCTTGAGGCTAGTGTGCATTAGGGACCTGGATGCAGCTGTTGTTGGCTTCACCAGCCTATGCTTTCCCCACTGCTTTGGTGCGATCAGTGGTACCTACATTATCATCTGAGCCCTGGACCACAGTGCTGTCAGATATATCAACCACAAGGGCTACCATTCTGTGGTCCTGCAGGACACAGTGGACCACAGGGACTGGTTCATGATCATTTGCATGGGCTGGTTGGGCCAGGCCCATGACATGCAGGTCTTCCACAACTGCAGCCTCTGCTGGAGGCTGGAGGCAGGGACTTACATCCCACAGCAGAAGCACATGTTCAGGGAGCTTGGTGGACAACCAAACCTACCCTGTGCTTGATGGGTGACCCAGCCTATCCCCTGAAGCCCTGGCTCATGGGGCCATACACAGGCCACCCCAATACATCCCAGAAGCTGCTCAACAGCCATCTCACCCAGGCATGTACGTTTGGGTGCTTGAAGACGAGGTTCAGGTGCTTCCTCATGCACCTCAGGGTTGGGCTGTAGAATATCCACCAGGTCACGGCTTTCACCCATGGGCCCCAGTGACCCCTCCCTGGGCACTCCCTGCTGGCTCCTGGGGCCTGCAGCCCTACTCCATCTCCCCAGGATCCCTCTCACCCCTCCATCCCTCACCCTGTTCCCCACAATAACAAGGGACAGGGAGGTGCTGAGACAATAAATCACATTGGCTGTGTCTACACGTGCACGCTACTTCGAAGTAGTGGCACCAACTTCGAAATAGCGCCCGTCACGGCTACACGTGTTGGGTGCTGTTTCGAAGTTGAAATCGACGTTAGGCGGCGAGACGTTGAAGTCGCTAACCCCATGAGGGGATGGGAATAGCGCCCTACTTTGAAGTTGAACGTCGAAGTAGGGCACGAGTAGACGATCCGCGTCCCACAACATCGAAATAGCGGGGTCCGCCATGGCGGCCATCAGCTGAGGGGTTGAGAGACGCTCTCTCTCCAGCCCCTGCGGGGCTCTATGGTCACCGTGTGCAGCAGCCCTTAGCCCAGGGCTTCTGGCTGCTGCTGCTGCAGCTGGGGATCCATGCTGCATGCACAGGGTCTGCAACCAGTTGTCGGCTCTGTGGATCTTGTGTTGTTTAGTGCAACTGTGTCTGGGAGGGGCCCTTTGAGGGAGCGGCTTGCTGTTGAGTCTGCCCTGTGACCCCGTCTTCAGCTGTTCCTGGCACCCTTATTTCGATGTGTGCTACTTTGGTGAGTAGACGTTCCCTCGCAGCGCCTATTTCGATGCGGTGCTGCCCAATGTCGATGTTGAATGTCGACGTTGCCAGCCCTGGAGGATGTGTACACATTATTCATCGAAATAGCCTATTTCGATGTAGCGTGCAAGTGTAGACGTAGCCATTGTAAAATAAACCAGAATGTTTGCAAAGAGATAAAGAGTCTCTGAACTTAGTAGGGGTGGGAGTATGTGAACTAAGTCGGGGGGAATTCCTGGGGCAAGGGTGGGGACACTTGAACTAGGACAGGGGCCTGGGATGTGGGTTGAGGGGTCTCAGTCCTCAGTGGGAAAGGAAGCCCACAAGCCACAGTGGTCATGGGCGTGGTGTAGGATCCCTTTCAGGGCTGGGGTTGGGCCACGAATACAGGGAGGTAGGGGTGTGGGTGGGCAGTGGTATCTGCTTCAGCAAAGGGGATAGGGGACCGGGGGGCCTCCCACAGCTGGGCCTGCTCTGGTCATAAGCCATTCAGTGAGGCCCCACAGAGTGGCAGGGGGAAGGTTGGGAGGGAGCAGGGCTGTTCAGGCCATGGGGGTGGCAGTGGATAGGACATTGGGGGGCAGCATGTGGGGCAGCTGGGGGTGGGTGGCAGCACTGGCAACTCTGCAAGGACCTGCAAATAGTCCAGATCATGTCCACAACCTCGCCCCAGGTCATATCCACAACCCTGCCCCAGGCCTCCCAACAACAGGCGTGGCACCCGGAGCAGCTGGTTCTGCTCCCACAGGATGGCTGTGTAGGCAGTGGCCTCATCTTCCTGGCTGCGGTGATGGTCCTTCTGGCTGCAGGCTTGTCCAGCTGCTGATGGTGGAGGTGACCAAGGCAACTTGGCCGCCAACAGGGGACTGCCGAGCTCCATGTGGTGGACAGGGCTCTCCCAGCTGTTGATGGTGCAGCTGCAATGATGGAAGAGGAGAAAGAGAGATAGTGTGTCAGCCCTGCAGCCCAGTCCCGTGTGCCATTCCCCCTGATGCCTTTGCGCAGCAGCTGCCACTTCTGGGCTGAGGGATGGGGATGTCCCAGGCAGAATGGCTTGTGTGCCCTACACAGTGGACCCTGCCACACATGGTCCCTGCCTTGCCTTGGGGATGGAGCTGACTGGTGGGGGCCCCCACCCCTCCAGGGAATGCGCTAGTGGGCAAGTGGGGCTGTCTGCCCACAGAGCTGTCCCCACATGGATGACAGGTGAATCAGGCACAGCCTGGCCTTTCCAACCCCTGCCACAGGCCTCCAGCATGCACTGCTGTCCATGGGAGCAGGCTGCCCCCCCACTCCAGGGCATGAAAGGCACCAGGCACTTATTGGACAGTTTCAGGGGGTGTCTGGGACACGCAGCTGGAGGCTGCCTGGCTGGACAAGCCCAATGGGATGGTGATGATGAGGGTCCCATCAGATGACTCACCATCATCCAAGGGACTCTCAGTCTCTGGCCGTAGTTGACTAGGGTCTATGGAGGGCCTGGTGGCCCCGGTTCCTCTTTGAATGCTGTGGCAGGAGGCTTCTTGGCCACCATGTCAAGGATGGTGGATGAGGGGGAACTGTCCTCTGTCCCCAAGGAGGCCATGTATCTCCCTGTAAAAAGGGCAGCTGGATGGCCCTGCCCCCCAAACACGTTGCACTGTCCTGGGCCCTCATTTATCCTTGCCACAGCTCCTTCACCTTGGAGCAAACTTGCTCCAAGGTGCATACAGGGAGGCCTCAGGCAGTGAGCCCCGTGGCCAGCTGGCCATAAGTGGGGGCATTCCTCCTCTTGCCCATAATATTTCAGAGGATTCCCTCCTGCCAGAGCCCCAGGAGGTCTTTGAGTTCTGCCTCGGTCCAGGAGGGCACGCTTTGCTTGGTGCTCAGGGCAGGCTCCTGGAACCCCTCTCAGGGGTCTGCTGGTGGCCCCTGGGGGTTGTGGGAAGGGTGGCTGGTGGCCATGGATGTAGTCTTGGCTGCAGAGCATGGTCATGAGAGTGTGCTGCAGGAGGCTCATGTCTTTGCTGCCAGCATGCTCTCAGCTTCCTGCCACAGGGTTTCATTGAATCATAGAATCATAGAATTCTAGGGCTGGAAGGGACCTCAGGAGGCCATCAAGTCCATCTCCCTGTCTAAAGCAGGATCAACCCCAACTAAATCATCCCAGCCATGACTATGGCAAGTCGGGACTCAAAAACCTCTAAAGATGGAGATTTCACCACCTCTCTTGGTAACACATTCCAGTGCTTTACCACTCTCCTGGTGAAATAGTTTTTCCTAATATCCAACCTACACCTCTCCCTCTGTAACTTCAGACCTTTGCTCCTTGTTCTGCCGTCTCTCACCATTGAGAACAGTCTCTCTCCACACATTTCTGGGTCTATGCAGCTGTAAACACATCTGGATGCAAGAAGCATAGAGCTCTGCTGGTGCTGGCCAGGGTCTCTCCATGACCGAGCTGGCCAGTGCCATGGAGGACCCCTCTGTTGGAAGATGGCCCCATGGAGTGTCTACACATACTTTCTTTTGAAGGAGTCTTTAGAAAGAAAGTGCTCTTCCTGACCCAGGATTGAAAGATGGCTTCCAGAAGAGGGGCTGCGTTCTTTTGATTTGGTATTGAAAGAGAGCATTCGGGCCATTTTTACACAGGCCACTTTTTTTGAAAGTGGCATGATAATACAGAGCCCGAAATATGCTAATGAGGCACGGATGCAAATTCCCTGTGCCTCATTAGCATACAGTCACATGATTTGGAGTCCAGAAGACCGTTCTTCCGGACTCCAAAACACTGTTTAGAAGCGCAGCCCCCAGGGGGTCTTCCGGAAGGAAGTCCTTCTTCTGGAGGCCCCTTCTTCCTGAACATTTTTGGGAAGAAGGAGCCTCTGGAAGAAGGACTTCCTTCTGGAAGCTCCCCCAGAGCCCCACTTCTACACAGCGTTTTGGAGTCTGGGAGAACGGTCTTCCGGACTCCAAATCATGTGACTATATGCTAATGAGGCGCGGGGAATTTGTATCCGCACCTCATTAGCATATTTCAGGCCGTGTATTACCATGCCACTTTCAAAGTAAGTGGCCTGTGTAGAAATGGTCTTTGTGTGTAGATGCTCCACGAATACTTTTGAAAAAGGGCCAGGTTTTCTGAAAGAACTTGCTAGTGTAGATGCAGCAAGAAAGAAAGAAAGAAAGAAAGAAAAAGAAATTTTCATACTTGTGAGGAGAACTGACACAATTCATAAAAGTTTTGTCTTTTGTCTTTTTTCCTACCATTTCTTATTAGGCTAGTTGAAAGGATATTTCAGTTTGAGCTGGCAATTGTTTTTTTCTACTAATATCTGCTACTGTTCAAACACCCTCACCAAAATTTCTGGTATAGCCCTCTCCCTTAGGTCTCTGAACCAAATCATGGAAGCTAGAATTGTTTACAGTAGCCAATATACTTAACAGAAGTCAAAAATTATCAAATTAAACCATGCTAGGAAAAGTGTTTAATGGGGCCCCCAGGATTTAGTTATATAGTTTAGTTACATAGTATATATATATATATATATATATACAGAGCGACAGAGAGAGAGAGACAGAGAGAGAAAGATCGAGAGAGAGAGAGCTATTAATAATATCACTATGTTACACAGGGTGCGTCTACACTAGCCGGCTACTTCAAAGTAGCTGGCACAACATTGAAATAGCACACGTCACATCTACATGCGCTGTGAGCTATTTCAACATTGAAATCAATGTTAGCTGACGAGATGTCAGGTTGGTATTCCTATCCAAAGATGGTAATAGCGCCCTACTTCGACGTTCAACATTGAAGTAGGGTGTGTGTAAATGATACATGTCCCGCTACTTTGGAATAGTGGGGTCCTCCATGGTGGCAATCAGCTGAGGGGTTGAGATGTGCTCTCCAGCCCCTGCAGGTCTCTGTGATCACCATGCACAGCAGCCCTTAAAGCACCATATACTTGGATTTCCTGTGGCAGGAAGCTGAGAGGGTGCAGACAGCAGCACACGCACGTGCTAGCCCTGCACGCTTTCCAGAGGCCCCGAACATCCAAATTCAGCCATGGCATCCAGCCAACCCATTGAGCACCCCCAGGGTTCCCCCCCGAGGGAACTCAGGGACCCCCGGCAGACATACAGGGGGGCCAAAAAGCAGGGGGCCCCTCCAGCTCGGAGGCTGAGCTCCGGGACCTGCTGGGGCTCTGGGGTGAGGAGGAGGTGTTCCACGTGATGGGGAGCAAGTGGTGGAATGCGGAAGTGTCTGGCCGAGGGCCTGACTGCCCAGGGTCACCCTGCCCGCACTCCAGATCAAGTCCGTAGCAAGGTGAAGGAGTTGCAGCAGGGTTAAGCCCAAGCCCAGGACTTGGCCAGATGGTCTATGGCCACCCCACTGCTTTCCCTATTACAGGGAGCTCAGGGCCATCCTGGGCCCCCGGGACACCTCCTTCCCCGAGGCCACGTTGGACACCACACCCGAGGAGTCCTCACAGGCCTTGGAGCTGGAGTCCAGTCCAGAGGCCAGCCCCGCATCCTGGGGCTCAACCGAGAAGCCACCCCTCAGGATGGCAGAGGAGGGGTCCAGCAGTGAGGAGGGGGGCTCATCATAGACCTCCCCTCCCAGAGCACCAACTGTGGCAGTGGATGGTCAGGTACGTACCCCACAGGGCACACGCCCCCAGGCCACGGGGCAGGGGCACGAGACATGACCAGTGGCCCCCCTACCGCCCTAGCAGACCTCACCCCGCAACTGCCCAGCCAAAGCATGGTCCCAGGACGGCAGCATGGCCATCAGCGCCCATAAGCACCCATACCCAGGGACAGCACTGTGCCCTAATCCTGGAGGCGGGGGGACCATGCAATGGGGCCATCCAACAGGGACACCACACCCACTGATGGGGGATGGAGACTCAGCATCCAAGGGGGGCCGGGGGGCATGGGCCAAGGGCCAGGGCACAGTACTAACAGCCTTCCCCTCCGTCTCTCCCTCTCCGCAGCTGCACCATCCGAGGCACCAGGCAGCCAGGCACCCTCCATGGTCCCTGAGAGCCCACCGGATATCAGGCACCACCAGCACTGCCATCCTCTGGGGAATGGAGGTCCCCACCTCCAGCTGGCGGCACAGGCCCAAGTTCTGGAAGATGCAGGTCTCGTGTGTGCAGCCAGGCCACCCCATGCAGACATCCTGGAAGCAGCCCCGGCTGTCCACCATGGCCTGCAGGACCATGGAGTGGTAGCCTCTCCAGTTGATGTATCTTCCCCTGCTGTGGTCCGGGACACAGATGGGGATGTGGGTCCCATCTAGGGCCCCGAAGCAGTTCAGGAACCCCATGACAGCGAATCCGGTGATGGCTGCATCCAGGTGCTTGACTCAGATGACCCTCTGGAGCAGCATGACATTGAGCACATGGGACACGAGAGCCCATGAGGGTGTTCAGGGTGCTCCAGGACCCTCTCCCCCTCCTGGGCACCTCCCCATGCACCCCCCGCACCCACCTCCTCCCTTCCAGGGCACCTCTCTCCCCCTGGCCCCACACCTGGGCCCCCTCTGTGGCCCCCCCACCCTCCCAGTGCGTGCATGCCCAGGCCTCCTTACCTCCATGACGACAGCCCCGACTGTGGCCTCTCCCACTCCAAACTGGTGTCCCACAGAGTGGTAGCTGTCTGGAGTGGCCAACTTCGAGACAGCTATTAAGACCCTCTTCTCGACAGGGAGGAAGTGCCACATCCGGGTGTCCTGGTGCCTCAGTGCAGGGGTGAGCCACTGGCAGAGCTCCAGTGAGGTCTGCCAGCACATGCAGAAGTTCCATACCCACATGTCATCATCCCATTCACCCATGACCAGCTGCTCCCACCACTCGGAGGCAGCAGAGCACCTGGCGAGGGAGGAACAGGGGAGCCTGGTGGTCAGGGGTGTCCCCGTCTGCCCCTGGGGAGGGCACCTCTGCTAGGGGGTGCTGTGTGGCCTCCTGTGAAG
Organism: Carettochelys insculpta; assembly: GCF_033958435.1. NCBI lineage: Eukaryota > Metazoa > Chordata > Testudines > Carettochelyidae > Carettochelys > Carettochelys insculpta. Next base: position 229,107,543 of record NC_134138.1, read on the forward strand.
CACCTAGCAGGGCCCTTGCTCCCGGGGTGACAACCTGGAAGGCTTCCAGGAGCTGCTGCTGCTGGGGGTCCATGGCTGCTGTGTGTCGGTCTATGAGAGTGTGGCTAGAGGACTTCGTGCTGTGCAGGCCAGGTGTGTCTTGGAGGAGCCCTTTAAAGGAGTGGCTTGCTGTTGCCCCGGAAGGGCTAGTCCAGCCTGTGACCCCATCCATAGGCTTTCCTGGCCCCTTATTTTGAGGGGGAGCACTTGTGTGTGTGGCCGCTCTGCATTTCCTTCCAGGGCGGCTCCTTTCGACATTTCCTCATTGCTACTTCGACATTGAACATTGACAGCACCAGCCCCAGAGGATGCGTGGGCAATGGGCATCGAAGTAGCCTGTTGCGATGTGGTTACTTCAAAATAGGCTACTTTGACATAGGCTGCGTCTACACGTGCACGCTACTTCGAAGTAGCGGCAGTAACTTCGAAATAGCGCCCGTCACGTCTACACGTGTTGGGCGCTATTTCGAAGTTGAAATCGACGTTAGGCGGCGAGATGTCGAAGTCGCTAACCCCATGAGCGGATGGGAATAGCGCCCTACTTCGACGTTCAACATCGAAGTAGGGACGTGTAGACGATCCGCGTCCCGCAACATCGAAATAGCGGGGTCCTCCATGGCGGCCATCAGCTGGGGGGTTGAGAGATACTCTCTCTCCAGCCCTTGCGGGGCTCTGTGGTCACCGTGGGCAGCAGCCCTTAGCCCAGGGCTTCTGGCTGCTGCTGCTGCAGCTGGGGGTCCGTGCTGCATATACAGGGTCTGCAACTAGTTGTTGGCTCTGTGTATCTTGCACTGTTTAATGAAAGTGTGTCTGGGAGGGGCCCTTTAAGGGAGCGGCTTGCTGTTGAGTCCGCCCCGTGACCCTGTCTGCAGCTGTGCCTGGCTCCCTTATTTCGATGTGTGCTACTTTGCCGTGTAGACGTTCCCTCGTTGTGCCTATTTCGATGTTGGGCTGAGCAACGTCGAAGTTGAACATCGACGTTGCCAGCCCTGGAGGACGTGTAGACGTTATTCATCGAAATAGCCTATTTCGATGTCGCAACATCGAAATAAGCTATTTCGAAGTTGGGTGCACGTGTAGACGTAGCCATAGTGTGCTAGTATAGACATAGCCACAGTGAAAACCCTTGAGCTAATTGATAAATGAGTATTTCTGCATGTAGTATTGGTAAAACCAAATATCAGACAGCTGCTCCCTTCTGTTAGATAGGCCCAATTTTGCAGATTTTCACACTGAGCACAACTGCAGCTTGGCATTTTTGAAAACCAGGGCTCAGATGTTGAACTGGTGTCAATTATTGAGCCTATTCCATGGTCCACTAAAGTACTAATGTAAAGAGCATTGGATTTAGCTCAAACACAGCAACTTCTAGAGTGCAAGATGAAGGTTAATTTTTTCTGCTCCTGTAGGTGTTTGCATGTCTGGAGCCTTATTTTGCTTTCCTCAGTGGTTCCCAGCCTTTTCCTGGCAGGGACCCATTTTAACAATTCAGAAAGACTTGGTGACCCAAAGCAATTCAAAACTGAGGGTGGGGAGATGAGAGCCGTAACTAGCTAATTTTTTGCCTGAGGCAAGAATATAAAATTGCACCCTCTCATGTTTATATATTCATAGTAGTTATTTCATAGAAAAGAGGAAATGCATTATAATAATAATAATAATAATAATAATAATAATATAACACTACATTTATTATAGTTTATTATTATTTTATTACCATAGTTGATCTGAGATGCAGTGGCCTCATCCCCAAACTGCTCCCCCAGTTCCTCCAGCTTAAACCCTACACTCAGAGGCTGGAGTTGCTGCGGGGAAATCACACTCTGGGACTTTGGGGGTTGAGGGCGGTCACACTCAGGAGTGGTGGGGTTGGGGGCTGGGGCAGAGTCCACACTCCAGGGCTGGGGAGCCTGGGGGGTTCACACTCAGGGGATGGGCAGTCATACTCAAGGGCTGGTGGTCTGGCGACTGGTGGAGTCACTCAAGGGCTGGGGAGTCACATTCAGGGGTTGGGGTCACATTTGGGAGCATCACACTTGGGCTGGGGGGACTTGCAAACATAAAATGAAAACTGACAAATCAACTACGTAGAACAGAAGGGTGGGCAAAAGGATGAGGGGGGGCAAAAATTACTATTAAGCAGCTTACTGCAATGGCTACAAATATCAAAGGTGGGGAAGCTGTCCTTGTAATGCATAATTGTTTCTGTATTGACAGAGATAGCTGCTGGATGTAGCAGCGCTAAGGAGCTGCAAATGGCTTCTTTAAGACTGACATGCAGCTCTGAGCTGCTGGTGACAGTAAGAAATCTAATCGTGATGTTTGGGTCCCAACCCACAGGTTGGGAATCCCTTCTTTATACTAATGTAAATTAGGAGTAACTGTGCTGAAGCTGGTGAAATGTCAGTAGTGTATGTGAGGTAAGAGTTAGGTCTCCTGTGAAATAAAAAGAGGTGGATCCAAAAGAGGTTAGAGCCATCAAAAACTAGAGTAGAGGCTTTCTGGCAAGATTTCCAATTTCACATTAGCCTCTAAAGTGCCTGAATATACTCGAAAAACATCATTTCATAGGGTATTTTCTCACTTTATTTCAAGACTCTTACACATCTGAGAAAGTCAGAGAGATGCAGCAAGAAAAATAAATGAAGAAAAAATTACCCAGGGTTTCTTTTTAATATTAATAAATAAAGTTGAACCAACTTAATTCATGGAGAGAGGAACACTTGTGTCACTCCCTATTTGATCTAAACCAGTTCATCTAATAAGTTTCTTTGCAACATATTCTGTATATGTGTGTCACAGGCCCTCTGCTGGAAATGCAACAGCCTTACTGATGTATATAGACTTGTCTGCTGTACTGTGCAACATGCTGGAACTGGTTCTTCAGCTGGCTTGTAGTACTGAAATCCTGAGTTCTAATCCTATTGCTTTCCCTGTGTAGTTAAGAGAGGACCTTGTTTTTGTGGCCATGGATTCTTGAATTCTTCAACATCCTGCTACTAACTATTATGTTTAAAGAACTTTACATCACACACTACTTAATAGTTCTGCATTTGAGGAAAGTCCTTTTCATTAAAAATGACTATGTTGATTATTTCCCCTTCCAAAGTTGACAATAAATTCAAATATTAGGATTGTCTTATATGTGACATTTGCTTTCATAAGCCTTGCAGTTATCAGTAGCTAATCCTGTAGAGAAACTAATCAAGGAAGGTGTTACACAAATGCAAAACATATGATTAAGGAGGGGGGGGAAGGCAAATCTCCTGCAAAGAACTGAATATTGTAATGAAATTGCCCCTGAATGGAGATGTGAGGACTTTGAGCTCAGTTTAATTAGGCCACTGAGTGGAATCCCCTAAGCTTCACAAGAACTGAACAGCTAATAATCAGTGTGTTCTTTACTGATTACTAGCTAATCATGTCCCAAACACAGCCCTGGTCCCCTCTCTCATTATGAATATATTTGCAAGCTTTCTGTTAATCCCTGCACTTTCATGGGCACACAAGTCCTAATCAGCTAACTTCAAGAGGTTTAACAACCCAGTATCTTTAAAAGCCCACCTATTGTTTATGGAGCAAATATTTGCATCTTTCTGTGTCAGGGTGGTAAACACTTGCTTTGCTTGTGTGGAATGAGAAACCAATTATGCAAGTGCAGCAGATTTTGCTAGTCAGTTTTCAAGAGTTAATTTTCACTTTCAAACAGTTGATTGTAGTGCTGCCTTCATGTATTACTCAGCTCTATGTGCAAAACTCAGTAGAAAACACATTTGCATACAGAATTCTTTAAATATCTTGTCAGTGGCTTCTTTTGCACAGTAACTACTGCAAACAAAAAACGTTTACATGTTCAGCATTGATGGTAATAAAGTAGCAATTAAAACTTGAGTCCATTCATAAGGCTGGATATAAACCCCTCTGAAAGTATTTGTAAGATGTTTATTAACTTCAGTGAGGTCTTCACCCCAGCCTATAATGATTCACAGAACTAATTACAGAGTGAACCTCTCTAGTCTGCCATTCTCAGGACCTGACTGGTGCTGTTTGAGAGAATTTGCTGGACCCACAGGTGGTCAATATTGTCTAGCACATAACCAACACTTCCACTGCTTACTGGGTTCTTAGAAGACAGGGGTAAATTACAGATAAATAACAGCACAGAACACTGAAAGCCAGGATTGGTGGCTGTGAACAAACTGTACGGGACCACAGGAGACTTGGCTACACCCAAGATAAGTGGTTGTCCAGCTAACCAAAATCATGCTGGATAAGGGATGTTGCCAGACAAGAGAGTGCCAGACTAAAGAAGTTCAACTGTAAACTGGTTACAACAAACAAATGATCTCTGAGATTGATAGAACATAAATATAAGGTAGAAAATGTGGGTGACTGACACTAAAGTCAACTTTGAAATCCCCTTATTCCTATCTGCTGATTGATATCTGCAATTTCAAAGTTGGCAGAGTCCTTTCAAAAGGGACTCCTGTCTGGACAAGCTATGCGGCAGCGAGATGCAGCAATTTCGAAGAGCCATGGCTGGTGGCTTGTTAATGAGGTACTGAATATGTATTTCAGCACCTCATCAGTAATCTTTGAAATGGCCATTTGCATGGCCATTTCGAAGATTTGGGCTAGTGTCGATGTAGCCATTAACTTCAAAGGGCATTGGACCAAGCTCTTGAAAACAACAGATCAAGGGGGATGGGATGCAACTCAGGAAAATGACTCAACTTGCTGATGCCGCAATTGTGTTTTAGTTATTTTTTGGAATTAATTTTCTATTAACATTCCTTTGGACAGGACCACAGCTTAGATTAAGATCTTTTTTGCTCTTATTACAATAGCACAGAAGTACATGATGGATTTGGGAGTATATTGAACATAAATGTTGGAAATCAATTTCATTTGGATTGACTCAGTATGATATTTGCATCTTTTACTAAAAAGTTTAGTTTTCACTTATTGGACTGCATTTGGATACAAGTATGCCTATAAAACTAAACTGACAGATTAAAATGGGTATTGATAATGATTTTCCTCAATAAGTAGGTAAAACTCAAGTAAATCAATATTTCAGTAGAGGTTTTTAATATTGTTCGTAACTTATGTTCTGTCAAACAGAAGAGAAGTTCTTTGTATATTACCATGAGAAAAAGGTAGATAGCATCTAACTATCAGTCTAGATATTTATACCAGACTTATCACAATGTGAACAGAAAGCTAACAACACAATGCTGTTTTACTGTTTAGTAAAAATGTGTCTGTTAAAATGAACAGCAAATATATACCTAAGAAAAGGCTTGAAATGATACCTTCTGCTTCTGTATGCATAGGTAGAGCTCTAAATTTACCCCAGTAAGAACAACCTATTTTTTCTTGTGTATGTATGTATTTATTTAAAATCTATCTGCTCATATAAAATGTAGTCATATAAGATCCAGTGATACTAGGAGACAGTTATGATCAATGGAAGTCTAGATTAGACAAATGCCTCAGGAAATAAAATTATATCTGAGCAAGAATTTAAGATATGCATGAAACGTTACTTAAAAGGTATGTGGATGCTTTGCAACAACAAAACCATCATGTAATAGGGGGATCAGCCCCTTTCATGGCCTTGGAATACAAGGGCAGTGAGCAGTTGATTCTGCTCGAGAGAGAAGCCCAGCAGGCGTGTGTTGGGAATGAGCCAACAGCTGAACTGCACCTCATGATACACGCAATCTCTAAACTGGCCGACAACTCTCAATATAAAAGAGAAACAATGAGAAGTCCTGTGGCACCTTATAGACCAACAGATTTGTTGGAAACCCACTTGGTCAGATGCATGCATGAAAGCTTATGCTCCGATATATCTGTTAGTATATAAGGTAGCACAGGACTTCTCATTGTTTTTGCAGATATAGATGAACATGGCTACCTCTCTGATAATATGAAGTAGAACTCCAGTACATGAGAGGCTGGGGATAAGCTAGGTGAGAGTAGGCAATATGCTTTCCTATAACAAGAGCAGGAGGCTCCAGGCAGGTGGGCCCATTTGAACCTACATCAGACAGCAAGTTGTGTTACTTTGGCATATTTTTCTTTCTTTCCTTGTGGATCTAACGGCTACGGCTACACAAGAGAGTTTTGTTAACAAAATGAGAGCTTTGTTGACAAAACTGATGGAATGTCCACACACACAAAATGCATTTTGTTGACAGTAGGTCAACAAAAGTCTATACTTCAGCAACAACCTTCTGCCTTCCCCAGCTGAAGAGCACCTTTGTCAACAGATTCTGCTAACAAAAAGCTGTGTGGATGCTCCAGGGGCTCCTCTGTTGACAGGCAGGTGTCCCAGGACACTGGGCAGCCCTTTGTGCTGTTCTTCCAGGTGGCTGTTTAGTCAAGGCAGCAGCTGGGCAGTCCAGACACTCTCTTGACAGAGTGGATTGCTCTTTCGATCTGCTTTAGTGTATGGCCGCACTCTGTTGACAGATGTTTTGTTGGAAAATCTCTTCTGACAGAAGCGTCTGTCAACAGATGATTCTAGTGTAACCATAGCCATTTTAGAAGACTCCTGAAGAAAGGAACAGAAACATCATTTGGTGTGACTATTTGAGTTCAGCTGGCAATTAGAACTTTAGCACGGGCATATAACATACTAAGATGGGGGCAAACTTTCCACTGTAGATCTTGATCCCTATTTGGTACATTTCACACTTTGAAAGTTTTCGGATCTGGGACCATGCTTCAATCTAGCCTAGAGATACAGACTAACTATGGCACATGAAATCCATGTTTGGATTTCAATGTACTCAGATGTTTTACTCTATCCCTTAATGCTTGTCCTAGGAGTAACACTTTATTCTTCTGTTAGAATCTCATGCAAGAAGCTATGACTTGCAATTTAGGGATCATTAGGTCTAATTCTCCATTGCCTCACTCCAGGCACAGTCATTTATACCTTCACAGAATCTATGCAAAATGCTCCCGAATCAGGATGATTTTTTTTTAATCTTGACTTTACTCTCACAGTACTAATATGCAGCTGGTGTAGACTAACAAAGCCAAACTTGAAACAGCTGAGGAACTAGCCCACTTTGTACAGGTAAAATTGATTTCACAATGGTAAATCAAACCCCATAAGTGAGCATATCTATGAGGATTTAATTTCAAATGTAAACCTAACAAATCGTAGTTCCTGTTGTTAGAGACTAGACATTTTGTTAAAGAAGGAACAGATTTTATCAGAACAAGTAGAGCAAGAATTATTTTTTTTTCAGTTCAGCATTACTTTTGTTGCCTTGTAGAGTGGCATATTGGAGATGTGAAAAGTTACACGAGGTAAACACACATCTTCTCCAAGAAAAAGGAAGTAAAAAAAAATTAGAGGGTAGGAAAAAAGTGTAAAAGATTTTGAAACCCCTTTTTATCAATCAAATTGGATTTGACAGTATGCAAACATGGATGTGATCGTGTTTGTGCCAAAAAAGCAGCTGATATACCTTCTACTGAAAAATACATCTGACTACACATCAATGAAGTAGGGAAATCACTGGTCTAGCAGGTAAAATAATTGCAGTGCATGACAGCCAGATCACACAATGAAACAGAATCAGTCACAATACTGTTGGATAATATATAAATAAACAGGCATTATTCTATAAATAGGAATTGATTGATTGATTGATTGATTTGCTCCAAAGTGCCTAGAAGCCCTAGTCAGACTCCATTTTCTTATTGTGCCAAATGCTGCATTCTTCTGAGGCTTGAGAGAGCAAAGAAACTCTGTTTTACAAACCATTCAACAAATATTCTAAATTGTCAGAACTGAAATTGTGGAATGGAGGCAGTCTCAATATTACAGAGAATTTTCAACTCAATCCTGGATTTCTATTGTTCTTCCTAGCTACAAAACCTATTGTGACACCTATGGCAATTTCTTGCTAGCTCCTTGAAAATGGTTACTGAAGTTTAAGCATCTTTAGTGTCCATTGTACTGAACACAAGTTTTATATACAATTGGGAGGCAAGAATTCTATATAAATTCTCTGGAGCTGGTGAGGGAGAAGATGTGTAGAACACTTTGGATGACCAAATGAACAATGTTCTAGACAAGACTGGGCTCTTGAAGCAGTATTTATAAAGTTGTTTTTCTAGCAAATGTGGAGGGACAGGTGAATGCAAATCCCCCTCCTGCAGTTTTGTGGTGCCCAGCCCTTAAAAATTATGCCCTCCAGATCAGGCCTTTTTCTACTGATCACCCATTATGACTACATCTCCATGAGAGGTTTTTCCTGGCAAAACTGGGCTGTGATTGGAAAGAAGACAATTTGTCTATACACAAAATGTTCTTTGTCAAATGTTTGTCGACAAAACCTGGCACATCCATTCGCAGCATTATGCCTCTCCCTGTTCAGGTATAATACCTCTCCTGACAATGTTCTGGCAACAAAACAGCTGTGTAGATACTCCAGGACCCTTTTTGTTGACAGACAGGGCTTCTGGCTCAAGGGCAACCCTGTTTGCAGAACTTCCAGTCAGCCATTCTATCGTGAAAGGGCTGGGCAGTCTGGCTGCTCTCTGGCGACAGAGCAGATTGCCCTTTCGATCTGCTTTTAAGCATGGATACAATCTGTTGACAGAAGTTTAGCCGGGAAATTCCTTCTCACAGTGACTTCTCTCGACAGAAGCTTCTCCTGTAGATGTAGCCTTCATGAGCCAAGATCAAAGACTCAAACTCAGGCCAGTCAATGGGGTGGAATCGGGGGGAGCAAGGAGGCAGTTGCCCCAGTACCGGGCAATTCAAAGGGAGTCAGGGCTCTTTAAATAACTGCTGGAGCACTGCATAGCATGCTCTGGGCTGCTCTGAGGGCTGCTGGGTCAGAGGAAGTGAGGCATGCTACAGATGGCACTGAGGCTGGCTGCCCTCCACCCTGCCACTTCTGCTTGAGGTCCTGCCCCTTTCAGGAGCTTGGAGCCAGGCTCCCCATGACACACTTTGCCTAGGGGCCTGGAAAATTGGGGTTGGAACTGGGATGTCCTCTGATAAACTCAATAGGTGGACAGGTACTTTGTGTTGTTTTAAATATATATTTTTCTATAATGCTTCAACTTAAAACTTAATGCTTTCTCTTCAAAGGCTATGAAGAGTTCAGTGGCTTGCAGTTATAAATTACATAGGCAAGCACAAGGTGAAAGCACTGGCCTGGTTAGTCAGTCTGGCTCCTGGGGACTATTACAGTCAGAGCAGGGAACTGTGCAGCCTGAAAAAACAAGGCAGGAGACAGGTATGGGACTCTGCCCTAGACAGGTGGTGGCTGAAAAGCCAAGAACCTAGAGTGGGTGCCCTAGGTTTACCATATTAGTGGTACACAGGTGCAGTTGCCTTGAACTGCGACTCTTGCATGATCAATTCTAAAGCCAGAAACATATGTCTTTTATCTCTTTCATACCTTTGTTGTGTCCTGTCTGTCTTGCAAATTGTGGACTGTGAGCTATCTGAATTAGGGATTACCATCTTTGTTATGTGTCTGACAAGCACCTAGTGCAATAGCACCCTGATTCTTGAATGGAGTTCTTAAGCTGTACTGTATAAATAATAATAAACTTTGTGTTAATTATCAATACATCTGGGAATTTCATTCCCACTCTGCATAATTGTTGCGTTTTGTTTTAATTTTTATCGTGGAAATAGCTTAGAATTTCGTACCTGAGTATTTGAAAAGATAGAACACCTTTGCCATACACCTTTGCATATATTAGAGGATAGATTGTATATCATCATCTAACAACAGTTATAGGATGAGCGCACATGAAAGTCTATTATCTGTATAAATTTGAATCTAAAACCTAATATTTTCAGTTTGAAAAGTCAGTAACTGCACTGTGCTCTAGCAAGCACTATTTTAACATCTAGAGTGAGCACTATTTTGTGCGACTTATGCAGGGGGCCTCACAGATGATATCTAAGAGCCTTCAAAAATAGTCCAGGATGAACCTTTTTGTCAAACAGTTGTTATCTTGGCCCAAGCAAGCTTGTAAGTTATATGTTGAAATGACTAATCAAGCAGATTGTTTCTAGTTTCTCAATTGTTTGTTTTTTTTAAAAAAGGGGAATCAGAAAATTTAAAAACTTTACATTTATGGATAATACCTTATTGAGAGTAAACATGCAAGAAGTTTGAGGTTATTGGGACACTATTAAAATATAAATGAAATATTTATAATGAGCCCAGTCTAATTCCCATAGAAAGGGACATGTAGCCCCAAATGCCTAATGCTACTAGTAGCATTGACTAGTAGCATGGAGGCTGAGCGCATTTTTTTCTAGCTCTGTGACTATGACCAATCAGTATCTCCTTCTTTTCCCGGGTCAAGTGATACGGTAAAAGGTGATTATCAATTCTACTCCACTGCCCGTACAGGCCACTTGTGGATCTTCTCAGGCTGCCACTTTCAACAATCCTGTCTTTGGTCTTCAGCAGCAAGCGTTGTCTCCTGCAGTGTCCTCCTTCAGTTGATTATGTCTTGAATCTACAAATACTTACACACAGTACTTAACCTTAAGCATAAAGCATCCCTTTGATTTCAACAAAATGACAAGAGTGCTCAAAGTAAAGCATATACAGTTTGATTTCCACATTTAAGAAAGCAAGGCCATTCAGCAAACCATGCAGCAAAACTATGCATTCTTATGCCTCCTGGGGGTTTCACTTACATTATTTCTAAAGTAAACATTACACAAGTGTAAAATTATGGCACCAGTTCTCCTGACATTTCCACATAAGCTGAGGTGTGAAAGCCTGAGTAAACCCATTAATTTACAGGAATGTAAGTGAGAAAAAATCTCTATAAGAAACTTATAAAATTTCATTAAAAGAAAACTTAATAATAATTAAGCTAACAATTATTTTTGGGTTTGATTTTAGAAAAAAATACAATAAAATCATGATTTTTCAGAAAAAGAAAGAAAGAAAATCCTCTCTGTATACAAAGAATACAGAGAGTATTTATACCAATAAAAAGATTACTGTATTTTCTAAAAATGTACTTCACATTTTTGTAGCATGTATAACTAAATCTAAAGGGGTAATCCAAAATTAGATTTTTAACTGGAAATAATGTGTCTCTGCTGTAAGTCTTTAAATAAGTAAATAAAACCTAGAAAGTGAGTATATTAAGCAATTGATTGATGTGCTGCTTTGTGATGTTCACCAAGCCTTTCTCTTGAGAAATTTTACTGGTTTATTGGAATTAAATTTTCAAAACATATATTTCTGATGCATAACAAGTCTGTTGCATTACATCAGCCAACTTAGAAAAGTAGAATCTGTGAAACACAGGTCATTCAGAAAGGCTACTAGTGGAGAAAACTCTAGAAGACACATTATAGGAATCCAAAGTTATACGAAGGTTGGACTACCACATAGATGATGATAAAAATTGGAAAGAATGCATCATATACTTACATCATATATTTTCATATTGCTTAAAATATCTACATGGGTAGTGTCCAGACCTGCAAAATCATAATTTTAACTAGAACATTCAAATAGCCATTAAAATTATTTTTGAAATTCTATAATCACTAATAGTGCTGCAGGTGCACTAAGACTACTTTACTGTACTATGCACACTGAACCACATGCCCTTCCGGTTGTTCAGTTACATATGTAATATAATCAGGATAATGAAATAAAGAAATAATATCACAAGACCATGCAACTAACCATGGCAACATAATTATGAAGCTTCAGTTCACAATTTGAAATCCACTCACCTCTATTTGTAATCTTTTAACCTGGGATTATGTGTATAAGGATCAAGTTTTCTTAGAAAAGAGGGCAATATACTGGCTTATATTTTGAAAGCCAAATGGACACTGACTAATGGGGGAAATATTATGACAAAATTCCCAAATGAATATCACCTAGAGAAAAGATTTTCCCCGTGACATATTACACTGTCTGAAACCATGATTTACTACTGGTTTAACCTCTCTAGTCTGGCACCCTGAGAACACGACTGATGCCAGAGAAACCAAGAGAATTTGCCAGACCACAGGAGGTCAATAGTGTCCGGCAGCATTACCAAAAGTTCCACTGCTTAGTGATGTCTTGGAAGACATTTAGGGGTAAATTATAGCTAAATAACAGCACAGAACACCGAGAAGCAGGACTGCTGGCTGCTAACTAACTTTAAGGGGCCACAGGAAATTTGGCCATATCCAAGATAAGTGGTCACCCAGCTAACTAAAATCATGCCAGATTATGGATGTTGCTGGATGAGAGCATTCCACACCAGAGAGGTTCAACCTGTAATGTGGTGATGCCATTCCCAGAAATGATGCAGACGAAGTGCAACCTAAAATTAAACCAAACTGCGAGAGGTAGGGAAAACAGAAGGAACATAAGAAAGCATAAAGGTAATAATAAAATTTAATCAATATATTCAATACTTCAAGAGAATAAAAACCCGCCACATTTAAACAGGGGGATGGTTTTTTGCACAGAGAGGCCATCTCCAGTTCATCCAGCTGCAAAATGGGTACCTGCTCCATCAGGCAATAGCAATTGAAGGCAGTTAGATGTGATGCTGGCTGTATACTGTTGGCTATGGAACTTATGCACACTGGTTGCATCAGCCCAGTGAGCCATTGGCTCAGGGGAATTCTGACTTTGGCAGATTCTACAGGAAATTGCATGCTACCTATTTCCCTCATAATTGGACCCCATAGTACATCCAAAGACTGTCAGAGGCCATGAGTTGTTCTGCTGTCAAAAATCTGACAAGTTATTCTCTGTTAAACAAAACCGGCATGTGAAAGTAAGGGATACTTACAAATGACAGGCCAAAGCCATGAAATTCTATGATACAGGAAGGAACTTATGCCTGATTAAAACCATTTATTTTTTGTCACTTCAAAGGCATCTCCATGGGATACCTTTAATCTTCTCTAGCATCTGAAACACATGGCTCAACACGGTGTCTTTGTAGAAGTGACCGTGAAAGCACACAGCAAGTGAAGAGAGAAACAGATTTATCAGGATGCAGAATATATATTGCCGTCTAAGTCAATTATTGATGTAAAATGTAATGTTGGACTTAGGGAACAGTGAGAAAAAGAAATGTTATTTGTTTTAAGAAATCCATCTATTTGACTCTTCTGTTGCCTGCTTACAATTGCCCACCACTCTGAAAGGTCTTGGATTGATGAGAAAATGGGGCCAATTTTTAAATCAAAATTAAGTATAAAATTACTTAAATGTGTATCTATTAATGTTCATTATGCTTATGTTGCCAAGTTACAGGGTCACAAGACATAAACAGATCATTAAAGAAGTCAGAGATTTGTACACTTCAGGTGTATCTGAAATGTTCTGGTCTGGAAACCTTACCAAAACAAATTCAAAACATTTCTTGGCTCTCTTCTTTTGGAATCACTATGGTATTTGCAAGGTATTTCTTCTTTCCAATTTGGCTGTACAAATAAGCTAGTTAATGTGAACTGATTTGTATTTCAACTACTCAAAATACATCACACAACTTCAAAATGAAGGTTTGAATCATTTCTCACATTTTCTGACTTCATGCACCCAAGTTCTACAAAACTTTCCATTACAAGAGTTATAGTTTTGTGCTTTTTTTGTGTATCCTGATAGATTTCATTGGTTTATAAAAACTTTATTAACCTCTGCATTATAATAATGCAGATACCATTTGAAGGTAGAAGATAGCTTCAAAGCAGGGATTGATTGTGTCAGCTTTGCAGTATTATGGGCATGTATTACCTGAGGACACAGGTTAATCATTTGAAGTAGAATATAAGGAGATCATTAAAGTTTTAAACACTATGCACCACAGTTAATGACCGTGATTTTTTTCTGCCTGTATATTAATAGCAGAAAAGAAAATGTATTATATTACTCTTACAATGATAAAAGGTAAGGATTTAGGGAGATGTTAGCTTGATGGTCTTGTACATACTTTCCCAGGGTGAGAAACAGCAAATTATATGTGTGATAAATGATCATAAATGAGCTGTCCTCAGGTATACCCATATGCATGTAGGGGCTCATGGATTTTCCGCTTATATCCGTATACTAGAATCACCATTCCCATTATAGACCAGCTGTAAAACTAGTTGCAGCATTTGGTGTTTGCATTGATTCATTTTTCTTATTTAAAGAACTACCAAGATAGAAGAGAACCTTTTCATCTCTTTCAAATTAAAACAAAACAACACCACCAACAACAAAACACTTTGCACTTGGCAAAATTGTGGAGAGAAGTTAGCATTTTGTTAAGAACTTATTTTTTCAAGGTTGCAGTATCTGAGTCTCAGGGAATCCTGGGATCGTTCATGAGCTAGTAATTACAGAACTAACCATACGCTGAATAGCAGGGTATTTGTTACAGTGAAATTCTGAATTAATCTTGTGATTCTCCAAAGCCGAATAAAAAAATGGATTGCTGTTAGTTACAGTTAGCAAGCCTCAAATAAACCATTCTTCATTTTATTACATGCAGGATTTAATTGAAGTACTAACTAGTTCTATAGTGTGACTATGGACGATAATTGATTTTTTCTAGGCTTTTTTTTCACTGAAGCTAGAGCTTCTTTATGAAGAGACAATCCCAGGTGGGAGCTCCACAATGCTCCAGCTCCACTAAAAAGTGGTGAGCAAAAAGAACCTACTTTCAAGAGACAAAGGTTCAGGGGTGAAGAGACATCTTCATTTTTCCTTTGTTTTACTCAGATGGTGAGGATTTGGGGTATTGATCAAAGTGCCAAAAGCATCAAATCAGCAATTAACTCAGCAACCACATGAGGCAGCACACGCACCAGGTGAGGATGGAGTAAACAGACTTGCTGCAGTAATCTTGAGTAACCCATAATCTCATTGTGACTCAATTTCTTTAGCTATAAAATGAGGATAATTATTATTATCTACCTAATTATTATCACATTATTATTATATTATTGTTAGTATTATTTATTATCTATTATGATATATTTATAGGTGGAAGTTGTTATAGAGGCAAAAAATAGTAGGTTAGGTTAGGTCCCAATACATTAGGGCCTCCCAAGGAAAAAAAAAAAGTTATACGGGAAGTAGAAATGGTTTGAGGAACTAGAATAATACTTTCACTCCAGAAGCAATCAAAGAAATCTGACCACAAAATGGCACAAAGCTTTGGTGTCTTGCTGTGTTTATCATTAATTTGGATACACAGGTGGCCACAATGTCAAAAAAATGCCACCTTATAGCTTCAACTGGTGAGGTCAAATACCTAGTTGCATTGATCCATGCTATCTTCTTATATATTCCCAGGTTAGCTGCAGTTCCCTTTACCTGGGGCTAAGTGAAGTTGGTAATACGTGGATCACATACCACCATCGACACATCACATGTGGTTTGTAAATTCCACTGGCCACTCTTTACTCCTGAACATAATTCCAATACCTTACTGAATGGGGAACTGCTGTCTTAGGCTGTCTACATGGTAGTGCTATTTTGGGATACCTTGGTACCCTGAAATAGCTACTGGATGTCTTTGAAAGGTGCCCATTATGTCAAAATATTTTTCAAAAATAACGAGTGCACTATATTGGCATGCCTATATAACTTGTTGCAGGAGGAGTAAGGGATGCCCCAAAATAGTGTTTTATTTTCACATTTGGCACTGTTTAGACAGTGCCAAATGCTGAAATAACCTATTTTAAGTTTAGGCTTCATGTAGACGTAGCCTCAGAGACCATCTCATCTCCTAGAACCCTCCAAGATACTCATCAGAGATGATGCAGCCCTACAGAGACAAGATTAGCCTATTGGTCACTTGATCAGTCTTGCAGTGATACTCTGGCTTCAGAGCTCCTCATAAGAACAGGTCACAATAAGACAAGTCTGACTGTATTCAGACTGCTGTGTCAAATGTGGTTTTGATAAAACCTTGCCCTGAGAACCGCCTGTCAATGTAAATAGAAGCGTATTTAACTGGAGATAGACATCTCCTAGAACTGGAAGAGACCATGGGAGGTTATCTAGTTTCATGCTGTCACCTGCCCTCTTGGCAGAGTCACACATCATCCCTGATATCTGCTTACTCCCAAACCCTGAATAGCATGCTCAAGGATTGACCTCCTAACCTTGGTTTTTTGCAGGGCAATGCTCAAGCCACTGAGCTACCCATTCCCCTGAAACTCAGAGCACAAATTCACCTATCTCTATAATCCAGACTCATGGGGCGCAAACTCAACTGTGGCTATGGACTTTTCTTTCTTTATCATTTTGTTTGGAGGTTAGGTGCTAGGATTATAGGTGTCTGTTATATGTTTAAGATAAACAGAATTTCCAGATCTGAAGAATTAGGTCAGTCCCATGAAAGCTCATCACGTAATATGTTATTTTGTTAGCCTTCAAAGTGATACAGGACTGCTTTTTTTGTTTTGGGAACATACAGACTAACATGGCTACTTCTCTGTAACTAGGTAGAAACAGGTCATTATTTCCATTCATCTGCCCTCCTCCATGACCCTGAGTTTCATAAGAACATAAGAACGGACATACTGGATCAGACCAAAGGTCCATCCAGCCCAGTATCCTGTCTGCCAACAGTGGCCAGTGCCAGGTGCCCCAGAGGAGGTGAACCAAAGACAATGATCTCCTGCCATCTATCTCCAGCCTTTGGCTAAAGGCTAGGGGCACCATACTTTACCCTTGGCTAATAGCCATTTATGGACCTAACCTCCAAAAATTTATCAAGCTCTATTTTAAACTCTGTTAGAGTTCTGGCCTTCACAGCCTCCTCCAGCAAGGAGTTCCACAGGTTGACTGTGTGCTGTGTGAAGAAAAATTTTCTTTTATTAGTTTTGAGCCTACTACCCATTAATTTCATTTGGGCTGTGTCTACACGTGCCCCAGACTTCGAAATGGCCATGCAAATGGCCATTTCGAAGTTTACTAATGAAGCGCTGAAGTGCATATTCAGCGCTTCATTAGCATGCGGGCGGCAGCGGCGCTTCGAAATTGACGAGCCTTGCCACCGCGCGGCGCGTCCAGACGGGGCTCCTTTTCGAAAGGGCCCCGCCTACTTCGAAGTCCCCTTATTCCCATGAGCTCATGGGAATAAGGGGACTTTGAAGAAGGTGGCGTCCTTTCGAAAAGGAGCCCCGTCGGGACGCGCCGCGCGGTGGCAAGGCTCGTCAATTTCGAAGCGCCGCTGCCGCCCGCATGCTAATGAAGCGCTGAATATGCACTTCAGCGCTTCATTAGTAAACTTCGAAATGGCCATTTGCATGGCCATTTCGAAGTCTGGGGCACGTGTAGACACAGCCTTGGTGTCCTCTAGTTCTTATGTTATGGGAACAAGTAAATAACTTTTCTGTATTCACTTTCTCCACACCATTTCATAGACTTCTTTCTATTTTAACCCTCATGCTCATGTCTGATAGTTGCCAGTATTGGTTTAAATCAGTTTTGTGGTTAATCAGTTCCATAATATAAATCTAGGTAATGATTACTAACCTACAGTATCTCTAGAAGAATACCTGAAAGGAGTGGCTTTTTAAAAGAGGGCCATTTAAAAAAATCCATGCAGAGGATGGTAAGCTACATACATAAACCTTCATTTAATTCTTCACGCATTCATCTTCTCAGAGTAATGAAAGATAGCTGTAAAGCTTCTAACATTGCTAGAGAAAATAAAAAATATTAGGCTTTCAGATGATTCTTTAAAAAACATGATGGTCCAGAGTCTATCATTCTTATTTACGTAAAATAGTACTTTACTTCAGAAATACCCCCATTGAAATCAATGGCATTACTCACAGGCAACTATTCCTTACTTTGAGGAACCGTGGCAAAATCTGACCCAGAATAGTGCTCTCTTTTTAAAAAAAAAATGAATGTCAGCACTAAGCATATGGTCCATGCTAAAGGTGAGAGAAATAAGACAATCAGAAAATAGTGCTCTCCTTATAAATAGTGGTTCAAACACTGCACAGACATTCTTCTGAATTTTTAATTGTTTAAACGGATAATTTTTAAAGTTACAGTCAAGTTATATTACAAACAGCAATAAATGGATTTATATTCTTTGTGATTTCTTGAAAAGAAAACACTCCAAGACAAAAAATGTAAAACTTGCAAAAATATTTTATTTCTTTGCAAATGTAATTAGCAAATTCTGTTTACCCATTGAAATGGTCTTTGTCCTGTTCCTCAGCCTCCAGTAGCTGTACTGTCTTTCAAATATCTGTCAATTATTTACTAAAGTTAAGGCGATGATGATTGTACTATAAAACTAGTCCTCTTTAATATATTTCATCACCCTCTGTAACTTAAACAAACTTTCCTAAACTAGCAACACTTCAGCAGTTTGAAATTTCGGGAGAACATCAAGTCAGAGGAACTTGTAGCACATAAGATCTGTGATTCCCTGCATTTAAGAATATGCTAATTGTTTTCAGTGGTTTCTATCCGCCATCATAATTATTATGACAAGTGTTAATACTATTCATCAAAGAGTACATACTGAATGTACCCTTTGTTGCTACCATGGGAATATTTGAATGCATAAATGGTATCATTATTCATTAGCTGAAATGAGTGACAGAGTATTTTATACCATACATATTTCATTATTCAGCAAGTATTAAAGGCTGAGTGAAATTCAAAAGGAAAACTTTTAATGATAGCTAAAATGTGACTTCCAACAGATCAATCTTCTTATATCTTTAACTGACTCTACATTAGATCACCTGCATTATCGTCAATAGCATAACTTAGTTAAAATGTCATATTTTACATTTCATTTCCCTGATTGATTTCAGCCCTTTAGAAGTAATGGCAATATGATAGGTATTGCAGCACTGCAGGCTGTGTAGTTAGAACTGGAGGTTGTTTTTTCAGCCGTGATTGTTTCCTCATAAAATAGTAACATTTGAGAACTTGCCTGCACCAATAAACATAACTGAACAATTATTTATCTTTAACAATACATTATGTAGTTTAGAGATGGAACCATACTCTCTGTGAAGGATGCTGGCTGATATAAGGGATTAATGATAGCACCACTCTCTCCTTTAAATCTGAATCCAGTGGAAGTTGATGATAAATGCATGAACCCACAGGCTTTATTCATTTTTCCTTGAAGTCAATGGGCTATTCCCATGTGCAAAGATTACACCTACAGATCAATGTTACAGCCATCTAGGCCTCTAAGAACACACCTACATGCCCTTATAAACTGTATTTATGGTAATGGCCAAGATGGGTATAACTCACACAGGAGATATCTGCTGGACTTATGTGTAGAGTGCGGCTAGGACCTCCCTTTTCCTGGAGCCACTCAAATGGGCTAGGGTCTGGTCTATCTTGGAAGGAAGACTCTGCCCAAATCCACCTGAGGAGAAGATATTGTAAGTGACCACAGCAAACAGTTCTCACGTTACTTCAATCTCAGGATACCATCACAATACCTGCTGTGAATATAGCCATGATGAGCTCTCCAGTCCTTTGTGAGAACCCTATGTAACCCAGACACAGTCCTGTCCTGGACTAGTTGGGTGTGAGGTGGACTGTCAGGGCATTTCCTCCCTCCTCATTCAGGAACTCTTGCTCAAAGGGGCAGACAGTGTTCCTGGTAACCTTTTTCTTTTCTTCCCTTGTACATAAAATGAAAGTGTGGCAGAGCTCATATTTAGCACCTTTGACTCCAGCCTCTCTCATCCATAGACCCTAGCTGTATCCTTTCCTTCTTCCTATATTTCTAATCATTGTTCTGTCTATCATCTCAGCTGAGAGGGAAAGGGAAACATGGGGATAGAAGGGCGAGACAGCCTAAGTGTAAGAGTCATGGTGAGACACAGAGATAAAGACAGGGACATACAAGAGGAATGGACAGCAGCAGATCTGGATCAATAGCAGTGGTGTCCCGCCCACTGGTCCTCAGTCATAGGTGTTTGGCCAGCTTCATTTCCTCACCATGTACATTTTTAGAGGTGTATTCCAGCGCTGTGATGTGGGAGCAACCAAATAGTCTTCTCCGTCCCCATTCCCTGGTTTTGATACAAGCTATTTCATGTCTTGCAGGATCATGTGAAGACATCACATACATTGTCACATGATCTGATTGCCGTATGACACTGGCTTTTACCAGTTAATCCAGACCTTCCTTTTAGTCAATCTTTTTCTTAAATTTATTTTTTTCTTAAGGTTAGGGGCTCAGGGGCATTATAGTTATTTTGAAATTTAAGTGACTCTTTTCTATTTGTATTGGTTGTATAGGTCACAAAACCCACCTCCACGACTGACATTGGGATGTGAAAATTTGGTTGGGCAGTGTAGGGGAGGTTGTGTTTACTGATGACTGTGTTTGTAACAATGGGTACAGCATTAGGTTCACATCATGGAGTTAATTTCCACTTTGGGAAAATTTGGAGACTGAAAAAAACAGATCAGTTGAATCAAAACCACCTCCTGCAAAAAACATTTTGTCTAGATATAATGACACCTTACCTCATAGGAGTACTGAGATACAGTGAGTCAATATTTGTAAAACCCTTTAAATTCGCAGATAGCATGGCCATGGAAGTGAAAAAATATGTGTGTGTTTTTTATTATTTTTGGTTTTTATTATTAGTTGTTTTCATTGTAGTGTTGTGCTGCTACCCAGCAGCCAGGTTTAGGAATTGGATATATTCTGTAGTCAACATAGCAGAGAAAAATCAAGGTACATCACAAGATAATCTGCTTGACTTTCAGGTAATGGATTTTTAAGAGCATTACTTTCACATAGCACTTTTCCATTTATCCCACAGACTGACATTTCCACGGCCTGCCAAAAACTCTTGCACCACCCTCCTTAGGAAACAGAATAAAAGTATCTGTGATACCTGACAATACGATGCATTCTCAAAATTCCCCTTGCACCTTACAAAACCGTTAGATAGTCCCCTTTCCTTTTTAATCATTCTAGTCACCTCTGAGCACTTCCCTGCACTATTGTAATAATAATAAAAAGAAAATATTTTTAACTAGAGAATATTCATTTGACATTTTGAATGCTTTTATTACATTATTTAGGGTGGAAACAGTGTTTCTCACTAAGAAAAAATATTTCAAATACAGTGGATTCAACACAAGGTGGCAAAGAGCTTTGATTATGGTATTTCGGCAGCATGAGAATCAACTGCAAAAGCCAAAAGAGAATTATATTTCTCTGTGGGAGAACAATCTGCAGAACAAAGACCTCTTACTACCTAGTCTTACCAAGTTTTAGATGCTGATTTCCCTTGCTTTTCTTTTCAACACCGGAATTTCTCTATTAGTGCCTTTTAGGCTAGAATGTCATACTGGGAATTAAAAGGCACTGCAACCTGGAAACTGGTATCTATTATATAGATTGCATGCACCACAATTAATTACAAAGTTATACTTATTCACATATAACCATCATCCATTACAACCATGAAAATGAAATACCAAAGGTGCTTCATTCAAAATCAGTGGCTGAAAACACAATTTTTTCCATATGTGTTATAATTACATAAATACACATACTATTAGTGTATTTTAGGCCCAATTCAGAGAAGCACATAAACACATTTAATTAATTTCTGTTATGAAGTAAATGCGTTTAGCACTGAACTGAAATGGGACTTAAGCTCATGCTTAACTTTAAGTGTGAGTTTATGCATCCTTTCAATATAAATGCTTTCCTGAATTTGTGGTTGCACATGCTCACTCAAACTTTAATGTGCCATTGACATGGTCTCACATAATATACTTATCGATAACTACGCAGATACAACTTAGATGGGGCTACTAAAAGGTGGGTGAACAACTGGCTGGATAACCGTACCCAGAGAGTAGTTATTAATGGTTTTCAATCCTGCTGGAAAAGTATAACTAGTGGGGTTCCGCAGGGGTCTGTTTTAGGACCAGTTCTGTTCAATATCTTCATTAAAGATTTAGATAGTGACATAGAAAGTACACTTATTAAGTTTGCAGATGATACCAAGCTGGGAGGGGTTGCAACTTCTTTGGAGGATAGGGTCATAATTCAAAAGGATCTGGATAAACTGGAGAAATGGGCTGAGGTAAACAGGATGAAGTTTAATAAGGACAAATGCAAAGTGCTCCACTTAGGAAGGAACAATCAGTGTCACACATACAGAATGTGAAAGAACTGCCTAGGAATGAGTACAGCAGAAAGGGTTCTAGGGGTTATAGTGGACCACAAGCTAAATATGAGTCAACAGTGTGATGCTGTTGCAAAAAAAGCAAACATGATTCTAGGATGCATTAACAGGTGTGTTGTGAACAAGACATGAGAAGTCATTCTCCCGCTCTACTCTGTGCTGGTTAGGCCTCAGCTGGAGTATTGTGTCCAGTTCTGGGCACCGCAGTTCAGGAAGGATGTGGAGAAATTGGAGAGGGTCCAGAGGAGAGCAACGAGAATGATCAAAGGTCTAGAGAACATGGCCTATGAAGAAAGGCTGAAAGAATTGGGCTTGTTTAGTTTGGAAAAGACAAGATTGAGGGGGGACATGATAGCAGTTTTCAGGTATCTAAAAGGGTGTCATAAGGCAGAGGGAGGGAACTTGTTCTTCCTTGCCTCTGAGGATAGAACAAGAGGCAATGGACTTAAATTGCAGGAGGGGAGGTTCAGGTTGGACATTAGGCAAAAGTTCCTAACTGTCAGGGTGATCAAACACTGGAACAAATTGCCAAGGGAGGTGGTAGAATCTCCATCACTGGAGCTATTTAAGAAGAGGTTAGATAGATGGCTTTCAGGGATGGTCTAGAAAGTGCTTGGTCCTGCCATGAGGGCAGGGAGCTGGACTCGATGGCCTCTCGAGGTCCCTTCCAGTCCTACTTTTCTTTGATTCTATGATTCTATGATTTATTGATGTATCCAAATCAGATTACTAATTGTCCTTGTCTTTCAGTCCCCCGTTATAGTTGTCCACAAAATGTGTGCAGTTATTTAGGTGTGGGCTTCTTTTGTCTTGGGTTTTTTTTTTTGTTTGTTTGCTTTTTGTTTTCTGTTTTTTTTAGCATTAACAACAATTTTTTCAAGGGCAGCACATCAATACCCATGAAAGATACAAGCAAAATCCCCGTGTGTGTGGAGCATGCAAGAGCAATAGAAAGATTTTAGTAAACTACACTGGACCTAGGTATGTTTTTGGATACTGAGATACTAAAATGAATATGGCCCATTGAAAAATAATTGTGATTAAAAAGCTGTTTTAAAAATATTCTATCACGTGCCTGAATTTAGGCAACTGGATATATAATTAGGCATCCAAAATGAAAGCTAGGCTTCAGTGAAAAGAATGGCTACATTTCTATTGCCTTCATTTCATGTCTAAATGGGAAGTATATTTAAATAAGCAGGCCGATACGCCTAATTTTAGGAAGAAATCAGTGTTTCTACTAAACATACTCTAAATGCAAAAACTTTTTAAAATATACCTGGGCAATTTGAAATTGAAATAGAAACAGATCAAAATTTGGCTTTGAATTCAAAAAGGCATATCTTATAATACATTATAATCAAGAGAAATAGACAGTAGTTCCTTATATAAAAGTAAAGAAGAAACTTAAATGTTAAGGGGTTTCGCCCAAGCTATTTGGAGCACACATATCAGTCTTAGTTGTACATTATAATCTGATAGTGCACTGCCATCACAGAGAGGTCCCTAATGATATGGGCTCCGTTATACATATTTGGACTGTAGTCAGTCCATGGGGTGGTGGGAAACAGTCATGTAAAAGGGCTGATTCTCCACTCTGTTGCACTAACTTTAAGCTAACATGGCTGCATCCACACTGGTAAAGAAGTCAGTATGCTGTGAAGCAGGCATCAAAGTATCGAAGTTTAAAGTTTTATAGCTAATGCATCTCAAACGTGTACCACAATGCTTTATTTACTTGTTTTTTCAAACATGCAATTTTGTGTTAGCATGTAGACTGGTGAACCTCTGGAAGTTCTGCATTCAAGATCAGTTTAAATAAGCCCCTAGAATTTCATCTGTTTGTTCACATTATTCAGACTATTGAGATCTGCAAAACTGGGCTGGAATTTTTGAAAACTTTAAAGAAAAGAACTGTTTATGAGAACTGTAGCATTTACTGCTTTTGGTTAAACCAGGATCAGCAAAAAATAGACAGTCAAACTTTATTATGGCATTTCAAAGCATCCTCCATTTGCAGATGGAACCGAGAAAGGGAGAAGTATATATAAATGAAAAATAATTAAAAGGTTTTTTTAACCTAACACATTGTCTAGGTTCATTTCAAGTGTAGCATAAAGGTTAAAAGAATGTGGCTAATAGTTTTATTCTATTCATAATATCACCTGATAAAGGCAAATTTCTAGTTAATGTAGTATAGTATACAACAATTTAGCTGTAAATCTGTGTAATGAATGGGTTTCATTTTTGCCATTTACTGTTATTTCAATTTGTTGCAAATTCACTTTATTTTCTGTTCTTAATACAATGTTAATAATAAGGGTTTTCTCAAAGAGTGTTAATACTTAATACATTAGGTAAAATATTTTGCAAGAATGTGAATATGTTGACCATTATACCCTATGGCCATGTCTACACTAGCCCAAAAACTTCAAAATGGCCATGCAAATGGCCATTTTGAAGATTACTAATGAAGCACTGATATACATATTCAGTGCCTCAATAGCATGTGGGCAGCCATGGCACTTCGAAATTGCTGCAGCTTGCTGCCTCATGGCTCATCCAAATGGGGGTCCTTTTCTAAAGGACACTGGGAACTTCGAAATCCCCTTATTCCTATCTGCTGATAGGAATAAGAGGATTTTGAAGTTGGTGGGGTCCTTTCAAAAGGACCTCTGTTTAGATGAGCCATGTGGCAGCGAGCCACGGCAATTTCAAAGCACCACAGCTGCCCGCATGCTAATGAAGTGCTGAATATGTATTTCAGTGCTTCATTAGTAATCTTCGAAATGGCCATTTGCATGGCCATTTTGAAGTTTTGGGCTAGTGTAGACGTCGCCTATGTCTTCAGTGACTGGAAGCTACTCCATCTGTTTCCTCCTAGGTTAGAGAGGCTGTAAAATACTATAATATGTAGAACTGATCAACAAAGCAATGTAGTCAGTCACACTGAGGAATATTGAAAAGGTCAAAATAGTCAAGTCTACGACTGTGATTTATAAAACATATGAGGTGCATCTACATTAGCCAGCTACTTCAAAGTAGCCAGCACAATGTCAAAATAGCACGTGTCTCATTTACACACACCAGCCGTGTCTACACGTGCCTGCTACTTCGAAGTAGCGGCACTAACTTCGAAATAGCGCTTCTCACGGCTACACGCGTCGGGCGCTATTTCGAAGTTAACTTCGACGTTAGGCGGCGAGATGTCGAAGTCGCTAACCCCATGAGGGGATAGGAATAACGCCCTACTTCGACGTTCAATGTCGAAGTAGGGACCGTGTAGTCGTTGCACGTCCCGCAACGTCGAAATTGCGGGGTCCTCCATGGCGGCCATCAGCTGAGGGGTTGAGAGACGCTCTCTCCAGCCCCTCAGCTCAATGGTGGCCGCATGGAGTGGCCCCTTAAAGGTCCCCTCCCCCTCCCTTCCTGTGCAGGAAGCTGAGGGAACGTGCAGGCGGCAGCCCAGACACGCGGCCAGCCTGCACGTCCCTCAGGCATCCAAACCAGCCACCCCACCTGCGATGGCTGCCCGGCAGCCCCCCCCGCACCCCCAGGGGACCCCCCCCAAGGGGAGCCAGGGCAGCCAGCCCAGCCAGTCGGGCAGCCAGGCTGGCAAGCGGCAGCAGGGCCCCTCCTGGACGGAGGCCGAGCTGCGGGACCTGCTGGGGCTCTGGAGGGAGGAGGAGGTGCTCCAGGTAATGGGGAGCAAGAGGCGGAACGCGGATGCATTCACTCGGCTGGCCGACGGCCTGGCTGCCCGGGGTCACCCTGCCCGCACTCCTGATCATGTCAGGAGTAAGGTGAAGGAGCTGCGGCAGGGTTACGCCCGGGCCCGGGGTGCGGCCAGCCGATCTGGGGCTGCCCCTGTCACTTGCCCCTTTTACAGGGAGCTCAGGGACATCCTGGGCCCCCAGCACACCTCCTCCCCTCCGGCCACCCTTGATACTTCGGCCAATGAGCCCCAGCAGGCCCTGCAGCCGGAGTCCGCCCCGGAAGTAAGCCCCGCACCCCGGGGGCCCCCCCCAGAGCCCACCCCCGGGACATCGCGGCAGGAGGAGGAGGAGGAGGGGGAGGGGGGGCTCCTCCTCTGCAGAATCCGGGCTGCAGATCCTCCTCCTGCCATCCCGGAGCAGCAGCCGGGCCTCCGCCCACCGGGGATCTCCGGACCGTGGGAGCGGACCGACAGGTATGTACCCCCCTCTGGTGTACACCCCTGGGCTTGAGGGGTGGGGGGTAATAGATATCTGTCCAGGGCCCCCCACATGCTCACATGGCCATGGCCCCAAGGGCAGCAGGGCCATGTCCCTCACAGCAGTGCATCAGCCCCTGCCCCCCCCCACCCTGCACGACAGTGCCATGCCCCATCCCCAGGGCAGGGGGGAGCGGAACCTCGAGGGGCCCCCGGGAGGAGGGGGTGGGACACCCCGCAGCAGCAGCAGCAGCAACAGCAGCAGCAGCAGCATGTGATGGAGTGGGGGGAGTGCCAAAGGGAGACTCAGGCTACATATGAGCAACAAGAGCCGAATAGCTCCCAGGGGCAAAGGAGGATCCTGGGGCTACAGCTGGCAGGTGACACCTCTGCCCTGAACAAAGAGGAGGGAGGAGCCGAGCTGGCTTGGAATTGGGGGGGGAGGGCGGGGGCCACAGGTAGAGGCTAGGGGAAGGGAGAGCTGGAAGGCAGCCAGCCTGAGGAGGGGGAAAGCTGCATCACAGAGGGGCACCCCTTGGGGTCTTCTCCCCACGACGGGTTGGAAGGACTGTCTCTTCCGACAGCTGGTGCTGTCACTCCTGGCAGAAACTGGGCATCTGTGGCCTAAGAAACCTCTCCTGCTGTCAGACCCTGCAGAGTGAAGTGAGAGTCGCTCCCACCAGGGGACGGGGTGCAGGGCAGGGGGACCCCTGAACCCCATCCATCACAGCAGCATCTCCCGGGGATGGGGATGGGGAACCTGCAGCACAGGGCTGGGGGGACAAAGGCCATGGCTCGGGGCCCACACTAACACCTGTCTCCATTCTTCTTCCCCCTCTCCTCTCCTGTGTCCCACACCTGCACCATCAGAAGGACAGGAAGAGAGCGCCGGCGAGGCATCAGTTGTCCCGGCGACCCCTCCGGGGCCATCGCTCCCGGCAAGCCCCTCGGCCGAGGACCAACTGGCCCCACGGAGGGCTAGACGGCGGACCCCACGCCACCACCAGCCGACGGCGACGGACCCCCAGCTGCTGGCCATCCACCGTCGGCAGCTGGAGGTTGCGGAGCAGCACCTGCAGCTGCAGGAGCGGGCGCTGGCCTGGCGCCAAGAGGCATGGGGGGCCTACATGTAGATTTTCAACCGCCTGGTGGACTACCTGGCCCCCCATGCCACACCGGCCGCTGCAGCGCCCGATGTGCCTGCTCCACCCACCGCACCACCAGCTGCTCTGCCCGTCGCCGTCCCATCCGCCGTCGCCCCGCCACCCACCGCCAAGGGCCGGAGCGCCGAGGGACCCCTGGAGCCAGCTGAGACTCGCCGGGCATATCTTCCGGTCCGGCCCGCCCCCAGCCAGCCCTGGACAGGGCTGCGGCTGCGGCGGGCCTCCCGGCCGCCCACACCCAGTGCCGGACTTTAGGGGCGAGGGGCCCGGGACCTGGCCCCCCGCCTTGTATATAGTTTGAAGTTATTATTTTGTGCCCTCCGTTTGCCCCGTCCCCCCCATGTAAATAGTTCTCCCCTTTATCCTCCCTGGTTTTTTCTTACTATTGGTTTATTTGTACATATTACTTTGGTTCCACACATTGTATATAGTTTGTTCTTGTTTTATATATTTATAGTTAAAAAAAAAAGTTCTCAAAGGAAAAGCAGTTTAAGTTCAGCCACAAGTGCGTGCTGTCATTTGTCCAGGAAAAGTGGGAGGGGAGTGCGGTTGGGTGCTCCATGGTTTGGGCATTGGGGCAGGAGTGTGGTGGAGGAAGGGGCAGGCAGTGGGGGGCCTGGCAGAGTTCACCCCGCAGCCTCATCATCGAAGTGGGCCCGCAGGGCCTCCCGGACCCGGGTCCCTTCAGGGTCCACCTGGCGACTGGGGGCAGCAGGTGGCTGGACATGTGCCCTGCAGGCCTCCACAGCCCAGCCCTGGAAAAAGGCCTCCCCCTTGCTCTCCACCAAATTGTGCAGGGCGCAGCAGGCACCCACAATCAGGGGGATGTTGTTGGGGCCCGCATCCAGGCGGGTCAGGAGACATCTCCAGCATCCTTTCAGGCGGCCAAATGAGCGCTCCACCACCTGGCGCACGTGGTTCAGGCGCTCGTTGAAGCGCTCCTGGCTAGCGGAGAGATGGCCCGTGTACGGGTGCATGAGCCAGGGCCGGAGGGGGTATGCCGCATCTGCGATGACGCAGAGGGGCATGGTGGTGTCCCCCAGAGGGATCTCCCGCTGGGGGATGTAGGTCCCCGCCTCCAGCCGGCGGCACAGGCCCAAGTTCCGGAAAACCCGGACGTTGTGGGTACTGCCAGGCCAGCCCACATAAATGTCCTGGAAATGTCCCCGGCTGTCCACCAAGGCCTGGAGGACCACAGAATGGTAGCCCTTGCGATTCAGGTATCGTCCTCCACCGTGCTCTGGGGCGCGGATGGGGATGTGAGTCCCATCCAGAGCCCCGAAGCAGTTGGGGAAGCCCAGTGTGGCAAAGCCCGCGATGGTGGCATCTGGGTCCCCCAGCCTCACGAGCCTGTGGAGGAGCATGGCGTTGATGGCACGCACGACCTGCAGGGGAAGCACATGGGAGAGCACCAATGAGGGGTGAGCAGGGTGTGCGTGGCCCTGCCCTGCCCTCCTCTGCCCTGCCCTGCCCTCCCCCGCCCTCCCCTCCCCTCCTCTGCCCTGCCCTGGCCTCCCCTCCCCTCCCCTGCCCTCCTCTGACCGGGACCCCCTCCCCTGCCCCGCCCTGCCCCCGTGGGTTCTCTTACCTCCATGAGGACAGCCCCGACGGTGGCCTTGCCGACACCAAACTGCTGCCCCACGGATCGGTAGCTGTCGGGAGTGGCCAGCTTCCAGACAGCGATGCCGACCCGTTTCTCCACTGTGAGGGCATGCCGCATGGCAGTGTCCTGGTCCTGAGTGCGGGGGTGAGCCACTGGCACAGCTCCATAAATGTCTGCCAGCTCATCCTGAAGTTCCTGAGCCAGCGGTCGTCGTCCCACTCCCCAAGCACCAGCTGCTCCCACCAGTCGATGCTGGTGGGGTAGCTCCACATCCGCTGGCGTGTGAGGCGGGGGTCGGGGCGGGGTGCTGCAGGGTTGGGGGTTGAGCCCTGCTGCCCTGGGGGCAGCTCCTCCTCCGGTGTAACAAGGAGGTGCTCAGCTGCCTCCCGCATGGCATGGAACAGGGCAAGCCCTGCTCCTGCCGGGAGGGCTGGGTGGACCTCTGGCTGCTGCTGCTGCTGCTGGGGGTCCATGACTGTGTCGCCCGGGGTCTGTGTGCCTATGGCTCCTCAGACCGCGTGCTGTGCAGGCTGAGTGTGTCTGGGAGGGGCCCTTTAAGGGAGCGGCTAGCTGTTGCCCCGGAAGTGCTAGTCCGCCCTGTGACCCTGTCTGCAGCTGTGCCTGGCATCCCTATTTCGATGTGTGCTACTTTGGTGTGCAGACGTTCCCTCGCTGCGCCTATTTCGATGTTGGGCTGCGCAACGTCGAAGTTGAACATCGACGTTGCCAGCCCTGGAGGATGTGTAGATGTTATTCATCGAAATAGCCTATTTCGATGTAGGCTTCACGTGTAGACGTAGCCATCATGTTCTATTTCAATGTTGAAATCGATGTTAGGCAGCTAGACATCAAAATCACTATTCCTATCCAAAGATGGGAATAGCACCCTACTTTGATGTTCAACATCGAAGTAGGGTGTGTGTAGATGATCCGAATCCCGCTACTTTGAAATAGCGGGGTCCTTCATGGCGGCCATCAGCTGAGGGGTTGAGAGACTCTCTGTCCAGCCCCTGTGGGGCTCTATGTTCACTGCGTGCAGCAGCCCTTAGCCCACTGCTTCTGGCTGCTGCTGCTGCTGCTGCTGCAGCTGGGGGTCCATGCTGCAGTCACAGGGTCTGCAACCGGTTGTCGGCTCTGTGGATCTCGTGCTGTGCAGGCCAAGTATGTCTGGGAGGGGCGCTTTAAGGGAGTGGCTTGGGGCTTTGCTGGCCCCTTATTTCGATGGGGAGCACTTGTGTGTGTGGATGCTCTGCATTTCCTCCCAGGGCAGCTTCTTTCGACATTCTCCGTCGCTACTTCGACATTAAACATTGACGGCACCAGCCCTGGAGGACGTGTAGACGATACGTGTTGAAGTAGCCTATTTCGATGTTCTCACGTTGAAATAGGCTACTTCGATGTTGTGTGCTAGTGTAGACATAGCCATGAAGAATTGGAATTTTAGAACCTAATTCTACTGAGAAAAATCATTATGATATCTGGAAACAGCACAGTGAACAGAGTTTGGAGATGGTAATTTGAAATTGAATTAGTGATAGAAGTCTGCATTCTCCACTAAAACTAGGTTCATTACTGCGGTCTGTAGCTACCTTTGGGTGAAATATCAGTTTATTTCTTTTCATCACAGCCTCAGTTATACACACCAGGAAGGGCTCTTTGTACTTCATACTATTTCAATTGTTGAATTTCCAATGGAATCCATTAATACATGTGTAATTAGGCTTCAGAACCTAAGCTTGCATTTTATAAGATGGCTCTAGCCCTCCTGTTTGTGAAGAAAATCTTCCATACAAATCCCAAGTGTAAACTGATGCTGTGACATCTTCCTGAGACAGCCCAAAACTATGGCTCTGCACATTGTGAACTGCTCCTCTCAAAGCCAGGAAACCTAATGATGAAAATTTACATTTTAACACACCCAGCCACTGCTGATCAGTTTAGCAGAAACACACAGCTAAAGCATTTATTCAGCAGTTCCGAAGAACTCGGTTCTGCAAAGTGGTCCCGGGAGGCAGGATGTTACTTCTTTGCTTGTGTAGATTTATTAACAGACCCGGGGCCAACATACCTGAACAGGTGTCTTATACTCAGATATCAAAACTCCCTGCTACAGCCTTGCTCAAATTTCTACAATTTGTCGACACTGAAATCTCTGTTACACTGAAAACTGGGGGAAAAGGAAACTTTAATATCAGCAATATGAATGCACTGTGCATCTTGTATTATGCATCTTCTCAGCGAAATGAAAAACAACAGCGTTTTCACACTGCCATGCTACACAATCCAAACACCTTTCTATAGAATGTATGTTCCGCTTGCCACAGAATACACAGACCTAGATTCCAGTTTGAAACTATAAACATCTGTGTCCTACAGTGTTCATGGAGAATGTAAAGGTGATATCTACCATGCATGTAGGCAAAGCAAACTGGTCCTACTGTCATAGGGACTCCTGAAAATGTGGTGCCATCCAAAAGTGTTATTTTGGTGTTTTCTCTGACATAACCCACCCACACATTCGCCATTTACCTCCTTATTTTCTTTGGCTTTCGTCATTTTAAAAATAGTAATTTCATAATATATTGACAGACTGTCACATATTTTTATTATTTATATTCATTAAAAAAGATAACTTGAAATATCTCAGAATCATTCTTTATCAATATAAATGACTCTATGTTTTTCTTGCCCTGTCCATTAATCCGTGACAAACTGTGAAATTTTCCATTTTTGCCATGACCAATCCATAAAATCTGTCATCTTCCCACATGATGGTTTTCATGATTTACACGGGGTCCTACTTATAAGGTCACTTGTGAAAATGCTCATGAAAATTAACATTAAATAAATGGGTAAGTCTTGTAACTGGGAAAAATCACATAAGCATTATTTGAATCTTTCAGCTTTTTGCATACATAATGAAAAATTCAGTATTCCTCTTCCTGTATTACTTTTATTGTCTTGCAGAAATAAAATAGTCAATCAACTTCTGGCTGTAGAGTCTATAGCTACGTCTACACGTGTATGCTACATTGAAATATCTTATTTCAATGTAGCGAAATCGAAATAAGCTATTTCGATGAATAGCATCTACACATCCTCCAGGGCTGGTGCCATCAACGTTCAACATCGACGTTGGGCAGCACTACATCGAAGTAGGCACTGCAAGGGAGCGTCTACACACAAAGCGGCCCACATCAAAATAAGGGTGCCAGGAACAGCTGCAGACAGGGTCACAGGGCGGACTAGTACTTCCCGGGCAACAGAAAGCCGCTCCCTTAAAGGGCCCCTCCCAGACATACTTGCACTAAACAGCACAAGATCCACAGAGCCGACAACTGGTTGCAGACCCTGTGCATGCAGCATGGATCCCCAGCTGCAGCAGCAGCAGCCAGAAGCCCTGGGCTAAGGGCTGCTGCACACGCTGACCATACAGCCCCTGAGGGGCTGGAGAGAGCGTCTCTCAACCCCTCAGCTGATGGTCGCCATGGCGGACCCCACTATTTCGATGACGCGGGACACAGGTGGGCTACATGTGCCCTACTTCGACATTCAACGTTGAAGTAGGCCGCTATTCCCATCTCCTGATGGGGATAGCGACTTCGATGTCTCGCCACCTTACATTGATTTCAACTTCGAAATAGCGCTCACCACGTGTAGATGTGGCGGGCGCTATTTCGAAGTTGGCGCGGCTACTTCGAAGTAGCCGGCATGTGTAGACGCAGCTTATATTATGCAGTTGAGCATCAGGTGAGATTTTCATGCCATCATGTAAATTGGATTGTAGATAGTTGCTTTTGAGAAAAGCAGCCAATAACAGGAAGGCACCAGAGACCAGTTAGTTTAGGGTGTAGCTATCTTTGACGATGACTGGAGAGCTTCCAGAACTGAATACCTGCGTCCATATTTAGTGAACAACTTTTAGATCTCACCCACTAAGGGGGAACTTTGTTCAGAGAGAACAATGCCCAGATCTTGTTTTGAGATGAGTGCATTAGGGAAAAAGATTCTGAGTATTTTGAAGCAATTGGTGAATACAAGCTGCTCTTAATGTTTTTTTAAGATGTAGTGTAATATTCATCCCAAGTGTACTAAGATATGTGGTGTACACAATACAAGCAGAAAAATTTCATACTGACCATTGTGAGGAAGGTATATATAGCAATTATTCATATCTTGCCATATTCGTATTGCAACTAATCATATTTCTTTCATTTCACTGAAATAGGTTTTGAGGGGCTGGAAGGTACCACATGAAATTAAATATAACATCTCTACTCTCCAATCCCATCTTCTGAGATAGCATTAACCAGTGTGATACATATGTACTGTGTCAGGAATACCACCATATAAGGAAAGAAGTGGGTAACTGCCTGAAGGCAGTGGCCATGTTGTCATGGTGGGATATTCTACCATGGTAGAAAATGGTAGGATATTCTCTACCAACAGGAGAGATATAAACGTAATTGTTTCTTCCCAGTGATAGTTGTTTCTTCTGGCTGACACCCTGATATTCCCACTCACCAACATCAACTTCCAGAAATCAGTCGTATGTCCTACATACAGAGTTATACTGAGTCACTTGAGCTAAAATTCCCTTCCACAATCTACATTCACTCATGTCAAGCTACGTGCTTGTCCTGTCGATCAATTATAATGACCATTCAGGCATATCCAGGCAGTCATACTCTATTTTACTCAGTTAGGATGGCATTTTACTCAATCACTATCAGTCATTTCCGCCCATCTGCACTAAAGCCTTGATTTTGCACACATAGAATCTTCAAATATGCTCAGAGATGGGAAATTATCCCCCCTACAGCATTCAATTAGCATAGAGGAAGTGACAGACAAACATTAACACCTTTAGAAATTTAGGTGCAATAACTATCCATAATCTGGACTATCTGAAGTTTATTCATCTGTTTTAGGCCAAATTAAAGTCACAAAAAGATATCCAAGTCAGACCCTCAAATATACACATATATACACACATGCACAAACAGGCCACTTCTACACATGCACAATCCTCCAGAAGAGTGGAGCCTTCTTCCAGAAGATCAGTGGAGTGTCTATACATGCCAGGCTCTCTTCCGGAAGTCCATACTCCTCTGCGGAAACCAGGAGGAGCACCTTCCAGAAGATTCTTCTGGAAGAAAGCATGCGTAGACGCTCTCAGACCAATTCTTCCAGAAGAAGCGGTCCATCATGGTGGCCACCCATCGGAGAGCGGAAATGCTACAAGTGGCCCCCACAGGGTTATATAGTTTCTGGTTTCTGCAGCCCTTAGAGCTGCAAGGACCCAGAGACCCCATGGCAGGAAGCTGAGGGTATGGAAGCAAGTCGCACGTGCACCCACACTCCAGTGAGGCCTTCCAGCAAAGACTGAGCCCTGATCCTGAGAAATGGCCAGCACACCAGAACCCTGCACCCCTCCAAGGCAAACCCCAGGAATCCAGATGAGGGCAGCCAAGACCACGACTGGCCTCCCAAACAGAGGGCCCCCTTCTAGATGGAGCCAGAGCTCCAAGACCTCCTGGGGCTCTGGTGTGTTGAGGCTGTCCTCTGGGACACCAGCAGGCACTGCTGCAATGCCCCTGCATTCGCATGGTTCACCCAGGGCCTGGCTACCCGAGGCCACCCCTCCCAGATCCCCGAGCAAGTCCGATGCAAAGTTAAGAAGCTGCACCGGGGTACATGTGGGCCCAGGACAGCACCTGCAGGTCCAGCTGTGCCCCAGCCAGCTGCCCCTTCTTCTGGGAGCTGCGGGACCTCCTGGCAATGGACAATGCATCACCACCCAGGGTCACGGTTGAGACAGCCGCATCAGAGGCCCCTGCCACACCAGAGGAGGAGAGGTGCCCTGCCACTGTGGACAACCTGTCTGGTGGGGAGTCCTCAGCTCTCTTGTCATCGAGCTGCCCTCCACCACCACC
The DNA here is from genome assembly GCF_033958435.1 of Carettochelys insculpta. Lineage (NCBI taxonomy): Eukaryota > Metazoa > Chordata > Testudines > Carettochelyidae > Carettochelys > Carettochelys insculpta. The sequence continues at coordinate 229,142,671 of NC_134138.1, forward strand.
ATCCAGGCCACCTCCAATCAGTCATCACTTGACCTGTTTGAGGCCACATCAGGTAAGTGCGCACCATGGCACATCCCTGGGGGGCTGGGCACACCCGGGCCCCAGTGCGATACCCCAACACCAGATGGCTTGTTCCAGAATATGGCCTGAGGCCATGGCTACAATGGTAGGCAATGTCTGGCACCCTCCCCCATGGAGAGCCCTACAAGCGCACCAGGGGCCCCTTGGGCAGCACAGCTTCAACTAGCCCATCTGTTGCCGAAGCAGGGACCCTGCTAAGGCTGAGACCCCCAAAGCCTACCAGTCTATTCCTGGGGGGGCCACCATGGACAGTACCACCACCCTGGTATCGTGACCCAGGGGCCAGAGTGACAAGCATGTGGGAGCCTGCATGGTGGCATCCCCTGGGATTCAGCCATCCCATGGGTCCAGGGTGGGGGTAGCCATCCAGGGGCCAGGGTCATGGTACCCAGGGTCCGTATGCAACCCGAACTCTGCCTCTCCTCCCCACCCCTGTCTTACAGCAGTGCTATCCAAGGGGCAGGAGAGCCAGACAAGGAGCCCAGGGTCTATCATCCCCATCCAGACTGGAGTACCCAGCTGCCTGGCAGCTGGGCTCAGACCAGGCCCAGCTCCCATGCCACGGTGGCCATGGGTCCAGAGGGCTCAATTCTGCGGCCACAAGGATGAGGCTGTGTCTTGCACAGCTGCCCTCCGCCACAAGAACACCCTGGTGGAGAGGTGGCTGGCCCTCGATGAGGCTGTACTAAATTGGTGGTGGGACATGTTGGGGTAGGTGGTGGGGATGCTCTGTATCACATGCAGGGCACGGGCTGACCATCCCCCAGCTGACCCTGCCTCCCCACTACTCTGCCTCACCCCAGGCCCCCTGCTGTCCCCTACCTCCCAGAGGCCCCTGCCCCCTCCTTCTCCTGCACCCGCCAAGATCCTGGGTGACTGTGAGGTGGCCTTGTACAGGCATATCAACCAGGGCTGCAGGGGGTAGGCTGTGTCACCCATGATGCAGAGGAACATGGTGACCTCCCCAACAATGTGTTCCCGCCAGGACATGAAGGTTCCAGCCTCCATCCTGCGGAACAGAATGGAGTTCTGCAGGATGCGTGTGTTGTGCACAGTGCCCAGCCAGCCCACATAAATGTCCGTGAACCTCCCCTACATGTCCACTGCTGCCTGGAGCACAATGGAGTGGTACTCCTTGTAGTTCACACAGCGGGCGCCGCTGTGGCCCAGGGCCCTGGTGGGGATAAGCATCCCATTGATCACCCTGATGCACTGTGGGAACCCAAGCTCTGCAAAGCCCTTGACAAGTGCATCCAGGCCCCCATGTGCACCAGCTGCCACAAGAGCACGTGGTTGACCTGTGGGGGAATGAAAATGGGTGCACACATGGGCATGCACAGGGGTGTTCCTGCCCCCTTCCCCACCCCCCCAGCTATGCGCCCCCCCACGGTGGCTCCCTCTGGCAGTGGGCATGTATTGGTCCTCCGGGCTATGCCTACCCACCCTCAGGTGTGTTCCCCCCATCCCCCGACTCCTGGGTTTCCCCCATGCCCGCCAGCCCCGTCTCTCCTCCCCAGCTGGGGTGGGGCCTGGGACCAGGCTTACCTCTAGTATAAGAGCCCTGATGTTGGAAGTGCCCACCCTGAAATGCTGCCCAGTGGACTGGGGTGGACAGTTTCCATATGGCAATGGCCAGGCGCTTCTCCACAGACAGGGCCAGCCTGATGCAGGTGTAGTGGCATCGGAGCATGGGGGCAAGCCAGCTGCAGATCTCCAGAAAGTTCTCCTTCTTCATTCAGAAATTCTGCAGCCAGCAGTCATTGTCGCACTCGTCCATGATGACCCTATCCCACCAGTCAGTGTTGGTGGCATGGGTCCAGATGCACTGGGCGTCCTGGCAGGGAGCCTGGCAGGGGCTGTGTGGGGTAGGGACCCATGGGACTGGGTCTCCATCTCCACAGGAGGCCAAGAAGGGTGGCCAGGAGGATGATCAGCATCCAAGTTGGGGCAACCCTGGTGGTCTGCAGCTGCTGGGGGGGCGCGTCCATGTCTGCTGGCTGGGGCAGTCAGGGCTGGGAACTAGCTCAGCCTTGCTGTGAGCAGCATGGCAGGCCTCAGCAGCTGGTGCAAGAAGGGGTTGTTTGGGTGGGGCCCTCTAAAGGGCCATATGGGCCGCAGCCCCAGAACGGCTCTCCAGCCATGAGACCCTGCCCATGGCATTTCCTGCCTCATTCTTCCAGAACAGCCTCTGTGTATGTGTAGATGCAACCTTCCAGAAGATGGAGCAGCTCTTGCAGATCATGTTTTACATGTAGACGCGATCTTCCAGAAAACGATCCTTCAGCAGCTGTCTTCAGGAGGAGCATCTTCAGGAAGATTGTGCATGTGTAGAAGTGGCCACAGGGACCACATCTGGGTTTTCTGCAGATATAAACTCTCTTCCCTTATTTTTCCCAAATCTGACCTTTTAATTCTCTTTTTTTGTTCTCATTGGCTGCTTCTCTCTTCATGTTCCTCAGATTCACTTTCAGCAGAATTTCTTCTTGAAATAATCCTTTCTTCCCCTGCAACTTTATACTCCTTAATTGGGTTCTTCTCTGTACTAAGGCAAGGTTGGGGACCAGGCTATCATGACTTTGGAAACCATCTTCATCTAATCTGGGATAAAATATTAATTAAAATGGAATAATAAATCCAATGGGAATTGTATGATGTCATTACAGAACAAAGGTATAGTTGTTTAGGTGCCCTAACTGTTTTTTTCAGTACTTTTGCTTGTTAATATTTCTTTCAAGTTTAACCTAAACTCTGAATTTTCTGGATTTATATTGCTTGATTGGGGATATCTCCTACATCCCTACATACATTTCGACCATTATGTTACTGATACATATCCCAAGCTCTAATTGTATGGGTTGCCATCTATGTTATATTCCATTATATATTTTATTTATTGTCCAAATATTATGAAGCAGAAACTGTAAGTGCAAAGGTGACCAAAGATGGAAAATAACATATATATCAAAGATAAATTGTTTAGTTTAATATATGGGTAACGTGTTGTGTGTTGATGCACATGTTCTGGAGTAGCTGTGAAGATGAAGGGCTAATATTTCATCTACAGGGGCTCATCTGTTCGTTGGATTCTCCCAGTTGTAACTATACATTTCATGGATGGAGAAAGGGACTATTTTAAGATCCTTTTATTTTGAATCCAAAAACACAAAATAAGGAAATAAATAGATTATTGTAATTTACCTTAGCCATTGAGAAGAGTAGTAAGGACTCCTTATAACACATCAATGCCACAGAAACCATCTATTATATTATTACAATAATCCTATACAGTTTGCCATCTGTGTTTCTTTGTATTCTCAGTGAACATCAAGTATTGGTTTTTGCTTTACTTTTAATAGGAGAAAGCATCGAATCAGCATAAGATTAAAAAAAAATGTTTCTAGCACTTCAAAGCACTTAATATAGGGACATTTCCTAGACATAACGACATTTAATCTCCGAGTCACAATATAGCACCCAGAAATCATCAAATGCTGATGGCGTATCCTCCCAGACCAACTTTCTTAGTTCCTGATTTGGGGAGAAACACTAAAATTAATTTAACTTTTTCTTTTATAGCGGGGGGAAAATGGAACAAAAACATACCTTTTACTCCTTATCCTTCCCATATTTTCATTTCCACTTCCCAGCTCTTAGTTTAAGAAAGGTTCTGTACTGTAATATATTCCAGGAGTTCCTGCAAGATTACTAATGGATTTGCATATTTTAACCATACTGAAACGCAGCTTATATGATGAATATTTCAAGCAGCACTGCATCTTTATAAGAATTAGGATAGTTTAGTCCTGATCTTCTTTCTCCTTATGTCACATCACATTATAAATAAAAATAATTAATAATTACTATTATTATTCACAATTTGCCCAACTGTTCTCTTACTTGTATTGGTGAAGATCTACTCATGCACACATCCTTTTGACTTAAGTCAGTCTCTTACTTGGTCCTTATACAGGCTGATCAAGCTTGGGAAATAGCTTGTGGTAATGTCAACAGGTGATGACAAAATTATGTTGGAACATTTCCCTGGCACAGACTGGATGCAAAGGACTCTAATAGTTTAGCAGCCCCCACGCAGTGTTCTGTGGAGCACTTACTGGTCACATGGTACTAGCACTCTAGCTTGTTTCTGGCTGCTGAGTAACATGAGAAGAAGCTATCTGTGCATTAAATATTAATGTTTCCCATATAAGATATTGGCACAATTTATCACGTAGGTATCATGTGATGATAACTTAGAGAAGTGTCCTGCATGATGTATGATTGGAGAGCAGTTGTCCACATGGCAATCTCCAAATCATGATGTGGTCCATGGAACAAAGAAGTTCGAGACTAGTCAAAGTGGAATCTAAATTAGCCCGATCTCCAAAAAGAATTGAAATAATGGGAAGTACTAAAGTAAGACTGAACACTAACAACATAATGGCTACGTCTACACGTGAACGCTACATCAAAATAGCTTATTTCCATGTAGCGACATTAAATTGGCTATTTCGATGAATAACGTCTACATGTCCTCCAGGGCTGGTGCCGTCGACGTTCAACATCGATGTTGCGCAGCACCACATCAAAATAGGCGCTGCGAGGGAATGTCTACACACCAAAGTAGCACACATCGAAATAAGGGTGCCAGGAACAGCGGCAGACAGGGTCACAGGGTGGACTAGCGCTTCTGGGACAACAGCTAGCCGCTCCCTTAAAGGGCCCCTCACAGACACACGCAGCCTGCACAGCATGCGGTCTGCAGAACCATAGGCACGCACACCTCGAGCGACGCAGTCATGGACCCAGAGCAGCAGCAGCAGCAGCAGCAGCCAGAGGTCCACCAGCCGCCCCTGTAGGAGCAGTGCTCGCCTTGCTCCATGCCATGCAGGAGGCAGCTGAGCACATCGTTGCCACAGAAGAGGAGCTGCCCACAGGGGAGGAGGACGCAACCCCCGACCCTGCAGCTCCCCACCCCACCCCCCGTCTCATATGCCGCCGGCTGTGGAGCTACCCCACCAGCACCAACTGGTGGGAGCGGCTGGTGCTCGGAGAGTGGGACCATGACTGCTGGCTCCAGAACTTTCGGATGAGCTGGCAGACATTTCTGGAGCTATGCCAGTGGCTCATCCCCACACTGAGGCACCAGGACACCTTCATGCGGCATGCCCTCAGTGTGAAGAAACGGGTTGGCATCGCTGTCTGGACGCTGGCCACTCCAGACAGCTACCGATCCATGGGCCAGCAGTTTGGTGTCGGCAAGGCCACCGTCGGGGCTGTCCTCAAGGAGGTAAGAGGACCCATGGTGGGAGGGTGAGGCAGCCATGGCAGGGGCAGGGAGGGGAGGGGAGGGGGGCCCTGGCAGGGGAGGGCCACACACACCCTGCACACCCCTCATTGGTGCTCTCCCGTGTGCTTTCCCTGCAGGTTGTCCGCGCCATCAACACCCTGCTCCTCCACAGGCTCGTGAGGCTTGGGGACCCAGATGCCGCCATCACAGGCTTTGCCACCCTGGGCTTCCCCAATTGCTTCGGGGCTCTGGATGGGACCCACATCCCCATCCGCACCCCAGAGCACAGTGGAGGACGCTACTTAAACAGGAAGGGCTACCACTCAGTGGTCCTCCAGGCCTTGGTGGACAGCCGGGGCCGTTTCCTGGACATTTATGTGGGCTGGCCTGGCAGCACCCACGACACCCGGGTATTCTGGAACTTGGGCCTTTGGCTCCGGCTGGAGGCAGGGACCTACATTCCCCAGTGGGAGATCCTTGTAGGGGACACCATCATGCCCCTCTGTGTCATCGCAGATGCAGCATACCCCCTCCGGCCCTGGCTCATGGACCCTTACACGGGCCATCTGTCAGCCAGCCAGGAGCGCTTCAACCCGCGCCTGAACCACACATGCCAGGTGGTGGAGCACACATTTGGGCACCTCAAAGGGCGCTGGAGGTGTCTCGTCACCTGCCTCAATGCGGGCCCCACCAACATCCCCCAGATTGTGGGCGCATGCAGCGCCCTGCACAACCTCATCGAGAGGAAGGGGGAGGCCTTCTTTCAGGGCTGGGCTGTGGAGGCTGGCAGGGCCGATGTGCAGCCACCCGCTGCCCTCAGTAGCCAGGTGGACCTCGAAGGGACCCAGGTCTGGGAGGCCCTGCGGGCCCATTTCGATGAGGCCTCGGGGTGAACGCTGGCAGGCCCCCCACTGCCCCCCCATCCTCCACAACACTCCCTGCCGCTACGCACACACCACAGACCAGAACAGACTCAATATTTAAGACACAGAGAGCCAAAAACAGTAAGCAAGGAGGACAAATCAGAAAAAGATAATCAAGGTGAGCAAATCAGAGAGTGGAGGGGTGGCGGGGGGGAAGATCAAGAATTAGATTGAGCCAAGTATGCAGACGAGCCCCTATAGTGACTCAGAAAGTTCCCATCACAATTTAAACCATGTGTTAATGTCACGAAAGCTCACCTAATAAACTATTTTGCTAGTCTTTAAAGTGCTACTTGACTGCTTTTTGTTTTGATAGTGTATAGACTAGCACGGCTTACTCTCTGTTACTATTCAGAATGCAGATCAAGAGGGAGGTGAGACAATGTTGTGTATTGTTACCAAATGTACTCAACATTTATAAGGAGTATTTGATTAAATTAATAAATGAAACAGAAGATTCAGCAGAAAGTTTAATGAAGTTAGTTTAGATTTTACATGAATATGACAAAAACTGCAGTTTGGAGATGAAAGTGGACATAAAAATAACCCACACCAGGCTGCTGAGAAAACATGCAAGATTTTAGCGAATGAGCCAGCCAGACAAAAAAGCTGTGTCTACACGTGCAAAAAACTTTGAAATAAGTGGCCCTTTTTCAAAAGAGCAGGAGGAGAGTCCGCATGTGTAAACCCCTCTTTCGAAAAAATATCCTAACGCCGATCCCATATCAGGAAGATCAGCCCCTTTCAAAATACTAAATCGAAAGAGTACACGTGTAGACGCTCCACAGTCCGGTCTTTCGAAATAAGGGTCCACCGTGGCACCGATCAGCTGGAGCATGGGGCTGCTCCAGCCAGCAGAAGCGGGGCTCTATGCTCCCTGCATTTGGCTGCCTTAAAGCCGCACGCATGCAGGAAACCTGTGGCAGGAAGCTAAGGTCATGCTAGGAGCAGCCTGCGCACATGCTCCAGCACCTGCAAGGCCAGCAGCCAGCCCCCGCCTCCCCCCGTGAGCTCTCCCCCCTGAAGCCCCCCAGGGCTCCCAGGGGAGGGAAAAAAAAGGTCACCTTCCTGGACGGAGTGGGAGCTGCGTGACCTCCTTGGCCTCTGGCAGGATGAGGAGGTCCTGCGCCACATGGGGGTGAAGCAGCACAATACTGCCACCTTCAGCCACCTGGCACAGGGCCTCCACATCAGGGGCCACCCGGACTGTACTGCAGAGCAGGTACGCTCCAAAGTTAAGGAGCTGAGCCAGGGATATGCCCAGGCCAGGGACCAGGCCAGACACTCTGGGGCGGCTCCAGCTATGTGCCCCTTCTACTGTGAGCTCCGGAGCATCCTGAGACCCCAGGAGAGCTCACCACCCCCGATGTTCCTGGACACCTCTGTGGAGGAGCTGCAGACAGAGGAGGAGCAGGAGCACGCTGGACCGGGGACCCAGGAGGGCAAGGGAACCATGGACTGGTCGAGCAAGGAGGGGGAGCTGACCATCGTGATCTTCTCCCACTCCCCCAGCCATGCGACCGAGGGCCGGACATCTCTGGATGTTGCCAAGGGACCCTCAGGTACGTACAGGGAGGGGCACAAACCTGCTCCACAGGGTGGGGACATCGCAACAGTTAGGCGCCCGCATACAGGACTGGTGGTCCCGGGCCACTCACAGGCCAGCCCCCACATGGGATGAGGCACCCCGCTGTGGCACACCAGTGATGCCCAGCACCCACACTCAGTGGATAGCGCCATAAGCCGTACAGTGTTGGTGGCCGGTCAGTGCTGGACAGCGCCTGGGGCCCACACATTGCAGGCTGGGAAGGGTCACCTGCAGGACAGACCCCTGGATGCACACCCAGACTGGGAGGCCCAGTCCGTGGGGGGTGGGTCAGTGCTCCCTGGGGGCTCAGTGTCCCTTGGGGGGATGGGGGCCCCATGGGGTGGGCTCGGGCGGGTAGGCCACAGGCGGGTCCCCTCTGTGCGGGGCACACTATTGACATGCTTTCCTCTTCTCCACACAGCCACATCATCCGTGGGCCAGGAGTGCCCCATGCCATCCCTTGTCCCCAAGAGCCCACCTGCAGCCATAGGAGGTGTCCAGAAGCCACAACAGGCAGCGCACCATTGGGGTTGTGGCCGGAGGGCACCCCGCCAGGTAGAGGAGGACTCAGCCTGTCAGCGCTAGGCTGAGGTGTCCGAGGAGCACCTCCAGCTCACCTGGGCCAACATGGAGTGGCGGAGGGTGGCCTGGGATAGACTGCTCACCACCCTGGAGGGCATTGGCCATGCTGTCTGGGACCACACAGCCACTGTGGCCCACCTCCTGGATCCCTGGCGGCTCCCCCTATTGGTTCTGCCCCCTCTGCCCCCACTACAGAGGCTGCCCCCTCCGCCCTCACCAGGCCCACTCATAAGCAATATTTGGTGGTGATACCCGCATGCTCCCCTCCCTGATGGTGACCACACCTCCGGGGATGGGCAGGGGCTCCAGGGGCCGACGGGACTCGCGGCCCACCACCCCTGACCCGGAATGAGCACCTTGCCCCCTTCCATGTTAGGTGGCCCCCAACCCCCCTTCCAATTGAGGTTACCCCCTCCAAGTTAGGTTCCCCCATACATAGTTACCAACACCCAGTTGTATAAATGTTTCTTTATTATTCACCTCTCTGTGCTGTGCTCCTCGGGGGATGGTGGGTGGTGGATGTGCGGGTGCGGTGCTGGTGGGGGTGGGGTGGCGGAGACGGTGAGTGATGGATGTGTGTGGGATGCAGGCAGGTCAGAGGCGGCCATTGGCAAAGGCCTGCCTGAGTGCCTTCCGTATGCAGTGGCCATCCCGGTGGGCCTGGCACCTGGCTGCTCATAGACAGGGGTGGCCAGAGGCCCCCACCACCCCCAGGGACATAGGCATCCCCCTTTCCCTCCATGATGTTGTGGAAGATGCAACAGGTTCCCACCACCTGGGTCACATTGGTGACCCCAACCTCCAGCCCCTTAAGGCGCCCGAAGGCCCACTCCACCACATTGCGGGCATGGTTGAGACGCTCATTGAACACCTCACGGGTGGGGTCGACATGTGTGTAGGGCCTCATGAGCCACAGATGCAGGGGGTACACTGCATCTGCCACCATGCAGAGCAGCATGGTGACGTCCTCCGCCACAGGGATCTCCCACTGCGGGACGAAGGTGCCGGCCCCCATGCAGTGGCAGAGGTCGGCATTCCAAAAGACCCAGGCATCGTGGGTGCAGCTGGCCCAGCCCACACAGAGGTCGGTGAACTGGCCCCTCATGTCCACCAGGGCCTGCAGCACCACCGAATGGTAACCCTTCCAGTTGATGTACTGGCTAGCACTGTGTGGTGGGGCGCAGATGGGGATGTGCGTGCCATCCAAAATGACGATGCAGTTCGGGAAGCCCAGGTCCTGGAAGCCGGAGATGGTGTTGTCCAGATCCACCAGGCGGATGACCCTCTGGAGGAGCATTGCTTTGGTGGCCCTGATGACCTGCAGAGGGGGAAGGGGGACAAGTGCTATAGTGTGGGTGTGGCAGCCATAGCCCCCCACTGTGGGCCCATTCTGGTCCCCTCCTGTCCGGCCCCTGGCCCGTGAAGCCCCTGCCCCCCCTCCCATCTGGCCCCTGCCTCATCCGGCCCCTTGCAGCAGAGGGTTCCCCTTGTCCCAGCCCCCCCACCCACCCTGCCCCACCTTACCTCCATAAGTACAGACCCGACAGTGGTCTTGCCCGAACTGCTGTCCCATGGAGCGATAGGAGTCTGGGGTGGCCAGCTTCCACATGGCAATCGCGACCCGTTTCTCCAGGGTGAGGGCTGGCCGTATGCGGGTGTTGTGGTGCCGGAGTGCGGGGGCGAGCCAGTGGCAGATCTCGTCGAAGGTCTGCCTCGACATGCGGAAGTTCTGCAGCCACCTTTCCTCGCCCCACTCCCCTAGCACCATGCGCTCCCACCAGTCACTGCTGCTGAGGTGGGTCCAGAGGCGTCGGGGCATCGGGGGGGGCACCAAGCGGTGCCCTGGGGAGGAGCCCCATGGCCCCGAGGGGACTGCCCAGCCACCTGATGAGCTTGGGTGCAGCTGCAGCTATGGTGCACAGCACTGCCAGCAGAACGTCCATGATGAGGGCATCTTCCTGCAGAAGCTGTCACTGGGCCTGCATGGTGGGCACGAATGGGCTCTGCTGGGCTGGGACAGGCTGGGTAGCACTCGGCTCATGTGGAGGGGAAGGCAGAGGGAGGGGCCCTTTAAAGGAGGTGGCTGGCTGCAGCCCCAGAAGGGCTTGTCGGCCGTGGGAACCAGTTAGCAGCATTTCCTGCCTCTCTTCTTTCAAAAGAGAGATTGGAGAAGTGTGGACACTCTCTTTCAAAAGACCTCGACAGCACTTCGAAAGAGAGGATCGAAGTGCTGATCTGAAAAATGGTGGCAGGTGCTCTATTTCGACGGCCTCTATTTCGACCACCAAACTTCGATTTTCCCCCTTTCGAAACTGCATTCACGTGTAGACACAGCTCAAGAGAGAAATTATTTCTACTTAGAACACATCAATATAGAAAATGAAAGATCAGATATTGAAGTCAGTATCAGAATAGCAAGAGTAAAAGGGGAATTCTGAAAAATAAACATTTTTTGAAAAGGGACATAAATCTGAAGACTTTATTCTAACTCTTGAAAACTTACAGTTATGTATTAGATTACAGCTATGAAACATGGGCATTCAAACAATTGATAGTAAAGAAACTACAATCCTTTGAATTATGGTGCTTCAGAAGAATTTTGAGAATATCATAGATAGACCTGGTAATCAATGCAAAAGTATTGGCTGTGATTGCATCTCAGGAAACATTGATCAGAGATCTTATGAAAAGAAAAAAATGATTTTCAGGCCATATTTTAAAGGGTTCAGTGGTGATGCATGTTAACAGGCACTGGGAAGGAAAGTTGATGGCAGAAGAAAGTGGTGACGACTATGTCTACACTAGACAGAGAAGCTCATTGCCAATACATGATTTTAGCTAAGCCAATAGCTAAAATTGATTTATCAGCGGTCGACTTCAATGTCTGCCTACAAGGAGACAGGTCAATGGGAGCATTTCTCTCACCAACTTTCCTTAGTCCTCGCTGCTCGCAAGGATTTCCAGGGTCAATTTTTACCCAGAAAGCACCTTTTTGTGCATGGGCAAAAGGAAAAGCCGAAAGAAATTCTGTGGTAGTGTGGCTGTAGCCGAAGGAAAAGTCTTTGGATGGATGACATAGTAACCTGGATATATCAAAAGGATTATTCATCTGTAAAGAGATTATTAGATGACCAGACAGAGTGGGCTGCTGTGGTCGAAAGCCTTCAGTAAAGAAGCAACAAAAGAAGAAAAAAACAGCATAAATAATTCCTGACAAAATATGTAGAAATTAAGAAAGGTCAGGCATTGAACACTAGATGGGGAAGCAAACTTGTCTGAGAATATCTGTTGGGCGGGGGGGGACAATGCTACCAAAGAAAACACTATGCTGCACATACTATCCTCTGTCTGGGGAGAAGGTAAACAAGAGAAGCACCTGTGAGAGATGTTAAGCACTGCTGGAAGCCACTCAGATACCACAGTGAAGAATAAGAACCTACTGAGATGAGAAGAGAAGAACATAAAGACCCATTTACAATTAAATTTAAATCTAAAGGAGTCTGTGGGCTCCTAGAAACCCCTTAATGTTAAAAAGTGCAATATGCAGCCAGACTGCTACATTTTCAGAACCCACAGGGAACTGATTGTGAAGACAAGCACAATCGTGGGGAAAATTCCATTGTAGGTACTGTTGAAATCAATGACAAGCCTATAATTTTCTCAGTAGGAACAGGATTGATCTCATAATCTTCCAGTAATTTATTATGCATGTATTCCCATTGTCATTAATTACACTAAACTTGGCCCCTCCATATGAAGTGATGTGATCATTTTCAAACTCTGTGAAAACTTATCTTTAATTTATTTTCTGTAAAGTTGGAAGACAAGAACTATTTCATCATCTCTTTTGTTTTTGTGTTTGTATTGAAGACGATCAGTCCTAGAACTTCCATCCACAGTAGGTCAACACAGCTTTTCATCCTGGCTCTTGATTTTTTAAAAAAATGAAATATACTAATTTATTACAGGTTGAAAAGTGGTGAAATATTGATTATTAAGTGTCAAAATGTTTCAATTCATTGGAACAAAACCCAAAATGCTTCAGTTCAGGTAAACCCAATCCAGACAAAGCATGGTGTTTTGAGTTTTCTGATGAAAATCAAAAAAATGACGACAAGAAAAATGATGGTTTTCCAGAAACCACACTTTCTATCCAAGGGAGCTGACAGCTTCCATGGGCCCCTGAGCAAGATTTGTGGGAGAACTGGCTCCTTGCCCCAGAAGGGGCAGGTCCTTGGGCAGAAGGGGTGGCACCAGGGCAGTTATCCTTCAGTACCACCCAAAGCATGTCACTGCCCATCCCCCAACCACTCAAAGCCACATGGCTCTTGCTGGGAAGTGCTCCAGTGGTGATTTTAAAGGCCGAGACTCAGGCCACTGTTGCTAGCAGAGTAGCAGGTGCAGCCAGGAGCCCTGGGCCCTTTTGAATCACTTGACCCCAGGGCAGTTGCTCCCTTTGCATACTCCCCACGCCCTACCCCATCTCAGCAGGCCGGTTTCAATCAAACAACAAATCCAACAAAACACTCCAAACCAGCTCTAGTTTGCAATTCATGGGCAGCTATGTCCATGCTATGCACCCATACTCCCTATGCAGAGGTGTTAGAAAGGAGGCCACTCTGTACATCAGAATCACTAGAAATATCTTAGCTCCTGTGTTCGGGGATGTACAGGGTCTGTTATGGAGTTACCCCTCCAGCCCTCCCTTATTAAAAGGAAAGATAGATAGCTGGCTTGTCAAACAAGGGAAAACATGTTGTACCCCTTAAAGGATAGAGCATACTTCTCTGCCCTCGTATCACCATTGATGGGGAGCTCCAGGATACAATGCCTCCTGCTGTTTCCCACTGGGTAATATGATGGTTTCTTCAGGTCATCTGTGTGGTTGTCTCTTACCAATAGATGTTGGTTCAATAAAATATTTTACCTCATCCACCCTATGTCTCTAATAATCTAGGGTCAACATGGCTACAACAACACTGTGTAACCTTTCTGCCAAGTGGAGACAGAAGCAGCCAGGACAGGTTCAATATCTATGGGCTCCTCTCCATCCATCCAGCACAGAACTGGCTCCAACTCCAAACCCAGTAACTTGGGAAATTCACACACCACCTTTGGGTGCCTCTGAGAGGTAATTCTTTCCCCCACTCACAACCACAGAGTCTGAGCATAGGAAAGAAATGCTTAATAAAAGGGAGGGAAGTAAGTTGGCATTAATTTGGGAAAACACCACAACCAGAGTTCACAAACAAAATCTGTAAGTAAAAGTCCCACCCCAATCAGGTTGGGTAATGTCCTTTTCCTCTCAGGTTCTTAAGTCCAGCAATCAAAATGTCCCCTTCATATGACTGACCTTTCTCTGAAGCCACCACACAGTTCCTGCCCTGGGTCAGAGCAAACCCAGAGTTCAGAGGTGCATTCGCAAAGTTCACCTCCCATCCTGAGGGTGGCGGGGAAGTAAAGAGGCATCTTACTCATTTGGCTGGTCGCCCACCATCTGTCTGCTCACTGCTCCTGCACTGTTGGTCACTCATCTCCCCTTTCTGCTGCTGCCCTGTTGGCTGCTCATTACACCTCTCCAGCAGGCCTGCTGGTGCTGCTGATGTTCTGCTGCCACCCATCACATTTCTCCTTTGCTACCATACTGGCTACGTCTACACTAGCCCCAAACTTTGAAATGGCCACACAAATGGCCATTTTGAAGTTTACTAATGAAGCGCTGAAATGCATATTCAGCACCTCATTAGCATGCGGGTGGCCGCGGCACTTTGAAATTGACACGCCTCGCCGCCGCACGTCTCATCCAGACGGGGCTCCTTTTCGAAAGGACCCTGCCTACTTCGAAGTCCCCTTATTCCCATCAGCTCATGGGAATAAGGGGACTTCAAAGTAGGCGTGGTCCTTTTAAAAAGGAGCCCTGTCGGGACAAGTCGCGCGGTGGCAAGGCGCGTCAATTTCAAAGTGCCGCGGCTGCCTGCATGCTAATGAGGCACTGAATATTTATTTCAGCGCTTCATTAGTAAACTTCAAAATGGCCATTTGCATGGCCATTGCAAAGTTTGGGGCTAGTGTAGACACGACCACTGACTCTCAATCACCATCTACTTCTTGCCTGTGACTTCTGCACCTTGGAACGTTTCAGCTCCCAGGGATTTTAACCCTTAGCAAGCAGGGAAGAAGAAACACAACTCTTAATACAATTAATGTAAGCAAAGAGGCATATTTAGCTCTGCTTTATGAACAGTTAGGAGGAAACCATGTAGTCACCTAAACAAAATACCCTTCCCTCACCCCTTCTCCTCACATTCCCTGCATTAGCAAGACTCTTTCTGCTGTGAGCCCTTTCGTTTGGAAGAATTTAGCACAGGCCTACTTTTCCATATTCCCACAAAATTGCAAACATTGGTAACCCTATTTTAGCTATCCCTGCATTCAGTACTAATGTAGCTGGCATTGGGTTGGTTAAGTTGATTACAGTCAACAAATTAACACCCTATATACTAAATATCTAACAAATCCAATCAAAGTAAGAGCATGTTGTATTTACATAGACACACCCACTTCAGGCTACCTGTAAGAGATTCATTCCTTCAGATCAAGCTCACAAGTGAATGTATCTTACATTCACAATTGAGTCCTTAGGATTCTTATTGAGGCACAGCTGAGCTCATGCTCCCTTTTTGTGGGTTTGATACACACATTGTAAAATATAGCCAGAAAAAGCAAGTTAAGTATGATCCTTTTTAGGTATGACATAAATAGGAAAGAAATCTTCTGGTTGTTCAAACTGTCATTTATTAAGGCCCACTGTATCCAGAGCATTAACATAAAGACCTATTTTTAAAAGCTGTGAAAGCTTCAATGTGAAGTAAGTAACAACATTACTTATCCAATAAAAACAGGTATTTAAAGGAGCAAAATTATATTGATTGCTTAACTGCATTTGTGTGTCAAGGTTAAAGCTTGCAATAAAGATTGCAAAGTGTGACCCCCACAGTTGTTTACAAATGTAACTCTGAGAAGTTTCTCTCCAAGACCTGTTTGTGCAAAATTGGGGAACATTCTGTAAGAAAAGCCTCCTGTGGTTTTAGTTTAATAACTCACATGTGAATAAGTGGGATCTTTTCTCTTGGTCTCTGCCTCCAACTTCCTTTATACCTGTAGGAAATGTGGCAGCAGGAATGCAAGGTTACTGAGGCTGGGAGGAATGTGTCTCCCAAAGATCATTTGCATAAGAATGCAAAGGTGTGCATGTGGGATACCTTTCAGGCAAAGCCTAATGGGTAGCAAGTAAGCCATGAGATTTGGTCTATTGTAAACATGTTGTTGTAGAATCACAATTTAAGCTGACACTCAGTGAGGGAGTTGTGAGATCTCACCAATGCTCTGGATTGCTGTGGGGGACAGGGCAGTCGACATGGCTGCATAAGACATTGATTGCACAGGGCTCCCTGGTTTAAAGCACTGTAAAGGGGGGGGGGGAAGGAGGATGAGGATGAGGATGAGGATGATTAATAGTTAAGATAGCTTGTTGGGTGCTTGGGCCCTGCTTATGCCTTGGCTATATAGCTATGAGCCTGGTTTGACTAGTCCTCCCCAACTGTTGAAAGATAGAGCTGGTTACTAGGGTGTTCATGAAACCTACTGGAGGTAAAGTGCTGAAATCACAAAGTGGCAGCTGAGGCCATGCAGAGCTGAAATCACAGGGTTCTGCCTCAGGGTGATTCCCTAGCAGTGTGACTGGTAAGGGAGTAATGATGGTAGGCAGAGTGGCGGACGACAGCGGGTGGCTGGTAGGAGCACCAGCGGACGATGGCAATGGGTGGGTGGTAGGAGGAGTGGCCAGCAGGTGACAGCAAGGGGATGCTGCAGACAAGTGGGCAGCTAGCACTGCCCTGATGATGTATCTGGGCTCTGGGTTCGGAACTGCACTGCAGGAGGTACACCCTGTAACTGTGTGTGGGGTAAAGGGCCAAAAGCCCCAGCAAGAGACTTGGTTCTACTGCACATGGCGATAGTATCTTGCTAAAGGGGTTTGTCTCTTCTTTGCTTAGATATACTGCATCTGTCACTGTAACCTTGGGGTAGGTTATGGTCATTAAACAAGCTGTTTCTATCTCAGACTCTGTGCTTGCGAGAGGGGGAGAACCGCCTTACAGGCACCCAGCACGTAGGATAAAATTGTCCCAGGCCACTGGGTGGGGGCTCAAGGCGGTTGGTTGTATCCTTGATAGGAAACCCCCCAGGAGTTGAACCCGACCCTTCTGGCAGGCATATGGCATTAATAGAAGGGTTACATTATCATTGCTGGCAACACCACCAATCCATTTGCCATGCGCTTTCATAATGTGGGGCTCAGTTTTAACTCCTCCCTCTCATTTGCCCAACATAACCCGTCAATATCTAAATCCCTCCACTTCTTCCTCTGCGACATCTCAAAACTCCAACCTTTCCCTTCTGTTCATGTAGCTCAACTCTAATCCAGGCCTTCATCTTTTCCCATCTTGATTACTGCCTGTGCCTTGACTCTGGCTTCCCTGACATCTATATGGAGAGCCCCAAGGCTTCTTCCAGAGAAAGCACAGAACAATCCAGACAAATGATATGACTCCCATTCAAATTATTCCCTCAGGCCCAATTTTGTTGTCTGCTGTAAAGCCTACAGGAAATCAGCCAGTCCATGATGACTGGGTTTTGTGGATTTTAAAGATAAATGAGATCATATCTTCTGATGGCTTGGAAACATCAAGTTGATAATTAGGTGACCTACGTAACTTATCTTATTATCATTACCCTGATCCTCTTTCCCAGATTCCCTTCTGTTTTTCACTTTCACATGTTCTGTCTGATTTCAAAGGTGATGATAAGCTCAAGAACCAAGGTGTTTGGACAGAGTCTATAACAACGGAGCCTGGAATCTGAGGTTTTTGACTGGTACTGAAGTACAAATAATAAATAAAAAGCAGCTTTATCCTTCAAGGAAAGTGGTGTATTATTATATTTCTCTCTCTCTTTTTTTTTATGAAGTTAGAGAAGCATTAAGGTGTATCAGTTTCAGTGGCATGACTCTTGAATAAGGCTAATGGAATTTGGCCAGAGATATCTTGCAAGGTCAAACAGTAAATTAGTAGAAGAGCTGAAATTAGAACCCAGGGATACCATAACAAACTGCTGAACTTTTTGAGGCACAACCTGGATGAATTAAATATGCTGAGACAAGATTTGTCAAGTAGTCTAATGAACTAAAATTAAAAAACAGTATGAGCTGCTCCATAATCCGTATTTAATTACTTGATGTAGTCATCAGCTAGTCCAGTACATGAAGTTATTCTCAACCACTTGCAGCCCCTATTACTCACAGATCTAAAGCCTAAAGGCATTTTTCCCCTGGCTCCTATTGGGGTGAAAGTAATTATAATATTTAGTAGATAAAATACAAGTTGAATATTGAGGCCTTTTTAAGACTGCTGCAGTGACAGACAAGCCAGGTGGAATTTGCATGTGTACAGCTGCAGTAAAAGATGAAGCTGGCATCTCTGGCAGTTCTCATGGGCTGTGTCTACGTTACCACTTTCCTTCGAAGGAAGGATGGTAATGAGGCTGTTTGGAATTTACTAATGAAGTGCTGCTGTGCATAGGCAACACTTCATTAGGCAAATTCCCTCCCGTGGCAACTCTGAAGTTTTAAACTTCGAAGTACTGGCGCACTTCGAGCTGCGGTGCTCCTGCCGGTACTTCGAAGTTCCGGAGCATCTTTGAAGTCCCCTTACTCCTCAAAATTTTTTTAAATTTTAAAAATTTTAGAGTAAGGGGACTTTGAAGATACCCCAGCACTTCAAAGTACCAGTGGGAGCGCCACGGCTAGACGCGTGCCGGTACTTTGAAGTTTAAAACTTCAGAGTTGCCGCAGTAGGGAATTTGCCTAACGAAGTGCTGCCTATGCATGGCAACACTTCATTAGTAAACTCCAAACAAACTCATTACCTTCCTTCCTTTGAAGGAAAGTGGTAATGTAGACACAGCCATATACTCTGATGACAGTGGGGTTCTCATCCAGGCTATGTCTACAGTACAGAGATCTTTTCAAAGAAGCCTTTCCAGAAGATCTCTTCCGAAAGAACTTCTTTCAAAAGAGTGCACCCACGCAGCAAAAAGTGGATCAAAAGAGTTATCTGCTGTTTCTAAAGAGAATATCCACACAGTCCCCCACACCCCACAACTATTTTGAAAGACCAGGCCAAAGATCAAAAAATCAGGCCATATGAGGACTGGTCTTTTGAAAAAAAGGGCCTGTGGAGCGTCTACACACGTTTTCTTTCAAAAGAAGCTTTAGAAAGGGAGCGTTCTTCCTGAAATAGGAAAGGGAGGAAGATTTCAAAAGGAGCACTGCATTCTTTCTATTTAGTTTCGAAAGAGCACTTTTAGTGTGTGGATGCTCCATGGGATCTTTCGACAAAGCCCCCTTCTTTCGAAAAATCTTTTGAAGGATCCCTTGTAGTGTCTACACACAGAGGCCGGGTCTACACGTGCCCCTTCCTTTTGAAAGGGGCATGTTAATGAGCAGGTTCAAAATATGCTAATGAGGTGCTGCAATGAATGTGCAGCGCCTCATTAGCATAATGACGGCCGTGGCATTTCGAAAGTTCGGCTTTTCAAATCACTTGCGGCCCGTGGAGATGGGACCTTCCAAAAGGACCCCCTGCCAATTTTCAAAAGCCCCTTCTTCCTATCTGGCTTTCGAAAACTGGGGGGGGGGTCCTTTCGGAAGGTCCCATCTCCACAGGCGGCACGTGATTCGAAAAGCCACGCTTTTGAATCACCGCACCCGCCGTTATGCTAATGAGGTGCTTCATATTCATTGCAGTGCCTCATTAGCATCTTTTGAACCCGCTCATTAACATGCCCCTTTCAAAAGGAAGGGGCACGTGTAGACCCAGCCAGAAAGTGTTCTTTCAAAAGTAAATCAAAAGAATGCAGTGCTCCTTTTGAAATCTCTTCCTTTTCCATTTCAGGAAGAATGCCTCCTTTCGAAGTCTTTCAAAACAACTTACTAGTGTAGACGCAGCCCCAGTGTTTAGTCTCCGCTTTTCTATTTCTTTCTTTCTCTCTCACACAAAACATTCAGACAGGCACACTTGCTCAGGCACCCTCAGGTATTGATTCACAAATCAGATATTTTGAAACAACTCTGTTTTGCAAAAGAATTTTTTATGTTTCTTTTAGGGTGGGACAAAACCAAAATTAGAAGCCTTGAAACGTGAGGAGAAATAAAACTGTTGTCTTCCTGTTGGCTTTACCTCAGTGTATGTTTAGTGTTGAACGCTTTTGACAAGCTGGACCTAAGCATTCTTCCCTAGTCACTCTTTAGCTACCTGTCCATCAGGAAAGTGCTCTAAAACCTCCCTCTTATGTCTCATTCTGAATTGCCCTTGCTGGTTTATGATTTATGATCCAAAGTACACTTATATCTCTAAAAAGATTCTATTGTACTTATCTAGTAACACCTTTGTTGAAACTTACATGGTAGATCACCACTCATCTTCAAAAAGTCTATCTTCTAAACATAACCATAAAAAACAATCGCATTATTTATAAAGCAATCAGTGGTTTCCACATTGGCCTTGTAAACCCAGCCTTCTGAGTTCAACCTTTGTGGAGGCCATTTAGGGGTCTGGGGCAAACAGATTAAAAAAAAAATCTCTCAGAGATGGTACTTGGTCCTGCCAAGAGAGCAGGGACCTGGACTCGATGACCTCTCAAGGTCCCTTCCAGTTCCATGAGGTATGTATATGTATGTATGAAATCAGAATACATTTTACTATCTAAAGATCTGCTCCCTATGAGACAGTTTTGCTGAAAAATTGTTCCTTTTTTTCCTTTCTCATATCAAAGCTCTGTATCCCTCTTTGTCCACCAGCCTTGTTTCTGGAACTCATATCTTACATTTTATTCCATAATTGCATTTCATTATGTTGTGTTTGCTGCCAAGTAGCACCATTTTGAAATTAGCCTCATTTGTTTCCTTTGGTGTAAGTATCAAACCTTTTAGCATTTGGCCTAGCTCAACTGTATCCCCACATACAAAAAAGGTGACTGGGGGTTTTACTTATGCTCTCATTCAAATCCCCACATCTCAGCTTCAAATACAAGTATTATGTGTTGAGGGATTACTTCTTGCTGCTTTCAAAATATTTGTTACTTGTTTGTTATTTGTTCAAGTCAATTTATATTTTGTCATTATGTGTCATAACGACATCTGTTGCAGTGAAGTGAAACAAAATCAGACATCAATCATTAATATTTTCCAAATTATAATCTGAAACTCAGAGATAAAATGAGTGGTTCATTGGTTTGAAGTTGTCAGGCCTATAGAACTCAGGAAATTTCATGCTACGAATCTGAGTAAATGATCCCTTAGAGCAACCGTTTTAAAATATCAAGTGAACTGAAATGAAAGTGTGTGTGTGTAAAAATGAAGTATTGTGATTTCACAAAGGGAGAGTATATATAATTGGCAAAAAATATATGTGTACATGTGTGCATGCATGTTTGTCGCTGCTATTTAGGCCTCAGCAGCCCCACTAACAGTGGGGGGAGAGGAGATAGCTGCCCTGGGGCTCAGTAATTTCAAAGAGCCTGATGTTCCCCGCAGCCACTATTGTGGCAGTGGCTGGAGCCCCAGATCCTATAAATCACCACCAGAGCCCTGAGTAGAGTGTTCTGAGTGGCACTGGCTGGGGTGAGGGCTGGAATTGTGTGGCTCAAGCAGTGCTCAGATCTGGCTGCCCAAGCCCCGCTCCTTTCTCCCCAGGGTCCCACTCCTGCCATAAGTGTGGTGCCTCCCCTAGCTCCTCTTTTGCCTAGGTGCCCAGGAATTCTGTTGGTCCTCCAGGGCTCTAGCTTGGGTTGCGGGAAGCACCCTCATTGAAAAGTTGTCAGATTGTCTGATTCAGAGCATTTTCCTTTTCCTCCTTCAAAAGTGAGGCAGGAACTTGAAAGGAGTGTCCATTCCAGTGCTCTGCCCTCAATAATGAGTAGGCTATAGAGTGTGTGAAGCTGTCTGTCCTGGCCTTCCCCCACCCTCCTGACTTCTGTCTGTGACCAGTTTTATTTGGTCGAAAACGTTCTGTCAACCTCTATGTCCAATGATCTCGGCTCTCCTGAAAATCCAGCCATTTATGTAAGTACCTAGGTGGAGCAGAGACTTTTTTTCACAATCTATCTCTGTGAAAGCAGGTACTGTACTATCCATTTTAGAGATACCTAAGAACTCACAACCCAAACAACCTGGGTTTAATTAACAAGGTTTGCTGCTCCCCCCTGAGTCTGGCCTATTTTAACAGGAAGCTGAGTGGGAGAAGGGAACTAGAGACTATCCAAGTTGCAAGGTGTTGTTCTTGCTTGCTCACTCACTGTCTTGTTCTGGAAAACTAGTCTAACCAGGTGCAAAGATTTTCTGGGGGGTCTTTAAACTGGGGAATCTCTGAATCAGGATTCAAAAATAAGATCCCTTGAATTATCACTCAAAGTTCTTCTTGTGCTTCTTCTGTGAAGTTTTATCAAAGCACACATACACACGTGTATTAGTTTGTTTTAGCTTCTTGTCCTGTGACAATGAACACCTTGAGGCCCATTTGGGAGGTAGTAAATTTGGGTTTATTTATAGTGCCACACCTAGCCACAAGGGGGTTGAGTAAGGACAGCCCAGAATAATACAGGGCCCAGCAGAGAGCACCAACTCCTACTGGAAATTATTCTCATGGTGGTGGTCTCCTTAAAACAAGGATGGACATATTGCTATAAGGCAGTGTGGGAAAGCTTGTATTTCTACAGCCAATGTTTCATCATATCTATGATTAAGAAATAATATAATTCCCAAGGTGTATCCATCTAGTATTCTACCCTCATCAATTCTTGAATATTAAATTAAGTGGCAAGGTTTACAAAAGAAAAATACTTTATGTTCTTTATATAATTCAACTGTCCGTTACAAAACTGTTTCTGTTTTGCAAAGAAAAACTAATTTTCACTGGTGAAAACTCATTTTTGGTTATGAAAGTTACCAGTGTTTGGAAAAACTACGCAATATCAGTGATACTGAATCATAAATTAAAGAGCCAGACAATTCCTCCTGGGTTCCAGTTGACTTGAGTCCAAAGCCTGAATTACAGAGGACAAATCCACGACAGCAGAGTCACACTTGACATCTATGTGCGTAAAGAAAAGCAAGTTCTATCTGAGAATGTTAGCACCATGTTCATATCCAGTCATGACTACTTTTATTGATTCTGGGTGACATCCTGATTGCACTGAAGTGAATGGGAGTTTTGTCAGAGACTTTAAGGAGGCAATGATTTTACTCCAACTATCTAGAAACAAATACAAAGATGGTGCATTTTTTATCCTTCAAACACCAAACCACAGCAGTTGAGGTTCTGCCAAGATGCATCTGGGAGTGAGGAAGGAAATATTTGGCAGGACTGAAAGAGGAAACATGCCCCTTGGTGTCCTAGCCAGCATAAGAAGGAATGGCAATCCATCATCTTCACTCAGAAATCTGTTGATACATATGTGGGGTTGGCAGAATCACAACCCAACAGCAACTCATTTGACCCCTATTGGAGGAGCTTATATTGCTCCTTTTCAGCATGAACTGGCATTCTCACTTTTTTTTTTTGTCCCACCTACCTCTGCTAAGCATTTGGGTTTTCTCTGTTTTAATCCTTAATCACCAAAGCTCATTAAAGGAGCTAGGAAGGACTTCATTCCATCACGAAATGATATTTAATGGTGTGGGGGTGGTTGCATATCTCATCACAATCAATAAATTGTCTGGGGAGGGTGTAATGTATTATTATAATTTTTGTTGCAAATGTACTGTAGGCATCTGGTGCAGGTTAATTGAGGTAGCAGTAGAACAGGAGGAACTGCTATAGTTCGAGGTACTCACAGGGTGACATCTTGCTGAGCCTTTGCTGTGCACTGCAAGTTAAATGGGTAGCTTGAATATCTAGTGCATAAATACATGAGAAGCGGGGCATCTGGAAGTGTCTTGATCCCTGGGTAGATTTTGCAGGACTTGATCCGGAAGCAATGGTATCTCCAATGATGAATTACATTGAGAATTTTCCACGTAACACTTTGTTATTTCATTAGGAGCCTAAAAAATTGCTTTTCATGTGTGTGGGCCACTCTTTGTTAAATTCATTTTTATACCACAAGGATAGTTAAATCTACTTTATTCTAAAACCACTGTTGACAAAATTAGATTGTTTAAATTGCTTACCTGCCCTATCATCCTGTGATATGTTGAACAAGTCACATCTAGTTATGAAATGGTGTTGAGGTATTTGGCTAGTAGGTATACGTGCTCAGAGCACAAAAACGAACAAAAGAATCTCTGGAGGTAAGTAGCAAAACTGTTCCAAATAATTATGAAGTAGTCAGTTTGCCCTCAAAAGTCAGTTTGGTCAAGATGGAGGTGTTCTCATTGAGTCGGCACATTGCCCTGGACAGTCGTCTTGGAAGGTAGGTGGTCCTTCTCTGGTGATGAATTTCTTATTCAGGCACCTCCTTTCCCTTCAACAGAAAATCAGTCTAGCTCCATTTCTCTTCCAGCTTCTCAGAAGATTAATGTTCAAACTCACTTGTAGTGAACACCACAGGAAATATGAAATGTCCATGCAAATGCCATGTAACCTTCACATTATACAGATCAATGTGGGGCAGGGGAAGAAAAAAGTGAAATAAGACAATTGGCCAGTGACTGCATAGGTTTATCGAGCTCTCTCCATTGATAATCAAAGGAATTTCCTTCTCTCTTTTTATTTTTTAAGTTACTCATGGCTCATCAACCCTCTGACAAGTAATATGATGATTCTGTATTGCTCCGTGTTCTCCTTTTCACAATGAACTGAATGAGATGGAATACCCAGGAGATACAGCAAACTTCAAAGCCTGGTCCCAAGTAATGTGCAGAAAAGGAACAGTGTGAATACCAACAGAGCCAGAGCTTTATGTTCAAATAAACTTTTAAGAGGCCTCCTATGAAAATAACATTTTAACGAATCGACATCATCTCCAAGGTTTGAAACTGGAAAGAGCAATGTAAAAGTAGATCCCAAATCTGACTAGCTCTCCTCTTATGCACACTCTTTGTTGTGGCCTTCATAGCAGCATGCCAAGTCAAAATTACTCAGGAAAAAAAAAAGAAAGCAGAATATATAACCACGGAAGTCAAAAGGGCCCTAATTAAGGATTTATCGCTAAGCTTAATAGGGAAAAAGTTGTTTTTGAATGTCAAGGCACTGACATAGAATAGAAGCGTTTTTCCCTCAGTCCATCAGCCTGAAACCAAACACTGTGCTTACATAAGATGTAGCCATTTTAGGGGGGAGCATAAAGGGGTGTTAGACTACTGTGTTAATATGGAGCTATACCCATCTCATAAAACTGGAAGAGATCTTGACAGATCATTGACTCCAGGCCCTTAGGGCCTATCACCATCCCTGGCAGATTCCTTTTCACTCTGTTTGCCTTAGATCCCTAAATAGCCCCCTCAAGAATCCAACTCACAACCATGAGTTTAGGAAGCCAGTGTTCAAATCACTGAGATCTCCTTTCCCCTTAGGTTACCCGCCCCCCCCCCAAGTCAATACACTTTTATTTTTGTCCTGTATTTTAAAAAGTCAAGTAAAGTTTATGCTCTTGTGGCCAGAATCTCCACTTTCATATGGCCATTTGACCATGCTCTGGTGCTGGAAAGGGGCTGTTAAATCAGATTGTCTGACTAGCTAAGGTTTCCTCCAGCATTGGGAGAATCCCCAAATTCAATAGTGTCCTAACAGAGCTCCTGGAATAGGGGTTTTGGCAAGTGAAAGGGGAACGGCTGGACGGCCCTTCTACTTCAGTGATTACCAGATGCCAGTAGGGAAGATTGCTATGTAGACATACCTAAGAAGGGAATGCCAGAACAGCTCTTTTTTTGGGTAGGAGTACATTGCAATCTCACCTCCTTTCATGCTATATATCTTTGTCCAACTCCCTCAATAATCCACACTCAAACTTTTCAAATGGATATCTAAACATTTAAGTTGGATCTACATGTGCACAAAATGTGCCCCTACTTCTGGGAGCTCCAGAGCATCCTGGGGCCCCAGGACAGCTCCCCACCCTTGTCACTCCTGGACTCATCAGCCAACAAGCCACCTCCAGAGCAGAAGGAGCAGCCCAGACCAGAGACCTAGGAGGCTGAGGGCACCATGGGGTGGTTGAGCTTGGAGGGGGACCTCACCATCTACATCTCCTCCCACTTGTCCAGCTGGGTCACCAGGAGCCAGGCATTTCTGGACATCACCGAGGGATCTTCTGGTATTGACGTGACAAGACGCACACCTGCTACGTCGGGTGGAGGCAACACACAGGCCAGCCAGCCGCACACAGGACCAGTGGCCCTGGGCCGCACACATGCCAGCCCACCATGGTATGCAGCACCCAGTGGTGGACCACCAGCAATGCCCAGCACCCACCCCAGTGGACAGTGCCACAAGCTGCACACAGGGTGGCAACCAGTTGGTGCTGGACAGCACCCGGGGACAACGCACCACAGGCTGGGAGAGCCCACCTGCATAAGAGACCCCTGGCTGCATCACTATCAGGTGGGATGCCCAGCCCATGAGGGGTGGGTTGGTACTCTGTGGGGTGGGTACTTTCCTCAGGAGGGAGGCAGGTGCCCCATGGGGGGGACAGGTGCCTCAGGAGCGGGGGGGTGCACTGTGGGGGGCATCTTGTGGGGGGGCCTTGGAGGGGTGGCCCTCAGCCAGACCTGCCCCCAGCCGTGGCACATTACCAACACGCTGTCCCTCTCTCCTTACAGCTGCACCATCTTTGGGTGGGAGAGCCCAGCACCCTCGCTGGTCCCCGAGAGCCCCCGGTGGATGTCAGAGGTGGCCAGGCACAACCCCACACCATGTGACATTGGGTCTGCAGCCACAGGGCCCACAACTGGGCCAAGGAAGACCCAGCCAGCCAGCGCCAGGTTGAGGTGACCAAGCAGCACCTGCGGCTCATGGAGGCCAAACTGGAGTGGTGGAGGGTGGCAAGGCAGAGATGCTTCAGGAGCATGTGGCCAGTGTTGCCCACCTCCTGGCCCCCCCAGCAGCTCCCCCTGCTGAGCCTGCTCCTACCATGCCTGCTGAACCCCCACCCCCCAGCCTGGTGTTACCTGCTGGTACTCCCTGCACCCTCCCCTCAGGAGCCCCCTGTCTGACTCCAGGTTAGGTGCCCCCCATGCCCCCTTCACTCCACATCCCCTCACCTGTACATAGTTCAACATACTGTCCCATTCTTGACAAATGTTTATTTTCAATTCACCTCCCTGTGCTGTGCTCCTCAGGGAGGGATGGTGGGTGGCAGATGTGTGGGTGCAGTGCTGGTGGCGGTGGCGGTGGCGGTGGGGGTGGGGGTGGTTTGGATGGCAGGTGGTGGATGTGCATGGGGGTGGGGGTGGGTTTGGGTCACAGGCGGCCATCTGCAAAGGCCTGACTGAGGGCCTCCCTTATGCTGTGGCTGTCCTGGTGGGCCTGGTGGTTGGGGGTGGTGCCCAGTTGCTCAGAGCCAGAGCCAGCCACAGGGCCCTCACCCACCCCCAGGGGACAGAGGAGTCCCCCTTTCCCTCCACAACATTGTGGAGGATGCAACAGGCGCCCAGCACCTGGGGCACAATGAGGACCCAGACCTCCAACCGCATGTGGAGGTACCTCCACCACTCCTTAAGGTGCCTAAAGGCCCACTCCATGACATTGCAGATGTGGTTGAGGTGCTGGTTGAATGCCTTCTGGGTGGGGTTGAGGAGTCCCGCATACGGCTGCATGAGCCATGGCTGGAGGGGGTAAACTGCATCTGCCACCATGCAGAGCAGCATGGTGACGTCCTCCCCAACTGGGATCTCCTCCTGGGGGATAAATATGTTGGCCCCCATGTATCAGCAGAGCCTGGAGTTCAAAGGAGAACTTGGAGCTGTGTGGACGCTCTCTTTCAAAAGACTACAGAACCACTTTGAAAGGGCATATCGACCTGCTGATCCGCTAATGGCATGTGGTCGCTCCCTTTCGATGGCTGCTATTTCAACTGCCGAACATCAATTTTTGCCTTTTTGAAAGGGTGCTTACATGGAGACCCAGCTTTACTGTACCCAAACACAGGGCAAAGTATGTATGGAGCTATGACCCACATGTCTAGCTGCACACTTTGCAGCATGTAAAACAAAAGGTTTAAATATCTTTTCTCAAGCCAAGAAACAGTGGGTTATGTGACACAAGCCATCAACATTCAGAACAACTTATATGTGCATTCCATTGTTGGAAAGAAAGCCTACGGTGATGGGCAAGTGGTTAAATATCAGGGCTGTGTCCACACTAGCAAGTTCTTCAGAAAAATTTTTCAAAAGAAGGGGGCTTTTTTGATAGATCCCCTGGAGTGTCTACTCACAAAAGGTGTTCTTTCAAAAGAAATTGAAAGAACATGGTGCTCCTTTTGAAATTGCTCTTCCTTTCAAGTTTCAGGAATAGCCCCCTCTTTTGAAAGCTTCTTTTGAAAGAAAACGTGTAGGTGCTCCACAAGCCCTTTTTTTCGAAAGAGCAGTCCTCATGGGACCTGATATTTTGATCCCTGGCTGTTCTTTTCAGAGAGTGGGGGGCTGTGTGGTTGCAGATTGTTCTTTTTTGTTTGTGGACACACTCTTTTTTGAAAGAAGTTCTTTTGGAAGAGATCTTCTTGAAGGGCTTCTTTTGAAAGATCTGTGTAATGTAGATGTAGCTCAGGAGTGGTGACATGTTGTATTTGTATATCTGCATGTAGGCAGCCTACAGGAGTGTGAGAGGGAAGCCAGGCAAGGCAGGGGTTAAACAAGGCCAGTAAACCCAATCAGGCCCACCCTGGTTCACCTGCGGCCACTTTCAGGCCTGCAGGGATATAGGGAGGGAGGGAAGCTAGCTCAGTTTGAGGCTGACCAGCGAAGAGGCAGGAGCTGGTTCTGCGGTAGGAGGCCCCAGGCCAGAGCTGCCACCCGGTTAGCTGCCGGAGGGCATAGCCCAGGACTCTCCCCCAGATACTGAGGGGAGCGGGGAACCCCTCCCCAGGGAACCCCTCTCAGGCCAAAAGGGGGAACTAGATTCTTGGGGCAACGTTCCAAACTCAGTTCATAGATGCTTGGGTGGGGGCTGTGGACCCACCCAGCAGGCCCTGGCCAGGGGGCCTAGCCACTAGGCCACCTGGGCTCAGGTGCAAACGTCTCACACAGCCCATGACACTGGTCAATTGGTTCTGTATGTGGAAGTAGGAGAACCATTAAGCAATATCCTTGGGTACCTGAGCAGCTCTGTTCAGGATTGCCCTGCTTACCCTATATGGGAAAGGCAGTAGAAGAGGTGCCCTAAAATTGGTCTGCTTTCTTAGACCCTTATCAGATCACCGTATCTGCAAGTTCATGCACCTATACCATCAGAAAATGAACAAACTTAATAGTTTTGTGAAATGTTAGTATGGCAGGTGACAGTCATAGCACCAGCCAATCTGAAAGAGTCACAGCAAATATTGCAAGAGTCATGGGCAGGTATAGAGTTGACATTGTGGCACTGCGTGAAACCAGATTCAACAGTGAATAACAACTTAATGGCCTTGTCTACACTAGCCAAAAAATTCGAAATGGCCATACAAATGGCCATTTCGAAGTTTACTAATGAAGCGCTGAAATACATATGCAGCGCCTCATTAGCATGCGGGCGGCTGCGGCAGTTCAAAATTGACGCGGATCACAGCCACGTGGCTCATCCAGACAGGGCTCCTTTTCGAAAGGACCTCGGCTACTTTGAAGTCCCCTTATTCCTATGAGCAGATGGGAATAAGGGGACTTCGAAGTAGCCGGGGTCCTTTTGAAAAGGAGCCCCGTCTGGACGAGCCGTGCGGCAGTGAGCCATGTCAATTTCAAAGTGCCATGGCCGCCCGCATGCTAATGAGGTGCTGAATATGTATTTCAGCGCTTCATTAGTAAACTTCGAAATGGCCAGTTGCATGGCCATTTCGAAGTTCTTGGCTAGTGTAGACATAACCAATAAGACCAGTGCAGGTGTTCATTCATCTAGCAAGGCCATTCACCTGCAGCACTACTACAGTCAGGGGTTGGTTTTGTCAGCTTCCCTACTATCAGGCTGACAAGCCTTTCACACTGCATAAGTGATCATCCTATGTTTTATGTTCCCACCATGACACATGCCAACAACATGAAAGAAACATTCTACAGCCACTTGAGCAAATTCGTCATGTCTGCAATGGTGTCAGAAAAACCAATCATTATGGGGGACTTGAATGCAAGGCTTGGAAGTAATGTGGTAACCTGGAAGCATGCTATCAAACAGCACAAGACTGGAATAACAATAAGAAAAGCCCTCTCCCACCTTCCAGACAAAAAGAAAACATTGTGAGTACACCCAGGTCCAAACAATAACATCTTATTGACCACAACTATAGTATCACCCGGCAATGAGACCCACAGAATGTACAAATATCTGCAACCATGCACCAAACTGACTCCTGAGGAGCCCATCACCTGATCCGCTCTGTTTGAACTGTTTAAAAGATGAAACTACACAAGCCCAGGTCTACAACAACATTATAGAAGCTTGGTCTGATCCTGTTGTCTTAACTACCAGCACTAATGTAAAGAGTGAATGGGTGACTTTTCCTGATACTGTATCAAGCCTCTCTCACCAAACTGGATTCAGTAAATCAATATCACCAAGACTGGTTCAGTAAGAAAGACTCATAAATCCGAAAGCTACTCACTGCAAAATATGAACTGTACTATCAAATTCTTACAAACCTAATTCCTGAAGGCATGGAAAGAACATACATGGTATCACCTCCAATTTTACCTTCAGCTACATGTGAATTTTACCTTCAGCTACCTTCTCCTAAACTGTCCATCTCAGCCTTAGTGCAAGGGATTCATCAAATCAGGAAGAAGTTAGGCACTACCTGGAAAAAAAATGCCAGCCTGCTTGCAAGCAACATGCAGCCTATGTCACCAACGATGCACCACATATTAAGTCAGACAAAAAGTGTAGCTGCTGACAAAGCATTTCTGCATGAACAAGCTCTTGTACAACTTAGACTTCATTTCCTTGGCTCTTATCTAATCCATTGCCAAGATAAATCTTTTACTGTTGAACACATCTTGGCCAAACTTCTGAAGAGACACATGGTATTTCACATGTCCCTCCTGAAATCATATATTGAAAAATCATAAAATCATAGAATGCTAGGACTGGAAGGGACCTTGAGAGGTCATCATGTCCAGCTCCCTGCCCTCATGGCAGGACCAAGTACTGTCTAGACCATCCCTGAAAGACACTTATCTAACCTGTTCTTAAATATCTCCAGAGATGGAGATTCCACAACCTCCCTAGGCAATTCACTTCCCCACATGACCTTGCCACCGCCAGTGCTTATACATGACCATGAGGAATATGTAATACATGAGATCTCGGAGTCTAAATACCAGCAAAACAAATATTTATACATGATTGACTAGGAAGTATATGGCTCTGAGGAGCATACGTGGGAGCTAGTACATAAACACATAAGAAAGGCCATACTTATGTATGGTCCATCTCCTGACAACCAGCAGTGTCAGATGCCCCAGTGGGAAGAAACAGAACTGGTAATCATCCATTCCCTGTCATTCATTCTCAGATTCTGACAAGCAAAGGCTAGGAACACTATCCAGCCCTACCCTTGCTAATAGCAATTGATGGACCTACCTTCCATGAGTTTATCTAATTGTTTTTCTGAACCCTAGTATAATCCTTACCTTCACAACATCACCTGGCAAGGAGTTCCACAGGTTGGCTGTGTGTTGTGCTAAAAAAAACCTCATTTTGTTTGTTTTAAAACTGCTGACCATTAATTTCACTTGGTGACTCCTAGTTCTTGTGTTATGAGGAGTAAAACATGTTTCCTTATTTACTTTCTTCATACCAGTCATGATCTTATAGACCTCAGTCATATCCCACTTTAGCCATCTCCTTTCCAAGCTTAAAAGTCCCCATCTTATTAATCGCTGCTCATATCCATTGGGTATCCATTCCATACCCATTCTGATCATATTTATTGCTCCTTTCTGAATCTTTTCCAATTCCAATATATCTGTTTTGAGATACTCTGACCTTATCCTCAAGCAGTATTCAAGATGTGAGACTAACAAATTTACATAGAGGCAAAATGATATTTTCTGTCTTACTATCTATTGATTGCCAACATTTTGTTTGCTTTTCTGACTGCTGCTGCACACAGAGCGGCTGTTTTCAGAGAACCCACTACAATGACCCCAAGATCTTTTTCTGGAGCTAATTTAAATCCCATTATTTGATATGCATAGTTGGGATTATGGTAGGCAATGTGTATTACTTTGCATGTATTAACATTAAATTTCATCTGCCATTTTGCTACCTAGTCATCCAGTTATGTGAGATGCCTTTGTAATTCTTTGCACTCTTCTTCATACTTAGCTATATTGAGTAGTTTTCTATCATCTATAAATTTTGCCACCCCACTGTTTTCCCCCTTTTCCATATTATTTATGAATGTGTTGGATAGGACTTGTCCTAGAAAAGGCCTCTAAGAGACACCACTAGTTACCTCTCTCCATTCTGAACACTGACCATTTATAGCTACGCTTCGTTTCCTATCGTTTAACCAGTTACCAGTCCTTGAGAAGATCTTCCCTCTTAGCTCATGGCATCTTACTTTGCTTAAGAGCCTTTGATGAGAGACCTTATTGAAGGCTTATGAAAATCTAAATACACTATATCCACTGAATCCCCCTTGTCCACATGCTTATTGACCCCTCAAAGAATTCTAGTAGATTAATGAGGCACAATTTTCCCTTATAAAAAACTAGGTTAACTCTTCACCCACAAATTAGGTTCATGTAAATGTCTGCCATTATTGTTCTTAACCATAGTTTCAGCCAGATTCTTTGTACTGGTCAAGTCTGCTGGTCTGTAATTGCTGGGATAACCTCTGGAGACATTTTTAAAAAATTGTCATCACATTAGCCCTTCTGCAGTCAGTTGGTACAAAAGCTGATTTAAAGGATAGATAACCAAACACAGTTAGTAGTTCTGCAGTTTCACATCTGAGTTCCTTCAGAACTCTGGGGTGAAGGTCATCTGAGCCTGATGACTTATTACTGTTTAATGTATCGATTGATCCAAAACCTTCTCTAATGTCACCTCAATCAGGGACAGTTCATCAGATTTGTGTCCTAAAAAGAATAGCTCATGTTTTGGAAACTCCCTCACATCTTCAGCCATGAAGACCAATGCAAAAATTAATTTAATGTCTCTGCAATGGTCTTATCTTCCTTGAGTGCTCTATTAGCATCTTGATTGTCTAGTTCTTTATTTGACTTCTGATTCTGATGTACTTAAAAAAATTGCTATTACTTTTTAAGTCTTTGTCTAGCTTTCTTCAATTTCTTTTTTGGCCTTCCTAATTATATTTTACACTTCATTTGCTAGCATTAATGCTCCTTTCTATTTTCCTCACTAGGTTTAACTTCCAGTATCTAACTAATGCCTTTTTGCCCCTCACTGCTTCTTTTACTTTGTTCTTTAGCCAAAGTGGTACCTTTTTGGTTCTCCTTTTATATTTTTCAGTTTTGGTATACATATAAGTTGCACATCTATAATTATATTTTTAAATTCCTACAAGCGTGGATTTTTTTTTAACTTCTGGCTCTGTGCATTTTAATTTCTGTGCTACTAACCTCCTCATTTTTTTGTATAGTTCTCCTTCCTGAAATCAAATGCTACCCTGTTGAGCAGCTGTGTTTTTTTCCCCTGCCACAGAG
This sequence comes from Carettochelys insculpta, assembly GCF_033958435.1. Lineage (NCBI taxonomy): Eukaryota > Metazoa > Chordata > Testudines > Carettochelyidae > Carettochelys > Carettochelys insculpta. Next base: position 229,176,042 of record NC_134138.1, read on the forward strand.
ATGTTAAATTTAATTTTATTATGGCCATTATTACCAAGAGGTCCAGCTATAATCACCTCTTGGCCCAGATTGTCTACTTCTCTGAGGACTAGATCAAGAATTGTCTCTCCTCTTCTGGGTTCCAGGACCAGCTGCTCCAAAGAAGCAGTCATTTAAGGTATCAAGAAACTATATCTCTGCATCCTGTCCTGAGGTGACACATAACCGGTCAATATGGGGGATGGCCGAAATCCCCCATTATTATTGAGGCTTTTGTTTTTGTTTTTGTTTAATTTTAATAGCCTCGTTAATCTCCCTGAGTATTTCACAGTCATTGTCACCTGCTGGTTAGGTGGTTGGTAACACATGCCTACTATACTCACAGTATTAGAGCATGGAATTGCTATTCATAGGGATTCTATGAAACAGTTTGGTTTATTTAAGATTTTTATTCATTTGATTCCATGCTTTCTTTTTGAAAGAGTGCCACTCACCACCAGGATAACATGCTGTCCTTCCAATATATTGTATACCCTGATATTACTGTATCCCATTGATTGTCCTCATACCACCAAGTTTTTGTGATGGCTATTGTATCAATATCCTCATTTAATATGTGGCACTCTAGTTCACCTATGTTATGTTTAGATTTCTAGCACTGCCATATAAGAACTTTAAACACTTTTTTAGTGTAGGAAATGTTCACACTACCACCCTACTAAAATCCTTCCATGAGGACCAACTCAAGAAGCCTAACTTTCAGATGGATGATTTCAGGCTTACTGGTCTTGAACCCAGGTCTAGGGAAGCCTTGGAAGTTGTCGCAGGGAAATTCTCCATGCAGGAGCTCATAGACAACAGCTGGGACCCGGATTTATGAAGCCTAATTGGGACATAATCTCTGTCCTTGCACTGTACACCAACAATTCAGATGGGGCCACAGTTCCTATATAAGCCACAGGAGGAAACACAAAGTTGTCTGTAAAACTGGGTTCTATTGTGTGCGGCCAGCACTTCTTGTCAGTCTTGGAGGAAAATGACACCCTCTCACTGTCTCATTCCTAGAAAGACAATCTGGAACAGGATAAATTAGCTGTCTCTGGTGCCCAGGCCCTTTGAGCTGGAGTGGGCAATTAATCAGCATCTTAGGCTTGCACTCTCAGGCAGAATGGAGATCCAAATAATTTAAGGCAGGACAGCACAACAATCCATTTAGAAGCCCAAGATTTCAATCATAGTATGGCACTAAACAGTCTAGAGGGTCTTCGGCCCTCAGGTGGACAGAGCAGTAACAATTATGGGCTCCATCCCTCAGGTAGAGCATATAATGGAATAGTCTGGGTGCCCAGGCCCCGAGGCATGGTGGGGGGCCACATAGTCTAAAGTTCCAGCCCTCAGTTAGGGGAAAAAGGAAATAGTCTAGGGATCCATACCCTCAGGCAGGTCAGGACACCAAGCAGTTTAAGGCCCCAGCCCTCAAGAGGGCAGACTAATAAAGAGTCTAGTCTCCTACCTCTAGAAGATGGTAGACTAATGCAGGCCTGCTGGAATAAGGAGGTGAAGCTACCATCCCAGGAATGGGATGGCAAGGGGAAGGCGGATCTGGACTCACTCTATTCTACCAGGTCTCTGCCCAGAGTCCTAACAGGCATGGAGGTCAGGAGGGAATTCAGCCACAAAATATTGATCTGGATTGAGACAGGAGTGCAGTCAAATCACAACTAGTTATCCCTGGACTACTTCGTAATCCCTCTTGGCGTACCTGGATCCTGGGGTCATCCAGTGTATCTCTCTAGGATACACTGCCCATGGTAATCCTAGCAGATTCTTGGGATCTGGCATATCTGGTAGCTCTGGGAAGTCTGGAAAATCCTCAGTACAGCAAAAATCTTCTTTGGGCTATGGCTTGTGGGGAACATCTGTCTCACTTGGCATCTGCAGCTCTCAGTTGCGAAGTCCACCATTTGTATTTCCTGTCCTGCCCCTCATGCTGTGTGGGAGGCATGGCCTTCATGGCTTCACACACCACAGCTCCTCCCTTTCATTCTCAGAGGGAAGCCACAAACCCTCACTACAGAACCTAAATCACTTTTGAACATGTGATTTATCTCTTAAGTGGCTTGGATGTGTGTTGAAAGTTTCACCCTTCATACTTAGTACTTGTGCAGGAATACAATGTCAGGTGTTTACGTAGATAAAACAGTTTATAACATGCATCTGGCATGATAGCTACATTTGCTTAGCATTTCAAAAGTGCTGCAATTGTTAGGAAAAACACTGTCACTGGATTCTACTTCTTTAGAGGTAAATTTTATTTTTATTTTTGAAGACAATATCGACTGTCTGTCTGACATCTAGCTGGCTTTACAAACATCCTTGTCCTAATCAGAATGACACCGTAAAAAATGAAATAGAAATTTCTGCCTTTTAGAAGTACTTAAAATTTTCAGGATTGTGTTTTTATGGGAGAAAAGTGTTACAAAAGATTTAAAAAAAAGTCTGCAACAGATTTTTTCAGGAGCTTTGTGCCTTTTTAAATGGCTGTGTCTGTGAAGCCATGTGCTGTACAAACAAAAACCAATGATATTCTGTATTAATTTACAATCCATAGGAGTTGAAGTTGCTATCAGCTGTAGAGTCCATATTGAAAGACTTACCTAGCCAATATTCAATGTGGGCTTTGTGACATGAAATGAAGGATTATGAATAAGGCTGAGTATTGCAGGTCCCCAGTCTAGCATCTCCTGAGAACAAAAGACTCATTACCTGTTGGGTACTGAACAGCTATTAGATGGTAATGGCTTTAAGTTGAACTGAATATCAGCCTTGGCTGCATTTAAACTGGCACCCTACTGGAGAACAGCTCCATAACCCATTATCAATGCTCAGTCATTAACTCCCACTCATTCCTTCTTATTTCTTCTACATCCATTTCAGGTGAGAATTAACACAGCAGTTCACATGAGCCAGCTTGAGTATTAGCCAAGATAACTATGTGTTAAAGACTAAGGAGGCGCTGGTATCCAGATAACTAGTTGCGATACAACAGAGGAGTTATGGAACACCTATAGTTTTAGGGCTCTAATAGCCTGTACTCTCATGGAAATAGAGCTGGGCTTTCATCACCCTTCACTGTGGGCACTGCAGAGTTGCACTGACCCAGAGTTCCAATGGGTCTTGTATTTGAAGTAGACCCACTTTGCCGAACCCACTTGTTGGCAGCACACGTCATCAATAATGCTGAAATGCTGGATTTTCTTCCTGTGTTTGGATAGCAGTTGGACAAAATGCAGAAAGTATTGGTACTCAATACAAATACGATGGGGTGAAATTCTCAAAATACCTACATGATTTAGAAGCACAAATCCCACTAAGAGTCAGTGGGACTTGTGCTATCTTTGAAAATTCCATCCTTTTTTCCTGATCACCAAGACCCAGAATTTGCTGTAGGTAGAGTCCTAAACAAGCAGGATTAGAGACCAGTGCCTGCTTTCTACTTGCTTGAATTTGGTGCTATATGAATGACTGGCCTTCTCCTCCGTCTACCTGGCATTGTCTCAGCTACTCAAGCCTCCAATTTAATGGGATGGAGCTGAGGCTTGATCCATTCTACATTTCTCCCTGGTTTAAGGAAGCAGTAAATAGGAAAGTGGCCACACAAATTCCTAGACTCAAGGTCCAGGTAAGCACATGTTGAGGACATAAGGAGAACTCAAGCCAGACTCTAGCTTTTTTATTGCCCTCAGGTTAATGTGTTTCTGGTGAGTATGGAACATTATTTATGAAGAAATATTCAATACTGGTACACTCCACCTTGTCTATCAGTGTCTTACCACAGTTGTTTCAGGTAATAGGGTACAGCTCTGTTTAAAAAGAAAAAGACCCGTGTTTTTACTCTCATACTTTTGTATACATGAAAGTATGTGATGTATAACCATTCATAACACTTCAGCACTAATTTTTTTCTTAGTAATGGATTTCATCTTGAAACTTATACACATAAAATTAAAATACCAAATTAAAACTTAAAATACCAAACACCTTCTACAACAGTTCTTTGAATTAGCAGGTTTTACACAGCATCTCAGAGAGGTTTCCCAAGCATTTTCCTCCCCCTATACTTTCCAAGGTACCAGTCTCAGATGATGTTCATTTCTCTGACCCACAATATACTTTCTGACTCTCTAGGCTCTAACCCAAATTCTTAAATATATTTTGAAAGGCACAAGAGAAATTATCTTTAAAAAATCTATAGCTCTTGTTGAAGAAAACTAACCATGGTAGGTTGAAGGGGTGTTTGCTGTTGCTGTTGTTGTTTGAGGAGTTGAGATTGTGAAAAAAGGATTTACAAATGTGACAACATCACAAAAGATGAAGTGGAATGTTGTGATTTAGGCGATGAGCTTTCATGGGACAGACCTTCTTCTTCAGGCCAGTATTCTTCTGCTGTGGTAAAAAGAGCTTTATTAATAAGATCTGGAAATTATAAATGTAAGGCTTATCCTGTCTTACTCGTAATCTATTAGAAGGCAGCATATTTTTCTTGCCAGACACAGATAGAGAAGGCTATCTTTGATAGAAATGACAATCTGAGTACCCAAAAGCATGAATACTGAAACTGTGGATTAGTTTAGACTATGTGGCTAGATACCTTCAATGAAGAGGATGGTTAGAAGAGGTGGTGAATTCTTCAAAATGATGGCCTTTCCACTCCCTTATCACCATTAGTCTGCCACTTAGCCACGTGCTGATTTCAATCAAGCCCTTCAATGTGTGATACTTTTCGTATCTGTTGTAAAAGCAACAAAGCAATGGGTATCATCTAATAGTGCTGGCATTTTAGTCCATGCAGTTTGTCTCCCACCCATGGTTTGCCTGAAGATGCTGAACAGGGGGAGAACAAAGAACTCAATTTATTTCCCTAACATGGATGGATGGTTAAGTTGACCTTGGATGGTGCCTCCAGAAATCAAAGTAACCTAGACCTTATGTTTAGAATGTTAAGCATTCCCCTCCTTATTTGTGGCCAGCAATTTGCAATATGACTTTGTGGTAGTTCCTTACACTTTCTGAAATTCACTTTCTCCATCTATAAAATAGGAATAGCAATTAATTGTTTCATGTGGATCTCATACAAGCAAATTTGTTAATGCAGAATGTTAATGTAAAGTGCTTGAGATTTTTGTATGATTTTTAATTCTAGAATAGATCGAAACAATCTCTCAGAATATGAATGGAAGATTCAGTGAAATTGAATCTTGATCCAGAGATTAAATATCTTCTCCTGAGCCTACATCTAATGATTATAAACAATACAAACCACTAAATTTGGAGGGATTTCAGTTTCTTTTTGGTAGCTGGACATGCATCCCATAAACATTTGTACCTCTAGACATTTCAACAAAGAAAACATGAAAAGGTTTCTATAAACAAAGACTACTTGATTGCGAAAAAAAAATTTGACTGACATCCAGCTAAAAAAAAGACATTCTCTTTCACTGGTATGACATCTTTTTTAATATTATACAACTTCAGTGATTTTGAAAGAAAAGGTCATCCTAGAAATTTAATATCTGACTAGGAAAGATCTCTTCATCAGTTTTTCCTCCTTTGGTCATTTAATTGCCTGTATTCTCATTAATATTTCTTAAAAGAATAAAATAGATCAGTGAAGCTCAATTTCATTCTTTTGGCCAAGATCTGAGCAATTAAAAAGATCTGTGCTATTTTTAATATCTCCTGATTCCAACATTTGCCCGGTTAGAATGTCTGTATTCTGTTATATGAGATAATGAGAAAGCTCTGTGTGTAGTAGTGTACATCTTCTTGAATTAGAGAAGTAATTTATTCCTGCCTACATACATGCTTTTATTGTTGTCTTGTTATTGCACACACTGGAAGGCTCACAGAATGAAGTTTGATCTAGTATGCCGTGGTTAAGGAAATTAAGCATATGTATACCTGTATTAACTCTAATCTGTTTAAACATCTCTCTGGCTGCAACATGCTATGCTATAGATAAGCCAAATCAAAGCAGGATCTGTTCATAGTCATTTTCATCCCCAGCCGTCAGGTAAAATGGCCATTTGTTCCATATGGTGTTCATCCTAAAATGAAACGGTATTTTATATTAAAATTCGGTGTGCATATTGCTTTCATAACAACTCTCATATAGGGAAAGAAAACACAAATTTCATCAGCAGCATTTTATGACCTTTTGAGATACAGTGTGATAACATAGCCTTTAGTGACGATATCAGGCCAGAATTTCCAGTCTGATATAATTCAGACGCAGGAATTATATTTTCCGTATATATTTATTTAATTACAGATATGCTGGATACATAAAACCACCGAGGCCAGAGCTAAAATCAAGGTGTTTTCTTTTTACAACTGGCTCCTTAATCTCCTCCTTTAAGAAATGTTTAGTGACCATAATACCTGTAATGTGAAAACATGGAATTAATGCTCATCCTAAACATTTCTCAAGCTAAGCATTTCTGAAACTGAGTCTGCTCTATCAATATAGTCTTTATCTCTCAGGACTAGATATTTCCTTTGAAGATGACTTCTGCAAATTTATAGGCTGGCAGGTAGCTTTACTTATGGGAGCAGCAAATGGGTTAGTAGTTGAAGCCTATGGAACCAGTAAATTTACTCATATTCATAAGGGTTTGCAGAATCAAGGCCATTGTGCTATTATGTATTATGAATGCTTCTTTTAATAACTTTTATCCATTGTGTGTATTGCCATACATCGTACATTTGTGTATGCATCTAATCATCGTACAGTCCACACCTTCCCTTTCAAAAGAGTGTTCTTCTGTACATTGTGCTCTATATGAGAAACTATACTTGTCTGGCATAGTGCATTTACCTTGTACATTGCAAATGCATACTCTTAAACTTCAATATCTTGTCTGCTTCAAACTGATGTGGCTGACATATGGTTCCTACATGACTGGTTTGTAAGCAATATAATATATTTCTAATTTCTTTTTTAACATGATCTTATAGTTCCAGTACTTTGGTGTGAAACCTCTGAGTAAAAAGGGCATTTTGGGTACAGCTGTGCAAACTTCAGTCGGTTTGGCTCATTGGGGATTATGCCAATTTTTGTCATGGTTTCAACTTGGCAGGATTCACTCTGTAAATTCCAAATGAATACTGCATATCCCTTTAATTCAGGATCTTAAGATTTATGGACAAGGAGAGAAAGTATTTCAAAATGAATTTTTCTTCACAAAAAATTGAACATTTTGTTCCTTTCTGCTCATAACAAGAGTCCTATTTCAATTTAGGCATTAATGTGCAACTTTAAAAATAACCTGTTTGTAAATATAGTTTCTGTATGTTTAGGGGACAGGGAAGGGTGATAACATTAATAATGGTCGGTTTCCCTTCAGTTTTGCATGTTGGCAAAATAATTGTCAGTTTCTAAGCATCCTCCATGGGCATAACAAGGTGGAGCTGAAGTAGTTAGTCAATAAGAAACATTCAAGGGCATTGTAAGTTGACTACAAGGTTTTTCACACTTTGTAGTTTTAACTGTTCTGTTTATACCAACTAAGGAATTGTTTGCTGGGGAAAAGAGCAGACAATTGAAATTATATAACACACTTTTCTCAAAATTGTTACCTTAGCTGTTCCTATGACTATGTATTTAATTTGTAACAAGATTAGCTTCTATTTTACTATACTGCATTTGAATTAAAGTAATTTTATTACTTATTTTTATATAAGCAGTCAAGTATCACTTTAAAGACTAACAAAATAATTTATTAGGTGGCTATCATGGGACAGACCCACTTCTTCAGACCATAGCCATACCAGAACAGACTCAATATTTAAGGCACAGAGAACCAAAAGTAGTGATCAAGGTGGACAACTCAGAAAAAAAAATGATCAAGGTGAGCAAATCAGAGAGTAGAGGGGCAGAAGGGGGGAGGGATCCAAGAATTAGATTAAGCCAAGTATGCAAATGAGCCCCTATAATGACCCAGAAAATTCCCATCCTGGTTCAAACCATGTGTTAATGTGTCAAATTTGAATATAAAAGAGAGTTCAGCAGCCTCTCTTTCAAAAGTGTTCTGAAAATTCCTCTTCAGTATGATGCAAACTTTTAAGTCATTAACAGAATGGCCCACTCCATTAAAATGCTGACTGGCAGGTTTGCGGATCAGGAGTGTTTTTATGTCTGTTTTGTGCCCATTAACTCTTTGTCTGAGAGAGTTTGAAGTCTGTCCAATACACAAAGCATCTGGGCATTGTTGGCACATGATGGCATATATGATATTAATTGAGGAACATGAGAATGTGCCTGTGATTCTGTGAATAACCTGGTTAGGTCCAGTGATGGTATCTCCAGAATAGCTATGTGGACAAAGCTGGCAGTGGGCTTTGTTGCAAGGAAAAGTTCCAGGACTGGAGTTCCTGCAGTATAGACTGTGATTGTGAGAGAGAATCCTCATAAGGTTGGGAGGTTGTCTGTAGGAGAGAACAGGCCTGTCATCTTGGGCCTTCTGGAGAGTGGCATCCTGATTAAGAATAGGTTGTAGGTCTTTAATAATACATGACCGTGGTTTCAGTTGGGTGCTGTAGGTAATGACCAGTGGTGTTCTGTTCATGGCTTTTTTGTGCCTATCTTGGAGCAGCTGGTCTCTGCGTATTCGTCTGGCCCTGTCAATTTGTTTTTTTCATTTCTCCTGGTGTGTAATTCAGGTTTATGAATATTTAGTAAAGATCTTGTAGTTTTTGGTCTCTGTCAGTAAGATCAGAGCAAATGCAATTGTACCTAAGGGCTTGACTGTAAACAATGGATCTAGTTATGTGTGCAGAATGGAAGCTAGAAGCATGTAGGTAAGTATAGTGATCAGTGGGTTTCCAGTACAGTGTGGTACCGATCAGGCCATTCTTGATTTGTACTGTAGTGTCTAGGAAATATACCTCTCGCATGGAGTAATTGAGGCATAAGTTGATGGTGGGGTGCAGATTGTTAAAGTCTCTGTGGAATTATTCTGGAGTCTCTATACCATGGGTCTAAATCATAAAGTTGACATCAATGTATCTTAAGTAGAGGAGGGGTAATAAGGGACGAAAGCTGAGGAATCGTGTTCCAGGTCAGCCATAAATATATTAACATATTGTGGGGCCATGCGGGTGCCCATAGCAGTTCCACTAATCTAGAGGTATAAATTGTCCCCAAATCAGAAATAATTGTGGGTGAGAAGTTACAGAGGTCAGACACTAGATTGGCTGTGGTGACATCAGGGATGGTATTCCTGATTGCTTGTAATTCGTCTTCGTGTGGAATATTAGTGTACAAAGCCTCTACGTCCATCGTGGCAAAGACGGTGTTGTCAGGAACATAGTACTAATTAATAAATATGTCTGTCTACTGATTATGTCTCAAATAGTTAGGTAACAAAAGATGCCAAAAACCACAAGAAGTCCTGTGGCACCTTATAGACTAACAGATATTTTGGAACATAAGCTTTTGTGGGCAAAGACCCGCTTTGTCAGATGCCACAAACTTACAGAACTACCAACCTTGGTTTTTGTACACTGCTAGAAGAGAAGGTCCTGATGTTGATATCAGTAAGAAAAAACTGCCCACCAAACTGGCCAAATGTGATATGTTAAAGAGGCAGCTGAAATAAAGTCATGAAAAGACTGAGATTCAGAACAGAGTTTGACTCAAGGCACAGTTGGACTCCTAAATGCTAACTCTCTGTAATTAAAACAGAATTGCAATGCAAAAGTTCAGTCTAAACCTTCTTTCCCTGGGATTTTTCAGGATCCAAGTGCATCCAGTTTGTGGTCTGGTAGAAGATGGGTTTTGTTTATCTCATTGTATTTTAGAAAGAAATCCCCTGGAAACTACACAAATGGCTGGGCATTATGGTATCCAGGATTTTACTATTGGACCCTTTATAATGGAGCAAACCAAAATCACAAATGTGAACATTCTTCTCTTATGTGTGTCTGACATGTGGATCCAGACCTAGAATTTCTGATGAGCTCAGTTTTTCTAAGACATTTAAAATGCTATATTCTGTAGTCTGGTTTGCTGTGATTAATTCCTGAAGCTGAAGCTGCAGCAATTCTACAGTGTAGTGATTCCCAGATCCTTCTTGTAATAACAGCAGAGCAAATGATGCCCTTTCCACATATGTAGAACAGGCTGTAGGTAAACTTCAATATCTCCTTATGATTATAGAGAGCACTTGGCAAGCTGGAATCCTGGTATACTCAAGACCTTCCTTTGCCCTTTCACCTATGCACTCAACTGATATTAGCTGTGTTTTCTGTGTTTGCTATTGCAATATTCAACCTATTAATAGATCAGACTGTGTGAGACCTTCTCTGTGATGGGGCCTTATACATAGAAAATGTGGCTGTACTCATAACTTATCTCTAGATGTATGGGGTGCTGGAATTTCTATGGTGGTAATCTTTGTTGGTTGTTTATTTATAGAATTTGGAAAAAACCTCAGTTGAGCTGGTCAGGAATTTTCCATTGCAGTTATTTTTCTTCAGCAAATGCAGTTTCTGCAAAATCAAAATTTTCCGTGGGAAATTTTCTATGTCTATATTCATAACTGCATAGTTATAAATAAATGGGGAATCATGCCCTGGGTCTTTAATGAAGAAAGTACTGTAAAAAAATCACCAAAGCCTGGCACTGCTTGTATTCTCTGTCCATAAGGCAGAGGTTTTTCAATGTAGAGACATTCGCAGCTGCTGCAAGCTGTGTCTACACGTGCACGCTACTTCGAAGTAGCGGCACTAACTTCGAAATAGCGCCCGTCGCGGCTACACGCGTCGGGCGCTATTTCGAAGTTAACTTCGACGTTAGGCAGCGAGACGTCGAAGTCGCTAACCTCATGAGGGGATCGGAATAGCGCCCTACTTCGACGTTCAACATCGAAGTAGGGACCGTGTAGACGATCTGCGTCCTGCAACATCGAAATTGCTGGGTCCTCCATGGCGGCCATCAGCTGGGGGGTTGAGAGATGCTCTCTCTCCAGCCCCTGCGGGGCTCTATGGTCACTGTGGGCAGCAGCCCTTAGCCCAGGGCTTCTGGCTGCTGCCGCGGCAGCTGGGGATCCATGCTGCATGCACAGGGTCTGCAACCAGTTGTCGGCTCTGTGGATCTTGTGTTGTTTAGTGCAACTGTGTCTGGGAGGGGCCCTTTAAGGGAGCGGCTTGCTGTTGAGTCCACCCTGTGACCCTGTCTGCAGCTGTGCCTGGCACCCTTATTTCGATGTGTGCTACTTTGGCGTGTAGGGCTGCGTCTACACGTGCACGCTACTTCGAAGTAGCGGCAGTAACTTCGAAATAGCGCCCGTCACGTCTACACGTGTTGGGCGCTATTTCGAAGTTGAAATCGACGTTAGGCGGCGAGACGTCGAAGTCGCTAACCCCATGAGCGGATGGGAATAGCGCCCTACTTCGACGTTCAACATCGAAGTAGGGACGTGTAGACGATCCGCGTCCCGCAACATCGAAATAGCGGGGTCCTCCATGGCGGCCATCAGCTGGGGGGTTGAGAGATACTCTCTCTCCAGCCCTTGCGGGGCTCTGTGGTCACCGTGGGCAGCAGCCCTTAGCCCAGGGCTTCTGGCTGCTGCTGCTGCAGCTGGGGGTCCGTGCTGCATATACAGGGTCTGCAACTAGTTGTTGGCTCTGTGTATCTTGCACTGTTTAATGAAAGTGTGTCTGGGAGGGGCCCTTTAAGGGAGCGACTTGTTGTTGAGTCCGCCCCGTGACCCTGTCTGCAGCTGTGCCTGGCTCCCTTATTTCGATGTGTGCTACTTTGGCGTGTAGACGTTCCCTCGCTGTGCCTATTTCGATGTTGGGCTGAGCAACGTCGAAGTTGAACATCGACGTTGCCAGCCCTGGAGGACGTGTAGACGTTATTCATCGAAATAGCCTATTTCGATGTCGCAACATCGAAATAAGCTATTTCGAAGTTGGGTGCACGTGTAGACGTAGCCTAGATGTACCCTCACAGCGCCTATTTCGATGTGGTGCCGCGCAACGTCGAAGTTGAACGTCGACGTTGCCAGCCCTGGAGGACGTGTAGACGTTATTCATCGAAATAGCTTATTTCGATGTTGCTACATCGAAATAAGCTATTTCGATGTTGGCTTCACGTGTAGACGTAGCCGCAGTGATCAGTAATTCTGAAGTCACATGACAACATGCAATATTAGACCCAACAAATACTTAAAGGTTTTCATGTTAAGATCTTATTTCAGATATAACTATGGTTTTGATTTTTAACAAAAAGGAATGAGATGTTTCAGCACAGACAGGGTTTTTGATGGTTTTTTTTTAATTTTCTGATTTATGGCATCAACAATGGTGCTCGACAAATATAATGTTCCAGTACAATGATACTATGTCACCTCTTATGAGCTTACAATAGGTTAAATTTTTACCTAACTAGAGTTATATTTCTAAAGTAACTTGTTATTCTTTTCATGTATTGTTTCATTCAGTGTTCACTGTAATTAATTATTTGCTTAGACTACAATGACAATTAACAAAAATACCCACATATTAGGGTATGGACACCCCTAATATGTACCATCTTGAGCATAGTCCTACAGGCTCTTCAATTTTTGGTTCCGATACTTACCCTATTGCTGACTGCATTCTGCTGTGAGATAATTGTTCAGCAGATGGAGAGGTTTATAAAACAGCCGCCATGTTTATTGTCAGCCACAGGTTCCATTCTCATACAGAAGCCAGCAGCAGTGTTGTTTTTGTTGTTGTTGTTTTCCGCTTTGGACTGAGTGCAGAGATGGGAAGGTTTGTGAGGACATGACGAAAAGGAAGAGGCTGGGAAATACAGCCTGGATGGAGTTACTATAAAATGGGTGCATAACTTGTTGGAAAACCATTCCCCAGAGGGCGGATATCAGAGATTCACAGACAAAATGGAAGGGCACAAAGTGGGTCCCTCAGGAATTGATATTGGATCTGATAGTCTTCAATGTGATCATAAATGATTTAGATAATAGCTTATGGAATCCATTTACAAAGTTTGTGAATGATACAAAGCCAGGAAGGGTTGTAAGTGCTTTAGAGGATAGGACTAAAATTAAAATGTTCTGGACAAACAGGAGAAATGGTCTGAGGTAAATAGGATGAAATTCAATAAGGAGGAATACAAAGTACAGTAGGGCTTCAATTTATGTGAGGGTCGCATTGCCACTCCCCCTTGCATAATTCAAATTTTGAATAAATTGTGGGGCTTTTTTTTCCCCCAGCAGAATACATGTTCTGCAGATGGGGAACCCAGAAATTCCCATTGAAAGGTAAGTCCTGCATGGGGGGGCAGTCAGGGAGGGTTAAGCCTGGGTGGTGGGTTGGGGCCACAGAAGGGGCACTGGTGGGTTAAGCCCAGGGTGGGTTAGGGCTGCAAGGAGGTGGTGGTGGGGGTGAAGTTGATTCAGAGCCACATGCAGAGGGGTGGCAGTTGAACTGGAGTGGGGTAGTGGGGGCTGAGCTACAGCCATGCACAGGGGTGGTGAGCCAGGGCTGCAAGTGGGGTGGTGAGCTGGTGGGGGGTTTGAAGCGGGGCAGGAGGGTTGAGCTAAAGCCACGCATGGAGGGGTGGTAAGCCAGAGCCAGAGCTGGGCATTGGGGTGGTGAATGAGATGGAGTTGTGTGCGGGTGGTGAGTGGGTCTTGTGGGGGTTTGAACTGGAGCCACGCAGGGCTGGAGGGGTTAAGCCAGGGCAAGGGAGAGTGGGATTTTGAGTTACGCATAATTCGCGTTAATGCAATTTAACCACAACTCAAAATCACGCATTTTGAGGGTTTACTTTATTGTTTTAGCAAGGCACAGTCAATTGCACACATACAAAAGAGGAAATAATTGCCTAGAAAGAAGTAATGCAAACAGGAATCTTAGGCTATGGTTACATTACAGCACTCTTTCAAAAGAAGTCATTGTTGGGAGAGTTTTCCCAACAAAACTTCTGTTGGCAGAGTGCAGCCACACACTAAAGCAAACCAGGAAATTACTCTGCTTTGTTGAAAGAGCAGCCAGACTGCCTAGCTACTTTCATGACAAAACAGGCACTGGAAAGCACAACAGACAGGGCTGGATGCTCTGTCTGGTGAGAGAAGCCCCCTGAGGGGCATTGACACAGCTTTTTTGTCAACAGCATCTGTCCACAGAAGTGCTGTGCCTCAAAGATTTGAGGTTTTGCTGGCAAAACTTGCTAGTGTAACCATAGCCTTAGTGGTTTAATGGATCGCAAAATAAATATGAGTGAACAGCGTAATGCTGTTGGAAAAAAAAGCAAACATCATTCTGGGGTATAGTGGCAAGAGCAGTGCAAGCAAGACATGACAATTCTTTTCCTCCGCTCCCCCGATAAGGCCTTAACTAGGGTATTGTATCCAGTTCAGAGTGCCACATGGATGATACAAACTGCAGAAAATCTAGAAAAGAGTATCAAAGATTAATAGAAAATGACCAGTGAGTAGTTGTTTAAAAAAATGGATTTTTTTGGTATGGAGAAAGAAGACTGAGAGGAAGAGGAGTTAAATTTGACTGTGGAGAAAAATAAGTTATTAAATTAATTCAGATGCCAACTGACTGGGTTAAAAGTATGGTCACTGTAAAAAAAACACAGAAGTTAAATATTTGCATAAAGCCATAAGATTTGAACAAAACTTCACTAACAGTTACTATCTCACAAGGTCAGTTGATGAAATCGTCTCTTGATTTTACTTGCCTGTGTATTTTCAATTTTGGATGCAAGTCATGGATGCTGGTAGTTCTACTTGATACTGAGAGTGCAAAACCCTTATCTAAAACTTTTTCTTTTTTGGCAGGAAAACATATAAGAAACTTCGATTTGGTAGCCAAATGTAATAATCTTTTGTCAGCCATTAAGAGACACACAGTTTAGCTTTATTACAAAACTCTGACATATGTTACCCAATGATCTAACCTGTGATTGGTTCCTTGAAAAGAAATTTCATCCTTAGCAAGTAGTTTGTTTTGTTGTAGATGTGTTGGTCCTGGGGTATTAGAAAAACAAGGTGAGTGAGGTAGTATCTTCTTAACTTCTAAGAATAGGACTAGAGGCAATGCGTTTATATTGCTGCAAGGGAAATTTAGATTGGGCATTAAGAAAAAATCCTTTCAGGATAGTTAAGCACTGGCATAAATTGCCTCAGAAGCTTGGAATCTACATCACTGGAGGTTTTTAGAACAAATTAGACAAATATCTATCAGGATTGGTCTAGTTATTATATAGTGCTGCCTTGAGTGAGGGCACTGGATTAAATTACCTACTGAAATCCCATCCACTCCTACATTTACAGGATTCTGTGGTCTCAGTTACAGTTAATAATAATCATTCCCTTGTCACTATCCATTGACTCCACTGGTTATGGTTGCAGTTCCTCAACAAAGCAAAAGTACTCATATGCAAATACCAGATCAAAGTACAGTACTGACCACAGACTGATACTGGCAAATAGTAAATTACAGCAATGGCAGTGTCAAGAAAAGAGGTTCATGTACATGACCTGACTCCTGACAGATGAAAAGACTATTCTAACATTTTATTGCATGTCTGTTACTAGCCACTCTCTGGATTCCACTGGGCATTCTAATCACATGGTTGTTTTTTTATCCTCAAAACAATTATCTCTACATTAGCCAGTCTGGCCTCAAGGCAGACCAATTTCTGAAGGCTAGGTGGTACTTTTCACTGTGATTTCTTGAACAGGGCTTTCAAAGGTTTGTGGCCTTTCTTCTCTGCTAACAGCCAAACTCAATTATCAGCAATACTTTTCAAATTTGAATACAATTTAGTTGTGCTTTAATCTGTGCTAAAGAAGCTCTTGCCACTGGATGACCAACCTGCACAAGGATGGCTTCAAACATATGTGAGTTTACATCAGCTAAGTTCTTCGGCTAGGCTCCTCATTAATCTCAAAAAATTTTAGTATTGTTACTTCTGTTCTCATGGGTGTGGTTTTTTAAATATCGGAATGCTTTCTTCTTTCCCATTATCTCAGTGCTACTCCATCTTGTCGTGTACTTTTGCACAATAACCGGAGCAGTCAACTGAAAATGGGGTGCATTTACTTAGATGTATGACAAAATGAGAAGTACTGTGGCAACAGATTTATTGGAGCATAAGCTTTTATGGGCAAAGACCCACTTTGTCAGATGCGTAGAGACCTACAGAGGCCAACATGCATCTGACAAAGTGAGTCTTTGCCCATGAAAGCGTATGCTCCAATAAATCTGTTCGTCTATAAGGTGCCACAGGACATCTCTTTGTTTTTGCGGATATAGACTAAAATGCACACCGCCCCCATT
Source organism: Carettochelys insculpta (assembly GCF_033958435.1). Lineage (NCBI taxonomy): Eukaryota > Metazoa > Chordata > Testudines > Carettochelyidae > Carettochelys > Carettochelys insculpta. Next base: position 229,192,383 of record NC_134138.1, read on the forward strand.
AGATGTTTGACCTGCTGAAGAATCTTGATAAGAATTTCTTGCTGTGGGGGTCTTTCTTTCTGTACAATCAGCTCTCCCTTTCTTGCCTCTAGCTCGATGTTTGTTATGGCCTCTTTGTTTAGCTGACTAATTTCAGGCAGCCTACCCTGTGATAGCCCAACCTATTTAATTCAAGGGTTTCATTTTTGTTCCATTGCTGAACACTGCAGTCTTTTCTTGTGGTATTCATAATTTTTTGCCCCAATCTAGTAAATCATCAAATACTTCCATTCCATCCAGATAGTCAAAGATCCAGTACATGTTGTTTTGCTACATGTTGAACTAATGTTCTGCTGTCACTGGGAAGTAAAGTTTGAGTTGAATTCGACTGTGTAGAAAAATGTTATTAAATTACTTCAGATACCAACTGATTGAGTTAAAAGTATGGTCACTGTAAAAATCACACAAGTTAAATATTTGCATAAAGCCATAAGATTTGAATAAAACTTCACAAACAATTACTATCCCATAAGGTCAATTGATGATGTCTTCTCTTAATTTCAAAATGCCTGTGTATTTTCTTGCATGGTGAATAGTCACAGAGAAGTACCCGTGTTATTCTGTATTTTCATAAAACAAAAAAGCCGTCATGTAGCGCTTTAAAAATGAACAAAATAATTTTTAGATGATGAGCTTTTGTGGGACAGACCCACATTTTCCAATCTGGAAATTTGTGCTACATGACAGCTTTCTTGTTTTGTGTATTTTCAGTTTTGGATGCATGTCATGGATGCTGGCAATTATACTTGATACTGAAAATGCAAAACCTTTCCTCTCCAACACTTTTTTCTTTCCTCTTTGGAAGATAAATGTTTAAGAAACTTTGATTTTGTAACCAACATTAATAATCATTTTTCAGCCATGCATATTCACACAGTTTAGCTTTGTTACAAAACTTTGACATATGTTACCCAATGATCCCACTTAAAATTGGTTTATTATGAAGAAAAGTCTCCCTTCCCAAGTTGTTTGTGGTGTTGTAGCTGTGTTGGTCAGTAGGATGGTTGCTAGGTGAGTGAGGCAATATCTTTTGTAGCTCCAACTTCTGTTTGTGAAAGAGACAAATTTTGAGCTTACACACAGCTCTTTTTCAAGTTTGGGAAAGGTACTCAGAATAGCCTAGCAAAATGCAAAGTGCAACAGAGTCATGAGCAAGCAGAGTTAACACATGATGCAAGACCATTCAAAGACAAAGAGGGATTAATGGGTTATTAGACTAACTCAAAAAAGTTTTATGGCTCATTACAGTATGTAAACCACTAATACTTCTTAGTCCCAGACCTGAAGACAGACACTTGGTAACCCCAAAACCTTGTCTCTTTTCCCAGCAGAACTTGGTTCTGTAAAATATAATATTTCACCCATCCACCTTTTCCAAGTGCATAAATCAAAGCATTCTTGAATTTTTGAATAACTTTGCATAGAAGTTTACAGCTTCCTTGCACCATCACTGAAACGTATTGCAAATCTTGAAAAACCTCTTGGCAGCCAAATGAAGTATGAAGGTTTCATTCTTTCTAGTTTCTCTTCAATGATACATTCTGCTAGAAAATTTATAAGGGTAGATACCACCTCCTCAATTTCTCTGCCAGGTTTCCTCCCATGTACTGTGTTTTCTTTTTTGGCTCAGTGAAAATATTGGTAGGAGCCCAAAAAAGGGGTTTTGCTTATATTATGTGACCAGGATCAATATCCACTGCCTTTACTTTCTACTACAGCAGCCAACAGTGGAAGAAGGATTTCCAAGACTAACCAATAGTTAATTTAGGGATCAAAATGTGATGTCAAGAGGAGAACCAAGCAACAAAGAAATGTAAACTAAATATTAACATGGTGAATTCTTCAAGAACTGGAAATTGTGATTCTGCCTGGCATATTTGTTCTTCATAATTTGCTACTCCTGGGCTACGTTTACACGTGAAGCCAACATCGAAATAGGCTATTTCGATGAATAACATCTACACGTCCTCCAGGGCTGGCAACGTTGATGTTCAACTTCGACGTTGCGCGGCACCACATCGAAATAGGTGCTGCGAGGGTACGTCTACACGCCAAAGTAGCACACATCGAAATAAGGGTGACAGGCACAGCTGCAGACAGGGTCACAGGGAGGACTCAACAGCAAGCCGCTCCCTTAAAGGGCCCCTCCCAGACACAGTTGCACTAAACAACACAAGATACACAGAGCTGACAACTGCTTGCAGACCCTGTGCCTGCAGCATGGATCCCCAGCTGCCGCAGAAGCAGCCAGAAGCCGTGGGCTAAGGGCTGCTGCCCACGGTGACCATAGAGCCCCACAGGGGCTGGAGAGAGAGCATCTCTCAACCCCCCAGCTGATGGCCGCCATGGAGGACCCAGCAATTTCGACGTTGCGGGACGCAGATCGTCTACACAGTCCCTACTTCGACGTTGAACGTCGAAGTAGGGCGCTATTCCAATCCCCTCATGAGGTTAGCGACTTCGACGTCTTGCCACCTAACGTCGAAGTTAACTTCGAAATAGCGCCCGACGCGTGTAGCCACGACGGGCGCTATTTCGAAGTTAGTGCCGCTACTTCGAAGTAGCGTGCACATGTAGACACAGCTCTGATGTGCAATTCGTCATCTAAGTCATATGGTATAATTTCTGCTCCCTGCGTATATGATTTCGGCTCCCAGAGCCTATGTCTAGATTAGATTGACTGTCAACAGAACATTTTTGTCGGAAAATATCTTCCAACTAAATTTCTGTCAACAGATCGCGGCCAGACTGCCAAATGGATCATAAGAACCATCCACACTTTTGACAGAGAGATACTGGACTTCCCAACCCGATTTGTCGGCAGAATGGCATACCAGAAGCACAGCAGACAGGGCTGCCCGGTGTCCTGGAAGCACTTTCTGTTAACAGAAGGATGCCCCGGAACACCCAGATTGGCTTTTTGTTGACAGATGTCAGTCAACAAAGGCATTCTTCCTCATGGCAAGGGTGGGTATGGCTATTGACAAAAGTGCTGCATTCTGTCACAGTACTGTCAACAGAACACCCTTTGGAATCTGAACTCTCTGCCAGTTTTGTCAGCAAAACAGCAAAACCCTCTAGTCTAGACATTTCCAAAAGAGCAGCTTTCATGATTGTCAGGGTAGGCTCCTAGTAAACATAGTTATGCAAATAGTTTTTAGCAAGAAAAATCACAATGCTACATGCGAATGAAAACTTACTCGTATGAATGTTTGCAGACAGTGAATAAAGGGGGCTATGAATTCTGTCAAAGTAAATTTGCTATTTTTATTCAAGTAATATAAGTTTAGCAATCTTTGTGTACATTTAGCTGTAACTCATAATCGGTGCTGACTCTTTAATGGCAGCTACTGCATAAATTGAGTTGAAGTGCTTATGTATCTGGGCTTTTCATTTGTTTACCTTTTATACTTCCCTTTATGGTTTAGAATACAAGGTCTTTGGGGCACAGGCACTATCTTCTGTATAGTACCTAGAAAACTAGTGGTACAATATAAATAATATAATATGAATGTTATCTACATTTGACGAAGTGTGTCTTTGCCATTGGAAGCTTATGCTCCAAATTATCTGTTAGTCTATAAGGTGCCATGGGACTTCTTGTTATTTTGGAAGATACAGACTAACTCGGCTAACTCTATGATAATAAGAATAGTAATAGAAAAGAGAAACTAATTACAGTGCCTTTTTCATATAAAATAGTAGGTCACGTAATACAATCCACTCTCCTGCTAGTCCAGACTCATAAATAAAACTCCTACAAGTATCTGTCTCTCTCTCTCTCACACACACACACACACACACACACACACACACACACACACACACACACACACACACACACACAAATCTAGGACAGTAACAGACAGGGAGCCGTGCTAGTCTATATACTATCAAAACAAAAAAGCAGTCAAGTAGCACTTTAAAGACTAACAAAATAATTTATTAGGTGAGCTTTCGTGGGACAGAGCCACTTCTTCAGACCAGAGCCATACCAGAACAGACTCAATACTTAAGGCACAGAGAACCAAAAACAGTAATCAAAGTTGACAAATCAGAAAAAAATTATCAAGGTGAGCAAATCAGAGAGCAGAAGGGAGCGGGGCGGGGGAAGTCAAGAATTAGATTAAGCCAAGTATGCCACACAGCCCCTATCATGTCCCAGAAAATTTGCATCCCGGTTCAAACCACATGTTAATGTGTTGAATTTGAATATGAAAGAGAGTTCAGCAGCTTCTCTTTCTAAAGCAAACTGAAAATTCTTCTTCAATAAGACGCAGACTCTGAAGTCATTAACAGAATGGCCCACTCCATTAAAATGTAGACTAGTTTGGTAGAGATCTTGTAGTTTTTGGTGTGCTCTTTGGCATACTTGGCTTAATATAATTCTTGCTTCCTCCACCCCCACCCCTCTGATCTCTGATTTCCTCACCTTGATCATTTTTTTCTGATTTGTCCTCCTTGATTACTGTTTTTGGTTCTCTGTGCCTTAAATATTGAGTCTGTTCTGGTATGGCTATGGTCTGAAGAAGTGGGTCTGTCCCACGAAAGCTCACCTAACAAATTATTTTGTTAGTCTTTAAAGTGCTGCTTGACTGCTTTTTTGCTTTGATAAATCTAGGACAGTACAGTTGAATTTGTTGCTAACATATGAACTGGTTATTCATGCTATGTAAAACTTCTATTATGAAGATTTTAAAATCTCAATTGAAAATAAGTGATTTAATCCCAAAGCTACCAATGCCTTGTGAATTTATGCCCACACCTCACTCTTTGATTAGAGTAATGCTTCTGATAGCATCAGCACAATAATTAATAGCAGGTTTTGTCAATTTTCTGCTTGACAAAATCCACCCTAAGCCTTTCCTCCATTTTACCACATCATGAAGGATTAAATTATTTCCTTCTCTTTTTAACCTCTTCACTTCTTCTTGGCTGTCCTAGATATGCATGCAGACTCCAATCCTAGAAGGGCAGAGCTTCTCCATCCCCAGCTGAAGTAAATGGGAGGAGCAGAGGTTCTGCACTCTGAAAAGTCAAGCTGTAGCATTTTGCCAGCAATGCATTCCCTCATATAGAATAAGAAGGACACCTTGGCATAATTTACTTCTGAGATATACCTTTTCTGCAGTCAGTTTGCTATGGGTTAGAGGAAGCTATTGACAACTACAGTTTACAACAGGTTATATAGAAATTATTAATACAGGGAAAAGAGAAAATATCAACAGGAAGTCTCCATTATTTTACAGATTATTTGCTTTCAAAATACATTAAAATTGTGCAGTCTTAGCAGGCCTGTCTGTATCAGAGCACTTACCTGCCTCCTGGCAACAGAGTTACAAAGGCGGAGTGTTTGTCTCGTTCCACTTGTGATATTATAATGAGATGTGAGCCTACATTAAAGAGTAGCATGTTTGTTTTCTGAGGGAAATTCCCCAGGTAATACAGAATGCCAGGCAGCCTTCCTATCTGTCTGCTTTGTAGTTGGTATGTTTCATAAATGTAATTCAAATGCAACTGAATGGTTTTCATTTCAAAGCATCATGTTTTGAAGCTAGAAAGACATGATATACATATGGTGCTTTATTTTGATGCGTATTAAAAAGAAATCTTAGTCTAGATCATCTGATGTTCTATAAGGGACAGGATCATTTAAGCACCCTCAACAACGGCGGAAAAAAGCATTTCTGTTCTCTGCTTTGTTTCCATTTTGAGTGTGAGCTGCCTGCTGCTTATTCTGCATTCAGTCTTCTAAAAAGCTTATTAACGTGGTCTAGAGGGAGACTGTCAGAAATGGCAGACTGAATCAAGGGATTTTCCTTCAACATCCAAATGACATGCTGCAGTGAGAGAATTAAACAGATGACTAACCAGTGCCTTTTTTGTCTGTGGATGAAGATGGGATTGCCAACTTGTAAACCAGAGACTGACATTTGGGTGGATTAAACCGTCCTGTTGTTGTACTGCTAGTTTCTAATCACTAGTGCTTTCTTGATCTCAAGTGTCTCAGCTGAAAGCCTTCTCAGTTCTCTGAGACTTGTTTGCTGAAACCCACAGCAGAGCTTTTGCTGTAAACATTTATCCACAGAGAAGCACTGCTCTGACACTGACTGAGGAGAATTGTTGGCTTCTAGGTATTTAATTAAAACATTAAGCAGAAAAAGCTTTAGTGTCAACATTCACCAGTGCTCTGCTCTAGCTGAGGGTTGCTATAATTGAGTTTTCCAGCCAACACTTGGACACCCCCCTCCCTTTCCTCCCTCCCCCTCCCCCCCCCCCGCACACATACACTTTCTTCTCAGAGAGCTGGAATAGCTTGAGGTTCGCTTAGCCTCATGCTGTTAGTTGTGGCTCAGAGACTATGCCCCATGCTGTCATCCTCCTGATTCTTTCAATCTGCTTGTTAGCTTTAATTTCTAAAATCACGATTGGATGGCAACAAGGGGTTCTAATGAAAAGTGAAAAACAGTCATTTGTTAAACAACGTTAAGAATACTTATTTGCAAGAGAACATAATGTGGTCAAGCTGAATGTTCTCCGGTTTTGTGAAGCAACAAATTCCCTTTACCATGTTATTAATGTTAATAAAAATAAATCACTCTTTGTGTCATAACAGATATATCATTTCAATTCACGTTCCCTGTGTGCCACCATTTTGATTTACACCTGTGTCAAAACTCTATACCATTACCTTGGCATTTCACTATTTTGATTTTTTTTTTTGTGTGGGGGTGGTGGGATATTTTTAGGCTATTTGGTTCATGATATTATAACTTACAAAAGAACAGCTTCATTTAAAAAATCCTATATTTGCCTGCTTGGAGTAACAGAAAGACATTTCATAATACTTTATTACTTCACTTTCCTGAACTGGAGTAAGCTTAAAGAACACTCCTTTTGTTCAGATATTCTGTGCATGGACCATTGAATGTAATAAAGTGAGATTGCTCATGCAATTCTCTACAATGCATTGAGTCAAATGAGAGGGTGTTATCTCTTTGAGAAAATAGAAAGATATAGATTTCACATAACATCCTGAAACCATCAAGATGGCATCTCAGAGATGGAAAAAAACAATGTCTTCTCTTGAGAGATTAACTTCTAATAGTCTGCATTCAGAAAAAAAAAAACCTGATGACTAAACTTCTCCTATGGGGATCATGTTTTTAAGAAATTTCATTTTTTCGTCCCTAACTTCATTAACAATATCCTTGTCATCACTCATTTCTTTGTGAGCACAAGTCAAAAAGCCCATTTCTAAGTGAAGCCAGTTATGGATTTGGTGCTCACAGAAGGCAATGTAATAATTGCTCCTATGTTCCAGGGACAATACAGAGAGGAAAGTCTGGTTTAGGCTAGTGAAAAACAGCTGGTTTGTCTTTGTACCCGCCAGAGCTTTTGGGCTACTCCCATAACCATGCATCTTCCAAAGCCCTCACCAGCTCCTAGTTTACAAATGGTGCCAGGTCCTCTGCTCCTGTTGCTTTACTTCCCTTCAGTTACTGCTTGATACACCCAGGCAAATACTTGTTTTTCTCACCACAATTAGTACTTAATGATGCCATGGTAAACAGAATGTAGAACGGTGTGGAACAAAACATCTCATTTCATTTAAAAGCCTTTAAAAACTCATCTACAAGCATTGCATGGGAGGAATTAGCATGATCTAATTATTGAAATATCATTGAGCACTTTGAGTTCCATGTCACCAGTCTAAAAGTAGGGCTGAAGCAGTAAGGGCAGTGTAATGGCCACATTCTGACAAATATTATGACAGTAACATGGCTACTCTGTCTTGTGTGAGGAGCTAATTATTCTGTACTGGGGTCAGAATAACCATAGTTCAGCATTAGCACAAACACATCCCCTCTTTTTGATGCTTGCCATTTCCTTTCTGTGTAGTAATATTCATATTCATGCCCCACATCATAACTCTTTAATTGCTTGATTTAGTTGCAGGCTAACTGTGATGCAAACCCAAACCCATCAGAGGAATTTTGTATATAGTCCTTAAGATATGAAATGGTTACACAAATGTATTTAATACAACCAGATTCAACACCTATCTCTATTTGAGGAGAAGGGAATAGTAGACATCAATACTGGAATAAATTTTGGGGAAAAGACATAATTTTGGAAAAGATTCTTTGGAAAGATTTCTTTTCACCTGTAACAATAAAGAAACAACATCTTAATTCATGCTATTTAATTTATTTCCTTAAGAATGTGCTTATGCACACACAGAGATATGTATGTTGTACCTTCAGCAACACTTATATACTTTTTCATCTTGGGAATTTGAGATGTCATCACCTATACAATTAAAACTAGAAATTATTGGAAAATGTTGACTTTTCATCAAAAAAATGAAAATAACGCCCCCCCACCCCAAAAAAAATCTTCACCTAAAACTTTCTGACAATGTTTAAAAATGGTTTTCTAACTTTTGAGCTGTTGATAAAAATAAGATTTTGGATGAAAATGGAACTCTTCTGTGGGCATTTTAGTTAAGTTAAAAACCAAATGTTACTACAAAAAAAGTATTATCAGACATTTTCCAACAATGTAATTAATAATTGCTTTTCATGACACTGTGATTTTAGTGTTCTGTGACTTAAAATATAAATTAGATGAGAGAAAAATATAACAGACATATATAAAAAACATGAAATACCTTTAGGAAAGTGAGTTAATATTATTAATTGAAAAGCTTAGAAACTCCACAGTGATTAAAAACAAAACAAAGCAGGCAAAGATTTACAATGTTATTGTATACTTTCACCATTTTGTAGCAATTTTGAAGGCACTATCTAATGTTTGGAAGTGCTTTAAAATTCATTAATAAAAAATTACAATATCCCTTTAAAATTTCTGTTCTCAAATTGGAGAAGCAATTAGTATATGGCTGCACCCTTAAGACTGTGGGCTTGAAAAGACTGTTTATTTTCTGCCTTGCAGCTGTGTGTAAAACCCACTGAGAGAAACTTGTTACCAATTACCAGTTTAGAAGCTTGAAGTGAAGACAGCAGGTACCCAGAGAGTAAAAAAGTGTAACCCACAAATAACTATATAACACTGAGATTCCTTAAGACCAGCTGTTAGCAGAGCAAAGGAAAAAAAATACTCACTGAGATGCAGAAAATGCAAAGGAGAAATGACGGGTTAACTGTGACACAGAAGAAAGGGTTCAGACCACGAGGTTCCAGTGACATAGCTGCAGTCCAGAAGACCAATACATTTTAAATGATGTTTGATATGTGCAAATGTTTAATCAGAAAGTCACTTCCGTTGGATAAAATGGACACTGAATATAGTATTTCAAAATGGTTCAGTTTTTAAAAATGAAGACCACCCCTTACTGTCATCTGTTTTGAGGAAAATAGTCCACATCTGAGAGGGTAAAGAAGTTTATCCATCATTTTAAATAATTTGGTAGTGTTGACCAGGAAAAAGGAAAGAGCTGGAGCTATGCTTGGAGACAAAAAGCATTTATTAACTAGTATCCCAACGAGCAAATGAGCAGGGAGACAGAAACTAAGCTTAGGAAAACTCTGGGATATGTAATCAGCTTTGGACAGGTGGACCAGGCCTACTACATCCCAGGATAGTAGACTGCTTTCTTTTTTTTTGTCCACTGCAGTCTTACCTCTTACTCCCATACTGCGATGTGACTGTAGACACCCATTGGCTCTCATCCTCTGCAACCAGTGCAGCTCTGTGCTCCTCAATATGTTTGCCTGCTGGTCCTTCAGCATAATTTTGAGCGGTTAGATGGGTTCTCTGTCACCTAACAATGGCCCGATACGTTGATAAAACAAATGAGGATCACCACCAGGTTAGGAAGCCACAGACACGTCTCCTCGGTCCTTTGCACCAGCCACAGCCTACAGAGAGGAATGAGCAGCAGACATTGTTGTGCCATCAAAAGAGCCTTCCACACTGGAGTGATAATCTGCCTGTGGCCAGTCTTAAAGCAGCTCCAGTTCAGTCCAGAATCAAGACTACTGATTCTAAACGTGTAAAAGATATGTATCCTGTGCCACTATGATGTACCAGATGGCATAGTGTCATGACCTGCTTCTTCCTTTCCTTCCTACTTCATTTGGTGAGTCTGTGACTCCCAGTTTCATATAGTCCTTGCATCCAGATAACCAAAAGTCAGATATACTTTGCTCAGATATGATGCAAGAGGGAAAATTTCCTTCCCTTGTACCCCCCCATAGTAGCAGGATAAAGTCCAGCTACCACAGTGCACTGTGCTTATCTCAAGCACTTTACCTCAGAGAATTTCAGAACACTCTACAAATATGAACCTCAGGATATCTTGTGAGGAAGGTAAGAAAATCTTTCTCTTGGTATTTAAAGCTGACCAGAGACAGAAAGTAAGAGAAATGTCATGACAAAGCATGTTCTCTTCTTTCTAGCCATATGTATCACACCTAAGAGAGAGGGCTACTATGGTGAAAGTTCTAAAATCTATTTCCACAAAGGGATTTAGACACCTGACTGCCGTTAAGTCCAAATTGTATGCACCGCTGAGATCCTTAAATGCCTGCTCAGTTGCCACTAAACCATTAAAACAACTAAATATCCTAGAAGTGTAAGTTTCTCTTAGTTTCAGAGGGGTTAGCCTGTAGCTTTACAAAAAAAGCTTGCAGCTCTGTAGCACCTTAATCACTGAAGATTTTATTTATTAGGTAATGAGCTTTCATGCGTAAGAATGATGAAGTGGATCTTACCCACACAGGCTTATTTCCTAATAAATACTACTGTTAATCTCTAAGGTACTACAGGACTGCTTTTTTTTGAAAGTTTCTCTTAGTGGACTTGTGCAAAATTACCTAGTTCTGATGGTGCCAAGAAGCTTTACAGTGTAGTGTGAGCAGGATTCAAAAACTAGATACACCTGACTCTCCCTTCTGCAGGACGTGCTCTACTAGGCTTGTTCTGCAAATGCCTGACCAGCAGAAATGGGATCTTCAGGCAAACAAATTGGGATTTAGTTTTTGTGTACTCCCATTTGCCTCAGTTTGAATCTCCATGATTTGGAGCTCCCACATCCCAGGTCAGTGTCCTACCCACGCGGTCATAAGGGATTCCAGGATGGGAAGCTCACTCTTTGAAGCTTTTCCATTTTGGTCCAGAGTGAGAATGAATTGTAAACCAGAACTTGGATAACCATCTGTAATGTGGTAAGCCTGTGTGTAAATTGATGCTACATATCAGGTAGAATAGAGAATTGAAAACAGGACCCATATATCCTAGCTGCGAGGACTAAGCAGGCTATTGACTATAACAAAATTAGCCTCTTTCTTTCTCACCCTCATTTCATCTCCCTAGTTGTTCACAAGGACAGGTAACCTGCTTTAGACACCTAATTCCCTGAGGTTTATGTCTGAGAATCCCAAAAAAAGGAAGGTACCTTTCCCAAGCCTGGAATGAGGGAGCTAACTATCTTAGCAGGCCAAGATGTAAATTTCTCTCTCCTCCTGCAGATTTCGAGCTGACTGTTCAAGGAGCTCCCCATTCAGCTTGTTGGCTTCCGGGAATTCCATTCTCAAGCTCCTAACTCTCTCTATGCATTGTGTAGGGAGACTGGGCTCCTAATTTGAAAGTCACTGGGGTATTAGCAGACCTAAAGGAGAGGCATTACAATGCCTAAATCACTTTGTGGATCTACCCCCAGTTATCCAAACTTTTATGTGTTTATCCCTATTTCTACTTTATGCAGTTCTTTATATATGTCATAGTGATGAAACTGGGAAAGACCAGGCTTAAGAGTTTTGAACTGCTGGCAAAGTGAAAGCCTGGATCTTTTGAAGTCATGGAGTTTTTCCACTGAGTTCCACAGAACCAGGATTTCACATATAAAGTAGCCAAGATTCAAAGATTACTACATTGAAGAGACTGGGTTTTGGATCAGACCCAAGCACAGAAAACGTTTGAATGCAAGAACAAAGCACTAATTTAATTTTTTACAAAAGTAGAATATAAAAGATTTTTGCATATTGGGTATTTTTTTCAGCTTTCAGCTGTCTATAGTTTTTTATTTTTATTTATTTATTTATTTATTTATGTATTTGGTCGTGAGTTAATAGCAAAATATTAAGCAATTACAGCTGAGAAAATGCAAGTTCTTGTAGTACACACTATTTAAATATGGGTTACTGAATACAATACATCATATCAGGAAACATCCCCAAGCTTAATATCAACTGGTGTTAATCTGACAGAAGAACATTGTATTTTATTATATGTTGTAATGGTTCTGGTGTCATTAATTGAATTATTTCCAATTCTAAACAAAATTTGTTAAAAATCAAAGTTGCTTACTAATGTTTCATTCTAGATATTTCTTGCATATTATACCTTTAAAACAAAAATTGTGACTATATTGCTTCTAAAGACTGATAAAAGGATATTCCAATGAAAAGCCTTTGTTTACTTGAAAGAGGCAGCTTAAATGTTTAACGACATTAGCTCCTTGCAAACGGCACTCATTTCCTGAATATGCAAATTTTCTTAATGTGAAACCCCCATAACAGGTAGAATGTAGAAAGTTAATGAAGCCATGTAATTACAGTCACTATAGTGACTGCAGTCCCCAGAGAACAATAATGTGATAATATACATAGGTTTTGACTCTTTTTGGAAACAACAGCTTATAATTTGAAAATAGTAAAATATTTTCATTATCTTCTAACATCTACAGCAAATGTCAGGTATACATAGACTACACTTTTCATAAAAGCAGAAATCATGAGATAATACAAGTGGGCAAAATTTAATTGTTTGTTTTTCAACTTTCTACAATTGACCTTGGTCTCTGTTTAAACCCATCTCTCCTTTCATTCATAAAGGAGAGCCAGAGCTGCTCTAGATCTGGACTACATTACACCTGGGAACCTTACCTTTGATGCTTGAAAGATACACAATGAATATGTTCAAAATGATATAATGGCCAATTTCAAGCCACGTAACAAGGAAATAAAATATTAGGAACCTGAGAAGCCGTTTTGCAGAAAATTAGAGGAAAGGTTTTTAGGGATCTGTGCTGAATGATAACATTTCCAATGTGATTGCTTACAGTTTTCTAATGGAGTGGGAAACAAACACTCACAATGAAGGATTTAAGCAATATTCTTATGGCCAGATTGTTCTTGGAGCATCTCTAGTACCAGAAGGCAAAGGAGGAAGATGGCACAGAGATCCCTTCCTCATCTGTATACTCATGCAGCTGCCAGCCATAATGAAAGTCCTCAAGCTCTGGAAATACAAGGATTTAGAAGGAATCAGGCTGCTGTCAGTAAAAGATGGATACAGCTCATGGATGGAATTTTTACACTTTCCATTCTTTTAAGACTGGGACAGAAAATAGGCTTTTTCAGGAGTTCTGGGAGATTCACTCATAAACAACAATGCCCTCTAGACCTTGCCTTGGGAGATGTGGACTTCACCTCCCCATCCCTTACAATGAATGAGTGAAAGACACTATCTTCTCCTTAGCTCCTGGTTGAACAAGGTTCTTAAGTGCACACAGAACTGCAATCATGATTATTCCTATTGCAGTCAATAAGACTAATCACATTCTTAAAATTAGACCAGTGCCTGTGTACCTTGCTGAGTCAGTGCCTTATCTCATTCCAATTAACTTGAATCAGAAAAATGTTTCAGAGGCAAATATGAGCCAAATCCTGATCTCAGTTACACTAGTGTAAATTTGGAGTAATTCAGTAGAATTACTCCAGTTTCATACTGCGTAAATAGAGATGATAACCTGTTCTTATGTTCCCAGAGGTGATTGTACTCTAGAGACTGCAATTCCTGAAATAAGTCACCTGTAAAATATATAATTAATATATATCTAACAATTATTTTCATGTATGTTGAATTTATTTTAAAAAACATTGAGATTCCCTGTGGACAAAGGCTATAAAACATGCAAAATATCAGTATGCTAATTAACAAGAAAATATGTGTTCACATGTCCACAGACTGCACCTGATCTGGGCACTGTATGACCCTACAGAAGTAAAAATAAGTAGCTTATGGAAGCCTTTTTTTTTCTCCCCTTCATTTGTTGAACCTCTCTAGTCTGGCACCCTTGAGAACTGACTGGTGCCAATCCAAAGAATTTGCTGAACCATGGGAGGTGAATATTGTTTAGCAGCATTATCAACACTTCCAGTGCTCACTGAATTCTTGAGAAACATTTCGGAAGAAATTAGAGCTAAATAACAGCACAGAACACTGAGAGCTAGGACTGGTGAATGTAGACAAACTTTATGGGACTGCAGGAAACTTGGGCACACCCATAATTGAGTGGACATCTGGCTGACTAAAATCATGCAGGACCATAGATATTGACAGACAAGAGGATGCAGGATTAGAGAGGCTCAACCTGTACTTAATACTTCTGTTAGAACTGGAGTAGTTATACCAGCATAGCATATTGATGCTGGAATTTTATAATATTGCCTTTTACAGGAGGAATTAGTTATGCATCATAGATATAGATATATATATAGATATAGATATATGGAAATTTACATGAGTGAGTTTTTTCCTTAACTAACATTTATGGTTCAAATTTTAAAATGTGAAAACATACACAGACAAAACACACCAGAAAATTTTGCCTGTGCAGAAATACATTTAGGTTCAATGGTACCTGACTTCCACATGCAGTATGAGGTATTGCTGCTGTCCCCATATTTTACAGGCTGTGTCACCATAATTAGAACCTTAAAACTGAAAATATTCAATGAAACACATGATTTCTATTTGTTCCATTCATTGTCTGCTGTCAGGGGTGGGATACATCTCAGCACTGAACATATCTGATATTTGTCATTCTATTCAGAATATTTTTAAAGGGAGACAGTTAATTACTTCAATGCTCGTTGGGTAGCTAGAGTACATTCAGAATTAAAACATTACTGCAAATTCCTAGTATTCCCTTTTCCTACAATATTACTGTTGGAAGTAGCACAAAGATCCCCTGTCCAATTGTGACTTAGTGCCCTTTCTGCTTCACTCCAATGTATCACTCCCCACCTGTCTGAAGTACTCATATACAGAAATTAATTTTACTCGATCATTAGTGGGTTTGCTCTGTGGCATTGTTGCTACCAATGTTTCAAAGCATGAAATCTAGAATGCTGGGACAGATTTATGTAAAGTAGGTGCAGGAGTAAATGGCACTATCCTCCATCAGCAAAGACCCTTGTGCTCCAGACTAGACTCAGACTCTGGCATGCAATTTTAGCCTGGATTTATGGGGAGGAGCAGCTTTAACCCTCACTGGATTCAGAGACAGTTACACTAGCAAATTTTGGCAACAAAACTCCAGTTTTGTAAATAAAACTGGTGGAACAGCCATACAAAATATGTTTGATGACAAGTAACAGAGAGGGAGCCGTGCTAGTCTATACACTATCAAAACAAAGAGCAGTCAAGTATCACTTTAAAGACTAACAAAGTAATTTATTAGGTGAGCTTCCAGTGGGACAGACCCACTTCTTCAGACGATAGCCAGACCAGAACAGACTCAATATTTAAGGCACAGAGAACCAAAAACAGTAAGCAAGGAGGACAAATCAGAAAAAAAAAGATCAAGGTGAGCAAATCAGAGAGTGGAGGGGTGGGGGAGGAAGGTCAAGAATTAGATTAAGCCAAGTATGCAAACGAGCCCCTGTAGTGACTCAGAAAGTTCACATCCCGGTTCAAACCACATGTTAATGTGCTGAATTTGAATATAAAAGCCAGCTTGGCTGCTTCTCTTTTAATACTGGTGTGAAAGTTTGTGTGTTACTGAAAAAAAACTTTCGCACCGCTATTCAAAAAGAAGCAGCCGAGCTGACTTTTATATTCAAATTTGGCACATTAACACATGGTTTGAACTGGGATGTGAACTTTCTGAGTCACTACAGGGGCTCGTCTGCATACCTGGCTTAATCTAATTCTTGACCTCCCTCCCCACCCCTCCACTCTCTGATTTGCTCACCTTGATCATTTTTTTCTGATTTGTCCTCCTTGATTACTGTTTTTGGTTCTCTGTGCCTTAAATATTGTGTGTGTTCTGGTCTGGCTATGTTCTGAGGAAGTGGGCCTGTCTCATGAAAGCTCACCTAATTAATTATTTTGCTAGTCTTTAAAGTGCTACTTGACTGCTTTTTGTATTGCTGACAGTTTGTTGACAAAACTCAGCACTTTTGCCAGCAACGGTCTGCCTTTCAGCCATGATGCGTAATGCTGCTGTCAGCAGAATCTGGGTCTACGCCACAGAGCTGGGTCTACAGTACAGAGTTCTGTCCACAGAAAAGGCCTTCTGTCAACAACACCAGGGAGTATCCACACTACAAATGAGTTCCGTTGAGAATCTGTCGAGAGAATGCAGAAGCTTTCCCAGCACAGTTCTGTCTTGACCATACGAGGCATAGCACCTCTGTTGACAAAAAATAGTTTAGATGCTATGAGGGAAGAGGTGGGGGCTCTGTCGACAGAGAATGCTTCCAGTTCACTGGGCTGCCCTGGTTGTAGAACTTTGGGTTGGCTGTTCTGTCGACAGAGGGCTGGACAGACTGTCCTCTCTCTCTCAACAGAGGACGTTGACAGAAGCAGCTTGTATTAGGTGTGGATGTGTTCTGTAGACAGAGAGTCCATCAGGAAATAGCTGTCGATGCTGACTTCTGTTGTCAGAACTCTATAGCATAGAGACAGCTTTAGTGTGTGGCCACACTCTGTCAACAGAAGCTTTGTTGGGAAATCTCTTCTGACAGTGACTTCTGTTGACAAATCACTGTAGCATAACTGTAGCCAGAGAGTTTAAGGCCAAAAGGGAATACCAGATCATTTAGTCAGACCTGCACATCACTGGCCACTGAATTACTGCACTGAGCTCAGCTGAGTTCCTGTCAGTTACATAGGCAGGAACCAGTGTAGGAATATGATACATCCAAATACTCTGCCTGGCTGGGCATTTCCCACTACCAGCACAAGGAAGATTGCAGTTATTTTTTCCTCTGCATCCTACCTAACTAGAAGACATTTTTTCAGAAGCTGAAATAGACCCTGGAGCAGGTCTCTTCCACTTTATGATTATTGATTTATAAATACTATATACACCATATGTTACTGGCAGCTTGGGGCTTGCAACATCATACTGCTCTTCTGGGAAATAGGAACTGGTGTGGGTAGGATGAAACATGTTCGTAGAATCATGGAATCATAGAATAGAGCTGGAAGAGACCTAAAAAAGCCATCAAGTCCAGCCCCCTAATCTAAGCAGGACCAAACCGATCAGATCAGCCTTGCCAGGGCTTTGTCGAGGCGAGACTTAAACACCTCCAGGGATGGAAACTCCACTACTTCCCTGGGTAGACCATTCCAATGCTTCACCACCCTCCTAGTGAAAAAGTTTTTCCTAATGTTCCAACCACAACTTGAGACCATTGTTCTGTGTTCTGTCACCCGTGACCACTGTGAACAGCCTCTGTCCAGCCTCTTTGCAGCCTCCCTTCAGTAAGTAGAAGGCTGTTATCAAGTCCCCCCTCAGTCTTCTCTTCTGCAGACTAAACAGTCCCAATTCCCTCAATCTTTCTTCATAAGTCATGTGCTCCAGCCCCCTAATTATTTTGGTCACCCTCCACTGGACCCTCTCCAGTGTATCCACATCCTTCCTATAATTGGGGGTCCAGAACTGGACACAGTACTCCAGATGCAGCCTCACCAAAGCTGAATAAAGAGGAATAATCACTTCTCTGAATATTCCATTCCTTTTCCACCTGGCTTCTCTTGGGTACCTCAAAGCACTGTTAAATACAGGTTGAACATCTCTACTCCAGCATTCACTTGTCCAGTAACAGCCGAAGGCCAGCATGATTTTAGTTAGCTGGATGACCACATATCATGGGTGTGGCCAAGTTTCCCATTGTCCCATAAAGTTTTACAGCCAACCATTCCCGGCTCTCAGTGCTCTGTGCTGTTATGTAGCTCTAATTCACCCCTATATGTTTTCTGAGAGCCCAGCAAGCAGTGGAAGTGTTGGTAATGCTGCTAGATAATATTGACCTCACATGGTTTGGCAAAGTCTCTTGTTCAGCATGACTCAGGTCCCAATGCTGTTGGACTAGAGACGTTCAACCTACAGTTAATACTGAGGAAAAGAGCTAGATCAGAAAAAAAACCTGTTAATTAGCAGGGAATGAAAGCTAATAAAAGCTCTGTTAAAAAGATCTTAGGGCCTGAGGTTTTTTTTTGTAGGGAGCAAATGGGCCGATGGCCAAGTGCATTCAACTCAGGCTGAGAAGGGAGTGCTGAGAAACATAGCTGGGACAGCTCTGCTGGGCAAGTATGCAAACAATATCAGCCCATGTTAGTGCAATTATTTGGCTCTTACTGATCACTGAGGTCACAAAACAAATCCAAACCCAGCCTGATCTTGGCTAAGGTTTCTAATTCTTATATGGCCCTTACACACACATTCCGCTTTCTATGGCTACGTCTACATGTGCACACTACATCAAAATAGCTTATTTCGATGTAGCGACATCGAAATAAGCTATTTTGATGAATAATGTCTACACGTCCTCCAGGGCTGGCAATGGCGACGTTCAACTTCAACGTTGGGCAGCACCACATCGAAATAGGCACTGCGAGGGAATGTCTACACGCCAAAGTAGCACACATCGAAATAAGGGTGCCAGGAACAGCTGCAGACAGGGTCACAGGGTGGACTCAACAGCAAGCCGCTCCCTTAAAGGGCCCCTCCCAGACACAGTTGCACTAAACAACACAAGATCCACAGAGCCAACAACTGGTTGCAAACCCTGTGCATGTAGCATGGATCCCCAGCTGCCGCAGCAGCAGCCAGAAGCCCTGGGCTAAGGGGTGCTGCACACAATGACCATAGAGCCCCGCAGGGGCTGGAGAGAGAGCGTCTCTCAACCCCTCAGCTGATGGCCTCCATGGCGGACCCCGCTATTTCGATGTTGCAGGACGCAGATCGTCTACACGTGCCCTACTTCGACGTTCAACTTCGAAGTAGGGCGCTATTCCCATCCCCTCATGGGGTTAGTGACTTCGGCGTCTCGCCACCTAACATCGATTTCAACTTCGAAATAGAGCCCAACACGTGTAGCCGTGACAGGCGCTATTTCGAAGTTGGCGCCGCTACTTCAAAGTAGCGTGCACGTGTAGACGCAGCCTATGTGTTTGACAGAATCTATCAACTAGACACTGGCAGAGCTATGTATATAAATTACATCTATTATTAATAATATTGAAGTGTCAGGGTTTATATAGTAAGTCTATAGTATTCAGAACCAGGAATCTACTCTAATGTATTAATCGTCAAACTAAAGGCAAAAGACTTTGACGTCTGTGAGTTTGAGCAGCTCATTTGGCGTCTTTACCTCATTTTCCTCATCTGTAAAATAGAGATACTACTTATAATTAGAAAGGGGAGGATTTTCCGAGCATGACTTTCTCTAAATATGTCAACAAATATTAAATTAAATTTGCTTCAACTGTACTAGCCACTCTTTGTTTTCTGTTAACATCCAGTTGAGTCAAATGTTCACAGAAATGTGCAAGGAACGAAAAAGACTCATGTATTCATCATATACTCACACAAAAATTCATACGGGAAAGGTTTGCCTAGCCATCATCAAAAGTTTGTCCATCAGGCAATAGAGTCAGTAAAATATGATTATGTGACCAAGCACACACCTGCATAGCATTCTGCAAATAATGAAAAGGGAAACACTGGGATCAAAGACAGGTGCCTGTAGAAGTGTGTGGCTGTCCATTTGACCATGCCCCCCTCAGTACAGTGCCAAACTCTCATTGAAAGTGACTGGAAGTTGTGCATCTAACTCCAAGTCTCCCATGAAAACCAAAGTCACAGGGGCCAGTGGACAGGAAATCCAGGAGCATAAATTGCAAGCACAGCCATTATGAAATGTGAACAAATCAACAACATTTGTGGTATGTCCGTGGGCTCTTCACAAATAGGAAAAATAAACTAATTTGCCAAATACGTTAATTCTTGTAAATTATTTGCCCAGTGTAATTTATTACCTATCTATCCATAACATATTTATGAAAATAAGCATTTAGAAAGTATGCCTATTATGAATCTGATCAAAATAGTTCTTACACATTAGCAGAAATATCTGTCTTATTTGTGTTCCTTTTCTTTCTATACCAAAACTAATTTTCCCCAGCAGTCTCCTTATTCACGTCCTCCTCCTCCACCTGCAAATGACCTTTGTTAAAAGGGACATTGGCAAGTTGCCTGCTAAACCAAACTTTTATTTTAAATTTGATTCTCAATCCCTAGCAGATGTTGAGGATCTGACACACACTATTCATGTATTAAGATATAATTTTTTTGTGAGTAGGTCAACTTTCACAAAGATAATTTCTGAGGTGTCTGAAATTCTAACCACCTCTAAATCTTGTATGCAAGTTGCTACGTAGGTGTAAACTAAGGGAGATAAAGATCCTGTTGAATGCAAATAGTCAAATTATACCTTTTTTTCGTGAAAGAACATAGAAACTAGAAAGTCTACTAATTTCACTTCATTTTTTTCTGAGTAATCTCATCGCCAAAATAATTTCATGGAAATTGATTTTCTATTCCTTTCATCCTCTCCTGGGGAAGATGCATGTAACAGTTCCAAGGTTTTAATAAAGGAAATTTGCATGTACGTGTGTGTACATCATACCCTAAAACCAGTCACCAATTCCTATTTGTTTCCTGATACACATGATTTCTGAAACAACTTTGAAGTGAATAGTGAAGGAAAATGTTGAGCCAGAGTGACCATCTCATACATTCCCTCTGGAGACCTTGGTTTTCTTTTTAACTTTCCGCAGGGGACATTGTAATCTCTTCTTTATATAATAAAGGAAACAGAAAGCGATGAACTGTTGCTAAGAGTTAGCAGGTTATAAGATTGCATTTGCCTGAACCTTTAGCTACCCTGGGATAGCTAAAACGTCTATATTACTTCAAACTTTATTCTAGGACTTGCAGTGAAATAATGGGCAATTTAAGTCCCTATTTTCCTTAATATTTGAAGACCCTGATCCAAAGTCTTTGGGCAATGAAGAAACTCCTACTGATGACTGTGGATTTTGGATTTGTTGCTATATGTGCACAGGTTTCACTGATGTTAGTAAGAGTTGCACAGTCATATCTGGAAGGAAGAATTTGATCCTCAGATGGAACACTTAAGCAATGTCTACACTACAAAGTGTTATTGACCAAAAAGGCTTCTGTCGACAAAACTAGGGAACATCTGCCCTACAAATGCATTCTGTCTAGAATCTGTTGACAGAACACAGCAGTTTCCTCACCTGGGTTCTGGCTTGAAAATTTGAGGCATAGCTCCTCTGTATACAGATTCTGTTGGAAGAATAGTAGCGTAAACATTCTTCTGTCAACAGAGCGGTCCTCCATGGCATTGGCCACCTGGGGCTGGGAGACGCTCTGTCCACCCCAAGCAGAGCGCTATGCTCTGCTCCTCCAGACATCCTTAAAGGTACAGCAGCCCTGGAAACCCCATACCAAGCAGTAGGAAGCATGTGAGCAGCTTAGGAAGTATAAGTGTTTGCAGTCTCCCACCGTCATTTCATGCAGCCATTCCACACTGATGGTAGCAGCTTGGCCCACCAGGAAGCAGGAGGAGGAGCTCCAGGACACACTCCCAGCCAGGAGAAGGTTTGCCCTGTCCTGGATGGACCCTGAGGCCCAAGACCTGCTCAGCCTCTGGGACGAGGAGACAGTCCTGCTGGACCCTGAAGCCAAGAGGAGGAATGCCCCAGGCTACAGCCGGGTTGCCGCAGACCTGGCAAACCAGGGACACCCTGCTTAGACCATGGAGAAGGTCCAGGCAAAAATTAAGGAACTGCAGCGGGCTCAGGACAATGCTCGCCACTCAGGGGCATGACAGCCCAGCTGTACCTATTACTGGGAGCCACAGGAGCTCCTTTGGGTGGAGGATACCTCCCCACCCCACAAACTTCCAGGACAGATCTGGGGAGGACCCCCATGGAACCAGAGTCCCATCCAGGGGAGCAGCAGGCTGAAGGCGAGGGTGACACCACCTCCCTGGCAAATGATAGGACCCTGACCATCAGCCTGGAGTTGGGCCCCTCCTCCAGCCAGGACACCTCCTGGGCCTCACTGGATCTTTTTGAGGTCTCTGCTGGTGAGTACCCCATGGGGCATACACCCCAGGGCTCAGGAGGGTGGGTGAAGTTGAGGTATGTTGCGATCTTGACCAGGCTGGCTTGGGCAGGATTCCCCCGACCCTCCGTTAACCCAACACCTCCACATGTGCTTGAGGTACCATGGTCCACCTGGTCTGACCATGCAGCTGCGGGGCACGGGCACGGGCACCAATCTGCTGCCAGTAACATGGGAGGCTGACAGGGCCCCAGGCCCTTCCAGCAGGGAGCCTGCCTGCTCTGACATGGCTGGAGGTGGGACAGACACACAGACAAGGGCCCAACCCCAGACACACCACCAGGGACCATGACCCAGCACTCTCAGGCGTGCCTGCTGGACACAGGCAGCACCCAAACCCATGGACAATGCCCCAAGCCACATGTGTGTGGGAGCAGAGGTGGGGGGAGATCCTGTGGGCCATGTGGAAGGAAGGACTTACCATCTCACTTCCTTGTTTCCCCTCCAGCTGGACTGTCAGTGGACTGGGCTGGCCTCACCTCTTCACCAGGGCCAGCCAGTGCCCAGGAGGAGCCAGAGATGAAGCCCACCACTTCCCCTCGTCTAGCCATCCCCATGCCCCCTGCTTCCACTGCCTCCACTCCCCTGCTCCCAACTGCCCCCCACTCCCCCCACCGGCCTTCTCCAACCAGAACTGCCCCCAGCTGTTCTGGCCTCGCCTGATGGATCCTGTCCTCGGCCACCCCCTCCTCCACAGGCCTCCACACTCTCTCAACTGCACCCAACCCCCTGCCTGCCAGGCCACCACAGCAGAGCCTGACTCTGTCATGGCCCCTCCCTGCCCACACCTACCCAACCCTGACAGGAACCCCGAACCAGAGGCAGGAGGAGATCCTGCAGCCAAGGCTGTGAGGGGTCCCACTCTCCCACAAAGTTGTGCTCCCTGACCTAGCATGAGGCCTGATCCCACCCATCCCCCATTCCAAGCCCCAACCTCAGTGTGCATAGTTTGGCACCACTGCACTTTGTAAATAGTTCTTTTTCTGGTTTTTTTGCACACACATTCATATGGTAAAAGTCAAGGATTATTTGTTCACAACCCCTGTGTCTCTGGTTATTGGGGAGGGGCCATGGTGCGCTGGGTGGGCAAAGGGAGGGGCCAAGGTAAGGCAGCAGGCCTGAAACCCCCACATGAGGTGCCCTGGGAGAGGGCTATTGGGGTCCCTGGGAGAATCGCTCCCACAGGGCCTCCCAGATGTGCAGCCTGTCTCAGTGGGCCTGATGAACAGGAGCTGAACCAGGATCCTCATAGGGCACAGCTGGCAGGTGGGCCCCCACCCCCCAGCGGGAGCAAGGCCTCCCCCTTCCCCTCCAGAAGATTGTGAAGGGCACAGCAGGCCCCCACAACTTGGGGTACCTTGCCCTCCGCCACGACCACGCACATGAGTAACCAATAGACCCACGCCTTCATATGGCTGAAGGCATGCTCTGTGAGTAAATGGGCCTGGCAGAGGGGTGTGGTAACGAGTTCTGGGGTGGGGTCCAGGTGTCTAGTATAGGGCTGCATGAGCCAGGGCATTAGAGGGTAAGCAGTGTTCCCCAGCATGCAGAGAGGCATGTCCATGTCCCTGAGGGCTAGGTCCTGGTAGGGGATGAAGGTGCCCTCCTCCATCTTCTGGAGGAAGCTGGAATTCCAGAACTTCCTCGCTTTGTGTGCCCAGCTGGCCCACCTTACATACACGACAACGGCATGGCATCCTCCTCATGGGAGGAAGCAGGGTAGTCCCTCCAGAGGAGGAGGACGCGAAGGACAGCAGGGATGACACGTTGCAGAAGCTGCAGCAACCATGGGTGTGGCCAGCGCAAGCCCAGGGTCTGATCTGGCTGCATAGCAAACTGGAAAGTCCTAAGTCTCTCTCAGTAAGCCTGGGAGAGCTGCACTAGCTTTGCTATCCTTCCAAGAGTTATGCGAGCCTCAACATGGTCAGGGAATATGGGCCAGGGGGTGCCCTTTAAGGGCAGGCTGGGCTGCTGCTCCAGAAAGGGTTTGTGTCCATGGAACCCTAATTTCTGGGTCATTGGAGCCCACTCTGCCAACAGAGTGGTCAGGGTGTGTAGATGCTCTCTGTCGACAGAGGAAGTCAACAGAGTGAGCCTGTATTAGGTGTGAATGTGTTCTGTAGACTTCTGTCAACAGAGTGCTGTAGTGTAACTGTAGCTAGTCAGGTGAAGTTTTGTTTCACCCTTTGAAAGAAAGTATTTCATTACAAAGGAGTTATATTGTACAAAACTCATGGAAACTAATTTTCATACTACCTGGTAACATTGCTTGTACCACATCTCAATATACCCCATTTTCATGTTGTAATAGTCTTCACATGGAGGGAATGTAGTCTGCTGATGAGAGGAGGAGACTAGAAGTCAGTAAGAATGTGTTCATCTGTGTGACCTTGAACAAGTCACTCAATTTCTCTGTGCCACAGTTTTTCACTCTGAAAAGTAGGAAGGATAATACTTCTCACACTTAGGAGAGTTCTGATGCTGATATAATTACTACTTGAAAAGTGCTTTGAGATGAGAGGGCTGCTGGTACCAATTCACAAGCTTTAAAAAAATCAAATTGGAAAACTGAACTGCTTATTTAACAATTTCATGAGTTTTCCTATAGATTAAAAAGAGCTGATTGCACAGTAAATTATTATTTAACTGATAATTTAGTTAGCATGTGCAATGTGGGGTGAACTGATTCCACTGCTGGAACTTCTACTTGCCTACTGTTTGTCATTTGTTCAAGATACATTTGAATTCCAGCACTGAAAATAAAAGCCAGGGGTCCCTTTGACCAAATCAGAATTATTTCAGAACAATACACTTGTATGGACATCATAGATGAATAATAAACTGAGGGGAATGTACTGAACTTGTATGACTTTCTAGAATTTGATCCATAATAACAATGTTCTGTGCAAATACAATGTGTGGCATGCTTCAGAAGAATGCCTGTGTCAGGAGTCATTTGGAATAGATCCACCCTGGTGAGAAGAAATTAGCAAGAACAAAGAATAACAAAATATACTGTGCTGATAATCTTCTAGAATATTGCATTTATGTATTAGACTTAACACAAAACTTCAGAAATGTTTAGGGCAGCCAGTGTGAACTTTCACAGCATGATTTAACAAAATTGCAGTGTATGAATATACAAACAAGTGTAAGAGTCATTACTTTCATTAAGAATATTATAGTGAATAAATTAACCTAAACAATAAAAACAAGGCAACAGATATATGTAAGTCATTTACATCTTGTTGTAGACTCATTTGGTGTAGGAAAGAATGAATGTGTTATTGTAGAAGTTTCATTAGCTCTTGCGTTTCAATTGACTTCAAAGCACACCACAAGAATGCAAAGACAATAAATATAATCCATAAACCAGAATACTATACAGTACTTTTATTTAGCAAAATGTTCTGTGCCATTACATTTTAACATTCATGTTACATTTTCAATATGAAAAAACTGTATAAAGTGCTGCAGGGGTGTCATCAATGAAATCTGCAGTCATGTTTTATATGGCTTTATTATATACCTCTACAGTCAGTCCCATGAATGTGATATTGTCTCATGAGACATACAGAAGCTACTGGGATGAAAGCTTTAACATACTGTAGTAAAGTCATGGTATACAGTATCTCTCTCAAAGAAGCTTGCTCAATCATTTTCTGAACTTTTTTTGTACTAAAATAGCACATGGAATCAAACAGCATGTCTAAACACCTTGAATTATTTACAGCCATAGACATTTTAAGGTGTTTACATTAGCATCTTCTTAGTATTTTGGTTTACAGACTGTGACAGGCTGTTGACCACAGTCTGTAGAGTAGAATAAGACTAATGGAATTTCCTCTGACATCTGACCATGAGGCTGAACTATTTACAGGCAAGATCCTTTGGGAATAAGATTCAATATAGATTGGTCTCTGAGCATGAATTACTTGTATCTCATTTTGCATCAGAAAAGACTGAGAAATTGGAGTTTTATTATGTATATGGATGTTGCTTATTAGTATGCTGAAATATGTGATCTGTGATTCCGGGTGTGAATATAACAAACTATGCTTATAAGAGCTTCATGTTGGGGATCTTGCAGGACATGAGGCAAAAACCTAACTACCTTCTACTATCAAACTAGTCTATAGCAAGCTATTTCTAACAGTTGACTAACCTAACCAGATGTGTGATATATTTGAGTATTTTGTACTTTTTGTATCCCAAAGGCCATTTGTGATAAATTTTGAGAGACTGAGAAGTGTAAGTATTGCTTACGGACCTTTTTATGTCCTCTTTGGAAAAAAAAAAGCTAAGGAGTGTAGAGCTTATATTTAGTGATGTATATCGTATTGCATGGTTAGAAGAAACAGACCATCTCAGTACATTAAGTACTTGCTAATTAGACATTTTAACTAATGCACTAATAAATCACATTGTAAATATGAAGGATTATACCTTCACTCACTTAGATTTTGCAAATTATACACAGAGCTCCCAGTCATACGTGTAGTTTAAGGTTAAAGTAGTGACTTTAGTAGTGTTAAAAGTTGTTGAAAGTGATCTATTTGTAATAATAATAATAATAATAATAATAATATGGTACAAGCAATGATAATAATGATGATTCTCCATTTCTGCTGCATTTCTAACATGACAGCTCTTAGGCTATAGAAAGGGGCATTGCACAAACACACTGTAGCTGTGTCTACACGTGCACACTACTTCGAAGTAGCGGCACTAACTTCGAAATAGCACCCGTCGCGGCTACACGCGTCAGGCGCTATTTCGAAGTTAACTTCGACGTTAGGCGGCGAGACGTCGAAGTCGCTAACCTCATGAGGGGATCGGAATAGCGCCCTACTTCGACGTTCAACGTCGAAGTAGGGACCGTGTAGACGATCCGCGTCCCGCAACGTCAAAATTGCTGGGTCCTCCATGGTGGCCATCAGCTGGGGGGTTGAGAGATGCTCTCTCTCCAGCCCCTGCGGGGCTCTATGGTCACCGTGGGCAGCAGCCCTTAGCCCAGGGCTTCTGGCTGCTGCTGCGGCAGCTGGGGATCCATGCTGCAGGCACAGGGTCTGCAACCAGTTGTCGGCTCTGTGTATCTTGTGTTGTTTAGTGCAACTGTGTCTGGGAGGGGCCCTTTAAGGGAGCGGCTTGCTGTTGAGTCTGCCCTGTGACCCTGTCTGCAGCTGTGCCTGGCACCCTTATTTCGATGTGTGCTACTTTGGCGTGTAGACGTACCCTCGCAGCGCCTATTTCGATGTGGTGCCGCGCAACGTCGAAGTTGAACATCGACGTTGCCAGCCCTGGAGGACGTGTAGACGTTATTCATCGAAA
This sequence comes from Carettochelys insculpta, assembly GCF_033958435.1. Classification (NCBI taxonomy): domain Eukaryota; kingdom Metazoa; phylum Chordata; order Testudines; family Carettochelyidae; genus Carettochelys; species Carettochelys insculpta. The sequence continues at coordinate 229,220,011 of NC_134138.1, forward strand.
TAGCCTATTTCGATGTTGCTACATCGAAATAAGCTATTTCGATGTTGGCTTCACGTGTAGACGTAGCCTGTGGTTACAGATACTCTCGAGAGTTTTGCTGACAAGACCTCAGTTTTTTTGAGAAAACTGGCAGAGCATCCACCCCCAAAAAGGCATTTGTCAATAGTAATTGGACAAAATTCAGCACTTTCACTGGCAGCATTCTACCTCTCAGCCATGAGGCATAGCACCACTGTCAAGAGAGTTTGTCGACAAGAATGCTGTGTGGATGCTCTGGAGGCCTTCTCTCAACAGACAGGGCATCCAGAACAATGGGAAGCCCTCTGTGCTGTGCTTCTGGGTGCCTGTTTTGTTGAGAGAGCAGCAGGGCAGTCCAGCAACTCTGTCGACAGATTGGAGTGGAGTACTCTTCCAATTGGCTTTTGTGTGTGGCCACACCCTAGAAGTTTTGTTGGGAAATCTCCAACAGTGACTTCTGTTGACAGATCATTGTCGTGTAAGCATAGCCTGTGAGGCGAAGGCTTTGCCTTTTTGGTGATAGGGCTATTGAAAATAGGTTAGCAAGTACAGTTGGGTCGCAACATTCATGAGGATTCAATGTTGAGAACCCTCGCGAGTGTTGAATTTCCTGACTATGGTGAAGCGGCAGCCACCAGCGCGCCCTGTCTGGACCCCCAGCTGCCACCACTCCTGCCTGTAGCCCTGTCAAGGCGATAGCTGCTGGCTCTCCTGTCCGGGGCCCCAGGGAAGTGGCAGCTGTGCCAGGAGCCCCAGGGAAGTGGTGGCTGCCAGAGATCCCTGACCCAGGACCCTGGAGAAGCAGCTGCTCACTAATAATTGAATATGTGAACATTAAGTTTGTGAATGTGGGGACCTTGCTGTATTTCCTGTTTTCACACCTATCAACATGAAGAAGCCGCTATTTATAAAAACAGTTGAATATTCAGAGCTGTAATTTGATTTAATGAAGTGTAAATCTGAGGACATTACTATCCAGAATGAGAGGGTTAGAAATGTTCATCCAATCGAATATTCTGTATTGCTGAAAACTCTTTGGTGCCTCATAATTCTAGATATGAACATGGATACATAGGACCTGATCCAAAACCTATTGCAATCAATGGGGGTCCTTCTATTTGCCTTTCAAGAGCTGTGGATGAGATCCAGAGGCGTCCAATACTTAACTCTGTTTGTAAACATCTTTATGAAAACCTGTTAATATGATGTGAAAATCTATTTGATCAGCAGTTTTCTGTTTCACCATCTTGTCATATTATAACATGACCAGAATACTCTAACATCCTGGCAGTTAAATGATACCTTGCTTATCACTGATCATTTTCTCTTAGTCTTTCTTGTGGGCTGCCTTGGGAACCTTTGCCTTCTTTCTTGCTGAAGAGCTAATTTTGAAAGCCTGCACTGCCCTCTCTATACCTAGCAATCAGGGATCTATGATTGTCATCAAACAATCTCATAACCGAGATTCAGGGAAAATGCAGAGAAAACAGTCTCACAGCTGAGATGCATAAATTTTTAATCAAATAATATAAGGCAAATCAAATGGCATGAAAAGTTGCTACTGAAAATCCTCCAGATTATAAATAAGTGTTAGAGTGCTTTGACTGTTGAAAGGCTTGAGTTAATGTTATTGGATTTGCTTTTGTGACAATATTAGAATTCCTTATATTGATGGAGTAACTTATGCTGGGTGAAACTTTTATTACAAAACTAGTAACTATGTGAGGATATAGCCTGATTTTGTGTTTCATTACCATACCAACTCAGAAGCTCAGGTCACGTTTATGGAAAAGTTCGCTGCATTTTGAAGCACTCTTGGACTGTACTTGGAGCGAATGTTCATTAATTTATAGACTCGCTTTAACACTGGGCAAAATGCTTCCATGTTGATTCTGTTTCATGTTGTGTGAGTAGGTTAATTCAAATCTAAAGTTCAGCCTGAAAGTCAGTGGATGAGAGCCCCCTTTTTTATCAGCTGCAGATTCTCATGAAATGTGAACTGCAACTAGTGCATTTCATATAGGTCTCATCTAATGAGGAAAATTCAGACTTGGATTAGGAAGTCAAAATCCCATCCCTTGCACTTTTAATATACTGACACCAGCAGCAGGCAAGATATGGCCCATGGGCCAGATTCAGCCTGCCAAGCCTTTTTAGTTGGCCTGTGGCCGACCCTGAAGCATGGAGCAGTGCAACTCAAAACAGCTGGCCACTCTCTGTAGCACTCTGTGCTGCAGGTTGGGGAAGGGCTTTGCATGCTGACCCTGTCCCCCAGCAAAATCTCTCAACTCCTATTGGCCTGACACCAATGCAGAGTGCAGAGTACAGTTGACCCCACCCTCTGACTTAGGTGTAAGTTGTGTTCCGGGGCAACCATACCTAAGTCAAATTTTGTACAAGTCAGGACCAGGTGGGGGAGCAGAGCAAGTACTAGTTAATTGAGCCTGCTGGTTATTGGAATACCAGATAACCCAGCATTTTCTGTAGTTTTTAAGCACAAGCAGAGTTTTAGTGTCCAAGAATTGTGGTGGAAAGAAGACTCCTTTCTCACTGATACTGCAGAAGCTGATCCAAACCCCTTCAAGTCAACAACTTCCCATTCATTTCAAACTATGGCTCAAGCACTTTAAAAGGCAGAGAATGTAAACCTATATTTTCCCCTGCCATGTCCACTGCCAGAAGCCAGCTGGCAAGTACTCACCTTGAAAGGGCATGATTCCTTAAGGTGCTGGAGAGCTGTCAGGCACTAGTCAGACTTACAGCTCCAGGTAGTGCTAAGTTTGCATTATAGTCATCTTCCCAGCACATGTGCTGATGGAATGCAAGAGCCTTTTCTTTCACACAGCACCTTTCAAGAGGTAGGCAGCATTTAACGCTCGTGCATTATAAAAATAGCATTTTTTTTGACTGTCATATTCAGTCTTCCTCCGGGTAGGGAGCATTTGGAAGTATATGAGCCGAGGTAGGCTGATTGCATGGTATACTCTCTAGTGCCTTTTATTTGTATGACTTTGGAGCTGGAGAGAGAAGTCTTTTTTATTGCTCTGTTTTTCCTCTTCTTAGTAGCAGATCTGCAGTATTTCTATAACTATAGCAGTTTTGCTGATCTGTTATATTTTTCAGTCCATTGTAAAGGTCAAAAATATGCATGTTGAATTGCACCAAATTATATCTAAAATACTCTTCACCTTCACAGGGCTGCTTAATAGCAATATTGTATGTTTACTTCCAAGGAGTCTGATTATAATCAATAACTAATCAGAAAGTAATTTACACAAATGAAGTCAGGAATAATATTAAACTGAGTCATAACTTCCCCAAGAATATAATTATAAAGTCTTTTCCAAATTCTACTGAGCAAAAAATAAGTGTATCTAGCACATTTTTCCACTGTGACATCTGTTTTAAAAACAAATTAAGAAGGAAACTTTCAGCAGAAGCCTCTACTTTAAAAAGAAGGGCCTTCAGGGATACACCCTGTACCTATCGTAGTAGGAGCCACTTAATCAAAAGAATTGGAAAAGTGTCCTATCAAAGACACGGAGTGTGGGGATAATATGCAGACTGAGTTGACTGGAGCAAAAGGTCTGAAGGGAACACACTCTCCTCAGAAGGATATCTCTGTCACGGTGCTTAATTTGTGCCAGGGCTGAGCTCCGGCTCCCCTAGGCTTGGCAGTTCATATCTCTGACATCTCTTAGTTGCCAGATAATTTATGAAGGTTCAGTAAACCCTCAATGTAATGGACCCCAATTTAACCAACTTCAGAAATAACAGATGCTCTCCGACAGCCTGCCCCTCCCTCCCAAATAAATGTCAGCTACTCACCAGAGCTGCCAGAGCCATTACTGCCGCTGGAGCTACGGGGCTGAAGGAGCCGCCAGAGTGGCTGGGGACGTTGGGGCTACCACAGCAGCTGGGGCCTCAGGAGCCGGAGGAGCCACTGCCACAGGGTAGGTGCCTGGACCAGACAGCTTGTGGGCATCCTGCAAGCCAGAGCACTGGGCAGAGGCACACCTGCTCCAGGGAAACAGTTTCCGCAGGATTGCCCAACCTTGGGTGGGTGATGAGTGGCTTGTGGCAGGCGAGCCCTAAAGCTCAGTTCTATAAACAGTGCAAAGAGACTGGTGCTGAACTCTGTCTCGCAAGCCCACTGTGTTCCTCCCAGGTTCTGGACAGAGCACTCCCTAGTGCACCTCGCGAGGTGCCTCCAGTCCTGCAGATTCAGATTTAATGGACATTCGGCATTAACAGACACTCCTGTCCCCCATTAGTCCATCAAATCAAGGGTTTACTGTAAAAATAAAATTGTTGGAGTTCTACCACTTCTTTCCTTACAAATTCAGCACCGCTCTTTGAAATGGACAGAAATGAAGGAAGGATGCCTTGGGAAAACATTCAAACCAAAGTTTCTCTGGTTCCTGAAAAGTAACTCTTGCCCATGGAAGAAAAAGTGGGGTCAATAGTTGTTTATGGGTATCTGTGGTTGAAAGCTTTGCTTAGATAGAATATCCACAGACAGCACCTGTGAAGAGAGTATCAATAATGTAATAAACTTCAGTGGTACCACCACAAGAGACATAAATGGTCAGGTTTTCTGATCACATTTCTGTAGTGAGATCAAATTACAGGAATGAACTTTTATTTATTAAGGGATAATTGGAGGTACACATCTCCTAGAGCTGGAAGGGACTTTGGGAGGTCATCTAGGCCAGTCCCCTGCCCTCTTGGCAGGGCCAAGCACCATAACCAACATCTATTCGCCCCAGTCCCTAAATGGCTTCTTCAAGGATGGAGCTCACAACCCCAGGTTCGATAGGCCCATGCACACATCACCAAGCTATCCCTCCCCATCTACTTTGTAGTGAATACAAAACATTCTGAGGCAAATACACCTCTGGTGCACAATTAAGTTTATGGCGTTACACCAGGGATGAATGTGTTCTGTTCTTTTTAAATATCTGACCTATAAATACAGTAGCACCTGTGTGTTGAGTTTGAAGCCACACATTTCAGAATCCAAAAATGGTGTTCCAGAAAAACCCAAAAAAAGAAACGGAGAGTTCAATTCAATTTTGAATGATTTGAAACTGCGTAATAATCTGGAAGTAATTCCAGTTTCAAATGAGTCCTGAGAAATTACTCCATCCTGTCACCCAAAGCTGACTAGCAAACCGAAAACATTACACCATCAGAAATAACTCTGACTTCTTTCAGTCTAACCTGGAAGTGTCTGGAAGCTGCTGAGTGCACTGCCACCTGTAGAAAGTGTACTGGGCTATAATACATCTTTTATGAAGACAAAGGATACCAGACTATCCCACTACTGTTCTTATTCCTTTAAGATGAAAGATAAAATCAAGCTCTGTCATCGTTTAATGTGATACTTTTAGCAAGAGCAGAAAGGCCATCTCTGGCATTCGACACAAATTCCACTTTCAATTATTGTTCCCCATCCACCTCAGTTTTCCTTGCACTCTGGACATGGATATGAATATGAGATTTTTTTCATTTTCAACCTTAATCTGATGTGCAGATTGTTGCAATTTTACTTGCTTGCTGTGTTGCATCCCCAGAGATGGCTATGACGCAGTAGAGATGCATTATTTTGATTAGCAAAACATTTTGGATTCCTTCATGACAGAAGGTAGTAGCGTGTTCATCTGTGAAATGTGATTTGTTTATTATCTCATGCAAGTTCCCTGGATTGAAACTCTCTCGTGGCTTTTAAGCAGAGATTCATGTTGGGGGCAACACAAAGCAACATTAATCGAGTAAAATCCCAAGGACATGCGATGACTTGCAGAGCTCCCCAGCATGCAGGGGGAGCATATTCACAACCAGCTGAGTTCCCTCTCCCACCCCTCTGCTCTCTGATTTGCTCACCTTGATCATTTTTTTCTGATTTGTCCTCCTTGATTACCATTTTTGGTTCTCTGTGCCTTAAATATTGAGTCTGTTCCCCATTCCCCATTCCCCATTCTCCATAGCCATTGCTATGGCTATGGTCTGAAGAAGTGGGTCTGTCCCACGAAAGCTCACCTAATAAATTATTTTGCCAGTCTTTAAAGTGCTACTTAACTGCTTTTTTGTTTTGATGTTCACAACTATATCCCTTAACAGAATATACACCCTGATATCTTTAGCTTCACTGGCAGGAAGGAGCAGGGGACAGAGGGGCTTTTCACTTCACCTCCTCTGCATGCATTTTTCAGATCGCTAGAACACATCCAGGAATTAGTCTGTGCTTACAGAAGAGCATGGGGGCTGCAGCAGTAGCTATTCCCTGCACACACATATAGGCTACGTCTACACTAGCATTCCTTTTTCGAAAGAGGCATGCAAATGAAGGAAATCAAAAATGCAAATGAAGCACAGATATATATATCTGACACTTCATTTGCATATTCTTCTTTTGAAAGAGCATCTTTCGAAAGAAGAAAAGCAGTGTAGACGCTGCTCTTTCGAAAGTAAACTCCATCTTCGAAAGAACCCTTCTTCCTCTTTTTTTAGGAAGAGGTGTTCTTTCGAAGACGGGGTTTATTTTCGAAAAAGCCGCTTTTCTTCTTTTGAAAGAAGAATATGTGAATGAGATGCCAGATACATAAATCTGTGCCTCATTTGCATTTTCAGTTTCCTTCATTTGCATGCCTCTTTCAAAAAAGGAATGCTAGCGTAGATGTAGCCATAGAGAGAAAGGAGGCAGGGTTTCTAGTGCCATCCACCTCTCCTGTGTGTCCACAGTCAGGCCCACTGTATATGTTAAGAAAGCTACTACCATATGTACACCCTATGTCCGGAAGGTCCACAGAGTAAGGCGCTCTCCGCTCCTATCTGCCAGAGACCAGGGAGAGAATGGCCACAGCACCAATCATCTTCATAAGCTATTTGCCCAGCTATCTACATCAGCAATGGGGAACCTAGGCTAGTGAGTGGGCTGCATTAGAGGCCCTCCTTCCTCACAGTGGCCCCATAACTAGTTATGTTGTCATAACAGTCTCCTGGGATAGGATAGTTTTGCTAAGTGTGCTTGTGTTTGTAGGGCGTACTGACTGACCGGTGGAAGTGCTCTGATTGGATGTGTAGTGTGTGCAAGGCTCTCATAGCCAATGTTGTGTGCAAGCAGCACACACCTCACTCACGTGCCCTTGCTTTATTTGTGTGTCACTTTAGTAGTACTGGGAGGAAATGAACTACAGGGATGAAAACCAGCAGAATCTAGCAAAGCTGTGCCTGGGAAATAGTAAACAGCCGCACATAGAACCCTGATGGGCCACCTGCAGCCCAGGAGCTACAGGTTGCCCACCACTGTTGTAGATGTACAGAAGCTCCAGATGTACAGAAACTCTCTGCCCTACCTCTTGGTGAACAGTGGGGGAGTGCAGCCAGAGTGAGCATTGTAGTAATTAATTTAATATCCAGAATTCCTCCAGTGATGCATTGGGAGTCACCAGAATAGCACACAAACACGCAATTGGTTTGGTAGGGAAACAATACTAAGGAGGGACAGAAGGAAGGGGGTTCCCACCTTCTGGTAAAGAGTCTCCTGAATGGTTCTGTATATTGCTGGCTTCCTCTTCTAAAGATCTTGCATTATTAGGAGGATTTTGCATTGGGAGGTGATGCAAAGGCAAACAGGATACAATGCAGAGAGGGCTCTTTACCAAAGTTATAAAAAACAGTAACAAAGTTAAGTGAATTGGGCTGAAGTTTCTCCTTTGCCAGGCAGTGAGAGAAATCTCTCTAGATGGGCTAGGTGGTAGAGGCTCGGGGCAGAACAAAATGGCACTACCCAAGGGACTGGAGCCCCTCCTTTCTGGTTCACCTCAGTACTCTGGAACTATGCTACCTACTAACAATGAATAGAGAGTGGGGTTAGTGGAAGAAGAAAGGGGAAATGACATTATAGAGTGATATTTTGCCTATTGGATATTCATGCCAGCAAGTGGGAACTCGAGTTAATGGACTGCTGCAGACTATCCCCGTGGGATTTTTTTTAATCATTCATGAAGCTAGATTGTTGCCATTTTCCCAAGTTGATGTTGTATTCCCTTTCACCACCATAGTTTTTCTCACTTAGTACACAGCCTCACTGCTTGCCATTGGGAAAGTATTGCGTATTAAAGCTTCCCAGGGAAGGTATTTAGTAATCCCAGAAATTGTGGGTGAAAGCTCCAGCTGGTGATGTCCATTCATTTTAAGAGGGCTCTCCTAGCTACTTGAGCCCAGTCCCCTTGTTTCATTTAGAATTAAATATTTTGATCATGCAGAGAGGAAACTTGCTGTGGATCTCCCCTATTCCTTGTTGGTAGGAGGTAGGACAGAAAATGCTGGCCACTGCTGGCAAATTCAACTTTTCTCCAAGAAGGGAGAAGGTTGGGAAATTAAGTCCAACCAATCATCCACCCCAACCCTTTGTGTACAGTTATGGGGGTGCAGAAGAATATTCACCAGAATCTGTTTTAGGTAATGCTGACTGCAAAACAGAAATGCCATCTGTAAATTTACAACAGAATGTTGGCATTTGTGTTCTTTTTCAGGGGGAATGAAGATGAGACTTTAGGGCTGCGTCTACACGTGCACGCTACTTCGAAGTAGCGGCACCAACTTCGAAATAGCGCCCGTCGCGTCTACACGCGTCGGGCGCTATTTCGAAGTTAACTTCGACGTTAGGCGGCGAGACGTCGAAGTCGCTAACCCCATGAGCGGATGGGAATAGCGCCCTACTTCGACGTTCAACATCGAAGTAGGGACGTGTAGACGATCCGCGTCCCGCAACATCGAAATAGCGGGGTCCTCCATGGCGGCCATCAGCTGGGGGGTTGAGAGATACTCTCTCTCCAGCCCTTGCGGGGCTCTGTGGTCACCGTGGGCAGCAGCCCTTAGCCCAGGGCTTCTGGCTGCTGCTGCTGCAGCTGGGGGTCCGTGCTGCATATACAGGGTCTGCAACTAGTTGTTGGCTCTGTGTATCTTGCACTGTTTAATGAAAGTGTGTCTGGGAGGGGCCCTTTAAGGGAGCGACTTGCTGTTGAGTCCGCCCCGTGACCCTGTCTGCAGCTGTGCCTGGCTCCCTTATTTCGATGTGTGCTACTTTGGCGTGTAGACGTTCCCTCGCTGTGCCTATTTCGATGTTGGGCTGAGCAACGTCGAAGTTGAACATCGACGTTGCGAGCCCTGGAGGACGTGTAGACGTTATTCATCGAAATAGCCTATTTCGATGTCGCAACATCGAAATAAGCTATTTCGAAGTTGGGTGCACGTGTAGACGTAGCCCAGATGTTTTTGTGTGTGAAGAGAGAGAGAAACTCACTCTAACTTAACAAGATCAGGGAGTTGAAGCTAAAATCACGTGAGGAACCTAACTGCTGGGCTATGGAGGCCTCTTGCACTGGCTTGTCTTTGTTTAGGAAAGGAAATAAAAAAGTGATGGTGTTCTAATGGAGAATGTAACCAAATTCTGTGGCCTCAACATTTTTCAGAAATGGAATTCTTGTTTTCAGGCCAATTCTAATTCTAAATTTCTTCACCCTTCATTAGAAAGTTTCTTCCTTACTCCACATGTCTGAAAGTAATCTCTGATTTCAAGTCTCTTCAACACTTGTCACAATATTATAAATTCTTTATAATACTTTTATATGAGATGCTTAAAATAAAACCTTCACACAAAACTAATATTACTACAGTTAGTATAGTCATAGCAAACTGAAAAATGGGGACTTTGTATTGAATTTTTGATCGCCTTCTCATGTCCTCTCTCCCAACATTTAACACTGGGAGCAGTTGCAGGTTCTTATTTATTGTTCCAAAATCTATTGGACCAAATATTGAGTGACATACATTGCCTCCAAATCTATTACTAGTGATCTCTCATAGGGTGCATTTGAAAATCAGTAGCTGGATTCTGGCCCTTTCCCCAGTTCCTTTAGGTACTTTAGCTATGTATAGGGGTCATAAAGGGATGGAACAGTCTGCGGGTGAAGGAGCTGGATTATACTGTTCCTCAGATGCAGGAATTATATAAGGGTGGGATAATCACGGCAGGGCTGGAGCAAGTGCTGAGTAGGGGGTGTGTCCAGAGAACTCAGTGCTATATCCAGTTTGAGCTGTGAAGCAGCACATTAGCAGTTATGGTTAAGCACAGCTGTGGCACTTGGTACCTCAAAGCAGCACCCTGAAACCCTTACAGTCATCATTGGTATATAATTATGATCTGTGTTGTACAAAGCATGCCTTGTAAGGTATCATTTTAAAAGTCTTGCTCTGTTGAATATCAGTATCCTCTTGAATTGTATGTGTTGTCCTTTTATGTGAGGTTAGAAAGCTTTGCTACTTGCGCATTACTGAAATACGTGATGAGGTGGAAACAGTCACAAGCAGCCTTTCAGATACAACCGTAGAGAAGCCAGAGGCACTGATGACCCATTAAAGGGAAACCACACTCATATCCCAAAAGGCTTCTCAGATAGCAGATAGGCAAAGCGGGGAAGACCCCTCTGCCCAACAGGTCACAAGCATAGATATTTCTGGCAAACTGTAAGAAACTATAAAAGACAAGAAGTCACTTAACTTACCGCCCCACCCTACTCAACACCTGGAAACGCATCTGGAGGACAAAGACTTTGAATAAAACAAGCTGGTCCTAGGGCTGGAAGGCAGTTCTAGCTTGTGAGACACAGCTTGATTCACATCCTGTTTAGTTAATGGAACTCACCTCTGTGTGTGTGTCTGTGTGGCTCTGTTCTTATAATCACTCACAATCGCTTTCTGTATTTAATTAATCTCTTTTGTATTTTATCTAAAAGTGTGGGTTTGGGCTGAAGGGCTTAGGAAAACACAGCTCAGTTTGCACAGGCTTGGAGCAGACTAGGTCGTGAAATTACACTGGCCAGGCTTTTGACCAGGACAAGATGGGACAGTTCTGGGGTGCAGAGCTGGAAGGAACTAGCTGGGGCCTCTCTCTTGTTAGTTCATGAGTGGTTGGGGAAAGCATTCATATAACTCAGATGACTGTGTCTTGGCCTGCAGATTTCTGCGTAAGTGCAGTATGTATCAGAGGTTTGTAGCTAGGCAACAGCATCACAGAGTTAGAGGGATTCCCAAGGTTGGTGGGAAAGAAGGCTCAGTGGTCCCCCAGCCCAGGTTGAACCCTAGGAACCTCCTCACAGCAATGTGGGGCACTCCACTGGCCTCAGAAACAGACAGAAACTGAAAAAGGCAAAGAGAAATTAAAGTTACCTTGTGTATATCAGTATGCTAGTAATTTTGCCGATAGGTAGGACAATGGTGCAGCTTTAATTCAGTGGTTCTCTCACTGCTTTCTAAGAGACATGGCTCAGTTCAAACAGGAGGTGTGCTTTTCTCCCTGTTTAAGTATGCACACCTCTGGGCCTCAGAGACTGGAATGACTTCACTCCATCTTGTCAGCAAAGTAAAAGGAGAATTCTTCACAGTGAGCAGTGACTGAGTCTGTGGGAGAAATGAGGCAGTCATCAAGACTTGGAACACCTCGTTCCCTCAGCTTATGTCAGATACAGTAAACGCTTTCATATCCAGCAACCTATGGAGCAAGAGGTTGCTGGATATTCAAATATGCCAGTTAACAGAGAACAGCTGGGAAGGCACAGACAGTGGGGAGAGACAAAGCCATGGGATCCCCAGCTGGCGCCAGAGGAATGCTGGCAACTCTGGAGCCGCAAAGCCAGCTGGGACTGGGGGAGCATGGGTGGGGGTAGGGAAACACAGGCAGGATGGGGGCCAGGGACCCTGCTGGGAGACAGGGCAACAGTGGCAACTCCAGGACCAGGGACCCTACCAGGACCTGGGGCAGTGGCAGCAACTATGGGGCTGGGACCCTGCTGGGGCTAGGGCTGGGGGAGTGCTGGCATCTCCGGGACCAGGGACCCAGCCGCGGCTGGGGGAGAGCTGGCAGTGCCAGGGCCAGGGACCCAGCCAGGGCGCGGGGAAGCACCAGGAGGGCCAGCAGCTCCAGGACCAGGGACCCTGCCAGAGCTGGGGCTGGAAGAGCGCTGGCAGCACCAGGGCCTGGAAGGTGGCCAGAGCTCTGGCAGCGCTGGTACTGGGAAGCTGGCCAGGGCTGGCAGAGTGCCAGCAGTGCCACTGGAGCACCCGCAACTCCAGGGCCAGAGTCCCCGCCAGGGACACTCTTGCAGTGATGGGCGGGAGTCAGTTTTGCTCTCAGAAGAAGCAGCACGTTTGTGCTGGTTAGCAGAGAGTTCCGGTTGAAAGGATACCAGATACATGGGAGTTTACTGTATAAAGGTCATGGAATGAAGTGGCTCACTGCCATGTCCAAGTTTCATGCATATGTACTGTGATGTATGCATTCCTGAGTCATGTAGTGTGGGTGCGGTAGCTCCTACGGCTACCATTTTACCTCAGTGTGGTGGAGGAGCATGACCACTCTGGTTGAGTTGGGTGGGACCATGACCATGTGACTTGGTCCCATGCACTGGCCAGTGATGCGGAGTGAGTGCTTCATGCCTTTCCAGGGTGGCAGCTCTTGCTAGCTACCACTGCTGATATTTCCTAGATACCCCCCAAATGGAGGCAAGGTAGTCTAGTGGACCAGGTATTGAACTAAGATTCGAGAGTCCTGGATTCAGTTCCTGTCTTAGCCACAGATTTTCTGTGTGACTTTCGACAAGTCGCTTAACTTATGCTGTCAGTACCCTCTCTGTAAAGTGAATTTTTATTGGTACAAACTCCAATAATAATTGTGAAGCACTCAGATGCAGTAGTGATGAGAGCCAAATAAGCACATTACTAGAGAAAGAGGATGTTTTCTGAGCTAGTTAGAGCTGTGCAGAGTAGTCCCTTTAAATGGCTTTAGATATGGAACAGTGCACAATGTAGTTCAGATTTAGCACAGTATTCTCATCACCCATACAAAAGAGATGATATGAATGGAATCTTTGAGATAATAGCCTGCATAAGAAACCACATAAAGGAGATGCAAATCCTAGGAATAAACGAGGCATTTACATATGTAAGAGTTGCTTATTGAAAACTGCATTTGCATAGGCCAGGACATGAGTACAGACAATACTGACTTTCCCACACATCCCAACCTATATAGTTCTACTTTGCTACAGGTGATCCATCATGCTAGCGATAACTAACCAGGGTGCAGTCACAGTGCAATTGCAGAAACATTTTCTGTGATGTTCACTTGTGTACGCAATGAACAGAGCCCATCGATTCCTTTCCACCGCTACTAACCAGGATAAGATTCAGATCAATGTCTTAGCTATATATAAACTGAAAAGGAGAAAGGGGAGACTTCCTAGTAGCTATTTTGTTGTGCTGCAGCCACTATATTTGCAATACCATTTGCCCTGAAATTGTGCTCTAGAATCCAAGCTTAATTTTTTTTGTAATCATTTCTAGCCTTTGTGGTTGAAAAGATGATTCTGGAAAGATAAGTGGCAAACTGCAGCCACAGAACTGTGAAGGGCCATACTTGTGGATGGTCAATATTTACCAAATGCCTTGTGGCTTACCAGCAATTACCTTAAAGAGCCAAATGCTGAAGGCTGCCAGTCGTATAGTTTTCTTGAGCCCACACATAGCCCAAAAGAAGAGCTCTGTGAACTTTCCCGTTCATCTTAATAAGGTATTAATTCTGAATCTTAAAGATGCTATTTTAGGCATCAGTATGGTTAATTGTTCATGGCTGACCTTTTTAGCAGAACCAGCTGCCTGATTTATTCATACCATAATCCCTAAAATTGTCTCCAGTGCCTCCCTGTGGCCCAAATGCTTGCTTCTGCCCCTGCTTAAGTGCCTATATTTTGAGTTTTGGCTCTCATACCTTCTATGATGAAGCTCTGAATTTTTGATACTGCAATCTTCGGAATATTGACAACTAAAAATATGTTTACAGTGTTCACTTAACTTACCTTTAGGTTAAAAACTATACTAGGAGGCTGTGCCCTCTGCTTGCTACGCTCACCAACCCTCCTCGCTTCCTGGGTGTGATGGGGAGCTGCATGGCCAGCCATAGCCTTCCTGGAGGGATGATGAGCCAAGCAGCCAGGCCTGGCCTTCCTGGGCCCAGGGCAGTGGGGGCAGGAGAGGGGCAGGGAAGATAGGAATGGAGGCAGGAAGAGGGCCCAGGGTAGCGGGGTTGTTGCAACAGTTCTTAACTAACAATTTTTTTCCTGCCTCCCAAAACACATACTCCCACACATTTGATCAAAACCAAAAAGCAGGTATGTAGCACTTTAAAGAAAAACAGAATAATTTATTAGGTGATGAATACTCAAGGAGCTGATAGAGGAGATATCTGAGTCTTTATCTATCATCTTTGGAAAATCATGGGAGACAGGAGAGATTCCAGAAGACTGGAAAACGGCAAATATAGTGCCCAGCTATAAAAAGGGGAATAATAACAACCCAGGAAACTACAGGTCAGTCAGCTTAACTTCTGTGCCAGCAAAGAGAATGAAGCAGGTAATTAAAGAAATCATTTGCAAGCATTTGGAAGGTGGTAAGGTGATAGGGAACAGCCAGCATGGATTTGTAAAGAACACATCATGTCAAACTAATCTGATAGCTTTCTTTGATAGGATAATGAGCCTTGTGGATAGGGGAGAAGCGGTAGATGTGGTATACATAGACTTTAGTAAAGCATTTGATACGGTCTCGCATGATATTCTTGTCATAAAACTAGGCAAATACAATTTAGATGAGGCTACTATAAGGTGGGTGCATAACTGGCTGGATAACCGTACTCAGGGAGTATTTCTTAATGGTTCTCAATCCTGCTGGAAAAGTATAACAAGTGGGGTTCCGCAGGGGTCTGTGTTAGGACCGGTTCTGTTCAATATCTTTATCAACGATTTAGATATTGGCATAGAAAGTACGCTTATTAAGTTTGCAGATGATACCAAGTTGGGAGGGGTTGCAACTGCTTTGGAGGATAGGGTCAGAATTCAATATAATATGGATAAATTGGAGAAATGGTCTGAGGTAAACAGGATGAAGTTTAATAAGGACAAATGCAAAGTGCTCCACTTGGGAAGGAACAATCAGTTTCACACATACAGAATGGGGAGAGACTGTCTAGGAACGACTACAGCAGAAAGTGATCTAGGGGTTACAGTGGACCACAAGCTAAATATGAGTTAACAGTGTGATGCTGTTGCAAAAAAAGCAAACACGATTCTGGGATGCATTAACAGGTGTGTTGTGAACAAGACATGAGAAGTCATTTTTCTGCTGTACTCTACGCTGGTTAGGCCTCAGCTGAAGTATTGTGTCCAGTTCTGGGCACCCCAGTTCAGGAAGGATGTGGAGAAACTAGAGAGGGTCCAGAAAAGAGCAACAAGAATGATTAAAGGTCTAGAGAATGTGACCTATGAAGAAAGGCTGAAAGAATTGGGCTTGTTTAGTTTGGAAAAGAGACGATTGAGGGGAGACATGATAGCGGTTTTCAGATATCTAAAAGGGAGTCATAAGGAGGAAGGAGAAAACTTGTTCTTCTTGGCCTCTGAGGATAGAACAAGAGGCAACGGGCTTAAACTGCAGCAAGGGAGGTTTAGGTTGGATATTAGGAAAAAGTTCCTAACTGCCAGGGTGGTCAAACAGTGGAATAAATTGCCAAGGGAGGTTGTGGAATCTCCATCGCTGGAGATATTTAAGAACGGGTTAGATAGATGTCTATCAGGGATGGTTTAGACAGTACTTTATCCTGCCATTGCGGCAGGGGGTTGGACTCGATGGCTTCTTGAGGTCCCTTCCAGTCCTAGTATTCTGATTCTATGAGCGTTCATGGGACAGAGCCTAGCTCTCTGTCACTATCCCACACATTTGGCATTTATACCTGAATTTTTCACTGTGGCAATTTTTGGTTAAGTTATTTAGTCTGGTGGAAAAAAAATATCTTGAAAAGAAAATCTCGTCCTCTTGCGCCAAATAGCAGAAGGCAAAAAGGGTCCAGAGAGACGCATGCAAAGGTAAGAGACATAGGATACAAAAACAGCTAAGATGTTATATAATTGCTTAAGCTCAGCCTGTACAAATGCAATCAATGATCATTTACATCTATCACAAATTAGATTTACCAGAAGAAAAGAGGAGAAATTAGAAGGTATCTGGATCACAGAGTTAATAGTCATTAAAACCTTGGAAACTTACAAATGTAAAAGCTCTAGGACCAACGAACACACATCCAAATCTAACAGCACTAAAGGAAAATGGAAAATAAGTTGGAGTAATTTAGTGGATATTTTTGAGTTAATTAAACCCAAGAACTAGGGGTAACCAAATGAAATTAATGGGCAGCAGGTTTAAAACAAACAATAGGAAATACTCTTTCACACAACACACAGTTAACCTGTGGAACTCCTGGCCAGAGAATGCTATGAATATCAAGAGTATAGTAGAGTTTTAAAAAGAAATAGATAAATTCAATGACTATTAGCCAGGATGGGCATGAACAGTGTCCCTAGCTCTGTTTGCAAGAGCCTGGAAATGGGCGACAGGGAATTGATCACTTGATGATTACCGGTTCCGTTCATTCCCTCTAGGGCACCTGGCATTGGCCACTGTTGGAAGACAGGATACTGGGCTTGATGGACCTGTGGTCTGACCCAGTATGGCTGTTCCTATGTCCTTAAGAGAAAATATTAAAGGTGGAAATATGGGCAAAATAATTACTTAAAATAGGTCAAAAGACCTATTTTCATAGGAATTTTCATATGTTATAAAGGATCATACCATTATAAAGGATCATAAAAAGTGTGTCAGTTTGGATAACTATAGATGCCTACGCCTCTCTTTCTAAGAAAGATATGTCCTTGATAACTGGAGTAACTGTCTGTCCTGTTTTTACTAGGACAGTCCCTTATTTACACTGTCTTACAGGCATCCTGACTTTTTAAAGAAGATGGGCAAATTGTCCCATAGTTTGTGGGACTCCAGTTTCCCGGCACTCAGTGTCTCAAGACAACACCCCCTGCTGCAGGCAACTGCCCAGGTCTCTGGTGCCCCATGCCTTGGGGCAGCAGCTTCTGCTGCAGGGGAGCTCCTCCATTGGGCAGCTGCCCCATTCCCTAACCATGGCAGCAGCCTCTTAGGCGAGAGAGCTCCCCCACGAGACAGCTGCCTCATTCTTCAGCATCCCGTACCTTGGGGAAGGCAGCTTTTGTTGTGGAGAAGCTCCTCCAGGTGGCAGCTATCCTGTTCCCCAGCTTGGCAGCCCCTGCAGCCAGGGGTCCCTGCCGCAGGGCAGTTGCTGCATTCCCTGGCCCCTGCTTCCAGGAGGCTGCAGAGGCCCTATTTTTGGCACCCTCCCGCCCACCAGGAACTTGTGGAGCTCCCATCCTCCACTTCTTTTCACTAGAAGGGTGTGGAGCCCCCATCTCCATGCCTCAACAGGTGCAGTAGCCCCTATCACCAAGGAGCCCTGACATGGTACAGCAGCCCCACATCCCTGGAGGCTGGTGTCCCATATTTGCCATAGAGCAATGTGGTCACCCTATTGTTGGCTTTCCTCTAGCTGTTCTTACCATTTACACATATAACTCGATTTTCCCATCTCTATGCTTCGCTCACCATGGGGGACAGGCAGTAGTAATGGAAGAACTTGTAACAAACTATGGCTCTGATTCTGTGCTAGCCCCAGTCTTGGCATATTATCACAGTACATAGTGCTAGTCATGAGCCAGGACCTCACTGTACCATGCATTATACAAACACAAAGGAAAAAAAAAAGAACAGACACTGCCCCAAATGTTTCTTTTGGCATGGCAGCTGTGTTGGTTCCAAGATACTGAGTCTATTCCTGAAATGTTTAGAAACTTTCCATCTACATGGCTTCACTTGAGGTGTAATATAACAGACTGATGTCTCTCCTATGCTTCCATAGGTGCTGGAACTAGGGAGTATGGAGGGATCTGCCCTTCTCCCCTGGCCTTGAAGCAGTATGCCGACCCTCAAGCAGAGAACAAGGCAGCGAGAGGCCTTTCGCCTCCCTGAGGGAGCATTGCATTCCTTCCTAACATTACAATAACAGGGCCCACATCATGTGTGTTCTCTCATGCAGGACATAATGGATGAGATTCTCTGCAGCATAAAAGTCCAAACATCAAAAACACATAGCTAAGAAAGGAGGAGTAAAGGTTCAAAGCTCTGTACTAACTCTCCCACCCTGGTTTAAGGCCTAATTTAGGATTGCTCATAACTTTATTATAAACTATGAGGTAGTACGTGCCGGACTCTGCACAGAATCACACTGCAAAAAACATCTCTTCACCATAGCATTTGCTAAACAACCAGAACAGACAAAAAAATTGATCAAAAGCTACAGTCTAAGATTGAGCTAGGTATTAGTTCAGCAGAGCACTTGAGCAGTGAAAAATACTTAACTCTAGATATCTGCTTAACTTTATCCCTATTCAGTAAAGTACTTAGGTACGTGCTTAACTCTAAGCACATACTTAAGTTTCCTTGAGGCCAATGGGACTTGTTCTATGTCAATTAGGAATAGACGTACTCAAGTACTTAATGATAAACATTATAACACAGAACATTATAACACAGAATACACAGCGGACAGTGCTCACTTATTTTTACTACAAGTATTTGCAGTGTGAAAGCAAAAGAAATGAAATTTCTCAATTCACTTAATACGGGCAGTGTGGTTCAACCTCTGTCATGAAAGTTGAACTTACAAATGTAGAATTATGTACCAAAAATAAATATAAAACAATGTAAAACTTCAGAGTGTACGAGTCCACTCAATCCTACTTTTGTTCATACGATCAGTCATTCTATCAAACAAGTGTGGTTACATTTCCATGTAATGATTTTTTGCTTCTTGTTTACAATGCTCCCTAAAAGTGAGAGCAAACATTTGCATGGCATTAGTGTTGCCAATGTTGCAAGGTATTTATATTCCAGATGTATTAAAGTTGTGTTTCTTAAACTTTTTGAGAGCACAGAACACCAAGCAATAATATTTTTAATGTGGACCAGCTACGAAAAATTTCTTTAAAAAACTGTCAGACCAAAAAAAAAAACAGAAAACAAACAAACAAACAGCAACAAATACAGAAAAAAACAAAATGAAGTAATTTAATCAGACATCATAGCAATAGTAATATTGCATCTGGTTTTAATACGGGAAAATATAGACCATCAGTGTATTTTTCCAAATGCTTGTGGCACACCTGCGAGTTATTAATGGAACACCAGTGTTCCATGGAACACAGTTTAAGAAACACTGGGCTAAAGAGTCATATGTCCCTTCACATCTCAACCATCATTCCAGAGCACATGCATACATGCTGATCACAAGTTCTATTTGAGAGCAACCCAAAGCAGTTCAGACTGATGCATATCATCTGAATCAGATGCCACCAGCAGAAGGCTGATTTTCTAGTTTTGGTAACTCAGATTCCATAGTTTCTGCATCAGAGTGTTACTCTTTTTAAGACTTCTGAAAGCATGCTCCACCCATTGCCCAACTCAGATTCTGGAAGGGACTTCAGATTCTTAAACTTTGGGTTAAGTGCTGTAGCTATCATTGAGTCTGTTCTGGTAAGGCTATGATCTGAAGTGGGTCTGTCCCATGAAAGCTCATCACCTAATGTATTACTTAGTTATTCTTTAAAGTGCTACATGCTGCTTTTTTGTTTTGATGAATGTTTAGTACATCCAGCACATAAATATCTTGCAAAGTGGTCTACAATAGAGTCATGGGAATGCCTATTCTCACTTTCAGGTGACATTATAAAGAAGAAGCAAGCAGTATTATCTTCCCTAAATGTAAATAAACTTGTTTGTCTGCAGGATTGGCTAAACAAAAGATATGACTGAGTGGACTTGTAGGGTCTACAATTTTATATTGTTTTGTTTCAAGGTGTACTTGTATGACAAAAAAACCCTACATTTGTAAAGTGTGCTTTCATAATAAAGAAACTGCACTGCAGTGCTTGTAGGGGGTAAATTGAAAATACTATTTCTTTTGATTATCAGTTTACAGTTCAAATATTCATAATAAATAATAATAATAACATAAAGGGAGCATTTTGTATTCTGTGCGGTAACAGAAATCAATAGATTGAAAAATGTAGAAAAGCATCCAAAATATTAATAATACATTTCAATTGGTATTCTATTAACAGTGGGATTAAAAATGCAACTGAGCACAATTAATTATTTTAATCACCATTAATTTTTAGTTAATTGCATGAGTTAATTGTGATTTATCGACAGCCATAATTCCAACTATATACTCTAAAAGAGTCTTACTAGAACTTTGGCACCTGTGCTAAGCAGATATTTAATTGTTATACTTTCTATTTAGCTGTGGCAACTTGCCATGCTACTAACGCTACTAATAATTATTGGGGGGAGGGGTAGTTCAGTGGTTTGAACATTAGCTTGCTTAAACACAGGGCTATCAGCTCAGTCTTTGAGGGGTCCATTCAGGGATATGGGGGCAATAAGTTAATAAATAAAAAAAAAGGGTGGGGGAAAAGGTTCTTGGCCTTGCAAAAAGGGCAGGGGACTGGACTCAAGGACCTCCCTAGGTCCCTTCCTGCTCTATGAGATGCACATCTCTATGTATTTACTTTAACTGACAAAATAAATTGCTCTAATGGAAATGGAATAGTGAATACATTTTACAGAACTCTAAAACAGAGCCCTTGATTCAGCAAAGCACCCAAGTATGTTCTTAGCTTTAAATGTATTTAATTCCATTGGCTGCCAAATTTAAACCTCTGCTGAAGAGCTTTGCTGAATAGATTTCACTTAAGCTGACTTAAGCAAATGTTTAACATTAACACACAACATACATCAGTGAATCAGAGCCAGAGGCTGTCAATTATTAAATAAAATATAAAACACATATTACATTACATTATTCAAATTATGTTTCTATCTCTTTTTGATGCCTTATTTTGTTTTCATGCCATCATTTTTTCCCTAAATATGGTTGTTCAATTTAAAATATGTTTCTTTTAAACGTCTTTAGTTGAAAAAATTCTATCTACAAAAAGTCTTTTTTTTTCAGCATGGAAAAAAATAGAGTAGTGAACACATAGTGTTCTGATTAGTAAGTCTTCAGTGGTCAGTTTGTGAAGTATTTGCATTTATAGATCTCTTTTCATGTAAATGAAATTCAGTTATCTTGGTACAGTGAGTGGACCCAATCATATCCTATGCAATATCTCTTCCTAATAATGTATTTTAATTATTTGGTACAAAAATAACTTCCGCAAAATGAACTTAAAGGAAATTAAATATGACGTCTCTAATCATGAGAAAATGATGGTCGCAACTGGGAGAGTGGACAAAATGCCATGCAGAAGGGTCTAAAGGAACAAGGCTAGCTTATTATTTATCCCATGTAAGGTCTAGCATGGCTGATTGTTCAGGGTAGTCTGCTGCTCCTAAAGAAGAACCGTGGCTAATGAGGATGGATGTATCCCCTAAGTGTATTAGAAATGGCTGCAGCAAAAAAAGGAATTGTGACGCACATAGAGTGCTCTTTCTTTGTACAGCTGCCTGGTGTAAGGCTGCCTTTGAAAACAGAACTTTATTTTTGCACTGTACATTTGATGAAATGGTATAACAGGAACAAAGGTTATCCTGTCTTTAAAACGGTCCAGTTTTATATGTTCTTTCTCTACGCGCAGGAAAAGATTTCAAATTGTCCAGCCTTAATTCAGGAAGAAAATAAATCCTTTAAGAGATAGTGAATTAGATAAGGTTGTAATAAAGATGAGATCATGCAGATCAGCAAATTATTTTGTAAACGGATAACTGATTTACTTACAAACTATTATTATGTTAGTAACATTGATGTTCAAAAGTCAAATTTTATTGTGGGCTATAGACGCAGAGAAAAAAGCAATCAACTTATGAAAATCAAGCTGTCTGCCCTCCTGTTCAAAAACTAGGAGATACATTGCTGTAAAATTGAAGAGAATTTTCTCTACGCCATTCTGATGTGCTCAGCAATATAAAATGGGCACTTGGAACAGGTGTTTGACATGACAGACAGTAAAATAAATATCTAACATATTTGTAGCCAAGAAACAGCAAATTTGAAAGGGAAACACTATTTCTGTTCAATTCAGGACAGTAAAGGGAAGCTTCATCAGCTAGAGCTTTTGTTTGTTTGTGTAAAGGTGTGTCAGAATTCAAAATGGACAAATTGTCGTACCCTTAGGCTGTGGCCACACTAGAGAGTGATTTCGAAATGGCTTATCCCTATCCGTTATTTTGAAATAAGTGGCATGGAAGTGTCTACACATGAAATGCGGATCGACATTGCGATCTGCAATATTGAAGTGACTCCCAGTCATTTCGAAATGGAGCAGCTACACAGCCACAGCTTCATTTCTAAATAACAGGGCAGGAAATGATGAGGGCAGGGTCAGATGGCCGACAAGCCAATCCTGGAACACGGGTGAGCCAACCCCTTAAAGGGCTCCTACCAAACACATCCCCTGTGCACTTGCTGAGGACACTGGCTGCTTGCAGCACGCGACCTCCAGCACAGCACTCGGCAGAGCCTTGGTTAGCCACCACACCATTGCCTGCCATGGACCCGTAGCACTTCACTGACGGGGACACCTTGGACATCGTGGCCAGCCTCATGGCCATCCTGACAGCATGCCATATGAGGCTACATGCTGCCCAACACATGGCCAGCTTCCTGCAGGCTCCCCCCATGCTGCATCCGGAGCACCCCCTGTTCCAGGCCCATCCTCACCTCTGGCGGTACCCCACCAGCAGGGAATGGTGGGACGACATTGTCCTAGGAGAGTGGGACAATGACCAGTGGGTCCACAACTTCCAGATGACTCAGGCCACCTTCATGGAGCTGTGCCATTGGCTGGCCCCAGCACTTTGCCATCAGGACACCCGGATGTGGCCCTTGTTGTCCCTGGAGAAACGAGTGGCCATCGCTCTATGGAAGCTGGCCACCCTGGACAGCAACCACTCGGGTGGCCACCAATTCGGGGTGGGGAAGGCCACCATCAGGGTTGTCCTCCTTGACATAAGGCACCCAGGGCACACACCCACGGTGGATTCCTGGGTAGGGGGGTCCCAATGTGTGGGGCCCCGGGGAGTGGGGTTCCTGGGAGGGGGTTCCCAGGGAGTGAGGTCCCTGGGAGGGGGGCCCCAGGGAGTGGGGCCTCGGGGAGTGGGACTGCCATCAGCTACCACACACTCATGGGCACCTGTGCCCTCTAACCTACAGGTTGTCACCGTCATCAACCTTGTCACCTTGGGGACGTGGACACTGCCATGGTTGGTTTCCAACAGCTGTGATTCCCCAACTGCATTGGTGCATTGGACAGCACCCACATTGCCATCTGGGCCCTACCACACAGCCGGGAACGGTACATCAACCACAAGGGCTACCACTCTGTCATCCTCCAGACCCTCGTGGATGCCCGAGAATGTTTCACCGACATCTGTGTGGGCTGGCTGGGCTGGGTCTATGATGCCAGCGTCCTATGGAACTCGTGGCTCAGCCACAGGATGGCAGAGGGCACCTACAACCCCCTACGGGAGCTGCCAGTGGGGGACGTGACCATGCCCCCATGCATTGTCGCCAATGCTGCCTACACACTCCAGCCCTGGCTAACGTGCCCCTACGCAGGACACACCAATGAGCCAGGACCTCTTCAATGCCCGCCTCAACCATGCCAGGAATACCGTGGAGTGGGCATTTGGCCATCTGCAGGCACATTTCAGGTGCCTCCTGATGTGCCTGGAGGTAGGCCTGCCCAGTGTGCCCATGGTTGTGGGCACCTGCTGTGCACTGCACAATCTCAAGGAGAGCAATCAGGAGCTCTTTGTGGCACACTGGGCAGCCGAGGCCATGCTGCACTATGAACAGCCAGGTGCGGTCCCGTGTCACCAGGTGAACCGGGATGGGGTGCACATGTGGGAGGCCCTCCAGGAGACTTTTGCCCGGAGGCCCCCATGACATGCCCCCGCTCACTCCATGTATCTAGGGGGCTCAGACTCGCGGGGAGGAGCGGGGAGCCATGGACAGGCAGGGCTCACACAGCCACAGCCAGCAGAGCTGCAAGGGCCGTGGGGGCAGAAGGGGCACGGGGGAGGGGGTTGGGGAACATGGAGGAGCTGAGGAAGAGGGAGGTGGTGGGGAAGAGGGAGAGGCTGGGGTGGAGGGGGGTGGTGGGGAGGAGGAGGGTACCGGGAATGAACGTGGAGCTGGGGCAGAGGGGGGTGCTGTGGGAAAGGCCATCTATGGGGCAGGTGGCTGGGCCAAGCGGTTGGTGACGGCCTGGGTCAGGGTGTTGAGATACCCGGCCACCCGGTCCCAGGCTGCCCGCTCCATGGAGAGCCATTCTTGCAGCAAGTGGCTCTGCTCCCGCCATGCAGCTGGGTGGGTTGCTGCCAGATCATCTGCCCAGCTGTGGCGGCAGCTCCTCCCACCATGGCACACGGCCCAGGGAGGTGTCACCCCCCTCGCCCTCCTCTGCTGCTGCGGGGCTCCCAGCCATGTCCAGGGGACTAGGGTGGCTGGCAGATGCCGAGTCTGTGAAGACATAAGGCGAGAGGATGGTCCCCCATCAGTCATGAGCCCGGGTACCGTGAGCCAGTGGCCTTGTCCCCACCGCCATCCCACCCTGCTTGTGTGAGGGGCTTTGGGGTGGCCTGTCTTCTGTGGGGTCCATCTATGTGGGGCTATTAGAATGGTTGCCCCAGCCGTCCCAGGCTTCTGACCCTCATGGCAGCCCATGGCCCTGTGCAGGCCCCAGCCAGCAGCGACGACGGCCATCCCCGGGTCCCTGGCCCGTGGTCGTGTGCCCAGGCCTGTACTGGCTGTGTCAGGGACCGCCCCCTCCCCCGCATGACCAGTGCACCCCACGCCCGGTCCTACCTGAGGGTTCCTTGGGTGGTTCAGGAGAGGCCTGGGTGGAGGTAGCCCAGCTAGGAACCTTGGAGGACTGGGCCAAACACAGTGGTCCCTTACTCTCACTGTCGCTGTCCCCGGTGCCAGTAGGTACTTCAAGGCCTGTAGTGTGTGTGTGGGGGGGGGCATCGAGGGTCCTGGCCGGGGCTCCTCGCCCTGCCCCTCCGGCTCCCCCATGTCCAGGGTCTCCTCAAGTGGTGCAGCCTCTCTGGGTCCCAGCAGCTGGTGGAGCTCCCTGAAGTAGGGGCAGGTGGCCAGCACTACCCCTGATTGCTTGGCTGAGTCCCTGGCTCAGCATAGACCTGCCACAGCTCCTTCACTTTGGAGCGGATCTCATCAGCGGTCCAGAGGGGGTGGCCCCTTATGGCGAGGTTGCTGGCGAGGCGGACAAAGGAGTCCACATTTCTCTTCTGCCCCTCCATCTTGAGCAGGATGTCCTTCTCCCCCCAGACAGCCAGCAGGTCCCGGACTTCAGCTTCCAGCCAGAGGGCCCCCCTCCTCTTTGGGGGATGCCCAGAGTCCTCAGAGCCCTGCCGCTTGGACCTCTTGGCTCCACAAGGATCCTGGGGGTCTTGGCTGCTGGCGATCAGTCCGGCCATGGTGGGGTGTCACATTCTGAGGGTGCTAGGGAGAGTCGTCTGGCCACCTCATGCTCCTGTGGCTGCCAGCACACTCTCAGCTTCCTGCATGGGGTTTCTGTGTCCCTGCATCTTTAAGGCACCTGCAGCTGACAGCCATAGAACTCTGGCTGCTGGTGGGAGGGGCTGGCTATGTGGAGGACTTTTCATTTCGAAATGGCAGCCAGGGAGCAGTTGCACACATTTAATTTCAAAATTAACATCAAAAGGAGGTGTTATTGCCAAAACAGGAGTGGAATAACCATTTCAAAATGAACACCTTTTAATTTTGAAATTAATTTTGAAATGAGCAATTGCTGTGTAGCTGCTCTCCTGCTCATTTCGAAATCGCCCCTCGTTTCGAAAATTATTTCAAAATGAGCTGCTAGTGTGGCCACAGCCCTAGACATTAACTCAGCTATTCAGAGAGGGGACCCGAAATTTATATATTTTCTTAATTTTTTTTTGCATGTGATGTTTCTCCATTTGTTTTGATCTGCATCCCTCAATAATTAGTGCATTTACACAGAATAAGGTTAAAAAAGCACTTGGTAAATTAAAAAAAATAAGTCACTCTCTTTTTTGTGCCCTATTTGAATGTGCATCATTTAGTTATTTTTATTATGGCCAGGGGCTTGAAAATCTGGAAGTGGCACAGCCCCCTCTGGACCTTTGAGAGGGCCAAGAAACTAGTGAGTTTGTTGCCCTTTTAACAACATCAGGAATTTGTATATCCACTCACCTCCTGGCTATGCAAACTTTTCTGCCTGTAATCTAGCTGAAGACAGAATGTGAAAGCATTCTTCTATGGACAAGTACTTGCTGTCATTGGGCTCTGCACATGAGAATCTAATGATGTAGGTTTCGACTTCACCTCTAGGAATAGCCCTGAGCAAGTGATCTAAGTGCACGAGATCAGAAAAAAAAAAAGTAAAATGCACCTCCTGCAGAGATGTTCAGGGAGCCACTTAGAGAAACACACCATTGTTTCCTAATTCCTCTGTGCTTCCTCCTCTCTCTGGAAAGTGCTAATAATTTGCTCTTGGCCTACAGCAGCCATACACATTGCCAGCTCAACTCTACTGGCTGGCGTGTTTGCGTTCAAGGCTCCGTCCAGTCTCTGCTCCTCCCCAATCACTCTCCTACATGCATGAGCTAGAGGTCACACACCCATTTACTGTTACATGCTTGCAAAAAAGAGCCTTTGCAAGAGTTTAAGGTTGGGTGAAGTAATGCATACTCTTCCTTAATCCTGATCATGGGCATGTAGCTGAAGTTACTGTCTAGCACTTTCAATAGGTAATCCTCAAACAATATATAGATGAGGGTCAATTAATCAGGAGTAACTGTTCCAAGACATATATTGATACTGTTAGAATACAGTTGATTCACCTGCTATTTTTCTTGGCCTTCAGCTAAAATAATCAGAATGACCATTCAGCTTACCAACAATCAAAGAGCAACCTAAATAACCAAATGCAGCACTCTTCCACCTTTCCTAGTGTGTGCATGTGTGTATGAAGTTGGGCTCCCCGCTTCCGTCTGTGTGCGGGTGTAAGTGTGAGTTTGGATAGACTCCTCCCTTCCCTCCGTTGCGGGTGTGTGGCTGGGCTCTCCCGTTTCCTACTTTGCACATGTGTGTGTGTGGCTGTGTGGCTGAACTGGGCTGTGGCTCTGCTCTCCTCTTCCCTAGTGTGGTGGGGGACTGGGCTCCCCTTTCCCTCTGGGTGATGGTGGAGGAGGGGTTGCAAGCCTGTTTAAAAATACCTCCATTAGTAACTGATGGGTGTGGTACCATGCTGGCACACATCTGATGAAGCACATACGACCTCAGAATTGGTGCATAAAACAAAACTCACTCCACCCATGGATGAAAAATCTTAGAGGTAACATCCCAATCCCCTGCCTTCTGAATTCACACACACACTCACACACACCATCTATCTGCCCTGGGCCCCCGCACTGCAACCAACACTTACATTTTTGACAGGCACTGTTTTATTCCAGCATCCTGGGGTAGGTTGTGATAGTCCACTACAGCTACGTCTGCACTGGGATGCTACATTGAAATAGCTTATTTTGATGTAGCAAAATCGAAATAAGTTCTTTAGATGAATAGCGTCTACACATCCTCCAGGACTGGTGCCATCGACGTTCAACGTCGACGTTGGACAGCACTACATTGAAGTAGGCACTGCAGGGGAGCGTCTACACACCAAAGCTGCCCAAATCAAAATAAGGGTGCCAGGAACATCTGCAGACAGGGTCACAGGGCAGACTAGCACTTCCGGGGCAACAGCAAGCCGCGCCCTTGAAGGGCCCCTCCCAGACACACTCAGCCTGCACAGCATGCGGTCTGCAGAGCCACAGGTAAGCACACCCTGTGTAAGCAGCATGGACCCCCAGCAGCAGCAGCAGCAGCAGCAGCAGCCAGAGGCCCACACACCCACCCCTGGAGGAGCAGTGCTTGCCCTGCTCAGTGCCATGCAGGAGGCAGCTGACCATCTTTTATTTCAGGAAGATGAGCTGTCCTCGGGGGATGAGGAAGCAGCCCCAGACCTTGATGCCCTCCCAGCCCCGCCCCCCACCCCCCCCGGCCACACACGCCGCCAGCTGTGGAGATACCCCATGAGCATGGACTGGTGGGAGCGGCTGGTGCTCGGCAAGTGGGACAATGACTGCTGGCTCCGGAACTTCTGAATGAGCCATCAGACATTCCTGGAGCTCTAGCAGTGGCTCACCCCTGCCTTACGGCACCAGGACACCCCCATGCAACGTGCCCTCACCGTAGAGAAACGGATCAGCATCACTGTCTGGAAGCTGGCCACTCCAGACAGCTACCGAGCCATAGGGCAGCAGTTCGGCATGGGCAAGGCCACCGTCAGGGCTGTCCTCATGGAGGTAAGAGGACCCACCGGGGCAGGATATGGGGGGGGAGCCCGGGGGGGAGCCCTGGGGGGAGGGCCAGACACACCCTGCACACACCTCACCGGTGCTCTCTCATGTCCTTCCCCTGCAGGTCGTCCGAGCAATCAATGCCCTGCTCCTCCACAGGCTTCTGCAGCTTGGGGACCCAGATGCTGCCATCACGGGGTTTGCCAGCCTGGGCTTCCCAAATTGCTTTGGGGCTCTGGATGGGAGCCATATCCCCATCCGTGCTCCGTGCATCTGTGCTCCGGAGCACAGCGGAGGACGCTTCCTGAACAGGAAGGGCTACCATTCCGTGGTCCTCCAGGCCCTGGTGGACAGCCGGGGCCGCCTCTTGGACATTTATGTTGGCTGGCCTGGCAGCACCCACAACGCCCGGGTGTTCAGGAATTCGGGCCTGTGCCGCTGGCTGGAGACGGGGACCTACATCCCCCAGCGGGAGATCCCTGTGGGGGACACCACCATGCCCCTCTGCGTCATCGCAGACACGGCATACCCCCTCCAGCCCTGGCTCATGCACCCTTACATAGGCCATGTCACAGCCAGCCAGGAGCGGTTCAACACACGCTTGAACCATGTGCGCCAGGTGGTCAAGCGCACTTTTGGCCACCTCAAAGGGCACTGGAGGTGTCTCCTCACCCGCCTGGATGCAGGCCTCACCAACATCCCCCAGGTTGTGGGCACATGCAGCGCACTCCAAAACCTGGTGGAGAGCAAGGGAGAGGCCTTCTTCCAGGGCTGGGCCGACGTCCAGTCACCCGCTGCCCCCAGTCGTCAGGTCAACCCTGAGGGGATCTGGGTCCAGGAGGCCCTGCGGGCCCATTTTGACCAGGCTGCAGGGTGAACGCTGGCAGGGCCAGCTGTGGGTGAGCCACCCACTGCACCCCCCCCCACCCTCCACAACACTCCCTGCCCCCACGCCCACACCACAGAGAACCCGAGAGCACACACCCCCACACACACCTCTGTACAATAAAAAAATTGATTTTTTTTTTAAACAAAACCCTGCAACCTTTTGTATTATTAATATGAAAACAGAAGAAGAAGGAGGGAACTATGTACATGGGGGGGCAGGTACAAAACAGGAGTAGAACAAAAACTATTTACCCAAACATGGGGGGAATGAGTCCAAAGGAGGGGGCCTTGGGGGGCAACATCCTCGGCCACGCACCCCTATTGTCCTGCGCCTGGTGTTGGGGGGCGCAACCCATGTGTCGTCCGGAGGCCCAGTCGAGGCTGCGTGGGGGCTGGGAGAACCAGCAGATACGGCCGGGTGGTGTCCGGAGGCCCATGGTCCCCCTCAGTGGCAGGCCCCATGATGGCCAATGGTGGAGGGACAGCAGGCACAGCAGCGGGTGGACGGCGGGCAGAGCAGCGGGTGGAGTGGCGGGGGGGCCAAGTGCCGCACGATGTCCTGGAACGTGTGCATGAAGGCCCCCCAAGCCTCCTGGCGCCAGGCAAGCGCTCGCTTCTGGAGGTGGAGCCGCCGCTTCTCCACCTGCAGGCACCGCTTGGACACCTCCAGCTGCCGCCAAAGGGTGGCGAGCAGCTGGGGGTCCATGGACGCCCGCAGATGGCCCCACCGCTGTCAGGCTTGTCCTGGGGCTGGTCCGTGCTCCGCCAAGGGGCTGGCCTGCTGGGATGGCCCCGGTGGGCTCTCCAGGACCACAGACAGCGTGCCGGTGTTCTCCAGGCCCCCTGATGGTGCAGCTGCAGAACAGACGGGGGAAGAAGAGTGGAGACAGCCGTTAGTCTGGGTCCTGACCCGTGGCCCTTGTCCCCCCACCCCTCTGCTGCTGGTTCCCCATCCCCATCCCCATCCCCCAGAGATGCTGCTGCTGCTGATGATGGGTGTCCAACCCCGCCCGGGGGACCCTAGGTTCCGCTCCCCCCATCCCCAGAGATGGGGCATGGCGCTGTCCTGTTGGGGGGCAGGGGCTGATGGACTCTTCTGAGGGACATGCCACTGCTGTCCTCGGGGCCATGGTCATCTGCGTGTGGGGAAGGCCCTGGTCATGTCTCTTGTCCTCGCCCCTTAACCCCGGGGGTGTGCAGCCGGGGGGTACATACCCAATGCTCCGCTCCCACGGTCGGGGGATAGCCATCAGGCAGACGCCCTGCTGGAGCTGCAGGAGGGGAGGGCGATCTGGAGCCCCCTGTCACTGGAGGCCCCCTCCTCCACCTCCTCTGGTGTCCCATGGGTGGGCTCCTGGGGAGGCACCTGGGGTGCAGGGCTGGCCTCCGGGGCGGACTCTGTCTCTGGGGCCTGCTGGGGCTCGTCGGCCGATGTGTCAAGGGTGGCCGGGGGGAGGAGGTGTACCGGGGGCCCAGGATTTCCCTGAGCTCCCTGTAAAAGGGGCAAGTGGCGGGGGGGGGTCCCAGATCGGCTGGCTGTGTCCTGGGCCCGGGCGTAACCCTGCCACAGCTCCTTCACCTTACTCCTGACATGGTCAGGAGTGGGGGCAGGGTGACCCCGGGCAGCCAGGCCCTCAGCCAGCTGATCGAACGCATCCGCGTTCTGCCTCTTGCTCCCCATTACCTGGAGCACCTCCTCCTCACCCCAGAGCCCCAGCAGGTCCCAGATCTTGGCCTCCATCCAGGAGGGGCCCTGCTGCCTCTTCCTCTGCTGACTGGCAGGCTGGGAGACCTGGGTCCCCGGGAGGGGTGCCCTGTGGGCACTTGGGGGGCTGGCTGGCTGCCATGGGGTGCAGGGTGCTGGCTTGAGGCTGCGGAGGGATGTGGAGGCTGGGCACGTGGCAGTGCTGCTGCCTGCATGAGCTCTCAGCTTCCTGCACAGGAAATAAGGGGGTGGGGAGCTTTAAGGGGCTTCTGCACGCGGCGACCATAGAGCTCAGGGGCTGGAGAGAGTGTCTCTCAACCCCCCCAGCTGATGGCTGTCATGGAGGACCCCATTATTTTGATGTTGCGGGACGTGGATCGTCCACAAGTAGGGTGCTATTCCCATCTCCTCATGAGGATAGCGACTTCGACATCTCATCGCCTTACATCGATTTCAACTTCAAAATAGCGCTCGCCACGTGTAGACGCGGCGAGCGCTATTTTGAGGTTGGCACGGCTACTTCGAAATAGCCGATTAGTGTAGACGCGGCTTACCTGTGAGAAATTTGTTACTTTCACCCCAGGTAAAAATAAATGCGAGGGATTGGAAGGAGGTTCCAATCCCAGTGTTCCTTTAAGGCAGTGTTTCCCAAATGGTGTTCCATGGAATAAAAATAAGGGTTCCATGAGAAAATGACCAGAGGTCAGCAACCTGTGGCTCCAGAGCTGCAAACAGTTCTAAGGAGTCATTTGCTGCTCCAGACACTGACATCACTGACTCCTATGGGGTTCTCTGCCCTGCCACTGCTGAAGCAGTAGAACAACATCTAATTGGTTTAACAGCCAGCAGAGCAGAGGGAGGGATCCGGCCTTTAAACCAACTGAATTTAGTTCCATTATTTCAGTGGCAGCAGGGCAGGAAGCCACAGAGAGCCCCTCACTCACAAAGTAGCCTGTGAGTGCAATAGGGGTGGAGCAAGGGGAGCCAATGGGTATTTGGAAGGAGAGCCAGAGGGGTCCTGCAGTTCCTGCATTGTCCTTGCCTATCATTGGCTGTGACTGGCCTCTCATGTTGCCATAGGGCAGCCAATGAAATCAGGCCCTCGGGACTAGAACCAGAGGAGCAGCAGTGGCTAAAGTAGTTTGCCTGCTATGTTGGGTGAGGTAACGGGAGGCGCTAACTTGGGCAGAGTTTGTTTAGGAAGGGTTAGGCTGGGGGCCTCTTTGGGTGGATGGATTACTCCTGGGAGCCAGTTTGGGGCTGAGGCAGGTTAATCCTGGTGATGGGGTGAGGCGTGGGGCAGAGAGGCGTTAATCCACATAGAAGACTGTTATTAGGGGTTCTGCAAAATTCTTTCACATTTAAAAGGGTTCTGTGGCCAATAAAATTGGAAACACTGTTCTAGAGAATTCTCCTGCGCTTCACCTAAAACAAACCAAGTGTGCCCATGCATAATTATCATGACATCACTAATTATAATATCAAAATAATTACTCTTGCCTGATAATTGTCCTTGCATTATTTCAGTGATTATATGTCAAAGTAAAAATATCAGCAAAGCAAAGTTTATAGAAAGGAGGTTGCTAATCTACAATTTAATAGCTGTTCAAATGTTTTGGTCTGCTGTTTATCTGTTTTCCTACCAAAGCAAACTCTAACAGTCTGCTTGTGAATAATTCACTCTAAATTATTCAAATGTGATAGCATCGTACATTCTAAAAAGGAACTAATTACAAGAATGGACTGGAGTCTTCAATAATCTGAAATATTGTTTTTTAATCTAATTCTCCTTCTAAAATAATTACTCAGAATCAATCACTGTCAGGATTATAACAATAATCAGATTGCCGTTAGAGGCGGTTGATAATATCTCAGAGTCCAATTTCTTCCCATGATAAGGAGATCAAATCATTTCAGCATCTGGGAATTGCAGTGCTACTATTCTAAACATAGTTTAAATGCATCCTTTTACATTTTTGTATCTTTGGTCTTTTGTTCACTTTATTTGTGAAAAGTATGTACACAGTGGACTTTATATGGTATTTTAAAAAATAATTACAACCCTTTTCAACTTATCTAAAGGGAAGCTTTCATTGCAGGAACTAAAGACTTCCTTCAATTTCCAGCACTGTTTATTGATCTGTTCAAAAGGATGACAACCAATTCAGTTTAAAATGTTTCCTTTGAGTCCTGAAATAAGAAAAGCAAAAAAGAAAAGTGTCTGTGAAGTCAATCAACTGCCAGGTATTAGCACAGAGCTGATAATCCACTATTTTTAAGACTATAACACCTGTATATAATTTTTATCCTCATCTAAAATACATAATAGCCTTTCTCCCTAAAAGTGATAAAGTAAGCATTTAATTTACCTTTGAATATGAATGACAGGCAGAGTTTGAACAGTTATTCAATAAAAGAATAAAAATTCCTCCAGGCTAAATTTGGCAATTGCCCAAGATTTTCCAGTAAATGTCACCTCTTTTGGAGTTTACTGCTTCCTGGAACCCACCTTTAAGCTACGTCTACACGTGAACGCTACATCGAAATAAGCTATTTCGATGAATAGCGTCTACATGTCCTCCAGGGCTGGTGCCGTCGATGTTCAACGTCAACGTTGGGCAGCACTACTTCGAAGTAGGCGCTGCAGGGGAGCGTCTACACGCCAAAGTGGCCCAAATCGAAATAAGGGTGCCAGGAACAGCTGCAGACAGGGTCACAGGGCGGACTAGCACTTCCGGGGCAACAGCTAGCCGCTCCCTTAAAGGGCCCCTCCCAGACACACACAGCCTGCACAGCACGCAGTCTGCAGAGCCACAGGCACAAACACCCCATCGAGGCAGTATGGACCCCCAGCAGCAGCAGCAGCAGCAGCCAGAGGTCCACACAGCCGCCCCTGCAGGAGCAGTGCTTGCCCTGCTCAATGCTATGCAGGAGGCAGCTGACCACCTTCTATTCGCAGAAGAGGAGCTGCCCCCAGGGGAGGAGGAAGCAGTCCCAGACCTTGCTGACATCCGATCCGCCCCCGCCGCACACGCCACCGGCTGTGGAGCTACCCCATGAGCACGGGACTGGTGGGAGCAGCTGGTGCTTGGCGAGTGGGACAACGAGTGCTGGCTCCAGAACTTTCGCATGAGCCAGCAGACATTCCTGGAGCTTTGCCAGTGGCTCACCCCCGCACTGAGGCACAAGGACACCTCCATGCGGTGTGCCCTCACAGTTGAGAAATGGGTTGGCATCGCTGTCTGGAAGCTGGCGACTCCAGACAGCTACCGATCCATGGGGCAGAAGTTTGGCTTGGGCAAGGCCACCGTCGGGGCTGTCCTCATGGAGGTAAGAGGACCCACCGGGGTGGGAAGCCAGGGATGGAGCCCGGGGGGGGAGCCCTGGGGTGGAGGGCAGCCCTGCGGGAGGGCAGCCCTGGGGGAGGGAGCCCTGGGGTGGAAGGCCAGACACACCCAGCACACCCCTCACTGGTGCTCTCCCATGTCCTTCCCCTGCAGGTCATCCACACTATCAATGCCCTGCTCCTCCACAGGCTCGTGCGACTTGGGGACCCGGAGGCCACCATCGCGGGGTTTGCCAGCCTGGGCTTCCCAAATTGCTTTGGAGCTCTGGATGGGACCCATATCCCCATCCCATGCTCCGGAGCACAGCGGAGGACGCTTCCTCAACAGGAAGGGCTACCATTCCGTGGTCCTCCAGGCCTTGGTGGACAGCCGGGGCCGCTTCCTCGACATTTATGTTGGCTGGCCTGGCAGCACCCACAACACCCGGGTGTTCAGGAATTCGGGCCTGTGCCGCCGGCTGGAGGCGGGGACCTACATCCCCCAGCGGGAGAGCCCTGTGGGGGACACCACCATGCCCCTCTGCGTCATCGCAGACATGGCGTACACCCTCCGGCCCTGGCTCATGCACCCTTACACGGGCCATCTCTCAGCCAGCCAGGAGCACTTCAACACGCACCTGAACCATGTGCGCCAGGTGGTCGAGCGCACTTTTGGCCGCCTCAAAGGGTGCTGGAGGTGTCGCCTCACCCAATTGGATGCAGGCCCCACCAACATCCCCCAGGTTGTGGGCGCGTGCATCGCACTCCAAAACCT
This sequence comes from Carettochelys insculpta, assembly GCF_033958435.1. Classification (NCBI taxonomy): domain Eukaryota; kingdom Metazoa; phylum Chordata; order Testudines; family Carettochelyidae; genus Carettochelys; species Carettochelys insculpta. The sequence continues at coordinate 229,255,165 of NC_134138.1, forward strand.
GGTGGAGAGCAAGGGGGAGGCATTCTTCCAGGGCTGGGCTGTGGAGGCTGGCAGGGCCGATGTGCAGCCACCCGCTGCCCCCAGTCGTCAGGGGTACCCCGAGGGGATCCGGGTCCGGGAGACCCTGCAGGCCCATTTCGACCAGGCCATGGGTTGAATGCTGGCAGGCCACCCACTGCACCCCACCCCCATCCTCCACAACACTCCCTTCCCCCATGCCGACACCACAGAGCACCCAAGAGCACACACACCCCCACTTTTCTTGCAAATAAAAATGGACCTGTTGTTTCTGAAACCAAAAAACAGTGAATTATCTTATTAATACAATATATATATATAGAGAGAGAGAGAGAGAGTAGAACAAAAGTGGGGGAACTATTTACATGGGTGAGCAGGTACCATAAAAGAAGAGGGGTCCAACACAAACTATATACAAATAATGGGGGATATGTACAAAGGGGGGGCCATGTCCTCGGCCCCGCACCCCCTACTGTCTGGTGCCCAGGGTTGGAGGGCGCGACCCTCGCCTCGGCCTGAGCCGTGGCCGAGGCTGGGTGGGGGCCAGGCGAAGCGACAGATACAGCCGGTGGGTGTCTGCAGGCCCCAGGTCCCCCTCAGCGGAAGGCCCCAGGGTGGCAGACAGAGGTGGGATGGTGGTCGGAGTGGCGGGTGAAGCGGCAGGCAGAGCGGCAGGCAGAGTGGCATGGGGGGCCAGGTATTCCTCTATGCGCTCGAATGTGCGTATGAAGGCCCCCCATGCCTCCTGGTGCCAGGCCAGCGCTCGCTCCTGGAGCTCCAGCCGCCGCTCCTCCACCCTCAAGCGCCGCTCCTACACCTCCAGCTGACACCGGAGGGTCACGAGAAGCTGGGGGTCCATCACCATCCTCTGGTGGCTCCTCCTCTGTCGGCCTCATCCTGGGGCTGGTTGGTGCTCCACCGAGGGGCTGGCCTGCTGGGATGGCCCCGGTGGGCTGTCCAGGACCACTGAGACCTTGCCGGAGCTCTCCAGGCCCTCCGATGGTGCAGCTGTGGAACACAGGGGGGGAAGAAGAGTGGAGACTGCAGTTAGTGTGGGCCCCAACCCGTGGCCCTTGTCCCCCCACTCCTCTGCTGCTGGTTCCCCATCCCCGTCCCCGGGAGATGCTGATGATGATGATGGGTGTCCTCCCTCTCCGGGGGACCCTAGGTTCCGCTCCCCCCATCCCCAGGGATGGGGCATGGTGCTGTCCTGCTGGGGGGCAGGGGATGATGCACTCTTCTGAGGGACATGTCACTGCTGTCCTTGGGGCCATGGTCATCTGGGCATGTGGAGGGCCCTGGTCATGTCTCTTGTCCCTGCCCCTTAACCCCAGGGGTGTGCACCGGGGGGGTAGATACCTGACGGTCCGCACCCATGGTCGGGGGACACCCTCTGGGCAGATGCCCTGCTAGAGCTTTGGGATGGGAGGGCGATGTGGAGCCCCCCGTCGCTGGAGGAGGATTCCCCCTCTTCCTCCTCCGGTGTCCCAGGGGTGGGCTCCTGCGGGGGCACCTGGGGTGCGGGGCTTGCCTCCGGGGTGGACTCCATCTCTGGGGCCTGCTGGGCTCGTCGGCCGAGGTGTCAAGAGTGGCCGGAGGGGAGGAGGTATATCGGGGGCCCAGGATGGACCTGAGCTCCCTGTAAAAGGGGTAAGTGGCAGGGGCAGCCCCAGATCGGCTGGCCGCATCCCGGGCCCGGGAGTAACCCTGCCGCAGCTCCTTGACCTTACTCCTGACGTGGTCAGGAGTGCAGGCAGGGTGACCCCGGGCAGCCAGGCCCTCGGCCAGCCAAGCGAATGCATCTGTGTTCCGCCTCTTGCTCCCCATTATCTGGATCACCTCCTCCTTGCCCCAGAGCCCCAGCAGGTCCTGGATGTCAGCCTCCATCCAGAAGGGGCCCCACTGCCTTTTCCCAGGCTGGCTGGCTGCCTGGGAGCCCTGGCTCCCCTTGGGGGGGGTGCCCTGGGAGCGCTTGTGGGGCTGGCGAGCGGCCATCGCTGCGGGGGTGGTGAACTGGGGCTGCAGAGGGGCGTGCAGGCTGGCCGCGTGGCAGTGCTGCCTCCTGCACGAACTCTCAGCTTCCTGCACAGGAATGCAGGGGGCGGGGAGCTTTAAGGGGCCGCTGCACACAGTGACCATAGAGCTCAGGGGCTGGAGAGAGCGTCTCTCAACCCCTCCGCTGATGGCTGCCATGGCGGACCCCGCTCTTTCGATGTTGCAGTACGCGGATCGGCTACACGTGCCCTACTTCGATGTTCAATGTCGAAGTAGGGCGCTATTCCCATCCCATGATGGGGATAGCGACTTCGACATCTTGCTGCCTTACATCGATTTCAACTTCAAAATAGCGCTCGCTACGTGTAGACGTGGTGGGCGCTATTTCAAATTTGGCACAGCTACTTCGAAGTAGCTGGCACGTGTAGACACGGCTTTGGACTACAGCACCAGTGGTTCCAGAGCCTCTGGACATCATTTTTCAGCCTGTCTAAAGTGCAAAGTGGGCACAGAATAGATTGGGAAATTGTATAAAAGCCAGTGGAGAGTTTTGCAGAGTGTGATTTACCTAGACCCTTTGCTGATTTGTTAGAGCCCATGGCTACCGGCTTGGGAAAGGGAGTTGGCAAAAGGGGTACTACCCTGTGGCCCAGCAATTTAAAAAGAGGCCAGAGCTCCCAGCTGTAACTGTCACCCCATGGTGCCAGCAGCAGCAGCTGGAGCCTTAGGCATTAAATTGCTGCTGGAGCCTTGAACGGCATGATCCAGGCAGTCCTGGGGAAGTATAGCCTCCCCTTCTTCCCAAGGCCATGTCCCAGCAGGGAAGCCCAGTGCCAAGTCCCTCCTTGACCTTGTCCAGGGCCCCAACAAGTCTGTTGCCTGCCCTGGAGGAACCAGAACTTCTCTGTCCCTTCAGTGGGGGAGGAAGAGCCTGCAAGCAGAGGAGGTTTGAACCATGCTTTCAAAGAGGCTCTACAATAATACTAATAATTACATTGGATTTGTGGCATTGTAAAAGTAAAATCCACTCCAGGAAACCAGGCAACAAAATTATTTTAGGTTCACCTTTCTTTTCCCCTTGTCCATGCGCTCTAGTTTATATTTGCTGATTGGCTTTTTAAGGTGACGTGGAGAGGTCCTCGTGAATTTATTCATACTTTTAAGTCTTGAATCCCCACATTCATGCAATTACACATTCCTACAAAACTCATGAACTGTGAGTAACATTATGTTGTGTTATTATTATATCCTGAAAGGAATAAACCTCAGAAAAATCAGACTTAGCTTTTGTGTACTCAGTGCAGCAATGCTCAGTACTGGAGAGGACACGATTTTTAAGTGCACTAACATGGTGCACACTCACTGGAATATTAAAGCATTCTAGGGAAATTTTAGTTCAGCACCAGCAGGGTCTATGGACCAATTACCATGCAACACCCTAATGCTTTTTAGCAAGCACACTTACCTCATGGCATAGACAAGTCGTTACATTATTTCAAACCCACTTCTGTTTTATCTGTTTATATTTTTGCTTCAGAATGGAATGCTGTTGGGGCTCAGTCTTGACAATGAGTACCTCTAACCATACGCAGTCCAAATGACCTCAGCAGAACTGGCTTGCCCATATACAGAGCCATTCCTAAGTTAGCTTTCTTCATACGACAGACTTGGAATGAAGAACAGAGTGGAAACAGAAATACAAAACCCCAGTGATTAAATGTAGTGAATAATTGAGATAAAAGAGCAGAAAGGAAAAAAAATACAGAGAACTTGGCAGAAGGAGTTGAAAGACTGCAAGGAAGACACATTCTAGTGAACCAATACAACACAAATGTATTTATTATGTATTTACTGCATACAGGATATTCAGTGCAAAATAATACAACCTATAGGAGGGACCACAGCTAATACCTAGCACAAGCATCCACACATGCAAACAGACCTTGGTGCTGACTATGCCAGCATGCCCATGTTGGTGATTCCCCTTTGGTCAAGGGCTATTGACTTCAGTAAGGCTCCAGGCAGGAGCAAGGATTCTACTCATCGACATCAACATTCAAAAATAGGATTCCACCTACATTGCTTAGAAATTCTAGTCAGGTTCAGGTCCTCTTGTGGGTTTTCTCTGCCCCCTTTGCCCTTCTCTGCAGTGCATGAGAGCAGGTCACTTGCTAGGACTATCATAATAATTTCCATGGCATTACAAGGCCTGGGTACTTGTGCACCTCAACTCCACCTAATCTCTGCCTGTGTCACATAGTACAGTAGTGCTTCGATATATGCAAGGGTCGTGTTCCTTCACTCCCTCATGTAACTCGCAACTTTCCTCAGCAGAATGCACGTTCTGCAGCTGGGGAAGCAACAGGAGCACCTGGAGCTCCTATTGAAAGTTAAGTCCTTGGGGTGGGTGTAGCCAGACAGACCCCCCCAGCCTTTTGCTCTACTCCATCTTGCCTTCCCTATACTTATCAAGCCCTGGGTCCAATCCACCCCGATGCCCCATTTCATTTGTATCTTACTGTAGGAATCACAGGAATGTCTTATGCCCTATGGCAAGAGAGTGACACTGCACCCTGACGCCCCATTCAATCCGGTTCAAAGTCACAGCAGGGGTCACAGGCAAACTACACTCCATATGGGAAAGTGCTCCTGGCAGCCTACACAGCTTTAAGGGACACTGAGGAACTGACTCAAACTCAAAACATAACTATTCACACCCCTCTTCCAATTATTAAACCCATATTGGAAGGAAAGGAGCTACCACCAGCTGTGGCACAGAAAATGACAATTCAAAGGTGGGCACTCTACATACACCACAGGGTAGGTGGTGCAGACACTGCAAACCCCCCCGCCCCATGATTAAAGAATCTTTACGGAAGGTGGGCATGCCCGAGGAATACCACCTACCCCCATGACTGTCTCCTACCTGAGACGCTGCTCCATTTAACCCCTCTCACCCTGAGGGAGTATGGTTCACTGATGGGAGTGCTAAATTAGTTAAGGGAAAGTGGAAGGGAAAAGCTGCAGCAGTGTCAGCAGATAGCTCCACCACACCCTTAACTACTGAGATTGACGGCTCCGCCCAACTTGCAGAACTGATAGGAATTAAACTTGCTTGTGAAGCTGGTGCTCACACTGTATATACTGACTCGTATGCTGTATGGACAGGAGCCACTCAGTGGGTAACTAACTGGAAGAATAATAACTGGGAAATAGGAGGAAAGCCTGTATGGGGACTGGAATACTGGAAATGGCTTTATAATCATGCCACCCAGCAGCCCCTAAGCATAGGACATGTGTCAGCCCACCAAAAGAATAACACTCCAGCTGCACAGCTGAATAACCTGGTTGATGCAGCAGCCCAGATCTTTACCACCCAAGTAGATTGAGAACGCTTATACATCTGGTTACATGAAACTCTGGGACACACAGGGAGTGAGGAACTGGTACGGCAAGCCCATACCAGGGGGTGGCCCATTACTCACCAACAAGCCAGAGACTTCGTACAAGCCTGTGCCCCATGTGCTGTAACCAGGAAACACATAACTAAAGGGCAACGATTTGCCAGACTAAGAGATGAAAAGACACTATGGGCAACGTGGCAAGTCAATTATGTTGGTCCACTACCCACCACGGGTGGAAATACATCTTAACTAGGGTAGAAGTCATATCAGGAATTGGTTTTGCTTACCCAACTCGATTAGCAACAGCACTGTCAACCATTATGGGACTAAACCACCTAACAGCAATCGTCCCAATACCCCGAGAAATCCAATCAGACAATGGCTCACACCTTAAAAATAAACTTGTGCAAGAGTGGACCCTCCAGAAAGGAGTTCATAGAATCATAGAACACTAGGGCCGTGTCTACACTAGCCCCAAACTTCGAAATGGCCACGCAAAGAGTGACAAGAAAAGAGTGACAAGAATGATTAAAGGCCTAGAGAATGTGACCTATGAAAAAAGGTCAAAAGAACTGGGCTTGTTTAGTTTGGAAAAGAGATGATTGAGGGGAGACATGATAGCGGTTTTCAGGTATCTAAAAGGGAGTCATAAGGAGGAAGGAGAAAACTTGTTCTTCTTGGCCTCTGAGGATAGAACAAGAGGCAACGGGCTTAAACTGCACCAAGGGAGGTTTAGGTTGGACATTAGGAAAAAGTTCCTAACTGTCAGGGTGGTCAAACAGTGGAATAAATTGCCAAGGGAGGTTGTGGAATCTCCATCGTTGGAGATATTTAAGAACAGGTTAGATAGACATCTATCAGGGATGGCTTAGATAGTACTTGGTCCTGCCATTGGGACAGGGGGCTGGACTCAATGGCCTCTCGAGGTCCCTTCCAGTCCTAGGCTATGTCTACACTAGCCCCAAACTTCGAAATGGCCACTGATGGAGCTGATGGGAAAAAGGGACTTTGAAGTAGGCAGGGTCCTTTCGAAAAGGAGCCCCGTTTGGATGAGCCGCGCGGTTGCGAGGCATGTCAATTTTGAAGTGCCGTGGCCGCCCGCATGCTAATGAAGCGCTGAATATGCATTTCAGCGCTTCATTAATAAACTTTGAAATGGCCATTTGCATGGCCATTTCGAAGTTTGGGGCTACTGTAGACGTAGCCTAGGACTGGAACGGACCTCGAGAGGCCATTGAGTCCAGCCCCCTGCCCCAATGGCAGGACCAAGTACTATCTAAACCATCCCTGACAGATGTCTATCCAACCTGTTCTTAAATATCTCCAGCGACGGAGATGCCACAACCTCCCTTGGCAATTTATTCCACTGTTTGACCACCCTGACAGTTAGGAACTTTCTCCTAATGTCCAACCTAAACCTCCCTTGCTGCAGTTTAAGCCCGTTGCCTCTTGTTCTATCCTCAGAGGCCAAGAAGAACAAGTTTTCTCCTTCCTCCTTATGACTCCCTTTTAGACACCTGAAAACCGCTATCATGTCTCCCCTCAATCGTCTCTTTTCCAAACTAAACAAGCCCAATTCTTTCGACCTTTTTTCATAGGTCACATTCTCTAGGCCTTTAATCATTCTTGTCACTCTTTTCTAGACCCTCTCTAGTTTCTCCACATCTTTTTTGAAGTGCGGTGCCCAGAACTGGACACAATACTCCTGCTGAGGCCTCACCAGTGCAGAGTAGAGCGGAAGAGTGACTTCTCACGTCTTGTTCACAACACACCTGTTAATGCATCCCAGAATGAAGTTTGCTTTTTTTGCAACAGCATCACACTATTGACTCATATTTACCTTGTGGGCCACTATAACCCCTAGATCACTTTCTGCTGTAGTCATTCCTAGACAGTATCTCCCCATTCTGTATGTGTGAAACTGATTGTTCCTTCCTAAGTGAAGCACTTTGCATTTGCGTGTATTTGTTCAATGGGTCTTTCACCTCCCATACCGACCCCAATCCAACGGCATAATTGAACAATGGAATGGGCTACTAAAGCACCACCTACAGCCCACAGACAGTACATGGGAGAGCAGACTAGACACTATAGTGCAATGACTGAACAATTGGCAAACCCCTATGGGTAGCCCGATAAGTAAATGATTTTTCTCTACAGGAAAAGCTTCTCTGACTCAAACACTGCTCAAGGATTCTAAGTATACACCTGGAGACACTGTTGTGATTAAACACCCTAGCATGGGTACACAAACATGTTTACTCAAGTCATACAGGGGAAAAGGTGTATAGACCACCTTGGGCTCTGGAAAGGTGCCAATAACAATCACTGAGGCTTGGATTGTATCCAAGACCAGCTGAATTTATGTTCTCTTCCAGGGGAGATAAAAGCAATTCCTAGCTCGAACAGATAGACCTCAAAAACTCTTATCTTATCTGTGTAGCAGACCTCAACCCGGACAACAGCATGACGCTCACGTTTGTTATGGTGCTACTGGTAATCCCAGAGGTCTCTGCTGTGCCCAAGCATCCCCTCAAGAATGCTATCCAGAACATCGCTTCTGCTGCTGGTGCCACAAACTACTGGATGTGTACCTTGTTAAACTCCTCCACAGGACTGGGAGTCGAATTTGTTCCCTGAAACCTGAATGACTGATGGAACAAGAGCGACATCTTCAGGTGGGGACCAGCCTGGTTTAATGATGGCAACAACCTTCGAAATGACTCTGGGGGAAAATCAAAGGGGCAGCGCGGACACTGGCAATCCACTGTATGGGGCCAGCCATTAGAATAAGTTACTGGAACCTCTAAAGAAATATATCCTATTTGTTTTGAAAAAGGTAATGGTACTGGACCTCACCTAGGGTGGCTGGAGGACCAGCAATGCATTCACATTTTGGCTTCCAGTAACAAACTGGGAATTTGGGACATTTATCCAAACTCAGGCAGTACAACCCCTCAGGGACACTTAACCTGTTGGGGACTTCTTGTAAATGTGTCTCTTGGAGGTATAGCTGTACATAATAATGTTACCATTGTTCCCCTGAACTTTAGCCAGTACCCCGAGGGGAAAACCTGGCATAATAATTCTTTGTATATAATTCCTACTACTGGATAACAACTCTGTTAACCATTCTAATTGTTGTAATCGCTTGTTGCGTTATTTTGTGTATTGTTAAATGTGTAGTTAATGTAGCTATATCCTCTGCACATGTCCGATATATGGCTTTGACAAGTGATCCTGATCAATCCCTTGACTGTAAATCAGCTAATCAGGCCATCCCTATGGGCTGATTTTAGTTTCCTCCAAGGAGGGCAAGAGGTGCTGGCATCACCACCACCTTGAGGTCTGGGACACAGTGAGGCAAATCAAGGGGGTGGAATGTAGCCAGACAGAGCCCCTCCCCCCCTTTTGCTCTACTCCATCTAGCCTTCTCTAGGTGTTTCAGAGCACGAAAGGGTTAAAAAGGAATATCCCAGCCCTGGAATGCCCGAGAGCACAAATGGGCTTATTTTAGCCAGAGCCTTTGAAGCTCCGGAGCAAATAACAATCAGCTAATTAACAGCTGGGCCTCAGACCGCCCTTGGCTAATTACCATTAGTTGATTCGCCCAAACGGTCCCAGACATGAGGAGAAAAAATCTCTGGCCCGTTAAAACACAAATGCCCCTAATTATCTACCTCATAGGTGTAAACTACTCCCTTGAACTGCCTGTGAGAGTCAGCATCAGACAGTTTAATTCAATTAAACCAAGGAAGAAGTCTACATGACCCAATGGGTATAAAGAGGGGTCCAGCAGACCCCCTATTTGAGCTCCAAACATCTTTCCTGCTGGACAGAAGGGTGAGGGTCTCCCCAGGTCCCCGAGGATGCTCAACTCCTGGGGAAAAAAAAGGACAAAGGACTTCTTCCCAAGGGATTGAGGGAAATTGGCCAAGCCACGTTGGTAATGCAGGGGTGAGGATAAGACCTGCTAGGTATTTTACTCCTTATTTCTTTTGCGTGCATTTAAAAAGTATAGATCTATGAACTAGAGTGCATGCTAGCTATTTGTAATCAAAGTATAAACCTTGTAACAATTGTAACCACAAGAGCTTAACTTGCTAGGTAACAAATAAAGCAACATTGTAACAGTAAGAGATTAACTTGTTAGGTAAATGAACAAAGTAATTGATTAAGTGGTAACCTGACTCCTCCTGTTACTGTGCTAACCTGAACGCAAAAACAAAAGAACCTAGCTGCTTTTCAGCAGCTCTTAGCCTGGTCACTGGTGAGCTCTGCTCTGGCAGTTAATATCTCATATTAATACAAGGACATAGTGGCATCTTACCTGACCATCAGCTAACAGTGGGGGGGGGGGGGCGTTGGGGAGGGTTAAGCCTGGAGGTGGGTTGGGCCTGTGGGGGGAGGGCTAAGCCTGGGGTGGGTTAGGGCTGCAGCAGGTGGAGCTGAGCCAGAGCAAGCACGAGGGGGTGGTTGAACCATGGCAGGGGCAGGTTGAGCTAGAGCCACATGGAGGGGTGGTGAGCCAGAGCCATGCTCAGGTGGTGAGCCAGGCCGCCGCGGTCTGAACCAGGGCCACACATAGGGAGGTTGAATGGGAGCTGTGAGTGGGGGTGGTGAGCCTGAGCCGCGTCTGGGGGGACGGGGTAGAGCTGGAGCTGCATGCGGGGGGTAGTGAGCTGGAGCCATACTCGGTTGGTGATCCAGGCCATGCGGGGGGAGATTTGAACCTGAGCCAGAGGGGTTGACCTGGAGCCACGCAATGAGAGGTTGTGGACTGGAACCAGAGCCAGGAATGGGGCTGGGGGTAGAGCTGGATCCAGAGTCAGGCATGAGGGTGGGAGGTGAGCAGGAGCTGTGCATGGGTGGTGAGCAGGGCTGGGGGGGAGCGGGTTGAACCAGGGACGGGGGGAGACAAGATTTTGGGTTATGCTTAACTCATATTAAAGCAAGTTAAATACAACTCCAAGTCGCACATTTCGAGGGTTTACTGTAGTCTAGTTTCCTGCAGGCTGTAATAGCTGTACAGGTTTGGTTGTGGGCTTCACTGTATGGGTGATAGTAGTCTGTGGTGATGGTGGTCTGTGATATACTGGATGTTCACCAGGTCAGACTGGATGATCCAAAGGTCCCTTCTGAGCTTAAACTCTATATTGAGTAGTACATATTGCATAAGCCATTCCCTTGATGTCAATAGGACTATCTGAGAAGGAATATATTGCTCAGTCTGAGTAAAGACATTAGTTGGCCTATGGATGGCACATGGGTATATTTTCATTTATTTAGTTTTACCTGCAGGAGCTTAGGTAACAGATGTCTGCATAGATCCGGGGTACAACCTTTAGTTCCATGATTCACTTATAGGTTTCTGCAGAAACATACAGACCCCAGTTCTCATTTACAGTAAAGGTTTTGCTCCTGCTCTGACACTGTCAGATGCCCTTGAAGAGCAAGTAAATTATATTTATACCCATCTCATTTTAATGCCCCATTAGACAGCCAGAGTTATATCAAGGGCTCATGGTATCATGAGAATTGGGCCCTTAAAGCACACCTTTTTATTAACACAAGTGCCACTCTAAAGTTGGAAAATGATGGAAAGTAAAACAACAGAATAATTTAAACAAAATTTGTTAGAATGTATAAGCTTCCTAGTCTGTCTTATGGCATTTGTTAATTATTAGATTATATCTCACTTATGAAAGAAATTGCACACCTATAAAATCATTATATGTCTTTCTGAAGGCAAGTAGACTGTGGTATATAGAAGGCATAGATGAGTACCCAAATTACAGTTGCATTTTTAGCTTTCCTTTTAAAATGTTCTTTTAAAATGACACTTAAAAAACTAGACATCAGGATGATTGAACAGGAGAACATTGTCAAGGAAAGAGCACTATTCACATGCTCATGATAAGCTATGTTTAAAATATGTTTGAGAGCAAACTACTTGCATTGTTAAGTTCTATTTTGGGCCTCAACTGAATTCATATTTATACAAAATTCCCATGGCAATCAGTGAGCCTTTGGGCTCTAATGCAAAGGAAAATGGGGATGGGAGTGAAATGTTCCCTATTATTTTCCCAATTTTGGGCAGAAAATATCAAATACTTTTACCTGTTCTCATCAGACCCATTCAGAATAAAGGCTGTAGAATCTTCCCTTCTAAGGCTCGCCTGATGACATAGTTAAACCTGCTCTTTGGGGATGGAAGTCTTTTTTTGTTTCTGGGTTTGGTTTTTTTTTTGGCATATGTGCCAACCAAAAGCAATGACATGTGCAGACTTTTAGTGACAACCAGCAGACTTGCCAGGCCCCTGAGCAAGATAGCAGGGGGACCGGCTCCATGCTCAGAGAAGTGCCAGGTGCTTGGGCAGAAGGGGAAGGGCTAGAACAGCCAGAACTCGGTGCCATCCAGAGCGTGCTGTGGCATACTCACCCTCCTGCCCTTCCAGGCAGACCTGAGAGCTGCCCAGTGTTTGCTGTGTGGCACTCCGATGGTGATTTAAAGAGCGTGGGCTCTGGTAATCACCACTGCCACAGGCCCCTTTGAATCATCAGGCTTTTGGACAGTTGCTCCATTTGCCTCCGCTCTACCCTTCAGCATGTCAAGGCAGCCGTATCACTAACAGTTGCATAACATAGACATACCATACGAAAAGACTGATTTTCATCCTGGCTGTAATTAGATATCCTCTTTTGCACCAGAAATTTACACACTCTTTCAGGACTTCTTTGTGGTTCACAACACTATAATTGCAAAATAAAAATAAATAAGTAAATAAATAAATAGCCCTTCTGATTATTTTCGATAAATAGCGAACATCTACAAGCCCAAAAATGAACAACTCAGACCTAGATAGCAAGTGACATTTGATCTCAAAACATTGGATAACTCTCCCTAGAATCCCCCACAGACAGAAAAGATTCAGGAATGAAAGTCAGGAAGACAGTGGAACAAACACACACAGGACATGTCTTTTTGGGCAGCTTCTGTCGACAAAACTTGCCGAGGGTCTACATAGTTAAAGCACTCTGTCGAGAGTTTGTCCACAAAACTCCACTGTTCAGCCGGCAGCTTTACACCTCTCCCTGGTCAGGGATAGCACCTCTGTCAACAGAGTTCTGTTGACAGGGTGCCCCTGAAAACACTCCTATTGACAGAGAGGCCTTCCAGCTCCCCAGCAACCCTGTTTGCAGAGTTTCCAGTCAGACATGCTGTCAAAAGAGGGACAGGTAGTCTGGCTGCTCTTTGTCGACAGAGCAGATTGCTCTTCCGAGCCACTTTTATGTGTAGATGCAATCTGTTGACAGAAGTTTTGCCAGGGTTTCTCTGTTGACAGTGACCTCTGTCAACAGAAGCTGCCACAAAGTGTGAGGAAATAGAATAGTAAAAAGTTTGTGAACATTACAAATCACTAAAGCTGTGTCTACAATTGCAAGAAACGTTGAAACATCCGGCCCTCTTTCGAAAGAACAAGATGAGCATCTACACATGTAACCCAGTCTTTCAAAGAAAATCGAAGGAACATTGTGCAGAGGTTGAAATCTGAAGCCCAATCCTGTATTAGGAAAAGCATCCCCTTTTGAAAAACTATCTCAAAAGGGCACCCATGTAGATGGTCCACAGCCTGCTCTTTCAAAAGAGGAGTTTGCCATGGCACTGGCCAGATGGAGCGTGGGACTGCTCTAGCCTGCAGTGCAGGGAGGGGGTGCTGTTCATGATACCTACATCTAGCTGCCCTTAAAGCAACACGAACACAGGAACTGCGTGGCAGGAAGCTGAGAGCATGCTAGGAGTAGCCCCAGCATGCACTCCCACAGCACTCCCTCAGAACACCCTTGAGCATCAGTGGTGAGCCATGGCCAGCAGCCAGCCCCCACAGGAGCCCCAGGGCCCCTCCTCAGAGCCCTCACAGGGCTCCCAGGGGTCCAGAGACAAAAAAAAGAAAGGGTGGAGTGGGAGCTGAGGGGCCTCCATAAGTACGGCCCTGACAGTGGCCTTACCCACCCTGAATTGGTGTCCTACGGTGGGGTAGGAGTCCAGAGAGGCGACCTTCCAGATGGCTACTGCAACCCACTTCTTGAGGGAGACAATGGGCTGCATGCAGGTGTCCTGGTGCCAGAGTGCTGGGGCAAGCCAGATCTCTTGGAAGGTCTGCCTGGACATGTGGAAGTTCCTGAGCCATCATTCATCATCCCATGCCACCAGCACCAGGCTCTCACACCAGTCGGTGCTGCTGGGATGGCTCCAGAGGCACCAGGGCACCTGGGAAAGAACCATTGGTGTTGTGGGCAGGGGGGGCCCACAGCCCCAGGGGGGCTGCTCAGCCACCCGAGTAGCTGGGGAGCAGCTGCAGAGACAGTGCAGAGCACTGCCAGTAGTGTCTCCAGGATAAGGGTGCCCTCATCCACGAGCTACTGCTGGGGTTCCATCCCAGGGCAAGAGTGGACTCTTTTGGGCTGGAGACAGCTGGGCAGCACTCTGCTCCTGCAGGGTGGAGGGAGAGGTCCTTTAAGGGAGCAGCTGGCTACAGTCCTGGAAGGCTTTGTCAGCCATGGGACCCTGTCCGCAGCGTTTCCTTTCTCCTTCTTTCAAAAGAGTACCTGGAGCCATGAGGCTGCTCACTTTTGAAACAGCTCAGTGGCCCTTCAAAAGGTTGGATCGACCCATCGATCTGCTTTTAACATGGGGTTGCTCTCTTTCAAAAGCTGCATTTTCGAATGCCCTCTTTCAATTGGTGCCCTTTTGAAGGGGTGCTTACGTGTAGCCACTGCTCTTGAAATAGGGGTTACAAAAAGCACAGTTTGATGTTATTTATTAAGGACCTTTTTCTATCCACATATATTGCAGCTCTTGAATTATTGCACTTTTTACCAAATTGGAAAATATGGCTCCTCTTGGTATTTTGGTCGCCAAACTCTGTTTTAGACAAGCACATACTTAACGACAAGATCATGCATAGTGTCAAGGCCTTCATGATTCTCAAGTGCAGTGTCCTTAGGGGTCATTCACAACTGAGATTTTTTTCCAAAGGGAAGAAGGAAACTTGCTGTCCTCTTTCGAGCAGTGTTAATTGGAGTTAGGAATTTGGGCAGGAATATCAATTTGGATAACAGCTCACCAATCTGACCTAAGAATCTCCAGGTTTGCCCTCCAGCCTGGACTACAGCTATTAGGAGCTAATAGAACTCTGTGTCCAGAGGTAGGTCTTGGTACCCAGAGTAATCACACATCCACTGTGAACTATAGCACAGAGGCACTATCAGATATGTGCCATGCTCAGACTCCCGCCTGAGAACCCAAGGAGTTGAAGGACCAACTCACTCTGTTGAAGGTGAGAAGTGAGAGAATATTGTAGCACAGGAAACTAAATATTTAAAGAAAGACGAGTACTACAGGTTGAACATCTCTAGTCCAGCAACATCCATTCTCCAGCATGATTTTAATTAGGTGGAAGTCCCCTTATCATGAGTGTGGCCAGTCCTATAAAGTTTGTTTACAGCCTCCAGTCCCGGCTCATTGTTCTGTGCTGTTCTTTAGCTCTAATTTACTTCTAAATATCCTTTAAGATTCCAGTAAGCAGTGGAAGTGTTGGTAATGCTGCTAGACAATATTGACCTCCCATGGCTCAGCAAATTCTTTCGTTAGGCACCAGTCAGGTCCCAAGGGTGCTGGATTAGAGCGTTTCAACCTGTAAGATAAATTAGAGATTTAGAGAGTTTTAAGAAGATGTTTAGGCACCCTTAGAGAATTTCTCTTCATGCTGTTGGCAGTGGGAGTGTTTTAGGGCTCTCTGTTACACTCTGGCCTAGGCTCCCAAAACCAAAACTGGATTTATACATCCTAAGATTTTGAGCGAACACACATCTGAATGGGGATTAAATTATGCATTAAGTATCAGTTCATAGCCTTGTGGACAAATACCTTGGGATGATGGTTAGTGACCCTTGCTTCCACTTTACAATAAAGAGGATGACCACTCTAACAGGGCCATTGTATTTTTGGCACCTGCTGATATCATACAAGCTAAATACTGCCTTTTGTGTCAGAATGCCAGTCTGATTGTGGTTAAAATAGCCAAGCTGAGAAGTCAGATATGTTTACACTTAAACTGCATCTAGGCTGTGGGGAACTGTCAGCAATTGCAATTTGCATATCTTCTGCCAACATTTCAGTTGGGAGAGGCTTTTTTCAGCATTTGGCTCGTCCACACACAGCCAAATGTAGGAAAGAAAAAACGTTTGTCAAGACATCCCTTCCTCTTCGTGGAACGAGGTGTACAGGGATATCGACGGAATACCCCGACCAGCAGATCTCTTCTGAGAGATCTGCAGTCTGGATGCGCTCTCTGTTGACAAAACATCTGTTGACAGAATATTTGTCGACAGAAGCCGGTAGTCTAGACGTAGCCTTACATATACACACACACACACATCACACATGTATGGAAATTTCCATATACTATCACCTACCTAAAAATAAAAATAATGCTAAAGCTAAAATCTTACAGAGTATGAGCCCCATGGACCTCTTTCATTACTACTAAGATAGAATAAAACAACAAAATTAGGGAGAATTGATAGACTGTGTATAGGTCTACAAGTTATAAACCCAACACATACATTTTTATAGGCAACAGCTGGCAATTCTGCATCAGCATGTCAGACTTCAGGATGATTACTAAAGCCTATAAAGTTAAGTATGTGCCTAAGGTTTGCCGGATTATGGTCTTTGTTTTGATCTGTGGGAACAAATATCTCATTTGAATATCACCAATACTGCAACAGTTCAGAATAGGGAGCCAGAGTGTTAAAGAGAATAATGCTGTGAAATGTAGATCCAGCCTGTTGCAGAATACGCAGGTTGCATGACAGAAAGCTGTAGGGATATCCAAATTTACTGGTAACATGTTGTATGGATTTCTAGAATTGTGGACATGATTCATGTTTCAGTTTAACCTTTTATTCCCGCGAGGAGGAGATAAATTTCTTAGCTGACAATAGGAATTTCCACAGGATTTTTTTTTCCAGTTCATTTTAATCATTTTAAGCCTTCTATGAACATGCACTATCTCTGAGAGTACGCTGAACAGTGGATCTCCAGCTTTCGGATTAATTCCTCTCCTGTGCAGCCTCTCTGAATGTCTGCTAAGGCTTAAGAGGATAAGAAAAGCAACATGCCTTGTACTTTCCCTTCATCAGTGTCCCAAACCTAAAACCTTTGCCTACCCCTTTTCAGGACTTTGGCCTTATCAGCATACCCCCTCTCTCAGTGCTGTTCCAGTGCTTATCTCCTGATTTTTAGTAATTTATTTTCTTCTGTGTACCCCTTGAAATCCTGTTAGGTACCACTGGTGGTGCATGCATGCATACCACACTTGGGGAAACATTGATCTGCATTATAGGCATGGAACAAGTGAATGCTGAAAACCTTGGTTTCAAGCCCAGTACCCACCTAACATGCTAGCCAGCAAGCCTGACTGATCTTGTGTGGCTGACAGGGGAAGTAACCTGTTCCTGATGATCCAAGAGTAAATTACTATCCTCTAGGGCAAGCATGTCAAACATGCAGCCCCATCATTTTTATTTTTTTTAAGGCCTAGGGCTGGGAGCGGGGAGGGGTGCAAAATACCTTAAATTTATATTTAAATTAAAAATTAGTATATATGAGCAAATAACAGTTTACACATTCTAAATTTTATGAACTATTAATAAAATTATAAAACAAAATTCATATTAAGTATTAAATCGTATTATATTCAAACAAGACCTGAAAGAATATTTTAAAATATACCTAAAACATAATCTATGATAAATAATTATAACTTTCCAATAGAAGTACATTTTCTTTGGCCCTGAAAACTATCAGTTTTCATTTGTGCGGCCTTCATTAGGTACTCATTAGCATAATGGCAGCTGTGCACGCTTCGAAACTGACAAGATGGGAAGAAGGGGCTTTTGAAATTGGGGCCATTTGTAAAAGCCCCCTGGCTACACAGGCAATGAGAGTTTTGACACTGGCAGTTTCAAAGCATGCGAGAGCGCCATTATGCTAATAAGGCACTGCATATTCATGGAGCTCCTCCTTAGCATATTGCAAAGTGCCACATTACTATAGCCCTTCTGAAAGGAGGGGCTAGTGTGGCTACGGCCGATGAACAGGTTCATATCTGCAAGGAGTTGGTGCTTTCTGCCAAAGAAACATGGTAAAAGGCAAGATGTGCAGTCATCGCTTTATTGCACAAATATTAGAGTTGGTCACATAAAATGGAATTTCTGTACCCAGGGAAACTGACATTTTGATTTGTCCCAAATTCAAATACAAATCTGAGATTTTCTGGTGATATGAAATATTCCAAAATATTTTATTTTTATCAATTGAAACAAAATTTAGAATTTCCTTTGGGCTATGGTAACACAGCCCAAAGGAAAGAAATAAAAGACAGTTTTATGTTCTGTTGTGATTAAAAATAAAAAAATCAAAACAAGAAAGTCAGGATAAAATATTTCAACTATACCAACATGAAATGTGTTGATAATTCATCATCCAAAAAGTTATACTTTCCCAAGAAACGTTTTGATTTTGTCCAGTTGTCATTTTCCAGAGGGAAAACTATTCCTTTGGAAAAAAATTGATCAGCTCTAATTAGTATTTCCAGCAATATTATTGGAACTACTTTCCTGAGTAACTGCCTCTAAGCCTGAGTAAGAGATGTGAAATCACACCCCGAATTAGTAACCTGGCCTTGAATTCATTATAGCTCAGCCTTGAAAAGTGACTACATGAAACTGTCTTACTCACCGTATCTGCTGCATATAGGTACATGGAGTCAGTTTAGTGACAGAACTAAACATTTACCCCTTTGAACAGCTAGAGGCTATGCACAATCTGAACAGCTAAGACACTAGGGCTATGTCTACACTAGCCAAAAACTTTGACATGGCCATGCAAACGAATGCGTTAATTCACTCATGAAGCTCTGAAATACATATTCAGCACCTCATTAGCATGTGGGCAGCCGCGGCACTTCAAAATTGACGCGGCTTACCACCGTGCGGCTCGCCCAGACAGGGCTCCTTTTCAAAAGGACCCCGCCTACTTCGAAGTCCCTTTATTCCTATGAGCAGATGGGAATAAGGGGACTTCGAAGTAGCCGGGGTCCTTTAGAAAAGGAGCCCCGCCTGGACGAGCTGCGCGGCAGCGAGCTGCATCATTTTCGAAGTGCCATGACCGCCCACATGCTAATAAGGCACTGAATATGTATTTCAGTGCTTCATTAGTAAACTTCGAAATGGCCATTTGCACGGCAATTTCGAAGTTTTTGGCTAGTGTAGACACGGCCTAGCTCTCTGGACTTCTCCTTGGCCGTGTCTACACTAGCCCAAAACTTTGAAATGGCCATGCAAATGGCCATTTTGAAGTTTACTAATGAAGTGCTGAAATACATATTCAGCGCCTTATTAGCATGTGGGCGGCAGCGGCACTTCAAAATTGATGCTGCTCGCCACCGCGTGGCTCATCCAGGTGGGGCTCCTTTCTGAAAGGACCCTGGCTACTTTGAAGTCCCCTTATTCCCATCTGCTCATAGGAATAAGGGGACTTCGAAGTAGCCGGGGTCCTTTCGAAAAGGAGCCCCATCTGGACAAGCCGCGTGGCGGCGAGCCGTGTCAATTTCGAAGTGCCGCGGCCGCCTGCATGCTAATGAGGCGCTGAATATGTATTTCAGCACTTCATTAGTAAACTTCAAAATGGCCATTTGCATGGCCATTTCAAAGTTTGAGGCTAGTATAGACACAGCCCTTGTTTCTACAGACCTAGCTAGCCGCAATCACACAAAATGCTGTTTTCTACGTGTTGGGTTCGAACTTTGACAGGCTGCTCTATGCATTTCTGACTTCCATGCCTGATAGCTGCAATTTTCTGTCTCTAGATAGGACATCACCAACTTTTAAAGCTACAGTAAGTTCTGAAAACAGCAGACTACTTGCTCATGCCACAGAGCCTAAGCAGCACATCACCCTTCTGTTCTGCTCTTAAACTGTCCCCATGGACTAAGAATAGCTGCTGAAATTCAATGTGTCTAAATTCATTCCCAAAATAATAAGAAGTAAGAAAAAAGAAGGCCTACAATATGATTTATGCTAAATCCCTCTGCCTTAGCATGTCATAGGGGTAGCTAGGACAGTGATAATTCACCAATTTACACGCTACACTAAGCAGGTTGTTAAGTATTCTGCAGAAATATCCAGAAGGGTTAGCGACCAGTGTTGTCTGTAAGCTGAGTACTGGGACAGTCACCCATGAGATTCAAAAACCAGCCACCTGATTATCAGAGTGCCTACAGAGCCAACAGCCAGCAACACCTGTTTCTTCTAGTGGTGCACATCTGTGCCTGCCTTGGTACCTATAACAAAACCTATTCCACGAATGGGTGGAAAAAATTAGAGGGAACACTGATGGCAAGTTTGTTTCATCTAAACAAATTCTGATGTTTGGCATATGCACATTCCTTTATCCTTCCTAAGGATTTGGTGTGTTAAAAGAATTCTGTAACCTTACCAGTGAACTTGAAAACTCCTATCCAAATAGTTTTAGTTCAAACATGCATTTCACATCATTCCTTCAACTCCACTGTTTCTCCTCTTCATGAAAAAAAATACATTATGTGTGTTGTTAAAATGATCTTCCCTCTGCCTTTCAAGTATCAGAGGGGTAGCCATGTTGGTCTGTAACCACAAAAACAATGAGAAGTCCTGTGGCACCTTATTAAACTAACAGATTTTTTGGAGCATAAGCTTTTGTGGGCAAAGACCCTTTTCCTCAGATGCATTCTTCCAGCTTTCACTCATTCTAAGCAATCTGAAATTTCATCTTAGGGTTTGGTTCAGGTCAATATCTAAGTTTCACAGACAGTTTGAGCAGCCCCAGGGAAGTTTATGATGCTGCAGTTAAAACATCTGTAATTTCTCATCATTTTAAGTATCAAACCAAAAGAAATCCAACAGTTTTGACAGCGTTTTGGCCAGACAACACAAATTTCAAAATTTGGCAGATGTTAATCTAAGTGTATCAAAGCCAAAGGAAAAAGCAGTCAAGTAGCACTCTAAAGACTAGCAAAATGGTTTATTAGGTGAGCTTTCGTGGGACAGACCCACTTCTTCAGACCATAGCCAGACCAGACCAGACTCAATATTTAAGGCACAGAGAACCAAAAACAGTAAGCAAGGAGGACAAATCAGAAAAAGATAATCAAGGTGAGCAAATCAGAGAGTGGAGGGGTGGGGGGGAAGGTCAAGAATTAGATTGAGCCAAGTATGCAGGCAAGTCCCTATAGTGACTCAGAAAGTTCCCATCACGATTTAAACCATGTGTTAATGTGCCGAATTTGAATATAAAAGCCAGCTCAGATGTTTCTCTTTCCAAAACAGTGCAATAATTCCTTTTCAGTAACACACATACCTTGAGGTCATTGACAGAATGCCCCATTCCATTAAAATGTTGACTAACTGGTTTGTGGATCTGGAGTGTTTTGGTGTCTGTTTTGTGCCCCTTGACCCTTTGTCTAAGGGAGTTAGAAGTCTGTCCAATATACAAAGCATCTGGGCATTGTTGGCACATGATGGCATACATGATGTTAGTAAAGGAGCATGAGAAAGTGTCCCTGATTCTGTGAGTAACCTGGTTAGGTCCAGTGATGGTATTTCCAGAGAAGATATGTGGACAAAGCTGGCAGTGGGCTGTGTTGCAGGGAAAGGTTCCAGGACTGGTATTCCTGGGGTATAGACTGTGGCTGTTAGTGAGGATCCTCATGAGGTTGGGAGGCTGTCTGTAGGAGAGAACAGGCATGTCACCCAGGGCCTTTAGTCAGGATGCCACACTCCAGAAGGCCCTGGGTGATATGCTGGCTTTTATATTCAAATTCGGCACATTAACACATGGTTTAAATCGTGATGGGAACTTTCTGAGTCACTATAGGGGCTTGTCTGCATACTTGGCTCAGTCTAATTCTTGACCTCACCCCAACCTCTCCACTCTCTGATTTGCTCACCTTGATTATCTTTTTCTGCTTTGTCCTCCTTGCTTACTGTTTTTGGTTCTGTGTGCCTTAAATATTGAGTCTGTTCTGGTCTGGCTATGGTCTGAAGAAGTGGGTCTGTCCCACGAAAGCTCACCTAATAAACCATTTTGCTAGTCTTTAAAGTGCTACTTGACTGCTTTTTGTTTTGATAGTGTATAGACTAGCACAGCTTCCTCTTTGTTACTAAAGCCAAAGGAAGTGTGTGTGACCCCTGCAAAGCAAAATTGCCAAGTGTCACACAATTTCAAGGTAGTACCACTTCCTATATATGCAGCCACAGTTAATACTTACTGCATCTACACTATAGTGTTTTTTTGACAAAATCAGGGTTTCGTTGACAAAACTCATGGTGCATCCACACTACAAATGCATTCTGTCCAAAAACTGTCAACAGAACACAGCAGTTTTCTTGGGAGAGTTAAGTCACTCCCCATACAAGGGAGAACACCTCTGATGACAAATTCTGTGGACAAAAAAGTAGTGTAGACACTCCGGCAGTCCTCCTGCCCACAGAGAGGGCATCCAGTTTACAGGGATGCCCTATTTGCAGAGCTTCTGGTTGGCTGTTCTGTCAACAGAGGCCTGGGCTGTCTGGCCACAATCTGTCAACAGAGGGCGTCAACAGGGGAAGCCTGTATTAGGTGTGGACATGTTCTGTCATCAGAGATTCTGTTGGGAAATATGTCCTGACAGTAATTTCTGTCGACAAATCTCTGCAGGTGTAACCCCAGCCTTAGATATCCAAAATCCATGCTACCATATTTTCAGAGTTATAGCTATACAATATTTATTCTAAAATAACTATACCTTTGAGAATATGGTAGTATGGACTTTGTATATTTATATGGCATGGGAACATTTTCATTACCACTAAGCAATGGCAAAATTATACTGTCTCTTTCAGATAAAAAGAAAACAAACACTAAGGCTGTCTCTACACTTCCATTCCTCTTTTGAAAGAGGTATGCAAATGAGGGAAATTGAAAATACAAATCAGGCAAATATTTGCATATCTGGCACACATTTGCATATTCTTAATTCAAAATAGCTTCTTTTGAAAGAAATAAACGAGTGTAGACACTGCTGTTTTGAAAGTAAACCCCATCTTTGAAAGAATCCTTCTTCCCTTTTTTATGGGAAGAAGGATTCTTTCGAAGATGGGGTTTACTGTCGAAAGAGCAGTGTCTGCACTGGTTTTCTTCTTTTGAAAGAAGCTATTTCAAAATAATATGCAAATAATGCACCAGGCATGCAAATCTGCAGCTCATGTACATTTTGATTTCCTTCATTTGCGTACCTCTTTCGAAAGAGGAATGCAAATGTAGACACAGCCTAAAACAAAAATAATCCACAAAAGGCCTGAAAAAGAAGCTTATGTAAGTTAGTGTGCATATATTTTCATCAGCTCTAGGCCTGATTCTATTTCCTCGATGCTGCCAATGATGAGAAAAAATAAAAAAAAACCTCCCATCTCCTTCAATAAGAAGAGGATTGGGCTCTTTCTGTTTTAGTTATGAAACACTGACTGATTTTTTTCCCCCATATATTCACAATAATGACTATGGAGGATCTTATAATGTGGGTATCTACACTAGCAGAGATTGCTTTCATTACTGACAGGATATAGCCCTTGGTATCCTTGCAGGGCTTTTAATCATGATTAAGATTTGAGTAAAAGCCTTTTATTTAGGGCTGTCAGTTTAAATAGAGGGGAATGAGACTGATCAACACATCTGACAGAAGAAGTCTCTTCTTGGAAATTGCATTGTACCAAAGTGTCAGGTTCAAACAGTGTGACAACTCTCTCACTTCTGTACTGAATCACAAATGGGGAATCACTGTGTGCATAGTCATACTGACACCTTTTAAAAGGAAGCATTTTGCCTGCATTGTTTTCATACTTAAATACTTTTGTTGAAAGTTGTTACAATGCAAACTAAGGCTCCCGTCCTGAAAGGAGGCCAGTATAGGTAAACCCCCTGAGTTAAGTGAGGCCCTAGGGCTCATCAATCCACCTGGCCAGAGCAAATTGCAGGGTCAGGAACCTAACAGAATAGTTCTCCAGCTTCTTCACCCCTTTAAATTGGGGAATTAAAATAACGTTCTAGAAGTTGACTGGCTTTAATGTAGGTACAGAGAGAGAGAGAGATGCTGTCTATGGTATTGATACAGCCTCCATTACACCTGAGTGCTTCACAGTTGCTAATAAATTTATCCTCAGAGCATTCCTGGGAGGTAGGGCAGTGCTACTATCCCCATTTTAAAGATATTAATTGCAGCACAGAGAGGCTAAGTGACATGCTGAGGGCTACAGAGAAAGCAGGAAGTTGAAATCAGCTTCCTCAGAGCCCCAGTGTGTCCCCTAACTACAGGACCATCTTTCCTCTCCTTTAGCCTTTTTTTAAGTTGAAGAGGAGTAGGGAGTAAGAATTAGAAGTAAGAAAAATATGTAGCTTACCTATTACAACCCAGAAGACTCCGTCAGTCTTCAATAAATCCATCCATGTTATCTTATTAAATCACTTTCGCCAAAAGAAAAAGGTATTTTTTTCCTCATTTAGTTCAACTGCCATACAAGAAAGGGATTCTTCTTCAGTTGCTCTCTTCCAAAGTGTATATACCCCACACTGGGTGATGGGGTGTACATGCCCTGCAAAATGCAAGCTGGTGGCTCTTTTTCTCATTTTGATTCATGATATCTTGCATTTCTTTTACTTACTAAAATCTCCTCTGACAATAAATTGGCCTTAATGAATAGTGACAGAGAGCTAGCTGTGTTAGTCTGTATTCTATCAAAACAGAAAAGCAGACATGTAGCACTTTAAAGACTAATGGAGTAATTTATTAGGTGATGATCTAAAGAAGTGGGTCTGTCCGGCAAAAGCTCATTACCCAATAAACTATTCTGTTAGTCTTTAAAGTGATACTTGACTGCTTTTTGTTTTGGCCTTAGTGACTTATCCTGGGATGGGTTCAGGTAATGTGATCAGTATATTTTAAAAAATTCTCACAAAAATGGACGAATATTATTTTAAATTAAAAAAAAAAGTTAATAAAGTAGTTCAACATGAGCAACAAAACAAACAATAATTAACTCATTTCAGGAGAAAGTATCTCATTATGCTGCTGGCTGACAACACAGGGAAGGCTAGTTTCATCCCCAAAAACGAGACCCAGATACTCACAATTTCTCTGTAAAGAGAAGGGGGAAGTTTCTGTTTAAAAAAAACAAACTTCTTTATTGCCATTTATAATAAATTATCTGCCACAGTTATTTGTGATGAAAGAAAACAAACTACAGTTGACTTTCAATAGCTCACTATTCATTTTACTCATTTCTGGAATTCTCTATAGCTGCTTCATCTTTGCTAATGTATTTATCCTCACATTCTCAATTATCCATTTTTCTCCCATCAAACCAACTTTTTCATAGGTGGTAAAATATCTTCTAGATTCGCCATAGTTTTAAAAAAAACACATATGAGGCTAGCTGAATGTTTCAAACCTACTGAAATCTGATCTCTTGAAATCTCACGTTTGGAGACTGAGGAATATCTGAAACACCAAAGCAGTCACAACCTGGATACCTGAGATGCTTAAAAATGTCTCTGGTGGAGGCATGGCTGTATGGACTTGATACTATATTAGCAAAACATTTTTTCCTAGTGTGAGAGAAAGAGAAATCCTGGAGCACTGAGCCTGGTTCAAGATCTGAGGCCTGAAACAGAGGCTGTGAACAAAGCTGGATCATGTATTAACATAGATGTTTATAAATTCATTCTATGACTTTGGCAAAAGTATTTCTAGTGTGGATAAAACCCAGCCCGTCTAAGGGTTAACAGGTACTGGGTATGTATAAGAACTCACCCCACAAGATTGGCTCAGGGACAGCCTGGTTGCACACTAGATAACAGAGTCTGCACGATGTGATGACCAGGGGTGTTGTGCCTGGGACACCTGCAGCATGATGATATGAAATATATAAGGTGGTGTGAGAGTTGTTTGCCTCACTCTATAAAGGCTGGATTGTTTTGCCCCAATCCTTTCAGTGGCCTTGGGGACAGCAGGAAGATGTGTTGCTTACTGAGCCATTCCTTGCTCCAGAAACACTTGTGGTAGTGTACTGTAGATCGTATTTGGTCCTGGGACTGTGTCTTGAGGGCAGTAAACCTGGCTGAGTGCCTGTGTCAGTGAACCATGCCAGTCTCTGGGTAACATTATCAAGGTCTGCTTAACTAACTATCTGCACAGGGCTGGGACAGTATGGCTGTGTCTACACGTGCACGCTACTTCGAAGTAGCGGCAGTAACTTCGAAATAGCGCCCGTCACGTCTACACGTGTTGGGCGCTATTTCGAAGTTGAAATCGACGTTAGGCGGCGAGACGTCGAAGTCGCTAACCCCATGAGCGGATGGGAATAGCGCCCTACTTCGACGTTCAACATCGAAGTAGGGACGTGTAGACGATCCGCGTCCCGCAACATCGAAATAGCGGGGTCCTCCATGGCGGCCATCAGCTGGGGGGTTGAGAGATACTCTCTCTCCAGCCCTTGCGGGGCTCTGTGGTCACCGTGTGCAGCAGCCCTTAGCCCAGGGCTTCTGGCTGCTGCTGCTGCAGCTGGGGGTCCGTGCTGCATATACAGGGTCTGCAACTAGTTGTTGGCTCTGTGTATCTTGCACTGTTTAATGAAAGTGTGTCTGGGAGGGGCCCTTTAAGGGAGCGACTTGCTGTTGAGTCCGCCCCGTGACCCTGTCTGCAGCTGTGCCTGGCTCCCTTATTTCGATGTGTGCTACTTTGGCGTGTAGACGTTCCCTCGCTGTGCCTATTTCGATGTTGGGCTGAGCAACGTCGAAGTTGAACATCGACGTTGCCAGCCCTGGAGGACGTGTAGACGTTATTCATCGAAATAGCCTATTTCGATGTCGCAACATCGAAATAAGCTATTTCGAAGTTGGGTGCACGTGTAGACGTAGCCTATATGGAGAAAGCACACTCATACCTAACTGGTGACACCTAATAACCGTACTGTTGCTTCCCAACACTGCCTACCACCGCAGGTAACTAATAATAAAATAATAATAATATATGGAGATACAGATCTCATAAAACTGGAAGGGACCTTCAAAGGTCATTAAGTCCAGTCCCCTTCTCTCTTGGCAGGACCAAGCACCATCCTTTTTAAAAAAAAAATCTATTTACACCAGGTCCTTAAATGGCCTGTTTAAGGATTAAGCTCATAACCCTGGGTTTAGCAGGCTAATGCCCAAACCACTAAGCTATCCCAGACAGCAAAGAGGGTTACTTAAGTGGACCCTAGCTGAAGTGAATGAGGCTACAGATGGCTGCAGGTACCCAGCCACAGAAAGGTCATTGTGGCATATTTTTTTAAATACCTCATCCTTTTTTCTATGCAATTTAGGCACTATTTTTTTAACCATAGTGACAATTTACATTGTTATAATTGGTGATGAAGGAATCCAAGAGCAGTGATTCTTTGGTTTGATTATCACAGGTATTACATGGTACAACTGTAGGATGACTATGCACTGACATCATTTTTCAGACCATGGTAATCTTTGCTGCTAGGATAGGAAGTACCCCTGAACTATTCGTTTCTGTCTATTACACTATGAAAAATATACTGAGAAACTTGAGGGACTTCAAAAAAGACTAACAATACTTGGGTACTGAAGGGATTGATTTATGAATCAAATACAGTGGGCTAGATCCTAGGAATTGTAGGTCACAGTGACTGAACTGACTTCAGTGAAATACACATACACATTTTGGTGTAAATACTTTCATTGCTTACCCTAAATGCTTTACAGAAGGAGAGAGCATGAAAAGAATCTACCCATTTTCATGCAGAACGAATACAAAGAAAGGGATATTACTGTGGTCATCACTGGAAAGATTTAATTGGCCTTTTCTGAACTTTGAAAATGATTCAGTTTGGGGTCAATGTGAGTCTCGGCTGATAATGTGGATTGAGTGTTTTATCCACATCTATTTGTCAGTCTTAAATTGCAGACCCTAGAATAATTCCTGCTCCCCTGTAGCTTTACATTCACAGTGAATTACATGAATCACTTATCTGCCTATGAGCTTAATGTAGTCACTGAATGTCTCTGTTCTATTATATTTCTCCCTCCCCTATCATTTGCGTCATCAGCAAATTTTGGCTATTTTTAAAATGTATTTTATTGCATTAACTATCCTCCTCTACTGTGTCCTGCGTGCTAAGCTTTTAGATCTTAGAAGCAGGCTTGCCTATGAATTCTAATAATTGAAATCATATTCCAACCCACATAAACTCAGTTTCTAAATTTCAGATGGCACAAGTGTAGGGTTCACCTGTTTTAAGGATTAATTTTTCAACTCTAGTGCCAAAATCAATGGATGTTTGACTTCAAAGATTATTAAAGGATTTGATAGACAGAGCAATACAAAGGTTTAGTAGCTTAAATCATTATTTGACCTATGCTTGGATTTTTGATTCACATGTCAGCAGTGTCTATAATCTTTAAAACAAACATGGATTACAGCAAGCTTGAATGAAAATTGATATTGTGGTATATATTGTCAGTGGAACTGTTTTGCAAGCTCATTGGATTTCCAAGAAGTCTGATGTCAGTAAAACACTTCCCTTGTTTGTATTGATCTTAACTCGACACAATTTATTTTTATAAATTAATATTTATAGTCATTTTAAAGAGTGGACTGAAACCAAATCAAATTTTTTACATCTTTGCATTTCTAAATAGTGACATGGTATAACATCAGCATTTTGTGTGCTTTATTTTGTCGATAATTTAGTATTTGTTCTCATTAGACAATGGATATTTAGTTTTAAAACAATCCTATATTGCTATGGACTTTTATTGGATACAGCTTGGTCTGGCTGTTTTGAGTAAACTACTCCTGAGATATAGTCCCAGTTTTCCTATATGAGCTTGGGCAATCACAGGCTTTCCCAGGTCTTTGCTTTCCTCACCTACAAAATGGAAACAGTACCTATCTGATCATGCCCATCCTGTCTGTAAGACTTAGTCTACTGAAATCTAAGTATTTTTTTATATCAAAATGTTCACAAAAGTCAATAAATTTTAGTCAAAGTATTTTTGTTTCAAAAATGTTGAAATGCATTTGGAAAGAAATATTAAGTTCAAATCCACTTTCACTGTCATATAACTATTAGGTGATGATCTGTACCTGCACTTAAAACCAGAGTTTATATCTATGGAAGTTGTCCATAATTAAAGTTATGTCATTTTACCATCCCTTTAAGAAATATTTATTGTTTTTAGAGTCTGTGTATTTTTAACATTCCTGTAGTGAAGCAACATATTGCCTTAATTAAAATAACTCACATTAATTTATGAATCTCTGATGGGAATTTGTCAAATGGTGATTAAGGTGTAATAGAAAGATGCAATCACAGCTACCAGGAATTCAGCAGTTGTGCCTCAGTAAGGATCTCTTGACCTTACAACTCATTTACTCTTCAGCATGGCGTGGTAATCTCTGCAAGGAAATGATGTGGAACTCATGAGGATTCGGGTCAGCATCTTGTTAGAGGCAGTGTAAAAGAGCAAAAGATTATTAGGACTCAATAAATTATGATTGTAAATTACTTCAAGTGAAAATTATGTCAGGTTGCAAGAGGAGAGTAAATAAAAATCAAATCAGGGATTAATCTGTTTTCACTCTAGTGAAATTGTACCAAGCCTGATGTATGTTAACATTGCATAAAATGCATACTGAGAAAAAACATGTAAGACTCGTATATATTTTTGTTCTTCACCACATCTAATTGTGAGAAGTCAGAATGGGAAGCATTCCGAATATGAACCTATCTAAATATTCCCATTCTTGTAACTTCCATTAAGCCTTACAGTAATGACATTCACTAGTTTCACCCCAAAATCACAGCTGAATCAAACAATTGAAACTAGTTGCAGTCCCAGAGGAGCAACCATCACTCCCTTGCTATCGTTCAAAAAGACTCCTGTAAACTCATTTGTGTCTCGTGCTGCACAAACTATTTTAGTGTCTTTTTTTTTTCCTTGCAGAATGTATAGCGGAGTCTCTGAAAACATGCAGGCAAAACTGACACTGAAATGTGCATTCAACATCGATTTATAGTAACTGGTAAACATCAGACTGCCTCTGACCACAATTAGGATTACCTGTTCTGAGAAGTCTTTTTTGGATATGGTGGTGCTTTGTGTTTTTCCACCATGTCCACTTGCACTGTTAGCAACTCCAGCGTAGGGAGTTTGTTCTTTGTTAGGCACAGATCTTAGGTCTATATTACATATTTGAATATTTTGTCAAAAAATAGAGAGAGAGAGAGAAATCAGACCCAGACATTTCATAACCTAGAAGCTGTGCCTTAAGCCATTTAGGTTTCACTTTGCACATGATAGACCTTTCCCAAACATTTCAGCACAGAGGGAGGTGCCAAGAATGGAGCTACCAGCTCTACACTGCATCTGCTTTGTTTCCTATTCCCACCACATTGCTTCCCCAGCTATATTCTCACAAAGACACTGCCCTCCCTGGGGAAGTAACAGAGAGGTAGCCATGTTAACCTGTACTCCAAAAAAACAAACCAGCAGAAATGTAGCAGTTTAAAGGCTAACAAAATGATTTATCTGGTGATGAGCTTTTGTGGGACAGACCCACTTCATCAGATCAATTTGATCAATTTGATTCAGATCAGGAAATTGATCTGAAGAAGTGGGTCTGTCCCACGAAACTCATCACCGAATAAATCATTCTGTTAGTCTTTAAAGTGCTACATTTCTGCTGGTTTGTCTCCCTAGGGAAGTATCCCTTCCTCTTGTTCTGCAGGGCTTCACACAGTAACCTAGTAATGCACCACCACTGAAATTCTCCTTCATCTTTCTGCAATAGCCTTCCCCACAAACACACACCCACGTTCCCTTTCTCCAGTTAACTCCTCATCATGATACCCACCCCAATCAACTTCCAGCATTGAAGAGTGCCCCATCCACTGTTTTCTGTTTCTTCACCTTCTCGGCTAGCAAAACAGTTATGGTTCTCCAGCTGAAAGTCTCAAACTGATACACATTGGCAGGTCATCAGCCTGGGACTTGCAAAGATCCATTCTCTGTAATTACATGCACAAAGCCCGCTCTTCGCAGAAGACCAGCACTCATGTCTCTCTGCCAGCAAGTACATTATCTCCTTCTATCCTGACCTCAGCTCTTCATAAGAAGAAATGCACACTAACATAGATACATCATTTTTCAAGTTCGCAACCAGCGAACACTGCCAGGCAGGAATCAGTATTTGGAGGCCATTGTGGATGTTACTGGCAGCCTCAGACTTGAGGGTGGGACAGTGTTGTTCTCCCTTTCCTGGTGGCAGAGCGGCTGGCAAAGGTCCGGGACATAGTCAGTGCCTTCCCGCAGGCCTATCGCCCTCCCCATCAAGGAGAATCTGGGCCTGGCCCTGTCACACCTCCCAGCTGGGCTTTGAGATCCACAGCTGGGAAGGTGGTCCAGTCACGAGGTGCTTGGCAGCTCCACTTACCTGGTGGGCTAGGCTGGGGGCAGCAGGATCCAGCAACTGCAGATGCAGGGGAGGGACCAACTGGGGTTTGGAATTGCCACTTTCTGTGCTACAACATCTGCATTGCAAGGAAAAATCTCAGATATTTCCTCTTATTTGGAAAATCTGCCCTGATGGAGAGACAGGAAGACCAAAAAGAGACCGTGTGCAGTAAAAGTCAGATATAAGTCAACCTAATACTAATACAACTAAATAAAATACAAATACAATGAAGCTTGTCTTAGGGTGGATTGACAAGAATCAGTTTCTTAAAAGAGGAAGTCTTCTGTTAAAAGCAGGGCAGAATAATGTATTTCAGAATACTTTGTGGTGCTTACTTGAAGCAGGAGCTGTCTGATGGAAAATGCCCTTTTGTGTGGATTTCACTGTAACTGCAGCTAATAGCTACACATATGAACTGACAAATAAGTAAAAATACTCGTTGATAAGAAGCAGAACCATCAAATGTGCATGTGATTCCCACAAGCTGCTCACACTAACATTTCAGGATAGCTAATTCTTATTCTTGGATGTCCAATAGTCACCATCAGGAAGTCATTCATTCATCCATTTACCAGTGATTCTTCTCGGGGATATCACCAGTAGTAAGGTCGTGATATGGAAACTACAATACTACCATTAATAAGAAAGATATTTACTCCTCCCCTTCTCCATCACAATGTCTGCCATAGTGTAAGAAACCAGGAGATGAGTGACTTGAAATATGTCTTATTAATAATTTCCTAGGATTACATCATGTTCTGTCATCTGTGTTTGAATCTGGCTTTATGTCTGACCTCTGAAGTCAATGACCCACAATGAATGAAACAAAAGCATTTATCACATCTGCAGCTTGTACCTGTTTCCTGGCCCAAAGTGTAAAACAACTGCAGATTATTTAGACCTGCAAAACTCTGTTCACAATATTTCTTTGTTCTAACTTATTTCTCTTTCACCTACTGGTTTAACAAGCTGTATAGTGTCTGAATATTACAAGCCAGATAATTTATTCTTTTTACTATTCTATTTATAGGGCAATCAATCTTAATATCTGTAGCAAACCAGTTTAGTATACAACAAATAAAGTACCTCAGGCAGAAGATGAGAACCAAGACAACTTAAAAGACTCACAATAAAACTGAAGTTTTCATTTGGTATTGTCATAGCACTGCACTTATTTCCCTCCATGTTTTAGCACTGCTTCAGTCACAATAAAATGCTTATATAGCAATTGAATGCATTCCCTTGTGGCCAATGTCTCATTCAATTTAACTAGGGTATGTTTTTCTCAGTGTTACATATTCCTTTATTACTTATTTTATATGACCCACAAAATATTTCAGTGCCCACATAAGTTATTTGTTCAGTAATTATTGAAGGATATTCATTATGTATTACTATTCTTCACTATGTTTTTCTCAGATACCAAAGTCAGTGGCAAGAAGTCCATTGTTGTTAGGTCCCTCCATTTCACCAGTTGCCTGTATATCATCAATGGTATCATTTACAGTTTTCCATGTTGTTTTACATTTTCCTTGTACAGTACTATATTTCAAACCATGGTGTACATGAGCTCTTGAAAATCTTGCTTAAAAATGCACACATTGATTGATGTGCAGATGCTTGCAGTTCTCCACGTAAAACTGGGTATTTGTACATGCAGATGATCTGTCAATGTACATAAATTAGGAGTCTGAACTAAAGTTACCTAGAATTAATTGAAATACTCCCATTTGCTTCAGTGGACTTTAGGTCAGACTTTAGGCACATAATTGTTTGCAATTGGTGTACCCTTGTAATG
This sequence comes from Carettochelys insculpta, assembly GCF_033958435.1. Taxonomy (NCBI): domain Eukaryota; kingdom Metazoa; phylum Chordata; order Testudines; family Carettochelyidae; genus Carettochelys; species Carettochelys insculpta. Next base: position 229,288,047 of record NC_134138.1, read on the forward strand.
GCTACTGCAATCATTCAAAATTATATATGCAAAAGCAGTCCCAAAGTGGTCATAGGGCTGAAAAGACAGATATTGCGATGGAAATCACTGAAATAAACAGTGAATTTTTAATGGCTGGTACCACCTGCGATTAATTACCCAACAGAGACTAGGCTATCCCATTCTTGCACTGCAAAAACTGTTGTCTTTGCAAACTAGAAGTGTGGAACTAGTGTAGTATTTCTCAAAGGTGGAGCTGTGAATTGTAGTTGCTACATAAAAATCAGGAAAGGAGAGGTAAAATATACCTTTTTTTAATTAATATGTTCATTTTACATGCCACAGGAAAGACAGGCTTTTGCTTTCTGTCAGAAAAATAATATAATTCATGGTTAAGTCACAAAGGAGAAACAGGACATTCCAACTTACTATCATTTGAAAAATAAATGCAGAAAAAAGTGGGACTGTGATTAGTCATGAAGGAGATGTGGGAATGTTGTGCCTGCCTGGGGAGGAAGCATAAGGTAAAATAAACCCAGGAATAATAAAGCTTACTCAGCCCTACAATCTAATGGTAATACAACATGAAGATTCTAGACCTGAGTTCTGACTTCTTGTACAGCAGCTATTTCTGTAGTATTGAAACCCTGCTTGCCAGAATGGAATATTTCACCCTACTAGGGTTTAGTTAGATTGTACTCAGTGGTGTTGCACAACATTCTTTCTTCCTCCACACTATCCCTCCAAACAAAACTACAGAGTCACTAAGTTACAGCCATAGATGTGCACGCAATTTGGTTGCTTGCACATGCAAATTAGTATTTGCAATTGTCCATATACAATGCAATCACAGGTGCATTATTTGCAGATGCAATTTAGGGCCCTATTTTGAAAGTGTAAGTCAAAGATCATTATGGATACATTTTCCAAAACTTCTAAGCTGTCATGTGTTGGTAACTACATAATAAGGAAAAAGAATTCTTCCAGAAGGGGGATTTTCTTCCAAGAGAACCCCATCTACACAGCTCTTTTTGCTTGGGTAAAAGGCTCTTCTGGAAGAGAGATAGTGCAAGAGTATGCAAATGAGATACGAGATAAGTAAATCCATGCCTTATTTGAATCTTCACTCTCACTCATTACCTTGCCCCTTCCGGAAGGGCAGTGCTGTGTAGACACGGCTTTAGAGACTGGAGATGATCACTTTCCAGTTATGTCTATATTGTATCCTTTGTTTGTTGTTGTGGTATGATTAAATTATTACAGTGCTATATTTAAAAACGGAGCTTTACACAGTGTCTTAATATGATTTTTATATAAGCAATACCACTTCTGATTATTTTAAAAATAAAGTATGAATTTAATATTTGGAGCAGTAATTTGCCTAGCCATTTAGCTAGTCTGATAATGGGACAACTAAAAAATCATGTCAGATATCTGAAAAATGTTTTCATACTTTTTATATAGTCAACAATTATTTATTATTTGTACGTGTCACACATACAACAGGAGAAAGTCACTTTGTGCTTGGTCTGAGTAATGTCTGATGGAGGTGGTACATGGAATCCATATGCACTCTGACCAGCAGAACAACTGTATGTCCAGAGAAACACAGAGATTTGTTCTGAAGTGTCAACACCAATTTACAAGGAATATCTTCTACTCATGTTGAGGTGGTGATGGGGAAGGTCTTAAGAATTTCCTAATTTCAACCATGCCCAGATCAATCTTCACTCCTGTGAGGGGACTGGATTATTGTCTCAGTTCAATGCTAGAGTTCAATGCTAATCCACCAGAGGACAGTAATAGAGAACAAAGTAAGGCGTCACATCTCTTCCTAGCAAAGGATGAGCTTATTGCCTGTTCAGTTGTCAAAACTCCTGCCACCCAGGGTAGGAGAACTCCAACTCAGAAGCTGAATGCTACTCTCCTAGGCTACATCTACACGTGCCCCAAACTTCGAAATGGCCATGCAAATGGCCATTTCGAAGTTTATTAATGAAGCGCTGAAATGCATATTCAGCGCTTCATTAGCACGCAGGCTGCCACGGCGCTTCGAAATTGACGCGCCTTGCCGCCATGCGGCGCGTCCTGACGGGGCTCCTTTTCGAAAGGACGCCGCCTACTTCAAAGTCCCCTTATTCCCATGAGCTGATGGGAATAAGGGGACTTCGAAGTAGGCGGCATCCTTTCGAAAAGGAGCCCCGTCTGGACGCGCCGCACAGCGGCAAGGAGCGTCAATTTCGAAGCGCCGCGGCAGCCCGCGTGCTAATGAAGCGCTGAATATGCATTTCAGCGCTTCATTAGTAAACTTCGAAATGGCCATTTGCATGGCCATTTCAAAGTCTGGGGCACGTGTAGACACGGCCCTAGTGAGAGAACATTTAACTCCCACAAAACCACTGAAGTAGATCTCACTTTGCTCACCTCAGAAGCCAGCATCTCTGAGAACTGTTCCAGAATTCCGTACCAATAAAAAACATAAAATTTAAGAGCTCAGCTTTTATGAAACATAAACTGAATTTGAAAATAAATGAGCTATTGTCACAGTAACTGGAAAATAATGACATGTAAGTTTAGTCTTTACAATCAGCAGAAAGTTTGACAGTGAAGAATATTTGTCTGGGCAAAATTGTTTGTGCCTTGTTACAATGGAAGAGCCTGAATTACAGTATGATTTGATAAGGTTTTCTTTAGAAATGGATATCAGCTGGCCATTGGTAATTAAAGCTTGAAATTAGAGAGGACAGCAGCACTGGAACAGCCTTTGCAGGGGAGTAGTGAGAGCAAACTATTAATTTGTTTGAAGACTGAACTGGGTAAGTTTTGTGACGGTGCTGAGTGTCTGAGCCACTGAAGATGCAAGATTGTCACATCACAGGCACCGCTGGAATTACTGAATCAAAGATCGTTGGAGATTAGTACAGTGATCTACAGAAAGAAGTAGGTACAATTCCACACTCTTGATATCGGACCAACAGCTGGCTCTGTGTGTCTGGTACTATTGGCAACCGAAAAAATGAGTGGACACAAGCCTGCCCACAGTTATAACATCCCCCCTACAGAGGGGATCCTCAAAACCCTTGAACCCAAATAAAAACGGGGGACAACTAAAAAGAAAAATAGAGACAAGTGTGGAGGTCATAGGGAAAAAATGATGGAGGCAGAAGGGGGCAGTACTCTGGTCAAAGATAAACATATGGGCCACTGATGAATAGTCTTCCGTTCCCTGAGGGTAAGTCTACACTACAGAGATCTTTCAAAAGAAGCCTTTCCAGAAGATCTCTTCTGAAAGAGCTTCTTTTATAAGAGTGCATCCACACACAAACGAGCAGATCAAAAGAGGGGTCTGCTCTTTTGAAAGAGAACATCCACAGAGTCCTGCTTGTTCAAAAGAATGGGCCAGGGATCGAAAAATCAGGCCCCATGAGAACTACTCTTTCAAAAAAAAAAAGGGGGCCTGCGAAGTATCTACACGTTTTCTTTCAAAAGAAGCTTTCGAAAGGGGGTGCTCTTCCTAAAATTGGAAATCAAGAGTGATTTCAAAAGGAGTCCTGCATTCTTTCGATTTGCTTTCAAAAGAATGCTTTTTGTGTGTAGACCTCCGCTGGAGCTTTCAAAAGAACCCCCCACCCCGCACATCTTTTGAAAAATCTTTTGAAAGAACATGCTACTGTAGACACAGCCTGAGTGACCAGGGCAAGGGCTGCTCCAGAGCTATCAGCAATGTACTCGAACCAATTAAGGCAGGCAGCTACCATGAGAGACCTGGAGCCAATTAAGAATGTGCTAGAACCAAATAAGACAGACAGGCTAATTACCACATCTGCAGCCCATTAAGGACTTGCTGGGACTAGTTTAAAAGGCTTCCACTCAGGGAGGGTGGTATGTTATGAGTTGGGAGTTAGTTGGTGTGTTATAGAAGATCTGGGAAGATGAGCCTAGTCAGGTTCTAGGAGGAAGGTGCTGGAAGGGGCTTTTTGAGGAAGTGGCCTAGGGAAAGGCTACAGTTTTGGTAGCGAAGGAAAAATGACCTGTTACTCCTGTTATTAGAGTCCCTGGGCTGGAACCTGGAATACAGGGTGAACCTGGGATCTCCCCAACACCACTACAGAGACATTCTCTGACACAGAAGTCTGGGACTAAGGAGGCTTCTCACACCAAATCCAATGACTGGCCTATGATGAAGACTGAGCCTTGTATCCAGAAATGGAGTGAGGTTGGTTGAGGGTCACTGTGAGCCTCAAAAACAAGCCTTAACCTCTAAGAAATGCTGGACCTTCCCCTCCCCTTTGGCAAAGCTGGAGCTCTGTCACATATTATATAGGTCTTCAGACAAAGAACCCCTCTTTTCCCCAAGAAAGGTATGTTGTCATTTTTTTTCTATATAGTCTCATTTTCCCTCATTCATGTGTGAAGGTATAATTACTTACAGCTGAGAAGACTAAAAATTCAACATAACTTTCTATTGGTCCTTTGTACCAATCAAAGAATAGAGTTTTATAGATATGATGGCACCCTGCGTTATCAGCTACATCCTAATGCATAAAAATCCTGAATAGGGTTGATTATTGATCAAGGACTAGTGCTCTGGGTCTTAGGATTCAGATATGTGCTGTGTTGGAGGTAAAGATTTTAAAGAGCATCCAATATATACGTGAATGAAATATACAAGGAAAAAATGACTAAAAGGTTTAATATTTACTCACGGACACTACCATAGAGGATGGTAATATAAAGTTGCCTAAAATGGCATTGTGGCCCACCCACAAATTCAATGATCAAGTATCACAAATGGCCAAAGCTGGGACATGAGACAGGGGCGACGTCTGAGTTACTATATTTTTTTCCTAACGCCAGGTTGGTGGGTCTCACCCACACGCTCAGGATCTAACTGATCACTATATTTGGGTCAGAAGAAATTTTTCTCCTGATCAGATTGACAGAGACCCTGGGATTGTATAGGGGGGAAAGGGAGGTTAGAGTGACTTTCATGAGCAGCATGAGGAATGGGTCTCTTGCTGGTTTGAACTATGGAGTTGTGAATTATTTGTAATTTGAAGACTTTACATCATGATTTGAGGACTTCAGTAACTCAGCCAGAGGTTAAAGGCTTATTACAGAGCACGTGTGTGAATATTCTCTTGCAGAAGGTCAGAGTATATGCTCAGGGTAATCCTCTGTGGCCTCAAGTGTATGAGCATTTATATGGATCTCTACAATAACATAATAAAGTTATAAAAGGGATGTCCTCTTACTCCTCCTCCTCCTAACATTATAGAAATATTTTAAATTAATATGACTCCACACAGGTATTTGAGTAAACACCTATGTATAAAGAAGATAAACATTTGAGTCAGACCTACAGCAATACTACATTAGGGTGTATTGTGTTTTCAGAATAGTTTCAGAGATCTCTAGTGCAAAAGTCCTTCAAATGATAGTACAACTTGTTCTTCATTTCCGCATGGCATTTTTTAAAGTTTCTTGTTTGTATTTCAAGACAAAAAAGACAACAGCTTAGGGGATTATGTAAAGGGGTGAGTGTTGTCATTTATTCTTTGAATCAAAACATCACCTACCTCCCATTGTACTAAGATGAAAATCCCAGCTGGTTATGTCATAGGCCCTTTCATGGTGTCCTGTTTATTGGTTTATACCATTAGCTGCTTTAAGAGAGTTTTTCACTTGCAATTTTTTAACATTCTGCTCTGATCTTTGAGACCAACTATATTTCCTTTGCCTACTCATCCTTGCTTCTCTCTATCTGCTTCCTCACACTTCTCCTAATGCTCCAGCCGTCTCCTCTGCACCCTCAGCTTCAAATTTTTTCCCTCTGTGGAAGCAAATATCCTGTTTCAAGAAAGAAAAAGATTAAAATGAACAGAAATCATTCATTGCCCTACCAGATTAAAAGCAGTTATTATAAGTGATTAAGGAAAAGGAACACATCCAAGAAATGTCATCAACTAACTCTCAGTAAACATGAAAGCATCTATTCAAAGCTATATGAACTAAGCCAATTGACTTTCATTATTGTGATTGTTTAGTTTTAGTTCCACACCAGTACCAATCTGACTGATTAGGTATGACAGAAGAGCACCCTGATCATCACTTTGGGAAGCTGCATAAAAACCACCTGAAATTTGAATTCTAATCTAGCAAAGGGCTCTGAGTAATGCCCACACCTGAGGGAGAAGTTCCAGGGTTCAGCTGGGTAGCCAATCAGCATCACAAATGATTTGAGGCTTGGAAACATTCTTTACAATGGAAGACTTAAGTAGTGCCATATGTTTAGCTTATCACAGGGCAAGTTAAGTAACATAATCCTGGCAGATATTTATTTACACTGAGTCAACAGGGGATGGAGAGTGCACCACCAGAAAGTCGTCTTTCCTCTGGAAATAGTGTTAAGTGAACTTTGGAGAAATGTAAGGAAAGAAAGGCAAAATTCCATTTTGTTTTCCGTCACCTCAGGATCAAAGGGAAAGCAGCACCCTTTGAATTAATGAAAGGGGGATCCTCTTGGCCCAGGAGAACAGAGAATCTGGAAAATGATGATTGGGGAGAAACTACATTTTTAATTTAAGGAAGTTAAGTTGCTACCAACAAAGCATATTTGTTTTACTTTTAACCATACCCTTCTCTTCGGTTCTTACCTATCACTTATACAACTTCTCTCTGTTCATAACCTTCATATTTTAATTGCACAACCCTCTGAGTGCGTGTTTCAACCTGCAGGGTAAAATCCTTAGTGGAAACAACAGGCTGGTGAGTGTTCTGTCTCTTTGGAAATAGTGAACTCGAGGAACTTTGGGAGGGCCCAGTGAGAAGGATTGGACACTGCAAGGGAGACGCTTTTGGGGAGACTTGAAACTGGGGGGTGGAAGTGTTCCTGTCACCCTGCTAAGATTGACTGGGCTGCCGGTGTCCAGGCTGTGCTCCAAAACTGCACAGCGCAGAAGCATCTAGAGTTACCAGACAGGCTGAATCAGCCCTAACTGGTCTGGATGACCCCTCAAAGCATCACAGTGATGGGGAAGTATACCACCCTAGGAGTAATTGGCAGAGGAGTGCTGCATGGACTCCATTGCTCAGCTAGGTAGCTATTGCAGAAATGTGGAGGCAAGGGGATAGAGTTAGGATTGTGTCTACATCCAACCCCCACAAATGGAGGGAAGCATTAGATGCTTTGCACTCCCTCAGATTTTTGAAACGGCAGGCCAGGAAACCCTTAAAGTGCCACACATACGAATAAGCATAAGCCCTCCTTTTCTCCAGCATTGCTATTTAGCTTTCAGTGTTTTACAAAGTGTTTACTACAGTCCATGCATCCAATATCTTGTCAAGACGGCCTAGTGAATCAACTGTTTAGTTTTCGACTACCATGAAAGGTGGTGCTGATGACAAAAATGGGTCTTTGTACTACAAACAAATTGTTCTAATCCAACTTGATGAAGTTTTAATCTATTACCTTTGAACAGACACCAGCATACAGATTTCACAGCCATATAAACCTACAAATGTCACACTAGCTATGGTGGGGTTCCCTTGTTGCCTGATTGCTACCAAAATATATTGAGAATTACAGTAATACAAGAGAAAATAACTAAAATAATAAAAGGGTGCTCAAGTGTTTCACAGTCTTTATCAAGAGCCTCTTACATATAAACGTCTCTGCCAATCAAGTTAATTTACCGTATGTCTTGTTTCTTCAGTGAAAAAGTAGGAAAAAATTCATGCATTACCTATGTCACCAGGAGCAATGCACCTAGCTTCATTATTTTGTGTGCTTATTAACTGTGTCTAGTGTTTGTTATATGATTAAACTGTATGTCAGAAGATATTCTTCCTCCTCCTTCAGCTAGGGATGAATTTTGCCAGACTGACATCCCTTCTGCCAGGTGCTCACTCTCTTTTTTTACTGTTTCTCTTCCCTCCAGGATCAATGGATGCCTCTTTGTGGCTTGGTTCTCATGCCAGGTCATGAGTAATCTTTACCCTTTGGGGGCAGGTGGGGAAAAGGAGGTGTGTACTAAAGTGGCTCTATACTAACTGTCCCAGGAAGTCTGCCAGTTCATTACCCCCTATGATTCTACTTCTTCAGTGGCTGGTAGGGGAACCTCAGTCCACCCTTTTCTCCGACTGGCAGTCCTGGGACACTATCCCCAGAAGCATAGAGCTGCAGTGTTCTACCACTTCAACCTGTTTCCCTGCACTGTTTCCTACATTGCTTTCATCTGTCTCCTTCACCACCCTCTTCTGGCAACTGCCTTCCCCCCAGGCAAAGCTCCCACCTCACTTTAACCACAGAGAGTAACCATAAATCTCCTCACAACAGCCACTTTTTGCCAGCAGCTACCTGGCTTTATACAAGCTCTGCCTGTTCCAGTTCAGGCGTGCTTCATCCTTTAATTAGCACCCATTGTTTCCTAGCTGCTCCTCCAGCTACACCCTAGGCAATTAGCTGGCCCACCTAGCAAGCTAACCCCCTTATTAACAAAGTTGTTTCATATCGTGAAGGCAAAATCCCTAATTTCCCCTGAGTCTGGTTCTGTGCAGAGAGTAGGTGCCCTGTTCCGCACCTGGCTAGAGTCAATAGTCTGACTTAGAATTGCTATTTACTTTCTTGTTGCTGTATGGAACATACAAACAACAAGAATAAACACACTTCAAAGACTACTGCCATCTTCCCGCAACCCACTATTCTAGGAAAATAAATCACCATCCTTCTGCAATGCACAATGCTATATAACCTAGGCAATCTGCCAAGACCTCCCTGGTTTGTAACATTGGATCAGATAGAAAACAATCAATTTAGAACAAAAAAACTCCATTAACAGTGGGCTCAAGCTACTTAACCAGGACACAAAATTATTTTTAAATTAGACACAGACTCTTAACTGACTTTATAGATTGTTAAAACAAAAGAAAGGAGTTGAAAAGATGGAATGTATCATTTCACTGCTGACTTCTTCTAGCCTGACTTTTCTCTTAAAAGAGCAGTGGAAGAAATGCAATTTTATTTCAAAGCCACAGACTCTCTTGTTTAAATTGCTCTTTCAAGCCCTTCAAAACAAGCATAGTGCATCATTATATGACAGATTGCACCATGTACTATGAGAGTATTAGTGTTCAGTGTTATCCACACCATGTAAACTATATCTTACATAACTACTATAATAGCAATCGTGCAAATCTCAATCTCTGTTTTCATATATGTGAAGCAACATGCTTATAACATTAACATAGGCAGAATTAATCAAAAAGATACATTTAAAAATCAATTGACAAAGCAGTGTTCTTAGGGCTACTCAGATCAGCGAATCTTGTGTTCCGACTGAAAAGCCAAGGCTTCATTGTGCACTTGTAGTTTACAAACAAGCATAACTGTGAGTTCAATTTTGCACATGCAATTATTTGAAAACTCAGTATAAGCCTCTTACATGAACCTAATTTGTGGGAATCGTTTGCACATGAGAGAAGCTAGCAGTTCACTCTACCTTAAACTGAGTATTTGCTGCTGCTATTTTTCATCTTCCAAAAAACATATCCTTAGGTCCACATGTTTTTCATATGGAAATTGAAAATGCAAATGAGGTGTAGATTTATATATCTGGCACCTCATTTGCATATTCTTGTTTTGAAAGAGCTTCTTTCGAAAGAAGAGAAGCAGTGTAGATGTGGCTCTTTCAAAAGTAAACCCCATCTTCGAAAAAACCTTTCTTCTCTTTTTTGTGGGAAGAAGGATTCTTTCAAAGATGGGGGTTTACTTTTTAAAGAGACACATCTACATTCTTTTTCTTCTTTTGAAAGAAGCTCTTTCAAAACAAGAATATGCACATGAAGTGCCAGATATGTAAATCTGCACCTCATTTGCATTTTCTATTTCACTCATTTGCGTGCCTCTTTCAAAAGAGGAATGCAAGTGTAGATGCAGCCCAAGACTGATTTGTCTGTGTACCACAGTGCCAACTTTGTTTCACAAGGCCCCATGCCGCCATAGCCAGGATGGCCACCTGGTGGAGCTGAAATCCCTGAATCTGCCAGTGTTGTCATCCTCCAGAATCAGCAGGGTCCAAATTTAAATAGCATGTTTGGGACAATGGTTACTGGTCCCATGCAAATCTCACAGATCTGGCTGCACCTCTGAGGCTCTCATAATGTCATGAAGCCGCTTGTGATGGAAAAGAAAGCAGGGCAGTTTCAATGGACTTACTGTGAACACCACCTAAAAAGTAGGGACTGATAGAATCTCCCCTCCGACCAACTGACCAGGGCCTTGAGGGCACATTGTTTCTGGTCAGCAGCTCATCTTGAGTTCTTAGATGGCTTCTTAGTCATCTGACCCTTTCTGGTCTTTCCAGGTGCCTAACAGCTGGGCATGCTATAGCTCAGTGGTTTAAGCATTGGCCTCCTAAACCTAGGGCTGTGGATTCAACCCTTGAAGAGGCCCTCTAGAGCAAATATACCCTTTAAAATAAATCTGTCAGTCTCTGCCTGCCAAGAGGGGCAGAGGACTGGGCTCAATGACCTCCTGAGGCCCCTTCCAGCTCTGAGTTGTGTATCTCCTCATTCAGAGATATAAGGGCAAGTGTCATTTCTCCTTGTTTCATTCCTGGCAAGCCCACTACATAACATGTCAGTGTAGGGACAGTGAGCTGCTTGGAAGAAAGCAAGATTTGGCACTTTCAATGAGAGAGAAAAAGATCAACAAACTAATGCCAGATAAATGTTCCTTATTCTACTACCCTCTAAAATACAGATACTATAATAAATCCATGCATTCTACCAGTAAAAAACATGAGTGTAAAATATATGAGAAGACGAAACTTACAAGGTTTAGCTATAAAAGTCTTCAATATATTTACAAGCCACCACTTAAAAATATGCATCTGGGAGACAAGTGTGTAGCTGATGAGCTGGATGTGATATGGATGTAAACTCCAATAGACCCCTCTCTAATGGAAGGTCCAGTGCTACTGTTATTATCAATAGCAATGAATTGTTTCTGGTAACACTCACTGGCTACGTCTACACATGAAGCCTACATCGAAGTAACCTATTTTGATGTGGCGACATCGAAATAGGCTATTTCGATGAATAACGTCTACATGTCCTCCAGGGCTGGCAACGTCGATGTTCAACATCGACGTTGTGCAGCACCACATCGAAATAGGTGCTGCGAGGGAACGTCTACACGCCAAAGTAGCACACATCAAAATAAGGGTGCCAGGCACAGCTGCAGACAGTGTCACAGGGCGGACTCAACAGCAAGCTACTCCCTTAAAGGGCACCTCCCAGACACAGTTGCACTAAACAACACAAGATCCACAGAGCCGACAACTGGTTGCAGACCCTGTGCATGCAGCATGGATCCCCAGCTGCAGCAGCAGCAGCCAGAAGCCCTGGGCTAAGGGCTGCTGCACACGGTGACCATAGAGCCCCGCAGGGGCTGGAGAGAGAGCGTCTCTCAACCCCTCAGCTGATGGCTGCCATGGCGGACCCCACTATTTCGAAGTTGCAGGACGCGCAACGACTACACGGTCCCTACTTCGACGTTGAACGTCGAAGTAGGGCGCTATTCCCATCCCCTCATGGGGTTAGCAGCTTCGACGTCTTGCGGCCTAACATCGATGTTAACATCGAAATAGCGCCCAACACGTGTAGCCATGACGGGCGCTATTTCGAAGTTAGTGCCGCTACTTCGAAGTAGCGTGCACGTGTAGACACGGCTACTATGTGCTAGGTGCTGTACAACTATATTGAAAACAAAGCTCCGTTCCTGTCCAAAAGAGGCTTACATATGTTCTTGGTGGAGAAATGATACTGTGTCCCTGTGATGGAGCATATCAAGCTCACATGGGTGCAGCAAGAGTTAATGCTGCTCAGCTAGATGAGGAGGCTCCCACCCCTTCAGTTCTGCTGGGCATGCTCCAGCTGGTAGCCAGTCAAAAGGCCTGCAGTCTGGGCTGACTGCCCCTGGAGAAGGAAGTGCTGCACTGCTTCTTGAGGAAGGAGTGTTTGAATGTCATGGTGCTGACCCCAGCCAGGGGAGACAAATGTTAACACACTGGCCTGGGATGCTACCAAGAGAAGAGAGCTGGAGAACCCAGAAGCAGAGACAAATGGAGAGTTGAGTAGGCAGCGACCCAGGGGAATTTTGTGGGGAACGGTAGGCATACTGGAACATCTTGGCATGTGTTGGTGGGAGCTGGGTTGAGATGATGACAGGCAACCCTGCCACTGACAGCACCCTGATTGGGATCTGGTGCAGAAGGTAGGTTGAGTCATCCTACCCTCACCCCCTTCAAGGTGTCCCCGCATCATTTTCTATTGAATCTGGCTCATAGGCCTCTCTGGCCTGAGAAAGAGGGGCTTTTCCATTGACTCTGTCTCTTGGTTATGTTGTTCTGGTAGCTGGAGCTGTGGAGAAGAGGCAAAAATTGAATCACATGGTGTTGAGCCCAACCATGTGGCTGAAGAGTACTAGTGCCCACCCTGAGAGTGATGGGCATATCAGCCCAGTGACAGTCACCCATTTAGAAGCAGAAAAGAGGAACTAATTGCTGAAGTTTAGCAAAAAGGAGTTCCTGAAGTGTCATCCACGCCTGGACATGAGGCTGTGGTTTCTGATGGACAGCAGACGTGTTACCAGAAGGCAAACCAGAAATCTGTGTGGTGATGATGGTACTGGGTGTTTCTGACAGTGATCAAAATCACTCCACTTTCAATTTAGTCTGTCAATGAGGTCACTACAGATTTACACTGAGGACACAATCTGGGTCACTGAGCTTTGTTCCATTTGTTTTGTGATGGATAACTGCACTAGTACATAGAAGATCAGGGTGTGAAATGCTGTAAATAAGCAGTGGAGAAGGACTCTGTACAGTCTATGTTAAGGAAAGAATGAATGGAGGGTATCCTGTCATATACAGGAGTGTTTCCGGAATCTTGCCTCTCTCTGTGTAGACAGAGAACAAGGCAGCTGGTGTAAAGTTTTGGCAGACCAAGAGGAGGAAATATTTCAGTAATTTGCCTAACAGCAAATGCAATAAACTTTGCAGAACTTCCAGGAGTCCATCGTTTGAAAGAGTGAGAGAGAGTCCTTGCTCATGTGGCAGGCTCAGCAGCAAAAAGGCCTGCATGAATTTATGAGCAACAAAGGCCATGTGCAAGAACAATTCGTACAAAATGTTGTCAGTCTTGCAGCAGGGACCAGCGGTCAAGTTCAGGGGGAGGTATACCTCTGCAAGCTGAGCTCTGTGGCTGACCCTGATACATTTTGGTCATGTCTGAGAGACTCGCAGTATGGGGAAGGATGGACAAGAGAACCTCAACCTTAAAGCTAAAACCCTATTTAATAGGGGAAGCTCAGGCAGCCTACATGGCTCTCAGTGATGAAGAAACAAAGTATTACAAAGAAGTTAAGGTGGCATCCTCATCTCAGTGGTCCTTTGGACCACCCGCAAAAATATCAAATTTCAATCCATAACATGGACTGAAGGCTTATAGCACCAGGCATTGCTACTGATGCCCTACACCTAAGATGTGGCTCATATCATGAACACCATCATTCTTAAACAGTTGCTTCTGAGTCCCCAAAGAATACTTAAGGGTCAGCCAGGCCCCAGGTCAACCCATCATCCTAGATGCAGCAAGTAAATTAGCAGAGGAGTTTGTATAAGCAGACATTCACAGACAGGGCTGGATCTAGGGAAGAAGATCAGAGAAACTACTTTCAGAAAAAGTACAGAGGAGAAGGGGAATTGCCCAGTGCAATTGTTTGCTACCAGGGTGGGTGGCAGGGACATACACAAAATGGACTGTCCATATATGGAATGTTTATCTAATTGCTTGGTGGGGTTGGGTGGGCATTCCACACAAGGAGAAACAAGGAAGTCACTAATTTTTTCTGCTATGGTAAGGAAGAGGTCTCCAAGGGATCTGGTGGACACTGCCTCATCCTGCATGCCACTCCAGCTGGAGTAAGTGAAACACCGCTGGATATTTCCTGATGTAAGAGTGAGGCTCAAATGTATGCATGGGGGTAAGAAATTCATCCCTGCAACACAGTGCCGTGCGAAGTGTGGCAGAAAGTTTAAATGGAAGGGATTGGGATAATGGATGGGTTGTCAGCAAAAAAAACAAATACAGCTGTAGCTATCATGTATATATTTATGGCCAAGAGAGGGGTGGGTGTGTGTGTGTGTGTGGGTGTGTGTGTGTGTGTATACACATATCTCCTGGCCGTAAATATATACGATAGATACAGCTGTATTTGTTTTTTGCTTATTTGCTTTTAAGCCACATGAAGTTAAGGCCTTCTGGTGTCCTCTGCCTGGCACTGTTGTGGAGTTTAGCTGTAAAGCCAGAATTTTCAATCTCCGAAATATCAATACCATCCTTAGAGACTTCCATGTCACCCCAATGCAGCTGACTCCATGGAAAGCATGGCCAGAAATAACAGATTGATTCATAGGTGCCATTTTGGCTCCATAAGGCTTTAGCTATCAGATCTAAGTTCTGAAGGTGGAGCTTCTCTTGTTTAGGTACCATTGAGCAGTTTTTTTACAGTATTACACTCCACCGCCTTGTAAATATTAACATAATCACAATATTTACCCTTTACTCTGGTTTTACTGCCAGTTCTCCAAAATGCACAGGAGAAAAGGCATCTTTTTATATATATATAAGCTGATTTTCAGAAATGCAGAGAACACAACCATTATGCAGTGGTTTAGAAAAGTGTTTGCCAAACATGATAAAGACAGTGCAAAGCCAGTTAAAGAGATAAGACTGGAGCCCTGCATACCTGTCTCTCCATCTGGTGTGCCAGCTACACCACTATCCTTATACATGCTTTCTTTTCTTATAAGATTTGATCTATGTGAAGAATGGGTGAGTTTCAGAGTTCACGGTTCTCAGGCCAGGTCTACACTGGGGGGAGAAAGTTGATCTAAGGTACACAGCTCCAGCTACGAGAACAACATAGCTGGAGCTGACGTACGTTAGGTTGACTTTCTCTACCATCCCCATAACAGGAGGTTGACAGGAGAAACTCTCTTGTTGACTTCCCTTACTCCTCGCAACTGTGACTGCTTGCAGTGCTGGTATCAATGGGGACACACTCAATGTTTGATTTAGCATGTCCCTACTAGATGCACTAAATCAAACCGCAGAAGATTGATCTCTGCAGTGCCAATGCTTCAGTAAGTGTAGACATACCTTAGGTTGCTGATATAAGATCTCATGTGTTCTGCATTTATTCTCATTAATTCTCACAGGTATTTGACATCTGTAATGATATGGGAGACAAAAGAACTGCCTTCATATAAAATAGCATGTCTTTCCAATCCATACACAGGAAATATTTTTCTCTGACGTGCACCTTTTATATTTAAAAAATGAAAATTATTCTATGGTGACAAAACTGTACATGTTTCGCAGAGAATGTTTACTTCTAATGCAGGAGACTATCAGTGCTGGAAGAGGTAGCAGCTGGTCTCACATAGTACATTTTAATCTATACAGTAATGAATTTAAGACTGCTAAACTCAATTGCTCCTTGAAACCATTTTTGCTTGGACTTTATCTTGTTAAGAACCTTGTACTAAAATCATATCAGCCAGATGGTAGTATAATTGTAGGCCACAAGAGGATACTCTGACTCCTTCAGGTAAAACATTTTGAGCCAAGATATATCATTGGGGGCTCCAGTTACTGGTAAGGTTTTTGGTTTTTTTGGTTTTTTTTTTTAATTGAGGCCAGTAGTCTGATTAAGGATATAGTTTGGTCTAAGTCCAATATTTTATTTAATAGTCTATAATGAGTTCTGCAGACCAGTTGCGACATTCTGCTTCACTCTTGCAAGCAACATGGTTGGAATCAATGCAAAGGAATTATTGGTGAGCTTTTTAAGAAGCTTTATAGTCAGTATGAGCTATGTCCTCAGTAGTTATGGGTTTGGAGGACTTCTGATATTTAAATACTTTATGTTTCAGTTGCTAACAATATTTTAAAATCAACCTGCTTTTAACAGTTTGTTGCTTTCAGAAAATGTATCATTTTGTTTCACTGCTCTCAGAAAAATATTGCGATTGTCTATTACAATGCATGGAGTATTCTGCACACCTGTGATGCTTTCGCCAGAAGAGTCTTGAGAACCCTAGAAATATGCTAAACAATAAATAACCTTTGAAATTGTACCAGCAAACATTATACACGTAACATAGATGTTAAATACCTTAATTTTGAACAGGGCTGCAACATGACCTCCCTTTTTGCTGACACAAACAGCTATGGGAACAAGTTTTCAACCACAGTCATCAAGTGGTACAATCTATGTCGTGTAATGCTCTGCCTATGTGACTGTGTTCAAGAACTAATGAGTCAGATACCTAAAAGATTCCGTCTGATCTTGAAAGTAATAGTGAGTGGCAAATGGGAGATTGAATAAAAACAGCCTAAGCACCCAGTATCGGGAAGGAAAGGGGGGCGGAGGATGAACATGCAAGTGGATAAAGTGTAATTATGTTCACACAAGTGCAGAAAGCATTTCAAAAATAATTGGACAAAAGATGCCAGTGGGAGCATTTCTTTGACAAATAAATTCCATGTATTGGCCCTTGTGAAAATGTAGAAAATAGCAATAATGAAATCACATCAACAAACAAAGAGTACAGCAAAACCACAAAAACATAGTGAAAGTTCTAATGAGATACTTGTAGAGTAAGAAAAGGTAATGGTGCTAGTGTAGTCCGCCAAGAACTGAGGACCAGAATTGTATTTAATTCATCTCAGGCTCCCCCAGTTTCCAAGAAAGCCCCGGTCTAGGGTTGTAAGCATCAGCATAACAAAATGACTGACTGCTGAAATGATGGTTCCTAGCCTGCCTTTCAGAGTCTGAAAAGTTTCAGATTTGGCTTAGCTGAAAAAAATTAACCTCTTCTAATTACTAGAAGGATGACTGTTGTGCTGTTGCAGGCCTACATAATCCAAAGGAGCAGACTCTTTATTCCCGACCAGGTCACTCCATCCAGGACCGTCAATTTAAACATAGGAAACAGATCTTCAGGTAAATGGGGTGGGGGGTTGAAAAGTTTTATGCTGTAGGCAATAAGGGGGGTATGCTAGTGCAGGGCATATAGTTAACTAATTTCAAGATGTTAAGAATATGGGACACTTTGGCTCATCCTCATTTAAGAGCTTCAGGGCTGGAACTCTGAAAATAATAATGGAAAAAAAAAACAGACGTAGTTTAGAAACTATCGGCAGTTTGCCACAGCATCACTTTCTCTTCCTTAGCAAAGGTGTACCAGTCACTGCTTCTCTCGTCCTCTTCCCTGAGCCACAACAGAATGTTGGACCTTTGGGTTCAACAAGCTAAACTTAGGCAGTGCACAGAGGCTAATAGGCAAACAATTCTTATAAATTCACTGGCCATCCACAGGATATAATAATTAAATGGAGGAATGTCCAGATAGAAAGTAGCCCCTACATTCAAAGCTTCTAAAGCAAGTAAGCCTACACTATTCCTGTTTTTTTCAGGAATTAATCTCTGTATACAAATTATTTATTATGTAAATGAACATAACTCCTTGAAAATCTCAGTTCCATCCAAAATGTTGTCTTGTCATTAGCACAAATCACTCCTGATATTAGTGTCATGGAGGAAGATTAGAGAAAATGTTTTATTTTTCTCATTTTTTGTCAGTTTGTTGGCCTCGCTTTATATCTGACAGCCCTTTGTGGACAGCAAATTTCACAATTCTGTGGATGCACATCTCTACACACAAAGGGTCAGCAGCACCTGCAGCAGAGCTGGGACTGGAAGTCAACAGACAGCAAGAGTCAGACACATGTGTTCAAAAAACAGACTAAGAAAAACATATGAGCATTTTTGCAATTCTTATTTTTTGGCCTGTTATAAAAAGCCTTCCTTATATAAAATGAGCTGTCCAAAACCTCATATAACTATGTTTTAACAACTAATATTTATTTTAAAAGGTCAATCATTTTCAGGCTGCTCTATCATAAAATTTATATTTTTAATTAATCAATTTAAAAATCATTTTGTTTCATATTTCTTGAAGGTTAATTGTCCATGCAAGAAATGCTGCCCACATTAATAGTGAACGTCAATAGTTTCTAAAGCAAAAATAATCAGTGCAGTTACAGAATTGAAGAGTACAATAGTTGTAATTCTTATTCTTTGGAATACACCATCTTTTGTTCAGGAACAACAGTCTCCCTTGTACTGAAGATGGCAATGGTAGATCATCTTCCTGACACACACACTGAGTTCCACTCCAATTTCTGAGTTTTAGAGGCAGGATCAGCTCTTAATTCCCTGAAGCTAAATCAGAACATAACACAAACTATTTTTGTTCCAATTTCCAGCTTCTTACAAGTTTTTCTCAGTTTTCTTTACAGCTTTTATATAGTCAGTCTATCTGTGCCTAAGACCTTTCAATTCCATAATCCTTCTGCATGCTGGGTGCTTTATAAACTCTGAATGCAAATGAAAGGACCTCAGCTGGTCATTCTGACTGGCTGTTAAGCAGTCCTTTCACGATGTCTTTCAAGTCCCCTTGCCACATTTCCACTGGTCTTCTGCCCTAAAATTACACAGAAACTATCCCTTAATTCACTTACACTTTAAACAGGAAAGGCTGAAAAAATCAGAATGAAACCATTTTATCTTTGAATAACCCATGTAACATTGAGTTGGAGAAGGCCCTGAATAAAAATCTTGCATCCACAAAACTTGAAGAAGGGTGTTGATGCAATATGGCGGTCTCTGGCCATTGTCTGTCATGGGTTATGATGCCCAAGCAAGGCACTAAGTCCATAGGAAAGAATGGGGACATGAAGTGATCAGACTCCAGTGATATGCCATTAAACTATTTCCATATCAAAGCATTTTGATATGTGGCCAAAATATTCATTTTCAAGTGAAACCTTCTGTAGAAAGCAGACATTATGGTGAGGAGTTTTGTTTAGTCAAAAATCCTATTTTCTGCACCACAACATTAATCTTGACTAAAAATTTTGACCAGCCCTATCGCCAGCCTATGATTTTCCACAGGATATCTTTATCCTTAGTTATAAACATATAAAGCTAAATGCATGTTTCTAGTAGGGATGCAGGCTGTTCTCTGCCCTGGCTCCAGACTGAGTTCTCTGGATGGAGACCCTATGGACCAGTGGTGGGCAATATGCATCCTGTGGGCATCACGTGGTCCCTCAGGGTAATCTGTTGGCAGGCCATGATACCTTTTGTTGATGTTGACTGGCAACAAGGTACATCACCCCCACAGCTACTAGTGTCCATGGTTTTCTGTTCCCAGCCAATGGGAGATGTAGTAAATGGGTGGCCACAGGGACATACTGACCACTTCTTCCTGAAGCTCCCATCGGCCAAGAATGGCAATTTGCGATGAGTGGAAGCTAAGGGGGTCCATGCCTGTGGAAAATCAACATCAACAAAATGTCTCACAGCCCACTAGTGGATTACCCTGATGGGCCTCATGCAGTCCATGGGCTGCAGGTTGCCTACTGCTGTCACGGAATAAATGAACACTCTGGTCTGGATCTTTTAAGTGGTCTCTGCCACCCCAATTCATCTGTTTTCTACATGAAAACAGGTTTATTTTTCAGCTAAAACTGCTGCCCCTGCCTTCCAAACACTTGCTGCTGTCATAATAGGCTTGGAAGCAAGCTGGAGTGACATCTTCCTAAAATCAAAAGAAAGCAAATCCTTTACGCTGAGGCCCAAAATGATGCACATAATCAAAACTGATTTATATCCCATACTGAATCCAGTTGCACTTTAAAACTTCCTCACTTCACTCTGGAGTAATAAAAAAACTGGCCAGAGATGTTGGAGACAACAATTAATTGAAAACTTCAGGGATAGACATAGTTATCTGGTGGTGCGCTAGCTCTTTAGAACTGTCTTGTACATTCCTTTAGGAAATATTAATTGCATAAGCTGGCAGCCCTATCCACCAATCAGACAGCAGCTTTCATCTAAGCCAATTACTATGTGCATGGAAGACATTTCTCTCTGCCTAATTTAGTAGAGGTTGAACCTCTTTAATCCAAAACTCTCTCATCTGTCAACATCTATAATGCGGCACGACTTTAATTAGCCATATGATCATTTATCATGGGTGTGACCAGGTTTCCTGTGGTTTCATAAAATTTGTTCACAGCCACCAGTCCTGGCTGTCAGTGTTCTTTTGTTATTTAGCCGTAATTTACCGTTAATTGTCTTCTAAGAGCCCAGTAAGCAGTAGAAGTCTTGGTAATGCCATTAAACAATAGTGACCTCCTATGATCCAGCAAATCTCTTGTTCAGTACCGGTCAGGTCCTGAGGGTGCTGGTCTAGAGAGGTTCAACATGTAGTAGTATTTCATTTGTGGTCCTGTTTTACGCTATTTTCTGGTAATAGGTTTAGAGTTATGCAAAAACTGAATGGATTAAAATATTAGAACAAGCTGTCCAGGTGTCAGCATTAACTTATTATGTGCTTAAGATTTTGAAAATGTCAAATCAAAGACATAAACTACCTGGAAACAGATTTTTGATATTTTGCTGTATCACCAAACAGCTCTTTCTCCTGCATTATTTTTCTTAGTCTTCATAGACTGCACACACCTTTTGTGTGAGGAAAAGCCCCCGATTGATTTGTTACTGTTGCTAACATCATTTAAATAGAGGTTAAATTAGGCGTCCTATACAAATGCCCATCTAGAGCTCTACATTAATACAATTTGGAAAGCAGTGGGATTCTCTTTTCACCTGCCATTTATGGGTGCATGAGTTGGAATGTTAATTTTCCTGCATTATCAGCAAGATTTTGTTCCCCAAACAAATAATATTCCAGGATAGAGGAGTGGCGGTGGTGGTGATGATGATGATGGTGATGAGTATAAGACTAAATAATGCTAAGGCAATATTTGTTCTTTTCTTTTCTTTCTGAAACATATTTTCATTTATTTTGCCCACCAGTGTTTTATTTCCACCCATTAAAATACAATATGTAAAATGCAACAACGCTCTTTTATCTGCTCAAGGATTTAGGATTGTTTGTTTGTTTTTGTTTTTGGATTATTTTAGGTTTTTTAGGCATTGATTTTTACTTTATTTGTGCTAGCAATTTCAGTAAGATAAAAATGAATATTCACTCTTAAAGGTGGAAATGATTCTGTGCTTTTAATATCTTTCTGAAGTAACAAACTGTCTAGCACAAGAATGTTGCTTAGCATTACTGGTCCTGGCCTTAGGGAATGTTACTTTATTACCTTTCCAAACCACACTTCAGAGGAATTAATTAATTGATGCTCTTAGCAGCCTCATCCTGACAAAAACATATGATACTCAAATGTTAAACATGGAAGCTAAGATGAAACTGTCAGGAGAAGGCTGAAAGTGGTTATTAATATGGGTTTTGATAAATATCTTCTCAGGCTCACACTGTGCCTCGTCTACTTTCATCTCAGAAAGTAGTTAATCTGATTGATGAAGATCCTGTTTCAGATTGTCTCCATGCTGAGTTTAATAACTGTGCTTTTTTCTCCCCAAAATAAAAAGAAGTCCCATATTGCCAAGCAGAAAGCTTTGCACTGTCGCGTCTTAGAATCATGTAAGAAGCTTAGCAGTGAAACCCCAGTTTTTGTCATGTCTGTTTCAGTGTGGTGTTCCTTAATTGCCACTCCATCCAGCACGTGAGAGACTACAGTCCACCTTATCCCTGTGTGCTTATGAGGCAGAAGTCTGATAAGAAAGTTGTCATATGCTACTAATGCTAAACCCTTAGGCATGGAAGGGAAAGCCCATCATGACATCGTATCTGGCCTCAAGCACAAAGAAGCCACACAGCAAGGCAATTTAGCATCATTACCAGCATCCTGGACATAAAATTGATAACAGTGCTTTTTATAATCATTTAAAAGCTTCTATTGTATATTAAGTGCATAGTCACAGTTATGATTGCTGAGCTAAACTGAGAGGGATATTGGTGTCATAATGTAACATCTGTAGATGAGCTATTGTACAGTATACAATTATATATGTGATAAAGACAGTTGTTTTAAAATACAATATATACCTAAATGGCAGAAAACATCACAGAACACAAATTATTACAATAGATGGATCCGGTTTGATTTGAAGGCACTGGGGAGGCGCTTTAAGAGTTCTGAGGGGCCTGAGAGAAGTACATGCCTTTTCCACTGACGTATGCCATGGCCCCACATTCTTTCTGTTTATTTCTTGGTGTACTACCCACCAGAGATTCTAGACAGGAGTAATCATAAGGATTGCAACTGAAGCCAGACAATGCATATTCTGGCCACATATATTTCAGGTAAATATACCTTCAAGTATAAAAGCAAATACATTTACCCTTTTTAAAAGCCAACAGACTGAAAAAGCATCTAAGATAGTTTGAAGCAAATTGTGCCATCTGGTAAAATCTAGCAGTAGTCAAAGATCGTGCATTGGCTGTTGTGCACATCTGATGATGATTGATTAATCCTTTGGGCTCCTAGTGGATTATAAGGCCTCCACAGTCATTCTCCATCTCTTCATTCTTCATCATCTTCATTCTTCATCACAGTCATTCAGTCATCTCCATCACCCATCTGGGGCTATTCTACCTACTACCCAAGATCCACAAACCTGGAAATCCTGGACGCCCCATCATCTTGGGCATTGGCACTCTTACTGAAGGACTGTCTGGTTATGTGGACTCTCCTCAGACTCTATGCCACCAGCACTCCCAGCTATCTCCGAGACACCACTGACTTCCTGAGAAAACTGCAATACATTGATGACCTACCAGATAACACTATCCTAGCCACCATGGATGTAGAGGCTCTGTATACCAACATCCCACACAAAGATGGAATAAATGCTCTCCGGAACAGTATCCCTGATGATGCTACGGCACATCTGATGTCTGAGCTCTGTAACTTTATCCTCACACGCAACTATTTCAGATATGGCAATGATATATACCTTCAAATCAGCAGCACAGCTATGGGTACCCTCATGGCCCCTCAATATGCCAATATTTTCATGGCTGACCTGGAACAGCGCTTCCTTAGCTCTCGTCCACTAACACCCCATCTCTGCTTACACTACACTGATGACATCGTCATCTGGACCCATGGGAAGGAGACTCTGGAGGAATTCCACTGGGACTTCAACAACTTTCACCCCAACATCAACCTCAGCCTGGAACAGTCCACACAGGAGATCCACTTCCTGGACACCACAGTGCTAATACACGATGGCCACATCAATACCACCCTGTACCGTAAACCCACTGACCGCTACGCCTACCTTCATGCCTCCAGCTTCCATCCCAGACACACCACACGATCCATTGTCTACAGCCAAGCACTAAGATATAACCGCATTTGCTCCAACCCCTCCAACAGACAAAAACCTACAGGATCTCTACCAAGCATTCTTGAAACTGCAATACCCACCTGAGGAAGTGAAAAAACAGATCAACAGAGCCAGATGTGTGCCACGAAGCCTCTTACTACAGGACAAGCCCAAGAGAGAAACCAACAAAACACCACTAGCCATCACCTACAGTCCTCAGCTAAAACCTCTACAGCACATCATCAGGGATTTACAACCCATCCTGGACAATGATCCCTCACTTTCACAGGCCTTGGGAGGCAGACCAGTCCTTGCCCACAGACAACCTGACAACCTGAAGCAAATCCTAAGCAGCAACTATACACCGCACCACAGTCACTCTAACTCAGGGACCCAGCCATGCAACAAACCTCATTGCCAGCTCTGCCCACATATCTACACCAGCAACACCATTACAGGACCTAACCAGATCAGCCACACCATTGTGGGTTCATTCAGCTGCACATCTACCAATATAATTTATGCCATCATGTGCCAGCCATGCCCCTCTGCTATATACATCGGACAAACTGGACAGTCTCTACGTAAAAGAATAAACGCACGCAAATCGGATATCAGAAATGGCAATATACAAAAACCCGTAGGAGAGCACTTCAATCCCCCAGGCCACACAGTAGCAGACTTAAAAGTAGCTATCCTACAGCAGAAAAATTTCAGGACCAGACTCCAAAGAGAAATTTCTGAGCTACAATTCATCTGCAAATTCGACACCCTCAGCTCAGGCTTAAACAAAGACTGTGAATGGCTGGCTAAATACAAAAGCAGCTTCCCCTCCCTTGGTGTTCACACCTCCAGATCAACTGCTGGTAGTAAGCCTCACCCTTGCTGACTGAGCTAACCTTGTTATCCCCACCCTTGTTCTGGCTTATTTATACATGGCCCTGCAGATTTCCAAGACCAGCATCTGATGAAGTGAGTCTGTGCTCACGAAAGCTCATGCTCAAAACTTTTCTGTTAGTCTATAAGGTGCCACAGGACCCTTCGTTGCTGTGACAGATCCAGACTAACATGGCTACCCCTCTGATACTCTCCATCTTCTGTGATCCTTGACAATAGTCTTGATTTGATCACATGTTAAGCCAGCTGCTTTTAGTTCATCCAGGAAACTTCACCACCATGTTTGCTTGGGACATCCCCTTTTCTTCTTTCCCTTTGGATTTGATTTTAACACTTGTCTCGTGATATATTCCTCACAGTCCTTAACCCAGATATGGCCTGCCCATTGCCATTTTCTTGTCTTGATCTGGACCTCCATTGACTTCTGATTTGTTTTGGTCCATAAGGTTTCATCTGACATTCTAGTGTACTGCTTTATGTGGAAAATACATCTAAAGCATTTATTGACAAAGTCTGAATTTTCTTAATGTTGCTCTGGACAACATGCCACATCTCCGAGTCATACAGCAGCACTGATTTCACATTGGAAGTGAAAATATGTAGTTTGGTTCTACGCACATAGATCTAGAGTGTCCAAAAATACAATGCTGCTTAATAGATTCTACAGTGACAGGCCATGAAATGCTAATGTGTCTGCATATAATTAATTAGTAAGCCAGCTTTGGTGGGTGATGACATAATAGCAAGTCTAGAGGAAATTTCCCAAGCAGTGTGGCCCAGCTTCTCCAAGGTACAGTCTTCTAATTTTCATTGATTTTGATGGAAGTTAGACACTATAAAATACATTTGCAGATCTGGGTCGTTGTAACTACCATGCTTGACACATAAGTTGCTTCACATGTAATTCTTCTATTGGTAAAGTTGAGTGGGAAACGTAATGCTTTGTAGGTGGAATTGTTTAGGCAATACGGCATGCCAAAACAAAATTAGGAGAATCTCCGAGAAAAGAAGAGAAAAATATCTGAATGCCCACAAAACAAATATTCCCTTCCAGGATGGGATCAGATTTACATGACTGCATTGGTTTTCATGAAATAATGGCAGATTGAAAATCAATTTATAGTAAAACAGTGGTTTCATCCTTATCTATGAACAAGTAATGACAATTCACCTGCACTGAGAAAAATTCTCAGTGGTGCATTAGGAGTTCAAACAATGAAACAAAGGGCCCAATCCTTCAGTCCTTGTTCATTTGAGTAGTCCTGATGAAACTGGAAATAAGAGCAAGAGCTTCACAGTGTCACCAGTCAGCCCTCCAATGACTGGCAGGAAGCTCTTTGTGGACCATCAGAGATCCACAGAGAACAGCTAGAGAACAAAGGACCTAGAGTCTTTTTTTTAGTAGACCCATACAGGCTGTACCTTGGAGATGCTTCTGTAAAAGAAGGTGAAATGAAGGATATGTCAATAAGTGTGCAAATGTTCCTGTTTTTAAATAGTGAAGGCAATACAAATTAAGTTCACCTTAACATTAGATTATGTTTCACTGCCAAATTACCCATTGTAATACCAGCTAACCTACCCGTATCCTACAAGTTGCATGAAAGCAACATTTTCTTTATGCATTTCTGATGGGATGGTCCATAGAAAACTGTTACCAGTGATATTCCAGAGAAGTATGGCAAATAATGTATCTGTAGACTCTGTACCCAAATGCCTGTCATACACAGTAAGATCTGTGTGACAATCATAGGAAAAATCTCTGAGGGAAAAAATCACACATTGCTTATTGTCCCTCAGAGATACAGATTGTGTTTCTTTGTCCAAAGGGCAAGCTAATGCTTTCTCTGATAAGTAAATACAATATTTTTTATTTTAATCTATTTCGCATTGCATACGTACATCTACCAGATATGGCCCCTGTGAGTTTCTCAGGACACCCAGGGCTCAGAGTTACATTGTAGCCACTTGCCTTCACTGTGAGAGATTCTTGTCTGTGATAGCTTTCCGATATAAGGAGCCTCTTAGGCTGGGTCTACGCTTACCTTGAATATCGATGGCTGCTACACAATTTTAGGTATGCCAATGGCATACTAAAAATCAGTTTTGCAGCCACTGATATTCGTCCCTGTCCTCAAAGCAGAATGCCGACAGGGGCACTCCTCCCATCGGCATTCCTTAATCCTTGCAGCTCACAAGGAGTTCTGGGGTCGACATTGACCCTGGAATGTGTTGTTTCACACATGCTCGAAACGGCACCCTGGGAGAGCAAACCTGAGCATTCGATCTTCTGCAGTGACTGTAGACCCAGCTTCAGCCTCTTCGCTAGGCTACCCCAGCCAAGTCTTTGCCCTGAAGGTTGACAATAGTATCTCCCCAGCTAACAAATTCCTTCAAAGTGTCCCCCCTGTGGTGTCTTGCACCAATCACTGGATATCCACGGAAATCCCAGACTCACCATTCCCTAAGTCAGCATACCCCACGTAAATATCTTGGTTTACTGCCCTTGCACTTGAACCCAATTACAGTAAAAGAAAAAGAAATTTATTTCAGAAAAAGCAGAGATTCAAACTGAAAAAGGGAGACTAATGGCTACACAAAAAAATCATAAATTGAAGGCTAGGATCTATATTTATCAATAGTCATCTTCCATATCTAATAAAGTAGATTCTCACCCCCAAAGTTCAGTCTTTTAAAGGACTTGCTACTCCACAGAAGCTAGGACTAGTGGGCCCAACAGGCCCCGGGGCAAGGTGCGGGGACCAGGGTTTCTGCCTCCCTGGAAGGGCAAGGCCTTGGGTGGGAGGGGCCAGGCTGCGGGCAGTCACTGCCCAAACTATGCACTCACACAGCCCTCAGACACATGAGGTGTGCCCAGTGTGAGGCTCTGGTGGCAAATCAGAAGGGCCCAGGGCAATTGCTGGGGGGCCTGGCTAGAACCCAGTATTTCATGGAGCACCCCCTTTCATCAGGGTACCACCTTCAGTGAGTGGATGCAGAGCAGGTTTTCTATCGTGTGGCATGGTGAATCAGTCTTTTGTCTTTACTCACAGACAGTGATCCCCTTGCTCTCCTATTGCTCCTTTTCGCTGTCAGGTGGTTCTGATGTTTAAAGTTTGTTGTTGACAGTTTTCTATTGACTTTTTTGCATTGGTGCAATGCTGGACAATTGAGCAATACATACATGATCAGCTAGCCAGAGAGGGGTGATAACTCCCTCCTTTTTGAATGGGCCATTACCAAGATATATTATTCCGTCATGACTCATTTTCAATCCAAGACTATAAGGGCATAATTTTCATTACAGTGACATTGTTCCTTAAATAGCACTTTTACACACAATTCATTATGAGTATCAGTTTGTTGCAAGCTTTCTGTAGTGACCTCA
This sequence comes from Carettochelys insculpta, assembly GCF_033958435.1. Lineage (NCBI taxonomy): Eukaryota > Metazoa > Chordata > Testudines > Carettochelyidae > Carettochelys > Carettochelys insculpta. The sequence continues at coordinate 229,315,712 of NC_134138.1, forward strand.
GATGCTTGCCTTTTAAGATAACATGAAAGTAGTCTATTAGGTGTAGTGAGTTTGCCAGGTCTGAAACAGGAGTTCTGTGTGAACTTTTTGGCAGTTGGCATCAACAGCCCATCCTAGTTAAAATTGTTACTTTGTTGAATTTTAAATGCTGAAAAGACAAGATTTTAAACTAAATACTTAGGATCTGTTTTATAAACCATTAATTGTGTTCACTAGATAAGCCCCTGCTTGGAAGTTACAGTTTATTCTGAAAAACAAATATATGCTGGCATTTTGCCCAATTTGAGCACTCATGAAAATAGAAGGAGTTGGACTGGATCCTGGTCTTAATTACTGCCAAAGAAATGGGTTTACATTTTTCAGAAGGCTGAAAGGAAGGTTGAAAGGAAAGACAAGTTTTAGGATGTATTGGGTGGAAAACAATGGAAGGAAAAATAAAAGTAAAATGCCTGAGTCTCTCTGCCTGATGCTGCTGTAACATCTGTGACTATGTCTTAGATTTTCACCAGCTAAGTTGGCACTCGTTAAAAGCCATTAGAAGCAACAAACAAAACAAAACACAACAAAAAAAGTCCTAGCCAGTTAATCTATTTACTGTAGTTTGTTCTCTCCTGCTGCAAAACCTGAAGAAGTATAAATAAAACAATAAATCTTTGTGTAGCAGTGGAGCTGATCTTTCCAGCGTTATTGGTGCACAAACAAACAAGAAAATTATAGAGATTATTGTGGCATAAGTGCTGCAGGAGACACAAGGCAAAAATTACACTCTTCCAAATGAAAATAGGCTCAGCTGGTGGAGAAAGAGATTTGATAACACTTAGCATCCCATCCCCCTCAACCTGTGAGGCTGCACAGTGAGAACTGCAGCCCCTCAGCTCAGGAAAAGAGGAGGGCTGTTACTAAGTGGTTCCTTCCTGGAAGCAAAAGTGGTGGGAAGAAACAGGCAGTAGGTGCTCCAATCACCATGTGATCACCAATGGCACTGTCTGGCCATAAGGTAAGGAGTATGCTGTATCCTTGAAAGGGCTGTAGCACATGATGGGAGGCATTGCCCTCTGTAATGCATAATTATCTTCTGGTGTTCCACCTAGGGTCTCCACCAGGACCAGTTCTAAAGGTGAGTGAGTAGAGTGCCAGCTTCAGAGGGACATGAGCTCTTGAGCCACTCAGTTCTCCTTTTCTTCTCCGCTGCTCAGAGGAAATAAGGAGGAAGTGTGAAAATGTTTGACACCTTGACCAATAAAATGACTACGGATACTCCTCCCCCTTGCAACAATTTATACCTAAGGGGCTGACTTAGTAAGTCTTATATTTTGCCATTCTTATTCAGGTGGAGTCGTACCTCTTTGCGCCAGGAATGACCCCAAAATGATCAAAAGAAATTATATTTTTAGTAACTCATTATAAAAGTTGCTCCTGCCTGGGGGAACCATATGTCCTGATTTTATAGGAACAATCCTGATATTCGGGCTTCATCTCATATTGGAACCTATTGCCCCATACTTACCTCATCATGATTTTTCACACCTGCTATCTGGTCACCCTACTCTTCATGTTGCACCCAAGTGAGTAAAATATTTTTATAATACCTGTTACAAAGCACTCGCAAATGAGAATTCACACTGCTTTTTATGTGTGCTCTTAAAACATTTGTTGGATGTGCTGTATTGCAAGCCCTGTATTAAGGGCCACAGAAGACATGCACTCTCCAGAGGGAAACATCAGGACGTATTGCTCTCACTTCCTCCCATGGCCCTTTATTACCTTGTGAGGAAAGTGAGGAGTGTAGCAAATTCCCCTTTCTAGAGACTTCCAAGATCCAGGACACCCAGGTTAGGATGAATGCCGCAGGGTCTTTATCTTCTGTTTAAATAAAGACTGTTATCTTTCTTACTACATGTCCCCAACAAGCTATGAACATTCACAGTGTTCGCTATATGGCAAGCCAGTCATTGCAGGAAACATCAGAACACCACTGGGGGAAAGGTCATATGGCTTCACCAACTCCTAGTTGTTCATTATAGTTTCCTGAGCAACTGGGCTGCAGTGGTTTACATGGCAGGTGGGATATCCTTACTTCTACTCACATGCAGTGCTACGTGAGGACAAATCACATAGGCCACATCTACGGTAGGAAGTCCTTCTGGAAAATCAGGCCCTCTTCTGAAAGAATATGCCGAGTGCCAGCACATAAAATACACTCTTTTGATCAGAAATCAAAAGAATGCGGCTCTTCTTCTGGAAACCCACTTCTGCTCCCATATCAGGGAAAGCACCTTTTTCCAGAAGATTCTTTTGGGGAAAAAAGCACGTGTAGATGCTCCAGGGACCCTCCTCTCAAAAGAGCAGTCCTCATGGCGCCAGATTTTTCAGTCCCTGGCCCATTCTTCTGAAAGGGCAGCGACTGTGTGGATACTCCCTTTCAAAAGAGCAGATTGTTCTTTTGATCCACTTTTTTATGTGTAGACATGAGCTTCAGGAAGATCATCTTTTGGAAGATCACTATGATGTAGATGTGGCAATAGTATAAAGTGTGCTTAAGTTGGTTAGCACATACTCACACGAGCAGGTCCATTATGAGTAGGTACTCACTATTGGGGGTAAGCACCACACAGTCCAGCCCAACTTACTAACAAAGTCAGTTGAGAAATAGGAGAAAAACTTTTGCAACAATTTTTGGATTTTTTCATCCTTGCTTTTTCCATCAAAATTTTGAAATTCCAAACATTTGAACCAGTCCTAGGTATTAGTAATGTTAGTTTCAAAATAACAGGTTGTCATAGCCAGAGTATAGTAACCTGAATATTTTAAATAGTTGTCAGAAAGTCCTCAGCATGACACCTTCTGATTAGTTAAGTCAATAATTACAGCTTGTTGAGAAATTTTTAAACAATTTTCTATCAAGAAAAGTATATTTGTTGAACTGAGTGGTCAGTTTTGATGGGTTTTGTGTTTCAACCAATTCTAAAAAAAGTGTCAGAATTATCAAAATGTTTCCTTTTGCCCTTTTTTGAAATGGGGAGCCCCTTTTTCAGGTCAAAATGGATTTTTGTTTTGAAATTAAAATTAATTTCTGACAAATAAAAAATGTTGAAAGCACGGTGAAACATTTTGAAATTATTGGAACAAAGCATTTTGATTCACCTGACCAAAATTTTGTTTGGATTTTTCATATGTGAAAAATGTGAGAATTTTGACTTTTCCTCCTGATTTAGGATGGGACTTTTTTAAAAAACTTAAAAAATTCTGGGAGAAAGGACAATCTTTTCCTGCTCACCCCTCTTCAAGAGACGTATGCCTGGGAGAATAATGTGCTATGTAATTGATAAGACCTCCATAATATTATAAACAATAAGAAGTCCTGTGGCACCTTACAGACTAACAGATATTTTGGAGCATAATCTTTTGTGGGCAAAGACCTGCTTCGTCAGACATCTTGTTGTTTTTGAAGATACAGACTAACTCGGCTGCCTCTCTGATGCATAATACCGAAGGTCCAACACCTATAAAACTATCAGATTAGGCTCAGAACCAGATATTTCTATATACCTTTTTAGGGTATAATGTGTATTAGTCCACTTGCTAGCCCGGTTCCAGAGGTTGGCGTAAAAGGGGCTGGGAAGTTCATCTAGTGGATTGACACTCAGGTGATTTGGAATCAGTTTCAGCTGAGTCATGGATTTCTTCAATGACTTTGGGCAAACCAGTCTTGGAAATAGTGACCACAATATAATAACTTTTAATATTCCTGTGTTGGGAAGAACACCGCAGCGGTCAAACACTCCGGCATTAAATTTCAAAAAGGGGAATTACACTAAAATGAGGAAGCTAGTTAAACAAACTAAAAGGTAGAGTAACTAAACTAAAATCCCTGGAAGCTGCATGGAAACTGTTTAAAGACGCCATACGAGAGGCCCCACTTAAATGTATACCCCAAATAAAAAAACACAGTAAGAGACCTAACAAAGAACCACCATGGCTTAACAGCCATGTTAAAAAGGCAGTGAGAGAGAAAAAGGCAGCTTTTAAAAAGTGGAAGTCAAATCCTAGTGAGGAAAATAGAAAGGAACACAAACACTCCCAAATTAAGTGTCATAATGTAGTAAGAAAAGCCAAAAAAGATTTTGAGGAACAGCTAGCCAAAAATTCAAAAAATGATAGTAAAATGTTTTTTTAAATACATTAGAAGCAGGAAGTTTGCTAAAAAAGCAGTGGGGCCCTTGGACAATAAAGATATAAAAGGAGCGATCAAGGAAGACAGTGCCATTGCGGAGCGATTAAATGATTTCTTTGCTTCAGTCTTCACAGCTGAGGATGTTACAGAGGTTCCTAAATCTGAGCCAGCCTTTTTAGGTGACAAATCTGAGGAACTCTCCCAGACTGAAGTGACATTAGAGGAGGTTTTGGAGTTAATTGATAAGCTGAATAGTAACAAGTCTCCAGGACCGGACGGTATTCACCCAAGGGTTCTGAAAGAACTCAAATGTGAAATTGCGGAGTTATTAACAGTGGTTTGTAACCTATCCTTTAAATACGCTTCGGTACCCAATGACTGGAAGACGGCCAGTATAACGCCAATATTTAAAAAAGGCTCTAGAGGAGACCCTGGCAATTATAGACCGATAAGTCTAACATCAGTACCAGGCAAATTAGTAGAAACAAAACTAAAGAATAAAATTGCAAGGCACGTAGAAGAGCACGAATTGTTGGGCAAAAGTCAGCATGGTTTCTGCAGAGGGAAGTCGTGTCTAACTAATCTATTAGAATTCTTTGACGGGGTTAATAAACATGCGGACAAGGGGCACCCAGTGGACATAATATACCTAGATTTCCAGAAAGCCTTTGACACGGTCCCACAGCAAAGGCTTTTATGTAAATTAGGCGGTCATGGGATAGGAGGAAAGATCCTTTCATGGATCAGGAATTGGTTAAGACAGAAAACAAAGGGTTGGAATAAATGGTAAATTTTCACAATGGAGGTGGGTAACTAGTGGTGTTCCCCAGGGGTCAGTCCTGGGACCGATCCTGTTCAACTTGTTCATCAATGATCTAGAAAATGAGGTAAGCAGTGAGGTGGCAAAGTTTGCAGATGACACCAAGTTGTTCAGGACAGTCAAAACCAAAAGGGATTGTGAAGAACTACAAAAAGATCTCAGCAAACTGAGTGATTGGGCAGCAAAATGGCAAATGAAATTTAATGTGGGTAAATGTAAGGTAATGCACATTGGAAAAAATAACCCAAATTACATGTACAACATGATGGGGTCAAATTTAGCTACAACAGATCAGGAAAGGGATCTTGGAGTTATAGTGGGTAGTCCTCTGAAGACATCCACGCAGTGTGCAGCGGCAGTTAGTAAAGCAAATAGGATGTTAGGAATTATTAAAAAAGGGATCGATAATAAGACAAAAGATATCATACTTCCCCTATATAAAACTATGGTATGCCCACATCTTGAGTACTGCGTGCAGATGTGGTCTCCTCACCTCAAAAAAGATATATTGGCATTAGAAAAGGTTCAGAAAAGGGCGACTAAGATGATTTGGGGTTTGGAACGGGTCCCATATGGGGAGAGGCTAGAGAGACTGGGACTTTTCAGTCTAGAAAAGAGGCGATTGAGGGGCGATATGATAGAGGTATATAAAATCATGAATGGTGTGGAGAAAGTGAATATAGAAAAATTATTTACCTTTTCCCATAATACAAGAACTAGGGGACACCAAATGAAATTGATGGGTAGTAGGTTCAAAACTAATAAAAGGAAATTTTTCTTCACACAACGCACAGTCAACCTGTGGAACTCCTTGCCGGAGGAGCATGTGAGGGCCAGGACTCTATTAGGGTTTAAAAAAGAGCTCGATAAATTTTTGCAGGTTAGGTCCATAAATGGCTATTAGCCAGGGGTAAAGTATGGTGCCCTAGCCTTCATAACAAGGGCAGGAGATGGATGGCAGGAGATAAATCACTTGATCATTGTCTTCTGTTCTCCTTCTCTGGGGCACCTGGCATTGGCCACTGTCGGCAGACGGGATACTGGGCTGGATGGACCTTTGGTCTGACCCAGTATGGCCATTCTTATGTTCTCCCCAGGCCTCCACTCCTTACCTGTATTAATACTTTCCTACCTCACCAAAGTATTAAGGCTATTGTTCATTAATGATTATGTACAGTAATAAGGGTCATATAAGTACCTAGATCAGTATCGCCAACTCTCATGATTTTGTTGCAAGTCTCACAATTATTGATCTATTTTGTAAGCCCAGCTCCTGAAGTAAAGAGGCTGAATAACAATTTTATCTGTTATTTCCCCTCCCCGCACCCCGAAGGATACGTCTTCACAACCCTTCAATTTTACATGCCTAGTGGGAATGCATGAAATCGAACTATCAGGGGTCAAGAACTGACCCCTGTACTCTTCAGTCTTGGGAGGCGTAAGGGAAGTCAACAGGAGTGGGTCCTCCCTTTAACCCCCCTCATTGGCCATGTCTACACTAGCCCCAAACTTCGAAATGGCCACACAAATGGCCATTTCGAAGTTTACTAATGAAGAGCTGAAATGCATATTCAGTGCTTCATTAGCATGCAGGTGGCCGTGGGACTTCGAAATTGATGCGCCTCGCCACCGCATGGCTCATCCTGATGGGGCTCCTTTTCAAAAGGACCCCGCCTGCTTCGAAGTCCCCTTATTCCCATCAGCTCATGGGAATTAGCCGCCCGCATGCTAATGAAGTGCTGAATATGCATTTCAGCACTTCATTAGTAAACTTCGAAATGGCCATTTGCGTGACCATTTCGAAGTTTGGGGCTAGTGTAGACGTAGCCATTGAGGACAGCCAGGTAAATCAATGGTAGATAAGTTGATTCCAGGTGCATAATTGCCATAGCTGGAATTGTGTATCTACAATGGACTTTGAGATGTAGAGTAGACCTGGCCTAAGCTTCTGTCCCTCTTGGATGCAGAGAAAAGCTTGAAGCACTACCAGTATATCTTAAGAGCTTAGGCACAAGAAAGCAAATAAAGAAGACCCCCATATTTATGAAGAAAATCTCATGATATTTAAGCCAGTCATGTCATGTTTGGGGCCTGACTCAAGATTTTTGAATTCTTGAGGTGGGCAGTGTTGCTAGATATAGAAGTATGGCTATGTAAAACTACTGATGGAGCCCCGACCTTTGTTTGCTGCGACTTGCAAAGACTGAGCTTATTCCTGGCCCTTGCAAAAAGAGAGAAAAGCGCTTCTCCCCATCTCCCAAATTGAGATAGCACCAATCTGGCTGTATCTGAGCATAGTCTATAAAAACTAAAGTGACTGAATCCTTCTTTCCTTAAAAATGCATTATTTGATTCATAAACACTTCATAGCATCACTATTAAGTCATCAGTTTATGCTGCTTCTTGCAAATCTAAGTTGCATACAAGCACCTTGGGCATTGCATTACTTTAGAAAGATAAAAGGTGCACTGTCCTACAGACGTAGTAACCTGAGCCAATGAGGAAGTAAATCAGGAACAAGAAATTTGCAAGAAGGATGGAAATAATTGGGCTGCCTAGCCACATAAAAAGCAGCTCATGGATTTTCACCCCTACTTTGGCTGCCTCTCAGTTTCTTTTTAAGTTTCTTGAATTACGTTGCAAAAGTAGAAAGACTGCAGCAAGGAGAAATCAATTCATTCCAAGGGGGCAATGGACATTATTTTGGAACAGCATGGAAAATAAGACACAGCCCCTTAGCTTAAGAAAATAAATTAGAGTATTTTTGAGGTCATGGGTCAGATGAGTCTCTTTTGCAATCCCTTTCCCTTACCTTATCTAGGAGTGCAAGAGCCAGCAGGAAGTTACGAATTCACAGGCAGGGATTCTCCTGCCATGAAGATGCCTCCTGCAGGAGCAGTGCAGCTGTGCATTTGGCATACTCCAGCACCATCCCCACTGCAGACCCAGTAAAGGAGGGCTATGCTGAGGACGTGTCCACACTACAAAATTACGTCAATTTTATTTAATTCTACTTTAAGCATCTGATACAGACATGCAATTTTGCATGTCCCCACTAGGTGGCTGTAGTCAAAAGAGCACATCCTCACTGCCCGGAGACATATCCACTCAAGGGCTGTTTCTACATATGCCAATAAACAGCCCAAAATATGCTAATGAGGCACGTATGTAAATTCCCCATGCCTCATTAGCATAAGGTCATATGATTTGGCATACGGAAGACGCTCTTCCAGACTTCAAAACAGTGTGTAGAAGCGCGGCCCCTGGGGGGAGGGGTCTTCCAGAAGGAAGTTCTCCTTCCAGAGGCCCCTTCTTCCCCAAAATTTTTAGGAAGAAGGGGCCTCCAGAAGGAGGACTTACTTCTGGAAAACTCCCTGGGGGCTGCACTTCTACACTCCATTTTGGAGTCCGGAAGAGCATCTTCTGGACTCCAAACCATGTGACCCTATGTTTATGAGGCACCGGGGGCACAGAGCTGCTCTCCCCACACCTTGCCCAGGGGCCAGCAAGTCTGTCGGCCCTGCTGCCCCCAGACAGTAGTTTTGTAATTTGTTAGTCTTGAGTTTAAAGGCACATTCAGTCCTTTTGTAAGTGGCAACAAGTCTACTGACTTTAATTAAATTCTGCTTGCTTGCAGCAACTTTACACTGGGCCTTCAGTTTCTAAAAGAATCCTTCATTAGTCAAGAGACAGAACTCTTATAGTCCATTCTTCTATCTAAAGCCACAATCACACAGGAAATAATATTCTGGCTATGTCAGGGTTGATGTTTTGCTTATTTAAATAAAGGGAGAGAAAAAGTCCACTCATGGTGTGATGAGCTCCATCCCAGAAGACAATAGCTTTAGGAAAAAAAATCTGTTGTTGAAAAATGAGGATTAAACAGTGCAATTTTAATAGCAACACTTGACTACAAGAGAGAAATTTTGAATCAACATTATTTGGCCTACCATCTAGGAAAAAAAGGTGCCTGGGTTTTGTTTTTATCAATCATTGTGACTGTGAAAGAGATAAGTATGTCTGACAAGTTTCATTTCAAAGAAACCTCTTTCAGACTAACAATGAGTTGATCTCATTACCTGGTCCTGGTATTGGTCTGGTGAAAGAGTAAATCTGAAGATCAATTTGTCAGTCTTTTTTCTTAATAGGTCTGTAGAAAGAACACAAAAACCTTTGAAGTAGCTGTTTTTTTAAAAAATAGCAACTAGATCTTACTAGTCATTGAAAATCTTTTAGCCCTTACTTTTAAGCAAAATTTTTCTACTAAAATAGCTTGTCTCCATGTAAGAAATTAAGAAGACTAAAAAGAACATTTATCAAAACTGGATTTGGTCTCCAAAAAGCAGTTAGATCTGAACTACATTAAATTAGTCAGCAACAAAACTTGGTGTCACAGTGAAGCCATGTGGGAATTTTCAAAGCCAGCACATGACAAAAGCATATAAGATGTAATGATTCATTAACTGAAGTTCTGAGCATTCAGAGAAAATGTCATTATATAATTACAGTTAAGGGTGCTCAAGTTTATTTCCCAGCAAAGTAAATACTAGAATCAAGGAAATCAATACTTCAGATACCATTTGCAGGCAGAGCAACCTCCGTTCATCTACCTCCACACCGTAACACCTAATAAACTACTATAGACCCCTCATGTCCAGCACAAGCACACTTTCTTTTCCTGTCATCTCAAAACTGAATAGTCCCAATCTGCTTCATCTCTTCTCATATGGAAGCTGTTCCCATACCCATAAACATGTTTGTTGTCCTTCTGGGTACCTTTTGCAATCATAATTAGGGCTGTCAAGCAATTAAAAATGAATCATGATTAATCACATGATTATCTCACTGCTAGCCAATAATAAAATGCTATTTATTTAAATATTTGGGGTATTTTCTACATTTTCAAATATATTGATTTCAGCTACTACCCAACACTCAAGGTGTACAGTACTCACTTTATATTTGATTACAAATATTTGCCCTGTTAAAAATAAAAGCCATAGTCTGTTTCAATTCACCTACTACAAGGACCGGAGTGCAATCTCTTTATCATAAAACTTGAAAATTTACAAATTTACAATTCAAAAAAAAAAAAAACTTCATTCAAACACCAAAAACATAAAACTTTAGAGTGTTACACTTGTGGGAGATAATACAGTTCGATTCTCATTTACAGAGTTACCTGAAAGTGAGAACAGGAATTTGCGTGGAACTATTGTAGCCGGCACGGCAAGAATATTTATATGCCAGTTTTGCTAAAACGGGTGAGAAAGGTATCAGCAGTGGGCCATGCAGCTTCTCTGGATCCAGCTCTTGAGGTCTGGGGCTTAGCCCCTTCCCCCACCCTGGCCTCATACACACTGTAGCAGGGAACCCAGGCTGGAACTCCAGCTCTGTAGCCCATGTGTAAGGCTGAAGCATTAGCACCATGTCCTGGCAGGGGCGGAGGTGTACCCTGAGGGGCTGGATTGGGCCCACGGATTCTTCCTGGCCAAGGGTGGAAATTCTGCACCTGCTTCCGCTGCCTCTCCCACTTTTCTCAGCTGAGGAAATGGGAGCACAGAAAAGTGCTGCCTAGAAGCTCTTCCCTCTGTCCATGGCTGCTCCCATTGGCCAATCCTGGGTGTCTGGGAATGGCAGTGGGTGCACAGCCTCATGTACTCCTCCTACTGCCCAAACCCCACACCCTCAGTCCACTTTGCCTCTACCACCTGTCCAGACCAGCCCCCAAATTCCCCACAGCCCACTCCTGAGAGCTTTACTCCCACCAAGACGCTCCACCCTTAGCCCGTTCCTGCACCCTCCCTCCTTCCCAGCCTGACCTCACACTCCCAACCTGCTCCTGATACCTCCCACCCACCCAGACCCCACACCCTAGCCTGCTCCCTGGCAGCCCCCTCCTATGCATTGAACCCTGAACTCCTCATCTTTAGTCCTGCCCTGAGCCTCCTGAAGAGCTAATCTGGCCTGTGGTAAGCCCTGAAGCTTTGTCCACCTTCCTAATCCTCTGCCCTTGGGGATGGAATATGAGGGGAGTGAGGTGTCTCAGTGAAGGACTGGGGGTGGGGGTTGGGGTTCTTTGTTTGTTTGTTTGTTTGTTTGTTTGTGTTTTTGTTTTGCTTCACTTTTATGTGGCTCCTGACTGATTTCTGTGTGGATCACTGGTCCCTGACCCAAAAAGGTTCCCCACTTCTGTGCTAAGGATTCTATCCCTCTATACTTGAACCACTATGCCAGAGGACATGCATCCATGTTGATGATGGGTTCTGTCTGATAATGCTCCAGATCAGTGTGGACCCATGCATGCTCATTTTCATCATTTTAAACAGAGGCCACCAGCAAAAGGTTGATTTTTTTTGGTAGTTTAAGTTTTATAGTTTCTGCATCAGGGTGTTGGTCTTCTAAGATATCTGAAAGCATGTTCTGCATCTTCTTCATCTCATATTTCGTAAGGCACTTCAGTTTCTTAAATTTTGGTCATGTGCTGTATCTATCTTAAGAAATCTCAGATTGCTACCTTTGCATTTTGTAAAGTCTGAGAAGAAAGTATTCTTAAAATGAAATATGTGCTGGGTCATCATATGAGACTGTTATAATATGAAGGCCATGTCTACACTGGCACAAATCTTCGAAATGGCCATGCAAATGGCCATTTTGAAGATTACTAATGAGGCATTGAAATGCATATTCAGTGCCTCATTAGTATGCCACCAGCTGTGGCTCTTCGAAATTGCCATGTTTTGCTCCCGTGTGGCTCGTCCAAGCAGGGTCCTTTTTGAAAGGACCCCACCGGCTTCAAAATCTCCTTATTCCTATCAGTTCATAGGAATAAGGATTTTGAAGTTGGTGGGGGCCTTTTGAAAAGAAGCCCCATTTGAACAAGCTGCGCAGGAGCAAAACACGGCTATTTCGAAGAGCAATGGCTAGCGGCATGCTAATGAGGTGCTGAATATGCATTTCAGCACCTCATTAGTAATCTTCAAAATGACCATTTGGATGGCCATTTCAAAGTTTTGTGCCTGTGTAAACGTAGCTGCAATGTTTACTAAAATGTAGGTAAAACAGAGCAGGAGATATGCAATACCCCCCAAGGAGTCCATTCAAAATTTCATTAACACTTGTTTTAAATGAGCATCATCAGCATGATAGCTTTTCTTCTAGAATTCTGGCCTATGCATGAAGGAGCATATGAATGTTTAACAAAACTGGAAAGTAAATATCTTGCAATTCCTAAAACAATAAAAATAGGACTAAGGGACACAGGCGCTAAAATTTTTACACAGTTACGGTTTTGAGTGAAGTTACATAACCAAAAAGTAATCTGTTTCTAAGGTGTGCTATCACAATAAAGAGCTTGCACTGTAGTTCTTGTATGAGGTGAACTGAAAAATACTATTTCTTTTGCTTATCATTTTACTCTGCAAATGTTTAATATAATATAACATAATATAATATAATATAATATAACATAAGAAAAGAACAAATTAAAATTTACTTAGAAAAATTAGATGTCTGCAAATCACCAGGGCCTGATGAAATGCATCCTAGAATCCTCAAGGAGCTGATAGAAGAGGTATCTGAGCCTTTAGCAATCATTTTTTGTAAATCGTGGGAGACGGGAGAGATTCCAGAAGACTGGAAAAGGGCAAATATAGTACCCATTTATAAAAAGGGGAACAAGAATAACCCGGGAAACTACAGGCCAGTCAGCTTAACTTCTGTGCCAGGAAAATTAATAGAGCAGGTAATTAAAGAAATCATCTGCAAGCATTTGGAAGGTGGTAAGGTGCTAGGGAACAGCCAACATGGCTTTGTTAAAAACAGATCAAGTCAAACCAATCTAATAGCTTTCTTTGATACAATAACGAGTCTTGTGGATAAGGGTGAAGCGGTGGATGTGGTATACCTAGACTTCAGTAAAGCATTTGACACAGTCTCACATAATATACTTGTCAATAAACTATGCAAATACAACTTAGATGGGGCTACTATAAGGTGGGTGAACAACTGGCTGGATAACTGTACCCAGAGAGTAGTTATTAATGGTTTTCAATCTGGCTGGAAAAGTGTAACTAGTGGGGTTCCGCAGGGGTCTGTTTTAGGACCGGTTCTGTTCAATATCTTCATTAACGATTTAGATATTGACATAGAAAGTACACTTATTAAGTTTGCAGATAATACCAAGCTGGGAGGGGTTGCAACTTCTTTGGAGGATAGGGTCATAATTCAAAAGGATCTGGATAAACTGGAGAAATGGGCTGAGGTAAACAGGATAAAGTTTAATAAGGACAAATGCAAAGTGCTCCACTTAGGAAGAAATAATCAGTGTCACACATACAGAATGGGAAAGGACTGCCTAGGAATGAGTACAGCAGAAAGGGTTCTAGGGGTTATAGTGGACCACAAGCTAAATATGAGTCAACAGTGTGATGCTGTTGCGAAAAAGGCAAACATGATTCTAGGATGCATTAACAGGTGTGTCGTGAACAAGACACAAGAAGTCATTCTCCCACTCTACTCTGCACTGGTTAGGCCTCAGCTGGAGTATTGTGTCCAGTTCTGGGCACTGCAGTTCAGGAAGGATGTGGAGAAATTGGAGAGGGTCCAGAGGAGAGCAACGAGAATGATCAAAGGTCTAGAAAACATGACCTATGAAGAAAGGCTGAAAGAATTGGGCTTGTTTAGTTTGGAAAAGAGAAGATTGAGGGGTGACATGATAGCAGTTTTCAGGTATTTAAAAGGGTGTCATAAGGCAGAGGGAGGGAACTTGTTCTTCCTTGCTTCTGAGGATAGAACAAGAGGCAATGGACTGAAATTGCAGCAGGGGAGGTTCAGGTTGGACATTAGGAAAAAGTTCCTAACTGTCAGGGTGATCAAACACTGGAAAGAATTGCCAAGGGAGGTGGTAGAATCTCCATCACTGGAGCTATTTAAGAAGAGGTTAGATAGATGGCTTTCAGGGATGGTCTAGAAAATGCTTGGTCCTGCCATGAGGGCAGGGGGCTGGACTCTATGGCCTCTCAAGGTCCCTTCCAGTCCTACTCTTCTATGATTCTATGATTCTATGATATAATCTAATCTAATCTAATCTAATCTAATATAATATAATCTTTGTAATTGAAATCTATATATTTGCAAATATATAAAATATTTAATAAATGTCAATTGTTATTCAGTTATTTAACAGTGCAATTAAAACTGCCATTAATTGCAATTAATTTTTAAGCACAGTTAAATTTTTGAGTTTATGTGAATTAACTATAATTAATCAACAGCTCTAATTTTAATCTTTTTGAGACGGGTTAAGCAAAACTGTACAATTTATTCAAGATGCAGGAATATCATGAAATTATATAGCAGTATTATGTTATTTTCTATCTTATTTTTTATAATTTCATTAACTTTTTGACTGCCAGAGGACTTTCAGCAAATATTTTCAGAGAACTATCCACAATGGATCCAAGTTCTTGTTCCTCAGTGACAACAGCTAATACAGGCACCGTGACCTTATATGAACAGTTTGGATTATGTTTTCTAGTGTAAATGAATAAACATTAATATATTAAATACAACATATGTGGAGTTAGTTACGTGGTTTCACAACTTACTGGATAACTGTTCTGAGAAAGTATTGATAAATGGTTCACAGTCACAGTGGAAGGCCATAACAAGTACGGTTCTACAGGTATCAGTTTAGGACAAGTTTTCTTCAATAGCTTCATTAATTAATTACATAATGGAATTGAGAGTAGTCTTCTTAAATTTGCAGATGAAAATATCCTGGGACAAGATGCACATATTTTGGAGGATAACTTTTTAATTCAAAATTATCTGGACAAACTGGAGAAATGGTAAGTAGGATGAAATTCAATAAAGATAAATGAAAAGCTCTCCACTTAGTAAGGAGCTATCAGTTTCACACATGCAAAATGGGAAATGACTGCTTTGGAAAGAGGGCTGTGGAAAGGGATTTTGGGTCATAGTGGACCAAAGATAAATATGAGTCAACAGTGTAACTGGACTTATTTGACCTAAACTCTTGTACTCCAAGTGGAGCATAGGTCATCTAGAGATCTCCTCCACTTCACTATGTCTCAGGACAAAACTTTTAGCTGACTTCAAGAGTACCATAGTTGTTGTCCTTTAGTCTCAGTAGATTTTCTCCTTGTTGTCCAAGGTCTTCCTCTTTTGCACTTTCTTTGCATGTTCCATGTGAGAGCTTGATGGACTATGCTGGATAATGGTTTTCTGAGAGTGTGGCCTAGCCATCCCCATGTTCTTCTCTTGATATGAACATCAAGTGCTTCTTGTCCTGCTCTATTCCAAAACTCCTCATTTGTGACAAAGTCTTGCCATTTGATGCAAAGGATGTACCTCAGGCATCTGTTTATGAATGTTTGTAGCTTGCGTTTGAAGACATCTTAGTATGCCCGGTCTTGCATCCATACAAGAGCACACTCTTCACATTTGTGTTGAAGATCCGCAGTTTCATGTCTGCAGATATTATTTGAGAATTCCATGGCTACTTCTACACTATACTCTCCTTTCAAAAGGGGAATGCAAATCAGAAATGCAAATGAAGTGCCAATTTACATATCTCAAATTTCATTTGCATAATTGCATTTTTGAAAGAGAGTCGTTCAAAGGAAAAACAAAAGCATAGATGGGGTTCTTTTGAAATAAAGCCCTGTTTTTGAGAGCACTCTTTTTCCTGAAAAAAATTAGTGTAGTGTAGACATAGGCCATAGGGGATAAAGAGTCTTGAATGTAGCTGTTGCTTTCCCTATCCTGACATTGATATCCTTGTCTGCTGTTCCATCGCTGCCCATAATACTCCCCAAGGAGGTGAATTGCACCTCATCTTCCAGGTCATCCCTTTCGAGAGTGATGGTGTTGTTGTTGGACTGATTGATCCTCATTGTCTTGGTCTCATGTGTCTCAACAACCCTGAGAGCTATACCAGTGGGAGCTACAACTCCTGGAAGGGTCACTCAAACTGGACAGATCAAAGGGTAGAAACCAGGCAAATTTGGATCACCTCTCCCCAAGGTAGAAGGAGTTGGCTTAGGGTTAACAGCCCTATTCGTTAAAAAAAAAAAAAAAAAAAAAGGTTACACAAACATTTACAAAGAAACCTACCCATACACAAGTCTTCGGAGAAGTTGGCAATCAGCGGAGATTCAGTATGAAGCATGGTAGGGAAAGCCAAAAAGAAGCTGCCCTACAGATGATCCTTCTCTCAACCAGGACAACCGCCCAGTTTGCTACCTAGAATGTTCAGACCATGTATCAAGCAGGGGAGGCAGAACAGTTTGCAGCAGAGATGAAAGAGAACAAGCTTGCAGTTGTGGGCTTATGTGAGACAAGATGGACACAATCTGGGCAGCTATGCCTGGCAATAGGTGAAACTCTCATCTCAAAAGTATAACACAGTTTTAAAAAAAGCAAACATCCTTCTGAAATGTATTAGCAGAAGTTTTGTTAGCACATGAAAAGAGATTCTTCCACTTTTCTCCATACTGATTAGGCCTCAACTGGAGTATTATGCTCAGGCACCTTTTTTTCAAAAGAGCAGTCCTCATGGCACCACATTGTTTGATCCCTGGCACATTCTTTTGAAAGGGCTGGGGCTGTGTGGGTGCTCTCTATCAAAAGAGCAGATTGATCTTTCAAGCCGCTTTTTTTGTGTGTGGATGTGCTCTTTGGAAGATCTCTTCCAGAAGAACTTCTTTCAAAACATTGTTCTAGTGTAGACATAGCCATTGTGTTTCTCTTTAAAAAAATGTAATTTTCTTCATTTCTTTTCTTGTTTAATATTGTGCATTTTACTGGTGTCATCAAACTCAACATATAGCTTCATATTGAGAAGGTTATTGTCATTATTTATTCTTATAAAGTATACACCCTTTCATTGAGTGTTTTTGTATTTGCCTCAGTCACATAGAGTTTTTATATTGCATGGAATGGCAGTTTTAGTCATTTACTGGAATCTGTGAGTCACTGCATCAAAAAATGAATCAACCAATAAATGAATCACTTTTTTTAGAAATCAGATTTTTGGAGATGAAGATAGAATAAATTTTATAATTTCATGGTGATTTCCCAAGGAATGTGTCAATTTCATGGCAACTGCCATAGAAATGAAGTGATTTCATGCAGATACAAACAAAAGGATGGAAAAATGAATTCCACAAGATTTTGGGAGACCAATTAAATTTTATAAAACTTGTGAATAGGGACCCATTTAAAAAAAGAAAGAAATTGGATATGAATTTTTGTGTATTAAGAAAGGATGTAGGAAGAGAATTTTCTTATATTATTTGTGTCAATTCCATTCACTCTCAGCATATACATGAAAATTATGACTCCTTAATTTTAATTTGGGTTTAAAGTGTTTATTGTTTGGCTTGTGTCCAGTGTATATTTTGGGACTGAGAGAAGCCTTTTTTTCTATTACAACTCACATGTGAAGGGGCAGCATGGATAAGGCATCCTTTTAAGGATAAGCTATCCTTTTAGGATATAAGTTCTGACATAATGGCATGGAGACTGACCCACACCAACCCACCCACCTATATCTCTCAGCTCAGCATGCCAGGGGCTCATTAGTTAAGTCTACTGAGGACATTTTTGGATTTCATACTAGATTCATTGAATAGCGTGTCTTGTTGAATTTCAATACAATTGCTTTGAGATGTCTCACATGCTCAGACTTCATGAATATCATGTCCTATAGACTCAAATCCTTTAAAGTTAGAAAGGGCCATTAAGATTATCTTGTCTGACCTCTTTATAAAAAATGTAATTTCAGGTCACAAAACCTCCCCCAGCCACTCCTGTAATAGACCCCCACCTCTGGCTGTGTTCCTGAAATCCTCATGTCATGGTTTATCTCCGGGAGATAGTCTTTGCCTACTTTCAAATCTAAATTTGTAGGTAGTCAGTTTATGTCCGTTTGTTCTTGTGTTCACATTCGTGCTTAATAACATACATATCTCTTCTCTCTCCTTAGTACTTATCATTGTGATGTATCAACCAATGAATTTCAATAGCTAATTTCCATCTTTTTCTGGTTATGGTCTGGAACAGCATTTCCCAAAGTGTAGTCCGTGACCCAGTGCTGGACCTTGAAAAAGAAGTACCGGTCCTTACAAAATATACAAATTATCATCATGTATTCTTATGATTGTGAATAAATAATAAACAAGGAACATTTATTCATTTTTCATCTTTTATATGCATTTATATTTTCTAGTCCACAAAAAGGTACTGAAAACACCAGGTCCCAACTATAAGAAGTTTGAGAAACCCTGGTCTAGAAAATAGGTTCATAGCCCAGTCAACCTCTTCTGACACAGTTCAGGGCTATTTTATTTCTTGATATAGCAGAGGACCTACAATGAGCAAACTAGCAAAATGTGCCCTAAATGAAATTACTTTTAAGTTAGTAAACAACTAGTTGTAAACAACATAATTAAAGGGTAGTTATCAATGGTTTGATATCAAACTGGGAGGATATAACTTTCAGGGTTCTCCTGTATCTGGTATTATTCAGCATTTTCATTAATAACTTGGACAATGTACAACAGAATATGTTTATTCAATTTGAAGATTACACCAACGTAGGAGGAAGACCAGATGAGAATTTGGAAGGCTTTTGAAAAATTGGAGAATTGGTCTGAGATCAACAAGATGAAATTTGATGAAGACAATTGCAACGTGCAACATGGAAGCTGTGTCTATACATGCCCCTCACTTTGAGAAGGTGCATGTAAATAACATAGATCGGAACTGGTTAATGAGGCACTGATATGAATATTCAACACCTCATTAGCATATTGGTGGCCAGTTATGCTTTGAGAGCGCTACTTTCAAAATGCAAACTGGCTGTGTAGATGCAGGCTGTTTGAAACAAAACCCAGACTTCAAAATTCCCTTATTCCCAATTTGTTTTGGGAATTCTGAAAGTATGCTCCACACCTTGTCCCAGATTTTGGAAGGCACTTCAGATTCTTAAACTTTAGGTTAAATGCTGGATCTATTTTTAGAATTCTCACAATGGTTCCTTCTTTGCATTTTGTTAAATCTGCTGTGAAAGTGTTCTTAAAGCAAACAGCATGTGTTGAGCCATCATCCGAGACTACTATAACAGGAAATATATCTCAGAACATGGGTGAAACAGATCAGGTGACACACAGTTCTCCCCTGCAAGGAGCTCAGTACAAATTTAATTAACGCATAATTTTTTAATAGGTGTCATCAGCATGGAAGCATAGCCTCTGGAATGCTGGCCTACGCATGAAGGGACATACAAAGGTTTAGTAAAACTGGTGCATAAATACCTTGCAACGACAAGTGGCTACACAAATGCCATGTGAACATCTGTTCAGGTGACTTTGTAAATAAGAAGCGGGCAGTATTTTTTCTTGTAAATGTGAATAAGCTTGTTAGAGTTCACAACTGGCTGAAAAAGAAGTAGATTTGTACACTTTGAAGTTTTACATTCTTTTGTTTTTGAGAGCAGTTAAGTAACAAAAAAACCCTACATTTGTTAGTTACATTTCATGTTAAAGAGATAGTACCACTGTACTTGCATAAGGTGAATTGAAAAAAATATGTATTTTGTTTATAATTTTTACAGTGCAGATATTGATAATCAAATTAATATATATTGAGCCCTGGGCATTTTGTACATTGCGTTGTACCTGAAATCAATATATTTGAAAATGTAGAAAATTCTCCAAATTATTTAATTAATTTCGATGTATATTCCATTGTCGTACAGCGCAATTAATTGAGATTAATTTTTTGAGTTAGTCGCCCTAGTTAACTGCAATTAATCAACAGTCTACCCCCAATCAAACACCTTGGGAAGTGTCCAGCCAGAGAAACAACCCTAACATGGTTGTGTGTGTCTGATGTCATGATGCATTTTTATGTTGTATTTTTATGCAGTTAATCGCTTCTAGCTGACATCATCCAAGAGATCAATGTACCAACTGCCATATAAAGAATTGCAATAAATACATAAATATAATGAGGCTGGTGAATCACTGGTGAACTGATGCACCAGCTGATCCCTGAAAGATTGTTGTGTAACTACATTATTCAAAATGATTACAAATAGAGTCATCTAGTCTTGCATTGAACAGACATTGAATTGCCAGGCTCATAGGGATATATTACTAAGCCATGAATTGCAATGTCCTTGCCTTATAGGTGGTACAGACCTCGAAATGTACAGTTCTGATTCTTTCAACAGCTATAAAAAGTTTATCATAATTTAATAAGAAGACCTAGTATTTTGCGTAAACAGGCTGAAACAGAAGCACTATTAATGTGTTAATATAATAAACATGTTACTTGTACACCTCTTCCTTGATTTACGACAGTAATTCATTCCATGAAACCTGTTTGTAAGGTGAAAATCCATAAATCTAAAATGAAATTCCCATTAATTTCAATGTAAAAAATTCTGACTGGTCCCCAGCTCCCAAAAAAATCACTCAATATTTCTCTCACATATGTTACAATACTATACAATCATAAAAATAAGAACAGTGCTACCTTATTGCTTTTTTACGACATTTATTATCACTAGTCAGTTCTTAGATAGTGGTGAAGAAGATAGTGTTGATGTGAGTTTCATGGGATCATCTACATCATCATTAGAATCAGCTCTGTAGTACTTCAACCTCCTCAATTTGGATTTTATCCTCAGCTTTTGAGGTTGAGGGTTGAGGATCAGCTGACTGTGATGAAGGTTTAGGAGGTGATGAGTCTGAGGATTGGAAAAAAATGTTAGAATTGAAGTTTGTACTGCAGACCTCTTTTCCCATCATACAACTCCCGATACCATTGAATAGTTTCATGAATTTGTTGCTTGCTTGCTGCACTCTATTCTAAGTTTGGGTCATTGTCATCAAGAATTTACATATCAGCCTCCAATGCACTGAAGAATTTTGAATAGTAACAGAGAGGAAGCCGTGCTAGTCTATACACTATCAAAACAAAAAGCAGTCAAGTAGCACTTTTAAGACTAGCAAAATGGTTTATCAGGTGAGCTTTTGTGGGACAGACCCACTTCTTCAGACCACAGCCAGACCAGAACAGACTCAATATTTAAGGCACACAGAACCAAAAACAGTAAGCAAGGAGGACAAATGAGAAAAAGATAATCAAGGTGAGCAAATCAGAGAGTGGAGAGGTTGGGGGGAGGTCAAGAATTAGACTGAGCCAAGTATGCAGACAAGCCCCTATAGTGACTCAGAAAGTTCCCATCACGATTTAAACCATGTGTTAGTGTGCTGAATTTGAATATAAAAGCCAGCTCGGCTGTTTCTCTTTCCAAAACGGTGCAATAATTCCTTTTCAGTAACACACATACCTTTAGGTCATTGACAGAATGCCCCATTCCATTAAAATGTTGACTAACTGGTTTGTGGATTTGGAGTGTTTTGATGTCTGTTTTGTGCCCATTGATCCTTTGTCTAAGGGAGTTAGAAGTCAAGAATTGTGAGAGTGTTTTAGTGTCCAGCATTTTTGTCATTCATCCAATTCTTCCTCCTCCTTTTCTGATAGCCTTTCTGCATCCAGCTGAATTAATTCTTCATTAGTCAACCTTCATTGGGTGACAATAACAGGTCTTGAAAGCCATCTGTATCAACCACATTGAATCCTGCTTGAGTTGCCAGTTGCACAGCAGAATTTGAATGTCTTTCACTTCACCATCAAAACCCTGGAAATTTGTAACTTTCAAATTTTGAAAAAGATATAAATTCTCCATTTATGCAATTTATTACCATTTCATTCTATGTTGTAAACATCCATTGAAGAAAAAGACTACACTGGCATATTTCTTTGCTTCTTACCATCTGTTTTATTCTTCACTAAAAGAAAATGAACTAGACTTATGACCTCCATGATTGTCAAGAGGCAGTGGCTGTAAAATGGTATGTTTGATAACAGTCAAGAAGTTGATTAGACCATCTATGAAATCATGGATGGTTACTAACCATTTCAGGGTATGTGGCCAGTGTAGTCAATTACTAATCTTAGAAAGAATAAAATTAATGCTAATACCCCAGAATTCTACTGCAAAGTAAAATTAAATGAATAACCATCTCAATGTTTGGATCCTATTTGAAATGTACTGCATGGCATTTTCCAACAAAAGACACAATTAATGTCATAGCTGTTGCTGTCATATTGCATTGTAAACACTTCAGTCCTTGTCTATCAAAATCAAAGTAGCTGTCACAATTCAACAATAAAAAGCCCTACTTTATTGAATTTCCTTACACTTGTGCTAAAGTCAAACTAGTAATTATACAGATAGTAGTCATACAGACAGAGTAGAAAATAACTGTATAAAAATGAAAGAAGCAAGTTTTTCTTGTGAGTTTTAAAGGTATGATTATAAAAAGGGAGAGGTACCTGAGATTAAAATATTGTTCTCTGATGTTAGAAATTTGCACTGTATGTTAGAACATTTTATTTATTTACTTACTTTAATCAAATCTTCACTGAATATATTTCCCCAATCGTCATACTTGTTATATCCTCCGAGTAAATCTCACATATTTTACCATAAAATACTGACCTTGAAGAGTAGGTAGAGGAGGGATAGATCAAGGGGCTGAATTTATATTCATAGAATTTAGAGGGGAAAGATGAGGAGGTAGTATCTTCTATTGGATTAATTTTTATTGGTGAAAGAGACTAGTTTTTTGAGATTATATAAGCAACAAGTTGGTTCAGTCAGAAATATTACCTCCTCCATCTTGTTTCCCTAATATCTTTGGACCAATATGACTACAGCGATACTGCAAGCTTCATAGAATTCAGTCAGGGCCTGCACCAAAGGAACTGCCCCTATAAAACAGCCTAATCCCAGACATAAAAGCAATTAATTGAGCCACAAATTATTTTACTGCCCCAATGCATCTACAACCCAGCATAGCCCTGTAACTTGGTGTGAATGTGATGAGAACGAATGAAATTGAAACTTTTCATCAAGCCAATAGATTTTACAGTGGCCTAGTGTATAAGAATGGTAGCTTGGTCATGGCCTAAGAAGAGAAAGGTTTATTTTTTTTCTAAAATTTTCCACATTTGCACCTGTTCCCTGAAAGGGTCATCCCTGATAGTGGCTTCTTCCAGCCTTTTTCATAGGCCATATCTACATGGCCTGAGTCATCAGCTCTGCTGCCAGCAGAGCTATGCTAAGCAGGTTTCTGGAAATTGCAAATGGCTTTCCATATGCATACTCATGAGGCTAATTAGCATAGCCACACAAGATTTCGCTCTTGGCAGTGAGGTCTGCTGACAGGAAAGAGGCCGTGTAGACATACCTCTGCTTGCTAAACCCCCTGAATTCAGGCATAAGGGACTGGCAACAAAGGGGGGCATTAGCTGGCAGACACCCACCTACATGGCCTCTTTCCTGCTGGCAGGCCCCTCTGCTGAGAGCTAAATCTTCAGTGGCTATGCTAATTAGCTATGTGAGTACGCAAATGGGAAGTCATTTGCAATTTCCAGAAGCCTCCTTAGCATAGCTCTGCCGGCAGTGGAGCTGACGACCAGGGGAGAGTAGACGTGGCCATAGTAAGAGGTATGTTCATGCAGTGAGAAAGCAAAACTATTACCACATGACAGCTGGGCTGACAACCAACATGGGCCCCAGGGCAAGGTGATGATGGCTTTCATAAGCAATCAGACCCTAGCACTGCCCAGACCTAGGCATGCTGCACCCCCAACCTCCCACAGCCCTCAGAGCCACATGGAAATGTCTTCTGGCAGCAATTCAATGGGTACAGTAGCAACAGTCTGGAGCTTCAGACCCCTTTGAAACTCCAGGCCCAATGCCATTTGCCTCCTCTGCCGTCACATGTCGGCAGGCATACCACTTGATTTAGGTGAGTAATCATGAACTTCCATCGCTCAAAGGAGTAAACACATTTATTGTTTCTACTTTGTGTTGTCTCTGTGTGTCAGAGGGAAATGGGCTCAAAGGAATAAAACAGAGTATATCCAAATAAGCGACCTGATTTTCAGAAATGTTGAGTTTGTAGCTCTTGTTAGCGTCAATATGGCGTTGACTCTATATACCGCATTCTCTTTATATATGAATGCAAATCAAATTGACAATAGCATCATACTACAATATTTCATTAGGAAGCAATAAAAAAGAGATTCCTAGTCAATGTAGATTACCAATCAACTGAAAGTAAGTATCAAACTAAAATTCCAATAATCCATAGTGCTAATGCTCATCATTGATTTCCAGACTTCATTCTGGAGAATTCATTTATGTATGCCCTGAAATGAAACAAGCACTCAGAAGATAAATGCCACATACAATGTCTGAATAACTGCCCATGACCTGCCTGAGAACTTTGTCAATCTTCTTTCTTAAAGGTAATATTATCAAAATAATAGATTTGTGTCCTTCACTTACTACAAGGATAGTTCACCTGCAAAATCTAGTCACTGTTACTAAAGGGCTTATTTTGTTTTGTCGTGTCACTCTTATCATACTCAAAATCCCATAACTACCTTTACCTTAAGGCTCTTACTGGATTATAAACTGGAAAAATCGACATCCTAACTCTGTTAACCTTTGGCAAAGCTTGGGGAACTATTCCTTGCTCATGAAAAAGCCATCTAATTGCTAATCTATAATCCTTTTAATATGCTCCAAGTTTTGGATTGATCTATTGCCAGCTGACCCAGCAGCGCCTGTAGCTATATTAATCCTATTATTCACATGTTCCAAAGGAACTCTTTAATGAAGGCTGAGAGGCTTGTGCACTACTAATATTAAGGATGGTTACACTTGTATTGTACTGCACCTAATTACACAGTGTTCTATTGTTCTGTCTAATTGTGCAAATTACATTTTGGTTTTTTTTTTTTCCCCAAGGTTTAATTTATTTTGCTTACAAGCATTACCATACGTTGTTACGCAGGATGTTATTTTTTAAAGGAGAGGTTAGCACTTTATGTTTTCATTACTGTTCTTTTCCATATCTAATAGAGACAGTGTTTGGACCACACTCTAACAAAATCAATGCTAATATCTGAGAAGATCCAAGTAACAAATAATAATAGGATTTGCTTACTGGTGCTTACCTGAGGTTTCACAGACTTTTCAAAACAATAATTACTAGGGCTTTAATCACTTCTGTGAGGAGAGTCTGTGGAATAATACTATATATTGTCACAGAGAGAAAAACTCTCAAATCTCTCACAGAAGATGAGATCAGTAAGAATATGTGACTGGATGGATATTAGATTCAGATGATATTCAGAGCTGGGGTCCACAATTTTCAGCTTATCATACCCCTCAGATCCTTGCATATAATCCAGATCTGAATATCTGTCATGAGCCTTTCTTTCAGATGAGACATTACTAGAGACTCACAGCCCCCAAGAGGTCCCAGAGCAATAGGTCTATTGTTTCAGCCTCAAATGTCGCTGCAGAATTTGGGTCTCATTTTCAAGGTTTTCTTGGAAACAATGACAGCTAGACTGTTGTTGGTATTTATTACCATGACACACACTAAAATTTCTGTTGTAAAGATGTGATTGGGCTATCACTCATAGCACACTATCTACCAGCCAAACAGATGCATCACTGATAAACACTGTGTTCTTGAAATGTGCCCCTGATTTTTAATAGGACTGACATCTTTTAAGTTTATTACTTTCTATGGATTTCTATTTTGGAAACCTTAAGTGAGCCAGAGCAGTCAGTTGTCTGGTATTGCATTCATTCATTTGATTTGAGGATGATCTCTACCATGAATTTACATATGGGTCTTGAGATGACACAGGAGTCTGATTCTAGAACCATAAATCCACCAACTGTAAGTACAGATATTTCATGGCAGGCCAGCTTCCTGCTGGGAGAACGTTCTTTCTTTTTCCCTCCTTTTCTCTCTCTCTCTTTTGATCAGTATTGTTGGATGACTTGCTCCTCCTAGTTTGGGATGTTTACATCAGTTTTTGTAACATACATTTCCAGTGTATCATGTAGTGTTACTTCTGACCATGGATCTCTGACCATATGTGAGCTGAGAATAGAGGAATTGTTTTGACAGGAAAGAGTCTGACACACAAACACAGTGTCCAGTCCAGGGAAGTCTATATATGAATATCATTGCTTCAATGCTGGTGACATTGGCATTAGCTAGGATGTTGGCATTAGTGAAGTGTTCTTGCTACTTGATTTGAAGGATCTTCTTAAAGCATTGTTGGTGGTATCTCTCCAAACCATTGAGGTAACATTAATAAGTGCCATAGGTTTTGCATCCATAAAGAAGTGTAGGACCAACAATTGCCTTGTAGACCTGGAGCTTGGTATCCTACATAGGTCACCGGCTATAGAAATGCAACACAGCAATTTCCCAAAGGTGTGCAGTGGATCCTGTTTTGGACCTTTCTGTTGATTTTTCTGATTTGAGAAAGCTGGCTATTGAAGTAGCAAAAGTGCTCAACTCTCCCCCAGGTCTGATCTTTGAGGATGATTTGTGGTAGGCAAGGCTGGAAGCAGGCTGATAGAGCTCTGCAGTCTTCTTAAGATTGAATGAGAGGCCTAGGCTTCAGTAAGTTTGTGCAAGGAAATCCAGTATGCACTGAAGGTCATTCTCAGTGAGTGTGAGTATGACACTGTCATGAGTGGATGACCTGAAGACTTTGGACATCAAGGGATGATGTCAAAGATTAAAGAGTTGCCCATCCGTTCTATATTGAATGTCAACTCCATTGGGAGGTGATCTTTAATGAGGACCAAAATGACTGCTATGTAGACAAACAGGTTGATGCAATTATACATCCTTGGATTACCCCAATTTTGATGACATTTCAAGGCCATTACAGAGCAACTTAGCAGTCATCTGATCATGGAGACTCTGGCCATGCCTAGCAATGAATCACCACATAGGTGGGGGTAGTAAGATGGTCATCTTGCACCTGAACTGAGACAGGGTTTCAGTTTGGCAGCTACTATTGTGACAGAGCAGTCCTCGTTAGTATCCTTTCTGCTCACCCACACTCATGGCTGAATTACAGCATGCAATGGGATCACTCTGCCTGCAACTGAAGCTATAGAAAGAAAATAACTTTTCCTGCATGGAATGGTCACTTCCTGTTGAATAACAAAGATAAGGGAAAACTGGAGAAAAAGCACTATTGTTATCACCAGGGAATGTGTAAGATACAAAATCAATGTCGCTGCACTGAGTGGCTATGTCTACACTGGCACAAAACTTCGAAATGGCCATGCAAATGGCCATTTCAAAGATTACTAATGAGGTGCTGAAATGCATATTCAGCACCTCATTAGCATGCCACCAGCTGCGGCTCTTCGAAATTGCCACTTTTCACTCTGCATGGCTCATCCAGACGGGGGTCCTTTCAGCTGATAGGAATAAAAGGATTGGAAAGTTGGTGGGGTCCTTTCAGAAAGGACCCTGGCCTGGACGAGCTGTGTGGGAGCAAAAAGCGGCAATTTTGAAGTGCCACGGCTGGCGGTATGCTAATGAGGCACTGAATATGCATTTCAGTGCCTCATTAGTAATCTTCAAAACGGCCATTTGCATTTCCATTTCAAAGTTTTGTGCCAGCGTAGACATGGCCAGTGAGGCAAGGTGCTCAGATGAAGGCCATATGAGAGAAGAAGGTGGAAGCTAGCTTTTTTTAAGAAAATCTGGAAAGGACAGGCACATTCATGATATTGGTTTTGCAACTGAGTCGTTTGAGTTCTGCCATTGACTTCAGTACATAAGGACATAAGAACGGCCATACTGGGTCAGACCAAAGGTCCAGCTAGCTTAGTCTTTCAACAGTGGTCAATGCCAGAAGCCACAGAGGGAGTGAACAGAATAGGTAATCTTTGAGTGATCCCTCTCCTCTCACCCATTTCCAGCATCTTACAAACAGATGCTATGGACAGCTTTCCTACACATCCTGGCTAATTGCCATTGATTGACCTAACCCCCATGAATTTATCTAGTTCTTTTTTGAACCCTTTTAAAGTCTTGGTCTTCACAACATCCTCCGTCAAGGAGTTCCATAAGCCTACAATGAGCTGCATGAAGAAAACTTCCTTTTGATAGTTTTAAACCTGCTACCCATTAATTTCATTTGGTGACCCCTAGTTCTCAGGACAGACCAAGGGGAGTTCCAGGACTCCTTGACACAGAAGTGTCCAAAACTACAGTCCATGTCTAGGCAATCCTGTTTAAGGTGCCCAAAACAGCCACAGTTAAAAACAAGGCCCTATTTCTGATTGACATGGTCGAAAAGAATTGTCCTGCGGGGTAGTTTGATGACTGCTCCAGCTTCTGATTGGGCCCCTGTCTAGCAGCTGTGGGCCTGGAGGTCTTACCTGTTGGGTGGGACATCAAGCTCAACCACTCAGAATCCACGAGCTGGGACAGCCTTTGATTTTGGGTTTGGCCTTCAATCTTATTGTGGGAGTAGCTGGTCTGGAGAGTTATGGTTCACACTTTGAACCCCAGTCTCTCCAACCAATGCGTCCTAATAGCAGGTCAAACAGCAAGAAAAGGAGGAGAACATTGCCTTATTATAACTTTTTGCACACCACAGCAGGCAACGCAAGACTGAATCCTACCTCTCCTGAAAGAAAAGAAGAAAGAAAGTAATATAGCATGGCCAAGCTAATAAGATAGACAACTGGGTGGAGAGAAAACATGGAGCTAGAGTGCGGAGTCACACTAAATAGCAATGACTCCTCAGTAAACTCATTGACAGGAGTGGAGCAGTCCACAAAATAAAGTAATATTTAACATCAGGAAGGGTTTGACAATATATCACATAGGAGCTGTGTCTACATGTGCACGCTACTTTGAAGTAGCGGCACTAACTTCGAAATAGCGCCCGTCGCGGCTACACGCGTCGGGCACTATTTCGAAGTTAACTTCCACGTTAGGCGGCGAGACGTCGAAGTCACTAACCTCATGAGGGGATCGGAATAGCGCCCTACTTCGACGTTCAACGTCAAAGTAGGGACCGTGTAGACGATCCGCGTCCCGCAACGTCGAAATTGCCGGGTCCTCCATGGTGGCCATCAGCTGGGGGGTTGAGAGACACTCTCTCTAGCCCCTCAGCTCACTGGTGGCCGCGTGGAGCGGCCCCTTAAAGGTCCCCTCCCCCTCCCTTCCTCTGCAGGAAGCTGAGGGAACGTGCAGGCTGCAGCCTGCACACGCGGCCAGCCTGCACCACCTTCAGCCCCACAGACCTGCGATGGCTGCCTGGCAGCCCCCCCAGAACCCCCAGGGGACCCCCCTCAAGGGGAGCCAGAGCAGCCAGCCCAGCCAGAAGGGCAACCAGGCTGGGAAGCGGCAGCGGGGCCCCTCCTGGACGGAGGCCGAGCTGCAGGACCTGCTGGGGCTCTGGAGCGAGGAGGAGGTGCTCCAGGTAATGGGGAGCAAGAGGCGGAATGCGGATGCGTTCGCTCGGCTGGCCGACGGCCTGGCTGCCCGGGGTCACCCTGCCCACACTCCTGACCATGTCAGGAGTAAGGTCAAGGAGCTGCGGCAGGGTTACTCCTGGGCCCGGGATGCGGCCAGCCGATCTGGGGCCGCCCCCGTCACTTGCCCCCTTTTACAGGGAGCTCAGGGACATCCTGGGCTCCCGGCACACCTCCTCCCCTCCGGCCACCCTTGACACCTCGGCTGACGAGCCCCAGCAGGCCCTGCAGACGGAGTCCGCCCCGGAGGCAAGCCCCGCACCCCGGGGGCCCCCCCCCCGGAGGCCACCCCCGGGACATCGCGGCAGGAGGAGGAGGAGGAGGAGGGGGGCTCCTCCTCCGCAGAATCCAGCCTGCAGATCCTCCTCCTGCCAGCCCGGAGCAGCAGCAGGGCCTCCGCCCCCCGGGGATCTCCGGACCGTGGGAGCAGACCGACAGGTAGGTACCCCTCTCTGGTGGACACCCCGGGGCTTGAGGGGCGGGGGTAAGAGATATGTGTCCAGGGCCCCCCACATGCTCACATGGCCATGGCCCCAGGGACATCAGGGCCATGGCCCTCACAGCACTGCATCCATCAGCCCCTGCCCCCCCTGCACCCCGCATGACAGTGCCATGCCCCATCCCTGGGCCGGGGGGAGCGGAACCTCGAGGAGCCCCCGGGAGGAGGGGGGTGGGACACCCCACAGCAGCAGCATGTGATGGAGTGGGGGGAGTGCCAAAGGGAGACTCAGGCTACATATGAGCCAGAAGAGCCGAATAGCTCCCAGCGGCAAAGGAGGATCCTGGGGCTACAGCTGGCAGGTGACACCTCTGCCCTGAACAAAGAGGAGGGAGGAACCGAGCTGGCTTGGAATTGGGGGGGGAGGGCGGGGGCCACAGGTAGAGGCTAGGGGAAGGGAGAGCTGGAAGGCAGCCAGCTGGAGGAGGGGGAAAGCTGCATCCCAGAGGGGCACCCCTTGGGGTCTTCTCCCCATGACGGGTTGGAAGGACCGTCTCTTCCGACAGCTGGTGCTGTCACTCCTGGGAGAAACTGGGCATCTGTGGCCTAAGAAACCTCTCCTACTCTCAGACCCTGCGGGGTGAAGTGAGAGTTGCTCCCACCAGGGGATGGGGTGCAGGGCAGGGGGACCTCTGAACCCCATCCATCACAGCAGCATCTCCCGGGGACGGGGATGGGGAACCTGCAGCACAGGGCTGGGGGGACAAAGGCCACGGCTCGGGGCCCGCACTAACGCCTGTCTCCATTCTTCTTCCCCCCCTCCTCTCCTGTGTCCTGCACCTGCACCATCAGAAGGACCGGAAGAGAGCGCCGGCGAGGCGTCAGTCGTCCCGGAGAGCCCTCCGGGACCATAGCTCCAGGGAAGCCCCTCGGCTGAGGACCGACCAGCCCCACAGCGGGCTAGACAGCGGACCCCGCGCCTCCAACCTCCGACGGCGACGGACCCCCAGCTGCTGGCCATCCACCGTCGGCAGCTGGAGGTCACGGAGCAGCACCTCCAGCTGCAGGAGCGGGCACTGGCCTGGCTCCAGGAGGCATGGGGGGCCTACATGGACACATTTAATCGCCTGGTGGACTACCTGGCCCCCCATGCCACGCCGGCCGAAACATCGCCCGCCCTGCCTGCTCCTGCAGCCCCACCACCAGCTGCTCCGCCCGTCGCCGTCCCGTCCGCCATCGCCCCGCCACCCACTGGCGAGGGCCGGAGCGCCGAGGGACCCCTGGAGCCACCTGACACTCGCCGGCCACCATACCTTCCGGTCCAGCCCGCTCCCACCCAGCCACGGACCAGGCTGCGAGCGCGGCAGGGCTCCCGGCCGGCCACGCCCAGTGCCGGGCTATAGGGGCGAGGGGCCCGGGACGTGGCCCCCCCCCTTGTATATAGTTGGACCCTGTTTTTTTTGGCCCCCCGTTTGCCCCGTCCCCCCCATGTAAATAGTTCTCCCCTTTATCCTCCCTGGTTTTCTTTTTATTATGGCAGACAGTTGTTTCTTTGTATTGTTTTATTTTTGTACATATTGCTTTTGTTGAACGTTTGTACCTAGTTTTCTGTTTGTGGTTCACATATTTATTTATGTAAACAAAAAAAAAGTTTCGGAAAGAAAAATAAAAGTTTACGTTCAGCCACAAGTGCGTGCTGTCATTTGTCCAGGACAAGTGGCGGGGCGGGGGGCGGTGGGATGCTTCATGGTGTGGGCATTGGGACAGGAGTGTGGGGGAGGAAGGGGCGGGCAGTAGGGGGCCTGGGCAGAGTTCACCCCGTGGCCTGTTCATTGAAGTGGGCCTGCAGGGCCTCCCAGACCCGGGTCCCCATCGGGGTCCACCTGCCGACTAGGGGCAGCAGGTGGCTGGACGTGTGCCCTGGTGGCCTTAGCAGCCCAGCCCTGGAAAAAGGTCTCCCCCTTGCTCTCGACCAAATTGTGCAGGGCGCAGCAGGCACCCACAATCTGGGGGATGTTGTTGGGGCCCGCATCCAGGTGGGTCAGGAGACATCTCCAGCGTCCCTTCAGGCGGCCAAATGAGCGCTCCACCACCTGGCGCGCGTGGTTCAGGCGCTCGTTGAAGCGTTCCTGGCTAGCGGAGAGATGGCCCGTGTAGGGGTGCATGAGCCACGGCCGGAGGGGGTAGGCCGCATCTGCGATGATGCAGAAGGGCATGGTGGTGTCCCCCAGAGGGATCTCCCGCTGGGGGATGTAGGTCCCCGCCTCCAGCCGGCGGCACAGGCCCGAGTTCCGGAAAACCCGGGCGTCGTGGGTGCTGCCAGGCCAGCCCACGTAAATGTCCTGGAAACGTCCCCAGCTGTCCACCAAGGCCCGGAGGATGACAGAATGGTAGCCCTTTCGATTGAGGTATCGTCCTCCACTGTGATGCGGGGTGCGGATGGGGATGTGAGTCCCATCCAGAGCCCCGAAGCAGTTGGGGAAGCCCAGGGTGGCAAAGGCGGCGATGGTGGCATCTGGGTCCCCCAGCCTCATGAGCCTGTGCAGGAGCATGGCGTTGATGGCACGCACAACCTGCAGAGAAAGCACATGGGACAGCCCCAATGAGGGGTGAGCAGGGTGTGCGTGGCCCTGACCTGCCCTGCCCTGCCCTGGCCCCCCTGCCCTGGCCCCCCTGCCCTGCTCTGGCCCCCCTGCCCTGCCCTGCCCTGCCCTGCCCTGCTCTGGCCGCCCTGCTCTGGCCCCCCTGCCCTGCCCTGCCCTGCCCTGCTCTGGCCCCGCCCTGCCCTGCTCTGGCCCCCCTGCCCTGCCCTGCCCTGCCCTGCCCTGCCCTGGCCTCCCCTCCCCTGCCCTGCCCTCCCCCCGTGGGTTCGCTTACCTCCATGAAGACAGCCCCGACGGTGGCCTTGCCGACACCAAACTGCTGGCCCACGGATTGGTAGCTGTCTGGAGTGGCCAGCTTCCAGACAGCGATGCCGACCCGTTTCTGCACTGTGAGGGCATGCCGCATGGCAGTGTCCTGGTGCCTGAGTGTGGGGGTGAGCCACTGGCACAGCTCCAGGAATGTCTGCCGGCTTATCCTGAAGTTCCTGAGCCAGTGGTCGTCGTCCCACTCCCCAAGCACCAGCCGCTCCCACCGGTCGGTGCTGGTGGGGTAGCTCCACAGCCGCCGGCGTGTGAGGCGGGGGCGGGGCAGGGTGCTGCAGGGGTAGGGGTTGAGCCGTGCTGCCCTGGGGGCAACTCCTCCCCTGGGGCAAGGAGGTGCTCAGCTGCCTCCCGCATGGCATGGGTCAGGGCAAGCCCTGCTCCTGCCGGGAGGGCTGGGTGGACCTCTAGCTGCTGCTGCTGCTGCTGCCGCTGCTGCTGCTGGGGGTCCATGACTGCAGCGCCCGGGATCTGTGTGCCTATGGCGCCTCAGACCGCGTGCTGTGCAGGCTGAGTGTGTCTGGGAGGGGCCCTTTAAGGGAGCGGCTAGCTGTTGCCCTGGAAGCGCTAGTCCGCCCTGTGACCCTGTCTGCAGCTGTGCCTGGCATCCCTATTTCGATGTGTGCTACTTTGGCATGTAGACGTTCCCTCGCTGCGCCTATTTCGATGTTCGGCTGCGCAACGTCGAAGTTGAACATCGACGTTGCCGGCCCTGGAGGACGTGTAGACGCTATTCATCGAAGTAGCCTATTTCGATGTCGCCACATCAAAATAGGCTACTTCGATGTAGGCTACACGTGTAGACGTAGCCAGGCTGTGTCTACACTTGGCCAAAACTCCGAAATGGCCATATTAATGGACAAATCAGAGAATATCAATGAGGCACTGAAATGAATATTCAGTGCCACATTAGCATGTTGCTGGCTGCAGCACTTCAAAAGTGTCACATATTGCTCTTGCACAGCTCGTCTACATGGGAGTCCTTTCCAAAAGGACCCTGCAAACATTGAAATCCCCTTATTCCTATCAGCTGTTCGAATAAGAGGATTTCAACATTTGCAGGGTCCTTTTGAAAAGGACCCCCATGTAGACAAGCTGCACTCAAGAGAAATGCGGCACTTTCAAGGTGCAGCAAGTGGCAGCATGCTAATGAGGCACTGAATATTCATTTCAGTGCCTCATTAGTATTCTCTGATTTGGCCATTAGCATGGCCACTTTGAAGTTTTGGCCAAGTGTAGATACAGCCATAATGAATGACCAAAACTGTGTAAACAGACATATGTAGAAAAAAAATGAAAGAAAGAAATAGATGATTCCACCCTTGGCAATGCATGTTATTAATGTAAGCATCCTCATTAGTATGCTAATAGTCTAACAAGCCAAGAGCATTTTTTCTTAAAAAAAAATTGTATGAAGAGTAGAGATGACCAGCACAGTGTGTAGCTGGTATTTAGGTTAATCTACCGTCACCTTAAATAGAAGAAACACATCTATTGTGTATATATATTTTTCCTCCCATTTAAGAAATATCCATTTAAGGAACCAAGCTGATAACTGGACATCAGCATTGGTCTGGTGACATCCTGTTTAAAGTTGGTTTGGCTGGAGGCAAACAAGCGATGACCATTGAAAGTAACAGTTACTAGAGTTTATGATCAAATTATAGACACATTATTATGTGTGAGGAAGAGTGAGGGTTAGAAAGAGGGCTTATTGAGCCCATTCCCTCAAAAAACTATTGCATTTATGAATAATCCCAGAACTAAGGACAACCTTCTTCTAGAGAAACATTTCTAGATGTTGGTCTTCCCTTTCCATGACTGAGTCTTGTGATTCTTCTCCATTTCTTAATTTCAGCTCATTCAGATAATATTCTACAGTTGAAAGAAAGGCCCTAGCTAGTATTTGAAGTGAATGGAGGAATCTTGGAACCTTTATCTTTCCCAAGCCGTGTCTACACGTGCACCCTACTTCGAAGTAGCAGCACTAACTTCGAAATAGCACCCGTCACGGCTACATGTGTTGGGCGCTATTTCGATGTTAACATCGACGTTAGGCGGCGAGACTTCGAAGCCACTAACCCCATGAGGGGATGGGAATACCGACCTACTTTGACGTACAACGTCGAAGTAGGGACCGTGTAGTCGTTGCGCGTCCCGCAACATTGAAATTGCGGGGTCCTCCATGGCGGCCATCAACTGAGGGGTTGAGAGACGCTCTCTCCAGCCCCTCAGCTCAATGGTGGCCGTGTGGAGCGGCCCCTTAAAGGTCCCCTCCCCATCCCTTTCCTGTGCAGGAAGCTGAGAGAACGTGCAGGCGGCAGCCCAGACACATGGCCAGCCTGCACGTCTCACAGCCAGCACAGCCAGCCACCCCAGCTGTGATGGCTGCCCGGCAGCCCCCCCAGAACCCCCAGGGGACCCCCCCCCAAAGGGGAGCCAAGGCAGCCAGGGCTCCCACGCTGGCAGCCAGGCCGGGAAGCGGCAGTGGGGCCCCTCCTGGACGGAGGCCGAGCTTCAGGACCTGCTGGGGCTCTGGAGTGAGGAGGAGGTGCTCCAGGTAATGGGGAGCAAGAGGTGGAAAGCGGATGCGTTCACTTGGCTGGCCGAGGGCCTGGCAGCCCGGGGTCACCCTGCACGCACTCCGGACCATGTCCGGAGTAAAGTCAAAGAGCTGCGTCAGAGTTACGCCCGGGCCCGGGATGCGGCTGGCCAATCTGGGGCTGCCCCCGTCACTTGCCCCTTTTACAGGGAGCTCAGGGACATCCTGGGCCCCCGGCACACCTCCTCCCCTCCGGCCACTCTTGACACCTCGGCTGAGGAGCCCTAGCAGGCCCCAGAGCTGGAGTCCGCACCGGAGGTAAGCCCCGCACCCCAGGGGCCCCCCCTGGAGCCCACCCCCAGGGCACCGGAGGAGGAGTCGGAGGAGGGGGACTCCTCCTCCACTGAGACGGGGCTGCAGCTCCTCCTCCCATCCCAGAGCAGCAGCCAGGCGTCCGCCCCTCGGGTGTCCCCCGACTGTGGGAGTGGACCTACAGGTATGTACCCCCCCGGTGTACACCCCCGGAGTTGAGGGGCGGGGGTAATAGATATGTGGCCAGGGCCCTCCACATGCCCAGATGGCCATGGCCCCAAGGACAGCAGTGCCATGTCCCTCACAGGAGTGCATCAGCCCCTGTCGCCCCCCACCCGCAGCACGACAGTGCCATGCCCCATCCCCAGGACTGGGGGGAGAGGAACCTCTAGGGTCCCCCGGGAGGAGGGGGTGGGACACTCCGCAGCAGCAGCAGCAGCAGCAGCAGCAGCATGTGATGGAGTGGGGGGAGTGCAAATGCGAGACTCAGGCTAGATATGAGCAACAAGCTGACTAGCTTCCAGGGGCAAAGGATAATCCTGGGGCTACAACTGGCAGCTTACACCTCTGCCCTGAACAAAGAGGGGGGAGGAGCCAAGCTGGCTTTGAATCGGGGGGGGGGGCCGCAGGTAGAGGCTAGAGGAAGGAAGAGCTGTAAGGCAGGCAGCCTGAGGAGGGGGAAAGCTACACCCCAGAGGGGCACCCCTCAGGGTCTTCTCCCCAGGACGGGTTGGAAGGACTGTCTCTGACTGCTGTACTGTCACTTCTGGGAGAAACTGGGCATCTGTGGCCTAAGAAACCTCTCCTGTCAGACCCTGCTGAGTGATGTGAGAGTCACTCCCGCCGGCGGATGGGGTGCAGTGCAGGGGGACCCCTGAACCCCATCACAGCAGCATCTCCCGGGGATGGGGATGGGGAACCTGCAGCACAGGGGTGGGGGGACAAGGGCCATGGCTCAGGGCCCACACTAACGGCTGTCTCCACTCTTCTTCCCCCCTCCTGTGTTCCGCAGCTGCACCATCGGAAGGACCGGAGAGTGCCAGCGAGGTGTCTGTGGTCCCGGAAACCCCTCCGGGGCCATCGCTCCAGGCCAGCCCCTCGGCGGAGGACCAACCGGCCCCACAGCAGGCAAGACGGCGGACCCAGCACCCCCACCCGACTGCGACGGACCCCCAGCTGCTGGCCATCCATCGTCGGCAGCTGGAGGTCGCGGAGCAGCATCTGCAGGTGGAGCAACGCCGCCTCCACCTCCAGGAGCGGGCGCTGGCCTGGTGCCAAGAGGCATGGGGGGCCTACATGGACACGTTCAACCACCTAGTGGACTACCTGGCCCCCCATGCCATGCCGGCCGCCACAGCGCCCGCCCTGCCTGCTCCACCCGCCGCACCACTTGCTGCTCTGCACGTCGCCGCGCCGTCTGCCGTCGCCCCGCCACCCGCCAACAAGGGCCGGACCACCGAGGGAGACCTGGGGCCAGCTGAGACTCGCCGGACGTATCTTCCGGTCTGCCCAGCCCCCAGCCAGCCCCGGACAGGGCTGTGGTCGAGGCGGGGCTCCTGGCCGCCCACCCCCAGTGCCGGACTATAGGGGCATGGGGCCCAGGATGTGCCCCCCCCGTATATAGTTTGGACTTATTTATTTGTGCCCCCCGTTTGCCCTGTCCCACCCCATGTAAATAGTTCTCCCCTTCCTTGCAATCCCTGTTTTTTTTTTGTAAATATATGCATACTTTTTTATTATTCACTTATAATAGTTAGAAGTTCTTGTATATAGTTTGGTATTAGTTAAAACGACAGTTAAAAGAAAACCAGTTTGATTTTACAAACAAGTGCGTGCTTTTATTTGTCCAGGAAAAGTGTGTGGGGGGGTGTGCTGTTGGGTGCTCCGTGGTGTGGGTGTAGGGGCAGGGAGTGTTGTGGAGGAAGGGGGGGGCGCAGTGGGGGGCCTGGCAGAGTTCACCCCGTGGCCTCATCGAACTGGGCCCGCAGGGCCTCCCGGACCGGGGTCACTTCGGGGTCCACCTGGCGACTGGGGGCAGCGGGTGGCTGCACGTCGGCCCTGCCGGCCTCCACAGCCCAGCCATGAAAAAAGGCCTCCCCCTTGCTCTCCACCAGATTGTGGAGGGTGCTGCACGCACCCACAATCTGGGGGATGTTGTTGGGGCCCGCATCCAGGCGGGTGAGGAGACATCTCCAGCTCCCTTTGAGGTGGCCAAATGAGTGCTCCACCACCTGGCATGCGTGGTTCAGGCGCTCATTGAAGCGCTCCTGGCTGGCAGAGAGATGGCCCGTGTACGGGTGCATGAGCCAGGGCCGGAGGGGGTATGCCGAATCTGCGATGATGCAGAGGGGCATGGTGGTGTCCCCCACAGGGATCTCCCGCTGGGGGATGTAGGTCCCCACCTCCAGCCAGCTCCACAGGCCCGTGCCCTGGCTGTCCATCAAGGCCTGGAGGACCACTGAGTGGTAGCCCTTGCGATTTATGTAGCGTCCTCCACTGTGTTGCGGGGCGCGGATGGGGATGTGAGTCCCATCCAGAGCCCCGAAGCAACTGGGGAAGCCCAGTGTGGCAAAGCCCGCGATGGTGGCATCTGGGTCCCCCAGCCTCACGAGCCTGTGGAGGAGCATGGCGTTGATGGCACGCACAACCTGCAGGGGAAGCACATGGGAGAGCACCAATGAGGGGTGAGCAGGGTGTGCGTGGCCCTGCCCTGCCCGGGCCCCCCTGCCCTGCCAGGGCTGCCTTCCCCCCCCTCCCCCTGTGGGTCCTCTTACCTCCAAGAGGACAGTCCCGACGGTGGCCTTGATGACGCCAAACTGCTGTCCCACGGATCGGTAGCTGTCTGGAGTGGCCAGCTTCCAGACAGCGATGCCGATCTGTTTCTCCACAGGGAGGGCACGCCGCATGGCGGTGTCCTGGTGCCTGCGTGCGGGGGAGAGCCACTGGTACAGCTCCATAAATGTCTGCCGGCTCATCCTAAAGTTCCTGAGCCAGCGGTCGTCATCCCACTCCTCAAGCACCAGCCGCTCCCACCAGTCAGTGCTGGTGGGGTAGCTCCACAGGCGGCAGCGTGTGAGGCGGGGGGGGGGTTGGGGTGCTGCAGGGTTGGGGGGTGAGTCCTGCTCCCCTGCGGGCCGGTCCTCCTCCGGTGTGGCAAGGAGGTGCTCAGCTGCCTCCCGCATGGCATGGAGCAGGGCGAGCACTGCTCCTGCAGGGGTGGCTGGGTGGACCTCTGGCTGCTGCTGCTGCTGCTGCTGCTGCTGCCGCTGCTGCTGCTGCTGCTGGGGGTCCAAGACTGCGTCGCCTGAGGTCTGCATGCCTATGGCTCTTCAGACCGCGTGCTGTGCAGGCTGAGTGTGTCTGGGAGGGGCCCTTTAAGGGAGCGGCTAGCTGTTGCCCCGGAAGCGCTAGTCCGCCCTGTGACCCTGTCTGCAGCTGTGCCTGGCACCCTTATTTCGAAGTGTGCTACTTTGGTGTGTAGACGTTCCCTCGCAGCGCCTTTTTCGATGTGGTGCTGCGCAACGTTGATGTTGAACATCAACGTTGCCAGCCGTGGAGGACGTGTAGACGTTATTCATCGAAATAGCCTATTTCGATGTCTCCACATCGAAATAGGCTACTTCAAAGTAGGCTTCACGTGTAGACGTAGCTCCAAGGTTACTGGTTATTCCTATCAGTCAATTTCCACATTAATTATAAGATGCCTATGGTGATTTATAGAAGACATTTCTGATGATCTCTCTAATGTTCTGATTTCTTACCATGTGTGGAGTTAGCTGAGATCAACTAAGTCTTCCAAAGTCTCCTAGCCTGGGTCTATATGGCACAGCTTTCCCAGCAGGTCCATGCTAATGAGCAGCCTCAAAATTGCAAATGGCTGCTCATTAGCATGGTCCCACAGCTCATTAGCATAGCCGCGCCAGAGCTCGGTCCAAGCAGAGGGGGCTGCTGTCAGTAAAGAGGCCATGTGGATGTGTCCCTACCAGCAAAAAGCTCCTCTGTCACCAGACCCTTATGCCTGAAAAATTTCAAGAACAGTTGTTAATAAAAATTCAGGCATAATGGTCTGGTAGCAGAAGGGCTTTTTACCGCCTCCTTACTGCTGGCACACCCCTCCGCTGAGACCAAGACCAAGCTTTCGCACAGCTATGTTAAAATGCTGCAGGACCATGCTAATAAGCAGTCATTTGCAATTTCAAAGCTGCTTATTAGCATGGACCTGCAGGGAAAGCCACACCATGTAGACCCAGGCTTAGTGTCTTAATACCTCTTTTGAGGGGGCGGATCTCTTTTTGGGCATTTTGAAGTGTTCTTTGGAAATTTATTATTGATTGCTATTAAGAACTTATATAGTTTCTAATGTTTTAAGGCTAAATATGTAACTTATTTGGCTTTGGC
The DNA here is from genome assembly GCF_033958435.1 of Carettochelys insculpta. Lineage (NCBI taxonomy): Eukaryota > Metazoa > Chordata > Testudines > Carettochelyidae > Carettochelys > Carettochelys insculpta. The sequence continues at coordinate 229,355,817 of NC_134138.1, forward strand.
AATATTTACCATATTATTAACTTTGAAGAATGACATTTTCACGTTAGTGTTGCTGCAATGGACCTTAGACACCTTGGCATGAAGGTATTATAAAACTGTAAATTTTAAAGTCAGGCCATATGAGAAGTTTGGTGGAGGAGACTGGCATTTTTGCCAGTTTTATTAATGATCGTTCTTGAAATTATATGATTCACAAAAAAAGCACTCTAACAGAACAGGACTAACTTCAAACCTGATGTAAACTAGCAGAATTCATTGAAGTCAATGGATCTTGAACTCCTTACTTAAACTCATGGATGAATTTTTGCACAGAGGTAATGTGCAATTTTTCAGTTGCCACAAAAAAAATTAAAACTTCGCAGCATTTCCTGTACTTTTGCAATATAGAATCAGTAAATCATTTTCTGTGATGTTTGATTGATCACATCTGGTATTTACTTTTCCTAGCAATATCTATTAAAATTCACATATTTTAAGTGCATCACAAAAAGTAATTATTAATTCATAATAATAATTTGCAAACAGAGCATAGTACTTTTCATCCAAGAAGTACAGCATACAGTACAAACTTTAATTAAGCCTCTCATCATTCAACCTACTAGTCCCTGTAAAATTTTTCTACCTATTTCACTGCAACCCTCCTGCCTACACTCAAAGAAGTTTAGAAAACACAATGAACAGATCAACAGATTGCCTATCCATTGAGGTCAATAAATCAATAGATTATGTTAAAACATGCATCAGATATAATTGTAAAGGTCCGCATGAAAAGTTGTTAGTAAATTAGTAAGACTGATTTGGGAATTGATCGATCTAACAAACTTAAGCTGCATTATGTTTCATTAAAAAATGTTAGACCCTTGAGGCAACGCCATCAAACAGAAATAGCAACATTAATCAAAAAATGGATCTCTGAAATAAGTGAAGCTTTAATAAGGCTAAGTGTACTGAAGCAAAACTTTGTTAACCCTACGAGCTCTACTGAATATGCAAACTATTCTTGAGAACTATGGAAAGTATTAACTCCTCTGTTGCCAACACCTTATCGTAATCATATGGTTAATCTAAGTTTACAGAGGAAAGAGAAAAGCCCTTTTTTTTTGTTAACACATAAGGAACAAAGAAATCTTTTTTCTTACTCTGTTATGCAAAAAAAGTGTTCCACCTGTGGACAAACTTAAATTGTTATCACAAATGTCTTGAAATTAGGGTTATGCTATTTGAGCAACACAGTATGGAAAGGGGCTGTGGCTGCAGTTTTGTGTAAATACATGCATGCTTTCACAGAAACTGTTCTTGGGCTGAAGATAGGCAATTGCACAGCTGAAGTGAAATTGTTATCCAATCGTTTTACTCTCCTGATTCCTTTGTCCAGAAGACTGAGAAAAGTGCTCATTGCCATGGCTCAAATCTCCACTGACTTCCTTACAAACTGGGATTCTTGAGCAGCAGATAACACTTCTTAGCTGCATCTACATTCGGCAATTTTTTCGAAAAACCGGGCCCTTTTCCAAAGGCGCACGTGGCATGTCTAAACACAGTGCATGCTTTTTCGAAAATGAAATCGACAATAGGTGCCACAAGAATTGAAATTACTCTTCCAAACAGGAAATAGGGAGAAGACCCCCTTTGACACCCTTTTTTGAAAAAGGATGTGTGTAGATGATCTGTGTCCCGATCTTTCAAAAGAATGGGATTTGCCATGGCCGTGATCAGCTGTTAGGTGTAGACGTGCTGCCCAGCGCCTGCGGGGCTCTATGATCCATGTATGCAGTAGCTCTTAAAGCCACACGGACCCGGAAAGCCCATTGCAGAAAGCTGAGGGCATGCAGGCAGCAGCCCTCACACATGCTGCTCCTGCTCACCTTGGTGACAGCCCGAACAGCTCCCTGACAGAAATGGTCAGCACCCAGACAAGTCAGGAGTCCCAGGGCCCCCCTTCTGAACATGTCCAGGGCTCACAGGTGTCCAGCTGGGTGGGGGAAAGAGTGCCCCATCCTGGACAGAGCATGAGTTCCAGAACCTGCTGGGCCTCTGGGAGGAGAAGGAGGTGCTCTGGGTCATGGGTACGAAGTGGTAGAATGCAGCCACTTTCGCCTGGCTGGCCAAGGGCCTGAGTACATGGGACCACCCTGCCCCCACTCCAGACCAAGTCAGGAGTACAGGCAAGGAGCTATGACAGGGTTACTGCTGGGCTCAGGACTCAGCCAGCCTGTCAGGGGCTGCCACAACTTCATGCCCTTCCATAGGGAGCTCCAGACCATCCTGGGCCCCTGGCACACCTCCACTCCCCCTGCCATCCTGGACATCTCCACAAGGGAGCCCCTGCCAAGAGATGTGGAGGAGCTGGGACCATTGGCCAGCCCCGAACCACCTGGGACAGAGCTGGAGCCATCCTTAGCTGGGGACTGGTCAAGCAATGAGGGGGACCTTGTCATCAACCTCCCCTCCTGCATCCCCAGCCGGGCATCCTCCAGCCTCGATGGTGGACCCTCAGGTATGTACCCAAAAGGGCACACGCCCCAGATCATAGGGCAGAGGCACCATACTCAACCAAGGTTCCTCCATGCCCCTGACAGACCCTGGCCCACCAGGATGCAACCAGACCATGGCTCTCTGGATGACAACATGGCCACCAGTGCCCATCAGCACCCATTCCCATGGACAATGCTGCCCCCGCCCCCTGGGGGAGGGTCGGAGGGCCAGACCACACAAGGGGGCCACACACAGGGCCAGCATGCCCACAGTTGGGGGATGGGGGATGGGGACCAGATGACCACAGGGGAACAGGGAACATGGGCCACGGGGCAGGGGTCGTACTCACAGCCTCTTCCTCTCTTCCCTCTTGTTTCCACGGCTGCACCATCTGAGGGCCAGGAAAGCCTTGCCCTGTTGGCAGTCCTGGACAGCCCCCTGGAGGCAACAGATGGTGACTGGCCAGAGCCACCCCCAGCACCAGGACGTCTCCAGTTGTAGAGGGGCCAATGGCAGCCAGCAGAGAATCCCCACCTCACTGCCTCCATCCAGCAGCATGTGGAGCTGGCTAAGTTGTTTCTCTGTTTTGAGGAGGGGGAGGCCACCTGGCATCAGGCAGCCTAGGAACAGTTTATGGGTACCTTCCAGGACGTGCCGGCCACCTACCAGGAGCCGCTGGCCCGGCTGCCCCCTCCTGTTGCCTCTCCTGCTGCCCCCCGCACCGCTCCTCCTGCCCCAGCTCCATCCACCAGCCCCTCAGGAGAGGGCCTGCTGGCCCAGACCACTGGACTGAGGCTGATCTCTGGCCCTACCTCCCCATCTTCTCTGCCCCCTCACAGCTCCGCTGGGGACCCCAGACAAGGGGGGGTGCATGGATCGTGGGGGCCAATACAAGTTGTGGCCTTCCACCCCTACCCTGGAGTGATGGTCCACCAGGAGGGCTACGTAGGTCCTCCTCCTCCTGTAAATATTTAACATTTCCCTATAAATAGACGGTGGTTATGTTATTCACAGCAGGTATTAAGCACACATTTTTGTAGTGCAGAATACAACTATTTATTTTTCCAGCAACCGTGTGTTGTGTGGTCTGTTGGGGGGCAGTGTGCAGAAGGTAGAGGGGCGCTGTGTGGGAGGTGGTGACATGGGGTGAGAAGAGTGAGGCCCACTGGGGGTGGCCGTGGTGGTGCTCACTGGGGCCACTGGGCAAGGTACATACACAGAGCCTCCCAGATGCGGACCTCCTCTTGGTGGGACTGGCAGTTAGGGTCAGCGGCCACATGGGGGTAGCCCATGCCAGACTTGGCCACCCACCCCTGCATGAAGGCCTCCCCCTTGCTCTCTACAATATTATGCAGAGTGCATCAGGCACCCACCACCTGGGAGACATTGAGGACACCCACCTCCAGGCAGGCTAGGAGGCAGTGCCGTAGGCTCTTCAAGTGGCCGAAGGTTCACTCAACCACGTTGTGGGCATGGTTGAGCTGAGTGTTAAACCACACCGGGTTGGGGGTGAGGTGGCCAGTGTACGGACACTTGAGCCAGGGCTGGAGCAGATATGTGGTGTTGGCCACCAGGCAGAGGGGCAAAGTGGTGTCCTCTGCGGGATCTTGCTCTGGGGGATGTAGGTTCCCACCTCCAGCCAGCGGCACAGGCCCATGTTCAGAAACACCCATGCGTAATGGGTGCAGCCAGGCCAACACACATATATGTCCTGGAACCAACTCTGGCTGTCCTCCGCGGCCTGCAAGACAACAGAGAGGTGACCCTTTTGGTTTATATATTGTCCTCTGCTGTGCTCCGGAGCGTGGATAGGTATATGGGTCCCGTCAAGGGCCCTGGAGCAATTTGGGAACCCAAGTGCAGTGAAGCCAGCGATACGCACGTCCAGGTCCCTGATGCGAATGACCCTGTGGAGGAGCATGGCACTGAACGCACGCACCACCTGAGGGGGGGAGGACAGAAACACCCATGAGAGTGTGCAGGGTGTGCCACGCCCAACTCCAGGCCCACCATGGCCCCATCCCAGGCCCACCTCAGCCCCGCCCCAACCGCAGCCCTGATGCACCTTTGGAAAGAGTAAGCTAGTGTAGACATAGCTCGTGTTACCAGTTTGTGTCTGAGTTCCGTTGTGCCAGATCTAGACGGATAGGATAAATACATGAAAAAAGCCAGGGAAACATATCCCATCAGAACATGTTTTACCTCAGTTCATAGTTCATAATTAATGTGTTTTCCCTCTAACAATTGCTAAAACAGACTTCAATATAAACCCCAAGGGAAAATATACTGGGTGAGGGTGGGGGAAGCATACACTGTCCAAATGCCCTTGGATTAGATGATTAGAAACAGAAACTGAGAGCAAAAAATGGGCAAAGATAAGATATTTTCACATGTACCTGGGGTTCCTGGGGTTGTTCTGAGAGATATGGCAGTTATTGAAACATTAAGTATGAAATCCTGACAGGAGGGGCAGGAGGTGCCTAACAGATGGGGGGAGCCAGTGACCATGGCCCTGCCCCCTTCATGCCATCTCTTCTTTCTGAGGCCATGCCCCACATTTGCTTTTCTCCACCTTGCCTTCCTTTTTGGTCTCATGGCTAGTAAAAAGTAGTGGATCATGGTCCCTTTCACCTTTTTAGGGTGACATCACGGCTCCACTGAAGTTAATTGCAAAACTCCCACTCACTTCGCTGTGGCCAGGATTCAGGGGAGCTAGAATGGGGGAGGGGAATGCAGGAGACCATGGATATGGGTACACACATTTAGGGATGGGAGCTCATAGGGTATCTGGGGGAACATAGGAAATGGTAAGGTAAGTGGGAGATAATGCAAAGAATCATATGACGAGCTAAGAGATCTTACAGGGAAACCTGAGGAGCTAAGGAGCTGAAGTTCTAGATTTTGGAGATAAAGAGGAGCCTACTTTGCCCCAACAGTTTGCCAGGTGAGACCTGCTTCTGTGCACATACGCGCGCGCGTGCACACACACACACGCACACACTAACTAAGTGGACATCCAGAATTCATATGACACTTTCTAAAGGGACCTGAATTCTCAGCTCAACGCAGTCTATCACATCTCCATTCAACCACAGCTAGAGACTGCAGGCCATCTCTGATGCTGCTACTGCTGTCTCATTCAACTGCTGGCACCACAGGCATTCAGAAATGCCTTCCTGACAGACTTCATTTCCTTCTTTGTCAGGGAGACTTCACCCTCCCAGAGAACACAGTGGGAAGAAAGCTACACTAGTTCAGGCACAAGTAGAGAGATGTTGAAAACTCAGCAAGGTGCTTTTACTGCCAATGAAGCCAAAACCACCTGCCTACCCTCTGTGGTGGGGCACGGTGGGAGGAAGGATAAGATTCCAGGAGCACTTAATTCATACAGTTTAAGGACAGAAGCTGCTATTAGATCATTTAGTCTGACCTGCATATCAGAGGCCATTAACTTTTCTGGCTGATGGTGCAATACTGACCACAGAAGGCAGGAAAGTAGGTCATGCTTCTTCCTGTTTGTATTGTAACGTGGTATGTTCACTTGTTGCTTTAAGGAGACATGTGAGAGACTTATTGGTGTATTTTAAACTTTAAAAGTTTGCCAGAGCTTTACAAATCCTTCTTAATTCTCCCAAGGTGCCAGTAAAAAACTTACCATCTATTTTTCCGTAACACTAAACATCTTCACCAAGATCTTTCAAAAAGCCCATACCACCGGTTTTTAAAGATAACAATGCTTGAGAAAAAATGTTTCAAAAACATCTTTTATGATGCCATGTTTTTCCTGAGTACCATTTGCATGCAATAGTTTAGAAAAAGGGTGCACAACCTGTGGAAACAACTCTAACTACAGTGAGAGTATCACTAATTCCTAATTGTGTATGCTTTAGCAATTGACATCCACATAAAAGCCTGTTGCAGCATTCATTGAAATCTGCAAAAACAGTACCATTGATTTTACTGGGCTTTGGATCACTAGGCTGAATTTTTTTAAATTAATACTGTTTTTATTAGTAACATCCAGTGTTTGTACAGATGATCTCAAAGTTTCAACCCTGTCTGCTACATAGGGAAAAAAAAACAATTATTTGCCTGGCTATTTTCAAACATAAAAATAATTGGAAATAATAAAAACAAGCAAAAAATACAATTTGAGCATAACAACCATCTCCAATCAAAAAAACCTGTTCTGTTCTGGAATAATTCTAATTTTCCTTTTTAAACAGTTCCCACCTAGTGTAATGCAGAAGTCAATTTCCAGGACAAGAGAGATAAAACATTGGCACTGGTAATGGATTTTAATCTGAAATGGAATAAACTAAAAATGGGAGCACATATTAAAATATGTTAATGTTAGTGTTTGCATAATATCATAATATGTTTTTAATGTACTTTAGGCAAACTGGAAACAACTAACATTAACAGCAGATAATAAATGTTGTTACTTTGTGCATCCAGATATAATTTAAATGCAGCGATCATTTTGTTTCTTGTCATGCACTGGTAATAAAACTAGCAATGAAGTATATTAATCTAGTACTGTGGAGTGGGCACTGTGGTTCAGTTTATCAGTTGTTCTGTGCCTAAAAAGAAATACACCAAACATGTAACATGAACAAAGAGGATCCACAGTTCTATACATACTAGTCCATACCAAAGAGTTCTCTTAATGCATGAAGCAGCGGCCAATATGTCCTTGGAAAACATATTGCATTAAACATGTCAATAGCAAACTCCATCAACTTAATGGAACAGATGTTCAGATTCAAAGTGGATTGAATGACACTGATAACTTCATTCACAAGTAATAGTCAATATAAAATATGATTTTCTTAATAGAGTAGGGCACAGTATTGATAATTAAATAAACTTTTAATAATGAAACTGTCACAGAGCAAGAAGTGCTATGAATCATTCATAGTTACATGCTTGAGGCAAAAAGTGAAAAATGGCCGATTTTTTCACTTTTTTCTCTGATGGATTTGATCTTTTAAATTAGCTAGTCAAACCATCTGAATAAGAAGGTCAATTTTTATGACAAGGTTAAATCATTATGAGTTATGGGTTATAAAAATAATTGATTTAAACAAGGAGACAGCATGGCTTTATAATGCTAAATAAACTGATCAGGATTTTTTTTTAATAACAAAGTTACAAAAGCTACCAAAATTTCCTACGGCAAATTTGCAATTAATAATATATCCCCTATTCATATTTTCCTTCAGGTGCTTCCTCAGATTAATAGTTTCGGGCCAAATCCAGCAGTCTAAGTGCTACAGAGTTCAAAGTCAGTGAGAATTTTGCACAAGAGCTGAGGCCCAGAACAACTCCCAGGTTCCTAGATTTGTCCACTAGCATTCCGCACATGGCTCCAACCTGCCTACATGGAGGAGGCTGATGGTTGCTGTCACAGCATCAACATTTTTTTTAAGTACAGAAGTGTCTGAAGATGTCAGGCAAGATTGCTCTTTTGCAGTAGGCACCATTCAAAGACACAAAAGCCGCGTCTACACGTGCCACCTACTTCGAAGTAGCAGCGCCAACTTCGAAATAGCGCCCGTCACAGCTACACGTGTTGGGCGCTATTTCGAAGTTAACATCAATGTTAGGCGGCGAGACGTCGAAGTCGCTAACCCCATGAGGGGATGGGAATAGCGCCCTACTTCGACGTTCAACGTCGAAGTAGGGAAAGTGTAGTTGTTGCACGTCCCGCAACATTGAAATAGCGGGGTCTGCCATGGCGGCCATCAGCTAAGGGGTTGAGAGACGCTCTCTCCAGCCCCTGAGCTCGATGGTGGCCGCATGCAGCGGCCCCTTAAAGCTCCCCGCCCCCTGCCTTCCTGTGCAGGAAGCTGAGAGAACATGCAGGCGGCAGCCCAGACACGTGGCCAACCTGCACGTCTCTGAGCAGCCACACACACACCCCACCACTGCAATGGCCACCCGCCAGCCCCCCAAGCTCCCCCAGGGGACTCCCCCCCCAAGGGGAGCCAGGGCTTCCAGCCCAGCAGCCAGGCGGGGAAGCGGCAGCGGGGCCCCTCCTGGACGGAGGCCGAGCTTTGGGACCTGCTGGGGCTCTGGAGCGAGGAGGAGGTGCTCCAGGTAATGGGGAGCAAGAGGCGGAACGCGGATGCGTTCGCTCTGCTGGCCGAGGGCCTGGCCGCCCGGGGTCACCCTGCCCGCACTCCAGATCATGTACGCAGTAAAGTGAAGGAGCTGCAGCAGTGTTACTCCGGGCCCAGGATGCAGCCAGCCGATCTGGGGCTGCCCCCATCACTTGCCCCTTTTACAGGGAGCTCAGGGACATCCTGGGCCCCCGGCACACCTCCTCCCCTCCGGCCACTCTTGATACCTTGGCCGATGAGCCCCAGCAGGCCCCGGAGGCAGAGTCTGCCCCAGAGGCAAGCCCCGCACCCCGGGGGCCCCCCCAGGAGCCAACCCCCGGGGCACCGGAGGAGGAGGAGGAGGAGGGGGGTCCTCCTCCAGCGATGCCGGCCTGAGGATCATCCTGTCATCCAGGAAGTCCAGCCGGGCGTCCGCCCCCCGGGTGTCCCCCGACTGTGGGAGTGGACAGTCAAGTATGTACCCCCCCGGTGTACACCCCCGGGGTTGAGGGGCGGGGGTAATAGATATGACCAGGGCCCCAAGGACAGCAGTGGCATGTCCCTCAGAAGAGTGCATCAGCCCCTGCCCCCCCCCCAGCATGACAGTGCTATGCCCCATCCCCAGGACTCGGGGGAGCGGAACCTCTAGGGTCCCCTGGGGGGAGGGGGTGGGACACCCAGCAGCAGCAGCAGCAGCAGCATGTGATAGAGCGGGGGGAGTGCAAATGCGAGACTCAGGCTAGATATGAGAAACAAGCAGAATAGCTCCCAGTGGCTAAGGATGTCCCTGGGGCTACAACTGGCAGGTTACACCTCTGCCCTGAACAAAGAGGAGGGAGGAGTCGAGCTGGCTTTGAATCGGGGGCAGCAGTTAGAGGCTAGGGGAAGGGAGAGCTAGAAGGCAGCCAGCCTGAGGAGGGGGAAAGCTACACCCCAGAGGGGCACCCCTCAGGGTCTTCTCCCCAGGACGGGTTGGAAGGACTGTCTCTGACTGCTGTACTGTCGCTTCGGTGAGAAACTGGGCATCTTTTGCCTAATAAACCTTCTGTTGTACCTGCTGAGTGACAGTCACTCCTGCCAGCGGATGGGGTGCAGTGCAGGGGGACCCCTGAACCCCATCACAGCAGCATCTCCCGGGGACGGGGATGGGGAACCTGCAGCAGAGGGGTTGGGGGACAAGGGCCATGGCTCAGGGCCCACACTAACGCCTGTCTCCACTCTTCTTCCCCTGTGTTCCGCAGCTGCGCCATTGGAAGGACTGGAGAGTGCCGGCGAGGCGTCAGTGGTCCCAGACAGCCCCCCGGGGCCATCACTCCAGGCCAGCCCCTCAGCGGAGGACTGACCAGCACCATGGCGGGGAAGACGGCGGACCCAGCACCACCACCTGAAGGCGACGGACCCCCAGCTGCTGGCCCTCCACCATTGGCAGCTGGAGGTCTCCGAGCAGTGGCTGCGGGTGGAGAAGCGCCGCCTCCAGCTGCAGGAGCGGGCGCTGGCCTGGCGCCAGGAGGCATGGGGGGCCTTCATGCGGACCTTCGATCGTATCGCCAACTACCTGCCCCCCCATGCCGTGCCAGCCGCCGCTGAGCCCACCCTGCCTGCTCCACACGCTGCTCCACCTGCCATTGCACCGCCACCCGCCACCGAGGGCTCTTCTGCCGAGGGGGACCTGGGGCCAGCTGACACCCGCCGGCTGTATCTACCGGTCCGCCCTGCCCCCAGCCAGCCCCGGCCAGGGCTGAGGCCGAGGTGGGAATCCCGGCCGCCCACCCCAGCACTGGACATTAGGGGGTGTGGGGCCCAGGACATGCCCCCCCCTTTGTATGTATTCCCCCCAGTGTTATGTTCTTTTGTAAATAGTTTGTATATTTGACCCCTGTTGCTATGCTGATCCTTGTCCACCCATGTACATAGTTCTCCCCTTCCTTGTCTTCCCCTTTCATCTTATCCATATTTATAATACATATATATGTTAGATTTTGCCTGTAAGTAGTTAGTCTTGTTGATAATAATTATAAGAGTTCTACAGATATTTGATTTGATGAACAACTGTCTGCTTTTATTTACAAGAAAAGTGTGGGGGGGTGCTCTTGGGTGCTTTGTGGTGTGGGCGTAGGGGCATGGAGTGTTGTGGAGGATGGGGGGGGCAGTGGGGGGCCTGCTAGCGTTCACCACACGGCCTCATCGAACTGGGCCCGCAGGGCCTCCCGGACCCGGGTCCCTTTGGGGTCCACCTGGCAACTGGGGGCAGCGGGTGGCTGCACATCGGCCCTGCCAGCCTCCACAGCCCAGCCCTGAAAGAAGGCCTCCCCCTTGCTCTCCATGAGGTTGTGCAGAGTGCTGCACGCGCCCACAATCTGGGGGATGTTGGTGGGGCCCTCATCAAGGCGGGTGAGGAGATACCTCCAGCGCCCTTTGAGGCGGCCAAATGTGCGCTCCACCACCTGGCGCGCGTGGTTCAGGCGCTGGTTGAAGTGCTCCTGGCTGGCTGACAGATGGCCCGTGTAAGGGTGCATGAGCCAGGGCTGGAGGGGGTATGCCGCATCTGCAATGACGCAGAGCGGCATGGTGGTGTCCCCCACAGGGATCTCCCGCTAGGGGATGTAGGTCCCTGCCGCCAGCCGGCGGCACAGGCCCGAGTTCCGGAATACCTGGGCATCGTGGATGCTGCCAGGCCAGCCCACATATATGTCCAGGAAACGGCCCCGGCTGTCCACCAAGGCCTGGAGGACCACTGAGTGGTAGCCCTTCCTGTTTAAGTAGCATCCTCCACTGTGTTCCAGGGCGCGGATGGGGATGTGAGTCCCATGCAGAGCCCCGAAGCAATTGGGGAAGCCCAGGGTGGCAAAGCCTGCGATGGCGGCATCCGGGTCCCCAAGCCTCACGAGCCTGTGGAGGAGCCAGGGCATTGATGGCGTGGACGACCTGCAGGGGAAGCACATGGGAGAGCACCAACGAGGGGTGTGCAGGGTGTGTGTGGCCGTCCCCTGCCAGGGCCCCCATCCCTTCCCCTCCCCTCCCTCCCCCCACCAGGGCTGCCTCCCCCCACTCCCTGTGGGCCCTCTTACCTCCATGAGGACAGCCCTGACGGAGGCCTTGCCGACGTCAAACTGCTGGCCCACGGATCGGTAGCTGTCTGAAGTGGTCAGCTTCCAGACAGCGATGCCAACCCATTTCTCGACGCTGACGGCACACTGCATGGCAGTGTCCTGGTGCCTCAGTGTGGGGGTGAGCCACTGGCATAGCTCCAGAAATGTCTGCCGGCTCATGCGATAGTTCTCGAGCCAGTGGTCGTCGTCCCACTCTCCAAGCACCAGCCGCTCCCACCAGTCAGTGCTCGTGGGTTAGCTCCACAGCCAGTGGAGTGTGCGGCGGGGGGGGGGCGGGGTGCTGCAGGGTTGGGGGTTGCGTCCTCCTCCGCTGCTGGCAGCTCCTCCTCTGTGGCAAGGAGGTGCTCAGCTGCCTCCTGCATGGCATGGAGCAGGGCGAGCACTGCTCCTGCAGGGGCGGCTGGGTGGACCTCTGGCTGCTGCTGCTGCTGCTTCTTCTGCTGCTGTTGCTGGGGGTCCATGACTGCGTCGCTCGAGGTGTGCATGCCTTTGGCTCTGCAGACCGCGTGCTGCGCAGGCTGAGTGTGTCTGGGAGGGGCCCTTTAAGGGAGCGGCTAGCTGTTGCCCCGGAAGCGCTAGTCTGCCCTGTGACCCTGTCTGCAGCTGTTCCTGGCACCCTTATTTCGATGTGTGCTACTTTGGCGTGTAGACGTTCCCTCACAGTGCCTATTTCGATGTGGTGCTGCCCAAAGTCAAAGTTGAACGTCGACGTTGCCAGCCCTGGAGGACGTGTAGACGTTATTCATCGAAATAGGCTATTTCGATGTAGCGTTCACGTGTAGACGTAGCCAAAAAGGGATATTCCCTGAGTAGTTTACACTCTAAGTAGATATGAAGACATTGTGTGAGAAGGGAAACAAAGGAACAGACATATGAAGTGACTTGTCCAAGATCACACAACAAATGTCAAAATGAAGCAGTAAATCCATTGCTTGACTTCCATTCTAGGGCCCTGTCCACTGGATAGCACTGCCTATCTTGTCAACAAAACTCATAGAGTGTCCACACTAAAAATATTTTCTGCTGACATACTGTCAACAGAACTCAGCACTTTTGTCAACAGCCTTCTGCCTCTTCCCCATGAGGCAGAACACCTTTCTTGACAGAATCTGTCATAAAAAGATGTCTGGATGCTTTGGCCATGTCTACATGGCCCTTTAGCACAGCACTGCTGCCGGCAGCGCTATGCTAATGATGGTTCAAGATATTGTAAATGGAGGTCCATTTGCAAATGCACATGCCTAATTAGCATTCAGGCATAAGGAGCTGGAGACAGAGGCAGGGTACAGTCAGCAGAGGCATGTCCACAGTCTCTGTACTGCAGGCACCACCCTCTGGCGAGGGTGAAATCTCATATGGCTATGCTAATTAGTTAAGCGAGTTTGCAAATGGACCTCCATTTGCAATTTCTTGAACTTTCATTAGGATAGCACTGCCAGCAGCAGCACTGTGCTAAAGGGCTGTGTAGGCATGGCCTTTGGAGGGCCCTCTGTCCACACACAGGGCTTCCAAGTCACCAGGCAGCCCTGTCTGCTGTGCTTCTGGTTGGCCGTTCTGTTGAGAGAGTGTCCAAGCACTCTGGCCACTCTCTGTTGACAGGATCAACAGAGCAATCCACTTTCATGTGTGGCTGTGATCTATTGGCAGAAGTTTTGTTGGAAGATATCTTCCAGCGGTATCTTCTGTCAACAGATAGCTGTAGTGCAGACGTAGCCAGAGGGTGGGAGAAGTTAATAGTAGTGAATACAAAGTAGAAGGCAGGAACTGTAAAAAATTGACAAGGGAAGTAAAGATCGTTCTGATAAGGCATACAAGGAAACCTCTGCAGGCAGTTGTGTGGGATCACAAATTTCATATCTGGCCCATGGGTCCTCAGTGTTGCCCAGATGGCAACCACCACCTACTGGCTCCTTTAGACCAACATGGGAAGATGATAACAGAGTCTTACCCACTAAAGGCTCTGCTATGAAGTTTCTGACTGGAACATCTGTTTGGCCATACTGATTAGCCCAGCTGAATCACTTTAGTCAGAAGGCAGCAAAGGAAGTGGAGTCGGTTTCGAATGGGATCCTGACTCTGGCTTGACTGTGGAATAGGATCCTTGACTCTCGTTTGACCTTTGGTACTCCTGTCTGACTTTGATTTTAGCTTAAACCAGCACTGCTGCCTGGTTCCTGACTCCAGTTCAGTGCTTGGCATGGCTATTGGACTCTGACTTCATTCCTGACCTTCATCCTGACTTTAGACACTGATTTTTGGCTTAGCCTTTGGTGAAACTCTGACCCCATCTCCAGCCCTGATCCTTGGCATAATGTTGATTCCAACTCTAGCTCTGGCTCTGGCTTTGGCTCCTGATGCCTGACCCTGGCTGCAACAACTAGGCCTGACGCCCATGGCCTGATTCCTACAGCAGCAGATTTAAGGACAGCAATAATACAAAGAAAAGCAGACATGTTAAATAGTTCCCTATTTGGGTAAAACCAGACAATAAAGTTACATGAAATGATACATCTTTTTCCATTCTACTAGCAACTCAAAAGGACTTTAAACAGCAGTGACTGAAATTAAATATAGTTAAATCAGCAGGTCTGGGCAACTTGTGTCCAAGAATTTTGACAAAGTTGGGCTCTTAAGATTGTTGAACTATTAATATTTATTTTCAATAAGTCTTGAGGTGCTGGGGGAAGTTCCAGAATACTGAAAGAAATCTAATTTCATGCCAATACTTAAATGGGGCATAATGAGGTGGGTCAATCAATAGGCCAGTCAATCTGACAGATTCTGACAAGTTAAAGGAGCAGTTGATCAGACTCAGTCAACTAAGAATTAAAAAGGGCAATATAATTAATGCCAATCAAATTGGGTTTATAGAAAATATAGCTTGTCACACTAACTTCATATTTTATTAAATTATGAGTTTGGTTGATAATATTTTTTATTTAATATACACAGGCTTCTGTAAGGCATTTGACTTCATATTGCACAATATTTTAACAAAAAAACCCTAAAATAATATTAAATTTGTATGGCACACATTAGAAAGATTAAAATTTATCTCATTCATAATTTCACACTGTAATTCATAAATGGGAAACCATCATGAAGCAGGGGAATTTCCATGGAAGTCCTGAAGAGACTAGTTCTTGGCCATATTAGTTAGTTAGTTAGTTAAACCCGTGAACCCCAAGTGGGGCATAGGTCATCCACAAGGCTCCTCCACCTGGTTCTATCTTGGGCAGTGGCTTCAATCTGGCCCCATGAATATCCCAGTTCTTGTGCTTCCATGACTGTAGATCTCCTCCATGTTATTCGGGGTCTTCCTCAGCTGCGTTTCCCCTGAGGATTCCATTTTAGGGCATGTTGAACAATGCTGGATGGGGGTTTACTCAAAGTATGTCCCAGCCATCCCCATTTTCTCCTTTTTATTTGGATCCCCACTGGCTCTTGGCCTGTTCATGTCCACAGATGTTCATTCGTGACTTTGTCTTGCCATCTTATTTGCAACATGTACCTCAGGCATCTATTCAAAAACATCTGCAGTTTGTGTGTTGAGGACTTTGTGCTGCGCCATGATTCACAGGCATACAGCAGGACGGACTTTACATTTGAATTGAAGATTCTCAGCTTTGTTTCGACAGAGATGTTGTGTGATCTCCATACTGGCCACAGAGTTTGAAATACTGCTGTGGCTTTGCCAATCCTGGATTTGATGTCTAGGTCAGTACCACCATCTTTATTCACAACACTACCTAGATAAGTAAATTGTTCAACATCTTCGAGGGTCTCTCCCCCTAAAGTGATGTTGTCTTGTTTAGTGTGGTTGACCTCACAGTTCTAGTTTTACATCTACTGATTTTCAGGCCTGCCTTTGAGGCAGCGCTATCCAGTGCTGCAACTTTGCTGTCCATATGCTCATGCTGATGTGGCAAGATAGTGTCATCAGCAAAATCGATATCCTCTAATTGACAAGAGAAGGTCCAACGCATACCTCTCTGTGTCCACTTGTTGTTGTATAATCCAATCCATAACCATAAGGAAAAGGAATGGTGAGAGTAAACAGCCCTGTCTCACACCTGTTCGGACAGTGAAAGATTCCATCAGAGTGCCATTATGTACAACCTGGCAAGTGGAGGGTTTGTAATTGGCTCGAATTAGATTAATGATTTTCTGGGGAATGCCATCATACTGCAACAGTCTCCACAGTGTATTTCTGTCTACACTATCAAAGGCCTGTTCAAGGTCTATGAAAGTTATATACAGTGGGGAGTTCCATTCCAATGACTGTTCTATGATGATTCTCAAGGTCGTTATCTGGTCTACACATGATCTCTCACTACGAAAACCAGCTTGTTCATTCCTCAGCAGCCTGTCAATCTCTGCTTTCATTCTCTCCAACAGGATCCTGTTAAAGACTTTCCCAGGAATAGACAGCAGAGTGATACCTCTCCAGTTTCTGCATTCATTCAAACTTCCTTTCTTGGGTATTTTAATTATATGTCCATGTTTTCAGTCTCGTGGTATTTCCTCAGTGTCCCATATTCTGCCAAAGAGTTCATACAGTATGTCCGTGGAGGTTTCAAGGTCCACCTTCACTGCTTCTGAGGGAATGCAGTCTGGCCCTGGAGCTTTTCCACTTTTCAGCAGAGAAATGGCCTTCCTTATCTCCTCTTTAGTTGGTCTGTCTGTATTTATTGGTAGTGGTATTGGAGCTGAGGGTAAGTCTGGTGGATCTATTGGTGCTGGAGGTTTAAGAGATCCTTGAAATGTTCTTTCCGTCGAGTAAGTTGTTTGGCTAGATTTGACAAGACTCTCCCATCCTTGTCTTTCACGGGGCGATCTACTGTTCGTCTTGCACCTGCTAACTTCCTTGTGATATTATACAGTTCTTTTAGATTCTTCTGGCCCACGGCTTGCTCGGCTTGTTGTGCTAGTGCTTCCATGAAGTTCTTTTTATCCCTCGTTATACTTTTCTTCACTTCCTTGTTAGCTTCTGCATACAATTGCAGCACTTCTGCTCTGGTCTTGCTGCTATTGACAACTGCCTTCTTGTCTTTTCTATCCTTTATCTTCCTTAGAGTCTCTGGTGATATCCTTTCTTTGTGTTGTCTTGTTCGTTTGCCCAGTATTTTCTCACAAGCTTCTTTCCATGCTGATTTAGAGCTTTCCCATACTCGCTCTACCGCTACATCTTCTGATCTTAGATCTCTAAGGACTGTATATCTGTTTAACAGTTCTAACTGGAAT
Organism: Carettochelys insculpta; assembly: GCF_033958435.1. Taxonomy (NCBI): domain Eukaryota; kingdom Metazoa; phylum Chordata; order Testudines; family Carettochelyidae; genus Carettochelys; species Carettochelys insculpta. Next base: position 229,372,750 of record NC_134138.1, read on the forward strand.
TGTGATCTTGTTATCTGATCTCTCAGGAGTTCTGTGTTATATCTCAGCCCTGGCCTGTTTACTTGCATGTGGTGCTTTTTCAGTTTCAGCCTGAAATTTGCTAAGACAAGGTGGTGGTCAGATCCCACATCCGCCCCTCTTCTTGCGCGTACATCTTGCATAGAACGTCTGAAGGTGCTGCTGATACAGCTATGGTCAATTTGATTTTCTGTCCAGTGGTCTGGTGAAACCCATGTTGCCTTATGGATTCTTTTGTGTGGAAAGATACTCCCATCAAACACCAATCTGTTAAATATGCAGAAGTCACTGAAGAGATTGCCTTTCTCATTGGCTTTTCCTAACCCTTCTGTACCCATGTACTGCTCCTTTCCTGTGTTGTCATTTCCGATTTTGTCATTGAGGTCACCCATTAAAATCAATATATCTTTCTTACCTTTCTTGTTAATAATACTTTGGAGAGTCTCATGGAACCCTGTTTTAATATTTTCATCAGCATCATTTGTGGGGGCATAGCACTGTATAATCAGAATATTGCTTATCTTGGTGTAACACCTGGCTGTAATGATGCGTGCTGACACTGCTATCCACTCAATTAGGGATCCAATTGCATCCTTGGACAACAGCATACCTATTCCTTCCATGTGTGGTGCATCATCCTCCTCATGCCCCAAATAAATAAGGGTTTCATCTGTTGCTAGATGCAGTTGTCCTGATTGCATCCATCTTGTTTCTCACAGCCCCAAAACTTCCAGCTTGTATTGTCACATTTCTGCTGCTATTTGTGCTGTCTTGCCAACCTCATATATTGTTCTAACATTCCACATTCCAATCTGAGTTGTAGTTCTGGGTGAGAGAAAGGTCATCTGCGATGCAGCCTCCTCTCGGCTTTCGCTGCCCCACTTCATAATCATTCCGGCTGGATTTCCTGCTCTTCCCCAGACATGGCAAGTTAAGGTTTTCCTTGTGGATGTTTCTGTAACAGTTTTCTTTTTATGGGCAGGGTTGTTAGCCCTACGCCAACCCCTTATCCTCAAGGATAGGTTGGATCACTCTTTGTCTGGTCTCTACCCGTTGACCTGTCTGACAAGGGAGACCCTACCAAGAGCGTAAAGCTCCAGCCAGCATAGCTCTCCAGGTCATTGAGACACACAAGCCCCCCAACCACGACAAGGTGATGATCCATTTGAAGGGTCTTGGCCATATGCCATATAATATTTTTATTAATGACCTGGAAGGAAAAATGCATAACTGATAAAATCTGTAGATGACCCAAAAAATTGGGCAGTGATAAATAGTGAACCGGACAGGTCACTGATATAGACCTATCTGGGTTGCTGGTCTTCTGCAGAAAAGCATGCAGTTCTGTGGGTAGAATGGCAAATGTTAGTCTTTGGTGCATAAACAGAGGAATCTGAAGTGTATGACACTGATGCAACCACTGAAGGGGTACTCTGTCCATTGCTAGTGTCTGAAATATAAGAAAGATATTGATGAGTTAGAGAGGGTCCAGAGAACAGGCAGAAAAATGATTAAACGATTAGAAAGCATGCCTTACACTAATAGACTCGATGAGTTCAATGTATTTTGCTTAACAAAGAGAAAGTTAAGTGGTTGCTTGATTATAGTCTGTAAGGACCTACATGGGAAACAAATATTTGATAGAGGGCTCTTCAGTCTAGCAGAGAAAGGTGGAACATGATCTAATGTCTGGAAACTGAAGCTAGACAAATTAAGACTGGAAGCCAGCTGTACATTTTTGACAGTGAGAGTAATTAGCCATTGGAACAATTTAGCAAAGGTCATGGTGAATTTTCCATCACTGACAGTTTTTAAATGAAGTGTGGATGTTTCTCTGAAAGATATATCCTAGGAATTTTGGGAAGGCGAGTTCTATGGCCTATGCCTATATCAGATAGGAAGTTAGGATAAATGATCTCAATGGTTTCTTCTGGCCTTGGAATCCATGAATTTATGAATAGCAGAACAAAGAGGCTATGGCCACACTAGGCCAAAATTTCAAAATGTCCATGCTAATGGTCCAATCAGAGAATACTAATGAGGCACTGAAATGAATATTCAGCGCCTCGTTAGCATGCTGCCGGCCACGGCACTTCAAAAGTACCGCATTTCACTCGTGCACAGCTCAGCTTCACGGGGGTCCCTTTATAAAGGGCCCTGCAGATCTTGAAATCCCCTTATTCCTAGATTTCAAAGTCTGTGGGTCCTTTTAAAAAGGACCCCAGTGTAGCCGAGCTGCACATGAGTGAAATGTGGCACTTTTGAAGTGCAGTGGCCAGCAGCATGCTAATGAGGTGCTGAATATTCATTTCAGTGCCTCATTAGTATTTTCTGATTTGGCTATTAGCATGGACATTTCAAAATTTTGGCCTAGTTTGGCCACAGCTATGGTGTTTTGTTTCAATATAACTTCTAGCTACCCTGGAACAGCAGTGAGCTACTTTCTTTTCTTTTGTTCATAGACATGTCTTACACATTTATGCCTAAAATATCTCATTTTCACCTTTATTTTTGTCTTTAACACTGAATAACATCATAGCAGAGTAGGAAGAAACTCAGTGGGAAGAAAGAATAATTTCCTTTAAACCCCCTTTAAAAATTAGGTGGGAGCGGGGGTTCCTCTCACAGACTTTTTCAGTATTTTTCCTTCAAAAATTACATTATGACCGAGTCCTAATAACATATATTCCATGTGAATAGATGGGTAAAATTAGATTTATTTTCTTCCCAGGACAGAAAGGGGTTATTTTTAAAAGCACCTACAGTATTTAAGAGAATAAGTTCATTTAACATGAATGGAACTTGTACTCCCAAACCACCTATGTGTTTCTGAAATTTACCCCCTAGACTACTGTTTTTTTTAAATGAGGAAACTATAATTTTGATGAAAAAATCAGTGTTTTGTGAACGGTATCTTAGGACATTTTATGGCTTGGTTTCTTGCATTTTAGACCCTGTAAAGAGGACACCACAAGTGTCCTCTAGCTTTCAGTGTCTTGTAAGCTCTTTGCAGGCACCGAGGCCTATCCTAGGTGTTTGTTTTGTGGGACTGGGGCTTTAGAGACCATATTTCCATTTATGCCTTATCATACCAGAGCTGAGATCATCTGTGACTCTTGAGCTGACCTCTAAGAAGCTGGGTGTGTATGGAGTTGAGCCCCCCCATATGGAAAACTTACATTCTTAAACTATCACAAAAGTATAACTGTTTGTATGATCATGGAATTGTCATTTGTGTTTATTTCACTATTACTATAAGGGACCGTAAATTAAGAGAATAATAGAATCAGTGATAACAGGTAATAGAATCACTAGAATCATGTTACTGATGTGACTTTGGACAAGTCAGGCATTCCTTGGTCTCAAATAATCCTAACTGAAAGCTGGTTAAAAAAGCATCAGATTGCCTAAAATCATCACTGTTTCCTCTGAGATTTTTTTTTCTTGGTTAAATGCAAAAATGTCACATAAGCTGTACTTAGCTTCTCTGAAGCTGTAATTGATGTAATCATTGGACAGCTGATGTTTGGGAAGATAACATGTTACACTTACATTCAGTTACACCCAGAGAAATTACTGTATAATGCTATCATACTGAAACACATCTGTTTTGAAAAGCAACATTCAGACCGTGCCTAGTAGTTTAAACAGGAATGTTCTTTAACAGGGCTCATTTCAACAACTTCATTTTACCTGCCTCACCTACCCAGGTATCTGAACACTATTAAAATGTAGATTTGTTTTCTGGGATGAGCGAGAAAAGAGGATGAGTAGGACAATGATACTTCAATAAATGTACAGATCTAATGTCTGAGGCTATGTCTACACTCGAGGGTTCTGTCGATAAAACTGGTGTTTTGTTGACAAAATCCAGGGAGCATCAGATTCCCCAGGCATTCTGTCAACAGTAAATTGACACAATACAGCACTCTTGTTGACAGCCATATCCCTCACCCCATGAGGCATAATACCTCTGTCAGCAGAGATCTGAGCCAGTCTGGACACTCTGGGGCGGGAAGGCCTCTGTCAACAGACAGAGCTTCCGGGACACTGGGCAGCCCTGTCTACTGTGCTTCTGACTGGCCGTATTGCCAATGGATCAGCTGGGCAGTCTGGCCACTCCCTGTCGACAGAAGTTTTGACGGAAGTAAAAATAAGTTTTGGGGAGTAAAGGCACTTTGAAGTAACGCAGGCACTTCAAAGTGCCAGCGACTACACTGCATGCCAGCACTTCAAAGTCTGACACTTCGGAGTTTCCGTGGGGGGAGAATTACCTAATGAAGTGCTGCATATTCATCGTAGCACTTCATTAGTAATCTTCCATCAGCCTGATTACCATGCCCCCTTTGTAATATGGGGCAAGTGTAGACATAGCCATAGATAGTTGTATCTAGAACTTTTAGCACTTTAAAGCTATGTCTACACTAGCCCCCACCTTTCAAAAGGGGGAGCCAAATAAGACACTTTGGGATATGCTAATGAGGTACTTTCATGAATATGCAACACCTCATTAGCATAATGGCAGTCACGGCAATTTGAAAGCGCCACTTTCAAATTGTGCACCACTCGTGTGGATGGGGCCTTCTGAAAGGAACCCCCAGACTTTAAAAGCCCCTTATTCCTAAAACCAAATAGGAATAAGGGGCTTTTGGAGACTGGGAGGTCCTTTCTAAAGGCTCTCATCTACACAGGTGGCTTGTGATTCGAAAGTGGCACTTTCGAATAACCACTGTCACTATCATGCTAATGAGGCACTGCATATTCATGGCAGCACCTCATTAGTATATCCCAAAGTGTCTTATTTACATCCTTTTTCGAAAGGCAGGAACTAATGTATACATAGCCTAAATGTTCAAGAGGGGGTTTTCTGGTCCAGCTTACGGGCTAGGGGGCTAAGACTTGCAGGAGCAATCACTTGGTTCTTGCAATGATCTGAATTTTCTGAAATAAAGTAATGTGTTGCTCTTCCTCAAAAAGAATTCTATGTGGTTTGTCTAACTTCTGTGTATGTGTGTGCTGTGAATACACCTGAAATTAATTTTTACAAACGGATCATTAAAAAACTAAGTATAGATGTTCTCATTCTCCTAAGTTTTGGAGACTATAGTTGTTGTGAGCAGAGTGTAGAGGGAGGAGCTGTCTTCAAAATTCCTTCCTGGCTGTGCCAAATTAGCAAAGCTAGTATTATCACAAGTGAAAAAGTTTTGGTATTAATTTCCCAGACATCTCAAACAGGATTTTAAAAATGAAAAACTATTAGAAAACTTACTCATTTGTAATAAAATTGTTAGCTGCTCTTGACAAAATTGTGTTAGAACTAAGACTTTGAAGCTTGTCACAGGTCTTAAAAATAAAATTGCTTGAGTAGTTGAGGAGAACTGTATTAAAATGCAAATTTCCAGCTGTTAATATTTCTTCAAAAACCAATAATCCCTCAAGGCCACCAATATGTCAAAATACTTAATGGAAAAATATCCCTTAGGCAGAATGGCCTTTCTAAGTTGACTTTTGATTAAACTTAAAATACTATATAGCGAAAAACTTAAAATCAAATAAGGGATATAAATATAGTGCTAGACTAAAATGTCATCCAAAATGCATTTGGAGGGGCACATTTAAGGTCACTAATTTTTAAATAATTTTCCATCCTTTTTGAGGATTAGCCAAGGAAATAATTGCTAATGTTAAGGTATAGCTACCCTATTGCACATACTTATAAATGGACTTTGGAGAAACCTGGAGAAAACAGAATCTTTGGGCTTCTAATTCTCTATAACTAAAGTAACAGAGATCTCATGATAATGTTAGGGTATAACTGGTAGACATTGCATAAGATACACAAAATTCATTGCAGTGAATGTTCTCATTCTACATGTGACAGAAGATCAGCATTTTTCTCTATTTTGTACTCAAGGACAATACTGTGCTTCAAATGGAAAAGAAACAAGATTCGTTTTGATTCCTATTAACAATGCACCATACATAGACCTGATTCTGATTCCACAGCAGCTCCTGGAAAAATACCTATGGACTGAAATGGCAGCAGGATTGGGTCCCTTTGCACAAATTCGAGTGTAAGATATCTGAGCGCACTGATAATTCAAGGCCAGCAGATAAAATGCTAGTTTAAACAGCTAATTAATCTTGGCACCAAGAGCAGCCGACATCTTGAATTACATCATTCCTGTAAGCATCACCCTATAAAAAGGATTTATGAGAAAGATGTTGAGGACAGCTCGTTTCCGATCAGCATATTCCGTGACATCAACACCACTGAAATATCACCTTATGGAAATCATTCTGTCTGTGATCAATGTAAAAAAACATGGCTTCTCTACATTTTTCGAGGTGTCCACAATTAAAAGGAAAACTTTGTTGAAATAAAAACAAAAGAACTGCCCAAATATGGGAACAATAGGCTGAATTCTCAATTGAGGTAAATTAGCATACCATGGACTTCACAGAAACTATGCTGATTATACCAGTTATGGGTCGGATTTCCTACATTTTGTTTTCAGAAGATCTGGTTAGCTGCTTTTAACCTGTAGTAACATGGTACTAAATGGTGAAGAATGTAAACTGATGCTATGGTTATTCTAGTGCCCCAGTTATAAATATTTGTGTACTTTAATGTTTCAGTCTTGGTTCACCACAGCATTACTGCAGTGACTGTACCTCCACTGAAATTATTTAGATCACCTTAGAATAAAACATAATGACTAAGTCTACACTAACAGAAAACTTTGAAATGGCCATACCAATGGCCAAATCAGAGAGTATTAATGACGCAGCTCATCTACATGGGGATACTTTATGAAAGGACCCTGCAAAAGTCGAAATCCACTTATTCCTATCAGCTGATTTCAGGGTAAGGGGATTTCGATGTTTGCGGGGTCGTTTCAAAAAGGACGCCCATGTAGATGAGCCACGTGTGAGCAAAATTTGACACTTTCGATGTGTCACAACCGGCAGCATATTAATGAGGGCTGAATATTCATTTCAGTGCCTCATTAATATTCTCCGATTTGGCCATTAGCGCAGCCATTTCAAAGTTTTCCACTAGTGTAGACGTAGCCAGAATGGGGGTAAATCAAGCCAAATCTTTTAATATAAAGACATAATAAAATTATGTTGAAGTTATTCATTACCCTCCTCCTGGGAAGGAATGCCCAGGGAAAGTTATCATTTCTTTTTCTTTTTAATTTTGCTGTAATTTTAAAGAAAATAGTCTTGACTCGGCCCTACAATTCCAGCTCTTCCTTTACCGTATCACAGGGCTGCTGGGCTCAGCCACAGAAATTAGAAGTGAAATCCTGGCTCCATTCAGGGCTTACATTCAGCTGGAGCTATAGGAAGTAGAGCTCAAGTAAATATTTTCAGACCTGCAGGAGTCCTGGTGCTTCCTGTGGGGTTGAAAGACTGAGCCTCAGCATGCCCTATGAGACAGAAGCCCCAAGCCCCAGTACACCCTGTGGGAGTTGATGCCTCAAGGACTGGCACCTTTAAGACTGAAGCCTCCGTGTCCCACAGGGCAAAAACCCTGAATACTCCCATCTGCCATGGAGCTAACACCAAGCCCAGGTGCTGCCTGCAGGCCTAAAGCTCTGAGACGCTCTCTACCCTGCACCCAATCCCACAGCAGAAACCTGGAGCTCCAAAAGGGGGATGGATTGAGGGACTCCAGGAAAGAATTTCTCAGGATTTAAGATCTGGCTCCATTGAAATGAATGACAAGACTCCCATGGATTTCAACAGAGTCTAGATTTCACCCTCTAATTACCAAGGGATTTTGGCAAACATGGTGCCTGCTGACCATGATCAGCCAATGGACTTCAGCTAGCTAGCATAGCTCCAGAAGAAGACAGTGCTGGCAGAAGAGGCTAGGCTGTAGCCTCTGGGGCACTCATGTGACATTATGGTTCAGCAGATGCTGCCAGGAATCCCCACCAGGGTGTCTGTCAAAAATCAGAATCATCCTGCAACAAAATCATTAACAAAACACAGACCTCATTCATGCACAATTTAACATTACACCTACAGTGTTATTACAGATTTTCAGTCAAGTTGACCAATTCAGAGGAAAAAAGTTTTTAGTACAATGACTTGGACCAAATCCTTCTTGCTTCAGTCACCTAGACTGTGTCTACACTAGCTCCCTACTTTGAAGGGAGCATGGTAAGTAGGGTGTCGGGAGATTATAATGAAGTGCTGCAGTGCATATGTAGCACTTCATTAAGTTAATTCTCCCCCATGGGAACTTCAAAGTATTAAACTTCAAAGTACTGGCTTGCATGTAGCTGCAGCTAACCTGTTGGTACTTCAAAGTGCCTGGGCAAATTTGAAGTCCCTTTACTCCTCAAAATTGTGCCATAGCTACACGCAAGCCAGCACTTTGAAGTTTAACACTTCAATGTTGCTGCGAGGGAGAATTAGCTTAATGAAGTGCTGCATATTCACCACAGCACGTCATTGATAATCTCCCGACACCCTGCTTACCATGCTCCCTTCGAAGTAGGGAGCTAGTGTAGACACAGTCCTAATTAATAATGATGTCTCAATGGTTTGAGCATTACCTGTTAAACCCAGGATTGTGAGCTCAATCCTTGAGAGGGCCATTTAGGGATCTGGGGCAAACAGATTAAAAAAAAAAAAAAAAAAAAGGGGATGGTGCTCAGTTCTGCCAGAAGAGCAGTGGACTGGACTCCATGAAGTTCCTTCGAGCTCTATGAGATTTGTGTATCTTCAACTAAGTAAAAGGAAAACAAGTAGCCCATCACATTGGCTATTGGTTAAGGTTAGATGTCATGATTTATTCTATTCAAAGTCCTACTAATGTCCCTTTGGATTCATGGGCCTAGGAATGTCCCAGTGAATTAATTTCACAAATTGCTGGCATCTTGCTTCTAATACTCTTGAGATAGCCAAAAAATTATAAGTTAGTCAGAAGAGCTATAAAATGATGAAGGGGCTCAAGAGAACAATTTACATAAGCATTTCTTTAAAAGCTCCATATATCTTGCCCATATTGCAGAGAGTAGATAACTCCATGTACGTGCTTTAAAGGACAAAATACAGAGTACCAGAATTGTTCTGCTGAAAAGAAATGGCAATGTAGACAATTAGTCAAATTTATTCCAAATATAGCTTCATTTATGTCAGTAGAACTATACTAGGAATGAATTTTCCCTATTATGCCTGCATTGGGTAGAAGGAAGCATAACACCCAAGGGATCAATGAGCGGACTACATTACCCAGCAGCCCTTGCTAACCCTTGAAAGAATGGATCATATGTTTAAACTCTGTAGCATGTCTGAATGAGTGTGTATTGACAGTCTATCTTAACGAACAGGGCATCAGAGTCACTACTGCACACTTAAGAGCTTGCAGAGTGCTTGATTCTTACAATTCCAATAAAAGACTACACAGTTGTGGAGCTCTTTCCCCTCCCAGTTTATGAAATCTGTCGAGTAGAGTTGATGGAGACCTGCATTTCTTTGGATCCCCAGAAGTCTACAAGAAAGGGTTTGATGAGATAAGCAAATTAATCTTTAACCAACATCTCATTTACTGAGATGCCACTAAACATTAAAGCTAAGTGCATCTAATGTAAGATGTTGGGTTCAAGAAGTCTCTGTTACAAGATACGGTTGTGGACAGCCAATAATCTAATCTAGTTTCCCCAAATGGAACTATGGAAAAGCACCAGCCTTTCTGAGAACTCAAGGAATACAGTTTCTCCTAATCGTTCAGGGTAGGATCAGTCAAGGACACAGAAGAAATATGACAACTTACTCTATACACAGAACACATGTGCTGCCAAAAAACTTTAGTCTCTTGACAAATATATGGGCAGTGTGGATGGAGGGAACTCCTGCACATTGCAGGCCACAAAACCTCAATTGCCTACTCCTGTAATATACCCATAACGCTATAACATGCCTTCACTGTGGTTACTGAGAGAAATATGCGTGCTTTATTGTTTCAGTATTGTAACAGCCAACTCAAAGACATTGGAAACTGAAGTTGAAGAAAATGATTTAGTTTCTTTGCTTGTTATTTCAATTATCAATGCTTTTCTCTCGTGTCAGCCAGACATACCCACACCCACCAAAAAAAAAAAAAAAAGGAGGGAACCTACCAATGGGCCCACTCGTGGGGTTAGTAGAGCTGTGTATGGCATCATATTTAAATGGGGAAACAGACCTTTATGCCACCTTTGCTCCTGAGCCTCACTGGTAATCTGTACCCCCAGCACAAACCAGAGCAGCTGCTCTGGCTTCTGCTGGCTGCTCACCACCTTTGGTGGATTGTCAGGCCAGCTGTGGAGAGCAACAATGCTCCAGCCACGTTCCCTGTCTCCAGCAGACTCTGACATTCCCTCTGCCAGAGTGAGTGGCATGGAGCCAACTGTACCACATGTCTACTAGCCAATATTGAAGAATTCCTCAGCTGCCTTGTAAATGGAGCTTTATGCTCCTTTTGGACCATGGTGCAAACACATTATAGTCTGGGGCCAAGATTGGACACAACAAGTGCTGTCTCATGCTTAACCGTATTCTAGAATTAAGAGTTTGATCCTGTTTGCTTTCATTTTGTCTTCTGCATAGCGCTTGGGTGGGGGAGGGGCAACAAGGAGTTAGAAATCTATTTTTTGTGTTATGTAACCTATTACAGAAGACAAATCCTCCAAGAGAAAGTGTTCATGATAAGGATTTTCCTTTAAAAATAACTCCCCCCACCTGTGATCTGTTATTCATTCTGTTGGCAGAAAATCCATCATGAGAGAGGTTTGTGATAAGAAAAGTTAAAATGGTGAGGAAAAAGTTAGTGCACCTGATGCTGTGAACACTGTCAGCCATTCAAAGGCTTCTGCTCCCACAAATCTCAGTTAGTTGAGCACAGCAGTAGTTATGTGGAGCAAAGAGCTTGCCAGACATTCTGAAGTGCCCTCCTGTTGGGAAATGTCAATTTAAAAGCAAGGAGCCAGCAATGGCCAGCAATTGGTGGGTACTGGCATTTAAACAGCAATAGAATGAAGACCAAATGGCAAAATGGGTCTATATAGGTCATAACCCTTCTTAATGCACCAGAGATTCTTTAATTGCAAGGTGTTTATCCAAACTATGTTCCTACCGTTTCATTACTCTCAGGACCCCTTATTCAAGGAATAGCTGTATTTTGCTTAGAAAGACACTTTAGTGTATAAAGGAATCAAATGTGTATTCTGTCAGGGGCCTTTCTCACATGCTTTCCGATAGACTATTTTCAAAGCAGAATAGTCCACCGTGGTAATTCTCATGTATATAGAACATAAGAGTGAGGAATTCATAGTTGGATAGAACAATTAGGAAAACTCACATTTCTTCTGTAATGGAGCTGCTGTTGGTGATCAGGGTCTCCTTGTTGTCTCCCAACCCCAACCTCCAGTATCCTCCAGTATTTGATGAGAAGTGAACACGGAGGAGCTGAATTTTCTTGTTAAAAATTTAGATTACAGGACTGAACATCATCAGTCTTGTAATTTTGATGGTTTTGGCTAATATCAGTTGCGACTGTTGTTAATGGGAAATTTCAGGATATTCTGAAATATTCTTCTGCTGTTATGGATGGATGGATGGCTAGATGGTCTCTAGGGAAAGAAGGCTTGAACTCCCCAGATACTTAAATACACAGGTCAAAATTCAAACTTTGCATAAACAGTTGCTGCTCCACTGGTGCCATGTCTGAAACTGGCCCATTTTTTCTGGTGTGGCACAGATAGTGCCAGATGTTCTTATGTGATAAAATTGAAGGTTCAACTTTATTATGAGTTCAATTCCACCTGGTTTCAATGGACTATTCATTTGTCCACATATGTGCAATTAGCTGAATTTGGACTAATATAGTAATCCAGTAAATATCTAATTAACATTTTTTTAAAAAATGAGTATACTGTACTAGAAAAATACACATCTGTATGGGGAACCTGAGAAATAATATCTTTCTGGCTCCTTCAGAGCCCATCACAGGCTGTTGTTCCAAGTTAGAGAATTTGGAGTCCACAGATTAATGATCTGATCCTTTAATAGCCCTATGGGACACATTAAAATGTATCAAACCAACGCTACTAAGAGACTTTTTTAGTTCACTGATCACTAACCTGATAGAAAATGAATCTTAAAACTCCTGACTACTTTTCCTTTTATCATTTTCTAATTAAAAAATGGCTAAACAGATTTCTTTCAAATTAAGCGGGGAAGGAAGCCAAGGGTGATATATCCACCAATGTAGACAGTAGGCACAACAGCCTCTGTTCTGGGCTCAGGATGAGGCTTCATGGGGTGGGGGAAGGTGAACTGCCCCATGCAAAGGTTCTGCTGCACCTTATGCCTACAGTACTAGAAAGGAAGGCTATGGACCCACCTTGCCCATCAAAGGTAAAGGGCTACAAGATCTACAGCTGCAGAACCACTAACACTGTGTAAGGTAGCACAAAAAGGCCTGGAACATTTGTTAGACACACTGGCCAAGGGGCCTTTGCTGCAGCCTAGATCCTTGGTGAATGCTGAATGAATGAATTTTCTGATAAATTCATGAATCAACCCTGTTTTCTAACCAGGCTCTTGCTATTCGAAAGTATTCGCAGCACTCACTGTGTAAATCAATTTTGGCTTCTGGTTTGCCCATGAACTACATCTTACATTACTTATTTGATATTTCTGATATGCAATTATGTGTCACCTGTGTCACAATTTCTTCTGACTGAGTGGTAGACTGAGACTTTTGAAACTGAAGACTAATAAAGGAAGAATAGCAAATAATGACAATGGAATAATACTCTTCTGGCAGATGTTTACACAGGTATCTTCATTCCTGCTCAAATTCCTTCAGGCTGTAGGATTCACAAATATTTTCACAGCTTGATCTTCTAACTGCTAATGAACAAGGAGAAAAGGGAACAAACTCACCACATTATTTCTGAAAAATACTCACAAATCACTTTTGTGCTATTCAGCCAGTTCTATTGCTCAGCCTTCCATTGTCAGTTAAGGAACTAGTGTTCTTATTAAACACAGGAATCCTTTATATTTCCAGCAGATGTAAGGAAATCTATAAACTTCCACTTTAAACACAATTGAGCAGCCTGGAGGAAACTGTTGTGTGTCTTAGTTTTTAAAAACATGAAAGGAAAACATTGGATATAAGGAAGAATTTGTTTCTACTGCTACATTGAAAATGATTGAAATTCAGTGAAAATAGCAACTAGTTAAGTATTCTGTAGTTTTGATTGGATAGTACTGGACTGCTAATTTGGGAACAGGCAACTGATAATATTAAGATGTCTAGATGGAAACTAGTATGAGGCTTCAGGGTTATAATGAGCTCCCATGGTGCGCAGGTTCTGTCTGTGTTTGGCTTATTGCAAGATCTGTGCCTCCAGGAGACAGTGCATTAGTTCTGGTGTTAAACATATATTGAAATCAGTGAGGCTCCATGTAGATACAATGGCCCACCTTCACAGTGGTGATTATAGGATTAGAAACTAAGGGTCTGTCTATTCAGTAAGTTACTGTACTGCAAGCCAGTATGCAATGTTGTTCCATGTGGACACTGCCAAAGTTCATGGCTACAATTACACTCGAGTTTTGTTGATAAAACAGGGGTTTTGTCAACAAAACTCTCGGAGTGTCTACATATAAAATGCCTTTTTTTGACAGAAATTGTCAATATAAAGCTGAGTAGATGCTCCAGGGGGCCCTTTTGTCAGCAAAGCGGGTAGAAAGATCAATCCACTTTTATGTGTAGACGTGATGTGCCAACAGATGTTTTGTCTGAAAACCTCTTCCGACAGTGACTTCTGCCAACAGAGCTCTGTAGTGTAACCATAGCCCACCAGTGAGTCTTAGCACACCACCATCTCAGAGCGTAACAGAGACATTTTGCTTTTAGTGCCAAATGGAAGGCAATGTAGTCTAATGCCTACATATTAGCCTGGGATTCAGTTGTGGATTCTCCTCTTATCTCTGCTACTGACCTCCGGCTTCGCTATACACTAATTATTTTGTGTCTGTCTGCCTTTATTTCCCCTCTGTAGCTACATCTACACTAGAGAGTTTTGTTGATAAAACTCGTGCAGCATTCATACTACACCTGTGTTCCGTAAACAGTAAATCGACAGAATGTGGCACCTTTGTTGACAGCCTTCTGCCTCTCCCCCAGAAGGCAGAATGCCTCTGTTGACAGATTCTATCAACAGAAAACAAGGGTGTATCCTCTGGGGGTGTGGAGGGGGGTTGTTTCCACAACAGTCTTCCATGACGCCGTGTCCACTGCAATCACAGCTCTATGATCCCTGCCTCTGGCCATTCCTACAGCCCCAGGGACTCCTGGAAACACCATGACAAGAAGTGGGAAGCATGGCAACAGCACAGAAGCCCACTGGTTTTCTCCATGCTGCATGGCCACTCCTTTTGCCTGAGGTGAGCAACATGGCATTGAGCCAGCACCCCATGAGTCCCCAGGATCCTCCAGGGAGCTACAGGAGGGGTCCCAGGAGCCCCCAGGGCACAAAATGCTGGAATCTGTCCTGGAGTAAGCCTGAGCTGCGGGACCTCCAGAGCCTCTGAGGGGAGGAGCTGATCCTCCTGGACCCCTCAGCCCAGAGCAGGAATGCCCCTGCCTACACCCAGCTGGCCACCCCTTCCAGACAATGCAGCAAGTCCAGGTGACAGCGAAGGGGCTCCAGCAGGGGTGCAACTGGGCCCTGGACACATGCCAGAGGTAAGGAGCAGGACTGGCCACCTGCCACTATTTTGAGGAGGTCCACCAGCTCCGGGGGGCGGGGGTGGAAGACTCCTCCTGCTGACAGCTGCAATGGACACAGCCGAAGATCCCCCCACACGCCCACCTACCCCCCAACTGCCACTGGAGCCAGAGGAGGAGCCGCCTGGGACCCTCCTGGAGAAAGAGACAAAGATGGACTCGGATACGGACTCAAGTGACGGCACAATGGTGATCAACTTGAACTCAACCCTCTCCATCCAGGCCATGCCCAGGGCATACCCAGACTTCTTTGAGAGACCCTCCAGTAAGCACACCATGCATCACACATCCTAGGGCATGGGAGAGGGAGCAGGAGCAGATGGAGTGTGCCACAAGGCTCACCAAGCCAGCTCAGGCAGGACCTCACACTGTGGCACAGCACATTCAACGACACAAGGAAGAGTGTCCCACCCAGACCCAGCAGACACCCCCTGGGAATGGGCACTAGCCTGCTGCCAGCCCCACGGGAGCCCTCACAAGCACCAGGGCCTGAGGGTGAGGTGCCACCTGCCCCTGCCATGGTTGGAAGTGTGTCAACCAGAAGGGCAACAGCCCGACCCCAGACACACCACCACGGACTGAAGCTCCTGGCTTGTGGGCATGCCCACAGGTGACAACTAGTACCCACCTCCATGGACAGTGCTATAAGCGGTATGTGTGTAGGGGGGTGCAAGGACAGTCAAGGCTGCACCCAGTTAACCCACCCCCTGTGTGGGGACCCCTCTGTAGCTGGACACCCCCACTTAGCCACTGGGCCATCAAGCAGGGGTGGAGCATGATGGTCAGCCCAGTCCTCAAGGCACTGTAGGGTCCCTGTGTGGCAGGGCCCACCAGGCAGGACACACATTCCTGCACTCCCCAGACACCCCCATCCCTCAGCCCAGGGGTGGTGGCTGCTGCTCATGGTTAGTGCATGGTAGGGCCTCAGGTGCTGTGTTGCAGGAATGACTTACTATCGCTCCTCCTTGTCCTTTTTATAGCTGCACCATCTGACGGCCAGGCCAGCCAGCCCCATCCCAGGACCAGAGCCGGACAGCCCAGGACTGGCTCCTGAGAAAGCCAGCACCCCAACACTGTGGGGACAAGCCTGTGGCCAGAGGAGCCATCGCTGGCCAGATGAGCATGCTCTGTGGGCCTACATGACAGCCTTCAAGAGCCAGACCAATCTCCAGGAGCAGCATCTTCAGGCCAGTTGAGGGAACCGTGGATGCAGGCCTGGGAACAACTCATGGCCTAATTTGATCCCACCACCACCATCTAGCAGGCCTTGTGGGCCCAGGCACCCATGGCTGCCCCCCCATTCCCCTTGCTGCCCCTGCTCTCCCTACTGCCATTCCTCCTTGCCATCCCTGCCCTCCCTGTCCTGTCCCCAGGCACGCTGCAGTTCATGCAGTGAGCAATGGCCCAGGTCCCTTATGCCCATGTTTCCTGCTCCCGAGACTCTCCCTACTCCTCTTGCTGATCCTGACCCCACAACAGCCCCCTACGTCTGTACCCCCCGTGATCCCAGCCCCAACCCAGCCTGGAAGGGGACCCTGGAATGGCAGAGGGAGGAGAACCCATGGCCAACATCACTTGGGGTGGGGGGTCCCGCTTCTCCACGGGGTCATGTCCCCTCACTCCCTCCGTGGACTGATGTTCCCCACCCCGTGTCCCATGCCTCCCCAACAAAGTTCAACCCCCCCCCCCCGCATCCAAAGCCTCCCCTATACATTGTGTAAAGTTATATCCTTGCACATTGTAAATATTTTTCCACAGTTATTTTAGCATATTTATCTTTATTTAAGAAAACACATTATTTGTTCACCACCCCACCTCCCTCTTTATTGGGGAGGGGTGAATCAGGGGAGGGCTGCAGGCCCGGGGCCCCCGTCCAGGGATGCCCTGAGGTAGGTCATTGGGATCCAAGGGAGAAGCTTTTCCATAGGGCTTCCCAGATCCACACCCCCATCTCTGTGGGCTTGGTGGACTCAAGCTGCATCTGGCTGTTCACAGCCATGGCTGGTGTCCATCCCCCACTTTGGAAGGAAGCCCTCTTCCTTCCCTTCCACAACGTTATGAAGGGCACAACAGGCAGCCACAACTTAGGGGACGTTGTGCCCCGCCCCACATCCAGCTAGGTGAGGAGGCACCTAAAATGTGCCATGAGGTGGCTGAATGCACACTTGGCCTGGTTCCATGCCTGGTTGAGGTGGGTGTTAAACAGATCCTGGGTTAGGTCTAGGTGGTTGGTGTATGGCCTCATGAGCCAGCTCATGAGGGGGTAGGCAGTGTCCCCCACCATGCATAATAGCAAGTCCATGTGGCCAACTGCTACATCCCAGTGGGAGACACAGATGCCCACCTCCTTCCTGTGGCACAATCTGGAGTTGCAGAATACTCAAATTTTGTTCCTGGCCCAACCACCTGACATAAATGTCCAGGAATTGTTCATGGTGGTCAATCAGAGCATGCAGCACAACGGGTGATAGCCCTTGTGGTTTATTTACTGTGCTGCACTGTGGTCCAGGACACAGATGGGGATGTAGGTTCCTTCAATCGCCCTGAAGCAGTTTGGGAATCCCAGGGCTGTGAAGCTGGCCGTGACTGTGTCCAGGTCTGCAATGCAGATGACCCTCCAAAGCAGGAGCATGTTGATGGCCATCACTTCCTGCAAGGGGAGAAGACCAAACACGTATGTCAAGGACTTAGGGAGGGTGTCCCTGGGCCCCACATGTTTCCCTACCCCCTCTCACCCCTTTCCCTCTGAGCTCACTGGGTATCCCCCGTGAGGCTGCTCCCCAGGCAGCAGGTCTGTGTGAGGGTTGGACAGTGTGATCCCCCAGGGACTGGGCTTATCTCCCTCCCCAAATCCCACCCCTCGCATCCCTGACCCTGCTCAGTGAGGGTACTCCTTGGTCGGGAACCCCTCCCATCTTTCAGGGCTTGCAGACCAAGAGTGCTTTACCTACCCGAGGGCAGCCCCAGTGGTGAACTTCCCCATGTCAAACTAGTTCCCAGCAGAGCAGTAGCTGTCCAGAGTGGCGAGTTTCCAGAGAGCAATGGCAACCCACATCTCCATGGGGATGGCAGGCCGCATCTGGGCATCTTCTCTGCACAGCATAGGGGTGAGCCAGGCCCAGAGCTCCAGAAAGGTGTCCATCCTCATGCAGAAGTTCTGGAGCCACTGCTGGTCATCCCACTGCCCCATGACCAGTCGATCCCACCAATCAGAACTGGTGGTGAACCTCCAGACCCACCTGATCACCTGAGTGGGAGCCTTGCAGGGCTTGGTCCTGGGTCCTAGTGTCAGGCATGTCCCCACAACAGAGGTGCAGGATGGCCGTGATCAGCATGAGCAGCAGCAGCTTCAGCAACTGGGAGTGGGTCCAGTGCAAGCCCTGGGAGTTACTCTGGCACCTTGGCTATCTGGACAGTGCAAACTGTCACAGAAAACATGTGAGCCCTGCACTGGCTATGCTGTCCCTCGTGGAAGCAGGCAAGCCTCAGCATGGGCAGGGAATGTGGGTGGTGGGAGTCCCTCTAAGGACGCACCTGGCCAGGGCTCCTGGAAGGGACTGCTGGCCATGCAACCCTGTCTGATGGGGTACCAGGGTCCACTCTGTTGAGAGAGCAAGCAGGCTGTGTGGTTGTTCTCTGTTGACAGAGTGGATTGCTTTGTCAATCTGCTTTCACGTGTGGACACACTCTGTTGACAGGGTTTTGTCAGAAGATGTCTTCCAACAGTAACTTCTCTCGATAGATCATGAGTGTAGACATGGCCTATGTGTTCTAGATCTTCAGAGCAGGGACCTAGTCTTCCTATTTACGTAGATCAGCAACTGTAATAACGGGTTCCCAATCTCACTGTGTCCCTGAGGTGCCATTGTGATATGAAACATAAAAGCTGCGTCTACACGTGCACGCTACTTCGAAGTAGCGGCACCAACTTCGACGTTAGGCGGCAAGACGTCGAAGTCGCTAACCTCATGAGGGGATCGGAATAGCGCCCTACTTCGACGTTCAACGTCGAAGTAGGGACCGTGTAGATGATCCGCGTCCCGCAACGTCGAAATTGCCGGGTCCTCCATGGAGGCCATCAGCTGGGAGGTTGAGAGATGCTTTCTCTCCAGCCCCTGCGGGGCTCTATGGTCACCGTGGGCAGCAGCCCTTAGCCCAGGGCTTCTGGCTGCTTCTGCGGCAGCTGGGGATATATGCTGCAGGCACAGGGTCTGCAACCAGTTGTCAGCTCTGTGTATCTTGTGTTGTTTAGTGCAACTGTGTCTGGGAGGGGCCCTTTAAGGGAGCGGCTGGCTGTTGAGTCCGCCCTGTGACCCTGTCTGCAGCTGTGCCTGGCATCCCTATTTCGATGTGTGCTACTTTGACGTGTAGACGTTCCCTCGCTGCGCCTATTTCAATGTTGGGCTGAGCAACGTCGAAGTTGAACATCGACATTGCCGGCCCTGGAGGACGTGTAGACGTTATTCATCGAAATAGACTATTTCGATGTCGCAACATCGAAATAAGCTATTTCGATGTTGGCTGCACGTGTAGACGTAGCCAAAGAGTGAATAATCACAGAGACAAAGCTGGTCTTTGCCCATGAAATCTTATGCCCCAAAATATCTGTTAGTCTATAAGGTGCCACAGGACTTCTTGTTGTTTTTGCAGCTACAGACTAAAATGGCTACCCCTCTGATACCTGTTAGTATTGGTGGCTATAGCACATGCAGGGGTTAGTTTTCATTAACAATCTGGATTACTACAGCACTTCAACTATGATCATGAGCCTGATCCAGGATAAGCCTATTCTTACAATGTGGTGAAGAAGGCAATTGCCAACTAAAACAGGAGGTTTGCAAACACACATCAAGGCATTCTCTTCTGTGCACCTTAGCATTCGTCACTGGCTTATTGAAGCTACTTGTGTAGATGATTTTCTTTTTATTTATTTATAATCCATTTATCAGCTGTTCTTTAAGAACTCTCCATGCAGAAATTATCCTTCCCCCAAATGTGGTTACTGTCTAAAGCGAACAACTTGACCACATACTCAAAGGGTTGATTCCAGTTTGCTGAATCCTCGCTATTACAGATTGAACCGCTCTAGTCTGGTACCCTCAGGACCTGACCAGTGCTAAATGAGAGAATTTGCCAAAGCGCCATCAGTATTGTCTAGCAGTATTACTAACACTTCCACTGCTTAATGGGCTCTTAGAAGACATTTAGGTGTAAATTACAGCTAAATAACAGCACAGAGCACTGACAGCCAGAACTGGTGGCCGTTAACAAACTTTCTGGGACCAAGGGAAAGTTGGCCACACTCAGTGTAAGTGGTTGTCCAGCTAACTAAAATCAAACCAGATTATGGATGCTGTGGACTAGAGAGGTTCATCTGTACCCCCTGTTTCTTTGATTAGGATTTTTTTGCCTGTTTTGAACTTGTGTGAAATGCTTTCCCCCAATGTGAAATGTTTCTCATTAGGAAATAAAGCTCTGGTCCAATATCAACTTTGATACATTGACAGAGGGTCATATTCTGGAAGAAAATAATTACCCCTATATAGCCTTCTACAAGGTATAAGTCCCACCACAACAGGCATCCTAAAATTAAAATGCTGTCCTCCTTCTGAGCCTAATCTGCCACTGCCTTGTACAATGTCTAGCCATTTACATTGGTACAACTGGATATGACAAGGGCATAAACTAGCTCAGAAAACAGAATGTTGCTCAGTAGCATCTTACATAAAATAGGGGCTGCAGGTGTAAATGACCACACACAATGCGAGGTTGGGGAGGATCAGGTTATGAGGCAGAGGTTGGCAACCCCCAGCAGGTGTGCTGTGACTCGTACAGCAGCTGTTTTCAGTGACAGGCAGCCAGATCTCGTCCCTGCTCCTCCTCCCAACGTGCAGCCGGGGAGCAGAGAGGGATGGGGGAGCCCTGCCCCCTGAGCCAGCCAGAGAAGCAGGCACAGCACCTGCATTGTCCCCTTCCCCTCATTCCTGCTCTGCACACACACAGAGTCTGAGGGGTGAGTGTGTCTCACAGCCGCCTTCCCCCAACCTCTGCATGGACAGATGGAGTCAGCGATGTCTTGTGCCCCTGCTTCCCCAGACAGATGGGGGCATACTGGGGAAAGATTTAAATATAGAAACAGTAAAGTGCTGCATCTTAATTTATTTATGAATGAAGCTGTTATAAGTAGGACTATTAATTATTTTCAAAAGTATTTCCACTTGGGAAAGGTTGCTGACCCCTGTTGTCAGGGCCGACACATTTTGAAGCAGCTTCTAAACTTCAGTTTCATGCTACCAGCTGCACCAGTTTTTCTTTTCTTCCTCTTCCTTTTTTTTTTAATTCCTCATACCCAATATTTCCTTCATTTTTCCCTCTCCAACTTTCCTATTTCTGATCCTGATCCAGGCGAGGCTGCCAGTTCATCTCAGGCTCCTCAGCTCTTTCCTAATTGGCAAACCCCCCTGGGTGGTTGGCTTGCTGCCATTTCAAAAGCTTAGATTATTTCTGTGATCTTTTCCACAAAAGTGATTCATGTTCAGTGATTCATGTTCAGTTTGCCAAATGAGATAACTAATAGGAGTGGACAATGGATCTGTGATGGGCCTTATTGTAGTATTTTGCCCAATATATGTGCAAGTATATTACCATTTAGGTGACTGGT
The DNA here is from genome assembly GCF_033958435.1 of Carettochelys insculpta. NCBI lineage: Eukaryota > Metazoa > Chordata > Testudines > Carettochelyidae > Carettochelys > Carettochelys insculpta. The sequence goes on from NC_134138.1 coordinate 229,394,232, forward strand.
GACTGTCATTTTACAGGGATAGAAGGAGTTATTGATAAACTTTAGGTATTATTGAAACCAGAAAATCATCCTCCTATTTTCAAAATTATCATCTTTTAGAGATTTGATATCTTCAAAGTCATATTAAATCCTAGTGGCAGGGTAAAAAGCCTTTTTTTTCTAATTAATTCAATTTGATTATGCAAATTTGGCTCTGTCTATGTAATTTTTCATATAACATTTTAATGTTACCTCTGTTACAGAGAAATTAAACTGCAGACATTTTTTAAATGACACATCTTACATTTACCCTAGAGTATAATGCCCAGTAAAGTATTGTATATGGAGGAAACAAAAGTTCTTGAATTGAAATGTAACTGCATAAATCATGCAAAACAATTCAAAATTTCTAGACATCAAGAGATTTGACGTGTGATTGAAGAGTAATAGTGTACTTTTGTCAGCGAGTTAGCCTGCGTCGGAAAAATAGACTAGCTGATTGAAGGACTTGACCTAATGATCTCATTCTTTTATCTCCACTTTGTCCCTGTTTCCAGTTCACTCTAGATCTTTATTCTTCATTTTTTAGTAAAGGGAGATTTCCCTTCAATTCCACTTATGCAAATTTATTTCACTGAACCTGTTGGTTTTGGTAAAATCAGCTTTTACGCTGCCAATACCATCTTTAGCTGATGTACCCTTAGTAAGTTCGTTAACCACAGGTATATGAAGTATGTCGGTGATGTGTGGGGAATCTCAATTCAGGAAAATCCCAGGTGCCTTTGATATACTTTTGCTTGTGGAGTTGTTATACTTGGTACAAGTATGAAAGGTTCCAGAAAAGTTTAGCTCCAGATTTCAAGATGAATGAAATTATACCTGTTTAGTTTAGGATATTTAAAGTACAGTTATCTTGACTTCTTTGCATGATAGAAGGTATAGAAAGTTTCATATTTCCAAGAATTTCCTTTCCATATCTTTCAATAAGTGTTTCAAAATAAAGACTAATGTAAAAAGAAATAAATTCCGTATTGTTCATTCTGGCAACATAATCTGGTACAGCTTCAATAAAACCCTGAAAGGGAATTAAGTATCAAATAATAATAGCTGTTATTATGTATTATTCTATTGAAACAGCTCCTAGAAGCCCCAGTCATGGACCAAAATCCCATTATGCCAATGCAACAAAAATGAAAGTGAGGCCTAAAATAAATAATTTTATTCACTTTCACAAACCCACCATCTTCATTCTAACCTAGAGACTTACTTGAGTTAAACCCTTCTAGTCCGAGTGGAGCATAAGTTATCTACAAGTCTCCAGCACTTCACCCTGTCTTGGGATACGACTTCTAGATACTCCAGGAGTACCCCGGTTGTTGTCCTTTAGTCTCAGTAGATCTTCTCCATGTTGTCCAAAGTCTTCCTATTTTGCGTTTTCCATCTTAGAGCTTTGAGAGACTAAACTCTAAAATAAAAGTGTAACTCTTAGAAACAAATGCAACATACAAAATTCCTTATTTGTCTCTGACCAAATTAATCTAACTTCTAGCATTGTCATTACTGTCACTGTTGAACACTCAATCGATCTTTCATGCAACTTATGTGGATGACTCTATGTTAATTGAGAGGTATGTCTAGAAGGTCCTCTGCACTTTTTGAAAATAATATTTTGATTTAAAATGTTACAAATGTAAATTTTGCTAAGATGTCTGCTTTATTTAGCTATATCTAGGAAAAGCTGATAAACCCTAGATACCTCCTAAATATGATTTCCTTCAAGCTGATCTTTCATGGAAAATGAAGAGATTATTTTACAATAGCTTTCTGAGAAGCAAACATTATCAGTCATTTACCATGTGCTTAGGTCATTTAAAAATAAGAACAAAATCATTGAAGTATTGTTGCTCGAGATAATGCTGCTTGAAATTAACGGGCAGCTATTTGTGTAGGTTTGTCATTTTCAGAGTGCAATGAACAACCCATTTATTTTAATATGTATTCATAGAGTGAGCAACTGTTGTAATTTTAAAAGTGCCATTTCCCTATCTTTTGCCAATATAATATGTGTTACATCCCACAGCAGAAGAGCCCAGCATCTGTAGGAAAATGTGTCTATGTCACTTGGTCTAATATATTGTCACTGATTTATTGTTGCTGCTGATTTTTTTGCATCAAGGATTTAATCAAAGTGTCCCCACTGTAGCTTAATTTTTAAAACAAATTTACTTACTAGGCATTCCATAATACAATTGATCAACACTATATCTATGTATTTTCAGCAAAGAGGAGATAACATTCATCTATGTGCCAAAGACCTGCAAAAAGCCCAGCACACGGCTATGGCCTTTGCTCAGGATTTAAGTGGTGTGGCACACAAACTCTGTCTTGTTAGGCAAAAAATATTGTCTTTGTCAAGGGTCCTAGCTCCACAAACGTTAGTTTAACCCAGCTGAAAGCACCAATAAACTGCAACGTTTCAAGCTCCGTTAGCTGGCTATGTTGTAATCTAGGGAGTAAATGTAAGGAAGTTCCTATGTTACAATATGACCAGCTAACACGGTATCTTAACAGGGCTTTTCAGTCATGATGAACTAAACCAGCTGATCTAAAATGATTGGAAAAAAACACACCCCTTTCATCCATCCCACAGAGTAAGTGAACCCCAGGTGAACCCCTATTTAACAGTTCTTCCTATTTCCTCTTCCCCCAGGGAAGGTTTGAGTAGGCCACTATAGCCTTATGTATTGTATTTCTATTTGTTGTTTACACCAGCCCTGAGATCAGGTCTCTGAAATTGTCAGGAGAGTATAGTGTTAATCCATTGCCACTTGGCTCTCTGTCATAAATGTTTACATTGCTCACTCCTTTCAATTCCTATTGAATAATAATCCCCCTCCCATTCTCTTTTTGTCTTCCAGATCAGTGTTTCTTAAACTTTTCAAGAGAGACCACAGAACACTAAAAAATATGTATTTTAGGCAGAACAGTAGTAGTAGTAGGCATCCTTCAGTCTGCATAGACTATGGATCGCGCTCTTTATAGTTTCAATTGAGGGCTTCATTTACAGCATCTACTGTGACTATGAAGACCTACACGAGAGTGACAGCCCTTGCTGCATCTGTTACAGATGTGGTGGGCGTCTGGCAAGTCCTTATTGTGCAGAACACGTATGAAAATTTTCTTCAGAAAAATTGTCACACCAAAACAAAAAAAGCAAACATATACAGCAAAAACAGAATGAAGTAATTTAATTAGGAATCATAGCAATTAAGAATTAACGTATTTGGCTTTTAACAGCAGAAAATATATACCACTAATGTATGATATGAATGAGCAGTGAAATTTTTAAAATGTGCACTGACATTTTAGGAACCTGCACATTGGCATGAGGAATATTAAATAAATATTGAATTTACTAACCATTTCCCTGGTTACAACTAGCGGTTTGTCCACGTTATATCTAGTGCCCTTTAAAATCTGTCTGAGCTCCACCATATTATGAGGAAAATGGGGTTGTCTTAACTGCCTTACTAGATCTTTTGGGGTTTTGATTCCTGTAATACTTAGATCTCATTGGGACAATAATATAGGCTTGGGGTTACCATTTTCATTGGTTCCCATTTGTGGAGAAGTTTACATTTTCCAGAAATGTGATTTCATACACACACACCATCTCTTCCCAGCTCTGAAGCTGCACTTTGTGCCCCTTGCACAGGTGCAAAGTAACCTTGAAAGTGGTGTAATCAGCTCTAGGAGAATCACCAATGCAGGAGACCTTATGTCATCCTGCAATGGTTGTCAAACATCGTTTTTTTTTTTAATTTGTGCAGCCCACTTCAAAATTGCTGAAGATTTCAGTGGCCCACTTAACAACCTTTCCAAATGTTTGTATCATTAGGTAATTATTGTAAAGTGTTTTGGATAAAAGTGATATATATATATATATATATATATATATATATATATATATATATATATAGTTGTTCTACAAATAAAAACACACAACTCATATTTTAGTACCAATAGTCTTACCTTTCTAATGTGATCGATGTGCCTGGTTTTGTGAGCAAAGTTCAGGGAACTCCAATGTAATGTTTGTAAACTCTAGCCTTAGGTCAAGTTCAGCAATCATCCTGCTTCTCTATATGGACTTGAGGTCAGTACGTAGTGAAAAGCCTGTCTCTCACAGATACCTAGTAGCAAATGTCATCAGAAAACCAAACTTGCTTTGTCTGCAAGTTCTGGGTACTCTCCACTTCTTTGAATTAAAAACTCAGTAAGAGAATGTTTTTTTAAATTCTGACCATAATGTTTCATCACAAGAAAGTTACAATAAGCACTCAAGTGCCTTGCTGAACAGACCAGAGAGCAGCTCACCATTTTCACTTCAGAAAGGATCATGTATCCAATTCCTTAGAGAGAACACTCTGCGGACCATTTGAATGGAGCTTGCTGACGGTTTGTGGACCACAGTTTGAGACTCTCTGCCATACTGCATCTTGAAAGCCGAACGAGGGGGTGTAGCTGGCATGTCATGATGCTCTATTGATCTATATCTGCCACATCAGCCCCTTCCATCAGCTCTGATTTATGCAGGGGAAGTGAGATTGACAAACAAACAACCATCAAAGTCACTCACAGCTCCATTATAATAGTAATTATGTAGACAGATCACTGAAAATCTAGATTTTAAAGTAAAACTGAATGTTTTCAAAAGAAGATTGATGGACTTAAGACACGTTATTAATGCAATAAGATTGGCTTCATTTATTTTATAAAACTGGAATAATGAACCATGGCAAATACTAACTGTTCATACAGAGCTACATAGAGTAATTAAAACAAGACTTGTGATGAGCCTACGGTTCATGTAGTACGATATTGACAGTGCTAGAAACTAATTGCCCTACAGAATGGAAAGCTACAATGATGCGGATGTGGGCAAACAACTCTCTGAGCAATGCTGCTAAACCTGAATGTATACAAATATTCTCTACTGAATTAAAAGAAAATGGGTCTGCAGAGCAAAATTTGGGAGAAGACTGAATCTTTACGTCTTTAGAACTTGGCAGAATTTGGCTGGCACAGAGTATCCGAGTAAAAACATGGGACCACATTCTGGGTCCATACCACTAGTAGAGCATGACTGTAAAGTTGGCATTGGTAATGCACCAGCTCTACACTGCTGGAGGATCCCTCTACGCTCAATGGTCATGCAAAATAATTCAATCCTCCAATAGTGTACATGTTGTACTGTGTCTCTTAGGACCATCCTATTCCATTTTCAGCCTATTGCTTGGTACTGGTAGAGGGCTAAATTTTTATGCTCTGACTCTTGTATTGTGTGTAGTCCCATGACTCTCAGTTGGACTATTCACAAGGTAAGATACAATTCAACATGAATAAAGGTTTCAGAATTTGGCCCGTATGAGGATGTGGCCAGCAGACATGGATACAACCTGAAGTTTCAATATCCCCCCACATGTCCGGATGGTGCATTGTTACTTTGTGTTGTCACTTGGCAGAGAACCAGTCAGCTCTAGTACAAGCCAAGCAGGGTCAGGGGAGAACAGCACATACTTTGTCATTATTGCGCTGCCCACTCTTTAGAGTAAGCCAAGGGTGTGCATCATTAAGAAGCTGAGAAATATCTCACAGGCAACCCACCTGGGCCAGCAAAACAAGTAGGAAAAATGCCAACTCACAAGCATTCTTGTAGGTGATAAAAGCAGCAGACCTGAGTTCACATTTCAGGGCATCAACAGATAAATATGTCATGCTTAGATACCATATACAAATGGCTTCTGCCTGCTGTTGGGGCTATGGTTAAACTTTATAACTAATCTTATGCCTGCCTCAGAGCCAATGATAATAACCTGAATGGGAATTCTTTCTTAAGAGTTAATACTAATAATAGCAGGTTACAATTTAGCACCTTCCTGCTCTTGTCTAGTTTTACTCATCTTATGGGGTAGGACCCCCAGACCAGGCCTCCAGGGACCCTGTTCTGCTGGGTGAAGGTGAGCAAATCAGCTACCTCCCCATGCCTCAGGCTTGCCCCTGTAAAAAGGGGATAATGAAGCTGATGCCCTTTGTACAGCAGAAGTGCCACTGAAGAACCAGGTGCAAATATTACTATTATCAAGACCAAGGCATTCATTTGGACTAAGTTATGTGTCCTTTTCCCACCCCACTCTCTGAATTTTCTTTCACACTGCCACCTCTGCCTCTGTCTGCCACCTCTGTAACTCCCTTTATAACCTGGATGCTAACTATGTCCACCATGCTAATCAGATAGCTGCATGTGCATTAGCTTCCCATGTGACCTCATAATTATTCCTGTTCTCCCTTCTGCCTTGTCCCCTCTCCTATTGTCGTCTTCCCCTTTTGTCTCACCTTTATGTAAGGTCAGACTTGATATTAATTTTATTAAGGGCTGAAGAATCTGGCTTTTCAGTCTGAAGTACTTCTGGAAAGAGACTTCGTCGTTTGGTTTGTAAAACACCAGTCATATCTATGGCATGACACAAATAGCTCAATTATTATGAAAGAGTAGCACCAAGAAACCTTTGTATAGGTTCCATCTAAACAGGTGCTTTGCAAAATTAATAAAGGGACAGGCAGTCTATTTACCCTAAACAGAATGTAGGGAATCATTCCACCAACCACTGAAATACTGAAACTTCTGGACTGAAACAAAACATGTACTTGCTGACATACTTCCAGGCATGCACATAAACCCAATAATCTGACTGAAAACAAAACTCGTAAAAGACTTACAACCATTGAGCTGTATATGTAGACACCCTGTGCAACCAGGTAACCTGCTTCCCTTTTTAACTCTTCTGTCCTCCTTTGTCTCTTACACTCACTTCTTGCAGCAAATTTAGGTTAGATTGTGAGAACTTCAAGGCAGGGACTGCATCTTTGTTTTGTGCAGTGAAAATTATTATACCATAGATTTATTTTCAAATAATATTCAAACCACCTATTGCATTAGTTGAATACTGTCAAAAATGGTTTGTCAGCTAAATGATTAAAAAAGAGAAACAGCAACTTTCACTGAATAACGTGTTTGTCAAGCAGTTTTTGACTAGATCTCCTAATATTCAATTCCCCTTGTAAAAGGTCCTGGAAGAGAAGCACAGATGCACAGAAAAACCATTGTAATGACTTCCCCTTCCCTTTGAGACCACTCTTTCTGTTAGACAAACTCTCTTTGACATCCTGCTGTCAGCCATTCAGACATGGGTTTCATTGCACTACTATGTCACATATTGAACTTGTAACAATCCCCTTGCTATGCATGTACAGCCATCACAGTTGCAAGCAATGCTGCATGACATGGGTTTATGAACTTCAGTCTTAAACAATACATTCATTCATGTCCCTATCTGTTAAAGCATAGTAAAATAATCTCTGCTTTAGCAGTATTAGAGCTAATCTCTCTGTGTCAGCCAGTAGGGGGCAACGTGATTTTATACACCACAGAGGCTGTGTCTACACTTGGCCAAAATTTTGAAAGGGCCATGCTAACGGCCAAATCAGAGAATACTAACCAGGCATTGAAATGAATATTCAGCACCTCATTAGCACACTACCAGCCACAGCAATTCAAAAGTTCCGCGTTTCAATTGTGTACAGCTTGTCTACACGGGGTCCTTTCCAAAAGGACCGCCCAAACTGTGAAATCCCCTCAGTTGATAGGAATAAGGGGATTTTGATGTTTGTGTGGTACTTTGGAAAATGACCCCATGTAAACGAGCCATGCACGATCAAAACACGGCACTTTCGAAGTGCTGCAGCCAGCAGCATGCTGATGAGGTGCTGAGTATTCATTTCAGTGCCTCATTAGTATTCTCTGATTTGGCCATTAACATGGCCCTTTTGAAATTTTGGCCGAGTATAGACATAGCCAGAGTCTGATGGTACATATGCACTCTAGCCAGTATATTATAAATGAAGTAATAATACAAAGTTATTTCATTGTGTTTCATTATTGAATCTCAAACTTTCAGAAATCTAATATGGGAAAGAAAAAAATAGAAGACATTTAAGTACTTATTATTGTATTTTGTGTTTTAAATTCTGTGAGCACGCAGTGGCTTAACTTTGGGAACAAATGAGAAGTAATGCTGACCAAAAAAAGAAGTCTCAGAGGGGTAGCCATGTCAGTCTGTAGCTTATAAATAACACACAGTTCTCTGGCACTTAGAAGACTAACAAATGTATTCGGTCCTGAGCATCTGTAGATAACATCCACTTCTTAAAAAGCAATCTATTTGTTACTGGTATTCTTCAAAGGACAGGTTCATTAACCAAAGGGCTTTAATGATTTGAATAGTGTATGACAAAACATTATTTTTAAAGGCTTTGCAAAGTACAGAGAATATCAACCTGTATATGTAGGTATTAATTTACACTCTTACATGTGTGCACACAAATAAACAGCAGATGGCATACAAGAAAAAACAGACAATATCTAAACAGCAAAATTTCAGAACATGGAAGTTATACAAAATGGCCACCAAATAATGCAATGCCCAAGCACAACCAAAATGTGTTGAAATTGTTTATTTATTTCAAACTGTCTACCCTGTGGCTGAATTAGCACTGGAGGAATTTAACCCAATAGGTTTTGTATGACGTATTTCAGTGGGATTGGAACCTATTTCATGAAGCTAGTTATCTCTCAGTCACTTCTGGGCAGTCTCCATCAGAATAACCCTACACTGCTCTCCCTCGCCCTCCACCTGCATAGCAGGTGTGACTGCAGAATAGGGTTTGGCCAAAGAAAGGAGTGACGGTAGAATGCTGCAGCATCCAAATGAGTCCTGACTGGCAGAACAGCCACCTAGGGGCCACAGTTATCTGTAACTTAGAGGAGGCTTGAAAATTATCTGAGTGGCTCCAAGGGGCCAGTCAACCTTTAAACAGCGGCAGGAATGACAGGGCATAAAAATGACAGGTTACAGACCTCTTGACTCCCCACTATCCACGCCCTCAAAACCTAGTTCAAGCTTTGTCGTATTTTTAAACTTTTTGACTAAATTCTATACCTAATTCTACAATTAGGCACATAGAAAAATGGCCTAATTTTCATAACTCCTGAACCCTGACAACTGCCTTTATCTTCAACAGTGCCTTTTTTGTAAAAAAAAAAAAAAAAAAAAAAAAAGTGGGTTCTGCTCAGCTGCTCATATTCATTATCAGCAAGTACCAGCGCCAAAAAAAAAAACTGGTCTTCATCACTTCTGAAAATCAGGCCACTCTAAATACAACGAATGAAGAATCTACATTTTAAAATTGTGGATTCAGCACCTGCTTGAAAGTACTCGGCACAATGCAGGATGAGGCTTGCATTAATATCCAGTTAGATGAACTCAAATAATTACCAGTATGTCAATTAAAGACATTTTCTTATGCAGAATTCATAGAGAGACTCAGCAAAACACAGGACAAACATTTCTGAAAAATATTGTGAGAAGTATGTCCCTTCCTTCCATCAGCCTCTTTTCACCTATCATTGTGTTAGTCTAGCAACTTAAAAACTCTCTAATTAACTAACTAACTAGATAACTAATAAATAGAGCAACTTTTAAAACTGCTAACAGCTTTTTTTAGTCAGTGAACTTGAATTTCTTTAAAAATAAGGCGTAATATGTTGTGTTGTCTTTGTTGTGCTTTATATCCTTTTTCCAAAAGTATCAGGTGAAATCACCTGTTATTTTCAGCCAAGTTACAACATTTAAATTGCAAGACAGGCACAAATTTCCATTTTGTTTTACTGTTGTGTTTTACATTGTTTCTCTGATTTGTGATTTGCTACAGTTTCAGCTACAGTTGGTAATATCATTCTATGGAAGATCAATTAAAGATAACCAGACAAATTCTTGATTATATTCAGAGAGTTAACTTTAATATTACTTACATTTGTAGATTGTAATCTTATCAAAGATGTAATCTCTCCAGTTTTGCTTACACTTACTGGGAGGTTTAAGCATGGTAATTCAAAAAAATATGACATACACTACGAACAGGGTCAAATTTATCAGCGTTCCATCATATAAGCTAAATAACTAACAATGTAATGAAAAAAAACTAAAAATAGGAAGAAAAAAAAGATTTCCATGAAGCTGCACAGCAATTCAGTGAATTTGTTCCAGGATATTCTAAGAGGCAATGAATCCCAGACCCAGTGCTGTCACTGAAACTGGAATTCAAAATAACACCAATTTCAGTCTGAAGGTAACAGGCTTAGTGGATTTAGCATTGACTTAGTGTTGTCTTTATATTCAACATATGACATGGGATAGCCTTGAAGGTACAGAACAATGAGCTAACTTGATGACCCTAAGTGAGAACGAACCTTTTGTCAGTAACTTCACAACAGAGCTGCTATCACTGAAATTAGTCTGCTGAAATATCACAAGCTTCCTCTGGTAGGACACTGCACAAATGGCCGAAGGTCAATCATTTCAAACACAGATTGAGACGTGAGTATGAGGGCAGCACTTCTGAGAATCCAACCTCTTATTTAATCATTCAAATTTGATTGATTTGTCCATGAAGGATTATGATTATAATCAGTATCTTATTTTATCCCAGCATTTGTATTCATATTGTTACAAAACCACATATCTAAAATGGCTGCTATAGACATATGAGGTCTGTTGCAGTGACTCAATCTCTGCTGAAGTCAGTAATATGGTAATAACTTTGTAAATAGAAGTTCATGGCTTTAAAATAGACTTATAGGATAATTATTTGTTTACAGATATATGTGGCTACTCATCACCTCCATGTAGGTTTGGTTCTCAAGCACTGCTGCAATACATTTGTGATTAGACAATGGAAACCTTTCAGCCACTGTACACAGAAGTAGTCCCTCAGATGGGACTGACACTATTCCCATTTGTACAGACTTGCCAAGATGAGAAAAGGCCAGCATGTGAAGCAATTGATGAGGGTTTGTGCAAAACTGGGGTTCTTTTTTAGTTATTTCTGTTTGCTATTCTTTGTCTGCAAGGCAAATAACTGATACTTTCAGAAGACGAAGACTCAGGAGATTTTGTTCAATGAACAGCTCTACCACAGGCTTCTTGTGTGATTCAGTGCAAGATGGTCAATGCCTCTGCACTTCGGCTTGCCCTCTGTGAAAAGGGGCTAATAACATTTCCCTTCCCCCAGCCTTAGTCAGACTAGCCTACTTAGGCTATAGGCTTTTGTGGGCAGGCACTTCTTCTTACCGATGAAATCTTGTTCCCCTTGTAATCAAGGGCCATTGACTCAATGAAGCCAGGATTTCACACATGGCAAAATGGAATCTTATTTGGGACCTGATGACACTGCCGAAGCATCTTATCATTCCATCCCTCAACTTCAACTTCCTTAGAATTCTTAGGTACTGGCCAATGAAAAGAGGAAGATGCTAGATTACCTAATGGGCACCTGTGTTACAGCTAATTCTAACCACAACTAAAATTGAACAACTTTCATAAACAGGAAGCTGAAAAACTAATTGTAGAAGCCCCAAAATACTGGGAGGAACACTACTTTGCAGGCCTTGATCTGTTCTCCTTCAGCAGAACTTGAAATACTATTCTTATCAGTGCTCTGCTAACTTTTCCACTGTAATTCATTTGCACTGTAGTGTTGTGTATATTGCCTCTTTTTCTTCCTAACAGTGAGACAGCTAAATGCTGACTCCCATCTTCAGAGATTTAAAACCCTTCCTATATGTCTTGAAAATTGGTGTAAGATTCTTTTCAGTATAGAAAAGTATATTGCAGTATATCCTTCTTCTACAGTGAAAAAAGGAGGCTTGTCCTTTGGCTTTGCATATGGAGCCTTTAAACCACCCTAAATGGTCTACATTTGTTCAGTGAATTGAAATATATTTTTACCACTCAACACACAACTATGAAACAGAGGGCTCATCCATTTATTGTACAGTTTTGCTAAAATGAGGCTTGTAATTCAATTATGTATTCATCGGGGGGTGAAAATGGAATGTGTTCCAACAGGCAGCCCCCACTGTCCACATGTGCATTCTCAGATCAAACAGTTATAATAATTCCTTGTTAAATTCATCATTTTCCATTAGATGAGCAACTGTGGCTGGTAAAAGGTAATGGTTACAGTGTGTTACACAATTAACACAGTGTGAAATGAACTGAAATATGTTTTCTAAAGATGATTTTTAATGGAAAGGAATTATTTAGACACTGAATATGAAAAGCATATCCAAATGTGGAATCTTTTGAATGCTTTTACCAACTGTCAGTACACCCATTCACAATAAACCTCTTCAGCTCCCATGAAAATTAGACTTGTCAAAATCCTGGCAAGAAGTCTGTCAAATATATTTATTAGGCCAAGGAAAAAAAGTATTTGTATTTAAGGAAAATCACTTACAAATGTCCAGCTATGCATAAATGATGGAAATGTTTTCAGCTTCCTGAATGATTTCTACTTCCAAAAATGCACTAAAGGATTTAGATAATCATTGGAATGAGGCTGGTGATAGACAAGTTTAGTGTGAGTGGAGTGCATACAGAAAACAAAATTACACCAGTCTTCAGAAAAACCCCACAAAAGAACCGTGAGTGAGTGCTTTACTGTGTTTTCTGCATGATATGTGCCAAATTACCCAAGTATAACTCAAGTAGTCAGTGAACCACAGTATCCACCAGTTCACAGATACAGAAGTTGCTTATCAATTCATGCAGCTCCTGTCTGTCATAATAAACAAAGATAAGCAGGTCTGGTAGCAGGTATCTGATCTGAAAAAAAAAAAAGTTCCATCAGCCCTTTCATGTACTGTTGCATTGTTCCTTCTTATGGACTAAATGCAACACTATGAAGTTTAAAGCTATGTAGCCATTTAATTCCACATCTTCACAGTGAAACGTTGGAAATCACCAGATGGCGCTACTGAAGACTGCTTTGCAAGTTCTTTTGACTAAATGCATAAACAATTCCCATAAGTGAATACCATCAGTTGTACCACTCTTCCTTTTACATACTGAGGGTATTGTTGGTAAAATCTGTTCAGAGGTAATCTCCTGGACCTAGGCTAAGACTCTCTTGTGTGCTGCTTTCTATAGCTCCACAAACGACCAAAGTATTACACCACCTCTCCCAAATTTCTCATACTGGGCTTACTTCATCTGACATAAATGGGCTGCATTCCCTTGAGATCAATGCATCTTTGTTTGCTTATGCAAAGGCCAAAATTTCCTTTATATTTTTGGGAGGTAAATCATACACCAAATGAAGGCATTAAATTTGCCACCCGAGCTCTCAAGTTCAAGTCAGATCTCAAACTGAACAAATTTGGAGAGCTCATTCAAGTCTTTGATGACTGATATATCACAGAATTTATAATGCTTTCTGGTCAGTGCTAAGGATGCACAACTACAATAGGAGTGGTGTGCAATGTTAAGCAATGATTTGGCTGAGCTATCACAGCCTGTGCATAGCCTGTCTTGTTCTGGTACAGCATGGTGCTTCAAATTCCTATAAAAATATGTAAAAGAGATTTCTGACAAATGATACTGTACCAATATAAATAAAAAAGGCTGATTAGTGATGGGCTAAGGTCTAAGGCAGCATAGGAAGTTAGAGTGGCATGGGATGTTATTATGGTATGCTACATATACTCCCATTCATTTGGGGGGTTCTTGTTATCCTGGCTGGAACACCCCATGGTGCATTCTTCACCAAAAGTTTAATCAAAAGCCTACTGACTTCAGTGGAAATCTTGTTACTGACTTCAGTGGACTGGAGATTATGTCCTAAAAGAGGAGGGTATCCAATCACTTTTGGATTCCAACTAGGAATTTGGGTAAAATTGAGTGCTTTAGTACTGAATTGTTAAGTACTTACCACAACATTTAGCCTAGTGAGAGATAAGAACATAGGCTTCAAAGAAACCTCCTGGTCACTGAGATTCAAAGGAACCTCCAGTCTGCTGCTGTCATGAAAATCCTATCATATAATCCCATTCATAAAGTTATCAAGTTCTATCTTAAAATCAGCCAGACTTCTTCCCCATCCTACTCCTACTAGAAGGCTGTTACAGAATCTTGCACTTCTGTTGCTTAGAAAGCTTATTCTAATTTCCAGCCTGAGATTCTCATGGCCAGTTTATAAAAAGTTGTGTTTGTGACAATTCCTTCTTCTCTTTCCATGGTGTTCTCCCCTCACCCTCCGTGTATTTATAGAGAGCAATCATATCATCTCAACATTCCTTTGGTAGGCTAAACAACCCAAGGTCTTTTATTCTCCTCACCCTTCTCCCATGGCAGGAATGGTGGCCAAATAGTGACCCAATTAGAAGATTGTATAGGTTTGTACTACCTGAATCCTTAGGGGTGTAACGTTGATCTCTCTGCATGTGACGCAATGTAACATTCACTGAGAAGTGAAATGTCAGAGAGTGATATGTTATGGCATACTTGAAAATATACACAGCAGAAAAACAGGATCTCAGTTCAAAAACACCATGCCCATTTTGAGATGATGTTCAGTTCAGTTACTTCAAATGATTGACAGACATATAGAATCTGCAGCCAAATCTCTCACAACCAGCAATATATTTTCTGTCCAGAGACCTTCAGAATTACTCCGTGTGATTCAGATTGTCCATATATTATTTTGTGAAATAGCGAGGCCATTGGATAGTTCAAACCAGCAAAGAAAAGATTGGCAATAATGACAGTCTTCAATGGCACCTTTCAAAAACCTTAAAGCAGTGTCCTGTAACTGTAGGTGGAGAAATGTTGTTGTCTCTTAGAAGAGCAGCTTCTCTTCAAATGCAATTTGTGCAACAAAGAAAAGTCTGTAAGGGCTAAATAGACCTTTACACAACTGAATTGTGTGGAGCTAAAGCATGCTCCCAACTGGAGGGCATGCCCCCTGTAGGGGGGCATGAAGAAATTCGGGGGGGGGTGCGAGGTGACCCACCTCCCCCAGCATTCCCCCTCACCCAAAGAAAGAGCCAGACTTTGCTTCTGGGTCTTTGCCCCTGCCATTTTATGTGGGTGACTCAGTGCAGCTACTATAAAAAGCAGGCAGCTGGCAAAGGCCAATATGCAAAGGTGAGTGAGTGTGGGTTGGGGATGGGAAGGAGGAGGAGGAGAATGGGGTTAGTTGGGGGGCTGTGTGCGCCTGGCTTGGGTAAGGGGGACCGGTATGGGATAAAAGCGGATGGAGAGGCAGGGCTGGTGGTGCCTGGCTTTGTGGTAGGGGAGGGGCTTGAGAGGCCGGCTTGCAGGATTCCAGGGGTTTGGGTGGCTGGCCCTGGCATCACAGCGCTCAGGCAGCTCAGGGTGCTGGGCAGGTGGCTGGATCCAGTAGTGCAGGGCAGGTTGATGGTGGGTCTGCGGGTGGCTGGCCCCAGTGGTGAGGGGCTTGAGTAGGCGGCTCTGGTAGTGCAGGTCTCAGGCGGGCAGGGCAGTTGACACAGGCAGTTCTGGCAGCTGGCACAGGGTTCAGGCAGCTGGCTAGCTGGGGCTGCACCAGGCACCCACAAGGAGCCAAGGAAAACTATTTCTGCTTATTTTTAATTTTAAAAACCATTTTAATATCAAGTTTTTGTGTTTATTGTAAATTACAAAATCAATTTTTTATTAAAGGGGGGTTGGATGATGGTAAAGTGGAGGTGGTTTGGGGGCATGAATGTTTCTCAAAACTCAAAAGAGAGTGTGTGGTGCTGAAAAGTTTGGGAACCACTGGGCTAGAAGAATAGGGGGAAATGCAAGGATCCTTTTTTGATACCCACATAGGAATGCCAAGTTCCCTTGAGGAAGTAGGGAAGGGTCAGAGCCATCTCCTGTAGTGTGGAAGGGAACATTAAGGAGAGCAGGCTATATACTAGTGTTACCATCATTGAGCTTTCAAAATAAAGCACACCCATGACAGGGAGTGTGTCTGTATCAGTATCTACCAATTCATGTTTTATTATAGTCTATAGTGTTGGTAGATACTGACACATATACACTGACTCTGGAGGGCAGCCACCAGTGGGGAAGGAGCGAGTTAAGAGCTACCTAGAAAAACTATATGTACACAAATCTATGGGTCTGGATTTAATGCACCAAAGGGAAATGAGGAAATTGTCAGACATCGTTGCTAAGGCTTTGGCCATTATCTCTGAAGACTCTTGGAGATCGGGAGAGATTCCAGATGACTGGAAAAAGGCAAATGTAGTGCCCGTCTTTAAAAAAGGAAAGAACAACCCAGGGAACTATAGACCGATCAGCCTTACCTCAATCGCTGGGAAAATAATGAAGGGGATCCTCAAGAAATCCATTTTGGATCACTTGGAAGAGGGAAAAGTGATCAAGAGTAGTCAACATGGATTCACCAAAGGCAAGTCATGCCTGACCAATCTGATTAACTTCTATGATGAGGTAACAGGCTCTGTGGACATGAGGAACTCAGCGGATACCTTGACTTCAGCAAAGCTTTTGATATAGTCTCCCACAACATTCTTGCCCATAAGTAGAGGAAGTATGGATTGGATCCATGGACTATACGATGGATAGAAAGCTGGCTTGACCGTCAGGCCTAAGGGTTAGTGGTCAATAGCTCAATATCTGGATGGTAGTCAGTTTCAAGTGCAGTGCCCCAAGGCTCAGTTCTGGGGCTGGTGTTGTTCAACATCTTTATTAATGACCTGGATGAGGGACTGGATTGTACCCTCAGCCAGTTTGCAGATGACACTAAGCTAGGAGGAGGGGTAGATACATTGGAGGGCAGAGATAGGATCTAGAATTACCTGGATAAACTAGAGGATTGGGCCAAAAGAAATCTGATGTGGTTCAACGAAGAGAAGTGTACAGTCCTGCAGTAGGGATGGAAGAATCCCAAGCATTGTTATAGACTGGGGACTGACTGGCTAAGCAGCAGTACAGTGGAAAGGTTACGGTGGATGAAAGGCTGGGCATAAACAGCCAAGAAGACTAATGGTATATTAGGTGCATTAGGAGGAGCATTGCGAGCAGATCTAGAGAAGTGGTTATTCCCCTCTATTCAGCACTGGTGAGGCCCCGTCTGGACTATTGTGTCCAGTTTTGGGACCCCCAGTAAAAAAGGATGTGGATGTGCTTGAGCAGGTTCAGCAGAGGGCAACAAAAATGATTAAGGGGCTGGAGCACATGGCCTATGAGGAGAGGCTGAGGGATCTGGGCTTATTTAGTTTACAGAAGAGAAGACTGAGGAGTGATTTAATAGCAACCTTCCACTTCCTGAAGGGGAGCTCTAAAGAGCATGGAGAGAAATTGTTCTCAGTGGTGTCAGATGGCAGAACAAGGAGCAATGGTCTGAAGTTACAGAATGAGAGGAGTAGCTTGGATATAAGGAAAAACTACTTCACAAGGAGGGTGGTGAAGCACTGGAATGTGTTGCCTAGAGAGATGGTGGATTTTCCATCCCTTGAGGTTTTTAAGTCCCGGCTTGGCAAGGTCCTGGCTGAGATGACTTAGATGGGGTTGATCCTGCTTGAAACAGGGGGCTGAACTAGATGACTTCCTGTGGTCCTTTCCAGGCCTATGATTCTATGATGCTATGATTCTACGAAATATAATAACCCCAGACTATACCATCTTAAAGGTTGTAGCCTGGGCAGCTGCACTGCATCTTAACTGCTTTTAGAGTCATCTTCTTTCCTGAAATACAACCCTTTACAGAGCTTTTCCTGGAAGGATAAGGCTTCACACTGTCCCTGACTGATATGCTTTTATTTGTCCCCAAGTGGAACTCAAAATAGAAATTTCAGAAGAGGAAAAGGACCCATCTTTGCCCAGCTGTTGTAGGAGATGAGCCAGTTTATGATGACCCCTCTGAGGGCACTAGACAATAACTGGAACTTTATGTATGTGTTGAAAACTTTGAAAATATGTATATAACATTGAATTAATCTGATTGCATCTGCTTGTCTCCATTCCCTTCTCTTACATCATAAACTCCTGGCTGCAGGAACCTTGCCTTTGTGTGGGTTTACAAAGCCATAATAGGTCTGTCACCCTGAGAGGAGCTAGTGAGTGTCCTGTGTGAATATGCAAGCCCCTGCTGTGCCACAGACTTCCTGTCATTTATGCCCAGATCTTCCAGTCTAGGTAGGTGTTTCACTCCCATTGAAATCAATTGGAGTTAGGCACCTAACTACTTGCAGGATCTGGTGTTCAATTCCCCATCTGTCTCAGGAAGGTAATAGCGCTTCTCTACCACACCAGGATTCTGTGAAACTAAATACATTAAAGATTGTGAGGCTCTTAGCCAGGACAGTAATAAGGTCTATACAAGTACTTTAGATAGATATTTACATATCGCACACTAAAGAGTAACCTCATGTAGTTTCTGTCATCAATGTATGTGAATTTAAAAGCTTACCAACAAGGTGCAACTCCATTTAAAACAAAATGACCTAAAATTAAAAATGACAGTCAAAGAACATTTTGAAAAGTCAAACTCATTGTGTTGATTTAAAGGTTAATATCCTTTGCAGCCATGCATAGTTTATTTTAGCCATATGGTGCCCATTACTAGGTAGGAGATTGCTTCGTTTTTATAACAGTTATTTCTTCAAATTGGGACTTCTGTGGTGCCATGGTCCAGGCAACGCTGGTATTTCTAATACATGCATGCCAGTAACAGAATGCACAGGGCTATTTCTAATCCATCAGGATCTGGCAGCATGAACCTGAAAGAGACTATAGATTTCCTTCTCCCTTTTGGAAAATTACTTTGCTTGTTACTTATTAACATGGCATAGAATTGTGCCTTTACTAGAACTAATTAGTTCATGGAACAGAGACTTCTCTGTCTCAAATTTATGCTCAAAAATCCACTCAAGTATAAAAGCCGAGTTTCTGTCTTTCCTTTCCCCAAGCCAGACAAAAGATAAAAATCGCTGCTTCTCTTGATACGTGGCGGTTCTCACTTTTAGTCAGCAACCAATGCTTAGTTTTATCCCCTTATAGTCATTTCCTTAAATTGTGTGATTGTGGTCTAAAAAGCATCACTGTAAAAATGCCAATTTGGTAACTGTGGCACCATTAAGACTCCACCTGTGCACGCTTAACCTGATGTATAGGATTGTTACAGACTGGCAAGAGCTGCTGTTGTAAATTTGGGTGGGAAGGGCAGGATGTGGATTAATTTTTGGAAACCAAAAAAAAAAAAAGTTCAGGTACTGTTACTGTACTAGCAATAAATCATCATGGGCTTGTCTACACGACCTCCCTACTTTGAAGGGAGGATGGTAAGTAGGGTGTTAGGAGTTTATTAATGAAGAGCTGTGGTGCATGTGCAGCACTTTATTAAGCAATTTCCCCCCCCCACCCCGCCACAACTTCGAAGTGTTAAACTTCCAAGTTCCAGCTCACGTCTAGCCACAGCTCACCCACCGGTACTTCAAAGTGCCTGGGCAATTTCAAATCCCCTTACTCCTCAAAATTTTGGGAGTACAGGTACTTTGAAGTTGCCCAGGCACTTTGAAGTACCAGCGTGTGAGCTGCAGCGAGACGTGAGCCAGCACGTTGACGTTTAACACTTCGAAGTTGCTGTGGGGGGCGGGAATTGCTTAATAAAGTGCTGCACATGCACCGCAGCACTTCATTAATAAGCTCCCAACACCCTACTTGCCATGCTCCCTTCGAAGTACGGAGGTCATGTAGACACAGCCCTTGGAAGACTTGAATGTACATGAGGCCAATCAAATACAGTTGCTGACTATATAGAGGACAGAAAGTAGAGCCCAAGGTGGGGAGCTGGATTCTAATCCTGTCTCCCACAGCTATTCAAGGCAGAATCCACAAAGTGGGGTGGGAGGTGAAAAGATGAAGAGGTGCTCCATTATTCATGAAACTGCTGGTTTAATGTACCCACCAAGGGTGGGGGAAAAACCCACTTCATTTCCCTACTCTGCCTGGTGAGAAAAAAAGGAGTTGCACAGTAGTTTCCTATCTCTCTCAAGCGAGTACTAAAACCGCTGGACTATACAGTCATTATCACACTTGCCCAATTAATATTTAATTCGCTACATACAGTGGAACAGCTTCACCCTGCGAAACTGATAGTTCTATCCCATAACCCAATGATTCAAAACCCTTTGCCTTATGAGACAGAGCAGTGAATGAATTATGGTCTCCCACATGGTAGGTGAGTACCATGACCACTATGCTAAGACTTACAAAGGAAGCACTCACTCTCATTTGCATTTGGTAACTGAGGTGGTGTTTTGTAGGCTTTGGTATTTCACTTGTGCTTTCCATCAGAGATTTCTATAGCAGATTTGCTCAGCTTGCATCTTACAGTGAAGTGAATGTGTCCTGAACCAGGAACCAATAGAGCTAAGTGAGGAGGCACAACAGACCGCCTGTGCATTTACTGCAATATGTCCAGTCATGATAACAGATGGAATATAATCCTTACTGGCAGGTGACTGGTTAGTGGAATGGCTTCTTCCCCATTTTCTGCAAGGGAAAGAAGGTTAGGATACACTTTAGTTTAGGTGGATAAACTAAATTTCCAGAAATTTGTAAATGAAAAGATAACTGGTGATAAGTGAAAGCTTAATGATCCTCACTTGACGATTTGCACCCAGATGTTCAGAACCACATAAGAATAGGGATCAGAAAAAGACATGGAGGTTATGTTCTTTTAGGACAGGGAGTTGTAAAAAGAAAGAAATCCCAAGCTGGCCGTTGAAACACTCTGAAATAACTTTCTGTTATGTTTTCATTTGCTTGAGGCAGAGCACAGGTAGGGAACAGCTGGTACTGGTAAAGCAAAAGAAAGATGTATCTACTGATTAACTGTAGAGTAGAAATCTGAATGTCTTTGTTCTCTTCCTAACTCTGTCCTGATTTGCTCTGACATTAATTCACTTGGTGGTTTATAGCTGTATTTTAGGTACCTAAATATCTTTGAAAAATCTGGCCTTTAATATTTCTGTAGCTGTTTCCCCCACTGTGATTAGAACCCCACCTCCCATTTTACATTAGACTTAAATCTTCAAATGAGGAAATACAGTATGTACCACAGATATTTGTTGCTGAGTAGTGTTACAAAATCAGCTGATGCATTCATCCTATTAGATGCATTTTAGTAAAAAAGAGTTGATTGCATATCTCTCACACTCTCAGGTGGAAAGTAATCCTAATTGACCTAGATTAAAACACTATCATGTGGACTAAAAATGGCCCTATAACCTAAATGAAGGGTAATGATTAAAAGCAATGTGTCGAGGTCTAGTGAGGGGCCAATGGGAATCATTGTAGGAACTGGTCTCCTTTAATATTTTAATCAAATATTTGAAAATGGTAGTAAGGATAGTAATGATATTCTTACATAAAAATCATGATAAATCCTGTGGCACCTTATAGACTAACAGATTTTTTTGGAGCTTAAGCTTTTGTGGGCAAAGACCCACTTCATCAGATGCATGTCACAAAGTGGGTCTTTGCCTATGAAAGTTTATGCTCCAGAAAATCTGTTAGTTTATAAGGTGCCACAGGACTTCTCATTGTTTTTGCGGATACAGACTAACAGGGCTACCCCACTGATATTCTCAGGTGACATTAAATATGGAGAGATAATACTGTCGAGGCAAATGCAGCGTTCTGTCGAGAATCTGTCAACAGAATGTATAAAGCATGTGGGTGATCCCTGAGTTATGTCGACAGAACGCCCCTTCTGTCGACAAACCTCTCTAGTGTAGCTGCAGCCAAAGATTTGAGGCATCACAATCCATTGACAGAGTACTGTTGACATAAGTGCACTGTAGACACTTCTGTTCATAGAGAAGATTTCCCATTGCTGGACAGTCCTCTTTGCAGAGATGCCATTCTGCTTTCTGGCACCAGAGGGCAGGCAGTCTGGCAGTTGTCTGTTGCCAGAGCAAGTTGTGTGTAGATGCAATCTGTTGACAGAGGTTCTGTCGAGATTTCCCTGTTGACAGTTACTTCTGTCGACAGATGCTTCTAGTGTAGACACAGCCTAGGACTTTTCATCATAGAAAACAGGACCCTAAGGGGAGCTATGATAAAGGTATATAAAGTTATGAGTGGTGTGGAGAAAGTGAACAAGGAAAATAATTTACTTGTTCCCATAATATAAAAACTAGGGGACACCAAATGAAATTATTGGGCAGCAGGTTAAAACGAAATTCACCTTCATACAGTTCAGTCAACCTGTGGAACTCCTTGCCAGAGAAGGCTGTGCAGGCTAGGTCTATTGCAGGGTTTTAAAAAGAACTAGAAAAATACATGGAGGTTAATTCAGGATGGGTAAGGAATGGCATCCCTAGCAGACAAGATACTGAGCTAGATGGACCTTTGGTCTGACCCAGTATGGCCATTCTTATGTTCTTATTAAACCAGGCCAAATCAGTTTACCCCTACAGTATAATACTTCTATATAAATATTGTAGTCTTTATGAGACAAGACAAGAAACTGTGAAGCTTAACATGAACTGCCATCCATCCTTGATTTGTTTTGCCAGTAGTAGACAAAGCACAAGTCTCAGATCAGTAAGGTTTAAATTCTACCAATGAGAGCACAGCTTGAATACTAGGCTATGTAGTGAGGACACTGTAAGGGAATGGAAACTTCTCAACCAGGCCTCCTGGAATCCCCACAGGCCTCCACCTCTGCAGTGGGATGTACAGCAGACCTTCCGGCTTGCCCCAGTTCCCCTCTCTGATCTTAGTCTACATCTACATGAGAGGGATTTTCTGGTAAAAACTGACATGTGTCAGAAAAACCCATGAGGTGTCTACACACAAAATGTGCTTTGTTGACAGTTAGTCAGCGAAACCCAGCACATCCACTGGCAGCGTTACACTTCTCCCCATTCAAGTATAATGCCTCCCTCAATACGTTTTGTCAAGAAAACAACTGTGTAGATGCTCTGGGGGCCCTTTTGTCAACAGACAGGGCTTCTGGTTCCCCAGGCAGCCCTGTTTGCTGAGCTTGCAGTTGGCACTTCTGTCAATAGAGTGGCCGGGCAGCCTGGCTCTCCATTGACAGAGCAGATTGCTCTTTCAATCCACTATTTTGTGTAGATGTAATCTGTCGACAGAAGTTTTGCTGGCAAATCCCTTTCAACAGTGACTTTTGCTGACAGAGGCTTCTCATAGCCTTAGTTTTTACCATTATGGTTAGCAATGTTGTCCTTAATACTTACCACAACCACCTACCAGTACACCTTCACTCCATACCTCCTGCCCTGTTACTAATTAAATAGCTCCTCCCGTACAAGAAGCTCAAAATACTTTATAAACATTGTTTGAAATGAGCTTCACAACCATCATGGTAATTATTATGTCTTGTTGCTATTTTATTGTTTAATATACCTTCTCCACTGGCACTTCCATTCTTTTTCTCAGCAGGAGGTTTATGCTTCTTATACACAGGGAACTAAATAAGCAAGGTGAAGTGAACCCTTCATAGTACCTGGGCTGCAATATCTTACACAAGCCCCAGCAAAACTCCACTCCATTTTGTGCAAGGCATGTACACCTTAGATGTAATCCATCTTCCCAAAACCTGCCTTTGGCAATAAATTAAATTGACTCTACTACCAGACATCCTACACCAGCAAAAGAAGGGTTATGATTGACACTGATGTAATGTTTCATGCCAGCCTTACTGAAGTGCCCATGCACAATGGAGATAAATGAAGAATGGAGTGTCCGGTTTAACTGGTAATTGCCTTGGCTTTTGTCGGTTTGTCTCACATCTTTAACTTTACTTAATCATCCCATAGATTCTTTTCTCTCCTGTTAATTGGGACTAGAGTTGCAGCGAGCAGCTGGTCTTGTCCCACTCTGAAGCAATCAAAAGTACCTGAGATTTTTTAAATATATTTTTATTCTTTGGAATGACTAAGATAAATGATTTAGCAGCACTTGTTCCACTCCCTTGACATCAGTCTAAGTTGAACTAGGTAACTGCTGGCTGTATAGCACAAGTGAAATAAACAAGTTGAAGAGAAGTGTTAACTTTTAATGAGAAAAAAATGAACTCCTTTACATAACAGGTGATCTATTTGTTAGTTTGGGTAATGATAACATTTTAGTTAATTAGCAGGAGAAGTAGAGAGTAGTGAAAATGTTTTATTTTGCCCAGAGGAAGAAGTTACCCTTTTTGGAGAGATTGTGTTATACTTATCAGCAGACACTATCGTTGCATAATACCCAAGTGAATGCAACATTTCCGCAGTACTGGGAATTTATTCACCCCTTAGAAATGTGCCTTTTGAATTTTAACAAGTGTTCATTTCACGCGCAACAACAGAAATAGGTGTTAAACTTCACTGTAGATGCGGATGTATTCAAAATTAACTTGAGAATAAATCCATTTGTGTTTTTTACCAAGAAAACTGACTATGGTTGAAAAGTGCCTTTGTTTTCTCTTAGCAAATAGTATGATGCTCTCATGTATTTGCTTGCTTGTTATATCTGAAAGGTGTTGGATTTGGAAGTAGCACTTAATGGCAGTATATTAAAAAGATTGCTGGAAATGTTCTGACACACAAAGGGCCTTAAGTGGAAGTGAAACTCAGATCGTCAAACTTCTCCCTCTGCAAAATCAGTCAAACATCTTAACCTTTTGCAGTACATCCAATGCTGCTATAGTTGGAAGAGACCTTTACAAAAAGTCAGAAAGGCTTGTAAGCTAAAACAGTCACAAATTTTGGAGAGCGATTTGGAGTCTCTTTGAGAAGTGTATATATTTTTGTTGAAAATACAGAGAATTGCATTTTTCATACCTCTAAAATTGTTCATAGACAATTTACAATAGCTTTGCTGTCTCATGTTTTAAAAATAGTAAATTCATTAGCGCAGGTGGACTATTTTCTATATGTTTGTACAAGCACCTGGCTCAGTGTAAACCTGACCTGGTAGACCTTTGGGCTCTACCACAATTTAAATGTTAATTAAATTATTCTTATTTTGCTGCTTTTAAAAACACAGTCTGATGAGAATATAACAGAGAGGTAGCCGTGTTGATCTGTACTTCAACAAAACAAAGTAGCAGAAATGTAGCACTTGAAAGATTAACAAAATGATTTATTTGGTGAGGAGCTTTTGTGGGACAGACCCACTTCGTCAGATCAATTTCATTTCCAATACCGAGTGACATTTATAAGTACAGAGAACCAAAATAAATTGCAATAAAAACTGACAAATCAAATAGGAGTGAAGGAATTACATTACATAACACATTACACATTACTAGGACTGCTTCCCTTCCTTTGATGCTCATAATTATCTCAGACAGGACAATTAACATCCCCTCACCTTTCACCCCCTTCTATCCTATTTGATTCGTCAGTTTTTACTGCTTTTTTTTTTGGTCCTCTGTACTTTTAAATGTCAGTCTGTATTGGAAATGAAATTGATCTGATGAAGTGAGTCTGTCCCACGAAAACTCATCACCCAATAAATCATTTTCTTAGTCTATAAAGTGCTACATTTCTGCTGCTTTGTTTTGATAAGAATGTAGTTATTCTGAGCAATATTTTACTAGAGATTTCACAAATGGCAGCTTTTAAAGGAGGTTAAGTATAAATACGTGTCATGAAGCTAAAATATGGATCATCTGTGGTCTATTTTAAGACAGAAGATTGAATGACTAAGTCTTCACTCTTTGCTGTCATTATAAGGGCTGATCTCAGAGTGGAGTTAGGATTTGCATTTGTGTAATATTTAATACATAATTACATTCCATTTTTCTTATATACGTACAGAGGATTTGGAGACCCAGTTTAATTCTCTTTAAAGTCAGTTGGCATCTCGGCCCCTTGACACCTTGATGTTTTGACATGAGCATAATAATGAACATCAATTTTGACCTAAAATCCATTTTAATGCTAGATACAGAGACAAATACAATCCACTAAGGATGGAACAGATTCTGTTTAACGTGATCCAGAAGGGCACAGATGTCAAGTGTGGTGCTGAAATCGCAGTTCAATATTATCTAGTGAGCACTGTCCTTTGGACAAAACATTAGAGGAGGTTTTCCATTTTTGGTGGTTGTCCAAGTCAGAGCAAAGGATTCACTGCAATGCATGTTTTACCTATGCAGTCATCTAACAGATTGTTTCACAGAAATGTGGGATACCTAGGGGATTCCAAATGACAGTATAGAGTTCTGAATGGGAATGCATGAGAATCCAGCCATTGAATTACAAAGTAACCTTCCTTGAATGAAGACTTTTTTTTTAATATGATCGTACCTTTATATATCTTCATAGTGGTATGAACTGAAACAATCTGTGACTTCCATTCCACTCTGCCATGAATGAATTTCTTGCTATTTGTCATGGTATGTCTTCACTACAGGGAAGATCAACCTGCCGTCATTGACCTTCCGGAGTTCGATTTAGTGTGCCTAATAGGGATGCCCTAAATTGAACTTACAGGGTGCCTGCATTGGAGCCATTAGTCCTGCCCCTTGTTAGGATTAAGGGAAGATGATGAGAGTGCACACTCCCATCAACCTCCCTTAGCGGAGATGCCACAAGTATATCAACTCTCTAGCTACATAATTAATGTAGCTAGAGCTGCGTACCTGAGTTTGAACTTCTGCTGTAGTGAAGACCTGCCCTCAGTTCATTTTTAGGGCTATGTCTACACTAGTCAAAAACTTCGAAATGGCCATGCAAATGGCCATTTTGAAGTTTACTACTGAAGCGCTGAAATACATATTCAGCACCTCATTAGCATGCGGGCAACCGCGGCACTTCGAAATTGACATGGCTCACCACCACATGGTTCATCCAGACAGGGCTCCTTTTCAAAAGGACCCCGCCTACTTCAAAGTCCCCTTATTCCTATGAGCAGATGGGAATAAGGAGACTTTGAAGTAGGCAGGGTCCTTTCGAAATGGAGCCCCATCTGGACGAGCCGCGTGGCGGCGAGCCGCTTCAATTTCAAAGTGCCACAGCCGCCCACATGCTAATGAAGCACTGAATATGTATTTCAGCGCTTCATTAGTAAACTTCGAAATGGCCATTTGCATGGCCATTTCAAAGTTTTTGGCTAGTGTAGACACAGCCTCAGTGTTTCCATTGAATTCTGCTAATTTGGAATATCAGACATTTTAACCAAATAGATAAAAGTTCAAAGAGCTGCTTTGTGTATGGAATTGCTAATTTGCTTGTGATCTGTGATGGCTGGGAGTTGGCTAAACTGTATTAAAACAATACAATGAAGCCTCCACTAAGAGTGATGAAGAGGGATATTCTGTCTCTGACACATATTGACAAAATATCATCTGCTGCTCCCTAAATTGAAGATGTTCCCATTTTCCTTAAAAGTTTAGCACTGTGATCCAGCACTGGAAAGTAAAGCCAGTACTGCTTTTCTGCATCACTGTTTCCTGTCTTCATACTTTCTCTCTTCATTCTAGTGTCACAAATGCCACTAGCACCATCACATTGAGCAGTCAGCTCATGGCTGACTATGTTACTGTCTGCTCTAGTGAAATCAGTGTGTCACAATCTTGAATTTTATTCATATGAAAATATTGTGTCATACATACATATTGTGAATCAGGCCATGCATTCTTGTGCCATTTTAATGACTTTGCAGGCCTGTAGCAAGTATATTGGAGCCCTATTATCAAACTATCCCTTGGATACATAGTAAAATAATGATAAAAAGTATGAGATAGTTTTGAAACATGAAAACAAAGCAAGAAGCAAAGAAAATACTCCAAAGCCAAACATCACTACTCTCAATTCCTAAATATGGATATTTACAAAGAAAATATGGAATATCCCAAATCTTTCTAATGGCCCAGTTTAGTGGTCCAAAATTGTATGGCCTAGCAAATCACTGATGACTCATGGACCCAGTTACCCAGAAGTATAATGTTTAACAAAGCCAGGACCCTATGTATTTACTTTCATTAGAGTCAGTTTTCACATGGGAAAACTAAAACCATATCTCGGTAAGTTTACCTCACATAAGCTACGTCTACACGTGAAGCCTACATCGAAGTAGCCTATTTCGATGTGGAGACATCGAAATAGGCTATTTCAATGAATAACATCTACACGTCCTCCAGGGCTGGCAATGACGATGTTCAACATCGACGTTGCGCAGCACCACATCGAAATAGGTGCTGCGAGGGAATGTCTACACGCCAAAGTAGCACACATCGAAATAAGGGTGCCAGGCACAGCTGCAGACAGGGTCACAGGGCGGACTCAACAGCAAGCCGCTCCCTTAAAGGGCCCCTCCCAGACACACTTGCACTAAACAACACAAGATCCACAGAGCCAACAACTGGTTGCAGACCCTGTGCATGCAGCATGGATCCCCAGCTGCAGCAGCAGCAGCCAGAAACCCTGGGCTAAGGGCTGCTGCACACGGTGACCATAGAGCCCCGCAGGGGCTGGAGAGAGAGCGTCTCTCAACCCCTCAGCTGATGGCCGCCATAGAGGACCCCGCAATTTCGATGTTGTGGGACGCGCAATGACTACACGTTCCCTACTTTGACGTTGAACGTCGAAGTAGGGCACTATTCCCATTCCCTCATGGGGTTAGCGACTTCGACGTCTCGCTGCCTAACATCGATGTTAACATCGAAATAGCGCCCAACACGTGTAGCCGTGACGGGCGCTATTTCGAAGTTAGTGCTGCTACTTCGAAGTAGCGTGCACGTGTAGACACGGCTATACAGTATTTCCTCAAGAGATTGACAAATCTAGGAATGCACCATGTTATATTTCATACTCACATCACTGATTCACATCCAGATCAACAAAAAGGTCTCATCCTAGACCAAAGTCAAGTAAGTTCATGGAAAACAACAGTCAATTTCAAAGAAAATAGTATTTATGAGAGGACAGAAATAGCAAAAGGTATAAAGCTTCTGGCAGTAGAAGAAGCTGAATCCCCTTCTAATGGTTTTTGTACAGGTGGTGGTTGTAGCAATAATGCATAGTAAGCAAGCATGTATATATTTTATAAGCTGTAAAGTTATTCTTAAAAGAGTAGGGAAAGACTCAAAATTGTGACCATTGAGTGGACGTACAAAACAGATATAAATAACTATGAGAGAGAGAGATACTTGCATTCACTTTGCACAAATATAAATGCCTACACAAAGGCCGTGTCTGTGGAGACATATGTCATGTATAAATGCTTAATTATAATAATGGTTATTTAATAATGTTTAATACATGGTATTTTACACATTCCTAAGATGAAATCCTGGCCCCACTGACTTCAACATAGAGCCCGTCCTTAGTGTGGAGTGCTTCAACTTTATATATTATAATATGCAGACAAGATACCTTTTACACAGCACAAATCATGAATCACTAGTAGTCTAGTCACAATTACTAGCAGAGACGGAGCAGAAGCAAAATCCTGGCTCTGTGTACTCCTGGACTTTGTGGAAATGTTGCTCAGAAACTGAATTTTACAGCTTGGACCATCTCTTTCTCCAAAAGCGTGCAGAGTTTGCAGCTCCAGGGTGATAACATTGTCCTTGGAAGTGTCTCATATTACAAAGGAATAATTTCCATTATCCTATTGTTTCCAAGGGGTCTGAGACTTGACACTGTTGAAGTAGCTCCTTCACTTTACAGTCAATTGTAGACACATTTTTTCATTAGCTTTATTCATTTGTTTCATGTTAATACTATTCTTTAGTAAGAGGGTAAAGGTGGCAAAACAGTCATCTAGAATCTTGATTTAAGTCCCATGCAATTCAACATGGGATTGGAAGTGGTCTCTGATTGCTCACTCCTTGGACCTTTGAAACTCCAGAGCACTAGACAAGTGCATGTTGGTAGCCATCTACAAGCGAAGGATAGAATTCATGTGTGGGTGAGTACAAGTGATAATCCTAAGAGAAACATGAGGGAATACTGAAATCCTTTCAATGCCGCCTTCAACTAGGTGTAAACACACCAGTGAAGTTATTGGGGTTGGATAACTGAAAGGTGGGGACAAAATATGCCACTATACACAAAAATGATGCATAATTAACTGTTTTCATTTTAGAGGAATAAAACTCTTCCACTACTTACAAGGAGACCTGCGCCACCAGTAATCTAGAATTACAACAAAGGCAGGCTTGTGCACATGCAGAGAGAACAACTTTTCCCACTTTTAAAGAGCTACATTGCTTTCATTTAGGCCTAGTAATTTAGGCCCTGCAACTACAAACTGTTCTTTGAGGGATGACTCCCACAGAAGTCAACAATACCCTGGGACAGCATTGAGGTCTGCTGGCTAGTGATAGCTTGGGATAGTTCTGCATGAATTTGAAGACAAGAGATTGAAAACCATTGTCGAGTTTGAGTATAGTCTTTTTGTTGGACGATTTAAACCACCATCTGCACAGTACATATTGAAACTCAACTTTAAGTATTTTATTTTTATGTACAGTTCATTTTTTGTCTGGAAATAAAATATCTAAATACAGACAGACTGTAATGTTGTATATGTATAGCTCTCAAGAATACCTAAGCTGAATAAATGCTTTGTACATGAATCTGTCTCTTTCATGGAGTTTACAGCTACATTGATAAAATGGATTCCCCATTTCCTTGATTGTTTTTAACCAATAACAAGCAGAGAGACGATTACAAGTTAATATTAATAAGCAGCTCAAATAACACTGGTTAAACTATGTACAATACAAACCATTCATACAAATGAAGACTAGGATATTGAATTTGTTACAATAATTGTAATAAAGATAAGACAGCCACTTATAACTTACATGTTGTCTATCAGGCTTTTTCTTTCTTGCAGAACAGTTGGAAAGTTTTTAAGCAGCTCAGCTGGTCCCAACTCTGCCACTTTATATGTTCAGTGAAGAAATATGAAACCATAATGTCTGCTCACATGTAAATTCCAAATGTCTGCTCATCTTTACTAGTAACAGGCTCCCTCCACAGAAAAAGAGCCACCTAACATCACCTTGAATGTGCCTACTGTGTGGTGGAAAAAAACGTCACTATGCTTTGCTGTGTTCATATAATAAGGAATACTGAACTCTAGACACACAATTTTTCCCGTTTTAACAAGCATTTACTCCTACAGTATTATTTACCAGCACAGCTAGTCTAAGCAGTAAAATGCATGAGTGGGGCTTATTGATTGCCATGTATTCAAGACTTTAAAGAGATTTCCGTAACAGTTTGTGTTAGAAACCATTCTCTGTCTACTTAATCCTTTTGGCTTGATGATAGGTTATCCTGTAATATATTATGTATGAAACAATGAAAGCCCTCTGAACAGGAATCTCAATAGATGTGAGCTGAAAAGGGTGTGAATCTGCATGGTTTTATTTCAAATCCATAATTATGTACATCTAGACTGATACATGGAGCTGACTGGGCAGAAAATTACATGAGATTGTTTTCCACTAACGTATTTGCAGCCATTTGACAGCAGCAGAAGAGCGTAGACACATTCCAGGAAATAGGTGTGGCCTTCTTCTTTGAGGTAACAGCCCTGTCATATGACCTTTTTTTATTCCTCAGGCTTCAGTCTTATTCCTCGGGTTCATTCTCAACCTGAAGGGAAGTAGGGTGTGTCACTGTGGTAGTTGTAATCAGGACACACCTTCTGTACTAGTTTATAATCTGTACTATAAAAGGAAATGTAAATACAGATTACTTTAAAGGGCTTGGAGCAGAGCCATGACACATGACTTTGGGTCTGCTCCTGATAACATGTTTTTGAAGGGTCATAGTTGCAGAGCGTGTTCTTGGTAGCCTTGTCAACCTTTTCATATTCGATGCGACAGTTAAAGGATTTGGAATCTTTGGCATCAATCACTGTTTGTTGTGCCAAGTCAAATTCCACTATTTTGGTAGGGGGCACCAAGCTCACAGATACATTCCCTTGGCCAGTGGAATTATGCCTGAAATAAACGCTAAACGTCCCATTGCCATGATCAACAATTTTCCCAGTTATTAATAGATTTAACTTCACAGTTTTGATGTTGGAATGAAAGTCACCCCAGCCAAACATTTTCTTAAATTTCCCAGTCTTGACAATTGGCCGTCTCTTTGCTCTGGGTCGAGGCTCTTGAAGGTCTGTGGAGTTCCTCAGCCAATCCCAGAGATCTTGCTCAGAATACGTTTCTGGGGCATCATATCGCAGGTCCAAATCTGTTTCATTTTCTTTGCCACGAAAAGTCTGTGATAGCAGTCGGCTGATGGACAAGTCTTTGCTGCTTTCTGTCCATATGTGCTTTAATGTGGATTTGGAGATGCCTGATTTTAGAAGTTCTGATTTGCCGCCATTTGTTAAATTTGCACATGTAACCTGGAAAAAAAAAAAGAGGTCAGATTGAGATAGGTACATACAAACCCTACTGTTCCCATCTGAGGCCAAAGTGATTGGAGTTGAGAAATAAACAGTTAAAATTACTTTTAAATGTAAGATAAAGTATATACTCCATACTCGAAGTAAAACAAACCAGAGAGATGGGTCATAATCTATTTGTCTTTAATATATAGAATGTTCTGTTCAAAATCTCCTTCTGCTGTGAAGTGTGCAAGCAGACCACCAAAGAATGGTTAATTTTATGTGCCAGTTGGCAATAGCTGATTTTTCTGATTTAAAAACTAAATTAAGATGCTGTGGAACCATCACAACCAAGTTGTAAAATAATGAGCCCATGAAGAACCAAATGTATGTAACTATGTGATCTTATTTTCAAGATTCCCCCTCCCGCATTCTTCCCTTTCTTTTGTCACATTCACTGGTTCTGTCTTGGTTCAAATGGATATATATACTCTTTGAGGAAGAGATTGGCTCTTATCATGCCATGGCTTTCACTTTATTGGGGTGGTTTTCATACTGAACAACTAATAACAATGTTTCTATGCTGTTGCGACTGTCCCCACCCCAACCTAATAACAACATTCGTTAGCGGTCTACGCCTGTATCAGTGCAGTTATACCACTGCAAATCCACCGACTTCCTATGTGTTTATGTAGTCCTTAGCGCATTTGGGGTCTCTGATCCTCAGGCTGGAGATGGGCTGGGATCCTGGAGCTCAATTCTGATTTATGTGTTGTGTTCATAAAGATCACATTTCAGGTTTTCAGCCTTCGACCATCAAAAGTGAAGAAAGCATTCCCACTACCACCACCACACATATACACGTACACACATTTGTCCCAAGCATCTTTTATCACCTTCCTCTGATGCATCAGGGTTGCTATAACTTTGGAGGGAACATTGGACTGTGAGGTGGCATTGAGCATTCTCTCTTGGCTGGTGTATGGCTGGCTACTTCTTGTACATATGCACAAAGTCCAAACGATCTCCATGTGTGGAGTCATAAGAACATAAGAACATAAGAATGGCCATACTGGGTCAGACCAAAGGTCCATCGAGCCCAGCATCCCATCTGCCGACGGTGGTCAATGCCAGGTGCCCCAGAGAAGGAGAACAGAAGACAATGATCAAGTGATTTATCTCCTGCCATCCATCTCCTGCCCTTGTTATGAAGGCTAGGGCACCATACTTTATCCCTGGCTAATAGCCATTTATGGACCTAACCTGCAAAAATTTATCAAGCTCTTTTTTAAACCCTAATAGAGTCCTGGCCTTCACAGCCTCCTCGGGCAAGGAGTTCCACAGGTTGACTGTGCGCTGTGTGAAGAAAAATTTCCTTTTATTAGTTTTGAACCTACTACCCATCAATTTCATTTGGTGTCCCCTAGTTCTTGTATTATGGGAAAAGGTAAATAATTTTTCTATATTCACTTTCTCCACACCATTCATGATTTTATATACCTCTATCATATCGCCCCTCAATCGCCTCTTTTCCAAACTGAAAAGTCCCAGTCTCTCTAGCCTCTCCCCATATGGGACCCGTTCCAAGCCCCTAATCATCTTAGTCGCCCTTTTCTGAACCTTTTCTAATGCCAATATATCTTTTTTGAGGTGAGGAGACCACATCTGCACGCAGTACTCAAGATGTGGGCATACCATAGTTTTATATAGGGGAAGTATGATATCTTTTGTCTTATTATCGATCCCTTTTTTAATAATTCCTAACATCCTATTTGCCTTACTAACTGCCGCTGCACACTGCGTGGATGTCTTCAGAAAACTATCCACTATAACTCCAAGATCCCTTTCCTGATCTGTCGTAGCTAAATTTGACCCCATCATGTAGTACGTGTAATTTGGGTTATTTTTTCCAACATGCATTACCTTACACTTACAGGAAGGAACTGTTGCTTATGTCAGATTGGCAATGGCTTTTCAAGGGTAGGAGAAGGAGGAAAATTGCCTTTCTCTGCACTGTGTGGGTGCAGGTCACTTGCCAAGATCATCTAGGTAAATCTCAATTATTTCCCTGCCATTGCAGGGCATCAGGCACTGATATGCCCTGGTCCTTTCTATACTCCACAAGTTGCACATAACTGTCTAGTCTCCTGTCACCTGTAACAGTTTGGTCTAAAATAGGTTGTTGGTTTTAGCACATAGGTGCTAGGTAGACAGCTGTAATAGATAGGTCAGACTACATGATCTGGGGCTCCCTTCTGGCCTTAAAACTCTCTGACTAATTGGGACCTCTAGGCCATACTACAATATAAATTACAGAATACAGTAAAGGGCCTGGTCTTGGCTTTGCCATGAGGCCTGAACTATTGGCTAGCTGCACATTGCTGTAATACTCCTGAATTGACTTGAGCAATCATAACTCTCTCCTGGTCCCCTTGCTCCTGCAGAGAAGGAGTACGCTGTGCTGGTTGCATACCCAGCAGAACATATGCTCCCAAAGGCAGAAGTATAGCTGTGCCTCCCATCACGCTGGGAAGGTACAAAGCTAATGCTCTGCCCACTTTGTACCCACCTATATGCAAAGTGGACGTAGTGTCTCTGCAGAGGAAATGTCAGATATCTCTGTGTCACAGGGCAGCCCAAGACATAATTCAGTCTCAAGTCAGTTATGCAGCACAGAAATCCAAGTGAGCGTTTGGCTCCCAACGTGAAGATTAAATCAGAATAAAAATACAAGAGTGAGACTATCTAAGTGAACTGGCAGTCCTACAGAACAAATCAAAGTTTCATAAAATCATGAAAACCTTACTCTGAAAGCCTGAGGAATTTAAAAACGCCAGAGCTAGTTTTTCACGTCTCTCAGCACCAACGCAAAAAGGACCATATTCATTTTTCCAGTCTAGCTTGAAAAATAAAGTATACATTGTCCTAGTTTCTGAAGGGTAAATGGAACATTCTGGGCTTACAAGGGGACCATCGCTGAATCTCTTAATTTCATTGCTTGACGACAAGTATCACAGCAACCCTGGGTAGTAGTTTTATCATATGGTTTTTTTTCAGGAGTCATCCCATTATCCTGTTTGTTTGCTTTTATAAATGCCTCATCCCTTAACCAAAA
Source organism: Carettochelys insculpta (assembly GCF_033958435.1). Taxonomy (NCBI): domain Eukaryota; kingdom Metazoa; phylum Chordata; order Testudines; family Carettochelyidae; genus Carettochelys; species Carettochelys insculpta. Next base: position 229,429,629 of record NC_134138.1, read on the forward strand.
TTAATTGAAAAGAACCTCACCCCCTGAAATGCAGTGGAAATGGAATAACACAAATAGCATGAAGTCTTCTTGCTGGTGCAATGTAGAGAGAGGCGTAGAGAAAGGCGGCAAATATAACAAAGATACTTCCATGTAGAACATGGACTTGAACTGTTTTGCTAACCAGCCCTCTCTTTCCAGGGTTGTTGTGCCTCCTCTCAGACATGCTACATGGAAGTTGCTATAGGAACTACTGAGTATCCTCAAGAGATAACAGATGTGATAGCAGCCTTTTAAAAAATATGTCATTGCACCAACAGAATAGCCACAGTTCTGTTCAGGTTGGGATGGAGGCAAGGTGAAGAGAAGGAATAGATAGAATATACGTTTCATTGAGGATTTGGTGCTTAGATGGGGTTTCCAACTGTTGAATGGCAGGAAGGAGAAATATCGCCTAGCATTTGATAGGTGGTTTGTATCTGTGTCTTAGCATCAATGCGGTGAGCAACAGGAGAGGTTCTAATGAAATACTGTAACAGAGCACTGGTTAATGAAGCAGCAATGAAGATATCCTGGGGAGAGAGATTGAGAACATAAATTTGCAGAGGCTTATGGGGAATGAGAGCAAAATAGGAGAAATGTGCCTTAAAGGAGAAATGTGCCAGTTCACCATGAATCTAAGCAGTTAACTAGCAAATTTCAGCTGCTTCCACACTACAAGATAAATTCAAATTTAAGGCACTTAGCTCGATATTACAACACAACTGCCTTCACTGTAAATACCATCAGCTCAATTTAGGGAGTACTAATATCGATATAAAACACTGCTGAATCTGGCTGGGGTTAGCATCAATTTCAAATTTAAAAGTTCAAATAAAAGCCAGCGTGGAAGTGCCATGTATTAAAATCAAATTTATTAACCTCTGCAGCTATGTATCCCACAATGCCCCCCAGTGCTCCACTCTGGCTGCTTCCATCTCCGCTGCTTTCCACGTGTGTAGGAATTAGGTAACAGGAAGACCGTAAATTTCAGTTCAGGACTGGGAAGCCTGTGGCTGTGAAGTCATGTTTGTATGAGAGGCTGAGAAACATCTCTCTTTCATTGCTATTAGTGCTGTGAGCGCATCTAACCATTAGAAATAGGCCCAACACAGAGTTTGTGGTTCTGACTCTACCTCTGCTAGCTGCGTATTTGGTATTTTTTTTTCTGTGCTGCTTAGAGCCAACCACTGCCCTGCCACACCACACAGCAGCAAGAGGTCACGCTGGTATGAGAGGCTGAGCAACTTCTTCTCAGTGGTTTATATTTGTGCAGGCCCACCCTCCTTCTCCCACAGGCAGCACGCAGTCAGGGGTCTTTTCTGTGCTCAGCCACATCACGTGGGTAGCCCCCGATCCCATAAAAGGACATGCCCGTCGTTCGGAACTGACCATGATGCCAGGCAGCACCATGTCCTAGCTTGCACACAGTGAGGGCTCCAAGGGTGGCTAAGATTTGGGGGGGGAGCTGCAGCCTCCATGGGGAACCATCCTCCAGAAGGAAAGATTTTCGGGGATTTGCAGCCGTCCAGGGCAAGTGTCCCTACCAGCGAAGAATTTTGGAGGCTTGCTGCCACCAGGGCAACTGCTTCAACTGGCCCGTGACTCAAAGTCTCCCATGCCCTCTGCCACAACAAGGACACTGAGAGCTAGCTGTCGCCGGAGGGAAGTCTTCCCTAGTAGCTATGAATTGCAGGACCTGGCTGCCACCCTGGAGGGGACAGTTCAAATGGCCCTCAAGCCCCACTGCCATAAAAGATTTTCAGGGACTATGTCAAATTGCCATTCAAACTTCCAGATACCAACCCCACCACACATACACAATGGCCATGTTGGCAATGTCTGTGTAGTGAAGAAGGAAGCCAAAAATCTTTCTTCAACATTGGACCCCTTCGTGCAGGAAAGAGTGGGTGGAGGGCCAGTTGAGAAGACAGACTGTGCCTGGAGTCTGTGTAATGAACTGGGAAGGCAAAAACCCTCTTGTACCACATCTCTTTTTTCAAAACTTTTTCTGTTTACTCTTTCTTCAAGCTTTGCATTGTCCCTGTACTATTTTCAGGGATCAGATGTAATCAAGGGAGGGGGAACAATCAATGGAGGGCCAGTTAAGAAGACACACACCTGCTGCTTTATATAAAATCTTTGTAATTCAGTTACAGCTACAGTTTTAAAAAACAATTTAGTTATAGAAGAGATTTCTCTTAATTTGGTGATCTTTGTTGATGCCCTCCTTTTCCTTCCTTCCTCCTGGAAAAATAGACTTTTGCTTACCAGGAGACGGAATGAAGTAAATGCAATGTGGGAAGATGATCTGAAATACCAACAACCATTTGCAGGGCATTTTTCTCCCATACTTCACCAGCAAAAATTCCCAGAATGCTACGGGGATGAGGTAACTGTGGGATGTGTTCCCACAATGCACTGCTACAACAGTCAATGTTTGTCGATTGAGTGTGGCAGCGATAAGTTGACTTTATGAGGAGCACATGGAGAGGTGAGGATAGTCAAGTTCAAATGTATAAAATCCAGCCTTACAAGATCTATATTAATTAATTTGAATCTGTTTACTTTTATATTTTACTTTCCTCACAGGTTTCTATTTCTTCTCCTTCCTTATTTTGAAAAACATGTTGTGTTCCAGTGAGTTACATTTCATAGAATTAACCATCAAATTCTCACATAATAGGGTGTAACACCAGAAAGGTAATTTTAAAGAAAAGCTCTTTTTAGACTACAGAAGACCAAGCATGCCAGAGAATAAGTGGATATTTCAGAACCACTTGCTGTCAGGTACAAATCAAGAGTGTTTGGAAAGCTAGTATATCTCAAGTTTAAATAGAAGCTTCAGAGTCCAAGCAAGGCACATTGTTTCATATCTGACCTTTCAAATAAAATTGATTGTTACTCTCATTGATTTTGTAATAGTTTAAAGGCTTCTCATCACACAGTTGGCTCTAAGACCTCTCTGATTTTCTATGTGGGTAACTGGCTGCATTCATGATTAAAGAAGACCCGCTCCTGCCTTACATATTCAGGCATCTGAGCAAAGACTCTGACTAAACAGTGTAGTTATTGCAACACTAGAAGCATCGATTGACATTTCTGCCAGAAGAGATTTTCAGACAATATATCTGTCGACAGATTGTGGCTATACACTAAAACGGATCAAAAGAATGATCCACTCTGTGGACAGAGCATCCAGACTTTTAACAACTGCTCTCTCATCAAAACAGCCAACTGGAAGCACCCGCGCTTGTCAGTGATCTGGAAGCCCTGTCTGTCAACAAAGCCCCCTCCCCAGCCTCCCACCCCAAGTGTCCACGCAGCTTTTTTATCAACAGAATCTGTTGACAAAGGCATGCTTCCTCATTTGGGAGAGGCAGAAGGTTGTCAATGGAGGTGCCAAGTTTTGCTGACCGACTGCTGACAAAATGCATTTTGTGTGTGGACCTGAGGCAAGTTTTGTCAACAAAATTCCACTTTTGTCAAAAAAACTTGCTTGTGTAGCCGTACCCTACAAGACCACCCAATAGTGGTAGCAATACAGACTTAAATTCATTCTTTATCATAGTATTATTTATAAAATGATAGTATTTTCTTGTTTCAACCATACAGGTGTGTTTTCTTTCTTATACTAGAGCTGTATGTACTGTGATGTAACTACACACACATATCCCTGCAGATGTACATGCCATGTAGGACATAGTGTGGCTAATACAGCCATGTGAATACACATGATTTTGTTATACCTATGTTCACCCAGCCATATCAGAACTGCCACTGAGCCTACGTCTCCACTATTGCAAAACTTCAAAATGGCCATGCAAATGGCCATTTCGAAGTTTACTAATGAAGCACTGAAATACATGTTCAGCGCTTCATTCGAATGCCGGCGGCCACGGCACTTCGAAATTGCCGCAGCTCGCCGCTGCAAGGCTCGTCCAGATAGGAAGATAGGAATAAGGGGATTTCAAAGTTGGTGGGGTCCTTTCAAAAGGGACCCCCATCTGGATGAGCCGCATGGCGGCGAGCCGCAGCAATTTCGAAGTGCCGCGGCTGCCAACATTCTAATGAGGTGCTGAATATGTATTTCAGCGCTTCAGTAGTAAACTTCAAAATGGCCATTTGCATGAGCATTTCGAAGTTTTGGGATAGTGGAGACACGGCCTGAAAGTGTAATATAATTGTAAATAAATATGCAAACTCATAAAATTTTGCATATTTGCTGAGTGATGACTACTGCACTTGAAAATGGTGGTCGCATCAAATATCACTAAAATAAGAGCAATTTCCAACACTGTAAAATGCAGTAAATATTAAACATTTCAGTTTGTAGTGAATATTTCTTCATCCCTACACTTATGTACAGGCACTTCAGAAATACATTTGCTATGGCATCCATATTGCTTTCTCTTCCCCTTTATCTCCCTAAATATATACCAGGTGCCATCTAAGTCTCAATAAGTTCTGCACTAAGCTGGTTGGCATATGGTGACATAATTCAATGGGTCTTTTCCTACTGAGGAAATTATTTGTGTAAGTTTTTGCAGGATGAGGGATTTGTAGTATTACCTATAATTAGCACTGTGTATACATACACATCACTTTAAATTTAACTACCATGGACAGTAAGTGTCATGGTTCGTTTGAGTTGTGCTATACACTACATTTCCAAAATCAGTGTTATGATTTCAGTTGCTATCAGCAGAAGATCTTTGGGCACAACCATAATTCCAACAGTAATGAGTAAAATATGAAATGCTGACAGGCATACCTCCCAAAATGCATGTCATTAATGACTTTTTTTCTTCAGCAAAGAAATGCTCCCTGAGCTTTTTAAATTATTACAGTGGTGGAAGGTTATGTTCACAAGGCAAGAATAGAAGATCTTTGAGGCCTTGATCCAAAGCCCACTGAAGTCACTGACTCACAATGAGTACGATGAGTGTTAATTCATGCCTTGGATGTGGAGGATTCATATTTCACTACGCCATCTTGGTATCAGTAATCACAGTCTCATCTGGTCACTCTTAACAATAAAGACAAATTGCTGTTCAGTGTATTTTCTGTAATACTGGACAGTGCTCTCACTGAAAATAAAATACAAAGACCGGGGAATGGGTCTGTATTTCCAGTTTACGCAGATTCAACAGAACGCTGCAATTTTTTGTCTGATCCTTTTAGAGGCTGAAGACATTTTCACCATGACATTTAATATAATTTGCTCTTTTTTCATGAGTATTATTGTCTCATTTAAGACTCCATAAGATAGAGTAACTCATTTATCTCAAAGCCTTTGGGGGTTCAATTTAAAGACATTCTTCATGCTCATGAACCTATTACCTGTCATAGACCAAACGGGGATGCTCAGGATCACATAAGCTCTTTAAAAACAATCCAAGTGGCACAAAATGACTCTTGATTTCTTAGTCTTTCATTATACAGTAGATCTATTACAGTTCATTATATATAATTACAGTATTGATTTAGAAATTATGTATTTATTCCTCTAAGTATAAGAATACTCGAGGGCAAATGGAAATATAAACAAACCATCTAATACTCACAGTAGGAAATGCCTCTCTTCAGGTAAATAACTAATAAAAATATTCCAAGTTAATTTTTCTTGGCGTGATGTATTAGGAATTTGGCAGCTCAGTGTTTGCATATTCACTGTGTACAACAATACAGATTTCTGAGTCTTTGGCCAAATCCATTAGATACTTAGCTTGCACAGGAGTGTAACAACAAGAAAGATACAAATGTCACCCTAAGGATGGCACACAAACACTCAGAATTCCATCTATCCACAAACATTATTGTTTATCATTTGATGGGGAGATATGAAGCTTTTAGACCCTGTTGTACTTTGATCAACTTAGTAGTAGTGTGCTATGTGGGTAGCAGCCTAGAGCCATATGCCATAATACTACTGGGTAAAATAAAGTGCAAGATACTATTGTCAATATGAATACATATTACCTAGTGAGTAGTTGGCACACAAGTTGATGCTAGTAGCATTCCAAACTATAATTTAAACACAGAAATTGAGATTAGCATTTGATGGAGAGATTATTACAATAGATGGAGTGAAATGCAGCAGAGGCCTTGTGATGTATTACAAATTAATATTTTTAATTCAGAGGAAAAACATAATTAAACAAAAGGCCCTGCTTATTATTATTTCACATACAAAGTCTTATCTTTTTTTTTTATTGATAAGCTTTTTTTGCTATATGACCAGATGGGTGAAGGGTCATTTGTTGGCTGTACATTATCAAAATATTCAGCGTCAGAGTATATTCTTACCTGACTTTTTCCAATGGTCTAAGTGAGCAGGAACATCAAATATGAACACCCCATTCCCTATCTTCTAATCATATTCAGTTGTGTAGCTGCATGAGTGTGCACATCATGTATCCATAAACAAGCGAGATGGTTCCACCAAGTACAGTGGACAACAACAGGTTCAATTTAGGCACATTGCTGGAGAAATTATCAGTCTCAGTGTAGTAGTCATTCATCTGTAGCTTCACAAAAACAAGTAGTCCTGAGCACTTTAAAGACACATAAATATATTTGTTAGTTTTTATGGTGCTACAGGACTGCTTGTTTTTTTACATCAGTTGGATACGTCATGCTCAAGTTCCAGTTTTCAATGCACACAATCAGTTGAATCCCCCTAAAACAGCCTCTGCTGTTCATGTCACTGAGCAGTCCTGGGAAGCAAAACAAAGGGCATGTTCTTTTTTCTTACCATATAAACACTGATCAATATGATCCCTAACAAACAATGCAGAAGGTGTTTAAACTCTAAGGGTAAGTCTTCACAACATGAAAGATCAATCCTGCTGTGGTCAATCTGCCAGAATTGATTTCGCAAACCTGGTAAAGACATGCTAAATCAAATTACAGGGCACCTGTGTCTGTGCCAGTAGTCCAGACCCTCAAAGTCAACAGGAGCAAACAGTCCTGTCAACCTTCCTTAGTGGTCATGGTGTGGAAGCCCAAATTAAAGTACGTCAACTCCAGCTATGCAATTAACAGAGTTCGAATTGTGTAGCTTAATTCAATTTTCCACTGTAGTGTAGAACCTGCCTTATGCCCAGATCCTCCTCTGGATTAATTAATGGCATAGCTCCACTTACACCAGCTAAGCACCTGTCCTAGAAGTTATTACATAGTTCTTAGTAAATAGTCTAGAGGATAGAAAAGACAAGGTCACAGAAGAGAACCTGGGCTTTTTTCTCTGCCTTGATGGACCATGACAGGAAAATACAGGAATGATGGGAATCAATATTACATCATAAAAATTATCCTTCCATAATGACTGGCAATAAGAAAATTTAAATTCTCTCACACTTAAGTCTGAAGAATGTCATGCCATCTCCTGCACATGGGAAATGTGATGTCATTCATATTGGTGAAGACACTGTCTGAACCATCACTGTCACAGTCAAAGATATCTTGGACAGAACCGGTCAAAATTGTTTCAATTAAAATTATTTTTCTATGGAAAATTGGATTTTTGATGTTCTGCAAAAAGTTTGGTTCCATTTCTGTGCAGAAAATGTTGGGTTTTCATTAAAAAAATCTGACACATGGTGCTAATGCAGATGGACAAGTAAACAGTTATGTCCATCTTTAATAGGTACCTAAAGATCTTTTAAAATCTGGCCCAAAGTGAATATTACAGAATATAATAAAATTCACTGATTAAATAAATATATGTTTACTATTGTTTCTATGGGATAAATTTACCAGGAGAGGTAATAACTTTTCAAGTTAAGGGACAAATCGTCCTTGCTAGCGTTAATGGCAAAACTCCACAGCAGCAGAAGAGCTACAATAGTGTCCAACGTTGTGTAGTTTGTTTTCATTTTCTTGTATGATAGAATAATTATGTCAGACCAGATGACATTTGGCTTTTAAACCACGTCATTTCTCTTTCAGTTTAGAAGACATTTTATGCCATCATGTGCGATAGAATAGTCTGTAAACTGAAAGAAACTGAGTTAGAGTAGATACTCACGTAATGTTTTTAATGCTTTTCATTTTTGCCTTACAACTGTGGGAAATTCAGATGGAATAATTTTAATGGCGGAGCTGCAAGTGAATTTATACAGATTTGGAGGAGGATTGAAATGTGACTGTATGAAATATCCTATTAACTCTTGCCCTTTGTTTTACATTTTTAGAAAGAATTTAAACTAAACCCTTGAAGCTTGGTGCCTATGTCATCATTAAAGATTTTTCACTTCAGTGGATTATGACTTTTGAAAATTTACACCAACTCCATTCAGCAGGGAATTAAATTTTCATGGAATAAATTAAAGTGGGTTAAAATGTCTGTCAGAGTTTTAAGGCCTCTGCTTTATACAAGCATCACAGATTTCTGTTAACTTTCAAATGAAACTCTAGCTAGGTAAATAACTTTTGTCAAGGATCTATTGCTCTCATTCTACACACCTGTAAACCCTCTTTTATTAATATTGGCTTGCCATTTTCTGCATACATGTAGAAAGAAATATTAAATAAAATTAAAATATAGCTGAAAGGTCATAGAGCAATATTTTAATAAAAATCTGCACTGTAGAGATATATCCAATATTCAAGAATTTGCCCTATTTAAATAAGTGAATACCATATGGTAGGAAGAACAAGGTAAAAAAAAGACTCAAAGGCTGCCAAGAAAAAAAACAGTTATGAGCTGCTTGAGATGAGTATGTGACAGAATTTTAATATGCAAAACATTGCCCTCTAATAGCATATTACTAATTATTCACATCCAGTTGAAAATTCTTCATTGTTAAGTTCTTCCATGGAAATCAATAAAATTAAAAAGCCCCATATTAATATCAATGCAAGTAGTCATTTACTGTTGTTTATGAGCCAGTAGTCTGTTACTGTATCATATTTTTGTAGAGAAGTATTATATTCTACTAATCTACTAATCTACTTGATAAGTGGTTTATTCATAGTTGCATGAAGTAGCATGAAATTGCTGTCTGATAAAGTTAAAGCAGCCACTAATGCTGATAGAATGCATCATTTTCAAGTGAAGGACACTAGGAGCCATTTTTAAAGAATAGTCACCTAACCATCAGCAGACATACATTAAAACAAGTGCTACTCAAAAGGCAGTTCTGTGGCCAGCCCATGTATCCCTGTTATAAACAAGGATCTGTTTTCATCTGTAGCTACCTATTGTCTACAATGAGATGTCCATTTTTGTGGAGATTTTTCAAAGACACAAGATGCAACTGTATGCCCCTTCCAATGAAGTTCAATTTCATGTGCTTTTCAATGTCCCCCTTTGGGTGTACACAGTACTTCCTCTTGTGTCTTGTGTCACCGGTCATATGAACAGTACCAGCACAGTCTTCAGTCATTGAGGACGTGATGAGGAAGGGCAATCCTTTTCTTTATTAAGTATGTTTATGTTCTAATTGCTTGGTTGGTGTGACGATATCAAAATCTAGCAGAACCCCATTGAAATGATAGGATTACTGTGTCTTTACTGCCATAAAAAGAAGACAAACAGCAGAGGGGAAAGGAATTGTTCTCTCCAGAATCTGTGTTGTGAAACAGACAAAGGAATAGCTCCTGGAATAATTGTGGTATTAAAATGTTGGTTTTTCTGTGAGTTTTTGCCATTGTCACATGACACTTACCTAGTAAACATATCAAAGAGATAAAGAACAATACCCAATATTATAAATAATTTAATAACTTTTGTCTAACAATGTACTCATTCACATTAGATTATCCTTCAACTTTAACAGAGTGGTGTTTAGGCTAGTGGTATTTTCTCATATTTAGTCTAAGTGGATGTTGTATAAAAATGCTCTGTAGCAACCCAACTAAGTAAAACAGACCAGGGGTCATACAGTGGAATGTTGCCATGAATGCATGCTATTTGGTTTATACAGTTCAGTATTTTCTTCCTAGAATAGTGTCATACCTAATTAAAAGTGAAAATTAGTAGCCAGCAGTATTAATCATATTCAATATGCGATTCTTGGCTCTTGAGAGAGATGGTTCAATTGCTGGTACCATCCGATAGGTCATTAATTTAAATCTAGATGAGTAAAAAGGCCTTGGGGCATTGACACATAAGTTGAAGGAAGCTGTTCCATGAAAAATTGTTCCCAGTGAAAGGAAACACTTCAGGAGAAATATATGAACATTGACGCAGCACCTCCAGCTACTGGACAGTAAGCATAATTGTCAGGATTGCTGAGTGGAAGTACATCACTGCAACATAACACATTTGATAGGGTGCTTTTCATTCTTGTTATTCCAGTGTGGTTGTCAGAGGATTAAACACTTGGTATTTAAAGTCTGTGTTGGCAAATACCACAGTCATTACAAACAAACAGTCATTACATGCTTGTAAACTTGTGCCAAGCACAGCTCATGTGTCCAGAGAATCTAGGAATGAGATTTTATCAAAGCCTGGGCACAAGTTTCAGAAGTTCTTCATATTTAATCTTTTAAATTCCACAGAAATCTTTTCCAAATGTGTGGTATCTGATTATTTCACAGTTACTCACATATTACACAGCTGCTGTTCAGAACAACCGGGTAGCAGCAGGGCCTTATTGAGTGCGCCTCTGACACATAAAGCAACTGGACACAATATGGTTCAAAGAATCTTGGTCCAAATAAGTAAATTAAAGATGAGTGTCCCAGTCCTAAGTGCTTTCTGCAAGTGACTGCTGTCTGAAAGATTATGTATTTTGCATCAAATGCTGTTTCAGTTTTGATAATGTTATGTCTTCATTCCTCGTTTTTTGTATTAGAAAAGAAAAATACAAAGGTGTAGGAGGATGAAACAGGTGGTAATTTGGTACTGTAACCTCCACCCGGGCTACTCACATGGGCAAAACAAAATGGGATTTGTTTGACTTATTCATGCTGGCCAGGCTAGACAATATTTGATTTATTGTGGGATTTAGTGGGCCTCACAAATGTGAGTGCTGGGAAACCCACAAGAGTCCATAAACCACTGAAATTCTCACGTGATAAGGTTTTGAGATTAGATCTCCAACATATGCAGACTTTGCTGTTGAATGGCAGTCCCACCGAGAACTAGGAAATGCAGGGTGCTTCGCAAATGAAAGAGAAGGAAAAAAACAGAATTTTTTAGAACAATAAAAACAACAACAACAAACCCTTTGTTCGACTTCCAAACAATGGTTTTATGTCTGGTTTCACTTGACCACAAATCCATCTGGCCATCTCTGGTTTGGCCATGCTGACATCATCTGGGCAAATTCTGTCTACGTTAACAGCTATGTAGTCACCTATATCAATGGGATTCAACAGCAGTGACTCATGACAGAATTTGGCTGATTACTTTTAAGAGAATATATATTCAAGCTATCTCGTTAAAAATGGATGAAAACCATAATCTGATATATTTGTATATCTGTCAAAAGGCATGGAGTATCTTTTCATGGTCTCATCTGCTACAGTTCTATGGCTGAACACTAACAAAAAACAAATTAACTTTAACAAGCAAATGTCATTTGTTACTTGCCAACCATGCATACAAAATCTAGTTTTGAAGAAGTACTAAAAACCCCGCTCTAATTCTTATAGTTTCACAACTATATATTTCCTAAACAACATTCAAGGAGCTGATAAAATTATCTCATTTAAATATCCAGGCTTTAGCTGTTCCATTTTGCATGGCGTGACATAAAGCTGTTATCATCTCTTTCATTAACCATAGGAAATGGATATATTATTATGTATATTATGTTAGTGCTTAGAGGCACCAACTGAGACTAGAACCCTATTGTGTAAACTGCAAAACACATGGTATGAACAGTGTCTGCCCTCAGGCATCTACAGTCTAAATAGGTAAGACAAAGAAAGGGATGAAGCGGAAACATATGAGTGACTTGCCCTAAGTCACCCAGTAGGACAGTGGCAGAGCGAGACATAGAAACCAGATCTCCTGAGTCCCAACCAAATGCCTTACCCAATTAATCATACTGTCTTGTTCATTCATGGAAAAATAGGTTTATTAAATTATTTGGTTGAAATATAAAATCAGATTACATGAATTGAAAAAGTCTCAAGCTTTTTGGTGACAGAAAGGCAGCACAGAGACAAGTTGTGTCAATAAAAAAAGCACGGAGCCAGCCAGTGCCGCAACAAGCTACTGATTTAACTCTCGCCCTGGGGATCCCTGACTTCAATTTTAAGAAAATTTCCCCCCCCGCTCCTCCGATGAAAGCCAGGAAAAGAGTAGTAGCCGCCAGTGCCATCTGCCATCCCTCAATGTCAATCTCATCAGGGTGTTATGGGCTTTGCTTGCTCATGGAGATACCATTTGCAATCCCCTCCATCATGGTCTCCACTCCATTGTCATGCAATTAATCAAACTTGAATTTTAAATCACAGGAGACAGGTTAGCGTGATTAAGCCAGGTGTTCTTTATTTAATCTGCTGTCTTAAAGGTGGGTCAAGAGTTTAAAGTTTTCCCATTTCCAACATTTATTTATTTGTATCTTTATACCCCTCTATAGGTCAAGTCTAGTGTCCACATAAGTCAACAGGAAGACGGAATTTGAATTCACTGGATACTAAAGGAAATTCTATTTGTAAAGGGAATATTTGTCTCATACCTTTACACTCAAACATTTTACAAGAAAACTTTCCCACTTATGTGTCTTTCCCTTGTAAAATTTAAAATATGAGCTGCAAACTCTATCATCAACACACACAAGAGATTTAGAAACCTGCTTTCTTTGTTTCTTGCATATAAATATTTAGCAGTACCCAACTTTCTAAGCAAAGTGAATCAAAACTGAAACCAAATTCATTATCATAGATAAACTTAGGCAGCAACAACATGGATGGAAAGGTCTGAAAAAATAAAGTCACTTTTCTTCAAGCCACCCATTATAATAAAGCAAAGTTGTAGCTTTTTGATAAAATAAATGAACCTGATATGTATATAAGTATCTGAGCATCATTAATTAGTTTATATGTAAAAACATGAATACACACCTTGGAGATATGAAACTATGCACTCAACTATCTTATCTACAAGAAACCCTTTTCTCCATGGTCATACCAGTTTAACTCTGATTACGCAAAATAGTAAGCTACCTGGTAGCTGCTTGTGTTAAGTACCACCAGAGAAAACACGTATTTACCGAGTGTGAGTTTTGTAAGAACATGCTTGAAGTTTTAGTGGTAAATTTGCAATTGTTTGTCCACTGAGCTCTGGATAGACTGCAGCTATAAGATGACCATAATGAAATACAGGTTGAACCTCTCTAATCTGGCACCCTCGGGACCTGACCGGTGCTGGACAAGAGAATTTGCCATACCATGGCAGATCAATATTATCTAGCAGCATTACCAACACTTTCACTGCTTACTCATTCTTAGATGGCATTTAGGGGCAAATTAGAGCTAAATAACAGCACGGAACCAGGACTGGTGGCTGGAAACAAACTTTATGGGACAACAGACAGTTACCCACACCCTTGATAAGTGGTCATCCAGCAAACTAAAATCATGATGGATTATGGATGTTGCTGGATGAGAGTTCCGAATTAGAGAGGTTCAACCTAAAATAGTTCTAGCTAAGAACAATATTATTCAGGGGAGGGGGGAACTGTGAGCCAAGCACAAATAATCATATTCAGAAATAACTAAAAGAAAACTGTTTCTCTTCACTTCATGTAGAAACCTGGAAATTCACACGAAGGCAAAAACATTTTGTTGTTAATGGCATGTACAACTTTCTTAGTAAAACCAAACAAAAGGCAAATCTTAAGTTGTTTGGGAATTCCCTGGTACTTATAAGGTGTGAACTTTATATAAACTGAAACCAACACATGTTCACTAAGCCTCCTAAGAAGAAGAACTGTAACTGCCAAGATTCACAAGTTCTGTTTTCAATGAACTATCAGTAAAATGGTCTAATCCTACAGTCCCGTGATGATTGACCTGCCATTGGCTTGAAGTCAGAATTCTCATCTGCAAATCTTGAAAGACTAGACCCAATTTTTCAGACTTGGACACCTGTAGTAAGGCAGCTGTATCCACAGTTAGTCTGAAAATATCAACCAGATTTTAATTAACATTGACATTTCTGAGACTGCTCCTGTTCACAGTATACGGTTAAAAAAGCCTCAGAGAGGGATATGTGGCATAGATGTTTCCTGGGCTTGATCATGATTTAGAAACCCTTAGCTCCAGGCTACTAGAATAAGTCCAGCGAATGTCAATAGTGATCGACAATCTTATAGTCTTTTGGTTGATGGGTAGTAGATATGAAATTAATTAGTGATCACAGTTCATTCCCAAATAGACACTTTCTATATTAAAAAGACCTAATTGCCAGTGGATGCGCTTCCTGGCACTCTGTTTAGAGAGAGAGAAAAAAAGCAGAACTGGCACTGAGGTTGCCAGCCTTTCAAGAGCAGATAAAGAATTACCATTTCATGCTTGAAGCACATGTTGGAAATTTGCCCTGCTACTTACATGAGCTTTTCTAGTTTATGAACTGACCTGAAGACGAGTGATGTCAAATCATCATCTTAGACCTGTAATAATTTCATTTAAAGATTATTTTACGTGACCTGCAATTCAGGAAAGCCCAACCTAAAATTGCAAATAGGCTTTTTTTTTACAATTAAATAGGTGAGCCCAGATCCTCAACTAGTGTAAGCGGTACTATTTTTGGGTTCCCATGAAGGGGACAGACAAAGGTAAGGAACATGCACAGTATTAGATGTAAGACCCACACCATTTGCAAAGTCTGATTGCTCTCTGTGATGATGTCTACATAGCCAAGTTATCTGGAAATAACAGCAGTGATTTGGAAATAACTTTGACGTTGTCTAAATGGCGAATACTACATACATTCGACATAACAGCTGTGTTATTTTGATTGCAATAAACCCCATTCCCTGAGGAATAAAGCCTATTTTGAAATAGGCCAGAATGGGTTCCAATGATATTATTTCAAAGTCGCACTAAGGACTGGAAGTGCTATTTCAAAATAGCTGAGTGCTATTTCAGAAAGTGTTCTGTGTTTGGTTTTATTATTTTGAAATAAGATATTTTTAAATATCCATTTCAACATAGTTCTGTTGTGTAGCCGTAGCCCGTGAGACTCTCCATAGCAGAATACCACCTTGTACAGTCAGACTAGGTGGTGCTCACTCCCAAGTACGGCTCTCTTAACAAGATTTCCTCACATCTCACCTTGCAAAAACATGAAGAAACTTAATACACAACTGTGTATATTCATATAATAATAATATGCTAACTATTTTCTATTACTCTTTGATATTCCTGTTTGGTCTCATGGATCCACATGTCATTTCTTGCATTGTGGTACTAAGTACCACCTATGCCAATTAGCACACTCTCTTCTGTGAATTCCTCCGTGACCTTTTCTGAATCCATTGCTGAAGTTTGGACTGCACTTCTCTTGCTTTCTCATGTTTTGTTGTCTTTTCTTCCCCGCATTTTGGGATTTATTGAAGATGTCTCCTATTCCATACATATGTCAGTTCTTCAAAAGTGACAGCCTAGAAGCCAATTCATGTGAGGGTGCTGCCTTTTGTGACCAAGTTTTTTCATCCTAGATATGGATATGATCATGTTGCTGCAAATGCTCAAGTTCTTATGACCCTCTGTCACTTTAAAATTTTTGTTTATCAGCTTTGTTTCTCAAGCTTTTTTGTGCATAATTAAGTCATTTTATCCTGTTACATCAATTTCTGCCTTTAGTTTTCTATTGAAGAAAACCTCTGTGGGTGACAACCCACCAGCTGATCATGGGATTCATAACCAGGGGAATCTCGCATATTACCTGGCAGTATTAACTGGCACTGAGGCAACTGTTGCTGAATTCCTGCATCCAGTTCTGGTGCCCACCATTCAACAAGGAAATTGATCAACTTGAGATGGTTCAGGAAAGAGCTACAAACATGATTAAAGCTTCATAAAAGGCGCTTTGCTCTGATAGTTTCAAGAAGCTCAATATATTTATCTTAATAGATGGTTAAGGGACTACTTGCTTACAGGCCATAAAGTACATACATGGGAACCAAATAATGGGCTCTTTAATCTAGCAGAGAAAGGTATATCACAATCTAATATTTGGAAGCTGAAGCAAGACTACTTTAGAATGGAAATAAGGAATGTTTTTAATGGTGAGAATAATTAACCACTGGAACAATTGGATAATTATCAGGGAGAATTCTCTATCAGCCACAATTTTTAAAAGAAGATTGGATTTTTTTCCCTAAAAGAAGTACTCTAGGATTTTTTCCAGGGAAGTGCTCTGGTTTGTGTTATATGAGAAGTCAGACTAGATGATTTCAGTGGCTCCTTCTGGCCTTGGAATCTATGATGATTGTTCCTGCTTGTCTACTTATATCCTGAGATTCATTGGAAAAATTCTGTAGATATTCCATTGCAGGTAATCTACCAATGGTCAAGAGTCACCTTTGCCTGGGGTTGCCGGTATTCTATTCCTTGATCTAAAAAAGGATCTAAAGGGCAAATAAATGGAATCAAGATTAATTTGGTTCCCTTTGACTTATGGTCAGCATTATTAGACTGTACCAATTTAAAATGCTTTGATCTGTCCCATTCTAGCAAAAGAGAGAAGGTTAAAGGAATGAAATGCATGCAGCAGGCTAAAGTCCTAGCATTCAAACGCATATCCTCTTTTTGTAAAGCAATTATTGTGTCAACACCTTCATAATTATTGTTCCCCCTGCCCTCCTGGTCTGCATCATTTCCAGAAAGAAATCCAAGCATCTTGGTAAATGCAACTGATTTTAAGTCTATAGGTCTTACTTCAGTCTTTCTGAGCTATGTTTGCTATGATCTCATCCAATTACCTTCATGTTGTATAGATCTTGTAAAACAGCCTTTTTTTCTCACAGACGTGTCTCTGGCTATAATTATATGACCTCGATAGTTAATTCAGATTCCCCCTGCCTTGACTGCACATAGTATGTCCTTGTCTCAAATTTAAAGAGAAATAAGAAATCAACCAGAATTTAGGAACTATGACATTGACGTTATCTTACAAATGGGCAGCAGAAGCAATTCTTTTAGTTCCGGTACAGAGTTCAGATTGTAATATTTTTACATATGTTTGTGGTTAGTAAATAGTCTTTCATTACATGCAATACATACATGTATGTGTAAGATATCTAACATGCTTCAGAAGGGCTACGGGAGCCTGAGAATACGAGTAACCTTCCTGATTGCACCTAGGAAGGGTATAGCCAGGTGAAGGTAATGTACTTTAAAAGCTGAGAGGTCACTTGGGACAGGAGAACCAAGAGTGAAAATGTAGTCAGCCCTCTTTCTCTCACTGGGAGAGGGACAAATAGAATGCAAATATATCTGGAGGGGCAGGAAGCAGACAGTTCTAAGGTGAGCCAGAGAGATGAAGGCCTGCCTAAAACCATGGGAAGGTGGAGAACTGGTCTAGCCTTAAAATATAGCATGGAAGGTAGGTGTGCAGGAGGTGCTGCCAGCTCCCCAGCCACTGGTTCAGTGCATAAAAGCTGGGGGTGTTTCCTGCATCTGTGCCCTGTCCCAGCCCTCCACCCAGCCTCCCTTCTCCACCCCCCACGTCACCTGGGGCATGGTCCTGGCCACTGTCCCCATGCCTCAAACCCTGAACCCAGTCTCTACCCCTTCTCCCAGGTCCTACACCACTGCCAGCCTTTTACATGGGGCTCCACTCTGGGACCCCAGCCCTACTCCACAGCTATTGGCCCCATGCACTGCATGACTCCCATTGCCTGGGCTCCACTCCCATAGCACAGTGCCCAGACCCACAGCCTAGGCTCTACTCTTGGCCCCACACTTGGAGAATGGGGTCGGATTCTTCAGTGTAACTTGGCCAGAGGACCAGACCACCCCTGTAGCAAGATAGGCAAAAGAACCAAAGCGAGAAACTGAAACACAACTGCGGCAATGCCCACATCCAGTCGTGAGAAGGTGTGTTGCAGAAGCAATTCTGCTGCAGTCTGTTAGTAATATTATATACATCTATACACGCACGCACGCACACACACGTGAACTGACAAATATTACTAAAAGAGCCTGTGACAAATTACTTACTACCCCAGGTGACTTAAGGTAGCATTCAAGAGGTGTACTAGCTTGCTGTGCCCCCACAAAAATTTAATTACTAAATGGGGTGTCCCCACATGCCTCTTCCCTGTACCTCTGGGTGGCCCTCCATGAACCCTCACCCTCTTCAGGAACCAGGCACCCATGCTTAGTATTATCCCTCCCGTATTCCAGCATGGTATGACATTTCTGAAAGTCTGTGCATTCACCGTAGGATAGATGATAGCTGGCCACGTAGAAGATGAAAATGTGAGTTACTTCCCTGCTAGGTCACATAAAGACTGCTTAGAACACAACTTTGGCTGCAAGGAAGATGACATTGCTTTGTTACTGTTTAATTAAAAACAATTTATTGGTGTGACCAGGCCCACCAATGGCGGGGACATGGGGGCAGTTGCCCTGGTCCCCTTTGAAGTGCCACGGCAGCCCAGCTGCACTGCTCCACACAGCTGTGCGGGAGAGAGGGAGGCTCAGCACCATGGGTGGAAGTGGCACTAAGGGCTGACTGCCCTTGGCTCCACCTCTTCTTCCCACAGACACGCCCCTTCAGAGTGCAGAGTCGAGTCCCTCCCTCCCAACTTGCCCCAGAAACCTCAGTGCCTGTTGGCCCTGCTGGGTCTGGCTGAGATCTAAATATGCCCCATGGTTCCTCAATCTCCCAGTCAGTATCAATTTATATCGAAATGTACATTATTGCCCTCTCCATTCCTATCTAGATGGGGATATTTCCTGCTGTGATCCCTTGTCCATACTGGGATTTTTCTTCATTAGTACCAAAAATTACTAAAGGAGCAGGTGGTTTTAGCAGTTGTTGCTTGTGACAGAAGAAACACCTAATATTATATGAGAGAAGGCAGTGAAATTATTGTTGTTGCCCACTTTCGGGTTAATGAGCTAGAGAAGTTCCAAACGTAAACCCCAGTAGAACTGCTTCCAATCTGATCATTGAGCCCCTTCTCCCAGAAATAAGGCAGAAAAAATTGGGGCTATTTTTCAACCAGAGTTTGCCATGAATTTTTCATCAGTTAATTTGGTATGATTTTATTTATACCTTGAAAATTTCAGAAGACTGTGATGTCTTACAATACAGCCTAAAACATGTTCACATCTCCTCTTAGGATAAGAGTCTTTACGACATCTGCCCTCTGACTATTTATATTATTAGACCTCAGTTATTTGCAGGAACTTCAGTTAAACCCAAATACAACTCCTTCCCTTTATAGGATGAATACCAATATATTCAGAAGGCAATGATCTAAATAGCAAGGTACAAGCCAATAAGGCCACAGAACAACCCAAATAAAAACTTCCTGGTCTCCTTTGTGGTATCAAATGAAAAGAAAATATTTTTTCAATATATTGAAGAAATAAAAATATTTAAATTGCAATAGGCATATAGGTATTCATTAAAGACAGCATAAACATGATTAGAGAAGATGGGACTTCTCATATTGAAGATAGAGAAAACTTCACTCCTTTGTTCATACAAAACACTTTTACTGATGATCTCAATGAACTTTATGAAGCACAAACCAAACTCACAACATCTCTAGTAGGTAGGTAACAATTCTTATTCCTATTTCTTAGATGGACAAACCACAGCACTGAAGGTCTGTATGATCTGACGCAGGTCAACCAACCAGTCATAGGTGAAATGCAAGAACATCCCTCATTGTTCCAAGTCAGTTGTGGGCAACCTGCAGACCGCAAGCCACATGCAGTCCACTGTGCCTCCACCTGTGGCCCACAAATCCCCGGCTACTCCTCTTCCCCACTAAGCATCTCCACCACATGCCTCTCACATACTAGGGACCCAAAGCCCCACACTTCCTTCGCCTCCACCCTGCCAGCACCTTTGGAGCACAGGAGTTGCCTGACTGGCACTCTGTCCCCATTCCTCCCCTTCCCTCTGGGAGCTAGAATGCTGCAAATCAGCTGTTTGCAGTATTACAGCTCTGGGATGGAGAAGGAAGAGCACTGATGAAGCACATACCAGATAATTCATGCACTCTGAAAGTTCTGGGAGAAAGGGTAAGGAGCAAGTGCAAAGCTCTAGTGTCCTGGTGTGTGAGACTTACATAGAGGATGGTGGCAGACAGGGGGACTGAATGATCCACAGGTAGAACCCTAATAGGCCACTGGCTGCTGCAGCCCACTGAGATGGAGAGCCACTTGTGTGGCCCACCAGCTATTCATGATTGCCCATCCCTAGTCTAAGTGCTACTGTAGCTGCCTGATAGGTAAAAATGTGCCATCATCAGGAAATCAGTCAGAAAGATGTGACTAAGGCAGCAATATTAGGAACTACTCAATAAAAGTTCTAATATAAAAGTGGTCCTACCAACACAGTTGGTATAAAACAAAAGTCTGTTTATCTGGGATCAGTTTTAGGCATAGACTCAACAATATAAAGGGTATTTAAAATGCTAACAAAAAGTCTGCTTTGTTTAGTAATACAGGGAATAAATCCAGGATTAAAAATAGAAAGTACAAATCTCTAACACTGGGTCTTGAAAATGAATGTGTATGTTGAAATTCAAAAGATGCAAAGTCATTTGCCCAATAAACTACTTGAATTACTTATAATGAAAAATGAGACAAGACAGACAAGGGTATAAAGCTCCTCAATAGGGGTAAAACATTGGCCAAGTCAGCTTGAGAAATAAAGGTTTACTGTTTTTGTGGACTTATGTGACACTTTCTGGAGAAGGAAGCCTTTTATTCAGGAAAGGAACAGATGTTTTGGCAGATAGCATAGAGAGAATCCTGTCAGAGACTATAAACTAGACTCGAAGAGAAGAAAAAAGAATGTGGAAAAAATCTGAAGGGTAAAACAAAAGGACCAAAATGACATGGATAAAATAGAAATGCACAAAATGACAAGAGCTTTGTTTAAAATAAATAAAAGCATTCAACTCCTTGCAACTTTGGCAAAAAAGTTTTTTTTATGCCTAAAGAGAAACAAAACTATTGCTCATACTGCTCGCTGCATCAGGGGGTTGGAAGATTAATTTTATAGCTGTAGATGGAAACCAAATGCTCTTTTTAAACTTCAATTGAAAATGATCATGTTTGCAGCCAATATGAAAATTCAGACAACTTTTATAGCCAAAGTGCTGGTATATTTGTGCTGGAAGAACAAGCAAATAGTCAGCTGCATAAATGGAAAAAAGTATACAATCATCAGCTGTCCCTTGCACCGAGAGTTTGCTGTTGGAGTGAAGTATCAAAAAGGTAGCCATGTCAGTCTGTATCTTTGAGAACAGCAAGAAGTCCTGTGGCACCTTATAAACTAACAGACATTTTGGAGTACAAGCTTTCGAGGCAAACCCCGCTTCGTCAGATGCATCATGAAAGCTTATGCTCCAAAATATCTGTAAGGTGCCACAGGACTTCTTGTTATTCTGTTGGAGCAATTTCCCCCTCGTGAAAGCATCTCCTGCATCCCAAGCAGTTTCCGGCTTTTAATGAGAAATCAATCAAGTCACACAATTAGTTGGACAAATGCTTAAAAGAACTCTTTCTGTTAACTGAAATTTAAGAAATTGTACACACCAAGGGCAGTACTGATTAATGCATTTAATCTGCTTCAGAGGCTTGATCCAAAACCCAGTGAAGTCTATGAGAGCTTTTCCATTACTTTCAACAAACTCTCGATCTGGCCCTTACAGCACTATGCTGTACAGGCTCTTTGCTGCCACATACTGACTCCCTTTTCCCACTCTCTTTTGGGCTGCTGCTTTATGCAGGAAAAACAGCTTCCTGTTAACGGCTCCCCTCAAACTTACCTGCTCATATCCTCTCTGATCTCACAACCCTTCAGTCATGCTAAGGCAACCAGACACCTCCTTATCTCACTGCCATACAGAACTTCTTCCCCTACCTCTTATTACTCAGTCCTGCAGGGGGACAGTCTGCAAGCTGGTTGGATGTTCCATGAACATATTAGGACTATGCCAGACTGCCCATCTATAGCTTTGAAGCTTTAAAGGATAAGGAAGAGGTGGCTGAGAAGGAAAAGGTCCTTCACCTCCATCTCAGGTCACAAAGCTCAAAATCATTCCCTTCTTCCCATTCGCCTTAGTTCAACGTCTTTCACTCTCGATCGGAGCTGGAGGAAGTGTTGGGAGGAAGGGAAGAAGGGGATATTGCTGGTGGGTGAGGTATGCGAAGAAGGATGATATCAGGGATTGCTTTACTGTTTTACAACTCACAAAGATGTCTATGGGTGGTATGGAAGCAAGAGCCCATTGGGGAGCAAAATGTGTCATCTTCTGGATGACTCTTTACCTGCCTAGGTATACCTGTTCGCCCAGAAATTCAGGAGACAGAAAGCCAGATTCAGAAGTGGCATTTTGATGCTGTAATTTTGATCCCACTTGTACTCTGTTAGACTTCTTGAGTTTCTTTTATATACTCCCAGCTCCTTGGCATGTAAGTTACATCAAGAAGATTACCTTGCATACCCCAGTCGGGATCTGACAGACTTGCTAGGCACTTGGGCAAGGGGAACAAAGGGGGGCTCCACTCTTTCAGAAGGGGTGGCACTTCTGGTGGAAGGGGTGGAGCTGGGGGAGCCAGCTCTCAGCATCACCTGAAACTGATCATTTCAGGCCCACCCCAGGCCTCAGAGCTGCCCAGAGTCCACAGTTTGGTGCGCCAGTGGTCATTTAAAGGGCCTGGTGCTCCAGATATTGCTGCTTCTGCAGTAGCAGTGCTTAGCAGCCCCAGGCCCTTTTGAATCACCAGGCTCCAGATCAGCTGCCCCCGTTGCCTCTCCTCCCCACACCTGCCACCCATCAGTAGGTGTGTGCACCATTAATTTTTAATTCTATTGGCCCATCTAAACCTTTAAAAAATAAGCAGACCAAGCCGGCTCTTTAAAATTTGATCCCTTGCTTTGAAATACTTTGTCTCTCTTTGTATGGTACCTTGCCCATGGTATAAGAGAACCTGACAATTTGACCAACTACTCAGAGTGAGCAAAAATGTTAAGCCTATTTTTATTCTTTTGCTTTGCCAAAAATGGGATGCATAAAGTTACTCTTTGAAGTTTTCATTAGCATAGAAAAACACAATTTTTGATTCCTTCACTTTTCATCATTTAGGCCTCAATTCAGACAATTGTGATGTACTAAAAAGGGCTAAGGCGCATTTTTAAATACTACCCTGAATAGTGATGGTTTATGGAACTGAGACCTTAAAAATTAATGTTGGCCCACAGTTAAAACTCCATGGCATTCTGTATGGAATAAGAAATAGAAATGTGATGCTTCAAATACCACAGAGTGCTGCCTGTTGGGAAATTTTGACTTTTCAACAGTGACCATTGTGTGAAATCGTTGAGATGTGACATTTTTCATGCAGCTATATTAAATAGTGAGAAATAAAATACTTCTGTATAAAAGGAGACCGTGAAAATTTACAGTTACAGGAATGCAGGGGGAAAGAAGCAGGACCGAAATAAGTGCAGAAACTTGGAAAGGTTAACAAGGAGAAAACAAGTACTGGTTTTGGTAGAAAATTGACTGTATAAATGATATTTTGACATTCCACATTTATTCTTCCTTAGTGATTTTCATGTCAAATTCTCTCAGTTTATGAGTCTAAATAAGATTTTCCTGTCTGCTATTCTGGCAAGTTGAAATTCAGATCAGCAAATTAAGATGTGCTCTTTCTGCTTCACATATCAGCCATCATCTATACTGTTATTCCTGAGTCAGACTTTCACTAGCAGTTTCACAGTGATGATGATGGTGCAGCAGACGCAGGGCTATCCCCACCTATATGCAAAACATGCAGACACACAGGGCACCTTGAAATTTGGGCACCAATCTGCCCCAAATTTCACTGTGCCCTATTCAACTATGTGTTGCCTATGGGCTCCGGGAGCCCCATGCCTTCCGCCCCACCCCCACCAGCTCAGTGAGGGGGCTCTGCCAGCCCTCAGATAATTTCCCCAGAGGCTCCAGCTGCCCCAACCCCTTTTCCCCATGGGCTCTGGCAGCCCATTGCCTTCCCCCCATGCCTCCCCCACAGGCTCTAGCATCCCCCAACCTCCTCTTCCCTGGGCTCCAGCAGCCCATTCCCCAGCCACCCTCACAGGGCTCAGCACCCAGCCCTGCTCACCAAATGGTGTTCACAAGGCCAGAGGACTCATGGAAAGGGATCAGCCACGGGGTGGCTGAAGACAAATGGGGCTTTCCATTTAAAAGTGCCACCTCTGTCCGGCAGGCTGTGTGCCCGTCTGCTGCTCCTCTTGCCTGCGCTTCCCTCCCTGTGCTGCTAACTATCCTGGACTGGACACCATTGCAGTAAATAATGTCTGGTCTCAGAGAGTGGGCAACTCCTTTCCCATAACTCCTCCTCTGCCCCCCACCCCACTCCCAGTGCAAAGCAGCGGCTGGAGTGTACGAGGAGGGGCACAAAGTGTCAGTGCTGGGCTGAACAGAGCACCAGTATTGGTAGGGTCAGCCGTGAACCTGAAAAGGAAGTCACTTCTCCCCATTCCAGGCTGTTCTAATCACTACCACAATCCACACCAGGTCCATTCCAACTTTCAGGGGATAAGCAGCAGGTGTAATGTTGGCAGCCCCTGGTTGTTGCTGGGAAGGATTAAATTTAGGGCCTTGGAGGCTTAATGGATGATCAAAAAGCCAACTGCCTGTTAGCTAAGGTGGAAGAACAGATTCATAATCTCTCTTTCTCTCAAAGTGGTCTTGCTGCCACTAGATAAGACAATACACCAGACACCATTGAAATGTGTGAGATACTTACCTCCCCTAGCTTGGAAAGCACATCCTGAGCTTAAGACACATCATAATTGAAACCCCAGATAGGATCCCATGTGTAATGCTGATGGACCCTGGTCATGGATGAGCAGGATCGTACCTATGACCTCTGGACTTTAATTTCCCTTTTCTTACCACATAAGTTAAAAGCTGTGTGGCCCTTAACTAAAGCTATAGAGCAGACTCATTAATCTCTCTCTTTAAGTGGTCTCAGTGCCACTATATAGAGGTTTGTGGGTTACACAGGACTATCCATCTTACTGAAGCAATATGAAGTAATCACTCCAGTGGGTCCTGATGGTCACTTTCCAGTAGTGTGATATATGTTCAAACCTTACTGGGAAACACCGAGGCTTTTCTTTTGACTCTTTTAAAATGCCAAAGCAATGAAATAGAAAATTACATGACATTTTTTCAGCTCTTTTCACATTCCCTCTTGGGAGTCATGAGTACTTTCTTTCTGGACTTCTTCAAATCTTTCACTCAGTAAACTTGATCTATATCTTGTGAGAAAATAATTTCACCCTGACAAAATCTGATTAAATGCAATCTGCCTTGCTTTTTGAAAAGGAAACAACTGAAATCATATGTAGTGAATGTGAAGAAAACTGGAGGTCCAAAATGCCAGGAAACCTATGGGGTGATCAAAAGCCCATTGAAATCGTTATTGTCTTTGATGAACTTCAGATCACCTACTTCACTGGGCCTTGATCTCAAGGAATTAATCCATTCTGTTTAAAACTGTGGACCTGAAAGGAGGATCCACCTTAGAAAACTAGACTTGGGATAAACACTACTTTCTTGGCATTACAGGTAGGTCTAAAAAGGCCTTAATCTATTGGAATGTACCTGCAGAAACACCACAGATGTTAGACTTCAAACAAAAGAAGACCCCATTTTTATGGAATGCATAAATGACAAAGTGGTATGTCTGGGCAGCATGTTTATTGCATTTGAACCATGATTTTGTGCTCTTTTCAATTAATAAGGGGGAGGCAGAAAAAAAAAAACCTGGGGGGAACTCCCAGGAGAAAACAGGACCTTATTTATAAAGGCACAGATTTGTTTCTAACAGATGTCAGCACCGCACTACAGAGCAAAAGGCAGATGGTTGTATTTCCAAAATAATAATTGCATGGCCTTTGGGCTGAGCATTGCAGTTCTCCAAGCCTCTTAAAAGTTGCCTTGAATTGTATTCTTAATTATTTGTTATAAAAAACTTATTCATACACATGCAGATTAATATTTATTACTGTTAATATTATTAAATTAATCTTATTTATTAACAATTTTTATATATTTTATAGATTTCAAGCCCAGAAAGAGCCATTGTGATCATACAGTATGCCCTCCTGTATAAAACAATCCCTAGTATGTCCTCAGAATAGAACATGTCTTTTAGAAAAACATCCAGACAATGTAAAATTATCTACCATTAACCTTGGTAAATTGTTCCAATGGTTAAATACCCTCAGAGTCAAAAACCTCTGCTTTATTTCCAGTCTGAATTTGCCTGGCTTCAACTTTCAGCCACTGGATCATGATCTATTGCCTCTGCTATATTTAAGGGCTTCCCTTTAAATGTTTGTTCCCCATGTAGATAGGTATAGCCTGTACTCAAGTCACCCTTCACCTTCTTTCTTAAATTAAATAAATTGTGATCTTTGAGTCTATCACTCTGAGGTATATTTTTAATCCTTTTATCATGCTTGTGGGTCTTCTCTGAACTGTTTCCACCTTCTCATCATCTTCTCTGTAATCTGCACACCAGAATTGGACAGTTTTCCAGTAGAGACCACATCAGTGCCAAATACAGAGATAAAATAACCTCATTACTCCTACTCAAGAGCCCCCTGTGTATGCATCAAACAATCACATTTTTTGGCTACAGCACCACACTAGAACTGATTGCCCCCCTCTGCCCCCACCAAAACAAAATATATTTTCAAAGTCACCGTTGTCCAGTAAAGAGTGTCATATTCTGTAAGAAGGCCTACATTCTTTATTCCTAGATTTGTAGATTTAATTCAATTGTGTTTAAAGTCATTATTTGCTTGTACAGCTTACCTAGTTATCCACATCAGTCTTTTACAGTAACCTGCCTTCTTCATTGTGCTGCATTAATTAAGTCTCATTTGAAGTACTGTATCCAGTTTTGGCACCACATTTCAAGAAAGATGTGGACAGACTGGAGAAGGTCCAGAGAAGAGCAACAAAAATAATTAAAGGTCTAGAAAACAAGAGGGAATACTGAAATAATTCAGTTTGTTTAGTCTGGAAAAGAACAAGACTGAGAGGAGACATGATAACAGCTTTTAAGTGCCTAAAAGGGTGTTGCAAAAAGGAGAGAGAAAAATAGTTCTCCTTAACCTCTGATGAGAGGACCAGAAGTAATGGGCTTACATTGCAGCAAGGGAGGTTTAGGAAGGACTTTTGGAAAAAACTTCTTGTCAGGGTTGTAAGCACTGGAATAAATTGCATCACGAGGCTTTGGAATCTCCATCATTGGAGATTTTTAAGAAAAAAATCAGACAAACATCAGGAAAGGTCTAGATGGTGCTTGGTCCTGCAATGAATGCAGGGGATTTGAACTTGATGATCTCTCGAGGTTGCTTCCTATTATATGATTATCTTGTTTGTGACTATTCTGTTTTCTTCCAGTCATTGCTTAAAATTGTTAAATATCTTAGGGCCAAGAACCGAGCCCTGCAGATCCCACTTGAAACATACCCATTAAATAATGATTCCCCATGCACAATTGCATTTTTTACCGATAAGCCAACTTTTAATCCATTTAATATGTGCCATGTTAATCTGATATCAGTCTAAGTTTTTAATCAAAATGTTATATGGTGCTAAGTCAAAGTGGATAGTTACAAAACTTTTTGCAAAACTATTTTATTATTCTAAGAATCAATTTTTCCTACAATATATGTAAACCAAAATGCTTTGCTTTGTAGAATTATTGGGCTGTATATTTATATAAAGATATTCTGTTCAGTATTGAAATATTAATCAAATATAAGTTTAAAAGTGACAAAAACAATCTACAACTCCCCAGAGTGTATTTACAGGTTCTTTATAGGATGCTAGAGGAACTTCCTGTGACTGATATTCAATACCTCTGTTCGTGCATCCCTGATTTTATTTACTTTATTAATTCTTGCAAAGCTTTATGTTGAGAGACGAGTTACATACCCAGCTCTACTTCTAGATTCTTCTACTGATTCATAAAATCATAGGATTATCGAATCATAGGATTATAGAGCTGGAAGGGACCTCAAGAGATCATTGAATCCAGGCCTCTGCCCCAAGAAGGATCAACCACAACTAAGTCATCCCAGCCAGGACTATGTCGAGCCAGGACTTAAAAACCTCCAGGGATGGAGATTCCACCACCTTCCTAGGCAACGCATTCCAATGCTTCACTGCCTTCCTGGTGAAGTAGTTTTTCCTAATATCTAACCTACTGCTCTCCTTCTGTAACTTCAGACCATTACTCCTTGTTCTGCCATCTGACACCACTGAGAACAATCTCTCAACCTCCTTTTTAGAGCTCCCCTTCAAGGAAGTTGAAGGATGCTGTTAAATCACCCCTCAGTCTTCTCTTCTGTAAACTAAATAAGCCCAAATCCCTCAGCCTCTCCTCGTAGGTCATGTGCTCCAGCCCCTTAATCATTTTTGTTGCCCTCTGCTGAACCTGCTCCAGCACATCTCACATCCTTTCGATACTGGGGGGCCCAAAACTGGATGTGGTACTCCAGATGTGGCGTCACCAATGTCAAATAGAGGGGAAGAACAACCTTGCTTTGTTGTATGCAGCTTTTAAGAGATTAGTCACTTTCACAGGATTATGAGGTGGTTGTTGCAGGATGTCAGTACCTCCGGAAATAAGGTCCTGTAGAAAGACATGCAAAAACATCATCTGTCCCAAGAAGTTTAACAAAGTGACATCTACTTTTATGTAGCCAAAGTCTGACAATTATGTCTATAGCTTCCCCACAATCAACTTTTAATTTGGTTATCTGAACAAATTATAATGTTAAAAGTCTTCTCTTTATACATCTATGCTCACCTTAATTAAATCCTAACATTTTAGAGATTGCCTGATTAGCTGTCACTGTCCCTTATTGCAGAAATTAGGCTTATAAATCAGTAATTTTCCATTTCATACCTAGTTTCCTTACATATTGTATAAGGCTTGTTTCAAATCCATCAGCACCTCCCTGTTTCCAGAATGGTTCTGAATATGCCTATGAAGGTTCTGCTATTTCTTTTGCCACTAGATCATTCTGGGATGGATTCCATCTGGCCCCAGAGCTTTCTTAGTCCTCAGACAGTCTAATATCCTGATCATCTGTCCTGGCATGGTCCTAATTTCCATCAGTATTTCTTCTTCCTCTCCTGGGAAATCTACGTCTGTTTCCAGCATCTGTCCCCTATCCTCGTTTGTGAACACTGAGACAAATAATTAATTTAATGTCTCTTGCTTCCATCAATAAATTACACTAATCCCTTTCTACAGCTTTCTTTATGGACCTCTTGTTTCTCATGTGCGGTGCTTAATAATGTATTTCCAACACGGCAATATCTGTCCTCAGGTATTACTGTGGTGACCCTCCTAGTAAGCCACAGGCTTCCCAAATGGACTATGTATTTTCCCTTCCTAGCCCTGACACCTAAGAAATACAAATCCTAATATGTGTACCAGTTTTTCAACCATTACCAATCTTCTATTATCTATCTACTCCCAATTGTGTAAAGAAGTGCTTCTGAAAACTGCCCTCCAGCAGTAATCTTTTATTGCCTAGAGTCTCATACCCAGTTTGCAAGGCCTCATTATAATTCTGCACTACTGCATTCTAATATGGACAGAAACTATTGGACTCCTCATAGTTCCTAACATGTATATGTCAACAGACTGCATAAAAGTTTGTCTCTGCTCAGTACTTTATTAAAACATAAAAATGAATTTAGTATTCACTGGAGAATACACAAATTCAGGGTTTATTCACCCTTACTTCAAAGAAACCTATGGGAAGGGAACATGGAGGAGAAAAACAATGGAGAAAGCATTTGATTTTTCATCAGATTTTTTCCATAAAGGGTGCAGGATTTGATCTCACTTCACTTCTAAATCTCTCAGTTCCCATCTCCTGGGAAAGACCAATCAGGAATTTTAAACATTCCTATCCCCCCAGAATCCATGGCTTCCAGAGTATCTCATCCTTGTTAGAGCGAGGTATCCCTCTGAAAGCACTATGTGTCCATATTGGAGCTGGATGTCCTCAGCTCTCCTCTCTAACGACAGGTGCAAACTAACAGTGCCATGCTATCAGAGACAAAATTCGCCACTGCTCCCTTGAGCTACAAGTTCTAGCCATTTTCCTTGTGTATTTTTAATTGCCCGAGGAGGGAGATTGGTTTGAGAATATAGTTCATAGCATTCTTTTTCTCGTAGGCTACATCTACACTACAGCGATCTTCCAAAAGAAGTCCTTCTGAAAGACCTCTTCCGAAAGAGCTTCTTCTGAATGAGTGCATCCACACACAAAAAGAGGATTAAAAGAGAGATCTGCGCTATCGAAAGAGAATGTCCACACAGCCCCCGATCTTTGGAAAGAACAGGTCAGGGATTGAAAAATCAGGTGCCAAAAGGGCCTGCAGAGCATCTACACACATTTTCTTTTGAAAGAAGCTTTGGAAAGAAGGCGCTGTAACAGGAGCGGAATAGTACTTTCAAAAGGAGAGCCACATGCTTTCGATCTCATTTCAAAAGAACGCTTTTTGTGTGTTGTTGCTCCACTGGGTATTCCAAAATACACCCTTCTTTTCAAAAGAAGTTGCTAGTGTAGCCACAGCCACAAGGTACGTCCACACAGCAGCCTTCTTTCAAAATAAGCTACTCCAGAATAGCTCATTTTGAAATACACACAAAATCTGCACGTACATAGACACTTAGCTATTTTGAAATGCAATGTCTACACACATACAGCCTATTTCCAAATAGAGCCGCTGGCCTCACGATAGCTTATTTTGAAATAGGCGTTATTCCCTGTCTTAACAGCAACTATGGTTTACAAATTTCTAAATAAGCTAACGGCTATTTTGAAATTATTTCAAAATAGTGGTTGCATTGTATAGATGCTCGGATAATTATTTCAAAACAATTGTTATTTCAAAATAATTTTGCTGTGGAAACCTCTTGATACCTCTGGCTCACTCTTCTCTCTGTGCACCGCTCCTCAAGCAAGCCCAAAGAGTGCTCTGCCTCTGTATTAAATAGGGACAGTGGAAATGATGTCTTTGGACTAGCACTCCACTCATTAGAATACAATCAGAATATCCCTTCGGCGTACAGATCTCAAAATGTGTGTAGTGGAGGGGGGAGAGAATACTTCACCATGTGGTTGTTAAATTCCCTCCACAAACAACACTGCTTACATTTTTTAATTTTTCTCGTTGCCTTCTGTAGTCTGACAATTGAACTAATTTTTTATTGTTTAAAACTCATGCATTACTCAAGCAATGACCTCACCAGTTCTGTGCAGGATGGAAATAGCTATTTTGTGCTCTGACATTTAAATTCTCCATTTTAATTAAAATCTCTAATATAGCAGTTATAGCATTGCAGTGCATAGTCATATTCAGTTGATTTCACCCTTTTTTACCTAGCGAAGAGTTTTAGCACCTTTCTACTAATAACTGCACATTTTTTACAGGATGGTGCCTTTTTCACTTGCAAAATAATGCATATCTATATAACTTACACCTACCTGAAGTCACACATATGAAACCCACAGTACAAAATCAAGTAAATTGCACAGGCAGTTTCTCATTTTCTGCACAGGTGTACCCAATTTGTAGTAGCGGGTTTTTCTACATGCAAATGAAGGCACAAACATTCACATGCTTTTTAGCATTAGACTTTTTGAAGAGTGGCCTTGAACTGTAGCCTCTATAATCAGCAGACCTCAGGGACTATTTCTGTTTTTATCTATCCACTGGAACAACTCATTAGAAAAGAAGGGATAGAGACAAGCTGAACTCAGGGAGACCTATATGCAGTTATTCTGTGGAGGAGTAAACTGCATCCCTTAAAGCAGAATAGCAGAGACGTAGAATGCCTTCTCAATACTGCCAATAGCAACAGGCCAAAACTCTTGAGATAGGCCTTCAAAACTATGAGATTTTTTTTAATCAAATAATATTTTTAGGGTCTGTTTCCTTTTTTTTTTTTTTGACTCCCTTTCATTCCTCTGCAAGCATGTGCATGAGAATTTCAGACTGAAAAGTCAGTCTTTATTACAAAAAGGTACTCCTATCTTGGCTGCTCAGGTGAAGCCTTCACTTACCCTGTTCCTATTTCTGTCCTAACCCAGACTTTTCCCTCTCCATATGCTTCCGTCCTCCTGTATGCATCCATGTCTTGGCCTAAGACTGGGCAACACACCTTCTACTCTGCCTCCCACTGCTCCAGACCATCTTTCCCTTACTTCCCTCCCCTGAACTGCCCAGTGCTACACCTGTTCCTTGTGATAGTCTTCCCACTTCTCACCCTTCCTTCCTGCCCCTACATCCCTCTGCATCTCATTCCCCTGCTCCTGCTCTCCTTACCTTTCACAATATCTCTTCAGCTCTTCATAGTCCCTGTGTACCTGACCACTCCCTGACCCTGAAATACAGACTGACAGCTATGTTGCCTCTGGGCCTGGCTTCAGTCTCATTGAAAATAGTGGGAGATGGCTGACACTTGTAGTAAGTGTGGCTTTATTTCCATATGCAGATAGCCTGTAGGGAAATGGTGGCCATCTTTCAAGCTTCAGCCCCATTGGTAGTGACAGCAGATGGTGGCCATTTTGAAGAAGGGAATATTTTGAATTGACATCTTTTGATTATGTTTGCAGAAGACAAGAAAAAAGAAACATGTTCAAATGATGAGAATTGCAAGAAAATAATGAGAGTTGGCAAGCCTGAATCCCTATGCTCCCACTAGTGTGGTGCAACTATGTGCTGTTACTACAGTTTAACTCTGTGGTGAAGCCACATTCACTTTCACTGTCCCTATCTGATTGCCTCCAGGCAGCATCTTTTCCTGGTCTGCTTACAAGATTCCTTTTAATTTATGATCAGTCTTCAGGCATAAACTTGATCCTTCGTGACTTTTAAACTACAGTATTTAGAAAAATAATTGAAATGGAAGAACAATGTGAATGTCACCTATGAGAAACTCTACTTCTCCTCACTGTTAGCTAATTTTTCCCCATTAAACCCAATATGGTATGCTGGGAAGGTCACACAAATCCCAGGGAGATGTGCACATATACTCCAGTCTATTAAAAAATCCCTGAATTAAAAAGTATGACATTTCTTTTTATTCTCTTTTTCTTTTTTTTAGGAGAGGGTGGGGCACAGGGGTGGAGAGTGGGAAAGTGGGGGAAGAATGATGTTCTATTTACCTGTCACTTGAAGTTTTCCCTCTTAGTTCATTCAGCTCACAAACAATTCTATCAAAATCTAACAGATGCATCTTTAAAACATTAAGCCACATTCAGAAAAAATCCACCTACTTTTTAAGGGAATCATCATCTCTCAGAACTTCTGCTTTAACTTTTCCTGATTTTCCTCTGTAGTCTTTGATCCCATCTAGTATCGGTTTCAATGAGTCTTATATCAGTATCAATTTCAATCTCTAACCTCACACAATCATACTCCTTTCCCACCAGCAGCATTCTGCATCAGTAAGAAATGACCTCTCAAGTCAGCATGAAGGATTATTTAAATGAGAGGAGGAAATCGGAGACAGCACTTTAAGATGTTAGGCACTACTTTCTTGTATTTGCTCATTGCTGCAAATATAAAAAGTTAATAAAAAAGACAAAGCAATATTGTTATTAAGTAATAAATGAAGTTATAGAGGAGAATAAAATATCTGATGTGCAGTCCATGGACCCAATTTAAAGTTACACACCATTTACGCAGGACTTTTGAATAATTCACTCGGGGAAAAAAAGTTCAAAATGTGCTGTCCAATAAAGCACAAAGTTTTACAGTTCATTTAACCTATGCTTCTTTATGCACAAGTGGCTATATCTCCATTATGCATCCAAGGGTGCGCAATCACAAAACAAGGTAGACTGTGACAGAAAGGGACATGACCTGTTCCAGTACACAAAATATGTGCATTACCAGGACTCATTTTAGCAGAGGGAGAAGTAAAATAGAAGGTGTAAAATGTCAAGCCATCTGAATATAGCCTTAATTTACAATAAACGCTCATAACTGGCTTGAGTTTTATTCTGAGCTTTATTATGTCATTGAAAACCTAAGTAAGAAAGGAATGTAATCTGTTCCAGTGACTGCCACAGGACATGATGCCCATGCTAACTCTGAGAAGATGTGTACTATTGCTCTGTTTCGTTCCAAAAATTACACTTCTGACAATTGATTATCTGGAGTCAAACTTGTCTTATTACTATCGGTGTTATGTACTTCCAAAGTGGATTAAGCCAATTCAGAAAAGGTATTCTTGTTCTGGAATAAGAGTCTCCCTAAAGGAAATTCTTCCAGAACAGGCAACTGCAGAATACCTCATTCTAAAGCTATGTCTACACAACAGCGTTATTTCAAAATGAGCCATTCTGGAATAGCTAATCCGAAACAGCTTATTTCAAAATAACATAGCTACACACAAGAATGCATTTTGAAATGGCACCTAATGTCTGGACACAAAAGCTGTGTCTACACATGCACGCTAATTCGAAGTAGCGGCACTAACTTCGAAATAGCGCCCATCACGGCGACACGTGTAGGGCGCTATTTCGATGTTAACATCGACGTTAGGGGGCGAGATGTCGAAGCTGCTAACCCCATGAGGGGATAGGAATAGCGCCCTACTTCGACGTTCAACGTCGAAGTAGGGACCGTGTAGTTGTTGCGCATCCCACAACATCGAAATTGGGGGGTCCTCCATGGCGGCCATCAGCGGAGGGGTTGAGAGACGCTCTCTACAGCCCCTCAGCTCAATGGTGGCCACGTGGAGCGGCCCCTTAAAGGTCCCCGCCCCCTCCCTTTCTGTGTAGGAAGCTGAGAGATCATGGAGGCAGCAGCAATAACACGCGGCCAGCCTGCACGCTCTTCAGCAGCCTCAAGAACCCCCCAGCGCACCAATGGCCACCCTGCAGCCCCCCCAGCACCCCCAGGGGACCCCCCCTAAGGGGAGCCAGGGCATCCAGGGCAGCCAGGCTGGCAGCCAGGCCGGCAAGCAGCAGCGGGGCCCCTCCTGGATGGAGGCCAAGCTGCGGGACCTGCTGGGGCTCTGGAGCGAGGAGGAGGTGCTCCAGGTAATGGGGAGCAAGAGGCGGAACGTGGATGCGTTTGCTTGGCTGGCCGAGGGCCTGGCCGCCCGGGGTCACCCTGCCCACACTCCAGACCATGTCCGGAGTAAAGTCAAAGAGCTGCGGCAGGTTTACGCCTGGGCCCGGAATGCGGCCGGCCGATCTGGAACCGCCCCCGTCACTTGCCCCTTTTACAGGGAGCTCAGGGACATCCTGGGCCCCTGGCACACCTCCTCCCCTCCGGCCACTCTTGACACCTCGGCTGAGGAGCCCCAGCAGGCCCCGTAGCCGGAGTCCGTCCCGGAGGTAAGCCCCGCACCCTGGGGGCCCCCCCGGGGCCCACCCCCGAGGCATCGCAGCAGGAGGAGGAGGAGGAGGAGGAGGGGAACTCCTCCTCTGCTGAGATGGGGCTGCAATCCTCCTCCCATCCCGGAGCAGCAGCCGGGCGTCTGCCCCCCAGAGCTGCGTCTACACGTGCACGCTACTTCGAAGTAGTAGCACCAACTTCGAAATAGCGCCCGTCGCGTCTACACGTGTCGGGCACTATTTCGAAGTTAACTTCGACGTTAGGCAGCGAGACGTCGAAGTCGCTAACCTCATGAGGAGATAGGAATAGCGCCCTACTTCGACGTTCAACGTCGAAGTAGGGACCGTGTAGACGATCCGTTTCCCGCAACGTCAAAATTGCTGGGTCCTCCATGGCGGCCATCAGCTGGGGGGTTGAGAGATGCTCTCTCTCCAGCCCCTGCGGGGCTCTATGGTCACCGTGGGCAGCAGCCCTTAGCCCAGGGCTTCTGGCTGCTTCTGCGGCA
Organism: Carettochelys insculpta; assembly: GCF_033958435.1. NCBI lineage: Eukaryota > Metazoa > Chordata > Testudines > Carettochelyidae > Carettochelys > Carettochelys insculpta. The sequence continues at coordinate 229,465,731 of NC_134138.1, forward strand.
GCTGGGGATCTATGCTGCAGGCACAGGGTCTGCAACCAGTTGTCAGCTCTGTGGATCTTGTGTTGTTTAGTGCAACTGTGTCTGGGAGGGGCCCTTTAAGGGAGCGGCTGGCTGTTGAGTCCGCCCTGTGACCCTGTCTGCAGCTGTGCCTGGCATCCCTATTTCGATGTGTGCTACTTTGACGTGTAGACGTTCCCTCGCTGCGCCTATTTCGATGTTGGGCTGAGCAACGTCGAAGTTGAACATCGACGTTGCCGGCCCTGGAGGACGTGTAGACGTTATTCATCGAAATAAGCTATTTCGATGTTGGCTGCACGTGTAGACGTAGCCCAGGTGTCCCCGGACTGTGGGAGTGGACCTACAGGTATGTACCCCCCCGGTGTACACCCCCGGCGTTGAGGGGCGGGGGTAATAGATATGTGGCTAGGGCCCTCCACATGCCCAGATGGCCATGGCCCCAAGGACAGCAGGGCCATGGCCCTCACAGGAGTGCATCAGCCCCTGTCCCGCCCCCCCAGCACGACAGTGCCATGCCCCATCCCCGGGGCAGAGGGGAGCAGAACCTCTAGGGTCCCCCGGGAGGAAGGGGTGGGACACCCCGCAGCAGCAGCAGCAGCAGCAGCAGCAGCATGTGATGGAGTCGGGGGAGTGCAAATGCGAGACCCAGGCTAGATATGAGCAACAAGCTGAATAGCTCCAGGGGCAAAGGATGATCTTGGGGCTACAACTGGCAGGTGACACCTCTGCCCTGAACAAAGAGGAGGGAGGAGCCGAGCTGGCTTTGAATCGGGGGCGGGGGGGCGCAGGTAGAGGCTAGGGGAAGGGAGAGCTGTAAGGCAGGGAGCCTGAGGAGGGGGAAAGCTACACCCCAGAGGGGCACCCCTTGGGGTCTTCTCCCCAGGACGGGTTGGAAGGACTGTCTCTGACTGCTGTACTGTCACTCCTGGGAGAAACTGGGCATCTGTGGCCTAAGAAACCTCTCCTGTCAGACCCTGCTGAGTGAAGTGAGAGTCACTCCCGCCAGGGGACGGGGTGCAGTGCAGGGGCACCCGTGAACCCCATCACAGCAGCATCTCCCGGGGACAGGGATGGAGAACCTGCATCACAGGGGTGGGGGGACAAGGGCCACAACTCGGGGCCCACACTAACGCCTGTCTCCACTCTTCTTTCCCCCCTCCTGTGTTCCACAGCTGCACCATCGGAAGGACCGGAGAGCACCGGCAAGGCTTCAGTGGTCCCGGAAATCCCTCCGGGGCCATCGCTCCATGGTGTGGGCGTAGAGGCAGGGAGTGTTGTGGAGGAAGGGGGGGGGGCAGTGGGGGGCCTGGCAGAGTTCACCCCGCGGCCTCATCGAAGTGGACCCTTCGGGGTCCACCTGGCGACTGGGGGCAGCGGGTGGCTGCACGTCGGCCCTGCCGGCCTCCACAGCCCAGCCCTGAAAAAAGGCCTCCCCCTTGCTCTCCACCAGATTGTGTAGGGCGCAGCAGGCACCCACAATCTGGAGGATGTTGTTGGGGCCCGCATCCAAGTGGGTCAGGAGACATCTCCAGCGCCCTTTGAGGTGGCCAAATGAGCGCTCCACCACCTGGCGCGCGTGGTTCAGGCGCTGGTTGAAGCGCTCCTGGCTGGCTGAGAGATGGCCCGTGTATGGGTGCATGAGCCAGGGCCGGAGGGGGTATGCCGCAGAGGGGCATGGTGGTGTCCCCCACAGGGATCTCCCGCTGGGGGATGTAGGCCCCGCCTCCAGCCAGCGGCACAAGCCCGAGTTCCGGAAAACCCGGGCGTCATGGGTGCTGCCAGGCCAGCCCACATAAATGTCCTGGAAACGGCCCCGGCTGTCCACCAAGGCCTGGAGGACCACTGAGTGGTAGCCCTTGCGGTTTGTGTAGCATCCTCCACTGTGTTGCGGGGCGTGGATGGGGATGTGAATCCCATCCAGAGCCCCGAAGCAATTGGGGAAGCCCAGCGTGGCAAAGCCCGCGATGGTGGCATCTGGGTCCCCCAGCCTCATGAGCCTGTGGAGGAGCATGGCGTTGATGGCACGCAAGACCTGCAGGGGAAGCACATGGGAGAGCACCAATGAGGGGTGAGCAGGGTGTGCGTGGCCCTGCCCTGCCCTGCCCTGCCCGGGCCCCCCTGCCCTCCCCTCCCCTGCCCTGCCAGGGCCCCCCTGTCCTCCCCCCCCCGTGGGTCCTCTTACCTCCATAAGGACAGCCCCGACGGTGGCCTTGCCGAAGCCAAACTGCTGGCCCACAGATCGGTAGCTGTCTGGAGTGGCCAGCTTCCAGACAGCAATGCCGACCCGTTTCTCCACTGGGAGGGCACGCCGCATGGCGGTGTCCTGGTGCCTGAGTGCGGCGGTGAGCCACTGGCACAGCTCCATAAATGTCTGCTGGCTCATCCTAAAGGTCCTGAGCCAGCGGTCGTCATCCCACTCCTCAAGCACCAGCCGCTCCCATCAGTCGGGAGGCGGGGGCGGGGGTCGGGGTGTGAGGCAGGGGCGGGGGTCGGGGTGCTGCACAGTTGGGGGTTGAGTCCTGCTCCCCTGCAGGCCACTCCTCCTCCGGTGTGGCAAGGAGGGGCTCAGCTGCCTCCCGCATGGCATGGATCAGGGCGAGCCCTGCTCCTGCAGGGAGGGCTGGGTGGATTCTGGCTGCTGCTGCTGCTGCTGCTGCTGCTGCTGCTGGGGGTCCATGACTCCGTCGCCCGAGGTCTGCGTGCCTATGGCTCTTCAGACCGCGTGCTGTGCAGGCTGAGTGTGTCTGGGAGGGGCCCTTTAAGGGAGTGGCTAGCTGTTGCCCTGGAAGCACTAGTCCGCCCTGTGACCCTGTCTGCAGCTGTGCCTGGCATCCCTATTTTGATGTGTGCTACTTTGGTGTGTAGATGTTCCCTCGCAGCGCCTATTTCGATGTGGTGCTGCGCAACGTCGATGTTCAACATCGACGTTGCCAGCCGTGGAGGACGTGTAGACGTTATTCATCAAAATAGCCTATTTCGATGTCTCCACATCGAAATAGGTTACTTCAAAGTAGGCTTCACGTGTAGACATAGCTAAAGTGCCTATTTCGAAATAGCGCCATTGGTCCCCATTATGGCTTATTTCAAAATAATGCTATTCTGGGTGCGTCTACACTAACCAGTTACTTCGAAGTAGCTGGCACAATGTCGAAATAGTACGCGTCGCATTTACATGTTCCGTGAGCTATTTCGATGTTGAAATCAACTTTAGGCGGTAAGACGTCGAAATCGCTATTCCTATCCGAAGATGGGAATAGTGCCCTACTTCGACATTCAATGTTGAAATAGGGCGTGTGTAGATGATCCGCATCCCACTACGTCGAAATAGTGGGGTCCTCTATGGTGGCCATCAGCTGAGGGGTTGAGAGACGCTCTGTCCAGCCCCTGCAGGGCTCTATGGTTGCCGCATGCAGCAGCCCTTCGCCCAGGGCTTCTGGCTGCTGCTGCTGCTGCTGCTGCAGCTGGGGATCCATGCTGCGTGCACGGGGTCTGCAACTGGTTGTCGGCTCTTTGGATCTCGTGTTGTGCATGGCGAGTGTGTCTGGGTGGGGCCCTTTAAGGGAGCAGCTTGGGGTTTTGCTGGCCCCTTATCTCAATGGGGAGCGCTTGTGTGTGTTGATGCTCTGCATTTCCTTCCAGGGCAGCTCCTTTTGACATTCTCTGTCGCTACTTCAACGTTGAACATCGATGGCACCAGCCCTGGAGGATGTGTAGACGATACACGTCGAAGTAGCCTATTTCGATGTTCTTATGTTGAAATAGGCTACTTCGACGCAGTATGCTAGTGTAGACATAGCTTCTGTGTCTTAACAGCTCTTATTTTGAAATAGCTATTTCAAAACAGGCATTATTCCTGCTGCAATGAAGTTTATGAAGTTTGAAATAATGCACCTGCTATTTCAAATGTATTTTGAAATAGTGTGTGTGTAGCGTAGATGCTTGCAAAGTTATTTTGAAGCAACGGCTGTTTTCTTGAAAAAACTTTGCTGTGTGGCCATAACCTACAAAAGTTGTTCTCATCAATTTCAGCATGTGGACAAATCTTTAGTCTGATTCAACTCCCTCAGCTTAAATGACGAGACCTGCGTGTAGTACTGATGTTCAGATTCAAATCTGCACAATGTTAAAGTTATATTTCAGTGTTGAGATTTTTATTGAAACCCACAGTTAGGATGGACTCAGTGAGCCAAAATAAAGTAGTAGAAATCTGATGAATCTGAAGTTAATAATTTCACTTTAAATCTCTGAACTGATATTCTGGGCACTGCTGAAAATTGGCTGAGCTGATCATGATTTTACATCTCCCACTACTACCTATTAGATTTATCACTAGCCACAGCAAAATGTGATGGCACACCTGTTTATTGGATAAACATGTACAAGAGTTATTTAAAGTTTGGGAATACTATCCCTTGAACACCTTGATCCTGATTCACCAGTATGTTACTCCAGTTTTACACTGGTGAACCAGCACTGAAATCAGTGGAGTTACATAATTATAAATTCAATGATCAGTCACACCCATGATTTTTATTTTTTGAGTTAGTCATTTTCTTGTTACTGTTATTTATGCCCTCTCCCCATGTCCACACCTTGCTTGAAATACTTTTCTAAATTCCTGACAGATGTGGCTTGGTATTGTATTTCATTGCAATTGTGCTAATGGGTGATTTTAATATTAATGTGGATGCAACTATACTTTGTTTTTATTCAGTTTTGATTTAATTAAAGTTACCTATTCAGGTCATTTTTACTTTCCCTTTTGCTTCTAATGGCTGTTTCACATCCCTCCTCTTTATCTAATAATTATTGCCCTAGGCAGTAGCTATATTCAGATAGATTGAGTTCTTTTGTTACTAGTTTTCATTTGATGAGTTCTCATTTCAATTTCAGTTATTTCAAAATCCAGTATATGAGGCAGATGATGTTTTCCGCAGAGATTTGAAAATGTTGGTGTAGACAATTGTCCTTATTCCACCATCTGAAACCTCAAATTTGATCTGATGAAGTGGGTCTGTCCCACAAAAGCTCTTTACCGAACAAGTCATTTTGTTAGTCTTTAAAGTGCTTCTTTCTGCTGTGAAATTTTAAGGGGTACAAAAGCTACAAATTGTCATTTTCAATCCAATTGAAGCATGAATTGTCACAAACCTTGGAGAAGCTTGGGGAATAGAGATTCTTGTTTAATTTGTCAGCATCGTATCATTCTGAGATTTGCCCAGGAGGGAAAATTTGCCCTGTTGCTGTTTTGTTTTACATACCATAGGTAGGATCTTTGATCAATAAATTTGCTGAGGATTGGGTCATTCTATCTAAGAACCTGTGTAATGATCTTTAAAAGTTTCCCTTGAATAAGATTTTGCCATTAAGGGATTTCTGTGATTACTGGTTATTGATTATTTTATTTACTTTGCAATTTGTTATAAACATGCCTATCACAGGATCTGCTCAATGTGAATCAGTTCAAACAAATTATAAATTAAGTAGCAAAACTGTCAAAAAGTCAGTTCAGTGAGCACTATATCAAAATACCATAATTAAACTCAACTATTTAAGGACACCTCTAGCAAACAAAGATGAATACACATACACACACACACACACACACACACCCCCACACACACCCAAGTCAACTTCTTAATTCTAATCCCTCAACTTGCAAACTGAGTGACCAGAGCATGACATTAGATCTCACCTGTTAGGCTGGCCATAGGTACATAGGAAAAGATGGTTTCTAAACTATTCAGAATATGACCCCTAATAAGGCTTTAATGTTGACAATTTAACAACTTGAATTGCATCCAGAAACAGATGGAATGCCGTTCATAGCACACACTTATAATATACATCATGAGAAAATTACTTCTATGGAAACTGGCAGCTGTGATCTGCTCTAGCTGAAGTTTCTGAGTAGCAGCCAAGAGAGTACATACACAGGACATTGTTTTCATTTCCAGGCAAACAACCACATTATCCAAGTTTTAAGGTGGAATCTATTATTCAAGCCAACAACAACCAATGTTAGAAAGAGAGCCCTGAAATTCAAAGCAAAAATTTATAGGCAGACAGGCCCGGTCTACCCTAGGGATCAAAGTCTTTCCCAGATACACAATTCTGGCCATGCCATTTGCGTAGCTAGAATTGACGTATCAGGATCAACTTTCTTCCCTGGTGTTGATTAGGCTCCTTCAAGTCCTCGTTGATGTCCCTTAGTCCACACATCAGTGTGGAATACTAGGGTCGATGGCCTAGCCCAGAGAGATCAGTTTCACTGCATCTTCATATGTGTGGCAAAATCGATCCCCAGAAGATTGATTGCTGAGTGCCAACCCCCTAATAAATATAGATATGCCCATAGAGTGTAACATAAAGTAATTCAAACAACCATAAATCTGTCCCACCACATCATTAAGCTTGTTCAATCTTTAATTTGAAAAAGGATTTGTCAGTGGCTGGTAATGAATGAAAGGAGGGGAATCACATGATGATTACCCGTTCTGTTCACTACGTGGGGAGCATCTGGCATTGGCCACTGCTGGAAGACAGGATACTGGGCTAGATGGACCTTTAGTCTGACCCAGTATGGCCATTCTTATGTTTTTATGCATGCTCATACAGGTTCTATTAAAAGCAAAAAAGCAGTCAAGTAGCACTTTAAAGACTAACAAAATAGTTTATTAGGTGAGCTTTCGTAGGACAGACCCACTTCTTCAGACCATAGCCATACTAGAACAGACTCAATATGTAAGGCACAGAGAATCAAAAACAGTAATCAAGGTGGACAAATCAGAAAAAAAATTATAAAGGTGAGCAAATCAGAGAGTAGAGGTGAAGAAGGTGGGGTGGGGAGGAGTCAAGAATTAGATTAAGCCAAGTATGCAAACGAGCCCCGACAGTGACCCAGAATGTTCTCATCTCGGTTCAAACCACGTGTTAATGTGTCAAATTTAAATATAAAAGAGAATTCAGCAGCCTCCCTTTGAAGAGTGTTGTGAAAATTCCTCTGAACTAACACGCAAACTCTTATGTCATTAACAGAATGGCCCACTCCATTAAAATGCCAGCTAACAGGTTTGTGGATCAGGAGTGTTTTTATGTCTGTTTTGTGCCCATTAACTCTTTGTCTAAGAGAGTTTGAAGTCTGTCCAATATACAAAGCATCTGGGCATTGTTGGCACATGATGGTATACATGATGTTAGTTGAGGAACATGAGAATGTGCCAGTGATTCTGTGAATAACCTGGTTAGGTGCAGTGATGGTATCTCCAGAAAAGATATGTGGACAAAGCTGGCAGCGGGCTTTGTTGCAAGGAAAAGTCCCAGAACTGGTGTTCCTGTGGTATAGACTGTGGCTGTTGGTCAGAATCCTCATAAGGTTGGGAGATTGTCTGTAGGAGAGAACAGGCCTGTCACCTAGGGCCTTCTGGAATGTGGCATCCTGATTAAGAATAGGTTGTAGGTCTTTAATAATTTGTTGCAGTGGTTTGAGTTGGGTGCTGTAGGGGATGACCAGTGGTGTTCTGTTCTTGGCCTTTTGGGGGCTATCTTGGAGTAGCTGGTCTCTGGGTATTCATCTTGCCCTGTCGATTTGTTTTTTAATTTCTCCTGGTGGGTAATTGAGGTTTATGAATATTTGGTAAAGATCTTGTAGTTTTTGGTCTCTGTCAGTAGGATCAGAGCAAATGCGATTGTACCTAAGGGCTTGACTGTAAATAATGGATCTAGTTATGTGTGCAGGATGGAATCTAGAAGGGTGTAGGTAAGTATAGAGATCAGTGGGTTTCCGGTACAGTGTAGTACCAATCAGGCCATCCTTGATTAGTACCGTAGTGTCCAGGAAATACTTCCATTCCAACATTAGAAAGACAAGCTGGGTGAGGTAATATCTTTTATTGGATCAACTTCTGTCAGTGAGAGAGACAATCTTTTGAGCTTACACAGAGCTCGTCTTCTGGACTGGGAAATGCTCTCAGTGTGTCACAGCTAAATATAAAGTGGAACAGATTATTTAGCATAAGTAGTTAACACATATTTCAAGGCACTATTCATGGTGAAGTGGACCATTACCATCCTTTCAGCTAGGAGGAGGAAAGGAAAGGGAAGGGACAAGCAGCTGGTAAAAAGGTTGTTAGTGTGTTACAGGTTGTTGAAATATGCCATAAATACAGTAGCCAATGAATCTAAGAATCCAGGCTCATCTTTTGAAAGATTTCCTGTGTGGATGAGAAATGAGAACTCGGATAAAGAGTGATTGCTTTATGAAAACAGCTTACCCACAGGCACTGCAGTGCTTTTGTTTTTTATCAATTTCCTCTGTGAATTTATTTCAGAGCATAGTGATTCTCTAGTTTTACTCACGTAGTAGCTATTGGAGCATTTAGTGCAATGAATGAGGTACACCATATGTTAGCACAGGCATGTGTTGAACCCACAGCTCTTGTAAGGTGTGTTATGTGTGGTGTTGATCATTATAGCAAGATAGATATGTCTGCAATTTTTGGATTTGTTGTTCTGGCAGAGTCTGGTGCTACTTTGAGGTGGTGTTCCCTGCTCTGTGGGGGGCTTGCATCTGGTAAGTCTGGAGGAGCTGGAAAATTGAATAAAGGCCAGACAAGAAGGTTCAGGAAAGATTTCTTTCAGGATTGGGTCCTACTTGTTAGGTCGTACCAGTTTGACAATACTCTGTATGCATTCCAGCACAGTCAAAAGGAGGTTTACTTCTCTGTTGAAGCAGGTTCCCTCAAGGTACTTGAATGGCCTGCTTCATAATATCGGCTACATCTACACTACAGACATCTGTCAACAGAAGCTACTGTCAGGAGGTATCTCCCAACAAAACTTCTGTTGACAGATAGCAGCCACGCAGGAAAGCAGATAGCTCTGTCAAGCCACTCTGTCGACAGAGAGCAGCCAGACTGCCTGGCCACTCTCTTGACAGAATGGCCAATTAGAAGCACAGCAGACTGAGCTGCCCGTTGACCCAGAAGCCCTGCCTGTCAACCGAGGGCCCCCTAGAGCATCCATATAGTATTTTTTGTCAACACATTATTTCAAGAAACTCGTTCTGCCGCAGGGAGGAGAGGCAGAAGGCTATCAACAAAAGTGCTGAGTTCTGTCAAAAGTATTTAGACAAAATGTATTTTTAGTGGGTATGCTCCGCATTTTGTTGACAAAACTCTCTAGTGTAGATGCATCTAATGTGATCTACTTCTCTGGTGGAGTGTTCCTGTTTGGTAAACACAAGGAATCCAGTGACACCGAAAAGACTAATAATTTTATTATGGCATAAGCGTTCATAAATTGCAACTCCCAAAGACTATTAATCTGAAGAAGTGTGTCTTACTCACAAAATGTCATTTCATAATAAATTTGTTAGTCTTTAAGGTACTACGAGACTGCTTGTTATTTGTTTGGTAAAAGCAGTTTTGAGTGTGTTATATTATATAGCTTGGACTTCGTTTTCAGAGCATATTCTTCAGTAACTCACTGATTTCCTGAAGATAACTACCAGAGAGGTAGCCATGTTAGTCTGTATCTTCAAAAACAAGTCCTGTGGCACCATAGAGACTAACATTAATTTTGCAGCATAAGCTTTCATGGGCAAAGACCCGCTCTGACGAAGCTCTGACAACAACACAGCATCCACACATCCCTACATATCAACCACGCTAAGTTTGATGCTTCGTCATCATGCAGCCTTACATTGATTCTTTGTAAGGGCTCTGTCATTTCACTATGTTGTGTTGTGTGTATTGAAACGCTAGAAGTGTGCTTAATGACAATTATAGATACCGAGCAGTATGTGGAATCCTTTATATGAGTGCACATATACGATGCTTGTTAGGGCAAAAGTTATGACCTTTTAAACAGAGTATATATGGGTGTGGTATATACAAGCATTGTACAATATAATTAAGAGCATGGGTTTTAAATATACATTCGTAAAATATGCTTATATTATGTATTCAGATTGTTCTTCTATATTGCATGTATATTCATATGTGCATAGTTATGATGTAGTTTTATCAGGAACACTACTGAACCTTCAATTGAACAAGGATGAAATACCGATGCTCACTTTTCTCCTGCCAACATGACAATTTTCTACTTTAAACCTCAAAGATATTGTGGTCAATATATAATCATATGTGAATAACAGAGAAGTCTGCATATAATTTGTAGGAGTAAATTGCTACAGTTTCAAGTTAAGTTCAGTTGAATGATTCACATCTCTAAGCCCCTTGAAAGTAATGGATGGAAACAATATTTAACAAGAAACAGCCAGTGTTTAATAGCAAGATGTTGATTGAAATTGTTATGTACATGTCCTTTTGTTCACTATAATTTAAACTTTAAATCACACACACACAAAAAAATCTGTGGAACACAATTGTGAAAAGAGAGATGCTGAGGAAAGTATTCTCTACTGCTTTGAAGAAAGATGAGAACCAAAATTCAGGGGTTCTCTTTCCAGTTTTTCTGATAAGTCACTGTGTAATCATGAGCAAATTCAGTAAGTGCCTCAGTTTCCAGTCAATAAACTGAACATACTGTGATAGTACAAAATACGCTAGACACAGTGGAAGTCTCTGAACACAAGGGAGAACAGAAACTTCATGCATTTGATGAAGCAGGTCTTTGCCCATGAAAGCTTATGCTCCAAAATATCTGTTAGTCTATAAGGTGCCACAAGATTTCTTGTTGTACTCGAAGATACAGACTAACACGGCTACCTCTCTGATATTTGCTCCTTCCTTAATAGCAACTGTTGGGGGATAAACCACCCCAAAGACAATGAGAAGGGGCAGGAATGAGTTAGAGCCATAAATCATTTCTTCCTCTGCATTAGCCAGCTTGGTCAGGTGGGAAGAGCAGACAATGCTGACCATGAATGCTAAAAAGAGCTGCCGTTGGCAGAGAACCTTGCATCATGCTTTTATGTGTGTGATTAAACGTTATGCATTTTATAGTCTCTTACGGTTTACACAAACTTTTGCACAGCTCTTCTTATTATCCATAGGATAGTACACCAGTCTGAAATTTTTCGTTTGGAGGTGAAACTCCAAATATAACTTTTGGTTTTGTGGCTGCTAACTCAGATAGAATGTTTTCATGAAATCCTGGGATGTGAAACCACCCTCTTGCATGTTGCTTTAATGGCTGTGAAGCAGTTTTAGCTTTTAGAATGGGAGGCACTCTATACAGCAGGAGATGACTAGGTGAATGAAAAAATTGCCAGTAATTCACCACAAAATATTATCCCAGGACACAGCTATTTCCTATTCTTATTGTCCCTAAGCAGAGGAGGAATTCTGTGCTACATCAGATACCACAGTATGAAAATTAAATTTAAAATTGGTGTCCAAAGGAAATTTCAAATCAACAGCAGTTAGGCACTAAGTAATTTTGAAAATCCCCCTAGGCATCTCTCTATATCTTTAGGTACCTAAATACCCTTAGAAATGTGGTCCTATGTGACATGACCAAGATTACACACAGGAAGTCTGTGGCAGAGTGGAACTTTGATCATAGATCTCTTGTGTCCCAGGCTAGTGTTTTAACCATGGATCTGTCCCTTCTCTTGTCATAGATATAGTTCTGTGTGGTTATTATCTCTTCATCTTTACTCTAGGCCATGATCTTGCAATTAATGTAGCACAGACACACCTGTGTGCCTATAGAGAACTTGTTTGAGTTCAGGGAATTTTGCATTAGTGCCAGGATGTAGCCACAAAAGCTTTACAGGATTAGAGCATCACATTGTAAGCTTGTCGAGCAGGGACATGGTCTTCATCTGTTTTTCAAAAATGACGTTTATGTCACTTTATATTTCATATACAATCAGCACATTTTCATTTGATATTTTGTTTTTGCAATGTTATTTCTGGGGATCTAGCCTGTGAAGAGGAGTAATTTGTCTTTGATACTAATTCAGTGCCAGCTTGTGTCCTTATTTTAGCTAGAGAAATTCGTTTTCATGATCTTATAGAGGATACCGCAGTTGTAAATCTGTTCCTATCACTTTCTGGCAGATGAAAGCAGTGTATAGTTTGACTTGTCAGTGTGCAGTTTATATGGCAGAAACAGTGTCACACACCTAAGCAAAAGAAGGTATGAGCTGCTTACAAAATGGCAAAAGCCTATACAAACATTTGCAAAAGCATGTACTCTATGAGCTCAAATAAACTGTCTCTCCAGATGACTTCAAGATCAAACTCGAGAACAGAGCATACTATGGTTAAAGGTGAACTGAAGTGTTAAGATGAAAATGGAGTTAAGCCTTGAAATATATGCTGAATACCTCCACTAGCTAGACTGCAGGGAAACATTCAGCACAGAATCTACTTTGAATTATGTCATCCATCTGTGAAATCCTCTAGTATTCATAGTTTCTCATAGACAGAGAGCTTCACTCACTGATATCACCAAAATCCTTAGGCCCTGGGTTTAATTCCATTATCATTTTACTTTTACAGCTCAGCCTGAAGAAGACACACCCAAAACAAGTCAGAAAATGGTGGCTAATTAATTGGTGTATTGTTACTCACTAAACCCTGAAAGATCCCAGCATTCTCTACATTTCCAGAAATGAGGATGAAGAGCTATAGCTAACCCACACATGGAGCAGTGCTCAACCACAATAAGAAGGGAAAGCTTTGGCCAAAGATACATGGCAAGAGGCTGCTCTCTTGAAAAGTGAAACAAGATCTTTTCATGTCCATGCAAAGTACAAAAGGTCATTTGTCAGTAACGGCTCGTCTGAAAGACCCTCACCTGGTACTGCATTAAAATTATCTGCCTTGGCTGGCTGAAGATCTTTGTCAAACCAGCCAGCACTTGAACCGGGGAATTTAAAGGTGTTTCAGAGCTACTGAAATATAAACAAAGGGGGTGCTGTTGTCATCATGAATAACTCCTACAGACAACCTCCCAACCTCATGAGGATCCTTACTAAGAGCCACAGCCTATACCCCAGGAACACCAGTCCTGGAACCTTTCCCTGCAACAAAGCCCGCTGCCAGCTTTGTCCACATATCTTCTCTGGAAATACCATCACTGGACCTAACCAGGTTACTCACAGAATCACGGGCACTTTCTCATGCTCCTCTACTAACATCATATATGCCATCATGTGCCAACAATGCCCAGGTGCTTTGTATATTGGACAGACTTCTAACTCCCTTAGACAAAGGGTCAAGGGGCACAAAACAGACATCAAAACACTCCAGATCCACAAACCAGTTAGTCAACATTTTAATGGAATGGGGCATTCTGTCAATGACCTCAAGGTATGTATGTTACTGAAGAGAAATTATTGCTCCTTTTTAGAAAGAGAAGTGGACGAACTGACATTTCTATTCGAATTCGGAACATTAACACATGGTTTAAATCGTGATGGGAACTTTCTGAGTCACTATAGGGGCTCATCTGCATACTTGACTCAATCTAATTCTTGATCTTCCCCCTCACCCCTCCACTCTCTGATTTGCTCACCTTGATTATCTTTTTCTGATTTGTCCTCCTTGCTTACTGGTTTTGGTTCTCTGTGCCTTAAATATTGAGTCTGTTCTGGTCTGGCTATGGTCTGAAGAAGTGGGTTTGTCCCATGACAGCTCACCTAATAAACTATTTTGCTAGTCTTTAAAGTGCTACTTGACTGCTTTTTGTTTTTATAGTGTATAGACTAGCACAGCTTACTCTCTGTTATTATGAAATATAAAAAGGCTACAAAACTGCACTGTAATCTTACTAACTTGTAATAACTGAGGTAAAGTTAAATTCAGGTTATTTACAGGCTAGCAAAAGTGATGGAGTGAATCCATTTCATGCATTTATGTATCCACCAACCCTGTTCCCACACCTCTCCATCCTCCTTTTTGCTGCCCCTAGAGCAGCATTCACATTAGGGGGAATACAGTCCCTTCAGAGCACAGTTCACTGCTGTGTCAGTGATATCAGACCCCCTCTCCAGACATTCAGCATGCCCTCCTCCTTGCTGTGCACAGAGGGACTTCACCAGTTCAGCTTCATTCACCAGTGATATGTGCTTTTTTACTTGCTAAGTTCCTTTTAAATACAGGGCATATATCAGCAGCTGAATGCTGAGTGCATTCTATGTTATGGTTGCTTTGCTGGTTTTGCCTCATTGCTGTACATGTTCATTCACTGGCCTTTTCATCACTTTTTCAATGAGGCTGTGAGCAAGAAGGACAGAGGCAAGGATGATCAGCTGGCTAAGAATACAATGTAAAAAGGACAAAGCAGTGCAGGCTACTTCTCTAATCCATAGACTGCCCTGTTAAAGACGTCAGTCCCTGACTGGAAAATTGCAGCATAGCACAGGCTCCCATCTGACTCAAATAGTGGCACCCAACTGCAAAGGACTGATTGAGGATACCCGGGAGGACAGAGAGTGGTGATGGGGCAGGAGGGCTTACAGGCCACTTGCCAGAGAGGGGAGGTGAGCTGAAGATGCTAGATGAAAGTACTCTTTAGCTGAGAGGTGGAGTAGAACATGGGCAGCAGAAATAAGAGACAAAGGGAGGCAATGCCTCCCTAGGTTTTAGCATTCAACCTCCCCCTCTTTCTATTACAGTAAACCCTGGATTTAATAGACCAGTAGAGGGGAAGGGGAAAGTCTGTTAAATCTGAATCTGCAAGACAGGAGGCACCTTGCAAGGTGCACTAGGGAACGCTTTGTCTGAGACCTGGGAGGAACACAGCAGGCTCTGGAGAGAAAGCTTGGCAGTGGGTTCTTTGCATGCTGGCCCTGGCAGCCCCAGCTGCTGCAGTAACCCCAGCAGCTCCTCCAGCCCTGGCGGCTCCAGCTGTGGCAGAAGCCCCTCCAGCCCCAGGGTGGAGGTGGCTCTGGTGAGTCACTGGCATGTATTTTAGGGGCAGAGGGGGCTGGCAGACAGTGTCTATTACTTCTGAAGTCTATTAAATTGGGGTCCATTAAACTGAGGGTTTATTGTGTGATAAGTATCAGCAAAGCAGCCAAGTTAATCTTTATCTTCAAAAACAAGTCCTGTGGCACCTTATAGACTAGCAGCTATTTTAGAGCATAAGCTTTCATGGGCAAAGACCTGCTTTGAAGCTGACACAGCGGGTCTTTGCCCATGAAAGCTTATGCTCCAAAATATCTGTTAGTCTATGAGGTGCCACAGCACTTCTTGTTGTTTGATAGTTCCTGAAGGCTCCTACAACAGGCTGTTACAGCTTGCAGACAGGTGACTTTTGCCCCAAATACATCTGCTAACTTAAAAGGGAAAAGCCTTCCAGCTTGCCAGGCCCATTAGCATCACACTGAACCTGTGAAAGAGCCATGAAGTAGTAATTAAAACCATTTAACAGGCATGTGCCAACCCTGACTTTATGGACAAAAACAGTTGTGCTTTATTGTATCTACAGGATATTCGTGTAAAATTAAGAGTATATAATCAGCTAAGAAATACTGCTGAAGAAAGTGTAAAGCTGCGACAGGCTGCACCATGTATTCCATAATATTTAATGTTACATTCAGCAGGACAACTAACTTGCCCGTACTATTAAGTTTGTGCCAATAAATCTCTGACAAACTTCAAGTTATATCTCAAAACCTGTGACTGACATTTTTTCCCCAAATATAGTGTTTTTAATTAAGTGCCTTCTGCATACCCAGTCTTCACAATCTGACCTGCAGTGGAAATATGTTCCATTTTCTTTAGACAGAAATTTGAGTGTTTTTTCCCCAAATATCATTTGCTACATTTGGGTTCTAGGATTTGGCTGGAATGGATGAGGAGAGAGAAGAGGGAGACAGTGTGGAAGGTGACTGTTGTGGAGGCAGGCCTTGCAGGAGCAGGGTTTGATTATGGGTGGGAGCACAGACTGGGGAGCTTGCCTGGAGAGGTCCCAAGCAGCAGCTTCACCCATCACCCATGCTTTAGAACATAAAAAGACATCCTGGTTGAAATGCTTAGGCATGGTGCCCAGAGAGAGAGAGAAGGGAAATCAAGGGAATTTAGAATATATCTCCTAGTCTGCAGAGCAGATGCAGGAAAAGACAATGTTGGAGATGTACAAAGCAGCAGAGTTGTGAGAGACTGTGAGAGTGAGAAATTTAAGCAACCCCTGGCTTGCAGTGGTTTCTATCATATACAGGGTTTCTAGCTTGGTCAATGACCCTTATCACCCATGCTATACAAATTGTTCCAGCAACTCGGAAATTAGTGGAGGGCTTCAAAGGGTATGTCAGAAACAATGAGTGACAACATGATCTGGCAAAGATGGCACTAGACAGATACTCAAGAAACAGGTGTTCTGTTCCTGGTTCTGTGACCTTGGGCAAGTCACTTTGGTTCTGTGCTCTCCTTTCTTGGCATCCTTGTTGTTGCCAATAATAGACTGTAAAGTCTTTGAGGCAGGAACTGTCTTATCTTAGATAGTTATAGTTTATTCACATTATTATCATTCTTTCGGGAGCCTTAGTTATGTATCAGGATTCCTTTGTTCCAAGTGCTTAATATAGCAGGGCTCTTATCTCAGCTAGGGCCTCTAGGCACAACTGTAATACAAATAATAAATAATCCTGAAACAGCAAATATTTATTGAGGTCTGTTAGGTATTATAACTAATTACTGCTATTTTCTTTTAAAGAGCTAATCCACCACTCCAGTGATGATAAAAGAGCCTTTCAAATAATGGACTTAAAATCTATCTCTTCAGAACAATAATTCATTGTTAGCTCTTTTCTATGCTTTATGCAAATTGTTTGTATCCTTTTGGGATCAACTCTACGTGCCTTAAAGCAGCACGTGTTAAATAAGCATTGGAAAGGTTCAGTAGCCCTATAATATAAAGATGCATGAGGGTATTTTTTTATCTCTAAAGGTTTTTGTTATGTGTATGCACACTCTGAACTCCTTCCATGAGTCAGTAATTACAATATTGAACCAGATGGAATTCCATCATTCAGACCACCTAGTGTACATCTGACACATTGATGATTACACTTTCTGGTTTCTCAGCTATGTAACTACATTTCAATAGGTGCATATCCCCCATTTATACCTAATTTTCATATGAGAATGCACTAAATACCTTACTAAACTTGTAAGATGGGGTAGGTGAGGTAATATGTTTTATTGGACCGGGTTCTGTTATATGTGTGCGTGAGAGAGAGAGAAAGAGGGGCTTTTGAGCCACACAAAAGAAAACAAATAGAAGACCTCTGTGTGGCTTGAAAGCTTGTCTCTCTCCCACCAGCAGAAGCTGGTCCAATGAAAGATTTTACCTCATCCAACTTGCCTCACTAATATTTCAGGGTCCACATGGATACAGGTACGCTGTATTAGTAAACTAGTGGTATAGAGGGACAATTTTAAGACATGGCCTCTTATTTCAGAGTTTCAGTTTTCCGGTATCCAGCTGTAGACACAAAGAGGGGAAAACCGTTCAGAAGGTAAGAAGCCTGCAAAACTACCTCGGAAACCCAGGTCCTAGGTGCCTAGTGTTTCACACCCCAAAACAGAAAGCATTCTTTAACCGCTGTGTTTCATCTATTCACAAAGAATTTCAACTTTTTCCACAGACTTTAATGGGTGCAGGCCCAAAGCAGTTAGCCTACCACAATAAATGAAGTTGGTTTGGAAGTATTTGTTTTGCTTTGTTTTGTTTTGTCCATGTTACCTACTTATCATATTATTGTCTTACAGGTGCTCACAAGCAGCTTGATCTGATGTCCACTGAAGCCAAAGAAACCCTCCCACTGACTTTACTGGAATTTCAATCAAGCCCAAATTGATCAGGAGTGGTCTGAGTGGAAATTCCCACTCAGAGTAAAAAGAACAAACTTTAGCATAGGTCAAACATAGAAAGTGTCAATAGAACACTATTGAAATTAATTTTGAGTATTGATTTGACAATCTGAGTAATGTCACATAAATGTGTGACTCAAAACTAAATGCTATAAATAAACTGTTTTGCTGCTGATTTATTTCAACGAGTTTGAACTCCAGTTCCCTCTATATCCAGCACTTTGGAACTGATGAGAATTTTGACATTAAACTGTTTGTACACCTGCTGTAAATTAAATGAAAACATTAATTGAATTTCATAATTAAAAATTGCTTTCAGGGTTGTTGCCCAAATGCTGGCTTGAAGCACAGACAGATATTTAAGAAAAAAGGCATTTGGTGTTACTTCTGTTGATAATTCTATTTAAAATTTAAAATGTTATCTCTTCTTTTAAGACAGTGTTGTGGTGGTCTCTGGGCGACAAATCATCTTACAGGAGTTGTAGTGAAGAACAGCAGAAAAGTAAGGTAAACAGAAATCTGCTTCAACCTGTGCCCACTCCACCCCCATTGTAAAGATATTTGCACAGCTCCAGGAAAGAAACCAATGTTATCCAGTGCATCAGGCACAGTACCAGAACTCAGGAAACTGCCATTCTAATCCTAACTCTGCTACCAGCCAGCTGTGGACCTTGATTCTGCCACCTCACGTATCTATCATGGGGAAGGGGAGTTATCCACCATTCCATTACAAGAAGAACCATCTCAACAACAATAGCAAGAAGCTCAGCAACCATAGCACAATATGTTGACAAGTTTCACAGAGGTAGCCATGTTCGTCTGTATCTTCATGAAGAACAAGAAGTCATGTGCCATCTTATAGACTAACAGATATTTTGGAGCATGAACTTTCGTGGGCAAAGACCCGCTTCCTCAGACGCAGTACAATATGTTGTAACACTCCTCATACTCATTGAAGGATTGTGGTCTTTAAAACATAGCACTATATTCCCCGGAAAGATTACTGTCTTGTTCCTGAGTCAGACCTCCGCACTAGGTTACTCAAAATTCATTAACATTTAGAACAGGGGTCAGCAGCCTTTGCGAGGCAGGGTGTCAAAATTTGACCTTTCGACCTCTACGTACAGTCCGAGTGCTGGTGCTACTTTTTAAAGTCACCAATAATCCTACTTACCACAGCTGCATTAATAAATAAATTAAGATTAATAAATTAAGCTTTACTGTTGGTGCATGAAAATCACTTGTGTGCCAATCTTGGCATTTATGCCAGAGGTTGCAGACTCCTGCACTAGAGGATGACACGGTCTCGCACAATACGCATATTACATTAGGGTTTGGAAAGGGTCCCATATGAGAAGAGACTAGAGAGACTGGGACTTTTCAGTCTAGAAAAGAGGAGATTGAGGGGCGATATGATAGAGGTATATAAATCATGAATGGTGTGGAGAAAGTGAATATTGGAAAGTTATTTACTTGTTCCCATAATATAAGAATTAGAGGACACCAAATGAAATTAATGGGTAGTAGGTTCAAAACTAATAAAAGAAATTTTTTCTTCACACAGCGCACAGTGAACCTGTGGAACTCCTTGCCAGAGGATGCTGTGAAGGCCAGGACTCTAAAAGAGCTTGAAAAAGAGCTCAATAAATGTTTGGAGGTTAGGTCCATAGATGGCTATTAGCAAGGCATAAGGTATGGTGCTTAGCCTTTAGTCAAAGGCTGGAGGCAGATGGCAGGAGACAAATCACTTGATCATTGTCTTCAGTTCACCTCCTCTGGGGCACCTGGCACTGGCCACTGTCAGCAGACAGGATACTGGGCTGGATGGACCTTTGGTCTGACCCAGTATGGCTGTTCTTATGTTCTTATGTACATGCACCTACATGCCAGGGAGTACCAGTATTCCCTGTAAACTGAGCGCTTGGGTGGCCACCAAGCACAGATTCAGGTGCCACCCAGCTGATTAGCAGAACAACCACAGCCGGTAGCATGTTTGTCTACTGGCGGTGCACATCCACACATGCCTTGGTGCACATAAAAATTTATTCAGGCTCTGGATGTTAAAATATTAGGGGGAACGCTGCTCTGCACGCTAGGGCCTGAGACCTGTGGTGCACCAGGAAGGTGTAGGGTCTGTTGTTAGACATTCATGGCCAGACCCAGCTCTGCCAGCAGTCACATTCACACATACCCAGCCCTGACAAGGTGCTCCATGGTGCTTCAAGCATTTCAGCAACAGCAGCTGGTCCAGAACATGCTATCACATTCTGCTTATATACCCAGCTACTGGAAACACATCAAGTTGGCTGCCATGCACATGCTGCGATCCAACCTGAGTGGCGGGGGACCATGGCTGATTAGAAAACCCCCACCCTGCTTTGCACAGTCCCTCTTTTTCATGCCACCCCCAGCTGGGGCACCCAACTGGTACACACTGCCCCACACCACAGGTCACTGCCCCCCAACCCTCTGATCAGGATTTGTATGGAGCCTGCTGCCCAGGGCTGCACACCGTACCTGATCCCAAAATCCCAGCCAAGGAGGAACCCACACAGCTTTGGGGGCCTCCCCTTCCCTCCCCCTTGTGGCACTCCCCTGCAATGCATTCAACCAGCTCTGTGGCAACTGGCCCTGCCTCACCCCATAAAAGGACAGGGCAGCCAGGAGTGGATGGAGTAGCTCAGGGTCTGGGGGCAGTCCAGGAGAGGAGGGCTTGTGGGCTAGGGGTTGAAGATGACCTCATAGTGTGTGTCTGGGATGTTGCAGTTTTTGGGCTGGGCATGGACAGGAGAGGGGGCTGCACCCAGGCCTGGCACTGTGGCCTTGCAAACAACCCCTCTGACCCCACGGCAGCCTTGGGAGGTACGGGTTTTGTGTGCAGAGCGCCCTGCCCCTTCTTTACTTGTGTTTCCCAGGTAACTCCAGCTTCAGTTGTCCCCTTTAAATGGCAGCACACACATCTTTATCTGGTTTTCCTGCAGAAAGGATCAGTGGCCTCCCAAAGACATCAGAGAGTGGCGGGACTTGAATTAGATTGAAAGAATTGAAGTGCCAACTCCTCTTCCATGGCTCCATATTGAGTCCCAGGGAGAAGTACGGCTCCTGCTGATCCCCTTCCCCCTGAACACTGATCCCCACCCTCCCCCGCCCCGCCAATGCGGCAACCACTACAGACTCTTCCCTGTGATTCTCCTCCGAGAGTTGGTGAAATGACATCTGATTAAGAGCAGGTGAGTAAATACAACAGCTCCAGCAGCAGAGGCACCAGTCTCTGGAGAGCTGTGTGAGCATTGCAAGCTCCGGGCTGCATGGAGGGAGGAGGAGCAGGGCTGAGTTCCCAGAGCCTGCCAAAGAAAAGCAGCTCATTGGAATAGGTAAGCACTTCTGGACCAGCTGAACAAAATTAACACTACATTGCCTCTATTTCTACCTCATTCAGACGGTTATTTTATTCAAGATTCTGCATAAGAAAAATGTAGAGACAGAAATCTGCATATTTAAAAATAACACACGCACACCCAGCATGGGCCTCACAATTCATTATGCCTGTCCATTCACACCCACTTGGAACTGGAAGTGTGAAATTATAGCTGCAATACTGGAAGTTCAAAAGAGAAGCAGGATTAAAAGATCAGCATATTTCCATAAGTCATTATTAATAATTATATATATGTATACAGTAGCATGACTTAGCACGACTTGTTAAGAATCCAAAAGAGTTTTCACTCTAACTAAAACCTAGCTGATAAAGCTAAGTATCAGAGCCTTAATGGCTGCTTTTACTTGACAGTGCTCCTGGGTGGTCTAAATTTCTATTGGTAGACATGCTACATTGGACAAGTAGGAACTCTAACTTGAACATTTCTGAGATTCAAATAAATGCAAATAATATTTTTACTGTTATTTTTCATATTTTTGCTGCTGCATTTCTGTTTCAGGTTGTGTGTCTAGATACTTAGCTGCTTGATACACCCATCAGTGTCATAATCTTCAATCTCTTCATAATCATTTATGTATCTTCATGATGCCTCTTTAAAATAGGGGAATATGATCATTCCCATTTTATAGATGGAGAATGGTGGCACAGAGGGCTTGACTTGGCCACTGCTAATTGTGTTGAATAGCAACTTATTATTCATTTGCTGCCGTTTAGCTGAGTGGGTCTGTATGTGGAGGAAAGAACTCCTCCGCTTGAATATGGATGGCAAAACCAAGCTCAGATATATTAAATCTAGATTTTAAACTGGATTATGCGCCTACAAAATGGATTAAGGGAGTAGAAACTCTCAGAATGTTGCATGAATTATCAGGACCACGAGTGTCTGTAGACATGGAGATAAGCAAACTAAGTGTGTCTGCTTACGTCTTCTTCAGAGAAGAGACTGGTGAGTGAGAGATGAGGAATGGGTAGAGAGTTGGGCTTTATCCCTTCTTTCTGCCCTGTACAGGGGTATTTTAAATCTGGAAAATAACAGCCCTCCTAGCTCCAGAGCAAGGGGGAAGCAGGGGATGGACAGTAAGAGCTGTCTGTCTCTGTCTGGACTAATAATGGGAGAGTGCAGCTCCAGCAGGCTAGGGCTGTGCTTAACTTCACAATCTAAAGCCAAGTGACCTTCCCAAATTCACACAGGGCATTTAGGACAAAGTTAGCAACTGAATCAAAATTCATGAGTCCCAGCCTAGCCCATCTTTCCTCCTTCGCCCGAAATCAACCTGAAAGGCTATTGTCACAAGGTGTCCCACTTAATCATGCATGAGGCTTGAATAAATTGAATATGCTTTAAGAGCCTGATCCAAAACCCACTGAAATCCTTGGAAAGATTCCCATTGACTTCAATGGCCTTTGAATGCAATGAAAATGGCTCCTTTTGAAACCACAGAGCAAATATGCTGAGTACCTTTGTAAAACAAGAAAATTCTTTCAAGGAGCTTGTGCTATTTCCAGCTGTCACTGCTGTAACATAAGCAAATAGCTGTCTTATGTTGTTAGGAGATTTGTAAGTCTTGTTATAATTTCAATTTTCCATTCATGTTAAATTATGGTTTCACTTTGTGAATGTGGTTTAATGCTTTATTTTCTATAAGTCATAAAATGTGTCAGGATTTGCACCACAGACCCCAGATAAATAGCCAGCATCAGCTCACAAAAGTGCAGACCAATTTAACTAGCCTTTTTCTGCAGGTCTTCTCAATCTGCTTTGCACCAGTTTCAAAAAAAATAGGGTCAGAACAATTACTTATCCTAGAATTTCTTTCAGGGATTTTAGCAATGCCATGTTCAGAGTTGTTTTCTTGATCCCTATTATGTTGCTATCCCAGCACAGGGAAGAAACCGTTTAAAATATGTCACAGCAAGAGCTGTCTTAATATTTATTAAGAGTATTAAATCACCAATGGCAGATGTGAAATGTCCCAGCTTTGTTGTACAGCTTGTCAGCCTTGTACAGGATTCTTAAATTAAGCGACATGTTTCCTTTATTTTAGAAAAATATTATAAACATGAAAGGATCACCCAAGTGTCTTGTAACACCAGCTGAGCTAAAACCTATGAACATATAATTATGGTGGCTTCTATAATGAACAGCTCAGAAAAAAGGATAGCTTTGTTGTACATTTTTTTAATTGGGTCATCATAGGTCATTCCTAAATCCCCAGGCATTATTTTTACAGTGTTAGATGCAAAGCAGCAATATGAATATTCAAATATTAGCTAATTAATTTTCTATGAAGCCAAAATCTCTGTCAGAGCAGAGATTGTCATAATTTTATTCTTCAGAACTCAGAAAAATCAGGAAAACTCTAAATTAGAGGACAAAAGGCCTAATAAGGAAAATATCAAACAGTTCATAATCTTCTTGAACTATAAAGAGAAAAATATCTCCTTAACCTTGGGAAACTCCAAGATACAGTCTTCTGATGCTTTTTCTCTCCAAACTGATACTACTTTAATCAGTACCATTCAGAGAGCCTTAGAGACTATTCTGGAAAGTGTTTAAATTTCCACAACAAATCCTTTTGTCAAAAATGTATGTTTTGAGCACTCATACTGAACATCTGCAAACTAAATTTATATACGTGACGATACACAGCTTCCAACTCTGTACAATAATTTGTCTATATTACTGTAGATGCCAATTTTTCTCTTTGTTATTACAGAAAGGGACAATGATTGTCCTGTCTATGACAACAAGCAATGTGGCTTCTACTCCTTAGCACTACATGTACCTAGCATGTGAGCAGAGGTGGCACTGAGCCTGAACATCCATCACCATTTTGATAGTTTGAAGTGCATCTGGTCCCTTTGAGTATATTTACTGTGATTACCCAGTTCAAGTCTTCTCCCTCTATTGTACATGTCATCAAATGACAGTAATGAAAATAACTGCCGCCATTATTATGGCTTTTAGGGCTTTGCCATCTGTTGAGTATTAGCCTTTGCCATCCCCCAACTGGCATTCTGTTGTGCCAAAACAGATGTGTAAGCACCACCATGCTATCCTTTTCTAAATTTGTATGGAACCATTGTTCCTATGTATCTTAAGGAATTCCATCAATTACTATCACTCGTGCTCAAGCATGGTGGTTAATAATAAGCCAGATTAGACAAAAGAGGTGTACATTTATATTTGAAAGCCGAAATCAGGGCTAACAGTAAGAACTCACACAAAGGGGTGTGTAGGCATTGGGACTAGGGGAGGGATTATATAATACTGACAATCACATTCTGTGCATTTATGGGTCACAGGCTCAAATGCAGTCCAGAAAGGAGGAAGTGCATTAGAATTGAAAGAAAATTTGGTGGCAAGTGAATGGATTTGGTGTCCTCAATCCCAGTTCTTAGCAGACAGGTATTCATGTCACAAGAGACACCACTGGACACAAATTTGCACCCTTGTTATAAGTCTTGGAGACAACGTCATGGACTGTAGCAGCATGGTGTCCTTAGGGATAAGGAAACAACCTTAATCCCACACTTAGAGCTCAATAGTTTCTTGTCCTAATGCAGGTGCTCGGGAGAAGGATGCAGGGGCTAGTTACAATAGCTGTCCCTGCACTTATGACACTGGGTTTGCTCCCTCTAAGAGTTTCTGTGGACATAAATCATATAAAAAAAAGGGTGGGAAGATGATAGGCCTGAATCTGAACGCCTACCCCACACTATTCTACAAACTTCACTGGCCATGCCAGGATGGGAGAGTAGGATACACCATCTACACTGGTGGTACAGTATGTACCATGGCACATTCCCTCCAGGAGTTCAGGGATGACAGCTCTGCCTTAACCCCAATGTCATTAGGCCTGGAAAAATTAATACAACCTATCCCTTATCGATATCATAGCATCTTATATACTGCACATACTGCCTTTGCCAAGTGGAGGAAACTCACTGAGTCCACTGTGCAGTAACCATTGGCAAATGTTAACTTCTAACGATGACCATCAAGTATAATATGGTACATAAATAAATGTTACAAAAAGAGAAAGAAAAAGCATTGCACTGCATAATTCCATAAGGAGCTCCAATCAATGAAGCAGTGTCAAATGCAATTAATAAATAAAAGACTATAGCTTAGATAACAAAAAGGCTCCCCAATCCACTGGCAACAAGAACTTTGGAGACCTTCAAAAGTCATTTTCATGACACAGCCATGTCCCCTTTCTGAAGAAAATGTATCATATAGATCATGTTTACTTTCTAAGATTATCATTTGGAAAATGTTATGACAGGGAAGTTTCAGTCTTATGCCTCTACAGTCAAATTGAAAAGGTGACAATAATTCAATATATTGTCCTCAGTCAAGGAAGCTATCTTAGAGGGGTTATGGCAGTAAATTTGATTGAAGAATGAACACAGGCAGGTATGAAGGAGATTCTTATGGTATTTATAATGGAAAAAGCTATCCTTTTTTTATGTATTCCTGAACAGTCTTGTGGATCATGAATAAAAGCAAAAAAAAGTAACCATTTGGAATACAGCATTAACAAATGGAAATAAATGCAATTCCTGAATCACGACACAGTTGGTAGGAGGCTTGATACAGGTTACCTCTCACAGCAAATTGCCCCAATAGCTTTGATTCTTTGAATAAATTAATTAGGGTTGTTAGCAATGAACCAGAATAAAAATCTGATAGTTTATAATTCATAATCCTATCAAAAGCCTGAAAAAGATTTAGCTTATTATCACTAGAATAAAAAAATGAATAATGTGATGGCAGCATGTTGGTAGTAAACTCAATAAGCATTTATTCAACAGTAAGTAGTTGGTATAATATCCAACACCACCAAATAAATCAAACCACAGATCAGCAAGGAAGTCTTTCTACTGAGTATGTTAAAGTTAACATACCAAGTACCACTGAGGACTTAATCAAGTAGAAGTATATTTAAAAATTAAGAAACAGAATGAATGAAAGGAAAACATCGAATTGGGGTGGCTGGCCATTCAGGGCCAGTCATGCTACAGCTATCACCTATGTTGGCAGTAGCAGGTGTCCAAGAAGGGCCATGAGCAGGTTTCAGAGGTCCACCAAGCAGGGCCAGCATGAGGCTCATTCGTGCTCAGGGCATAGCACTGAAACCACAGTGCCCTAAGCCTCACCACTCAGGACTGACATATAACTTTGCGGGCCCCATGCAATTGTCTTGCTTGCTTTTGTATGCAGAAAGCCAATTGTTGCAGCACAGGTGGGCCAGGGAGATTTTATACATATTCAGGGGAGAAGGAGGCTCAGAAAGAAAATGACTGAGACTTGCTGAGGTACTACAGATGCCATGTAGCATGGCTGACAACCCGCAGAGTGCAGAACCATTTGCTGCCACCAGACAGTCCTCCTGGACTGAAGGTCTAGGGCTGCTTTATCTCTTGAGATAACTCTACACTACAGGGAAAAGTCGACCTAGGCTATGTGATTTGAATTATGTCAGTAGCATAATTCAAGCTAACATAGTTTAGATCTACTTACTGTGGGGGCCACATCATGTTCTCCCCTCACTCTTCTCATTCAAGTGGAGTGCTGGAGTCAACAGGAGAGTGATCGGCAGTTGATATAGCAGTTGTTCGCTAACCCACTAACCCGAACCCCAGTGTTGATCTCACCAACAGTGGAGAAAAAGTGCTTGGAGGGTGCAGTGCACTTGGCTCCCTCTGAGGACACCTGGACCTGCAACCTGGAGGCTGATAGGAAGGAAGATCAAGCAAAGTCTCCAAGTGTCTAATTCAGGTTAGCCCACAGAGTCAGATTATAAAATTCTATTAACATGCTCTCTGCAGCCTCCAGGCTCTGGAGTCCCTGATGTATTCAAGCTGCAGGCAACAGAAGGAAGATTCATTGAGCAAGGAATACAGGCTTCCATGTGGACAATTCAAGATTTTTTTTTCCATTTTCCTTTAAAATTACCCAGCCTGTCACCCCTGCTAAAACACTTCTCTGAGATGCTCTCCACTACTGTTGCCCCAATTTTTCACTTTAAAAATATGGTTAACCTTAGGAAGGGTGGGCAGTGGGGGATTGCTACCTCCAGCCCCCAGCTCAGATTGTCAATCAAAGTCTCATCTGTTTCCATTTCACTACTAGCACAATGGGACTCCATTCTTGGTTGGTCCTTAAGTCCTACCATAACCAGAGCTCAAGACAGATTTTGTCAAGCCTGATGGAGAGGTGTAAGGGGAGGAGAGGCTGGCTCTGGGACACCAGAAGGGCCAAGAACTTGCTGGAAGGGGCAGGACTGAGTGCTAGCCTTAGCCCCAGCCAGCTCTTCAGCACCACTGGGCACGCCCCACCAGCATTTTAAAGGACCCAGAGCTCCACCCATTGCTGCTGCATAGGTAGTAGCAGCAGAAGCTAGAAGCCCCAGGCCCATTGGAACTGGCAGGCCACAGAGGGGCTGCTCCCTCCTCCCCTACACACACATCATACTAAGCATAATATTTTTCAAAAAATGAAGAGAGAAGAACTTAATGAAATCACCGCATCCAATGCACGGCATGATCTTCCATAACAGCTGGGTGAAAAACGTGCAGAGATAAACTCAGAAATACTATTATGGAAACAGAGACACCCACAATACACACTTCACCAAAGCTCTGTGGGAAAGAGATTAAAACTGCAATCAGGCGAAGTGCTATAAAATGCTGCTGCAATTATTTTTACATGAAATACTGGTCCTACAGTTATTTCTAGATTCTCAATTGTGGACAGAGGATAGGAGGGCACTTTTCACATTAAGAACATTCAAATGTTCTCCATTAAAAAAAAAAGGACAGGAAAAAGACAAACTGTAAGATTCTGCACAAGACTATATCCAAAAGCAAAGAGATCAACAGTAGGAATAGCTACCAAAGCAAAATCTTGTTCCAAGCCTCTCACACTTACAGTAGCACAGGTATAATGAGAACCCTATATCCACCACTAGGGAGCTCTAAGGAGCACAAAGGCTGAGTCTACACAAAAAACTAAGTTTAACTTCGAAATTAGGAAGTACTTTGAAGTAGACAGCAGAGAATCTACACACATTTTTTTCCCTTTGAAGTCAATTTTGACGTAGGGAGCCCAACGTCAAAGTCCTTACTCCATTCCCAGGAACGTTAACTTTGAATTAGGGTGTGTGTAGATGCTCAACTTCAAAGTTGCAACTTTGAAGTTATTTTTGGCTGGTTTGGCTGCAGCTGTCTGTTGTGAGAAACTCAGCTTTCTCCTCCCACCCTGGCCAGGACTGGGCATGGTGAGAGATTGCAGGCGTAAGTAGGGGAAACAAGGTGGGGATAGAGGTTTGATTGGGCATCCTGACTCCCATCTGGGCTCTCACTGTCAGCCAGAATTTCAGGTGGGTTATGCTGACATGTCGGGGCATATGGCTACATGGGAGAAGGGGTGCTGGGGAAGTTCCATTGTCTCAGCAATGTCAGAGGGAGCTTTTCTTGTGGCTGGAATGAAATACCAACTGATTGCTGACATAATACAAGATCTGAAATAGACGAGAAAAGCTATGATGGGGGAAATAATGTAGCACCCTGCTGTTTTCCACTCTTAGACTTATAGCACAAACACAGAACAGTGAAGCCTATGCAGTCCTAGACCAAAATACTTTTTCAGCTAGTATCAGCAGAGAAAGATAAAGAGCTTGCTTTTGGCCATGTTGAGTTTGTTGACAGGTGGCTATTTGCCCAGAGATGTTAGAATGCCTGGGCTAAGATTCAGTTTCTTTGGAGGGAGGCAGATCCAGAGAAAAAAAATCTGTGTCTAAATTAGCAGATCTCAGTGCAGGATCTTGCTTCACTTGTAGCGGAATATGTCCACATTGCAAAGTTATTTCAAAATAACAGCCATTATTTCAAAATAACTTTTCCACGATCTACTCAACGTAACTACTATCTCAAAATTATTTCAAAATATCTGTTTGTTTATTTAGAAATAGGTAAACCTCATTCCACAAGGAATAGCGCCTATTTCAAAACAGACCTTTTGAAATAGGGGCTATGTACACAGGGAATAGAGACTATTTTGAAATAAGCCATAATGCATCCAATGGCTCTGTTTCCAAATAGGCTTTATTGTGTATAAACACCTCTGTTTTGAAATAGCTGAGCCTAGTTCATGTCACTTGTTTGATTACATTTCAAATACGATTTACATAGGTGTTAATGGCTTAAGGTAAGCAAGAAAAGGATTCTTTTAACAGAATATTTTTTTGCAGTGTTGTAGATATCTGGTATGTATTTCTTATGCTTCCACTTAATGGTATGTCTTTGATTTATTTATATAGCTGTTTTCAGTATGCTCCATTTTGGTGTGTTTACTAGCTGGTAGGGTAGTATTAATTTTCCTTTTATATGACTTTTAAATAAACACCTTAAGAATTGCTCCTTGTTAACTATCCCTTGTTTTAATATGTTTTCTTCTTCCATATCTATAAACTTTTTTAAAATATTTATTTATATCTAAGTTATTTGCTTGTACTCGTGATGCACATCCACACACATGCTCAATATTGGTGTTGCACATAAGAAATTTCAACCCACCCAAGGATGGAACATGTTAGCAGAAACACTGGTGAAGGAGGATGGGGGTAATTTTGAGATCCCCGGAGGATCTGTACTGAGAACTATGTTCAACATGTTCATGAATTATCTGTAAAAAGAGATAAACAGTGAGGTGGCAAAGTATACAGACAATACAAAGTTACTTAAGATAAGTAGGTCAATAGTAAACTGTGAAGAATTACAAGGGGATTCACAAAACTCTGTGAATGGATGACAAAATGGCTGATGAAATTCCAAATTAATGGAAATTCCAATGCAAAGGAATACACATTTGAAAACATAATCCCAACTATTTAAATAAAATGCTGTGGTCTAAATTAGCTGTAACCACTCATGAAAAATCTTGGAGTCACTGCGGATATTGCCTCAAAACATCTGCTCAGTGTGAAAAAGCAAATATACCAACTAAGGGATTGACAGGGACCATTAGCAAAGGCAGTGATTTTTCATGATGGTATGCGCTGGCACAGTGTACCGTCACCTATTTACAGAGCAGGTGGGCGCCAGAGCCCCTGCTGGTGCCTCAGCAGCACAGGTCCAGGAGCCAGAGCCCCTGGGCCTGGAGGCAGAGTGATGCCAGAGCTCCCACTGACCCTGGGGCAGAGTGGTGTTGGGACCCAGAGCCCCAACGTCCCCCCTGGCAGCCCAGCTGCAGGATCCCAGCGAGTGATGGGGGTGCAAGGAGCTGTACTGAGCAAACGGATACATAGTAAGAGAGAAAATATAATCATTATCATCATCATCATCATCATCATCAACAACCATGGGCTCAGTGCCTGTTGGTGTCTGATGCCTCTCCCAGTATCTCCTTCCATATTTCCCTGTCCAGTGCAGAGTGGTTTAGTTTCTGTAGACTAGCACCCCACCAATCTACTATATCAGCTCCCCATCCTCTTTGGGGTCTGTCTTTCCTATTCAAACTGTCCATTTTTGCCGAATACCAGGGTCTTCATATTTTAATTCGTCATTCATTCTGCAAATATGACTGAACAGCTGTAACTTGCATTGTATCAGAGATGTAGCCGTGTTAGTATGTATCTTCAAAAACCACAAGAAGTCCTGTGGCTTGTTTTTCCACCCTGACTGAATAGACCTTGTCAGGTCTGGCCCTTTCCTTTACTGAGACCTCTCACTTTTTAAATACCCCTTGGGAACTCCCCCCCCCAACTCATGCACCTGATGCAGCGGGTCTTCACCCATGAAAGTTAATGCTCCAAAATATCTGCTGTTCTATAAGGTACCACAGGACTTCTTGTTGAACTTGCATTGTATAACCTTTTGTAGTAGGCTCTCTTTTGACTGTAGCTTCTTGTACAATTCCTTCTTGGTGATCCTATTCTCAGGATCTTTCTATAACAACTCCTCTCAAATGCCAATGTTCTTCTCTTTGAATCTTTCACTATCACCCATGTCTCACATTCATACAACAGGCTGCTGAATACACACTTTTTCAAGATGCTCAGCTTCATTTCTAAGCTAATGGCTTTGCTTTTCCAGATCTGATCTATCACCTTCCAACTTGCACTTACTGTTGCTATTCTAGTCGCTATTTCCTTCTTACAGTCTAGATCATACATTATGTTGCTCCCCAGATACATACATTTCTCTACATTCTCTAATTCAATCCCATCTACATTGATATTCTTCCTATTTCCTTATCTCCAAATACCATTGTTTTTGTTTTATCAATGTTCATAATCAGCCCGTAACTCTTCCCTTCCTTGTTTAGCACCAGCACCATTTTCGCTAGCTTCTCCTCATCTTCCTCAATGATAACTATATCATCCACAAATCTCCTACCTCTTCCTTGGTCTATCGCTCTCTCTAAATGCATGCTGAAGATTCTTGGCGATATCGGATCTCCTTGTCTCCTACCTCTACTCATTCTAAACCAACTTCCAAACTCTCCACAAGTTCTCACTTCTGCCTCTGCATTGTCATTAATATCCTTCAACAACCGTATCAGTTTTCTATCCACTCCACATGACTCCCAACACTGCCAAAGTCACTTTCTGATCTATACCATCAAATGCCTTCTGAAAATCAACAAAGCAAGGGTAGATGTTCTTGTTATTTCGTCGAGCTTTCTCCACCATCAATCTTAGTGCTAATATCTGCTATATGGCACTTGTATCTTGCTCATCTGCAGGATGTTCTTCTATCTGCAGTCTTATTCTCTCTGTCAGTATCATCATCAGCATCCTGCCTAGATGAATTGTTAGGGCAATCATTCTGTAGTTCTTGGACTCCAAAGCACTTCCTTTCTTGCGTAGTGTCACTAGCACAGATCCCATCCATTCCTTAGGTGCCTTCCCCTCTTTCCATGCTATATTGCATAGTCAATGTGTTTTCTGAACTATACTTTCTCTGCCATATTTAATCATCACTCCTGTGATCTTATCATTTCCAGGGCTCTTGTGGTTCTTTAGTCATTTCACTGCTCTTTCTACTTCCTCCTTCGAAATATTGGTCTTGCTCTTGATGCTCAGGGGAGATATCTCTTTCAATTCTTCAATCAGTCTCTCTGAGACACTTGGGTCCAACTGTACTGTGCATAAATTAGCACAATATCTCGTCCATCACTGCACAATCTTCTCCTCGTTCATGATCACATCTTCATTTTCATCTTTGATCACCATCTGCTTCAGCGACCCCACTCTATTCGCTCAATTGGTGTCATGGACCTTGTTTATCCAGGTGACATCGGAGCTGGCATCTTTTATCATTTCGTCATACTGGCATTAGATTTCATTCGTACTGTTGTTTCACAGTCAGTGCATCGTCACTCATCTGACAACCCTCCTCCTTCATCCAGGCTTGGGACTGGCATGGAAGCCCTAGAGGCTTCATGGTGAAGTTAGAAAATATCATACCACTGTATAAATCAATGGTACATACATACCCTGAATACTGCACGCTGTTCTGGTTGCCCCATCTGTAAAAATGATATACTAACATTGGGAAAATTACGGACAAAGGCAACAAAAATGAGTAGGTTAGGGAATAAATAGCAGGATGCGTTGGATAGCAATGTTGCGATTTTTAGCACGTTAGTTTTAGGAGAATGTGTGTGGGTATGAGTATGCAAGTTGTGAATCACAATGTCAGTTCCAAGTATAAACCACAGACAAAATTTCCCTGGCAAAAACAATAATGGAGGCAAGTTATTGGATAAACTAAAAATTATCAAAAATCAACCAAAAGTCAATATACACTGTGCTGTGTCCTCAAGGCTGCCAAACTTGAGGTAAAATCGTATATCCACTGAAGAGAAAGGAAAGCTCCCACTGACTTTGATGAAAAGCCAGGATTTTATCCATGAACTCTAAACAGCAAACTTTTGCCTGTGTTTGAAATCTGCCAAACTTGATAATCTTTATAAATACCCTTTTCATGTTTCTTCGTGCAATAAACAGCAAAATGTTTCTTTTAATCACAGTTGTCCTGAAAAGTGAAAGAACTAGTACTCAAATTAGCTATAGAACATTTTGTGCTCTCTCCCTCTCTATTCTCAAATATCTCCTTGTTTGTCACTCAGATATATATTGGGTTTGTTTTCCATTAAAACTTAAGCCAGCTCTTTCAAAGGTGTTACATCAGCAAGTATTCTTTCAAGTGCCATGTACTCCACAGTCTTGGCTTTCCAGGAACTTGAGAGAAACACAGGGGAAGATGATTTTACATAAGAGTTTTAGAAAAATATGTGTTCGTAATTATGTTTAAATGTGGCACACTATATGTAAGGTGCTCTAACTTGTAAAGCCCTCCTGAACTAACCTTAGACCACACTTCTTAAGAATCACCTCTCTACTCACACCAGAGATTCTCATACTGGAGTTGTAAAAAAAGGAGATTGGTGTTGTAGCTTCCTCTTCTGGAACAAGCTTCCTCCTCACAAGATTGTGAACTTCAGATCACAATGCAATTGACATTTCTTTGTACTGGCTTTTGCAAAGGTTTTAGATAGGAGTTGTGTAGTGTGCTAAGCAGTTCTAGAGGGGGTCTGGTTTCAAGAGATTAACAGGAAGAACTAAAGACTCATAAATGCAAGCTGAAGCAGCTTCTAGACCAAGAGAAAGTGGAGCCTCAGCATAAAACATTGGTCTCTCAGAAATTTTTTAAGAAATGCTCTTTCCTACAACTCTGTTTTTCTGCCAGATCACACACTGCTGATGAAACATTATAACAGCAGTACATGATTGACCTGAAAATGGGATATGAATTTTGTGTCTGCTGGTTCTTTTCTTTGCTTTTGTAATTTATGACAGTGCTACAGTCTTGAATAGGTGACCAGTTTACCTTTTTACAGTCTAAATAAATTTACTGTAAGTAAATATTAATGGAATAAGTAAGTAAGTAAAGTAAAAATAAATTTACTGGAATTAATGGAATAAGCAAATGACCAAAATGGGTAGAAAGTGGCATTCCCTGTACACTGAGCACTTGGGTGGTCACCCAGGAGAGATTCAGGTGCCACTCACCTGATTAGCAGAGCACCCACAGTTAGCTGCATGTATTTCCATGGTGGTGCACATCAGTGCTTGCCTTGGTGCGCATAACAAAATTTATTCTGCACATGGATGTCAAAAATTAAAAGGTACCCTGGTAGGAAGTCTTATAACTAGTGGGAAACCCATGTGTATCGGAAAAAGGGAAGGTGACCACCTAAAATCATGCATAAAATTTTCATAGAATTTTTTTTCTTTTTTGTCCGGAGTGTTCTCTGAAAATTTTTAGATTTTTTTGTCAAAAACAACAAAAATGGAAAAGTCAAAACAATTTTGATGAAAATGATCAGTTTTAATTTGCCAGAATATTTTTCTGGGGGACAACAGCAGGAAACTCCTCCTAGAAAGATATTTGTAGAGCAGACTGTGCCCATCCTGCTCCAAATGGTCAACAACCCAATCCTTGTGTGATCACTTAAACCAGGAGAGTATATCTGGAGAAATGTCTCAGTTACTCCATTATGTCCTCCATCACCAAAGGCACAGATGCTTTTTACTTAGTGCAAGGCTTTCCTATGGAAACTGCTAATCTGATCCTAATTTTGCAAATGTGATCTGAAAGGCATACAAAGGCATATTAGTCAATCTTTAATTCTGTCTTCAGGGCCATGCAATAAATTTGTGAAGCTGATATCACTAACAAATGATATGATTCCACTAACAACTTCTGCATCTGAAGAATGGATTTTAAAAAATGATAAGAACACTTCCAAAAGCAATGCTGCAAGCACTGATAAAATACATTTTTGCAAACTACAAACATTTGCTTTCTAAAATAGAAATAATTTACCCATGTTTTAATTTCCAAGGGGAAAAACACAATAATTATGTAAATTTCTGACTAGATTGTCACCAGTGGTGCTCTCAAATTAGGTCATCTAACAATCAGTGACATTTGAGAGAGTGCAAAATATTACAGGCATAAAAAGAGCTTTGTTCTGCACTCCAGTATAGAGTGTGACAACTACAGCCTGACTGCTATGTTTGTGTCACTTCACTGTATTCATAGAGCTTGAGTGCAATTCATCACTGTTCCATTGTTTATCTTGCTTTATTTTGCCATGGGAAAAGCCTGCAGGTTTTTTTTTTCTTGTGGTTTTGTGGTACCATAGGTGTACTGCACTTTTTATTTTGCATCATTTTTGTAGCATTGTTAGACATCCCTTGATTGCCTGTGGGGAAAAGAAGAGGCATCTCATTAAAGTGAAGTCTCTGTGCGATCCAGTTGCCTTGTGCCAGCGCAATTCCCTAACATACAGGAGTGAGTATCTAATTCTGACTGATACTTGATCAGCAGGTGCTTGGAGCAACACTGCTTAATCCAGAAGGGAAGGATGAATTGCTCTTTCTCAAACTCTGGCTGGCAGACTCATGGTGCCATGTTGCCTTGCACCTGAGAAATCAAGTCATGTCTAAAACTGTCTTCCGTAAAGGCATGATCCAAGATGCCAGGACAGAAAAGCCTTCTCCCAGTGTGAAAAACTGTATTGTATTCCAGATTGTTACAGATTTCTGTATTGTAACAGAGAAGCTACAGAATAGATGGAGATGCAGTTTTGCTCTGAGAGATTTTTTTTCATTTGGGCTGAAAATTTTCATGTATATTCTTAGTCCAAAATTCACTCTTTTTGTGGAGAATTTACCAAAACTAAAAGTCCTTTCAGAAAGATATCTTGAATTTTAAAAATACAAAAAAAACAGTTATGTAAAGCAGCACTTTAAAGACTAACAAAATATTTTATCAGGTGATGAGCTTTCTTGGGGCAGACCCACTTCAGATCTGGAGATAGTGCTGTGTTGGAAATAGCACTGTCCACAGATCTGAAGATGTAGGTCTGCCCCACAAAAGCTCATCACCTAATAGATTGTTTTTGTTAGTCTTTGAAGTACTGCTTTACATAACTGCTTTTTTGTTTTGTTACAATACAGACTAACACAGCTATATGGTTTAAATCGTGATGGGAACTTTCTGAGTCACTGTAGGGGCTCGTCTGCATACTTGGCTCAGTCTAATTCTTGACCTTCCCCCCAACCCCTCCATTCTCTGATTTGCTCACCTTGATTATCTTTTTCTGATTTGTCCTCCTTGCTTGTTTTTGGTTCTCTGTGCCTTAAATATTGAGTCTGTTCTGGTCTGGCTATGGTTTGAAGAAGTGGGTCTGTCCCATGAAAGCTCACCTAATAAACTATTTTGCTAGTCTTTAAAGTGCTACTTGACTGCTTTTTGTTTTGATAGCTATCTCTCTGTTACTACTGAATTGTAAATGTTCTGGTAGTTTTGTGTATTGCTGGCTCCAAAAAGATACCATTTGCATACTTGAAATTTTACATACATATAGTCATCAAGAAGAAATGCATAGCTTTCCAAATTTAGGGCTTGCCTACCTGGAGATAGTCAGGAAAATTAATCTAAGTTAACTAAAGGTGTGAATTCAAAGTAGGTTCAACTGCATTAAACCCCTGTGTGGATGTTCCTATTCTGAATTAAAATAGACTTACTCAGCTTAATTTGTGAATTTAGTATTCACAAAGTGAATTAAGCTAAATAGCATCAAGGCCACTTTAGTTCTAAATCAGAGCATTCCCACAGGTTTAATGAAGCTTAACTAATCCATTTTGAAAGTTAATTTGGATTAACTTTTCTGACTGTCTCCAGATAGACAAGACCATAGAGGTATTTGATGAGAAACAGAGGTATTGCTAGACGGACAAACAACTATAAAGCGTAATTCCACAAGACATTACATAAAGTAGTAATTGAGGGTGTTAAGCAAATTATAGGATCTGGCCCACGATACATTTTATTTAATTATTTATTTATTATGTGTTTTACCATAGTGGTTAGGAGCACTAGTCATGGACCATGATCCCATTGTGCCAGGTGCTGTGCAAACACCCAAGAGAAAGATGGTCTGTCCTGCAAAGAGTTTCATTTTCCTGGCTGCTTTATGATCCCAAGCTATCATATGCATACATTAACGTTAGCAGTACTACTCATGTTTAAATGCTTTGCTGGATCAAGCTTAAGGTTCTGAGCCAGCTCTTTGAAGTTAATTTCAAGATTCACTGGGCGTTGAATTGAATCCTAAGGCCAGATGCTAATGAGCCACTTCGGCAGATGCTAATGAGCCACTTCGAAAGTGCCACCTCGTAGACAGAGATCTTTCAAAAGGACCCCAGGACCCCCATTTGGTTTTGGAAAGAAGGGGTTTTTGAAGTCTGGGGGCCCTTTTGAAAGACCCCTGTCTACACAAGCAGAGTGCATTTCGAAAGCGGCACTTTCAAAATGCGCGCGGCTGCTATTATGCTAATCAGGCTCTGCATATGCATGGAGCACTTCCTTAGCATCTGCCAAGGTGTCTCATTAGCATCCCCCTTTTAAAAGATGGGGACTAGTGTAAACATAGCTTAAAATTGCCTGATCCTTAGTGATACTGAGCATCTACAACTCACAGTGAAGACAATGGGATGTGTGGGCCTTCAGCTCCCCTCTGGTTTTGGCTCTACCAGAATATAAACAGTATAATAAAAACAGAGGTATATAAATTCTGATTAGAGAGTGATTTTGCAAAGCTGTGTGAATACATGCAACTTATTAGTGTTTATATTTTAAATATCTTTTAAATAGCATCAGGGACTATTTTCACTTCCTTTCCCTTTGTTATGCTTTTTTCATGTTTTTAATCCAAGGAAGCTATACCAAAATGAATATAAATGTTAATATAGGTTAATGGTTGACCATTTATATCTCCCAAAGATTGGCCATTCAAAGTTATGGTTCCCACAGTACTCAACAAAACTTCATTGCATATTGGCTTAAAATAAATCATCAGACACTGTAGCAAAAATTTCTCTGTATGTGAAAAAGGCCAAGTTAACATTACTACAGGAATCATCACTTTGATTTTCCTGATGTGTAAATTCTCCCTCATGACATTGCATTGACAATTTTTGCATGCAATTTTACATTGTATGTAATACTTCCACTATATTTTATAACATGATGGAAGGTGTCACTGAGTATGTTAAGGACTAGGATTCTAATACCTTAGCATTAAGAAAAAGATTATAGCCAAAGCAGAAACTGAGCTCTTATTACCCTATTTTCATGATAAAGAGGGTACTGAGATCAGAAGTGACATTAATTCGTCCTGTTGTCTTTGCAACTTTTCACTAGCAAACTTACAGTCTCTTTGAAAGTCATATCCATAAAAGCCATCACCGATGTTTGAAACAATTTACTAAGACTTGGTCTACACTACGAATGTAAGTCAATTGCAGGTATGAAAATTTAGCTACGGCAATTGTGTACTTCAAATCGACTTATCTGCAATTGGCTTACCTGGCTGACCTCAGAGAGGAAGGTTGACAAGACAGTTTCTCCTGTTGACCTCCCTTACTCTTCGCAATAGCAATAGTGAGGAGTATAGGGGTTGGCTGTCAACCTGCTAAGCTGATTTCATGCATCCCTACCAGGTGTGCAAAATTGAACCCCAGAAGGCCAACCCTTAGCAGGACAATCTTCTGGGTAATGTAGATATGGCTGAAGGCTGAGAAAACAATGCTGATAAAAATGTGGGGCAGCCAGAACTTGGCATACTCGCGTTATCTCAAAAGACTGCCAAGGCTGGCATTTTGCTTGTAATGCCCATGGCTCTAGAAGACTGACACAAACTAAAAATAGTTTCAAAAGGTGTTTGCTTGTGAGACACACTTCACTCTTTCCTACTAACACCTGCCTGTCACACAATGAGGTGCTGATGCCACAAGGTGCTGAAGACGAGCTGAGCACTGCATGGAGTTTGTTGGTCCTAAGCATCTTCCAGCTTTACCTTGCACACATTCCATTGCTACTTAGATCACATTTGAGTTGTACATGGTAGACTCTTCAAAGGAACTTTGTAAGTGAGGCAGGAACACAAATCTCATGGAAAATCCCACCCAGTAATCTAACAGCTGAAAGAAGTTAGGTAAATAGAGTGGATCAAGTTTTCAAGAGTGGAATCCCTCATGCAGCTACAAAAATTCACTTTATATGTTTGCCTTTCTATTTGCTTAAGTAGAACACCCAGAACACAATCATGCTGGGAAACCCTGCATGCTGCGCAATCTGCCATCTTGAAAGGGCAACCATCCAATTCACATGTGCAGATTTTTGAAAACTTAAAAATTGAAAATCTGCCTTGTTTATACCAGAATTGATTGTGTCCATGCTTCTGATGTGTGTATAGGACAGAAAATATTATGAATATTCTTTTTATTTTTAAATGTTTTTCCACCCTATTTGTGTCCTTTTGTATTTGCTTTCTGTAAACTTTTTGAAATTAGCAAGAATATCTGCTGAAACTGAATTTTAAAGTCAAAATTAGTCACACATTCTCTTACTCAAATCCTCTTCCTAACACAGAACAGACACAATAGCATAACATGACCAATCCAGTAAATCACAACTAACACAAATCCAGAATCAAATTCCTTCAGAGAACAGTTCACAACCTCAAGAATTTTTGTTTCAAAAAGTTAAGAAAAATATATTGAGTCCTTTCAAAAATCAAAGATTTAAGGATTTTTCAACACACTAGTGATCTGCAGGCTAAAAGAAATGTAAAATCAAATTACTCAGCTAAATTAGTTACTGTGAATTATTCGCAAACTTCTACCCCTGAATACAAAGACTTGGAGAATGAGGGCATAGGCCTCAGTGCCCAAGAAGCAAACCCTTCTCTGATCCTCCAGTGTAAATATTCATTATATCTGAAAGGTACCAATCTCCCCTCTGCTTTTTAAATAAAGAAAAAAGTATATGCGATCTGCAATTTTGGGGGGAAAAAAATATGGAAGGGAGAAT
Source organism: Carettochelys insculpta (assembly GCF_033958435.1). Taxonomy (NCBI): domain Eukaryota; kingdom Metazoa; phylum Chordata; order Testudines; family Carettochelyidae; genus Carettochelys; species Carettochelys insculpta. The sequence continues at coordinate 229,505,946 of NC_134138.1, forward strand.
GATGTACCGCTTAAATCCTTTTGGGTTCTCTTAGAAACTTGGAATTAAAGCATGCACACACGCACACACACCACATGATATTAGAAAGCTAAATTCCCTTTATGGATTTTTAGAAAACTATTAGAAATTCCTTTTGGGTAAAATTGGGACATATTTCTACAATGCTGTCAGCATTAGAAAGTATGTAACTGCCTTGAGCCAGAATCTTTAGTCCTGTAGTGCACAAAGGGTTTGGTTTTGCTTCCAGAATCATAGAATCCTAGGGCTGGAAGGGACCTTAGGAGGTTATCTAGTCCAGCCCCCTGCCTAAAGCAGGATCAACTGTAACTAAATAATCCCAGCCAGGACTTGGTCAAGCCGGAACTTAAAAACCTCTAGGGATGGAGATTCCACCACCTCTCTGGGTAACACTTTCCAGTGCTTCACCATCCTCCTGGTTAAATAGTTTTTCCCAATATCCAACCTCCACCACTCCCTCTGTCTCTTGAGATCATTGCTCTTTGTTCTGACATCTGTTACTAGTGAGAACAGCCTTTCCATCATCTTTAGACCCCCACCTTCAGGAAGTTGAAGGCTGCTATCAAATCACCCCTCACTCTTTTCTTCTGCAAACTAAATAAGCTCAAATCCCTCCGTCTCACCTCATAGGTCATGTGCTCAGCCCCCTAATCAGGTTTGTTGCCCTCCACTGAACCTGCTGCATTCATTCACATCCTTTCTATACTGAGGGGCCCAGAACTGGACACAATACTCCAGATGTGGCCTCACCAGTGCTGACTAGAGGGGAATTCTAACTTCTATACATCTGCTAGAAATGCTTTTCCTAATGCATCCCAATATGCCGTTAGCCTTCTTGGCTACAAGGGCACACTGTTGACTCATATCCCACCTCTCATCCATTGTAATCCCCAGCCTGTAACAATGCTTGGGATTCCTCTGCCCCAAGTGCAGGACTCTCAACTTTTCCCTGTTAAATCTCATTAGATTTCTTATGGACCAATCCTTCACTTTATCTTGGACCCTATCCCTACCCTCCCATGTATCTACCTCTCCCACCTGGCTTAGTGTCACCTGCACATTTGCTGAGGGTGCAATTCATCCCCTCCTCCAGCTCATTAATAAAGATGTTGAACAATACCGGCCCTAGTACCAATCCTTGGGGCACTCCACTTGAAACGAACCACCAACCAGACATACAGCCATTGATCACTACACATTGGGCCCCAACCATCTAGCCAGCTTTCTATCCATGTCACAGTCCATGTATCCAATCCATACTTCCTTAACTTGTAGACAAGAATATTGTGAGAGACTATATCAAGACCTTTGCTAAAATTAAGGTATATCACACACATTGACTTGCCCATATCCACACAGCCAGTTACCTCATCATAGAAGCTGATCATATTGGTCAGGCATGACTTGCCCTTAGTGAATCCATGTTGACTACTCCTTATCTCTTTCCCCTGTTCCAAGTGCTGCAAAACGGAATCCTTAAGGATTCCCGACATGATTTTTCCAGTGACTGAGGTAAGGCTGAGAGATCTATGGTTCTCTGGATTGCCTTTCTTTCTTTTTTAAAGATGAGCACTACATTTGCCTTTTTCCAATTATCTGGGACCTCTCTCAATCTCTTCAAGTTTTCAAAGATAATAGCCAAAGGCTCTACAATGCCATCTGCCAATTCCCTCAGGATGCATTAAATCCAGACCCATGGATTTATGTGAATTTAGCTTTCCTAAATAGCTCTTAACTTGTTCTTTATCCACGGAGGGCTGCCCACCTCCTTCCCATACTGCATTGCCTAGTGCTGTGGTCTGGGAGCTGACCTTGTCCGTGGCTGCCTAAGGCAAAAACAGCAATGAGTATTTCCACATTTCCCACTTCATCTGTCACCAGGTTACCTCCCTCATCCACTAACAGCCACACACCTTCCCTGATAACCCTCTTATTGTTAACATGCTTGTGGAAACCCTTCTTGTCGCCCTTCACATTCCTTGCTAGCTGCAGTTCCAATTGTGCTTTTGCTTTGCTGATTTCTCCCCAACATTCTCCAGCCAATATTTATATTCCTCCTTAGTCGTTGGTCCAATTTTTCCATTCTTAGATGCATCCCTTTCAAGTTTAAGCTCACCAAGGACTTTCCTCGTAAGCCAAGCTGGTTGCCTACCATATTTGCTTTTCTTACGGCGCATCGGAAAGGTTTGTTCCTGTGCCTTCAATAAGGCTTCTTTAAAATACTGACAGTTCTCCTGGATTTCTCTCTCCTTTATGTTAGTTTCCATGGGGATACTGCCCATCCTTTCTCTCAGGGAGTTGAAATCTGCTCTTCTGAAATCAAGGATCTGTATTTTACTGCTCACCTTTCTTCCTTTCATCAGAATCCTGAAATCTACCATCTCATGATCGCTGCAGGCCAGGTTGCCACCCACTTCTATTTCTCCCACGAGTTCTTCCCTGTTTGTGAGCGGCAGGTCAAGCTGTGCACAGCCCCTGGTCAGTTTCTTCAGCACTTGTACCTGGAAGTGCTCCCTAACATCCTCCAAAAAACTTCCTGGATTGTCATTCACAAAACTCCCATGGGCTTCAAAGGCGCAAGATGAAGCCCAAAGTCTCAAGGACTCCAGTGCAGAAGCCATCTTCATGAATGTTGTCTGTCTGAGACAGAGGTAAACTATATCACAGTGCCAGCCTCTACAGTCCCACCTGTAATGGGACAAGAAGTGAATTTGATAACTATAACTCTCAGCACAAGGGGAAAAACATTTTAAATATTTCATTTTGTGCTAAGCCTCAAACAAACAAGAACAGATTTCTCCTGTCCACTTGGCACCCAAAGAAATATAGTTAAGTGAACTATTTTTTCTTTTTGAAAAGTTGATATAAGCTCATTCTTCACAAACTTTTTTCAAATGCTGATCAGCACATTTCTAGTTGCTGTTTGTTGGGCAGCTGCCAAGTCATCACAGTGAGTGACATCTTTTTTCTCCAAATACTTTCAGCATTAAAAAAATGCTTATTTGGTGCATCACTACCAGCTTTTCAATTTCCTGAAGACCATGCCCTTCAGACCTCCAAAGTAGAATTAGAACTTCTCCTTGTCAACAGTATCAGAGTCTCTATTTATTATTTCTACAGCATCTGTTTTCCCTGTCATTCCCAAACAACACACAAGTAGGTGGTGGCTGGAAAGGAAGACCACAGCTCAACCTTCTCTCTTTCTGTTTCTCTTCCTTGCTTTCTGCAGCCATAGCATCGTGTATAGCAGCAATAACAACAGTTAATGCTATGCTACTAGAACCATGGAATTATGTGCCCCTTGCACTCCTCATTCAGCTAGCAGAACCTTTTACTCTTTCTTTTCCCTCTAGGATTCTGTCTGATACGACCATGGTGCTGTTGCTCCTCATAATGACAGGAGACAGCAAAGCTGTCTCTCTCTGCTAGTAGTTGTAATTGCACGTGAATGTTATTGGTCTCATTCTCATGAGGACTGATAAGGATTGTGATTTCAGTCTAATAGACACTCAGGCCACGTGCTAAATGTCCCTGTAGCTACTGAAAGACTGGTTATAGGAATTAATGTCACCCAGTGGCCTCACTTGTGGACTCATGGGCTGTCGATTGTCTATTTGCCCTTCAATGACTAGGTAGCTGGAAGTATGTGTTAAAGAGGATAAATATTATACCTGTTACCAGCCCTACACAATAAAAGGTATTCTGATAAATTGGATATTTCACAGGATGGATGCATGCTTCACAATACAATTCAGTCTCTGAATTCAGTGGCTGCATTTAACTGCAGTTTGTGCCCATCACTGCACCAAGTCTAGGTGAAAAGGTAGACCTTAGAGCACGCCCTGAAGCTCAGCAAGTTGAGGCTATTTGTATAAGGCTACGGTTTCACTAGCAAGTTTTGTAGACAAAGCTAGGGTTTTGTCAACAAAACTCAGGGAGCATCTACACACAAAATGTGTTTTGTCAACAGAAGCTGTCAACAAAAAAGCTGTGTAGACACTCCAGGGCCTCTTTTGTCGATGGAACGGATCAAAAGATTGGTCTGCTTTTATGTGTAGACACGATCTGTCGACAGAAGTTTTGTCAGACCATCTCTTCCAACCGAACTCCTGCAGACAGATTGCTGTGGTTTAACCACAGCCTAAAAGTGTGGTTGTACTTTATTGTCTTGCAAATTTAGAACATGAATGGAATGATTTCCACTGGATTTCCCATACATGAATATTTCCACATTCCATTGTTTTCAAGAAGACAGAATCTAAAAGCTGTCCGCCATTAAAATATAGAATATACTTGATATTATGTCCTTTCTTTAAATATAATGAAGCAAGTGGATTTTCTACTATCTCTTATTGTGTGTTTTGATCAAAAGATAAACTAAAGCAAGAAATGTTTCTCCCTGTATGTGTGTATACAGCATCTAACACAATGAAATCCTGGGCTCTGTTGTGGGTTTCGTGTGTTACCATAATACAAATAATAAATAAAAATATATAATAGTATCTCGACATGTATTTTCTAACACATCTTCATATAAAAAAAAAGCCCACCTCTTTCCCAGGGCTGTAGCTAAATGCCACGATCTAACCCTAGGTTAGTAAGGATCCAAACCAATATCCATGACAGTCACAGAGTCATTCTGTTTACTTCACTGACACAGGATCAAGCCCTTCTGAGCTAATCCAATGCTTACTGGTATCAATAAGAACTTTGCAATTAACTTCAGTAAATCTAATTGCTACTGAAATGAACAAACATAATATTAAGCAAAGTTAATCACAATTGTCATGGCTACACCAGCCCCCACCTTCCGAAAGGGGGATGCTAATGAACCACTTCAGCAGATGCTAATGTGGTGCTGCCATGAATATGCAGCACCTTATTAGCATAATGGCAGCCGCACACATTTTGAAAGTGCTGCTTTCAAAACGCACATCTCCAGTGTAGACGGGGGCCTTTCAAAAGAACCCCCCCAGACTTCAAAAGCCCCTTTTTCCCATTTGGTTTTAGGAAGAAGGAGCTTTCAAAATTCTGGGGGTCCTTTCGAAAGGCCCCTATCTACACAAGCAGCATGTGGTTTGAAAGCAGCACTTTCAAAACGTGCATCGTCATCATTATGCTAATGATGCGCTGCTAAGTGGCTCATTAGCATCCCCCTTTTGAAAGGTGGGGGCTAGTGTAGCAACAGCCAATATGTTCTTGTTAAACTTTTCAACTGAAACTCAGTTCAATTTTATAATGTTAATACGTTTGTAAATTTATTGGATGTGTTTTTAAAATATTGAAAACAGTTGTGCTTTGGAGCTACACTAAAAACTATTTGCTGAGAAGTGAGGATAAAACATTAATTTTCATTGTAAAGTGGGTGATTTAATTAAGTCAAGATTAGCAAATGATAGTCTACTTTGAAACTTCACTGAAAAGTGACAGTAAAAATGATATTGTTTCTCAACTCCCTTTATTTCAAGAGCAAAGCAGCTGAGCTCACGAATACAAAAGAAAGAGTAGCTTTTCCCCTTAACTCTTAGCCTTGCATATAACAAATATGGTCTGTCTTGTGAATTGTCACTAATAAAATGAGCCATCGGAATGTGACCAAAGAGATCTCCCAGTGTTGCCTGTAGCATAATAGAATCCTGCTCATTCTCCAGTAGCTGAAGGAGCCAGAGGTGGCAAAAATTTAGGATAATAAAGCAAGCAGCAACTATTCAGTAGCTGGGTGACCAAGGCCAAGGGAGCTCCTGCCAGTCACTGTGGGACATGTACCTCATGCTGTGGAACAAGAGAATTCACATAATGTGGAGGTTTGGTTAATCAGGTTTTGGAAGATGTAAGTTAATGCTCTCTTCAGTAATGAATTTTTGTTGCGGCTACGTTTTGGGTGCTTGGCTTGGTAAACAATGAACACATTTATGTACTGAGAACTACACTTTACCAGACCCCCATTAATTCTTGGTTATCATTATGAAAAGGGAGAGAACACTGATGTATTTCATATTGGATCACCTGTATCCTGTAAAAGCAAGCTCAGTGCCAAGGCAATAATAGAGCTGTAGTTGTTTGGTATGGTGTGGATTCATCAGAAAAAGAAATTCCTTTAAAAGACATTAACCTTTGTAGAAAATTGCAGATGGCTGTAATGACAATTTGCATTGTATTAAGGGCCTGAGCAGCATAAAATATCCCTGGCCTTGTGAGCCGTGCAAGCCCTGGATGTTGGTTCCGCAGCAGGCAAACTGACACATTCGGATGAAAGGTCAAACTGTAGCAGAAAGCAAATAACAAAAATACCACAAGTCAGGCTTATAAACCAGCTCTCTGCCTCTGTTTTCTAAATCTTCTGGTCTTCAGACAGTCTCCCTAGTAAGGGTCATGTGAATTGCAACAGGCATCTGATTTTTCTGCTTCCCAACTCACTCCCACTGGCTCTTTGTTTTCCACCTCATTTCTGTTGATATCAAGCTGTTTCATCACAATTCTACCCTTGCTGCTCACTTCTTCCTCCCTCAGGCTACATCTACACTAGCCTGGAAATTCAACCTGCTCAGAATCAATCTTCCAGGGTTCAGTTTCATGCACCTAGTAGAGAGAGGTGAAATCGACCTCTCAGGGGTCGCAGTCAACTCCTATACTCCTTGTGAGGCACAGAAGTAAGCCGAGTACAGATAGGCTGATTCCAATTACGCAACTGCCATAGCTAGAATTGCGTATCTGCAGTTGACTTACTTTGCCTAGTGTAGACATAGCCTCACTCTTAAAATACGGACAGACTCGCATAAATTAATTCAATCAACCACTAGGGAATTAGGTGGCCACTATCAAAACTGAATATCAATGTGGAATAATTTGCTGATAACTCACAGTCTCCCACTTGTTCACTAGTCACAGCCACTGAATTAGTCAATCCACTGTTTTGAACTTGTTTTGTAAAACCACAAAAGCCAAAACTTGACTAACTTTGTATTTTCACAAATATCATTCAAACGCCTCCTCCTAAACTTATGGATGACACAACATGATAGAAATGGAGTGGAAGATGAGATTCCTAGCTTTTCCTGCACTGAGTTGGGTTAGAAATACTTCGATAACTGCCTCATATAATCAAGGCTCCCCAGCCTCCCTGCCCCAGCCCCGGCTGCAAGCCATCAGCTTCCTGGCCCCTGATCCCCAACCCTGCCGCAGGCCACTGGCTTCCAGACCCGGCCATGGTTTCCTGGCTGCAGGCCACCACTCCTTAGCCCAGCTGCAGTCTGCCAGCTTCGCATCCCCAGCTATGGCTTCCTGGCTTTGGGCTGCCACTCGCTGGCCCAGGCCACAGTGCCTTGGCCCTGACAATGGATCGTCGCTCCTTGGTCCTGCTACAAGCTGCTGGCTGCCTGTCCCCAGCCACAGCTTCCCAGCCACAGGCACTGAACTCCAGCCCTGGCCATGGCTCCCTGGTCACAGCCACTGGTCTTCAACCCCTGCCACAAGCCACCAACTTCCCAGCCACAGTTCCCTGGATGCTTCCATCCCCCACATCACTGGATTAACTTGGCTACCCAGCCACCAAATCCAACGGGCCACCAGGGCTCTCTAGTCCAGCAATACCCCTGCTTATGCTGGACCAAGGATGTTGCTGGACCAGAGAATCATGGATTTCAGAGATTCAACCTGTACAGTGTGCAATTCTTATCTCTTATTTTTCCAAAAGATGAATTCAAACAGGAACAGGTGCAGAGATGGCCTGCTAGGAAATTCAGGAGAATGAAGAATCTACCTTATAAGAGGAGGCTTGAGGAGCTTGGTGTGTTAAATCTAATAATATGAAAGCTAAGGGGAGATACGATTTTTTCTGTACACATTTATCACAAGGATAAAAACCCACCCTTAGAGGGAGGGTGAGGAGTTATTTAAGATAAGGGTCAGTGATGGCACAAGAACAAATGATACAAACTGGCCACCAATAAGTTTAGGTTTCAAATTGGACAAAGGTGTCTAACCATCAGAAGTTCTGCAATAGTCTTCCAACCTAATTTGTTTTAAGATTGAGCTTGATAAGGTTACAGAGGGGATGGTATGATCAGACTGCCCGCGAAGGCATGTTGCCTCTCTGTGACTGATATAAGCACATATCTACAATGACTAAAGATGGGACATCAGCTGAAGAGGCCTCTGAGTTACCTTAAAAATTTCTTTCCCGGATGTCTGGTGGATCTTGCCCATATGCTCAGTGTCTAACTAGCTGCCATGTTCCAAATGATTCTAGAAATTTCCATCCCAGCTCAGACTGGAAAAGAAGTTGGGGCTTTTTCAGCTTCCTCTGCAGCACAGGTCAGAGGTCATTTGCTGCTTTGACCTACAGTAAATCATTAATTCTCTGCAACTTGAAGTCTTTAATTCCAGATCTGTGGACTTCAGTAAGTCAGCCAGAAGCTATGAGCTACTACAGGAGTGAATGGATGGCCTGCAATGGGCAGGAGATCAGACTTGATGATCATAATTGTCCGTACTGGACTTACCGCCTGAGTCCATTTATAGGATGTTTTTCAAGGACAGACGTCTAAAACTAACCGCATATAACTACTATATATGCATGCAAATTCTGCATAGGCATGGGCTCGTTAGCTGTAGCATATGCAAGTCTGGTTAATGTGCTAGCACAATCTTTAGTATATCCATAGCACTGAAAATCTGACCACCCGTTGGTCTTGTGCGTGTGATGCTTTAATCCTAATATGAACCATTTTTACAGGGAACTTATTTCACTAAAGGCCATGCTTATGGTGGTCACATCTTACTCCTTTTTCTTAATATACAGCACTTGGTGGAAAGATCCGTTTCTTCAGTCAGAGCCCCCATACATACTGCCCCACCTTTCCACAATGCCCTTTCCAAAAGGAACATATTTGTTTAATATTAAAGCACCCTTTCAAAACAAAGCCTCTAACCCTACCATCCCATTTACGCATCTGCAGTTTGTTTGATAACTTACAACATAATTACAGGCTGTCCTCCCACTAAACGCAGTATTGAGACTTATGAAACAAGGTGGTGAAATATGTGCTGGCGTCTGAGTAGTAAGCCAGTAATTTAGCACAAGCACTTGGAAGCAAAGGAATCAAGGAGAAGCCTGTTATTTAAATTGTGCTGTTAGCATGTGTTCTTTCCCCCACAATATGCACATCCCATTCATATTTCAATGTAACGACATTTTCAAAGCTGTCATCTGCTCTTGCTTCAAGCTAATTTTAAATGTAATCTGTTTATCAAAACAGCAGTGAGTATTTTGGCGGGTCCAAAGGAACATCTCCCTTCCACGCTTACAAATGTGTGTGCTGGGTTTGTAGAAAGTGAGCCTAAAAGCACCATGCCATTTAGGCAAAGACTTGTGAGCTGAGCAGTGCTACACCACCCCAAGGGCAGCACTAAAAGTTCTTTCCCCTCCCCACCCCGCAGTTCCTCTGTGCATGTGGAAGGCGCTGCATACTCAGCTTGCAAGTTTGGAACAGTGGCTGATACACAGGGATGGAGCCAAAGTTCTCCCTCTCCTCCTCCTTTTCACCACTTGGGGGCACCACTCCTCTCAAGGACAGAAGTCTTTGAGTACCTCTAAACACACTTTTTAGATGCCCTGTAAAGGGAAAGTGTTTGGAGGCCCCTGACCTGCTCTGTCATTTGGCATATTTGCATAAGAAGAAGGCAGATTATAACCTAGGGATCAGTAACCCCCACCCCCACCCCCACTCCCAAGAGTGGCACATGAGCAGATTTTCGTCGGCACACAAGACAAGATCTCATCCGGGAACTTGCTCAAAGCCATTGCACCTGTGGATTCACAGACCAGCTAATGTTGCCAGCCACCACCTCAATAGCAAAGCTCTGCATCTGAATGTATTTATTAACGAAGCTGTTATAAGTAGGACTGTTATTGACTTTAAAAAGTATCATTGGCACTCAGACCACATGTAGGAATCAAAAGCTCCAATTTTGGCACTCTGCCTCAGAAAAGTTGCTGACCTGTGTTGTAGCCACTTGTATCCAGATCACCAAAAACCAGTACTGACCCATGCTCAGAAATAAATGTTGCTGACAAAGGTGAAAATAATGCACTATATCCCAAACAACATTAGTTTATTTTACATGCTATTTTCTCCATTGGGGTTTTTATACCAACAATTTATGGCCCAAATTCTAGACCAGTTTTGATTGCCATTTGGCCTAACTGACATGAATGGGTATAAACTGAAGCAGAATTTATCTGACTAATGATCTAAAGGATGGAGAAACCTACTGCACTGTAGCCCTTCAAAGGTTTTAGAAGTAAGGGAAATATTCAGGGGGGTGTATGTCGGTTAAAACCAGGCCAAAATCATCCCATTCCCACCCAGTTATGATGCATTTTGAGCTTCTCTTTGACATAACATGTCCCCTTCCTGAAACAGGCAAACTCTGTCACTTCCCTCTCTTACTTAATCATCTTTGCTTTCTGACTCCATCAGATAGTGACCAGGTGGCTCTGTCCAGTACATATAACACACCTCCAACCTTCAAAAAAAGCAGTATTTGGAGAGAATGAGCCTACTAGACCCAGCATGCTGTGTGGTGACTGTGTCAAGTATGGGGTGAGACTCAAAGGAAGACAGCAGTCTGACTTAGCTGACTAGCAGGAGCTTTTGAATTCTATTAACAATTCTTCCCTTAAAATATCATGTGACCTTGGCAAGCAACTTTAGCTATCTGTCCCCCATTCTGTAAAATGAAGCTTCTGAGACCCATGGCCCTGCTTAACTTAAAGTCTCACAAATAACAAGCAGTCCTGCTTAGCATTTTTACAGGCATAAGATGCTGCAGGAGTGTTCAGCATGACTATCAGAGGAATGCCCAGCCTCATCTTTTTTGGAATCAGATCTCTGGTGGATTCAACAGTTTGCAAGGTCAGCAAATGCTGACTGGAGCCCACATGGCCTGGGCCTCCCATCTCCTTCACCTGCCTGCAGAAGAACAAAAAGATGAGCCCAGGTGCAGGTTTTCATTGTAGGCCCCCAACTATGTCCCATGTTCAAAGAAACATTCACTTCCTCCACCACTACCCCATTTTTTCCCTGCCACATCACTCTGCTGCTCCCACACCAGCCCCTCTCCATGTCCTGTGCTGATGCTGCCACCACTACAGCCATTATCACTGCTCCTCCCAAAGCTAGAACTGCTGTCACTGGAGCCAGAGCGGCAAACCAGCTCCTCAGCTGTCACCTGAGCAAGACTCAGAGCTGAGAGTAAGCAGCACAGCCTGCCAATTCCTGCTGCTCTCATTTCAATTTGCCCCAGCAAAGGGAAGGGAGGAGGAGCCTCCAACCAAACCAGAGGCTCTGCCACTGGTGGTTGAAATAGTCCTCACAATTCAAAGCAGAGTCCCTCTTTTAGAAGCAAATTAAAAGGTGAGCAGAGGAGATGGGTACATTGCTCTTCCTAAAGGAGCCACCAGGCTGCAAAGAATGGCGGCAGCCTGTGTGGGCATATGTTGTACAGCTGGGCAGCCCTGAGCTTGCAGGGGACCTCCAAATTCATAGAGCTTTGAATAGCCGCACCAGCTACGTCTCTGCCACTGCCATCACCCTCACCATTCAATTCTATGGTCCTACCTTCACAAGTAAGTTGAGTCAGTCACCCCACACTGAAACAAAACAGGAAGAAGGGTTCTTTCAAAGCTGGGGTTTATTTTCGAAAGAGCCCCATCTACACTGATTTCTTGCTTTCGAAAGAACCTCTTCCGAAAAGAGATTATGCAAATAAAGCACAAGGTATGTAATGCCTCTTTTGCATTTTCAATTTTCTTCATTTGCATTCCTCTTTTGAAAGAGGAATGCAAGTGTAGATGTAGCCTGAGGATATGTCTACACAGCAAAGTTATTTTAGCATAACGTCCGCTATTTCAAAACAATTTTGCTATCGTCTACACAATGTGACTACTATTTTGAAACAATTTCAATACAGTGGAATTCTTATTTCAAAATATGAAAACCTCATTGCATGAGGAATAGGTATTTCAAAACAGGGGCTGAGTAAACAGAGAATAGCACCTATTTTGAAATAAAGCATAGTGCGTCCAATCGCTCTATTTTGAAATGGGCTGGAATCATAGAATCATAGGGCTGGAAGGGACCTCAAAAGGTCATCTAGTCCAGCCCCCTGCTTCAAGCAGGATCAACTCCACCTGAGTCATCCCAGCCAGGATCTTGTCAAGATAGGACTTAAAAACCTCTAGGGATAGAGAATCCACCACTTCTCTAGGCAACACATTCCAGTGCTCCACCACTCTCCTGGTGAAATAGTTTTTCCTAATATCCAACCTACTCCTCTCCTTCTGTAACTTCAGACCTTTGCTCCTTGTTCTGCTATCTGTCACCACTGAGAACAATTTCTCTCCATGCTCTTTAGAGCATCCCTTCAGGAAGTTGAAGGCTGCTATTAAATCACCCCTCAGTCTTCTCTTCTGTAAACTAAATAAGCCCAAATCCCTCAGCCTCTCCTCATAGGTCATGTGCTCCAGCCCCTTAATCATTTTTGTTGCCCTCTGCTGAACCTGCTCTAGCACATCCACATCATTGTTATACTGGGGGGTCCCAAAACTGGACACAATATTCCAGATGTGGCCTAACCAGTACCGAATAGAGGGGAAGGACCACTTCTCTAGATCTGCTTGCAATGCTCCTCCTAATGCACCCTAATATGCTGTTAGCATTGTGTGTGGACACCGTATTTTGAAATACTGCTTCCAGAATAGCTTATTTTGAAATAATGCAGCTATGTAGACATAGCCTGCTCTGGCCTCTGCCCAGCCAGCCCCACTCTAGTTCTGCATAATTGTGCCAGACTGTGCACTGAAAAGCCACCATTTTTAGTATGACCACTACAACCAAAAGAGAAATTGAGCAACACAAAAATACTTTATTTCAGCTTATATCTCCTATATTCCGTATTCATCCTATATTCCTTATTCAACTTCCTTATTCTCATGCTAGAAGGTATCTAAAGATATAAATCATAAGTACAAATACTAGTCTGGTTTTAAAGAACAAAAAGAGAGATTTTATTATTACAAATTACCTCCACAGATCCTGAGTAGCAGAAAGTGTCCTTTTGTAAAATTCCAGATCAGCGCCTGCAGTCTGAAGTGGAAAGTCAAGAACTGCATCTCAATTCAGCAAGCATGAATTTGTCATTAGCTGCGTCTACACGTGCATGCTACTTCGAAGTAGCGGCACCAACTTCGAAATAGCGCCCGTCGCATCTACACGCGTCGGGCGCTATTTCGAAGTTAACTTCGACGTTAGGCGGCGAGACGTCGAAGTCGCTAACCTCATGAGGAGATAGGAATAGCGCCCTACTTCGACGTTCAACGTCGAAGTAGGGACCGTGTAGACGATCCGCGTCCTGCAATGTCGAAATTGCTGGGTCCTCCATGGCGGCCATCAGCTGGGGGGTTGAGAGATGCTCTCTCTCCAGCCCCTGCGGGGCTCTATGGTCACCGTGGGCAGCAGCCCTTAGCCCAGGGCTTCTGGCTGCTTCTGCGGCAGCTGGGGATCTATGCTGCAGGCACAGGGTCTGCAACCAGTTGTCAGCTCTGTGTATCTTGTGTTGTTTAGTACAACTGTGTCTGGGAGGGGCCCTTTAAGGGAGCGGCTTGCTGTTGAGTCCGCCCTGTGACCCTGTCTGCAGCTGTGCCTGGCATCCCTATTTTGATGTGTGCTACTTTGACGTGTAGACGTTCCCTCGCTGCGCCTATTTCGATGTTGGGCTGAGCAACGTCGAAGTTGAACATCGACGTTGCTGGCCCTGGAGGACGTGTAGACGTTATTCATCGAAATAGACTATTTCGATGTCGGCTGCACGTGTAGACGTAGCCATTGTGTCATTGCTTAAGTCAAGAAAACAATTTGTGCAGTACCTCTGGACTTGCACACATAGCAGTAACTGGTAATATTTCTAGAGAATCTGTGCTGCAAGTCAGCACAACTGAAGACCAACAAAGCCAATGATCCCGTAGATGATCTTAACACTGAAAAACTCTGAGATCTGCAAATGAGCTTGAATAGAGCAAAACCAAAGGACCTGTAGATGAGCAGTTTGACAATGAAGCATGTCAAATCATTTCTCCTGCTAAGTTAAGTTTGAAGTTTCCATTTGATAAAAATCACTTTCAGGATTCAGTTGTGTATGCTTGAACAGATTGGTCCTTGCTAGCTCACTGAAAAAGATATTCCCCACAGACAGATCCTTTTTTTCCTACAGGCCACTATCTTTCATCTTCATTGCCTAGAACAATGCACCATAAGAAGATTTGCATGTTAAGGGACTAGCATACTCATCTTTCAGCTTATGCATATTGTCACATTTGTTGATTGTTCAGGGAAATAGGATCTTTAAAATCAACATGGGCAATGGGTTTCTATGGCTGGAAGAATATACTAAGGTCAGTGTCTGTTTGTGGGAGGAGCAAGGAACATGTACAGTCACATGAGGTAGCTCTGCAGGTTGGAATGCATCCTTGTATTGGTCCATGTTTTCATGAGCAAGCACCTGAAAATATTTGGAAATGGAAAGAAGCATTACAAATATTACCTGACACACCCAAATTTTAACTAACTTAGGTCACCCCATCCACAACCACCATAAAGTTTTGGGGAGCAACAATTTATTTGATCATCATTAAATTACTTGTCAGACATAATACAACTGCTGCCCCCATATCAGTGAATTAAATGTTTAACAGTTGCCAAGGAACTTACAAGCCTTTTAGCACCAGAAACTTGGAAGTGCATACATAATAGCTTCAAAGAAGCTACTTTTGCCAAGTTGATCAAATAGCCATTTTTCATAGCTCCTGTTAATATTGATCGTATTGAAGGAAGAGTAGATATTAAAAAAAAAACATTTGTGGTAGTAAGTGAGGTAGCTGCTGCATTCTTGTATGATCCATCAGCCAGTGTTTTATTCTTCAAGTATGGATTAGACCACAAATACATTATCTTGACAGCGGTATGATGGGGCCAGTGCTATGGCTGGTGCTTGTATAGGACTGCAAGCAAAAGTGTGAGACTATCTTTCAGTCAAGGCAGACGAAAGGTATGCATCACACATCTACATCAGATTTACCTACTTTTGATTCATACCACAGGAGATCAGTCCACACCTGATTTTTTTTTCAATAGGAAATACATACATATTTTGCCGACTCAAACCATTAACAGGAAACACAAATGATTAAGACTAAAAATAATCTTTCTCTTCAACCCCTTGTTTGGGAGAGTACAGTTTTGCAAATGGAAAAAGAGCTTGCTGATGTACTTTAGGGTCCTGAAGAAGCTGACAGGATTGATGCATCAGATGAAATTGAACAGGCATCTGAAGAATGACGGAGACCTGTAAACTAAAGGCATTCTGCAAAACTAGCTGGGCAGCTCAAATGAAAGTCACTGAGGCAATGATAGTAAATTTTCAGAGTATAATGGAATGCCTAAAAGATGAAACTGTTGCTGAGCACAGGAGAAGTAAGGACATAAGTCGAGCTAAAACTAGACTGTCTTTGATGGATCGGATGTTCTACCTCAATACGTTATGGTGGAATAGGATCTTAGTTATGGCTTTAGCCTCTGGAATCCTTCAGTTAAAGAAAATTGATGTGTTCCAAGTCCCCTGGATATCTGAGAGCACAGTGAATGAGCTCAGCAAACTCAGATCTGAAAAAAAAAAAGTTTGAGGAAATTGTAAAAGAATCTCAGAACAGGTGTGAAGCAATATGTTTGAAAACGCAAACTGTCCAAGCCACAGGAAGAGACAGATGCACTGCATGGATAATGAATTTGCACACAATTTTGTGTTGAAAACAACAGACAACCATTAAAGGAAATATTTTGAAGTCAACATATGACATAAATATGATCAGGAAACTACCATCTCAGAGTGAGGGATTTCAACAAGGTAGCAGAGATGGTTCCCTCCATCCCAAGTGACTTCAAAATATAACTTTACAAAGAAAGAGAGAAAATACAACTTTAGTCAAAAGAAGTTCTTAAACTCACAGGAAAACATGCATGTATTTCTGAAAACTTGGATTACAAGGTTATGTCATGGAAGGTTTTGCCAAGAACACAGAGGGGTTCAGTTTGTTACTTGGAGTCCAGAATTTCTTCAATTTCATATTGTCAGGTTCTTTTGATGAAGTGTTTTTCCAGAAATTGAAATATTGTGGAGACCCTTTCACATCATACCAAGTGGAGTAGCCTGTCCTGAATGACACTGCTAATGATGGACAGCATCACAGAACAGTTTGCCAAGAAAAAGTGTTGATGAGATGAAGGCATCCAATAACTGGAAATACATGAGCCAACATAATTTGAATGAAATTCCATTTTGGGTCAGGCCTGTGATTTTTACTGTATGATTCATGTTAACTTTTTACAATTAAAAATGCTTAAGGTGATATGACCATTGGGCCCTATGCTACCTATTTGCTGACCATGTTCTGACACTTAAATATGCTCCAGAGTCAGAGGAACACAAAACTGAAAAAGAAATATATTAAATAAACCCAGCAGTTCAGTTTCTCAGAAGTAAAACAGGTTGAAAAAATCTCAATTTTTATGAAAATTTTCAAATTTTCAACAAAAATATCAAACCCTGAAAAATTTTAGCTAAAACTTTCAGCTAAAAAAACATTTCTTTTTTTAATTTAGAAATGCCATCATGGTGCTTGATTTTCTTTTGTGGGCTGGGTTCCAAGGTTAGAGTTACCCAAAATGTGCTACGGCCTCTCTGCATATTGAACTCCACAATGGTAAATTCTGAAAATCCCTGATGGTGCATCATTGCTGGTATTGTTTGGCTCAGTGACCTGGACTACAGAGGAGAATGGGGGAATGAAAGTTCTCTAAACTATTATTCCCACAGGTCTTTCTTTTGGACTTCAAGCATCCACTTTTTTTACAAGATTTACCACAGAAAACAGACAGTTTTCATGATAAATTGTGTTTCATCAAAAGCCTCAGTTTTTTTTTTTACCAAATACAGTTTAAGTAGAAAATTATCAACCAAGCCTACCCAAAAGTCATGCAAGCTGACACTGGCAGAATTTCCATATCCTGGCTGCTTTCAATCTCTCTTTTATACCATTAAAAATGCAGTACAGCCTCATACTTACCCAGTAATTATTTCATTTGTTCTTTTCTGAGGTACCTAAAACTAGCCTTGCAGCAGCATGGAAACACAGTTCCGTAACTAATACATATCAGAAGTTTTCCAGATCATTTGATGTCATTCCAAGCCACAGTTGTCTCAACCGCTGTACTTGCAGTGACTTAGCCAATTTTGTATATAACAAAACTGACACACACTTTATCCTTTTTTACTGAAAATAAATATCTAGGACTCTGCAACAGAAGGAAATTTTAAAGATGTGCTTACTTATCACTGTTCTTCTTTGAGTTCCTCTGAGCTTGGACAATGAAGATCAATTAAATACATTCACTTTTACAAAAGCTCACTTTCACTCCTCTGTGCTGCATTCCTCATATGGAATGGAAGCATTTATGTATTACAAGGCAACTTTTGCTGCTGGGACTATATTTTACTTTCTTGGATCTGGTGCTTATGCCATGTCCCTCTTTTTTGGAGGTCTCGAATTTTGTAGGGTTTTCTTCAGATTTATTAAGCATAATGCTGTTCACATAAAAGTAAAATCATGCAGTGGTGATAGGCAGGCCCAAAATAAAACCAGTGCACAGTTCTTCTCCTACTGGACGTATCTAGAGGCCTTCTGTGTCAGGCTTATAAATGTCCAAATGCAGCCCTGAAGGCCCATTCTTGCAGGAGGGTGTTCCTGTTACTTTGCTCCGGCTTATATCTCAATTCAGCTCCCAAAAGTGCTGCCTTAAAGGGCAGGCAATGGCTCCGTACCTCCCTGCTCATTTCTGGACCTCACAAAGCCACTGGGAGAAGAGGAACAGAGCAGTCCTTCCTCACACGCTCATGAACACAGGTGCTGCTATTCCACCTGACCTTTTGGCTCTTCATAATCACCCTTTCACTTATTAGTCACCTTAAGGCCAGGCAGAGTCTGATCCTTAAAGAACAGCACAGAAAGAATTGTTTTACCTACACTGAAACCAAAAAGAGGAAGTTATACTTTGTACTTTCCAGGAAGGCTGGTAGAAGAGCAGGAAGCCAGAGGCATACTCACAGCACTGTACATTTACCCTAGAACAGAGAAGCTGTTGAATTTTTTTGCCCAATAGTTTGCAACCTTTGTTAGAGACCAAACTATGTCAGCAAAAGTCAAGCTGGACTCTGTTATATAATACCTACCCTCAGCTGCCTTCTAAGCAGCACTGAAATCTTTAATGCACAATTTTGAATAAAACGGTAGCTGCCCTTCCACTTTGACCTAGCTGGATATTTCATGTACTAGATGTGACCAGGACATAAGAATTTCCAACAGAAGGTCTCCCTATTTCATCTCAGTTGCCTTAGTTGATCCACAGTTTAAGAAGAACATTCAACTCCCACTGTCTACTGTAAGGAAAAGATTAAAAGATGCTGATGGAAGAGACAGATAGAAACACTCTTAAAAAAGGGAGAGGCAAATGAGTCTGTGTTACCAACTTCTTCCAATACTTCCAGCAGGTTCTTCTTAAAATTGTGGCTAAGATCAAGGAAGCTCAATAAATCTGTAGTAACATCAGCAAAAAAAAAAAAAGTTCACTATTGTAATATGAGAATGAGGGAGAATAGGCTGAACTTTAAGTTTTTTTTTAAAATGCTTGAGGTTATATCTAAAAAAATTCTTTTGTAGATATACACTTACATTCACAGTTACTGCAACTGTGTGTGCTAATTGAAAACTGCATATGCAAATGCCTATGTTGCATGTATGATTATAATAATTGTAGGTGCAATTTACATTGCCTCTTTCTTTTAAAAAAATTGTCACTAACAGAATGAGAGCAATAAAGTGGGTGAGGTAATATTTTTGTTGGACAAACTTCTGTTCATAGACTCACAGACTTTCAGGACAGAAAAGCTGTGCAGCTTGAAAGCTTCTCTCTTTCTCCAACAGAAGTTGGTCCATTAATTATCTCACCAACCTTCTTTTTCTCATACCCTGGGATCAACACAGCTAAAACTACACTACAAGTCACTAATAGAATGTCCTCCTGGATTATAGGTCTTAAGCATTCAAGCTGTCGTCTTTTCCCTTCTAGCAGTTATTCAGTATCACTATAACAGGGAAGGGTAGGCTGCAATTTTCTAAGGCCCTATGGTGAGTGAAGCATCCATGTATCATTGGCTTTTGTTTGAGATTTGGACTCCTAACTTTTTTAGGCTGCCATGCAAAGCTCAGCCACAGTTACCAATGAAGACTAAGCCTGGATCTCCGGCAAATGGAATAACTAAGCTTCTCTACAGCTAAAGATTATTTCTGAAGTTCTGTAAACTTCTTGGGACAAAGGTCTGACTTAAAAAAAAAACCCTCTGTAAAGCCCCATACCCAGGTATGGCTATTTTTTAATGAAGTAATTTTTAAATGAGATCATTCTCCCCTGCCCCCCACTTGAACACTCCCTTGTTGTGCAGTACCCAGATGGATGAAGGTTTTTTTCATGATATTCCTAAGACTATGGAAGAGCAAGACTGTTCATATTCTGGTTCCAGAACCCTCCCAAAACCTGGCTTTTAAGTTCAATTGGCAAAACCTCCACTTTCTCCCTTTATTGATACGTAAAAGCAGGAAGAACCGAGACTAGTTTTCATATCTCAGGCTGAATTTTCAGGGTTGGCACCTGGAGAAAAATAATCTCTCAATTTTAAAACTGAGCAAATTTGATATAGAAGTCACTGAAAGTGAATAAATATCAAACCACATAGTCACTCTTATGTAAACATACCATATCATCCTTTTCTTGAGGCAAAAGTTGCAAGTACCTTAATTAAAAAAACAAAGAGTCCCAACTATTTGAGAAATAACCATGCTTTGCTAGAGCTTCAGCACTCTTGGATGATCATTCTCTGTATGTTCTGTTTAGTAAGCCATGGGGCATTCATTTCTCATTTGGCGTCAGAACATATCATAAGCGTATGTAACAGTGGGGCAGGGACAGGTTTGGGAAAACCAGCTTGGTGGACTCACGTCTCAAAATTGTTCAAGCACAGGAAGATCTTAATTAACTTAAAAGAAAATAATTTACAAAGCATAAGACATCTTGGCTTCTGGTTTGCCTGCTTATCCATCTTGCTGGAGGTCTAATCCCTTGCTCTGGGAAGTTCTATAGTGCATAGATTTTCAAGCCACTGAAACCAAGTATTGTCATAAACTTCTTGACAAATCTGAACCAAGGTTTGAAAGCAGAATCCCCAGTTTAGGTGAATTTAAATTGTTTTCAGATTTCAAGCCTACAGTGATAACAAAAGCAAAAATATTTTTAAGCAGTAACATGAGCAAATATAACTCAGAGAGGGATATATGAAAGTGATATTTTTACATAGGCACTTACCATAGTGTCACCATGCAAAGCCTGCATTTATACATTCAGACAAATAAAATTAAATCTTTTTAATGCAACCGTCTGATCTGCCTATTTCTAGGATGCAGTCCATAAATTAACTTGGGTTAAGTACATTTTAAAATTCAAGTATGTGTTTTAAATATTTTATCTTATTCAGGTTGCTGTGATCACCCAGTACACTGGTGGCCTTTATGAAAACATATTATATGCACATCAGGTCAGGCTACTTCCATTACTACCACTGCTTTCTAGCTGATACCAAACTCTTGGCATGCTTCCATGCCAGCTTCTCATACTGGCTATGTCTACACAAGAGGGTTTCATTGACAAAAGTAGGCTTTTGTCAACAAAATCAGCAGAGCATCTACACAAAATGTGTTTTGTCACCAGTCTGTCAACAAAACTCGACACATCTGCCAACATCATTCTGCTCCTCCATGATGAGAAATAATGCCTTTGTCAACAGTTTCCTGTTGACAAAAAAGCCGTGTAGACACTCCAGGGCCCTATGTTGACAGACAGGGCTTCCAGTTCACCAGGCAGCCCTGCTTGCTGACCTTCTGCTTGGCCATTCTGTTGAGAGAGCTTCCAGGAAGGCTGGCCTCTCTCTGTTGATGAGTGGATTGTTCTTCTGATCTGCTTTTTTGTGTGGACATGATCTGTTGACAGAAGTTTTGCCAGAAGTTCTTTTCCAACAGTAACTTCTGTTGACTGATCGCTGTAGTGTAGATGTAACCTTGATGATTATGGTATATGCTAAAAAGGTGTTAGGGAAGTAATCATTGCCACAAAGCCTTTTAAACAGATGTCGAAATGTATTTGCTACAGCCGTGAGAAATACTAGAAAGTACTGATCAACAAGCCAAGGATGAAGGCAGTAATGTATACCAAGGGCAAAAAAACAAGACGAATCAGAGAAATGCCAATACTTAACAGCAAAACTGTTTCATATGTGCCGTGTCTACACTAGCCAAAAACTTCGAAATGGCCATGCAAATGGCCATTTTGAAGTTTACTAATGAAGCACAGAAATACATATTCAGTGCCTCATTAGCTTGCGGGCAGCCACAGCACTTCGAAATTGATGCAGCTCGCTGCCGCGTGGCTCGTCCAGATGGGGCTCCTTTTCGAAAGGACCCCAGCTACTTCGAAGTCCCCTTATTCCTATGAGCAGATGGGAATAAGGGGACTTCAAAGTAGCTGGGGTCCTTTCGAAAAGGAGCCCCATCTGGACGAGCCGCGTGGCGGCGAGCCACATCAATTTCAAAGTGCCGCGGCCACCCACATGCTAATGAGGCTCTGAAGGCCATTTCGAAGTTTTTGGCTAGTGTAGATGTAGCCCATCCATGTTGTCTCATTTCAATGCTTAGTCATGCTAAGTAACACATGAAGTTACTGAGGTAATGTCAAAGCATATCCAATTCCTGGAGTGCTCACTAATAAATGTAACTAAGTCATTATTCAGGCAAATTCACATTGAACTCCATCCATTTTGGTACCCTGCTCTGAAAGCTTGGCATATGTGGAAACAGTAATTCCTTCTGCTTACTTTCATGTTATCTCTTGTGTCTTGATTGCTTCATTTTGGTGTCCCCTAGAGGAATGGTATGTGATTCCTATTCCATCTGTAGTTATGAAGCTTCTTGGGGAAGACAATTACATGCTACGAGATCCAAATAACAAAGGAGCTCAGGATTTGATCCAAGATTGTGGTAGAAATACATGTTTCCAGAGTGAATATGTAACCTGATAATCCAATAATTTCTATTCGCTAATTTTTTTTAGTTTTGCTTTGCTTATTTATTCAGAAAATTTTGACTTACCAAAAAAGAAAAAACAAGAAAACCAAAATTTTAGGTTGAAAAGTTTTTGGGTTTTCAACAAAATTCAATATATAATCTACATAAAAAGACACTTTTCATGAAAAAATGAATCAAAACCAGTTTTCCATCCACAAACACTTTCAATGGAGTATTTGCAACCAGTCAAAATTTTTAGCAAAGTAAAAAAATAGGGATGGGCCAATTCTTGTCTGATGTCAATGGGCAAAGCTCCATTAAAATCAATAAAGAAGTGCCCTTTTACTGCAGTAGAGAATTTGACCTTTTGATTTCAATATGCCATAAAGAGAGCTCATGATTGTGCTGCTAAAAGTAAGCACGACAAACAGAGAAAAGTTAGATGACTTTAGAGCTCAGGATGAAAGAGGAGAACTGACCACCAGGATTTCTGGCACCCTGCACCTTTGTAATGTTGAAGGCTGGAATTCCATACAGGTGCAAGTACATTTAGGCTGTGTGTCAGAGTGGGGAGGATCTAATAGTTATTGTCAGGTCTCCAAGCTAAATGCCATATCAGCACAGGAACTACATGGATTTCCACCAGCTGTGGATCTGGCCTTCATTAGTGTTTATTGTTTCAGGTAACAGTGCTATCATCTTTTCTCCGATCCACCTGATTCCACTGGCCACATCTATACTTCCACCCTACCTCCCCTACCCTGGAAGGGGCATGGTAATGAGCAGAGTGGAAAATGCTAATGAGGTGTGGATTAAAATATCTCACACCTCATTAGCATATCCCTGTGAGATCTTGCTTGCAGAAGATCCCCTTCTGGAAGCAAAGCTGCCGTGTAGACAGGGCTCCCCCTTCTGGAAGACCCTTCTTCGGCAATTGTTTATGAGATACTTTAATCCACACCTCATTAGCATCTTCCACTCCACTCATTACCATGTCCCTTCTGGATGTGGGGGGGCAAGTGTAGACACGGCTACTGTGTCACTGTAAATATCATAATCATTGTGCTCTGCCCTGCAGCCACTTAGCTACATGACCTAATACACAGTGATGCGAGATTCCACATCTACTTCAGTATGCCTTGACTAAATCATGAGCAATCGCCATTCAGTGTTTGAAAAATGTTCCTCAGAGAGGGGAGAAAAGTCTGTTTTAGAAGTACTTGTCAGGCAGTGCAACCAGTTCACATCTTTCTGTCCACAACCTGTCTAGTTGCATTTTAATCTGGTTGCATTTCTCACCATAATCTCTGTTCTGAGGGCTGTGGCTTGCTGATGATCTAATCATATCTCCTGTCATCTCAGTACAGGCTATTTCCTTTATATGTCTATCAAAGACACAGACTTCAAAGTGTCAGAGAAAAACAGTGTGGCAATGTTGGCAAATATTTTTCTCTGCTGAATACAAACACACAAGCTTATTCAGTGTTATAACAAAAATGGCACCAGCTTCTTCCTCTGTCTTTAATTCTGAGGTATTCTATTTTACCCTGGTTACTGCATCCTCCTGGCTAATCTTCAGAATCTCAGAGCTGCACTCTGTAGGCTAAACTGCATTTTCAGAACTTACATAAACAGCAAAGCTTCACTTTTGTGTCAAGTTCTTTACTGTCCCTGAGTACTATAAATAAACCACTTATTTTTTCTCCACTGATACCACGGAGCATAGATAGCAACACATACAAAGCAAAGTTTGCACTCTTGTACATAAATGTTACAGGCCTTTCAAGTGCCTTACAACCACCATACAGCACATCCTGGCGCTCTCTTTGTGATTCTTTCTGTGTTCCTCATGTTGTTTTTATTTGAATGTTTTATTGATTTTTTTTCCTTTCTGACACAGATACAGTACAGACTGTAAAAGCACAAGGGAGAAAAAACTATTCCAGTCAGGATAGCAGCTGAACGGATACAAAGGAAAGAGGAGGAAATAAGAGGGGGTGGAGTGAATGCACACTTGCACACATGTAAATGAGGCAAATAGCAGAACACAAGACTGTGCAGTGCTTATGAATGGCTAGATTGTCACAGCCCTTTCTCAGTCATGCTGGGGAGTAAGGAGAAGTAACTATTCCACTGCTTGACTCTATTCAGGTTGCTGCTCCATTTGTGAGGAGGAAAGCAAAGGCCACTTGCTTTGTATTCTCTGCTCAACAAATGGGAGAAAGGGAGGCCTAGAAAAGGAGAAATGGGAGAAGTATCTCCATCCCACTCAAACACACAGGCTATGTCTACATGAGAGGCTTTTCCCAGAAAAAAAAGAGCTTTTGTCGGGAAAATCTGTGGCATGCCTACGTGCAAAATGCGCTTTGTTGACAAAACTCGGCACATCCGCCAGCAGATTAGTATCTCTCCTGGTTGA
Source organism: Carettochelys insculpta (assembly GCF_033958435.1). Classification (NCBI taxonomy): domain Eukaryota; kingdom Metazoa; phylum Chordata; order Testudines; family Carettochelyidae; genus Carettochelys; species Carettochelys insculpta. The sequence goes on from NC_134138.1 coordinate 229,530,662, forward strand.
GGTATAATGCCTCTCTCAACAGTGTTCTGATGACAAAACATCCATTTAAATGTTTCAGGGAACTTCTGTTGTCTGGCAGGGCTTCCAGTTCCCTAGGCAGCTCTGTTTGCAGAGCTTCTAGTCAGTCGTTTTGTCGAGAGAGAGCCGGGCAGTCTGGCTGCTCTCTGTTGAGAGAGCAAATCACTCTTTTGATTTGTTTTTATGTGTAGATGCACTCTGTCGACAGAAATTTTGCCGGGAAATCCCTTCTGACAGTGACTTCTCTCGACAATGGCTTCTCATGTAGACATAGCCACAGATTCATGGATCAGAGCAGGCACTCACCTGGGAAGCAAGCTGTCCCATGAAAAAGGGTGAAGTAACTCTTTCCCCAGAGAGCTCAACGATTTTATTCAGATCTTCACATCTCCCTCCTTTATCACTCACCTTTCTCCTCCTGGCACATCACTTCTCCCTCACCTTTGGCTCTCGCTGACTACTTGCCCCACCATAGACACTTCTTTCACTGCTTAGAATTACATTCCTTCCAATTTATTTGATTTCCTTTTTCTAAGCATTACAGGTGGCCACACAGGGTTATCTTTATCATAGTATCACAGAGGTAACCATGTTAGTCTCTATCCTCGAGAACAACATGAAGTCCTGTGGCACCTTACAGACTAACAGATATTTTGGAGCATAAGCTTTCATGGGCAAAGATAGTGTTATTGCTGCCTTTTATAATTATGCAATGTGGACTTTTCTGTGTTATTTCCAAACATAGTTTTTGCATTAATGATACTAAATTTCCCTCTTTCCTGACAGAGACGGACTATTTTCTCTGAAGTGGTACATATTTACAAAGATCCTTAGAATTTAAACTCATGAAAGTTAATCAGAAACAATTATTAGTCATATTATACAGTAATATAAATAACATGATAAAATCTTCATACTTCCACCTAAAACCAAATTTGAGATTTTTCCAAATGTTCAGTGAGAACAAAGACCAGGCTTTAAAATAACAGAATAGGTCACTGAGGGGAAAAAACAGCTTGAGAAGCTGTAATCCTATACAGCAAATGTTAATACCCTTTGAAATACAAAGGCTAGGGAGCTGTTTTCTTTATTGTTGATGTTTTGTACATTTTCAGACTCAGGTCCAGAAGTATTTATCTTTCACCTCACTGTCTGATTGCTGTGCTAATGCTATTTAAAACTAGATGGAAGAAAATTATATTCTCCACAAGGATTCAATGGATTCTTTTCTTTTGGTAGAAAAAAAATTATAGTCATTTTTATGCACACAAAGTCCTACGCAGAAACCTCTGCATCTAAATCGCATTGGGCCTCTATAATTTGTTAGCAGCTATTGGTTATTGCTGGGATAAATGCATGGGAACACTATTTATGTAATTGTACGCAATGTCACATTTGGACTTAGGACTTGGACCACCTGCAGATTTCGACAAATCATTTTTTCTACAGTTTGCTGTTTTTCCTGAAAAACATTTAGTTTAAGCTAAATAGGAGTGATGTTCCCATACATGAGTAGATTCAAATTAATTCTTGTACATAAAAAATCTCATCATGCAGCTGTATGAACCTTGTTACAGCTCTTAAAGGGAAACCTGGGGGAATAAGTGTGTTGAAATAGTCAAGGACTATTTAAATATTCTGTGACCAACAATAAGCTTTGGTCAACATGAGCATACTTAACAGGAGGGTCTACTGTGTTTTCAGCTCTCTGTCAAGTATTAGTGTGAATACCTCTGTAATATTTAACACCTTTCTTCACTGAAGTGCTTATTTATTTCCTGCCTGTTCTTTTGTGCTGTTCGCCACCATATACTGACAAGATACATGACATAACTCAACATGAGACTTCTAGTTGCTTCCTTTCCTGCTGTCCATCACTGTTAGTCCCAACCAGGCAAATATAAAACCTTCTTTGTGGCTACTGTATTCTTTGCTATATCCCAAGCATGGCTGCAACTTCTCTGATCTCCAGCTGCCAGAGTACCTCTATCGTGTTTTAGATCTCAGAGCAGCTGCTAGCGGGGACAAACCATTTACTTAGCAAAGAGCATGATTTGGCAATTGGTACCTGGGCAGCACATAGTGGGGTATTACAGTGGGAAAATGGCCCTTTCTGTGCATTTGTTCACAGACCAGCAGAATCTGACCCTACATGATGTTCTCAAAGCCACACAAGAAGATAGTGACTGAATCAGGCTTCTACCTCAGGGATTCCTTTTTCATTCTCCTGTGATTAGCCTGTTGGGAGAACCTGCCTCTCTGGGCTCGCTAGCCTGCATATCCATTCATTAAGGAATACCAAATCATTTTATGCATTTTCCTGCTTGTGATGTTCTCTGTAGTCTAGTAGAAAAGACTCTGAAATCATTATGTTTTATTTCAGCTTGCATCAGACAACAAGTTGGCTTAGCACATTTTAATGGAGTGATGCCTCATATTTAATGAGTCTACTGTTTGATAAGGGGCTGTAGTAGGATAAGGAATAATAACAGTAATGAAATCAAAGGTTTGGGGTCCTGGTTCCCTAGACAACAAAGACAGTGCCTCCGAATACTTGTTCCTGAAAAGGAGTGCCGATGCTGAGATTTTATTCCCCACTAGGGAGGTTATCTGTGAATGGCCATTTTGGAAGCAATCTGTCTTGGAAGAGTGGAATGGATTCTTAAGAGACTCAGCAGTGCACACCTCACTTTTCAGTAAGACATTTTTAAATTTAGCTTGTCAGTCCTGGGTTTGCAGGGGGGAGGGGAGGACACGGCAGCTCACATTTCTCAGTCACAGTTTTCATGATGAGCCAAAGCTTATGCTGGATAAATAGTCATTTCTTGAAAGAATTTCTATGGTTCCAGGCACCTCTCATCTAAAGTAATAAAGAACTCATTAGAAAGCTCTGTGAAGTTTCTGCACCATGGTACCACTGTACTTATCAATTGGCATCACTGGAGTTATCTCTGCCTTCACCCACAAGGCGCTTAACCACACTGTATCCAGAAATCAGTCTCTAAGGAAGTATTTTCCAGAAGATGCAAGAGCTACACCCTATACTGTGACTACATGGGCAGAAAAGGCCAATTCACAAAAGGTATGTCTACACAGCATAGTGTTTTGAAATAACAGCTGTTATGTCAAAAAAACTATCTCAGCATCTGCACCATGCAACCACTATTTCAAAACAATTTTGAAATAAATAGTGGTTGAGTTTTTTCAAAACTGGTAACCCTCATTCTGGCTGTGTCCAGACTAGCCCCTAACTTCAAAGGGGGCATGGTAATTAGGGTGTTGGGTGATTACTAATGAAGTGCTATGGTGCATATACAGCACTTCATGGGGCTAAATCTCCCCCATGGGAACTTCGAAGTGTGGCTTGTGTGTAGCCAAGGGTCAACCGCAGTTACTCGGAAGCACCCGTGCTACTTTGAAGTCCCTTTACTCCTCAAAATACCCTTCTTTACTCCTTTGATACTTTGAAGTTGCTGTGGAGGCGATTTAGCCTAATGAAGTGCTGCATATGCACCGCAGCACTTCATTAGTAATCTCCCAACACCCTAATTACCACGCCCCCTTCGAAGTTGGGAGCTAGTTTAGACAGCCTCCATGAGGAATAGCACTTATTCTGAAACAGTTGTTTCAAAATAAGTGCTATTCCCTGTAGTAGGGCTACACTATAGCTATAACCCAAAATAACTTACGCAATTTGTGCGATGCAAATTGTGTACATTATTTTGAGTTAACTTACTCAAACACCATGCCTTCCAAAATAAGTTCCTAAGCACCCAGCATGCTGAGGGGCAGTGGGAACGAAACACTGTGCTCAAAACTGCCCTGGTATTTTGAGCAGTGTGTTTAGCCAAGCGATTTCTATTTGGGGATACAACGTATCCCAAAATAAAAACCACAGTGTAACCATAGCCTGTCTTAACAGTGCCTAGTTCAAAATAGGCACTACGTGTGCAGACAATGTATTTCAAAATAGCTATTCAAACATGCATTTTCATGTGTAGCAGTGTTATTTCAAAATAGCTATTCCAGAATAGCTTATTTTGGAATAAGGCTGCTGTGTAGACATACCCTAACACTGAAATGTCATTTCCTTGACCTACAGAAGCTGTATTTCCACCTCAGAATGAAATCCTGTTAACAGAGAGGAAGAGGTGCTTGTGGGACAGTCAGTGGTGTTTTAATATGAACACATTTTTCACCACCACCGGTTTGTACACATAGGCAAACATTTGGGCTGTCTAGGAAGAGCAGCTGAAGAGCAAATGGACATGAGGCAGTCCCTCTTGTAGGTTAAGACCTATGCATGTAAAAATTTGAAGGAGGCTTGTTCTGCCCTGTGACAGGGTGCTCACAAGACACACCCTGGTCACTGGTTTTGCTCAAGCACAGAGAAGACAATAGGCTCAGCTCGAAGCATTTAGTCACTTTCTACTGGGGGGACCGGTAGGGGCTAGGTACTAATTACTAGGCCATTGATACAACTGTCATTAACTGGGAGGATGTGAGTTGGAACAGAAAGCAAGAGGCAAAGTTCAGGTTTGTAGAAGTCCCTGCCTGCAATATATCTATGTCACATTTTGTTTTGTGAAGAATAAAGGTATACATGGCAAAAGGGAAGTAGCCTGGGCATGTTTGTGACTGGCAGATCACAGAAATGGGCTAAGCAAAGGGACACACTGTGTAGCTAACAATGTGCCTTGTAACATAGCCCCATTGTATTACAAGAGGAATTCCATCTTAAGGGCTGTCAGTTCAGTACTTCTCCCGGGAGCTAACTTCATGCTCGTGAAATTTAAAAAGCAGCTACTCATCTGAAATGATTAAATAGACAACTGAAAATAAATGCAACAGCATGGTTGAGGTTTTACCAATTATTCTATCAATAATGGGTGTTACAGTCAAACCAGAAAAAAAGGCCTCAGTAAAAAAAAAAGGAAGAAAGAGAACAGTGAGGGCACCCCAGGAAAAAATTTAATTAACAGTTGTTTACATTTTTTAAATTTGCATCCTGGGTCTTTGCAATAATTCCAGTGAGCTACTTTCCTCATTCAGTGTACATGCTACCAATAAAACAAATAGCAAAGAATTTGCTAATGCATACAATTTGTGAAAAAATAAAAACAAGTGCAGTTAACGCAGTCAGAGCATTCATTTCAAGGGTTAACAGGGGGACGTTACTAGCACTTTCATACTTCAGCAGTGAGCTGGAATGGTGATTAAGAGTCATAATACACTTTTTCAAACCCCACACTTCGTACTTTGATCAGAATATTACATTACAAGGCATGCATAATCAACAATATTGTAATTAAATTGTATCAAAGATTGCTGACCTTTCCTGCAATCTTTAGGGTAAAATCCAAAACACACAAACATGCTTTTATCTACATGAAGTATTTATCATTCACAGAGAAAGGTAACTTTTTCTACATCAACATAATTAGCTCCAGCGTATTGACTTTATATGTCAGCCCTTGGCTGTGAGCTAACTTGTGTGAGATCTTGACATAATCATGTTAAGTGCTGCCAGTTTGCTTAGCTGCAATGGATTAAACAAGAAAAATGGTATCAACAATGTAGGCGTATGTTCTCTGCTGCATGTTAATGAAGCCATTTGATCTAAAACCGATGATATTTAGAATTTGCTGTGCTTTAATTATGAAAATAATCAATATTATAGAACATACAGATTTTACACAGACCATTAATTAACCTATTGATCAGTGTGGCCAGCAAGGGAAATATATTCCACTTGAACATTAATTTGCTTGTAAAATATGTCTCCTATAAGTTCTAAAAATATTATTTTGTATTAAGATGAACAATGCTATGTTTGATCATAAATAGGTACAACACAAAATCATGCATATCTGCTGACTAGAGTCCAGTCCAGAGAGATGCTAAGTGCTCCTGTTGAAGATACTTGTGACTCTCACAGAATCTGTCTCTAAGAAGTCCTAGGCCCTGTGATAATATAAATCATAAAAATCAGCAGAAAACAGCACTTGTTCATTTCCCTTGGCTTCCTGAATTTGTATGCTGCTTAATGAAAGCACAACCCTCTGAAGAGTTTTCATCCTGGCTCGTTCACATTTTTAGATACCTCAGGCACCAGTAGATGTGCATAAAATTCTGCATTCTACTCTGCTCCCTGCTTATCTTGGTTGGAACAGCCACTATGATCTCACAAGACAACCCATAAACTCACAGAGTACTGGCATGTGACCACAACATTTGCAAAACTGGGAATTTAGAAGAGTGCCCTTTTCACTAGCAAAGAAAAACAGGTTTTAAAAACCACACAGCTAGACTGGAATGTGGTGGTTATATTTCAGAGAGTTTAAATACCTTAAATACTTTTCTACAATGTAGGTAAAATCTTAATTGCAAACCACGCTTTTATATGTATGTGTGTTCCAACCCTCTCACTGATTTCAATGGAAGTTTCCCTGCTAAATTCACCTGCCACTTTGCACATAGCTTTGTTAGGTGATCATCTAAGGGCGTATTTCAACCTGTGTACAAAAGTAATCAATAAAACACATTTTAATATATACATTGGGGTCTACCTAGGTCACCTTTACCTTCTATTTTCACTTTTACCACAAGGCATGTTACAAGCACTGTAACGTCTTACAATTTAAAAAGAGGAAACTAATAAAAGCAAGTAGTACCAGTAATACCAATTAAAAAAACCAAATACCATCCCTTTACATGGTAAAATAGAGCAAAGGACAAACAATTTTTCTGAGAGTCACAAGAAATGAGGGCTGGGCCAACACCAGACTGTCATTCTCAACTTCTTCAAATTTCATTGTAGGGTGTGACTGGATTTGAATTCCCAGATCTCAACCCACCACTAAGTTTTGGCTTCACACCTACCCCAACACATGTGGTGGCCTGTGTTTCAGTTTTGTCATGGATTTGACAAAACAAACATAGTGATTTGGCGGAAGCTTTAGGCCTCAAATAAAGGAAAATCCCATAAGAACAATTACCATATATACTTGTTCATAAGCCATTTTGTTTGTTTGTTTGTTTGTTTGTTTGTTTGTTTGTTGGTAAAAAAGTGAATCATCAAAGAGTGGGGGTCAGCTTACAATGGGTCACCAAAATAATGCTGGCTCCCAGCCTGTCAGAATAAGCTACTGGTACACGAGTGTCTTGTGTTTACCTGGAGCTTTGGCAGTTACGGAGTCTCTTCCTTTCCTGTGCTTGTAATTCTCTGTTCCTGGCCAGTGGGAACTGTGGGAAGCAGTGTGGGCTGATGGACGCTCTGGCTGCCACTTCTTGCTGCTCCCATTGGCTGGAGATGACAAATTGTAACACTTGGACCTGCAGGGCTCCATGCCTGTAGATGGCCCAGGTAAACAAAATGCCATGGCATGCCAGCAGTTTACCTTGATGGGCCTGAAAACGAAGTTTTCCAATCCCTGAAATATAGGGTTGGCTTATGAAAGAGTCATAGTGTTTTGCCATTTTTATCTATCCATTCTGGGGTGAGGGGAGGGGTTAGTTTATAAACTAACAGGCTAATGACCAAGTACATATGGTAGTTTCTCAAGACTTCCACCATTGGAGCTTTAAGCTTGTAGGTTTTTTTAATCCAAATCCAAGTCATAGCTCTGATTCTGCCTTTAACCACAGCCTAAACCTCATTTAGATCTGAATCTGGATCTGAACACTGCTTTCTCAGTCTTATCATATCCTTTACAAAATAAACCCTACTGAAATATTAATCGATGCTGTCCATGAGATATGAAATGTCACTGTAGATAGCCTCAGGATAAAATGACTTCTTGAAAAGTAGCAGCAAAAAACACATGGCTAATCCAGATCAGCTCTGGAGAGGATTCATGGAAAATAGTATTCTCCCCTGCTGGGTCTACATGGAGCTGCTCTCCTAGCAGCTCCATGCTAATGAGCAGCCATTTGCAAGTGCAAGGCTGCTCATGAGCATGGAGCTGCTGGGAGAGCGGCTCTGTATTGACCCACCCCCAAGAAATATTGCTCATCTAGCCCACTGACAGGAAATACTTCCGAGAGCACCCAGGAGCCCCTTGTTCAAATGATGGCAGCAAATCATTGTGCCTCTCAAATAGTACTTCAATATCAAAATCCTTCACTTGTACAATTCTGGAGAGTGGTTCTCTTCTTATTTACACCTGTGTAAATCAGGAGTAACTCAATTTTGGTAAATGGAGCTACATTTGTGAAAAACTGGTTTGTTGGCAGGTAAATTGGGTCCTTTGATCTGGAGTGACACTCCCTCCCACCACACACTTCTTAAAATTGCTCCTACTCTTCTCGCAGGACATCCAGGAGCACTTACACATCTGCAGATCCTGAGGGGGCCCTTGTTACACCATAAGTGAGGCTGAATCAAATCTCCATGTTAAGACCTGGTGGGGGGACAGCAACCTTTCTTAGTACCTTTCTTCCCTTCACTATGAACTAAACTCATTTTCATGTATCTCAGGGATTTAAAGCATCCTTTTAGCATTCTCCTTTCTGATTGTGAACACTATTTGTTCTTACAGGGTTCAAGGTGCAACACGGCTTTCATGTTTCACACAAGGATGGCTTTCTTTTTTGCTGTGCAAATATAGAGAAAGATTCTGATACTGTAGCAAATTCCAGAATCCTCCAATGTGTTCTTATGTTCCATTCATAGATTTTAATTTGCAAACCCCAAACCAACTGGACACAAATAAAAAGTTCATTGCTACTTGATACCAGGTGCCTATGCTGGTATCAGGAAATGTCAACACACCAATATCTTAAGGTTCTCTGACAGATCCGGTGTAACCTCCTGTCTCTTCCCTTTTCTGAACTTTAGATAAGCTCTCGAAAGCATAGATCACTGGCTCCAAATGACATATATAGGGTTTGTAACTAATGCTGGATAACTGCTAATTTTTTTCCCGTGGGTAAATTCTGTAGCTATATGAAAGATGGCACACTTAAGTTAATACTAAAAAGTCCTTTGTTCTTCTTCCCAATAATTCTTTTTGAGATGTGATAGAGAATTGGAGCAAATAAGCCTTCCATCACATATTCCCACCATTGTTCAAGCACAGACAATGTAATCTCTTCTCTCTGGGCCTCTAAATGAGTTGCAATAGGAATAGAAAAATCTTTCAGAAAGCTTGTCCTACCAATGCCTCTTTCTTTTCTGCTTCTTCACCTGGCCTGTAAACTTCTGGAATGTTCTACAGACTCATGATTTTTTTCTCCAGTATTTTCCCTGGTGCTTATGGTTGAGTTCCAGGGCGAGCAAAGATTTTGACTCTTAATAATACCATGGAAAGCTCTGTCTGTCAGTCAAATTGTTGTTTATCTCTTTGATTTACGTACCAGACCAGTATGGACATTTGTAACTGTAATTCCATATTCTTCTGCACAGTTTGCATCTGGCGCTCCCAACCAGTTTCCTTTTCCAGCTGGCTGCGTTTGTTCTCTGATTTGAGATCATTCATCATCAGTAGTTGATTCCTCACTAGAATTGCTAAAGCTGCTTTGATCTTCTTTTGTGAAATTACTGTGCCATGTCTTAATTCTTTCCGACTTGTTTTTGTTGCCTGCTGGTCATCTTTAAACTGTCAACAGTGCCACTCTATTTCCAAGCCCTGTTCATCAGCTCAAAATTTCAGAAATCAAAAACTCAAAATGTCAGCCCCTAGAAAGTTTATCTACACTCCAGCAACTGATTATTTTGGCTTCTGAGTGTCAAATGTAAAAATACTTTTAACTAAATCCTGTTTTTTATGAAGGTGCTGTTTGTCCTTCAAGACCTCAATAAAAACTAGGTTTGCCTGTAGCTATTTTTGAAAATGAAGGAAACAAGAACTTAATTTTAAAAAGCTTTGAAGAAAGACTCTAAGTCCAAAATAGAATTCCAGGAATAATGCACTTGAAAGTTCAGGATTTTAAGCTTTATTGTTTCAAGTACATACAAAACCTACATTTGTGTGTGACAGTGTGCATCTCTGCACCAAAGCTAATTTTTTAGCTATCATCCGATCTTGCAATGGGAATATTATTCATTGCTATACATCTAAGATTTATTTAGCCACTATTTCTAGTGGAAATATAGACTTGCCATACCGTTGCTTATTTTGTCAGTATCCTAATATACAGGTTTTTTTATATATTATACTCTTTCCCTTGTATGTTCCAATATGATTTGGAGTTGACACAAATTTAAACTATCATGATGATTAGAACAGAGACCAAAACTGAAGTTAAAGATAGTTGGGTTCAGGAAGTTTCAGAAAAGATAGTTACATTTCAGGTGTCTTGCTAAAGGATGGCAGAATTCAAGATGCTTTGTGTAACACTGACATTAGGAGGAATACAGCTAAAGCATTTTAGATCCAAACTCTCAACCTGTGTCTACATGAGCCTGTTCCTTTCAGAAGGGGCATGTTAATGAGCGGGTTCGAAAGATGCTAATGAGGTGCTGCCCTGAACATGCAACACCTCATTAGCATAAAGGCGGCCAGGGTGATTCAAAAGTGCAGCTTTCGAATTGCATGCCACCATGGAGACGGGGACCTTCTGAAAGGACCCCCGTTTTCGAAAGCCCTTCTTCCTAACACCAGATAGGAAGAAGGGGCGTTTGAAAACTGGGGGGGTCCATGGGTGGTGTGCAATTCGAAAGCCGCACTTTCAAATCGCCAAGTATCAGAGGGGCAGCTGTGTTAGTCTGGATCTACAAAAGCAACGAGGGGTCCTGTGACACCTTATAGACTAACAGAAATGTATGAGCATAAGCTTTCATGGGCAAAGACCCACTTCATCAGGTCTTGAGTCTTTGCCCACAAAAGCTTATGCTCATATATTTCTGTTAGTCTACAAGGTGCCACAGGACCCCTCGTTGCTTTTTCGAATCGCTGTGGCCACCATTATGCTAATGAAGTGCTACATATTCATGACAGTGCCTCATTAGCATCTTTCAAACCCGCTCATTAACATGCCCCCTCTGAAAGGAAGGGGCTCGTGAATACCCAGCCTTAGCCTACATCTACACTAGAGAGTTTTGCCAACAAAACCAAGGTTTTGATGACAAAAGTTACAGAGCGCCCACTTGTGTCGACAATGCATTGACAAAACTCAGCACATTCATCGACAGCCCTCTATCTCTCTGCCACGAGGCAGAATGCCTTTCTCAACAGAATCTGTTGACAGAAACGGTGTGTGGACTCTTTGGAGGCCCTCTGTCAACAGACAGGGCTTCTGGGACATTGGGTAGCCCTGTCCGCTGTGCTTTGGGTCAGCCATTCTGTCAACAGAGGGCCGGGCAGTCCAGCCCCTCTCTGTCAACAGAGTGGATCACTTCTTCTATCCACTTATGTGTGTAGATGTACTCTGTCGACAGAAGTTTCATCAGACGTTCTCTTCCAACAGTGCCTTCTGTTGATAAATCACTGTAGTGTGGACATAGCCTTAAAGAATAACTTCTCAAGACAGGGACTCGTTCCCCGTTTGTGGTCTATATGACAGGCTCCCTCAACTTTTCTCCCTGATGCCTACCTGTGTAACTTCAATAGGCACGTGGCCAACTATTAAGACTTTTTGAGGAAAATGATTAGTTTTGTGTATTGTATCGCTGGACCACCCAGACCTGTGTTACAGCCCACCTTTGGGACTCAGCCCAAAGATTGAAAATCCCTTGTCTACTGTATCTAGCACTTGGGCCCCAGTTTGGGTTGGAGCTGATCAGGGCTACCCAAAACAAATCAATAATAGCGCTTGTATGTTCTATAGGCATAATTTCTTTCTTCTGAATAAAGTTAGCCTTCTTTATACTGTGTCAGATATTGTAATGTATAATATAACACACATTTTAATTTGTTTTAAATACTCATATACAAATAAATTAACATAGATACAGAAAAATACTATTCAATAAGGGTGAAATTTTGGTCTTAAAATACTCAAAGTTTTGCAAATACTCAATGATTTTTCTTCAGACTTGGTTTATTCCATAAGATCTTAAAAGATGAAGTTTTCTAGTTCTATCTTTAGCATTCCTGTATTAGGATAAATTAGGGAAGAGTGAAGAAATTAATTCCAGTAATTTAAATTTATAAATGTTTTATATTGAACATCACTGATTTGGATACGGTTCCCCAGACTTATAAATATCCTTTGTACCATTTTTGTTAAATGTAGCAATTACTCCAGAATGCCTAGAGTTGGTGGAAAGGAAAGGCATCATAAAGTATGAATTATTCAATTTTAAACATTAAAGCTACTTATATGATTTTCATCAAACATGTTTTGTAGATTTCTAACATTTAAAAGGAAGTCAAAACTGAAGACTATATAGAATATCTCCATTTGTGCTACATTGTAGTTTATTGAAGCATAATAGAAACCATTTTGCAGTATACGTACAATGTGATATTGCTGGACATTCTGGCTATGTCTAGAAGCCAGGCTTCTCCCAACATACTTGTAATCATCATTCTATGAGGAAAAAGGGAGGTGTCGGCAGAGGCAGTTTTTCCAGCATTTAGCCCCGTGTAGATGGGCAAAATGTCAGGAAAGTGTCTCCCAACAGAACCATCGACAGGAGATATGCAAATGTGTTCTGCAATTTGCATATCTTTTGCCAATAGATCTCTCAAATCTAGACATAGCCTCTAAGTTCTTAACTTTTCAGCCTCAATAATCCTAATAATGCATTATTTCCCCAAACTGGTATAAAATGATCTTCCTATATCCACTTATCACCCATACACAGTTTTATATCCATCCTATACAAGCAATATCTTGGCTTGAATTCCCAAAATGTTTGTCTTCTAAATAACACATGCTTGGTATATTTCATGTTAAAAACAAATTTACTGAATGGTGTTATTAGAAAGCTGTGTATTTCAATGCACAGAGAGTACTGTACCAGAATTTCTAGTGGCAATCAGTAATACACTTCAGACTACCAATCACTAAGATAAAAGAGTGAAATAATGCTGGAAGTACCCCTTACCACCATGGACTGTTTGCACAATAGTTGCATTATAGACCATTCCTAGAATCTGAGAAGCATTCCTGTAATATCTGGGAAGTATATGGTAAATCTAAAACAGAGGTCAGCAACCTTTCCAAGGAGGAGTGCTGAAATTTGTCCTTTTGACCTCCATGTATGGGCTGAGTTCTGGTGATACTTTTAAAATAAATAAATTAACTAAGATGCAGAGCTTTACCATTTAGGTGGTGGTGGGTAGCATTACTTGGTCTTTTGCTATTCCTCAGATAGCATGGCTTTGAGCATGCTCCTGGTTGAACAGGGGAGAAGGGGCAGGGTTGAGCTCCTGCTTCTCCTGCTGATGAAAATCAGCTCTCATGCCCCTCTTGACACATGCACCAGGGGTTGCTGAGCCCTGATCTAGAAAAACAGGCATCACTTTGGTGTGGAATCTTGAAATTTTTGTCAAAGGTCATAGAGGACATTTTCCTTCCCATCACAAACATGGACATATTACAGAGCTGTGCCATTCCACAGAGTTATTCCAACATATAAATTCTTGGGATCATCCTAACTGCCGGTCATAGAACAGATCTTCAATGGAAATGTATATACATAGAGGGCAACAGTAAACTTATGCACTCTGTAAGAACATGACACATTCTTGCTCAAAGTAAATATAATGCCCACAACTATTGCAGAAAAGGTTTTGCCATGGCATAGATTAGCAAAATATTTGTACCAGTGCATGCACCACAGAAGCAAAACATTGTATATCACATCTGTTGCCATCACAGAGAACTCAATATGCAGGGCCCCCTTAAGAAATGAATATTACAGATCCCCTGATGGATGCTGCAGTTCAGGGTTTCAGGTGCTAATCACATTCAATAAGAAGCAATGGATTGGTTAGTCCCCAGTGTACTAAGGGTTAACTTCACCTCAGCTTCTCCTAGCTCAGGAGAAATACTATATTAGTGAGTTTTTTTGAAAAAGCCGAGGCTCTTTCGAAAAATCCCATGGTGTGTCTACACACAAAATGCATTCTTTTGCTAGTAAATTGGAAGAACTCAGCACTTTTTCCAGATGAGGAAAAGTGCCATTTTCTCAAAGATTCTTTTGGATAAAAAAGTGTGTAGGCATCCCAGCAGCCCTTTTTTCAAAAGAGCGGACCTCATGGTGCTGGATTTTTTGATACCTGGCCCGTTCTTTTGAAAGAGTGGGGGCTGTGTGAACATTATAGAAAGATGGGATTAATTTTTTCAATCTGCTTTTTTATGTGTGGATGCACTCTTTCAAAAGAAGTTTTATTGGAAGAGGTCTTCCAGAAGAACTTCTTTGAAAGGATTGTTGTAGTATAGATGTAGCCCAGAAGTGGCTAGTTTGCAAGGAGGGAAAGGAAAACACCTTTAAGAAGAGAGTGCTCCACCTTCAGGAATCATAGCATTAGACTGAATCTCAAAGTAGGGAGTTTTCTGTGTTATGTGTTTTTGACTTATTTCTTTTATACATACTCCCTGATAAGGGGAACCCATACTGGCTGAAACTGTGAATTTCTTTTTTGCTGAGTAATTCCACCAGTCTTCTTGGTCTTGCTAGGCTCTTAGCTACTGGCCTGTCTAAGAAACCATTGAAGATTAATTGAAGGATTCCGATGGAGTCAACTGGATTTTCACCAGTTAGAAATTCTGCTACACTTTAAAATAAACATTTAAAGCAGGAGATTACATGGAATATCCCCAGAATTAAGTAACTAAATCTAGAACAACTGTTCTCTGAAACTGATGAATAAGTAACTAGTTATTGCTCTTCCCAGTGGGGCTATACAAGACAAACTATCATATGTAAAAGTTCTTTCCTTATTATGGAACAGATGATTTGGGGAAACTAGGCAAACCTTCAACATTTTAAAAAAACTAGAAAAAGTAATAACATTTACATTTACCAAGCACCTTCATCTCTGGCTTCCATGAAAAAAAAAACTATGTGCAAATTACATTTTGTCTTCTAGAATCTGAGGCAGAGGTGATTGGTATCATCCCAAACTAAGCAGACAAAACAGATCCAGTTCATAATCAGCTGCAGGTGAAAGACCCCACAGGTCTAGCAGGAAAAAAAAGCAAAACCTAATCCGCTTATTAAAAGGCATGTCTACGGATACACACAAATAGGAATTAAATTAATAAACAATCATTGTGGATCACTGAACATATTGCCTGTTCCTATCAACACATTAGTCTATACCATCCTTTGGGGATGGAGAGATCAGTGTTTGAGCGTTGGCCTCATAAACCTAGGGTTGTGAGTTCAGTCTTTAAAGGGGGCATTTAGAGGTCTGGAGCAAATAGATTATTTTTAAAAAAAAACTGTCAGGGATGGTGCTTGGTCCTTCCATGAGGGCAGAGGACTAAACTAAATGATCTTTTGAGATCCCTTCCAGTTCTATGAGATATGTATCTCCATACACATTTTTAGTAAAAAAAAAAAAACAACATGACTCATTCTCTAAAAGTATCAATCAGGCTGTTAAGACTGGACATAAACACTGATGTCTTCCTGCTTTGAGTGGCCATGTCCAAAGCTGCAGTACTTAGGGTGATCATATCTTCCCCAGCCAAATATGGGATACAGGGGAATGATGCAGTAATGGCCAAAACAGGACAGATGGTCACCCTACCTGGAAGTCAGGTGGGGGATGTCCTGTGGGGGCTGCCACCTTGTCCGGGGTTTTGGGGGCAGCTGCAGCTCACAGCTCCCCCCATGATGTGGGGCACTGGGAACTAGGCTGCCACTCTACTAGTGAAGCTCCCAGCTCCTGCAAGATGGGGGAAGTCGGCTGGCAGCCATGCTGCCATGCGAGACCAGCTTCCAGCTCCCCACAGGTGGGTGAATTTGAGAGGCAGCTGCACCACCATGCAGATCCAGCCCCTATTTCCCCCCAGCCAGGGGAAGTCAGGCAGCAGCCCCACCAGCACATGGCTCTGGATCCCTGCTCCCCCCAGCTGGGAGAAGTCAGGCAGCTGCTGCACCGCCATGCGGGTCGGGCTCCTGGCTTCCCCTCAGCAGAGGGAAGTTGGGAGGCTAGTAAAAAAGTGAAATATGGGCCAATTAGCCCCTTTTGCAAAACAAATTGGGATGCCAGGATGGCACCTGAAATGTGTGGCTATCGCACCCAAAGTGGGACGGAATGTCACCCTACTAATACTGACTCAAATGCTTGTGGGAAAAAGGGTAAGTTCTTATTTCTTCACCATTCAGCTCATGATATTAACCTCTGCATACATTCTGAAAGATTTTGAAGTTTGTTTCACCTTTTTTGCATAAAGTTTGATGTAAATGGGTAGGGAGGGCTTAGCTTTTCACTGGGGATTCTGAGCCAGGTGATTGAAATATACCTGTATAAGGCAATCTTTATCACCCAAAACACTGTAATAACCAGCTTGGGGGGCCATGAACCAGCTCCAGGATATGTGGTCACTGTGTCATATACAACCCCTTGAAAAACATGTCCTTGTGTCTGTCATGTGGCCTGAGCAGCTCACCTGTCCGCATGTGGAGGCCTCCACAGAATTTCCCAGAGGAGGAATCTTTCAGAAGAACCCAGAATCCTCCCTGCAGCTTGGATGAAGCAGGCTCCTCCAGCAACACCAAGGGACAGGAGGAGAAGTGTACTGAAGCTAGGACTTTGAGGGAAAGTGGTACCAGTAGTAACAAGGGGTAGCTACCTTCAGCAAAAGGAACAATGATGTTGACAGCAGTTCTGAACACTGAGAACTGTTTAGTGGGTCTGACACTTGACTATAGGCAGAAGAGGTATAAGGAAAGGGGTAGGAGGAATAAGACATCATGCTGAATGTTGATTCTCCTCTCCAGTGTTCACATGTATTGCCTGCATGAGTATAATTGTGCATTTAATTCCATATTTGTCTGCACTTCTCAAATATCGTCTATCAGCACAGATGCCCTGTGTTGAAAAACATGTCAGTTTTGAAATCCAATAGCTATGTGTATAAAACATTAACATATGCTTTGGAAATATGTCCAGCTCCACATGCAGCAGGCTTCTACTTCAGTCTATAGCAACAGAAACTGGAGACGGTACTTCTCACAGTTTTGGATGCTCTCAGTCCTTGGTGTTGCAGGGTAGCTTGCTACAAACATTGAATGACAACAGTCAAATAAAATGCCTTGAGAGAGAATTCCCATTAGCAACTCTTATCGGATTAGTTCTCCAGACCAATATCAGCCTATTATTCAATCCCTCTTTAAGACCAACTTCTCTCATGATATCCCCAATAAGTGAGTGAACCAAGACATATTTATTCACTAAAAGTCATTAGGATCTCACTCTAATTTGCAAGACCTCTCTACCTCACTGTGGCAGTGTAAACGAGACAAAGTGGATACAAACGCAAAACCAAGGTGTTCAATCTCACTGTGGCCAGGCCTTTTCTGAGAAACCACATCTCTATTGCTGTGACCATCCCCAGCCCACTGTTCTGTTATCCCATGTGTGGTATCAAGAGTGAAAAGAAACTGTAGCTTCCTACAGCTGAAGCCATGAGTGATTATCAGTACTGGGAAGTACCTAGAAAGCTTTTGAGTACTATAAAATCGAGTAATAATACCACCATGTAAGTTAAGGACTAGATGTAGAATTTGTTCTCCAGGGCAGTACCTAGCGGTCCTCCACCCAAGCAGGAGGCCTCTCAAGCCACATTTACGGCAATGCTCCTGCCCCCTTTTTCCAAAGTGCTGCAGCCCTTGAAATTGTACAGCTCACTTCCCTTCCTCCCCATTTCTGGTGTTGTGTGAAGTACTTTCTTTTGTTTGTTCCAAACCCATTGCCTATTAATTTCATTGGATAAGCCCTATTTCTTGGGTTATTCAAAGAGTTAACATTTTCTTATTCATTATCCACACACAAGCTGACATTTTATAGATCTGTATAATATCTCTGTGATGGGTAAAAATCAAAGAAGTCTGTTTGGCTTGTCTCCCTGGTGTGCTGATCATACCACTGACACCCATCTTCCTGCTCTCTGGGGCTCCCCACCAGTCTGTCCTGCTGGGTCTGATTCTCTGGTCTTCCCCAGACAAGGAACAGAGTTGGGTTTACTGCCTCCCTACAGAGCAACACAGACACTAAAACACTTTTGCTCTGGGAGACTCAGTTCTCAGGGCTCAGCACCCAGGAAACCAACTCCAAATGTGAAAAATACCCCAAATAAATCTGTCTTACTCTGTGTAAAAGTATTTCACAGAGAAAGCATATAAGGAGGTCTGCCCCCTTTATCAATGATTTACGCTGGGCTCGATAAAAAAAAAGGGTTTTTATTAAGTACAAAAAGCAGTCGCAAGTCATTATCATTGTTAACAACCATGAGCTCAGCGCCTGTTGGCGTCTGGTGCCTCCATCACTATTTCCTTGTCTAGGGAGGAGTGGCTTAGTTTCTGTAGACTAGCTCCAAACTAATCTACTGTCTACTTGCAACTGAAAACAGCCAAATCAAAGTACATTACTAAATTAAAATAAACAAAGAATGCTTAGCTAGTTCTAATCCACTAAGATACTTGTTACATGCAAATTCTTATCCTAAACAGCTGTACTCATTTCAGGTATAAGCTTCAAATCAGAGTTGGGTCTACCGCTTCTTCAAAGTTCTTTTGCATCCTCTTAGGATGTGCAAGCAGTTTCAAAAGCTAGTTGAAGACAAAAGCTGATTGCTTGTCATTGCTTAAGTAGATTTTGACCCAGAGCAAGGATCTTTTGTTTTGCATCTCCTATCCCCATGGAAAATTACCAGACTCAAGATGGATTCCAGTACCAGGTGACATGGTCACATGTCTTTCAAAGACCAACCACAGTTTGAGCTTGCACAACAAACGAGACTATTCACAAGTAATTGTGTTGATCACTGAACCATCTAGGTTCTGGGACCTCAGAACTGACCCTCATTAACACATTTAAAATTGTACACAGATCCACACTTCATATTTCTACCTTCACATAGAAGAGTGATACATGCACATTAAACAGGCTGTAACATTGAAATTGGTAGGTTACATAAGCTTTTTTATCTAAAGCATCTTTGAGCAATACATATTCATATTCACAGGCCAATTCTCATAAGGCATGGGGCGAATGCCACAATCTCCTCTTAGTTTTCTCTTTTTTCAACCTGCAAAAGTTCCTGAAAACCCAGACTGTCACTGTCTGTGAAGTCTTGAAGAGCTGCCACAACCACCATCACATGTTTTCTTTTTGGTGTTGGAAAATTTAAGCTCTTCCAGCTGATGTCAGAAAATGTGTCTTACTCAACTACCACTCAAGAGTCAGTCTAGCCAGATTCAAAACAGGATTCTATCCCAGTGGTCTCAGCTCTTACTTTGTGATAAAAAAACTTCTATTTTTATACTTAAATCTGGAGTCAGATGAGACAGTATTTTGCATCTTCTGCCTGTGAATTTCTAAGGGTTAGCCATGAGAAGTGGAAGATTTCAAAGATCAAAGGCGACATTACAGTGTTCTGGTACATCCTGCAGATTCTGCTGATATGTAAGAACATAAAAATTGTTATACTGGATTAAACAAATGGCCCAGAAAGTACAGGTTACTATCTCTGACCCTGAACAAGACCAGGTGCTTGAGAAGAAGGGAAAAAGAGAGCAAGAGCTGGCAATTAAGAAATAACCTGCAGATATGGGACTTTTTTCCAGTCCCAGGCAGGGGTTGGATTGTACATATCGTTTATATCCCTGATATGTTGTTTATTTTATCCTATGTAATGTATTGTGGAAGTCTTCATTATCTATATTAATGTCTGATCTTTTATTCGAATGCTGATAAGGTCTTGGACTCTGTAGTATCTTGTGGTGATTCATTACAAAGGTTAATTAAATGTTCTGTTGTACTTCCTTTTATCAATTTTAAATTTGCTGTCTTTCAGTTTCAATTATTGTCCCTTTGTTGTTGAATTCTGAGAAAAAGAAAATACAAGCTTCTAGTTCACTTTCTTTACACCATTGCTCCTTCATTTTTAACTCTTTTCTTGAAACTAAACAGTCTCAGTCTTTTCACCTTCTCACCATATGGAAACCTTTTCATGCCTCTGAACATTTTCTTAGCTCCCCCACCCCCAACCACTTCTGGTATACCTTGTATGAGATTCAGTGACAAAAACTGAAGGTAGTTCCAGCTGATGATATGCCACCATTCATTGAAATAATGTCATTATAACATCTACAGCATTATTGATTCAAACTACATTTTTAGTAGCACCTGGGTCTCCTTTCTGAGTAGATATAGTTAATTTTGAACTCAGAAATGTGTATGAGTAGTTCAAAGTATTCCTTCTAGCTAGTATTATCTTGCTTTTTTTTAACATTGAATTCTATCTGCCATTGTGTTGTCCGTTAACCTATTGTACTTAGGCCTGCTCTAATCTCCCAACTAAATATTTTTTGTCATTTCCAGATTTTTCCAGCTTACTCTTCAACCCCTTTTCCAAATCATTTATAAATATAAATAGCACAAAGTCTTCATACAGCCTTGGGGTACCACGCTGTTATCCTTTCTCAATATTGAAAATTGCCCATTTGTTCCCATCTTTATTCTTCCTTTTTGCTAGTCTCTAATCCACCACAATAATGTGCTTCTGACCCTACATATGCTTAGTAAGTAAACCACACTTAATTACATTATGGTCACTAGCGTTTAGTGGCTTACCATAGTTACTTTTTTACCAATTTCTCTCTCTTAGGCTGTGTGTACACTTGCAAGTTCTTTCAAAAGATTTTTTGAAAGAAGGGGGTTCTTTCAAAAGATCCCGCGGAGGCATCTGCATGCAAAGAGTGTTCTTTAGAAAGTAAATCAAAACAATGCAGCTCTCCTTTCAAAACCACTCTTCCATTCCCATTTCAGTAAGAACATTTTCTTTCAAAAGTGTGTGTATGTTCTGTGGCATACACTCTACTATTTTGATGACCTTATCTATGGTTTATGTGTAGTTTATAGCCAGATAGTACTGTAACTCATTCACTGCTATCATTCGACCATATTTTAGAAATTCCAATCACATCAATGATATTTCTTGATTCTGAGTATTCTCATTCGCCTTGTTTTGTTTTTAAGCTCTGCTCCACAATAAATAGATATCTATAGATTTTATGGTAGGCTTTGTGGTTTTTCATCTATAATCATAGGCTATGGTTACACTAGTGGGTTTTGTAAACAGAACGGGTTTTGTAGACAGAACTTGTGAACTGTGCACACACAAAATGCATTCTGTCAACAGAAACTATTGACAAAAAACCGTATAGATGTTCTGGGGTCTCTTTTGTCCACAGAGTAGATCAAAAGATTGATCCACTGTTATGTGTAGATGTGATCTGTCAACAGAGGTTTTGTCAACACATCTCTTTTGACAGTAACTTCAGTAGACAGATCTCTGTAGTGTAACTGTAGCAATAGAGCTGAAGTTTTAGATCATTGAATCTGACTTTCTGTGTATCACAGGCAACCATCACTTGCACACTAAACCCAACATCCATAAACAGATCAAATTAAATGAGATTCACAGAAGACTAGACTATAAAGTGCCGCTGACGGAGAACAGATGGAACAGAGGTGCACCAGTGATCAAAGCCCCAGAAATGACAACGAAATAATTAAATGAGAGATAGCCAGACAGGCCTGGTGTGTGACCCATGCCCACATGCTGGAGAGAAAAGAAAGAAAACAAAACAAAGGTCACTGACAATCTGACTGATGTGGAAAATTCTTCCTGACATCATTTTTGTTGACCAGATTCTGAGCATGTAAGCAAGATCCAGACAGCGAAATGCCTGGGGAGAATGTGCTCGGGACCACTTCAGAGACTTGACCCAGCCTAGCCAGTGTCCCATGTGCAGCTGTGGCCACCCATGATGCTTTAAAAGAAGGAGATTCTTAAAAACGTCCAAGAATATATAATGGAAAATCCTTTCCTGATCCCCTCCTGTTACTGCTCTGGAATGTTCTTCTGTGATCACAACCTGTCCTTTCACTTCAAGTACAATTTCTTTATATCTTACATTACCAATACCCGTGGCAGATACCTTGGGCTGCACTGCTCCTACTCTGTGAAATTCCCCAAGCAGGCATTTAGTTGCATCTCATGAAACCTGCCACCTTTGCACCTATCAGACACAGCCCCATACACCCAGCTCTCAATATTCCTCGTGGCCAAATCTGCCAACACGATGGCCTGCATTTTTTGTATGGAAGAAATAATAGCCTTCCCTCTGCCTCTGTTAACAAGTAGATCATCTCAGAGTCACTGTGGTCTTCAGACAACTCCACAACACCCAGTAATAATTCAGCAAGCCAATGTGCCCTAAATCTTTTAAAATCCCTTCCATGTGGTTTTTCAGGACCTTCAAATGCAAACAGGTAATTAAGATGAGCTGTATTTTTTTCAATCCCCCTGACAAAACTTCTGTTATCTTCTAGAGCTATTGCAACCCTAAATAATCATGAAGTAAAACAATATTTCCAGTGTCAGTAGTAAAAGCCTTCACCTGTTTCCCTTATACCTACCATATGTTCCCAGTAGCAGTTAATGCATCTTTTATTCCAAGAGTATCCTTGAGCCAATAATATGCTTTGCAGTAAAAGTTTTCCATGTCCCTCTTGCTATTCCAATGTTGTCTCCTGAATATGTTCTTACTAAAAAGGCCAGTTGGAAGCAGCAGCAGGAGAGGGGCAGGAGGACAATTTGACATTTGCCTCAAGTTCAGAGGAGGCCTCAAATTTAGACACTTGTTAATGTTTTGGCATTTCATAAGTTTTGCAACTTGTTTTTATGTGCATCCCTGTTGGACCAAAATGTGACATACTTCAGCTTAGAGCTACAAATTTATGCAACTAAGAAATGTGATTTGGTGAAAGATATTTTTGTTACCTGATACAGTTTTTGTCATATTAAAGAGTTTAAAATGTTCATAAATATTAATATATCAGTTTTAATGGCACAAGATTAGACCACAATGAATGTGCCCTCTCAGATCAGATGATTACATAAACAAACCACTACTAGTGGCTGGTGCTAGGTCATGTGCATAATGAAAGGTAGAGAATAGGAACATTTTAGTGTCTTTATTATGTGTAGGGACCTCAAAAGTTGGAAGTGGCCCTCTGAGAGGGACAGCTCACTGACTGAGATAAATCTCTCTTCATTTGCCAAAGCCTGCAATGTTTATTCAGTGCCCTACTTGGCCAATATGATCACTGATGCCAGTGGGAGATTTTCTTGAGTGTGAGTCTGCAATAATCTTTTTCATGTAGAAGATTCAGAGAGGTAAGTCTTTAATTTTTGAGTGCCAGATTGTGATTCCAATTACCAGAGTAATCTGGAAGCAAACTAGTGGTGATCATGCCTCACCAACATCTCATGCACATCCCTGCTGTTTCTTTATTTAATGCCTTTGAACAAACAGTAATGTGGCCAAGAAAATTTATTAAAGACCTGTTGACACCTTTCGAAAAAATGGGACAAGTAAGCACGTTCTCCATTCTCCCTGTTCCAGGATATCAGACCAACACCGAAAAATGTAAATTTATTTCCCATTTACCCAAGATTTTATTATTTACAGGACATTGCTGGAGCCAGGAAGAAACTATCTCTAGTGTTTCTGCTGTAGAGAAAACACAGCAGCTGCTCTGATGGTGATATCTGGGGACCCAACCAAAATATCTTTCAAGCATAGTCAATGGCCCTGGCTGGGGAGTGTCTTTTTGCCTTTGAATTCTATTAAATTTTATCAGCAAGATGTATTCAAATGATAAATAGATACCAGCCCCAGATGCAGAACTACTGTAAATGTCATGTGCTGCATATAACCTATATAAAGGAGGGACCATGAATACAAACATCTTAATAGCTAGTTAAAGGGAGAAAACCCTCAGACATTTTACAGTCTTTAGTTGCTCTGTTTTTAATATTGCAGTGACTAAATGAATTTGCTTCAGCAAAAAAGCCACTGTGCTGTGGAAAATTTACTCTTCTTTTGCAGTATTTTTGCAAAGAACTGAGTGCCCCCAGATCCTGCATAAGCCAATGAGAGCTGAAGAAGACTCCTATAATCTTATAGGATTAAACCTTTTAATAACCAAAGTTTGAATCCTCTTACAACACTACTCCCTTCACCAACAGCAAGTGCTTCCATTTTCTGGTGATGAGAAAAAGAAAGAATCTGCAGAGTTTTCTTCCCAGTTGTAATTTTCAAGGTGGTTTCATTTTAACTGCAGTTATTTCTTCCAAATTTAAAAAAAAATCCATACATGGGAAAAAAATGTCTTAAGTATTTCAAACAATTGTCTGAGAAATTGAGGCAGTAAAGCAATGTCCCACATACATCTGTTCTTCTAATAAAGGAGGGGATGTTATAAATGGCAAAGGTTTGCACATCCTCAATACAATGACAACATTCACTTGGCTTTGTTATAGTCATACATTTGGAGGGCTGCCATATTGGTCCCTTAGCCACTTCCTGTCAGCTCCTTCAAAAGGTCCAACCAGTAAACCGCTCTGGGGTCTAGTCTGGCAGCTGTCAAACTCTGGATTATACTTCTTGAGCACAGGCATCTGCATCTGCGACTGGCCTCCTTTTATAGCCTTTACCCTGGCTTTGCTCCAGGCTCCAGCACAGCCTCTGGGCTGGGGTAGGGACCGTCTGCTGCTGGGCTCCCTTACTGTCCCCTTTGAATTATTTTGATAAAAGAAAATATGCTTCCTCATTTTATATGCATTGGCGAGCAAACCAAATGAACTGCATCCCACTGCTTGTGGTAGACATACGCTTGGAGACCTTGTGGGTATAGCAAGTGGGGCTTGTTTATGTTAGACAAAATTTCGATGCACAAGACATTTGTCTCCATGCCAGTAAGATTTTCTCAAGAAACAAGGCCTTCCCTCGCTGCATAGGTTTCTGGCCCTATTTATTAAAAAGATTCCCATATAGAAAGCACCTGCAATGGCATGCTATGAAAAGAGCCACACAGACAACTGATTTCAAGTACCAGTGGATTCAGAATTTTGTCAAGTTCTCCTATTGTCATAGATCATTAGAAAGCCTACTTTGTATCAGTGTAGTTCTTGATCCTCAGCTAAGGGACAGAATCTAGCTAGATATAAGTCCCTCTGAACAAGAATGCAGGAGCCAAAGGCCACAAAGAAGCCAAACAGCATCACATATCTTAATAGAGTGACATTGCCAAACATTGTATGGGATTGAACTTTAGGAGATGTAAGGACAGGAAAAGTATATGTTTGACAGCATCACAAAATTATGGGATCTTGTCAGGTGCCTTTGCAGAGAAAAAGCAAATGTCAGAGACTTGCCCTCAGGGTCATCAAAACAAGTCCTTCCTGAGACACTTGGGATTTTAGGAAGGCTTTCTAATGATTTAGCCT
This sequence comes from Carettochelys insculpta, assembly GCF_033958435.1. Lineage (NCBI taxonomy): Eukaryota > Metazoa > Chordata > Testudines > Carettochelyidae > Carettochelys > Carettochelys insculpta. The sequence goes on from NC_134138.1 coordinate 229,556,108, forward strand.
ATGGCATGTTTCCATCTTTAAAATCTATCGATAGACATTTTTTTCCCCTAAGGTAATTTGTAGCAGATGTCCGAGTCATTTAAGTTAATATACATAAAGCAGCATATATTTCACATTATATGTGGTGCATTATATAATATGCAGTTATAGAGATGGATTCTCTGGTTTGTCAAATGGAGCATTTACACAAATGGAGCAAAGTGAACTTAAAATAGCCAGTAACCCTAGAAAATTTACTCTGTGTACGGGAATCTCCTCTGCAGACACAGCTGTGCTTACTGCCGAGCCACATACACCACCTGAATCTGCCATCTCCTTTGCCAGTAGGAAGGAAGGAGACAAGTTGGATGGTAGGGTTGATTTAATCAGAGGAAGGGAGGGGAGGAACTGTGGCAGAGTGAGGTTCCATTACTCCTAATACTCTTTTCCTGCAACATCCTACAGTGGTGTATTTAACTGACATCAAAGCTGGCCAGGAAGCTACAGTTGGCTGCCTTAAAACACACACACGCACACACACACTCTCTCTCTCTCTCTCTCTGCACTCAGATTGGGTGCAGTTGAGAATCAAATCCATATTATAATTCACTTTTTCGGGTGTTGATCATGGTCTGTTGTGACAATGAACAGGCAAAGAATTGTGTACCAAACCAACTATAACTGCCACTTATTTTCATTGCTCCCTCTTGGGTCATGCAAGCTAGACTGAGCCACTATTACTAGTCCACATCTTGGCTTTAGTTCCTAAAGATCTCTAACTCTCAGGTGTCAGTTCTTTTAAATTCATTCTTTTAATAAATAAAATTTTGAGGCATAAAGGGACTTCAATGTAGTGCAGGCACTTCGAAGTACTGTGGCTGACCCACAGCTACACACAAGCCAGGACTTTGAAGTTTGCAATCAAGTTTTGCACTTCGAAGTTGCGGCAGGGGAGATTTTGACTAATAAAGTGCTACATACACACAGCAGCACTTCATTAGTAATTTCCTGACACCCTAATTACAATGCCCCCTTCGAAGTTTGGGGATAGTCTGGATAGAGCCTCAGTGAATGTTCCAACTCTGGGACTTCTTTCTGTGAAGTGTTCTTTATCTAGGGCCAAATTTTGGTCTTTTTATATTCCATTACAACCCCATTGTGGTCAGTATTGTTCCACAAGTGTAAACATGGATAGATTCAAGCTATTTGAATTTTAAAAAGCAGTTACTATAGCATGAGGAAGGACAGTGTTTTAAATCATGCTCTGCTTTATGAACAGTTTATAATATTCAGCTCTCAGGAGAACTTTTTTGTCCATAAACTCCAAGTTAGACAATCTATTTAGAATTTGAGCAGACAAAACACCATAAAATATGCTGCAGAAAACAGTCCTGCATTGATGAGGGAGAGAAACTGACTGACTTAGGTCTTTTCCATTTCTACTCTCCAAGATTTTATGATCTTTTATGAAGTTTGCAATCAAGTCTCTCAGTTTCAATTATATGAGTCAGATTCATCCTCATTATATTATGATTTCAGCAGAGTTCTGCAGGGGTTATTGTCTGTATATGTTTATTAATAATAATAGGAATTCTTAACTTTTCATCTGAAGATCTGAAAGCACTTAACATAATACAACCATTGGAAAAACTAACACCGGGTGGTCATGTGACTTTGCCCAACTAGGTCATTGCTAGTGCTGTGAATAGAATCCAGGGTGAGATCCTTGCCCCTACTGCACTCAGTAGCAAAACTGCCATTGAGTTCAATGGACCCTGGATTTCATCGCAGGGTCCTAATCCCAATTTGATGCAATTCTCTTACATTATGCCTTCGATTATTAACATGAAAACCACTTGAAAACTTATTGGACTTCATCTTTTACTCTGTTTATCTGCTTATATTTTCGACCTATAATTTGGTTTTGCCAAAGTTCTAACCCCCACAAACCAATATTTTAAATTACTAAAATATTAATCCAATCATTAATTAGGTTTGGACAATTTTGGACCGAAGTGACATGGAAGAAGTCCTTTTAACTGATGATCATTCTAATTTCCAATGCATGTTGTTATATTATGCTCTTGGCCACAGTATAGCATTTGTTGCCTACAAGGTGATCAAAATAGGCAATTAACTTCTGTCTAATCCCAGCAGAAGGCATTTATTTAAGTACAAGGTTGAACTATTTACTGTAATCATATAATGGCAATGCTTACATTGCCACACAGGTCCATGCCCAAAGGGAATTAAATTCTCCTGGATCTTCACTCTTTCAATACATAATGGGCTGGGGGTGTTTTTTTCACACAATACAGCAAATTACTAATGGTCATGCAGAGTCCCAAGGAATGTGAACTTAGTAATGGAAACTGTCAGTTTAGTGACTCTGCTAGGTGCTCTTTTATTTGAGGAATTTACCTAACACTAGGTATTAGGAGATCAAATAATAGAGGTTAGGTCTTTACAAAGGCTGCGTCTACACAGAGATGTAATGAGAAGTCTCACAATTGCAAATGGCCACTCATTAGTATAATCATGCAGCTAATTAGCATAGCCATGCAAGATCTTGCTACCAGCAGAAGCTGCTGCTGGCAGTAAACAGGCTGTGTAGACACGCCTCTGCTGGCAAAAACCCCCTCTGTCACCAGCCTCCTATGCCTGAATATATTCCTTGTATTCAGGCTTCAGGGGCTGGTGACAGAGGGAGTTTTTGCCAGCAGAAGCACATCTACACAGCCTGTTTACTGCTGGCAACAGCTTCTGCTGGCAGTGAGAATTCACATGGCTATGCTAATTAGCCCTGTGATTATGCTAATGAGTGGCCATCTGCAATTGCGAGACTGCTTATTAGCATGAAGCTGACAGCAATACCTCCTCGCCATGTAGACCCAGCCAAGGGGGTTTACTATTCAGGAATTCCACCACCAGAATTGTGCAGAGTTATAAATAAAATATTCCTCTTTCCTGTTTTATGCATAGTTGACAACTCTCCCTTTTGTTTTGCAGGGCCTGTTCCAGACATGAAATACAAGAGCTCAATCAAATCAAGCAAAGCTATGTGTCAAAGGGGCAGGATTGGGCCCTTTATTTTGAATTGTTTTGTTTTCCTTTGTGTTGCAGGAAGTTGCATTAAATGAATGTATCAAGTCACATGCAAGTTTGCAGGCTATCCTACAGCCCTATTGTCAGGATTAACAAAAACTTCCTAGTCCATCTCTGTTAAAAAGAGAACCCTGCGATGTCATTGTGACCCCTTGCTGTGATGCCATTTGTATGAACTATGGAGAGCACCATGATGATGGAGTCTAGAGACAACAAGACTAGGTATTCACCTGAAGGAGAGCAGTGGGGCAAAAAAAAAAAAAAATCAAAAGTATAAGGCCAGTTCACAAAAAGCAATGTGGGAAGGAGCAGAGTTCAAGGAATGGGTCATTATTAATCAAATTATAGATCAAGCCCAATAACCACATATTTCCTTGAGCTTGCACTCTGGGGCCCTTTTGTAAGACATTCACAGAGGAAGATCAATAACTCTCTGGAGGTAAGTGGCATAAATTGTCTCAACATATATACCACAGGAGCTTTACTGCATGTTGTATACAGTAATTGCATTTTATAGATGGCTGCGGAAAGCTTCAGTCCTCATTGATTTTGATCATATACTAAAAGGAGGCAAGAAGAAAAGAACAGCACTTTATATGAAGAAGTCAGTCAGCTGAAGCTGCAAAAGAAAATGAAAATTTGGCATAGTGAAGGTGATCAGTTCAGGTTTCTTGGCACACAAATGCAGATACTTGAGTGCCTTCATTGGGAGCAGGTAGCAAAACTTGAAAGGTACCATGAAAATCTCTGTTCACCTAACAGGCAGTGGTGGTACATATCAGTAGGATTTAAGACTACAGGAAGTCTCCTATATTATGAATGCCATCTAAATGGCTTCTGAACCAAGGTTACTGAATGTGTTTTATTATTGCATTTAATGTGTTCACTTTCACATTTCAAAATGAGATTTTTAACATAACCTAAGATCATCAATATTGCTAACATTTGGAACTTTCAACATCATAGTTTTAAAGCAGTACTCTTTTGATTTCCTTCTTTTTTTTCATGCCCTTCACAGCAAGCAATTCAAAAGGGATGTTAATGCAGCATAACAACTCTTTACCCTTTTTCAAGGCCAATTTTGCAATATGGGCAAAATGATTGGAAATGTAGTCCTGAAAAAGCTTAAACCATCTGTCAGGGACTCAGTTAAGAAGATACACACTGTCTCACAGCCAAAGATGTGGATAAATTATGCCTGGCTGGAAATGTCCAAAGCATGTGGGTTATCATTCAAGCTTATTAGGATGAATTACAAAATTTGTATTGTTCATTACCCTAGTAAGATGATCTTTTCAAATTATAACAAGCAGTAACCCATGCAGACTGGAAACAAAGCAATTGGTAAACATAGGTTATAATGTTTTTAAAAGTAGGGTAACCTGTCACATAAAAAATATTATGCAAACGTGTGCACACTCACAGATATTTTATGCAAAAGAACAATACACAGTAATATAATCTATATATATAATTTATATAATATTGTGAAAGCGTAACCACAAACTGTAAATGTAATCAACCATCATTGAATTTATTCACTTAAAAGTCAAAGAACCAGAGGGTGGGATAGTTATGATTAAATTACTGGGGTTGTAAAGATACATTCTTTTTACTTAACACATCATTAAATCTTTTTCTTGTTATAAAACTATTAACAATTTTGCAGAGAGCTCTCATTTTTTACAGATCTTAGCCAGGGACTTTTAAAGTGCTCTGTAAGTAATGCCCAGCTAAATACTCCATTCACTTCCAAACATTCCAGGAATTTGTATCATGAACAAAATGGATTTTTTTCTGGGCAAAGTTTAAAACAGAGTTAGACCAGGCTTCTTACATTTCCATGCTAACAATTACGAGCCTTGAGAATGTGATTGCACATGCAACAGTGCACATTTAATTCTGTACATAATTTGCATGTCAAGTTATCATGATCATGTGCACAGTCATGGCAATTTTGTGCATATATGTTTATACTTGGTGGCCAACAGTTAAACCCATAACTGCTTGTTTGCACCTGCAATAAAAGTTATTCAATAATCATGTTAATAAATCTGGCACAATTTTTAAAATCATCCCATAGATGCTTTGAGAAGAGTGTGGCTTTGGACCTGAGCAGGGAGACAATCTCACCACTAGGGCTGTGCATCCTAGATCAGCAGAAACCTCAATGCCTTGGAATTTGTATTTATGTTCATAATTTACATAGGCTTTTTTGCCCCATTGATCTATTTGCAGAGCCAGAATAATCTGATATCTGATCTTGCTCAGTATTTTACTGTTCAAAAACTAAAGATCATGGTAAAACCAAGTCTTGGCACTAGGATGCGTCCAATAGCCAGTGAAAAAACACACAAGCAAGGAGTGAGACTGGAAACACTGATAAAAACACTAGAATTTGTGTTCACCTTTCTCCTCCACATTCTTAATCTTTTTAGTCCCAATTTTGGAATAACTGAAGACTGGGGGAAATGTGGTTCTTCCCTGGGGTAAGGAATAGAGAAACAAATTTGTGTGAGACCTGTACCCATCCTTGTGATGGTGATGGCAGCTTTACAGATCAAATGAAAAATGTAAAAGGAGTAAGCATACAGTGAGTTCTTGCCACTCACGCAATGAAATTATAGGGCTGTATAGTTTCATTTAAATAAAAATTGAAAGATTGGCCTCTTTCTGCACATAGCTCTCACCCAGTCAAATTCCCCCATCTCACTCCACTGCTTCTGCACAGACACATCCTCAATGTTCTTTTTTGTATTTTCCACTACATAATGAAAGTGATGCCCAATCCATTAATACAACAAGAAACAAACAAACGAAAGACAAAGCAGCAGCTGGCACATTAGGTGCTATTTAGGTGCCAACACTGAGGTCTGCACCAAACAAGATTATTTTTGTTTGTTTGGCTGGTTATAGTCAACGGAAAATGAATGTCACACAGGAATCGCAGAGCTGCCAGATGTGTTTTCTATAGATTCCATATGATTTTTCTGCACCATCTATCATAAGCTGAATTTTTTCTCATTTAGATAAAAAATTTTAGTCTCTGCCTCCACTTCCATGCTTGCAAAGCATGGTCACAGTTTTGCTATTTAAAGAGGCTCAGGCCTACCGGCAATTTTCACAGAAACCCAGGTTAAATATGGCTAAGTGAGCTGACTTTGTCTGAGCAATTTTGTCTATTTCAGAAGGTTACCATGCTGTATCTCCTTCCCCCCTCCATAGGCCCCTCCTCACATGGTTGAGCACTCACTAATCATAAAGAAATTAGTCAGAGTCAGTGTTCCCGTTAATTTTTCCATCCAAGGGTAGAATAAATTTTGTTCTATGCACCAATGTATGTGTGGATGTGCACCACCAATAGAAACATGTTAGTGGCCATGGGTGCTCTGCTAAGCAGCTGGGTGATGCCTCAATCTCTCCTGGGCAGACCTGACCACCACTCTTAGTCCCTTGCTCAGATTGTGATTTTAGCTATGATAGGGAGAGCAGGAGCTCCTCACCCAAAGAAGTGTGCAGCAGGAGGTGGAGATTTGGAGAAAACCTGACTCCATCCCCTCCTTGTTCTTCATTGGCTAGGGTAATTGGCCAAGAGCATGGGGGTCATAAGCTGCTTCACAGAAAGGAGTAAAATAACTTCATCCCTTCCCAGAGCAAGTGAGAAGGGGATTTTGTGAATATTAATTACGATTTGCCCTCTGATCTGTTCCTGGGTTAGTGCAGCTTCCTGCTCTCCCTATGCTAGGCAACCTACAGCAACCAGTAAAGCTACAACCTAGCCCAGAGTGGGACTGCTTCTTTCCAGTCTCCCCTGGGAATCTGAATAGCTTCTTCTCTATGTAGAGAACAGTGAAGGACTATTAAATAGCCACTAAGGAATAACTGTGCAGACTGGACAGGAGACTTCTGCTCATAGACATCCACCTCACTTCTATCACTCTTTTAGGCAGCACAAGCCTCATTTGCACCAAACAAAGCCTTGAAATGCACCAATAGAAAACACAAAATGTTTTAATCAAACACAGCTGCTAGAAGTCAAATATCAACAGTTTCGCTTTGCTTCCAAAATCTCTTACACAGTTCCAGTGTGCTCTCTTAAGTATCGTATACAGTAAAGTATTCAAGTTTCTAGCAGTTTATCTATCTATCTATCTATCTATCCACCTAGCTGATAGACAGACAGACAGACAGTAAAATGGAAAGCAGTGCAATCTTGGAAATTCATCGCCAGTAGCAACAAAGTGAAAGATCAGCTGAAACAGCAGTAACATGGACCCATCTAGAGACTAATCATTAGAGGATGAAAAAAAATCCCATTTTGATTTAGTCTTTAATGCAGATTGCAGTATTTAAATGTTGACTTCTCTGCAAGCTGATGTTTTAAAGTTCAGAACAAAACCTGTATGCAATGTAAATGAGCTCATTATCTCACCTCTGATCTTTATATGTTTAATTTCTTGATGACCTGTTTTATTTTTTCCTCCCCACCCCTACACAAGAGGAAGAGACAGTTCAGAGGCAGAAGAATATTTTTACATTTGTTTTATCTCTACTATACAGATCAAATCACAACTCAAACTGAATAAATGATACCTAAATAAATTCCAGAGAGATTCAAAAGATTTGCTACTCAGTACAATGCAAGAAAACGAGGTGTTACTAAATCCTTCATGGCGTATAAAAATAAAACGACCATTTGGTAATGTATTAGGTTGATGTTAATAAGGCTAAACATTTGGATAATGTAAAGGAAGGCATTTTCTCAGTTCATGCATGCTAACAATGACAAAAACAAAAGCTTAAAATGAAATATCCTTTTGGTTTAATCTGTACAGCTTTTTGATTACTATTATGCTCATTTTAGACATTGACTGACGAGAATACTAGTTGGTTTGGAGTTTCAGAAATCTCCATCAATGTCAATGAATCAGCCTATCATATCTCATTAAGCTTTAGTCAGAGTACACGTCTGCCTTATCATTGTATAGTGATTTACAAACGGAACTTTACAACCCAAAGCACTTATGTGCAGTTTTTGTCAGTAATTGAAGTGCAAAAAAGATAAAAGAAGTTGACCATGAAACATCAAAAATACTGAAATGGCAACCATGCTGGCAACACCTAAATGTGAGGATACCAATTGCAAACACTGCACCAATCACCACCAAAAAAGACTTTAATTTCCAGGACTGATTGGAAAAAGCTTCCTCTCTAAAGTGTACAAATCCTAGTGAATCATTTTTCCTGATAACAATATATAGGTTGCAAGTTCACACAATAGATGGGTAGATTAAATAAAGATCTACAATAGCTTCTGGGAGCTGTGGTTTGCAGCAATTGTTAGCAACTATTCACTGAAATCTAAAGAGTGTATAAGCCACTTAGGGCTGTGATTTAGTCCCCACAGATTCATTGCCCAACTTCTTGACACTCAAGTGTCAGAAACATTCACTGAGGCCAATTTTCAGGCATCAAACACTATAATTTACAAGTAACTTTGGAGAACGGAAATGAGGTATATAAAGGCAAACACAGAAAACACATCTTCATACACAAAGTTGGTAAGCCACACTTTGCAAATCTAAACCGGGTTATAGCCAGCCCAATGAAGCCATACATTAAGGAGAAAAGGATTCCCTGCAGTTGCACGGCAAGTTTAAGGCAACCCAGATCTTGGCTTCAGGACCTTGAAGAGAGTTCAGGGGCTGTGTGCCAGGTGGTACCTAAAAGAACGGGGTATTGTGTAGGCAGAATCATGCCTTTGCCCCACCAGCACCATTGAGCTAAAACTGGCCTCTGAATATGTGGGACCCTACATACAAGTGAAGCAAATTTCCTCCCCGACCCACCTGCTATTTTGGACTCAGTAAAGAGGTGGACTGCCAGGGAGCCAGTTACAGCTCTCTGTGCTCTGGCCTTGGTGCAATTAGAGCATCCTAGACAATGGTATTACTGAACCAGCTTTGATGGAGTTACACATGGGGTTCATTTCTTTCTGTATGTTGGGTTCCTGGCATGTATTTATTTTTTAATGTTTGATCATATGTATCTGTCCATGTAATCCATATATTTATAACTAGAAAATGTGACCAAACACATAGCATAGAGGCCTAAGGTGCTGTTCATGTGGATCATTTGAAGTTCTAACATTTCATGCCTGGCTTACCAAAATGCTCATGATCATGAATGAGGTATCCCATTAAAAAGCTAATGTTGGAGCTAAACTGTGATGCTTTTGAAATCTGTCATCTGGCACTTCTGATCATTGCAGTAATGTATCATTTGTCATTCATTGTATCCTAATGGGCATAACTTCTACCCCAGGAAACTCATATGGACCAATGGTTTACATTGTACATGAGGAATTCTGGGGTCTCAGAATAATTCTTCATTGACACTTCTTCCTGTCCCAGTACAACTGTGCACTATGGCACAAGTAACAACCTTTGTGCAAGGAGGCTCAGCCCTGGACTATCAAGGGGCATTGCAAATCTGTGGTGGAAAAGCAAAGCAGTGTGGGGAAGTTTATTCAGTGCTCTCCTGTAATCATGGCTCCAAACAGCCATGTTAGTTTCTCACAATCGTGCTGTGTAATTAAAATGAGAAAAATGAAATAAAAGAAAATAAAATCCAAGCTCCATGACAACACCACAGCTAAAACATATGACAAAGCATTCACTTTTTAATTGGATTGCTGCCGTCACTTTGAATTGTGTATATGTGATCCAGAATAGTCACTGCATGCCTACATGAATTGGCTAATGAGATGTTCGTTAACTGCTGGGCCCTGCACCTAATCAAATAGCTGAATATCAAAGTAGCTAAAGATAGTTCTCGTTGCTAAAATGTTAAAATCAAAATAGGCAGGTACTTTTATTTAAGACTGACACCAGAGTTCATATTGGGGTAGTCTTCAAAAAATATTCCCTTAGAGCTCTAAACATCTGCTTAATTATTTGTATTATCCAGCTATATCTTAAAAGTAATACGTCAAGACTCTTAAGTAAATCACATCTAAAGCAAAGACATGAAAATTTGTCTTGTGGCTGTGGTGCAGGACTGAGAGCACAGCCCTAGTCCCAGGTCTGTCACTGATTTCCTGTTTGACTTGTGGGGTGACATTCTTCCTCTCTTCCTCAGTTTCCACATCTGCAAAACATAGCATATCTATTTCCCAGCAGTGAGCTGCACCATTATGCAGAGGATTTAAAAGGGATGTGATGGGCCTTGTGTTTCTGTGCAGGCATACGCTGTGTCCTGATGCTTTCAGACTGCTTTGGGGTCCTTGCAAGGAAGTTGCCATAGCTGTGCAAATTAGAAGGAACATATTGCACCAAGTGAATAGAATTTTGCCTTATATTTTGGAAAAGCACAAGCTGTTATTTTGAACCTAGTGTCATGTAAGCCTGACTTTCAAGGCTCTTAAGTAAATGTGTCAGAAATGTGTTCATTTACAAGTTAAGCCATGAGAGAAAAATGGAGGAGGGAGGGGTAAGAGGGATGTGTGGGTAAATAAAGAAAGTGGGAAAGTAAATACAGCACATTTTTTAAAAGTCAGAACAATCCTGTTGACGTAGCATTTACCACCTGCAGAGGGGCAAGGGCATAACTCACGCTTACCAATGTCAGATCCACATCTTTCTGTCAAATGTGTGCATCTGGCGAAGTGAGTCTTCTCCCATGAAAGCTTATGCTGCAAAAAAATCTGTTAGTCTATAAGGTGCCACAGGACTTCTCTTTGCTCTGGTGGATACAGACTAACACAGCTACCCCTCTGACACTTGTCAAAAGAGTGTAGCCAATGATCAGAGGGGCAGTTGTGTTAGTCTGTATCTGCAAAAACAATGAGAAGTCCTGTAGCACCTTACAGACTAACAGATATACTGGAGTATAAGCTTTCGTGGGCAGACCCACTTCATCCCATGCACACTTTTGACAGAAAGATGATCCGATGAAGTGGGTCTTTGCCCATGAAACCTTATGCTCCAAAAAAATCTGTTAGTCTATAAGGTGCCACAGGACTTCTCATTGTTATAGCTAAAGAGTCACCATGCAAAATCAATAGGTACCAGAAAAAATCCCTTTGAAATTTATAATTGTCAACAATGTCTCAGTGCAATACACTCTATAATTTGGGTTTTGAATGCACTTCTCTGCCAGTTGTAGTGTTTAAATATCTAGGGGCTGACTTAAAACATAAGGGCTACGTCTACACGTGCAGCCAACATCGAAATAGTCTATTTCGATGAATAACGTCTACACGTCCTCCAGGGCCGGCAACGTCGATGTTCAACTTCGACGTTGCTCAGCCCAACATCGAAATAGGCGCAGCGAGGGAACGTCTACATGTCAAAGTAGCACACATCGAAATAGGGATGCCAGGCACAGCTGCAGACAGGGTCACAGGGCGGACTCAACAGCCAGCCGCTCCCTTAAAGGGCCCCTCCCAGACACAGTTGCACTAAACAACACAAGATCCACAGAGCTGACAACTGGTTGCAGACCCTGTGCCTGCAGCATAGATCCCCAGCTGCCGCAGAAGCAGCCAGAAGCCCTGGGCTAAGGGCTGCTGCCCACGGTGACCATAGAGCCCCGCAGGGGCTGGAGAGAGAGCATCTCTCAACCCCCCAGCTGATGGCCGCCATGGAGGACCCAGCAATTTCGACGTTGCGGGACGCGGATCATCTACACGGTCCCTACTTCGACGTTGAACGTCGAAGTAGGGCGCTATTCCTATCTCCTCATGAGGTTAGCGACTTCGACGTCTCGCCGCCTAACGTCGAAGTTAACTTCGAAATAGCGCCCGACGCGTGTAGACGCGACGGGCGCTATTTCGAAGTTGGTGCCGCTACTTCGAAGTAGCGTGCACGTGTAGACGCAGCTAAGAATGGCCATACTGAGTCATCCAGCCCAGTATCCTGTCTTCCAACAGAGGCCAATGCCTGATTTGCCAGAGAGAGTGAACAGAACAGCACAAAAGTGATCCCTCTCCTGACATCCATTTCCAGCCACTGACAAACAGAGGCTAGGGACCCCATTCCTACCCATCCTGGCTGATTGCCATTGATGGACCTAACCTCCGTGAATTTATCTAGTTCTTTTCTGAACGCAGTTAAAGTCTTGGTCTTCAAAACATTGTCTGGCAAGGAGTTCCACAGACCTACTAAGTACTATTCTGATCGCAGTTGCATCCGTGTAAATCCAGAGTCACTCCACTAAAATTGAAAGATTGAAATCAAAATCTGACACTGTTGCTAGAATGTTTGGACTGACAGCAATTTCCCTGCACTTATATCTACAAACAGAGGAATTGTTTCAGGAGCTTTACATTCCCTTCACTGAAAAGAAGATACATGACTGCTGCCTCACTACCCCTGTTGTTTCACCTTGTGCCCCCTGCCCTCAGCTGTTGGATATACATGTTGACTTTAAACATGCACTTACACGGCTAGCACTTTGAGGCTGGCCACTGTCTATGTATGTGCTCAAGGTGCCTCATATATCAAGGTCCTAATCCCTCTAGGTAACCTAGAATAAGAATGAGAAGATTTAATTAAAGCAATCTGTACAAATTCTGGCCATCAGAATAGTAAGGAAAGGTGCAAAATGCATATTTTAATTTTACAGGAGACAATTAGCCAAGAGCAACAATTCCTGCAGTTTGCTTCATACACATTTGCGGCTTCTCCCCATCAGGTTGCCAACATTTTGCTGCATCCAGTTGCCTGGATCATGCAGCGTTTCGGTTTTGTTGCACGACTCCATTAGACAAATGAGACTCTGTTGTGACTAATGACCCTTGCTTAACACAGCATCTTGCTCTCACAGCCACTCACATCAGTAGGCTAGTGAGGATTAGATGCGGCTAAGGCTGTGATGTGCTGGAGAGTATTTCAAAGGGGTGCCCCTGGCTAAAATACCACTGCCTGAAAGAAAGTAGGGTTGCTTCCCCTGCTTTTTATGCCATTCACACACACGCCGTGTCCCCTGAGGATCTCAATAAAGTGCCTGTACCAAAGGTGACTTATTCCCTGGGTTCTCTGGAAGAGGAACTCTGTTGTCTTTCTAATGCATCAGATTGCACCAAGCATCAGGCTTCATTTATTTTTAAATGTCCTGGGTGATGATAGCCCTGTTCCCTTACACAAGGTCTTTGCCCTGTCCCTGTTCCCAATCACGCAACTAAAATGGTCTGCTGTGCTCTTAATAGCCTCTATATTTTCCAGGGACAGAGCATCAATAGTTCCTGAACAGCTTAAAGTAGGACTTTGTTTGTCAAGTGAGGTTATTGCCTTGGTGTCAGGAAAAAGTGTTTTTGTTTACAAAGGAAAATGAATGATTCCCACTAGTCCAGCACTCCTCCATCTCTGTGAAACCACAGCCCCTGAAACTGGACTTATGTCCGGATAAGGGAGAAAATTTCTGTGGGTTAAAACACTGGCACCATAATACTGGGCCAGTGACTTAGTAATGCAGTCACTTACTTTCATGCTAGGGCCAGATCCTCAGCTGGTGCACAGTTCCATTCACTTCAGGAGAACTATGCTGACTTACACAAGCTGAAGATCTGGCCCAATCTGTTTTGGTCCAGTTAATTAGCAAGGTGGCAGGCAAAGACAGTGTTAGCTGCACAGCTACTCAGAAATAGATGTAGTCTCTCCATTCCCTCATTAGAAAGACCACGATGCTTCAGCATCATGTAGCAGATCCTGAATATTGAGGAGTTGATGCAATGGAGAATGTCACATACGGATTGGAATTGGGGGAATCATTCATTTGGGACATTGGAAGGAGAATTTTTATTCTGCTTTTCATCTGCCCATACTCTATTATACTAATGTTTTACACCTCTCTAGAACCAGTGAATATCAAAGCACTCTAAAACTTTTCATGCAAATCAGATATACAATGTCCTTGTGAGGCAGGGGGATATTACTATCCCTCTCCCCAGTAGAGGAATATGCCATCCAAAGGAAGTACGAAAGGTCACATGGTCACCCACTGAGAAACCAACAAACATACACACAAATCTATCTTCTATGACTTCCATCCCCTGCTTTACCCATGACATGATCATGCCAAATACAAAATAAAAGTCAAAAATCCAACCCAGGTACATTACACCACTAGGATCAGGAGCAGTGTTTTCTCTGAGATGATCAGCTTACATCATAACCCAGGTCATGGTCACTGTAGATTTTATTCAACCTAGTGCAGTGGCTGGTACTTAGATCCTCTGGTTATGTGTTCCCTACAAGCACCTAGACAGATTGATACTTGTTCATATACACACAAAGCATATGTTACCACAACTGTTTAAAATGTGTTGCCTTTTCATTTCAAGTGCAAATTGAGCTTTATGCTATATGTCAAACCTACTCTCCCTAGCAGTGATTTCTGGATTACTTTTTTATTACACATTACACACTGAACACAAATAATTTATTCCTACACTTTGCTGTCCATCTTAAACCAGTTTTTAATCCATGAAAATACTTTACCTCCCACTATAGGGTTAACAAGTTTCCTCAAGATCATTTGTGAAAGTATTGATCAAAAGTGTATCAAAACCTTAAATCATGTCAACCAGTTCTCCTTTCCTCAGTATTTTAAAACTCTTTCAAAGAATTCAAACAGGTAAGAGGAACCATGTATTCTTACAAAAACAATACCAGTTTTATTCTCATCTACAGTAGTAACTTCATTTTCTATATCAGGTACTAAAGTAATGTTTCCTAGTCCATCTTGAACTGTATGACATTGGACAAGCTACATGCCTCCTGATCACAGCTGTTTTTAATGATAAGTTACATCATTCCATTGTTTGCATTACCATTGTAATTATTAGTTGTGTACAAAGCTATCTGGTCCCAGTGACCTATTGACTTTGAAGAGGTTATTGTTACTTGTAACAGTGCTTTTCTTCCATTTCATGTAAAGTCCAATCATACAGCTGATATTTAATCATTGTCCTTGTGCTATAGATCAATTAGAAATCATTTGGCTTCTCTGTAATCTCCTGCAGTCTCCATAATGCATAGGCCACATGTGGAACTCATCGCCAGTGGATACTGGGTAGGCCAAAAGCATGACTGGGCTCCAAAAAGAATTAGGTAAGTTCACAGAGGACATGTGCACAAATGATTTTTAGACAAGATGATGAGGGACACAATCCCATGTTCCGGGTGTCCCTAAACCTCTGCTTTCCCGAATGTGGGACTCAATGACTTGGGATAGATCACTCAATAATTGCCCCATTCCATCCATTCTCTCTGTAACATCTGGTACCAGCCACTGTCAGCAGATCCAGTATCATAGGCATAGCTTGACTACTATATTTGAGGGAGAAGCTTCGTCCAGGCCAAGGGGACCACATATGTGGGGAAGGTAAATTCCATCCCTGTATTCACTCCCTCTTTGAACTCCTCACCCACCCAGCCATCATATCACCTCTGCCTGCCACTTCACCATCAATCCCTCCATTGTCCCTAGCTTCTGCAGCCTCATCACCTACCTCACCATCACCCCAGCAACAGTCACTTGCAGTCACTGGTAAGTGGTGAATTCTATGTAACACACAGTTGGTAAACCATGAATTGAGGACTTCAGTAACTCAGCCAGAGGTTAGGCATCCATTTCAGGAGTGGGTAAGATTTTATGGCCTGCAATGTGCAGGATGGTCCCATCTGACCTTAAAGTCTGTGAGACTCCACTGAAATTAGGACAGCCAGTCAAATTTATGTGATATGGCTTATTTTGGCTAACGTCTGCAGTCAGAAGTTCCAAAGGTGCTCCTCAGCCACACACAGGTACATATGTGCACACTCTCATCTGACCTTCCAGTTGCCTCTCACTTTGGGCTACAATATCTCACAAATATCTCCAAGGCTCCAATTTTATTTTGGTTCTCCTTGAGCATGACATTCACCCCTATCCCTGGGTCAGCTGTTCTCTTTACTCAGTGGTATTTGAGGAAATGGGAAGTGTTTATTAATCACACACACACACACACACACACACACACACACACACAGAGAGCACAGAAGGAAAAAATCCTGCATCCCCAGCTAAATTAAGTGATAAAGTCATAGCTGCCCATAAGACGTATTATAGCACATAAACCTTCTAGGGAAATTTAGTAGGAATATCCTAGCAGCAAAGGCAGCATGAGCCAGAAGAGTTTTCCCTACAATTTCTGAAGACACTTCTGATCTCAAGGAAATCTTTTGCATGGCTAAGGTGAGGGGAAGTCAGTGCTGTTTCCTAGAGGAATCTGCCTCCTAAAGATAGAAAATGTGGGGAGCAAGCACCAGATGTCCACTAGTGACTTCCAGATTGAGCCACTCAGCAACAACATTGTAGTCACAATATTGCCAGCCCCCTGTAAACAGTGAAATATAACTCTGCAAGGATGTGGGTACAGCAGCTGAAGGATGCAGGTAGCTAGCAGGGTGGTCACCTGGAGGTCAGATATACGAGCTGTGTGCACTTATCTACATAAGTTTGTAAACCTAAGCTGTTAACCATGTATTTGCCTAGAAGACAAGGAATCACATGGGTTTTGGTTTCTAGTTGAACCTTTTCTCAGCTATGACAATTATGTCAAGGTCTTTTCCTGTTGCTAAGCTTTGCAGCTCACTCATGTTCCCTTTTAAGCTTCTCACTCTGGCAAACATCACCATAAACTTGGTCTTCTTTGATGACACCTTTGCATATTTCATAGCTGCTTTAGAGATTCCCAAGACACCAGGTTCCTCTCTTCTTTCATATATTGTAGATGAGCAAAGCTTTCATTCTGGATACACTGATAGGGAGAACTAATTTGCAATTTCCGGTAAATTACCATTTTTTAGGACTAATGACCTAGTTCACACCCAACCAGGCCTGCAGTAAAATGCACCAGAGTGCAGTGAATCAGAAAATGTGTATTTCATATCTTATTAAAAGACTTTCAATTCAAATTTTCCCTAATCTTTTAAATGCCTCTATCTCTTCTGTTCTCTGATGTGATTTGTAAACTAAACAACAGGTCCAAGCTAATCCTATTTGTTAGATGGCTTAAACACTACACAATGACTATAAGAACATTATGCTAAAGGCTATATATTATGAAAAAGTTGGCTGGGTGTGGGGGGATGGTGGGGTTTATGGCATAAAATTTCTAGACTGCACTAGCGTGTATTGAGCTTCTTATAATTACAACATCAGAAACCTATTCTTTGTAACTCTTAGGCCGTGTCTACACTAGCCCCAAACTTCAAAATGGCCATGTAAATGGCCATTTCAAAGTTTACTAATGAAGCGCTGAAATACATATTCAGCGCCTCATTAGCATGTGGGCGGCAGCGGCACTTCAAAATTGATGCGGCTCGCCACTGCGCGGCTCATAACGATGGGGCTCCTTTTCAAAAGGACCCTGCCTACTTCGAAGTCCCCTTATTCCCATCTGCTCATAGGAATAAGGGGACTTCAAAGTAGGCAGGGTCCTTTTGAAAAGGAGCCCTGTCGGGACTAGCTGCGTGTCTGCGAGCCGCGTCAATTTCGAAGTGCCGCGGCCGCCCGCATGCTAATGAGGCAATGAATATGTATTTCAGTGCTTCATTAGTAAACTTCGAAATGGCCATTTACATGGCCATTTTGAAGTCTGGGGCTAGTGTAGAAATAGCCTTAGAATCTAAAATCTTTAATTACAAATTTGTGTGACTGGGCTCAGCTGATTTGTATGTTATGATTCTATGTAGGATTAGAAGAGATTGTGTCATTATGGTGCATTTGCTTATTCAGGCGATAATGATGGTAAATTCTGAAAAAGCCATGGATTATTACTGCTTCTCACATGGCCTGTTCAATTGCAGGGGTATCATTCATGACATTTCAATGGGTGGTTGCTTTCATTCCACCAGTACCTAGAAGTTTCTCCACCTGGGCTCCATGAGAAAGGGAAGCATCATCACATTACAGGTGGGGAATTGAGGCCTTGAGAAGCTAAGCAATTTACCCAAAATCACAAGACACCTGTGGTAGAACAAGGAAGAGAACTCACCTCACCCATCTCCTAGGCTGATGCCTCAGCCACCAGGCCCATCCTTCTTCCCATTAACCCATGTGAAACAGTTAAATCCTGAAAATAACTAAAAATTCAAAGGCAAACTATCCAGGCCTGTTTCACATTCAGATTTGGAGGCCCAGCCCCCTGAACTTTGGAGGACAGTTGCTTCCTTCCTGTTATGATAGTTCATCTCATTACATCTCATGTCCTGAAACTAACAAAGAGGCTTGGAGTATCAGAAAACTTTAACTGTGTTCCAACACTGTTTTGTTGTCATAAGTGCTATGGTTTTCTCTTCAGTGTTAATTAGAGGCAGGGGAGAAGAGAGTTGACTACAGTCAAATAATTAATGCCATAATAGTTATTAGCGATACAAGTGGATGAGGTAATATCTTCTATTGCACAAACTGCTGATGATTAGCTTTTGAGCTACAGAGAGTCCTTCTCTGGGTCTATGAAAGTTACTCAGGATACATTTATGCTTCATGGGAGATCCACCCAGTCAGAGTTGATCTTCCAGGGCTCAATTTTGTGCTCCTAGTGGGGACATGTGAAAGCAAACTTCTGGGGCTCAACTACTAACCCCTGTACTCCTCACTATCACAAGTAGCAGGGGAGGTCAGAGGAGGGAGAAGTTTCTCCTGTCGACTTCCCTCAGTGAGGACAGCCAGATAAGTCAATCCTAGATAAGTCAATTCCAGTGACACAATTGTTGCAGCTGGAATTGCATATCTAGGATCAACTTTCAGGTCTAGAGTAGACCTGCCCTCAGAGAGTCACAGCTAAATACAAGCTCAAGCAAATAGTTTATGATATGCAGGTAACACATATTCCAAAGGACCATTCAAGGTGAAATAGTCTGTTAACACCCTTGTAGTCATACAGTTAAAAGTGTTGATCAGGGATTGTTTTGAGAATGAGGACTTTAGTTTACAGAACAGAAGACTTAGAGGTGATTTAGTAGCAGCCTTCAACTTCCTGAAGGGGAGCTCTAAAAAGGAGGGTGAGAAACTGTTCTCAGTGGTGTCACATGGCAGAACAAAGAATAATGGTCTGAAGTTGAAGAGGGAAAGGTGTAGGTTAGATATTAGGAAAAACTACTTCACCAGGCGGGTGGTGAAGCATTGGAATGCGCTGCCTAGAGAGGTGGTGGATTCTCCATCCCTTGAGGTTTTTAAGTCCTGGCTGGACCAGGTCCTGGCTGGACCAGGTCCTGGCTGGGATGACTTAGTGGGGGTTGATCCTGCTTGAAGCAGGGGGCTGGACTAGAAGACCTCCTGAGGTCCCTTCCAGCCCTGTGATTCTGTGACTTAGAGATTAGATATAGAGTGATTGCTTTGTGAAACAGTGTTGTCCAATGGGTGATAGTGTTTACGTCCCTTATCATTTTTTTTGTGTGAGTTCATTGGAGAGTATAAAGAATGTCTAGTTTCGTCCACATAGTTGCTATGCAAGCATTTACTGCCCTGGATGATGTACACTGTATGTGTGACAGACATGCATAGGACCAATGGATCTTGCAAGGTGTGTTGTAGGGGCCATTGATCATGGTAGAAGGTTCTACATCTGTTGTTCTGACAGAGTCTAGTACGACACTGAGTTTGGAGTCCAGGCCTATGGAGAGCTTGCTTCTGATGATAGGCTTGGAGAGGCTGGGGGGATGTTTGAAGGCCAGATGAGGGAGTTCAAGAAAAACATCTTTTCAGTGAAGACCTGCCCCCATCCTGATATGCATTGTAGTTGTTTGATAATACTCTCTATGGCTGTGTCTACACTACAAAAATAACTTCGAAGTTTCTTACTCCAAAGTACGTCTTTGAAGTAAGCAACTTCGAAGCAGAGTGTCTACAAACACCCTACTTGGAATTCCAACTTCAAAGTAGGACACTACTTCATTCCTGGGAATGGAGTAAGGATACTTCAAAGTTGGGCTCCCTACTTCAAAGTAAGGGAAAATGTGCATAGACTCTTTGCTGGCTACTTTGATGTAGTGCTTAACTTCAAAGTTAACGTCAACGTTAGTTCCTAGTGTAGACACACCCTATGTGTTCCAAAGTGGGGTGACTTGTTACAACTAAGGGTGTGCAGTCAGAGGATAGTTTATTTCTGTGTTTCAGCAACTTTTCTTGAGATACTTGGGTAGCCTGTTCCATAATGTGATCTACTTCTTTGATGGAGTGCCCTTGTTTCATAAAGGCTGTTTTGAGTGTCTTATGGTATGTATGCCTGAACACATTTTGGGTGCCTGAGTGCCTGGCAATACATAAAATTTCATGATGTGTTTCCTGGCTCTCTAAAGTTAGGTATGATGCTCAGAGGGTTTCACGCATACAGTTATCTGGAGGGTTCCATTGTTCCAGCTGATTGTGGTGTTCAGGAAGCTGCTGCTAGTGTGAGTATGTTCCAGAAAGTGTTTAATGGATGGCTGGTGATTATTGAAGTTGTGTTGGAAATCTATGAGTGAGTTTAAGAGTTTAAGTTATCTCTTTAGAGAATGAAAATATAACCAATTTATCATCTGTGCCTTTTTTGTAAAAATAGAGGAGCTGGTACTAAGCCAGCTCTCTGCCCCGCCCTCTGGCCCCCTAGCAAATCCAAGGGCTGGGGTTGCCAATGTACCAATACTCAATACCAGCAAGTACTTGCACAAAAAAAGCACTGTATCACCTATATCATTGGTTTTGTAATTCATTTAGCTGCATGAAACCAATACACAAAAGTTATCTGTAAAATCCTAGTGAAGACAAGCTTGCTACAAGGTAGATAGCAAGGTACACTACATACTGCCAACTTTGTAGGCTGATGTCACATAATTTATGCTGTGGTAAAACTATTGTGTATTGTCTCCACTATGTTTAATAGTAAGCTAACTAATGTGCATTAGTTATCCTGCAGTAAAATCATGCCTCGTTTACACAACGCTTCTAAGGGTTCACCTTACTCTGCTATGTGCTGAGGATTTGCACCTGTCCTTAGACCACCAGAGAAGTCTTAGTGGTGATGATCCCAGTGTGACACATGCCCCTAACAAAACCATTCTGGAGCTCTGCATCTCCACAAGGAAGTCTGTCCTCTTGTCTCGCTCTTTACAAGACACCATCCTCTGCAGTCCTAAAAAACTCAACAGGACCGAGACTGGGTTAAAGTGTGCTCTAATTTACCTCCCTAAAACACACATGTGCTTGAAGAATCTCCAAAGGCTTGACCTTTTCAGGCATACTCAATTTGCAAGGCAAAATTTCCCCACTTTCAAGGTGCAAATTCTAAAACATACATCGCACAAGAAAGAGACCACTAAACAAGTGCAGTATAATAATGTCCCACCATGGATACTGTGCTTGTGGGCACAGTGATTCACACATATGTGTGGGGGCCATACAGAGACTCTCCTGAAAATAAGCCTAACCTATCGGAAGTCCAGGAAGCAATTTTTAAAATTCTAAGCATCCTGGACATGAGGACTTCCATAATGACAAGGGTAATTACATTTGGCTCTTGTGAGACACATCTCCAAACTGAAGGTATTTTGGAAATCTCTTGATGATTGATTATGCTTGATAGGAGACTACTGTACTTCTTTGTTTTTATTACAGAACCTATTCCAGAACAGATTTGTTATTATTATTATGTGTACTATGGTAGTACCAGGAGTCTCCAGGTGAAATTGAGACTTCTTTAGGCAAGCCATTACAATGAGAGAGTAATAAGCAATTTTTGTGCTGGAGATCTTACAGTTTGAACAATAAAAATAGACAATGTTTGGAAAACAGGCAGTATTGTTATCACTAATTCACAGTTGGTGTACTCAGACATGGAGTGGTCAAGGGCACATCTTCCTTAAGTGTGTAAGTCACTTAGGAGCATCCATGAATGTTTTAAACACTGCCAAATTTCATTGACTTTCTGAGATTTAGATTCCTAAGTACCTAAGTCACTTTTGAAATTGGGTTGGAAAGATGCTAGAGGGGGAGCTGGGGGAGTGGAAACAGATGACTTTGAGAGGTGGTAGAATAAATATTGTACAGTGTCTCCTGCTTTGCAGAGCTTTACCTGTACTCTCTGCTAAATTACAAACTTCTGAAGTTTAGTGGTTTTGTAGCATGCTACTGAAAATTAGACTCCAGCTAACTACATGTCAACAGCGGTTCAGGCAGCCAAAGTACACCCTTTCCCATCGTGCTCTGCTGATGAGCTGAACATTAAGCCATGAGAAGTGTTCCTTTCGGTAATTAAATTTCCAGGAATGCGCAGTCTGCAACATCTCCTGAGTAGAGAACAAGCAACAATATAAAGATCTCCATCATGGAGCAATGAATGGTTTATATCATTACAGGGTGGAACCACTGAATTCAGACATAAATTGTTCTGAAATTAAAATACAAGCGCTTCCCATCTTCAATACATACTGGCTGTGTCTACACGTGCACGCTACTTCGAAGTAGCGGCACTAACTTCGAAATAGCACCCGTCGCGGCTACACGCGTCAGGCGCTATTTCGAAGTTAACTTCGACGTTAGGCGGCGAGACGTCGAAGTCGCTAACCTCATGAGGGGATCGGAATAGCGCCCTACTTCAACGTTCAACGTCGAAATAGGGACCGTGTAGACAATCCGCGTCCCGCAACGTCGAAATTGTGGGGTCCTCCATGGCAGCCATCAGCTGGGGGGTTGAGAGATGCTGTCTCTCCAGCCCGTACGGGGCTCTATGGTCACCGTGGGCAGCAGCCTTTAGCCCAGGGCTTCTGGCTGCTGCTGCTGCAGCGGGGGATTCATGCTGCATGCACAGGGTCTGCAACTCGTTGTCGGCTCTGTGTATCTTGTGCTGTTTAGTGCAAGTGTGTCTGGGAGGGGCCCTTTAAGGGAGCGGCTGGCTGTGGAGTCCGCCCTGTGACCCTGTCTGCAGCTGTGCCTGGCACCCTTATTTCGATGTGTGCTACTGTGGCGTGTAGACGTTCCCTCGCAGCGCCTATTTCGATGTGGTGCTGCGCAATGTCGATGTTGAACATCGACGTTGCCAGCCCTGGAGGATGTGTAGACGTTATTCATCGAAATAGCCTATTTTGATGTCGCCACATCGAAATAGGCTACTTCGATGTAGGCTTCACGTGTAGACGTAGCCACTGAGTCACATAATGCTCCATTAGTTATTTATAAGGATTTTCATTGTGGTATAGGAACAACTTGGATTAAAAAATAAATGAAAATCAGCCCGTCATAAATATGACTAGATAGAACTTCTCACTTCTGTGTTTGTGATGGGATCAAAGTCCTCTGTTCCTTAGTTTTGTAAGGAATCCATGTATGGCAGTCACATCCTCAGCTGTACCTGAACTGCTTTTCTTACACTATTAGTGAAAGGGAGGTCTAATGCCAGCACAGTCATCATGTGGGAGGTTCATTCTGGTGTAGGGGAGACATCTGTAGCACAGAGCAGAGTAATGGCTCCTAAGTTATATTCACACACATGCTTTGCATTCAGAGGGGTCCCAAAACCAGCATCCCTCACCACAATGATGGTAATGTTAGACCTCGTGCCAGGGGAGTTGTCCAGCACAGAATCACCCAGAAATGTGAGAGAATAAAGGGTGGCTTAATACCACCAACAACTCAATCCTGTGTTGTGCTGTGAAATCCTCAGCCACAGCTGCAGAACATGATTATGAGTCTCTTATGAGTCTCTCTCCAGTGTTCATTGTTTAGGAATAGGAAAAAGATCTACATGTCTGTGTACCAGAAGGTTTAATCCAACTCAAATACAGTTAGACCATTCCCCAGGTTCAGAGCCAAATCCTGGCCTTGTTGCACAGTTGGGATGAGGCTAAAGGAAGCCTCTTCCTTCCTCTCCTCTCCAGCACTTCCAGATACTACTCCAGCAGGGCTACTCACCAAGCAGTCAAGGCAGCACAAGTCCTATAAAGCAGTAAGAGGAAGGTCCTGTGACAGTTCCCACTAATGTGTCACTGCCCCAAAGAATGTGGTCTGCCAACTGGAGGACATGACCCAAGACCCAGCAATGTGTGATGTCATATGCAATATATGCAAGCAGAGAGGTGCGTACTATTTCTTCTCAGGGTAGCAGGAAAATGTGCCTTACTTCATGTTTGCACCTCATCCCCAGCTGCCGTGAGCCATCTGCCTTACTGTAGCAATCTGACTTTTGAGGGCTTCACTCAGCCAGGACTGTTCCTCTCCCCTCCCTAAAACCTTCTCCCACCAGGACAGGGCTGGCTTTTGCCCTGAATTTCAGATACACATTCAAATACCAAATAACATTTCTGGCATTATGATTTGTTATAACTATTGACCAAGTTGTAATTATACTATTGAGCAATGTAATTAGCTTTGTGTTTTATTACTTAAAGTCTGTGATTCATCCTGAACAGAGTTAAATTAATATAGTATAAATAGGCCTGTAATATATTCAGTAGTTTTCACGAAGACTACACCTACACTACAGAGATCTGTCAAAAAAAGCCCTTCAGAAGATCTCTTCCAAAAGAACTTCTTTTGAAAGGTTGCATCCACATACAAAAAAGCAGCTCAAAAGAACAATCTGCTCTTTCGAAAGAGAGCATCCACACAGCCCTCACTCTTTCAAAAGAATGGGCCAAGGACTGAAAAATCAGGCCTGATGAGGACTGCTCTTTCAAAAAAAAAGGGCCTGCAGAGCATCTACACATTCTTTCTTTCGAAAGAACCTTTCAAAAGGGGGTGCTCTTCCTGAAATGGGGAAGGAAGAGTGATTTCAAAAAGTGTACCGCATTCTTTCAATTTACATTTGAAAGAATGCTTTTTGCTGTAGCCACATTAGCCTCTCCTTTTGGAGGAGCTATGGTAATGTACTAATCAGGTAATAACACTTCTTCTCATTTGGTTTTCAAAATCAGGGGGGTTGTTTCAAAAGGCCACTGGTTACACAGGCGGCATGAGTTTCCAAACCAACAGTTTCGAAGCATGCACATCTGCCTTTATGCTAATAAGGCACTGCATATTCATGGTAGTACCTAATTAGCATATTCCAAAGTGCCACGTTACCATAGCCCCTCTGAAATGAGGGGCTAGTGAGGCCACAGCCTTTGTGTAGACTCTCCACAGGCTCTTTCGAAAGAACCCCCTTCTTTCAAAAAATCTTTTGAAAGAACTTGCTAATGTAGACACAGCCAAAGAGTGCTTCACTTTAATTTGCAAAAACATGGAAATTGTACACATGATGAAAAGTCAATCATTCTTTTCTCATATCTTTTCATTAACAAAAAGTACCTATAAAAGGAAGATCCATCTCTTCCACTTCACCTGAGACAATCAAGGGCCCTATATCAGGCTCGAAGACTTCATTCTGCAAGGTGCTAAACATCCTCCAGTTTCTATGAAATCACTGGACCTGTTTCTGATCTCTTTAGCAAACAGGCAGCAAGTGCAGCAGGTTGAGCATTGACCTGCTTAAACCCCTGGTTGTGAGTTCCAGCCCTGAAGAAGCAATTGAGTGATCTGCAGCAAATTAGCTTTCTTCAAAAGAAAACAAATCCCCCAGGGAGGGTGCTACGAAGGCAGGGGACTGGGCTTGATGACCTCTGGAGGTCCTTCTCAGCTGTGTCAGATATGTATATCTCCATACCTAACATCAACTGAAAGATTGGCTCCTAAGGTCCTATTTAAGCACCCAGTTTTCAAAGGCACATGACCAAATACTGTAGTCTTATTTTTGAAAACACTGACTCTTCTGAGTATCTGTTGAGGATAATGGGACCTGGTGGGTTCTCAACAATTTTGAGAATTTGATTGCTTATTTACATAGCTTGAGGAGTCTAGCTTTAGGGGCCCAGTTTAAAAGCCTTGATCACAATGGTCAGCAGTTCTGCAACCATAAAAACGTAAAAGATGACATTGGCCTTAATTTGACACATGCTTGTAGTCTGTGTAAGCATTCGGGCTGTTTCAAAATAGGTGTAAAACACTATTATTCTGGTTTGCAGTTTTCCCTAGGTGTAAGTGACAACACAAGGTACAAGGCAGTTGAGCATCTGGTCCATTTATTTCATTTTCAGCATAGGAGTATTATTAAGCAATCTAGATATCTATATCTATATTCAACTATATCAACATATCTATCTACCTATCTATCTAGGTTATATTATAATTAATCTATGTGGACATATTTGTATTTTTTAGTTCATGGATTAAATTAACCTCACTTTACCTCAGTCTCTGGAATGGAAAAATCTTGGAAGATATAATAAATAATTTTACCCCCCTTGAAAATTCTTTAGAAATGATGGAACCTCTGTTTACTATCAAGGAGCTGAAAAATAAAAATGTCTTGTAGATTTCTGATGTAAATTTGCAGACTTTCAAAATCCCATGTCAGTTTTAGAAAACCATGGAGAATGGAAACGCTAAGCAGAGCTACATGTAACTGGGAAGCTGAGGAGACTGATAATGTGATAAATAGCTTTTATCCCATGGGTCACTGGGTAAAATCGGGTTTCAGTCTCCTTTGCTGCCAAGGCAGCAATAAGCTTACTTTAAAAAATTAAAATTATGGTGGAAAAATTGACCAGTAAAGAAATTAGTTAAATAAAGATTAAGTCCTGGACAACTTGCAGTTTTTGTCAGATTAAACACTGAACAGACTCTAACTAAAAAGCAAATACTAGTTTTCCATAGAAAAAAGTTGCTTTTATAAAGCTTGCCATTCTTATTTTCTGCTGTGACCAGCTGAAATGGGGAATGTCATCTCTGGAATGGAAGCAGTTGTCTCTGTGGGTGTGTCTACACAGCAAAGTTATTTTGGAATAATGGCCACTATTTCTAAATAACTTCGCGAGCTTCTACACAACACAACCACTATTTCAAAATAGCAGAAGTCTTATTCAGAATGGCCATGTCTACACTTGGCCAAGTTTTCGAAAGGGCCATGCTAATGGCCAAATCGGAGAATACTAATGAGTCGCTAAAATGAATATTTAGCACCTCTTTAGCATGCTGCCGGCTGCAGCACTTTGAAAGTGCTGCATTTCGATCGCATGCAGCTCATCTACACGGAGCCCTTTTCGAAAGGACCCTACAAATGTCAAAATCCCCTTATCACTATCAGCTGATAGGAATAAGGGGATTTCAACGTTTGTGGGGCCCTTTTGCAAAGGGCCCCGTGTAGATGAGTCGCATGCTATCAAAACGCAGCACTTTTGAAGTGCTGTGGCTGGCAGCATGCTAATATTCATTTCAGCGCCTCATTAGTATTCTCCAATATGGCCATTAGCATGGACCTTTCGAAAGTTTGGCCAAGTGTGGACATGGCTAATTTGGTAAACCTCATTGGCTACATCTACACCAGCATTCCTCTTCTGAAAGAGGCATGAAAATGAAGGAAATTGAAAATGCAAATGGGGCACATATTTACATATCTGGCACCTCATTTGCATATCTCTTCTTTCAAAAGAAGAAAAGCAGTGTAGACATGGCTCCTTTGAAAGTAATCCCCATCTTTGAAAAAAATAGGTCAGTGGAATAGAAAGAATAGCTCCATGGCTTTTCAGCATTGAGCTGCTAAACCCAGGGTTGTGAGCTCAGTCTTTGAGGATGGTAGTCAGGACAAATAGATTTAAAAAAAAAATCCATGAGGGATGGTGAAAAGTCGTGTGGTGAGTGCAGGGGACTGGACTTAATGACCTTTCAAGGTCCCTTCCAGTTCTATGGGATAGATACATCTCCATATGTAAATCTGTGCCTCACTTGTATTTTCAATTTCCCTCATTTGCATGGCTTCTTGCAAAAGAGGAATCCTAGTGTAGACGTAGCCATTTTATGACTGTGGCCACACTAGCCCTTCCTTTTAAAAGGGATATGGTAATGTGGCACTTCAGGATATGCTGATGAGGCACTGCCAAGACTATTGTTTTGGGAAGAAGCGGATTTCGAAATCAGAGGGGTTATTTTGAAAGGCCCCCAGCTACACAGGTGGCCTGCATTTCAAAACTGGAAGTTTTGAAGCCTGCATGGCCACCATTAAGCTAATGAGGCACTGCATACTCATGGCAGTGTCTCATTAGCATATTCCAAAGTGCCATATTACCATAGCCCTTCCGAAAGGAGGGGCAAGTGTGGCCACAGCCTATGAAGAACGTTGCCTATTTTGAAACAAACCCTTTGAAATAAGAACTGTGTAGACAGGGAATATGAGCTATTTTAAAATAAGCTATCATATGCTCAAGGGCTCTATTTCAAAACAGGCTCTATTTTGTCTGGACACTCTATTTTGAAAGAGCTCAATGCTATTTCAAAATGTATTTTAAGTGTAAATGGAGTATTTCGGAATAAGGTGAGCTCAGGCACAGAAGAAAGATGTGCTTGATGGAGTTGGTTATGGTTCCCTGTCCCTGTGCTGTATGGTTCTGACATAAATTAAATTCAAGAACATAAGAATGGCCATATCAGGTCAAACCAAAGGTCCATCTAGCCCAGTATCCTGTCTTCCAACAGTGGCCAATGCCAGGTGCCCCACAGAGAATGAACAGAACAAGTAATCATCAAATGATCCCTCTCCTGTCATCCATTTCCAGCCACTGAAGAGCAGCTGTAATGTCTGCTATTGTCATAAGATCGCTAAAGCTATGTCTGCACAACAGTGTTATTTTGGAACAAGCTGTTCTGGAAGAGATTTCCCAGGGTAGACTATTTTGAAATAGCATGTCTAAGCACAAAAGCTATGTCTACACTAGCCCCATCCTTTCAGAAGGGGAATGTTAATGAGGCAGTTTGAAAGATGCTAATGAGGTGTGGACATGAATATGCAATACCTCATTAGCATAATGGCAGCTGTACATGATTCAAAAGTGCTGCTTTTGGAACTCATGCTGCCCATGTAGATGGGAGCCTTTTGAAAGGACCCCCAGACTTTCAAAGCCCCTTCTTCCTATTCGGTTTTAGGAAGAAGGAGCTTTCAAAGTCTGGAGGGGTTCCTTTTGAAAGGCCCCTATCTACACAAGCAGCATGTGTTTCAAAAGCAACACTTTTGAAACGTGCATGGCTGCCATTATGCTAATGAGGTACTGCATATTCATGGCAGCGCCTCATTAGCATCTGCCGAAGTGGCTTATTAGCAACCCTCTTTCAAAAGGCAGGGGCTAGTGTAGCCAAGGCCAGAGTGATTTTGGAATAGGGGCCATTATGCTGAAATAACTGCTGTACGGACACACCCTAAGAGAGCTGCCACTGGGGCTATGGCTACACCGTAACTGTAACTCGAAATAACTTATGCAATTTGTGCAATGCAAATTGTGCAAGTTATTTAGAGTTACCTTATCTTGAACTTGGTGCCATCCAAATGGCACTGAAGTTTGAAATTAGGAGCTATTTTGAGGTTTCTGCTGTCCCTCTCTGGACAAGGGGTAGTAGAAAGTGCTGCTATTTTGAGTGCAGTGTTTAGCCCCAGAGTTGCTATATTGGGATACATTTGTATCCCTAAATAACAATAAAAGTGTAGCCATAGCCTGGAAGATAATTTGAAGTACATCCCTGCTTCCTGATAGCCTCTAATGCCTCTCCTACGGAGGTTGGCCTAGGAGAGGTAGGTGCACTGTCTCATAGATTCCAAGACCACTGTGATGATCTAGACTGACCTCAGGCACAGAACTTCCTTGAAATAATTCCTAGAACATAGGTTTTAGAAAAACATGGAATCTTGATAGGATAATCCACTGCAACCCTTGGAAAACTAATCCAATAGATAATTACCCTCAGCATCAAAAATTTACGCTTTACTTCCACCTGAATTTGTTTAGCTTCTGCCTCCAGCCATTGGATCATGTTATACCTTTCTCTGACAGGTTAAAGAGCCCATTATTAAACATTTGTTCCCCACAAACCTATTCATTGATTGTAATCAAGTCACCCTCAAGCACTTCTTTATGCTAGCTTTATATCAGAGGAGAGTTCTATGACATGAGGTAGAGTCTTTGTTGCCCACCTCCAGCCAGAAAGCAGCCACTTTGCGCCATTCTAGGTTCTACAACTCATTACTTTATTCAGGCAACCAAAGATTAAGGAAACCAGAAGTTTTCCAATGTGGCAAAATTATCTGGGCTTATTTGCAGCATAAGTTTCCATCCTGTGGTAGGGAAAAATGCAATGACACAGAAAGCACTCTGCCTCAGCAGGTGCAATGGGCCTGTCACCTGAAATGGTGTAAGTTAAGCACTTTGTATAATAATTTTGGAAGGAGAAATATACCCCTTTGCTTCCAAAGGCCCTAGTTGACACAGCTTTCTTTGATACGATAACGAGCCTTGTGGATAAGGGAGAAGTGGTAGATGTGGTATAGCTCGACTTTTGCAAGGGATTTGGTACAGTCTCACATGATATTCTTATCAATAAACTGGGCCAATACAACTTAGATGGGGCTACTATATGGTGGGTGCAAAGCTGGCTGGATAACCACACTCAGAGAGTAATTATTAATGGTTCTCAAACCTGCTGGAAGGGTATAACAAGTGGGGTTCCGCAGGGGTCTCTTTTGGGACCGGTTCTGTTCAATATCTTCATCAATGATTTAGATATTGGCATAGAAAGTGTGCTTGTTAAATTTGCAGATGATACCAAGCTGGTGGGGGTTGTAACTGTTGTGGAGGATAGGGTCAAAATTCAAAATGATCTGGACAAATTGGAGAAATGGTGAAGGATGAAGTTTAATAAAGACAAATGCAAAGTGCTCCACTTAGAAAGGAACAATCAGTTTCACACATACAGAACGGGAAGCAACTGTCTAGGAAGGAATATGGCAGAAAGGGATCTAGGGGTTATAAGCTGCGTCTACACGTGCACGCTACTTCGAAGTAGTGGCACCAACTTCGAAATAGCGCCCGTCGCGTCTACACGCGTCGGGCGCTATTTCGAAGTTAACTTCGACGTTAGGCGGCGAGACGTCGAAGTCGCTAACCTCATGAGGAGATAGGAATAGCGCCCTACTTCGACGTTCAACGTCGAAGTAGGGACCGTGTAGACGATCCGCGTCCCGCAACGTCGAAATTGCTGGGTCCTCCATGGCGGCCATCAGCTGGGGGGTTGAGAGATGCTCTCTCTCCAGCCCCTGCGGGGCTCTATGGTCACCGTGGGCAGCAGCCCTTAGCCCAGGGCTTCTGGCTGCTTCTGCGGCAGCTGGGGATCTATGCTGCAGGCACAGGGTCTGCAACCAGTTGTCAGCTCTGTGGATCTTGTGTTGTTTAGTGCAACTGTGTCTGGGAGGGGCCCTTTAAGGGAGCGGCTGGCTGTTGAGTCCGCCCTGTGACCCTGTCTGCAGCTGTGCCTGGCATCCCTATTTCGATGTGTGCTACTTTGACGTGTAGACGTTCCCTCGCTGCGCCTATTTCGATGTTGGGCTGAGCAACGTCGAAGTTGAACATCGACGTTGCCGGCCCTGGAGGACGTGTAGACGTTATTCATCGAAATAGACTATTTCGATGTTGGCTGCACGTGTAGACGTAGCCATAGTGGACAACAAGCTAAATATGAGTCAACAGTGTGATGCTGTTGCAAAAAAAGCAAACATGATTCTGGGATGCATTAACAGGTGTGTTGGGAGCAAGACACAAGAAGTCATTCTGCCACTCTACTCTGCACTAGTTAGGCCTCAGTTGGAGTATTGTATCGAGTTCTGGGCACCATATTTCAAGAAAGATGTGGAGAAAATGGAGATGGTCCAAAAAAGAGGAACAAGAATGATCAAAGGTCTAGAGAACGTGACCTACGAAGGAAGGCTAAAAGAATTGAGCTTGTTTAGTCTGGAAAAGAGAAGATTGAGGGGGGACATGATAGTAGTTTTCAGTTACCTAAAAGCGTGTCATAAGGAAGAGGGAGAAAATTTGTTCTTTTTGGCCTCTGAGGATAGAACAAGAAGCAATGGGCTTAAACTGTAGCAAGGGAGACTTAGGTTGGACTTTAGGAAAAAGTTCCTAACTGTCATGGTGGTCAAACACTGGAATAAATTGCCTAGAGAGGCTGTGGAATCTCCATCTCTGGAGATATTTAAGAACAGGTTAGATAAATGTCTATCAGGGATGGTCTAGACAGTACTTGGTCCTGCCATGAAGGCAGGGGGCTGGACTTGATGACCTCTCGAGGTCCCTTCCAGTCCTAGTATTCTACGATTCTATGAATAGGAGGGTCTTTCCATGGTGGAAGAAATGATCTTCAGTAGGACAGAGCTCCCAGCGAACAAGGGGTGAGCAGCGAACAGGGGGCAGCAGCTAACAGGGAAGGGAGTTTGCCTCTGGGAGTTCACCGAGGGAGGAGCCCCGTGTTTGTCCTTTTCAGGTATGGTGTTCCACCTGTGCCCTGCAAGGCAGCACTACCAGGAAAAGGAGTCTATGAAGAGAAGAACCTGAAGAGCAATGGGGGAAGGTGGACCTGGGGGCGCTGAGAGCAGCTGAGGGGAGAGGGGCCAGTGCAGTGAGGAGGGCGGACATGGGAGCAGATGGGTGTAGTGGGTTGGGGAGGGTCCTATGGTGACAGTAGCTGGGGGGAGGGGCGGTGAAAGGTGGGGAGGAGGGTCCTGGGGATATGAGGCCATTGCTCTGCAGGGAGCTACGGTGACTTGTGGTAAAAAGGAGGCATGAAGTAGTTGGATCCTTAACCACATTCTCCACACCCTACTGCCTTGTGGGTTATCCTGGGAAGGAGAGAGGCTAAGGGAGTAAACCCTGACAGAAAATCCGGAGTGGAGTCCGAAGGCGGTTCGGTGTCAACTTCTGGCACTGTCCCGGCAACTCCTGCAGCTGAGCTGGTACCAGACGTGGAGGTTATCCTCTCATTTGGACTATATCAGTAAAGCCAAGAGGGGGACACTGGTGTCTGGGCAGCCCAGAGTCTCCATAATAAGTGCCCAGGCTCGCACCCGGAGAGGTACTCTGGCATCACTGAACAGCGTTGCGTCAACACGGGAGGCAACAGATACCGGTTATAAGCTCTTGTTCGATTGGCGTAGAGAACGAGCGCCAGGGGTTGCCTTCGACGGTGGGAGAGATCCTCGCATCTCACTGGACAGTCACAGCCCACCTCAAGCTGGGCAGCCCCCAGCCAATAGGGTACTGTCCCACTACAGTTCACCTGCCTTGCTGGGTGCGTGAGGCTTAAGGTTCCTGAACCTGACAAGTGACTGAAATTTGGGCACCAGGCAAACCAATAAGAAAATCAACAAGAAATGAGAAACATCAACAGTTTAAGCTTGCTTGCTGGAATGTGCAGACCATGCTGACCGGCTTGACTGAAGATCTTCAGGCCATCAGTGACACCCGCAAGACTGCTGTCATCAACGAGGAACTGAAGAGGCTCAGAGTTGATATCACTGCACTGCAAGAGACACGACTTGCAGATTCGGGATCTCTAAAGGAAAAGGACTACACCTTTTTCTGGCAGGGTAAAGCCCAAGAAGAACCCAGAGAGCATGGTGTTGGCTTTGCTGTCAGAAACACCCTTCTACAAATGGTTGATTTAGTCATGGGTGGATCAGAAAGACTTATTCGGATCACGCTTCAAACTTGCGCCGGTCCTGTCCACCTGATCAGCACTTATGCTCCAACCCTGTACGCCACACCAGAAGTAAAAGACAAGTTCTATGACGTGCTTAGTGCTGCTGTAGCGCAAATACCTGCTCGTGAACAACTGTACATCTTGGGTGACTTCAATGCAAGAGTTGGAGCTGATTGGGCCTCATGGCCTTCCTGCTTAGGACACTTTGGTGTGGGAAAAATGAATGACAATGGACAGCGTCTCCTTGAACTGTGCTTGTACCACAATCTGTGCATCACAAACACCTTCTTCCAAACGAAGCCACAGCACAGAGTGTCGTGGAAACACCCAAGCTCGAAGCACTGGCGTCAACTAGATGTGGTCATCACTAGGCGTAATAACCTCGTAATCCTTCTGACACGCAGCTATCATAGTGCTGACTGTGATACAGATCACTCACCAGTTTGCTCCAAGCTCAAGCTGAGACCCAAGAAGCTGTACCGCTCTAAACCTGCTGGAAGGCCCCGCATTGACGCCAGAAAGACGGCAAACTCAGAGAAAGCTGAAAAGTTCAGAGAGACCCTCCAGGAAAATCTGTGCAGCGGCCCTGGGGGTGCCGATGCGACATCCAAATGGCAACATCTGAGGGATACAGTTTACAACACGGCCTTGTCGGTGTTTGGAAGAAGAGCTAGAAACACGAACGACTGGTTCGAAGCTAACTCCAATGAGATGATTCCAGTCATTGAAAAGAAGCACACTGCACTCCTGGAGTACAAACACTCACCGAGCCAGAGTACCCAGGAAGCACTTAGAGAGGCCAGAAGAACAGTACAGCAGACAGCCAGGCACTGTGCCAACAACCACTGGCTCCAGCTATGCAGCAGCATCCAGACCTGTGCCGACTTTGGTAATCTCAGAGGAATGTACAAGGGTATGAGGAAGGCATTAGGACGCACCCAGAACAAGATGGCACCTCTGAAATCCAAATCTGGTGAAGTCATTGCTGACAAAGCCAAACAGATGGAGCGCTGGGTTGAGCACTACTCCGAGCTGTACTCACGCAAGAACGTTGTGGTTGACGCAGCCCTCGATGCCATTGAGCTCCTACCAGTAATGGATGAACTGGATCAAGAACCGACTGTGGATGAACTGAAGAGAGCCATCGACAGCATTGCAGCAGGAAAGGCCCCTGGTCAGGATGGTATACCACCAGAGGTAATCAAATGTGCCACGGACACACTCCTGGAACCCCTGCATGACCTACTGTGCCTGTGCTGGAAAGAGGGTGAGGTTCCACAGGATATGCGCGACGCTAACATTGTAACGTTGTATAAGAACAAAGGAGACAGAAGCAACTGCAACAACTACCGTGGAATCTCCCTCCTAAGCGTCACTGGTAAACTGTTCGCTCGCATCATCCTTGGCAGACTCCAGAAGATTGCTGAGAGGTGTACCCCGAATCGCAGTGCGGATTCCGCGCAGAGAGGTCTAACGTTGACATGGTCTTCTCTCTAAGGCAGCTGCAGGAGAAGTGCAGGGTGCAGAGAAAGCCACTCTACATAGCCTTCATCGACCTGACCAAGGCCTTTGACTTGGTCAGCAGGGATGGTCTGTTCAAACTGCTCCACAAGATAGGCTGTCCTCCACGGTTACTCAAGATGATCCAGTCGTTCCACAAAGACATGAGAGGAACCATCCAATATGACGGCACATTATCGGATGCTTTCAGAATCAGGAGTGGTGTCAAACAAGGATGCGTGCTTGCTCCGACATTGTTTGGGTTCTTCTTCGCACTCCTCCTGAAGCATGCCTTTGGATCTTCAACAGAGGGCATCTTGCTGCACACAAGATCTGACGGGAAACTGTTTAACCTTGCAAGGCTGAAAGCTAAGTCTAAGGTGCGGGAAGTCCTCATCAGAGACATGCTGTTCGCAGACAATGCTGCTGTAGTGTCTCACACAGAAGACCAGCTTCAAAAACTACTGGATCAGTTCTCCAAAGCATGCAAGGACTTTGGGCTCTCCATCAGCCTAAAGAAGACAAATGTACTCAGTCAGGATGTTGCTGAATCCCCATCAATCTGCATTGACAACTATACGTTAGAGGTCGTCCACGAGTTCGTTTACCTCGGGTCCACCATCACTGACACCCTGTCGTTGGACACTGAGCTAAACAGGAGGATTGGAAAAGCAGCCACAGCTCTGTCCAGACTCAGCAAGAGAGTGTGGAATAACAACAAGCTGTACACTCACACCAAAATGCAAGTCTACAGAGCCTGCATCCTCAGCATCCTCCTTTATGGCAGTGAGACTTGGACCCTGTATGCCCTCCAGGAAAAGAGGCTGAACGTCTTCCACTTGCGCTGCCTCAGGCGCATCCTTGGAATATCATGGAAGGACAGAGTGACCAACACTGCCGTCCTCGAGCAAGCTGGAATCCCAACCATGCACACCCTCCTCAGGCAGCGTCGATTCCGCTGGCTTGGCCACGTCCACAGGCTGAATGATGGAAGGATCCCAAAAGACATCCTGTATGGTGAGCTAGCCTCTGGCAAAAGACCTCCCGGACGCCCCCAGTTGTGCTACAAAGATGTCTACAAGAGAGACCTCAGAGAGGTAGACATCGAGCTGGACAACTGGGAAGAACTAGCAGATGGAGGCAGGGGTTACACAAGGGCCTTCAGAAGGGCGAGATGAAAATCAGACAGCTAGCAGAGAAGAGAGCGCACAGAAAGCACAATAAGGACTTGCCAGACACCCACCACATGTGCAAGAGATGCAGCAAGGACTGTCACTCTCATGTGGGTCTTCATAGTCACAATAGACGCTGTAAATGAAGTCCTCAATTGAAACTTTAAAGGGCGTGATCCATAATCTATGCAGACTGAAGGATGCCTACTACTACTAGGACAGAGGGAACACACACTGAGAGGATCCAGCATATGTTTCTCCTAACCAGAAATATCACAAGGATCCATCCAATAGCAAAAGAGATTGTGAGGCCGTGTCTCCCCAGTCATCCTGTGCACTGAGCAACAGAATGCATTTGACACCTATGCAGGGAGTCGGAAGTTTCCTTTGGTCTTCTCCAAATCCCTATCTCCTATCCCCTTAGCACCTGTGTAGGACTGAGCACATTTGATCTTTGTATCTCTACATTTGAAAGGATGTAAGTGAACATTGGTTTCGTTACATATGATATGCAGTGCTATAAGGTACAATAGTCTTTGTGTTCTCTATATGCAAATGATGAGATATTTTAGTGCTGTAACCTAACAAATGCACTTCAGATAGGAAATAACTTGCAATTTCCCTACTAAAGATACTAAATATTCTCTGCCCAATCTTTTGGCAGATAGAGCAAACAGCGGCTGTTGATAAGAAGTAGGTAATTTCCTGCTGATTCCTATTCATAAACTGCTTATGAATGTAAGCATTGTAGGCCTTGCACACGACTGAAATTAAGATTCTCACTTGGCAATACAAGCTTTCCTGTGTAGTTTGGCCTACAAAGGCTTCTAGAATTGTTAAAACTGTTTCAATAAGAAGAGAAGCTTATCTTTATTGTGAGCCATGACAGCCTGGTAGGCAGATAAAGCTTTACCCTAAACTCGTATGTTAACTCTTTTGTAGTTCTGATCTTCACATTCATTTACTTTTTAAATTACAGAAAGGAAAATAGATCAGATAGATGCAGAATTTTCATGTATTTTTCTAACATTCTTAGTCACCCAATCCTACTCTCAATGAAGATAATGACAAAGCCCCCTTTACCTTCAATAAGAGCAGGGTTGGAGCCTGTCAATCTTCAAGTGCATTGAATTTTTTAAGTATAGGATCTGGTCAAAGTGTGTTTACTTAAAAGAAGTGATTGTGTAAGAAACATAAGTGCAGGATGGGGCCTTGGAGGAAAAGTGACATTTTGTTATTGTTGTTGTTGTTTGTCATTTATAATAGCTATGTGCTAAACTTCATGGGAGTTCTGTGAATCAAAGGCCAAGTCCTCAACTAGAGAGCACTATCCCTGTAAAAGGGTTTGGTTTCATCGGTCTGAGCCAAAGCCCACCTCTAAACAGAACAGCTATGTCTACACTAGCATTCCTCTTTCGAAAGAGGCATGCAAATTAGGGAAATAGCAAATGCAAATGAGATACCTATTTACATATCTGGCATCTCATTTGCATATTCTTCTTTTGAAAGAGCTTCTTTCAAAAGAAGTATCAAAGAGGAAGCCAAGTGAGTCTGTATCTTCAAAATC
Organism: Carettochelys insculpta; assembly: GCF_033958435.1. NCBI lineage: Eukaryota > Metazoa > Chordata > Testudines > Carettochelyidae > Carettochelys > Carettochelys insculpta. The sequence continues at coordinate 229,594,001 of NC_134138.1, forward strand.
AACAAGTCCTGTGGCACCTTATCAACTAACATATTTTGGAGCATAAGCTTTCGTGGGCAAAGGCCTGCTTCATTTCATGCGTCTGGCATAGTGGGCCTTTGCCCATGAAAGCTTATGCTCCAAAAATCTGTTAGTCTATAAGGTGCCACAGGACTTCTTGTTGTTTTCAAAGGAAGAAAAGCAGTGTAGATGCAGCTCTTTTGAAAATAAACCACATTTTCAAAAGAACCCTTCTTCCTAAAAAAAAATTAGGAATAAGTGTTCCTTTGAAAACAGGGTTTATTTTCCAAAGAGCTGTGTCTACACTGCTTTTCTTCTTTCAAAAGAAGCTCTTTCAAAAGAAGAATATGCAAATGAGGTGCCAGACATGTAAATTGGTGCTTCATTTGCATTTTCAATTTCCCTTATTTGCATGCCTCTTTCTAAAGAGGAATGCTAGTGTACATGTAGCTAATATGTCTGGACAATGCAACAGCCACTGTCTACATCAGTTTATAGATACTATATGCTTCACCATTTTTTCCTTTCCTTAGGCATGGAGTCACCTCTACAGAACCCACTGGAGTTTCACCAACTTACTTCAGGTCTCCAAATTATACCCCAAATTAAAAACCACGGTAATATACCAAAAAAAGATCCACCATGGCTTAACAACCACGTAAAAGAAGCAATGAGAGCTAAAAAGGCATCTTTTAAGAAGTGGAAGTCCAGTTCTAGTGAGGTAATTAAGAAGGTACATAAACACTGCCAAATTAAGTGTAAATAAGTTTAATAAGAAAAGCCAAAGATTTTGAGAAACAGATAGCCAAAAACTCAAAAAGTAATAGCAAAATGTTTTTTTAAGTACATTAGAAGCAGGAAGACTGCTAAACAATCAGTGAGGCCCCTAGAAGATCAAGATACAAAAGGAGCAATCAAGGATGATAAAGCCATTGCGGAGAGACTAAATGATTTCTTTGCTTCAGTCTTCACAGATGAGGGCGTTAGGGAGATTCCCAAACCTGCACCGTCCTGTGTGGGTGATGAATCTGAGGAACTGTCCTGGATTGAAGTGTCATTAGAGGAGGTTTTGGAACAAATACAAAAATTTAACAGTAACAAATCACCGGGACTGAATGGCACTCACCCAAGGGTTCTAAAAGAACTCAAATATGAAATTACAGAATTATTAACTGTGGTTTGTAACCTATCCTTTAAATCAGCTTCTGTACCCAAAGACTGGAAGACAGCTAACACAACGCCAACATTTAAAAAGAGCTTTAGAGGTGACCCTGGTTTTACAGACCGGTAAGTCTAACGTCAGTACCAGGCAAATTAGTTGAAACAATAGAAAAGAATAAAATTGTCAGAAACGTAGAAGAACATAATTTGGTGGGCAAAAGTCAACATTGTTTCTGTAAAGGGAAGTTATGTCTTACTAATCTATTAGAATTCTTTGAAGGGGGTAACAAACAAACATGCAGACAAGGGGGATCCAGTAGATATAGTATACTTAGATTTCCAGGAAGCCTTTGACAAAGTCCCTCACCAAAGGCTCTTGTGTAAATTAGGTTGTCATGGGACAAGAGGGAAGATCCTTTCATGGATTGAGAACTGATTAAAAGACAGGAAACAAGGGATAGGAATAAATGGTAAATTTTCTGAATGGAGAAGGGTAATGAGTGGTGTTCCCCAAGGGTCAGTTCTAGGACCCATCCCATTCAACTTATTCATAAATGATCTAGAGAAAGGGGTAAGTAGTGAGGTTTTAAAATTGGTGGGTGACACTAAACTGTTCAAAATAGTCAAGACAAAAGCAGACTGTGAAGAACATCAAAAAGATCTCACCAAACAGAGTGATTGGGCAACAAAACGGCAAATGAAATTTAATGCAGATAAGTGTAAAGTAATGCACATTAGAAAAAATAACCCCAAATATCCATTCAATATGATGGGGGCTAATTTAGCTACAACTAATGAAGAATGAGCTCTTGGAGTTATTGTGGATAGTTCTCTGAAAACCATGCAGTGCACAGCGGCAGTCAAAAAAGCAGATAGGATATTAGGAACTATTAAAAAAGGGATAGAAAATAAGACAAAGAATATTTTACTGCCTCTTTATAAAACTATGGTACACGCACATCTTGAATACTGCATAGAGATCATAGGAGCATCGAATCATAGGGCTGGAAGGGACCTCAGGAGGTCATCTAGTCCAGCCCCCTGCTTCAAGCAGGATCTACCCCCACTAAGTCATCTCAGCCAGGACCTTGTCAAGCGGGGACTTAATAACCTGGCTGGTGGTCACCTCACCTCAAGAAAGATATTTTGGCATTAGAAAAGGTTCAGAAAAGGGCAACCAAAATTATTAGGGTTTGGAATGGATCCCATATTAGGAGAGGTTAAAGAGACTGGGATTTTTCAACTTAGAAAAGGGGAGACTGAGGGGGATGTGATAGAGGTATATAAAATCATGAGTAGTGTTGAGAGGGTCAGTAAAGAAAAGTTATTTACTTGTTTCCATAATATAAGAACTGGAGGACACCAAATGAAATTAATGGGTATCGAGTTTAAAACTAATAAAAGAAAGTTCTTTTTCAAACAGTGCACAGTCAGCCTGTGGAACTCCTTGCCAGAGGAGGCTGTGAAGGCTAGAACTATAACAGAGTTCAAGGAAGAGCTAGATAAATTCATGGAGGTTATGTCCCATAAAAGGCTATTAGCCAGGGGTAGCAATGGTGTCCCTGGCCTCTGTTTGTCAGAGGCTGGAGATGGATGGCAGATGAAAAGTCACTTGATCATTGACTTCGTCCACCCCCTCTGGGGCACCTGACTCTGACCACTGTTGGCAGATAGGATGCTGAGCTAGATGGAGCTTTGTTCTGACCCAGTAACATCCATTCTTATGTTCTTATATCTCAATATGTCTTCAATATCCACTGTAAAAATAACGGGGTAAAATCCAGCAAAGTACAGAGGACCAACAAGAAACCTATTCATCACTTATATTCTAGTTAAGCCCTGTTTGGAGTAGGGCATGAGCTTTAGCAATGCCTTTCAAAGGGGGTGAATTTCTCTACTATATAATACAAAATTACTGATATTCCTAACCTGTCATATGTAAAAACAGCAGGTTGCATCATCAAGTTATAATACAAAAATGTAAAATAAGTAACAGGGACATTTAGTCAGCCTTCTTTTCTGCTTAAATCCCCATCTAAGTACCTTGCACACTATCCAGGGTACAGGCAGTGTATTCTGACTGCAAATGTGCATACTTTCTTGTTATTTAATCTTCATTTTACAAGACAGAAGATGGAACCACATCATCCTAAGGGTCTTGATAGAAGGTAAATTTCAGAAGAGGAGACTTGCACAGCAATTCAGAATTGCAGTCAATAGCTGATCATGAATAAAGTCCATTTTAAGGGTACTTGAGGATCTTGCAGCATCCATTGCAGAACATAGAGCCCAGGCCAGAAAAGCACATGAGCAGGTGCTTAACTTTAAATTTAACCTTTATTGACATCACTAGGACCAGTTGCATTCTTAATCATGTGCCTAAGTGGAATGGTTAAGTGTTAGTGGTTGGTTTCCATCTCTGGAAAAAATGGTACCCAGTGAATCCTCTCTGAAACCAGGGAACATTGTATTAACAGTAAATCCCAGACTTTTTTTTCTATTAGCTCAAGGGACTCTTGTAATTACCATTCTTTGGTACATAAGACATCTGCAAAAGAAGGGCTGGGGGTGTTGAGTAAAGTCTAAAGATTTCTGGAGAAATCTGGTGCAACTGTGCAAGTAAGGTCAGATAAAGTGAAGTCTACAGCTGTCTAACATTTATGAGTTGGCTGCACCCAAGAAGAATGATGTTTGCCACTGTTCTGGAAAGTCTTTGTTAAGAATGTGGAATGTTTTGAACACTTTTCTAAGGGATCATTTGGGAGTTTGGTTGGGTTTGGCTTTCTTTTCAACTACATTCATTTTCCTGGCACTCTGCTCTTGGCTCAAAACATAATGTGAAATAAATAAGTTTGATTATAAAGGAGATAGTTGCAAAAAATATATAATATTACAGAAAAAATTGATCTGAAATGAAATAACAAGCAGAAAGTAAAATCAATTTTTAAAAATCATTAGCAAAAATCTATATGCGTTTTTCCCAGTATTTCTGCCCCCTACTGCTCCATTCTCTAATGGTCTCTGCAGATTAAATGTGTAGAACTGTCATAGTGTTACTTTGCCCCATTAGGTGGAATACTGCTATTTGTATATGAGTGTCCCTGTTTATGGCCTCACATTGAGACATCAGAGCTTTGATATAAAGTCTGTCTTTATACTGCTGTTTGTCTTTATTGGTTGTGATACATTAGGTAGAATACAAGTCTAGCAGTCAGGAGAACTGGGTTCTAATTCTAGTTCTGTCATAGGCTCATAAATAACTTATAGCAAGTCATTTAGGCAAGTGATACAGATGTTTGGAGTTGAGTTCATTGGTGAGCTCTGCATCAGGCTGTCTATGCACAGAAATATTAATAACTTCAGCAGTGTATTTTGCCATCCTTCTTCACATAATTTTTGCAATATATATTTAAAAACAAGTTTGTGGCTGTCTTCTGTTTGCACAGATTTCAAAACCTGTACCAAAGTAGAATGCAGATAGTACAAAAAAGAAAAAAAAATCAAAACAAGGCATGCATAAGTAATCATCCAAAACATATAAGAATCCTAAATAAAATAGCATACTATCTCACCGACCTTCACAGAATTACAGGAGTCTAATTTTAAATACATCAGTTCTCAAAAAAAATCACTTTTTAAAATAGTCTCAAAGGGGTAGCCTTCCTAGCCTGTAGCTTCTGAAAAACAAAAACAAACACAAAAAACAAGCACTTTTGTAGCAACTTAAAGACTAACAATTAATTAATTAAATTGTTGGCCTTTAAGGTGCTGCAGGACTGCTTAACTTTTTAAAATACTCTGTCTAGGTTAATAAATATGAATGGGATTTCCCTTAGCACCATGTCATCTGACTTCTTTCCCTTCCTTTTCCAAAGTATATATTTAATGTGAATGTTACAAATTCCACTTTCCATAAATACAAGTTCCCCTATATATTCACTGGATCCAATCCTAAGATCACAAGCAAAGTCCAAGAAAAAGTGTTTGCCAATGAAAACTAGGAAGCAGTTGAGGAAGATGGAGTCTTCACTCCAAGCTGAAACATCCATAAAAACTACTGTACCTATTGCTACACACGGAATGATGGAAGAAATATTGTTCACTGATGTCTCTCATGTGATGTATAAGTACCTATATTTACACATCTCCATACCCTCATTGTGGGAAACCTCACATGTTAATATATATATTCCCCATGGGGAAATGAGATGACCTTCTGTAGGCATATCCTCTATTTTATGCAAGAGATGTAGGCCAAGTCTACAATAGGAGATAAATTCAAATTAAGATAAGTAGCTCCAGCAACGTTAATTGCATAGCTGGAGTCAACATACCTCAATTCGAACTTTGACTGCTGGAGGTGGACAGGAAAAATACTCCCATGGACTTCCCTTACTCCTCTCGACTGTGAGGGTTGATGGGCTGCCCTGAATGTTCAGTACATCCCTACTAGATGTGCTAAATCAAACCTCAGAATATCAACCTTCAGAGCATTGATCCATGCGTAAGTATACATATGCCATGGAGTCACCACTTCTTCTGCTTCCAGTACAGAAAACCCACAGATCTTATCTGCAGAAGGATTTCTGTAAGGAACCTAAATATTTGGTCCATTGTGTCTTAAAGCAATATTGCAAGGTAGAATCTTGTTATGAGTCCGTGGTCTTTTAGTGGGGAGTTAGCATAAGGTAGTTTCCATCAAAACTACAGTGCTACAGAGCAGCTAATACAGCACAATACTATTTAAATTTCTCCAACACTCACTCCAATTCTAAAAAAGTGCGACTATCTTCAAATTCATATTGTTATTATCCACCGCACCTACACCCTCTTCAGAAACCAGTATTGTGACTTTTATTGTATTGAATTTTAGGGAAATACTAAATATGTCCAAACTGCTACAAAGATCCTTGTGACAATTAAGTGTGATAAGTACAGTGAGGGTAAAAAGAAAAGGAGAGAATCCTTAAAATCTTTTAAGTGATTTCTTCGGTCTCTGCTAATATTTGGGGATAGCCATTTTTGCGGATAAGAATGTAATCCAGGAAGTCCTGGTATTTTAAAAAGTGCAGTGTTTGATAGACATTCTATTCTTAGTCTATAAATAAATCTAAAGTGAAAGGCTTAAACATTTAGCACTTATTTTCAAAACTGGGAACTAAACATAAAAACATTGGACCATAAAATGCTTAAAAAGTAGATTACTAGAAACTAATAGAATGCACTATTATCCATTGAACCAATGATGGGTCAAATGGCATTTTGAATCCTGATGGAGAATATGAATATGACCTTCATGTATACCATTTACAGAAAGCAGTTTTATTTACATTTTAAATCCATATAAAGGTGAAAGATGATACAGCAACAAAATTGAACATTTAATTTTCCCCCCTAGTCATAACTAAGCTCTTCCAAGGTCAAATGTAGTACAAGACTGAAATGAAGCAAGACTTTATCCCTCATGCTGCCAGTGTATTTTTCCCTCGTCTGGTGACACTAGTGATCAATTTTCATTCTCCAGATGAAGACAAATCCCCATAACCTTTGATGGTCAGACAAGAAACTATGAGGCTAGACTTTGTTTCTTGTGTTCTTTAACATCTTGTGTACAAACTGATGACTAATTATACTTGGAGCTACTGTAATGAGCTAAATCACTTGAGCTGTTTAAAAAGTCTTGTAAGTGCAAGAGACAGGTAAATAAAAGACTATATAATATTTGCCTGGTTCAACGATGTCATATTGCCTACTTTCCAAAGACCATGTCATGACCATTTAGAAAATAATTGATCAGTAACATTGATACTCTATCCACTTTTAAAACGTTCTTAAAATCCTATTTTTTTCTTGCTGCTTATAACAAATGGCAAGTGTTAGCATTTTAAACAATTTTTGTAGGCTATATCTACACTACAGAGATCTTTTGAAAGAAGCCCTTCTGGAAGATCTCTTCCAAAAGAACTTCTTTTGGAAGAGTGCATCCACACTCAAAAGAGTGATCAGCTCTTTCAAAAGAAAGCATCCACACAGCCCGCCCCCCCCAGTCTTTCAAAAGAACGGGCAAGGGAGTAAGAAATCAGGCCCCCAGAAGAATGTTCTTTTGAAAAAAAAAGGGCCTGTGGAGCATCTAGACACATTTTCTTTCAAAAGAAGCTTCCAAAAGGGGGCAGTCTTCCTGAAACCAGAAAGGAAGAGTGATTTTGAAAGGAGCACCCCATTCTTTCAATTTACTTTCAAAAGAATGCTTTTTGCATGTAGATGCTCTGCGGGATCTTTCAAAAGAGACCCCTTTTTTTGAAAAATCTTTCAAAAGAACTTTCTAGCTCCATTGTATAGATGCAGCTCCATTGTACACACTGCCACCAAATGAATGCTTGGGAGGATGGGTGTTTCTCTGGATGAGTCTACAGGCCCAACTTAATATCAAAGTTGTCTCACACTTCTCACCTCAAGGCTTTTTTTTCAGTTACTTAGAACTTTGCCAAAATTTAACCATTCGTGCTGTTATTGTCCACCCTGGATGTCTATCTCAGGCTAAATGTTTATGAAGAAAATCAACCAAAATATTTCAGAGAAGCTAGGGGACAAAAAAAAAACCCTGATGAACTTTTCTGAGAAAAGTGCTAGGACACCCTGGAGCAAAGACTTGAAATTTGGCAGGGGCATGGGCTTTGTACCAGGGATGTGCTTTGGCTTTTTCTGTACATATCTGCCCAATAATTAAGAAACTTTCAAACCATTTCAGTTTGCACATGCTCAGTAGAGACTTCTTTGATTTTGGCAGCTGACATCTCCAAAAATTCAATGAACACTGGTCATACTCCAGGCCCTCAGACCTCCTATATGTGATGAGTCTATGGATTACCACCCATGCACAGTGAATGAGCTTGCTCCCTCCAGCCCTGGGATGCGGAAGTGAGAGCTGTCTATCCCGTACTCTCAGCAGACCCTGCTGCTGCTGCCTATAGAGCATGGAGGAGGAAGCTATCTGATGTAGAGCAGATAAAGGCGACCTGAGGGGTTGAGAAGGCAAAGGACTGGGAAGGCAATACTGGTATTTGGAGGCCATCCTGAGTGAAAAGAAGGGGACTAAGAGGGCAAGCAGACTTGAGATGAAAGCTGGGAGGGGAAAGTAAGACTAGGCGATTAGAAGGCAGACAGTGATTGTTTGGTTAAAGAAACTAGGATTTGGAACCAGGGGACAAGGCAGAGATAGAAACGGTGACATGATGGTGTGGAGCCAGAAGGGATATTGGGACTGTCTGATCAAAGAGACTGAGGAAGAAAGGACAGCAGAGTGGGCAAGTGGAAGGGAAGATGGATGTTATGAGGATTCAGTGTTCAGAAGAAGAATTGGGGATGACTGAACAAAGAAGCTTGGACAAGGAGCCAGGCTCAGATCTCTGTTGTTTCCTGTATATAAACACAAAGAAGTCTGGACTCAGGAGCCCTATAAAACATAGATATACTTTCAGTTGGATAGGATTTCCACCCTGCAGGGCCTGTAATTGAAAACTTAATGGAGCTGGGCAGATTATTAATAGCAAACAATGTGTTTGATTAATTTAGCCCATATTTCTGTTCATGAATTATCCACTTGGAATGTATTTGATTTGTGCTGATTTATTCATAGGCATCCAAGGAACACTTAAAGCAAGCAGTTCCAGCCTCTGGGTAACTCTGGATCTCACTGCTTCACCTAATCACAAGTAGCTTTTTCTTTATACTTGGGGTGATTGGGAGCTGCATCACATGATAGTACTACCTGGTTGGATGACTGGTCTGATGAGTTCCTCTCCCAGCATGGAAGCTTCCTTTCTCTTCTGACTCTGACCACCATCTGATTGCAGGGTGAAATCTGGGGGCCTATGCTGCTTTCTTAACTCTGGCTAGAAATCAACAAGTGTGATTTCAAATTTAGATTCACAATTCCCCATCAAGTCTATTGCCTGATGAATAATATCTGTTTCCTCTGAAAGAATAGATCATGCACATGCCCTGGCTCACAGCATGAGGGCATGAGAAATGTTAAAATCATTTCTGTCAATCTGGTCATCATCTGTAGAAATCAAGGAGGCCAGTGTCTGTAACTTTGTCCTTGGGCGTGGTGCAGATGGGAGAGATCCCTTATTTCTGTGAAAAAGGTAGCAACCTGATTATCAGTTTCTGTAGCTGTGTATCTTTGGAAGTCTATGAAGCACTCATAAGTCAGTACCTACTGAGATAAATATGGGATGTAAAGTGCCTTATGATCTTTTCTTTACTGTATTACTCTCCTCAGAATTTCTCACCAGTTCCCTACCAGCCTCTGATCAGGGCCAGGCAACATAGTAAGTTAAAACAGCTGCATCTGGTCTTCACCTGTACTCTCATCATGTTTCCCACTATCGGATCTGCACAAGTGATAGTGAAATGGTAGGAAATGTTGAGAAAAAGGCTAAGGTAGACACAGCCCATAGGTAGCTACTAGTACTGGATAGATAAGTGGCTGCAAAACATACAAGTTAGCATGTTTATTTTTACCAGCATACAGTTCAACTTTGGCTTCAGTAGCTTGGTTCATGCTTGGATATGCTTTGAGTGGGCTGGGTTCAAGGATTCTTTCACAACCTTTATAGGACCCACATAAAGGCAGGGCACAATTGTAGAAGCTTTGTTCCCCAGAAAGTAGGAACTGTTGTCTCTTTGTTCCACTAGGCAGTGCATAACACCTGAGAGGAGGTGGGGAACTCATGAGAAGAGTTATAGCCTCACCTCAATCAGTGTGTGACACTGCCTGCCTTTCATTCTAAGACAAGAGACAACAGATGGCTAGAGACAGTTGGGGGAGCACAGTGAAACAATGAGTTGCGGTTGTCTGTGCACACTAATAGCCTACCCTTTATCAGTTTTTGTAGGCTGTTGTAGGCTGAACCAAACTCTCCACCAACTTTCAGCAGCATCAATTCCTTATATACAGTTATATGTGGTTCACTCATATTATAATTGTACCAGAAAAGCTCAGAGTGCAAAGTTGAAAAGTTAGAAACTGATCCTAAATGCTTCACTCAGGATAAAGTTCCATTGAACCCAATGGCACCTTTACCAGTGGAAGGATAAAAAGGCCTGAGTTCTGAAAAGGGAATCCTGTGGTAGAACACAGATGGGACCTGAGTCTGCTGGACTCAAATAAAGCAGGGTCAACAGCCATGCAGGATCCCTGGACAAGGTGGAGGACCCTCCTCTGTGCCCTCAGAAAGCACAGGGCCTCAGCAGGAAGGGGCCAGGCTGGAGAATTCAGCCCTGAGCACTGCCCAGACAGTAGCACTTCCCTTTCCTCCCACCCCTCAGTGCTGCCTGAGGCATGCCCCCTGGCACTCCCACCTCCTGAGGCAGCCCTAAGAGCCACCTAGAGTACACCGTGTGAGGCTCCCACAGTGATTTAAAGCACTCCAGATGCTGCAGTAGCAAAGGCCAAAAGATCTGGGCCCTTTTGTATCACTGAACCCCAGGTCAACTGTTCTCTCCTACTGACAGGCAAAAAAATGGGCTGCTTGAAAACTCCTGTTTTTATTTAATTTCAAAGAGGATGATGACATTTAGCAGCAAATTTCTTAAAATGTTGAGTTGTCAGACAGATCAATTCCCAGCGCATGAGTCAGGAGAAGTGTTTGAGAAAAACAGAAGCTAATTACTTTATATTACTTATGAATGAAATATATCTGGGATAAGAGGCTGCATGCAATGCATAATACATTATTTTAACAGATGCCAAGTCTCGTAATTTGGCAATAAATTCCGCAAAATCTGAGATAAGGATATTGTTCTACAACTTTATAACCTTATTAGATATATCGCATATGTGGTGGAATTTTGTTTGGGGTGGGAGAATAATATATTATATCTTACCCATAAAGTTCAATATGGCCCCAGTTCAGCAAAGTATTTAAGACCATGCTTAATACCTAACAAATGAATATTCCCATCTTTCATCAAAAAGCCAGATACTTAGCCTTAAAAAGGAAGGCATATATTCTCAAAACCCTGTTATCTATAGCTGATGTCGGCTCCTTCAGTTAACATATAGTCATGACCGCATGATATCAAACCTTCCATCCCTGCAATGTGTAATATCTGCAAAGGAATGTGATACTATACTTACTTGTCTTACAGTGTCATAGTTATCTATAAATTGTGGGGCACGAAGATAAGTAGCATTCACACCTTGTCAATGAAACTATCTCAAAGCAAGCTCCTATTCAACAAACGTAAGGGTATCAGAACCGGACCCCCATATAAAGTCTGATATAGAGTCTGATTCTGCTACATTTACTCACACTGACTACTGTTTTATGAAGGGACAGATTATGAACACCTTATTCATGCTGAAGGGAATTAAACTCCTGAGTAACTACTCACCAGTGCAAGAAAGTGAGTTACAGTCTACACACAGCTGAACAGTGACAGTGAAGCACACTTGAACCTCTTTAAGCTGACAACCCTGGGAAACAAGATATGCCAAATTAAAGATTTTGCTTGGACAGGGAGGAAGCTGCAAGATCTAGGCATGAGGGGGATAGCAGTGTGGGGTCTGGGAGGGCAAGTGCTCGAGGGGGATGGGGTGGGACACTTACCTGGCACCCTACTCCTGGGGGCATGCATGGCTCCACATTCCCTGCTGCTCCCAGACACCTCCACCCACCACTGTGGGAGCAGGACAGGGAAAAATCTCAGGGCAAGTGGCCCTACACTACTGTTCCCCCAGCTGAAAAAAAGGAGAAGCAGAATAGCACAGATCCATTTCATCCTGCATAGCACAGATTAGGGACCCCTGGAGTACAGAAGTTCAAGTGTATATGGAATTACTTGTCCATAGACAGACTGACACTTTTATGATTGTCATGAGTAGCCCCACTGAAATAAACAAGAGGACTTCTGGAGTAAAATGCCCCTTGATGTGAGTAAATGTCCCAGAATTTAGGTCATAGTAATATCTAGCAAAAGTCAAGGTGGTAGAACTAGGTGTATGGTTTTTAAATGGAAGGGAGTTTATTATGCTATTTATTATGCACAATGTTTTATGTCACATTTCACCATTTGTTCTATATCTTAGTTATAGACAGTTTTAAAGATCAGTTAAATCAGCTATTGTGTACTTCCTAAAAATATAATATTGTCATTATGCTTTACCTAGTAATATTTTATATAAAACTTTCTTGAATGTGTTAATCATTCCACACAAAATCCTTAAAAGAGAACTTTGCTTTATGAGAAAGAGTTCTATAGCATAAGAACAAACATAAGAATGGCCATACTGGGTCAGACCAAAGGTCCATCTAGACCAATATCCTGTCCTACGACAGTGACCAGCACTAGGGTTACAGTTACACTACAGCAATCTGTGGACAGGAGTCACTGTCAGAAGAGATTTCTTGACAAAACTTCTGTCGACAGAGTGCAGCCATACACAAAAGCCAATCAGAACAGCGCTCCACTCTGTTGACAGAGCTGTTGGACTGCACAGTTGCTCTCGAGACAAAGCAGGCACCCAGAAGCACAGCGGACAGGGCTGCCCATTGTTCTGGATGCCCTGTCTGTCAAGAGAAGGCCCCTGCAGGGCATCCACACAGGTTTTTGTCCACAGAATCTGTTGACAGCAGCGTTATGCCTCCTGGCTGAGAGGCAGAACGCTGCCAGTGAACTTGTTGAGTTCTGTCAACAAAATGCATTTTGTGTGTGGACATTCCACCAGTTTTGTCTACAAAACTGGGGTTTTGTCAGCAAAATTAACCTGTGTAACCATAGCCTAGGTGTTCCTCAGGGAATGAACAGAACACGCAATTATCAAGTCATCCATCCCCAGTTGTCCATTCCCAGCAGTTCCTAGTGACACAACACATGCCTCTTAAATAGCATTAAATTATAAAACTAACACTCTGATTCAAACATTGCAAAATATTGCAGTATTACTACTGATCGTGTATCGACCTCGCATATGCAGGTTATAATATTCCCATATTAAATGCATGCATTCCCTTGCAAACACTTCAAACACTATTGATGAGATTGTAAATATACAAAGCAGTCAATTAACTTTGTATAAGCAGTCTGATATACCTGAAGGCCTATAGCATTTCCTGTCTTTCGATTGCATCTAGCACATGAAGCTATGGGTGATTGTTTGCACATGGGCATGATTCAAAGACCTTTGGAATCAATGGAAAGATTTCTATTTACTTCAATAAATTTCAGGTCATTTCCATAATCCTTAGACTTTAATACTAGCAAGTTAAATAAAGGGTACATTTTCTTTGAAATCAAGGAAACTGTACAACTTACAAAGTAAGTGCTTCCTTTATTTTCTTTCTTAGGAGACTACATAAATGTAGTTTTAAAAAGACATACCACTTAATATGTTTTAGTTGTATCTCATAGTGCAATGTAATCTCACTGTAATTACAAGGCTCTAAAAGGCATTGTGAGTCCACAAAATGATGTTACTAAATCATTGCACTCCTGGCATTATTTTGGCATTGTACGCCTCTGCTAAGGGAAAAATCAAGGGATCCTCTCTCAGGAAGCTGAAAAGGTTTAGAAAACATACTGGCTGCATCTACACTAGCAAGTTCTTTCGAAAGATTTTTCAAAAGAAGGGGGGGTCTTTCAAAAGAGACCATGGAGCATCTACACACAAAAAGCATTCTTTTGAAAGTAAAAATTGAAAGAATGTAGCACTCATTGGCTGTGTCTACATGAGCCCCCTCCTTTTGGAAGGGGCATGTTAATGAGGGAGTTTGAAAGATGCTAATGAGGTGCTGCAATGAATATGCAGTGTCTCATTAGCATAATGGCGATTCGAAAGTGCCGCTTTCGAATCACACACCGCCTATGTAGAATGGGGACTTTCAAATCGACCCCCAGGACTTCAAAAGGCCCTTCTTCCCATTTCAAAGGGCCCCCAGCTACACAGGTGGTGTGTGATTCGAAAGCAGCACTTTCAAATCACCGCGGCCACCATTATGTTAATGAGGCACTGCATATTCATGGCAGTTCCTCATTAGCATCTTTTGAACTCCCTCATTAGCATGCCCCTTCCGAAAGGAGGGGGCTCGTGTAGACACAGCCCTTTTGATATCACTCTTCCTTCCCCATTTCAGGAAGGGTGTCTCCTTTTGAAAGCTTCTTTCAAAAGAAAATGTGTGTAGATGCTCTGCAGGGCCCTTCTTTCAAAAGAACAGTCTGAATTTTGATTCCTGGCTTGTTCTTTCGGAAGAGTGGGGGCTGTGTGGACACTCTCTTTCGAAAAAGCAGATCGTTCTTTTGGTCCGCTTTTTTGTGTGTGGATGCACTCTTTCAAAAGAAGCTGTTTAGGAAGAGATCTTCCAGAAAAATCTTCTTTCAAAAGATTTCTGTAGTGTAGACTTAGCTACCAAGAAGTAGTGCAGTCATATGAGCAATACATGGATTTTAAAAGTGCAACAGAAAATCAGATCGTCCCTTAAAAAAAAACTCAAGCTTTTATTCTTCCAAAATCTTTGCCCAGCTGAGCCTGGGAGAGAAAGTAAGATCTGAGGAAAGTAAAATACTAGAACTTTCATAGGCATCCAGAACACAAAGTAAAGCAGTATACAGTAGTTTCTGAGGTTTCAGAAATCTGCCAATATACAAAGCAGATAATCTCACCATGCAGAGGTAAGCCACCCATGTAAGGATGACGGGGTTCTAAGAACCAGCCAACAGACGCTGGCAAAGCTGGACAGGCACGTCTGTTCATTGACAGGCATATCAACTCAAAACCTACCCGCTGGTAGACAAATTGCCTCTCAATAGATTGGGAGAAGCTATGGTCTGAAGAAGCGATGGTGGGACTGGTAAAATGGATGCAGCAGGCTGAGCAGGGTGGATGCAATGGGCTGGGCTGCTTGCAAGGTACAGACAGTAAGGAAGATGGCGTTTGGAAAGTAGTACATCTACACATCAGGCAATACAGTCCCTGGGACTTGGTGAAACTGCCTCGGAAGCAGTTTAATCACACGGGACTTAATGGCTTGCTGCTAGCAAATGTGCTGAGGCCTCTGCCGCCAAGTGCTTCGGCTATTTCTAATGGGTGGAAATATCAGTGAAAGACGGGCCTAAAACTTCTTGCAAGTCAGCCGATTCCTGTCACAGGTCGTTACCCAGAGGGTTTTCCATCAGTCATCCGTTTGCACCTTTCTTGTCAACGCTCTGTTTATTGACAACCACCTTCCAGCTAGCAGGCCCCAGAGGACAGCTCTGTCAATTGTGCGATCCGAGGACACAGTTAATGGTTCTCTCTTAAAGCAGGGAGGCAGCTCCCGGGAAGCCACAGCACCGCGTGTTTCAGGTCTAAGCCTGATGCCTGCCGGGCTCCGAGCTCGGACTAGGAATCGCGCTCACACAGATTTGTGAGGTTTATAAAAGCAGCCCGGATTAAACAAAGGAGCGAGCCTAGGTCGGTCCCCAGGAAGGCGAAGTGCCGGTAGTAACGCGGATTTTCTGTGTCGCGGGTTTCTCGGGATCAGAAATGTCCCAGGGTCCATTTCGGACACATTTGAGTATCTCCAACCAAAGGCAGGTGTGTGACCATGGGCTGGAAAGAGACGGGACGGGGGCGCAAAGGAAAGATGAGTCACTTTTCTACCGGCCTAATAATGATAAATTCAAGGTTTCCCCCGCGTCCTCACTGCGGGCACTTTAGCCATAGACAAGGGAGAGACCCATTCATAAATCGATCCGGTGGCACAGCCGCTTTCCTTTGCTGCCCGGGAACAGTCACCGCCCCCCAGCAGGCTGGGGTAAGTGAGAACTCAGAATCCTTTAGGTGGGGGTTTGAAGAGGCCCGGACTAGGAATTCCTCTGAGCCACGACGGGGAGGGCGGGTGCCTTCCAGGGACGTGTTTTATTCAAGTGGTTTGGCAAAAGGTACCATCGAGCGCCACTGAGCCCTCAGTGTCAGCTGGCTTTGCCTCGGCAGCGAGGGACGGAGCACAGCACTCTGCAGTCCGGCCGAGCGGGAGCGCTGCCCCTCGGAGCCACAGCTGTTCAGCTGCCCTCGCTGCCGCCAGCTGTTTGCAGACAGCTGCGCGGACTGGCGCTGGAGGTGGCGGCTGGTTCGGTGGCAGGGGCGGTGCAGAGGAAGCGGGAGCTGTCCATGGTGCTGCAGGGCTGAGGGCCTCCGGCTCCACCAGCTGGGAGTGGGTGTTTGGACGGTTGTTACCGCTAGAGGCAAGGGCGGGAGCAAAGGAGCTGTCCGCGGTACTGAAAGGCAACGAGCATCCAGTGACCGCAGCTGGGCTGTCTGAGGGCAAGTCACCGTTAGAGGGGAAAGCAGTGAGTGCCCTGGAGATGTTCTGAAAAGCACCACGGCTCCTGCCCCAGAAACGGTAGGTGGGCAGGGGTGTGCTTTGCGGGCGGGAGAGGGGTCACCCTCCCACTGGGTCTGTCCAGGGCGCCGACAAGTGTCCACCTCCACCAGCTCAGGTCCTGGCTGAACTCTGAACAAGAGGGAAATCTTAGCAACACAGCCCCACCAGCGTCTGAGGAAGCGGTCTCTGCCCACCAAAGTTTATGCTCCAAAATACCTGTTAGGCTGGAAGGTGCCGCAAAACTCTTGTTGTTTGTGAAGATACAGACTAACCGGGCTAACCCTCGGATACTTACAACCCCACCAGTTATTCACCGGCCGGGCGCTCTGTGCAAAAACCTTGCTCCTCCACCTTGGGGCTCATCCAGCGACTGGCAAGCGTTTTCAAAACAGCCCGCCCCGCTCTCATTTGTAAGTATGCACCTCATTAAGTTTGAAGCTAAAACGTCTGGCCCGCTCTCTCAGCCCTATTTCTGGACTGATGTAAATAACTTCAGTTGCTCTGACTATTCAACACCCCCAAGGGAGGGGGAAGATTTTGCAAATGAAGTAGGCTAATCTCGCATTGAGTAAAGTTTTCCCCAGGCTCCAAGAATATGGAAAGAGGAATCAGAATAACTTGAAATGGAAAGGGTGGGTGTTTAGCTCCCCCCTCGCCTTTTATAATGCACGCGTATAATTTATTTCCATTTGTGCAGATTCCATTGGCTCTGCTGCCTGCCGTCAGCAAGCCGTGGCTGTGGTTTACAGATCAGCAGGTTGCCTTTCTCTGGTATCCCCCCACCCAGGTCGCACCGCCTTAAAAACGGAAAGAAGAGAGAGGTATTTTAAATTCCTATTTGACTCACAGGGAAACCCAGCAAGATGGATTCTGTGGGGGGAACTGCCTTTCTAAGCAGCAAATGTTGTCATTGCACCCCGTGGGAAACACCTGGCTGCTGTGTCTGGCCACATTTGTAGGAATGCAGGGAGGGGCTTTCCCTCCACAGGCAGAGAGCTCGACGGAAGTTTAAAGAACAGCCAACAACCCGCAGGGTTAAACGATAAACCGAGAAATGTGCAGTCCTGCTGGACAGCAAGCCGTTCTCATAGCGTCGAGGAGACGTCAATGTATATCATATATCAATAAAAGCAGCTCTTCGAAAGCTTGCATAGTAATTGAGATTGGAGATCTTTTTTGATATGGGTTGGCATTTCCTCATATCAATCTGACAGAGCCAACTCAGGAAATTGCTGGTAATATTCATCTGGGGAGCACTTTCATTAGACGTAATTCATTCGACTTTCACAATAAATTGAGTGACATCCTTACAGCAGAACCTTTTTATCCTTGATGAAGTGCTTGCCAAGCTTGGGGGGGGGGTTCACTTTATTGTCACATTCCTTATAGCAGAGTCGTCAACATGTCAATCTGCTGCATAAAAATGCGAACGATGTATTTACAAAGCACCCAAGAGGTGGTTTAATGCTGACTTACAAGAAGAGCGGGCTGGGAGTTAAACTACCTGATAAATCACGGCCGTAACTTAACAGAAAATGCAATCGGGAGGACGCAAGCCAATACTAGTATGGGAAGGGTGGGTCGTGGAGGCCCTTTCCACGAGCAATTGATTGCTAACCAGCTTCTCTGCACTTCCGAATTTACTGGGGAAATTGTCTTTTCTTAATTAAAATGGCGGTTTAGGGGAGAAGGAGAAATTAAAATGGATACCTCTGGCTACTGACTTGGAAGATGTGGCTAATCACACGGAGGCGAGGACAGTGGGTTCCATTCAGGCGCCTTCCCTGCAACGCAAAAGCTGTTCCCAACTGCTTCCTTCCCAATGCAAGGAGTGGGCTGCATGCTAAGAACTACGCAAAAGGAACTTTTAAGTGCAGAGGAAACCTCCTTAAACTCCTACCTGCTCCTGCACATCGCTCTACAAGAGTGAGGAGCTCAAATCCTGGACAGAATTTACCATTCCGCGCTTACGAGAATATAGATGTAAATTCCCGCGTGCAATCCAGTCCCCATAGCAATTAGAGTGCAGTGTCTTTCAGGGAGGAGCTGTTCTACCAAACGGCAGCATCTTAGGTATTTAAACTCCATTTTCAAAAGCCCAACCGAGAAGAGTCTAGTTCAAGATCGTGTGAACTCCCTGCAAAGCGCTTCCAGCCCTCTGCTCACCCCTCCCCCGCCCCCATCAAATAAACCAAAGGCAGAAAATTGCTTATCTGAAAAAGCAATACCCAAGTGCTTTTCGCACAGAACACGCTTTGGAGAGTGCTGTAAGAGTGGTTGTTGCAGGACAATGCTGCCTATTTTTTTCCTTCGCCGCCTAGAGAACTGTTTGGAAAAGTAGGGCATCGGCACCTGTCTTAAAAATCATCCTGTTTTCACAGCCACGTCTTCTTTCACATTAACAATCGCTTTCATTAAACAGGCAGAAGTGAGCGCGGTCTAGAAATCACAGAAGTACACAAACTCTGGAGCCATTAACTTAAGGTTTTTTTCCCCACTCGGCAAACAATGTACGCGGAGGACAATTTGAAACAGCGGATCTCCGCCAGGAAAGCTACTCTCGGCTTATCTAGAAGTCCCCGAACCTAGTGCTGGGAAATTATTTTGAAACCCTGGTGAAGCACCGAAGAACCCCGGTATTAGGTTTCGAAAAGCATTTGCAAACGTAATCACTCCTCAGAAAACAGGATTCCTGGGAACCTTTCTCTCGCGTAAACCAGGACCTTCTCTCTCTTAAACGTGCCCCTACTGATAAAACGCCTTATTAAACAATTTAGCAGTGTTTTCTTGTGGCTCTGCATCAGAAAATTCTCCCAAAAGACAGTGCCTGTTTAACTTCACATTATTCTTTTGCTATGTAACTCTGAATGTATGGTAAAAGCACAGACCCTCAAAAAAGAGAGCAAAGCTCAATTAACACCCCCTATAGATACACACACACACACACACACACACACACAACCCCACTAGTGAATAACTTCATGTTTAGCTTGGGGAAGGCGACAATAGGTTCCCCTTTCCCAGCATCCTCCACCGCAAGGCTGCTATTGTATTTAGCACTCCACCAGATACTTTCCACAGATGAGAACTCGCCAGTGAATACGGATAACTTTGACCCAGGGAAGGAAACAAGTGCCCCCTGTTCCTCTAATGTAAAGCACTGGAGAGTCACAATAAAACGCTCGAACGCAGATAGTCTAGCTGGATGTGCATGGGCAGAACAGGCATATTCGGTCAATAGGCGTTTTGCCTTCACTGTCGGAGATTTCCAGTACAGCGTTCAGTCACTGAAGGGGGAAAAGATTACCCGGGCAGGAATGGTTTAACTCCTCGCCTGCAAACCTTCGACGGGGTGGGCGGGGTGAAAGTGTGCTTGTCATCTTCATTTATCAGATCAATCCACTTTGCCTTCCACTCCTGCATAGGAATTAAGTTGTGATTCCTTTTGAAGGGGAACCTCCCAGTGGATGGATTTGCGCCTCTTACAATGGATTGCCTTAGCAATCTGTGTGGAAACGGCATGACCCCTCTCTGTGGCCCATCCTTGCCCTCTCCTATTGAAAAATGAGTCCAGTTAGGATCTCTTTGCCCAGAGCCACGTGTTTTTCGCCACGTCTACAGGAAGTTGCTTCCATCCAGTTCAAAACGTCTGACTAGCCTTGTATGATTCTACTTTATCATATTGAAAGCGTACAGGAGTTGGTGCAGGAATTAAATGGGAATAAGCTTTTTTTTGTATTTAGGAGTTGTAAAGCTAAAGCACCATTATAATAGATATAATTCAACATTAGGAGTGCTCATACTCTACAAGGCATAGTGATGTTTTCTTTCTAGAGTAATATTTAGCGACGCATTGGAAGGGATTTTGATGTAGCCTTATTAGGTAAGAAAACTTTAATCAGAAAATTGCAACTAGGAGCTCTGGAATGAAGCATGTAAAACTGAGGCTGGCTAGTTAAAATCATAGCCAACAGTGTACGCTTTGAAGTACTTTCTGTAGTGCAGTGGGCCTCATATAATATCCTCCAGACTGAAGAAACAGGAAACCTGTGCCTTTAAAGACTAAATCCTAATTCCACCAAAAGGACTTAAATATTCCTTTAGGCCGGAGGAAAAGCAGGTTCTGTGCTGATCACATCTAAGCACAACAAGCAGGTCACCTCTTTGCGCAGAAATACGGTACAGCAGAGAGAGGAAAATAGGTGTCTGTTCAGATCTTATTTATAAATGAATGTAATACTGGGAAACCTTGGTTGCTTTTTTTTGTTTGGTTGGTTGGTTGGTTGTTTTTTGGTTTTGGTTTTGGTTTCCCGCAAGGGAATTCTCCACATGAAATTCCTATCCACTAAGAAGTATCTGTATCAGCAGTGACCTCTATACATTTCACATAAGGCCGGTTGGAATATTGGCATATATCTCCATACAAAGGAGAATTGCATTCTACAAGACTTCACTAGAAAAGGCGGGGGTGGGGTGGGGAGAAGCGCTGGTTTGAACTAGAGGTCAGGCTGGCAAATTTCTATAGTGTAACTCGATGCAAGCTCCCTACGTCACACTGTCACTGCCCATTGTCTAGTTTAGATGTAAGGATACTCTTTGCCCTGCGTGACCCTGCCCCAAAAATCCTGCGCTTGAAACAACCTACGTGAAAATCAGAACGTATTTGCTGCCACATCGTAGAGGCTGGAAATGGCAATCCTGACTGTTCAGTTGTACGCGTTTGTGTAAGGCTATACAGACGCATACGTACACACACCACGTCGAGGTATGGCACAATATTGTGCTTTTCTGGCTCCTGACACTACATTAAAGTTTGAACCGAAATTTCCCGTTCCCCACCCCCCACCTCCGCTAATATAAGACTGCTGTTACATGATGTCCTAATTCCAGCTTGGAAAGCCACTCACAAAAGAGGTTAAATCTATCGCAAATTGCTGAGATAAATGTAGAAAGATTGAAATGGAAATAAGTATTTGATTAGATTGGGAAACCCTTTGGATTACTTTTTTTAACCTGAGTGTTTTGGCAGAAGATACAACCCGCTGAAGAGTTCCCCTCCCCCTAAATTGCCTTTTATTCCCTATTTTATTGTATCATATTTTTGTATCGTTTTGAGGGAGATTGGAAAATTGTCTCCTTCCCTCTGTAGTGCCAAGCCTGGCGAAAAAAAAAAGGCATTCAGGTAATGAAGTCTGTAACTAAACGGTAATTGAATCAGCATAATTTGCACACTGAATGGTTTTCAAATGCTCCCAGTTTACAATTAAAGGAGAATTAATGCGCTTGTTGTTCAGTCTGCGGCGCGTTAGAATAAATCCCGCTCTGTTGTTGTAATGAGTGCAAAACAGTTTAACTGCCAGCAAACGCATTCAACATTTAGCACAACCTATCGATCTGGCGCCTGGCTTTGACAGATTATTCGCCACATGCTTTTCCATAAGCTGTAAAATTCACGGGACGTAGAACTACCTCGGCCGCAGATGTGCCCTCGAGCTGTGAAGCCGAGGGCGTGGATCGGACTGAGAAGCTGGCGAGGGCACCCTGCCTAAAGTTAGCCGAGTTAGTACCAGATCTAAGCGCTGTGCCCCAGTGTGGTAGCGCTCTCCCCGCTCCATGCGGAAGACCGTGGGTTCGATTCCCGCTCAATGCTGCTCTAAACTTTCCTTGTAACTGTCCGTCAGAGGCCGGGGTCGTTCTAAGGTGCACCCCTGGGCTGGCTGTTTGGCGAGAGTGTTGCGCCAGTAGCGTGTGTTCTCCTCTCGACTGGTTGCCCCTGTGCTCACCTGCTTACCCCCAAAGTAAGTGTCCTGCGCCAGGCTGAGGGAGGCGCGCAGCGCCCTCCGGCGGACACATCCTTCACGCTTCGGGAGCAGCGCAAAGAAAAGCCGCCAGAAATCCTCGCCCCGAAGGTGGGACCGGTTAAAGGCGTCCCTCGGAACGCGGCGTGCAGCTGTGAAAATGCACTTCTGCGTTTTTGCAGCTCTCCGCCCCCCACCCTGAACCTAGAAGCACTCGGAGAGCTTCTCCGACCCGAGGACTGAGCCCTGGGGAGTCGTCTGCCGGCTAGGCACCCTAGGAGAAGAACGGACGGGGCGAATGACTTGCGGTCTGCCCTGCTCCGTTCTTTGCGATCGTACGGGGCGTGAAGGACGCGTTAAAGAGCCAACCCGCACGCTTGCTCGTGTTCCCCTGGTAATCTTAAAGGGGATTTGCTACGGAAGCCAATGCCACATCGCAGTGGCTGCGCTTGTCACTGAGTGTTTACACGGTGGGGCCGTATTATATTGCAAAATGAATGTCTCCTATTGCGGCTCGGTGACAGCGAGCCCCATCCTGAAGGGCTTCGAGCAGCAGGAACAAGGAGGAAACAAGAACTTGCCTCCAGTACAGAATAAAGGCGGAAGACGCACTGAGACTGTGCTTCAAAGCACAGCCTGTTCTGTACCGTGTCGCTTCCCCCTCCGAGAGAGGCACGGGGAAACGTGCCGGGGAAACGTGCATTCTGAATAGAAACGATGGGTCCTTGAGTACCTTCCTGGAAGGTGGGGAAATGATGCTTTTAGAGCCGTGCCCTATTCGGGGCGTATTATAGGACGATCGCTTTGACCCCCCGCCGGCGTTAGACACTCTCCGAGCGCCCTGCCTAGCATACACCTGCCCTCCGAACACATCCGCAACTCCAGAAGGGGCTACACTTCAAACTGGAGTGAAAGTTACCGACCTGCCGCCCCCCCGCCGCCCCGCAAACCACCGGGGGACAGCTTCCAAAGCGAGGTGGCGCGGGTGCTCCCCCTCCTCGTTAGTGTCACAAGCCCCTGGCTAGCAAAAAGTGGCCGGAAGGTGCAGCTCCCGCCCCAGCACCGCCGGCCTGGAAGAGGGGCCAGGGCTGGGAGAGGGGACTCCAGGCTTTAGGGTCGCACACACACAAAGAGGTGGGGGGGGGGCGCAGGGAGATTAAAGCAGACATGGCTCCGGAACCTGCCCAAGTTGCTGGACCTGAGCGATCTCCCCTGAGACCCGAGTGGGGCGATGAGTTTTGCTCCTGTTTTTGATGGGATGCCCGGGTCCACTCTTCCCCTCCCCCTCCCCCAGGGAAGAGGCCACCTGAAACTTACCAGGTAGAGAGGCGGCTGCAGCAGAAGCACGGCGTACCAGTACACAGCCTGCATCCTCCCGGCTCAAACTTCCGCGGCTCTCCCTTCCGTTGCTCTTTGTTCCTTCAGGACCATAGATCCACCTGACATCCACTTTACAGAACCAGGAGCGCTCTCGCCAGCCTAGACAAAAAGGAAATTACAGACCCCATGACCACAAGACAAGGTTAGACTTGGAGGCTAGGGGGGAAGAGAGCAAGAGGGGGCGGAGGGAGAAGGAGGAGAGGCGGGGGGGGGGGGGGTAACGATTAAAATCGAGTTAATCCAGCGTCTGAGCGAAGTGCTCGCGTGTCCGGGGCTGGCGCTTCTTTGGCTCGGGAGGTGGCCGGAGCGCACCCTCGCGTGTGCTGGGCTGGAGTCTTTGGTGCCACTGGCTGCCAGACCCGCCTTAGAGCGGGATTCGGGCTCGCTGCCACCTCCACCCGCAGCAGCAGCAGGCTAGAGAGCGGGAGGGAGAGGGGGTAGGAGCTCCCGGGAGCAGGGACCCAGGATGGAGGGAGGGGGGTTAGGAGCTCCCGGGAGCAGGGACCCAGGATGGAGGGAGGGGGGTTAGGAGCTGCCGGGAGCAGGGACCCAGGATGGAGGGAAAGCGGGTAGGAGCTCGAAGAGCTGGGACCCAGGATGCGCCTGGACGCTTAAAACCCGGGCAAACCGATTCGTTCCCGGAAATCCGACCGGCTCAGCTCAAGCCGAACACGCGCCCACCCGCCCACTTTCAGGCACGCCGCTGCTGGCCTCAGCCCCATGCGCACTCGTGCCTGGCTTTGCCCCGAGCCCGGCGTGCCGCGGGTCGCCCGAAAACAGGTGGCTAAGCGGGTGCCCCCCCCCCCCCTATTCCCCGCGCCCCGGAGCTTCGCATCGTGGGCCAGCCGGAGCCCCCGCGCCCCTCTCCATACGTACTGCCGGCGGGGTCCGAGCGCAGGCAGGGAGCGCCAGGGCTGCTCCATGTAACCCTAGAGTGGCAGGCAGCCTTCTCGGCACCAGGGGTCCCCTTCGCCTCGCCTCTCCATGCCACGCGCGCCGGCGTCCCGTGGAAGCAGGTGCCGCCGTGAATCCGGCCGGCGGGAAGGGAGGCGCCGCCGCCGCCTGGGACCCGACTGGATCCACCTGTCAGAAAACTTACAAGGGCGAGGCTGCCCGAGCCCCAGCTCCCGTCTGGCGGGCGGGCACCACTGCCCAGCTGCGCGCCGCTGCCAAACGTGCCTGGCTGGCGGGGGGGCGGGGGGGCAGGCGGCCGCTTAGCTCCCGGTGCAATCGGGCTGCGAAGCCCCCGGCCGAGCGCGTCTTTCCGAGGAAGCGTCTGCGGCGTGGACTGTCCGAGAGTCCCTGCCGGGGGGGGAGAGAGGCGAGTTTAGCGGCGGCATCCCAGCCGGCCCTCCAGAGCGGGTGGCGAATCAGAGCCCGCCCAGGGCGCCGCGCCGCGCCGCGCCCTGCCCCGCCACCAGGGGGCTCTGCCTTCTCCTCGGCCGCGGCCCGGGCGCGCCGCCGCCTGCCGGGACGCCCCAGGGGAAGAGCTGTTCCCCCGCCAGCCGCACGCCTACCCCGCGCCCGCAGAGAGTGGCTGAGCCGCTGCCCGGCCGCCGCGCGCACCCAGCCGCACACAGCGAGGCGCGCGCGCACACAGGCGCTCACCGCACAACTCCCCCCCCCCGCCGCCACTCCAAAGTCGCGGGTCTCTGTGTGGCGCGTTCCCCGCCGTGCAATCCCGGCGAGCGGGGCTGGGGTGGGGGGCGGCTGGCTGAGGGGAAGGCTGCGGGTGGGGACCCCCTGCCAGCCTCCGGGCTTTCCTGGCTGGGGGCCTCCTTCCGGGGCGGCTGGCTCCCCGCTGCGCCCCGAGGGCGGCTTCCTGGGAGTGAGTCCTCGGTGACCTTCTCCACAGCCATCGCCCCTTTGTCTCGTAACTAAACCGGGGGGCGGGGGGAATGTGTCCCGCTTCTCTGAAGGGGGGGCGCTGCTTTCCCGCAAGCCTTGGGGTGCCAGGAGTCGCGCGCGCGCCCCAAGGCTTGCGGGGTTCCAAGCGGGACTGGAAAAGCCTCTGGATATACCTGCCACCACCAGCAGCCCTAACCCCAGCCCCGCCGATTAACGCTGCAACCCTGCGGTTCCAGTGGGAGCTGCAAACTGGCGGGAAGGAAGGCGGGGGCTGCCTTGGGGGCAGGGCCAGCAGAGGGTGACTTGTGCTCAGTGTTGAGGGAGACACACTGCCAGAAGGGCGCGGGAACCGGAGGCCTCCGGAGGTCCCTGTCCGCCCTGAAGGTAGAGTTCTAGGCTTACTGCTTTGCAGATGCAGCCGGGAAGAAACCACCCAACGCCGCCACCCAAAAATAGTTCCTGTCACAGGCAGCCCAGGCCGGGCTTCGGTTCGTGGTCTGAGGGCTCTGGGCGCTGCTGTAATGCACATGACTAATGATGGAGAGATACATCTCACTAGCTAGTTCCCTGGCCACC
Source organism: Carettochelys insculpta (assembly GCF_033958435.1). Lineage (NCBI taxonomy): Eukaryota > Metazoa > Chordata > Testudines > Carettochelyidae > Carettochelys > Carettochelys insculpta. The sequence continues at coordinate 229,620,132 of NC_134138.1, forward strand.
TTCCCCACCAGGGATGAAATTATCAGAGGGAAAACACCCCTGGGCGACCAAGAGCCTTCCTGTGCCAAAGCAGGCAAACCTGCTACCCCTTTGGCAACTGAAGCATCATGGTGGTTGTGTGGTCCAGGGCTGATCCCACAAGCCCCTCTAAGCTATTACTGTTAGAAGAACACCCTAGACACACCTCCCCATCCCACACACACCTTTGCCTTGGACCAGATTCAGCAGCTCTCACTTTACCTAGGGTTTGATCCTGCAAAGAAATCCTTTTGCTTTCACTGGGGCGATTCAAAGAGTAAAATGTTACTCATTGTGACTAAGGGCAGGGGCAGAATCCATCCCCGTCCCACATTTGAGACTCTAGGCACTCAGTCAGAGAGACAACTGGCTCGTAGAGAAGGCAGACAAGATCTACAGGATCCTTTCAGTGTAGCCAAGCATTTGTCAACAAATTCTGATGTTAGATAGCTGTGAACTGGCTGAGCACTGATAAGCCCAAAGCTCTGGAATGACTGTGCTGAGACTTACTGTCAAAGGATCAGCTCCCACATCTTAACTGGGTGATGAGAAAGCTCACTCAATATCTCCCCAGATCAGACCCCATGAAAGAGGTTATCAGCTTTAGTGTCTGACCTTCTGCCTAACAATGCCTGACACGCCAGGGTACCAAGAAAATCTGAAAGGTGATCCTAAGAGAAGGGCTCTTCTTCAGGTGTCTTAAATCAGGCTTATTAAGAGGCTATTGACCTAGAGGGTCCAATCACACTCTCCTAACTCAGGTTAAAAACCTGAGGATGAAATTCTGGTCCCATTGCAATCAAAGGCAAAACCATTGACTTTGACATTGACAGGGCTAGGATGTCACTCTGAGTGAATTAAATGGAAGTCCTGCCTGAGTAAGAAGGCAGGATATGGCCCTGAAGCACTTTTCCAATTCCTACACACTCATTGGTAGTTGTCTGACCACAGGAACAAGGGAAAATTTGGGCTATATATTTCAAAAGTAATGGCTTCTCTTCCACACATGCTGAGCCTGGTCCAAAGCAGACTGAAGTCAGTAGAAAGACTCTCCTCAATCCACTTTGCATGAGGAGCTCTTCATCCAAATCAGCTTATGGTGAAGTCAATGACAATTAAGACATTGACTTCAGTTGGAGTAGAATTGGGGTTTAGTTCAAGAAGCCTGTTTCTATTGTTGCCTATCTCTATTAGAAGGGGTTCAATGGAAGGAGAACAGCATACTAAAAAGGCAAGTAGGAAACTGGCTGTGATTGATTTAAAAAACAAAATGTTCAAAGGATTCCTCATATACACACATGACATTTTTTCATAGGAAATGTGATGCTATTGAGTATCTAAAGTTAATTACAAGTGACTTTTTTCACAGTCCTTTGACTTTTTTGTGAGTCTAAATAATATCAGTACCATAGCCTAAGTGGAGTATTGGTTTTTTGTTTTGTTTTGTTTTTTTAAGAGCATTTTAATTGCAGCCATTTGTAGGCTGTTTAATAAAGTGGTCCTTAGCAGTACAGTTCAAGAAAAAGGACAGTCTCTCAGTCAGTGAGTTTTTCCCATGAAAAATCTATTTAAGGGTTTATAAACTGGATTTTTTAAACTCAAAATTTTATTTCAGGCATTGTCAAATTATGCAGATTATCACTAAAACAGTTTTAAAAGAATCAAATGACTCAAAAAAAACCTCCTCTGAAACAATGGCAAGTGATTATTACGTATAGTCATATGGTTAATTATATTTGGTATTACAAAAAATCACAATAATTAGTTAATAATACTTAGCAAGACATTGACCTAAACATACCTGTTGGCTGTGCAAGTTAAGTTTCATATGTACAAGTGTATATGAAGTTTGTATACTAGATTTCAGTTCCTTATGACAAAACTCACACAATGAGTGATTATTTTTGTCTTTCACACAGCATTTCAAAAATAAAAAAGGAAATGCATGTATATCCAAAAAGAAATGGAAGAGGCCCGTGGGTCAAAGAAGGCATAAATGGACACAGCACCCCTAGCATCAATGGATCGTACATAGATTGAGACCAGAAGAGGGTCTGGCCCGGATCTAAATTTTCCCTGAAGTTCAGGTTTTCTAGGGTCCAGAGTTAGACTTAATTACCTGTGTGTGAAATCCTGCTTCTATTGATTTTTTGTGCCATCTCTTTAAAACTATACTAGAATATCGAGGTAGCTGTCTTTAAATGAAAAACCAGAACAGTATTCTTCCGTCATGGTGCATGCTGAACTGCTGAAGAATTCAAGTGGAGTTGTGTAGGCACGGCAGTGACTGATAGTGGCCTCCTTTCAGCTCCATTGCCTCTGTGTGTTTGCACTGCACAGTATATGGGGCCAAATCCTGTTCACATTATTCATATGAATAGTCCCACTGAAATGAATTCTGCATGTCCATGCTTTGGTCCATTTAAGACAGATCTTTTTCACATTTTTAATAGTTTTGTTGTTGTTTTTGTTGTTCCATGGAACCCTATGTATTTTAAGCAGAATTTTTATAATTATTGTACAAACTGAATCTCTTGTTTTCATTCTTTTCCCTCTTCAGCTTTTATTTACATAATAGGATAGGATTTGACTTTACTGCAGGAATTGTATTTCTTTTCATAAAAAATGGTTCTGAGGGGATTTTTTTCAGTCCATTGATTTATATAAGTGGTTACAGCCAGAGACTCCATTCAAGTGTCATTTTGCTATATTCTATATAAAAATACAGAGACATTTTAACCACTTCCACAGAAAGGACTTAAATTCATGAAATACATTTTTCACATTTCCCCTTCTGCTTCAGGACCTTGTTCAGTTCTTACTGAATTCAATGGGAGTTGCGCAGTCAGTGGGAGCTGAAGCAGGCTCTCAGTAGCTAATGAATGCAATAGATTGTAGTGGACAAAAGTATACCAGAATCTCATCACGTTTATGCTAGCGTAAATCTGGTGCTGTTCTACTGATATTAATGAAATTAGTCCGGATTAGCATCCTGGTACATGAGATCTGAATCTTGAGCAATGAGCTTGAATTCAGGAGAATGCATCTTATCTATTTATAAGTTTATAATTTACAACAAAGACTATATTATACATTGCTTAATGACAAGACCATCAAATTCAAGAAGAAAAATAATTGTCAAGAATAAAAATAAATACGAGATCTTTTTAATGTCCTTTACATGGGAAGCCTTTTTTCCTAAACTGTAATTAATGTAATAAATATTAACATTTGCATTTCATAGATATTTCATTTATCAGATCTTTAAAGTTTTATATCATAGCTATCTGAAAGATACAAGAGTTTTAATTATACCCATAAGAAAACAAGGAAATAACATAAAGAAAAGTAATGGAAAGGAAGTGTGTTATAAACTGAGTTTGACCAGAAAAGACAAAGAACTTGAACAGTTTAACTAAAGACATGAGTAGAGTTCCGGATAATTATGTGTCAAAGTGAACCCTTTAATATTCAATTCCCAGGATCCTTCTGGATGGTCAGCCTAAACATTAGTAATTAGTAACTCCCCAGAGACCAAATGTGTTGAAGTCAGAAAACGTGGTAACAAAAGGTCTGCTAAAAATGTTTTTGTACTTTCAGGTGCAAAAACTACAGTCTGAACAGCATCAAGAAGCTGTAAGGCCCAGGGAATTAAATTGCACTAGTGAAAGAATTAAAATAGGGGAGTGAAAGGGGTCAGCTCTCCCTTGAACACAGGGACAGAAGAAAGGTTGAGAAGCCATTTTTTGTGGCCCTTACATGCCTCCTGAAATGGCTAAGGAAAATCACAGTCCCAGAACGTGAGGGACAGCAAGAACTTATCCTCTCATGCATCCCATAGAGTGCATATTGCCTTACAACTGCTGGGGAGGAGATGCTGCATTGCACTAAATCAATCCATGGAGTAGGCCAGGCATGCCTCGTTGAGAAGGCGCTCCATAGAGTGCAGCTGAGGCAAAAACCTTCCCTGAGGGAAAAGCAGCTTGGCTGTGGCCTGTACCTGCTTGAGATAATGTTGAAATAGCCCATAGAGTCTGTATCTTCCAGATAATGAGATCAAGTGCCATCCATTCACATTATATGAAAGAACAAGTTTTCTGTCACAATATTACTATCAATGGGGATCCCTCTCATTGGCTATGTCTACACTAGAGGGTTTTGTCTGTAAAATGGCTGTTTTGCCAAAAAACACCCAAGGAGCATCCAAATTCCCCAGATGTCCTGTAGTGAGTAAGTCAACAGAACACACCACTTTTGTCAACAGCTTTACCCCACTCTCCACGAGGAATAACAACTCTGTGAACAGAAATCTGTTGATCAAAAGCTGCTCTGCATATTCCGGGAGGCCCTCTATCAACAGACAGAGCTTCTGGGACACCAGGCAGTCCCTGTCTGCTGTGCTTCTGGTTGGCCATTTTGCCAATAGAGCAGCCTGGCAGTCTGACTGCTCTCTCTCGACAGAGCAGATCACTCTTGCAAGCTGCTTGGCAGTTTGGCCAAGATCTGTCAACAGAAGTTTGGTCGGAAGATAACTTCTGACAAAAACTTCTGTCAACAAACCCCCATAGCCTAGACACAACCATGGAGTCTTTCTTTCTGTCATTCGTTCTTATTAATTTTTACGGGAATTGCTCATACTCAGGAGCAACATTGGACTTACAAACCCAGACAAGGAAGTTACCCATTTATCTACAGAACAGGTTTCAGCAGCTACAGAGCAGGGCACATTTCCACTTCTTGCTCCCTTTGAGTGACTCAACTCTGTTCTGGAACAGCCATCTTGAGAGGTGAGAGGAGATCTTCCTTTAAGCCAATCTCATCCTGGGCTTTAGTGCCAATCACATGAGAGCAAAACTGAATGCTTGTGCAGGTTCTTGTCATGTGAACCCTTGCTCACTGAGAAATGAACAGAGGCCACACATACTATGTAACAAATAGCTACAGTTCCTATGTTAAAGGTACGCCTGTTAATGTATGAAAACATATTGTGCACACTAGTAAGTTAGTGTTCAGATCTGTAAATGAACAATTTGCTACAGTAGCTATTTAAGTTTTTTTTTTCTTAAGGAAGCCTCTAATACCAGAACAAAGATATTTTAGGAAGCAAGCTAAGTGCATGGTTCATCTATCAATCTCCTTTATATTTAGTACAGTCATTAGTGTGTTCAGGTGAAATGACCCTTAAACTAAATAACATGAGAACTCAGACTCCATGTTTTTTCAAGTTGTTTTTACTGCATGATGACTTTGTGTACCAAGTTCCACCTATTGCATCCCAATTTTGCTGCTGTCTCAATAGGCAGCACCTGACACACAGAACTGGAGTTAGGATTTATTTCTCTGAACTATTTTCTTTCACAGTCATGAAATTACCTGCCACCATTTTGCATTTCAATACAAACCATGTGTGGAATTCTAATTTCCAATTTTAAAATATCGTTAATTTCTGATGGCACTGTACACCGGCACAGTTTGGGGCCAGCTCCTATTCCCACTGAAGTTAGTCACAGGTTTGACATTACCTTCAACTGAAACAGGAATGTGGTCTCCACCTGTAATTTTTTCCATTGTCCCAGATAAAGGCCCTGATCTGGCAAGTGACTCCATATGGGCAGACCCTGATGCTGGCATAAGGCTACATTCTAATATGTTCTTTTACAGTTTGCCTTTGAAATTACATTTTTATTGGTTTATGTACAGCATGTTTTATGGTATATTGCTGCAAGAACTTCAAATATACATGCTGCATACAACAATACGTGCAATAGACTAGATCCATGGGTGGTGTAAATGGGTATAGTTTCACTTAAGTTGACATAGTTATGGCAGTTTATCCCAAGCAAGAATCTGGACTAATATAATTAGTCTTCCTGGGATGTAATAGAAATATTAGATTATGGTTAGGGGCCACACCTTATGTAAAATGGGGAAACTTTCCAAATTTCATATATTGTAGGTAGAAAAATAATAAATTACTTTTGTAAATGATTACCAAATGTGAAGAATAAAAGTGTAATATTGGAATGACCACTGGAATTGATTTGCATGTTATGAAAACTTTTTAGAGCCTGGCTGAATCCCAGAAGACCCATTAGTCACAAGCAGGCTAAAGGTTTTATATTTAGATGGGTTTAAGGGGAGAAAACACACATGGAAAAGAAAGTGTCAATCAACATCGCAAATACATTTATTTTCTCTATAATGTATCTTCTCATGTGCAGCCATCACAAAGGTGCGAAAAGAGACAGCTGTAGGATCAACACTCTTACAAAATGCCTGTTTTTGAAAACAAAGGCTTTATGATTTGATTACTTTCTTGTAGTATTTTTTGGTTTTGGTTTTGGTTTTGGTTTTGTTCTGTGAAAAAAAAAAAAGAGGATCTGGTACTCAGCCAGCTCCCCAGCCCCCACACCTCCGCCTATCCCAGGGCTGGGGCTGCTGAAGTGCTAGTACACAGTACTGTCAAGTACCGGCACAAAAAAAAGCACCGCTTTGTTATAATCTTGTAATGGCTGTGCTCTTGACTGCTTCATCACCATTTCACTCTTGACAAAAACATTACCGAAAATTCTTAGGAAGTGAAGACAAAATCAGAAAAAAAGAGAAACGACCAATTTTCATAGTTAACATCAGTTAATGTACAAATTTATGGTTTCCTTGACTTTGACAATGATGTGATTTACAAGGGGTCTTAATTACAGTGCATGAATACAATCCTCCAGTGCCACCTTGTGTATTTGTATAATACTGCAATACATGTCCTACATTAATCCACACATTTCTCAAGTCTAAACTGACAACTATGCACACAGCTGTTCATAAATATAAAATAACAGGCAAAGAGCTAGAACAATGTCTAAAATGAGGCTGGATGTTCTACTTTTTCACATTTTGTATTTAACAGTGTTCTACCAGTGATGTAGCAAACTATCTTTTTCACTCTTACAGGACTGTGAACATGACCTAAAGCTGATTTTTATGTGGCGACCATCATTTCAAGCCTATGGAAGTCTATGTTATTGACACCTCCTGACTTCAAATGGTTTGGATGGAACAGTGGTAGCTTTAACACTGTTACAAAAGTATGCTATGTAATTATATGGTAGGGCTATAATTTTTGCTTAAAATGTGGAATCTGAATTTGCCAATTTAGCAACATTAATCACTATGAAAATCCATGGAGGACCTATGTTTAATGACAATATGATGATGATTGTCAAATAGCATAGAAGCCACTTTATAGCGTCAATGTAAATCATTCATGTTTGAGTCCAAAGAGTTCCTTCTCATCCCACAACCCCTATGTCACAACCCATAACTTGAGAGTTATGATAGTACAATGATAGATGACCTAGCTACCACAAAGGAGGAGGTGGGTAAAACAGGAGCTGGAGTTTTTGCTTTACTTCTTACATCCAAGCCTTCTAGCAGAGCTAGCAAGCTCCAGAGGGGACCTCATGCTGCATCTTTAAATCAATGTAGCAAAAGATATGTGCCCCTTATATGCCGGTGAGCTCCAGAAAATCACTGTGCATGTTTGAGACACAATGCCTGCTGAAACTCCTACTGGGGTGATGAGCTTTTGCACAGGCCCTGTCATGAGCCATTGAAGACATGAGAGATCTCTAATTAATCATTAGTTTCACTGTGCGTGTTCTTAGGATTCCTAACTTGCTTACCAGTGCTTCATTGCTATGTGCAAGACCATAGGTATTGCAACGAAATGACATTTGGTTGGTACAGTCCTGCCATCAGGTTTGTGGCCCTGTGAAGCACCTACCACAAAGGGACACTGATCTACTTTTGGGGGTCTCTAGGCACTACTACCCTACAAATACTAATTAATGATAATAACTGAGGCTGGTAAGTTGACTGCATGCACGCCTGCAGGGCCCTAAGCAATTAAATAGATGGTTGTCTTCAATCTAATTATGAAGGAAATATGTTTTATCTAGAAAGGCAACTATTCCCCTCGCATTTAGGGGACATGACAAATTAAACTGAGGAGAATCAGAGTATTTGATTTTACACATTTAAGATTTCACCTAACTAAGAAATTAAGAGATCTCTTTTGAATGAAAAATAGTTTCAGAGCTGCTAAACAAGAACTTCATAATGAGCCCAAATCAAAATGATGAACATCACTTTTTTGTCCACACTGACCTCTCATCAGATTACGCAGCATTGGTGAAGCAACTCATAGCAGGCCTGGAAATTTAAATTCAGGTACCTGGGGTCAGTTACTTGTTCTGCTCACATCTCCATTGTTTACTTTGTCAGTCATGCAAATCAGCAACAAATCTCCTATTTCACAAATAGATTGTTACGCATATATTTAATTTCTTTAGGTTTCCATAAAACCATTACTTTATTAAAAAATCCAGGGTTAGAAGTAAACTTGGGGAAGAGTCACTTTCCGTTTGTGGACACAACTCATGTCCACATTTTTACACCTGTCTTTTAACTGTTGGATCCTACCTGAAGACTGCAGCTATCCAAATATGTGTTCATAGTTCATTTTGTGGGCCTCCAGATGTGAAGGAGAGACTATCTTGAATGAAATTATGCATAACTAAATATACACTAGTTAGATACATGTGCATATATACAATATATATGCACACATGGGAACATAGGTACCATTTCCATGATTAAAAGCTTCAATCTGATGTGTGCTCAGACCCAAAATTAGGAAAAAAATGTACAGCCAATAGTGAAGAAATACAAAAGCTAAATTTCTGTTGTTTAAATGGCTGATGTTGCTCTTTCTTGGATTTTTCTGTTGCTGTTTCTGTTTAGATGCCTCTGTCATCTGAGTGACAGTGGGTAAGGCTCTCACAAGGCAAGAGAGATGCCAATTTTTGTAAAAGGAAATGGAAGTGCTGTTACTCAGCTCTGCTGTAAGATCACTAAATCTTCAAGCTTGTCTCATAGTGGAGGTGCAGTGAAGCGGGAAATTGCTGATGCAAAGCATATAGGAGAAGATCCACTACCTCAGGATACTGCTGAAAAGCGGAAAGCAAAGGAATTCAAACAAGAACTACTGCAAGGGGAAGGAAGGAGGCGTCCATGGACTTAAGAGAGCACTGAAAATACCTTTTATTGCACTATTGTTCTTAGCTTAATTGTGTGTTATATGGGTTTGGTAATTCTATAATGATCAGTGGCACTAAGCCCTCTTTAATAACACATAAATCTACTGATTTTCAGCACTGTCAGCTGCATCAATATACCTATCCTGACTAAAATATGGGATGCTCGGAAATTTGTACTCTTAATTTTATTGTAAAAATGTTATCAAATGGTTAAATTTTTCATTTGTAAACACTAACTAAACAGGCTTTTCTAATTAGATAGATCCAGTCTGATGATGAAGCCTACTTTAACATGACTCTTTCCATATTTGAACAAAGCTCAGAACATCAGGATCCCAGGCCTCAGTGAGGTGTCCTTGCACAGCTGAAATAAAAACAACAATAAAATCAGTTCAACTGTACAAACTCCACAGCTAAACCTGTCAAGCATAACTAGAATCATCGTGGCCATGATAATTTTGTACGTCTTTGTGGCGTAACAGCATATTAATGGTGGTTTTTATTTATGGTGTTTCTATTGCAACAGAAGTGTGAGATTTATTCATAATACATCACTCTTTTCTGCAAAAACATGCAGGAAGAGAGTGCCTCTTCAGCAGATCCTGATACTAGAAACATTTATGCACATGATGCAACATTCATCATGTGAGGAGTTCCATTGTTTACAGTCATGTATAAAAGTTTGCAAGATCATAACCTTGAGAAAAGAAAGAGTTTGGCTATGTCTAGATTAGAACAATGTGTCAACAGAAGTTTTTGTCGACAGGATGCCCCGGAAATGTCCAGACCGGCTTTCCATCGACAGAGGCATTCTTCCCTGTGGGGAGCAGGATAAGACTGTTGACAAAACTGCTCCATTCTGTCAATTTATTGTAGACAGAATGCCTTGGGAAGCTGGACGCTCCTGGGTTTTGTTGACAAATTCCATGTACTTTTTAATACTTAGCACTTACAAAGCTTTACTAATTCATTCTTACAATGTCCCATTGACACATATCAGTACTATTATCCCCTTTTTTAATGTTATGTGGGATCAGAGGCTGAGAGGTTAATAGCCTGAGCCTAATCCCATTGAAGATCATGGTAAAACTCCCACTGACTTCAAGATTCAGTATCCAGCCATAGGAAACTTTCTGGAGTTCCTAGTCTGTGTTTCTTTCTGGCCTAGATGTCAGAATCTTCTTTTGTTGTGCCAGAAGGAGATAATACAAGTGTTATAAGCATTTACAATATATTCATTTTCAAGGCCATAAGTGAAACAATAATATCTGAGCATGTTGGTTCATCATTGTATTAGTGAACACAGCCAGCGGTATGTCTCCCTTTCCCAAAGGATTTACTGGTCCTATAACATAAGCTGAAGGAAGAGAAACATTCACAATGTTGCTGCTGCTGAAGACAGTATCCCTGAGGAACTGTCCAGTCAATCAACCCCTTCTGAATCGTGTTGCTGCGTTGATGGCCAACTATTTAAAGGGACTTCAAATTCCTTAATATTTTTGCATCCATAATTTCATGTCCTCTATCACACTGCAAATGCAGAAGTGTGGTGACAGTTCACTGCCTGTGCAAATGATAGTAGTTAGACAACTTTCTCCCTGATTTGATCTGCAAATACATTTGCTATCCCTTGTGCCCACAGTTAATTGTTCGTGAAAAAGCAGAGGCTATTTTTAAAATGGTGGCCCTGCTTTCTACCCTGAAACTCCTCTTATGCTGTTGAGTCACCCCTTTGCTTTTGTCTCCAGGGAATGGGATATTAAGCAATAACAAGCTGCTTAAGAGGCAATGTGTAGTGTAGGCCTTGTTCAGATGTTCTGTGTGGGTGCACTTACCATTACCCATGCAGGGCCTGAATCAGCACAACTTACTCACACAGAGTAGTGCTATTCTCGGGAGCAGCCCAACTGGCTTCACCAAGACTGTTCATGCAGACAAGTGCTAGTCAGCAAAAGCACAGTTGAGGAATCTGGACCTTAGTTTGTAATCTCCTGGGGCAGAGACCCATCCTCTATGTATTTCCCATACTGTGCTTCTCTGCTTGTAACTAAAACAACCTCCCACCCATTTTTAACAAGGTCTGAAGGGTGTGCCACCCCTTTAAGGGACAGTCTGGTGCTGAAAGCCAAATCATACTCAGCCTAACCTGAACTCCCAAAGCTGAAGCCCAAAAACTACTGCCCAGGACCAAGGCCAAAGCCTGAAGACAGCCTTTAGTAGTGAGGGTCAGGTTACAGGCCCCCTGGCTGGTGTACTTCGGCTTTGACGTCCCTTATCACCTGGATCTGGGGTACTCAGGCATTGGCCCCCTCGCTCAGGGCAGTAGGAAGGACGTGGGATCAGGCTTTTGATCCCCTCTCCTCAGATCATGTAGTAACATCTGCTATCAGAAGGGGGTTGCAGTACAGTGAAGTCCAAGAACCCCCAACCTCAGGCATTCAAACAGCTCTGGAATAGTTTTTGAGTCTTTCTGTTTAGTAACATGGACGGCACATTGAGCAGCTCTTCAGTAAGTTCTCTTCCTTGACATTAAAGGTACATGACCATGCACTTCCTCAGTGAAACTGAGGAACATTGATAACCCACGGCTGTGTTTAGTAGCTAGCATAATAAAAGTATTTTATCACGGTATACAAACTTTGTAAGGCTGCGTGGTGTAAAACTGAGCTTGTGGGTTATACAAAAATGTATTTAAGATGTATCCCACAATATGGGGTGTTTAGGAAAAAGCATAGCTATAGTTAGGACCAGTAGGCTGCGAGGAGTGGGAGGGGAGCTGGTTGAGTACTGGCTTCTCTCTTCTTACAAAAAAAGCACTGAGTGGGACTTTGTCCTAGTTTACATGTCTCCTAACCTGTTTTTTCTCCTATTTCAAGAAATGGTGCCAAGAATCAGAAGCTCTAAATGATGATGTTATAGGCACTGTGGTATACAAGTGAAATGAAAATAAAAATGAGATGCAAGATCAGTTCTCAATAAAGTGGTGACAACAGAGTGACAAGATGTGACATGACACCATTCTGGTGAAAGGAAAAGAGTAGAAATGGAAGAGGCAAGTGAGTTGAAGGCAAGAAATTGTTTGTGACTGTAAACAAGCATATTGTAAAGATAAGTGAAAAGATCGTTGGACTGGAACCAGTGACTGACAAAGATGAAAAGGAATATTGTGTGATGAAAAGCATCCTTTTATGTACAGCATCAGGCTCTTGAAAATGGGACACTGTAGTACTATGTACCAGCTGATGCTAGGTGAGCTACTAGCAAAAAACTGACATGAAAGTGACGTTACACAAGAGAAACAGATAAGAAGGAAGATGAATGGAAGAAAAGCCTCAGTATATATAGAATTGCTGCTGAACTGCTTAAAGACCAAGAGACTGCAAGAAAAATACTCACCTTTCTATGTCATTATCAGAGTTGGGCAGAAAACAACCTTTTAATCCATCCATATGAGAAGAATTAAATTGTTACTGAAAAACGACAGTAAGAAATCAAGGGCCAAGAGTCTTTCAGGGTCTTCAAGAAAGCATTTGCTAGCCAGCTCCCTAAAGGTAAGTCTGGACTGCAGGGTTTTGTCAGCAGAAGTTTGTGTCATAAGATATATTGTGACAAAACTGTCAGAGTGGCTGTGTCTACCCTTAGGAAAAACTTCGAAATGGCCATGCTAATGGCCAAATAGAAGAATACTAATGAGGTGCTGAAATAAATATTCAGCGCCTTATTAGCATGCTGCTGGCTGCGGCACTTTGAAATTGCTGCTTTTCATTCCCTCATGGCTCGTCTACATGAGGGTCATTTTTCAAAGAACCCCACAACATCAAAATCCCCTTATTCCTATCAGCTGAATTTTGAGAAGTAAATTTTGAGGAGTAAAGGGACTTAGAAGTACCCCAGGCACTTTGAAGTACCAGCGGGTTAGCTGTGGCTACACATGAGCTGGCACTTCAAAGTTTAACACTTCAAGTTTGCTGCAGGGGCCAATTAGTTTAATGAAGTGCTGCATATGCACTGCAGAACTTCATTAAAAATACCCCAACACCTTACTTACCATGCTCCCTTCAAAGGAGGGAGCTGGTGTAGACACACCCAACTTGTTTCATTTTTACTTTGCTCTTTTAAAACATTAAAAATGCTTTGATGTATAAACAATGTGCTTCTTTTAAAAGTCACGTGGTCACAAAAAACAAAGTGGGACCTTTCACTTTGATTAAAATGCTTTGTTTCATTTTATTTTCTAAAAAAAAAAGGAAAACAACTTTGCCAAAATAGCTACATTTTGAAAAATGCTTTCATTTTGGCCCAAATGATATTTTTTCCAAAAACTCATTTTGAAGGAGAAAAAAAAACTTTTGACCAACTCAAGTACACTCAGATATGTGCATGTGCAAAATGGAAAACCAGAATCCAGAAAGCATCTCTTGTCCTCAATGAGATAGATTTTGTAGCCAGAACCAGAACAGATGGCAAATGAAATTAATCATGAAGCTGTATTGTTTGAAAAGTGCAAGTGTCAGCAAAAGTGCTTTTGGCCAAGAGTTTGAAGAAAAATGGAAATTAAGTTCTCTTTTTTGCAATCGATACTTCTTTCAGCTACATAATTGAGATGTGCTAATATATAAATAAGCATTTTAAGATATTAACATTCACTATAGATGAACCGAATTTTTCCTGAATTACACAGCGTAAACCCACTCGCTTTCTCATAGTCTTACACTTCAACATTCACATGTATTTGGATTTATTGGGTAGATACGTGGTTTAAGTTTAATGTAAATTCTGTACTAACCAATCAGTGTTTGGATGATACATTCTAATTTAAAATAGAAAACACAGCAAGAAAATACAGTTGCACCAATTAGACCACATTTTTACTTTTATTTTCATTAAATGGAATTCCATAGACAAATGACACTTGTATTTTAATGTAGTGTGTTCTTTCCCTAGTCTTCACCATTAATTTCATTTAGCTGTGAGATATAGGGTGCTTCTGTGTTCTAAATGATATGATATGAAACTTCAGTAGAAATATGCTGATGTAAACTTCCATTTTATTAAGTAACATAATGATTTTAGGATTACGAGTTGTGACAAACTCAAGATTCTTTTCACTACCATGGTCTTATGCAGCTTGTGGGCATTAATGAGGCCTCCCTGCTTGAGTTTCTCACTAGAGCTACGTCTACACGTGAATGCTACATCGAAATAGCTTATTTCGATGTAGCGACATCGAAATAAGCTATTTCAATGAATACCGTCTACATGTCTTCCAGGGCTGGTGCCGTGGACGTTCAACGTCGACATTGGGCAGCACCACATCGAAGTAGGCACTGCAGGGGAGCATCTACACGCCAAAGTGGCCCACATCGAAATAAGGGTGCCAGGAACAGATGCAGACAGGGTCACAGGGCGGACTAGCACTTCCGGGGCAACAGCTAGCCGCTCCCTTAAAGGGCCCCTCCCAGACACATTCAGCCTGCACAGCACACAGTCTGCAGAGCCATAGGCACGCACACCTCGGTGAAGCAGTATGGACCCCCAGTAGCAGCAGCAGCCAGAGGTCCACCCAGCCGCCCCTGCAGGAGCAGTGCTCGCCCTGCTCAATGCCATGCAGGAGGCAGCTGATCACCTTTTAGTCACAGAAGAGGAGCTGCCCCCAGGGGAGGAGGAAGCAGCCCCAGACCCTGCTGTCCTCCGGCCCCCGTCGCACATGCCGCCGGCTGTGGAGCTACCCCACGAGCACCAACTGGTGGGAGCGGCTGGTGCTCGGCGAGTGGGACAATGACCGCTGGCTCCAGAACTTTCACATGAGCCGGCAGACATTCCTGGAGCTCTGCCAGTGGCTCACCCCCGCACTGAGGCACCAGGACACCGCCATGTGGCGTGCCCTCAGCGTCAAGAAACGGGTCGACATCGCTGTCTGCAAGCTGGCCACTCCAGACAGCTACCTATCCATGGGGCAGCAGTTTGGCGTCAGCAAGGCCACCGTCGGGGCTGTCCTCATGGAGGTAAGAGGACCCATGAGGAGGGGGAGGCAGCCCTGGTGGGGGGAGGGTCAGACACACCCTGCACACCCCTCACTGGTGCTCTCCCATGTCCTTTCCCTGCAGGTCGTCCGCGCCATCAACGCCCTGCTTCTCCACAGGCTCGTGCAGCTTGGGGACCTGGATGCCACCATCGCGGGGTTTGCCAGCCTGGGCTTCCCAAATTGCTTCGGGGCTCTGGATGGGACCCATATCCCCATCTGAGCTCTGGAGCACAGCGGAGGATGCTTCCTGAACAGGAAGGGCTACCACTCAGTGGTCCTCCAGGCCTTGGTGGACAGCCAGGGCCGCTTCCTGGACATTTATGTAGGCTGGCCTGGCAGCACCCACGACACCCAGGTGTTCAGGAATTCCGGCCTGTGCCGCCGGCTGGAGGCGGGGACCTACATCCCACAGTGGGAGATCCCTGTGGGGGACACCACCATGCCCCTCTGCATCGTCGCAGATGTGGCGTACCCCCTCTGGCCCTGGCTCATGCACCCTTACACGGGCCATCTCTCAGCCAGCCAGGACCGCTTCAACACGCACCTGAACCATGCACGCCAGGTGGTTAAGCGCACTTTTGGCCGCCTCAAAGGGTGCTGGAGGTGTCTCCTCACCCGCCTGGAAGCAGGCCCTACCAACATCCCCCAGATTGTGGGTGCGTGCAGCGCACTCTACAGCCTGGTCGAGAGCAAGGGGGAGGCATTCTTTCAGGGCTGGGCTGTGGAGGCTGGCAGGGCTGACATGCAGCCACTCGCTGCCCCCAGTCGCCAAGTGGACCCCGAGGGGATCCGGGTCCGGGAGGACCTGCGGGCCCATTTCGACCAGGCCACGGGGTGAACACTGGCAGTCCCCCACTGCAACCCCCATCCTCCACAACACTCCCTGCCCCCACGCCCACACCACAGAGCACCCAAGAGCACACCCCCCACTTTTCTTGCAAATAAAAATAGACCTGTTGTTTTTGAAACCACAAAACAGTGAATTCTCTTATTAATACTATATATATATATATATATATAATAGTGGAACAAAAGGGGGGAACTATTTACATGGGGGGCAGGTACCATAAAAGAACAGGGGTCTAACACAAACCAAATACAAATATAATGGGGATATGTACAAAGGTGGGGGGGCACATCCTGGGCCCCGCACCCCCTACTGTCCAGCGCCTGGGGTTGGCGGGCACAACCCTCGCCTCAGCCTCAGCCCTGGCCAAGGCTGGCTGGGGGCCGGGCGAACCGGCAGATACGGCCGGCGGGTGTCAGCAGGCCCCAGGTCCCCCTCGGTGGAAGGCCCCGGGGTGGTGGACGGCGGTGGGACGGTGGTTGGAGCAGCGGGTGGAGCAGCGGGCAGGGCAGGCAGGGGGGCAGAGCAGTGGGTGGCACAGCATGGGGGGCCAGGTAGTCCGCTATGTGCTCAAAAGTGCGCATAAAGGCCTCCCGTGCCTCCTGGCACCAGGGCAGTGCCCACTCCTGCAATTGCAGCCACCACTCGTCCACCCGCAGGCGCTGCTCCGACATCTCCAGCTGCCGCTGGAGGGTCGCGAGCAGCTGGGGGGTCCGTCGCCGTCCTCTGGTGGTGGTGGCTCCACCGTCAGCCCTGCCCTGGGGCTGCTTGGTGCTCCACCGAGTGGCTGGCCTGCAGCAATGGCCCCGGTGGGCTGTCCGGGACCACTGACACCTCGCCGGTGCTCTCCGGGCCCTCCGATGGTGCAGCTGCGGAACACGGGGGGGAAGAAGAGTGGAGACAGACGTTAGTGTGGCCCCTGAGCTGTGGCCCTTGTCCTCCCACCCCTCTGCTGCTGGTTCCCCATCCCCGTCCCCAGGAGATGCTGCTGATGATGATGATGGGTGTCCCACCCACCCCAGGGGACCCTAGGTTCCACTCCCCCCATCCCCAGGGATGGGGCATGGCACTGTCCTGCTGGTGGAGCAGGGGCTGATGCACTCTTCTGAGGGATATCCCACTGCTGTCCTTGGGGCCATGGTCATCTGGGCATGTGGAGGGCCCTGGTCATGTCTCTTGTCCCCGCCCCTCAACCCCGGGGGTGTGTACTGGGGGGGTACTTACCTGATGGTCCGCTCCCATGGTTGGGGGACACCCTCTGGGTGGACACCCTGCTGGAGCTCCGGGAAGGCAGGATTATTTGGAGCCCCCCGTCACTGGAGGAGGATTCCCCCTCCTCCTCCAGCGTCCCAGGGCTGGGCTCCTGGGGGGGCCCCTGGAGTGCAGGGCTTGCCTCCAGGTCGGACTCCGCCTCCGGGGCCTGCTGGGGCTCCTCAGCCGAGGTGTCAAGAGTGGCTGGCAGGGAAGAGGTGTACCAGGGGCCCAGGATGGACCTGAGCTCCCTGTAAAAGGGGCAAGTGGCGGGAACGGCCCCAGATCGGCTGGCTGCATCCTGGGCCCAGGTGTAACCCTGCTGCAGCTCCTTAACCTTACTCCTGACATGGTCAGGAGTGTGGGCAGGGTGACCCCGGGCAGCCAGGCCCTCAGCCAGCCGAGCGAATGCATCCGTGTTCTGCCTCTTGCTCCCCATTACCTGGAGCACCTCCTCCTCGTTCCAGAGCCCCAGCAGGTCTCAGATCTCGGCCTCCGTCCAGGAGGGACCCCGCTGCCTTTTCCCAGGCTGGCTGCCAGGCTGGGAGCCCTGGCTCCCCTTGGGGGGGTGCCCTGGGGGTGCTTGGGGGGGCTGGCGGGCAGCCATCGCAGCAGGGAGGTGTCTTGGGGCTGCAGGGAGGCGTGCAGGGCTAGCCGCGTGTTACTGCTGCTGCCTGCACGCTCTCTCAGCTTCCTGCACAGGAAGGCAGGGGGCAGGGAGCTTTAAGGGGCCGCTGCACGCGGCGACCATAGAGCTCAGGGGCTGGAAAGAGCGTCTCTCAACCCCTCAGCTGATGGCCGCCATGGCAGACCCCGCTATTTCAATGTTGCGGGACGCGGATCGGCTACACATGCCCTACTTCGACGTTCAACATCGAAGTAGGGCGCTATTCCCATCCCCTGATGGGGATAGCGACTTCGATGTCTCGCCGCCTTACGTCGATGTCAATTTCGAAATAGCGCTCGCCACGTGTAGACGTGGCAGGCGCTATTTCGAAGTTGGCGCGGCTACTTCGAAGTAGCCGGCACGTGTAGATGCGGCTTATGTGTGACTTTTTTACTGATTTTTGAGTCATGGATTCTTTGTCTGCATCCCAGTGTTGCCCTGGGCAGAAAGTGAGTGAGTCCTCAGACCATTTTTCTGTATCTCTCCATGAAGTCAAGGGAGACTAAGTACCAGGCTGCATAGGAGATGAACTAACTCACAGAACAGCAACGTAGAGGAAGAGATGGAATAATACATAATACAAACTGCGAGAAGATTTGATTCATGCTAAACCTTAGGTGGCACTTGACAAACCTGTAATGGATAGCAAGTTTGCCTACTCTGCAAAACTCCTTTGAAATAGTGGTAGGGTTCTGAAAATGATCTAATATTTACCTAGTGTTAAAACTTCTGGCCTTTGCATCTCCATGTCTAATACCTGATGATGGTCTTATGACTCAAAATGAGTTGGCCATCTACAACATTATGCCATTTGAGAGCACAATGTTTCAGAGACAAAAGAATGACAGCTTAATCTTCTAAACTGTCATCATTGCTGGAGCCCCTAGCATGGCTACTTTTCCTGTCAATTTCCTGCACATAACGCTGAAAGCAGAGTTAGAGTAGCATCAGTAATTTTTCATCTTTCCAAACTTTCTGCCCAGTCCTGCAACAATTACAGGTTCTAGAGCCACCAACATATTAAGCCCACATACTCTTTGTCTCTATCCCCACTTCTGGATGCTTGGGGGTAGTATGTGAGATATTTCCTTCCCTTCTACATCTCCAGGCAGGGAGGCTATCTTTTTTTTTTCCTGGGTGAAGGCTTTCCACACTGAATGGGGGAAAAGCTCCACAGTTTCATCTCCCCCACTGCTTCTCTATACTGGAGTCTTAGCTGTTCCCTCTCCCTACTTTCACTTGTTTGAGGTGGAAAGAGAGGGGGCTGCCATTTCCCACATGGGTAGAAGAAAACCTTGCATCTCTAAAATGCCCTGTGTCTTTGGGCTCAGTTTTGTGCCATTCTTCAGATAAAAGTTCAAGACTGACTCCTTCACATAAGGTCTATGTACACGGGAAATAAAAAGATGCTTTCTGAACTCAGATTAGCTAACCCGTATTGAAGTAGCAGTGAAGACAGAGCAAGTTAGCTTTTAACTCAGGTTAGTAGCTCAAATGCAGTTCTACAGAGCAACTGGAATTCAGCTCTAGCTGCTAACTTGAGGCTATTTTTTTGTACTGTAGACATACCTAAGATAAAGTGACTGGTACAACAACAGCGTAAGCTGTTGCCTCTACTTCTTTGGTATTGACTCTTTGAAGGGTGAATGATCCATGCTCCAAAATTTAGGAACCCTCTCTGAACTTTGGACCTGTGTCCTGGTATTAGGGGAACCTTGTCTTTATCTGCCATTGGGTATTTCAGTGCTTGGTTCTTTCTGTTGGGATGGATAGAGAGCACATTCTTCTTTCTGTAATTCAGTGACTACTATGTTTTTGAACTGACAGAGGTATAGCTTCTGTTGTGCTCCTTAAATTCTGAAATATTATGCTGCTGACTGCAGATAGCTCTTCAGAATAAGGCAAGGTATTTCACGAATGACCATTTCCAGCTGTACAAGACATGAAAAATAGTGTGATAACAAACCCCTTTCTCTCCCCATGGTACTTAGAAATGATCGTGAGTTGATGTGGGAAACATAAACGCCTCCTGTAAGTAACACAGCAGATTGTACGCATTTACCAGTGAAGTCAGAATCAAATGCATAATTTATGGAACAGGTGTGCATAAAAGAGACCATTCAAGCTCTTAATGTAGCTGCTGTGAGTACTGAATACTTACTTTAAAAGGGATTTGGCCCGTATCAAAGCTACTGCCACATTCTCCCTAAAGAAAGGCTGCACTACAGAGTTCTTATAAATGCTGCCTACCTTTCCTTATAGCAGTTCATGTAGTGCACTAACAGCATATTAAAGGATTACAATCATTCAAGGTAAACCTGCGAGAAAAACAGCATTCAACAGGAGAAAATCATGCAGGTTAATGATAATAAATAATGAATGATAATAATAAAATATCCCCAAAAGAGACATGAAGCTGAAATCCTGGGTCCACTGAAGTCAATGACCAAACTCCCATCAATTTTGACAGGATCAGACCTTCACCCCTGTGTTCTTGTTTCTCATCCACCTGCCCTGCTCCCCTTCATCAGCAATGCATGCCCTGACAAACAAGCTTGGGTTAGTGACTGTCGTTGTTTCTCTGCTAGACAGAACTGAGTAACAGTTTTGCAACCTGACCTTCACACCACACTGACATATTTCCTGACTTGCTCCAAAAAAAAAAAAAACCCACCCTCTCCAAGCTGCTGGATAAATCTTGTCAGCAGGAAGGAATGTGGGAATGGAAAAACAAAAGTAATTCTTTGTACAACCTGCCAAGCCCTCAGGGTCCTTTCCAGAGAAAACACAAACACAACCAGAATGAAGAAAGTGTTTAATCTTTGCCCATATCCTTCCCCTCCTGGACCTATCCCATCCAATTAAACATGACCCAGCCATATATTTTTGTTGTTGTTCTTGCTACCGAACTTGCTATTGCTTTTGAGTACCTTCAGATGTTCTCTGCACATTGTTATTTACATTCACTAATCTTTCTTCCATCCTCATATGCAACCTTGAGTACAAAGGCACCAGGCCTGGTGTGTGTGTATCCCTGCTGCCGAGCAACCAAAGAGTTAACGCAGGCACTGCTGGCCATTGCTGACTGGCAGCCTGACAGCAGCTGGGAGGGAAAGCGAAGAGGCTACCAGAAGAGTGAGCAGTCTGGAAAAGGGAACTACTATTAGAAAGCCCCCGAAGAACCATTCAAGGACAGTGCTCTGGAGAAAGATGATCAGACTAGCAGACCAAAAAACCTGAAGAAGGCCTGGTAGAAGGTAGGAAGCAGCTCAGGGTACAGCTAGCATCAACAAATCCTGACAGCTCTTTGCCCCTATCCTTCCTCTCCTGAACCTAGCCTATTCAATTCCACGTGACCCTTATCCAGCTCAAGGGCCCTGCACCGGAATTCAGTAGGCTGGGCTGGCTTGGGTATTGTTCCAAACCTCTCCCACAAAGAATTTAAGAGCACAAAGGATTTTCAGATTCCTTGGCACCAGGAATTGATGAATAGCACCTAGTCTGAGTGAGCGAGCTTAGGTGCCACACCACACCTGTCCAGAGAGGGGACCATTGTGCTAATGCACAGATTCACAGCATCTCCTTGATAGACTGTCCATGGACTGTTATAGCTCAGCAAAAATCTCTAACTATTTAGTGTCACCAGAAACTCGTGCAGAAACAAGTATGTATGTATTCTTCAAAAAAAGAATGCAAGTTATACCAACTGAGGGTCCTCTGGGACTCGAATCAAGACATTTTATTCATAAGTCTTCCTTGTGTGGGGAGCTTTAAACAACTACTGCAGCCCTGCTACTTTATACTGCAAACCTGTCAATTGCATAAACTAAGCCTGGTCAGTATTTACAGAGGAACCCCTGAAGGTACACCTTGAGGCTTCAGGAGGAGATACCTGTGAGGCAGGAGGTAGCTTTTATCCCTCTGAGACACTATCAATTAAATGTCCCCAGATGAGATTAGGATGCCACACACTGATGAGGGTGCTATCTTTCAGCTAAGACAAAAGAGAGCTCCTTGCTTATGGTCACTAAAGCCAATGTGCCCCTTTTTTGAAAAGGGTGTTATTTCTTGTATCTTGGTTTGATCCCACCTGCAATCATTACTTTTATAGTCCCCTTCCATTTTAACTGGATATGATCTTTTTTTATCTTGTGGCCTCAAATGTGTGTGGAGTGTCGCTATGCACTGCTAAACAACTATTTTATTACACCCCAGAGGTGTCTGCATTTCAGTAAATGAGTAAAGCAAGCCCTAGACACTAAACTTTACTTACCTCACAGAAGTGTTGTGCAGCTTAATCGAATAGTGTTTGTAAAGAGCATTGGGATGACAAGCACCACAGAAGTACAAATTACCAGGATACACTGCCAATAACTCCTACATTTTGCATACAATTAATTAATATAATTTTCAGGCATTTCATTTTCCATCCAGTCAGTTTTTGGTTTGAATAAAAATAAAAAGCTTTGTTGCTATTATGTGTATTACTGTAGCACCTCAGACTCATCAGGCATGGATAGGACCCACCTTGTGTTAGGCACTGTACAACCACCACACAAAAAACAATCTCTGTTCCCAAAAGCTGATAATCTATATGTAAGAGATTAAAGAGTGTATCCGGACAGAAAATAGAATCCACACTGTAGAACACAGCTAGAAGAAGTACAGTGTTAATACAATGCCTGGCAATTAGAGCTGAGGGCATTAAGTAGCACTGTAATAATTCAAATTCGGATTTTTTCACACAAAAGCTTTGAAGACATAGGATGTTAGTCCCTCCTCTGCTACTGCCACTTGGCTGTCTTTCTGACTGACACTTTCACTGTTGACTTTTAATCCCGAAACCGCCACCCAACACCCAACATCCAACAATAATGGTGTTATCAGTTATCTTACCAGTAAGAATAGTTTGATTAATACTTAAAGCCTGGGTGCATTCCCTAAATTCTGTTGGTACTAACTGCTCTCGTTTGTGTCTCTGGTAGCTTTTGCAGACACCACACTGCAGTATGGAAGCAGCTCACCCCCAGAAAGGTTAACCACTTGAAAGAACACTAAGGGCAGATGTGTGCTACAAAATTCAACCTTAAGATTCATAACTCCAGCTATGAGTCAAATTTCCAGCTCAGCCCCACAGTGGGAGGTTGACTGGAGAAATTCTCCAGTTGACTTTCCTTATGTCTTTTGACAGTGAGGAGTAATGCAGTTGATGGGGGAACCCTCAGTGTTCTCTTTAGTGAGTTCTTACCAGGTGCGCTAAATCAAACCCTGGAAGATTGACCGCGGCAGCGTTAAACTTCCGCTTAGTGTACCCAGGCCCCAAGAGAACATGCTTAAAGCTAGGTACGAGTACTAATTTTAACAAGTCTGACAAAGGCAGGGCCTGCTTAGATGTGGGCGCTAGCATGATTCCAGACTAGCCTGAGGAAGGAAATATTACAAATCACACACTTAGCCATTGTATTAGAGGAGCATCTGCTTAGATGATGGTGATGATTAGTTTGCTTCCAGTAGCTCCTGTGATGATCTGGACATTTTCAAATAGCAGCAAGGGACGATGCCTGCTCTAAGGCTTTACAGTCTAAAGAGAGACATACAGGCAGATATGGAGAAAGTGGTACAATTAATAAGTGAGTATAATACTTGGCTTTGTTTTGGGCTGGATGACATTTATCAGCTTGGATCCTCATAGGCAGTACCAGGGATTACAATGACAACCTTTTGGTCTGTTTTAGAAATGCAGTGTCTTATAATAACTGAATAATCAAGCATATTCTATAAGGTCAGGTATAGAATCTGCAGTGGAAAACCTAAATGATCACAAAGCTTATTAATATGTTCTGTAAATATCATACACACACTGACATATGCTGAAATCCTACTCACATACAAGTATATAAAGTCCTGACATGGAATTTTTTTGTTTGACAGAATTCCCACCTCCAGCTCACACAAAAATCAATTACAGGAAAAATGCAACTGGACTGTGTATGTGTCTTTTTGTAATCAATAGAACACTGTGTCTCCAGCTTCTATTGAATTAGGTTTACAAAGCTCTTTTGTTCTCACCTGTCTCTGAGAAAAAATCATTTGTGGCATCCTACATCTCAGCTAGCAGAGACTGCATGAATCCGAAAGGTAAAATGTTCAGTCCCTAGAGAGGGTGCCAGCTGTCTCATCGATTCAGCTCAGCTCTTAGCTGATTCTGAAGTAGTATTGGCATAATTTCCAGAGAGAGATGTATAATAAGCTACCACCATGCTTACTGTTACCAAGGAGAGATATAACATCTGGTCTGGAACAAAAGAGAAGTCCATAGATGGGTCTCAACTTGGCTATCTGCATCCGCACATGAATATGGGGGACACGGGTTTCAGCATATGGCAGGATTCCACTGCCCGGGAGGAACAGGTGAGGGGATGAAAAGCTATTGAAAAAAATAAAAAGAAAATTTCTCTTATACAGCTTCATATATTCCTCTATTAAAAATTACTTCTCCCTTCTTTTAAAGGGACACTGCCAACCAGCTTGTAGGTCTAATTTTTGGTCAAAAGAGACAAAGAATAAGGCTCACCCAGTGTAAACATAAAGTGGGTTGCTGAATGTGTTATTTTTCAGTTACCAGTTCTTAAATGTTTAATAGTACAGGCTGTGTAGTGGTCTAGTCGCACCAAAATACCGACTCCCAGTGACATGTTTTGCCATTGCGGAAGCTTAGGCTATGTCTGTCCTACTGCCACCACTGCAGCATACCTACAGCTACATAGCTGCAGCTGTTCACGCCACCATGCTGTGGTAGCATTGTAGGGCAGGCTCTTCTTAGGCTGTGTCTACACTACAGGGTTTTGTTGACAAAACTGGTGTTTTGTCAACAAAACCCGGGGAGCATCCAGATTCCTAAGGCCTTCTGTCGACAGTAAATTGACAGAACACATCACTTTTGTTGACAGTCCTGATCCACTCCCTATGAGGCATAATGCCTCTGTCGACAAAGATGTTTTGACAGAAAGCCAGTCTGGACATTCCAGGGGACCCCCCTCTGTCAACAGACAGGGCTTCCAGGGCACCGGGCTGCCTTTTCTGCTGTGCTTCCAGTAGGCCATTTTGTTGAGGGAGTGGCTGGGCAGTCTGGCGACTCCGTTGACAGAGCAGACTGCTCTTGCAATCCGCTTGGCAATTTGGCCGCGATCTGTCGACAGAAGTTTTGGTGGAAGATATCTTCCGACAAAAACTTCTGTCAACAAATCGCTGTACTCTAGACATAGCTTTAGAGCGACAGAAGGGTTTTTTCTACCAATATGGTTAATCCTCCACTCTGAAAGGAGGTCATTAGGCTGACAGAAAAATCTTTCTGTCGAACAAGCTGCACTTACACAGGGGGTTAGACTGACCTAATTATGTTGCTCAGGGAGAGAAATGTGTTCACAGGGCTGAAGATGTAGCTAGTGATGTACAGCAGGCCTTAGTGCCCTAAGGGTACCTGTACAAGTGCCAGGTCTGTACATACTTAATCACCTTCTTTGGGCACTGTGCACTGTGACCATGATCAATGGACACAGAGCTGGTTGAGGCCTGGGCGACGCTTTTTTCTTATGACAGCATTGCTCCGTCAGTCAGGGAGTGGAGGGGAAGCACATGGGCTGGCTACGTCAGTCAGGTGCAAACACACATGCCAGTGACATGGCTGGTGCCCAGTGTAGACACAGCTATGCTAATGGAAGAGTGTTTCTGTCTGCTTAGCTAATGTCATTGGGAGAGATGGCATTCCAACACCAACAGAAAATCTCCTTCTGGCAGCATACACTGCATCTGCACTAGCAGGCTGTGACAACTTAGATACACCAGCATAGGTTATATAGTATAGACATAGCCTTAGATCCCAGATCCAGAGATCTGAATGTGTAAACACTGAGATTTTGCCATTGGTGGTGTTAAAAACGTAAAGGTGGGTGGCAGGAATAGTGAGGAATGCATGACATGCAGCCTTAATTAGCAGGTGCATTCACACTGGGCTCTGTATCAATTCCCCATTGAGCTGAGAAAATCGCCATCTAAAACGGGCTACCAAACGAAAATAGGATTCCTTAATGGTACAAACACACTAGGACACATTTCTGCTTAAAAAAATTTGGCCCTTAGAGCTGCTCAGAAACAGAAGGAAAATATGCAGCTTCTGAACACTGATAAGAAACAGAATGGTCCCAGCTGCAGGATGTCCTCAGACGCAAACATCACAGACTCAGAAAAAGACAGCTTGGCAGCTCAGAATGACACAGAAACTTCCCATTGTAATAGGAGAGTGTGTGGGGAGACTGAAGTTTTCCAATCCCCTCTGTAATAAAGACATGGGATCCAAGCGTGCTGGCAAGAGAGTTGTTTTCTGGCTACAAACACATCATCAATCAAGGTTATAAACAGTTAACCCCCTGTCAGATGGCAGGAGCCAGTATCTGCTGTCTCTAGTGGCTGCTGTGAGATTCAAATCAGAAATAGCAATCACAAATAGTATGGCTAATTAATGAAACTCACAAATAGAGACATCTGGACTTAAGTCAGTATGGCTCTGACAAATAGAGGGCTATTGTGCCTGTGACTGACAAACTGCTAATAACCCCTCTCTCTCTGAACCTCTTTGACTTTGTATGTGCAGCTGCCCAGGCAGAGCCAACACCTTGAGCTTAGATATCCTACTATATGTTTTCAGTGTCAGTGTGTGAATGAGCAGGAGTTATTTCTGTCAACACCATTCTGGTTGTCCTCAAGAAACAGAGGCAGTGTCCTACTTTCGTTTGCATGTATTCTGCTCCTCCTGTCGGCTTGGCCTTCAGGGATAATAGCTAGCATTAGTGCTGGTAGGATATCTGATTATGGGACCATGAGACTCCCATGACCCTTCTCAATCACCATCAGCACTCCTGTAATTTTGTATTGTTCTTCATCTAAAGGTACCATACACACAAATGTACGGTTTTCTCTACTGTTCTATTCTATCCCAGATCCATCAATCCATTAGTCTCTTTTCCTTATTGCTACTTGTGCATAGAGGACTCTGTGTTTTTTTTGTGTTGGTAAATGTGCTCACCAAGGAAACTGCTATTAGTTCCTGTGAGCTGTTGTCTGTGGGGAAAAGATTATCTTAGCTTGAGTCCCCCATGGTGTGTTTCCATGCATTCACCCTTCCAGACAGTCAGTCATAGCTTTGCTTTCCCCTCACGAAAAACAAAAATGCTATAAGGTCATTATTGCCACTCACTATGGCAGGGTCTACCCTACAAAGTTCTGTCTACAGAAGTCACTGTTGACAGTTTTTCCAACACAACCTCTGTCTACTGAACATGCCCACACTTATTAGGGGCTCCACCTGTCGACACCCTCTGTCGACAGAAAGCAGCCTGACTGCCCAGCTTTCTGTCAACAGAACAGAACAGCCAACCAGAAGCTCTGCAAACAGGGCTGGCAGGTGAACTGGAAGCCCTCCATGTCGACAGAGGTTCCCCCCATCCCGTCGTGGAATGTCTACACTATTTTTCTGTCTACAGAATCTGTCTGCAGAGACGCAATGCCTCAAACTTTCAAGACGTAACTCTTCTGGGAAAAAGGTTGTGTTCTGTTGGCAGATTCTAGACAGAAAGCATTTGTAGTGTGGACTCTCCCTAGTTTTGTTGGCAGAAGGCCTCTCCTGTAGACAAAACTTTGTAGTATAGACACAGCTTATACGGTGATTATGTGTGCTCCTCATCACATAAATGTAATCAGTTCCATTGCACTGTCACTCTTTACAGAACATGGTGAAAGAGCCCCAGTGGTTCTTTGATGGCTGCTGCAATGTTAAACAAACCTCTATTGTGTCTAGGGCTAAGATAGACACCCTCTCAAACATCACAGAACGCAAGTTCAGGTGGGAATGAGAAGTAAATTAAACAATTAAACAATGTATGACCCAGTACCCAACCCTGCTTCACTCCGTTGTTGATGCTAAATGAGTCAGACTTTTGGTTTTCGTACATTGCAGTTGCCTGACATGGTGTGAGGATTTCATGAAGTTTAGCAACATAGGAGAACAGCTCAGCTTCAGTGGAACACTGCAAAGTCCTGATCAACTAGCCATGTCAAAAGTTTTAGTTAAAGAAATGTACAGTTGAATATGCTTCTCTCTGCACTTTTTCTGCAATTGTCTACAGTGGATCATCCCAAGTGGAAGTCATGTTGACTCTCAAGATAGATTCTATCAGTTAAAATTTGCATTCTAAACAAAACAATATGGCTAAAGATTTTCCCCATGATATTAAAAAGAGTTATAATAATGTAGTTATTACAATAATTTCTGTCTCCTTTGTTTTTATAGAGTTGGATGAAACAAACATCCCTAAAATCTTGCGGGACAGTTTCTTCCTTCCAACATAGTAGCAATGCCTCATACAATATTTGCAGCAATTTTTGCATATTTGTAGATTTTAGCAGATACTCCATCAGATCATGAAGCTTTGTTTTTGGGAATCTTTGAGATGAATTATTCAAGTTCCTCTAGTGTAGATTTGCCATCCAGTCACATCAACTACAAAACCAGCTAGTTTATTTAATGCACATTGGTCTACTATATGCTGCCTTGAATATATAATTTCATAATGTTCAATTCACCTCTCCAGTTGCTTCTCTTTCTCAATTATGATATTGCCATCCAGATCTTTCAACTGATCTGTCTTATTCTTCCAATGTTACCAGAAAAGATGTTAGTCACTGATAAGGTTTAGTTGGCACAGATCTTGAGAACTCCCTAACTATTGTCGTTCATGTGTCCAATATCATGCCTACCCAGAATCCCAAGCCAGATATCAGCATTAGACCCAACTTTTGCACTGAAGTTTACAAATACTAGGATGGGTTCTTTCTGTGGAATCATGCTAATCAGCTCTTCCAGATGTTGGTAAAATCTATCTTTCTCCTTATCACTAGCTGGTAGAGTTGGAGCATAAACAATGATGAGGTCAACAAATCTCTTCTGTATACTTAACTCAAAGTATCATGAAAGGTATGGACACTACAGCTGGAGCTTCACATGATGGTTTAAGTTCTCTTCTGATAGCAAAGCCTACAGCATACTCTCTCCCCACTTCTTCAGGTTTCCCGTGCCAGTCAGTACTTCTATCTTACGAAGTGTGTGCCTGACAGCCAAGTTTTCAAGACAGCGGCAATATCAGTTCCAAAACACAGAAATTCATTACTCAACACGGCTGTTTTCTTCAAATCCAAATTCATATTTAAGTCATATCCAGGGGGCAAAGTCTGAATATTCCAACCAGCAATTCTCTTTATAAAAGCAGTTGAGCCAGGATGTAAACAATGAGGCAAGACTTGTTTGGCCCACCTTCTGTAAGGGGCCCCTTCACACAAGGACATCCCTAGACAGGGTTGTTTGGAATTCTTGATAGCTTCCCAGGGTCCTTATGCCTCTTTTGTGGGGATGTCTATACTAGACATTGAAGTTGACCGCCGGTACACAATTTTACCTATGCCAATTGCATAACTAAAATCACTCATCAGTGATCCACTCCAATGCTTGTCCACACACAAGAAGGTTGACAGGAGCATTTCTTCCACTGACCTTCCTTAATCCTCACTGCTCGTGAGAAGTTCCAGGGTTGACTTTGACCCCAGGAAGCACCATTGCACGCATGCACGAAACAAAACCCCAGAATATCGACCTTGAGGAGGTCTATCTTCTGCAGTAGTCTAGACTTAGCCTTGAAGACTCGAGATCATCCTGCTATGGCCTTCAGTGTATACGCCTAAAAAAAGTTATGGAAAAGCAGAGAGTGCCATAGCCCTGTCATCTCTCTTTAGACCGCTGAGCCAGAATCCAAAAGCCAGAACAAGTCTGGACATTCAGAGGCACAGATGTTGTGCCTTCTGCCAGAGAGCAACACAAATAGAGTTGCTATCTGCCTATCTCTTCAGCGTGAGCACCTTTTCTGTTGAGGTGAGATTTCTCTACCTTTGTTCAGCCAAGAAGTATCCAAGAAGTATCCACAAGGCAGTGGAGAATGCAATTTAAATTCGTAGCCTCCACACAAATATAATACCTGTCCAAACCCATCCTCTTCCTTTTTTTAACTTCTTTACCTACCCACCAAACAGACCATTTGCCTCCCCAGAGCAATAAATCAAATATCTGTTTTCCAGTCATCTTCCTCTGTCTTTCTCCAAGATCCAGCTGATGTCTGTATCGCCTTCAGTGTCTTCAATCCCTCTCCACTCCATCAGCCCATTATCTAGCCACTGGCACTTCCAGACCACTCTCCAGCCCCTGCTACCTCAATACATCTTTTTTCCTTAATCAGCCAATTTCTCCTCCCTTACGGATTCCTTAGTCAGCTCGTTCTCTCTCATTCCTTCCATTGCAGACTCACACAATCAAATCTTTACTCTCAGGCTCCCTCATTAATTCTCTAATCTCTAAACCACATTCTGCTCTACTGAGCTCATTCATTTTCTCTAGCTCAGGGGTCAGCAATCCCCAGCACAGATACCAAAAGGGGCACACAAGATGATTTTCATCAGCGTCTGAGGTGGGAGCTCAGCCTCGCCCCTCCTTCATCACACAGCAGGGATCTTACTCAAAGCTGTGCCACCTGTGGATTAACAAAAGAACAGCTAATACTACCAACCACCACCTAAACAGCAAAGCTCTGCATCTTAATTTATTTATTAATGAGGCTGTCATAAGTAGGACTGTTAGTGACTTTAAAAAGTATCACTGGCACTCAGACAGTACATAAAGGTCAAATTATGACACTGCCTCAGCAAGGTTGCTGACCCCAGCTCTAGCATCTTAGGATCAAAATCATTCTCCATATAAACCTGTTGAGCAATGTGATTCACAAGACTGAATGAATCAGTGGATTTATATGGGTGCAAATGGGGGTAGAATTTGGCCCAAACATTCTTCTGGAAAAATTATTTGCCCTATTAACATTAAAAATAGAAGCCTCATGCTATACTAGACTGTATTTGAGGATGTATTATAGATCCATCAGAGTGAATTCAGCTTATTGATCATTTCCTCAATCTCTTTACTGTTCCTAAAATCAGTCCCCAGACAGTTTATTGAAAAAATGTCATGAAATCAAATTTCTTGAGTGGTTCCATTTTGGTGCACAGAACATTTGATAAAAGGAAGCACTTGTAGTCTTTTCCTTAAACATCATCTTCTGCCTCTTATGTTCAAGCCATTGAAAACTAGACAGAATGTGCAAGGGCAGCAGCTACTCCACAGCTCCAAACCACATCTGGATTCGGATAGTGAAATCTACTCTATTTTTAAGTGACTGACACCAGCTTCCTTACTAAACTGCATGCTTGCAGTTTTCAGCCATTCTGGAGTGGATTCTTTCTGGACATTCATGGTCATTTGGAGGCTTTTTTAAGTACATGGATCATATAGGCATGTTTCAAATTCCATGGAAATCCATTGGAGTCTTTCTGTTGATTTCAATGGGCTTAGGATCAGGTCCTCAATTATTGTTTCTGTCCTCATAAGGTATAGGCAACTTGAATAAGGAATGCAACAAAAATGTAATTATAATTCAAAACTCAGTTGAACAATGGGCTTTACTATCATGTTAGAGAATTCCACTGATGGATTATGTTGGTAACCATTTTTGATCCAAGAAGCACCCAGTATTTGTGGTCATGCAGGTGGTTTCCATTAAGACAAATTGCTGCTGGAGTCAGGGCTTTTTGGTTTTGAGGGGATTTTTTCTTAGTTTTTAAGAGGGTTGGTTTTGTTGGGGTTTTTTTGGGGGGAGGGAGGGTATTTGTTTTTGATGTGGCCCCAGTTATTTGTTAAGATGTGTAAAGTCCTATGATTCTGAACACAGCAACAAGACAGACAACAAGAGGCTTACCATTCCAAGCCTGCTTTTCCAGCCAGAATTCTGCCCAAAAACTTTCTCTCTTGACTTTTTCTCAGGCCTATGTTACAAGCATTTCTCTGGCTCTCCTCCTTTTTCCTGGTTTTCTCTGCCTACTTTCTGTCTGCTTCTAATTGGTATTGACTGACAGAAATATATCGGACTCATCCTCAACTCCTGTGCTGGCATTCAGTCTAGTCTTTGGACGCTGCCATTTGTTTGATCAGTTTCCAAGATAGTATTTTTCATTGTTCTGGCTATCACCGAACAAAAGGGCATTTATTTGCTTCCTTATCCTTTAGTATGAATGAAAAGTAACTATCACATCCAGAGGCTTCAGCAAGGTCAGTGACTGTTCCTAGATCAGAGACACTTTATGGGAGCTGTCCAATGTAGTAGTGTTGCATCTTCTCCCTTGAGCCTGTGCAAGCTCAATATGTCAGCTTCGGACACAACAGACTACCTACAATCACACCCATAGGCTTCAGCAAGGTCAGTGACTGCTCCTAGGTCAAAGCCACTTTATGGGAGCTGTCCAATGTAGTAGTGTTGCATCTTCTCCCTTCTACTCAGCTACCTTTCTTATGAATGAAAGGTTTGAAATATATCACAAATTATGACATGCAGCAATACTTTGATTTTCAGAGTGAGACTGTTCTCTGTGGGTTAGTACAGGGGTCTGGGAGTAAGGATGCCTAGATTTTATTTCTGGCTTTGTCACTAACTCACCACAAGATTTTGTGCAAGTTATGCAACTGCTTTATGCCACGTTGTGATGGTTTGGGATATAAGTCTACATAAACCTATGAATTCCATCTGATTTATTGAAATCTATTTCTGACTATAACCTTCAGTATGGATTAAATGTTCCCTTTTATGCCAGAAAACAGACAGTGTCTGAAAAATGGAAAAAAGGTTATCAAGAGCCATCATCAATTGAATAGTCTTGCTTGGCTGAACACTTGAGGCTAATGGCCAGTACATTAAATATAAATGATCCATGAGCTCAAAAAGAAGTAGGGAATGGAAAAACCTCGGGAGAAAAAAAAGGACCACAACATGTTTGAAGCTGGTTTTAAAGAGAGATGCTCTCCAGAAAAAGGGGATACACCATAGTAAGAACAAGAAGAATCTGGCCCAATGTCCCCATAGAAGGAATAAGACCACCTGCACAGGGTACATATTGGGAAAAGACACCATCTGACTCCTTATTGGAAAGATCCAATCCTCCAGTGATGTGCTGCTTCACCTTCAAAAAGTAAACCAGTTTCGGGGGCTTGCTAGCTATTATCACCGCTTCATACCAGGATTCTCCTCCATTGCAGCCCTTCTCACTGAGCTCCTAAAAAAAGAGAGCCCAACAAGGATCCAGGGGACAAGGGCCTGTGAACAGGCTTTGCAAACCTTAAGGGCCCAACTCTATCAGGAGCTTGGCTTATATAGCCCTGACTTCAGAAGAGTTCTTGCTACAAACAGATTCATCTTATGTGGGCCCAGGAGTCATTCTCTCCCAGATAGTGGGAGATAATGAAAACCCCATCTTGTACACCAGTAGGAAGTTGTTCCCTAGGGCAAAGGCCTATTCTGTGATTGAGAAAAAAAGTTAGCATTGAAATGGGCAATACATTCATTCCTCTATTACCTTCTGGGCAGACATTTTACCCTAGTCACTGACCATGCTGAAGTCCTCCGGCTGCATCCAATGAAGGATGCAAACCCCAGAATCATGAGGTAATACTTTCCCCTCCAACCCTTCTCCTTCCAGGTCCACCACTAGGCTGTGAAGACCCCTGCAAATGCAGACTTTTTCTTCCATGAGGGTGCAGCACAGTTGCAGGAAGAGTGAAGCCAAAAGGGGTCATGAGAGGGAAGGTGTGTAAAGAAGCAGAGAACAGAGAACATGGCACTCAGGTGAGCCAGGAGACTGACTGGGTCCCTCAACAAAATGGTGGGGGCCTGGCTTTGCATCTTGGAAGGGGTGGGGGCTCCTCAAAAAGAGGTGGAGCTGGGGCAGCATCATTTGTTTGTAGTGGCGTTCCGGTGACAATTTAAAGGGCCCAGGGCTTTGACTGCCACCACTGCTGCAGTAGTGGCAGTGGCAGCCAGACCCTGAGCCTTCAAATTGCCAGGTTCCAGGGCAGCTGCTCCCTTTGCCCCGCCACCCTGCCCCTTTATCAGTCCTGCCAGCATCCCAGAGATTAAAGAAATCTTCTGGGCCAAGCTAGCCCCACCCATTTTACCAGCTACTAATGCCAGATCTGGAGGGGGAAGAAAAGGAAGGAGCCTGATCTGGGGGTGTGAGGGCCCAAACCAGATCCTACCTGCTCGGCAGCCATGGGAGTAAGTAAGCCCCTGACACACTGTTCTGGAAAGAAGGGGAGAAGTTATGAGAAACCCCAACTAAGGGAAATCTGGACTCTTGAGGCCAAGTCCCAAACTTGAGGACTTGGACAGGGAGCAGCTTGGAGTTCCTTGGCCAGGAGCACAGGGAGAAAAGGGATCAGTCTTCCCCTCCTTTCTGCCCGCCTCCTCAGCGACTTGGCCAGGAGGCTATGCAGCCTCCAGAGACCCAGCCACAGTGTTCCTCATTCATGTAGCCCTATACAGACAGCAACGCCCCAGTCTTTAGCTGGACAATTAGTGAACATTGGTTCAACTGAAAATGGCTGCATGTATGCTCAGCACCATTAACATAAATGAGTGGAAGGAAGAAGCTGTCTGATAGCCCTTGTTAAATAATTAGTTACCCCACCTGATGTTATGTATAATTCATAGCTATACTGTAGTCTTTTCTATAAACATACTGATAGACAATTGTGAGCTTTGTTCAAACTGACAATGAGGTTGTGCTGATGCAATGAAACTACTATAGCACAACTTTCAGAGTGTTGTGACTTTGCTCAGAAAGATACTGGCTCAGCAGCAAACTAGACAGAAAAAACAAACGCTTGGCATCTGGTACCATCTTGAAACTACAGCTGCATCCAGAAGCTAATTCACTTAAAGCAACCTATTCTGCGTGCGTGGAATTTACCCCCTGTGCAGAAGTCTAGAGTAAGATCATCTGCTCCAGGGAACAGTGGCAGAGAAGTCACACTGCAGTACCAGTGTATTCCCAAGGCATCACAGGAAGGGTCTTCATGCCATAGGTGAAAACAGAAGGATCCAGTAGAGACTGGTTAAGAGAAGGATAATAAAATCTGCATTTATGTGGCTCTTCTAGCCTCCATACATTGTACAACTGATGTGCGGGGATCACATTTGCTTTTTCAACCCGTAGGAATAGCAGCCCCATTCATAGGCTCTGTTTCACCTCCCTAACCAATTCCTACTTCACCTGCTGAAAGCCCAAATTACTCAGGCTATACAAACACAATTGATTTTAGCCTGCATGCATACATGCATGAATAATTGTGTGCACAATTGTATCTTGTATATGATGTACGCTCCAGAGTGCTGGCAATACTCATTAAATTTATCTGCAGTTTCTAGGGGCACAATATTCTTCACTTCCTGTTCTAAACCGTTAGCAATGTTGTTGAGAACTGTTAATGAACAGAGTGTTCTGCTCTAGCAGTTCATTCATTTCAAGCCTGCAAAAAAATCATTCCTCATCCTATAAGGCACTTCAGGTTCCATTTGAGATTAAAGGTTCTATTTAAAAGCAAGGTATTTTAATTTGAGCAATAAAACAAGCAGTATTTAAAATCTTAATCTAGCTCTTCTGGCTGAAGGGAAAAAAATGAGGTCTTGGTGCACTGTAATACATTATTGAACTGTGATAAACTGGATGAAAAGGAAAGGCGCTGGCAATGTTATTAAACTAATTGTATCTGTGTGGATATTAATTTAATTTATCACACTTGATTGTTATTGCCATCAAGCTAAAATGCAAGTTCTAAAGCATGAGTTAAACAGATGATTGAATTCAGTTTAGAGGAGAAAGTAAAGGATTAAAAATGATAAATACTTCATTAGGATAATTTGGAAAAAGCAATCCTTTTTCATAAGTGATTCATTGATCTTTTCTCTCATTTTCTAGCCTTTTTACTAGAATTTTTAAACCTCTCACTTTGTAAATAAAAAGGACTAATGTGTACAATTTCAGTTAATTGGACATCAGCAGGTATACTTGGTAGTAAGAGCTTTAATATTTAACATTTCAGCAGAAGATCAGGAGAATATTTAAACAAAAATCCAGAAATGGTGATTTCAGAAAGAAACCAGAATGGTTGTCAATTACAGAGAAATATGCTCTAATTAATTTTAAAAATTGCATTCATGTTACCATGAAGCTGACATAAATAAAAATAGGAGCATTACATTTCAGACTAAAGGTTGTTGCAGCACATTCACATTCCAGTGTATGAATGTGGATTTTCTTTAATGTCACTTCACTGTCAATGTTCTTGGCTGCTGACATCTACAATGTCATGTTAAGGTTCTGATGATGCACATTTACAAACACCAGCTCCACTTTAACAAATACTTGTACAGGATGTAACATGTCCTGACAGATTAAGGGTACCTCCACAGCAGCTGGGAGGGTACTTCCCAGCACAAGGAGATGGCCGCACAGGAGCTCTGCTTGAGCTAGCATACTAAAAACAGAAATGTGGCTGCAGCAATGGAGGTAGCAGCACAGGCTGACTCAAGGGTGGGCAATAATTTTCTCAGAGTGGCCACTCTATGAATGTTGGTAGTGGTTGCAGGCCAGGTCCAGGCCCTGCAGAAGGGGTGAGGTCTTAGACAGAAAGACTGGGGCTGGGAGCTACAGAGAGATACAAAGAGAGCGTGTGAGTACAAAAGCAACACTTTGTGTGTGAAAGACACACTTTGTGACACAGTTTGAGTGGGTGGCAGTGATTGTGTGCATGGCATGGACTGGGTATGTGTGACAGTAATACAGAGTGTATGTGCTGGCTGCTGCTGGGTAAGTTTCTAAGAGAAGCCCCCCTCTGTTTCTTTTAAGGAAATCTGTCCTGCTCTACTATCTTCCCCGCTCTCTTGCTCTGCACTCCTGAGTGAGTCTCTTGCCATCCCTCCTTCAGACAGGGGCAGCTCCGCTGTGTCTCCCTCTCCCCACTCCTGCTCTGCAGAGATGGGGAATGGGGCAGGGAAACACCCTGACTTCAGCTCTGCCCTCTTCAATCCATCCCCTCCCCTCTGCACAGCTACCAGGAGACTCCGAGAAGCAGCTCAGCTGCATATGGAACAAGGTCGGGGACAGGGAAGCTGAAAACATTCTGCTGGCTGTAACTATGCACAGTTTGCTAATCAGCTGCTGGGACCAGAGAGGAATGCTTGGCAGGCCAGATCCCACTTACCCTCCCACCTCCACGGCTGATTTTGCTCACTGCCTGAGTGCAATCACACCTGGTACCAACCCTGAGGGTACATACTAGAGTGGCTACCCCAAGGTGCCACTGCCATCTGTGCTGTTGCACTCGCTGAGCGCAACTACCATGTCTGTCTACCTGGTCTGGAAGCACTCTCTCAGTGCCTGCATAGACAGAACCTATGAGTGAAATTTGGCCCCATTAAAATGAATGGCAAAACTTCCAAGGATTTCAACCTGCAGGCAGAGACCCTGACTCATTCGGTAGTCATCAGCCAGCTGCATAACCCCTCTGCCTCTGCTTTCCCAGCTGCAAAAATGGAGAAAATTATATCCATTACATCACAGCCTAGGTTGCCCAGCTCTGGGCGAGGCTCCTGGCCCACTATGGGTTTGAGCCCCAATCAAAAGCATATGCTGCCCATGGCCAGCATAGAACAGTTTCAGGATGTCATCTACTGGGTTCTGGGCCCAGCCCACTTCTGCTGCACCACTCTGCTCACCTGAGTTTGCTATACCCAGCATGCAGTCTGGTGACTACCGTGCACCAGTGCTGACAGTGAGGTGAGCATTCTGCTAGGCAGTGGCTTTGAGGCTCTTGTGGTGTTCCTGTGGTGCAGTGGGTTAGCATGTTTGGCTGTTGACCAAAAGGATGCTGGTTTGAGACACAGAATTAATGTTTGTGAAATGCTATCAAATTCTCAAATGAAGAAGGCTTGTGACAGCCCTGGATCAGAGGTTGTTTGGTATGATAGCATCACCTAGGTTCTCAGGGCATTGTTGGTAGGGGAATCTGCTCCCACTCACTCCACCAGGCTTTGAATCAGGGCCCTTTGAGGGCTATGAGCAATCTGACAGCCAGGGAATGTTTAAGGCTGCTCTCCCAGGGCCACTTCCTATCATCTGCAATTGTTTCTAGGTCATCATCTAGGTTAAGGCAACTGGAAGGGTGTTCATGGCACCAATATGCCTTCTGGGTGTGGTGCAGTGTTTCCTGTAAGCTGAGCACTTGGGTGGCCACCCAAGAGAGATTCAGGTACCCTCCAGTTATTTAACAGTGCCCACAACTGGCAGCATGTGTTTCTACTGGTGGTGCACATCCCCATATGCTTTGGAGCATGTAACAAAATTTATTCCATCCATGGATGGAAAAAAATGAGGGAACCTTGGTGCGATGTACTGGCCCATCTAGTGGCATTGAGACCACTTACAGAGAGAGAGCGATGAGTCTGCTCTACGATCTTAGTATCAGAGAGGCAGCCATGTGAGTCTGTATCTTCAAAAAAACGAGAAGTCCTGTGACACCTTATAGATGAACAGATATTTAGTTGTTAGTCTATAAGATTAGTCTATAGCAAATATCTGTTTGTCTATAAGGCGCCACAGGACTTGTTGCTGTTCTACAATCTCAGTTAATGAGCAGTTGGATGATACAGTAGAGGCTCACATTCTTCACTCCAAAGGTTTCCTGGTTCTATTCCATCTCTCAGCACAAGAAGTGGGGACTCATCCAGGATCTCAACTGGGATGTCCCTGAAGCTTGGGACAGAACCTCACAGCTAGGGGAAGTATGTAACACACAGCTTCTGGGTGTAATGTATTGTCCCATCTAATGGCAGCGAGACCACTTTACAGAGAGAGAATAATAAGTCTGCTCTGCAACCTCAGCTGATAGCTAGTTGACTTTTAGCTCATGCAGAAGAAGCTCACATATTAAACCCCAGAGGTCCTAGGTTTCATTCCACCTGCAGGTGACCAAGGCCTGTCAGCATTACAACTGCTCATTAGAAGACGGCTTCTGGCAGCTCCATGTAGTTCTCCTCCTCTCTTGGGTAGCAACTCCTGTGGCGTGGCGCACCCTCCTGGGACTGCTCAGTCCTAGGTCTTCCCACGCTAGTGTAGCTCACACAAAGCAAAGGGAGAAGTATATATGAGAGGCAGAAGGGAATACTTCCCTCCCAGGCTGTCTCTGTAGCAACTCTCTTCACTCAGGTAGGGACTGCTGGACAGTTGTCTTAGGGATAAATTTCACTATTCCCTTAGCTCTCGGTTGCTGAAGATGCAGGTAGCACTGTTCTCCTGTGAACTATCACCACATGAGCTTCTCCCCGGCCTTTTAACTGCTCCTCCAGTTTGAACATTTCCTACAGGTGTGGTGGGGCTGCCCTGCCCCCACAAGCCTCTCCCAGCTGTTCTGGCCCTCACCCAATGGATCCTGTCATCAGCAACCCACTGCCCCCCAGGCCCCCCCACTCCCCCAGCCACATCCAAAACCCTTGCCCCCCACAGCCCCCACAACAGAGCCTCCCACTGCCATGGTCCCTCCCCACCCACACCTCCCCATGCTACTGGCCCCTAGCCAGCCCCAACAGGAACCTTGAACCCCTAGTGGAATGGGATTCCACAGCCAGGGCCACTAGGGGTCCTGTTCTGTGGGGTCGCAGCCCACCATACCCTGACTAGAGTGAGGCCTGCCGCCACCATTCCAAGCTCCAACCTCACTGTAAATAGCTCATCCCCCTGCACTTTGTAAATAGTTGTTGGTTCGCTTGTTTCTTTCTTTCTTTCTTCCTTTGTTGCACACGTGTTCCTCTGTTAAAAGTCAAGGTTTATTTGTCCACAACCCCTGTGTTTCTAGTTATTGGGGAAGGGCTGTGGAGGGCTGGTTGGGCAAAAGGAGGAGCCAGGGTGGGGACATGGACCTGAAAGACCCACAGGAGGTGCCCTCGTGGGGGAAGGGTTATTGAGGTCCCTGGGAAAATTGCTTCTGCAGGACCTCCCGGATGCGCAGCCCATCTTGGTGGTCCTGGCAAATGGGGGCTGGGCCAGGCTCCTCAAAGGCTCAGCCAGCTAGTGGGCCCCTGGTGGGAACAAGGCCTCCCTCTTCCCCTCCAGAAGGTTGTGAAGGGCATAGCAGGCCCCCCTAAGTTGGAGTACATTGCCCTCCCCCACGTGCAGGTGGATGAATAAGTGCCAGAATTGGGCCTTCAAATGGCCAAAGACATACTCTATGAGCAAACGGGCCCTCTTCAGGCATGAGCTAAAGAGTTCCTGGGTGGGGTCCAGGTGTCTGGCATAGCGTCACATGAGCCGTGGCATTGGAGGTAAGTGGCGTCCCCCACAAGGCACTGAGACATGCCCATGTCCCTGAGGGCCAGATCCCAAAAGGTGACAAAGGTGGCCTGTGTCATGTGCCTGGTCAGCCCACTCAACATACACATCAGTGAAGTGACCACTGTGGTCCACCACAGCCTGCAGCACGATTGAGTGGTACCCCTTCCTACTGATGAACCATGCCACACTGTGGTCCGGGGCATGGTTGGGAATGTTGGTCCTGTCAATAACCCCAAAGCAGTTGGGGAGCCCCAGGGCCTCCAGTCCAGCCACTGCAGTGTCAATACTGTCCAGGCAGATGAGCCTCTGCACCAGCAGGGAGTTAATGGCCCTCATGACCTGCATGGGGGAGAGGTGGGGCACATGGGTGAGGGACTGGAGTGGTCAGTCCCTTGGCCCCTGGGAGTTCCCTGTTCTCTTCAGCCCACCCTGGCCCTTCAGACCCCCTCCCAGGAGGTCACCCGCCATGCAACAGGGCTGTGAGTGAGTGGGATGGCATGATAAGAACATAAGAATGGCCATACTGGGTCAGACCAAAGGTCCATCCAGCCCAGTATCCCATCTGCCGACAGTGGCCAATGCCAGGTGCCCCAAAGAAGGAGAACAGAAGACAATGATCAAGTGATTTATCTCCTGCCATCCATCTCCTGCCCTTGTACTGAAGGCTAGGGCACCACACTTTACCCCTGGCTAATAGCCATTTATGGACCTAACCTGCAAAAATTTATCGAGCTCTTTTTTAAACCCTAATAGAGTCCTGGCCTTCACAGCCTCCTCCGGCAAGGAGTTCCACAGGTTGACTGTGCGCTGTGTGAAGAAAAATTTCCTTTTATTAGTTTTGAACCTACTACCCATCAATTTCATTTGGTGTCCCCTAGTTCTTGTATTATGGGAAAAGGTAAATAATTTTTCTATATTCACTTTCTCCACACCATTCATGATTTTATATACCTCTATCATATCGCCCCTCAATCACCTCTTTTCCAGACTGAAAAGCCCCAGTCTCTCTAGCCTCTCCCCATATAGCACCCGTTCCAAACCCCTAATCATCTTAGTCACCCTTTTCTGAACCTTTTCTAATGCCAATATATCTTTTTTGAGGTGAGGAGACCACATCTGCACGCAGTACTCAAGATGTGGGTGTACCATAGTTGTATATAGGGGAAGTATGATATCTTTTGTCTTATTATCGATCCCTTTTTTAATAATTCCTAACATCCTATTTGCTTTACTAACTGCAGCTGCACACTGCGTGGATGTCTTCAGAGAACTATCCACTATAACTCCAAGATCCCTTTCCTGATCTGTCGTAGCTAAATTTGACCCCATCATGTTGTACGTGTAATTTGGGTTATTTTTTCCAATGTGCATTACCTTATACTTACCCACATTAAATTTCATTTGCCATTTTGCTGCCCAATCACTCAGTTTGCTGAGATCTTTTTGTAGTTCTTCACAATCCCTTTTGGTTTTGACTGTCCTGAAGAACTTGGTGTCATCTGCAAACTTTGCCACCTCACTGCTTACCTCATTTTCTAGATCATTGATGAACAAGTTGAACAGGATCGGTCCCAGGACTGACCCCTGGGGAACACCACTAGTTACCTCCCCATTGTGAAAATTTACCATTTATTCCAACCCTTTGTTTTCTGTCTTTTAACCAATTCCCGATCCATGAAAGGATCTTTCCTCCTATCCCATGACCGCCTAATTTACATAAAAGCCTTTGCTGTGGGACCGTGTCAAAGGCTTTCTGGAAATCTAGGTATATTATGTCCACTGGGTGCCCCTTGTCCGCATGTTTATTAACCCCTTCAAAGAATTCTAATAGATTAGTTAGACACGACTTCACTCTGCAGAAACCATGCTGACTTTTGCCCAACAATTCGTGCTCTTCTACGTGCCTTGCAATTTTATTCTTTACTATTGTTTCTACTAATTTGCCTGGTACTGATGATAGACTTATCAGTCTATAATTGC
Source organism: Carettochelys insculpta (assembly GCF_033958435.1). Lineage (NCBI taxonomy): Eukaryota > Metazoa > Chordata > Testudines > Carettochelyidae > Carettochelys > Carettochelys insculpta. Next base: position 229,662,377 of record NC_134138.1, read on the forward strand.
CAGGGTCTCCTCTAGAGCCTTTTTTAAATATTGGTGTTACATTGGCCGTCCTCCAGTCATTGGGTACTGAAGCGGATTTAAAGGATAGGTTACAAATCACTGTTAATAACTCCGCAATTTCACATTTGAGTTCCTTCAGAACCCTTGGGTGAATACCGTCTGGTCCTGGAGACTTGTCACTATTCAGCTTATCAATTAACTCCAGAACCTCCTCTAATGTCACTTCAATCTGGGAGAGTTCCTCAGATTTGTCACCTGAAAAGGTTGGCTGAGATTTAGGAACCTCTGTAACATCCTCAGCCGTGAAGACTGAAGCAAAGAAATCATTTAATCGCTCCGCAATGGCACTGTCTTCCTTGATCGCTCCTTTTATATCTTTATCGTCCAAGGGCCCCACTGCTTTTTTAGCGGGCTTCCTGCTTCTAATGTATTTAAAAAACATTTTACTATCATTTTTTGAATTTTTGGCTAGCTGTTCCTCAAAATCTTTTTTGGCTTTTCTTACTACATTATAGCCGTGTCTACACATGCATGCTACTTTGAAGTAGCGGCGCCAACTTCGAAATAGCGCCCATTACGGCTACACATGTTGGGCGCTATTTCGAAGTTGAAATCGACGTTAGGCGGCGAGACGGCGAAGTCGCTAACCCCATGAGGGGATGGGAATAGCGCCCTACTTTGAAGTTGAACGTTGAAGTAGGGCACATGTAGACGATCCGCGTCCCGCAACATCGAAATAGCAGGGTCCGCCATGGCGGCCATCAGCTGAGGGGTTGAGAGACGCTCTTTCTCCAGCCCCTGCGGGGCTCTATGGTCACCGTGGGCAGCAGCCCTTAGCCCAGGGCTTCTGGCTGCTGCTGCTGCAGCTGGGGATCCATGCTGCATGCACAGGGTCTGCAACCAGTTGTCGGCTCTGTGGATCTTGTGTTGTTTAGTGCAACTGTGTCTGGGAGGGGCCCTTTAAGGGAGCGGCTTGCTGTTGAGTCCGCCCTGTGACCCTGTCTGCAGCTGTTCCTGGCACCCTTATTTCAATGTGTGTTACTTTGGCGTGTAGACGTTCCCTCGCTGCGCCTATTTCGATGTGGTGCTGCTCAACGTCGAAGTTGAACATCAATGTTGCCAGCCCTGGAAGACGTGCAGACGTTATTCATTGAAATAGACTATTTCGATGTAGTGTGCACGTGTAGACGTAGCCTATGACACTTAATTTGGGAGTGTTTGTGTTCCTTTCTATTTTCCTCACTAGGATTTGACTTCCACTTTTTAAAAGCTGCCCTTTTCTCTCTCACTGCCTTTTTAACATGGCTGTTTCGCCATGGTGGTTCTTTGTTAGGTCTCTTACTGTGTTTTTTTATTTGGGGTATACATTTAAGTTGGGCCTCTAGTACAGTGTCTTTAAACAGTTTCCATGCAGCTTCCAGGGATTTTAGTTTAGTTACTCTACCTTTTAGTTTCTGTTTTACTAGCTTCCTCATTTTAGTGTAATTCCCCTTTTTGAAATTAAATGCCGGAGTGTTTGACTGCTGCGGTGTTCTTCCCAACACAGGAATATTAAAAGTTATTATATTGTGGTCACTATTTCCAAGCGGTCCAGTAACAGTTACCTCTTGGACCAGATCCTGCGTTCCAGTGAGGACTAGATCGAGAATTGACTCTCCCCTTGTGGGTTCCTGTACTAGCTGCTCCAAGAAGCAGTCATTTAAGGCATCAAGAAATTTAATCTCTGAATCCCGTCCTGAGGTGACATGTACCCAATCAATATGGGGATAATTGAAATCTCCTATTATTACTGTGTTTTTTATTTTGACAGCCTCTCTAATCTCCCTTAACATTTCAGCATCACTATCGCTGTCCTGGTTAGGTGGTCGGTAATATATTCCTAATGCCATATTCATATTAGAGGAATGAATTGTTATCCATAATGATTCTATGGAACATTTTGATTCCTTTAGATTTTTGCTTCATTTGATTCTATATTATCCTTCACATATAGTACCACTCCGCCACCCGCACGACCTGTTAGGTCTTTCCGATATAATTTATATCCCGGTATGATAGTGTCCCACTGATTGTCCTCATTCCACCATGTTTCTGTGATGCCTGTTATGTCAACTTCCTCCTTTGATATGAGGTACTCCAGTTCACCCATCTTATTAGACAGACTCCTAGCATTTGTGTAAAAGCACTTTAAAAAACTACCACTATTTATATGTCCGCCTTTCACAGACGCGTTGGATGTTTTTATATGCGATTGTTTCACATCTGATCTTGCCCATATATTATTTCCCACGTTCCCTATCTGACTAACTTCTAGGGAATCCCTATCTATGGAGCCTCGTGTAAGAGAAGTCTCCGTCCGATCCAGGTGCTCCCCCGCACCAATCGGCTTTCCCCCACCTCTTAGTTTAAAAACTGCTCTACGACCTTTTTAATGTTTAAAGCCAGCAGTCTGGATCCACCTTGATTTAGGTGGAGCCCATCATTCCTGTATAGGCTCCCCCTACCCCAAAAGTGTCCCCAGTTCCTAATAAATCTAAACCCCTTGGGATGGGGCTTCCCCCCTTACAATTCACCGTCTGGCACCTCTGCCTCTACTCCCCAAGAGTCCTCCTGGGCCAGGACCCCTTGCCCCCCCGGCCAGGGCCTTCAGCCCAGGAGTGCCTTACCTGCATGAGGACAGTGCCAATGGTGGACCTCCCCGTGCTGAACTGGTTCCCGACAGATCAGTAGCTGTTGGGGTAGCCAGCTTCCAGAGGGCAATGGCTACCCTCTTCTCCAGGGGGATGGTGAGCTGGAGGTAGGTGTCCTCCCTGCAGAGGACAGGGGCAAGCCAGGTGCATAGATCCAGAAAGGTGTCCTTCCACAATCAGAAATTCTGGACCCAGCGCTGGTCATCCCATTCACCCGTCACCAGCCAGTCCCACCAGGCTGAGCTGGTGGTGTAACACCAGACACGCATGATGACTTGGGGGTGTGGGTGCCATCGTAGCAAGGCAGAAGAGCTGATGGCTTCCTCCTCTTGGGAGGGGTCAGGCTTATCCCTCCTCCAGAGGAGGAGGAGAAGGATGGCAGGGATGAAATGCTGCAGCAGCCATGCGTGAGGCCAGAGCAAGCCCAGGTGCTGCTCTGGTGGCATAGCTAAATGTAAAGGCCAAAATCTCTCTCAGTAAGCCTGGGAGCCCTGCACTAGGTTTCTATCTGTCCAAGAGGTATGCAAGCCTTGGCATGGACAGGGAATGTAGCCTGGGGGAGGCCCTTTAAGGGTGGGCTGGGCTGTTGCTCCAGGAAGGGCTTGCGTCCATGCAACCCTGACTTCTGGGTCGCTGGAGCCCAGTCTGTTGACAGGGCAGTGAAGGTGTGTTGACACTCTCTGTCAACAGAAGAAGTCGACAGAGGGAGCTTGTGTTAGGTGTGGACATGTTCTGTAGACAGAGGCCCTGTGTCTATCCATGTTAATGAGCGGGTTTGAAATATGCTAATGAGGTGCTGCAATGAATATGCAGCGCCTCATTAGCATAATGGCGGCCGCAGCGATTCGAAAGTGCGGCTTTTCGAATCACGCGCTGCCCGTGGAGACGGGACCTTCCAAAAGGACCCCTCCAGTTTTCAGAAGCCCCTTCTTCCTAACACCAGATAGGAAGAAGGGCTTTCAAAAACTGGGGGGGGATCCTTTTGGAAGGTCCCATCTGCATGGGCAGCGCACGATTCGAAAAGCCTCACTTTCAAATTGCTGTAGCTGCCATTATGCTAAGGAGGTGCTGCATATTCATTGCTGCACCTCATTAGCATATTTCAAACCTGCTCATTAACATGCCCCCTTCAAAAGGAAGGGGCTCGTGTAGACCCAGCCAGGTTCTGTTGGGAAAGATCTGTTGACAGAACTCTGAAGCTTGGACACTGCTCTGCTCTGTCTAAAAGTTATCCAGTGCGTCAGTTACGACTGGAGCCAGCTAAATAAAACAAATATGGAGTTTTTAGCCTGAGCATTTTGGAAAAATATAAGATAATTTTCAAGGAATAAAATGCCTGTGTGGATTTTCCCTCCCCTCAAAAAAATTTGAGCTCCACAGCCAAATTTCCCCCCAAAGCCTTCCTTTAGCAGAGGAATATATATATATATACAATTTTAAACAGATTGGCTCAGTTATGTCAGTTTGGGGTGCAGGGATTCAAAACTGATCTTTGAAGCCTCATTTCAGCAAAGAACTTAAACACATGCTTAATTTTAAGCCCGTTAATAGCCCTATTGAAGCCAATGGGACTCCTTATATGTTCACAATTCCACATATATTTAAGTATATTTTTGTCTCACAATTTGGGATAAGCACATTGTGATCTTAAAATAACAGAAAGCTAAACACAGGATACTTGAGACTTATATTCACGGCTGCCAACAGAATTGTTGGGACCTTAGGCCAAGTGGGGAGCTGCTGTGGGACCCCAAAAGAGATGGAGTCTTGAGAAGAAGGGGTGGAGCTGGGGGCTCGCCTCCCACAGCCAGTTCTTCATCACTGCCTGGCCTGCACCGTGCAGGGTTCTGATGGCAATTAGAGGGCCCAGGTCCCCAGGGACTACTACAGCCAAGTTAGCTGTGGCAGCAGCCAAGAGAGCCCTGGGCCCTTTTAAATCACTAGGCCCTGGAGCAGCTGCCCCTTTTGTGCCCCCACCCAGCTGTATCTCTGTTAACGTGAATATAGTGTAACACTTGGATATATTTGCACCTATAACTACAACACCTATTTACCTTCTGAAATAGTTTCTTCAATAGTCTTTCATAAGACTAAGCTGATTGTCTCCTAACGTGTAATGCTGCTGGGAAGCATCCCCATGTTAAAAATCGTTTTAGAAGAAAATGTTGAGTTTTATTATTAAAAAGAGGGGTTTCAGATTACAAGTCGTTACAGATAGACTCCTGTGAACAATGTGGCTGATATATACAATGAAACTGTCTATTGAGGCATGGAACTACAATACAAAAGCAATCAGTGCAGAAAGCAATGCGGTGACAATACAATTTTAAATCCATTTGAGAGGCAAACGATCAGTAGAAACTTCTCAGGGTGAATGGATTTAAAGCTCATTATCAGTATTGCAGCATATCCCATGACACCGCTTTATGTATTCAGATGGAGATTGGAGAGTGTGAGTAAACACAGCCGCCTTATACTCAAAAATCCTTTGTAGATAAATCCTTTGCTGTATTTGTTCATTGTTTGAACTTGACATGAGGCGGTCATGCAATGTTCCTGGCTACAGTAGGAAAATATTTTTTTTAAAACATGCAATATCTATGCCTGTGAAGTGTGGTTACCAGTTAAGACGGCCAGTGAACACACTCAGGGTCATAACCACTGGAAAACACTAATCTTAGCTTCTGTCATTCAGTGCTCCCAATTGAATAGCTCAGATGTCTGTGAAGCATCACAGGCCATTCAGCCATGTTTTAAAGCTGTGCCAGGCAGAGAGAGTCCTTTCAGCCAGACCGTGAGCAAGGTAATGTCCAAACCTGACAAAAAAGTAAACATTTGTTTTTTACAGACTACTTTCAGACTATATATTTTCCTCAGGTACTGTAGATTTGACACATCGATAGGGTTCTAGTTCCTGGAACCAGAATATAGGTCAAATGGACGAGCAGCATGCTTCAGCGGTGGACGAGCTGCATGCTTCAGCGATGGACGAGCTGCATGCTTCAGGGAATCTGGAGGGTTATGCAGCAAAATAATCCTTCTCCATTCTCCAGGCCACAAACCAGCAACAGATAGGGCTGCAGCAGCTGCTGTAGTAAATGTAGTCTTCCACTGCAAACTGATATAGTCATTGGACCCATAGTCTCTAGCCATGCTTCTTTCCTCATTTGTTTCTACTCAGGTTACCATATAAAAAACAGGACATACCTGAGAGCAAGTGTATCTGTATCAGTCTCTACTTACTCACATTGTATTAATGTGTTAACAGTATAAAAAGTACATTAATACAATGTGAGTTGGTAGAGACTGATACAGGTACACTCCTTCTCAGGAGTGTCCTTTTTTTTTTTTTTGAAGGGTCAAATATGGTAACCCTAGCTACCCCTTTCTACCCATTTCTGTAAGCTAGGTCCTGGAAGCTTCTGCAGAGCAGAATTCTTTGGCGCATGGGGATATGGCCTCATTGTTTTGCTCTTCTTTTTCCTCCCCAAGCTTTCTGCAACAGCTTCCTCTAACATCCAAATCTTCCAGGTCAAAAAAGGAGAAGACAGGATTTGCTGAAATAGAAATGGAATTATAGAACCCAAGGATTGGAAGCAACCACAAGAGGTCATCTAGTACTGTTCCCTGCAGTTATGGCAGGGCTAATTTTTATCTAGACCATGTCTGAGAGGTGTTTGTCTAACCAGTTCTTTAAAAACCTCCAACGATGGAGATTCCACAACCTCCGTAATAATAATATGTTAAAGAGTATTACGGATTCAGAAAAACAGGTGGGGAACCTCTGGCCTGTGGACCACATGTGGTTCATCAGGATTAGCTACTGGCAGGCTGTCAGAAAATTTGTTCCTGAAGCTCCTATTGGCTGGAAACAGCAAGCCATGGACACTGGGAATTTCAGGGATCCCTGCTTGCAGAGCTCAGGCAAGCGAACCATTTCAGGGCCTGCCAGCAGCTAACCCTGATGAACTGCGTGCAGCCGGCACACTGGAAGTTCCTCATCTCTGCAGTGAAAGGTTGTTTGTCAGAAGTTATGTACAAGCCTCTTGGGGGGGGTCACATTTTGAGAACTGCCAGGCACATACATGTTTCACCAAAGTCAGAATACTGTGCTAGGTTTTGGCTCATTTGAAAAGCTCACTGTACTCTTTAGAGTGGCTGTAGGAAATTAAGAGATGCAAAACACCATACCATGTGGAATTGAGGTCCAGCTTGGTGATTTTATTTCTATTTTAATCATGTGTTACTTTTGTACAGGGATTAAAGACAAGCAATTGTAATTCTGAATCCTTCCAAATTCCAAGACTGATTCAGATTTGAATCCCTGTAGCTGAACTGGCTTCCACAGTTTTAATTCAGAGTCTGATCCTATCAGTTTGAAAGCTCTCTTCCAGCTCCAGGTCACTATTACAAACTTTAATTCTTGAAAGATTTTGGCAAGCCACAGAGAACATGCTCATGGAAACAACCACATTATTGCAGTTGTCTGTCATTCAGGATGGCAGAATTCTTGCACTGTCACAAGATCAGTTGGTCTTGTGATATTGCCACTATTTTGGCTGAAGTCTTGTGACCTCATGGGTTGTTGGTAACACTAAAATCTACATTCATCTCCTAGCCTTAATTTAGCCACATCTGAAACCCAAACCCTTGTCTAAAACTATTCTGGATCTGTAGGCATCTTTCCATTTACTGCAGTTAGCTTTGGAGAAGGACCTTGCAGAACAGGTACTGTCATTTAGTTTTGGATGGGATGAAGACTGGTCATCACTGAACGATTCAGACTCAAGCTTTTCCCCATTCTTGTTACATTCTCTATCATGGAGATAATAGCAAACTGTGTTTTGACCTTCTCATTCTTTAGTAATTTGATTTGAAGGAAATTCCCATCCTCACAAAATAGCATAATATTCATTTATTCATTGGGAAAATGACTGTAATGAGACCTGAGTACTGCAAATACAAACATAGTGCATTCTCATTCTGTCCCAAAGACTGGCACATTGCAGTCATCTTTGAATTCACCTCTTCCTGATGTTGTTTCCTTTGCATGAAAAGCAAACCGTTTTTTTCATCCTATAAGGACATGGTCTGGCGTACCATACAAATTTCTGTTAATAGATATTGACAGAAATAAATAAGATGTCAAAATGCTCAATGTCCCTGTTTACACTTCACCTGGAAGGCTAATCTTACAGTTATATACTCCATCAAAACATTTATTTATTTATTTATTTATTTATTACATTTATAGATGAGTAATTTTTCACAGTTAAACACTCAAGTGTTCAGAAAATACTTACACCTAACTTTGCTTCTCATAATAAACTTCAATTACATGATCAGAAACCATTTTCGAAAGAATATAACATAAACTAATATACAATGTAGTCTATAACATCTTGTGTACAATTTTATGTATTCAAGAGAAATAGACCATTGTGTCTGCTATGTCACATTCTCAGATCAAAGTGTAAACACGCTATATAGAATATGGGTCTGCAACCTTTCCGAGACTGAGTGAAAAAATTTGACATTTTGACCTCTATGTATGGGCCAAGTGCAAGTGATACTTTTTAAAGTTACTAATAGTCCTACTTACAACAGCTTCATTAATAACTAAATTAAGATGCAGAGCTCTGCCGTTTAGGTGGTGTTTGGCAGCATTAGCTGGTCTTTTTTTAACCCACAGACAGCATGGCTTTGAACAAGCTCCCAGCTGCATGGGGGAGAAGGGGCAGGGCTGAGCTCCTGCCTCATATACTGATGAAAATTAGCATGTGTGCCACTCGTGGCACCCATGCTGGGGGTTGTTGATGCCTGATGCAGTGAAAAAATAAAGAGGTCCAGCAGAACCCAACCTAGTTCAATGTACACCATACAAGAGGTTAAAATTCTCTTCTTATAGTTAATAGATTGTGCTTTCCTTTCCTTTTTCCTCTCCCTTTGAAACAATTGAACTGTGTTCCCCTGAAATGTTCAAAAAATAGTCGCCTTCAGAATAAAAACTACGCCAGAAAACATTCATTCCGAAAGGTCAGTATTTTGCAAAGCTATGACTGAATGAAAACAAAAATAAAAATAGTGAAACTGCTTCAGTAACTTCAAATATAGCTGTACTTTGCAGTCGAGCTGTACTAACTCATTTCATTATGTGTGGTTCCCAAAGCACTTTACATACTATACGGTGTGCTTCTCAGATCACTGAAATATAGCTATCTATCAGACTGCTGGAAGGAGCAATTCAGCAGCTGTTTTAATACTGTACCACGCCAACAATTCACAACAGAATACAAAGAATGCAAAGTGAAGACAATCATATCATTACAAATTACTGAATAAATCAGATAGAATTAATAAGTACCATAGGCAGAATATGATTTTCCAACTGATGAAAAAAATCTTCCAAGTTTGATTTATAAAAAACTGGTGAATTTGTGTGAAACTCAATTTATATGCATTCCCAAGCCCTGGAGTTCAAAAAGTCTGCATCTCAAACCCATTTTCAAAATCTCATTTGAAACATGAAACAATCTGAGGGTGAGTATTTTTGCAGTCTGAGGTGAACTGCATTGGTGAGCTCCCAAACTGGTGTTAACTTCCTTCTCCTGAGAAAAGTGCCAGGGGATTTTTTATCATTACGGGCTATGGCCTTGGATTTTATCTTTGATCTAAATTGTGTCAACTATAGCAGCACAAGGAACCACTAGCATCATGCTGGGATATTAATTCCATCCTAGTTGTGAGGGAATAATTCCCTCCCCCAAGTACCAATACGACTTACACTAGAATCATGGGTTCTTCAGAAATCTCTCATTCAAGCACTGACTAGAGCCAGCCCTGTCTGCCTTAAAAAACCTGGCAGAAGCACAGTCCAAGGAGACATACTGTAGCTAATTTTTTTTTAAAAACTCTCCATTTGAAAAGATGCAAAATTCATTAAATGAACCTCAGCAATCAGGCCTCTTCCCTTTTATCACCAGATTCCTTGTGCAAAAGTCCTAATGGACTGAGATGTTCAGAGATGTTACCTCTCATTCTTTAAACTCACCTACAGTTACATGACACTTGATGGCTAGGGATTTTTGTTGTTATTGTTCCCAAGTGACTTGGATCCATTGACTGGTATTGAAAGTATTGGTGCCAAAGCATTGTTTGGGGACCCCTGCTTCAATTAATAGCATTTTGTTTCTAGTGGTACATCCCTAATGATCATAAAAACTGGTACCAGTGTTCTGCAGAAGATCAAGTTATATTTCACGTATGTTTCCAAAACTGCAGGTTGGACTGCCATCCTATAACAGGCTGACACACGGAGAATGCCAAGTAAAATCCAAATGAAAGTGAAGAGGACTTCAGGGCTGTGTCTACACTAGCATTCCTCTTTTGAAAGAGGCATGCAAATGAGGGAAATTAAAAATGCAAATGAGGGGCATATTTACATATCTGGTGCCTCATTTGCATATTCTTCTTTCGAAAGAGCTTCTTTCAAAAGAAGAAAAGCAGTGTAGACGTGGCTCTTTCGAAATAAGTGTTTTGATGTCTCTTTTGTGCCCGTTGACCCTTTGTCTAAGGGAGTTAGAAGTCTGTCCAATATACAAAGCATCTGGGCATTGCTGGCACATGATGGCATATATGATGTTAGTAGAGGAGCATGAGAAAGTGCCCGTGATTCTGTGAGTAACCTGGTTAGGTCCAGTGATGGTATTTCCAGAGAAGGTATGTGGACAAAGCTGGCAGCGGGCACAAAACAGACATCAAAACACTCCAGATCCACAAACCAGTTAGTCAACATTTTAATGGAACGGGACATTCTGTCAATGACCTCAAGGTATGTGTGTTAATGAAGAGACATTATTGCATCGTTTTAGAGAGAGAAGTGGACGAGCTGACTTTTATATTCAAATTCGGCACATTAACACATGGTTTAAATCGTGATGGGAACTTTCTGAGTCACTATAGGGGCTCATCTGCATACTTGGCTCAATCTAATTCTTGATCTTCCCCCCCACCCTTCCACTCTCTGATTTGCTCACCTTGATTATCTTTTTCTGATTTGTCCTCCTTGCTTACTGTTTTTGGTTCTCTGTGTCTTAAATATTGAGTCTGCTCTGGTCTGGCTATAGTCTGAAGAAGTGGGTCTGTCCCACGAAAGCTCACCTAATAAACCATTTTGCTAGTCTTTAAAGTGCTACTTGACTGCTTGTTGTTTTGATAGTGTATAGACTAGCACGGCTCCCTCTCTGTTACTGCTCTAGATTGTAATGTTCGGTGACATAAAATGACTTAAGTAAAACACTCAGGGCTAGATTTGTACCTTGTGTATCTCGACTTCTCACCTCCACTGACTTTAATTTAGTAGAAAGTAGAGCAAAATCTACCCCGTTGCATAATTACAATGTATTTAAAACATCTGCCAAACCATTTCCGTTCTGTTCCCAAGGATGTGACAAGCCCTGGATGAAGCTTTTTGTGACACATGACATGTAGAGCCTCCACGTGCCTTTTCAGTGACAGCTGCTGGGAAGAAATAGCATCCTCCAGCTGCACAACTTTATCCTTCTCTCACTTGTGAATGGAGCTGTTTGGTTTTAAAGTGGCACTCTGTGCTGTACTCGTACAACTGCAATTGTCACTTGACGAAAGGAAGCCGAAGAGCTCTATCGGGGGCATCTGATGAGGAATAAAATCCTCCTTCCCAAGGGCATAATAAGCAGGATGTCCCATATCATTCTTTCTGTTTATTGACTATTAATAAATAGTACATTTGGGATTAACTATCAGGCAATGGGCACATGGACTACAAAACATATGTCGGGTATGAAAAGCAAGCACCAGCCCCTCCTAGAACAGAGCCCATTAATCACATTGAGCTATTCATGGAAAATCAGTCTTTCAGCCAAAGTCTTAAGAAAATCTTTGGCACAAGCTCATTGGCATGCCACAATGGGGTGAAGCTGCAAAAGGGAGAAAGCAGAGGCAGCCGCCTACCTACTAGATGCACCTGCCGGATAAATCTTATAGTGGAAACGCACAGATTAAACCCAAACATATGTAAAATAACTCTAAAACAGTCAATCAACAGCAAAAACCATAACCAGCCCAACAAAACATTGACTAGTGTGCTCTGCTCTGCTCTGTCTGAGTGCTGGCTAGTATGCCACTCTCAGAGAGAACTACCGTAAACCCTTGATTTAACAGACTAATGGCAGGAAGGGGTGTCCGTTAATGCTGAAAGTCCGTTAAATCTGAATCTGCAGGACTGGAGGCACCTTGCAAGGCACACTAGGGAGCACTGTGCCCGTGACCTGCGAGGAAGGCAGTGGGCTCAGGAAAGAGAGCTCAGCAGCGGGCTCTTTGCACTATTTAAAGAGCAGAGCCTCTGGGCTGGCCTGCCACAAGCTGCTTATCACCCACTGAAGGCTGGGCACTCCTGCGGAAACTAAGTTTCCTTCCTCCAGCCGCAGTAGCTCCAACAGCGGTGGCTCTGGTGGCTCTGGTGAGCTGCCCCACTTTGGGGCTGGCGGACAGTGTCCATTATTTCTGAAGTCCATTAAATTGGGGTCCATTAAATTGAGGGTTTACTGTACTAGGATAAATTTATTTCTGGCACTGCTCCATTCAGTGACTTCAGTAAATTTGTACCAATGTGCTAAGACCAAGATTTAGTGACTAGTTATTAGAATTTGGAGACCCAAGTTGAGACACCTTGTATGGTGACTGAGGGAGTAACAATTTTTTGGATGATCCATCCATTCAGTTAGCTAAAGTCTATTCACAACAGTTAACTCTTTAGTCCTAACCTTAATTGCCTTGCCCGTGAGGGTTAAAACGACAGACAGTGGTTCCTAGAGAGTCCTCAGGAGTGCTTAAGGAAGATGGAAGTGAGTTGGCAGGAGGCCAGGAGAACCAAGGAAAACAGAGAATGGGCTTTTGAGTTTGAATCAGCAGCCCTGCCCTTCCTGTCCCTGTTGCATGGCCAGAGAAGAGCCACTGGAAGGACATATGAAGAACATGAAAGCTAGGCAACATCCATCTCGAGAAGTTTTGTTCCCCTCTATTCGGCACTGGTGAGGCCACATCTGGAATAATGTCCAGTTTTGGGCCCCCCCAGTATAAAAAGGATATGGATGTGCTGGAGCAGGTTCAGTGGAGGGCAATGAAAATGATTAAGGGGCTGGAGCACAAGACCTATGAGGAGAGGCTGAGGGATTTGGGCTTATTTAGTTTACAGAAGAGAAGACTGAGGGGCGATTCAATAGCAGCCTTCACTTCCTGAAGAGGAGCTCTAAGGAGGATGGACAGAGACTCTTCTCAGTGGTGACAGATAGCAGAACAAGGGGCAATAGTCTGAAGTTACAAAAGGAGAGGAGTAGGTTGGATGTTAGGAAAACTACTTCACCAGGAAGGTGTTGAAGCACTGGAGTGTGTTGCCTAGAGGGGTGGTAGAATCTCCATCTTAGAGGTTTTTAAGTCCTGGCTTGACAAAGTCCTGGCTGGGATGACTTAGTTGGGGTTGATCCTGCTTGAAGCAGGGGGCTGGACTCGATGACCTCCTGAGGTCCCTTCCAGCCCTATGAGTCTATGATTCTATGATCCTTTTCTAGATAAGGACTAAGTCTTGAAACTACAGATATGCGAGTAGAACAGGGAATGATTAACCAGACATGATCAGTTTATTTCTTTATTTTGGGGTTTGCTGGACTTCCTCTTGCTGAGCATATTTAACTATCCCCCTATGCTGCAACTTTCCCAGCAGAATCCCAGGGAAGCAATTCTATGTGTTTTCAATCTTTGTTCCGGTTGCTTTGCAACACCTAACAACCAAGCAATGTTTCGCCAATTTTTTTTAAATAAAAATCACCCTTTTCAGAACATGATCTGATTCCTGTATCCTAGAAGGCAGGAAGTTCTGTGTGCATGTGCCCAAGACCGCACAGCCAAACTACTATGAAAAACTTTCAGCCGATCATAGCAGCTGGGTTTCAAGCTTTCTCTGGAGGAGGGGTTAAAAGAGCTTGATAGTCCCCCACAGGAAGGAATTCCCAAGTGCATTTGCCTAGATTCTCAAAGAGGTGGTGGCAACGATACCAATTCAATGAAATCTGTGGCGTTGAGGAGTTTTAACACAAGACTTTAGTGGCAAGGTGCCAAAGCAAGGAGCAGCCTTGACACCATGAAAGGCTGTTTTAGATAGTGCTGTACCCACCCTCTGAGAATCAGGCCCTTCAAATATGTCTCAACTTTAAATGTGTCACAACATCTCTCTTTCGATAGTCTTGGCCGGTGTTTACTCATTATCCTGTGAGTTCGAACTCTCCCTTAGACACCGTAGTTCTAGTGCTTAATAAGCAAAAGCTGGACCATCTAATAAATATCTAATTGAAGATTAGTATAAATACTTCCTGTTTCATCTTGTCCTTATTTACAGAAATGCATCTTATTTTTTCAGGTGACAGGGTTGTTCAGAGTGACACTCACAGACACCTCGTGAAAACAGTTCACTCTTGAATGAAGATGATTGAAAAACCAATGACTGGGTTAATTGAGGTGCCCCTGCCAAGTCTTTGCTTCAGTATAGGAAGACTCTGTAGTGAAAGATTATGTATCCCCTTGCAACTCCTGTCCTGGAACACATGGTGAATGGCTGATAGAAACTGCCCACCCCATTCTCCTTTTCAGCAGCAGTGAGGACATACAGAGTGAGGAGGAGTCTCTCACTCCTGCATTTCGTCTCTGGTAATAATGGCATATGGAGGAGTGATCTGTGAGATGCTTCCACTTGTATTCAGTGGTAATATTGTATGGAGATTGTGTGAAAAAGGGCCATGGTCAGTTTTTCACAGGAAAGGACAACATATATTGGGGTTGAGGTGCTCTCAGATACAGACTTCCAAATAGAAGGCCTTGGGTGTGAAGAGGAAGCAGGAGAGAGGCTTGTTTCTCAGCGGATGCATGCATGCACAAAGTCAAGTATTTCTGTCTACTCAATAAGCCTGGAACTTCACTTCCACTCCAAGCAAAGTTTCCTTAACTGATTTCATTTATTCTCAGGAAACCTTCGAGAATGTGCATCCTGTGAATTTACTTGGCAACTGGCTGATAGCTGGCAAAACACTGTTTGGCAAAGTCCCATTAAACTTCACATGATGTTCACACACCAAAGAGCTTTTATCTTTATTTTGAAGTCTCACTTAACAAAAAAAGCATCCTGCGACAGCAGATAAGCTATACAAGAGCTGTTCTTTATTTGTTTCCCGTGTTCAGAAAAAATGTCAATAAAGAAACAGGAGCCATTTTGATATTTTTTTTGCCGGTTCTATTCACAAAACAAAGAGAAGCTACATTGTCAACATCCTTGTCCCATGTACTGAAGTGCTGGGTTTTTCCAAAGGGGATTTGGATGTAGAAAGCTGCATTAGCAAAGATGTGAACTGCTCCTTTCCTTTCCATATCCACCAAGCCATTTCCTGTGTGCCATATCAATTTTCTGGGGAACCACTTTAAATCTTAGCTGTTGTTTTCTTCCTTAGAACACTATTAGAGGTAACCTGACTATTGCCAATATAACACTTTGACTTCAGATTTTTCAAAAGCCAATGACCCATCTTAATTATGTAATGAAGATTTAGCACAAGGTATTAGCTCCTGGGCAGGGCTGTATGTCAAGTGCATGTGGTATAATTTGTTATCAAGGGATGAACACTAACAGCAGATGAGGCAAAGTGTTACCTGAGGAAACATACTTAACCTAAGCAAAGCATTCCTTATAGTTTCTGGACTGGTATGCAGCCAATTTTTATTTTTCATCATTATTAATGATTAATTTATATTTTAATGAGCATCCCAAGCTCAGTTCACATCCTTGGGCCATTACAGACATTTTAACCCCACAGTTAATCCCAAATTCATTCCCACAAATGAATATTCATACCATTCAAATACAATTTTTAATTAAACATACCACTAGCATTATCATTCCTGCACCTGAAAGATTCAAAGTTAGATCAGAGAAATGCTGCCACAATAGAATTCAGTGAATTCTGCTCACATGCCTTTCTAACTCTGATCACCTTTAAAGTAATGAGAATAAACTGTGGGATAATATAGGACAGATCTAATTAAGATAATGAACTAGAGATTATGAACATTGCTACTCTGTGTTTGAAGAATTTTAATATATTGGGTTAACAGAAAGTTAAGCATTCACAAAAAGGAAGCTATAGAAATAAATATTGTATTTTGATTGGATAATGCTTGATATTTCATGCCTTGGAAATGTATAAATAAAAGGAAGCTGGGGAAAATAAAAACATGTTTAAAGAAACCTATTTCACAAATTTTTGAAGTTAATTTGCTTAACACTCAAATAGAAAACAGGATGAGACAGTTCTTCCTGAAAAGTGAGGAATGAAAGCAAAATAGGCACGGAGACATTATGACAAGCTGATAGGCACTTATAAGCTTATATTATGAAGAGCTTTATCCTAGCAGTCTATCTGATGTGAGTATTATGGCTCAGAATGAGTATTTCTTGAGGGAACAGCCTAATTAGCTTGCCTTCAGCAGCAATAAGGGGGAGCGGGGAGGAAAATGAGCTGTTGGGTAAGGCAGAGTTGATACGAGTTAAAACTTCTCTTCTGTTTCTCTGGTGTTTCATCTACAAAAATAAGGCAGCTCAGAGAGAAAATTGTTATAGGACGAAACTAGAACCCAATAAAAGATCAACCTGGGAATTCTGCCTAATTATCTTGCGATGTTTAATATTTCACTTGAGAAAGAATCATTATTGGCCTTTGGAGATATAAAAATCAGTTTACTTGTACAGATTCTCTTGGCACCCGTGGGACCTGACTGGTGTCAGACGAGAGAATTTGCCGGACCACAGGAGGCCAATATTGTCTAGCACATCACCAAGACTTTCACTGCTTACTGGGCTCTTAGAAGACAGTTAGGGGTAAATTACAGCTAAATAACAACACAGAACACTGAAAGCCAGGACTGGTGGCTGTAAACAAATTTTATGGGCCCATGGGAAACTTGGCCACACCCACGATAAGTGATAATCCAGCTAACTGAAATCATGCTGGATTATGCATGTTGCTGGACAAGAGAGTTCCGGATTAAAGAGGTTCAACCTGTAGTTAATATGGTTGTACTGGATTGTGCCTAGTGGTAATAGACATGTATTCCTCATGTTTCAAAGATCCACTACCTAAAGGGAGCTCCGAATGAGATTGGGCCTCAAAGAGACACAACTCCTCCTGAAGGCCATCTGCATTTGTGCTGCAAGGAGTTATGCTAAAAGCATAGACTACTTGGTCCTCCAGTACCCAGAGAAGACACAAATGTGTTATATTAATATTCTGCACCATTGCATGTTTCTTTCCATAGCCAACCAACACTGCCAAGGGTGTTAGGCAAGATAACTGTCTGCACTTGTGGGAGTGCCGGCTCTGTGATTGGGTGGGAATGCTCGATGTGTATGCAGGGAAGTGGTCCTGCTATTATGGGGAACTTCCCTGACTTCTACACTGAGTCCCCGCTCGCACTTTCTTTATCAGAGGCCTCCTTGACCCAAAGGGCTCCCTTTCCACTCTCCTGTGTGGCAGAATCCATGTGACCCCAATAAGGCTAGACCCAGGATTCCTAGGTGCTCAACCACCAACCTTGTTGTGATCAGCTAGGGCAGGGGCTAGGCTGTCCCCACTCCAGGTCCTCTCTTCACATTGAATTCTTTCCTGATCCATGGATGATTACCTATGGTTCAGAGAAAATACAATTTGTTAAGTAACAATCAATCATAGAATCATAGGACTGGAAGGGACATCAGGAGGTCATCTAGTCCAGCCCACTGCTTCCAGCAGGATCAACCCCATTTAAGTCATCCCAGCCAGGACTTTGTCAAGCTGGGACTTAAAAACCTCCAGGGATGGAGAATCCACCACCTCTCTAGGCAATATATTCCAGTGCTTCACCACCCTCCTGGTGAAGTAGTTTTTCCTAATATCCAACCTACTCCTCTCCTTCTGTAACTTCAGACCATTGCTCCTTGTTCTGCTGTCTGAAACCATTGAGAACAGTTTCTCACCACCCTCTATAGAGCTCCCCTTCAGGAAGCTGAAGGTTGCTATTAAATCACCCCTCAGTCTGCTCTTCTGGAAACTAAACAAGCCCAAATCCCTCAGCCTCTCCTCATAGGTCATGTGCTCCAGCCCCTTAATCCATTTCGTTGCCCTCCGCTGAACCTGCTCCAGCACATCCACATCCTTTGTATACTGGGGAGCCCAAAACTGGACACAGTATTCCAGATGTGGCCTCCCTAATGCCAAATAGAGGGGAACAACCACGTCTCTACATCTGCTCGAAATACTCCTTCTAATGCACCCCAATATGCCATTAGCCTTCTTGGCTACAAGGGCACACTGCTTACTCATATCCAACCTTTCGTCCACCATAACCCCGAAATCCCTTCCCACCATGCTGCTGCTTAGCCAGTTGGTCCCCAGCCTATAACAATGCATGGGATTCTTCCGTCCCAAGTGCAGGACTCTACACTTCTCCTTGTTGAACTGCAACAGATTTCTTTGGGCCCAATCCTCTAATGTATATAGGTCACTCTGGATCCTAGCTGTACCCTCCAACATATCTACCTCTCCCCTTAGTTTGGTGTCATCCGCAAACTTGCTGAGGGTGAAGTCCAGTCCCTCATCCAGGTCATTAATAAAGATGTTGAACAACACCAGCCCCAGAACTGACCCTTGTGGCACTCCGCTTGTAACCAGCCGCCATCCAGATATTGAGCCATTGACCACTACCCGTTGGGCCTCACCATCAAGCCAGCTTTCTATCCATCATATAGTCCATGGATCCAATCCATAGTTCCTTAACTTATGGCCAAGAATGTTGTGGGAGACTGTATTGGAAGCTTTGCTGAAGTCAAGGTATATCACATCTACTGACTTTCCCATAGTCACAAAGCCTGTTACCTCATCATAGAAGCTAATCAGATTGGTCAGGCACGACTTGCCCTTGGTGAGTCCATGTTGACTACTTTCAATCACTTTCCCCTCTTCAAAGTGCTCCATAATGGATTCCTTGAGGATCCCCTCCATTATATTCCCAGGATTGAGGTAAGACTGACGGATCTATAGTTCCCTGGATTGTCTTCTTCCCTTTTTTAAAGATGGGCACTATATTTGCCTTTTTCCAGTCATCTGGGATGTCTCCCAATCTCCAAGGGTCTTCAAAGATAATGGCCAAAGGATCAGCAATGATGTCTGCCAATTCCCTCAGTACCTTTGTTAATCGAGAACACGTTACTCTGATCTTTGGCCTGGAGACCTCACTAACAGTGTCTCTGGGATATTAGGACAGGTCACAGTCTGTTCCTTGTAGGTCCCAGGCCTCCTTCCCAGGCCTTGACTGTGTTGCTCTGGGTGGTAAGAACCTTCACCCCAGTGTCAGCTCCTCCCCAGTCTGGCCTGCAAGGCCTCTTGGCTGGTGGTGTCCTTCTGCTCTGGGATTCTATCCAGAGTCTCCCCTGCTCTCCCTGGCTGCTCACCACACTCAGCTCCAGCATCCTCCAGCTCTACTGTCATCTGTGCTGCCTCCAGCTCCTGGGCTGTTTCTCTGGCCCCTCTGGCTCTGTGGAGGCAGCCCAACTCCCAGCATGGATCTGCCCTCTGCGCTGTGTGTCAGGCTCTGCTCTCCATGCTGAGTCTGAGGGTCACTGCTTGCAACTCTCCCCCTAGTATGGCTCTGCTGCTGGGCTGTGTCTCTGGCTCTCTCTGGCTGGCCTGCCTCTGCTTCCAACTCAGCTCAGGCACACATTGTCTCCTTAACTCGGCCCCACTCAGCTTGACCCAGAAAATTTAGCTGACGTGGAGGACGGGACTCTCCCCAGAATCCTCACTCCCTCATTGGCCTGCCCACTTTTGCAATCAGGCTGACCTGGAGGGCTGGCCTCTTCCCATTGTTCCTGAAAGTTGTCAATCTCAGGATCCTGATTCTTCAAAGACCCTTCCCCTTCCTTTTGGTACTGGGAGCTAACCAACCAAAAACTCTGACTGAGGTTTAGTAAGGAGCCAAACATGGATGGAGGACATAATAGGAGACTGGGAGTTTTCTGGTGCTTGCATGGATCTAAGCAGCACCTGGATACAATCTGGCCCACTGTAAGCATGAGTCAATTTTGCATTTCACAGTGTACTGAGGGAGTAAATACAATCTAAGTCTATAAACAGTGGAAGTGTTGCTTAAGTAAAGACTGTGAGATTCGGCTTGGAAATGCCAGTTTAACAGGCTTAACAGTGTGTTAAAATAAAATAAATCATCTCCCACAGGAGCTAAGGACCATCACAGATATCTTGCTTTCCAAAGTGCAGGTGCTTTTCTTTGACTCTGTTTACTCTAACATGAACATATATTTACTCATATTTACATACATTATCCCTCTCTCTCTTTCTCTCTCATATATATATTCTAAAAGTCCAAAGCAAAACACTCCCCTTAACACTCTCCCTCTGGAGAGAGGCAAAACCAAACAGATTGAAGTTAGTCAGATTGCTTAATGTACCAATGTAAGGCATTCAAATACTATGCAAATGAGCATGGTATAGTAACCTATATGGAACAGAATAGAACCTATTGTGACAGATACTGTAATTTCCTGGACAAACTTTATTGAATTAAGCCTAAGTATTTTAAGAGTTCATTGTATTAAATATGCAAATTTATATGTATGGAAGGTCTTTAGGAGAGAGACATGACTAATGGGAAGCCTTCTGAGCTTCAGAAATGACCATTTCAAACAAACTACTTGCTCCAGTTATGCAAAAACTCAGGCTTTTGAAGCTTCTCTCTGCGGAGGGGACCTTTGTCACTGGTTACATGAGCTTAGGATCAGAGGCCCAAACTGTATAGAGTGACTCACAGATTCAAGAAGTATTGTTCTGAGCCAAGGCAATTAAACTGTAACCACAGAAAAACACCGCCATGGGGTCTAAGGGACTCATCATCTGCCAGCGCCTATGTTGGAATTGTGGTGATGTCTGATAAGCTTACTGTAATATTTGAATATGTTCCCTCTGTAATGATTTCACCTCATGAATAAACATGGTTCCTTGAAAAGGCTATGTGTTAATGTGTGCCCATGGGGAACTGTGTTGTTTATAGTTTCTCAGAAGAAGGCAAAGTAGGCCCACTTAGGCAGTATGACTTGCTGGGGAATGCAGGGTAGGTAGGAAACTGAGCAGTCTTAGGGTGACTGGACCACCCAATCAAAAAGGAACCCTGGTGGCTGTGATCAGCACAGCTAACCAGGCCATTGACTCCTTTTGGTGGGGCAGCACAGCAGGGCTAGCAGCAAGCCTGTGTAGCTCCCAGGAAGCAGCTGGCATATACCCTCTCTGGCTTCTACAAGTAGGGACAGCCAGTAGGCTCCACACACTGCCCCTGCCCCTGCCCCAAACACCATCCACTGACCTTCTGGTTGGTGCTGCTTGCTAACCTCCATGCCACACAGCTCCTGGGAAGCAACGAGTATGTCACCCTCCAGCTCCTACACGTAGAGGCGTCCAAGGAGCTCTGGAAGGGGTTGAAGGTGGTTGTAAGTCCCCATCAGAGATGATGGTCACATCTGCTCTTGAGTCAGTTTCTAAAGTTAGTCGTCTTTCCATGAATAATTAGTTTTACTGTCCAGGTAGGCTGTGTCTTTATATATGCTAAATTATTTGTCCACAATATGTGTCAATTCCCTGACTGCTTTGGTACAGTAAATGACTGTAAAAGGTCTATATTTTGTGCCTTTATACAGCTTGCACTATTGGCTGGACATACAACTATTGGGCTACACATTTTTCTATTTTTCATACTTAGTTTGAAAGCCTTTGAAGTCTGCCTGGAATTTCCTCATTGGCCTCAGACTTTTATGGTAATAACCTTTAGCATTTTTGCTGTATCTGTTTGCCACTTCTAAGCTACTTTCAGATTTTTCAAGTTTCTCCTCCCTTTTATTCTGCTGTTTGACTAATTCAGACTGCTTTGCTACCTGCATAGCATAAAGTAGATTTAAGTCTATCTTAGGCTAGGTCTGCACTAGACTGAAAAGTCAGTCTAAGACACACAATTCCATCTATGACAATTGCATAGCTGGAAGAGACATGTCCTAGATTGAGTTTTCTGGCCATTCACACAGAGGAAGGTTGACAGATGAAACTCTCCAGTCAACCTCTCTTACTCCTTGTAACAATGAAAAGTACCAGGGATGACTGTAGAGCCCTGATTGTTGAATTTAGCATGACCCTTCTAGGCATGCTAAATTGAATCCCAAAGCTTGACCCTGCAGCAGTGGATCTTCCAGTAAGTGTAGACAAACCTTAGATTGCAGTTTGGGTCACAGGTTCTTCTCAGTTAACCCAGTAATCAGCCTGTCCCTGATTTTCATGTTTTCTAGTTTCCAAACATCAGTTTTCGGCCAATGCACTCAGGGCTTTTATAAAAGATTCAACACACTTTTTCTTGGTTCCCAAATTTTCTGGTGAAAACTTGCTCTTCTATAAACCACATTTTCTGGGGTATAAAGTTTTCACCAAATGTAGCCAGCATTCTTTCATAGTCATCCTTGCCTTTAGGAAGGTAAAAGATTTATAAATTGGCTCTGCCACAGCATAAAATAAAGATCTTACCTGAATGTCTCCAATTTCCTGATGGAGTCTTGTAGAAATGAAAAATCTTGCTTGCAGTCCACCCATTCTGAGTGACTATTAAAGCTGAAGTTCTCCGGGACACTAAAGGGGAGCATACTGATGAGATCAGTCCTTCACTATATATCGTTTATTCTGTTCTCCTCTGGCATTAGTCTGTTTGACACCATGGCATGTATATCTTACACATTGTAGAGAGCAGGACTCCTATTAGCAGATCCGACCTCTGTACCTGACAGAGATTATCTATAGCACTTCCTTCCTAAAGAGATGCTATGTCTATGAGCACCTAAGATGTTACACCTGGAACCACCTAGTGACTGAATAGTATAATACATTTAGCGTTCTTGTTACATAACAAACCAAAGTCTTGCCTCCATAGCATTCCACTGGGACATGTCCACTGTCTCCCTCGATGTATTTGAGAGGCAGCGAGTGCTGTTCAGGGTTCTCTGCTTCTTATCCCCTTCTGGATCCCTGATTTTGTTCCTGTGACCTTCATTCTCATCCCTATTTCTTTTCCCATTTGATGTCCCCCAAAATCTTTGGAGACCTGGGTCCAATAGCTCCTCCCCTTAAGGTGAGGGCCTTGAGACGCAGTTGATATTTTGCCTGCTCAGCCTCAGAGCCTTAGTACATATAGAACAAACATGACACTCGCTACCATCATGTTGTTCATTCTGTTGGCATGTTTGACCCTTTCCCCCACCTTCCCTCTCTCTTGCGTATTTAAATTGCAGTCTATACCCTGAAGAAACTGTCTGCTTTGTGTGTTGCCTAGAAGAACAGGGGCCCTTACTCTTCGTTGGTACATAGGCAGTATCATAATAGACATGGTTAATGATAATACACAGTTGCCTGTATGAAACCCACATTTGCACCTACATCTGGTAAGCTGTGTACACTAGGTTGCATAAAAGGGACATCTATGCATGCCAAACAGATGTGTTCTATATTCACAAGGTTCAATACAAGATTTTGGGGGTATAATAAAATATCTGAGTTTTGAACTTTTGTTCCTAACAATCTTTGTATGATATATGAAAAACAGTGATCCTTTCACAAGTCTCTTATATATACATGCAAAAGAGAGAGACAGAAACATAAGACAATAATGGAAAAATAAAATTCTCCTGCAAGGTTTAGGACAAATTTTAAAAGCTGTATCTTAAAGAATGGAATTCAATTTATAATCAATATATTGAGTTGAGATTAATGAAATAGCCACCAGATGTCACTATTGCTTTATACAAGTAGCATTTTTCTAATCTGGGGACAAGGTTCTTGAAAGTGTGTATAATTTGGTTATTAATATTGACGATCACTGTCTGACAAACAATAATACTTCCACAAGTTAACTGCTACAGAGGCAAGTTATGCATAGAAGTATTATTTCAGGTTTCAGTGTTTAAATATCTGTTAAATCAATTGTCACAAGGAACAGACCATAACTAGATGAATACGGAACTTGGAAGAACTTTGTGACCAGAACATTCAATTACATCAGTACTTTCAGGCAACTACTGAACTGCAGTTCCTATGAGTTTGAGGTCATTTTTAAGGAGGTCTAAATTATTTAATATGGGAAGCCCTTCCCTATGATAATCGATCACTAAGGCTTCATCAGTGTTTTTCATTATGAATATGTAGTGCCAAGGAAATAGTCTCAGAAGTGTACCTGTGTTAGTCTGTAGCTTCACAAAAACAAGCAGTCCTGTAGCACCTTAAAGACTAACAAATTTACTTATTAGAGTTCACTTTGAAACCACTTTTCTTCTTCCCTTTCCACTGGGTACCCACTTAGGAAAAGATTACTTGGTTCTTTATATTCTACTGGTAGATCACATCCAAAAGAAATAGTTTAAAAGCTATTAGAGCAAACAAAACAAAAGTCTACTGGATTAAGCAAAACTTGACTAGCCTCAGACCTGAAGAAGCAAGTCTTTAAAGGGGGAAGGAGCCAGATGCTCAGGAGCATGCTCACAGGATTGCATCTCCTGGGAAGGCCCTTCACCTAGACCACCTAGCCAGAGGTCCACCACACCACTTTCTATCCTGTCTCGGGAAGACATCTCCAGTGCAATGCCTGTCCTGAGAGAATCCTGACATCTCCAGTGCCGTGCCTGCCCTGGGAGAATGCCAACATATCCAGTGCCTGGGAGTGTGACTACAAATGTGCGAGTGTGAATCTGACCCTCTTCCCCACCCCTTTCTTGAACTTAGTTATCATTGCAGTAAATGTGTTGCTTTCTGCCAAACTCTGGTGGGTCATTAGTCCTCCCTAAGCTTGGTGGCTGGCTCAGTTTTGGGTAACACTGTACACTTGTGTAAACCCAGAATAAAACCACAGATATCACTGGAGGTACTCTGGCTTCTCAGCAGTGAAAGTGATTGCAGTTGGGAACAACAAAGTAGGATTCCTGGGCAAAGGAGAGAAAGTGGGCCAATCAGCCACTTCTCTAATGTGTTTGTACACAAGTGCAAGAAGCCTGGAAAAAAAACTAAAAGGATTAGAGGCCCTGGTACAGTCAAAGAAGTACTAGGTGGTTGGAATAACAGAGACTTTGTGGGATTATTCACGTAACTGGAGCACAGCCATGGAAGGGTATAAACTGAAGGACAGGCAGGGTTAAAAAGGAGGATGAGTTGCGCTCTATGGCCGTGTCTACACGTGCCCCAAGCTTCGAAATGGCCACGCAAATGGACATTTCGAAGTTTACTAATGAAGCGCTGAAATGCACATTCAGCACTTCATTAGCATGCGGGCGGCAGCGGCGCTTCGAAATTGACGCGGGTTGCCGCCGCGCGGCTCTTCCAGACGGGGCTCCTTTTCGAAAGGACCCTGCCTACTTTGAAGTCCCCTTATTTCTATGAGCTGATGGGAATAAGGGGACTTTGAAGTAGGTGGGGTCCTTTCAAATAGGAGCCCCGTCTGGACGAGCCACGCGGTGGCAACCCGCGTCAATTTCGAAGCGCCGCTGCCGCCCGCATGCTAATGAAGCGCTGAATATGCATTTCAGCGCTTCATTAGTAAACTTCGAAATGGCCATTTGCGTGGCCATTTCGAAGTTTGGGGCACGTGTAGACGTAGCCTATGTGAGGGAGCAGTATAATAGCTCAGAGCTCCAGTATAAAGTGGGAGAAAAGCCGGTTGAGTGCCTTTGGGTTAAGCTTAGAGGCAGAAGCAACAGAGATGAGGTTGTAGCTGGTGTCTGCTATAGATCGCCAGATCAGGGAGATGAGGTAGATGAGGATTTCTTCAGACAGCTAAGAAAAGCTTCCAAATCACAGGCCCTGGTTCTCATGAGAGACTTTAATCACCCTGACATTTGTTGGGAGACCAATACAGCAGCACACAGACAATCCAGGAAGTTTTTGGAGAATGTTGGGGATAACTTCTTGGCACATGTGCTGATGGAACCAACCAGGGGCCATGCACAACTTGACCTGTGGCTCACAAACAGGGAAGAAATAGTAGGAGAAACAGAAGTGGGTGGCAACCTGGGCTGCAGTGACCATGAGATCGTAGATTTCAGGATCCTGACAAAAGGAAGAAAGGTGAGCAGTAAAATACAGACCCTTGATTTCAAAAGAGCAGACTTCAACTCCTTGAGAGAACTGAAGAGCAGGATCCCTTGGGAGACAAAGATGAAGGAGAAAAGAGTTCAAGAAAACTGGCAGTATTTTAAAGAAGTCTTACTGAAGGCACAGAAACAAACCATCCCGCTGCATAGTAAGAAATGAAAATATGGTACGCAACCAGCTTGGCTTAATAGCTTAAACTCCAAAAGGATGCATATAAGACGTGGTAACATGGACAATTGACTAAAGAGGAGTATAAATATATGGCTGGAAAATGCCAGGCAGTAATCAGGAAAGAGAAAGCACAAATGGAACTGCAGCTGGCAAGGGATGTGAAGGGTAACAGGAAGGGTTTCCATAGGCATATTAACAATAAGAGGGTTATCAGGGAAGGTCTGGGGCCATTACTGGATGAGAGAAGTAACCTAGTGACACATGATGAAAAAAAAGCTGAAGTATTCAATTTTTTTTTTTGCCTCAGTTTTCATGGACAAGGACAGCTCCCACACTACAGTGCTACACAATGCAGTATGGGAAGGTGGAGGCAGACCTCAGTGGGGAAGGAACGAGTTAAGAGCTACTTAGAAAAACTAGATGTACACAAATCCATGGGTCTGGATTTAATGCACCTAAGCGTACTGAGGGAATTGGCAGATGTCAATGCTGAGCATCTGGCCATTATCTCTGAAGACTTTTGGAGATTGGGAGAGGTCCTGGATGATTGGAAAAAGGCAAATGGACTGCCCATCTTTAAAAAAGGAAAGAAGGACAATACAGAGAACTATAGACCAGTGAGCCTTACCTCAGTCCCTGGGAAAATAATGGAGAAGATCCTCAAGGAAACCATTTTGGAGAACTTGGAAGAGGGGAAAGTGATCACAAGTAGTCAACATGGATTCACCAAGGGCAAGTTATGCCTGACCAATCTGATTCGTTTCTATGATGAGGTAACAGGCTCAGTGGACATGGGAAAATCAGTGGATGTGGTATACCTTGACTTCAGCAACCTTTTGATACAGCCTCCCACAATATTCTTGGCCATAAGTTAAGGAACTATGGATTGGATCTATGGACTATATGATGGACAGAAAGCTGGCTTGATGGTTGGGCCCAACAGGTAGTGGTTAGGCTCAATATCTGGATGACAGCCAGTTTCAAGTGGAGTGCCCCAAAGCTCAGTTCTGGGGTCAGTGTTGTTCAACATCTTTATTAATGACCTGGATGAGGGACTGGATTGCATCTTCAGCAAGTTTGCAGATGATACAAAACTAGGGGGAGAGGTAGATACATTGGAAGGTAGAGATAGGATCCCGGAGTGACCTCAATAAATTTGAGGGTTGGGCCAAAAGAAATCTAATGCAGTTCAACAAAGAGAAGTGTAGAGTCCTGTACTTGAGAAGAATGCCAAGCATTGTCATAGACTGGGGACCAACTGGCTAAGCAGCAGTACAATAAAAAGGGACCTAGGGATGATGGTGGATGTAAGGCTGGGTAGGAGTAAGCAGTGTGCCCTTGTAGCCAAGAAGCCAATGGCATATTGGGCTGAATTAGGAGGAGCAGTTCAGGCAGGTATAGAGAAGTTGTTTTTCCCCTCTATTTGGCACTAGTGAGGCCACATCAGGAGTATTGCTTCCAATTTTGCTCCCCCAGCCCCGCCCAGTATAGAAAAGATGTGGATGTGCTGGAGCAGGTTTAGCTGTGGGCAATGGAAATGATTAAGGGAGGGGAGCACATGACCTATGAGGAGAGGCTGCGGGATTTGGGCTTATTTAGTTTGCAGAAGAGAAGGCTGAGGGGTGGTCTAATAGCAGCCTTCAACTTTTTGAAGGGGTTCTCTAAAGAGGTTGGACAGAAACTGTTTTCAGTGGTGACAGATGGGAGTAATGGTCTGAAGTTACAGAAGGAGAGGAGTAGGTTGGATATTAGGAAAAACTACTTCACCAGGCAGGTGGTGAAGCACCAGAATGCGTTGCCTAAAGAAGTGGTGGAATCTCCAACCCTAGAGGTTTTCAAATCCTGGTTCGACATACTCATGGCTGGGATGACTTAAATGGGGTTGATCCTGCTGGAAGCAGGGGACTGGACTCAGTGATCTCTTGCGTCCCTTCCAACCTTATGATTTTACAAATGTAGCCCAAATGATATTCTGCAGGCACAAAGGAGGAAGCAGCACACCTAAGCATGTGTGCCTATACAAACACACTTACTGCGTGTACAATTTTGTGATGTCAAAATAGAATGGAATCTTTTGAAAATGCAGCCTGACATTTTGAAAAGGGCCTAATATTCTATGTGGGTATTAAGTGTAATGCAGCTGCAGCAGGGATGTGGTGAAAATATTTTTTCTGAATGTGCAAGACCCGAGCTCTATACAATAGTAACCTGGATTATTAAATGCAGAACCTAACCCTGTTCTATCTCAAGAACTTAACCCTTTTCTTTCTCAATATTCACAGTATTTTTCTGTTCTCATATACCTTCTGAAAATATCTCTTTGAAAAGCTATATTTATATTAAAGATACAGTTTGACTAAGTCACTGAACCATTATTTTTGCTACTGTGGGACAACTGCACTAGTCTGTTCGAAACATACTGCACTGCTCCAAACTAACTAATCTAAACCTCTCTAACACATCACAAGCACAACACCCAAGACAATAAACTTTGTTAGACTCTGATCATAATGAACTATGGATCCTACCTAAGTAAAACTGTAATGCACAGGGCGCGATACTGTCTTTCCATATCCAGAGAGAGATCGCTGTGTTGTCTGTATCTAGCTTATAGTCTAAGGCTGTGGCCACACTATAGAGTTTTGTCACCAAAAGTGGCCACATCTACACAGCACGTGGCTGCTGGTGGGGTCATGCAACTGCGGGCACTTGATAATGCAAATGACTGCTCATTTGCATAGTTGTACACCTCATTTGCATAGTCACACAAGATTGCTGTCCTGGCAGAAGCTTCTGCTGTCAGTAAACAAGGCGTGTAGACAGGGTTCTTATTTCTGTGTGCGTTAACTGAAATTGACAACCCTGTTGGATAGAGGATACTGTTAGAGTAGAACGCTGATTCTGAAACTCTGTGGTTTGTGCCCCTCAAGAAGGTGTGGAGAAACATTCAGGAAGCACATAGTGGGGTTGATGCCAGTCCCCCTAGAGGAGTGGCTGGGAAGGAAATGCCACACTGCAGGTGCCCCTAGCTCTGCTCCCAGCTTTGCTTCTACCACATCCCTGCTCAGCCCCCGAGTCCCGATCTACTCTCTTATCTTCCCTACCCTCAACCGACCTGTCTCCAGCTTCTCCTTTAGCCTGAGCTCCACTGCTGAGGTAGGTTTGGCAGTAATGGAGGTAGTCCATGAACCGATTCTGTTAATGGGGAGAGTACAACTGGAAAACTTTTGAGACTCACTGGATTAGGCAAGCCTTGGGTCTGATTCCATGTGACAATTCCTATACTAGATACTATAGAAGCAAGCAAACATCCAACCTCCAGAAAACTGATTATTTAGTTACAACATGACTCCAGTCTGTGTAACATTCATTTTTCAAAAACAGAACTTGATAACCATGTCACTATGTTCAACACAGTCATTCATTCCAGCTCTTCAGATCTAAGGTGTATTAAATGGATCTTTCAGACACTTAAAATAGCAATATTAGCTCACTGACATATTTCTGGTTAATGAGCTGAGCAATGCAGACCTTATGAAAATGCATATTTTAGATCAGCTGCATAACACAACCCAATGAACATAAGTGTGCTTTCATTATTTTCAGTAGAATGGCATTGGAAAATGTCAGGTCCTGTAATGAATTGGGAGAAAAATGGCTATAAATTTGTTTAATCTTAATTGAAAACTCCTAAAATGATGAGATGCTTATGCTCATAGATAAAGGTTTCTCTGTAACGTATGATCTGTGTTAATGCAGCATAAGGATAGCTGGATATGTTTTCAGAGAGAAAGTATGTAAAGCATGTTAATCATTACTTTAAGCATATTAGACTATCCTTCCCTAGGAAAGAGTTAGGGTATAATATCTTTATGGTCATATCCAAATAGTCTAAATGTTTCTTGCAAACCTAAATTTGACTGGAGGGGTAAATGAGGAAGTATCATATTGCTTCTACAAGAACATAATAATATGTTTTCATTGAAACAGTATGTATAGAATTACAATTTGCAGTTAAATAATCCATTGATCAGCCTGGGGGAATGAGGATTATTCATGCACAACAATGAATTCTCTCCCATAAAACAGCATCTTTCTTTGACAGAAAAGGGTGGATGGACTTCTTTCAGAGCTCATCAGTTCTGTTGCTAGCTCATGAATGGGTTAATGTGAAGTTCTCCTTTCCCACCCCAATCTCTTTTAGGGAGTCACAGATTTTTAATGGCAGCCTGGATGATTGGGATCATATAGTCTGACCTTCTGCATAACACAGGCTACATGACTTTCCTACATTAATTTCTGTTTGAATTACAAACATATATATTTTTGAAAAACATAATCTAGTCTCCTTTTTCACTATTTTCCATACTGGGAGCCCAGAAATTAAAGACATTGCTAGTATCCTTAAAAACCATGGGCAAAAATTTGGCCTCAGTTATACCTGTATAAGTCTGAGAAAATCCATTCACAACATATTTATACTGCTGTAAGGAAAGGTAGAATTTGGCCCTCAGGATACAGGAAGTAACCTGCCCAGATCCATTGAGGAGAGTTGAGCATGTTTCATTCATTATCAGATTGTCTCTAACTTCTAACTTGGACACCCTGGGACAGAGTGAATCTGCATTGTCCTCTATCTAGGGTTGATATACTGAATAATCTACTACTTAGGATGAAATCAAGGCCCCACTGACGTCAAAGGCAAAACTCCCATTGGCCACGTCTACACATGCCGGCTACTTCGAAGTAGCGGCGCCAACTTCGAAATAGCGCCTGTCACGGCTACACGTGTTGGGCGCTATTTCGAAGTTGACATCGACGTTAGGCAGCAAGACGTTGAAGTCGCTAACCCCATGAGGAGATGGGAATAGTGTCCTACTTCTGTGTTCAACATCGAAGTAGGGAACGTGTAGTCATTGCGCGTCCCACAACATCGAAATAGCGGGGTCCGCCATGGCGGCCATCAGCTGAGGGGTTGAGAGACGCTCTCTCCAGCCCCTGAGCTCAATGGTCGCCGCGTACAGTGGCCACTTAAAGGTCCCCGCCCCCTGCCTTCCTGTGCAGGAAGCTGAGAGAGCGTGCAGGCAGCAGCACAGCCACGAGGCCGGCCTGCACGCTCCTCCGTGCCCACACACCCCCACCCGCCGCGATGACCGCCCCCCAGACCCCAAGTGCCCCCAGGGGACCCCCCCCCAAGGGGAGCCAGGGCTCACAGCCCAGCAGCCAGGCAGGGAAGCGGCAGCGGGGGCCCTCCTGGACAGAGGCCGAGCTTCGGGACCTGCTGGGGCTCTGGAGTGAGGAGGAGGTGCTCCAGGTAATGGGGAGCAAGAGGCGGAACGCGGATGCGTTTGCTCGGCTGGCCGAGGGCCTGGCCACCCAGGGTCACCCTGCCTGCACTCCGGATCATGTCCGGAGTAAAGTGAAGGAGCTGCAGCAGGGTTACGCCCGGGCCTGGGATGCGGCCGGCCGATCTGGGGCTGCCCCCGTCACTTGCCCCTTTTACAGGGAGCTCAGGGACATCCTGGGCCCCCGGCACACCTCCTCCCCTCCGGCCACTCTTGATACCTCGGCCAACGAGCCCCAGCAGGCCCCGGAGTCGGAGTCCGGCCTGGAGGTAAGCCCCGCACCCCGGGGGCCCCCCCAGGAGCCCACCCCCGGGGCACTGGAGGAGGAGGAGGGGGAGTCCTCCTCGAGTGACGGGGGCCTCCAGATCGTCCTGCCATCCAGGAGCTCCAGCCAGGCATCCGCCCACCGGGTGTCCCCTGACTGTGGGAGCGGACCTTTGGGTATGTACCCCCCCGGTGCGCACCCCCGGGGTTGAGGGGCGGGGACAAGAGACATGACCAGGGCCCTCCACATGCCTAGATCACCATGGCCCCAAGGACAGCAGTGGCATGTCCCTCAGAAGAGTGCATCAGCCCCTGCCCCCCACAGCACGACAGTGCCATGCCCCATCCCTGGGGATGGGGGGAGCGGAACCTAGGCTCCCCTGGGGGGAGGGGGTGGGACACCCAGCAGCAGCAGCAGCACCATCTCCCAGGGACGGGGAAGGGGAACCTGCAGCAGAGGGGTGGGGGGACAAGGGCCACGGCTTGGGGCCTGCACTAACGGCTGTCTCCCTTCTTCTCCCCCCGTCTTCCGCAGCTGCACCATCAGAAGGACCAGAGAGTGCTGGCGAGGTGTCAGTGGTCCCAGACAGCCCACCGGGGCCATCACTCCAGGCCAGCCCCTCGGCGGAGCCCTGACCAGCCCCACGGTGGGGACGACGGTGGAGCCAGCCGCCCTCCTGGACAGTGACGGACCCCCAGATGTTGGCCATCCATTGTTGGCAGCTGGAGGTCGCGGAGCAGTGGCTTCGGGTGGGTGAGTGGCAGCTCCTGCTGCAGGAGCAGGCGCTGACCTGGCGCCAGGAGGCATGGGGGGCCTTCATGCGAACGTTCGAGAGCATAGCTGACTACCTGGCCCCTCATGCCGCGCCGGCCGCCACTCTGCCCGCCCTGCCTGCTCCACCCACTGCTCCACCCACTGCTCCACCCGCCAATCCACCCGCCGTCACACCGCCACCCGCCACTGAGGGCCCTTCCGCCAAGGGGGACCTGGGGCCAGCTGACACCCGCCGGCCGTATCTCCCGGTCCGCTGGCCCCCAGTCAGCCCCAGCGAGGGCTGAGGCCGAGGCGCAGGACGCGGCTGCCCACCCCCAGCGCTGGACATTAGGTGGTGTGGGGCCCAGGATGTGCCCCCCGCCCTTTGTATATATTCCCCTCAGTTGTATGTTTGTGTTTGTAAATAGTTTCTATTAGACCCCTGTTGTTATATTTTGTTGTTATGGATGCTGATACCTGCCCCCCCATGTACACAGTTCTCCCCTTCCTTGTCTTCCCCTTTTTTTCTTTCATCTTATTGGAGTTGTAATATATATATATATATATATATATATATATATATATATATATATATGTAATATTTATCCGGCCTGTACATAGTAGTTAGTTAAGAGATTAACAATAAGGAAAGTTCTCTACAGAGATTTGGTTTCACAAACGTCTGGTTTTATTTCTTTTCAAGAAAGGTGGGGGGGGTGCTCTTGGGTGCTCTGTGGTGTGGGCGTAGGGGCAAGGAGTGTTGTGGAGGATGGGGGGGCAGTGGGGGGCCTGCCAGCATTCACCCCGCGGCCTCATTGAAATGGGCCCGCAGGGCCTCCCGGACCCGGGTCCCTTCGGGGTCCACCTGGCGACTGGGGGCAGCGGGTGGCTGCACATCGGCCCTGCCAGCCTCCACAGCCCAGCCCTGAAAGAAGGCCTCCCCCTTGCTCTCGATGAGGTTGTGCAGGGCGCTGCACGCGCCCACAATCTGGGGGATGTTGGTGGGGCCCGCATTGAGGCAGGTGACGAGACACCTCCAGCGCCCTTTGAGGTGCCCAAATGTGTGCTCCACCACCTGGCATGTGTGGTTCAGGCGCGGGTTGAAGCGCTCCTGGCTGGCTGACAGGTGGCCCGTGTAAGGGTCCATGAGCCAGGGCCGGAGGGGGTATGCTGCATCTGCGATGACGCAGAGGGGCATGGTGGTGTCCCCCACAAGGATCTCCCACTGGGGAATGTAGGTCCCTGCCTCCAGCCGGCGGCAAAGGCCCAAGTTCTGGAATACCCGGGTGTCGTGGTTGCTTCCAGGCCAGCCCACATAAATGTCCAGGAAACGGCCCTGGCTGTCCACCAAGGCCTGGAGGACCACTGAGTGGTAGCCCTTCCAGTTTAAGTAGCGTCCTCCACTGTGCTCTGGGGTGCGGATGGGCATGTGGGTCCCATCCAGAGCCCCGAAGCAATTGGGGAAGCCCAGGGTGGCAAAGCCCGCGATGGCGGCATCCGGGTCCCAAAGCCTCACGAGCCTGTGGAAGAGCAGGGCATTGATGGCGCGGACGACCTGCAGGGGAAGCACATGGGAGAGCACCAATGAGGGGTGTGCAGGGTGTGTGTGGCCCTCCCCTGCCAGGGCCCCCCTCCCCTGCCCTCCCCTCCCCTGCCAGGGCTCCCCTCCCTTCCCCTCCCCTCCCCTGCCAGGGCTGCCTCCCCCTCCTGCCGTGGGTCCTCTTACCTCCATGAGGACAGCCCCGACGGTGGCCTTGCCGACGCCAAACTGCTGGCCCACGGATCGGTAGCTGTCTGGAGTGGCCAGCTTCCAGACAGCGATGCCGACCCGTTTCTCCACAGTGAGGGCACGCCGCATGAAGGTGTCCTGGTGCCTCAGTGCGGGGGTGAGCCACTGGCATAACTCCAGAAATGTCTGCCGGCTCATGCGAAAGTTCTGGAGCCAGCGGTCGTCGTCCCACTCTCCGAGCACCAGCCGCTCCCACCAGTCGGTGCTGGTGGGGTAGCTCCACAGCCGGCGGCGTATGAGGCGGGGGGGGCGGGCTGCTGCAGGGTTGGGGGTTGCATCCTCCTCCCCTGCGGGCAGCTCCTCCTCTGTGGCAAGGATGTGCTCAGCTGCCTCCTGCATGGCATGGAGCAGGGCGAGCACTGCTCCTACAGGGGCGGCTGGGTGGACCTCTGGCTGCTGCTGCAGCTGCTGCTGCTGGGGGTCCATGCCTGCGTCGCTCGAGGTGTGCGTGCCTATGGCTCTGCAGACCGCGTGCAGTGCAGGCTGCGTGTGTCTGGGAGGGGCCCTTTAAGGGAGCGGCTAGCTGTTGCCCCGGAAGCTCTAGTCCGCCCTGTGACCCTGTCTGCAGCTGTTCCTGGCACCCTTATTTCGATGTGTGCTACTTTGGCATGTAGACGTTCCCTCGCAGTGCCTATTTCGATGTGGTGCTGCCCAACGTCGACGTTGCCAGCCCTGGAGGACGTGTAGACGTTATTCAGTCGCTACATCGCAATAAGCTATTTCGATGTAGCATGCACTTGTTGACGTAGCCATTGACTGCATGGGCGCCAGGACTTAACCTTTGATGCACCTTTTGCGTACACCATCTATATTAAGTCTGACAACAGCCATTTTTGGATTAAGGCAGGGGTTGGTGTTCCTGTTCAGCTCTTTCATGTTATGCAGTCCCAGTTAATGTCCCAAAGGTTTCATTGCTTCACTGAGTGAACTCTCTGTCTCTTTCTCTTCTACTGAAGCAGATTTTTTCTAATGAAATCACATTCTGCAATAGGAAAATAACAAAGGTAAATAAAGAACAGTTAAAGGTGTAGTGCTGTCTTTATGGGACACCTTAGCTGCGTCTACACGTGCACGCTACTTCGAAGTAGCGGCAGTAACTTCGACATAGCGCCCGTCACGTCTACACGTGTTGGGCGCTATTTCGAAGTTGAAATCGACGTTAGGCGGCGAGACGTCGAAGTCGCTAACCCCATGAGGGGATGGGAATAGCGCCCTACTTCGACGTTCAACATCGAAGTAGGGACGTGTAGACGATCCGCGTCCCGCAACATCGAAATAACGGGGTCCTCCATGGCGGCCATCAGCTGGGGGGTTGAGAGATACTCTCTCTCCAGCCCTTGCGGGGCTCTGTGGTCACCGTGGGCAGCAGCCCTTAGCCCAGGGCTTCTGGCTGCTGCTGCTGCAGCTGGGGGTCCGTGCTGCATATACAGGGTCTGCAACTAGTTGTTGGCTCTGTGTATCTTGCACTGTTTAATGAAAGTGTGTCTGGGAGGGGCCCTTTAAGGGAGCGACTTGCTGTTGAGTCCGCCCCGTGACCCTGTCTGCAGCTGTGCCTGGCTCCCTTATTTCGATGTGTGCTACTTTGGCGTGTAGACGTTCCCTCGCTGTGCCTATTTCGATGTTGGGCTGAGCAACGTCGAAGTTGAACATCGACGTTGCCGGCCCTGGAGGACGTGTAGACGTTATTCATCGAAATAGCCTATTTCGATGTCGCAACATCGAAATAAGCTATTTCGAAGTTGGGTGCACGTGTAGACGTAGCCCTTATTTTGATCATATAACTTCCAACAAACAACTTGACCTAGAGAGAACTCTCATATCTGGCCCAATATCTCAGCTGAATGTTTGGTTCCACGTTGCCTTTCCTGCTCAGTTTAGGAATATAATTTTTGTGGGATCAAACAGGTCTGAGAAAGTCTGCTTCTGAACATTTCATTTGGTTAGTTTAAGCTTCGTCTTCGTATTTTTAAGAGCTTACGTACTTTGGTTTCAAAGAGTTGACAAGACGACAATAGACCTACAAGCCTAAATTCATCCTTGGTTCAATTGCATAGAAATCCAGTAACTGAATTTAGTCTACTGGACTTGTAGTGTTGTTGATAGAGCTGAAATAAATTAAATGATCATAGGGTTCACCCAAAGCCCACTGCACTCAGTGGATGTCTTTCCATTGACCTAACAACCTTACTCATCAGGCTCTTAAAATTCTTAAATGTGACAGTTTGATGGCTCAGCACCTTTTGTTGGGACTCTACCTAATAACAAGTTATGTACATCCAGTTATCAGGATTCTACAAAGTGAAGAATGCATGATTTGTGATTATTAATAATCTGTCATGTTGAATATGAATCAAGATGCATAGTAAAAAGGAGCTCTGAAACCACACTAGCTGATTTCAAATCAATAAGTTGTATTTTCTGTTGTTTATATCAACAACTAACATAACTTTACTTTGATGCTGCTTCCAAGGGCTCTAAATTGTGACTTTGGACTACATCCCTGTGTACAGGAGTGAAGTGGGGGGAATAAAAATCCTACCTTCACCAGTGTGCAGAGTACCTAGACCCTGGGCCCAGGCATATAGGAGTATGTGTGAACTGTGCTCTCACTTACTCACTGCTCAACACTAGTGGGCAGGGAGTTGACAAGATGGAGAGGGAAATCAATGGACACATTCCCCCAGTGCAGCAAGAATCATAACATGCAGCTGGATTATCTTAAAGAGAAGCAAGGAGGTAATCATGCCTTGGGGTGGGGGTGGGGGTGGGGGTGGGGAAGTATTTTGGAAGAACAGTGTCTTCCATATCCGTTTTCTGTGATGGTGCAGTTTATGCAGTGCCCTTTGCTCAAGGCTGTGCTGAAAGGCACAATTTGTTCCCAAATATTTTATTTTCTGACATTTCTTCTGTAATTGTGCAAGAAGTAAACTAAATGTGGGAGTATGTTATGGTTCACGTCTTCAAGTTCAAACAATTCAATTCAAACTACACAATATAGCTTTAGATATAGCTATTGTATTGCAAGCTTAGTTTTATCCTGACAAAATTTAATGAAGGAATTAGAAATGTCTCCTAAACAGGAAATGATAATGGAAATGTTAACATCTTTCACTGTAGTAGCCCATTGAGGTAAATTAAAATGATGTACAATAAATCCTTGATTTAACAGACCCTGATATAATGGACTTTGGAAATAACTGATGCTGTCTGCCAGTCCTCTGCTCTTCTTCTGGTTATTGGAAGAGGGAGATGGAGGTGTGAGGGGAAGAATGGGGCAGGATGGGGGAAGGAAAGGGGGGCAGATGACAGGCGTGAGTGATGCACTGGGAAGGTCAGTGCATCATCACCTAGTATAACCATTTGGATACAAAAACAAACCAGCAGTCACGTAGCACTTTAAAGACTAACAAAATAATTTATTAGGTGATGAGCTTTTGTGGGACAGACCCGCTTCTTCAGATCATAGCCTTACCAGAACAGACTCAATATATAAAGCACGGAGGTCCAACATGGTTATCAGGGTTGGCAAATCAGAGCAGAGAGACAGGGGGTGGTGTGTGTTTGGGGTGGGGAAATTCAGAGTGAGGTCAAACATCAAAGTATGTCAAAGAGACCTTATGTGTCAGGTAACTGCTGTCCCCATTCAAACTACATGTTGATGTGTTGAATCTGAATATGAATGTTAGTTCTGAGCATTCTCTCTGTAGACGGTTGTTAAAGCCTCTTTTCAGTAGAACACAAATTGTCAGGTCTTTAACAGGATGGCCTGCTCCATTAAAGCACTGGCTGACAGGTTTGTGTATTTGCAGATTTTTGTTGTTTGTTCTATGTCCATTCATTCTTTGTCAAAAAGTGTTTGCAGTCTGTCCTATATACATGGTGTGCAGGCATTGATGGCACATGATGGCATATATGATGTTAGTTGAAGAACAGGAGACTGTGCCCCTGATTCTGTAATGAATGTGTTTAGGTCCAGTGATGGTATCTCCAGAATAGATATGTGGACAAAGTTGGCAACAGGACTTGTTTCAAGGAAAAGTTCCAGGATTAGTATTATTGTGGTATAACCTGTGGTTGTTCAGGAGAATCCTCACAAGGTTGGGAGGTTAAATATAGGAAAGAACAGGCCTGTCACCTAGGGCCTTCTGAAGTGTGGCATCATGATTTACAACAGTTTGTAGGTCTTTAATGATGTGTTGCAGTGGTTTGAGTTGGGGGCTGTAGGTAATGACAAGTGGTGTTCTGTTATTGGCTTTTTTGGGCCTAACTTGCAGTAGTTGGTTTCTGGGTATTTGCCTCGCCCTGTCTATTGTTTTTTTTTTTTTTTTTTTCACTTCTCACGATGAGTAATTAAAGTTCATAAATGTTTGGTAGAGATCTTGTAGTTTTCAGTCTCTGTCAGTAGGATCAGAGCAGATGTGATTGTATCTCAGGGCTTGACTGTAAACAATGCATTGTCTCGTGTGTGCAGGATGCAAGCTAGAAGCATGCAGGTAAGTGTAGCGGTCAGTGGGTTTCCAGTAGAGAGTGATATTGATCTGGCCATTATTTAATTAGTCTTTGAAGTGCTACATGACTGTTTTTTCATTTTGATAGAATACAGACTAACATGGCTAGCTCTCTGTCACCGTTTGCATATAATGGACTTTTGGCATTAACAGACACCCCTTCCCCCCATTAGTCTGTTAAATCAAGCATTTTCTGTAGATCACTGAAAAGATCATCTCTAAAAGGATAGGAGGATCTATATATTGGAAAACAAAATTACAGAAAATAATCCAACAGAAAGGCCAACTACTATGCTTTCAAAAACTATTGTGCATATTTAGAACCAACTTTACTAAAGTGTGTGTGAGGGTTGAGAAAGTTATTTTCAGACAGCAAACTAAGAGTTTGAACATGAAGGGTAAAATAATTATGTTTCTATTACAATTCACAGCATCTACACGTGTATTTCCCTCGTTGGTCCAGCAAGAGCACCCACTCTAGACTCCTAGCTCCACAGCCATCACCTCTCTTGGACAAAGATCTACATCTTTCTTTTTCCTGACCATGGATTTTTGTAGACTATGCAGCCCCCAGACTACATTATCAGCTCGCAAGAAGTCAGACTGCTTAAGTGGGCATGTTTCACTTTCTCCTCTGAGGCTACAGTCAACAATAAGTTACCACCCAGCTCTCTGGAGGTGTTACAACCTGGCTGGGTTTCCCTCATCACCTCTCTTCCAGTGGTCTTAATTCCTGGAGGCCTGTGGTCACCTTCTCCCAGGAACTGCATACAGTCCCTGGCCCACAATGATACATAAAGGTAATACAGGAAGATCTCCCAAACATATTGTAAGAAATGTTCATATCTGTCACAGCATAATCTAAATTTATTTTGAATTCCCTTCAGCAGAGATAATCTGAAGCACATCAGGCCTAGGGTTACCAGGTGTCCAATTTTTGACTAGTATGCCTGGTCGAAAAGGTATTCTGATGGGTCTGGTCAGCATTGCTGACTGGGTAATTGAAAAGAGTCTGGTCAGCTCCAAGCAGGTTGAGGCATGGGAAGGGATTTGGGATGGGGACTTCCCATGGTGCTCTCCTCAAGCGTCTCCCAGGAAGCAACACGTCCCCACAGTTCCTACATACACGGTCAGTCAAGAAGGATGCACAAGCTGCCTCCGAACACCAGTTCCACCCCTGCAGCTCCCAGTGTCTGTGGTTCCTGGACAAGGGGTGCTGTGGAGCCTGCCCTCAGACGGAGGGGAGGGGCGGGTGGCAGCACACCCAGGCTCCCTGAGCAGCCCTATTCTCATGTTACATAAAAATGTCACTGATTCCCAGGAAGTGATTCAGATAAGCACCACCTACAGCCAGCACTTCAAGCCCCTGTCCTGAGCCCCCTCCCAAACCAAAATTCCATTTCAGAGCCTGCATCCCTTCCTTCACCCCAACAACCTGCCCATCTCAGTGAAAATGCACTGGTGATCGAGGGTGGGGGAGAGCAAGTGACAGAGGGAGTGAGGATGGAATAAGTTGGGGTTGGATGTCAGGAAGGGGTAGGGTAAAGAAATTTCCATCTCTTTTGTTCAAAGAAAGGTGCAAGGTAGAGCATGGCATGTCAGTTTGGTTTTCTGTGAACAGGAAGTTGGCAATCCTAGTCAGGCCAAGAGAGATGAACTGGACTAAATATAATGTTAGGATGAATGTGCAATTCTTGTGTAATTATATGCAGTAAATCCATAAGTAAGAGAAGAAAAGATCAGTATGAATAGGGAATAGTGAATTGGTGTTAGAGCACAGCATGCCTTCTGAGCCAAATGATACATGTATATAAAAGAGAAGAACAAAGGAACAGAAGAACACTGCAAAATGGGAGATGGGACATTATTTTAAACAAGTACTTTCTCTTCTTAAAAGAAAACACCCACCATTTTTCTCAGTTCAGCGCAATAATGTTCTTAGGGTAAGAAACAAAGCTTTCCAGGAACAAACTGTGAAATGGATTTGAAAATAAAATTTTCAACACAATTGATATTTCTGTGCATACTATGAAAAAACTTCCTCTTACCTGAATCAATGAGTGCTGTTACCCAAGCATAGAGGTATGACAGCTCAACAGTGCCTTAATTCTAGTATTGCAACTTAACGGCTCTCTAATTTTATTTTGTGACTAGTAAAAAGAGAGAGAAGGAATGTGGGGGATGAATAGCCCCTATACAGTCCCTTTTTTAAACATCTTCTTTCCTATGGAGGATCCTATGGAAAACATTGATCCTAAGTATCAACTCATTGGATTATATCCTCAGCTTCAGCCACGCTATCCTTGGAACGAGAACTGTTCCATTAGCCCTCATTTAATTTAAAGCTATCTGAGATCTGGTCTAAATCCTGCCTGTTTCCACATGCTGCTAAAGACTACTGTATCTTACTGTACTTCAAGAGATTGCCGGAGGGTAACAGAACTGGCCACAACTAGCTTCTGACCTTGACATGCTCCTAATGTTGCATAGGTCTAGGGAAATATGGAATACAGAAAGGAAGCTACCACGAACAGTAGGTTGAAGAGATTTTAAAAGTAGTATTTCTCATAAACTACATCTACACTAGAGAGATTTGTTGACAAAACTGGGATTTTGTCAACAAAACTCATCGAACTTTCACACACAAAATGCACTTTTTCAGCAGTCTGTCAACAAAACCCAGCACTTCCACTGACAGCATTCTGCCTCTCCACAATGAGGAATAACACCTTTGTCGACAGTTTCTGTTCACAAAAAAGCCATGTAGATGCTCTGAGGGGCCCTCGGTCGACAGACACCGCTTCTGGTTCACCAGGCAACCCTGTTTGCTGAGCTTCTGGTTGGCCATTCTGTCAAGAGAGCGGCTGGGCAGTCTAGCCACTGTCTGTCAGCACAGCAGATTGTTATTTCAATCCACTTGTATATGTGGATGTGATCTGTTGACCAAAGTTTTGCTGGAAGGTCTGTACTGACAGTAAGTTCTGTCGACAGATTGCTGTAGTGTAGACATAGCCATAGTCAGTAGCTCCTTACACTGTAGAAGTTTTTTGAACAAAAGAGATGGGTATTTGTGGAAAATAAAATGAGTATTTGTTCTGCCAACAACAGAGCAATAGCTTGAAGCTAGAGAATGGATCCAAATATATTCGTCAGTGTCACCTGAGGAAATAAACCAAAAATGGTTAAGACCAAAATAAAGTAAGGGATCATCTCAGGAATCACACATCTGGTGCAAATTATGGAGATAATACATAGGTGAAATACCTTTTCATTAAGAGTTAGACATTCAACTGGCAGTAGACTAGTAGAGAGCTAATCCACT
This sequence comes from Carettochelys insculpta, assembly GCF_033958435.1. NCBI lineage: Eukaryota > Metazoa > Chordata > Testudines > Carettochelyidae > Carettochelys > Carettochelys insculpta. The sequence goes on from NC_134138.1 coordinate 229,704,511, forward strand.
TGGCAAGTTATTAGTTTACTCAGTAGGACTGGCTCCATGAATTAGGTGAACTTAGATTTAGCCCTTGATGTATTTAAATAAAATTTTACAACAATATCATCCAAGGGTTACAAGGATTTATAGATATACATAGAGCAGGGAGGCAGAGGGCGGAAATTTGATCTTTTGACTTCTATGGTCCATGTGCTAATGATACTTTTTAAAATCATTAATAGTCCTCCTTGCAACAGCTTTATTAATAAATAAATTAAAATGAAGAGTTTTGTTGTTCAGATAGTGGTTGATAGCATCAGCTGGTCTTTTGTTAATCCATGATAAATGGTTTTGTTTGGCCTGTGAGCTCAGAAGGTGATTGGTCTAAAACCGGGTTTAGGCACAATAAGGCCTGCTAGTTGGAACTGGCCTGCCAAGCCTTTTAATCCAGCCTACAGCTCCCTGCTCTCAATAGCTGCTGAGTGGGAAGAGCTTTGTGGCCCCCACCTCCACCAAATCTCTCAACTCCCTACTGGCTGGAAACCGGCCAATAGGTGCTAAGAGATTTTGCTGGACGTAGGTGTAGTATCTAAAAGACAGACAATGGGAGCTGAGAGATTTAGCTGGGGACAAAGTAATGCAGCACAATATCTCAGCTCCCATTGGCCCGTTTCTAGCCAATAGAAGATGTGAGATTTACATGGGGGGCAGGAACTACTGCAAAGCCCTTCTCTTCCAGCACAGAGAGCCATATGGAACAGCCAGTGGGCTGGGACTGCGGGTAAGCAGGGGAGCCTGACTGAGAGTGCTGCTGGTTGGGAGCTTCTTAGGTAACCACCTCGGCTACATATACACTCAAGTGCTACTTCAAAGTAGCAAATTTTGAAATACGTTACTTCAATGCGTAGCGTCTGCACGCCTGCCAGGGCTGGTGCCATCGACATGCAATGTTGAAATAGCGACACAGCACGTCGAAAGGATAGCAAATGGGAGCATCTACACACACAAGGAGCCCCTTTCGAAATAAAGGGCCATGAAAGCCCACGGACAGGGTGATAGGGCGGAGAAGCACATGTGGGGCAACAGTGAGCTGCTCCTTTAAAGGACCCCTCCCAAACACACTCAGCCTGCACAGCACAAGGCTTGTGGAGCTGCCCCAAGCCCTGCAGACAGGGAACCCACAGCCATAAACTCAGAGCAGCAGCAGCAGCTCGACATCCTGAAGGCTGCCACCCGTGGACCAGGCACCCTGCTAAGCACCGCACAGGTGGCTGCCCAGCAGATATTGACATGGGAGCCCTCCCCCAGGGCAGAAGGGGACACCCCAGACCATCGGGCCTTCCTGGCTCCCACTCCACCGGGTGTTCCACTGGCTCTAGAGCTACCCCACCAGCTCTGAGTGGTGGGAGCATCTCGTCGCGGGGGAGTGGGACAATGATGTGTGGCTCTGGAATTTCTGGATGAGGCGGCAGACATTCCTAGAGCTCTGCCAATGGCTGACCCAGCCCTGAGACACCAGGACACCCGTATGTGGAGCACCGTCCCATGGAGAAGAGGGCTGTGATAGCTGTCCGGAAGCTGGCCACGCTACACAGCTACTGCTCAGTTGGTCACCAATTTGGGGTGGGCAAGGCTACAGTTGGGGATGCTGTTATGGAGGTAAAGAGGCCCAGGCATGTACCCACTGGGGGGAGATGGGGGGCGGGTGGGAGGGAGGCCGGGGTGAGAAGGGGCTGGGCGCACCCTGCACACCCTCATGAGTGCCTATGTCCACTCCCCACAGGTGGTGCGCACATTCAATGCCCTGCTGCTCCAGAGGGCCATTTGAGTTGGGGACCTGGACGCAGCTGTCATGGGCTTTGCCGCAATGGGGTTCCCAAATTGCTTCGGGGCCTTCGATGGGACCCACATCCCTATCTGTGCCCTGGAGCACAGTAGTGGATGATTTATAAACAGGAAGGGCTACCACTTGGTGGTCCTGCAGGCCATAGTGGACAGCCAGGGCCTGTTCCAGGACGTGTATGTGGGCTGGCCTGACTGCGCCCATGATGCCTGTGTGTTCCGGAACTCAGGCCTGTGCTGCTGGCTGGAGGTGGGTATCTACATCCCTCAGAGGGAGATCCTTCTGGGGAACGCCACTGTGCCACTCTGCCTGGTGGCAGATGCAGTGTACCCACTCCAGCACTGGCTCATGAGCCCCCACACAGGCCATCTCACCGCCAGCCAGGAGCGCTACAACATCCAGCTGAAACACGCCGAACAGGTGGTTTAGTAGACCTTTCGGTGCCTCAAGGGCCAGTGGTGCTGCCTCCTGGCCTGCCTGAATGTTGGCCTTCCCAGTGTCCCCCAGGTTGTGGGCACAGGCTGCACACTCCACAACTTTGTGGAGGGTAAGGGGGAGGCCTTCGTGCAGGGGTGAGCAGTCAAGGCTGGAATGGGCTACCCCCAACCATCCACTGCCCCTAACCACTAGGCCCAGCAGGTGGGGGTTAGGGTCTGGGAGGCCCTGCAACAATATTTTCATGGTGGGCCCCGGTGAGCACCACATCAGCCACCCCCAGCAGGCCTCCTGCACACTGGCCCCCCAACGAGCACATGTTACACAGGGGTTTGGGAAAAATAAAACTGTGAATATATGAACCATTTGAACTGTGTTGGGTATGATTTGGAAAAAACAATGATCACAACTATATACATGGGGAGGATAATTATACACATGGAGTGGGGGCATGCGGACAGCTAGGCCATTGGCCCATCACTCCACGGCAGGGGTTGATGGGCACGACCCCTGCTGGGTCCAGGTCACAGGCCCCTCCCTTGTCCAGGGTCCCCATCAAGGCTGGCTGGGAGCCAGAAGGACAGGCAAGAAAGGCTGGGGTGGGTCCTCAGCCTGGCGATTGGCCCCAGTGGGCTCCTGTCCTTGGGGAATGGCAGGTGGGGCAGCAGGGGGAAGTGGTGGTGGACGGCCGCCGGGCCACTAGCTCCTTTAAGGATGCAGCCACTCTGTTAAAAGTGGACATAAAGGCCTCCCAGGCCTCCCAGCACCATGTGGCCTCCCACTCCTTGAATTGTAGCCACTGTTGTGAGATGTCCACCTGGTGCTGGAAGGCAGCAGCTACCTTAGGGTCCATGCTGGTTCACTGCCGGCTCTGGTGGGGATGGGCCCATCCCAGCACCAATGGTGCCCCTGGGCAGTTGCAGTCCATGGAACCAGGGGGGCTGTCTGGGACCACCAATGGCACCATGCTATCCTGGCCCTCAGATGGTGTAGCTGTAGAAATAGGGGGAAGAGAGAGGAAGGCTGTGAGTACTGAGCCCTGCCCTTTGGCCCACACCCCTCAATACCCTGTCCCTGTCCCCTGTCCGTGGGTGCGGTGGCCCTGTGGGCATCCCCTTTGTGTGGTCCATCCTCCCACCCATCCCCCAAGGGGCTGGGTGTGGTGCTGTCCGTGGGAGCGGGTGCTGACAGGCACTGGCAGCCGTGTTGCTATCCCGGGGCTGTGGTCTGCCTGGGACCTGGCAAGTGGGGTCTGCTGGGAGTGTGGAGGGCCCCTGGTCACATATGGTGTCCCCACCCTATGCCCTGTGGGTGTGCCCTGTGGGGTGTTTACTGAAGGTCCACCGCCACAGTTGGGAGAAGCCCATTGGGCGGATACCTGGTTGAAGCTGTGGGAGGAGAGGTCCATCACCAGCTCCCCCTCCTCACTGAACCACTCCAATGGTTCAGTGGCCAACTTTGGCTTTGGCCCTGAGGGTGCAGGGCTGGCCTCCGGTCCTGGCTCTGGCTCTGGCTTCACATGCTGCTGGGGCTCCTCAGCCACAGTGTTGAGGGTGGCCGGGGGCAGGGGAGGAGGTATCCTGGGGGCCCAGGATTGCCCTGAGCTCCCGGTAATAGGGGCAAGAGGCAGGGGCAGCCCCCAACTGGTGGCCGTGTCCTGCACCCATGCGTAACCCTGCCTCAACTCCTTAAGTTTACTCCAGACATGGTCAGGAGAGCGGGAAGGGTGACCCCGGGCAGTCACGCCCTCTGCCAGCTGGGTGAACGCATCTGCATCCCACCTCTTGCTCCCCATTACGTGGAGCACCTCCTCCTCACCCCAGAGCCCTAGCAGGTGGTGGAGTTTGGTGTTGGTCCAAGAGGGGCCCCATTTGTTGCCCCTGCCAGCTGGAGGCTTGATATCCCTGTGATGGCTCAGAGGGGGAGCCCTGGAAGTGTTTGGTTGGCTGCCCAGTCACCATCCCTGTCTGTTGGCTGCTGAGAGTCTGGCTGGGGAGTGCAGGGACAGCACGTGTGATGGCTGTTGCCTACACACTCTCAGCTTCCTAGCACAGGGCTTTCAGGTCCATGGGGCTTTAAGAGCCGCTGTGCACAGAGATCATAGAGCCCCGCAGGGACTGGACAGCATGTCTCCATGTCCTAGCTGATTGCTGCCATGGTGGACCCCGCTATTTCAAAGCAGCGGGACTCGGATAGTCTACACACATCTTATAGTGGGACTCGGATGTTGAAATAGGGAGCTATTCCCATCTTCTCATTGGAATAGTGGTTTCAACATCTCCGTACCCAACGTTGATTTCAACTTTGAAGTAGTGTGTGCTATTTCGAAGTGTGCCTGCTACTTCGAAATAGAGCTCTAGTGTACATGCACCCCTCCTTGCCAGAGCCTATCTCTGGCACCCCACCCAATTCTGCAGATTCTGCATCTCCTCTTCCCTTCCTCCCCCAGGCCAGAATGTTCTTCTGCACTCATACTGTGCCCTGCCCCTGCTCCCAGTCTCCTGCCCCAAGTCAGCACCCAAACCTTCTGCCCCACCCCAGGTTACAACTCCCCCTCATATCCTGCACCCACCCCTACATCCCTTCCCCAGGACATAATACTCTCCTACACCCACACCTGCTCCTGGAACCCACACCCCAATACCCTACCTCAGATCACAACCCCCTCCCCAAACTCCAACTCCATCTCAGACCCCGCATCTTGTACTGCACTACAGTCCCCTACTCCAAGCTCCCATCTGCAGCCAACCTCCATCCCAAACCTTGCATCTCCTTAAGATACAAGTCTGGCCCTTCGCTTACCAGAATCTTGGAATGGCCCCCCACATCAAAAATTATTGCCTACTTCTTGTCTAGAAAGATATGTGACCATGCCACCTTGTACAGGCCTCTATTTTGCAATTCAATGCTTTTCCATGGGGTGGGCGAAGGGGAGAATGCTAAAACAAAGGTTTCCCACCCAAGGGGAAAGTCTATTTAAGCAATGGTAGTTTGTCATTTCCTTTGTCTTCAGCCTATTTGGGAATCTCCTGCCACACCCTAAGAATTAAAAAATGGACTATAAAGGCTATTGGCCCAAATCAGAGAAGAATAGCTCAGGTTTGAAGATTTTACCTACATGGGGACTGGGTCTACACTTGCCCCCAACTTCGAAGTGGGCATGTTAATCAGGGAGACAGAAGATTACTAATGAAGTGTTGTGGTGAATATGCAGCACTTCATTAGGCTAATTCTCCCCCACGGCAATTTCAAAGCTTCAAACTTTGGAGTGCCAGCATGCGTGTAGGAGTAAAAGGAGGAGTAAAGGGTCTTCAAAGTAGTGCGGGCAATTCCCGCAGCTACATGCATGCTGGCCCATCGAAGTTTGACACTTTGAAATTGCTGCGGTGGGAAAATTAGCCAAATGAAGTGCTGCATATTCACTGCAGAACTTCATTTGTAATCTACCATCACCCTGATTAACATGCCCCCTTCGAAGTTTGGGGCAAGTGTAGACAAGCCTGAGAACTGCTTTTTATGGTAAGAATCTGTGCCGTCTCTTTGGGAAGTTACAAATAGCATTGCAATTTTTTTTTATTTTAATTGGAAAGGTCAGTTTGATCTGTCTGTTTTTACTTATAACCACTTAAATCTTGATATTTTTTGCTTAATAAAAACTCATTTATTATCAAGCCCCGAGTAATGAATGATTATCTGGGGAAGAGTACCACTGTGCATATCTCTCTTTCATTGATAAAGGGTGCTTACCAGATGAGCCCTCTCTGTGCAAATCTTTTTCACAGAGAGAGATGGATTTATCTGGGGGTTTAAGCCCATTTTGGGTGCTGATTTCCTGGGTGCTGTGCCCTAGAATTGCATCCTCCCACAGCTGAAGTAAATCAGTGCCTTCATTGCTTTTCACTACCCCCAACTCTGTATATTGGCTGGGGGAGTCCAAAGGATCTGACCCAGCAGGTCAGGGTAGTGGGGAGTCCCAGAGAGCAAAAAGGTATGAGCAGCATACTGGTGAAAATCCCAAAGGGTCTTCTGTGACTGCATCCAGTCACACCTTTACAAATGGAGATACTAATGTATTCTGGACCAAAGATTATCTTAAAAGCTGCTGAGCTAGGATTTCAGTCTGCTCAGCAAAGAAAGCCTGGGATGTCAAGCCATGGCATGGTCTGATAAATAAAAATGTACACCTATTAAAGCTCATAATTTCAGAAAACTCCAACTGGTGGATATGAAGTGCATTTTATTATAGAACAGTCCTTTATTGCTGATGAGTTAACTATCAGTCTTATATTATTGTTTGTAGTAGTTAGTGTCTTTCAAGATTTAAAATGTTTGCTTTCTGACCATTTAAATTATTCCAACACTATGAAGAATATGCTGTTCCTTACCCTCCACCAACATAGCAGCTGCTAGAAATTTTTAAAAACTAGATTTTCATCCTATTACCATATGAAATGTTTCCAGAAATCTTTAAAATTAAATGATTCATATTCTTAATGGATGAAGTTCTTTTAATAATTAATACATTTGTTTCAAGTTTGTAGTTTTTGAACAGAACAGCTCTCCTGAACATAAAGCAAACATGCAGAAGCTTCAGCCCTTATTTTTAATTTTGCACTACTGACTTTCAGAGTGCTGTATTTAATGTTTTCCGTATATTAATACCATACAAATCTAACCAATAAGATACAATTAGCAATACTTTTTGTCCCTTGAAAGGTTTAGGGAGTGTTGTTTACTGAAGCTATTTTATAATACTTTTGTAAATTGATCATTTTGTGCCTTACATTCCCATTCTTATCACTGTGTCAAGTGTGTCTCTCTTTAGTAATTAAGGGCTGTCTGATTTACAGCTCATACCATAGCCAACTTAACCGAATGTTTATGAAGAAAAGATGGTTTTATGGATAAGGCACAGGAAATCTTCGTTTCCTCACTCTATCACAGACTGCTTGCATGACCGTACACTATTATCTGTCTGTGTCTCAATATCCCAGTCATAAAATAGTGATAATAATACTCCCTGATTCCCATCCTTTGTTTGGCTTGTCTTTTTAGGCTGTAAGCTCTGCTCCTTGTAAGCTGAGCACTTGGGCAATCACCTGAGAGAGTCAGTTGCTTCCCAGCTGATTTGCAGAGCACCCCCAGCCACCCATGGTGGGAAACACGTATTTGTATTGGTGGTGAACATCCACATGTCTTAGTGCACATAAAAATTATTCTGCCCATTGATGGAAAAAAATAGAGGGAACACTGGGTAGTGGGTGAGTTACATTGGTGGGAGCTACATTTTAGTGTAGACACAGGTTGATGTAAGCTGTGTTATGTCAACCAAACTCTGTAGTGTAGACCTGGCACAGGGGTGGCATGAAGGGACAAATGGTAGTCCAACAAGGAGTGCAGAAGAGTGACTGTGCCCATAATGTTGGCTGGCACACATGTAAATAGACCCAAAAAAACAACCAACCAACCAACAACCAAACAAACACACACTGTGACATTCATAGACTAGGTTCTCATTTTTGCCAAAGCTGTGAACATCAAGGGGATTGGCTGGAAACTAGACCAGTTCAATGGTATGTTAGTATAGCTGGAGATACCTGTTAGACTTGTAATGACGTATTTAGTGTTTAGACTCTATAAAGTAATTGTAAGCTTCTGACTGCACTAATTTTACTTGTAATGTCTGTATCTCATGCTATAAGTAATACACAAGTTTTGCTTCTCAACTGTAAAAATGCCTGCTTTGAACTTGTCAACTCAGACAGGAGGAGCAGTTCCCCCATCCACCAAGGATTATTAAAACAAAGTGGGCTATTGTGAAACATTGGGATACAAAGAATGGACTAGCGGGCTTCTCGCACCTGTATACAAGGAAGCTCATCTCATCAAAAGAAGGAAATAAAGATAGCTGAAATAAAATTCTTCATCTCTTTCCTATTTGGACTCTCACAGAACTGGAGCTAGAAAACAAAAGCAAAGACCCCAAGGGGCAATCCGAGTTAGCTCTAAAAACATTCAGTGCAGACATTACTACAGCTCCATCACTTTTTGGAACTATAGACCGTAACTCATTTTTGGAAAGAGCTTGCATGCTTTAAACCTGTAAGTAAATCTCTTCTTTCTTTTTCCTACTTAATAAAGCCTTAGTTACATTTCTTACTAAGTTGGTAAAATCTAACTATAGAACATACCACCAGTTTGGGGTGGCTACCTTGCTTCTCAACAGTTTGCACTGTAGTTGGCATTCAGAGTCCTGACAGTGACACCCCCCTGATTCACACCAAACCCAAGAACTGGCATTTTAAACAGGAACTGAAATAGCTCCTGGGTTAGAATGTTCTATACCTGCTAGGAAACAATGTTCTGTACCTGCTGCAATCAGGAGAACTGAGACTTATGGAAGCATGAACAAGGAAGTTACAGCAATCAAGGTGAGAAGAAATTAAAGGCAAGGATGAAGACATGGATTGGGAGACCCAACAGCATGAAACATTTTCAGTGTGCTGATGGGCAGATTTACAAATGAGTCAAATGGAAGAGAAGAAGGAAAGTTCAGCTTCAAGAATGAAACCACAATTACAATCAGTGGAGGATAGGATGGGATAACTTCAGTTTAATTTCCATGATATCTGAATGCTATGAATCTCATAACTAATTACAATAAATCCCTGGTTATCCGACATAATTGGGACTGACCGATGTTTGGAAAACCGATAATGTCAGATAATCAGGAGGAGTGTATGGGGGGGCAGAAGAACGGGGAGGCTGCCTGCTGCACGGCCCCTTCTGCCCCTCGTGGTGTCAGGTAAAATGGAATGTTGGATAACCGGGAAAATCAGATAATAGAGGTTTTACTGTATTTCACAAAGCAAACCACTTACAAAGAAAGAAGAAATAAATCTAAACATGTACAAAGGTCTGAGTCAAAGAATGTATAAAAGGAAAAGCATTCATTCTTCTTGCTTGCTCTACCAAACATTGCCAGTGGGCTTCAAAGATAATTGGGCTTATCCTAAACTGTGGCACATTCCTGAGGGGATTGCCTTTCCTGTGTGAATTTCTATGTTTTTATTAAAGGTAAATGTAACATCCTGTGTAAGGAGAATAAATAAGGAGGCGTTTAAGTAATATTCAGATGATACATTGGGATATAATAGAGTAGATCCCTGCTTTGCGTGGACATGGCAGGTATTTTCATATTAACACAAGTTGAGTACAGGGGGACCCTACTTTCTTGTACCCCACCTCACCGCTTACCCCCGTGCTGCTGGATGGCTCAGGGGCTCCTGAGTAGGCTTCTCCTGCCTTGAGGCTGCCTGACACTGTAACACTGGGGGTGGAAAAGGGCAGGCACGGCTGGACCAGCCCAGGCCTCCAGTGCTGCGGCTGGAGCTGCCGCCGCTCAAGCAGCCCTAGGGCAAAGCCGCGGGCAGCAAGTGCACCATGGCTGCTCCGCATGGCTGGCGGCTGGAATAGGAGGTGCCCCACCAGCCCGTAACCCAGCCCCTGCCCGCCCCTAGGGAGAGCTGGAATCACCAGCTGGAGCAGAAGCTCCAGCCACCAACTTCCCCTAGCCAGGGGAATTCTGGGGATCTCCCCAGCACCGTCCCTATTTACACAAAATTCTATTTACATGGCAACCTCCACGTAAATCAAAGATTTACTGTATAGAGCATGAGAAAATACTGAAATGACGAGAGTGTATCCCTTTGTATATTTTCCTGAATACAATCTACTACAGTTGCATATTATATGTGTGCATATAAGATCTAAGAAAGAAGACTCTTGCTTGTGTCAGACCGATGAGCTGTCCCCAGTGATTTATTCCTGACACCACATGACAGGGAGAGGGTTTTCTGAACCCTGGGTAACATGAGAGGAGACCCCCACTGCAGCATCCACAGGCCAGAGGGTGAAGAAACCTAAGAGGAGCAGAGATGAGCTTGGGTGGGTTGAAATGTGGCCTAGGTGCTGCAGAGGGCTGAATGAGGAGGGCGAGGACTGCTTGGAGGCAGAGGCTATACTGAGGATGAGTTTTGAGCAGATAGGATTAATGCTGAGGAGAAAATGAGGATGGTGGCAGGGCCATGAGTCAGGGGGCTGAACTGCGGGACGTTCAGTGGGAACACAACTGAACCAGGGAATAGGAAGACAGGATTAATTGCTGGTCAGGAATTGAGTAGATATGGAAGTGGTAGTAGGGTTACCACATAAAAAAGAGTATCAGAGAGGTAGCCATGTTAGTCTGTATCTTTGAGAACAAGAAATCTGGTGACATCTTACAGACTATGAGATATTTTAGAGCATAAGCTTTTATGGGCAAAGACCTGCTTCATTAGATGCATGAGGTTGGGTGGGCTTCAGAGAAGGACCCCACTCTTCAAATACTCCTCTGAAAACCACACCCCCACTCATGCATCTGATGAAGCAGTCTTCGCCCATGAAAGCTCACGCTCCAAAATATCTGGTAGTCTACAAGGTGCCACAGGACTTCTTGTTGTCCTCATATAAACAAGAGGACACCCCTGAGAGGGCGTGTAGGTGTATCATACCAACTCACGTGGTATTAACGTGTTATGGCACGTATAGTACACTAATACAGTTTGAGTTGGTAGATACTGATACAGACACACGCCCTCTCAGGGGTGTCCTCTTTCTTGAAAGGTGGAATACGGTAACCCTCGGTGACAGGCTGACAGCATCTTCAGCAGTGGCCAAAATCATCTTATCCCAGACGCGTGGGTGGCGGGGGGAACCCCCCTGGGGATGAGCAGGGGGAGTTCAAAACCCAGCGAGTGACCGAAACCCACAGTATCACCTCCTCCAGGACTGTCGGAGTTTCGGGCCTGTCTGATGACTTGGGGGGTGGTCCGGCTCACGCCTTTTGATCTGAGTGCGGCAATACCGCCCCAGCCCCCCGGCTGGCACCCCAGGGCCAGGCTCGCACTTGCCTTTCACGGGAGCGGGGCCGGTCCCACCTCGGCGCTCCCTACCCACTAGGCCGCCCTGCCGGCCCGGCCCACAGAGGCTGCCCGACTCCGTTTCCGCGGCGCCGGCGGGAGGGAGAAGACGCTCTGAAGCCGGCGCAGAAGCGCGGCAGGCGAAGGGTGAGTATCTTCTCGGCTCGCTGGGGCAATAGAGCCGGGGCGCACCCAGGCCGGGGGCGGGGACGAGGCTGTAGGTGACGGAGGCCCCGCCCTGCTCGGGGCCGCTCTCCCCGGCGGCGGAGCCTGCGCTCGGCATTGTGACGCTGGCGGGGCTGCAACACCTGAGGCGGCGACGGCGGGAGGTCCCGGCGCGGGTTGTGCGGGCGGCGCGCAGAGCCCTCTGCGGCCGGCACTGGGCGGCCGCGTCCTCCGCAGCCCCTGAGGAGGTGAGCGCAGCCGGCGGCCCCGCTGGGAGCTGCGGCTTCGCAGCGCCGGGCCGGGCCTGGCCGGAAGAGCAGGTTTGGCCTCTGGCAACTGCTGCCGGGGCCTGTGGGCCGCGCTGGGCAGGTACCGCTGCGGCAGGAGCCTGCGCCCCTGCTGCTGGCGTCAGGCGGCTGTGGGGCAGCGCTCCCAGCAGGGGGAGTGCGGCGCCGGACGGGGGCTGCAGGGGGACTTCTCTGGTGCAGCGTTTCCCGGTTACAAAATGGCACCTGTTCCTCTCCATTTCTCCCCACCCACTCCTGGGCCACTAGCGGACATCCCTGTGCCCCGCTGCCCTATCCAGCTCCTGCCTCGCCAGGAGCCGGCCTCGGGGCGCATAAGGCAGAAAGGGAAATGGCCGCTTAAAAATCTTCCCCAGACTTTTCTGTCTTGCCACTGGCCATCCCCACTGACTGGGTTTTAACCATTTCTTTCCATTTGGTAACACAACAAGAAGTCCTGTGGCACCTTATAGACTAACAGATATTTTGGAGCATGAGCTTTCATGGGCAAATCTTCAACAACATGGGTCTTTGCCCACCAAAGCTTATGCTCCAAAATATCTCTTAGTCCATAAGGTGCAGCAGGCCTTGTTGTAATTTTTGCAGCTACAGAGTAACACGGCTACCCATCCGGTACTTGTTTCCATTTGGTGGTGGCTTCGGTTTGCTCACTACTTCTGTGCTTGGATGAAGAAAATGCAATGGCTGTTTCCCCACTGGGTTGAGAGCTGGTTTCTCTTTTTTTCCTATTCTTGTGTATATTTCTCCTCTTGGCTGGATACCAGGTAGTGAAATGGCTACAGCCTAGCAAAACTGATTTCACTGGGATTTTAATAAAGCATGAAAGCATTTCGAATGAAGTGTGGCATCATAAAAAGCTTGCTTTTTTTTAAACAATTCATAGATTTGTCTACTGTGCCTTTTAAATTATGTGAACAGCATGAATAGAGTACCTTGGTACCTAGTTTTTAGGGTACCTAGTTTTTAGGCTTACTGTAAATTAACAGGATCTCTTCAGTGAGCATGTGAGCAGCATGCTGTTCAATGCATTGATGCACTGATACAGATGTGTGTTGGGGGGTGGGGGGTTGCTAAACAGTCTCTCATTCTGATCCAGTAGTGATTATGATTCTCTTGGGTTTCAGTGGATTAAGGCCTGATTTATAGCTGTGAAACTGTAATCATCATCTGGCCTTTAATTTACAAAATATGGTTCCCAGGATGTATTGAAGAGGGGAAGGCTCAGTTTTTAGTAGTTGAAATGCCTTCTTGATATGTTATCTTGAGTAGTCATGTATTGTTGTTTATTCCGTTTCACCTCTGTCATGTTTGGTTTCTTGGTTTTACGGGTGTGAAGTGAAGCTTAATGTATGTATGGGCTGAAAAGGTCCAGGTAATACTACCCCCACTGGGCAGGCTTCTCTGGAGTGAGATTAATTTCAAGGTTCTGTCTACAGAGGCACTCAGGTGTTGGTATCAGCTGGAAGCTACATCTCCTACAGCTGTTTGACCACTTTCTCACAAGATCAGGAACAGTAAACTGTGGGATGTTGTCTCTTATTAACTCAGACGTTATGTAAGGATGGTCTTTCCCCCAGTGTTTCCTGTTGGTAGGTAGCAATGAGGAGGGTTCCTGCATAGACAAGCCACTGGCAGCTCAACTGTTTATGACATTGCTGGCTAGACCAGGGTTGCGCACAGTGGAGGGGCATGACATTTTGTAAGTGAGGGGCTCAGTGCGATTGGCTGCTCCCCCTCAGCCGGCGGCTTCTGTTGTGTCAGCATCCCTCTGCTTTCTTCCTTGTGGCCTCTACCGCTGCTGTTGCCAAGAGAATGTTCCATCCCACCCTCACCCCCCGCCACTGCTGGGCCAATCAGAACGCGCAGAGACCCTGAGTCAAGCAGTGGGGACAGCTGGGTTGTTTCCAGCTTGGTAAGGTACTCTCCTGGGGTCCTCCCCTCAAGTATCCCTTCCCCTTCAGGACACCCCTGGAGTACCTCCTTCTAGATAGTCCCCATCCTCTTCCTGTCCCTCCTGCCACATCCTTTCCTGTGTTCCTCCCACAGGTTTGGGAACTGCTAATTGCAGGGTCGACAAAAGAGGTCTGATCTAAAAAGATTGCTCACCCCTGAGCTAGACTGTGACCTTGTGTACTGAAAGAATTTCCCTATGAAGGTATTCATATGTGAATTTTACCTGATATAGTTACATTATTATAATTCATCCTGTGAACACTTGTATTCTGGTACAAATGCCTCTTTTCAATCTTAGGTTATGGCATTCAGGAAAAGGTTTAAACTAAACCAAAGAAAGTCAGTTGACTCTGTGGCATGAAAAGTAATTTTTTTCTAGGTAGGTAAGCCTTATGTGACGGCAGCATAATGGATAAAATGCTGCCAACACCTTGTGTGTATTAGAGCTGCAAAAGTTTTCTATTACTGCACTATTAGGTTATGGCTTTTAGAGGAAACCGATATGCTTCATTAGTTCTCAACTTGGAGATTGCACCCTGCATTGGGGATGGTGAACAGGTCTAGGGGGGACATCTATGGGTAGATGGAGGAAAACTGGGTCCTGAAACTATTTTTTCTTTGAAATATAGGGTCATGTGATGCAAAAGAGTACAGTCTATCCAGTGTGAGAACTGTCCAAGTGTGCAGTGGAGTTTTGTCTGTTTCCCCTCACTGTGGGTCTTTGCAGAGCCACCATGGGGGTGGGGGAATTGACAAGGCTGCCTGAGTCTCAGCTGGTACAGGGTTGGTCAGTTTCCCCTCCATGGTGACCCTTTGCAGAGCCACTCAGAGGGGAAATACTGACCCCTCAGAACCCGGTTCTCACTGTCAGGCAGCTGAAATGCTGCTTCCCACCCAAATGAACTGGTGGGGAGTTCGCTTCCACTCCATTCTGCGGCAAGAGTGTCGGGGAGGGTGGGTAGGAGCCTGTTGGAGCTGGCCTGCAGTTTAAATGCCACGTCCTGGCTACAGTGGTTCATAGTGTTTTCTGGAGCCATCTCACCCTACTTAACATCCCTAGCATGGCATTGAGTAGAGTTAGAAATGTGTCTGTGCTCCCTGTCAAAGACCATATTTTGTGGTGGATTTGAAACATGACTGCATTTGATTCTTGTTTAGCTTGTTGTATGCGCTACTGTGTTGCAAACCTCTCTAGGAAGACTGTAACCATAGTAAATGTAACTAAATTAGAGGTTTATGAGCAAGTGATTCAGCTGAAAAAGTGGGTGCGCCATGGAATTGTTTGTCTCATTGAAGTATGCTGTGTTACTGAAAAGGTTGGGACCCTCAGGTTTAGTGTACACTCTGAGCCCAAACCAAAATGCCTGTTGAAGTCAATGGGAGTTTTGCCTGAGTAAAGACTAGGATGTGGAGATCTATGTATTTTTAAAACAAACCTTTCCTCTTTCATTGTAAACTTTAATTACCATGCTACCTATACATCATAGCTGCGTCTACACGTGCACGCTACTTCGAAGTAGCGGCAGTAACTTCGAAATAGCGCCCGTCACGTCTACACGCGTCGGGCGCTATTTCGAAGTTGAAATCGACGTTAGGTGGCGAGACGTCGAAGTCGCTAACCCCATGAGGGGATGGGAATAGCGCCCTACTTCGACGTTCAACATCGAAGTAGGGACGTGTAGACGATCCGCGTCCCGCAACATCGAAATAGCGGGGTCCTCCATGGCGGCCATCAGCTGGGGGGTTGAGAGATACTCTCTCTCCAGCCCTTGCGGGGCTCTGTGGTCACCGTGGGCAGCAGCCCTTAGCCCAGGGCTTCTGGCTGCTGCTGCTGCAGCTGGGGGTCCGTGCTGCATATACAGGGTCTGCAACTAGTTGTTGGCTCTGTGTATCTTGCACTGTTTAATGAAAGTGTGTCTGGGAGGGGCCCTTTAAGGGAGCGACTTGCTGTTGAGTCCGCCCCGTGACCCTGTCTGCAGCTGTGCCTGGCTCCCTTATTTCGATGTGTGCTACTTTGGCGTGTAGACGTTCCCTCGCTGTGCCTATTTCGATGTTGGGCTGAGCAACGTCGAAGTTGAACATCGACGTTGCCAGCCCTGGAGGACGTGTAGACGTTATTCATCGAAATAGCCTATTTCGCTGTCGCAACATCGAAATAAGCTATTTCGAATTTGGGTGCACGTGTAGACGTAGCCCATATGTGCTACACAATCCTTACAGGGCTGCTGAACTGTTCTGATAAATTTCCAAATAACATTTCCAAAAAAGTGTGAATCATAACACATACTTTTTACTGCTCAACCTAGTGTTGAAAACTGTTTGTTTAAATTGGTAGATTAATAAATTAGATCATCAGTTAATCTTTCAAAAAAAGTAAGGAAATGTATTCATAGTGTCAATTTTATTTTCTTAAATGCCTTCTCCAATAGCATAACATTAAAGCAACTGGTTATTCAAAATGTTTTGCCACTGTTTAATCTGTGTATTAAGGTTATTTTTTTCCAGAATTATGCAAAAAGCATTACAAACAAAGAAAAGCTAGAAAACAAGAACACTGGAAACCTTTTATCCTCTTTTACACCATCTGGTAACTGTGATTTCACAATACTGGTGTATGGCTGCTACTAGGCCTATATCTACACTTACCACGGAAGATAGACCACTCAAAGTTGACCCCAGAACTCCCTGCGAGCTGCAAGAATTAAGGAAGGTTGATAGGAGGAGCATTCCCGTTGACCTGCTGTGAAGACAGCCACGAAAGTCGACGGCTGAAATGTCAATTTTAGGACACAAATGGGGTACCTGAAATTGCGTATCAGTTGTCAACTTTCCGTGTGAGTATAGATGCAGCCTTGATGTAGTAAAATGAGTCTCTTATGCAATCAGTTACTGTAGCCTTGGGAATTATATGTTACAGGTCTTTGTAAAAACGTTCAGCTTTCTGTTATCCATACCTTCAGAGACATGACTCCTGTAGTGGAGCTAATTACCATTTGTGTTTCATTGAAAACTGTTAGGACAAAGGACTCTCAAGCACAGCTAGTCTGTGTTGGTCAGGGTTGTTGACTTCAAGGTGAAATGGGATCACTGTATATTGCTGTTGCTGCGCAAGGTAAAACCACATGACTGATCAAATGTCATGGATCAGAGTGCAGGCTGACCTACTGCATGGTGTATTTTTATCCCCTTGAGGACAGCAGTAGTGTTATGCATCGTGCTACATGGACAAATGGGGGTGGGGATTGAAGTAGAAATATCAGTTGAGCCTTGATCTGCTCTATTATAGCAATATCTATCTTTTTTGACATACAAGATAATGGAAGAGATTAGCCAACAAAATTTGTGTTTCAGCTTATTTTCTAATAAAACCATGTTCTAAAAAAGCAAAAACTTCATTGTATAAAATATTATTCTTGTATGGTTAAAGCTAAGATGCAGCAAAGAATCACCAGACTATTTTGATAATTTAAGGAAGGAAGGCTCTCTGAATAAAGAAAATACCATAATATTTGATTACTTTTTAATTTATTCTACTTGTCATAGAGTTTTATTTACTTTTAGAGTGCTAAAGTGTATTACTAAAGAATAGTATATCACCATTTCAGCTGAATTTAGAGGTTCTTGAATGAAAGACTGAGCTTCATTCCTGGCCAGGACTGGTGATCTGGGGAAAAGGGGGCAGTTGCCCCAGGACTTGGTGCTTCTGCCGCTACTGCCGCAGTGGTGGCAGCTGGAGCTTTAGTTCCTTTAAATCACTGCTGGAGTGCCATGCAGTGTGCTTGGGGCAGCTAGGAGGCCTGGGAGAGGGTGGGGGTGGTACTGAGGGCCACCTGCCCCAACCCCACCCATTATAACCAAGTCCATGCCCCTTCTGGGAGTGTGGAGTGGGCCCCTCACCATGTTGCTCGGGGCCTGGCAGACGTGTCCCCAGCTCTGTCATGCACTTGCAGAATGAAATTGGATAAGCCACTCAATATTTTTCCTCCATTTATCCGTCTCTAAAGTGGGATATTTACTTAACTGCAGCCTAAGCTTACACTAGGCTTTTATTTATATTTTAGAAGTGTTTTGAGCTCTTCAAATGGAAGGTACTTTATAAGGGAAAGGGATATTTTATACTGTGTTCTTGTGGAGGGACAGATTTGCTTGCAGCAATTGCAAAGTTAATATAATTTTAGACTGAAAATAACAATTTAATGTGCTGTATTATTAGTATAGCATATGTTGTGTTCTGTGAAAGTTAATTATTATCTAGAAAGAACCACTGTTTGCACATGATTCTGTTTCCAGTTGAATATGCCTGCTCTTACATTTTAAATACTTTGTTAGACTAAAGAGTGTAATATCTACATATAACACCATTATCAATGTTACTGAAATAAACCAATGTTTTCAGGGACATATAATTTTGCTGCAAAAACATTCCATGGCTTGGATCTTGGAATTTTAGATTTTGGGGAAAAAGAAAGATAACTTTTAAAATGTTTAAATTTGATTTTTGAGTTGAAAAATGACATGAGTGCCAAGGCATTCTGATGCAATCATATAATTATTATTATAACACACAATTTGTCAGGCGTACGACACATAGTACAGCATAATCAGCTTTGGCATTTGTGTGGAGGACGCTGGAGTACCTGAGAGACTGCATCAGCACAAACTTGGTTCCAGTAATTTGTATTTTGACACTTGAAATGGCACTTGTGATTGTGCAGGAATCAAAAATGTCCATATGAAAATTAAAAAAAAAAATAGAGATCACTGTGACATACTACAGTGAGAAGCAGAAACTTTGCACTGTAACACATGTAACACTGCACCCCCATATGTTTATGGAAATATGTTTTTGAACATGAATGTGCATAACTCGGATATACTTTCTGCAAAGCAAGGCATGTAAACAATCATTCATGAGCATGTGGTCTCCTGAACTGTATGTTCTATTTGTGTGCATGTATCATTGCTGTATTTGACATTGGAAATATGGAATATGAATCTGTTTGTTAATCTGTGTGGGCTAATGAAATCCATTAGTGATGTTTAAGGAGGCTGTGTCTACACTATGAGGTAAATTTGAATTTAAGTCAGTTACCTCTGTTACCACATGACTCTCTTCACTTTATATAACATTAGCTCGATTTAGGGAGCTCTAATATCAAGATTATTATATTGTTGTTACCTGACGGCTATAGCATCAAACTTGAAAGCAAAAGTTTGATTAAAGAACAGTGTGGAAGGGCCACGTCTTGAAATCGAATTTATTAGCCTCCAGAGATGTCCCGTAGGTAACCCACAATGCTCCTCAGTCCTCCACTGTGGCCACTGCTCTACAGGTGCTCCAGAATTAGGTAACAGGAAGACCGTGAATTTCAAAGCAGGAACAGCAAGCCTGTGGCTGTGGGAGCATGTTTGTTTTGAGAGCCTGAGAAATGTCTTTCTTTCTCTGCAATTAGCGCTGTGATCGCATCTATCCATTTCAAATATCCCTTGCAGGGAGTTTGTGATTCTGTCTCTACAGCTGTTTTTTTTTTTCTGCACTGCCTGGCGCCAGCCACTGCCTCGCTGCGCCACGCATCGTGCTTGCATAAGACTCTGAGAAACTTCTTCTCAGTGGTTTACATTTGTGCGTGAATTCCCCTCCCTTCCCTACAGACACCATACAGTTGGGGTTTTTCCTGTGCTCATCCACATCATGCGCGTAGCCCCCTACCCAATAAAAGGTCATGCCTGCCATTGGGTGCTGACCATGCTGCCAGGCAGCACCGTGTCCTAGCTTGCACACGTTTAGGGCTCCAAGGGTGCTAAAAAATTTCAGGGGCTTGCTGTCACAGGGGGAGGTCTCCCCCTCCAGCAACTAAGATAGTTGATGAGACTACTTCAACTTCTTCAGCATTCCAAGCAGCTTTCCCTGCTGACCCTGCCAAAATATTTTCAGTAGCTTGCGGTCCATTGCAGATTCCTGCTGGTTTGATATTTCTGTTACAAAATCTCTTTGCTTAACATTTCCTATCTGTCTTCATGCTTTGACCCCCTCAGAAACATGCGGGGGGAGGGACTAGTTGAGATTCCTGTTTCCTAGTTGAGATTTCCTGATTCCTGTATAAGTTCAGTGTATGATATTTCACTGCGGTCACCTTTGTTCACAATGTCTGAGTAGTGAAGAGGAAAGTCGACAATCTTTTTTTCCTAGACTTTTGTATCCTCTTTCTTCTAACTTTGAGTATACAGTCCAGGTCCCTGTATTATGTTCAGGGATCAGATGCAATCATGGGATGGGGGACAGTCAGTGGATGGCCAGTTGAGAACATAGCTTGTGCACAGAAGCCTTATAGTGCACTGGAAAGCCGAAGACTTTCCCTTAAGCAACTCTCTCAAAAACTTTCCTGTCTTCTCTTTCTTCAAGCTTTTCTCAGGGTCCCTGTATTTTCAGGGATCAGATGCAATCATGAGAGGTGGGCTCCTCAGCTGGTGGCCAGTTGAGAATTCAGCTATAGATGAAAGACATTTCTGGAAACTTTTTGTCGTTTCTGTGGATGGCTTTCCAACGGGAGAACTGGACATTTGCTTACCATGGGAGGAGAGTGAGGAAAATGCAACGTGGGAAGATGATCTCAAAACCCAGCAAGCATGCCCAGAATGCTATGGGGATGAGGGAACTGTGGGATAGGGTCCCACAATGCACTACTGCAACAGTCGATGTTTGCCAATTTGAGTGTGGCAACAATAAGTCACTTTGTGAGGAGCATGTGAGAGGTGAGGATGGTCAGATTTGAACTTATAAATTCCAGAATTACAAAATTGATATTAATGAATTCCAATTTATCTTGTAGTGTAGATGCAACCGGAATGTAATGGCCCAGTACTCAAGGCAACGATCTGTAAATATTCTTGTTTTTCCTATAAACAGGGATTGTGGTTGTTCCTACAAAGACAGGTGACTCTGCCATCTGGTGCTGGAATCCACTTTGAGTTTTGTACTTTTCCACATGGGTGAGGAGAATTAGAAAAATATTTACTTCCGCCCTGGGGAAATTCTCTGTAAGGAATGGGAAACAAACAATATTTGTCTTCAGCTGCCTTCAGAGATTTCTCCCTACCCTGAGAGGATACATGAGAAGACCTCGAAACAAAACAAACTCTAAAGAGAGGTTGGAGAGAAGCTCTCAAGGCCAGGTCAGATCGGTTTTGGCCTAAGAAGACTTTACCTGAAGTAAGAGCTAGGGTACAAAATTATGATTTGTAACAGCTTATTTCAGGCTATGTCTACATTACAGAATTTTGTCAACAAAACTCATGGAGCAACCACATTACAAATGTGCTGTATCGACAGTGAGTTGACAGACTGTGGCACTTCCTTTGACGGTATTCTGCCTTTCTCCCAGGAGGCAGAATGCCTTTCTCAACAGAATCTGTTGACAGAAAAGTCAGGATGCTCTGGGGGGCCCAGCCGACAGGGCTTCCAGAACACCGGGCAGGCTCATCTGATGTGCTTCTGGTTGGTTGGTCTGTCGAGAGAACAGCTGGGCAGTCTGACTGCTCTCTGCCGACAGAGCGGATTGACAGAGCAATCTGCTTTTGTGTCTGGCCTTGATCTGTCAACAGAAGTTTTGTTGGAAGATCTCTTTCAACAGAAACTTTGGTTGACAGATGGCTGTCGTGTAGATGTAGCTCTAGTGTATCAAGCTTAGCTGGCATGTTTTGTTTTGTTTTATTTTGCTTAGTAGCCTACTTGGATATTTCTGTTTTCAACTGCAACCAACTAAATCCTACTTTTTATACTTAATAAAATCACTTTTGTTTATTATCAAACCCAGTGTAAATAATTGTTAACGGAGGTTGAGGGAACAACAGCTGTGCATATCTCTCTTTCATTGATAAAGGGGGTAAACATCTTATGAGCTTTCTCTTTATAACCTTTATGCATAATGAGAGCAATTTATTTGGGGTTTTTGGTCCCTTTGGAGCTGTGCACCAGTGTGCCGTGTCAAATCCCTGTGACTGAGCCTTCTCAGAGCTGAGCTGTTCCCAGTGTCTCTGTTACTCTGCTGGGGGCTTTTACCCAACTCTCTGCCTTAGCTGAAGGAAACCAGAGTTTCTGATTAAGTAAGACAGGGCAGTGGGATACCTCAGAGAGCAGATAGGCAGGCTCAGAGGTATGATCATCCCATCAGGTGACAGTCTCCAGGGGAACTCGGTGACCCAACACATCACAGCAAGATCTCCAATACTTTTAGTTCTTCCAACTCCCCCCCGGCCCCAAAAAAAAAGAATTGATGTAAATCATCTTAGTAAATAATAAATCCAATAGTAAATGTATGCAGATCAGGCTCATAGTACCCGAAACGGTCAGTGATCTTTAAGTGATCCTGATTTTTTCAAATTACAAGTGTCATTGCCTAGAGTCCAGGTGTCGTATTATGTGGTCTCACCAATCTAATGTATGCTTGGTCATTTGTGCTTATTGCAGTGATATTTGTCCTTCCCACAACTGAAGTATGTAAGAAAAGGGAGCATTTGAGCTTCCCTAAAATTGTTGAGTCACCAAATGGCTGAGATCAGTCCTTTGCTACTTTAGAGACAAAAGAGGAAAACTTTCCTAACAAAAGTAGAAGGTGACGGATAATCAACTCAAAGTTATAGAAAATGAACCAAAAACATTTGGAAGAATGTATGTGGGGAGATTTGTTTGAGGTATATGAAATTACGCCACTTGTGCCTCAGAAGCTTGGGGTGAGAGGAAGTAGAAGTGCTGAGAAATCATATTCAAAATAATAAATATACATCCCAGTTACACCTAGTGGGGAAGAGGGAGTTGGTCCCAGTGGGCGTTATGGGGATGCTCTTGTTCCCAGTACTGGGTATGTATAAGAAGAAAATTCCTGTAACATATAGAGCAGTTGTACAGAATCTCCACAAGACCCCTCTATACTGGGATGATTATGGTATCTTTAAGATATAACAAAATAAGATGTATTTGTTAAAGCAGCCAGTTAAAAAGTTCCGTTTTGGATAGGAAAGACTATTATTTCCAGATTCTATCTCCTGAATGAATTTCCTTCCTCAGCTTTACTTTTAATGAAGTAACTTCCTTTTTTTATTTAAAGAAGTATTTGCAATCTTTTTTTCTGGCAAAGCTAAGAGCAAACAGTAACGTACACACATCCCAGAATATGGGGTTTAGATATGCATCTCTGTTTGTGATTAAGCATAGATGAAAAGTGGTCAGAAGAGGAGAAAGAGCCAATGTCAGCAACTGAGCACTAATGCTTCATACACTTGAATGCTTAAAAAATAAGCAGATTGATTGGTAGTCTCATTAACTTGTTTTTTTTGTTTTGTTTTGTTTTAAAGCTGAACATGGGTGTATAAGGGCCTTAGGTACTATGATGATAAGTTCTGTAGGAAACCCTGAGAGAGAACACTGATGTGCTCATTTGCATATACATATAACAGTGAAGAATTCTAGATCAATTCTAGATTATTTTTCTTATAAAGGTGGTTATTTATATCTTGTTTGTGAGGAATAATTTCTCTTTTATAGAAGGAGATGAATAACTTGATGGACTGCCCTGTTTTGTTAATTACCCTTTGAAGCATCTGGCACTGGGCACTGTTGGAAGACAGGACACTGTGTTAGAGAAACATTGTTCTGACTCAGTATTGTCATTCTAATGTCTCAGTACAATTAAAAATGGGGAATCATTAAATGGATTCACTTCTGGTGCATCCTTCAGGGATCTGGTCAGGTCCAGTGCGCTCTTACCTGGCAAAAGACAAAATCACCCTGATGATATTGACAGATGACACAAAATTTGAGTAATTGGTAAATAATGAAGAGGACAGGTCTCTGATACAAAGCAATCTGAATCACTTGGTAAACTGGATGGAAGCCAGTGTGTTTCTAACATGGCCAAATATATAGTCAGATTCAGGAACAAACTCCAGGCCATCCTTACGAGATAGAAAAACAGTGACGTGGCAAAACAGTTTGGTGTTATAATGGCTAATGAGCTGAATCTGAGCTCCAGTACAATGGCGTGGTTATAAAAGGGATAATGGGCCCTTTTGAATGCTCATAGTGACACTTCCAGGATTTCATCAGCAGGCTTGGAACCTTTACATCTGCCACACAGACCTCTGCCATTTGAACTAGTACAGTAACTGATTGCCTTTATGAGGAGGAGCATTCAAGCAGATTGAGGCTGGATCTACACTAACTCCGGAAAACGATCAATCATTTAGGTTCGATCTACTGGGATGCCATTTCGCACATGCATGAAATGGTGCATTTTGGGGTCGATGTTGACCCTGGAACACCTTGTGAGCTGCAAGGGTTAAGGAAGGTCGACAGGAGAAGCGCTCCTGTCAGCCTTCTGCTGTGAGGATGGGGACGAACATCAACAACTGAAAAAGTTCATTTTAGGTGCACAACTGGCATACTTACAATTACATATCTGCCATCGACTTTCCGGGTGAGTGTTGACCTTGCCTGAGACATACTTTGCCAGTGGGTTTCACAGGTATTTCCTGATAGCAGAGGCATGGTGAGGCTCCAGAATCTTGGGTTCTATTTCAACCTGTGGAAGGGAGTTGTTTCTAGTAGACACAGATTCTTTTTGGCCAATCTCCACCAGCCTGTTTTTGTCCTTATCCCATCTCTTTCTCACGCCTGGCTCTTTGCCCCAGTCCCAATAGCCACTCCTCTGGCTGCTGATTCCAATCTCCTTGACCAGCCAGTTCTCTTCTTCCCCACTGTGCTTGCTATCTGAATCTGAATCTCCCCACAACCAGGCCCTTGTCTTTTTCCAACTTGTTCTATTTTCCTCCTCTCTTTTTTGATCTCCACATCCTATCTGTCTGTCCTCACCGATTCACATAGCCAGTCCAAGTCTCCCCCTCCTCTCTATTTCTTTGTCCAGTCTGTGTTCCTCCACTCTGCCCCTCAAGTCAGCTGGCTCCTATTCCCAGGCTTTCAACCCTTCCTAGGCAATTTCTGTTCCCTTCCCTTCTGGGGCCCAGTTTCACTAAACTTCTTTTATTAACTGATTTCTTCTTTCAGAACCAGTTTTTGTCCCCTCTGTTCCTATCAGATGGCTTTTCCTTCAGCAATTCCTGATTTCCAGCAAGGAGGTCACTTAGATCACAGAAGAGACGGTCTTAATTTTAGTGCCTACTCTGTCCACACCCAAATAAGCCATTATAAAGCCATTACGTCTACAGTGTGGGTTTTTGCTGATGTACATTCACACAGCCACAGCACTGCGAAACAGAGCATTCTCATTTACAGCCACAGTTCACAGCCACAGAATTGCAAAAGGAGCCTTCACGTGAGCCAATAATAGCTGTGCTTTGCTCATACACACACGGTGCTTTTCAACTTTGGAGGCAGTGATGGGGGTGGAGAGGGGCAGTTGAAAGTCTTTTGTAGATCTGGATTATTTTGAGGGAAAATCACTCTTATTTCAAAGTATCTTGCTTGGCAGTGTGAACTCTTTGGGGGTGGTTGGGTTTGTTTTTGTTTTTGTTTTTTTTTCCTCCCCCAGCAAAAAGGAAACACCCCAGCATAGACAACCCCAGAGTCTTGCTTCGCTCTTGTATCCCTGAGCTGGAGGGAGTATGTTCAGTCACCCTGGGGGGTTGTACACGTACAGTTTGGTTACACACAGAAGCTGTGAGAGGGGTGAGCTTAGTCAGTGAGGCTGGAATCTCATATTTTAGCTGCTAAATTTAAGAAGTATCTGAGCTTGTGACAGTTTTTTTTCTCCCCCCAAGGGTCATAACATGACCAAAGTTGTCAGACTTTCACAGGGATAGTAAAAGGCACATCCCCCACACATGCCACATTCTGCAATATTTCAAATACCTGTCCTAAAGTGTAGAGGTGCTAGAGTATTTAAATAATAGAATAGCAGAGCTCTTTAATATGGATAAAACAGCGTGGTTTTTCACTGCTTCACCTTCTGGGAAACTCAACTAGCTGATCTGTTTTGACTGGAAATTTTCAGACATATTCAGCGTGCGGTAGACCTTGGCACATAAAACTTCAGTCTGAATGGTAAAGCCTGGCAAAGTTACAGGCCCAAAGAAAACAGTGTCTTCTAATGGGAAGAGCCATGTATCCACATTAATAGTGCTGGTACTACAACCCATCTATAAAAGGTACATAGGAGGGATTACAAGCACTTTAAAGGGTAAGATTAGAATTCCAGAATTACATGGACAAATTAACAAATTTTGTTCTGAAATTAACAAGATGAACTTCAATAAAGACAAGTGCAAAATACTTCACATAGGAAGGAAAATTAAATGTACAGCTACAAAATGGGAAATAATAAGCTAATACTGGTGGTATTGCTGAAGCGGATCTGAGTATACAGTGGATTGACAACAATGTGAGGCCATTGCAACAAAGAGTAATGTCTGGGTTGAATTAACAGGAGCATGGTATGTAAGGACAAGGAGGTCATTGTCTTATTCTACTTAGCAATGGTGAGGTCTCAGATGGAGTATAGTGTGTAATTCTTGCACCACAATTTAGGAAGGATTTGGAGAAACAGGACAGTGTCCATGGAGAAAAGAAACAAAACATTATACCCATCCCCCCAAACAAAAACAGTTCAACAACCTGATTTATGAGGACAGAATTTTATAAGAAAAAAAAAAGGGGGGGGCGGGGGTGGTATATCTACTCTTGAGAAAAGAAGACTGGACAGAACCTGATAAGTCTTTAAATGTGTTAATGACGATGGCCAATTGTTCTTCATATCATTTGAAGGTAAGACCAAAAGTAATGGGAGTACTCTTCATCTATGGAAATTTACGTTAGCTATTCGGAAAAGCTTTCTAACTGTGGTTATGTCTACATTAGAAGCATCTGTCTACAGAAGTTACTGTTGGAAGAGATGTTCTGACAAAACTGTCAACAGATCGTATCTTCACATAAAAGTGGATAAATCTTTTGATCTTCTCTGTCAACAAAAGGGGCCCCCAGAGCATCCACACAGCTTTTTTGTCAACACATTCTGTTGGCAAAACACATTTTGTATGTGGATGCGCTGCAAGTTTTGTCAACAAAATGGTTAGTTAAGGTCTTGAATAGGCTCCCATGGGAGCTTATGGAATCTCTATCACTGGAAGTTTTTGAGAACAAATTGGAGAAGCACTTGTCACAGTTTGTCTTGCATCTGGTGCAGGGAGCGTGGAACTTTGTGACATCTTGAACTTCTTTTCAGTCCTACTTTTCTGTGATCCCTATTGACTTGAGAGTTCCATGCATGTATATGAGAGCTGCATTTGGTTTATAGCTTGTGAAATATTTTGGAACAATATGGAAGGAAGGATGCAATAAACATAGTAACAGTTAACCGATATGTGGATGGCTATATGGATATGTAATTTAAGACCTTATTTCATTTTTATTTTGAATTCAATTTGTGTTTTTTTTTCTTTAGTTCCAAGTGTCTGAAGAAAGTAAAGAAACATGGATGGCCATAAGTAGTAAGTAATTTTATATTTTTACTGGTTGCATTAATAAAATTAGAATATAGGTGCTGAAGTGATGCTCTCTGTACTTACCACACTTTTTATATTTTGTCATTCAGTCTATGACATAAAATTCTCAGTAAAGACCAACTGGGGGAAAGAAAATCCATCAGGTGATCAAGTAATGGAAAAACAGAAGGATGAACCAGATTAATAATTAACGTATTTGTTTTTCATCTTCAGTTTTGTAAATAGAGTTGGATTTATCCATGTCTTTTAAATTTAGTTATGAAGTAGATACTTGTTTAGTTATAACTGATCGTAAAATTTAAACATGATTGCCCACCATATAATAATCCAGGCTGACAATGAGTAAATCTAGTAATAGAGTGATGTCATGCAACTAGTGAATATAAACTCTGTGGTTATGAACCATGTTAAGGGCATGTCTGAGCCAATGTATTTTTTTCCACAAGTATTCAATCTCTTCAAATTCTTTCAGAATAATAATTTCTTATAATTTTAATGTTGGGAAACCAATTACTTTTAAGTATTTGCAAAAATAGTGCACTTTTTCCAGTTATTTACAGGTTGGGGATTCTGTTTTCACAGAAGTTAATTGTTGACTTTTCATCAGACATATCAGTGTTCACTTGAGAATCTAAATTTTCTGTGCATCAAATGGGTAAAGCAATTGTAGGTGGAATACAATTTCTGTTTTGACTACAACATTAGTAAGGTTACAAGAGAGATGTAGAATCACTCTCCCTCCCTGCCCTCCACCCCCATGGAAAAAGTGTACATGTTGCACAGTCAAGCATCATCCATTTCTCCTGTTTTTAAACTTTGTACTATCTAGAATTGAAGTACAGGTTGAACCTCTCTAGTCTGGAACACTCTCATCTGGCAACAGCTGCAACCCAGCATGATTTTAGTTAGCTGGATGTTAACTTATCATAGACGAGGCCAAGTTTCCTGTAGCCCCCTAAAGTTTGTTTACAGCCACCAGTCCTGGGTCTCAGTGTTCTGTGCGTTAGTTTGCTGTAATTTACCTCTACATGCCTTCTAAGAACCCAGTAAGCAGTAGACGTCTTGGTAATTCTGCTAGACAATATTGACCTTCTGTCACTCAGCAAATTCTCTCATTTGGTACCAGTCAAGTCACAAGTGTGCTAGACTAGAGAGGTTCAACCTCTGTCAGATTTTGTCTGGTGCTTAACAGATTGAGCATGATGGGGTACTAATGCTTGTACTTCTGCACATTGTGTTGTAAAAAGGGATAGGGCAATCTGTTTATACGCAAGATCAACATTCGGATCCTGGACCTGTTAAAGCCAATGGTAGTTTGCTGCTGCAGCCCTTCAGTAGGGTTGGGAATTCACCTTAAACCTCTGCACAGTATATAAATAAAAAAACATTAGAGAACAAATAGCTAAAAACCCAAACTGAGACGGTCTCACATCTGCTATAAATCCCTCTATAGTATTGGAAGTATTATTCCTTATTAAGTGTTAATTGTTGTGAACAACAGCAATTTACCACTTTCAAATTGGAAGTGTCTTAAATGCTCCCAAAAATTGGACTGGAAACATTCACTAGTACACTGAATCACTCTAATAACAACTTTCATCTAAAAGAAATTGGAGAATTTGCTGCATATTTGGTATTGATAACTGCAACTTCAAATGTAAGATTTGAATATTTCAAAGTGCAGGAATGTGAGTGTCTGGGGTTTTTATTTTTGTTCTTAATTTGTACTTTTATATCTTTTCACGGATTAAAAACTGTATACCCTTTTCCTCTTTTTTCTTGAAACTCCGTAGTAATTCAATAAAATATTTGCAAGTTTCTTTAAAGCCTAATTCTTTTTATTAAATTTAGCATTGTTATTTTATTTCTTGAATGTTTTTAGCAGTTATTCAAGGGAATTTTATGACCAGTATGCTCAGAGCCAGGACAAATCTGTGGTCAATAAAATGCAGCAAAAATACTGGAAAACAAAACAAACTCTTATTAAAGTCACAGGAAAAAAGGAAGATGAACATGTTGTGGCTTCAGATGCAGACCTGGATGCAAAACTAGAGGTTTGTAATGAATTTACAAACAGACATTAATGAATGAAATCTCTTTAGAAGTCTATTAATATGATCAAGTCTGCGTGTTTGTACCTACATAACTATGTGTACCATACTTTCTGTTTGTACATAATCCTATGTGCAGGATGTGTTTGGGTATGGCATGGGAATTCTCTTGGATATCCACTACAGTTAACTATGTATTTAAAAATATATACCAACCAACCAGCCAACCTCACCTCAGCAGTATTTTCTTCACTAATTAACATTTTATAGTTCTTACTATGCAAAACATCACAGTGCTGAAAAACTGTTCAAATGTTTCTGCTGAATTAGCAGAAAAGAAAATATGGTTTGGGGGACATACAAATTATCATCATTTTTATGGTGGTAAAAGTTCTCAGCATTGGAATAGTGAAGCTAAACAAATAATTTTTCACTTGCTCTCCAAATATGGGGTTGAAATCCTGGTCCCATTGAAGTGAATGTGAGTTTCTCTGTAGGTTTACTGGAACCAGGTTTTATCCTAGGATTGTTTAAACTTGGAAAACTATTTTACACCTATTTGTTTCTCCTGTAATTTTAATTTGGATAAGTTCTTTATTTAAAGTGTGTTGGGTCATGCTGATGCCACAGAATGTCTGTAGATAGAATGATCATTAAGTCTTTTGACTGAGAGTTTAAAATTGCTGGGTAGATATGATATTTACTGATTTGTTTTTTAATAATTTTACCCCCTCTAAACTAGACAGGACAAATATTTGTCTGACATCCTTGATGATGTCTCCTCCTACTTCGACAGGATACAATTGAGACTTTGAGTAGCTATGTCCTCCCTGCCGTCTTACTTGGGCAGCCCTTTTTTACAATTACTCCTGGAGGAATTCCATGCCACTCTATGCACACGGCATTCATGTGTGCCACAGTTTTCTATGCCTCCCTGCAGAAGAATGACTTTCTGACAAACAAGCAAAGAGAAGTCATCCTAGCCCGTGGTTCCTACCCTGTGATGGGCTCATCTGCTAGTCCTATCTGGACTGAGGGTAGGGGAGGACAGTACTTCTCTTCCCCTGCAAGGAGCAGCCATGTCAAGTTCAAAACTCGCCCATCCTCTTCGCCACCCCCTTCCTTCCCCAATTATTCCTTTGTTGTGGGGAGAGAGATCACTGTACAGGCAACTGCACTCCTACCCTAACTCTCATGCATCTGAATCACCCTATTCCTGAATCCCTACCCCACCAGTTCCATGCTCCTGGATTTCCCCTGCTGAGCTCCATCTCTGCTGCATCTGTATTCCCCCCACCTCCCCGACCCCAGCTTGAGACTACCTCTTGCTGTGTCCCCTGCACTCAAACCCAACCTCATTGAACCCCAACCAGCTGCACCCAGACCACCCACCCCTACAAAGTCCCATTGCTCCTGCACCAGCCACCCTCCAGTGATTCCCTTTGCATCCAGATACCTGACACCTACAGTTTCAGTTAAACCCCCCATACCCATACAGAACCATCTCACCTGACATGTGAATCCCTCCCACTCCGACTAAGCCATTTGGTTTCTGCCACATTGAGCCTGCCTATGTAAACCTAGTGTGTTCCGCATGGAGGGGAAAGCTGCCAAATGTTTTAGGGGAAGGCCAGACCCTTGTGCTGCATTAGGGTCAGGTGCAGCCTCACTGCTGAATCTCTGTCCCAGGGGAGGGAAGGGCTGCAAGGTGATCTCCCACCTCCACAAAGCTAGTGACCAAAGTTTCCCTCAGCCATGCTGGAGCCTCCACAATTACTTATTGACTACGTCTACACTAGCCCAAAACTTTGAAATGGCTATGCAGATTTCATAGTTTACTAATGAAGCACTGAAATACATATTCAGTGCCTCATTAGAACGCCAGCAGCCGCGGCACTTAGAAATTGACGTGGCTCATCTAGACGGGGCTCCTTTTCGAAAGGACCCCGGCAACTCTGAAATCCCCTTATTCCTAAAAGCAGATAAGAATAAGGGGATTTCGAAGTTGCTGGGGTCCTTTCAAAAAGGAGCCCCGTCTGGACGAGCCACATCAATTTCCAAGTGCCGTGGCTGCCGGCGTTCTAATGAGACGCTGAATATGTATTTCAACTCTTCATTAGTAAACTTCGAAATGGCCATTTGCATGGCCATTTCGAAGTTTTGGTCTAGTGTAGACACAGCCATTGACAAATAAAATTTGCAAACTTCTTAATTTTGGCTCAGAATTCTCATTCCAGCTTTGCTTTGCTTTGCTTTGCTTTGTTGGTGTAGCCTTCGCTTGGAACTGCTCACCAACACTCTTGAGCATGCATCCCACTGCTAGCTATTTTCTTTGTGTGTGCTGCAGCCAGCCAGTCACACCTTGGCTCCTACCAGACCAGGTTATACTGCAGAGTGACACCAACACACTTCCTCTCTTAGAATTCCCCCCAACTAAATAAGTCCTGTACTGACCAGCCCTCTCTCAGATAATACAAATTTATATAAAAGCCTGTTACTTCTTTAATAGAAATAGTATGCACACAACTTGCCATCCCAAATATATTTTCTCCGACACTTCAGTTAAATACATTAGATTAGCTAAAATAGTAGGAGAAGTTTACTAACTACAGAGGGAGAGAGAGATTTTGACTGAAAGTAATGAGGCATAAAAGTCAGAAGTGGTCACAAGAAAATAAAATGATACTGGTGCCCAATTTAACAAACTATGTCAGTTTCAAGCAAATTTTCTCAGCATATTCTTTCAGCAGTCTTACTTACCATGTCTACTAGTTCAGGACAGCTTCCCAAAGACTCTAATGAAAGCTTCCTTTGTTGCCAAAGAGAATGCTATGGGCTGGGAGTGTTGGAAGTCCATTGGAGACTTTGTTTCTCCTTTTTATAGTTTTGGTTCCCCTCTTGAAAAACTTTTCCAGCTGTCAAAACAAAAAGCAGTCAAGTAGCACTTTAAAGACTAGCAAAATAGTTTATTAGGTGAGCTTTCGTGGGACAGACCCACTTCTGGAGTCAGTGTCTTTGTGGAAGGATACTCCTTGTCATTTTTCTCCATCTGCTTTAACTATCTGCTGTTAGGAAGAAGGGGATTTCAAAGTTGCTGGGGTCCTTTCAAAAAGGAGCCCCGTCTAGACGAGCCCCGTCTGTCCCACGAAAGCTCACCTAATAAACTATTTAATTGCTAATCTTTAAAGTGCTACTTGACTGCTTTTTGTTTTGATAGTGTATAGACTAGCAGGGCTTCCTCTCTTACTTTTCCAGCTGTGATTCTGGAGTCAGTGTCTTTGTGGAAGGATACTCCTTTTTGTTTTTCTCCATCTCCATCTGCTTTAACTTCCTTTATCACCTCTTCTGCTTGGTGATTCTGTTTATGTCTGAAATGTAAATTAAACAGTGCACACAATCCTTTGTTTGAGATAGAACTCTTTGCCAACCTCAGTTTTGAACATGTTAATAAATATTATACAATGGACTCTTGTAATTTCACATACAGTGTTGCTACTCATATTTCACAAAGAAATGACCAGCAAATTAGGAGTTTTCACATGATACTTTACAAGCAGTCGTTCAAGTAGGTTGTTTTGCTCTGTAATGTTGCATCAACAAGCTATTTATTCCTAGTATGTTGTACTGGAAAGATGCAGCAGCAGTCCTGCTAGAGGAGAAGACTGGACTTTCTGCTCCTTCTCCCGCAGGGAGAGGGGCAGCAGGAAAAGGATCAGAATGCTGGTAGCTCCTCCAGCAGGTCAACTATATGTGCTGCCCCCAGCCTCACTCACTCCCCCCCCCGCCACCTCCATCCTCCTGTTGCTGCTGCCTGTAGTTTGAAGAGAAATGGAAACAGAGCTCTGTGGAAGGGCAGAGGGATGGGCCTGGGAATTCTACTCCTTCCCCCCATGTGCTTGAAGGTGCAGCCGTGCACAAGAGAAAAAGAGTGCCAGCAGCTGTGCTGTCCCCAGTCCTACCCCCTGCCTGCCCCCACCAGCAATGTCCTCCTTATGCTGCTGCTGTAGTACACAGATGGAGGAGACACAGCTCCGTGAAGGGCAGGGGACAGGGCTGAGGCTTCAGCTCCTTTCTCTGCTGCAGTTCCCAGGACAGCTGCCCTCTGAACTGCGGGAGCTTTGCCAAGAGTTGTAGTAGGTAAGGAAAGGAACAGAAGCCTCAGCCCCGCCCTTCCGTGGAGCTGCGTTTCCTCCATCTGTGCACTGCAGCAGCAGCAGCCCCACCAGAGGACGGCTGTGGGGCTGGGGGAAGCCCATCTTCTGGAGGAGCTGCTGGTGGTCCTTTCCCTGTGTGCTGCTGCCCCTTCCAATAGGGAAAGGAGCAGAACTCCTAGCCCCTCTGCCTGCCCTTGGGTGGAGCTGCATCTCCCCTTTCCTTCTGCTCCTTTTGCTGCTGCTGTTCCCAGGAGAACCCTGCTGCAAAGTCTCTGGCCCAGAGGGAGGAGAACAGAGTACTGCCCCCCAGATAGGTTGGGATGAATCAAATGGAGAGGATGGAAGAGTATGGGAGCACAGACAAGGGACAGGTGGTGAGGAGTCACATGTAGGGTCACATAGGGAAGTCATAAGTCATAGCAAGTGTTTCCCTTGTACTAGTAAGAAGTAGATTTTACTTGCAACACTGCTTACAGGGCACACTTTGTGAAAAGATTATTGCTGTAACATGTAGTGTACAGACCTGGATACGCTCAGTCACACATACTTTTCAACATGCTTTATATATCCAGACTAAAATTTGGCATAAAAGGGTCAAACTAACTTGTGACCACGGGAAACTAGGTGTCATGCCATGGTCTCAGTCTCAACTAAACACTAACTAATACATAGCTGGAATCAGTCTGACTCATCTGTGTGTTGACATTATTAAAATACCTACTAGAATTATAAGAACGTGTTTGGTGTTTAGATTTTATTCAATACTTGTGAATTGTGGTGTGCATTAATTTAATTTATAACGTCTGTATCCCATATTGTAAGGTAATATTAGAGTGTTTGTATTGTGCACCTCCATGAGATTGTGAATCACCAACCATTCACTTCTGCAAAGGACTGGGCTCTAGCAGAAACTGCTATGGTCTAAGGTGATAAACAAAAATTAATGGCCCGTGACCTGTCTATGACTTTTACTATAAATTCCCCTGACTAAAATGTAGCAGCTCCTGGAGCCCAGGATGTTCTGCTGCTCAGGGGTTGCTAGGGCATTGCTGCTCTGTGGTGGTCCTGGGGACTGCGAGTTATCCCTACATGGGAGGTGGGGGCTGACTGCTCTTAACTGCCCAGTGCATGGACGCCCTGGAAACTGATGCTCTGAAAGCTTCCAGGGCAGCCCTTGGAGTTTCTGCTACTCTGACACCATCTTCTGCTCTGGTGGCTCCCAAGGCCAGTTGGGTCCAGAGGCTGCTGCCTCAGGTAGCTGCTGAGCAGCTATCCCCTTCTGTCTACCATTCCAGCAGATGTCTGGTGTGGCTGGTCTCAGGGAATTGCTCACTTACTTATCAGATCACTGGTTATGGGTAGTGGTTGTGTTTGGCTGTGCATACATACTGTACGTACAAAATAATGGGGACAAAATTAGCTATAACTATTCAAGAGAGATCTTGGAGTCAGTGTGGATAATTCTCTGAAAACATCCACTCAATATGCAGCAGCAGTTAAAAAAGCAAACAAAATGTTAAGCATCATTTAAAGATAAAGGGGTAGAGAATAAGACAGTGAGTGTCTCATTGCCTCCATATAAATCCATTGTGTGCTCACATCTTGAATACTGCATACAGATGTGATCTTATCTCACAAAAGGTATCTTGGCTTCGAAAAAGGTTCAGAAAAGGGCAACAAAAATGATTAGGGATTTGAGACAGGTGCCATATGAAAAGAGATTTAAAAAGCTGTGAATTTTCATCTTAGAAAAGAGGAGACTAAGGGGGGATATGATAGAGACATATGAAGTCATGACTGGTGTGGAAAAAGTGAATAAGGAAACATTATTTATTTGTTCCCATAACATAAGAAATAGGGGGTCACCAAATGAAATTAATGGGTAGGTTTAAAACTAACAAAGGAAGTTTTTCTTCGCACATCTCATAGTAGGACCATGGAACTCTTTTCCAGAGGATGTTGTGAAGGCCACGACTTTTACAGGGTTCAAAAAAAAAAAAAAAGAAGCCACCACCAAGATAAATTCTTGGAGGTTAAGTCCATCAATGGTCATTAGCCAGGATGGATAGGAATGGTGTCCCTAGCTTCTCTTTCTCACAGGCTGGAAATGAATAACAGGAGAGGGATCACTTGATGATTACCCATTCTGTTCGCTCCCTCTGGGACATCTGGCATTGAACACTGTTGGAAGATGAGATACTAGGCTAGATAGACCTTTGGCTGTTCTTATGTTCTTATGATAGTTGGCACAGAAGACTTCAAGTGAACTGCCCAATGGCCACAAGATCCTTTGAGGTACAAAGGAATCCAGGCAGGTTTATTATTGAAGAAGTATGTTAATAGCACCTGGGAAACTACAAAATACTAAAACATGTATTTCTGTGACAATGGAAGCAGCTCAGGAGGTGACAAGGCTTTCCATTGCCCCTTAGCCTGGCCAAAAATGCTTCCTCTAAAATGCATCTTTTTGCTGTAATAGTGTTTCTTGAAGTGGGCCATGAGACCACTTATGGAAAGCAGCTAGCAAGCCCATGCTGCTTTGCTTACCTAAAGGGTCCATAACCTTCCTGCAGCTCCCTTGGCTGGAAACAGCGAACCAGAGTCAATAGAAGTCACAAGGTTTTGTGGCTACAGAACTTTTAGGTAAACAAAGCAGCATAGGCCTCCTGGTAGCTTTCCCAAAATGGTCCAGTGTACCCCTTTGAGAAACACTGCTCTAATATAAACCAAGCTATGTACTGTCATCCTGACCTTTATCTTTCAGGAGGGATCATTGTGTTTCTGTTATGCTTGGAGGATGTTTTTGTGCTATCCTTAATATTGGGATGTTCTTGTACAACTTAATATCAGGATGTGTTTATGTAAGTAGTCTGTACTAAGCACTTCTTAGGCATATGTATTTCTGCAACATCAGCTCAGTTCTTCCCAGATTCTACCTCATGTCAGGCCTCTAATACAAGAGCTTATGTTTCAGGCTTTCTTCCTATTATAGGAAGGTTTGTGGAGTCACTTAAAAACATGGTTTGTGGAGTAACTGAAAAAAAACCCTGTTTACTCTTCTAAAATTTGTACTGTGTCTCATACAAATAACCTAAATGCATGAAGACCAATAGTTTTTTAACACGTTAAAGTGACACTGCATATTCTAGAAATCCTCTTCTACAAAACGAACAGTGCACATCTCTTTTCCAAACTGCTGTGTAACTGGAACAGAATGACGAAGGGTTTCCACATGTAATAAGTACGGCAAAATAGTCAGCTGCATATTAATATATTATAAATTGTTATATAGATATAAAACTTGTTCCTTTTAAAAGAACTTGTTTTACAGTTTTCTTTGTAATATCCTGTTTTGAAAATGGCATTTTTCTCTGAGAGTTACCCTTCCAAGTTACTCATTCAGGCTACATCTGCACTAGAGAGTTTTGTCAACAAAACCCAGGGAGTGCCCACGTTCCCAAGGCATTCTGTCATCAGTAAATTGACAACATGCAGCACTTTTGTTGTGTTCTGCCACTCCGCCATGAGGCAGAATGCCTCTGTCGCAAGAAAGCCAATCTGGATGTTCTGGGGGGCCCTCTGTCAGCAGACAGGGCTTCCTTGTCACTTGACAGCCCTGCTTGCTGTGCTTCTGGTTGGTCATTTTGTTGAGAGAGCGACAAGGCAGTCTGGCCACTCTCTGTCGACAGAGAGGATTACTCTTTCGATATGCTTTACAGTCTGGGCACAATCTGTCAACAGAACTTTTGTCAGAAAATGTCTTCCAATGGTAACTTCTGTTGACAGATTGTTCTAGTGTAGACATAGCTGTAGTGTTTGCTTAAAGTCAGTGTGATTGCTCTGAAAATTAATATGTGAAATTGCTCTGTGTTCTGGACAGTTGTTAG
Source organism: Carettochelys insculpta (assembly GCF_033958435.1). NCBI lineage: Eukaryota > Metazoa > Chordata > Testudines > Carettochelyidae > Carettochelys > Carettochelys insculpta. The sequence goes on from NC_134138.1 coordinate 229,741,749, forward strand.
GAATGTGTGTATCTTTCCAACTAGTCCTGCAACTCACTGTACTCGGAGTACTTAACCTGTTGCGTTGCACTTACATGATGAACATTTGTTTTTCATGGGTTATAAGCCAACTCAGAGTGGTCAGATAAAAGCCATTGTGTGAGGTCCATGTACAAACAATGCATTATGTGCTTGACTCTGAGCTCAGCCTCACTGTGGATGCTATAGCAACTCAGTTGACTTTAGTATGATGGGAAATGAGTGTTTGCCAAATAGAAAAAGGAAAGCACATTTTCAGCTAAATAGCTTATAGCTGTGAGTAGTGTTGACCATTTGATAGATGATCTGGGCAAAAATATATTATAGTAGGCCAGACTAAAGTTTTGATTAAGTATAGTGAACTGTGTGATCTGACTTGGTTTTTTTTCCTCTTTTGATAAGTACTGTTAATACTGGGCCATTTCCACCTTGCTGAATAGACCTTGTCAGCTCTGGCCCTCCCTCTTACTGGAACCCCACTCTTTAAATACCCCTCTGAAACCACCCCCACATGTATCTGATGAAGTGGGTCTTTGCCCATGAAAGCTTATGCTCCAAAATATCTGTTAGTCTGGAAGGTGCCACAAGACTTCTTGTTGTTCTCAAAGCTACAGACTAACATGGCCTACCTCTCTGATACTTGTGTGATGATTGCCTCTTACAATATCTTTGTGTAGTCTGACCCAGATCTCCATTGGGTCCTGAAGGTGCTTTTATAACAGAAATTATAATAATAATTGGTGTTATGGAATTTTTGTGGGCTGTTGAACATTTTTTGTAATCAATGGCCTTGCCTGTTGATTTAGAAGTAAAAGCCCTAATCCTGCAAAGGATCTGCATGGACAGATCATTATCCATGAGAGAAAAAGAGTCCCAGTGCTGTCAGTAAGTTTCCACCACCCATGGACCCTTTTCAAAACTGGATCCTTCTATTGAAACGCTAATAGGCATCAGTTTAGCCAACAGATGTTCTGGGCCCTTGGGTGAAGTGGACAGAATGGGAGATGGGCTGGCTCTATGCCCTTAGAAGGGGCTAAGTGCCTACACCAGGCAACCCTCTAGTGTTTTCGTGGAGCACACTGTGCGAGGCTCCAGTGGCAATTTAAAAAGTGTAGGGCACCAGCCACTGCTGCAGTAGTGATGGCAGCAGCCAGAAGCCCTGGCTCCTTCCAATTCCTGGGCCCCAGGGCAGTTGCTCCCTTTGCCACGTGTTCTCAATTGGTTTGGTAGGTATTGTGTTATCTCTTACACTCCCGTTAAGGTGCTCTGTGTATCTGTTTCTACATCCATTTTTTGTTCCAAACTAAAGTTTTGTAAAACTTCATTGATAGTGCATAGATTTGAAAATATTCGTAAAGAAACATAAGAAGTAAACATGTTCTTGTATTATCACTTTATTTGGCAGAAAATAAAGATAATTGGTTTGTTCGTTTATGCTTCCTTTCTAAGTTTTTGATCCATTTATTGTTTCAGTAAATAATTAAACCTCTGTAAAGACAATTGAAGGAAAATCTTATAAATTAAGCTAGTTATAAAACATATGCAAGAAATATTAGAAGTTTGTGCTAAAGCAAACCTTCATCACTTGTAAAATTTAAAAAAAAGAATTCCTTTCTATAGCTATTGCTTCTTATGCTTGAATATGTTTAATTTCAGCTGTTCCACTCAATTCAGCGAACATGTATGGATTTACTTAAAGCAATTGAACTCTATCAAAAAAGAATTTGTTGTAAGTATTACTAACTACAGCAGTTAAGCAGGGAAGTGAGTCTGCAATATGGAAGTATCTCCCGTACTACAAAGTAAAGATGATCATGGGATAAATACTATTGTCTTTTTTTCTTTATTATTTATGAAGCTAATTTTCCCTTAAAAACTCAGTTTTGAAACAAATCTCCTAATATGGCCAAAGCTCCTTCAATTCTCCTGAAATTTTGTATGTGTGATACTAGGGCTATACCTACACTAGGAAATCAAGTTGAATTTATTAAAGTTGACTTTCTAACACTGGATTTTATAAAGTCAAAGTTGAATGTTCACACCTGCCCACAAAGTTGACTTAGTGCATCCCCACTAAATCGCCAAGGTTTGACTTTTGTAACAGTGCATTGTGGGAACCTATCCCACAGTTCCGCGAGCCCCCTGGCATTCTGGGTTTTTTTGCCAGTGCATTATGGGGAAAAAGTACACCACAAGTCTTTGTGGGTGTGTGGTGTCATCTTCCCAGACTGCATGGCCTTCATTCTCCTCCTTATGTAAACAAATGGCCATTTTTCAGAAGTCTCTTTCCCTAATGAGAGAAATTTGTTTTTGAGTCGTCTGCATTACGGACCATGTTACCAAATGTGTTCTGAGAGCACCCAGCTGACTGAATCATTTCAACAAGTTATTCACCTAGTTTTCTCCCTTTCACATTTGTAAGTGGTAGCCCCCCACCCCAAGCCACCATGTGGTGATTACATTTCTAAGTGGTCAGTGCTGAGATTATGCTTCATTCTGCCCCTTTTTAAAGAACAGTGACTTCAAAAAATAACTTCTTGTTCTTAGAGCACCGAGGTGACTGAACCACGTCAACAGTTTGCTCAAATAATTTTCTCCTGGTGAAAAAGCACAGAACAAGTGAGCTGGAGAAGCTGAATCCCATGATACCCACGTGGGACAAACTGGCTCCATGTGACTAGGGGAAGACTTCATATTATTCTCAAGGAAAGAAGGGCCTGGGTGTTTAGTAGTTAACGTTACTCAAAAGAAGACAAAGACAGAGTGCATTGGTTTCTAGTGGTTAGTATCTCTTCCTCTGGTGAAAAAACATTAAACGTGATACCCACGTGAAACAAACTGGTGCAGTTACTTTAAAAAATAACCTTAACAAATGTGTTCTGGGAGCACACAGCTGACTGATCTGTGTCGAGCACCAGTTAACTGTACCATGTCAACAGGGTGCTCGACTAGTTTTCACCCGGTGAAAAAACACCGAAGAGGTGGGCTTCAGAAGCTGAAGCCCATGATACCCAAGTGGAACAAACTGGCTATTGCAGTTAGGGAAGGACTTCATATTATTCTCAAGAAAAGAATATTCAGTGCCAAAGTGGTAGTGTATAGGTAGTGTATCTGCTGAAGGAGCCAAGTTTGAAGGTGAGAGAGAGAGAGGAATCTGAGTGTCTTCACCATCTAGAAGTGAAGAATGCTCTAGGGAGGCCATTGCACTGACATCTCCAACAAGAGATGGAGAGACCATTAGAAGTATTTGTTTCAGACTCATTATGAATCCCCAAGACTAAACAGAAGAAAGGAAAAGAATCCCAGAAGGTGCTGGTGTCTAGTGGCTGCTGGAAGGAGCCATTACCCTGTCAGAAGTAGTAGTGACTTGAGAAGAGAAGGAAAAGTTAAGGAAGCATTAGAAGACTGAAAAGTTGAGGAAAGAATGAAGGGATTCCCTTGCCTCTTCTTGTAAAAAGAGCCCTCAAACTCTATTTCATCATAGGAACTCTTCCCTCAAACCACACGATTTGGGAAGGGAACGCACTGGTGCCTTGGGGGCATGGGGACAGCCCCCTAAAATGTTTCGGCACAGGGCCAGCCAGCCCACCAGCACATGATGCCTTGTGGGGCCAGCATCCTAAAATTTCTGCAGCTGGGGGCCAGTCCCCTGGCATGTAGTGCCTTGTGGGGTCCAGCCCTGGAGACTGTTGAGTAACTTGTTGACATGTTTCAATCAGTTGTGCACCCAGGCAGGGGCAGCCCCATAACACTTGTGTCGGGGGGGGGCAGCCCCCCAATGCATGATGCCTCAGGTTGGCCCAACCCCCTAAAATTTTCTGTGGCCCTGGGCCAGCTCCCTGGCACATGGTGTAAAATTCCAGAGGTTGAAACTTTTAAGAATGAACCCCAGGAAATGTGAAGCAGACTAAACAAGTTTCTCGCAGAGAAGAAGCTTTCACACTATGCAGGGCAGGACATGCTGCTGTCTGCAAGCATGGGCCACACAGGCCAGCTGCCACATGGTGTAGTGGGGCAGATGCTAGCCTGCCTGCCGAAATGAGCTCCTGGCTGTCCTGGTGGCTCCATGATGGGGCTCTTTTGGGATCCTGAGAAATCATGACTAGATATGATTGCCATCCTGGCCAGAAATTAAATAAATTCAAATTGCTGGGCTTCCTGTTTCCTATTTCCTGCACATATGAAGAACATCAGAGTTGACAGCAGCCAGAATGGACACATTTGTGGCATTGTGGGATACCTCTGGAGGCCAATAAAATTGATTTAAAGTGATGCTGTTTCCTCACTACCACTAATTCAACATCTTAAATTCAAACTTGGCGTTACACCACATTGGAGGGGTGGGGTAGGAAATCGACCTTAGCACCCATTAAAATTAACCTAATGATATTTGCAGTGAACATTATAAAATCAAACTAGCTGCCTTAAAGGTGACTTTATGCTGTAGTGGAGACATAGCCTAGGCCAGGATAGACCGGAGTACATGAAGAGATGAGAAGTGTTCAAGAATTAAGCCCTAACTTCTTGGCTTGCCCAAATTCAGAAGTGTCTCATTTTAGAAATTCCAAATTTGCTGTAATTTGGTTTTTTGGGTGAGGAATGAGGCATTTGAGTGATGGGCGTGAATTTAGTGCACATTAGGGTTGATGGATGTCTTAACACAACACAGACATGATACTAAACTAGTAGTCAAGCTAGTCCTGACATGCAGACAGCTATGATGAGTAGCAGATGAGAGAATCACATGTGGAGAGGAGGGGTTATAGTATGGGGCAGAAAATGAGCTAATGGAGGACTGGGCAGAGAGAGATCTACACTGAGGGTGGCTGATTCTAATTTGTAAAGTGTAGGTACTCCTCCCTCCCTCCATCTGTTCTTCTAGAAAAGTGAGGTTACACAATAGTTTAATAGTTAGTGTTCCATGATGGTAGTCATGACCCAAGTGAAGTCTTTTGTGTGAAGATTCTATCGGGAGGAACATACTCGATTAGAATGCAGTGTTGGCATACAGTGGATTTGGCTAACAAGTGGGCCTCGCTGACAATTAGAAATACAACTTGTTGTACAACATTTCAGTTACAGTAATGACTCTGTCCCTTTCCTTCATGTGTCACTTGTTTTACATCAGGTCTCCATGACCTGACGTGCACGGCCAAGATAATTGTGTGGAGAATTCTAATCTGGCATGGGGGCAGGAAGAAGTGTTTGCTGCAGGGGACAGCCACTTTGGAGGAGGACCCATGAAGTGAGAGTGGCCGTGACCTTACAGCATCACAGAGAGCTGGTTTAAGTCCACTATTAAATGCAGTATATTTGTACTCCAGAAATATCCAGCATACTGCTATGGAACACCCTCACTTCCAATTCCTTAGAAAACACAACAGGAAGGACTTTTAAACTTTGCCGATTTTGAAGTAGCAGTAGAATCAGAAAGTGAGCAGACCATTCAATTGAATTAAAAAGAAAATTACAAATTTAGCCTGAAAAATTAAAGACCCAACTGAATAATACACTGGGGGCTTGTCTACGCTAGCCTGCTTCTTTGGAGGGGGCATGGTAATCGGCCCAAGCGGGGAATAGCAATGAGGTGCTGCGATGCATATGCAGCACCTCATTAGGCTAATTCTTGCCAGAGGAACTTGGAAGTTGTGCAGGTACTTTTGGGGAATAAGGGCACTTTGAAATTGTGTGGGCGCTTCAAATTTGCTAACTTCGAAGTTCCCATGATGAGAATTAGCCTAATGAGGTGCTGCATATGCATTATAGCACCTCATTGCTATTGCTTGCTTGGGCTGATTACCATGCCCCCTTTGAAGAAAGGGGCTAGTGTAGACAAGCCCTAGTAGAATAGGGCAGAGAGATTTTAAGGGGACAGCTGGTGTAAATCAGCATTGGGCTTCAGTAGAGCAATGCTATTTTACATCAAGTGAGGATCTAGCTCCATGAGCTTAAAAAAAAAAAAACTATCAAGGGAAATAATATTGTTAGGCTACAGTAGGCCCCTTTTTGTGATCTCACTAAGGTAGCATCGTTATTCAACCAAGAAATAGCACATTCTCCTATTGCCTTTCAGCCCAGAGGTCATTTTATGGTGGCCATTACACTACAGAAAACTCACTGACAGCTGTCTGCAAGTGAATATGATCTTTTGTTTCATAAATGCAGGAAAAATGTAGTAGAAAAACTCTTTTTGTGCTGTGCTGTGCTGCTTGGATTGTAAGTGACTCGTTAGTCCATTTTTGCTGATGACATTTTTAAACAGTTAAAACCTGTCACATTGCACATATATGACCAGTCATTCCTTTTTCATTAGTTTTGTCTCAGGAAGAAAATGAGTTGGGGAAATTTCTTCGATCACAGGGTTCTCAGGATAAAACCAGAGCGGGAAAAATGATGCAGGCTACAGGAAAGGCCCTCTGCTTTTCTTCTCAGCAAAGGTACGTAAGCTTCAGTATGTAAGAGAAACGTTACACCATGGCTTCAGTCATGTTGCACCAAATTCTGTGTTCTGACATTTTTTCAGTGTCTTCAATGACTGGCTTGAATTACTCCATTTTGAGCTGAACAATGTGCCTGCTTAGCTCAGAATGAAACATCACATGCTGAACATTGGGAGCTTGATATTTTCATCTTAGGTTGGAATCTGGCAATTAGCACAAGGAGTAACAGCAACAGGTGGGATCTTTAAAAGCGAGTAAGTCTCTTAGGAGCACTGATCCCACAGAGAGTGCTCCTAAGTAGCCTAGATGTGTTGCTTTTCGTTTTTGTTTTTTTTAAAATCCCTCTCTGTAGCTACTTATGTGACGTGCATCCAGTTACGCAAACCTTTCCATGTGGCAAAATAGAACGCTGGTAAATGTGCACTGACACACACACGCACCCTAACCCCGCCAAAGGCCCACAAGTAATCCTATATCATATGGAAACCATTTTACATATAAGCAGAGCCAGAACCAACATGAAAGATCAGCTGAGATGTAGCAGCTCCCTGGTTGTGCCAGCCCTACATTAAGTAGACATTCTCCTATGCCAGGGAAATCTTCAGGGGGCTGCTTAAGTCATCTTTAGAGTCTGCTTTACAACACTAACAGGCTGTTGAACGTGAGTCTCAGAGGGCTGCTGCTGGAGGGGGAAAGCAGCAGCAGGATGTAGAAAGGGCAAGTTCATAGTGGGTCAGATTTAATCAGAGCCTGTTAAGGGAGGGGATGTGGGAGAGAGTGAGGGAGCTCATATCCCCACGTGCCTCTCCATATTTCTGGGTCTGAAGAGTGTGGTAGAAAATGCCTTAAAACATCATAAAAATAAACAGAATTATTTAAATTCCTTTGAAAATTCAGATAAATTATCTGCTTGACCAATGACTGCGGTGTTAGCTGTTCATATCAAAGTGACATTCTGACCCCTGCCATCAACCTGATGTGCAGTTTAACAATACAGACTTTGTACATCTGTGGTATGTAGCTCGTGACAAGTGCTCTTTGACTGTTTAAATGTAACTCACATTTGCTAATTTCACTTGTCCAAATCTCTAAATTGACACAAATATACTGGTATATTTTGAAGTTAATCCAATATATGTTGAAAAACGTTCCTTTTTGACTGATTTGAGAAGCTGAAAGTAATTGTGAACATCATGATGCCCATGCAGAAGGTACACACAACATAGATGTAAAGAAATTCTTTTTACTTATGACCCGAAATAAATCTTTGGACTACCTTACACGTTGTATGTAGTCATTTCAGTGAATTTCTTGTAGATGTGCCCGTTCTGCACTTTTTAGAAATGGCTCCAGGTTGTGTCTATCTGTTAGCCTGCTATTAAATATCATAGTTGTTGCCTTTTTATGGATCAGTTTTGTATATATGTATATATCTATGTTGTGTGTTTTTTTTTTTTTTAAAGGTTGGCATTACGTACTCCTTTGTGCAGACTATACCAAGAAGTAGAGACTTTTAGATATAGGGCTATATCGGATACGTGGTTGACTGTAAACCGAATGGAACAGTATCGGACTGAATACAGAGGAGCACTACTGTGGATGAAAGATGTCTCTCAAGAGCTGGATCCAGATCTTTACAAGCAGATGGAGAAGTTTAGGAAGGTATGGTGTTTCCTGTGATTTGGTGGAGGCATAAGCATGATAAATGACAGTGACGCATGATTTTAATTTCTCTCAGGAAGACTTCCAACAGCACCGAGGATGCAATTAGTCATAACTGATCTTCTCTGTGTGACAGAATACACATCAGTTTATTATGGAATATTATCTTTCACAGTATATGAAGCTGAGGGGGAGAGAAAGCAGCAAGATATAGTAATTCTAAAATACCTGGTTTGAGTTAGAATACATTTTTGCATTTTTATAATATATACTTGAAATGCTTAATTGAGGGAAACACCTGAATAATTAACAAAAGGAGATGTGTGTACTGAATAGGGGTGGAGTAGATTGATGATGCTACTAGAAACTATGAAAATTCTGTACAGAGGGATAGAAATGCCATAACACCTGTTGCAGAGTTGAACAGTTGAACTTCTTAGGATTGGGTAAAGGCCAAAATTTTCAAAAGTAACTAGTGATTTCATTAGGTGTCTCACTTTTTTCAGTTCTCAATTTGAGAAACCTAAAAGGGGGGTGACTTTCAGAAAGAACTTAGCACTCAGCCTCCAGAAATCGGGCCCCTTTGAGGTATATCAAATTTGACACCTGGAAACTGAGGGACTCAATCACTATTCACTCTTGTAAAGGTCAGTCCAAAGATATCACACCTCAAAGTAGCAATGTAGTTATTAAGGCTCTATACCGCAGATATAGCCTATGTCAGCATTGCTGGACCTAGTGTAGACTCAGGCCCAGATTTTTAACGGTATTTAGACATTGCTCCACTCAATGTTGCAATGCTTCAGGTGTCTAAGTTTTATTTTCAAAAGGAATGCAGGAGTTAAGAAGCCTAAATCTCATTAACAATCACCAATGTATGCAGCAGTACCTGCATACCTTTAAAAAAATCTGAGCCTTGTGGTACATCTGTACTTACTGGAATATCAACCCAGACAGGGTAGACCTTCGGGGGTTCAATTTAGCATGCCCAGTGGGAATGCACTAAATTGAACCATCAGGGCTTGACATTCAACCCTGGTACTCCTCATTATCTCAAAGAATAAGGGGGATCAGTGGGAGAGTTTCACCCATCAACCTTCTGTGTGGGTGTCCTAATAAATCCATCTTAGATATGTCAATTTCAGCTATGCAATTATTGTAGCTGGAATTGCCTAAGTTCGACTTTAGGGTCTAACGTAGATTTGCCCTCAGTATATGCAGATTGCTCTTCTGTCAGTGCAGGAACACTACTTTTCCAAATGATGTTAGCTATGCCAGCAAAAGTACTCCTATTCTTTAGGCATAACCACACGTAAATGGGGTGTGGCGGGGGAAGGATGTCAGTCAGTCAATCAGTCATGGATGGGTTTTTAGTTTTTTTCACACTGCTGACCAACATAGCTATGCCAATGTAAGTGTTAAGTAAAGATACTACTGGTCTCCTTATGGTCAGTTCATTCATAGGAGGCTTTTACAGTCATAAATAGAGGACATGTGATTGCTTGCCATACATAGTGAAGGATGACTAGTATCCTTGCTGTTATGAACCAGGTTCCAAGTGAATGGGCAGACTCCTGGATCTCAGGCCAGGGGTCAGCAACATACATGCTAACAGACATAAGCGTCTATAGTAAATATTTTTTGGCCTGTGGGAGGCACAGCCTGGTGGCTTTGTATACTGACTCTGTCACCCTCACTGGCGTGCAAACTCGGTAGCTCCCAAAGCTGTGGGATCTGCACCTGCAGATGATGGCAGCATTCTTGCACAGCAGCCTGGCTGTGGCCCTACCAGCCAGAGCAGGGATGGGGAGCTGCATGTAGGGAACTGCCTTAGGTGAGCACCAACAAGCGGGTGATGGCAGAGAGGGCAAAAGGGTTAAGTGTTCAGTGGTCCAGACAATTTAAAAAGGCCTAGGAACCGCAGGCCATTTTAAATCTATCCAGGCAGGACACAGGGTCATAGGTTTGTGCCAATAACAGGGGCAGTAGCTCTGCCTTGAAGAACCTGAACAGGGTGTGGGATTGGTTGGGGCGCAGAGCCAGGGATGGGAACTGAATCCTGGATGCTGCCCTTTCCTGGCTGATCTGGAAGTTTGAAACATGAGGAGAGGAGGGGGTTTCTTGGTTGTGCCCAAACCAGCCTTCCCCAGTGCTCCGCCTTGGGTGCCTCTGTCTTCAGTGCACAGAGCTGATCTCACAGAGGGGTCTCTCCTCATCCCTGGTCAGGTCCTGTTTGCATTACCATCCCCTCTCTGCATTTAAATGGCATCAAACATGTATTTCAGGAAGTTCAGTGGTGCTGAGGTTGTGAGAGTCTCCATTTCCTGGTGGAGTAGCAAGGAGCTGTCTGCCCCTTTGGAGAGGGGCTTTGAGGTGCGAACTGGGCTGCGCTTGCTTTAGGAGTTCATAGAATTGTTTCCCAAACCACGGGGAGCTCCTTTTGCCCCTGGTCCCCACTTGCAAGCGGCTCTGGAACAACCCCATGTAGATTAGAGCAAAGGCTGGGAGTGTTACCCTGCTGCTTCAAAACCCATCTCCATACTAGGTTAGGGGGTTTTTCAGTGTAGAAAATTATATGCATTATTCTACAGGTTGAATGACTGAATAGGCATAACCGCCTGCAATATCCATCACTACATCTGGTAATTTTGCCAAGTGTCCACTGTTGCAGGCAAAGCATGCACTCTGAATAAATGCATTTATAATGTCAACAGACATGGGGTAATATTGTTGGTCTCTGGTTTGCAATCTCAAAGTTACTTTGGTGCATATCTACCTTACAGAAAGTTGTGTGGAAAAAGAACTTGCTCTCTTAAAGCCTTAAATGAACTATCTGTCTCCTTTAACTGGAAATATTGTGAGATGAAGTAAATGTTTTCATAGGATCATAACACAGCATATTGTGTTTGGTTAGAAAATAATGGGCATAGTTAGTTCATATTAATATTTGGGGCTGCAGGCTGTAACAGTAGCAGTGGGGATGGGAGGGATAATATTCCCAAATCTTTACCTTATCTTTCTTTAATGTGTCCCTACTGGGTATGCCTGAAGATCTCTGGGCAACTGACTTGTATTTTATCATGACTGGTAGGAAATATTTATAATAATAGCAGATTCTTGCAGGCAAAATAATTGGTGTGCTCCCAGCTGTGGCCAGTTGCCTAGGTATAATGTTTGATTTAGTGGAAATGTTCTTTGAAAAGAATATTTGGATAAAGAGCTGAAAAGTGGTAGTGGTAATAGGCATGCAAAACCGATTCATGCCTTTCTTGTGAAACAAGTGGTGTTCTTAGAGTGGTTCCAAGGGCTGATCCATGTCGTGTGTTGGGCCTGCCCGGGCGCCACAGTTCAGCCTCAGTTCAGAGATTTTCAGGCCGTAGTTAGCCAGACCACACACATGCAGGAGCATGTCAGACTCTTTGCGTGCTTTTGGTCACATGCACAATCTGGTCCAAACCAGTTCCTCTCAACCACCAGCAGCTGCAGATGGACTTTGCTTGTTCTCCAACGCAAACCTTCAAAATGGTCTGTAAATAGTTACTTACCTTTTTCAAGCATTTTAAGAGTTTCTTTATTGTATGTAGTTTAAAAAAAAAAGGGGGGGAGGAGAGAAAGAAGGGAGAGCAGGAGTTCTTAGTAAAAGTTACCTATGAGTTGCTTAAGAATGGTTCTTATTGACTCTTAACAATTGTTTACATCTGCTAAGTACTGTTAAATGCTGTTTGCTATTTGTAATATACACACACACAGTTTGATGTTTGTTAAAAAGAAATTGCCTGCAGCAGGCTTTAAAAAAGTGCGATTCATGCCGCGAAGCCATGCCAGCTTCTGATGGCCGCAACAAATACATTAGCAGCCTGGGGGAGGCCCAGACGCCTCAGGAATGTTCCTACTGCTCCAAACTGACTGCAAGAGCAAGAAAAGATAGGGAGATGAGGTGAAAGATGATTTTATTTGATAAGATTCTTCAGCCTACGACCTCTGAGCTGGTGCTCCCTGAGGGTTCATCACCGCCTCAAAAGCACAAAGCAGCCTCTTTGACTCCCTCCAGTCATAAAAAAACAAGAGAGATCCTCCCCCACTTGATCCTTGCTAGGGTTACCTACGAGGAGGACAAGTGAGATTGAAAGCCATAATCCCGATACATCTAAAGGGGTCAAACAGCATAGGGAGCAGAAATCAGTGAGTATATCCCAGGTGCACAGGCAAGCCTTGAAACTCAGGAATTCACATGCCTCAAAATGATCAGTGCCAGAAACTGCAGCTTCAAGACAGTTGTCCCCAGCACTGAAAATGTTGGCACCAGAGGACCTGGTGCATAAGCCCATGGTACCAAAGATCTCGGTACTGGCAGAACCTGCACCAAGAACATAAGAACCAAGGTCGGTGGTGACAATGTTGAAACAAACGGCGCCAACAGACTATGCACCAAGGCATATGGCACCAGGTGTGGCACCGGTTCCATTGGCACCGTACACTTTGACCTCAGAGAGCTGCACAGGCTAAAACTCGCCAATGTAGTCCTTCTCCTGACTTGGTTACCATGTTGTCGCCACTATCCCATAATTCTCTTCTAGAACTAATTATACTAGAATGGCCTCGAATGCCTCCATCACCGTTCCTCAGACCTCCATCTCCCTTCCTCAGGCCTCGTTCCCCTTGGCTCAGACCTCCTTTTCCTATCTCACAACAACCATACCAGTCGCATGAATACTCTCACCAGATATCCCTGTCTCCTGTTATGTCATTGAGTAAGTCTCACCTACCTTACTCCTTCCACCACTATACCTACAGGAGACATTTGTGTTCCTGATCTCCCTCACCGGGATCGCATTTCTATTATTATTCGTATCCATATCATTGCAAAGACTACTCTAGAGGAGTAGAGTAGAGCCAGGGACAGATCCCCAGAGTCACATCTCTCATATAGACATTCTACGTCTCCATTGCCAAAGAGGCATAGGTACTCCTCATCAAGAGAACACCTAGTACCAATGCTCCCTTCTCCCCCAGAGCCCATAGAGGAGCAGCCAGAAGAAATCATGGAAGAACAAACAGTGCTTATCAAACAGATGTTTTCTCCTCATTCCCAGACGAGGCTGTCATCCTGGGCGACATATCCCCTCCTGATGATCTGGTACAATTTCAAGAGCTCTTTAAGAGGGTCATGCAGACAGGACATAAAAGTTGTGCAGGTACAAGAAAAGCAGCATAGGCTACTTAAGAATCTAAGACCTCTGACATCATCCAAGATAGATATTCAGTTAGATGATGCCATTACAAAGGCCACAATAATATTTGGCAGACCCCTGCCTTCGTTAAATCAACCAATAAGAGAGAGGACAAAAAGTATTTCATCCCTCAAAGAGTATGGAATTTCTGTTCAGTCATCCTCAACCCAACTCTTTTGTGGTGGATTCCTCACAACAAAGATCGAAGACACAACAACATGACTCTACAGTGTCAGACAAGGATGCTAAGAGGCTAGACCTATTTGGACAAAAGGTCTATTTATCCTCTACTCTGTTGTTACAAATGGTAAATTATGCCATACACCTTTCCAACTGCAACTTTGATAATTATACAAAACTGACATTCCTAATGGAATAGCTCTGTGATGACAAGAAACCCATGTTAAAATTGATAGTTCAGGAAAGATATACTGCCTCACGTATGGGAGTCCAAATTGCTCTAGACATCGCAGACACAGCTGCACGATCTACTGCAACTGTGGTCTTAATGAGGCAGGTCTCCTGGCTACAAATGTCTGGTGTCCCTCAAGAATTGCAAAGAAGGGTGGAAGACCTCCCCTTTGATAAGTTGAAATTGTTTGTTGAGCCTACAGATATGATTTTACACTCTCCTAAAGACTCAATAACTATTTTTGTGAACACTGGGTACGTATATCTCCTCCCGTACAGAAGGAAGAGATACTACCCATATCAGTGCTGCTACAATTACCAAGCTCAGCAACCACAATAACACCAATATAGCTATGACCCAGGGTGTCAACAACAACAACAAAGACCCCCCAGGCAGTGTAACATGCAAGGCCGTAACCCTGCACCACAAACGACGATCCATCAGGTTTGACTACTATGTTGAGGACTGTGACACCACACTCATCACCCAGTGCAAACAGCCAGTGCACAATCTGTTCCATCACCACCTCAGACCATTTTACTAGCAGTGGCAGACCATCACTACAGACAAATGAGTGATGGAAATCATTTCTGTGGGCTCTACCATTCCATTCCACACCCTTCTGCTAACCACTCTCCCAGACACAGATCATTTTCTGCCCGTCGGCCTGTCATCGGCACCCAGAGTCCTCACAAAGATGCTCTCTACAGTAGTAGCTTACCTACACTGCCTAGATATTTTCATCTTTCTGTGCCTAGATGATTGCCTTTTGAAGGGCCACTCACGTGCAGATGTCCTCCATACAATAAGCATTATTCTAAAGACATTTCAGTGTCTGGGCCTTATCAATTTTCAGAAATCAACCCCCAAGTCCACGCAGGACATAGAATTTATAGGGGTTTGCTTCAATTCTATCACAGCAAAAATGTAGTTACTGGCACCTCATTTTCGTGTGATGCAATTGCTAATACAAATCCTGATGTACAGTCCTACGACATGGGTGATGCTTTGCCTCCAGCTTCTGGGTTATGTGGCGGCCACCACATCTGTGGTTCAAAATGCCAGGTATTTTCGCTATCTCCGACATTGGCTTGCGTCAGTATATATGCAGATGAAATCCATTCACAAGAGGGTGCGCCAACCATAGAAGTTCAAAAATCTTTGTGGAGGTGGATGAACCCCAAAAATCTACTATCAGGGGTTCCCTTTCACCAACCCCAGACTTCTGTTTTTATCATGACAGATGTTTCCAGTATGGGGGGGAGTACACTTGGGGGACAAATCAGTGCAAGGACACCAGTAACAACAGGAGATGGCTCTACATATAAACATGCTGGAGCTAAGAGAGGTGTTCAATGCTTTCAAACACTTCCTACCGCAAATACGCGGTGCAGTGGTTGGCATCAATACAGACAACATTATCACAATGTACTACATCAACTGATAAGGTGGGGCCAGATCTCGCACATTGTGTGCAGAGGCTGTTCGTCTATGGAACTGGTGCATGGCAAATGGCATAATCTTGAGGGCCTCATACTTATTGGGCATTAGATCTGCAGCAGATTTCTTGAGCAGGCAGTTTGCACTGGATCACAAGTGGGAGATCTGTCTGGATATATTTTGCCGCATCTTCTGCAATTGGGGCTTTCCTCAAATAGGCCTATTTGTGACCTCCAACAACAGAAAATGCCCTCTTTTTTTGTTCCAGGGTGGCTCTTGGCCCAGGCTCACTAGGGGATGCCTTTCTCATACCACGGAAAGAATCCCTAGTTTACGCCTTTCTCCCACCAGTTTTTATTCACGAAGTCCTGGAAAAGGCGAGGCTAGAGAAGGCCAATCTGATGCTCATTCCCACTGCTACAACAAATGTTGTTTTGCCCTCCACGCCCCCTCCCCATTGTCCCAGACCTTCTTATACAGAGTTGAGGGACTCTGACCCACCCTCAACCACGAACATGACATCTTATGGCACGACTGAATCTTCGTTTGACGCCTTGGAGAACCTATGCTCTGAGCAGGTCAAGAAAGTACTAATATGTAGCAGACAAACTTCCACATGAAAGCCTTACGTCTACAAATGGAAACAGTTTATGTGCTTGTGCTTTTCCAGACAATTGCACCCACTGGAGGCACCCATACCTACAATTGTATATTATTTATTGGATCTTAAACAAGGAGGACTCGCTCTATCATCCTTACAGGTCCACCTGGCAGCCATATCGGCTTTTAGACGCACCTATAGAGGGGTCAACAGTGTTTTCACTCATCCTATCACCATGCAGTTCCTAAAAAAAAGCCTCACAAACTTATATCCTCCCCGTAAACCAATAGTACTTCCATACAGCTTGGACCTGGTGCTGGACACACTGTCTAGACCACCTTTTGAACCTCTAGCCACCACGTCACTTTGTTTACTTACCTTAAAGACCAGATTGCTTCTCGCTATAACATTGGCCCATAAAGTCAGTGAGTTGGCCACAGTAATGGTGATTCTACTTTATTCAGCTTTCTCTAAGGACATGGTGATATTACGTTTACGTTCTGCATTCCTTCTCAAGGTCTCCTCAGAATTCCACATAAATGAACCGATAATATTACCATCCTGCTATTCCAAGTCACACTCTTTGAATAGAGAAAGAAGGTTCCATGTATTTGTCACAAGGAGGGCTATGGCCTTTTTTATAGACAGAATAAAACCGTTCTGTAAAACGGACAGATTATTTGTGTCACTTTCACAGAGATCGAAGGGCGAGAGGCTATCATCACAAAGGATCTCGAATATTATTGCATCTTGCATTAAGATGTACTGTTCATTACAAAAAACCATCTTATCAGCTCTGCCCAAAGCTCATCCTATCAGGACAGTGGCGACTCTGACAGCCTTCTTCAGGGGAGTCTCCTTGAAGAACATTAGCAGAGCAGCAATGTGGTCATCCTGTGACACATTCAGTAAACATTATGCAAGACATCATCACACAGAGGAAGACGCCTTCCGGCAGTGGTGCTTTCTATGTTGAGCAACACATAACTCTAGTACTCGCCTCCAGGCTTCGGGGGGCGGGGTTGCTGCTGTATAGTCACCTGACATGGAGCACCTATGGGGACCACTCGAATAAGAGAAGTTACTCACTTGTGTAGTAACGATGGTTCTTTGAGATGTGTACCCATGGGTGCTCCACTACCCACCCTTTCCTCCCTGCTTTGGAGTTCTGCTTTATGGTTTTCAGATGCTCCTGAGGGGTCCTCATGGAACTGGGTTGGACCGGATTGTGCAGGAGACCCATAGCGTGTGAAGAGCCAGGCACACTCCTGCGCATGCGCGGTCTGGCTAACTATGGCTTGAAAACCTCTGAACTGCGGCATAGGGAAGGGCTTGACACCTGACAGTGAACACCCATAGGGACACATCTCAAAGAACAATTGTTACTATACAAGTGAGTAACTTCTCTATGTGAAAGATATATAATATAAAAAAAGTGAGAGTAATTCAGATAGTGAGAGTTTTGTATTAGAAGCTAGTTCAAATTTTGTCCATGAAATTTAAGTCTTCTCAGGATAAAATGCTTCAAAGCTGGCAATGAAGACTTCTGAGAGTTACTTGTCTTAAAGTTTTACATCCTGTTTACAATACCACTGCTGGGAGCCAAGTATTTTGAAACGTATAATTTTGTAAGTAGTTTTGTCTGTTGCAGTTAAACAAATAAACCAGTTTGTTGCAACTGTGTACCAAAAGTCTATAGCTCTGCTACAGAGGAAAAGGTTAAAGATTTTGCTGGAAGAAAATCTCTAATTTCTCACTTTCCCTTCTATCTCAAGCTATTATCTGGCATTCAACTTTTCAGACCACATTGGAAGGCCAGCTACAAAAAGCTCTTCATCTTGTATCCAGCAAACTATATGTACTGGATAAGTCACTGCCTTTCATAAAGTCTACCGTCAATAGTTCCCCTTCACACTGAGCAACTGCTGCATCAGACAGGTCATTGTGTATTCAGAGGTTGTTAACTCTCTTACAGCGGATCATCTTTATTGTTGTCTCGTCTAATATTGGAGAAAGTTTGGACTGCTGTATACCTGAAGATTTTTGTATGTAGATTTTATCTAATAAGTTAAGATGGGGCTCAGAACAGTTCAGATATTGCAATTCTCATCAGTAGAAGTGGTGGAGGGTTTTGGGTTTTGTTTTTTTTTTTTTTAAAACTTCCTCTTGCTCACACATCTACACTGAGCCGTAACGTGGCAGTCTTCTACTGGATTTTTTAAAATAAACTTGGGATTTAGATAATTAGGACTGAGAAATCTTATGGTAGTTTTGTGTTCAGTGAAAGATCTTATGGACTTCGTATGGACTTTAGTTTTTCCAAAGTGCCAACTCAGAGATAAAATAGTGTTTGGTTTGGGTGCTGCATATTCAGCGATGCAATGGTTAGTGAGGATGATTTCAAATCCTTGAAGGATTATTTTAAAAGAAATTAAAAAGTGCTGTTTATTTTGATTGCCAAGATACTATGGCTGTGTCTACATTTGAGTAATGTATCAACAGAAGTTTCTGTTAGGAGATATCTTCTGACAAAACTTCTATTGACAGATTATGGCCAGACTGCCTAGCAGATTGAAAGAGTGATCCACTGTGTTGACAGAGTGTGGTTGGACTGCCCAGCCACACTCTTGACAAAATGACCAACTGGAAGCACAACAAACAGAGCTGCCTGGTGTCCTGTAAGCCCTGTGTGTTGACAGAGGGCTCCTCGGAACGTCCAGAATGTGGGAATGTGAACGTTCCACAGGTTTTGTCGACAAAACTCTCTAGTGTAGTCATAGCATATGATATTTATTTTAACAATAATCTTTTTTTGACTTTTAAGCAAACACTAGTGTTCTTTAATTTCTTTCAATTAAATGTGTGAAGAAATCTGCCTTTGGCTGTATTTATAGCTCTTGGTCATATGAATGTTTGTAGGATTATATATCCTTTCCTAATTAGAGTCTACATATTATACATACATTATTATAAATATGGTGACTTTTTTCAGAGACTAAAGTAAATTCATAAAAATGGATTGCCAATATTCTTCTTCCCAAAAAGTAGGATTTACAAGCTAAAATATCAGGAATCTGAATAGTATTTTGACAGCTGTTAATATTGGAGTTTAAACTATTAACATTTTTGTAGCTGTCTCGCAAAACAGCAGAGCATGTACTTGGAGCACATATTTAGCTTTGCATATGAGCTACCAGCATGAGCATGCTCAACCGCACTAAATTTCTGTACTTAAATGATCTCGTGTGGCTTTCCATTGATAACATTAAATATGCCCTCTCTATTGTTTGTATGATGATTGCATTCCTTATTGTTTCAAACCAAAGAAGGAGTAAGTCATTCATTTCTTCTTGAAAAACATTATGCTTTTCTGAGCTTTTTGAGGTCAATAGATTTCATGGGCACAATCACCTATCCCATGTTCCATCTTCCACTGAGAGAGATCCAGATCTTAGTTTACCTCATGCTGACCGTTGCGTAACTATAAGAGAACCCTTATGTGTCACAGGTCTAGATGTACATTATGCATCTATTTGCTTAGCAAATTACTCTGATGTACATTATGCATCTATTTGCTTAGCAAATTACTCTTTTTTTTTTTTTTTTTTTGTAACACCTTCTTCCTCTTTCATTCTTATTGCCCACTCCATCCGCCAGTATTCCTGGGATTTGGACTGTACCATTCCAGAGTGGTGGGTTTTTTAGGTTGCCAGAATGGGACTTTGTCAGCAAAGCTAAGCTATCAGCTATAATTGTAAGTTTGGCCCATATTCCTCCCCAATATCTCATCTTTCCCCTTCTGCTTCAGACAGACACTTTCCTTCACAGATTTAGCCTCAATTAAACAAGCATGGGAAAGATAAATTTAAGGTGTAAGAGGTGATGCAGGGGTTTAGTCTGCAATGCAGCTTTGTAATCTTCCTTTATGGGATTCCCCTGCATGAAATGCATTGCAAGTCCTGCACCTGTGTGTTGCTCAGATGCTGTGGTGCTAGGTGCCATTATAAGAACCTACAAAGATGGCTGTATCCAACCTGAAACCCAGCTTCAAAGGTGAGGATGCTGACAGGCTCTGTTTTGGGGCCTAGTGAAAACTGATCTCAGGTCTATGAATGGCTCAGAATCCCCTTCCCCAGGAACCAGAGAAAAGTATGAGAGACACCTTTCCTGCATATCATAGACCTTAATCCTCAAAGATCTCCAGCATGTTTTTGTATCTGATTTGGATCCTCATTCTTACTTACCAGGAGACCTTGGAGTGTGTTGGACATCAAACCATGAATGCCAGATTCTAAAACTGACAAAGGAGAAAGAGATACCTTATTCACCTAAAAATAAAAATGAGTGTCCCAGGAGGGCCCCCAGGAATACTTTGAATACCACGTACAGTTTCACACATTTTAGGTGATTTTAGGAAGTTGCAGACCAAATCTTGTTAAGATAATGTCTTAATAAGGTAAGTCCATATGTAGGCTTTTGCGGTAGAATAACTGGTCAGGAACAAATTGTGTATTGTGTTTAAAAATGGAAGCCACACACTCCTTCAAAGCCACTTCCCCACAAATCCACTCATGAATTCCCATTGGTCAGATACAAAAACAGATAAGCAAGAAGAATTCTTAAAAACAGCCATCTAGGTTTTGCATTTTCCATTTTAAAATTATATATATTTGTCATGTTTCATCTGTTCGTTCTCATTTCAGTGTCTCCCATCTATTGATATCTTTAATTTGTTTCTCTTGGTTTCTTTATCCTGTGTCTCTGTCTAACATACATTCTTTCCTTCTTCCTCACTGTCCCCTTTTTCACTTTCCCAAACATCAGATCCCTTTCTCACTTACCCCTCCATTCTCTTGGTGTTCTTCCTTCCAAATTCTTCCTCCCTCTATTTCTTTCTGTACACATTCCTTACTGCTAACTGTGGACAGAGTATCACCTTTTACCTGACTTCTCTATCTTTTTTTGTCCTGTTGGTTTCTGGGAAGTGGACAGGTGCAAGTTTGCCCCAGATAAAAGCCCCTCCCTCGCAGCCTAAGGGTAGGACCCACTGAGCCCAGGATTCACTCTCTTGTGACAGGAAGGCAGTACTTTCTCGTGGCTTGTTCCCTTCTCTGTCTGTCCCCCAAATAGGGATTTCTCAGCATTTCAAGTGGTATAGAGGAGCCGTCAGTGGTGAGTAATGTAGGCAAGGGAAGGCACTGCCTTTCCAAAACTGCCTGCAGTCCCCAGCCACCAGGAAGGTTGGGGACATGGTGAGGCAATCTTGCTCCCTGGCCACCGGGGTGGGCTGAGGACATGGCAAGGCAGCCTGGCTCCTTGGTCACCGTGGAGGGTTGTGGCTATGGTGAGGTAGCCTAGGCCCTCAACCTCCAGGGAGGACAGGAGCTGGACAGGGCTTGGCTCCTTTCTCTGGGGGAAGGTTGCTGAAGGGGTGGAGCTTCAGGTGAAAGGTGTGTGGTATTGAGGCAGACGAGGTAGGGTTGGGGCCTGCTGTCGCCAGCTGGGCCTTCAAACGCTGCCCATGGAAGGAGCCCACAGTAACCATACGACAGGGTCTTTTCTGTGGAGGAGTCTGAGAAGCACAGGAACAAGTCCACACAGATACACACCCTCGAGCAGTGTTTCTTAAATTTTTTGAGACCAAGGAGAACCAAGCAATATTTTTTTTATGTGGAAAACCTATGAAAATTTACTTTGTGGTGGTACTGGTTCCTCAGCGGTAGTATTTTCACTCACTTCTGGCTCTTTTAAAAAGAAATGTAACTTACTCTGTTTACTCATATTGGTGGAAATAAGAAATTCAGTAAATCATCACATGCCACACACATGCATTGGCTGACATCAACCAAGTGACTGACAGTGTAGCTGCCATGCCGGTATAGCACATGTGCTGTATGTCATTTCCAGTTGCTACACCGCCATATAGATAGAAGATTAGAGGAGTCAGTAGGCTAGCACAATGTTATTCAGCCTTGCTGCATGGTCAGACTACTACTGCTTTCACATAGATGTGAAAATGTAGAAACAACATTTTTTCAGTATCTGCCATTACTTCTCATAAAATGGTTATTTATTGTAAAATGTTTAATTATTTTCCACATGCTTGCAGCACACCTCCAAGTTGTTCACTGAACACCAGTGTTCTGTGGAACATAGTTTAAGAAACACTGTCCTAGAGCCCTGACCAGCATTATTGTATCTGCTACCCAAGATCCATAAGCTTGAGAATCCTACCTGTGCCATCATCTCAGGCACTGGCACTTTTGCAGCAGGTTTGTCTGGCTATGTAGACTCTTTCCTCAGGCCCTGTGCTACCAGAACTCAGAGCTATCTTTGAGACACCACTGATTTCCTGAGCAAACAACAGTCCATTGGTGATCTTCTAGAAAACACCATCCTGGCTGCTCTGAATGTAGAAGCTGTCTACACTGACATTCTACATGAAGGCTATGTCTACACTAGACATACAGGTCGACTGCAGATACAATGATTTTAGCTATGCAGTTGGCATAGCTAAAATTGTGTATCTGTGGTCGACTTCAATACCTATCTATACAAGGGGAGATCAACAGGAGCATTTCCGTCATTTACTTTCCTCATCTCTCATGAGGAGTACAGGGGTCAGCTTTGACCCCTGTGAGTTTGATTCCATGTGTGTGTAAAATTAAATCTTGGTCAGTCTTCTGCCATAGTGTAGCTTAAGTCAAAGGTGGACAAGCCATAAGGAACTGCATTCATGAAGATGTCACAAAGCAGCTGGTTGCTCAGGGTTGTGACTTTGTCCTCGCCCATATCTATATTATATTTGGGGATGATGTATACCTTCAAATCAGCAGCACTGCAATGGGTACCCTCATGGGCCAACAGTATGCCTACATTTTTATGGCTGACTTAGAACAATGCTTCCTCAGCTCTCATCCCCAAGTACCCCTCCTTTTCTTGTGCTACGTTGATGATAAATTCCATCACCTGGTTCTGTGGAAGGAGCCATTGAAGAATTGTGTTTATTAACAAGGATGGGTAGGAATGGTGTCCCTAGCCTCTGTTTGTCAGAGGCTGGAAATGGATGAAAGGAGAGGGACATCCAGGAGAGGATCATGCAGTGATTACTTGTTCTGTTCACTCACTCTGTGGCCTCTGGCCCTGGCCATTTCAGAAGACAAGATGCTGGGCTAGATGGACCTTTGGTCTGACACAGTGTGGTCATTCTTACATTTTACCAGGATTTCAACAATTTCCACCCCATCTCAACCTCAGCTTGGATCATCAAAAACAACAACACGTCCTGTGGCACCTTCTAGGCTAACATATTTTGGAGCATAAGTTTTCATGGGCAAGGACCCTCTTTGTCAGATGCATGAGTGGGGGTTGCAGATCCAAAATAGCTGTTAGTCTATAAGGCGCCACAGGACTTCTTGTTGTTTTTTGAAGATACAGACTAACTTGGCTATTCCTCTTATATCTGTCACCATGGAAGCTTGGATCATACATCTGATGGAGTGTGCATGAGCTCCCACAAAAGCTTCCGCCCAAATAAATTTAAGTCTTTAAGATGCCCCAGGAATCCTCAGTGTTTCTGCTGAGACAGGCTACCATGGAAACTTGAGCCTCTATTGTCACCTTCAATGTGATGCCACTTTATGACTTGAGGAAAGCAGAGGTGTTTGGTCCAGTGTGTCTGTGGTCTGACAGAGAGAGCTCAGCATGGACTGCCTTGCTTCACTTATTCAGTGAGCCAGTGGGCAGGAGTCTGGGATGCTTAGGCGCTAGTTAAGTGGGTTGGTGTGTATGTGGAAGAAGCAACTGTCAAGAAAGTGGCTAAATAACTCTACTCTTCCCCAGAAATTTCACGTGGGATTGAATGTGTGTTGGACAGTCCTTGGATTACTGCTTGCTTTCTGCAGTTCACTGTGTATTGCTCTATTAATGCTCCTGACTGATATGGTTCACACTAGCCTTCTGCTGTTATAACTTAGCTGGCTCAGTGTTGAGAATAATTAAAGGAGGGATGTGAATTTCACTAAAGAAGAGACATGCCAGATCTTCTGAATCCACAGTGCCAGGGTAAAGATCCTAACTAGTAGTTTGGATACATTAATCAAGCTAGTACTCTATGTGCAGCTATAAGACATTTAAAAATTGCTGTTAAATTAGTTAAGTTGGATGGGTTGCTCTGACAGATTTTCCTAGTTACATCAATTATTAAGAATTCTGTGCACTCCCTTGTGGATGTTTTACAGATTCTGATAGGTTTGGCATGGAAACAAAGTGCAGTGCAAAATAAATAAATGAAAATCGAATACTATCCAAAGGTATGAAGAATGTTGTTCATAAATATTAAGGGAATGGGCAAGAATCACTGGAAGTAAAGCAGGCCTATTAGTAACTGAGAGGTGAGATAATATATTATCCAACACCCTTTTGTGGCTGATTTTTTTTAAAGTTTTGTTTTAAATATACTTAAAAAGAAAAAGATATGAGTGTGATATGCGTAATCAGGGTGTAATGAAGACATAAATAAAGCTGTAGATTGAAAGCAAAGAAGGGAATACTTGAAAGACAACTCCATTTTTATAGATAACCCATCAGGTACGAATAATGTACATGTGAAGGTGATAGGGAACATGTTAGTGACTGCACTAAACAGCTGTTTGTTACTTTTGGAAAGTCATGCAGAACTGAGGAAGTACAAAAGACCTGGGCTTGAAAGAAAACAAAATATGATAAATGTTTGAAATAAGAGTGTGTGAGCAGTTCGCACTTGGAACCAGGTGGCCTAGTGGCTAGGCCCCCTGGCCAGGGCCTGTTGGGTGGGTCTTCAGCCCCACCCAAGAGTCTATGGATTAAGTTTGGGGCATGGCCCCGAGAATCTAGTTCCCCATTTGGTGGGAGAGGGGCTTCCTGGGGGGGGGGGCTCCCCCTCTCCCCTCAGTGTCTGGGGGAGGGTCCTGGGCTGAGCCCTCCAGTGGCTGAACAGGTGGAAGCTCCGGCTTGGGGCCTGCTGCCTCAGAGCCAGCTCCTGCCTCTTGGCTGGTCAGCCCCAAACTGAGCTGGCTTCCTTCCTTTTATACCCCTCCCCCCAGGCCTGACACTGGCTGCAGGTGAACCGGGGTGGGGCTGATTGGGCCAATGAGCCTTGTTTAACCCTTGCCTTGCCTGGCCTCTCTCTCAACTCTTACAGAGCAGTATTAGCAACTGCTGTCTTGTAAACTTAACTTTGCTCCCCAATAAAAAGAGAAGAAAATCTGAAAGCATTCCAAGGACAACAGAATGAAGAGTACAGGTTGAATCTCACTAGTCTGACACCCTCAGGACGTGACTGATGCCACGAGAGAATTTGCTGGGCCATGGGAGGTCAATATTGTCTAATATCATTAACAACACTTTCACTACTTACTGGGTGTTTAGAAGATATTTAGTGGGTAAATTGCAGCTGAATAACAGACAGACCACTAACAGCCAGGAGTGGTGGCTGTTAACAAACTTTATGGGACTATTGGAAATTTAGCCACACCCATGATAAATTATTGTCCATCTAACTAAAATCATGCTGGATTATGGATGTTGCCAGATGAGAGAGTGGTAGACTAGAGAGGTTGAACCTATACCAAATAAGATAAGTTTATAAATAACATGTCTTGGAATAGTATTTTTAATCAAATAGATAAATTAGTAAAAAAAGAAAAAAAAAAAGGAATTGCATTAAATGTCATAAATCTGGGCTTTAGTAAAGTACTAGCTTGATACAGTGCCTTGTGAAGTCTTGTTGGAGAAGTGAATTCAAGTTGGCCAGAAGAGCAACAACTCTCAGGAGTTTTGAAAACTTGCTGAAGGACAATAAATGCATTTACAGGGAATCATGGAAAATAAAGAGGGAAGATACCTATTAAATCAGATAAACTCTGTCTGCCAAGGCAAGATTGTGCTTTATAATGAATTTTCCTAGTATTTCGTCCAGTATGATAAAAAGAATTCAACTGAGAATGATACTCACTGAAGTGCTACAGGGATGGATGTTTCCTTTGTTTTGGTCACAGCTTTGACAGAGCCAGAACAACAACAAATTTAATTCCATTTGCAAATGGTAGTCAGTTCGGAGGTATTTTGACTTTCTGTGCAGCAAAGTATATTGAATCGGTTAGAAAAAACCACGTGCCTGCACAGGCCTCTTGAATTGGCAATGCAGTTTCAGCTTCCGTAATTACAAACAATGCAATGTGTAGATATTAATCATGATTTTAACTGATTGTCAGAAATGGTAAAAGCCACAACATAGACTGTGTCTTGCTGCCTTCTGTATTAATTGCAGTTCCCAAGTCCATCTTCCAGGCTTAGGCAATGTATACCCTTAAGAGGCTACACCACTACAGCTGCAGGGCTGTTGTCTTTTACTATAGAGATGGGAGGGGTCCTCCATGAGCAGTAGGTAACTTATGTCTTAAAGGCTACGTCTACACTAGCCCCAAACTTTGAAATGGCCACGCAAATGGCCATTTCGAAGTTTACTAATGAAGCGCCAAAATGCATAGTCAGCGCTTCATTAGGATGCGGGCGGCCGTGGCGCTTCGAAATTGACACGCCTCGCCGCCGCACAGCTCGTCCCAATGGGGCTCCTTTTCGAAAGGACCCCAGCTACTTCGAAGTCCCCTTATTCCCATCTGCTCATGGGAATAAGGGGACTTGGAAGTAGGCGGGGTCCTTTCGAAAAGGAGCCCCGTAAGGACGAGCCGCACGGCGGTGAGGCACGTCAATTTCGAAGCACCGCGGCCGCCCTCATGCTAATGAAGCGCTGAATATGCATTTCGGCGTTTCATTAGTAAACTTCGAAATGGCCATTTGCGTGGCCATTTCAAAGTTTGGGGCTAGTGTAGACATGGCCAAAGAGACAGTTACGATACACGGTACCTCAAAATAGATTCATTTTGCTTCCATATTCATTGTTTATATGTAGGTGTGATATTTCATACAGAACATGCCATGTAATATACCATATGATGTTTTGCTGTACAGGAAGCCCCCAACTTACAATGTGTTTGTGTTCCAAAATGTTGTTTGTAAGTCTTGTTTGGAACTCAGAACACATTTTCCCATAGAAACAATGTTATAAATGGTAGTTAGCTTCTCAGGTTATTCTACAAAAGCCTTTTTATTTAACCCATAATGTAGCTGAAATATTGTATATTTGCAATGAAAAATAGTAGAAATAGTTTAATTAACTTTGATTTCTTGTGCTAGAGGAAAGGCAGGTTTAAATAAGAGTTGAGTCAACTCTAGAGAGGAGATGGATGGAGATTCTGAAGGGGAATTTTGGGTATCCCCAGCTGCACCCCCTCCCATGGGCTCTGTGCTGGCTCCCATGTCCAGTCCCATCCCTTGCTACCACCCCTTCTCAACCCTTTGCAAACTGCACCCAGCTCCTGCTCAGCAGGAGGCAGTGAGGAGCAGAAGCAGATGGAAGCTGGAGAGAAGTTGTGGTTTTCGCTTCAAAGCATAGCTTCTCTCCAGCCTCTGACTGCATGACCGCTGTGTGCTTTTCTGGAGTCCTCCACCAGCACTTGTGCTGCTCATCACCACCTGTGCCTCTTCCCTGCTCCCCAGCAGTGGGTGAACTTTTGTATGTGCGGATGTTTGTAGGTCCTGTTTGTAATTTTGCGAGTGCCTGTTTTATTTATATACAATATGTGATTTTGCTATATAATGGCTATTGAAATATTTGTGAGTTTGGAGAACCTTCAAGGGGCAAATCCATTGAGAACAAAGGAAGTAACCAGTGCCCAGGCAGCCATTAAATGACCTTTGGGCTGCAGAAGAACTGTAAACAAGAGATCTACAGTTTAGTGAGTTTCACAAGTGCTACGCAATCAAGTTGGCTCAACTCTTTGACTTATGGCAGGCCTACATGAGGGATGGTTTAGATAGTACTTGGTCCTGCCATTGGGGCAGGGGGCTGGACTCGATGGCCTCTCGAGGTCCCTTCCAGTCCTAGTGTTCTATGATTCTATGAAGGCTGATCTTAGATACGTAATTCCAGCTATGACAATTGCATAGCTGGAATCAAAGTACTTATGATCGATTTATCAGGCTATTGTCACAAAGGGAGGCCAGTGAGGAGTACCAGAGTCAACTGTTGAGAGTCCTCTCCTCCACCTTCAACCTATGCTGAACGCAACAAGAACTCTGGGAAGACAGACTTGAATAAGGAGACCAGTTCCAAGTTGAGATGGAAAGTCAGCCTACTTATAACATGCAATGGAGTTGAGAAAAGCTGTTTGATTCAACTCTTATTTAATCTAAAGTTTTAGGATTTGGAATGTGTATTTGTTTTATTTTCTTAAGGGAACTATCTCTGCCTATCAATTATAATCACTCAAAATTTATCTTTCTGTGGGTCACAAACTTATTTTAATGTTTTATCCTTACCAGTGGGTTTGTCTAACATGCTTGAGAACTCTGCTCAGAATGTATGTCCGCTTTCCTTTGACAAGGCAACAAACTTAATAGGCTTGACTTTTCAGGAAAAGGGCTTGAGCAGTATAAGGCTGGGGTGCCTGGCTGGAGGTTTTCTGGAGTTTCCCTGTGTATAGTTCATGAGTGCTTTGGGGAGTATTCATGGAAATGGGAGGGTGTGGCTCTTCATACCTGAGGCTGAATGATAAAAGGGCCTGAAAGAGTGTGCTGCTTGCCATTAGCAAAGCCTTGTTGAGAGGTAGCCCGGGTTGGAGAGTTAAGGAGGCGCAGTGAACTAACAGTTCCAGGTTGCAGCCCTGAGATCCCATCAGCAAGGCACAGTGAGCAAGTGTAAATAAATGTAATTTTTCAGTGGAGATTAGTCCTTCATCCAGCGTAGAGGAACTAGAGGCTTGTCCGCAAAACTAGAGGCTTGACCGCAAAACATGCAAGAGGTGTGTATTTATAAAGTACACAAACTGCCCTATGTAGACCTTGCTGGTGTGCTCTAAAAGGAACTTAAGTTTGGTTTAACTTAGTCCTATTGGAGATTAAGTACCAGCGTGCATAAATGCAGGGCTGTCCTTATGACTTCGGATGCCCTGTGCAACCCGAGCACCTGCACTTTCCCTCAGCAACACTGTAGGGTGGGGGGCTGTGCTCAGCACTGGGGGGACAAGAGTAGGACGGAGAGGCTGGGGGAGGAACAGGTGGAAGGGGAGTGGTGCAGCTTGCCAGAGTTGTGGGTCAGGAAGCAGAGCAGGGGGTCAGAGGACTGGGGCCCCTGGAGCTGGAGGGCCATCAGAGCATGGTGTGGGGGGCTGAGGGATTCAGCTACTAGGGCCAGGATGCAGAGTGGGAGGGTGGACGGGCCAGGGGATTGGACTGCAGGCCAGGAGGTGGAGGTGGGGGATTGGGTCAAGGGGCCAGGAGGTGGAGCAGGGGGCCAGACAATTGGATGGCTGCATCCAGGAAGTGGAGCAGGGGTCCAGGAGCCAGGGGATTGGGTAGTGGCATCCAGAAGGGAAAGCAGAGGCCAGGGAATTGAGGCTGCTTGAGGCAGCACTGGCCTTTGGCTGCACTGGGCACACACAAGTGCAGCATAGAGCACTACTTAATTTGGGGCAAAGTGGTCCCCCCACAGCTGCATACTGTGCGTATGCCTCAGGACAGCCGTGCATCAGTAGGTCTGTTGTGGGAAATTAGCACACAGCATGTTATAGCGCTTTCAGATCACACCCCTCCAGGGGACTTTGCCAGCATTATGTTAGCAAGCTATTGAAGTAGTGTATCTCGGAGATGGCAAAGGTATGGGAGTTCACAAATGAGAGGCCAGCCAAAGATGGAAAGAAGATGGCTGTTCTCTAGGAACACTGAAGTAGAGCAGGTTTGGGTCACAGTAGTCCTCCTTAGAGATAGGAGTTCTCAAAGTGATATAATGTCAAACAATGTATATTTGTTATTGTTTGACTTCATGTGTCTTAGACATAATGTGACAAACCATGAATGTAATAATTCACCACTTTCCATCACGCTCAGGTCAAAAATTTCTTTAAAAAATAAGCAGACTGTTTGCAAACTTGAATTACAGTAAGACTAATTATTAACATTAGTTATTGGCATAATAACGGGGGTTATAGAGGAGTGGGCTGCAAAGATGCACTATCTATAGGAGTGGTTCTAAACTTATTACGTACACTCATTCCTCGCTATACGAGCAGAATTGGTTCCCAGCTTTCTGCTCATAAGTGAAAACTCATGAGAGGGACTCTAAATTCCCACTAAAATACACCTAAACGTCTCTGATTGGTTCCAAGTGCTCCTAATTTGGCAAAGGAGTGGCAGCATGTGGCACTGCTTTAGAAAGGTAAGTTAACTTTGGGTTGTGGGGGGTTGTAATGGTTAAAGGTTGAGGGAGGTTTGGGGCCATGAGCGGGATGGAGGGTTAAAACCTGGTGGTGGGTTGGGTCGGTGGGGGGTGTTAACCTGCAGTGGGTTGGGTGCAAGGGGTGGGCAGGGGGGTTAAGGCTGCTGCAGGTTGGGTCTGTGGGCTGGCGGGGGGGGGGTCAGGCTGCAGCACATTGGGGGTGTGGGGCTGGTGGGGGGGTCAGGCTTGCGGCAGGTTGGGGCCATGGAGCGTGTGCAGCGGGGTGGGATGGGGTGTTAGGCTGTGGTGGGCTGGGTTTGCAGGGCCCACGAGGGTCATCAGGCTGCAGTGAGGTGGGGGTGGGGGTGGGGGTCGGGGTCAGGCTGCAGTGGGTTGGGTCTGTGGGGCCGGAAGGTTTTCAGGCTGTGGCGGGTTGGAGCCGCGGGGAGTAAGGTAAAGTTTGTATTAGCAGGGGGAGTTCACTCATCTAGTGAATAAAGGTAAGTATATGTGTCCCTCGTTTCAGCGAGTATTTGTAAGTAAAATACTCGTTTAACGAGGGATGAGTGTATTGTGTGCCAGATATGTGGTCCACATTGTATTAGCTGGTCTGGGTGGCAGGGTACTGGCAGCCTAGAGCCTGGACTCTGGTCACTGGGTACTGAGCCCTGCAGGGCCTGCTGGGTGCCCCAGATCTCATGGGCTAAGTCAGACTGGGCCCAGCCAGTTGCCTCAGACCATTGACCCTGAGGTCCAGTGCAGCGGGATAGCCCAGACCCACTGTCCTGGGCTGGTGGGAACCAGTGCACCCCAGCTTACAGACAGACCTTTAGCACACAGCTGACCTAGGCTACAGCTGTGCGATAACTGGCTTGCATGTGGGCCATGGGTTGAGAACTGATTTGTACCAAAATTCACAAAATATTTCTTACAAGTTCTGCATGTAATCAGACAGTTGTATTACTATTGCCACCACTGCCTCATGGTTACATAGTATTTAGGTAGCATGATGATGAGCGTGGTGTAAATAAACCCATTGACATACAGAGACAGAAGTGTCCAAGGGTATGTCAGTTTCATGTTGATAGTGTGTGATGCTAAGAATATCATCTCCTTTTGATATGGGCTTTGAAATCCTGTGATATGCATTGTTGCAGATGGAGCTGTTTAATTTATGAGCCAGTTTATGTGAAATGTTTTTTTGGTGACCAGCCTTAGAACACATGTAGTTTTTAAAGTAATTTTGCCAACACTTCTCTTCCTAAAGAATCGTGGTCTTCGTCTTCCATTGCTGTGACATTATTTAATGCTGGTAGATGGAGTTTCAGTGCAGA
Source organism: Carettochelys insculpta (assembly GCF_033958435.1). Taxonomy (NCBI): domain Eukaryota; kingdom Metazoa; phylum Chordata; order Testudines; family Carettochelyidae; genus Carettochelys; species Carettochelys insculpta. The sequence goes on from NC_134138.1 coordinate 229,773,201, forward strand.
GATGGTCTTTGGTCAATAGCTAGTCTTCCTCCAAAGTCCATTCCAGTGACATTAGATGTACAGACCCAAACAAGATTGAATATGAGAAGATATACTCATCTTGATGTTATGACTTGGAACAGAAATGTTCTTAGAAGATATACTCATCTTCATGCTGCGACTTTAAAGAGAAATGTTCTTAGCCACACAAACATTTATGGTCTGTAGAAATTAAAATGACTGTAGCAGGACTATTGCATTATACATTTGTAAAATCATTCTGGATAGAATGACAAAATCAATAGCTATCTGCAGCCATTTAATGCATATTAAATTGCATGAAGGACTACATCATTGCTGTTAGTCGGTTAAAAGCAAAATTACCATGTATGATAGACGTGCCTTTTGAAAGCCTTATAAAAGTGTACTACTTAAAAATAGAAGCAAGCTTCTTGGAACAGATTACGTCAGTATAAAATGTATTGCTTGCAGAATACAGTCGCTTCCACAGATTGAAGCATGCCCTTGAGAAATTCCTTGTCATCTGTTCAGTTATTTTTAAGAAGTTAAAGACTGAAATGAGATTGGGGAAATGGATGTAAAATTAAATAAAGGACTTAGAAACTGTGCTACAGATACAAAGTATTCTTGAATGACCTCGAATTACTACCTGAGACATGAAAAAGTAGATTGTTTAGCTGTTTACCTTAACATTAATATAAATCTGAGATGACATAAGGGCAAGTAGACAAAAGAGTTTAATGATGGCCATCCATTAAATAGCTTCAGATAACCACGAAGAACTTTTTCTGTTTTACTATAACCTAGCAAACGAATCCAGAAATACATTAGCAATAGCCTTAAATTGTGGAATATACGGAGCCCAATTTTAATTTACTTTTTTTGTTTTGATTGTGCCTTAGTTAATTTTAAAGGGACAATGTCAAAGAGCTTAGATGCCAGATTTAGGTTTTGATGGTTACTCATCTAAATCTAGTCATTTTAGATATGTTATAATGAGATTTTTAAAAGTCCAAAGTAACATCTTTTAAAAAAAAGCCTACCTTGCCGTATTTGCTTCCCAAAGAGAAAACCGGGTGAAAAAATGCCTAGTTTGTTTCCTTTGTTCATGAGAAGTCAGATCCTGCAAGCTGATCTCAGTGGGCAAAGAGAGACACCTGTGCATATCATTCTGCCTAAGTGAAGCTTATAAAGTAAACAAAGAAAAGAACTTCTGAAAGTAAATTATTTGAACATGTCTTCAGTTTTAATAATCTAAGGAGGTTAACAGTACAGTCAAAATATCTTTCAGAAATAAAATAGAGTTTTAAAAAAATGAATTACAGATGGGTCTGAGCTGTGAAAATTATACAGGAGGGAAGAATAAAGAGGAAGGGGCCTAGAGCTGCTGGGAGAATGTTGCTTACATAAGAGAACCCAAATTTTCTGTGGTAATCACTCTCCAGAAATGTTCTCTTATCCCTCTCCTACAGTGCCTGGGCACATCCATAATGTGGGCCATCAGTTTCACTTTGTAAATGCTTAGCTATAGAGTCATATAATGCAGTGATTCTCAAACTGTGGGTTGGGACCACAAAGTGGTTAAGGGCAGGCTCAGTCTTTATGGGGGCCAGGGACAAAGCCCAAGCCCCACTACCTGGGGCCAAAGGCTTCAGTCCTGGATGGCAGGGTTCAGAGCAGAGCGTCCCTGCCAGGGGCTGAATCCTTTGAGTTGTGGCTTTGGCCCTGCCACCTGGGGCACGTGGGATCAGGCTTCAGTTCCCACTCTTGTGGTCATATAATAATTTTTGTTGTCAGAAGGGGGCAATGGTGTAATGAAGTTTGAACTTTGGTATAATTTAATTGCAAAAAATATTTTTGGTACACTTTGATCTGTCTTGCCACTGCTTGAGACTATTAAAAATTGAATGAATACTAAAAGTATATTCTGTAGCGTGAAGATAAATGATAATTGGAGCTAACATGCCATTTTCCATCTTTGAAATTTTTTTGATTGACTCCCATCTATCGGTGCATTCCAGTTGTTTCTTCCATGTTTTTCTTCTGGGATGGAAGAGATAAGAGTTTGAGCAGCACTGCAGCAAGATGTATGAAGAACCGTACTGAGATTGCATATGTCCTGTAAACCATTTTATAATTATTTGGAAGGAAATTCAAGTATAATTATTGGTTTATTAAACAGTAACTAGGAAATACTAAGCTATCTTTTTTCCTTTTGAATATCAGCTATGTTCAGAATTAAATTATATATTTCAGATGTTTATCATGGAGATGAGTTGAGGTGAGGCACAGTGGTGAGACATAACATTGTATGTGAATTATGATTTAATAATCAATAACCTCTCATATTTTATTCTAAAAAGGTTTCAATTGATAGCTGAATTGTAGGGGCTTCTTTTTAAAGTCTACCTGTGTCTAAACTATCTTGTGCATAAATAATGCTGTAACTAATATGGTTTTCTGCTAGGAAAGTTCAGGACCTGGGGAGACTTCTCAGCTCATGCAGTGCAATACTAAATCACAGATTGGCCATTGTGGTGACCTTTGTTTAAACAAGGACTGAGGCTTGGTCTACATTAGGAGATTAGTTCGAATTCAGGTGACTTGCGTCGAATTTGTAAGGAATCAGTCCACACTACAGGGCTCGTTCCATCGACTCTAAGGGTGCCTGAGGTAGACTTTTGTGCTCATGCTTTTCATGAGGAGTAATGCTGAATTTGACCTTGCATGGTCAACCTTAGGGGATTACAGTCGGAGCATTGTGAAATTCAACATTCTTGGACTCCTGGATGTGTCCCGCAGTTCCCTAGAGTGACCATTCTGGTCATCAATTTCAGCTCTGTTGCCTTCCAGGTGTGCAAGAAACAACCCGGGAAAACTTGAATTTCATTTCCTGTTTGGCCAGTGTGGCGAGTGGAGCAGGCACTACACCTCAGCAACAGATCTGGCCAGAAATTCTTAGGGTTGCAGACGAGCTCCAGCATGGAGCATGCAAGAGATCAAGGACCTCATTGCAGTGTGGGAGGATAAAGCTGTGCTGGGAATATTATGAAGCAGCAAAAGAAACGGAGACATATACACCCAGATCTCACAGGGCATGGAGGAAATAGGGAACACTGGGGATGCTCAGCAGTGCTGTGTTAAAATAAAGGAGCATGGGCAGGTGCACCATAAACCATGGAAAGCAAGTGGACGTTCTGGGTCATCACCACAAATATGATGCTTCTATAAGCAGCTGCCTGGGATTCTAGGGAGTGACCCAACACTGTCCCCGTACAGTCTCTGGAGATCTCCAAAGAGAATCCTCAGGAAGCCTCTGGCAACAGCAAGGAGGACATGAACGAAGAAGAGGTGGAGGGGACAACGTGGTCAGCAGGAGAATGGAGCAGCTGATCTCATTGACAGCTAGGAACTTTTGTAATGTTGGATCTCATCCCCTCCTCCCGGAATGTTTTGCAGCTGAATACTGATGGTGGTGGGGGGTGCACTTCTGGTGAGTACTCATTTTTAATGAAGTTACAAGTGGATTAAGGCAATTGGTGTGATTTGTGTTCAGTTCTGTACCCACACAGGTTGGGGCTTCCCAGAACAGCTTGTTAGTGTGTCTGGGGACAGAGCGCTGATCCTCCCTGCACATCTCCATGAAGCTCTCTGACAGGTACACTTTAATTCTTCTCATGAGGTTTTTTGGGGGGCCTACCTTATGTCAACATCCTGGATAGTACATAATTGGGAGTCATGGCACCACAGAGCAACATGGCATAACGGCTAGCCTTGTGCCCACATTGTCAGCATTTGTTCCTTATCAATTTTTCTTCTTCTAAGCAGATTGGTGCCTCTTTGTGCAACCTAGAAAAAGCAGGGAAGGAGCATTAAGCATTAAGCTACTATATGGTTGCACAAGCTGCTTCACCATCCACAAGCTGCTAGCAGAAGGGGAATTTTCACAGTCCCAGCAGAGTAGGGATTAGAAGTACACCATGACTGTGAGAGATATAAAGCCCCAGTAGCACAACCATGCTCGCATGCTTGTCCCTCCTCTCTTTCCTGGCGCTCCATGGGGAAGGGAAAGGCTTAATGCCCTGCCGAAGGGGAAGGACAAGCATGTGGTGACCGTGACACTAACACAGCGTCTAGGCCCCCTCCAACCCACTTGCAGCATGCATAGCTGCAGAAACTGCTTTTGCAATCACAGGCTTGGAAACATGCCCCCAATCTGTGCCCTACCATGTCTAGAAGCAAATTGTGTTACGCAGGTCCCTTAAGATGTCTGTGTAGTGCAAGCATTTTAAACTCAAAGGCTGAGTCTACACTACCACCTTCCTTCGAAGGAAGGATGATAATTAGACTGTTGGGAGTTTACTAATGAAGTGCTGCCATGCATAGGCAGCACTTCATTAAGCAAATTCGCCCCTGTGGCAACTCCGAAGTTTTAAACTTCTGTGAGTAAGGGGACTTCGAAGTTGCCCCAGCACTTCAAAGTACTGGCAGGTTAGCCGCAGCTACACACGTGCTGGTACTTTGAAGTTTAAAACTTCGGAGTTGCCACAGGGGGGAGGAATTTGCTTAATGAAGTGCTGCCTATGCACGGCAGCACTTCAGTAGTAAATTCCCAACACCCTGATTACCATCCTTCCTTTAAAGGAAGGTGCTAGACAAGCCCAAAATCTGTTGAGGGCCACACAAATGAAAACTGATAGCTTTCAGGGCCATCAAAGAAAATGTACTTCTCTTGCATTATGTTTTAGATACGTTTCTTATAGTTTTTTCAGATCTCGTTTGAATATAATACAGTAATTTTGAGAATTTAATATTAATATGAATGTTATTGTTTTATAATTTTATGAATAGTTCATAAAATTTGATATGTAAAATTATTTACTCATATAATTTTTAATTTGAATATAAATTTAAGCTACTTTTTCTATGATGCATAACACTTGTAGGTTCAAAATAGTTTGCTAGTTCCCTTGTAACTTTCACTTTAACATCTTCCCTTTTAGCTACCATTTGCTCTGATTGTGCATTTTATAGTGGGATTTCCTTCCCCACCAACACACATGTGCATGTACACACACACACACACACACACACACACACACTTTATGTATATTCTTCCAGGTGTGAATACAAACTAGTTACAAGGCAAACAGCACTGCAATCATTAGCTCTCTCAGTAACACCAACTTTAATTCCTATTAATTATCCTGAGTGCCATGAGGTCTACTTTGAATCTATATCCAAGGGGGTTCTTTCCTGTCTTCCAACTAAGCATACAGCATTTCGGAAATAGCTGGGACAGCTCCCACTTAATCCAAATTAAATTTGTTTATAAAGCCCAGCATAAAATTCTATAGCGGGGATAGGGGTGGAGGGAATCTCTCATTAATTTATACCCAAACTCTCCCTCCTACGCAGCCACACTCAATCTTCTTCACTAAAGCCAATCAAGATTTAAAAGTCAAAAACCTATTCAGGAGATGTTTTAAATGACTTATAGGTTTTCAACATCTCACCATCACTACCCCCAGAAAAATTCTGGGGCACTTCTAAAACATGGGGTGCTGAGGCAGCACATGGAGCTGGACCCAATTGCTGTGTGTTTTAATAGAGGTGCTTTAAAAAACGTTTTCTCAGTTCTTCAGAACCTTAGTGGCAGCCATCTGTCCCAGTTTCAGGGTGACTCAGAGCCAAATGGAATCAGAAGGGCATTTCAGTGCAAGGTTGAGCCTAGCTGAGTGAGCTTCAGGAACTCACCCACTGATGGTGACCCCTGATTGATTGGCTGGATGTGGGGCCCAGGTGGGGAAATAACAACCAAGCCAGCAAGTGCAGTGTGGCCACAGAGGGTGTGTGTATAAAGAGAGAGCACAGCCCGCCTACAGCTGCATTCACGACAGGTTGACACATTTCCCTGCTTGGAAAGGAGCTTGTTGACAGAGACATATCTGCATAGCAGCAGGGAAAATCAAAACACAGGTGGGGAGGATGGAGCTGGATCAGCTCCACCTCCTACTCCATTTAAAGTTAAATGAAATACACCCCCAAGTGCAAATGCTGAGCCAGAAAGGGGTCTTTTCTGCAAAGCATCTCAGCAACATGCCCTGGACCCAGGGTAGATGAAAGGGGGTCGCCCCTCAGGTGCTCCCCCAGCACTCTGACAAGCCCAACTTACCTCCCACCAGGGCAACTAGAAGGAAGCAATTACTGCACTGGGGCTGGGGAGCCCTCGCATCCCCCTTCCACCCTCATGCCTCTCCCCCTGAGGCTCCTTCTGGGGAATAAAGGAGTCAGCCGGTGCTTTGTGTGACTGGACATTTCAAGGCAAAGCCAACGGGTCCTTTTCTCATTCTAACCAGGCTGAGAACTGAAGCCCGGCTGGTCCCAGGGAACATCAAAAGCCTTGAGAGTGTTCTTTTGAAAGCGACAAATAGCTCCTTTCTTCCCAAGAGCCAGGGGAGCGGGGCTGGGTTTGAAAGCACATGCCTCATTCATTTCACTCTGCAAAAGCATCCCGCAATGCAGGTTTGCTATAATAGTGGTTTTGCAAAAGGCCTTGTGGCCCTATGCCTACGTTATAAACAATATAACTGGGTGGGCCGTATTTAAATACTTTATAAAAATGCAGTAGCAGGCCACAAAAAATAAAAATTGTTCGGCCCTCATGTTTGACAAACTTGGTGTAATTCCTACTGCACAGAGGATGCTTTAAAAGCCAAAATTTGTCCTTGCACAGCATACACCCCCTATTATATTTCACAGAGACTCTTTCATGAGATTCCTTTGTGTGCTGTTAAACTTATCTACAGTGAATGTATCTCTTTAATGACTAGCCTTTGCTTATGTTTTGTTACAGTGTGTGCAACAGCAGGCTCTTTGACCTCCTTCCACCCCTTCCCTCCTCTCCCCAGTTGTTAGACTGGCACAGATCTTCAGGAGAAAACAAACACAGGAAGGCATGTTTGTAGAGCACATGGAAGCCACTTACAAGGATGTGGCACAGCTGAGTGCGTGGAGGAGAACCACTCTGAAGGAGATATGATCTGATCAGGGTGAAAGGAGAGCCCTCAGACAGCATGAATTGGAGATGCAGGAGGAGATGGTGCGGTTGATGATACAGCAAACAGAGCTCCTGTGGTGCCTGGTACAAGAACACAGAGCCCCACTGCAGCCCATGATAAAGCATCTGCCTTCCTCACCATCTTCCCTAACGTCCTTCTATTGGCACCTCAGAATGCTGTGTGGAAAGTCAAAGGCAGTCTTATGTTCAACTCCCAGTGACTCTTCTGAGAGCAGAAGGCTCACATTCCCCTACCTGTGATGGCAAAATGCCCATGCCATGAACTCCTTTAGTATCTCCTGAATAAAAGCTATTAAGCTCACAAAAACAATGTCTCTGTTGCTTGTGTTGTACTGGGGATGAGGGGTGGTGTTTCAGGCTTTACAGGCAAGCACACATTTATGGGATACCTCCTTAAGAGCAACAGTCATGACACTTAGGTGCTCTCCTTGTTGCCCCAGTGTCTGGCAGCTCATAATTATGGTGTTCTGCCTCAGCCCAGCTTGAAAACTTCCCCCTTTCTCTCACAAAAATTATGAAGCACACAACAGCTACCACCACAAGGGAATATTGCCTTCACAGAGGTCTAAGCAAGTCAGAAGGCTCCTGAATCTGGCTTTTAAATGACCAAAGGTGCATTCTACTGCTATTCTGCACTTGCTCAGCTTGTAGTTGAACTCTTCCTTGCTGTGGTCCAGGCTGCCCTACATATGGCTTTATGAGCCAAGGGAGCAAGGGGTAAGCTGGATCACCCAGGGTCACTTTTGGCATCTCCAATGGTGATTTTCTTGTCTGGGAGGTAAGTTCTATTCTACAGCTTTCTGAGCAGACAGGAGTTCCAAAAACTGCACATTTCATGCACCTTTCCTGACTATCCCCCATTGATGTTGGTTAAAAGGCCCTTGTGATCCACCACTGCCTGCAGCACCATGGAGAAGTATCTCTTGTGATTTATGTACTCTGTGGCAAGGTAGTCTAGTGCCAAAATAGGAATGTACATTCCATCTATCACCCCACTGCATTTAGGGAACCACATCACAGTAAAACTGTCCACTATATCCTGCACATTTCTCAGAGTCAGTGGCTTTCATAGCTGAAGGGTATTGATTGTTTTTGTCACCTGGATGCCCCTCTGTAGATTTGCCCATTCTGAATTGATTGCCCACTGTCCTGTATCTATTTGGCATTGCAAGCTTCCACAGAGCTATTGCCACATACTTCTGAACTGTCAAAGTAGGTCTCATTTTGGTATCTCAGCGCTTCAGGGTCAGGGAAAGTAATTCTCAGAGTTCCATGAAAGTGTCCTTATGCATGCGGAAGTTTTATAGCCACTGTTGATGGCTATAGTGCAGTACAGTCCTAACAATCTGAGCTTGTTTCATGGAATGAGAACTGGTGCTCCACTGTGTACTAAGCATCAAGTGCAGACTGCATCTACCCATTTTTCTTATCCAGTGTCTTCCTTTTGTATATGCCTGTGTTCCCTTGAAATCTTCATCACTCTCATGGCTGTTTAGGATCCATATGTACAACCGCACAATGCATGTGTTGCTCCTAATGCCTGCCACAAATGTTTTAAGCTACACAGGTTCCATGCTAAGCGTTTTGATATCCATGAACAAAGGGCATGAAAACACTTTCTGCCATTGTTTTCTAAAGGGAGGGGAAGGAGACAAGTGCCCTATGGGATGCTGATGGCACACACCCAGAATGACCTGACACATTTTTGTCCCATCACACACTGGGGTAGAAACCAACAATGCAAAGGGGCAACAGGAACTGTGGGATAGGTACCTACAGTGCATTGCTGACAAAGTTACGCTTGGCAATGCTAGTGGGGACACACTCCATTGACTTTATGTACTAGTGTGGACATGTACCTTTGACTTTGCAAAAAGCAGGTGCTAGAAAGTTGATCAAACTTAGCAAATACAACCTAATTTCCTAGTGTAGATATATCCTGAATGAATTCTCCAAAGGTGGCTAGCAGGGATGGGGTGAGACTTCAGGAGCAAACTGTAGTTGCCTGAACACATCTGTTCTGCACAGGTATCTAGCAGATGAGCTGTGTTACTCAGGCTATGTCTATATTACAAGATAAACTCCCACAATGCACTGCTGCAACAGTCGATGTTTGCCAATTGAATGTGGCAGCAGTAAGTTGACTTTGTGAGGAGCATATGGGGAGGTCCGGTTAGTCAAATTCAAATTTGTAAAATCCAGCCTCACAAAATTGATATTAATAAATTCAAATTCATCTTGTAGTGTAGGCATAGCCTCAGAAGTGATCAACATTGGCTGGTGTTGGGTTACAAATTACTTTAGTACTTAATGGAAGAGATATGAAATGTTACCGATGTCTTTAATGTATGAATAAGAGGAAGCAGAATTGTGCTTAACCTGTGACAAATGAGTAGGTCACCCTCAACTGAAGGGACCTTGAATGTTAATACCCTGTGAAATTTAAGAGGGGTGGGGAAAAGTCCCAGCCAGGGGATGTGGACTCTCCCTAAGGGTCTGTGGTCTGATTTTAACGTGTTCCTCCACACTGGTCCTAGATAGAAGTAAACATACTTCATTGGGAGCCTTGTTATTTTAATGAAAACTAAAATTTCTTGTGATGGGGCTGCTGAGAGCTAAAAAACCAAATCACTCAGAAGCTGACATATGGAAGTGACAGCAGAGAAGCGGGAGGCAGTGAAAACAGCAGGCTGGTATCGGGTGGTGAGCAGGCAGCTGGTGGGAAAGCCAGGTGGTAAGAAACTGTAGCTGGCAGGGCATCCAACCAGAGTAAGTGCTCACATGGTGGAGTAAGTCAAGTGTGGGAGGTGAACTCCCACAGATGCACCTCTTAACCCTAGGTCCTAACTGACCAAGGACAACCATGGTGGGGGAGCAGGGAGGGGCACAGAAGAGGAACTTTTGGTTGTAGAAGTCAAGAACATGAGTCAGAAGACTCCAGGCATTCTGGGATGGGGGTCCCACTCACAGTTTTAGTTTTATGACTCTTGCTCAGGGGCAGGGAGAAGCAGGGCCTAAGGTGAAGGGGCATTGTCCCAGCCATTCCATGAGTTTGGACGTATGAGGGAGTCATGTGTTACTGCTTTCATCATCCCCCTTCACCAGTCACCCCAGGACAAGTTAAGCACAGTTCTGGTCCCCTTTATTCATACATTAAGGACAACAACAGTGATAATATTTCATACCCCTGCACCAGAGATTTGGAACTTAACACCAGCCAAAGCTGATCACTTTCGAGCAACATTGTCCCTGTCTGCTGGATATGTACACAGAGTGTATGGCTGGGTCTACACGTGCTCCTTCCTTTCGATGTTAATGAGCGGTTCGAAATATGCTAATGAGGCACTGCAATGAATATCCAGTACCTCGTTAGCATAATGGCAGCCACAGTGATTCAAAAGTGCAGCTTTTCGAATCATGCGCCGCCTGTGGAGATGGGACCTTCCAAAAGGACCCTCCCCCAAGTTTTCGAAAGCCCTTCTTCCTATCTGGTGATCGTTATTATTATTGTGCCTTGTGGGTATTGTCCTCCCTCAGTGGGAACCCGAGCTTCCAGCTCACTTTTATTCAATTTTTGCCCCTGCACAGTTTAAGAATCATCCGATACCCTATACAAATTTAAACTGAATGCAAAGATATTTACAATAACTGTTGTTTTCTTTAATATTCAAATGTAAGGTTGCATTTTGAAAGTTTTAAAAAAATGCAAGACCATGATTTTTATGGTCGAGCTGCTTACCCTTAAAACAGAATTTTTACAACAGGATCGTAAATAGGGCCCCATATATTGAAGCAGTATCAGTATCACTGAATTATATTTTGTTATGCCTACACATTTAATTTTAAATTTTCCAGGAGACTGTGTGCATTAGCAAAATTCAAAATGTTGGATTTTTCTTTACCATAACATGTGTTTTGTTGAAATATACAATTTTTTGCAAAATCAGTAAAGAGTAGAATGTTTTGCTTCCTATGACAGAGGCCTAAGTTCTCTGCTATTGTGTCAAGGTTTGTTGCATGCTGAACTTGAATAATACTGAAACTTGTTTCTAACAGAAGAGTTTTCTGAGGTGTACATCTAGGGTTCTTAAAGTGGAAAGATCTGACATTCTGGCAACAAAGATAGAAGCAAAATAGGTTGGTTGACTCATCTTCACCTAGACAGTCATTTAATGATTGCTTATTTAGAGGTTGCCTATTAGTCTAAACGATGGACAAGTGAATAAATTCCTGATAGAAACCTTTAAATTAAAACTGCTTCAGGAAAATGCTGTGTTTTGTTGATCGGCTATCAAAGAACACAAGAATAACTACACTGTATTGTATTTTAACATTTCAATGGCAAAACTGATTTCATGCAAAGTTTTCAATGGAATGATATGCATATTTTGCCTTAAAGCATTGCCTGTGACATGCCTAAAAACAACTCAGCATGGTATAATAATTAAGTATCTTTGAGCATCTGATTGCTTTAGTTTTTTTTTTTTTGTTTGTTTGTTTTTTTTGTGTTTTTAAATATTTGAGGATGAGTGTGTGCAATGTACTTTTATATGTTAGATGCAGCCTTTGTTAAGGGTTGGGTAAAACTCCCATGGAAATTAGTAAGTTCGAACTCATCATTGAGTTAACATAAATGTAAACATAAGCCCCAGTCAGGCCTATTGGGGGTGGGGGGAAATGGGGCAGCTGCCCTGGTACCCGGCAGTCCTGGCTGCTGCTACTGATAAAGTGGTGGCATCTAGAGCCCTGGTCACTTTAATTGCTCTGTGTGATGTTGAAGCTAGTGGGGGAGGCTAGCTCCCAGCCCTGCTCCTTCTGTCTGAGGCCCTACCCCTTCTGGTACACAAAGTCCACTTCCCCACATTTTGTCCTCCTCAAAGGGAAGGAGTAAAGGGACTTCAAAATAACACGGGCACTTTGAAGTACCCATGTCCAACCCGCGGTTACATGCAAGCCGGCACTTCGAAGTTTCACACTTCAAAGTTGCTCTGGGTGAGATTTAGCATAATCAAGTGCCTCATATGCACTGCAGCACTTCATTAGTAATCTCCCCACACCCTAATTACCATGCCCCCTTTGAAGTTGGGGCTAGTCTAGACACAGCCGAAGTGTATTATTCACTATCTGAAAGTTATGAGTAACTGAAGTCGAGAGTTGGGATGCATCATTGACAGTATTAAATCACTGAATATAATAGGGCACAATCAGCTTGCCCCTAGCATATAGCTGTGACAAATAAGACTGGACCTTACAAATGTCTGTACTGAACAAAAGCAAGGTTGTAAGCTATTGCTTTTTACAAGGAATTTTGCCACTTATGTGGATTTTATACTTTTGTAGAATACTTTCACAGGTAAATTTGGTTTTAGTAGGTCAAGTTAAGTGTGTACTGGAAAACTTTAAGGATTGTTATGAAACACTTTCCTTCGCAAGTATTAAAAAAGTCTACTTAAAAGTTAAGACCTGCTTGTAGTTCCTCTCCGGCAACTGGATCTACATGGTTGTAGTGCACCCATGGAGAAGCCCCTTGAATTCTGTGGGACTCTGCATTAGTGTAAGATCAGAGCCTGTGTGTATGTGTGTGGAATTTTGTGTCTTGCGAGTCCTTTGTGTAAAAATGACAATAATATTAAAAATTGAAAAGATAAGCAACAATTAGGTCTGTATCTAATGAGAACTATTACAAGAACGTAGTATTGATCATTGGGTTGGGTAGAGAACTTGAGCCGAGGAATTATACTGTCAAGGAGGGAAGTGTTGGTTTTTATCAACAGAAAAATTCTTAAAATGGCTGCAGTGAGAGACCTCATTTGCTAAACACCAAGAAATATTTTTAGCCACTGATCTAATACCTTAAATTTGATGGATCTGCTCTGTTTTTAAAATGCCAATGCTAGCGGCTGGTCTACTCTTTCAGACCCACTTTTAAAGCAGGTTACCTATTTCCTTTTTAAAAATGTGTGGTTTATTGTGACATAGGTATATTTCCAGTGCAGCTACATCGACGATGGACTTGTCCCTCTGGCTTCCAAGCAAAGGCAACCAGAGGGTTAGCGTGCATGAGGGATCCCTTGCTGGAACTTCTAGAGTAAGAAAGAAGGTACATCTCCTCTGTAAGTGGAGAGAAAAGGAAAAGATGTTCAGCACAGCAGAAAGTGGAGCCAGGTGAGGAGTATCAAAATGGCCATACTGGGTTGGATTAAAGGTCTAACTAGCCCAGTGTGCTGTCTTCTCACAATGGCCAGTGCCAGGTGCCCCAGAGGGAATAATAAAATCACCAAATTGGAAGAGACCTTAAGAAGTCATCAGGTTCAGTTCCAATGACTGAATGAACAGAACAGGTAATTGTCAAGTGATCCTTTCCCTGTCACCCATTCCCAGCTACACACAAGAGTTAGACATGAGGTGGGGAGGAGACAGTAAGTAGTGAAGGATAGAGATGCTGTGTTTAGATTATATTTCAGAAATCAAGAAGAAGAGATATAGAAAGAGGAGAATAAGGTAAAAATGGCTTGAAAATGAAAATGTAAAGCAACAAAAGGCAAAAGCAGTGTTTAGATTACTGAACTCCCTACTCTTGCATGTGGTGTTACCTGATGTATGACCATACAGAGCATTATTGCGATCACTATTCTATAATTGCATTGAATCTCATATGAAGTGTGATGCTTGGCCAGAAAGGGGTTAAGAAACTTGCAGGCTAAATGACCCAGATTCAATTTTTAGAGACATATTAGAAAAGTATGCAAATAGTAATTAGGACCATACAGTGCTAGATAGGGTAGAACTTTGGAATGCAAGCCTATGTTGTTAGACATAATACTAATTGTATATGTTTACTTAAAGATGCTAACCATGTAAACAGACAGTTGCTGTCTCTCTCTAGGGCTACTGATGCAGAGATCAGAAGGGAATATTACCATTTAGATAAAACGTCAGTGAAATGATGTCATGGTCTGTATGTCTCTTTGAAGTTTGTGTAGACTGCCAAATGGGTAAATTGCCCTATGTTAATTTGTGTAACTAATTAGTGGTGGTGGTTAGAAAACAGAACATAACATCAAAAGCCTATTGTTTACCAAGGACTGCTTGGTCAAATGGATTCTAGAACACTGTACAAGGGACCCTGGTGTCCTGTGATCTGTTTTAGCTCAGATCTGCCTGAGGTTTCATGTAGGGGAAGCCTAACAATGAGGATTGAGATCCCAGTCCTAAGCTGAATCACCCTAAATATAATGTTGGACATTGGATTTATAACCTGTGGATGTATTCTGGAAGAGCACTTAGTAACTAAAAAGCTCACCATCTCTAACATGAATCTGGTTTCAGAACTGTACTCATGTCTGTATGTATGTTGATCTCTTAACCTGATACTGTTTCTTTTCTTTTCTTTTTAAATATATTCTAGTTTAGTTAATAAGGACTGGGTCTGTACATGTATTTGAGGTAATATCTGAAATATTCATTAACTTGAGAGGTAATGTGTCCCATTCTTTGGGATTGGAATATCTTTCTTACATAATGAGTAAGATCTTCAGTGATCCTCATCATAGAACCGCATCTCTAGAAGTTTTCAAATCCAGTGTCTTGCACTCATGGCAGCACCAGCACCATCTAAACCATTTCTGACAGGTGTTTAGCTAACCTGCTCTGAAAATCTCCAGTGATGGAGATTCCCCAACATCTCTGGACAATTTATTCCAGTGGTTAAACATCATCATACTTAGCAAGTTTTTCCTAATGTCTAGCCTAAACCTCCCTTGCTGCAATTTAAGCTCATTGATTCTTGTTTTATCATCAGAGGTTACAGAGAATAATTTTTCTCCCTGCTGTTTGTAACAATATTTGACGTTATTGAAAACTATGTTTCCTGGGTCTCGTTTCCAGACTAAACCAACCCAATTCTTTCAGACTTTCTTCATGGGTCATGCTTTCTAGAACTTTAATTATTTTTATTGCTTTTTTTCCTGAACTTTCCCCAGTTTGTCCACATCCTTCCTGAAATGTGGCACCCAGAACTGGACACAATACCTCCGTTGAAGCCTAATCAGCATAGAGGCTACGTCTACACTTACCAAAAACTTCAAAATGGCCATGCTAGTGGCCAAATCGAAGAATATGAGGTGCTGAAGTGCATATTCAGCGCCTCATAAGCATGCTGCAGGCTGCAGCACTTCAAAATTGCCGGGGTTCACTCCTGCATGGCTCATCTACACAGGGGTCCTTTTCCACCAACATCTAAATCCCCTTATTCCTATGAGTTCATGGAGAGCTCATGAGCTTATAGGATGAAGGGGATTTCGATGTTGGTGGGATCCTTTCGAAAAGGATCCCTGTGTAGACAAGCTGTGCGAGAGTAAAACGCGGCAATTTCAAAGTGCTGTGGCTGGTGGCATGCTAATGAGGCACTGAACATGCATTTCAGTGCCTCATTAGTATTCTTCTGTTTGGCCATTAGCAAGACCATTTTGAAGTTTTTGGTACATGTAGACACAGCCAGAGTGGAATAATTATTTCTCTTGTCTTACCTACAACACTCCTACTAATACATCCCAAAATGATGTTTGCTTTTTTGCAGCTCTGTTACACTGTTGACTCATACTTAGCGTGTGGTCCATTATGATCCTTAGATCACTCTCCTGCCTAGGAAGTCATTTCCCATTTTGTATGTGTGTAGGTGATTCTTTCTCCCTTTCCTAAGTCAAATATTTTGCATTTGTCCTTATTGCATTTCATCCTATTTACCTCAGAACATTTCTCCAGTTTGTTCAGATCCTCCAAAGCACTAGCCACCCCACCCAACTTGGTCTATCATCCACAAATTTAGTCTCTCAATGCCATCACAAAAATCATTGATAAAGATATTGAATGTAACCAGACACAAAACTGATTCCTGGGGAACCCCATTCGTTATCTCCTTTCAGTATGACTGTGAACTACTGGTAACTACTGTCTGGGAACAGTTATCCAACCAGTTATATACCATCTTATAGTAGCTCCAGCTAGGTTGCATTTCCTGAGTCTGTCAATAAGAAGGTAATGTAAGCCTGTAGCAGAAGGTTTACTAAAGTGTGACTAGAAGGCGTTTAACTTGTCTAAGTACTTTTTAATTCATTCTTTCCCGATTTTAGCATCCAAATGCCACTAACCCTTGTGCTCATAATTGAAACAAAAAAGTAATTAAGTATCTCTGACACTTCCATATTTTCTGTTACTCAATGAAGAGGGAAGAAACGGTGATGGGCCTACTCTGTCCTTGGTCTTTCTCTTGCTTCAAATGTAATTGTAAAGTGATTTCTTGTTACCTTTTATGTGTCTAGCTCGCTTGAGCTGATTTTGTGTCTTGGTCTTTCTAATTTTATCCCTGCATATGTGTGTTATTTGTTTATATTCATCCTTTGTAATTTGACCTAGATTCCAGTTTTTGTAGGACTCCTTTTTGATTGTTACATCATTCAAGATCCCTGGTTAAGCCAGTATGGTCTCTTGCCATACTTCTTATCTTTCTTACGCTTTAGGATAGTTTTCTCTTGTGTACTTAATAATGTATTTTAAAACTGTCATTTTTCCTCTTAGCCGTCCTTCCCATGGTATATATATACCAACTCCCTGAGTTCACTAAAGTCTGCATTCTTGAAGTCCATTGCCATAGTTGGCTTGGGTGTCTAGGTGGAGGCCTAAGGCTGGTTTGTTTTAAGGGAATTGTGTTGTTGGTTTCTGGGTTACAGAAGCTGTTTTATGCTGTCATGGTAAATCCAAGTATTGGTATAACTACCAATTTTGGGGGTTGCCAGTGCCATTATTTGTAGTTTGGCTTAATTTGAGTAACCTCAGTTGGCTCCCCTGGCTCCTCAGTCACAGTCCCTCATTTAAAGTGAGAGTGAAAGATATTTCTAATCAGACAACTCAGTTTGTTGATTTTAGCTGGGTATGTATCCAAATTGACAGGACTTTTTTTTTTTTTTTTAAATGTGCATAGTTTATCAGCAGGTCACTGATTCCTTTTCTCCCTCTTCTATTGCAAGCCCTGAATAGTCACACTAATATGAATCTGTAAGGGTTAACACTCTTCTCTTTCCTCAAACTGAGAAGGTCTGTGAATACCGCAGAAAATAGTTTGATCCTTAGGGGCAGGAACTGTCTACTTGAAAAGCAATATGTATGTCATCCTTTGGCTTTGAAGGGATAGTTGCAGCATTGGCTCTTTTGAGAAACTGGATGTAGAGATGGATTCTCTGTAGAGATTTGACAGCCCTTTTTCCTATATCTCAACCGCTGTACTATATAGACTTGTTTTTGAGAGTATGAAATATTATGCACAATCATTTCTGTGTAGATTTTTCAAATTTATGAGCACTGTTAGGTGGGCATTTCTGAATCATTCATTTTTAGAAAGAGAGGTCAGATGTCCAGGCACAGAACTGGACCCACATTAGATATTGACCCATCCAAGCATACAGTTATGGTCATTGCATGGTCAATGTAGATCTGCAGGTGTATGCTCAGCTTTCTTCTGAAACCTTGGATTCTTAATGTGTAAATCTGATCCACAACATTCAAATGAAGCTGTCATCAAGTTGAATATTTTCGTATTATTTGAAATGTATATGTTCCTCTTAAAAGTCACAGATTTAATCCTTGGAAGCTCTGACACTTTTAGAAATTTTTCTGCAGAGTTTCTCCCAAACCATGTTGCAGCTAATAGAACTGCTAGATAATAATACTTCCCAGTATGACTGGTTTCAATTTCATGTAACTTTGTCAAATGTTAATTGTCGTATCATGCAAGCAGGGTACTAACAAACTTCAACGGAACTTTATTTACACAAGTGAAATCTCTTTATAAAGCTGCTGCATCATTCTGTAGCTCTCACTAAGCCCCTGGCTAATCTTCTCCCTCCTCCTTCCTGTTTCCTGTGCTTCAAAACTCCCAGTAGGCAGTGCTCTCAGTTCTAGTAATTACAAGCAGTATTATATGTAAAACACCACATTCCCCTCTCTCCTAAGAAGCGCTCTTAATTATAAAATAAACATTGTTGTTCTAATTACAGCAACAAATATGGAACAAGCCACTATGCCGTCAGCAGAAATATTATACTGAAGACACTGTAAACACTACATAACATAGTCCAGACAGGTGGTCACCTGGGTCTGGCAGACCGTCTTTCTAACTTAGTTTCTAGTGCAATGTCTTGTTGTATTGGTACTATGGTGAAGTCATCCAACACGGGCTGGTTGTTGTAATCATCTCCTCTTGGTGTGTAAGCAGGTGCAAGAAAAGAAGCATTCCATACATGCCCATCAGAAAGTGGATAGGTGCAAGGTTCCCTTTTCTCAATGATTTTAAGAGAAGTGGTTTGTATGGTCCCCTTTGCATAGAACTCCAGGTTTTCTTACTCTGACAAAGGAACCACACGTAAACTTTGGTTCCTTAGTACCCCGGCATTTGTCTGTGTAAGCCTTATACTTTTCTTATTTCTGTTCAACTGTTTTTCTCTCATCATCCCCTTTTGGTGCATCAGGTCTCGACTTCAACAATCCAGCAAAGTTCGGTTTATTATTCATCTGTTTCCTATGCAGTAACTCTTAGGGTGATCTTAGGGTTTTGGTATGCTATATAGCCCTGTGTGTTTGCAAGGAATCAGTAATGAAGGTTATCCACAATTTCCCTTCCAGTTTATATGTTTGCAAAGTCTCTTTCAAGCTTCTGTTAAACCTTCCAGTTTCCCCATTGTCTTGAAGGTTATACATGGATGATATTCTATATAAAATGTTCCTCTCTGCTAGAAAAGTTTCAGATTCCAGGGAAGTAAATTAACTACCATTGTCTGAAACTAGTTCTTTGGGATTACCTTCCCTGCTAAAAACTGTAGAGAGGAATGTAATCACTGTAGCAGAAGAGATTTGTGATGTAAACGCTACTTCAGACTCTTTACTGAAATAGGCTATTAAAGTGATGGCATAATGACAGTCAACTGGAGCAGTATCAAAGGATCCTACAATGTCAATCACAACCTTTTCACATGCAGAATCTGGAAGAGGAAGAGGCTGTAGTGGTGGAGTACGTCATTGCTGTCTTACCATGCATTTAGCAAGTGACACAGGATTGTATGATTGCTTCAATTTGGGAATCCATTCCTGGCCATCAATACAGATCCTGTAGTAGTTTGGTTCTGACAACTCCTTGATGAGTATTGCGCGCCAGGTGTATGAGTTTTGACTGTAGTTCTTCTGGCACAAGTAGCCAATGTGTACCTTGTAGTACACAGCCATCAAGCAAAGCAAGTTAATCATGAACTCTCAAATAAGGCAGCAAAACTGGATCAAGCTTTTTAGGATTGCTGAGCCATCTCTTTGTCAAATTCCCATAGCTTCTGTTGAATTGGACATTCTAAACAAGCAGCTTGGAACTGCTCTTTTGTAACTGCAGCTGAGTGCTTGTAATGAGCACAAATACTTCATCCTCATCCTCCAGTGAACCATCTGGTGAATACAAAGGCAGGCGCAAAAGGCAATCAGCTGTCACATTTTGGTTTCCTGGCTTATATTCCATTTTATAATGGAAAGCGAATAGTTTTGCATACATCTATCAATACAATTTCTTACTCTTCCTAGTTCTTTTGTGGTTTGTAATGTTGTCAAAGGGCTGTGGTCTGTGTGCAGCTTGAATGTTTACCCCACAGGCAATTTCTCCATTTTTCAGTAGCCCAGACACAATCAAGTGCTTCTTTTTTAACTGTAGAATATTTTTTTTCCCGGCATTGCAGGTGTCCTCTCCGTGTTGTCCTCATAAAGTTATGTGAGGATAGCCCCAAGTCCAGAATCAAAAGCATCAGAATTCACAATTGTGTGCAGTGCACACAGATGGAATAGTGCAAATACTGGGCTATGTATGATCATATCTTTCAAAGTGTCCAAACTAGCTTGTGCATCTATTGTCCACACCAAGCTCAAACTTTTCTGTAGTAATTCTCGTAATGGTTCAGTGACAGATGTGTAATTGGGAATAAATTTTGCATATCAGGAGGTAAGACCCAAGAAGGAATGTAGGATTTGTAAATCCGTTGGTGGGAGGAGCCTTTGAAATTGCTAGGATATGATCTGGATCAGGTTTTAGTCCAGCTGGTGAAATTGTATGCCCCAGAAAGGAGAGTTTGGTTTGTCTAAATTTGCATTTAGACAAGTTGAGCTTGAGGCCTGCTGCACTGATGCAGTTTAACACAGACTACAGGTTATTTTCATGCTCCTCAGAAGTATTTCCAAACGCAGTAATATCATCCAGATAGCACTGGATTCCATGTTGAGTCTTTAGAATCAATGGAATCATTCTTTGGAAGACACTTGGGGCAGACGCAAGATCATATGGAACATGTTTAAAACAAAATAGTCTATCGTGTGTAATAAATGCTGCGAGGTCTCTGCTGTCTTCATGCAACATAAGCTGATGGTATGTGCTCTGCAAATCAAGAGTAGAAAACATCTTTGCTCCACAGAGTTCTGCAAATACTTCTTCTGTGTGAGGCAGTGGGTGGCTGTCAATCACCATAGCTTTATTTGGCTCCTGTTAGTCCACACATAGGCAACTGCCTCCATCCTTCTTCTGTGTCACCTTTATCAGTGAAACCCATTCCGATGAGTCAATTTCTTCAACAATGGTCCTTTTATACAAGGTTTTTAAGTTCCTCTGAAACAGCTTCCCTGTATGAAAACGGTAAGCACCGTAACTTAAGTCATACAGGCATCACATTATGTCACATTTTAACTTTGTGCACAAACCCATATGCACAGCCAAATTTCTCCTCAACCTGGTCTCGGGTCCCAGCTGAAATTAGAGTGTGTACTGCAAGAGTGCTTTGCTGAGGAAGATCAATTGGTCCATTAACTACCCTGAGGTTTAAAGCAGCAAATAAATCTCTGCCAAAGATAGGAGTGCCTTTATGGACAACATAGAACGCTGCAGTTTCACAACAATCACCAAAAGTGACTGTGGCTGGCAGGCAGCCACGTACTGAAATTTGCTTTTTCAAATAGCACACTAGCTGAAGTTTGGGTTCAGTAAGAGGCACATCTTTAAAGTAATGCAAATAGATGGAATTGGGTAGTATAGATACTGCTGAGTCAGTGTCCAGCATTAGCTGACTAGTATGTGAGTTGCCTGAAGATGTGGCACAAACATTTACAGTGCACATGTCCTGTTCTGGACTATGTGCAGTAGTGATTTTGTCCCCACTCAGTATAGTAACATCTGGTATTGTAACTGCATGCACCTGTTGATTGGACTGGCTACTGCGGCATACTGTAGCAAAACACCCAAACTTCTTACAGTGATTGCACTGAGCTATTTTTGCAGGACATCTTCTGTAGCTGGCGAGGTGTTGTGAGGATCCAAAGTAAAAGCATTCTTTTGCTGCACTTTGAATTTGCTGATTCTGTGATTTTTTTCATTAGCTTTCTCCTTGTAAACATTTGTCTGCAGTGATGGTGGACTCCTCTGCAAAGAAATCACAGCCTGGACCAGCTCTCCTGTATCCATGCTCAGTATTTTGCCTTCTGCTATAGCTGACTCAATCTGGTAGTGGTGGTTATTGCTTTTTCCATGCATGTTTTGCTTCTAGAAGGAAGCGTTCTCTTCCATGAAGCATGGCTGTTTTTTCAATAGGCTGGTCTCTAATCATCTCATCAGCCATATTCCCAAAGTCAGAAGTTACAATCAGACTCTGCACAGAAGTGATATACTGCATTATAGTTTCTCCTGGTTTCTGCTCACTCTGGTGAAATTTGTAGCGATTAATTACTACATTCACTTTTGGCACAAAAAAGTTATTTAATGCAGTGAGTGCAGTCTCATATTTACCATCTGCAAGGGAGAAAGTGTAAAATATACATTGTCCTTCTGCTCCAATGCAGTGGATTAGCAGAGCACATTTTCTTACTTCAGAAATCCCTGTATAACTGATTGCAGGCAGATAAATCTCAACCATCTGAATCCAGGCAGTAAAAACAATGAGGCTCACCTGGGTTTTGCAGAAAGGGTGCAGGTTGGTTCAGAGGGAGAAGACACGTCCTCATCGCTAAAATGTTGTATCATGCAAGCAAGGTACTAACAAACTTCAACAGAACTTAATTTACAAAAGTGAAACCTCTTTGCAAAGCTGCTGCATCACTCTCACTAAGCCCCCAACTAACCTTCTCTCTTCTTCCTGTTTCCTGTGCTTCCAGACTCCCAGGAGCCAGTGCTCTCAATTCTAGTAATTACAAGTAGTATTATATCTAAAACACTACACTGTGTGAGCTGAAATTTGCTATGTTGGGTGTCCTGTTGTACGTGGAATTTATTTCATTTTATTTTTAAAATAGATGTCTCCACAGAATTTCACAAAAACAAATAATTTACAATGTATATTCAGTGCATTTGAAAAAAAGTTTATTTTTATTTTGTTTGTTTGTTAATTTTATAGAGTAAATACACCAAACTTAAGAAAAAGCTGTTGTTTTGTAGAGGCATGATGAAAGTCTGGGAATGCTTAAAATTGTGTGTATATGTCAGTGTTTGCATGGTATGTGTTCGATATTACACAATACAGTAGCATTTCAGAATGTTTTGATATATAAGGATCTCTTATTTCTTGATGCACTCAAATGAAAGCAGTTATATAAATTCTAGGGGGTAAGTACCTGTACTGTAGAAAATTTCAACCTTGAAACAATTTTATTTCTTTGAGCTTTGAGCGCAAAGGTGACCATAATTTGAAATAACTTTGCACAGTTGTCTAGCATTTGACTTGATGCAATACCGGTAATCATAATAAGCTGTTGTCTTCTATACGGAGCTGTGGACAAAAGCCTTACACCTGCTGCTATTTCTTTTTGTTTTGGTTTGGTTTGGTTTGGTTTTGTTTATTTGTGGGTTTATGAATTGGCCAGATTTGGGCAGATCAGCAAAGGTGCATCCCTGAGGCATTTACCCCTAATTTCAAATTCATGGCCAAGAAACTGTAATACTAGAGATTTTCAAAGGAACAGTTGTAAGAATTTTTGTAACATGGGCAGAGCAACCCATTTTCCCAAAATCTCAATCATGAATTACAGTGTGCAGTGTAAGAGACTGGTCTATAGGAGCCTGACCTGATTTGTTGCTGAATTTGGAAGTTCTGTAGTGACTGAGGATGGGGAATGGTGTTTTCTGCAAACATGTGGAAGAAAATAAGGTCATAGGTAACAGCCAGCATGGATTTGTAAAGAACAAATCATGCCAAACAAGTCTGGTAGTTTTTTTTTTGTGTTTTTTTTTTTGACAGGATAATAAGTTTTGTGGATAAGGAAGAAGCAGTGGACGTGGTAAGGCATTTGGTACAATCTCACATGATCTTATCAATAAACTAGGAAAATACAACTTAGGTGGGGCTACTATAAGGTGGGTGCATAACTGTCTGGATAATTATTCTCAGAGAGTAGTTATTAATGGTTTGCAGTCATGCTGGAAGGGCATAACAAGTGGGGTTCCACAGGGGTCTGTTTTGGGACCGGTTCTATTCAATATCTTCATCCATGATTTAGATATTGGCATAGAGAATATATTTGTTAAGTTTCCCTGCTTTGCACCCCTTCTACTAACCCCCTTCCCTGAGGGAATGCAGCTTCAGGGATTGGGGGTTGGGGGAAGGGGATGGCATGGAGCAGCACAGAAGTTGGGGCCCCCTGCACTCCTCAGGTCCCTCCAGCCAAGAGGCTTGGGGGAATTGGTGCAATGGTGGGAAGGGCAGGGTGGGGACAAAAAGGGTGGAGGTTGGGGCAAGGGTACAGAGAGACATACTCCAGACTGTATGGACTCCTGAGATGAAACGTGAAACCGTTCAGGCCATACATGGTCCATGAAACAAGGGTCTCATGGCCTATCTGTTTCAATTTGGGCACCCAAAGTTAGTAAGCGTTTCTAACAATTTGGGCCATAATTTTTCTGGGCCTTAGACTTCCAATGGTAAAATGGGGATATAAAGCCCAACTTCTCACAGAAATGCTCTGGAGATAAATTCATTGGTGTTTGTAAAGCACACATGTTATGGTGAGAGCACCCTAGAAGTTCCAGTAAGGAAATCAATAATGTTGTATGCAATGCAGAATATGGATGGTGTCCATTAATTGAGGCCCAGGGGATTGTGTTGAATAAGGAGGATAAAAAGAAATATTGAATAATTAAATACATGGTCACTGAATTAGGCAATAATCCTGTAGAGTGGAAGGTGGGGAGAAGTGATCATTTAATTAATGAAAGTATCATTCATGCACACAAGGGTGGAGAGAGAGGAACAAAAATTCTGTGGACTGTCTTAATGATATTTCCTATTGTTTGAGTCTTGGATTTTTCAGCTATACAACAATACATGGTGTTAAAACTATGTAAAAGGAATGTCACTAACTTGTACCTGGACTCATAGATCCAGAACTGCAGCTTTTGAGATGCTGTTAATACTTATGTGCCACAGACACCATGCCAGCAGGCAGGGACGATGTAGAGAAAGAGACAAACCCTCATAGAATCATAGGGCTGGAAGGGACCTCAGGAGGTCATCTAGTCCAGCCCCCTGCTTCAAGCAGGATCAACCCCCACTAAGTCATCCCAGCCAGGACCTTGTCAAGCTGGGACTTAAAAACCTCGGGGGATGGAGAATCCACCACCTCTCTAGGCAGCACATTCCAATGCTTCACCACCCTCCTGGTGAAGTAGATTTTCCTAATACCCAACCTACATCTCTCCTTCTGTAACTTCAGACCATTGTTCCTTTTTCTGCCATCTGACACCACTGAGAACAGTTTCTCACCATCGTCTTTAGAGCTCCCCTTCAGGAAGTTGACGGCTGCTATTAAATCGCCCCTCAGTCTTCTCTTCTGTAAACTAAACAAGCCTAATTCCTTCAGCCTCTCCTCATAGGTCTTGTGCTCCAGCCCCTTAATCATTTTTGTTTGCCCTCCACTGAACCTGCTCCAGCAAATCCACATCCTTTCTATACCGGGGGCCCCAAAACTGGACACAATATTCCAGATGTGGCCTCATCAGTGACGAACAGAGGGGAACAACCACTTCTCTAGATCTGCTCAAAATGCTCCTCCGAATGCACCCTAGTATGCCGTTAGCCTTCTTGGCTCCAAGGGCACACTGTTTATTCATATGCAGCCTTTCATCCACCATAATCCCTAGGTCCCTTTCCACTGTACTGCTGCTTAGCCAGTCAGTCCCCAGCCTGTAACAATGCTTGGGATTCTTCTGCCCCAGGTGCAGGACTCTACACTTCTCCTTGTTGAACCTCATCAGATTTCTTTTGGCCCAATCCTCCAATTTATCCAAGTCACTCTGGATCCTATCTCAACCCTCCAACATATCTACCTCTCCCCTTAGCTTAGTGTCATCTGCAAACTTGCTGAAGGTGCAATCCAGTCCCTCATCCAGGTCATTAATACAGATGTTGAACATACCTCATGCCTAAGGAAACCGTATCTCCCTGTCCGAAATACAGGACAGGGAGATTTGGGTGTGGAGGGGCAGCTCCTCCTGGCTCCACCAAGCCTCTGGGACCCAGGAAGGAAGCAGCAGTTGCCAGCCTGCCTGGGAGCCCAGGGAAGCAGCATCCACCAGCCCTACCTGGGAGCCCTGGGGAAGCAGCAGCCACTGGCCCTCCCCAGGAGCCCCAGGGAAGCAGCAGGGCCACAGCGGCTACCCATAGGCCCCTCCCCCTCGCGATTCCCCAAGGCTTGGGGAAGTGACTCCTGCCAGCAGGTGTGCCTGCGCTTCTGCTGGCGGAAAAGGTCAGCGGGGGTGTGCTCAAATAAGGGACAATTATTTTCTTTTAAAAAATAAGTCAGGATGCCTTTTTGGCATCCCTAATACAGGATGGATGGTCACCCTGCTCATGCCCCTCTTGGTTTTTCTGGCATCTCATGGCCCAGAAGATCCCAACTGGTGGGATAGTTTATGCTGCTCTTTGTAATCAGGGTTTTACCTCCCTTCTTCACCAGGGTCCTAGAGAGACATCCACAATAGAACTTGTCTTGTTAAATTCCTTTTGCTTGCACGTCACACTGCAACACTTCCTATGTTCATTGCCGCATAATTTTGCTAGCCACTTAGAACTGCTTTTGTTGGACCCTCAAGATCAGTTTCCTCTTTTGGGGAAAGGGGGCTTTGCAGGGCAGAATATGTCTCTACTCCCATGTATGCAGAAGACCCCCAAAAAGTAAACAGACCAACTAATTGGCTGAAATCTTTTACTGTGCCAATGGGGTTCTCCAAGATCTGCTTCCTCCTCAGCAGATCTTGAGGGTGAGAGAGGCAATTTTGCTCTCCATGCTTCCTTCCTTAAAGAAAACAAATAGCAGATGGCCATCCAGTCGCCTTTTAAGTTTGCCAGGTCGATAGTGAAATTACCCTATTAGTAACGTTTATGGAGCAATGAAAGGAGAACAAAGAGGGGTGGTCACTAGTGGAAGGACAGCAGTCTTGAAAAGATAGAAGTGCCTGAGCAAGCAAGAATAATCTAACTATTTTCAGCTGTCCATAGCATAGCAGTCCAGGTACTAAATGAATTGAATCACGTAACCTTTTGAGTTTTATACAGTGCTAACTTTTGTATGTTTTATTTCCTGCTAAATAGACCTCTTTATGAATACAAGCAAACTTTAAATTCAGTAGTCTGTCAGAAGAAGAAAAAAATGTATTGGAAAATGTATGTTGCCTCTTCCACTTCAGCACTAATTAAATAAGTAATTTTTTATTGCTAACAACAAAAGAATATATTCCTCAGCACAGGGAAGTCAGGCAGACTGAATTTTGTATATATCTGTTCTTTTAATACTGAGTGATATGTTAATCCTTCCATTGTTACTTTGAGAGGTTTGTCTTTTTAAAAAAGATTAAGATATAAAATGTACAAAAGGGAATTTTAAGGGAAAAGCAGGATGTTAGAATAGTAGAGGTATATCAAAGACATGCCATTCGTTTTATGATTTCACTGTGTGGTATATTTCTGGCAGGTCTAGGCTAATTGCCTTTTAGTACTCAATTTTTGTGCCACCCATTATTGAAAATAGGTTTGAACAATTGTATGTTGAATGAGATGGAAAATTGGTGGGCCAGCACGAATGCTGTGTCTTAGCTGGAGTCAGAGAATTGCTCACATCAACTCATTGTCTGGCGTTATGAAATAAACAGTTATGATCACCACTTAATCATAATTATACTAAAGTTACATCTCTACTGAGCCAGGAATCTCAAGCTAACAAAATTTTACAAACTGAATATAATATTGGAAAGCTTAGTACAAGATTGTATATAAACTTGCCATGAGGCGCAAATTTTATTTTTCCCTCTAAACAAAATCCACAAAGATGTTGACACAACATGGCATATATCCATGATGCTAAGAGTTTCATATGCACAAAGTCTTAAAGTGTAATCATCTTCTCCAAGGATGTAAGCAATATGCAGGATCTGAACTCAACATATGCTCAAAGGCATCTTTGTTGTCAGTATAGTACTCCCATTTTAACAATAAGATAGATACCAGTGGTTCATAATTTAACATAAAGCTCCTTCCTTGCTCCAAATATCTTAACAGGATAAATAAAACAAAGTATCAGAGGAGAGATTGCTAGAAGAGTTGAGTTTGCAGGAGGGAAGACACAAAAGGTACTGGGCCAAGAGGACAGAAAACTAGTTCTTGGTGATGGTACAGCATGGTGCCAAGCAAAAGCTAAGTGGGTTAAAGGATTGGGAGGGTTGTTAGGCAAGGAGAAAATGAGAACAACTGGGGCAGGGTGGGAGGTGGGAGAAGTTGTATAAGGCATTGTAAGTGATGCTGAGGCACCTCTCTGAATTAGGAGAAGATAGTAAAATGGTGGAGGTTTGAAGCAGGAGTGGATACAATTAGACTTGGGTGAGAGGAAGTGTCTGGTCGCATTTTGGATAGCCAGGAGAAGAATGTGAGAGGCTGCATGGCCCGAAGGAAGAGGTTACAGCAGTTAATGCAAGGAGAGAATTCAGGAGTGGACAGAATTTTAGTAGGGGAAATAATGGAAAAAGGGCAAAGTATGGAGATACTAATATCATGGAGGAAGCTTCACCATTTTCCCCTCCAGATAGTAGATGCTTGATACAGCTCTGAAATAGGAGATTTCAGAGCTGTGTTGACCCCTACAAATCTGCAGATATCTGCAGATATCCTCATCTGCGGGTGTGGATGCAGAGATCGACAGCTCATTTTTGTGGGTACAAATGTGAATACAAATTTTGTATATAGAAAATTTCTAAAATTTTGCCTCTTGCAAATTTGCGGGTATCTGCTTTGTAGTCACCAGTATACCCATGCATACATACAGATGTGATGCAGTAATAAATTTTGTGTCTGTGCTGGGGCCTATACATATGTGGGGTTGCTATTTGCTATCCCAATTTTTGGGAAGGAACATGGAGTGTACATCATACTGCTCAGCAGAGAACCTGCCTTAGTTGTAATCAAATGGAAAGCACTGTGCAACACCAAGTTAATTACCATTTTCGGCAATCCAGACTACACTCCACTTCCCATGTTGTCCTTGGAGAGAGTGCAAAAAAAAAACCACAAAAATTGATTGAGGGCTGTTGAAAATGACTTCTAGTGAGAGATTTATAGAGCTCAATCTGATTAGCATACTGGAAAGACTAGTAGATTTACTCTGGCATTGCTCAGGTCCTTAACTCAAGTTGGTAGGGTGTTTTTGTGTTTTT
This sequence comes from Carettochelys insculpta, assembly GCF_033958435.1. Taxonomy (NCBI): domain Eukaryota; kingdom Metazoa; phylum Chordata; order Testudines; family Carettochelyidae; genus Carettochelys; species Carettochelys insculpta. The sequence goes on from NC_134138.1 coordinate 229,802,039, forward strand.
ATTTTTTTTAATAAAAGAAAAATGTACATGCGTTTATTAAAATGATTTTTTTCAAAAATACAGTGTTAATTTATGAAGTTCATTTTTATTTTGGATTTCCTTAAAAAAGTGATTGTTAAAATCTGTACTGTTTAATTTTTTAGTAAATTTTTAAATAGGAAATCCATTGTGTATTTTTTCTTCGTCCCTATAAATTCTTATTTGCCAAGTTTTAATGAAAAAGGGCTATAGTAAATTTGGTTTCCAATAACATCATCTTCTGGTTTTCAAACCTTAAACATTGATTTACCTGTGCCAAAACAGAGCACTAGTCTAAATTTGTCTTTTTAAACTTCTTGCTGTAAGGTTTATTGAGAAGCAATCCTATTCCAAGTTCATGTTTTTCTGGCTCATCTTGATCTGGTCTCTTTCAGCCTTTGCTCGCTTATGTCAGTTTTGAGGACTGCATTTGATTTGGTGATTCTGTGTCTTTTCTGTATGGTTTTATGAGAAACAATCCCATTCCAGGCATATCCCATTTTCCTGGCACAATCAAATCCTTACGTTGCTTTAAATTATAAGAGGAAGCTGTATATAAATTTGCCAGGCCTAGTTCTTACTGTTTAGGAAGAATTATTGATAAAACAGATAAACTCCTTCTAAAATATGTAGTAGATTGAGAAGTGGCTTCTTTACAATATAAAATTACTTTCACAGGGAGAAAATACCAAGCACTTAAGGGGCTTTTTAATCTAGCAACAAAGGCATATCAAGAAACATTGGTTGAAAGATGAAGCCAGTCTGGTTCTTGAGAGCCTGGGGGGACGGGTGTTGCAGGCTGGCTGCTGCTTAGCTATAGGGTATGCTGACTGCTCAGGAATGGTTGTAAGAGCAGGTCCAGGAGGACATCCACGGGAGCCACAATGCCTCACACTGGAGGATGACCCAGATTATGGAGCAGTGGCTGTGGGCCAACACATAATGGTGGTTGCAGGCCTGGGACCAATTTATGTCCTGCTTTGATGCCGTGACCGGCTTCTGATGGGACATGATGACCCTGCTGCCCCCACCACCCTGCCTTGCTGCTGTCCCGCAGGGCATTCCAGACCTGTTCCAGTGGCTGAAGGCCATGCCCACCCCTCCCCACCGATTCTCCCTGCTTACCCAGACCCTGCCACAGCCCCATCTCCCCCATAGATCCTCCTAGTCCTGGCCCCATCCCAGCTCCAACGGGGCCCCCAAACTCACAGCGGGAGGGGATTCTTAGGCTGACACCACTCAGTGTCCCACTCTCCTTCAGCTTGGTGATGCCCCCACCTCCTCCATGTTTTGAGCCCCGCCATCCAAGTTCTGATGCCCCACACTCGCTGTCCCATACCCCATCACTGTATATAGGCAACTGCATTCCAGTTTGTTGTAAATAGTTTTGAATTGTACTGTTTATTTTTGGCACACAGTTTTGTAGTTGTTGAGTAAAAGACACTTCATTGTTCACCACACCCTCATCCCTCTTTATTGAACAGGGGTTGGGGAGGGGTGAGGAGGTGAAGGGAAGGGTCGTGGTGGGGATAGGGTAGGGCACTGGGGGAGCCCTGGGGAGGGTTACAGGGGCCATGGGAAAAGCTGTCACTCAGGGCCTTGTGGTTCCTCACACCATTCTGATGGGCCTGGTGGATGGGAGCTGCACCCAGCTGCTCATATGAACAACCCTTGTGGCTGGCAGCCACTCCCCACTGCAAAAGGAAGATCTTCCCCTATCCGTCCACAATGTTGTGCAGGGCACAACGTGCTGCCGCAACTTGGGGGACGTTGTGGTCCCCCACATCCAGGTGGGTAAGCAGGCACCTAAAGTGTGCCTTGAGGTGGCCAAAGGCACCCTTGGCCTGCAGTCCTGGCCCAGTTCAGTGAGGCATTGAAGAGTTTCTGCCTAGGGTCCAGCTGGCCAGTGTAAGGCTTCATGAGCTAGGCCATGATGGGGTAGGCCACATCCCCCCCCAATGCACAGTGACATCTATGCTTCCCTGGCTGCCAGCTCACAGCAGGGGACAAATGTGCCCACCTGCATCCTCTGGCACAGGCTGGAGTTGTGGAATACATGGGCGCCATGTGCCCAGCCTGCCCACCCAATTTAAGTGTCCGTGAACTGTCCATGGTGGTTGACCAGGGCATGCAGCCCATCAAAATGTATCCCATGTGGTTGATATACTTGACTGTGTTATGATTCAGGGCATGGATAGAGATGTGGGTCCCATTGATGGCCCCGACACAATTCGGGAAACCCAGGGCAGCGAATCCGGCCATGACTGCCTCCACGTCTCCCATATGGATGAACCTCTGCAGCAGGATGGTGTTGATGGCTGTCATGACCTGCAGAGGGAGTGAACCGAACACCCCAGCCCCCGAGGTCTCTGGGAGTCCCAGCTTTTGAGGCCACCCTCCTCCACGTCAGCAGGGCTGTGCAAGGGTGGGATGGCACGGTCCCCCAGGGACAGGGCTTCCCACCCTCGCACTTCTGGCCCTGCGTCTCGAGGGTCCCCCTTGCGCAGGACACCCATTCCCATTTCTCGCCCTGCAGGGACTGCTGCCCAAGAGTGCCTTATCTCCATGAGGAGGGCCCTGATAGTGGACTTCCCCACGCCAAACTGGTTTCCCACAAAGTGGTAGCTGTCAGGGGTGGCAAGCTTCCGGAGGGCAACTGCGACACACTTCTCCAAGGGAATGGTGGGCTGCAGCTGAGTGTCCTGTCTCTGGAGGGCAGGAGTGAGAGAGAGACAGAGCTGCATTCGGGAATTCTGGAGCCAGTGCTGCTCATCCCACTGCCCCACGACCAGGTTGTCCCACCCATTGGCATTGTGGTGGTGCCTCCAGATCCACCTGTGCACTTGCGGGGGGATAGGTACAGATATGACTGTCCTGCAGCCATGGTGAGGTTCTCAAAGGTTGGCTCGGGATTATTCTCTGTGAGGAAGAAGAGGATGGCCATCAGGAGGTGCAGCAGGTGCTGAAGCACCTCTGTGTGGGGCCAACACAAGCCTGGGAGCTGCTCTGGCACCATGGTTCCCTGTAATGAGTTGTCTCTCCCAGAAAGAGTTGAAGCCCTGCTCTCGCTGTGCTGTTCCTCTGGGAGGTATGCACGCCTGCAGCATAGGATGGGAATGGATGTCTGGGGGGATTCCCTTTAAGTGTGCGTCTCGTTGGCACTCCTGGAAGGCAATGGTGACCTGAGAACCTTTTTGCTGTGGTTCTGGTTGGCCATTGTGCCGGTAGAGCGGCCGGGGTGTCATCAGAGTGGATCACAGTCTGGATGTGACCTGTTGACTGAAATTTTGTCACAAAATATCTTTTGACAAAAACTTTTTTTTGACAAATTGTTCTAATCTAGATGCAACATCAGAGACAGAAAAAGAGAATTCTGTGGGCAGAGCCTCAGGTGGCACACATTGTCATAGCTCCATTGAAGTGAATGAAGCTGTAACAATTCACACTAATGGAAAATCTGCCTCAGTAGGCTTAAGTGATTTTTAGGAACAATTATTGTTTGTTAAAATAGACAAGTATCCAAATAAAGTATGTAATAACTTCTATTTCACTTTGCATAGTAGTCTGATACTACAGTTCTCTTTTAAAAGGTGCATAAGAAATTTTAATGTAATTAAAAAAAAAAGAAAATAGCATATTTTGAAACTTGACCCAACACAAACATATTAATGTTTCTCTACTAATTGTTCTAATTTGCTATCCAGATTGATAGGGCTTTTAAAGACAAACTTACTAATGTATTACATGTTCAAAGCTCTTTCACACAATCGTAAAAGCATTTCAAGTTGTTCTGTTCCATTTTGGTAAATGACACTAATTATAAAAATACATGTTTTCGATTCTGAATTAGATGCTCTTACAAAGAGGTCAAGTTTGTTTATATATTGCTTCTTAACAAGTCAGGGTTCTTTATTTTAACTTTTACTTATTTTTGTAGTGTCATAGGAGAACATGGCTTTTACCTCTGCCTGTAAAGTACTAGTAAGGTATGATCAGTTTTCAAAAGAAAAATACGTTAAAACACTCTTGTTCTCTAGCACCTTAAGTATTGTAGAAGAGAGAGCAATGGAACAAAACCAAGAAGCTTGCCTTTTTTTTTTTTTTTTTTTTTTTTTTGTTCCTGGTAGTATCATGGCATTAGTATAATGCAGTTTCTATCTTTCATGCACTGTGCACAAGTTCAGGACCACTCATTTCCATGTCAGAACATAGCATCCATATGAAATTTAATCCACACATCCATTCTTGGCATGGTGCAGTCATACAGTTTCTTATGTTTTTGGTGTGTCTGTTACTATTCAGATGGGGTTGGGGAAGATGTTATAAACTTACCCATGAAAGCTAATATGCACAATGTGCAAAAAATTAGAGTGTTAAATACTTTTAGGACCCCAGGCCTCCCTGTATTGATGTTAGGGTGAGTTTTACAATATATATTATATTTTACTAAAAACCTACTAGCTCCCATAATGCATCCTCATTAACGGTGCTGTAGTTTGAAGTTCTTCAGGATTTCTATTATAAACTGGTTGTTATCAGTGGGGCCACGTCAAGGGCTTTTTCAGTTTGATGTAGGCTCAAACCTTGACAAGCTTACACATGATCTTAAATTACCAATCTTTGGGCCAGAACTATAATTTTGCAATGTTTAGTGCCTAGTTAAAAATGGATTCAACCTGGTTAACGCTTTTAGTAATGACGATAGAATAAATTTTAAATAGTGATAATTAGCATTATTGGTGAAATCTAATAGGGATGATTACATGTTAAAATTAAAATAGTGATTTACTGTCACAGGCAATTGTTTTTATGCATGAATTAGAATTAAATTTAATTTATGCCTCAATTTGATATGAAAGGTGAATGGAAAATCTTGTTCTTGAATAAATAATGTCATCTGTGCAAAGAAAACTAACTACATGACTGAATTTAACCTCATAGCAGCTGAAATACAATGAGATAATGGAAATAGCTAAAATTGGAGCCGGTGCAAATGACAGAGTTCAGAACATATAGCTGTTGGGGAAAGAGTGGTGCATTAAAATGATAGCATAAATTTTGATGTGTTTGTTTTCTTTAAAATGCCTTGGACACAGTATAGAGTGTAAGCATAGTTCGATGATGTCAAAATCATGGGAATTTAATTTGAGATCAGATAGCCATCAACGATTCTTGATTTCAGTTACAAGAAATACAGCTCTCAGACCACCAGGTAGAGAAACTTTCCATGAACATTTGTTCTCAATCAGTTAATGTTTCAGACTTGGTCGTCTAACAGGATAATGTGATTCCCCCACTTTCCAAGGTCTCGTTTGGTTCTCAAGGAAATCAGACTGCAATGCTGTTGCTGCAATGATGATTCAAATAAAATAGTACATCTGTACAGTCTACTCATTCCATTATAGATTGTGTGACATTATTTCTCAGTTTCGTATAATTTTTGTGTGACGCCCTTGCTTTTGCTGGTAGGCAGATTTATTGCTGCTTTAATGCAAATTAAAATGCTACTACTTCCTGTGTGAACTTTAGCTTGACTGAAAAAGGAAAAGTTATCATTCAGATTCAAATAAGCAATATAGTATTTATGGCAGACAATAATGTAAGTGTAAAGTGGTGTGTTCCAAACCTGTCTTCAATAGATTTCAGTTCAAGTCTGGAGTCTTAGAGAGAGCACGTACATTCATTGCTATGCTATATCTGAATGTTTGGAATAGAAGGTGATGTTTTGTTTGGTGTTTGGCACTTCAGTAGCTAAAAGACAAGGCTGTCAGAAGCCTTATAGAGGCTCTTGATGACATCAGACAATTTACTTGTACAGTAATCCCTCAAGATATGTGCATTCGACGCGCGTATCTCACAGTGCGATTGGAGGGGGACCCCGGAAGTTCCAGTCCGAGGCAGCTACTGCGGTGCACAGGGAGGAGATCACCCTGTCAAAGGGAAAACAGATGGCACAGCCAGCTCTTCCTGTCAGTGCCATTGCTGGGGAGGGGGTCAAAGGGTGGGGGGGGTCAGGGGATCCCCTTGTTAATGGGGATCCCGCTGTTAAAAAGCTGCTGATTGGTGGATCAAGTTCCTCCAGCTGAGCCAAAGGCAGCTGAAGCTGCAGGGGGATCTTCTCCCCCACACACCTCTGCAGTGGCGACTGCTTCTGGCTCAGCTTGAGGAGCTTTGCTCTGCCAGCTAGCAGTTTTTTAACGTGGGGATCCCCATTAACAAGAAGATCCCCCACCCCACCTGTTATGGAACTGAGGGGCTAAGCTAGAGGCACCCCAGGCCTAGCTGGTGGCCCCGCCCTCTCAATTTGCATGAATTTGCATGAATTTTGAGTTGTGCTTGGTTTTCCAGGAATATAACTTTCACACAAATCAAGTGTCTGCTGTATAGCAACTGGTTTTAATCTGGGCTGTGAACCTAAGCAACTACTGAACACCATGTAGAGGGTGGCTGCCTCTTTCACTGGAAAATGTTCAAGGCAGACTTGGATTTATGTAATTCACTTACATAGTCCAGTGAAATTCTTTGTGTGCATTGTGAGATTGACTTCTGTTTGGCTTCAGTCTTCAATACATTCATGTACTTTTGAGTAAAGTTAAAAGTGTGCATGGGTTTGCAGGATCAGGGCCACAGCGAGATGCTGTCATCAAAGACATGGGCTGCATCTACGTTAGCAAGTTCTTTCGGGGAAAAAAATGGGCCTTTTGCGAGAGAACCCATGGAGCATCTACACATAAAATGTGCTCTTTTGATCTGAAATGGAAAGAATGCAGCACTTTTTCCAGAGGCCCTCTTCCTCTCCCAGATGAGGAAGAGCACCTTTTTCTGAAAGATTCTTTCAGAAAAAAAATGTACGTAGACGCTCTGCTGATCCTTTATTCGAAAGAGCAGTACTCATGGTGCCAGATTTTTCAGTACCCAGTCCATTCTTTCAAAAGAGCTGGGGCTGTGTGGAAACTCTCCATCAAAAAAGCAGATCAGTTTTTTTTTTTAAATTCACTTTTCTGTGTGTGGATGTACTTTTTCAAAAGCAGTTTGTTTGGTCCTTCCCCCCTGGAAAAGATCTTCGAAAAGAACTTTGTTTCCAAAGTTTGCTGTAGTGTAGACATAGCCATGGTGTACATACAAAGTAATTTCAGGGGAGGGAGATTAGTGTGCTTTATGTGAGCTGAATCTGAGAAGAGAACACACAGTTCTCTCAGTGACTAATAGAGTCTTAAGTAGTAAGCACATTGTGATTAGTAAGTGTTTTATTATTCATTCCTAAAGCCACAAATGTTCATAAAAGATGTTCAGTGTAATGTGGATTGTAAAGGCATGCACACACGCAAAAGTAGGGGAAGATTCAAGCTGATGTACTAGGATGAATTCTCTCCTGGATATCATGTATTTCTGTTTCCAAAAAAAACAATAACAAAACATAAATCCTGTTACTAACCAAACCTTGAATCACTCAGAATACTAAATTAAATCAGCAATTTAATAATTCTCAGTTGTCGTGTCTTCCTTGTTTGGCAGGAAAAGTGTATGGCATTTGGTAACACAGCAGTACGGTAAATAATTTAATAATCAGTATTGACACACAAAACATATGGTCTTGAATTCCACATTGGGTCAAGTGGATCAAATATTAGTCATCTCTTTCTATTTTCTGTTTTGGAAGCTAGAAGTTTTATAATAGATTCAGATAGGCTACAGGTACCCAGTTTGACATGTACCGTATTACGTGGTATCTTTAGAAAAGCTATCTTGAGATAGGATCCCGGGTTACAGAGAAAATTCAACGTTTTAACTGTATATCATCAAAAGTAAAAGAAGCACATTCTCTTTGGAAGTTTTCCAACCTTTCATTTAGTTGGAAGGTATTGTTTTTAATAAATTGGAAACCTCACATATGTCCTAACTTTAATCTCTTATATAGAGCCCTTGTGCAGATTTGCAATTCTAGAACTTAATAATTGTGTCAGGAGGAGTTATTCCTGTGCCCTGCCTTGTAGGTGACAAAGTATTCAGAAATGAACATTCTTTGCTCACTTGGGCTATCACCTATGCAATCATTGTTCTGTTGCAAAACACAGCACCTCAGCATATGGTCTCAAGACCAGATTCTGGTTTCAGTTGCACCAACGTAACTTCAATGTAACTCCATTCTTGTGCAACGCCATTGACATCAGTGGAGCAGTTCTGGACATACAGTAGTGCAACTGAAACCATAATTTGGTTCTAAATCTCCAGTGTGTTTCTCAGAACCCTATTACCTTTCCCATTCAAGTATCTTTGCATAGCATTTCTTGGTAGCAAAAGCTATATAGCTAACCTGTGTTTAAACTTCTGTTGTAAAAAGCCTTCTTTCACATGTTTGTATTTTTCCCCAAAAGTGCTGGGTCTGAGTTGCTCTGTGTGTGGAAGCGAATTTTGAACAAAGCGTACTCATTTGTATTAAGTAATGTGAGAGTAGTGGGAAATGTGTTTGTGTTATGGTTAAGTTTTTTTAAAGCTTTTTCTTCATGTGCAGTTTTCAAAGACTAAGCCTGAAGACTGGCCTTTTGAACTAACTGGTCTTCATTATTAATGAGTTTCCAGACTAATCTGCAATAAAGTTACATTCTTTGGAGCGAGCGCTACAAAGTTTATTCTAAGTACGGTGCTGCAATACTAAATGTAGTAATACAGGATAAGTTAATATATGATATCAATATAATTGCATATTGTGATTTTCATTTTAAATTTGTTTCTTTTTTTGTTTTTGTTTTTTGGGGTTTTTTTTTGCTTACTATTTCACTGTGGAGTTCTTTTATTGAGTAAACTTTTTGATTTGTAATTATGGGAGTGGTGACGAAAATCAGTTGAGAGGTAAATGTGTGTGGTACCTCTTTTTCCTTAAAAGAAATCCAAGGAATTACATTCAAAGATTTCCATCAACAATACTGAGGCACTCTTGCAGAACGTGAAATTCCCTGGTTAGAGGCATAGGGAGCTGAAGCTTGAGGCTTTGCTTACACTGGTGAGTTTTGCCAACAAGCTAGCGGAATGTCCACACACACACAGTGCATTTTGTTGAGAATTTGTCAACAAAACTCAGCACTTTTGCTGGCCATGTTCTACTTCTTAGCCATGAGGCATAACACTTCTGCTGACAGATTCTGTCAACAAAATAGTAGTGTGGGTGCTCTGAGGGGGCCTTCTCTCAACAGAAAGGGCATCTAGAACAATGAACAGTCCTGTCTGCTGTGCTTTCAGGTGCCTATTTTGCCAAGAGAGCGACCGGGCAGTCCAGCTGCTCTGTCGACAGAGCCAAGCACTCTTCTGATTGGCTTTTGTATGTGGCCCCGCTTTGTCGACAGAAGTTTTGTTGGGGAATCTCTTCCAACAGTGACTTCTGTCAACAGAAAGCTGTAGTGTAACCATACCCTGTGTGTTCTTTTGTACCAAGTCAGAACACCACTCATTCAAATTTGGCCCAGTTGTGCTCCTGTCAGGACAGAGAGGTGGCCAGGCTATATTTGAATCGTGATGTGGCCTCACGTGCCTGCTTTCCTCCCCCACCTCCACAAACACACCCTTTTGCAGTTCTTCTGGCATTCATGGACACCAGCTACTCTCAGTTCCTGGGAAGATGCAGATTAGGGGCAATGGGAAGCTCTAGTCCCCAGAAGAATATGAGGTTTATTCTAGACTTCTGGCATTTCCTGGGAGGGAGCAGAGATATTGGTGGGTGGAGTCTGGGACTCCTAAAACTGCCTGTCCCCTGCTGGGTATAGTGCTGTTCAGCCCAGTCACCTCTCTGGGTGAGAGCTCAGGGCTGCATATGAGATTTTGGAGTTGGGTGCAGGACAATATAGGGCAAAGCACTCAGGGGTAGTGTGGAGTAGCAGAAGGGGACTGTGGAGCTGGCTGCAGGGAAGAAGCCATGGGTGTGTGTGAAGAGGGGCTGGGAGGGAGAGCTTGGGGCCAGGTGCAGAGCAGAGGAGGGAGACCTCTGGGCTCCTCCTGTTGGGAAGGTTCTGATTGTGCCCCAACTCTGTGCACAACAAATCTACATCAGCATTTTAGCCTGTTACCGGCTGCTGAGGACCAATATTTTACTGGCCTTCAAAAAAATAGGCAAACTAGCATGCTAATCTTGGAGAGTGGGTTGTGGGTACGCAAAGGTTAATGTGCGCAGAAAACAAAGTCTTGTGAAATTCCATATGCCTGTTTACCTAGGATAAGAGCGTTCTAGTGTTTATATTAAAATATGTAGGGCGGCTGTTCTTGTAAGGACAGCTTTGAAAGAGAACTTTTGTAATTGAATTAAACTGTTGCAATTTAGCTTAGACTATAGTCAGATGTGAACTAAGTAGCCAAATAATGACCATAGATGGTTTCATTCACTTGATCACAGAGTGATTTATGAATATTACAGCACGGTTTTGATTGTATCTGAGAGAGATGTATTCATATGATAATTATATATTTTTAGATAAGCAATAAATACTTTGGTTATACACTTGAGCCTCTTTAATCTGGCAACCTTGGGAAATAGGCTATGCCAGATTATGGAATTTTCCAGGCTGGGGGTGTTTACAATAATATGAAGGGTAAACAAATTCTGTAACGAAAGCTTTTGCATATACAACCCTTTTCAGAGTACTGTACATGAATAACATCATAAAATAAATCCTTAACTCACTGGGATTGGGGGTGCAGGGTCTGGGAGGATAGGAGGGAGGGTGCAGAGCATGCTGGTTGGGGTGCAGAGGCTGGGAGGAAGAGAGTGAGGGAGGATTCAGGGCATGCTGGGGGGCTGAGGGGTCTGGGAAGGGGAGGATGGGTGAGGAGATGGGGGTCATATGGTGGGATACATATGGGACCCCACTCTTAGGGATACCCCTGGCTCCATGCCCCTGGTGATGTGAGGCCAGTGGGAGAAGCAGGGGAAAAGCCTCCAGACAAGTGCTTCGCTATGCTGCCATTCCTGCAACGGCTGGGAAGGGAGAGCAGCTGTATGAGAGCTGCTTACTCTTTCCCTGCCATGCAGAGCCCACGGGCCAGATCTGGACTGTGGCTCACCTGGAACCAGTCTGCGAGGGCTCCCCCTCCCTAAAGTGGGGATTCAGTACTGGTGCGCCAGCCATGTGGAGGTCCAAACCATAGGTGTTCCTGGATCACAGATGCCCGGTTTAAGGAGGTTCAGAAGTAATGCTCAGGAAGAGGCATTGAATTCCAAATAAAGTGATCATCCTCAAAGCATTTGAGTGTATATTCCTACGGATGGTTGTAAAAAATAAGGACACTATGTAGCGAGCACATTTTAAATAATATTTTACGTGCATTTTAAGTTGTGTGTGTGTCCATATTAAAGCATAACTTTTTTAGTAAATGAATAGAGTTACTTATGGTAACTAAAAAGGACAAGAGAAAAATAAGACCATTTGCTATCATGAATCAAGATGCTTAATTCTCATTTCACTGGGAATTTGGTGCAACATTCAGCAGCATGATGGAAACTTTTAACTAGTCCTGTTGTCTTTACATAATTTTCTGAAAATTAGGAGAGTCTGACAATTGTATAAGTGTGCTGAACTGTTTTCAGTTATTTTTATAAGCTTCTAAGCTAGGTAGGTGGAAACAGGACAAGTTTAAATCGTTTAAAAAAAAAACTGCTCCAACCCCCTCCCCATTGCCTGTTTGTGATTAAATCACTCTTTATATTTGAAGGTTCAAGCACAAGTACGTCATGCAAAACTAAATTTTGACAAATTGAAGACTGATGTTTGTCAGAAAGTGGATCTTCTTGGAGCAAGTAGATGTAACCTCCTGTCTCATGTTTTAACAACATATCAGGTATTCAAAGAACACTTTGACCTCAAGCTTTCTTCTAACCTTAAAGCATGTTTTTCATATTATAGTTGTGTGACAATATGCTGGTAAGTATAAGACCATTTAAATCAGGGTTCAGCAACCTTTCTGAGGCGAAGTGCTGAAATTTGACTTTTTGACTTATATGTATGGTCCAAGTGCTGGTGATAGTTTTAAAAGTCACTAATAGTCCTACTTACCACAGCTTCGTTAATTAATTAAGATGCAGAGCTCTACCATTCAGGTGGTGGTTGGTAGCATTAGCTGGTCTTTTGTTAATCCGCAGGTGGCATGGCTTTGCGTAAGCTCCTAGCTGCATGGGGTAGGGCTGAGCTCCCACCTTGAGTACCAATGAAAATCATCTTGCATGCCACCTTTGGCACCAGTGTGGGGAGTTGCAGAGCCCTGATCTAAATCATTAGGAAAATGAAAGCTTTCACTAAATACTGATTATTTGACTAATGCTGTACTGAAATATTACTTTATTTATAGACCACTCTTCTTCATTTTTGGGAAAAAACCTCCCACACCATGGCAGCTATCCATGAAAGTTTCAAAGGTTATCAGCCATATGAATTCACTATGTTAAAGGTAAGGAACATACAGGGTGCGTGCGTGCGTGCGTGCGTGTGTGTGTGTGTGTGTGTGTTTTTAAATGTATCCATTGATCAACCATGAGAGTGATTTGGTAATAAATGTGAGAGAAGCTATACATGGTTTTTTTTAGTTACATGTTCATATGTGGGGTGTTTGTCATGCATTGCCTAGCAGTGGTGGTGACTGGAGCTCCATGCCGCTTTGAAAAATTGGGCCCTGCAGTAACTGCCTCATTTGCCCTCTCTTCCCCCACCTTGTCAGTAGGCCTGGATGGAATTTCAGGATTGCAGTAGAACTTCTGCATGTGAAACATTCTCAGAGCTTATGTTCATGATCTTTTCTGCCCCATTGTGAAAAATGGCTGACCACTGCAATTTGGGGATTCACTAAAGAAACAAAACATTCTTCTTCGAGTGTCCCCGTGGGTGCTCCACATTAGGTGTTGGGCTCGCCCGGCGCCGCAGATCGGATCTTCCAAGCACTTTCTGCCGGACCGCGCATGCGCCGGTGCGCGCCGCTCCCTTGCGCGCTCCTGGCCACGTGCGCGATCCAGTCCCCGCCAGTTCCTCTTAACCGCCATCGGCTGCAGACGGAATCCGACTAGGCTACGGCCAAGTTAGCGTATTCAATGGTTTTAACTGTTTTTTCTTTAAGGTTTTCAAGTTCTTAGGCTACTGTTAAGTTAGCCAGTTGTTATTTTCAAAAAAAAAAAAAGAAACAACAAGCGGGACGGCATTCAGTCCAGTCCTAGTAACAAGCGGAGCGCCGGAGGAAGGAGCCGAGGGCCATTAGCCCTCCTGCCGTAGCAGGCCATCGGAGAGGGGGAAAAACAGCACAGAGAAGGTGCTAAGTACCCATTAACAACTGAAAGACTCACCAACAATGTCCTCTTCAGGATTCAAGAAAAGTGAGTCCTGCCGAGAGGCAATGCCAGCGTCTGATGGGCACAGTCTCTGCATAAGGTGCCTGGGGGAGTCCCATGTCACGCAGAAATGCTCCTTCTGTGCAAAATTAACAGCCAGAGCAAGGAAGGACAGGGAGATGCGGCTGAAAATGCTGGTCTTCGACAAGGCCCTCCAGCCAGACGTGCCGGAGCGGCCGCAGCAGGAGGGACCCTCCGGGGCCCATAAAAGGAAAGCCGCCTCCCTCACCCCATCAGCGCAAAAATGGAGGAAAGCCTCCCCAACCCGATCCCTGCTGGCAACAGCAGTGAGCGGGACAGGAGGAGCGCGCAGCCCCCAGCCGCAGCAACAGCTGATTGGCGGCGGCACGGAGAGCCACGTGGAGGCGGCTCAGCCTCCGATAATCAAACAGTCGCCCCGCACCGCAGGCAGGGCGGTGGCTAAACAAGTGCCGGTACCGGCGGCACCGCAAGCAGCAGCACCGACCCCCGGGGAACCGGCGGTGCAGAGCACGCAGGCACGTAGCCCGCAGGCACCGGAGGACACTGCCCGTGCGGCACCGCCCATGAGCGTGCCGAGCAAGGCGTGGACGGGGCCGAGATCCCCTACATGTCAGGGGGTGGAGTTACCTCCTCAAGGGAGGGGGAAGGCTGCACACAAAACGAGGCACCGCAGCCCCTCTCCAGACAGGGCTGCAGAGTTGCTTTCTCTCAGCCCTCCGCTTATGCTGCAGACTCCAACCAGAAGGCAGGGGTCCCCCCTAGCCTACCCGGAGCCCCCGTCTCCATTTTTACAACCAGCCTCGCCTTGGCTGGGACCACCTTCACTCTTCCTGGGGTTTGAGCCACTGGAATACTATCACAAATCGCTCTCTCCAGTGTCCCAGATCTCTCGACGATCTCGCTCCCCCAGACGCAGAGGGTATGCACCAAGGGAGTGGTCTAGGTCACATTCCCAAGAACAGTGCCTATACTGCCATGGTCGCCCCTATCATGTGGGGCATAGACACCACCGGCAATCTAACAGGGAAAGATGCCCACAGACGGTCCCGTATCCCCGAGGGCAATCGCGAACGGGGACAGAGACTCAAGTATCTCAGGGGGAACTGGTTATGGAACCCCGAGATTTTCCCTTGCAAGCTTCCAGCGAGGGGATGTACCATCACCAACAGGATCCGGAAGGGTCCAGAGAGGCGTACCCTAGTGGTTCCTCGCTCTCCTCCCTGGACGAGGCTACGGCCCCGAGGGACGTCCATCCTCCGGACGATCTCAAACAGTTTCAAGAGCTGTTTAAGAGGGTGGCCTTCACGCAAGGCATCCAGACAGCAGAGGTGCAAGAGAAACACCATAAGCTCCTCAAAAATCTGAGACCTCCGGCCTCCTCCAAAATAGCAATACCGCTTGATGAAGCAATCTTGGAGTCCGCCACTATGATATGGCAGACCCCTGCGACTATTCCGCCTGTCCACAAGAGAGCGGATAAGAAATACTTCGTGCCGGCGAAGGGCATGGAGTTCCTGTTCAGCCACCCACAACCAAATTCCTTGGTGGTGGAGTCGTCGCAACAAAGATCAAAGACATCTCAATTCAAGACAGGGGGAACAGACAAAGATGCCAAGAAGCTAGAGCTGTTCGGCAGAAAGGTCTACTCCTCCTCCACTCTACTGTTGCGAATGGCAAATTACGCAGCGCATTTAGCGAACCATAATTTCGACAACTACACTAGGTTAACCTCCCTCATGGACTCGCTTCCAGAGGACAAGAAACCGGTGCTCAAGGCCATTGTGCAAGAAGGCTACGCGGCCTCGAGGACGGGAGTTCAGATTGCCCTGGATGTTGCGGACACAGCAGCACACTCCACAGCTACGGCAGTGGTGCTGCGAAGGGAGTCCTGGCTCCAGACTTTGGGTATACCGAGGGATCTGCAGGCAAAGATAGTCGATCTTCCCTTCGACTCGCAGAAGCTGTTTGCTGAATCAACTGACTCGGTCCTTCATTCCAGTAAAGATTCAAGAGCCACACTTAGGACCCTGGGGATTTACACCCCTCCATACAGAAAGAAAAAGTACTACCCTCAACAAAGACGGTACCAATACCAGCAACAGCGTCCCCAGTACCACAGGGGTTACGAGCAAGGGCGACATCAACAGCACCAGCAGTACAGAACTCCCAGGCGACGTTCCTAACAGAGCCGTGCATCCTCGGGGCAGGGCCAAAGGCCACAAGTTTGACACACACAGATCCAGGGCTGCGCCATCACTACCATCGCACAAGGTCATCCGAAGCGACTATTCCACCATCGCCTCCAACCATTCTACGACCAGTGGCAAAGGATCACCACAGACAAATGGGTGCTGGAGATCATAGCCACGGGGTACGCCATCCCCTTCCAGTCGCTCCCACCACCACGACCTCCACCCAGGCCCACCTCCAGGAGGCCTCCCACGTAGCGAGGCTCAAGCAAGAGGTAGACCATCTCATGCTCATAGGGGCAGTGGAAAGAGTGCCGGAGCAACTGCAAGGAAAAGGGTTCTACTCGAGGTACTTCCTCACGGAGAAAAAGACAGGAGGCTGGAGGCCCATCTTAGATCTTCGAGGCCTCAACCGGTACCTGCGCAAGCAACGCTTTCGGATGATCACAATCGCCTCCATCCTTACGGCACTGGACGATGGAGATTGGTTCGCAGCCCTCGACTTACAAGACACGTATTTTCACATAGCTATCCATCCGGCTCACCGGCGATTCCTCCGGTTCATGGTAGGCAAAGAACATTTTCAATACAAGGTCCTACCATTTGGCCTCTCCTTGGTCCCAAGAGTCTTCACCAAGACCTTGGCAGTGGTGTCAGCCTACCTGCACAGACAGGGGGTATTTATATTCCCGTATCTGGACGACTGCCTACTGAAAGGGGCCTTGAAGGAGGAGGTACTACGCATGATACGTGTCACAGCAGGCACGTTCTCTTCGCTCGGCCTGGTTATCAATCTGGCAAAATCAAAGATAGACCCCACACAGGACATAGAGTTCATAGCGGCACGCATAAATTCTATTACAGCGAGAGTGTATCTACCAGAGACTCGCTTTCAGGCCATCGGCTCCCTCGTGCAGGTCATCACCTTCAGCCCTACGGTGCCAGTCCTTACGTGCTTACAGCTGCTGGGCCACATGGCAGCGGCGACGTTCGTAGTACAGAACGCCAGGTTACACATGCGCAGCATGCAGCACTGGCTGGCGAGCGTATACAAACCGTCAGCACACACCGTTCACAGGGTGGTGTTGCCCACAGCAGAGGTGCGCAAATCCCTGCGATGGTGGGTAAACCCCAAAAACTTGCTAACAGGGGTACCCTTCCACCAACCACAAATATCGGTTTTCCTTACTACCGATGCCTCCCTCATAGGGTGGGGAGCACACATGGGCGAAGAGGTGACTCAAGGGCTGTTGTCCTCCATGGAGCAGTCACTGCACATAAATATACTGGAGCTCAGAGCAGTGTTCAACGCCTGCAGACACTTTCGAGACCATATACAAGGCAAAGTTGTCGGGATCAATACAGACAATACCTCCACCATGTTTTATATAAATCGGCAAGGAGGAGCTCGGTCCTGTGCCTTATGTGCGGAAGCAGTCCGGTTATGGAACTGGTGCATCGCCAACAATATAATTTTGAAAGCCTCGTACTTACCAGGCGCTCACAATGTGAAGGCAGACCAGCTGAGCAGGCGTTTTGCACTCACGCAGGAGTGGCAGATCCGTCCCGATCTGCTAAGACCGATTTTTCACGCATGGGGTTTTCCCCAGATAGACCTGTTTGCCACTCAACACAACAAGAAGTGCCCACGATTCTGCTCCAGGGCAGGACTGGGACAGGGGTTCCTGGGGGACGCATTCGCGATCTCGTGGAGGGGCCCCCTGCTCTACGCTTTTCCTCCCACAGTGCTGATCCACAAAGTCTTGCAGAAAGCCAGGAGGGAAGGGGCCTGAATGATTCTGATAGTGCCAACGTGTGATCGACAGCAATGGTTCCCCCTACTCCTGCGCATGTCGGACTGTCCACCGATGCCCCTTCCAGTGGCGCTGGATCTGCTCACGGAAGCCAAGGGGTCCATAGTGCATCCGCACCCCCAAGGCCTGCGACTACACGTGTGGTTAATCCATGGCTCAGCTCCCTGGAGAGCACATGTACGGAGGAAGTGCAGCAAGTCCTAGAAAGTAGCAGGAGGACTTCCACCAGGAAGACCTACAAGCAGAAATGGACTCGCTTCACGGCATGGTGTTCTACCAAACAGCTGGCCCCCCTTTTGGTGCCTATACCTGTGATATTAGAGTATTTACTGGACCTCAAGAGAGGACTCCTCTCACTATCCTCCTTAAAGGTCCACCTTGCTGCCATTTCGGCGTTCAGACACAAAGAGGAAGGGCACACGGTGTTCGCCCATCCCATGGTTACCAGGTTCCTCAAAGGGTTGGTAAACCTATACCCCCCTCGGAAACCGCTTCCACCTTCGTGGAACTTGGACTTGGTGCTTTATGTGCTAACGGGACCACCGTTTGAGCCTTTGGCCACGGTTTCCCTCCGCCTCCTTACAATAAAGACGACCTTTCTTCTCGCAATCACGTCAGCTCGCAGGGTGAGCGAGCTTGCGGCAGTTATGGCAACGCCACCCTGCACTGTTTTTTCCAAGGAGGCGGTAACCATACGGCTGCATCCAGCCTTTGTTCCTAAAGTTTCTTCTGAGTTTCACATTAACGAACCTATTGTTTTACCCTCGTTTTATCCAAAGCCTCATAACTCTAACAAAGAGGCGTGCCTACACCTCCTGGACGTGAGGAGGGCGCTAGCCTTCTATATAGACAGGACCAAGTCCTTCCGGAAAAGGGATAGACTCCTAGTCTCTCTCGCTCCCAAATCGAAAGGAGAAGGTCTCTCTTCGCAGAGAATCTCGAAGCACATCGTATCCTGCATAAAAATGTGCTACGAACTCAAAAAGACTCCTTTACTGGCCACGCCCAGGGCTCATTCCACTAGGGCGGTGGCGGCATCAGCAGCCTTTTTCAAGGGCGTTGCGCTAAAAGACATTTGCAGAGCGGCGACCTGGTCATCCTATGACACCTTCGCCAAAGATTACGCCCTTCACAGGATATTCCAAGAGGATACCCGTCTCTCGACAGCGGTCCTCTCGTGGACAAGCTGCACATAATCCGATTACCCACCTCCTATCTTGGGTTACTGCTGGGTAGTCACCTAATGTGGAGCACCCACGGGGACACTTGAAGAAGAAAGAAAGGTTACTCACCGTAGTAACGGTTGTTCTTCGAGATGTGTCCCCGTGGGTGCTCCACTACCCGCCCATCCTCCCCACTTCGGATCTCTGTTTAGTGTTTTGCAGGAGCATCCGAGGCGGTTGGTCAAGGAACTGGCGGGGACCGGATTGCGAAGGTGGCCAGGAGCGCGCAAGGGAGCGGCGCGCACCAGCGCATGCGCGGTCCGGCAGAAACTGCTTGGAAGATCCGATCTGCGGCGCCGGGCGAGCCCGACACCTAATGTGGAGCACCCACAGGGACACATTTCGAAGAACCACCGTTACTACAGTGAGTACCCTTTCTTTTTTAAAAAAATCTGTGAGCTAGTTAGTTAAAATTAAAATAGCGTCTTGCCCAGTATTGATTACACAGCAAAGTTTGAAACTGCCTGATCTTATTTGCACCACAAGTCCTTCAAGATTGTTCTGGAGCCCGAGGAATCAAAGATTAATGTTTAATTAAAATTATATTATGATGAAAACTCAAGGGATATGTCCAACCAAAATTGTCAACCTAGGTCTGCTTGTGCAACAGCTTAAAAAAAAACAAAAACTGATTTCCTAACCTCCACTGACCAAAGAACAATGAGAACAACACATCAAAAAGGTTCCAGAAGAGGAATCCATTAGCTAAGAATAATCCTCAGTTACTGTAACGCTACTGGCTCCTGTGCACACATCTTTCAGTCCCTAGTGGTGCAGAAGATGAGGATGATGAACAGGATAGCCCTATGGAACAAAGCAATAGGCTGTGAGGCATATATAATAGTCTGCTGCAAATTGCACACAGGATCAAAGCTGACCCAAGTTGGATTCAGGATCAGGCATGTCATAAAGCCACCATTGGTTCCCCTTGACCTGCCTCAAGTGCAACTCAGATATATCACAGATTTTTGTGGCAGTGTCTTTAATTTGGATCCTTATTTGATAGCATGATTGCTAGGGCAGTCTGTGCCTGACCATACTATACTGAAGCTCACTTAAGAACTTTCTTTTCTTATGCTTTGAAACAAATAAATATATTTGTTGTTGAATAGTGTGGCATTTTTTTTTTCTGTTGGTATTAAGGTATTTGCCCTTCTAACTTAGTCTTAAAAAAGTGAGTTTCTTTGCATGTATTGTAAATAACCAGCCAAATACTGTTTTTGGATCTCAATGTATGGGACACATTTTCAATATCTTGCTGAGAGAGAACTTGGGCAGCCAACATACTTATTTCCGTGCATAAAAGATCCCTGTGGAGCAGGATCTTTCAGATAGGCAACATTATTCTGATTTTACTCCTCGTGTGTGAAATATTTGATCATAATGTAAATCAAAATTGAATCTAGACTCAGTAATTCAAAGTGTGATCTAGATTGCTTGTGTGTGTATATGATAAAGGCTCTCTTAAATAAGCTGTAGCTATAAATATTATGAACATTCCAAAATGTAGCATACACAGTGCTTGCCTCGTTATGAGAGGCAATCTGTATATAATCTTATATAATTATATAACCTTATAATCTTATATAATTATATAATTATAATCTGTAATGCTGGCCTCCCCGGTTGAGAAAATATGGCTCTTTGGTTTTTCACTGTGACATTTGCAATGCTGGGAACATCATGCTGATTGCTGATATTGAATTTGCAGCATAGAACTAACTACATGAAGGGTTAGTGGAAGTGTTTCACAAAAATAACTAAGTTTTTGGGATAAATGCTTAAGACAGTTGTTCTTTAATATTAGCAATTTCTTCCTTTTGGCAGCTGTTATGGTGACCACTTTCCATGGAACACCAAAGATTTTATTTAAAAATCAGTGTTACAGTTTCTTACTTTAAACAATCTGATAAACTAAGAGCCTCTGAAATGCCTGTTGGGATTCTTCTGGAAAGAAAACATTGTCTTTGGAGATGCTTACCAAGCTTTGTCATGAAAAGCAGTCTATTTTTTTTCTTTGCTTCAGGGTGTATTCTGAGTGTAGTGTAATTGTGCTATTGCAGCCTGTATGTCCTGACTCTTAGTTTTGAGCTTGGTAAAACATGTGTATTAATGTTTAAAGACTCCATGCATCCTGAAGGGGAGATATTTGCTTGCCAAAGGATTATTCAGGAGAATGGGATGCTCAGACATGTAGAATGTTAGTTTCACTAACTTGAACAATTTTACTCTGACAGATGTGTGGGTATATACATTACTTGCTCCTTTTCATGAGTGAAACTCATTTCTATATTGTTTAATTGTTTCTTTCTTGCTGTAGTTACTTTACTGTTTCATTAATTCCTGTTCGTATTTTTGACAATGTAATTCCTGACACCACCCCCCGCCCCCCATATTGCTTTCAGGGATCTGGAAATAGTGTAAATCCTGAGCAGAGGCATCATGAGACCTGGGTATTGAGCTCTGCCACTACTTCTGGCTGAAAAAGAACTTTATAAGGGTTGTTCTAGCCTGCTGTCTTTTTCTTATGTATATCATCCCTCCTGACTGCTGTTTATTTTCCCACATTTTACTCACTCTTAATTTATAATGAAGATGTCAGTGCTCAGACAATTCTTTTATATTCATAACTGATGCAGCAAGATCACAGGTGCCAGGAAGATGAACTACCAACCAGAGGAGTCAGAGCTAAGCTCTGGTGCAAATTAAGCACTGATTTTACTCGCTAGATGGGATGGTGAACATGCTGGTCCTCGCATTAGTCTAACAGGGCATTTTTTTCTTTACATTCATCTGCACAAGGAACTTTTGCAGCCATTTTTCAGCATTGGTGCCATCAATCAGCTAGAATGAAAGAAGGTCACAGAACTTTTTACCACTCTGCTACTGAAACCATTTTGAGTTAACTGATACTGAGGTAAAAATATCTGCACCTGGTGTTTGGTAAAGTTTATACCTTTGATGACTTTGGTGCTGAAAAGTGTATAACACTTTCCTAGGGAGAAGGTCTTTATTTTGGACAGTAGGACTAGAGAGCATCCTTGTACTTTTCCTGGCTCACTGACTTAGTGGGAGAAAAGAAATACGGGTGGGTGTATATATGTCTAATTTTCATTCAGCTGCTAATATAAGTCCATTCAAATAAATAAAATTCTTAAGAAAAAAGAAGGAAACTAAAGTGGGACAAAAGCTCCTTTTATGGTCGAGCAACAGTTGCCCCATAATTGCCTCATTAAGGGAATACTGAGGATTTTTTGTCCCATCTTTGAGTCTTTAAAAGGAGCAATCTCCTGTTATCGTTTCTATGTCATGGCTACCGAAAACTTTTTGGAATACAGACCAGTTAAAAAAATCATAGTGGAAATTTTATTTATTAAATGCCAATAAAAGTCAGAGTGAAGAGCTGAATGGGTCAGAGAAATGGTATGGTAATATGGAGGGTGAGAGAGAAAGGGCCTTAAAATCTCCATGTATGGTTGGCAGAGGGTCTCTCCTCTGAAAGTACTTTAGAAGACAAATATAAGGCTTGCATCTTGAGGACCCAGCAAAATACTACATAGGGAGAGTGGGGGAGACAGAAGCCTATGTCAAGGTCAGGGCCACAGCATGCTGTACTGCAGAGATTCAAGGCAGTGGTGTGGTCAATGTGGTAACCATAGGAGGCTTCTGTAACTTAGGCAAGTCTCCAAGGGCTGTTAGGGACCTCTTTGGTCTTTGGAAGAGCCGATGATCAGTAGGACACAAAGGTGACTTACAGCCACTTTAGCCCTCTTCCCATCAAGTTCTGTGCAGTGCATGTAACTGCTGCATCTCACCAAAGCCTTTAATGTGTTGGAACCTAATTCTGTGCCTGTTTAAGTCGGTGGAAAAACTCCCATGGAATTCAATAGTGCAAGACTTTGTCTTTGGACACTGATTTGAATGCAGGCCAGTCATTACTACTGGTTGTATGTTATCTGTGAAACACAAGGGTGACTTCATTCCAGGAGCCAGTGTCCATTTCCCAAAACGACAATGCCCATCTTAAAAGGTGTCAATTAATGCCCTTTTTGGCAGTATAAGCAAAGAGGTCCCGGACTGAACTGGAAGAGGGAGTGATTTTTCTTCCCATACAACACGGCGTGGGAAGCTTGCACTACTGTTGTATGTGGTCTCCTCCTCCGCCTCCATAAACACCTCAAGTCTCCAATGCTTTTAATCCAGCACTAAATTCACTTAGGCTACTTTATAGAAAAATAAACTTGGGTTAAAGAAAACAAAAACTGTGCAAGATGTATCTTATGGCAAGTCCATTAGCTTGGTTCCTAAAACACTAAAGGTAAAATGAGTACAACTGGCTGCCTCCATATAAACATGGAGCAAAATTATATAAGCAGGAGCTAGAAATGCACCCGCTGGTGAATAATCTGTTCAGGTCAGCAGGGGAGCAGTGAAAACAAACTTAACTAGAAAAGTGGGAATATTTTCCATATGGCAGATGAGCTGGTGACTCTAGCTTTCCTTTGTGATCTTGTGGAGAAGTTGGAGTGAGAGTTGATTTTAATCATACTCTGGATACAAATTATGAAAGTTCTCTACTGAGTGTGCTTTGCACAATGTGTGTTGTCTCTTAGCAAAGTTATCCTAAATATCAGAAAAGTAAAATGAACACGTTGCAGTGCATTTCTCAGTAAAGGGGTAGTAAAAGTGTCATTTCCTTACTGAACAGATCCTCTTTGGTGGGTATTCCAAATCATATCATCTGCACCATTTTTGTTTGTTACAAGCACATAGTCTGTTTGGCACAGAATAAGATACAAATATAAATCCTGATTCTGCAAGACACATTTATGCCTGCAGAGAATTCTGTTGAATTTAGTGCTGATTTGCACAGGCACAAAAATCTACTCTCGCAGGTACAAGTTTACAATCTGGTCCCAAATCCACAAAGGGATTTAGTTATTTCAGAGGTAAGTGTTGTAACCCCTGACTTTTAGGAGTCTCACCACCCGGTGGCATCCACGATCTGGGTCAAGCACTGAAGCACCCTGTAGGATTCATGGGAGGAGATATCAGTTCTCAGGAAATTAGGCACCTACATTCAGGATAGGGGGAGCTGCCTATCTCTGCTTTGAATCAACAGATGGGAACCCTCTCTTGGAAGGCAAGTGCCTGCAAGAATGGTGGTGGCACACACCTGATTCCACACAAAGATGGCAAAAAATAAATTTGCTTTGTGGTCAGTAGCCAGCGCACTCACCCGAACGCTGAGGACAGAGGTGTGGCCTTCGTACAGTCTGCATGTGAGCTAAGTTGTCAGGGTACCGTAAGTAGCTGTGCCAGAGAGAGGAGATTAAGAAGCAGTGTGAAGAACAACAAATGGCTTCATTTTATTTTTAATTCTAGTTCATCTTAAAAAAAAAAGACCCTACTGTGTCAGCGTGTGGGCTGCAAACAGAACAGATTTTTCTTAAATATGTATTGGAAACAGAATGAGTTTTGCAACAGCCAAGAGGCTTCCTTCAGAAATGAATGGTCATTAAAGGAAATGTATAGTGAGCAGTTGCTTCTTTGCATGTTATATATACAGTCCCTGTGCTAGCATGTTTTTTCCTTCAGGTATTTTGTCCTTGCTTCACACGGGGCCTCAATACTGTGAAAGTATTTTGCGGTTTTATGCAGACTCAGCTGGGCCAATTTGATGTCACATGAAATATTATCATTTCCCTGTATACCATTTTCTTTTTCATTGATGTATTGATTGTGATCTAGAGCTTACAAGATCCTGTAAATAAATTAACTGAGAGAGCTGAAAAGGAAGATTTGCAGACTGTAAGCACCAAATCAGTGGAGGATCAGCAAAGTCAGTAAGTCACATGTCCTGCATCTCAGAAAAAAAAAATCCACCCTGCTGTGCGTTCCAATTCATCTTTGAATTTGTCTGTTTTTGAAAGGTTATTGTGAGAAGACTGTCACACTTATAATTGTAAAGAAAGGCTCACTTGAACACTAGAGATTTGGAGAAATAGAGATAAAAGTGGATGGATTTCTGTAATACTGCCATGTATATATGAGAACTTAAGGCAAAGAGCCAAGCACAAAAGTTTTGTTGTAAACTAAAAATGAACAATATGAAACAAGTACAATTAGGCCCTCAAATTAACTGCTTTCTTTTTTTACTCTTCCTATGTAAAAATGGAGAAAAATTCAAAAACTGGGAGAAAAGAAAACCAAAAAAACATTAAACAGCTTAATGCTAGAGAAACAATGAGAAGTCCTGTGACACCTTGTAGACTAAATGATTTATTGGAGCATAAGCTTTTGTGGGCAGAGACCAGTTTCGTCAGATGCAACATCTGATGGAATGGGTCTTTGCCCATGAAAGCTTATGCTCCGGTAAATCTGTTAGTCTACAAGTTGCCACAGGATTTCTTGTTCTTTTTGCAGATAGGTACAGACTAACACAGATACCCCTCTGATACTTAATTCAAGAGAAATGATATTATTGCACTCCATTTTTTGTCCCTTTTATACCTTTTTCCTTACACTTGGGAACAGGAACTGAATTCCTGCTTGCTTTAGGAACTGGTTAGTTTTATAATGTATACAGCATTGCCTGTCAATCTAGTATAGCAGCATGTACTTTGCAAGTGAGCTGATTCTGTTGACTTCAGTTACGTGTGACTTTGAGATGAGAGGGATATGTAAATAGGTTGTATGTTAGTCTTTGGAGTGACTGATCCGAGGAATGGTGAGAACAGGAAGATAGGAAGGAAGGATCTTTCGAAGATGGGATTTACTTTCAAAAGAGCTGCGTCTACACTGGTTTTCTTCTTTTGAAAGAATATGCAAATGAGGCACTGGGTATGTAAATCTGTGTCTTATTTGCATTTTTGATCTCCCTCATTTGCATGCCTCCTTCAAAAGAGGAATGCAAGTGTAGGTGCAGCCCTATGGAAATGTCAAGGTTCAGTTGCAAGGAGATACAAGGATGTAATCCTGGTGCCACCTGTTTTTTTTCACTATCCAAGTAAAGCACTTACATAAGGATCAGATGTTAAATTAAGAACAATTTTAATGCTGCTTATCGGGTTTTGTGTGATTTGGTTTTAAAAGCATTTTTGAAGGACTTGCATTTTTCAATAAAAGAAGCGGAAGATACCGTCTGATAGCTAGCACTTTTTTAATGAATCCTATTTTAGGGTTGTACAGACTAGAAAGGAGAAATCTTTTTTGCAGTGATATTCTGAATCAATTGCATGTTGTGAGACACGAGTAAAAAAATCACAGAAAAAAATTCTCCTAAAGCTGAAAAAGGAACTTCTAGAATAAGGGAAAGGGTATTAGGAAACAGCTAGTTAGTGTGATGTTAAAATGTTTATCCATGGTACATGCAGTTTACTCAGACTCTTTCTTCAGCGCAGAGGATTGGACTGGATGACCTCTAAAGGTCTCTTCCAGTCCTATACCTCAGTGATTACTATCTGAAGCTTACCCCACCCCTTCCAAATTCAGAACTTGTGCCTAGAAAATTCCTCAGTCCTTAAGCTGCCTGCATTCCTGTTACAGTGTAAATAAAGTTTCCTGTGTTTTCTTCCTTAAAACAAAACTATTAATATCCATTTTAAGGACGTAGAGAAAATAAATATAAAATCCCATGAAATAACTGGCCTATTAGCAGGGAGTGAAAATGAATTCAGTACCTTGCTTAATGAACTTACATTAAGAGGGGGAGGGATAGCTCAGTGGTTTGAGCATTGTCCTGCTTAAACCCCAGGTTGTGAGATCAATCCTTGAGGAGGCCATTTAGGGGATTGCAAGAAATACATGTCAGAGATGGTGCTTGGTCCTGCTAAGAGGGTAGGAGAATGGACTAGATGACTTCCTGAGGTCCCTTCCAGTTCTAGGAAATGTGTATTTCCAATTATATTAGACAGTACCTGGTCCTGCCATGGGGGCAGGGGCTGGACTCAATGGCCTCTCAAGGTCCCTTCCAGTCCTAGTATTCTATGACTCTCATTGGGCCATTTATTCTTCTGGTGCTTAACTGAGAGACTATTGGTTAAATCAGTAATGCAAACCTTGCCCTTTGTGCATTTGACAGATGTTGAATTTACTTATGTTTTGAACACATACTTAAATTAGGATGGCTGGGAGGTTTTTTTGTTTGTTTTGTCTATACACACAACTTGTACTGATTTTATTGTATTAGCATAGTTAAAGTAGTGCAGCTCCCACTAATGTGAAGGCAGTTATGTTGGGGGAAAAAGCTATATAGATAGTTGTATACCTAACTGCATCCACTTGGTTAAGCATATCAGTAATCAAAATGGTGTGTTAGAATAAAAATTGCATGTAAACCATACCCTGTGCTGCCTGTTGAAACTGAGGCAGCATTGTGTATCAGCACTGTTGATTAATTCTTTCCAAAGCTGTGCTAAATCCGACATGGATAGTAGTACTGGATTTGGTAGACTTATAGTGGGAGTGAATCTGGCTCATATTATTTAACTGCTGACGTAGGGAAGAATGTCAGATGTTTTTGTGTGGGATGGGAACTTACAGCTCTGTAGTGACAAGTAGCAAAACAAAATCTGGATACACAGAATCCATTGTAAGTGGTCCATACAGATTTTTAGATAGATTAAAAAAATTAAATGTTAGCCACTTGACAGTTCTTCTTCAACCCAATTTTAATCTTGCATAGGTTTTGCAGGCACAATATTAGAAGGCAAGAGTTTACCACCATAGTTGTGAAGTGATTAACTTTAATTACTGTTTTATTTCTCCTCATGTAATGCTATTAGGGTAAAACTTAAGAAGGAAAGGTATGTAAAATTTCTACCTTTTACAAGATGGTATTAAAGCATCTAAGTGTGCTCTTAATATTTTTCCTCTCCAATTTAAGGTTGATTTCATTAGATGAGGAAAACCACAACAAGGAATCAACCTATTCAGGTATTGTTTTATGTCCTGATGTTTCTCAGTTGTATTGATCTAAGTAATGTATGCATTATCTTCTGCAAGCTATTTCATAGAAATTCATGGTGTTAAACCCAGAAGGGACTATTACATCATCTGCTCTGACCTCCCGCCTGTCACAGGTTATTAAATTTCACCCCATTACTCTTCTTTTGAGCCCAGTAACTTTCGTTTGGCTTCTTTGAACACACACTTCAGTCATCCAGTCTTGATCTGAATAAATGAAGGGATAGCAAATCCACTGCTTCTCCTTGATAGTTTTCTCCACTGGTTTATCACCCTCACAGTTAAAATTGTGTGCCTTATTTCTAAATCTGAATATCTCTGGCTTCAGCTTTTAGACATCGGTTCTTATTGTATTTTAATATCCAATATTTTTTTCTTCTGAACATTTTTCTCTTTTCCAGTGGTTCTCATACTATTTTTGTTGATGACACTTTTCACACACCAAGCTTCTGAGTGTGTCCTCCATATCATTTAAAAACATGTTTAATATTTAACTCTGTTATAAATGTTGGAGGTGAAGTGGAGTTTCCGGATGGAGACTGATAGCTCATGACCCACCCATGTAATAACCTCACAACTGACTGAATGGTCATGATCTCCAACTGAGACCCCCTGAAGTACTTTCTTTGTACATGAGTCAAGCCACTTCAGTCTTATATTTGATGAATTAAAGATTATGGTTTAAGTTTCTCAGTACAAGACATTTTCTTCAGCCCTTGTATTTGGTGGCTCTTTTCTGCCCCCCTCTACAATTTTTCAACTTTTCGTTAAAGTGGACACCAGAATTATGCATACAGTATACCAGTATCAGTTTGACTAATGCTATTTACACAGAGATGAACTTACCTTCTTGGATCCTACTCCGTGTTCCCGTTTATACAACCAAAGATTGTGTTAGTTCTTTCTGCCACAGCATGGCTACAATATTATAAGGGGCTATGGGCACAGCTGAAAGAACCAATCCTGGGGAAATTGCTTAAAACTGGCCCACTTACAGCCAGGGCTGGGATTTCTTTCTCAGAAGTCAAAACAAGCCAGCCACAGAATTACCACTGGCAGCCCCACTGGCCAGACAGAAGCTATGCAAGGAAACCCACAGATTCTCCAGCTGCTCCTAATGCCCAAACCAGCAATTGTCCTTACACAGGTAAAGTACTATGAAAGCCTATTTCACCAAATCCACACAGATTCTTCCAGGCCCCAAAGAGTCTAGCCACATCTCCAGGACAGTATGTACTTGGATCTTATCCAAAACAGTATGCTGTGCCAGTCCTTTCGAATCTAAAATCTAAGGCTATGTCTACACTAGCCCCAAACTTCGAAATGGCCACGCAAATGGCCATTTTGAAGTTTACTAATGAAGCGCTGAAATGCATATTCAGCGCTTCATTAGCATGCGGGCGGCCGCAGCGCTTCGAAATTGACGCGGCTCGCCACTGTGTGGCTCGTCCCAATGGGACTCCTTTTTGAAAGGACCCCGCCTACTTCCAAGTCCCCTTATTCCCATGAGCAGATGGGAATAAGGGGACTAAAAATCCAGTAACATCACAGTGGCACCTGCAGCTTTTCCATTGTGACTGTGAATCACTGTTTTCCAGGGTACAGTCCCCATTCTGTAACATGGCCTGCATTCCTTGTTCCTATCTATATAATCTTCCATCTGGCTATACTAAAATGCATTTTGTTTGAATGGACCCAAGCAAGCAGGTGAGCCACATAACTCAGCATCACTGCCCTGTCCTTGTGATTATTTACCACTCTGCCTATATTCGGCATGTGCAGATTTTAGCCACAGTTATATTTACTTCCAGATCATTAATGAAAACGTTGAACATTCTGGAATGTTGACCCTCTGGAATCCCAACAGAAACGCTTCGTGTTCAGTGATGATTCCCTGTTGGCAACTGCTTGTTTTATATCTGTTAGCTATATTGTAATCAATTGAACCTGTGCTTTTTTGGTAATGCTCACTTTTTAATCAGAATGGTTTAATTCTATGAGATTACAAGTTTGACTGAGAAGGGGAAACCATCTGGATCTAATATATGTGAACTGTTGAAGGTGTTTAGAATTAGAAAATTTTGAGGAGTAAAGGTACTTCGAAGTGCCAGTGGTTACACGCATGCGGGCACTTCGAAGTTTGACACTTTGGAGTTGCTGCTGGGGAAAATTAGCCTAATGAAGTGCTGCGTATTCACCTCAGCACTTCATTAGTAATCTCCCGTCACCCTGATCACCATGCCACCTTCAAACTTGGGGGCAAGTGTAGACAAACCCCTAGAAAGGTGGTGGAATCTCCATTCCTAGAAGTTTTTTTTAAGTCCCGGCTTGACGTAGTCCTGGCTGGGATGATTTAGTTAGGACTGATCCTGCTTTAGGCAGGGGGCTGGACTAGATGACCTCCTGAGGGGTGCCTTCCAGCCCTAGAATTCTATGATTCTAGGAAAACCATGTTGACCAACATATAATTATATTTCTGACTTTGAATTTTATATCTATTAAACCTTACATTGGCTTTTCCATTATTTTGTCTGAAGTTGATGTCCTGCTAACCAGCCTGTCCCTTGGCTTCATTTTTTGTTTGTTTTTGTTTTGGATATTGATACATTAGCACTTGTCCTTTCCTTTGCAATGTCCTTGGTATTGAGAGATGTATTAAAGTTTAAGATCAGTGGGCCAGAGACGTTCTCCTCCAACTCCTAGAAATGTGGGTGTAAGGTGTCTGAACTGGCTGATTTTAAAATGTTTATCCCTGTTAGAGATGCAGTTTACCCTGGCCCAGATCTTCAGTTTTATTCAGCTACCTAACACCCATTGAAATCAAGGCACCATTGATGGCTGTAGGCATAAGGCACCTGAATACCCTTCTTTCTAATGGACTGGAAAGTGCTTTGACACTAGTATGCAATCCTGATACTTTCTGAATCCTGAGCAGAAATCTGCTTTACTATCAACATTTTTACCATCCTTGTCTGGCTTTTCCCATTGCTAGGAGTTTTATTCCTAATTAAACTCCTATGTATTGTCCTTAGCCCTGCCACATATGGATTTTTTTGTAATGTCTGTCTCTAGGTTTCCCTATCACTTTTCAGAAGTTGGCATTCCTATTCTTTTCCATTTGTGATATTGATTTTGTAAATCTCTAACTGCTGCCTCCAGTCTGTCCCTGGCCTAGCCCATGCCACTTCCAGCAGCTCCCAATGGCTGGGAATGGCAGAACACACCCAATGGGCACTGGAAGCAGTTGTGCCTATAACTGTGCAGGT
Source organism: Carettochelys insculpta (assembly GCF_033958435.1). Classification (NCBI taxonomy): domain Eukaryota; kingdom Metazoa; phylum Chordata; order Testudines; family Carettochelyidae; genus Carettochelys; species Carettochelys insculpta. The sequence continues at coordinate 229,832,855 of NC_134138.1, forward strand.
ATATAAAGCATCTTGTGGCCTGCAGGGGGCTAATCCTGGTGAACCACATCCAGCCTCTGAGCCACTTATTCCCCGCTCTCCCCCACACTTGCCTTGTACTAAGCTCTTGTTTAAGCAGTCATTTTCATTCACTTTTTTCTGCTTATATTTTCCTGCACAATCAGTTTTGCTCATCATTTTTCTCTGCTTGGGAAATTATTATTTTTGGGAACATGGGTTGGGACTGCCCTCTTGTAATTGGGTCACAATCACTGGCCCCTAAGCAATCACCAACTTCCAGTCCAGTGCCTGATTAATTTTTATCTTCATGAGGAGGTCTAAAGCAGTGTTACCTGATCTCGTATGTAATACTTTCTGTGGTAGAAAAATGTCTATAATTTTTTAAATGTTAATGATGTTTTACCACTGGCTGCATGGGATCTTCCACATATATATGTTCCACACTGATGTTCTCCATAATGTTTTTTTTTCTTTTTCATCCCTTGCAGGCAGGTGCTTAAGGAGTACCTGCTCCTCCTCTTCCCTCCAAAGCACCACCCCATAGCTAAACCAAAGCCAGAGCTGTGCCATTATGGCTACGTCTACACGTGAAGCCTACATCGAAATAGGCTATTTCGATGAATAACGTCTACACGTCCTCCAGGGCTGGCAACATTGATGTTCAACTTCGACGTTGCGCGGCACCGCATCGAAATAGGCGCTGCGAGGGAACGTCTACACGCCAAAGTAGCACACATCGAAATAAGGGTGCCAGGCACAGCTGCAGACAGGCTCACAGGGCGGACTCAACAGCAAGCTGCTCCCTTAAAGGGCCCCTCCCAGACACAGTTGCACTAAACAACACAAAATACACAGAGCTGACAACTGGTTGCAGACCCTGTGCCTGCAGCATGGATCCCCAGCTGCCGCAGCAGCAGCCAGAAGCCCTGGGCTAAGGGCTGCTGCCCACGGTGACCATAGAGCCCTACAGGGGCTCAAGAGAGAGCGTCTCTCAACCCCTCAGCTGATGGTCGCCATGGCGGACCCCGCTATTTCGAAGTTGCGGGACGCGCAACGACTACACGGTCCCTACTTCGACGTTGAACGTCGAAGTAGGGCGCTATTCCTATCCCCTCATGGGGTTAGCGACTTCGACGTCTCGCCGCCTAACGTCGAAGTTAACTTCGAAATAGCGCCCGGCGCGTGTAGCCGTGACGGGCGCTATTTCGAAGTTAGTGCCGCTACTTCGAAGTAGCGTGCACGTGTAGACACGGCTTATGTGAGCCATACAGGGAGCCAGGGCTGCTCAGGGAAGCCTGTATCCTCCACTTGCCATGTCCCCAGTCCCTTAGTGACTTTTTACGGTTATTATTAGTTTGTTCCAAAACCACCTCTACTGATGCTGCATTTGGGACAGTTCCTAAGATTTGACAGCTAAAAAAAAATGGTGCAAATGTAGGAATCTCCTGTATGTCCTCTGCAATGAAGGTCAATGCAAAGAATTCATTTAGCTTTTCTACAACAATTTTGTCTTCCCCAAGTGCTCCTTTGGATCTTGGTTAGTCAGTGACCTTGGTGATTGTTTGGAGGGTTTCCTGCTTCTGCTATACTTCATTATTATTAATTATTTTTGCTATTAGTTTTTGTGTATTTTGTTAGCTGCTCTTTAAATTCTTTCTTGGCCTGCTTTTTATATTTTTCACTTGACTAGCTAGAGTTTGTTCTGTTTCCCTCGGTAGGGTTTGACTTTCAATTTTTAAAGAATGGCTTTTTGCTTCCAGCAGTATTTTTTAGACTGCTTAGCCATGGTGACTTTTTTTTTTTTTTTTACCACTAACTGTTTGGGGAGAGATGATATGTTTAATCTGAACCTCTGCTGTGGTGTTTTTTAAATAGTTTCTATGCAGCTTGCTGGCATTTCACTCTTCTGTCTTTTCCTTTTAATTTCTATTTAATTGGCTTCTTAATTTTTGTGTTGTTCCCCTTTTTGAAGTTAGATGCTACTGTGATGGGGTATTAAATGCAGTTATATTGTAGTTGCTATTATTAAGCAGTTTAGCTACATTCTCCTCTTTAACCAGATCCTGTGCTCCACTCTAGGATAAAAATCAATAATTGCTTCTTCCCTTGAGGATTCCAGGACTAGCTGCTCCAAGAAGAAATCATTAATGGTGTCTGAAATTTTATCTCTGAAGCTGCTTTTGATGTGACGTGTACCCAATCAATACAATGATAGTTGAAATCTCCCATAGTAATAATTTTTGGGGGGTTCCCCTCTTTTTGTAACTTCTCTTTCTCTCTTTAGGAATTTCACAATCACTATCACTGTCGCATTTAGGTGGTTGATATTATATAACTACCAGAGAACTTGGTTTGACTAGCTTCATGTGTTTTGGTTACAGCTGAAGATAGGAAAGACATCCTTTCTACCTTAGGAGGAAGCTTTGATCATAAAGAGAGTTCAGGTAAACCTGCACTGAAATTGCTTTACTTTATAATTTATTACTATTGATTGCATAAAGAAATCAGTGAATAACTAATAATTTTTTTATACTTTGCTTTTTAACCAGTAGGTGCCATAGATGATTTATTAGACCTGAAACCTGAAGAAAATGGTATGTGAAATTCATGCTTGTATGTTTATCAGTTTTGCAAAAGCAAGACACTAATTTTTATCTTACTTTTTTCTAAATGAGATAATCCACCTACATTACTGAATAGTGTTAAAGAAATTCAGCTCTGCAGTCTTAATTTGTGGACACTCAATCTGATATTGAAATATTGATATTGAGTATAATAGGTTTTACTGTACTTCAATTTACATGCCTTAAAATGTAATTGTCTTGCTGGCAAACAGATGCACTTCATATTTGGTTCAGTGGAGCTAATGTTACACGTTAGTTTCATTCCCATCCTTCCCATAATATTTACTAGTTCTGTTGTTTATTCTTTGCCTTTTGTGCTCACCTTATCACCATGATTGGTACTGACCCTACATACGCTACCATTTGTTTTGGAAATATGGTGGATTTCCATAGCAAAAACAACGGTGTTAAGCAATTTTACAAACTTAAAAGAACCATTGCATTCTCACTCTTCTTTTTGTTAAATCAGCTATGCTGTTTTTATTCACACCAAGGAGAACAAATATATACCCTCTGCTCACATCTTCCGCTGGTTAGACCAGGGTCAGTACCAAGGGATGAGTAGTAGTCACTATTCTTTCCTCAAGCATGTTTTTTTCTTCTGTCCCCACTTCCGTTTAAGAAAGCCCCAACTAATCTTCATGACACATTTTAGTTACAGCGCTATCTTATGAAAATGCAATAACACTTCATGCTGTGGTTTCATTTGCTTGTAATTTACTCATCTCAGAAGACCACACGGTCTTTTCTGACTCAAAAACACTAGCTGAGTCAGTCAGATTGGTGAATATATTTTGGGCTATCTGAGGAGAAGACTCTAAATTATAGAATTACAACTGGGAAGGAGTGGATAAAGAGCTCCTCACTTCAGCGAAGACAAGGGAACCCTGAGAGGGGAAAAAAGTTTTTTCAACCAAAATATCGTTTTTGCCAAAAATTGCAGATTTGGTTAGACCAAAATCGGTTTTGTTTTAAATTTGCCCACTTGTGTTTTTTTTTAAAGAGTTGTTTTGACATTTTTTAAATAGACTTTTTGATTTAAAATGACTTTTCATTCTGAAAGCTCTGTTTTATGCTTTTGAAATTTGAAGACACAACATCAGAATGAAACAATTTATTTCAAGTTGATGAAAGTATCATTTTGGAACCAATTTTTTTTCTTGGATTTACAGAAAATTTTATAAAGTTCATTGTCAGAGCAATCCAATAGTAATTTTTAGAATTGCTAGAAAACCTGACAAAAGTAGATATTTGCACAGCTCTGTTCTTGAAATGATGAAGAAAAGTCCTATGCAGGGCTATGGAGATGCAAAAATAGTGATGCTTCCATAGTCACATGTGTTAATAGAAAGCCCCAACCTCTCCAAACTTCCACTGTTAGACATGAGAACAAGAAGTCCTGTGGTACCTCATAGACTGACAGATATTTTGGAGCATCAGCTTTCGTGGGCAAAGACCCGTTTCATCAGACCGTCTCCCTTGTGGGTCTTTGCCCACGAAAGCTGATGCTCCAAAATATCTGTTAGTCTATAAGGTGCCACAGGACTTCTTATTGTTCTCAAGGACACAGACTAACACGGCTGCCTCTCTGTTACTGTTAGACATGGTGAGTTGTTGTTTTGTGACTTAATATTGTGCCGTTGTGCCTTGTAGTGGCCTTTTTCTCTCTTTTCATTTTCTAAACCTTCCACCATCTTTGTGATGAACTTTCCTCCTGAAGTCACAGGTAAGGCTTGGTCTCTGTGCAGGTTTTGAACCAATTTAACAATTTTTGAAAGACCTGTACAAGGCTTAGCATGGAGGCAGGAAGCTGGGGTCCCCTGACAGTCCCGAGTGGAGCCTGGCAGAGTGCGTGGAACCAGGACCAGGGAGCTGGTGTCCCCCGGTTGCCCTGCTCAGAGCCAGGGCCGAGGAGCCAGCATTCCCCGGCTGCCACACCCAGGGCTGGTGAGCCCACTGCGCAGGGTGGCCTGGGACCAAGGGGCATTTGCCTCCCCTGGTCTGGTGAAATCCTTCGTCCAGGGCCCACTGAGGTCATGAGGGTGCCAGACCAGAGAGGTACAACCTGTAGTTCAAAGCGGCACAATTTTTGTGTGTATACACAGGCCCAATTCCTATTCTGTGGTGTTGAGTGCCTCACGTTGCAGTGCTTTCAAACCATTGTCGTCTTTTGTCGCCTAAATTCCCTGTCAGAGTGAAGCTTGGTTCTTTGGGACACATACATGCTAAGTGAATTCAAACACAGAAAAATGGAATGTGATGGCAGAAGTTTTTAAAATGTGTTCTGTAAACATTTCCAGGGCTAACGGCATTGCATGCAGGCAAGGCAAGGATATAGTGGGGAAATGCATAGCAGAAAGGAAATGGTGGGCAGAAAACAAAAGAGAAAAACAAAAACTTAAACAAGTATGAAGATATCAGGGGTGGGGTTAGGAGAAGGGGTGGATGATGTAAGAAAGTCCATAGTTTATGAGCTAATATTTCCCATGCTAAAATAGTCAAAAGAAGTTGAGTTTTCAGATTTAAATCTGCATATATGATTTCTTCACTAAAATCTGGCCTAGTGTGGTATGACACGTAGGAAAACTGCATAGCTAGCCAGAGTTTTTGCCTGAGCTGTATCATTGCAAACCTTTTTCCTGTTCTGATAATTTAATTTGTGGTGAGGTGTAGTAATTTGTCACTAGTAACAACCCTCTTTATATGAGTTATCACTGTATCTTTTCCAGCTGGTCTTGAAAATTTATGAAAGTAAAACAACTTCTTGCTGAAGTGCTAGGACATTATGGGAATGCGTAGATATCAGAGTGATATATGCCTTAGAAAGAATGGAGTACTGTTGCTAATATAGTATGGAGTGCACTCTTATATGTGGATAGGTACTGTTGGGTGAACTTTGAAAAAAATCAAACATATTAATGTTCTTAGCCCTTCCTCTGAGATGAGAGAAAGAGGTGAGAAGAGGTTTTCTTGGGACACACTGTTAATTTCTAATAGCAATACAAGGGGATTAGGCTTTTTTGTGCTCTGTCTATTTTTGATCCTACCTAGGAAATGCAGGGCCATATAAAAATGTAATTTAAAAAGATGCTTAAATGTTTGGATTTTGTTTTGGATTCTGTTTCTTGTGATATGTGAGCTGGTTTACTCATTCCTCATGTGTAGTTTGTATTTTTCTATGTGATATTGGCTCATATTCCTATTTCAAATTCAAGTCTGTCCCTTTACTCTCCTCTGCCTCTATCTAATCCTTTCTTTGTAAACATTGATGGTGATTAATCCTTTGGGCTCCTCGTGGAGCACAGGGCCTCCACAGTCATTCCCCATCATTTGCAATCCTTGGCTATAGTCTTGATTTGATCCCACATTAAGCTTTTTTTACTTTGTCTAGGAACCTTCATTGCCAGTTGTTTGTTTGGGACTTCCCCTTTTCTATTTCCCTTTGGATTCCATTCTAACCTGTGTCTTGTGATATATTCCTTGGAGTCCTTATGCAGGATATGGCCTGCCCATCGCTATTGGCTCTTCTTGATCTGAACCTCCATTGGCTTCTGGTTTGTTTTGGTCCCCAAGATTACATTTGGCATTCTATTGTACCACGTTAGCTGGAGAATATGTCTAAGGAATTTATTTAGATATGTCTGGATTTTCCTAATGTTGGTCTGGACAATGTGCCAGGTCTGAGCCATACAGCAGCCCTGACTTCACATTGGAAGTGAAAATATGTAGTTTGGTTCTTGTTGAAACAGCTCCTGTCCACCCTACTGGTCATAATATGGCAAGCTTGTTGTGCTTTCCGTATTCTCGTATTGATGTCCTCTTCTGTGTCTCCATTCTTACTGATAACACTCCCCAGGTATACAAACTGGTCTACATCTTGCACGGCTTTTCCTTCTGTTGTAATTTAGCATTCCTGCCTATTATTAATGCACATCAATTTGGTCTTCTCCTGGCTCATCTTGAGGCCCACTCACTCAGCTGTTTCCTGTAGGGCATCTGTCTTCTCTCGCATATACTCTAGTTTGTCTGCAAGCAGGGCTAAGTCATTTGCAAACTAGATAGGCAAGTTTCCTAGTTTGGGTCCATTGGAATCCCATTCCTTAGTTGGCATATGTTGTTTTTGTGACCCAGTCTAGGACAATCAGGAAGAGTAATAGAGAAAGAAGGCACCTGTTGTGACTTGGAATTTTTCTGACAATTTTCCATCATGGATGACTTGGCAGGAGTATTCTTCATACAGTTTCTTGATGGTGGTAATCAGTTCGCTTGGGATTCTCATGTTGCATGATAGTCCAGCTGGACTTCCTGTCCACTCTGTTGAAGGCTTTCATGAAGTCTATGAAGTTGATGTAGAGTGGCCTTTGTAAACATTATGGTCATTAAAAGAAAGAACATGCTGAAGTTACATTCTGAGTTAAATAAAATGTAGTGATCATTTTGCCTCAAGAGACACTGTTATCCATTTTTATGCTTTCTTATGTGAAGAACAGTAAAAAAAAACCCTGTAATCTCTACAGTTATGTGTATACAGAAGTGGAGAACAAGGTAAGATAACTTTGAATTGCAAAGCTCCATTGAAGCTTTGCAAAATGAACCTGCCTCTTGTGCTTTCACATAATTGGGGTAAACTGTTCAGTTTCAGTATTACAATGGTATCAGACTTGTAACCAATGCTACGTGGAAGATGGAAACCACTGTTTTCATTATCAGCATAGTCCCTTGATGTGTCTGTAGTTCTAAATGTTTCTGGGTGAAGATATAAGTAGCACATGTTGATTAAATCCAGTGATGATATTTCTTTCACTACAGGAAAGCTAGATGTTTAACAGTGATGATTAGGAATTGCGTGCACAGTGTATAGTTTGTGGGGGGTGGGAGTACAATTTTTAAAATCACTACCCTTGTCAGTGATAATATGTTCACTTCTTTAACCACAGGTCTCATGGTATAAAATGGGAAACAGATTAAGAAGATATACTGTGAAACTTTCAAATGTACTTAATGTGGTCTAACTGCTCCCGTTGAAATTAATGGGAGTTTTAACATTGACTTCCGAGGGAGAATTGTTAGAATAATACTGAAGCTAGTAAGCAGTTTTTGCGAATAGAGACCCTGGACTGATCCAGTCAGTCATTCATCAGTGGGTCAGAAATTCCAACTGAACAAATATTTGCTATATATTTGAATCTCACACAGGCAGTCTTCTGTTCGTGGGGTGCAGCAATCTGAATTAATTTAGGGTCAAACAAGTCTTTGTAGAGTACATGTAGAACAGCGACCCAGATTGCAGCAGAAAAGCAGCCTTTTAGAGTTTATTAAAACCTTGGACTTGCATAGTGCTTTGATTTGTTGCGTAATCAGTAATTATGAAGTTGTACTACAGTTTAAATGGAAAAAAGGGCTCAGTTGAGGAAATTGGTTTGGAGAACCTATGAAACTAGCTTGCTGCATAAACTGCAACCCAATGTGCTCACCGAAGTTGTGGCAGGAAATGGGAAACAACAGAAATTCACACTGAGTTCACGATCTGAGCATGATTCAGGATATAAAACAGACTTGGTTTTCTCTATTCCACTTTGTTCTGCATTAGTTTCCTTACAAGTTAATTCATTTCTATTAATGTGTCTTGTTCCTCACATGTTGTTCAAAATCAGCTTCAAAAGACCAACTCGGAAACTTGCCTGAGCCTGGTGATAAGGATAATATGGTGTTGCTGAATGAAATCCTCAATGCTTCCTCGTTGGATGAGGGAGAGTTCAGCAAGGAGTGGACAGCAGTGTTTGGAGAAGACCCACTCACTGACCTCTCCACTTCCTCTTCGGTGGCAGACATGGAGTGTGCTTCATCGTCAGTGACAGCACCATCAGGCTTTCTTCCCTCTCAGCTCTTAGACCAAAACTTGAGCGATTTGCAGTCCTCTTTCCACGGTGAGTGTGTGTCTTGCACTTGTGTAAGTTTTTCCAGGGTTAGGACTTCAGTCTCTTTGTACTTCAGTTCCTGATGTTTGTCCATCTTGTCTATCAAGAGTGTAAACTTCTGTGTCTACACTGTGCTGCAGTGCCCCGGCTGGCCTATGTCAGCTGACTGCAGGTTGGGCTGTGGGGCTGTAAAACTGGGATCTTGGAATGAATGGTGACAACTGCAGTGTTATTGTTCTTCAGCCCGAGCCCTAAAAGCTAATGTGGACCAGCCACTGGTACAGTGTAGAAATGCGCTGAGGATCTCAAATGGCCTCTTACTATATGTACACATGGCATCTGACACAATGGGACCTGATCACATATGGAATCTCTTAGTGGTACTGTAGTACAAATAATTATTATTATTTCTAAAGGAGAAAGCAAGCCAGGTTTATTTTTAAAAGTTTTTGGTTAATATACAGTAGCTCTCAGTAGGTTTTTAAATTCCACTGCCAGTGTAGCTGTCTAGTTCTGCTGCCTGTTTGAAAGGAACATTAGCTTTCCTCTTGCTTTATTTTTGGTCCAACTTACCTACCCATAGTAATTAAAGGGCTTTTATTAACATTATCTGGGTAGTCATATTAGTCAGCTGGAGAAAAATATGCAGCTTGCTGTTCCGTTTCTAAATTGAATTGTGGTACTTTTGCAATGATGAAAAGTTTAATAAAAAGAAAAGTGGGAACTAAGCTGCTTGACTTCCTTACTGTCTCACTGGTAATCTTTGTGCCCAGTCATGTCATGCAGCCACTCTCAGGCAAACCGGAATAGGTTCCGGGCCAAGAAATGCTTCAGAATTTATAAATTGCAACTTGCTTTTTCAAAGGCAAAATTCCTCTCTCAGACGTTTTCTATGGAGGTAATGGAAATACAGTACATGGGACTACTTCATAAAGATATATTGGTAATTTCTTAAAGCAGCCCCTTTCAGATAGGGTTTTATCACAAAAATCAGCACAGTTCATATTGAGGTCTTTTAAAAAAAAATTAGTTGTTAAACCGTCTGCTCTAGTCAAGCAAGAGCAAAGTCTACTGCTCCCTAAATCTTAGTGCAAGGACATAAGAGAAAAACTACATCAGAGTTAAATACGATTCTACAACATGTTCCGATTTGTGGTCTACCACATTCATCACTGCGGATCTTCCATCACTTAATTCTTTGAGCCAAACACTAGTCTCATGGAAGTCAGCAGGAAAAAAATTTCCAGGAGAAATTCCCATTAGTTTCTGTGAAATTAGAATTTGGCCCATTTGCTTGACCAGCTCAGCCTATCCATTGCTAACTATTGGCATATAAAGAGAGCTTCTGATTTCTGGTATTAACCAACACATACTGATGAAACCCCATCATGCCAGTGGGGAGGGTGGGAGGAGGCAGGATGATCCAATAAGCTCCAGAAAACACTAGAAACCGTTACTCAGTTCCTGTTCCAGTTTGTTTATTTAGGCAGTGCCCCAGCTCCCTGGCTTTTATCTTACATTATATCCTGCTGGGGGAGTTTAAACCTACCTAGAGTGTCAGCAAATTCCTACATTTCTATCGGCCATTAGACAGGAAGGTAAGATTTAAGAAGTATAATTCACTAAGCTGCTGCATTTGGCTGAAGGGGCTCCCCCCACCCCCCGCTAGCCCCAGCGCTGAGCCTCCACAGGGCTCCACCTCACCGGTCCCAGGAGGAACCGCCCATGTAAGCCCAAACCCCAACCCCATGGCCTGTCTTGAGTCCTGTCCAGCCCTCAGCCCCTTTCTGTACCCCAAACCCCTTACCCCCAGCCTAACTCTGCAGCCTGCATACTCATCTTGGAGCCAGTACCCCCTCCTGCACTTCAACCCTCATCCTACAGCCCCTCCCCAAACCTGGAGCCCTGCTCTGTCACCCCAAACCTCTCATCCCTAGCCCCAACCCAGAGCCTCCACCGTGAGTCAGAACCTTTACACTTCTGCACCCCAACTCTCTGCTCCACCCTGAGCCCCTTCCCGCACTGAGAACCCCTTGGCCCCACTCCCAGGTGCCAGTAACACCAGGACTCAGCAGCTGGCAGATGGCAAAAGATAAGGAAGTAAGTAGAGGGATGGCAGAGGATGCAAGTGGAATGAAGCTGTGAGAGACAGAGAGGAGAGGGATATGGGAACACATGGAAAGAAGAGAGATGAGAACTAATGAGGCTGTTTGGAATGCTAGCAATTTATGTAGATTGTGATGGAGCCCTTGACCACCCTGTAAGGGTTTTTTGCTTCCGGGCAGCTCCTTGTGTGCCTCAGAGACTCACAAAGGCCCATTTCATTGCCCTGGGACTTCCCAAAGGCCAGGGTCTCCCTTTACCAAGCCATGTTCATCACAGGCCAGTCTGAATTTGGGGTGGAGCAGGTCCTTTTCCAGCAGCCTCGAGCTGCTCTGGCTCTGCCCCAGTTGGTCAGCCCTCCAGGGAAAGTGGTGGGGGGAGTCCAATCCCACCCACTGCCCTGGACTCCAGTCCAGGAGTCCTAGGGAAGGAGGGAGCTGCTGGGGCTTTAAGCCCCTGCTCCACGGCAGTGCCCTTTCCCTGGGCCTCTTCACCCACCACTACCCTCTGGCGTCTTTTCCTCCCCCTGTGCCATGTGGCTGGGGTACCTGGCCGTGCGCTGCGCTGCGCTGCGCTGCGCTGCGCTGCTCTGTTGTGTTGTGTTGTGTTGTGTTGTGTTGTGTTCCACTCTTCTCCTCCAGCCCCCTCTCTGGGCGCTACTCCCCTCCTCTCCTGCTGCCTCGGGAAGCCTTTTATAGGAAGCCTGGAGGCCTTAACTGGCCATAGGTGCTTTGATTACAGCCTGTTGCTGGATGACTCCTGATGCACCCCAGCTGCCTATCAAGCCTGCAGGACTGCACCTTCTGTGAACCTACAAGGGGAACAAAAAGGGGTTCTTCCAGCACCCAAATTGTTCCCCCTCCATCAGGCACTTGTCAGCTGCCATCTATGGTCTGCCCCAAGACAGAATGATAGATAGCACTTAAGAATTAGATGCCACAATCAACAAGCGAGTCCACATGAAAGAAGACAGTATGATTGACTTACTGGGAAGAGGATCTGGCTACTTGTATATATAGACATAGCACCACCCATCATGATTAGACTTGTGGTAGCATGGACCTTATAATGAAGGCTGTGAGTTTGTCATGAAGGTCACGGAAGTCATGGATTCTATGGCCTCCATGACTTTTGCAGCCGCTGGTGGAGCTGGGCTGGGAGCAACTTGGGAGCAGGCTGACCACCAGCCCCAGCAACAGCAGGAGTTCAGTGTGGGGTGGGGGACTCAGGGTGGGGGCCCCCGGGTGGGGGCCCAGAAGGGAGTGAGGACTCTGGGTGGCACTTACCTTGAGGGCTCCCCAGAAACAACAGCCATGTCTTTCTCTCAGTTCCTAGCTCTACACACTGCCTCCACTTCCACTCATGTAGTTAGTTTCTCCCTGGCTGAAAATAATTTTATAAACCAAGGAAGAGAAAAACCACCTGTGTAAAATCTTTTTTAAAGGGAACCTAAAACAGAAAGTTCAGGGTTTGCTATTTCAAGGTGCTTCATAAGGGCCTGGAATGTTTCTAAATAATTATAAAATAGCTTCAAGCTAACAGAAAAGTTTAGAGCGTGAGCTTTCGTGAGTTAACTCACTTCTTCAGATGTTCAGAGTTAACTCACGAAAGCTCATGCTCTAAACTTTTCTGTTAGTCTATAAGGTGCCACAGGACCCTTCGTTGCTGCTACAGATCCAGACTAACACGGCTGCCCCTCTGATACTTCAAGCTAAGTGTTCTTTAGATAATTAGCTTTGGGCAATGAACAAAATGTTGATTTCTGGAACTGGACCACAACAGCACCTGAAGAGAAGAGTACAGATGGCTAGAGTTTAGCTAAACTGTAGTCAGATTTACCACAATTCAAATGTTAAAAACCCTCCCACTCATCCTCCTGCCCAACTGAATCATTTGCACTGGAGCTTCAGTGAACAGGAGTGGACTGTGACTTTTTTTTAAAGTGCCTAGAAGGTGGTGATCTTAAGAAGGAGGCGGGAGGTGTGCTCTTCTAGGCAGTCTAGAAGTTTGGCTGTGCCTGTGGAAAGTATGATTGTCTCCACCTGTGGGAATGTGTGGTTGGCCAGCAGATGCATTGTTCTGTGGGCATTGCTCCTTTGCAGATGTTAACTGCTATGTTGTATGGGAATGAGGGAGAATATGGGCAGTAGGAACCATAACCAGTAGAGGGTAAGGCTGGCATGTAAATCCATCAACTGATACAGGATTCTGCTGTAAAGTACCCAAGATTATATGAGTTTGTTAAGTAATTACAGTTGATTGACACTAATGTACCTATGTTGTTGAATTTTAGGCTGGGCAGCTAACAGTGTCAACCCATCTATACCACAGCTGGCCCAGAAATCAAACAACCTGAATGTGAACACCAACAAGATGCCTATAAAAGGTGATAAGTTTGTTGTTATTTTGGGGATTTTTAAATTAAATTGTTTTCAGTTACTCTAAGATTACTTGCAGGATACATTTGCCTTTAGGAATTGTATGTGCATGCTGATTACTTCAGCTGTAGTTATATATGCTGGCACTAAACCTGATGAAATGTAAGAAGCAATCCTTTAAGTTCTGTGGTAATATCAGGTGAATCACGGAGGTTTCTACTCTAAAATCTGAGTCGTAGCAATGTGTCTGCATACACTCAGTCTGAACTGGGCTTCATTTCTTCTGAAGTTTGGGGAGGGCATTCTGATTGAAATACAGGCTTCTGTTAAGGTAGAACAGAGTCCTTCACTGAACATGCTGATCACAGCATTATTTCGGTGATGTGCACCAGGTTAGCAGCAATCTGTTTGTAATATGATTCACCTCTCACAACAGACACCTGAAAGCAGGGAGTGCAATCCTCTATCTGTTACAGGACTAACTTCTCGTTGACTTTGGTGGGCGTGTGCTGAAAGATTGGGGCAAGTACGTGTACAGTGTTCATTCCATGTCTCTAGCCTCTCCTGTGTGCGCCACAGACAAATGTGTGAGCTTCCTCAGATCTGATACAGGAAAGACCAGCGAGTGACCTAGCTCATTGTGTGCATTTTTGTTTCCTTGTTGAAATGTGTGAAGTTTCTTTGCATGGTTATGTGATTAGGGCCGATTGGGTTTTGACATCTGTTTTAGATGTGGTCCTAAAGTGGGTGAGGAAGTCACAGTTGTGGTGGCTGCATCAGAAAAGGGCAAGTTACAGTAAACTTCACTGAATTCGTCTAAAGCCTACTTCAGTACCTGTAATGGTGACAGAAGTTCTACTTCTCAGCTGTACAGACAGTGAAGTCTCCAATGGAGACAGAGCTTTTCGCATCCATAAGTTGCTCAACCCCAGAACACAGCACCCTCCACTGAGAGGAGGTATTTTGTTTCCCATAAAAGCTCACCTGTATCTAGATAGAATGGCCGCACAAATCACCAAAACCAGCATGCTGATGATAAGCCTGGACGTGCAGTGCTCTTCTCCTTTCAGGACGTCAGCCCATTCACAGACTAGGTACTCATGGATTCACTGACAGTAACCAGAGATAACTGTCTGGAAGGCTACTGGGGCGGTTGAGCAGGGTGTTTCGTCCTGCTGTCTCACATGGTTGCTGTACTGCACTCAGGCCAGAAGGGTATTTTTTTCGCTGTTCTGATTGGCTGTGTCTTTGTTTTGTTTTTTACTTGCCCTGGGGGAGGGAGGCAAATGAAAACATTTACTGCCCTTCTAGATGGTGAGAGAGAACAACACCTGCTATCAGAGCCTTTGGCAGCTCTGTTGAGTGAAGAGCCCCAATAAATGCAACAGTACAACTAGCACTGATGAGATTTGGTGTTTAGACATTACCAACAGCTGCCCTGTAGTCTTGCCTCCATTTTCTCTAACCAACTGTGCATCTGTGCTCCAGGCTGGATCAATGCTCTGAGATCAGTATAGCAGGTTTAGTTAAGACCCACCCAATGGATTGTGGGTCACTCGCTCTCCTGTTAACCCTGTTACTCTCCCCTGGGTGAGAGGACTCAGGGAAGTCAACAAGAGAGTTTCTCCTGCTGACATCTCCCTCCCCGAGCCCGCAGCAACTCAACCTAAGGTACGTCGACTCTAGTACATTATTCACGTAGCTGGAGTTGCATCGATCTTCACCTTTCTGTTGCAGTGTAGATGTAGCCTAAGCTATTTGAGAGGCTAGCACTTCAGCCCGGCCTGCCAGTGTTTTGGATCGTTAAGGCCCAGAGCATGGGCCTCAGCCGATACTTGTTGCTCTGATGGATGTGTTTCACCTGTTCACAGGGAAGGGAAATATATCCAGGATCAATTTGTTTTCTCTGTCTGGAACTTGCGCCCATGTACTCCTGTCTGACCTACAAGCTGCTTCAGGGATGAGTGGAAATGACTGAGGCCCCTCTTTTCAAACTGAATTCAGATGCTATGAGCAACTGTTCATCACAGTAGGATCCTGCAGGCCCTTCAGTGGTTACCCAGACCACTAGCCCCTGCCTGAGAATGAGCCCCAGCCTATTAGACACAGAGAGGACTATGAGAAATAATTCATATTTATATGAACTCATTCTAGCTAGGTGTGAAGAATAGCTACTGCACTTGCAGAATGCAACAGTTCCTTGGCATAGCAGGTTGCTTTGAACTCATCACTCTGTTCCTTGTGGTGAATAAAGAGTACAGTTCAGTGTCCTGTTTTGCTAGTCAAAGCCCTACCAGGCATTGGCCCTGGCTTCTTGAAGTATCTACTCTAAAGCGCTGACTTTTCATGACCACTGCATTCCACCAGTCAGAGAGGTTCATGTGCGGGAGACAGAGCTTTCACAGGTGAAAGTGGTTGGCCCCAATGCCAAAGCTACACTTAAAATTAATTTATTCCTCTTCCCTTTCTGTCCTTCACAGTCGCAAACAAACAGAACACCTGTCAATTGAGCAATTTCTCCTACAGGCTGGGAAGCAGAGAAATGGTGTTTGGAGGGAATTATTTGTATATTCAAATAACTGGGAAGTGTGCAGATATTTAACCTGGGGGCATATAAATATCCATAGACTGATGTACTACATCTTTTCTACAGAAATCGTGGATATTAAATTTTGCTGCAAGTAATATGACCTAATGTAATTCATTACACTATTTTTAAAAGGAGATATATTTTCATCAGCTGTTCAAAAACACTCAAAGCATTTTTTTTGCCCTTTGCCATTATATCAACTACATTTAAGACAAGAATTCTGATGTCGTGTATTTCACTGTTCCAGAACCTGCAAAGAATGCTAAAGACTTGACTGCTTGGTTCAATCTTTTTGCTGACCTCGACCCATTATCCAATCCTGATGCTGTTGGGAAAACAGATAAAGAACATGAATTACTCAATGCATGAGTGTGCGGCCTATGGAAACTCACATGCCTCCCTTCATTAACAGTATCTATGGATTTAGAAGATGACAACACAATGTGTGCTTTTGTAAAACTATAAAGTATGTGCCATTCTAATAAAACTTAAGGGATTTAAACCCCTTTTATATAGGTACAATTATTTGCTCCTCTTTTGTATAAAGAGTTCACATTTATTTTCTATGTGGATTTACCAAGTGAAGTTAAATTTTAGGGCAGAATTCTAGCCATATTAGGATACCTGCTGAAACACTGTCCTTATGTGAGGCTAATGCTAGAGTGAAATATAAATTATAAACCTATTTTTTATAATGTTTCTTGTGTTAAATCAAAAGATCATGTAATTAGAGAGGCTGCATGAGTCAACTAATGATTGTATACACCACTACTATGCTGAAATGTAAATTCAATCTGTTTTGTTAGTTTCCATAGTGAAAAATCAATGCTGGGGCTAAATTATTGAAGGATTATATTTGGTTATGTCAAGCTTCTGTATTCATGCTTTCTCTGATTTAAATAACTTGACAAACTGCACTACATAAGACCAAAAATACTGCCCAGAGTGCATCCTTCCTGAGTTTTCATTGCACCAACAGAATTTGTACATGCAAAGCAGAAGTTTGGTGCCACTGCTGGTTACACATGCCTTGAAAGCATTCCAGTTTTCTGTTTGAGTAGTTTTCATCAAACTGATTTTGATAAGCATGTGTTTCTTGAGTGTGTTGTGACACTAACGTTCCTTTAATAAAATGGTTTTGACAACAAAGAAAAAGCCCTACTAATGACCTCTTTCTTTCAGCTGGAATGTCAGTGTCATTGTTGAACTCAATGGCCGTGTCTACATGTGCCCCAAACTTCGAAATGGCCACGCAAATGGCCATTTCGAAGTTTACTAATGAAGCGCTGAAATGCATATTCAGCACTTCATTAGCATGCAGGCGGCAGCGGCGCTTCGAAATTGCCGCGGATTGCCGCCGTGCGGCGCATCCAGACAGGGCTCCTTTTCGAAAGGACCCCGCCTACTTCGAAGTCCCCTTATTCCCATGAGCTGATGGGAATAAGGGGACTTCGAAGTAGGCGGGGTCCTTTTGAAAAGGAGCCCCGTCTGGACGAAACACGTGGCGGCAAGGCGCGTCAACTACGAAGCGCCGCTGCCCCCCGCATGCTAATGAAGCGCTGAATATGCATTTCAGCGCTTCATTAGTAAACTTCGAAATGGCCATTTGCGTGGCCATTTCGAAGTTTGGGGCACGTGTAGACACGGCCATAGTGAGAAGGAACTGAAGGAGCTTGAGGTGGTGTTGCCCTTAAATAGCCAAGGGAGGGACTAGAGTCACAAATGCCAGCAGCATCTAGGTACGGCTAAAAACAAATCACACCAGTCATGTGTACGCACACTTAAGCAGAATACCCATCTCCAACTACTCATTCACTCAGCTCTTCACTGCCATCACTCCCAGCAAGGCTCAGGTTCCTGACTATGGAAAGGGCTCACAGCTGAGACTCCCAGGCTCAGGGCAACACCCCTCTTTTCAACATTTCCTCATGGCTGGGTTTCAGTACTCCAGTGGGTTTGATAGACCACAATGAGGTTTGAATCTGCTCTCTGCTGGATTTATGCTTGTTGGCAGTACCTCTTGCCCATCTGGCAGAGTCAGGAAGCTACATCCCCAAGGGAAAATCTCATTTTGGGGGTTCCAGAGTCCTGTATCAGAGGCTTTTTGGCTTTACAGCTCTTCTGTTAAACAGATGCAGCTGAAATGTGTTTCTGATCCAGATGCAGTCTTCAAGCTCTTACAGCTACAGATCTTGTTTTTTGGCTGTGCTTTCAGCCATTATGAAATTCAAATAATCATCTCAGCCCATGGGTGAGGATTTAAAATATTTTTAAGTTGAAAAACAATCTAATGTACCATTAACTAAATAGTTGGTTCTCCAATTAATTTCTCAACATAATTTACAATTTTCTTATTCCTATAGTAGTTTACTAAACAGAGAGCTTTAGAGGATTTGCATTTATGTACTCAGTGTTTTGTATATGGAAAGAGTTCTTTTGCAAATCATAGAGCAATTATTTGACTCCAGCAAATGGCATGAAATCAAGATTATGCTGGTACTGGGGTACTATATCAGTAGCTTTATACCACATCCTTTCTTAAATGCTCTTCAAGTTTAGCTTCCTAGAAAACATCTAAGTATCTTTTATAAATATAAATAGATAAGTGAACATTTTGCATATTATAAAACTGGCAGTAGATAAAAGCAGGATGTTTCTAATAAGTGATTTATTTTAGTTACAATTTGCAGAAATTACTAGTTTTTATTTAGTTAGTTTATCCCTGGAGCAAAAATTGAGCAAGATCAATAGGTATAAGGTTACTTCCATGTCAACTATAACCATAACAGATTGAAACACCAGTGGTAAACACAGGTTCCATAGTGTTTCACAGACTGTTTTCAAGCCAAGCATATGAACCAGTACTATTATGTCTTTACTTTTTTTACTAATAACTTTATTTAAATAAGACACAGGAACTTCTATACTGAAAAAAATACAAAACAGAAGCCACACATTTCCTTGTGTAAAGCAATATTGTAAGATAACTTGAATACTGTTCAGCACAGGGGCTAGAAGTAACAGTACAGCTATGTACAAAACTTTAAACAATATTTGACAAATTTCTACAGCTCGATGTAGAATACATTTGAGATCAATAACTGCTGGGAAATTTACATGGCAAAGCATTAACTTCAACACATTTGGTTCAAAACCTTCAAATACACTAAGAACAAATGTTCAACACAATTAATATTTAGTTTCTCATGGAAAATAAAATGAGCATGTGATGTCACTGTAAATATAGTACATCAGCGTTCATCATGGCTCTAAAAGTCACTTTTTAAAAATCCTTCTGGAATCTTACCACCAACAATTGAAACTACAGATTCATACTTGGACACAGAGCGTAAAAAGATCATCATACTGCAATGTTAATCTAGAATGAGAACAAATTTGTACTTTCATCACAGGTTATTTTTCCCCTTTCACTTCCATCTACAAAATATAGTGTTTTCATAGAGGACCGAGATTAGCAGGGTTCAAGATGGCTGTTGCTGTTGCTGCGCCATCTTGAAAAAAAGGTTCTTCATGGAAAAAATAAACAGACCTCTCCCCTTACAGTCTCCTTGCAGCTCCACTCTACAATCAGAGCACTGACTGCTTTATACGCTGCAGGGCTACCCTTTATAACAGAATAGTAAAGTAATGCTCAGTAACAGGAAAGGAATTGGGCTGCTTTATCTCAACAGAAGACAAGTGTAGGATATTTTCCCAATTTTCTCAGTAGTTATTCATGGTGCTATCTTAGTCTCTTTCCACAATTCTTCATCAGAAGGAAAAAAACAAACAAACCACAATTTAAATGCTGCAAATGGCCAATCCCTTCAATTCCCCAGAAGAGGTGAGCCACATTCTCTTAGAAGCAGCCAATATAAACCAAGTTGAACTGAGTTGAAAACAGTGGAGCAAGAACATCAAGTTTATTCTGCCTTTGGGTTGCTCTTTGTATCCCATCGGGTTAGGGTTATCTCTGGAAGTAATGCTTTTGCAGTTCCAGCACAGTAAGGCTGTGGCCACACGAGCTCCTCCTTTTGGAGGGGCGATGGTCATGTGGCACTTTGAAATATGCTAATGAGGTACTTCCATGAATGTGCAGCTCCTCATTAGCATAATAGCAGCCACGTGAGCTTCAAAACTGCTGGTTTCAAAATGCAGCCACCTGTGTAGCTGGGGGGCCTTTCGAAACAGCCCTCTGATTTTGAAAGCCCCTTATTCCCACAACCACATGGGAATGAGGGGCTTTCAAAATTGGGGACATTTCAAAAGGCCCCCAGCTATACCGGTGGCTGCATTTCAAAACCGGCAGTTTCGAAGCTCACGTGGCCACAGTTATGCTACTGAGGTGCTGCATATTCATGAGTGCCTCACTAGCATATTCCAAAGTGTCACATTGCCACAGCCACTCTGAAAGAAGGGGCTAGTGCGGCAACAGCCTAAGAGTATTAACAGACAGTTCTTGCACTGTACTATGTTTGAGAAGGTGGATAGCCCAGAAACTCAGAACTAGAATTTTTTACTAAGACAAACTGCAAAAACCTCTATACAGTAGAATTTGAAGTAAATTAATTTACTATGAGAAGCTTTGATTAGGTAAACTGTTGCTTCCCTCCTCCTCTAAAACATCCACTTGCTCCTTTAGGATTTTAGTCCAAAAGCAAAAGTACTCACTATGTAAATAATGCTGCTCCTGTTACTGGATAAAATCTGAAAAACCTAATTTCCAGCCACCAAATGAATGAACATTTCCAAAAGAGAAACTAAACATTAATTCAACTCTTCGACGTTAATGGTAGCAATTCACACCCTTATGGTCCAACATAAACACGAGTGGAAATCCCCACCAACCCCTGTGAAACCTGAATGAATTTTCTGAAATTAAACAAAAACATTCTCATCTTTTAAAATCCTTTCACACAAAATGTGGAATGTTTCTTAAGTACAGGCTAGTACTGAACACTATTTGCGACAGTTTTAACAGTCAGTAACTGAGCAACACCTGAAGCCTTAGATACCACATTTTACATATATTGAAATGACAGTAAATGCAAGTTATTTTACTTGTAACCACATGACAAAGTGATGTTGTACATCACAGATTTGCTGGTTCTCCTCATGTTCACCCATGTCCAGGGTCATCATTTCCCTGGATCTGAATGCACTTATTCCAAGAAAGTGGAATGTAATGAGGAAATATCAATGCATAAAACAAGGAAAGGCAAAAGAGTGATGTTGTCCCTCTTTAGCTTTTTATCTGTAAAATATTTTCTATCCCAATATGATATACATTCCAAGTTACCTGAGTTTAGACTTCGAGAGAAGTACCTGAAGCGAGGCCATAGGGCGGGCACTGTGCAACTGTTGTGGCCATTTTTTTTTTTTGCATTGTATGTATTAAAGAAGTTAGAAACAAACACCTGGATCAATTGTAAACATAATCCTGAAGTACAGTATTTTCCATAGGACACAACACAGCAAGACATTTTCTATTCAGACAGGCAACTTTTTTGATACAGAGCTTATTTATACTGTAGAATTTGAAACAGAACACAGGACACAGTACTAATCTGGTCATACTATGAAATGCATAGTCTCCACTTAAATGCTTAATGATACACGGGTTCAGCAAGCATTACTGCTTTCTCACAAAAATGCCGAGTATGAGTTCTGTCCCTGCCAAGAACAGTGTTGAGATATTTTTAAGATGCTGATAAGTATTTTGTTTTGTTCTGAAAAGATTGCCACTCCATGCAGATGTGTTAGTATAGACTCCCCAGATCTTGTTTGAGGGCAGAGGCCTGCTCCACCTTGCTCTAGATTATCACATAGCTCTGAGGAGAAGGAAGTTCTTCAGTCTGAAGTTCCTGCAAAAGCGGTGGCTGCTGTTGGGATGGCTGTTGTACTGAGGCCTCTGTAGAGTCCATTGTGCTGGTGTCATCTGACAGAGATGAGAAGGAGACCCGAGATGAAAGTTGCTCAACAGTCAGAGCGCTCAAAGCTGTGCTTTGACCAGAGTTTGGAGAGTTCTTGAGAGTCAGGTCTGAAGCAGGTAGCAATGGACCCAGAAGTTTTACAGGACAGAAAGCTGATCCGGTGGGGATGAAATTAACCTTGTTTTTGTCAGGACATGAAAACAGAGGGGCTGAGACAGGCTGACGAGACCTACAAGGAGACAAATCACATTACACACCTGATAAACTGAAAAAGTTTCCTATGTGCATAAATTGTGTAGTTCTACAGATTGCTAATATGTGAATGACAAGGAATGAGGTTAATTGGACATAAAGGGGCAAACATCTTCCATATTGGTAGTCAGCTGACTGTTTGATCCACAGCATTAAAATAGTATTTGTAACAAACGTGAGTGTATACAACTAGAAAACATGCAATTTTTAACAATAAAATCTACAGTGTGTCTGTCTATGGGAAAATATTGTGACAGTTTATAATGAACTTAGACTATTTAGTTTGACAAAAATATTGAAGCGCATATTTAGGAGTAGCAAATCCCTTTTTCGAGAAACTCCTACATAAAATTCTCCTTTCCTCATATCCATATACTGGTTTGGAGCCTTCCTCCAGAACCCAACAACACTATGCAGCAGGGAATGCTACCAAAGCAGAACATGACCTCCTTCCATCCACAGTTGATTATGTCTAAAACCTCTACAGGATAGCCATAGTACTGCTGGTCTAGGGAAAAATGTGAAGGCCAAGAGTTTAAATTCTGGTCTCTTGTATGACACCACACAGTGGCACCCCAAAACTACCTGGGCAAACTCTCTACCACAGATTTGCTAAGTCTGTATCTGTACACGTTCCATTTCATTTTGTGTGTGTCATATACGATAATTTTACATATGTAAAAATATAGCTCAGTACTGATAAAAAGTGCTTGTTCCCAGTTTTTTGTTTTAGACCACGAACAAAAACTGAAAGGGTTATAAAGAAATGGGATTTATAAATGCTGCACATAATGTTAAAAGAGCAAGTCTCCATGTTTGCTTTGCTTTTCTTCTTTGCCTTTTATCAACAAGTTTAAAAGTTCAAGCATAAAATACTCCATTCCCCTTCAAGCCAACGCCTGTTCAAACTCTCTAACAGTTTGCTCCTGCAAAACTCATCAGCTGGAGTAGTTTATTCATCTGCAATTGAAAAGGTTCAGTAAAAAGGTTTACTGCTTTGCAGATACCAGCTGACATAAAAGACATTACTTACGACATTTCCTCAAAGACCTTCACTCGCTCACATCCCTCTGGGGGCTCTCGTTTGAACATGTAGCTGTTGTTTGGTTTGGGAGATGAGGCATACTTGGGCAACGGTGAGCTACTCCCACTGTCTGAAAATTTAAAGCAGTTATATTACTAGTGATTGAGAGTGCTTTTTATTTAAATTTGATTTCCAAACAAGATGCCTTTTTCACAATTTAGCCTCTAATGCCAGTTCGCCTCTACCACAATGCTTCCTTTATTTCAGACTATTTCTAACACCCTTGTATAGCACATTTTTTTCTGAATAAAAGGTTCAGTGCAGCAATAATCTACTATACAACACCACATAATAGGAGGATATTTTTATCCAGAACACAGCAGATTGCATAAAGAGGAGCTGTAATCCTGGAAACAAATAAGTTCTTTATTATGTATTTCAAAAAATGTAAATGAACTGGATAATATGTATAGCACATGCAGAAGAATTACAAGTGGTTATGGTAATGTGGAGTTCCATATGCCTTCTGACTGTGTAAACGTGGTAATTGAAAATGAATGTATACAGCATATACTTTATTAAAAACTCATGGTTCTTATCAGAAATGATGTTTTCAACAGCCTGAATAGCACAAGGTTTAAAGAAAACGAAACACGTTTGTACTATAGTTACTGGTTCCTCCCTCCAACTATGTCTGCATAATCTGTCTGCAAAATTTAGCTTTTAAGTACATACAATAAAAGTAAAGCTTCTATCAATTTTTGTATTCTTCCTTCTTAGCACCACCTGTATGACATGGGTGTTTTTATTTTCTTCAATTTTACCGGTCCTAGTATAGAACTGGACAGTAGACTCACATGTCTACATCTACACTAGAGAGTTTTGTCGACAAACCCTGCAGCATGTCCACATTCCTAAGCCATTCTGTCAACAGTAAATCAACAGAATGTGGCATTTTTGTCGACAGCGGTCTGCCACTCCCCCATGAGGCAGAATGCCTCTGTCAACAGAGATCTGTTGATAGAAATTACTGTTGGAAGGTATCTTCCAACAGAACTTCTTTCGACAGATCGCGTCCACTTCTGGGACACTGCACAGCCCTATCTGCTGTGCTTCCAGTTGGCCATTTTGTTGAGAGAGCAGCCAGGCAGTCCAGCCATCTGTCAACAGAACAGATTGCTCTTTCAACCCGCTTGCAGTTTGGACGCGATCTGTTGAAAGAAGTTCTGTTGGAAGCTATCTTCCAACGGTAATTTCTATCAACAGATTGCTCTAGTGTAGACATAGCCATAGAGCTGGTATACCTGAGATACTGAGAATGTTTTTCTCTCTCTCGATTTGTCAGGAAGACTCTCATTGAAATAGTCTGGTAGGTGCAACAGAACATTTAAATTTGGCCGGGGCTGGGGGGGGACACTCAAAGGGTCCATGTTGTCTGATTAAAAGAAAATTACCTACTTTCTCATCTTGGCTATTTAACAACATTTAGCATAAAGATGTTTTTATTGCACTGAGAAATTAAAATGTTTTGGATGTGAATCTGTTAAGGTATTTCCTGCTGAAATTTGAGGAAGTTCTTGGGGTGGCATCCACCTTGCTGTTATATTGTCTTTGTTATAGTGGTAGCATGGGAGACAAAGCTAACAGTTCCCATTCCAGTTCATTGTGAAAATGGAACATCATGGACATGAAATCTAGTCAGTTTCAACAAGGAATTAAGCAATTCAAAAGTGATTAGGACACTCACCTGGAAGGTGAGAGATTCAAGATCAAGCAAGTCCCTGATATAGACCAGGCAGAATGGAAGTCTGACATCTTGGCTGAATGGCCTAACCACTGGATTAAAGGCTACAAGGGAGCACCACCACCACTATTTTGTAAGACAAAACACTAAACTAGCTTTGGCACTTAACCCCACAGTAAGATACTTCCATCTGGACCAGATACAGGCATCCAACTTCCTGAGAGAGGCAGGACTTGGGCCATACTCCTTCTCCTCAGCAGTCCCTACTAGCTAGTTTAGGCAACTCTTTATTCAGTGTACTTACTGGCTTTTGTAAATCCCTTTTTGAAGGCATCTTGTTGTCTTCATATATTGTGCAGAGAGCCTGGACAGCTACCCTCGGGGTTTTGTTTTTCATTAGGCAGAATGGCACCAAAGTCCCCCTTGTAAATCTCACTCTCAGAGTAATTTCTGTGCCTGAGTTTCTGTGGGTTTACAGATACACAGTCTCCTAGTTTTTGTATTTTTTATTTCTCCATGTTGTTTCTATCAATCTTTCATGCACTGGGGAAAATCCAGAAAGACCACAATCTTACACTGTGATCCTCTAGCACAGATTTCCCTAAGTTCATGCACAAATTCAATTAATTCATTTTTAATCCACTTTGAGAGCCCACAAAACAGTCTGCAAAAGTTCTAGTATAATGATCACTCACAAATATAAGATACTCAATTTAAATGATAGGTATTTTGACCCCTATTTCACTTCTAAGGGGCACTACAAACTTAACCACAATCTCCTTTAATAGTACTGCAACAGATTTGAGGAATTCCCCCCATTTTCCCAACCCCACACACGTTATTTACTTTCTTTAACAGCATTTTTGCAGTTTGTTTCACTGTCTCTCCCTCAATAGTCAGCATGGACCTCTTACTTACAGGCTATTAGGTGTCACATGCAACAAGACAGAGAAATAGTTTCAAACAGTAGTGTGGATTTGTCAAGTTGACACTGTTAGGCTCCTTTTAGAATCTTTGCGTGACTTGGCCAGTATGGCTGACCACATAAGTAAAGGTCACACACTGAACTCAGAACAGGAAGAGTACACTGAATGTGGCTAATGGCATATAATTCTGTGTTCACTCCTCCTCTTCTAGCATTTAAAATTGAAGATCTGTTGGGAAATAAGACTATCACTATCCATTACACGAAACCAATGGACAATGGTAGAAGTAAACACAAGTTAAGTAACAGTTGAATTCAGAATTTAGTCAAAAGACCTACAATCCTGTCCAGCCAGCTCATTAATTGATAAAGTTTTTTAGTATGTTTTGTTTTGTTTGCTAGAAACTGGTATGAGACAAAGTAAATAAGTAAATTTGCAAAACTGTATTAATATCATGGGGCAGATACAAAGTAGGGGGATAATTAACAAGCTAACACAAGCTAATGGGTAGGTGGCTGAGAGTGCATGTGTTACAGAATAGAAAGACTCATTTTAGACAGAATGTGTGATTTTCATGTCTGAAGAACGCATATGCTTATGAAATTAAGCACACAGTATGTGTTTGGTGCTTCACTTCATAAAATCTTAGAGCCCTCTTTTCCCCAGGGCTGCAGAAAAAAAAAAACACAACAAGCCTGTAATTATCCCAGTATTTAAAAGCAGGTAGCAGTGCCTTTACATTTTCTTAAACTTATCTTTCAGTAGTGCTAGTATCTCACACGGTAAAGTTTTAATGAAGTAGGTACCTCCAGTAATAAATTCAGAAAAATCCCCTGAAATTTTAATATTTAAAAAATATTAAAAAACACATTACTTGTTAACTCTGCAAATATTTTTTCCCAAATACCACTCCTTTGGGAAGCAGGAATACATGGTTTCCTCCAGTGAAGTAATTATTCTATCACCATTCATCAGCTAGTGATGGGTACTCTACAAATCATATGCCAACAAAGTAAGCATAATTTACCTCTATATCTGTTCTTTACTAACTCAAGGTCCCAGTTTCCCAATATCAATTCTTCACTGCTCTGAACAGTTGGTCTGCCTCTTTATTGTCAAACATACGTAATGTTAATTTTTTGATATTTCTAAAATGTTTTTAAATGCTACTGAATGACGTGCATGCTAACTTATCAAGTTTCAATCATATTTTCCTTCCATTTTTCACAGGACTGTTAGTTGTCAACATTGAATTTGCTGCTGCAAACAGGGAGGCTGACAGAATTGCTGGCTGCATGGGTAAAGTGAGGTGGGAAGAGAGGGGACCTCTGTGCTCCTCCTGACAGGGGAAGCACTGAGTGCAGCCAGCCCTCGGAGCCATCTTTTGCTCCCCCCAACCACTCAGTGGGCCTGGCTGAACCATGTTTTGCAGATGTGTCTTTGTAGCTTTCCCTTATTTTTAAGCACTTATTAGTTTGTTGACACAAGATTTTAATATTGTCAGTACAGCAAAACCAATAATGCCACAGAAGAGCTAGCTCAATTCTGATCTCCTTGGAACAGTATCAACAAACCTATCAATTACATTTCCAGGACCAGAAGACTTCCTGCAGATGAAGATACATTAAAATGATGAACGCTGCTTAATTTATTGATGTATTGGGCTGAATCTCCAATGTTGGCAGTTGGAAGCCTACAATTTCAGTAAATGAACAAATCAAATGTCATTAAGGCTGTAGTGACAGAAGATAAGTAGGAAACTAAGATGTAACATTTACATGTATTTTTTTTTCCACTACTACTATAAGGAAGATTGCCTTTGCAAACAGTTTTGTCTGGTAGGAGTTCCAAGTTATACTACTGTAAACTTGAAATGTATAAATTCTGAATGCTGTTCTAGGCATACGATACAAATTATAAACATTTGTAAATGTTTCATTTTCACTAATGAGCACACAGATAAAATATAACAAAATGTTTTTAAACTCTAGATATGTTTCAACAACAACAGTATTGTCCTCTGACAGTACTTACACAAAAGGGACAGATGTAAGAGGTAATCTGCAAAATTAAACTATAAAAAAAAGAATAGAACTTTGGTAATGACCTTCCCTGCAAATATATTCAAAGAAGGCTTTTTAGACATTAGGAATGTTTTTATGTAATCTACCTCCCCTGCTCCAGGTATAAAATTATCCTCTCCTACTTCCTTCTCTGCATACTTTTTTTTCTCCTCGTTCCACAAGACTAAAATTACCTCAATATTATTCTTCTTCGGAACACAAATGCTGTTAAAACAAATTCTAGAGGAACTGCAGCATGTCAAGTATTTAGCAACTTAAGACCTATTATGCTAAACTGCTAGGCAAGGGACCACTGTGGAAATAAACTGCATATAATAATATACTTTAACGAACTCTGCAATGTTACAGTTTTAACAGGGTAGGATTGGAGTGCTCATATATTCCCTCCAGAAGACAAGGTCTCAAAAGTTAATCCAAGTTTCTCTAGGGTCCCACCAATGCCATAGAATTGCATCCCAATAATGCAAACATTATAGAGTTTGTAATTTTAATGCAATGAAGATGATTCTTACCATAATATAAGCTAAACAATTTTTAGAAGTTATTAATTTTTTTCCTCACATGCTCTCACAAATGCTGTTTAGAATCACTCTTCCATCACAGAAATTATCATGGTTTCACACACCACAGTATACTTCATTTTTCCATTGAAAAATTCATTAGATTATGTAGCTCCTTATAGAGATGTAATCTAAACATCTGATCTGTTTCCAAGAGTGGCAAATGACAGCCTGTGGACAAAGCACAGCTTTCTTTACACAGGAAAGAAAAGATGCTTTAGAAATGTAAAGCAGTGCTGTGTCTGGACAGCGGATTGGCTCCTCTTACTGCTTGCTCATTTGGCTTGACTATTAACTTTCATTTTCTATTCAGAAATGCATTCAGGAGCAGCTTAATATCTTTAATTATATTTTGCAATAGTAAATCAAAGCAAGCTTTTTACCTGGAAGGAAAAAATGAGGCCCCAAATGGGAAAGAAACAGAAGATATAATCTTGAATTTAGAATACCTACATTTTGATTGCATGTAGTGCTAAGCTTTTCAAATCTTAAAATGTCTGACTGCAAAGGAGCACATATGTTACTCATCTGACAATTACAATATTAATGCTGTTAATTAGCAATGGCATAGAGTTACTAAATTATGTCTATAAAAACTGATTATACATTTACTAAAATGTAGCTCTGTTTGTGCTGTAAAAATTTTTGGAGGGGACGGGGGGAAAGCCACTAATTTTAATCAGTTTAGTCTGAGGCTTCTATCCAAAACAGATATTCTGTCCATCCTGAATCAGTCCTATTCCTACACTACTATACTGAACTAAGGGTTAAAGGCCTCTAGCTATAGTATTACTTCTAAATCAGAGCTAATTTATTAGTTTTCCCAGCACATGCTATACTTGTTTTTCTTGTTCACATGTCCTTACATAAGAATGTCATAAGTAGAGGGAGGCAAACTGAGCAAGGGTAATTTACATAGTTACAAAATATAAAACCTTTTTTTAAAGTATTTTCATAATGATAAGATATTCTGTCATATCTGCATGCCTGGTACAACAAAAATACTACTAGTTTTATAACTTTACAACTTAATGTGATTGTCACCAGTGCTGTATGTTCAAAAAGAAAAAGAAAGAGAGAGACTTGAAAAACAACTCAAATTTAGAAAAAAAAAATCAGTTCTTCATTTTCTAACCAGAAGATATCAAAGACACAGAACTTTAAAAAAAATTAAAAAGCCACGTTCTTAAACATATTTAAGTAAGAAATCTACTTGTATTAAATTTCCACATAAATAAAAGATTTTCCTATAGAATGTTAATACTCCGTTTGTTGTCAAATTTAGATTTATGCATTCGAAAATGCAAACTCAATCCATTTCTTTGCTTTTTCGTATATGTGCTTTTGAGAAAATACATTTCAGCAAATTTAAACGGAGTTAACTGATTTTTTAAATAGTGAATATTTTTGAAGGTGGCAGTTGATTCAGTGATATGACCTGGACAAAAACAGAGAGCTTACTGATACACTGCCCATTAACGAAAAGGGTCATCTAATTTTTGTCTTCCTGGCCTCTGCCAATTCTGGAGCCAGGCCAACTCCCCCATTTTACCAAGGCTCTTTATATGAGTCTGATCTTTCTTAGATGACAAACAGTTCAACAATTAATTTCTTTTTTTTTTTCCCATTATCTTCTTGATTTAAAGATAGGCAACATTCTTCGGGAACAAAAACAGTCACTATTTCCCATGAACGGATAATCTTATTCTATCCAGATTACAAAATAATAAAAGGTGTATTTAAAAAAACAGCAGGGAGTATGCAAAGGAAAGAGTTTAAGCCTAAACTGCACCACTCAGAATCAGGCTGAAGTTATCATACTAGTGAACAGCATTCCCTGTAAGCTGAGCATGTTGGTGGCCATCCAGGAGAGATTCATGTATGGCCCAGCTGATTAGCAGAGCATCCACAGTGTCCACAACTGGCAGCATATGTTTCTAATTGTGGCGCATATCTGCACATGCCTTGGTGCACACAACAATTTATTCTGCCCTGGATGGAAAAAATTAGAAGGAACACGCCTAGCGCCCAACTCCAAAATCTTACTTATAAAAAGAAAATGAGTTTTTACTTCAAACATTCAGGAAAAAAAAAACTTACCTTTTAAACTGTTGTTCTTTAAGATGTGTTGCTTATATCTATTCAAAGTAGGTGTGCACAGGCTGTGTGTAGCGCTGCCATTAAGTTTTACCCTTACTGGTATCTGTAGAGCCCCCTGTAGAGGCACCAGTGCGAAGCTCACCATGTGACCCTATCAACCCAATTGCCCTTCAGTTCCTCCTTGCCAACTACTCTGTAGAGTGGGGAAAGAAGGGGGTGGGTATGGAATACGGATGAGAAATACAACAGTTATAAAGGTGAATAACTGTTTTTTCTTCTCCGCCTGCTTGTTCAGATCTATTCAGACAAGGTGATTCAGAAGCCTAGAGTTAACATGTGGCTGACTCAAGGATGGCAGCACTGAAGGTCACATCACATCTAGACTGTTGCACAATGGCATAGCGTGATATGAAGGTATGTATTGAGGACCACCTGGCAGCTCTACAGATTTCCTGATGATGAACATGAGCAGAAATGTAGCCGAAGAGGCCTGTGCTCACGTAGAATGCACCATAAGAGGTGGAGGGGAAAGTCTGGTGAGACTGTAGCATGTGTGGATGCACAACGTGATCCAGGAAGCCTCTTCATACAGCTCACCACCTTCAAAAATAGTTGCGAGGACTGCAAAAGAACTTAGTCATGATAACGTAGAAAACAAGCACCCGTGATACATCTAGGGAGTGCAGCCTTTGCTCCTGTGAGCTCTGGTGGGGTTTAGGGTAGAAGATGGTAAGGAAAATGTCCTGGACATTGTAGAAACTAGAGACCACTTTCAGGAGTACTGGTGAATGTGGGTGGAGTTGAACCTTATCCTCATGCAAGACAGTGTACAGGAGGCACCAACACAAGGACATGTAGCTCAGACACTCATGTGGCTGAGGTAGTTGCAACCACAAAACAATGAGAGATAGAGCAGTGAGGATGTGGCTAAGGGCTCAAAGGTAGGACCAATGAATACTCTTAGGACCTTCAAAATGATGGCTTGGGCCCTGAAGGAGATTTCTTCTGGCCCTGGCTAGCATCTGACTGGGTCCAGGATGATTACTGCTGAGAGTAGCAGTGGCTGGCAAGAAAAGTTGGGCTGACCATGAGGATGGAAGGCCTCTGCAAGGACTGGGGCTTGTACATCTTGTATTTCATGGGTGGGGGGTGTGCATGCCCAAGGACTTCATTGTATTGCTGGAGTCCTTGAAGCTATGCAGACTGAGTTTTCCACTCCATGAACAGGCCCAGCCCATCAAGGGGAAGGTCCCGAGTTGTTTCTTGGACCTTGGAAGGAAGTCCAGAGGGCTGAAGCCTGGCAACCCACTGCACGGCAATGCCAGAGGTGAGTACTGACACCACTGAGTTCTCTGTGCCCAAGGAAGCCCGATGACCACTTTCCCATCCTGGATGAGAGCATTAAATTCATACCACTACTCCTGGGGCAGGAAGTTCTTGAACTTAAGGAGAGAGGCCCAAGAGTTACAGTCATGGCAACTCAGGATAGCCAGCTGGTTATCCACAAAGTAGAACATACCTGGTAGCCAAATAACTTCAGGTGCTTAGCATCGGATGCCAGGGCCCAGTGACCCTGATGCCATTTGTCATTCACTGCCTCCATCACTAGGGAACATGGTGAAGGATGGATGAAGAGATCATCAAATCCCTTAATCAGGATGAAATACTTTCTTTCCACTTCCTTGGGTGAAAGGCGGGGGGGGGGGGGGTGTAAGCAGGTGTTTGCCATACAGTTTTGGTGGATACCAGTATACTTTTATTAATAAGAAGGGTCACCCATGAAGGGCCCTTAGGGGCCCAAAAGTCAATCACAGAGTTATGCTGTTCAACAACCTCCTCTACAGAAAGGTACAGGCTAAAGGCCCCTTTGCACAGGCGGCCCTGCAGAGCCCTGTAGTCCACTGGGAAGGCCTGTAATGGAGGCAGCCACAACTGTGTCACAGGCAAGGAGCTGCAGGAAACCACTTGCAGGACCATGCCCAGCCCAGTCTCAAGCAAGTGTGATGTGGGAAACTCCAGATCTGGATGCAGAAGGTGCTTAACATGTACCAGAGAGTGGCCTCTCGTACATGCAAATTGGAGGGAGCAAGCAACAGAAGCATGAGTTGTGGGGGTTGCATGTGCTTAACTGTAAAAACGCGAGTTATCGCAATAAAGTCTGAGTTTAGAGGACAGGTACCTAAATTTGTTAATGCTGTAAGGGAAGTGGGTCTAAAAACTGGCATTTTTTAGTTAACAATTCTTACTTTTATCTAACTGAAATAGTTTTTTGATTTTAAATCGATAGAAAGAATGGACTGAAAGAAAGTAACAGTACATTAATTTAGACAACCTTCCGAAAGAGAAATTAATGCATTATTCAGCAGTTATAAAGAACAAGTACTTTTAAAAGTAAATGAAACTTTCTGCTCAAATGATCAGATGTTTTGGTTGGTCACATAGGGACTATTTTACAACTTTTACTCAAGTTTATAGCAATATTTCAAACTGTCAGAACAATGTACCATATAGGCAACAAATCTCTTGTGTAGTGAACCAACTCATACTCTGAGCAAAATTCAGTCAGTAGAAGTAGTAGGCAATCATGAAACAAAGACAAATTACTAAACGCATAACCTGGGAAGAAGAAACAACAACAACAAAAACAAAAAAAGAATACGAAAAGGAAAATGAATCTGATCAGTCACAAGAGAGATTAGATTTCTACTTGAAACTAAACATGACCATCCTTTTGCTCCATAGGTACCAAAAAAGAAATCTATGGATGCTGGGATTCCCCAATCACACAAGACACCTTCTCCCCAGCATGTGTGCTGCTGCTGCTGCAACTACAAAGGCTCGTGATACTACAGTATACAGCACTGCTACTTACATCTTTGTATACAACATACTGTCTCTGTTAACTCTTTTAAATACTGTAACCCAGCTTGCCCTCGCTACCATGTTTTCCTGCTGTTTACAATCTTGTCAGGGAAAAGTGAAAAATACTGACAGTGAATATAATGTAAAATTAACTGAGAAGTCATTCAGAAATCCCATTGGAGTATGCAATGCAGCACAACCCAAATGCAAATTCAATTCTCCATCAGCAAGTATTTGTTTCTCATTGGATGGTTACAAATGTAATGTTAGAAAAATGCAAAAAACTCATATTTTCAGCAGGGTTCATAAACATTCATAGATTCACCATTTTGATCAGCAAGTAATTCATTTATAAGGAACACAAATTCTACATAATTCTTTAGAAGCACTGTCTTGAACATATACATGTTGCTTTCCGCATTGTATTCGCTATATCCTTTGCATGTACTTATGACTCTTTGCTGTGCTCCTCTGACATAATTATGGAAGATGTTTGTGAAATTTCACAAACGAGGGGAAAACATATGTACACAAACAAAACCAATTTAAAGATGAGTCTTCATCTGCAATCCCTCCACAACAATGAAACAAAACAAAATTAAATTAAAAAAAAAAAAAGCCCTGATGCCATGAATAAAATGAAGGTAGTACTAAAGGAGGATATCACATGATACCCCAAGATACTCAAATGGACCATTCTACTCTCACCTTTATCACGGTCATATAACAAATCTTCTGTTGAGCAAGGACTCCCATCCTGAGATTCCGGAGGGCAAAAGGGAGAGACACATGGTGAGTGGCTGCTGCAGCTGCTGCTGCGCTCTTGGACAGAGGGAGTCTGTGTATCAATGCTGCGTGTGCTACTGCTACGATAATGAGCAGGCAAAGGCGCTCTTCGACCATCAGGAATATCCAACGGCTGCAACAGAAATAACACTTATATTACAGAGGAAGGACCAGATTCTAAAAACCATCAGCCTGCACAGCCCCCATTGAAGACTCAGGTCTCAACCATAAAGATCTGTTCCAAACCAAATAGGATATTTAAAAAGGAAAGAATTATAAAATACACATTGACTCTTAAATCCAGGTCATCATTTGCTGCTGCTACCATATGCTGCGTACAAGTTTCAGGATGGGATGTACTTCAGTTTATCCCACCATGCTAAGACTTATTCTGCTAAATACATTCTAATGTATTTTAAATATTAACAAAGCAAAACGTTAAAAATACTGCTTAAATTTTCATTTTCATTAGACAGACATAACTACACGACAAGTGGAACATCTCTAGTTTGTCACCCTCAAAGCCTGACCAGTGCTGGATGAGAGAATTAGCCAAAGCATAGGAGGTTAATGTTGTCTACCAGCATTACCAACACTTCCACTGCTCACTGGGCTCTTAGAAGACATTTAGGGGCAAATTACAGCTAAATAACAGCACAGAACACCAAGAGCCAGGACTGGTGACTGTACGCAAAGTTTATGGGTCCACACGAAACTTGGCCACACCTACAATAGGTGGTTGTTGAGCTTACTAAAATCATGCCAGATTATAGTAAATCGTGGGAGACGGGAGAGATTCCAGAAGACTGGAAAAGGGCAAATATAGTACCCATTTATAAAAAGGGGAACAAGAATAACCCGGGAAACTACAGGCCAGTCAGCTTAACTTCTGTGCCAGGAATGATAATGGAGCAGGTAATTAAAGAAATCATCTGCAAGCAATTGGAAGGTGGTAAGGTGCTAGGGAACAGCCAGCATGGTTTTGTTAAAAACAGATCATGTCAAACCAATCTGATAGCTTTCTTTGATAGAATAACGAGTCTTGTGGATAAGGGAGAAGCGGTGGATGTGGTATACCTAGACTTCAGTAAAGCATTTGACACGGTCTCACATAATATACTTATCAATAAACTACGCAAATACAACTTAGATGGGGCTACTATAAGGTGGGTGAACAACTGGCTGGATAACCGTACCCAGAGGGTAGTTATTAATGGTTTTCAATCCTGCTGGAAAAGTATAACTAGTGGGGTTCTGCAGGGGTCTGTTTTAGGACCGGTTCTGTTCAATATCTTCATTAACGATTTAGATATTGACATAGAAAGTACACTTATTAAGTTTGCAGATGATACCAAGCTGGGAGGGGTTGCAACTTCTTTGGAGGATAGGGTCATAATTCAAAAGGATCTGGATAAACTGGAGAAATGGGCTGAGGTAAACAGGATGAGGTTTAATAAGGACAAATGCAAAATGCTCCACTTAGGAAGGAACAATCAGTGTCACACATACAGAATGGGAAAGGACTGCCTAGGAATGAGTACAGCAGAAAGGGATCTAGGGGTTATAGTGGACCACAAGCTAAATATGAGTCAACAGTGTGATGCTGTTGCGAAAAAGGCAAACGTGATTCTAGGATGCATTAACAGGTGTGTTGTGAACAAGACACGAGGAGTCATTCTCCCGCTCTACTCTGCGCTGGTTAGGCCTCAGCTGGAGTATTGTGTCCAGTTCTGGACACCGCAGTTCAGGAAGGATGTGGAGAAATTGGAGAGGGTCCAGAGGAGAGCAATGAGAATGATCAAAGGTCTAGAGAACATGACCTATGAAGAAAGGCTGAAAGAATTGGGCTTGTTTAGTTTGAAAAAGAGAAGATTGAGGGGGGACATGATAGCAGTTTTCAGGTATCTAAAAGGGTGTCATAAGGCAGAGGGAGGGAACTTGTTCTTCCTTGCCTCTGAGGATAGAGCAAGAGGCAATGGACTGAAATTGCAGCAGGGGAGGTTCAGGTTGGGCATTGGGAAAAAGTTCCTAACTATCCGGGTGATCAAACACTGGAACGAATTGCCACGGGAGGTGGAAGAATCTCCATCACTGGAGATATTTAAGAAGAGGTTAGATAGATGGCTTTCAGGGATGGTCTAGAAAGTGCTTGGTCCTGCCATGAGGGCAGGGGGCTGGACTCGATGGTCTCTCGAGGTCCCTTCCAGTCCTACTCTTCCATGATTCTATGATTATGAGTGTTGCTGGATGAGAATGTGCTGGACTAGAGAAGTTCAATCTGTAGTGCAACAATCAGTTCTCTGAATTATAGAGAAAATATCATAGCACCTTACTCCTCTAAAAATAAATGTTTATCACTAATCAGGAATTAAATTTCACAATAAAGAAGACTAACAAGCATGTCAAAAGGAAAACACATTTCAAACAAGAATAGCTTTAACAAGTCAGTAGTTTTAAAAATTTAAATTATGAGAGTCAAAAATGTCACTATAGAGTCAGGAGTCGGTAGTATACACCAAATATTTCATCTTGGCAAGAAGCTAAGATTCTGGAAAGTAAGTTTTCATTCATGCCTCTAGACTGACAGACAGACACTATGCTGTGTAAGTTAAATGGCTCTTACTACTTAGAAAACGTCTATAAATATTTCAGAGATTACTTTATTTCTGCAGAATTCTACTTCCTCTTCATATAAAATCCAAGCTCCTTTATTGTACTGAGGAGTGCGATTTAAAAATATCTGTAAAAATACTAACTGTAAGCTTTCACTTAAATGTTTTATCTTGTGCAAAGTATTTTAAAAATTTATTTTTATTTGCTGGAATTTAAATAGCCTGAACTGCTTTTAACATTTTAAATCTATGTTTCAAAATTATTTTCCATGTGCCATACCTGGACTTTACGGAGTATGTTAAAAACTGAGGTCTGCACAATTTTAAGCTGAAGAAATTAAGTAATTAATTTACAACAGCTGATGTTACTTCTTATGATAAAATCATGGAAAATTGTGTATTGTGTGTGTTTTAGAGAATTGAGTCACGTGTTAGCCTTTTGCCTATGGACAGAATGCTGAGCTCAGATGATGGCATGACATTGATTGCTATCTGTCTCTTTCTGTTCCTTACAAAAAGTCTCTTAGGCAGAGGTAAAGACATGGCCAATATGATAGAAGCATTCCTTTCTGAAGATACTCCATTAAAATTCAGCAATAAACCACACTCAGTGGTAGTCTTCATTCTTTAAGTGGTTTCTTTCTTACATTCTGAGCATGAGTAATGTTACTGAGATGCAGTATACTCACAATAGACACAAAACATCCCATTTCCACATATTTTACAGCTGTTTACTGAAATAAATATTCCAACCTCAAAGTTAGATTTTCTTTTTTCCATCTGAAAACACCATCCAGGCTGAGACAAGATACAAACTGTGTTTGTCCTTACAGCAGCAATGAAGGCAAGCAAAATGATAGTAGAAGCAGACATAATCAAGATCAGTGAAAGCAAAAATCTATGGTGCATTTCAAGAGTCCTTTGGCATAAAAATAAAATGAAACCAGTGGATATTCATGCAGGAGATGTAGGAATACTTAAAGGATTCTTCACACCTATGGCAATTAGAAAACAGTCATATCATAATACAGGATTGCATCTTCATTCAGAAAGAGACACATAAGCTAGTTTATTCTGTTGTTCCACAAGTATTAATAAGTTAAACAAATACAGTAAACGCTTTCATATCAGGCATCCCCAGGAGCAGGAGGTTGCTGGATATTCAAATATTCTGGAAAATAGAGAGGTATATCTAGTAATGCATAACACTAAAGAAAAAATAAGATTAGCGCTACGTCTACACGAGCCCCAAACCTCAAAATGGCTCATGGGAATAAGGGGACTTCGAAGTAGGCGGGGTCCTTTCGAAAAGGAGCCCCATCTGGACGAGACGCGCGGCGGCAAGCCGCGTCAATTTCGAAGTGCCGCGGCCGCCCGCATGCTAATGAAGCGCTGAATATACATTTCAGCGCTTCATTAGTAAACTTCGAAATGGCCATTTGCGTGGCCATTACGAGGTTTGGGGCTTGTGTAGACACGGCCTAGATGGTAAGAAACAAAGGAAAAATGTATGCAGAGTACTTCATCAAAAACAGTAGTACTGTACACTGTAAAGTAATACTGTATTTATTTGTATTTACTTTCACTATACTGTACTTATGGAAAAAACTTAACTAAAATTTAGTTATGGTTCACATGCCAGTTATCAGAGTTCCGGATGACAGAATTCTGGGTATGAAAGTTTTTACTATACATGGTTAAAGTAAAAAATTTAAATGGCTAATCTTTTCTAGAATGACTTCTTCATGTTGTTACATCTTTATACAGCTAAACTGTTACATTTATAAATGCAACAAGAAGTCCTGTGGCACCTTATAGACTAACAGATAATTTGGAGCATAAGCTTTCGTGGGCAAAGGCCCACTACATCAGATGCAAATGTCACTGTACAGTCAGGAAGTGTAACATCACGAAACATTTCATCTTGGCAAGAAGCTAAGATTCTGGAAAATAAGTTTTCATTCATGCCTCTAGACTGACAGATCCTACGCTGAATAGTAACAGAGAGTAAGCCGTGCTAGTCTATACACTATCAAAACAAAAAGCAGTCAAGTAGCACTTTAAAGACTAGCAAAATAGTTTATTAGGTGAGCTTTCGTGGGACAGACCCACTTCTTCAGACCATATCCAGACCAGAACAGACTCAATATTTAAGACACAGAGAACCAAAAACAGTAAGCAAGGAGGACAAATCAGAAAAAGATAATCAAGGTGAGCAAATCAGAGAGTGGAGGGGTGGGGGGAAGATCAAGAATTAGATTGAGTCAAGATCCTACACTGTGTAAGTTAAATAGTGTTTACTGATGCAACTGACAATGCAACTGACCAAGCGGGTCTTTGCCCATGAAAGCTTATGCTCCAAATTATCTGCTAGTCTATAAGGTGCCACAGGACTTCTTTTTGTTATTTATAAAAAGTATACATAACAAGGTTTTGGATCAGGTAAATTAATTTATACTTAATATACATAAAAACACAAGCGTCCAGCTGTTGGGTATTTGGCTGTTGGTTGACAGGTAAAAAATGCCCTGTAACTGGATACTTACATTTTTATATACATCAAAAATGAGAAGTTGATCATGCTTTCCATCTAAATGGCATTCAAAACCTCTCTCCAGCCACCACAAACACACTAGGTTGTACAGCTACTGCAAACAAAGAGGATAAAATCTGCCCTCTGAATCCATATACTTGGCTTCACAAGGAAGCCGATCACAATTCACACTATAAATGGAAAGTCAGAACAACCAAAGAACAGGAGTAAGGCTTACTGACAAAACAGACAGCAAAAAGGAGAATGGGTTAGTGTTAGCATTAGCCAAAGAATGAGCAAGGGACAAAAGATTCAACAGCAGCTAAGAGGAATGTACACATGTACTAAGAAAAGAAGAGTAGTAGGAAGAAATTAAGTCCATTAATAAATAAAGTTGGGATGCTATTAATGAGGACTCAGAAATGGCTAATATTAAACTGTTTTTAAACAAGAACAAAAAGGAGGAGTTGGGATATTTAAACAACGAGAAAGTCTAACTTCTATCCCTAGTTTAAAAAAGAATGGAATAAATGAGAGAAAAATATTTCTAGCTTATAGAGATTCAAGCAAACAAAAGGACCCCCAGTCTTCGAAAGCCCCTTATTCCTAAAACCAAAATATGCATATTCATGGTAGCACCTCATTAGCATATCCCAAAATGTCTCATTAGCATCCCCCTTTCAAAAGGTGGAGTCTAGTGTAGACACAGCCATCTGGTTTTGGGAATAAGGGGTTTCAAAATCAGGGATGTGTTTCGAAAGGTGCCCCCGGCAACACAGGCAGCATGCTTTTTGAAACTGGCAATTTCAAAGCACACGTGGCCACCATTATGCCAATGAGGTGCTGCATATTCATAGAAGCACCTCATTGATATATCCCAAAGCGCCACATTACCATAGTCCCTCCGAAACGAAGGGCTGGTGTGGCCACAGCCTAAGAGTTATTGCTTGGCTAGATCATAGAACACAGAACATTAGAACTAGAAGGGACCTCGAGAGGTCATCGAGTAGAGTCCCCTACCCTCACGGCAGGACCAAGCACCATCTAGACTGGGGTGGGTGTCCAACCTTTCTTTATCAGGGGGCCACCTGGCAAATTTTTACATGTTCCGCGGGCCAAATACAAAATAGGCCCAAACCCCTTCCCCCATCCCCAGGCTTAACCCCTTGCAGCCCAACACCACTGTCCCCTGTCCCCAGGCTTAACGCCCCTCAAGCCATCCCCAGGTTTAACCTCCCCTCCCATGCAGCTCCAAGCCACCCCCACACTTAACCCCTCCCTCCTGAAGCCAGGCACCCTACACCCCATCCCCTGTGACTCACTGGAGCCACAACCAGAGC
Source organism: Carettochelys insculpta (assembly GCF_033958435.1). Lineage (NCBI taxonomy): Eukaryota > Metazoa > Chordata > Testudines > Carettochelyidae > Carettochelys > Carettochelys insculpta. The sequence continues at coordinate 229,873,224 of NC_134138.1, forward strand.
CCTGAGACCTATACAAGCCTCCTTTTAGAAACAGCACTGCTGCTGGCTCTGTGGGTCCGATTGTGGCCCCACAGGCCACATGTTGGTCGCACCTTGTCTAGACCATCCCTCACAGATATCTATTCAACCTGATCTTAAATATCTCCAGTGATGGAGATTCCTCAACTTCCCTAGGCAATTTATTCCAGTGTTTAACCACCCTGACAGTTAGGAAGTTTTTTCTAATATCCAACCTAAACTTCCTTGCTGCAGTTTAAGCTCACTGCTCCTTGCCTTCTCCTCAGAGGCCACGGAGAACAATTTTTCTCCCTTTCTTTTTTCTGAACTAAACAAACCCAGTTTTTTCAGTCTTCCCTCATAGCTCATGTTCTTTAGATTTTTAATCATTCTTGTTGCTCTTCTTTGGACTTTCTCCAATTTCTCCACATCTTCCTTGAAATGTGTTGCCTTAATACTCCAACTGAGGTCTAATCAGCATTGAGTAGAGGGAAAGAACGGCATTTTGTGTCTTGCTCTTAACACTCCTGTTAATGCATGTTTGCTTTATTTTTGCACAATAACATTGCACTGTTGGCTCATATTTAGCCTGTGGCCCATTATGACTCCTACATCCCTTTCTGCTGTGCTCCTTCCTAGACAGTTGCTTCCCATTCTGTTTGTATGAAGTTGATTTTTCCCTTTTAAGTGGAGTACTTTGCATTTGTCCTTACTAAACTTCATCCTGTTTGCCTCAGATCATTTCTCCAAGTCATCCAGATCATGCTGAAGTCTGACCCTGTCCTCCAAAGCAGATGCAACCCCTCCCAGCTTGGTATCATCCGCGAACTTAACAAGCATATTGTCTATGCCAATATCAAAATTGTTGATGAATGTATTGAATAGAATCAATCCCAAAACAGATCCCACTTGTTATATCCTTCCAGCATGATGGCAAACCATTAATAACTACTCTGAGAATGGTTATCCAGCCAGTTATGGACTCACATTATAGTAGCCCCCACTAAGTTGTATTTGCCCAGTTTACTGATGAGAAGATCATGCAATACTGTAACAAATGCCTAGGTATACCACATCTGCTGCTTCTCCTTTATCCACAAGGCTTGTTATCCTGTCAAAGAAAGTTATCAGAATGGTCTGGCATGATTTGTTCTTTACAAATCCATGCTGGCTGTTACCTATCACCTTATTTCCTTCCAGATGTTTGCAGATGAATTCTTTAAGTATTTGCTCCATTATCTTTCCCAGCAGATAAGTTAAACTGACTGGTCTGTAGTTTCCTGGGTTGCTCTTTTTTCCCCTTTTATAGAAGGACACTACATTTGCCCTTTCCCAGTCTTCTGGGATCTCTCCCAACTTCCAGGGCTTTTCAAAGATGACAGCTAAGGTTCTGATACTTCCTCTATCAACTCCTTGAGTATTCTAGGATGCAGGCCCCGGTGAATTACAGACATTTAATCTTCTAAATAATTTTTAACTTGCTCTTTTTTTTATTTTATCCCCCAAACCTACCTCCTTCCCACTAGCATTCACTATGTTAGACATTTCTGCATTGGCCTTCTTGGTGAAGACTGAAACAAAGAAGTCATTAAGCACCTCTGCTATTTCCAAATTTCCTAATATTGTTTCTCCCTCCTCACTGAGCAGTGGGCCTACCCTGTACTTGGTCTTCCTCTTGCTTCTAATATATATATATATAGAACGTCTTCTGGTTACCCATTATGTCTCTAGCTAGTTTGTACTTGTTTTGTGCCTTTGCCTTTCTAATCTTGCCTCTGCATACACGTATTGTTTGATTACATTCATCTTCAGTAATTTCCTCTAATTTCTACTTTTTATATGACTCCTTTTTTATACTAAGATCATGCAGGATCTCCTGGTTAAGCCAAGGTGGTCTTTTATCATACTTTCCACCCTTTCCATGCAGTGGTATAGCCTGTTTTTGGGCCCTTAATATTGTCTCTTGGAAAAACTGCCAGACCTTTTCAGTTATTTTTCCTTTTAGTTTTGCTTCCTATGGGCCTTACGTACCAGCGTTCTGAGTTAACCAAAATCTGCCTTCCTCAAATCCATTGTCTCTATTTTGCTGTTCTCCCTATCACCATTTCTTAGAATCATGAAGTCTATTATTTCATGGTCACTTTTTCCCAAGATACCTTCCACTTTAAAATTCTCAGCCAGTTCCTCCCTATTTGTTAAAAGCAAGTTTAGAACTGCTTCCCCCAGGTAGCCTTTTTCCACCTTCTGAAATGAAAAACTGTCATCAGTGCAGTCGAAGAACTTTCTGGTTAGTTTATGCCTTGCTGTGTTATCTTCCTAACATATACCTGGATAGCTGAAGTCCCCCATCACCACCGCCATACTATATTGGGCAGTGGAGTTATGATAACATTCTAGAAGCATTGTCCACCTAGGTTCTTGTAATAGCAAAATAATCCAGTAGACAAACTTCTCTCCAAGGCAGCAAAGGCTATTATTTTAAATGGTTACTAGAAGCCCATAAATGAAGAGGGAGAAAAGTTATTTAAGATAATGTAAACAGGATATAAACTATGAAGTTAAGAGAAAAATATACACTTAGTATTTATACTAGCAAAAACTTCCCAAGAGCGAGATCTATTAAGCTGTGGTAATATTTGCACAAAAGGTATGGAAGCTCAGTCTCCTAGGTCATTTTAAATTAACAAAGCGCAAGAAAGTATCTTCTGTAATACTAAACAAATCTCCACTGACAAAAAGCTGGACTAGATATAATGGGTCATAGCTCTAACTTACGATTCTTGGGCCACAAAAAGAAACATTAGATCTTTCATGGCCTTTGGAAGCATGGTTCACTGTTTGATCCCATAAAGTGCTGAGTTCTCTGGCCCCAATCCAGCAAACATTTAATCATGTACTTAACTGCTTTGCTGGATCGGAGGCAGGGCATTCCAGCAATTTACAGGTTGAGCCCAACATGTACAGAACTAAGATGACAGACTCCAAGAATATTGATTAGTCTAATAAAACCTGAGATCTCAACTTAACAGCTCACAAGTCTAATCTGAGTGTCCTAGGAGTGGTACAGTAATACATAGCACAAAAGATGGGAACTAAGATAATATGTTTATTTGTTTTGGATATTTTTAATGTTGTCAAAATGCCACTTCTAAATAGAAAAAACACAAGCCTTGGAAGACCAAATTTAATGAAAAAATATATGAACGGGCTTGAATGTATGTACTTTAACTGAAATAATTCAATTCCCAAATGCTCCTGAAGTGCACTCCATGTAGGTGTATTTTGCTCCCATTCTCTTCTATAAGCAATAACCCTAAGCAGCTCCACATCTCTCATGATGCACCATAGTATCCCCTTCAGGTGATGACAGGTGAAACCCCAATGAGAAGAGGTCCAGTTCAGGAGCATGGCCACCAAAGGAGAAGGGGGGCAGAAAGGCAATCAAACTACAATTACATCAGCCTGAAATGGAAATATTGGGGTTTTAGCCAAAATATTTTGTTTTTCCACAAATTTGGGCTTTTGATTTAAAAAAAAAAAAATCTAAATTCTTCTAAGGAAAGCACATATTTTTCGCAAAAAAACTATTCAACCAAAACCATAGGAAAAAGTTAACAGAAATTTTTCAAGCCCATAGACAAACCATACTGCTTCAATAATTTATAATTCATACAACATACTATTCAATTCTGACTGTTAACAAAAAAAAAAAAAAAGGAAGAAAAATCCCAGAACTTAACCGTACCTTGGATGTGTCTTCTTTTCCACTGTTTTCTTTAATGAATACTTTTTCTAATTCTGGGCTTATTCCTTCTACATTGCATGGCACACGTGTAACAGTTGATTTTGGCACTGAAATATTTGACAGTGGCATAGGGACTGATCTTGAAATAGAAGCCTACAAGGTAAATGAGATAAAATGTTATATATGCTGTAAAAATCAGAGAATTTGATAAAAGAATACTTAGTTCAGTATTAGTAAGAGCTCAATATCACATTTGTAAAATCTATAAGTAGTAAATTAAAGAGTTATGCAACTCATTTTAAAATCTAGAAGAGATCATCTTCATCTCTAGCTTGTGAATATTAAAAACATATGTACTACTAAGAAAGCAGAAAGAAATTAAAATTACATACATTTAATGTCACTCATTACTTTTCCTTGTAAAGTGAACAGAAATTTTATATTGAAGTACTCTCCATTATTTGGCATGTGCACTTTCTATTGAATGCAAAGGTGTGGCATGCAGACTGGAGAAAAATATCTGACAAATATAAAGCCTTCAAATAGATAAAAGCAGTGAAAAAAGAAATTGTAAACACAAGCAATAAATCCAGTCAGACCCCTTCTTTGAAATTTCCCTCATATCCTGCACATGCTTACTCTTTAGACATTGATGGTTTATTTTGTACACTAGCCCAAATGCATGTTCAAGTTTAACTCTGGCATTTCCTGATATTTGAGTGCCTAGTCATGCAACATTAATATCCTCCTTATGCAGTTTTCTCTTCTATTTTGACTGGTTAAACAGTTAAGATAAATGAAACTTCCATTCTAAACCTCTATTCTAAGTTGCTCATAACTTTTAAGAACTACACCTTTTCCCCCCACGTTTGTTCCAGATATTGCTTTTACCTCAAAATCAGGAGAGACTCTGCTTAGTCACGGGAAGATCAGGCATTAAAATAACCACAGGTATGATTTTGAGGAAAGGCTTATTAATATATTCATTTACATGAGTGAATTAGAAGCTGGAAATAAATGATACTATAAAGTTAAGGTTCTTTCATTGTATGATCAATCACACTATTCTGCTAATAATAAAATGACCAAGAATGATTTATTCTTCTACAGTAAAATTAAATTGAACTGTATACTATTTTATGATTAAACTGTACCTTTTTCTATGCTCTCACAGCACTTCATTACTACATGTCTCAAAGACGAGTTGCAATTTGGGCAGACAAGACAACAGTTAGTGTGGCTACAGAATATTAATACACAGTTGCAAGATTAAAGTTGCATTTAAAGAGTTTCTTTGGTTTATATTTAAATAATTCAGAATTCTGTTTGCATTTCCGTATGTCTTTCCTCCACGTTTTCACCAGCCTCCAGTTTATTTTGACTCAACTAAGACTATGATTATTGAAAATTATGCTTAGAAGTTCATCTGTTCTGACTTTATGCGCTCCTTATTAATGCCTGTTTGTGCCATGTCAACCAATTTCTTTGGAAATGACATCTCAAACTGACACTTGCTCTGTTGAGATACCCTTAAGAATAGATGTACTAAGGAACCAAGATTTTGTTTCCATGTACATTTCACAAGTGTTAAGGAATAATGGAAGAAAAGCATTATGTATAACACATCATAATTGTGCATCACATATTAACAGACTAAAAAGAAATAGTTCCTATTCCAAAAAAAGCTTCCAACCCACATTCATTTGTAGTCATGTTGAAGCCATGTTGTTTCCAGGACATAAGAGAGACAAGGAGGATGAAGTTACATCTTTCATGGAACTGATTTGTGTTCCAAAAAAGAGAAGTTTTACAGTTTACATTAAACTGAGAATGTGACAAACCTGTATAAGCTCTAAAACTCATCTCATTCATCGACAGCAGTTGATCCACTAAAAGATGTTACCTCATTCACCAATCTAAATAGAGATATACCATGACAAGTGAAGGCTCAAACAATGGGAAGGAAGACAGGTATGACAAAAATGAACATATTTCTAATCTAAGCAAAACCTTACTTTGTATGCTGAGAAATGGAGAGCTGTGTTAGAGAGATGTATACAAAATAAGCACAGAAGAAGAAAAGAGTCCATAGTATGCAATTTTATTAATATGGACAGTGAAGAATTATTCTTGAAATTGGATGTGTAGATAATACCAAAAACACCATTTGAACTACCTAGATCCCAGAATCTGGGGAACTGAATGAAAGAATGAGAGCTAGGATAATAAATGCTTACCTTAAATTGAGAAAGATAACTGGTTTAGTATGCAATCAGTGTATACCAGTAAGATTAAAAGGCAAAGTCTATTTAAAAAAAAAAAAGACATTCTGACATTCTTTTAGATGAGTGTCCCTGTGGGTGCTCCACTCACAACACATCATGGTTTGCCCTAGTCCCTTTGACTGATACTGCTACTCCCTCTCCCGCCTGTCCCCACAACCTCCATCCCCTGAATGTGCACATGATCTGCCTGTGCTGCCCTGAGCTGCCAGCATATAAATAGTTCACACCTGGTCCAGGCTCCTCAGTTCCTTCTCTACAATGGATGAGTGTAAGATCTGAAGTAGAGGGAAAGAAGGCAGGTAGTGGAGCACCCACAAGGACACCCATTTCAAAGAATTTCAGTTATTACACAGATACATAACCTACTATACTCTTTTAAGACATGTTCCTGTGGGTGCTCCACTCATGTGACTAACAAAAAGTCTTGTGGCACCTTATAGACTAACAGATATTTTGGAGCATGAGCTTTAGTGGGCAAAGACCCGCTTTGTCAGATGCATGAGTGTGTGTTGGGGGTGGTGGTTTCAGAGTGGTATTTAAAGAGTGGGGTCCCAGTAAAGGGGGAGGGCCAGAGCTGACAAGGTCTGTTCAGCAAGGTGGAAATGGCCCAGTATACTTTTATAAAAAGTTTAAGCCATTTCCACGTTCCTGAATAGACCTTGTCAGCTCTGGCCCTCATAAAAACACAAGAACGGCCATACTGGGTCAGATCAACGGTCCATCTAGCCAGTATCCTGTCTGCTGACAGTAGCCAATGCCTGGTGCCCCAGAGGAGGTGAACTCAAGACAATGATCAAGTGATTTGTCTCCTGCCATCCATCTCCCGCTTTCGACAAAAGGCTAGGCACCATACCTTACCCCTTGCTAACAGCCATATATGGACCTAACCTCCAATACCCTCCCCCTATACTGGGACCCCACTCTTTAAATACCCCTCTGAAACCACCCCCCCCACACTCATGCATCTGATGAAGCAGGTCTTTGCCCACAAAAGCTCATGCTCCAAAATATCTGCTAGTCTATAAGGTACCACAAGACTTTGCTGTTCTCGAAGCTACAGACTAACACGGCTATCTCTCTGATACTTGTCACTCATGTGACTGTAAGCAGTGTCCCTTTGGACAGCAGGGACTTCAGGTCAGGCAGAAAAGCTGCAGACGAACAGCTCTGCCCATTCTAGCATCAGCGTATTGTAGTAAGGCATAGTGTTATGTGAATGTGGGATTCAATGCCCATGTTGTGCTTTGCAAATGTTGACAAGGCGAACATTGTGTAGGAAGACAGTGGGTGTGGAGACAATATTTAGAATGTGCTCTGATGGAGTCAGGACAGTGGACTGGTTTGAGCTGACTGCATTGCTGTATTCAATCAGCTATACACCTAAAGAGTCTCTGCTTCCAGATAGCATTTTCCTGGGATTATGGAACAGTGGAGAAGAACTTCACCGCCCTTCAGAAGGTTTTGTTCCATTTAGATAGAATCATAGTGCCCTGTGCATGTCTCATGTGTGCACAGCCTGCTCAAAATTCTGTGTGTGTGGTTTCAGGAAGAATGTTGATAAATGACTGGGTACATTTAGATGGAAGGATGAATGTATGTTAGGTAAAAAATTGGGATGTGTGTCAAACATGACTATCTTGGAAGGAGGTGGTATGTGGAAGGTCCTCCATGAGTGTTCCAAGCTCTCCCACCCTTCTGGCAAAGATGACTAAAACTAGGAAGGCTGTTTTTATGGAAAGGTGTAAGAGAGAACATGTGGCCAAAGGATTTGTGCATTAATGTGTTAAAGATAAGATGGAGGTCCCAGGGATGTGTTGGTAGTCTGATGTCAGGAAAAAGGACCTAGGTCCCTTCATAAATCTTTTGGTAAAACAAAGAATGAGGTCATGTAGCACTTTAAAGACTAACAAAATATGTTATTAGGTGATGAGGTTTTGTGGGACAGACCCATTTCTTCAGATCATCGCCTTACCAGAACACACTCAATATATAAAGAACAGAGGTCCAAAAATTGTTACCAAGGTTGACATATCAGAAAAATTGTTATCAAGGTTGACAAATCAGAAAAGCAGAGGGACGGTGTGGGGTGGGGAAATTAAAAGTTAGATAAAATACCAAAATATGTAAAAGAGTCCTTATAATGGGTCAAGTAATTGCTGTCCCTGTTCAAACCACATGTTAATAAGTCAAATTTGAATATGAATGTTAGTTCTGTGCATTCCTTCTGTAGATGGTTGTTAAAGTCCATTTTCAGTGGACAATGGACTTTTAAGTCTTTAACAGAATGGCTCACTCCATTAAAGTGCTGGCTGATAGGTTTGTGTATTTGGAGTTTTTTGACATCTGTTCTATATCCATTCATTCTTTGTTGAAGAATGTTTGCAGTCTGTCCTATACACATGCTCTGTGGACACTGTTGGCACATGATGGCATATATGACGTTAGCTGAGGAACAGGAGAATGTGCCTGTGATTCTGTAATTCATGTGGTTAGGTCCAGTGATGGTATCTCTAGATATGTGGACAACGTTGGCAATGGCGTTTGTTGCAAGGAAGAGTTCCAGGATTAGTATTATTATGGTATAGCCTGTGGCTGCAAGTGAGAATCCTCATAAGAGACTGTCTATAGGAAAAAACAGGCCTGTCACCTTGGGCCTTCTGGAGTGTGACACCATGATTTAGGATAGGCTGTAGGTCTTTAATGATGCATTGCAGTAGTTTGAGTTGGGGGCTGTAGGTAATGACAAGTGGAGTTCTATTATGGTCTTGTTTGGGCCTATCTTGGTGTAGTTGATTTCTGTGTATTCTTCTGCCCCTGCCAATTTGTGGTTTTTCTATTTTTTTTTTTTTTTTGATATTTTCACGTGCTTCTCCCAGTAGGTAATTCAGGTTTATGAATGTTTGGTAGAGATCATGTAGTTTTTTGTCTCTGTCAGTAGCATCAGAGCAGATGCAATTTTATCTCAGTGCTTGAATGTAAACGATGGAACATGCTGTGTGCAGGATGGAAGCTAGAAGCATGAAGGTAAATATCGTGGTCAGTGAGTTTCCAGTAGAGAGTGATATTGATCAGACCATCAGTGATTCGTACTGTAGCGTCCAGGAAATGTCTCTCTCATGTGTAGTGGTCAAAGCATAAGTTGATGGTGGGGTGCAGATTGCTAAAGTCTCTGTGGAATTCTTCTAGAGTCCCTTTTTCCAAATGATAAAGATGTCATCCATGTATAGTAAGTAAAGAAGGGGTAATAGCCGACGAGAGCTGAGGAATTGTTGTTCCAAGTCAGCCATAAATATATTAGCATATTCTGGGTGCCCATAGCAGTGCCACTAATCTGGAGGTATAAACTGTCCCCAAATCAGAAATAATTGTGGGTAAGAACAAAGTTACAGAAGCAGACACCAGATTAGCTGTGGTAACATCAGGGATGATATTTCTGCTTGCTTGTAGCCCATCTTTTGGTGACTGGCTGTACAACTATGGTGGCATTACTCAGTTTATGTTGGAATGTGGTAATGGTGGTGGCGAGATTGAGGGGCCGAGGGGTGTCATCAACATTCCCATAAGGAAAGGATACCGCCGTTGCCTGGGCCACACTGGAGCTTTTAAGATGACGTGAATTGTCTGTTCTGATAATTCTGTATTACCCTGTTCAGTATGAGCGTGAGTGGGGAGGCACAGAGAAGGATGTTGGTCCATGGGAGTGAAAAGGCATGCCCTCTGGAACAGAATGCTGGGAATTTCTTGTTCTGGACCATCACACACAGGATAAATCCCTATTGTTGGAAAGTCTTGTAGGACAGCATCCTCTAACTTCCACTTGTGCTGTATGGTAAAGCAACAGCTGAGTTTGTCCATGATGGTATTTTGGGTGCCAGGTAGGTATGTGATGGACATAGATTAAGGTTTATGGTTTAATATGTGAGGTTGTGCTTAAGGCACCAATTCCAGAAGTTTGACGGCCTCTACACAGAGGAAGTGAGAATGAGCTCCATCCTATCTGTTCATGTACGTTGTACAACATGCATGCTTTGGAAATGCATCATAGTCCTTGCATTGTGGTTTGTCCCATTTGTGCACTCCATCCTATGAGGGATGTATCTGTTGTGATGGTGATTGTTAGAGGGCCTTCTTAGAATGGAACCCTTTTGCACATGTATTGTGGAGAAGCTCACCACAGGAGCAAGCCCTTGTTTGTAGAGGGCATTGTGAGGTTCTTGAGAACCTTGTGACATTTCAGTTTTGTATACCAAAGCTAGCCAGCTTTGAAGATATTTCATATGCAGGTGGGAATTGGGGAATGACAAAAGTGGAGGCTGAGTAAAGGGAGGCAATCACAGGCTTTAAACGCATAGGCTGAGATGAATGGTGTCTACAAGTCTGCAAATTGCTCTAAATCTTTCCCATGGCAGAGAGACTCTCCCAATGGTGGAGTCCAGGAAGGGACCTATGAAGTGGATTTGTTGAATAGGTGTTAATGATGACTTTTCTGTTTATTTGTATGCCCAAGCTGTGGAAGCATTGCATCACTGATGTTGCACGGAGGGTGCGAGAATGGATTGGAGACTTCAGCAGACAATCTTCCAGGTATGGGAAGAATATAAGGCCCTTTTTCCATAAATAGACCATTACCACTGTCAGTAGCTTTGTAAACACTTGTGGTGCTGTGCAGAAAACCAAAGGGAAAGATAAATTTGAGGAAGCGCCCGAGTGCCAGGTTGATAGTAATGTGAAAATACTCCATATTGGAATTTGAGAGCTGAAAACCAATCTCTCTGTGCCAGTGTTTAGATTATAGTGGAGAGTGTGACCATCCTCAATTTTTGATTTTGTACATATTTGCTCGGACCTCAGAGGTTTAGCACGGGTTGCCATCCTCAGGCTTTTTTTGCAATCAAGAAATAACTGAAATAAATCCCCTTCCCCCTGTGCTGAATAGATACTGTGTCTATGGCTCTGAGGTAGATCAGAAGCTGCACCTCTGAATGGAGCTACAGCATGTGAGAGAGGTCCCTGAACAGGGATGGAGGGATGGTTGGGGGATGTGAATGGAATGGTCTACTCTGAATGATCTCTCGGACCCAACCGTCCAAGGTGATAGCTTCCCACTTGTGGAAGAATGGTCACAAACAGAAGGTGAATCATAGGATGGTCACTGTAAAGGGGAGGATAGATAGTTGTCAGTGCTCTCAGCCAATGCTTCACATTTCCTTACTGGAGGCTACAAGTTGGGTTGCCCCAAAAAGCACAGGAAGCAGCATATTTGTGTTCTGGGTCTCCAGTGCTGTTGGTAGTGAGTATTGTATTATCAGTGCTGTGCTTGCTGTGAACATTAGGGGTACCACTGTCATTGGTATGGTTGATACATGTACTGTTTTGTCTTTGGAACAAATGTTTGTATGCCCAAGCATCTCATGGTGGCTCAAGAGTCCTTCATGGACTGGAGAACTTTACTGGTGTCAAATGGAAGATTCTCTATGCAGTCTGGATTTCTCTTGGGAAGGAAGATGAGACCCAGCATATATGACATGTGATAACCACTGTGGCCGTGGATCTGGCAGCCATGACATTCAGTGCTGCTTGGAGTACTTGCAAGAAATTAACTCCTTTAGAGACCAGTGCCTGAAACTGGTTTGCATTTTTCCCCTCCTTTTTCCTGCCTTGGAAGCATGTCATCAACAAAAATTTGTAATTTGGAATAGTATCTGTGGTCATATTTCACTAACAGTGCTGTGTAATTGACCACCCTATATTGCAAGGTGGAGTATACTTTACACCCAAATACATCCATCCTTTTGTTATCTTCATCAGATGGCATGGTCTTGAATTGTTGCTGTAGCTTGTTCAGCTGCTTCCACTACTAGAGATTTGGGAGCAGGGTGTGACATTTGGTGTCCTTGAAGGGGACAAAGTATTTCTGGTCTGTCCTCTTGCTCGCATCTGGTGCGAGGTAGGTGTCTGCCACACTAGTTGCACAGGCTGCAGGATGGCTGCACTGAAGAGGAGCACTATTTTAGAGGTGGCAATGGTTTGTTTTGATTGTCCAAGACTTTCTCCAAAGTGACACTGAGGTTATCCACCACTTTCTTAAATAGGTCCTGGAAGCATAAGTGAATCTGTAGATGCAGACGTTGTAAGCAGTTTGGCTTGTTTAGGTAAAGGTATGCCCCAGTGGCCATAGGTAATTTCCTGCCCTGTAACTTCTGGTTGTATATCCACAACCCAGCACTGCCACACACACTGGAAGAGCTGTGTACCTGGGGCTCGCCGACACAGCATCGCGCACTGGCAGAGTTCTCCCAGCTCCAGAGCTGTCAGAATTCCCCCAAACCGGAGCCCTGCCAGCTCCAGCCCTGCCAGCTCTCTGGGGCTGGGGCTGATGATGGGGCTCTGCCCCCCATCAATTCTGAGCCATGGGGCTAGTGGGGTCCCCTGCCCTCCTGCTGGGGATCCCGCAGCCACCTCTCTATTAAGCAGTATTTTTGAATACTTGGCAAACTCCCGGTCTGGGGGGGTTGCCAGATATGAAATAGTTTACTGTAGAAGCGCAAAGGGTCGGAGAGGAGAAAGGATGGGGAAACAATCAGGGTGATAGGATTGGAAAGGGGTACTTGGTACTGATGAAAACAAACGCAGCTTGTAGTGTGAGACTTTATAAGTAATGTTAGTCAGTATCATTACATCTTTTAAACTAACATTACATGTAAAGGTCATTCTATCCTTGAACTTGACTATATTTAGTTGTAAAATTCACTTCCTGCAATGTCCATGAAATCAAATATTTTACACTGGGTAAATGAATTTTATAAAAACAAAAAATAGTGATTTACACATGACCCTAACTAAGAGACCAGATGGGAGTAATATCATCTTATTGGACCACTTGCATAACACGGACTATTGAACTTTCCTGAAACAATTCTTGTCCGCATTTGAGAGTAATCTGCAGAAAGACATCCAATCTAGATCTAAAAGTTGACAGTGATGGAAAATCCACTACAGCCTTTGCTAAGTTGTTCAAATGGTTAATTACCCATTCTGTAGACAAACTTTTGCCTTATTTCTCAGTCTGAATTTGTCTAGCTTCAACTTTTAGTCATTGAATCTTGTTACACCTTCATATGTTAGGCTGAAAAGCTTATCAAAATTTTGTTACACATGTAGATACTTATAAAGTGTGATGAAATTCTCTCTCAATACTCTATGCTGCTGTGAAGATATAGCCCTTGTTAATATTGCATCTGGCCATGGTGAGGAGTAAGGAGGAGGAGTAACATTCTCATACTACAGAGGTATGTGGAAATAACCTGAAACTGGATCCCGTGATCCCAAACATCACAGCAACAGTAATCCAATGGACCAAAGAACAAGTGTAGGTAAAACCAGTTTGTCCTCCCTAGAATGCTGAGGCTAGACTGGTGACAGTGGCATTCCTTGGTGTTGAGAGACTGACAGTGCTACCAGGATGCTAATTGGCAGTGGTCAGACGGACATAAGGACCTAACAAGTAGTTCCAGAGTCAATCAATGAAGCCTTTTGCTCCTGCTATGCCTGACTGCACAGGTAGTTTTGAGAAGAGTTTTAAAAGGTATCTTTCAAACATGTAGAGGAGGCATCAGTTGCTTTTTTGTCAGAATTCTCTTTCCTGTTCTATGACTCTGAAGCTGTGTCTACACGTGCACGCTACTTCGAAGTAGCGGCACTAACTTCGAAATAGCGCCCGTCGCGACTTCACGCGTCGGGCGCTATTTCGAAGTTAACTTCGACGTTAGGCGGCGAGACGTCGAAGTTGCTAACCCCATGAGGAGATAGGAATAGCGCCCTACTTCGACGTTCAACGTCGAAGTAGGGACAGTGTAGACGATCCGCGTCCCGCAACGTCGAAATTGCTGGGTCCTCCATGACGGCCATCAGCTGGGGGGTTGAGAGACGCTCTCTCCAGCCCCTCAGCTCACTGGTGGCCGCGTGGAGCAGCCCCTTAAAGGTCCCCTCCCCCGCCCTGACTCTGCAGGAAGCTGAGGCAACGTGCAGGCTGCAGCCTGCACACGCGGGCAGCCTGCAGAGCCCTCAGCCCACCACAGAGCGGCGATGGCGAGCCAGGAGCCCCCCCAGGGGACCCCCCCCCAAGGGGAGCCAGGGCAGCCAGCCCAGCCAGAGGGCCACCCAGTCTGGGAAGCGGCAGCGGGGCCCCTCCTGGACGGAGGCCGAGCTGCGGGACCTGCTGGGGCTCTGGAGCGAGGAGGAGGTGCTCCAGGTAATGGGGAGCAAGAGGCGGAACGCGGATGCGTTCGCTCAGCTGGCTGACAGCCTGGCTGCCCGGGGTCACCCTGCCCGCACTCCGGACCATGTCCGGAGTAAGGTGAAGGAGCTGCGGCAGGGTTATGCCCGGGCCCAGGATGCGGCCAGCCCATCTAGGGCCGCCCCCGTCACTTGCCCCTTTTACAGGGAGCTCAGGGACATCCTGGGCTCCCGGCACACCTCCTCCCCTCCGGCCACCCTTGACACCTCGGCTGACGAGCCCCAGCAGGCCCTGCAGCTGGAGTCCGACCCGGAGGCAAGCCCCACACCCCGGGGGCCCCCCCCGGAGGCCATCCCCGGGACATCGCGGCAGGAGGAGGAGGAGGAGGGGGGCTCCTCCTCCGCAGAATCCAGCCTGCAGATCCTCCTCCTGCCATCCTGGAGCAGCAGCAGGGCCTCCGACCCCCGGGGATCTCCGGACCGTGGGAGCGGACCCACAGGTAGGTACCCCTCTCTGGTGGACACCCCGGGGCTTGAGGGGCGGGGGGAACAGAGATGTGTCCAGGGCCCCCCACACGCTCACATGGCCATGGCCCCAAGGACACCAGGGCCATGGCCCTCACAGCACTGCAGCCATCAGCCCCTGCCCCCCCCCACCCTGCATGACAGTGCCATGCCCCATCCCCGGGCCAGGGGGGAGCGGAAACTCGAGGGGCCCCCGGGCGGAGGGGGTGGGACACCCCGCAGCAGCAGCATGTGATGGAGTGGGGGGAGTGCCAAAGGGAGACTCAGGCTACATATGAGCCACCCGAGCCGAGGAGCTCCCAGGGCCAAAGGAGGATCCTGGCGCTACAGCTGGCAGGTGACACCTCTGCCCTGAGCAAACAGGAGGGAGGAGCCGAGCTGGCTTGGAATTGGGGGGCGAGGGCGGGGGCCACAGGTAGAGGCTAGGGGAAGGGAGAGCTGGTAGGCAGCCAGCCAGAGGAGGGGGAAAGCTGCATCCCAGAGGGGCCCCCCTTGGGGTCTTCTCCCCACGACGGGTTGGAAGGACTGTCTCTTCCAACAGCTGGTGCTGTCACTCCTGCCAGAAACTGGCCATCTGTGGCCTACGAAAGCTCTCCTGCTCTCAGACCCTGCGGGGTGAAGTGAGAGTCGCTCCCACCAGGGGACGGGGTGCAGGGCAGGGGGACCCCTGAACCCCATCCATCACAGCAGCATCTCCCGGGGACAGGGATGGGGAACCTGCAGCACAGGGCGGGGGGGACAAAGGCCACGGCTCAGGGCCCACACTAACGCCTGTCTCCATTCTTCTTTCCCCCCTCCTCTCCTGTGTCCTGCACCTGCACCTGCACCATCCGAAGGACCGGAAGAGAGCGCCGGCGAGGCCTCGGTTGTCCCGGAGAGCCCTCCGGGACCCTCGCTCCAGGGCAGCCCCTCGGCCGAGGAACGACCGGCCCCGCGGAGGGCAAGACGGCGGACCCCGCGCCTACTACCGGCGGCGGCAACGGACCCCCAGCTGCTGGCCATCCTCCGCCGGCAGCTGGAGGTGTCGGAGCAGCACCTCCAGCTGCAGGAGCAGGCGCTGGCCTGGCGCCAGGAGGCATGGGGGGCCTATATGCATACATTCAACCGGCTGGTTGATTACCTGGCCCCCCATGCCGCGCCGGCCGAGCCATCGCCCGCCCTGCCCGCTCCTGCAGCCCCAGCACCAGCTGCTCCAGCCGTCGCCGGGCCGTCTGCCGTCGCCCCACCACCCACCCGCGAGGGCCACAGCGCCGAGGGACCCCTGGAGCCCCCTGAGACTCGCCGGCGCTGGTACCTTCCTGTCCAGCCCGCTCCCACCCAGCCGCGGACCAGACTGCAGGCACGGCGGGGCTCCCAGCCGGGCACGCCCAGTGCTGGGCTCTAGGGGCGAGGGGCCCGGGACGTGGCCCCCCCCCTTGTTGTATATAGTTTGAATGTTTGTTTTTGGTGCCCCCGTTTGCCCCGTCCCCCCCATGTAAATAGTTCTCCCCGTTCTCCTCCCTGCTTTTCTTTTTTGTTGATGGCGCACACTTCTTTGCTTTGTTGTTGTATATTGTTTTATTTGTGCACATCTTGCTTTTGTTGAACGTTTGTCCCTCCTTTTTGGTTTCTGTTTCACATATTTATTTATTTACAAAAAAAAAAAAAGTTTCGTAAAGAGGAAAAAAAAGTTTACGTTCACCCACACGTTCGTGCTGTCATTTGTCCAGGACAAGTGGGAGGGGGGGGCGGTGGGGTGCTCCATGGTGTGGGCGTTGGGGCAGGAGTGTGGGGGAGGAAGGGGCGGGCAGTAGGGGGCCTGGGCAGAGTTCACCCTGCAGCCTGTTGGTCGAAGTGGGCCCGCAGGGCCTCCCGGACCCAGGTCCCCTCTGGGTCCACCTGCTGACTGGGGGCAGCAGGTGGCTGCACGTGTGCCCTGCCGGCCTCTGCGGCCCAGCCCTGCAGAAAGGTCTCCCCCTTGCTCTCCACGAGGTTGTGCAGGGCGCAGCAGGCACCCACAATCTGGGGGATGTTGTTGGGGCCCGCATCCAGGCGGGTCAGGAGACATCGCCAGCGTCCCTTGAGGCGGCCAAATGAGCGCTCCACCACCTGGCGCGCACGGTTCAGGCGCTCGTTGAAGCGCTCCTGGCTAGCGGAGAGATGGCCCGTGTAGGGGTGCATGAGCCACGGCCGGAGGGGGTATGCCGCATCTGCGATGACGCAGAAGGGCATGGTGGTGTCCCCCAGAGGGATCTCCCGCTGGGGGATGTAGGTCCCCGCCTCCAGCCAGCGGCACAGGCCTAAGTTCCGGAAAACCCGGGCGTCGTGGGTGCTGCTAGGCCAGCCCACGTAAATGTACTGGAAACGTCCCCGGCTGTCCACCAAGGCCTGCAGGACGACAGAATGGTAGCCCTTCCGATTGAGGTATCGTCCTCCACTGTGATGCGGGGCGCGGATGGGGATGTGAGTCCCATCCAGAGCCCCGAAGCAGTTGGGGAAGCCCAGGGTGGCAAAGGCGGCGACAGTGGCATGTGGGTCCCCCAGCCTCACGAGCCTGTGCAGGAGCATGGCGTTGATGGCACGCACGACCTGCAGAGAAAGCACATGGGACAGCCTCAATGAGGGGTGAGCAGGGTGTGCGTGGCCCTGGCCTGCCCTGCCCTGGCCCCCCTGCCCTGCCCCCCCCGGCCCACCCTGGCCCCCCTGGCCTACCCTGCCCTGGCCCCCCTGCCCTGCCCTCCCTGCCCTTCCCTGCCCTCCCCCTGTGGGTTCTCTTACCTCCATGAAGACAGCCCCGACGGTGGCCTTTCCCACACCAAACTGCTGCCCCACGGATCGGTAGCTGTCCGGAGTGGCCAGCTTCCAGACAGCGATGCCGACCCGTTTCTCCACAGGGAGGGCACGCCGCATGGCAGTGTCCCGGTGCCTGAGTGCGGGGGTGAGCCACTGGCACAGCTCCAGGAATGTCTGGCGGGTCATCCTGAAGTTCCTGAGCCAGTGGTCGTCGTCCCACTCCCCAAGCACCAGCCGCTCCCACCAGTCAGTGCTGGTGGGGTAGCTCCACAGCCGCCGGTGTGTGAGGCGGGGGGTGGAGCGGGGTGCTGCAGGGGTAGGGGTTGAGCCCTGCTGCCCTGGGGGCATCTCCTCCCCTGGGGCAAGAAGGTAGTCAGCTGCCTCCCACATGGCATGAGCCAGGGCAAGCCCTGCTCCTGCCGGGAGGGCTGGGTGGACCTCTAGCTGCTGCTGCTGCTGCTGCTGCTGCTGCTGGGGGTCCATGACTGCGGCACCCGGGGTCTGTGTGCCTATGGCTCCTCAGACCGCGTGCTGTGCAGGCTGAGTGTATGTGGGAGGGGCCCTTTAAGGGAGCGGCTAGCTGTTGCCCCGGAAGCGCTAGTCTGCCCGTTGACCCTGTCTGCAGCTGTGCCTGGCATCCCTATTTCGATGTGTGCTACTTTGACGTGTAGACGTTCCCTCGCTGCGCCTATTTCGATGTTGGGCTGAGCAACGTCGAAGTTGAACATCGACGTTGCCGGCCCTGGAGGACGTGTAGACGTTATTCATCGAAATAGCCTATTTCGATGTCGCAACATCGAAATAAGCTATTTCGATGTAGGCTTCACGTGTAGACGTAGCCTGACTGGGATAAAATTCCTGATAGTACCCATAACATCAATCTCTGTTAAACAATTCAACATTAGTTAAAACACAGGGAGGGAATCAAAGAAGTAAAAAGAAACACAAGGCTATTCACTTAACTCTGTTTTTAAAAAAAGTTGTTGACACAAGCAGTGAACTGCTTACCTGAGTCTGACTAATTGCTATATGGTTGCCATGGAGTGGTGACTGACGTTCTTTTTCTTTACTGTGACGACTACTCTGTTTGCTGCGTTGGAGCTGCTGCCTCAATTTGGCAATCTGCTGGAGAGACAATATAAAGATAAAATGAAGAGTGACACGCTATACTTTCTTTTATCAAGCAGTATCATGGAAAAGACAGAACCAAATATTTTCTGGAGCATTTTAAGAAGGAAAAAGTCTGCTTTGTCTTGCATCATAAGTGTTAACTATTTGGCTTATATACTATACTCTTTTCCAAAATACTTGCCTAACCACCAATCTAAATTTGAAGGCAAATTAATTTTTAATGCTGAATTTTCCCAAGATGCAAAATAAGCTCTCAGACAATGATTCAAACCCCCATCAATCCTCCTGACTCGGGCCTCATCAGATTTTGTTGCTTCCCAATTGCTTTGGTGCTGGAAAAATGATGTAGACTTTCAATAACTCCTGGGTCCTAAACAGAACCATGTTTATCCTTCCTATTTCCCAACATTATTGATGAAAGCCTTCAAAAACTCACAACTAACAAGCAATGCTCCATTTCAGAGTAAATATCTAACTTACGCTTTTAACTTACAGAGAAAGTCTATTTGAAGATTGCCCCAGGCAAAACCATTTCTCTCTGGCAAAGTGCTGATGACATTTAAAAAAAAATTGATACAATGCTGCTTATTCAAAGATTATCGCATTTTAAGTTCGATACAGACCACGACTAGGAGTTGGCAACCTGCAGCTCTTTAAGGAGCCGCTTGCAGCTCTGGCTACTGCTGCTGCTGACTCCTCTTGCAGCTCCCTGCGCTGCCCCGCACTGAACTAATGGGACTAAATTGAAGTGGTTTAATGGCTGGTGTTAAATGAGTTCCATTTAGTTCCATTAGTTCAGTGCGGGGAGAGGGATCGCAAGGGAGCCATCTGCGCCACATGTGGGTGAAGTGAGCAGGGTGGGGGGGCAGCTGAGTCCTCCCCTGCTGGAGCCGCGTAGCCGGGCTACTTGGGGGGAGGCCTTCTGTGAGCACAGCTTCCCTCCCTGTGGGGCCAGCACCTCCTTCCCAGCAGTGCAGCGCCCCCCAGCTCCTCCTCACTCCACAGCAGCTGCTGGAGCCTGAAGCTGCATCTGGCGGTACAAGATCAGCTCCCCTTCCAGCCCCAGGACCTGGTGAGTACAGCACCAGTGCTGCTAGGTGGGGAGCAGCTGGGAAGGTTGCAAGCACTTTCTAGCCTGAGAAGTCTGGGGGCAGACCCAGAGCAGGGGGAGGGAGAAAAGGCAGGGAGTACCCAGAGCACATGTGAGGGGAGAACAGAGGGTGGGTAAGTAAAATCCAGATTCAGTGGGCAGGGTGGGGCACGGTGGCTGAGGCGGGTTAAACCCGGTGATGAGGAGGGGAGCTTTGGTACTGACAAGGGTTAAGCCTGGGGATGGGGCGGGGGCTGGGATGAGGGGTAAAGCTTGGGGACAGGGGGTGGATTTGGGGGCTGAGGCGGGTAAAGCCTGGAGCTGAGGAGTAACAACTTTCTAACTGGTACAAATCACTGTGTGTGTTCTTAAAAAAGTACAGTTTGATGTTATTTATTATGGATCATCTCGTATTCATGTGCATTGCAGCTCTTGAAGGATTGATTTTGTAACTAATTTTGAATAAATGGCTCTTGCTATTTTGGTTGCAGACCCATGACAACTACTGGTTATTTACTCGGAACTGCCACAAAACACATTACAGAATTTCACTCAAGGATCCCTATATCTAGCCCAGTAATTTCTGACTGAATATAGCGTCTGTTTTAAAGACTACACATTCCTGTGCTAAGCTAAGGGACACATCATTCTGCACTCTTGGTTTTCAATCTTTGTGGGTCTGTAAAGCTGACAGACCTTGGTCGTCTGTGCGTGGGAATGAAGCTGGTACCTTAGGGGCTAAAGCCAAAAATCTCTATTGCATGAGCTAAAAACCAACTGAATCTCAGCTAAGGCTGCTGAACAGACTTCACTCTCTCTTCTCAGTGGTCTCAGTGCCTCTGGCTTACAGGTCCATTATATAAGACAATGATTTTAATCTGCTAAATTCAAACAGTCTGTCTGCATAAATGAAGTGAGTCAGAGCATTTCCTTTGCTACCATACAGAAGTGGATTTTACCCATGAAAGCTCTTGACCTAATAAATTTGTTATTGTCAAAGGTGCCACAGGACTGCTTATTTTTGAAGCTACAGACTAACACAACTAACCCTTTACACTTCATGCCACCGAAAGTGATCTTAAGGATATTCACGTAGCATTAAATCACGCTACTCAAACAGATATTACTGCACAAAACAAAAGAAACAATAAAGGAGCATACAAAGACTACTTTAAAACTTCAAGGTCAGAAGGGACCATCATGATCATCTCATATGACATTCTGCAGGTGACAGTCTCACCTACCCACTTGTGTAATAGATTGCTAGCCTCTGGCAGAGTTAGTGAAGTCTTCAAATAATCATTTAAAGAATTCAAGCTACAGGAAATTCATCATTTACACTCGTTTAAACCCACAAGTGACCCAGCACTCATTCTGCTGTAGGAAAAGTAAGAACCCTTCAGGGTGTCTACCAATCTGGTGGGGGTAGGAGAGGAGAGGAGGAAATAGGGGATTCCTTTCTGACCCTAAATCAGGTAGACTGTATGCATGTGGGTAAGACCCACTGGCCAGACACCTGGAAAAGAATTCTCTGTAGTGACTCAGAGCCCTCCTCCATCTTCTGTCTCATCTCCAATTGTCTTTGCTACAGGAAGTCACCAGTGGATCACATGCCAATGCAGGCAATCTCATCGTACCATCTCCCTCCATCAACTTGTAAAGCTTAGTCTGCAATCCATTATTTCCCCTCCACTGCTCCCATTGGAAGGCTGTTCAGATCATCACTCTTCAGGCGATTAGAAATTGTTGCTTAAGTTCAACCTAAACTCACTGATGACCAGTTTATAGCTGTTTCTTCTCATGTCCATACTAGTGATTCACTTCCATAACTCCTCTCCCTTCCTGGCAGGGGCAATACTTAGGATGGCCATACATGAACACATTCCCCCACCCCCCAAACAACAAGGGGGAAGCAGAGGGCCAGAAGCCAAGCCAGAAGGGAGGAGACATGGCCAGAGCCTTTCCTCTTCCAGTTCCAGCCATTCTACCTGGTTAGGACACTGGCTAGTGCAGTACAGTGTTTGCATTCTTCCAGGCAGCTGCTATGCTGTGCTGGGCAGTGTCCCATGCAGGCAGTGTGGCCAGAGGCTGCCTGGGAGAAGTCAGAGCACCCCAAACCCCCTCCACTGTCATATAGTGTGCTATAAGCAGGAGACCAGGTGAACTGGGACGCAGGCAGGAACAAGTCAAGGGTGGAAGCATATGGGGTATTCACATGGATGGTTACATCCCCCCAGCTGGTGACCCCTTTTTGTTACTCCTACTATTGGCCCTTTGCTCCTTGGAAGGAATTTATTTATATTTATAGAGTGCAACTGTATCTCTCCATGGCCTTCTTTAGACTAGGTTAAATAAGGCAAGCTTTTTGAGACTCCTCTCATAAGGTAAGTTTGTATTCATGTTACTTTAAACAGGATAATCCAGAACTGCCCAATGTATACCATATGATGTCTCACCAATGCCTTGTATAATCGTACTACCACATCCCAGTCTGTACTGGAAATACCTCACGATACCTCACAGGACTGCAATAGCCTTTTTTCAGGGCTGCACCACACTATTTGCTTATAGACATCATGTGATTGACCACTTCACGCAGGTTTTTCTCCTCCTCTGTTGTTTCCAACTCTTAAATCTGCAGGTTATCGCAAAAATTCTTGCTGTTAGTTCCTAAATGCATGATCTTGCACTTTTAAATTTCATCTCACTTCTAATACTCCAGTTACGAGACCAGATAGACCATCTTGTATATGCCAGTCCTTCTCTGTACTGACAATACCTCCCAATATTTTGTCATCCTCAAATGTTGTTATTAACAGACTAACTTCTTGTGCCACGGTTAGCAATAAATAAAACTTATATAAGATTGGTCTCAAGACTAATCTCCCTGCAACATGACACTTCACCTTTCAGTATGATTCTCTGTAGTCTCTTCTTTAACCAGTTTCTTATATTGACCCTCATCTTCTCAAACTTCTTCATGAAATCCAGGTAGATTTTCTTTGTCTAAAAAATTAATTTTTTCCTCAAAGGAGATTACATTGGTCTGGCTTGACCTACCTTTCATACAATTATATTGTATTTATCCCAATTACTGTTTACTGCTATGTCCTAACCAATGTTCCTTCTAATCTTTTCCATTCATGTGCAGAATAAATTTTGTGTGTAAATTGTGCATCACCAGTAGAAACAAAAAACTTGGTTGTGGGCACTCTGCTAATCATCTGAGCAGCATTTGAAGCTATCCTGAGTGACCACATGAGTGCACAGCTTACAGGGAACACCAATCCTAAGCACTCATTCTTTCAAAATTTGTGCCAAGTCATTGCATAGTCAAATTATGAGGAAAAAAAAACATTCAGGAAACTTCAGGTCTTTCTTAAAGACAGGAATCACATTAGCACTTCTTCAGTCACATAACCCCTAAGGTTAGAGATTTATTAAAAATCTTGCTATTGGAATTGAAATTACACAGGCCACTTTAATATTCTTTGCTTGAGTTTATCTGCCACCCACCTTGCAGGATTTAGGCCCATTCATCTATTTGAATATGACCTCCATTTCAGATGCTGTAATTTCTACCTCCATATCCTCATTGCCATTAGCCACCCCGCCACCACTGCTAAGTTGTTCATCATTATAAACAGAGGCAAAGTAATTGGTTAGGCATCAGACCATTCCTAAACAATCTTTATCTCTACTCCACCATCAGCACTTAGCAGCCCCACTTCTTTGTTTTCTTCTCATTTGTAGGGTGATAGAATCTTTTATTATTGATTTTAATTCCCTTTACAAGATCTAACTCTGCTTGGTTTTTGACAGTTTTCACTTCATCCCTAAATTTTCTTGCCCTGAAGAAGCAGCTTTCCTTGCTGATCCCTCCCACCCGCTGTTCCCTGCAGGCTGTCTTTCAACCATCTGTTTGAGATCCTTGTTAATCTAACTTGGTATGCAACCCTTCCCTATTACTTTTCCCCAGCTTATGATGTATGCTTCAGATAATATGAGGGAAGCTTGAAATTACTTTGTCTAAGTTGCAGAAGCTGAGTTCTTCAGTCCAGTCAACTAACCTAACCAATTCCCTCAATTATTTAAAGTGAGCTCTTTTGAAATCAGTCACTCTTGTTGCAGATCTACTTTTGTTCCTCTTTACACTTAGTTTAAGCTGAGCAAGTTTATGATCACTTCAACACAGTTGAACATCTACAACCAGTTCTTCTGTGAGGTCCTCCTTACTTGTCAATGCCAAATCTAAAACAGCATAATCTCTTTTAGTTCAACAGCTATTTGGTGAAGAAATCTGTCAGTTATCCACACCCAGGAAAATCTGTGCACTACTATTACTATTACTGTGCTTGTCCTTCCATCTATATCCGGGAAGATAAAATGAACCATAATCATACAATTCCCAGTAGTAATTATTTCATAAAAAACTACATTATAATAAAAGCCCAATTAACGTGCAAGTTGTGTTTCTGCGCAACTGCCCGTAAATCAAATTTCACACAAATTGGAGGGGGGGATTAGAACCTTGGCCAGCTCCAGCCCCAGGGAATCACAGGGTTGGGGGGAGTCCCCAGCAGCAATAGGGGCTGGATGCAATCCAACACGACAACTGTCCTCTGTCCATGAATACCTCCCAGTTGTCAAGAATCCCAAAGCTCTCCTTACAGTACTACAGTATGAGCCATCTGTTGATCATCATAATCTTGTTCTGCCTTTATTCTCCTCCTCTAAAGAGAGGCAGAATCCCTCTGAAGATTATCTGATCCTTCATTTCCTTAAGCACCTTCCCAACCTGGCACAATCTTCCTTGGTGTGTTCCACCAAGAATCTAGTTTGTCCCACCCAAGAGGAACAATCGGCAGATTCTTTCCTGCTTCCGTTAGAATCCTCTTCAGCCTCATATCTACATCCTGTATCTTTCTCCTGACAGACACAACACCTTCAGATCAGCTCTAGTGACCAGCCTATCTAGTCTTCTTGACAGCAAGTCCCCAGTCATGAAGGCCTTCCTTATGCTAGTGATGGTGGGATTCTCTAGTCCTCTTCCTGTTCTTTCTGGTTGCAGCTTTTCTTGTCTTTTATTCTCCCATGCAAACTTCTGTGAGTGATCCTGGAGCCTCCTGAGTCTATGAATTCTGGATACCTCCAGTGGCTTTACTTCTTTTTTACAGGGCTTGTGTTCCTTTTCTCCATTGCTCTCCCTCCTTCAGATACTGCCTACTGTTGCCCTTCTTCATTTTCCAACTCAGCAAGCCAGTTCCTGAGATATAGTTTTCCTTCATTAGATGATTTTATCTCTACCCGTGTCTTCCACTGAATATTTCCCATACCCAGAATTCTCTCCTTAAAGTTTTTCAATCCAGCTGGCATATGCAAATCTTGACTTCCTGCAGCCTCCTCTTGCCTTTGTTCCATCATTTGCTCAAACACCCTTCAAAACCCAAGCAGTTTCCACCTTCATTTCCAAGATTCAGACATTCTCTTCCATCAGTTCCACTAAATGATGCTTCATACAATTTTTTTTTTCAGATACTTGCTCAAGGACTATGTACATCCTGTAGTTTTCACATATGGTCATCTTCACTGTCTTTTCCAGTACTTGAGTTACTAAATGCTCCTGCCTCTATCTCTCATAGCCTTTCCACCTAAAGTCAGGTCAATGGGAAAAACACAAAACAAAAAGAAAACCACAAAAACCCATACATATATGAAACCTCAATACCACACTCTACTCCCCAAACTTGCTTTTCAAACTCCCTCTCATATTCCACTGCTTCCAGCAATGTCTGCTGTCACCTGTGCCCACTGTACTTTTTAATATTAACTTACATTAGAAGAGGTACATGCTATTTGAAAGATCTGTACCAAATAATTAAATTTCTAATAAAGTTTTTTAATGGATCATTATTTATACTATGAGTCAATCATGGACCACGTGGATTCCATGATTTTGTGTGACCTCGGACTGTCACAATTTATTGTTCATTGCACATTTCCTGTCCACGACTTTTATTAAAAACATCCACAAAAGAATCTTATTCACTACCTGACTTCTATCAAAGGAGGTATCATACATATATGGCCCATTTTCCAAACTCTTATATTTCAATCTAAAAACATTCTTCCACACAACGGCTTAAATGAAAATCATTTGTATTCCACTTCAGTCATCTAGACAGGCACATATTTCATTCCTTTAACATATACAAGTTTCCATGAGTCAGTAAGTTATTTGTATTTATGCTCTGAAAATCTGCATCCAAGGGCTGTATCTGCCATAGTGTCAAGATGTTTAAATAGTAGGTCTCTGCCTATTTCAAATCCTTTGAAGTGTCTAATCATTAAGGAAATTTTCAGCCTTTTCTTTGCAAGTTAATAGTTATTCCAGCTTTCTGCTGGAACTCTTTGACATATTTGAAAACAAGTAATAAAGTAAGGGAAAATTCAAAACAAAAAAAACCACATGAACAATTAAATGAGCACTACTAAACAGACACTTATTAGATCTTTCAAGACACAGAAAATAATAGTATGACAAGCTCATCTGGATTTTTCTGTTAAGCATTGAAATTATGACGGCCAAATGTTTAGAAATTGACCAAACAGACCAATGTTATTACACAGACAGTCTATTCTTCCAAGATCTGCTAATTTCCTAAAATGACAAAATCAATATATTGATACTACAGAAGTTGTGTTTTCAATTTTGAACGCTCAATCCCTTTACAATCAGAAGTGGCTAGAAATATACCTTGAATCTATACCACCAAATATAATTATTATGGGATCATCAGACTTCACAAGAATTAAAAAGTTGATCCAATCTCAGAATATTTGAAGATTCTTACAGTCACAAAAAGTAGAGTTATGCTATCTGCTACCTCCCAAATATGCAATTTGTGTCACATCAAACATCCCCGTCGGTGCTCCGTGTCAGGCTTCGGGACCACACCAGCACTGCAGTTCAGAGACTTTCAAGCCATAGTTAGTTAGACCACGCATGTGCGGGAGCGCGCTGGGCTCTTTGTGCATTTTGGGTTACATGTGTGATCCGGTCCAAGCCAGTTCATCGAAAACCACCCCAAGAGCATCTGAAAAAACATAAAGCAGAACTCCAAAGCAGGGAGGAATGAGTAGTGGAGCATCCACGGGGACACATCTTGAAGAACCATTGTTACTACAGAAATTAGTAACTTCTCTTTCTTCTTCGAATGGTCCCAGTAGGTGCTCCATGTCAGGTGACTATACAGAAGTGATCCCCCCAAAGGATGGAGGTGGGTAACGGAGTTACATGTTGCTCGCCACAGAAGGCATTGCTGCCAAAAGGCATGTCTTCCTCCATGTAACGACGTATCACATAATGTTTAGCAAATGTGTCATAGGATGATCATGTTGCTTCTCTGCAAATGCCCTTCAAGGAGACTCCTCTAAAGAAGGCTGTCGAAGTCGCCACTGCCCTGGTAGAATGAACTTTGGGTGGAGCTGTAAGGTGGTTTTACATAATGAATAGCACATCTTAATGCAAGATGTAATAATATTCGAGATCCTTTGAGATGATAGCCCTTCGATCTCTGTGCAAGGGATACGAAAGAGAAGTTACTCACCGTAGTAACGGTGGTTCTTCGAGATGTGTCCCCGTGGGTGCTCCACGTTAGGTGTCGGGCTTCCCCCGGCGCCGCAGGTCGGATCTTCCAAGCAGTTTCTGCTGGACCGCACCGCTCCCTTGCGTGCTCCTGGCCACATGCGCGATCCGGTCCCCGCCAGTTCCTTGACCAACTGCCTCGGATGCTCCTGCAAAACACTAAACAGAGATCCGAAGCGGGGAGGATGGGCGGGTGGTGGAGCACCCACGGGGAAACATCTCGAAGAACAACCGTTACTACGGTGAGTAACTTCTCTTTCTTCTCCGAGTGTCCCCGTGGGTGCTCCACGTTAGGTGACTACCCAGCAGTAACCGAAAATAGGAGGTGGGTAATCTGATCATGTGCAGCTTGTCCCCGAGAGGACCGCTGTCGAGAGCTACATATCCTCTTGGAATACCCTGTGAAGGGCGTAGTGCTTGGCAAAGGTGTCATAGGATAACCAGGTCGCCGCTCTGCAAATGTCTTTTAGGCTACGTCTACACGTGCAGCCAACATCGAAATAGTCTATTTCGATGAATAACGTCTACACGTCCTCCAGGGCCGGCAACGTCGATGTTCAACTTCGACGTTGCTCAGCCCAACATCGAAATAGGCGCAGCGAGGGAACGTCTACACATCAAAGTAGCACACATCGAAATAGGGATGCCAGGCACAGCTGCAGACAGGGTCACAGGGCGGACTCAACAGCCAGCCGCTCCCTTAAAGGGCCCCTCCCAGACACAGTTGCACTAAACAACACAAGATCCACAGAGCTGACAACTGGTTGCAGACCCTGTGCCTGCAGCATAGATCCCCAGCTGCCGCAGAAGCAGCCAGAAGCCCTGGGCTAAGGGCTGCTGCCCACGGTGACCATAGAGCCCCGCAGGGGCTGGAGAGAGAGCATCTCTCAACCCCCCAGCTGATGGCCGCCATGGAGGACCCAGCAATTTCGACGTTGCGGGACGCGGATCGTCTACATGGTCCCTACTTCGACGTTGAACGTCGAAGTAGGGCGCTATTCCTATCTCCTCATGAGGTTAGCGACTTCGACGTCTCGCCGCCTAACATCAAAGTTAACTTCGAAATAGCGCCCGACGCGTGTAGACGCGACGGGCGCTATTTCGAAGTTGGTGCCGCTACTTCGAAGTAGCGTGCACGTGTAGACGCAGCTTTAGCGCAAAGCCCGTGAAAAAGGCTGTTGATGCCGCCACCGCCCTAGTGGAGTGAGCCCTGGGCGTGGCCAGTAAAGGAGTCTTTTTGAGTTTGCAGAACATTTTTATGCAGGATACGATGTGCTTCGAGATTCTCTGCGAAGAGAGACCTTCTCCTTTCGATTTGGGAGCGAGAGAGACTAGGAGTCTATCCGTTTTCCGGAAGGACTTGGTCCTGTCTATATAGAAGGCTAGCGCCCTCCTCACGTCCAGGAGGTGTAGGCGCACCTCATTGTTAGAGTTATGAGGCTTTGGATAAAACGAGGGTAAAACAATAGGTTCGTTAATATGAAACTCAGAAGACACTTTGGGAACAAAGGCTGGATGCAGCCGTATGGTTACCGCCTCCTTGGAAAATACTGTGCAGGGTGGCGTTGCCATAACTGCTGCAAGCTCACTCACCCTGCGAGCTGATGTGATTGCGAGAAGGAAGGTCGTCTTTATCGTAAGGAGGCGGAGGGAAACCGTGGCTAAAGGCTCGAACGGTGGTCCCGTTAGCGCACTAAGCACCAGGTCCAAGTTCCACGAAGGTGGAAGTGGTTTCCGAGGGGGGTATAGGTTTACCAACCCTTTGAGGAACCTGGTAACCATGGGATGGTCGAACACCGTGTGCCCTTCCTCTTCGTGTCTGAACGCCAAAATGGTGGCAAAGTGGACCTTTAACGAGGATAGTGAGAGTCCTCCTCTCTTGAGGTCCAGTAAATACTCTAATATTACAGGTATAGGCAGCGAAAGGGGGGCTAACTGTTTGGTAGAACACCATGCCGTGAAGCTAGACCACTTCTGCTTGTAGGTCTTCCTGGTGGAAGCCCTCCTGCTACTTTCTAGGACTTGTTGCACTTCCTCCGTACATGTGCTCTCTAGGGAGCTGAGCCATGGATTAACCACGCTTGTAGTCGCAGGCCTTGGGGGTGTGGATGCACTAAGGACCCCCGGGCTTGCGTGAGCAGATCCGGCACCACCGGGAGGGGCATCGGTGGACGGTCCAACATGCGCAGGAGTAGGGGGAACCATTGCTGTCGATCCCACGTTGGGACTATCAGGATCATTCGGGCTCCTTCCCTCCTGGCTTTCTGCAAGACTTTGTGGATCAGCACTGTGGGAGGAAAAGCGTAAAGAAGGGGGCCCCTCCAGAAGATCACGAATGCATCCCCCAGGGACTCCCGTCCCAGTCCTGCCCTGGAGCAGTATCGTGGGCACTTCTTGTTGTGTTGAGTGGCAAACAGGTCTATCTGGGGAAAGCCCCATGCGTGAAAAATCGGTCGTAGCAGATCGGGACGGATCTGCCACTCGTGCGTGAGTGCGAAACGCCTGCTCAGCTGGTCTGCTTTCATATTGTGAGCACCTGGTAAGTACGAGGCTTTCAAGGTTATATTGTTGGCGATGCATCAGTTCCACAACCGGACTGCTTCCGCACATAAGGCACGGGACCGAGCTCCTCCTTGCCGATTTATATAAAACATGGTGGAGGTATTGTCTGTACTGATCCCGACTACTTTGCCTTGTATATGGTCTCGAAAGTGTCTGCAGGCGTTGAACACTGCTCTGAGCTCCAGTATATTTCTATGCAGTGACTGTTCCGTGGAAGACCACAGTCCTTGCGTCACCTCTTCGCCCATGTGTGCTCTCCACCCTATGTGGGAGGCATTTCTAGTAAGAAAAACCGATACTTGTGGTTGGTGGAAGGGTACCCCTGTTAGCATGTGCTTGGGGTTTACCCACCATTGCAGGGATTTGCGCACCTCTGTTGTGGGCGACACCACCCTGTGAACGGTGTGTGCTGCCGGTTTGTATACGCTCGCCAGCCAGTGCTGCATGCTGCGCATGTGTAACCTGGCGTTCCGTACTACGAACGTCGCCGCTGCCATGTGGCCCAGCAGCTGTAAGCACGTCAGAACCGGCACCGTTGGCTGAAGGTGATGACTTGCACGAGGGAGCCGATGGCCCGAAAGCGTGGCTCTGGTAGATACACTCTTGCTGTAATAGAATTTATGCGTGCCCCTATGAACTCTATGTCCTATGTGGGGTCTATCTTTGATTTTGCCAGATTGATAACCAGGCCGAGCGAAGAGAACGTGCCTGCTGTGACGCGTATCATGCGTAGTACCTCCTCCTTTGAGGCCCCTTTGAGTAGGCAGTCATCCAGATACGGAAATATAAATACCCCCTGTCTGTGCAGGTAGGCTGACACCACTGCCAAGGTCTTGGTGAAGACTCTGGGGACCGAGGAGAGGCCAAACGGTAGGACCTTGTATTGAAAATGTTCTTTGCCTACCATGAACCGGAGGAATCGTCGGTGAGCCGGATGGATAGTTATGTGGAAATACACGTCTTGTAAGTCGAGGGCTGCGAACCAATCTCCATCATCCAGTGCCGTAAGGATGGAGGCGATTGTGATCATCCGAAAGCGTTGCTTGTGCAGGTACCGGTTGAGGCCTCAAAGATCTAAGATGGGCCTCCAGCCTCCTGTCTTTTTCTCTGTGAGGAAGTATCTGGAGTAGAACCCTTTCCCTTGCAGTTGCTCCGGCACTCTTTCCACTGCCCCTATGAGCATAAGATGGTCTACCTCCTGCTTGAGTCTCGCTTCGTGGGAGGCATCCTGCAGGTGGGGCCTGGGTGGAGGTCGTGGCGGTGGGAGCGACTGGAAGGGGATCGCATACCCCGTGGCTATGATCTCCAGCACCCATTTGTCTGTGGTGATCCTTTCCCACTGATCGTAGAATGGTCGGAGGCGATCATGGAATAACAGCTTCGGATGACATTGTGCGATGGTAGTGATGGCGCAGCCCTGGATCTGTGTGTCAAACTTGTGGCCTTTGGCCCTGCCCCGAGGACACACGGCTCTCTTGGTAACATCGCCTGGGAGTTCTATATTGTTGATGTCGCCCTTGCTCCTAACCCCTGTGGTACTGGGGACGCTGTGGCTGATACTGGTACCGTCTTTGCTGAGGGTAGTACTTTTTCTTTCTGTATGGAGGGGTGTAGATCCCTAAGGTCCTAAGAGTGGCTCTTGAGTCTTTACTGGAATGAAGGACCGAGTCAGTTGATTCAGCAAACAGCTTCTGCGCGTTGAAGGGGAGATCGACAATCTTCGCCTGCAGATCCCTCGGTATACCCGACGTTTGGAGCCAGGACTCCCTTCACATTACCACTGCCGTAGCTGTTGAGCGTGCTGCTGTGTCCGCAACATCCAGGGCGATCTGAACTCCCGTCCTTGAGGATGCGTAGCCTTCTTGCACGATAGCCTTGAGCACCGGCTTCTTGTCCTCTGGAAGCGAGTCCATGAGGGAGGTTAACCTAGAGTAGTTGTCGAAATTGTGGTTCGCTAGATGTGCTGCGTAATTCGCCATTCTCAACAGTAGGGTGGAGGAGGAGCAGACCTTTCTGCCGAACAGCTCTAGTTTCTTGGCATCTTTGTCCATTCCCCCTGTTTTGAGCTGAGTCGTTTTTGATCTCTGTTGAGACGATTCTACCACCAGAGAATTTGGTTGTGGGTGGCTGAATAGGAACTCCATGCCCTTCGCCGGCACGAAGTATTTCTTGTCCGCTCTCTTGTGGACAGGCGGAACAGTCGCAGGGGTCTGCCATATCGTGGTGGCCGACTCCAAGATTGCTTCGTCAAGCGGTATGGCTATTTTAAAGGAGGCCGGAGGTCTCAGATTTTTAAGGAGGTTATGGTGCTTCTCCTGCACCTCTGCTGTCTGGATGCCTTGCGTGAAGGCCACCCTTTTAAACAGCTCTTGGAACTGTTTGAGATCGTCCGGAGGATGGATGTCCCCTGGGGCCGTAGCCTCATCCGGGGAGGACAGCGAGGAACCGCTAGGGTACGCCTCTCTGGACCCCTCCGGGTCCTGTTGACGGTGGTACATCTGCTCGCTAGAAGCTTGTGAGGGAAAATCCTGGGGTTCCAGAACCAACTCCCCCTGAGATATCCGAGTCTCTGTCCCCATTCACGATTGCCCTCGGGGATACGGAACCGTCTGTGGGGATCTGTCCCTGGTAGTATGCCTATGGCGTCTATGCCCCGGATGATAGGGGCGACCATGGCAACACGGGCACTGCTCCTGGGATGGTGACCTGGACCACTCCCTTGGTGCATACCCCCTACGTCTGGGGGAGCGAGATCTTCTGGAGACATGGGACGCTGGAGAGACCGATTTGTGATAGTACTCAAGTGGCTGTAGAAATGGAGATGGGGGCTCCGGATAGGATAGGGGTGACCCCTGCCTTCTTGTTGGAGTCCGCAGCACGAGCGGAGGGCTCAGAGAAAGCAGCTCTGCAGCTCTGCCTGGAGAGGGGCTGCGGTGCCGTGCTTTCTGTGATGCCTTTCCCTCCCCTGTGGGGGTGGCTCCCCCCCCGATGCATCGGGGATCTCAGCCCCGTAGTCTGCACCGTGCTCGGCACGCTCCTCAGCGGTGCCGCGCGGGCGGTCTCCCCCGGTGCCTGCAGGCTGTGTGCCTGCGTGCTCTGCGCCGCCGGTTCCCCGGGGGTCGGTGCCGCTGTTTGCGGAGCCACCGGTTCCGGCGCTTGCTTGGCTGCCGCCCTGCCCGCGGTGTGGGGCGGCTGTTTGATCATCGGAGGCTGAACCTCCGCCACGTGCGTCTCCGCACCGCCGCCGATCAGCTGTAGCTGCGGCTGGGGGCTGTGCGCTCCACCCGGCCCGCTCGCTGTTGCTGCCGGCAGGGATCGGGTTGGGGAGATTTTCCTCCATTTTTGCGCTGATGGGGTTAGGGACGCGGCTTTCCTTTTACGGGCCCCGGAGGGTCCCTCCTGCTGCGGCCGCTCCGGCACGTCTGGCTGGAGGGCCTTGTTGAACAGCAGCATTTTCAGCCGCATTTCCCTGTCCTTCCTTGCTCTGGCTGTTAACTTGGCGCAGAAGGAACATTTCTGAGTGACATGGGATTCCCCCAAGCACCTTATACACTGACTGTGCCCATTAGACGCTGGCATCGCCTCGCGGCACGACTCACACTTCTTGAATCCTGAAGAGGACATTTTGGTGAGTCTTTGAGTTGTTAATAGGGTACTTAGCACCTTCTCTGTGCTTGTTCCCCTCTCGGATAAAGCCTGCCGCGGCAGGAGGGCTAATGGCCCTAGGCTCCTGGCCTCCGGTGCTCTGCTTCTTACTAGGATTGGAAGCTTTGAATTCCTTCCCTTTGATTTTTTTTTTTTGAAAACAGGAACCAACTAACTTAATCTAAGACTGAAGAAACTTTAAAACAATCAAAAACGTTAAATACGCTAACTCTGGCCGTAGCCTGAGCAGATTCCGTCTGCAGCCAATGGCGGTTAAAGAGGAACTGGCGGGGACCGGATCGCGCACGTGGCCAGGAGCACGCAAGGGAGCGGCGTGCACCGGCGCATGTGCGGTCCGGCAGAAACTGCTTGGAAGATCCGACCTGCAGGGCCGGGGCGAGCCTGACACCTAACGTGGAGCACCCACGGGGACACTCGAAGAAGAATAATCTGTTTTACAGAACTTTTTTGTTCTGTCTGTACAAAAGGCCATAGACCTCCTTGCTTCAAGTGCATGGAGCCTTGTTTCTCTATTCGAAGAGTATGGCTTAGGATAGAAGGATGGTAATATCATCAGTTCGTTTATGTGGAATGCCAAGCAGACCTTGAGAAGGAATGCCGGACATAAATATAATATCACCATGTCCTTAAAGAAAGTTGTATAAGGTGGAATCGCCATTACTGCAGCCAGCTCACTGACTCTATGGGCCAATGTTATAGCGAGAAGCAATCTGGTCTTTAAGGTAAGTAAACAAAACAACGTGGTGACTAGAGGTTCAAAAGGTGGTCTAGACACCATATCCTGCACCAGATCCATAGATGAACAGCCTCTGCACACAGTGTGAGATTGCACCCCACCTATGCAGCAGGAAGTGTTTGCAAGCATTGAACACTGCTCTTAGCTCCAGCTCCAGCGCGCTCCCGCACGTTTGGTTCAGCTAACTACTGCTTCAAAATCTCCAAACTGCAGCGCCAGAGTGGGCCTGACATCTGACATGGGCCACCCATGGGGACCACTTGAAGAAGAACTAGAGTTCCATCTACACCTTCACAAAACATTAGGCTTTAGTCCAAGCCTTTTCTGCAGCATTACAAACATCTCTAGCACCTGCATCTTAACACACAGAGCCACACAGTCCTGCATCTGTGAATGCTGCTTACTAGTCAATCATGGGAGGAATACATATGGGGATCAGCATTGTCTAGGTAAGGCAGATGAACTAATAGACAGCAAAGAACAATACAGCCAAAGACCTGGTCTGCAACTGACTTGTCTTACCAGGCTGTTCATGGTCTGGAATCTGTCCTTAGGGAAGCAGGACCTCATACGTAGATCTGGAATGTCTAACAGAGGGATCCCACGGACAATAATAGGGGCAGTATGATGGATCAGCCACATAAGAGGGATCCCAAAGGCACTGGGTATCAGTAGCCTCCCAGGTAATTACATCTCATTGCAGGATAGGTCTAAGACAATGTTGAGGATCTATTCTGGCCAAGAGCCAAGCTATACAGAAATGATCCCTTGTCCGACATGTTGTATTCAGCCAATCTGAAGAGAGGTTTTGGCTCCACTAGGAGTCACCAGCACCAACAGGTGAAGGTGCCAACGTGTGGGCAGAGTAGAAGATTAGCACATTCTCATCAAGGTGGGTTTCTCTCCTGATATGTCTTTTCAGAGGATGAGACATGAAAAAGCATGTGACTGAAGGTAAGAAAAGATGCAAATATCCTCCAGAAAATTAGACGTTTCAGTCTGTCACAGAGTGTGGAGTGCCCATGTACACTGTGATCAACAGAGCCTTACAAAACCGAGTCAAGTACTGTTGAAGAGGGCCCATCTTGGAGCTCTCAGTAAATGCAGGTGCTGATGTGTTGGCTTGTGAGTTGGAGCCAGTATTAACAGATCTCTTTCTCACCTTACCCTCGTGGGCAGGAGATTTAGGCATATTTAAGTCTTTAGGTCTTATACACAAGGACTCACACAACAGGGACAGAATTAGAGAGGGATCCTTTCTCTTAGGAACAAGCCTAGATGGGAATCTGATCCTGTGAGAGTGCCTCTCTCTCATGAGAGGTGAAGGTGAGCATTCTTTGGACTTACTTAGTAGCTGTGTGTTCCTCCTCAGCAGTGGAAAAGGCACTAGGATGTGCTGGAGGCTCAGCCACCCAGAATGCCTCCTGCATCAACCATAGCTGTGAGGAGCAGGGGTTACACCTCCGAACCAGCACCGAAGCCTGACCATGGCGCATCTCTCCTGTTGCTACCAGGGAATCCTCCCTGAGCTTGGAAGCCACTGGAGAACAGTCCCTGTCATGCCTTTTCTTTTTGTGAGGCACTGGGGGATTGAGACTTATGTCTCTGAGGAGATTGAGGTACCAGCCCTTAATGATGGCACCGTGCTCCCATCCCCTTCATCAATGCCTGGGCTGAGCTTAGTACTGGTGCACTCCTCACCAAGGAAAAAAGTACTTGGCCCAGTGGACACGGATTCCTTGGACTGAGGAGCTGCCTCCCTCAATAGGACCTTTGAGGCGCTGAGCCCTGTCCTTTAATGTTCTCGGCTTGAAAGTTTTAAAGATTGGGCAGTGGTTCTGATGATGACTCTCACCCAGACACTTCAAGTAGGCTGAAAGAGGATCACTTTTCAGCATGCACTTCTCACAGTCAACACAGCTTTCGAAGCCTGGCGACCTTGGCCCGAGACATCAAGGAGGGGGAATGATTTACACTAATAACAATAAAACTATTAACTATTTACAACTATTAACATCTAATTAGAACCATTTAGAGATAATATCTAACCACCACCAGCTAACTAAGAGGATTGCTCACACGGGCAATGGGAAGTTCCAGCAACTGACATCACGGCAAGAAGGAACGGAGTAGGGTGGGGCAAGCAGTACCTACACTGGGTGCTATATCAGCACCACTCCAGGGGGCAACACCACTCTGACCTGACAGCAATCAGCTAAGGAAAAAAATTATCGCAACTGAGCACACATGTACACACCTACATTGGAATGCACATGAACAATCACCCAAAGAAGACCATTTGACTACTGCTAGACAGAACAGGTGACATACAGCCTGAACCTGGGGCTGTGGTACTGGCCCAGGGACACTGCCTCAAGCAGAATGAAAGAGTGGTCTAGATACAGGAGTTCTCACCAGCATTACAACCATGGGGTGGGACATGGTAGGACGTGTAGGACTGGGATAGAGAAGTTACTCACCTGTTGTAACGATTGTTCTTCAAGATGTGTCCCCGTGGGTGCTCCACAATAGGTGTCGGGCTCGCCCGGCACCGCAGATCGGAAATCTTCCAGCAGTTTCTCCTGGATCGCGCATGCGCCGGCGCACGCCGCTCCCCCGTGCGCCCCCGGCCACGTGCGCGATCCAGTCTCCGCCAGTTCCTTGACCAACCACCTCGAATGCTCCTAAAAAACACTAAACAGAGATCCGAAGAGGGGAGGATGGGCGGGTGGTGGAGCACCCACGGGGACACATCTCGAAGAACCATCGTTACTACAGGTGAGTAACTTCTCTTTCTTCTTCGAGTGGTCCCCGTGGGTGCTCCACAATAGGTGACTACCCAGCAGTAACCCAAGTAAGGAGGTGGGTAATCGGTTTATGTGCAGCTTGCCCCCGAGAGGACTGCTGTCGACAGATGGGTATCCTCTTCGAATACCCGATGTAGGGCATAATGCTTGGCTAAGGTGTCGTAGGATGACCAGGTCGCCGCTCCACAGATGTCTTTTAACGTGATGCCCTTGAAGAAGGCTGTTGATGCCGCCACTGCCCTGGTGGAGTGAGCCCTGGGCGGGGCCCGCAAAGGAGTCTTTCGAAGCTCGTAGCACATTTTATACAGGACACAATGTGCTTTGAGATTCTCTGTGAAGAGAGACCTTCTCCTTTTGACCTGGGAGTGAGAGAGACTAGAAGCCTGTCTGTTTTCCGGAAGGACTTAGTTCTGTCTATGTAGAAGGCCAACGCCCTCCTCACATCCAGGAGATGCAGGTGTGCCTCCTTGCTGGAGCTGTGAGGTTTCGGGTAAAACGAGGGTAAAACTATTGGTTCGTTAAGATGGAACTCCGAAGAAACTTTTGGAACAAAGGCTGGGTGCAGCCTTAAGGTTACCGCCTCCTTTGAGGATACTGTGCAGGGCGGCGTTGCCATCACTGCTGCAAGCTCACTCACCCTGCGGTCTGACGTAATTGCAAGGAGAAAGGTTGTTTTCATCGTAAGGAGACGTAGGGGAACTGTGGCTAATGGTTCGAAAGGTGGACCCAATAGCGTGCTGAGCACCAAGTCCAAATTCCACGATGGTGGAAGCGGTTTCCAAGGAGGGTACAGGTTTACCAGCCCCTTCAAGAACCTTGTAACAATAGGATGGGCGAATACAGTGGGCCCTTCCTCTGTATGCTGAAAGGCTGATATAGCGGCGAGGTGGACCTTTAGCAAGGATAGAGAAAGCCCGCCTCTTTTGAGGTCCAATAAGTATTCTAGTATTACAGGTATAGGAACGTCAAGGGGAGCTAACTGCTTGGCGTAACACCAGGCTGTAAATAGAGTCCATTTCTGCTTGTAAGTCCTCCTGGTGGAGGTCCTTCGGCTACATTCCAGGACTTGCTGTACTCCCTCCGTACACATGCTCTCTAAGGAGCTGAGCCATGGATTAGCCATGCTTGTAGACGCAGATCCTGAGGGTGCGGGTGTACTATGGACCCCTGAGTCTGCGTGAGTAAGTCCAGCGCCACCGGTAGAGGAAGCGGTGGGCGGTCCGACATACGCAGAAGCAAGGGAAACCATTGCTGCCGATCCCAAGTTGGGACTATGAGTATCATGCGAGCTCTCTCCCTTCTGGCTTTCTGCAGAACCTTGTGGATAAGAGCTGTGGGGGGAAACATGTAAAGTAGGGGGCCCCTCCATGAAATCATGAATGCGTCCCCCAGGGACGCCCGCCCCACTCCTGCCCTGGAGCAGTACTGGGGACACTTTTTGTTGTACTGGGTGGCAAACAGATCGATCTGGGGAAACCCCCATGTACGAAAAATGCGCCGTAGCAGATCAGAGCGGATCTGCCATTCGTGCGTGAGTGCGAAACGCCTGCTCAGCTGATCTGCTTTCATGTTGTGAGCGCCCGGCAAGTACGAGGCTTTCAATGTTATGTTGTTGGCGATGCACCAGTTCCACAATCGGACTGCTTCCGCACATAGGGCACGGGATCATGCTCCTCCTTGTCGATTGATGTAAAACATAGTGGAGGTATTGTCGGTATTGATCCTGACTACTTTGCCATGTAGCTAATCTCGAAAATGTTTGCAGGCATTGAACACTGCTCTGAGCTCCAGTATGTTTATGTGCAGTGTGTGTTCTGCAGGGGACCATAACCCTTGCGTCACCTTGTGGCCGATGTGTGCTCCCCATCCTATGTGGGAGGCGTCGGTTGTAAGAAAAATAGAAATTCGTGGTTGGTGAAAGGGCACCCCCACTAGCAGATTCTTGGGGTTTTCCCACCACGCCAGGGATCTGCGCACCTCTGTCGTGGGTGACACCACCCTGTGGACAGTGTTGGATGCCGATTTGTAAACGCTCGCCAGCCAATGCTGCAGGCTTCGCATGTGTAACCTGGCATTCTGTACCACAAATGTCGCTGCCGCCATGTGGCCCAGCAGCTGTAAGCACATTAAGACCGGCACCGTGGGCCTGTATGTGATGACTTGCACCAGCGAACTGATGGCGCGGAAGCGGGCGTCGGGTAGGTACACCCTTGCTGTGATAGAGTTTATGCGTGCCCCTATGAACTCTATATCTTGTGTGAGTTCGGTCTTTGACTTTGCGAGGTTGATAACTAGGCCCAGTGAAGAAAACGTGTCCGCTGTGACGCGTATCATGCGTAAGACCTCTGCCTTCGAGGCCCCTTTCAGCAGGCAGTCATCCAGATATGGGAAAATAAACACCCCCTATCTATGCAGGTAGGCTGACACCACTGCCAGGGTTTTGGTAAAGACTCTGGGGGCCGAGGAGAGGCCGAACGGAAGAACCCTGTCCTGGAAGTGCTCCTTGCCGACCGTGAAGCGGAGGAAGCATCTGTGTGCCGGGTGGATTGTTATATGAAAGTAAGCATCTTGTAAGTCGAGGGCTGCAAACCAGTCTCCATCGTCAAGTGCCGTGAGTATCAAGGCAACTAAGATCATCCGAAAACGTTGCTTGCGCAAGTAACGGTTGAGGCCCCGAAGATCTAAGATGGGCCTCCAGCCTCCTGTTTTCTTCTCTGTTAGGAAGTAGCGTGAATAAAAACCTTTCCCCTGGAATTCTTCCGGCACTCTTTCCACCGCCCCTATGAACATAAGGTGATGCACCTCCTGCTTGAGCCTCGCCTCGCCTCGTGGGCAGCATCCCTGAGGTGAGGGCCTGGCAGGAGGCTTCATCAGTGGGAGCAACTGGAAGGGGATCGTGTAACCGTGGCTATGATCTCCAGCACCCATTTGTCTGTGGTGATCTTTTGCCATTGGGAGTGGAACGGTCTGAGGCGATGATGGAACATGAGATGAAAGTGGCATTGAGCAATGGTATTGATAGTGCAGCCCCCGACATACCCGTCAAACTTGTTGCCTTTGGGCCTGTCCCAAGGGCGTATGGCTTTGTTGAGAACGTCGCCTGGGAGTTCTGTACTGTTGCTGCTGTTGATGGCGCCCTTGGTCGTAGCCCCGTTTATATTGAGCACGCTGTGGTTGGTAAGCATAGTGTCTTTGCTGAGGATAAAATTTTTTCTTCCTGTATGGGGGAGTATAAATGCCCAAGGTTCTAAGTGTAGCTCTCGAGTCCTTACTGGAGTGGAGGACCGAGTCGGTTGAGTCTGCAAACAGCTTTTGTGTATCAAAGGGAAGGTCCACGATCTTCGCCTGTAGGTCCCTAGGGATACCAGATGTCTGGAGCCAGGATTCTCTACGCATGACCACTGCTGTAGCCGTTGAACATGCCGCTGTGTCCGCCACGTCCAGGGCAATCTGGACTCCCGTCCGCGATGCTGCATAGCCCTCTTCAACAATCGCCTTTAACACCGGCTTTTTGTCTTCCGGAAGTGAATCTGTGAGGGGAGTAAGTCTGGAGTAATTATCAAAATTATGGTTTGCTAGGTGTGCCGCATAATTTGCCACTCTCAATAGCAGGGTAGAAGAGGAATATACCTTCCTGCCAAACAGCTCTAGCTTCTTAGCATCTTTGTCCGATCCCCCCGATTTATGCTGAGAAGCCTTCAACC
The DNA here is from genome assembly GCF_033958435.1 of Carettochelys insculpta. Lineage (NCBI taxonomy): Eukaryota > Metazoa > Chordata > Testudines > Carettochelyidae > Carettochelys > Carettochelys insculpta. Next base: position 229,914,127 of record NC_134138.1, read on the forward strand.
TCTGCTGGGACGATTCGACCACCAAAGAATTTGGTTGTGGGTGACTAAAGAGGAACTCCATGCTCTTTGCCGGGACGAAGTACTTCTTATCCGTTCTCTTGTTCGTAGGCGGGATAGAGGCCGGAGTCTGCCATACGGTAGTGGCTGACTCCATAATGGCTTCGTCCAGCGGAATAGCAATTTTGGATGGAGCTGGGGGGTCTCAAATTTTTCAGGAGTTTGTGATGTTTCTCCTGCACCTCTGCCATTTGAATGTCTTGCGTGAAAGCTACCCTTTTAAATAGCTCCTGAAATTGTTTAAGGTCATCCGGGGGGGAGATATCCCCGGGGGCCATGGCCTCATCTGGGGAGGATGAGAAGGAACCACTGGGATAAACCTCCCTCGAACCCTCAGGCTCCTGTGGTCGATGATACACTTGCTCCCTGGAGAATTGTGAAGGAAAGTCTCGGGGTTCTAAAACTAACTCCCCTTGAGACAACTGTGTTTCCGTCCCTGATCGAGAGTGCCCATGGGGGTATTGAGCGGCTGGGGGGACCTGCCCCTGGATGTAGGCCTGCGGTGTCTGTGTCCAGCATGATGAGGACGACCATAGCAGCATGGGCAAGGGTCCGGGGATGGAGACCTGGACCACCCACGGAGCGTGTACCCCCGATGTCTGGGAGAGCGAGACCTCCGCGACGACACAGATAGAGGTGAAACTGGCTTGTGATAGTACTCCAGGGGATCCACTCCCAGAAATGGTGAAGGTGGCCCAAGCCATGGTGACATTGGTTGGAGGAACGGAGGAGGTGGTTTTGGATAAACCGGTGGAGACACAGGCCTTCGGTGCGGCGTGTGTATCACAGCGGGAGGGCTTGGTGCTAACAGCAACACAGCCGTGTCTGGAGACGGGCTGCGGTGCCGGGTTTTTGATTTCGCCTTGCCCCTCCCCTGCGGGGCTGGCACTGCCCCCGCCCGTGCCGGGGATCTCGGCCCCGCTGTTGGCGCCGCGCTCGGCACAATCAGCTGCGGTGCCATGGGGGTAGCTTCCTCCGGCACCTGCAGGCTCCGTGCCTGGTGCCCCTGCACCGTTGGTGCTGCGGGGGCCGATGCCGCCTGCGGCGGTGCTGCCAGTTCCAGCGCTTGCCTCGCTGACACTCTGGGTGCCATGCGTGCCAGCTGTTGTGTAACCGGAGGCTCAGCCTCTGCCATGTGCGCTGCTGCGCTGCCGCTTGCCTGAGTATGCGGCTGGGGGCTGTGTGCGCCGCTCGTCCTGCTCGCTGAACCCGCTGGCAAGGATCGAGCCGGGGAGAGTTTCCTCCATTTCTGCACTGAGGGGGTCAGAGGAGCTGCCTTCCTCTTATGCAACCCAGAGGGCCCTTCTGGGTGAGGCTTCTCCGGCAAGTCCGGCTGGAGAGCCTTAACGAACAAGAGCATTTTAAGCCTCATCTCTCTGTCCTTCCTGGCCCTGGCTGTGAGCTTAGCACAGTGAGAACACTTCTGGGTAATGTGTGATTCCCCCAGGCAGCGGATGCATTCGCTATGCCCATCGGAGGCTGGCATAGCTTCGCGGCATGACTCACACTTTTTAAAACCTGAAGAGGCCATTGCGGTGAGTCCTTCACTGTTAATAGGGTACTTAGCACTTAATCCATGCCTTTCCACCCCAAATAGCGATCACCGGCCTGCGGGGCAGCGGGCAGCCTAAATGGCCTTCACGTCTGCTCTTCTCTTCTCCACTCCTCTCTTTTTTTTGATGATATTCTCTTTGTCCTTGCTTTCTCTCTCTCTCTTTTTTTTTTTTTTAGTAACCAAAAACAACAAATTACACGTAGAAAACAACTATCTAATCTGACTCTGGCCTTAGCCTGAGCGGATTCCATCTGCAGCCGATGGTGGCTGAGAACGAACTGGCAGGGACTGGATCGCACACGTGGCCAGGGGAACGGCGCATGCGCGACCCAGGAGAAACTGCTGGAAGATTTCCAATCTGCAGCGCCGGGCGAGCCCGACACCTATTGTGGAGCACCCACGGGGACCACTCAAAGAAGAATCCTCCTTTCAACTTGCACCACATACAAGCAACAGTGACTAACACAAGAAGCAGAAGGTACATGGTTAGAATGTAAGACACTATGTAAGACACTACAGACTTTGGATTTTTAACTGGGCTGGAGTGTGTTCGTCTAGTTATCTAGGCACTAGATGCTCAGTATGTTGTGTTACTTCTGTGGATGGAATCGTATGTGGCTCCCCATAGACTACCGAATGGTCCCTTATTGCAGCTCAGGGCTTGTCACGGCACAAATGAAGTTGTTTTATAATGGAGTGAGACTGGGCCTGGTAGTAGGGACAAAGGGTTCTCTCAGGCCTGCGGGAGTGGGATCCCACTTAAGAACCTAGGGTGCCTCTAAAAGCACTTGATATTTATAACTTTCAAGTATTCCCATTTACATCCACTCCATTTAGTTACTGCTTAGCCTATCTGTATCTATTTTCCCCATAGACCACTAATGCACGAATTTCATTAAAACCATGATTTTTTTGCTCAATTCCTTCCAACTTGTCATTATTTCTAATAGCATGCCTCGAACCAAACCAAATATTCCAAGTACAGTCACATTAACCATGTATACTAAGTGATTTTGTTTCCTATTAGATATGAGATGGTTTCTATTTTCAGTCCAAAACATCTGTCACTGGAATCTCAAACTAAATGGCCCAGATTCTGACGCATATGTCATCCTCTTTGTGACATGGGACTAGTGCAAAGGATTGAACTGACTTAAGAGCCAACTGGAGACATTCACTGACTGAGGAAAACTCCCAAGTGGCAACTCTGTCTCTACACTCCTGCTCCTCCTCTGGTTCCAAAAGGTTGAGCTGGGAAAGATGGTTCAGCTGGCACAAAACAAGGCAGCCCTGAAACCAATGTGTCTTGAACTGGGGTCCAAACTTGTATGGGTGAGGGGGACAGAGTGTGTGTACAAAGAATTTCCTGGCTCTAAACAGGAACTTTAAACTCTTTTTAGAAACATGTTATAATTTGGGCTGGTCACATATCCACCTCATGCAAAACTACTTACCTCCTTCAATTGATCAGCACTCCCCCATGATGCTGAACGCTGATGTGATCTCTTTTCTGACCCCTCTTCTGCCCAACAGCTAGGAGTCTATGAAACAAAACAAAAGATAACAAATATAAGGGCTTGGGCTCAACTACTAATTAGTATTTTGCATTAAATACACTGAATTCACCATGTAAGACACAAACTCTCTGCACTATTTCTCACCTCACCTTCCAGCAACATATTCAAACAGTCAGTACTGTCTGTACATGCATGTACTCCAGAACTGATGTGTGTGCAGTGACAATGCTCTCAATGAACGAGGAAGTGAAAATACAGACAATTTCTATTTCATTATCTTCTCTTACTACAAAATAAGGCTCTGATTCTATAGGGAAACACTCTTACACATTTCTTTGTGCACTGAGTTTAGTGAACTACTGTGTTCAGTTACCTACATGAAATTACTCATGTATGTTTACAGACTTGGGACATTACATTCCCCAGGAATTTTAAAGAAATGGAGACTAAAAGGAACTGGATGGATTTTTCAGTAATGTTCAAACAGTTAGCAGGATTTCTACAGGATTACAAAAATAATGAAGAAGACAATACACCATCAGAAGTTATTCCAATTTAAAAAACAAACAAACCTGGAATATATGGCTTTAACTACACTTTACAGAACAGATTAGAAAACACATAAAACTGTAAATCCTATTAACTTTATTAAGAATACTGTAAACCTAATCCTCATATTACAAAAGACAAAGGTCAAGCAGTGCAAAATGAATTATTTAAAAAGAAAGGTTACTCACCGTAGTAACGGTGGTTCTTCGAGATGTGTCCCCGTGGGTGCTCCACATTAGGTGTCAGGCTCGCCCGGCGCCGCAGATCGGATCTTCCAAGCAGTTTCTGCCGGACCGCGCATGCGCCGGTGCACGCCGCTCCCTTGCGCACTCCTGGCCACGTGCGCGATCCGGTCCCCGCCAGTTCCTTGACCAACCACCTCGGATGCTCCTGCAAAACACTAAACAGAGATCCGAAGTGGGGAGGATGGGCGGGTAGTGGAGCACCCACGGGGACACATTTCGAAGAACCATCGTTACTACGGTGAGTAACATTTCTTTCTTCTTCGAGTGTCCCCGTGGGTGCTCCACATTAGGTGACTACCCAGCAGTAACCCAAGATAGGAGGTGGGTAATCGGATTATGTGCAGCTTGTCCCCGAGAGGACCGCTGTTGAGAGACGGGTATCCTCTTGGAATACCCTGTGAAGGGCGTAATGTTTGGCGAAGGTGTCAAAGGATGACCAGGTCTCCGCTCTGCAAATGTCTTTTAGCGCAACGCCCTTGAAAAAGGCTGTTGATGCCGCCACCGCCCTACTGGAATGAGCCCTGGGAGTGGCCAGTAAAGGAGTCTTTTTCAGTTCGTAGCACATTTTTATGCAGGATACGATGTGCTTCGAGATTCTCTGCGAAGAGAGACCTTCTCCTTTCAATTTGGGAGCGAGAGAGACTAGGAGTCTATCCATTTTCCGGAAGGACTTGGTCCTGTCTATATAGAAGGCTAGCGCCCTCCTCATGTCCAGGAGGTGTAGGCGCGCCTCTTTGTTAGAGTTATGAGGCTTTGGATAAAACGAGGGTAAAACAATAGGTTCGTTAATGTGAAACTCAGAAGACACTTTGGGAACAAAGGCTGGATGCAGCCGTATGGTTACTGCCTCCTTGGAAAAAAACATTGCAGGGTGGCGTTGCCATAACTGCCGCAAGCTCGCTCACCCTGCGAGCTGACGTGATTGCGAGAAGAAAGGTTGTCTTTATCGTAAGGAGGAGGGGGGAGACCGTGGCCAAGGGCTCGAACGGTGGTCCCGTTAGCACATTAAGCACCAGGTCCAAGTTCCACGAAGGTGGAAGCGGTTTCCGAGGGGGGTATAGGTTTACCAACCCTTTGAGGAACCTGGTAACCATGGGATGGGCGAACACCGTGTGCCCTTCCTCTTCGTGTCTGAACGCCGAAATGGCGGCAAGGTGGACCTTTAACGAGGATAGTGAGAGTCCTTCTCTCTTGAGGTCCAGTAAATACTCTAATATTACAGGTATAGGCATCGAAAGGGGGGCTAGCTGTTTGGTAGAACACCATGCTGTGAAGCGAGTCCATTTTTCCTTGTAGGTCTTCCTGGTGGAAGCCCTCCTGCTACTTTCTAGGACTTGCTGCACTTCCTCCATACATGTGCTCTCTAGGGAGCTGAGCCATGGATTAACCACGCTTGTAGTCGCAGGCCTTGGGGGTGCGGATGCACTATGGACCCCTGGGCTTGCGTGAGGAGATCCGGCGCCACCGGAAGGGGCATTGGTGGACGGTCCAACATGCGCAGGAGTAGGGGGAACCATTGCTGTCGATCCCACGTTGGGACTATCAGGATCATTCGGGCTCCTTCCCTCCTGGCTTTCTGCAAGACTTTGTGGATCAGCACTGTGGGAGGAAAAGAGTAAAGCAGGGGGCCCCTCCACGAGATCGCGAATGCGTCCCCCAGGGACTCCCGTCTCAGTCCTGCCCTGGAGCAGAATCGTGGGCACTTCTTGTTGTGTTGAGTGGCAAACAGGTCTATCTGGGGAAAACCCCATGCGTGAAAAATTGGTCGTAGCAGATCGGGACGGATCTGCCACTCGTGCGAGAGTGCGAAACGCCTGCTCAGCTGGTCTGCCTTCACATTGTGAGCGCCTGGTAAGTACGAGGCTTTCAAGATTATATTGTTGGCGATGCAACAGTTCCATAACCGGACTGCTTCCGCACATAAGGCACAGGACCGAGCTCCTCCTTGCCGACTTATATAAAACATGGTGGAGGTATTGTCTGTACTGATCCCTACTACTTTGCCTTGTATATGGCCTCGAAAGTGTCTGCAGGCGTTGAACACTGCTCTGAGCTCCAGTATATTTCTATGCAGTGACTGTTCCGTGGAGGACCACAGCCCTTGAGTCACCTCTTCACCCATGTGTGCTCCCCACCCTATGAGGGAGGCATCTGTAGTAAGAAAAACTGATATTTGTGGTTGGTGGAAGGGTACCCCTGTTAGCAAGTTCTTGGGGTTTACCCACCATTGCAGGGATCTGCGCACATCTGCTGTGGCCAACACCACCCTGTGAACGGAGTGTGCTGCCGGTTTGTATACGCTCGCCAGCCAGTGCTGCATGCTGCGCATGTGTAACCTGGCGTTCTGTACTACGAACGTCGCCGCTGCCATGTGGCCCAGCAGCTGTAAGCACGTCAGGACTGGCACCGTAGGGCTGAAGGTGATGACTTGCACGAGGGAGCCGATGGCCCGAAAGCTAGTCTCTGGTAGATACACCCTCGCTGTAATAGAATATATGCGTGCCCCTATGAACTCTATGTGCTGTGTGGGGTCTATCTTTGATTTTGCCAGATTGATAACCAGGCCGAGCGAAGAGAACGTGCCTGCTGTGATGCGTATCATGCGTAGTACCTCCTCCTTCGAGGCTCCTTTGAGTAGGCAGTCGTCCAGATACGGGAATATAAATACCCCCTGTCTGTGCAGGTAGGCTGACACCACTGCCAAGGTCTTGGTGAAGACTCTGGGGACCGAGGAGAGGCCAAACGGTAGGACCTTGTATTGAAAATGTTCTTTGCCTACCATGAACCGGAGGAATCGCCGGTGAGCTGGATAGATAGTTATGTGGAAATACGCGTCTTGTAAGTCGAGGGCTGCGAACCAATCTCCATCGTCCAGTGCCGTAAGGATGGAGGCGATTGTGATCATCCGAAAGCGTTGCTTGTGCAGGTACCGGTTGAGGCCTCGAAGATCTAAGATGGGCCTCCAGCCTCCTGTCTTTTTCTCCGTGAGGAAGTACCTCGAGTAGAACCCTTTTCCTTGCAGTTGCTCCGGCACTCCTTCCACTGCCCCTATGAGCATGAGATGGTTTACCTCCTGCTTGAGCCTCGCTATGTGGGAGGCCTCCTGGAGGTGGGGCCTGGGTGGAGGTCGTGGTGGTGGGAGCGACTGGAAGGGGATGGCGTACCCCGTGGCTATAATCTCCAGCACCCATTTGTCTGTGGTGATCCTTTGCCACTGGTCGTAAAATGGTCGGAGGCGATGGTGGAATAGCCGCTTCGAATGACTTTGTGCGATGGTAGTGATGGCGCATCCCTGGATCTGTGTGTCAAACTTGTGGCCTTTGGCCCTGCCCCGAGGACGCACGGCTCTGTTGGGAACGTCGCCTGGGAGTTCTGTACTGCTGGTGCTGTTGATGTCGCCCTTGCTCGTAACCCCTGTGGTACTGGCGACGCTGTTGCTGGTACTGGTACCGTCTCTGTTGAGGGTAGTACTTTTTCTTTCTGTATGGAGGGGTGTAAATCCCCAGGGTCCTAAGTGTGGCTCTTGAATCTTTACTGGAATGAAGGACCAAGTCAGTTGATTCAGCAAACAGCTTCTGCGAGTCAAAGGGAAGATTGACTATCTTTGGCTGCAGATCCCTCGGTATACCCGAAGTCTGGAGCCAGGACTCCCTTCGCATCACCACTGCCGTAGCTGTGGAGCATGCTGCTGTGTCCGCAACATCCAGGGCGATTTGAACTCCCGTCCTCGAGGCCGCGTAGCCTTCTTGCACGATGGCCTTGAGCACCAGTTTTTTGTCCTCTGGAAGCGAGTCCATGAGGGAGGTTAACCTAGTGTAGTTGTCGAAATTATGGTTCGCTAAACGTGCTGCGTAATTTGCCATTCGCAACAGTAGAGTGGAGGAGGAGTAGACCTTTCTGCCGAACAGCTCTAGCTTCTTGGCATCTTTGTCTGTTCCCCGTCTTAAATTGAGATGTCTTTGATCTTTTTTGCGACGACTCCACCACCAAGGAATTTGGTTGTGGGTGGCTGAACAGGAACTCCATGCCCTTCGCCGGCACGAAGTATTTCTTATCCGCTCTCTTGTGGACAGGCGGAATAGTCGCAGGGGTCTGCCATATCATAGTGGCGGACTCCAAGATTGCTTCATCAAGCGGTATTGTTATTTTGGAGGAGGCCGGAGGTCTCAGATTTTTGAGGAGCTTATGGTGTTTCTCTTGCACCTCTGCTGTCTGGATGCCTTGCGTGAAGGCCACCCTCTTAAACAGCTCTTGAAACTGTTTGAGATCATCCGGAGGATGGACGTCCCCCGGGGCCGTAGCCTCGTCTGGGGAGGACAGCGAGGAACCGCTAGGGTATGCCTCTCTGGACCCTTCCGGTTCCTGTTGGTGATGGTACATCCCCTCGCTGGAAGCTTGCAAGGGAAAATCTCAGGGTTCCATAACCAGTTCCCCCTGAGATACTTGAGTCTCTGTCCCCGTTCGCGATTGCCCTCGGGGATATGGGACCGTCTGTGGGGATCTTTCCCTGGTAGATTGCCGGTGGTGTCTATGCCCCGCATGATAGGGGTGACCATGGCAGCACGGGCACTGTTCTTGGGAAGGTGACCTTGACCACTCCGTTGGTGCATACCCTCTGCATCTGGGGGAGCGAGATCGTCGAGAGATCTGGGACACTCGAGAGAGCGATTTGTGATAGTATTCGAGCGGCTCAAACCCCAGGAAGGGTGAAGGTGGTCCCAGCCAGGGCGAGGCTGGTTGTAAAAATGGAGACGGGGGCTCTGGGTAGGCTTCGGGGGACCCCTGCCTTCTGGTTGGAGTCTGCAGCATAAGCGGAGGGCTGAGAGAAAGCAACTCTGCAGCCCTGTCTGGAGAGGGGCTGCGGTGCCTTGTTTTGTGTGCAGCCTTCCCCCTCCCTTGAGGAGGTAGCTCCGCCCCCTGACGTGTAGGGGATCTCGGCCCCGTCCACGCCATGCTCGGCACGTTCATGGGCGGTGCCGCACGGGCGGTGTCCTCCGGTGCCTGCAAGCTGCGTGCTTGCGCGCTCTGCACCGCCGGTTCCCCGGGGGTCGGTGCCGCTGCTTGCAGTGCCGCCGGTACTGGCGCTTGTTTAGCCGCCGCCCTGCCTGCGGTGCGGGGCGGCTGTTTGATTATCGGAGGCTGAGCTGCCTCCACGTGGCTCTCTGTGCCGCCGCTGATCAGCTGTTGCTGCGGCTGGGGGCTGTGCGCTCCTCCTGTCCCGCTCGCTGTTGCTGCCGGCAGGGATCGGGCTGGGGAGGCTTTCCTCCATTTTTGCGCTGATGGGGTGAGGGAGTCTTTCAGTTGTTAATGGGTACTTAGCACCTTCTCTGTGCTGTTTTTCCCCCTCTCCGATAGCCTGCCGTGGCAGGAGGGCTAATGGCCCTAGGCTCCTGGCCTCCGGTGCTCCACTTTTTACTAGGACTGGACTGAATGCCGTCCCGCTTGTTGTTTGTTTGTTTGTTTTTTTTTGAAAATAACAACTGGCTAACTTAACAGTAGCCTAAGAACTTGAAAACTCTAAAGAAAAAACAGTTAAAACCATTGAATACACTAACTTGGCCGTAGCGTTGAGGGGTGGTCGACGGGGATCCATAGTGAGACGTCGACCTCCTATGCTGACGCCCTGCATAATGATCGCGGTCATAGCAACAGGGATAGGGGCCCGGCGATGGAGACCTGGACCCAAGGATGTAAGGGTGGTGCCCAGAATGTCGAGACCTACGAGATGATACCGACGTACGAGGAGAGCCTCTGTGAGAAAACTTGTAGGGATCTCTGCTAGATGATGGAGAAAAGCGTGCAGACCCCTGGGATGGACTTCAAAGAAAAGGAGAAGGACGTCTGTGGCAGGCTGAAGGTGTTGCTGCCCGTCGAATCTCCGGTGGTGATCGTGGTGACAGAGGCAGCGCAATTACCTCAGGAGAGGGGCTGCGGTGCCTGGTCTTTGTTTTAGCCTTTACCCTCTCGGGTGGTCTTATCGGTGAGCTTGGTACCGGAGCAGGTGTCATGCTGATTTCCACTGCTCCTGGTGCCGTCGTCTCCGGTGCCTCTGGGGAAGTCTCGATCAGTGCCGCAGTAGTCGGTGCCGGACTGACTAGTGCCCACACAGCTCTCGGTGCCATCTCCCCGGTAGCTGCAGGGCCTTGAGTGGTTGCATGCGCAGCGGTTTTACCAGTGGAGGAAGCCAGCGTGCGCGGGCCCTTTGTTACACTCATCCCGCTCCCAACAGTAAGGGGCAGGGATCGAGTAGGCGAGGCTCTTATTTTCTTCTGCGCAGAGGAGGTCAAAGAGGCAGCCTTCCTCTTGTGCGATCCTGAAGAGCCCTCAGCATGCGTTATCTCCGATGAGGCAGGCTGAAGTGCTTTGTCAACTAGCAGCATCTTCAGCCTCATTTCTCTATCTTTTCTAGCTCTATTAGTCAACTTGGAACAATCGGAGCACTTCTGGGGAACGTGCATCTCCCCGAGGCACCGTATGCATCTGCTATGGCCATCCAAAGCAGGCATGGCCTCCCGGCAAGATTCACACTTCTTAAAGCCGGGGGATGGCATTGTTAAAACTTAACTCTGAGTCCTTAGGTGCTAATAGCACACTTAACAGTCTATTAGGTGATGTTAATAACCGTTGGCCTTTGAAGGCTGACAAACAAAAGCAGCGGGCCTGCCCGGAGGTGGCCGCTGCGGTTTTAAGATAGTCTTTAGCTTTTAACGACTTTTAACAGAGTAACTAACTATAATAACTATAGAACTGCTAACTATGAACTGTTAAAAACTATTAACACAAGAAAAAATAAGATTTATCTGTCTCAGGCATTGGAGCCGGAGAGGATTCCGTCTGCAGCCGTTAGCGGTTGAGAAGGAACTGGTGGGGACCGCATCGCGCACGTGACCGTAAGCGCGCGAAGAGCTGACGTGCATTGGCGCATGCACGACCCAACGGAGACTGCTGAAGATTTTCCAAGCTGTGGCGCCGGGGCGAGCCTGACACCTACTGTGGAGCACCCACGGGGACCACTCAAAGAAGAATAGTGATTGCTCAGATACAGCAAGTCACACAAGACATAAAAAAGAGTCCATATTCACACAGGTAAAAAGAAATTCAGGTTCTGAAGGCTTAAACCAACAAGCAATTCATTGAATATCGTCAGCATCTCTTCCTCAAAACTGTTAGGTTACTGCTTTCAACTGTCTCAAACATTAACATTTTAACATTAACTTGTGTCAAACATTAACATTTTTGTAAAAATGTATGTACACTCTTGCCATCCTGAAAATTCTATGGGCTTATACTCTCATGTATATCCCGTTCAAATAAAGATTAACCTTTAAAACAAAACAAACAAAAACCTCATGACGTTTAAACAGGACTTCTGTTTTTGCAAATCTCAGTAAATGAAAGTTGTCACAAAGTATTACTCCCCAAGCACAGTTCAACACATCTCACGAAAACTGTGGAAAAGAGCACCTTAAACATCTTGTTTTAGAGTATTTTTCTATTTTTACTACTTGTTACAGTAACTTTTTCATGCTTTTCATTTTGTTTTCAACTCTACAAAAAGTGTTCATTCATGGCAGCTTAACATTTAACAGCCTACAAGTACACACACATAAAATTGTTAAACACATTGAAAAGCAGACTAAAACAACAGCAACATCAGATCACAATGAGTCACAGCAGCTAGGATGTTGCAGTTCACACCAGAAACAGAGGCTGTCTAAGCAGAAAACCTATTTAAATCATAAAGAGAACATGATAGCAGCTAGAACATGATCAGCCACTGTATTAGAGTAGCACCTACATAGCCAAATCAGATCAGCATCCCCTTGTACTGTCTATAGAGAAAAGAGATGGCCCTTGCGCCAAAGAGTTAAGAATCTTAAGTTTAAAACAAGATATGCACCTAGCTTAAACAAAATGAGGGTGGAAAAGACAGGATAACACATTTCAACAATATCAAAACAAAAAGCAGTCAAGTAGCACTTTAAAGACAAGCAAAATAGTCTGTCTTTAAAGTGCTACTTGACTGATTTTTGTTTTGATAGTGTATAGACTAGCATGGCTTCCTCTCTGTTACTATTCAACATTTCAACAATATCCCTCTCAAACTAACAAGGTGAAGCATGAGCTTCTATTTTGAGATATGAAGGTCCAGGTTACAAGTCTCAGTTGTGAGAAACTGCTCACAGGATACCAAAGTAGGGGAAAAGGAACTCTGGCTACTGCTACACTAGCGAGTTTTCCTGACAAAACCCTGGTTTTGTCAAAACTAGTGGAACGTCCACATACAAAGTGCATTTTGTTGACAGTCTGTTAACAAAACTCTTCACTTTTGCCAGCAGCGGTCTGCCTCTCAGCCACAAGGCATAAAGCTGCTGTCAACAGATTCTCTTGACAAAAAAATATGTGGACACTCTGGGGGGGGGCCTTCTCTTGACACACAGGACATCCAGAACAATGAGCAGCCCTGTCTGCTGTGCTTCTGGGTGCCTGTTCTTTCAAGAGAGCAGCCAGGCAGCCCAGTCGCTCTGTTAACAGAGCGGAGCAGAGCGGAGCGCTATACCGATTGGCTTTTAGGTGTGGCCACGCTCTGTCATCAGAAGTTTAATCGGGAAATCCCTTCGGACAGTGACTTCTGCTGACAGATTGATGTAGTGTAACAGTAGCCTCTGACAATAAACACATTTGGTTGCTCTCCTCAATCCCAATTGATATTGTTCAGTCTCATTGTTCTAATTTACTAAATTTTGGGCAAATTAGTATTTCCTCCAAGCAATGTGGTAATTCTGCCCTGCTTTTTCAAATATATGCTTCTACAAACATTCTTCCTCTTGAATTTACATCAAACATTTGGCGGCATATCCCAGAAACTTCAAGGTACGTCAAAGTCTGATGAAATCCAGTGCCTTGGCCCAGTTTTGAGACTGGGAAATGGAGAGAGAAGATAATGGCCACCTATACTTTAACATTACTTATTTACAGACTAAGTCCACTTTATTTCCATCACAACAGAAAAGGCTTGTTTTTTTGTTCTGCATTTCAGAGAAGCCAGGGAATATTTGTGAAGGGCAATATATGCATGTTTTGTATATTAACTTGGATAACATAAAGGCTGACTATAAACTATGGTATTAAAATTCACCTAAATGGAAAATATGGCCTTGGGTAGAGAGTTTTATTTCTTCATAATGCAAGACAAAGCATCATCCAATTGACAAGGATTTTGAAAATAAATACAGAATTAATGGTTTTTCGCTTTGGTGTTTCATGAGGGGAGACATGATAGCGGTTTTCAGGTATCTAAAAGGGTGTCACGAGGAGGGAGAAAACTTGTTCTTTTTGGTCTCTGAGGGTAGAACAAGAGGCAATGGACTTAAACTGCAGCAAGGGAGGTTTAGGTTGGATATTAGGAAAAAGTTCCTAACTGTCAGGGTGGTCAAACAGTGCAATAAATTGCCAAGGGAGGTTGTGGAATCTCCATCGCTGAAGATATTTAAGAACAGGTTAGATAGATGTCTATCAGGGATGGTTTAGACAGGACTTGGTCCTGCCATTGGGGCAGGGGACTGGACTCGATGGCCTCTCGAAGTCCCTTCCAGTACTAGTATTCTATGATTCTATGAGAGCACAAAACCTAGCTACACTTGAACCTCTAATCTGGTAACTCTGGGAAATAGGGTATGCTTGATTATGGAATTTTCCAGACCATGGAAAGCCCTGGGAGAGTGGAGGTATAGGGTCTGAGAAGGAGAGAGGAGCCGCGTCTACACGTGCCAGCTACTTTGAAGTAGCCGCGCCAACTTCGAAATAGTGCCAATCACGGCTACACGTGGTGGGCGCTATTTCGAAGTTGACATCGACGTAAGGCGTCCAGACGTCGAAGTCGCCATCCCCATCAGGAGATGGAAATAGTGCCCTACTTCGATGTTGAACGTTGAAGCAGGGAACGTGTAGCTGTTGAGCGTCCCACAACATCGAAATAGCGGGGTCTGCCCTGGCGGCCATTAGCTGAGGGGTTGAGAGATGCTCTCTCCAGCCCCTGAGCTCGATGGTTGCCACGTGCAGTGGCCCCTTAAAGGTCCCCGCCCCCTGCCTTCCTGTGCAGGAAGCTGAGAGAGCGTGTAGGCGGCAGCCCAGACACGCGGCCAGCCTGCATGCCCCTCTGCAGCCACACACACCCCCCACCACTGCAATGGCTGCCCGCCAGCCTCCCAAGCGCCCCCAGGACACGCCCCCCCAAGGGGAGCCAGGGCTCACAGCCCAGCAGCCAGGCGGGGAAGCGGCAGCGGGGCCCCTCCTGGACAGAGGCCGAGCTTCGGGACCTGCTGGGGCTCTGGAGTGAGGAGGTGGTGCTCCAGGTAATGGGGAGCAAGAGGCGGAACACGGATGCGTTTGCTCGGCTGGCCGAGGGCCTGGCCGCCCGGGGTCACCCTGCCCACACTCCTGACCATGTCAGGAGTAAGGTGAAGGAGCTGCGGCAGGGTTACGCCCGGGCCCGGGATGCGGCCAGCTGATCTGGGGCTGCCCCCATCACTTGCCCCTTTTACAGGGAGCTCAGGGCCATCCTGGGCCCCCAGCATACCTCCTCCCCTCCGGCCACTCATGATACCTTGGCCGACGAGCCCCAGCAGGCCCCAGAGGCGGAGTCCGCCCTGGAGGTAAGTCCCGCACCCCAGGGGCCCCCCCAGGAGCCCAACCCTGGGGCACCGGAGGAGGAGGAGGAGGAGGGGGAGTCCTCCTCCAGTGACAGGGGGCTCCAAATAATTCTGCCATCACGGAGCTCCAGCAGGGCGTCCGCCCACCGGGTGTCCCCTGACCGTGGGAGTGGACCATCAGGTAGGTACCCCCCCGGTGCACACCCCCGGGGTTGAGGGGCGGGGACAAGAGACATGACCAGGGCCCTCCACATGCCCAGATGACCATGGCCCCAAGGACAGCAGTGGCATGTCCTTCACAGGAGTGTATCACCCCCTGCCCCCCCAGCACGACAGTGCCATGCCCCATCACTGGGGATGGGGGGAGCAGAACCTAGGGTCCCCCGGGGGGAGGGGGTGGGACACCCATCAGCAGCATCTCCCGGGGACGGGGATGGGGAACCAGCAGCAGAGGGGTGGGGGACAAGGGCCACGGCTCGGGGCCCACACTAACGTCTGTCTCCACTCTTCTTCCCCCCCGTGTTCCGCAGCTGCACCATCGGAAGGACCGGAGAGCGCCGGCGAGGTGTCAGTGGTCCCAGAGAGCCCACTGGGGCCATCAGTCCAGGCCAGCCCCTCGGCAGAGCACCGACCGGCCCCAGGGCGGGGACGACGGCAGAGCCAGCACCACCCACGGACGGCGATGGACCCCCCGCTGCTGGCGATCCTCCATCGGCAGCTGGAGGTCTCCGAGCAGCGCCTGCGGATGGAGGACCGGTGCCTCCAACTACAGGAGCGGGTGCTGGCCTGGCGCCAGGAGGCATGGGGGGCCTTTATGCACACCTTCAAACGTGTTGCGGACTACCTGGCCCCCCATGCCACGCCGGCTGCCGCTCTGCCCGCCCTGCCTGCTCTACCTGCCGCTCCACCCGCTGCTCCATCCGCTGTCGCACCGCCATCCGCCACCGAGGGCCGTTCCGCCGAGGGGGACCTGGGGCCAGCTGACACCCGCCGGCCATATCTACCGGTCCGCCCGGCCCCCAGCCAGCCCTGGCCAGGGCTGAGGCCAAGGCGTGGGTCGCGGCTGCCCACCCCCAGCCCTGGATATTAGGGGGTGTGGGGCCCAGGACATGCCCCCCACTTTGTATATATCCCCTTCAGTTATCATCTTTTGTAAATAGTTTGTATTAGACCCCTGTTGTTATGCTGATACCTGCTCCCCCATGTAAATAGTTCTCTCCTTCCTTGTCTTCCCCTTTTTTCTTTCATCTTATCTTATTTATAATACATATATATATGTGTGTGTGTGTGTGTATATATATATATATATTGCCTGTAAATAGTTAGTTATGATAATAATAAGAGTTCAACATATATTCTGGTTTGATGAACAAATGTCTGTTTTTATTTGCAAGAAAAGCCGGGGGGGGGGGGGGGGGCGGGATGTGCTCTTGGGTGCTCTGTGGTATGGGCATAGGGCCAGGGAGTGTTGTGGAGGATGCGGGGGGCGCAATGGGGGGCCTGCCAGCATTCACCTTGCGGCTTCATCGAACTGGGCCCGCAGGGCCTCCCGGACCCGGGTCCCTTCGGGGTCCATCTGGCGACTGGGGGCAGCAGGTGGCTGCACATCAGCCCTGCCAGCCTCCACAGCCCAGCCCTGAAAGAAGGCCTCCCCCTTGCTCTCGACAAGGTTGTGGAGGGCACTGCACGCGCCCACAATCTGGGGGATGTTGGTGGGGCCCGCATCAAGGCGGGTGAGGAGACACCTCCAGCGCCCTTTGAGGCGGCCAAATGTGCGCTCCACCACCTGGCGCGCGTGGTTCAGGCGCATATTGAAGCGCTCCTGGCTGGCTGACATGTGGCCCGTGTAAGGGTGCATGAGCCAGGGCCGGAGGAGGTATGCCGCGTCTGCAATGATGCAGAGGGGCATGGTGGTGTCCCCCACAGGGATCTCTCGCCGGGGGATGAAGGTCCCCGCCTCCAGCTGGTGGCACAGGCCCGAATTCCGGAATACCCAGGCGTTGTGGGTGCTGCCAGGCCAGCCCACATATATGTCCAGGAAGCGGCCCCGGCTGTCCACCAAGGCCTGGAGGACCACTGAGTGGTAGCCCTTCCTGTTTAAGTAGCGTCCTCCATTGTGCTCCAGGGCACGGATGGGGATGTGGGTCCCATCCAGAGCCCCGAAGCAACTGGGGAAGCCCAGGGTGGCAAACCCCGTGATGGTGGCATCCGGGTCCCCAAGCCGCATGAGCCTGTGGAGGAGCAGGGCGTTGATGGCGCGGACAACCTGCAGGGGAAGCACATGGGAGAGCACCAATGAGGGGTGTGCAGGGTGTGTGTGGCCCTCCCCTGCCAGGGCTCCCCTCCCCTGCCCCCGTGGGTCCTCTTACCTCCATGAGGACAGCCCCGACGGTGGCCTTGCCGACGCCAAACTGCTGGCCCACTGATCGGTAGCTGTCTGGAGTGGCCACAGTGATGCCGAGCCGTTTCTCGACGCTGAGGGCACGCTGAATGAAGGTGTCCTGATGCCTCAATGCGGGGGTGAGCCACTGGCATAGCTCCAGAAATGTCTGCCGGCTCATGCGAAAGTTCTGGAGCCAGCGGTCGTCATCCCACTCTCCGAGCACCAGCTGCTCCCACCAGTCGGTGCTCGTGGGGTAGCTCCACAGCCGGCAGCGTGTGCAGCGGAGGCTGGGGGGGACCAGGGGGCTGCAGGGTTTGGGGTTGCTTCCTCCTCCCCTGCGGGCAGCTCCTCCTCTGTGGCTAGGATGAGATCAGCTGCCTCCTGCATGGCATCGAGCAGGGCGAGCACTGCTTCTGCAGGGGCGGCTGGGTGGACCTCTGGCTCCTGCTGCTGCTGCTGCTGCTGCTGCTGCTGCTGCTGGGGGTCCATGACTGCGTCGCCCGAGGTGTGCGTGCCTATGCCTCTGCAGACCGTGTGTGGTGCAGGCTGCGTGTGTCTGGGAGGGGCCCTTTAAGGGAGCGGCTAGCTGTTGCCCCGGAAGTGCTAGTCCGCCCTGTGACCCTGTCTGCAGCTGTTCCTGGCACCCTTATTTCGATGTGTGCTACTTTGGCGTGTAGACGTTCCCCTGCAGCGCCTACTTCGATGTGGTACTGCCCAACGTCGACGTTGAACATTGACAGCACCAGACCTGGAGGACGTGTAGACATTATTAATCGAAATAGCTCATTTCAATGTCGCTACATAAGCTATTTCGATGTAGCGTTCACGTGTAGACGTAGCCAGGGTGTGTGAGGAAGATGGGATTGTAGGGTCTGGGCATGTAGAGGGTAGGAAATTTACCTGGTAGCCCACTCGTGGGTGCAAATGTAGCTCCATGCTCCCTGCTGCTCCCAGGTACTGCCCCTGTTGTTATGGAAATGTCAGGGAACAAGCCTCCAGACCAGCCCTCTGTTGTGCTGCTGTTCCCACAGCTGTGGAATAGGAGCAGCAGCAGCATGCAAAGCTGTTTCCTTTTCCCCCTGACAGGGTCTGAACCATGGATGTTCCCAGATCAGGGACAACCAGATTACAGAGGCTCAAGTGTACCTCACTCTCCTTTTATGCTAAAACGGATTGTTGTGTGCCAGTGTGGCTTCATGGACAGGTGTTAAGACAAACACAATGGCTAACTGTAGCCTTCCAACAAAGATTCCTGTGGGGGAAAAAAGCCCTTGTCCAATTTTAAATGACTGATTCCTAAATTCATAAACTCAAAGTAAGATTTTTGGGTCATGGAATTTAAAAACGGATTACACTCAGGAACCTTTTTATCACAAAAAGGAAGCAGCTAAGGTCAAGAATTCTTTTCCATTTTAAGTTACATATTTTTTTACCTTCCTCAAAAAATAATTTTCACGTCCAATTTTGCAGCTGTGTTGGGCATCCATCATTTCAAAGCATCTTCGGACTTAAAAATAAGCTGAATGATTAACTCCTGCTTTTTCCACCATCTTTTTGCTCACACAGCTTACGTTGGAAACTTCAAATTACATCTAAGTCTCGTGAAATCCAAAGTCTGGGCTTTAATTTTGAGATTGCGAAGTTCAGAGAGGGGGTCTAGACACCTATACCTTAATTTATCTACCTTCCAAATTATGATATACAAATGGACAATTAGGATCATCATTAGAATTCATCTGCAAACATCTATAAGAAACTGAAGTGATAGGTAACAGCCAGCATGGATTTGTAAATCTTGCCAAACCAATCTGATAGCTTTCTTTGATAGGATAACAAGTCTTACGGATAAGGGAGAAGAAGTGGACGTGGTGTACCTAAACTTCCGTAAGAGATCAGATACAATCTCACATGATCTTATCAACAAACTACATAAATACCACTTAGATGGAGTTACTGTAAGGTGGGTGCATAGCTGGCTGGATAACAGTTCTCAAAGAGTAGTTACTAACAGGTCACAATCATGCTGGAAGACCATAACAAGTGGGGTTATGCAGGGGTCTGTGTTGGGACCAGTTCTGTTCAATATCTTCATAAACAATGTAGATATTGGCATATAGAGTACATTTAGAAAGTTTGCAGATGATACCAACCTTGCGGGGGTTGCAACTGCTTTGGAGGACAAGGTCAGAATTCAAAATGATGTGGACAAACTGGAGAAATGGTTTGAGGTAAACAGGATGAAGTTTAAGAAGGACAAATGCAAAGTACCACACTTAGGAAAGACTACATCAGTTTCACACATACAGAAGGGGAAGCAACTGTCCAGCAAGGAGTACTTTGGAAAGGGATTTAGGAGTCATAGTGGGCCACAAGCTAAAAGAGAGTCAACAGTATGGTGAGCAGTCATTCTTCCACTCTGCTCTGTAGTGGTCAGGCTCAGTTGGAGTATTTTGTCCAGTTTTGGGCACTGCATTTCAGGAAAGATTTGGAGAAAGTCCAGGGAAGAGCAACAAGAATGATTAAAGGTCTAGAGAACATGAGCTATGAGGGAAGACCATCAGAACTGGGCTTGTTCAGTTTAGAAAAGAGAAGACAGAGGGACATGATAGCGGTTTACAAGGGCTTCTAAGGATAGCACAAGATGCAGTGATGTGCTCACCCTGCTGCAGGGGAAGTTTAGGCTGCACATCACAAAAAACTTCCTAACTGACAGGGTTGTTAAACACTTGAATAAATTGCCTAGGCAGGTTGTAGAATCTCCATTACTAGAGATATTTAGAGAGCAGTTTACATGGACATCTATCAGGAACAGTATAGACCTGCGGCGTCCCATACGTTTGCCACTTGCCACATGTGTGGCAAATCCAGCTCCGGAGCCCTGGCCTCAGCTCCAGGGAGTCACCAGCAATCAGTTTGCATGTGGGGTGGGGAGGATGCCTGGTCGGGGGGAGGGCATTTATTTTGAGTGGGGGGGGGGCTGGGGGAGCCTGTATCTGGGGGAGGGGGAAGGCATTCATTCAGTTAGAGTGAGGGGAGGGAGGGCTGTGGCAAATACAGAAGGACGAAAAGCAACAAGTCTGACAATCCTTGAATTTCTATGGGATACCACTGGTCTAGATGGTACTTGGTCCTGCCTCGAGGGTAGGGGACTAGACTTGACCTCCTGAGGTCCTGTCTAGTTCTGGCGTTCTACGGTTCTATGATCCTTGGCGCTTTTTTTTTTTTTTTTTTTTTTTTTTAAAAATGCCACATGCAGGATGAAGAACTAAGCTTTCATGAAAATAAGTAACACAATACATTTGTCAAGAACAAATCACGTAAACTAACCTGATAGCTTTCTCTGATAGGGGGTAAGTGGTAGATGTATATCTAGACTTTAGTAAGACTTTTGATACAGTCTCACATGATTTCTCATTAAGAAACTCAGGAAATACAACACAGATGGAAGGATCAATCAGTTTTACATATACAAAATGGGAAACTATTTCCTAGGAAGGAGTACTGCAAAAAGAGATATAAGGGGTCATAGTGCACCACAAACAAGATATAAATCAACAGAGTAACACAGTTGCATAAAAGTAAATATAATTCTGGGATGTCTTAGGAGGAATGTGGTAAGCAAAACAGAAGTACTAATTCTTCCTCTCTACTCTGTGCTGATTAGGGCTCACCTGGGAGTACTATGCTCAGTTCTGGGCACCACATTTCAAGAAAGATGATGACAGACTGGAAAAAGTGCACAAGAAGAGCAACAAAATGCAGTAAAGGCCCAGAAAACATGACCTATGAGGGAAGATTGTGAGAACTAGGATTGTTTAGTCTAGAAAAGGAAAGAGAGAGGACATGATATCAACATTCAAGAATCTAAAGACTCTCACAAAGAGGAAGAAGAAAAATATTCTCCTTAACCTCTGAGGATAGGACAAGAAGCAATGGACTTACATTACAGAAAGGGAAGTTTAGGTTGGACATAAAAAAACATTACTTGTCAGGGTGGTTAAATACTGGAATAAATCGCCTAGGGAAGATATAATCTCCATCACTGTCTAACCTCCCTTTAAATATCTCCAGACATCTATCAGGGATGGTTGAGATGAGATGGTGCTTGGTCCTGACACCAGAACTGACAGGCTTAGCTCAGAGAAATAAGAATGACCTGTGCCTCCCCTTACCCAATAATCCTTAATACCCTTGGTAAAAAGGCCAATGGAGAAATGTGTACTTCAGGGTCTCACACCATCAAAAGAGCAAAAAATGACCCAGAAAGCTCAGGCAGTAATCCCTCTGGAGAAGCACTTCTTGAACTAAGTTCAGATTTGACACCAACAATTCTATAGCTGGGCAACAATACCTGGGATACTTACAGCAGAGTTGGGCAGTATAGTTACCCCTTTCATCTGCTCAGAGAGTCCACCATGGAATTCCGAACTCCTGATGGATATACAGCAGTCAGAGCAATTTTGAGGGATATGCACCTGCCCTGACGGCAATGGTCCCTGAACTGAGCTGTGAGGAGCATGCCGCTCCCTGCTTGTTAATATAACAGACTGCTAATATTGTCACATTGTCCAATAACACCTGGGCTGACTTGCCAAAGACCAGACTGACCACTTAACTCCTCAGGAGTCTGTGCTCCACATCAGCACGTAGGAGATCATATCTCTTGTGCTATCCATCCCTCCATGTGAAAGCAGGATGATACTGGAAGTGAAAGTCAGCTGCTACCACTGGTGATAACTTAGTGAAAATTTTCAGTGCTACTCAAAGGCCAAAGGCAAGTACCTAGCAGCTGTAAGTGTTTATGACCAGCCATGAATGTCAGAAATCTCCTGTGTGACAAGTGCATATCCATCTGAAATCAGAAGTAATTTCCTGGATCTAGAGAAATGATAACTGAAAACAGGGTTACCACTCAGAACGGCAAATTCGTTCACTTCCCTGTGGTCCAAGATGGATCTTGGTCCCCACCCCAGTCCTTCTGAAACTGAGGAAGTACTTTAAGTAGAACCTCCTCCCACTTTGCAGCTGGAGACATTGGTTCTATGGTACCTAGCTGAAGGAGAGACAACTATCTCCTGAAGAACTGTCTCCTGAGAGGGCTCCCCAAAACAGGACAGAGAATCATTTAGGGCTTTGCAAGGGAGGACAGCTGAATGGTGTAATCCGAAGAATTAAATGTCTACTGCCCACCTGTTCATCATGATCTCTGTCTAGGTTGACAAGCACTGGGATAGTGGCCTTCTCAAAGGCTGGGGAAACGCAAGGGAATAGATTCAACAGGATTTTTGCTGCACAGCCCTTGAGAGTCCCATCAAATACCAATTCAGGAGCCAGCACTGGCTGGGAGGCAAAGAATGACTCTCTCTGTGCCACCGTCTTATGCACAGGGTTTAGGGTTATGTTACAGACCTGTTGGTTTAAACTTGCTATGTTTTTCTGAAAGCTTATGCCCAACAGTGGTGACAGCCATGGGTTGTGTCTTAGGTGCTTGGGGGAGGCACATAGATCTGAGTGCTGTATGATTTCTAAGTCTCTTAAACCTAGAACCAAAACAAAAGGTCTGTTTAAACCAGCTCTTGATGGAAGTTGCACTCTGTCTTGTGGCATGGGACCAATCAAGCCAGAGTTTCCCATGCTTTTCTAACCCTGCCTCTACAGCACAAGAAATAGGGCTCAGTGATATAGTGGAGCCATAAATCTGTTCGATGGTATTCCAGTTCCCCTATGTTGTTACTTGTCTCTTTTTTTTCGAGACAAAAGCAGTGATGAAATACCTTCCCTTTTAGTGTAGCAAACTGTTCAGCAGAGGGATAGATTAATATGAAGGATGCTGCATGCACTTGGGATGTTATGCATATCTTCAATGAAATGGAAATCCTGCAAGTTGCAGTTTAGGTGTAGACCAGCCCTGCTGGTGTTTATACTGCCATTGATGGTAGAAGCTGTGCTGCAGGTATGAGAGAACTCATAAGACGGCTGCACAGAGAGAGTCATTCTTTACCTCCCAGCCAGTGCTGGCTCCTGAATTGGTATTTGATGGGACTCTCAAGGGCTGTGCAGCAAAAATCCTGTTGAATCTATTCCCTTGCTTTTCCCCAGCCTTTGAGAAGGCCACTATCCCAGTGCTTGTCAACCTAGACAGAGATCATGATGAACAGGTGGGCAGTAGACATTTAATTCTTCGGATTACACCATTCAGCTGTCCTCCCTTGCAAACCCCTATATGATAGCCCAAGATGGGTGATAAGATGGAAATTATCTCAGTCACCAATCTCTAACTATTACTAACTATTAACACACAACTACTAATTATTAACACAAAAAGCTACTAGCCTATGAAAACTAGCACTGTGCTAAGGAAGCACTTGTAAGCAACTGAAACCAGTTCCATATCTGCCACAGATGGTAAGGAGGAGCTAAAAGGGAGGTCAAGTCCAGGGGTTTATATATTGAGCACCATGAAGGCACCACTCCAGGGGGACCTCCAGCTGTCATTACAGAAGCTGCTAAGTGAAAACGTTCATGGCAACTGTGCACAGGGCACACAAACAACTGATCTGAATCAAGGTGAACATGCACTCAAAGAAGAAAACTAATTTTTTGCTAGTAACAGAAAGGAAGCCGTGCTAGTCTATACACTATCAAAACAAAAGGCAGCCAAGTAGCACTTTAAAGACTAGCAAAATAGTTTATTAGGTGAGCTTTCGTGGGACAGACCCACTTCTTCAGACCATAGCCAGACTGTTCTGGCTATGGTCTGAAGAAGTGGGTCTGTCCCACGAAAGCTCACCTAATAAATTATTTTGCTAGTCTTTAAAGTGCTACTTCACTGCTTTTTGTTTTAATTTTTTGCTAGAATTTAATAAGGTATGATACTTAGCAGAACTATTTTCCATCTGTTTCAAGAGTGATGTTTTCCAACAGTTAAAGATAGTAGTGTCTGCACTCATCACTGAAATGGTCTGTTCTCATATTGTCATTCTCCCAGTTGTTTTAACATCAATATTGTAATAGATATTAGAAATTCAACTTTCAAGCACAGCTTTCAGGAATAGCAAAATTTACAACACAGGAGGACTGATTTATTAAGGTTGTAAAAAAGAATATAGCACCTATTCATAGTTTCCTACTTTGCCACTAGTGACAAAAATTCATCTCTATTATATTTTAAATGTATATAGTTACATTTTAATTGAAATGATACAGGATTATAGAAAAATTACTTCTGAAAAGCTCAGAGATTTTCAATTATGCAATATATTAGTAAGATCAAAGCACTAAATTACAAAACCATCATCATGTACATAGTTTGAAAGAAACTAGGATATCTGTGATGAGAATTTAAAAGAAAAGCTGTTGTTCTATTGCATATAGTTGAAATTTTGGAGAAGATAATAAAATGCAAAGAGGGACAGACACAATTATTTGGGCATTTTACAGATTTTACCTGAGTAGCTTTATCTTTCATGCATGAAGGGTAGTGTACATGGGGATCACGAGGCCACTGTCCTGTGAGATAAGGTCCTGTTATTGTATCCAAAGAAGAAGTTCGCCTTATGGTACCACAGGTTCTAACTTGCTGGGATTTTGGCCTGTCCACTGCAAAAAAACAAAACAAAAAAAACAAACAAGGTCATTCAAAATTTTATATTAAACATAACAAACCACATTAGGAAAACTTAAATGCAGATTTTGGAAAGCCAAAGTTATACTCCCCACATAACAAGCAGTATTTTGTATAAGCAGACAAGTTATGACAAAATTGTAGTTTCCATGAAAACCATGAGTTTTCTGGCCCTTGTACAATTTCAACATTTTTTTCAACATATGTTTCACCATACATTTGTACCACCACTCTGTGTCATCCACCCCTCTGATACGATCTTGGAAGACATGATGCAAGCTCAAGATCAGGCACAGCCAGAACAGAATTTTTGGTATTATCTCTTAGTCTCCGCAACTCCACCACAGTGCTTATACCACCTTCAAACTATGTTTTCAGATCACAAGCACCAGTCTTTGATGCATCTCCCCTTAATCCCGAACACTCAGAATGTGACTTGGCATTGTTCCCCTAGTACACCTCTTTTTTTTTTTGCGGGGGGCGGGGGGGGCATGATTCTGACTCTTCTTCTCTCACAGTGAGAGCACTTGCCACAAACTATTTCATTCACTTCCCTACTTCCCTTGTTTTTCATACTAAGCTTCAATTTCACGTAGTAAATTCTGAAACCCTACCCAACTCATCCTCAGCCTTCATCTCATATATAATCATCAACCTCTGGCTAAGCTCCAACTGTGCAGACAATGCTAGTCTCAAAAATTTCACTTATAATGCACAAAACCTCTACCACCCACCAAATCCCCAGCAACTCTTCAAGTTTCTGCTCAAGATTACCCTTGTGAGGTGGGACAAAAAAAACCTGTTGAACTTAACATCTTACTCTCGCCTTAAACATTTTTGTCTTGTATCTTCTAAAGTGCAGGACTGCTAAACCTCTGATAGCACTGTCTTGTACAGAATCAAGCATGCTGTCTGAATTTAAGTCCGCATTAGCATGGTGTACTTATTTTAACAGTTTTATGTTTATGAACTAAATGGAACAGATATTTTACTGAACACAATCAGTAAAATATTTAGAAATGCAATTAATTTTAGCATTAAATACCTTGCCCACTTCATTCAATGAAATTATATTAATATACAGTGTTGCTCCTGTGTCATGAAACTTAATCACTTCTATCTTAACAATTTAGAAACCAAATTTTTAACATTTCAAAGGCATTTATCCTCCTTAATAGCCAATTCTTGGTTAAGTTTGCATTTCTAAAAATTAGCTTTTAAAACATGTAAAATTTTTACTGAAGATTTATTTGCAAAAGCAAAATACAGCTAAGAAATTTTATGAAACAAAAAGGTTTACTTCTGGGTTAAGAACAAACAAAAGCTCCAGTGCAAAGGGATTTTTTTTTTTTTAAAGTTACATGCTTGAAAAAAAATAAGACTTCAGAAGTGCTTCCCAAGCATAACTCAAATTATATTAGTCACCTAAATTTGATCAAATTATAATGTTGTACTAGAGTCACCTAAAGCATTTTGAAGAATTTTCTGAAATAGCTGCATGCACTAGAAATATAATAGTATAACAATGATTTGTAAAACAATTTGTTTACATAAATCCTTGGTACAACATGCTTAAATTCTTTTATAATTAAGAAGCTTCAATTTTTACAAGCCAGACCAGGCGAAGTAAAACTAGGCCACCACAAATCATTTTATACAAGCTGTTAATTTGCAGATGCAGAGTCTAGAAACATGCAAAGTCAATTTCCCTTGGCAGATTTGCACATGTAAAGCCTTAGTGCAAAAACAAGAAGCCACAAGCCAAAAAGACGAAGAGAAATGTTGACTCATTCACAGGAGAGAAAGAAGGGCAGAACAGGGGGAGTCCTACAACTAGTGAAATTAAATAATCATAGTGTTTACAACAGCCAATTTTTTATTTTGTAACACACCTTTAAAACATTACAAAAAAGCCTGCCAAACCCTAGCGAGAAATGGTAGGAAAAATACCACAGAATTTTCTCCACCATCCCCCAGTACTCAAGACATTGTTTTGCACCACATGTATTCAAGTATTCCATAAGAATCTTAGGCAACCTTCAATATACAAAACAAGCTTAGCTTCTTTATAAACATTAAGAAATAAATGTGTTACTATCATTCTCAAATTTCAGTTTGTTCCCATTTTTATTTCACTTACTCTTCACCATTTACAGCCTTCCACCACTACAGGAATTTTGAGACTACCGATATTGATATTCTTGTGTGGCTCCATCCACCCGTTACTGACATAATGTTCTTTCCCCAGATCTCTAATTGAAATCAAGATAGGACTAATCCTTTTTGAAATCTCAGCAGTTTTTTTGTTTTTAAAAAAAAACAAAAAAGGTCACCAATAAAATTCTGACTTCAGTATATCTTCAGCAACCTTGACATGTTCAAAATTATAGATCCTTTTAAATTAAGTTTCAGAAAGACAATGCCTTGTCCAACAGTGCTCACGCAACATACAAGTAATCTCACATCAGTGGAAACAGGTATAAAATCTGTTGTACATCTGCCTTTGACACAGTAGAACACAAGGTACCACTCACACCTTATCTATGGGATCTGGCAGGAGTTATTTTAAGTTAACACCACACATTTCATTCAAAGAGATCCCAGTGATTAACAATGTCTGTCTTTAACTTCAAAAATCCAGAAAAGTAGAGCACTAAAGGGAATCATCATATCACACCTACGTCAATTATAAGAATAAAGGATTGAGAGCACAAGATGGTAAAGATGCAATCAATATTTATAAAGATGGCCTCAAGCATCATCCTTTCAGCTAAAAAATATACCAATTCCCTCAAACACCATGTTTCTAGCTGTAGGCCTAGAAAAAGAACAGCTACCTATAGCTCACTCCAAGCAAAACTGATGTGATTCTGGTAGGAAAGCATTCTTAAGAATAAAAAAAGAGATCATCAGATCTCCTAGTCCAGCCTATTTATTAGAGAACACCAACAAATAAAATTAGACCAAGACATTAAACATCTCAGAAGGCTAACTTTACATGCCACAGGCAGGGAGTAAAACAGCTCAGGCTTTAATCCACCTGGATCTTACTGAATGTCAGGGAATTAAGTGTGACATAGTATCCAGATGATCCTGGCAATCAAGCCACCCCCACAATTCACAAGAAAGTGAAAAAAAATCCAAGGTCACTGCAATGTTTTAGGGGAATATTCCTTCTGAACCCCACATATGACAATCAGACTCTGAGCATCTGAGCAAGAACCAGCCAGATAAGCACCTCAGAGACAGAAATACTGATACCACCACAAATCAGTGGATTATTGCATTGGCTACCAACAGAATTCTGCTTTAATTTCAAGGTTCTAGCCATCTTCAAAAGATCTAAATGAACTGTGGCCCAGTTACCTCTCTACTCTGTCCACATTAACATGCTCCAATAAACGGTGCTTTTGGTGATTGAGCCAAGGTTCCAATCAATGTATCTGTATTTTATGCAACTTGGAAAAAAAATCTGTTATATGCTTATTCACTTCCTGATAGAACCCTCAAAACAAAAACCAGTCAAGTGGCACTTCAAAGACTAGCAAAATAATTTATCAGGTGAGTTTTCATGGGACAGACCCACTTCTTCAGACCATAGCCATTGAGTCTGTTCTGGTATGGCTATGGTCTGAAGAAGTGGGTCTGTCCCACAAAAGCTCACCTAATAAATTATTTTGCTAGTCTTTAAAGTGCTACTTGACTGGTTTTTGTTTCGATAGTTTATAGACTAGCACGGCTCCCTCTCTGTTACTGATAGAGCCCTGTGTGAATAACAAAAATTGGTAGCCACATCTGCAAAAGTGATCCACAGATAAAGTGGATATCTGCAAATCTGCAAGGTACTAGATACAGCATTTATAACCACATCCACATTTGTATCCACAAAAATGATATGCAGATACCAGTGGACATCTGCAGATTTGTAGGGCTCTACCTGATACAGGCTTCTATTCCAGTTCAAGACACCTAAGGTATGTCTTCTGCACTGCAGATACTGGCAGCAGTTCACACTTGGTCACACCCCTTCTACTTTCATAACAGATAAGTATTTCCAAAGATGTACAAATCTAAACTCATACATAGATTAAGTGGAATTTAATAATGGTTTATTGAATTATACTAACTCTCTGAAGAGGCGATTACACTGAGCCTGAAAAGCTTTTCAAATAAAGCAGACTTCCCCACAGTTTGAGACAAATGAGATATAAAGACCTGAAAGATGAGCTAGAAAAGCCAAAATCAGAAAGACGTAAAAGTCTCCATCACCGGAATTAGCAGTAATCTATTTTGGGAACACCATATTTCCTGACAAACATTTTGCAGAAACTTTCAACAAAAATGTGATGGATAACTGGGATAGCTTTCCAAACTCACTCCATGGTAGGTAGTGGACATTCTGTGCAGAAAGCCACTGCAGAGCACATTGAATAGGCTTTTGGAAACAGTTTATCTGAAGCTGAGTATGCTTCAGTAATAAAGCACTCAAATCAAGTAGCTTATGTATAATCTCAATTTTTTCAGAAATAGGGATTGGGGCTGGAAATGAGGAAGGACGATGTTCTCCTGAATTGATCAGTTCTACTAAATTATATCTTTGCACAGTCTCAAATCTAACTTGTGCCACACTCTGCTTTGGATACTTAAGTTTAGAGCAAAACAGAGAAAGAATGATTTTTTGTGAAATATAGAAGGAAGAGTTAGCATAGATTATTAATTATTCTACAGCATAATGTCTGCACCTTTTCCTAATGGAAGACATGGTGAAGATTCTGATATGCTGTTAATATGACTACAAACCAAAGAGCATCTCTTTGAGGAAATCTAACAGATAATTTGATAACTAATGACAATGGTCTGAACCGAAAGATCACAAGAGCCTGTAGTAATGGAAGAACATCTCAGGTTGGGAAAAGAGGCATAAAACTATTAGTTTTGATAGATCTGCTTCTTTGAGGAAGCTCAATATTACTGAACAGTCTATCAAAGCCTCACACAAAGAATACACTTATGACAGTATTGTTGAGATTCTGTGAAATAGTCTGAAGGTAAATGGGCCCTACGAGAACTCTATCACCATAGCTACACCATTTATATCACCATAACCCCTCGGTGCAGAAAGGATTTTCCATCAGAGCAGGAACATCATCTCCACAAAAGATAGTTACACTGGTAAACATTCTGCCATAGATATATTTGTCTTTAGACTAGTTGTTAGGTTGACATAGCTACAGCAGTTCAATACCTGGCTTTTCCACAGCCCTAACCAATGTTTTTTTTCCACATGCGCAGAATCATTGTGCACTGGAATATATGCATACATTCACCACCAGCAGAAACAAATATCTAGCAAAAAGAGTTCCCAGCTATACAGCTACGTGGCATAAATCTCTCTTCTGAGTGGTCATACAAGCACATATCTTACAGCGAATGCTGCCTCCAACCAATGTAGCTACACAAACAACAAAAAGTCCTTTAGCATCTTCAGGACTAACAAATTTGTCAGGCAACGAGCTTAAATCCAAAATAAATGTGTTGGTCTTTGAGATGCTACAGGACTGTTTGTTATTTGTGAATCTACAGATTAACACAACTACCCCTCTGAAACCATTAACAATCTAGTTATATCAGCCTAACTTTTGAGTATAGACCAAACCATTGGCTGAGGTTTAGATCATCCTATAAAAAGTTAAAGAAGCCAAACTTGACATCAGGAGACATCTGTCCAAACTCACGCATAAGCCAATAAGGCAGAAGGCCAACAGGACACTAAAAGTCTACTCCTTTGGAGGAATACCCCATGATATCCAGTATCAGAGGGGTAGCTGTGTTAGTCTGTATCTGCAAATACAACTCCTGTGGCACCTTACAGACTAACATATTTTGGAGCATAAGCTTTCATGGGCAAAGACCCACTGTATCACATTGCATTACATCTGACAAAGCAGGTCTTTGCCCATAAAAGCTTATACTTCAAAATATTCGTTAGTATATAAGCTGCAAGAGGACTTCTTACTGTTTTTTTCCCAGTTCATGTAGGATGGTTTATATCAAGTTAACACACATCATAGAACTGGAAGAGACCTTGAGAGGTCTTGGAGTCTAGTCCCCTGCCCTCAAAGCAGGGCCTATAACCACCCCGACAGTTGGTTGATTTAAATCTAACCTGCCCCAGATCCTTGAAAGGCCCCTCAAGGACTGACCTTAGAACTCTGGGTTTACAAGGCCAATGCTCTAACACTACCTCCCCCTGTGGCCCTGTCAGGAAATTCTGAGTGAAGGCTGCAAAGACAACTGAGTCTTTTAGGACAGCTCTACTATATCATTCTTGCAGAGAATGCTCCTCCCCACTTGCCCTGACCTGCTGAATCATTCTTCTAGTACTGAAAAAGTCACAGTGGCAAGCCACAGTAATCCACACCAAAAAAATATATGAACAATAAATTATTTATTAAGGCACAGCAACCTATAGCAACACTTGGGAATCACAGTCCAATATTTATGCTATGATGACCCACAGTAGCAAATACTGATTACAGCCCAATATTTTTAGGTGAAACATCTATTACATCTTCCAAGAGCATGAGTAGGGATATTCAGCTATAATTCATTTAGAACAGCTACAGACCTACGAAGTATAGTTTCACAGTAGATGGGGTTCTTGTTATAAGTCGCAGTGCTGCAAGTTGTTTCGCATACCCATCATTAAGTAATTCAGGAAAACAGATTCATTCTAAGTCACACTGCTCAGCACTTAGGTTGTTTAGGGGCTGAGGGACCATAATCCAGGAATATAGAGGAACTCTGTGGTGGCACGGTGGCAGGCAGTGTACTGCAGGGGCCCTGGAAGTGAGCCCTGAAGTCATGGGGGACTGGCAGATAGCACTGGGGAAGCCAATGGGAAATTGTGGGGAGCCTGCAGGGAGCCAGTGGGGAATGGAAGGGAGCTGGCTTATCTTTTTCTATTTATTTATTTTATTATTCTTGATTAATTATTGATTATCTATTTATTTCTATTCTATTTCTATATATTGTTTTTTGTGGGTTACAGGTACATTATATGTACCACGTGTGTGAACTGCATGTGTTGGGAACATATCTCAAGCTAATTACATTATCCCTTAAGGATATTAATTCCCCTGTATAAGTCATTCTACTACAAATTCCTTTATTTAGGAACGTAACCTGGACTTATAACAAGGACCCCCTGTATTTAATCCACTTCCTAGAAACCTATCCATCGTGTGTTAAATTTATGTATTTTGATTCCCCAGCTACAATTTTGGCAGCTGCCTCTTCTCCCCTGAAGAACTGTCTTTTTTTCGGTACATATGTTTTTGTACACCCAAGAATTAGTACTTGTGTGTTGTTTTTTTTTCCTCTGATTGATCTGCCACGAGGCCCTAGGGAATGGGAAACACCATACATTTATTTGGGAGCCTGTCCCTATAAATCTACTTCATGAAAAGTAAAGAGGAGACCACAACTAGGTTCAGAGACTATCCCAAATACATTTCACTCTCCTCCTCAGAACAGATGGTCTTAATGTCTCCACTCCCTGACATGGGGCCCTTATAGGCTAGAAGCCTCATCAGCAAATCTAAGCCTTGTATACTTGCACAAAGAGAGCTGCAGCACAACTGTCTGAGACAGAAAAAAGCACTGAATCTGATGCTGTATCTACACTAGAGAATAATGCCTTGCCAACACAACATGTGGATCATCCAGATTCCCAAGGTGTTCTGTTAACAGTAAGTCGACAGAACGCAGCACTTTTGTTGACAGCTGTACCGTGCTCTTCAGGAGAAATAGCACCTCTGTTGACAAAGATCTGTTGACAGAAAGCCGGTCTGGATGTTCTGGGGGGCCCCTCTATCGACAGACAGGACTTCCAGGACACTGAGCAGCCCTGTCTACTGTGCTTCCAGTTTGCTGTTCTGCTGACAGAGTGGCCGGGCAGTCCACTGGGTGCATGGTAACCCAGAACTACCATCTGCTGAAAGATTAACTTTGATAAACACATATTAAATTGACTAAAATTAGACTTAAGAGGAAATTTAAAGCAAAAGGTCTAATTTTAATATGAGATTACACATAACAGTATAACCTTTGAAAACATGCAATTTGTTTAGCAGGGTCATGTAACTTAAGAGGCTCTATACGATTGGCTTTTAAAATAAAATAAGAAAAATGTAGTGAGTCAACCAATTGCATGATTAGCCTTCGGCTGAGATAAGATGACATGACCTCAAAAAGATGTCTCAGAATTTAACCTAAACCACAAATACATATACAGTAAGAAAGACATTTCTAATGGATATAATAAATAAAACAGACTACAGGCTAGGTAATTAGAAATATTGCTCCCTCAGCTGAAAAGGGTTTCATTATCCATAATATGTTTTATGCTTTATTTGATGGATAAAACAAGCCTGAATGTAAACAAACATTGGAGACTAATTATTTAATGTCAGCTTCCCTTCTGTGATTGTATATATATTGTATACTGAATGCCATAAGATGGTTTGCTTCCTTATGTACAATAAACAATTAAAAATTATGTTCTTAATTCAGTTCTACTCTTTAAATTTAGAGGTCTGCTAAGGCTTAACAACTCATAAACCACCTCCCAAATTCATCTTTTGGAGTGATCAACTCTAACTCAGTGGTGAGGAACCTGTGGCCTACATGCAGCAAACTGTGACCCCACCTGCAGACTTCCTGGATGTCCCTCCTCCTTTATGCACCCTCTAGTGCATAGAGGCATGGGAGCCCAAAACTTCCTATGCCTACTCCTCCCTAACAGGACATTTGGAGCTTGTGAATGACCTGATTCACACTCCATCCTCTCTTTCCCCTCACAAAGCTGAAATACTGCAAATCAGCTGTTTGTGATGCTCCAGGTCTGAGAAGGAAGGGGAAGAGGAGAGACAAAGCACAAATCAGGTGATTCACATGCTCTTAAAGCACTGAGGAGGAGGAGAAAGTACGTGTGGGGTTCCTGTGTCCTGCTGCACAAGAGGGAGGAGGACAACAGACATGTAGTCCGTGGGCCGTAGGTGAAGCCTCAGTGAACTGTGGGCTCCTGAGGCCCAATGAAGTGAAGGAAGGCCACTTGTGTGGCCAACCCACTATTCAGGGCTTCCCATCCCTGCTTTAACTCATCTCAGTGTGTCTATGTACTCACGTGCCTACAATATCCCATGTGGCAAGAAAGCAGTGAAATGTACACAATTTCAAATGATTTGCTTCTGGGGATGAGCTGTGATATTTACAATACTTTACTGCAGTATTGGGCTAGGTTTCTTTTACAGTCCTTCTTACCATAACAGTTTGTACTCCCAACAGTTGGGCAGATAAGAAGGTGACCAACTGTCTTAGTAGAATACATTTTCTTCTTTGAGGGAACAGTTTCTCAGCTTATCAATTCATTATGGTAGGACTTTTAAAAAGTTACTGTTTTTAAATAATGTATTGTCTTGCATACCAACATACAACTTGACCTGACAATGTCCTACAGTGCATGTGGATAACACCTAAGAATCGCATCCATAAAAATGCACATAACTGCCACCATTAACAATTCATGCATACACTACTTTCTACAGAGGTTTCTAAAACATACATTACTGTTGAGTCTGATTTATTATATTCTTGCTCATGAGAAATTTTTGCTTTCTACATCAGCAACTTAATTCTCTGTCTCTTCCTGCCCCCCCCCCGGGAAGTACACCAATAATTTGAAAATAAATGTGCGTGTACTTTTTTCTCTTGGACAAAGAATAACAACATAAAGATGATAATGTAAAGAACTAGCCATATCAAACCAACCTGCTCACTTTCTCTGATAGAATATCAAGCATTGTGGATAAGAGGGAAGTGGGAGATATAGTATGTCTAGACTTTTATTAAAGCATTTGATACAGTCTCCCATGACTTTCTCAGTCATAAACTAGGGAAATACAACTTAGATGGAGCTACTATAAGGTGAGTCCACAACTCTAGGAATGGTTATCCAATCAGTTATTTACTAGTTTGCAGTGCTGCTGGAAAGTCATAAGAAGTGGAATTCCACAGGGATCAGTCTTGAGACCAGTTCTGTTCAGTAGCTTCATCAATTTGGATAATGGCATAAAGAGTACTGTTATAAAATCTGTAGTTGATACAAAGTTGCAAGGGGTTTCAAGTACTTTGGACAAATTAGAGAAGGTTCAAATAATCACTAGAAAAATTATTAAAGATTTAGCAAATATAATCTATGAGGTAAGAGTGAAAGAAATGAGTTTGCTTACTCTGAAAAAGAGAAGACTAAGAGGGTACAAGGTAACAGCTTTCAAGCACCTAAAAGGATGTTACAAGGAGGAGGGGGACAAAGTTATTCTCCTTAACCTCTGATTACAGGACAAAAAACAATGGGTTTACACTATAGCAAAGGAAGGTTAGGTTGGACATTAGGAAAAATTTCCTATCCCAGTAGCTAAGCGCTGGAATAAATTACTGAAGGAGACTGTGAAATCTATATCACTGGAGATCATTAAGCGCAGATTAGACAAACTCTTGTCAGGTATAGTCTAGATGGTGCTTGGTCCTGCAATGAATCCAGGGGATTGGATTTCATGATCTCTTGATGTTCCTTCCAGGTCTATGATTTCTCAAGCAAGATTACGGGTTGTTCAAAGGAAGTGCTGAAGGAACATAAACCAGAATGGATCAATGAGAGTAAGGCTTTACGAGAAGGAATGAACAAGAATAGTATGCTATCAACTGTCATAATAGGGTATGGCTATGAGTAGAGCACACTCTTTAAGCTCCTGAACTGAAATTTAGTTCTAGAAACAGAGATTTTAGCATAAAATGGCAACTGCTCAATTAAAAACTTAAGTTCTATTCTACTTTCATCAGTTAGTTGACAGTTTCTTAAAAGGAAAAAATGTCCTTAGTTATTGTACCACCCAATGTTCATTCACGACATTTCTGCCATCAACCTGATCTTTAGTTTTTAGTATATATTGCATCTTTTCAAATAGTGTGACACGTGTCAAGGAAGATAACTTTCACAGACTGAGCTAAAAGAGTCACTGAATTGAGATTAAATTGCCTCAGATCCTCAGATTTGTTTTCTAATCAAAGCACAAAGGAAATTAATAGATTTACTGTCAACTTGTGGTAGATTTTCTAGAAAATGTTAAACATCAGTGTTAATGTTGCAGATGGGGTAGCTGTAGTTGTGTTGATCAGATGACATTAGAAACAAGGTGGGAAAGGTAATGTCTTTTATTCAATCATCTTCTGTTGGTGAGAGAGAGAAGCTTTCAACCCACTCTCTCACTAATGAGAACGTTTAAAGTCTTGAATTTTGTGGTACAATAATCACTAATATTAAGGCTGCCTATTTTGCAGAGGGTAAAACATGCTGGAAGTGTTACAAACAGGTAAACCAGCTAAATTAGCAAAATTAAAAAAATAAAACTGCTAGCCAAATATTGTGATTTACATTGGAATGGAATTAAATTTTCCAGATAGCCCAATGACAAACCATGAGCAGATTTTGAGTGCTGTAATCAATCATTCTGCTACAGTTCAGACCAATTTTGTTTCAAGTTCAACTCTAGTGAGTGCTCTAAAACCTACACTACTACTGGGATTGCCTTGAAATTTGATATGCCTGGTAGAGGGTGGGGTTCTGTTAGTGAGCTATCTGGGGGCCATTTGACCAATGGATTCTAAGCTATATGTGGCTCTTCTTAAAGTTGACTTTTTAAAATTAATTTTTGCTCACAGAAATCAAACCAGGACTCGGATCATTGCATCATGGTGTCCAAAGTTGGACAGTTATTCTATTAAGAGTGTATGGAACCCATCAGCTCTCAGGGAAAAACCAGTGTTAAAGCTGAAGTGTTAAACAAAAAAATGCTATTTCAGTTCACAGAATCAGAAGCTTTACACATTGGCTGTGTCTACATATGCCCCTTCCTTTCAGAAGAAGCATGTTAACGAGGAACTTCGGAACAGGTTAATGAGGTGCTGACATCCCAAAACTAATCGGGAATAAGGGAATTTCAAAGCGTGGCACTTATTTCAAAGCGCCCCGGTCTATACAGCCAGTCGGTGTTTCGAAAACAACACTTTCAAAACGTGCCTGGATACCATTATGCTAATGAGGTGCTGAATATGAATGTCAAGGCCTCATTAACCTGTTCCGAAGTGCCTCATTAAGATGCCCCTTGTAGACAAGGCTCTTAAGTGACAAGTTAAGGAATTACACCATTATACTCTGTCACTACTCACGTACAACCTGGGGGAGAAACGCCCACTTATCAGAAACACTGGGCAGCTCTGACGAAAAAAATATGACAGAAAATGAACCCAAGCACAGAGTTCAAATCTAAGCCTAGGCAGAAATTTGAAGGAAAAAAAAGTAGGTATATTTCTTCATATCAAAGTGGGTTTTTATTTGAGACAAACGTAATTAAAAGAACATTATGTTCAACATTGTATGCTTTTTTTAAACTACACAATCCAAGTCTTGCAATTCATTTAGGCTGGTTAGAGGTGAAAGATTTGAGAAGAATAGGGAGACGGGATGAGGATTTAAGTGACAGGGATCAAGGGTGGTGAGACAGAAGGGTTGGCACTGGGAAAGAAGACATTGAAATGAGTGATAGCAGGAAAAGGGAAACACTATAGGAAGGGGCACCTATCAGCCTTACAGTCTCCTCTCCCATACGTATCATGATCTGGGGGTCCCTCAGATGTGACATGTCCTTCATGTCAGTCTTGTTCTTGAGGGAGCTTCCTTTTCAGAGGAAGGTGTCTCACCTCTATTCTGCCCCCTCTGATGTCAAACCCTGTTTTTGACTCTTCCAACCCCACTTGTACATTCCAGCAGTTGGGCCAACTTTGAGGAGGGCTAGGACTGCCACCTTTACTCCCCCACCCATGTGAAACAGGTTCTCGAGGGGGCTTGCTGTTTTGAGATTGCGTGAGCTCCACTCCCTAACCTCTTCATGTGAATTGACACTCATTGCCCTCCTGTAGGTATCTGAATTCCACTCCCTTCATCCCCATAATCTCAAGTGGTTCCTCTGCGTACATCACAAACTGGGGAGGCTGAGACTAGGCTGAAATATGTTTGCCATCTCAGGTCCACAGTGAAGACTTTGGCTGAGACAGCTACATCACTCAGGAGTGTGAAAAAGCCACTCACTGGCTGCCATAGTTAAGCTGACCTACGTCCCTGTGTAGACAGCACTAGGTGAAGAATTCTCTCCTCTGCCTAGGTCTCACCTCTAAGAGAGGTGGATTACAGTAAAGGGAGAACCTTTCTTATTGGCAGAGGTTGGTTCTCCCATTATTGTAGTTAATCCATGGCCCTGAGACACATGAGCTAGGCAGAGGAAAGAATTCTTCTGTCAGCATAGTGCCACCTACACTGGAACTTAGCTCATCTTAATTACAGTGCTCAGTGCTTTTTCATATACCTGAGACATGTAGCTGTGTTGATCTAATTTTTCTAGTGCACAGCAACTTATATACTCATACACTCTAAAATAGGAGGGAGGTGCAGTTCAGGAGGGAAAAATGGGAGGAGGAAAACAGCAACTGACATGAATGGAGGAATTTACCATCTCAGCACTATTGTTTCAGGCTGTATTTACCTCCATTAGGTAATATCTTTGAAAGATCAATCTATGAATTTGAGCTGAACTTTGAAAAATATAATCCCAAACAGACCTACAGAGTGACTAGCTCTATATTAATTATTACCACTCAGGAAAAATTCTGGGATTATGGTGGACAAATCCATGAAAAAAAAAATTAGCAGTGATAAAAGGTAATAAAATGTTAGAAACTATTAGGAAAGGGATAGATAAATATCATAATGACACTACATACACCCATGATACACTCATGCCTTGAATACTATGTGCAGTTCTGGTCAACTCATATTAATAAAATATATTAAAATTGGGAAAGGTACAGAAAAGGGGCAAAACTAATTATTAGGGCATATGGAATGGATTCTGTATGAGGAGAAATTAAGAAGACTGGGACTACTCAGCTTGGAAGAAACAATTAATATGTAATTATTCTTGATTTTATAGACTATATGGAGAAACTGAATACAGAAATGTTATTTATCCCTTTGCAGAACAAAGAGCCAAGGATCACCATCTGAAATGAATAGGCAGGAGGTTTAAAACAGACATAAGGAAGTACTTCTTCAAACAATGCACAGTTAACCTCTGAAATTTTTGGCCTTCACAACATCCCTGACAACAAACATAACTAAGCTTTAAAAAAGAATTATAAAAGATCATGGAGAATAGGCCTACCAGGTAGATGGAACCAGTTTAATCAGGGCAATTTAAGTCACCATTTTAAATCAGGACGACTTAAATCACATCAAAAAAAATCACTGATGTAAATCAAGTATCCCACTGATAATTCTACAAACATACATTTCTTAAACTATGGTGCAAATCTGATCATTAAAACATGTTAATTTACGACTCCATACAGCATTTTACATCACCTAAGAAGATATATTTTGTCTAATGTTTTTAGATAATTCGAATCTGATTATTTTAGGAAATAACAGATAATACTCATGACCTATCAAATACCAGTAAATTAGGAATGGTAAGAACTAAACAACACATGCAAAATAGCACTTATATTTTATCACACTATATCTTAAATTTTACTTGAATATTTCACATTTGCAATAGCAGCAGTCTTCTGAGTTGCTGGCCAATGGGTGTCACTTTTTTTTTTTAATTTTCAACTTTTATTAACTATAACAGACAAGTCCTCAGAACATAAAATGGGTGATTTTCTTAAAATTTCTACAACTACCTCTCATATTCCATACTCCCACTCTAACTTTCTTCAGAGACTGAAAGAGAAACATGAGTTTTCCTGTTTCAATTTGTAGACAATTCTTAGATTTGTATGAATAATGCAAAAGATGAAAATATCCTGTGACTGCAAAGGAAGCTAATTCTGTGAAAAGTTGGTTTAGCAACTAGAGGAACTGTGTTTCAAGGTGCCAGGCTAACGATATCCATTAATTCCAGGGAGTGACTCTATACTGAACACACAGTTCACTCAAGCCCTGAAGTTTATGACTGGCATAACTAAAGGGTGATTCTGAGATGCCCATACAATGGCAGCAGCAGCATCTTCGAAAGTTAGGCATCCACCCTTATACTTGGGGTTAAGAATGCTCACCAGGAAATGAGGTGGAGTTAGCAGTTGATCCATTTGCTTTTTTGTTGCCTGAAGTTTAACTTTCTGGTGAGGTATTTCGTTCATCAATATTTCTTGAAGTACCTTCAAATTTTGACAGCATCAGCAACACGGCTGCAATTTCTTTGAATTTTGTTTAAGGCTATGGATAACAGATTTCCATATACTGAGCATATCCTCTAAATTTCTCTTTAAACTTGTGCTAGATACTTTGTGATGAACCACTTCCACCTATCTAATAATTGCAGTTTTCTTCACATAAGTTTTAGGAGACTAGGCCAATTTTTAATAAACTGTTCAAAAAATTATCACAAATTGAATGTTTTGAGGGAGAATTAGTTTGGATCCTCCTGTTTTCTCCAATGAAGCTGAAGCAAAATGGTTGTTATGGAAGCATTTTGTGATTTCAGCAATATTTCTTTCATTTCTGAAGATGTATTCAAGGCTTTGGCTACGAGAACTTTTAAATGAGCACTGTAACCGTCTACTAAGGAGCATCCTTCTGTCTCTTCTTTTAAGAAATTTCATATCTTTGCCATGCTTGCAGCATTGTCTGTGAAAAAAACTACATACATGATGGCTGCATTTTTGTTCACAGTTTTTTATAGCATTCACAGCCACTTTTTAAAATATTCTGTTGTGTGGGCATTTCCTGATGTACCTATCATTTTTGAAAGACAATCAACCCATCTTCTGTGTTCATACAGACACATATTACTGGATTGTTACGTATATTGCTCCACCCCCTAAGGTTTACTGGTAAATTTCTCCTCAATATTTCTTGCACATTGTTCAGGTACTCTCACATGCATTGTATCTGGCTAACCTACCAACATCTACTCTACCAGATAGAGTGGAGCCTGCTCGTAGGGAGTATACCAGGTCAATTAAGATGTTTATTGTTAATACAAAAAGGAGAATTTGTGGCAAAGAATCTTTTACTCTAGGATGTCTTGTTGGTATTTGATGTTTCTTACTACAAAGCCATCCATGCTGGTGGTTTTACTGGATGATTGAAGTCTTTTCCTTGCTATTTTTGACTTTTTCAGTCATGTTAGATATATACATTACACTAGCCAGACTAAATGTTACGCTAAATATTGTAATACCCTCTTTGTTTTTGAGTAAAAATTGTTGCATATGCCCATAAGATAAACGATAACAGAGTTACTGCTTATAGGAAATTTAATTTTCTCCAATTATTAGATTCTAAATGTTAGATTTTAAACCTAATTAATCATCCAAATATACAGTACAGGAAGCACTGGTAAGAGAAATCTGGAAATACTTTGTTGTCTGAAAAATGTTTAGCTGTAGCATTGCTACAAAAAGTACCAGTAGACTCTGAAGTGTTGCAGACAGTCTAAATCTCTTACACTTAATGGTATCCCAAAACAAAATTCAAAATTCATTTTGAACAGTCCTTCTCATTCTATTATTCAGTAAATCATTTAGATTTTTTTCAGCAAGGATACAGATCCGATTCCAAATCACCAAAACACTAAGACTGACTGTGCTTAGAGTGCACTTTGTTTTGATGTAAGCTCCATTAACTCACTGGCATTTCTGTTTTTTGAGAAAACAAAGATATTGGGAAAGATGAGTTATGCTGAAGTAAAACGGAATACACTTGCGGCCTGGGGCCAAGATGTTACATAATACATGCCCCTTATTTTGGGATATGAGAAAATGACAGTTGCAACTGGCAACTCTAGATTTCTCTAACCAACGCTTCCTGTACTGTATATTTGGATGATTAATTAGGTTTAAAATCTAACATTTAGAATCTAATAACTGGAGAAAATTAAATACCCTATAAGCAGTAACTATGTTAGCGTTTATCTTATGGGCATATGCAACAATTTTTACTCACAAACAAAGAGGGTATTGAAATAATTAGCGTAACATTTAGTCTGGCTAGTATAATGTATATATCTAACATTACTGAAAGAGTCAAAAATTGTGTATTCATGTAATTTGTGATTTTCACATTGAGGCTTTTTTTAAAACGTCATATGACTTACGGTTTTGATAGCCAAACACTGCATTTCAGGAAGAGTACACATGGATATCTGAAGCATGTGCTCTCCCCCATACTTCATTATAAAACAGCTGGTCATGACTCCAAAGACGCATTTGGGGGGGAAAAAATTAAAATAGGACATAAATCCTATATGGAGGTGGATTTTCAGTATGGAATTTAACATATTATAAAATTTAAAGAGCATAATTTAATTTAAAATTAAATTACCTGAGTGTTGAATCTAGAGTGACTATTATAATGGAAACAAACCAACAGTCATGTAGCACTTTAAAGACTAACCAAATAGTTTATTAGGTGACAAGCTTTTGTGGGAAAGTGGGTCTTTTCCACAAAAGCTCATCACCTAATAAATTATTTGGTTAGTCTTTAAAGTGTTACATGTCTGCTGGTTTATTTTGTTAGAATACAGACTAACATGGCTAACTCTCTGTTACTATTACAATGGACAGTTTTTTAAAAAGCAACTACTCATTTTTTGTTATTCTCCATTACTGAAAGTTTATCTGTCAGATCTGTAAATAATATTCAGACACATTCTGGAAAAAATGAGCTCTTTCAAAATGGTCACCATTTCCTGAGTTCTCAATGAGATTGAAGCCACTTGGTTAACATGGCCATTATTTCAGAAGGAAATTTAGTTTATCTTAAATAATGCTGGCCACCACCTTCTGTTGCTCCAAGAGGGAAACCATACTGCCTAGGGAAATATGGTAATCCTTTATGTTATACTTGGAATGGAACTGTCAGAAGCAGGGAAACATGGGGCCGTGTGGGGTAGGTGGTGAAATAAGCAAAACAAGAGCAAAAATATGCAGGGGAATGTGGAAAGCAGATGGAGGACCCATGGGCAAGGTTACAGAGGAGCCAAAAAACAACTTACAGCTAGAGGAAGGTAAATGTGGGGTGGGAAAGAGAAGAGGACAGGGATAGCACAGTATTTACCAAACGTGCTTTTACCAGGCAAAATCCTAACTTCTACAATGTTGCAAAAGATTAGTTAGTCCCTGTTTAAGGCTTTTCTATTTTAAAAACTGTTTAGTTAAGGCATTCCAAATTACTGTTTTATTTTCAAATTGTGGTTATATATGGCAAT
Source organism: Carettochelys insculpta (assembly GCF_033958435.1). NCBI lineage: Eukaryota > Metazoa > Chordata > Testudines > Carettochelyidae > Carettochelys > Carettochelys insculpta. The sequence goes on from NC_134138.1 coordinate 229,957,098, forward strand.
GCATTCATAGACTTTAGGACAGAGTTCCCCAAGTTTCACCACAACCCTTTTCTGACAAAATTTACAAAGGTTAAACCTTTCTCATCCAGCACTCTCTCATCTGGTGACATCCACAGTCTGGCATGAATTTAGTCAGTCAGATACTTACTTATTATGGGTATAGCCAAATTTCCAATGGTCCCATAAAATTTGTTGGCAGACATCAGTCCTTGTTCTCTGTGTTTGGCTATTTAGCTCTAATTTACACCTAAATGTCTTCTAAGACCCCAATATGCAGTGGAAATGTTGGTGGTGCTGCTAGACAATACTGACCTCCCAAGGTTCGGCAAATTCTTTTGTTCAGCACTAGCTAGGTCCTCAGGGTGCCAAACTAGAGAGGTTCAACCAACATTATCCCAAGGGGATACTGAAGTATAAGGCCAGCCAACCCCACCATCCCCGATAGGTGGGGCCAAAACCTGAGCTTATCACTCTGCATTGGGAAGCCAAAGTTGATGCCTAGTTGCTCCAGCTCCAAGCAAAAGGCCTGTAACACAGTGCTGAAGCCCACAGACTTCAACTTCAGATAATGGCTATTTAAGTGTCAGCTTCAGCCTAGGACTCAGGCTTTGACCTCAGCTCTGGGTTCCAGAAAATCTAAGTCAGCCTTTAAATGTGGGCCAGGATTGCAGAGTCATACAAACAAACAAAAAAAAAAAAACAGCAGTGGATGCAATAATAATATTTTATGTTATATATAAATAAAATTAAAATACTGAAAATCAGAACTTATGTATATACTGTGGTTTGGTCATATTCCAGTTTTTAATAATGCAAGAACAAAAGTCAAAACAATTTAATTACATAAAAACAATAATGCAGAGTTTTATGCTTCAAGATTTAAGTAAGCAAAGCAGGGAGACTACCAGTCCAGACTCACATGGCCATACAGCATTCTGTAACAGAAGACCAACTCTGATGTAGTGGCTAGACCAACCATACTCCTGTTTTGAACAGATGCATCCAAAGTTTGAAAAGCTTTGTTCTATGCTTGCTAGACACTGATGGAATTATTTTACCAACTGAAACCACTATTTACCAGTGCCTGTTCTAGTTTTCCTGGGAAATTGCCAACCCTGGAAGAGGAACAGGGGACGCCACTACAATCAGCAACCGAACTATGAATTTCTGGCAGAGAGATAAGAATGTAGTGAAAAACATCCCTTATTCCTCATTCTAACTCTACCCACAAATTGGTTTGGTGGATGTATCTGAGGACGTATGTGAAACAACAGCTCTGAGAAATGACAACTACCATAATTCACTTCAACAATGAGTTAACACTAAAGACTAACAATGGCTATTTGAGCGTCAGCATTTTTATTTACATCAATCATTACTTTAACAGAAATATTAGTATACTTTTAGCATAATGACTTTGCATTCAGTAGGGAAAAAGATGTATTTAAAACATGTTAAGTAATATATTAAAATCATAGTTAAACAAGATTAGTTGCTGATTTAGTATGTGTTAGGTAATCAAGAAAAACACTCAGGGGGAGTAGGAAGTCCCAGATAATCCACCTTTCCCCAACTGTAGACATGAGCAATCACTTCAAACTGAAATTTAACTGCAAACTCCACGATGAAGAGACTAGTACTGAGTGGTGGGGGTGGTTTATAATGAAAATAGATTTAACATATTCAAAGATTCTAAGGACAAAAAGGAACACTGTATCTTAGTCCATGGGTCTGCAACTTGCGGCTCTGGAGGCACATGTGACTCTTTAAGGACTTCTCTGTGGCTCCTGACACTATAACTGCAAAGTAAATAAAAAAATCCACCTAATTATTTTTGATAAATGGTGAACATCTAAAAGGCCAACAATGAACTCATATCTTAATAGCAAACAATATGTGATTTCAAAATGCTGGATAACTCCCCATTTAATATGTGCAGTGCATTATAGGGCATGATAGTGTATCTGTGTTTTGATCATGTTGCTAATAAAGTCCTCATTTTGAAAATGAAAGGGGAGCTTGCAGCTTTCCTTCTGCAAAGGGCAACCCACATTTTAAGAAAGAAAACAAATTAAATGTGAAGTAAAACTGGCATAATTAAAGTGGGTTCAGGAGTTCAAGTACCAGAGGAGTTCAAGTACCTTGGTAGTGTGATACCCAATGATGGCTCCCTTGACAAAGAAATCAATACCAGAATCTGCCAGGCCAGCTGGGCACTAGGACATCTGAGAGCGCGAGTGTTGAATCAGCACAATATCCAACAGTCCACTAAACTGAAAGTGTACAAGGCTGTAGTCCTGACGAGTCTCCTGTACGGCTGTGAAACCTGGACCTTGTACAGAAAACATATAAAACTTCTGGAGCGCTTCCACACACACAGCCTGAGGTCAATATTGCACATTCGATGGCAGGACAAAGTAAGGAACCTGGAAGCCCTGGGCAGAGCAGGAACCCTGAGCTTCAAAGCCATGATTCTGAAAGCCCAGCTTCACTGGACAGGGCACATCATACGAATGGAGGAGTTGAGAATCCCAAAGCAACTCCTCTACAATGAGCTCTCCCACGGCAAAAGGAATCAAGGTAGGCCTCACAAGACTGCATGAAAGCCCCAACATTGCTTATGCTGGTTTAAAACCAGATCAGCTAAAGCAGCATGCAAAAGACCAAACAGGCTGGCATGCTCTCACATGACATGCATATGACAACTTGAAGAACAGCAACGCGTACGCCTCACTGATGCTTGAAGAAACAGCAGGAGCCATGCCAACAGAGCGAGAACGTTTCCCTTGCCCCCACTGTGAATGCCCATGCCGTTCAAAGCTTGGACTCCTCAGCCACATGCAGGTACACAACCGATGAGCCTGTGCAAGCTCAAGATGTCATCGTCAGACACGGACTACCTACTGTACTGTACTGAAAACTGGCATAATTAAAGTGGGTTCAGGAGCAAAGATCACGAAGACAGTGATATAAACAGAGATATGTAAAGCATGAGGAAATAGAATATGTAAAGTTTGTGAACATCCTGCAGTAAATATGTATCACATTACAAATCATTGTGTGTGCCCTGTTCTTAAAATAGGGGTTACGAAAAAGTATGGTTTGACTTAATTTATTAAGGACCATCTTGTATTCAGATGCACTGTGACTTTTGAATTACTGAGTTTTTACTGAATTTGAAAAAAATTGGTCTTCTAATTGATGTATTCCTTGACTGTTGGCTTCAGCTGAATTATCAAAAACATTAAGCAAATATTAAAATGCATATACTTTTTAGTGTTAAGCGTTAACATTTAGCATTAAGGCTAGCTTTTCCAACTCTTAAGTATAGCTAACCCTCACTTTAACAGACTAATGGAGAAAAGAGGTATCAGTTAATGCCGAAAGTCCATTAAATCTGAATCTGCAGGACTGTAGGCACCTTCCAAGGTGCACTACGGAGTGCTCCACCTGAGACATGGGAGAAATGCAGCTGGCTCAGGAGAGAGCTTGGCAGGAATCTCTATGCACTGTTCACAGAGCAGAGCCTCTGGGCTCACCTGCCACAAGCCACTCAACACCCACCCGGGGCCAGCCCAGCCACTCTGGCAGCCCCAGTCGTGATGGCAGTTCCTCCAGCCCCAGCAACGGCACTGGCTCCTATGGCTCCGGTGAGTCACCAGCATTTGTGGGGTGGGGGGAAGCTGGTGGACAGCATTTCGTTATTTCCAAAGTCCGTTAAATCAAGGTCTGTTAAATCAATGGTCTACTGTAAAATTAAACTGTTGCTTAGGTGCTGTAGCCATCAGTAGTTGATGGCTGTTTTCTATCAAGCCACTCAAACTGCAGTAGCAAAGGGCAGCATAAATTTTACTTCCTGGTTTTCTAAAGCATTACTAAATTTAGTGGGTTGCTGAACTCTGCTATACGGTTAACTTATGAACCCATATTCAGAACAAGTCGACTTCCTCATACAATTCTAGTTTATACGTTCTTCACATCTTTACTTTTGTAGTTTAATGTGCAACTTTTGTCAGCAAAGGGCAAGAATGGAAACCAAGAACTTCAGATCCCTAATTCCACTTTTACTACAGACTTGCTCTGTCCATATACTAGTCAACTTATATTTCCGTTTCCTCATGTATATAATATTTGCTTACTTTAAGGGGTGAAGATATAATGACCTGAAAATGTAAATCACTGTAAAATACTACCAAAAGGGGTGTTCTCTTGTAGTAGTACATTTGCTCAGTGAAGATACCATTTCCTTTATATCTATGTGAGCTGCAGCTATACGCTGCAACTTCAAACAGAAGAAAAAACATATCTTTCTATGCTATAGTGCCTGAACTGAAGTCAAGTCTTTTAGGAATCTGTTTAATAGCACAAACAAGATGATTACCCCACTATAGCTAATAAACATCCATATCAACGGAGATGATTACCAGATCCTTGTTCTATCTAAACAGCCTTTCACCTCGTGGGATCTGTTTCAAATTTAGTCCAGAGTGACTTAGTTACCCATATTATTAATTATAGTCCAACAAAAGCTACATTTAGGTGTGAGAGCAGGATAAAAAGGGTGGAAGAATTGTTGTGATTAAACAAAATAGAGAATGCTTCAGTTGTGCATGCAAATTAGGCAACATAAAATAGGAAGTTTCATGAAAAAATTATATTTAATTTCTTCAAGATAAAGGAGAAGTCTTGATTTTTGGTACAACAGGAATTTTATTACAAACTCCTATTATGTCAAATGGCTGGATTCCTTTAATCCACAAAACACACAAATAGTCCATTTTTTTAAACTAGCCAAGCTTCATATGAGCATGGAGACTAATAGTACTCTTCTGGAGTATCAGAGGGGTAGCCGTGTTAGTCTGGATCTGTAGCAGCAACGAAGGGTCCTGTGGCACCTTATAGACTAACAGAAAAGTTTAGAGCATGAGCTTTTGTGAGTTAACTCTGAACATCTGAAGAAGTGAGTTAACTCACGAAAGCTCATGCTCTAAACTCTTCTGGAGTAGTAACTGATGAACTGCTCCTCTGGAGCACCTGGCTATTATTTTCTCTTCTTAGTGATGGCAAACCTCCAAGAGTTGTTTATTAAAAAAAAAAATTAAAAGTGTTTAGTTCCCTAACCAGGTAAATCAACTGAAGTATTTTTTGCAAACTGGCTGTACAGCTAACCCTGATTTCGGAAATTTCAGGGGAAAAAATGATTAGTTGATCTGGAGGTGTGAACACCAGGGGAGGAGAAGCTGCTTCTGTGTTTGGCCAACCATTCGCAGTCTTTGTTTGGGCCTGAGCTGAGGGCGTCCAAGACCAAGACCAGCATCTGATGAAGTGAGTCTGTGCTCACGAAAGCTCATGCTCAAAACTTTTCTGTTAGTCTGTAAGGTGCCACAGGACCCTTCGTTGCTGTTACAGATCCAGACTAACACGGCTACGCCTCTGATACATTACAAACCACATAATTCAAAGCTACTTCTGTTTCTGATAATTATAACAAACACAAACAGGTACAGTAATGTCCCAACTTATGTGCCTGGGCAACCGTGTATAACTCAAATTTTGTGCAAGTTGTGGGGGGGTTTAGAACCCCCACTACTTCCAGTCCCAGGGAGCCACAGGGCTGAGGGGAATCCCTGGCAGCAATGAGGGATGGCCGTAGCAACAGCGCTCCATCGGCAGCTCCACCTCAGGGAACCACCTGGCCAGGGGAATCCCCAGCGGCAAAGCAGCTGTGAGCTGCCAGCTCCATGCCCCAGTTCCCCCAGCTGGGGGAAACCAAGGAGCAGACATGCCACTACGCCAGTATGCCCCACCCCCAGTTTCCCCCGCACCACCACGCCGGTCTGCCCACCCCCTTGATCCCCCAGATGGGGGAAGCTGGGGAGCAGCTGCATCGCTGTGCCAGTCCGCCCCCCAGGTGTCCCCAGCTGTGGGAAGCTAGGGGATAGACTGGCAGGGTGGTGTGACTGCTCCCTGGCTTCCCCCAGCTGGATGAGCTGGGGAGCAGACCAGAGGGCTGCACCTCCTGGTGGACTCACACCTGCTTTGCTGCTGGGGATTCTCCCTGGCCACAGCGGTTCCTTGGGGCTGGAGCTGGGGCGGAGCGCTGCACTCTGGCCAGCTCCCAGGCCCCATTGCTGCTGGGGATTCCCCCTCCAAGTGACTCCCCAGGGTTGGAGCTGGTGGCAGAGCTGCTCTCTGGCCAGCCCCAGCCCATGTTGCTCCCAGGAACCCCAGGAGCATGCGTTCACATATACACACAAATGACACACATCTAGGGTTTGCCGTTAAACATTCACCTGTGTTAATTTTGACTTGCATTAATCCAATAAATGCATACATCAAAATTGTGTAAATCAGGGTTTTACAGTACCACTCTAATTAATAGAACTCAAATGGGAACATTTTGCATTCAGAAGAAATGCCCTACCTGAACAACGGACAAAAGTTCTGTAAAACTAGTTTATATTTGAACTGGATATAGAACATCTTGAGCTCAGGGAAAGCAAGAATCTCTATATTCAGTAAGATTTTACATTTAATATGAACTATTTTATGCCGTATTGAAAAAAGCTACTTGAAGAAGTTCTCTTTGCTTACCTGAAAAAATAAACTAATCTCATCCAAGCAAGGTGATGTCTTTTATTTCCCCTCTCCCACCCCCATGCACAAACTGCCTCTAGAACACATGGAATGCAACATATATTTTGCCTGCTCAACTGACATCTTATTGCAATATTATTCAAGACATCACTTCTACTGAGCTTTCTTTTTATTGCTTATAATGTTGCCTTATATATCAATTTCTGCATTAAATTTAGGCATACATTCCTCAACTCTCAAAATTGGGTTATTCCTACATTCAACACTCCATAGAATTAAACTTGTTTTCTAGAACTGGATTGAGCTATAAAAACCATTCATGTTAATTACACTATCTTCATTTTCTCACCTTAAATTTAGCTAGCATATTTCCAAGATTATTCTAGAGTACCCCAAGACCCTACATTTGTTCAGTTTTTATAGGGGAAGAGGCATACAAAACTCAAAAGTTCTCAGACAAAAAATTTCAATATTGATCATGTAGAAGTGCTGATAGCACTTTTAAAGCATTGATTTCCTATAAAAGAATAAGTTATATGGCATGTAAATCTTAAACATAAACATAAAAGCTATCTTGTTTTAGAACTGCTAATAGCATTTTGAGCATCCCTGAAAGGAGGGTGTATGAAGAAGAGGATGATGGGAGGACAAAATGGAGCATGCCATTTTCATTCATGCAGTAGTGATGTCAGTGTCTGCAGCAGCAGCAGTTGCCTTGACCCCTAAAAGGTTTAAAACCCAAAGTAGTTTTACATAATATTTTTTTTAAATAAACCTCAGTAAACTCACTCATAATACTGGAGCATTTCACACATTATTGTTTAAAGGGGGATCAAATTTAAAGCATCTGTACTGAAAGGAATTGAGAAAAACACCAGGTGTTTTAAGCAGAGAAAAACATCTTTTCTGTCAAAGGCATAGCCAGTCTCCCACACAAGCATGATCCTGAAACAATGCAAGTCAGTCTGCACAGCCAGAACCAAAACAGTCGCAGCATTGCAAAAAATAACATTACATCAGCAGTGGGAACTTTCGTTTTACATCAAAAAGGGAAACCTTTCAGGAATGACACAAAATGTAATAGTTTCACTAAGATTTATGTCATACCTAGGCATGATTACCAGGCTAACAATTACCAAAGGAGGAAACTATGTTACCATCTGTAGTAAGACTGTCCATGTTTGATGGCAAGAAGTGTTTCAAGTCCTCCACTATGACTGCAGTAGTATTCCAACATCATTCTATAGCTTCTCTACAGATACCACAATACCATCTGCCACTGATTTTTACTTCATGTACATTGTGTACTAAAAAAACCCAGAACAGAGTAAATTGAAGAAATAAGGGAACAAAAATCATACCCTGTGGTATCTCAGCCACACTCCAGATTTTGTAACCTTCTAATTCACAAGACTATAAAAACAGTCTAATCATCCCACTCTTCTAGAAAATGGTGCCTGTATTTCTGAAAATAAAGCTACTGATGTGTGCAACTGTGGTCATTATTAGGGTGATCACATTGTTTTAATTCATTCATTCCTTCATGATTTTCTGGGTTATGTCAGTTTCTGCAGCAGCAACTGGCTCAACCTGAAAAGGGGGTGGGGAGGGGGGGAAATTCCTTGAGGTGTATACATATTATGGACAGATATCTTGATGGACCATTTATAACTTTATACACTACAAGCACAAAACATGTATCAGTTTTTATCTCCTGCTAACATGGTTTACTATAAGGCAGGCTCAAGCAACTTGAAAGATGGAGAAGTCAGTCAGTACTGATCTATAGGTTTCAACTATTCAGACAAAGACTTACAGTTCAAAACGTGTCAGTATTTAAAATTAAAATTTTACTCAAACAAAAATGTATTCATTAAAATACCCATGAGTACACTAATGAAAAACTTAACAGCTCTGCAAAATTTCTCTCCAACCACAGGTAGTTTTACACACATTCCTCTCCCCAACCAAAGTGCAAACCTTCATGCACTGCAATATTACAATGTTTATCACAAACTAAAACCAATTTATAACAATATTTGTCATCAGTTTTAATGTTCACAGTTAATTACATGCATCAAGTCTGTTTTCTTTTGGCTGACCTCCCATTTGATTTCCCAGAATTCAGAGTAACACTGTACACTTGTATGTTTCTAAAGTGGAAAAAAAAGGAAGCTCCATAAGGAAAAAAAAATACAAATTCCTGGAGTTAGGGAACAAATGAGCCTCAGTTTTAACTACAATTTGACTGAGGCAAAATTGCTTAGGATTCTTTCTACTTTAAAGCATGAAAACTCTTGTAACCTGACAAATCTATTTCCAAGTAAAGATATACTCTGCGTTAAAGTAGTCTATTGCATAATGTTTGCATATATACTAAGATGTGATAGAAAGCATTTAGTCTTTGGAATAAGAGTGAATACTTTATAATATATACCAATTCCATATAGTAATATTACTAGTCATATGTTTATATACTTATATAGTAACATATGTATTCTAAAACTGTTTGAATAGCCAGATCTGATCAAGTCACAAACATGCTATAGACTTTAAGAATTCACCACATACCCAATAAAAATATATGGGGGGTGGAAGGAAGGAACTGATAGCACTGCTGCAAAACATGTTGACAACCAAAATACATTTATTTTAATTTCAATTGCAAAATGTTAAGATTGAAAGGCTTAGGGAGAAGTGTAGGCAGCACTGATCCATGTAAAATGTTCCCATGAAGAGGTGATGTCTGATACCTGATAACTGCAGCAGGAGAACATACAAAGTACATTCAGTCTGATTCATTCAGCTGCTGACGTGATGGGGGAGGGCACTAAGATGGCCACAGTCACTTTAACACCTTTAATAATTCAACAGACAACATGAAGCAGGTTATGTTAGAGCTGTTGATGAATCTGTACTTATTTTAAAAGCTTTTGAGGGTGCATTCTAAACTGCTTTCTTAAGTTTTTTTTCTTTGAGACATTTTATGATTGTTTAGGTCTGGCCATTTGTTTTTAGCATTGCTTGAGACAATATTATCAGAGTGTTGTGTTTTGTTTTGATGTGTACAGGAGTGTTTTAAAATTCAAGTTAAAAATGCATGGGGGGTTGTGCAGGAGAGAAGAGCTCAGGAATTGTGTTTGTTTAAAAATAGTAGTGAGAGAGTGGAAGTTACCTTACAGCTTATATCAATGCCACTTCAATTCACCTCAGCATACCCTATATGGGGTGGTATAGTGGAGTATTCTAGGGCTTGTCTTCTCTCCAGGCATATATGGTAAAATGCAGTTCTAGGGTGTACTTTATATCCAGGTGCACAGAGATGGGATATTTCAAAGCACCTATGTGCATCTCATCAGGTTGGGGTATGTTAGAGTATGTGTTCAAATCTCTGCATGGGGCGGGGGTACAGGCTGTGTGCCATATCTGTATGCAAGAGCGTTCCTTTCAGGCTGTCTGCAACTCTCCTTTTCTGTGAATGTGCATAAGGGTGTATTTTATGGGCCTGACAGCACTATTTGGGAGCCTGGACAGCTGTTTCAGCCCTAAACCACAAACACTGTCTGTAAAGGGTACTTTGAGGTTTGATTTCTTGCTCTCCCTTTGAAAGGGAGGTGACATTTCAGGGCTCATCCCCCCACCCCGCTTTCCCCCAATCGCCTCTTTCTGAAGGGAGACGAAATGGAATTTCTTTTCGGACCAAACCTCAGCCCTTATTTCTTTGGGAAGTGGGGAGAAGAGATTTCGGGGCTCCCTCCCCATCTCTCAGGAGACTCATGGAGGGGATATTATCTGGCTCGGGACGAGTCTTTTGGAGATATTTCCCGGCTCTTCTCTTTGCAGTGGAACAGAAAGCGTGATTCAACCCTCTCGGTCGCCTCTATCGGACTCGGGGTATTTCGGGGCTTACCCCCCCGCGGGGGGTGGGGGTGGCGGGAGGTGCCTCGGACTCCGCTCCCTGGAATCGCTCGGGAGTGGGTGGCGGCTCTGCCCAGGGTGCTTTACCTCGGTACACTGGGGAGCTGGGGCTCCGTCTCTCAGGTGAGCTGCTCCTCCTGCTGCTGCTACCGCCGCTCTCCGGCGAGCGCCGCTGCCTGCCCTTCACCCTCCCCGGGTCCGCCACGCCGCCTCCCGGGGGGGCAGCCGCTGCCAGCGGCGGCGTCGGGCTGGGCGGGCTGCTGCCGCGGCCCCCTCCACCACCCGCCGGCCCAGTGTTGCTTCCCACTGAGGCCGAAGGGGAGCGGGTCGGGCTGTGCTGGCTGCCCCGCAGGAGCTGGTAGGGCACGGTGGCTCGGATGGGCTGGAGCAGCCGGCTGGTCCCAGCGCTGCCGGGGGCGCCACCAGCCGCCCCGTTGCCGGCAGCGCCGCTGGCTGCGGTGGGTGACCCGGCGGCGCCGCGCCTCATCCTCTGCGGCGGGTGGTGGCCGGGCGGGGTTTGCGAGGAGCTTGACGAAGAGGACATGGCGAGCAGGGGGGTCGCAAGTCCCAGCGGGGGCTCCGTGCGCTGCCCCCGGCCGGCTCCCCTCATGCACCCGCCGCCGGGGGCCGGGGAAGAAACAAGCGCTTCACGGCCCGCCCGACTCTCCGCGCCGCCCGGCTGCCCCCAGCGCTTCCTATGGGCGACGGCGGCTGCTCCTGCACCAGGCTCTGGACATCGCCGCCCGTCGGGCGCGCTGCCGGCCCCCGCAGCCGTTCACATCGTAGAGCGCTGCCCCTCGCGGCGATGGGGGGAGGGGTCGGCAGCGAGCCCCGCGCGCCTGCCCTCGCGAGCCGCAGCAACCGCCACCCGATCTCTTCGCCGCCCTCCCTACCCCTGAATGGCAACTCGTAGCCTCAGCCGCCCGGCAGCGACGGGCAAGGGGCGGCAAGCCGCGCGCCCATTGGTTACTCTCCCACCGTTAGTCCCAGCCCAATTGGCTACGGCACATGAAAAGCAGCGCCCTCTACCAATGAGCGAGCTGTTTTCATGGAGGGCGGGGGGGAGCGGCTCTGAGCCGAGGGGAGGGGTCAGCCGTGATGTGGGCGGCTTGCCCGGTGCGGTGGGCGAGGGACTAGGTGGGAAGCGCGAGGTGGCGGGCTGGGCTGGGCTGGGCTGGGCTAAGCAGGCGGCCGTGTTACGCGGGGCACCAGGTGCCTCCGGCCAGGGGCTTGGCGGTTACCCGCCGTGTGTGACTTGGCCAGCCCATCGCGGCCCCGGGCAGGCCCGTCCGATGGCTCGGGGCTTTGTTACCTTCGCGGCGCGCAGCCAGGGCTGGCCGGGCTGGTGAAGGGGCACGTGCAAGCGTAGGGTAACACGGAGGCGCCTACGCCGGCCTGGCCTGCGCTATGCTAACCACCCTCTGCGCAGGCCACACAGCCCAGGAGTCCAGAGTCTGGGGCCCTTCTCCAGCGCGCTCCATTTTTAAATGAAGACTTGACACTTTACTAACCTATGTACTGTAGTGAAAACAGGAATGAACTCAGGGCTCTCCTGTGGCCTGTGTATTTCAGAGCAGATGACCAGTGTTACCTTCTGACTTCGTGTGAATTATGATCCTGCAGTGTATCTACACCACTCTCTTTAGCTATCCAAAAGGGAGGCTACTGAATCAGGAAAGTCTGTAACATAACCTAAGGATGTAATTTACCTTTTGCTACATGCCTCGTTACACTGTCATCCGTCTGGCAGCTGATATGTAGCAGCATCGCTGTAGTGCCATGACTTTCGGGTGGGTTTCTCTTCAGCTGTGCTTGTACTGCTGCTGTCAGTGCTACTGCAGCTGTCTTGCTGTTTATACTCACACTGGCTAGATAAAGGAGAGGACTCACAACTTAGCTCATAGAGTAGACAAAGACTTAGTGCTTAGCTATAGGGAAAGCATTTGAATAGCACAGCTGGGTCAAGGTAGCTGCATCACTGTGGAGATGCACCTCTCATAGAGCTGGAAGGGACCTCCAGAGATTATCAAATCCAACCCCCTGCCTTCTTGGCAGGACCAAGCACCATCCCTTTTTTTGGGAGTCCCCTAGATCCCTAAACAGCCCCTGCAAAGGATTTGAACTCCTAACCCAGGGTTTAAACAGGTTTAATACACAAACCACAGAGCTATAGCAAAGATGCACTTGTAGGTAGGTACTTTGCTTCCCCAAGAAGCAATAGTTATGTCAACAGGAATGCTTCTCAACATCTCCCTGTTCACACCAGGATTAGGTTGGTATAGTGTGTCACTTGGATGTTGATTTTCAACATCCCAGGTGATGTAGTCTTATCAAATAAGTCTAGTGTACAGCAAATCTTTGTCAACGAGCATGCTGTCTTCAGTTCATGTACGACTGGAGTAATATATGTGCTTGAAGCTTGAGTGTGCAATGTTGTCAGAGAGCACTGTGGTATAAGAAAAGATGTTACTCTTTTACACAGGATTTTATCTCTTGCTGATCTAGAAATTATGTGCTTTTAACAAGTATATTCTGTTTTGAGTAAGGCAATACGTATAACAGGTTAAATACTAGAAGACAAAACCCTAATGCTGAGAAAAAATGCTGGAAGACAATGATTATTTCATATATTAGTTTGTGGAATTTGTATATGTGCATACACGTGTATTTGTACATATGGTCTGTTTGCATGATAAAACTTGCTTTAATAAACAGCATTAATACTAATTTTACACAATAAAAATGATATAATATTAATGTACAAACCAGTAAAAACAAAAATGTTCAATTAACTCAAAAATGGCATCACATTGTAACTAACACATGCTATTTTTCTGCTTTATCTGTGTTTCCTTGCTTTTGTTTATTCGCAACACAACCTTAATTGTATTTACACTAGATTTTATTATGAACATTTTTTTAAGTCTTTTCCATTTCAACACTAAATAGAATGAAAATGTTAAACAAAGTTTTAGTATCTTCCAAGGGAAGAGGTGAGATTCTTGTTGCTTGAGTCATTTAATACAAAGTACTGGAGAATAAACTGCAGGGTACAGTTCTTCATTGACAGAGGAAAGCCTAAGTGGATGAATAGGTCTTTTCCATTTCTAATTTCTGTGATCATGGCAGAGGTGGACAACTTCTGATCCACAAGCTGTGTTAGATGCTGACAGTGGCTTTATTTGCCTGATTATCTGCAGGCATGTCCACTCACAGCTTCCAGTGGCTACAGTTCATGGTTCCTGCCCAATAGGAGCTGCAGGAAGCAATCCAGGCTGGGCCATCACTTCCGTGTGAGCAGACACGGAAGCTCAGATAAACAAGGAGTCTGGTGGCCCACCAGCAGCTATCCCAGAACCATGGACAGCCAGTGCACCAGAGGTTCCCCACCCTTCGTGTAGAGTATCAGTGGTTCTGTGGACTATGTTACATACTTTTTTTGCATGTTTGTTTCTGCTTTAGGTGCAACATAGTAAAGTGATAGCAAAGGTAGCTTCTGCATTGTACAGTAAAACAAAGTGCTGAAACACAATTTTTATCAGCAAACAAGGGAAAACGTGATAAGAACGTTAGTTGCCAGCAACTAAGTTATTTAACATTTTGTGTTTGCATATGTACACATATGAGAAAGGTACACCTGGTATTGCTGAGCTTCAGGATCTTTCTAGAAAGTTGTGTCCACTGGGATTGCACAATAGCCCTTCAAGTGCTCTGAGCTAAAACTATAACACGTGTGTAGGTCCAACTACCTCAGTTCTTTCCATTAAACCTTAGGTCACCAGAAACAGCTTTCTAGGCCTGGGAAGGCAGATGCACAGTGTGACTCCTACACCAGAAGTAGTACACTTGGGCTGCATCTACACTAGTAAGTTCTTCCAAAAAAAGTCGGGCCTTTTCCAAAACACCTGCATAGAGTCTACACACAAAATACATTCTTTCAATCTGAAATCAAAAGAATGCAGCACTCTTTCCTGCAGGCCCTCTTCCTCTCCCAGATGGAGGAATAGCAGCTTTTTCTGAAAGACTCTTTCAGAAAATAAAGCATGTAGATACCCTAAGGGCCCTTTTTTTTGAAAGAGCAGTCCTCATGGCACCGGATTTTTCAATCTGTGGCCCGTTCTTTCAAAAGAGCTGGGGCTCTGTGTATGCTCTCTATGGAAAGGGTGGGTCAGTTTTTTAATCTGCTTTTTTGTGTGTTGATGCACTCTTGAAAGAAGATTTTTTGGAAGAGATCTTCCAGGAGAACTTTCAAAACAAAAAAAGCAGTCATGCAGCACTTTAAAGACAAACAAAATAATTAGGTGATGTGGGTCTGTCCCAAGAAAGCTCATCACCTAATAAATTTTTTATTAGTCTTTAAAGTGCTACATGACTACTTTTTTGTTTCGATAGAATACAGACTATGGCTCTCTGTCTTTTTCGAAAGAACACTGTAGTGTAGACATAGCCATGAAGAACTAGTTTTCTGACCAGTGGGTGAATGAATGAGATTAATATAAGGCATAAAGATGTCATTTATATCAGAATAATAGGAATATGTCTGTGATCCTGTACTATCACATCATGCCCAGGTGGAGCAGAGAGCATTAAAAGAACATGCATTTAACATAAACCAAGTATGTGCACAGCAAAATCATTTTAAGGAAATTTCATACAAAATTATGAAGTTACAAATGAATAAATTATCAGAATTCCCTACTAGCTATCTTTGTTTTGTGTAGATAGCATGATAGAAGTGGGGTTTGAGGAGCGATATGAAAGAACAAGGTAGTAGGTTTACAATCTAATTCAGGGAAGATGTTCCATGCATAAGAGAAAATGTGGAAGAAAATGCAAAGGTGTTTTGGAAGAAACAGACAAATGGGCAATGCAAAGTGACATAGTTGACTCAGCCATAGGGACAATATAAGAATAGATAAGTAGGGAGGTCTAACATGTGAAAGAGCTTAAAAATTAGAACTAGAATCTTTATTTTAAGTGGTGTTGGTGAAGGGGGAGCCTGCAAAAAAATTCAAAGAAAGACTGAAAGAATGGCCCAAGAAGGTAAGTCTTAAAGGTAACATTGCAATAGTCAAGATGAGAAGTTAAACAGGGCTTAAATGGGAATTCAGTCTGTATGGACATAGAAGAAAGGCTGGTTGCAGAAATGTTATGAATACAGAAACTGCAAAACCTTGATGTGTGGATCTAAAGAAAAGACAGAAACAAAGATGGTTGTATCTATGGAACTTATGAACATGACTGACAGGGCTGGATAATGATGCTGTCCTTGGTCATGGAGAAATAGCCAAGGGGATGAGCTACCAGAAAGACAGCCTGAGATATGAAATTGGATGGAAAGGAAGAGGTTGAGAGTTTTAGGGTAGCTTTGTGAGTCAGTGTGGGGATGACAGTTGAGGCCATGTAAACAAAAAAAGAATACCCAGAGAAAGGATATGAGGAAAAGGAAGGGATCCAAGGCTACAGACCAATGGAACCTCCATAAAAAGGGAGGAAAAACTTTTGAAAAATATTGAAGGAAGAATGAAAAGGTAGAAGAAATAAGAGCAGACAAATTTGCAAATGTCACAGGACAACAAGATTTCAGACGAAGTGGGATCACTGATGTCAAAGGCAATGGAAGGTTTGAGTCTGAAGATGGTTAGAAATTTGGTTAGAAAAAGTGATCTTGGTGAGAGCAGCTTTGGTGGAGTGGAGTCAGCAGAAGCCTGTCAGGAATAGGGTAGATCAAAGATGGAGTTGATGGAGAGGATCTTGAGATAATAGTTGTAGATGGCATATTCCTTGAATTTAGAAGCGAAGGGGAAAAAGTAATAAAACTGGAAGAGAGAAGTGGATCAACTGTGGGATTATTAGAAGCACACTATGACGCCTCCCATCCTATTGTGATGGGAAGTGACCTCATGAAAGTAGAGTTAAGGAGAGTTTTGGAGGAGGAAGGCAATTATGATATGGAAGGAGATGGTGGAATCACACAGAAATGTGAAGTGATTAGAGCATGAAAACAGGTTAAAATCCTCAACATCAATGACAGAAGGGGACAAGCTGGTGAAAGGAAAAGGAGGAGGTTTATCATTCTTGTTGAAAAAGTTATCAATAATGTCTGGGAAAAGAGGACAGCACATGAGTGGGGAAGGTCTTTTGGGGAAAATTAACTCATTAAGAATTAAGTGGCTTTTGCAATTTGGTAATCAACTATGCTCTTAGATTATGAACAATCTAGGAATAAAATGATTAATTTAATTCTAATTATGCATAATTTTGCAACACATATATAGCTAAAAATCTTTACAGAGTCCGCTTTAAAATTATATTAATTGCATAAGTCTTTAGGGTCCTCCTCAGCCATAATGAATGGTGGCATAATGCTGAAGTGTTCCCTGGCATTTAAAGAACGCATTCAATTAAAGCAAATATCCAAGAGCTATTCTTTGTCCTCAGTTACACAAGAAAAATTGAAGATGAGATGACAGTTTCAAAAATATTGTTATAGTCCAGGATAAACATTCTAGAATGATCTTTGCAATGTGTCTGCTGAGTCAAAGTTGGTTTGTTTTTGTTTTATTTTATTTTTTACTTTGTGCAAATTTTATACAGGTTAAGGTTCTGTTTTCATATTATTACTCTTCCACCTTCAAGTCATTTCCCACCTCTTCAGCAAAAGTGTGATAAACACTACCACACTGTTGACAAAGTTCCAACACTAGAGACTTAGCTTGCCAGGCTATGGGTGAAAAGTTTTTCAGGTATTATCAGTTTTATTTTTGCAAACCTATAAAATGAGTTTCTTCTAATTCCTGCTTTGGCAGCAATAAGAATCAAAGACATTCTAGCTTTAGAAGATCCAGTATGTCTGTCAACCCTACTGTCCCAAACCTAGATTGTTCCTTTCAGTATCCTGTAGAGCATTAAATAAGGTGATGGAGCTTCCACTAATTCATCCACACACTAAGGCTGTGTCTACACTACGAGATAAATTCAAATTTAAGGCAGTTAGCTCAATATTACCGCATGACTGTCTTCACTTTAAATAGTATTAGCTCGATTTTGGGCTATTGAGATCACAACGTCACTGTTACTTGACGGATATAGCATCAAGTTCGAATTCAAAAGTTCAATTAAAGGCCAGTGTGGAAGTGCCACATTTTAAAATCAAATTTATTAGCCTCCAGAGGTGTACCGCATGTAATGCCCCTCAGTGCTCTGCTCT
Organism: Carettochelys insculpta; assembly: GCF_033958435.1. NCBI lineage: Eukaryota > Metazoa > Chordata > Testudines > Carettochelyidae > Carettochelys > Carettochelys insculpta. The sequence goes on from NC_134138.1 coordinate 229,974,823, forward strand.
GGTCACTGCTCTCCAGGTGCACCAGAATTAGGTAACAGGAAGATTGTGAATTTCAAAGTGGGATCAGCAAGCCTGTGGCTGTGGGCTCATGTTTGTATGAGAGCCTGAGAAATGTCTTTTCTTTGCAATTAGCGCTGTGAGTCCATCTACCCACTACAAATAGCCCCTGCAGGGAGTTTGTGGTTCTGTCTCTATGCTTGGTATTTTTTTCTGTGCTGCCTCGTGCCAGCTGCTGCCCTGCCATACCATGTGGCCACAAGGCTGTTGTGGGGGCTGTGCTTGCGTAAGATGCCGAGAAACTTCTTCTCAGTGGTTTACATTTGTGTGTGAACCCCCCTTCCTCCCTCACATGCACCATGCAGTCAGGGTCTTTCCCGCGCTCAGCCACATCACATGGGCAGTCCCCGACAAAATAAAAGAATATGTCTGCCATTTGGTGCTGCCCATGCTATCAGGCAGTACTATACCCTAGCTTGCCTGCATTTAGGGCTTCAAGAACAGAAACGAATTTCAGCAGGCTTGCAGGCGTGGGGGGAAGTCTCCACTTCAACTGGCGCCCCACCGACTCCCCCCATGCCCCTAGCATGGGACCACTGGGACTTGTAGCTGCTGGGGGGAAGTCTCCCCCAATGGCTAAGATAGCTGGGGGGATCACTTCAACTAGCCCCACACTGAACATCCCCACACCCCTAGCAAGGGACCAGTGGTGCTTGCAGCCACTGGGGGAAGTCTCCTCCAGCAGCTAAGCTACTCAGGGGGTACTTCAGCTACTTCAATATTCCAAGTGGCTCTGCAGCCACAGACCATAGCACCCTCTCCCCTCCACCTCTCTGCCAAAAATATTTTCAACAGCTTGCTGTCCATTGCAGACACTTGCTGGTTTGATATTTCTGTTACAAAATATTTTTGCTTAACATTTCCTATCTGTCTTTATGCTTTGACCCCCTCAGAAATATGGGGGGTGGGGCTAGATGAGATTCCTGTTTGCGTAAAGTTCAGTGTATGATATTTCACTGCCATCACCTGTATTCGCAATGTCTGTGTAGTGAAGAGGAAAGTCAAAAATCTTTTTTCCTAGACTTTTCTATCCTGTTTCTTCGAACTTTCAGAATACAGTCGGGGTCCCTGTATTATTTTCAGGGATGGGATGCAATCATGGGAGGGGGGGGCAGTCAGTGGGTGGCCAGTTGAGAACAGAACAGCCTGTGCACAGCAGCCTTATAGGGCACTGGAAAGCCAAAGACTCTCCCCTCAGCAGCTCTCTGTCAAAAACTCTCCTATCTTCTCTTTCTTCAAGTTTTCAGAGTCCCTGTATTATTTTCAGGGATCAGATGCAATCACAGGAGAGGGGCCACTCAGTGGGTGGCCAGTTGAGAATTCAGCTACAGAAGAAAGACATTTCTGTAAGCTTTTTGCCATTTCTGTGGACATCCTTGCAATGGGAAAAATGGACATTTGCTTGCCATGGTAAAGGAAGAAGGAAAATGCAATGTGGGAAGATGATCTCAAAGACCAGCAAGCATACCCAGAATGTCAGGAGGATGAGAGAACTGTGGGATAGGTTCCCACAATGCACTACTGCGACAGTCGATGTTTGCCAATTGAGTGTGAGAGCAATAAGTCGATATTGTAAATAGCACATGGGAAGGTGAGGATGGTCAAATTCAAACTTATAAATTTCAGAATTACAAAATCGATAGTGACAAATTTGAATTTCTCTTAGTGTAGATGCAGTCTAAGAGATTTAATGAATATACACACACTCGCCATTTTCCAAATGTATAAATTAAGTGCAGTGTCAAATACTGGAAAGTTCCACTTTGCTTTATATAAGAACATTTTAATCAGCTGTCTTAGCATTAACTTCTGTGGAATTGTTCAAGGTGTGTATGTTTACAGCTGTGCAAATATCCTATATTAACACACTGCAAGAAATAAGTAAATATGACCTTTGTGAGAACAAAGATCACATTGGTCACAGTGCAAATGCAGTAAAAGATAGCACAAAATTATGGTTTAGTTTCCAAGTCATGATCACTTTGATACAAACATTGGAATGGTTTTAACTGACATCACTGTGAGGTCCATGCACACACTTAAAACAGTTTGTGTTTCTTAGTTTTAAAAATCTATGATAGAATGCACAATGTATTGACAATGTGCACCAGAGTCTTCGTCTGCATTAAGGTTGCTTTGGACTGGTCTGCCAGTGCAAAGAAGACAAAAAGACCATAAATCCAGCCCTTGAAGATTTCCCTTGTGCTAAGCGAGTCCCAGCTTGGCACAGAGATTCTCAGGTCAAGATTCACAAATGTACTTAGACACCTACTCCCCAAATTTAGATAACTAAGTCTGAATTTTACACTCCACTATGATTCACAAAATCTCCCCTCATCTACCATCTAAACTTGTAGGCACCTCAAGGTAATTTGGGTTTGGAACCAAAGGTGTCAAAGGTATTTTGACATCTAAGTTGGGGTTTAGTTGCCTAAATATCTGGTTTAGGTGTTCAAGTCACAGATTTGTTACCATTGTGATCCACAACACTCCCATTGATCACTACAGTCATCTAAACTCACTCAGGACCACATTTTGAAAGGAAAAGGTCTGTAGATATCAATGCACCTATACTAGTGCGTTTTTTCAAAAAAGCCAGGGCTCTTCCAAAAAATCCCATGGAGTGTCTTTCAATATTAAATCTGAAGAACGCAGCACTTTTTTCTGGAAGCCCTTTTCCGCTCCTGGATGAGGAAGAGCACCTTTCCCCGAAAGATTCTTTTGGGAAAAAATGTGTGCAGATGCCCCAGGGCCCTTCTTTCACAAGAGCAGTGCTCCATGATGCCTGATTTTTTGATCTCCAGTGTTTCCTGTCCTATTCTTTCAAAAGAGCAGCTGGCACATGGCCGCTCTCTATCGAAAGAGCAGATCGATTTTTCAATCCCCTTTTTGTGGGTGGTTGCGATCTTTCGAAAGATGTGGTTTATTTTTGGAAGAGATCTTCCACAAGAACTTCTTCTGAAGGACTGCTGTAGTGTAGCTCTAGCATAAGTGTCTTCCTGGGCATATGCACTACTGCCGCCCACTCGGGATCTGGATTCGTATCTCCCTCCCAGGCCCCAGAGAAATCCATGAACTGGGGAAAGATATGCATCCAACCTGCATGCAGTGCCTGATTCAATAGGTGTGCACAGATGCTGCCTGCTGGATTGGGTCCCATTCAATATCTGGCTTGAGGAGGATGTAGTAGTGATTTTACCTGTTTAGCCCACCAGCTAGAAGTTAACTTACTCCTCAGCCAGGGTAAGGGAAAGGATTTGAATAGGGGGTCCCTGCCTCCCAGGAGAGTACTAGACTATTCCATTGTAGACCCTTTGCAGTGTGGAAATAATTAGAGTCACCAGAACCAGGGCTGAATGATTTCCTACTGATCAGGCTTATAGGAACATTCTCAGAGAATACTGAACACAGCTCTCCTACATGCCAGGTGACTGATCTATCCCCTGGACTAAAAGTAGATCAGGGTCCCAGCCCCTGACATTGGGACCATTTCCAGAGGAAAGTGAGTTAGGTGTGGCATTCCCGCATCCCAACAATCTCAGCCTATGAATATGGCCTCTTATGGTCACTGCCAATTGTGCTTATGGGCACATATGCACCAAACCAAGAGTATATAAAAGGAGTTTGTTCTGCTTGCATCTAGTACCAGTACCAAGTAAAGTTTGTCCAAACAAGAGCATTTAGTCCTGTAAACATGTGGCCCTGACACAGGGCTGCCAACTTTCCTGACTGAGCATCCGGTGTCCTTCTCTCTAATCCTGGCTAAACCCTTCTGTCTTGATAAAGACCAATTGTGTGCCAGCTATTCAGAGTAAGCAAGCACCCTTACAGTAAGAAATAAACCAATTAATCAAGGTATTTAATAAATAGTTGTGGATTTGTCTTGCTTTGAAGAGGAGAGGAGTGAGAAGAGATGGCTGAGAAGAACTCATGGTACAATACATATAAGCCAGAGTAAGTTATGAAATAAGAAGTATCTGTCCTCATGTCCCAGCACAACTCATCAAGCTATGTGTGTCACAACCACACATATTCAGTTCCCACCTGCAGCACATTGTAGCATGTAATGTCTCTGTGTCCCCAGAAATTTCACATACAAAATACTGTAATGCAGAAACAAATTTTGGTTTAGCAGTCAACACTGTTCAAAAAAGAAAGGAGATTAGAAGTACAGATCAAGTTGTTATAGTACATCTGAGTTTGCTTTTAAACCACCCACTTCCTTTACCTAACCACAGCGTACACCTGTGCACACAGAGGTAACTGTGAAAAATGCCATCTTCACTCCCCCATCCCCAAGCAAAATAACACATTCCAAAATGCTTTTGTAGACATTTTTTTGTTTTGTTTAAAGGACTCTGTGGTAAAAGTGAACTTGAGTTTTTAGTAGAAAAACATTTTCAGTAAAAGAGCACTGTCCATGTTAAGAATTCATAAATATTCACATGGAAGGAGGGGGATGTTTACAGTAGTCATATGTGGTGCGTTTTTGGGAGAGGCAAGAAAGTCAGCTCATTTGTTAGAGACAATACATGCCTACCTTGCAAATTTGACAAGAAAAAATCTTCTGCATTTAGAGCAGTATATAAATTGTTGACACAGTTCTGGGTTAACTGTGGCTCTGCTCCCACCCTGGTCTGCTCAAGGACATACCTTTTAGGCCTCAGGCTTCTGGCTCTCACCTCTTTGTAGTTGGTGACTTATGTCCCTTTCTCTCCAAACAAGGAATTTAGACTTACAGTTCCCCTGAAATTAAGAATATAAGGCTTTGCATCCTGGGTCAGACCAATGGTGCATTTAGCCAAGTATCCTGTCTTCTGATAGTTGCCAGTGCCAGATGCTTCAGGAGGTCTGAACAGAACAGGGCAATTATCAAATGATCCAGCCATTGTCATCTAAGCCCAGCTTCTGGAGGTCAGATGCTTAAGACACCTGTAGCATAGAATTACATACCTAGCCATTTGACGAATTGCCATTAAGGGACCTATCCGCCATCAACTCATCAATTTTTTCAACCCATTTATACTTTAATCTGTACATATAGTATAGTACTTGTAGTTCGCTGTGACTATCTAGCACATCTGACCTTAATTCAGTACCCATGATTCTCCTCTCTCCCAGAGACTATCTCAGTGTTTTTAATGAGAAGCCAGCTTTCTTAAAGTATTGTGCACTTATTGAGCAGAAAAACATTACAGAGAAAACATGATGGAAGAGTAAATAGTCTATGTGCATGCTAAGCTTACCGGGAGTCACCCATCTTCCACGTGCTGCCATACACCCCGCCACCCTCCCTGGCTGGGAGAATGGCAGCACAGGAAACTGCTCACACGGAGGCTTTCCCTGCTGCTCCTAATGGCCCAAATTGCAGACAATGGGAGCAGCAGGGAGCACAAAGCCAGGTAAGCACCCCTCATCTTACTCATGCCAAGACCCTGCACTCCTATCCCCCTCATGCACCCTCTTTCCCTCCCAGATCATGGTACTCCCAGCCTGATCCTCCATCCTCCCTCCCACCCAGACCTGGCATCCTCACCTCTCAGCCAACCCCACAACCCTAGCCCGCTTCTGCACCCAAACTCCCACCACCCCTAGCACCCTCCCTCCCACTCAGACCCTTCATTTCTACACCCTCCTGAATCCCACCTTCTGCCCAGACCTCACACCTCATCCCCATTTTGCTCTTCAGAAGTCTCCACCCACACTCTGAACCCTCATTTTGGCTCTACCTCACAGCTTGGGGAAGGGCACAAAATCTACAAGCCCTGGGACCCTGAACTGATTTAGGCCTTGACCAAAACAGGTTCCCCACGCCCACCCTCTGCCATAAATAAAGACAATATTGAAACATTTTGTTTTGGACATAAATTAGTATTTTACTTAATTTAAAACAAAATTTGGTAAACTAACAGGATATATGTCTCCTTATGTTATAGATGCATATTTATGTTTTATGCTCCAGTAGCCTAATATGAATAACTTAGTATTTCAGGTATTTGGAGACCAGCAAATGCCTTTTGTCACCATGAGTGGTCGGTTGGTGATCCACAGAAAGGTCTGTTGAGTGGTGTGGGTCATGGGCCAAAAAATTTGAGAACTACTGCTTTATACCAAAAGCTCTTTGTCTCCTGGAACTCTTCCATTTCCCCACTCCCTCCTTGAGGTGGTACTTTTCTGGAGTGGCTTGCCTGTCCCAGTATTTGTAGTAATTGCCCCATACTGATTTTAATTCCTTGAGGAAGCTCATTAACCCTCACCATGGAATTAGCATACAATCCCTTCGTCACCAATGTAACATAAATCTTTATCGATACACACATTTACGAATAATCCCTGGATCCATCGCATTTGGCACATCTCAGTATAATAGCCTTTGAAGTTGTCATGCTTCTAAAGTCTCACATCTGTAACAACTATCTTGTATCAGAGGAATAACATAGTATCTGGATAGAACTATAATAGAATAGTGAAGATTTGTTATAATCTATGGTTTATTTGTGGATATTTTTATTTAAATGATTCAAACTTAGATAGTCCAATTCAATTCTTTTGACTTTTGATGCACAATATTTACTAACACATTATTCACATAGGTAAAATGCACAGCAGTGGATCTTCTCATATAAAATGCTTTCTGATTTACCATATATGGACTACCTGTTTTTCTCTTCTATGTACATCTGCAGCTGATATCATGAGTGTCTTTGGCACTGGTAACTAACAGTGTCTATTTTGGAAGGGTAAAGAACACCTACATATGTGCAGTAAGTACCTACTTCAGTCCCATGGAATGTTTGTGTGCATCCCCACATCCAGCATTCTGTAATATTTAGTGCCCTGTTGGTGTTTTTCAGCCTTAGTTTTCCCAGCTTATTGGTCAACATGAAGTCCACCTTTTCACCTCATCGGTGAGGCAAACAAACCTCCACATGCAACAGATTTACTTTAATTATGGATGGATACATAAGGTGTCCATTAGCCTTGGAGAGGTTCATAGTCCCAGCACCTACCCTTCTCCAATCTCATTTGCCATGCTAGAAATAGTTACCTCAAGTTCCATCTCTTCAAGCAAGCTACGAAAAAACAAATACTGTGAACAACTAGAGGTTCATCCTTTTAATCTCAGCCCCATGACCAGCACCTTCTTAGGGGCTTTCAGTTTAGAAGTACATCACAGTACAAGTGCTTTCCTCACTATTAGGCTATGGTTACACTAGCAAGTTTTGTTGACAAAACTGGTGGAACACCTACACACAAAATACATTTTGTTCACAGTTCGTCAATAAAACTCCGCACATTCACTGGCAGAGTTCTACCTCTCAGCTATGAGGCATAACGCTGCTGTTGACACATTCTGTCAAGAAAAAAGCTGTATGAACACCCTGGGTGGGTCTTCTATAGACAGACAGGTCATCCTCAACAATAAGAAGCCCTGTCTGCTGTTCTTCCAGGTGCCTTTGTTGTTGAGAGAGCAGCTGGGCAGTCTGGCTGTACTGTCGACAGAGTCTTTTGTGCGTGGTCACACTCTGTCAACAGAAGCATTGTTGGGAAATCTCTTCTGACAGTGACATCTGTTGACAGATGACTGAAGTATAACTGTGTCTTAATGTACACCAAAGGGGTCACTTGCACTATAAAAAAGTAGCGAAGTATGTTAGGTAGCCTACTCTCATTTTTACTCTAATACCATCCTCTTGCCAGTGAATTTTGTTCTACGGATACTTCATCATCCTTAGAGATATTTAAGCATGAAAGATGATTCTAACTACTTAATATCAATTTACATGAATTGCAAACAAATTAGATGAATTTACTCATCAAAACACATGTGGTTTATATTTGTTGACACCTGTGGGCCCACAATGTCTACTTTAGCCATCAGCAAACAGAACTTACATCATAGGAGTTATCAAAGCTATCGGTCAAAGTCAGATTATTTTAATGGGAAAAGGTTGTTTTCCTAGTTCAGGAAAGCACAGGCAATTAAGCGTGCTCCTATAATTGTTGCAATGTTTGTCCCAGGATATTAGAGACACAAGGTGGGTGAGGTAATATTTTATTGGATCAACTTCTGGTTGGTAAAAAAAAGACAAGCTTTCAAGTTTACACAGACCTGAAGATTTCTGAGTAAGCTCAAAAGCTTTTCAGTCACCACCAGGAACTGCTTTCATAAAAGGTTTCATCCCACCCACCCTGTGTCTCCTATGATCACTCAAATAAAGACTTGACTGAATTTTTCAAGATCAGGATGGTGATTTCCTATTTAATCCCTTATCAAGACCACCAGAAAATTTCCCTCCCCGCATAAAGTAAGGTCCCTTTTCTGCAAACTCTAAGACTACAGTTAAACTAGAAGCATCTGTTGGTGGATGTTTCTGCTGGAAGAGGTTTTCTGACAAAACGTCTGTTGACAGAGTGTGGCCATACAATAAAGCGGATCAAAAGAGCAATCTACTCTTTCAACAGAGAGTGGTCGAAGTGCCTGGCCCTCTCTTAACAGAACGGTGGACCGGAAGCTCAGCCACAGAGCTGCCTGGTGAACCAGAAGTCCTGTTTGTCTACAGAAGGCACCCCTCAGAGTGTTCACACAGCTTTTTTCTTGACAGAATCTGTTGACAAAGGCACTCTTCCTCTTCTGGCAGAAGCAGAAGGTTGTCGGTGTAAGTGCTGACTTTTGACAAGATGCGTTGTGTGTGTGGATGCTCCACCAGTTTTGTTGACAAAACCCTCTAGTGTAGCCATAGCCTATATGTATGTCTACATTTGAAATGGGGGTTGTGATTCCCCACTAATGCATCTTCCTGTGCTGGCCCTGCTCAAGCTAACACCTAAAAATATCAGTGTGTCCACAGTGACATGTACAGCTGCCCTGACTACAATCTTGTGCAACTGCCAGGATATATAATTGAGCTCCCTCTCATGCTTCTATTAATACATTACTATCTTGAATAGCTAGCTTGAGCTGCTAGTGTGTATATGTCCATGTGAGCTGGGAAGCACACCTCCCAGCCAAATTTCAGATATACCCTAAAAGGCAGGTAGAGAGCAGAGAAAAGAATTTCTATATTTAACATATCAAATGAGGACATCAGTAACACCTGTGAAATTTATAGTTTTACATTCTAACTCAGTTACACCTTTGTTTTCAGTCATGTTACACAGGTTGAAAACAGCATTTAGCTTTGGTAATTAATTAATGTTTGTCATTGACTAGCAAAAAGGAATCCAGGAAATGAGAGGTGAATTAGCTTAGAAAGAACATGAAGTAATGGCACCAATGCTCCCTAACACATCATATGAGGAGGGGGAAAAAAAGGAGGTGGGGAATACTGTTCTCTGGCCACTGTACCCTATCAGTTGTGGAGGTAGTAGATAAATTCAGCTTGACGCATTGCTACCTAGACCTCCCTCAGAGGTTCTATTTCCTTTCCCTGGCGACTACTTCCTCATTATAATGCTGTTAAAAACATGTTACCAAGACAAATAATTTTTCTCTGGTTTAGCAAATTCATACTTAGTTTTTCAATCTACGAAGTATTACCGTTGTTTTCTCCAGGCACACTACTATTGATTTAGTCTTGCTTTTCAATGTGCTTTCTGTAAACAGTGTAAACAATTCTGTAAACTATTCATAGTATTACCATCACTTATCTCCACAGATCATTATTTTTGATGAAGACATATTAATTTAAGGTAATTTGTTTAAAGGTCCATGTGACAAAGGCTGTAAAGGGAAAAAATAAGAGTGTAAAACAAAAAAGAAATCTGAAAACACAAACATGCCATTGAGGGGAAACTGGAATGATTTTTAGCAGTGCACTTCATCAACCTCCACAAAATATCATATAAGCTTACCAGCAGTATTAAAACAATTAAATCTTGTTTTGGGAAAAAAATTCAGCTTTGAAAGAATAAGTCATTTAGCTAAAAGAAACTATGCTGATAAAACTTTATGAAATCATACCTACATTCTAAAGTTCTACCTTGCAAACTGTGCTGAAAGGTTTAATTATATAGAAACTAAGCCAAAACTTGAAGGGCCTAGTAAATAGAGACAATACTGTTCCAAACTACAACACAATTTTTAAGTGTACATAGCCTATATGTAAAACGTGAAGAGTGAGTGAAACACGTGGCAAAATTGAAAACCTACTGAGAAATGAGTCCTGTTTTCTAAAGTTAAAATTTACTGTACTCTTTCCTACTGGTGGCTACACAGTCATTAATAGTACAGTTTCTTTCACACAGTGCACCCTGGGTGCATCTACACGAGGAACTAACTTCGAAGTTAACTTTGAAGTTAGGTGCTACTTCAAAGTAGCCAGCAGAAAGTCTACACATATTTTCCCTTTCTTCAAAATTAACTTTGAAGTAAGGGATCCCAACTCTGAAGTCCTTACCCTATTCCCAGGAATGAAGTAGGGTGTATGTAGATGCTCAACTTCAAAGTCTGTTACTTCAAAGTTGTACGTCGAAGTAAGCAACTTTAAAATTATTTTTGTAGTGTAGACACAACCATTGAAACTACCCATACTGTACCAATCTATTTTAAAGGGCAATGGAAGGAGAATATAAGAGAATATAAGGGTAAGGTTACACCTAACAGATATTGTAAACTGACACTCTGAATAGGTTCCACTATGCAGTGTGCTACCAGTGTCCCAGGTGGCCTGGAAAAAAGCAAGTAGGTGCTACCGTACCTAGTCAAAAGTATCCCCGTGAAAAAGTCCTTATGCTGAGTTCCTGTAGACATATCAGTGACCTTGAATTTGAAGTTACCTGAGTTAAAAATTGCAAAAAGCCTGGAACACATTAAGTTATGCAGGTGCTTCTGTCTCTAAGCATGTCGGCTCTTTCATATGAAGGAGTAAATATGTTGTGAGTAAAGCTGATCAGGAATTTCCCAATAATGTTTTTTTCCCATGTGAAAATGCCAATTAATCAAAAGTGCGATGGTTTACATAAATTCTGTTATAAAAAAGAAGCATTTCAGTTATGCCAGTTCATTGACATTTTGATATTAATGGAAAGGAATATTTCAACATTCAAGAACAAAAAAAAATGACTTTTTGTCTAAAAATGTCTTTTCTCAACATTTTTTAGAACTTTAAGATGTCAAAAGTGGAACAAAGGGTTCTGATTTTATCACAACATAACATTTCAATTCATCCTAATTAAATTATTTTTGTGGGAAATTTTGAACTTTTTGTTTTATTCTGGAATAAAATCCTCCTCTAAGTTTATAAGAATGTCATATGAAATGGAAAATATGGTTCCCACCCAGTTCTAGTTGCAAGTATAAAGGCAAACTATTTAGAGATTAGGAGCTATTTCAAGGCAAGTTATTGCAGTTATTTTGTAGATCTGTAAATAGTATAATTATGTGAGGAACTTGACTGGGTCTGGAACAACTTTAAGGAATTAGACAGCACCATGGAATAGCCTTACTTGGGTTATTGCCCTGTTATATCAGTTTTTCCTTATCTGGGTGACAAGTGTTAACTGGTAGCAACATAAAATTAACATTCAGCATCCTTCAAAGTTTGATCTTATCTTCCAAGAACCCTCTGGCTGAGAAGCATCCAAGCACTAAAGGACATGTTCTGTGATGGCAAACTGGTATGAGAATCTTGGCATTATTTTCAACCACACCCTTTCCTTGGAAAAACAAGCTGGACATGGTATGAGTTTTGCATTTTCTCAGGCAGTGCCCTGATTATCTTTTGACAGTCTCATAACAGCAACATATACCTGTGTTATCAAATGCCTTCTCAGCAGGCATTTCAACAGAGCTGTGCCATCATCGTCTGCTTGCACAGAATGCTGTGGCTCATTTCGTCAGTGTACTGAGTGACTATGATGGTAGGATATCTACCCTGTCTTCTCTTACTTGGTGGGCTGTTAAGTGGCAGAATGATGTTAAGTTGGCCTCCTAACTTTTAAAGTGCATCCTGGGGTTGGCTCTGGCTAGATATGAAGTCTCCTTCTTGAGCCTCCTGCTGAGGGGTATTACTGTTACAGCACGGGTAGTCAATAGGCAGATCCAGACTGAATCTGGACTACCAGGCGCATTTGAATGCATCCCATAACATTTTTATTTACCTCTTATTGGCCGTGTCTACACTAGCCACAAACTTCGAAATGGCCATGCAAATGGCCATTTCGAAGTTTACTAATGAAGCGCTGAAATACATATTCAGCACCTCATTAGCATGCAGGTGGCCGCGGCACTTTGAAATTGATGCAGCTCGCCACCACGCGGCTTGTCCAGACGGGGCTCCTTTTCGAAAGGACCCCGCCTACTTCGAAGTCCCCTTATTCCCATCTGCTCATAGGAATAGCTATTGAGGAAAGTGCCGACTTTTGCCATCAAAATGCATTTTGTGTGTGGACGCGCCACAAGTTTTGCTGACAAAAACGTGGTTTTGTTGGCAAACTCTCTAGGGTAGATATACGCACAGGATGCCATCTTGATAAATTCCAAATCCCTGTTCCAAAGTGGGAGCATGGGGCTCAGGGGAGGATTAGAGTTTTTGAAATAAATGGTAATCAGATTTTTTTTTAAATGTGCAAATCAATGTACCTTTCTCCCAGCTTCATTCTTGAGTGCAGTGGAAACATTTAGGCTGAAATTTTCCAAAACACATTCTGCCCTAAAGCAATTACTCAGCAGGGAAAACTTCATCCCAAATGGTTAAAATGTTGCAAAGTTCTAAGCAACTCAAAACGGTCTTGTAATGGGAAGAGTCGGGCAACCTTAATAATAGGCTGTGTTCCTTGCCCTGCCATTAATTAGTGAGTGCTGTATGCATGACCAGATTCTGCAATGTTTACTCACTTTAAGTTGTGCCATTGTTTTCTGTGATGCAGGATGGGGAACAACATATTTTAGAATGTTAATAAGGGTGGAAGAATTTAGCTGTCAGTGATCATCTTCATTCCTTGGTGGAGAAGTATCCCTGCTCCATACATTAGCATATATAGTTAATCTTGCTTTATTTTGTATTTTCATGAAATCAAACCTAAGTGTAAAATCAGTATTGGACATTTTAGAAAGCACTCATACTAGTAAGTTTTATTTTTAAAATTAGAAATTGTTTTAGAAATGCTAAATTAATTCTTTCATCAATGGCAAGAGATCTAAATGTTTGGGGGCAAATTCTGTTCTCAGTTAAACAAATGTAAATTTGGAGTAACTGCTGAAGTCCAAATTTGACCTGGAATGTTTGGCCCTTTTTGAAGTTGCTACTCTCTCTCTCTCTCTCTAAGGATCTCCTCTAGGGTTCAAAAAATGTAAGAACTACTGAATGATTTTCAGAAATATTGAGCAAATCCAGATCTATTAATGTAAATAGGACTTGTCGGTGTTTGCCATCTTTGAAAAAAAATGATGACACTAAACTACAAATACTGGTTGGTTGATTTCACTGTCTTTAAGTTACATACAGTAATCCACTTCAGAGATGTAGCTCATTAGGAATAATTCTTCTTCTGAACCACCCTGTCTTTTAGTGTTGTTTTCTGCACTTTGAAGATATAATATTAATGAATGGAACATTTGTTTTACCTGCAAATTTATTTTCTCGCAACAGACTGTTTTTCTCCTGTTTTCGACTGTTTTTCTCCTCTTCGCAAACCTGACCCATTCTTTTTAGGTGACATATCTGAGGAAACGTCTCATATTTAGGTGTCATTACAGGAGGCTTTGGAGCAAATCAATAAACTTAATAGTAACGAGTCACCAGGCCATGACATTCACACAAGAGTTCTGAAAGAACTCAAATGTGAAATTGCAGAACTATTGACTGTGGCTTGTAATCTATCCTTTAAATCATCTTCTGTACCTATGCTTAGAAGATAGCTAACGTAATCCCAATATTTAAAAGGCTCTCCAGAGGTGATCCTGACAATTACAGACTGGCAGGTGTAACATCAGCCCTGGACAAATTAACTGAAACTACAGTAAAGAATAGAATTGTCAGACACTTAGATGAACGTAATTTGTTGGGGGAAAGTCAATGTAAATTCTGTTAAGGGATATAATGCCTTATTAATCTAGTAGAGTTCTCTGAGGTGGTCAACATATATGCAGACAAGGGAGATCCATTGGATATAGTGTAATTAGATTTCCAGGAAGCCTTCATAAGGGCTCTTAAGTAAAGTAAGTTGTCACGGGATAGGAAGGAAGGTTCTCTCATGGCTTGATAACTGGTTAACAGACAGGAAACAAAGGGTGGGAGTAAATGGTCAGTTTTCAGAATGGAGAGAGGTTACTAGTGGTGTCCCCCAAGGTCCATACTTGGACCAATCCTATTCAACATGTTTATAAATGATCTAGATAAAGGGGTAAACAGAGAGGTGGGAAAAATTGCAGATCATACTAAACTGTTCAAGATAGTTAACACCAAAGGAAACTGAAGACCTTCCAAAGGATCTCACAAAACTAGGCAATTGGGCAACAAAATGGCAAATGAATTTTAATGTTGATAAATGCAAAGTAATGCACATTGGAAAAATAATCCCAACTATACATATAAAGTGATGGGAACTAATTTAGCTCTAACCACTCAAGAGAGATCTTGGAGTAACTGTGGATAGTTCTTTGAAAATATCAGCTCGATGTGCATCAGCAATCAAAAAGGCAAACAGAATGTTAGGAATCATTGAAAAAAGGATAGAGAATAAGACAGAGTATCTTATTGCCTCTTTATGAATCAATAGAATGCCCACATCTTGAATACTTTGTTCACATGTGGTCACCTTATCTCACAAATACATCTTGGTAATGGAAACAGTTCAGAAAAGGACAAAAAATTATTAGGTATTTGGAATGAAGACAGATGGACTTTTCTTCTTAGAAAACAGGAGATCAATGTGGGAGGATATGATAGAGCCTGACTAGCATAACTGTAGCACAGTCATGGAAGGGTATAACCTGTTCAGGAAGGACATGCAGGGGAGAACAGGAGAAGGAGTGGCACTGTATGTAAGAGAGAGCAGTCTGGTTACTCAATGGCTCAATGTCAAATTTGCAGTCAGTTTCAAGTGGCCTGCTCCAAGGATCAGTGCTGGGGCTGACAATGTTCAACATCTTTATTAACGATCTGGATGAGGGGATGGATTGCACCCTCAGCAAATTTGTGGATGACACTAAGCTGGGGGACAGGTAGATACATTAGAGGGTAGAGATAGGGTCCAGAGTGACCTAGATAAAGTGAAGGATTGGGCCAAAAGTAATCTGATGAAGTTCAACAAGGACAAGTGGAGAGTCATGCACTCAGGTCGGAAGAATCCCAAGTATTCCTACAGGTTGTGGACCAACTGGCCAAGTAGCAGTGCAGCAGAGAAGGTCCTGGAGGTTACAGTGGATGGGAGGCTGGAAAGGTGTCAACAATTTGCCCTTGTAGCAAAGAAGGCTAATGGCATATTGGGGTGCATTAGGAGGAGCATTTCCAGCAGATCTAGAGAAGTTATAATTCCCCTCAATTCGGTACTGGTCAGGCCACATCTGGAGTATTGCATCCAGTTCATACCCCCATCCCCTTCCGTGAAGAAAGGATGTGGGATGCATTGGAGCAGGACCAGCAGAGGGCAACAAAAATGATTAGGGAAAATGATTAGGGGGCAGGAGCACATGACCTTTGTGGAGAGGCTGAGGGATTGGGGCTTATTTAGTTTGCAGAGGAGAAGAATGAGGGGTGATTTGATAGCAGTCAAACTTCCTGGAGGGGGACTCTAAAGAGGATGGAGAAAGACTGTTCTCAGTAGTGACGGATGGCAGAACAAAGAGAAACGGTCTCAAGTTCCAGAGTGGGAGGTTGAGGTTAGATATTAGGAAAAACTATTTCACCAGGAAAGTGCTGAAGCATTGGAATGCATGACCGAGAGAAGTGGTGGAATCTCCATCCTTAGAGGATTTTAAGTCCTGGCTTGACAAACTGGGTGGGATGATTTAGACAGGTTTCACCCTGCACGGTGCTGTGCCAAGCACTAGAGGCATTGGGATAGAGGGGCATTTACCCCGTCCGGCAGCATCAAGAGCCCTGTTTCCACATGGCCACTGTTTTCCTGATGTGGCTGCCTCCCAATGGTCACTTGTGGTATGGCTGTTATCTGTGCTTGCTGCCCCACTGGCGAGTCTGAAGTATGTAGTCCCTCCTGTTGGTGCCCCTCCCTTTCCATTTCTGGAAAATCCTGGGATTTCAGGCACTTCCTGCTTTCCAGGCACAAACAAATCCTGACCTTGGTTTAAACTGGGATCAGAGGAAGCTGCACACCAAATTTCATGGTCATAGCTATTACAGAGGAATTTTTGAACAACCATAGCACCGACGAACAGACATACACATGCACTCTCAAATATACAGTAGATTGCAGAAAAGACAAAAGCAAACCAAGTAACACCAGAAAGATCCACAATATCACTTAGCCAGCAAGTTAAATATTAAACTTTTTTTTCCCCAAAGTCAAACTAAAAAATTAGTGGTACAACCAAAACTGAATACATGGGGTTAAAACTGTCTCAAACAGTTGGGTGAGAAGAACAGTTTATGCTGATACATTAGTAGCTCCATATGGCAGCTAAAATAAAAGAAAATATGGCATAACCCAAATGTTTCACATATCATGCAACTTGCTTGAAGTAAAGGACCAGTCAGGATATTCTTGTTAAAATGATCATGCAACAGCTAGTCCAGCAAAAAGAACTGGTGGGTGACAACATGTTTCTTACCAGGACCCTACTACATGTCCTTCTGTCAACTTTTTGGACCTTATGTAATCCGTTAGTTCTAAGACAAACTATCTTTTTAAATAAAATATTTTCCATACCATTTTGAAGGCCTTTTTGCTTGGAGTGTCTAGCTTATCTAAATGCCATCCTCCCTGAACCCAAGATTCTTTGAATGCTAGACTCGAACTTCATTTTAGAATATTTTTCCAGTGCCCAGAATTGACCTTTACAAACTTCTAGAAAAATCTGAGTTTGAATGGATGTACTGAATGTTTAATGATGATTTCTACAAATGGTTGCACTTGAGATATTAATTACTGAAGTTCATATATGTTTGCTGTTTCCTTTTAAGCAGTTTATGTCCTAATACCAACGTTCATGTCAACTGTCTTTACAAAACACCCTTGCGAATAAGATCTCAGACCTCAGGAGTTTATTTTATCTTTGCAACAAAGATAAAATTGAACTAAACTAGCAACCTGAACGAAGCCCGCTCTTTTCTCTGCACTGCAGCTATTGGATAGTTATGGGCCTATCACAACTTCCATCCACACCACCAGATGCTGTATTTTGCTATGAATAAAGGTTTCCAACTAGTCCTCATAAGCTAGACTACACACACTGAAATCTTCACACCTACTTGTTTGTTATAAAAAAACAATTCTGTGCTGCCAATAAGCTATGCTTCCCTCTGCTCATATGTATGCCTACTGTGTTTCCTGATTAAGGAAAAACTAACTGTCTTTAGTTATTCCTTCATGCTATTTGATGGGTAAGTACTAAATCCTTTCTGGAATATTTACCCTCATGTTTTGGTATGCTGAAAGTGTTTGCACCACAGGCCTACAGAAAAGGAGGCTAAAGATAAAACAAACTACTCCAAAATTTCATTTGTACCTTTGAGTTTTGATTAGTTATGTCTTCTACAGCAAAATGTTATGCAATGAAAATTGTGTTTTCTCTCAATTTCTTTTCTCCTATCTTCTGACACTCATAGTGCACACCCTCCTTTCCCATGCAGCCAAAGGACAGAAGAAGAGACACAGGAGAAAGACTTGTCCTTTGGTAGAAAGCTCCAGACAGCACTGCTCTGAAGGCTCTTACAACACTTAATGGTTAAACATGGAATTACTACAAAAGCTATTTATAAAGAACTAAACAACACTGTAATATCCTGAAAGTGAGTGACTGGGAAAAAAATATAGCTAAGGATGTCCCACATATAGCACCCATGCTTACAGTGATGTAGGTTCTCAGATACGACAGTAGGAGAAAAGGAATTAGAAGTTTCAGATAGTGCTGTTGAAGGACTTAAGAATTAGTGAAAATCTAAAGGAAAGAAAACTTTAGAGGCAAACCAGCTGTTTCTGGCTGAGTATATCTGAACAAGAGACTAAAGTACCATACGGAGGATTCTACCCATAAGAGAGTTCTTCTATCAAAGTTTGCATCCACAGAGAGCTTCATCCATTTGATAGTGCTTTGGGGCTACGTCTACACGTGAAGCCTACATCGAAGTAGCCTATTTCGATGTGGCGACATCGAAATAGGCTATTTCGATGAATAACATCTACACGTCCTCCAGGGCTGGCAACGTCGATGTTCAACATCGACGTTGCGCAGCACCACATCGAAATAGGCGCAGTGAGGGAACGTCTACACGCCACAGTAGCACACATCGAAATAAGGGTGCCAGGCACAGCTGCAGACAGGATCACAGGGCGGACTCAACAGCCAGCCGCTCCCTTAAAGGGCCCCTCCCAGACACACTTGCACTAAACAGCACAAGATACACAGAGCTGACAACGAGTTGCAGACCCTGTGCATGCAGCATGAATCCCCCGCTGCAGCAGCAGCAGCCAGAAGCCCTGGGCTAAAGGCTGCTGCCCACGGTGACCATAGAGCCCCGCACGGGCTGGAGAGACAGCATCTCTCAACCCCCCAGCTGATGGCTGCCATGGAGGACCCCACAATTTCGACGTTGCGGGACGCGGATTGTCTACACGGTCCCTACTTCGACGTTGAACGTCGAAGTAGGGCGCTATTCCGATCCCCTCATGAGGTTAGCGACTTCGACGTCTCGCCGCCTAACGTCGAAGTTAACTTCGAAATAGCGCCCGACGCGTGTAGCCGTGACGGGTGCTATTTCGAAGTTAGTGCCGCTACTTCGAAGTAGCGTGCACGTGTAGACACAGCCTGGATCTCACTTCTTCAATGGGACTTTCAAATATGAAAATACAGGAGCATGAAAATGTTTTGCTTTTAGCTGCACATACCTGTTAGCATGAGAGCAGTCTTACAAATATCAGCCAAGATTTCATGAGATTTCTGTGCTCCAGATATAGCCCGCAACCTGCTTAAATGAACTATAATTCTGAGAGGACCAGATCTGCTTCTGACCATGTCCATTTCTGCAATACACATATAAATCCACTTGAATATCACTAATTTGAAAACATCTTCCCTATAAGTGACTGGCAGGACAAAGGAAATCTGGACAGAGAATTTGTGCACCATCAGATACGCATGTTTGCTTGAGTCAAAGTTGACATCTTTCTTCTTTACATTGTTTTTGATTCAGACAAAAGAAAGGCAAAAAAATAGTGTGGAAGCTGTGCAAATGGATCTGTGTGGGATGGCAGAAGGGGAGAGGAATGAAGGCTGGGATGGGTCTCTGTTCTGAAGGAGACCATGTCACTACAAAAGCTGTTCAGTTGTGAGTCACTAATAAGGTCCCCAAGTCTGAAATTCTTCAGAGGTGATTCAAATGAAGGGGATAATTACCAGACTTAATTTGTCAGGTAAGGAACATGTAAGACTAATGGTGTAAATACTGGGGAAGTAAAAAAGATAAAAAACACTGCCACTGCTAGGAGTCTTTTTGTATATTGATAAGAATAAATCAAACCATGTCTGCCTAATACTAAATGCTAAAATCACCACACGTACCTTCAGAATGTTCAGCGAAAGGACCCACCACAAATGCAGTGCTGGAGACACATTGAGCATGCTTTGCTTTTTATAGTCTCTTGCTTATTCCTGGTGAGCCTTCTTGCCCGGCAAAGCATGCTAGAAGAGCCTTCCTTTGAAAGAGGAGAGGGAAGTTCCCCTTTAATAGTTTGGTCACTAGCTCAAGACATTTTTCCAAGTTCTACTTTTAATTCTGCCACCTTGTTAATGTAATAATAATATCCCTAGCAATGCTTAGGTGCAAGGAAGAACTTTCTCCCACTGCTGCCAAAAAATAAAAATCCCTGGGAATTTGGAGTTACTTTGTTGCTGCTGAATGGGTAGAATAATCCTCTGAAGGAAATGGCTTGTAACCCACATAGTTTCAGGTCCAGTTCTTCCCCATAGTAGTGCAGAGAGAAGAGACAACCCAAAGAATGTTTGAAAGAGGTATTATTCACAAAAAGTTGACTGTCTGATATACGTTCTACTCTTTCATGCAAACAATGCTTTCTTCCTGGATAAAATCTTGTAGCTCTTAAGAATTTACATTTTCTCCATCAATTTGCCAGATATTGCTGAAGTTAAAAAAAATAAACTACATATACATTGTACATCAGTGTGAAATACCAAGTAATTATACTGCTGAATATGCTCTTTGCCTTCCTTTTATATTGGTTCTAGGACTAAAGCTAACACATGTAGCCATACAAAGTGAAAACTTGGAAGCTTCAGCACTGAGATATCAAGTTTCAGATTGTACTTTTCAAGAAGTAGCAGCAACAGCGTACGTGGTTGTCTCCTTGGCCAATTTTTTGAACACCCTATTGTCTAATTCCATTTCTGGTTTTGCTTGTTGCTAAAGACACATTTGCAGGGACTGGTTCGTAATCAGCCTACCGTGGGGCTGCTCTGGATGCAATTATTCTTTGATTTACCATTGAGTATGTGGACTTTGCTCTGTTTTCCTGCATTTTAAAATTAGGGCTTTTGGAAGACTTATAGTCACATCTTTTTTTGAGGAAACAAAAGGTGTTTTGTTAAATTTGATTTATAACAATAGTCATAAGAAGGCATTATGCAGGGCAGCCTTTGCAAAATAAGACTTTATTAATCACAGATAAAACTCAAAGACTCCCCTGCAAAGGGTAAACTATATATTAAAAATAAAGTTCTGTTACTCTACCTACTGTAAGTCAACAGCAAAGCTTCCATTGTTGCCAATAAAACAGGATCAGACCCTAAATGCCTGTAAGCATTAGCTCTTGAGATAACACAGCTTCTCTTATCTTGAGATATTATTGATACTGTAACTTAAAAACTTAATCAGAAAATCAGCTTAAAGCATTATTTTGAATTCTTCCAGAAAGTTTGTAGAATGTGTAACAAAGGCAACTATGATACATGAGGATAATTAACGTGTTAATATTAACCATGTCTGCTTTGGAATTATTAAAATGATTGTATTTGTACGCTCTGTTAAATTATATTTCTTCACCTATAGTCAAATAAATAGTCAAGCCCCATTTTACAAAACTGTTCAGTATTTGTTAAATTGACAGACCAGTGACAAATATAAATGCATTCCAATATATGTACATCCATCTACTAACAATTTAACATATATGGTAATTGACACATACACAGATACGTATCGCTCTTCAGACTAAGGTTTGAATAGAGATAGCTATATTCTAAAACCTTTATTTTCTAATGATGTAATATCGTATCACAATAGTAGCAGACAAGTAATCAGGAGCTAATGCCTATAAATCTAATTATTTCCTAATAGATTTTTGGGGGTGTATTTTTCAGCTCCCATTGGGAAAATTCACTTTGTCTGGATACCATTAGGATTCTGTATACAGTTTCTATGGATGATGTCACTCAGGAGAGTGATTTGAGTCCCTAATCTTTTTAGAGAGAGGGTAATGATGATGTTTGTTGTATGTAAATTTTACCTTTCCAAACAGATACGGTTATGGCTATAGATGAAATGTTTGAACTACAAGCTGTATTTCAGGTCATGGATTTGTACTCTCCTGTGCTCATCTGCCTTTCCCTCCCCCCGCTTTCCCTGTGCAGTTGAAGACTTATTAGTCTCTGAGCATTTGAGAGGATTCTAATGAGTATGTTTTAATGTTATAAAATATCTTACGTAGCTGGATAGACAAGTGGAAAAAAAAGTATATTTAAACATCAACAAATGTGGAAAGAAACCAGTTCTGTGGGTTTGTCAGATACTCATCTCTGTTTTGCAATTCTGTTCTTGGAATGGCTGAGTTGGGGACACAGATCTGTTATTGGATGAAAAACAATATGAACAGGATTATGCCATTTTCAAGGCAGGTAAAAGTTTAAAGGTTAAATGCAAAAGAAACTTGAGAATTGAGTTTAGCGCTGAAACCAGAACTTAATTAGCGTCCCCACTAGCCAGGGAATTCAGCACAGAAATAGGTTCTAATCAACTTATTAAAAAGCCTGTTTTCCCTCTGTGTGAAATCTTAGCACTTCCTGAATCACAAAAAGTAACCTCAGAATATGGTGTCATCAATGCCAGATGTGCCACTGCAATCTCTGGGCAGAAAACAGAAAATAAAATATGAAATGGATTATTCATAATGTTATTAATGTAAAGCTCCGTATTGTTTTAAAAAAGAGGCTCTTATCCTTGATATGTTAGTGGCACTGAACATTTTCTTGATTATCTAAACTCATTGTGTCTCCTCTCCACACCCCTTTGTTGTTGGGATAATCCTAACTACCATGTATTACATACACAAGAACTAGATAATAAAGCCATTCTCTTACAGCTTTAAAAATAAAGAGTCATCATGTTAATTTATTGCTTAACCACAGCTTTTATTTAAGTGCAATATATATTTTCTCTGGAAACAAGTAGCTCAAAGCATGTTTATAAACAGGCACAGACTACAAACTAATGAAATGCACAGGTTTTCAAGAAAAAATATCTGAGAAAACATGGTCATTTAAAAATGTGGTTACAACATAGATTCTCTATTATTTGCCGTATTATTATCCTAAACACATTAAAAGCACACAAATATGAAAATCTGTAGGTTTTACATATCCTGCCACACATTTCTTAAGAAAATAGCCACTTACAGTTGGCACAGTAAATAAGCATTTTCTGATAGTCAAAACAAATTAAATCTTGCATATGGCACAGAGAATTAGTCATATATATCACAAGTTACGTCAGTAAGCAATTCATTGGGCAGCAGCTATTTAGCTAGGTTTTAGCTGTAATAAAATATGGATACTCAAGGCTTGAAATGAATGTTTAGGTATTTAGTTGGGTAAGGAACAATTTAATGTTTTCTAGTAGTTAAACACTGCCATCTGTGTCTTTGGGCCACAATTAAGAAACAAGGTTATGACCATTAAAAGTACATATCCTGAGATTTCTTTCTTTAGGGGCACAGAGGTTAAAAAGGAAAAAAAAACCTGATCTATGCATAAACCAAGAACACATGTGGCAGTGAAAAAAACCAGCAAATGCAGGACTGTTAGTAAACCCTTGAGAAAGAAGAATGAGAGACTGAAGTGACATAGTAAGATAGACAGCAAGGTCTATTGGTAAAGGAGAAACTGACAAGTTTTATGCTTTGGGTATGGTACATTCTATCAATCATGCTAAGAAAGTTAAACCTGTAGACTTTCTTTAGAACTTTAAAAAACAGCATTCAAGACTGAAGCATTGGTTGCCTATTTTGAAGCAAAATAGCATGACTTTATTTAGAGTCAGGATTCATTTCCATCCCAGGAAAGAGCAAAGCTAATCTAAAAGAAATATGTACAACAGGCTTTGCATTTGTGGCCTCAGATAAAATATCAAATGCTGCAGAAGTCCAAGAAATCACAGTGAGAATAATGAATTGTCTGCACTTACAGTCCACTTATTGATAGTCACCAATATATATGCTGATGGATGGTTCTCTTACTCTGAATTAAACAAAACTAATATTTCTGTTAGACTATTTTAGGAGCAAATTCAGTATTTTAGATAACTTACTTAAGAGTAACATAAGACGATCTATTAAGGAATAACACAGTATGAGATTTTAATTATTTCAGTTTTTACGAATGTGTTATATAGATGACACACCACAAAAACATTTAAGTAGTTAAGTTACAGAACAAAATACTGGTGTAATTATCTTCAAGTTATCAAGGAACAAAATTCAAAGGGAGAGAAAGATAAATAATTTTTATAAATCACAAAGCACTGAATTTTCAAGTGTAAAATCATACCAAAATCTTGCTAAATTATCATTGATGTTGTAGGAGAGCAATTGATCTGGAAGGCCATTAGAGTTGTCCTGTACTGCTAGCACATGGGGTGCTAGGGTGAAGGGTACATCATTGAGGAACTCTGACATTAAATTATTGCTTTCCAAATGTTGATTTGTCTCATTTCCCTCCTCAGCACCCACTACAGTCAAATGCGAGTGGCTTCCTGTATTTGACTAAGGAAAACAAAGGAACAATAATTTAACCACTGCAAATTACGAACTTCAAGCTTTGCACATGAAAACATGATGACCTATTTAAAAAATGCAGTAGTGGTTGGTTGGGGTTGACTACAATTAATATTTTTAAAGCATACTATGGCAATTCCTTAAGTCAAGCTTAGTTGAGCCGAGGCAGTAGTAACGCATTTTTCTGAATGAATAATGGCAGGTTTTCTGGCCACATAATCCTACTGTACAACTGCAAACATTGATTGACAAATACACCAATGACGATGTAGACTTCTAATTTAAAATTGATCTTGCCCAAGCAGTTGGGTATGCTTGTGATGACCACACAAGGTGATTGTGCATGTAACCAGAAAAACAAACAAAACACACAAGTAGTTCTTGCATATATTACCATCAGGGATTATTGAACAAGCACTGATAAAAAGAAAAATCTGGGCATTTTACTTCAAAATCCTCAATGCAGATTTAACAAATTACATAATTCATTAGATGGGACACATGGGTCTTGACTTGCTGTGTGACCTTAGATAAGACACAATCTCTATCCTGTAGTTCTGCTATATTTAAAACAGACAACTTAACCCCTCCTTACTTTGAAAGCACTTTGGGATCTTTGAGTGAAAAACACTCTTCAGGAGGTAAATATTACATTTCTATTTATAGCTTTAAAGCACCATACAAACATTTGTTAATAATTCATAGCATCTCTGGGAGCTAAGTGATTACTGTAAGTACCTCCATTTTATAGAATGGCAAACAAACATGTTAAATGACTTGTTCAGATCCAGTTAGCGAATAATGACAGGGCATAGCAGAACTCAGAAATTCCTGTCCTAGCCCCATGTTTACTCCTTTAAACCATTCTGGTATACAAGTAAATGCAAATATAGAAAAACCTAAAGAATATTTTTATACTGTGGAAGGAAAACATGTAAAGTTTGATGATCAGTGTGAACATAAATTTTCAACAGTTGGACAAGGTTTGAGATGCATGACTCCAAATAACTTTAAAGGGAATCATCTTAAAGCTAAGCTAAGCAATGAAAGATCTCTGTGCCAATGGCACATACCTATGGTTCTTGTGGCTGCTTGGACTCTTGGTTCCAGAGAAAATATAAGAGGCAGTTGAATCTTTTGGCAAGGGGAAGGGGAGAGGTGGCATTTTCCCATTCTAGGCAGGACTGGAGAAGGCTGGAAGAAATCTGATAGCAAATAGATGCCTCTCAACCAATAATGGATAAACAAACAATACAAAACTGTGCCTACTAAAATGATTAGTAGCAGTGAAAGTGTTAACGTTTACAATTAATTATGTTTCAGAGTCAACACTCTTGAGATTAATAAGTAAGTGCTGTCCTCTCACAGCTACTGTTTCAGAATCAGGAAGAGAGTAGTCCATCCCACTTACAGTTGGAAGCCTTTCTTTACAATGCGAAAAGCTAGAAATTTAAAGCTTAGGACCTACTATACAAAATCCACAATCACGGAATATATATGACCACTCACATGGGGTTTGGACATGTTACAAAATATCTTCTAATATCCTGAGGAACAAGCTTAGTAGCCAGGGCAGATACTAAAGATGGTGTTCCTCTGTTCATAGGCAAAACCCTGGTGAAAAGAGAACCTCTCACTCAGGTGCTGGGATTCAGTCTATGTGGCTATTCTGAACTCAGTTTGTGGTCTCTCCTCTTCTATACCTGCCTGTGCTGTCAAAGATGAAGGGCCTATCTTCTGAAGAAGGACTATTCTCTGTCTTTGAGTTCTCATATCACATTCTAGGGCTTCCTGTCAACAGAATGAGTGTATGCTTGGGTTACTACCAGTCTAATTGACCTTCACCCAGGCCCTAGGCTGTTGCAATATGGGGTTTGTGTGTGTCTGCTACTCAGCTCTCTCCTTGCCTTTTCAGATGCTACAATGGATGTGTTTCTTTCATTCTTCATTTCATTCCCAGCCTCACTTTTAGGGTTCTGCATTTTTGTGAATAGCTTCAGTACTTGCTTGTGCTGTTGCTCACAGTTTGGAAAAGAATCAGAAGAATGAAACTGACAGGTTCTGGTCAGTTTCTTCACTTTTGTCTCCAGCACCTAAGTAAGAGCAGTGAAAACTGACAAAAGAGTATATTCAATTTTTAAATCCGTTGAAGATTTCTAAAGCTGCAAGGAACAGCTGAAACAATAAAGCTGAAAACATTCTTGCACTGGTTTCTACTCCAAGCTTGGGTGGTTATCTTTGCAACTATCAAAGCCAGAGACTTTTTTTTCTGGTTAAATAAATCAGGTTATAAAGCAGTTCATGTCATTGGGAAAGCTTCCTACTTGGCTTGAGCAAACAAGGAAGTGGATTTCCAAGTTTTGCATGATAAAAGAATTCACACCAAAGTAACGTAAAATTATCCTGCCTACATAGACACTTTGTCATTTAAGAACTTTGACTATCAGAAGGAAGACAATTTAGCAATTCAGTTTTAGTTTATGAAAGGAACAGTAAAAGACGAAGTATCTGTATCTTTCATTTCTAACCTTTATAAATAAAAAGGCATGCTTCCCTTTAAACTCTACCCTGCACATGCATCACTGTGACTTCTTCTCTCCACATAACCATCCTATCAGAGTTTAAGAGGTAGTGGCATCTGCTTGCATTACGTGAGCCTCATGCTGGCAAAAACAGAACTGAGTCAGAGCACAGTAAACAGAGATTAGAGAAAGGTGGTATTGTAAGAGTTTGGTTATAAGGGGCATTCACATAGTATGTTTTTCTCACCTTTTTTAGGTAAAAATGAGCCCTCACTTGCTTTCATGATCCCATGGCCTCAACGATAATCAGAATTCCCTAGATTCCTATGTTTGTTTGGCAGACTACACTCTTGAGAGCAACTGTGTACAGCCTAATTGGCCAACAAAGTGGATGAATTCGATTTACAATGCAAATTAGAACCTTACATGCCAAAATTAGTTTAAAATGAGATGAAAAAATACAGGCATGTGGTACATAGAAAGATAGTTACACATCCCATCTTTTCCCATGTAATAAATATCATGTCTGTGAAAGGTGCAAATTCGTGGGACTGGAAATGATGGTGCAAGACTTAAAAAAACAGACTGCCGATATACTTCAGCCAGTGGTTGAATTAGAAGGACAGTAATCAGCAGCATTTTACCCTTAAGCCTGCTTTCACCATACTCCCAACCCCCACAATTTTCATTGACTGAATCTTCCTTGTCAAGTATTTTTGTATTACATAGATATGCATGTGATTTAATTTACAAATGCAAAATTACAAGTTTAAGTCTGAACTGCAGGGAGAAGAGCAGCCTGGGAAAGGTAGAGGCTGCAAGAAAAATATATTGGGACATCATACTGTTTACCCAGCTAGTCTGATCCCTGATTTCAGCAACACTATGGAGAGACTCAGAGATTTGTAAAATGGTTCAAACTGAGGCTTAGAGATGTGTTAAGTGGTTTAGCCAATGTCACAATGTTAGCCAAGGCCAGAAATGGGATCAGGATCACAGTTTCGGTCCCTTACATAAACCACTGGAACAGTATCATCAGTAAAACCGAGTATTTTTTTTTTTTTCTATTTAAAGATGTTCACATTCTCTGGCTTCTTTATAGTGAGTCACACAACACACTATCTTGCTGAAAGAATTTTCCTCCTCACTGTTGTGGGGAAATAAATGTCTCTAGAGGAGCGTAGATGCCATGAATAAAGGGAGGTGGTCACCGTTTCCTGATTCCATTCTGATGGACCCTGGCATCACTTAAACATGTAGGTGCTTTTGGAATAATGCTTCTGCCAGCAGAAAATCAGGTGGAACAGAACCTGGCTCTCCCTCCTCTCACGTCTCCTTCTCTTTATGCCAGCTCAGGTGTGGAAGATGGTGGTAATGCACGATGAAGCCCCCACTCCCAACTTCACATTCACTGAAATGTATCATTACACAGGGAGAAGTCCCCGGGGGATTTCTTAAACAGGGAAGTTCACTTTAAACTGTGTGAGCAGAACAAAGTGAACATAGCCAACTGAAAAATCAAGCCCCAAGTTTGCACTTTTTAACTCCTTCACTACTGTTGAATACAGCCAGGAATCTGTTATTAAATTCAGCTCCATTTTTATCATCTTTTTTTTATGGTATTTCCCACTTATGTACTAGATAATGTACACACACATAATGAAAGAAGTCTCAGCTCTGAATAGCTCACAATTTCTGAAAAATAAAATAAAATAAAATAAAATTACTGTTGACGGTACCCAGTGCATGATATGATGTTCCTTTGCAGTAAAGAAGTTGCATCAGAATGCCTGCAATATTAGGTAAGTTCTTCCATACACAACTGCCCTAAAGCTAGGAATATCTTTATGCTCCAAAACCTTGACAGTGTCCTTTAACTGACTAAATACATTCCTCTCTCTCAGACTCCAGACAAACAACTTTAACACCTAGCACAATACCCTCAACTCCCAGATTTTATGCAAACTACAGCAGCACAACAAAGACAACTGGATACTCTAATGGAGTATTTTATCAGTTTGTTAAAATCAACAGGCTGGTTACAATATATAATTCATTACAAAACTGTATTAGAGAATCAAAGTTGAGGTTACAAAATGGCTTACGTTTTCACACATGTATCCTTCAACCACATTATTTACAGCAGCAAGTCTCAAGAATTTGATATCCCACATCGGCTACACAGGTTTCTATTTAAATATCTAATTTGTTTATCCAGTTTAAACAACTTCTGAAATACAATGCATCCAAATCATATTCTCGGTACATTTCCTAAACACTGGCATATTGTGGTGCATCAGCCTACTAGAATAATATACAGTAAATTCTTTGATACTCAGCATCCATGGGACTGGGAGTTTGACAGGTAAATATTCTGGATAAGAGAGAGTTCAGTACTCACGCTGGGGGGAAGTGCAGGGGAGCCTGCCATCTGCACTCACACTCAGCATGGAGGGATGCAGGGCAGCACTGAGTGGGATGCCGCCCCCCCACCCCTCAAGGGACAGAGCCATACATAAACCTCAGCTTCACCTCCCTGTACTTTTCTTTCTGGCTCTGTGCTCTGTTGTAGGTTGGCCATGGGCATGGGCAGGAGGAGGCAGGTTTGCAGCTGCCATCTCCCAACCCAGGGCTCTGCAAAGCCCTCCAAGGTGGAGCCCACAGCAGAGTGAAAAGGTGTGGGCACCATGGGGGAAGCTGCAGCTGGCTCTGGAGTGGGTCCCCCCTGCGGTGGCCAGCTTTCCCCTTTAAGAGCAGGCAGCTCCCCGCGGAGTCCACCCAGGCAGACATGGGGTTCATACCAGAGAGGTAGTGCCTGTTATCTCTTTAAATTGTTAGCTAACTACATGATTAATGGGGCTAGATTAAGCATGTCTTTTTAGTTTCTTTAGGGAACAGGATGCCAAGACATGTGAGGTTTGTCAATCACCATCTAAATATACCTCTAGGAGAGCGGCTTCCTACTTAGTCAATGAGATTTTATTGCTGCCAACTTATTACAGTGTATCTCGTAGCCACCACCAGGGGATACGGACAGAGAGTGCACAGGAGTTCTGACAGTTATTTGAGAATGCCAGTTACTCAAATGCTGGTTAAACAAGAGTTTACTGTAAATGAAATGCACTCATAATACCACTACACAATTTATGTTTCATCAGATGGATTTATAAGAGGAAATGGAAACACAGAATTAACTCACATAAAAAGGGCCCGTTCTTCATCAGTGAGCCAACATACTTGTTTCAACACTCAAGGCATAAAATAGAGGGTAAAATAGATGGTATGTGAACAGGAAGGAAGATATGCCCAGTATACACGTATGCATAATGCTTAGCCATCATGACTATTGGACTGGAAAAACAAACAGCTGAGTTTTGCAAAGGTTTTTCCTGGTGAAGGAGGAGCAATGACAATGTGACTCTTAGAATGAGTTTGTTGGCTGCTACTTTGTTTTGTGCTTGCTTTCTTGCCCCGGCCAGTCTGGAAGAAGTTTTTAGTGTAGTCTTACTAGGGGAGTGAGTGATGAGCCTAGCAGGCCAGTAGGCAAAGCTGAGTTTCCTAATCATCCTCTAGCTTGCCATCCTTCAATCCCTAATTCCTTTAGGATCCCTTGATGCGGATTTGGCTGTAACTCGGGTAAAATGGAGGTTTAAAAAGCCAGTTCATAAGCAACCAAAAAAGTTAGCAAAACACAGGAGTTTTGGAGGCAAGTTTAGAGAGGGAGTGTGAGAGCCCAATTCCTTAATAAAAATTCTTTATGCTTCAGTAATGCTCCCCCTGCCAAAAACCATGAAATACACACAAAGAGTAAACATACCCAACAAAAAACACTGCAAAGGAACAAACAGCACAGGAAGAAGTTGAACAGCAGAGCAGGTGACTACCCATTTTACTACCCTGAATGTAGCAGGTGGCGCGTGCGTGCGTGCGTGCGTGTGTGTTCAGTGCAAAGAGGTCATTGCTCTCAGAGACACTGTATGGGCCCTTGAGACCAAAAGAGGCTGAACTGGAGGCGATAAGAGAGACAGAAAGGTACACAGACAAGACTTTCGGGGATTTGGGTTCTATGTCTAGTTCTGACACAGATTTGGCCCTCTCCAATTTACATAAATATTAAATATGAACAGCAGGAGCACCAGCCACCACAGATGTGGGCGAAGGTGCGTGGAGACCTGGCTTCATGCCCCTGTAATGGGTGGAGCTTTGGGCAGAAGAAGCGGGGCCAAGGGCAGTCAGCCCTCAGCACCACCTGAGCATGATGCTGCCCCACAACCCTCAGAAGCCAGGCAGAGCAGCAGAGTAACATCTCCACGATATCTCAAAGAGGCCTAGCGCTCCCAGCTGGCGCCACTGCCACAGTATCAGAGGCAGTGGCTGGGAGCTCCAGGCTCCTCTGAAGCAGTGGGCCCCTGTGCGGTTTCTCCCCTTGCTCCTCCCTGTTGGCAGGCCTAAATCTGAAAGAATATGTGATCAGTGTGTTGGTCAAAATGAGAGACCTGCAATGTTCGAAGTCTAAGACACATAACAGTGATAAATTTGATTTCTATTTCATTGCCAATTATTTAGGCTTTTATTTAAAAAAAAAAGAGTCTTGAGACTAGTTAGCACCCAGAAATATGCCACAGTAATATAATGAGAAGCCACCACGTTCTGATACAGCTGACTGGCTGATGTATGGTCAATTTGCACTCATTATGCTCTATAGTACAAAAATGGGCCACCAAGAAATATTAGTTCTTTTCAAAAGGCAAGTATACTCAGCATTATCTGATCCCGGTTTGGTTATATGGATTAAAATGTTGAGAACTTGGGCTACCTGACTCAAAAGAGAAGGCAAAAGATATTATAAGATGATTTGATAGACACTGATACACACCATCCTAGGACTCATGCTATCATCTCCGGGTTTTACACCAACAACATTATTAAAAATGGCAATATAACCCCCTAAAAAAAAAGACAGACACGAAAGTCTCAGTGCTTTACTGCAACTTGATACTAGTGGCCAAAGGGGAGAGAAAACCACAAGGCAATCCCCATGAATGATACTAACAATTAAAAGTAGGGCTACTAAAAGAAAAGCAAATAGAAATCCACTCCAAATTATATTTAAAGATCAGCAGTGGCAGATTCCCATGCTATGCTAAAGCCGTGGTAATGCACTGAATGGACACTCATCTTGAACAATCCCTTGCAAGTCTTCTTCCCTCCACAAGAATTGGTACAGGAAGATTTACCGTTCTTAAACCTCTCAATATTGCATCTTCCAACTGAATTCACCTACTGCTACACTTCTTTCCATCTCAACTCTATAAAAATTCTATAAAAGCGTATCTTCTTCTGCCTATTGAATATGAGCTGACCACTGCAATTATCTTGTTCTCATCTAATGAAAGCCTACAACTTGCCAGGATCGTTTAAGTAACACCTTGTTGGTGACAAAGTCAAACCAACTGATGCTAAGAATATACCATGAAGCTGTTACTGAAAACCATTTAAAACAAAAAGCAGTCAAGTAGCACTTTAAAGTGCTACTTGACTGCTTTTTGTTTTGATAGTGTATAGACTAGCACGGCTTCCTCTCTGTTATTATGAAAACCATTTAGTTTTCCCTTTTCATCTGTTTTTAAACAGTCATGTTTCTGCTCCATGTAACAGGCTTTTCGTCCTTCTTGCTTTGAACACTTGTATCTTAGTTGTAATACAGACATGATGCCATCTGAACAAAGGCTTTTGGCAGAAGACTGATCCAATACTAGGATTGCTTTGGATGTAGACCCTTGGGCTGTCAATCAACTACTTACCCCGACAGTTAAAACTATTTACCCACTCAACATCATTGCCCTCTACAGGCAGAGTTTCTGGGTTATCTGTTTCTGTTTTATAGGAAACATGCATAGCTTTGTCTCTATAACCTTTGATCTTAAGGACCATAAGTTTTGCAGCTTGTCCAATATTAGATGTAGTTTGTTAATAGTCTCTCCAAATAAAGGAATATCAGCTGAATACTCAAGATCCTCTAAAAGTGAGTACTTAAATGCTATACTTCGTACTTTGGCACCAGTCAATTTTATTAGAACATTATATTGTGTAGGTCAGAGAAAACATTTCTGTTCTATTCCCTTTCTACTGAAAACCAGTCTGTAATACAACTGTTGAAATTATTGAGCAGAGTGCAGAGAATAATAGGTGACCCTGCATTCTGATCACTCTGACACAAATTATTGCCCCAAGAGAAAATGATTCACTAATTGCCTTTCATTAGTCCAATCAGGCTTGTGAGCTTGGTGAGTTTGTGAGCCTGTTAGCCATTCAGCTCAAGACTGATGAAGAGACATCAGAAGGAAGTGTGAAGAGGGAGAGAGCAACAGGGCAGATGAGCCCAGGTTCAAAGAGACCTAATTTAAGAAAACACCTCTGCTTCGCTCAGGTTTGAGGAGAGGACCTACAGCCCAGGTGACACTGTAATTAATGTTGTTACATAGAACTATATGGGAGTCAGTGGAGGGAACTCAAACAGCATAGTGGATACACTACCAGTAGAAGCAGAGCCAGTTTTGGAGATATGAGTCAGCTGCAGAGCCTACCATGCTACACCATCACACAGCTAAATGTCCCATGGAATGTTTTCTCCTCTAGGCACATTAAATCCTCTGGCACTCCATTCTGGGTGTAGCTGTGTCCACAGTGCTGATTGATGCACTGAGCCTAAAGCCATCATACTGTCCATAAATGTGATGTTAACTTCCTTTCTGTTCCTCTAATAGTTTTTCAGTAACATTCTGCAAGTGACCTGTGCAGAAACCACACTAGAGTTCTGTCATTTTGGGGTTGAGACAATCCTTCATTTGTTCAGAAGCACAAAGAGGAACACCCTCCCTGAGACAGTCAGCGGCATCATTTACCTATAATTTGAGCAAAACAAATACTCTCTCTTTTATAAAAAAGGATGAGAAGGAATTTGGGCACAGTGGCAGGGTGGCTAAATGGAACAAGGATATTGAAGTAGAAATTACCACATCTGAGATAGAAGCCAAACTAATACATGTTAAATGGACCGATTTGCAGGCCCCAGATAGTCTCCATCCATGAATATTAAAGGAATTTTCACATGAAATTGCAAGCCAGATAGTAAGGACTTCTTCTGAGCTCATACACTCAGGGGTTGTACTCGATGCCCTGCTAATACATTTAAGAAAGTGGGTGGGGAGTGGGGAAATGACATGGGAAACTACAGGTCTTCTAGTTTGATCTCAATTGTATGTGAAGTTTTAGAACAATTTTGAAAGGAAGAGTAATTAAAGGCAAGGGTAAACAGGAATTGGGATAAAATTCAACATAGTTTTTAAAAAGGCAGATAATGCCAGACCAACCTAATCCCTTCTTTGAGAAAATCACAGATTTTCCTGACAAAGGAAGTGCGGTAGATCTATTCTATCTGTATGTCAGTAAAGCATTTCCATACAGTTCCATCTAAGAAGTTATCAGATGAACTGCAGAAGATGGGAATTAAGACAGGAGCTGAAAGGTGAA
This sequence comes from Carettochelys insculpta, assembly GCF_033958435.1. NCBI lineage: Eukaryota > Metazoa > Chordata > Testudines > Carettochelyidae > Carettochelys > Carettochelys insculpta. The sequence goes on from NC_134138.1 coordinate 230,009,118, forward strand.
TAAAGAACTAGATAAAGGGAGATTTCAAAAAGTCATACTGAAAGGTTAAATGTCAGAGTGGAGGCAGGTTGCCAGTGAAGTTCAAGGAGCAACTAGGACCAATCTTATTTAATATTTTTATTAGAGAACTTGGCACAAAAAGCAGGACTGCGACAATAAAATGTGGGTAATACAAAGTTGGAAGGTACTGTCAATAAGCAGGACAACCAGAATACAGAGAAAATGCAGTCAACCTTGAAATCTGGGATGGATTAATAGCGCAAAGTGCAAGATCATGTATTTAAGGATTATGATTTTTTCTGTAAGCTGATTTACCAGTTGAAAGCAAAAGTATGACTATGACTGCCAATATGAAGCAGCTGTGAAAAAAGGCTAACATAGTCCTAAGACACATTAAGGGAGATGTTTTCAGTAAAGAAAGTGTGGAGAGAGTGACTCACCTGGTGCAGTAAACTGAGGTTCATCAAGATGGTTGACCCTGCGAGCGCTCCACTTTAGATGTTCAGATCTCTGCACTTGTAATCAGAAATCTGCAGTAGTAATGGCTGCTTAGGCCAGACATGTGCTGCCCCATCTCATGCTGCCTGAGTTGATTACATAGCACCACATAGCCAACCTCCTCACCCCTTGGTTCCTTTGCTTCCCACAGAGCTCCCAGCTGAAATTCCTAAGTAAAGGGGATGTGGGAGGGTAGTGGATTCCCTACCAAGACAACCATCTTAAAGAGTATCTGTTACTGCACCAGGGTTCAAACACTTCTTCGAGGAGTGTCTCTGTGAGTGTTCCACTTTAGGTGACTATATAGTAGCATCCCTCAGGGGAAGGAGGGATCTTTGAAGTCATATTTGTGGCTACTGATAGGATGGTAAATCCAAATATAGTATCTGAATATCAATGTTGTTCCAATGCTTAATGCTATGTGAATGTGTAGGCTGATGCCTAAAGTTGCTGTTTTGCAGATGTATACTATGGGCATAACCACATGTGGGTTGTAGCTGTTGGTGATGGTATCAGAAGTGGATACATTTGGAGATCCATTTTGATTGTTTAGAGATGGCTTCACCTTTTGAGTGTTCATGACTGGGATGAATAACTTTCATGACTTTCAAAAAGGCCTTTCTTCTCTCAATATAGAAGGTTAATTCCTTTCTGACATGAATGGTGTGGACTAGCACTTCTTGTTTATTCCAGTGCAGTTTGGGGAAGAATGATGGAAAGTGGATGAGTTGCTTCAGGTAGAATGATGACAGAATCTTTGGTAAGAACCTGGGATGTGGTTTCAAGGTAAACTTACTTTTGAAAAAATGGTATCCATAATGGATGTCCCTTATTTATCCCTGCCTTGTGCTTTGACCCAAAAGTAAATAAATTACTGCTCCCAATCCTGGAGGAACAGGAGCACCAGCAGTTGTGGCTCCTATAATAAAGGATACAAATGCGCTATGTGGAGGTACGAAGAAGGTAATAAAAGTGAAGGGGCATTGATTTTTCTGGAGTAGAATATCCCAAATTCAAATGTGCTGCCAGCATTTGTAAGTGTTCTTTGCACCACAGATTGCTACGTAGTTATGATGCAATAAAAAACTGCATTGTGACATCACTCTGCCACATACCTAGAGCTGTTTTGAAAATTTCTGTTGAAAAATAATTTAAATGAAAACAAGAAAAATATTCATGATATTTTCTGATCAACTCAAATCAAGACATAATTTAAACTTCATTCTCTCGCCTATAATACTTTTGGCCCAAACTAAATCCAGATTATTTTCAATCCCAAAGTATTGAAGTTTATGACATATGGAAAACAGTATGCCATATTGCATTGGAAGATACAGTTTAAAATTACTGTTTATTCATTTATAGTCCAAATGAACAAGAACTATTATGGAAAAGACAGATCTGTGAATAAAGCAGATATAGCTTTCTCTCTTTATGGCAGACTTAAGTCTGGTTGGTTATAAACAGGTGAAATTTATCTTTCACACTTACCCTTAAAAATTAAAAAAAAATGGGGATACATTAAACAAGTGAACATCTCAAATCTTTCTGTCTATATGGTTATGCTGTATTCTCTGATTACCATCATTTCCTCATATTCTTAGTTTATAGAAAATGTTTTGTATGTACAGCCTGAATTATTTACAGTTAACTGATGTTGATTTAACACAGTTCATCCAAGATAATCCTAGTAAAACTTGCACAGTTTGAATGAATTATGAAAAGGAAATGTGCCCCAGAAAGCATATCACCTCCCTACCTTGTCTCTCTAATATCCTGGGACAAACACAGCTATGACATTATGCAAAGAATAATATTCAATAGGTTGTGCGTGTGTCCAGAAATATTAGTACCAGCTAAGGAGATAGTAGAGCATCAGGCCAGAGAAATCTCTTACTCAGGCTATTACATAACACAGAGAACTGTGATGTTATCATGTCACTGAAATGATTACCATCTGAGTGTGTAGAGAAGGGAGATTTTATTAAGTTACTCACTACAGTAATTTTCTTGAGATTCCACACTGTGCTAACTCGTAGTCTAAAATAGAAAAACATGTATAACTTTAGCTGTTTTAAATTGCAGTGCAGTACTTTAAGTCATGAAAAACGATTCCATTAGATTATGAAATAGATATAGAAGTCTGATGAATACTGATGATGGCAGATTTATACTGGAACTTCCGAGCGTCATCTGAAGGCCCTAGGCACTTAAAATCTGTTTTGCTCTTGCCCTTAAATTTCATGCTGCAAATACAGAACTTCAATAGGTAACTTAACTTTTAACAATTAGGGTGCATTTACACTTGCCCCTTATTTTGAAATTAATTTAGAAAGGGGGCCCAATTTTGAAAGAGGCTGTGGAGCGTCTACGCGCCCAACAGCCTCTTTCAAAATTGTTTTTGGCGAAAAGGGGCTCAAATTTCGAAACCGCTCTTCCCATCCAGGAATGGGAAGAGCGGCCCCTTTCGAAACCAAATTTCGAGATAGCGCATGTGTAGATGCTCTGGGCCCACAATTTCAAAATTGCAGGTCCACCATGGTGGCGGCTCTGGGGAGTGCGGAGACACACTAGCAAGCCCTGGTGGGGCTCTATGGTCTCTGGACCAGCCCCTTAAAGCCGCACAGCCCCAGAAACCCCATGCAAGAATCTGAGAGCATGCCCAGGGCCTGAGGAGCATGAGCTTTGCCTGTCACACGCTCCAGCAGCCAGATGGATGCACCACACAGCCAATAAGCTGGATGGCAAGCCACCCAACTCCAGGGACCTCACGCTGAAGGCCCCCTCATTCCAGCCCAAGGGGTTGCCTGCAGAGAGCCAGAGCCAGAAAAGGAGGGGTCCCTCCTGGACAGAGGCTGAGGTGAAAGACCTCCTTGGCCTCTAGGCAGCCCCACAACACAGCCACGTTTGAGTGGCTGTCACTGGGGCTGCAGAAGCGGAGACATCCCCAGTGCACGGCCACTCAGGTCTGCTCAAAGGTGAAGGAACTGAGGCAGGCCTATAGCCAGGCCAGGGATGCCTGCAGGCGACTGGGGGCCGGGGCCGGCCCGAGGTGCCTGCATTACCAGGCACTGGAACAGCTCCTCGGCCCAAAGGACATCCCTGAGCCGTCAGTGGTGGTCGACACATACAGGCCCGACACCAATCGGGAGACGGACCCGCAGGAACAGCTGAGACCCTCCAGCCAGACCACACCTGCAGAGCCAGGGAGCAACTCAGAGGAGGGGGCCCACTTGTGATCACGGTCAGCTCCGGTACCTCAAGCCAGGCCCCCTCGAGGCCAGTGTCCCCAGACCTGTTCTCCAGAGCCCCAGGTAGGTAACAGGTGGATCAGGTGGCCTGAACTATTTCTGTCTTAAAGATAAACATTTTGGATCTTTGATCAAGCCTTTCAGCCATTTTGGAACAAAAGGAAAATTAAAATTTCTGGTATCAGTGAAAGGCATCTACATGTTTTTGAAAGTATGTCTAGGGATATGAATGCCTTTGAAAATCTCACCTGAGGCCTACTGCCAAGTATAATTTTGCTTGCAGCTGAATCCTACAGACCAGCAGTATGCTTTTTTGGCAGGCAAGGGTAAGGCTAGGTTTTTATGTTGTTTTGTTTTGTTTGTGAACCAAGAAGTTATAAAACAACATGGCCTGCAATTACATTATTCAAAACTAGCAGATTTCCATAGAATTGCTTGGATCCTTAATCATGGGCTGGTGGGGGAGTTGAAAGTAAAAGGAAAATGTACATGCTTAATTTAAATTATTGTATTTTTCAAAACTACAATATTATTTTTCTAAAGTTACACTTTATTTTGGCTGTGGCCACATTAGCCCCTCCTTTGAGAGGGGCTGTGGTAATGTGGCACTTTGGAAGATGCTAATGAGGAGCTGCTATGAATACGCAGCACCTCATTAGCACAATGGCAGCCACGTGCATTTTGAAAGTGCTGGTTTCAAAATGCACGACGCCTATGTAGCCAGGGGCCTCTTGAAACAGCCCCCTATTTTAAAAGCTCCTTCTTCCCAAAACCAAATGGATCAGGGAAGTTTCAAAGAGCGCACAGCTGCCATTATGCTAATGAGGTGCTGCATATTCATAGCAGTGCCTCACTAGCATTTTCCAAAGTGCCATATTATCATAGCCCCTCCGAAAGGGAGGGCTAGTATGGCCACATCTTTGTCTTTCTTAAAAAGGGGATTGGTAAAATTTATCCACTAATATTTTTTAGTAAATCTTTTTAAATTAGAATTCCATCATGTGTTTTTTTCTTCATCACTATAAACTTTTATAATTTGTGATGCTTTAATAAAAATGTTATGGTTAATTTGGTTACCAATTTTTTTTTGTATTGTTCAAAACTTAAGCGTTGATTTGGCAGTGCCAAAACGGAGCACTACTCCAAATTTCTCCCTTTTACCTCTCTTCTTTATGATTTATTGAATCAGTCCTATTCCAGGTTCACTCTGTTTTCTGGCTCATCTTGGTTCAGAGACTTTCAACATTCGTTCACATTTATATCAATTTTGAGCACTGTACTTGATTTGGAGATTCTCTCTCTTTTCTGTTTGGTTTTATGAGAAACAATCCCATTCCAGGCACAACCAAACCCTTGAAGAAATGAAAATTTTGACAAGAGAAAGCTGTGCACTGAATTTGGTAGTTCTAGTTCTTACTGTTTACGATGAGTTCCTGATCAAACAGACAAACTCTCTAAAATATAGAGTAGATAAGGTATTTCAAACTGATTGGAATGTTTAGGAAGTAGTGCAAGACTATAATGTTTTACTTCTTTTACTTGGCAGTAATGTATGTTTTTCCTAGACAATTAAAATGAAATCATATCAGAGGGGAGATATATAAAAATGAATTTCAGTATGAGTGTGTTGGGAGATTTGCAGCAACGAGACTGGAGAATTAATACTAAAAGGCTTCCACAAAAGAGAGAGAGAGAGAGAGAAAAAACACGTTTTAAATAAGAGTAGAAGAACATCCGAAAAGACATTCTGTTAAACTGGTATCAGTATTTCTGGAAAGACCACCGAGTACTGGGGCAAGCCATGCAGAAGAAAAAGCTTATATTTATATAGATAATTCTGTATCCTATTAAAAACAGACCTCACCTTGCAGCCCTTACTCATGTGTATAATCTCACTAAAGAAAATGGGACAGCATATGTGAGTAAGGTCTGGAGGAATTCTCACTGTGTAGGTGAAAAGGGAAGATCATAGAATCATAGAATACTAGGACTGGAAGGGACCTCGAGAGCCCATCGAGTCCAGCCCCCTGCCCCAATGGCAAGACCAAGTATTATCTAAACCATCCCTGATAGACATCTATCTAACCTGTAAAAAAAAAAATATATTAAAACTCGCGGCACCCATCTCCGCCACTGATGCTGATACTTAATTGCAAGCATGCGCAGGGCGACTAACTAGATGAAATAAAACAAAGAATGCTCACACACTGCCAGTCAACCAGGTAGAGACCTGTTCTCTTTACTTCTTTCCTGTCTTGTGTATGGTTAAAGGGAGGGAGAATACAGTGCAGCTGCAGTAAACAGACTCCCAGAAGTCAAACTGTATAAACACACAATTGAGAAATACATTCAATATAAAGACTATGTTGTTCACAGGAATTACAATTTAGATTTACGAACCAAAAGAGTAAAAATAAAGGGATTTTGGAAATAATTAAGTAATTTGGGATTAGAAAAAACAGAACAAATCATTTGCTCAGCCCATACGTATCTCTCTCAGCCTAATTTGAAATGTAGGCTATGAACCATGGACAGAAGACAGAAGCATCTTTTTCCCGGTGGCATTGATATTTATTTTATCAAAATATAGATATAATATTTATCAAACATTAAAAAATCTTGCATTCAATTTCTAATATGCGGTCATGAACGTAACCAAAAAATTACTTGAAAATTAGCTTCTTTATCTAACATACCTAATAAAGTAATGTTAAGCTAGGAAACGTTCCACACGGTACAAGGTCCTTTACAACTCTGACTAGACTCAGAACACTGGTAGTGTTATAAGACTTTTTGACCGTCTACAGACTGATAGTGCTAAGTAGGTATTAGCATGGTCATATCAACTTTTTGTTTTTTTCCTGGCAGAGCTGCAGAAACAACATGTTGACTGGGCTGGGTTTCTGATAGCAACAGACTGTATACAAGAGTAGATAACTCATACTTCTGGTTTACCAATACCATATGGATGTTTTGGATTGAAACATGGGTAGTTCTCACTAAATTGATTTTCCTTACTGATGCACTAGAATGAGCAGTGCCGCTTCCTTTTGCTGCCAGTTGAGGGAAGACTAAAATAAACATTGTGATTCTGTTGTTCAATTTCTGTTTAGGGTTGTCTTTTTATTAGCTCTGCACTGACAAAGTCTTTCTGTCACCATTTTATGCAGATATGTCATTGCAAAGGTCATTGTAACATGATATTGTATCATAACATGATGTCAGGCTACGATGACTCTAACAACTTATATGGTATTTCAAGACAGTTGAAACATTCAAAAAGTCTTGTGGGGACTTTCAAAATTCACCCACTCACAAAATCTGGATGGGCAACATCAATCTGAGTGGTTTGTAGCAACAGGATAATGAGCCAGCACTAATGGGTTGGATCCCAAATGTGAGGAACACCACAATCCATATTTTGAAAAAAAAAAAAAAACTACTGATAATGGCAAATTAATCATATTTGGTGAATAATTTAACTGGAAGATGGCAAAGAGGGGGTAAAATGCACAGAAAATTTTGGATTAAATTTGCAGAATTATACATTGTAATCTGGGTGCTCAGTAACTACAAATGAGCATGCGCAATGATATGCATAGTTATATGACTATTTCGAGGCAAAGTGAGTCATTGGTATACATCAGTGATTTGTGAGGATAAGGTTGGTGATGAAGTGGGCAAGTTATGCTTGAATTTTTGTGTGTAAAATTCTAAAACTTTGATTCCCCATTTTTAGCACATCTATTCCCTCCCTCAAACTCAGCCTGTTTTGTCAGAGAACTGAGCTGAAGACAGTTTAACATAAGCTGAAGACAGTTACCTATCAGTTTAAATGTTAGTGCACCTATACACATGCAAACTTTGTTGACAGGCACAGCATACAAGCCAAAACAATGCAAAAAAAAATCTGTCCCCTCTACTTTGTAGTGCAGTCCAATAGTCTCCCACGGCTCAACCTGTTCTCCTGTATCAACTGCAGAGTTCTTTCACAGTTCCAGTGACATAACCATTGGTGAAGTAATTACTGTCAGTTTTGCTCTGCATGCTTCTCTTTTCATTTGTACAAAGTTTCAACTCATAAATCACATAGCTAAATAAAGGGTGCTCAAGGGCCTTCTAGGAAAGAGTCCAACCATTTAACACAGTCCGAAGTCAAAGATTAAACATGTGAGTCTTCAGTTTTTATATTAATACCTAAATAAATAATAAAAGGTTCTATCTCACTGATCTGGCACACTCAGGATTTTGCAGACCAAGGATAGTCAAACCCCTGCTGGCCTCCGGCCCCACTTCCAGGGTCCTGTGCCAGCCACTGTCTGGCTGCCAACCGCAGGCTCCCCAGCCCTGGCCCTGACCCCTGCCATGGCTTCGGCTCCCCAGCCCTGGCCGTAACTGTGGCTTCCTGGGCCTGACTCTCTGGCCCCAGCCACAGGCCACTGTTCTCCAGTCCCAGACATGGCTCCCTAGCCTCAACATAAGCCACTGCTGCTGGCCCAGCCAGCAACTGCAACCCCCCCCATAATTGGCTCAGCTTTGGCTGCCAAGGTGGTGGGGGAAGGCTTTCAGCCATCAACCCTCAGCGCTGTGGGGCTCTCTAATCCAGCAACATCTGTAGTCATGCCGGACCATGGATGTTGCTGGATCAGAAAGTCACAGATTTTAGACATTCAACTTGTACTTCCATTTATAGGGAATACAACTCCTTGCCAGAGGAGGCTGTGAAGGCTAGGAATACAACACCCTACTTACCATGCCCCCTTCAAAGCTGGGGGCTAGTTTAGACACAGCCATGGAGTTTCAGAGAAAGGCTGCGAAATGACTAAGGCAACAGTGCAGAATGCCTTGTCGCTAGTAACATAAGCTAACTAGTACCCATATCACACCGGGGAAAAAATTATTTTACCCTCCCAAGAAAAATTTTCTGGTCAGTAGATTTTGTTGATCTTCATAATACAAATGTCCCTCTTTCTTGCATAATTCGGTCAACAGTACACTAGGCAATAATACACATATTTAAATTATCATTAAGATTGACAGTTAATGCTACCTAAGATCAAACATGAGCAGTTCTTACTTCTCAAAGACATAGCAGACGACTGCCTGCAGAATGAGATATGTTTGACTGCACTGGTTCACCTTCACATCACATTTTGAAGACTGTTCTCACAACCATTAAAAAAAAAAAGATAAAACTGAAGGCAATGGAAATATGCCAAATTATAACAACTTAGTATAAAGTCCTATAACACAGGTGTCCTAGAGGAATGGAAAGACCGCCATACTTGTGGATATCATCCTTCTATAATTGCCACACACCCCCCACCTGCTCTAAATAAATGCCATCCTCCTCCCCCTATAAATGCCAGACCAACGCTCCCCCATGACTCCCTCTAAATAAATGTCCTCCCCTTCCCCAAGAGCCAAGCACCCTCAAATCCCATATTCTAAGTTAATGCTAGCAACTCACTAGAGCTGCTGGAGATGCCAACACTGCTGGAATGGCTTGGGCTGGACGAGCATCTGGGGCTGCTGGAGCCTGTTAACTACAGCTCTTTGTTTTTTGGGAACCAGATCATGACCACCTATCAGCCTTGTGCTCTTGGGGAGCCAGGGAGAGACACTCAAGGAAAACAAATCCCCTTCCCCCAGGCCTCTGTTTGAAACAAAGACAAAGCACTGAAACTGGCAGGAGCGGACACATCTAAATCCTACCCACAAGGGTGATTGGATTGAGGAAACACTCCTAGCCTCATCTGCATTGAAGACAGAACAGAATGACCTCTCCATTAGCATAATGAATGGAGAACAGCTCTTCCAAAGCAGGAACCCCACTGAACAATGGGATACAGCAAGCAGAGAAGCACTGACTGATGGGAAATCTCTGCTCCAGATGCTAATGAACCCAGGCCTGCTCACACCAAAATTAGTCATTATCAGACCAATTCTAGTAATGGATCCTATCAATACCCAAAATACTGAAACTGCCTAGTTGCATTGTGCGCTTGTCCAAGGAACATCACCCGTAGCCAGGCATGATCTGTCTCTATTGTCTCACCAGTGTTTACCCTTAATCAAATCCAATGTTCTTCCTGAACCATTGTCCTGTCTCTACAAAAACACCTACCGTTGCTCAAAAAATTGTTCTGAGGCCTGGATGTAAACTCTACTTCAGTTCCATTGAGACCTCGTCATCTCCTGACTGATTGTGCTGGGGGCTCTGCTTGTCTCCTGCCCTCTGGACCCCTGATCAGTGCAAGCTCCCTGAAGTGGTGAGATCTCTCTCTCTAGACATAGCCTCCTAACCTTGCTGTATGCAATTAGCTATATGATTTGCTAGCCATAATATCTGTAATCAGTTTATTTGTAACTGTAACTCAAATATATATTCACTACCCAAAAATAAATAATTTCCATTGTTCGACTGGTTGCTTCTCTCTTTTTCTTCCTCAGCGGTGTTGTTTTGGCTTCCAGATTCACACTGCAGCAACGCTTCTTGTACCTAAGCTAAAAGACCCCTGTGGTGCCCAGAACTCCTGTGGGGTTTGCCCATCCAGTGGGTTACTAGTAGAATGGGTTGTGCTGTAAAAGTGGGAATTGGGAGGGGGGTACTGAACGGGGGTGGCATATAAGGGTGGCAGCTGAGAGTGCTGTTTAACCCAGCCACTGAGTCCAAGGGCATGAAAGCCACAGCTTGGTTCTGCTGTGCAACCCAGACCACTGAGTACAGGGACATATATGGTGTCAGCTTGTAAGTGCTTTTTAACTGGTCCTCTCAGATGAGTTCTGGCAATGTGTGTGTATGTGTGTGTGTGCCTGAGTCCAGGGTGAGAAGAACTTAATTCTCTGGACCCTGGGTCAGGCAGAATAGCTCCACTGGGAGCAAATTAGCAAAAGGGAGAAGTAAAGCTCCTTAAGAACACTAGTGGCACAAGCAGCACACTGATAGAAATATTCACCTCTTCCTCCTGTAACCCCAAATAAATGAGCATACCCCAGAGTAATGGGCAAATCTGGTAACAAGCCAGAGGAGTGGCTGGAGCCATTGGGCCCGGAGAAGTGGCTGGAGCCACCGCCAGGGCTGCAGCCAGAGAGGCTGATGCTGTTGGGACTGGAGGAAAAGTGTGGCTGCCGAGGCCGCCAGAGCCATCACATGCTTCTCCCAGGGGCAGATGCTCAGAGTGGGCAGGAGGCACTTGTGTATGACTCTGGGAGGAGCTGCATTTAAAGGCTCCAAGAGCCGCATGCGGCTCCAAAGCCGGAATCACCACATTGCAGCACCCTGTTTGTCACATGTGACAAGTGGCGAATGTATTGGACACCACAGTCCTATAATTTAGAAAGAAAGCTCTCATTCTTATTAACAACGTGATGCTACTCAGAGGTAAGTACTGGCTCACTAAGCTGCTGCAAGTGGGCCCAATTCAGCCAATTCTAATAGCGGATGACTTCAGTGTGCAGTTTGTGGTGTAAGGAATAATGAAGGAGTAGATAATTTGGACCAATATTCTGAATGACTCTTTTGTCAAGAAAAGCCTTAAAAGTTAATGTCACATGACTATAGTAGCACAAGATAGCCAGAAACAGACTTGAATATGCTTGGTCATGCTTCTACCAGACAGAATTCAAGCCTGCTATTTTCTACCATCTTAAAACAATGAATTGTGTTTGTATGGGTAACAGCAAAAAAGCCAGTTAACTCTACAATGGGGCAAAACAAATAAGAACATCAAACTATAATCTTGAAGTAGCAAACAATGCATTTAACTGGAGCAGCTATTATTAAAACCTTACTAGTCCATTCTAGTACTTTCACCTTAAGGTTTTAACCACAGAAACAGGTTGTATAATAATACAGCTTCCAAGAAAGAAGGCTAAGAACTGAATGGCAGAATCTAGACACCTAGATTTTATAGGCAACAGCTCTTGTTTTTGTCATTAACTCATTAAAAAATCCAGACAGCCAAACTTGTCTACACCATTTGCACAAGCTGACAGCCCTGGAGTATCTCATTGCTACAAACAAACAGAAGAAATAATGATAGCACTGGCAGCCTCTGAGCTTGAGTAAAACAAATTATTAAAATGGTGACCAACTCAAGAAAACTTAAGCAACATGAGCTAAGGTCCAAATAAACATTGTCCTGTCTTTCTGCGCCTCATAACACCAAGCCCAAACTAAATCATATTTGGAATTAAGCCTAAGTAGCAAGCACTGAGTACAGAAGCCTCAGAATTGTAGATCACAGAGCTGACATAAAGAGCTCCCCAAAACTTGGACATCATATTACCAGCTTTTGACACACAAAACTAGACAGTTCTCAACTTGTTCCAGATCAGAGAGACTCGTTGTCTCTGTCATGTCCACAACCTGTCATACCAAATGCTCCAAGGAAGATCCGGTGAGCCATATCATAGTCTTCCACGTGAATTGTGGTACCAAGATATAATTATGATTCTAAGCATCTTACAAAGATATATAATTAAAATATCTAACACAACAACATAGAAATTGGATAATTAGGGATTAAGCAATCCCTTGAGGAAGTAATTCTCCCTCCACACCCATAAAAATGTACAAGAAGCTCTCCAGGCACAAAGGAATAGCCACAAAGTATTTGAGAGGAATATGAGGCCCATGAAAAGGGTATCATCAGAACAAACAGTATAAAATTAATAAGCAGAATTCCTTCAATTTACAGACCCAACATAGCTCGCTTTTAGTAGTTTACCTAATACAATTACTATTACTACAGCTTCTGACATTTAAATGTGTTGACATCTATTGGGTAAAGAGAGCATACTGGGTCATCAATAAAAAGTGCAATATCTAATAAGACGTGAGCAGCTTTACCAGATGACAGTAGAGAGAGATGAAGAACCAAAATTATTACTACAAATATATCATTAGTTTCTTGTATCAATTTAACCAGAGTTAACAACATAGACCAATGTTTATAAATCCTAATTCATAAACATACCATCTATCAAAACAATATTTTATCTGTCTCAACAAGTATATATTAACATAGTTATCAAAGAGGGGCAAAAATGTAATTGTACTACCTTTCCCTGCCAACAGAGGAACTACATGAAATTGAAGGAAATATTAAGGCTTCAAAATATTATAAATTGAACCTCTTTCATCCAGCACCCTTGGGGCCTGACTGGTGCCAGATGAGAGAATTTGCCGGATGACAGGTTAATATTTTCTAGCACATAATCAACACTTCCACTGCTTTCTGGGTTATTCGAAGACATGTAGGGATAAATTACAGCTAAACAACAGCACAGAAGACAGAGCCAGGACTGGTGGCTGTAAAGAAACTTTATGGGGCCATGAGAAACTTGGCCACACCCACAATAACTGATCATCTGGTTAACTAAATCATGCCAGATTACAGATGTTGCCAGATGAAAGAGTTCCAGATTAGAGAGGTTCAACCAGTGTTTATACATCTAAATAGTCTAACAACAATGCTGATGTTGGGATGCACTATAATCTTAGTTTTAGAATCCCACCAGAAATAGGTTATTACTGAATATTAACAAATCGTGTAACAAATATGCAAAAGCCAGAAAAACAATATTATAACTGAACTAGAAGTTTCAACATTTCATAAGCAAAGATTATTTCATGGGTTCAGTCCAGAAAAATTCTGAGAACTGTGGCCCTTATCCAAAACACAGCATTTAGGAATGTGTTCAATTTGAGGCATGTAAATAGTTCAGTGAAGTAACTTCAACGAAGGGTCCTGTGGCACCTTATAGACTAACAGAAAAGTTTTGAGCATGAGCTTTCGTGAGCACAGACTCACTTCAACAGATGCTGGTCTTGGAAATCTGCAGGGCCAGGTATAAATAAGCCAGAGCAAGGGACCTGGCCCTGCAGATTTCCAAGACCAGCATCTGTTGAAGTGAGTCTGTGCTCACGAAAGCTCATGCTCAAAACTTTTCTGTTAGTCTATAAGGTGCCACAGGACCCTTCATTGTTGTTACAGATCCAGACTAACACGGCTACCCCTCCGATACTTGAAGTAACTTCAGTAAGACTACACAGGCTAAATTAGAAGCAGAGTGCTCAGCACCTTGCAGGGCCATGCCCCTATACTTGAAATTCCTCTGGCTACATTTTATTCTTAAGTTATGCTACTTAAGAATAGAGAGGATGGGGAGTTACTGAAATCTGAACAAGTTTCCTTGTGCTATGTTGAGAAGGACAGAAAATAGTTATCCGGATGGTTTGGGGTTTTTCTAGCTCTCACTTATTCACTATACAATTAAGTTTTATATTGAGCAAGAACTATGTAAAGTGCATATCATTTAACTGACATGATTTAGATTTAGAAGTCTGCAGTGTTGTACTATAATGTTCCCAGGATATGACAGAGATGTGGTGAATGAGGTAATATCTTTTGTTGGACCAACCTCTGTTACGGAAAGAAACAAGACCCAGAGGATAGTTCTGTGGAGCTCAAAAGCTTGTCTTTTTCACCAACAAAAGTTGAGCCAATACAAGATGCTACCTCATCTCATGATTTAGAAAGACATACAGAGAAACTAATTCAATAACATCTAAGAGGAGAAGGAACCGCAAAAGAAAAACAAAAGTTAAAGGAGCAGACTGGAGAAGGTATTTGCTTCAAGAACAAAAACTTTCCATATTTCTTCTCTGAATAAGTTACCTAGGGAAAATTACATGAAAATTATTTGATAACCATTATCTCTGTTCTCTAATTACAAAGCTCACACATTTTAAATTCTAAATAAGATAGCGTTTAAAAATAAAAGCCAGTTTGCTACAAGAAAATAAGGCTTTGATTCTTTTAAACAACAGAGCACTTTCCTGGTCAATTATGCATGGCAAATATTTAGATTGTCGTTTAACTGACAGCTTTAAATATACTGCAATATCTTTGCAGACCGTTCTTTCAAGTCATGTGCTACTATTAATGCAAGAGTAAGTCAGTTGTATAACATTGTGTCTCTCACTAACAATATGTTAAGTATATAAGACGGCCTGATTTAGAAATGTAGAAACAATTGAGGACTATTACAACACTTTGTGTTTTATGTCCTTCTGACTTCTCCTTCAACTACAAATCTGCAAGATCCCTGTTTGCAAATGTCCAGAGTTATCCATCTTTCATCTATAGGAACTGAAATGTATACATTAGTCTTGTGTTTGTTTAAGTATATTGCAATTTCATAAACTGGTTCATGGCCAAATACTTAGTTGTGTGGGTGCGAATATCTGTGTGCACCTAATTTATGGAAACCAATCTATATCTGTATGAAAGCAGTTACGATTTGCACTCTTCCCCCGATGCCAACATGTTGTTTCCATCCATATGACAAACACTTTGAACATCTATGCCTTAATATTTAAAAATGAAATAAAAGATTTACTTCCTCAGTAAAATCCAGAATTTAATTCTGGATATGTCTCTCCTTTCTCCTCTATACATGTAAAGCACTCTGAAACAATGCAAGACCAAAAGTATATTTTACATGGGTTATGAAGAACTACATTTTCAGACACTGTCAAATTCAGGAAGGTCTGTTTTATTATATCACACAGAGTATTTACAGAATCTTCTACAGCGGTAACAACATTGTGCACTTGACCCAGAAACTCAAATGTTGTGGTGATTATGGGCAAGTAAGTTCCTAAATGGAATACCACATATTAAGGATGACATTCATCTCTTTGCAGGGATCCCTCAAAACACGGTTTACATGGAATTGAAGGGGTGTATATGTCTTCTTGTTCACAGGGATGAATTTCCTACAAAAGATAAATTCCCCCGAGGTCATGCTGAGATTATTTGCATGGCTCTGAGTTTAGGATAGAGCTCAGCAATGAGGTATGCAGACTTCAACCAGTGTTTAATAAAAATTAAAAGATAACAGACTTCTAAATAACATACACTGCTTTTCTTTGTCAGTTGACATGAAAAATCCCAACCAGAGATGGGAACATCTATATGGTTTAATTCTGACCATTATTCAATACAACAGCAGGATTGTTTTAGGAAAATTTACAAACAACTCCCTTGTCTACCAATGGCCAAACTAAATGAAAATGTGAATTTAAAAAAATACAGGTAAACTATGTATGCCACAATCAATCATACAGGCTACATCTACACTAGAGTTAACTGTTGAAAGAAGTCACCGTTGGAAGAGATCTTCTGAAAACAATACTGTCGACAGATTGTGGCCAGACACGAAAGCAGAGAGCTCTTTCAATCCACTCTGTCGACAGAGAGTGGCCAGACTGCCCGCCTGCTTTCTCGAAAAAACAGGCCCAGGAACCGTACTATACAGGGTTCCATGGCCAGCAAGCCCTTCCAGAAGCCTCACGCAGGTGAGTCCTTAAAGGGATTCCTCCTCTCCACCCATGTTTCTTGCACATGCTGGGACTTGCCTACTCCACTGAGGGACAGCATAGCCAGTCCAGGGCTCACATGCTTTCTGTAAGAGTTTGTGCTTTGCAGATAGCCATGGTGCCACAGCAGCCCCCAGGCTTGCGCTGGACCTATGCTCAGCTGCTCAAGCTGCTGCTCGCCCTGATCATGCCCACCTTCCACCTCTTCTGGAGGGACAAGCCCAAAACCAATATCAAAAAGCACACCGTGGCTGACCCATGGGTCCACCTGCACCTGCCCCCTCAGGTGACCAGGCAGGTCTGAAGGTACACAACCAGTTCAGACTGGTGGGACTGGCTGGTCACGAGTTAGTAGTCCAGAACTTCCGCATGCAGGACAACACCACCTGGAGCTCTGCACCAGGCTCTCCACTGCCCCCTGAAGACAGGACACACAGCTGCAGCCTGCCATCCCTGTGGAGAAGTGGGTCACCATTAACCTCCATGGTGCTGCAGGCCCCAGTCAACCACTGGAGACAGTTCCTCGATATGTACATTGGGTGGCTGGGCCAGGCACACAATGCCCATGTGTTCTACAACTCC
Organism: Carettochelys insculpta; assembly: GCF_033958435.1. Lineage (NCBI taxonomy): Eukaryota > Metazoa > Chordata > Testudines > Carettochelyidae > Carettochelys > Carettochelys insculpta. Next base: position 230,025,840 of record NC_134138.1, read on the forward strand.
AGCCTATGCCAGAGGATGGAGGCAGGAACCTCTGTCCCCTGCCAAGAGCTGGTGGATGGGGCTGTGGACATGCTTTTGTGCATAGTGGGGGATAATGCTTAGCCCCTCTTCCCTGGCTCATAAGGCCCTACACTGGACACCTGGACCCAAGCCAGATGGGCTCAACCAGGAATGTAATCAGGTCAAGTGTGCCTTCAGCCACCTGAAGGCATGGTTTAGGTACCTGCTGACCTGGCTGAATATGGGGAGTACAATGTCCCCTAAGTCATGGGGGCATGCTGTACCCTCCACAACATAGTGGAGAGGTAGAGGGAGGCCTTCCTCCTGCGTTCGTGACAAGATGCTGGCCATGACTATGAACAGCTGGGTGCAGCTCCTATCCCTCAACCCCATCAGGATGGGCTGCGGATCTGCAAGGCCCTGAGGGAGAGCTTCTCCCACGGACCCCATGACCCTTCCCAGGGCACCCCCAGTGGGGCCTTGGGCCTGCAGCCCTACCCCATCCCTACGTCGACTCCTCCCTTCACCCCCTTCCCCCATCCCCGACCCATCCCCAATAAACATGTATGCGGGGGTGGTGTTCAAATAACTAGTTTACTTAAAGAAAGATAAATATGTAGAAAATAAACAGCATAACACACAATATATACAGTGCACTTAAACTACATACAGTGAGAGGAAGTCTTGGGATGGGGGTTGGGGGGCATCTGAAATTGGATGGGGACCATCAATGTTGACAGGGGCATTAATGCAGAGGGGGGTGAGGGGCCATAAGCCCATGGGGAAATGGGACCCTGACAGGCATCAGACCCAGGATCCCTCCCGCTGTGGGTTCAGGGTCCCCATCAGGGCTGAGTTGGGGCTGGGAGCACAGGGAGGCACGGGTGCAGTGGGGCTGCAGCAGGGTCAGGCTCAGAGGGCAGGGTGGAGGGTCTGAAGGGCAGGTGGGATGGGCATGGCAAGGTGACCAGGTGAGCAGGGGGGTGGCCATGGCCATCAGCCACCGTACCAGGTCCAACACGCCTTGTGGGGTGGCCCACAAGAGAAGGGCAGGGGAAGTGGGGGTTGGCTGGGCCAGCTGGCCCTGACAGATGTTGGTGATGGCATCTAAGCAGAACATCAGTTTGTCCCAGGCCCAGGTCCTCCACTCCCAGTCCTCTTGCAGCTGCTGCTCCAGGAGGTCAGTTAGCTCCAGAGGGTGGTGATATGGACCCTCTGGGGGTCATCATCCTGCCAGCAGTGGCCCCTCCGGCCATGGACCCACCCAAGCCACAGTAAGGTGCCGGCCCTTTCCAGTCCTGGCCCTGGCATGCCTGGCTCCACCTCCTGGCTGGGGCTGGCTGGTCCTGACAGGGAGGTGGGGCTGGCGCTGCCCTCAGATGGTGCAGTGGTAAGGAAGACAAGGAGGAGAGACTATCAGTCATTCCCACAACACAGCCCCTAAGGCCCTGCCCCGCATCCAATGTAAGCAGTAGCCACCAACCCTCAGGCCAAAGGGTAGGGATGTTCTGGGAGCACTGGCATATGTGCCCTGCACGGTGAGCCTTGCTACATGGTAGCTCTCCGGCACCTTGGGGACTGGGCCTCCTGGCTTCGTGGGCTAGAGGCAGAGAGGGGGTGTCTGACCACAGAGGATTCCCTGAATGGGTGGCAGGAGAGCCCAGCACAGCCTGGTCCTCCCCAGGGACTCCACATGTGTATGTGACTTGCAGCACTGTCCACAGTCTGCACCCCTCAGTGGTTTGTCCAGAGTCAGGCCAGTGCTTGTATGGCCGGCCCACTTCCAGAAGTGACCAGAGCTGGCCTCCCCCTCCCCCAACCCTTGGGGTATGTGAAACATGGGCAATTTACTGGAGGGTCTTTCAACAGGTCCAGAGGACCCTGGATGCGGCCTGGCTGGAGGATGGACCCTAATCCAGGGCAATCACCATCATGCCTTTGCTGGCCTCTGACACTGTGTCACCCTCCATCTCCTCGGCCATGATGAGAGTGGCTACTGTGGAGGAGGAGCCCTCGGCCCTCAGGAGGCTATGCAGTTCAGCATTGTAGGGGAAGGTTGCGGGTCCTGCCCCCAACCTCCTGGCTGTATGCCAGGCCAAGCAGCATCTCTGGCGCAGATTCTTTACCTTTGTCCAGATTTGCTCCATTGTCCAGCTGGGGTGGCCCCATGCCATCAGGGCATTGGCAAGCTAGGTATAAGTTGGGGCATGTTTTCTCTTTGCTGAGGGATCGAGGAGGATGGCCTACTCAGCCCAGAGGCTGAGGAGGTCCTGGATCTTGGGCCTGGTCCAGGACGGGGCTCAGTGTTTGCTGTCCCAAGAGGACTCCTGGGACCCCACCTGCAGCTACCTTGAAGGCACGGGGGCGTTGCAAGGCTGCTCTGTGCCATGGCCTGGTGAGATGTTGGGAAGTGGCTCTGAGGATGTGTACAGAGACAGGGTGTAGCTTGCACGCTCTCAGCTTCCTTCCACAGGATTTCCGGGACTTCCTGTGGCTTTAAGACTGGCTAGAGGCAGAAAGCATAGGTCTTGCAGTGGACGGGCTGTCTCCCAGGGGCAGCTGGCCAGCAACATGGATGACTGTTCTGTAGACAAAGCCCCCTCCCCGAGCATCTATACTTGTATTCTGTCAACAGAATCTGTCAGCAAAGGCATTCTGCCTCATGGGGGAGAGGCAGAAAGCTGTAGACAAAAGTGCTGCATTCTGTCCATTTACTGTTGACAGAATGCATTTTTAGTGTGGATGCACCATGAGTTTTGTCAACAAAACTCTATAATCTAGATGTAACCATAGGTATCATCTATAGCATAAAGGGAAGAACATTCCAATGAGCAAACTGCAGAGAGTATAATCAAGCTGGGACGAATGTGACTCTCAGGAAGTAATTTTCCATTTTTTATTAGAGAGGGTTTAAGGATTCACTGAAATAGAGCCTCATTAGATGATTTAGCTTGGTTGATAAACCTCAAAAGAACCATAGTTTTAAATGTCTTTTTCGTTTAAGAATAGACACATGATTAGTTATCAAAAATAATCAGAAATAGTATGAATAACTTATGAAAGTTATACTACATTTTCAACCCCAGCACTCATGTTTTCTTGCTTAATCTCTGCTAGGCTCTTATCTAGAAGCCTTTGCTACTAGTTCAAATTATTTTAAGCTAAACCACATTCATTACTGATGATGAATTAAAGATTACTTACTCAGGCACTATTTTCAATCACGATTTTTTAAAACCTGCAGACCTTATTCAATGTCACTCACTATCAAATAAAAAAAACACTAACATCATGCAGACCTCCAAGATACCAAGAAATTATGAGACCAAGGTCTTCATGGTAATAAATGTCACAATGACATACAGAAAGCAGAAGGAGAAATAGTTCTGAGGCTAAATTAGATAGCTGTTCCTAACCATCATACATAAAACGATTGGATAACAGAAAAAAATAACATTTACTGTGTTACTGAATATATTTAAAATTATGGAAGTAAGAAGAGTAGGCTCATGTTTAGGAAAACAATTTATTTATGAGGGAAAAAACTGGAGTGATTGTGTGTGTGTATCATGTACCATATATTTGGGATGCAGATACATTAACATGACACACAGACAGGTTCATCTTCCTGTTTATCTGTAATCACAACGGCTACATGTAAACAAGAAGCCTCTATCGATAGAAGTCACTGTTGGAAGGGATTTCCCAGCAAAACTTCTGTTGATAGATTGTGTCTACACATAAAAGTGGATCAAATGAGCAATCTGCTCTAACAACAGAGAGTGGCCACACTGCCCAGCCCCCTCTCGACAGAACAGCCAACCAGAAGCTCTGCAGACAGGGCTGTCTGGTGAGCTGGAAGCCCTGTCTATAGAGAAAAGGGCCCCAGAGCATCTACATGGCTGTTCTGTCAACAAGAAACTGTCAAGAGAGGCATTATACATGAGCACAGAGAGGTATAACGCTAGGGGCAGATGTTTTGGGTTTTGTTGACAACTGTCGACAAAACACATTTTGCAGGTAGACGCAGCATGGTTTTTCCCTACAAAAGCCCAGCTTTGCCAGGAAATGCCTCTTGTGTAGATGTAGCCAAATAGTTTTGCTTCTCTTGCAACACCTAGTTTAACTCACTATAATCACACCTTAAACAAAGACTGCAAATGGCTGGCTAAATACAGAAGCAGCTTCCCCTCCCTTGGTGTTCACACCTCCAGATCAACTGCTGGTAGTAAGCCTCACCCTTGCTGACTGAGCTAACCTTGTTATCCCCACCCTTGGTCTGGCTTATTTATACCTGGCCCTGCAGATTTCCAAGACCAGCATCTGAAGAAGTGAGTCTGTGCTTACCAAAGCTCATGCTCAAAACTTTTCTGTTAGTCTATAAGGTGCCACAGGACCCTTCGTTGCTATAATCACACCAACATATTTACAACTCGTACCATACCACTGCCACAGAACTCTCTTTGAAAGTTCCTGAAAGGTTCCCTTTCAAAATCAATACTGGATTGTATGCTGCACATAATACCATAGCGTTAGTTATATCTCTGGTTAATTATGAGCAGCAGCATTCTTTTTAAGCTAGAAGATAGTTAAGGGCTTACGGTTTATGCCCGATGACAGAAGATATGAGTATGTTACAGCACTTCTCTATAGAGCTCATTTGTTCACCTTAAGCAGTTATGATGCTCAGGCTTTTAATTCTGGATGTCCGTGATTCAATTCTTGATGTATTAGCTAATGAGCCAAATGACACAATTTCATTTTCTGCAGCTGACAAAGTTACTGGGAAAATCTTATGATCACTTATCTCTATGTTGATAAGACTTCAAATCTGATTGAAAAAAGTGGCTATACCAATTTTCAAACTGTTAATCTCAAGTAAATTTAAACAAAAAATTGTTACTTGTATGATTTGCAAAGTATCAGACAACAAAATATTCTCCCTTTGAAAAGTGGAGTCTACACTCACAATGATGAGTGTGTCATAACTTACTACAGATTGCCTGGAGAAGCTGACCTTCAGGCCACAGTTTACCTAGTCAGGAGCTCCTGGTTTGCAGTCAGCATCCAGTGCCTTAGCCTCAATCTTGCAGGCACAGGAAAGTCGAACCAGGGCACTGACTATGTAGGAACTGTCCACTCTTTCCAGTCAGACAAACAAAATCAATTTTTTCGGGTGCTCGACCTATCTTTCTGTCCGTTTTAAATAACTTTTTCAGCACCATCTTCTGTAACTTCTAGGAGGCAATTTGCTCACTCATCCCTTTTCACATCTTATCCTACCACACCATGGGCTCTGCGTTTCCCCAGAATGATCCTCACTGCCATCTTAGATGGACCCTAAGGTACATTCAGGATCACTCACCACTGCTGGACATCTGCTCGCTACTGTCAGAGTGATGCTGTAGAATTCCTCGTGGATTCACTTGTACCTCAAGTTCATGGGCTCCTTCAAAGGCTGAATCTACTATATATTCCTAAAGATCACTAGCACCATTGCCTCTATTAGTTACTGAGAATTCAATTCCTTTAGGGCAAGGATACCAGATGCTTCTTTTAAGTGAGTGAAGAGAAACCAAGATGAATTTTGGTATCCTAGCAGAAAACACCTTCTCCTTGGCTTTCATGTGATTTGGAAGACAGAGAATGCTAAAAAGCTTTGAAGTCACATGCCTGCTGGTATAGAATTAAGGGAGTTCTCGCCAAATCTGTTCACAGGACAGTGGTTCCATGTGCGGAAGTACCCTTACACAGGATGTTGGAGAAAAGAGTTTTGCTCTTAAAATTAAGGAAGAATTTTCTTCTTTGGTGTCAGGAAAGAGGATGGTTCAATGGCTAGGGTGCTAATCTGGAAATTGAGAGCCTCAGGTACAATTCTCTCCACCAGCATTTCGTATGAAGATAGGATTAATTAGTTTTGTCTGTGCCTCAGCTCTCCAGCTGTAAAATTGAAATATTACTATTTTCTAACTCCTTTGTGAAGATAAAAACATTAAAAATATTAAGAGGCACTCAGACGCTATGCTAATGCAGGTTATAGATGAATCTTAGATTGATAGAGAATGGTTTGAACGCAATGGCACTATTACAGTTGTGTTTCTGTACTATACTGATTTTTCTTTGGCTCTGAACAGGACCTCTGTTTATTTAGACTAAAAAATTCCATTACATCTAGGTACCTGTCTGCACAGCCAGAGCAAAAGTGTACTGTTTAATAGGCACAGGAATCTCTGGAATAGCAGCAGTTTATTCAAAATCTGCTAAGAAATATCACCAAACACACTCAAGGAAATGTGCGTCTCTCTTACCTGAACAGGTTGATTGCATGTAGGTTCTGTCTCAGGAAATGTGTTTTTATCGTTAGATGGTCTTCTTTGTTCATCAACTGTATCACCTACCAAAGGAAAAAAAGAAATTTATTTTAGTGTAAGGTTTTCCATTTTCCACACTAGTAAATCAATTTCTAGAGTGCTAATGTCAAATTATATGATTCACTGTAGAAGGGAGAATGAAGTCTACATATAATATACAATTTCCACATTTACATTTTCCACTTCAGAATCAGGGAGAAGAAGCATACACCTGCACTTTGGAAATCAGTCCACATAGTCATTAGGGTTATGTCTACACTTGCCCCATTCTTTGAAGGGGGCATGGTAACTAGGCTGATGAGAGTTTACTAATGAAGCGCTGCGATGAATATGCAGCACTTCATTAGGCTAATTCTCCCCGGAAGCAACATCGAAGTGCCAGCATGCCGTGAAGTTGCAGGCATTTCAAAGTGCCTGAGCTACTTCCAAATGCCTTCACTTCCCAGCACTTTGAAGTTTGACATGTCTGCACTTCGAAGTTTGATACTTCGAAGTTGCTGCGTGGGAGAATTAGCCTAATCAAGTGCTGCGTGTTCACCTCAGCACTTCATTAGTAAACCCCCATCAGCTCGATTACCATGCCCCCTTCGAAGTATGGGGCAAGTGTAGACAGAGCCTAGTAGTAGTAAGACCCAAACTTTGAAAAAATCTAGAAAGCTTGTTTCAGACTTTTGGGAATATTCCAGAAGAGCCATTCTGAAAAAGGCAGAAAATGCCTTTAAAAGCAGCAGCAGCAGCAAAATGGGGGTCTGGAGGTTAAGCCCATAACGGTCTCAGTCAAAAGCATGTAACAAGACCACTTCTTCAAGATCATGTGGCAGATGCCAGAGCTGTAGTAGGCAAAAATATAGTGAATTTCTAAAGACTATGAACTTGAATTGATCTTAAGAAGTAAAATCACAAATAATAATTTTAACAAATTTAATGGGCCCTTACCAAAAATACAGTCCAGTTTTGTCAAGTTCATAGTCATAGGATTTTAAAAATGGTAAATTTCACATTGTCAGCTATTTAAATCTAAAATTTTACTGTATTTTAATTGTAGGTGTTCTGACCCAAAAAAGAGTTGTGGGGGTAGGGTTACAAATTTATTTTGGGTGGGTTGTGGTACTTCTGCCATCCATAATCCAACATGATTTTAGTTGGCTGGACAATCACTTTTCATAGGTGTGGCCAAGTTTCCAAGGGTCCCATAAAGTTTGTTTACAGCTACCATTCCTGGCTATCAGTGTTCTACTATTTAGCTCTCATTTACCCATAAATGTCTTCTCAGAGCCTGGTAAGCAGTGGAAGTGGTAGTAACTCTGTTAGACAATATTTACCTCCCATAAGCTGCGTCTACACGTGCACGCTACTTCGAAGTAGCGGCACCAACTTCGAAATAGCGCCCGTCGCGTCTACACACGTCGGGCACTATTTCGAAGTTAACTTCGACGTTAGGCGGCGAGACGTCGAAGTCGCTAACCTCATGAGGAGATAGGAATAGCGCCCTACTTCGACGTTCAACGTCGAAGTAGGGACCGTGTAGACGATCCGCGTCCCGCAACGTCGAAATTGCTGGGTCCTCCATGGCGGCCATCAGCTGGGGGGTTGAGAGATGCTCTCTCTCCAGCCCCTGCGGGGCTCTATGGTCACCGTGGGCAGCAGCCCTTAGCCCAGGGCTTCTGGCTGCTTCTGCGGCAGCTGGGGATCTATGCTGCAGGCACAGGGTCTGCAACCAGTTGTCAGCTCTGTGTATCTTGTGTTGTTTAGTGCAACTGTGTCTGGGAGGGGCCCTTTAAGGGAGTGGCTGGCTGTTGAGTCCGCCCTGTGACCCTGTCTGCAGCTGTGCCTGGCATCCCTATTTCGATGTGTGCTACTTTGACGTGTAGACGTTCCCTCGCTGCGCCTATTTCGATGTTGGGCTGAGCAACGTCGAAGTTGAACATCGACGTTGCCGGCCCTGGAGGACGTGTAGACGTTATTCATCGAAATAGACTATTTCGATGTTGGCTGCACGTGTAGACGTAGCCATAGTCTGGCAAATTCTCTCATTCAGCCCTGGGTCTGGTCCCAAGTGTGTCTGACTAGAAAGGTTCAACCTGTATTACTAGCAGCAATAACTTCAGCCCACTGGTTGTAGATCTGATGTCCCTTACTATCTTGCTACCATACACATAGGCCGTGTCTACACTAGCCAAAAACTTCGAAATGGCCATGCAAATGGCCATTTCAAAGTTTACTAATGAAGCTCTGAAATATATATTAGCATGTGGGCGGCCGCGGCACTTCAAAATTGACATGGCTCACTTCCATGTGGCTCATCCAGACGGGGCTCCTTTTCGAAAGGAACCCGGGAACTTCGAAATCCCCTTATTCCTATCTGCTCATAGGAATAAGGGGACTTCGAAGTAGCTGGGATCCTTTTGAAAAGGAGCCCCATCTGGACGAGCCGCGTCAATTTCGAAGTGCCACAGCCGCCCGCATGCTAATGAGGCGCTGAATATGGATTTCAGCACATCATTAATAAACTTCGAAATGGCCATTTGCATGGCCATTTCAAAGTTTTTGGCTAGTGTAGACGTAGCCATAGTGTTTCCCGATAAAGTTATATTACACCTTCTCCTGGAATTCATTCTTAAAGTCAGCAGTGAGTTTTACTGTTATGCTCACCTTCTAACCCAACTCTTTAAAATAGGCAACTGAATTATCTGGATGTTCAGCATTCAATATTTTGTTTGTTTTCAATCTCATTCTCACGACTTTAGGAAAGCTATTTACCTGTTGGATAATCTCCAAAATGGAAAAGCAATTTCAAAGGCACCTATTAAATGAACAGACTAAGCATTAATATAACCTAGGATCCATGTTATTGTCGTTACCACCTGAGCATCAGAGATCATTCTTCTAGGAGCATTTTCTGATTCTTGGGCAGTACGACCTGAGGCATGTGTTGCAGAAACATGTAAGACTGTCATGTGGATTTCCCCATACACCATTAGGTCTCATCAGCTGGACCTTCCATCTGCCTAGAAAATCCTCTTTGGACAAAAGACACCCCAGGCAGCACTTTAAAGTAACTTCTCTTCAAAGGGCTCTGCTTCCTACAACAGCCCATTATTTCTACCTTTTTCCATAGCATGGGAGAGAAGGACACATGAGGACTATATCTCACTGGCAATATTTTAAATAGATCTCTGGCTCCCTCCTCAACTTTGACAAAGGTTGGCACTGTTTAGGCCTCTCTACTATCTCTCATTTTGCTTTGGCAGTATCTCACAGAAGAAAGGAAGGGCTGAGATATGGAGCTCGTCCCCACAAAACAAAACACCTTAACACCACCAGAAAGACCCACTTTGCTTTCTTGAATCCAGGTAAAAAAGTTGGTGGGACTCAATGCTTTACTTCTACTGTCTTCCAGTAGAAAAAATTACAACAACATAGTATTATCTACGAGCAGTTTTCCCTTACTTTTTAGTGTTACCATTTTATGATTTATCTAATTTCTTTAAATTCAATATTCTTTGAAATGAGAGAGCCATATAGTCCTATCTTAGTTTACAAGGTACAGAAGCTATTTATTTAAAAAAAAAATTATCTTCATTCAACACTATGGCTATGGCCACACTTGGCAAAAACTTTGAAATGGCCATACTAATGGCCAAATCGAAGAACAGTAATGAGGCACTAAAACTGAATATTCAGTGCCTCATTAGCATTAGCACACTTCTAGCCGCAGCACTTCAAAAGCTGAGAGGAATAAGGGGATTTCAAAATCTGCGGGGTCCTTTTGAAAAGGACCCCTGTGTAGCCGTGCCGATTAGCATGTGTTCGAAAGCAGCACTTTCGAAGTGCCGTGGCCAGAAGCATGCTAATGCTAGTGAGGTGCTGAATATTCAATTTAGCACCTCATTAGTATTCTTCGATTTGGCCATTAGCATGGCCATTTAGAAGTTTTGGCCAAGTATGGCCACAGCCTATATCTCACCACTAGACAACTTCTACAAAGTTCAACAGCACAGATTTTTTGCTTTTTTAACAGAAGTGTTTTCTAGGTAATGAGGAATTTAAATGAAAGACAAATCTACTGATTAAGCCACAAGATTTTTATGTAGGGTCTATTCCACAGACCCTATATTTTTGTACATTATAAGCAACTGAGACAGCATGGACTTCACCGGGTTTGCACTAACTTAATTTAATACTAATGTACTAATACTAATGCACGTGTGAGGCCAAGTTTCCAATGGTCCCATAAAGTTTGCTTAGGAGCCACCAGTAGTAAGGAGAAAGAAAAAACAGCAAAATGGAACAGCAATGCATTTAAAGGAAAGACATACTAAGGGAGGGGAAGTTCATTTTATTTATTAAGCACACAGGCTACGTCAACGCTACAGTGGTCTTTCGAAAAGAAGAACTTCTGGAAGAGATCTCCTAGAAGACTGTCTTTCAAAGGACCGTATCCACACATAAAAAGCAGAATGAAAGAGTGATCCACTCTTTTGAACTAGCCTGTCCACACAGCTCCGGGCGCTCCTTCGAAAGAACAGGTCAAGAAATGCTGCAGACAGGGTCACATGGCTGGAAAGCCCTTCTGGGAGCACCTACCACGCACTCCCTTAAAGGGCCCCTCTCAAAAAACCCCTCCCTACACCTGCTGCTGAAGCCTGCCAAACTGTTTACAGTGAGGCTGAGAAGGTGCCCAGTTCTGACCCTTGCCTCTGAGAGCCATGGACCCACAGCAGCTGCTGACCAGAGGATCACCCTGACTCGTCTGCTGGCCATCCCGCTGGCAGCCATCTTCTGCCTCCTGCGCTGCTGGAGACCCGGGCCTAGGGGCCCTTACCCACCCCTGCCCCTGATGAGCTTCTTCCGGGCCATCCGGTGCATGTGAACCTACCCCACAAGCTCCAACTGGTGGGACCAGGTGGTCCTGGCCAAGTGGGATGATGCGCACTGGCTGCAGAACCTCTGAATGATGAAAGACACCTTCACAGAGCTCTGCAGCTGGCTCTCCCCAGTCTTCTGACACCAAGACATCCAGATGTGGCCAGCTCTCTTAGTGAAGAAGCTGTAGGCCATCACTGTATGGAAGTTCGCCAGCCCAGACAGCTACCGCTCCATTGGGCAGCAGTTCGGGGTGAGCAATGGGCCATCATCCTTGAGATAAGGCATGCTCTGATCGCTGGCCCAGCATGGGAAAGGGAGGGAGACTGCCAGGAAAAGGGGACCTTTGGGGTTGGAGGTGCAAAAGGGTAGGGTAGGGGGGCAGAGAAGCCCAGCCCTGGGGGTCCTAGACGCCCCACCCCTACACAGGCCCCTACCCTGTCAAGTGCCACTTCAAGGCAAGATTTAGCTGCCTCATAACGTGCCTTGATGTTGGAGTGGAGAACATCCCCCCCAGTTGCAGGGGCCTGCTGTACCCTCCACAACCTCATCAAGGCCAGGGAGGAGATCCTTCTCCACAGCTGGATGGCCGAGGCCAGCCCTGGATAAGAGCAGCCCATTGTGGCCCCCAATCACCAGGTTCACTGCAACAGGCTCTGCATCTGGGAAGCCCTCCAAGAGGCTTTTGCTCATGGGCCAGACTGACCCTCACTGAGCACCCCCGCAGGCCCCTCCCGCTCATCCACCCCTCACCACTCCCCCCACAATAACAGGGGACACAGTGGTGTTGCAACTAATAAACTTTATTGAAAACTAGGAACTGTAGAAAAATAAAACTGTGCATTTAACTCTATGCATTGGTGAATGGGGGTAACTACATACACCGGGGTACTTAGGATGGGGGCATCTCAACCTGGAGGGGGGGCTTGAGGCAGGGGTGGAAGACACTATTCCAGGGAGAAGGTGGAGGGCCGCAAGCCCCAGTGGCCATGGGAGACTCTCATACCCCCAGGTTCAGGGTCCCTCTCAGGGCTGGTATGGGGCTAGAAGCACTGGGAGGTAGAGGTGAGTGGGATAGCGGGCTTGGCCTCAGTGGTGGGGTGAGGAGGCTGCCTCGGTGGGGCCAACCCTGGCCATGATCCAGGCTGCGAGCTCCTGTAGGGCTGCAGGGCAGAGGCTGGGCGGCAGCTGGGTGGTGAGGGCCTTGGGAGCATTGTGGGGGAGGGGCATCAGCTTGGTAAAGGCCATGCACACAGTGTGCAGCATGCCCACCACCTCTGTCTACATCTCCTGCTGCCAGGCCACGTTGGCCCCGTCCAGCACCAGCCGCCACTCCACCAGGGTGTTCTGGTGGCGGAGGGCAGCTGTGTAGATGGCAGCCTTATCCTTCCACCTGCAGCGATGTGCCCAGTCCCCAGGTCAGGTAGTCCAGCCCTTTCAGCCACTGCTCCCAGATTTGGTGGCCTGGCAGCCTGGATGGGGCTAGCCAGCCCCAGGTGTGTGCTGGGTCTCTCCCAGCCCTTGGATGGTGCAGCTGTACAGGTTGGAAGAGGAGAGAGAGATGGCACACCAGTCCTGCAGCCTGGCCCTAGTTGCTGTGCCCCCGTCCCACATGGGCAGCTGCCCCCACCCCGGGCTGAGGTATGGGGATGTCCCAAGGATGTCCCTGTAGCAGTGGCACGTGTACTCTGCACACAGTGGCCCATGCTGCATATGGCCTCTGCGATCCCTTGGGGGTGATGCTGGCCACTGCGGGCTCCCCCACCTTGCACCGGAGAACAGGCTAGTGGGCAAGGGGGGTCATCCAGGGCAAGGGGGGTCCTGCTTGGGTGGCGGGTGAGCTGGGTGCAGCCTGGCCCTTCTCTCCCTCTCCCAAAACACACATGCAACTCACAGCACTGTCCATGGGGGTGGGTGCTGGGTGTCACCTGTGGGTGTGCCAGCATGCTGGGTGCACACTCCTGGGTGGGACGTCTAGGGTTGGGCTGTCCTCTGTGTGCCTGGGCTGCTCAGGCCATGGCAGGGATGGGTGCTCCTCCCACCCTAGGGTATGTGACAGGCCGCGCATTTACCGGAGACCTCTTGAAGAGGTCGCGGGATGTCTGGCTCAAAGTGGCATGGCTGGAGGGTGCTGAGGGCACCTCAATGTTGAGTGTCCCATCTGAGGACTTATTCCTAGATGGGACCTCCATCTCTGAGCCTGGGTCTGGTATGCTGGCCTGGCTGGATGGTCTGAGCTGGTCTCCATCCAGACCCGGCTCCCTCTCCAGTGTGGAAGAACTCTCCTAGGCTGCTGTGTTCTCCAGGGCATGGGGTGGGGAGCTGTCTTCTCTGGCAAGGGGCCTGTGTAGCTCCCTGCAGTATGGATGGGTGGGTGGCTAGTGCCTGTCCCGACTGCTTGGCGCTGTCCCGGGCCCAGATGTAGCCATTTTGTAATTTTTTAACTATGCAGAGTACCTGGTTGGCAATCCAGGCAAGGTGGCCAAGCTGCAGGCCAGCTGGGTGTAAGCAGGTGCATTCTGCTGGTGACCCGCAGTGTCATGGAGGACCTACTTGTCTTGACAGAGCCCCAGGCAGTCCTGGAGCTCTGGCTCAGTTCAGGAGGGGGCACTCTGTTTCATGCCTCAGGTGGGCTCCTGGGACCCCTCCAAAGGGCCCCTGGAGGGCCCCTGGGAGTCACAGGGTTGCTGGCTGCTAGCCATGTCCTTGGTCCAGCTTTGATGGGTGAGTGTGAGGGTTGGAAGTCAGCAGCCTATGTTCTCACAGCCTCCACACTGTTTCCTGACATGTGGTTTCTTCATTTCTGCTGCTTCAAGAGCAGCCCGAGGTAGAGACCACAGAGCCCCAGTGGTGGTGGTAGTGGTGTCACTCTGCTCCAGCTCGCCAGTGCGATGGAGGACCCCTCTTTCGAAAGAAGGGCCTGCAGAGCATCTGCACTCTTCTGAAAGAATTTTTTTTTTTTTTAAAGAAGGCACTCTTCCTGATCCAGGAGTGGACGAGTGCTTCCAGAAGAAGAGCAACTGGCTTTCAAATTACTTTAGAAAGAGCAGCATTTTGTGTGTCAACACGCTGTGTGTTATTCTGGAAAAGGGCTGGATTTTCCAAAAGAATTTGCAAGTGTAGACACGTCCCACCCCACCACCAGACAAGAAAACCTAAAGTAGTGGTTCTCAATCCTTTACTCAATCAAGGCCTTTCTGGGACCCTCCTTTTAGCAATAAGGAAAGGAAAGGACAGTAGCACTCATCTGACACTTGCTTTTTGTTCCCTATGTTGACTCAGGTGCCGAAAAAAAAATTAAAAGGAAAAAAAAAAGAGGGAAGTGTAAGTTTTATAAAACAGTGTACAAAATATTAGAAAGAACATGGGCTAATGAAATTAAGAAGGGATAAAATTTAATGTCAGCTAGCTATTTAGATACCCTAGCTAGGTCTTCTTTTGAAATTCTCACTGACCACTTGTACGTCAACTCCAATAAGACGTTGGGGTGACTTTGCACCACCACTACAAGGTTATACTTACACACACTCTTATATGATTTATCAAGTGTGCTAGTGTTAATAGATTAATATCATATTCAGATAAAATTGCTTAACTTTCTCCTTGTTAATTTTAACTAATCTAAACACAATGATATATCTGGAAGTATCAGAAGAATATACAATAGCATTATTCAATCAAACTGAGTAATGAAAGTGAGGAATGAATCTTCTAAACAGTTAGGCAATATTTTATACAAAACTATACAAACACTTGCTCCACAGTAATTCTCAACTGCAATTTGAAAAGCACTCTCTTACCCTCCATCTACCTCTCCATGCACACCCCACTAGAAAAATAAAATCAGCTTTAGAAAAAACAATTTTAAAACTGATACAATATAGCCTGTAAACCAAATCTAATGTCCATATTTCCCAATCAAGAATTACTAATAATGGCAGACCAAGAGATAATTTTGTGCCTTTCTACCTACTACTTAATACCATCTCTGTCAAGAGCCGCCTCTTTCAAAACCATAGCATTTCAGAGGCAAATTTAGACATCTCAGTTTCTAAATGGAACTCCTGTGTCGAACCCATTACAGTATTTGGATTCTACCATGACTTTCTTGTGGGAATATCAGTGGCATTCCAAGCTTGGAACACTAAGGAAAAGAAGATTCCTTTACTCAACATAATATGCAAAATAATCTATTTTCTTCCTCCCCCATAATAATCTCCTGAAAACTCCCGTATGTCTGAAATGTTACACAGTAGCATGAAACCATTATACAATGACAATACATGAAATACGGAATTCAGAACCATAGAGAGTTTTATTAGACAAAGAGGGGGCACAAACTTTCCACAGTATCATAAATCAATCATTCAATAAATAATGCACACTACCCTTGGTCTTCACAATAAAATTAACAGTAATAAAGCACCTTCTAATTTTAGTGAGCTGATCTACTTTAATTTTGGTTATGAAATAATAGGAAAAATTAGCTAGTTCTTCACACAAATTAAATGTGTCTACGACCCAGCCTCAGAAACAGCGAAAACAACATCCAAAACCAACAGAATAGCTAATCTTTGGATCAGATTTCTTACTTGTGTGACCAGCTTCACACAACAAAAGATTAAGTGCTACATTTTTAAAGAGCAAATAGGTCAAAATGTGGATTAACTGAGATCAGTGTTATATTCCGATTACTTTTGTGTCTTAAAATGGTTTAGCATTTCTACGAACATTACTTTAAGGCCAATTTTGCACAGAAGATTAAGCTAGGGAACTCCTGATTTACTTTTGCCATCTATATAAATAATACAGAAATAGATGTTATAATCTAAGTATTTTTAAATTAACGCATTAATTAATTTAAAAATTAATTAATTAAATTAACTTTTAGAAATAATTGATTAGCAGAATTAGAATTAATTAGTAGAATTATGAAAACCCGATAGGTTTTAATATTTCTCACCTTGATACATAAAAACTTGCTAACAACTAGTGGTCTATTCTTTTTCATTTTCTTGTTATTCTTGGAACTAGAACAGTATGACTTCCTCAGAAAACAGCACTGACCTTGTCTGCTCATCATTATAATGGAAATCATCCAAAGACAGGAACAAACAGGTACTATTTAAACAGAATCAAGGGAAAATTACAATAATTCCTCTGCAACTAAACAATCGCCATAGACAATGCATAATTAAGGCAGAAAATGAAGCTGAATGATCACAATCTTCCATTTAGAAGGCTAGTACACTAAAATATCCATATTTATGTAAAATATGGGCACATTTCCAGCTGTGTCTTCTAAGCAAATATGAAACAAAAACAGCACTGAATATGAGCTGCATTTATTTCAGAGCTTTAGCAGTGGAGTTCACTCTCACACACACACACGAACTCCATTGCTAAAGCTCTATATAAAAGTTTATATATTTAAAGCTAAATACAAGGACTGTATAGATCAGTAGTTCTCAACCAGGGATATATGTACCCCTAGGGGTAAGCAGAGCTCTTCCACAGGTACATTAACCTGATGTTTCTCTACCTTTTTATGAATAAAAAATTGAATTTCTATTATGTTCATCTAATTTTTTCAATTTATCCTTTTTGTGCAATCATAAGTATGATGGCAAGTGAATTACCTATAGGCAATTTCTTCCAACCAACCAGTTACAATTAAGTTGTTTAAACAAATGGTGTTGCAATGGTAGGAAAATAATATTGTGTTTGAAAATTGTAGGTACTGCAGATACTAATTTTTTTTTTTTGAAAAAGGGATACTTTATAAGAAATGGTTGAGAAACACTGGTATAGGTAAGCACAAAAACATACAACAACGTTACTACCATCAAAAGCTTTATTACTTTCATCATTTGTGGACAAAATGAAAAGCTACCGCAACTGCACATCATCCAATACTTAATTACAGTGAAGTATGACAACCACAAGGAGCCTGACTAGAGCCAGTTGGAAACTGTCTGATAGAATTCTTTCTGTCAGACAACGTCAATTCATCAAAATCAAAATATACTGCTGGAATGTGCTGATTTCAATTAAACTTGTGATGGAACCCTGCCTAATTTCCTGCCAGTTCACTCACACTACTTTCAAAAGACAGATACAAGATTTCCAAGCAACTGGCTTGTCAGCAGCATGTTCTGCTGGAAGTGTGACAATCCATTCTGCTTAGATGCATGGGATCCTCCAGTGACCCAGCTCCCAGGCTGTTTAGCAGAATATCTGGTGGGCTATTGGAGAGTCCCAGTTCCTCTGCAAACCACTTGGCAGGTTGAGCTCCCAGAGCTTTCAGGCTGCTGGCTGCATCATAGTCTACTTGACAAACTACTACGGAGACAAGGCTCCCAGGCTCCATAGCTCTTCAACAGACTGGGCCTACCAGTGGTTCCAGTCCACCAAGGTCTGCAGCTCCTCAACAGCCCAAGCTAGGGCTCCCATTCTCCCTAGCAGCCTGCCTCATGTAAAGCCACTGGGCAGGTTCCCTGGCTGCCTCTGCTCTTCCCTCTCAAGAACGCTCAGTTCCCAAGAAGACCAGCTGGCAGGATGCTATGGAGCTCTGCCAACCACATCCAAGGGCTGCTTAGCAGCCTGACTGGCCAGCTTCACAGTCTTCCAGGTTACCCAGCTCCCTGGCAGCCCCAAAAGGAATCCAAAAGATAACAGATTTGATTCTCCCAAAAGTTAGTAGGTCCAATTTAAAAACAAACAACTTTTCATCACAATGTGGTAGAAATGTTTTTTTTCTTCAAAATACAAATCTTTTCACAAGATAAAGATTGTTTCTCTGTAATCTCTGCATGAGATCTCCTGGAAAAAAAATGACCTTCTATATATTTAAATTAGGCCTGATCTTAATTGCAACAATTTCAAAGTTTGATTTTATATCAGATCAATTAAACCAACACAACACTGTATATGGACAATCTTAAAGTCCACTAAGCTTTTGTTTACATTGCTTTAATTTTACGGGCACAAACTAAACAGGACACTACCAGTTTTTAGATTATGTTTAACAATACCAGGATTTGCACTGATTAAACAAACACATTTTTAAGGAGAATTTTGCTACCACAAGATACAACAATTTATTTCATCATTCTTTCAAAAAAGTAAAAGATTGTGTGTTTTCACAGTTTAGCCACATGAAATATGATCCTGGTTTGCATATGAGATTGCTATATACCAGATCAAAGGATCTTGTGTAATGAAGCACAATACAAAACAATCTCATGCCATATATCACATCAGGAATTAATAATGTGGATCTGTAATTTGTAACCAAAACCAATGTTGACAGACAATTAACTTGCATATAACTGAATGAGAGAGGAACTGCATGATATCACTTAGTGTTTCATTACTTCAAATGAGTGCATTGGAAGAAACATTCAGACCATTATCTACTTGATATTTAACTTTAAGTCGAAATGCACGAGAGATTTGGATTTCCAGTTTATTCTTTAAATGCAAGGAACAATTGACCAGTATTAAATTTTGGTCATTCATTTGGGTCCAAAGTAGTATTTTCTCTCTGCCATGTCCTGTGGGATACATAACATTGTTCACATCCTTTTCCAAGTCACTAATAGCATTAAAGCTGCAGAGATGGTAGTACAGAGACCTCAGACTGTGAATGAATTTTAATACATTCAAATCATGTTGACTATTTCTTTTATTTTTCCTTCTTTCCTATAAACACGTCGAAAGATTAAGCACTCAAAGCCACTGATTTCAGTTCCTCAATCTCAAACCTTAGTTTAAGATTTTTCTCTCATTTCATTTTCTCTGCCAAGATGCTGTACGACAGTATCATAAACACATTCCTTAGTCGTTATCTTAAACAGTAATTTAATTTATTAGACATTCAAAACAAATCAAGTTTAAAACTATTTGTGGTTTATTTTGGATGTCACTGGACTGCCACTGTTTTAATCACATCTCTAATGTTACAAAATGAAAGTACACTAACAGAATCCGTATTACAATGGTATTTTTGATAAACAATTAAAGCTGCACTACCAAGTAAAACAGCTAACTTTGGAGAAGTGCTTCTAGCCAATTTTTACATGAGTTTAAAAGAGCAACATTTCTGTTATACTGTTCACATTACCACGTGCAGCAGTTGTCTTCTCTTCATTGACAGAAAAATTCTTAAGATTTCTCAGACCTAAGAGTCCTGCATCCAAAACCTGAAGATTATTCCATAAACCTTTGAATTCTCATGTTCTTAGTCATCCTCCTGATATCAAGAGCCTGTAATATATGTAGTCAAAACCACAATCGCTACCCCACAGACGGATCACTGAAAGGGTCAATTATTTGCACTTTAAGAGAGAACATTAATTTGGGAGGAAAAAAAAAACATGTTATTTCAGGATTTCCAGAGGCCTATTGTAAGGGTTACTATATGCCAAGTGTTTCTATTAAAAATCCACCATTGTGCTTGATCAAAGGAATCAGTTTACATGAGAGTACCATAAATTTTGGGTCTCTGTGAAGATGACAACAAAAGATAAGAAAGAAAAGGGAAATGCCTTGCAGTATAAAGAGGAGTGCTATAAAAAGGTATCTATATAGGTAGAAACAGAGTATCTTACAAGAGTATCTGCAGAGTGAACACCTTTTAGAAGTAAGACCAAAAGGAGTAAGCATGCCATACACATCTTCCTCCTGCATTCTGAACTTAGTACGCAGCTGGAAAAGGATAGTCAAATAGGCCAAAAACTGCCATCCAATCATATCTCTTTAGAAGCCATTGATTCCTGGGTCCTGGCCAGCGCTCCCTTTAAGATGAGCACTTGGTCAGCCACCCAGGAGATGTTCAAAAGCGTGCACAAGGACACAGATCACCTTGCCTTTCAGGCAGGACACAAATGTCTGTCAGACCAGGTACACCACCTTGAACTCCTGGATGTCAATAATTAAGAGGTAAGTTGTGCTACATCCAGCAATCTTGGGTGTCAAGTTCATCCAGGTGGGCTCCCTAGATCAGATCTGATGTGCCTGAGACCAGGGAGTGATGGTGATGGGGACAAAAAGCGCACTCTACGCAGCACTGACTTGAGGTCGAGCCACCAGTTCAGGGAACACTCATCATGGCTACCAGTGAGTGCAGACCAAAAATCAAAGCTCAGTAGCTATACTGGGGAGACTGGTTCCCATGTTCGAGGGGTGGAGACCAGCGTCAGGGTGAATGACGCTGTAGAGACTGGTAACACAAGGTGGAGTTATCCCACACTTCTGGCAACTGGGGCTGATGTCTTGATGTGGATCAATGATAGGATTGATGCCATTTGACCTAATATGAGCAGCACTGACCCCCACATGGGAGAATAACATCTCAATGGCTGCAGGGGAAGAGTCTGGGCAACCAGTAGTGTGCTTGTGACCTCTGAGAGGTTGCTTGTCCAGTGACCTGCAGTGCTCCCCGCATCCCGAGGGGTCTTAATGGCTAGCTTGCTTTCTCAGGGAGCCTTAGCCTGGTCCTGCAGCACCGGACATGTCATAGGAACAGGTGGAGACCCGGGCTCTCTCTAAACCTAGTTCTGGGATGAGCATGGTGCAGGCAAAATGGTCGTTCCTTTACCATTCTCCAGAGTAAGTGACAGATGTTTAAGAGGGCTAGGAGTCCCAGCCACAGAGACGTTCTTGTGCTACTCCAGAGAATGTTGGAGAACAGGCTCAATGTCAGCAAGCGTTTCTTAACCTTCTTCTTTGGCACCAGCAAACCCTGCTGAGAGAAGACAGATGCTAGCAGTGCACTGTGATTAGAGGCCAAAGTACTTTGTGTAGTCTTAATGGGCAGCTTGGAAGCTGGGTGGAGAGCTAACTCCATCAAGAGAGCCCCAGGGTGAATGTTCCTCTCCTTCTGGGAGTAAAGCCAAGATTCTTACAAGACCTGGCAAGGCTCCTTGATGTGTGATTCTCCCAAGCATTTAATACAGCTATCATGGGGGTCCCTCACAGGCATAGGCCTGACACAGGTCAAGCAGAGCTTAACTTGGGAGCTTGGGGTATGCCCCACTTGGAACAAAATACCTGCTAGGATCTTAACTATCAGCCAACTATGCTATTTAACAACTACTTAACACTAACAACAATCAAACAAAGGCACAAAGTCTAATGGAAGAAAATGCTAGCTCTTAATAAGCAAGAGAGGTGCTCAGACTGACCACCATGATGAGTGGTAAGAAGGAACTGAGAGGACATGAGGGGCAGCATCTGATATACCACACCATAGCCGTGTCTACACGTGCACGCTACTTCGAAGTAGCGGCACTAACTTCAAAATAGTGCCCATCACGGCTACACGTGTCGGGTGCTATTTCGAAGTTAACATCGACGTTAGGCGGCGAGATGTCGAAGCCGCTAACCCCATGAGGGGATGGGAATAGCGCCCTACTTCGACGTTCAACGTCGAAGTAGGAACCGTGTAGTTGTTGCGCATCCCGCAACATCGAAATTGCGGGGTCTGCCATGGCGGCCATCAGCTGAGGGGTTGAGAGACGCTCTCTCTCCAGCCCCTGCGGGGCTCTATGGTCATCGTGTGCAGCAGCCCTTAGCCCAGGGCTTCTGGCTGCTGCTGCCGCAGCTGGGGATCCATGCTGCATGCACGGGGTCTGCAACCAGTTGTCGGCTCTGTGGATCTTGTGTTGTTTAGTGCAACTGTGTCTGGGAGGGGCCCTTTAAGGGAGCGGCTTGCTGTTGAGTCCACCCTGTGACCCTGTCTGCAGCTGTGCCTGGCACCCTTATTTCGATGTGTGCTACTTTGGCGTGTAGACGTTCCCTCGCTGCGCCTATTTCGATGTGGTGCTGCGCAACGTCGAAGTTGAACATCGACGTTGCCGGCCCTGGAGGGACGTGTAGACATTATTCATCAAAATAGGCTATTTCGATGTCGCTACATCGAAATAAGCTACTTCGAAGTAGGCTTCACGTGTAGACGTAGCCCATGAGTGCAGCATCCTAGAAGGTGCTACATCTGGCCCTATGAGTACTGCTAAGGCAAAAATCTCTGATGACTATTCATGTGGGCACACCCATACCTAGAATGGAATCACCATGAGCAAGCATTCAAAGGAGAACCATAGAAAACAGCATGCTTACACTGTTTCAGAATCAGAATACTAACAGAGAGACAGCCATGTAAGTCTGTATTCTAACAAAACAAACCAGTAGTCATCTAGCACTTTAAAAACTAACACAATAATTTATTAGGTGATGAGCTTTCATGGGACAGACCCACTTCTTCAGATCTATAGCATTTCCAGTACAGACTGACAGTTATATAAAGCAGCAGAAATGTAGCACTTTGAAGACTAACAAAATTATTTATTCAATGATGAGCTTTCGTGGGACAGACCCACTTCTTCAGATCAATTTCATTTCCAATACAGACTGACATTTATACGTACAGAGGACCAAAAAAAAAAATGCAATAAAAATGGACAATCAAATAGGGTAGAAGGAAGGGGATGAGACGTGGGGGGATGTTAATTGTCCTGTCTGAGATAATTACGAGCATCAAAGGAAGGAAAGCAGTCCTTGTAAAAGTAACAGAGAGAAAGCGGCGCTAGTCTACATACTATCAAAACAAAAAAGCCATCAAGTAGCACTTTAAAGGCTAACAAAATAATTCATTAGGTGAACTTTCATGGGACAGACCCACTTCTTCAGACCATAGCCATACCAAAACAGACTCAATATTTAAGGCACAGAGACCCAAAACCAGTAATCAAGGTGGACAAATCAGAAAAAAAAATTATCAAGGTGAGCAAATAAAAGAGTAGGGGGCAGAGGGTGGGGAGGGGGAGTCAAGAATTAGATTAAGCCAAGCATGCAAACGAGCCCCTATAGTGACTCTGAAAATTACAATCTTAGTTCAAACCATGCGTTAATGTGTCGAATTTGAATATGAAAGAGAGTTCAGCAGCCTCTCTTTGAAGGGTGTTGTGAAAATTTCTCTTCAGTAACACACACACTCTTAAGTCATTAACAGAATGGCCCACTCCATTAAAATGCGGACTAACAGGTTTGTGGTTCAGGTGTATTTTTATGTCTGTTTGTGCCCATTAACTCTTTGTCTGAGAGAGTTTGAAGTCTGTCCAATATACAAAGCATCTGGGCATTGTTGGCACATGATGGCATATATGATGTTAATTGAGAAACATAAGAATGTGCCCGTGATTCTGTGACTAACCTGGTTAGGTCCAGTAATGGTATCTCCAGAAATGATATGTGGACAAAGCTGGCAGTGGGCTTTGTTGCAAGGAAAAGTCCCAGGACTGGTGTTCCTGTGGTATAGACCGTGGCTGCCAAAAGAGCCAAGAATAGATCACCACTGGTCATCACCTACAGCCCCCAACTCAAACCACTGCAATGAATTATTAAAGACATACAACCTTTCCTTAATCAGGATGTCACACTCCAGTAGGCCCTAGGTGACAGGCCTGTTCTCTCCTACAGACAACCTCCCAACCTTATGAGGAGTCTCACCAACAGCCACGGTCTATACCACAGGAACACCAGTCCTGGGACCTTTCCTTCCAACAAAGGCCGCTGCCAGCTTTGTCCACATATCTTTTCTGGAGATACCATCACTGGACCTAACCAGGTTACTCACAAAATCACTGGCACATTCTCATGTTCCTTACATGCCATCATGTGCCAACAGATTAGAGCATAAGATTTCTGAGTTAGAGTACATATTCAAATTCAACACATTAACATGTGGTATAAACAGAGACATCAACTACCTCACGCATCACAAGGACTGCTTCCCCTCCTTTGATGCTCATAATTATCCCAGACAGGACAATTAACCACCCCCTACCTCTCACCCCCCTTCCTTCTATCCTATTGAATTTGTCAGTTTTTATTGAATTATTTTTTTCTTTTTGGTCCTCGGTACTTACATATGTCAGTGTGTATTGGAAATGAAATTGATCTGAAGAAGTGGGTCTGTCCCACGAAAGCTCAATCACCAGATAAATCATTTTGTTAGTCTTTAAAATGCTACATTTCTGCTGCTTTGTTTTGTTGGAGTACATACTAACACAGCTACCTCTCTGTTACTGTTGACAGTTATATAGTTCAAGTTCAAGAAATACAACAAGTTCAGAAGTATCTATCATCATTCCAATACCAGACCATTCCGATATCTTTCCCACACCTTTTGTAGGGTCTCGGCTCCTGAACTGTTGCATTATTTAAGGTCTCCAGATGCCTAGCTATAGGCAGTGTTCTTTCACGTTCTAGTCTCAGGGAGGTAGTGTGTAGCTTCACAAATGACAAGCAGTCCTGTAACACATTGGAGACTAGCAAATTTATTAGGTCATGAGCTTTCATGGACTGTAATACAGGGCCTTCAAAAAGAGCACATCTACCAAAGCTGGAATCTAAAGCAGTGAACCACAGAATGGAATGGATTAGACTAACTGACATACACCCAACTAACGTCTGTGATCCATTTGAAATTATAACTCAGCACTACCAATTCTCCCAATGAGTCCCTCAGCCTAGAAGTCCTATCAGAGAATACATTTTTTTCTCTCATCTCAACCCCTATAACCTGAATATGTCTTCATGTGTGATCGGGAAGTTCTCACCTAAATTCTGCATCTTAATACAGGCTGAATTATCACATTTCCAATCTGCTCTATGCAAAACTGAACATCTTTTATCAGATCTTCTCTCACCTACCTCAGGCGGTTACTAGTTCCACAAATTCTGACACCTGTACTAACGGTTAGACATTGTAGAGTGGGCCAGAAAAGTCATAGAAGGAAGAATCTAACTGATCCATTAACGTGAGATACATTACTACCAGTGCAGTGGGTTTACCATTTTATAGTGCTCTCATTCCCGAAATCTCCCCTAATGACAAAGTCAGGTTGGAACTACACTTATGAGAATGGCCCAAAAGGACAGTGCTAACAACAAAGAGAAACCTTACATAACAGCATGACAAATAATGTCCAATGGAATGCTATCTTCAGAAACCCTTTGGGGGGAATTTATTTCAATTAACCTGGATTAATGACTACTAGTTCTGAGCAGAAAGAACAACATGTAGAGGTCAACAAGAAAAGTGAAGTGGCAGAGCTGGTCTAGGGAGAGTGTAACATTCCATTATATAGAGATCAACAGTGTACCCTGCAAATTTGTCATGCATAAAAAGTGTGCAGAATTCATAAGAGACATACATCTCCAAGTTCAGACTAGTTATTGGCTGTGACCACAAAATGATTTTTTTTAAAAACTAAGACAACCTTTTAAACGTCCAGATTGTGATTTATGATGCGAATCAAGTTATTTCTATTCTTAGTTCAGACCAACAATGAAAAAAAAAAAGTACCATTCTCCTTTAAAAACAAACTAACTGCCAATCTGAAGCTTCACATTTTAATAGATGGAATATTTTTTCACATTGATTACTTTCATATGTAGCACTAATTTTTATTAAATCTCATAGGCACATATAATTGAAGTTACTCCTGCTGGTAAAGGATCTGGGAAGCACTATTCTCGTATACTCAATTGTCAGTATAAATGTTCAGTTTACACCTGCACTTTAAGACATATGATGTATGCCCAAGTGATTTTAATAAAGGAGTGGAGAAAACAGTCTTCCAGTATACTTATCATTACACATTCTGGGGGATTGAAACATGTTAATCAATTTGCCAAAGTACTGGATTATCAAAAGCATTTGTAATAAACCACTGCCCTGAAAAAGTGTTCATAGGTAAACATACTTCTATAAAATTATTTTACCATAACATAATGTGTGACAGTAGTAAAAGCTCACTGGTAAGCTAATTTATAAGCTTTTCATGTTGCATCTAATTGCTTTAAGAATTCATTTACCTAGTTTTAGTGAGTGTTCTGCTTTTCAGAAGTAAAATTATTTTAACGTATTTACATTTTCTTTCACATACTCTCTTGATTATACTACAGCTGTCTTGTATGGCACAACTGACCAACTTCCCACATGAAAACAAACTGTACCACAAAATCTGAACTTCTTGATTAAAGAGAAAATGTTTTTGTGAGCCAAGCTAAAACCAGCGCAGCTGCTCCATTTCACTAAGCAAGTACCTCTTCCCCATTCAGCTGTGAAGAATAGCACTGACTGTAAATTGTTCTCCCTGATAGGTTCCACAATAAAAATAAACCACAATACTCTCAATTTTTCAAAGACATTTTTAAAAAGTCTCCAGTACACTGGAAACAAGTGTTGTTTTCTTTTGATTCACAGTCTTTGATTTCTACATAAACGTTCCTGTATGCATGCAAAAAACAAGTCCCTGCAGGATACTCAGAGCAACCGTTTACATTAACTTACCAGATGTACTAGACAGAAACTATATCGGCTAATTTAAAACAGGCCACTATTTAGCAGCTTAAAATAGTCTTTGACTAACTGAAGTGTATGAACATGTTAGCCTACAGGATAACTCATGAAAATGTTACTATTAGTATGTGCCAAATCACAAAAATAAATAAATAGCACTGTCTCGGTTTTTCAGTGTTTTCTTCCAAACATAGGGTGCAATTCTGTGGAGACTTCCACACATGCTTAATGGCACACATTGTAGGGCAGTCCCATTGAAGTCAGTGAACAGAAAGTTAAGCATATGTTTAAATCTTTGCAGACTAGAGCCATATTTAATAAAATCTGTGATGAAGTGCTTCTGTATATATTTTATTTCATATAAAAATAATTTCATTATGACTTGTGGCAGCCCTGACCTGCAGATACATTTACTAATCAATCATCGACAGTATAACAGAAAGGCATAGAACATGGTGTCTCATAAGAAGAAGTCAATCTACTTAAAAATGTTTTCTTAAAACTGATTTCTGTCAATTTAGAGAAATAATGCTCTTACGGTGTATCTTTATTATTCATTACTACCTTCCTGTGGAGCCAGGTATAATCAGGAAATCCTTCACAGCTAGATTCATTTTTTTATTCCAATAACAACATGAATGACTATAAACATGTTCAAATAGAAGAGTAATCAAAGAGAAAAAAGGAATGGTACTGACCAGAAATACTTTTACATATTGTAGTATGTAAACATTGTAATTTAGTGGAAAATTTTGGGGAAGAAGGGGCTTCAAGAAGGAAGGTTTCCTTCTGGAAGATCCCCGTGGGTCACCTGTCCGCAGGTGTACTTTGGAGTCCGGAAGAGCTTCTTCCGTGCTGATATGCTAATGAGGTATGGAAAATTAGCGTCCACACCTCATTAGCATCTGCCAGATAACTCATTAGTGTGCTGCTTCTTCTGGAAGAAGAGGCGTGTGTAGATACAGCCTACGTGAGTGTGAAAGAGAAACCCTTTAGCTGTGTCTACACGTGCCCCCTCCTTTTGGAGGGGGCATGTTAATGGGGCACTTTGGCAGATGCTAATGAGGCACTGACATGAATATGCAGGATCTCATTAGCATAATGGCATCTACGCACAATTCGAAAGTCCTGCTTTTGGAACACTGCCACCCGTGTACCCAGGGGCCTTTCCAAAGGACCTGCCCCCCCCCCCCCCCCCCGACTTCAAAAGTCCCTTTTTCCTAAAACCAAATAGTAACACACAGTGTATGTGCTGACTGCTGCTGGGTAAGTTTCTGAGAGAAGCCACCCTCTGTCTCTTTAAGGGAAAAGTATCCTAATCCGTTGTCTCCCCACCCCTGTGTCACTTGCCATCTATGCTTCAGAGTGGAGCAGCTCTGCTGTGTATCTCTCTCTCCCCGATCCCTCCTCTGCAGAGATAGGGTACAGGGGCAGAGGAACATCCTAACTTCAACATTACCCTCTCTCCTCCACCACTTTCCCTTCTGCACAGCCAGCAGGAGAATCCTAGAAGCAGTTTGGCGACAGATGGAACAAGGTGAGGGAGGGGCAGCTGAACATCTGCTGCTGGCTGTAAGCAAGCACACTCTATCAGCTGCGCAGTCCAGAGAGAAATACTTGGCAGGACAGGTCCAGCCCCTGGGTGTAATTTTGCTCACTCCTGCATTGTAGTCAATTGCGCCAAAGTGGTTTGCGATGACTAGTACAAATTTCCAAAACAGACTGTCATGTAAGAAGGCACAAGTCTCTTAAGTTTATCCAATGGTACACGTGGAATTTAGATCCTTTAATTCTGCTCAGCAGATGTATATTTCTTTTTGCTGAGTTTTCCATTTTTTTCATTTGATGCAGGTGAATTTACTGAATAACACATTACACACATCACCATTTGATAGCTAATAAAATTAACATTAATTTGGAAAACACATATCAAAATACTTGGTCAGAAAAATAGTATTTATGCTAAGAAACAAACTGAAAAACATTATTAAACATGACAATGGGAATTATTTGCTTAATTTCTCTTTTAACCTTAAACTGCTTTGATATAAAAAGAGCATAAACATGTTCGAATACATACATTTGCAATTTATTTTCACCTGTATAACTTAAAACCATAAATTTATTAAATTAGTAAAACAGCAACATTGCCGCCACACTGAAATCTCATATTCAGAATTTCAATTTCAATCAATTTTTATGGACAAGTTCTGAACCTTCTGAAAAACAGGATTTACAACAAGAAGTGTTCACCTAAACAGACCTAACATTAATGATACAAAATTAATTGAATGTATTAAGACAGTTGATTAAACCCTTGCTCTAAAAAAACAAACAAAAACACTTCAAGTACACTCATCTCTCGCTACACGAGCACAACTGGTTCCCAAATTTCTGCTCATAGGCGAAAACTCATAAGAGCGACCCTAAATTCCCATTAGAATACATGTAGAAGTCTCCAATTCTTTCCAAGTGCTTGTAACATGACATAACCTAGTTGAGTTTAGGTACTTTTCTGATGTATTTGAATAGTTTGGCACCATAAATAGAATGTAGTGTGTGTATGTAGAGCAGGGATTTCCAACCTATGGGTTGGGACCAAAACATGGGTTGCATTAGATTTGTTAAAGGTCATCAGCTGGGCAGTTTCCAGTTGCATGTGGCTGTTAAAGAAGCCATCTGCAGTTTCTTAATACTGCTGCCTCAGGCAGATATCTATCAATGGCAATAACTGCTGGAGATGGCAGCTATCTCTATCACTAGAGACAGCAATTACCTTATACCTAGGTGCTGAAATCTTAACACTTGAGTTAATTGCTGGGAGCAGGAGGGCTGGGGGAGCCACCCAGCCTAGCAGACCCGGTGAAGAGGCTGCAGGAGGAGGAGGAGTGTCTAAGGCTGGGGCTATTGAGGGATGCCAGGGGAGGGGGTCTAAGACTGGGGGAAGTTTGGGGCTGCAGGGAGAGTCTAATGCTGGGAGCGGTTTGGGGCTGCTGGGGGGGTGTAAGCCTTTGGGCAGCTTGGGGCTGCTGGGGGGCTCTAAGGCTGGGTGTGGTTTGTGGCTGCTGGGGCCGGTCTGAGGCTGGAGATGGTTTGGAGCTGCTGGGCCAGTTTAAGGCTGGAGGCAGCTTGGGACCGTGTGGGGTGGGGGACAGTTAAAACTTGGCCGAGAGTGAGGTAAACCCTGGAGTTACCCAGGGGCTGTTCCTGCAACACCTGTATAACTCGAAATTTCCTGGAAGGGGAGTGGAGCCAGGAACCACCAGGGCTGGTCAGTTTCCTGGCTCCAAGAGTGGCAGGAGCTGGGAACCAGGGGCAGGCTGGTTCCAGTCTCCCCCTGGCTTGGGGGCTTGGGAAGCTGATCAGCTCATGGCTGGTCAGTTTCATGTTCCCACCAGTGCAGGGGAGGAAACCAGGCTAAGAGCCTTCTCCCTCTCTTCCCCTAGCCAAAGGGCTGTCAGACAGCTGCATATCTGAGGGAAGGCACGGAGAAGGCTCCAGCCATGGGTCTCCCCGCCCCCAGCCAGGGACCCCATAGCTGGAGCTGAGCCAGCTGCAGGTTTCCCTGTCCCCCGGTCAGGGATGCCACCTCATATAAGTGGGGGAAGTTCACTCATATAGTGAATAAAGGTAGGTATATAAGTTCCTCATTTTAGCGAGTACTCATAAGTAAAGTACTCATTGAACGAGGGATGGGTGTAATTTCATCTTTGTAATGCCCTAGAGCAACCACAGTGTGGAATTTTCACAATTAATTACCATTTTGTGCAAGTACTAAGTATGGGAAATTTTATTTCTAGAAACAAGAGTTAACATTTCAGTTTTACATTTACCAGTTTGTACATTTTATTTGTATATCCACACAGGTACTGGTGAAGAGAAAAAAAAATGTTCTTTTCCCATAACATTTGAAACTGATATTTTATTGATTTGAAAGAGAAGGAAACATATACTGACTCTAAATCAGTAATCTGACACCATGAGAGACAGCAAAAGAGGTGTTATATGAACTTATTCATCTTTCAAAATTCAGGCTGCTGGTATTCTTCTGCCAATGTAATGCAAACCTTTATTTTTTCCTTACAAGCCACCAATTTTACCAAGTATTTTCAGTCTGATGTACTCAGAAAACAAGAATTTCTTTCTGCATAAGCGTTTTCAGTACAGCAGAACAGCAGCTTCTGTTTGGCTGCTGCTTGATGGACACGTGACTCTCTCACCACCCAAACATGCTAGCCAATGCAACTTTTCTGGCTTTCTAGAGACAGTAACCTGTGTCTGCATCAGGCTAGTGCACATCACTTCCTCTCTTTTAGGGGAGTAGAGGGAGGACAACAAATGAGGTTATACAAAATCTTCTCTAGTTTAATTTCGTACTTTCCGTTTTAAAAAAAATTTCCTCTGAAGAGTTTAAAAATATTCATGACCCATGTTTGATTGTATGTCAACCAATGGATGTCTGTGTAGCGGAAATTTCTAATGAACACAATATCCAGCAGCCTCCAAGTCAGAGTTGTTTATGAAATCACCTCCTTCCTACTCTCTCAAACACATCCGTTGGCTTACACTATTAGCGTTTTTTTTTCCTTACCCATTGCACTTAGAATATCTCTGGAAAACTCATATTTATCAAGTCTGTCTTTAGGTCTCTTCCCAAATTCTTACTCAAGTCATCCCTTATTTTACAAATTTCTCGTCATTCATGTGTCTGTGATTCATGATGGCTACAAGTAGAAATTCTGCTAAATGTGGAGACAAGAAGGAACTGAACACACCTGTGGCCTGCCCTGGCCTTTATCACCTCAGGTGAAACCACAAAGCAATTCCAGGACACATGTGCAGCCTACCAAACAACATGACTTTCAAAAGTTCTGGCTCCAGGCTCATGGTGTGTAATTCTCAGTGGAATACAGTGAGAATCATCACTCAAAGAATACTTTAATTCATCAACAGTAGAAAAATCCATACATATGTATACTTCTAGAATCTAGATTTTGCTCATGCAAATCAGTCTCTATAACAAATGTCCATTTTTATACAGGAGGAACTATTCTTTTGGAGGTTCGGCATTTTTTATTTGAGAGAAAGGAAAAGGTTAATATACCAGTCTATTCTTTAATCTTCTAATAGTTGTCTTTTACTCATAGCTCTTTCCCCCACCTGGAGGCTTTGAATACAAGTGCAGAATCATAAGCAGGATGTAAATTAAACAAGCTCTCTTTAGTTGGCTTTAAGCATTGCACAGTATTAGGAAACAGATTTTTCAGTTTTCTTCCATTTGATAAGCGTTTCCAATTAACCCACATAGGAGATCCAGGCACTAGAACAATGTTTGTAAGAGAAGTTAGGTGACATTCCTTAAAGGCTTAGAAAGAAAGAGTACAAAGAACATTTAAAATGAGGTCAAGATTCACAAAACAAAGTTCTTTGTGAAATAACTGTCTCAGAGCAATGTATGTTGCTGACCGGCTTCAGAAACAGGGAAGACATTAATACTGAAAATTGGTAAGGCTCACTATACCTACTGGAATATTTAAATGTATTGTACACACAATAGTCAATTGTGGGTTCTGAAGAAGTTTTATCTTGAATGTTACAAAGACATAAAATACTTTTTATTTTTTTTGACATCTCTAGCTGACTGATGGGAATTTGTTAATACTACAAGACACAATTTGCTGATGCCTAGATGTTAAACCAGAAATAAGCAGATCTGGCAGAAAGTATTTCAGTAAGATAAAATGTCTTTGGATTCAGTTTCTACTGAGATAAAACACACAGGCTATGACATAGTCCACTGGATACATCCTGCGCTTTCATATTAAGTAAATCTAAAAAGCATACATAACCACTGTAAAGCATTCATTGTCTATAAAGCAAAATTTCTGTTTTTCAGGGTCCCTTCTCTGCTTATTACAAAGTGATTTCATTACGATTTTTTGAAAGGGTCCAGAATTAAAATGTGTTAAATATGGTTATTGAAAGCATATGGAAGACCTTTTCACTCAATAAATCAGCACTGTTGCTTTTACCTATAATTTGAATACATACTATGTTGGCATCGATTAGTTAAACAAAGTCGTACAAATTCAAATGTCAGAATGTAATTTTACAGAATAAAAATCCCTCAAATATTTTCAGTTCTATGTTGGACCAACCGAGAGAAGGCCATAATTTCATGAGGTGATAGTGTGCCATAACACTATTGATGCTAGTGTAATTAGATTGAAGTAATGACAAGTAAAAGAAAATTATGGTAGTGTGCAATTGTTTTCTCAATTCCTAGCCCCATCCCCTTGTTTGTTATGCACACCAATACAATCAGCAATTACAGCCTATAGCAAAATAATCACCGAGAGGCTCAGGGGAAGGCAGCAGTGGGGCCCTCTGCCCCTAAACGTTAGCAAGTGTAACACACGTCAAACGTACCAGTTCAACTATGGAATACTTCATAATTAATTTTCAAAACAGTAGCATGTAAAACAGTACAAGGCAACACACAATATTAAATTTTCTATTCATCTATGCCAGTGGTTCCCAAACTATGTTCCAGAGGAACAATGGTGTTCCATGAGCTACGGCAAAGTGCTCCACCACTGAAACTGAGTAATGGTGGTCTCTTCCCCATTCTCAAGGACCAAAATAAATTTTGGGGTGGAATTTTCTCGATTTTAGTTTTCTTGAAATGACTATACAGTAACTGATTTTTCTTAACATTGCTGCTTTCTAACAGGCAACAAACACTTTGTTAAGTCATTGCTTGTGTCTGTCAAGAGCTTAGAAGCCTTAGAACAGCAGTGAGTAACATTTTTTGATACAGGGCCAATTTAAACTAACATTAGTATCCAAAAGTCCTTACAGGCCGCAGCAACGTGAAAAGAAATCAAATGTCTTTGTTCATCCTGTCAGGCTCACCTATCACATTAAATTTAGTAAGTAAATATGCTGATTTTATTTATGCTTTATCTCTCTTTAATATATGGAAATACACATTGCATAGAACTGGAAGGGACCTCGGGAGGTCATCGAGTCCAGTCCTCTGCCATCTTGGCAGGACCAAGCACCATTCCTGACAGATTTCTTTTTTTTTCTTTAAAAAGCTATTTGCCCCAGATGACTTCCTCAAGGATTGAACTCACATCCTTGGGTTTAGCAGGCCAGTGCTCAAATCACTGTAACATTTCCTTTTGTTAGTATCTGCTTTCATTATTATTTGTTGAGTTGCAGTTACTATACAATAATTTAATTAAAATTATTATGAACTATTTTTCATTAGTAATGTTCCTCACAGTTAGTATGATGATGTAAAAAAGATAAAGTGTTCCACAGGGAGTGCCATGACATCCAAGTGTTCCACAACCAGAAACATTTTGGGAACTGCTGAGATATGTGAATCACCTTATGCCTTTTGTATTTCCAGTCTTGGTAAGTTTTGTTTTGTTTGTAAAGTGCCTCAGATTCAGGAAGCCTGTCAAACAGTCATCTTCTAGGGAACCATGTCAACTGAGACCATTCACACCTTTCTCTTGCTCCTCTCTATGTGGGAATCAACTCTACCCAATGACTTCTCCAGACATTCGGTGCATATGGGGGTGAAATTTCCACTCAACCCTCTACAACCCAAGAGCATCCAAATAATCAGATTGTGTTTCACTTCATGGGTAACCACCTACAATTCTCTTCACATTCGCAACCAGGACAAAGGCAGTTTCCATTGCATGCCCTGATATAGGCTTTATCACAGATTGATGCCTGTGCCAGTATCTTGTGGGAAATAATCACCATGAATGGTTGTGGGTGTGTGATGTCATCATCCCAGAGTGCATTGCTCTCAATCCCCCCTGCCGTTCCAAACAGACATTTTTCTGAAGCCTGCCCCTGCATCAGGATGCTTGGATGCCTGTCATCACCAGAGATGGCTACTGACATGCCAATTTGCTTGGAGTGCAGTAGTGGCTCAAGTACTGTCATTACTTCAGGTGAATTCAGGAGACTACTTCTGAGCCAAGAGTCTCTTCTTCCAGTGAAGCCCATGATACCCAAGTGCCACGTGTGGCTAGTGTATGGAACAGGCTGTAGTGACCACATGGACCACTATCTTCACAAAGAAAGTTGATATGTGTTCTCTTCCCACTCTGGGAGTTGAGTCTAGTAGGTTAGAGGGTGGGAGGCCTGGCAGCCAGGACTCCTGGGTTCTCTCCGAGTATTGGGAGGGCACTCTTGTCTGGTAATAGTGGCTCAAGCACTGTACTTACTTCATGACTCATTATGGATTCCCTGAGGGCATTGGTATCTAGTGGTTAGAGTGCTGGAAGGAGCCATTACCCTATCAGAAGTCATAGTGGCTCAACACCAAGACTCACTATTAATCCAAGACTAAAGAGAAGAGAAGGAACAGTTAATAAAGTATTACATGATAGAAAAGCCAAGGAAAGATGAACCCTTGAGACTGTTGTCCATTGTCCCCACTCAGGAATTATTTAGCCTGCAAATAGCATGGATTCCCTTACCTCTTTGGACAAAGAAGCCATAGCTCAAATTCCTGTGTAGGAGAGGGAAGGAAGAAAGAGAGCCCACAAGCTCCATTCTTTCATAGGAAATCATCCTCTGAAACAAATGCTTTCAGAAGGAAGTTCGACCCTGCAGCAAGAACATAGGAAACTATCTTTAACCACGAATCTTTCCCGTTGGGGCTACTTTTTAAAAAGGGACAGAAGACAACACTCTCTAGAAAATATCCAGTGCAGAACAGGACAAAGGCAAATGTCCTGAAACAAAGGTCCAGCAGGGACCACGTACGAATGGAGCGCTCCATGGCACCTTGTGCTGGGGGAGCAGCCCCATAAAATGTACAGCACACAAAGCAAGTTTCTTGGTCTCTCCTGCTAAGTCCTGTGAAGGGAAAAAAGCCCTCTCAAGCACTGAAACCTGTGCAGTGTGATGATATAGAAAAGGTAAGTATTCTGCAGAGAGCACCATGAACCCAAGCGTGGCAGGGCAGGGTATGCTGCAGTCTGCAAGCATGGTACGCACAGCCTGGCAGCCATGGGATGGAGGTATGGGGGCTAGCCTGCCAGCTGCATGGAGGCTTGGGAGGGGCTGTCCTGTAAAATGTACATTGTTAAATGATGTAGGGAATATCCACCTTTTGGCTTAGCATGGTGATTGTAGTATTTCTTGCTACGCCTGGGAGGGACCCACAAGGGTAAGCGCTCTCAAGTGCTGAAAACCCATGCAGGACAGGACATGGCACTGTCTGGCAGCTTGGTCCACACTGCCTGGCAGTCACGTGGTAGGGAGCTAGTCCCCAGGTGCTTTGAAAAATCCCATCCTTTACTTCTGAATCATCTAAAAAACTGACACTTTCCTTGAATAGCTCTAGAGCAAAACCCACTTGTATTTAAAATCTGATTCCTGACACAGAAAGATACCATACTGAGAAGTAACTAAGACATAAAGTGGTGCCTTTAAGCATGCTTTGCTGCGGCAGGTTAGGAAATTTTAAAAACAGAAAAAAGACCACCCACTTTGTTCATGTTCAGTAGATTCTGTATTATTTTTCACCAACTCAGAAACCACATAACTAAGAACAGGTGCATTACACATGCACACACACAATGTAAGTTAGCTACTATTGCATTTCATAACTTCCTGATTACAAAATGATTGGCACTTCACTGCCAAATATTTGGGGAAATAATATCTGATACAGAGATGTTTTTTCTGCTCTGGTGGGGTGTTTGTGCTCTTATAATCATTAAGGTGCTGGGGGGGTGGTGTTTGTGTGGAAAGTATGCAGTCAAAGCATAGATAATGCACAACAAAATTATATCAGCTCTAAGAACCAGGACATATATTGTGCTGCAGCAGGCATACAATTTTAGAATTCTAGTCATAAACAGTGAGGGCTAGAAAGTAAACTTTACAAGTTTAACTTGAACAAGGAATTCCACAAAACTGCAATAGTACAGAATAAGACAAAAAAAATTCTCTCCTGTACACCCAGCAAAGTAAGTGGGGTTGAAGAAATGTAACAGGGCCAAGTCTCTTCATAACTTCTAGCTCCTTACTCTCCCTGTCATCAAGTCAGTAGTATCTGAAGAGTAGTCCCAGCTACACTCTGGGAGCAGGAAACAATCTGAGCACAGACAACCAAGACAGTAGTGGGCAATTTAACTGCCATTACTCCCGTATGTTGACAAGTAAAGCCTGCGACACAATCAATTTTTAATTTTGAGCACTTTTAATAAAATAGTGGATACCCATTCCAAGATTATGGTACTTCATGACAGGTCATTGGTTTGGTTTTTTTTTTAAATTTTAAATTGTAAGACAATGACCCTTTAATTAGACAATTATCTGTTCAACATTCCAAGACTATTAGAACCATTAGATTCAAAACCAGAAAGGAAACCAAACAAAAAATAGAGACGATTTTATTTCTGCCCCCATTCTTCATTCACACTACCATTAACAATGTTGATACACAAGGCCTGGATATCTTCTCACTGGGTTTGACCCTGTTCACATTCAACTCATTAACTTAAAAGGTGCAAGATCAGGTCCATTGTAGATGCAGGAAGGTAATGCAACACTATGGATACATATCCAAAAGACCTTTTAGACAAGTTGCCTAAATTAGTGAGAAGTAGAAGAGAAAGCCCATTCAAGCAGAGGCCATTTGCATTGGCTCCACTTATCTTTTGACACTGGATAATTTCTCTTGTTTGCCTTACGCATTTCTGATTCTTCCTCCAGGAAAGTAAAAGGCTTTTACCTCTGTTGTTATATTTCACTGTTGCTCAGGTAACTGCTTTACAAGGTGATAACCATTCACTTGAGAATTTGACTAGCCTATTTGAGTTTTTCCATTTAACTTCAGCAAACAGCACACAGATGTGAACTGAAATTATCTAAAATTAATATGATGCAAGGGGGAAATGTGCATGAACATTCATGCCTTTTAAAAATCCTACAGGAAAAAAATCACAGCCACCAAAATTACTAAAAATGCTTTTTGGCAGCATACCTACTACTTTTTCTGCATTTGATACACCCCTTCTCTTCCATCTCTGCATATCCAAACTTAGAAGAAAGGGGCCGTGTCTACACTAGCCCCAAACTTCCAAATGGCCACACAAATGGCCATTTCAAAGTTTACTAATGAAGCGCTGAAATGGACCATGAGCAGATGGGAATAAAGGGACTTGGAAGTAGGCGGGGTCCTTTCAAAAAGGAGCCCCGTCGGGACGAGACACGCGGCAGCGAGGCGCATCAGTTTCGAAGTGCCGCGGCCGCCCACATGCTAATGAAGCGCTGAATATGCATTTCAGCGCTTCATTAGTAAACTTCGAAATGGCCATTTGCGTGGCCATTTCGAAGTCTGGGGCTAGTGTAGACGTAGCCAGGAAGGTGCAAGTATTCATTGTCTCCTTGCTTGCCAACTGTAAAATGGAAAAACTCGGACCCTGTGATTAGTGTGGAATAGAGATATATATGCTGTTCCATGAATATCTAGTACCAGGCTTTCAATCTCTACATTATGTGTCATGACATGCATATTTGGCTATTACTTTTTAACCTCCAGAATTGCCCCTTAGAAACTATACTAACAGTTTTTAATTTTGCTGCTTATTTTATAACAAAAAATTATTAGGATCCAAGAATAAACACGAATTATTACATGACAACTTCATCCACAAAACTCCAGTTTTTGAGAGACAGGAAGGCAGTTCCTTCTTCAAAGAGTTTCCAAAAACATGAAAATCCTGGAACAAATATTCATGGAACATCCAGACAAGCTTGAACTCAATTTCACAAATCAGTTAACTCAAGTTAAAAACTCTAGCATATGCATTTCCGAAAAGATTGCATCATCACGCAGATGGAAAATCACCCTAATTTTCTACTCCAATGAACAGTCTCATAGGGCTTGTCTACACTGGGTTTTCCCCCCCCCAAACAAGTCTTTTTTCAGGGAAAAACTCCTGGCATCTACACTGCAAAGCTTGTTATTCTGGAATAAAAGAGCATTTAACTCAGAATAGTAACTTCACCAAAGCCAATGAATTTTGCCAAACCACCATCCCCCTTCAATTTCGAAACTGACTCAGTGTGTACTAAGCAGAGTTAATTACAACTTAATTGTCTCCAGGGAGGTGTCTGATTATTCCTTTTATTTTGAAATTGGCCTCTCTAGTGTGAACTCTCAACTTCAAAATGCTCTTGAAGTGTGAACATTCTTTTCAGAACTAACAATATTAGAATGTTGAAATGAGTTATTTCTGAAAACCCCTGAAGTGTAGACATAACTTTACCTTACAAGCGTGTTTCTTGCACATTTTGAGATCACAGAACTCCAAACAAGAATATTTTTTATGTGGAACACCTAGGAAAGTGTTCTGTTAAAAAAATGAACAAACAACAACATACAGCAAAACAAAATAAAGTAAATCAGGTATCACAGCAAAGAAGAAGTAACACTATCTGGTTTTAACAATGGAAAATATATACATTCAGTGAATGATATCAAAAAAGTGTCCACTTGCAGCACACTTACATGTTGTTCATGGAACACCAGTGTTCCACAGAACATAGTTTAAGAAACACTGCTTTATGAGAATTAGCAATTTTGTACCTACTTTTCCCCAAAATACATACACAAATATGTAAAATACACTCATTAACTTCATAATAAGCCACACAGAGGATTGGCCAAAACTGATTTAATGAACTGTTATTCAAACAAGTACTTCACTAAGAAATTATGTGTTTCTAAATGATTCCAACAGTTGCAAAGCTATGGCCGCGTCTACACGTGCATGCTACTTCGAAGTAGTGGCGCCAACTTCAAAATAGCACCCGTTACAGCTACACATGTTGGGCGCTATTTCGAAGTTAACATCGACGTTAGGTGGCGAGATGTCGAAGTCGCTAACCCCATGAGGGGATGGGAATAGCGCCCTACTTCGAAGCTGAACGTCGAAGTAGGGCAAGTGTAGCCGATCCGCGTCCCGCAACATCGAAATAGTGGGGTCCGCCATGGCGGCCATCACCTGAGGGGTTGAGAGACGCTCTCTCTCCAGCCCCTGCGGGGCTCTATGGTCATCGTGTGCAGCAGCCCTTAGCCCAGGGCTTCTGGCTGCTGCTGCCGCAGCTGGGGATCCATGCTGCATGCACAGGGTCTGCAACCAGTTGTCGGCTCTGTGGATCTTGTGTTGTTTAGTGCAACTGTGTCTGGGAGGGGCCCTTTAAGGGAGCGGCTTGCTGTTGAGTCCACCCTGTGACCCTGTCTGCAGCTGTGCCTGGCACCCTTATTTCGATGTGTGCTACTTTGGTGTGTAGACATTCCCTCGCAGTGCCTATTTCGATGTGGTGCTGCCCAACATCGAAGTTGAACGTCGACTTTGCCAGCCCTGGAGGACGTGTAGACGTTATTCATCGAAATAGCCTATTTCGATGTTGCTACATCGAAATAAGCTATTTCGATGTAGCGTGCACGTGTAGACGTAGCCTATATGAACCAAGAGTCACCATTACTGTTGTCAAGTATCAAAGGTGTAGCCATGTTAGTTTGTATCTGCAAAAACAATGATCTGACAAAGTGGTTCTTTGCCCACTAAAGCTTATGCTCCAATATATCAGTTAGTCTATAAGGTGCCACAAGATTTCTCGTTTTTGTGATACTGTTGTGTAGATTTTTAATTCATGAATTATACTGCATGAATTGCTTCAGTTTTGTGATTCTTTGTATAGTCTTCACGCTGTAGATGACAGATGATGTTCCTTTGTTAACTACTTTGCTGTTTCCCGTTGTGAGAAATTAATTGACTGTTACTATTCAGGTCTTAACAAATGGCATTTCTACTGTCCTTTCCTAATTATGCTGTGCCTATGTTTTACATAACATTTCACACTACATTTATTTTTCCACTTTGTATTTTAGGGCAGCTTATTTGTAAGAATGTGCATTTGTGCTCATATTATCTTAACCTAACAGAGCAGATCTGATCGTGTTGTTTCCAAGCCAATTATTCACATACATTTAATGAGCACACACGCAGTACTGCATACTGGTGTGAAGCATGAAAAATTAAACTAGTCTTACACTTGAAAGCAAGATGAAAAGATTTGCATATTTAAATGTAAAAACAGGTATTTTAATGTATATTGCATGTTGACCCCCCTTAGTGACATAATTAAGATTACTGTCCATAGGATGACATATTAATTCATGACATTACTTCAACTAGCTGGGTTCTAAACCAAGTTCAACACAATAGGGAGAAAGAGCGCCAGAACTGTGTTACACACAGAATGGTTAACAGATATCATGGAGTGGGGTGCATCCAAAAAATATTCACAGTTAATTTCAGTGACAAAACCAATCGTTTTACCTCCGGTCCACCATCACTGACACCCTGTCATTGGACACTGAGCTAAACAGGAGGATCGGAAAAGTGGCCACAACTCTGTCCAGACTCAGCAAGAGAGTGTGGAATAACAACAAGCTGTACACTCACACCAAAATGCAAGTCTACAGAGCCTGCATCCTCAGCACCCTCCTTTATGGCAGCGAGACTTGAACCCTGTATGCCCGCCAGGAAAAGAGGCTGAACATCTTCCACTTGTGCTGCCTCAGGCACATCCTTGGAATATCACGGAAGGACAGAGTGACCAACACCGCCGTCCTCGAGCAAGCTGGAATCCCAACCATGCACACCCTCCTCAGGCAGTGTCGGCTCCGCTGGCTTGGCCACGTCCACAGGATGATGCAAGGATTCCAAAAGACATCCTGTATGGTGAGCTAGCCTCTGGCAAAAGACCTCCCGGACACCCCCACTTGCGCTACAAAGATGTCTGCGAGAGAGACCTCAGAGAGGTAGACATCGAGCGGGACAACTGGGAAGAACTAGCAGACGACCGCAGCAGATGGAGGCAGGGGTTACACAAGAGCCTTCAGAAGGGCGAGATGAGGATCAGACAGCTAGCAGAGGAGAAGTGAGCGCACAGAAAGCACACTAAGGACTTGCCAGACACCACTACATCTGCAAGAGATGCAGCAAGGACTGTCACTCTCGTGTGGGTCTTCATAGTCACAGTAGACGCTGTAAATGAAGTCCTCAATTGAAACTATAAAGGGCGCGATCCATAGTCTATGCAGACTGAAGGATGCCTACTAACTACTACTACTACTGACAAAACCAATGTATTTAATAAATCTGGATTCTCTTATTCTATTTGTCTTAGTTTCTCTTAATCTTTATATTCATACTCATGCTTTTTTAAAAAAAATGTTGGAGGGAGAGGAGGTATCAGGAATTGCTCAGACTAGGAAATAAATTCTTACAACAAAAAAAAAGGAGCAGAATTTGGACTTGGTTGGGGGAATCATTTGAAACATGCAATGGAAACGGGAGGTGGACATATTCAGATCACAAAAGGTAAATTTACACAACAACTGAGGGGGGAGGAGCTTCGCTGCATAAGCAGATAGAGGTACTGACTTTGCTAAAACTAGCACACTAAAGATAAAGGTCTGGTCTGGTCTGGCTATGGCCTGAAGAAGTGGGTCTGTCCCACAAAAGCTCACCGAATAAATTATTTTGTTAGTCTTTAAAGTGCTACTTGACTGCTTTTTGTTTTGATAGTGTATAGACTAGCACGGCTCCCTCTCTGTTACTAAAGATAACAGTGTGAGCACAGCAATGTGGACAGTGGCTCTAGCTGGCCATCTGAATAAGAACACACAGGGACTCAGAAGTTTGTATTTGGGTGCCTAGTCCAAGCCATGACTTACGCTGCTGTGACCACACTGGTACTTTTAGGCTATGTCTACTCTAGATACAGAAGTTGACCACCAATACACAATTTTAGCTATGCCAAATGCATGTGCAAAATGAAACCCCAGAGGATCGCCCTGAGTGGGATGATCTTCCACTGCAGTGTGGCTCTAGCCTTAGAGTGTGACCTCTAGCGGAATTAAAGTGCATACCTGTCTACCTATGCTGGAAGTAATGTTCCCAGCTGCCATGTACACCTACCCAAAAGGAGTAAGCACAGGTGAGACATGCTATTAAATTGCTGAAAGATGGCTAGAATCTTGGGTTTTGCTGTTGGCTCACAAAGGTGAGAAAGTGGAAAGGAGGCTCTGATGGGAGCCCTATTTGGACAGGAAATATAAAAGCATTTATTAATGCTGGAAATGAAAATGAGTTCATATTGGAAGATATAGATCAAATTAACATGAAAGTGACTTTAATCATTTTACAAGCAACAGGCGTATGTGCTACATTAAAAAAGTCATGAAAATGAAGTGGGATACCTCCTGTTAGTGGACCAGAACACCAGGAGATAGTTCTGAAATACAGCTTTCCAAACCAGATGAAGATAATAAAGGAGACATAGGTCGTGTGGTGATTATGTAAGTGGCATATAGTTAAGGCTACCACTGCAACTCCATCCAACACTGTTCATTGGAGAAGAAGAGGGCAGAGATGGCATAGTGTTTTTTAGGGAAAAGAATGAGCTGGCAAACATGAACACAACGAGTACGCTAGAGTGACC
Source organism: Carettochelys insculpta (assembly GCF_033958435.1). NCBI lineage: Eukaryota > Metazoa > Chordata > Testudines > Carettochelyidae > Carettochelys > Carettochelys insculpta. The sequence goes on from NC_134138.1 coordinate 230,069,013, forward strand.
TCCATTTTTACACATTAGTTACAAAAAGACAAATTTTAAACTAAAAATTGCACAAAGGCTATCTACTTTGAAAACATTCTTAGAAAATTTACAGCTTTCCATACAAAGGCATCACAAAGCAAACAACCCAAAAGTGGGTAAGACAATATACCAGCAAGGAAACGGAGGCACAGCAACACACTGGTATTGAAAAGGTAAGAAACCCTCATCTCACACCCAGATAACCTGTGAACATGTATTAGAATCTTTGTTGTAATGTGTATGGAAACAAAGCAGTATTAACATTAAGTTTGTATTTCTGAATCAGGCACCAGCTGACAAAGGCCAAGAGGTGCCCTAGCAATGATATGAGTAACTTGTGCACTTAAAAATTAATGAACACCAATCAGCCAAAGTTCAACTAGAGTCTGACAGTAGTACAGTCTAAACACACTTTTCCATAGATATACTTGTAAGTGTTAAGCTCCACCGTGAAGCCTCTACAGCAGCATTTCTCTAGCTTATTTGGGGGGTCATGAGCAACTTGAGTGGGGAGGGCGTTGCAGCTGGATTTGGTTTTTCACTTGCAAAAATGTGTAAGTCAGGGTCCGGCTTTTTTCCCAGTGGAACACATGTTCTGCAGCCGGGGAAGCAGGAAGAAGTTAAGTACTGGGGTGGGGAGGCAGTTGGGCAGGGTTAAGCCTGGTGGTGGGTTGGGGCCATGGGAGGGCTAAGCCTGGGGTGGGTTAGGGCTGCAGGAGGGTGAAGGGTGGAGTTGAGCAGGAGCCGCACACAAGGGTGGTGAGCTAGAGCCCTGCTCGGGTGGTAAACCAGGCCACAGTGGGGAGAGGGGGTTTGAACCAGGGCAGGGGGGTGTGAACCAGATCCGCTCACAGCGGGTTGAACCTGGATGGGGGGAAGTTTGAACCAGGACAGGAGGATGGAACCAGACCCATGCATGGGGGGGTTTAAACCAGGGGGGTGGCGTTGAACTGGAGCCACGCATGGTGGGCTAAACCAGGGCAAGAGGATGGAACCAGAGCCACGCGCAGGGGGTTTGGACCAGGGTCGGGGGGGCATTTGAGCCAGAGCTGTGCACGGGTGGTGAGCTGGCAGGGGGGTTGAACTGGGGTTGGGGAGGTTGAGCTGGAGCCATGCCTGAGGTGTAGCAAGCAGGAGCAAGAGACGGTGGGGTGGGGGGTGAGCCAGAGTCATGTGGGGATGGAAGGCTAAGCCAGGGCTGTGGATGGTTGAGCCAGGGCTGGGAGGGGGGACGCGAGATTTTGAGTTGCACTTGATTTGCGTTAATGCAAGTTAAGTGCAACTCAAAATCATGCATTTCGAGGGTTTACTGTAGGTATCAGGGGTCAGCCACATAACAGCAAGGTCACGTACTCTGTTTGCATACTCTGAGAACTTACTGCACAACTTCTTTTAGCTTTATTTGTGGAGCAGTGAGGGTGAGGGGCTCACACAAATTCATTTAACATATTAGGGGGTTGGGTATCATAAAGTCTGAGAACCCCAGCTCTAGGAGTTCCCTGCCAGTCCCAAGCCTGGATGAAGGAGGTAGGTCGGTTAGATAAGTGAAGATGCGCTGACCGTGAAACAACAATAAGGATGAAATCCAATGCCAGTACAACTATATGATAAAAGATGTCGGCTGGGACATTGCCTGGATAAACAAGGTCCATGACACCAATTGAGTGATCGGGGTTTGGTCGACTACCGAAAGAAAATTACAATTAACACTTATGAGATCAATTGGAACTTGGAATGTCCAAATGCTGTGGGCAACTGGAAAATTAGAGATGCTTGGAAGGAGATGGAGAGATACCAATGTGACACACCTGGACTTATGGAGATGCGTTGAACGGCATCAGGAGAGATGTGCCTTTGCAAAGTCATTTTGGTCAAGGAACAAAATGAAACATGAGGCAGAAGTCAGATTCCTTCCTAGCAAAAGAGCTAGAGGAGCATTACTAGGATACAAACCAGCAAGTGCAAGAATGATGGTAGCAACATTCAAAGCAAAACCATTCAACACCTCGGTCATGCAGGTGTATGCACCTACATCAGTCATTATGGAGGAAGGGACTGAGCTATTCTATGAAGACTTGACAAAGATAATGGGGGAGATACTGAAGAGAAATGTGTTCCTCATCAGAGGAAATTGTAATGCGAAAGTTGAAACAGGTAATGAAGGTTGGGAGAGAGTCATGAGAAGGTTTGAATATGGAGAAAGAAACAAATAAGGTGAGAAACTATTAGAATTCGCTACAGAGCACAAAAGGATGGTGATTGGCCATGCCAAGAAGGCAGGGGACTGGACTCGATGACCTCCCAAGATCCCTTCCAGTTCTATGAGATGTGTATCTCCATATATATTTATTTTATTTTATGGTGATCTGTAACATGAGATTCCAACAAAAGGACTGTAGGAAGTGGACATGGCAATTGAATAATGGGAAGTTCGAGAACATGATAGATATGATTTTGATAAGAAGAAGATGGGTTACATCAGTACAGCAGTGCTGAACTTTCCAAGGAGCAGATATAGACTCAGACCACAATCTAGTAATAGCAAACATTAAGATAAAACTCAAGTGTAAGACACAGTTTAAGAAGAGAAGAGACATGGCAAGGCTAGGCGAGGAAGAAATAGGGAATGCGTAAAAAGCAGCACTCAAAGAGATTAAGAATGTGGCCACAGAGAAAGACTCAGATAAGAGAGTCGAAGAGATAGCCACAGCGATAGAAGATGCAATTCAGCAGACTGTTCCAGAAGAAGAGAAGATCAATAAGAAGTAAATTACTCATGAGATACTGAAGTTGGTCCAAGAGAAAAGAATGTTGACGATCAAAAGGGATTTTTCCGAGAGGGCGGAACAGCAATATAGGGCAAAATGCAATGGATGTAAGGAAAGCGGCCAGAAAGGATAAAGGTGAAATAGTTAGAGGAGTAGCGTGAAGATACAGAGAGGTATTACAGTGAATGTAAGACCAGGGAGGTGTATAAAATGATTAGGAATATTAATAGGAAGTAGAAGCCGGAACAAATGGCGATCAAAGATGAGAACGAAGAGCTGCTCACAAACAAGAAGACTGTGCAGTGATGGACGAGATACTGCATGGATGTATATAAAGCACAGTTGGACCCGAGTGTCTCAGAGCGACTGATCGAAGAACTGAAAGATATATCTCCACTGAGCATCGAGAGTGTGACCAATATTTTGAAGGAGGAGGTAGAAAGAGCACTGAAACCACTTAAGAACAGCTAGAGCCCTGGAAATGATAAGATCATAGGAGAGATGATCAAACATGGCAGAGAAAGTATGATTAGTAAGTACACCGACTATGTAAAATAGCATGGAAAGAAGAGAAGGCACCTAAGGAATGGACAAGATCCATGCTAGTGAAAATACACAAGAAAGGAAGTACATTGGAGTGCAAGAACTAATCAACGATTGCCCTAACGAGTCATCTAGTCAAGGTGTTGATGATGATACTGACAGACAGACAAAGATTGCAGACAGAAGAACATCTAGCAGATGAGCAAGTGGGGTTCTGGAAAGATACAAGCACCATTCAGCTGATATTGGCACTAAGATTGATAGCAGAGAAAGCTCAATGAAAGAATAAGAACATACACACTTGCTTCGTTGATTTTCAGAAGGTATTTTACACTATCAATCAGAAATTGACTTGGGCAGTGCTGGAGTCATATGGAGTGGATAGCAGACTGATACGGTTGTTGAAGGATATCAATGACAATTCAGAGGCTGTGATGAGAACAAGCAGGGAGTTGGGAAGGTGGTTCAGAACAAGTAGAGGTACAAAACAAGGAGATCCACTATTGCAGAGTATCTTCATTACACATCTAGAGTGATGGACAAGAGCAAGAAAGAGGTAGAAGAGATATCTATGCACGGGAAAAGAATTAACGATGTGAGGTTTGCGGATGATATAGTTATCATTGAGGAAGATGAGGATAGCTAGTGAAAACGGTGCAGGTGCAAAACAAGAAAGAAAAGCAGTACGGACTGATTATGAACATCAATAAAACAAACAACAATGGCATTTGGAGATAAGGCAATAGGAAGGAAGATCAGTGCAGATGAGAATGACTAAAGAACGTAGAAAAGTTCACATATCTGGGGAGCAACATAACGTATGATGTAGACTGTAAGAAGGAAATACAGACTAGAACAGCGAAAGAAAGTTTGAAGGCAATGGATAAGAACTGGAAAAACAAAGTGATTAGCTTAAAAATGAAGCTGAGCATCTTGAAAACATGTATATTAGCAGCATGTTGTATGGATGTGAGACATGGGTGATAACGAAAGATTCAACCAGAAGAACACTAGCATTCCAGAGAAGTTGTTATAGAAAGATCCTGAGAATAGGATAGATGCAGAAGGTTACCAATGAGGAAATATATAGGAAGATACAGCTGAAAGAGAACCTACTGCAGAAAGTTATACAATAGAAGTTACAGCCATTTGGGCATACCTGCAGAATGAATGATGAACAAAAAATCAAGACCTTGGTATCATGGACGGTTCGAACAGGAGAGGCAAACCCACACAGAATGGGTAGATGACATGGCAGATTGGTGTGAAGCCAGTTTACAGACACTAAGCTACTCTGCACTGGACAGGGAAAGATGGAAGGAAATAGTCAGACACCAACAGGCACTGAGCCGATGTTTGATGATGATGATGATAAGCAAAAAAAAATCCTTAAGGCAGCATAAATTTGCACTCCTTACTTGTATCTCAAACCCCAAAATGGGTTTGTGTGTGGATTTTTGCTTGGTTTTTAATTTAAACCTAACACTTAAGTCTTTTAATTTGAGACTGGCATAAACTACTTTAACATCTTAGATCACTTTTAAATTCCAGGAATGATCATCTAAAAATCTCCACCACACAGGAACACATGGGAAGAAGGCTAGCTGCCATAAGCAGCAGGTTAAATGTCACCATAAAAGTGGGTGGAAGTTGGAACATGCTTTTTTTCTTCTGTTTATTGTATGAAAACAAATGTCTGAGAGGTTCTCTTTTGTTGAAGCTTGGTTTTTTCATTAGAAATGCATGCCCTGTATGTCCTGTAAGATGTTGTGATAATGGAAAAACTAGTGAAACTACCATATCACAAGTGGTAGTTATGACGGTTAGTACATGTTAATGAATTTCCTACACTTTGACAATGGGTGATGGTAGATTCAGCAAAGTGGTCACTCATAAGCTACATCAGTTGATGGGTGTAGGGAGGATGGGGGCAACTGCCCAGGACCTAGCAATGCAAAAAGGGCCTGGAGTTCCCAGCCATTACTCCTGTGGCAGTGATAGCGCTGCAAACTCTGGAGGCCCTTTAAATTGCCACACAGGGCACTCCAGGAGACTCTAAAGGCTGTCTGGGAGGAGGGGGTGGGGAGGGGCGCAGCACTGCGCAATCCAGGCAGCACTGAGAGCTGACTTTCTTCAGTGCTGCCCCTTGGGGAAGCACAGAACCACTCCTGCCCCCACCTCGCCCAGGGGACCAGCATATCTGTCGCCCCTCCTCACATCTCACCACACCATCATCACCTACAAGAAGCCTTGACAGCCAATAAATGACAGCTTTCTAGTGCATGAAGTTTTTGAGTAAGCTGCAGTTTGATATGTACATACTCCAGAGTTTGCAGCATCATAGTCCTGAACCAGTGAAATGCATCGATTTCTCAGAAGACATGGCAGTATCCAACAGAGAAGATAGATTGGCCTGTTTTAAAAATTTGTTTCAATGCTGCAAGAATTGCCTGCCTGATAAACAGTTGCACAGGTGGTTATAATTTATTCAGTAACAATCTTGTTACCTTATGCTTTATGTACATTTATTGAAACACACAAATATCAAACCCAAGCATTGTTTTAGCCCTATCCCTGATTCTAGACCTAAACTTCCCAACCAAGTCCAAGTTTTGGTGCTTCTACCTATGTTAGAACATCCCAATTTTTGACTTTTCAGCCTATCCAGAATTTTATGCGCCACCACATCAGGCTTCTTAGCTTTGTCTTTGATCTCCAGTCACCATTTAGCCCATCTTACTCATTAGGTATACCAGCTTATTTGGCTGCTAACTCTTATTTTCACTTTGTCAGCAATAAGAGCCTCAGTTCCCTGCTTCTTCCACATGCATCTCCACACTTTCACCCATGCACTGGGAAAAAGGTCAGTCAAAATCATAACGCCACCAACATCCTTCAAGCTCTCAAAACTCTCCTGCAATAAATACAGTGAATTGGAGTCCAACAATAGATAAGCAAGTGCTGAATTAATACTATAGCATTTGCACAAATCTTCAACGATTTTTATTTTTGTTATGCTGTCTTCCTAACCATGGTGTTTACTTGTTCTGCTCATTCCGTCTGGGGCATCTGGCACTGGCTATTGTTGGAACACATGATACTGGGATAGATGAACCATTGATCTGATCCAGTATGGCTGTTCTTATGTGTAACAGTTAAACTTATAAGCCGCGTCTACACGTGCACGCTACTTTGAAGTAGCGGCGCCAACTTCGAAATAGCGCCCGTCACGGCTACACGTGTCGGGCGCTATTTCGAAGTTAACATCGACGTTAGGCGGCGAGACGTCGAAGTCGCTAACCCCATGAGGGGATGGGAATAGCGCCCTACTTCGACATTCAACGTTGAAGTAGGGAACGTGTAGTCATTGCACGTCCCGCAACATCGAAATTGCAGGGTCCTCCATGGAGGCCATCAGCTGAGGGGTTGAGAGACGCTCTCTCCAGCCCCTGAGCTCGATGGTGGCTGCGTGGAGCGGCCCCTTAAAGCTCCCCACCCCCTCCCTTCCTGTGCAGGAAACCGAGAGAATGTACAGGCGGCAGCCCAGACACGCGGCCAGCCTGCACGTCCCTCAGCCGTGACAGACACCCCCCGCAGCTGTGATGGCCGCATGCCAGCCCCCTAAGCGCCCCCAGGGAACCCCCCCCAAGGGGAGCCAGGGCTCCCAGCCCAGAAGCCAGGCGGGGAAGCGGCAGCGGGGCCCCTCCTGGACAGAGGCCGAGCTTCAGGAGATGCTGGGGCTCTGGAGCGAGGAGGAGGGGCTCCAGGAAATGGGGAGCAAGAGGTGGAACGCGGATGCGTTCACTCGGCTGGCCGAGGGCCTGGCTGCCCGGGGTCACCCTGCCCGCACTCCGGATCATGTCCAGAGTAAAGTGAAGGAGCTGCAGCAGGGTTACGCCCGGGCCCGGGATGCGGCCGGCCGATCTGGGGCCGCCCCCATCACTTGCCCCTTTTACAGGGAGCTCAGGGACATCCTGGGCCCCTGGCACACCTCCTCCCCTGCGGCCACTCTTGATACCTCAGCCAAGGAGCCCCAGCAGGCCCCGGAGGCAGAGTCCGCCCCAGAGGCAAGCCCCACACCCCGGGGGCCCCCCCAGGAGCCCACCCACGGGGCACTGGAGGAGAAGGAGGGGGAGTCCTCCTCCAGCGACGCTGGCCTGAGGATCATCCTGCCATCCAGGAGCTCCAGCCGGGCGTCCGCCCCCCGGGTGTCCCCCGACCGTGGGAGTGGACCGTCAGGTATGTACCCCCCCCGGTGCACACCCCCGGGGTTGAGGGGCGGGGGTAATAGATATGACCAGGGCCCTCCACATGCCCAGATGACCATGGCCCCAAGGACAGCAGTGGCATGTCCCTCAGAAGAGTGCATCAGCCCCTGCCCCCCGACCAGCACGACAGTGCCATGCCCCATCCCCGGGGATGGGGGGAGCGGAACCTCTAGGGTCCCTCAGGGGGAGGGGGTGGGACACCCAGCAGCAGCAGCATGTGATGGAGTGGGGGGAGTGCAAATGCGAGACTCAGGCTACATATGGGAAACAAGCAGAATAGCTCCCAGTGGCTAAGGATGACCCTGGGGCAACAACTGGCAGGTTACACCTCTGCCCTGAACAAAGAGGAGGGAGGATCCGAGCTGGCTTTGAATCGGGGGCAGCAGTTAGAGGCTAGGGGAAGGGAGAGCTAGAAGGCAGCCAGCCTGAGGAGGGGGAAAGCTACACCCCAGAGGGGCACCCCTCGGGGTCTTCTCCCCAGGACGGGTTGGAAGGACTGTCTCTGACTGCTGTACTGTCGCTTCTGTGAGAAACTGGGCATCTGTTGCCGAATAAACCTCCTGTTGTACCTGCTGAGTGAGAGTCACTCCTGACAGCGGACGGGGTGCAGTGCAGGGGGACCCCTGAACCCCATCACAGCAGCATCTCCTAGGGACGGGGATGGGGAACCTGCAGCAGAGGGGTGGGGGGACAAGGGCCACGGTTCGGGGCCCACACTAATGGCTGTCTCCACTCTTCCTCCCCCGCTCCTGTGTTCCGCAGCTGCACCATCGGAAGGACCGGAGAGAGCTGGCGAGGTGTCAGTGGTCCCGGACAGCCCTACAGGGCCATCACTCCAGGCCACCCCTCGGCGGAGGACCGACCAGCCCCACGGCGGGGAAGACGGCGGACCCAGCACCACCAGCCGACAGCGACGGACCCCCAGCTGCTGGCCCTCCACCGTCGGCAGCTGGAGGCAGCCGAGCAGCGGCTACAGGTGGAGGAACACCGCCTCCAGCTGCAGGAGTGGGCGCTGGCCTGGCACGAGAAGGCATGGGGGGCCTACATGCAGACCTTCAACCGTATCATGGACTACCTGGCCCCCCATGCCGCGCCAGCTGCCGCTGCGCCCGCCCTGCCTGCTCCAACTGCTGCTCCACCCGCTGTGCTGCCCGCCGTCGCACCGCCACCCGCTACCGAGGGCCCTTCTGCCGAGGGGGACCTGGGGCCAGCTGACACTCGCTGGCCGCATCTCCCGGTCCGCCCAGCCCTCAGCCAGCCCCAGCCAGGGCTGAGGCCGAGGCAGGGATCCCGGCCGCCCACTCCCAACACTGGACTTTAGGGGTGTGGGGCCCAGGACGTGGGCCCCGCCTCCCCCTTTGTATATATTCCCCCCAGTTTCAAGTTAGTTTGTTGTAAATAGTTTGTATATTTGACCCGTTACAATGCTGATCCTTACCCCCCCATGTAAATAGTTCTCCCCTTCCTTGTCTTCCCCTTTCATCTTATCCCTATTTATAATATATATATATATATATATATATATAAGATTTTCCCTGAAAATAGTTAGTCTTGTTGATAATAATAATAAGAGTTCTAAAGATATTTGAGTTGACGAACAACTGTCTGCTTTTATTTACAAGAAAAGTGTGGGGGGGTGCTCTTGGGTGCTCTGTGGTGTGGGCGTAGGGGCAGGGAGTGTTGTGGAGGATGGGGGGGGGGCGTGGGGGGCCTGCCAGCGTTCACCCCGTGGCCTCATCGAACTGGGCCCGCAGAGCCTCCTGGACCCGGGTCCCTTCGGGGTCCACCTGGCGACTGGAGGCAACGGGTGGCTGCACATCGGCCCTGCCGGCCTCCAGAGCCCAGCCCTGAAAGAAGGCCTCCCCCTTGCTCTCCACGAGGTTGTGGAGGGCGCTGCACGCACCCACAATCTGGGGGATGTTGGTGGGGCCCGCATCAAGGCGGATGAGGAAACACCTCCAGTGCCCTTTGAGGTGGCCAAATGTGCGCTCCACCGCTTGGCACTCATGGTTCAGGCGCTGGTTGAAGCGCTCCTGGCTGGCAGACAGATGGCCCGTGTACGGGTGCATGAGCCAGGGCTGGAGGGGGTATGCCGCATCTGCGATGACGCAGAGGGGCATGGTGGTGTCCCCCACAGGGATCTCCCGCTGGGGGATGGAGGTCCCCGCCTCCAGCCGATGGTACAGGCCCAAGTTCTGGAATACCCGGGCGTCGTGGGTGCTGCCAGGCCAGCCCACATATATGTCCAGGAAACGGCCCCGGCTGTCCACCAAGGCCTGGAGGACCACTGAGTGGTAGCCTTTCCTGTTTAAGTAGTGTCCTCCACTGTGTTCCGGGACACGGATGGGGATGTGAGTCCCATCCAGAGCCCCGAAGCAATTGGGGAAGCCCAGGGTGGCAAAGCCCATGATGGTGGCATCCGGGTCCCCAAGACTCACGAGCCTGTGGAGGAGCAGGGCGTTGATGGTGCGGACAACCTGCAGGGGAAGCACATGGGAGAGCACCAATGAGGAGTGTGCAGGGTGTGTGTGGCCCTCCCCTCCCCGGGCCCCCCACCCCTCCCCTGCCAGGGCTGCCTCCCCCTCCCCCCGTGGGTCCTCTTACCTCCATGAGGACAGCCCCGACGTTGGCCTTGCCGATGCCAAACTGCTGGCCCACAGATCAGTAGCTGTCTGGAGTGGCCAGCTTCCAGACAGCGATGCCGACCCATTTCTCGACGCTGAGGGCACGCCGCATGAAGGTGTCCTGGTGCCTCAGTGCAGGGGTGAGCCACTGGCATAGCTCCAGAAATGTCTGCCGGCTCATGCGAAAGTTCTGGAGCCAGCGGTCGTCGTCCCACTCTCCGAGCACCAGCTGCTCCCACCAGTCAGTGCTCGTGGGGTAGCTCCACAGCTGGCGGCGTGTGAGGTGGGGGGCGGGGGGGGCGGGGTGCTGCAGGGTTGGGGGTTGCGTCCTCCTCCCCTGCGGGCAGCTCCTCCTCTGTGGCAAGGAGGTGCTCAGCTGCCTCCTGCAAGGCATGGAGCAGGGCGAGCACTGCTCCTGCAGGGGCGGCTGGGTGGACCTCTGGCTGCTGCTGCTGCTGGGAGTCCATGACTGCGTCACTCGAGGTGTGCGTGCCTATGGCTCTGCAGACCGCGTGCTCTGCAGGCTGTGTGTGTCTGGGAGGGGCCCTTTAAGGGAGCGGCTAGCTGTTGCCCCGGAAGCGCTAGTCAGCCCTGTGACCCTATCTGCAGCTGTTCCTGGCACCCTTATTTTGATGTGTGCTACTTTGGCATGTAGACGTTCCCTCGCAGCGCCTATTTCTATGTGGTGCTGCGCAACGTCGACGTTGAACGTCGACGTTGCCAGCCCTGGAGGACATGTAGACGTTATTCATTGAAATAGCCTATTTTGATGTCGCTACATCGAAATAAGCTACTTTGATGTAGCGTTCACGTGTAGACGTAGCCATAGATGGTGAGACCTCTGAGGATGACTGTCTTCTTTGTCTTTGTATTTTTCTTCTTCCCTGTGTAAGCTCAAAAGCGCTCTCTCATAAGGAGAAATTGGTCTAATAAAGAGATATTGGCTCATCCACTTTTGTCCTGGGAACAACATACCTACAATAACAATGTACAAAATACTTGATTATGGTGTTTGGTTAAGCACTCTTTTTACATCCTGACTGGTGACAATATATGGGAAATACAACTTCTTAAAACTATTTTTAACTGACATATGGATGTTCCCCCAAGAAAGATTTATGAACAGAGCTTTGTGAAATCTGGAATTTGAATGCAAGACTAGACTGAGGCTCAGAGATATCTATTAATTAATTAAAACACCATATTCCATATATGCCAAATAGTTATTAAAAACCTCAAAATAACACATTTTATTTAAGGAATTAAATTTTCACTTAATATTGAGGAAAAAGCTTTATCCGTGCTGTAGATTCTGACAAACATTAAAAATAAAAGTCCACATAAATCAGCACATCCAACAATTGTTCTCATTATCATAATCAAATCAAAATTAATCAGGCAGAATATTAATATATTTTACAGAAATTTAAAAAGAATGGCCCCTCACTATAAACTCACACTCTTACGTTTCCCAAAAAGTCCCCAGTTTACAGTGAAATATAAATAATATATTAACAAACAAATGGATATGAGAGTTACATCCTTAAACAAAGAAAGGATCTTTCCTAGCATTTAAGGAACATTTACATTAGGGATTTTGCGGGGGTGGAGTAAGGCAGGTTTCATTCATTTTCTAATCTACTGTAATTACACATTTACTTGTTGGATTTAAATTTTTGCTCGGTTTTCTTCACTGTGCACTCTAACTTCTGCTTTTATAAAAATGTGCAAGTTAACAATGAAGGATGGTGAAAAATTGTGTATGTTAAACAGTTGTACAAAACTCTTACAGGCTGATGACTAAATAGCTTTAGGATTAATTCTGCATCCAAGTTTTAAAATTATAGTCAAGCAGAAGGCCAGCAAAACTGAAGACTGAGAATCATTTTCTCTTTAAAAGATTACTATTCTAAGTGTTCTAAAATACACTGACGTGAATTGTCTGGAAATATATTAGGCCTCATGAGAGCAGTGGATGGGGATTAGTGGTCCAAATCTGGAGTTCCCTGCCGTCTCTCTCTCTCTCTCTGTGTGTGAAGAAACAGTACCTACTGTGTCTTCAGAAAAGGAGCATCACACTGCAAAAGTTATTCATGATTGTTTAGAACTCATCAGCTTTCTCCAAAAAAAGAATGAAACATGAATGAGCAAAAACACTAAGGGCATGCTAACAAGATACATTTCCTGGTTTTCAGAGGTCTGAGCAGAGCTAAACTTGACAGTGTACAGAATGGACCTCTCTAATACAGAACTCTCTCATCTGGCAACATCCATAATCTGGCATAATTTTAGTTAGCCAGACAACCACTTATCATGGGTGTGTCCAAATTTCCCATGGGCCCACAAAGTGCGTTTACAGACCCAGTCCTTCTCTCAACTTTCTGTGCTGTTATTTAGCTGTAATTCACCCCAACATGTCTTCTAAGAGCCCAGTAAGAACTGTTGGTAATGTGATAGATGAAATTGACCTCCCATGATATGGCAAATTCTCTCATTCAGCACTGGTCAGGTCCTTAGGGTGCCAGACTAGAGAGGTTCTGTAGAAGGACATGAGACACTAATGAGCACCCTTACCTGTGTATTAATAAAGTTTTGGGGCATTTAAATTTTGATTAAAACAAACATTTGAATTATTAGCAAATCTGTTCAAAAATTAACACCAAATATAGTACTTAAAAATCTATTGTAAAACAGCTGCCACACAAGATAGTTAATTATTCACATTCTAAACCACCTTCATTTATCATATGAGTCAAAAAATTGGACTAGATGAGTCAGCAGGACTTTTCAGCCCCCATATGATTATTTTATGATGGAATCTAAAGTATCTCCATATTCACCACCTCCCTATTAGTCATTTACTCAAAATAATGCCATTTTTTAAATCTTGTGACAAAGGTCAAGATCTTGCATTAAGTGGTGCAAGGCAGGATCCTTGCACAGAGCCCCAATAAAGTTAATGGGCTCCACATGAGCATAGTTTATTGCAGGAGAAGGGTTTAAGTTTCCTCTCCAGCTTAGCCTGTTGGTTTAACTGCAATGGCACATAGAACACTGAAATCCAGCTCAACAAACGAACTAGATCAGAACAGTGTTAGCATTCCTGTACCACTGTACTGTTTGAAATCCATGAAACCAATTCTGTCATCACATAACGAAAACATAACTCCAACTTCACATCCCTATATATGCGAAGTATTTTACAATGGTGTGTTTTGTTCAACGTTAATTATTAAAAATGCTACTACTCAATGAACAGAAATAGTAAGCATCAATTCCAGTTTATACTAAACAGGCATCTAATTCCTCAAACACAGTTTTTGCATACGCTTGATTCCCATAGAGATTCTTTGAGAAATTCTTAATTTCTGCTGCCAAAAACAGCTTAATCTTTGTTATTTTAGATTGCATTGTCCTTATAATGGATGTACACAAGAGAACTTTACAAGAATAAGTGAATTAGAGATTTTAAAAAAAAAAAAAAAAAAAAAAAACTCACCGTAATTCTGTTTTACAAATGACATGGGCCAGTAGTACTCATCTCCTTTCAAGTGTAATTTATTATTATTTTATTAATTACTGATGAATCATGACAGTAAGACTGCCTGCTGTGCTACATCATGAACAATAAAATTAGGTTTGGCACTCACATAATAAGACAAATACTAATGAAGTTCATATTACCAAGTTCCATTTATCTATAAACATTAGCAGACTTAAACATAATAGTAACAAGCTTATGAAATACAGTAACAGATATGTTAAGGTTAAGCAAATACAACAGCAAAATTCTCAAAAAGACACAAAAAAGGTGTCTCAGGCTCTTTTCTGTCTCAAGCACAGAATTAATTCATAACTGTGTTTTTGTAACTGTAGAAAACCCCATTATTAATTAAACAAAACAGCAGAAATGTAGCACTTTAAAGACTAACTAAAATTATTTTATTTGGTGATGAGCTTTCATGGGACAGACCCACTTCCTCAGCTCAATCTCGTTTCCAATACAGGCTGACATTTACAAGTACAGAAGACAAAAAACATTGCAATAAAAACTGACAAATCAAATACATGGGGGGGAGATTGGGGAGGGGGATGTTAATTGTCCTGCCTGAGATAATTATAAGCATCATAGGAAGGGAAGCAGTCCTTGTAACGCCTGAGTAACTGATGTTTCTGTTCAAACCACGTGTTAACATGTCGAATTTGAATATCAATTTCAAATCACAAATTTCTCCCTCTAATCTGTTTTCAAATTCTTTTTGCTCCAGGAAAAAAGAATTTAGGGGCAAAAGCTCATCTACACACAAAAACAGATCGACAGAGCAATCTGCTCTGTCGACAGAGAGCAGCCAGACTGCCCTGGTGCTGTTGAGAGAACAGCTGACTGGAAGCTCTGCAAACCGTGCTGCTCGGTAACAGAGAGGTAGCCATGTTAGTCTGTACTCCAACAAAACAAAACAGCAGAAATGATTTAGTCAGTGACAAGCTGTCATCTGTCCCAAGAAAGCTCATCACTGAATAAATTATTTTATTAGTCTTTAAAGTGCTACATTTCTGTAGTGCTGCCTGTTGAACTGGAAGCACTCTCTGTCGACAGAAGTGTCTACACGGCACTTCTCTTGACAGAATTCTGTCGACAGACATGTTATTCCCCATATTTTCAAGGGATAACACTGTTGAAACAAATGCAGAGTTCTGTCGAGACTCTGTCGACAGAACATTTTGTGTGTGTAGAATAGATGCTCTCAGAGTTATGTCAACAGAAAGCCCTTCCGTCGACGAAACTCTCTAATGTAGACACAGCCTAAAGGTAAGAAAATGCCAGAAGTAAAGTTAAATCTGTGCGCATATTTCTCCCCTCTCTCTCTCTCTCTCTCTCTCTCTCTCTCTCTCACACACACACACACACAGTTATTCATGTTGCACTTACTCACTACAAGTTAAGAAAAAACAAATTTACATTTGTACATCTACAAACACAACTTTGTCAATTCACACTGTGTGAAAAGTAGTAACCTCGCTTATACTGTATATAACTGGACAAAATCCAATTTTTTTAAAAAACGTAAATACAGGTTTTTCTTTAAAAATAATTCTATTTATAATTTGAAACAAATGAACTTAAGGCCTAGACCTATTACAACCTATTAAAATCATGTAACTTAAATAAAAAAATGAATCAGTGTATGTTTGCTTTCAAATATTAAAGAAATTCAAACCACTGAACTGATGGAATTCACTGGCTAATTACCTGGAATCAGACTACACTGAAGTGATAAACCAACTTTGCAGTTGGCAGAAGGCACAGAGAGAATGTGCTCTTCATTTCAGTTTCTTCAACTATTTGAGTTCGATGACTAGTTCCAAATTAAGAAGCCAACTGAAACTGAAAAACCAGGAAATCTCATTGCTGGACTGCATGAGGTGAATACAAAGGCAGTGTGAGAAAAATCAGTTTGGAAGTCATTCTGTTGTAACTGGAAATTCTTAGAGATGTGTTCTTGTATTCCACATAGGGATACACATTCATCCCATGCATCTGAGATCAGAGATTCCTAGCTAGTAGTGTTCATTGTCCACACCTGAGCAGTTGCTCTCCTCATGATGCAGACCATACATGGTGATGCAAGCTAATGCCTCTCCAGTTACTCTTCTTACCATTAATCAAATAAGACCCAAAAGAAAGGGAAAGGAGGGCAGACAGTGGAATACAAATAGAGGCCACGTATATCAAAGATTTTCAGTTACAGGCGAGTAATCTTCATTACTTTGAGTACATGTCCCTATATTATACACAGGGGGTCCCCTTTATATATCATGGTTAGAGACCACGAAATCGTGATGTATAGTGAAACGATGTATGAAGGGGAATTTCCCCCCACAGGAATCATGTAAACACAGGGTGTTAGGGTCCTCACATGCAGTAACGGGGCCCAAATGACTTATAACGGTGAATTTTCTTCAGTAAGAATGAATGTAAATATACTGGTATAGGGACCAAGTCCTTTAAGATGTTTTCTTGTTTTAATGTCTGTTAGCAAGGAAACACATACACTATGCATTAAAACATTTTTAACATAAAAATTCATAATTCAAACATACAATTTAAAGCATTTTAACCTTAAAACCCAGAGGGCCCTGCTTCAGTATGTATTAAAACATTTAATGTACAAATTCATGAAATGAAAACATTAATTTTACCCTTAAAACACAGAGGGTGCGTCTACACTTGCATTCCTCTTTCAAAAGCAGTATGCAAATGAGGTATGACGAACATGCAAATAAGGTATAAATTTGCACACTGGCACTTCATTTGCATATTCTACTTCTGAAAGAGCTTCTTTTGAAAGAAAAAAGCCAGTGTAGACGCTGCTCTTTTGAAAGTAAACCCATCTTTGAAAGAATCCTTCTTCCCTCTATTTAATGGGAAGAAGGATTCTTTCAAAGATGGGGTTTACTTTCCGAAGAGCAGCATCTGCACTGGCTTTCTTCTTTCAAAAGAAGCTCTTTTGAAAGTAGCATATGCATATGAGGCACCAGTATGCAAATTTATACCTCGTTTGCATTTTTGATTTACCTCATTTGCATGCCTTTCAAAAGAGGAATGCAAGTGTTGACACACCCAGAGGGTCCTGGTTCAGTAGGAATTAAAACATTTTCTTTAGAGACTGAATTGTGAAGACTGCTTTCTGTTCAGAATCACCATCTTCTTCACTATCAGATATAGTTTCTTCTTCAAAACCATGCATGTCCAACTCTAACAGATCATAATTGACCAGAAGCAAGCCATGTGACTCCAACAATGCATTAACATCATCAGCTTCCACTTCATGGAAGCCTGCTTCCTTTGCCAGTTTCACTATTTCATCATGAACACCTGCGTTCCTCAATGCTCTTCGATTTTCACTATGAAACTTGCAATGGCTTTAATCTCTTATCCCATTGGTGTTGCCCCCTAAAAGGAGAGCAAGTCTATCTTTCGCGACTTTGAGACCAGGAGCAGTCTTCTCTTTCACAGAAATAGATGTCCGAGAAGGTATGCACTTCCAATACTGCCCAGTTTCATCAACGTTAAAAACCTGCTTAAAATCATAGCCACCTTCTTCAATGATTTGTACAGATTCATTAGGAAAAGTTTCTGCAGCACCTGCATCAGTGCTGGCTGCTCCTCCCTGAATCTTTATGTTTTTGAAACTGTACCTTTCTTGGACACAGTGAACTATCCTCAGGCAGCCCTGAAGGGCTTTTCATTTGAAGTAAATTCCTCTCCTAACTGCTTTTTTAAACCTTCATATAAGCTTAAAGCCTTTTCTTGAATTAGGGCTAAGCTGATCAGTGTGTTCTGGTTATGGAGATATCGATCCATAATGCCAGCAAACGTTCCATTCTCTCAATTATCTCAGTTCTTTGCCTCATTATTGTTACCTCCAAATGCTTCAAAGGTATATTTACCCTTTCTTCATTATTGTACGAACACTCATTGTAAGCAAGTTAAGAGCACGGCAATATCAACCGCTTGTTCGCCCTTTTTACTATGATCTGTAATATCCAATTTAGTGTTTAAAGCAATACTAATGCATTGTTTCTTTGCCTTGGCACCTTCAATCACGCTTGCACTACACTTACTCATTGTTGATGGATGGCAAATACATACAGTGCACTACAAGGAACAAGGGCACAGAACACATATTGAACAGCTAGGAGCTAGTCACAATGCAAGAACAGGGTGGAAGAAGCGTTGTGGAGGATTCTGGTACATTATGTAACTAATATGGCAGCTGTGAATTTCAAATCAAAGCATGACGATGTAAGAGCAGGGTATTTCTATGTTTTTGCCTTCAATTTGTCCGTGGCGTAAGGGCAAAACAATGTACATTGGGGCGATGTATAAAGGGGACATTGGTTTGAAAGACTGTCTTTTCTTCAAGCACATGCTATGTTTTTTAAAGTATGAATAATTAAATCAAAGATTCATTTCACACAGGGCAAGTGGACTCATGGTAGTCTGCACCAATACACACTTGTTCTATAATCAATACAAGTTTACTTAACGCCACTGAGAGATTCAGTGCACACTAACAAGGAGAAAAATGTATTAGAGACCATTTATCCCTTCTTCTCTGCAACCCATTCACCACCACCTTCCTCCCGAATAAAAAAAAATCAAAAACAAGCAAACCAAACCCCCCCCGCACTTGCATTAGTCTGAATTCTGCTTGTTTCATTCTCACTGCAATGACTTGCTCCATAACAGGACCACTTCTTACATCCTTTCTATAATACTTTACGATGCACTGATACGTGGTGTATATGAGCTGGATGATATTACTTGGGCAATAAGGCTAGCAGAATATAGCTGTTGAGAGATCACTTGAAAACTTCAAGCAGAAATGAAAGAGCAGTCAAAACAAGAATGCTAAGATAAATAAAAATACATGAAGTGTATAATCAATGTTGCACAAACTTGTCATTATGACCAAGTAGATCTTTAAAATTTATTTTAAGAAAAATTGTTTTTGTCAGCAACTGTTCAACATGTTTTATTTTTCATCACTCCTTATATGCAGGATTTAGAAGAGCAACGTCAATACAACCATGCCCAAGTGTGGACATGTCAGTTAAGCAATGCTTACAGATATTTCAAAACAGGAATTCTCCATCATGAGAACTGGATAGTATAATAACTCAGTTCTGGAAAAATGTTTGCAGCAGCTACATTTTATTTTGAGGAGGATGATCATTCTTCTTTTCAAAGTGGGGGTGAACAGCAAAATACTTTGATGACATCAAAACAATTTTTTTGTCATTTGACAACTTTATTTCATGAAGTTTAATAGGCTGAAACAATGGCACTCCAAGTTTAGCAATTTTTATTTTAGTCAAAAATGTAAAGACAATGTTTTAAGTAAACATTTGGAACATGTTAAAATTCTTATAACATTGAAGCCACAGATGCTGAGACTTTACTGTATTAACAAACACATCTGAGTTACAGTGAATATACATTTATTTCCTGTGTTGTAGGAAATCTGGAAAGAAAAGCAGTATTTATATATCACTTTTAAGAAATACACCTGCTCACACTACAGACATAATGAATTTCAGTTGTTTTGTAACCTAATTCATTTAATCGATATAAGACATGCTGACCAAAATTTACTCACTCAAAGCAACTGGCTTTCAGAATACAATCAACATATGCTTTTCAATGGTATTAATATAGAATGAAGCCTGTGCTACCAACTATTCATGTTGTTGCATTTTATTATTTTCTGCTATTAAAAATATGCAAATTCATTCTTTTGTCTTATATCGGTCTCATGGACCTCAAGAGATCTCTCTTGTGAGGTATTACAAAACAACAGCTAGATAATAACTATCAACATTTCAGACTTCTTTTTTTTTTTTTTTTTTACTATTAATGTGCCATTGCACTAATTAAGTTTCATGGTACAAAATGTTTGAAATAAACTTTTAAACCACGTTAAAACCAACTGCCTAATAAAAATAACATGCATTAATTACTCTACTGTACTCCACTGATTATTTACAGGAGCAGCAGAATGCAAGGAATATCACCATCTAGTGATACAAGAACAAACTGCAGTTTGTTTTTGTGTGAAACAAGCACTCAAGAGGATTACTTTGACTCGTTAGTGAATGAAGGGGTAGCCATTAACTCCTTATGTGACTAGAAAGAAAGGGAAGGATTTCATTTTTTATCTCCCCTCTGGGCCTGTTCCCTCCTCTTTGCTCAGTAAACTCAGACTCTAGTATTAGACAGCTATAGGATTAGTAGTTTAATTTTCTCTTATGCACAAAAAGCAGAAAGCAATACAGTTTTTAGATGCAAATTAATTTCACATCAAGAGATTAAAAAAACTTCTATTGTCAAATTTTCATCAGACTTTGCACAGAGGCTTTTACTTAATGATGTACTATTCAGATAGCCCACAAAATAAAAAGCCCTGCGCCACTCATTTCATGGTAAAACAATTTTCTAAAGATTGAAGCAGCAGTTTGCTTTTGGGGGAGGAGAACAGAGATATAAACATGTACTACATGATGGATTTTGTAGCTTCCAGGAGAAAACCACAGGGTCTTTGGAAGAGAGAAATAACATGCCCAACTGACATACTTCCTAGTGTGTTTAATATATTTTTGCTTAAAAATGTAGTAAAGCAGTGCCACTAACTCTTGGTCATTAGCAGTAGCCAGAGCCCCTTTAATAAAATATTAAGGAAGAAAATATTGTCAATAGTGACATGTTTCTCCTGCATATATATATTTGCATGTCCCAGAAAACAAGCAGCATTGCCAAGAGCTAACACTTCTCTCTCCACGCCATTCATCTTCCAATAAAAACAAAGTTGCATTAATACATTTAAATTGAATATATATTGTGAAATTATCAATGATGCTATTAGAGTAGAACTAATTTTAATTGATGAACTTGTAATTTGCATAATACATTTGTTAGAACAAAAAGGGTATTTAAAATGCATGTATATTCATCTCTTTGGCAAATTCTGATAAAAATAAATATAACATCTGAAAAACAGGGTTACATTATATACTGGTGGTTTTAACCAAACACTACAGAATAGTTTACAAAAAATGTTTTAAACTAAATCTACTTATATTACTTTTTTCCATCATTTCTGCTTTTTTATGTTGCAAAGGCCCAAACTATGATCTTTTAAATGTTTTTTCTTTTAAAACCTAAAGTGTACAATATTGATGACATAAAAATTACTTTAATGGACAGTGCTGTTTGCATTTTTTTGTAGCAGAGTACTGTGCTGGGTGCATGCAGTACAACTTCAAGGTCAGAATTAATTTTACAACTAAAAATTTAGTTTATAAAATTAATGCTGCCCTGGAAGTATATTAACCTGTAAAATTCATTCTGTGCAAACTGAACTTCAGTATTTTGCCATTTACACTATTATGAATTGTATAAAGATAAACATTAAAAAAACCCCAATTATGACTAAAAGGCCAGGACCTAATTACACTGTATTTCTAAGGGAAAGATACACAGCCCCACTAATCCCAATTTGTAGTGTACCCAATTCTTCCTTCCACTGTACACAGTGCTTCAAGCACTTGCATATCTAGAAAACGCTGTAGGAAAATTAAGGTCAGAAAAACCACTTAGCTTTTTTGAAGAACAGAATTGATGTTTTCAGGACAGAAAATTAACTCATTGTTCAGGGTATTCTTCCTTCATATGGAAGAGCATCAGTGGATTCAAGCAACTGTTATAAAATATTTTCTGAAACAAAACTGCAATTCCCAAAAAACTTAATATTTAGTCTGCTGTATCCCACTGCAGACAAACTAGTCATTGGTACCTTATCATATAGGAACATAAGTGAACTACATGTGACCTTTAACAAAGGAGTTACCATAGTGAATCAGACTCATGGTCCATCCGGTCCAGTACCCTATGCAGATAAAACCACAGTTGGCAGATGCGGGACAATGTGTTAACCCATCTTCCTCCAACAAAGATCTCATCCCTAAAAAAGATTGGCTTAGAGCCTCAAACAGCCAAGTCTCTTTCTCATCCAAGATTTGGAAACATTGACTATAACAACTCTGTATATTCTTGTTATTCAATACCTATCTAATCAATCTTTACATCTTACTAAGTTCTTGGCTTTATCAACATAATGCAAAAGTGAATTCTATAGTCTAAACATGCATTATATGAAAAAAATGCTCCTTTTTACTAGTTTTGAATTTGACACCATTCTACTCAATTGAATATGCCCCTTTTCTTGTGTTATGAAAAAGGGACCACGTCTACAGTACAGTGATCTTTCAAAAGATGATCTTCCAGAACATTTTCTTTCAAAACAGCGCATCCATACACAAAAAAGGCAGATGGATTTTTCAATCTGCTCTTTCAATAGAGAGCATCCACACAGCCCCCACTCTTTCAAAAGAGCAGGCCAGGGATTGAAAAACCGGCACCACAAGGACTGCTTTTTTGAAAAAATGGCCCACAGAGCTTCTAAATATGCTTGTTTTCAAATGAAGCTTTCAAAAGGAGGCACTCTTCCTGATCTGGGAGTGGAAGAGGGCTTCTGGAAAAAGAACTGCATTTTTTCGATTTTGGATCGAACGAGCACATTTTGTGCGTGGATGTTCTGTGTGTTTTTTAGAAAAAGGGTATAATTTTCTGAAGGACCTTGCTAGTGTAGATGTGACCAGGGAGAATAGAACTATTGGTATAAAACAATTTATATGGAATGCTATTTGCTAGCACCTGTCAGTGTTCATTTAATTTATTTATTTATTGTGAGGTATATAGGCATGCATGTGAAAGGGTATTCGTAGCACAAGGCAACAAGCAGCAACAAAATATACTACTTTTAATTCCATAGACACATCAGAACAGACTTCACACACACTTTCTCCAGCGATAAAAAACACAATTGGCTTATGGCTGTGATGCACCATACATGCACATCAGTGGGCCTCAAGGGAATATGTACTGGGGACTTCTTTATCTTGCTAATCAACAAATCTCTCATCCACAACTACCTGTGGAAGATGCTTACCTCTAGAGAGATAATGTAATGGGCAAAATAAAGATGGAAACTCTCAATTACTACCCAACAAAGAGTTTAACAATACCTATGAGTTTACATTTACCCACAATTTGCTTTACAGCTCTGGCCTGTAAGAAAGGATGGTGGAAGGAGAAGGAGGCAGTGGTATAAGGGAAAGGCATGGGGTTTGTTTGGCAATTCCAAGTAACTCATTTTCCCAAAACCCAATCAACATAGTGAAAGCTTATGCTGTGTTGGCAGTCATTCCTCTGTAGCACTGACAATAATCCTGCACTCTTTTTATTTCTTCTGGGGTACTCTTCATATGGTGTACAAATCCCTTATCAGAGCAACCGAACCTCAGCAAAAGCCCTGCAGATGAGACCCAAACTAAGCTCTGACACACAGATCAGAATTAGAGACCGACACAGAGCCAAATGTTGATTTCTATTTGTTAGACTAAGCTTGGAATTTCCCCCCAGAAAAGCTGTAAAATTTATATACAGAGAGAGAGAGAGAACTATACGTATCTCATAAAACTGAAAGGGACCTTCAGAGGTCATTGAGTCCAGTCCCCTGCCTTCACAGCAGGACCTATCGCCATCCCTGACAAGTGTTATTGGTTTTTTTTTTAAATCTATTTGCCCCAGGTCCCTAAATAGCCCCCTCAGGGAGCAAACTTACAATCCTGGGTTTAGCAGGCCAACACTCAAACCACTGAGCTACCCCTCCCCACAGCAACAGAGAAGGATGGCAAGGCCAGTGGTAACTATGGAAGCACAGAAGACTAGGGAGGAACTGTAGAATTTTAGGAGACAAGGCATCCTGTTAGAGGTAGTGACTGCCAAGTCTGTCTGTCTCCAAACCACCAGCCGACTAAGTACTTGTGAACCTTTGAACAAAAAGCAAGGAAACATTCCCTCTATAAATTTGTGTATTGGGATCACCCTTTCCTTACAAAGCCCATTCAGAAGTATTTTATAAGAATGACTGAATTCCCTCCCTCCACAGAACTGAGCTGAACACTCTCCTGATCACAGTGTCAATTTGCCCTGGAGTAGGGGTGACTTTCTACATCAGGTCCCACTTTTTGTTCCTGCAATTAGTACCCCGCCCCACACACCTGTATCATGCAATCCAAACCAATGGAAATTTCAGTTATGTTCATGGGGGGGGGTGGAATTTTGGCACATGTAAGAAAATAAGTATGTAGAACTGAAAACGTTATCAATCAGCATATAAATGTGAATACACATCCATAAAAAAAGTTTCAACATTTTTAATGAGATGGATGAGCTTGATACCCAGCAGCTAACCATGCTGTTTCCCCCCCCTTATGAAATTTCACACACCCCTGAAGAGGCCCACCCCCCACTTTGGTTAATCCTGCCCTAGAGCTGTATCTCCTTTTTTCCAGTACAGAAAGAATTCTCATTTCTTCCTTGACTAAGGAGTTGGAAAGAGACCCCATTTTTAGGCTATTTACTCTTGTATGCCTTCGTTAAAATATGGGTTTCACTGACCAAAACAAAAACAAAAAACGTTTTAAGACTACATAAACTGTGAACTACTTTTCCATCAAAGCTGAAAAATAATTTTAAATAAAAACACCACATTAGAACCACAGAGGCAGCTAAAGTTTCTAAAGTTGTTAAGCTGCTCTGAGCTAAATGGAGGGAGAACACCTAACCACTTCCTAAATAAGGCATCCTTCCTGTGGCATCTTCCCCTGAAGCTGATCGTGTTGTACCCATTTCCATCTAGGGCTACATCTACACTACAGCATCCTTCAAAAGAAATTCTTCTGGAAGATCTCTTCCGAAAAACTTCTTTCTAAAGAGCACAGCAACACGAAAAAGCAGATTGAAAGATCCATCCACACTTTCGATAGTGTCCCCACGGTCCCCGCTCTTTCAAAAGAACGGGCTGGGGATCAAAAAATCTGGCACCATGAGGACTGCTCTTTCAAAAAAAAGGGCCCCCAGGGCATCTACACACTTTTTTCCCCCAAAAAAGAATCATTTGGGAAAAAGGTGCTCTTCTTCATTTTGGGAGAGGAAGAGGGCCACTGGAAAAAGAGCTGCATTCTTTCACTTTCAGATCGAAAGAGTGCATTTTGTGTGTAGACACTCTGCAGGTTGTGTCAGAAATGGTCCATTTTTTTCAGAAGAACTTGCTAGTATAGATGCATCCTGGAAGGAAATGATATCTTCCACTGTCAGAACTACTGGACATCCCTTTACAAGAAAGAAATAGTGATGTGACAATATACTTTGAAGCAACTTATAAGGTTAACTGCTAAGTTAGTTCAAAACAAAATATAAAATGCTATATCCAAACATTACAGTCAACCACAGGATGTGTGTGACATGTAAGATACTTCTGCCCACAGCTTTCCATATCTGGCATTCCAGCATTGGCTCTGAGACTGCCTCAAATAATAGTCATTACTTCTGAGGAGGTCTTCAGAACCTTCTGATGAGGTTGTTTAAAATGGAGATACTGGAATTAATATATTTAGCTGTGCCTTCTTTGTAAAAGTTAGGGAAAAAAAGAGGAGCTGGTACTGAGCCGACTTGCCACCCCTCCACCCCCAAGGCCAATTCCATAGCTGGGACTGTGAAGGTGCCAGTATTCAATACCAGTAAGTACCGGCACCAAAAAAAGCACTGAATTTAGCTACTGAAGTTGAAGTATGCAGATACAGGCATATGCAGTAAATTTACTGAGATACAACTGTGAAACAGGACATTACAAAATTAAAAATTAGATATTAGAAATGAGACCTAACTGTTAAGTAGTTGGCGTACCTACTGATATATAATTGTTCTGGAAGAGACTGCCAAAACACTTCTGTTAAACATTTCTTCCATTATTAAATTGTTCCAGTGATTACCCATGACACCTACATGAAACCTCTCTGAAAATGATAAAATCAGCACAAATGGAAGAAACTGTTGAATACGCTCACAGTATTACATACTACTAATAAGCAGGAGGAAAAAAAAGTCAGCCACAAATACAGAGGTGGAAGACCTCTCGCAAGAACAAATCAATATAATGATGGCATCAAAATATTTATAATGACAGTTACATTAAGGATGGAATTAATTGCAATAAGAAATAAAAGATCAGTTGCACTACAAGGGTAATAAAATATTATCTCACATTTCATCCCTCTGACACAACCACAAAATACTTGATTAAAAAATGTTTGACACAGTCACAGATTAAAATGAGCAGAATTCCTCCTACCCACCATCCTCTCTACTGCCCTGAAAACCTAATATTTAATAACTGACATTTTAGGAGAATACAGCATTACAACTGCTTACATTTTTACTGAAGTACTTATGAGCAAAATTTTGAGAAAGAATACCTACATTTCATATGTGACTGTAAATAGTAACATGAGGGCTTTTCCAGGTTAGTATTTGGAACACTTTGGTAGCAACTGAGTTTGTAATGGTAATTGCTTAAGAATAGTTCTCCCCTTTTGATGGGGGAACAAAGTGCTGAAGTTACCAATGTTTTTTGGCAACTCAGTGGTCTTATTTTTCCTCTAAGAAATGAAACAGTGACTACAATTTTGTTTGGAGAAATAGAATTGTACACTTTTAGTGTTCTGACTTATTTCATAGCCTCCCCAGACCAATTTCTGTTCCTCTTCCTATTTTCATGTAAATATTTTTAAAACTTCTCAATTGAATTGATAGTAGTAATATTGTTGAAATAAAAACACTCCATAAAACCATATTATATTAGAATCACTTACCCACTAAAACAAATCCATCTGCTTCTCTTTCTGGCAACGACACCTTCTTAGAGTCCTGGCTTTTTCGGAAAAAGGTAAACATATCTTCTGTTCCTCAAGCTGCTCTCTAAAAAGAAAATACTGTTAAGTAAGTATGAAGCAAACAGTTTTTCCTTATAAAAAACTACCAAAAAGATAGTACATTGTCTATGTTGATGCTGAAAATGTACCTCTAGATTTGAAAAAAAAGTCAGATGTACTCATGTCAAATAGATTTAAATAACTGGTTAGAGAAAGTCAACACTATAGACAGGAGGTACAAAACACTGAATCACCTTCACTCACTAATAGCTTTTACTTATTTTAAATAACTCCACACAATTCCCTTCTGCAAGTTTCCACGCTCAGTATCTACTTTTCATCATAAAAGTTGAGAGAAACCCTTTTGTTTGTCCTTAATGCACATTTTCACATTATCTTACATACACATTCCCAATGAAAGTTATTGCTACATCCTCCCTATCTTACCTGAACCAGACAGAAATAATCCAAAACTAGCTGAACTTTGAAACTTGAACACGGCAGGTATTTACTACTTGTTAGGTATACTTGTCACCCATTGAGTTTGTTGTAAATTAGCCAATGGACTAATCCCATAGAAATTTGCATGTTCTGCTTCATTCACAAAGGAGTCACATTCACACACTGGATTATCAGCATGTTTGCACAACTGGGCCCCAATTTACGAATTTTGATGAAAATATATGTAGTACTAGGTATTTACAAAGTTTCAGTTTTTCAGGTCTCACATTCCTAGAGAATAGCACAGTACTGGTGTACCTATTCCAGAAGTGTGTTAAAACTTACAAATATGGTGAATAAAGCAGGTGACTGGTAATTCTTAGACCAGCATGCATTTTGCTAAGAAGCTGACCAGAAAAGCTTAGCAAGGTCATTTTGTCACCAAAGCTGTGTCTACACTTGCATTCCTCTTTCGACTGAACATTCTTAGTCAGTTTGGCTGAGTCTACAACAGAAAGTTCTTTTGAAAGATCCAGCAGAGTGTCTGCATGCAAAAAATGTTCTTGCAAAAGTAAAGAGAAAGACTGAGGTTCTCCTTTCGAAATCACTTTTCCTTTCCCATTTCAGGAAGAGCAATGCCGTAGAAAGCTTTTTTTGAAAGAAAACAAGTGTAGGTACTCCGCAGGCCCCTTTTTTTGAAAGAGCAGTCCTCACAGAGCCTGTTTTTTTGATCCATAGTCTGTTCTTTCAAAACAGTGGAGACTGTGTGGACATGCTCTTTCGAAAGAGCGGGTCACTCTTTTGATCTGCTTTTTTGTTTGTGGACACACTTTCGACAGAAGTTCTTTCGGAAGAGATCTTATGGAAGAGGATCTTTTGAAAGAGCTCTGTAGTGCAGACATAGCCTTTGCCATGTTTCATGCAAGCCAGTTAAATATAATAGTAGTGGAATAATTTATTTGCACAGCAACAAATGATGCCTAAATTACCATCCAAGCTTCATACAGGTTGGAAATTGCACTCTCAGCAATTCTGAATAACCACTATATTCATATACAAAACTGAAACCTGAACAGCTCTTCACATCTCTTTTCACTACAATATAAAAATCAACTTTTAACTAATACACTGCCTGAAGAATTAATGTGCTATAAAAAAAGCTTATTAAAAACTTATTTCATGAGTAAGGCACAGAGCAAAAGGTTCGTGAAGGGAAAAAAAAATCCTCATTTTTCCAAGGTTTCTATCCAAACTAGAATCATCCCAGGATGACACTCATTTGAGCCACACCCACAAAAGCTCTCCCTCTTTGTCCTCTCAATTTAATTTATTCTGAGAAACAACCTGGTTTAAGAAATTTCTGTGATAGAAAAATAAAGTGCCCTTTTCTACCACTCAGATATTTATTTTAAATGTTTTCACACACCTTTTATGAAAAGAAATGTAGGTGTAATCTGTCTGTCTTAATTTTTAATCAAGCTATCAGCTAACCCTCCCACCAAAAAAGATATATACAGTATCAGTTCAGATGCTGTCTGCATTACTAAAAACATCATAAACTTAAAAAGACAGAAAAGTTGAAATCAAGTCACGTGTACAATTTATTCACTGTTGACAGATTTACAAATCTCGTGCTTCATTTGCATATTCTCACATGATCACTCTTCCAGAAGAGACATTTCCAAAAGTAGACAGGGTTCATTCGGAGAAAAACAAAAATTTTTTCGAAAGAACCCTTCTTCCTCATTCATTTCAGGAAGAAGGGTTTTTTGAAAATGTTTTTTTTATTTCCTCCGTAGGAACCCCGTCTACATGGTTGGTTTTGCTTTCGGAAAAGTCTCTTCTGGAAGTGCGATCATGCAAGTTTATACAAATGAAGCATAAGATTTGTAAATCAGAGCTTCATCTGCATTTTCAATCTTCCTCATTTGCTTTCCTCCTCCAAAAGGGGAATGCTGTGCAGACGTGGCCTATATGATTTATTGAACAAGTGCTGTTTATTCCCCATACAGTAATCCCCCAAGATATGCACATTTTGAATGCTTGTATCGCGTGTTTTTAGCAAGGGGGAGGGGGATGAGCTAGTGCCGTGGCGGGGGGAAACCCCACAGCTCCATGGCTGGAAACCAGCTGGGCAGCACCGAGCCAGCAGAGCCAGCCATGAGGTCCCTGGTAATAGAGCAGGGAGATCCAAAGCCCCATGGCTGAAAGCCGAGTGGACAGCACCTAGCCAGCAGAGCCAGCTGGAGGGTCCCCATCCAAGGAGACCCCGCAACTGGAGCCTTCTCCCTCCCTTCCCCCAGCTGCAAAGCTGTCTGGCAGCCGCAAGGCTGGAGTAAGGGAGGGAGAAGGCTCTTACCCTAGTTCCCAGCTCCCCACTTGTGGAAACTGAGAAGCTAACCAGCCATGAGCTGGTCAGTTTCCCAGGTACCAAGCGGCAGCCTGGTTCCCGTCTCCCCTGAACTGGCAGGACCCGGGAAAATGACTGGCCAGCTCAGGGGTTTACTGTATATGAACTGCATGACACATTTTGCCGCTCCTGAATTATTAACCAAATCCATGTATTCATGTCAAATATTGGTGATATGGCAGAATTTTCTAAAGCTTTCACAATCTATTATTAACTTTGAACATTCAGCAGCTGACATTCCCACTGCTCTGCCATACATTATCCATTAATCTCTTCACTGATTATCCTGCACTATGATAACCCTTCATTTCTTTATATAAACTTTGTTCAGATTATTAATGTGACCCAAGTAAATAAATTTGCATCAGTTATCTCCAACAATATTTTTTAACACAGGCATTTGTCTTTTCTTCCACCAGGGTCTTCATCAGCACCACATTTCAAATAAGTCAGTTTTCTGCTTGTAAGTAACTTGAATTTCCCACCATTTGCATCCATAAATCCATACAGAAAAAATGGGCACTTCAGCAACTACACCTTTGTACTTTGAAATGCCAAGGTTTTTCACAAATGAAGCCATGGGTGAGCAAACTACTTTAGCCTGCTTCCAGTTCCTTTGGAACAGGCTCCTTGGTTTGCTGTGTAAGAACCCAACTAGCTTTATTCATCTACAACCTATCCATTCATCATAATGCCCACTTTCAATCTCTTTTCATTAGCTATGCCAATGCACATCCATTTTGCTTCAGACTAGTTGTATGCATGTGGGCATAAGTTCCCCCTAAGGTGTGCAGCTTCCCATTAAGCCCCACACAGGGCTGCAGCAGGAAGAGATCTCTCCCACAAGCACTGAAGCTACTGGGGCCAGTGAGGAGAAGCCCCTCCCTGCTGTCCCCAGCACCAAGCTGTCACAACCAGCAGGAGGAGCCTCTGCCTGCTATCCCCAGCTGAGAGGCACCCAGGTAAACCCAAGCCAACTCCCTGCCTGTCTTGAATGCCCCCCACCCTGAGCACTCACCTGTATCCCAAAGCCCCCACCCCAAAAGTCTACACCCCACAGCCCAGAGCCAGCTCCCCAGCCTGCACACCAACCCACAGCACAAAGCCCTACTGCACTCCAAACTCCTCATCCCCACCTCATCCCAGAACATGAACCCCCTACTCCTCCTCCTCTCCCCCCTGCACTACCCTGCATACAGAGCCCTTGCTCCACAACTCTGTCCCAGCCATGGGCCCCTCCACCCCAGCCCCACCCAGTCACCCATTTTTCACACTTTTGTGAAAAATTCTTTGCAGTCTGCTTTTGACTTAAACTACCTCAAGTTTTTTATGTATAATCTGCAACTTTGCCACCTTGCTATTCACTCCTTTTTTCACCAGATCATACGTGAATACGTTAAACAATACTAGGCCCAATACAGATCTTTGGCAGACCCCTGCTATTTACCTCTCTCCAATCTGCAAATGCAGAAGCTACTCCTATGCTTTATTTCCTGTCTTTTTACCACTTACAAAGTTAGCAGTCATATGATCAGAATCTTTGGTGAAGGTTCTCGTCAAAGGCTTTCTGAAAGCTGAAGTACACCAAGACCAAGAAAAATACTGTGATGGGGTGTACCTCCCCGACACTGTTTCAGAAGCAGTTTAGCTACACTCTCCCAGCTGAGGAAGCCATATCCCTTGATCCCTGCTGGGCATGCTCCATCTCCAACAAGAGCAGCAGTGTACTGCAGGCTCTTCCAGGCAAACCTAGAAGCTACAGGAACCAGAAGCCAGCTCAGCTTAGGTGCCAACATATCCCACAGCTGATTGCCGCCGCCACCACCAGAGGAGAGAAAGCAAAAGCCATGAGACTATCAGCCTTGTAAAGAAGGGTTGCAAGTGACCCCAGAGTGGGATTGAGGTACAAGGTATCTGAGACTGACTGTGGATGCACTGGTGCCCTAGGGCCCTGAGTTAGGATGTGGTGGAGCAGATGCACCAGATGGGTAAACGATGCATGAGCAGGACTGCTGTACTAACTTTAGCAACTGGCCACACCGCCCTGCACCAAGGTATAGCTGCATAGACTTGGTGCAGGGTTGCTGTGGTGACACAGGAAGCAGGCCATATGAGCTGGTAAAACTCTACTTTGATCCCTCTTCCACCCATAACCTGATGCCCTCTACAGCCACCCTGCAACAAATACTGTAAAAGAAAAAGTAAAGTTTGAATTTAGTTTGGAAAAGACAGAGAACTACTGTAGGAATAGACAACATGGGCTAAGAAAGACAATTTTGTCTGTAGAATATCTGATAGATTGCTGAGTAGGTAGCTAGAGGCTGAAAATGAAGAAATCACAGTTGTCCAAGTGACAGAAAATTACTGTATGAATCAGAAGTTTGGCATTGAAAGATGGGTAGAAATGCAGCATAGGACACAAATGTCATAGAACAGCAGATAAGGACAAGAGCTGATGAAAACTTGGAAGGAAGGAAATAATACACTTGAACAAATGTAGCACAGACACATTCTGATATATATAATCAGAATGTGTCTGTGCTACATTTTTTCAAGAACTCCTCTTAAACTGCAAGAGCTTCAACCACAAAATTGCAAGAGCTACAACCACGGTGGGGGCAGCCGCCCAGAGCCTGCCCCCTCAACAGCCTGCAGGGGAGAAGGAGCCCACTGGAGAGCTGAAAAAGTGGGTATGTCCCATGAAAACTAGAGGGTCTTTGCCCATGAAAGCTTATGCTCCAAAATATCTGTTAGTCTATAAGGTGCCACAGGACTTCTTGTTGTTTTTCAAGATACAAACTAACTCAGCTACCTCTCTGTACTTGTCACCTAATAAATAATATTGTTAGTCTTTAAGGTGCTACAGAACTGCTTTTTCAGTTTTGACTCCCAGTGCAGTTAGCTACTACCCTCGTGGAGGTGGTTTATCCAGAGAGCTCTTGCCATAGGCACACTGCTGCTTTAAACTTTTAAGTCAGGGATGGGGAACCTATGGATTGCAAGCCAGATCCAACCCACTTCTTTCCTTGATTTGACTCACCCCCGTAATATGGCAAGCCAACACCGATGCTCCAGACATGAGGGGGAGGGGAAGTATCAAGGTTCAAGGGAGAGTTTAGCAACCATACATCAATGTGATATTAAGAGATGCAGTCAGAGATAGACAGGAGAATGTTAGTGATAGCACATGCAGCCCCTCCACCCAATGGCTGGAGCACCAGCATCAACTACGATCAGTGGAGGGGGAAGTGGGCAGGGGTGGAACCCAGAGCCTCACAGGCCAGATCAGACAAAGCTGCCGGACAGGAAAAGGAAACTGCTCTATCCCTGTGCTTGCTTGTTTGCAAACTCCACCCCTGTCCCTCCCACTAGCCAGATATCCCACCCAATGGGAACAGTGGGGGCAGCGCCTGCTAAGAAAGGATGGTGTGGAGCCACCTGCAACCTCCCGCTCCCCAGGAGCTGTACCAGGTACACCAATCCCTTACCCACTCCCACCCAGACCCCACACCCTCTCTCCTGCCCAAATCTCTCTAATCCCACCCTGATCCACAGCAGACACTTCTCACATACTGAAACCCTGATTTCTGGCCCCATCCCACAGCCTAGGGATCCCACAAAATCTACTAGGTGCAAGGCCCCAAAGAGCTAATCTGGCCTTGAGGAGAAGCCCCACCCCCACCACTACTCCTCTGCGCAGCCTGGAGCACAAGAAGAAACCTGAGTTGCTCATCAGTCAGGAGCTATGTCCAAAAGGGTTTGGGGTTTTCTTTTGCTTCTCACATGTGCCCCCCCAACTGATTTTTTATGGGTCAGTGGTCCCAACCCCAAAAATGGTTCCTCACCCCTGTTTTAAGTGTACACAAAGTCCAGTTCCCATGAGGCAGAAGGTCTCCTGTGGATAGACCATTGTCTATACCAGTGGTTCCCAACCTTTTCAGCAACACGGCACACTTCAATGAGAAAAACAATTCCACAGCACACCCACTTTTTCAGCTGAATTGATTGCTCATAAATGTTACATTTACTTATATTTACTACGGTTACAGACTTACTAGATCGGTTTGCAACACAGTAGTGTGTACAAGCTAAACAAGGATCAAATGCTTTAATGTCTCAAATATACCACAGAATACACCATCTTAGACAATGAGCACAGACACATTTTCAACATTTTCTCAATGTTATGCTAGAGATGTTTAGTAAGCAAGTAACCACTGAAAGCAGGCTCCCCTCCCTACCAGTTGGAGATGGGATGCAGCATTTAAACCAGGTCCCAGCGCCAAACTGTTCCCAGCTTCACTCCCTCCCCCTTGCTACAGGAGGTAGTGGGGGTGGGCTCCCTGCCAGTTCATAAAGGCCAGGAAGCAGCATTTCAGCTCCCTTCAAGCACAAATGGTGTCCTGCAGAGTCAGCATTTCCCCTCACTGCAGCTCTGCAATGAGCTACTGTGAGGTCCTCAAGTCTGCCCCACCTGCAGCGGCTCTGCAAAGAGCCACAGTGCAGGAAAATGACAACATTTCAGAGCACACTTGGACAGTTCTCAGTGCACACCCCTGTGCCACAACATACTGCATGAAAACTGCTGGCCTACAGAATAACAGACTCACAGGGCTGGAAGAAACCTCAGGAGGTCATCTACTCTAGCCCCCCTGTTTCAAGCAGGATCAACCCTCACTAAATCATTCCAGCCAGGACCTTGTCAAACCGGGAATTAAAAACCTCGAGGGATGGAGAATCCACCACCTCTCTAGGCAGTGCATTCCAATGCTTCACCACCCTCCTTGTGAAGTAGTTTTTCCTAATATCTAACCTACAACTCTCCCTCTTCAACTTCAGACCATTACTCCTCGTTCTGCCATCTGACACCACTGACAACAGTTTCTCACCCTCCTCTTTAGAGCTCCCCTTCAGGAAGTTGAAGGCTGCTATTAAATCACCCCTAAGTCTTGTCTTCTGTAAACTAAACAAGCCTAATTCCTTCAGCCTCTCCTCATAGGTCTTGTGCTCCAGCCCCTTAATCATTTTTGTTGCCTTCTGCTGAAGCTGCTCCAGCACATCCACATCCTTTTTATACTGGGGGGGGGGGCAAAACTGGATAAAATATTCCAGATGTGCCCTCACCAGTGCCAAATAGAGGGGAATAACTACTTCTCTATATCTGCTCAAAATGCTCCTCCTAATGCACCCTAGCATGCCATTATCCTTCTTGGTTACAAGGACACAGTGTTGACTCATAGCCAGCCTTTCATCCTCCATAATCCCTAGGTCCCTTTCAATCATACTGCTGCTGAGCCAGTTGGTCCCCAGCCTATAACAATGCTTGGGATTATTCCACCCCAGGTGCAGGACTATATGCTTCCTCTTGTTGAACTGCATCAGATTTCTTTTGGCCCAGTCCTCTAATTTGTCCAGGTCACTCTGGATTCTTTACCCTCCAGCATATCTACCTCTCCCCCTAGTTTTGTGTTATCCGCAAACTTGCTGAGGGTGCAATTCAGTCCTTCATCGAGGTCATTAATAAGGATGTTGAATACCACCAGCCCCAGAACTGAGCCTCACGGCACTCCGCTTGAAACTGACTGCCATCCAGATATTGAGCCGTTGATGGTCACCTGTTGGGCCCGACCGTCAAGCCAGCTTTTTATCCACTTTATAGTCCAAGGATCCAACCCATATTTCCTTAACTTATGGACAAGAATGCTGTGGGAGACCATACCAAAAGTTTTGCTGAAGTCAAGGTATATCAAATCCACTGACTTCCGCACATCCACAGAGCTTGTTACCTCATCATAGAAGCTAATCAGACTGGTCAGGCAGGACTTGCCCCTGGTGAATCCATGTTGGCTACTTTTGATCACTTTCCCCTCTTCCAAGTGCTCCACAATGGATTCCTTGAGGATTCCCTCCATTATTTTCCCAGGGATTGAGGTAAGGCTGACCGGTCTATAGTTCCCTGGATTGTCCTTCTTTCCTTTTTCAAAGATGAGCTCTACGTTTGCCTTTTTCTAGTCATCTGGTATCACCCCTGATCTCCGAGATCTTCAAAGATAATGGCCAAAGGTGCAGCAATGACATCTGCCAGTTCCCTCAGTACCCTTGGATGCATTAAATCCAGACCCATGGATTTGTGTACATCTAGTTTTTCTAGATAGCTCAGAACTTGTTCCTTCCCCACAGTTGGCTGCCCTCCACCTTCCCATACTGCATTGTCTAGGACCGTCATGTGGGAGTTGACTTTGTCCGTGAAGACTGAGGTAAAAAAAGCATTGAGTACTTGAGCTTTTTCTATATCATCTGTCACTAGGTTACCTCCCTCATCCTGTAACGGCCCCACACTTTCTCTGATAACCGTTTATTGTTGACATGCCTACAGAAACCTTTCTGGTTACTCTTCACATCCCTGGCCAGCTGCAGTTCCAATTGAGCTTTTGCTTTCCTGATTACTGCCTGGCATTCTCCAGCCGTATGTTTATACTCCTCCTTAGTCAACTGTCCACATTTCCATTTCTTGTATGCATCCTTTTTGAGTTTAAGCTGACTAAGGATTTCCCCATTAAGCCAAGCTGGTTGCCTACCACGTTTGCATTTCTTACTATTCAGCAGGATGGTTTGTTCCTGTGCCTTAAGTAAGACTTCTTTAAAATACTGCCAGTTCTCTTCAACTCTTTTCCCCTACATCTTCATTTCCCAAGGGATCCTGCTCATCCATTCTCTCAGGGAGTTGAAGTCTGCTCTTTTGAAATCAAGGGTCTGTATGTTATTGCTCACCTTTCTTCCTTTAGTCTAGATCCTGAAATCTACAATCTCATGACCACCACACCCCAGGTTTCCTCCCACTTCTATTTCTCCTACTAGTTCTTCCCTGTTTGTGAGCAGCAGGTCAAGTTGCGCAGGGCCCCTGGTCGGTTCCTTCAGCACTTGTACCAAGAAGTTATCCCCAACATTCTCCAAAAACTTCCTGGATTGTCTGTGTGCTGACATATTGGTCTCCCAACAAATGTCTGGATGATTAAAGTCTCCCATGAGAACACCTTACAGCGCTGCAAGAGGGGCTCAGTCACAGCCCCGAGCGCATTAAGTTGCACTGGCCTGCTGATGTCAAGGGTAGGCAAGTCACAGCCCCTCACGCCCTCTCCTGAGCTACACCCCCACGAAGACCGGCCCTGCCTGCCTCCCAGCGCGGGGGGATCACAGCTCAGATCGGAAAGCGGAGGGTTTGGGATGGCGCACGCCAGCCCCCACCACCTCTGTGAGCAATGTGCGCTCCTGGGGGCGGGGCGGAGCGACCCCCTCATTGTCCCTCCCCGCGGACTGCCCTCAGCCGGCCACTGGGACGCGGAAGGCTCAACTCGCCCCGCTCACTCACCCCGCACCCTCCTCGGACGTTCTCCCGACGCCTCTGCTTCCGGGTTGGGTCTCCAGTCAGCCGCCCCCACAGCCCCGCACACTGAGACTAGCGGCGCCCTGAGTTTCTTGCGCCGTCAGAAGCTGCGTCTGTTCTGTCAGTGTCACCGGGATGCCGGCAGCGCATTTCGATTGGTTGCCTGGGAGGAAGTCCCGCCTCGAAGCCTCCGGTGTTGCCCGGGTGACTGCCGGCCTTGGAGGCCGGAAGTGCCGATTTCCCGCCGCTCCAGGGGAGTGGTTCTGGGAGAACGCGGCGGCGCGTTCGCAGAGGTTCCACATGGGGGACGTGCACGAGGGACCGCGGCCGCGCATCGCCACGAGACATTTAGCGCAGCACCTTGGGCAGCCCGTCTGCTTCGTGGGCCGAGTGGAGAAGGTAGCGGGACTCCGGCTTTGCCCAGGCCTGCCACCCTCACCCGCCCGCACACCCTATGCTGGGAAGTTGCTGCCCGGCGACAGGCAGCACTGGGGCAGGCTGGATCCAGCGCCCTGGCCCGACCTGTCGCAGACCCAGCGCCTGTTGCAGCTCCACGCGCGCTTCTGCCCCGGTGTCCCCCCACGGTGGTGGGGTCCACTGTGATCTGCCCTGGGGGTGCGCCCGCTGCCTGCGGTGCTTCTCTCGGCTGCCTGGGCTGTCACTATAGGTCGCGGGGGGTGAACCAAACGAAGTCGGCCTGAAAGTGTTCCCTTAAAACGAGTTGCAGATAACTGAAATTATAGCTCCCTGGTGCCACGATGCTTACACAGTCCAGTCCCTGTTGCATCCGGCAAGTACCGTATGCCCGAATGGAAATCATAGTCCCGGTATGGCTCTGATTTCCCCACTCTCTGCAGGACTGAGCCTCTCCCTGTGGTATGTTTGCTTGGCGTGTTATGGAAACATACTAGGCTTGATCCTGACACCATTTTTACCTAGAAAACTGTGTTGGAAGAAGGGAGGGTTTTGGTTTTTTTAAACCAACCTAGTTTTGCTGGTCAGCACCTTAACATAGAAACGTTTAAACCAAGCTACATTGTTATTCTTTAGCTTGGTTTGCTTCACCAAACTGTGATAAGGTGGAAGTACTGGTATAAAGGAATCTGTGCTGGGGGTGGGAGTTGCTACTTTAACTATGCCATAATTGAAGGTCAAAAACTTTTTAAATGTAAGCAAGGTTTTATTGAGGGAGTCTATGGTTGTGGAGGGAAAAACAATCCTTTATGTAAAAAGGGTCAGACTCCTGGAGGGCTTTGAATATACAGACTAGACTGTTAACTGGTGGTTAGTCCTGAGACAGGAACCAGGTGATTTATTCCTCCCTTTTGGGACTTGGGCTGCTAGGCAGACAGGCTACTACTTATTTGTACCAATCAGATTTAGCATTTCTCTTCATTCCTAGGCATAATTGTCGTAATTAATTCTGGAAGTCATGAATGCTGGTTTTAAAAGACAAGGCACGATATTCTGACCAGTCACAGATGACTGATGGTATTTTTCACTGCTGTGTTTGGTAGAGTGCATGGAGCTGTTCAAGGGACCCCATGCTTTGGACCATCTCATTAATCCAGGGCCTTTGATAATAGGGTATTTATTGAAGAGATTGGTTCTGAAGTACTTCTTTCTTCCTATCAGCCTCAGATCAGTTTAGCCTGGGTTTGTGTTTAGCCAGCTGTTCTTCATCCAGAGACTGACTTTGTCTAACAATTGAGAGAGGTAGAAGGAGATGCTGTTTTTAAGTTTGATGTAAATTAAATGTCAGCTTGAGCTTAGTCTGCATACTGCTGGCTCTTCAGCTTGTGGTGTCTCCTTGGCTCTTTCAACAACTTTGTGTAAACTCAAACAGTGTGGAGACATTATAGGCAATTCTTCATATTTACTCTGAAAGGAAAAAAATTGAGCCATTTATGGGAATTTCGTTTCTGTTCCCAGCCCCTGTAACTTTTTGGAGTCAGGCAGAAGTTTCTGATGATCAGCCATCTCAAGTACCATATCTAACTTGATGAGTATTAATGTACTTCCTATGAGCATGAACTCAAGAAGTCACCCACCAGAACAAGCGCTGGGTATTTTATGTGCCCTGCTTTGAAGCCTTATGGTTTCAGGATGCTGAGGCTAATATGTTTTTGCTTAACTTCTAAATTAGTTTGTTTAGAAAAGAGTTGTTGGCTGCTGGAGGATAGTGCATGACTGAAGTATTCTTTAGAAGAAGTCAGATATTGCATGTTTTAAGACAAGTAATAGATTTGCTTCTTCGAAATAAGTTTTAAAATCTGTAACTGTATTCTGAGATACTCTTTACTCTCTGAAAACAAAAAAGCAGGCCAGTAGCACTTTACAGACTAACAAAATAATGTATTAGGTGATGAGCTTTCAGGGGACAGACCCAATTTGTCAGATCATAGCCAAGCAACAGACTCAATATGTAAGGCACAGAGAACCA
The DNA here is from genome assembly GCF_033958435.1 of Carettochelys insculpta. Lineage (NCBI taxonomy): Eukaryota > Metazoa > Chordata > Testudines > Carettochelyidae > Carettochelys > Carettochelys insculpta. The sequence goes on from NC_134138.1 coordinate 230,108,313, forward strand.
AAAATAGTAATCAAAGTTGACAAATCAGAAAAATTATCATCAAGGTGAGCAAATCAGAGAGCAGAGGGGCAGAAGGGGTTGGGGGAGTTGAGAATTAGATAAAGCAAATATGTAAGTCTTTATAATGAGCCAGATAATTTCCATCCTGGTTCAAACCAGGTGTTAGTGTGTCGAATTTGAACATAAAAGAGAGTTCAACAGCCTCTCTTTCCATATTGCTGCTAAAGTTCCTTTTCAGTAAAACACAGACTTGCAGGTCATCAACAGAATGGCCCACTCCGTTGAAGTGCTGGCTGACAGGTTTGTGAATCAGGAGTGTTTTTGTGTCTGTTTTATGCCCATTAATTCTTTGTCTAAGAGAGTTTGAAGTCTGTCCAATATACAAAGCATGTGGGCATTATTGGCACCTGATGTCATGTATGATGTTAGCTGAGGAACATGAGAATGTGTCCGTGATTCTGTAAATAACCTGGTTTGGTCCAGTGATGGTATCTCCAGAATAGATATGTGGACAAAGCTGGCAACGGGGCTTATTGCAAGGAAAAGTTCCAGGATTGGTATTATTGTGGTATTGTGTATTGATATTTACAATATTGTAATAATAATGGCATTTAACAGTACTGAATTTTACTGAATTTTTTGTTGTCTTTACTAAAAAGCTACTTTAATTAGACTGGAAATATTCTATTTTTATCTTATATTCATTTAAAACCACACATTTACAAACTTTTAGAAAAATCTGTGATTCATCTTCAAACATAAGCTATCTCTTCTTAGATCTTTGTTTCGGTATCAAACATATATTGTGTTTTTAAAATATAAGGGATGAATCATGCTCTGAAGGTCATAGTCTGTGTTTGTTGGTGAGAATCTTTAGAAGATTGGGAGGTTGTAGAAGAGAACAGGCCTGTTACATTGGGCCTTGTGGAGTGTGGCACCCTTACCACCAGACTATCCAGTTATGCGGACTCCCTCCTCAAATTCTATGCCGCCAACACTCCCAGCTATCTCCGAGATACCACTGACTTCCTGAGGAAATTACAGGACATCAGAAAAGTTCCTGACAACACCATCCTTGCCATCATGGATGTAGATGCTCTGTACACTAATATTCCACATGAAGATGGATTGCAAACAATCAGGAATACCCTCCCTCTATCTCTTTGTTACTGTTCTTTGCTCTCTGGTTATCCAAAGTTAGGAATCAGTCACAGATGAATGATCTGATAGAGATGAAAACTTTCATGATTATACAATAACCTCTGGGTAACTTTTGTTGTCTTCCTTTAAGATTGAAGATGTAGTTGCTTATTAAAATCTCTCTCTCTCCTGTGGTGTTATGTGAAACTTGTCTATAGAGAAGCAATGGGATAACTTCAATGCACAGGGAAAGAATGTGTGTTTGTTTAGAGGGTGGGAGGAATAGGGTAATATTTCCAGTTACTCTAATATTATGAGCTGTCATCTGTATTTATTCTTTTGAAAAAAAAAATCAAATAGATCTATAAATTTTTAAGGTTAGCAGAGGATCTCAGCAACTGATAAACCTGAATATCAGGCTGTGTCTGAAGTTCTCAGTGACATCCTCTCCATTCTGGTATTTATTACCTCATTGGTTTGATATAACCTGGTCTGCTGACCTTCAGAGCATGATTCATCCCTTATATTTTAAAAACACAATATATGTTTGATACCGAAACAAAGATCTAAGAAGAGAGAGTTTATGTTTGAAGATGAATCGCAGATTTTTCTGAAAGTTTGTAAATGTATGGTTTTAAATGAATATATGAGATAAAAATAGAATATTTTCAATTCTAATTAAAGTAGCTTTTTAGTAAAGACAACAAAATTCAGTAAAATTCAGTACTGTTAAATGGCATTATTATTACAATATTGTAAATAAAGCAAAGACAGCTCTTGCATTTCTTCCATACATAGCAAAACAATTCATTGTTGATACAGCTGATCAGAACTATTCTATTTAGGGCTATGTCTTGATTCAAGGGTTTTTTAACAAAACGGCCATTTTGTCCAACAAACCCTATGGAGCGTCCAGATTGCCAGTGCGTTCTGTCAACAGTAAGTAGACAGAACGCAGCGCTTTTGTCAACAGCTGTACCCTGCTTGCCAGCAGGGAAGAAAACCTTTGTTGACAGAAGCAACAAAAAGTCCTGCAGCACCTTATAGACTAACAGATATTTTGGAGGATAAGCTTTCGTGTGGGCAAAGACAGGCTTCGTCTGTTGGCAGAGATCTGAAGACAAATTGCGAAAGTTAAGGAGCTGAGGCAGGGCTGTGGTCCAGGCTCAGAATGCTGCCCAGTGCTCTGGGGCAGTACCTCTCACCCGCCCCTACTACAGGGAGTTCAGCATCATCCTGCGCTTGAGGGCTCCCACCACAGTGACACATCCCCCCTCCCCACCCCCAGCAGGTTGAGGAGTAGGCTTCCAAGGCCAGCATCCTCATCCTCATCCTGGACCTGGTCCCTGGCAGCTACCCTGCATCCTGGGCATCCTCAGAGCTGGGCAAGGGTTCCTCCGGTGAGTACCCTGCATGTCACGCACTCTGGGCTTAGGAAAGAGGTGCAGTCAGGGTGTGCTGTAGCGTCACTTGGCCCTTCCTGGGCAGGACCTCGCTCAGTGGTCCCAGCATGTGGAATCATGTGCAGCAGGAGCGTGCCCTACCTGGACCCAGCAGATAGCCCCCAGGCACGGTGGACTGGACAAGCCCCAGGCCCCGGGGAGGCCCTCCTTGCACCTGCGAAGGCTGGAAATGGGCTAGCCACAAGAGTGTCAGCCCAACCACAGACACATTGAGGAGGCATGGCCACAGGTGAGAGGTAGCATCCTCTCGTGTAGATGGTGCTGGGAGCAGCAGGGGTGTCTGTGGGCTCCAGGGAGGATGATGCTGCTCGTGACTCAGCCGCCACCCATGAAGGGGCCCCTCTGATGGTGGACGCACGTCTTCCCTGCGAGCCTGTTCAGTGGGAGGAGGGCTGCTGCAATTAGCAGAGTCCCAAAGGCACCGCAGAGCCCTCATGCAGGAGGGCCTGTTGCGCAGGCCACACATGGCTTTGCCCCAGGACATGCCTGTTCTTTGGCCCAGAGTGTGTTGGTCAGTGCTTATGGTGGCGGCGGGGCGGGGCACAGCCTCAGGCTGTGTTGCAGGAATGACCCACCATCTCTCCTCCTTGTCTTCGTTACAGGTGGACCCGCACTATACAAGGGGCGAGCCACCCCCATCTCACCACCAGGCTTAACCCGCAGCTGGAGGGGCCATAGGAGGGTCTACAAGGACCTCCAGTGGGACCACAACGTCACCCTGTGGACCATGACACAGATCACAGAGTGACAGCTGAGGGCCAACATGGAGTGGCAGTCATGGACCTGGGACCCCTCATGTCCCACTTTGATGCTGTCACTTGCACTTTCTGGGACATGATGGCCTAGCCATCCACAGTCCCTGCCCCTCCCACTGCCCCTGCTGGCCCTCCTGTGGGGTGTCCTGGACTTGCTACAATGGGTGATGGCCAGGGTCACCCCCTCTGCCTACTCTGACCCTGCTACAGCCCCTGCACCTCCTGCTCACCCTGACACTGCTTCAGCGCCCCCGCCCCCCATTCCCATACTTTCCCGTTTCCATCCCTGAGCCCATGACAGGAGGGGATCCCAAGGACGCCACTGCTCAGGGGGCCGCAAACCCAAGGGTGAGCAGGACCCACCCCTCCTGTCCCAAGCCCCTGCAGTCCAAGTTCTGGGGCCCCCACCCACTGTCTCATCTGTCCCCTCTACTGTAAATAGTTTTACACCATTTGTTTTCAACACAGTTTCCTTGTTTCAGTAAAATAGTTATATGTTCACCACACCCGCTTCCTTTATTGAGTAACAGTGAGGGAGGGGTAAGGGGCAGCAAAGGGAAGGGTCATGGTGGGGAATGGGAGAGGGCTGTAGGACTGAGGCCCCACTGGGGGTGCCCTGGGAGGATTACTGGGGGCAATGGGAGGAGCTCTACCTCAGGGCCTCGCAGATCCACACCCTGTCCTGATGGGCTTGGCGAATGGTAACTGTGCCTTGCTGCTCATGCACATGGCCCTTGCAGCTGGCATCCCCCCACCCTGGGAGAAAGCCCTTCCCCGGCCTCTCCACAGTGTTGTGCAGGGTACAACACACTGCCACTGCTTGGTCCACTTTGTACTCTTCGACATCCAGGCAGGTGAGCAGGCATCTGAAGCGTATCTTGAGGTGGATGAAGGCACACTCCACCTGCATCCTGGTCTAGTTGAGGTGGGTGTTGAACAGTTCTTGGCTGTAGTCCAGCTGGCCCCTGTAAGGTTTCATGATTAAGGCCATGAGGGGGTAGGCCCTGTCCCCCATGATGCAGAGTGGCACGTGAACATCCCCTACCACCAGCTTATAGCGGTGGATAAACGTGCAGAGGCTGGAGTTGTTGAACACATGGGCGTTGTGTGCCCAACCCAACTACCCAATGGAAAAGTAGCCCTTGCGGTTGATGTACTTGGCTGCACCATGATTCAGGGCACGGCTTGGGATGTGGTTTCCATCGATGGCCCTGATGCAGTTCTAGAATTCCAGGGCAGAGAATCCAGCCACGACTTTGTCAACATCTCCAATAGGGATGGACCTCTACAGCAGGATCACGTAGGTGACTGTCACGACCTACAGAGGGAGGGGACCAAACACACACATCAGGCACTAAAGGAGGGAGTCCCTGGGCCGAGGGGTCCCCAGCCTGCTTTGCTCCCCTGCCTTGAGCTCTCTGGGGAGCCCCCCTGGTGAGGCTGCAACCCCAGTAGCAGGGCTGTGCAAGGGTGGGATAGCACAGTCCCATGGGGATGGGGCTTCCCCCTCCACCCCTCACACCCTGACTCGGCTTCCTGAGGGTCCCCCTTGGGCAGGACACCCCCACCACCCTGTGCAGGGACAGCAGCCCAAGGATGCTTTACTTCCATGAGGAGGGCCCTGACGGTGGACTTCCCCACGCCAAACAGGCTGCCCACTGAGAATTAGCTGTTTGAGATAGCGAGCTTCCAAAGGGCAATGGCGACCTGCTTCTCCATTGGGATGGTGGGCCACAGCTGGGTGTCCTTTCTCTGGAGGGCAGGCGCAAGCCAGGCCCAGAGCTCCAGGAAGATGGCCTTTCACATATGGAAGTCCTGGAGCCACTGAAGGTCATCCCACTCCCCCTTAAACAGCCAGTTCCACCAGTGGGAACTGCTGCAGTGCCTCCAGATCCACCTATGCACCAGGTGGGGCGGGTGCAGGTGTGATCGTCCTTTTGATCTGCCTTGTGGTCTGGCTGTGATCTGTTGACAGAAGTTTTGTCGCAAGATATCGTCTGATGCAAATTTCTGCTGACAAATCCCTGTAGTGTAGACATAGCCTATGTCACAATTTTGATTTTGCATAAAAGTGCTTTACAGAACCTAACACCAGAATATACTTCTGCTTTATTTTGAAAAGTTAGTGAAAACCATACATCTCAAAATGATACTCTAGGCACGTCTTTACTACGGGCTGGATCGATGCACACCAATCAGTCCAGCAGGGAGGATGGGCAATTCATTGTGTCTAGTATGGATGCGATAAATTGACTGCCAACCACTCTCCTGTCAATTCCAATATGCCACCAAAACAAGAAGAGTAAGCTGACTTGCTGGTAGACCATCAGCTAACAAATTACTGCTGTGAAAATACTGTGGTAAACAGACCTAAGTATGCCATCTTGAGCTACTTTATTCACGTTGTGGAATTTGCATAACTCAGGTTGGCAGCCCACTGTAGTATAGACAACATCTCTGTGTGTGCAACACAAGCACTGTACTTGTTAAGAAATGAGGCTATCTGCACTGCAAGAAAGGAGTGATTCCTCTGCTCATGCACGCACACTTCCACTAGCACAATGAGAACTAGTGCAAGTATAAATAGCAGTATAGCCACAGTAGCACTGGTTGTAATAACAGAGACATGGCTGAGCTGTGCTGACTACAAACCTGCCTCTGCTGTCATTACTTGTACTTGTACTACTATGGCTACGCTGCTGTTTACACTTGTTTATCTTGATGACAGTTAGCATGAGTATGTGTATGAGGGCAGGGAATCACACCCTAACACATAGTGTTGACATAGCCTGGAGCTACCTAGACACAAGTGATGGTTAATTAAAAAGCGTTCAAACAAAAAGGGGGAGAAATGGTAAAAAGTAAAGAATTTTTATCTTAATATGTAAAGTTGATATGGGGAATAATTAGATTTGTATGTATTTACTGTTTTGACTGTGTTACATACAGTACAGAATCCAGTTATACTTCAAAAGAGCTATTGTTTGATACTTTGAAGGTATGTACTTACAGATTTAGTAATCTCTTTGTAGATTCACCCATCTGGAAAACTTTTCATTCTTTCGGATGGAGAAGGAAAAAATACAACCATTGAACTGACCGACCCTGTAAGTTTTTGTCATTTTGGCTGTTAACCTTTTGCATGCCCTATCTCCACCCCTCACTCCTTCCCTTATCAGTACTGAAAGGGCCGTTAATGCCTACAGCAGCAGTTCTCAAACTGTGGGTTGGGACCCCCTTTGAATGGGGTTGCCAGGAGCTGATTTAGACTTGCTGAGACCCAGGGCTGAAGCCCAAGCCCCACTGCCCAGGGCCAAAGCCCAAACGTTTCAGCCCTGTTCAACAGGGGTCAAGTTGTGGATCTGTTTCAACTGTGGAGTCCACTCATAGTACAAGAACTCTTCTCCTAGTTCATCTGTCGGAAGTCTGGCACTGACCAACCTGCCCCTTCCACCAGCCTGCAGTGTGAGCCACCTGTGCTTAAAAGGACATAACTCACCTAGGCTTCCCATGGGTTGCTGCTGTTCTGTATGCTTTTTATCTGGGCCTGTGGCTAAATGCCACAATTTGATGTGCTGTTAAAGTGGGGACTTCAGTTTTTATTCTTTATCTATTGTTTCTTTCCAGGCAATACTAAATCCTTTCTTGGTTATAAAGCTGCATATCTTTTAAATCACAAATTAAATTGTAAACTTATTTTTGAGTAGTACTGTATTGTGTGAAGTGGAGCATACAAATTGTCATAACAAACACTGTCTTATAAACTTTAGCTGGGTGTGTAACTAATGGTGTGCTGAAAATAGTAAATCTAATCTGCTGACAACATAATTTCTATATTTTCACTAGTTGGATGAAGAGATCTCTGGCATCATTGAAGTAGTGGGAAGAGTTACAAACCAGGCAACCATCATGTGTATGTCCTACGTCCAGTTCAGAGAAGATAAAAGTGCTTTTGGTAAGTAAAATATACAAGTCACTTACATAACTTTTTAGATCATAAACATTTCCTCAGTGAAAGAAGTAGCATGTCTCCCGATCCTTTCTCATGAATCTGGCAGCTATGCGAATGTGTAGAAAAAGCTCCACTCATAAGCTGCTTCCAGAGAGCTATGGTTTTGATACATGCAGTTCAAAAGCTTTCTTCCACAGTTCATGACCATGCCACTTCCGCATAGGAAAGCTCATGCCAAAATTTAGTATTATTATTGAACTTGGGGGAGGGGAGAGGAAGTTAGGGAAGGCTAGTTAGGACCAAAACAAGAAAATTGCTCCAAAGCTGTGAGGTACTTAGACTTAAGATGGAGGCTATATGAGCAGCCTGTTTTAAATGCAGAACCTTGAACAGAAGAAAAAGCAGAAAGATGAAAAATATAGTAATGCTAATGTTCCTATGCAACGGATTCAGACCAAAAAGAGTAAACTTATGTAGATTATTAGGATTGCTTCTGTCATTTGTTTTTGATTGCAGCACACACCTGCAGTACATAAATGAAGTACTCTCTCTCAATCCTCCAATCTTTGGATAATGTTTTGGTGCTGTGGAGAAGGGAGGCTGAGAAACCGCACTGCAAGCAGCTGTGTGCCCGCTGGACTGCCCAGCTGGGGAGCCCGGTGTGCAGACACAGGCTGGCTGGAAGAACTGGCACTGCAAGCAGCTGTCTGTGTCCCTAGGGAGCCCAGTAGGCAGGCAGCTGCTTGCAGCGTGGTTTCTCAGAAGCCACTGGGCAAGCAGCTGTGTCCCCCCAGCTGGGAGAAGACAGCAGCTGCATTGCTGCCCACTCCACTTCCCCCAATCCCCTTAACTGAAGCTAAATTCAATTTATGCAGAGATTGTCCAGAATGCATCCTCTGCATAAATTGATGGATTACTGTATAGACATTTGTATTTACTTTATTTTTTAAAACCTTTTGGTAAAATCCCTCACAAGAGGCTAGTCAAGAAACACCAGATCTTTCTTTTTGGATTTGAAATTTGAGAAAGAGAAGGAATGCATAGTTAATTTGTTGCTCCATTTCATTGGACTTTGAAGAAAGGTGTATCCCTATCCCTTAATAAGGTTGATGGTAGTAAATAAATGACTTAGTAGAAGGGTCAATATTGAGGTAAAAATGTAAGGATGACAGGTTAGTTAAGACTAGAGGATTGTCAATAACATCAGAAAAATTTAATCTGGTCACCCCCTACTCTTTATATAAAAAAAAAAAAAAAAAAAAAAAAAAGAGAGAGAGAGAGACAAAAATGATTTACCGTGGAAAAGATTTCCCAAAAGAGAGATGATCTTTTAAATACAAAACAAAAACCTAATGTCAGAGAAGATCCAAGAAGCAACTCGAGGTGGGTGAAATGAACAGATGATGTATAGAAAGTGGATAAACATTAGCACTTGCTTTCATAATACTGGATTCTGAAGGGTAAGAAGAATACTCTTCTGAACCTTCGAGTACCAGTGCATCAGGTCTAGAATTACCTCTCTGTTTCCCTTTCCCATAACTTAATATTAACATGCATTCTGGACTACAGCCTCTTCTTAATACTTGTTTTCATTTGTCAAAGAAAATTACAGCCAAAGTGGTCTAAAATGCTGAATAATGAGGAAGAACTTTCTCAAACCCCCCACAATGTAAAAATGGAGAATTTGTCAACGTAGTTATACTGGGCTAGTTTAGCATTTTAATCCATTTGTCATTGAGCGTCTTAAAATTTTCTCTGCCTCTTTCAGATCTTGGGCTTTACAATGAAGCACTGAAAATTATCCATGAATTTCCTGAATACTACCCATTTGGTGTTACAAAAAATGATTGACACTCCTGGCCACATACATTCCAACTTCAAACAGGACAATAACTCCATGCTGTAATCTTACTACTGGGCAAGGAGGCTGAAATTATTTTTAGCAGATCTGTTGACCAACTATTATTTGAACTGGACACTGTGGCAAGTTAATACTGGCTATTGATTTCATGCTTGTCTTTATTAATGATCTTAAGTGCACCCAATGAAGGATGTACTTTTATTTCGTTAGAACTGAAATCTTTTTCGAAAGAAGAAAAATATTTTGACAATTTTTGAGGTACGCTTCCCCCCACATCCTATGTATCAGGTGTTCACTGTAATACATAGCCAGAAATGTGTATTTAGAATTAAGATAGTCTGAGAGGGGTGTGGAATTTTTTTTCTTGTGTGACCCCCAGAGTGATTTTTTTTTTTTCTGTGGGTCAGTGGCCCCCATCTGAAAAAAGGTGGTCCACCCTTGTTCTGTGGACTGTAGCTTTAAACAATATCTTTCAACTTGGATTATGCAAGATTGGATTAGAGTCCTTAAGACTTGGAAACAGTCACTTTGTTTAGTTTAGCAATAAAGTCTCAAACCTAACTTGAATGAAATGCTGAGATTTGTCTATTTTAGCATAAGTATTTCTTAGTAATAACTAAAATGTTGTTCAGATTCTGCCTCATTTAATTTTTAACGTTCTCCAATACAAACCAGTCAGAGCTCCTACAAAATGTCAACACAGTAGTAATTGGGTAACAAGAAACAGTATTTTCAAAATTGTTTCTTTGCTAATTGTAAATGGAGTTGATCATATCACAAAACGAACCACTGTTGTTGGCAAAGTAAGCACAGGTACCAAGGACTGAAAAGACATGAGACTGGATTATTTTAATTCCTACAGGTGACTGTGAGACTAACCTCATAGTGACAGTGCATGCTTTCCTTCCAATATATTATACATGTTGTGTGAATTAACAGGAGCACACAGAGCTTCTAAGTTGCTATGTTTTTATAAACAAATTCTCAAAAAAGAAAAAAGTCTGAGGTTTTTGCATTGTCCTAATACTTCTATATTAAAGGCATCAGAATTCAGGGTTCTTCACCCACTTACTTTTAGTTTCAATCACGGATATTTTCTCTCCCCTCCTCCCATTCTACAGGGCAGAAACTGCCAGCTACTTTTAGCCTTGTCTTCAAAAGCCTGCTTCTTCAAACCGATCCTTAGCTATGCGGCATTCTGTTCTAGTAATCCATGTGGCTGAATGTTGATAATATGGCTAGTTAGCTTGACCATATTCGGGGATACACACCTCTCTAATCTAGGGTTGCACCAGACTTAGTGGACAAGGACCACCTCAAATTATTACAGTTAGTACAACTGGACAGACTCTTAGCATAGAGATCATGAGAGAGAATGGACAGCAAACTATTTTCAGTCTCTTAAAATGGCTCTTCTAGGTCAGGGAAGAGCCACTTACTGCAATGTAGAAAAACCTGCTGCCTCTCTCTTTGCTGTAGCTCTGCAAGGTCTAGCAGCTTCTAGTCAGCCATCTTAAAAAGTGCAAAGGAAATATTTAATATCCTCGTTTTCCCTGCATAGTACTGTATTTGTTTCTGTAGGCATTTGAGATTCCTGTTTCTTTTATTGTCTGCCAAAGCTTAGAAGGTGATCTTTGGTGCATTTTTGTACATTGTGCTGCAGTAATAAATATAAAGTAATCTGAACAGATAATACAAAAACTGCATGTATGTATGTCATCCCATTCACCAGATTCAGATTGGGTTGCCTACAGGCATGGCTCCAAACAGTGTATTCACCAACCAAACACAGCATAGGCACCATATTGACAATTCCTTCCAGAGTAATGTAATTTCTAATGTGGTGAAATATGTAGGACACTCCTTTCCTGTTCACTTACTTGATAACATTATCATTATAGCTTTCTTTTCTTTGGGCTGGGGGAGGGAGAACTGCATGAACAGCCATGTGGTACAGGGCACTTGGCTACCCCACAAAAGGACCACTTGCACATCGATCTTCTGGGATTTCAGGCAGTCTGAGACACAGGCAAGGCTTCTCAGCAAGTTACATGATAGAAAAAATTGTCTGAAAATATTACTATCAATAAACAAGACCCACTGCGTATAGAAGCAGTCACCCTGTGGAGCTGGTGTGTCAAAAATGGAATCACCTTACCTACAGCTTACCTCCAAGGATCCCAGAAGTGTTTGCAAATACCCTCAACCATAACTTCACCAACAATCACAAGTGGGAGCTGTATAATTTGGCAGTATCTTCTCGTAGTGGGGAACTAAACCATTTAAGAGATGTTGCGTCCGAAAAACAGGAAATACAACATCTAGGCTACATCTACACTTACAAAAAATTTCAAAATGGCTATGCTAATGGCCACATTGAATACTAAGGAGACAAATGAACATTCTGCACCTCATTAGCATGCTGCCAGTCGCAGTACTTCAAAATTGCTCTTTTGCTCGCCTGTGGCTCTTCTACACAGGGGTCCTTTTTGAAAGGACCCCCCCAACTTCGAAATCTGCTTATTCCTATAGCAGCATGCTAATGAGGTGCTAAATAGTCATTTCAGTGCCTCATTAGTATTCTTCAATTTGGCCATTAGCATGGCCATTTTGAAGTTTTTCATAGGTGTAGACATGGACCTACTATTTCAGAACAGCTGTAAGCCTATATTGTAAGGGCAGTGCTGTTCTCTGATCAGGACATGTCATTCCTCTTTTTACTCCTACTTTGCATCCTACAGAAAATAGGACAGGGCACTAGACAATTTTGATTCCCAAATCTTCTAATATTGCCTCTTCTGATCAACGTGCAGTCTTCTCCTGATCTCTTTATCCAGGAGAAGAGACAGTGCAAACATCCCAATACTGAATCACTTCATCTCATGGCTTAGTTTTCAATGGGAGTTGACCCAAAAAACCATACCAGCCATCCTTAACAGCAAAAAAAAAAAAAAAAAGGCCGCTAAGAAATGCTGTTTAACCCAGTGGGAAGTGTTTTCCACCTAGGCACAACAAACATCTTCTGAGTCAGCAGAAATTTCCCTATCTTTTTCTTCAGAATGACAGAGCTTTCAGTTCTATTTGACTCCACCTGGCAACAACCCGTGCTGCAATCCACTATCAGATGATTACTTGATTTTCACTTGCTCATTGACTAACAGATTCTTAAAACATCTAATCAGAACCTTCCTGCCCCTCACTGCATGTACATCTTGTGCTATGACCACTCATGAAGCCCTCCTTCAAGCCACATGTTCCTTTTATCAGTAAGTGATACAAGTTGAATTCCTGGGGGCTCTCACCTCAACCTCAAAGGTATATTAGCTCTAAGCCCTAATAGTAGATCTATTCTGCACTATATTCCATAAGGACAAAGTCTCATTACAACTGCATTTGAAATTTCACCCCCAGGTACTTTCAGAGTTCCACCTGAGCCAGTGCACTTACCTGTGTTCTTTTTAATGAAACCATATTCATCTTAGCAAAGGAGACTTGGTTCTCACATTTCCCTCCCCATCAGCATCTCTACTGACTCAGACTTTCCCATGCCTTCACACTGCTTTTGAGAAGCAGGGAAAGAAGTTTGTGTACTGCAGTTTAAATGAATTACTTAGAGGTCTGTGTTAATATGCCTGTCAAACAACATTTCCTGGAGTTTTTTTTGTCTACTTTATTACAGAGGTATTTGCTGACAGGTGTTCTGTAAAGGTTTATACCGTAAAATAGGCTTGCATAGGAAGTGCTGTGTGCTAATTTATAAATTGTTGATACTCACTATCAGTTTGTGGAAGGAAAAAAAAAAAAGCAAGCAGATATCTTTGAACAGTCTCTCTGTGCTTGGAAATACAGTGAAGGAAAGGGGACTGTTAGTTCTCCACCTAGAAAGAACATGTCTGGAGACTGGATGCTGAGTGGGTACCATTGCTGAATCCTGCAAAAATACAGCTGCAGTTACCACTCAGCAGAAAATGACAGAAACCACAGAGGCTATAAGGTAAGAGGAGCAGGGCTTTTTTTTAAATTTACTGCTATTGTTTCCAAAATCATATCAGAAATACAATATCTGCTTCCAAGCCACTGAAGGTGTCTGCCAGCAAAACATTTATACATTCACCCAATTAATTGTGTACATGGCTGTGGGAGAGAGGAGGCCGTGCCAGAGTAAACTGTACTCTGACTAGCTCTTAAATCTATAATTAGCACTGAGGCTGTTCTGAAGTACGTCAGGGATAGGAATGGCTACCTAGATTTGGCATTAGTTTCTTTGCAACTCCCCTCCCCAGCTCCTGTATTTAGGTGTAGGGAGGGGGAGGACTGAGGCAAAGATTTTTCCCTCCTTTTTTGAACACCACTGTTGTCAGACTTTACAAAAATTGCAAATCAAGGGTGGAAGGAGAACTACAGCCCATGCACCAAGACACTGCTTGCTCTTCTTTCCTGTCCTCTTGCTATCAGGGAGCAAGAGAAAAGTACACAGCTTGCACCACTTACTCCTCTGCCCCCTCCCCTCACCAGCCAGGAGTGGAAAGTGCACACACAAGCTGTGTTCTTTTCCACTTGCTCTCAGACAGTGAGGGGGACATGGAAGAAAAGCAAGCAGCACACTGGTTTTCACAGCTGCAGTTTATCTCACACCTGCCCTCCAGAAATGGTGCCCTTGATTGCAGTTCCATAGAATGTTATATAAATATTCAATTTGGTATCAATTGGATGTGACTCAAGTAAACAAACCTAAATAATCCAAAAACAGATTGAAAGCACATTAACAGAGATGGCACGTACATATATTCTTCACTGTACTACGTTCATAGGCTGCAGTGTCAGTAAAGAGGAATGATGATAAAGGCCACAAAGATGCAATTCGGATTAAAATAGCAGATCAGACAAACTACAACTTTATTTTAAAAAATCAGCACAGGAAAACCAGCAAGAATTAACAAGATTAAAATAATGAAGACATTCACTTCAGTACAGCATCAGAAGCGTAGTGTGTGAAAATAAATGTATCTGTCTGACAGCTTGAGCACTGATTATGTGCTTATTCTGTATTGGAGTATATAAACATTCTTAATTCATGAAGTGTTTTAAAGCATGAAGAGAACCATAAAATTTCATGGAAATTATAGGATTTGACAACTCCAAATGAATATTTTACAGGAGGGAAATTTGACATTATATAGTCATGCTGTTGTACATATGAACCAGTACTCTAGCTATGGTGGATTCAAAATAAAATTCTTGACATTCTAAAATCTAGATTCCTGAGAAACTGAAACCTAAATATTACATTTCCCACACTATATAACACTACCACCTTTTGCAGTAAGTTCAGATTTATATTTATTATTGGAGTATATTTCAGATTGGCAGAAACTTCTGACAACATCAAAACAAAACTGGGTAGGTACACACAAATATTTTGTGCTACTAAGAAAGAAACTTTCAGCTTTCCAAATAAGCCTTTGTGTAAATAATCAAGTACCTGTTACAATTCAGTTTAAAAATCAAACTACCAATTAGGTAACAATTTTAGGGTTGGATAAATATATTAAAACATTAATAGGTTTAATCAAAAACAAATGAAAACAAGGTCTCTGGTGATGCATCATGCACATGATAATTTATAGGGGTCTTGGCTTTCTAACCCTTTTGCCAATACAGTAGCATACTGGTAGCCAGCTATGTCCTGCAGTATGTTCTGATTTTCAAAGGCCAATTTTTCACAGTACTGGCAATAAAATACCATTTTATTGCTAGTGCTTCATCTTCTGACAGTTGGGTTTTTAGAGTGACAATACACGAATGATAAGAATTAACTTTTACTCACCAGTGCAAACACCCCACATAAATTGTTATTGTCACATATGGAATAGAAGGAAAAATTTTAAAGGTGTGGATTTTGTTGCTTATAAAAAAGACCAAGGACACAAATACTCATTAAAACCAAGTATAGTGTGGCCAGATGAAACAACAGCCTACCCCTGGATTTTATTGCTGTCTGACAAATGGTTTTGAAACTGCTCATGGACAGAAGCTTTAAACTGTGCAGTTTTACAAGAGGGTCACTCAATATCCACCAGTAATCTGAACTGCTCCATTTCATATTTCAATGCAGTTTACAAAAATAAAACTCTAATTTACTAAATGTTGAATATGCCAATCTGTTATCAGAAATGTTGGTTCTGTAATCATATTTGAATTAAATCTAATTAACTTATCAAAACTGGGGGGTTGTAATGTTTTGGATGCACAGAATCCTTCATAAAAATCAGGATTTGTATTCTGGTTTAAAATTGATATTCCAGATTTTATTTAAACTGGTTTCTTGTTAGGAAAAAAATGAATTAAAGATTTCATATTCAAACAGCAAGGTATGAACAGGCAAAACTTGGATTGAAATGGTCTTTGTATTATAATGTGAATACAGAAAAAAATTACATGGATATAGCTTTTCTCTCAAGAAAAATCCATAGGGGGAAATATAAGTTTTTATAGCTGGACTTTTGAAAGCAATTTCAAAGAAAAATATCCTCTGTATATAATCAGTAATGATGAATAAACAAAAAACACAGCACAACTCAGGGATTTTCTCAGTAACAGTCTTCAGTCGCCTATTTTGAAAGGCCAGAAACTCATAGTAAACAGTGTATGTGTAACACTGGCTCATTCTGAATGGCAGATTCAACATTTTTCAGTGTTAATCTGAAAATCTTCTTGAAGGGTGCTTTGAACTTCAGCAAGCCTGTGGAAATACTTCTAAAAGGGTCTGCTTCAATACACTTGATGGGAGTCCACACGGCACACTTAAAGGCTCATTCCAGCAGTACTTGGCTCTGTAAAGCACATCTAAACTGTTCATACACCAAATTGATGATTGAATAGGATGATTTATTTTTCCACTGAGTGAGTCGTAAGTTATTTGTTCTGAGGTAAGCATTTTCCCTAGGAAGAATATCTATTAGCCCCACATTTTGAAGCTCTGTTTTACGGCTGAACAGTCTCTGCTGGGATGAGATTACCTGTTGTATCCAGCTGCATACATTTACATGAACATGCAGACACTGGACATTCAGTATGGTCCCTGGATGAGAAAAGGAAACAGGATTATAAAACTGTAAAGGAACAGCTTTGTAATCTCAGTCCTGTATTTCCCAAAATGTAAATCTGTGAAGCAGCAAGTTATGTCAAAGAGAAATCAAATAGCTGAACATAATTTGGAAATAGTAATAAAGCATACAGGATACATGGGCAATAAGTTATCTGAAAGCAGAAGACCATCTCTCTGTAATTGTATGAAAACATAGGTAGAAAGGACAAAGAAGCTCCAAAAGTAATGTTCACATTGCCAATGATGCAGGTAAAATATTAGATTGTCTACCCATCCTGCCTGCATCATTTTCAAAGCCCTCTCATATTTAGAACAACATTCAAAATTTAAATTCAAGACAGGAGTTCAATACAGTGTTGCAAATTGGGCTGAAAACATTCCCAGCTGTAGGTGGCGTAGCATGACAAAGCCTTTTG
Source organism: Carettochelys insculpta (assembly GCF_033958435.1). NCBI lineage: Eukaryota > Metazoa > Chordata > Testudines > Carettochelyidae > Carettochelys > Carettochelys insculpta. Next base: position 230,125,008 of record NC_134138.1, read on the forward strand.
ACCGGCTAGGAAGTTCCGCATTTTGTCAAAATGCTTCCTTAGGCTGCCAGCTTACCTTTCAGTTGGAACACCCCTACCAATAGCTGTCCCCCACAGGAATTCCCAATGTCTTTGATCCCTGTGTCAGAATAGATCTCCCCCCCATCTTTCTAAAGAGAGCCATGAAGCAGTACCAATATGCAAACACTGCCATGGAAAAGGGCAAGGTCATCCTTATGGCTGTTTCTAGGGAAGGCATAGTTTTCAGCACAATGAAAGAGGGATTAACTGGGTGATGGGACATTACTGGTTATATAGTGCTTTGTAATCACACACACCTTTCTTGAATCCCAAGCAAATGCTCATATCATCCATTGAGGACGTGAGCAGAAATTCGAGCCTGCTGAAATATATACTCCATGCAAAAACTAGCATTAATGCAATACTGACTTGGAAATCAAGGATTCAAAAACTCCAGAGGATGCAGAGTTAAAGCTTAAATCTCAGCCTTGAGCTTGGTTCACTTGTCCATATGCCTTAAATTATATTTTTATGTAATACATTAGACAAGTATAGCTAATATAACACCCACTTCACCACCAATGAAGTATGTCTCATATGGCACATTATACATAATTTATCTGAGAGGATAAACTTTTAATTGTCAGTTTACCTGAACCAGCTGAGCATGTGTCCAGCATGACCACCATGCCTGCAGTTGTGGCACCATGTAAACCAGTTATTAAACTGGGCTAACTTCTTGTCCTTGCTAAGATCCACCTTTTCATCTGATTTTGATACTCCTGTGGATAGGTAAGAAATTTCAGACAATATCTGTGCCTTATTAGAGAACTTAAATTAAAATTAGAAGCTTTAACGCTATATGGAATTCACAGAGGAGACCAGAGTTTTTCAAAATGTGGATCCTGACCCACAAGACAGTTGCAGGGGTATTATTAAATCATTTTTGGGGAGGGAGAGGTCACACTATTGCCACCCTTATGCACTGACTTCAGAGCCAGTGACCAGCAAGTGATGTCTGCTGACAGGTTCTGCTCTGCATGCAACAGCAACACAAAAATAAGGCTAGCAATACCATACCAGGCTATCCTTACATGTGTGCTGGTGGTGGTGGCGGCGGCTCTGACTTCAGAGCTAGGCTCCCTGCCAGCACCTGCTAGTCTCCAACTACCCAGTTCTGAAGGCAGCAGCAGCACCACCACCAGTGCAGACCTAAGGGTAGCAGTACCAAACACTCCTAACCCCAATAACCTTGTGACACCCAACAACTCTTTTGGGTCAGGGCCTATACAATCAACACTGTGAAATTTCAGATTTAAATAGCTGAAATCATGGAATTTACAATTTTTAAAATTCTGACTGTGAAAATGACCAAAAGGGACCCTACATTTTCTTGGGTCCCACTTATATTAATAAGCTACTGTTTTAGCTCTTACAGTAATTTAACAGCTTCATTTCACACTCTTTTTCAGTACTGCTACATTTTCTGATTTTTTCCTACTTCATTAAAGGTTTCTTTTCTGCTTTGTAAGAGCAGAACTCCAGAATGTCATAGTAACATATCAATAAGCTAGAAATTAAAATAACTGCTATAAAGCAGTCATAAGATGGACTGGTGAAACAGTTGGGAAAGATGTGTGTAATACTATGCTCCATGGTTGTAGTATAATACTGACCCTAAAGCACAATTAGTGAGAAGAAGCTTCAACGCAACTTGTATAGCATTTAACCAGCAAGACTGAAGATATTACACTTATGAAATAAACCTCATGACAGAGACTGGCCCTTTATGGAGAGTCAGGACCCAGTCTACCCAGAACAAACTTCTTTAAAGGTCAAGCCCATCTGTAAGCAATTAACTGCCATGGGGGTGTGACTGGTGAGTAACTAATGAGAACCTGGACCTAACACAAGAGACTACCAGAGCTGTTTCTGAAAGGTGTTTCTGGAGAGAGGAACTCCCCAACTCCAGCAGGAGACCTGCTTGCCTGAAAACTTCTTGAAGGGGACAAGTGAAAGGACGGAGTAAAAGGGTGAGAGAGTAACCTCCACGTTCGCTGAGGGAGTTGGTACCTTACAGGCAAAAACCGAAGAGCTAATTTCACACACTGTCAGACATCAAATAATTGTAGTTTGGGATCTCAATCACTTAACTGGCTGGGGTTTGAACCATTGATTATTGCACTCAAATACAGATGTACAGAATTTCAAAGTAATTCAGACTGGAAAGATATAAATGCAATGGAATGAAATTAAAAAGGTATAGTTAACCAGGCACCTTTAAATAATCGCTGCTTCTTAAAAAGGAGTTTCTTAAAATTGTGTCATACCAGGGCAGCTGGAAACCGGAGTCCCCATATTTATCAGGCAAAGTGCACAGCGAGGAAGGGGTTTGCGACAACCAGGACAGCTTGTAACCTTTGACTTGGTCGGTGAGCCACTAACTCCATATTGACTAAAACCTCGGCCCTGATGAGGTACAGCTGAACAGCTGTAAGAGATTGATTTTCCACAGAAATTGCAACTCACAAATACCTATGAAAACACAGAGCAAGAGCCAAAAAGAACAGGAATGAGATAATTTGAAATATAGTACATCCAATAAAATTAATAAACATAACTGAAATGAGGTGATTTTTTCCCCTGATTTGCTTATGATAAAAGGCTAAAATTTCATCCAGAACCAGCTGGCGAATAAAAAGTTTGTCAAATTTTTAACTCAGTTACAGAAATTTGAGTTTGTCAGAACATACATTGAAGAAACAACCGACCATCTAAGGATCCCAGCAGAAGAGGAATGTAGACACAAAGTTTGAGAATCTTGAGAGATAGAAAGCTGTAAGATTCCACAGGACACTGATTCCTGTGTCTTTAGATATATCTTACACACCAAAAAGAAATCCAGGGCATTTTTTCAACAATATTTGTCACCATTTCAGTATTTTCTTTACTGAATGTGACCAAACACGGAGCTCAATGGCCAGCTGCAGTTTCAAGTGATTCCTTATAGCAGAGGCTGAAGCAATCTGCTTTTCCTGCAGAAAGTGAGGGAAATCAAAGTTGTTGAAAGACATGTTTCTCTTCTAATTGATAAAATGTTAAAACACCAGTCATCCCTTACAAAAACTGGAGGTGAGGGGATTAACAAACTCTGTTTTCTTCAAATAAGTGCTCTGTTTTATTCTATCACGTTACCAATTTGTCTCACTGCCCTCAGCACCAATGGCACCTTGTCTGCTCGAGGTATGTTAAACAGCTTCTTCAGCAACTTTGTCAGTATGGCCTTAAACCAAGTGTTCCTTTGTGCAGGTGGAAGCTGAGATGTGACTAATGAGGACTATGAGTACACGCCTCATTTCTCCGGGCATGTGTGACAGACTAACAATGTCCTGAAGAAATCTTATGGCATAAAGATAATTCAATAAACTAAACGTTGTGAATATCTAAATATCTGCGCGGTACATTATATTAAACAATTATGCATCTGTTATTGTGGCACTGTATACCTTTTCTCCTAGAGAGGTGACTGCTAATGCATTTCTTTCATTGTCAATCATTTGAAACTGTCTCCTGATGGGGGAACATAGTAGTTCACACTGGACTTTCCAGGGACTAACAGAAAAAGGATTTTTAGATAAACATCCTACTTAAAATAATTCAGAGCCTTCTTCCACACAACATGGGGAAGATTCCTAGGTGCAAAGAGGACTCCAATCCTCTTTAGGAATGGCTGGAAGGACTAGGCTCACTGAGGCTACATAACGTTGTGCTAGTTCTGCGCAGAGATTAGTTTGAACAGGTGAAAGGAAACCACATTGATGAGGCACTGAAAATCAACTTTTTACATTATTAAATGCTCACTAAAAAAACCAACCTGTGCTAGAGGTTTTGAACTGGGATCCAGCTTACTCCTGTGGATGTCAAATTCTGCTCGTTTATGCCAGAACCTCCATGCATCCAACAAATTCCTGTAGTTTTCAATCCAATATTGAACTCTCTCATCCTTAAGAATGTCAGATGGAGAACCCTAAAACATGAAATAAACCACTAAATATGCACAAGTCACTTATTACTTCCAAGGGTTTTACATTCATCATGCAGTAAAAGATATCTGAAGAAATACAAATGATTAAGGAAAATACTCAAGGTTATCAAATAAAAAAATTTCAGCCAACATGAGCTGTAATGTAATACTACCCTTGTCTGTCTGTTTGGCAAACCATGACTAATTGTACCACGCTTTGTTGCAGCTTCATATATATACTGCCCAAATATTCAACAGAATATTTTAAGTCAGTTTGTTTACTAGTAACCACAATGGTTTTTAAGGTTTTTTACATTTACACACTCCACTTGCAGAGGCACAGCACTCCACATAAAATCTCCACTCAGAAAAGCTTACAACTTAAGCAAATAAGACAGGCAGGACAGTGAAGTGTAACATCAAACCAGGGGAGGAGTATGCAAAACAGCTGTGGTTTCATGGTACACGATGGCCTAGTGAGATAATTTTTAGTAGTGTTTTCATTACAGATGTTGTACAAGAGAATGGGGACAAGGCTGAGTTGAGGAGATATCTGAAGAAGAGAGGGAGCTAACATGTTTGCAGGACCAGGACGGACACTCAAAATGTAGAGCACAGAACAACAGAAGAAGTTGTATAAGGCCTTGACAAAATACAGTCATTCATATCTGTTTGCGCCAAGCTTGAAAATGATACCTGATACTTCCCCCAAGTTTAAGTCTTCTTGTCAGGTTAAACACACTTGCACTATGATACTCCTTAACAATCCACAACCACAGGGCTTTAAAAGTAGACCATAAACCATAAGCTGACAGTCCAAAAATAGGTATGACTGTCAATGGTGGTGGTGGCAGTGGCGTAACTGTGCCAGCACAATCCAGAAGCAATGACAAAGTAAGACTCCCAGTAACGAAGGAAAGAAGTGGGACATTTACCACAGCACCACCCCTGGATTCTGTTGGGGAACTTAATCAGTATCAAACTGGGTCTAGGTGTAGCCAGGTGAGTTAATAAGAGAAAGGATTTATTCCAAGACTCTCCCCAGAAAAAGCAATGAGGGCCTCCTGCTTCTCATATGCCAAATTAAACACAGAATGTAAACTACACAGGCCATATATGGTGGGTTATTTAATTTTTGTGTGTGCTAAAAAATACTTTTCACTTCACTGTATAAGGCTACGCTTACACTATGCCCTTACCTCGGAATAGGATAAGCAATTTATGCAAACTGCATATCCTACTTTGAATTAATTTCAGAATAGGCCCTATCTAGACAACGCCAAATGTGGAAATACTGCGCTATTTTGAGGCATCCCTTACTCCTCCTGCAATGAGGTGTACAGAGATGCTGAAACAGCAAGTCTGGTATTTTGAAAAATATTTTAAAATACTGGGCGTTTTTCATAGACACAGAGTAGCTACCAAGGTATCCTGAAATAGCTCTGCAGTGTAAACATAACCTAAAAGCTTAATATGGTAGAGTAATAGCGTATCCTGAAATTACTTCAGAGAGAGAAATACTAACCTGTAGCATACAATAGCTTGCTGTCTGGACATCCCCAGTTCTATCAACGTAACTTTCCATTAAGTCCACTCCATCTTTTGTCAGTCCTGTCAGCAGAATTCCTTCCAAGTTTCCAGCATCTTTCAGTTCATTAGTCAGCTTTTCAGTGAATCTATTCAACTACAAAAATGAAGGATTTCCACCTTCATTTTCTGCTCATACTGTTTCCATGTGATCATTTTAGCACATACCTATATTTTGAATAATTTCCCCCTTAAGAGAGATTACTTCAAGGAAGTATCTGCTGGAATTGTGCAGAAAAATCAGTGTAAAACAGAAATAGCCATATCAATGCATCACAGTCAAAGTCCTGCCCAACCTACTCAAGTTTTCTCAAATAGTGGGAACACAAAATACGAGCCATTATTCTAGCAATTTAAAAATCCCTCACCTACTAACTACCAATTTGATTTCTCTTAACATAATCAGGAATAAGTGTTTATAGCTCTCCCAGTACAAAACATGCTCTGAAATCAAATCTGTAGTGATTAACACACACACACTCTTTGAAAACAAAAAGTAGCACTTTAAAGACTAGCAAAATAGTTTATTAGGTGAGCTTTCGTGGGACAGACCTACTTCTTCAGACCATAGCCAGACCAGAACAGACTCAATATTTAAGACACAGAGAACCAAAAACAGTAAGCAAGGAGGACAAAGATTATCAAGGTGAGCAAATCAGAGAGTGGAGGGGTGGGGGGGAAGATCAAGAATTCGATTGAGCCAAGTATGCAGATGAGCCCCTATAGCGACTCAAAGTTCCCATCACGATTTAAACCATGTGTTAATGTGCCGAATTTAAATATAGAAGTCAGCTCGTCCACTTCTCTCTCTAAAACGGTGCGATAATGTCTCTTCAGTAACACACATACCTTGAGGTCATTGACAGAATGCCCCGTTCCATTAAAATGTTGACAAACTGGTTTGTGGATCTGGAGTGTTTTGATGTCTGTTTTGTGCCCGTTGACCCTTTGTCTAAGGGAGTTAGAAGTCTGTCCAATATACAAAGCATCTGGGCATTGTTGGCACATGATGGCATATATGATGTTAGTAGAGGATTTGCTCTGATCCAACTGACAGAGACCAAAAAACTACATGAACTTTACCAAATATTCATAAACCTGAATTACCCACCAGGAGAAGTAAAAAAACAAACCTACAGGGCCAGACACATACCCAGAGACCAGCTACTCCAAGATCGGCCCAAAAAAGCCAAGAACAGAACACCACTGGTCATCACCTACAGCCCCCAACTCAGACCACTGCAACGAATTATTAAAGACCTACAACCTATTCTTAATCAGGATGCTACACTCCAGAAGGCCCTGGGTGACATGCCTGTTCTCTCCTACAGACAACCTCCCAACCTCATGAGGATTCTTACTAACAGCCACAGCCTATACCCCAGGAACACCAGTCCTGGAACCTTTCCCTGCAACAAAGCCCGCTGCCAGCTTTGTCCACATATCTTCTCTGGAAATACCATCACTGGACCTAACCAGGTTACTCACAGAATCAGGGACACTTTCTCATGCTCCTCTACTAACATCATATATGCCATCATGTGCCAACAATGCCCAGATGCTTTGTATATTGGACAGACTTCTAACTCCCTTAGACAAAGGGTCAACGGGCACAAAACAGACATCAAAACACTCCAGATCCACAAACCAGTTAGTCAACATTTTAATGGAACGGGGCATTCTGTCCATGACCTCAAGGTATGTGTGTTACTGAAGAGACATTATCGCACCGTTTTAGAGAGAGAAGTGGACGGGCTGACTTTTATATTCAAATTCGGCACATTAACACATGGTTTAAATCATGATGGGAACTTTCTGAGTCACTATAGGGGCTCGTCTGCATACTTGGCTCAATCTAATTCTTGATCTTCCCCCCCACCCCTCCACTCTCTGATTTGCTCACCTTGATAATCTTTTTCTGATTTGTCCTCCTTGCTTACTGTTTTTGGTTCTCTGTGTCTTAAATATTGAGTCTGTTCTGGTCTGGCTATGGTCTGAAGAAGTGGGTCTGTCCCATGAAAGCTCACCTAATAAACTATTTTGCTAGTCTTTAAAGTGCTACTTGACTGCTTTTTGTTTTGATAGTGTATAGTCTAGCACAGCTTACTCTCTGTTACTCTCTTTGAAAGCATTTCTTCCCAGTTAGACAATTGAAGGAGTAAAGAAAGATTTTGGGTGGCTTAAACAGGTTAGTTTAGTATAGATATGTAAAAGTGTTTAACCAGCATTTCCCTTGAAAACAGACTGAACAAATTAATGTGCTTAAGTAACATCGCCAATTAAAAAAATGCTTAATTTTTGTTTGCTAACCTGACCATGTGTATTTGAGCCAGACAAAGGAGAAGACAGGGCAACCAAGAGAGAGATTATGGAAACCTCCGCTATACATTTGGGCTCTGATCCACCCAATGGCACCATGCAAGCAGAACTCTGTCAGCATGGAGCTCCACTGATGTAAAAGGGCAATCACCTATGCAGAATCAATTTTGGAATCAGAAGCCCTAATAAGATGTTATAACATCTACTGGAAAATAGCATATAATAATATTTCAGAATCATGCTGTCTAACATTTCCTCATCCCCAAATATTTGTAATAGGATGCACCTACTGTTAATACCATGCAACTATTAACATGGTAACATGTTGTTAAAAATTGGCTAATTATCACAACTGGAAATCAGACAAGATATACTCTGATTTTTAAATAATACAACAATTAATTTATTCAGTTTTATTTTGAGGAAACTTACACATTTTATCATTACTTCCATTATTCACAATTTCAAATTTTTCTATAAAAAGTTCCGACTAAAAATGCAGACTAGCATCAGTTTATGATAATATGTAAAACACACTCTTACCTGTGCATCACTGAGAAATTTGCAAGCAAATGCCACTCTGTCTCGTACTGCTACCTTAGTCTCATACTGTGAGAAGAGAGATAGATATACATGCCAATATCAGACAAATTTCCAAATCATCCATTGCTTCTATAGCAGAACTAATATTACGAATTTCATTATGCTTAGTCACAAAACAACTTCCAAGACAATCTGCCACATTGCCAAGAGAAAGGGATTCAAACTGCACTTCAACCTATGGAAAGCTGGCAAATCAGCGCTGGTTCATAACGCCTCCAGCATCTAAAGGCGAGAATACATCCAAGCAGCAGAATATATGCAAGGTTAAAAAAAAAACAAGGCTGGAAAGTGTGCAATGAGAGAACAAAACGCAAGGCAATGATGAACTGCAGACGGAAAAGGAGACAGAGATATGAAACACCTTTCCTCAGAAAAAAATTGTATTAAAGACCTTAACATAAACTTGATACTTCTGTTATTTATTACAGTAAACCCTCAACTCACCAGACCCCAATTTAGCAGACTTTGGAAATAATAGACTGTCTGCAAGTCCACCATCAAAGAAAGTAAACGCCAGTGACTCACCAGCGCTGCAAGAGCTGTTGCTAGAGCTACTGCTGCAGCTGCCAGAGTTGCTGAAGGAGCCACCATGGCTGGAGCCACCACCGCCCAAGCCACAGCACCTGGAGTCACCACCACTGAAGCCACCAACGCATCTGGAGGAGCCACTACAGCTGAGGCTGCTGCTGTCAAAGCCATCAGAGCAGCTGGAGGAGCTGCCATGCGCTCCTCCCATCAGGGGTGGGGTGTTTACACGAGAGCCACCTGCCCGCATCCAGTCCCAGCCCAGGTGGGAAAAGCATGTGGCGGCAGCAGTGCCAGCCATGGCAGGTCCTCCAAGCTGCTCCAGCAGCTTCAGCGGTGGTGTCAGCTGTGGTGGCTCTTCCAGCTGCCCCAGTGGCTTCACCGGTGGCGGCAGCAGCTCCAGCCACTCTGGTGGCTCCAGCAGAAGGTGCTCCAGGCGGCTCTGCTGAGTTGCCAGCATTTATGGGGGTCGGGGGGCAGGGGCTGGGGAAGCCTGGCTGGGGTGGGGAGAGTAAACCCTTTAGATTAACGGATGCCTCGCCCCCATTAGTCCATTAAATCATGGGTTTACTGTACTGATACCACAGCAGTAGAAGAGGCCTCAAATGAAGCCAGTGGCCATTGTGCTGGGCACTGGACAACTGGGTAAGACACTCCATGCCCCAAAGAGCTTACAGTTTAAACAGGATAACTGAATATTTGAACCCATAAGCCACCAGCTATTTTATAGCTCCTCTAATCGTTCATCCATTCAGACCAAAAGCCCAAAGTTAAAGTTCTACAGATTAACCTATAAATATTTGATGGAAAACCAAACACTTCAGCATAGTTCGTCTCCTACATTGGTTCCAAGAAACAAATGTGAAGTTAGCACATATTGCTCAACACAGAAATGGCTTCCACAGTCACCATAAGGTAAAACTGTAAATACAAAAAACACCCCACAGAATGAAGCTTTTTAACACATTTAACAATCAAGTATATTGCATTCTGCTTTTTCTTCTGTTTGTAGGACTTGACAGCTGTGAAATCACTCTCACTGATCCTCATTCTAATAACTATACTCAGACAACTCCTAACAATCCTGCCACTCTCACGTCATTACCTTCTTATGACAGAGATTTTTGGGACAGCAAAGAGTATTTAACAGCGTACCTTTCATTAGAAATCTCAAACTTCTCTTTTTTTTTTAAATTTTCAAAAAAAAAGTTTTATGTTACTGTATATCTATTATCCTTCCCTTTATCTTGTTGGCCCTGTTTTAATTTTTTTTTTTTGGCCACTCTTATTAGGCCCTTCTGGTGAGTTAATTTTTACTCTATGTACAGTAAACCCCTGACTTACGCATAGGTTGCATTCCTGGGCAATCATGTGTAAATTGAATTTCATGCAAGTTGCGGGAGCTGGGAACCAGGCACTAGCCTGGCTCCTGGGAAACTGAACAGTGTAGCTGTTCTGGTCGGTCTCCTGGCTCCCACCAGTGGAGAGGAGTGGGAAGGGGAGAGAAGCCAGGATCCAGACTGATGCCTGGTTCCCGGCTCCCCGTCATTCATAATTTCGACTTTTATTAATCCAAGTAACAAGCAAACTGAAATTGTATAAATAGGGGTTTTACTGTACTGGTGATCCTCTTAAGAGTTCTGTTTGCTCTTATTTCCACACATCTTGCAGAGAGCAAACAACTGGTGGAAGGGAGAACATTGATTTCATCCTCATTTTATGTCATGATTGCTTTTCTTCACCTTGACCAGTCAGCTATGCTTTTGATGCCAGTTAACACACTGATCCTTACACTGGTCAGAACGGCTTCTGCTGAAACATACAAAGCATTGTCTTGCCCCCCCCACCCCCCGGTACTGCCCCACTGAGGAACGAAATACATCACCTCTGCAATGGTTCAGGTGTTTTGTGGCCCAGGGAAAAAAGAAATAGCAAATGGGAATTGAACCTGGGCCTCCTGCATAGGATTACCTGATACTCCCATGCCAGCTGTTTTCAGTTTTCACTTGTCTTTTTACAGCCTTGTTTATGATTTAAATATTTTAAAACATCCATTTACCTTCTCAATATGTTTTACCTCCCCTTTTACCATCCTCTCACTCACATGCTTCCCTACCTTAAGTAATTTCCTAACACTGTCCTATTGTTTGAAACAGGATAGACCAACTATATTTTAAGGGGCCATTAATACAGTTTTACACATTTACAATTAAAGAAAAAACCTCATTGTGAAACTTTTAAAACATCTTTGACATTCTACCTTCTATACATTTTTCATGACCATCATGGGATTTAAAAGAAATATTCATGAGAAAACAATGAGCATCAAGAGGAAGTAAACAGTAATTCTATAGTAATTTGAATATAATTTAAAAAAAAAATCTTGTGTAGGCATCTCTATGCATTCATTTATAAGTGGCTTAGTGTAGTAAAAGCTTGCTTACCAGAACTCCATCATATGAACCCGATTCACTTGTCAGAAAAGCAAACATAGCACACAAGTAGGGGTTATTTAGCTGTAACCTCAGAGTGCTACACATTTCTCTCCAAAGTGAGTTCTTCTCATCTGTATAGCCTGATAAGGCCATTGCTACTACATTAAGATTCAAATCACCTGATCATCAAAAAACAAGAAAATGGGATCAATATTTAGAAGCATTTGTACTATAAGAATTTGGCTACACTCTGAATGTCAGCATATGTGGACAGTTTTGGATTAGGTTAGCTTTCTTGCTCCTCGTATCACTAAACATTAAAAACTAAGGAAAAGCAAACTGTTTACATAATTTAAAACTGAAACACAGCTCTTCAAAGGAAGAAGATTAGTATTGGGTATTTGACTATATGAGACAATTTCTGTAGTTCTAGTGGGCATATTCGGGGCAGTGGATAAGTCTCTAGAAAGAACAATGGAAGAAAACTAATGATGCATTCAATGAAGAATGACAGATTAGAACTTGTTAAATAAGTAAAACTGCTTCTGCACTTGTCCCTCTTTTGGAGGGGGCATGATAATGAGGCAGTTTGAAGCAGGCTAATGAGACGCTGCCATGCATATTCAGCACCTCATTACCATAACCCTGGCCCTGCAAATTTCAAAGAGCAGACTTCGAAATGCAGACTGGCAGGGTAGATGTGGGCAGCTTTGAAATAAGCACCCCACTTCAACTAACTGGGAGTAAGGGAATGTCGAAGTGAGGTGCTTATTTCAAAGCCGCCCTCATTTACACTGCCAGTCTGCATTTTGAAGTCTGCACTTCTAAATTCCTGCATCCACTATTATGCGAATGAAGCACTGAATATGCACGTCAGCACCTCATTAGCCTGCTTCAAACTGCCTCATTACCACGCCCCCTCCAACAGGAGGGGTGAGTGTAGAAGCAGCCAAACATGAGGCCCAATCCAACCCTCACAGAATTAAGCAGGTGTTGCAAGGGGCAGGTGTTTTCACTTGCTAACATCAGTGCCCAAATGGAGTTTCCATGGCAGAGAAAACTGACCTAGTAAGATCAAGGCAAGCTATCCCAAACAAAAACATTTAGAAGGTGCACAAATATACCTTTTCCAGAAGAAGCGCCTTTATTCAGGATCTGTATTGCTCGCCGTATGTCCAAGTTGAAAAGTGCTACAGCAGCGGCTCTCTCCCAGTCTCCTTCTTGTTCCAGAGAATTCAGAAAGGGTTCTACATCTAAATCTGTTCCTTTCTTTATCCACCCACAGAGCTGCAAGGCCAATGACCTCTCCTCACTCAGATATTGAATAATATCTGCTTGCCTGTCCGACCCACTCCTGCTATGCCTCATATTCTCTGTTGTTCCTACAAAGGAACACAATTTAAATTATTTGCCAATTTGCAACATTTTAGTTCCAAGTTTCACTGAAAACAAAGTTTCTCTTACAAAACTGTCACTAAACTTTTGTTTTTTGCATTTTTATGAAATAGAATTTGTTGTAAACACAGTAAAATCTCTGTTATCCAGCATGGAGGGGGAACTGGAGGAGGGGAGTGTGTGTTAATCAAATATTCTAGTTAATTGAGAATGATGTCAGAGGGGTAGCCATGTTAGTCTGTAGCTTCACAAACATGCAGTCCTGTGGCACCTTAGAGACTAAAATGTTATTAGGTCATGAGCCTTCATGGGTAAAACCCACTTTCTCAGTTCATGACCTAATAAATTTGTTAGTCTCAAAGGTGCCACAGGACTAATGATTAACAGTTATATTTTACCAATGGAACACTGATTTTCAAAGAACTAGAATAGAATACAATCAGTAGCGTATAAAACAGTCTACAGGTACTCACCAACACACATCACAGAGCTGGAAGGGACCTCGGAAGATAGTCATCACATCCAGTCTCCTACCCTCTTGGCAGGACCAAGCACCATCCCCTTCTTTAAGTCTATTTGCCCCAGATCCCTAAATGAACCCCCAAGGATTGAACTCACAACCCTGGGTTTAGGAGGCCAATGCTCAGACCACTATACTGCTCTGCAGAATGGCTCATTTCTTGAAGCACTTAGGTGCATACAGGTAAGGTTTTCTACATAACATATTACTATGGGCAACACTAGTATGCACTTAGATTACTAAAAATGTACTGAACAATTTAATGTTTCTTTGATGATTCAGAAGACACTTCAGAATCATGCAGTGCTCAGCTGAGGGTCATCATTATCAACATCAATCATTGTAAATATGGAAAGTGTAGGCACTGTTCCAATAAGTTCTCATGTCCATGTGCAGAGAGGCTTTCCTTACCTGCACCTAGATGGAGGTGATGTATTACATAATAAAAATCATTCTGCACACAGTGTGGCAGGGATGGTGCCAAGGGGGTTGAGGTGGGGTGGGGGAAAAGATGATTTTGGAGTGAGGGCTGTCCAAAGGAAAGAGGACTACCCCCCGTCAACAGCAGCTTGGGACCAGGTAAGTGGCACCGCTCCATGGTCATTGCAGACACATTGGGCACAGCTGGGGCAGGTCCAGGATAGGCTACGGGAGGGCATTCGTCCTCCAACAGCAACACCTCTGGGGCAACTCTGGTTTGGGTGTCAGAGATGGGGGGAAAGACACTCCTCCCCAACAGTCCTGGTACAGAGCTGCTGCAGCAGACTTGCTAGGGCCAGCAGGGAGAGGCGCACCTGCCCTGGCAGCTCCCTGCTGGGGCCAGCCAAGAGAAGTGACATTGTGTGGGGCTTGTTAGGGAGTTCCATGGCCACCTGGCCACGTACATTAAAAGAACTTAGGTGTAAGAGTCTGGGCTGAATCTGTAATGACCCTACAACATACCCTAGAAATTTGTTTATTCAATAAATCACTTATTTCAGCTTGCTTACTTGTTTTCTGTCTCTTTGGCGTAAGAGTGCAGAGTATGCAATTGCACATGAACAGGCAAATACTGGCCTGCAGGCTGGATCCAGTCCTCAAGGGTTAGCCCCTAGTGGACCCCCAATTCTATATTTACCTGTGTCTCTGCAGGTACCAGAGGACTGCAGCTCCTTTAGGCCAAGGATTGCCATTTATGGCCAATGGGAGAAGCAAGAAGCACTGGGACAGCACCTTCCGATGCAACCACTGGCCACGAACAGTGATCTACAGCCAATGAGAGCTGCCATCCACCAGCACCTACAGAGGCACAGGGAAATATAGCAGTGGTTGCTTGCAAGGGACTAACCCCGGTGGTCTGCTGTTTTGTTTATTGCCTGCCCTTATAATTGCGAAACATGCTGGCCAGTATAGTAGTCACAGTTTCTAGATGGAGTTGTACTGGGGAAAAATCTCAATTAACCAACATTTCTGATTAACTGACTGCCAGATCATTGAGCTTTTACTGTACATGGCTTCTTAGCACAAACATTAAAATGATACTTATTTCCAAACAAGTCTTTTTAACACCACAAAATTTTGGAGATTCTTCTTTGCTCCCGTGAACTTTTTAACAAGATTTTCAGATTTGGAAAAAAAGGCAAAAATTAAAAAGCAAAGAGGAGACATAACAGCACATGCTTCTATTACCACCAGTCGATGTTGAACCTCTCTAGTCTGGCAACCTCTGTGGTCCAGGATGATTTTAGTTAGCTGGATGACCACTTCTGAGTATGACCAAGATTCCTGCAGTCCCATACAGTTTGTTTACAGCCACCAGTCTTGGCTTTCAGTGGTCTGTGCTGTTAGTTAGCTCTAATTTACCCCTAAATATCTTCTAAGAGCCCTGTATACAGTAAAAGTACTGGTAATGCTGCAAGACAATACTGACCGCCCATGCTTCAGCAAATTCTCTCCTTCGGCACTGGTCAGGTCCAGAGGGTGCCAGACTAGAGAGATTCAACCTATTTTTTAGTCTTCATTATATCTTTCAGCAGCCAAACATGTTCTAGGTACTTTTCAGAATAAAAAGATATGATTCTTGCTTCAGAGGGCTTCATCAAACCTACCCTAAGTTACTTGAAGCAAGACCGAGGAAAATATTTTCCACTTATTTAGCTGAGTAAGTGCACAGGATGCACATAAGCCTGCAATTTTACAGACAACTCTCTCCTCACACACTTACACAGACTTACCCAGCATTTTTGTTTACAGCACTGATTACATATTGTGACACATACCGAGAAGTCATCAGCATGAAGCCTGACTGATTTCGCACTCTTATACAGAAAAATATACTGTCAAAAAGTTACAGAAAAATGAATCATTTTCAAGCTTTTAAGCAACATTTGTATAAACAAAATTTGAAATAAATTTCCATGATCTTTCATTTCGCTTTTAATCAGCCAGCTTCCAAATCAAATCAGAAATCCTGGGCAAAACCACAAGAAAAATTATGGTTTGTTTCACGTTATTTATCTATCAGCCAATTAGAAACTACAGTTTACTCATGCTTCTGTATCATCTTTCAGCATATTCATTTTTTCCATAGAAGCTAACATGCATTCTAACAATTTATCAATTTTGTGCACCTGACAGTCTTGTTTTTGTAAACGTTATAGTATAATTATTAAAGTAGTACTGTTCTTACCCAAAGATGACTTCACAATTGATTTAATGCCTGCATATACTAAGGATCCTTTGTTTCCTGCAAGCTTCTGATCCATATCTTCAGTATACTGCTTCATAAGTATTTACAGGTATAGGAAATATGAGAAAGTCTGAATGTTTAATTATAGGTGAAAAACTATTCCTTCTAATATGCTTCTATTCAAGTAGAATGACCTCTTCATTGTAAATCATCACACTAACAGAACATTGCAAGCAAAATGAACTACTAAATTTTAATGCGTTAACATTATACAAGAAAATTATGCCAAGCACTACTGCCAAAGAAAATTTCCTTACTTGTTAATCTGTTTAAGGGTTGGCTGGTACCAGCTCACATACTAAGGTTCTGAATAGCAACTCCCACCAAAACGAAGAGCAGCTACAGTCTAGCATAAGCTAAAGCAGGCATGAGCAAACTTTTTACATTGGGCCCGACTTTTCGACTCCCACCCCGATCGGTCTATGTTCATACGAAAATTTTGGCTATATTCATGTGGAGAAAAAAAAAAAACCAAACACACACCCTTTTGGCACATGTAAGAAATGTAAAATCTTAAGGGATCGGTATATAAAGGTGAATACACATACATAAAATAGTAAAATATTTCAATATTTTTAATGAGACGGATGAGCCTGAGACCCAGTAGCCAATCATTCCGCGCCCTGCTCAGGAAACGTCACGTCCTCTCCCCACCACTTGAGGGGGCCTGTCCCGCTTTGCACAACCCCAATCTAAAGGGATTAAATTTGGGAAAAGGGAAAATGGAGAAAGGTCAAATATCACAGAAGTAAGACTTTAACATTCAGGAGTAAGTCCACGTACAGACACTCATACTGCAAGAGTGCCTTCTTCCTGTTTTATCTTACCCCACTTTGAAAGTGGATTTAGCTAAACAGAAAGAAGGCATATTCTGGAAGAACTCTTCCTGAATAACTCCATGCGTACATTAGCCCACAGCCTATAAATACTAGGGCTTATATACATGGGAAAATGTATAGGTATAATTATGTTACAACTGTGCTGGTAAGTTTTCCCACACTCTTAATAGAAGTGTGCAGGGAGCAAAATGTGACTACTTTTTACAGTTTGTGCACAGATGTGTTTACTTTTCACTGAAATGGTAGCCAGAGATATAGCATGAAGTGTGTCCCAATTTCCACTGAGCAGAATGCTTCTACATTGTGACATATTTAATTCTTTAAAATCTGGAAGCAATGTACCATTGTGTGGGTCCTAAATCAGGCAAACTATATTGACTGTCTGGAAAAAAAAAAGTTTGGAACTACAGGAGATTTTCAGTCCTATCCAAAAAATCCCAATAGTTAGCTTTTACAGGCTTTTCATCTTACAAGTACTTTACTAACGTTAGTCTTTTCAACACAGCCTGAAGAGTAGGTATTTCACCTGCAAAAATGAAGCATTTCCTAAAATAATTTAAAAAAATCATATTTCATATAAATTAAACATAACGCTACTCTAATCATACAAATAGATATTGGACTGCTTCAGTAAGTCCATCTGAAATGTCCTTGGGTGGTAAAGGAGAGACAGACAGACATCTGGACAGAAAAATACCGGGACGATGATTTTTCATCCAATATTTTTCCCTGAGATTTGGAAAAGAAGAATTTCAATTTCTATGTTTAATATTTGTAGAAAGTTTTTGCAGTATCTTGCACAATACACTCTAGGCTGTTTACAGTCAATATTAAATATAAATTGCTTACATAGAGACTGACTTAGATGCAAGGTTCCTTTACAACTCTCCTTATTTTATATTTTAAAGGATATAATGCAGAGTGTACCAAAGTGACTTCAGCTGAGGATCTTCATTACCAGCTAGAAGATGGTTTCTCCAAACCTGCTCAGTATCAAGACCATACCTGGATAAAGCCCTGAGACGCATTTTGGTGGCTATGTCTTTTTCCAAAGAACTAGCCTTTCCTTCCTCTGTGCATTCATACAAGTGTCGGCCACAAGCCCACATAAGAGATGTAACTGGACTCCAGGCCAGAGAAATCCTTTCAAAAACTGTGAAGTCAGACATAGTTCTGTTGGGAGTCAAAACTACCATTCGATTTTGACTTGTGGGATGCCATGCAAAGGAAGCAATGTAATTTTCACACGGCTGCACACTTCTTTCAATTATTGTTGGTTCAGTTTCATCACCAATAGGCGTGGGAGTATGCTGCATATCATATAATCTAATGATATTACTATCTCTAGTTAAAGTTGCTAGCAGTCCAGTTCTTGTTGGACACCAAGCCACTTTTGTTAGGGGCTTTGGCTGCTCTGTCAGAGTCAAAACAGGCTTTTCAAATTTTCGGAGATCCCATATGGCAACCTGACCTTCATAGAAGGAAGCCACACGATCATGGAAGTATGGGTCTACAGTTACCCCCTGAACAGCTTTGGTATTTACAAACATTTTTTGGCTTGTATTCCTAAGGTCAAAGATAGCCAAGTTTCGGTGCATTCCAGCTAAAAGAAGTTTCTGGTCCCGTGGAAGCCAGGAAAGAGAAAGACAAGCATCATTCTGTCCTAATTCATAAAGTGGCTTTGTCACTACCAATCCAACTTCAGATTCTCCAGCTGAAAGTCGCAATTTCTCTGTAGCAATTGCACTCTCTGGGGTATATTTGCTACTTATATCCCAGATCAATACTGAAAAGTCAGCCCTGTGTTTATCTAGTCCAGCAGCAAGCCAATTACTGTCTAATGGATTCCATGCCAAGGTATTACACTGCCGTGCATGTTTTGGAACAAATTCTTTTCCAATCAACTCCTTGGACTTCGAGTTGTGATCCTGGCCCAGACTGGTAAGGACAACTCGACCATTGGCTTGTCCAACAGCTAGAAGACACTCAGGATCATATTTAGGATACCAAGCCACACATTTCATATACGGCGTGTCTGAATTTATTGATAATAATGTAGCTGTAGTTTCTTCTGATAATCGCAAGGATCCTGCCTTGAGCTCAGAACTCCCAGCAGACTCAATATGATAGAGGCTTAGTTCTGAGTCACATACAACAAATCTATCAACATGGTGTGGAGCCCACAGAATATCAGGTTTGGAGCCACTCATGTTTGCAACTAAAAATAAGCACAGTGATTTAAAATTTTGCAGGAAGACTCAGGTAATGTCCATACATGTGGAAACTGTTAAAAAAAAGAATGGTATGGTTTTAGTGAACAATTTTTATATTCTATACTTGCCTAAATCATCTTAAATTAAAACTAGGACAAGGTATTGCATTATTTTTAGGGAAAATGTTCATGCACTCTGTATACTTAACCTGAGGTTGTAACGTTCTCCCCTATCACCCTGAGGTCCCACCCTCATCCCTCATCTGTCTGATGTGATCTATTATGAGAAAAATATCCAGCTAGATATCCAGCTTCTTTGGACTGAAAACAAGATTTCCCATGTATTCATCTATGAACACTACTCCTTTATTACACTACTGTGAACCCTGAGGTATCTCAGCACCACGTTATCTCAGGCTAAAGTTTTTCTCATACAGCAATGTGAAAAAACCTGTCAAAACACAGTTTTCTTTATGAAAAACACCATGCCATTTTGCAAAAATGTAACCTTCCATGAAAGACTTAAACAAAACCAATTAATGTACTGTTGAAAGTATTATGATACTGTAAAAGCATTTCCAAAATATTGAAGCAGTGTGCTGCTTTCAGTTTTGCAAGTCTTCAGCACAGTGTTCTACACAAAAACGGACTTCAACAATAAGGCTAAGATTTGATCATGGTACTTTTTAGTAAAAGTCCTAGACAAATCACAAGCAAGAAAGAAAAATGCAAAGAGACTATGTCTTCACTAGAAAATATCCAGGGGAGGGGCTAAGTAGGGGGGAGGAATGGAGTCCCAAGAGAGGGGACTGACAGGCCCAAGACCCCTACCAAGGGGGGGGCCCAACTCTGCATCCAAGAGCTGCAGGAGTGAACAGCCCCAGAAAGCCCCAGCCACAGCGGGGGCAGGCACACAGACCCAGGACTCCGCGGGGGAGGGGTACACGGCCCTCGCTACACCCCCAGAAGAAGCCACGGGCTGGGGTACAACGTGGGGGGTCACAGCCCAGCTGAGGGCCCCCAATCGTCCCCCCAACTTCCGAGGCGCAGCGCAGGGGCTGCATGGTCAGGGTCAGGGTCAGGGTCAGGGTCAGGGTCTGGGTCCCAGCCCAGTGGCAGCCGGACAGGGACGCGGCGTAAACAGCCACAGACCCACGCGCTCTAGCAGCATTTCACACCGACCTGCCGCCCACTGCGCTCACCTGTCCCTGACGCCTCCACTTCCGGGTTTGGTCCCCAGGCAGCCGCCCCTCAGCCTCCCGTCCCACACAGCTCCCCCTCCCAACAGACTACTGAGTATGCGCGCGCTAAAACCGAGCATGCGCAGTACCATCGGCTTGTGCCCTACCGCTGCCATTCCTTGGCTTCAACCTCTGCTTCCGCCTCCTTACAGGGGCGGAAAAGGGTCAAATCGCGGGACGGGCGGGTCTGAGAGGGCGGTAGAAAAGTACGGGGCGTGGGGAAGCGCGGTAAGCAGCTGCGGGGTGAGACAGAAGCGGGGCTGGAGCGGAACGCTCCGGAAGCTCGGGGAGTTCCCCCGCCCAGTGCTGTGGGTTTGCCCTGCAGAGGGAAGGGGTAAAACTTACACTCTCCACTCCCCGCGCGTGGGATGAGCCACCTGATTAGTGTGTAGATTTGGGGGCCGGGGGTGAGGAATTAGCACGTTGGCCTGCTAAGCCCAGGGTTGTGGGTCAGTCCTTGAGGGGGCAATATAGGGGTTTAAAAAAAAAAAGTCTGTCAGGGATGGTGATAGGTCTTGCTGTGAGTGCGGGGGACTGGACTCAATTACCTGTGAAGGTCCCTTCCAGTTCTATGAAAAAGGTATATTTACCTATTTGCAAGGGGGAGGGATAGCTCAGTGGCTTGTGCATTGGCCTGCTAAACCCAGGGTTGTGAGCCCATCCCTTAAGGGGCTATTTAGGGGTCTGAGGCAAATAAGTTCCAAAAAAAAACCAAACACCACCTTAGGAATGGGGTTGGTTGTGCTGTGAGGGCAGGGGGCTGACTCAATGACCTCTCAATGAACTTTCTAGTTCTACAAGATAGGATAGATATCAAAATATCACTGACTTCCTCAGGAAACTGCAGTTCATTGGTGACCTTCCTGAAAACACCATCCTGGCCACCATGGACGTAGAGGCCCTTTACACCAATATCCCACATGCAGCTAGACTCCAAGCTGTTAGGAACATTAACCCTGCTGAGACCGAGGCACAAGTGGTGGTGAAGCTTTGTGACTTTGTCCTCATCCACAACTATCTCAGTATGAGGACAAAGTATACCTTCAAATCAATGGCACTGCTATGGGCACCCGCAGGGCCCCACAGGAAATCAACATTTCTATGGTTGACCTGGAACAACACTTTTCTCAGTTCTCATCCCCTAGCGCCCCTCCTCTACCTGTGCTACGTTGATGACATCTTCATCATCTGGACCAATGGGAAGGAGGCTCTTGAAGAGTTCTACCATGATTTCAACAGTTTCCACCCCACCATCAACCTTAGCCTGGACTAGTCCACGCAAGAGATTTACTTCCTGGACACTACTGTGCAGATAAGCGACGGTCACATAAGTAGCAATGAAGGGTCCTGTGGCACCTTATAGACTAACAGAAAAGTTTTGAGCATGAGCTTTCGTGAGCACAGACTCACTTCATCAGATGCTGGTCTTGGATTGGGATCCAGACTAACATGGCTACCTCTCTGATACTGGTCACATAAATATCACCCTATACCAAAAACCCACATGCTGCTATGTTTATCTTCATGCCTCCAGCTTCCATCCAGGGCATACTACATGATCCATTGTTTATAGCCAGGCACTAAGGTACAACCATTTCTGCTCTGATCCATCAGAGACAAACATCTACAAGACCTTTACCAAGTTTTCCTCAAACAATACCTACCTAAGGAAGTGAGGAAACTGATTGACAGAGCCAGACGGGTACCCAGAAGCCACCTGCTACAAGACAGGCCTCGCAAGGAAAACAAAAACACCACTGACCATCACATACAGCTCCAACCTAAGGCCTCTCTAACGCATCATCAG
Source organism: Carettochelys insculpta (assembly GCF_033958435.1). NCBI lineage: Eukaryota > Metazoa > Chordata > Testudines > Carettochelyidae > Carettochelys > Carettochelys insculpta. The sequence goes on from NC_134138.1 coordinate 230,147,243, forward strand.
TGATCTGCAACCCATCCTGAACAATGATTTTTCACTCTCACAGACCTTGGGAGGCAGTTCTGTCCTCATGTACAGACAGCCGGCCAACTTTAAACAAGACCTCACCAGCCACTACAAATCACGAACCAGTGGCTCTAGGCCTGGAACCAGCCCCTGCAACAGTCTTTGCTGCCAACTCTGCTCACATATCTGCACCAGTGACGACATCACAGGACCTAACATCAACCATACCATCAGGAGCTCCTTTATCTGCAGATCTACTAATATAATATATGCCATCTTGTGCCAGCAATGCCTCACTGCAATTTACATTGGTCAGACTGGACAGTCTTTTCATAAAAGAATAAATGGACATAAATCAGACATCAGGAATGGTAATGTACAGAAGCCTGTGGTGCAACACTTCAATCTCCCTGGACAATCAGTAGCAGATTTAAGGGTAGCAGTCCTGAAACAAAGAAATTTAAAAAATCAAATGGAGAGAGAAATCTCTGAGCTGCAATTTATTTGCAAATTTGACTACATTAACCAAGGATTAAACAGAGACTGGGAGTGGCTTGCAGTTTACAAAAACAGCTTCTCTGCCCTGGGTGTTAATATCTCCCCATTAGACTCTGACAATGGCTGGTATCCCCCTGTCTGTTCTGACTTGTTTTTTCCTCTTTTGATATATACTATTGATAATGGGCCATTTCCACCTTGCTGAATAGACCTTGTCAATCTGGCCCTCCCTTTTACTGGGACCCCATTCTTTAAATGCCCCTCTGAAACCACCACCACCCCACTCATGCATCTGAGGAAGCAGGTCTTTGCCCACGAAAGCTTATGCTCCAAAATATCTGTTAGTCTATCAGGTGCCACAAGACTTCTTGTTGTTCTTAAAATATCTTGGTGCAGTTGTCCTAGGCTGTGTGTATGCTCCTGACTTCAAAGGGAAGATGGTAAGTAGGGTGTCAGGAGATTATTAATCTTCCCCCACAGCAACTTCAAAGTGCCAGCTCATGTTTAGCCATGGCTAACCTGCTAGTACTTTGAAGTACATGGGACAAAGTTGTGTGATTTGAGCCTGGCTAGCTACTCATAGAATGTGGAAACAAAACAGTAGCATGTTGCAGGAGTGAGAAGGTGTTACTCGTAACATGGGACACAGCAAATCAGGTATTGCATAAGAGTGAGACAATCTGAAGACAAGTGTGCATATATGAGCAGTAAGTCATTGCAATCTTTAAATAAAGATAGAAGGGACTACTAAACATGCACAGAAACTGCAAAAAAAAATTCAAAATACATTTGTATGATCTGCCTCTGTACTGCCTAAGAATTTCAGATGCTTCATGAAATGATTAACTGAAAAATATGCATCTTAGTGGAAAAGTAAAATGGTTATACTTACCAGACAAAGTAATAGCTGCAATTGTGGACCACTCTTTTTAAAGGTACTGAACACCCAATTGTCATTATCATTTGTGAATTGTGTAATGAGTTTTCTAAATGCAAATGTTGTTAGTTTGCAGACACGTATTTGCAGCAGGAAGATGCCAGTTTTGTAGAAACACCACAAAGGGTTAATACTATATTTAGAAGAAAAATAGCAATTGTTCTAATGAAGAGTCAGGTAATATCCTTCTCCTGTATATTGAGGTTTCATAACTTACGTCAAGATAACAGGAAGAGTGGAATTATGTCACATGACAGTTTTCTTTCAGGTTTGTTTCTGTAATGGTAACTCTGCGTCGATAACACTTGTAAATGCTGCAAAATTTGGGTGGGCTGAATGGTTGCTCCAGATAGATCAGGGAGCTGAAACTGGATATTTTTATATCCAGCTGCAGTAAAGAAAGATTTTAAAAACACAGTCTGTGGTGTACATAATTGAAAATATTACTCACAAAAAGGAAAAAAAAAAGATTTGCAAACAAATAACTGGATTGAAGTATATAACAGTATTTAATCAAAATTGAGTTTAGAGTTCTGGTCATAATGAGTCCAATTATTTTTCAGAAAGCATGGAGGACTACTGCATAAACTACAACTTTGTCAATTACGAAAAACTAAATGATGATTGCATGATGATAAGACACATAGAATTCTATAAGAAATACACAATGAAGCTATACCTACACTAGCATTCCTCTTTCCAAAGGGGCATACAAATGAGGGAAATTGAAAATGGAAGTCAGATGCAGATTTACATATCGGGCACTTCATTTGCATAGTCTTTCAAAAAAGCTTATTTCGAAAGAAGAAGAGCAGTATGGATGCAGCTCTTTTGAAAATAAACCCTGTTTTCAAAGGAACCCTTATTCCTAATTTTTTTTAGGAATAAGGGTTCTTTCAAAAATGGTTTATTTTCGAAAGAGTCGCATATACACTGCTTTTCTTCTGTCAAAATAATAATATGCAAATGAGGTGCCATCTGTATAAATCTGTACCTCATTTGCATTTTCAATTTCCCTCATTTGCATGCCTCTTTCAAAAGAGGAATGCTAGTGTAAATGTAGCTCATATGTTTAGCAGATCAGGAAGCAGAACGTAGATCCAACACAATAACCTGCCTTAGAAACATGATATTGTAATTCTATAGCAATAAAAATCATCATAATTCTGATATGCATATCATAAATAATGTTTAAATGTGGTAGGAAGAGCATTTGTGAGCATTTATCTAGTGTTTGTAATTCTAAGGTTTTAATTTTCTCATTTGTTTCTTTTCAAATGTCCAGTGTAATTCTTGTGAGAGGTGGGCATATGTGCATTGTATTCCATGGGTAACCAATCCCAAACCAGCCACTGATGAGAAGCATGAAATTGCAAAAAGCATGCATATCAGTATATGAGAAAAGGTACATAAGAACATAAGAATGGCCATACTGGGTCATTCTGTATCTATGCAGAAGTTGAAATGCTTGTTTTTGAAAACATCTTGGAACAAAAAGCAAATTGTTTTGATTTATATTTAAAATTAGAATATTTTTCAGTGTTCATATTGATGTATATAATGCATGGTGTGTCAGAGCATCTGACAAAGTGAGTCTGTGCTCACGAAAGCTCATGCTCAAAACTTTTCTGTTAGTCTATAAGGTGCCACAGGACCCTTCGTTGCTGTTACAGATCCAGACTAACATGGCTACCCCTCCGATACTTTCTAATTTCAGACATCTGAATGCCCTTGCTCCACCCTCTGTCTCGCTCCTTCCTTAAGCCCCCACCCATCACACATCTATTCCTGAGGTCCCCTCCCCCAATCACTTGCTCTCCTCACCCCCTTCTCTTAGGTGCTCATTTTCACTACGAGGCCAAACAGGCATATTTATTGTTTTAGTAGATGTAGTCTGCTAAGTTCCAGTTTTATGGGTCACAGAATGCTAGTGGCAGCAAAATAGTCAAAACGGGTAATTCTTTAAAATGCAAACTTTCACAAAGGTTTGCAGGGTTCACTCTCCCCACCTTCCTTCCTCTTTTTGCTAACCAGTTCTGTGGTATTGTTCCTGAAGCCCGAATACAAGGGGAGCCCTGATCCTAGCTGAGGTCTGTAGGCACTAAACAGTTATAAAATTAAATAATGTGGAAGTATATGTGTTAGTGCATGTTAGATGTGTACAGGGGGTCCTCATTATAAGTTGTTTCATATGTACTTTGAATAGTAACAGAAAGGTAGCCATGTTAGTCTGTATTCCAACAAAACAAAACAGCAGAAATGTAGCAGTTTAAAGACTAACAAAATGATTTGTTTGGTGATGAGCTTTCGTGGGACAGGCACACTTCATCAGATCAATTTCATTTCCAGTACAGACTGACATTTGTTAGTGCAGAGGACCAAAAAACATTGCAATAAAGACTGACAAATCAAATACATAGGACTGAAGGCGGGGGTTGAGGGGTGCGGGGATGTTAATTGTCCTGCCTGAGATCATTACGAGCATCAGAGGAAGGGACACAGTCGCACTGATCTGCACTTATGTTGTTTGGGGGTCAAGGGACCAAAAGCCAGTGGCTGGGCAGCAGATGCTGTGTTGCAGGAGCCCTGGAAGAGAGCTCTGAAGTCATGGAGGACCAACGGGGAGCTGTGGGAAGCTGGGGGTGGGGGGAGGCAGGGAGCTGTGGGAAGCCGGAAGGAATCAGGGGGAGCTGGCAGAGAGCTGTGAGAAGGAGGGAGAGCTGGGGGGAGCTTCAGAGAGCCAGCAGGAAGCTGCAGGAAGAGAGGGGAGCTGGGGAGAACTGCAGGGAGCCATCAGGGAGCGGTGGGAAGACGGGGCAGTGGGGACCCAGGTGGGCGGCTCTGAACAGCTGCAGGCTGCCTGGATCTGTGGGTGGCGGGGAGCGAAGGTGGACGGTGGGGAGTCAGGGTAGACAGTGGCTGCTAGGGCCCAGGAGGAGCTAGAAGCTGGGACCTGGCTGCCAGGACCTGCAGTCAGTCAGGATCCAGCTGCGGGGGCTGAGGGAAGATGACTTTCCCTCATTTGGAAAATTTGGGTCAGGTCTCAAGGGTGTTGGATAAGAGGTACAACATGTACAGATACTGTACTGTACCAGAGTGCAGCCAGGTGGCAGACGGGGAGGCAGAGGAGACAGCCACCCTGCCCAAAGAAAGCAGCTGTGTGCCCAAAGGGCACCTGGAGGCAGGGGCAGGCTGCGTGCCGTGCTGAAGGGAGGTCTCAGGCTGCAGGTCTCATGCTGTCACTAGCAGTACAACAAAAGAATTTATAAAAATGGTAGGTAATATGCCAACATTAAAACAAATCAAACCAACCTGTGGTGTCCAACTAGTTCTGAAGCTATAGAGAACTACTGCTATGGAGAACTACCCACATTATTCTGAAAATGCATTTATTGTTCAAGCCAACTAGCCACACTCAACCGGTCAAACAGCTGCATGTGGTTAGTGTGTTGGACGCCATGGGTCTAGATCATCCCTGACAGACGCTTGTCTACCCTGCTCTTAAATATCTCCTGTAATGGAGATTCCACAACCTCTCTGGGCAATTTATCATTTGGACTCTTATTATTAAGCAATTGATTGGACTTAAAGGGGTCATGCTACAAATTTATGGGACATATGAGTAGGAAATAGTCCAGGGCAGTGGATTTACACTCTGCTGGGAAGAACCTGCTCTTATAGCTTCCTCCAGCGCCCTGGCCTGGGACCTGGACTACTGCCCTGATAGAAAGGTGAGAAGCTAGAGACCACGTATTCTAACTGCTAGGCTGCCTGACATTCTGAGCATCCAAGCAGACATGGTGGAGAATGCAGGCAGGATGGCATCCCACACCTGAAGGTAACCCAGAGAAGTGAGGAAGGTGAGGGAAAGCAGAAATGGATTGAGAGAAATTCATGGGTGATGTGAAATGCTGGCTGGAGGAGGCTAGCCCCCAGCCCCTGTTTCCACCTGTGGCCTGCCCCTTTAATGCCCCCAAGAACCCAGAGGCCCCCCCCCCCCCCGGCATGCAGCTGCCAGTTCCTTCCTCAGTCTGGCCAGTTCTTGTAGCCCGCCTCCCTCCCCCCGCCCTGGAGCACTGGGAGGGAGAGTGCACTGTGCTGCCACATATTCCCCACTCCCAGAGTGCTGGGAGGGAGAGTGTGCAGATTTCCCCCACATCCCCACTCAAAAAAATTGTTTCTTTAGTTTGTTTTAAACCTGACCCTATTGATCTCATTTGTGACCCTTGTTCATATGTTCTGAGCAGATGTTAATAACACATTCTAGTTTACTTTCTTGGCACGAGTTATGATTTTAGCCCTCTGCCATATCCATGGATATGGATACCATGGATTTCTACATAAGCAAAGTGATATGAGTAGTAAGGCTTATCCTTTGTTCCTTGTCACTGCCAAGGCCACACTCACAATGATCAAAACCGCAAAATAAATAAATAAATAGGGCAGATGATCCACAAAACTGGAGACTTGCTTTTATAATTAGATTCACCAAGACAGGAACAAAACAGTTTCTGTAACACCTTACTGGTTACAAAGAAGCTAAAATACAGCTCCCTTTGAGCTGTCCAGTCCTTTCTCTCCCACCCAGACAACCAAGTCTGTATAGTGAGGGTTATTTAAAACCATGTTCACTCTATATAAAGATATACCAATCCCAGAAGATTGAAAGCTTTACCCACCAAAGCAATGAATATTTCAGCTCTTTGTCAAATTCACAATTACAACCAATTCTTACTAACTAAATCTATGATTTATATTAAAAGAAAATGAAGTTACAGTGGTTGAAGGATCATTAATAAGGCTTTGTTTTAGTCGGGTATTTTTAGTAAAAGTCATAGACAGGTCCTGGGCAGTAAATAAAAATTCACAGCTCTGTGACTTGTCCATGATTTGTATTCTGCCCCTGACTACATCATGGTTCAGAAGTCAGTTCATAGCAGATGAGATGAGGCTGTTTTAATTTGTAAAAATCCTTCCAAGGTCAGTTGAATAGGCCACTATCCAATAGGCAGTCCAGGTTCAGAGTTTGTTCAAATTCTTCCATAAGCATTTGAAGAGACACTCCAGGCTAGACCTAGGGACCTCAGTCTTGTGACTTGAACTATCCCTCACAACATTTAAGGAGATCTGAGATACTAAAGATCAGGTTCCAAATTTCTTTTATAGCTAATACTCAGCCGATAAACCTGTTGGTTACAAGTGATGACAGAAGGCTTTCCTTAGACGAAAAATAGACAATATGCATTGTTGCTTTGAAGTAAATTTCTATTGCCTAGGCAAATACCAGTAATTAGTTGTCTTCATTAGCACAAGGTGATCATTCAGGCAGTTCAGAGTTGTACAATGTGGAGTTACAAATTCTGAAGGGAAAGGAAGACAATATTTCACCAGTCATCATCATCGTCAATAACCGGGAGCTCAGCGTCCGTTGGTGTCTGATGCCTCTCTCACTATTTCCTTCCATCTTTTCCTATCCAGTGCAGAGTGGCTTAGTTTCTGTAGACTAGCTCTGCACCAATCTACTACATCATCTATCCATTTTCTGTGGGGTCTGCCTCTCATATTCAAACCATCCATAATGCCGAATACTAGGGTCTTGATTTTTCGTTCATCATTCATTCTGCAAATATGTCCAGATAGTTGTAGCTTCCATTTTATAACCTTCTGCAGCAAGTTCTTTTTTGGCTGTATCCTCCTATATAATTCCTCATTGGTGGCCATTCTATTCTCAGAATCTTTCTATAACAACTTTCAAATGCCAATATTCTTCTTTTTGAATCCTTCATTATCACTCATGTCTCACATCCGTACAACATGCTGCTGAATACACATTTTCAATACACCCAGCTTCATTCTTAAGCTAATTGCTTTGCTTTTCCAGATCTTATCCATCGCCTTCAAACTTGCTCTTGCTTTCGCTATTCTAGTCGCTATTTCCTTCTTACAGTCTAGATCATACATTATGTTGCTCACCAGATATCTGAACTTCTCTACATTTTCTAGTTCAATACCATCGACACTGATCTTCCTTCCTATTTCCTTATCTCCAAATACCATTGTTTTTGTTTTATCAATGTTCATAATCAGTCCATACCACTTCCCTTTTTTGTTTAACACCCGTACTGTTTTCGCTGGCTTCTCCTCATCTTCCTCAACAATAACTATATCATCCGCAAACCTCAAGTTGTTAATTCTTTTCCCATGCACAAATATTCCTTCTACCTCTTCCTTGATCTTGTCTATCGCTGTCTCCAGATGTGCGAGAAAGATACTTGGTGATACTGGATCTCCTTGTCTCGTACCTGTACTTGTTTTAAACCAACTTCCCAACTCTGCACATGTTCTCACCACTGCCTCCACATTATTACTGATATTTTTCAACAACCATATCTGTCTGCTATCCACTCCATATGACTCCAACACTGCCCAAGTCACTTTCTGATCTATACTGTCAAATGCCTTTTGAAAATTGATGAAGCAAGTGTGTACGTTTTCGTTCTTTTGTCGCACTTTCTCTGCTATCAGTCTTAGTGCCAATATCTGCTGTATGGTACTTCTATCTTTTCTGAACCCCACTTGCTTGTCTGCTGTATGCTCTTCTATCTGCAATCTTAATCTCTCAGTCAGTATCATCATCAGCACCTTACCTAGATGACTCGTTAGGGCAATCATTCTGTAGTTCTTGCACTCCAATCTACTTCCTTTCTTGGGTATTGTCACTAGCACAGATCTTGTCCATTCCTTAGGCCCCTTCCCTTCATTCCATGCTGTATTACATAGTCAGTGTATTTCCTGAATCGTGCTTTCTCCACCATATTTGATCATCTATCCCGTGATCTTATCATTTCCAGGGCTCTTGTTCTTTAGTCGTTTCATTGCTTTTTCTGCTTCCTCCTTCAAAATATCAGTCTCGCTCTTGATGCTCGGGGGAGGTACCTCTTTCAATTCTTCAGTCAGTCTCTCTGAGACACTTGGGTCCAACTGTGCTTTGTATAGTTCGATGCAATATCTCATCCATCGCTGCACAAGCTTCTCCCTGTTCATGAGCACTTCTTTGTTCTCATCTTTGATCAACAGCTGCTTCGGTTGCCATTTCCTATTAATGTTCCTAATTGTCTTATACACCTCCCTGGTCTTAGGTTCGCTGTAGTACCTCTCGATATCTTGACATTGCTCCTCTAACCATTTCTCCTTATCCTTTCTGGCTGCTTTCCTTACCTCATTGCATTTCATCCTATATTGCTGTTTTGCCATCTCAGAAACATCTCTTCTGATCTTCAGTGCTCTTATCTCTTGAACCAACTTCAGTGTCTTCTGGGTAATCCACTTATTATTAATCTTTTCTTCCTCTGGAACAGTCTGCTCAATTGCCTCTTCTATAGTGATGGCTATCCCTGCGACTCTCTTATCTAGATCTTTCTCTGTGGTTACATTCTGAATCTTCTCTTCAAGCAGTGTTCTGTATGCATTCCCTGTTCCTTCCTCACATAGCCTCGCTACATTTCTTATTTTCTTAAACTGTGTTTTACATTTTCTTTTGAGTTTTATATTGATGTTTGCGATCACTAGACTTTGGATGGATCACTATATCCATTCCTTGGAAAGTTCAGCACTGTTGTACTGATGTTATCCATCTTCTTCTTATCAAAATCATATCTATCATGATCTTGTCTTTCCCATCATTTGATTGCCACACCCATTTCCTACAGTCCTTTTGTTGGAATCTTGTGTTGCAAATCACCATCTCATGCTCTGTAGCAAACTCTAACAGTTTCTCACCTCGTTCGTTTCTTTATCCATATCCAGACCTTCTCATGACTCTCTCCCAACCTTCATTATCTGTTCCAACCTTCGCATTCCAATCTCCTCCGATGATCAACACATGTTCACAGAATCACAGAATCATAGGGCTGGAAGGGACCTCAGTAGGTCATCTTGTCCAGCCCCCTGCTTCAAGCAGGATCAACCCCTACTAAGTCATCCCAGCCAGGACCTTGTCCAGCCGGGACTTAAAAACCTCAAGGGATGGAGAATCCACCACCTCCTTTGTCTCCTCCACCATCTTTGTCAAGTCTTTATAGAATAGCTCAGTCTCTTCCTCCATAATACTGTCTGACATGGGTGCATACACCTGAATGACTGAGATGTTGAAGGGTTTTGCTTTGAATCACGCAACCATCATTCTTGAACTCACCGGTTTGTATCCTAATAATGCTCTTCTAGCTGTTTTGCTAAGAAGGAATCCAACTCCTGATTCATGCTTCGTTTTGTTTCCTGACCAAATGACTTCACAATCGCATATCTCTCCTGATCCTGTCCAATGAATCTCTGGCAGTCCAAGTATATCACATCAGTATCTCTCCATCTCCTTCTGAAGCAGCTCTAATTTTCCAGTTGCCCACAGTGTTTGGACATTCCATGTTCCAATGGATAGCATATGTGTTAGGTGTAATTTTCTTTCAGTAGCCAACTTATCGACCCAACCCCGAGTGCTCTATTGGTATCACAGGCCTTGTTTATCCGAGCGACAGCCGAGCTGGCATCTTTTAACATTTAGTTGTACTGGCATCAGATTTCATTCGGATTGTTGTTTGACAGTCAGCACATTGACACGCATCTGACCAATCCTCCTCCTTCATCCAGGCTTGGGACTGGCATGGAGCTCTCAGTGGCTTCATGGCAGAGTTAATATTACACCAGTAAGTCCACCTAAATGTTAATATTTCTTTTTGATCTCTGAAACATTACAAACAGGAAATGGGGGTGTTGGTTCAGTATGGCAGCCCTCAGCATGGACTTGCTGTCTGGCAAGGCAGACTTAATTGAAGAAAAAAATGACCCATCGTTGGGCCAAGTTTATGAACAGCTTGCCCCTACAGAGGATGCAGTACTAGACACTAAGCAATTGAAACAGTGGTCCCATTTTGAGATGGGCAAGGAAAGGACATAGGCTGCGAAAGATTCCTATTTGGGGATGTGAGAATGCAGCTAATGGTACAAAGAAAGTTCTAAACAAGGTTTCTCCAGTTAGCCCATGAGATTCTATGTGAGGGCCAGCTGGAGAGAGTAGAAAAGACTCCTCAGTATGACTCTGCATTTCTACTGACAAGGGGCCCACTCAGAGGAACAGGACTTTTGTGCATCATTCCTGAGTGCTAGGTCAGTAAAAGATCACAATGGTACCACTGCCTATTATAGGGCTGCCCTTTTACAGAATAGCCATGGTCCTCATGGGCCCAGGAGGAAAGTCTGCAGCTGAGTACAAATACATACTGGGGATCATAGACTCTACCTCCCAGGAGGCAAGGCCATCCCTCTCTGGTCAGCTACAGAGGCAGAATTAAAGGGGGTTCAGAAAAAGGTGCCAAGGATGATTAGGGATATGGAATGACATTTGTAGAGAGATTAGGATTGTTTCTTTGCAAAGGAAACAAATAATGGAAGACGCAATAAAATATATAAAATAATGTTTTGGAGAAGGTAAACAGGAAGAAGAAAAGCTCTCAACAAAAAACAAGTGGCAGGTGAATGAAACTGAAAGACCATCAATTCAATATTGATAAAAAGAAATATTTTCCCATGTTGGCTGGGTCTACACTTGAGAGGTTTGTCGACAGAAGGGGCCTTCTGTTGACATAACTCAGGGAGCATCTACACACTTAAAGCATTCTGTCGACAAAGTCTCAACAGAACTCCGCATTTTCCTCAACAGTATTATCCCTCAAAAATTTGAGGAATAACAATCTCACAATAGAGTGTTGTCAACGGAAGTGCAGTGTAGACACTTCTGTTGACAGAGAGGGCTTCCGATTGCCGGCAGCCCACTTTGCAGAGCTGCCATTCCACTTTCTGGAACCAGAGGGCACTGCAGTCTGGCAGCCCTCTGTCGACAGAGCAGTTTTGTGTGTAGATGCAATCTGTTGACAGAGGTTCCATCGAGATTTCCCTGTAGACAGTAACTTCTGTCAACAGATGCTTCTGGTGTAGACACAGCCATTATGTGGAATTAGCTTGGGAACTCATTGCTAAAGGATGCCATTGACCCTGGAATTTAGCAAATTTTTCTATTATTTCTATGAAGGGACTATTTGTGGGCTGCTGGTAATACATAACCCAAACTTTGACCTTCACATTTATATACCAAAGAACCAAACTGACTGATATTTTTGAACATGTTCTAGTGAGATGAGATAACATTATGTTTTAAATGGGGATACAATTAATCCATGTTCACATTCAGTTATTAAACTAATCAGGTGTAACCCTTCTGCCTGAAGGAGTTGGCAGCAATCAGGGCCGGGTTCAATGTCTAGGGGTTCCTTTTCATCCATCTCACACAGAACCGGCTCAAGCCCCCACCCAGTAGCCTGGGAAATTCACACACCCTTGGGTGCCTCGAACAGGCAATGCTTCCCCACTCGCAAGCACAGAGTCTGAAGGTAGGAAAGAACTTTAATGAAAGAGGCAGAAAAGTCAATTAGCATAAGCTTGGGAAAATACCACACCCAAAGTTCATAACCAATCCTCAAGTAACTGTCCCAGCTCAAATGGAGTGAGCAGTGTCCTGAGCTTCTCAGGCTCACCACTCCAATACTGTAAACAGCCAATCCACACACCCAACTTTCTCTGTACCCCCACTTCAAATGCCCCACTTACAACTCGGTCCAGTCTGTGCAGGCCCTGACACCTCACACAGATGCATTCCCTCATGGAACCTGAGCCAATGCCACCTTTGTGCTGGTCCGGCATTCTGCTTGCTCCTTGACAGCTGCCACACCGTCTGTGTGCTGAGGCTCCTACCAGCCATCTGCCGCCACTCCTCCTAATGGCCATCTGCCACTTGTGCTGTCCATTCACTGCTGCTCCCACGGGGTGACTACCAGTCACACTGTCTGTTGTGGGTTTGGCCTTAGCTGCCACCCACTGATTTCAGCTCTTAGTGGCCTTAGCTGCTACCCAGTGATTTCAGCTTACAGTATCTACCAAAGTAAAGAGTCATACAAAATACAAAAACAAGTAGCCAGCTCTATCTTTTAACAGGTGGGGAGGATGAATCAAACTAAGCTTATAGCTACATGGCCACGCCACGCCACGCCACGCCACGCCACGCCACGCCACGCCACGCCACGCCACGCCACGCCACGCCACGCCACGCCACGCCACGCCACGCCACGCCACGCCACGCCTCTTGTCTTGCCCTTCTGCTTTACAATGCTTTAAACCAGGGGAGCCCTGTGTAATCCATGTCTTATGCAGTTATGATGACTGCCTTGTCCCCCACAACAACTTGGAGCATTGGTGAGATTTCACAATTCTTACACTGAGTGTTAGCATAAATTGTGATTTTACAACAACATGCTTACAATAGACAAAATCTCATCGCCTCCTTGCTACCCATCAGGCTTCATTTGCAAGGTATCACATATGCACAGCTTTGCATTCTCATGCAAATGATCTCTGGGAGACACAATCCTCCCAGCCTTCAGCAGCATTGAGTTCCTGCTGGCACATTCCTTACACAGGTATTAAAAGAATTTCAGTATAAATGCATGTTGACATAAAACTTTAAATCCATCTGCTGTAATGGACTGAGCTCTCAAATTAATTTTCAGGCAATTTATTTTGTGCATCTGAACAAATAAAGTTTTGCATGTATGGTGGTGAGTTAAGCCTTTCATGATTAGACCAATAACAAAGAAATTTTGTGAAGAATAATCTTTGAAAGTAACAGAGATAGAGAGCCATGCTAGTCTATACACTATCAAGGTGACATGCCTGTTCTCTCCTACAGACAACCTCCCAACCTTATGAGGATCCTCACAAACAGCCACAGTCTATGCCCCAGGAATACCAGTCCTGGAACCTTTCCCTGCAACAAAGCCCGCTGCCAGTTTTGTCCACATATCTTCTCTGGAAGTACCATCACTGGACCCAAACAGGTTACCCACAGAATCACGGGCACTTTCTCATGCTCCTCTACTAACATCATATATGCCATCATGTGCCAACAATGCCCAGATGCTTTGTATATTGGACAGACTTCTAACTCCCTTAAACAAAGGGTTAATGGGCACAAAACAGACATCAAAACACTCCAGATCCACAAACCAGTTAGTCAACATTTTAATGGAATGGGGCATTCTATTAATGACCTAAAGGTATGTGTGTTACTGAAAAAAAACTTTTGTACCATTCTTCAAAGAGAAACAGCCAAGCTGGCTTTTATATTCAAATTCGCCACATTAACACGTGGTTTAAACTGGGATGGGAACTTTCTGAGTCACTATAGGGCTCGTCTGCATACTTGGCTTAATCTAATTCTTGACCTTCCCCCCCCACTCTCTGATTTGCTCACCTTGATCATTTTTTTCTGATTTGTCCTTCTTGATTACTGTTTTTGATTCTCTGTGCCTTAAATATTGAATCTGTTGTGGTCTGGCTATGGTCTGAAGAAGTGGGTCTGTCCCACAAAAGCTCACCTAATAAACTGTTTTGCTAGTCTTTAAAGTGCAACTTGACTGCTTTTTGTTTTAATCTTTGAAAGGCTCTTAAATCACTGACCTGATTATGAAATTATATACAATCTAAGCCCACAAGATGGAGCCCCAATCTACTTTTGAAAGACTGAGTAAGCATTTTTTTTTTTTTACTAGTGAGTTTGATCTTGCAGTCTTGGATATTCGAGAAAGTATCCAGCAAAATATAAATTGACATAAAATTCAGGATGTCCTAAAACTGATGTTGTGAAAGTATCAGATTCCCCAGCTCTTAGTCTGAACGGGAAGGAGGAGAGATTTCAGAGACTGTAATTTTACAGTTGTCTTGATGTTTTCCTGAGCCTCGTACAAGAGGTGGGCAACCTGCAGCCCACAGGCCACACGCAGCTCATCAGGGTCAGCCACTAGTGGGCTTCCATACAGGTTGCTTAAACTTGTGTCCACAGATATGACTGCCACAGTTATCCCAGTCAGGGAGCTGTGAGCTGTTGTACCTGAAGACAAAAGGTAAACAGCTAGAGGTTACCCTGATGAGCAGTGTGTAGCTCATCTAAGGAAGGGTCTTAGCCTTGTCTTACTGAGGTCAGTGAGGGTGTGTCTACATGGGCACAAATCTTCGAAATGGCAATATTTTGAAGATTACTAATGAGATGCTGAATTGAATATTCAGCACCTCATTAGCATTAGGACACTTCCAGCTGTGGCACTTCGAAAGCAGCTACACGAGGGTCCTTTGCGAAAGGACCCTGCACCTTTTGAAATCCCCTTATTCCTCTCAATAAGTGGAATAAGGGGATTTTGAAAGGTGCAGGGTCCTTTCAAAAAGGACTCCCGTGTAGCCACACCAAGCCACGTGCTTTCGAAAGCAGCACTTTTGAAGTGCCGCGGCCGGAGGCGTCCTAATGCTAATGAAGCACTGAATATTCAATTCAGCACCTCATTAGTAATCTTTGAAATGTCCATTAGCATGGCCATTTAGAAGATTTGTGCCCATGTAGACAAACCCTTGAGAGTTTAACCATCAATTTAACTGGCAATAAAATTAGGACCTGCAAAAGTTATCTGCAAATTCAGTTTAATCTGATGGACAGATCTGTATCTGACTGAGCTACATAATCATATCTGCTCCGTGAAATCAAGGACAAACCAATCCTGAAATGAATCATTCATGCCAAAATATAAAAATAAAAGCCACTGGTTGCAAGAAAAATAGTATCTAGGTGCCCAACAGACTTAAATCCTTAGGGCTTTCTTTAGGCAGTTTAATGGATCTTACCCCTAAAGATTTATCAATGATATATTGGTTAGAAGACTAAATCAGAATAACGGCACTAACAGTTGCTAACTAGAAGTTAGAAGAGGAATGGAGGAGAGTGGAGGTCATATGTTACAGATATCTAATCCAGATATGATCTAAGTATGGCAGAAAGAAGGAAACGAGGAAAGCGGGGCTTGAGGAAAGCTACAAGCAGTATATGATATATTTTCACATAACCTATATGTGAAAAAATGTAATTCAAGTGTACATTTAAACAAAAATGGATTATGAAAAACAAGGCAAACAATAACAAGGCAACAAATACGATCAGAAGTAAAGGGAAATAAACTAACTTTTCTTACCTAGAGGCTGCATTATGCATTTGATGCAGGAGAAGCAGAATTTTGTAGCAGCATAACCCTCTAGTCAATGTGGATGAAAGATGCTTAATAATATCGTATAATCTGAGTATACAGTGAGCCCTAGGTAGATGAGCTAAGCTGAAGATATGTTTGTAGGGTGACCATCCGTTCCATTTTGGGTGCAACAGCCCTGCCACCCAATTTCCCATGGGTGCAGGGAGCTGGTAGCCAGACCCACTTGGTGGCGTGGCTGCTGCCAGACTTCCACAAGCTGAGGGGGAGCCGGGAGCTGGACCCCACGCATTGGCGCAGCTACCACCTAACTGCCTCTGGCTGTGAGGAGCCGGGAACTTTGCTGGTGGGGTGGCAGCCTAGTTCCTGGAGCCCCAAGTCATCGGACAGCCACAAGCTGCAGCTGCCCCTCGCTCCCCCACAGCAAGGCAGCCACTGCCTGATTCCCAGGTAGGGTGACCATTTTGGCCAGGATGGCATCATTCCCCTGGTCCCATATTTGGCTGGGGGAGATATGGTCACCCTAGCTGTGTCTACACGTGCATGCTACTTCGAAGCAGCGGCACTAACTTCGAAATAGCGCCCGTCGCAGCTACACGCGTCGGGCGCTATTTCGCAGTTAACTTCGACGTTAGGCGGCGAGACGTCAAAGTTGCTAACCTCATGAGGGGAGCGGAATAGCGCCCTACTTCGACGTTCAACGTCGAAGTAGGGACCGTCTAGACGATCCGCATCCCGCAACGTCGAAATTGCCGGGTCCTCCATGGCGGCCATCAGCTGGGGGGTTGAGAGATGCTCTCTGTCCAGCCCCTGCGGGGCTCTGTGGTCACCGTGGGCAGCAGCCCTTAGCCCAGGGCTTCTGGCTGCTGCTGCGGCAGCTGGGGATCCATGCTGCAGGCACAGGGTCTGCAACCAGTTGTCGGCTCTGTGTATCTTGTGTTGTTTAGTGCAACTGTGTCTGGGAGGGGCCCTTTAAGGGAGCGGCTTGCTGTTGAGTCCGCCCTGTGACCCTGTCTGCAGCTGTGCCTGGCACCCTTATTTCGATGTGTGCTACTTTGGCGTGTAGACATACCCTCGCAGCGCCTATTTCGATGTGGTGCTGCGCAACGTCGAAGTTGAACATCGACGTTGCCAGCCCTGGAGGATGTGTAGACGTTATTCATCGAAATAGCCTATTTCGATGTTGCTACATCGAAATAAGCTTTTTCGATGTAGGCTTCATGTGTAGACGTAGCCCCTATGTGTTTGCCTTCTGGCTATTGGAAATGTGTTTAATCTACTTGATAATGTTAAATGAATTAATAGCAGAATTAATAATATTGAAGCCAGCTCATAAACCAGGAGATGGATTTTTCACACATCAGATTTGATATTTTTTACATGCAAAGTTCTCGGACTGTTCAGGCCCAGAGGTGAAGAAAATAAAGTCCTGAACTATAAAGTTCTCCTCCTTAACAATCAAGGTCTGTAGTGTATAGCTCCTTGGAGTAGCAAACTGAGAGGAAGAGCAAGAGCAAGAGTTGGGGTTACCCTTGTGGAATGATTTCATAAAATACAAAGAGGACCCAGATATGTGAACCAGGTCTACAGAGTTCCCAGCCACAAATACACCAATACAATCAATGTTGCCAGAATATCAGATGTTTGTGAAGGGCGCCAGATTTTACAAGCATTCAGGTAGATGGAGGACATTATGTCCAAGAATTGTAAATTTTAATATTTCCTGACCTGTGTGTGATTAAGGGACAGCTTTGTGTGCCCCAAGTGAGCTAAAAATTATTGGAGACACCCAAAAATCCATTAAACCACTCCCCTTTGACTCTGTCGACAGTACAGACAACTCTTGAAAACAGTCTTGAGAGCTGAACTGATTGAATGGGAAGGCTATGTACATATGTGTAGATACAGGAATGCACCCATAAAGGAGAAGAAAAATATGTTGATGGCACAGGTGATATGTATGCTGTTTAGCTATATGAATTGTACCTAAATCATCATTAATGTTGTTATCCCAACAGATTTTGGATTCTTGCCTCTATTAATATTACTATGGGTGCGTCTACACTAGCTGGCTACTTCAAAGTAGCTGGCACAATGTCAAAACAGAACCTGTTGCGTCTACACACGCCATGTGCTATTTCAACATTGAAATCGATGTTAGGTGGCAAGACGTCGAAATCGCTATTCCCATCTTTGGATGGGAATAGCGCACTACTTCGACGTTGAATGTTGAAGTAGGGTGTGTGTAGACTATCCGTGTCCCGCTACTTCGAAATAGCAGGGTCCTCCATGGCGGCCATCAGCTGAGGGGTTGAGACGCTCTGTCCAGCCGCTGCAGGGCTTTATGGTCCCCGTGCGCAGCAGCCTTTAAAGCACCACAGACCCAGATTTCCTGTGGCAGGAAGCTGAGAGCGTGCAGGCAGCAGCACACGCATGTGCTAGCCCTGCACGCTTTCCAGAGGCCCCAATTTGCACTGCTACCAACCATGGCATCGAGCCAGCCCCCTGAGTGCCCCCAGGGCTCCCCTCCTGAGGGGACCCAGACACCCCCGGCAGCCAAGCGGGGGGCCAAAAAGAGGCGGGGCCCCTCCTAGTCAGAGGCCAAGCTCCAAGACCTGCTGGGGCTCTGGGGTGAAGAGGAGGTGCCCCACATGATGGGGAACAAGCGGCGGAACGCAGAGGTGTTTGCCCAACTGGCCAAGGGCCTGGCCGCCTGGGGTCACCCTGCCCACACTCCGGATCACATCCAGAGTAAGGTGAAGGAGTTGCGGCAGGGGTATGCCCAGGCCTGGGACTCGGCCAGCCGATCTGGGGCTGCCCCCATCACTTGCCCCTATTACAGGGAGCTCAGGGCCATCCTGGGCCCCCGGGACACCTCCTCGCCCCTGGCCACCTTTGACACCACGGCTGACGAGCCCCAGAAGGCCTCGGAGCTGGAGTCTGGCCCGGAAACCAGCCCCACACCCCGGGGCCCACCCGAGGAGCCCCCCCTTGGGACAGTGGAGGAGGGGTCCAGCAGCGAGGAGGGGAGGCTCCTCATCGACCTCCCCTCCTGCAGCACCAGCCGGGCATCTGGCCACCGGGCTTCCCCCAGCCGCGGCAATGGATGGTCAGGTATGTACCCCACAGGGCACACTCCCACGGGCCACGGGACGGGGGCACCAGACACGACCGGGAGCCTCACACATCCCCAGCAGACCCCAACCCACAACCGCCCAGCCACAGCACGGTCCCAGGACAGCGGCATGGCCATCAGCGCCCATCAGCACCCGCACCCATGGACAGCACTGTGCCTTAACCCCAGGGGCAGGGGGACAATGCTATGGGGACAGCCAACAGGGACATCACACCCACCGATGGGGACGGAGACCCAGCACCCGAGGTGGGGTGGAGGGAACGGGCTATGTGCCAGGGCACTGTACTAACAGCCTTTCCCCCACCCCCCAGCAGCTGCAGCATCCGACGCCCCAAGCAGCCAGGCACCCTCCGTCATCCCCACCAGCCCACCAGAGGTCAGCCACCGCCAGCACCCGGAGACACCCCCAAGGCCAGTGGGATGGTTCCGCCACTGCTGGACCCTGGGGATGGCCCCTGTGGACCCCCAGCTCCTGGCAGCTGTCCGGCGGCAGATGGAGGTGGCAGAGGAGAGACTCCGCTTTGACCAGAAGGAGTCCACCTGGTGCTGGGCGGCATGGGAGGACTTCATGGGGGTATTTCAGGACATAGCTGGGTCAATCCGGGAGGCCATCACCCGGCTCCTGTCCCCCACTGCCCCACGGGCCACCCTCCCCGCCGCTCCACTTGAGGACCCCCTGCCGCACACCTGCTGCCCCACCCACCTCGTCATCTGCTGCCTCACCTGATAGCCCCCCTGCCGTGCCGCCTGCAAGCTCCTCAGAGCCCACTGGGACTGAAGACCGGCCAGTGGAGGCATCCCGGCCGTACTTGCCGGCCCTCCCAGCCCCCAGCTGGCCACGCCAGGGACCGTGGACATGTGGGGGGGTCGCGAGCCATACCCACCAGTGGTCATGCCCCTCTACCCCCACCCCAGACTGATGGGCCAACGGCTGAGCCATCCAGCAGGCCCCCATGTATGTATTTGTCCCCCATGTATATAGCTGTCCCCCTTTTTGTATATTGGTTGCAGTTTCTGTTGTGCACAAAACAAAGTTAGCAGTTTTCAGAAAAAAAAGGTTTTATTTTCAAAAAAACTGGAGGCGTGTGCTTGTTGGGGGGGTGGCGTGCGGGTGTTGGGGGTGGTGTGCGGGCTGTGTGTGGGGGGTCTTCCGGGGAAGGCCAGGGAGGTGCTCAGGGGTCTCCCTGATTGAAGTGGGCCTGCAGGGCCTCATGGACCTGTATCTCCTCATGGTGGGCCTGGAGGCTGGGTGTGGCAGCCGGCTGGGGGATGCCCGTGCCGGCGTCGACCGCCCACCCTTGGATGAAAGCGTCCCCCTTGCTCTCGACAATGTTGTGGAGCGTGCAGCATGCGCCCAGAACCTGGGGGATGTTTTGGAGGCTGACGTCCAGTCAGGCAAGGAGGCACCACCAGCAGCCCTTCAGATGGCTGAATGTCCTCTCTGCCACTTGGTGGGCATGGTTCGGGGGGCGTTGAACCACTCCTGGCTGGCATTGAGGTGGCTGGTGTACGGGAGCATGAGCCAGGGCTGGAGGGGGTAGACCGTGTCTGCCATGAGGCAGAGGGGCACGGTGGTGTCCCCCTGAGGGATCTCCCTCTGGGGGATGTAGGTCCCCACCTCCAGCCGGTGGCACAGGCCCGAGTTCCTAAAAACATGGGCATCGTGTGTGCAGCTGGGCCAGCCCACGTACACGTCCTGGAAGCGGCCCTGACTGTCCACCATGGCCTGCAGGACCACGGAGTGGTAGCCCCTGCAGTTTATGTATCTTCCTCCGCTGTGGTCTGGGGTGCGGATGGGGATGTGGGTCCCGTCCAGGGCCCCAAAGCAGTTCGGAAACCCCATGGCGGTGAATCTGGCGACAGCTGCATCCAGGTCCCCGAGTCGGATGACCCTCTGGAGCAGCATGGCGTTAAGCACACGAACCGCCTGTGGGGAGGGAACACAGGCGCCCATGAGGGTGTGCAGGGTGCCCCAGGGCCCTTCTCCCAGGCCCCCCTCCGGGCACCTCCCTGGGTACCCCCCTACCCAGCCCTTCCCTCCCCAGCCCCACACCAGGCCCCTCCCTCCCCAGCCCCATACCTGTCCCCCCTACCCCCCAGTGGGTGCATGCAGAGGCCTCCTTACCTCCATGATGATGGCCCCGACCATGGCCTTTCCCACTCCAAACTGGTGTCCCATGGAGCGATAGCTGTCTGGAGTGGCCAGCTTCCAGACGGCTATTGCGACCCTCCTCTCCATGGGGAGGGCGTGCCACGTCCGGGTATTGTGGGGCCTCAGTGCAGGGGTGAGCCACTGGCAGAGCTCCAGGAAGGTCTGCCGGCGCATGTGGAAGTTCCGCAGCCACATGTTGTCATCCCACTACCACATGACGAGCTGTTCCCACCACTTGGAGCTGGTGGGGTAGCTCCAGAGGCGGGGGAGCAGCCGGCAGGGGAGGAAGAGGGGAGCCCAGTGGTCAGGGGCGTCCCCGTCTGCCTCCAGGGAGGGCTCCTCTGGCAGGAACCACTGGGCGGCCTCCCAGGCAGCACCTAGCAGGGCACTTGCCCCCTGAATGACTACCTGGAGGGCCTCCTCTTCCTGCTGCTGCTGCTGCTGCTGGGGGTCCATAGCTGCCGTGACTTGGTCCGCGAGAGTGTGGCTACTGCTCTGCAGACCTTGTGCTGTGCAGGCTGGGTGTGTCTGGGAGGGGCCCTTTAAAGGAGAGGCTTGCTGTTGACCCGGAAGGGCTAGTCCAGCCTGTGGCCCGGTCCATAGGCTTTCCTGTCCCCTTATTTCGACAGGGAATGCTTGTGCGTGTGGATGCTCTGCATTTCCTTCCGGGACGGCTCCTTTCAACGTTCCCCGTCGCTACTTCGACGTTGAACATCGACGGCACCAGCCCTGGAAAAAGTGTAGACGATACGCGTCGAAGTTGCCTATTTCAATGTTCTTACTTCAAAATAGGCTACTTCGACGTAGTGTGCTAGTGTAGACATAGCTTATGTAGTATAAATGGATCTACAGCATAATAGTGAAACAATTCATGCTCAGCTTACAACTAATATTTACTATTTGAGGCAAATTAATATTTATGGATCAGCATACATTTGTACATGAGCTAAACACTCTTTAGAACAGAATAAAGGAGGAGGAAAAATGAATAACTGAAGGATAAAGAGGTAGGAGAAAATATTGCACGGTTACAGTAAACTGCTACATTTTAAGTGAAAAAGTACATTGTATGCATTCCTAATTGGCAGCAGGAAAATCATTCAGGCCATATAAGTAAAAGAAGGATAAAAGCTCCTCCTGGCCTTCTCCTTGCCAGGGTTGAATTGTTAGCTAGAGTGCATTTTTAATGTTTCCCCATATGAGTGGGGTTCAGGTAAGGGGCTTCCACTGTTTCTGTGGGAGACTATTCCACAGCTGGATCCATTTGACCTTTTTAGTTATTATATTGCCTAGCAAGCTATAGTGTCAGTATATCACATTTTAAAAGACTTGTAAATTGCAGCTGGAGTTGTTGGAAACTGACTTACAAATACAATGGTCCACTTTTGCCCACCTAGTCCAACCCCTTGCTCAAAGCAGGACAAACCCCAGTAAATCATTCCATCTAGGGCTTTTTCAAGGTTGGCCTTAAAAACCTCGAAGCCTGCAGGTGGCAGCTCTCAGGTGCCAGCTCCTTCTTGGCATCTGGGTCTGCCTTGTCTGCTGTGGTGTTGAGGACAGCAGGTGGCTGTGAACTGTCCTGGAGCTCCCTTTTGTAGTCACAGGTCACAGGACCTGACCCTGAGTGTCTGGCTTTGTCCCAGGCCCCAGGGTAGCCCTGCTGGATCTCTTTAACTTTGGTCTTCACCTGATCAGGAGTGCAGGCAGGGTGTCCCTGAGTGGCCATTCCTTTGGCAAGGTGGGCGAATGTGGCTGTGTTCTGCTGCTTGCCGCCCATCTTGTGGAGGATCTCCACTTTCCAGAATCCCAGGAGGTCCCTGAGCTCTGGCTCAGTCCAGGAGGGAGCCCGTTTGGGGCGGGGGGGTCTGGCTGGTCTCGCCCTGTGAGGGCTCTGAGGGGGGACCCTGGTGCTGCTGTCCATTGCTGCCTGGCAAGGTTCTGGGGTGGCTGTTAGAGCATGCAGAATGCAGATCATGGCTTTGCTGCTAGCGTGCTCTCAGCTACCTACCATAGGGTTTCTGGGTCCGGGCAGCTTTAAGCGTGGCTGGATGCGGAGTTCATAGAGCCCCACTGCTGTGGGCCAGGGCATCTCTGCACTCCAGCTGGCCAGCACCATGGAGGACTCCTCTTTTGAAAGTGTGGCCTGTGGAGCATCTACACATGTTTTCTTTTGAAATAATCTTTCAAAAGAGGGTGCTCTTCTTTGTGTGGGACTGGAGGAGTGCTTTCAAAAGCAGTGCTAAATTCTTTCCATTTCCTTTAGAAAGAGTGCATTTTGTGTGTGAATGCTCCACGGGCTTTTTTGAAAGAGGGCCAGGTTTTCCAAATGTACTTTCTAGTGTAGACACAGCTATTCTGTTTGAATATAACCTAATTCTTTATTTAACCATTAGTTTAATTATAGTGAGCCTGTCATTGGCAGGCTCAACTGGGGCACCCTCCTGTCTCAGGCCATGGCTCAACAAGAGAACCTGCTTCAGTTTCCCCTCAGTCCAGCCGTTAAAAGAACACAGTCTTTCAGACTGTCCAAATCAAAGTCCAACCCCTGGGCAAAATATATGTGTGTACACTTCCAGTAACCCATAGAACACCCATTCTTCCAGTTTCCCCACAGAAGCATAAAAATACTTAGATCTTGCTATTCTCCTCTTCATTGTCATCACTTCCAGGTCACCCACCAGCAAGCTGTTCACAGTACCCTTCTGTCCTTGTTCCAGGGCCCTACTCTCCCAGCCAGCTACTGGTGGGTGACCAGTCTTATGATTCTTCTACCCAAAACATAGGCTTCTGGAACTGGCTGCCTGGCTCCAGAAGGACAGCCAGCTAGTTCCTCTGCTACTTTCTTGGCAATTCCTTGGTACAGTCTGCAGAGCTTTCAACTCTTGGCACTGTCCTTGTCTCTACAATATAGCTGTTACCTATATGGCCCTCCAACTTGTCCTGAGGCTTTCCACTGTGTCACTCTCTCTGTTTGTATAGGCCATCTTTCTTCTCTTAAACCTAGCTGGGAAGCAACTGACAAGTCACCAGTAACAGGGACTCTGCTTCTTTGTAAAGGGTCAGTCACTCTGTGAAAGGGCCAAATCTTTCAGTTCTTATTTATGGTGTACAGAAGTAGAAAACTTGAAATCAATAGATGCTCAATTGATCAGTAGATCGATCAGATGTTCAGCACCTCAGAGAACCAGTTCAAGAATACATGATTTTCAGAGGCATCGAGCACCTGTAGCTGTAGTCAAAATCACTGTTTCAAGTCGAAGTGTCACCTCTGAGGTAGGTAAAAAGTGAGGCACACAAAATTAGTAAATTCTTTTAAAAAACTTTGGCCTTACGTGACTTGATTAAGGTCGAAAGCTGTTGGGGAAAACAAACCATTTTCTTTTACAATATCAAAATTTTGTCAGGTCTTCTGAGGTCACAGCATGAATGAGAGGCAGAGTTGAAGACAGAACCCAGAATACTGATTCCCTACTTTATTTGGTGGAGTAAGCTGTTTTCCTCAGACTCACACTAATCATTGATCTGGAAAAAACTGTAAAGTCATTGCTGATAAAGTATGTATATAACAGAATGAGAGCAGAGTGACAAAGAATGACAAATGCAAATCATTTTTATAGAGTGAGCTGGATCACTTGGTAAGCAGGGGACAATTAAACCACACACCTAGTAATAAAGAATAGTGGCCATTTTTGCAAGGTGGTGGACTGTATTCTGAACAGCAGGGATAAGACCCCCTCTAAATGACTTTAGGGGTAGATACTCAGCTAACTGTAAGATCTCAGCCTGATGTGGCAAAAAGGACAAACATAATCCTTGGATGTGTAAACAGAGCAATATTGAGGAGCAGGAAAATGAAATTATTGTTTTATTGTACAGGTGATGCCATTGCTGAAGCACTCCATCCAGTTCTGGTATCCACTGTTTAAAAAGGATGTTAAAATAATTGAAATGATTCAGGAATAGTTACCAAGATGATCTGAGGTTTAGAAAACATACCCTGCTCAGAGAGACTTTAGGAGCTCAATTTATTTACTTTTGAAAAGAGAAAGGACTCCTATTATGCACCATCTCCCCTCACTAAGAAATCATAGAATCATAGAACAATAGAGCTGGAAGAGACCTAAAAAAGCCATCGAATCCAGCTGCCTGCTTTAAGCAGGATCAAAGCCATCAGATCAGTCCTGCCAGGGCTTTGTCGAGGCGAGACTTAAACATCTCCAGGGATGGAGACTTCACTACTTCCCTGGGTAACCATTCTAATGCTTCACCACCCTCCTAGTGAAAAAGTTTTTCCTAATGTTCAACCTGGACCTTTCCAACTGCAACTTGAGACCATTGTTCCATGTTCTGCCATCCGTGACCACTGTGAACAGCCTCTCTCCAGCTTCTTTGCAACCTACCTTCAGTAAGTTGAAATGAGAAAATGTTGCATTATGGGAAAATATATTCCCCCAGAGAGCTCAGCCTATAGAGGTGAATAGGAGAACAAGGCTCCTAAACTAAAAATCTCATAGTGTGGCTTTGAATTAAAACATTTCATTTCTTGGCTGAACTATTTCTGTGAATAGTTGATATTTTCTGTGGGAGAAAACAAAGATTTTCTGAACGGTTTTACTGTTGAGTACCTGGACAGGGAGAAATGCTAGAAATAGAAGGCTTTTTAACCTAGCACATAAATACATCACAAGATAAAATGGGTGCAAGTTGAATCTTGATGATTTGTAGAAAAAAGTGCACGTTTTTTCAATGAGGCCAATTAACCACTGGAATAGGTAAAAGGAACATAGTAAATTCTACATCACATGAGCTGAGTCTACATGTGAAAGAAATTTTGAAATATCTGACCCTGTTTCAAAAGAACATGAAAAGCATCTACACGTGAAACATGCTCTTTCAAAAGGAAGATGATGCAGACCTCAAAATCCCAACCCTGATCCCATATCAGGAAAAGCGTTCCCTTTCGAAATACTCTTTCAAAAGACAATGTGTGTAGATGCTCCACGGCCCACTCTTTCGAAAGAGGAGTGCACCATGATGCCAGCCAGCTGGAGTGCAAGAATGCCCGAGCCCACAGCAGCGGGGCTCTATTGTTCCTGAGTCCGTCTACCCTTAGAACAATACAGACCCAGAAACCCCATCACAGGAAGCTGAGAGTGTGCTAGCTGCATGGCCATGAGTTGACTGCAGCATGCCCTCTCACCCACCCTCCAAAACCAAAAACTATGAGAATGGCCAACAGCTGCCCACTGCAGAAGCCCTAGCACCCTCCCCCCCCTGGGCCCTCACAGGGCTTACAGGGGCCCAGAACTGAGAGAAAAAAAAGGGCACCCTCCTTGATGGCGTGGGAGCTGAGATACCTCCTGGGTCTCTGGAAGGAAGAGGAAGTCCTCAAAGAAATGGGGGTCAAGTGGTACAAAGTGGTAGCAATTGCCCACCTGGCCCAGGGCCTCTTCACCCATGGGTACCCGGCCCTCACCAAGTCCACAAGTAGGTCAAGGAGCTCTGTCAGGGCTGTGCCCAGCCTGGGATGAGGCTGGCCACTCCAGGGCAGGTCTGTCTAACTGCCCCTAATATAGATAGCTATGGGCCACCCTGGGGGCCTGGAACAGCTCCTCTTCACCCGCTGTCCTTGACACATCTGCGGTGAGCTGCAGCTGGAGGCAGAGGAGTACCCAGGACCAGTGAGCCAGGAGCCGAACCCCACCGCTGAGTGATTGAGCAAGGAATGGGGCCTTGTGATTGATGTGCCCTCCCGGTCATTCAGCTGGGCAACTGGGAGCTAGGCATTGCCAGACCTTGGCAAGGGACCCTCTGATAAGTACATGGTAGGGTGCATACCCTGGCCTGAAGGGTGGGGGTGATGCAGCTGCCAGCTGGCCATGCACATGACCAGTGGTCCTGGGCTGGACACTTCGTGGCCTTGCATAGCACCTGGCACACTGTGTTGGCTGCTGGTGGGACAGCCAGCACCTGCCCCTGTGGGTAACGCAGTGACCCACCCATGTGGTGAGAGGTAGTTGGGGCTGGAAAGCACCCGGAGACTGTTCCACATGTGCTGGGAACTCCTACCTGGCCAAGATACCCCATGGCTGCCGTGCCTTTGGTTGGGAAGTGTTGCCCCCGGGAGGGATGGTGCCCCGATGGGGAGGTACGTGGCTCCTGAGAGGGCGGGTTGTCCCCAGGGAGGGATGTGCTCCCCTGGTTGCAGCCTCAAGGGCCGTAATATGGGACTGACACACTGTCCTTCTTTCCATACAGCTATGCTATCCGAGAGCTGGGAGAGCCCTGTGCCTTCCGTTGTCCTGGAGAGTCCTCCGGTGGTGATGGAGAGTGCCCAGAAATGCCCGCTATGCAGCACAACTTTTGGTTTGCAGCCAGAGATCCCCTCAGTAGATGGAGAGTGACATGGCCAGCCACCACCAGGCCGAGGTGACTGAGCAGCACCTTTGCCTCGCCAAGGCTGATATGGCATGGTGGAGGGTAGGCTGGGACAGGCTCATGGCCAATCTGCAGGACATCAGTGGCATCCTGCAGGAGCACACAGCCAAACTGGTCTGCCTCCTTGCTCCCCCGGCGCCCTCCCGCCAAGTCTCCTGCCACCCTGCCCGCTGAGCCCCCTGCTAAGCCCTTCCCACTACCATACCTCCTAGTGCTCCGCACCCCATCCCAGCACACCAAGGACCTTGTCCCTGGGGACGGAAGGGATCCCAGGGCTGACAGGGCTCGTGGCCTTACACCTCAGCCTTGGACTGACCCCTCCCATCCCCCCTCCAGGTTGAGGTTCCTCACATTTCCCTAAGGTATATCGTTCACCCCCTTCCCTGCTGTACGGAGGTTTATGTTCACTCATAATTACAGTTTCAGTAGCAGAGAGTAAATGTTTTATTTGACAAACACCCCGGTGTGCTGTGATCTTTGTGGAGGGATGGTGATCGGTGGATGTTTGGGTGTGGTGGTGGGTGGGAGGATGGTGAGGGGTGGATGTGTGTGGGGGATGGTTGTGGGTGGGAGTCACTGGAGCCCATTAGTGAAGATCTGTCAGAGGGCCTCTCTGATGTGGAGCTCATCCTGGTGCACCTGGTGAATGGAGGCAGCATCCAGCTGCTCATACCCAGGGCTGGACTTGGATGCCCATCTGTGCACAAAGGCATCCCTCCCTCCTTCCACAATATTGTGGAGGACACAGCAGGCACCCACTACCTGGGACGTGTTCAGCCCCCCAACTTCCAGCCGTGAGAGGAGACACCACCACTGCCCCTTAAGGCGCCCGAAGGCCTGCTCAGCCACATTGCAGGCCTGGTTGAAGCGGATGTTGAATGCCTCCTGCGTGGGGTCGAGTTGGCCCATATAGGGCTGCAAGGGGTAGGCGGCATCTGCCACCATGCAGAGCAGCATGGTGACATCCTGAGTGGAATTGCCCACTGGGGGACGAAGGTGCTGGCCTCCATGTGCTGGCAGAGCCCAGAGTTCTGGAACACATGGGTGTTGTGTGTCCGACTGGCCCAGCCCACATAGATGTCCATGAACTGGCCTCTGGACTCCACCAGGGCCTGGAGCACCATCGAACGTAGTCCTTGGGGTTCACGTACTGGCCAGCACTGTGTGCCAAGGCATGGATGGGGATGTGCATCCCTTCCAGGGCTCTGAAACAGTTCAGGAAGCTGAGTGCAGTGAATCCCATGATAGTGGCATCGAGATTCCTCAGTTGGATGACCCTGTGGAGCAGCATGTTGTTGATGGCCCAGACAACCTATACAGGAGGGAGAATATGCACTTTTGTGAGGGTGTGGAGGGGCGTTTCTGGCCCCCTGCCTCCTCCTTGCCCCCCTGGACCTCTCCTGGCCCCCCCCACCCCCAATCCCTACCCCATACCCTGCTGCCGAGGGTCTCCCTTACCGTGGAGCCCTCTCTCTGCTTCCCGTGTAGGGCCTGTGACCTGGGCATGGGTTACCTCCATGAGTAGGAGCCCTGATGGTGGCCTTGCCCACCCTGAACTGGTGGCCTAAGGAGTGGTAGGAGTCCAGGGTGATCAACTTCCATATGGCTATGGTGACCCACTTCTTGAGGGAGAGAGCAGGCCACATGCAGGTGTCCTGGTGTCTGAATGTGGGGGTGAGCCAGTGGCAGATCTCGTGAAAAGTCTGCCTGCTCAAGTGAACGTTCCAGATCCATCAGGCATCTTCTCACTCCCCCAGCACCAGTGCTCCCACCAGTCAGTGCTGCTGGGGTGGCTCTAGAAGTGCTGAGGCACCCAGGGAGGGGCCATGGGGACCTGGGCAGGGAGACTCCATGGCCCCAGGGGGACTGCTCAGTCACCTGAGCAGATGGGGGACAGCTGTGACGACTGTACAGCAGTGCCAACACAGTCTCCGAGATCAATGTGTCCTCAGCCAGGAGCAGCCGGTGCATGCTGAGCTCTGTTTGGCTGCGGTCAGCTGGGCAGCACTCCGGTCATGCAGGCTGGGGATGTTGGGGAAAAGTCCTTTAAGGAAGCGGCTGGCTGCAACCCTGGCAGAGCTTGTCTGCCATATGATCCCATCTGCAGTGTCTGCAGCTCCCTTCCTTTGAAAGAGTGCCTGGAGCCATGTGGACACTCCCTTTCAAAAGAATGCAGTGGTCTTTCGAAAGGGTGGATCAAAGGTTCAATCTGATTTTTATGTGTGGTCACTATCTTTTGAAAGATATCACTATCATTATCATATTTCTATTTAAAAGTTTAATTATGGAAAACAAAAAAATCACTCAAGTTCTTCTTCAAATAACCTGTAAGACATCAACAAGTTCTTAGGACGCTGTCCCTTTAAACTGCTCCCACCCAGATCTGTAATCCTGGCTAAATGCCTGACCACTCTGGACTCAGTTTTGACAAACAAAATATGAATAAAGGACCATTAAAGATTCAGATGCAAGATAACCCTTATTTACAACTGGGTAGACTATTTAGTTACAAAGTGCCTTATTTTCTTATCAGATATGTGTTTTTCGGTCACATTCATTTACAGATGTTTTAATCCTCAATTTACTGTTTGCATGATTTATAAGGTAAGCAATAAATAGTTTAGAACTCTTGTATCATGTTGAAATAAAATCACTGGAGTCCTGAACAGAAACTGTGTAAAACTCATATTAAAGATTATTACTTATTATAATACTAATCATTCTGTTCTTACTTTATTATGTGCATTTTCCCTTTTATCTTTGAGGAGTACATTAATGATTTTAAATGTGGAGGCACTGAATGGAGTTCAAAAATATTATTTAACGAGGATGTTTATTATGCATTATGCATTAGCTAGTAATCTTTGGTGCTGATGATTAAAATGAACTGCTCTAAATTGTAGACTTTTATGTGATTCAGGTTCAATAGCTATCAGTGCACTGTAGAAATTAGTAAACACACTGACTGAAGGAAATTGTTAATGATATATTCAGTTTGCCATCATATATCATAGATACAATGCCATAGTAGGTTTTTTCATAAGCAGCATTGTATCCATTCTTGTAGAATTGACTAGTGCTACCACAAGTCACCTATGTCAAGGATATGCGATGTATAGCTGATCCTGCAGAGGCAACTTTGTTTTCTTACTTGGTCACGCACTTGCCAGTAGTTTGTTCTAACTTCTTCCTTAATAAATCTTTCTGAAATACTGTACCTAGAAGCTGAAAGTTGCTCAAATCAAAATTTTGTTTTACGTATAAACCCTGTCTCTTTTAATTTATTACTGGAGCATTAATAGATATTTTGTTTTCTGTTAATAGGAGTAGTAAGTCGTCTGATTTTGGATCACAGTCACTATGTGGAAAAAACATTTTGTCTTTCACCTTTTATTTTTGGCTGTCGCAACAGATCATGTAGTCTATGGACAAACCAGAAAGAAGGGACAAAAGCCAAATCTTCGAGCAAGAAAAGATGATTTTCAGGGTAAAACTTTATTTTGGAAATTGCAATAGGTTTTGTGAAACATTTCATAAAGTTTCCTGAAATGTTTCCTGAAGTTTTCATTATCATTTCCAAGAAAATGAGCAATTATACCTGTGTAGGATTACTTTTTGTTTGTTTGGTTTGGTTTGGTTTGGTTTGGTTTGTATTTGAAAACCAGTCCTGGAATATATGGAAGTGCTTGTCACATCCACATTGTATTGCAATGTGATCTATTGTTTTTATCTTAATATATATCATTTCAAAATTGTATACATTCTGAGAAATTGAACAACAATTTTATGTTGACTTTACTATCATAAAATGTATATGTGATATAATAGTAATATGATGCAAGTAATCTCTAAGTGTGACCTAAAATAAAAAATATTAGGCTACTGAAGTACTACAGACAAGAATTTGTTTGTGTCTCTTTCCTTCCCCCTGCCTCACCGCAAAAAAGGGAAGAAGGGTTTTAGTTTCCTTAATTTAAAACTTAGGTGCAAGAGTACAACCTTAAGATCGAATTATTATTGTAATTTTCTTGTTCCATTACAGATCCTGTGTGCTTCATTGACATAGTCTTTATCTTGGACAGTTCTGAAAGTGCAAAACATACATTGTTCGCCCAGCAGAAAGATTTTGTTAACAGATTAAGTGACAACATTGTTTTAATGAAACCCCGCAAATTCCAGAAGTATGATGTCAAACTGGCAAGCATGCAGTTCAGCAGTACAGTCAAAATTGATCATCCCTTTGCAGCCTGGAAAGACCTGAATAACTTTAAGCAGGAAGTCCAGAAAATGAACTATATTGGGCATGGCACCTATTCCTATTATGCAATTTCCAATGCCACTCAACTGTTTAAAACTGAAGGTCGTAAGGGAAGTGTAAAAGTGGCTTTGTTGATGACTGACGGAATTGACCATCCAAAGAGTCCTGATATCCAGGAGATATCTGCCTCGGCTAGAGATCTTGGAATATCATTCATTACCATTGGGTTGTCTCGTAAAAAGGCCAGTAAATCAAACCTACATTTGATATCTGGAAATTCTCCTAATGACCCTGTTCTAATCCTAGATGATGCAGATCTGTCAGAGAAAATAAAAGAGCAATTGGTAAGTAACTGTGAACGGTTACATTTCTTTTCCCTTTTATCAGTGGAAGATTTTGCTGTTGATGATGATATAGTCACATATGAATCAGCAAATAAGGTAGTCTTTTTTCCCCTTAAGTTTCTAGCCCTCCTGGTTTCAGCTAAACGTCCTAAGACATTACTTGAGTGCATCTGAAAAGTTCAAAAACCAAACAGCAAATAAAAAGCTAATGTTAAAAAAATCTTTAAAAATAATTCATCTGATTTTTAGGAGCTTTCTCAGGACTGCGTTTGAATTCGTAAGTTTAAGCAATGCTTCAGAAAAAGATCTGAGGCAACATGAATCCAGTTCACTTCAGAGGCCGAGCCTTCCACCCAACGTTTTGAGCAAGGCAGAATTTTACGCCATCCCTCAATAGAATTTGAGGGATGGTTGCTCATAATTCTAATGTTTCTTCTAGTTTTCAGGGAACTGTGCTGTACTTAGATCACCAAAACTTAATGCCACCCTTGCAGGTGCTACCAGTATAGCCTTGTACTCCAAAATGCTAGAATGCTTAGATTCCAGTCCTGTAATTTTTATGTTAAGTTACTAGTAATTCAGCTCGATCAACATTTTCTTTGTGATCTAATTATAAGATTTCACACACAAAATTATGGAGACTATGGCCCTGCTGTGGCAAAGACATAGCATTATGCATTGTGTACATTTCCATTGATGTGAACAAGATTATTCTGAAGCACATGCTAAGGCAAGCATGGGCAAGATATGGCTCACAGTCTGGATCTACCCTCCCCAGCACACCCCCAAGCCTTTTCATCTGCTCCATGACCAGCACCAAGAGCTCGGGACAGGTTAGAGCAGGGGTGTCTAGCTTTTGTTCATCGGGGGCCATATGGTAATTTTTTACATGTTCTGGGGGCTGAACACAATATAGCTCCAAATCTCCTCCCCATCCCTGAGTTTAACCCCTTTCAGCCCGAAACCCGCTGCCAGGCTTATCCACTTCCCACGGCCCCAAGCTGTGTCCAGACTTAACCCCCACCCCGCAGCCCCAAGCTGCCCCCTGGCTTAACTGACCCCACATCCCCAAGCTGCTCCCAGGCTTAATCCCACCACAGCCCCAAGCTGCCTCCAGGCTTAAATCCTGCCCCTGCCCCCCGCAGCCTCTAGCCACCTCCACGCTAACCCCTCCCCACAGTCCCAAGCCACCCCCAGGTTTAACCCCCGCCTCCCGCAGCCCCAAGCTACCCCCAGTCTTACCTCCCCCACTGCAGCCCCAAGCTGCCCACAGGCTTCAACCTCCCTGCAGCACCAAACTGCCCCCTCAACCCAGGATTCACTTACCTTGCACAGGAACTCCATGTGCTGCCACCTTCTGCTGCTCCTTCCCTGTCTCCTCTTCACCACAGCTGCATGGCTCCCGCAGCCCTCTGGCTCCCCACATGTAGAGCACAGCAGGGATAGCTCTCAGTGCCCTGCCACGCTGAAACACTTGGACTTAATTTAATTGGTTTAATGGGCATTAAAGTGCTATGCTTTCAGAGTGGCTGGCAAGAGGAGTCAGGTGACTGGTGTGAGCCACAAATGGGTCCTTAAAGAGCCACATGCAGCTCAGAGCCACTCAGCAGTCTTTTAAAGATGGTGCCACTGCTGGCTCTGCAGGCTGGATGAAAAGGCTCTGAGGGCTGGATTCTGGCCCACAGGCCATGTGTTGGACACCCCTGAGCTAGAGCACTGGGTGCTGCTCCCACCCACAGCAAAACCTCTCAAATCCCATTGGCTGGTCTCACAAGCTGTCTCCTGCACCCAGAAAAATATCTTAGTTCCTACTGGCTGGAAACTGATGCTGGGGGCAGTGGCAGTGCAACAAAATTTTCATTTCTCATTGACCAGTTTTCAGCCAAGAGGAACTGAGATTTTGCTGGGCATGGAGACAGTGCATGAAACTAGCCAATGGGAGCTGAGAGATTTGCTGGGTACGGGGAGCAGCGCAGCACAATTTCTCAGTTCCCATTGGTCAGTGTCCAGCCAATAGGAGCTAAGATATTTTGCTGGATGTGGGGGCAACGTGGGAAGCCCCCCACCAGTGCAGAGAACCACTTGAAATGGGCAGAAAGCCTGGCTGAGAAAGCTGCCAGCCAGGAGCTTCTTAGGTAAGTGCCTCCTGGCTCTGACACCAGATCCCAACTCCCTCTCAGACCCTGCACCTATACCTACACCCCTCCGCATGGCCAGAATCCTCTCTGACACCCATACCTGTTCCTAAATTCTGAAGTCCAATATCCTAATCAAGGTCACAACCCCCTCCTTCACCCAGACTGCTTCTCAGACTCCACATTATCCTGCATTGCAGTCCTCCACCCCATGCTCCCTTCGGCACCCAACCTCCACCCCAGGCCCTGCACCTCCTCCATTTACCAAAATCTTGCAGCAGTCCACCATCAATAATTATTTCCTACCCCAGTGCTAAGGGATTGATCCATTGCCCATCGCAGTCAGTAGAAGTATTTTACTCTCTGCAGTGGCAATACACAGCTTAAAAGCTTTGTAAGTCTCTTATTGTTCTCATTTAGAAGGCACATGAAAAAAATCCAATGTAGTGCACACATACAGTGAATAGTATGTCCAAAATTGTTTTCATAGCTGAGAGTCAAGACGAGCACAGCAATAGAGTTAGTGTAGGCTGGAATTAGTGGCACTGATTTGTGAATTCTCCTGAGGTAGTCAAGGTCTGCATCTACACTTGCATTCCTCTTTCGAAAGAGGCATGCAAATGAGGGGACTCGCAAATGCAAATAAGGTGCAGATTTACGTATCGGGTACCTCATTTGCATATCCTTGTTTCAAAAGAGCTTCTTTCGAAAGACAAAAAGCAGTGTAGACACAGCCCTTTCGAAAGTAAACCTCATCTTCAAAAGAACCCTTCTTCCCTTTTCTTATGGGAAGAAGGGATCATTTGAAGATGGGGTTTACTTTTGAAAGAGCTGAGTCTACACTGCTTTTCTTCTTTTGAATGAAGAATATGCAAATGAGGCATCAGATATATAAATCTTCACCTCATTTGCATTTTCAATTTCCCTCATTTGCATACCCCTTTCGAAAGGGGAATGCAAGTGGAGACACAGCAAGAAGTTTGGCAAGGCTACTGTGAGACTACTTTTCAAAACTAAGGAAAGTATTTTCACATAAGTTAGGAGGCAGTAAATCAGTGATGGACAACCCAGGCTAGTGAGTGGGCCACATTTCAGTGGACCACAAAATTGTTGTAATCAAAATGCTCTCTCGTGATAGGGCAGTTTTGCCAAGTGCACTTGTTGACCTAGAATTTGCAGGTTGTGCTGATAGAACTGTAGCAGTGCTCTGATGAGAGTGCATGGCTCTCACAGTCAATTTTATGTGCCTTTTGCACACTCCTCACTTCATGTGCCCCTGTTTCTGCACATGTCATTTTAGTAATATTGCTGGGAAAAAATTATGCAAATAAAAACCAGTGGAATCTGACAGTCATGTGCATGGACAGGGGTAAAAAAATGTCTCCTGGGCCACATACAGAACCCCACTGGGCCAGACACAGGCCACAGGCTGTAGGTTTCCCACCACTGCTATAAATAATAAGATAAGATAATTAAAATGAAAATGTTGACAATTAATTAGCTTTTCATTAACTATATGAGAAGATACACAGTAAGGGTTTTCTGTTATTGACAGCATTTTCATGATCTCTTTATACATTGTGCAATGAAACAAGATCTCAGCTTCAGCTATTTGAGTCTTCATCCTTCCAATCTTTATTAAGTTTCTAAATTAAAGAAATCTGTCTAGATATTACATACTAGCACTGGTGGCCCATTGGTGGTGTCTTTCTGGCTTGTATTACATTACACACACATTTTTGGTACTTATTCCTAGATATCAGTATGTGCAGCTGAAAATTCTACTCCTCTCCCACCCATTCTGTGGGTCCCATTCTCCTCTAGAAGGTGGGTAGGATCAGAGTCATGATTTAAGGAAATGTAAGCAAAAAATGAGCTCTTTGATGGCCCACTAGAGAACAGGGTTTTTGAGGCTGACATAGTTCATTAGCTTAAGCAGAGCTAGCATGTATCTGTGTATCAGTGCTGTGAAACATCCTCCCAGATGCAGTGTAAGATATACCCTGCGAGAAGGTAAACAGCAAAATGCTGTCAATAACAGAACACCACTTATCATTACTTATAGCCCCCAGCTCAACCTCCTGCAACGCATCATTAAAAACCTACAATCCCTTCTATATAATGATGGTGTGCTCTGGAAGGCCTTAGGTGACAAGACTGTCCTCTCTTATAGACAACCTCCTAACATAAGAAAGATTCTCACTATCAATCACAGGCTACACCACAGTAGTACTAATCCTGGAACATTTCCTTGCAACAAACCCTGTTACCAGTTTTGTCCATGTATTTATTCTGGGGATACCATCACTGGACCTAACCACATTAACTACAAGATCAGGGGCTCATTCTCATGTACCTTGACCAATATTATATATGCCATCATGTGCCAGCAATGCCCCTCTACAATGTGCATTGGACAAACTGGGCAAACACGTTGCCAAAGAATGAATGGACACAAAGCAGACATTAGGAATCTCAGTACACGTAAGCCTGTCAGTGAGAATTTCAGTGGAGTGGGCCATTCTGTTAAAGACCTGAGAATGTGCGTCCTACCACAAAGAGACTTTAAAAGCTGATTACATAGGGAGATTTGTGGACTGGGGTTCATACTCAAATTAGACACATTAACACTTGGTATGAACATGGACAGAAATTATGTCACACATTACAGAGACTGCTTCCCTTTCTTTGATGTTTGTAATTATCTCAGACAAAACACTTAATATCCCCCCCGCTTTCAGTTCCATGTGTTTGATTTGTCTCTTTTTATTGCAATTTTTTTTGGACCTCTGTGATCTCAAGCAGATCTAGAGAAGTAGTTATTCCTCTTTATTCGGCACTGGTGAGGCCACATCTGGAATATTGTGTCCAGTTTTGGGCCCCCCAGTATAAAAAGGATGTGGATTTGCTGAAGCAGGTTCAGCAAAGGGCAACAGAAATGATTAAGGGGCTGGAGCACAAGACCTATGAGGATAGGCTGAGGGATTTGGGCTTGTTTAGTTTACAGAAGAGAAGAATTAGAGGTGATTTAATAGCAGCCTTCAACTTCCTGAAGGGGAGCTCTAAAGAGGAGGGTGAGAAACTGTTCTCAGTGGTGTCAGATGGCAGAACAAGGAGTAATGGTCTGAAGTTGAAGAGGGAGAGGTGTAGGTTACATATGAGAAAAAACTACTTCACTAGGAGGGTGGTGAAGCATTGGAATGCATTGCCTAGAGAGGTGGTGGATTCTCCATCCCTTGAGGTTTTTAAGTCCCGGCTGGACAAGGTCCTGGCTGGGATGACTTAGTGGGGGTTGATCCTGCTTGAAGCAGGCGGCTGGACTAGATGACCTCTTGAGGTCCCTTCCATCCCTGTGATTCTGTGAGATATAACTGGGTCAGGACTGGAAATTCTATAGATCTGAAGAGGTGGGCTTGTCCCATGAAAGCTCATCACCTAATAAATAATTTGGTTAGTCTTCAGAGTGCTAAAAGACAGATGGTTTATTTTGTTAGAATACAGACTAACATGGCTACCCCTCCCATTACTAAGAAAAATGTGGGTAATTCATTTGCTTTGGGAATTTCTGAAGGTGACAGCTAACCATTCACATAATTTATTGTTTTCGGAATGGTACTTGCAAATAATATATTTTGTAGGAAACAAATTGGTCAGTTAATAAAGTAGTATATTTTACCAGAGATTATATTTTTCTTCTTCTTTTTCCTTTCTAGGTTGCCTTGTTTGACAAGCGGGTAAGTTTTACAAGCTTTGACTATTATCAGTATATCAGAGTAACACATTTTAGTCAGCACATCAAGGTGAGCTATAGCCTTCACTGGTGACATCCAAATACAGATGTAGTAGTGTTATGTTTTTATTTCCTCACAGAACAGATGAATTTTTCTCAAAAACCAAAGGGCTTGTCTATACTAGCTCCCTACTTCAAAGGGAGGATGGTAAGTAGGGTGTTGGGAGTTTACTAATGAAGTGCTGCAGTGCATATGCAGCACTTCATTAAGCTAATTCTGCTCTCCCCTCCCCCACGGCAACTTCGAAGTGTTAAACTTCACAGTCCTGGCTTGTGTCTAGCCATGGCTCACCCACCAGTACTTCAAAGTGCCTGGGCAACTTCGAAGTTGTGCAGGCACTTCAAAATACCGGTGGGTTAGCCGCAGCTACATGTGAGCCAGCACTTCGAAGTTTAAAACTTTGGAGTTGCTGTGGGGGAGAGTTAACTTAATGAAGTGCTACATATGCAGCACAGCACCTTATTAATAATCTCCGGACACCCTACTTACCATCCTCCCTTTGAAGTAAGGAGGTAGTGTCGACACAGTCAAAGTGTCAGAAAGCAGATGGCTACTAATGTTTATTGTCGGGTCAGATTCTTCTACCTTAATTTTCATTGACTAATACTCCTTGAGCACAATCACTGGAATGAGTGGAAATAAGGGCTAGATTTTGTCACTCTTACATACATTGAATAATACCTATTATTTCTATAGAGTGTGGTTACTTTTATATTAACTCATCCATTCCGTCCAACTCTTCTTCCCATAAATTTGCAAACACTGATCCTTTGTGACCAATATTCAAGTTTTACAATTTAAGAAACTTTTCCTTTGAAAGGCCACAAGTTACTTGCTTATCTCATTAAATGTGGCTGCCTGCGCGGCTTAAAATTGAGATTCATGGTGAAAATTGGTTGGTAACATTTCATGCTGCTGCATACTATGTGCCCACCACTTGAAATATTTGTATTGTGTAACATATTTGGCTATTAAGAAAAACATTTTTCAAAATATTTATAATATAGTATGTACAAAACCAAGACTGAGATGGAGCAGACTTAAAGAATTATCTTAATGGAGATTTTGTAATGTTGAACTAGGGTCTGTTTTGTTACAGAAAGGCACATTTTATAAGTTCATTTATTTTCTGGCAGCTTGACTCTTGTGCTTTGTCTAGCTCATGTCCTAGATAAAAATATTGATTTAACAGTGCTTAAAAATTTGAAATGCTAAATCTGAATATTTTTCAGTAATGTTTCTGTTAACCCTTCAGTGTGAGCAAAAGTCGTGTGAATGTCGAAAGGGAGACCAGGGACCACCCGGCCCTTCTGTAAGTATATATCTCTTTTGTTCAGAAGCTTCAGAAATATGAATTCTAATTAGAGGTCAAGGCTGAACATTACAGATGCTTGCCAGAATAGTCTCTTAAAATGGTCACAGTATGCACAAATCTCATCCTTACATATGCTGTAATCAACATTTAATTTTGTTTCTATGATTTCTGAAATTATGGATTTCATATACCCTAATGAAGGCCTGAAACTTCTAAACACAAAATCTTTTTTGTGATCTTTTGAAATGAATTCATATATATTGAATTAGATGTATGAAACCCTAAGTATGGTCTAATAGACTAGATTGTTTAAACTGGTACCTGATTTTGAAGGACAAATCAAGAAATCCTAGTTGTGATGGGAGGTTGGTAGGACATCAGTTCTACATAACCCTGCATATTGTCTCCTGCAACTTAGAAGGACATCACAAAGGAGTGACACAGAAATGGGCCCATCCCAGAAGTCTGCATCTGAGCATCCTGAGATCTGTGGCAATTTGACTACAAAAATCAGAGCTGAGCTTTGCTGTTTAAGCAATGTCTGTCTCTTTTACCATCTTTCTGTAGAAACTGGCTTCTCCTTGGTTAACGGGTGCATCTGATGTCCGAATGGTCTAAATTTTAATATAAGATACCAAGCGATTGCCTTTAAAGTCACAGCCTAACATAACAGCTTTTCTGGATAATCTTAGCCAGATGCCATGTTGATCCGATGATGAAGCACTTAAAGATATATTTGTGCAGTAAAAAGATGAGGTTGGGATTGTCAAAGTAATGTGTTAACCTGGGTATTACTTAGTCTACCCAATACGATATTTGGGTAGCCTTTAATGATGCATTTTATGTGCAGTATAGAATAGAAATAAAGCTAGAGTTGGAACAATTCTTGCTTGCAGAATCCAATCTAGACCTGAAGCAATTTTAATTAATAGAATCAAAACAGAATTTGGTTTCAAGTTCTTAGTTGAACAGAAAGTACTTTCTACAGTAGTTAGTTGGATATTGGTAAAGCAGTGACTGTTTAAGCGAACAAGATAGTCATTATATATCTGGTGTTCAGAGCCTGGAACATTAGAACCTGTTTACGATGAATGAGAAAAAATGTTGTCTAGGACTCTAGGGTTTTCATGTGTAACTTGTGAAAACTGCCAGTTTGTGCTCTTTTTACTTATTTCTTAACCTAAACCATCCCATACCTTGTCCACTAGACTAACTGGCTGGCAGGCTTACGTAGGAGCTAAAGGGGGCAATTGCCCTGAGGCTCAGCAATTGTAAAGGGCCTGGGGCTCTGGCAGCTCTGAGAGCTGTTCAGGGGGTGCTCTGTGCTCTGGGTGGTGCTGAAGGCTGTGGGGAGGCTGGTGTGGTACACTCATTGTCCCTGGCCCAGGGGCCTGGCCAGGCTGTCAGCTCCATGGCAATAGGCCTACCATCCCATAATAGTGTAGGTCAAGAAGTGAGCCTTCCTGAACGTTTTTGTAATCTCTAATCAGAATTTAGATTATTCAGTCCAAAATTATCAGAACACAGTACAGGATGTATTAAGAATCCCAGAACCTCTGCTTCCTTTTATTATCTAGCCCTTTGCTCTTGCTCACAGACCAGAAGGGTTGTGGGAAGAACTCTTGTGGGTTTAGAGCTGAAGAATTTTGTTATTAATCTATGCTGTGCAATATATAATGAACAAAGGCAGCCATATGGGTTAAAGCAGTTCATATTCTTTATGTGACAATGAAAGGTAGTGGCACGGAAATGTTATATTTTCTTTTACACCTTAGTTCACTATGTTTCCTAGGATTCTAGTTTGTCAGTGCTGAAGTTGGGAAACATATTTAATCTGGCCCTGGGTAAAATATCACAGCTAAAATCCCATCTTCTGATACCAAGTGAGGAACTTTATCAGACTAATGAAAAGTGGTCTGCCTGTTGCAAATGGTCCTATTTCTCTTTCTGCTTCACTGTAGGACTTTTGTCTAAACCTTTCCCATTGCCTTTGTTGCCTGCCTTCTAACTATAGTTTTAAAGAAAGCAAAAATGTACTATCATTAGGATGTTCATGATGTTTTCCTCTTTTTTTAAGGGAGCACCTGGGAGTAGGGGTGATAAAGGTGAGCAAGGAACAAAAGGAGGCAAGGTAAATTGACAGAGTTCTCTCTTTAAAATTAACACCAGTTTCTTCTATTTTATTCAAACAATGCAAATGAGGAAAGCAAACTGAAGGGACAGTATAAAATCATCTACCACGAATTCTGCCCTCAGAGGCTCCTGTTGAGATCTAACAGAGCTGCCCATAAAGATAGTATTTGAATCTGAATCCTTATCAGGTAGAAGAAGACAAGACCCCTGCTCTTCAAGCTCTTCTCTACAGGCAGACTCCTGCACTTTTATGGAGCCACGTTAAAATCAGTGAGGTTCTGTGCAGCCACTGGTGCCTGTTTATTAGGAACAGTTAGCAGGATGGGGCCTAACATAACAGGCATCTGATAACAGTGCGTTAGTTTTTTGTATTCTCAGTTTTGCACTGTATGTGCTTCATTGTGGAAGAAACATTAGAGCCCGTTAAGTTAGATGTGGTATTAATTTTCAATCAGTATACAGTAAACTCTTTTGTATCCATAATTCTATTATCCAGAACTCTCAAATAACCAGCATTTTAACCATAAGTAAATTTTAGCTATGTTTTCCATAAGTAAAGGAAAGTAGTGAAAGTAAATACAAATAAATACAGCAAATACAGTGTAAGTTTACAGTTTACAGTACTACTGTTGGTAAATAAAGTATTCTGCATACATTTTTGTTTGTTTCTTAATATCTAATCCTATTTTTCTTTAGTGTTTTATGCATTGCTAGGTTTACCTCTGTACTATCCAGAATATTTGAATATTGGGCAACCTCAAAGTCCCAGAACTGCTGGATATGAAAGTTTACTATATCTTGGTTCTAATTTGATAACGTTTGGTACAATAGTGATGCATATTCTCATTGGATTCCATTGTTTTTGAACAGGGTGAGTCTCAAAAAGGAGAACGTGGAGAAAAGGGTCAAGAGGTATGAAGAAGACTCAGTATTTCCTTAGTAAGATCTATTATTCAGAATATCACAGTTCAGAAAGTTAGGGAAAGATCATTACCTTGCGTAAACTGACATAGCTCCAGTGACTTAATGACAGCCATGTTGATTTTCACTTGCTGTGAATCTGGCCTTAGATTTTAAAATTTTTATGCAGATGTTTCAGATTATCATTTATAATATGTATCTGAATTAGCACCGGATTCAGAAAAACGTCTGTATTCAGGAAAACACTTAAGCATGCTTAAAGCTAAGCATGTGCTTAAGTGCTTTCCTCAGTACAAACTTTTGAAGAGTGTTGTATTGAACAGCATTATCTGCAAGGGAGAAGTGAAGTTCATGTAAGGATCTCATCTAGATAGTTGTCGCAAAAGGTCCCTTATCTGGTATTCCCTTAGTTTGAACTCTTGAAGATCAACGGTTAAAGCAATAGTTCAATCTCATTTGAAGATCAAGCTAGTGGTGAGATTGTGTTGGATAGGAATGTGGTAGAAACTTTTTCTGGTGAAGGACATATTTGTCTATCTACTATTATGGTGTATCTGGAAGGGTGTATGTGGATGGGGAAAACTCCATATCTTCAAGTCTGCAAAGGATGACAGTTTAAATGGATTTCTCACAACTCTAAGTAATCTTCATTGTACTTGATAAGATTATTGAATGCAGTACCTAACTACATTTTTCTGCTTAGTAATTTAAATATGTGTTGTATCTTCAGTTAATTTTTAATCTAACTTTTTTAAATAGGGGGCTCCTGGAAACAAGGGAGAAAAGGTAAGATCATAAAAATATGTGGTGAGCCTAAAGCCAGATTGTCATTCAGTGAAAATTCACACAGGAGAGTCAACAGAAGATTCTATGTTAAGTCCTGAGCCGACAAATATTCACCCACATATTACATACATATTAATGTTACTCTCATGAGCAGTCCCACTGAAATCAATAGGAGTATTCATGGCAGTAAAATGAATTGTTTGTGTTTGGAGAATTGGGGCTGTCACTTTTTCTTGATGTGATCTTTCAGGAGAGCTACACTGCCTCTTGATTGTCTTTCTTTGGCTAGTCCATGATCAGGACAATTCTTGGCTCCTAGACTCTCTCATTAGGCCTAATGGTCTGCTCCAGTCACTTTGGGTTGTGTTTCTGGAGGCTGCCTGATACAGGGGTGTCACCCCTTTGTTGTCCTAGGCCTTTCTGCCTCTCTTCCTTCTCTGAGCTCTCTCTCCGTACAGCTTGTTTTCCCTTTGGTTGCAGTTAGGCTGGGGTATGCAAAGGGGGCAATTGCCCCAGGTCTTTAAATCACCACCAGAGCTCTGAGTAACATGCCCCAGAGCCCAGTGTTGTGTGGTCCAAGCAGCTCTGAGGGCTGGCAAGGGTGAGGGGTCAGCACGGTCTGGGTGGTGCCGAGGTCTGGCTTCCCTAGTTCTTCTGCCTGAGGCCCCTCTCCTTCCAGGAGCACACAGTCCCCCTGCAATTCTGTTGGTCCCCCTGGTTACAGATGTGGGTGCCTGCTTTGTGACTGGTAGTTGTCTTCTGTCAGACCATGTGCTTGTAGGCTGGAGAGACTCCCATTTCCCTTCTGCCTTTGCTTGAAGTGGGGCTGATAACCTTATTACAATTTTTTTTTAAAGTTGGGTAGGAGACTATAGTTGATACAAAATAAATTCGGTGGAAGGAAGTATTAGGATTGGATAGGAGGATAAGGAGGAAGAAAATTAAATACGTCACTATGAATAAAGAGGTAACAATCTTAGGTGCTGATAAAAAAGAACTGGCCATATGTTATGGAAGTTTGCTTTCAAATAACAATTAGTCTGGAGAGTTGTCACTAAGATTTCAACACGGTGCAGATCAAAATGGCTGAAAAATATGAGAGTCCAGAATAACATGTCTAACATCAGTCATCATGGACAGCCAAAAATAGAAACAGAGCTACCCTGTGTGTGTGTCTCCCAAATCTGGCTTGGAAACTGGTCATTCCACAAGGATTATTAATGCAATAATAGTGAAAGTGCCTCTCTGTGCCTTCATACAAACAGAGTATATTCATTCATGAATATATGCTCAAGACACAAATGCTTTTCTTCACTCTCTAATTTACTCCTGATTCTATGGAATCTGATTTCTGGAAAACAATCAGTTTTTGTGAAATATTCACTTGGAGTTATTTGTTCATCTCTTTTACTTCATTCTGGGGCCCAGTCTTGCAGACATTACATAGACAAAACTCACGGATTCCATACTAATAAGCATGGTACAAAACCATAAGCTGGGTCTACTCAGAGTTTCACCCAGCACAGCTCCAAGCAGAGCTATGCAAAATGAGCTTCTTGGGACTGCAAATGGTGTGCCATTTGCATACTCACAAAGCTCATTACGAGAGCCCTGTGAGAGTTCAGCGTAGCAGAAAGAGGTGCTGGCACTGCAGGGGCTGTGTGGATGTGCCTCTGCCAGCTAAACTCCCCTCTGTCACCAGTCCCTTATGCCTCAGGCCTTAGGCACAAGGGACTGGCGGAAGAGGGGGTTTAGCCAGCAGAGACACATTCACGTGGCCTCTGCAGTACCGGCACCAGCTCCTGCTGATGCTGAACTCTCA
Organism: Carettochelys insculpta; assembly: GCF_033958435.1. Classification (NCBI taxonomy): domain Eukaryota; kingdom Metazoa; phylum Chordata; order Testudines; family Carettochelyidae; genus Carettochelys; species Carettochelys insculpta. The sequence continues at coordinate 230,192,041 of NC_134138.1, forward strand.
CGGGGCTATGGTAATGAGCTTTGTGAGTATGCAAATGACACGCCATTTACAACCCCAAGGAACTCATTTTGCATAGCTCTGCTGGCAGCGGTGCTGGGTGGAGCAACATGTGGACATAGCCATAGAGTATTGCCTGAATAAAGACTGCAAGACTGGGTAACAGGGTAGTGAATATGTTATTCCCTAACCATGTGTATGACAATCTTATGGAAAAGAAATTTACATATGTGAAGTAGAGCTGAACTTCTTCAGAACTTGTTATAACTACAATGCTAACAAGCCTTCAGAAAATACCAAAACTCTTTTATCCTCATAACATATAATGCATTTTATTTAACCAAAACATTTAAATTTTTATAGGGTGAAAGAGGAGAATGTGGGACGCCAGGGCTGAAAGGGGACAGAGTAAGTACAACTTTTTTAATGTAAATGTTATCCACAGTACAAATGGTGGAGTGCATGTATAAATACTACCAACCAGTACACTCAAGAGGTAGGTGGGGATCATGTAATTAAGGGCTATCTTTAATCACATACACATAGGAGGCTGAATTAGGGCACTCTTAAATCTGGAATTTCATTACTTTTGACTCGTTGACTTAGAAACCTTAAAACTGCTATTTTTAATATAGTATTTTGTGCCATTCCCTTGTTTTTCAAAAAGCAAACTAAAAATTCCCAGAAATTCCATCATGTTCTAGAACCCACGTGGCTCACCAGCATGGCTGTAATTCTCAGATCCACCTCACAGACCTCTGCCACTTGACCTAATGGAGTAACTGGTAGTGTTAGTAGGTTGTTATCTACCATGTGGACCAGTATGAGAGAGGGATGAGACTTGGCCTGGGGGTTTCACAACTATTTGCTGACATCAGAGAAATGGTGAGATTCAGGAATCTCGTGTTCCATTCCAAACTCTGGAATGAGTGTTCTAGACCCTTCTGTCTGCTCTCCACAAGCTTGATCACTTTTGCCCTATTCCTCCAACTTCTCTCTGTCAGAGTCCCATCTCTTCCCCATGCCAGCTCTTCAGCTTACTCCTAGTCTGCTCACTTCATTTGTCCCACACTCCACTCCTCAGGTTTTTCATTTTTCAGATCTTAAAGGATTTTTTTGACCCTACCTCAGTTTTCTTGTCCAATCAGTTCTGTTACCTACTCCCAACTCCTTGTCTGATCTCCCTCTTTCTTCCGAGCCTTCCTCTCCTTATACAGATGCACTGTCCAGCCCATTCCAGCTCCTGGGCTCAGTCTTTTTTGCTCTGAGAGTCTCAATTCTCTCCCTCACTCCCTGGTGCCTTGTCAGACTGGTCTCTTCTGCCACCACCTCCAATACCTGCTGCCCCATTGGTTACCAGTCTGAGATTCCTATTGCATCTCATCGTTCAATTTCAGTCCCCCATAACTCCTCAGGCTCCCAGTGCATCACTCCCACAACTACCACTCCCGGTTCTCAGTTCCATCTTCCCTACATCCCATTTATCAACCTGATACAAGCCCACAGTCCCACTTCTACCCCCACATTCCTTTTTCCAATCTGCTCCTATTGCATTTCCACAAGTCTGTCTCTTGTCCCCTCTGAAGTCAAATTATGTGTCTTCTTCCACGCTGACTAGGTCTGGCTGGCAGCACAGGAAGAGGGTCTCTCTGCTTTCAGCTCCAGTGTCTGGCCCCAGGTCCACTTACAGCAGCCCTAAGCTGCAATTACTAACAAAGTCTTGCTCAGCCCTGGGCTAGAATAGGCCCAAAATCTTAGCTTTTAGCAGCAAAAATCTAAGCAGTCTTTACTCAGCATGTGTGAACCACAATTTATTCAAAGATTTATCATTTGGCCAAATGATGGGGATGAGAAAAGATACATCTCTGACACAAAGCTTCCATTCCCCATGCAAATTTCAAGTCGTGGGAGTGCTAGAACATTTCAAAGAGAATGTTGCTGGAGCTTTTTCACATGGTAAAGTAATACATTTCCTCCCACCCTCATTCTCAGAGTGAGTGGAAATGTTTGAGGCAGATATCCAGCATGAAAACTTTCAGCCCAAACAATTAGAGTCGAGCAAAATTATAAGGAATTGAATTTTATAATTCTAGTGTTTGGCAACCATAACATAAACTGCTGCTAACTCTGTCTATAAGGGGCTGCCCATAAATTCCATAACACATTTTTTGATGATTTTTCAATACTCGCTTTGTAACACTGAAATACATGTGCAGAATTAAAGACTTCCCATCATACTTCACCTAATTCATTTATAACCCTAATTATACACATACAAACACACTGGCTACAGATACATTAGGAAGTTTTGTTGACAAAACCCAAGTTTTGTCAACAAGTCTGGTGAAGTGTCCACACACAAAATGTGTTTTGTTGACAGTATGTCGACAAAAGTCATCGCTTTCGCCAAAAACTTTCTGCTTCTCCCAGCTGAGAAGAACACCTTTTACTGGCATGTTCTGTTGAAAAAAAAAAACCTGTTTGGACCCTCGGGGAAGGGGGAGCCAGGGGAGGCTTCTCTCGATAGACAGGGCATCCAGAACACTGGACAGCCCTGTCTGCTGTGCGTCTGGGTGCCTGTTTTGCTGAGAGAGCAGCTGGGCAGTCCAGCCACTCTGTCAAAAAAGTGGAGCGCTCTTCTAATTGGCTTTTGTGCATAGCTGCACTCTGTCGAGAGCAGTTTTGCTGGGAAATCTCTTCTGACAGTGACTTCTGTCAACAGATCGCTGAAGTGTAACCATAGCCTGTATCTCTTTTAAAATATATCCTGTAAAGCGAATTACAGGCAAACACCAGTGAAGACAATAGCAATCATCTGGTTAACTTGCCTGATTTTTGAATCAGGCCTGTGGAAAGGCAATATAGCCTAGCCCTTTCTCTGTAAACATACATGATGATAAGGTTGAAAAGGATTAGACTTTTATATAAGAAATTTTATATAAGAAATCCATTGACATAAAAGGCATAGCAGTCACTCTTAAGATGTGTCAATTAGCTTTGTAACTACTTCATATTTATATATAATGTATTTGGTATTATATTCTGTGACATGTAAAACTCATCAATGCCAAAACTGGTGGGGTTTAGTGCCTAAACAGCAGTCCTTTGGCTTAACATAACAAAGCAGATGTTGGTGAAACATGTCCATCGGCAGTTAGGACATACTTTTAAGCAATAATATTTGTCATGAAGATAGAAGACATACCAGATCATGTGAAACAGCAGGCGTGAAGAAATCTCTTTAAGGACAAATGAATCAGAAGAGATAATGACATGAAGTAATAAATGAGTTGTACATCTCACATGAAAACAAGTGTGAGTTTGGGCAACATATGAAAAGTAGTAAGTAGGAGGCTAAGTGAAATGTGTATTATGGTAAAAAGGAAGTTGTTCAGAAGCTGGCAAATAACATGGACAAAGCAGCCAAGGAAATCAGTCATAAAAACCATATGTCGAGACTATGGAAAGCTAAGTAGAGTGCTCCTCTGTTATGTAATTTCTCTGAAGGGCAGTGATAAAAAAAATGAGAGCTGCAAACGATCTGCAAAGAAATTTTAATGGATTAAGCACTTGAAGAAGTTAATGAACAGACCAGACCAGTTAATGAACAGTTAGTCATGAATAGAATTGTCAGCACAATAAACATTTGCAAAAATAGATGAAGATCTGCCAAACACCTCTCCACATTTTTTTTTTAAATCTGTGTCACTGGAAAATCCTCAGACAGAAAACACACATAGGAGGAGTATAAAGAACACAACTCCAATATTCAGAAACAAAATTAGAAGCTTCAGGGATTGGCACTGGAGTATAATAGGCCATATTGTTATCTGTTTTGGAGGAGGCTTTATTTTCATTCCTTCTTATTTAATTAATGACACTGGCTTGACCACACATCTGATGTTTCCCACTGGCTGTAAATTGGGTTTCCCTAAGTGCAAATCAAACTAGAATACACACAGTGGTTCCAAATGCAGGAAACTTGATTTGAAATCAGACCTGTTTCCAACCATGTGTGCATATTCTCAGTGTAGGCTTGATTCTATACACACTATAATTTTCTTGTTTCATTCTAGTGGTTGTTTTGTCATATCCATCTAATTTTGCAAATGTGCCTTAAATCAATGTGGCTACTTATGGTAGCAAGCGCTATAGTCAGCCATTACTTCCTGAAGAATAAGACATTCATATGTCTGGATACACACAAAGGGTGTGTCTACACTTGCATTCCTCTTTTGAAGGAGCTATGCGAATGAGGTAAATTAAAAATGCAAAGAGATATAAACTTGCATATTTGACATCTCATTTGCATATTCTAATTTTGAAAGAGCTTCTTTCAAAAGAAGAAAGTCAATGTAGACGCTGCTCTTTCAAAAGTAAACCCATCTTCAAAAGAATCCTTCTTCCCTTTACTTCCACCATCTGTCTCAGTAATGCATTCCAGTCTTTCACCATCTTCCTGGTGAAATAGTTTTTCCTAATACCCAACCTACATCTCTCCCTTGTAACTTCAGATCATTACTTGTTCTGTCATCTGTCACCACTGAGAACAGTCTCTCTCCATCCTCTTTAGAGACCCCTTTCAGGAAGCTGAAGGCTGCTATCAAATCACTCCTCATCCTTCTCTTCTGCAAACTAAACAAGCCCAAATCTCTCATCCTCTCCTCATAGGTCATATGCTCCATCCCCTTAATCATTTTTGTTGCCCTCTGCTGAACCTGCTCCAATATGTCCACATCCTTCCTATACTGGATGCAGTACTCCAGATGTGGCCTCACCAGTGCCGAGTAGAAGAGAATAATAACTTCTCTAGATCTGATGGAAATGCTTGTCCTAATGCACCCCAATATGTCATTAGCCTTTTTGGCTACAAGGGCACACTGTTCACTCATATCCAGCCTCTCATCCACTATAATGCACAGGTCCTTTTCTGCTGCACTGCTGCTTAGCCAGTTGGTTCCCAGCGTGTAACAGTGCTTGGAATTCTTTTGTCCCAAGTACAGGACTCTGCATTTCTCCTTGTTGAACCTCATCAAATTTCTTTTGGCGCAGTCCTCCAATTTGTCTAGGTCACTCTGAACCCCCTCCCTACCCTCCAATACATGTACCTGAACCCCTAGCTTAGTGTCATCTGCAAATTTGCTGAGGGTGGACTCCATCCACTCATCAACAAAGATATTGAACAGTGCTGGCCCTGCAACCAGTCCTTGGGGCACTCCACTTGAAACTGACCACCAACCAGACATAGAGCCATTGACCACTACCCAGTAGGCCTGTCCATCAGCCTAGCTTTCTATCCCTCTTAAGCTATGTCTACACTATGGGAAAACTTTGAAATGGCCATGCTAATGGCCAGATTGGAGAATACTAATGAGTCGCTGAAATGAACATTCAGCGCCTCATTAGCATGCTGCCAGCTATGGCACTTTGAAAGTGTCACATTTTGCTTGCTTGTGGCTTGTCTACATGGGGGTCCTTTTCAAAAGGATCCTGAAAAAGCCAAAATCCCCTTATTCCTATCAGCTGATTTTTGCAGGGCTCTTTTGAAAAGGACCCCCTGCATGGCCAATCCCAAGCAAGTGAAACACACAGCACTTTCAAAGTGCTGTGGCAAGCAGCATGCTAAAGAGGCGCTGAATATACATTTCAGTGCCTCATTAGTATTCTCCAAGTTGGCACTTAGAAAGTTTTCCCCTAGTGTAGATGTAGCCTTACAGTCCTATCTATCTCATAGAACTGGGAGAGATCTTCAGAGGTCGTCAAGTCTAGTCCCCTGCCCAATCACCATCCCTGACAGATTTTTTTTTATATTTATTTGCCCCAGATCCTTAAATGGCCCCTCAAGGGCTGCGCTCACAATCCTAGGTTTAGCAGGCCAATGCACAAACCACTGAGCTATCCCTCTCCCTTGTAGCCAAGCCATGCTTCCTTAACTTATGGCAAGAATGTTGTGGGCGACTGTATCAAAAGCTTTGCTAAAGTCAAGGTATTTCACATCCATTGACTTCCCCATATCCACAGAGCCATTTACCTCATCATAGAAGCTAATCAGGTTGGTCAGGCATGACTTGCCCCTGGTGAATCCATGTTGACTATTCTTGATCACTTCCCTCTCTTCTAAGTGCTCAAAAATGGATTCCTTGAGGATCCCCTCCATGATTTTTCCAGTGACTGAGGTAAGGCTGGCCGGTCTGTAGTTTTCTGGATTGTCCTTCTTTCCCTTTTTAAAGATAGGCACTACATTTGCCTTTTCCCAATCATCCGGGATCTCTCTTGACCTCCATGAGTTTTCAAAGATAATAGCTAAAGGCTCTGCAATGACATCTGCCAATTCCCTCAGTACCCTTGTATGCATTAAATCTGGACCCATGGATTTGTGTTCCACTAGCTTTTCTAAGTAGCTCTTAACCTGTTCTTTCCCCACCAAGGGCTGCCCACCTCCTTCCCATACTGCATTACCTAGTGCCATAGGTTGAGAATTGATCTTGTCCATTAAGACTGAGGCAAAAAAGCATTGAATATTTCAGCTTTTCCTGCATCATCTGTCACTAGGTTACCTCCCTCATCCAGTAACGGCTCCACACGCTCCCTGATCACCCTCTTATTGTTAACATTCCTGTGGAAACCCTTCTTGCTACACTTCGAATTTCTTGCCAGCTGCAGTTCCAATTGTGCTTTCACTTTCCTGATTACACCCCAGCATTCTCCAGCCATATATTTCTACTCCTCCTTAGTCATCTGTCCAAGTTTCCATTTCTTATATGCATCCCTTTGGAGATTGAGCTCTGCAAGGAGGCCTTTTTGGCAGGGCTGCTGGGGGTGGGAGGGAGCTGCAGCTGCATGTTCTGGGACACTGTTTGCTCTTCTTCCCCTTTCCCTTTTACCTCATATCAGGAAGTGAGAGGAAGGTATATAACCTTAATGCATTGCTCTCATTCCCAGCAGGTGAGGGGAAGGAGGAGAGGAGTAAGTGACTCAAGCTCTGTACTTTCCCCTTGCTCCCTGTTCATGAGGCAAAGGGGAAGGGGAAGAAGAACAAGAAGCTTCCCAATATGTGCAGCTACAATGCCTCCCTCCACCCTCAACCTGCTGAAATAGCACCCTTGACTAGGCTTGAGCCCTAGTTCAAACTATGGACTTACACTGCAGTGTAAACATACCCTGTGCCATCTTGAATAGTAACAGAGAGATAGCCGTGCTAGTCTATACACTTGACTGCTTTTTTGTCCTGAGCCATCTTGTATATCAGCATAGCAATGTCTCTCAGGAGTGTGAAAAAAATGTTCTAAATGCAGTCAGTTAATGAACTGTTCATTGCTACTTTTCTCCCTCCTACAGGGATTAGAAGGCCCTTTTGGACCAAAAGGACCGCGTGGACCACAAGTGAGTGAACTAAAAATTATTAAATGGTAACAGAAACAACAAGAAGTCCTGGGGCACCTTTGTCAGAAGTGGGTCTTTGCCCATGAAAGCTTGTGCTCCAAAATATCTATTAATTGCTAAGGTGCCATAGCACTTCTTGTTGTTTTTGCAAACACAGACTAACCCAACTACTCTTGTGATAAATGATAAGAACTCCTTCTTATGCTGTTCTATGTAATCTTGGTCTATATTCATTGCACACACTGTTTTACTTTAAAATCTGCAAAGTTGCACATTTTGACAAATAAAGTAAATGATGGCAACTCTGCATTTCAGAAAATTCTTTATGGGTCACATCCTGGTTCCTGCTGTTTATCTGGCACACAGCCCAGACAGTGCTGTGTGGCTCAGTTGGACTCTTCAACTGTAGAGCTCTCCACATACCATATGAGGTGTTTTTCTTGTTAGGCTGCCTGCATAGACCCTATGTAACTACCAAATCACTTAGCTAGAACCTAAGTCTCCACCTCTCAGTGACCATATATGGAGGCCTCCCACATATCCTAGTGAGATTGGCGGTGTGCTGCCCAGATGAATGATGGCTGGAGGGATGGAACTGGTTGATGACCCCAAACGCCAATATCATCATCATCACATGTGCATAGTCTTCTGAGGACCCACCGCATCAGCTAGAGTGACCACAGATGGTAGCATCATCTCAGACACTGTAGAATGAAGTTCTGAGATCTGATTCAGTCCTGCAAGTCCACAAATCTCTGGAAAAGCCCCACGGGTGACAACATGTAGGGGCCATGCATGCATTCTTTTGCATGTGGATACGAGCATGGAGTTTTGGCATATTTTTGTCCATCTTGATGACATGCCTAAAGAGCATGCACAGCCACTTTGAATGTAATGAGCAACTGGAGATAGACCAGATCTGTGCAAGATTTTGGCATTTCACACCAAGTCGAACCACTTTAGGCTGAGGATTTAGCATGGTCAGCACCTATGGTGTATCTCTAATAGTTCCAGTTCCATATGTAAGAGGTTTCCAAACTGTACAGCAGGGCAGGCAGTGCACAGGTTCAACAGATCCTGAACACGGACGTGTCAACTTCAGTATCAAGGGTGATGAGTCAAAATAAGATCCTATCTCATTAGGAAGAAAATGGTTCTTGTTGCTTAAAAAAAAAAAAAGATGGTAGACAGTTCCTTCATGGCTGCCAGTTCCTCAGTTCCAAGCTAACTCATTTTTAATTATCTGTTGTAGGAAGCCCAGATCTTGTGGCCTCTGTAGTTTCTTGAAAGAGTTAGTGGTACCCTTGGGTTCCAGTAACTTTGGTGGTTCTTAGAGAGCGCAGGGACGGAAGTCTGGGAGAGTTACTTAGTACGGCAGGGACCTCTGGAAGTCACCCATGTCTCTGTAGTGGCTCCACGTGCTGATTCTGTGGACAGTGCATAGAGTTTTTCCATTCCACTTTTGCACTAGGCCCAACTATTTCTGGACAGAAACACCATGAATCAGAGGCCGTTTCTACACATGCCACACTAATGAATGGCCCGAAATACACTAATGAGGTGCAGATGTAAATTCCTGGGACCTGATTAGCATAGGGTCACATGATTTGGAGTCCGGAAGAAGCTCTTATGGACTCCAAAAGAGCATGTAGAGACACAGCCCCTGGGGGATCTTCTGGAAGGAAATCCTCCTTCCGGAGGGCCCTTCGAAGATCCCCCAAGGGCTGTGTCTCTACACACTATTTTGGAGTCCGGAGGAGCTTCTTCCAGATTTCAAATCATGTGACCTTATGTTAATCAGGCACCAGGAATTTACATCTGCGCCTCATTAGCGTATTTCGGGCCATTTGTTAACATGCCACTTTTGGAAAAAGTGGCATGCATAGAAACGGCCAGAGAAATTTAGACCTATCATTATAAAATGAAACAAATCAAATAGTCACTCTTCCCTTACAGAAATTAAACTCTCCATGTAAAGTGTGTTCAGTTATTCATCCTTTGTAAAATACCCAGCTACTAACTGTTATAAACAGCAATTTCTGAAGTCTTGCAAAAAAATTAACTTCGGAGCAACTTAGTAGGAAAAAAGCCCTGTTACTTTTAAGTGAAGAAATAAGGAACTGAATAATTTTTTCCTTTCACTGTATAGTTGTCAATGTACTTTGTAGTTCTGATGCCCTTGTTTCAAAACTAATGTTGGGTATTGTTAATATTATACTACAGTGGTGTATATTTAGTTTGTCTGAAAGATTTGTGATGCAAAAAACTGCTAGGCAATAAAACAGATGAGTATTATGCTGAAATACAGGATTAATCCAAGGAAGTTCAGCAAATTACTGTAACTATGAACAATGTCAACTGGTTAATTACTAATTGGATTAGAGTCCCTTCAGTGACCAAAGGGAACATGCCAAACTATGAAGTGGATAGTGATTTATCTCATTTACAAAAAATTACATTATAGAGTCTCTGCTGTGTTGCCTGATGCACTTTTTCTATTGCCCAGACATTTCTTCAGCTCACTCGTTGGTAATCTATTTTTCACCAGGAGAAATACATGAAAAAGAGTAATGTGATTTCCAAAACTTCTGTGAGGAATTCTTTTCATGTATTTTTCTAATAGGCTTAAAATTATTTTGTTCTTTATAAGCTCCTAATGTTTTAAGAGGATAGCATAGGATCTGGTTTTATTTAAGCACACAAAAGTTTGAATAACACTGATTAAGGTTCTTAGTGAAAAATAATAACCAACTCAAACCCATAAACCTCAGGAAATACAGAATAAATGCATATATTTACATACATCATCTTCTCACACATACAAACCTACATGGTCACCATCTTTACCTGAGCAAATCACCTATTTTCACTCTAAGGCTAGTGCTACACTCACCCTAAGTGCTGGAAGCTTGATACAAATGAACAGTCTCAAAAATGCAAAAAGGCTGTCATTTGCATATCTGAGTGGCTCATTTGCATATTCATAGCAGAAAACAAGCAGTGAAGACATGGTTCTGCTGGTAAAAACTGCCTCTGTCGCCAGCCCTGGAAAAAAATCAGGGATAAGGGGCTGCCAACAAAGGTGGATTTTGCCAGCAGAACCACATCTTCACTGCTTGTTTTCTGCTGTGAATATCCAAATGATCCATTTGCATATGCAAATAAGCAGCCATTTTGCATTTTTGAGACTGCTCATTTGCATCAAGCTGCCAGCGCTAGTGGTGAGTATAGCACTAATCTCAGGGAAAATGAGAAAATGATCATTTTGGATTCTTTCCAGTTCTTTTTCCTTTTACCAGCATAAATATTTCCCAAACTTTCTACTATAATAAAGAGCATTTTTCATGGTGGAAACCTCCTTTTTTGCTCATGAATATCTCTTCCCATCCAACAGGAAAACTCCACGATGCCTCGTAGGGTATCTCTACACAGCATAGAAATACCTGCTGCTGTGCCAGGTGACTCGAGCATATAGGGGTTGGGCTGTGGGGCTCTTTCATTCATGCTCTGGGACTTTTTTGCCTCACAGGGTCTTATAGCCTGGGGTACACTCCACACCTGGATGTCTATACAGCAATGTAACAGCCCCAGCTGTCATGGGCTAGCCAGGAATGATTTGGTTTTTTTTAATTTATTTTTTTTGGGGGGGGTGTGTATGTGTGTGTGTAGATATAAACAAAGGCATAAAGATTTGCCAGACCTCTGCCCAATCACACCTCTGATGATGCACTCTATTGATAGGAGCCACAATGACTTGCACTGCATGACACCATTAAGGGAAGCCTGCCAAATGGTCACGGATTTGGATCTGACTAAGGTGACAGAGATCTTTGGGTGTCAAGGACCATTTCAAGGGCTGCACGTGTAGGATGTATAACAATTAGTTCCACATTTCTTCTGTTTCTCAAAGTCAGTCTACACCCAGTGGCCTGCCCACCTGTTTTGGATAGAGACACACTCATGCCACACATTTTCTATACGTGCTGTAGATTAAGAACGTAAGAATGGCCATACTGGGTCAGACCAAAAGTCCATCTAACCCAGTATCCTGTCTTTTGACAGTGGCCAGTGCCAGATGCCCAGAGGGAGTGAACAGAACAGGTAGCCATCGAGCGATCCTTCTTCTATCAGCCATTTCCAGTCTCTGACACCATTCCTACCCATCCTGGCTAATAGTTATGTAGGTTTTTTTTCAACCCTGTTAAAGTCCTGGTCATCTTGGGCACCTTATATACCCTTCACAGAGACTGGAGGATGTTTTCCTTATCTCTGAAAACACAGTGGGGGCCACAGTAACAACTAGCTTGGAAAATATCTTGCAGTTGGCAATGTTTTTTTTTTTTTCAGAAAAATCAAAATCAGTTGCAGCTCAGCAGCAGATAGCTGGCATCAGAGAAGTGGTTACTTTACAGACTTGAATGGAGAGAGAAGGGGGTGGCATAGTGAACTTTTTTTGGAAGGCAATTACAGGCAGAGGGAGTGATATGGAAGTATCACAGAGTAAGGAGTGGGAGAAAGAGAGGAAAAGAAAGCTTGAAATAAAACACATGCAATTTATACATAGAAGTAAAATAGTCTTTCTGTAGGGCTGATTATTACTATTAATGTGTATTATGATAGTACCTTGAGGCCAGGGCTCTGTTGTGTTAGGCACTGTACAAAAGTATCTCCCATGTTGATGCAACGCTGTTCAGCGATGCTGGAGTACCTCTCCGGGCGCGAGCCTGGGCACTTATTATGGAGACTCTGGGCTGCCCAGACACCAGCGTCCCCCTCTCTGCTTTACTGATATAGTCCAAAGGAGAGGATAACCTCCACGTCTGGTAACAGCTCAGCTGCAGGGGTTGCCGGGACAGTGCCAGAAGTTGACACTGAACCGCCTTTGGACTCCACTCCGGATTTTCTGTCACGGTTTACTCCCTTAGCCTTGCTTCTTCCCAGGATAACCCACAAGGCAGTGGGGTGTGGAGAATGTAGTTAAGGATCCCACTACTTCATACCTCCCTGTCACCACAAGTCACCATAGCTCCCTGTGGAGCAATGACCTCATATCCCTGGAACCCTCCTCCCCACCTTTCACCCCCCGCAGCTACCATCACCATAGGACCCTCCCCAACCCACTAGCCCCATCTGCTCACATGTCCACCTTCCTCACTGCACTGACCCCTCTCCTCCCAGCTGCTCTCAGTGCCCCCAGGTCCACCTTCCCCCATCGCTCTTCAGGCTCTTCTCTTCAGAGACTCCTTTCCTGATAGTGCTGCCTTGCAGGGCACAGGTGGAGCACCATACCTGAAAAGGACAACAAACTCGGGGCTCCTCCCTCGGCAAACTCCCAGAGGCAAACTCCCTTCCCTGTTAGCTGCTGCCAGTTTGCTGCTCACAGTGTTCGCTGAAAGCTCCCTTCTTACAGAGGGAGCTGCTAGCTGGTTAGGCCTGGCTCAAAGCCTTGCCTCCAGTCTAATCAGCCCTTGAAGGCTCATCTGGCAGGGAACTCCGCTTGGCCACGTCCACAGGATGAATGACGGAAGGATTCCAAAAGACATCCTGTATGGTGAGCTAGCCTCTGGCAAAAGACCTCCTGGATGCCCCCAGTTCCCCTACAAAGATGTCTGCAAGAGAGACCTCAGAGAGGTAGACATCGAGCTGGACAACTGGGAAGACAACTGCAGCAGATGGAGGCAGGGGTTACACAAGGGCCTTCAGAAGGGCGAGATGAGGATCAGACAGCTAGCAGAGGAGAAGCAAGCGCATAGAAAGCACACTAAGGACTTGCCAGACACCCACCACATCTTCAAGAGATGCAGCAAGGATCGTCACTCTCGTGTGGGTCTTCATAGTCACAGTAGATGCTGTAAATGAAGTCCTCAATTGAAACTATAAAGGGCGCGATCCATAGTCTATGCAGACTGAAGGATGCCTACTACTACATGTACAAAAATATAACAAAGGCAGCTTCTGGTCTCAAAGATATTTTATTGTATTGTGTTCCAGACAGCATTTAAAAGACTCCTATGAAACTAATTCTGTGGTATTTATCTTGGTATAGGGAATCAGTGGACCTCCAGGGGAGCCAGGTCCAAAAGGCATCCAGGGAAATAAGGTAAGATGTAGGCCTGTCTGTGTGGAATATGTGCAAGGTAAGCTATAGCAGAGTGCCGGACTACAGTCTCCATCACTGTGATGTCATGAGTTTCTTGACAAAGGTGTCATCAGCATGAGAATAAAGTAGAATGGGGGAGCGTCATTGGGATATTAAATCTTAACGTTACTGACAAGGCTCTCTGGTTCTAAATCCTGTCAGATGGTTTCATACATAATTACCTTTTACGCTGAAATAATTTGCTTTTGAATATTGTTGAAGTAGTTTGATATGTTTCCGTTGTGATATGTTTCTGTTATGAGATACTCAGAAGTGAAAAATCTCTTTAAGGCTATGTTTACACGTGCCCCAAACTTTGAAATGGCCACGCAAATGGCCATTTCGAAGTTTACTAATGAAGCACTGAAATGCATATTCAGCGCTTCATTAGCATGTGGGCGGCCGCGGCACTTCGAAATTGACGCACCTTGCCGCCACGTGTCTCGTCCAGACGGGGCTCCTTTTCGAAAGGATGCTGCCTACTTCGAAGTCCCCTTATTCCCATGAGCTGATGGGAATAAGGGGACTTCGAAGTAGGCAGGGTCCTTTCGAAAAGGAGCCCCGTCTGGACGAGACACGCGGCGGCGAGCCGCGTCAATTTCAAAGCGCCGTTGCTGCCCGCATGCTAATGAAGCGCTGAATATGAATTTCAGCACTTCATTAGTAAACTTCGAAATGGCCATTTGCGTGGCCATTTCGAAGTTTGAGGCACGTGTAGACACGTCCTAAAAGAGTTAAATATTTATGTGATCCTTTTTTTTGTGGCTGTGTCTACACTAGCTCCCAACTTTGAAGGGAGCAGGGTAAGTAAGGTGTTGGGAGATTATTAATGAAGTGCTGAGGTGCACAGGCAGAACTTCATTAAGCTAATTCTCCCCTGCAGCAACCTTGAAGTAGCAAACTTCAAAGTGCCAGCCTTTGTATAGCCTCGGTTAACTTGCTGGTACTTCACAGTGCCTGGCCTACTTCGAATTTTGAGGAGTAAAGGGACTTGGAAGTAGGCTGGGCACTCTGAAGTACCGACGGTTAGCCGTGGCTACACGCAGGCCAGCACTCCAAAGTTTGCAGTTTCTAAGTTGCTGCGAGGGAGAATTAACTTCATGAAGTGCTGCATATGCACCACAGCACTTCATTAATAATCTCCCGACACCTTACTTACCATGGCTACGTCTACACATGCCCCAAACTTTGAAATGGCCACGCAAATGGCCATTTCGAAGTTTACTAATGAAGCGCTGAAATACATATTCAGCGCTTCATTAGCATGTGGGCGGCAATGGTGCTTCGAAATTGCCGCGGCTTGCCGCCGCACGTCTCGTCCAGACAGGGCTCCTTTTCAAAAGGACCCCGCCTACTTCGAAGTCCCCTTATTCCCATCAGCTCATGGGAATAAGGGGACTTCGAAGTAGGCGGGGTCCTTTCGAAAAGGAGCCCCGTCTGGACGAGACTCGTGGTGGCGAGGCGCGTCAATTTCGAAGTGCCACGGTCGCCTGCATGCTAATGAAGCACTGAATATGCATTTCAGCACTTCATTAGTAAACTTCGAAATGGCCATTTGCGTGGCCATTTCGAAGTTTGGGGCACAAGTAGACACGGCCCATGATCCCTCCTAAGTTGGGAGCTAGTGCAGACACAGCCTGTGTGTATTCAGAGGATCAAAAAATGGTATTAAAATACTATACAAGGATTTGGTCTTGAATTAAGACCAATGTCTTTGATATGTTTAAGCTATTATTTCTAAACAATCGGAGTTGCGACTAAAACTGATTAGAATTCGTTGGTCCCAGTATCTGAGGACAGTAGGCATTCTTCCTTATTAGCAAACTGATTTATGCAAATATATTTGGTTTACTCATAAAATTTCTAATATCTTCAATGAGTGTTGTACAGTTAAATTCTCATGCATCTCTTTCAAAATATACAGGCTTAACACCTGCAAGTTACTAATTTTACTCCAGAACCGGGGTAGGCAACTGACAAAAATACCATGTTTAGGTTCCATTAGAATTGGGCGTACAACTTGGCACAAAATTTGTTTTGTTCCTGAGGCAGTAAGTCCAGCTGAAGACACAAAAAAATGGCTGTATATGCGGAAAATGTTTATGGTATAAATGATTTTGAAATCTTTGCCAGTTATTTTTTTCCTTTCCTGACAAATGCTTTTCTTTTTCTTTTTTGTCCATCTTTCATGGAAAAAAACATGCAATTAAGGAAGCCCATAGTGGATTATTTAAGCAGGAACAAAAAAAGGCAAATAGTTCTGAAAGAAACTATTCATGCATCTGGCGAAACAGCAATGTTTCTAATAAGCCTGATTTACACTGTGTGACAGAAGTCTTGGCTTCTTTCTGTAATTTCACATTGGCAGTTCCTGAATAGTATTACCAGCTAATCTTATTAGGTGGGTCTACACATGAGCGCCCTTTCAAAAAGGCAAAAATTGAAGTTTGGTGTTCGAAATAGTGGCCGTCGAAAGGGAGCACCTGCCGCCATTTTCGGATCAGCATTTTGATCCACTCTTTTGAGGTGCCACCGCAGGTCTTTCGAAAGAGTGTCCACACGGCTCCAAGCCCTCTTTTGAAAGAAAGGAGGCAGGAAATGCCGTGGATGGGGTCCATGGCCAACAAGCCCTTCTGGGGCCACAGCCAGCCACCTCCTTTAACGGGCCCCTCCCTCCACCCTCCCCTCCTCACGAGCTGAGTGCTGCTCAGCCTTTCCCAGCCAGGCAGAGCCCACCCCTGCCCACGATGGAGGCCCAGCAACAGCTGCTGCAGGAGGATGCCCTCATTATGGATGCCCTGCTGGCAGTGCTGTGCACCATCACTGCAGCTGCACCCGATCTCATTGGGTGGCTGGGTGGTCCCCCTGGGGCCGTGGGGCTCCCCCACCCAGGGCACCGCCCGGCACCCCCTCTGGGTACCCCAACGCCTCTGGACCCACCCCAGCAGCACAGACTGGTGGGAGAGCTTGGTGCAGGGGGAGTGGGGTGAGGAAAGGTGGCTGAGGAACTTCTGCATGTCGAGGCAGACCTTCAATGAGATCTGCCACTGGCTCATCCCCGCACTCCGGCACCAGGACGCCTGCATGCGGCCAGCCCCCATGCTGGAGAAACGGGTTGCGATTGCCATCTGGAAGCTGGCCAGCCCGGACTCCTATCGCTGCATGGGACAGCAGTTCAGGGTGGGCAAGGCCACTGTCGGGGCTATACTTATGGAGGTAAGGTGGGGCTGGGTGGGTGGAGGGGCTGGGGTAAGGGGAACCCTCCACTGCAAGGGGCCAGATGGGGCAGGGGCTGGACGGGAGGGGTCAGGGGGCTGGTCGGGATGGGGGCTGGATGGGAGGGGGGCAGAATGGGCCTGTCATGGGGGGAGACGGCCACCACACCCACACTAGAGCACGTGTCCCCCTTCTCCCCCTGCAGGTCGTCAGAGCCATCAATGTGATGCTGCTCCATAGGCTCGTCTGCCTGGGGGATCTGGACAACACCATCGCCAGCTTCCAGGACCTGGGCTTTCCGAACTGCTTCGGCGCTTTGGATGGCACACGCATCCCCATCCACGACCCACCACACAGCGCTGGCCAGTACATAAACAGGAAGGGCTGCCATTTGGTGGTGCTCCAAGCCCTGGTGAAAGTGAGGGGCTGATTCACTGACATCTATGTGGGCTGGGCCGGCCGCACCCATGATGCCCAGGTCTTCCAGAACTCCAGCCTCTTCCGGTGCATGGGGGCCAGCACCTTCATCCCCCAGCAGGAGATCCCAGTGGCAGAGGATGTCATCATGCTGCTCTGCATGGTGGCAGATGCAGCCTTCCCCCCTGCAGCCATTGCTAATGAGGCCATACACGGGACACCTTGACCCCACCTGGGAGGCATTCAATCAGCACCTCAGCCACACCTGAAACATTGTGGAGCAGGCCTTCAGGTGCCTAAAGGGGCGGTGGAGGTGCCTCCACGCGGCTGGAGGTTGGGGTCCTCCACGTGCCCCAGGTGGTGGGTGCCTGTTGCGTCCTCCACAATGTCGTGGAGGAAAAGGGAGACGCCTATGACCCCGGGGGCGGGGGGCCCTCTGGCCGGTGCCAGCTTTGAGCAGCCCGGCACCACTGCCATCTGCCAGACCCACTGGGATGGCCACCGGATCCAGGTGGCCCTCAGACAGGCTTTTGCCGATGGCCACCTCTGACCCACATGCACACCTACATCCCACACACATCTGCCACCCACCGTCCCCGCCACCCTCACCCCCACCAGCACTGCACCCACACATCCACCACCCACCATTCCCTGAGGAGCACAGCACAGAGTGGTGAACAGTAAAATAAACACTTATCTACACTATTCTCATTGTTAACTATGTGCAAGGGGTGGGAACCTAACTTGGAGGCGGGTGAGGCACTCATTCTGGGGCAGGGGTGGTGGGCTGTGAGCCCCGTCAGCCCCTGGAATCCCTGCTTCCCCGGATGCGGGGTCCCTGGCAGGGAGGAGAGGGTGCAGGTAGCACAGGCAGATAATGCCGGTGAGTGGGCCTAGTGGGGGCGGAGGGTGTGGGCTGGGTGGGGGCAGAGGGTGAGGAATCAGTGGGGGCGGGGAGGCAGGCTAAGTGGGGGAGCTACTGGGATGGCCAGGGGGTGGGCAATGGTCGCCGTATGGTTCCGGAGGGTGTGGCCAATGTCCTCCAGGGTGGTCAGCAGCCTCTCCCAGGCTGCCCTCCTCCACTTCATGTTGGCCTGGGTGAGCCTCAGGTCCTGCTTGACCACCTTGGCCTGGAGTTGGCTGGCTGGGTCCTCCTCAGCCTGGCAGAGGGCCTCCGGCCACGGCCCTGATGGTGCGCTGCTTGGGGTGGCGTCTGGGCGCCTCCAAGGGCTGCGGGGGGGGCTCTTGGGGATGAGGAACAGCGCATGGCTCTACCGGCCCATGGATGGTGTGGCTGTGTGGAGAGGAGGACAGCAGGTCAGTAATGTGCCCCTGACGGAGGGGACCAGGCTGTGGCCCACCCGCCCAAGCTCACCCCATGGGGCCCCCGCTCCCCCAAAGGACACAAAAGACACTGACCCCCCCCAACGGGCACCAGCCTGCCCCCCATGGGCTGGGCCTCCCAGCCTGGGGGTGCATCCAGGGGTCTCTCATGCAGGTGGCCCTTCCTGTCCTGCGGTGTGCAGGCCCCAGGTGCTGTCTGGCACCGACCGGCTGCCACCCCTGGGGGGCTCGTGGTGCTGTCCACTGAGGGCAGGTGATGGGCTTCGCTGGTGCGCCACCGCAGGGTGCTGCATCCCATGTGGGAGGAGGCCTGTGTGCGGCCCGGGACCACCGGTCCCGTGTGTGGGTGACTTGCCATTGCATTGCCCCTACCCTGTGGACCAGGCGTGCGCCTGTCCCCGTACGTACTGGAGGTTCCCTCGGTGACGTCCGGGGATGTCTGGCTCCCGGTCGTCTGGCTGGAGGAGTGGGAGGGGAGGACGATGATGAGGTCCCCCTCCTCACTCGACCACTCCTGGGTCCCCAATCCGGGCTGCTCCTCCTCCTCCTCCTCTGGCTGCAGTTCCTCGGCCGAGGTGTCCAGGAACAAGGGGGGTGAGGAGCTCTCCTGGGGCCCCAGGATGCCCTGGAGCTCCCGATAGTGCGGGCATGTTGCTGGAGTTGCCCCAGATCGTCCGGCCTCGTCCCTGGCCCCGGCATAGCCCTGGCACTGCTCTTTTACCTTGGAGAGTACGCTCCGGGTGGCCCCTGGTGTGGAGGCCCTGCACCAGGTGGCCGAAGGCGGCAGTATTACACTTCTTGATCCCCATCTGGTGCAGGACCTCCTCATCCTTCCACAGGCTGAGGAGGTCCTGCAGCTCCAGCTCCGTCCAGACAGGGGCCCTTTTTTCCTCCCCCTGGGAACCCTGTGGGGGCTTGGAGGGGGGGCCGTGGGGCTCGCGTGGGGGCTGGCTGCTGGCCATGCTGCGGCACTGGAGCGTGCAGCTGGAGCACATGCAGAGGCTGCTCCTAGCACACCCTCAACTTCCTGCCACGGGTTTCCTGCGTGCGTGCAGTTTTAAGGCAGCCAAAAGCAGGGACCATAGAGCCCCGCTGCTGCCAGCTGGAGCTGCCCCACGCTCCAGCTGACTGGCGCCAGGGCGGACCCATATTTTGAAAAAGCGGACTGTGGAGCGTCTACACATGTACTCTTTCCATGTAGTATTTCGAAAGGGGCCGATCTTCCTGATCTGGGATCAGGGCTCGGATTTTGAAGTCTGCGCCCTGTTCTTTCAATTTTCTTTTGAAAGACGGGTTTACACGTGTGGACGCTCCTCCCGCTCTTTTGAAAAAGGGCCACATATTTCAATTTTTTGTGCACAAGTGGACCCAGCTATTGTATATTGCATTGACTTCTTCTGTGCTACATTGATGCTTTCCTTTTTGTGTGTGTGTGTGTGCATGTGTGTAACATATATTTGTATTTGAATATGTATAAAATTGCATTTCATCTGAGGCGCAGGTTGTGCAAAATTCATCCTTGGACCAGTATAGTACTAATACAAAAAGACACAGTAAAAAAGTAGCATTGAGTGTTCAAAATTAATTGTCTCTCACTCATTTGAGATTAAATTTGTTCAATGTATGCTCAAATTTTTTTCTAAACTGCCAGTTCTGCAAAATCACCCTGAGATCTCAGACAAAATGGTTCCTGGTTTATACAATATCACTTACAATAAAGATTCTGCAGGCCAAATTCTGCCCTCATTTATATTTTGTACAATCCCACTATTTATGATCTAGATTTAAATCTAGTTATAGCATTTAAGTGTAGAAAGTCAAATGTATAGACACCACCTACTTTAAATATCTTACACCACAGTTAAGCTTTGTGTCTGTGCACAACTTATCTGAGTTGAGTAATACTTTTTATATTTTTTGCATAAGACAATGAATAATTGTTCACAACTCAATAACCACTCATTCAGCTAGCAAAGTTCTAACTGGGCCTTCTCTAGTTGACATTTATGATAGCCAGACACGTAACAATCTTCTCAACTTCTGTTATCCTTATAGTAGGATGATTGAGCAACTTTTTTTAAAAAATAAAACTAGAGGTCCTGTTGCACCTCCACTTGCAAGCAGAAGTTGGGCTGGAAGAAAGTTCTAGACAGAAACTTGTTGTAAAGTGTATGGGCCAGGCCCTGGGCCCGGACTAGGTTAGGGACAGGCTGGCACAGTGCGGGGGTAGCTCTGTCAGGTGCTTGGGCTGGGCCCTGCCCTGGTGAGGGGAGGGGCTGGGGATGGCATGGTGTGGGAGTGGGGGAAACTCCACTGGGGGGCCGGGCCGCGCTCTGCACTGGCCAGGGGTGGAGCTGGGACCAGCACAGTGTAAGGCGGGGAACATGGTAGAACCTTGCCCAGGCAGACAGAGGTATGGATACAACAAAAATGATATATATGATTCTTTTTCCAGGCAAATAGGCTGGGTCTACAATACCTCCCTACTTTGAAGGGAGGATGGTAAGTAGGGTGTTGGGAGTTTATTAATGAAGTGCCGCGGTGCCTATGCAGCACTTCATTAAGCAAATCCCCCCCCACAGCAACTTCGAAGTGTTAACCGTCAAAGTGCTGGCTCATGTGTAGCTGCAGCTCACCCACTGGTACTTCAAAGTGCCTGGGCAACTTTGAAGTTCCTTTACTCCTCAAAATTTTGAGGAGTAAAGGGGCTTCAAAGTACCCTGGGCACTTCAAAGCACCAGTGGGTGAGCCACAGCTACACACGAGCTGACACTTTGAAATTTAACACTTAGAAGTTGTCACAGGGGTTGGGGGGGGATTTGCTTAATGAAGTGCTGCATAGGCACCGCAGCACTTCATTAATAAACTCCCAACACCCTACTTACCATCCTCCCTTCGAAGTAGGGAGGTAGTGTAGTTACAGCCATAGTATGGTGAATTTGAAAAGTAGCAGTTACTTACAGCTGCTCTCTTAGACTGCAGTTCTAACGCAAAATAATTCACACAATTTTTGCAATGCAAATTGCCTACGTTATTTTGAGATAACTTATTTCAAACTTGGTGCCATACAAATGGCACCGAAGTTTGAAATAAGAACGTGCTGCCACCCCTTTGGCAAATTACAAGCACTTGGAACAAATCAGAGACTTTTAGGTATATTTTAATAAGAGTGAGTTTTGGCCTATGAGCAGAAAGTCGGGAACCAATTGTGCTCGTATAGCAAGAGATGAGTGTATTATCTTTAAGGAATTAAGTAGGAGGGGCTCTAGTAAAGAAAATGGGACTTTCCAGTAAGCCTTTACTCTCAAGGCATTCTTCGTTGTTTCCATTTCCCGGTCACCATAGTGGTGTGGGGCTAGAACCAGGCTGCCTCGACACTATCTGCCATTAGTGGATCCATATTTCTAGCCAGGGTTTGTCATGACTTTTGCATTTGGTTCACAAAACAGGAATCCATCCTATTGCTGTGTTACCAAACCTTACATTCGATCCAGAAACACAGTGGGCTCAGAAGCAGTTTCTCTCTCATCTGTCTGTGCTGTAAGCTCTGCAATGGACAATTCCTCACGAATCCATTAAACAGGCCCCAACATATGGACCCAGAATTTGATGCTGCTCCGGTTCCAAAGCCTGGTTTGGGACCAGTTCCAGCAACAGAGTGACTTCATGGTCTTTGTACAGTGCCAGCTGCTGGCTCCCATCAGTGCCCATGCTGGGTTCTAAGGCCAGGAGGAAGCCATCCTGGCTGACCAGGTCATCATGAATGTTGGCTTAGAATGTTGGCTTAGAACTGGGTCCGGTGGCCAGCACCCAGTCAAACTCATATAAAACACGCATGATCTCAGAGAGGAGCCCCAGGTGTGATTCTGTTTCCTGCTACTTGCTCCTCTCCTGGCACTGGTCACCAGTGCTGTAAATTCACAAGGCTGATATCCATCCTGCTGTTTGCTGGCATGTGTGGTCATTCCTGGCACTCTTACTGAAGTCTGTAGTCATGCTGGCTTTGCACCAGAGATTCACCAAAATCCGGCTGTGATCCTATGACCCTGAAGCAGCATGCTTTGCAAAAGGCTTGTTCTATTTGGTCTCTGTTGCAAACACAGAAGGCTCTCTGCTGGTATGTTTGCAGCTCAGTGGTCAGAAGACAATGGAAGAGTGTGGCATTGCATGCACACCCTGTCCTGAGAAGGGATGTTACCCAGGTGTGAGGGACCATATTACTACTGATCACCATCTGTCAGTGATCTAAGTCAGTTCGTCACCCCAGGGCAGTGCAGTTGAATGGCCAGCGTCTACGTAGTAGCTGCTTGGTTGCAGGGCAGCATGGCCTAATGGCCAGAGTCTATAGAATAGCCTCTTAGTTGCAGGATAAAATGGCCTAATGGCCAGTACTGAGGGGTGTGTGACTAGATGGAGGGGGTGGGGTGGCAGCCACAGTAGGGTCCAGGCTCAGGCCCAAGCCCACCCAACTTCACTGAGCCCAGACCCAAGACTCTAGCTCAGTGGGGAATCCCACTGAAACTTGCTGAGCTCAGTCAGGTGAGTGGTACCACTAGCTCAGCCTCTCTGGATCACTTCCCGCTATCTCTGGTGGCAGCATAATCCATGAGGCTTCAGGATCCACAGGCTCCTCAGTGCAAGTCATTCCCCAGGTCTCCATCAACTCATTCCAGTCTTCCACATCTCTGGCTCCTGATGTCCTGTCTCTGGATCGATGTCTGGTCTTCCTCTGGAGCTCCTGATGCAGGTTCTCCTTCTCCAACACCCAGCCCAGACTGAGCTGAGTTGCTCCCCTTGATACTATTGCAGCCCTTGGAACATGCCCAGTATGCCTAGGGGGTGGGACTTCTTCTGCCCACAGTGTATTAACCTCTTCTGACCCAGTGTGGAGTATGCATACCCTGTTGCAGAGGGTGAATGTTGACTTAGTGAGCTGCTGCTACATGCCTAAGGGAAAGCACTTTTGTTTTCACTGAAGTCAGTGGGAGTTTGTTGGTAGAGAGAGAACAAAGGAATTTGGTCCCTAAGATTGTGGGGTACAATTTGGAGCCTGAGGAAATCCTGTGGTTGTATTGTTCTCAGTTTCGTCATATTTATGTAGTGACATCCTGACTTCAGTGATGATAATGCTGCAACTCCCCATGACTTCAACAGGACTGGGATTTCACCCATGACATCTATTAATTTTGGAGCTCATTTCTTTAAACCAGAAATGTTCTTTGTAAGTAAATACATGTTCCCCTTGGTATCAAAATCAAGGCTTATATTGTGGGGAATATTACCAAAGTATGGGCTTTTTATTGTCTCTTAACTACTTTTGTTTCTTTAGGGAGAGCCAGGTCCCAGAGGTCCATACGGTCCCACAGGGCTCCCTGGTGTTGGACTTCAGGGACCTAAGGTAATCATCAATAATCCATTTCCCATCATGATGAAGTCTCTAGGTGAATTCGTGGTGTATTTTAATGAAAGTTAGCTTGAGTTAATGCCCTAACAAGTGGGTGATTATCATGTGAACTGAAGAGAATATAACTTTTAGAAGTTTACAAAGTGGAATAGGATGGAGGTAGCTGAGTTGCTTGACACCCACCCAAAGTCTGATTATAATCTCATCTACAGCAGCGAAAATTCAAAGTAACTCCATCGAAATCAATGTAGGCAAGATCAGTTTCATGCCTGAGCTAAACATGGTCAGCCTCCAATCTGCACCATTATGTATATTTATATAACATATATAAATATATGTTAGCTGTTTTTACACAAATTATACATTGCCAGAGATAAGGGAACTAAACCTTGTTGGAGAATAAATGACTGATGGAGATTCTCTGCTATTTTCTATCACACACACCTATGCATTCCTGAGCCAAAGATTACTTCTGGTGTTAATTCTTCAAAAATTCCTTTAAATCATGTATCTTTGATACCTTATGGGTAAAGGGCTAATGCCTAGAACAACATACCTTTAAGGTTTTATTGCTCTTTTCCCTGCATCCATGGAACTCATGGGAATTTTCATGCTGTGGAACAATGTGAGATGTTGAATGCATTCTAGGTGTGCGTCATGATGGCTAAATAATCATTTTGTAATTTGCCCAGATGAAGGTGCAGAATGTTGTTGTGCTGCACTGGGAGCAGCCCAGGAAAGAAATTGTGGCTTACTGAGTCAATCTTCTTCCCAGGTTCCATGATGCTATGTGAATGGACTACACTGCATCAGATTTACACCCAGGCTGTGGCCACATTATCCCCTCCTTTCAGAGGGGTTATGGTAATGTGGCACTTTGGGGTATGCTAATGAGGAGCTGCCATGAATATGCAATGTCTCATTAGCATAATGGCAGCCACGTGCATGCTTCAAAACTGTTGGTTATGAAACGCAGCTGCCTGTGTAGCCAGGGGGCCTTTCGAAGCGGACCCCTGATTTTGAATGCCCCTTATTCTCAAAACCAGAAGGGAAGAAGAAGCTTTCAAAATCAGGGGGCTGTTTCGAAAGGCCCCCCCTGGCTACACAGGCAGCTGCATTTTTTAACTGGCAATTTCGAAGTGTGCACGGCCACCATTATACTAATGAGGTGCTACATATTCATGGCAGCACCTCATTAGCATATCTTGAAGTGCCACATTACCATAGCCCCTCCAAAGGGAGGGGCTAGTGTGGCCACATCCCCATTGTGGCATATGCTCCCAGTGCACTGGTGTAGCTGTGCCAGCTCCCTATTGCCTTGTATAGAGTGGGGAATGTAGTGTCTGTTTGGAGCCTGATATTCCCGGTGCACTGGCTGTGATGGTACCACGTACTGGTGCAAGAGTAGAAGGAAGTGCCTGTTACCCGCTTTCGGTGTTGCCACTGGCATGTAGGATGGGCGACAATCGAGCACTAAGGATAAATGAAGATGACTTTTATGTTCCTAAATTGTATCTTATATTAATTGTTCATCAAAAGATGCTAGTGGTTTCATCTCAGTGCCGCCAAGGGACATTATATGGTGCGCTATACCTCAGCAATGAGTAAAGAGTAAAATTTTCAAAAGTGCCTAAAAGGGGTGGGAGCCTAAGTCCCAGAGATGTTGAATGAAACTTAGATGCCCAAATGCCTAAGTCCCATTTCCAAAAGCCATCTAGTGCCAGTCACTTGGGCGCTTTTGAAAGTGACACTCTAAGAAAACAACAGGTAACATCTCCAAAATTCCTTCTCAATAGGGTGACAGAGGCCAAGAAGGAAGAAGTGGGCCTCCAGGACCTATTGGAATTGGTGAACCAGGATTAACTGTAAGTGGACAGGACAGTTCTGTATAGTGTGTTAAAAATTAAAAACAATTCAAGACAGCTAAGTAAACTTGTCCAATACATGATGGTCATATGGTCTGGCCCACTCTGAACCTGCTGCTGGGATAATGAGAGTGAGGATATGTGCTAGTAAACGTTGCAATAACTGTATGGGGCAGAGCTAAGCCAGGAGCCACTGCCATCTATAAAGAATATAAAACTGAATTGAAATTTGAATTTCCGATCCCAGCTACACAGCTTCTTAGGTCCTGATTTTCAGAGGTACATTTATATGTATACATCTCGTCTAAATGATACCAAGACTATCATGGGAAGTAATAACTCAGTGGTCTGAGCATTGGTTTGCTAAGCCCAGGGTTGTGAGCTCAACCCTTGAGGGGCCTGTTTAAGGATCTGATGCAAATAGATTTAAAAAAAAAAAAGCTGTCAGGAATGGTGCTTGGTCCTGCTGTAAGTGCAGGGGGCAGAACTCAGTGATCTCTCAAGGTCTGTTCCAGCTCAATGAGATAGGTATATTTCCTCCCACCAGTTTATACAACTGTCAAAAATAAAATATAAATCTTTAAAGAATCAAAAGTTGAGCATTCCTGTGTACCTACATGTAACTTAAATGCATCAGCAACACTATTGCTCTGGGAAGGTTATTTAGATGCTACGCATTTTTAATTTGTCTATGCCACTGTCTGTTTCAGGATCTTAGTTCCTGGTTTTAAACTAATTCTTACATTTCTTGGGTTATAAAGAACAAGCAAAGAAACTTGTAATTTGTTAATTTCCTTGTTAAATATTTTCCCATAGTCTCCTCTTAACCACAATAAATCTTCTTTCCTATTCTCTGCTGACATTCTCTACAAAGCCTGTTCAAAGCAAAGCATGTGAAACAACTGTTCTTGTATGCTTCCAATATTTCCCCAGTAGTCAGTGCCTTCAATTAGTTTACCCAGATTTAGGTGGTTCTGTTCAGCTCTGTGTTTATGTCCATTGGCTTCTATAACTGGGCACTAATTATATAGGAAGAAATATAAAATAGGTTATATTTCCATTGTTAAATATCATAGAGATAGATTATTCATTTTACAGAAATAAAATGACCTGGGGCAGCAACAATGGTGAATCACTAATATTTCATTCTAATATTATTTTTGTCTTTAAAGTCAGCTGATAACTGGAACAAGCAGAATATTATCTTTCCCCACAGAAATCACAGGAACTTTACACTGCACTGTGGTCATCCTTAAAAACCTCATCACTCTCCTTAATTAACTAAGAAAGGTTGAATTCTATGAAAGAGTAAAGAATGTGCCAAGTAGAAGTTGACTTCAAGATATATCTAAGGCAAAATTGGCTCCTTTCTTAAAGAGCAGCAGCTGAATTTCTATGCTTTGCCAGTTTTTAAAATAATTTTATTATTCCATTATTTCTCCAGTAATAAGTTGCTATGTCTCTGTTGAAAACCATGCACTTCTGCTCAGCTTTATCATGGCGACGTCTACACTACAGAAATCTTTCAAAAGAAGCCCTTCCGAAAGAGCTTCTTTCGAAAGAGTGCATCCACACACAAAAAGGCGGATCAAAAGAGTGATCTGCTCTTTCGAAAGAGAGCGCCCACGCAGCCCCCACTCTTTCAAAAGAATGGGACAGGGATCAAAAAGTCATGCGCCATGAAGACTGCTCTTTCGAGAAAAAGGGCCCATGGACCATCTACACACATTTTCTTTGGAAAGAAGCTTTCAGAAGAAGGCTTTCTTCCTGAAACGGGAGTAGGAGAGCACTCTTGAAAGGAGTGCCATGTTCTTTCGATTTAATTTCAAAAGAACGCTTGTGAGCAGATGCTCTGCTTGACATTTCAAAAGAGCCCCCTTCTCTCAAAAAAATATTTCAAAAGAACTTGCTAGTGTAGACATGTTTTACTCATATAGGAGAATAGGCACTGAGTTTATTTTACATGAATAATAATAAAAAAAATTCTCAATTTGTATAATCACCCTCTCGCATTTGGGTTTTGTACAGATCTTTTTCCACACAAAGCAGAAAAGTAATTGCCACCTTGCTGATCTTCAGAATCCTAATGATAATACGTGTACGACTGGAGATGTCTCACTCACAAGGTGAGGTGGGGCAGCTGCCACAGGCACTGCCACTTTAGGGGCTTTGTGGCAGCTGCCCCAGCCATTCTATGGCTGGGAGGAGACAAATTACCTACGGGCAGAGGACAGGTGTTCTTGTCCTTCCTGTTGTTTTCTACACTACCTTCAGTAGACATGCAGAAGAGTTTTTTGCCCTCTTCTTTATAACAGCCTTTTGTATACTTAAAGACCATTATCACATCCTCTCTCAGGTTTCTCTTCTCCAGACTAAACAAAATCAATTTTTCAGTATTTCCTCAGAGGTCACATTTTCTAGACCTTTAATCAATTTTGCTGCTCTCCTCTGGACTTCTCCAATATGTTCACATCTTTGGGTATGTATATACTTACAGGGCGTTCAACGTGCAGCGATTGATCTCTGGGAGTTTGATTTTGCCATGTGTGTGAAGATGTGGTGAAATTGATCTCTCTGGGCTCAGCTGTCAACCTTGTACTCCATGCTACAGTGTGAAGCAAGGGACAGCAGTGTGAGCCCAAAGAGCCTCGATCTACACTAGAGCAGAAAGTCGATTCTGATACATCAATTCTAGTTACACTAATGGCATAGCTAGAATTGCGTATCTGGGATTAACTTTGTTCCCTAGTGTAGACCAGGCCTTTGCTAAAGGGTGGCACCCCAGAATGATATTACCCTTTTCTGAAACGACATCATTGTTGTCTCATTTAATTTGTGATTCGCTATAACCCCAGATCCTTTTCAACATTACTAATAGCCATTTTTTTCTCATTTGTAGTTGTGTATTTGATTTTTCTCTTCCCAAATGAAGCACTTCACATTCTTCTGTATTGATTTTGTTGATTTCAGACCAATTTTAAACCTGTCCCACAAAGTGCTTGCAACTCCTCCAAGTTTGGTGATGTCAGCAAATTTACAAGGGGATTCTTCAGTCCTTTGTCCAAGTCATTAATGGAAATATTGACTAATACGTGACCCAGGACTAACCCCTGTGGAAACCCACTAGACATGCCTCCCTCGCTTGACAGAGAAGCATTGATAAATACTCTCTGTGTACAGTCTTGCAATCAGTTGTGCATCCATCTTATCCTAATTTAGTTTAGTCCACATTTCCCTAATTTTTTTAGACTGTTGTATTGGACTGTATAAGAAGCCTTATTAAAATTAATATATATCATCTCTACAACTTTGTCCCTATGTATTAGGCCAGTAATCTTGTCAAATAAGGACTTTTGTTTAGTTTGGCATGATTTGTTTTTGATCAGTCCATCCTGGCTATTACTTATGACCCTATTAAATCATTTATTTCAGTATTTTCACAGGTATTGAAGGTAGGCTAACTGAACTAAAATTCCCTGGTTCTTTTTGGTTCCGCTTTAAAAAGAGAGGCACAACATTTGCCCTTTTCCAATCCTCTCAGCTATCCCCTGTCCCCCAGGAGTTATCTAAGACAATTGCTAATGATTTTAAGATTCCATCAGCAAGTTCCTTAAATATTCTAGATTAATTTCATCAGGCTTTACAGACTTGAATACATCTAACTTATTTAAATATTCTTTACCTTGTTGTTTCCCTATTTTGGTTTCCAGCCTGCCACCTTGTTGTTAATATTAACCTATGTTGAGTGTCTGGTCATCATTTAGATTTTTAGCGAAGAATGATGCACAATAGCATTTAATACCTTATCCTTCTCAATGTCATCACTGAGCACTCCTTGCTCACTAAGGCTGTGTCTACAACTACAAAAATAATTTTGAAGCTGCTAGGGTCTACACACACTACTCCATTCCCAGGAAGGGAGTAAGGACTTCGAAGCCGGGCTCCCTAATTTGAAGTTAACATTGAAGTAAGGGAAACTATATGTAGACTCTCTGCTGGATACTTCAATGTAGTGCCTAATTTTGAAGTTAACTTCGAAATTAGTTCTTAGTGTAGATGCACCCTAAGTAGAGGACCTACACTTTTTTCTCTTTCTCTTTCTCTTAATGTATTTAAAGAACCCCCTCTAATTATCTTTATTGTCCCTTGCTAGTTGTAACTCATTTTACATTGTTGTCCTGTGCACTATAATCCCTCCGGGGATTACCACTATACAAACAATGGAGGTAATTAAAATAGCTTACACTAGCAAACAGAACTGTAGAGTGATTAATACAGGCTCAGTGCTATCCAGAAAAATGAGGTGATTCCACTGCTGACTTTTCTCCTTACAGAAAGGAGACGAGCAAAGATCCTGAGACCTCTGTAGATCACACTAGGTATGCAATAATATTGTAGTTATGTTCTACTCTGTTAGAGAAACAAGGTGAGTAAGGTAATACCTTTTGTTGGGCCCATTTCTGTTGGTGAAAGGCAAATGTCTGAGGTTCATCCGACTTGAAGAAGAGCTCTCAGTAAACTTGAAACCTTGTCTCTCACCAGCAGAAATTGATCCCATAAAATATCTTTTTTTATATATCATTCACATTATTTCAGCATTGGCCCAGTGTTACGTTAACTCATTTAAAGTGGCTTCTCCATCAAGTTCTAATAGTTTGCTTTAAGTAGGCTATTGCAGAATTTCTCATAGCCTTTGCAGTTCTCGCTTCTATGGCAAATGAAATGGGATGGCACTGGTGTATTTGAAATAGCAGCAGGAAGGAACCATTTAATTGCACATAACATCTGATGCTGTTTTCTCTTTTTTTTAACATCAGGGGCCTCGTGGTCCTGAGGGTGTACAAGGTGAAAGAGGGCCCCCAGGAGAAGGCATTCCAGGCCAGAAGGTAAATGTTACAGTGAAATTCTTAATTACTGTGAGTGGGGTTTTCAGAAGTGCCCAGGTGATCTGGAAACACAATACCCACAAAACCGAAATCGAGCATATTCTCCAAGACATTTTAGGTGCTTCTTTTAAAAAGTTTAAAGTCCTCCCAAAAGAAATGTCATCTTCCCCAAAATAAAGTAATACAGTCGGTCCTCAGGATAATTTGCTCCTATATAAGTAGTTTCAGACTTACACCATTGAAACTTTGAGGAACACAGTGTAAAAATTCCTCACACTTTAGTTTTTACATCGCTTAGAAAATGGAAAATTAAGGTAACCTTGCAGCATTTTTGTGACTGTCCTCTGTCTGATATTGCACATAGGATAAAAATGATTTAAAATGTATTTTGGGTTAGGATCACTTCTTTAAATGTTGTTTAAAATGCTTTAAATTTATGTTTGGTAACAACAAGTAAAATACTGCAAATAGGATAAAAATGGTTTAAAAATGTACTTTGGTTAGGATCATTTCTTTAAACGTTGCTTAAACTGCTTTCAATGGATGATATGGTAAGTGAGTGATACATTAGGTTTTAAATGGCCACATAGGCAAAATTTACACTCTTATAGTCTCTATCCTCCTCTACATATATTATTTCTTATTGGGGAAAATTCCTCATTATACGTTGTTTTGCTTTAATTCACAGTTTTACAGTCCCTATCCCTGAAGTATATCGAGGATCCTCTATAAATTACTGTCTCAGTTAGTGCTGAGGACTGGCTTAATAAGAGGTTTTTATCTTGGTAGTATTATTTGTTTAAAAAAGTATCTCTTGAGAAGCTCTATGTAAAATAACCAAACACTGCTGCCCAGTGCTGGAGGAAACCTTTCAAAAGGTAGTTTGATTCTTCTTGCCATTCTGGGAAATTCTATTATAGGCCTGGTCTATACAAGGAGATTAAGTCGAATTTAATGGTGTAAATTGGATTTTATAATCTATGCATGCACAAACCAGGGCACAACAGGTCAGTTTTAAGGGGCTGTAATGATGACTTTTGTACTGCTGACTTCCCAATGAAATAACTGGAGATGTCAAATTTGCAAAGTCAAACGATACATGTGGAGGCTGCAGCTTTATTAAGATTGAGGTTATTACCGTTTAAACTATCCCACAATGTCCCTCAAGGTGTCCTTTCTGGTCATCACTCCACCCCCACTGCTCTCTAGGTGAGCTGGAAGTAGGTGACAGGAAGTGGGGTTTATCAATCTGGGAATTTTGATTAGATTTCCTTTCCTCTCTGGTCAGCGAGGTGCACAGATGTGTGGATCATGTCTCTGCAGCATGCCTAGCACACCTTGTAGCCATGAGTTCCCAGGGTCGCAAAAGGGCCCCAGCATGGAGCCATCAAGAGATCTTGGATCTCATTTCAAAGCGGGGTGAAGCAACTATTTTCATTCAGCTCAAATCCAGCAAAAAGAATTGTGATATTTATGTGAAAACGGCATGAGGCATGATGGCGAAAGAGTACCACAGGAACACTCAGTAGTCAAGATCAAGGAGCTGAGGCACAGCTACCAGAAATGTAAGACAGAGAAAGGTCGGTCTGGGGCACCTCCCCAGAAATGCTGATACTACAATGAGCTTCACGCTCTTTTGGAGACAGACACAACCTTTTCCCCCAAAAGCTGCATCAACACCTGTGGTTGTAAGAAGAATGCTGAAGTGCATCCTGATGAGGAAGGAGTGGACGACAGTAGGGTCCATTCCATCCTAGAAGTGGATCCTAGGAGCTGCTTATCGAGCTTGAACCAGTGAATCCTGTCTCCTTAACTCATGAGGAGGTTTCAGAGGCCAACCGGGAGCCTGGAGAGGGCACTTCTGGTAAGTGGGCTTTTTTTCTACTGATAAGAGTAAGTTGCAATCCTGTGGTGGAGAGTCTATGCCCCTTAGAACAGCTTGATAATGTACCTGCAGATAGAGCGCAGATCCTGCTTGGACAAGAAACTGAAGGTCTTAGACAGGCACTTGTGGATTCTCATCATGAGATTTTTGGAGAGACCTGATTTATTCCTGCTTCTGCAGTAAGACACCTTACCGTGCCGAACCACCAGAAAGTGATCAGTAATCTGTCTAGGCAGATCCCC
Source organism: Carettochelys insculpta (assembly GCF_033958435.1). Taxonomy (NCBI): domain Eukaryota; kingdom Metazoa; phylum Chordata; order Testudines; family Carettochelyidae; genus Carettochelys; species Carettochelys insculpta. The sequence goes on from NC_134138.1 coordinate 230,224,819, forward strand.
TCCTCCCAGGGCAGTGTGCAAATGCACATGTGGCAGCCTCCACCCTCCTTCAAGGGTCGGTATACAGTTGGATGATTTTGGTTGTGGGAGGTCTTAATTTTGAACTCATGAAGCAGACACTTTGGAATTTAAAATCCAGGCACTGCTTTAAGTAGCATATGCTCAATGCAAGCCCTGTTGCCTCCCGAGATGGCATGCTTTAAGAATGCCATGAAGCTGCCATCCATTCCCCCATGGGACAGCATCTCTGGGACATGCCTCGCCAACACTACCCCCTGCCCCGGCATTGCATTTTGAAAGTTTTTTTCTTGCCAGGAACCGATGTTAGCTTATCATCATATTGACGGGAAAGCTCTGCCATGGAAGAGCTGAAATCATTCTTGGAATCATGCATTCTTCAGTCTTAAGTGTGACCTTGCAGTTGCAATATGTTCTTCCATAGAGATAGGCAGCCAGGATTTCTGTCACTAGGGTCACTCTTCCTAGTGCAGATAAAAATCTTGCTGTTGCTAATGACATGAATATTTCTAAATTTGTTTTATCAGCAAATGACCCTGGAAAAAACACAATGAGAGGGCCCAGTTCAGCAGATAGGAGGCTCCCTATGATGTGCAGGAAGAAGAAGAGCCAGAATGAATTGTTGGAGAATTCCATATAAGTACTTACAAAGGAGAAGAGTGAACTTTGTGACTGAAGGAAGAAAATGATGGACTCTCAGGAAAGAATGCATGAATCAATCAGGTCCTTTATGGGCAAGCAGACAGAAAAATTAATTCTGTGATAGGGAAATAACAATCAATGAGCTCCGTTTTGGGCTGGCAGACAGAATTAATTATGTCGTTATTAGAGAAATCACAGTCAGTGATCCATGCACCCCTGCTCACAAATGCCCCATTACATGCACCCCTATCTGTACACATTACCTTCCCCTTTTAGAGGCACAGCATCCCCAAGCCACTCCAGGCACCGCTGACACATGGTGCCCTTACAGCATTCATTCTCCTCCGCTGGATGGGGCACTGCATCCCTCAGCCACTCTAGGCACCATCATTTTAGACCTGTCACAACCAAGTCAGTCCACTCCCCAACTCCTGGCCCTGCATTCCCCAGTCATTCCAGGCAACAGCACAAGAGACGTCCCCCAATCCAGTCACCACAGTCCCCAGCTCCTGGATCTGCATCCCCCATCCAATCAATGCACCCACCCCCACACGTCATCCCTCCACACATTCAGCACCCTCCTATCAACAGGGACCCAGAATGAGGAGGAGAAGACCATGGAAAGCCCAGCTTCATAGACCCAGACAGTCGACAACCACTAGAAGGCGAACATTCAACAACCTTTCACCACACTCTTCTATTCATGTCCCCTAAATAAAACATTCCTTATTGTTAGAAGAGTTTTGTTTATTGTTTAACGTGCTGTGGGGTTGGGTGGGTGGGTGGTGACGGTTGTCTCACGGCTGATTGGGGGGTTTCATGAAGGGCACGGAAACAGCATATCCCTCCCCAGCATCCTGGGATGATGACATCAGAAACCTAGAATCACTTGTGGCAACTTTTTTTTCCAGAAAACACCAGCACAAAATCCCAAAATGCAACAGGGCTGCAGGAACTGTGGGATAGATGCCCACAATGCACTGCTACCACAGTCAGATTCAGGCAACCATGTGGGGATATACTAAATCGACTTTCTGAGCTGGTCAGGACACTCAGCTTTGACTTGATAAAATCTAGTGTCAAAATTGACTTTTTTCTTAAGAGTAGATATACCCAGCGATTATTTGAGTGTGACTTTAGGCACATCTGTATTCACAACCTAAAACCTAGTGGATTAATATTTCTACAAAATATGCTTCATGCAGTGTGGCATATAAAAGCTAATAATGTGCTGATTATTAATATTATTGCAAAATGCATGTGTTTATGTTGTATATGGAGTTATACATTCCTTCTATAGGATGTAGTTAAAATGTATTTGAACCAGACAAATCTGGGCTGTGAATATATTTTTTTTCTCCAGACAAAGGAAAGGATGATGTCTTCATCCAAGTGCAATCATGGCCAGTTGGCAATGACAGTCAAATGGCAGATCAGAAACATTAGGGACAGATTAATTTGAATTGTAGAAAGCACCTGTGGGGAAGAAACAAGCATGAAACCTTCTCCAAAAGACTCACTGGCACTTTGCTCCACAGCAGCAGAACATTTTAAGGCACTCAGGGTGGTGGGATAAGCTGTGGCACAACTTCTCAGAGGTCTGAATAGCATTCAGAATGTGAGGAAGAGTTTGTATTGGCATATTCCTCAGTATAAGCTACGATCAGCATCTTAAAATATATGAGTGTGCTGATTAGTAAACTACAAAAGCAGAACGCATAATGATTAGCAGTAGAACTTGAACTGGAATTTCACACCCCAGTCCCATATAATCCCCTTTCTGCTGTTTTGTACAAGAGACACACATAATACCATACTAACTGAGATATTTCCTTGGTTCCACAGTTCCCTGGTTCCTTAACTGCTGAAATGGGATCTTCCCCATAAACGCAAAGCTGTCAGACAGTCACTTTGTTACAACAGCAGGGGTCAGCAACCTTTCCGAGGCAGAGTGCCAAAATTTGACCTTTTGACCTCTATGTATGGTTTGACTGCTGGTAATCCTTTTTAAAATCACTAGTAGTCCTACTTACAACAGCTTCATTAATAAATAAATAAAGATATAGAGCTTTGCCATTTAGGTCATGATTTCCCAAACTGGGGGGGTGTGAAGAAATTCCAGGGGGGCCACAAGGAGGCCCAGCCCCCCCATCATTCCTCCCACCTGAAGAAAGATCCAGCCTTTGCTTCCAGCTCTCAGCTGCTGCCATTTTACATGGGTGACCTGGTGCAGCTGCTATAAAAAGTAAGCAGCCAGCAAATACCCACATGGAGCTAGCTGCCTTCTGCAAATGAGAGTGAGTGAGGGTTGGCGGGGGGGAGAAAAAGGAGGAGGATGGGGTTAGATGGTGGACTGGGGGTGCCTGGCTTTGTAGGAGGGTGGGGAAGGGGCTCAGGTGGGCGGCTTGCAGGGCTTGTGGGGCTCAGGCGGCTGGCCCCAGCAGAGCAGGGCTTGGGCGGCTGGCCCCAGAAGCATTGGGACTGGGCGGCTTGGGCTGTTGGGAATGTGGCTGGCCCCAGAAGTGTGGGTCTCAGGAGGCTCAGGATGATGGGTGGGCAGCTGGTCCTGGCAGCGTGGGGCTTGGGTGGGAGGCTAGCCTGTGGCTGGGGTGGGTGGCTGGTGGGTGGGTGGCTGGTCCCAACAGGACAGAGCTTGGGTAGTTGGTGAGCAGGTGGACAGCTGGCCTCAGCGGCTGGTGAGCGAGTGGGTGGCTGGCCCCAGTGGTGTGGGGCTTGGGTGGGTGGCTTTGGCAGCACAGGTCTCAGGCTGACAGGCGGCTGGCGTGGGTAGCTCTGGAGGCTGGCACAGGGCTCAGGAGCTGGCCAGCTGGGGCTGCAACAGGCAACCACAAGGCGCCAAGAAAAAGTATTTGTTCTTACTTTTAATTTAAATAATATTTTTATATCAAGTTTTTATGTTTATTTTAAATTACAAATTGAATTTTTTGGTAAAAGGGGGGTTGGATGATGGTAAAGAAGAGATGGGAGGGCGTTAGGGTTTCTCAAAAATCAAGAGTGGGTCGCAATGCCAAAAAATATGGGAACCACTTGTTTAGGTGGTGGTTGGTAGCATTAATTAGCTGGTTTTATATTAATCCACAGGCAGCATGGCTTAGAACAAGGTCCTGGCTGCATGGGGAGGAGGGGGGGCTGAGTTCCCACCACACATGCTACTGAAAATCAGCTCACCTGCCGCTCTTTACATCCGTGATGGGGGTTACTGACACCTGGTATATACCAAACTGTTCTATCAAGCACGTTTTACAATATTGAAAAGGTGAAACATCCAAAGTGTCCTGGTCTCCTTTCTGTTATTGCTTTTCCTCCTTCTTACTCTACCTAAACCTAAAAGCCCTTTCAGGCTAAAATAGTTCTAACAGGGTAAATGCCAACAGGGTAGTTTCTGAACTATAGCGAAGCTCCTTCCCTTTGTGACAAGAGACTCTTTTGATAGATTGCTTTGTTTGAAGAAACTGTTTCTGTGCAGACATATTCTATCGTGACTTTTTGTTGCTTTGGTTTAGAAATTCATATGTATGAAGTTCTAAAGCCAGTTAACTTCTATCAAAACTCTATTTCCAGGGTGAAAAAGGCTCAGAGGGCCCAGCAGGTCCGATTGGAATAGCAGGAGAATCTGTCAAAGGTGATAAGGTGCAGTAAATAAGATTTTTTTTTAAAAAATCACCTCTATATGATCCATGACTGAAGTACTGATTGTTTAATTTTTTATCAGCAACAAGAAGACTGGTGGCACCTTATAGACTAACAGATATTTTGGAGCATAAGACCTTTGCCCAAGACAGTTTATGCTCCAAAATATCTGTTAGTCTGTAAGGTGCTGCAGGTCTTCCTGTTGCTTTTGAAGATACAGACTAACTTGGCTACCCCTCTGTTAATTTTTTATGTGATCTAGAAGCAGTATGTAAACACCTTATACTGGATATGGGCTGAACTATTCTATGCTATTCTAATATTTATGACTGTCCCCCTGGTTAAATCTATTGATTGGTGACACATGCAGTTCAGGTCCCAGCTGCAGCCAGGCAGTGCTCTGAGCAGTTGAGAGTGAGGGGAAGAATTGGACGAAGGTGACTTTACCCCACATTTAGGCTACATCTACACTAGCATTCCTCTTTCGAAAGAGGCATGCAAATGGGGGAAATCAAAACTGCAAATGAGACACAGATTTGCATATCTGGCATCTCATTTGCATATTCTTCTTTTGAAAGACGAAAAGCAGTGTAGACATGGCTCTTTCCAAAATAAACCCCATTTTCGAAGGAACCCTTATTCCTATTTTTTAGGAAGAAGGGTTCCTTTGAAAACAGGGTATATTTTGGAAAGAGCCATGTCTACACTGCTTTTCTTCTTTCAAAAGAACATGCAAATGGGGTGTCAGATATATAAGTCTGTGTCTATTTGCATTTTCAATTTCCCTAATTTGCATACCTCTTTCGAAACAGGAATGCTAGTGTAGATGTAGCCTTAAACTCCCAAATCCCGGGACTGGCTAGCTTCCATTGGTTTTCATGGCACCTTTCCAGCATAACTTGGCATTTCTGTCAGCCAGGGATCACTTTGCTTTGTCCATGCCCTAACCACAGTGCAAGGAATTAGAATGCAAAGCCACAGTGCAAGGAATTAGAATGCAATGAATTGCCAGCCCTTTATCAGGTAGGAATCTCCCAAAAACTGGCTCAGATGCTTTATTGCCCTGTTGCCATAGTAGAGCGATACAAATGGACTGTATCATGGGAAAGGCCATGATTTTCCAAAACATGTGCTGACAATGAGATCATCTAGCAACAAGCAATGGATTCTCGCCCTTTTGAAAATAATGACACTTTTTAGACATCCAAATGTGTATTGAAGAGCTACTCTAGTGCTTAATTTTGAAAACTTGGGCTTAGAATCTGGTGTATGGTACTAATTAGCATGCAGATACTGAATTCATGTTCCTCTGCTGGCAAAATAAATTCAGCCAAAAGTCAGACAATAAATTCTCTTAACTCCTGAGAGACCTCAGCAGAGACATAGAAGTCACTTTGTGGCTACATTACTACCACATGCCATAGGTTGTCGTGGTGCTCTACATAACATCCTATCCCAACACTCTGAATTAACTCTTTCTACAGGCTAAATTGAAAAACTTATCCAAAATTCTGGTTAGAAGACAATGTGGAACCATCCCACCTCTGTGGGAAAATAGAGAAGGGCTATTCTGCTAGGTGCCATGACCACTGCTTAGGGGGGATGTGCAGTAGTCTACACTGTCTTTTAGGATGTCCTCATCCTACCTCCTCCCTGCAGAGTCAAGGCAATGTGTTTCCCAAGCATATGAACTACAGTTGTTCATGGTCTTTGTGCAGGGGTAGGTTTCTTGCATCCTTCCTCCCATCTCATGTACACTCAAAAGGCAGGGGTAATCTGTTATTATGCCTAACATTTCCCATGCATGGCCTTGGAAGTACTGAAAGATGCACATGTCATCTACATTGCTGCTGTTTGCAAGTTACAGGCATTTAGGGCACAGAGTTATGTTGAAAATTTGGTTCAATAGTGGCTAATACATATAATATGACCTGCAAAAATAGTTTTGAGCAATTTAAAATATAGCTGGAAGCCAAATATTAGCTTGGCTGCTCAAACCTCCATTACAGACTTTAGCTTTCTGTGACATACTGTAGAGGTCATCTTTCTCAGATGTATACTTCAATTGGCTGCTTTCTCATTCTAATTTCCTTGTATGTTGGCTGAAGGCAAGTTTCAGAAAACTTCTCATTGTATGCATTGCTGACATGTATTACTACTCTTCTTTATTATAACAGAATCTTGTTAACTGCATTGCTATATGAGTTGGGGGGAAGAATTATATTTTTGTTTGCTTTATTTTCTTTAAGTTGATGTCTATGAACAATTAGACACATTTTCTTAGTGACTTTTCATGTTTCAAAAAATATTTCAAGAGAATCAGGAACATATATGTGTATTGGTTACTATTGAACCAAGTTTTCAATATAATTCTGTGCCCTGAATGCCAGTAACATAACCAGAACAGCTATTTGGAAAAATAACGGCTAAGTTAGTCCAAATATTCCATATCCCATACCCTCTCTCTTGGTGGCTGTTTCTTTTGGATGCTTTGCAAGTTAATTTATATGGTAGAATGTGAGGAAAGCATTTCAGACCTACAATGATGTTATAAATCACTGATTTACAAAACACGAGGTTTCCTCATGTAGGGTGAACGGGGCCCTGAAGGACCACAAGGGCCTATTGGACAACCGGGAATTGGCAGTCAAGGAATCCAGGTAAATCTGACATTACATTCAGTTAAATGCCTAGTTTTGTCATAAAAATAGTGCATTATTATTAGATGACTGGAACCCAAACAAAATCCATTCGCTCTGTGTTGAAATGAATGGCTGTGTTGTTGATTTCAGTAGGAAAAGAGTCACGTCCAGCCCTAAATTTGGAGATACAGCAAAATTTAGATCTAAACCTATTGTCTGATTTTTTTAAAAAAACCACCACAGTACCGTAAAAATGCCAGACAGAACCCAATCCAAAGCTATTGACATCAATTGAAAGACTCATTTCAATCATCTTGAGATCAATTGAAAAAATGCATTCTCTGGATGAATCCATGCAGTAATCTGTCTAGCGGACTTCATGAGATCTCCACGTGGGATGATGCGTTAGGCAACATTTTTATAGGGTGAGTGCTCAGTGCCGATGAAATTAAAAACATTAACAGAGGCTTCACAGTGGACACTCAAAAACTGATGTATCTGAAGTGATGAGTCCCTATCCCCTCAGAGATGAGTGATTTCCCACTGTACAGGGGAAAACAAATATGCTTTCCCTGGCTTTCTCCACCACTACCCAGGAATCCCTTATGATCATTGGATGAAATCCACGTGTTTATGACTGAGGGAAAATTGAGCAAGGAGCTCCTGATTTGGCCCTAGAATAGGCAGACAGCTAGGTTTCTTTCCTTTGGAGTATATAGTTTATTGCCCTGGATAATGAACCATTGGAGTGTAGCTTTCATAACTTCTTCCTTTTTTTTTCAAGGGCATTCAAGGTCCTAAAGGTGTACCTGGACCAAAAGGGTCTCTAGGCGTTGGTGTACAGGGTCCGAAGGTAACTTTCCAGAGAATCGGAAATTGAAAAAAAAAAAAAAAGGCCACCCTGAGGGACCAGGAATATATCTCAGCAAAGTTAGACATCCCCCTGCTTTTAAAGCACATTTTGTTGTGGGAACAATGGAAAGAAGTCAAAGCTGAGCATTTTTGGATGAGGATCCATATTTGGACTTTATACGAAAACTCCCCTGACAGCGTGTTGTGTGGGTGGAGCACTTGGAGTAGAATATTAGTAGCTTGTTAGGAGCACAGGAACAGCTTTCTACTCTGGAAGCACACATCTGACCTTGTACTTCCTAAAAGAGAACACTTCCAAAGAGCACCTAATAGTGTATGTAGAGACCTTGTGGTGGCTTTTTTTTTTAATGCTGATTTACAGAGTGTTTGTTTGGTGGTGTATAGGCACTGTACATAAATGTCATACTCTACCGAGAAGTTCTAAACTAATGGCTCTCCCCCTGTGAATTCTGATCAGGTATTCAGACAACTTATTGTTCATATGGTGCTGGCTTTCATTCTTTTTCCAATCTGATTCTCCAGCCCTGAATCTTCTTCCTGGGAGAAGATGGAGGACTGTGTCATTAGATGCAAACATAAATGGAGAAGGAAAGAGTCAGCCTCACTACATTTACACTTAGGTGAAACGGCAGCCATGCTCATAACCAGAGCCACTAACTGGAGTGGTATTTCAGGGAAGGAATGTTCAAGGGCAAAGAGAAAAGGCGGGATGGGCAGGGGAACAAGTAATATGGCAGGAGCAGAAAATGTGAAAGGCAAAAGTAGACATTGTGGTTAAGTTCTTCCCCAAGAGGACAGGATGCTTTTATTGAAAGTAGCCTGGTAAATACTTCCTGCACATCTTTTTTTTTTTTTTTTTTAATGTAAGCAGTTGCTGTAGTTGCCTTAGGGTTGTGCAGGGGAGAACAGGTGAGCAAGAGATATGAAAGGCTCAAGTATGGTGCTGCTCAGAAATGGAATTCCTGATCCTGGGGCTCATTCTGCCATTTCAAAATTCGGTTTTGTTCCAAATCAGGCTGAAAAGCAAAAATGTCAACATTTCTGGAGAGGGAAAAATTTTTCTTGAAAAATTGATTTGGCTCGAGACATTTTTGTTTCACTATGTCAGAATATTTGATATTAATAATGTAAATTTCTCTATATGAATATAAAACTAAAACCAAAAGTAATCAAAAGAATACAGTGAAAAAATGTTTCACCATCCAAATAAAACTAGAAAGTCAAAAGGGTCCATTGACTTATTTCTATTGAAGAGTTCATTGAAACAGACAAGTTCCTGCAAGACAATTTATCTGACACTATTGCGTTTTCTGATGAAAGACTGTTTTGTCATCAATTTTCAACCATCTCTGATTGTGAATTTCTGCTTTAAACTGTTCTGTATTGGGCTGCCAGAGTGATAAAGCTTGTAATTCTTATAGCCACTATCATCATTGTCATCATCATCAATACAATGGGCTCAGCGCCCGTTGGTGTCTGATGCCTTTCTCACTATTTGCTTCCATCTTTCCCTGTCCAGTGCATAGTGGCTTAGTTTCTGTAGACTAGCTCTGCACCAGTCTACTATATCATCTATCCATTCTCTGTGGGCTCTGCCGCTCCTATTCGAACCATCCATTGTGCCAAATACCAGGGTCTTGATTTTTCGTTCGTCATTCATTCTACAAATATGCCCAAATACTTGTAGCTTCCATTTTATAACTTTCTGCAGCAGGTTATCTTCTGGCTGTATCTTTCTATATAATTCCTCCTTGGTGACCTTCTGCATCCATCCTATTCTCAGAATCTTTCTATAACAACTCCTTTCAAATGCCAATATTCTTCTTTTCAAATCTTTCATTATCACCCATGTCTCACATCCATACAACATGCTGCTGAATACACATTTTTAAGATGCTCAGCTTTGTTTTTAAGCTAATTGCTTTGCTTTTCCAGATCTTATCCATTGCCTTCAAACTTGCTCTTGCTTTCGCTGTTCTAGTCGCTACTTCCTTCTTACGGTCTAAATCATACGTTATGTTGCTCCCCAGATATGTGAACTTCTCTACGTTTTCTAGTTCAATACCATCAACACTGATCTTCCTTCCTATTTCCTTATCTCCAGATGCCATTGTTTTTGTTTTATTGATGTTCATAAACAGCCTGTACTGCTTCCCTTTTTCGTTTAACACCTGCACTGTTTTCGTGAGCTTCTCCTCATCTTCCTCAATGATAACTATATCATCTGCGAACCTCAAGTTGTTAATTCTTTTCCCGTGCACAGATATCCCTTCTACCTCTTCCTTGATCTTGTCCATCGCTCTCTCCAGATGTGCGATGAAGATACTTGGAGACATTGGATCTCCTTGTCTCGTACCTCTACTTGTTTTAAACCAACTTCCCAACTCCCTACCTGTTCTTACTGCTGCCTCCGCATTATCACTGATATCCTTCAACTGTGTCAGTCTGCTATCCACTATGTATGACTTCAACACCACCCAAGTCACTTTCAGATCTATACTGTCAAATGCCTTTTGAAAATCAATGAAGCAATTGTATACGTTCTTGTTCTTTCGTCAGACTTTCTCCGCTATCAGTCTTAGTGCCAATATCTGCTGTATGGTACTTTTATTTTTTCTGAACCCCGCTTGCTCGTGTGCTATATGTTCTTCTATCTGTGATCTTAATCTCTCAGTCAATATCATCACCAGCACCTTACCTAGATGACTCGTTATGGCAATCGTTTTGTAGTTCTTGCGTTCCAAGGTACTCCAATGTAGCCACTGTGTTAGATCATTAGGGGTTAACTCAATTGGTTTTGGCTCATTCTAGCTCATTCTGTGTGAGGAAATAAAATGGAAAACCTGCAACTGCTGCAGTTCTCTGTGTTTTAAACCTTCAATAAGCTGTGTTTCTATACAAATAAATAAAGATAAGACCTGTAGTCATGCTAAACAGAAATCCTTTTACATTACTAGGGAAAAGAAGGTGAAATGGGACAAAAGGGGGATCCAGGACCACCAGGAGATGGAGCACCTGGACCAAAAGTGAGCCCTTTTTTAAAAAAAAAAACTTGCATGATTTTCTGCAAAACATGTCTGACCAATTGTAATACAAAATTGGTTAGGTCCATGGACTTCACTAAGTCTCCACAGAGAAGTGAATTTCAGTGGTGTAAAATTCAGTGTCAACCATTATTCACCCTTGTAAACAAGTTATGGTGACATGATGCCATGGTGCTAGCAAACGGGAGAACAATGATCATGCAGACTGAATAATATATGTGCAAGATGAGCTGGGAGGAGCAAACAGAGCTCTCACTGAAAGGGCTGCTCATGCAGCCTGTCTATCACCCCGATACGCTCTCATCCCTAGGCTGAATTGCCAGGACTTCACTCTATTCTGCTTTATGTCCTTTCTCAAAACCCACTTCAAGGAGCCTTGCAAGTTAGTCATATATATAAACAAACAAGCAAAACCCCATGTAACATTTGTATTACTCACCCAGGTAAATGCATGGGAGAGGAGGGCCAGGATTGAGCTCCTACCTCATGTGCTGAAGAAAATCAGCTCACGTCCCACTCTTGGCACCTGTGCTGGGGATTTATTGTATTAATTAGGAAGAGATTATTGTTGGACAGAAATATTTCCCATTAACCACTATTGTAACAAAATGTAAGTCCCTTACTGTACAAATTGCATGAGTTTACTAAGCCTTTGGGAAATGAGAATTTGTTGTCTTTTAAGGGAGATCCAGGAACACCAGGAGAACCAGGAAAACCTGGAATGAGTGGACTAACTGGAAAAGATGGGAAAAAGGCAAGCCGGAATTTTTGTATGCTGAATGTGAAAGCTTTAGGCTAGATAAGGAAGATCAAATTCAGACCTCAATGCAAATTGAATCGCTCCCAAGAGAGCAGGTGCACAATCGAGAGATGTTCTTCCTGGGTGAGGTAGACACCATTACTTGTTCTTGCCTACAGGCTCTATTGAGGTAAGACAAATTTAAATCCAGGTAAGTTTCCATAGAGCCTCACTGGCAGAGTGACACTGGGCATTGAATCTGCAACTGTCGTAGCTGCCCTTGCAAGGGTGACCACCTGTCCAGGTTTTCCCAGGATCATCTCTTTTCTGGAGGTAGCTGTCTCAGGAGCTCTTGTCGGGGTGCTCAATACACGCTTCCAGCTGTCCAGTCTTATGGGTTCAGGATCACCTCAGATTTCCCCTTTTTCCCCCCTCTATTTTTGTACCTGAGAGGTGACCAGGGTTTTTTCTCTCAGAACACATCAGGATGGAGTTCTAGAACCCTTTTTCCCCCAGCTGGGGATCCCATGGCTGGCGCTGCTGGCAGGGCCTCACACCCCAGTCAGCTCCCAGTTGCAGGGCTACAGGGTCCCCTCCACCCACTGGATAGGGAACCCACGGCTGGCACTGCTGGCATAACTCCATGCCCCAGCTGGCTCCCAGCCATGGGGCTGTGGAGTCTCCTTGCCCCCTGGCCACGGTTTCCACAGCTGAGCCTGCTGACATGGCTCCGTACCCCAGCTGGCTCCCAGCTATGGGGCTGTGGGGTCCCCTCAACCCCTACCCAGGGTGTCCACAGCTGAGGCTGCTGGCATTGCTCTGTACTCCTGCCAGCTCCCAACCATGGGGCTGTGGGGTCCTGCCCATCCCCTGGCCAGGAATTTAGCACCTTTCTTTTCTAGAAAAAAAGCACTGGAGGTAACAATCCTAGATCTGTCCCCATCCATTTTGTACTGGCCAGCTCTGGATTTCTGGTGTCTCAGCCCTACCTACTATACACACTCCATCAGAGTGAAGACACAGACTTCTCGTACCACTGAACCCTTCTTCCATTCAGATATTCTGCCACCAGAAGATCTGAGTGGCCTTTGGTATCTAGGTTTCTTTGCAAGGTCTAGTTCAGTCTATCAGTCTGGATGAGTAAGCATGTACAAGAGCAAGGGTATAAGTCCACTTTTCACTTCATGCAACATTTTTTTGGAGATGCTATTCACAGGTTTGAGCATTGGCCTTCTAAAACCAAGGTTGTAAGCTCACTCCTTGAGGGAGTTGTTTGCGGGGTTGAGGGACTATCAGGGATGGTAATAGGTTCTGCTGTGAGGGCAAGAGACTGGTCTCAATGACCTCTGGAGCTCCCTTCCCGTTCTATGAGATAGCTCTATCTCCATATATTAACAAGGGTTTGCGCCTGCCATGTATTGTGAACACAAAGGGTGCGTCTACACTAGCAAGTACATTAGACATTCAGGTCGGAAGACTGAGTTCCTTCAAAAGAACCTGTGGAGCGTCTACACGTACATGGTGCTCTTTCAAAATTAGCTTTGAAAGAACTCCCCCATTCTTTTGAAGTCGGTCCTCCGTTCCCGGGATGGGAAGAGCACCCTCCTTCAAAAGACTATTTTGAAAGAGAGCAAGTATAGATGCTCTGCGGCCCGCCCTTTCGAAAGAGGGAGTCCTCCATGGTGGCAATCAGCTGGCAGGTGGCAGCGCTGCTCACAGCACAAGTGGAGCTCTGTGGCTCCGGCATCTGGCTGCGTCTAAGAATGCAGGCTCCCAGAAACCCTCAAGCATGAAGCTGAGAGCGTGCAGGCAGCAGGGAGCCCAGGCTGCTGCACAGCCTGCTCCCTGCGACGATGCTCCAGCCAGTGCAGTGCCCACCTCAGGAGGATCAGAGGTGGATTTTTCAAGAGCTGACATAAACATAAGGTATTTAACCCTTGTTTCTGTTTGTGAATTACTTACAGTCATGTTTATTTACTAATTTGTTTTGATTCAAAACTATTAAATGAAGGATTTTCCTGAAAGCCTTTCAGTCTGCAGATGGTTTATTACCTAGTTGTCACACCCATTGGTTCAAATATTTGCTAAATGGTTTTGGTTTTGCTCTCAAACTGCATAGCTCACAATCTCTCCCACAAGGAGCTTTCAAGACAGCTGTGCAAGCACTCCTGGTATTTCCTTTACGACTGTATCTGCAGAAAGCATTTTTGACAACAATTCATGCAAGACAAAACTCACTCCTATGAGTATTTACATAAATAAATACAACAAAAAGTTGCTAACATTTGTTTTTGTTTTCTAACCAGCTTGATTATCTTCTGTTTGGCTCAAATTTCCTTTCCCATGAGGTTCTCACAAGAACTAGTCACATGTAGCACAAAAATGAATGTGCAGCTTTTCATTAGAATGTTTTCAGATTCTCTTTTGCAATATTTGCCAAACTGTCCATGGGAGAATCTCAAAAGCCTATCAAGCCCTGGTCCTGCAACTGATTCTATGTGGGCGGGCATCTATGCCTGCACAGAGTCCTGCTGATTTCAGTGGCATTCTAGATAGGAACAAGGGCCTGCCTGAAAATTCACCTGCAGCTTTGTGATCTAAACATCTAATTCCAGATTATTCAAACTGTTTGGTCTTTAAACTAAGATGAAAAAATCTCCAGGCTGTTTCCTTCCCTGCCTCCCACCCCCAAGACTGTTTTACTTCAAGGCTGTCTGTTTCAGCTATGCTGGATATAACTGAGAGAACAGATGTTTTTGGTATGCTCAATACTTGATCTTGCCAAAGCCATGAAAAGCATATTGACCCACCCTAGTTCTCAGAACATTAATAATTAGGATTTTGATTCCATGAGATGTGAGAATTAATAAACAGATACAATTTTCATTAGGGAGAACAAGGAGTACCTGGTTTAAGAGGCCCAGAGGGACCACTTGGGAAAGGAGATGTTGGCCGAAAGGTATGAGTTAATACTATCCATCTTTACAGAAACATAACAAGGTAAAATGATCTTATTCCAATACAGTTCATTGATTGGTATAAGTTGAACTTCTGTTGTCCAGCACCCTCAGGACTTGACTGGTGCAGAATGAGAGAATTTGTCAATGTTTTCTAGGACATTACCAACACTGCCACTGCTTGCTGGGCTCTTAGGAGACATTTGGGGGTAAATTACAGCTAAATAACAGCACAGAACACTGAGAGCCAGAACTGGTGGCTGTAAACAAACTTTATGCAACCCTGGGAAACTTGGCCACACCCATAATAAATGTTCAGCTAACTAAAATCATGCTGGATTACAATATTGCTGAATAAGAGTGCCAGAGTAGAGAGGTTAACTAAAATCATGCCCGACTACAGATGATGTCAGATGAGAGAGTGTCGGGCTAGAGAAGTTCTATATAAATTTATTATGGTCTTTCTTGAGTAATAGTTTAACCAGTTTAAATGTTAAAACTCAACAGAACTTGAGAGTGCTCAATATGAGTATGTGGCAGAATGAAATACAGGTATTAAAAGTAAAATTCAAAACTATCCTTAAAGTCAGGTGGAAGTAAATGTACTCAGCTCATTGGTGTGGGAAGTATGTGGAAATCAGACTACTTTTTAGTACCTAAATATGGCTTTAGAAACCCAAATGGAACTATTCAAAGGGACAAATGAAATTTAGGTATCTAAATACTTTTGAATTTTTCCCCCAACTTTAGGCACACAGGGATTTTTTGTTGGTGGTGGGTTTTTTTTTGTTTTTTGTTTTTTTTTCTGTTTTTGTTTTTTGTTTTTTGTTTTTATTTTGTCTTAACTGTCCAGTGTAAAATCTTTGTAGTGATATATAAACTAACCCATTATGTTTTGGTCAGGGTGATCAAGGAGAAAAAGGATCTCAAGGAGTTGCTGGTGCTAGAGGATTGCAAGGGCCTCCAGGACCAAAAGTAGGTTTTATGCCTTTTCCCACACGATACCAACACCTCTGGATTTTTTAGGAAGTTAATTCATTGATGACCCCGAAGCTCTGAGATGATGATATGAATCTGGCAAACCAGAAAAGTGCATTTGAATATTTTGTACTGAATGAAACGGGCTCTGTGAAAAATAGTTTGCAAATATGTAACTGAACACAATCTTTAAGGGGCCATATTAAGCTTTGCAAAGGTACTGTTAATTCAGACATTTCCCAAGGTTAGTGTTTGCAACCTAAACATTCTTTTAATGTATAGCTTATCTCTCTCTCTCTCTCTCTCTCTCTCTCTCTCTCTCTCTCTCTCTCTATATATATATATATATATATATATATATAGAGAGAGAGAGAGAGAGAGAGAGAGAGAGAGAGAGAGAGAGAGAGAGAGAGAGAGATACATAGAGAGGTAGATAGATAGATCTCCCTGGACGTTGAAACCTCCATCCAAATCTCACACTTGCATAGTAAACTAGCTTGTTAGCTTAGCAAAGAAAGAACCACCACTATAAGAGTTAGCATTATTTTTTTCCGGATAAGATGTTCAACCAGTGCTCATTTCAGACCTGAATTTCAGTCCAGGTTCCTCAGGAGGTTTGTTCATGTTTGTAAATTTGTTGCAAAGTAGGCTGATATATGTTTTTTTCATCAGGTGTTACTCATTTGATCTGAAATGTTTTAACTATTTTATATTAAGGTTGAACAGTAGATAAATTAGTACATTTACAAGAAGTATTTATTTTATACATAAATGGTTTTATTGTAGGGTGGACCTGGCAATAAAGGCTCTGTTGGTAACCCTGGATCATCTATTCGTGGACCACCTGGACCAAAGGTAAATCATTTGAGATGTGTCTGCTGGAGCCAGGATATTGAACATTTTGCACTTAGTAGCACTTACATTTCTCTGTTCAAGTTAATGGAGCTGAAGTTGCAATTGTGTGTGTGTTTGTGCAGCGGGTATGTCAGTCCATCCCTACAACACTGAAGTCTTTCTACTGATTTGACTTGAACTGTTGTATCTCCTTAGAGTGATGTGATCTGACAGAAACAAACTGCTTATGAAAATTGTAAAAACCAAGATATTCATTCAAGGAGAACTTTCTAGGAAACGGACAAACCTTTTTCTCACTGTCTATCACTTACAGAAATTTCTTGCTAGGCCATCTGCTGTTATCATCCCGGCTATATTGGGATGAACAGAAGTCCAGGTGGACTGACCTCTTTGGCAAGCCCAGTGAGTAGTATTTGTGTTCTGGAAGGATCCCATTATTCTACAGTTGTGAAGTCTGATGAAGTAGTTTCCAACACACTGAGTTTGCATACCATTCAAATTTGATAGTGTCTCTGGCTCTCAGAGGTCATTCCAGTTCGTACCCAAATATTTGGACATTGTTGGAAACTGGTGTATATTGAACACCTGGGACAAATTTAGTAGTGTTCATAGGACAGGTATATTAGAACCAAAAGTTAGGAACACAGTTCTTATTGTCTCTTGGCAAAGGAAGTTTCCTGCCTGTTGTTGGCTTGTAGATAGAAACTTCAACTGTAGCTTTGAAATGAAAAATTAGATAATGGTCTTGCACTCTGTGGAATAGTCTGTGTCCTCACAGTTTTGAAGTTGGTTGCAGCAACTCAGTGATTGATTTATGCGAGCAACAAATCTTGTAAGAATGTTGCTTGAGCTTCTACTGGTGCATTCTGTTGGTGTTGATAAATTGCATGTGTTCTGCTGAAAATTAAGATGGTAGTAAGATCCCAGAGGGCAGTGGGAATACAGCTGTTTGATCTAGATTAAGCCCCAGGGGTACAAGGTGACGTGTGTGTGTTTTTTAGGGTTCTACTGTCACGCACACAGATTCCCAGATTCTTCTAGCGCTCTCTAACTGGGTTTGGTTGGAATTAGGGATTAATTAAAAAGGGGTTGGCTAAAAAGGGGTTAACTGAGAAGGGGCTAACTAAGAAGGGTTACCTAAAAGGGGTAAACTAAAAAAGGGGTTGAACTAAGAGGGGGTTACCTACAAGGGGTGAACTAAGAAGGGGGATACCTAAAAGGGGTGAACTAAGAAGGAGTGAACTAGGAAGGGGCCCCAGTAGTGGGTCCACCTGCAGCCCACCTGTCAGTACTTACATACAAACACACAACATTCTGTCCTGTAGAACATGGAGGTTCAGCGGGACAGGCTTCCCAGCTGAGGCGGCTTGCTGTCAGAACTTCCTGGTCATAGGGCCGGAGCCCTTTCAGGGGTCCTGGGGCATCTTTGCCTCAGCCTTACACGTGGCACGTACAGGCTCATGAACTAAAACATAAACACACCACAATACATATTTGAGGGTACCTCTCCCTTTATCCACTGGTCAGGATACTGGATAAAAGAGTGGATACGGGTGACAAACAAATAACAAGCCATAGACAAATTTAACACAAACAGTAGTTTTTACTTATGCAGTTGAGCAGGTACAAAGATAAAACAATAAGCTGTTGCATTATGTTCCTAAAGCTATACTTATAAGCTGCGTCTACATGTGCACGCTACTTCGAAGTAGCGGCACCAACTTCGAAATAGCGCCCGTCGCGTCTACACGCGTCGGGCGCTATTTCGAAGTTAACTTCGACGTTAGGCGGCGAGATGTCGAAGTCGCTAACCTCATGAGGAGATAGGAATAGCGCCCTACTTCGACGTTGAACGTGTAGACGATCCGCGTCCCGCAACGTCGAAATTGCTGGGTCCTCCATGGCGGCCATCAGCTGGGGGGTTGAGAGATGCTCTCTCTCCAGCCCCTGCGGGGCTCTATGGTCACCATGGGCAGCAGCCCTTAGCCCAGGGCTTCTGGCTGCTTCTGCGGCAGCTGGGGATCTATGCTGCAGGCACAGGGTCTGCAACCAGTTGTCAGCTCTGTGTATCTTGTGTTGTTTAGTGCAACTGTGTCTGGGAGGGGCCCTTTAAGGGAGTGGCTTGCTGTTGAGTCCGCCCTGTGACCCTGTCTGCAGCTGTGCCTGGCATCCCTATTTCGATGTGTGCTACTTTGACGTGTAGACGTTCCCTTGCTGCGCCTATTTCGATGTTGGGCTGAGCAACGTCGAAGTTGAACATCGACGTTGCCGGCCCTGGAGGACGTGTAGACGTTATTCATCGAAATAGACTATTTCGATGTTGGCTGCACGTGTAGACGTAGCCATACAGATTTCTTTGCCGTACTGACAGGTATTCGCACACTACTCTATCTAACTCATGAGCAGGCGGGGGGAGGGAGGGGCGGCGGCGGCGGCGTAGGGTGATCAGTCCTCGGCGGAAGCAGTACTCGGCTCCTCCAGGGCATCAGGAGTCCCCCCGGTGGGTTGCTGTTATGCTGCTTTATAGGACTTTTGATGTCACTGCTTCCTGGGTTGATGCATGTCTGTATGCCAATCATTTTACAATACATTTCACTTGGTCCCCATGTATATCTATACACCACTTATTTTACAGCGCATTTTGCTTCTTTCTTATATGGGATATACCAGGGGAGGTGTATTTTGAACACATTTTACTTGGTTCCTTATCTGGGATATGTAATGAGGAGGGCTCACCAGCCTTAGCTTGATCACTATATTCATTGCGTCATGTGTTGCTAACTGCTCCTGCTACTCCAGGCTCCGTGTTTATCACATACGGTTAAAGAGCCCCCCCACCACTTCCCTTTTTCCTTGTCTCTTGAGACACTTCCCCATTTTCTTTACCCGAGGTTAAAAATAGAGAGCCTGAGCTATGTACCCGAGGCCAGTCGTGCTGATATGGCCTGACTGACATTTGACACAAGGAAGTATTGCTATCTTAATTATATGATAAAAGCTCAAAGCTAAATTTGGTAGTACCCTGAAAACCACCTTAATCTGTAAGTACAGGTGAGAAGTTCACCAACTATTGCAAGCGGTATTCAACTGGACTCATGTTTCTTTCTGGGCACCACAGAAACTCCATATGAGGTGTCTGAAACAGAAGTGAGCTGAACCATTGAAGTTCCTAGATTTCTTTGTCACACCTCCCTCAGTATGGAGCATCTGGCAGGAGAAAGATTTTGAACACTTTGAACCAACACCACAACTTTTTGTCAAATGCCGTATGCCCTGCTTTACACTGACAGAAACAGGCATGAAACACAGGTGAATGTGGTCCATTGGTTGATTAGCATTATATTTTAACCCTCGTTATGTAATGAAGCGAAGTCTTTGGAATTTATTTTCAACAGGAGAACTAGGACTTTTGACATGTTACTTTTTTCACAAAATAACGTGTCAAGGGGGATCAGAACTGAAGTCAAAGGAGCTTTTCCTAAAATATTTGTGGCTTACCATGCACACCTTCAGTAGCTGTCATTTTGGTTTCAAGTAAAGGCTGGTGCTTTTTTGAAAAACCTAGAGGAAAGACAGTAATTCATCCTTTTTTTTGTTTGTTTTGTGTTTTGTTTTTAGGGGGAGCCAGGAGCAATTGGACTACCAGGAAATGATGGAAATCCTGGAGATTCAATAATGGGGCCAATGGTATGTAGCATGTTTCTTCATCTCATGCTTGGTTGAGAAGAAATGTGAGAAATGGTAACTGTTTCAATGAAAGACAAAATGTTTGAATGGTTTTGAAAACCCCAAACTGGCTGATATCTTAACTCCATCATTCAAAACTGAATCTAGCTATTTGATAAGCATCTTATTAGTTTGCATGAGAAATGCAAGGCAGACAGCTGTCTCCGTGTAACCACTACAAGAGATCTCTCTTCTACCAGTTCCATCCCTCATGTTTCTCTACATTTCATTCTCTCACATGGCATTTTTTCTGTCCCTGTGAGTTACCCCCTTCCCACTAAGGCCTGTCTGCACTTGGAGCTTGTGACAAATGTCAGCTATTGTTGTGACAGGAGGGATAGGGATGATGTTCCTAGCCTCTGCTTGCCAGAAGCTGGAGATGGGTAACAGGGAATGGATTTCATGATCACAGAAGAGAGGATAATGGACTACATGGATTTTTGGCTCGACTCACTATGGCTGTTCTTAGGTTGCAGTATTGCAATTCCAAACAATCAAAAAAAGTCAGATTTTGTTTAAAATGTAAACATTTGGGCTCTTTATTTGCCATTGGTTTTGGTACCTGAGACATACCAGGGGTATAATTCAAATGAGCATGTGTGCATGGGAAGGGTGGGGGTTATGTCCGTCCAGCCCTGCAACTTTGCTCTAGTAATTTCTACTTGGGGTGCTTGCAAAGAGCCTTCCCACATGCAAGCCACGTCCTAAAAGTCTCTGTGCAGCTGCAGCCAGCCACCTGCACCTTTGCTCTCACCAGACTCTGTTTTTACTATAGGGTAGTGAAAATCCACACTCAGATGACACTGTTATACTGACCAGTTTCCCTGTGCAGATGCTCCCATCTCTCTGGGAGGTGGAGCACCTATGCCAATGGGAGAAACTCTCTTACTGGCATAGGTAGCATCTTTGCTAAAGTGCTACCAGTCTGCAGCTGTAGTGCTGTAAGTGTGGACCAGTCCTGTGTGGAAGGACACTGCATCCCATGTTGTGGTTTCTTGCCCTGTTCGAAGGTCCTTTATTTTCCCTTCCTGCTTGGTGACTCTGTTTACTTCTTAAATGCTAATTAAAGCAGCCATGTTCCTTTGTTTAGGACAGGCCAACTTCTGTTTGGGCAGTGCTATGGGATATGGAACATATTTTAACTCAAGAGTGCGGAACTTCATAATTTCACATACCATATTGCCACCCTTTTACCTAGACAATACTGATCAGCATGTTATGTGTTTTCAAATGATACCTTTCAAGGCGTACTCTGTACAAAGGTTACAACAACAGTGTGTAGGGTGTGAAGAGGGGTATATTCTGTCACAGAGCCTTTAGGAGGCATTTGGTCCAAATTTTCAAGCTTTTGTATAATCATGAGGACTAGTGCAAAGGGGTCCATTCATCACAGGTGCCCTGCTTATGGCTAGGTCTAGGAGTTGCTTGCACTGGGACCCCTCTCTCATTCCATGACTCAGGATTCTCCCTCTTCATGTCTCAATTCCCTGGTCAGGACACTACATTGTCCAGCTGTTCTGAGGAAACAAAGTCCTTTTGGACGAACTGTCCAGATGCTGCCTTCAGTGGTCAGACATTTGATCTCTAGGCCTTCTGCCACTTTTCCAGTGGCTGGTAGGAGATCCCAGGCCCACCCAATACTCAAGGTTATGGCCCAGGGACCCTGCTATTAGCAGCATAAGTCTGCTCAATCTCATACCTTGTTGGTATTTCCTTCTGCTCCTTGCTAACCCACATCTCCATCTCCTTTATCTCTGGGTTTACCACTGGAGATTCCTCTGCTTCCAGTGGCTACTTCACCCTTGCAGGCTCTTATTAGACTCCTCAGTCCAGGGCAGGACCTGATGGTTTGCTCTCCCCCTTGTCCCTTACCAATTCCCCCTTCTAGGGAATGACTGCACACCTTCTCTCTGCAGATTTCTCTCTATTCTCTCTCCCTTTGTGGCATAGCAGACTCACCTCCTGATTCTCTGACTGCCACATACTCTCATCTTTCCCGGTATTCTTAAAGACTTGCAGAAGAGCTTTTCTTATTGGACCCTCTTTTCCTTGGATTCTTGATAGATGCTGCAAGGAAAATTGAATTACTTTAGGGGCTCTTAGTTTTGTATACAAATACTGCCTTCATTGGTACAAGGTATGCTACTGCCGGTCTGCCTGTGTACACACCCCACCCCTGGGGAGAGGAGAACGTGGCAGCTCTGACGGAGGAGATGGTGACTCCTCCAGGCTGCGGCAGCGTGTCTCATTTTTAGGGGGCTTGGGGGATGATTTTACAGACCCCAATGGACTTCAGGAACAATGGGGGGCAGCCATTGTTCCCCAAGTCCGCTAAATTGGGGTCCATAAAATTGAGGGTTTACTGTACTTTAGGGCCTCTTAGTTTTGTACACAAAGCTGGCCTTCATTGGCACAGGGTTCACAATTCCAAGGGCTATGATCTAAAAAACGACTATTTAATCCACAGTGCTCTATTAGAATTCTAAATAGAGCCCATTCATTCTTTCTCCAGGGATTTTGCATTATATCAGATTTGAAACTGTTGAGCATGCTTCTTACATTTCTCCCCTTGGTTTTGTTTCCCCAGTTTGTGCCATTCCCTCCTTCCTTCATCTTTAATTAAATGTTGCAATTCCAGTTTGCATAAAGGTATTCATTGGTCAGCTTATTTGTGTTTATTAGCACTTTTCCTGCTCATCCATTAATTCATTGCCTGCTATCCCTGCAGCAGGCCTGACAGCCATTGTGGGCCTGGGGGCAAGGTGAGTGGGGGGCTTGGCTTCCCACTCCTGGAAGGTGCAGGGCTTAGAGAAGTCATCCCTGGGGCCCCCACCATGCTCCCTCAGAGCTGCGTGCAAAGTGGTGGCACTGTGCTTCTGCAACCTTTCAAAGGGGCCTGGAGCTCCAGCTACTGCTGCTGGTACTTCAGCAGCAGCTGTGGCCCAAAATCCAGGCTCCTTTGAAAGGCTGGGCCCCAGGACAATTCCCCCATACACCCTGCCCCCACCTCCCTGTCAGCGGGCCTGTATCCTTGAATGCCCTGGGATCCAAGCTATTACGATGGTTAAAGCCAGTTGCACCAGTGTGGTTGTTAGCAGTCATATTCCATGAAGAAGACTCATAGAATCATAGCATACTAGGACTGGAAGGGACCTCGAGAGGTCATTGAGTCCTCATGGCAGGACCCAGTACTGTCTAGACCATCCCTGATAGAACATTTTTGTTGTCAGCTTTACCACTGTAAATTGTCTGCAGCCTTGATAAGGAATCAAAGAGGGTGACTGTGGCAGCTGGCCACCTGTCCAAAGCCCAATTTTCTGCTTAATCCCTGTTAAGTCAGCTGTGAAGATGGATACAAAGATAGTTTTATGGCTTTCCTAAATCTGAGTGAGGGCATGAGGAAGGCTGGTCTGATTCTTTTTGTTCCTTCTCCTTTGGAGTCATCTGTATCTATCTGGCTATAACAGAGGTGAGCAATATTTCTGATGGGGGGCACTCCACAAATGAGATAAGTGGTAATGGGCTGCACTTTTCTACTATATTAATGTGGGACCTGGGACAGAATTGGATACAGGAGCAAGGTCTGGGTAGAGGACTGCGGTGAAGATGGAGTCGGGGCGTTCTGTTAGGGAGTTTGGGTTCAGGATGGGTTCTGACCTGGGGGAGAGGTGCAAGTGGACTGGGAGGAGGTGGATGCAGGAGGGAGTTCTGAGCTGGGGCAGGGGTGCAGAGGGATGTGGGAGGGAGTTTGATGAAGGAGGAGGTTCTGACCTGGGGCCTGGGTACAGGGAGGAGTGTAGAAGGTTTGGGTGCTGGAGGCACTCTAGCGCAAACTGGAGCAAATGTTTCTGGCCAATGGGAGGCTGTAAGGATGGTGCTGTGAGTGGAGCAGGACAGAGAGGCCCTCCTCCTCCTAAAGGACAGGTGCTGCAAAAACGCACACACACACTGCCCCAGCAGCCAGCCGCTTTGAGCAGTGTGTGGGGCCACTGCAGCTAGGGAGCCTGCCAAAGGGTCCCGCTGGGCTGCGTCAGGCTGGATCCAAATGTTTAGCTGGCTGGATCTGGCCTGTGGGCCATATTTTGCCTGCCCCAGGTTACAGTGCCCCCATTTACCACATACATATTTATTTGCTGTATCATGTTTATTTACCAATCATCTCCTTTTATTTGTTTCACGCTATAGTTCCGTGTCTATCTCAAGGAGAAAGGTTTACTAATGATTGCTTATTGTCCCACAGCTGTAGACTTTGGTCTCTTTCAATCCTTTCTTCTCCTTAAAATCCTTTATTTGCTTCTGTATCCTATGGACATGGAAAATTTTGAAAATCATGCCCTGGCTGTGTCAGTCTTCTCCGTAGTAGAGATGTATCCTAAGAGCCCAGAATACAGTGGAAGTGTTGGTAATACTAGACAATATTGACCTTCTGTGGTTCTGCAAATTCTCTCATTCAGCATCAGTCTGGTCCTGAGGGTGCCTGATTAGAGAGATTCAACCTGTAGAAGATATTCCCAGATCCAGTCATGAGAAGCTTCCCTCAGCTGTATTGGATTTATTCTCTTCAAATAATTGTTTTAAACTGTTTATCTTTAACCTCTGAAGATGGAGGAAGGAGTAATGGGCTGAAATTGCAGCATGAGAGGTTTAGGTTGAACATTAGGGTTGAGGATTGTCTGGCCCTCAGACTACTATCCCATGCTTCTCATCCATGTGGGCACTAATGATACTGTGAGGTGTAATGCTGAGCAGGTCAAGAGTGACTACAGGGCTCTGGGGGCACGGGTGAAGGTGTTTGGGGCGCAGGTGGTATTCTCTTCAATCCTTCCTGTTGCGGGTAGGGGCCCAGGCAGAGACAGGTGCATCCTAGAGGTGAATGCCTGGCTGCGTGGATGGTGTCGCCGGGAAGGCTTCGGTTTCTTCGACCACGGGATGCTATTTCAGGAAGGACTGCTAGGCAGAGATGGCGTTCACCTTTCGAGGAGGGGAAAGACCATATTCGGACACAGACTTGCTAACCTGGTGAGGAGGGCTTTAATCTAGGTTTGCTGGGGACAGGGGAGCAAAGCCCGCAGGTAAGTGGAGAACATGGAAACCTGGGAGATGGGTCGGAAGTAGGAGGGAGCATGGACAACAATGTCAGAGTAAAAAGAGGGCCAGGAAAACACTGGGGGGAAAGTTCAAATCAATATCTAAGATGCCTATATACCAATGCAAGAAGTATGGGTAATAAGCAGGAAGAACTGGAAGTGCTAATAAATAAATACAGCTATGATATCATTGGCATCACAGAAACTTAGTGGGATAATACACATGATTGGAATGTTGTTATTGAAGGCTACAGCCTGGTTAGGAAAGATAGACAGGGAAAAAAGGGGGGAGGTGTTGCCTTACATATAAAAAATGTACACACTTGGACTGAGGTGGAGATGGACACAGGAGATGGACATGTTGAGAATCTGTGGGTTAGTTTAAGAGGGGTAAAAAACAAGGGTGATGTCCTGTTAGGAGTCTACTACAGGCCACCTAACCAGGTGGAAGAGGTGGATGATGCTTTTTTTAAACAACTAACAAAATCATCCAGAGCCCAGGATTTGGTGGTGATGGGGGACTTTAACTATCCAGATATATGCTGGGACACTAATACAGCGGGGCACAGACTATCCAATAAGTTCTTAGACTGCATTGGAGACAATTTTTTATTCCAAAAAGTTGAAAAAGCCACCAGGGGAGAAACTGTTCAGGATTTGATTTTAACAAATAAGGAGGACTTGGTCGAGAATTTGAATGTGGGAGGCTGCTTGGGTGAAAGTGATCATGAAATCATAGAATTCACAATTCTAAGGACTGGTAGGAGGGAAAATAGCAAAATAGAGATGATGGATTTCAGGAAGGCAGATTTTGGTAAACGCAGAGAGCTGGTAGGTAAGATCCCATGGGAGGAAAAACTGAGGGGAAAAACAACTGAGGAGAGTTGGCAGTTTTTCAAAGAGACATTATTAAGGGCCCAAAAACAAGCTATTCCCCTATGTAGGAACGATAGTAAATATGGGCAAAGACCACCTTGGCTTAACAAGGAGATCCTGCATGATCTCAAACTAAAAAAGGAATCCTATAAAAATGGAAACTAGGACAAATTACAAAGAATGAACACAGGCAAATAACACAGGAATGCAGGAGTAAAATTAGAAAGGCTAAGGCACAAAATGAGCTCCAACTAGCTACAGGCATAAAGGGTAACAAGAAGGCCTTTTACAAATATATTAGAAACGAGGAAGACCAAGGACAGGGTAGGGCCATTGCTCAGTGAGGAGGGAGAAACAGTAATGGGGAACTTGGAAATGGCAGAGATGCTTAATGACTTCTTTCGGTCTTCACAGAGAAGTCTGAAGGAATGCCTGCCATAGTGAATGCTGGTGGAAAAGGGGTAGAGTTAGTTTTTGAAATAAAAAAAGAACAAGTTAAAAACCATTTGGAAAAATTAGATGTCTGCAAGTTACCAAGGCCTGATGAAATGCATCCTAGAATCCTCAAGGAGCTGATAGAAGAGGTAGCTGAGCCGTTAGCTCTCATTTTTGGAAAGTCATGGGAGACAGGAGAGATTCCAGAAGACTGGAAGAGGGCAAATATAGTGCCCATCTACAAAAAGGGGATTAAGTGTAACCCAGGAAATTACAGGCCAGTCAGCTTAACTTCTCTGCCAGGAAAGGTAATGGAGCAGGTAGTTAAGGAAGTCGTCTGCAAGCACTTGGAAGGTAGTAAAGTGATAGGGAACAGCCAGCATGGTTTTGTAAAAAACAAATCATGTCAAACCAACCTGACAGCTTATTTTGACACGATAACAAGACTCGTAGATAAGGGAGAAGCAGTGGATGTGGTATACCTAGACTTTAGTAAAGCATTTGATACGGTCTCGCATAATATTCTTATTGACAAACTAGGCAAGTCCGACTTAAATGGGGCTGCAATAAGGTGGGTGCATAACTGGCTGGCTAATCGTACCCAGAGAGTAGTTGTTAATGGTGCTCAATCCTGCTGGAAAAGCATAACAAGTGGGGTTCCGCAGGGGTCTGTTTTGGGACCAGTTCTGTTCAATATCTTCATTAATGATTTGGATATTGGCATAGAAAGTACGCTTATTAAGTTTGCAGATGATACCAAGCTGGGAGGGGTTGCAACTACCTTGGAGGATGGGGTCATAATTCAGAATGATCTAGATAAATTGGAGAAATGGTCTGAAGTAAACAGGATGAAGTTTAATAAAGATAAATGTAAGGTGCTGCACTTAGGAAGGAATAATCTGTTTCACACGTACAGAATGAGAAAAGACTGTCTAGGAAGGAGTACAGCAGAAAGGGATCTAGGGGTTCTAGTAGATCACAAGTTAAATATGAGTCAACAGTGTTATGCTGTTGCAAAAAAACCAAACATGATTCTGGGATGCATTAACAGGTGTGTTGTGAACAAGACATGAGAAATCATTCTACCGCTCTACTCTGCGCTGGTTAGGCCTCAGCTGGAATATTGTGTCCAGTTCTGGGCACCCCAATTCAAGAAAGATGTGGAGAAATTAAAGAAGGTCCAGAGAAGAGCAACTAGAATGATAAAAGGTCTGGAGAACATGACTTATGAAGAAAGGCTGAAAGAATTGGGCTTGTTTAGCTTGGAAAAAAGAAGATAGGGGGGACATGATAGCGGTTTTCAGATATCTTAAAGGGTGTCATAAGGAGGAGGGAGAAAACTTGTTCTTCTTGGCCTCTGAGGAGAGAACAAGAGGCAATGGACTTAAGCTGCAGCAAGGGAAGTTTAGGTTGGACATTAGGAAAAAGTTCCTAACTGTCGGGGTGGTCAAATACTGGAATAAGTTGCCAAGGGAGGTTGTGGAATCTCCCTCGCTGGAGATATTTAAGAACAGATTAGATAGCTGTTTATCAGGGATGGTGTAGATAGTGGTCAGTCCTGCCATCGGGGCAGGGGACTGGACTCGATGGCCTCTCGAGGCCCCTTCCGGTCCTAGTGTTCTATGATTCTATGATTAGAGATTGGAGATTTTTCAGAGCACATTAGACAAATATCTGTCAAGGATGATCTAGATGGTGTTTAGTCCTGCCACGAGAAGAAGGCGTGGGCTACGTCTACACGTGCACGATACATTGAAATAGGCTATTTTGATGAATAACGTCTACACGTCCTCCAGGGGTGGTGCTGTCGACGTTCAACGTCGACGTTGGGCAGCACCACATCGAAATAGGTGCTGCGAGGGAACGTCTACACGCCAAAGTAGCACACATCGAAATAAGGGTGCCAGGAATAGCTGCAGACAGGGTCACAGGGCGGACTAGCACTTCCGGGGCAACAGCTAGCCGCTCCCTTAAAGGGCCCCTCCCAGACACACTCAGCCTGCACAGCACGTGGTCTGCAGAGCCATAGGCACGCACACCTCGAGCGATGCAGTCATGGACCCCCAGCAGCAGCAGCATCAGCAGCAGCACCCAGAGGTCCACACAGCCGCCCCTGTAGGAGCAGTGCTCACCCTGCTCCATGCCATGCAGGAGGCAGCTGAGCACATCCTTGCCACAGAGGAGGAGCTGCCCGCAGGGGAGGAGGACACAAACCCCAACCCTGCAGCACCCCGCCCCCCCCCCGCCTCATATGCCACCAGCTGTGGAGCTACCCCACCAGCACCGACTGTTGGGAGCGGCTGGTGCTCAGAGAGTGGGACGACGACTGCTGGCTCCAGAACTTTCGCATGAGCTGGCAGACATTTCTGGAGCTCTGCCAGTGGCTCACCCCCACACTGAGGCACCAGGACACCTTCATGCGGCGTGCCCTCACTGTGGAGAAACGGGTCGGCATCGCTGTCTGGAAGCTGTCCACTCCAGACAGCTTCCGATCCATGGGCCAGCAGTTTGGCGTTGGCAAGGCCACCGTCGGGGCTGTCTTCACAGAGGTAAGAGGACCCACGGGGGGAGGGGGAGGCAGCCCTGGCAGGGGAGGGGGGCCCTGGCATGGGAGGGCCACACACACCCTGCACACCCCTCATTGGTGCTCTCCCATGTGCTTCCCCTGCAGGTCGTCCGCGCCATCAACGCCCTGCTCCTCCACAGGCTCATGAGGCTTGGGGACCCGGATGCCACCATAGTGGGCTTTGCCACCCTGGGCTTCCCCAATTGCTTTGGGGCTCTGGATGGGACCCACATCCCCATACGCACCCCGGAGCACAGTGGAGGACGCTACTTAAACAGGAAGGGTTACCACTCAGTGGTCCTCCAGGCCTTGGTGGACAGCCAGGGCCATTTCTTGGACATTTATGTGGGCTGGCCTGGCAGCACCCATGACTCCCAGGTATTCCAGAACTCGGGCCTGTGCTGCCGGCTGGAGGCGGGGACCTACATCCCCCAGTGGGAGATCTCTGTGGGGGACACCACCATGCCCCTCTGCGTCATCGCAGATGCGGCATACCCCCTCCGGCCCTGGCTCATGCACCTGTACACGGGCCACCTGTCAGCCAGCCAGGAGCACTTCAACATGCGCCTGAACCATGCACATCAGGTGGTGGAGCGCACATTTGGCCACCTCAAAGGGCGCTGGAGGTGTCTCCTCACCCGCCTTGATGCGGGCCCCACCAACATCCCCCAGATTGTGGGCGCGTGCAGTGCCCTCCACAACCTCGTGGAGAGCAAGGGGGAGGCCTTCTTTCAGGGCTGGGCTGTGGAGGCCGGCAGGGCCAATGTGCAGCCACCCGCTGCCACCAGTCGCCAGGTGGACCCCGAAGGGATCCTGGTCCAGGAGGCCCTGCAGGCCCAGTTCAACGAGGCCACGGGGTGAACGCTGGCAGACCCGCCACTGCAACCCCCATCCTCCACAACACTCCCTGCCCCTATGCCCACACCACAGAGCACCCAAGAGCACCCCCCCACTTTTCTTGTAAATAAAAGCAGACATTTGTTCGTCAAATCAAATATCTGTTGAACTCATTATTGTTATTATCATGACTAACTATTTACAGGCAAAATCAAAATTATATATATGTATCATAAATAAGATAAGATGAAAGGGGAAGACAAGGAAGGGGACAACTATGTACATGGGGGGGCAGGGATCAGCATAACAACACGGGTCTAATATAAAAACTATTTACAAAAGAACATTAAACTGAGGGGATTATATACAAAGGGGGAGGGGGGCCACGTCCTGGGCCCCACACCCCCTAATGTCCAGCACTGGGGGTGGGCGGCCGCGACCCACACCTCGGCCTCAGCCCTGGCCGGGGCTGGCTGGGGGCCAGGCGGACCAGTACATATGGCCGGCGGGTGTCAGCTGGCCCCAGGTCCCCTTCAGCGGAAGGGCCCTCGGTGGCAGGTGGCGGTGCAACAGCGGATGGTGCAGCGGGTGGAGCAGCGGGTGGAGCAGGCAGGGCGGGCACAGCGGCGGCCGGCGTGGCATGGGGGGCCAGGTAGTCTGCGATATGGTTGAATGTCCGCATAAAGGCCCCCCATGCCTCCTGGCGCCAGGCCAGCGCCCGCTCCTGTAGTTGGAGGCGCTGCTCCTCCACCCGCAGCCGCTGCTTGGCGACCTCCAGCTGCCGACGATGGATGGCCAGCAGCTGGGGGTCCATCGCTGTCAGGTGGTGGTGCTGGGTCTGCCGTCGTCCCCGCCGTGGGGCTGGTCGGTCCTCCGCCAAGGGGCTGGCCTAGAGTGATGGCCCCGGTGGGCTGTCCGGGACCACTGACACCTCGCCGGCGCTCTCCGGTCCTTCCGATGGTGCAGCTGTGGCACATGGAGGGGGAAGAAGAATGGAGACAGCCGTTAGTGTGGGCCCTGAGCTGTGGCCCTTGTCCCCCCACCCCTCTGCTGCTGGTTCCCCATCCCCGTCCCTGGGAGATGCTGCTGCTGCTGCTGATGGGTGTCCCACCCCCTCCCCCCGGGGGACCCTAGCGGTTCCGCTCCCCCCAGCTCCGGGGATGGGGCATGGCACTGTCGTGCTTGGGGGGCAGGGGCTGATGCACTCCTGTGAGGGACATG
The DNA here is from genome assembly GCF_033958435.1 of Carettochelys insculpta. Lineage (NCBI taxonomy): Eukaryota > Metazoa > Chordata > Testudines > Carettochelyidae > Carettochelys > Carettochelys insculpta. Next base: position 230,255,966 of record NC_134138.1, read on the forward strand.
CCACTGCTGTCCTTGGGGCCATGGTCATCTGGGCATGTGGAGGGCCCTGGTCATATCTATTACCCCCGCCCCTCAACCCCAGGGGGGTACATACCTGATGGTCCACTCCCATGGTTGGGGGACACCCGGTGGGCGGACACCCTGCTGGAGCTCCAGGATGGGATGGCGATTCGGAGGCCGGCGTCGGTGGAGGAGGACTCCCCCTCCTCCTCCTCCGGTGCCCCGGGGGTGGGCCCCTGGGGGGGGCCCCGGGGTGCGGGGCTTGCCTCCGGGGCGGACTCCAACTCTGGGGCCTGCTGGGGCTCGTCGACTGAGGTATCAAGAGTGGCCAGAGGGGAGGAGGTGTGCTGGGGGCCCAGGATGTCCCTGAGCTCCCTGTAAAAGGGGCAAGCGATGGGAGCGGCCCCAGATCGGCCGGCTGCATCCCGGGCCTGGGCATAACCCTGCTGCAGCTCCTTCACTTTACTGCGTACATGATCCGGAGTGCGGGCAGGGTGACCCCGGGCAGCCAGGCCCTCGGCCAGCCAAGCGAACGCATCTGTGTTCCGCCTCTTGCTCCCCATTACCTGGAGCACCACCTCCTCACTCCAGAGCCCCAGCAGGTCCCGAAGCTCGGCCTCCGTCCAGGAGGGGCCCCGCTGCTGCTTCCCTGCCTGGCTGCTGGGCTGGGAGCCCTGGCTCCCCTTGGGGGGGGGGTGCCCTGGGGCCACTTAGGGGGCTGGGGGGCAGCCATCGCAGCGCTGGGGGTGTTTTCCGGCTGCAGAAGAGCGTGCAGGGCTAGCCGCGTGGCAATGCTGCTGCCTGCACGCTCTCTCAGCTTCCTGCACAGGAAGGCAGGGGGCAGGGAGCTTTAAGGGGCCGCTGCACGCGGCGACCATTGAACTCAGGAGCTGGGCAGAGCATCTCTCAACCCCTCAGCTGATGGCCGCCATGGCGGACCCCACTATTTCGATGTTGCAGGACGAGCAACGACTACACGTTCCCTACTTCGACGCTGAATGTCGAAGTAGGGCTCTATTCCCATCTCCTGATGGGGATAGCGACTTCGATGTCTTGCCGCCTTACGTCGATGTTAACTTCGAAATAGCACCCAACACATGTAGCCGTGACAGGCTGTCTTTCGAAGTTGGCGCCGCTACTTCGAAGTAGCCGGCACGTGTAGACGCGGCCCTGGACTTGACCTTTTGAGGTTCCTTTCAGTTCCAGTATTCTATGATTCTATAGCAGTGGCTTACCTTCTCTTTCTGGTAATACATGTTGAGAGAATCCCAGCTTTTCTTTTCATGGTATGGCAGCTTAGCTCTCAGGTCCAATTCCCAGAGACCGTCTCCTGTTCTGGGGTAAACAGAATTCCAAATCTTCACCCTTTGGTTCAGGGTCTCTCTCTCTTTCTCTCCACTCATGAACTATGTCTACACAAGAGGCTTTTCCCAGCAAAACTGTGCTTTTGTCAAACAACAAAGCAAAACTGCAGAGCATCTACACACAAAATGCACTTTGTCAACAGTTTGTCGACAAAACTCAGCACATCCGCTGGCAGCATTATACCTCTCCCTGTTGAGGGATAAGACCTCTCTCAACAGTGTTCTATTACCAAACAGCCGTGTAGACAGTCCAGAGCCCTTCTGTCAACAGACAGAGCTTCCAGTCAGCCATTCTGTCAGGAGAGGGCCAGGCAGTCTGGCTGCTCTCTGTTGACAGAGCAGATTGCTCTTTTGAACTGCTTTTATGTGTAGACGCAATCTGTTGACAGATGTTTTGCCGAGAAATCCCTTCTGATGGCGACTTCTGTTGACACGGGGCTTTCGTGTAGACATAGCCATGGGTTTACCATTCAAATTTTCCAACCCTTTCTGGAGATCTAGAGAAAACTCCTGCAGACCCTCAGCCCCTCCGTTTCTCATCCTTAATACTAGCCCCTCCTCTGAAAAGTTTCACCACATCTTAGACGTTTTCTTTTGGTCTTTTCCCAAGCTTTTCCTGCCTCCCAGCTAAGCTTTTTTTTGCCCAGAAATGTTGAACAGGTCACGCCCCTTTCTTACGGAGCGTTCCAAAATAGGTGTAGTTTCTTCCCTGGTCTTTCCTTTCTGGCTGAAAAGGAGCACTTTCATAATACTGAGCCCTTTCCCACCATGCATTTGTGTCCATACTATGGCTTCCAGGTCCCTTTTACTCAATGTTTTCTCTTTTTTCCTATCCATGGGTAAAATAAATTTTGTTATGTGCACCGTGGCATGTGTGGATATGCCCCACCAAGAGAAACCCATGCTGCCAACTATGGATATTATGGGTGCTCTGCTAAACAGCTGGGTAGCAACTGGGTGGCTGCCCATGTGCTCAGCTTACAGGGAACACTTCTTATACTACATGACTCAGGATACACTGTTTTTGGATTCAGTTGGAACACGCCCTGAGCTGAAGCACTGGTAAAGGGTCAGCTTTCACGCTGATAATCTGCCTAATCAGTTCATACACACATTTTCAATTTCCGAAATGCAAAATCTTGAGCATCTGAAGTTGCAGTTCCAAAAAGTGTGGGTGCACAGCACTGGGAATACAGATTAAGAAACCACATCTGAAAAATTGGTCCACAATGATGAAGGGTCCAAATATGGTGAGCTTCCTCCACAGTGAAGTTGAAATATGCTAAGGACCAGAGTTTCTGCAAGGTTTAAGTCAGGGGTTTGCAAACGAAAAAGCAACAAAAGCCATTTTGTCAAATTCAGTTACAAAAATCAATACTTCAGGAGCCACAATGCACATGAATACAAGACAGCCCGTAATAAATATATTAAAATAATAACGAAAGCCAAACTGTACTTTTTGTAACCCGTTTTAAGAACAGCGCACACACAATGATTTGTACCAGTTAGAAGGTAAGTTACCCCCATCCCCCAGCTTTACCCCACATCCTGCAAACCCACCCCTGCATGCTCAGGCTTAACTCCTTCAGCCCCAAACTTCCCATCTCCAGGTTTAACCCCTTCTGAGCCCCAAACCCGCCTCCCCATCTCCAGGTTTAACCCCTCTGAGCCCCAAACCTGCCCCGCAGCCCCAGGTTTAACCCAATTCAGCCCCAAACCTGCCCCCCAGCCCCAGGTTTAACCCCTTCACCCCCAAAGCTGCCCCCCAGCCCCAGGATTTACCTGGTTCAGCCGAGGAGCTCTGCGCACTGCCACTGCTCCCACCGCCGCCTCTTTCTCCACACAGTTGCGCAGCTCTGGCAGTGCAGGCTTGGCTGCCTCCCAGCTATCCTGCAGGCTGACTTTGCCCCAGCTTCCTCTTCTGGGACTCCCTGCCCTGCCGGCTTCCCTCCACCATGGCTGACTGCTCAGCGGCTCCAGAGGCTGCCGTCACTTCAACAAAAAAACTAAGCGGCAGCAGCGGCAGCCTCTGGAGCTGCCAATGGAGTCAGTGGGAGCAGCGCTCAGAGCCATGGGCAGCTCCTTAAATTGCTGCATGCAGCACCGGAGCCACAGGTTGCTGACCCCTGGTCTAAGTCAACATAGGGCCACCAGGTGAACATATGGCCATAAATGCCTATTGGTGTGAGATTATTTTCTGTTTAAAATCAATAAGCTCTGATTCTCTGCTGTCTTGTACCCGTGTAATCATTTACTCCTGAGGAAAATAAAACCAAAGTTGGCATAACATACGTCTAAATCAGACATGTCAAATCATACCACTTGTAATGTTTTAACTTACTGTGCACAGGTAGGCATGACTAGAGAGGGTGCGAGGCAATGGAGATGAATCCCTACATTGTCCCTGTGTTACTGATTTGGGGAATAAATGGAATAAGGTAGATGACCCCTGCCCACAAGGAGCCCCTGCCTCCATCGCCTGCTTGTTAATTTTTCAAACAAGCATCTTTGTGCTTTCTCCCTCACTTCCCCCCATGGTTTGGAAGAGATCCCTGGAAATACCTGTAAAGGCATTTTGCTTTTTCCCTTCACTCACTCTTCTACGGTTCTACTTTGCTCTGACAATGCCCAGGCATGCTGGAACTCTACTTTCCCCGCTGACCAATTTCACTGCTCCCACATACTACCTTTTTGTCTGTAGCCATCTGTGATCTCTTGTCTTGTACTTAGACTGTAAGCCCTTTGACTTACGGACTGTCCCTTGGTTCTGTGTTTATACAGCAAAAGGGTTCTCAACGTGTGGCCCATGGGCTGCATGTGGCCTAATTAACAAATAACTGGGTTACGGCAGTGTATTAAAAGCTACCAGTCCCAGTCAGCCCTGCCAGCTCCAGACCCCGGGGAACTTAAGGGAGCCACATGGTTGAGGTTGGAAGCCTGGGACTCTCAGATGGTCCTGCAGGGATGAGGTCCTGGAGCTTCTGTTCCATGCCACAAGCTCCAGGGCTGCCGCTGGCCCCATAGGGTCCCAGGTCCAGACCCACAAGCTATAAGGGCAGTTGTGTGGGGTGGGGCTTCATGACTGTATCCTGGAGCCTCAATCTCCAGGGTTGCAATCCATGGCAGCCATGAAACAGGGGCCTGGGGCTGCCACCTGGCCCCAGCACCTCAAGACAGCCAGCCTTCCCTGTGCAGTGAGAGTCCAGGATTGGCAGCCAGCCAGACTCCTGTCCCCTTCTGACTTGGAGTCTGGGTTCAGCAGGGCAGCCAGCATGCTCCACGTGGTCCAGGGTTGGTGGGGCAGCGAGGTGGCCCTTTGTGGCCAGGGCCCAGGGCAACCACACAGAAGAGGTGGAAGGTTGCCACCTGGCCCCACACAGTGGTGGTCTTGGGCTGCCACCCTGTCCCACCAACTCTGGGGTTTGGCCACTGCCTGGCCACAGAACATGGGGGCTCCAGGGCTGTCAGACAGCCCCCTGCAGGAGTCTGGGGGTTCCAGTTTTGAGATCTGAGCAGCCACTGCCCTGCCACCTGGCACCGCAGTCCGCAATGATAAATATGTTGAGAACTGCTGGTGTAGCACCTGACACTCTGGATCCATGGTCTCCTAAGCAATATGCTAGTACAAGTTAAAATAATAACTAGAAAGGAGACCTCCACAATTCTTAATTAGGGCACTCCACAGATACAAACATTGGTACTTGGCAGTTAATTTTGAAGATTAATGGGAATGCCGTGGTGAAGCAGTCATAGAGGCTAACTCCACTTGTATTACATCTCTCTTAGGCTACGTCTACACGTGAAGCCTACATCGAAGTAGCCTATTTCGATGTGGCGACATCGAAATAGGCTATTTCGATGAATAACATCTACACGTCCTCCAGGGCTGCCAACGTCGATGTTCAACTTCGACATTGCGCAGCACCACATCGAAATAGGTGCAGCGAGGGAACGTCTACACGCCACAGTAGCACACATCGAAATAAGGGTGCCAGGCACAGCTGCAGACAGGGTCACAGGGCGGACTCAACAGCCAGCCGCTCCCTTAAAGGGCCCCTCCCAGACACATTTGCACTAAACAGCACAAGATACACAGAGCCGACAACGAGTTGCAGACCCTGTGCATGCAGCATGAATCCCCCACTGCAGCAGCAGCAGCCAGAAGCCCTGGGCTAAGGGCTGCTGCACACAGTGACCATAGAGCCCCACACGGGCTGGAGAGACAGCGTCTCTCAACCCCCCAGCTGATGGCTGCCATGGAGGACCCCACAATTTCGACGTTGCGGGACGCGGATCGTCTACACGGTCCCTACTTCGACGTTGAACGTCGAAGTAGGGCGCTATTCCAATCCCCTCATGAGGTTAGCGACTTCGACGTCTCGCCGCCTAACGTCGAAGTTAACTTCGAAATAGCGCCTGACGCGTGTAGCTGCGACGGGTGCTATTTCGAAGTTAGTGCCGCTACTTCGAAGTAGCGTGCACGTGTAGACACAGCTTTATTGTGCAATTATGAAAGATCTGGGATATAATAAATTGAATATCCTGAAGCACAGGGGTATAACTGAGCTGTATTTTTAACAGCAGCAACCAGTTGCTTGGCATAATCTCCCGTTCTCACAGAAGGGAACATGTTGACATGTTTGTACTGATCTGCTATGATTAAATGGAAACATCTGTTTGGCAGCTCTTTACAGCATGGGAATTTGAAATAAAAATAGAGAAAAGAATTTATAATTGATGATTTCCTTTTTCTTAAAAAGAATAAAAAAGAATTGGATTACTACATATATTACTGCATCCTTTATTTTGTACAAATATTAGAAGTACAAGCTAAGTAGATACGTTCTCTGAGGAAAAATGAAAGTTTGGATGAGCATGGTTTTTCCTTTATATAAATTGAACTTAAAGTAATAAATTAGAGTTCTTATCTAAACCACTAGTAAATTTCTATACCTGAGAATTACTCTGTAATGGTACAAAGCCTCTAAAAACCCATTGGTGTTTTGAGCCAATGTATGTATATCCTTGGTGTTCTGGTCATGAGGTCTTTCAAGAACTCATCCAAGAAATGTATAGAATCATAGAATCACAGTGCTGGAAGGGACCTCAGGGGGTCATCTAGTCCAGCCCCCCTGCTTCAAGCAGGATCATCCCCCACTAAGTCATCCCAGTCAGGAACTTGTCAAGCTGGGACTTAAAAACCTTGAGGAATGGAGAATCCACCACTTCTTTAGGCAACACATTCCAGCGCTTCACCACCCTCCTGGTGAAGTAGTTTTCCTTAATATCTAACCTACGCCTTTCCCTCTTCAACTTCAGACCATTACTCCTTGTTCTGCCATCCGACACCACTGAGAACAGTTTCTCACCTTCCTCTTCAGAGCTCCCCTTCAGGAAGTTGAAGGCTGCTACTAAATCACCCCTAAGTCTTCTCTTTTGTAAACTAAACGAGCCCAAATCCCTCAGCCTATTCTCATAGGTCTTGTGTTCCAGCCTCCTAATCATTTTTGTTGCCCTCTGCTGAACCTGCTCCAGCATATCCACATCCTTTTTATACTGGGGGGCAAAAAGTTGACAAAATATTCCAGATGTGGCCTCACCAGTGCTGAAGAGAGGGGAACAACCACTTCTCTAGATCCGCTCGAAATGCTCCTCCTAATGCACCATAATATGCCATTAGCTTTCTTGGCTACAAGGGCACACTGCTTACTCATATCTAACCTTTCATCCACCGTAACCCCTTTGTCCCTTTCCATCATGCTGCTGCTTAGCCAGTTGGTCCCCAGCCTATAACAATGCTTGAGATTCTTCCACCCCAGGTGCAGAACACTATACTTCTTGTCGACCCGCATCAGATTTCTTTTGGCCCAGTCCTCCAATTTATCCAGGTCACTCTGGATTCTCTCTCTACCCTCCAACATATCTACCTCTCCCCCAGTTTTGTGTCATCCAAAGACTTGCTGATGGTGCAATCCAGTCCCTCATCTGGGTCATTAATAAAGATGTTGAACAACACCAGCCCCAGAACTCAGCCTTGCGGCGCTCCACTTAAAACTGACTGCCATCCAGATATTGAGCCATTGACCACTACCCGTTGGGCCCGACCGTCAAGCCATCTTTCTATCCATCTTAGAGATCGAGGATCCAATCCATATTTCCTTAACTTATGGGCAAGAATTTTGTGGGAGACTGTATCAAAAGCTTTGCTGAAGTCAAGGTATACCACATCCACTGACTTTCCCATATCCACTGAGCCTGTTACCTTGTCATAGAAGCTGATGATTTTGGTCAGACAGGACTTGCCCTTGGTGAATCCATGTTGGCTACTTTTGATCACTTTCCCCTCTTCCAAGTGCTCCAAAATGGATTATTTTCCCAGCAATTGAGGTAAGGCTGACCAGTCTATAGTTCCCTGTATTGTCCTTTCCTTTTTTTAAAATGGGCACTGTGTTTGCCTTTTTCCAGTCATCTGGGATCTCTCCAGTCTCCAAGAGTCTTCAAAGATAATGGCCAAAGGTTCTTCAATGACATCTGCCAATTTCCTCAGTACCCTTGGGTGCATTAAATCCAGACCCGTGGATTTATGTACATCTAGTTTTTCTAGATAGCTCAGAACTTGTTCCTACCCCACAGATGGCTGCCCTCCACCTTCCAATACTGCATTGTCTAGGACTGTCATGTGGGAGTTGACTTTGTCTGTGAAGACTGAAGCAAAAAAAGCATTGAGTACTTCAGCTTTTCCTACATCATCTATCGCTAGGTTATCTCTCTCATTCAGTAATGGCCCCACCCCTTCTCTGATAACCCATTTATTGTTAACATGCCTGTAGAAACCCTTCTTGTACTCTTCACATCCCTGGCCAGCTGCAGTTCCAATTGTGTTTTCACTTTCCTGATTACTCCCCGGCATTCTCCAGCTGTATGTTTATACTCTTCCTTACCCAACTGTCCACGTTTCCATTTTTTCTTGTATGCAACCTTTTTGAGTTTAAGCTGACTAAGGATTATCCTGTTAAGCCACGCCGGTTGCCTACCATGTTTGCATTTCTTACTATGCAGCTGGATGGTTTGTTCCTGTGCCTTCAGTAAGTTGTCTTTAAAATACTGCCAGTTCTCTTGAACTCTTTTCCCCTTCATCTTTGTTTCCCAAGAGATCCTGCTCATCAGGTCTCTCAGGGAGTCCAAGTCTGCTCTTCTGAAATCAAGGGTCTGTATGTTACTACTCACCCTTCTTCTTTTTCTTCGGATCCTGAAATCTATGATCTCATGGTCGCTGCAGCCCAGGTTGCCACCCACTTCTATTTCTCCTACTAGTTCTTCCCTGTTTGTAAGCAGCAGCAGGTCAAATTGTGCATGGCCCCTGTTCGACTCCTTCAGCACTTGTACGAAGAAGTTATTCTCAACATTCTCCAAAAACTTCCTGGATTGTCTGTGTGCTGATGTATTGGTCTCCCAACAAATGTCTGGATGATTAAAGTCTCCCATGAGAACCAGGGCCTGTGATTTGGAAGCTTCACTTAGCTGTCTTAAGAAATCCTCATTTACCTTATCTCCCTGATCAGGTGGTCTATAGCGGACACCAGCTACAACATCACCTCTGTTACTTCCACCTCTAAGCTTAACCCAAAGACACTCAACTGGATTTTCTCCCTCCTTATACTGGAGTTCTGAGCAATCGTACTGCTCCCTCACATGGAGCGCAACTCCTCCTCCTTTACTCCCGTGTCTGTCCTTCCTAAACAGTTTATAACCTTCCATGACCGTGCTCCAGTTATGCGAATCGTCCCACCAAGTCTCTGTTATTCCAACCACCTCATACTTCTTTGACTGTGTCCAGGCCTCTAATGCTTCCTCTTTGTTCCCTTGGCTTCTGGCATTTGTGTACAAGCATCTTAGAGAAATGGCTGGTTGGCCCACTTTCTCCTCTTCACCCAGGAATCCTGCTTGATTGTTCCCTCCTCCTTCCCTACTTACCTGAGGGCTTGTATCACCGCCCCCCAACAAACCTTGTTTAAAGCCTTTCTCACTCGGTTTGCAAGCCTGTCCGCAAAGATGCTTTTTCCTCTCTTTATTAGGTGGATCCATCTCTTCCCAGCAATCCCTGTTCATGAAAGAATCTCATGGTCAAAGAAACCAAATCCTTCCCTGCTACACCACCTATGCAACCATGCATTTATCTCCATGATTTGATGATGCCTACGTGGACCCCTTCCTTCCACAGGGAGGACAGATGAGAATGGATTTTATCTGTAGGTGGATTTGTAGATGGATTTTATCTATATCTGTCTACAGACTTTAAGTGCAAGTACTGGAAGAGCAAAGTTTTAGACATAGTGCCGGACTGGAGAAGTTCAGCCTGTACTATCTCATTCAGCAACATCTATAATCCAGCATGATTTTAGATGACCACTTATCATGGATGTGGCCAAGTTTTCTGTCATCCCATAAAGTTTGTTTACAGCCACTCGTCCTGGCTCTCAGGGTTCTGTGTTGTTATTTAGCTGTAATTTACCCCTAAATGTTTTCTCTGAGTACAATAAGAAGTGGAGGTGTTAGTAATGTGCGACACAATATTCACCTCCCGTGATCTGGCAAATTCCCTCATCTGGCATCAATCAGTTCCTGAGGATGCTGGATGAGAGAGATTCAACCTGTAATTACTAGGAGCCCATGCATTTCAGTGCAACTCACTTAAACATATCATAGAATCATAGAACAATAGAGCTGGAAGAGATCTAAAAAAGCGATCGAGTCCAGCCCCTTGCTCTAAGCAGGACCAAACCCATCAGATCAGCCCTGCCAGGGCTTTGTTGAGCTGAGACTTAAACACCTCCAGGGATGGAGACTCCACTACTTCCCTTGGTAGACCATTCCAATGTTTCACCACACTCCTAGTGAAAAAGTTTTTCCTAATATTCAACCTGGACCTTTCCAACCGCAACCTGAGACCATTGTTCCGTGTTGTGCCATCCGTGACCACTGTGAACAGCCTCTCTCTAGCCTCTTTGCAGCCTCCCTTCAGTAAGTTGAAGGCTGTTATCAAGTCCCCCCTCAGTCTTCTCTTCTGCAGACTAAACAGACCCAATTCCCTCAACCTTTCTTCATAGGTCATATGCTCCAGCCCCCTAATTATTTTGGTCGCCCTCCGCTGGACCCTCTCCAGTGTGTCCACATCCTTCCTATACTTGGGGGCCTCAAAATAAGTGATCCCCAACATTCTCCAGAAATTTCCTGGACTGCTTGTGTACTGCCATATTGGTCTCCCAACAGACGTCAGGGTAATTGAAGTCCCCCACTATAACGAGAGCCCACGATCTGGAAACCTCTCTCCGTTGTCTAAAAAAAGCCTCATCTACCTCATCATCCTGATTTGATGGCCTGTAGCAGACACCAACCAGTACATCTCCAGTGCTGCCTACACCACTAAGCTTGACCCATAGATTCTCAACAGGCTTTTCTCCCTCTATGTACTGGAGTTTCAAGCAATCATAGTGCTCTCTTACATACAGTGCAACCCCTCCTCCTTTTCTCCTCTGCCTGTTCTTCCCGAACAGTTTATATCCTTTCATGGCAGCACTCCAGTCATGCGAGTCATCCCACCAAGTCTCTGTTATTCCAATCAAGTCATAGTTCTTGGACTGAGCCAGGGCTTCTAATTCCTCCTGCTCGTTACCCAGGCTTCTGGCATTGGTGTACAAACACCTTTGATAACCAGTCGATCTTCCCGCCCTCACTACTCGAACCAAGGGTCCACTTTTGTTGTACATTCCTCTTTGCATTTCTTCCCGGCCTCCAAGTTCCTTTCTATCCACAGGGTTTCGGTCACCTTCCCCCAGCAAACCTAGTTTAAAGCTCTCCTCACTAAGTTTGCAAGCCTACTTGCGAAAATGCTCCTTCCTTTCTTGCTTAGGTGGACCCAATCTCTTCCCAATAATCCTTGTGCCTGGAACAGCATCCCATGATCAAAGAATCCAAGGCCCTCTCTCCAAACCACCTGCATAACCATGTATTTACTTCCTCAATTCGATGGTCCCTACCTAGCCCTTTCCCTCCGAAAGGAAGGATAGACGAGAACACCACTTGCGCTCCAAATTCTTTGACTCTTCTTCCCAGTGCCACATAATTCACAGTAACCCACTCAAAGTCATCCTTGGCTGTATCATTAGTTCCCACATGCAGAAGTAGGAAGGGATAGTACTCCGAAGGCTTTAGCAGTTTTGTAAGGCTCTTAGCCACATCCTAAATTCGAGCTTCCGGTAAACAGCACACCTCACGAGATTGCAGATCTGGTCGACGGATGGTTCAGTCCCTCTTAGGAGGGAGTCCCCTACCATCACCACTCGTCTTTTTCTTCTGCGGGGTGATGGTCATTGAACCCCCACCCCTAGGGCTACACATCCGCTGTCCTGCAGTAGAAGCAGTTCTCTTGCGATTTTCTTCCTGTGAGGCTCCTTCCAAAACATTCACCACCACAGAACCAGTGGAGATTGCCTGAAAGCAATTACTTATCTCTGTATCAATGGGGGACTCATGTACTGGCCTTCTTTTTCTTCTAGAAGTTACATGCTGCCAGTTCTCCACTTTATCCCTTACCACCCTCCCCGGTTCTTCCGCCTGCCTTGCTTGCAAGATTAAACACTCCCTTCTGTCAAGGAAATCTTCATCCTCCCTGATTGAGCACAGGGTCAACACTTAAGCCTCCAGTCCTCTATTTTTTTCTTCTAAAATGGAGACCAGCTTGCACTTAGTGCAGACGAAATCCCTTCTTTCCTCAGGGAGGAAGACAAACATGGCACATCCCGAGCAGGTAACAGCAGCAGACCTGTCACTATCCATGCCTGCCATCCTAGAACAGTGATTTAAAAGAAAGGAAAGGGTCCCTGGCCCCTTCCAAACTCCCACTCTAAACTCCCTGTTTTCAATCCCCTGTTTGCAAGCTCACCTGTTCGCTTGGACACTGCTTTATAAATCCCTGAACTGCCTCCAAGTCCCTTCCCTTACTGAGGCTCAGCCAATCAGCAGAGGCTTCTAGATAACAAGCTCATTTAGAAGCCAACAGATTCCAACTGCCAGTCCCAGTCCACCCTCCATGGCGGGGGGTAGGGCAGGGAAAAAAAACCACAATCACACACCACAGAGCAGAAAAACACCACAGCCACAGCCAAAAAGCCCCAAACACAACACACACTCAGACAGCCTCTTAAGAATCCAGTTTTTGCTTCTCCTTTACCTGCCTGGAGAACTTCCTCTCTAACTCCCTCCCTGTTCACTGAGTAGGAGCTAACTCCCTGTATCTAAGTAGGAACTTCTAAACCTAAATCCCACTTTTCCATCCTCCTTTCTATCCCAAGTTACAAGCTGTTGTTCTGTTTTATCACTGGATAGCTCAGCTCTGTCATTGAGTAAAGTACTACAAAACTCATAGGGGCCTACTTGATCAATTCCTTCTTAGCTGTAACTGTTCCAGATTTTAGATTTCAATATAGCCTCTTTGTGATTCTACAGCTTTGACTATTGCAAGTCTCCTTTGCCATAAGTCATATCCAGAGTTGGATCAATCACCTTGAATTTCATCATCAGCACTCATCTGTCTCAGTTAGTGGTGATCTTCCTCCCAACTTACATCATCTTTTCTCCTGCTTGTGAACATTTTATTTATTTAGAGAATGTTTCCACTCTTCTTATCAACATACCTCTCAATTTTAAAATGTGCCCTTGTGGGACAGAAGAAATTGAAATATGACAAGTGGCCAGCATGGATAACAACTCTGCTTTGTTGTTTAACATGCTTTGTTTAATATTTTACATTTTTAGATTATACCTTGTTTTTAGGCATCTTTTCTAAGCCCTGGTCTACACCAGAGGGGATATTTCAAAATAACCTGAGTGATTTTGAAATAATAAGTTGTTCACAACCACTAGACAACCTGTTATTTCAAAATAACTGGGAGTTATTTTGAAATAATGTTCTCCTGGTATTGGGAGGAATAAAAGCCTATTTTAAAATAGTTATTCAAAATAAAGCCTGTGTGCAGGGGCAGGGGCTCTTATTCCAAATTAATTGGCCTCCAAGGGCCTGGCATGGCTGCAGGCCTGACCACTCTCAGCACAACTGCAGCCAACTCTACTGCTCCCTGCCTTGCAGAGCCTTAAGGAAGCTGGCCACAGGCAGAAGAACTGACTGCACATGGCCTGCCTTGAAGCCCTGAGTTGCAGGGGAGACAGAGGGAGCCATGAGCCAAGCTGGAGCTGCTCCCATGGCACATAGAGCCATAGAACACAGGTGAGCTCCTGCCTGGACAGATGCAGAGATCCTGTACCTCCTAGAGCTCTGGGAGTATGGCACTCTCCAGGATCTCCGCACCAGGGAGCAGAATGCTGAGATCTGTGGTTCGATCACCACCGGCCTAGCAGAAAAGGGTCACACCCAGACCCTGGAGCAATGCTGGCTAAAAATTAAGGAGCTGCATCAAGGCTACCACAAGGGCTGGGAGAAATCCCGTCATGGTCAGGCAGCACCCCACAGGTGCCATTATTATGAGCAGCTGGACATCATCCTGCGGTGGGGGGCAGCATTACTGCCCTCCTGCAGTTGTGGCATCTGCCTGGGTGGGACATACCTAACGTCTCCTTTTGGGCGGGGGGGCAAGGATGGTGATGGGTTGAACGAGGAACTGGAGGAGGCCAGCTACACCACCCACCTGCAAGCCAGAAGGTCCTGCTGACCCTGAAGCCATTCCCCAACTCCCAAGATGCCCCCCAGGATCCTGGCAAGGGCATCTCAGGTGAATTAGACATATTTCCCTATCACCTAGAGGGCAGGCAAAGGCTGTGGGCTCACTCCTCTCGTGGCCCACACAGCCTGGGGGTCGCAGAACAGAACAGCCCCATCACCTGTTTGCATGTAGCCTGCCAGTCCCGAGCAATCAGTTGCAGGACTCTCCCACACAGGGACTCCATGATCCCTCTCAAGAGGTTCCTTCAGGGGCCTGCCTTATTCCAGCCTCTGTGGTAGGACACCTTCCCATGACAAGCCCCCAGTAAGGTATATGGGGTCAATGACCCACACAGAAGTGCTGCTCATGGTCCAGGCTCGGGCCCACACTCAGGCAGCAGTTTCTTCCATTGTGGCATAGTGCTGCTGAGGAGACCGATGTTATGCAGGGGAACTTGCCAGGGAGGAGGAAGAGAAGGGGAACCTGGTGGCCTTCTTCCCAGCAGGTGGCCAACAAGAGGTTTCTGCCACTCACACATACCTCCCTCAGCCTCACCCACCCTCAAGCAGGTACAGATAGAGATCCTCCCTGTAGAGGATGCTGTGAGTGTCAGCCCTGAGGTGTGTAGGACTTGAGTGAAAGGGGAACCACTCAGTCCCCTCTCCTGCCTGCAGGACCATGGCCTGGCTGGCATGTTCCCATGCCTGCTCATCCCTAGGCCATGGTTGTCACGATGGTCCCCTGGGATGTCTGTGCTTCTGCTGGACAGGGCCACTGTCTGGATAACATATGGTCATGTTTGAAGCACATCGCTGCATCTGAAGCAAGACCTTCAGTGTTGGCTCAGGGATTGGGTCTGGACATCAGGTATGGAGTCTCCCATGATGACAGCCCTCATAACTAGTCTTCACAGCTGGGCCAGCTGCAAGCATGGTGAATCCCCAATTTCCCACACCATCCACCCACCTGTGTGGGTTCTTCAGGAGAAACACTCCTGGGACAACTTGATCTAGGAGCACATGGCCTGCCTGTGGATCATCATGGAGGGCCTGGATAAGGAGAGAGTGGTGGGCTGAGCATACCAGGAGCACAGCCAGGCTGCCTGGGACCACTTGTTGCTCCAGCAGGACACCATGGCCACAGCAATGAAGTGCCAGGTGTCCTGCATAGACCAGGCCACCAGCCATGTCCATGGCCCCCAACCTTCCCCTCCTAGTTTCCACAGGGGCCACCAGGGCCCCAGATCACAGGGCAATGGGACCTTCTAGGCAGCCACAGCCTCCCATCCACCTGAAGGCAGCAGCACTCTCAGCCCCCTACCTGAGCCACCTTCTGCATTCCAGGTTCCTGTCCCCTGCCCTCACATGTTGTGCGCCCCCCTTTAAACATTCCATTTGTTCCAGAAAATGTCCTTTATTGTTTGTTCTGTGGGGGGAGGGAGTGGGGGGAAGTACAGTGGGAAGGGATGGGGAGGAGCTGAAAAGCCCACATGTAAAAGCAGGGGCTCCTTGTGGAGCATAATGGGAGAGTCTCTGAAATGGCCCTGCAGAAAACAGTCTTTCAAGGTCTCCCTGATGAGCATGGCCTCTTGATATACTCTGCATATGGCACTGGTGTCCAGCTGCTCATAAACCCTGGCCAGACATTCTGCTGCAGCCCCTCCTGTTGGCAGGAGAACCTCTCCCTTGCTCTCACGCACGTTGGGTAGCACATAACAGGCTGCCATCACAAAGGGGCTGCTGTGTTTGCTGAGGTCCAGCCAGATGAGGAGACACTGGGATCTCCCCTTGAGATGGTCAAACGTGCTTTCTGCCACCATGTGTCACCTGCTCAGTCTAGCATTGTGGTCTTCATTGCTAGGTCCAGGCTGCCTGTGTGAGCCAGGGGAGCAAGGGGTAGGCTCCATTGCCCACAAGGATGATGGGCATGTCCACCTCCTCAACTCTTATGGTGAGGCTGGGAGAAAGGGTTCAGGTGTGCCTCTTTTGGAAGAGGCAGGAGTTCCAGAAGATGCATGTGTTGTGAGCCTTTACTGGTCATTCCACACTGATATCCCTGAAGCAATCCATGTGGTTGACGAGGGCCTGCAGCACCATATAGACATAGCCATTGCAGTTGACACAGTCTGCATCCCGCTGGGTGGGGGCCAGGATAGGGAGGTGCATGCCATCTGTGGTTCCCCTGCAGCTGGGGAAGCCCATGGTGGCAAAGCCATCCGCAATGGTGTCCACATTTCCAAGAGTGATGACCATGCACAGCAAAACCTGGTTGATGGCATGGATTAACTGCATGAGTATGGCCCTAATGGTGGATTTACCCACACCAAACTGGTTCCCAACAGAGTGGTAGCTGTCTGCGGTGATGAGCTTCCACAAAGTGGTGGTGATGCCCTTCTGCAAAGGGATGGCAGGTCTCCTGGGGGTGGCCTCTTGCCTGAGGGCAGGGCTGATTTACCTTCCAGAGGCCCTGGAAGTTGGCCTTCATCATTGTCCTGCTGGATCAATAAGCAGGTGGCTTGGAGGAAGTGTGCCATGTGATGGAGCACAAAGCTTGAGCCTGGCAGTGGTTTGCAGCCACTCTGGCTCCATGCTTTGAGGGCTGTGGGATCTGCAAGGGCAACCAGGGCATAAGGCTTCACATGCCCAGAGTCTCCCCTTTATGCCTTGGGGTGGTGAAGGCAATGGTGGGAGTGACTTGTGAGTTGGTTGCTTGGAGAAGCTTCCATGACCAAACAGCCATGGGAAATACTTGCCCTGTGCCCTGCCTGGAGTGTCTCTGGGAGCTCTAATCCAAAATAGGCTCCATTGTGTGTTGGCATACTATTCGGAATACATTTATGCTTATTCTGGGGCTTCCTTGTAGTGTGGACACATTTATTCCAGGCTAGTTTATTTTGGAATAAGAACTCTGGAATAAACTATTCTGGAATAACTCTGTAGTGTCGACATGCCCAAAATGTGTTAATGAAATAAATCAGATTAGAAAGAAAATTGGAGAAACAAAAACTCCCTCTTGCAATGACCCTCCATAGCCTAAGTATCAGCAACAGAATTCGCACCTTTAGATTCATTGCACACACTTTTACTGCTTGAGTTAAAGATTTACTGTTATGCTATATATGGCCCAAGGAATAAAAGAAGGAATTAGCACACTGCAGCATGAATGTTGGAACATTTTGTATAGTGGGGTGCCGATAGCCATTGAACCAAGCTGTAAACTCTGAATATATAGGAAACGGCTTCAAATCACAGGGAGTGGCAGCTCCCCTACCACATCTAGTTTCAACACCTATGCTTTACAGGTACAGGTTGAACCTCTCTAATCGGGAACTCTCTTGTCCAGCAAACTCTGTAATCCGGCATGATGTTTGTTAGCCAGATAACCACTTATCATGGGTGTGGCCAAGTTTCCTGTGGTCCCATAAAATTTGTTTACAGCCACCAGTCCCGGCTCCCAGGGTTCTGTGCTGTTATTTAGCTGTAGTTTACCCCTAAATGTCTACTAAGAGTCAGTTAGCAATGAAAGCGTCGATAATGTGTTAAACAATATCAACTTCCTGTCATCTGGCAAGTTCTCACGTCTGGTTCTGGTCAGGTTCCAAGGGCACTGGATAAGAGAGGTTCAGCCTGTAGTTTGCACAACTGCTGGCAGTAGAAAGTTGGAGGGTCAAGATCCATGTCTGTCCCTGAACAGGGTTTGAGTTCTAGTAGCTACTGTCAGGATGGCTAAGTACATTGATTTTGCCATTTATTCTGAAAGACAGTGTGCTGAATGAAGGAAATTTGGGTTCTTTCTTTAGTTCTGCAAGATGTGCAGATTCAATAAACTTACTTGTAAAATGGCACTGGGGAAGGAGGAAGAGATTTATATTCCTACCTTGGGTATTACTCATTAATAAAGCTTTTGAAATGCACAGAAATATAAGCAGTGGAAGACATGAGCTAAGAACTCTTGGTCTCCTGCTTCAGTGCATTTCACCCTGGAATCCAAGGAGATTGTGCAGGAATCTTTCTTTCTTTCTCTTCCCTACAAAAGCTTGTCTTGCTCTGGAATACTGCTCAACCTGGAGGCTAATTTACTTGAAAAAAAATCACACTGTACCACATAACCCAAAACAAGTTGAGGGCTGGTCTTTCATGTTCTTAGTACTGCCAGCTTCTACCACTAGAACCTCATGAGTCAAGCCCCAAATAGTCATGAGATTAATAAAATCATAATGAAGTTTTAAAAAAATCTCTTTTGTTGGCCTCCTGGCTTCTGAACCATTAGAATGTACTCACTTCACATTTTCAAGCTCTTCTCTCTGACAGCTCTTCTCTGTGACAGCTCTGTCTAGGAACATAAAGAAAGAAAGAAAGAAAGGAAGAAGCCTGATGTTCTCCAGGAATCTTTCAATTCCAAAAGCAGAGGCTATAGGACAAACAACAACCACAACAAAAAGCCCCACAAATGTTAGGAGACTTGCAATAAAGTCTCAAGAATTGCCAGTACCATGTTCTATTGTCTCTAAAATAACAAAAAATGATTTGTTCCTATATGTTTATCAGTATCACGTGCATGTCAGTGTTACTTACAAGTCCAGTTGCTGATGAAATGCTTGATTTGTTTTTGTTCTTCAGGGTAACCCAGGACTAACTGGAGCACGTGGACTCCCTGGACCAAAAGGAGACGGCTATCCAGGTGCACCAGTATGTGGTGTTTCATGTATTTTCTGACTGGTAATTAGATAGTGTATGTGGGGTCCCATGTAGCATGAATATTTTCCTGTTGAACAACAGCTGTGTAGTTATGAGTTAAGGTGAGCTTTGCTGCTTTGAAGTGTCCAGGCCCAGTTAGGTTTCTCTCTCATTTGAAGAAAGAGAAGCATTTTGGTTACATTTTGGGGGTTTCTCATTTCCCAGCTTCCTTGCTTATCATACGAAAGCACACAATCCACCCACTTTCCTGTCAGAAAAGCAGGCGTACTCCTGCAAATGATTACCACTGGGCATAATATTTTGGGTTTTTTTAGTGACAGGACTTGTGCTAGAAAGCAAATGATCCTTCACTCCCTTCTGCCTCATGATTAAAGCTACAGTTTAGTCCAAGGGTTTTTTTTTTTGGGGGGGGGGAGGGCAGATCCAGCCCACAAAGCCTTTTCGTTCAGCCCACATCCAGCCGTACAGCTACAGAGTGGGGAGAGCTTGGGGTGCTGCTCCAGCCCCCAGCAAAATCTTTCAGCTCCTATTGGCTGGAAACTGGCCAATAGGAGCTAAGATTTTCCTGGTGTGTGGAGGCAGCACAGCACAATTTCTCAGCTCCCATTGGCTGGTTGCCAGCCAGTAGGAGCAAAGAGATTTTACTGGGGGAAGGGACAGCATGGGAAGGCCTCTCCCTGGAGCATAGAGAGCCATATGAAACAGTCAGTGGGCTGGGACTGCTGGCAGGCAGGGAAGCCTGCCTGAGAGTCCTGCTGGCCAGGAGCTGCTTCGACAAGTGCTTCCCAGCCAGAGCCTGCTTCTAGCATCTGCCCCCTACTCCCTCCTTACTCTGAGCTCCCTTCTGCTCCCAACCTCCATCCCAGACCCTGCACTGCCTCCACAGAAAAGCATTGCCTTTGGCCACTCACCAGAACCTTGGCATGCCTCCACCATCGAAAATTATTGCCTGCTGCTGGCTTAGTCACAGGCACCATTTGTAAAAGTCATGGGCAATATGCTAAAATTTATGGCCAGTGAGCTGTCCACGACTTACTCCAAAAACACCTGTGATTAAATGCTGACAGATGGTGGGGGCATGGAGGGCCACTGCTGAAGGGGATATTCAAGAGACTTGAGGGGTGCTCCTCAGGCAGAGCCCAGGGCCAGTAGCATCAGCTATTGGGGACCTTGGACCACGGCTGCTGTGACAAACCACCCAGGGACTGCTGCCAAGTTAGGGGATCGTGGCTGCTCTGGCCAGCTACCCAGGGACTGCTGCTGGGGACAGTGGACTGTGGCTGCTCCAGCTGGCTGCCTGAGGACTGCTCCATGGGGCCGCAGACAACAGGTGCTCTGGTATCCTGGGACTGCTGCTGAGAGCAGCTGGAGCAGGAACTGATGTGGCTGTCCCTGGCCTCAGAGCCAGATGCTTGCATGCCCCTATGGTCAGCTACACTGAACCCTGCAGACATCATGAATGTCCCAGAATCCGTGACTTCCCTGACTTGCATGACAGACATGGAACCCTACTCATGACTTCCTTTGCTCACCCTCTCAGCCCCACAACCTTTCCGCTCTCATATTAACTTCCTCTTTCCTCTCACATGTCAAGGACATTATGGCTTCCCATAGCCAAAAACTACTCTTGTTCTGACCCAGCCCCTCCCCCACATTAGCTCAATCCATCTCCCTTCTCCTGGTCTTCTTTATACTTATTGAACATTGTTCCTTCAAGTTCTACCCTTGCCCTCCTTTGGATTTTGTGACTGTTCTGTCTCCTCTCAGGGTATTTAAGGAAAGCCACTCTTCAGTGCAAGTAAATAATGTTAAGATTCAGACAAAAATATCCAACAGTAAAAAAGCAGAACTACAAAGGTAGGGATGAAACTCCATTCTTTGTGTCTCATGGTTTGGGAAACTATTGACTTTATTTCTCTGGTGTTGTACTAGGGACCTCCAGGACTGCCAGGCTCTCCAGGACCAAGAGGCCCAAAAGGCACTGGAGATCCTGGACAAAAGGTACCAATGGGATAGTAATGCATACAGTTAAAATACTGGGCATCTCCAAATCATGAGTCCAGCAAAACTTGCGTGCATGCCATGTATGAAGAAATGGTGCAGTCCATTCTGATGCCTTGTGTCAGATGTGGAGTCTAGCATCTTTTGCAGAATAAACACCCTTCCTTGTTTTATATAAATCCCACAGAGAATTGACACAAATCTCCTGGACATCTCGTCTGAGTATTGGACTTTTCATTTATAATGCAGAGTTAGTTGCAGAATCTCATGCAGGCAGAGATCTGTCTCGTAACTACGTCTCATGCATTGCCTGGCCTAGAAAATACAACATATCTTGTACTGAGGATAAACATACTTATGTCTTTGACAAGAATCTGTAAATGTTCCCAGAGTAGGGATGAAATTGCCTGATTTGGGGAAACTGTGTGATTTTGGAGGATGCAACATTTCTTTTGTTTCTCTCCTCATCCATCAACTCTTCCCCCCTGCCTTCTATTTCCTATTTAAAATGTGGAAATAATTAAACACCACCCTGTGGGAGATTGTAGAACAGTTGCTCTTAATTCTCTTTCCTCCAGATTTGTTTTTAAATGTAGCAATTGCACTGCAGCTCTGTGGTCCAGCTATGACATTGCCTAGACTATTAAAATACTTCAGGTGTAAATAATTTGGAAGCATTTCAACTTTACATTTCTAATCACATTTAGTTTTCGCCAGGTGCGATGCCTTTGACGTACTTTCTTAATATGTCATTAGTCCATTGATTTTCAGTTAGAAATTTTTAAAAGTCTCATTAATTCTATATATTAACTATTCTTTCCTAGGACCCACAGGGATAGGAGCATGTGGTTCCCCTTAATTTCTAGATTTGTTTAGGAGACAGCAGACCCAACTGGTATTTTTAGGAGATCCTTTTAATCTAAACTATTCCAAATATTGTACATTTTCACAATGTTGAAACTCATGGCATATGTAATTTAATTTGACTGTCGGTTCACAGCACTTATCAGGCTGGGGGTTGTGAGGCTATTACATGGGGAGTTGCAAGCAGTTGCCTTCATCCCAAATGCTGATTTGCATTCAGCATTTATAATGGTATTAAATATATGAAAAAAGCGTTTTTAATTTATAAGAGGAGTCACACTCAGAAAGATGCTATTGGAAGGGGTCACCAGTACAAAAGTTTGAGAACCAGTGGGCTGCAACAACATTCTGGGGATTATCTTTCACCTGCAGGAAACCCATTAAAATCTGGCTCTCAGGAAGTAAATATAAAAAATCATCAACTGGAAACAGTTAGATACTTTTTTCCTAAAGAACTCAGTCGGCACTGACTCCAATCTGTAATCTCATCCTATGGGCCATGGACTGAGGGGGCATTGAAACCATCCCCTCTCATTTTAGACAGAACTGAAGCACATTCGCAGTATGTAGGAAATGTGTCTTTAGCATCTTCATTCTGCATGACTGTCTGCAGTGCTGTCTGTTTGGCATGTTTCATTAACAGTAAACTCGTTTCAAAAAGTAAGCCATCTGCATATTAAACTGCATTCCATTGAGAGTGCAAGAAAAATTTAATTCTTTAGACAGACACAAACATTAAGAAAATTATTTTAATTCTTTTGAACAGAAATGAGATATTGAACATTGTTCAGATTTATTAAATCAGTGGTAAAATGCATCTAAAGCACAATGGCTAACTGTAACCTGGCTAAAGGAAGATACTGTGGTATGCATCTAATATTTGATTATTCCTGAAAGTAACGTACAAGAAGAGCTAGAAAAAGACATGGCTATTCTGTAATGGTGATCACTTGTTGCTGAGTATGATCATCTTCCATAGGAGTTGTGGATCCTCAGATGGCTGATAAGGCCTATCTTTGAACCTCAAGTTCTGTTACAAGGACAGATGTTTCCAGGTATTGCAGGAGGCTGATGACCATGACTGAAAGTGAGTCTGTCCTTCCTCCTGTTTCTACAGGCATGTTAACAATAAATGGGTTATCAGAGAAGGTGTGGGGCCGTTACTAGGTGAGGAAAGTAACTTAGTGATAGATGATGTAGGAAAAGCTGAAGTACTCAATGCTTTTTTTGCCTCAGTCTTCACGGACAAAGTCAACTCCCACATGACGGTTCTAGACAATGCAATATGGGAAGGTGGAGGGCAGCCATCTCTGGGGAAGGAACAAGTTCTGAGCTATCTAGAAAAACTAGATGCACACAAATCCATGGGTCTGGATTTAATGCACCCGAGAGTACTGAGGGAACTGGCAGATGTCATTGCTGAACCTTTGGCCATTATCTCTGAAGACTCTTGGAGATCGGGGGAGATCCTGGATGACTGGAAAAAGGCAAACGTAGTGCCCACCTTTAAAAAAGGAAACAAGGACAATCCAGGAAACTATAGACCAATCAGCCTTACCTCAATCCCTGGGAAAATAATGGAGGGGATCCTCAAGAAATCCATTTTGCAGCACTTAGAAGAGGGGAAAGTGATCAAAAGTAGCCAACATGGATTCACCAGGGGCAAGTCCTGCCTGACCGATCTGATTATCTTCTATGACAAGGTAACAAGCTCTGTGGACATGGGGAAGTCAGTGGATATGATATACTTTGACTTCAGCAAAGCTTTTGATATGGTCTCCCACAGCATTCTTGCCCCTAAATTAAGGAACTATGGTTTGGATCTTTGGACTATATGATGGATAGAAAGCCGGCTTGAAGGTCGGGCCCAACAGGTACTCGTCAATGGCTTGATATCTGGATGGCGGTCAGTTTCAAGCGGAGTGCCGCAAGGCTCAGTTCTGGGGATGGTGTTGTTCAACATCTTTATTAATGACCCAGATGAGGGACTGGATTGCACCCACAGCAAGTTTGCGGATGACACAAAACTAGGGGGAGAGGTAGATATGTTGGAGGGTAGAGAGAGAATCCAGAGTGACCTGGATAAATTGGAGGACTGGGCCAAAAGAAATATGATGCGATTCAACAAAGAGAAGTGCAGAGTCCTGCACCTGGGGCAGAAGAATCCCAAATATTGTTATAGGCTGGGGACCAACTGGCTCAGCAGCAGTACGATGGAAAGGGACCTAGGGGTTATCGTGGATGAAAGGCTGGATATGAGTAAACAGTGTGCCCTTGTAGCTAAGAAGGCTAACAGCATACTAGGGTGCATTAAGAGGAACATTTTGAGCAGATCTAGAGAAGTGATTATTCCCCTCTATTCGGCACTGGTGAGGCTGTATCTGGAATATTGTGTCCAGTTCTTGGCCCCCCAGAATAAAAAGGATATGGATGTGCTGGAGCAGGATAAAAAGGATATGGATGTGCTGGAGCAGGTTCAGTGGAGGGCAACAACAATGATTAGGGGGCTGGAGCACAAGACCTGTGAGGAGAGGCTGAGGGATTTGGGCTTGTTTAGTTTACAGAAGAGAAGACTTAGGGGTGATTTAATAGCAGCCTTCAACTTCCTGAAGGGGAGCTCTAAAGAGGAGGGTGAAAAACTGTTCTCAGTGGTGTTAGATGGCAGAACAAGGAGTACTTGTCTGAAGTTGAAGAGGGAGAGGTGTAGGTTAGATATTAGGAAAAACTACTTCACCAGGAGGGTGGTGAAGCACTGGAATGTGTTGCCTAGAGAGGTGGTGGATTCTCCATCCCCCGAGGTTTTTAAGTCCTGGCTTGACAAGGTCCTTGGCTGGGATGACTTAGTGGGGGTTGATCCTGCTTGAAGCAAGGGGCTGGACTAGATGACCTCCTGAGGTCCCTTCCAGCACTGTGATTCTGTGACCTATGCTCCATGTGGAGTGGAAGGGTTAAGTAGTAGTAGTCGTAGTAGTACTAGTAGTACCAGTAGTAGATGGAGCACTTTGGTCTTCTTGATGTTGAGCACGAGACCAAGAATTATGTAAGCATCAGAAAACACAATCAGGGGAGTTTGAAGATCAGTGAAAGCCATATATGGTGGTCCATTTTCCTCCCGAGACTTTTCTTGCATCTGCCGTGTTGTGAATATCATATCCACAGTTCTGTGACATAGATGGACATCAGTCTGTGAGTCTGGTAATATTTCGTCTGACAAGGACAGAAGGAAGTTGCAAGGACCTGTACCACAACTTTGCCTGAAGTAACAAGGAGAGAGATAATATGATATCATCCACAGTCTGTTTTTGCCCCTTTCTTGCAGAGGGTGCCTCATGTCACTGGATATCTCCTCCTTTATCCAGATTTTAAGGCTGAGCAGGTAAAGCTGATGAATTAGCTCTGGTCCACCATCTTTAAAAATTTAAGTAGGAATCTCATCTGGACTTGCTGCTTTGTTGTTCTACATCTGCTTAGTGGCTTTGTGTACCTCAGGCAAATTGGGAGTTCTCCAACCACATCACTAGGAGGTTGTTGGGGGATTTGCTCAAGGACTTCATCTGCAATCATGGATTTCCGGTTAAGAAGATCTTCAAAATGTTCTTTCCAGTGAAAATTGATGGCTTTGTTGTACTTCAGAAGTGTGGTTTCATCCTTAGAGAAAAGAGGATTCAGGCCATAACAAGCTGGCCCAGAGACAGCCTTAATGGCACTGAAGAAACCACATGTGTTGTGGATGTCCATGAGATGTTGGAGTTATTTCACGTTCTTAGTCAACCATTTGTTCTTGAGTTCTCTGGTTTTATGTTGGACTTCTGCCCTTACCTTGGCATGGGCTTCTCTCTTTGTAATATAATTCATCATTGTGGTAGGCTCAAAATGCCATTCTCTTCTCATTGGTGAGTTGCTCAGTTTCAACATCATTCGCACTAAACCAGTCCTGATGTTTTCTGGATTGGTAGCCTATGGTTACCTCACGGGCACTGATGACACATGATTTCACCTGTCTCCAGTGTTCCTCAATTTCTTCTGGAAATTCTAATGGAAGCTTTCCTTCTAAGGTTGTTTGGAAGTGGTCACACCTAATGTCATCCTTCATATCTTGAAACCTTCAGCTTGCACCTGACCTGCTTCTTTTGCAGCCTTCATTTGGGAGCTATCTTAATTTTCATTAGGGGTTGAATGAGGTGATGATCAATTCCGCAATCATTGGCATTTGTCATTGCTCGTGTGAGAACTATATCCCTGTAAATTTGGGCACAAACTATGACATAGTCAAGAAGGTGCCAGTCTCCAAGATGTTTTGAATTTGTCCTTTTGTTGGAAAAGGGTATTCATGATGATAAGTTCATATTCAGCACACTTGGTCAAGAGCAGAATTCCATTTGAGTTAGTTTTGCAAACTCCTTCTTTCTCTGTTGTTTCTTTGCACAGTTCTGAGTCTCGTCCCGTAGGTTCATTGAAATCCCCCAGCAGGATGATATTATCTTCTTTAGGGAATCTCTGAAGTGATGGTTTCCAGCTGAGAGTAGAAATCTGTCTTAAATCATCATCATTGGCATCCAGTGTTGGTTCATAGGCGCTCACAATAACTAATTGCCTGTTGGGTTTTAGTGAGGGGTGCCTTACGAGCTTGTTCTTTATTGCAAAGCCCACTCCATTCAATCAAGCTTCATCCAAAGGTTTTCCCTTCAGAAGTAGGTGCATTCTCCTTTCTCCTCCCTCAATTGTCCTTCGCTGCTCTTCTAGTTTCAGACAAGGCAGCGATATCAATGTTAAAGTGACTCGAGTCACGAGCAATGATGTCTGTATGTCATTCTTATTGGTTGCTTTTGAGTTGTCCATCAGAGTACCTACGTTCCAAGCTCCAAAATGAAAAATTTTCTCACATTTTCAACTGCTGGGACAGGGATCCTGATGGATACAGCCATACAGCCAAAAGGAACAGAGACAATACTATTTTTAAAGTACATTTTCTAGCCTCTGCCTCTGGTTGAATGAGCAGAGTGAGTCCTGAAAAGCACTGCTCAGTCATGGGTGCATCTGCCAAAATTCTGGACCTGCCTCAGTCCTTGAGCAAGGTGACTGAATCACACACACACCATTGCCTATGTATCAATCTGTGATTAGGAACTTCTGGATCACACTGTCCTGTTCCTGTCACAACTCACTGATCGCCACCTGACTTTTGACTTGTGCAAGTGCTGTTTTCACAAACCTGGAAGATACCTGTGTGGGACTTCTTCTAAAGTGGGGAGACTGGTGCACAAATAGTCACCACATTGTCCTTGAGCAATGGCATGGACACCACAGCGATTGGAAATCCCCTATCAGCTGCAACATTACACAATGGTTGCACCTCCATTGTGCAGTTATACTCCATCTGCTTTGCCGCTGAGGACTCCTTGGATCACACTTTGTCCAGAACCTCACCCTTGACCATTCTGCCATGGGTGACCCTAAGGAGTACACGACTCCAAGCAGCATCACTCTTGGGGTCATTGAAATGCGCAAGCCTCTCCACAACTACAAGACAGTGTTCAATGGAGAAGATGGCTATTCTAGCCATGCA
This sequence comes from Carettochelys insculpta, assembly GCF_033958435.1. Classification (NCBI taxonomy): domain Eukaryota; kingdom Metazoa; phylum Chordata; order Testudines; family Carettochelyidae; genus Carettochelys; species Carettochelys insculpta. Next base: position 230,283,174 of record NC_134138.1, read on the forward strand.
TTATATACATATGTATAGACAGAGCGAGAGAGAGAGAGAGAGAGAGAAATCATTTGACTTATACTGCATCAAATCAGATCCTGCAAGCAACTTTTGTCTTGTGAATATCCCCATTTAAGCCTTTTGGACTATTCATAAGAGGCAAGTTAAGCACATGCTGTTGCATTAGCTAGAATGCATTACCTGAGGACAAACTGTCAAAGGCCTGACAGACCACCCAAGCTGGTGGTATGTTTGATACCACCAAGCCTATACCAAATACGAAATCCTGGATTGTTATAACATTGCTATAACTATACCATGGAGTCACAGACAGTCCCTTCAGATTCCTCAGTCTATCTTGCCACCCAGATAAACTGGATTTAGTGATAAATAGTCTCTTTAAACAATCTACTCCAAATATTACAGGTTATTCCCAGCCTTGAGAGTGAGTGAGAGAGAGAAAGAGAGAGAGAGAGAGCTTGACCAAGGGATTAGCTCTTTGTTTCTCTGCCCTGTATGTACATGTGCAGGAATTCCTAGCTTTAGGTAGCTTATAGAAGTGGGGAGTGGGGAGGAAAGACATCTGAAATGCCATCTGACCTACACACACACACGCGTGCGCGCACACACACACACACACAAAAGTGAGCCCATAAATTTGGGGACTTGTTAATAATTTTTTTAAAATGTCAAACTAGCAATAAAACTTTGGCACAACGGCCCTCCTACTCAATCCCCTCCACACGAAAAAATGCATACAAATAGTACGCTAACCTCTATGTACTAGTTAAGCACACTTGCTTCACAAAAGAAACTCATTCATAAACTAACATGCTAGTCAATCTGAAATTCCACTGAGTACTATTATATAAGAATGTCCCATACATCTGAATTGCCGCTCTGTTCTCCCTGCTTTCAGAGATGGCTTACATATGTGCATGCTAAAGAACAGGAATGGTATGGAACAGAGGCCTAATTCACATGAAAACACAATGGAAACGTGGAATGTATTCAGTATAGGCAGCAGGAATTTTTCTATAGCATAGACAGCGTGGGCACAGAAAGCTGGCATTTTATTACAAGTGGGTATAAATGAATTACTGCCAACTGAAGGAAAGGTTAAACAAATTAATATCCTAGGCAACAGAACATTAGAAACAGCCAAACCACCACTCACTAAATAACAAAGGAAATGCCAGTACCTCCAATACAGTCCCTCGTGTACAAACAATGAAGCCAGAATCAGTTGCAGGAAGAATATCATCCAGACCTTGGCCCCTCTGTCTCAGAAATAAATCCAGAAAAGAAGAGACCGACTATTTCCCTCCTGTGCACTCTCTGCATATTTTGTTTTCATGATGGTATCATTTAATCCACACCACCTCCTGCTGCAACAGAAGTTTGTTTAAAAAAAACAAAACACAGGTGAAGTGCCTAAGTGAACTTTTGCAACATGTTACATATCACACAATCAATTACACAACCCAGGGAATCTTACCTGCTGCTCACGTAGAAAAGAAATGCACTGCACTTATAAAACGTAAGGAAGGACTTTAAACTCAAAGGCTGTGGCCACCCTACTCCTGCCTTTTGGGAGCGGCATGTTAATGGAGGATTTTGGAAGATGCTAATAAGGCACTGACCTGAATATGCAGCACCTCATTAGCATAATAGTGGCAATGGGCAAATAAAAGTGCCACTTTTGAAACGCATGATGCCTGTGTAGCTGTGGGCCTTTTGAAAGGACCCCCTGATTTCAAAAGCTGCTTCTTTCTATTTGGTTTTAGGAAGAAGGGGCTTTTGAAATCAGGGGGTCCTTTCAAAGGCCCCCAGCTACACAGGCATCATGCGTTTCAAAAGTGGCACTTTTATTTGCCCATTGCCACTATTATGCTAATGAGGTGCTGCATATTCATATCATCTTCCAAAATCCCTTATTGACATGCCCCTTCCAAAAGGGAGGGGTAGTGTGCCACAGCCAAACTGTTTCTAAGAAAGATTATTTTAAAAGAGGTGGGTGAGAAACTAATACCCATCATTGTACTACAGCCATGAGTCTGATAACTATAGTAACTGATGTCATCATTGCTGGCTACATTATTCAGTCAACAAATGGAAGATGAAGGTGGTGAGTTATTCTGGAGTGAAATTTCTATGTGTTCTGAAGGGTGGATCTCATATATACAAAATATTTTTTAAAAAATAGCTTCCCCTCCTTTAATTTCAGATGTGTTTGTGTGTTGGGGGTGGGTAGGTGAATTAAAAACTTCATCAGTTTCTTGTTTGTCAAATAATCAGAGGTGGAAAAATTACCCAAAAAGTTCCTTGAGTAAAAGCGCAGCTGCTTTCATTTCTGGATGCTTGAGTATAATCTAGATGTGATGTGCGTGTGTGTGTGTGTGTGTGTGTGTGTGTACTTTTAATCAAGTAGTTTTCCAGAGGGGCACTGATAACTTGTACTTAAGTACACTCCCCACAAGAAGCTGCAGTTTTACTCAAGGAACTTTTTGAATCTGTGTAACATTGTCTTCTGGTTATTCTAATGCAAGTGCTCCCTCTACAGGCCATGTCAGTTTTACTTTTTGTAAGTAGACTGAAATGTTCTAACTGGTACACAGTTAATTGAATTTTGTCTAAGAAAGTCATAGGACTACCACAGGTTTTTCGTTTCCCTAAAAGTACAGTATCTTTTTCCAGTCTCTGAGGCTAATATGTAGAATGATTAGTAGCTTAGCAACAGGTTTTCTTCCATTCTGTTGCTTGTGTGTATGCACAAACACATAGTTGCACTCAGATTATAAATTTTAAAAGGTTACTTATTAATCTTGATTCATCAGTTCTGATATTTGCTCCATATGTGCACTCCCTGTGTGCAAAATCTATTTGTCTTTCAAACCAGCATGCATTTTCCAGTGATGGTCTGCGCGTCTGAAAGCTATTTTGTCATTTTTACAATGATGTCTTATGCTGAAAAGACTGACAAAATAAGACTCTAAATCCTAAATAAAACCTCCCAAACTCCTACCTTTCCTTCTCTTCTGTGAAGCTAATAAAAATTACAAAGCAGTACTGTTGGTCTCAGGACAGATACATCTTTGAGATTTAGAAACAGACTAATGAAGAAGATGTACAATATCCATCAGTAAAAAGCATTCCTTGCAAATAGTGAAGAGGGGGTGCATAAGTCACCTTTAACAATTCAGCAATAATGTTAAAATAAATGGATGGCTTAATCTTCTATCTGTATGAAAACAGGTAGGCTGTGTGTACAGTAGAGAGGTTTGTCAACAGAAGGGGCAGTCTGTTGACATAACTCAGGGAGCATCTACACATATAGGCTGTGGTGGCCATGCTTGGCCAAAACTTCGAAATGGCCATGCAAATGGCCATTTTGAAGATTACTAATGAGGCACTGAATATTTAATTCAGTATATTCAATTCAATATTCAGTGCCTCATTAGCATTAGGATTCTTCCAGCCGTGGCGCTTCGAAAGTGCTGCTTTCAAATGCGAGCGGCTCGGCATGGCTACACGGGAGTCCTTTCCAAAAGGACCCCGCACATTTCAATATCCCCTTATTCTTCTCAATTCAGTGCTTCATTAGTAATCTTTGAAATGGCCATTTGCATGGCTATTTCAAAGTTTTGGCCAAGTGTGGCCATAGCCATAAAGAGTTCTGTTGACAGAGTCTCAATACAACTCTGCAGTTGTCTCAACAGCATTATTCCTCAAAAATATGAGGAGTAACGTTCTATCAACAAAGTTCTGTCAACAGAAGTGCAGCGTAGGCACTTATGTTGACAGAGAGGACTTCCGGGTCACTGGGCAACCATGTTTGCAAAGCTTCCAGTCAGCCATTCTGTTGAGAGAGGGCAGGTCAGTCTGGCTGCTCTGTCACAGCAGATTGCTCTGTAGATCTGCTTTTGGTTATGTCTACACTAGCTCCTTCCTTTCAGAAGAGGCACGGTAACGAGTGAGTTGGGAAGATGCTAATGAGGCACTGCCATGAATATGCAGCGCCTCACTAGCATAGTGGTGGCTGTGCGCGATTTGAAAGAGATGCTTTCGAATTGCGTGCTGCCTGTGTAGATAGAGGCCTTTCAAAAGGACCCCCTGGACTTCGAAAGCCCCTTCTTCCTAGTTGATTTTAGAAAGAAGGGGCTTTCGAAGTCCAGGGGCTCCTTTCGAAAGGCCCCCGTCTACACAGGTGGCACGCGATTCGAAAGCAGCACTTTTGAATAGCGCGTGGCTGCCATTATGCTAATGAGGCACTACATATTCATGACAGTGCCTCATTAGCATTTTCCCAGCTCGCTCATGACCATACCTCCTCTGAAAGGAAGGGTCTAGTGTAGACGTGGCCTTTGTGTGTAGATGCATTCCGTCAACAGAGTTTCTGTCAATACAATGCTGTTGACAGATGTTACTGTTGGCAGATGCTTTTAGTGTAGTCGTAGCCTTAATGAATGAATTTATTTCTCATAAAAGGTGTTGATTTGGCATCCTTGGTATCAGAAGTCCTTTAATTTCAGAATAGGGACATCACAGGTAATAGTTATAAGTTTTAAGATGTTGTATAACCTTCACTGACTAAGTCATCCTGGATTTTTTTAAGAATGTATAATAAATACAAAATAGTAATGAAGTTTGAAATGAAGGAATGGTCTCTACCTCACATATATCAGTTCATAAGTTAATAAATGATAAATAATGTATGTCTTTCTTTTCAGGGAGAGCTTGGAGCAAGGGGATTACCAGGACCTTCTGGACCTAGGGGTATAGGAACACCTGGTCCAAAGGTTTGTAAGAGTCCATATTTTGGATTAGTGATCTTTATGAATGCCCGAGAATTCACTCTAATCTCTCCTATACTGGTGTAACTTTTAAACTATTTACCCTGGCATGATTGAGATCGAATCATGCCCAAAAGATTAAGGCCTTGATAACCAAACATTAAGCCCCTAATTAAATTTAATAATACAGATTGTGTTTGCTTTCCTTTATTTTTGCACTGTTTCTTTTTAGGAGTTTCCTTTGAGGAGCTTAATATATATGTATATGCATTCTGCAATTCTCACACAATTAAATCTAAACCCACATCACCATATTAATGAATAATAGATATTTTCTTACCTACTTTCTCTTTTTAACATCCTGGGGAAAGTGTTCCCTCTAATTGCTTCCAGCCATGGGCAGAATAAATTTTGTTATATGCACTGAGGGATGTATGGATGTGCACCACCAATGGAAACACATGCAGCTAGAAGTGGGTGGTTGTGGGTGTTCTGCTAATCAGCCAGGCAGCACCTGAATCTCTCCTGGGTGGCCGCCCAAGTGCTCAGCTTACACACAACATTGCCTGGCACCAACAAGGCTACCACAACATGGCAAACTATAGTTTAAAATAATGATATATGGCTTGAGAACAAAAATTGCCAGCAAAAAACAGCCTAAGAAGATATACTACCTACAGTAAACTTAAAAAGGAGTAACAGAATGAAAAAAATTGTTTTCAATGGAAAGAGGAAAATCATTTTAAGAATTTGTGCCAACAATTGATGCATTTCCTACCTATCTCTGAAATCTGTTCACCACCATGTTCTATTTTTTTCCTAATTAAACTAAAATAAATCTGTCTTCAGTCTTGAACATCTCTTGCCACACACTATAGCAAGCACTGGTTACTAACAGCTGGAAGACTTGTGAATTAAACAGCTGTGTATACAGGTACTTAAGATATCTAAGAGTAGGTCTACCTAGCAAGGTTATTTCAAATAACAGCCATTATTTCAAAATAACTATCCCAGCATCTACATGGCCCAGCCACTATTTTGAAGTAATTTCAAAATAGTGGTTAGCATATTTCAAAATAGGTAAACGAGCAATATTGCCTTTTTTGAAATAGCTATTTCTAAATAGGGGCTGTTAAGACCGGGAAAATAGGGTGTCCAATGGCTCTGTTTCAAAATAGGCTCTATGGGTGTAAATGCTGTTTTTTGAAATAGCTAAGTGCTATTTCAAAATGCATTTTGTGTGCAGCTTTGTTATTTCTAAATGAGCTGTTTCAGAATAGCTCTTCTGGAATAGCTTATTTTGAAATAAGGCTGCTGTATAGACATACCCTAAGTTACACAGAACTTCTAAGCAGCATCAGCAGCCTGCAGGCACTTCACACAACACTGGAGATACTTCATTTAGGCTATGTCTACACTACAGAGATCCTTCGAAAGAAGTCCTTCCAGAAGATCTCCTCCAAAAAAAAAACTTCCGAAAGTGTGCGTCCACACACTAAAAAGCAGATCAAAAAAATCTATCTGCTTTTTCGATAGAGAGCATCCACACTGTTCCTGCTCTTTCGAAAGAACAGGTCAGGAATCGAAAAATTCAGCGCCATGAGGACTGCTCCTTCGAAGAAAGGGCCCCCGGGGCATCTACTTACAATTTTTGTCCAAAAGAGTCTTTCAGAGAAAGGTGATCTTCCTCATCTGGGAAAGGAAGAGGGCCACCAGAAAAAGTGCTGCGTTCTTCCAATTTAATATCAAAAGGGTGCATTTTGTGCGTACATGCTCCTGGGAGTTTTCAAAAGAGCCCCAGTTTTTTCGGAAAAACTCACTAGTGTATATGTAGCCTTACTGTACTGGAGAAACAACGAAATAGTAAAATGAACTAAGACAATTTAGACCTAAGGTCTTTGTTAATCACCATTTATTATTTGTATTCAATCAATAGCTTTCATTTAAAAGCGACGGGATTTTACTGAACATATCAAATTGAAAACGCAGCACATGAGACCCACAATCTAGATCACACAAAACCCATAATAAGGGGTAGTTCAGAGGCACGGAATCCGACGGTTCGCTAGAAGGTTTGCTCCCCAACTTCTCAGAGTTACAGCACTGTAGCCCCTCTGTCCCATTTGGGGTACTGAGAAGCCCCAGGGGAGTAAGGCGAGAATAGCCCTTGTATTGCATAGAGCACAAGGGTTGCATTCTTTCTGGCCCTTACACCTTTCCCACCGTTGTGTAAGGACCAGGCAGAATGGAGCCCTGAAACAGCATGCTTAAGCTCCACCAGAGGTGGCACAATAGTGACTTTTGGTGTATCTGGAGCTGTGCCACACAACAGGCTAAAGTGCACATCAGCCTACAGTTATGTTTACAGAGCATCTGATAGCTCCACTCCTTTGCCCTTTGTGTATACAGTTGCACATTAGTAACAGAGAGGGAGCCCTGCTAGTCTATATACTATCAAAACAAAAAAGTACTAAAGTAACACTTTAAAGACTAACAAAATAATTTATTAGGTGAGCTTTCGTGGGACAGACCCGCTTCTTCTGACCATAGCCAGACCAGAACAGACTCAATATTTAAGGCACAGACAACCAAAAACAGTAATTAAGGAGGACAAATCAGAAGAAATGATCAAGGTGAGCAAATCAGAGAGTAGAGGGGTAAAAGCGTGGGGGGAAGGTCAAGAATTAGATGAAGCCAAGTATGCAAATGAGCCCCTATAGTGACTCAGAAAATTCCCATCCTGGTTCAAACCACGTGTTAATGTGTCGAATTTGAATATAAAAGACAGCTCGGCTGTCTCCCTTTCAATAGTAGTGCGAAAATTTTTCTTCAGTAACGCGCAAATTCTGAAGTCGTTAACAGAATGGCCCACTCCATTAAAATGTTGACTAGCCAGTCTGTGGATCTGGATTGTTTTTATGTCTGTTCTGTGCCCATTAACTCTTTGTCTAAGGGACTTAGAAGTCTGTCCAATGTACAAAGCATCTGGGCATTATTGGCACATGATGGCATATATGATGTTAGTTGAGGAACATAAGAATGTGCCTGTGATTCAATGATATAACCTGGTTAGGTCCAGGAAACATATGTGGACAAAGCTGGCAGTGGGCTTTGTTGAAAGGAAAGGTTCCAGGACTAGTATTCCTGGGGTATAGATTGTGGCTGTTGGTGAGGATCCTCATAAGGTTGGGTGGTTGTCTGTAGGAGAGAACAGGCATGTCACATAGGGCCTTCTGGAGTGTGGCATCCTGATTAAGGATAGGTTGTAGGTCTTTAATAATTCATTGCAGTGGTTTGAGTTGGGGGCTATAGGTGATGACCGGTGGTGTTCTTGGCTTTTTTGGGCCTATCCTGGAATAGCTGGTCTCTGCATATTCATCTGGCCCTGTTGATTTGTTTTTTTATTTCTCCTGGTGGGTAATTCAGGTTTATGAATTACCCACCAGGAGAAATAAAAAAACATGTTTTCTGGAATTTCTTTTCTGGAAATACCATCGCTGGACCTAACCAGGTTATTCACAGAATCACAGGCACATGCTCATGTTCCTCAGCTAACATCATATATGCCATCATGTGCCAATAATGCCCAGATGCTTTGTACATTGGACAGACTTCTAAGTCCCTTAGACAAAGAGTTAATGGGCACGAAACAGACATAAAAACACTCCAGATCCACAAACCAGTTAGTCAATGTGTTAATGGAGCAGGCCATTCTGTTCATGACTTAAGAGTTTGCGTGTTACTGAAGAAAAATTTTGACACCACTATTGAAAGGGAAACAGCTGAGCTGTCTTTTATATTCAAATTTGGCACATTAACTTGTGGTTTGAACCAGGATGGGAATTTTCTGAGTCACTATAGGGGCTCATTTGCACACCTGGCTTAATCTAATTCTTGACCTTCCCCCACTTTTACCACTCTGCTCTCTGATTTGCTCACCTTGGTCATTTTTTTCTGATTTGTCCTCCTTTATTATTGGTTTTGGTTCTCTGTGCCTTATATACTGAGTCTGTTCTAGTATGGTTATGGTCTGAAGAAGTGGTTCTGTCCCACGAAATCTCACCTAATAAATTATTTTGTTCGTCTTTAAAGTGCTACTTGACTGGTTTTTTGTTTTGACAGTTGCACATGTGTATAGATAACAGGCAGTTCTGTAGCACCTTAGATTTGTAGTTCTGTAGCAGTTCTGCAGCACCTTAACACATTTGTTAAGTCTTGAGCTTTCCTGGGTCTGCCTGCTTGTTATTTGTGAAGCTACAGACTGCCATGACTACCCCTCTGAGATGTGTATAGAACAAGTGTGCAATGCCACCCCATCAGAACATTTTACACCCACTTTGTACTGGCCTAACTGGCTACCTAAGAGGCAAAGCAGTGGAAAATCAGGCTTGGCTTTCTTGGTATAATTCATTCTTTGAAACTTTAGCATGAGTTATCCCCTTGGGCTACGTCTATACTAGAAGCATCTGTCGACAGGGAAATCTTGACAGAACCTATGTTGACAGATCTCTGTCTACACTCTACTTCTGTCGACAGTACTCAAGAATTATCTCAGTGCAAACTGTGTCAACCAGAGGAAAATCAGAGTCAGAATCATAGGCGTGGTCTACTCTGGTGCTTAAGTTGATATTTGTTATGTTGCTCTAGGGTGAAGTGGCTTATGTTGACCTAACTTGGGGTCCACACTGCTCTATGTCAGCAGGGCCGTGTCTACACGAGCCCCAAACTTCGAAATGGCCACGCAAATGGCCATTTCGAAGTTTACTAATGAAGCGCTGAAATGCATATTCAGCGCTTCATTAGCATGCGGGCGGCAGCGGTGCTTCGAAATTGACGCGCCTCGCAGCTACGTGTCTCATACCGACAGGGCTCCTTTTTGAAAGGACCCCGCCTACTTCGAAGTCCCCTTGTTCCCATGAGCTGATGGGAATAAGGGGACTTCGAAGTAGGCGGGGTCCTTTCGAAAAGGAGCCCCATCGGGACGAGACATGCGGCGGCGAGGCGTGTCAATTTTGAAGTGCCGCAGCTACCCACATGCTGATGAAGCGCTGAATATGCATTTCAGCGCTTCATTAGTAAACTTCGAAATGGCCATTTGCGTGGCCATTTCGAAGTTTGGGGCTCGTGTTGACGTAGCCCAGGAGACACTCACCCACTGACTTTGCTTCCACCTCTCAGGGAGGTAGAGTACTAAAGTTGCCAGGAGAGTGTTCTGCCTTTGACACATTGTGTCATCCCAGACTTGCTAGATTGACACCACTGTGTGATTGTGGTGGCACCTAGTTAGCATGCTAGTGTGTGGAAGCCCTTATGGTTTTCAGATGCTTCTACTCATCTTATTGCTTGTCATAAATGTGTGTTGATAAAGTAATGTTAGTAATTGAGAGTCCTTACGCTATTGCTTCTCACTGTGCTGCTCAACTCTTAACAGGGAGCTGTCGGACAGAAGGGTTTGCCGGGGCCACCTGGCCCTCAGGGGGATAGCATACAAGGAAGCAAGGTAACCAATTTTGTGATGTAGAGCCAAGAGAGCTTTTGCTGAGATTATTTGTTTCCTTTTTTTGTTGTGCATAAATTCAATGGAGAGGGCTGTTTTAATGTCACCTGTTGAGTTAATCCCTGTGAAGCTCTCCTGGTAAATATTAGCTGTGAATTTAACCTCTTTGTTGATGGGTTGTTTATAAATTATTTACTTACTAATTATTTATCTTTGTATCCTGTGGTGCATGATTAGTCACCTATATTAATCTGAATTGTGCCTGCTCTCCAATAGATAAAAGTCAGTCAATTTGATGGATGCTATGTATATATTTATTTATTTGGATTTTTCCTGCTCTGCAATAAGAAGGCGGGTATTCACTGCTTTAAGCACGCATCATGGTATTCTGAAAATATTCTGACCACCAACACCATACACACACACTCCATATCAAGCCCTAGCTATCGCTTATGAGTGAGGGAGCAAAATGAGCCTTTCAGGGCCCTGTGAAGGTTGCTGAACTGGCTGTTAAGAACAAAGGTAGGGAAGCAAGTTTGAAAGGTCTAGGGCCTTAATGGAGATCACACCAAGTACCTCTTAATTGTCTAAATCAGTGGGACAACACACATGCTTCTGCGTATTCTTAAGTGCTTTGCTGTCCCAAGAGCTGCATGTTCAGCATCTTGCAAGATTAAGGCCCTACCAATGAAGTGCACTGGCAAAGCTGTGCTGAGAAGTGTGCCTGCCAGTACCACCGCTCGCTGTAGTGAATGCTACCAGCAGTTCCAGAAGGTAGCATGTGGAATCCAGCTGATTAAAGCTTGTGGTTGCAGAGGGTTTACCCTGAAGCAAGGAATCAGCCAAACCAAGTGGAAATGTTTCAGTGGTTGAAATGCAGCTAAAGATACACGGGAAAAAATCATAATACACAGTATTTGTGAAAAAGCCACACTTTTTCAATGATAGGAGAAAGAAACTCAGGGTGTCCTCTTTTCTGATAGCTAAAAGGTAGCCAAAACATTCTGAAGAGCAGTAGTCATGTATACACACATTTTAAATGTTGCCGCTACACCAATGTGAGGTAAATTTAGAACAGGCAGTAGTTTTGAGATGTGCAGTAACAGTTTCACTCTAGTAACAGAGAGGGAGCGGTGCTAGTCTATATACTATCAAAACGAAAAAGCAGTCCAGTAGCACTTTAAAGACTAACAAAATAATTTATTAGGTGAGCTTTTGTGGGATAGACCCACTTGTTCAGACCATAGTCATACCAGAGCAGACTCAATATTTAAGGCACAGAGAACCAGAAACAGTAATCAAGGTGGACAAATCAGAAAAAAATTATCAAGGTGAGCAAATGAGAGAGCAGAGGGGTAGAAGGGGGAGGGGGGAGTCAAGAATTAGATTAAGACAAGTATACACCCTAATGTGATGACTGTGATCCACACCCTTGAGGAACACATTATATCCCAGTAAGTGGTTATGTAGACAAGCTCTCAGAATTCTCTAGCCTTTTGTCTACATGACTCAGAATGATATTAACAAGTTATATAAAGAGTAACATTCAGCCCTCAATTGGCTGTGAAGCTGGTCACCACAGTGTGAAGCTAAAATCAGAGAAGGGAGGGTATAAGTATAGCTGAGCCTTCAGAGTAGCTTGCAAGTAAGGGGAAAAAAGAGCTGTTCTGCCAAAATCTGTTGCTGAGTCTCCTACTGTCAGCTGCCTGGCTGACAAAATTGCAGTGGAAGTCTAATATTGCAGGATCTGCAATTTCTGCACTATCACAAATTGAGTAAGGTCTTAACAATAATTTTTAAAAGTAAAAGACGCCTTTAGCATCATGCCCCCGAACCTTTCTTCCACCTCCCTCATCCCCCAAGGGAGCATGGCCCTTATTTGAAAGCCTCTGGCCTAGATTAATGACAAATATGAAGACTTCCAGGAACATAGTAAAATGAAATGCAAGAGCTGTGTGCAATAATATAGTATTAGGCTTGCACAGCCAAGCATGTTTTTGAAAACTCAGTTTTTCCCAGGACAGAATTTCTGTTTGCCAGCCCTGCTCCAGTCTTAGTCTTTATACGGGTAAAGCATTATTTCAGAGGCTAAGGGACTCTCTACCTTGCAATCTCATATGATTGTAGCATGAGCTGACAAATCCATGGTAGCATGGTGAAAAACAACAGTGTGGATGTAGCAGCAAAACCTTCAGCATAGGCTATTAACATATGTGTCTAGAGAGCTTGTGTAGCCTGCACTGAAACCTGTACTGTTGTGGCCACCCTACTAATTTCAGCCATGGCTAATGGTTATGTGCACGTGTGCTGCAGTCATTCTTTGGATTGTGGTATAACTATACCCTAACATAGGTATGAGTTACTGAGTCTTCATTGGGCCTTAGAGGTATTGTGTACTATTGTAGCATTCCCTGTGGCTCTGGAAGCAGTGCTGTAAAGTAGACAAATTACTTCCTTTCTGTGTGGCTGCACTAGTGAGACGTGTTTATTATTCCTTTGGGCTCTGTATATAAACATTCCCATTATGAATCATTTGTGGCTGCTTGGCTAAGCCCTGGGATTGTTGCATGCATTTGACATGATGGCTCAGTCAAAAAATACTAACATCCCTGCATTAAAAGGATTGTTATGGATTTGCTGTGCATTCAGCAAATCCACATCTAGCTAAAAATTAGAAGTTTTTAATGTCCTGTTTCCATGGTTACAGTTATATGAAATACAGTGCCACCATCACAAAGCATTTTATAGAATTGTATACATATAGCAGGGCAAGAGATGAACACTACAGCAACACCTACTTTACAAGGGTTATAGCCAAACCCATGCATTATTACTGCTACTTAAGTGCAGCAATTTCTAATTGTTAGTGACATTGCATAATGAAAAGACTCTGTCTTTCTCTATGACACAGAATGCTGCTACAGGAATGTATCCTTTCCACAACTTAATTTCACTTTTAGTTAAATTTGCTTTCCATGTTATATTCAGGGAGAACAAGGAATTCCAGGTTTACCAGGACCTAGAGGTTCAGAGGGATATGGTCTTCCTGGCCCAAAGGTAAATCCTAGTCACTGTGTTAATTAAAGATGACTTTTTCTTATAAGCTTTGACTGGTTCTATGCAGATAAACAAAAGACCAACTTTTACAGAGAACTTGTGGTCTAAGGGCCTGATACTACAAATCTACACCATGAACTTGAGTTGACCAATGTTATTATTGCAGTGATTCATGTCCACACTGTCCTCCTACCGGTGGCGTGCACCCTCACAAGGAGCGCTGACACTGAATTAAAAGAGGCAGCTGGGGGACAGAGCTCCAGAGGCTCAACTCCACTGGCAGCTCCCTACAATAACCCAATTCCCAGCCTGGAAGAGGTCAGACACTTCCTCCGACCCCCCCGACCCCCCTGCCACACCAGGTACAGCCATGCTCCCAGTAGGCAGCAGGGAGCCTGTGGGGAAAGGGAGGACTTGGCTGTCCCATTCCTTGGCATGGAGCTTAGAAGCCCAGTGTGCGAGCTCCTGATCTTAGAAGCCCCATTCCTGGCAGGGAGCTGAGAAGCCTGGTGAGATCTCCTGATCTGTACCAGTTCAAGCGAGAGCTAATCAGATCCACTCTTTAGCTATGTCTACACTACGGAGATCTATCAGTAGAAGCTCTTCTGGAAGATCTCTGCCGAAAGAACTTCTTTCAAAAGAGCATGTCCACGCACAAAAAAGCAGATCAAAAGAGAGCTCTACTGTTTCAAAAGAGCGCATCCACATGGTCCCTGCTCTTTCAAAAGAACATGACGGGGCCTGAAAAATCAGGCGCCATGAGGATGCTCTTTTGAAAATAAGGGCCAGTGGACCATCTACACACCTTTTCTTTTGAAAGAAGCTTTCGAAAGAAGGTGGTCTTCGTGAAACGGGAGTGGAGGAGGGGTTTCGAAAGAAGTGCCATGTTCTTTTGATTTACTTTCAAGAGAACACTTCTTGTGTGTACACACGCTGCTGGATATTTCAAAAGAGCCCCCTTCTTTCGAAAATATTTCAAAAGAGCTCGCTAGTGTAGATGCAGCCTTTGTCTGTTGCATCATGAGATCGATTTAGGGAAAGGGTTAAAAAAATTACCTTGTAAAACCATCTATTTCTGCATGCAAATCCAAACTTTGCCAAATTCCGCAGCTATCAATAAAATTCCATGGGTTTGGTAGTTGTGTGAGAGGGCATTGATAAATCACAGTCCTGCTGGGAGACTTCTAGGGCCTGCCATGCAGGCTGGCACAGATTTTTCCTACAATTATATGGAATTGCTCTATCCTTATTCCTATCTTGCAGAAATATCAAATTCAGTTCCTTAACATTCTAATGGTACCTTTCAGAGCTGCATTATATGTTCATTTTCATTCAAAACCCAATGGTAGGGCTGATCCTGCAGTCCTGACTCACATTTGAAATGAAAGGGCCTACTCACTTGTATAAGGGGTGCAAAAGCTGGCCCTAAATGAGCTGGTGCCTATTTCATACACATGGACTATGTCTACACTACAGCAGTCCTTCAAAAGTTATTTTGGAAGATCTATTCCAAAAAAACTTCTTTTGAAAGATCACAACCACACACAAAAAAAGGGATGGAAAAATCAGTCTGCTCTTTTGATAGAGAGCAGCCATATCCCGGCTGCTCTTGCAAAAGAATGGGTCAGGAAATGCCGTGGATTGGAAAATCTGGTGCCATGGAGGAATGCTCTTTTGAAAAAAAGGGCCCCTGTGGCATCTACAGATCTTTCAGAAAAAGGTGCTCTTCCTCATTCTGGAGTGGCAGAGGGCCCCTGGAAAAAGTGCCACGTTCTTCCGATTTAATATCGAAAAAATGCATTTTGTGTGTAGACGCTCCATGGGATTTTTTGAAAAAGCTCCTGCTTTTTTCTAAAAAACTCACTAGTATAGACAGTAGTGTAGTGCATTCTGTCTCTGCTGCTCCTATAGAGTGACCACTGTTAAACTGTGGATCATGTTTACAGCTTATGTAAATAAGTGTAAATCCTTTGACAGTATCTCTTATGAACTGGTAGAGTTCTTCTGTGGGGTACATGTGCTAGCAAAAGGAGCACAAACACTGGGGAAGCACCGATCCAGTCGTGTGTCACTATTCTGCTGCATTCTAACAGGGAGATTATGGGGAGAAAGGTGATCAAGGAAGAAAAGGTGACAAAGGAGATATTGGAGAACCAGGACCTGCAGGACTAAAGGTAAAATATATTTTTTAGATTATTTAATTTTACAGAATGGAAATGAGACAAAGTGGCCTTGACTAATTGATCTCATTCTACACATTTGTAGGGGTCTGTAGGAAGAAAAGGTGAACCTAGTCTTACAGTAAGTATGGACATGAATGGATATACAACAGTCAAGAGTTTACCCATTGCAAAAACTTTGCCTGTTTTGCTAATTTGAAGAAATTCTAATCCTGCTGCTACAGAGTTCAACTAAATTTTTATAAACTGGGCTGACCCAGAATCCAGAGACACACTGGCAGTATATGTGTAAGGCGTGCGGAAGGAGATGATAATCTTCTGGTAGAATTTGTGTCATGGACAGGTTCAGCTGTGCTGTTTTCTTTTTTGCTGCTCATTGTGATGGTAGAAAGTCTTTGCTAACTACATCATTTCCTGAAGAATCTACGTAGGCCAAACTGGAGAGTTGCCAAACCTTTCCATGTGATAGACAGACGCATGTATTGTTCTGTATGAAATTTGCTGTGAACGTACATTGGGGTGGATAGAAATGTATTCAGGGAAAAGTAGGTTATGTAGTAATTACCTTTGTAATGTCTAAAGCACATAATATTCTTTCATACATTCTTTATTTATTTGTATATACAAGTTATTTTAGGATAATAAAATAAAGGACTGTGTACTCTCTGAGATAACCATATAGGCTGTGTCTACACATACCCCCTCCTTTTAGAGGGGCCATGTTAATAAGGCAGTTTGGAAGATGCTAATGAGGTGCTGACATGAATATGCACTGACTCATTAGCATAATGGCAACCTTGCGCGATTCAAAAGTGCTGCTTTCAGAAAGCCACTGCCCATGCAGATGGGAGCCTTTTGAAAGGACCCCCTGACTTCAAAAGCCCCTTCTTCCTCTTTGGTTTTAGGAAGAAGGGGCTTTTGAAGTCTGGGGAGAGGGGCTCCTTTTGAAAGGCCCCGGCCTACATGAGCGGCGTGTGTTCCGAAAGAGGCATTTTCAAATCATGCGTGGCTGCCAATATGCTAATGAGGCACTGCATATTCATGTCAGCACTTTATTAGCGTCTTCCAAACTGCCTCACTAACATGCCCCTGCCGAAAGGAGGGGGCGTGTGTGAACACATCCATAGAGTAAACTGTATCATCTTTGCAAGAGTTTCTTTTTAAATGTGCAGTAAAGGACCTAATACTTGACATGTGAAAACAGGTTACAACTCCTTGAGAATGATGATTAGTATCTGGAACAATTTAAATACTTTGGGCCACATATTATGCAGATTTTTAAGACCAACAAACTGACTTCAATTAGGACTACTGTTTAAAAGCCTCCTGTCAGACATTTGGGGATCAGCCACTTTATAATTGTCTGTAAGTGCAATACAATTTGCTCTGTAAAACAGCAAAACTTTAATGAAAGGGACAGAACTAGCAGCTCAAACAAAATTAAAAATAAGCCTCAGGATTAGAATAAATGTAACAATAAATACTCTTTTTCAGAAAGAAGAAATTATCAAACTTATCATGGAAATATGTGGTAAGATCTATATTATGGAAAAGAAACGTCAACTTTTAATAAAGCACATTGAAACTATCTTGGCACAAGTGAGGCTCCATGTGGAATGATCTCAATTGTAATGGAACACATGTACAGTGCCAGCAGTAAAACATTGTTAAAAAAATGTTACAGAAAAGGCATAAAGTTGGGTAGAGGCTATGACTTCCAGCTGAAAAGTAAGCACCTCATGTGGGTTAGCAAGAGGAATTTTGCAAATGAAAAAGAAATCCAGCAGAGCTCACAATGGAAGCATAAGCCATCCAGAGGATGTATCGTATGTCCTGAGAAATATCTCAGCAGTATAAAATGGGTTCTGGGGCAGACATCAGCTGAGGAAGTCCTGACAGCATAGCCATACTGTCAAAGAAAAGAAGTATGGGAATGTGGGAGGGGAATGAGCAATGGGGGCTGGAAGCAAAAAGGAAGTAGAAAATACCAGAGCCCAGGCCTTCTGCTTATCTCTGGGCTCTGCATGGTTTGTGGCCGAGCCACGCAGAATGTTCCAGAAGTGGCTAAGAACCTGTTCTCTGCACAGACTTACTGGAAGGATAACCTCACTGAGGCTGCATCTACATTAGGGCATAAATTCAATTTTTAATAAATTTGATTATTTAATTTCAACTTTATGAATTCAAATTGTGTCCACAGAACGTCTTGAAATTTGACACACCTTAGATTTCCAGAAAACCTTTGACACGGTCCCTCACCAAAGGCTCTTATGTAAATTAGGTGGTCATGGGATAGGAGGAAAGATCCTTTCACGGATTGGGAACTGGTTAAAAAGCAGAAAACAAAGGGTAGAAATAAGTGGTAAAGTTTCACAATGGAAGGGGGTAACTGGTGATGTTCCCCAAGGGTCAGTCCTGGGACCAATCTTGTTCAATTTACTTGTCAATGATCTAGAGAAAGGGGTAAGCAGTGAGGTGGCAAAGTTTGCAGATGACACCAAACTGCTCAGGATAGTCAAAACCAAAGCAGACTGTGAAGAACTTCAAAAAGATCTCAGCAAACTGAGTGATTGGGCAGCAAAATGGCAAATGAAATTTAATGTGAGTAAGTGTAAGGTAATGCACATTGGGAAAAATAACCCCAATTATACATACAATATGATGGGGACAAATTTAGCTACAACAGATCAGGAAAGGGATCTTGGAATTATAGTGGATAGTTCTCTGAAAACATCCATGCAGTGTGCAGCGGCAGTCAGTAAAGCAAATAGGATGTCAGGAATAATTGAATAAAGGGACAGAAAATAAGATGAAGAATATCTTATTTCCCCTATATAAAACTACGGTACGCTCATATCTTGAGTACTGCGTGCAGATGTGATCTCCTTACCTGAAAGAAGATATATTGGTGTTAGAAAAGGTTCAGAAAAGGGCAACTAAAATGATTAAGGGTTTGGAACGGGTCCCATATAAGGAGAGGCTAGAGAGACTGGGACTTTTCAGTCTAGTAAAGAGGAGACTGAGGGGTGATATGATAGAGGTATATAAAATCATGAATGGTGTGGAGAAAGTGAATACAGAAAAGTTATTTACTTGTTCCCATAATATAAGAAGTAGAGGACACCAAATGAAATTAATGGGTGGCAGGTTCAAAACCAATAAAAGAAAGTTTTTCTTCACACAGCGCACAGTCAACCTGTGGAACTCCTTACCAGAGGACGCTGTGAAGGCCAGGACTCTAACAGAGTTTAAAAAAGAGCTCGATAAATGTTTGGAGGTTAGGTCCATAGATGGCTATTAGCAAGGGGAATGGTATGGTGCCTAGCCTTTTGTCGAAGGCGGGAGATGGATGGCAGCAGACAAATTGCTTGATCATTGTCTTTGGTTCACGTCCTCTGGGGCATCTGGCATTGGCTACTGTCAGCAGACTGGATACTGGGCTAGATGGACCTTTGTTCTGACCCAGTATGGCTGTTCTTATGTTATGTTCTTATGTTTTTTCATGTCAAGTCTCTGTGTCCCCATTGCCCTGTGCAAGTTCAACAATGTGAGTAGTGCATTGTGGGTACCTATCCCACAGTGCCTTAGCCCCAGTTGTCTGTGGGTGTTTCATGTTTGAATCCCAGAATTCCAAGCACTGTCCCAGAATTCAGAGCACCAGTAACTGCACGAAAACAAGATGGAGATTGCACCATTTCCTGCTGTGGCATTCCAGCACAAGCATGGATGCCAAATGCTTCAAGCACGCATCATTTTATCAACCACACTGGCTGTCATGCAATTTTTCCTTCAATTACAAAGCTCAGTGTTGGTTCAGTATCATAATGGTGCTGCTGCTGCTGATGATGATGATGACAAAGACAGTTTGGAAGACCAAGGCTCCCAACTGCGGTCCAAGAACTCAAAGCTGCTGGCTGCCCTGGATGCATTGGTGACAGTGGAGTGGCGGTTTTGGACTTGTGAGACCAGCACATACAGATGGAACCACATCGATCTGGAGTCCTGGGACAACCAGCAGTGGGTGCAAAACTTTTGCAGGCGCAAGTCCACTTTTATGGAACTTTGTGATGTGCTGGCCCCCCACCCTGAAGAGCAGCAACACAAGAATGAGGCAGGCTTGAATGGTTCACAAGCAAGTGGTAATCACACTGTGGAAGTTTGCAACACCCGACAGTTACCAGGTAGTGGCAAATCAGCTCGGGATGGGCAGATCTAAGTGGGGTCCATGGTGATGGAGGTGGCCTATGCAATCTGTCAGCATCTCCTCAGGAAGACTGTGACCCTGGAAGACATACAGGCAGTAGTCGATGGCTTTGTTGTCCATGGGTTTCCTAACTGTGCTGGGACAATAGACCGCACGCATATCCCCATCGTGGCGCCAGACCACCTGGCCTCTGAGTATATAAACTGAAAGGGACACTTCTCCATGGTGTTGCAGGGGTTCATAGATCACAAAGGTCGTTTCACTGACATCAGCGTTGGCTGGTCTGGGAGGGTTCACAATGCACACATCTTCCTAAATTCTGGATTGTACAGAAAGCTCCTGGATGGGATGTTTTCCCTGACTGGAAAATCATGACTGGTGATGTGGAGATGCCTATTGTTACATTGGGCAACCCTGCTTACCCTCTGCTCCCTTGCCTTATGAAGCCCTACACAGGAGCTCTGGACCCCAGCAAGGAAAACTTCAATCACAGATTCACCAGGTGCAGAATTTGGTGGAATGCACTTTTGGCCATTTAAAAGTGAGGTTCAGATGCTTATTGATGTGTTTGGACCTCTCTGAAACTAACATCTCCACTGTGATTACAGCATGGGCTATTTTGCACTACACAGGCGAATCAAGATGGGAGACTTTCCTGTCCATCTGGAATTCCGAATCAGAGGCCATAGGCAGGGCTTACTCACAGCTGCCTACATAACCATCCACCAGTAGCCACTGTGAGGCAGAAGCAATAAATAACGCTGTAAAAAATAGCTTCATGAATGAGCTGTAGCACACATGCTACCCATGTATTTGACATAATACCAATAAATCAAACCATGTCTTAATGAATGAATGCTTTTACTTGGTGCAAGGGCGTTAAGTTGAGCTAAGTAGAATGCATGTGGTGGGAGCTGTGCCTTCAGCCCTCCCCCAACCACCTGGTTCCCTCAGCCATGCGTCCACTGTGGACCAGGCAGTATCAGTGGGCAGCTGTGCCTTGAGCCCTTCCTCAACTGCCCAGTTTGATTTGTGTTTCCCCTGTCCACTGCTGTACAGCATGAAATCACACCAAGCTCAAAGGAATTATTTCATTTTGAGGGGAGGAGAGGTTTAATTTGCAGGGAAAAGAAGCCTTCTCAAGGGTGATTGAATAGCCTTTTGCAGTGGCCCTTGGGGCTGGAGCGGCAGGCTACCCTTGCCCTCCCACCCCGCATTCAGGGAGCACAATGACAGGGGTTGGGCGACCTCTCCTCAGGGGACTATGGCCAGCAGGTATTGGCTCCTGCACTGCTGTGTTGGGAGTGCCTCTGCAGCTGCAGTAGGGAGTGCAGGACCTCAGTTTGCTCCATAACTGCTGTTAAGAGATTTGCTGTGGCCTTACTCTGCTTTGCCACTTGCTGCTGAAGGAAGTCAAGAATTCTCTGGTTAAACTCAGCCTGACTCTGATGCCACTGAGCTGTTATGTGATGCCACTGATCAGTGTCCTTTGTTAGCTTGGTGTGCTCTGCTTCAGTCTTTTCCATGTGCTGCAGAATAAATCTTGTTTGCACTTCTTCCTTCTTCTGCTACTCTCTGTTACACTGGGCACTGGCTCAGGAAAATGAAGGTCCAAATTAAGATATAATTCACATAATGTGATTTGAAATGGAATGAAGGGGCCTCTGTGTCTACTATCAGGGAAAGTTAACTTTTTGAATGCCACTGCCGGCTTATTAAGGATGAGATAGTAAGCATGCATTTCACAATACATCAGTTGCCATCACTTATCCAGCACATTTCTTTGTGGACATGGTAAACTATAAGCAATTGTCCACTTTCTGGGAGAAGAGGAGGGGTAGCCACCAAGTGTCCGGCCAGGTGTCCTGGGGGTGTCCTGTGGCAGGGAAAAAAAAATTTGACTCTTCCTAGCGCATCCTCCCCAATGATCAAGCCATGTGGGGGGAAGGGTTCAATTACATCCATATGGACGGCTGCTTGTGGGGGTTTGATGTACAATAAAAGTAATGTAAAGAAAATTAAAATAAATAATCTAAAGAAAGGCTGGATGTGAAGGGACATGGGAGGGAAAATGCCCAGCAGTGCACGGCAGTTGCCTGGCACTGGGGAGTTTTAAAAAATAAAAAGATATACTGGTGGAAAGGTATATGGGAGGGAAACGCCCATCAGAGCATGGCAGCCATGTGGCACCGTAGAGTCCTAAAAAATCAAAAGAAATTCTAGAGGGAAAGGGACATGGGAGGGGAAACACCCAGCAGAACCCGGCAGCCATGGGGCATGAGGGGTTCCTGAAAAATGAAAAGAAATGGTGGTTGGAAAAGGACATGTGGGGGAGAAGCCCCACTGAGCCTTCAAACCACGTTGGGTGGGTGGGGAACAGAGAGCCTGCTAGCTGCTGCAGGCAAATGTAAAGGAGCAGGAAGCACGTTAAGGAAAAAACAGATGCAAATTCCCATGCTTCTACAGGTTGCCAAAGAAGGCATCACCCTCCTAAAACTAACAGATATGGAGAAAGAACAGCTGCTCCTGCTGTGTGACCAAAAGCCTGGAAAATTTGCTAAAATGTTGTGTGGCGCCATGACACCAGATTGCTATCTGGTTGCCTGGCATGACAAGGCATGCTACCATGGAAGCTGCAACAAGTCAGGCCTGCCCAAGAACCTCATGAAAAATATACCAGAGTGCCTGGATGAGGCTTTTGAGGTGATCTTCAGAAAGATGTGCTCCATCCCAAAATACATTAACATGGTGTTCTGAGGGGGACAGAACCAAAGCTAGCAAACCTGTACCCATACACAACCATATAGCTATAGCCACCCACAACCCACTCCGAGCATGCAGAATAAATACTCACCCAAACTACTTGGTCCAGGGGTCTTGGGGACCAGTGTGGAGGGGCCACCATGGAGGGGACTGGTTTCAGGTCTATGGGGAAGTACTCTGGGCTGTCTGGCAGAACTTCCTTGAGCCCCTGCTCATTGCCCCCTTCCTCCTCTCCATTGCCTTCTTCCTCCAGGCCACCCAGCTCCCCCTGGCTCACCTGAAACTCCATACCAGGGCCTTCAGAAGTGTCCGAATTCAGACTGGGATCCGTGGTGGGGTCACTCCCCATAAGCTTGTGCAACTGTTCATAATAACAGCACATATGTGGAGCTCCCCCTGACTGCTAGTTAGCTTCCTGGTTGGAATAACGGAGACTTGGTGGGACAATTCACATAACTGGAGCACGGTCATGGAAGGATATAAATTGTTTACAACGGACAGACGGGAGAAAAGGAGGAGGAGTTGCGCTGTATGTGAGGGAGCAGTATGACTGCTCAGAGCTCCAGTATGAGGAAGGAGAAAATCCAGTTGAGTGTCTTTGGGTTAAGCTTAGAGGTGGAAGAAACAGAGGTGATGTTGTAGTTGGTGTCTGTTATAGACCACCAGATCAGGGAGAGGAGATAGATGAGGCTTTCCTTCAGCAGCTTAGTGAAGCTTCCAAATCACAGGCCCTGGTTCTCATGGAAGACTTTAATCATCTGGACATTTCTTGGGAGACCAATACATCAGCACACAGACAATCCAGGAAGTTTTTGGAGAATGTTGTGGATAACTTCTTGGTACAAGTGCTGAAGGAACCGACCAGGGGCCATGCACAACTTGACCTGTTGCTCACAAACAGGGAAGAACTAATAGAAGAAATAGAAGTGGGAGGGAACCTGGGCTGCAGCGACCATGAGATTGTAGATTTCAGGATCCGGACGAAAGGAAGAAGGGTGAGCAGTAACATACAGACCCTTGATTTCAGAAGAGCAGACTTTGACTCCCAAAGAGACCGGATAAGCAGGATCCCTTGGGAAACGAAGATGAAGGGGAAAAGAGTTGAAGAGAACTGGAAGTATTTTAAAGAAGTCTTACTGAAGGCACAGGAACAAACAATCCCGCTGCGTAGTAAGAAATGCAAACATGGTAGGCAACCAGCTTGGCTTAACAGGGAAATCCTTAGTCAGCTTAAATTCAAAAAGGATGCACACAAGAAATGGAAATGAGGACAGTTGACTAAGGAGGAGTTTAAACAAACGGCTGGAGAATGCTGGGCAGTAATCAGGAAAGCAAAAGTACAATTGGAACTGCAGCTGACAAGGGATGTGAAGAGTAACAAGAAGGGTTTCTACAGGCATGTGAACAATAAACAGGTTATCAGAGAAGGTGTGGAGCCATTACTGGATGAGGGAGGTAACCTAGTGACAGATGATGCAGGAAAAGCTGAAGTACTCAATGCTTTTTTTGCCTCAGTCTTCACGGACAAAGTCAACTTCCCAATGACGGTCCTAGATGATGCAGTATGGGAAGGTGGAGGGCAGCCATCTCTGGGGAAGGAACAAGTTCTGAGCTATCTAGAAAAACTAGATGTGCACAAGTCCATGGTTCTGGATTTAATGCACCCCAGGGTACTGAGGGAATTGGCAGAGGTCATTGCTGAACCTTTGGCCATTATCCTTGAAGACTCTTGGAGATCAGGGGAGATACCGGATGACTGGAAGAAGGCAAATGTAGTGCCCATCTTTAAAAAAGGAAAGAAGGACAATCCAGGGAACTATAGACCCATCAGCCTTACCTCAGTCCCTGGGAAAATAATGGAGGGAGTCCTCAAGGAATCCATTTTGAAGCACTTGGAAGAGGGGAAAGCGATCAAAAGTAGCCAACACGGATTCACCAGGGGCAAGTCCTGCCTGACCAATCTGATCAGCTTCTATGACGAGGGAGCAAGCTCTGTGGACATGAGGAAGTCAGTGGATGTGATATACCTTGACTTCAGCAAGGCTTTTGATACGGTCTCCCACAACATTCTTGTCCATAAGTTAAGGAAATATGGATTGGATCCTTGGACTATAAGATGGATAGCAAGCTGGCTTGATGGTCGGGCCCAATGGGTAGTGGTCAATGGCTCAATATCTGGATGGCGGTCTGTTTCAAGCGGGGTGCCACAAGGCTTGGTTCTGGGCCCGGTGTTATGCAACATCTTTATTAATGACCTGGATGAGGGACTGGGTTGCACCCTCAGCAAGTTTGCGAATGACACAAAACTAGGTGGAGAGGTAGGTACGTTGGAGGGTAGAGAGAGAATCCAGAGTGACCTGGATAAATTGGAGGACTGGGCCAAAAGAAATCTGATGTGGTTCAATAAGGAGAAGTGTAGAGTCCTGCACCTGGGGCGGAAGAATCCCAAACATTGTTACAGGCTGGGGACCAACTGGCTCAGCAGCAGTACGATGGAAAGGGACCTAGGGGTTATGGTGGATGAAAGGCTGGATATGAGTAAACAGTGTGCCCTTGTAGCCAAGAAAGCTAACAGCATACTGGGGTGCATTAGGAGGAGCATTTCGAGCAGATCTGGAGAAGTAGTTATTCCTCTTTATTCGGCACTGGTGAGGCCACATCTGGAATATTGTGTCCAGTTTTGGGCCCCCCAGAATAAAAAGGATGTGGATTTGCTAGAGCAGGTTCAGCGTAGAGCAACAAAAATGATTAAGGGTCTGGAGCACAAGTCCTATGAGGATAGGCTGAGGGATTTGGGCTTGTTTAGTTTACAGAAGAGAAGACTTAGAGGTGATTTAATAGCAGCCTTCAACTTCCTGAAGGGGAGCTCTAAAGAGGAGGGTGAGAAACTGTTCTCAGTGGTGTCAGATGGCAGAACAAGGAGTGATGGTCAGAAGTTGAAGAGGGAAAGGTGTAGGTTAGATATTAGGAAAAACTTCTTCACCAGGCGGGTGGTGAAGCATTGGAATGCGTTGCCTAGAGAGGTGGTGGATTTTCCAGCCCTTGAGGGTTTTAAGTCCCGGCTGGACAACGTCCTGGTTGGGATGACTTAGTAGTGGTTGATCCTGCTTGAAGCAGGGGGCTGGACTAGATGACCTCCTGAGGTCCCTTCAAGCCCTATGATTCTGTGATTCTGTGATTCCTGGACTTTCTGATAGGCCTGCTGGAGTTCTTTCACCTTCACCTGGCATTGAATTGAGTCCTAGCAGTAACCTCGGGCAGTCATCTTGCGTGACATCTGATCACAGACTGCCACATTTCTCTTGGCCACCCAAAGTCTCTTCACCACCAAGTGGTTTCTCCTAATCTCAAGAAGATCCAGAATCTCCTGGTGGGTCCACGCTGGGGCTCTCTTCTGACCCTGAGAAGTACTAGGCAAATCACTACCCTGAGTGCTCATGATTTCAGTAGATGGCTCATGATGCAATTGCTACTGATGTGGTACGATGGCTACCGATGCGGTGTGATGTGATAGGCAAAGGAATTTTTTCATAATGGGCGCCCTTTATATTTGCAGGGCTGGGCACTGCTGAATTCCAATTCAATTCCAGTTCAGATTCAGTCAAAACTTTATGGGCTTACTGTAATCTTCTTCCTGCACACCCGGATGGAGAGCAGCATACAACGAAGTGGCCATACATGGAAGGTCACCGCATAGGTTTGTGGGATACATATGGGACACTTCTGGAGGCTAATAAATTTGAATTAAGGACATGGGGCTTCCACACTATCCTTGATTTAGAAATTTAAATTTGAAATTAATGCTACATCTGTCCCATAATGTTGATATTTTGTATTCCGTATTAGGGCTCAATAAATTGAGATAATAGTGTTAACTGTGAAGACAGTGACATTTTAATATCGAGCTAACTCCTTGAAATTTGATTTTATCTCACAGTGTAGACACAGCCAAAGATGTCTTCCCTTATCTCTGTGCTACACACTGTCTGCAGAAGGGGTGACTGGCCCTAGAATTTGGGCACATTGCCTTTAAAAACTGTGGAAACCTGGGAGATCTGAGGCCAAAGCAATGTAGTTGCATGTCTTATTTTAAAGGTTTCAGAAAATATTAACTGAACAGTCAGGAAAAAAAATGTTAGGGTTTCAGTAATTACATGGTGGTGCTGTAAGACAGAGTGAAGTTCAAATTATAAAAGCAAAACACAATAAGAACATTTCTATTCATTAATTTATTTTAAAACAATAATTCCACTGAAAGTTATTAAATTGATATCGTTATGAATACTTTGTTTCCTGTGTAGACAATAGCTCCTAGTTCTCTGAAAATGTGCTCAATGTGGAGTGGCAGTGAAAAAACTAACAGGGTTAGGAACTATAGGAAGGGGATAGATAATCAGAGAGAAAGTATCATAGTGCGCTAACTAAATCCATCGTATGCCCGCACCTTGAACATCATCTATGATTCTGGTTGCCCCATCTCAAAAATATATTAGAATTGGAAAAGGTACAGAGGAGGGCCACAAAAATTGTGACTATGGAATAGTTTCATATGAAAATAGTTTTAAAAGACTGGCATCATTCATCTTAGAACAGAGGTGAAAATCAAGAATGTTGTAGAGAACGTGGATAGGTAAGTGTTATTTATTTACGTCTGCATGTAACAGAAGAACCGGGGTCACCCAATTAAATGCATAGGCAATAGGCTTTAACTAAACATAAGAAAGTATTTCTTCACACACTGTCAGGGGATGTTGTAAAGGGTTACCAGCCCTCCAGGAATAGTCTGGAGTCTCCCAGAATCAGCCACAATCTCCTGGTGACTCCTGGAGATTTTAATAGGGTATTTTAAGAAAATGACATTACTTCAAGTTGCAGGAAATGTTTCCCAGAATAGCTTCAGTCAGAATTGGCAAGCCTATATGAAGACCAACAGAATCACTGGGTTAAAAATGGTAATTAGATATATTCTTAGAGAACAGGTTTATCAATAGCTATAGCCCAGATGGTCAGGAACACAAATCCATGCTCTGAGCACTGCTAAACCTCAATTTGCCAGAAGGTGGGAGTGGATGACAGGGGAGTTCTTGTTCTGTTCACTGCCTCTGAAGCAGCTGTCAGAAGATATGATACTGGACCCAGTGGACTGTTGGCCTGACCCATGATAGCCATTCTTATGTTCTCATCTATAGTTAGTAGATGTTGGTTTAGTAGATGTTGGGTAAATAAACAAAATGTAAACAAGAAATCAGAGCACCTTCATAATAAAAATGCAGAGATAAATACTTCAAAAATTTGGGAAATCAGAATCTTCCATCCATTTCTCTCCATTCTGTATCTGGCTTATCTTTTCCTATGAAAAAAATCTCAGTAAGAGTGGATTACTTCAGTTTTCTATTTTCAGAAAAGTCATAAGAACATAAGAACATAAGAATGGCCATACTGGGTCAGACCAAAGGTCCATCTAGCCCAGTAGCCTGTCTGCCGACAGTAGCCAATGCCAGGTGCCCCAGAGGAGGTGAACCAAAGACAATGATCAAGCGATTTGTCTCCTGCCATCTATCTCCCGCTTTCAACAAACGGCTAGGCACCATACCTTACCCCTTGCTAATAGCCATCTATGGACCTAACCTCCAAACATTTATCGAGCTCTTTTTTAAACTCTGTTAGAGTCCTGGCCTTCACAGCGTCCTCTTGTAAGGAGTTCCACACGTTGACTGAGCGCTGTGTGAAGAAAAACTTTCTTTTATTAGTTTTGAACCTGCCACCCATTAATCTCATTTGGTGTCCTCTAGTCCTTATATTATGGGAACAAGTAAACAACTTTTCTGTATTCACTTTCTCCACACCATTCATGATTTTATATACTTCTATCATATTGCCCCTCAGTCTCGTCTTTTCTAGACTGAAATGTCCCAGTCTCTCTAGCCTCTCCTTATATGGGACCTGTTCGAAACCCTTAATCATTTTAGTTGCCCTTTTCTGAACCTTTTCTAACGCCAATATATCTTTTTTGAGGTGAGGAGACCACATCTGCACACAGTACTCAAGATGTGGGGGTACCATAGTTTTATATAGGGGAAGTAAGATATTCTTCATCTTATTTTCTATTCCTTTTTTAATTATTCCTAACATCCTATTTGCTTTACTGACTGCCACTGCACACTGCATGGATGTTTTCAGAGAACTATCCATCATAATTCCAAGATCCCTTTCCTGATCTGTTGTAGCTAAATTTGTCCCCATCATATTGTATGTATAATTGGGGTTATTTTTCCCAATGTGCATTACCTTACACTTACCCACATTAAATTTCATTTGCCATTTTGCTGCCCAATCACTCAGTTTGCTGAGATCTTTTTGAAGTTCTTCACAGTCTGCTTTGGTTTTGACTATCCTGAGCAGTTTGGTGTCATCTGCAAACTTTGCCACCTCACTGGTTATCCCCTTCTCTAGATCATTGATGAATAAGTTCAAAAGAGTGGTCCCAGGACTGACCCTTGGGGACCGCCACTAGTTACCTCCTTCCACTGTGAAAATTTACCACTTATTCCTACCCTTGGCTTGAATGACTGAAAATCTGATACGTTATTTTTTTCAGCTGCATTAATTGTGTAATTGAAAGGGCATTTCTTATAAAATTTGACAAAAATTGTTAATATTTTAGGTTGTGGCATCAAATGTAAAGAAACTCCACTGGAACTTGTATTTGTGATTGACAGCTCAGAAAGTGTTGGACCAGAAAACTTCAAAATTGTCAAAGATTTTGTGAAAACACTCACTGACAGAGTAACAGTCAACCAAGCTACAGTCCGCATTGGCATTATCAACTTCAGCCACACAGTAGAGCTGGTTTCGACTTTGCAGCAATACACAACCAAAGAGAAGCTGAAACTTGCTGTTGATAACATGCAGTACCTAGGGGAAGGCACTTACACAGCTAGTGCTATTGACAAAGCCATTGAGGTATTTCAGGTTGCACGGCAAGGGATAAGAAAAGTGGCTGTTGTAATAACAGATGGAGAAACCGATTCTCGTGATCAATCGCTGGATGTTGTTGTGAGGAATGCACATGCTCTCAACATTGAGATATTTGCAATTGGTGTGGTTCAAAAGACTGACCCCAACTTCAAGGATTTTCTGGAAGAACTGGAGCTCATTGCTACAGACCCTGACAGTGAACATGTTTACCAGATAGATGACTTCATCACACTTCCAGGTAAGAGAAACTACCTCTTTAACAGGGGCCGTGAAAATAAGACATTGATGGAATTAGGCCTTTGACATTGAAACTAAAGCTACTCAGTATATTTCTGTAGCGAAGTGGCTTACCTCTTACCTTCAGATGCAATTTGTTCCTCAGTTTCTCACTTCCTGTGTAGTTTAGTTCTCTGGCCAAATCAAATCTTCATGCTTTCCAGGGTAAAAGAATGTCTAATACAAACAAGGAGAGTTCCCATATTCTTTAACCAGCTTCTTCTGGTCTGTGGGCTAACAGCCCTCCATTGAAGACTGTCAACCACTCCCCAGAATGTTTCAGTGTTGGGTCAAAACTACATTGTCTGTGAAGTCTTCTGTCCTTTGTGCAGGAGAGAGAAGAGGATTCTCCGCACTCTGAGTTCTCACAGTGTCACATAGAGCTATAAAGGAGCTTACAACATTTCCCAAACTCCCCTCCCCATAGGCTCCACCACAAACTACTTCTTCTCTGTCTCTCCCCTCTATAGGTTCAACATTTTCAAGGCCAGGCTCTGATCATCTAGTCTGACCTCCTGTATAACACAGGCCACAAAACTTCCACAAAATAATTCCTAGAACAGGTCTTTTAGAAAAACATCAAATACTGATTTGAAAATAGCAAGTGATGGAGACTTAACCATAACCCATAGTAAATTGTGGCGTGATTTATTATCCATACTGTTAAAAAGCTACAACTTATTTCAAGTCCAAATTTGTCTAGTTTCAACTTTTTGCCGTTGGATACTAGTATCTTTTTCTTTGATAGACTGAAGAGTCCATTTATCAAATATTGCTTTCCCTTGCAAGTACTTACAGACTGTAAGTGGTCAATAGGTGGACCATGGGCCAAATCTGGACCAGAGACTTTTGAATGGATTCGAAAATCTTTTTATTTATGTATCATTTTCTTTTTATTATTATCGTCTCTGCATTCTGGACTTTGACTGTACCTTGTGAAAGAAATTTAGACTTTGACAAAAAATAATTGACTACCGTTGAGACTTAAACCTTAAACTTAAACTTTGATAAAATACCTAGATTAATCTCCTAGAGTTACAAACACTTGGTAACTGATAATCCGCATTCCAGTTATAATCTTGACTTTTCATTTAAAAACATACATTACACAACACCAAAGCGAAAAATAATAGAATGTCTTTTTAAGTTGTTCAGACTTTCACACATGGAAGACATACAGTTTTACTAATCATTGTCCTGAACCTGGCTGGGTGCTTTGGGAGGTGTTTGGTTCTGATTCTCCTGACACGGATGGTCTGCTTGGTGAGTGTTTTATTTGCCCTTAATGTCTTTTTTTAAATGGGTAAGTGAAATTAATCCTGAGCTTGCTTAATTAGAGTGTTTATTATTTACATTGCCTATACCATGTGATCCAGATAGCTTTGTCTCAGGAACGGTCTTCTTCCTGCTCACAACCTCTTCAATTTTTTGTGATTAACTTTTATTAATTTTCATAAGCAATTGAAATAGGACACCACTTGCCTAGACAGTAGTTCACTTTCAGTATCTCCTGCCTTCTGTCTTCACTGATATTGCTCCCACCAATGTCTCTTTCACATGGGGGATAAAGGACCTCCCAGCAGGCCTGACTCTCACGTTTGTAGTCACCATAGCCCACAGGAGCTATAATCTCCAGAAAGCCAGTGTTCTAAACTGAAATTTCTAAGGCTTGTGCTAGGCCTGTACTCTGCCTGATGGCACCAGCACCCCTTGATACAAACTCATAAGATTGAGATTATTCTTTGGTAAATTAAAATATTATGGTCCAGATCCATTGACTTCAATGGAAAGGAGAAGCGTAAATACCTTTTGTGAATGTAGGCCTGCATCTTTTTTTCAACTCCACTGGTATCATTACATCAGAAGGGTGTGACAGATGATCAGGTACTCAGTTAGCCCCTGAATTTGTAATGACATTTGCCTGCAAACATAGCATTGCAGAACTGGAGCCTTACTGAGTACATGGTAACATCATTCTTATCCTCTGATGCAAACTATAGTCAGGGGTGACTCAGTTGTGTTCCCTCTTGGGTCAGGGGCCAGACCATGATGCGTTCATAGCAGGATTGGGACTTCAGAACTGAGACACAGATTCAGCAATTTTCTCTACTTAACTGTCCCTATTTAGATACTAATAAAGCATCCCTGCCCAGCACTTTGTTGTAGTTCCATTCAGTCATTAAATGGGAGAGATCATTGCTATATGAAGCAACAAAAATAAATAGATGTGAAATACTCATTTTTATATTAGTTCTCTTAAGATAATTTTCAAGTCATTTTCCTAATTAATTCACCATGTTTTCAGGGATATGCTAGATGTAGACACTTTCAAGACAAATAGGTGACTGCCAACCAAAGCTACAGACACTGGAGCAAGGGTTCTCAAACTCAGGCCATGAATGGGTATCAGGTGTCATAATCACGCTGTTTTTTTCCATATTCTTAACCAGGAGAGGGATCCCAGCTAGACACTATGGGTTTTCCGTGAGAAGAAGGGTGAGAGCCACTTCCCTGGGTTATAGATTTCTTTTTGTTCATGTCCTTGATCACTTTTGAGAAACTTGGGCAACTGTTCCGCTTATGCACTGAATTTCCTGTCAGAATCAAAGTCAGGTGTGGCAGTTTTCATCTCTCTCACTCTCTTTCAAACGCTAACATGTACACTTTTTTCCTTCTGGTCATTGACCCAAGACGAAGTGGGAAAAGTTTCTGGTCCTGGAAGCATTTGTACTGTTTTAACTAAATGTTTCTAACACTATCAAATGTTGAGGTTCAAAGTCATATCATCTTGAAGACTACATTGTTTTATTCCTTCTCATGGCAATTCTGATATGACCTTAGCTGTCAATGTTTCATGAACCTCTGGAATTAAAGATTCATGTTTTATACCATGGTACAAGTATGACTAGAATCAGGTTCCAAGTTTCTCTTTTCTTTTGTTTGCCTCTACAAAATTCCTATTTCTGCTAATCTTTTCAGCTCTTGAGAATAATCTCTTCAAACAAATCTGTGAGAATGACTCCAGTTCATATTTCACCACAGTCCTCAGTTCATTTTCAACTCCTCACTCTGGATTTGAAACACCAAATGAAGATATTGATCAGTTTGGTAAAACTCAGACTCCAGAACTTTATGTCCCTCCACCAACGCAAGAAACTACCAGTTTTGTAAGTAAAGAATAATTGTTGATCTTTTAAAAGAGATAAGCCCTTGTTTACATTAAATGTAATTTCTTAAATTTTTATCTTTATAAGAGGCAATATGATCAAACCATAAATTTGTTCAATAGACAGAAGATTTGAACAAAGGATATTTAAAGTAGAACTTGAACTTAAATGTTAATTATTGAAAGAGCTGTTTACTAAAAGAAGTAGATGCTGGAATCTTAGAATCTAATGAGATTTGGAAGAGATTTCAAACTTTTCATAGTATGGACACACTATAAAGTGAACTTTGTGGGTCTCTGTTCTCTAATTCATATTTTATATAAATCAGCAACACTTTATGAATGCAACTGGAACAATTTCTTACATGGAAAAGTACTATTGGAAAACAGAATTAGGTAAGAAAAGAAAATATATGTAGCACATGTATGCTATGAATCTATAGAATATTGTGGGTGTACTGACATAAGTTGCTAGCATAGCCATAGCCTGAGCAATGTGGCACCCTGGCTATGTCTACATGAGCCCCAAACTTGAAGTTTACTAATAAAGCGCTGAAATGCATATTCAGCGCTTCATTAGCATGTGGGCGGCTGCGGCACTTCAAAATTGACGCGGCTCGCCGCTGCGCGGCTCGTCCCAACGGGGCTCCTTTTCAAAAGGACCCCGCCTACTTTGAAGTCCCCTTATTCCCATCAGCTCATAGGAATAAGGGGACTTCGAAGTAGGTGTGATCCTTTCAAAAAGCAGCCCCGTCAGGACGAGCCGCACGGCGGCGAGGCGCGTCAATTTCAAAGTGTCGCGGCTGCCCGCATGCTAATGAAGCGCTGAATATGCATTTCAGCGCTTCATTAGTAAACTTCGAAATGGCCATTTGCATGGCCATTTCAAAGTTTGGGGCTAGTGTAGACACGGCCCCTGTGTGCCAAGTCACAATGCCACTCACTTGAATTTGGTCAAGCCACCCCTCCACTCTGGGGTAAACAGGCAAAATTTGTTTAGTTAAGGATGAGCATGATGAAATGTTGCCTCGTGCAGCAGATTGCTTTGAGTGGCCTCTGATTTGGATTTTTGGTATGTAGTCCTTACGTTAATACTCTTTCTCTAACATACTCCTGTTTGCATTGATTTATTTAGTGTCATGTCACTGCTTATGTGTACAGCTAAGCGGTCAAGATTACTTTTCTCCTTGACTCAGTACAGAATTTCTGAAGTAGTCAATTTTTTGTCAAATAAATACCTGTTTGCATGAAGTGTTGTATCAAAAGCAGCCAAGGGAGCACAGCTACGCACCTTCCTATTAAGACTCAATTTGCCTTTTTTCAGTTTACAAATTTGAATTGACAGGATTTTTAGAGCAGAAACCAAAGTACAAATTAATACAGAGGTTCCTACAGCACTGATTAGCTGGAATTAGGTTGAACCTAGCCAGTGACTGAATTAAGTGAAAGCATAATACTGTCTTCTTGGTCAATCAGCACCCATAAAGATTTAAAAATTGTTTAGTGAAAACCAGCAGCAGCCATTGAGCCAATATCAGAGACAAGAATAAAAGCCAGGAATTAGCTGCTATCCCCTATGGTTTTGCCCTGGAACTTCTTCAGATGTTCTAAATCTGCAGAAAGCAACAGAAAGATGGGGAGGTCCACAATTCGTTAGAGAGGCATGACATTCCTAGCCAGGAGAGCCACACATCACGTGAGAAAGTTAGAATTAGCTTCCTACATCATCTCAATTTTTTTCTTTGTATGCGAGTTTCAGTAGAATTTTATCATTAATGTAAAATTTTGAATCCTTTTGTAGCTGAGCCCTCCAAGGACTGACAGAGAGACAGAGATGTTCCCTTTCATACTGGCTTATAGTGCTAGCACTCCTTTGCAAAGGAACATTCCTGATAGTCAGACACAGCCAGGGACCTCTTCTCTTTCTGGCAGACATGATGACTTGCAAACTAAAACTCGTAGTCGAGATGAACCTCTGCCATTCCATATAAACACAGATGTAGAACGGCCTTCAGCAGTTCTGCCGCCTCAAGTAATAGCAACTAAAAAAGGTAAGGAGCAAATGCAGCTGCTAGAATTTGGAAAGAACAAAGCTCTCATTCTTGTCTTGTTACAGTTGGCTTTTGTTTTACAGTAGGGCTGTGTCTACACTTGCATTCCTCTTTCGAAAGAGGTATGCAAATAAGGGGAATCAAAAATGCAAATAAGATGCAGATTTGCATATCTGGCACCTCATTTGCATATTCTAATTTTGAAATAATGTCTTTCGAAAGAAGAAAACCAGTGTAGACACTGCACTTTCAAAAGTAAACCCCAGCTTCGAAAGAATCCTGCTTTCCTCTTTTTTATGGGAAGAAGGATTTTTTTCAAAGATGGGGTTTACTTTCAAAAGAGCAGCATCTACACTGTTTTTTCTTATTTTGAAAGAGGATATTTTGAAATTAGAATATGCAAATGAGGCACCAGATATGCAAAGTTGTGCCTCATTTGCATTTTCGATTTCCCTCATTTGCATACCTCTTTTGAAAGAGGAATGCAAGTGAAGACACAACCTAGGTGTTTGTTAGGGTTTGTTAAGGCTATTGTTTTTTTCACTTACATGCTGACTACTTTTCACAACACTTTGAATACAAACTATTTTAAAAATTGTATTGTGCCAAATGTAGGCAGTATAAGGAGGTAGAGTGGGTTAAGTGAACAAGTCTTTTTCATGCATGGAAGCATAAGCTCAAGTAACTTAGCCCAGCTAGGCCGTTTCTACACAGGCCACTTCCTTTGGAAGTGGCATGCTAATACATGGCCCAAAATATGCTAATGAGGCAAGGGTACAAATTCCCCGTGCCTCATTAGCATAACATCACATGATTTGGAGTCCGGAAGACTGTTCTTCTGGACTCCAAAACACCATGCAGAAGCACGGCCCTGGGGAGCTTCCAGAAGGATGTCCTTCTTCTGCAGGCCCCTTCTTCCCAAAAATTTTTGGGAAGAAGGGGCCTCTAGAAGACGGACTTCCTTCCAGAAGACCCCCTGTGGGCTGCACTTCTAAACAGTCTTTTGGAGTCCAGAAGAACGGTCTTCCAGCCTCCAAATCATGTGATGTTATGCTGCTGAGGCACAGGGAATTTGCATCCATGCCTCATTAGCATATTTCGGGCCATGTATTACCATGCCACTTTCAAAGAAAGTGGCCTGTGTAGAAATGGCCCTAGAGAAAAATGATAGCTCTACACACAACTGAGAACAGCTGGCAACCTCTGCTCAGGCAAACTTAGGGCCTGGATTTGTAGCAGATGTTTATAGTCAATGATGAATGGCATTCACAATGTTATAGGAGGTACTCTGCTCACTAGACTTGCCTCCTCTATTTTTCAGTTTAAGCAATATTAACAAAGCTTAATATTTGCTAGTCCCCACATCATTGGTTCCCAACCTTTTGTCTTCAGTGAAACAATTCCACTGCACACCCACTTTCTTCAGCTGAACCAATTGCTCATAAATGCCACATTTACTTACATTTACTATTGTTATAGCCTTACTCAAGGGATTTGCAACATAGCAGTGCATATAACAAGCTAAACAAGGGTCAAATGCATTCATGTTTCAAATCCACCACAGAATACACTGTCTTAGCCAGCGAGCACTGGCACATTTTCCAAATCTGCTCAGTGCCATGCTACAGATGTGGAGCAAATGAGTAACAACTGAAAGCAGGCTCCCCTCCCTACCAGCCCATTCCCACTCTCCCTTCCTCCATCCCCCTTGCCACAGGAGTGGGGATGGGGTCCCCACCAATTCGTTTGGACCGGGAAGCAATATTTCAGCTTCCTCCAAGTGCGAACAGGGTCCTGTGGGGTTGGCATTTGGCCTCATGGGCCATTTCTACACAGGCCACTTTCTTTGAAAGTGGCATGGTAATACACGGCCCAAAATATGCTAATGAGGCATCGATGCAAATTCCCCACACCTCATTAGCATACGGTCACGTCATTTGGAGTCTGGAAGACCGTTCTTCCAGGCTCCAAAATGCCGTTTAGAAGCGCGGCTCCTGCAGGGTCTTCCAGAAGGAAGTCCTTCTTCCAGAGGCCCCTTTTTCCCAAAAGTTTTCAGGAAGAAGGGGTCTCTGGAAGAAGGACTTCCTTCTGGAAGCTCCCCAGGGGCTGCGCTTCTACACTGCGTTGTGGAGTCTGGAAGAAGGGTCTTCCGGACTTCAAATGATGTGACCATATGCTAATGTGGTGTGGGGAATTTGCATCCATGCCTCATTAGCATATTTCGGGCAGTGTATTACCATGCTACTTTTGAAGAAAGTGGCCTGTGTAGAAACGGCCATGGTGACTCTGCATTATACTCTCTGAGGACCAGGGCAAAAAGCCAAAGCACAACAGTGGTGGTTGCGAGCCTTGCAACCCAGGGCTGAAGTTAAAGCCTGAGCAGCTTAGCTTCATGGATACCCCTGTGGCATGGAGCCCCAAGCAATTGCCCTGCTTGCTAACCCGTAATGTTGAACTTGAGTTTTATATGCAGAAAAAACAGCTGTGACGATAGTGTTTTTATAGCATGCTGAGGTAGGGGGAAGGGCTCAGAAAGACAAATGTTGAGACCCCCCCCTTCTCTAGAATAAGAGCCAAATGCTAGTGCCTCAACACTGATTTAGGTTCAAAAATAGGGATTTAAGCACCCAAATTTGACAAGCGAGCCATTAGTCCATATAGCTTTCAATCCATTCACATACCAATCATCAACATCAATGGGAGTTTGACTGAGGACTGTATGGGACTCCAAGAGATCAAGTGGGTGGAACAGAAAGCGGTGTCTATTTACTGAAGACAATTCTTTTATGAAAGTCAATTTGTCACAATATGGAAGAAAACTCCCAACCATCTTAGCTTGTGTTTTCAGATCCTAGGTGCTTGGATCCTCTGACACCAGGAGACTGTCGAAATTATCAGGTGATGTGGTATTATGCCGAGGATGCCAATTCTTGTGCCCAATTCTGGTATGGAGGTTGTAATGGCAACAGAAATAGGTTTAAGACAGCAAAAGAATGTCAAGAAACCTGTGTCTATGGATGAACAAGTAAGTCACATTTATACTGGTGGTTGTACTCACAAATCCATATTCATTTTTCAAGCTGAAAAGACAAGAAAATTAATTGTGCAGCATATTGCATGCAGGGACCAGAGGTATTCAACCTGGTCTACCAAGTACAACCCTCTAACAGGATGCAATCTTGATTTATAGACATACTACAGTAATTAAGTTGTTCTGTTGCCACGCGGAATATTTCCCAGACACTGTTTAACATGCGCTTCCACAAAGAAATATAATCTCTAGCCCTTAGGTAGCATTTTTCATCCATAAATCTTAAAGTGCTTTACAGCAGGAGAGTAAGCATTATCATATCATGGTAAATGGAGGTGCTGTAATGTTACCTAATTTACTTGGGAGCGCATGTGGCAATATAGGACTGCCCACAGTCTAATATCGCCAAAGAAAAAAAACTGCATCTCATAGCTAAAGCTCTATAGCCACCACCACTACCATCACCACCACCACAATTTCATTGGTTGTTGGGGCATCATAACTGATGAGCTGTCAACTGAATGTCTCTAGAGCCCTGATGGTTGTATTCCAGTGCTTGAATCTCCAGGAAGTCTATTCCTGTCCACTTTTGTATGTTTCCAGTCCATCTCTTCTAATATCTCCCTCTTCCTCCCTTCCCCTGCTTTGTTCCTTGGATAGACCGGATAGGCTTGTTAAATGGCTGTACTACCTCAGCTTGCACATCTTCATGGTCACCAGGAATTCTTCATATTATCCAGTGCATTGGATGATGATGTTGCAGACTTCTTCATTGGCGATATGGTTAAAGTAGGAGATGCCCAGAATTTTACAGCACTATCTCATCTCAGTCGTAGCTGTATCTTCCATTCAAGTTCTGCTGTAAAGGTCTATGTCTCATGTGTATACAGAAAAATGGAGACGACCAGAGCATGCAGCAGTTTCAGTTTGGATTCTAGGGAGATGTTCTTGTTTCTCCAAATTAGCTGCAGCTGTTTGCTCAGTTCTTGCCAGAATTTCTGCCTTTCATCCTTCAGCAATGACGACTGCCCCAAAATACTTGAACTGTTTCACTGTCTCCATCTCTTGTCCACTGACCATGATACGTGAGATGATCCTGTCAAGTTTGCCATCTACTCGGTTTTCTCTGAACTGATTTCCATGCCATATTTTGCAGGGGTTTTATCCAATCATTTCACAAGGTTGCCAAGTTCATCTTCCCTGCTCTCCAAGCTATCAATGTCATCAGTGAACCAAAGATATGAGGTTGTTTGCATGCACCTCAATATTGACTGTGCCTATGGGATCTTCTAGGGTATCAGTCTTTATGCCCTCCACGTATATGTTGAATGGCATTGGCAAAAGCAGGGCACCTTGATGGACTACAAAGTGATGCAAAACCACTCTCCTATTGTGCCATTGATGAGAACTGCACTGTTGGCCTTGGCATATAGTTGTTTAAAAGTAAGAATAAACCTATCACCAACATTGTACTTCCTTATGGTTAACCAGAGAGCTTCATGCTATACTCTATCAAACGCTTTCTTAAAGCCAACAAAGACATGGCTGAAGTCCTGCCAGTGGTGTAAATACTTCTCACATAGAACACAGAGTTTGAAAATCTGTTCTGTGGTATTTCTTCCAGCACAAAAGCAGATTTTTCTTCAATGATGATATTTTCTACTTGTGGCTTCTATCTGTTCAATATGATTTTCATCATCATTTTGGTGGAACAGCTAATTAAGCTTATGGTCCAGAATTTTGACACAATTGCAGGTTGCCTTTCTTTGGTAGAAGGGTAATTAATGATGTGGCCACATGAAGGGCCATCGCCCGGTCTGCCAGATCTTGTTGCAGTTCTTGATGAGTACATATATTACTATATCTCCTATGTATTTCATCAGTTGGGCTAGGATGTCATCAATACCTGTAACCTTTCCATTCTTAAGTAATTTCACACCTGTCTGCTCTTCTTCATGCAGTACTGGAAAGTCATCCTCCTCTGTTGATTTGGGCTCTCTGGGACACTATGAACTGCCTTTGTTTGGTGGTCATATAGCTTAGAGCAGAAGTTTATCCACCTATTGATGAAATTCCTTTCTTCTGTAAGACAACCCCCTTCTTTGTTTTAAATTCTGATCCACCTTTCCTTCATCAGATCTTTAGAGCCTGGAAAGCTCATTTACTATTTTCATTATTGATACTCTTCAATTTTAGACCATTGCTTTTCAATCTATATCTCCTGGGTCACCTTCATTCCCTTCTTAATCTTTCTGCCAATTGTTGTGTATTTATCAGTTTCCTTGGTGCTAGTCTTGTCTCTCTTGAGTTCTCTTCTAATACCACACATTTGCAATGTTTCATTTGTGATCCAAGGTTTTATCATCTTCCAATTTTTCCCGAGGATATCCATTGTGGCGTCATTCATTACAGTGTTAAAATTGTTGACCAGTGTTTCTACATCTTCCTCTACCGCAAGAAGCAGGGCAAATTTTCCACTGCTCATTGCTCAGAATGACTCTGCCATGCTTCAGTCTCTGACTTTTTCTAAATCAAACTTGAGCTTGTGAACTTTGGTCTGAAAATTTTCCTTAGCCTCAACCTAAAGTTTAGCATCACAAAGTCATGATAATTTCCAATATCAGCATTGGAAAAGCTCCTTATTTTGGCTTTGTTGACTCCAGAACAAAGTCAGTTTTCCACTATGATGTAGCTGATCTGTCTGTGGTGTAGACTATCAGATGCATGCCACATTGATTGTCTGGATGCTGTATGTGCTCCTACTATGTTTGCAGGAACGCAATTGTTAGAGCTGGCAAACTCCAAAAATCTCAGTCCTCTGTCACTGGTTACTGCATTAGAGAACGGGCCACAAAAATCTCACCAATCGCCCTGTACAATCAGGATATTTTTTGTGTGCCTTTATCAATGATGTCTTGGAGCTGATTTATGATTTAAGATTTTTACAATGATGAGCATATCATTATAATATATTGTTAGGCGTAAATTTGTAATACTGTTGTATTGAATGGTACTGCATTAGATGAATGGAAATAAGCCTGCAAGACACTGGGTGGCATCTTAATACCGAATTCTTGATATCTTTATGCACAAGAAATCCTATGCCATTGACATGTTTGTCCTCTCCACTGTAATTGCATACATGGCTTTCTTCCATTCATGCCTCACTAAAGTTCTTCCATTTGACTTCAGAGATTCCTAGAGTGCCAGCTGTATTGTTCCATTTCATGAGTTCTTTCAACCTCCCTATTTGTCTCAGTGTTCTTACACTCCTTGTGGGTAAGGTGAGGTTAGCTGTTCCATGGATAGTCTTTGTAGGGGTTACACTGGTAGTATATGTGTCATGTCCACCCTAGTGGGAGACAAATGGTGCAACCATCGTTAACCCAGTCTGCAAACAGTCCAGTGTGGACATGATTGACTTGCTCAACATACGGTGTGTCTTGGGCCGATTTCTATCCTGGTGGAACTCATCCGTCTCCAGGCAACCCCCTTTTAGATGCTTCTTATGACACACAGGAGGAGCAGTGGGCCTATTCTGTTCCAGAAACCTCTCTATAATAGCTCTCTCTATATAGGTTGATGTTTTTGATATTTTCTTGATATCTTACACATTTTTAAAAATGAAGGTTTTGCTGCAAGTAGCATAAGTATTTACAGTTAAACAACTGTGGCTACATCTTATTAACTACGTGGTATAGAATCCAGCAGAGTAACATCTGAGCCATTATGTCTGGTATCAGAAGTAACTGCCTTATATTTGTTTGTGAGTCTAGGAAAATATTTATTTCCATATTCCATATTCATGTAAATCACAGAAAATAGATTACATTTGAGCTTTTGTTTAAACAAGCAACATTGAACTGCAGCAATTACATTCCTCAAGGCTATATAATAATTACATTAATTGTATTTACCTCTAGAAACTGCCATTTGGAATTGGTGAAGCTGAATGTTTCTGGAGCGTGTGAAGGAATGAACACTTGAGAATAATCCAGAATGATGTGCCAGTGTACACACCACTAGCATACCATTTAGAGTTTTTCACAGTACGACAGTCATGTTAACTAGGATGTGGAAACATTCATGTATAGCATATCTTGTATAGCTCATAACAGCAATAACTTTTTATGCATAAAAAGGAATATATCTTTTTCTGCCAACTTTGTTGCTTTGATATGATACTGTATATGGCAAATATCATTCCAGTTCTAGAATTAAGATATCAAACACTTTGAACCTCAGCATCTAACGCTAGAGGCCTCAATCTGTGTGCAATGTAAAATATGCTAGTTTTAAACAAATTAGTGGTGACTGAAATGGTTACTTTTTACATCACTGAGAGCAGCAAATTAAAATTTGTCATTGATTATCTCTTGTGCATTTAAATACCATGGATATATCTGAATTAGTGGTTTTTTTCTTCTGTTGAAGCTAGTTTGGATTCAACACTAGAAAAATGTCAGTAAGAAAGGTAAGCTCTGTCAATTGTTTTTATTATATTGCTAGGGTAATATCTGAGAGTCTTCAACTCATACACTATGCAAAATATTTTGATTTCTCAGGTCCCCTCTGTAATAGAATGAAATGAAAAATTGGACTACTGTTTAAATAAAATTAATTACATTGTAATTAAAAGGGAAAAAGCACTGGAAGTTGTACAGAAATCTTTATTTCTATTATACTGCTTCTTTACTTTCAGACACAACCCTACTTGAAAATACTACATAAGCTAAAACTGAAGAGCTTCTCATTAAATTAGAAAGCACCACCTATAAAGCAGTCTTGCATTGTTATTTATTTGGAAATACAGTGCTTCCACCTGCACAGGCATTCAAGCCAGACTTTGACTTAATGCTTATTATCGTTCAATGGAAGATAAAATAGCTGCTTACACAGTTTTCAGTATCAGAGAGGTAGCCAAATTAGTCTGTATCTTCAAAAGCAACAAGACCACCTGTGGCACCTTATAGACTAACAGATATTTTGGACCATAAGCTTTTGTGGGCAAAGACCCGCTTCGGCAGATGCACGAGTGGGGATTCCAGAGGAGGGTTTAAAAAGGGGGTCTCAGTCAAGGGGAAAGCCAGAGTTCAGGAAGTGAAAAAACAGATTGCTAGAGCCAGACGTGTACCCAGAAGCTACCTGCTACAAGACAAGCCCAACAAGGAAAACACCACTGGCCATCACATACAGCCCCCCAACTCAAACCTCTCCAGCGCATCATCGGTGATCTACAACCCATCCTGGACAATGATCCTTCCCTCTCACAGATCTTTTCAAGGCAGGCCAGTCCTTGCCTACAGACAGCCTGCCAACCTTTAACAAATTCTCACCAACAACTATAGACCATACCACAGTAACACTAAACCTAGAACCAATCCCTGCAACAAA
Source organism: Carettochelys insculpta (assembly GCF_033958435.1). Classification (NCBI taxonomy): domain Eukaryota; kingdom Metazoa; phylum Chordata; order Testudines; family Carettochelyidae; genus Carettochelys; species Carettochelys insculpta. The sequence continues at coordinate 230,326,546 of NC_134138.1, forward strand.
CCTTGCTGCCAACTCTGCTCACATATCTACACCAGCTATAATATCACAGGACCTAACATTAACCACACCATCAGGGGCTCCTTTACCTCCACATCTACTAATATAATATATGCCATCATGTGCCAGTCATGCTCCACTGCAATTTACATTGGCCAAACCAGACAATTTCTACATGAAAGACTAAATGGACACAAATCAGACATCAGGAACGGTTACATACAAAAACCTGTAGGAGAACACTTCAATCTCCCTGGACACTCAGTAACAGATTTCAAAGTAGGAGTCCTATAACAAAAACAACTGAAAAATAAAATGGAGGGAGAAACCTCTGAGCTGCAATTCATTTGCAGATTTGACTCCATTAACCAAGGATCAAACAGAAACTGTGAGTGGCTAGCCCCTTACGAAAGCAGTTTCTCTGCTCTGGAAGTTCACACCTCCACATTAGAATCTGACAATGGGCCACAACCCCCCTGACTGATCTGGCTTGTTTTTTCTCCTCTCTTGATGTATACTACTGGTAATGGGCCTTTTCCACCTGACTGAATAGACCTTTTAAGCTTTGGCCCTCCCTTTTACTGGGATCCCCTCTTTAAATATTCCTCTGAATCCCTGCCCACCCCCGCCCCCGCAAAACTCATGCATCTGACAAAGCGGGTCTTTGCCCGCGAAAGCTTATGCTCCAAAATATCTGTTAGTCTATAAGGTGCCACAGGACTTCTTGTTCTTGAAGATACAGACTAACATGGCTACCTCTCTGAGATTTAAAAGTAGCAATCCTACAACAAAAAAACTTCAAAAACAAACTCCAAAGAGAAACTGCGGAGCTGCAATTCATTTGCTAATTTCACACCATCAGCCAAGGATTGAACAGAGACTGGGAGTGGTCGGCCAGTTACAAAAGCGCTTTCTCTGCTCTTGATGGTCACACCTCCACATTAGCTACTGATAATGTGCCACATCCTTCCTGACTGAACTGACCTGATTTCTCCTGTCTTGATGTTCACAACTCCACATTAACGGCTGATAATGGGCCACATCCTACGTGACTGAACAGACCTTGTCAACTCTGGCCTTCCACTTGACTGAGACTCCCTCTTTTAACCCTCCTCTGGAATCCCCACTCATGCATGTGACGAAGTGGGTCTTTGCCCATGAAAGCTTATGCTCCAAAATATCTGTTAGTCTGTAAAATGCCACAGGTCTTCTTGTTGCTTACACAGTTTTAAGTTCCTCTTACCTAAGCCCTAAAGATATCAAAAGGGATATTGCTATTTACCTCAGGTGTTAAGCAGACTTCACTGAAAGAAATGCTGGAGCACATGACTTTTGCAAAGGACTGGTGATTTTGTGTCCCCAACCTGAGAGATGTACAACAGGACATATTCAGAAAAAGATGTTCATCCATTTCTGAAAACTTGTCCCTGGTAATGTGTTTCAAGTTAGATATCCAAAAAGGAATCAGCCCAAGTCACCAGTCATGTTCAAAATGTTGCTCTATTTGTACAGAACTAATATGATCTAGTGATTGCTTCATCCTGAAAAATGAATAATTTAATGTCTGATTAGAGTGCAGAATTCAAAAACAAGGAGAGGCAAACAGTATTGCTTACTTAAATATCAGGAGGTCAAGGATTTAAAACAAAATTAAGCTGTTAAAAGCTCAAATACTATTTTTCTTTCACAGAATTCGACCCCCCTCTGCAAACAATCCTCTTCATTTCTTATTCTAAAATATATTGAAATGTATTAATGAGGCCACCAAAGTCTACTGTTCTTTTGGAAACAAATGCACAGCAAATGATATAGAGAAACTGTGGAAACTAAGATTTTACTGCCCCATGGGATAAATAACCACACTTAGCAGGGCACAATTACACATCAATTCTAATAATTCAGGACAGAACTCTATTTTATATGCCATCTCCTCAAGTACCACCAGATGAGGCAACTATGAACAAGATTTACAAAAACAAGTTGTCCAGTGGCATCTTAAAAACTAACAATTTTATGATACCATAAGCTTTTGTGAGTTGTACCTCGTTTCATCAGATGCATAAGGGAAAGAAGGAAACAGATACAGAGATAGGACTGTTACATCAGAGCTAATTCAGTCAGGGTGAAAGTGGATAAGGTAACAATACCTAAGTGGAAGATTACATATTATAATGACATAGACTTTCAAAGTTCCTATTCAGACTCATTTTGGTGGTGTCAAATTTGCATATGAATTCCAGTTCAGGAGTTTCTTGTTGCAGCATATCAAGAAAAAAGACAGAGGACAAGAAGTTCTCTCTGTGCAGCAAGTGAAGGGCTAGCAATTAAAATACAGTTCAAGTGGAAGAATACTAAGGAAATAGCAGGTAACCCCTATTAGTGACAGATAACCCCTTTTATTCTCCTTCCATATAAATCCTAGATTCTAATTGTCTCTCCAATAATCTGAGGAAGTCAGCTCTTAACCATGAAAGCTCATTACCTAATAAATTTCTTAGTCTTTAAGGTGCTACAGTACTGCTTCTTATTAAGGAAACTTCAGTCTTTGCCACAATGGCACAAACAGGGAAACCAGCCTATTCGGTCTTTTTCTTCAGAGATTTGTGTGAAAACAAAGCAATGCCCACAGATGCGCTATTCTAAGTAATCAGCCGTTAATTTTTTTACGTTCTGAAAAACATCAAGCAGGCAGCATCTTGTCTGTTTTACGTGAAATAGGCTCTCCCAGGCTCGCTTTCATATGTTCTGGATGTTATACTTTGGTAATTTCAAGTTGCCTAGTGACCACACCATGAAACCAATGAACTATTACTAAGATGGCATATTACAAATGTATCCTTGGTATTTTAAATCCTGATTTCCATTAAACTGAAACGTAACTGCTAATGTGCTGTCTACATTATATATTAGGTTAATGCATCTGATGAAGTGGGTCTTTGCCCACGAAAGCATATGCTCCAAAATATGTTAGTCTGTAAGGTGCCACAGGACTTCTTGTTGTTCTGCTTTATACATTGTTACAGTGGTTCTCAATGTGGGGTTTGCAGACCCCTGGGGGTCTGCGAAGGTTTTGCAGGGAGTCCATGAAAAAAATAAAAGATAAGTAAAAATGATCATAGAAAATAAGATTTAAAGTCAATTATTATTTTAAAATTAAATATCTTCCAATAATGTTATTAATTGTTGTCTGAAAATTTATGTTAGAGTTTCCTTTTTCATTGAATGAAGTATACATAATAGCTAGAATTGGCTTAGATGCGGGGCTGCAAATGGTTTTGGGGGAGTGATTGGAGGTCTACGAACAGTTTGAGTCAGCACTAGTGAAAAGCTTGGGACCCACTGCATTGTCATATAAGTCCAAATGGATATTTAATAATGGAGTATATATGAGACTGGACTAGACCTCCGTCAAAATATAATTTGAAAGAGGGAAATAAATGTTTCCTGATAATGAAGAAGATGCTAACTCTCCCCATCTAAGGAAATTTTAATGGAAATACTGAAAAAAAAATCAAGTACCAACTACAATTTAGCTTTGAAAGATGGTTGTCAACTAGCCAACAATTTTAATACAAAGCTATTATAATATTTTGTGAGAGAACAAATGGATAATGCCTCTACAGCAGGGTTTCCCAACATATGGGTCGGGACCCAAACATGGGTCATGATTACATTTCAAAAGGGTCACTGGCTGGGCTGGGCACCTACACAGGTGGATATTAAGAAGCCATTCACACTCCTGAAGTGGTGCTCAACATCTTTAATGGATTAACAGCCATTAGGCAAAACAAAGCAGCAGAAATGTAGCACTTTAAGATGAACAAAATGCTTTATTTGGTGATGACCTTTCATGGGACAGACCACTCCATCAGGCAGTTAAGACAATCAATTCCATTGAGAACCATGTCACCTGCAGAGCAGAGAAGTACATACCTGAGGAGCAGCACCCAGCTCAGGTAAGGTCGGGGCATGAGTCCAAGATTGGGAGGGAGGGCAGAGCTGATCAGCTCCCTGGTTTTCAGCTTCTGCAGAATATGGAGTCACCCCAGGCCCCAGGAGGGTTCCCGCAGCTGGCGGTGCCAGCTGGAGCTCTGTGCCCCAGCCAGCTTGCAGCCACAGGGGTCCCTGTGCCTCCCCTAGCTCTCTCCATCCCATGAATGACTCCTAGCCCCTGAATGTGACTCCCCTAGCCCCTTGCAGCCCCAGTGTGACACCTCTACACCCTGAGTGAGACACCCTTAGCTCTCTTCAGCTTGAGTGACTCCTGTCCTCTGAGTGTGACTCCCGTCCTCTGAGTGTGACTCCCCAACCCACTCTAGCTCCTGAGTGTGACTTCCCTAGCCCCCTGCAGCCCGAGTGACTCCTAGATCTTCATTGTAACTCTCTTAGCCCCCTCCAGTCCATTCCAGCCCCTGAGAGTGACTCCTCAAGCCCCTGATTATGGGGTTTAACCCAGGGGAGCAGTTTGGGGATATGTGTCTTTCCATCACCACAGTTCTGATTAACCATAGTAAATATAATGGTATTATTTTATTAGTATATTTCCCCTTCTGTATGAAATAACTATTATGAATATATAAACACGAGGGGGCACAATTTTATATTCCTGCCTCAGGTGCAAATTTAGCTAGTTATGGCTCTTCTCTCCCCTCGTCCCCTCCCCTTTTAGAATTGCCTTGGGTCACCAAGTCTTCCTGAATTGTTAAAATGGGTCCCTATGTGGAAAAGATTGGGAACTCCTGAGCTACAGTGAACCAGCATATGCATACATATTCATATATGTCCAAGTGTACATATTTTAAAGTTATTATTGTATATATTATTTTATTATGTAAGGTAATACCTCCTCCCTTTGTTCCCTGCCTGTCCTTCCTGAGCAAGCCACATCTTCTATACCAATATTTCAGTCATGAGTATATCCCACCAAGGCTCTCTGATGCCGACTGTGTCACAGGTGTGTTTATTTATTAACATTATGAATGCTTCTTTCTTATTTCCCATACTTTTTGTATTAGCATACAGCAACTAAGATACTGATTGGATTTTGCCCCTCACCCCAATTCCACCTTGTCTCTCCTTTACCCCTGTTAATATAGCCCATGCTCCCTCCAATACCTGACCCATCTCCCAAGCCTACATGTTTATGACCTAGCTGTGGGCTTTGGTCACCTGCCCCATCAAACACAGTTTAAAGCCCTCCTCACTAGGTTGCCAGTCTGTATCGAAATACTGTCTTCCCCTACTTTGATTGGTGGGCACCATCTTTACTTAGACGTCCTCCCTGGAACAGCATCCCCTGGTCAAGGAAGCCAATGCCCTGCTGGTGACAACATCTTCACAGCCTGGCTTTCGCTTCCAGGACATCTCTGTCTGGGCCCCTTCCTTTGGCTGGAAAGATTGAAGAGAACATCACATGCACTCCAAATTCCCTCACCTGTACTCCCAGAGCACTGTCATCACTTTAGATCTGCTGATACTTAATAGTGTCATTATTGCCCACATGGATGTATAATCTTTGACAATTACTCTGTAATGTTTCAGGTATGGGCTCCTGGCAGGCAGCATATAACCCGGAATATCATGTCTTGGCAACAGATGGGTGCATCCATGCCCCTCAGAAACAGTCTCCAACCACCACTATCCTAGGTTTCCTCCTGGGACCAGGGGCTGCAGACCTCCCAGCCTTGGGGGTACATAGCTTCTCTTTCTCACATGATGCCTTATCTCTTATAGATAGGGCAGCATAAAAGTTCTCCAAAACCATGGGGGGTGGGTTGGGAGCAGGGGTGGAGCATTGTGTGCTGCCATAACTAATCAGAGGTTAATGCCGCCGCCTCTGAGATGGAGCTATCAGTTTTCTGTAGCTGGATCACTGCCTCAGTCTTGGGTGTTGCCCCACGAATACTCTCAAGGAATTTCTCATGGTCCCAGATGCTCCTTACCCTACCCACCTCCTCCTGCTGTTTTTCCACCAGTTGCCTGAGACATTCCACCAACAATCACCTTTCACAAGGGATGGTCAACCCCACCCTCCACCCACAAGCCTGGATTACTGTGAAATGCAGGCCAGAAGCTGTGCAAAACCACACCAGGATCTGGGTAGAGGCATTCATGTTCAGGCAGTCTGTCTGACTATAGGCACAGGCAGTGGTATCAGGAGGCAGTATTGGAACAGGTGATGCAGCCCATACCAGTTGTACGAGGACTGCCTTCTGCAAACTCCCTCTCAAAGTCCCCTGTTTGCCAGGGCCCAGTGGTTCTGCTGGGTCCAATGCACAAGGGAGCAAGTTAAAAATATATATTCAACAAGATCACCACTAATATTACCTTTTTCAGAGATTTGTTGTACAGGGATGTTTTTAACAGAACCAGATGAACAAATCTGAATAACAACAGATGTGAATTTATGTCTATAAATTGTTCACAGCCCAATCCTGATTTTTGTACCCATATGTTACTTATTATTTGTCAGACTCATTCAATAAAGAGAAAGGGTGAAATTTGCCTGCACGATGTAAATTATTAGCCTTTTATTATTTGTGATGTGTGGTTGGTTTTGTAAGTCAACTGGTCTAATTTCTACTCTTTGACTGCAACTTAAAAAATGAAATGCACCAGCAAAATTGTACTGGGAAACATGCCTGCATCCTCTGTGACTGGTTCCAGATTCTGCCCGTAGTTCTCATCCTGTAAGTACTTTCAGAATGTGTTTATTTGACTTTCTGACTATATTTTGTGGCTACAGTGGGTTTCATTATGGCAGTGAGGATTGCCATAGTGACTGAGTGGAGATGGTTCAACTACTGACATGCACTTACACAGAGGTGTAAAAAAAAGCTGCAGTGTATATTTGAAACCTCTCCATTTTTTGGATTTACAGGAGAGTATTAAAATGATAATTGTGCTCTCCTGAAAGGTGCACCTAAAAACAGCCATGCTTAATACTGTAACAAACCAATATTTTGCTTGCTCTTTCTGTCATTCTCTGGCGGGGAGCAGCAATTGTAATGAGGGGCTCTTGGATTCCGGAAAGTTGAGTGAGTGGCTGGATGGCTTTTGCACCTACTCATGTCATTTGAAACTACTAAAGCCTTTGCTATCAAGTACTTAACAACTTCATGCCTGTTTGCTTTGTGCTTTGATACCTGCGTTGGTACCTTGGTAACATTGGTTTGTGGCCTTCTAAACATAGTACTTTCAACTTTTTTTGACTTTTTATTTTCTATTTTTTCCATTTAGTTAAAAATGTGATCTTGGGCTCTCATCCTTCACTATATCTAGGCTTCTAATTTCCAGTAGAGTAGCTGAGCCTTATAGCCAAGATCAACACCAACGATCTCCCAGCTTGGCCTTCTTACATCTATGTAAAATCATACAGGAAAGGATAGTTGGCCAAGTTTTATGTGAGTTACTGTATACGGGTCAAATCAGTAAACCACTGAATGTTTTAGAATTAATAGTGTGGTATTTACTGATCTCTGTATTTTGCATGATTTGTTTGCACAAACTGTCCTGTTAACTAATTACATGAGTGAGATGAGCAATCCTTCATGTACTTGTTTGGAGAACTAAACTAGGATTGAATTCACCTGTCCAGGCTGTAGCTAGGACAACACAAGCCTTCTATAACTCCTGTGCCAGTTTGAGTTAGAATAGTAACTAACCAGTTTAGAATTGATTCATGGATGGGGGAGGGAAGGCTTGGGGCCTCTATACAGTAATTGCATAAGTGAGCTCATAACTTTGTGGTCCAGCTATGACGACATCCCTCAGCCCAACCAGCTCGACGCCAGCCAAGAGTGACAATCCCAGGCTGTTGTGCTAGAGGTTGTGTAGGTCTAGCTGTGTAACTTCACGTCTCTCCTGTGATTCAGAAGCCCCCCATGTACGCATCCCAATGAATGGAACCAGTTGAATTTCATACAGCCTGCTTTACCTTGCACCTTTCTGTTAGCTGCTTTCCATGCCATAATCTCATCCTTTGGCCATTTCAATTACACTGATTTATATTGGACTATTCTAAGATAATGTGTAACATACATTATCGTTTGTATCCCAACTGAATTTGCCCAATGTTTGAATATTCTCAGGTCTGTCAGCAAGTCTGTTATTTTAGTTATTTCCATAAGTTCTTACTCATGGATGAATCTCTGTTCTTTCCCTTATTTGAGACTAAAGAAAGTCTTATGGATATTCATGACAAGCCAGTAACCTTATTTAGGAACAGTAGGTGAAATAATACACCAGTTTTGAAACTGGCTAAAATGCAGCACATCTGTTTTTTCTGCATCTGCTTCCAGCCTCAGGCACGTGTGGCCAGAAGAAAATGCTATATATATGGCCTTTATTTAACAAACTGTGTCATTATTTTAGCAGGTAATTGTGATGGGTGTAGCAGACTCTTTTGAGGCCCTCCAGAAGGCCCTGCAGTCAAATCACACCCCATTCCGGAGAATGTCAGAATTTCTCCAAGCAACCTAGAATGGTTGTGGGTAAGCAGTCGGTGAGGGAGGCCACAGGTAGCAGCCAGTGAGGATCCAGCAGGAGCTGTACTGGGAGAGTCACTTAGCACTTGCTGGAGCTAGAGGAGTGTGGATGGTGTGCCTGATTGGAGGAGGGAGCTACAGGACCACTGGCAGAGGAAGTGAGAAGGATCTCAATTGTTTGTGGGATCAACAAGAACCAGACCCTGGAATAGGGATCAAAATGTGCTCAAGCGAGGCAGAAATGGCCCAGGGAAGCACAGCAGTAATTTCTTTAAGTGACATGGTGGACAGCTGCTATCTACAGAGTACTTGGGCTGTGACTTGGAGTAGTGGGTGGGTTTGTCTCTGTCACCTCCCTCTTCTCCCCATTAGTCACTTGGGAAGTGGGCTGGACGTTGATGCCCACCTGAAGGGAAACTGAACTCTTTAGCAACCCAACAAAAGAATGGGGTTTAAAAGGCCCAGAGAGGGTCAGGACCAGCTCTGGTTAGAGCTGCTGTGGGCTCTGGTGCAAGGTGGGAGGGAGGACGTGGCTCCACACTCTGGAAGGAGCTGAGCCAATGGCGGAAGGGGCGGGGCCTAGAGCATTCAGCCCTTAGCATCAGCAGGACTGTTGCACTGACCTCCCTCACGCCAGCCCCGTGTAGCCAGAACTGTGCTGCAGCACCAGTTCAAAGGGGTCCAGAGCTCCAGCCGCTGCTACTTTGACAACTCAGCAACTGGAACTCTGAGCCTCCTTAAAAGGCTGGGCCCAGGGGCAATTGCCTCTCTTGTGCCCCTCTCATCAGCCAGCCTGGTAAGGATAATGCTTCCAGAGGAAGGCTTAGTGTACCACTTGATAACAGGACTGAGATCTTTGATATGATGCAGGACTAATTAAGGACCTAAGACCAAGGAGGGCTAGAGGGAGAGAAAGTGCTGGCAAAAGAAGTGAGTACCACTCTGTTACACTAACACTATCAAATAGTCCATTAGATATAAAATAAGGTTGTGACTGCTGTACCAATAAAGTAATATCAATGCCGAGTGGCTCTTCGGAGCACATTGCATCAATATTTCTTCTGCTCTGTTGTTTGATGCTTGTAATTGCTTTTATGCTTTCAAAATCACTTACACTGTAAAAGATCTGGACTCATTATGTTTAAAATTATGAAATCCCCTCCCCACCCATATGCTAAAGACAAATGTTCAAACTCAAGAAGCTCCAAACAGGTAGAACTCACCAAGCAAGACTGTCTTATTAAACAATGGGATTTGTTAACCTCAATTTGCATATAATCTGGAAACAGTCCTTGCAAAAGAACAAAGACAGAAGACCAAGAATATACGTATATCAGAGTACACAGTCTCCCCATCCAATTCCATATCTCCTTGCTCTCAGTTGGAAAGAAGTAGGGGTCACTCTTAGGAAAATGCATTCCAAAGGATGACTGAACTACAAAAATGGACAAAACCACCACATTCTCCTTCCCTAGTCATGTCTCTTGATCCTAAAAACTGGACTCTTTCATCTTCTTGCCTTTGGGAAGGATCCTGACCTGAAGATTGGTCAGGAATGCTCTTAGAAGCATGTGGTAAGAATTTTACTTTGCACTGAGCCTGGTTTGTAAGTTTTAGTACCAGGAAGTGTTTTATCTTGTATTAGCATATTGAAGTCAGAAATGGTTGCTTAAAATGTATAATGTAATTAAACTTTTTTTTATTATACAAACTAAATTAATACAGTGTTCTGAATTGTGCAGGTAACTCCATTTAAGGTGGTCAGTTTTTGTAAATTATTCTCTTGGAGAACAATGGACCTAAAAAAAATATTGAACTGTCCAACACAGAAGGGGAATTTGGGCCTAGGAGCATGTTGCTCACCCTGAAAGTAATAATCAAGGCTGGCGGAAACCAGAACATCACTGCTGCTTTCTGACAGGCTGCTAGAACCAGAGTTTCTGAACCAGAACCATGGCCAAACACAGACCCTTGGGTGTGACCCTGCCTGCAGTTGGTGAACAGCCATGTTGGGAGGCATCCCAAGTTACAGGGCAGGTAGGGACACCACCACTCACTTTTCTGGAGTGCACCCCAAATGGTCACACTGACCACTCTGGAAGTGTCCACTTTTAAAATAAGTCATTGAATTTACGTTCAAAGCCACAAACATCACTGAATTTTGGGCAAGTTCCAATCTGGCTCTGAAGTCCAGTACATATTTGAATTGAAGTGAAATTTTGGTTCATTAGAATTGAAAATTAATGAAAGTTTTGTGAACTGAGTTCTATTCTAAGCAAATTAATAAAGATTTATATTCTTCTTTTCTCTGAAACAGGATGTTGATATTTGATCTGACAACAGACATTCTACTCTGAGTAAATAGACACTGCCTGGCTTTTCTTAAGACCAAGGCAACACTGGCAAATATGAACAAAGACACTTATTTGCATGGGATAGCCACTAGCTTTGAAACAGGGGGAAGATTAATTTTGTTTCACAAGTTTTCCTGAAATAAATTTATAAATGAATCTATCCATTCTTGACACTCATAACTTTCAGTTACGATATCAACAAAATCCCAGATAGGTTGTCTCTTAAATCAACCATTTTTTAGATGTGTATCTTAAAGGAAGTAGTATTTATTACTTGAGAGAACACTCCAAAAATTGTGGTGCTCGAGACATCTCTTAAGATGTTTATCTGAGTGTCCTGGATGATCAAAACTGGGCTATAAATCAAGCAAGAATAAGTATTCTCAAGACTTCTGTCATATCCTCCTTCCAGTTGCACTGAACACAACAGATTTCTGGAAATTGTTGTGGTATTCCTAATTCCAATCCCAACTAGAACCCTGAAGTACAGAGGCATGCAAAATATTCCAAAAATATTAACCCAGTTGTTGGAAGTTGTCATTAAAAATCCTTACGTTTTGGCCTTAATTAAGATTAATCTTGACTAGTGATGTTTATAAACATTATGGCAAGCAGAACTGATGATGTTTAACAGCTTTAAATTCACGTGATTGCTTCTGCTAACAATGCACCGGTGGAGAAGAGAACATGTGAAAGAATCTGGTACAAAGTCAAAACAGGTAGAGTTCAGGCAGTTCTAATCGGTTCTTAGTTAAGGAGGTGGGAAAAGGAGAATCAGGCAGAGCTACCCACATATCAGAACACTGTTGGGAAGATCTCTGGGGGTGGGGTGGTCAATTGTGCTACCCAACTGATAGAAGAGCTTGCAAGACTGAACATGCCTATGGGGAGTCTGGAGCCCTGGATCTGACCTAACCTACATTACTCCTACATTGGCATAAATATATGTGTTATTTATGTCTTAGAATGATATCAACAAAATGACCTGTTTATTCATGTTGTTCATTCAGCCATTTCTTTCTCCACCCACTGGCTATGCTGTCAGTGGCATATTTACCTCCTCAACTTAGTTAGCACCCAACCTCAAGGAGGACAGCTGTCCTCTCCCTAGGTTGGCAGTCTGACATCATATTAGCATGGCTGAACCTACTGACAAATACACTCTCTTATCCTTGCTGTCAGACAAGCCAGAGTCGCTGCTGTACTGCTTTGAGGCATTGAGGTAAGATTTTACAGCAGTCCCCAATGAAGAGCTCAGACAGCAGAACGGAGTGCAGGACCTCACTGATGAAAGCAGATATGGTCAAATGCAAAGAGTCGGGTATATGGCGAGGCTCACTGAAAATCAATGGACTGTAGCGGTCACCAAACATTACCCAGAGAAACTGAAATGACCACGTCTGATCTCCAAAGAGCTGGTAAGATTTTACTGTGGAAGAAGCCTGGCTGCATGTGGAGAAGGAAGGCTAGGATATGAAGAGAATTGAAGACGTGTTGTGATCACTGCAATCTACATGAGAACTGAAGGACTGTTAGATTAAAGTGAATATGAGAATCAGATCTAATATTTTTCACAAATCAAGTCCTCTTATGATCGAGGTCTAATAAAAAGTTGTGCATATACAGATTCAAGCCCATTAGTTATTACTGTGTTTTAAGTTCTACATTGAGTTGCCAAAGTCTCTGCATTATATATTTTTTGGCTTAATATGTGTTTAATATTACATTATTTTGTGGGAGTTGGGAAAAAGACATACAGAATGTAATATAAACAAATTTTCATATCTTTCAGAGAGAACAAGGATATTTGTATCAATCAAGACAGAAGGGTCTGATGGGAGAGTAATTCAATGGCCAATGGTAGGTTGGTGGCACAAAAAACCCTAACAGTTACTAAATTATGTCTTTGCCAAACAAAAGATGATGACAATGCTCCAAGTCTAAAGAGTATATAATTTTAAACATCTATTCTTGCAGACATTTATCATCAGGTTTTGGGTTATCACTAAGGCTACGTCTACACTAGCACACTATGTGGACTAGCCTATTTCGACGTAAGAACATCGAAATAGGCTACTTCGACGTATATCGTCTACACATCCTCCAGGGCTGGTGCCATCGAAGTTCAATGTCAAAGTAGCGACGGAAAACATCAAAAGGAGCCGCCCCGGAAGGAAATGTGGAGCGTCCACAGACACAAGAGCTCCCATCAAAATAAGGGGCCAGCAAAGCCACAAGCCACTCCCTTAAAGGGCCCCTCCCAGACACACTCGCCCTGCACAGCACGAGATCCACAGAGCCGACAACCGGTTGCAGACCCCGTGCATGCAGCATGGACCAGCTGCAGAAGCAGCAGCAGCCAGAAGCCCTGGGCTAAGGGCTGCTGCACACAGCGACCACAGAGCCCCACAGGGACTGGACAGAGCGTCTCTCAACCCCTCAGCTGATAGCCACCATGGAGGACCCCACTATTTCGATGTAGCGGGATGCGGATAGTCTACACATGCCCCACCTCGACTTTGAACGTCGAAGTAGGGCGTTATTCCCATCTTCGGATAGGAATAGCAATTTTGACGTCTCCCCGCCTAAAGTCGATTTCAACATCAAAATAGCTCACAGCATGTGTAGACGTGACATGTACTATTTCAACATTGTGCCAGCTACTTCGAAGTAGCCGGCTAATGTAGACGCACCCTAAGAGTCAGATTTCATTTGGCTACTCAGCATTAAGATGTAACAGGGATGGTATTGATAGATAGGAAGAACCAATATTGATAGCCAACTCAGTTGCTAAATTGCTCGACTTTTTTGAACACTGTGTGATATTATGAGAGAATAACTTGAATGCTGCAAATTCAACTTGTGATACATGTCAATTATATTTACAAACATTTATAATGCTTTGTCTAGCTCTAACTGCTGTACACACTAAGTGACTGTTCTCAAAGCGTTGGACAAGGGAATTTCGATTTAAAAAAATCAGTGAAACTGGTCACAAATACTGATGATTTCTATTTGTGTTGGCCTTAACAAGTATAGCCACAATAAGGCACCCGGTAGCAGTTCGTCACCTAAAACTTCCTGTTAGGACAATGAAGTGCATAAGGCACATACACAGCTGCAGTTATAAAAAAAAAATCTATCAGCCATTTCAAGGTGCCTGACAAATGGTGAGAGAAACCACTGTTCTAATAACAGATGGGCAAACCGATTACAGTAATTCCTCAAAATGCGTGATTTTGAGTTGCTCTTAACTTGTATTAATGCGACTTAAGCACAACTCAAATCCCAGTTCCCCCGGCCCTGGCTCAACACCCTGGCAGCCCACATGGCCCCATTTCAAACCCCTGCATCTGGCTCCAGCTCACCACACCCCCCACCTGTAATGTGGCCACAGCCCTGACTCACCCCCACATGCAACTCCAGTTTGCCCCCCTACCCCTCCCAGCTCTGGCTTCTCCCCCACCCACACACACATGCAGCTCTGGCTCACCCCCCCCCCCCCGCCCCAGCACAGCTCCAGCTCAAACCCCATAAGGGCTGCGCAGCCCCAACTCACCACTCCCTCACCTGCCTGCAGCCCTAACCCACTCCAGGCTTAACCCGCCTCCCTCCTCCCATAGCCCCAACCCACCCCAGGCTTAACCTTCCCCAACTGCTTCCCCTGCAATCCCAGCATTTACCTCATTAGGATGTGCTGAAGTGGCTCGTTAGCATACCCCTTCCGAAAGGCAGGGGCTAGTGTAGCCACTGCTAAAGTGTTTTAATAAACCTTCCTCATCATATTAGTTAAAATATAATACACATGGGTCTGGAAGTCAAATGCAGCCAACTTTGATATGAAAAGTGACCACTGCCAAAGTAATATCACGCACGCACTTTAGCATAGGATTAGAGAAACTGCATTTAATGGCATCTGTAGGAGCAATGAGTCAGGTACCATATGGTATTTAGTGGGAATAGGTGCGGCAGAAAAGTCTCAACTGCAAAAAATCTTTAATAAGCTATGAGTGGTCAGGATTATAATTTTCTGGCATCCCAAACACTTCATATTTCAGCAGGAGGCCCCCCAACATAAAGCTAGGGCAGTTGCTCATGATGAATACCACCTAATAACTCATGCTACAGCTCCTTACGTTCCACATCTTATATGAAAAAAGATACAACACATTAAGGCTGAATCAGTGAAGTCTGGTATAAAACACCTTTCAAACATGAAAAGTGGGCAAGAAAAAAGTTACCTCTGGGTATGGCTTTGCTACCCCCAAAATTAGTTAGTGTGGAAAGGGGAGCAAAAGGAAGGGGAAAGTCTCAAATTCAGTTTGCCTCATTCAACTCAAATCTCAATACTAATGTACAAAGACATCAGATCTGCAGCTGGTGTTCCTGTCACATTTTGCTGATTACCCAACACTGAGAATGAGCTAATTTTGTTGTTATATTCAAATGCTCTTGTCTAAAGCCACATTCTAGAACACCAAGAAATGCAGTTAAGGCTGCCCTTTCTACCAAGGCATCTATACTACCTTAATGTTGGCTGCTTTACTGATGCCAGCCAACCTTTTATTTACTTTTACAGTATTGAAAATGTGCAAACACTAGTTGTATCTCATTTCACAGAGGTCCCTTAAGTGCACATTTAGTTTCACTTCTGTTCTGCTTTCTCCTGACAGTCTCTCTGGGACCTGAGAAGGCAGGAGAGAGCTCCAGGGTGACATATAAAGCAACTGAACACTAGCAAAAAGGAGGAAAAAAGAGATTACTTCTGTGCAAAGCAAGAAAAATCCAGCCCCTCCTTGGCGATTTATATGAAATATAGCAGCCAAATTGTCTGCTGGGATCTGTACAGTAAGCCCTCTAAATATGCAGCTTCAAGATGTGTGTAACACACTTTAATGCACGTTAAGCAGAACTTGAAGCCACTCTGTGGCTGTCAGACTGCCTAGCTGCCCACCTCTGCAGGCGTCTAGGCAGGCTAAGAGCTCCTTCTCCCTGCCTTCCCCCAGTGGCACCATTGTCAGACTGACAGCTGCACAGCTGGGGGAAGGCAGAGAGAAGCAGCCAGAAAACTGACCAGCCTTGGTGGGCTGTTCAGTTTCCCGGGTCCTGCAAGTAACAAGGAGCTGGAAACTAAGGGGCAGCCTGGATCTCAGCTGCCCTGCACTGGCAGGAACCAGGAAACTGACCAGCTCTGGGCTGTTCAGTTTCCTGGGTCCTGCAAGCAGTGGGTAGAGGGGAACCAGGCTGCCTCTGGTTCTTGGCTTCCTACCACTCTGGGAGGTATGAAACTGTCCAGCCTGACTCTCCCACCCTGACTTGCACAAAAATTTGAGTTACGCAGGGGTTGCAGGAACACAACCCCCACATAACTCAAGGGTTTACTGTACAGTCTTATTAAATAACAGGTACAGAAAGTGTTGGCATGCATTTCAAACTGCCCTAAGCACCAACAGACATGTGAAGAGTGGATTCTGCAAAGGACTAAACAGCCCTGGATGGTATTCTTGGACAAACGTGCTCCCCATCCCATGAAAGCAACATTCATGGTGATAATTACCAAAGGGTGTGTGTGAATGTAACATCTGTGCAAATGTTCATTTGTTTGGTGCACCATGTAAGTGAATAGGCTTTTGACTATGCTGGGCAGTGCCAGAGGTTTGTGGCTGAAATGTTTGAGAGAAGCTTACAGTCCTAATCCACATTTGTAGACACCTCACACGAAGTCTGGCATATTTTACAACAAACCTGGAGACCAACATGTGCCCTAGCAGTTGTAAGTAGGGTCTGGCAGAGAGAAATTTGTTGGTAGTTGTTTACCACTGTAAATGAGGTTTGTGAGGGCAGTCATGTCAATGCCATTGCATAATCGGCCTATTCAACTGCAAAGTCCAACTGTTTAGCTGGAATTAGGGTGGATTTCTGAAAGCTGATTTGTAACCCTAGTCTTGTGAAGAGGGTTGTTGGGATATGAAGAGCATCAACTGTAGCCTGGTGGGCTGAAGCTTCCAGGAAGCAGTCAATTTTGATGATCTGTGTTATCACACCCTCCATGCAGAGATGTTATGCAATGAGGGCAAGGACTTCAGAGAATACTCAGGGAACTGTGGACAATCTGAATGGGAGCACTCTGTAGTGGCAGAGAAAGCTCCCAAGTGAAAATTGAAGGAAACTTCTGTGCCCTGGATGAATAGTGATGTGGAAATAGGCATCTCGTAGACTGAGAGCTGAAAGACTCTCCCTTCTCCAATGCTAAGATGCCTTCCATATGACGATGGATGTGGTGATGGAGCTGCCTGCCACATCAGCAGAGTGTGTAACGAATCCTTCTGTTGTTAGCTTTATATTGGGCTTTTCTTATATCTGTTGGAAGATGTTCAATAAAAGTAATCATTTTTGCAAAAGTATTGTTTGCATACTTTAGTTATGCAAAATAGTTTGCCAAGCAAAACTGGAGAGCTGCTGAGGAACAGGCCTTACTGCCAGAGGTCTAGGTGTGTTTCCAGTCTTTGTCATAAGGGGTAGTCCTAGCCAGATGATGCTTTCCTCTTTGATTAACCCCCTCCATCACCAGTGAATTGAGAGATTGAGAGAGAGAGAGAGTGTGTGTGTGAGTGGGGTGTTGAACAAAATTTCAGCTCCTTTAGCTGAGACATAATACTTCTTAGCTAATCTTCTGCAAGGAGGTGGAGATGTAGTTGGCGTCTGCCAGATGATTTTTACTGGCAGTGCAATCTTGGAACCAAAAGATGCAGACAGAATACATCATCTTGTTCTGTTTCTTAGCAGCTCCGCCAGGGAAATGCCTTGGGAGTGAGACACATTTAAATTCTTGGAGGGATTTAAAATAGTCACTGGATATGGGAGGAGGCAGCAGCACTATGATTTTGTCAGGAGATGTACATAAGGCCCTAACAAATTCATGGCCACGAAAAATGATCATGGACAGTGAAATTCTGCCCCCCCCAAAATCCAGTCTTTTTCTGCCTTGTATCCTACACTATACTGGTTTCATGGAAGGGAACTAGCATTTCTCAAATTGGGAGTCCTGACCCAAAAGGGAGTTGTTGGGTGTGTGTGCACCATATGGTTATTTCAGGGAGATCACAATAATGGCACCATTACTTCTGTGCTGCCTGCATAGTAGTACCACCCTCCCTTCTGCACTGCTGGTAAAGGTGGCTCTGTCTTTAGAGCTGAGCTCCTGGCCAGTAGCTTCCATCCTCCAGCTGCCCAGTTCTGAAGGCAGAGCAAGTGCTAGAAGCAGCATAGAAGTAAGGGTAACAGTACCACTTTCCTCCTTCCCTCCAACAACTTTTGGGGTCAGGACCCCCTACTACCTATACCACCAAGAAATTTTAGATTTAAATAAATAAAATCATGAAATTTAGGATTTTTAAAACTACGACCATGAAATTGACCAGAATGGACTGTGAATTTGTTAGGGCCCTAAATATATGCAAAGCTTTGCTCTAACAGAACTAGGAGCCTACAGCTCCTGCACAAGCAGGGAAGAACACCCTCTCTTCTCACCCTCCTGTTTGCTTTCCTTCCCTACTCTGTGTAATGGCTTACCTAACTTTGCAGTCCTGCTCCACGAACAAATTAGGTACAGCTGTTCAACCAGACCTGCTGTTTGACCAGACTGTTCTTGCTTAGTCTGTGACAATGAAACTCCATGTAATAAAAAAAGCTCTAAGGGTTTTCTGCTGAATCTAGAAAGCTCTTAGTGAAAAGTGGTCAATTTAAACTGATCATTTTCTTAGATGAAACATGCAGATCTTTAGAATTTAAAGCACAAACTGTAGGTATTTTTATGTGAAAATATAATTACAAGAACTCAAACACGTGGAAACAAAAACACAGGACATTTCACAAAAAAAAAGGGGGTGTTATTTGCTAACATTTCTAGTCTAAGGTTGAGATAATTATATACAAACATTAGGGCTGGGTCTTATAACCTGAATCACGGAAGACAAGCACTTGCGTGCACACAATGATAATCAAGTCAACGGGACTGCAGGAACAAAGGTTTGCTTATGTGGGCCTGTTGGGGCCTAACTTCACACTCTGAAGCATACAAAACCAAGTTTTTCTATTCTGTAAAGAAAATACCCACATGTATGTTTATGCAGTGCAAAAACACAGATGAGCAACAAGAGCAAAGTGAGATGGTTTTCATTTTTCAAAATAGCCTTTCTGTATCTACTTAATTGAAAGAAATTTAAGGAAGCAGCTAAATAAGTAGAGTTGTGCCTCTATCAAGCTCACCTGTATTGAATGAGTAGATGAACACAAGCCAAGTTCATATGTGTGATCATTTTATTTCTGCAGTTCTCATTTTACATTCATTAGTAGAAAAATGGTCAAAGGCACTTCAAAAAAGTTATAGAAAAATAACTTGTTTATGTTGATCACTTTAAAACAAGTTACCACACATTGTCTACCACAACTGGAACTATTTTCTAGTCTCTTAAATTCCAGAACATTCACTGATTTTAGTGGAACAGACTGCTCAGCAGCAACATAAGTCTTCCTTCAATTATTTTTCGTAAACCAACACCTGCAGTTCATTTAGCAGAGTATTCCGAAACAAGATGAAGATCTGCTTCATCCGTTGGGGTTCACACATTTTATTTCTTGCCAGAGTCAAAGTTAATTTCCTAAGGTGACTATTCTGATCATCCTCATCGTGCTGTGTGCACCCACAAACCATGAATATCAGTGGTAGTGTGTTATCAAGACACTACCTGTCTTCCCAAGATTATCAGAGTAAACAAAAAAGTGGCCTCCAGCTGTACTGGAAGTAACCTGTTCAAATGAAGTAACTGAGACTTTCACTTATGAAAGCTTAACTGAGCTACTAACAACATATGAAAAGATTATTTCAACACTGCTTTGCTGGGTGAGGGTACACAACCACTCCCAAAAAGGTCAGGAAAAATAAATCAAAAGGGAAAAATAAAAGTTGAGCAAAAGCACAGACAAGGCACCAGTGGCCCCATGGTATTCAATCAGTTTTGAAGCAGTAGCCGCCATAGAGGCTACTACTACTGCAAATTCGCCATACTGGCTTGAACAATAAATATATTTTTAAAACAATTAGCCATATTCAACTGGCCATATGTGGCTAGCATGTTGGACGCAAATAAAAACTGCTAAACTGAATTAGGAAAAACAAAGAGAAAAGATTAAAGTTCAATTGAGTCATTCCTCTCAAAATGAATATTCAATACCAGTGCGCAAATAAGAGGTTAGAGAATATGATTATTTGAGGATATTCTCATGCTTCTGGAAATGAATGCATGTCTAATGGATTGTTCTAAAAAAACAAAGCTCCTCAAACATTAAGACTATGAAAGAACAAAACCCATATGTTTGATTCTCAATACAAACCACAGGAACTGTAAAAGAAGAAGAAGAAATTTAGAGTAGAATTAGGTGATTGGGTTGTTTCACTCACTGCATTGTAGCTACAGAAACCTATCATGTTTTTTTAAAATTAAAAACAATTAAGAGTAATAAGCACTGTAGTAGTAGGCATCCTTCAGTCTGCATAGACTATGGATCGCGCCCTTTATAGTTTCAATTGAGGACTTCATTTACAGCATCTACTGTGACTATGAAGACCCACACGAGAGCGACAGTCCTTGCTGCATCTCTTGCAGATGTGGTGGGTGTCTGGCAAGTCCTTAGTGTGCTTTCTATGCGCTCGCTTCTCCTCTGCTAGTTGTCTGATCCTCATCTTGCCCTTCTGAAGGCCCTTGTGTAACCCCTGCCTCCATCTGCTGTGGTCATCTGCTAGCTCTTCCCAGTTGTCCAGCTCAATGTCTACCTCTCTGAGGTCTCTCTTGCAGACATCTTTGTAGTGCAACTGGGGGCGTCTGGGAGGTCTTTTGCCAGAGGCTAGCTCACCATACAGGATGTCTTTTGGAATCCTTCCATCATTCATCCTGTGGACGTGGCCAAGCCAGTGGAGTCGACGCTGCCAGAGGAGGGTGTGCATGGCTGGGATTCCGGCTTGCTCGAGGATGGCGGTGTTGGTCACTCTGTCCTTCCATGATATTCCAAGGATGTGCCTGAGGCAGCGCAAGTGGAAGACGTTCAGCCTCTTTTCCTGGCGGGCATACAGGGTCCAAGTCTCGCTGCCATAAAGGAGGGTGCTGAGGATGCAGGCTCTGTAGACTTGCATTTTGGTGTGAGGGTACAGCTTGTTGTTATTCCACACTCTTTTGTTGAGTCTGGACGGAGTTGTGGCCGCTTTTCCGATCCTCCTATTTAGCTCAGTGTCCAACGACAGGGTGTCAGTGATGGTGGACCCGAGGTAAACAAACTCATGGATGACCTCTAATGTATAGTTGTCAATGCTGATTGATGGGGATTCAGCAACATCCTGACCGAGTACGTGTGTCTTCTATAGGCTGATGGTAAGCCCAAAGTCCTTGCACACTTTGGAGAACTGATCCAGCAGTTTTTGAAGCTGGTGTTCTGTGAGAGACACTACAGCAGCATTGTCTGCGAACAGCATGTCTCTGATGAGGACTTCCCACACCTTAGACTTAGCTTTCAGCCTTGCAAGATTAAACAGTTTCCCATCAGATATTGTGTGCAGCAAGATGCCCTCTGTTGAAGATCCAAAGGCATACTTCAGGAGGAGTGGGAAGAAGGTCCCGAACAATGTCGGAGCAAGCACGCACCCTTGTTTGACGCTGCTTCTGATTCTGGAAGCATCCGATAATGCGCCGTCATATTGGATGGTTCCTCTCATGTCTTCGTGGAACAACTGCACATAATGATCCAGTAACAAGATGATCCAGTCGCTCCATGAATAAGCACTGTGGAATAAGTCATTCTGTATCCCTGCACTTCAAAAGGTATGTTCTAAGAAAATCAACCAACAAAGGAACGTGATTCTTTACATCATGTCACAAGGCAGAAGAAAATAGAGAAGTCATTATGTTTGTTGGCAAATCCCGTTTAGTTTCTCCCAAAGTCAGGCATACTACTTCAGAGTCTTCCAAAATCTTCTAGTAACATCCTTGAGAACAGTAGTAACTGTTTTAATGAGGCAATTTAGACCCAGTAACATGCCTTCATCAAAATAATGGCTAAGACAACAGACAGGTTTTGGCCGAATTCACCAATGTTATGAAGATGAAAAAGAGTGATAAGGAGGCTTCTGAAAAGCTGGGGACCAAAAAGAGCTAAATGTGTCAAGCTCAGCAAAACATAAAAAACTTGTCTAATGATAGGTAGAATCATTATTCTAAGCAAAAAATTTAGTTATTAATCACTGATTGTATATTACCATATTGATAATCTTTCATAGTGTCACATTAGATAGTAAGTGGATCCTTTTCATTAATTAGGCATAGATCTGCTCCCCATAGCCACATACTGGATGAAATAAATGCACTTTTCGAAGAGCTCCTTGCATTCAGGTTGGCTTACCTGAATAACTGCATAACACACTCACAAGCATTTAAAATGCATGAAAATCTTAAACTGAAGACAGATTAAAAACTACACCGTAAGCCAGACAAAACCCTCGAAGTGAAACTACGTGTTACAGGCAAACAAACGCCTTTTTAGGGAACATTCTAAACATCATAGAAAGAGAACCTACACTTTGCTTTAAAATAGTACCTGTTTGGGTGCTAAATCATTTCAACAACAATATAAACCCCCTTCCTCCCTTCCCTCCCCAAAATCTGAAGTATAGTAATGTGTAAATTAAGTAGAAATAAATTAATAGTAATGCTGGGTCAATCACTGTATGCTAATGCATTAATGCCTTCTTGTTTGCAACAAGTGTTTATTGTATGACTCATCACAAACTTTTTTTGGATTACAGAATGAACGCAAAGGGAGGAAACTGCACTTATGAGAGGGGGTTTATTTCTGTCACATGTACATTAAAAAGCTCTTCGGTGAATGCTGTGCTCATTCAAAAAAAGCAGTAGAAGCCATGAGATAGTATGAGGTATAGAGTGGACAAGTATGCAAGTTTCCACACATCTTCAACATACTTCAAGATAAATTTAGCTATTCCTGGGCTTTTCACCAAAACAGAGGAATCCAACTAAATGGTGATTTTGTGCGACGGTATCTAGGAGGAACTTTATGCTGAGATCAAGAGTAACAAGTTCACTTCATGTGGGAAATAATTCAGATTTCTACATTTAAATAGGTAGGGTATTATTAATTAAGCCAAATAGTCTGATGTCTGTCTTTACAACAGGAGTAGTTTTGAAGACCTATTTTCCTCTTTCCAGCCTTGTTACTTCATGTCAAATTTCTCTTGCATCATCGCCATCGCAAAGTGATAGAAATAATGGGCTACAAATGTCTAACACTTGTATTTACCAAACACAATAGGAAGGGAACAAGGGCACAAAGGAAAATGACTACAAAATACTGTGTAATCATGCTGGAACTTCATCACAATCCATTTGTTTTACTATAAATTCTTCATATTTGTATTACTGTAATCAAGTAACCTCAGTAGAATTCACAGATCACGTACAAGTCTTAGGGCCTGATTCTGCAGCCCCAAATCAGGTGAAAAGCTACACAACACATTCCATCAACAAGAACTGCACAATAAAACCCTATAGTTTGTAGTCATGGAGAAAGACCCACAAATAGAACTTTCAATACATAAAAGAACTACTAGTGGCAGTTCCAGAATCCTGTCCAAACTAGGCGTAGCAGTCCATCACGCCATGCTACTTCTTTCAGTGCATTGTTCCACATCTTATTTTTGAATAGAAGTCTGATTCAGTTTCAGGAGCTTTCTGCTTTAGCTTTTTCATCATTATTCATTGCTTTGTTTTTGATTTGCTCTTCTAGACTATTAAGTGACTCAGGCTTGTACCTGTATAGGTAACCATATGGTCGGAGATGATAAATCAAGTATTCCAGCTGATACATAGTTGTGGAATCAACATAGTGGAATGAAATTGCCAGATCAGAACAACATCCAGGACCCTAAAAATGAAGTAATAAAACAAAAACTCTTAAAGAATATTTCAAAATGTGCTCAGAATGTTAAACACAATTAACTGAGTGTTAATAATACATACTTGGCTTCACTAAAACAATTCACTTTCATAAATAATTCATGTATTTCAAAGCCTACATCTGTCAGGCAAAAATAAAAAGTTCTCAGACCCAGACGTAACATTTTGCTTGATCATCATTCCCAAATGGAAATTAGCTTCTTCAGGAAGGTTTAAATGGTCTACACAGTGCTTGGTGGCAGGGGACCAGACTGCATGACCTCTCAAGGTCCCTTTCTGTTCTAGTGTTCTATCATGTTTCTATAAAATTACAGAAAAACCCTTTGTAGGGATACTCAAACTAGGATGAACCACACCTTAAATTGTTTGATGAATCACTTACTGCCTCTTGCTCATAAATGTATAACCACCCTGTTGCAACTACTGTAACAGTTTACATAAAAAGGTAACATTAGAAACAATATTTTTGTATTTTAGTTGCCTTTTAAATGTGATTTAGCTGCAAGAAACAAAAAGTGGCCAGCATCCTGCGGTAAACCAGCTCCCCATACAGCACAAGAGCTAGGTAGAAGAGACCCACTACGGTATCCAGTCCATCTTTTACAATGTAAGTACAGTAAAAATAATTTCAGATAAATAAGTTTTCACTGAACACAGGGTATTTGCTTTCAAGTTTTAATTTATAAATGGACTAGCTAATGATTTCATCCATAAGTCTGTCTCAGGCATCCACTACAAAATTTTATTTTCCGAGAACATTTTGATAATGGTCAGTTAACAGCCTAAAATCATTGTACATATTAAAAAACTTTAGAAATGTAATTCGCAATAGACATAGCCTTTCCAAAAAAAAAACTTACCTCTACTGCAGGATAATAATTATAATTCCAATACCAAAATGTTTTGGGTAGATATCCTCTGATTAAGTGATGTTCTGGCACAAAGGGATGAAAAGTTTCTTTACCATTTGTGTCCCTTGAATCTCCAGCTTCTACATTAATAGTCTCCATGCATTTTCCGAGTGCTAGATCTTCAACAGAAGAACTATGAGAACATTTGTTGGTTTTAAATGCATTAACAAATCTCCTTAGAGCTTCTTTGCTCAATACATATCCTGCTCCTCCACTCATATAACCCTGTTTCACATAAGGCTTAAACCTTCTTCCAAAGTATATAGGTTGTTCAGGACTGTATTTTGAAAGAAGCCATCTCAAGTTGTCCAGAATAACATATGTGTCATCATCTGCTTTCATAAACCAATCAGCAGCATCAAAATAATGGTCATGTACATACTGGAAGGCTTTAATAGTTTTCCAGTATAGCTGGTCCCTTCCTTCTTTGGTTTCTAGTCCCACAGTTGGAAAGTCTTTATTCTCTTCAGAGCTCATAAACAGTATTTTATTACAATGCTGGGCCCAAGTAGCCTTAACATGCTTAGCTTTTTTCTCCAGATTCTGAGGACCAGTCATAACCCAACAAAGTATTTTTACCTTCTGATACAGTTCTTCTGCAATATTTTTGTCCTCATCTACAGGGGGAAAAAAATCCAATGTATTAATATAAAATGGAAGAGTACATCATAAAAGATTCAGCTAAGCATATGAAAGAATGTTTTGCTAGTCATAACGGAAGTGTAGAGATGAATGGGAAAAAGTACAGCATATATGCAAATCAAATGAGGCTTCTGTTTTGAATAACTTTTTTTTCTGTCATATGTAATAGAAGACAGGCTACATGAAGTGTGGTAACCAACATCTGGCCTCTTATTTTCTTAGGTCAGTGAGATTCAGGAATGAAAAAATATTAAAAGTTTCCATATACTTATTTCTACTTACTTTTACAAAAGAAGTGAAAGAGAGACTATTATTTTCTCATTAAAAAACATGGTTTACAAAACCTAACATGAATTTTAAAATATTTGACTCAAACTTACTTATAAATAAATTCTCTGGTAATCTTCTGAAGCTAATGAAAATTATTTAAAGATTTGACTACATATGAAAGTTCAAGGCCAGTTAATTTTTATAGTCTAATCTTAGATAAAAAAACCATGCCCTACTAATGGTGAAAAGAAAATTAGATATTTAAATGTTTGATACTTACTGTTAAGAATTAAACTTGCATTTTAAAATAACCGTTATCAACTACTAAAAGTGGTTTTCAAGTTAAAAGCAGCCACTAAGCTATAAAAGGCCACTTTTTGCCAGAAACCAAATTAAAAATATTTATTGAATGGAAAGAAGAAACAGGTTCTGCACTACAAAAATAAAAACAGTCATTGCTGTATCTGAAATCCTTGTATTTTCTAGATTCTCCGATTAAGTTGTCACAGCAACACCAGGCATGTCAAACTCAAAGCCTACTGAAGAGAGCACAAATGAAAACGGATAGCTTTCAGAGCCACCAAAGAAAACGTTCTTCTACCAAAGTCGTAATTATTTTTGACTATAGATTATGTTTTAGATATATTTTATAATATTTTCTCAGGTCTAGTTTGAATGTAATACAATAATTTTAACTGATAATTTAACACTTAATATGAATGTTATTGTTTTATAATTTTATTAATAGTTCATGAAGTTTGACATGTAAAGGTATTTGCTCATATAATAATTTTTAATTTAAACATCAATTTAAGGTATTTTAATTGTTATATAATACGTAACTTCTTTGCCGAATAGAAAAAAGCATAGGTTAATCAAATAGAATAGGCTTGTGTGAAAATCAGACACTTTTTAAGTTTGAGATTTTTCATAAGCAATTATTTGTGTGATTGCAAAAAGTGGACATTAATTGCTATAAATATAATATACAGTTTGTGATTTTATTTGGGAATAAATAAAAACAAAATATTAAATCACATTTTTTACAATGCAGCATTAAGCAGCAAATACTACAGTAACACAGGAATAAAACAAAATAGCACTAAATTAAAACCGGCAGCATTTCAATCCCGAGCACTCTTTCAAGAGAGCTGACACAACTTTTGCGATACCAATTTTTCCATGTTTGTTTTGCTATTTTGAGACGATACTACTCTAATTACTACTGATAAAATCAAGCTCTGGCTGATGTTATGCATTTCCCTCTCCCCTTTGTACAGGGTGGGAACAGAGAAAACCCTCCCCAATAGATTCCCCTTTCCCCCCGCCACTTTCAGTGGGTCAACAAAGAAATCACAATCCAACATTTTTTTCCCTGCATAGAGGAAGCAGGGAGAGAGGCCCCTTGAGGCTTGCACTGCTCTCCCTCCATGCACTAGCTCCATGGGCCCCTTGAGGCCTGCACTGCTCCCCACCCCACCCCCACGCACTGGCCCTCAGGTCCCTTGAGGCCTGCACCATCCCCTTCTCCATGAACTGGCCCCTTGAGGCTTGCATTGCTCATCCTCCATGCACTAGACCTTAGGTCCCTCGAGGCTTGAACTGCACCCCCCCAACCATATAACTCTGCCTCATCCTCCTCCACCCCTTGCTCCACCCACCACGGCTCCTGTACCTGCAGCTGCCACAGGCAGATATCCCTCTCCACCTCAGCGTGTGTTTCAAGTTGGGCTCCACAGAGCAGTCCCATAGCCTTTCCTGGAATGCATAAGCAGCAGGGGGAAGTCGAGTGGGCAGTGCTAGGTTGTGGGAGAGAAGAGAGACTTGTCCCTCCCCTCCCCACAGAAGTACCCTGGTGCTCCTCGGCTGCAGGGGGTTTGGCCCCAGGCTGCTCCCAGGAAACAAAACCAACACAACACCTGCTCCTCTCACTGGGGGGCAGGGACAGGGGGGCACAGTAACACACGCAGGGTTCAGCTGGGAAGAGAAAACACACACATACAACTGCTTCTCACTGACTACCCCCGGCCGCTGTAACCTCTGCTGCCAGCATGGGGAAAGCCTGCGTGGCGGCAGCAAGCGGCTTTCACAGAATCATAGAATCTAGGGCTGGAAGGTACCTCAGGTGGTCCTCCAGTTCAGCCCCCTGCCAAGACCCCATGCTTCTCCATATGAGTGGCAGGGGTCCTTGGACTGTCTGTGAGTGGCCTGGCAGGCTGTATTTAGATGTTTCGCTACCATGTAGCTGGTGGGCCACAAAAAAAAAAAAGGCAGTATGTCCGCATGTGATCCCATAACAGGGTGTTTGAGATACCTGAGCTACACTTACTTAAGGTGCAGATTTTAACATTTTTAAAACTCATGTACCAATTCTGCAGCTAGACTCAAGGAGATGCACCCCAGTGCCTGCATGGGCTTGGTCTACACTACAGTTAGTTCAGCTGAATCCGGTCATTTAACTTTTCTATGCTTAAGTATTAATAGCTGAAAATAGGCATTTATCTGCCTCAGGATTTAAGCGTTTTAATGTTTATGAAGCACTCTGAAATTACGCTGAAGTTTTCAAGCAAGAATATTCAACAATTATATAATGTTATAGTACTATGTTTCAGATATTTTCCCCTGCCAAAATGTAAACAGCTTGACTCATCAGGTTTAAAGAATAGTGGGCTGCTTTTAAAGTTTCATTTTGATTCCAAAAGCTTAATCACAACTTAGAGAAGCTCCTTAATCTGCTCTTTAGTTTTATTTAAGCTATTTGGGTGCCTATGAAGTACACCCATCCCTTGCTATAGGAGCAAATTGCTTCCCAGCTTTCTGCTCGTAGCCAAAAACTCATAAAAGGGGCACTAAATTCCCATTAAAATACATGTAAAAGTCCCTGATTGGTTCCAAGTGCTCCTAATTCGGTGAAAAAGTGGCAGCAAGCAGCGCTGCTTTTGAAAGGTAAGTGAACCTTGGGAGGGGGTGGGGGGTTTGGAGAGGGTTAAAGGCTGGGGGCAGTTTGGGGCCATGAGGGGGACGGAGGGTTAGAACTTGGTGGCGGGTTGGGTCCGTGGCACAGACAAGGTTGAGGTGGGTTGGGTCTGTGGGGGGGTGGTGAAGGGATGGGGGCAGACTGCAGTGGGTTGGGGCTGCGGGGGGTCCTCAGGCTGTGGCGGGTTGGGGCTGTGGGGCTGGCGGGGGTGGGGGGGATCCTAAGGCTGCGGCGGGTTGGGGCCACGGAGCTGGCGACAGGGTCAGGCTGTGGCAGGTTGGAGCCATGAGGAGCGGGGTAAGGCTACTATTGCGGGGGAAAGTTCACTCATCTAATGAGCAAGCATAGGTATACGTGTCCCTCGTTTTAGCGAATACTTGTAACTAAAGGGATGAGTGTATTATGAGTGTGCCAAATGAACAAAAAAGTATTTGCTCCAGTTTACCACTTAAGAAGCTCCAGGAGCCAAATTCTAAACCACTACCTCCATTTCTAAGTCTGGACACAACACACAGCATGTACAATTTGAACCTCACTAGTCCAGCATCCTCAGGACCTAACAAGTGCTTCTGCTTACCCTTAAATGTCTTCTAAGAACTGAGTAAATTACAGCAAAATAACAGCACAGAACACTAATAGCCAGGACTGGTGACTGTTAAACTTTGAGGAAGCACGGGAAACTTGGCCACAGCCATGATAAATAGTCATCCATTTAACTAAAATCATGCTGGACTAATTAACATATTTCTTTGTTCATAACCAAAGTATTTATACACACACTTTTCGTCCCCCATCTCCACATCCAGAATATAAAATTAAGTAGAAACGTTTGTGTATAAATACTTGGTTCTGAAGAAAGAGAAAAGTTAACTGGAACACTATGTTCTTTCTCCTTTTACATTGTACAAACATAAATACCTTGATGCTGCCCAGTATCTGCATTGAAGTTCATTTGTCCTTCTAGCTGGTCACTTCCAGTTTCTTCCAAGTGTTCACCATGGGGATCATTGTGAAGAACATGAGGCTGGATCTCAACTTGTTTTTCCAACACTATGCTAAACAGCATGTAACACACAAAAAATCCAGTTGCTGATCCAAATGTGAAGGTTAGAAGATTCAGCAAAGATTTAGAAAAGGCCATTTCCTGAACCTAGAGTTCTGTCAAGAACGAAAGAAAAACACTAATTTGTTTTTTAAGCAAAGTAAGGAACATAAGGAGAAGAGAGAGAGATGACAAGTGACAAACTCAGTGCCTGATTCTAGAAACCTTACTCACACAGCATTCCCATTATCTAAATCATGGTTTCCCAAACCGGGCAGCACGTAAAGAAATTTGGGGGGGGGGCGTGCAATGAGGTGATCCAGCCCCCCACATCATTCCCCCCACCCGAAGAAAGAGCTGGCCTTTGCTTCCGGCTCTAAGCCCCTGCTATTTTACGTGGGTGACCCAGCACAGCTTCTATAAAAAGCAGGCGGCCAGCAAAAGACCCATGTGGAGCAAGGCGGCCCATGTGGAGCTAGCTGCCTCCTGCGAAGTTGAATGAGCGTGAGTTTGGGGGGGAAGAGGAGGATGGGATTTCGATGGGGGTCTGGGGGTGCCTGGCTCAGGTGAGGGGGATAGGGTAAGAGCAGGGGGCTGGTTGTGCCTGACTTTGTGGGAGGGAAGGAGTTCAGGCTGGTGGCTTGCGGGGCTCAGGTGGCCAGCTGGTTTGCAGGACTCACAGGGCTCGGGTGGCTGGCCTCGGTATCACAGGGCTCGGGGCTGCTCAGGATGGCAGCTGGCCCCGCCAGTGTGGGGCTCAGGTGTCCACTTTGTCATTTACAAGACAAAATCAACCCTATAGTGCATCTGCAGAAATTCACCTAGTAGATTACTGGGTGCTTATTTCTTTGCAGGATCAACTTGAATGTCTCTTTATTTATTAAAATAACTTTAAAGTCTAAAAACCCTATTGGTATATCAAAACAAAAAAGCAGTCATGTAGCACTTTAAAGACTAACAAAATTGGTATATGATATTTATATGCAAGCATAAATAAAATTCCTAAAAGCAAGCATGATAACTATTTATGAATAAATGTAATATCACCATGCAATTCCCAATAAACTAGTGTATGTCATTTAAACACAATTAATGGGAGATTAAATAGCAAAATGTCCTGGAGTAGAAATCCTTGTGTATATGTGTAAGTGTATTTTTCCCCACCTTCTTGAGATCTGTAAAGGTGTTCTGAAAAATTTCCTTACCCCGCCACCCGCCATTTCTTACAAACACAAGGTTAATGGCTTCTATTTCTCAGCTGTTCATAAATGCTATAGAAGTTCCTAGATGATCCCAATGTGCAGGCCAACTTTATAACAGCTCTTAATTCACAACCAAACCTTTAAGAAATATTTTTTGCCCCAATGTGAGTTGTAGATACAGGCTGAACTTCTCTAGTATGGTACTACTGGGACCTCCCTGATGCCAAATCTGAGAACTTTCCAAACCATGGAAGGTCTATATTGTCTAGCAGCATTACCAACACTTGCACAGCTTACTAGGCTCTAAAAAGACATCTGGGGTAAATTAGAGGTAAATAACAGCACAGAACACAGAGCCAGGACAGACAGCTGGAAACTTTATGGGACCATGGGAAATTAGGCCACAATTATGGTAAGTGGACAGCTGGCTAACTAAAATCATGTTGGATGATGGATGTTGCCAGGCATGAGAATGCTGGACTAGAAGGGTTCAACCTGCATTAAAAAACAAAAATACAAGTGATAGAAGGTGTATAGGGAACACAGAGATCAGAATGAGGAAGGGATTTCAAGGAATACCTGAAACAAGGGAAAATATGAAGGTGGCAGGCAAAGTGCACATGATGGACTACGGAAGAATGCAAGGAGCCCCAACTAGATTTGATAAGCTTAGCCTACAGAAAGATGATGTATGGAAATCCGTAGTTTTGTTAAGAAGTTAAATTTTCTATGTGACTTCACTTCAAAACAAGGCAAATTTTAAATGTGCTATAGTCTAAGCCCAAACTGTAAGGATGAACAATTCAATTGGAAGCAAATGTAGAACTCTGAACAGCAAATACATGGCATCAAGCAGTTCCCTAGCAATGGTGGTTCTGTGCCACTTCCTTTCCTTACAGTGGAGCAGCATTTAAAGTGATTGCTCTGTTGTTTATAATTACTATTTATACACAACTGACTAGAGAAGCAGAATACAAGGGGTTTCTGATCCTGCAAAACTATTGGTTATTATTTGCATTATTGTAGCATACTGTGTTTTTGACCAGAACCCCACTGTATTTGTTCTGTTTATACAGCACATAAAGATGCCGTTTTCCCAAGAGAGCTTACAATCTGAGTAGTCCCATTGACATCATTAGGTTTATTCGTGTATATAAAGTTAGACATATGTGCAACACTTGGAAGGACTATGTGAGCCATTTACTATGATCTCGTACAAGCAACCTCAATTCCTTGTATTTTGGTCAACTTGACAGAAAAACAGAGTTCTAAAAATATAAAAAGACACTAAACATTAAATTATACAGAGCTGAATTTTTTGTAAGAATGAGCAACTATATACAACAGCTTGTGATTTTTTTCATAAGGCTGCGTCTACATTGCTTTCAAAATGCTTTTCAAAAGTATGCATGAATGCTGCTTTCAAAATGCAAACTAGCTGTGTAGACAGGGTTCTTTCAAAAGGAAGCACGGCTTTTGAAATCACCTTTATTCCTAATCTTCTTTTTTTTTTTCCAGGAAGAAGGGTGTTTTCAAAAGCAAGACATCCTTTCAAAGGAATCCCCGTCTACATGGCTAATTTGCATTTCGAAAACAGCACTTTCAATGCAGCAAATGGCTGCCATTATGCAAATGGGATGCTGAATACTCACATTAGCACCTCATTAGCATTTTAGAACTGCTGTATTTACATGCCCCCTCTGAAGGGGGGGGGGGGCCTGCAGACACAGCCTAAGAGAGCTATGAGCAGCAACTATTGTAAACTAACATAAAAGACATTAGAAAAAACTAATAAAATACAGCTTGAACCTCTCTAGTCTGGCATGCTTGGGACCTGACTGGGGCTGAACAAGAGAACTTGTTGAACCACAGAATGTCAATATTGTCTAGCAGCATCACCAACACTTGTACTGCTTACTACTGGGCTCTTAAAAGACTTACACGGGTAAATTAAAGCAAAGTACAGCCCAGAACATTGAGAGGCAAGACTGATGCTGTAAACAAATTTTACAGGACCATGGGAATATGTGTCATAACCATGATAAGCAGTCATCTGGTTAATTAAAATCACATCAGATTACAGATTTTGTCAGATGAGAGAGTTCCAGATTACAGACGATCAACCTGTTTTTTTAATGTGGATGCAAACTATAACTTATTAGTCATATAGGAGTGTCACACTTTTCCGGCTTCCAGAATCAGCAACTTATAATCACTGAAAATATGTATGATGTTAGAAAAAAGATTTATTGTATGTTTGGTTTTGTTTTTCACTGGGTTCCTACCAAACTAGACAGCTACTTAATACAATCTTGAAGTTTCTTTAATAAACTGCTAGGGAAAAAAAAAAAGACAATGAAAACAAAAATATGTTAGCAATGCATAACTTGAGATGAAATAGAAAAAAGACATTCCATTAAGCTTATAACTACAATGAGGACCTCTGAGTTGGGCATCTCCTAACGGTTAATGACTAGCTGGAACATTAAATCCAACTTACTATTTAATTAATGGACCAAAGCAACTTAAAAAACAAACATTATATACACGTATAGGTTCTCTTTGATGTTATTTCTACAAAAAACCCCCACACAACTAACCCTGAGATAATTCTGCTTAAGTGTAGCATACTTTCAAATGCAAATGGTCAATATTGCCATTTGTCAATGCCAAAATAATAATGAACAGGATTTCATTTTTAAATAAAGATTAACTGAGTGTTTGTATTATCAAACATCTCATTATTTTAAAAAACTACAACACTGTATATACAGAAGCATAAAATATTAGAATTAAATTACACAAATTCCACCACGTGTGTAATCACTTTAACTCACAACATTTAGTCATCTGCAATAAGTCTCAGAGCGAATCATAGGATAATGAAAAAAGCTTTACTCAAAATCATCTGAGGATAAATTTTCTAAGAAAATGTGGGTAGCTGACAGTCATACCTGACATAAACACGAAGAATCAGAATTAAAAAAATTGAGACTTATTTTAAAACTGCTTTCAGAACTAAAAGTCTACAGAAATAAACAGCCTATAACCACCCACAATGTAACCCCACTTTTCAGAAAAGAGTCCGGCAGTACCTTGACGTGGCTCTGATCCAGAAAAGCTCATCATCTAATAAATGATAGTTAGTCTTTAAGGTGGCCCTGGGCTGCTTTTCAGTTCCACGAAGGCACAGACTAACACGCCTACCTCGCTGGGACTAATCCCCACTGGTTAGGTACATTCTGCTCCTCCATCGACCTAACTCTGGCATCTTTCTCTCGGCAGGAAATTCACCCCCATTAACGCCTCAGGCCTTTCTCTGAACCCGATCGATCCGGGAGCGACCCTGGGGGCGGGCCCGCGGCCGGGGCCTCCGCCTGTCTCTGGGACCCATTTCGCCCCCTCTCCCCACGCACAGGTGGTGAGACGGGAACGGCCTGGAGCGTGCGGGAGCGAGCGGCACCTGCTCGCTAACCCGGTCCGAGCCCCCAGCGCCCTGCCCGGCCTGCCGCCGGCTTACAAGCGCGGCCTCGGCTGGACCCAGCCTACGGCGCCCGGGCCCTACCCAGGCTCGGGCCCCGTCGGCCTCCGCCCCTGTTCTGCAGACACCGACCGCGAGGCCTGGACCCCTCTCACCGGCGCGGCTCAGCGCAGGCGGAGCCCGGCTCCCAGGCGTCTGTTAGTCGCGCGGCGAAGCAGCCCGCGGAGCCGCTATCGCCGGCACCATAGCGCCAGGCCCGGGCGGGCTGAGCTCCGCAGGCCTACGGGGCCCCGCGTACGTCACCTCTAGAAGGGCGGCCCCAGCCCGGCCGCGCTCATTGGGCGGGGAGTGGGGGGGGGGACGGGCGCGCGTGCGCCTGCTTTCTGCCGTTATTGAGCGCGGAGCGCCACTGTGGAGCCCCCGAGCGGCCGCGGGTGGCCCCGCCCCGCGTGCCTGTCGCGTGGCTGCTCGAGCGGCAGCGCGCCACGCCCCTGGGCTGCGGGAGAGCAGGGGGTCAGGGCTGAATGGCTGGGGCGTAAGCAGTCGTCACTCGTTCAGTCTGTTCGTGTCAGTGCGTTGACCTAGCGCACCTCAGCTGCCAAACCTAATGTCCTGCTGCTCTCGGATAGTGTTGCGGTGCCACAGGTCAGAGAGTACTGCCATATTCGCTGTGTTGCAGACAAGCAAGCCCTTCATCCCCTATCTGAATGTGCTGAAAATACCTCTACTCCCTCTTTAAACGTGCCTTTTATTTCCTCCTTGCTTTTGAACAGCTGAATGAGCAGACAGAATAGGTATGTACACGTCACACTGTAATTTAATCAGAAGCTAGAGCTCCTACACCTAGACCAGGTAGCTAATCTGGTTTTACCAGGACAGCTGCAATTTAATTGCAAATTTAACTCCATTAACCATGGGTTAAACAGGGACTGGGAGTGGCTCGCAGCTTACAAAGGCAGTTTCTCTGCTTTGGGTGCAAATATCTCCCCATTAGACTCTGACAAAGGCTCACATCCCCCTCTCTGAGCTGACTTGTTTTTTTGTCTTTTGATAGGTACTGTTGATAATGGGCCATTTCCACCTTGCAGAATAGACCTTGTCAGCTCTGGCCCTCCCTTTTACTGGGACCCCACTCTTTAAATGCTCCTCTGAAGCTGCTCCCCCACTCATGCATCTGATGAAGTGGGTCTTTGCCCACGAAAGCTAATGTTCCAAAATATCTGTTAGTCTATAAGGTGCCACAAGACTTCTTGTTCTCAAGACATAGTGGACAGACTTGCTGCCATGGGGTTCCCTAACTGTGGTGGGGTCACAGATGGAACACACCCCCCCATCCTGGCACCGGACCACAGTACAATAACCATCGGGGTACTTCCTTATGGTGTTGCAGGCATTGGTGGTTCACAGTGGTCATTTCACTGACATCAAAATGAGGTGATTGGAAAGGGTGCATGACACTTGAATCTTTAGGAATTCTGGTCTGTTTACAAGGCTCCAGAGTGGAGATTTCTTCCCAGACCAGAAAATAAATATTGAAGGTGTTGAAATGCCCACAGTGACTCATGGTGATGCTGCTTACCCCTTGTTTCCTTGGCTCTTGAAGCCAAACGCAGGTACCCTGGACTCCAGTAAGATCCTGTTTGCCTTCATGGCATATGAAGAATTTTTCATATGAATCATGAGTAAGGTGTCTATTAGAGAGCATCTCCCTTGTAGTCACTTTATTTATTGCATTACTTGCATTAGAAGACCATGGACCAGTGTTACGGGACTTCTGTTCTTTGTGTTAGTACAGGAAATGATAAGTTTGAATACAGTGAGGACACCACAATTTAAACACATAAGCTGTGTATACACTAGCCGCTTCCTTTCAGAAGGGGCATGGTAATGAGCGAGGTCGGAAGATGCTAATGAGGCACTCCATGAATATGCAGTGCCTCATTAGCATAATGGCAGGCGCAGTGATTCGAAAGTGCCACTTTCGAATCGCGTGCCACCTGTGTAGATGGGAGCCTTTCAAAAGGACCCCCAGTCTTCAAAAGCCCCTTCTTCCTAACACCAGATAGGCCCCCATCTACATGAGCAGCATGCAATTTGAAAGTGGCACTTTTGAATTACCACAGCTGCCGTTATGCTAATGAGGCACTGCATATTCATTGCAGCTATACTGTTCTACTGGTGTCAAGAGATGTGTATAGGGGGCTGGATCATGAAGAAGTTTAGGCACCTCTAGAAAATATGAATGTTAATCTACATGTAAACCTGTGTGTGCTTAGCAGCACCATGCCTCATCCAGGTTTTTCAATCCAGGATACGTTTCCTGTTCCATTATCGGAAATATGCTTTAGTTTCTCTATTTGTGAAATAATACTTTCTTCCTTTGTAAAAGTGCTTTGTGATACTCCGATGAAATGCACCATGTAAGATCTAGGTGTTTTAGGGGCAAATCCTGACTGTAGGGTGCGAGAAGACATTGTGATGGTCAAGAGTGCAGTCCGACTCCTCTGTGAACCCTCAGGAGAATTCCAAACAGACCAGTCTGTGCAAGGTGAAAAGCTGCAAAACAAGTAATCCTGCCAAGGCGAACAACTGCAAAACAAAGTACGACTGCCAAAACTTCAAGGCTACGCTGGCAGTAGGCCACAAAAGATAGTAAGAGTAGTGCATAAGCAATTTTAAGCAATTTTATGTAAATGAGTTCAAGCTTTATTAGTTAGTGGTAGGAGGCCCGTTACAGAGCCTCTCCCCCAAGCGAAGCTCTGACGCGTCCGGTTTTCCCCCACTGGTGACTGCGGCGTTTCCGGGGCTCCCGTCGTGGGTGTCACACGCTTTCAATAAACCAAATATAGCACTCGCCTTCCGGGTGCAGCCTCGTTTCTGGGGAACTCGAGCCTGGTTGGTTACATTTGGCACAGCGAGCAGGGTTCTCCAGGTATGATGCCTTTTTGGTCGAAAGTGGGGGAGGCAGGGAAGCCAGAGCTGGCCCTGCAGCGCATACCAGGATGGCCCTCAACGGAGTGATGGGGGCCAGTAGCGCGGATGGTGGCCTGTTGGGCAGCCCCGGCAGACTGGCCAGAGTTGCGGGAGGCGGCAGGCGTGACGCCAGTACAGGTAGAAGGGGCGTTGCGTCAGCTGCGGCTGAGCTGCTGGCCAGGGACGGAGAAAAGGGCGGTGGGAGAGGTAGCATGGCTTTTCCTAACTGCCCTCCGGGTCCTGGATGATGAGCTTCTCCGCTTGCAGAAGGTGCTGGCGCGGAAGGAGCAGGAATGTCGTGATTTGGCGGATGCACGCGCAATAGCGCAGGAGGTGGTTACCTCGCAGTCCGAAAGGACGCGAGAGTTCACCCATCATTGTGAGGTATTGACGGTGAGAGTGGTGAATCAGTGGCACGCGAAGCTAGGGAAAGAACCGGTGTTGATGGCCCAAGTGTGTGCGGTCCTTGCGCTAACCACTGGGGACCCTGAGACCTGGGATAGTAACATTTGGAGCTCTTCCTCGTCTGAGGAGGAGGAGGAGGAGGTGAACGGGGTGGCTGTGCAAACCGTCCCAAGACAGGCACGCTCCATTCGGGAGATGAGGTTAGAAGGAGGCAAATTGCGGCCTGAGGTCTGGCGGACGTTTAAGACAAGTGAGTTGCAGGAGATGGTGAAGAGTTTTAAGCAGGAGCCAGGGGAAGGCCTTTTGGCCTGGCTGATGCATGTGTGGGACAACGTGGGCAACACTGTGTTGCTGCTGCTTGAGGAACTCCGCCAGATGGGCGTGTTGTCCCAGGATTCACAGGTCCGACAGGCGTTGCAGAACTCGCAAGGCTTTACCGATGCACAGGGAAACGCCGAGGAAGCGCCGTCCCTGTACCGCTGGTTGACTGCGGCAGTGGACATGGTCTAACCCTCTCCGGGGGAACTGGAAGCACTGGTGAGGCCCTGGCGTACGATCCCAGAAGGGGTGAGTGCACTGCGGCAGCTGGGCATGGCTCGGGCTGTGGCTCTCGGGGGAGAGACGGGATCGGACGATGTAGGGGTCCACAAATCCATGAAGGCCACTCTGTTACGCCTTGCCCCCCCGAGCTGAAGGCCTCCTTTATTTCTGTGGTCATGGCGGCGGATGGGCACACAGGTGACTTGGTTGGAACGTTGATGCAATTAGAGACTGTCATAGACGCTAAAGTGGTCCACGCTACAAAAGGAAAAGGTGGTCGGGCGGGAGCACCTGGGCAGGAAAAAGGGCACGCTAGGGTGACCCGGAGAACCATGTGGATGGACTTGCTGAAGGCAGGAGTCCCCCGTGAGGAGATCAATAGTCTACCAACACCAAACTTGTACAAACGTTGGTTACAACTGCCACCTACCCAGCAGAGCGAGGATGAGAGTGCCTCCAAGAGGGCGGGTGAGACCCAGGCACCACAAAAAGGTATGGGTCCCCGGGGGAGGACACAGCCCAGCACCCCCGTTGACTGGACCCTTCCCCCTAGGAAGTGACAGGGAGGCGGGTCCCCTGCAGTACGGGCTGTGGCTGTGCGACAGGTAGCAGGGGACCGGCGCCCATTTGTTCCATTAACCATAAAGTGGCCCTGGGGATGGGAGCAGCATGTGTTAGCTCTGTTAGACACTGGAGCTGAGGTGACCATTCTGCATTCTACCCAGACTGCTGGTCGTGCGGTGGTTGTGCAGGGCCTCGGAGGAGCGGAGACCACCGCTTATGCGGTGGAGATCACCCTAACACTGGGGAAAGCCCCTCCCTTTCGGGCAACTGTGCTGGCTGCACCTTTGGGTGAATATATCATTGGAATGGACGTCTTGCCTTGCTGGTGTGTGGATACGCGGTATGGGCTGTTTGCCTGGGGGCAGCCCCGCTACATTTGGGCAATCAGGACTGTGGAACCCCTACTGCGGGGACATCCCAGATGGGACCCTGTGCACCTGCCAGTCCCCCAGACCCTGGTGTCACTCAAGCAATACCGCATTCCTGGTGGAGAGCACGAGATTAGTGACGCTATTGCTGCATTGCTACAGGCAGAGATTATTCACCCCACGCTGAGCTCCTTCAACAGCCCCATCTGGCCAGTGAAGAAGCCGGATGGATCGTGGCGCATGACGGTGGACTATCGGGAACTCAATAAGGTGAGCCCGGAGCTTATGGCTATAGTTCTGCACATGGTTACTATCCTGGAGCACATCACTGTGGCAGCCTTGCCGTGGCATGCCATCATAGACCTGGCCAATGCGTTTTTCTCTATTGACATTCATCCCGAGAGTCAAGAACAGTTTGTCTTCACATGGCTAACAAAGCAGTACACGTTTACTGTGTTACCACAGGGCTTTACGCACTCCCCAACGATCTGCCATCAGCTAGTGCAGGCCGATCTGGACCGCCTGGACCTCCCCGACCGAATGGCCTGCTACCACTACATTGAAGATGTTATGATCTCGGGACCAGATGAACCAACTGTTCAAGCTGACCTAGACACCATCGTAACAGGTTTGCAGGAACGGGGGTGGGCTATTAATCCCAAGAAAGTGCAGGTGCCAGCCACTAGTGTGGTCTACTTGGGTGTACTGTGGATGGGTATGGAAAAGTGCATTCTGCCAAAAGTGCAGCATACCATCCAAGCCTTCCCCACACCCTCGTCTAAACAGCAGTTGCAAACCTTTTTGGGCCCTCTCGGTTTCTGGCGTGCTTTTATTCCGCACCTTGCTTTTCTTATGCGTCCTTTACAGGAGCTTGTGCAGAAAGCCACCCTGTGGAACTGGACAGAGAAGCACCAACGAGCTTTTGACCTCTGCAAAGAGGTGGTGGTGGCACGCGCCCACCTCACTGCACTGCTGCAGAGCCAACCGTTTGAACTGGAGGTAACAACCATCGGTGACGTGGCGTCCTGGAGTCTGTGGCAGCAGGTAGGAACCCAGCGAAAAGAACCTATCGGATTCTGGTCATGAACCCTCTGTGAAGCTGAAAGTGGGTATAACCCCCTGGAAAAGTAGATCCTAGCAGTGGTGTGGGCTTTGCAGGACATTGAGCGGGTCACGGGCATCACCCCTGTTACTGTACGGAGCCCGATCCCCTTAATGGGGTGGGTCACAGATACCTCTGAGCATGCACCATATGGGAATGGCCCAAGCAGCTACCTGCTTCAAGTGGAAACATTACTTACAGTAGCGCATGCGCTTGGGAGCCCCCACACTTACTGCTCCACACACCCCTCTCCTGGGAACCCTTACTTTTCAGCATGATCCCCAGCTAATGGATGAGCTACCCGCCGTCGACCCGCCAGTAGCCCCCTCGCCGGTAGCGGAGGCACCTCCGTCGGATACCGTGCCTGAGGAGAGGAGAGGAAGCATCTGGGTAACCAATGGGTCCGCTATGTACACCCTGACGGGACAGAGACAGTGGCGAGCAGTAGCATATGCCTCCTATAAGGATGAAATCGCCTTTGCCTGGGGAACAGGTAACTTGAGCCAATGGGCAGAGTTGCGGGCAGCAATGCTGGCGGTGGAAGCTGGGCAAGTGGAGACCTTTATATATACTGACAGCTGGGTAGTCTACAAGAATCTGTGCACCTGGGTGGCGATGTGAGAAGCCAAGGAATGGAAGATAGAGGATCGCCCCCTCTGGGGCGCCGACTTATGGAAACAACTCTTAGCTTTTGCTCAGCAGCAGCCCCTGTCGGTGCGGCATGTTGACGCCCATACCAAACAGACGACTTGGGAGACGCAACTCAACGCAGCCATGGATCAGATGGCAGGACATACGATCACAGAACGCGCCGTGGCCTTACATGTGGAGTCAGGGCACCGAGGCGCCCACGCAGCCCACCTATATGGCCTGACCAAGGGTGGGAACCTCCCCCGGTAGTGTATTGGGCGGCCCGACTGAAATGTACTGTCTGCACCAAACTGGCCCCAGTAGCACTAGCGTTAGCCACAGGAAGCGTATGCCGCGGGCACTTGCCCTGTAGTGAGCGGCAGATAGATTATATCGGACCACTACCTCCATCGCGCTCGTGGCTCTATGTGCTGACCACCGTGGATACCTATACTGGCTTGCTGTTTGTACATCCCTGCAAGCATGCGGACGCTGCTGCTACGCTTACAGCACTCACCCAGCTCAGTGAACGGTATGGCATCCCCCTGGCAATACAAAG
The DNA here is from genome assembly GCF_033958435.1 of Carettochelys insculpta. Classification (NCBI taxonomy): domain Eukaryota; kingdom Metazoa; phylum Chordata; order Testudines; family Carettochelyidae; genus Carettochelys; species Carettochelys insculpta. The sequence continues at coordinate 230,368,068 of NC_134138.1, forward strand.
TGATCAGGGCACACACTTCACAGACCAATGTGTCCGTGACTGGGCGGCCGACCTATGGGTAACCTGGACGTTCCACATGCCATATACCCCCACTGCGAGTGGGTTAATTGAGCGGATGAACGGACTCCCGAAAGAGCAAATATGCAAACTGACGCCCACGAACTCCCTAAAAGGGTGAAGGGAAGCGGTGCACTGTGCTGTTTTCCTTCTTAACAACCGGGCTGTTGGACCCACTACTCCCTATGAGCGCCTGCGCCTTGCTCCTGAGCAAGGAGTTGTATTACGTGTCAGGCAGGCCTCACTCCTGGGCCAGGTGCAAGTGGAGGGACACCGGGTGGTGCTCCTTGCTGGGAGTCTGGAGACTGTAGCACCCCTAACCACTGCCGAACCCTGGGCAGGAGCGGACGTACTTGAGTGTACCCCCGAGATCCTCTTTGCTGTTTGTACCCGAGTACCTGGGTTGAGTTGGATCCCAATGTACTGGTCAGTCCCTGGCCCACCACTGGCTGAACTACAGTGTTACAACCACACCGACCAGCCGGGTGTCTGGAAAGCGGGGAAAGCCCTAGTTGAGCTGGTCCCTGTGACACCCATGACGGCACACGTAGAATGTGCCCTCGCACCAGCGACCAGTGCACCTTTGATTAGTGCCTGGCACCGTGGTGCGCCCTTGGGGGCTATACAAGCAGTTACTATCCTAGCAGAAGGCTCGGGCATGGCCGTGGTCCTCCCTGAAGGAGAGGACTATCCTCAATGTGTTTCTTCCCGCAGACTGATGCTACGGACCCTGTAACCATGGCCTGGCTGTGGCGCTGGTACCTCTGGACTGCTGTAGCAACGGCCTCAGAGTGGGGCCCCCCCCATCAGTGACAGCTCCAACGTATGGGTAACATTGGCACAAACTGCCATCAACATGTCTGCCTTTTGTCTGCCCCACAGTATGGCCATGGGACAGCTCATGGACACATGCTTTATAGGTGTCAGTGCTACTCCTGCTCTCTTGCAAAACTATACCCTTTTGCAAAACTTTGCTTTCACTGCTGGCTTTGCCAATCTTTATGATATGGGGACTGTGTTAGCAGCCCCAGACGGTCGCACTTATGCGTTCCGCGTAGCAAACGTAATGCAAGCTACACATTGCATGCTTTTTGTTAATGCATCAGGACCCCAAGTAGACCTTAACAACACTGAGTTACAATGTACTTAGACCCAGCTTGTCTCGTATGCCCGTAAACCCCTTTTGCTGCAGACAGGGTGGTTCTTGTTATGTGGCTGTGTGGCCTGCACATACATACCCATGAATAGCTCAGGCGGCCCTTGTACCATTGGCAGAATTGTGCCCCTTATCAGCCCTTATCTGTCGCAACGCAGGGCCCGACGCCGTTTGGCACGTGACCTACCAACCCTGCCCCTGCCACCCACATGCGACCCGAGGGTGACTGGCTGCCGAAAAAGAGGCAGCAGCCCTAATCTTCGCTTTTGGAGGTTCTTCCGGTCTCTTGGGCCATGACTATTATGCTATAACCCACCTTGCGTGTGCCTCGCTAAAACTATCAACCTCACCTCCATTCTCATTGCGGCCCTCAATCAGGAACTTGGGGAGGTGCGCAAAGGAGTGATACAGAACCGCATGCCTATAGATTATCTCCTTTTGCGACATGGACACAAGTGCTCTGAGTTTGAAGGTATGTGTTGTTTCAGTATCACCAATGTCAGTAACACAGTGGAGACCAATTTAAATCGTTTGGAAGCCCTGGCTCAGGGCATCCAACAAAGCCAGGAAAGTAACTGGCTTTGGTCCTGGTTAGGCTTACGGAGGGGCTGGGCAGCCCATTTGGTGCAAATCCTATTCCTTGGACTCTTATGCCTCCGCGCCGGGTATATCGGTCTCATATGCTGTTGTCAAGTCTGTTCCACGGGTGCACGCTGTGTTGCCAGAAGAGCATCAACCACCTCACTCGATTCCTACTAGCCTCGGAGTTCACAAAGGGGTCGTGGGGAGGAGTGTAGGGTGCGAGAAGACATTGTGATGGTCAAGAGTGCAGTCCGACCCCTCTGTGAACTCTCAGGAGAATTCCAAACAGACCAGTCTGTGCAAGGTGGAAAGCTGCAAAACAAGTAATCCTGCCGAGGTGAACAACTGCAAAACAAAGTACGATTGCCAAAACTTCAAGGCTACGCTGGCAGTAGGCCACAAAAGATAGTAAGAGTAGTGCATAAGCAATTTTATGTAAATGAGTTCAAGCTTTATTAGTTAGTGTTAGGAGGCCCGTTACAGAGCCTCTCCCCTGAGCGAAGCTCCGACGCGTTGGGTTTTCCCCCACTGGTGACTGCGGCGTTTCGGGGGCTCCCGTTGTGGGTGTCACGCTTTCAATAAACCAAATATAGCACTCGCCTTCTGGGTGCAGCCTCGTTTCTGGGGAACCCGAGCCTGGCTGGTTACACTGACCACAACTGTACTCTCAGATATCCACTATCTTCCTTACTACATGCACCTCTCCCCTGTCTTAGCAACAGTATGATGCAGTTTCACTGCACAGTAAGAGAGGAGTTTGGGGTTGAGGGCAGCTGTGCATGGAGCAGAGATGAGCTGTGTTGAGGCTGCTTGTGTGGAAGTGCACAGTGGGGGGGGTTATTTTGCAGCCTCTATGGTATTGCTCCAAAAATCACTCTCGTATTCTTAGGAAGGAAAACATCTTCCCTTCTCCCAACAATCTTTTTCTGACCATATTTACAGATTTTCAAATGAAAACAACTTTATTTAACCAATATGCTCTGCTTTGAACTCTTGATTCAAACTGAGCTTTGGCTGCTGCTTATTTGCTCCCAAAGAAATGAATCTTACAAGAGAAAATGTTTGAGGCCCAAGATGAAATCAAGAAGGTGAGTTTAGTTTGTCACGGCATGTGAAATTGGCAGAGACTGGACAAAGATTTGTCTCAGTTAAGAACAACAAGATATACAGAGAGAATAGAGGGAGGCAGGTGTTTAAACAGTAACTGAAGTTTAAAGGTTCTCACGTTCACACAGATGAATTGCCATTATTTGAACAGTTCGACAAATAGAGAGTGGCTTTGTTTACTGACCTATTCAAGTACATACTATGTGAACTGTTCCCGTTAAAGTTTTAGGAACACTTCGGATAAAGCTTTGCATTAATGCTTCTATAGTTTGGCATATTTTCCTGTGTTTTCAGATGATTTATGCCTGGTTAGGGAAAAAGATCTTTTGGCTGAATTTTTTTAGGCTTGTTTTCATTTCCAAAAGTATTGAGGAAGTTTTACAGAAGGTTTAATACTTACCTGAGTATGGTCAAACTGTTCTTTGCAGCATGGTATTCCTCTACTCCACAGTGTCAGTGCAGGCTTGAGCCCATGGATGAGGAGTGAAGCTGCTGCTTGGGGAGGCAAGCTCTCCAGCCTGTGGCCCTGTTCATTTCTACACCCCTGCTCTGCCCAGACCCTGCTCACTGCCCCACTCCCTTCCCACTCTCTCATTTCTCTCTGCTGTTCCATTACAACCAAATCCCTGAACCCAAATGCAGCAAATGACATTGCAGCAGGGTAGCGGGGAGAGGGAGAAACTTCTTATAGATTTTCTGAAGAGATTGAAGCCTGGTTTCCACTGCATGCTGGATTGTAACGAATGTACAATGAATGGACATTCAGAAGGTATTTGATTAAAAGTACTACTTTGGGAAATAAAATTCTCAGTCAGAGGTTTATTGATATATCTTGAAGTTTGTCAGAAATTTATGTGCAAAGACTCTGTAGTGAGAGCAAGACAGTTGTCCAGCTGAATACAGTATTAAATATTATGGAATACATGATGCAGCACTTCTCTGTTTTATATCTTTTTCAGTTTTTCTAAACTGATTTTATATTTTAAAAATACTCTTAAGCTCTTTATAAAGAAATCATTCCAGATTACTACATATTTAAACTCACTGAAACAAAGACATTATTTTAAATTAATTAGTGCAGTTTAGTTTGTTCATTAACAAAGCTCACTGTGCTTTTGGGAAAAGGGAACACTAATTTATTTTGTGTGATTTTTTGTCATAATCAGACAAGTTTATGAAATTTCACTATGGCTACGTGTACACGAGCCCCAAACTTCGAAATGGCCACGCAAATGGCCATTTCGAAGTTTACTAAAGAAGCGCTGAAATGCATATTCAGCGCTTCATTAGCATGCGGGCGGCCGCGGCACTTCGAAATTGACGCGGCTTGCCGCCGCGCGTCTCGTCCCGATGGGGCTCCTTTTCGAAAGGACCCCGCCTACTTCGAAGTCCCCTTATTCCCATGAGCTGATGGGAATAAGGGGACTTTGAAGTAGGCGGAGTCCTTTCGAAAAGGAGCCCCGTCGGGACGAGACGCGCGGCGGCAAGCCGCGTCAATTTCGAAGTGCCGCGGCCGCCCGCATGCTAATGAAGCGCTGAATATGCATTTCAGCGCCTCATTAGTAAACTTCGAAATGGCCATTTGCATGGCCATTTCGAAGTTTGGGGCTTGTGTAGACACAGCCTATATGTTAATGTAGGGAATGTGGCAGAAGGAACGCAATGCTGCTGAAGGCTGGGAGGAATGTGTCTCCCAGAGGTCATCTGCATGAGAATGCAAAGGGCTGCAGGTGTGATACTGAGGCTGGGAGGATTGTGTCTCCCAGAGATCATTTGCATGAGAATGCAAAGGTGTGCATGTGTGATACCTTTTCAGGCAAAGCCTAATGGGTAGCAAGTAAGCCATAAGATTTGGTCTATTGTAAACATTTAGCTGTAAAATCACAATTTAAGCTGACAGTGCAGGAGTTGTGGGATCTCACGAATGCTCTGGGTTGTTGGGGGGCGGGGGGATAGGGAAGTCGCCATAGCTGTATAAGATATTGATTACACAAGGCTCCCTGGTTTAAAGCACTGTAAGGGAGGAGGGGAAGGGTACTGCTTGAGCCAGCTTGTTGAGTGCCTTGGCCATATAGCTATAAGACTGACTTGACTAACCCTTCTCACCTGTTGAAAGATAGAGCTGGATACTAGGGTGTTTGTGAAACCCCACACTAGAGATATCAAGAGCTGAAATCACAGAGTGGCAGCTGGGGCCATGCAGAGCTGAAATCACAGGGTTCTGCCTCAGGGCGATCCTAAGCAGTGGGGTTGGGAGTGATGACGGTGGCTGGTAGGAGGAGCAGTGTACAATGGTGGCCGGTGGGTGGCTGGTAGGAGCGGTGGCGGACCGGCGGGCAGCCGGTAGGAGGAGCGGTGGATGACGGCGGCTGGTAGGAGGAGCGGCAGATGACGGCGACTGGCGGGCGGCCAGTGGCAGCAAGGGGAGACTGCAGACAAGTGGACAGCTAGTACTGCCCTGGTGATGTATCTGTGGGCTTTGGGTTTGGGAGTGCACCGCAGAAGGTACACCCTGTAACTGTGTGTGGGGTAAAGGGCCAGGAGCCCCAACAAGAGACTTGGTTCTACTGCACATGGGGATGGTATCTTGGTAAAGGGGTTTGTCTCTTCTTTGCTTAGATATACTGCATCTGTCACTGTAACCTTGGGGTAGGTTATGGTCATTAAACAAGCCATTTCTATCTCAGACTCTGTGCTTGCGAGGGGCGGGGGGGAGAACCGCCTTACAGGCACCCAGCACGGGGGTGAAATTGTCCCCGGCCACTGGGTGGGAGCTTGAGCTGGTTGGTTGTATCCTTGACAGGAAAACCCCACAGGAGTTGAACCCGACCCTTCTGGCAGGCATCTGGCATTAATAGAAGGGTTACATTAAAATGCTGTCAAAGATTTTTAGACACAAATTCTTTTATATCTCAGGTACTGATTTTGGTGATTTTCTTAAAACTAGTTCACCAAATAGAAGTAAAAGGGAAACTCATTTGTCCAGCTATCTGAAAGGAAAGGAATATTGTTCATTTAAGGGCTCTCTTCAAGAGGAAAGGTAAAAGAGGAGGAGGGATGGATAGAGAGGACAAGATGACTTTTAGAAGCAAATTTTTCAAAAGTAATTAAAAATATATATTTTATATAAGGGTGATCTTTTGAAGGCTATTAAGAAAATGTCTGCAGATCCAAGCATTTAAGGCTAAAGCTGAATACTCAGATTGTGCCTCTAAATATCTATACAAGAATTTTTAGAGATGTGATTTCATAAGCGTCCGTCACAAACTAGAGGAAAAAAAGCAAATTTTAAACTAAGGTCCTGCAGAGATAGTAATAGACAACTGCTTTTGTCAGTAAATTCAGGATTGATACATGCCTGCTAAATAGCTTCATTAGCCAGTTAATGTCTCTTTCACATGTTCAATATTATGTGAATAGGGCTGAGAAGCTGGAAGCCTTTTCACTTTTATTAAAGTAACAAATCACATCATGGAAGAGTCATGAAACTGCAAACTGCAAAAAGTCTGCCATGGGAGCCTTCAGGAATTCTCAGAAAAGAGATAAGAAGAAGGGTTCCTAAGCACTGACAAGTCCCTTGGCAGTCCCGCTCTGGGTTCTGTGCTTCCTGGCAGATTCTAGTGTGCCTCAGAGACTCACAGTGGCCCTTTCGCTGCCTTGGGTCATCCAAAGGCAGGGGTCTCCACTTACCAAGCTAGTCTCATAATAGGCAAGTCCCAGGCGGGGGCACGGGGGAAGCAAGCCCCCTTCAGCAGGTTTGGATGCTCCTGGCCTTCCAGTAGGGCAGTACTCCAGGGGAAGGGTGTGGGGTGGGGCGTCCCATTCCAATGCCATCCACTGCAACTGGCAGTCAAATCTCTCAGATACCTTCTCCCTGTCCCCATTATTCATCTGGTCATCTTCAAGCTCAAGGTGGATAGGGCCAATCTTATCCTCATAGCCCTGATGTGGCTGAGACAGTGCTGGTTCTGTGACATCTTTATGCTATTGATTAAGCCTCCTGTACTGTTTCTTTCCCATCCTGACTTATTCAGCTAGATCCATGGCTGCATTTGCCATTCTGTGCTCAATTCTTTGCACCTCATAGCATGGCTGCTGCAAGGTTAAATGAGGAAGAAGAGCAGCACTCAGCAGCTGTCCAAGGCAGCAGCCAACAGAGCAGTTTGGTTGGGAAGCATCCAAGAGGAGCTCGGGTAAGTTTGGATTTTGGAAGGCTGTGTTGTTAACTGGTGGGGTGACTGTCCAAGTGTCTACGTGTGAGCATTTGTTTAGCAGTTTGGAAAGAGCGGCAGTTTGAAATGTGTGAATTGGGAGTGCTTTGTTAGAGGTGGTCCTTTGAGGGCTGATTGGATTGGATGCAAGGCTCTGAGCCAGGCCTAGCCAGCTGCCTTATAAAAAGGCAGCCACTGTGAACAATGTGAGTGGCCAACAGGGTAGTTTGCCTGTGAGTTTGCCCTGGGGGATCCCCATACTGTTTGGTCTCTTTCTTATAGTTTTGTTTCTCTCCTGCCCTTCAAGGGGGCAATTAAATTATCTGAGAGAACTCTCTGAAGAAAGGGGAAAATGGATAGTGACAAGTCAGCTGTTGTGACCTGCATAGCATGTGCCATATTTGTCTTCACCCAAGAAGATAGAAGGGATTTTGTCTGTACCAAGTGCAAGCTGGTTGCCATCTTGGAGAAAAAGATGAGAGGACGTGAGGCTCAAATATCAACCCTCTGGCCCATCAGAGAAGATGAAGACTTCCTTGATCGAAGGCAGCATTTAATACTGCAGGCACAGCAGGCTGGGCAACCAGTGAAGGTAGTACAGAACAAGGAAGAAAATTGGAAGTATGTAACCTTCAGGAGAAGAAAGCCAACTCAGGTATCGCCAGTTCTGGTGGAGGTAAGTAACCACTTTAAGGATATCTGCATGGGCACTGTGGTGGAGAGTGCTGTGGCAGAGACCCCTCAGGGAAGGGATCCGAAGAAGATCCCATTGACTGGAAGGCATGGGTTGCATAGTCCTAGGGATGGGGGTTCTATGACCACCACTCCTAAGAGAAGAAAGATGGTGGCGGTTGGGAATTCCCTCCTGAGAGGGATGTGCCATCCAGACCTGGAATCTCAGGAAGTATGGTGCTTACCAGGAGCTAGAATCCAGGATGTGACAAACCTTAGGATTATTACCCCTGCCTACGGCTACATGTAGGAACTAATAACACAGCAAAGAATGACCTTGAACAGATCACTGCAGCTTATGTAGCACGGGGAAGGAAGATCAAGGAACATGGAGTGCAAGTGGTGTTCTCATCCATCCTCCCTGTTGAAGGAAGGGGTCCAGGCAGGGATCGCTGAATCATGGAAGTAAATGCGCTATTGCACAGTGGTGTTGGAAAGAAGGCTTTGGTTTCTCTGCCCATGGGATTCTGTTTTGGGAATTTCCTAGGAAGAGATGGGATCCACCTTAGAAAAAGAGGAAAGGGCATCTTTGCAGGCAGGCTTGCAAACCTAGTGAGGAGGGCTTTAAAGTAGGTTCATTGGGGGATGGTGACATAAGCTCTGAGGTGAGAGGAGAAGTGGGGTATTGGGAAGAAACACAAGAGCTGTGTCTACCCTAGCCCAAAATTTTGAAATGGCCATGCAAAGGGCCATTTCAAAGTTTACTACTGAAGCGCTGAAATACATAGTCAGCGCCTCATTAGCATGGCGGCAGCTGTGGCACTTCGAACTTGCTGCGGCACTTCAAAATTGCCACAGCTCACCACCTCGTGGCTCGCCCAGATGGGGCTCCTTTTAGAAAGGACCCCAGCAACTTCAAAATCCCATTATTCCTAACAGCAGATAGGAATAAGGGGATTTCAAAGTTGCCGGGGTCCTTTCGAAAAGGAGCCCCATCTGGATGAGCTGCGTGGCTGCGAGCCGCGACAATTTCCAAGTGCCACAGCTGCTGGCATGCTAATGAGGTGCTGAATATGTATTTCAGTGCTTCATTAGTAAACTTTGAAAAGGCCATTTGCATGGCCATTTCGAAGTTTTGGTCTAGTGTAGACATAGCCAAGGAAGAAGGAACAACAAAAGAGGACCTTTGTTTTGAAAGGAGAAGTTAGATTAATCCTCTAATTTAAGGTGTGTGTACACATATTCAAGAAGCCTGGGAAGCGAACAGGAAGAATGAGAAGCACTGGCACAGTCAAAGGAGCGTGAGGTGATTGGAAGAATGGAGACTTGGAGGGCTGACTCATGTAACTGGAGCGTGGTCATGGAAGGGTATAAACTGTTCAGGGAGGATAGGCAGGTGATAAAAGGAGGAGGAGTTGCACTGTATGTAAGAGCTGTATGATTGCTCAGAGATCCAGTATAAGGAGGGAGAAAAGCCAGTTGAGAGTCTTTGTGCTAAGCTTAGAGGTAGAAGCAACAGAGGTAATGTTGTGATTGGTGTCAGTTATAGACCATTAGATCAGGTAGATGAGGCTTTTTTCAGACAACCAAGAGAAAGTTCAAGACCACAGGCCCTAGTTCTCATGGAAGGCTTTAATCACCCTGACAATGATTCGAGAGGAGAAGTTAGGAGAGCAATACAGCAGCATGCAGACAATCCAGGAAGTTTTTGAGAATGTTAGGGGTTACTGCCTGGTACAAGTGCTGAAGGAACCAACCAGAGGCCATGCACAATTTGACCTGCTGCTCATAAACAGGGAAGAACAAGTACAAGAAACAGAAGTGGGTGGCAACCTAGGCTGCAGCGGTCATGAGGTGGTGGATTTCAAGACCCTGGCAAAAGGCAGAAAACTGAGCAGTAAAATACAGACGGTTGATTTCAGAAGAGCAGACTTTGACTCCCTCAGAGAACTCATGGGCAGGATCCTCTGGGAAGCCAACACAAAGGGGAAAGTAGTCCAGGAGAACTGGCAGTATTTTAAAGAAGCCTTATTCACGGCACAGGAACAAATGATCCTGATGTGCAGTAAGAAAAGCAAATATGGTAGGCAACCAGCTTGGCTTACCAGGGAAATCCTTGGTAAGCTTAAACTCAAAAAGGATGTGTATAAGAAGTGGAAACTTAAGCTGTGTCTACACGTGCACGCTACTTCGAAGTAGCGGCACTAACTTCGAAATAGCGCCCGTCATGGCTACACGTGTTGGGCGCTATTTCGATGTTAACATAGACGTTAAGCGGCGAGACGTCGAAGCCGCTAACCCCATGAGGGGATAGGAATAGCGCCCTACTTTGACGTTCAACGTCGAAGTAGGGACCGTGTAGTCGTTGCGCGTCCTGCAACATTGAAATTGCGGGGTCCTCCATGGCGGCCATCAGCTGAGGGGTTGAGAGACGCTCTCTCTCCAGCCCCTGCGGGGCTCTATGGTCACCGTGTGCAGCAGCCCTTAGCCCAGGGCTTCTGGCTGCTGCTGCTGCAGCTGGGGATCCATGCTGCATGCACAGGGTCTGCAACCAGTTGTCAGCTCTGTGGATCTTGTGTTGTTTAGTGCAACTGTGTCTGGGAGGGGCCCTTTAAGGGAGCGGCTTGCTGTTGAGTCCGCCCTGTGACCCTGTCTGCAGCTGTGCCTGGCACCCTTATTTCGATGTGTGCTACTGTGGCGTGTAGACGTTCACTCGCAGCGCCTATTTCGATGTGGTGCTACGCAACATCGATGTTGAACGTCGACGTTGCCAGCCCTGGAGGACGTGTAGACGTTATTCATCGAAATAGCCTATTTTGATGTCAGTACATTGAAATAAGCTATTTCGATGTAGCGTTCACGTGTAGACGTAGCCTTAGACAGATGACTAAGGAGAAGTATACAGTAAACACTCAAATTTTACGGACCTTGATTTAGCAGACTTCGGGAACAACGAGCATCTGCCAGCCCCTCCGTTGTTCCCTAGGCCTGCTTAATTAGGGCGCATAAAATCCTAAATCCCACACCCCACTCCACCCCAAAAAGTCAGGCGACTTACCCGAGCCACTGTTGCTGAGTCCTCCACCGTGGCTTGGACCACTGCCACCGGAGCTGCCATATACTCCTCTCACCAGGGCTGGGGCATGTATGCAGGCTGATGGCATTCATGTAAGTGCCCCACTACTAGTAGGAGGTGCGTGGGGTGGATCCTCCAGCAGCAGAGTGGGCCAGCCACTCCAGCCCCGCATGGTGGTGGGCTCCGGCAGCTCCAGCCCCATGCGGAGGCAGGACCACTCTAACAGCTTCAGCCACGGCAGGATTAGATGGCTCCAGCCCTGCATGGTGGTAGGCTCCAGCCTCTCCAGCCATGTGTGATAATGAACCCCAGTGGCTCTTCCAATGGTAGCTGCTCTGGTGAGTCACTGGCATTTTTTGAGGGGGCTGAAGGGGCTGGGGGAGCCTGGCGGAAGTCAGTGGGCGGTAAAACCTGGCATTTAATGGACTTTCAGGTTTAATGGACACCCCTCCCCCATTCATCCATTAAATCAAGGGTTTACTGTGAATATATTGCTTGAGAATGCTGAGGAATAATCAGGAAAGCAAGAGCACAACTGGAACTGCAGCCAGCAAGAAACGTGAAGGGTAACAAGAATGGTTTCTGCAGGCATGTTAACAATAAGAGGGTAATCAGGGAGGGTGTGGGGCTGTTACTAGATGAGGGAGGTAAACTTGCGACAGGTGATGTGGGAAAAGCTGAAGTACTCAATGCTTTTTCTGCCTCTCTCAAATCCTGGACTACTGCACTGGGCAATTCACTATGGGAAGGAGGTGTGGAGCCAGAAAAAACAGGTTAAGAACTATTTAGAAAAGCTAGACATGCACAAATCCATGGTTCTGGATTTAATGCATCCAAGAGTACTGAGGGAACTGGCAAATGTCATTGCAGAGCCTTTGGCCATTATATTTGAAAACTCATGGAGATCAGGAGAGGTCCTGGATGATTGGAAAAAGGCAAATATAGCATCCATCTTTAAAAAAGTAAAAGTACAATCCAGGGGAACTATAGACCAGTCAGCCTTACCTCAGTCCCTGGAAAAATCATGGAGGAGCTCCTCAAGGAATCCATTTTGCAGTGTTTGGAAGAGGGGTAAGTGATCAAAAGTAGTCAACATGGATTCACCAAGGGCAAGTCATGCCTGACCAATCAGATTAGCTTCTATGATGAGGTAACTGGCTCTAACTTTAGCAAAGCTTTCAATACAGTCTCTCACAATATTCGTGCCTTCTCGTTAAGGAAGTATGAATTGGATAAATGGACTGTAAAGTGGATAGAAAGCTGGCTACATGATCGGGCCCAGTCAGTGGCTCAGTGTCTGGTTGGCAGTCAGTTACAAGTGGAGTGCCCCAGGGATCAGTTCTGGGGCCAATATTGTTCAACATTTGTATTAATTACTTGGATGAGGGAATGGATTGCACCCTCAGCAAATTTGCAGATGACACTAAGCTAGGGTAGATATATTGGAGGATAGGGATAGGGTCCAGAGTGACCTAGATAAATTGGAGGATTGGGTCAAAAGAAATGTGAGGTTCAAAAAGGACAAGTGTAGCGTCCTGCACATAAAATGGAAGAATCCCACACATTGTAATAGGCTAGAGATTGACTGGCTAAGTAGCGGTGGAGCAGAAAAGGACCTGGGCATTACAGTGGATGAGAGGCTGGATATGAGTCAACAGCGTGCCCTTGTAGCCAAGAAGGCTAATGGCATATTGGGGAGCATTAAGAGGAGCATTTCTAGCGGATCTAGAGAAGTTGTTATTCCCCTTTATGCAGCACTGGTGAGGCCACATCTATATTATTGCATCCAATTCTGGCCCCGCTACACCAGTACAGAAAGGATGTGGCTGCATTGTAGAGATCCAGCAGAGAGCAATGAAAAAGATTAGGGGGCTGAAGCACATGACCTATGAGGAGAGACTGAGGGGTTTGGCTTATTTAGTTTTCAGAGGAGAATGATAGCAGCCTTCACCTTCCTGAAGGGAGGCTCTAAAGAGGGTGGAGAGAGACTGTTCTCAGTGGTGACAAATGACAGGACAAGGAGCATTGGTCTCAAGTTACAGGGGAGGTGGTATAGGCTGGATATTAGGAAAAGCTATTTCACCAGAAGGGTGGAGAAGCATTGAAGCACTGAAATATGTTACCTAGCAATATGGTGGAATGTCCATCCATAGAGGTTTTTAAGTCCTGGCTTGACAAAGTCCTGGCTGGGTTGATTTAGACGGGGTTGATCCTGCTTTAGGCAGGGGTCTGGGCTCGATGACCTCGTGAGGTCCCTTCTAGCCCTTGGATTCTATGATTCTGTAATTCTAAGTCCTATTCAATAGTAGGATATCATCTTCCAAGATGACTTCCTTAGCAAAGTGGAAGAGGTTTTCAGTGTGGTCCTTGGTCTGTGAGATCCAGCGAACTCTAACTACTATTCAGGACACCTTGGAGTACTTGCCACTTTTACAGAAATCTGGACTTATGCTCAGTTCACTGATCATGAATTGGGCTCTAATACCAGCATTTCATCCCCCTGTTCAGAGAAAATTGGTCTTTGCCAATGCAATGGTGATGAGAGTTCTGAAAAGCGTTCCGTGTTTACACTCTCCTGTCTGAGAACTGGAGCTCTTGTTGGATGTAAGCACGCTTTTGGTAGTTCTAGTGAGGCTCCATTTGAACACCTAAGGACCAGTCCACTGCCCCTCTTGTGTCAGAAAAATGTGTTCCTGGTAGCCATTACATCTGCAAGGAGGGGTGTGGGTTCAGGTTTTGAGGGCAGGGCCTCCTTACACATAGCTCCCCAAACACAAGGTAACTTTATGACCACACCCAACATTTTTATTCAAAGCAGTCTCTCCATTTCATTTGAACAAAGCAGTGTATTTACTGTTTTTTCCTTTAGCCTTATTCATCCCTTCAGGAACAGCATTCATATACTTTGAGTGTCAGGGCAATGTCTAGCCTTTTATCCAGATAGGACTGAACCATTTTGTGCTTTGCCTTGCCTCTTCATGTCTTATTCAGACTGCACGAATGGGCAAGTGGTCTTTGCAAGGACCTTCTCTAGGTGGATAACATCCTGTATTAACACTGCATAAGAGATATCTTCAGCTTTGCCTCCTTAGCAGATATGAGCTCATTTTATGAGAGTATAAGCAATGTTGATAGCATTCATCAGCAACATTTCCATATGGGATGTGTTGCATGGTCACAGGGTCATCCATACATGCATTTACAGGTCAATATTCTATTACCTTATCTCTCAGAACAGACAGTCCTTGGAAGGGCAGCTCACGTTTGGGAGGATTCTGAGACTCCACTCCTGGACTTGGGGATCACCTAAGCAGAGTACACCTACTCAAAGAAGAAAGAGGTACTTACTGTAACAGGTTGTTTGAGATGTGATGTGGATGTAGATTTAACCATCCAGTCTCTTTCCTCCTTTGTATTAGAGGGCAGGTCTGCACTACCGCAGAAGATCAACCCATTCAGGGGGTTGATCTTCTGGGGTTCAGTTTTGCACGTTTAGTATGGAAGAGTAAAATCAACCTCTCAGGTGGCAGTTGAAGATGTAAGGAGTAACAGAGGCCAATGGGACAAACTCTCCTGTCACCTTCCCCACTATAGACAGACAACTTAGCCAAATGCAGATATGTTGATTTTTAGCTACACAATTGCTGTAGCTAGAATTGTATATCTGCAGTTGACTTTCTTAGCCTAGTGTAGACATAGCCAGAGTCTCCTCTTGTGGTCTTTTGAATTAAAGAATCTGGCAGAGGGGTGGGGGAGAGGTAGAGGGGAGGAAGGCTGGGGAGCCATCACCTTTTATAGCCAAGGGTGGGGACACAGCTACAAGGCATGGACACTGCCCTTCTATAGGTACTGCTAGTCAAAAACTTTTAGCTCTGAAGCCCTGGGTGTGCACACATCTAAAAGGAATACAGGTCTGCATCATTCAAAGAAAGACAGTTACTGTAAGTGACTATTTCTTTTCTCACCCCTTTTGTTTTGTTTTGTCTTCCAGGTAATGGGATCTGACTTTAACAACACTCATCCATATCTCAACTAACTTTTTCCTCTTCCTTTCAAAAAGGGACAGTTATAACTCTCCCTAATACCATTTGAAACACTCACAATTGGGTGGTGAGGATTGTTGGAGCCTGTCTACAGTTAAAGGGAAATAGAATAAAGAATATTGTGAAAATGAGAGCCTTACTTATCACTTTACATTTCAAATGTTTTAGCTGTTTTTATTTTTTCTGTGTCTGTAATGAAAGATCATTTTCCAAAAAAATATTGATGGTTCTTGCCTGGAACAAAGCAGGCATTGGTCTCTGCATTTGAAACACCACCCATTGTTTTACTCTTTAGTATTGTACGGTAACAGAGTCATGTTAAACTTTTTGATTACCAGTGCCCCTTTTTATTCCATCAAAATTAACACAATGTTCTTATTGTCTGAATGGCCTCTTCTGCTTCCATTTTCAATTTATGCATAAAAAGTTTTCTGCAGGCTGAAACTTGTCAATGAGGTTTTTTGCACAAAGCATTCTGCCATCTAAAGATTCGCATCAGACTGGAATTCCATGTCACAATACCTGCAGGTCACTGATCTGTGGGTAAACCTGCAATTTCTAAATTAGTTTTCATGCTGTAGTAAACCTTTTCATGGTTGATTAATTACTGTAATCAAGCCATTGTGGAGTACTGAATAAATACCTAATGTGTGTCAAAACCATGATAAATATTGTACGTGTACTAGAATAAATACTGGATATTTATTAAACCTCTAGCTATATAAATATTTAATTATTTGGGATAGGCAGACTGAGCTGAATAAGAAGAGATTAAGAAAGAACTTTTGAAATTTGAAAGAATTAGCCTTTGTTTGCTATTTATTTTGTCAGAGCCTGAGTTTTCTGGTTTTGGCATAGGCTGGAAATATCAATGGGAATGGAGTATGATATATGTGACCCAGAAGATGCTTGGAAACCCTCAAATGAAAATTTGTTCTCAGACAGTTTCCATCTCAGGTACAGGTCTATCAAAAGCCCATTGCAGTCAATCTTTTAATGGATTTCAGTGGACTTTCTATTAAAAGAAAGTGAGTAAGTCAAACGGGGTATTTTTTCCTGTTTCTGGAAAACATATATGGTTTGTGTAAATGATTGTATTTTTGGAAAATGAAGGAGAAAAGAAGTTTGTAGTAATAAATGCCTGAGAATAATCCACCAAGTTTCTCTGTGTTCCAAATTCTTGTTGGCTTGAAATATTAGCATGGAATTTGGTGCGGGGGAGGGGAGGGGAGTAGAGCTGTCACATCAGGGGGTTTGGTATGTGGTTTAAACCGGGATGGGAACTTTCTGAGTCACTATAGGGGGGCTCGTCTGCATACTTGGCTTAATCTAATTCTTGACCTCCCCATCCACCCCTCCACTCTCTGATTTGCTCACCTTGATTATCTTTTCTGATTTGTCCTCCTTGCTTACTGTTTTTGGTTCTCTGTGCCTTAAATATTGAGTCTGTTCTGGTCTGGCTATGGTCTGAAGAAGTGGGTCTGTCCTACGAAAGCTCACCTAATAAACTATTTTGCTAGTCTTTAAAGTGCTACTTGAGTGCTTTTTGTTTTGATTACTTACCTTAGTTTATTTTCATATTATGACAACCAGATTATAAGTGTTGTCGTGTTTATTCTTCTGTTTAATAAATTCATAACTGTTTTGTTTAGCTTTAATTAGTGTTGTGGTTACTGCCTGATGATTGAGATACAGGACAGGTGCAGAACCTGTGTCCTGGGCAGGATTTAGCCCTTAATCGCACTGTTTGGGAACAATCACGCCCACACCATGGAGCAGGGGCAAGGCAAAAGTTAAAAAACTGAGGTAGGGCTACACCCAGGCTGGTGCCACAAAGTGCAGATCAGGGGCAGGACTGGCCATCTGCCCCTACTACAGGGAGTTCCACCACCTCCTGGGGGTGGGGGGTGATGACACCTATCCTCCGCCTGCCCCTGCGAACACTGCAGAAGAGAGAGCCCCCCACCAGCAGCCTAAGAAAGGTGCCCATATCCATTCACCTGCCAAATAACACCATAATAACTTTAACTTTATGTGCTCCCAGAAGGTATATTGATAATGCTACCTCCTCTGGCTATACTAAATTTGAGTTTTGTATGTTAAACTAACCTACTGATGTTTTTAATATATCTTGCACAAGTAGCATAACCCTAAACCTCACACTTAACATATAGGGATGTGGAAGTTCAGAGGACCACACCAAACATTCATAGTTAAAGAAATTCAAGTGGGCCCGCCTCCATCTATTTATTGGGTAGTACCAATAATGATCAAAAGAGTTGTAGTCTGCACCTTCATGATAGAACGCCAACATTGAATAAAGAGGATGAAACTGCAAATTTCAATTGCAAAAATCAGGAATTCATGTGCTCTTTTACGTTACACAGGTAATATTGGGTTGGCGTAGGTGGTTGTTAGGAATATTGCCATCAGTCTATTCTAGAAAGTGAAGCGATGTAGGGGCTAAACTCCTGGGAAGAGTAGAATGAGCCTGGGAATGATCAATTTGATTGCTTAATGGCATCTCTCCCAAAGGGACAGTTGGTCATAATATTAATAGTATTAATATCATAATATTAATAGTATTTCAGAACCACTAGATTCTACTTTTAAGAGTATATATAGAACTACAGAAGATACTACTGAAATTTTACCTTTTTGGTTCCAAAATGATCAATAAGACCACTTCAGCACTGTGAATGCACTTACCCTGTCTCTACACGAGCCCCTTCCTTTTGAAAGGGGCGTGTTAATGAGCGGGTTTGAAATATGCTAATGAGGCGCTGCAATGAATATGCAGCGTGGAGACAGGACCTTCTGAAAGGACACCCCCCCACGCTTTCAAAAGTGCTTCTTCCTAACACCAGATAGGAAGAAGGGCTTTCGAAAATTGGGGGGGTTCTTTCGGAAGGTCCCGCCTCCACGGGTGGCACACAATTTGAAAAGCTGCACTTTCAAATCGCCGTAGTCGCCATTATGCTAATGATGCCCATTAACATGTCCCTTTCGAAAGGAAGGGGCTCATGGAGACAGCAGAGTGTTACAAGCAAACACTTCTGAGGCCTTATTGTGTATTCAAGGTGAACAATGGCTGCCATCAGTATCAAAAGGAATTATTAGGGATGGTTTTAACCAGAAAATCTCAAATGAAAAAAAAAGGCTCCTATGTGATCATGTCTCTCAATTTGAATAAAAGTATTCAGATTGGTGGGAAATGCTCACATTCAAATATTCTACCCATAACCATACTATGGTGGCAGCCATCTTGATTTTGACATTTGCTAAAATGGAACAAATTTATCCTACTATAACCTTTGGGATGTTTTCCAAAGAAACAGTGTTCATGCCTATCAAACATAAATGGGTTCACATAGGGCATTATGAAAATTGTACTCCTGTTAATTTGCAAGCCTGTGTACACCAGTCAAAAAACTAGACTATGCTTGTACCACTCAAGTCTGGGAAGAGGAAGGTTCACACGTGAATCCATCACAGGGCATTTGCACATATGAAAGCTTTCACAACCCTGTATCTTCTGTATCCGCTGGGCTCCAAACAGCTACCAGTTGTTTTTGTATATGAAGCAAATGTAATAATTTCATTGTGAACCAATGCTATAATGTCTCCAACACAGAAATGGGAAATCTTTATTTATGTAAGGTTTTATCAGTACAGGATGCAGTGTAAATGTAATCTGTGCATAGTGTGGAGGCAGATGATGCTGTTAAGGTATACAATTTGTACAATGCTTTATATCCAATGCATACAAGTGCTGAACTGGAAGACTTAAAAAAGTTATTAATTCATAAGAAACTTGCCAAGTATTTGCAAGCACTCGAGCAAGAAGGTTTCAGTACACTAATTACAGTACAACATGCAATGGAAGGAATAAGTATTGCTAAGAAAATAAAGGCGGAAACTAAGGCTTCTCAGTAGTGGGAAATTATTTTCACCAGCATCTTAGGGGAAGTAAGATCTGCTTGGGTAATGTTATTATATCCCATTGTTGTATTGTTACTTATTCAGGGCTTTTCAAGATCTACCTATTTGTGTTAACTGGATGTGTATTTTGTAACCAATGAAAACAAAGACAACTCAAGAGGTTAAATCTGTGTTAGAGCAAAACACACTAGGATTGATGGGTTCTTCTATTGTGAAGGATTTCTTCCTTACAGTCATCATCCTTCAAGGAGGAGATTGGTAAATCTGTAAATGCTAGGATTTTCCTGTTAAAATTTGTTGAATTCATGTTAATGCAGGGAATCTATTTTGTAAAACAAAATGGCATCTGGGTCATGAGACTGTCTGTTTGTCCGTTATGTTTTCCAGCCTTTTCTTCGTAGTAAACAAGTTAGGATGCCTACTAAACAAGTTACAGTTCAGGCTAGATTTAAGCAGAAATCCTATGGGGTTTCCTTGCAGAGGCAAATTGCATAGGGTTTCTGTCAGGAGTTTTTGTGCCATAAAATGTTTATAAAGCAGGCAAATGCTGTCCATCCCAGGGGCAGAATAGCACAGGCCTTCATTCAAGATCACCTCACAGACTCCAGCTAACCATCCACCCAAGTGTAGACTCCGTTTCAGCTTGCCACTTCACCACTCAGCTTGCCACTCTTGAGACAACTTTCCATTCTTGGATCACTCAGAGTTCCTCTCATTAGGCTCCCCACAAGCCAATGCATTTGAGGTCCTGAGCAACCTACAGGAACTAGGAAGAAGGTTTTTATGAACTGTTTTTCTACTTACCTTATTCATTTCCTTAGGCGAGGATTTATATATATTAGGTTCTGGGACGGACTACCATATTCAGTTTATTATTTTATGTAGTTTTCAATAACCCCTTTACTTCCCTTTATTTGTAAATTTACCCCTAACAAATTTCACCTCTTCTGTTTACATGAAGTTGAATCCTCTTACTTATTATTAAGGCAACAATCACCAGGTGTCAGACACTCGCTGTCACAGAAACAGGCTAGTGGACCTACATTGTTGGGGGTCCCATGAAGCCTTATTTAATATCTATAGCACCTAAAGTGCACCAGGGCCTGCTGTGCAGGCCACACGTGCCTGTGCTACCAAGACATCCCAGTCCCATGTCCCAGGCGGGTGTTGGTTGCTACTAACGGTGGGGGGCAGGGCCTTAGGGGTTGTATTGAGTGAATAACTCGCTGTCTTCCCTCATCCTTCTTACAGCTAGACCTGCACTGAGTGAGTGCTGAGCCAGCCTCACCTCCCCACCAGAGCTAGCCAGCTGCATCCTAGCACTGGAGGAGCCAGCCCCGAGGCAGCACCGGGGCGAGCCAACACCTTCACCTACCAAGAGGGCAGGCCCACAGCTGAAGATGACATTGCTGGGCCAATGATGACCTCCAGAGTGTCCATACTGCCTCCTTCTGGAGGCTGACTGGCCTTCTTGAGTGGTGGCTGCATGATGACTGGGAGTGGCAGTCGTGGGACCAGGAATGGAAGTCATAGGCTTGGGACCAACTGCTGTCCCGCTTTGATGCTGCCACCAGCATGTGCTGCAATCTGTTGGACAAGCCACCTGTGGCTGCTGCCACCATACCCCCACCTCTGCAGCTCTCCCCACACCCACCCCTGCATCCCTGTTTATTGGGGAGAGGTCAGAGAGGGGCAAAGGGGAAAAGGAGAGGTTGTGGGCCCAAGGTCCCCGCTGGGGGTACCGTGGGAGGGGTCCACCTCTGCCAGACAGATGACCCTCCACAGCAGGACTGTGTTCATGACTGTCATGACCTGCAAAGGGAGGACCAAACACACACATCAGGGACTGAGGAAGACAGCTCCTGGACCTCCTCACTTTTAACTGGTTGATCATGTGCTAGACAATATTGACTTCCCATGGTCTGGCAAATTCTCTCGTCCAGCACCAGTCAGGTCCCAAGGGTGCCAGATGAGAGAAGTTCAACCTGTATATATGTCTGTAAAAATGCTGGATTTTGACTGTTAACATATCTTCACTTAAAACAACCATTCCAGTTTACATGTTAATGCTGGTTAGCTATTCTCCACGCTGTAAAATAACCCTAATGACTAGAGGTGGGAAAAGTACCCAAAAAGTTACTTGAGTAAAAGCGTATCTGCTTTCACTTCTGCATACTTGGCTATGTCTACACTTAACAAAAACTTCAAAACGGCCATGCTAATGGCCAAATCGAAGAATACTAAAAAGGTGCGAAAATGAACATTGAGCACCTCATTAGCATGCCGTCGGCTGCCACGCTTGGAAAGTGCCACGGTTCGCTCGCCCATGGCTCGTCTACATGGGGGTCTTTTTCGAAAGGACTCTGCCAACATTGAAATCCCCTTATTCCCGGGGATTTCGGTGTTGGCAGGGTCCTTTCGAAAAGGACCCCCGTGTAGATGAGCTGTGGGCGAGCGAACCGTGGCTGGCGGTGTGCTAATGAGGTGCTGAATATTCAGTTCAGCACCTTATTAGTATTCTTCAATTTGGCCATTAGCATGGCCATTTCGAAGTTTTTTGTAAGTGCAGACACGGCCCTTGCGTACAATAAAGGTGTGATGTGTGTGTGCACGCACTGGTGCAGATGTGTGCTCAGGCACGTGTACTTTTACTCGAGTGGTTTCCGAGATGGAGACTAGTGACTTGTACTTAAGTACATTCCCCCAGCAACTGCACTTTTACTCAAGTTGCTTTTTGGGTACTTTTTGCGCCTCTGCTAATGACTCATTAGCTGAGAAGCCTTCACCACAGGTTTTTCCCCTACCATTCCCAGTAGATTTAGGGCATGTGTACACTAGACATTAAAGTCCATCCTAGATATGCAATTCCAGGTATAGCAATTGCGTAGCTGGAATTGATGTGTCTAGAATTGGCTTATCTGGCTGTCCTCACTGAGGGAGGTCAATGGGAGAGTTTCTCCTGTTGAGCTTCCTTAATCTCACAAGAATGGAGAGTACAGGGGACAAATATCAACCCCTGATATATTGATTTCACATGTCCCCACTATGCATGAAAAACTGAACCCTAAAAGCTTGACCCTGACCTTCTGGTAAGTGCAGATGTGTCCTTAGATGTACATTAGGCAATAGTTCGTATTAGGACAATTAGCCACATTGTTCAGGATCTTCCAGATCTGAAGAAGTGCATCTGTCCCACAAAAGCACTTAACCTAATAAATGATTTTGTTAGTCTTTAAAGTGCTACAGGAGTCCTTTTCATTTTGTTAGGATACAGACTAACGTGGCTGCCTCTCTGTGGCTACGTCTACACTACAAGATAAAACTGAATTTATTAATATTGATTTTGTAACTCTGGACTTTATAAATTTGAATTTGACTATCCTCACCTCCCCACACGCTCCTCACAAAGTCAAATTCTTGCTGCCACACTCAATTGGCAAATATCGACTGTTGCAGTAGTGCATTGTGGGAACCTATCCCACAGTTCCCTCATCCCCATAGCATTCTGAGTATGTTCGCTGATCTTTGACATCATCTTCTCACATTGCATTGCAGTCATTTCCGCACCGGTGTTAAGCAAATGCCATTTTTCCAGTTGGAAGGAAGGAAAAGTAGGGCATTAACAAAGACGGCAAAGTTAACAGAAATCTCTTTCTTATGTAACTGAATTATGAAGGATTTCATAAAAATCAGCGTGTGTCTTCTCAGCTGGCCATTGACTGACTGTCCCCTGTCCCTTGACTGCATCTGATCCCTGAAAATAAAACAGGAACAATGAAAAGCATGAAGAAAGAGTTGATAGAAAAGTTTTTGAAAAAAGAGAGTTGCTGAGGGGAGGGCATTTGGCTTCCCAGTTCATTATACAGCTTCTGTGCACAGTCTGTATTCTCAACCGGCCTTCTACCCATTCTTCCCTGCACGAAGGGGTGCAAAGTTAGAAGAAAGAGGATAGAAAAGGCTGTCAAGAAAAATTTTTGTCTTCCCCCTTCACTACACAGAAATGACCAACATGGGGTATGGCAGTGAAATTTCACACACTCAACTTATAATGGACACAGGAGTCTCAACCTGCCCTCCACCCATTGTTACTTGTGTTTTTGGGGAGGGTCAAACCATGAAGAAAGAGGATAGGAAAGGTTAGGAAAAGATTTAATAAATGAAATATCAAAGATTTTGCAAAAAGCAGCAGGAGTCTGCAAAATATTTTTGGTGGGGTGAGAGGAGCTGTGATCTGTGGCTGCAGAGCCAGTTGAAATGTGCCCCTGACCCTGAAAATCTTAGCCACCGGTGGGGAGACTTCCCCATGCTGGCAGCAAGTCCCCCTGGTCCTTGTTGGGGCATGGGGTGGTTTCGGGGGGGGGCAGCTGAAGTAGTCCCCCTGAATATCTTAGACGCAGAGGAAGACTTATTCCCAGTGGCAGAAAGGTCCTGAGAATATTTTTGGTGGGGGGGCCATTTGAAGTAGTCCCCTCATGCGGCAGCAAGCCCCTGAAAATCTTAGCCACCAGGGAAGACTTCCCCCAGTGGCTGCAAGCCCCCAAAATTCCTTCCTGCCATTGGCGCCCTAACTGCGTGCACACTAGGACATGGTGCTGTTTGGCAGCATGGTCAGCACCAAACAGCAGGCACGTCCTTTTATTGGGCTGGAGGCTACTCACGAGATGTGGCTGAGCGTGGGAAAGACCCCAACAGCGTGGTTCCTGTGGGGGAAGGAAGGAGGGGCCATGCACAAATGTAAACTGCTGAGAAGAAATTTCATGACCCCCACAACAATCTTGCTGCCACCTGGTGTGACGTGGCAGTGGCTGGCACCACGCAGCACAGAAAAAATACCAGATGTAGAGACAGAACCATGACCTCTATGCTGGGGCTCTTTGTAATAGGTAGATGCGCTCACATAGCCAATAGCAAAGAAAGAAAGAAAGACATTTCTCAGGCTCTCGTACAAACATGACTCTCCAGCCACAGGCTTCCTGGTCCCAATTTGAAATTCACGGTCTTCCTGTTACCTAATTCCTGCACACCTGGAGAGCAGTGGCCAGAGCAGAGCACTAAGGAGCATTGTGGGTTACATCCAGGACACCTCTGGAGGCTAATAAATTTGATTTTAAGATGTGGCACTTCCACACTGGCCTTTACTCAAACTTTTGAATTCAAGCTTGACGCTATACACAGCTGGTACTGACAATATTATGATAATGATATTAGTGCTCCCTAAATCGAGCTAATGTTATTTACAGTGAAGACAGTTGTGGTAATACCGAGCTAACTGCTTTAAATTTGATTTTATCTCAGTGTAGATGTAGCCTGTGACTAGTAGCTGCTAATGAACTGTTCATTTAACTGTGAGCTGACAAAGCAGGTCTTTGCCCACGAAAGCTTACACTCCAAAACATGTTAGTTTATAAGGTGCCACAGGACTTCTTGTTGTTTATGAACTAACTTCTGATTCTGAGACTATAGCTGTACCTTGTGACGGTAAGGAGTAACTGCATCCCTTACACTTTAGAAGTCCTTTCCTGCATCACTGAAGCTGTTGTGAATTTTGCCATTAATGGAAATAGATGCAGGACTGAGATGCCTAAATTTATTGGAATTGTGCCCATTGTGCCACTTTTGCATTTGGCTCTGTGTATCTTTGGCTCTTTGCTACACAATTGTAATATTGATTCAGCAGTCACAGGCCTATACCAATTAACTTTGTCTCTCCAGCTGCGAAAGTTAATTTTTAACAGCATATCCACACAAATGAGTGGAACTTCAAAAGGCAATGGCGCATTCAGCTGCAGTGGAGTAGTGAATTGAAGATATTCTATTTTGAAGTTAATCCTCCCATATGATGTGAAATAATTATTCTAAACGCTCATCCAGATGGGCTGCAAATCTTACCCACCATTTTGAAAGAGTACTATAGAATTAAATAGGCATGAGCCCAATATTGATCTATAGAAATTACTCTAAAGATGTATCAAATATATGATAATTTTTCGGGTTTTTAAATGAGAGAAAAAAATATCTGCTACGGATTCTACTATAATCTAGATAGTGATTAAATTAAAGAGAGTTATACAAAAGAGGCTTTTTATTAATTCTCTAGGACTTTTCCATAAAGACAAGCCTTTTATTTGGACACCACCATTAGAGATTCCAATCTCTTCACTCTAGGCCCTTGTTTACACTAGAGCTATTTGCTATGACACCTACCATGTCTGCAACACACACTGTATCACCTATACATCTGAGCTCCTGAGAAATTTCTTATCTACAGTAGGAAAATGAGCCAATGGAAGCTGTCTGCGCTGCAAATGCAGGTATGAGCAGCTCATGGTGGCCCCTCTCCATGACGAGTGGCACAAAAATGCATATGGCCCTAGCAGCCAGCTGATTTGAGCAGCGTGTGGAGCACATCAGACAGGAGGCTTGCCCCAGGATCATTCTGGGCTGCTGGCTGGGAGCCACCCAGGATAAGCGCCTGCCAGCCAGAACCTGCACCTCGTACCCCAGCTCCTCCCGCATCTCAACTCCTTGTCCCAGATCACAACTGAAACCCTCTGCTCCCGCTCCTACACGCCTGCCCCAGGTTACAGCCCTCTCTTGCTCCAGATGTATATTAACTACTATTTTATACCCCTCCTCCTGCACCTCTGCTCCTGGTCACAAGCCACAACTGCCTTCCAGATCCTGCACCCCTTTCTACATACCTCTTCCAAATCAGAATCCACACATGCAGCCAAACCCTATCCCAGATCCTGTATCCCCTCCTGCACCCCAATCCTCTGCCTGAGATCACAAGCCCCTTCTTTTCTCAAATTTTCTCCCCCTCCTGCAACCCAGTCCCCTACCCCAGCCTCCCTTCTGCACCCAATCTCTGTCCCAGACCCTGCATCCCATCCATAGGAAAGTGTGGCCCTTGAGAACTTACCAACATTTTGGGAGTGGTCTTCCATCAAAAATGATTCGCCTCCCCTGATCTAGACCATCCCTGACTGGTGTTTATCAAACTGGCAAAAATCTCCAGTGCTGGAGATTCCAACAACCTGCCAAGGCAATTGATTCCAGTGGTTAACAACCTTGACAGGCAGGAAGTAGGAAGCTTTTCCTAATATCCCAACTCAACTTCCCTTGTTGCAATTTAAGCCCATTGTTTCTTGTCTTATCATCAGAGCTGAAGGAGAATAATTTTTCTCCCTCCTCTTTCTAACAACTTTTCAGGTGCTTGAAAGTTGTCATCATGCCCCCTTCTCAGTCTTCTCTTTCCCAGATTAAACAAATCCATTCCTTTCAATCTTCTTTCATAGGCCATGTTTTCCAGGCTTTTGATCATTTTTGTTACTCATCTCTGGACTTTTTCCAATTTGTCCATATCTTTCCTGAAAAATGGCACCCAGAACTGGACACAATACGCCAGTTGAGGCCTAATCAGCGTGGAGTAGAATTCTCATGACTTGCTTATAGACTTCTCATGACTTTCTTATGTATGCTAATGCATCCCAGAATGATGATGTTTGCTTTTTTTGACCCAGTGTTATGCTGTTGACTCATGCTTACAGAGCCCTGTACGGATTCAAAATGTGCATCTGCCTCCGTACTGGCCAGGCTCAACTTTTCTTCTAACCTGCAGTCCCAATTTTACCTAACATTCACACATCTGGAGAGGAAAGCGGAAGGAGCAGGATTGTGTAGGGAAGAGGCAGGCAGCACAAAAGCAGGCATTGGGTGTAAAGAGCAGTAGGGACCGGGGTAAGGGGCAGCAGTGACCCAGGGCCACGGCTCCATTGGTCAGTGCTCAGTAGATAGGGGAAGAGGCGGGGCCAGCACTCAGCCCTTCCTGCAAGGAGATTTAGGTTGAAGCTTCTTGTGTCCTTTCCCTGACGGTAGTGCAGATATTGCCTTTGGTATCCACACCCCATACTGCCTCCCGCCATCTTGGCGGCTGGGCAGAAGTGGGGAGGAGAACCTTGCAGGGGATCTACTCCATCATCTGTGGATACCTGCGAATATGCAGGGCTCTACATATTTAGCTTGTCCACAGTGACCCCCTTGATCCCTTTCCACCATTCTCTTTCCTAGGCAGTCTTTTCCCTTTGGTTGGGTCTACACTAGAGAGTTTTGGCGACAGAAGGGGCCTCAATTCTCGACAGAATTCTGCATTTGCCTCGACAGTATTCTCTCTCAAAATTCTAGGCATAAAAATCTATGGATGTTGTACTGTTGACAAAAGTGGAGAGTGGACATTCTATCGACAGAGACGGCTTCGGGTTGCCAGGCAGCCCTCTTTGCAGAGCTGCCATTCCCCTTTCTGGCACCAGAGGGCAGTGCAGTCTGGCAGTCCTCTGTCGACAGAGCAAGCTGTGTGTAGATGCAATCTGTTGACAGAGGTTCTGTTGAGATTTCTATGTCGACAGAAGTTACTGTATACAGTGAAGAACTGGAAGCTCTATCTGTCGACAGTACTCTGTCCAGAGATTGTTATGCCTCACATTTTTGAGGGATAATGCTGTCAAGGAGAATGCAGAGTTCTGTCGAGACTCTGTCAACAGAATGCTTTAAGTGTGTAGATGTTCCCTGAGTTGTGTCGACAGAAGGCCCCTCCTGCCAACAAAACTCTCAAGTGTAGACCCAGCCTTTGTGTGCAACTGATTGCTTTTTTCTCCTAAGTGGACAACTCTGTATTAGTCCATATTGAATTTCATCCTATTTACCACAGACCATTTCTCCAATTTGTCAAGATAATTTTTTTGAATTATAATCTTATCCTCCAAAGCACTTGCAAACCCCTCCCATATTGGTATCATCTGTAAACTTGATAAGTATGCTATTACATTATTTAAGTATTCATGAAGGTATTGACTGGAACCAGTCCCAAAAGTGATCCCTGTGGAACCCCACTCGTAATGCCCTTCCAGTACAACTGTGAGTTAATGATAACTACTCTCTTAGAATGGTTATCTGCTTGTTATGCATCCACCTTACAGCAGCTTCATCTAGGTTGTATTTTCCTGGTTTGTTAATGAGAATGGCATATGAAACTGTATCAAATGTCTTACTAAGGTCTAGATATACCACATCTACCACTTCCTCGCTCCACACGGATTGTTACCCTATCAAAGAAAGCTATCAAGTTGGTTTGACGTGTTTTTCTTTACATATCCATGTTGACCGTTACTTACCACATCATTATCTTCCACGCTTGCAAATTGATTCGTTAATAATTATCCATTATCTTTCCTGGTACAGAACTGACTGATCTGTAATTCCTTGGGTTATCCTTATTTGCCTTTTTATAGAGGGGCACAAAATTTGCCCTTTTCTAGTCTTTGTCAATCTCTCCCATATTCCATAACTTTTAAAGATAATTACTAACGGCTCAGATCTCTCTTCATTCTGCTCCTGGGCTATTCTAGATTGCATTTTATCAGTCCCTGGTGATGTAAAGACATCTAACTTGTCTAAGTATCTTTTAACTTGTTTGTTTCCCTATTTTAGCTTCTGAACCTACCAAGTTTCATTGGTATTCGCTATGGAAGGTGTCTAATCACTACCAACCTTCTTGGTGAAAACTGAAACAAAGAAGTCATGAAGCACCTCTGCCACTACCACATTTCTATTCTTGTTTTCTCCTCTTCATTGAGGGCCTACCCATCCTTCATTTTCCTCTTGCTTCTGTTTTATTTGTAAAACGTTTTCTTGTTACTATTTATATCTCTAGCTAGTTTGAGTTCATATGTACTCATAGTTTGTATTCATCTTTTGTAATCTGGCCTAGTTTCCACTTTCTGTAGGACTTCTTTTTGATTTTTAGATCATTCACAATCTCGTGGT
This sequence comes from Carettochelys insculpta, assembly GCF_033958435.1. Taxonomy (NCBI): domain Eukaryota; kingdom Metazoa; phylum Chordata; order Testudines; family Carettochelyidae; genus Carettochelys; species Carettochelys insculpta. Next base: position 230,396,736 of record NC_134138.1, read on the forward strand.
TGAGCCAGGGTGGCTTCTTGCAGACTTCCAATCTTTCCTACTCAGTGGAAGAGTTTGCTCTTGTGCCCTTAGCAATGTTTCTGAAAAACTGCCAACAGTCTTCAACTGTTTTTCCTCTTAGACTTGCTTCCCATGAGATCTCATCTACTAATTCCCTGAGTTTGTTACAGCCAAACTTCTTGAAATCCATTGTCTTAATTTTGCTGTATACCTTCCTATAATTCCTTATAACTCTATCATTTTGCAATCACTTTTACCCAAGCTGCTTTCCACTTTCAAATTTTTAACCAGTTTCTCTCTAAAGCTGGGTTTACTCTATAAAGTTCTGTCTATAGAAGTCACTGTCGACAGAGTTTTGCCAACAGAACCTCTGTCTACAGAACATGTCCACACCTAATGCAGGCTCCCCTTGTCAACACTCTGTCAACAGAAAGTGGCCAGATAGCCCAGCCCTCTGTCGACAGAACAGCCAATCGGAAGTTCTGTAAACAAGATAGCCCAGTGAACTGGAAGCTCTCTCTGTCAACAGAGCCCCACACCCCCACCAGCATCTACATTATTTTTCTGTCAACCGAATCTGTCTACAGAGGTGCTATGTCTCCAACTTTCAAGACATAACTCTGACGGGGAAAAAAGTCTGTGTTATGTCAACAGATTCTAGACAGAACACATTTGTAATGTGCACGTTCCTTAGTTTTGTCGACAGAAGGCCTCTTCTGTAGACATAACTTTGTAGTGCAGAGACAGCTTATTTGTCAAAATCAAAGCTAGAACAGCTTCTTCCTTAGTAGCTTTTTTCACCTTTTGAAATAAAGTACCCCCAATACAATCCAAGAATTTGTTAGATATTCTATGCCCTGCGATGTTATTTTCCTAACAGATGTCTGGGTAGTTCAAGTTCCCCATGACCAAGTCCTGTGTTTGGATGATTTCGTCAGTTCCTTAAAAAAGGTATCATCCATGTCTTCCTGGTTAGGTGACCTCTAGTAGACCTCTACTATGACATCACCCTTGCTTTTTACCTCTTTCATCCTTACTCCTCAACAAGTCTGTGTCCTATTTCCATCTCTACCCTCAGTCCAAGTGTGTACATTTTTAATATATAAAGCAACACCTCCTCCCTTTTTTCCCTGTCTGTCCTTCATAAGCAAGCTGTACACATACCAATATTCCAGTTATGTATATTATCCCACCAAGTCTCCATGATGCCAGCAATGTTATAGTTGTGTTTTTATTAGCAAGAGTGACTTGGGTGGGTGCACCGCCCCAAAGCATCTCCCCCTCATGTTTCCTACACAAAATTCTTGGTCATTCACAAGCTCTAGGGGTACCCACCCTCACCCATTTCTAGGGCTCAGGGATATCTTTACATCTTGCAGGTTTGTGGGGTCTTTTACCATTCAAAGAGCCTTACACAGTAATATCCCACTTAATCTCTTATTTATTAACCATCTTAAAAAACAAACAATGCATATGCTAAGCATACAACACTCACCACTCCCAATAAGACAGATGAATTTGTCTTGATGGCCAGTCAGTATCAGATCCACTTGGGGGGACTCCAGTTTCTGCACAATATCACTGGCATGGGGTTAAGGTCAGGCAGCTCTGATCTTGGAGCTGTCTTGAAGTTGGTTGTCAAAGAACTTTCTTTTGGATCCCAATGTATATGGTGAAACTCGAGTCCCAATTAGCTATAACTTAACCAATTATTTACTAAAGTTTTACTAACCAGTCCTAACATACTGTAACAGAATTATCTAACCAATCATAACCCACCACCTTAACTGATTAACACCTAGCAAAATTAATTGCACAGCAGACAGATACAACTACAAATCAAACAGAGACCTCACAAACAAACAAGAGGAAAGTGAGGGCCAGAATCACAGAATGAGGAATCCATTACCCCAACTATCATTGATAAGGAGTTTATTGCCAGATGAAATGCTATCAAACTAATGCTACGTCTACACTAGCCCAGAAGATCGACCCACTCAGGGTCAATCTTCTAGGGTTTCATTTCAGGCACCGAGTGAGGATGCACGAAATCAACCTCTCTGGGGTCTCAGTCGATCCCTGTACTCCTCATGAGAGACATGGAGTAAGGGAGGTCAACAGCAGAAATGTAGCTAGAATTGTATATCTGTAATCACCTTACTTTGCCTAGTATAAACAGCCTAAGTTTTCTTTAACTATCTTAAGACCGGTTCCTCTATCTGGACTATGTCTACACTAGCCAAAAACTTCAAAATGGCTGTGCAAATGGCCATTTCAAAGTTTACTAATGAAGCGCTGAAATAAATATTCAGCACCTCATTAGCATGCGGGCGGCCGCGGCACTTTGAAATTGACGTGGCTCGCCGCCGCGCAGCTCATCCAGACGGGGCTCCTTTTCGAAAGGACCCCACCTACTTCAAAGTCCCCTTATTCCTATGAGCAGATGGGAATAAGGGGACTTTGAAGTAGGTGGGGTCCTTTCGAAAAGGAGCCTCGTCTGGACAAGCCGCATGGCGGCGAGCCGCATCAATTTCGAAGTGCTGCGGCTGCCCGCATGCTAATGAGGTGCTGAATATGTATTTCAGTGCTTCATTAGTAAACTTTGAAATGGCCATTTGCATGGCAATTTCGAAGTTTTTGGCTAGTGTAGACACAGCCCTGGTGATACTGAGTGCAATTAGGACAGGGTCTCCTTAACCGCTGGGTATTATACTATTTCAGTGCAATTTAGATGCAATGTGAAGATGACTCCCTGCTTTACAGAAAAAGGCCATATCCTGACACCCATACTCACCGTCAGTGCCATGGGCTTCCGGTGAGGGTGGGGGCAAGACTGTGGCTGCGCTCACCAGAAGCACTGCAGTGCTTCCAGAAGAAGAGGTGGGAGGAGGTGTAGCATGGGGGAGAGAACAGGGAGGGGACAAAGCAGAGCAGGAAGGGTCAGAACAGGCCATGGGCACATGGCCAGTTTCCTGTTGCTTCCCCCAGAAGTCCTGTCACCAGTTGCCATTGTTTACTAGCATTAACTCTTCCCAGTTATTCCACATACTTCTCACATTAGTATACAGACCTTTAAGATACTGATTCCCTTCTTCAATTGTCACCTCTCCTTTATCCCTGTTATAACACCACATGGCTCTGGCTGGGATATTTATAGCCTCTCTTGTTGCTATAAAGGGAGGCACCATTAGCTGACTACGTTCTCTGTGGATCTCTCCCTAGCATGGTCAGTTCATTGATCGTTACTTTTTAATACTATTGTTTTAATATTTGTATTTAATATAGGGCAACCATATCTCCCTGACCCAAATACGGGACAGGGAGATATGGGGTGAAGGGCTGGTTCCCCCAAGTCCCAGAGAGCCGGGAACGAAGTGGCAGCTGCCGGTGATCCCCTAGAGCCGCGGGGAAGCTGCAGCTGCTGGGCCTCCACCAAAGCCCTGAGAAAGTGGCAACTCCCAGTGCTGCCCGGGAGCCTGGGAAAATGACAGCTGCCAGCATTCCCCAAGCTCCGGGGAACCAGCAGCCACCAGCCCTCCTCCAGAGCCCTGCTACGTTCCTCCTGCTTCCTGGAGGCTCAGGGAAGTGACTCCTGCTGGCGGAAAAGGTTGGTGTGGCAGGGACGACGGCCCAAATACGGGACAATGAGTCCCTTTTAAAAAATAAGTCGGGATGCCTTTTTGGCATCTCAAATACAGGACTGTCCTGCCCGATGCCGGAGGGATGGTTGCCTTAATTGAACCTGATAGGTGCAACGGCAGCTGGGCTTTTACCCCAACCTCCATCCCTCCTCCTTAAGCCCTATTTTATCGCGTGTGTGTGTGTGTGTGTGTGTGCGCGCACGTGTTGGGGGAAAGCCATCTTATATAGAAGCCATTTCACATATCTTACTTCTGCACATACACAAGAGCCTGAACTCTTCCTGATCTATCTGGGAATAGCAGAGAGGATGAGCTCCATGGAATACATTAATGAACTGTTTGGATTTGGGGCTCCAGCTCCCTGGTACCTCTTCCTCCTTGCTGCTAACGGTTTCTCTTTGAAAAATGATTTACATTTCTCAAACTAATTGCCTCTGGCACTGGACTTGTTTGTGTAAGGGTATAAAATACTGGAGTTAGCTGCATCAAGCAGCCTTGCTGGACCTGGTTTTACCAGTGTCTGGTCTGGCTCATCTGTTGCCTTACTGAAGTCAATAAAGCCGTTTGTTAGCCACCTAAATGCAGAGAAGTAAAAAAATAAGTCGGTTTGCCTTTTTGGCATCCCAAATATGGGACTGTCCTGCCCAATACCGGATGGACGGTCACCTTAATTTAACCTGATAGGGACAGCAGCAGCTGGGCTTTTACCCCAGCCTCCATCCCTCCTCCTTAAGCCCTATTTTCTCTCTCTCTCTGAGAGAGAGAGAGAGAGAGAGAGAGAGAGTGTGTGTGTGTGTGTGTGAGAGAGAGAGAGAGAGATTTACAGGCTCCCCTGCCCGCCTACCGGGAAAAGAGAGGAAATGGCTGATGGCACATCCAGGCCAAGGCCAATGAGGCAGGTGTCCCAGCGGTTTCTAGCGGCCCCCTCAGCGGAAGGACGGGGCGGGGCCGCATGATGAAACCTCGCTGAGTGTTGCGGCGCCGGCAGCGGCAGCAGCAGCTGGAGCGGAAGGAGGAGCCAGGCTTGACCGGCAGTGACTCGGCGGCGATCGGCAGCCCGCGGACGAGCGCTCGGCGTCTCTGCCCGGCGTGCGGCGCGGAGGTAACGGGCGGGGAGGGAGAGCGGGAGGCGGCCGCTCTGTGCCGCCGGCTGTCCGGGGGGAGGCGCACGCTGCGCTGCTGCGGCAGGTAGGGAGTTGCGGGGGCCGCGCTGCTTCTTCTTGGCTGCGCATGGGCGGGGTGAGCTGCGCTCCCTTCCTGCCGGCCCGGCTTCCTGCGCCCCCCTCTGGCCGGGGCTGGCCCCTGGCCCCTCCGCCGAGCGGCAGAGGCGTTTCGGCTGGTGGCCCGGTCACTGGTGGGAAGCATGTTGCTGTTCCTCGCCGGCCAGCAACGCCTGTAGGCCGTGATCCTGCGAACTTTTACGCACGCGTTTAGGGCCCGCCCGTGGCACGTGTCTGCGTGCATTGCATTAGTGCCTAGCAGCTCGGTAATGAGCGAGGGTCCCATTCTGCCAGCCGGTGACTAGATAGAGATCCGCCCCACTTCACCCCAGCGTTTGTGCTCTAAGGTCCCAATCCCGTTGCGTGGGGAAACCCACTGCCCTGCTGGCTCCTTAGGCGCTGGTTTCGTGTGAGCTGTGCGGTAGGTACCCAGAGGAGAGGCTTACTGACCCATTGCTGGGCAAAGCTGTACTCGGTTGCAGCAGAGGAAAGACAATTGCATCAGACGGAAGTTGTGAAGAAGGCAACGTGTGTAACTTGGGCTGCTTATCAGCGCTGAGGTGATTGCAGAAAGGGCAACACTGCATTTAAAAAGACATTCGGCTGAATGAAATATGCCCTCCCCCCGCCCTCCAAATGTGCTTCAAGGGCAAGAAACTGAAAAAAAGTTTGTTCTCCAGAGTTAAAGAGACACCACCGACTTGAAAGCTAATCTGTTATGTTGAAAGTGTAACAAACTCACATCCATCTCTGACTCTGCCTGCCAATTTTATGGCTCCACAAAATCCATATCCCTGTTTTCTGTTTGAAGAAAAAAGAATCCTATCTTGTTGAGTGGAAAGGTGGCATAGATAATGGAGGAAATACAAAATAGTGAAGAAAGCTCAGTTGCCTATGCAGGAAATATTGTCAAATACACAAAGTAAATACATTGAAACATAAAGTAGCAGAAATGTAGCACTTTAAAGACTAACAAAATGATTTATTTGGTGATGAGCTTTCATGGGACAGACCCACTTCATCATATCTTCATCAAATAAATAATTTTGTTAGTCTTTAAAGTGCTACATTTGTGCTGCTTTGTTTTGTTGGAGTACAGACTAACACAGCTGCCTCTCAGTTACTATTCAACACTGAAATATAGAGGAACATGTTTGTTTACACCCCAGAGTGACTTAGTTGGGTCTATTTAATTTTCTAGTGTACACCATCCTTTAGCAAAGTACTTAAGCACATGGGTTTTAAGTATGTGAAAGGTCCCCTTGCTATCAAAGGCCGTGTCTACACTAGCCCCAAACTTTGAAATGGCCATTCAAATGGCCATTTTGAGGTTTACTAATGAAGCGCTGAAATGCATATTCAGCGCTTCATTAGCATGCTATCTGCTCATGGGAATAAGGGGACTTTGAAGTAGGCGGGGTCCTTTCAAAAAGGAGCCCCGTCAGGACGAGCCGCACGGGGGGCGAGCTGTGTCAATTTTGAAGCACCGCGGCTGCCCGCATGCTAATGAAGTGCTGAATATGCATTTCAGTGCTTCATTAGTAAACTTTGAAATGGCCATTTCGAAGTTTGGGGCTAGTGTAGATGTAGCCAAAGAGATTTGTATACTTTTTCTGCTTCCATAGACAATGGAAGACTCACCTTTTCAAGCATTTAACTGTATCCACTATCATCTGCTGTTGCCTTTTCATTGGCTCAGCATGTTTCTGGGATGGCCTTAATGTCTTGTCTTTTAGGTAGAAGCTATTTCTGTTGGTTGTTTGCCAAGTTATCTCCATGATTATAATCTGCTGTAGCTTCACCCATAATTTGCAGTTAAAGACTCCTCACTAACTTAGTATAAAATAAAACATGCGGTAGACCATTCAAACAAATTTGAATATTCAGCCCTGGATACGATTAAGTATTGTTGTGTGCCAAAGAAATGTCTTTCTCTTGATTTATTTTTGTGACCATCGCATGTTGAGAGAAAGCATATGAGTTACTTTAATTAGTTAACATGTCATTGTAATAAAGCAAGCAATCAAAATCATAAGCATGTGAGCTAGCATATTTTCCAAGCAGCATGGGATTGAAAGAAATTGTAAATCTCTCCTAAAACTCAATAAAGGCTAGTTTTTGATTAAAACCTTGGTGCTAATGCAAAAACAGATGTGTCCCTCTCCTACCAAAAAGTTAGATCTGTCTACACTACCAGGAAGATTGACCCTTTCAGGGGGTTTGATTTTGATTTCATGTGCTTGGTAGTTCAATTTTGTGTGTCTCTATCTAGGATCAGCAGTTGACCCCTGTACTCCTGAATATCGCAAGGAGGTTGAAGGGAGGTTTTCTCCCATCTATCTCTCTCTGCGTAGCTGGCCAGGTAAGTTGATTGTAGATAAGTAGATTCTAGCTATACGATTGCCGTTGCTAGAATTGCATATCTGCAATCAACTTAACTCCATAGTGTAAACCAAGCCTCGGTGGGAAGTTCTCAGTGAAGTCAGTCTGAGGAGTTTTGCCTGGACAATGGGCCTCGTATATACTATACCTAGGAAGATTGTGGCATCTCCATCACTGGGGATTTTTAAGAGCAGGTTAGATGGACACCTGTCGGGGAAGGTCTAGACTGTGCTTGGTCCTGCTGAGAGGGCAGGGAACTGGATTCAGTGACCTCTTGAGGTCCCTTCCAGTTTTAGTGTTTTGTGATTCTATGCCTTCCTCCCATTGACTTCATTTGTAGCTGTAGGCAATCAGTGTTTCTGCAAATGGGGTGCTTTGACCTAAATTATCCCATGTGTAACTCCACTGGAGTTCTTTAGTAGGGTAACTTTGGACCATACTAGCCAGAGATGATTACTATTAAGAAAAGTGTTGGGCTTAGACATCTTGTTTAAAATACATTAATAAAGCTCCTGTCTTTTTGGGGGAGCGAGGGGGGCAGGTGTGCAACCTGAGCTGTAAAAATGACTCAATGGATTCTAAGTTCACAATTTTGTTGTAGTCATATTGGTCTTAGGGTAGGAAAAGGTAAAAGATACTACCTCAGCTACTGTTTCTCTTGGAAGGTACTCGACACTTCTGCTTAGAGTACATGAGCTGGGTCTGCTAATCATACCATCGCATGCAAAAAGTGCTGAAAGGGGTGGGGCAGGTCTTTTGTCACAACATTCTGACACCTCCTAATCTTCAGAGAGAAGCAGACAGGGTGACGGAACTCCTGTTCCATTCAGGGGGGGTGGTGACCCAGAGTGATGTAGTCAATTCAACGCTTGGAAATAAAAATGACTGTACCCTGCCATCCAGTGTGGCTTGCTGAGGTTGAATGGACATGATGCTGCTTCCTTTTTTCAAAGGGGCATAATATACCTAGATTTCCAGAAAGCCTTTGACACGGTCCCACACCAAAGGCTTTTATGTAAATTAGGCGGTCATGGGATAGGAGGAAAGATCATTTCATGGATCGGGAATTGGTTAAAAGACAGAAAACAGAGGGTTGGAATAAATGGTAAATTTTCACAATGGAGGGGGGTAACTAGTGGTGTTCCCCAGGGGTCAGTCCTGGGACCGATCCTGTTCAACTTGTTCATCAATGATCTAGAAAATGAGGTAAGCAGTGAGGTGGCAAAGTTTGCAGATGACACCAAGTTGTTCAGGACAGTCAAAACCAAAAGGGATTGTGAAGAACTACAAAAAGATCTCAGCAAACTGAGTGATTGGGCAGCAAAATGGCAAATGAAATTTAATGTGGGTAAGTGTAAGGTAATGCACATTGGAAAAAATAACCCAAATTACACGTACAACATGATGGGGTCAAATTTAGCTACGACAGATCAGGAAAGGAATCTTGGAGTTATAGTGGATAGTTCTCTGAAGACATCCACGCAGTGTGCAGCGGCCATTAGTAAAGCAAATAGGATGTTAGGAATTATTAAAAAAGGGATAGATAATAAGACAAAAGATATCATACTTCCCCTCTATAAAACTATGGTACGCCCACATCTGGAGTACTGCGTGCAGATGTGGTCTCCTCACCTCAAAAAAGATATATTGGCATTAGAAAAGGTTCAGAAAAGGGCGACTAAGATGATTAGGGGTTTGGAACGGGTCCCATATGGGGAGAGGCTAGAGAGACTGGGACTTTTCAGTCTGGAAAAGAGGCGATTGAGGGGCGATATGATAGAGGTATATAAAATCATGAATGGTGTGGAGAAAGTGAATATAGAAAAATTATTTACCTTTTCCCATAATACAAGAACTAGGGGACACCAAATGAAATTGATGGGTAGTAGGTTCAAAACTAATAAAAGGAAATTTTTCTGCACACAGCGTACAGTCAACCTGTGGAACTCCTTGCCGGAGGAGGCTGTGAAGGCCAGGACTCTATTAGGGTTTAAAAAAGAGCTCGATAAATTTTTGCAGGTTAGGTCCATAAATGGCTATTAGCCAGGGGTAAAGTATGGTGCCCTAGCCTTCGGTACAAGGGCAGGAGATGGATGGCAGGAGATAAATCACTTGATCATTGTCTTCTGTTCTCCTTCTCTGGGGCACCTGGCATTGGCCACTGTCGGCAGACGGGGATACTGGGCTGGATGGACCTTTGGTCTGACCCAGTATGGCCGTTCTTATGTTATGTTCTTATGTTATGTTCTCCTATGATCCAGTCCACTGGAGAAATTAAGTTAAATATCTAAGGCTACATCTACATGTCGGGGGGAAAAAAAAAGCAGCCATGTAGATGGGGTTCACTTGGAGAAAACCTCCTTTGTCAACAGAACGCTTATACCTCATTTTTTTAGGGATAAGGGTCTGTTGACGAAGGGCATTTATGCTGACAGAACCCTGTCTACACGGCTGATTTTTTTTTTTTTGGCAAAATCTCTCCCAACAGCACGATTGCATGAGATTTGCAAATCAGCGCCTCATTTGAAATGTCAGGGTCCCTCGTTTGCATTCCCCTCTCGTGAGAGGAATGCCATGTAGATGTAACCAAACTGTATTGCAATATCCTGTTAGAAATGGTTAAGGACTTCTAGGGTTACAGCCTTTCCCTGAGAAGGTACAGGAAGGAAAACATTAACAACTTTTTTTTTCAGTTCACACCTGCCCTTGCTGCACTGTGGTTTTACGTTACTAATGGGAATGGTGTTTTGTTCAATGTGTGATACTGTGGATGGAATATGAGTTCATGTTCTGTAAGCAAGAAACTACTAAAATAACCAAAACATATATTTAAGTGTAGCTAAAACTGAGTTGACGCCTGATTTCTTGGGTTGTGCAACATATAGTAAAGATTTTTTTTTCTGGGTTGTTTTTAATCAACCTTCTCAAAACAAGGTGCTTTCTTCATAAGGCAGTGTTTCATTATTTATATTCAAGCAATTTAAATGTGCTTCCTGGGATCTACTGTAGCTAAAGCACGTTGTATGATAACATCTTTCTGTTAACAGGTTCCTCATTTTATATAGCTGTGACTCGACCTGCAACAGATTTCACAATGTGTGGGATCTGGGCCCTTTTTGGAAGTGATGAATGCCTTTCTGTCCAGTGTCTAAGTGCCATGAAAATTGCTCATCGAGGTCCTGATGCATTTCGTTTTGAAAACGTCAATGGCTTCACCAACTGTTGCTTTGGTTTCCATCGTCTTGCAGTTGTTGATCAGTTATACGGAATGCAGCCTATTCGTGTGAAGAAGTTTCCATATCTATGGCTGTGTTACAATGGAGAAATCTACAACTTCAAAAAGGTAAAAAACAAAAATAGACAGTGGTCTGTAGTACAGGTTGAATCTATATAGTCTAGCATGCTTGGGACCTGACTGGTGCCAAATCAGAGAATTTTGTTGAACCACAGGAGATCAAGATTGCGGGGAATGGGTCTCTTTGTTTTCATTTCACCAGCATGAATAAGTGGAACACCGGCTTGCTATGCTGTGACAGTACTGATATACCATGTATAAGCCTAGGCCTAGCCAAGATTTATCTGCTCACTTTATAACAAAGCGTTAGTGTTGTTAAATAATTTTACTGTGTTGGCACAAGAAGATAAGTAGATAAAGTGTAAAAAAAGAAAAAAAAGCTTGTGCTTAGCAGCATTACCAGCACTTGCACTGCTTGTTGGTTTCTAAGGGCACATCTTCCCTCCAAGGAAAATTGAGGATGGCACGGTTGATTTGCCAGAGTTTGATTTAGTGTGCTTGGTAAGGACACATTACATTGAACTCACAGGGCACTCCCCATAAGTGCTAGTACTCCTGCTCCTTACAAGAAGAAAGGGAAGTCACTCCCATTGAGGTCCTACTGTGGAGATGGCGCGGAAGCTTGTATTAAGGCATATCAATTCCAGCTATGTAATTGATATACCTGCAATTGCACATCTTAATTCCACCTTTCCTTTAATGTAGACCTGGCCTTAAAAGACATTGAGGAATAATTTGAAGTTAAATAACAGCACAGAACACTGAGAGCTACGACTGGTGGCTGTAAGCAAACTTCACGGGATTGTGGGAAACTTGGCCACCCCCACGATAAGCATACATTGGCCTAACTAAAATCACATCAGACCACAGTTCTTATCCAACCAGAGAGTGCCCACCTGTACTACAGTGTGGGTGAAGGTTTGGAACTTTTCTAAAATGCCGTAGACTCAAATGTCAGAGCAAATAAGCAAATGATGCAGCTTCAGAAATGAAGTGTCTGGGTGCAAAATCTGGAGCTGATTCATAAGTATATGAGAGAGACTCAGAATACAATAGGTCTTCAAATATTTACAGTGAATCGAGATGATATATAAATGACAAAAGGAAAAATAAGCTAGTAAAGAAATCTACTCCAATATTAAGCTTCCAGCGGCTAAGCACATGGTCAGCACTTACTAACGTAGAATTCAGAATTAAACGTAAAATTACAAAAACAAAAAGTCCTTTGTAAATTTGGTGTTCTGCAGATTATTTTGGGGAGCTACTCTACTGTCCTACTTGAGTATAACTTATGTTTTTGCTGAATCTTAGCATATTAGCTGATTTAAGACATATTTTAAATATCAATATGGATAAATACAGCATTTGCTATGGGGCAGATTTTCAAAAGTATTTGGGCAGCTAAAGATGCAGATTGGGGTCTATTGGAATTTGCAAAAGCACCTAAGCAGGCATAAGGGACTGGTAGCAGAGGCGGGTTTAGCTGGCAGAGGCACATTGACACGGCCTCTTTACTGCCGGCAGATCCCTCTGCCACGAGCGAAATCTCGTGCAGTGATGCTAATTAGCTGCGTGAGTATGCAAATGGAAAGCCATTTGCAATTCCAGAAACCTGTTCATCTTAGCTCTGCCAGCAGTGGAGCTGAAGACGCAGGACATGTAGACGTGGCCAATGTGTCCAGCGTCTGTGAATGCTAATCTTTTATTTTTCTTTCTAATAATTTTCCTTAGTTACAAAAGCAGTTTGGATTTGAGTATCAAACTTTAGTAGATGGTGAGGTAATCCTTCATCTTTACAACAGAGGAGGAATAGAGCAAACAGCCTGTATGCTGGATGGTGTGTTTGCGTTCATCCTGCTGGACACTGCAAACAGGAAAGTGTTTCTAGGAAGAGATACATATGGAGTCAGACCATTGTTTAAGGTACTGACTGAAGATGGATTCTTAGGTGTCTGCTCTGAGGCAAAAGGTAAAATGAATGAATGAAATGAAAATAAATGAAAAAAGGTCTTGGATGTACATGAATGTCATTCTCTTGATGATTGTTAAAGATGTATAATAAAATGAACAAAAGAATTATTGGTAATTGAATCCAGTCAGTATAAATAACATCCTGTGATGTTCCCATTAGTTTTTTTTTTAAAGTCTCAAGCAGAATTTAGACAAAAATAGGAAAACTTCAGCATTGAATAAATGGCCTTTTAACGTAGCTAAAAATCAGTTTTCTGATCAATTTTACATACTTCTGACTGCCAGCTATCTGCATTATCTGACTTTTGGATATTTGAGGTCTTGATTCTGATCAGTTAGACAAGAGTAAGGTGAAGTTAGTGGAATTATGCTGGTGAAAGCCAGACCAGAGTTTGGTCCTGGGGAATTCTGACTGAATTCCCAAGCAGCTGTCTTGGGAATCTGTTGAGTCAGAGATCATTTAAGTAGTTTACAGTCCTAAATTTTTGTAGAGGAGGAGAAAATACAAATGCCGTTGGAGTAACGTCTGTCTGTTATTTCAAAGTTCAGTATCCCCTTTTTCCCCTCACTTAAACATGATACTTCCAATTTGGGTGACCAGATAGTGTGGAAAAATCAGGCCCCTCTCCTCCTCCCTGTGTGTGTGGAGAAGATCTAGCAACCAGTCCCCTGTTTATATAGACAACATTCACCAGCACACAATAATCTCCAGAAGCTTAAGAGCTGCAAGACGTACACAGCCTGATCTATGCAGTGGTGTGTCTCAGAAAGTGGAGTTTCTGCCTGGATGCTCTGGTGCTGGGCTAAAGCCCTCAGACCTGCCTTTTTCCCCAACTTTGTAGGCAGAGAATGGGGAGTGGGATCTGGACGAGGTAGTGGGGTGGGGGGTCTCTGGGAGCTGCTCTGTAATTGTAAAAGAGCTGCATATGGCTCACGAGCTACTGTCTGGCCACGTATGTAAGACAAAGTCCCTAATATCAGGATGATCCTGATAACCTCAGTTAACCTTACTGGTCATCCTACTTTAACCCCTTCTTTATTTTTCGAAAAAACAATTAAATGGTGGAAACAGGGTTTTCTCTAATTTTTTCCATCCGTGGGTGGAATAAATTTTGTTATGTGCACCGAGGACTGTGCAGATGCATGCCACCAAAAGAAATGCATGATGCTGGCTGTGAGCGCTCTGCCAATCAGCTGAGTGGCACCTGAATCTGTCCTGGGTGGCTGCCCAAGTGCACAGCTTTGAAGGAACATTGGCTGGAACCATAGATATTTAGATGTATAAACACCACCAGAATGGGACAGCAAGGGAGTTTATTTACAAAATAACATGTACAAATAAACCTTGTTTCCTCACATTGATCCTTGAACTGCTGCATGTGTGTTTAGTAATCTATCCAAATTAGGTAGACCATTGTAATGGTGAGATCTGGTAGACGCAACCCTATAGTTTTTTTTTTTTTTATTTGTGCAAAACTGTCTGTGGTGTTTTTTTTCCCCCCACTAAGGACTTTGAGACTGAGCTCACAGTTCCTGTCTGCATCACTTCTGAGAGCTTGATTTTTTTTTTTTTTTTTGAAATTCAGTTGACTGCGTCCAGGTGACCATGTGATGCATTCCCTGTTCAATTTCTGCAAAACACTGCCTGTGGTTTCACAGAAGTTTGATGTGCAGCATGAAAGCAAAATACAGCCCTTGAGAATTTTATTGCAAATCTGATTCTGAGGTCTTAATTAGAAACAACACTTTCAGGTTTGGGATCTGTAATTTAGGGATTTTGGAATTGCTAAATTGATATCCATTACTTTTTTTATTACCAACTTTGCTATAAGTTTGACCACTGAGTGATTATATTAACCTCTCTTTGGTTTTATATGTAAATTACTTTCTGTCTTTCAAGCTCACGCAGAGACTAAATATACTGTACTTGACCTTGTTACTAGGTTCAATTATGCCACTTTGCTACCAGAATGTTTTAGGGAAAATATACTGCCTAGTAGCTAGGGGCTGAGTTCTAGTGAAGTTTGACTGTGCTGTATTGACATTTGATCCCACTGACCTGTATGGCACAGGAGTGTTGACATTGACTTCAGTAAGCACAGGATCAGACCCTCGGATGCATGAAGTGATGAAGTGAATGTCAGTAGCCTCTTTCTCCATACAGGCAGCAATGTGGTTGGCTTCTTCATAGGGTTAAAAGATAATGTGCTAGCCTGGGAACATGACCCCCAGAGGTGGTTTGGGTTTTTTGGCAGCGTTCTCATGCCCTAGCTATAGGGCATATTCTATCTCTGTGCAGTTTACTTTTCTGCTGCTCTAGAACACATCTCAGTCCTATCTCTTATTGGCAGGATGCTTGCCTCAGAAGAGTTTTCAGGCAGCGTATATTTCCTCATCATTACACCAATCAGAACAGAATTAATCTCTAAGGCTACATCTACACTAGATGCATTTGTCAACAGAGAAATCTTGACAGAACCTCTTTCAACATATTACTGTTGACAGAAGTGTAGTGTAGACACTTCTGTCAACAGAGAAAGTTGTGTGTAGCACATTCTGTTGACTGTGTTATCCCTCAAATTTTTGAGGGATAACACTGTCAAGGCAAATGCAGACTTCTTCAAGATTATTGACGGAAGGCTTTGGCTGTTTCTATACTGGAGTTTCATCGACCAAAGGGGACTTCTGTTGACGTAACTCGGAGTGTCTACACACATATAAAGTGTTCTGTTGACAGAGTCTCAACCGAACTTTGCATTTCTCTCGACAGTGTTATCCCTCAAAAATTGGAGGCATAGCATTCTGTTGACGGAGAGGGCTTCTGGTTCCTGGGCAGCACTGTTTGCAGAGGCTGCCATTCTTCTTTCTATCGGTGGATAGCATCTTCACACAACTTGCCCTGTTGACAGAGAACTGCTAGACTGCACTGCCCTCTGGTTCCAGAAAGCGGAATGACAGCTCTTCAAAGAGGGCTGCCCGGCAACCAGAAGTCCTCTTTGTCTACAGAAGTGTCTACACTGCACTTCTGTTGACAGTACTCTGTCGGCAGATTGTTATGCCTCAAATTTTTCGGGGGGATAATACTGTCAAGGCAAATGCAGAATTCTGTGGAGAGTCTGTCGACAGAATGCTTCAAGTGTGTAGATGCTCCCTGAGTTATGTCGACAGAAGGCCCCGTCTGTTGACAAAGGTTCTGTTGAGATTTCTCTGTTGACAGTAACTTCTGTCAACTGTCAAAACAAAAAAGCAGTCAAGTAGCACTTTAAAGACGAACAAAATAATTTATTAGGTGAGCTTTCGTGGGACAGACCCACTTTTTCAGACCATAGCCGTACCAAAACAGACTCAAGGCTGTGGTCTGAAGAAGTGGATGTGTCCCACGAAAGCTCACCTAATAATTTTGTTAGTCTTTAAAGTGCTACTTGACTGCTTTTTTGTTTTGATAGTATATACTAGCACGGCTCCCTCTCTGTTACTATTCTGTCAACTGATGCTTTTAGTGCAGACGTAGCCTAATAGATAATCTGGAGAAAAGTATTTTGTATCTAATTTTAGGCAGCTGAGAGATCATGGTGGTGGGCATGGTAAATACTCAAAACACCTGAAAATTTCTTCTCCACATGTTTTCATGTCCTCAGGTCTTATCAGCTTAAAACATTCTATGCCCTGTTGTCCTAAAGTGGAGCCATTTCTTCCTGGACACTATGAAGTGTTGGATTTAAAGCCATCTGGCAAAGTTGTATCAGTGGAACTGGCAAAATTTCATAGTTTTAAAGATGAACCCCTGCATGCTGCTTATGATACAGTGGAAAATCTACCTACAGGTAACAGCAAAGAAATAACTGATTTTTGTAATTTGGTATAAGTGGTAGAATCATTTGTCAAAAAGCTGAAAAGAAAGTGATACTGCAGGGGCATGATGTTTGGGTGCTCTCTTTGTATGTGACTGCTTGTAAATATACTGGAGCTCCTGCATCCTTGCCTGAAATTCATGTTATAACAAAGAGTTGTGTGTCCTTTTCTGCTGAATCCAACAAAGCCTGGATGATGAAAACCCTGACTTGACATTTTGCTTGTTTACTTTTGTGGCAGGTGTGGATCTTGAAACAGTGAAAAGCAACATTCGGATTTTGTTTGAAAATGCTGTTAGAAAACGTTTGATGAGTCACAGAAGAATTGGTTGTCTTTTGTCAGGTAAATAGCAAAACCCCAAATGATTGTTTCCTGCCTCCCTCTCCCCATAAAATGTTTACTTACTTTGGTCCGTCTGTGATGCATCTAAAATAGCAGGACTTTCAAAGCATCTTTTCTAACTACCAACAATTTTAACAGAAATTTTCAGGAATTTTTGAAAATTGTTATGGTCTTTACTGAGCCACATTATATACCAAATGATACTTGAGCTGGGATATTGGATTGAAGAGTATCTGGCCATTTTTCACTAAGATGTTACAAATATAATACTTTTGCGATAATTCAGTGTAGTCATAAAATTAAGGCTTTTATGTGAAGGTAAATATCCAGTAAAAGTGAGAAGTCACTGCACTATCATGAGGTAAATCTGTAGAGAGGCCTCTGCATATTCCCAAGAAGAGGAGGAAGTTGGCTGTGGAGATGAATTCTTTTTGCCCCTCACCTCTCCTTGTGTTTGTGGGGGCAGAGAAAGAGGAGACATATCCTTTGTGTATGGCTTTCGAGGAATCTGGGCCGAAACTAACTGTTTTCAAATAGGGATAATCTAAGATAAAGGAAGAAGTTCAGTGTCTTGGCTGAGAGGCAGTGAGGCTACATCTACATGGCATGCTGCTGTCAGCAGGGTCATGCAAATGAGGACACTTGACAGTGCAAATGAGGTGATAATTTTCAAACTGCATGCCTTATTTGCATACTCTCTTGTGATTGCTGTCTGGGCAGAGGCTTCTGTCGCCAAAACAAGCCGTGTAGACAGATTTCTGTTAACCAACCCCCTCTTGTCAACAGTCCCTTATGCCTGACAAAAATGAGGGATAAAGGGCTGTCAACATGGGGCATTTTGGTGGACAGAACCCTGTCTACACAGGTTGTTTTGTGGCAACAGAATAAGATGTGTGATTTGTAAATTAGCACCTCATTTGCATTGTCGAGTGCCCTCATTTGCATGAACCTGCCAGCAGCAGCATACCATGTAGATGTAGCCTTACTGTAGAACCCAGAGATGTGCTGTGTAGTCTTTGATCTGACATTTGTTACAATTTTTTTAGCAGTTCTGGCAGACTGAATTAAGGTAAGTTGTGTATACGCATGGCATAATGACACACACTTGTGATGTATCTTATCAAGTGTGTGTTAGAATGTGACAGGGCTCATGAGTGTGACTAGTTCTGCTATCTCCTTTCACTTACCTATGTAAAAGCCAGGGAGGGTATTGTGGTGCTTTGGATAGGGCAGTTCCATCCCCCCACACCCCTCAAAATCAAACTATTTCAAAATTTAAAATTTCTGAAGCTACAACAGCATAAGTAATTTTCCATAAATACAGTCCAGCTAAGTACTAATTGTGTGTGTCTCTTTGTGTGAAGTTTCAACAGTGTGTTTTACCAAGGGATGTGGCAGTCAGTGAGCTAAGTATGAAAGGGTGGTTGTACATCATTCTGTAAAACTGGCAGGAAGGATAGTGGCAGGAAGGATGGTGAAGTTGACAGAGGGTGGCCAGGGCATGTCTGATGACTGCAATGGTATCTGCAAGCAGAAAAGATGGGGAATGAACAGATAACAACTGGCAAAGATGAGGGACAAGCAGAGTCTACGGCAAATGAATATTAGATGTATGTGGAAGCACTGTCCCAAAGGAGTTGAAGAGTACAGTTCTGTACTGGAAGTAGTTGGGGAATCAGTCCAGTCTTGGCAGGATGGCAGAGGGAAGATGTACTCATTTAGAATCATTATTCCACGGTAGGTGATCTATTTGTGTGTAGTAAAGAAAGATTTATGTTGCAGTTCCTGGGCTGAACATAAACTAATAATTATTGCTGTAGGTGATCCTCTGAAATTGTACAGCATGGTCTTTGTCTTCTTGAACTCTTTCTTTCACCCTCAGTTATATATCATGTATCTGGGGTTCATACATAATTTAAAAAGCAAGGAATTGTACAGGTGTTTGTGTCTTGAAAAACATAATGAAATAAATGCTTTACAGGGGGTTTGGATTCCAGTTTGGTTGCTGCAGTGCTCCTGAAACTGATGAAAGAGTCGGGCATCATTTATCCATTACAAACTTTTGCAATTGGAATGGAAGACAGTCCTGATTTACTGGCTGCCAGAAAGGTATAGTAATCATTTTTGTCTTCAGCTACAGTTAGGGTGCTCAAGCTGAATAGGGAATACTGCTTCTATATTCCCTCTCTTAAGGTCATAATGTATCCTTGTAGTAGTTGTAATTATTTTTTGGGCAGAATCAGAATTTGTAGTAAAACCAAGTTTACATAGTCTTGGGTTTGCTTCTCAATTAAGTGACAAATAATTTGGCTTTATTTGTTCTTATATATTTGAAAGTTCTTTTTGCAACCAAAACTGCCATTGCTGTCTTACTACAAGGCAGAACCCAGCAGTGGGATCCTACAGGACTTGCTGCCATACCAGGAGTGGGTAGTAAAGTGCTTTGTTGCAGAACTGATTGGGTGATCAAAAAAAAAAACCTCCAGAGAGCAAGAAATTGTGGGCATTTACTACGAGGTTTAAATAAAGTTTTGTGTTTTGTTTTTTAGTGGTAAAAATTATATATATATGAAACTGAGAGGTTTTTTTTTTTTTTTTTTGCATGGTGAAATCTGTCTCTCTTGAAAGACTGAAGGTTTTTGAGTGAGAGAGCAGGATAAAAGAATACAAGAAGTAATGTGTGAGCAGTTGGGAGTGGGTATTGCAGTAAAGGATGGGAGCAGGATTAAAATAAGAGTTCTGTACAAGGCTCTGCTGCAAGGGCCATGCTTTCAAAGATGTCTCAATTCTGCCTCCATTTGTGGCTGATTCTACCATTAAACTTTTAGATCTTGGAAGAACCACTGGGAGTGTCTAGCATCTGTGAATAGTTAGTTGCCCATGAACCTGAGGTACTCAAATTTAAGTAACACTGTAAGCTGTAGTCTAAAGCAGTGTTTCTTCAACTTTTTGAAACCATGGAACACGCAACCATATTTTTATGTTGAATATCTATGAAAATTTTCCTTTAAAAACAAAACATTGCTGTCAGACCAAAAAATCCCAAACAGCGGTTTAAAAAAAAAAAGTAGTAATCAGGAATTTTAACAATGTAGGAGTAACATTGTATTTGGTTTTAATAACAGAAAATATAGATCATTGGTGTATGGTATCTAAAAAGTTTCAGATGTTCTTGGCACACCTGTGAGTTGTTCACGGAACACTCATGTTCCCCAGAACATAGAAACTCTAGTCTAGAGAAATCTTTTGGGGACACTGTGCTTTCTTTTAGATTATGCAGCACTTGGGGGAAAAAAAGTCACAACTTTTTCCAGCCATAACAGAGTCCACTGTATTTTTGTGTAAACATTGGGATTGGAGTAAATTATAATTTGGGAAATATTTTCCACCAGAGTTTATAGTGGATACCTGTTTTATTTTCTTGTAATTTTTGTTGCACAAGAGCTCTGGTATTTTAGTGATGATGATTTTTGCAAAGCACCTTTGATTAAAAGGCAGGTTACTAATATAGTCTTTTATAAACAGGTAGCTACTTATATTGGCAGTGAACATCATGAAGTAATATTTAATTCTGAAGAAGGAATTCAGGCAATAGAAGATGTTATTTTTAGCTTGGAATCTTATGATATTACAACAGTAAGAGCTTCAGTTGGTAAGATCTGATTTAATAATGATCTTTACTAAGTACTGATGTATTGTTTTCCACAAAAGGGATTATCCTTATATACTGTCTAATGGTCAGAAAGAGCCTGGAAGACAAGAATCTTGATTTTGGTTGCCAATTTTGCCATTGTCTCCAGGCTTGTCTTAACAAACACTTACTCCATGGCAAGCTGGATGTAAATCTGCTGTGTACTAAACAAAATGTTGGTGTGGATTCCACTGCCACACACTAACAGGTCCTGTGCTTTTTGATCTATTATGCTTTGAAACAGGAGTAAAGCAGAGGTCCTTAAGGATCTGTTAATGCATGGCAGGCGGGTCTACACAGACACTTAAGTTTGTCTCAAGCTAGTGTGGCTAGATATCAAAAGCTGTAGTGTAACTAGGGCTATGTCTACACTAGAGAGTTATGTCCACAAAACCAGGGTTTTGTCAACAAAGCTTGTGGAACATCTGCACACGAAAAGTCTTTTGTTGACAGTCTGTCGACAAAACTTGGCACTTCCGCTGACAGCGTTCTGCCTCTCCATGATGAGGCATAATGCCTTTGTCAACAGTTTCTATTGACCAAAAAGCTATGTAGAGGCTCTGGGAGGCCTTCTGTTGACAGACGTGGATTCCAGTTCACCAGGCAGCCCTGTTTGCTGAGCTTCCAGTTGGCCCTTCTGTCCAGAAGGCATCCAGGCAGTCTGGCTGCTCTCTGTCAATGGAGCAGATTGCTTTTTTTATTCCCTTTTGTCTGTGGATGTCATCTCTTCAGATCTCTTCTGACTAACTTCTGTCGGCAGATTGCCGTTGTGTAGACATAGCCAAAATGTTTTTTTTAGACAAATGCTCAGTGTGGGACAATGGCAAGTTATTTATCTTACCAGCAACACAGATAACAGCACTTTTGTTCTTTTGTGGTATTTTTTTGAGGCTTTGAGATCCTTAAATGAAAGACTGAGATCCAGATTTTTAAGACTAGAATGGGCTATTAAATTATCTAATCTCACCTCCTGTGAAGCACAAGCCATAGAAATTTTACTCCTGTTCTGAGACAAAAACTTTGACTAAAGCATATCTGTCAGAGACAGGCCAGTTTCGTGAATTCAAAATATGCATACTATTTTGCTGTGCAGATATGGAAACGAATCATTTTTCAATTTTTTTTTACACATCTTGTTTGCTTTCAGGTGTGGTTTAATATGACAATGAAGTAGAACTCACTGACATAAACACTTGTTAATAAAATCTATCATGTTCTAAAACAAAACAAACTATTTTTATTATTAAAGTAAATCCCATGGAAAGATTCAGTGATGAAAGGCTGAAGTCATTATATGTATACAAAGAGAAGACAAGTTCAGCCTCCCTGGTCTGGCACCCTCGGGACCTAAGCACTCCCAGATTTTGCTGGAGCAGGTGTGGTCAATTCTGCCCCCCTGCTGGTACTTGCTCCTGGGCTTTCCGACGGCAGCTTCCCAACCCCTCTTACACTACGTAGGTGCCCTGGCTGCTGGCCTCAGCCAGCCCTCCCCAGCTGCAGCTTCCCCAGGCTGTAGCTTTCTGCCCGGCCCCACTAACGTTTTCCCGGGGCTGCAGCTTTCTGCACAGCCCCAGCCAAACCTTCCCGGGCCTGTAGTTTTCCGCACAGCCGTGGCTCTGGCCATGAGCCGCCCGTTCCCCCACCTGTGCTGCCAACCTACCAGCCCAGGCTACTGCTCCCTGCTGCTGCTCCCAGCCCGGGGCTCTGTGGCGGCTGCTGCTGGCTCCTCCGTTGCCACCACATCAACTGTGGCTATCCTGCCCTGGACTCCTGCTGCTGCTCTGGCTGGCTCCTCCCACTCCCAGCCCCAAGACTCTGGTCCGGCTGGATGAGAGGATGCTGGATTTGGGAGTTTTAACCTGTAGGGAGAATTTATTAAGTGCTTTGCAAATTAAATGGACTATGCAATATGACTGTTAAATACTTATTACTTCTATAGGTTTCTCTTAACTGGTTAGTTTAAGTCTTACAAATATAAGCCATAATTCAGGAAAACATTCCTATTCAGGACAGTACTCAAGCATGTGCTTAAGTCCAACTGACTTCACTGGGACTTAGTTTTCCTGACTCAAAGAATCCCTTCAATTATTTGAGTTTTAAGGACTAGTTATGGGAAAGCACAGCCAGCTGAACAATTTTAGTTGAGAACATTTACCCAAAATTATGTGAGGCAGTGCTATTTTAATGGCATTGAACAGCAGAAAGGGTTGCTGCTGTTGTGGATTTCAGCTACTCTCCCCCTAATTTCTAGTCTGGAAGAGAGGCACTGCAATATTACATCAAAATATCTCTTCAGGCTTTACTTCTGAAATGAGAATTCTATTCACTTGTAACTGAATTTACAATAACTTTGTAAATCTGATTTCATTATTTTAGGTATGTACCTGGTTTCCAAATACATACGCAAGAAAACAGACAGTGTGGTCATTTTCTCAGGCGAAGGCTCAGATGAGCTTACACAAGGCTATATCTATTTCCATAAGGTAAGAATAACATTTTGTTCTCAAGGAAAGAAGAGTATTCTTATCTGTGCGAGCAGATATTGGGACAAAATAATTGGAAAAGGATCCTTGGAGAATAGCACATTAATTCTTTCTGGTACTGGTACTTTCTGTCCATTTACAAATAACTAATGTATTAAAGTGCACATATAAGAAAAAAGTTCTCACAACTCCAGTGTCTCAAATGCTTTTGCACACCAGGGCCATGTCTGCACTAGCCCAAATCTTCAAAATGACTATGCAAATGGCCATTTTGAAGATTACTAATGAGGAACTGGAATGCATATTCAGCACCTCATTAGCATGCTGCAGCTCTTCGAAATTGCCGCTTTTCGCTGCTGCGCAGCTTGTACAAATGGGAGTCCTTTTCAAAAGGACCCTGGGAACTTCAAAATCCCCTTATTCCTATCAGGAGATAGGACGAGCTGCTCAGCAGTGAAAAGCGGCAATTTCGAAGAGCTGTGGCCAGTGGCATGCTAATGAGGCGCTGAATGTGCATTTTCAGCACCTCAATAGTAGTCTTTGAAATGGCCATTTAGAAGATTTGGGCTAGTGTAGACATAGTCAAGCAGTTGTTTATGTGAGTGGTCCTACTAAACTCAAATAATGGTTTTAAGAGAATGTCGCCAGCTGTGTCCAGACATTTCCTTTTTCCTCCTTTTATAGAAGTTTCTTTTTAGAGATTGTTACACACATTTTAGTAATTTTTAATTGAAACATTTTGTTTCTTTTCTATATTTTTAGAAGCAAATTTAGAATTGGTTGAGGTGCCAGCTTGGAAATTGAAGGGTGGATCCTCAATAGTGTAAATTGTCATAGTGCAAGGAAGCTCTCATGCTTTTCTCCATCTGAGGATCTTTCTGTTAGTTCCTGTTCATGGGACAGGGACAATCCTATAACAGCAGTGCAGGTTTTCACCATACTGTCCTGCTGATGTGTCTCAACACAGACCTGCGGAGAACACTTCTAAGAGCGAACAAACAATACAGTCTTCTTTCCCTGCAGTTCTTGTCTTCTGTACTGAGACTGCCCTATGCTGACTTACATCATATCAGAATCTGGCCTGAACAGCTGATACTTTTTTGTGTAATAAACATCTTTTACATCCTCTTGGCTTGTGTTGAGAATTATTGTAGGAACAAATGGACAATATTAAACAATCATTTTATAAATTCAGCATCTCCATGTAATAGCTTCCAAAACACATTTTATTGTTGTACCGTATTAAGTAAACCTGTGGGCGCAAGCATGCATGTTGTGTGTTCCTGTGGGTACGAGGAGAGATGGGAAAAGGAGTCCTAATCATCGGACGGTATGTATTCTCTTCAGACGCTTGGAAATTGTGAAATTTTGGCCTGTAATATAGATTTGTGTACAAGTTGCTCTAACATTCATGACTTAAAAGTAGTGCATTACTGTACTATGCATATTATGCTGCAGATTACCCACTTCTGCCTGTTCAAAGAAATCATTGGAAGTTGCCAGAGGCTACCGAAAGTTCTCAAAGTTGCAATACATCTATGCAATGTAAGCATGTACTACATAGACATGTATATTACAGGCCCCGTCTCCCGAAGCAGCTATGGAAGACAGTGAGAGGCTTCTGAGAGAACTGTATCTGTTTGATGTACTTCGTGCAGACAGAACTACTGCAGCTCATGGGTAAGGCCTGTTTTAGGCTCCACAGACCACAGTTGTAGGTATAGTTTAAGAACCTAAGTAGACTAGAATCTTAAAGATCTTGCTGTCTTCTCTGAAACTACCAACTTTTGAACAGTGGAGCATTTGGTATAACACGCAGAGAAACATATTACCCTCTATTGCCTTCCTCTATAATTCAGTATATTTTAAAGGGCGTGTTAGTTTAAAGCAAGTATGGGAGCGACTGATGAAGTTCCTTGCTACCAAAGGCAAAATTCTTCTTAATTCATTTTATACCTCAAATCTGAAGACTTAGAAATTATACTAATTGCTTGGTTTTGCAACATATTGGGCCTGAACATAAGCAGTCTTTCTGCACTTGGAACGCCTGCTGAATTTAGTGGGAATGCTGCATGGGAGCATTGCAGCATCACTATGAAATGTCTTTAGAGTTTCCATTGGTACTTCTTTATTGCAATCATATTTGAAAACCAAACTCAGATATGCTTTTGGGGGAAACTTAGCAGATTCTGCAACAACTTAAAGCATGCTGATGCATCTCCTCACAGGCAATTTGCTGTTTCTTAACAGATTCTTTTAGAATTACAGGATTTTTTCAGTGTGTATATGCAAAATGCTTTGTTTTATGGAGGCCTTTGTGGAACCTGCAGTAGGAATGCCTGCATTTTGTGTGATACCCTACGCTTTCCAGTAGATGGCAGCATGCACAGTAAGAAAACTCTTCAACCTTTTTTGGTTGATATCTTACTGGATTGTCCTAATTTATTAATTGGAAATTTATATTCAGATACTGAAATACTAACCTTTTGCATTCCTTCTGTTCAAAATAAATGCGTGTTAGTAGCTATGGAATTTCTAAAGTAATGTGTCATGGGATTGTTGTAGTATGTCTTCTGTTGTAATTTATTTTCTCTTGTTTTAGTCTTGAACTGAGAGTCCCATTTTTGGATCACCGGTTTACCTCTTATTATTTGTCCTTGCCAGCAGAACTCAGAATTCCAAAGGTAAACAAGCATACATAGCCCCCAAAAGTCATCATGGAGGTTAAGGTTGTGATTCAGCAGAGCATTAAGCACGAGTAATCCTATAGATTTTAATGGGACTGTTTGTATATGCTATTTCTTTGCTGGATTGATGCCAGTGGCCAGCTCTTTTTCTTGAATAGGCTTCAAAAGGGGAAAATGTGTTTTGAAAACCTAGCCTTAAAATTGTCTTGTAGGGTTTGTTACCCTTAAGTTCTGAACATTGACAGCATTATTATGGTTTCTGCCAATAGAATGGAATTGAAAAACATCTCTTGAGAGAAGCATTTCAGGATTCTAACTTGCTTCCAAAAGAAATACTCTGGAGACCCAAAGAAGCCTTCAGCGATGGTATAACATCTCTCAAGAAGTCTTGGTTTTCAATTCTCCAAGAGCATATTGATCTCCAGGTACACACATTTATGTTAAAATTTCAGCTTGTTATCTACAGAACCATATGCTTTCTTTCATTCTACATTTTAAAGCCATTACAGATGTTTTAGAAATGGCATCAGCCAATGAAAGGTGGTATTTCCATGTACTCCAGAAAAACAAATATTTGCATTTTTGAAGTTCTCAGATTGCCATTTGTTCAAGAATATTACAGGAGCAATATTGATTTTAAGAAATGAAAGTACTTCATACTACCTCAGTTTTCATAGCCTGAGGTGAAATTTCAGATGGAAAGAAATGAAATCTCATGGGAAGGACTGTGTAAGTAATTGATATGGCTAAGTGAGTGAAATAGCTGGGCTGCAAAATTTTGTGTGTTTAGTTCATGGACGAACTATCTTGATTCCGGATTCATGTGAGAAATGAAAGCTGTGGTACTATGGGACATCCTTCCACTTAGGGCAGCTGCTCTGCTTTACACAAGCTACTTATATCATCTCTATCCACTGCAGAGTTAGTATAGTGTTGGTTTTTGGTAGCTGCACCTGTTTTGTAGCTAGGCCCTTTTTTGTGCTGACTTCTTATTGAGCCAGGTAGTGTAACTGTAGCTTTGTTTGCTCTCTATAGGGGGACACACACACACACACACACACACACACACACACACACACACACACACACACACACACACACACACACACACACACACGAGTATAAAAGTAGATATTTTGTGTGTGTGTGTGAGAGAGAGATCGATCACTAGTGATAAGACAGTAGTGCCCAACTTATGCCTGTTGTATAAAGGGGAGCTGCCTGCATGTAGTGTCAATGCTGATTCAATTGCATACCCTGTGATGGTGCAGTTTATACCCCTGTATTACAGTGAAAGCTGTGCCAGCAGAGACATCTAACCCCCGCCAGGGAGTGGCTGATAGGATCCCTATTCTGTTTCCCTGAGAGCATTGGAAGGAGATTAATTTTATGGTTGTGCTCTGTTGGTGCCCCCCAGTGGAAGCTAATCAGGAGATCACCCAAATCAGCACAGCCCCCTGGAATCAACCTTCTTCATGCCTGCTCTTGGCAGAATGGCAGCTGCAGTTGACTTGACTTCTGCACCCCTACTCCTGGGTTACTTTCTGGTATGAGAAGGCTGCAGACTAGGTTGTACTGATGGAAAGAACTGAGATTCATTGTACACAGGCAGAAGAGAAAACCTAACAAGAAGCAGGTAACTGCATAGCCTGAGCTGTTTTGAAATCATTCAGTGGTGAGTCAGGAAGGAAATGGGGAGATACTTTTGTAAACTTATTGGAAAAGAGAATTTTAGATTTTAAAAAGTTGACAGCTAATGTGGAGCCAGAAACAATATCACACTAATAGGGCCATTTACAGGACTAATTCTCGAAAGTGCAGATCAGTTTCCCACTGAGCTCAAGGGGAGCCATGTGTACATCCTAGGGAAGGATTTCACCTTTTAGAAAGCTTTTAATCTCTTTCTGGAATGGGCAACTTTAACAATCAGTGGAGTTTAATGGTAAATCCTTATACACTGAGATGACGGTATTTTGATTGCAGTTGATGGTCTAGTGAATAATTTATAAAACAATGTCACAGCTTAGCTTTTATTTCACTTTTGTTCATAGGTTGATGACTTTCTGCTGGAAAAAGCAGCAGAGAAATTTCCTTTTAATCCTCCAAAGACTAAAGAAGGTTATTACTACCGCCAGATCTTTGAGAACCACTACCCTGGGCGAGGTGATTGGCTTCCCCATTATTGGATGCCACGGTGGATTGAAGCTACTGATCCTTCAGCTCGCACATTGAAACATTATAAGTCGTCTACCAAAGAATAAGCGTTCCAGTCATTTTGAAACATGTTGACAAATAGCTCAATCTGCGCTAAAGCTGGTCATTCAACCAAATAGTCTAAAGAGTATCGTGAATGGATTTGGACAACTATATTTCTGACGAAAGAGCCCTCTTTAGTCAATAGAATAGTGTGAAATTCACTGTAGGAAGCTTACACGGGGATCTCTGCCTTACTTAAACTACCGTTCTCATCTGAAAAAGTATCGTGAGGCAAGGGCACCATCATATTTAACATCTCTGCCTCTTGTTCACACTCAGTCATATTGAAACAAAAAAGCAGTAAAGTAGCACTTTAAAGACTAACAAAATAGTTTATTAGGTGAGCTTTTGTGGGACAGACCCACTTCTTCAGACCATAGCCACAGCCATGGTCTGGCTATGGTCTGAAGAAGTGGGTCTGTCCCACAAAAGCTCACCTAATAAATTATTTTGTTAGTCTTTAAAGTGCTACTTTACTGCTTTCTTGTTTTGATAGTATATAGACTAGCACAGATGTCTCTTTGTTACTACTCAGTCATATTGGTTGACTTCAGTTACAAATATACATGTATTTCTAATGGAAAACCTCTTTGGAGGACTCGAATGGTTCATACACTTTATACTGGCCTGAATTTCACCTTGGGGATATAAAATGGAACATTTATGGACTGGACATTCTGTCAAGGCTCCTGTGTTTAATACGTGTATTATTCATATAGTGACTGTAGACCTTGGGTAAGACACGTAGAGAGATTTACAAATTCCTACAGGTACAGTGAGGAAGCTAGTAGGATTTATGGAAGTTCTTAAGTAGGTTAGATGCCTAACGTGTCAATAGCAGGTGATTATCTGAGCTGCTTAGGTGCTTCTGAAAAATCCCACTACATTTTCTGCAATCTGTGGCTGGCCTGGGTCCACTGGCTTAGGCTCCAGGACTGAAAAATAGCTGTGTAAAGATTCAGGATGGAGCTTGAGCTCTGGATTCTGAAAGGTTAGAAGGTCCCAGAGCTCAGCCTGGAGCCTAAGCCAGAATGTCCAAACAATAATTTTTTGCCCCTCAACCACTGTCCTGTGAGCATGAGACTGCAAACCGGGGCCAACTGCAGCTGTGCCATGAGACTTTTGTTCCTGTAAAGACCTACTTGAAATGCCTTTGCAGACCTGGCCTATTTATATGTATTGTGGTCATGGGTGTGGTGTAAGAAGTAGAATAGTGTGGAATAAAATTAACTAGTTATATACTCATTTCCAGCTCAAGGGTTTGATTTTGAAAGATGAACGGGGCATGATTCTAATGTGAGTCAAGTGGCTTAAATACCTGTACAACATCTGGGAAAACTTAGAAGTGATAATAAAAAGTTTCACTTACAAGAAAACATGCATGTAAGTGGAACTTGTAACATACTGGTGGATCCACCCACTACTTCTTTCTTAGACACAGCACATAAGTTGGGATAGGTTCTGGCTCCCACTCAGCTCTCATAAGCCACCCTGGTGGCATATAGCAGCTGTACAGGAGTCACAACAGAAGAATTCACCTGTAAGCAGCCCTATCCTGCCCCTCTCCCAAGAACAGGTCTAGTGGTGGATTGGGGTTAGGTGTGTAGTGCACAGGCTTGTAGAGACAATGATGAGGTGCAGTAAGTTAAAGCTGCTGGAGGCTGATTTGAGTGGTGATGGGTTGAGTAGCACCCCAGAAGCCAGCAGGATCCCCTTGTCTTCTGTGCTGGCTCCCCTGTAAACACATCACTGAATCCCCCTCCTGGAATTCACTGGGCATTTTACCAGAGTAAGGACTGTAAGGATTGGATTCCCTGTCTGAAAGAGCATTTAGTTAGGGGTGTCAAACTCATGGCCTGTGGACAATCTGCAGCTCCAGTAGTTCCATAATGCCAGCAGGTGCACACACAGCTGCCGGCACATGTGGTCCTGGGGGAAGGGTCTGGACACCCCTCCACTCCCTCCAAGTCCAGCCTGTGCTCGGTCGTCTCCCCTCCATGGCCCTCCTTCCCTCGAGCCTCCTCCCCCCGAGGGCTGGGGCTTTGGGGATTACTGGTGGGCCTGGCACGGGGCAGCAGCAGGGAGTTAGTTTCCTCTACCACCCGCTCTCACTGTGGTAGTGGGTACTGTGGAGAGGTGGAGCTACATAGCTGCCTCTGCTCTGCTTCACCACCATCTCCCAGGCCAGTGGTTGTTCCCTTCACTGTGGTGGCAGGAAGCAGAATGCCCCAGCCCCAGTGAAGGCTGGCTTGGGAGACAGAGGCGAGTGGAGCAGGCTCCTGCATAGCCCCCCTTCTCTACATCTCCCACCCAGGTTAGCCTGAGTATGGGGAACCATAGGATGGTTGAGGTGGCCACTGAGGGGCCCCTGCACTGAACCATCCTATGGGTGGGATGGCTCTGCACACACCTGTTCTGGGCCAGAGGGATGTGCTAGCAGTGGAAGCCATTCTAGCCCCACTGTGCTACCAGTAGTGATGGTGGGGGTGGGGCATGTGTGTGGCTAGTGGATGCATGGGGGGTGCAGGAAGGGGAGCATGGAAACCCCTGCCCTATCCCTACTCCCCGCCCACAAAAGCCCTGCCACTGAGGAATGCCTGCTCGCTCACTAGGATGATTTGAGGACTGGTACTGGCTCTAAGGTAAGTAGTTTGAGACCCCTGATTTAGTTCTTCCTTCACAATGAGAGGTTTTCTACATATCCTTGTAGCATACCAAATGTGTTTCCACACAGCTCATTATTCCAGTAGCAGACTATTTGAATAGGATGGTATGTTTTTAAAAAACATGTTTTATATTAATGGTGATCAGTTCACTGTTTTCAGTATTAGCGGGCAACCTCCAAATTGCTTACGAAATGTAGAAGTTATACAGAACTTCCTGATTTTTGTAACAAAAATCTAGGTATATTGAATAAACGTTTATTTCTCCGTGATATTCTAAAATGAAGCATTAGGGTTCTTTGGAAGATGTCTGAGAGCTCATTATTTTCAGGGCTAAATTTCTCTTCAGGAATCTTCTGAAATCCCACGGTGGCATCCAGGAGCCCATGAACAATTCTCTGGTGGCTTTATGCACATGGCTGTATTTGGGTTGACACACGTTCACATTCTGGCTAATCAAGATTATACGGTTAATAACAGGGGTCAGCAACCTTTCCGAGGCAGAGTGCTGAAATTTGACCTCCACGTGGTCCGAGTGCCAGTGACGCTTTTTAAAGTCACTAATAGTCCTACTTACAACAACTCCATTAATAACTAAATTAAGATGCAGAGCTTCACCATTCAAGCAATGGTTGGTAGCACTAGCTGGTCTTTTGTTAATCCACAGGCGCCATGGCTTTAAGCAAGCTCCTAGCTGCATTGAGGGGAGGGACAAGGCTGAGCTCCTGCCTCGCGTGCTGATGAAAATTGGCTCACATGCCATTCTTGGCACCCATGCTGGTGTTGGTGACCCTGGTTTACAAGTTGGTGTTGTGCAGAAGCCTATTATGGATGAGAACCCCTTTGCAGTAGGAGTTGCACCTATCCTCACACGAAAAAAAACTGCCTTGCACTTTGGCTGCTAAACAGCTCCTCAGGAGAAAGGGCCCTAAGTATACAGTTCAAACACGCCTGGGACTGGCTTTCCAGGGATACTGCAGAATGTTGTCAGGCAAGCCATGAGTACTGAGTATCCAACAGAGAATCTTACAAACCTGGGACCTTTTTGTCGAAATTGATACATCATATAAATTATAATTTTACAAAAATATAAATTATTGAAAGAGGAGCCCTAAAATTCACATCAAGGAGGGAAACTGATGTTTGTTCCTTAAGCACAGCATAGAGTGACCCCTTTGTGGGAGAGGGGGCCCTTTCTCTGGAAGAGAACCCTAACCTGACTGGACCATGTAAGGGTGTATATGCTTAACTAGCACTTCTAAGCTTACCAAACAAACAAAAAAAAACCTTTTTGAAAAGCTAAATTACAGGAATCAAAATTATGTGCAACTCGTCCCAGGAAATTAGAGACAAGGTGAGTGAAATAATTTTTGTGTTTTAACTGGATGGACTTCTCTTGGTGAGAGAAGGTTTCAAGCATATGTAGAGCTCTTCTTCAGGTCTGGGAAATGTGCTTGAAGAATAAGTTCTGGACTGATGACTCAAGCTCTGTCACAGATTTTCACCACACCATCTACAACCCAGACCCAACCATTAAACTCTCTGGAATGCACTTAAGCTCACCTCAAGTTTCTGAACACTATGACTGGCTCCAGTAATGGAACTCTGCAGAGAAGTGTATACATGAAACCTGCAGATGGGCACACCTAACTTTATCGGTAACCAAGCATTTTAGCACCTGGGGCAAGCAAATATATTTGTTCCCCTTAAAGGTGATGTGGGGGGAAGTGGTGGCGAGGCACATGAGGTCACATGAAACCCCCAGATTTTTGTCTTCCATTTAGCAAAGGGTTTTTCAAACTGTGAGGCGTGTCTCCCTTGGGGGATAACTCACACAGTTTGAAAACTCACTGCCTCTGAGCAGCCAGCAGCTTGGAAGCTGGTAGGGTTGCCCAGCCCACTCTGGCCTCTGTCTGTCTGTGCTGAGGGAGCTGAGGCATTTGCTGGCTGCCTGGCAGCCCTCGTAGCTTGCTCCCTGAGCCACACTGTCTATGCATGGCTAGCTACTCTCCAGTCAGGGCAGGCGGCACTGTTCTGAACTGCACCCCAGACATTCTTTTGCCTCTGCCACAGAACGGCCTTGCACCATCTAGCAACACCCCCTGGAGACAGAGATGCAACTTGCTGTACTCATCGTCCGGCATCGGCCTTGCTGCAACCCACTCGCCAACTGGGGACCTGCCATTGCAGCCGGGTTACTTTCCCCATGCTCCTTGGCTACATTACATTACAGAGATCTTTTGAAAGATGCCCTGCTATAAGATCTCCCTTGAAAGAGCGCAACCACACACAAAAAGAGCTGATCAAAAGAGTTACCTGCTCTTTCGAAAGACAGCGTCCACACAGCCCCTGCTCTTTCTAAAGAATGAACTGGGGATCAAAAAAATCAGGTCCCACGAGGACTGCTCTGCTGAAAAAAAGGGCCTGTGAGGCGTCTACACATGCTTTCTTTTGAAAGAAGCTTTCAAAGGGGGCGGTCTTCCTTAAATGGGAATGGAAGAGAGTTTTCAAAAGGAGCACTTCGTTCTTTTGATTTATTTTCGAAAGAACACTTTGTGTGTGTAGACGCACTGCTGGTTCTTTTGAAAGAGCCTGCTTCTTTTGAAAAAACTTTCGAAAGAACTTGCTGGTGTAGACGCAGCCCTTGTGTGCAAGGTGGTAGCGCCTTTGCTTCCCTGGGCTGCTGCCTGTCCAGAGCAGGCACTGGGGAGCAACTGGCTGCTCCTGGCAGGTCAGACTTGCTTACGTAAGCTGCAGAAACTGAGGCTGTGAGAACAGTCACCAAGCTAGTGTTGCCGTATTTCAAGTTCTCAGAGAGAGGACACTGGCGGGGGAGGTTAAGTTGAAGAGGGGATGCAGGCTGGAGGTCCTGCAAGGGTGTGTGAGTTTACTAGTAGGGATTGTGGAAGGGTGCATGTGACCTTGGAGCCGGAGGGAGTGGGGGTGGTTTGCTGGAGTCCATACTGGGGGGGTTGTGCTGGAGGGTTGTGTGTGATCTAGGAGGGGCTATTTGGGGGCTGCCAAAGGCATGTGTGTATGCTGGAAGAGGTATTTGTGGGGTGCTTGATGGGAGTGTGTGACCGAGGAGGAGATTTCTGGGGCTGAAGGCGTGTGTGTACCATCGAGGGAATGTTTGGGGGTTGTGCAGGGGATATTGGAAGGGTGCCCATAATGGTGGTATGCACAGTGGGGTAACCAGGGAAGGTGTGGGGCAATATTGTGCTCCCTGTCACAGTCAGAGGATGGCTGCACAGGCCCAGGACTCAGTACCAGAACAGGTCTGTATGCAGCGGATAGGGTGTGGGGGAGGGATGTTTGGATCCTCCCGTGGGCTGCTTAGCCCCTTCCCTGCTCTGCTCCCACCCTGACCAACTGGCTGGGGATTACCTGAGGCAAGGGCCGGGCGGCAGCAGCAGCCACAGGGGATCACCTCCCTGCAGCATCCTTCCATGCCCCCTGCACTCCCCATGCTGCACTTCACCACATCCTCTGGGTCCGCTGAGCCCCACTTAGCAGCTGGAGGCCTCCCAGGTGCCCAGAGAGAAGCAGGGTTCCACAGGCCAGGAGGCTGAGGCTGAGCACCATGTGGGGAGTGCTGGGGTGAAAGGAAGCACATCAGTTTCTGCTCTAGATGCTGCTGCTGGGCCTGATCCTTTGGGGTTGAGGTTGGGGTGACACCACTGGGCCCAATCCTATCCACCTCATTTTTCTACCCCCAACAGCTTTGTGGCCTGGTTGGCTGCTCTGCTCATTTTCTTCTAGTTAGGACCCTGCTTCACTGATCCAGTAACCACCCCAAACACACTAGAAAATCTGATATCTTTAACTGGGCCCTCAGCACAGAAGAGACTCCAAGTTAAAAAACTGGGGTATATACAACATGCTCAAAGCGGCCTGCACAGAACAAGGACGCTTCACCAGAGACGTAGTTCACACAATAGGCCACAAGATACTGAGAGGACCTTCTTCAGCACAGAAACAAAACTCTTTGTCTGTACACACTATCAGTCCATACTGGAACACACACACACATCAGTTATCATCAAACAATTACAACTCATGCTCATTCTGTAAGAAATCTCTCATGAATCCCCTCTTCTGGCCTTCAGAAAACCTCCAACCTCTCCATGCTTATCATCACAAGCAAGGTCTTCACAGACCAAGAAACATCAAATCAGGACTGCACACTCAATGCAACCGAGGCAAAATCAGCACACACATCTTCAATGCCACTGTAATCAACAACCCTTCAAGTTCCATGTGTCCAACATATGCCTAACCCAACCTAACCCAACATAGATTATACCTCATCCAGAGCACTCAATGTCCCGATAACAATGATTTGGGTGAGGCCAGATAATCGTTGCTCGGTAGGATGCGCTCACACAGAAAAATGATAAAAAGCAAGAACACTATGTCTACACTATAGCGATCCTTTGAAATAAGTTCTTCCAAAAGATCTCTTCCGAGAAAAACTTCTTTCAAAAGAGCCCATCCACACCCAAAAAAACAGATTGAATAAAGCAATTTGCTCTTTTAATAGAGAGCACTCCCAGAGCCTCTTTTGAAAGAACAGGCCAGGGATCAAAACATCTGATCGAAAAAAGAGCCCCAGGGCGTCTACACGGTTTTTCTTTTTTTTTTTTCTTTCCAAAAGACTCTTTCAAAACCAGGTGCTCTTCCTCATCCAGGAGAGGAAGGAGGGCCTCAGAAAAAAGTGCTGCGTGCTTCCGATTTCATATTGAAAGAATGCATTTTGTGTGTAGATGCTTTGCGAGATTTTTCAAAAGAAGGACAGTCATTTAGCACATGTTTATACAATGCCTAGCACAGGAAGGACTCTGATCTTGTTAGGACTTGGAGGTGCTAGTGAAATCCAAATAATATGAATTAATAATTTGTGATTCCCATCCGGGTTGTCAGTGGAAAAAGTTTAATGATAAGGGTGAGCTAAATTTAAGGGACAGAGATAATAGCTCCTATCTTACAAGCTTAATGACGAAGGGAACTGAAGTGAGAACAAAGAGTGGAATCATGACTGATACCGTCTTGATATCTTCCAGTTGAGGAGAGATATATAAACAGTCTTCCTATTTTTAAAATCCTTCACTTCTTATTTTCTTTCTGTCTTACTCCTCCTGCCACCAAAGGCATTTTGCTGAGATTGCCCTCCCCACAGCTGCCTAGTATTGTGGTGCCTTCTCTCCCCGCCCCTGAGATACTATTTCTCCCCCTCTTCCCCAGTTTATTTTTAAATTGGTTCCCAGCGTGACCTCTGTGACTGCCTTTCCCTAAGGCCAGGCTTACACAATGCCCCCATCATTGGACACCCTTTCATTTAGCAGCCTCAAGACTTTTCCAGTCAGGGGAATTTATAAGCCATTGCAAATAATTTTTATTTCATGTGTGTCTTTGGATACATAACATTTTTTCCTGCTGCCAGCAGGTGGCTTGCAAACATCAATTGCCTAATGCACCCTTGTATATTATGTATTATGGGGCCTAATGCTCAGTTACAGAGCTGCTGAGATTGGAACTGTGTCAAGAAGTCAGAGCTGGTGAGTCAGGTAGTTTTGTACACTGCTGCTTTGTGTGTTGTGTCATGTGCTATTATCATAACTATTTAAATTAAAATATAACCAACAGAAACAGTGTCATCCAGTGTTTTCTGTACGTGTTTAGTGCACTGCTACATGTTAATATCTGAGTTCAGATTTTGCTGATTTCTTTTGAAAAATATAGATATGCAATCAAATTATTGTTGTGAGTAGTCTGCAGATGGCAGTAGCTAATAATTTGTTTAAAAGGCATGCGTCTGTCATAGAAAGTATATTATTTTTGCCGCCTTTGTTTCTGTTCTCTCAAGTACAGTCATTAAGATTATTGCACTGGGTTTGGAGAAAAGAACATAATAGGTTTTAGACTACTGTTTCTGCAAGATTATATTTAAAAAATCTTGCCGGCAAGATTAGGACATTAGGAAAATAATCTAAACAGGGGTATACTACGTGCCAGAAAATGTACAGGTATAGATGGTACTCTGCCCTTGCTAGTAACTGTTGAGGAGAATGTACAGAAGGAAAGATAAATGTTATTTTTTACTTTGAATTCCCTTGCTTCTTCCAGTTTGTTGCAAATTAATATTTTTTTAGCAAAGGTTTGGGTTATTGTTCTCCTCTTATGATTACAATTGCTAACAGTGGGTATTACAGTTATGAGTCTAAAAGACATTTAGAAACCTTTATCTATAAAAATGCCATGGGGCTTTTCAAAGGAAGAGATGCAATCACCTCCGGTGGACTCAAACCTGGGATTTCTAGAGCTTAGTGTATGAGCTGCTATAGTTTGAGCAAAAAGCCAGCTGGCTTGCAGCTAAGGCTGTAGAGGCAACTCATTCTTTTTCTCTCTAAGGCTGTGTCTACACTCGTATTCCTCTTTCAAAATAGGCATGCAAATGAGGGAAATCAAAAATGCAAATAAGTTGCAGATTTACATATCTGACACCTCATTTGCATATTACTCTTTTGAAAGAGCTCTTTTTGAAAGAAGAAAAGCAGTGTAGAGGCAGGTCTTTCAAAAGGAAACCCCATCTTTGAAAGAACCCCTTTTCCCATAAAAAAAGGGAAGGGTTAGTTTGAAGATGTGGTTTACTTTCGAAAGAGCTGCGTCTACACTGCTTTTCTTCTTCTGAAAGAAGCTCTTTCAAAAAGAAGTTTCTTTCTAAAGAAAGGACAGACCAGATGAGGGTACCAAGATGGATGAGAGCTGAAGGCTGAAGAAGGCGGTGCCTCTGGGAAGAAGCCTAAGAACCATGGTCTTAGATGAGGTTAGCGAAAGGAACTTTGGTTTGTATATCCTGGAAGGGAGATGTGTGTGGTTTTAGTGGCTGAAGACCCACCAAGAGAACCATCAATAGGGGGGCACTTCTGACAGGTGTATGCCACCATTTTGAAAGAACTAAAGCCAAGAGAAGGCTCACAGCAAATGAGCCAAGGTGGCCCTCCGAAGAGAGGTGAAGACTGCTGAAAAAACTGTGATTGCAGGTATATGGGCCAAAGAATGGGGGCCACTTGTGAGATGCAAATGCTGATCCTGTTACAGGAACAGAGGTAGCTGTGTTAGTGTGTACTCCAACAACAAAAAACAGCAGAAATGTAGCACTTTAATGACTAACAAAATGACTTATTCGGTGATGAGTTTTTGTGGGACAGACCCACTGTCTGATGGATCTGATGAAGTTGATCTGTCCCAAGAAAGCACATCACCAAATAAATCATTTTATTAGTCTTAAAAGTGCTACATTTCTGCTGTTTTCTTCTGTTACAGGAAGCTACTTGTCTTTCCACCCTACCCGCAGCAGACTTCCCCCCACGAAATTTTAAAAGAATTAGTAAAGCCTATGATCAGACAGGGATGGTACAGTGAATTTGGAACTGGCTTGTGGCTTGGACACCTGAATTCAGCTCCTAGCTCTAGCAAAGCCTTCATGTGTGACTATAGGGAAATCAGAAGCTACAGCAATGAAGGCTATATGGCTCTTCTGGACTCCAAAATGGAGCGTAGAAGCGTGGCCCTGGGGGGGAGGAAGGGGTTGGTCTTCCAAAAATTTTCGGGAAGAAGGGGCCTCGGGAAGGAAGACTTCCTTCCGGAAGATGTCCTGGGGGCCATGCTTCTACACGCTGTTTTGGAGTCCGGAAGAGCATCTTCCGGACTCCAAATCATGTGACCTTAT
Source organism: Carettochelys insculpta (assembly GCF_033958435.1). Taxonomy (NCBI): domain Eukaryota; kingdom Metazoa; phylum Chordata; order Testudines; family Carettochelyidae; genus Carettochelys; species Carettochelys insculpta. The sequence continues at coordinate 230,434,951 of NC_134138.1, forward strand.
GCTTATGAGGCACCAGGAATTTACATCCATGCTTCATTAGCATATTTTGGGCCATTTATTAGCATGCCACTTTGGAGAAAGTAGCATATGTGGAAACAGCCTATGAATACCTAGACAGTATTTTCAATTGCCCTCTTGCCAGCACTGGGGATTCCACCTCTCTTCAGAGAGGAAGAATTACACCAGTTAAGATCAATGTGTAGCCACCCAGAGGCAGACTCAAAACTGGGCCCTCTGGAGCTTAGTGTATGAGCCTCTACAGCTTGAGCTAAAAGCTAGCTGGCTGTCAGCTGAGGCTGTAAAGGAGACTCATCCTTCCTCTGTACAAGTGGTCTAGGTGCCACTACATGGGAACGTGAACCACATCTAGGTGTGTTGGTCACACATGTTCAAAACCCAATTGTTTGGTCTTTGCCTAAGAAGGGTGAAGTTCACCCTGAATGCATTTATACTTAAATAATTCTATTAAATGGAACCCATCCTTAAATACCCTGGTGATAAGTGCTATAAAAGTGCATTGAAGAGAAAAATAGGATTTTTTACTTAATTATTCTCCATTATCTTTATTTAGTGGCATAGATTTAAATTCTAAATGCTTGTTAAATCCATCATTTGTTTTAAATGTCTAGACAGTAATGACTAGGGAAATATTAATAAATTCAGTTTCTATTTAAATACATAGTAATTTAGCCTAAAGTGAAGAATTATGTAATTGAAAACCAAGTGCAATTTCAAATAAGCAAACGTTCCTATTGTTTTTTTTTTATCCACGTGCATGCAAACCATTACATAAGATTCAACAAACTGGTTGAATAATGGAAAAGACTTTGTAAAAAGTTCATATGTATTAGTAGATATGTACTTACAGTGTAGCGGCTGTTAAAATACACAGCAAGGTACAAAATTAGGAGATGCTGATGTGTTTTTCAGGGATCAAAAGTTTCAACAGGTCCACAAAGGAGACAAACTATAGAGGGGAAAGCCTCTGAGGATGCTAGATAATCTGTGCTTTGATGGGCTTAGTTACAAGTCAGGGCACTTGTTGAGTCTGGCTAACTCAGTATAAGAATCATTTCGTTTGAGAAATTCGAAAGTATTGTGGTCTGAACAGAGTCCTTGAGCATGGCTGCAGCATTGCTTGCTTCTAAAGCTCAGGGCTCAGTCCTTCTATAAGAAGATGCCAAGAGGGTGAATGCTTGGAAATACAGTAAGCCCTCTATTTACTGGACTAATGGCGGGAGGGGTGTCTGGGTTAAACCCAGGCATCTGTTAAATCAGAGGGTTTACTACAACTCACCTCCACCAGGCTCCCCCACCCCCTCCACCCCTCCTCTCAAAATGCCTGCTACTCACTGCCACAGGACGAGCCTCCAGAGGCCGCTGCCACTGCTGGGGGACTGTGGTTGGGGGTCCTGCTGCATGTGACAGCAAAAGCCTCCCCACTTGAGCTGTGCCATGGCTGGTGGCCCTGCTGTGCTTGGCAGCAAAAGTCATATGGGGGGGCCTTGCCATGTCTGGGATCCCTGCTGCACGCAGCAGCAAGAGCTGCCACCGCCTGGAAGAGCCACTGCTGTTGCTGAAACCGCCACACACTTCTCCCACAGTGGTGGGGCGCATATGTGAGTGCTGTCTGCCCTGGTGGCGGGGGGCGGCGGGGGCAGGGGCTCATGGCGGCTCTGGGGGAAGAGACAGTGGCTCTGGCTCTACAGTGGTAAGTCCTTTGTCGGGGGAAGGCAGCAAGTATTTAGAGTTTTATGGGCTCCAGTTAAGTAAACTTTGGTAATGACGGACGCCATTGTTCCCCAAGGCCACTAAATCAGGGTCTGTAAAATCCAGGGTTTACTGTACAGGCCGAGGATGTCTAAGATACACAGAAAACTCTGCATATGTGTGAGAGAGAGAGATCATCTCCCACCACCCTGAAATTCACAGAGGCTGATCTAGGGCTCTGCAGTTCCCACGGGACATACCCAGTGAAAATCCATATCTTGTGTATCATCCCTCATCACTGCCGGCAATATTTTGCCTGAAGTCTCCTCCAAGACGTGAAGCCCAGCTGAGGGTGGGGTTTGAGTTAATGGAGGAAGGATTCTCATGAAAACACAGGTCATTAGTGATGATCAGCAGGGATGGAGGGAAACCGAGGCCTTTGTCTTGTAAACACACGCTTGCTTAACTTCACTGCCATGAACAGTCCTGTATAAATATGCCTATGCATAATAGTCCAATTAAGCATGCACACAAGTGTTTACAAGATTATGGCACTAGAGAATATCATTTCTGTTTTACCCTCCCTTCTAGATGCTCAGCTGTGACAGAAGCTGAGAATTAAGTAGCTGAGCAAACCCTCACTCCAACCTCCGGATATCTCTACAATGAATTTTTGATGCCCCCTGCTTGCTCTGCAGTGGAGAATGGTAGGAAATGCTCTGTGTTGACCCCTCCAGCTTTTACTGTTCCCATTGGGCTCTGTAGACCTAAGCCCAAGCCTTCAAGAGCTGCAGAACTGTTTGAAACTTTCAGCAAAGGAGGGAAGGGGATAAAGGTTGAACCTCCCTGGTTCAGCATCCTGTGGGCCACAGGTTAGGGAGCTTGCCTCCCCAAACAGCAGTTTCACCCATTGCCCATGTTGGCTATAGAGGAAAAGAGGGGGAAGATAAATCAAGAGGAAAAGAATGTGATCCCACATGGGAGAAATAAGAGCTGCTGAGAGGAAGGTTCAGGTCTTCAGTGTATTTAGATGCTTAACTTGTTAGTTTCATGGGTGTTAGGCACCTAAATAACTTTTGGGGAGCTGGGCTGAAGAGTCTTCTCTTAGTTCACCATCCAGTCTTCTTCTCTTCATTTATGCTTCTCTCTCCAGCATCAGGTTTTAGGAAAAAATTCAGAGCTCTGCTGCCATTCACTTTGTGCTTTCTATGTCATGTTTACAAGCCCAGCATAGCTGCACATCGGTGGCCACTCACCTCTGGGCAGAGCTGTGGCCTCGTTCCAAACCCTCCAGACCTCACTGAACATTGAAAAATGCATAGCTGGAAATCAGTCTGATTCACCTGTGTGGTAGTACTGTTTCTGTTACGTGTTAGCGTTACAAGAATGTGTTTGATGATCAGACTTCCTGGCATGCCGGTAGGATGCTGCATGTAGTAGCATCCTTCAGTCTACATAGACTATGGATCGTGCCCTTCGTAGTTCTGTTTGGCATCCTCATTTGCAGTGTCGGCTGTGACTGTGAAGGCCCACACGAGAGTGACAGTCCTTGCTGTATCTGTTGTGTATGTAATGGGTGTCTGGCAGGTCCTTGCTGTGCTTTCTGTGGGCTCGCTTCCGCTTTGCTAGCTGTGTGATCCTCAACTCACCCTTCTGAAGGCCCTTGTATAGTTCCTGCCTCCATCTGCTGCGATCAGCTGCCAGCTCCTCCCAGCTGTCTGGTTTGATGTCTACTTCCCTGAGGTCTCTCTTGGAAACATCTTTGTAGCGCAGCTGGGGGCATCCGGGAAGTCTTTTGCCAGAGGCTAGCTCACCATACAGGATGTCTTTTGGGATCCTTCCATCATTCATCCTGTGGACGTGGCCAACCCAGCGGAGCCGCCGCTGCCTGAGGAGGGTGTGCATGGTTGGGATTCCATCTTGCTCGAGGACGGCGGTGTTGGGCACTCTGTCCTTCCACGATATTCCAAGGATGTGCCTGAGGCAGCACAAGTGGAAGACGTTCAGCCTCTTTTCCTGGCGAGGGTACAGGGTCCAAGTCTCACTGCCATAAAGGAGGGTGCTGAGGATGCAGGCTCTGCAGACTTGCATTTTGGTGTGAGTGTACAGCTTGTTGTTATTCCACACTCTCTCGTTGAGTCTGGACAGAGTTGTGGCTGCTTTACCGATCCTCCTATTTAGCTCAGTCTCCAAGAACAGGGTGTCAGTGATGGTGGACCTGAGGTAAACGAACTCGTGGACGACCTCTAATGTATAGTTGTCAATGCTGATTGATGGAGACACAGAAACATCCTGAGCAAGTACATTTGTCTTCTTTAGGCTGATGGAGAGCCCAAAGTCCTTGCATGCTTTGGAGAACTGATCCAGCAGTTTCTGAAGCTGGTCTTCTGTGTGTGACACGACAGCAGCGTCATCCGCGAACAGCATCTCTCTGATGAGGACTTCCTGCACCTTAGATTTAGCTTTCAGCCTTGCAAGATTAAACAGTTTCCCATCAGATCTTGTGTGCAAAAAGATGCCCTCTGTTGAAGATCCAAAGGCGTGTTTAAAGAGGAGTGCGAAGAAGATCCCGAACAGTGTCCGAACAAGGACACATCCTTGTTTGACGCCGCTCCTGGTGCTGAAAGCATCTGATAATGTGCCATCGTATTGGACGGTTCCGCTCATGTCTTCATGGAAAGACTGGATCATTTTGAGTAACCGTGGTGGACATCCTATCTTGTGGAGCAGTTTGAACAGTCCATCCCTGCTGACCAAGTCGAAGGCCATGGTTAGGTCGATGAAGGCAATATAGACTGGCTTCCTCTGCTCCTTGCATTTCTCCTGCAGCTTCCTCAGAGAGAAGACCATGTCGATGGTAGATCTCTCTGCGCGGAATCCGCACTGTGATTCAGGATACACCCTCTCAGCAATCTTCTGGAGTCTGCCGAGAATGACGCAAGCGAACAGTTTACCAGTGATGCTTAGGAGGGAGATTCCACGGTTATTGTTGCAGTCACTTCCGTTTCCTTTGTTCTTATACAAGGTTATGATGTTAGCATCGCTCATGTCCTGTGGAACCTCCCCCTTTCTCCAGCACAGGCACAGTAGCTCATGTAGGGGTTCCAGGAGAGTGTCCGTGGCACACTTGATTACCATCCTGGCCCGGGGCCTTTCCTACTGCAGTGGTGTCGATGGCTTTATTCAGTTCATCCACAGTTGGTTTCTGGTCCAGTTCGTCCATTACTGGTAGGAGTTCGACGGCACCGAGGGCTGAGTCGACCACAATGTTCTCGCGTGAGTACAGCTCGGAGTAGTGCTCGACCCAGCGCTCCATCTGTTTGGCTCTGTCAGTGATGACTTCACCAGATTTGGGTTTCAGAGGTGCCATCTTTTTCTGGGTGGGTCCTAATGCCTTCTTGATGCCCTCGTACATTCCCCTGAGGTTACCAAAGTCAGCACTGGTCTGGATGCTGCTGCATTGCTCGAGCCAGTAGTTGTTGGCACAGTGCCTGGCTGTCTGCTGTACTGTTTTTCTGGCTGCTCTGAGCGCTTGCAGGGTATTCTGGCTTGGCGAACATTTGTACTCCAGGAGTGCAGCATGCTTTTTTTCGATGGCTGGAATCATCTCATCGGAGTTAGCTTCAAACCAGTCATTTGTGTTTCAAGCTCTTCTTCCAAATACCGACAAGGCCATGTTGTACATTGTATCCCTCAGATGCTGCCATCTGGATGTCACATTGGCACCCCCAGGGTTGCTGTGCAGATTCTCCTCCAGGGTCACTCTGAACTTTTCAGCTCTCTCTGAGTTATCCATCTTTCTGGCATCAATGTGGGGCCTTCCAGTTGGTTTAGAGCAGTGCAGCTTCTTGGGAATCACCTTGAGTTTGGAGCAAACTAACGAGTGATCTGTATCGCAGTCAGCACTATGACAGCTGCATGTCAGAAGGACGTTTTTGAGGTTATCACTTCTAGCGATGACCATGTCTAGTTGATGCCAGTGTTTTTAGCGTGGGTGTCTCCATGACACTCATTGCTGTAGCTTGGTTTGGAAAAATGTGTTTGGGATGCACAGATTGTGGTACGTGCAAAGTTCAAGAAGACGCTGACCATTTTCATTCATTTTTCCCACACCAAAGTGGCCTAAGCAGGAAGGCCATGAGTCACGATCGGCTCCAACGCTCGCATTGAAGTCACCCCGAATGTACAGTTGTTCGCAAGCCGGTATTTGTGCTATGGCATCACTAAGCACATCATAAAACTTGTCTTTTACTTCCGGTGTGGCACCTCTGGGCAGAGCTGTGACCTCATTCCAAACCCTCCAGACCTCACTGAACATTGACAAATGCATAGCTGGAAATCAGTCTGACTCACCTGTGTGGTAGTACTGTTACTGTTAGGTGTTAGCGTTACAAGAATGTGTTTGATGATCAGACTTCCTGGCACACCGGTAGGATGCTGCATGTGTTACTCTTATAACACCTGTATCCCATATTATAAGGTGTTCTTTACATGTTTGCTCTCAAACTATAAAAATGTTTGTTAAAGGCAGCTCTACATTTAATGCTGCAGTACCACCGGAGCAGCTAGGGTGCTGCAGCATTTGAGTGAAGATGCTGCTCGTGTGGATGGGAGGGGTTCTCCCATTGGCTTAGGTACTCCACTTGCACAAGTGGCAGCGGGGCACGCTAATGGGAGAAGCTGTCTGTTCGACACAGTGCTGTCTATGCTGGGGCTTAGGCTGGTTTACCTGTGTCACTAAAGGGAATGGGTTTTTCAGTCCTGAGTGACATGGTAATACCAAACTAATATTTTCATACAGACCTTGCCCAATGATAAGTTTATACATACAGCGCTGCAGCTGCACAGCTGTACTGATACAGCTGCACCACAGCAGTGTGTCTGTTGAAGAAACTCTGCTGGCAGGAGAGAGCTCTCCCGTCAGCATAAGAACCCACCTCCATGAGCAGCGTACACTCTGTTGGTAGTTGCTGTGCCCTGATGTAGTGCTGTGCACGTCATTCCTCATGTTGCTGTAACTTAGGCTGTTCAGGGATGTATGTGGAATAGCCACACTCCTGAGTGATCAACAAGAAGTCCTGTGGCACCTTATAGATTAACAGATATTTTGGAGCACAAGTTTTTGTGGTCAAAGACCTGCTTCATCAGTTGCATCTGATGAAACAGGTCTTTGCCCATGAAAGCTAGTGCTCCAAAATATCTGTTAGTCTATGAGGTGCCACAGGACTTCTTCTTGTTCTCGAGATACTGACTAACACAGCTACCTCTCTGATACTTGTCATTCCTGAGTGATGTAAGTTTTACTGACAGAGGCTGCAATGTAGATATAGCTTTAGACTGTAAACACCACAGTCAGGGAAGAAGCATTGCCAAGTGCGAAATACTACTTTACTGCAAGATGTTACCTCCTCCAGACAAAAGAAGGCTTACGGATGCAGGATAGGCCACGATGGAACATCAGTGGCCAAAAGAATTTGTTTCTTCCACATTTCTGAAGAGGCTATGTTCACAAGCCTTCATCCCATCACAGCTTGAAGGTTTGGGGAAAGGACAAAAATTCTTGTTAAAGAGAAATTATCACTATGCTGCTTAGAATTTGGAGAGAGCAATGTTTCTGAGCATAAACAAAGGATCCACAAGCTGCTTGGCCTGGGTTACCCCTAAGGAATACATATAGCCTGCAAATTATAGAAGCTAAGACTATGTCTTGTTGTCTTGTGTATGTTTACCTGCTTCAATCCTGTAAATGATTTTGATGTCTTTTCCCTACTCAACAACCCTTTTCATTTATTAGGAGATTGGCTACAAGTATTGTCTTTGGTTTGAGGTCTGAGGTGCAAGTGATCTGATGTAAGTGATCCATCCTTTGGGACTCAAAGTAACCTGAATATTTGTGCGTGTGGGCATGTGTGAGGGATTATCTATCATATACTCAGGCTTGTGTGGGTGGCAAGATAGACTCATATGTCTAGTGGGAGTGTCTGTTGTAACACTTTAGGAGTTTACACTAGTTATTGGATTGCTAAAATATAATTATAGAATGCACAGTCAATGTGGGGTTCATGCTCTTCTCCTTGATTGTCTGCCCTGAGGTTGGCAGCCAGATTTGTGAGTCATTCCAGACAGCCTGACAATGGCATTTCAGGGATCCTTGTCTCTGGCACACTCCCTTGGACCTGCAATGGACTCTGTCAGCCTGAACCTTCTCCTGACTCTCCCTCTGCATGTTCTGTGGCTTGGCTCTCTTGCCATGTCACATCAAGGTCAAAACCTTTTCCTGGACAGCACAAGTACGGGCAATACAAGTCCAAACAAACCTGCAGACTAACAGCCCTTCCATCTCCAAACTGCCAAGCTTCAGAGTAGGTCCCTTGTTAACTCCACTTCAGGAGCTACTGTACTCCGAGGGTGTATCAACACTACAGCTCCATTTTGAAAGGAAAGCTTTCAAAACTAAACGTTGACAGACAGCTTTCTGAAAGGGAGTGTCCATACGGGCAAAAGGGGAGTGAAGGTCCAATTCGCCCTTTCGAGAGGGCCCCACTGCACTTTGGAAAGAGACCATCCACACGTCCCAGGGCTCTCTTTAGAACATACAGGGGCAGGAAGCACCATGGGCAGGGTCGTGTGGTGGACGAGCCCTTCTGGGGCCGCTGCCTGCTGTTCCTTTTGAGGGCCCCCCACCCCAAGCCTCGGCCTGCATATGCTGAAGGCCAGCTACCTGTCCCAAGGCATGCAGGGAGAGCAAGCGGAGGAGGCACCCCAGGCCCCCATGGATTCCAAGCAGCTCCATTTCCCTTCCATTGAGGTCATGGCTGGCACACTGCCTGCGGTCCTGGCCGCTGAGTACCAGTGACTCTGGGTGGCCACCACAAGCAGCGACTGGTGGGACTGGCTGGTGCTGGAGGACTGGGGCAATGACCACTGGCTACAGAAGTTAGAATGACCAAGGGGACATTCCTAGAGCTGTGCCACTGGCTTGCCCCACCCTTCAGCACCCTGACACCTGCATGAGGCCGGCGCCCCTGCTCCAGAAAAGGGTGGCCATCACCCTCTAGAAACTGGCCACCCTGGACAGTCACCAATCCATCGGCCACCAGTTCAGGGTGGGCAGGGCCACCATCAGGGCCATCCTCAATGAGGTAAGCTGTGCCTGGTTCACACCTAGACCGCAAGGGGCACTGTCAGGAACTGAAGGGGTGGGGGCAGGCTGGGACGGGCAGGCACGCAGGGGGCAGAGGCCAAGTGCCCCAGGGAGGCCTGCCCTGCAGGGGATGGGGATGGGCAGGCACACTGCACCCCACACTCACAAGCATGTCACCCCGCTAAGGGCGGCCCAAGGAGACGGTCCAGTTCTCTGAAGTAGGGGCAGCTGGTGGGTGCTACCCCCACCCGCCTGGCCATGTCCTGGGCCCTGCAATAGCGCTGCTGGAGCTCCTTCGCCTTGTACTTCACCTGGTCCCGGATGAGGGGCGGGTGACCCCAGCCGGTGCAGCCCTTGGAGACAAAACTGGTGGAACATCCACACACAAAATGTGTTTGTTGACAAAATGCAGCACTTTTGCCGGCAGCGTGCTGCCTCTCAGCCATGAGGCGTATCACTGCTGTCAACAGATTCTGCCAACGAAAAGCTGTGCAGATGCTCTGTAGGGACCTTCTCTTGACAGACAGGGCATTCAGAACAATGGGCAGCCCTGTCTGCTATGCTTCCGGGTGCCTGCTTTGTGGAGAAAGCATTCGGGCAGTCCGGCAACTCTGATGACAGAACGGAGCGCTCTTCTGACTGGCTTTTTTGCGTGTGGCCACACTCTGTCGACAGAAGTTTTGTCAGGAAGTCTTTTCTGACAATGACTTCTGTTGACAGATCGCTGGAGTGTAACTGTAGCCTGAGAGCCAGGATTGGTGGTTGTAAACAAACTTCATGGGACTACAGGAAACTCAGCCACACCCATGGTAAGTGGATATCTGGCTAAGTAAAATCATGTTGCATTATGGGACACAAGGGACAGAGCCTTTGGTGGAAGGGGAGGGACTAGGAGGTAGCTTTCCCCAGAGAGCCCCTACTGGCACCTGGACAGTACCTCAAGGGGCTCCCATGGAAATTTAAAGGGCTTAAGGATCCAACCATTGCTGCTGCCATAGGATAGGTTGAACCTCTCTAGCTCCTCCCCTCCCCCCATTGCCCAGATCCTGCCGAAGTCCAGGGTCAACCCAGTGTACACTGGCTCAGTATATGCCCAAGACCACTTTGCATATCTACACTGCTGTTTTAGTAGTGTAATGTCCTGCTGGAGGAGTTTTTCCCTGCTGCCTTCCCATGGCTAGAGCCTCCCATTGCCCCATATCGGTACCCACCACAGTGTCGGGGTTGGCTGCAGCCTGCTTTTCCACTGTGGTAACAACAATGAGAATTCCTGTAGCACCGTAGAGACTAATGGATTTATTAGGGCATAAGCTTTACAAATCCTTTAGTCTGTAAGGTGCTACAGGACTACTCATTGTTTTTACAGATACACATTAACTTGGCTATCCTGTTGAGACTTTCCATTGTGGTGGGCAGAGACACATGTAGTGCCTTCACCCTGGCCTAAGCGTTCACATAGTCGGTCTCAGAAATGTTTTTTTTTTCATTGATTCCTCCAGGCCTCCATAAAAATAAACCAAAATTTAAAAAATACAAAGTGCAGGAGCTCCAGAAAGTGCATATAAAAACCATATGGCTCACCAAACATGGTGTTTTAATTCAAACATTTGGGTTTGTGTACCACAACAAATTAACAAGAACGATGTTCCAGATTGTTTCAGTGGCCTCCTTTGATTTGTCTTTTCCTTTCATGGAGTCCTGCTGGGACAATATATGGAACCTTAGGATGGTTGGACTCTGACAAAGTATTAAGCCTTAGAAAAGTGCAGGAAATGTCCTTATATTTTACGATGGTTGGAAGCTGCTTCAAGTGGATTAAAGGTTTGTGTTTATAGTGGTGTCATGAATGATGCTCTGAGATGTCTTTACAGAATGCAGTGTTGTAAAATATACTGCTATGCCAGTCTCTGAATGATGTCATACTTCGACTGCTTTGTGCTTTCCTTGGCTGGTGAAGTCCAGTTGACAAGTTCGGGCCTATTGCTAGTGGGTATTGTCAATGCCCCCATTGTGGAGGGCAGGCTGCTGCTTCCCTTCAGACAGTGTTCACACTGCCTCAGTTCTAGAACCTACCTGACCAATTAGTGGTCTGTAAACATTCTTCCATTCTTGGTTAAGATTCCTCAGCAGCTTGTGGCAAAGCTCTGAATATCTAGAGCAGTGGTTCCCAAACTGTGGATTGTGATTCCCCTTTGAATGGGGGTCACTGGGGCTGGCTTTACCATGACCTAGGAATAAAGCCTGAGTCTCGCTGCCCAGGGATGCAGCCAAAGCCCAGAGGCTCCAACCCTGGTCAACGGGGGTCAGGTTGAAGGACCCTATCTGGAGCTGAAGCCCTATCTGGCCCCCCTGCCCAAAACATTGAGGCTCAGGCTTTGGTCCCCATATCCAGGGCAGTGCAGATCGGGATGGCTCAGGCTTCAGTGCCCTTTCTGAGGTCCTGGAGTCATTTGTTGTCAGAAGGGGGTTGTGGTCCAAGGAAATCTGAGAACTCCTGACCGACATGCCTCAGATCTCTGAAATTTCAGTGGAAAGAAAAGTCAAGTTTATTTTTCTCCAATACTGTGCTGTTTTTCCTACCAGTTCTCCTACTTACTGTACTAATCTAAAGAGAGAATTGACATATAAGACATCACAACATTTACTGTGTCCTGTATGACATTATAGCTGCGTCTACACGTGCACGCTACTTCGAAGTAGTGGCACCAACTTCGAAATAGCGCCCGTCGCGTCTACACACGTCGGGCGCTATTTCGAAGTTAACTTTGACGTTAGGCGGCGAGACGTCGAAGTCGCTAACCTCATGAGGAGATAGGAATAGCGCCCTACTTCGACGTTCAATGTCGAAGTAGGGACCGTGTAGACGATCCGCGTCCCGCAACGTCGAAATTGCTGGGTCCTCCATGGCGGCCATCAGCTGGGGGGTTGGGAGATGCTCTCTCTCCAGCCCCTGCAGGGCTCTATGGTCACCGTGGGCAGCAGCCCTTAGCCCAGGGCTTCTGGCTGCTTCTGCGGCAGCTGGGGATCTATGCTGCAGGCACAGGGTCTGCAACCATTTGTCAGCTCTGTGTATCTTGTGTTGTTTAGTGCAACTGTGTCTGGGAGGGGCCCTTTAAGGGAGCGGCTTGCTGTTGAGTCCGCCCTGTGACCCTGTCTGCAGCTGTGCCTGGCATCCCTATTTCGATGTGTGCTACTTTGACGTGTAGACGTTCCCTCGCTGCACCTATTTCGATGTTGGGCTGAGCAACGTCGAAGTTGAACATCGACGTTGCCGGCCCTGGAGGACGTGTAGACGTTATTCATCGAAATAGACTATTTCGATGTTGCAACATCGAAATAAGCTATTTCGATGTTGGCTGCACGTGTAGACGTAGCCTAGATGTACTAGCACATGCTTACATGATGCAAAAATCATACTTCTTTTGAGACATAATTTAGACAAGGTAAAGCAGTATAAGAGTGATTTATACAGACAAACCCTTCCAGATATACAATGCAACTCCAGTTATTTCCTGCATGTAACTGGGTCTACAATCAATAGCAAATGTCTCAAGGGGGTTAAGGGAGAGGCATAGCTCAGAGGTCTGAATATTGAGCTGGCTATCAGGGTGGTTGAGCAGCCTACTGTGCTAGGTTATGGTTGCAGTCTCTTGCACACAGGCATGGATTCAAATCCCACATCTAGTAGCCTGCTGACTTTTTAAGCCGGAAGAACTGGAAGTGCTAATAAATACAACTATGACATTGTTGGCATCACAGAAACTTGGTGGGATAACACACATGATTGGAACGTTGGTATGGAAGGGTACAGCTTGCTCAGGAAGGATACACAGGGGAAAAAGGGAGGAGGTGTTGCCTTATGTATTAAAAATGCACACGCTTGGACTGAGGTGGAGATAGACATAGGAAATGAATGTGCTGAGAGTCTCTGGGTTAAGCTAAAAGGGGTAAAAAACAAGGGTGATGTCCTGCTAGGAGTCTACTACAGGCCACCTACCGAGGTGGATGAGGCTTTTTTTAAACAGCTAACAAAATTACCCAGGACCCAGGATTTGGTGGTGATGGGGGACTTCAACTATTCAGGTATATGTTGGGAAACGAAGACAGTGACACAGAGACTATCCAATAAGTTCTTGGATTGCATTGGCGACAACTTATTTCGGAAGGTTGAAACCTACAGGGCGGAAGCTCTCCTAGATTTGATTTTAACAAATAGGGAGGAACAGATTGAGAATCTGAAAGTGGAAGACAGCTTGGGTGAAAGTGATCATGAAATCACAGAGTTCACAATTCTAAGGAAGGGTAGAAGGCAGAACAGCAAAATAGAGGCAAAGGATTTCAGGAAGGCAGATTTAGGTAAACTTAGAGAGCTGGTAGGTAGGGAAGCAAGACTGAGGGGGAAAACAATGGAGGAGAGTTGGCACTTTTTCATAGGGACATTATTAAGGGTCCAAAAGCAAGCTATTCCGCTGTGTAGGAAAGATAGAAAATATGGCAAAAGACTGCCTTGGCTTAACCAGGAGATTTTGCATGATCTGAAAATTAAAAAGGAATCATATAAAAAATGGAAACTAGGACAAATTACAAAGAACGAATATGGGCAAACAACACAGGAATGCAGGGGTAAGGTCAGAAAGCCAAAGGCACAAAATGAGCTCAAGTTAGCTACAGGCATAAAGGGAAACAAGAAGACTTTTTATAAATACATTAAAAGCAAGAGGAAGACCAAGGATAGGGTAGGCCCACTGCTCAGTGAGGCAGGAGAAACAGTAATGGGAAACTTGGAAATGGCAGAGATCCTTAATGACTTCTTTGTTTTGGGCTTCACTGAGAAGTCTGAAGAAGGAATGACTAACATAGTGAATGCTAGTGGGAAAGGGGTAGGTTTAGAAGATAAAATAAAAAAAAAAGAACAAGTTAAAAACCACTTAGAAAAGTTAGAGGTCTGCAAGTCACCAGGGCCTGATGAAATGCATCCTAGAATACTCAAGGAGCTGATAGAGGAGGTATCTGAGCCATTAGCTATCATCTTTGGAAAATCATGAGAGACAGGAGAGATTCCAGAATACTGGAAAAAGGCAAATATAGTGCCCATCCATAAAAAAGGGAATAAGCACAACACAGGAAACCACAAACTAGTCAGTTTAACTTCTGTGCCAGGAAAGATAATGGAACAAGTAATTAAGGAAATCATCTGCAAACACTTGGAAGGTGGTAAGCTGATAGGGAACAGCCAGCATGGATTTGCGAAGAACAAATCATGTCAAACAAATCTGATAGCTTTCTTTGATAGGATAACGAGCCCTGTGGATAAGGGAGAAGTGGTAGATGTGGTATACCTCGACTTTGGTAAAGCATTTGATACAGTCTTGCATGATATTCTTATCAATAAACTAGGCAAATACAACTTAGATGGGGCTACTATAAGGTGGGTGCAAAACTGGCTGGATAACCATATTCAGAGAGTAGTTATTAATGGTTCTCAATCCTGCTGGAACTGTATAACAAGTGGGGTTCCGCAGGGGTCTGTACTGGGACCGGTTCTGTTCAATATCTTCATCAACGATTTAGATATTGGCATAGAAAGTATGCTTATTAAGTTTGCAGATGATACCAAGCTAGGAGGGCTTGCAACTGCTTTGGAGGATAGGGTCAAAATTCAAAATGATCTGGACAAATTGGAGAAATGGTCTGAGGTAAACATGATGAAGTTTAATAAAGACAAATGCAAAGTGCTCCACTAAGGAAGGAAGGAACAATCAGTTTCACACATACAGAATGGGAAGTGACTGTCTAGGAAGGAGTATGGCAGAAAGGGATCTAGGGGTTATAATGGACCACAATTTAAATATGAGTCAACAGTGTGATGCTGTTGCAAAAAAAGCAAACATGATTCTGGGATGCATAAACAGGTGTCTTGTGAGCAAGATACGAGAAGCTATTCTTCTGCTCTACTCTGTGCTGGTTAGGCCTCAGTTGGAGTATTGTGTCCCATTCTGGACACTGCATTTCAAGAAAGATGTGCAGAAATTGGAAAGGGTCCAGAAAAGAGCAACAAGCATGATCAAAGTTCTAGAGAATATGAGCTATGAAGAAAGGCTGAAAGAATTGGGCTTGTTTAGTTTGGAAAAAAGAAGATGGGGGGGAGGCATAATAGCAGTTTTCAGGTATCTAAAAGGGTGTCATAATGAGGAGGGAGAAAACTTGTTCCTCTTAGCCTCTGAGGATAAAACAAGAAGCAATGGGCTTAAACTGCAGCAAGGGAGGTTTAGCTTGGACGTTTGGAAAAAGTTCCTAACTGTCAGGGTGGTCAAACACTGGAATAAATTGCCAAGGGAGGTTGTGGAATCTGCATTTCTGGAGATATTTAAGAACAGGTGTAGGGTGAGAGAAGATTTTGTAACGGTCTCATGAGAGCAGTCTGACCCCTCTGTGAACCCTCAGAGGAATCCTATGACAACACCTGTAAAACAAAGCACGCTTGCCAACACTTCAAAGCTATGCTGGCAGGAGGCCACAAGAGATAGTGATAAGGAATGCATAGGCAATTTTAGGCAATCTTATGTTAATGAGTTAAGCTTTAGCAGCTAGTGTTAGGAGGCCCGTTACAGACCCTACCCCCGAGCAAAGCTCTGACGCGTTGGGTTTTCCCGCACTGGTGACTGTGGCGTCTCTGGGGCTCCCGTTGCGGGTGTCATGCACTTTCAATAAACCAAATATAACACTCGCCTCCTGGGTGCAGCCTCGTTTCTGGGGAACCCGAGCCTGGTTGGTTACAACAGGTTAGATAAATGTCTAGCAGGGATGGTCTAGACAGTACTTGGTCCTGCCATGAGGGCAGGGGGCTGGACTTGATGACCTCTCAAGGTCCCTTCCAGTCCTAGCATTCTGTGATTCTATGATTTGTCCTGAAATGTTATGACTACTGAAGAAGCAACATAGAGAAGGGGAAAATGTGGAATGACAATGTACAATACAATTCTCTTTGAGAAGGCATGACAAATCATTTAGAGAAAAAGAAACCTTGCTGCTTTGTGAGACATTCTAAATAGAGGGGGAAAAAAAACATCTGAAATCCAAGTTAGGAAAGGCTACAGCAGCAAGTATAGTCATTGAGGGTTCAGAAATGCATTGGGAGGATAGGGTACTTGTTCCATGAACTTGAAGCAGGCGGCCAGACATGAGGCAAAGTTGTAAAAAGTTCAAGGCAGAAATGCTGCATTGAAACAGAGGGGAGGAACTTTCAGTGATAATGCTGTTTCTTCGTTAGAATAAAGTTTATGGTTAAAAGAAAATGACTTTTCCTGCAGGGCCTTACCATGTTATGTGACTTATTTATGCCCTGAATTTCTGTATTGCACCTCTGACATTTTACAGTGTTGCCAATCCCAAGCAAGAGTGCAGTGTCCAAAATCGTGAGACTGATTTTAATGATGAGATTTTTAAGAATACTGTATTCTGCCAGGGAGAAGTGTCTCCTGGTTTTTGAGCCTTTAGTGTTCACCTTTTCCAGATTTTCTTTGTAATCATTTAGATTAGAAGTGTACTTTAGAAAACGAAAAAAAGCATCTTCCATAGCTCACATGACACTGGGAGCTGGGGTTTTAACAAAAAATCAGACCATGAGAACTGGCAATGTTGCATCACTGCTGGCTGTCATAGTCCAAGGAATTTCTTAGGTAAGGACTTGAATCCTTAGGAATATAAAAACAATGTAACAAATTGGTTCAGCTTGGTGGGGCCTGGAAGAAGGTAAAGAATAGGAGCAAGTTCTTTACTACATATTCCAGCTATTATATCCTTTTTCTAAAGAAAGCAAACAGCAAACCAAGCTTTTCTACCTATACTGTTATTTGAAATGAACAGATTTGGCTGGCTGAGATCCAGTACAGACGCTTCCACAATGTTAGCCAAAGGGCAGTTAAATGTCTTTTGGGAGAATTCCAGAAGCCTAATAATTTTGTTTTAAGAAAACTCCATTTACGAAATAAAGTTCTCTTTTCTAGTGCTCTGCCCATAAATGAGAGCTTGATATGAAAGGTACTTCTGCCCAAACTCATCTTGCTATCACAAATGAAGAACTATCGTGTAAAGCTTAAAAGTCTTCATTTTTCATTTTCATCTGAGTAAATTGCTTCTTCTCTAGTTGAAGCAGTTTTGTGCCTAGGATATTAATTCAAAAATTGATAAGAAAATGAACTTTCCTACTGAAAACATTTGAAATGTCTGGTGCATGAGACTGCTTGCATTTTCCCCAGTTTCTCGAGTTCAAGTGGACACACTAAGAACAGACACTTTAAATCAAAAGTATGATACGTAATAGGTAGAAAACAGCTTAGATGGAGCTACTGTAAGATGGGTGCTTAACTGGTTGGAAAACAATTCCCAAAGACTACTTATGAGTGGTTCACAATCAAGCTGGAAGGGCATATAGGCTGTTTCTACACATCAAAAGTGGCATGCTAATAAATGGCCCAAAATATGCTAATGAGGCATGGCTGCAAATTCCCCATGCCTCATTAGCATAAGATCATGTGATTTGGAGTCTGAAAGACATTTTTCTGGACTCCAAAACGCCATTTAGAAGTGTGGCCCCTGGGGGGTCTTCTGGAAGGAAGTCCTTCTTCTGGAGGCTCCTTCTTCCTAAAAATTTTCAGGAAGAAGGGGCCTCCGGAAGAAGGACTTCCCTCCAGGAGACCCCTGGGCGGGCTGCACTTCTAAATGGCATTTTGGAGTCCGGAAGAACATCTTCTGGACTCCAAATCATGTGACCCTATGCTAATGAGGCATGGGGAATTTGCATCCATGCCTCATTAGCATATTTCGGGCCATTTATTAGCATGTGTAGAAACGGCCATAGAGTGGGGTTCTTCAGTGATCATCCTGTGTCTGGTTCTCTTCAATATCTTCTCTGGTGATTTGGCAGAATAGCATAACGTATACATTTATGAAGTTTGTAGATAGTACCAAGCTGGGAGGGGTTGCAAGTGCTTTGGAGGATAGGATTATTATTCAAAATGATATGGGTAAACTAGATAAATGGTCTAAAGTAAACAGGATGAAATTCAGTAAGGACAAAATGCAGAGACCTCCACTGGGAAAGGAACGATCAGTTGCACCCATAAGCTATGTCTACACCACAGCAATCTGTCAACAGAAGTTACTGTCTTCTGCCAAAACTTCAGTCAACAGAGGGCGGCCACACATGAAAGTGGATCGCGCTGCCAATCCACTCGGCTGAGAGAGAGCAGCCAGACTGCCTGGCTGCTCTCTCAATGGAACAGCCCACAGACCCCCATCAGACAGGGTCACATGGCCAGCAACCCCTTCCAGGAGCCCCAGTGAGGTACACTCTTAAAGGGACGCTCCCCTAGACACACATTCCCTGCCCAAGCTGAGACTTGCCTACCTCCTCGAGGGAAAGCACAGCTGAGAGAGATTTCTTGCTTTCCAGTTAGCCACGGTGATAGAGTAGCCTCAGGCTTGCACTGCCCCCTCCTCCCTCCACGAGGTACAGGATCAGTTCCAACTGGTGGGACTAGCTGTTCACGGGGCAGTGTGATGACCAACAGTGGCTCCAGAAGTTTTAAATGTGGTCCTGGCCAGATTTGCCACCCTCAGGTTCCCCAATGGCTTTGGAAGGATTGACAGGACCCACATCCCCATTCATGCCTCAGACCACTGTACAGCTAGATTCCTCAACTGTAAGGGATATTACTCCATTGTGCTGCAAGCCCTGGTCAACCACGGGGGACAGTTCCTCAACATGTATGTATCAGGCACATGATCATGGGTGTTCTGCAACTCCAGCCTGTGACGGAGGATGGAACTTTCGTCACCCGCTGGGAGCTGGTGGTCGTGGACGTGCACATGCCACTGTGCATTGTGGAGGATGCTACCTACCCCCTTGTGCCCTGGCTTATGAAGCCCTGCACTGGGCAGCTGGACCTGAGCCAGGCTGACTGTGCCTTCAGCCACCTCAAGGCATACTTCAGGTGCCTCCTCAGCTGGATGTGGGCGAGCACAACATCCCCCAAGTTGTGGCAGCGTGTTGTACCCTGCACAACCTCCCAAACCCTACTCAATAGAAGGACACGAGGGTGGTGAACAAATAACTTTTTAGTTCAACATAGAAAAATGTGTTCAAAATAAATGTTGTGAAAAAAACCTATGTACAATATGCAACACCAGGCAACTATATACAGTGGTGGTGGGGATTGGGGTGGGGGTGGGAGAACATCAGTCCAAGGATGGGGTGCGGAGCTGCAACCCCATGGAGGCGTGGGACCCCAAGTGGTGCTGGCCTTGGGAATCCTCTCCTGCTGCGGGTTAGGAGCTCCTGTCAGAGTTGGGCTGAGGCCAGGAGCACAACGAGGTACTGAGGTGGTGGGGCTGTGGCAGGTCAGGCTCAGCAGGGGGAGCAGGGTGGGGTTGGGGATCAGTGAGGGCAGGCATGGCTGTGGGGGCCTGGGGATCAGGGGGAGTAGCCATGGCCATCACCAACCGCACCAGCTTCACCATGTTTTGGGGAATGGCTGGTGGTTGCACTGTGTAGATGCTCCTGTAATTATTTTGAAATAGCGGCTGCTATTCCAAAATGACTTGGCTGTGCAGACATAACCCTTCAGCCCACAGCAGCTCATTAACCCATCCCTGAGACTGTTCATCTCCCAGCACACAACTTTAATCACTAAATACTATGCTGGATCAGGGGCATTTTTGTTAAAAATTCAATACTTCAGATTTTAGAGCCCATAAAGAATGTGCTGTAAATTTGAGTGGCAACAGGTCCAACAAAAACAGGAAAAATCAGTCTTAGCATTGCAAGGTACTTCCAAAGTAAAAAGAAACAAGTGTTAAATGCAACCGCATTATAACTGCACTATAACTGTGAGCTGTGCATGCGATGATGAGGCCTGAGTTTCTGCTCTTGTGCCAATCTCAACTTGTCTTTTCACATGGCCGAATTTCCTAATTCTTCTTCTTATTGTAGTGCACACAGTTAAATGAGAATATAAAATGAGGATAACTTTGTATCTCACTCAGTGACTTTTTTCATATCTGCCTTCCTGGATATTTTTTTCTTTAATTTTCTTACCTTGTTTGTGTTTTATTGAGCAATGGCTTTGCTGAAGCTTTATTGACTGTCTCAGTCTGCTTGGGTGATGGCAGCCTCTCACCACCAGAATAGGTGGATGACTTTCACGTACTGCTATGAGTCTCGCAGAAAGCTGGTAATGAATTAGAAAGCAAGGCAGACTGCACGACAGGTGCAACTGTATAGTTGTTTTTACTAGCTGACATCACCCAGAGTGACGGCAGGAAAAGTGGTGCTGTCTAAAGTCAAATTATGTTTTAAACACAGAAAGCTGCTCAGTGAATGATAATGAAGACAACAGGCAGTTTAGCCCAGCAGGCAGTATGTGGTTTTAAACTTAAAACTTTCTTCAACTTTAGATTAAGCTTCACTAAATGTACAGTCCCTTTGTTTCACTTACTACCACTACTACCCTTACATACTACAGAAAAAGGAAGATGATGGTGATGGTTGAGAAGCAAAATGACCGTTGCATATACCTGTTTGACTACACCAAAATTAGCAGACAGTGTTTGTTACAACAGCCTTGTGTTTAAATGAAACACCAAGATACCGGGTTTCAAGCTATGTGAGAGAAACATGTTAGTCTAGGAATATGAACAAGTTTGGGAATCTGAAGTTCCTAGTGCTGCCATTGACTCACTGGAGGGCCTGGGGTAGATTGCTATTTGTAAATGGGGTTATTACTTACCCACCTCTCTAGAGATTAGCTTTATAAGAAAATGCCATTTAAAAGATCCTACCAAATGAAATTTTAAAAAAGAATTTGGTTCAGATCCATAGAAACATATTGTATCACTAGAACTGAAATGTTTCTTTTTGACTTTGACTTTCGCCATTTTCATTTTTTTTAATATTCCATTTTAACAAAAATAAAGAGGAAATCACCTCAAAGTGCAGTTCCTTTTCAAAGTAAAAAATGAAAAATGCTTCATTTCATTTTTTTCAAAATCAAATTTTGTTAAAATTGGCATATTCCTGGACCGTGTTTCAATTTCAGTGGATGTTCTAACACAAAAATATTTAGTCATTTTGTTTGACCAGCTCTATAAGTTGCCCTTAGTCATTATGAGTACAATACTTTTGAACATGTAGATCACTACTATGTATTGTTTCCCCTGCTGAGTGGCTTTTCAGCATTTGCTTTTGTGCAGAGGAGTGTGAGTGCTATATATAAAAAGCTCTTTTTCCTCTGTACATCTCATGGTTTACAATTTTACGGTTTCTGATTTGGTTAGATCCTCAGGATAGAAGCGTCTTGGATTATTTTCTCCTCTTAACTGAGAGTTGTTAAATTCACACTTCTGACCTCATTTGTTATTCCAACCATTAGATCTCTCTCTCAGTTGGATCTCCCAGGAAATTGATGGAGAAGCATAATCCACTGGTCTTGAGACAAAACTCAGTAACAGAACCTTCTGGATTTTCATCTCATTCCTTACACTGATTTCCCCTCTTGGGCTTGGTTTGTTGCCTATTGTAACCTTCCTGCCTCAATTTCCCCATCTGTAAAAGGTGGCATTCGCATACATATCCCATTAAGGTTCTCCAAATAAATTAAAGACCAGGAGGAGCATGCTTATTTTTACTGAGTTTCTAGCTTTGGTTTGAGGCTACATCTACACTAGAGGGTTTTTTCGATAAAACAGGTGTTTTGTCAACAAAACCTGTGGAGTGTCCACGCTAAAAATGAATTCTGTCAACCTACTGCTGATAGAACTTGGCATTTTTGTCTATAGCCTTCTGCCTCGCCCCCATGAGGCAGGACACCTTTCTTGACAGAGTCTGTTAACAAAGAAGCTATCTGGGCCCTCTGGGGAGCCCGTGGTCGAGAGACAGAGCTTCCAGGTCATCAACAGCTCTGACTGCTGTGCTTCCAGCTGCCCATTCTGTTGAGAGAGCGGCTGGGCAGTCTGGCCACTCTCTGCCGATGGAACAGATCGAAAGAGCGATCTGCTTTCATGTGTGGCTGCGATCTGTCAACAGTTTTGCTGGAAGAGCTCTTCCGATGGCAATTTCTGTTGACAGATCACTCTAGTGTAGACATAGCCTGAATTTCTTAGTGTGTGTCAATGTAAGTCAGTCCTATAGGGCCAGACTCTGTTCTTAAATGTGGATTTACAAGTTCCTTTAACTCAATTCAGTTTTGCATTCATACACATGTACAGCTGCAACTCACTACTGGAATTATGAGGTAACATTGCATTATGGAGCCCATATTTTATAACACCACAAGGAAAAATGGTTTAAAATTGTCCTGTCCCAACACTCTCTCTTGCATACTGAACCCTAGGGAGTCCTTGTCACTCTGAGTGCTAACGTATGGAAGACATACTGTGCAACCCTCCAAAAGCCTGCAATCCTTATAGTGGAATTAGGCTAGTGGCATATTGAAACCAGGCACTGCTCTTGTGGCCCATTAGCAACTTCCCTGTTAGGGGTTGATGGGGCCATATGATGATATAAGACAAAAAAGGGAGATTTCCATGAAAGGTCCAAGGACTCATTTGGGCATTTCTTGCACACTCAGTATTCCAGTGACATCTGTGACACCATTAGGTCACATGAAGAACACACAATCAGCTCTTCAGCAAAGCCTCACTAGAATCAGCTATTCTGTAAACAGCAGTGAGATCTTCCTTTGCACAAGTACTATGACCACAGCAGCAAGTTAGACCTAGATGTTGCAACAAGGTCCCTATACAGTGCAACTGGATGTTCTCATAGCTTGTAACATCATCAGTAAATCTTGAAAGCTTTTCAACTTGAGAGTTTTAGCTAACCAGCAGTGTGGCCCCCATGGTACTTATTTTGATAATAAATTTGGCTTATTTTAAAGGATCCATACATATTTTAATTTCTTGGCTAGCTCATAGAATTCTGTATTGAGGGCATCAAAGAAATTTCCAAAGAAAGCTGGAGGTTTTAGCAGCTGGATAAGGCATAGCTGGGGACTTTTAACCATCAGCAGGTGGGAGTGGCAGTTTGAGATTGTACAATAAGGACATTAGCTGAATATTTAGTTAATTGACTTGGTGAACACTTAAATACTCTTACTTAGGTTTCAAAGTCAACACCACATGGAGATGAATTTGACCGTTCCAATCCCTTAGTCTGCAAACTCAGTAGGACATCATGGCATTGGTTACTCTCAGAGCATATTTCCCTTGTGCTATATGGGCTAAAACTATAGTTAAAAAAATCCTTTGCCTCTAAGCATGAATATGCAGCAAGGGATTAATTCCACAGTCACTTATGTGGCCTCACAGTTTTAGAATCCAGGGGAGTTTGGGCACAGGGCCCAATCCTTACACAGCATGGAGATTTACCTCAATAGAAGTTGAATGGTCTCAGCACCCTGTAGGACTCAGCCCACAGCAGATCAACTCAAGAGCAGTGGCATAGAGTCCCTACCACAAAAAAATCAGAACTAGAAAGACTCCCCAAAGGTTTAACCTCCCCACCCCTTCAAATATTAGAAAGCTTAGCTAAGTCTAAGGTGCGGGAAGTCCTCATCAGAGACATGCTGTTCGCAGACGATGCTGCTGTAGTGTCTCACACAGAAGACCAGCTTCAAAAACTGCTGGATCAGTTCTCCAAAGCGTGCAAGGACTTTGGGCTTACCATCAGCCTAAAGAAGACAAACGTACTCGGTCAGGATGTTGCTGAATCCCCATCAATCAGCGTTGACAACTATATGTTAGAGGTCGTCCACGAGTTTGTGTACCTCGGGTCCACCATCACTGACACCCTGTTGTTGGACACTGAGCTAAATAGGAGGATCGGAAAAGCAGCCACAACTCTGTCCAGACTCAGCAAGAGAGTGTGGAATAACAAGCTGTACACTCACACCAAAATGCAAGTCTACAGAGCCTGCATCCTCAGCACCCTCCTTTATGGCAGCGAGACTTGGACCCTGTATGCCCGCCAGGAAAAGAGGCTGAACGTTTTCCACTTGTGCTGCCTCAGGCGCATCCTTGGAATATCATGGAAGGACAGAGTGACCAACATCGCCATCCTCGAGCAAGCTGGAGTCCCAACCATGCACACCCTCCTCAGGCCGCGTCAGCTCCGCTGGCTTGGCCACGTCCACAGGATGAATGATGGAAGGATCCCAAAAGACATCCTGTATGGTGAGCTAGCCTCTGGCAAAAGACCTCCTGGACGCCCCCAGTTGCGCTACAAAGATGTCTGCAAGAGAGACCTCAGAGAGGTAGACATCGAGCTGGACAACTGGGAAGAACTAGCAGACGACCGCAGCAGATGGAGGCAGGGGTTACACAAGGGCCTTCAGAAGGGCGAGATGAGGATCAGACAGCTAGCAGAGGAGAAGCGAGCACACAGAAAGCACACTAAGGACTTGCCAGACACCCACCACATCTGCAAGAGATGCAGTAAGGACTGTCACTCTCGTGTGGGTCTTCATAGTCACAGTAAACGCTGTAAATGAAGTCCTCAATTGAAACTATAAAGGGCGTGATCCATAGTCTATGCCGACTGAAGGATACCTACTACTATGAAGTACATGTTGAACCTCTCAACCCAGCACTCTCTCCTCTGGCAATATCCATAATCCGGCATGAGTTTAGGTAGCCTGATGGCCACTTATGGATGTGACCAAGTTTCCCAGGGTCCCATAAAGTTTGTTTACGGCCACAAGTACTGGTCCTCAGGATACATCTATACTTATGGGGAGTTTGATGCGCTGCAATTGATCTTCTAGAGATTGATCTTGCCACGGCAAAATCAATCTCTTTGGGTTTGGCCGTCTACCCTGGTACTCCACGCTATTGCATGGAGTAAGGGACTTTGGTGCAAGCCTGAAGAGCCCCAGTCTTCCCTGGGGAACAAAGTCAATCTCAATATGTCGATTCTAGCTATGCTAATGGCATAGCTAGAATTGTATATCTGGGATTGACTTTGTTCCCTAGTGTAGACCAGGCCTCAGAGTTCTGTGCTGTTATTTAATCCTAAATGTCTTCTAAGAGCCCACTAAGCAGTGGAAATGTTGATAACAATACTAAACAATAGCAGTGGACATTTAGGATTAAATAACAGAACAGAACAGCAAGGCCTGGTCTACACTAGGGAATAAAGTCGATCCCAGATACGCAACTCTAGCTATGCCATTAGATCTGACGTGGTCTGGCAAATTCTTTCATTTGGCACCATTCAGGTCCAAGGGTGCTGGACTAGAGAGGTTCAACCCGTACTATAAATTACAATGGGCTTTCTTCTGCTCTCAGATGCCACTGTCTTTTCCTCTATTTGCATCTTATTTGAGATTATTCTGGGTTTGAAATAATTCAGTCACTCTACCCAAGGAAGGTATGTTGCAAAATTCCCAAAGTATTGTTTATTTAAAACGTTACTATCATAAAATTCCAGATCATGAACTGAAGACTTTGGATTCATAGTCAAACCTCTTTTGTTTAAATATATATATATACACACACCCAGTCACAAAACATGCTGCAATGATACAAATATATTTTTGATATGAAAATTACAGTACATTTTAAAGCATGAAAACAAATTGAGGCACTAGCCTGTACATCAGTTCTGCTCTGCACGGGTAGTGAAGCTGATAAGATTGCTTTAAGTTAACAAAAGACATTTATTTCCTTTTTTTGTTAACTGGTGAACATATCTTTACAGGCCATATCAAATAATGTGCTTTTTGTGAAATGTCACTGATTTCCGTTCCATAGGGAGTCTTCGTTTTAGAACTACAACACACTTACACAACATGTATCGCTGCCACACTATGAAAAATAATCATTTTATTGAATTTACAACTCAAAAACCCAACAATTATTAAATAAATAATTATTCCTTACAGTGGATAATTTATATTACACTGCGTTGGCCATTTAAACAAATGAAATATAATAAATACACAGGAATGTCTTATTTACGCCTCCGTTCATAATTCTGTGCTGTGTTCTTTTCAGAGGACCCTGAAAAAGTGGTGTAAAGTGTTGTATAAATTTAACAAGCATTCGGACTCGCATAAAACATAACAAATTTTATGTATCACCAGCCACATTTCATTGTGTCAAAGGGGTAGCCGTGTTAGTCTGTAGCTTCACAAATAACAAGCAGTCCTATGGCACCTAAAAGACTAATAAGCTTATTCGGGAATTGTATTTGCCATTCATTTCTGAGCACTACATAAAGGGCACGATGCTAACAGATTGTCACTGCTCTCAGCTCCCACTGATTTCAATATGAATTTCAAGATTGGCCCCATGTACTTTATTTCCTTGATGCAGTTTGCTCCTGGTAGCTCTGTGTACATGCTAGATCCCCAGTAATTTCAATCTCAGCCAGGTTGAGGAGCAAGACAGGATAGGTCACTTCCAGATTAGGGATTGAGTATGAGGCTCCCCCGACAACTCACTGATGATCTCTTGGGATCAGTAATAGATCATATATACCTGCATGGAGGACTTGAGCTTCTGCACTAGCTTTGTATGCTGGATGGCCAACCCTGATTCCTTACTGGATGGTTCTTAACAGTGTCTAGTTATGAGGAACTCTACTGACCCCAGCCACCCCAGGATGCCTCTCTAAGGAGGACCTTCTCACTACAGCATGTGGAAAATGTGAAGTGGCCCAGGTTCACCTCTCCCTGCTACTCTCCAGAAGGCTAGTTGACAGAACACTGTTCTTTCTCCTCAGAGAGGTCTCCGCCCCAATGCACTACTGCCTCACAGATATCAAACTCTTTGAGAGGTAGAAACTACTGTGGAGGTGACTGGTCTCCCCTTCCACAACAGGAGCACTGCCTGGATGTAGAGCATCCTGCTTTGGCCTTTTGCATTTTTTTTTTATTAAACAAAAGCACAAACCAGAGTCCTTTAGGATTCCTTTCCTGCTTTGCCAGTGGTATCAATTTCTTCACATAGTGCCCCACAGAAGGTGGGAATTCTCAGTTGTGCGCTCTGCCTCTGTTCTAGAGCAGAAGTTCTCCAGCTCTGAGATGAGCTTCCCCAGGGAGGTGTGTGAGCTCTGTGTACGAATTTTTAAGAGTAGCTGTGACTTGAAAAGGACCAAGAGTACATGGGAGGCAGGGTTAAAAGAGACAGACAGATGTCTGCTGCTTAGGCTTTCCCAGAGCTCTCCCGTCCATAGCCTCAAGCAGGGTGGCTGCGCCAACCCCATGCTTTTAGGGGCTCCACAGCAGCTGCCCCAACTGTTCTATGGACAGGAGGACTGGGGGTTTATAGTGGACCTGGCACCATGGTAGCAGGGGTTGCCCACCACATGGACAGCAGGAGTTCAGCAGCCTGATCCACTCTACTGTGCTGCCCTCCCGGCCTGCTGCATCACACTTCTCTGCAGCAGCAGTGAGCAGGGTGCCCCAGCACCAGGAAGCTCCGCTTTCCACAACCACAGAGAAGCAGGACACAGTAGGCTGGTAGGGCTGCAGGAAAGGGTACTGCTCCAGCTCCTGCCACCCATGTGATGAATAGCAGAGGTGACCCCTGCTGCTGTAGCACCAGGCCCCATGATCCACCTGGCAGTGTTGCTTGGGGGAGGGCACGGGGTGTGCAGAGCAGAGGTGGGACTGGAGAAGAGGTTGGGCTTTTGCACTGCAAGAGGGTTCCCCCGGCCTGTGCCTGGAGCAGTGGGTGTGTGTATATAGGTGGAAGGGCTACCCCAAGCCCTGCTCCCTCCTCAGGACAGCCCTGGGCTCTCCTTCTTGCTCTGCAGTCCCTCCATGGGAGGCGGCTCACACTCAGAGGCCTGCTGCTTGGGCTCTCCTCTTTCCCCACTCCCAACCTAGCTCAGAAATAAGTGACACTGGGGCACTATGTCTGCTGTGATAAGTGATATGGCTTTCAGAGGTAGGTGCTCAGCCAGCAGGTGCTACCCTGTTCTGCCACCAGAACTGGGTGGCAGTGTGTATGTATGCCTGAAGGCACAAAGATGGGAGCCCAATCAAATAAGTTTGAGAAGCGCTGTTCTAGAGGAAGCTTTTAGGGAGCCACTACAACCAAACTCTGCCCCTTCCAAAGTCTGTTTTTATGGAATCACTTTTTAATGATAATACCATGTATAGCTCTGCCACCAAGGCAGAAGGCTGGGGTCATAAATCATGGGGGAAAATTAGCCCTGTCTTCTGACATCAGCAATATTCCTGGCCCTGCTCTGTAAAACAGGCAGGTGCATAAATTTTACATGCAAATACTCAACTAATTTTGAGTGAGTCAGTGGTGCAGCTCTTGCAGGGGATTGAATTACAACTTGCACCATACAAAGAAAAACCAAGCAAGGATCAAAATTAAAAGACAGTTTTCAGTCTGTGTCTGACTAACCCCTAAAATACTACTTACTTTAGCAAAAAGTATCAGGTATTACTATTATATTCCAGACTATATACAAATTATCTACAGTAGCAGTATTGTAACAGTTTTTATAGTGGGCTGCTGGAAACCACTGAACAAAACTTCAAGTCAGAGAATATGGTCACACCACTAATTCCAGCAGCCCCTCTCAGTACTGATCAGCCCTGCATTTGCAGTTATTTCATTACTATGGCTATTTGCAGACTGTTGGTTTCAGTGAGGCTTTGAGTTAGTGCAAGCTTCTTGCTTGCATGAACTCATGGCAGATCAAGGCATTACATATCGGAACCAGCATTGCTGAAACAGGAAATGTTAGCTAAATTACCAGGATTATAGAGCCATGGGACCTCTAATTTCCATTTCCATACACCAGAAGGAACATTGGCATAGTTTCCATCCAAAAGATTCTCCTAATGCCAGGGCTCACTTTTTTTTTTTTGGAGAAATTATATTAAGGAGGGGAGAAACCTAGCACACTTTCAGTATGTCATATTACTGCTAAAAGAATATCTGCCTGAGGAACCCATTTTCTACTTATACAGCAAAAAGAACAATGTTGAAATTGTGGCTGTTGCATACTTTTCAAGAACAGAATCAAACCTATACTATTTCTCTTCCACCCTGTCCTGACTAGAGGAGTACAAATGCTAAAGTCTAAGAAACTAGTTTACCTACTAGGCTAGCATATTACTATTAGAAACCCTAACAGAGCACAGCTTTGTTACCAGCAAATTTAAAAGTAATTAGGGCAATCAAAGAAGAGCATTTTATACTCATTGCACCCCAGAATTATATGTAAAATAGGTACATTTAATCCCAGGGCACGCTGAACCTGATTTATAATTTGATGTCATTCACTGTTATAGTGGTAAATGTGTGTTTACAAATATATGTACATTTAATAGCTGTTACCCTCACCAACAGAATTATACTAAATTGCTCCAGATGCAGGGCAATTTGCAAAACTAATTAGGATATACAGACCTATATTACTTCTCTGACTACAGAGTAGTAAAAAATAAAAATCACTGACAACTGTCATTAGAGAAAATATTGTAAACTATGCACCTGAGTAATATAAATGTCATGTAGCAATTTAACTCTGATAATCCATTTAAATAAAACGGTAAGAACTAGTTCAGTAACTTTAAAGAGACATTAGATCACTTTAAAAACCTTTTTTGGTTAGGTGACAGTCTATGGATAAGAATTTACAGCTAATGGAAGAGTGGAGTTATCCATCTGTGATATTCACAGAGACAGGGAAGATTGGGGAAAAAGGGAGGGAAAGTAACGGTAAGCAGTTGTCTGCAATACTTTAGTAGTTTAAATAAAAACAAAAAGGAAGTCCAGTAGCACTTTAAAGACTAACAAAATAACTTATTAGGTGGTGAGCTTTCATGGGACAGACCCACTTCCTCAGACCATAGCCACACCAGAAAAGACTCAATATTTAAAGGCACAGAGAACCAAAAATTGTTAAAGGTAAACAAATCAAAAAAAGTGTAATCAAGGTGGGCAAATCAAAACAGCTTAGGGGTGGCAGGAAGCAGGAAAGTCAAGAGTCAGATACAGCGAAGTATGTGGGGGGAAAAAAAAGGTCCATATAATGAGCCAGGTCTGTCCCACAAAAGCTCACCACCTAAATTATTTTGTTAGTCTTTAAAGTGCTACTGGACTGTCTTTTTGGTTTGATAGAATATGGACTAACATGGCTCTCTCTCTGTTAGTAGTTTAAAGTGCTGCTTAATTTGTTTGAGTTATTTGAAATACAATTAAACATTTACAAAAAAGTTGGTTGGGGGTGCTTAACACAGAAAACCTTGATGCCTTTTGGCAAGATAGGGCCACTTTTGATGGGAGGACTTTATGATCGCCATCAGGAGCATACATGATAAAATCAGTTTCCCTTTAAATTTCCAAAAGTTTGCTGATGCAGGAGTAGTACGCCTTTTACTTGAGGTGATCTATGTCCAAGCCCACTCGTTAAATGAATTTGACACTTTCATTCTTTGAAGACTTCCACGTCACCAAAATTTAATGTGGTTTTCTGTTTCTGATCTGAAGAAGCGGAGAACTAGAATAACGTGGATGCTACAGGTCAGGACTGATGAGGCGCATAAGCAGAATTCTTTAGGGAAATTTATACAGCATCCCCTGCACTGTGCCTGGCTGAAGCGATTGCCCATCCTCAATCACTTTCATAAGCACTGAAATGACTGATTAAAATATTGTTATTAAACAACTTTGTCATAAAATATCATCTGTTAAGACTCTTGTTATGAGTCTTCTTTGGTTTATTGGTAGAGAATGAAAAAGGTAGTAGAATTAAGAGGTTGTAGTTTTAGTCTTAGCCATTGTTTATACATACCAGAATTTAAAGATCTTTTGCCCATAAGTCCAACAAAGGAGTCTGTTTTATGCCCTGAAAAAATATATTTGGGGGTGTTTTAATACATTTTCAATATGCAGTTTTTCTGAGGTAATGTGTTTTCATGAGGAATACAAGGAAGAGGTAGACTCCACAAATATTCTTCCTACTTATTCAAGTTGATACCACTTGAAGCATTAGTAAAACAGAGAATCATCACCCCCGCCTCTCATAGGGTCAGATCCAAGCTCCATCAAGCCAGTAAGAGCCTCTTCATTGTGACTAAGCAGACAGAAAAGATTGACCCCAATTTTGGCATCAGTTTAATCAATGATAAAACTTCCACTGATTTCAATATATGCAGTAGATCAGGCCCCATAACTTCATAGACTTTTCATTCTATAATTTGGAACTGTTGGATTCATCTGTCCTATGAATTAGTTCTTTTGCAGAAATGTTTCCTCCTATTTTTCTATAGAGCAAAGGACTCTCTATGGGCTAGATAATCGAGTCCTTTGTCATACTGGACAGTCAAAGCACTACACAGGAGTAAGTGCTAAGTACCTACCAATATGTAGCACTTTAAAGACTAACCAAATGATTTATTTGGCAATGAGCTTTCGTGGGACAGACCCACTTCATCAGATCAATCTCATTTCCAATACAGACTGGCATTTATAAGTACAGAGGACTAAAAACATATAGCAATAAAAACTGAAATCAAATACGTAGAGGGGGATGTTAATTGTCCTGTCTGAGATAATTACAAGAATCAAAGGAAGGGAAGCAGTCCTTGTAATGCATGAGGTAATTGATGTCTCTGTTCATACCATGTGTTAATGTTGAATTGAATATGAATTCCAACTCATATTTCTCACTCTAATCAGTTTAAATTCTTTCTGCTCCCAGACACAAGTTCTCAGGTCTTTAACCAAATGGTCCACTCCACTGACGTGTTCACTGACCGGCTTTCGTGCATTGAGTTTCCTGATGTCTGCTCTATGTCCATTTATTCTCTGACGAAGCTTTTGTCCAGTCTGTTCAATGTACTTACTGGCAGGCATTGTTGGTGCATAATGGCATATATAATGTTGCTAGAAGCGCACAAGAATGTGCCTTTGATCTTGTAACTAACATGGTTAGGTCCAGTGATGGTGTCCCCAGAATAAGTGTGGGCTAAGTTGGCAGTGGGGTTTGATGCAAGGAAAAGTTCCAGGATCCATATTACTGTGGTGTAGCCTATGATTGCAAGTGAGAATCTTTTAGGTTAGGAGGCTGTCTGTAGGAAAGGATAGGCCTGTCACCCAGGGCCTTCTGGAGTATATAGCATCACGATCCAGAATAGGTTGTAGGTTCTTCAATGATGTATTGCTGGGGTTTGAGCTGGGGGCTATAGGTGATGACAACTCAATCCCCTTCCTGTGTGTTTGATTTGACAGTTTTTATTGCTTTTTTTGTCCTATAGTGCTACATTTCTGCTGTTTTGTTTTGTTGGACTACAGATTAACACGGCTACCTCTCTGTTACTGCCAACGTGTATTAATACTCCACAGCCTGGTCACATATCAGGATTTTTAACTTCTCACAAGGCCACATTTTGCAGTTCTTATTCCATCTGTGATCCTGGAAGCATTGACTGAGTTGTTAAGAGTTGCAGGATTTAGCCCATCAAGTATGCTGCACATGTAGTGTAGCTAGCCTGATTTCAAGTAATGAGAACAACATTTTGAAAAGGGTCTACTTATCTTTTACTACAGGTATTCAGATGTGAACAAATGTGTAAGTTCTTCTTTGGAAAGAGTTTCCCTTGGTTAATATCTGTTCACAATACAGGATAAATACTCATCTCACAAGTCAATTTCTCAGATGTTCAGAGGAGACATTTTAAGACTATAAGGTTGACTTCAGCCAGCAGCTACATCTGGTTATCTGGCTTAAAATTTTGGATGAGGCCTTTTAAAAAAATTGTCATTCAGACATGTAAACCCATTGATAATGTCTAGCTATTAGCATAGAACTCTGGGATGCTTATTAACCTCTTTGACAGCTGGAGGTTAAAGTAAAGCTTTTGGATTTCATCTAAATTGTCATCTTTGCTTCTTGGCCTTTGTGGCTAAGATTAAATGTAGTTATATTGGCTAAAAGTGTAATCTACAAATCACGTGTATCCAGGTCAAGGCAGGCTATGATCTGTAGCTGTTAGCCATGTTCAGTGCTTGTTAACTGCTGTAACACACCTCTGCACTGCAGATGACATATGCGCTCTAGCTCTTATTCTATGCAATTTGGCTGTTACTGGTTGCAGACATTCGCTCAATAAAATTCCTTAATCTGTCATTTTCTGACTGTGTGCGAGTGAGTGAGAAATACCAGTGTAAGAGATATGACTCTTCCTGGATGACATACAGGAATAAAGGAGTCCATAATAATGTATGTTGCCACTAATCCATGTTGCCAGGTGCCCTTGCTTACATGACATCACATTCATCAGTTAGATACAACTTAGGACCTGATATTTCTCAAGTGCAAATTTTGAATCTGGAATTAAACTTCATGTGTTTGAAATTCCAATTCCCTCACTTCTGCCAACTTAATGTATTTTGGCTTTGGGACACAATGACAGTGAGTAAAGATGGCAAAGAGGGGCTGTTCAGAGTAGGTCACCATGTTCAAGCCTATCTCTAGCTATACTATTTGGTAAACCCAGAGCTAGAAAACATTTCTCCTACACTCTTGCGTAGAGTCTTTAGTAACAAACACTAACACTTTGCTATGGTGACATAATAGTAACCTTAAACATAGGAAATTCAGTTTCTCATTTTATAATTTTTAGGTAAGTGTTCAGACAAAAATCATTTTCAACTTACTTTTATGAGAGATTTGGCCATATCCTAGAGCAAGAGAAAACAAAAGAGTAGTTTTAATAGAGATGAAATATAAACATAATCTGTTATTTCTATGAAGGTAAAGAAAAATATAGTTTCTATTGTGTAATCTGTATATTCCCAGTCCTGAAGAATTAGTTTGATAATTTACTTCCATATCAATCATGGAGATACGTATTTATGAATAATATATAATCTGTAAATAAAGACAACTGCTTAACATTCTTTAAGATTTAAAATAGCTACTCTCCCTCCCTGTTTTTAATCTGGTAAACCTTTTCAACTAGAAAGCAAGACAATAATAAGTTTAATTAAAGGCATATATATTTGTTCTCAACTTACTATTTGATTATTTTCTTAATTATGTTTATAAAAATGTGTGCACTTAAGAATTATTTACTATAAAGATGTGTCCACTGTATTTTTCCCCCCAGTGAAAGATTAATTTTATATGTAACAGAAAACACTTCCAGTGGCTGCAGTGAACTCAATTCATATTTTAAAACAAATTATCAAATATTATAAACACCTGGACACTTATGCTGAAAAGTGATCTGCAAAGATGTACCTCTGAGTTGGTCCTGACAATAAGCCAGCCAAATTTGTTCTCAAAATAATTTATTCTGATTGGACTCTGAGGAGCAAAACCAAGACATTTCCATAGCTTTGCATGTGCTTTCTCTTTAGGTATTGAGGGTCAGCTTTACATTTGTGTGTGTGGTTACCCTGAGCGATTGTCATCTTTATTGTCCGGACAGAAAAAATCCGAAACCAATCCCCATTTTCCCCTCTCATTACCTGTGCTTCAGAACGAGATGTCCTACCCAGGCAGCCGCCCCGTTCACAGACTCTCCACGAGTGGAGAGTCGTGCCTCCCCAGTCGCTAAGAGGGAACTGTGAGCCGGGAAGGAGTTTAAAAGGCGGGCGCGAAACGGACCCCCGGGCTCAGACGCGTGCGAGCCGCTCCCCCAGCCCCGCGCGAGCATGCAATCTCACCGGCATCGCGCTTGCCCATTAACCCGTAGAACTGCTGGGGCCTGGGTCTCCTGGCGATTCTCTGCAGGAAGTGTTCGAAGGGCAAGGGCAGCTCCTCCTGCAACGGAGAGGGGCAGCGTCAGCTTTTCCCTTGGCTCCTCCGGCAGGGGGAGAGCGCCCGGCAGAGCAGCCAGCCCCATGACAAACTTCCGCCCGTCGCTCCGGGCTGCAGCCGCCGCGCCCGCAGACCCACTGCAACCCAGACGCAGCCCGACGACGGGGCAGTTTCGATCCGAGTGTAAAGTGGAGGAAACTGGTTTGTGCACGAAGGGCCGACCAGGCCCGGGCCCCGTCCCCCGGCTACCAAAGTCCCCCCCCCGCTCCCCCACCCACCCGAGCTTCCCCGGGAACAGCCGCGCGCCTGCAGGGACCGCAAGCCGCACGCTTTGCGGGAAGCCCTCGAACATCG
This sequence comes from Carettochelys insculpta, assembly GCF_033958435.1. Taxonomy (NCBI): domain Eukaryota; kingdom Metazoa; phylum Chordata; order Testudines; family Carettochelyidae; genus Carettochelys; species Carettochelys insculpta. Next base: position 230,469,957 of record NC_134138.1, read on the forward strand.
CGGCCGTCCAGCAACAGGTACCCGCAGCGTCACGGAGACTGGTGGGGGACGCGGAGAGCACGGCGTTTAGCGACCCCGACTGCGGCGCCCCCCCCGGCCACGCCCTGCAGGGGGACGGGGATTTGCATTAGTTTCCCCGTCCCCTGGCGCCCCCACCGGGTGTGGCTGGCGTTGGAGCGAGGCGGGAAAGGGCGCGGGAATGGCGGAGTTTTGCACCTGCCATGCTCTTTTCAAGCCAGCCTCCCGCGGCCCCGGCGAGGCGGAGCAGCTGGCGCGCCTGTGGGCAAAGAGCTGCAGAGCCCGAAAGTCCTGGGACTCAAGTTCCCGGCACACCCTCACGCATCGCCCTCTCCCTGCGGCCGGTCCGCCCGCTCCCCGCCTTACAACTGCATAACCACAACCCAACTTTGCAGGGGACTGCGGAACGGGACCGCGCCCCGCGGTTACTCGGTGCGCCCCTGGTCTCCCCTGCAGGATGCCCGCGCTAGTCCAGCGGAGGACGCGCTGGTCCTCTTGTAAATCGTTTGTCCCGCCTATTAAGGGGCTGCCTGTGAGCAGCTACCCAGCAAGTCGTCTGCCTCGCCTCTACCGGGCTGCTGGGGCCATGGGGCTCCATCGGGTGTATAAATCACCCACTGCAGCCGCTGAAGCTGCCTGCCCGGGCAAAGAGCCGGAGGGTCTCAGCGGACGGGCGCCCGCAGCAGAAAGCTGCCCCGCTACCCCCTTGCGTTTGCGTCCCCAGGTTCTCTCCCACCTTGAGCTGGTCGCTGTCGGACCAGTCCGACCAGTAATTCAGATCATCGTCGGCTCCGATTTCCTCTGCGAACACCTGCGCGGAAACGAGGAAGAACACCGCGAAGGCGACGAGGAGTTTCATCTTGGCCTCTCCTCCTGCTCGCAGGCCCTCTAGTGCAGTGGCTGCTGGGCTCCGGTGGGGGTGGCTCTCCGGCCAGGCGCTACTGGCTGCTGTAAGAGAGAAGAAAGGCGTGAGGACTGCCTGCAACTCCTCGTCCGCCCGCCCCGAGAGGGATCGCGCGTTATGAGCGCGGAGGAGCCAGCGAGGGGCCGCGTACACACGCCCGCCTAGAGGAACTCACGGGCTAAAGCGGCTGAGCGCACTGACTGCGGCGGGAAGGGGCGCTGCGCTGCGCTCCGCGGCTCTCGCCGAGTGGATCTGAAGACACGCCCGAGAGCGCGCCGGCTTATATACCTGGTGATGGGGAGGGCCAAGCCAGCTTCGTTTGCCTAACCCTAATTACTCCCTTCTAGTTATGGGACACACGTGACAACCCCCCCGCCCCTCCCCGCCCCGCGGTGCTTTGCGATCAATAGTCAATTACGCCGGGTACCCCTTCCTGCCTCTGCCTGCCCGAGGGAGCCGTGCCTCGGAGGGGCCCCTGGGGGTCAGGCATGAACTACCTTCCTGGGTTGCCAGTGACGCAGTGTTAGGGGAAGGCTGCGCATCTCTAACCCGCAACTCCTGCCATCCCACGGAGCTAAGGTTTGATCCACTGTCCCCTGACACCAAAGATTAGTCATCCGAGCAGAGGAAATGACGCATTCAGGCACTCAAGGCAACTGCACGATGCTATGTCAGACGTCAGGGCAGGTGCACCGACTTTGATCGGAAGGGACCCCCAAGTGTTGCTGCAGGAGACCAGAAGAATCACTCTGAGCCCTTGAAAATAACGCCCATGTCTCGGCGGCCCTGACTGTAAGCCACGGTGCATTAGGAAGCCGTGGGACTCAGCTGCAGAACGTTATTTTCCTATTGATCACCTCCTGCAAAGTCAAAGAGATGAATCTTGTATCCTTGTCAGCTTGGCTAGCTCAGTGGCACTCATTTATCAGGGGGTTCTTGTATTGTCCTCAAACGGCCAATACAGTTGCAGGCTCTCTTTCCACTGGTACTTTGGAGAAGGAAATAATGAAGGTTGAGTTTGCCTGAAGGGCCAGATGCAAAGCCCTGTGAATTCAGTGGGAACCTTTCCATTGACTTCAGTGATATTTGGCTCAGATACTCTCTCACACCTTGGCTACCCCCAGAGCATTTTTTTCTATCACACACCTCTTGAAAAAAAGATTTGCTCTAGTGTTTGTTTCTCTTTCTTGAATGGACACAGCTATGATAATAGATTTGCATGTAACCTCTGAAAAAGGAAGTCAACTGTGGGGTGCCCATGGGAGGATCCACTGACAGGTGAAAGCAGTGCAATAAACTACAGTTCTTCATTTGCCAGATTCCCCCTCTCCGTCTTTTCTTTTTGTGGTTATAAAAGAGGTGGTTTTGACAGTAATTTGCACTTTACTGTGCAGGGTGTATTTAATGGTAAGAGATGATTATAGCAACAATAAAAGTACGGATGAGAAACATAAATCCCTACAGAAAAAAATGTGCTGTGCTGTGAGCTCTTACTGCATCTCTCTCGCTCTTTCTTTCCGCTTAATTATAACATTGCTTATTTTTGTGCATATTATGGAAATACATTATTTTACCATTACGGCTAAACTATATTTACTTCCTGCAATATTATTTCTTTGGATGGTCTTGTTTGGCTTACAGCAGCTTAGCTTGTAACCAGAAATGAATTCTGAGACATAATTACATTAAACTCAGGAACATTTATCCCTAAACATTGCTATAGCCCACTACCAAATCTCCTAATCTAAGGCAGCTGAAGGATAAAGATTTGGGGTCAAACTCTCTGACAGTGCAAATGACTTTACTGGAGTGGTGCCAGTCTGCCACAGCAGAGACTTTGGATTGTTATCCTTTTCCACACGACAGTTTTGTGTTACTTATAAATATTCATCTCAGCTAACCAGTTGGCCTCCCTTGAGGTTCAAATGCCCCATCTATCTTATTTGTTACAGAATGCATGATGATGTTCATTTAACTTTAGGTATACACCATCTTCTATCTTGTCAGAGCGTACAGTAGTGCAGGCTAGATAAGCCACTCAATTCAAGGCTTGGCAGTAACTATTAATATTTGTACAAAGGAAGAAATTTTCCAAGAAGTGACCATTTGTTTTCTGATTCCATCATTTCACAATGCTGTTACTGAAATGGCCCTTCTCATGCAATGATAAGCCTCTTTCCCAGAATGGTCACTTGCTTCTAGATTGTTAATCCTGCAGCATGCCATCGAGTTGGTAGGTGAAAGACACTGCTTTTTTCCGATGAGACTGGTAAAAAAGAGGTAAAACATATGGGGTGCATCTTCACTGGCCAGCTACTTTGAAGTAGCTGGCACAATGTTGAAATAGTATGTGTCACATCAACACGTGCCGTGAGCTATTTCAATGTTGAAATCAAGGTTGGGTGGTGAGATGTCGAAATCACTATTCCTATCTGAAGATGGGAATACTGCCCTACTTCGACATTCAACGTCGAAGTAGGGCATGTGTAGATGATCCACGTCCTGCTATGTCGAAATAGCAGGGTCCTTCATGGTGGCCATCAGCTGAGGGGTTGAGAGACGCTCTGTCCAGCCCCTGTGGGGCTCTATGGTTGCCGCATGCTGCAGCCCTTAGCCCAGGGTTTCTGGCCGCTGCTGCTGCTGCTGCTGCAGCTGGGGGTCCATGCTGAGTGCATGGGGTCTGAAACTGGTTGTCGGCTCTGTGGATCTCGTGCTGTGCAGGGCGAATGTGTCCGGGAGGAGCCCTTTAAGGGAGCAGCTTGGGGCTTTGCTGGCCCCTTATTTCAATGGGGAGCACTTGTGTGTGTGGACGCTTCGCATTTCCTTCCGGGGCAGCTCCTTTCGATGTTCTCCGTCGCTACTTCGATGTTGAACATCGATGGTACCAGCCCTGGAGGATGTGTATACGATGTTCTTACATCGAAATAGGCTATTTCGACGTAGTGTGCTAGTGTAGACGTAGCCATGGGCTGTGTCTACACCAGCCCAAAACTTCAAAATGGCCATGCAAATGGCCATTTCAAAGTTTACTAATGAAGCGCTGAAATACATATTCAGCGCCTCATTAGAATGCCAGTGGCCCCGGCACTTCGAAATTGACGTGACTCTCCGCTGCACGGCTTGTCCAGATGGGGCTCCTTTTCAAAAGGACCCCACCAACTTCGAAATCCCCTTATTCCTAACAGCAGATAGGAATAAGGGGGTTTCAAAGTTGCTGGGGTCCAATTTGACATTTGCATGGCCATTTTGAAGTTTTGGGCTAGTGTAGACACAGCCATGGGCTGCATCTACACATGCCCCTTCCTTTCAAAAGGAGCATATTAATGAGCGGGTTCGAAAAATGCTAATGAGGTGCTGCAATGAATATGCAGCACCTCATTAGCATAATGGCGGCCTCAGCGATTCGAAAGTGTGGCTTTTCAAATCGCGTGCCGCCTGTGGAGATGGAACCTTCTGAAAGGGCCCCCCCAGTTTTCAAAAGCCCTTCTTCCAATCACAGACAGGAAGAAGGGCTTTCAAAAAGTGGGGGGGTCCTTTTGGAAGGTCCCGTCTCCATGGGCAGCATTCGATTTGAAAAGCTGCACTTTCGAATCGCTGTGGCCGCCATTATGCTAATGAGGTGCTGCATATTCATTGCAGCACCTCATTAGCATCTTTTGAACCCGCTCATTAACATGCCCCTTTCGAAAGGAAGGGGCACGTGTAGACCCAGCCATGGGGTGTGTCTACACTTGCATTCCTATTTCAAAAGAGGTATGCAAATGAGGTGAATCAAAAATGCAAATGAGGTACACATTTCCATATTTGACATGCAGATTTGAATTTTGAAAGACCTTCTTTTGAAAGAAGAAAACCAGTGTAGACACTGCTCTTTCGAAAGTAAACCCCATCTTCAAAACAATCCTTCTTCCCATTAAGTAAAGAGAAAAAGGATTCTTTCGAAGATGGGTTTACTTTTGAAAGAACAGCGTCTACACTGGCTTTCTTCTTTTGAAAGAAGCTCTTTTGAAATTAGAACATGCAAATGAGGTGCTAATATGCAAATTTATATCTCATTTGCATTTTGATTTACCTCATTTGCATACCTCTTTTGAAAGAAGACTGCAAGTGTAGACACACCCAAAGTGATAATCACGCTTCTGACTCCTTTCTTCCATAAAGATCTATTACAACATGAGTCCCCTTCATACTTGTTACACCTGTATTGACCCAGAGGTGGAAATGGCATTGTTGAGCAACACTGGGGGAACTCAGCTGTTGCTTTTCCTTGGTGTGCTTTCGTGCAACATCCCATTTTGCCCATGGGCTTTGAATATTCTACCTTTACTGGTTTCCCTGTGTTGCTTTGATTTTCCCATGATAGCCTTCTGTGTGGCATTGGGCACCTGTGGACATACAGGGTAAATTTATATTAACTTGAATATCTCAAGTTTGACACCTACATCTGTATTTAGGCAGCACAGCAAAGACCTTGATTTACCCACAGCTGCTGTTCCCTCCAGTGTTTTATGAGTGGACTAAATTTTATTATGTGCACTGAGGCATGTGTGGATGTGCACCACCAGTAGAAACACTTGCTGCTAGCCAGGCCTTTTGTCAGGAATCCTGGGCCCCAGGAGAGTAAAATCAGTGGGCCCCTGTCCACGCTCAGACAGAGCCACACTCCCCCCCAACCTAGGAAACACCGAGTGCCAATCAGAGGACCACATGGTTGGCCACAAGCCCATTCTCCCACCCATCTTTGCCATCCCGTCATCCTGCACAGCTCTCCCACCAGGGGTCCGGTGCTCAGCTCCTCCTCCTTTCTGCCCCCTCCACTTTTGCCCCCCAGCAGTTGTATGCCCCCCAGCTCAGCTCTTTTCTCCCTGCCTACCTCTGCCCCACCCCTCTGTTCTTTTCAGCCCAGTTCCTCGGCCCCACTCAGCCTTGCTCCCTACAGTCCTGTGCCTGGCTCTACCCCAGAGCTTGATCCCTACCTCTCTTACCAGCCTGGCTCTCCTCTCCCTGCTTCCTCACATGGTTATAACCTACCCACCCTGCCGCCCTCAGCTCCATGGATTCGAACTCTCCCCAGTCATACCATGCTGCTGCAGCCATGCTACTTAAAAGCATCCAGGCAGTGGTAGTCCCAGGCCCCCTTAAATCCACCAGGCCCTGACACAGTTGCCCCGTTGTCCCTCTCTATGGGTGGACCTGCTGCCAGCGGTGGGTGCTCTGCTAAGCAGCTGGCTGGCACCTGATGCTCTCATAGAATCATAGAACAATAGAGCTGGAAGAGACCTAAAACCGTCGAGTCCAGCCCCCTGCTCTAAGCAGGACCAAACCCATCTCCTAGGCGACCACCCAGATGCTCAGCTTACAGGAAACACTGCCCACAGCTCTCACTGAAAGCACTTCTAGGCACCCACGTTTAATTATTTTAGCCACAATGAACCAACACTCTCAAGTGCTGGAATTCCTGCAGTATTACATTGTTGTCGAAATGGTGACAATCACAGAGTGTGCCCGATGATCTAGAAGAGCAGTATTTCTTAAACTGCCTTCCGTGGAACACTGGTGTTCCCTGAGCATCTCGCAGGGGCGCTGCGGTGGTGTGGCAACTAGCAAAGACATGTTTTCCTTTATTAAAACCAGAGGCAATGTTACTTCTTCATTGCTATGACATCTGATTAAATTACTTGAGTTTGGTTTTGCAGTATATGTTGCTGGGGGTTTTTTTTTGGTCCGACAATGAATTGTTTTTGAGGAACCTTTTCATAGGTGTTCTGCACAAAAAATATGATTGTTTAGTGTTGCGTGGTCTCAAAAAGTTTAAGAAACACGGGTCTAGAGGAAAAACAATTTTCCTTTAAAGGGAGAGAGGCCATAAAATTAAAACATACATACTCCATCCCTTTCTTTATAGGTGTCAAGCCCACTGATGGGGATGTGGGGTGGGAGCAGGCAACACGGGAAGTTGCCCCCAGGCCCAGTGTTTCAAAGGGGCCCAAACTCTGGCTGCTGCCATGGCTACTTTGGCAGTGGGGTAGCAGGGGTGGAACTCCGGGCCAATTTGAATTGCCACCGAGTGCTGTGTCACGGCTACACACGTGCATCTCAGGGAGTGGGCGTGTGGGGCACCAGGGCTGACAGCCCTAACCCCTGCTCCTTCCACCCTTGCCTTACTCATTCTGGGGTACAGAGCCAGGCCCCCCTCCCACCTTGCCCTGGGGCCCACGGCAGCTGTCAGCATGGCTGATATCTATCAGTGATGTCAAGCATTTTATCATTATCCTGTCTTGTGTTCTGGCTGAGAGTGAACATTAACTAAAAGGGCAGGCTCGCTTTTTATTTCCCAGCCATACCATGAGCTAGTTGCTTGCTGTTTTCCTGCCCGTTCGAACCTCAGCCACAAAAATGACACTCTGGACGTTTCAGGAAGAGAGAAGCCAATCAAAGGGCTAATCAGCAAACGTGGGGCTGCTTGCAAAGGTGCACATCTTTCATATAAGAGGGGGATATGAAATGATGCGTGGATGCAGCTCAATTTTGTGCCTAGGGCTCAAGAATAAGAGCCAGAGGACACATGACTCTATATGTAACTCTAAAAACAACAAGAAGTCCTGTGGCACCTTATAGACTAACAGATATTTTGGAGCATAAGCTTTCACAGGCAAAGACCCGCTTCATCAGATGTACATGGGTCTTTGCCCATGAAAGCTTATGCTCCAAAATATCTGTTAATCTATAAGGTGCCACAGGACTTCTTGTTGTTTTTGAAAATACACACTAACACAGCTACCTCTCTCATACATGTAACTCTGTCAGTAACTCATGACATTATTGTAAATGAGCCATGCTAGGGCACCACACTATTTCTGTTGTAGCCAGTGTGATCGCCCTCCCTGCCGTTGGCTCTCCTGTTGCTCATCTGTGAAAGGGAAAACAACCTGCCTACTTTTGTCAAAAGCTTTGAAATCTAAGCCTTAAAACTTCTAAAGCATTACTGTTACTACGCAGCAACGAAGGGTCCTGTGGCACCTTATAGACTAACAGAAAAGTTTAGAGCATGAGCTTTCGTGAGTTAACTTCTTCAGATGCTGGTCCTGGAAATCTGCAAGGCCAGGTATAAGTAGGCCAGAGCAAGGCTTGGGATAACGAGGTTAGCTCAGTCAGGAAGGCTGAGTTGTATTGTCATCAGTAGATCTGGAGGTGTGAACTCCAAGAGAGGGGAAGCTGCTTTTGTATTTAGCCAGCCATTCACAGTCTTTGTTTAATCCTGAGCTGAGGGTATTGAATTTGCAGATGAATTGTAGCTCAGCAATTTCTCTTTGGCGTCTGGTCTTGAAATTTCTTTGCTGCAGGATAGCTACTTTTAAATCTGCTACTGTGTGTCCTGGGAGATTGAAGTGCTCTCCTATGGGTTTTTGTATATTGCCATTTCTGATGTCTGATTTGTGTGCATTTATTCTTTTACGTAGAGACTGTCCAGTTTGTCCGATGTATATGGCAGAGGGGCATTGCTGGCACATGATGGCATAAATTACATTGGTAGATGTGCAGCTGAATGAACCCACAATGGTGTGGCTGATCCGGTTAGGTCCTGTAATGATGTTGCTGGTGTGTATATGTGGGCAGAGCTGGCAACGAGGTTTGTTGCATGGATGGGTCCCTGAGATAGAGTGACTGTGGTGTGGTGTATAGTTGCTTGTTAGGATTTGTTTTAGGTTGGCAGGTTGTCTGTGAGCAATGATAGGTCTGCCTCCCAAGGCCTGTGAAAGTGTGGGATCATTGTCCAGGATGGGTTGTAGATCCCTGATGATGCGCTGTAGAGGTTTTAGCTGAGGACTGTAGGTGATGGCTAGTGGTGTTCTGTTGGTTTCTCTCTTGGGCTTGTCCTGTAGCAGGAGGCTTCGTGGCACTGATGACAATACAACTCAGCCTTCCTGACTGAGCTAACCTCGTTATCCCCAGCCTTGCTCTGGCCTATTTATACCTGGCCTTGCAGATTTCCAGGACCAGCATCTGAAGAAGTGAGTTAACTCACGAAAGCTCATGCTCTAAACTTTTCTGTTAGTCTATAAGGTGCCACAGGACCCTTTGTTGCTGCTACAGATCCAGACTAACACGGCTACCCCTCTGAAACTTGTTACTACGCAGAGGCCAAGATAGTCATGTGGATTCTTAGTGTTTTAATTCTGACTTAGCAGCCGATCAAACATTTTCTTCTCTTGAAAAGTTATAATTTTTAGCACAATTCTATAATCAGGTTCTTAACATTTGAGATACCTGCATCATTGGCCAGTATCAATTCAAGGGACTTCAGGATTTGGCCTCCAGCCATCCATAGTGGTATTATCATACAAGACAGTAAAAAGAACTACAGGATATTAGCAAGTTTTTCATTATACTATTAATTTGTTTGCAAATGAGCATGTGAGCTTACAATATTAGGCTCTATAATTCCACACAATAGATACAGAAATTTTGGCTTGGAAATCAAGAGATAATGGGATCAAAAAATTCATCTAAATATTCAGTATTTCTCATGCAAATTATCATAAGGGGAGAAAACTTCAGTACCATTAATCAGGCATTTATCTAGTCTCATATTTAGGACCTGGATTAAAGAAGCTTGTCATGGCATGAATCCCAGCTGAAATGGAAAATGGTGAAGCAATTGTGTCTGAAAAACTACACATTGTTTTCCAGGTGGGTTTAAAATGATAATTTCTCTGTAAGGGTATTTGAGAAGTATTTATTTGAATTCTATGCTGATGTGTTGGTTTGCAACAAAAAGGCAATAGTCTCATGCTGTAACAGAAGAGCCTGCATTCCATCATCAAAGGACTTTGCCAGTACCAACGAGTACCAACTGTTAGCAATACCTGCTAATTCAGACTAATAATGTATATTTTATACACTGGTAAATTTATGCACAGACCAGCTTGGCCCACATAGCCTTTTATATCTTGGGAGAGCACCTGGTGACTCACATATTCCTCATCTTTATGTAATTGTGATATCACATATAAAGCATGTGGGGTATTAGGGAAAAAGCTATTCATTACATTAATGTGAATAGTATCAGAGAGGTAGCCATGTTAGTCTGTATCTTCGAGAACAACAAGAAGTCCTGTGGCACCTTATAGACCAAAATATATTTTGGAGCATCAGGTTTCATGGGCAAAGACCCGCTTCATCAGATGCATGGGGGGGTGGTTTCAGAGGGGTTTTTAAAGAGTGGGGTCCCAGTAAGAGGGAGGGCCAGAGCTGACAAGGTCTATTCAGCAAGGTAGCAATGGCCCAGTATCAACAGCACTTATCAAAAGAGGAAAAAACAAGTCAGATCAGACAGGGGGATGTAAGCCATTATCAGAGTCTAATGGGGAGATATTAGCACCCAGAGCAGAGAAACTGCCTTTGTAAGCTGTAAACCATTCCCAGTCTCTGTTTAATCTATGGTTGATGGAGTCAAATTTGCAAATAAATTGCAGCTCAGAGATTTCTCTCTCCATTTGATTTTTGAAATTTTTTTTACAGAGAGACAGTCTCTCTGTAAAAGAATAAATGGACATAAATCAGACATCAGGAATGGTAATGTACAGAAGCCTTTGGGGGAACACTTCAATCTCCATGGACACTCACTGGCAGATTTAAGGGTGACAGTTCTGAAACAAAAAAAAAATCGTAAATCAAATGGAGAGAGAAATCTCTGAGCTGCAATTTATTTGCAAATTTGACTCCATTAACCATGGATTAAACAGAGACTGGGAGTGGCTCACAGCTTACAAAGGCAGTTTCTCTGCTCTGAGTGCTAATATCACCCCAATAGGCTGACAAAGGCTCACATCCCCCTGTCTGATGTGACTTGTTTTTTCCTCTTTTGATTAGTGCTGTTGATACTAGGCCATTTCCACCTTGCTGAATGACCTTGTCAGCTCTGGCCGTCCCTCTTACTGGGACCCCACTCTTTAAATACCCCTCTGAAACCCACTCCCCCACTCATGCATCTGATGAAGCAGGTCTTTGCCCATGAAAGCTTGTGCTCCAAAACATCTGTTTGTGTATAAGGTGCCCCAGGACTTCTTGTTGTTCTTGAAGCTACAGACTAATACGGCTACCTGTCTGATGCTTGTCTCATCTATGTCCATCAGACATGTCTGGATTTATATGCGCCAAGCACATGGGACTGAGGGTATAAAACCTTCTCCTTCACCTGTCTGTGCTGCAAGCAACCAGGATACAGGGAAGACTGAAGATGCTGACTGAGGGGACTAGCCCAGATTTTCCCCTTTCCCCGCCTTTTTTAATGGGTAAAGTCTGTATACTATGGACTGCACTGTCCAGTGGGGTGAGAAAAACAGCTTATGTAGTTGTTGGACAATCTAATAGGGTTAAGAATTTAGACTGCATGTTTCTATTTTCTTTTCTTTTGTTAACTACTCTGATTTTTGCCTATCACTTATTACCACTTACATTCCATCTTTTATAGTCAATAAAATTGGTTTATTGTTTGTTTTTGCCAGTGTGTAGCATGAAGTAAATGTGCTAAGGGGCTGGTTTCTATCCACTTTCCATTGATGAAGTGGTGAACCGACTGATAAATTAGATAGTATATTCCTGTTGTAGGCTGCTGGGAGCTGGGGGTGGTATCTGGTTGGTGTCTGACTTGGAGAGATCCATGAATGGCTCTGGTAGCATTCATGCAAGCTAGTAGCTGGGTGTGGAGATCCACATGCAACTGTGCTGAGTGATAGCAGCTCTTGAAGGGTTTGCTGCTAGTCACTAGCAAGGAATTGCAAGAGACATTCCAGGCTGGAGAGAGTTAAGGTGGCACTGTGGTCCCACGGTCTGTGCCGAGGGGCCAGTTCAGAATGGGAATCTGTGTAGAAGTGGTGGGACACCAGTACTGGAACTGTGGTCCTCTCTCCTCCTCCTGCCAGCTGGAATCAGGCCATGATAAGAGCTTCTCAGAGATCCCACGCTGCTCTGAGGAGCTCCGAACCCCCAACCTCCATTGGGTAGGGAATAAGGAGCGGCCCAGGACCAGCTCTTGGCCAGTTGACCCCACCCTCTGGGTTATGCCACTCAGGACAGGAGGGTTTGGAGAGCCCCACAGCTGCCTGGGCTCCATGAGCTGTTCTTACTATGGCCTGGCTCTGGTTTCCAGCCTAGCCAGCGTACACGGCCTTAGAGGGAAGAGGAGAAGCAGGAGGTGCCACCCTGTGGCCATGGGGGCTGTGGCCCACCTTAGCACCCAATCAGGAAGAAGATGGCACCACTGGCCCCCATGCTGCTGCTGTTCTGCTTCTGCCCAAGGGTATTATGCCTGTGTTGCAAAATGGGTGGGCATGGCCACTGGGTTGTAAATATGGAGGGCCCTACTATTCTTTGTGTTCAGGGCCCCAGTAAATCTTAATTCACCTGTCTGAGTCTATATTTACACCCATACATGTGCAGACTTCACTTCTGATTTTCAGCTTTGCACATCCTTTGAAATGTTCTCGTCAGGAGATGTCTCAGTTTATTCAAAAGTGAGAGAAGCCATGATTGATTACCTCTTAACTTTCTCATGGATATATACCTAACGAGAAAGTAGAATGAGATTGATTACAGATTGGGAATTGTGGTGCTATGGTGATTGAGTGTGACATCTTAAAATTATTTATTGGTGAAATATATCCAATCTGCATTACACTTACGAGACATGGAGTAAATTAGGAGAACTCAGGTAGCTGACAGGTTTTATTAGTTAGTGTGGCCAGGTTTCTGGACTATTGTACAACCTAAGTTTTTAAATTGTATAATGCGAATGTATCAGATTTTAAATTATTCTTGCAATGAGGATTTATAGTTCTGGAGTACCTGTGCATGTGAATATAAATGTACATGTCATAGAATCATAGAATCATAGAAGAGTAGGACTGGAAGGGACCTTGGGAGGCCATCGAGTCCAGCCCCCTGTCCTCATGGCAGGGCCAAGCACTTTCTAGACCATCCCTGAAAGCCATCTATCTAACCTCTTCTTAAATATGTCCAGTGATGGAGATTCTACCACTTCCCTTGGCAATTCGTTCCAGTGTTTGATCACCCTGACAGTTAGGAACTTTTTCCTAAAGTCCAACCTGAACCTCCCCTGCTGCAATTTAAGTCCCTTGCCTCTTATTTTATCCTCAGAGGCAAGGAAGAACAAGTTCCCTCCCTCTGCCTTATGACACCCTTTTAGTTACCTGAAAACTGCTATCATGTCCCCCCTCAATCTTCTCTTTTCCAAACTAAACAAGCCCAATTCTTTCAGCCTTTCTTCATAGGTCTTTTTCTCTAGACCTTTGATCATTCTCGTTGCTCTCCTCTGTACCCTCTCCAATTTCTCCACATCCTTCCTGAACTGCGGTGCCCAGAACTGGACACAATACTCCAGCTGAGGCCTAACCAGCGCAGAGTAGAGCGGGAGAAAGACTTCTCATGTCTTGTTCACAACACACCTGTTAATGCATCCTAGAATCATGTTTGCTTTTTTTGCAACAGCATCACACTGTTGACTCATATTTAGCTTGTTGTCCACTATAACCCCTAGATCCCTTTCTGCTGTACTCATTGCTAGGCAGTCCTTTCCCATTCTGTATGTGTGACACTGATTGTTCCTTCCTAAGTGGAGCACTTTGCATTTGTCCTTATTAAACTTCATCCTGTTTGCCTCAGCCCATTTCTCCAGTTTATCCAGATCCTTTTGAATTATGACCCTATCCTCCAAAGAAGTTGCAACCCGTCCCAGCTTGGTATCGTCTGTAAACTTAATAAGTGTACTTTCTATGTCAATATCTAAATCGTTAACGATATTGTAAAGAAAGTATTCTAGTATGGTGTGATCTAATCATGCTTACGCAAAGAGTTAGGGAGGCAGGGAGTCGCTGTATTTTGTGCCTGTAAAAGCAGTGGACATAAATTCAGCTGAACAAGTTTAACAGGGTGGAGGATGAGGGGAAGAATATCACAGTAACAAGGCTGCATCCCAAAGAAGTGTTCTCGAGGTCCTGGCCAGATCAGATGGAAAAAAACCCAAGATCTTGCCATTTATGTGGCCGTCTAACAGCAGCAGGAGATTCAACAGAACCCTGAGATTCTCAGCATGAGCCACCCATGGTGGGCACACTTCCCCAGTTGGGCAGGGATCTTTAGTCCTCATAATATTTTCCAGTTGCCTGATCCTGCCACCAGCGTTATTTTCATCTGATCCAGACTGAGTTCCAAACAGCTTGCCCTCGTATGGGGTCCAAATTTTAGCAACCCTGGGAAAGGCAAGCTGGTGATGTCAGCTGAAATGGAGTTACAGAGTTGGGTGTCATCAGCATACTGTAAATAAAATGCCTATCTCCATCCTTCTTTTAAATCACTGCTTGGGGGAGGAGGGCTGGGAAGTGGGGTTCAGTCTGCAGGCTGCCCTGGGGAGAGAGGAGTACCCCAGCCCTCTCTCACTGCAACAGCTTGGGCCCAGGTGAGAAAATCCTCTGTGTGGCTGCTGCAGCTCTAGCAGGTGCAGCCAGGGGGAGGGGGGCATATTGCTGGCTGGGGCAGGTTCAGGTTCATCTGCCCCCTGCGTTCTCCAGCTGGAGTGAGGAACGCAGCAAACTGCACTCTCCCCGGGCTGCCTGCCAGAGGGGAAGAGCCAGAAATGCTCCTGTACAGCTCGAGGGAAGAAGAGCTGCAGACCCCCGCTCCCTCCAGCCTCCCTAAAGGGTCCCTTGGGGGTGGGAGTCTCAGGGCTGGGGCGGTCCCAGATGCGGAAGCACAGACATGTCCCCAGCCAGCCCCTTCTACCTGCCTGGAGATTCTGTCTCTTTTCTGTTTGGTTTTATGAGAAGCAATCCCATTCCAGGCACATCCCATTGTCCTGGCACAACCAAATCTCTTCCTTTCTTTAAGTTATGATAAGAGGAAGCTGTATATCAAACTTGGTGGTCCTAGGTCTTAGGCTGGGGCTACATTAGCCCCCTCCTTTCAGAAGGGGCATGGTAATGAGCCACTTTGGCAGGTGCTAATGAGGCACTGTCATGAATATGCAGAACCTCATTAGCATAATAGCAGCCGCACTCGCTTTGAAAGTGCCTCTTTCAAAACACACACCACCCGTGTAGATGGGGGCCTTTCGAAAGGACTTCCTGGGCTTTGAAATCCCCTTCTTCACAAAACCAAATGGGAAGAAGAGGCTTTTGAAGACTAGGAGTCCTTTCGAAAGGCCCCTGTCTATACGGGCGGTGTGTGTTTTGAAAGCAGCACTATTGAAACACATGCAGCTGCCATTATGCTAATGAGATGCTGCATATTCGTGGCATCACCTCATTAGCATCCGCCAAAGTGGCTCATTACCATAGCCCTTTCAAAAAGCCAAGGGCTAGTGTAGCCCTAGCTTTACTGTGTAGGAGTAGTTCTTGAATAAACAGGCAGACAGACAAACCATGGCCAGCCAGCCAGTCAAACTCTTCCAGATATGTAGCAGATAAAAAATATGGAACGTCTAGGATAGTTGCGTTCAGCCTGTGTTCTGTGGAGCTACAAAATGGTCTGCACCTCCATTTGATCTTATTTAGGGTACACAAATGAAGATACATCACTTTTTCACTCATCTGGTCTATGTGCCTCTATATTCTGCTGGTTGTCTTACATCCAAAGTTTGTCACACGTCACACTGTGTGAAGTTTTGGTTGCCACTTCTCAAAAAAGGTACATTAGAATTGGAAAAGGTACACTGAAAAGAATCACAAAAGACACAATTTACAGCCCTTTAGAGATAAGCTTCTATATTGCAACATTTACTTTTGAAATATATATATGTATATTATTCTGTGTATATAATCTTTGATGAGGTATTGCATACAACAATATAACAAGAGAAAAAAGTAAACAAAGCTAACAAGAATATTAGCAAGCCTAAGGGAAAGGATAGATAATTAAACAGCATAAATTATGTCACTGTATAAAGCCATAATATGTCCACACCTTGAACACTGTGAAGTTTTGGTTGCCACTTCTCAAAAGAGGTGCATTACAATTGGAAAAGGTACACAGAAAAGCAACAAAAATGACTAGTGAAACAGAACAGCCTCCGTATGAGGAGAGATTAAAAAGACGGGAGTGTTCATCTTAAAAAACAGGAAGAAGTCTTAGAAAAGAAGTGACTAAATGGGATATGATAGAGGGCTATAAAATCATGAACAGTATGGAGAAAGTGAATAAGGAAGATTTATTCACCTTTTTACATAGCACAAGAACCAAACGTCACCCCATAAAATGAGTAGACAGCAAGTTAAAATGCACAAAAGAAGTACTTCTTTACGCAATGTGCAAACAACCTGTAGAAGTGATTGCCAGGGGATGCTGTGAAAGCCAGAAGTGTTGGTAGTTACACAAAATAATAATTTATATTCATGGAGGACTGGTCCATTAATTGTTATTAGTAGGGGCCTACCTAATTCACAGCTATGAAAAAAAAGTGTCACGTGCTATGAAATTTGGTCTTCCCTTGTCAGATCTGATCTTTTGTGTGCTCTTAGCCTACGCAACTCAGATTTCATGGAGACTAGTCCCAGGGAGGTGGCTGCATTGATCTGTATCTTCACAAAGGAAAGGCAGCAGTCCTGTAGCATCTTAAAGACTCACAATATTATTTACGAGGTATGAGCTTTCATGAGAAAGACCCAGTTCTTCAGATCTGGAGAATTACTGAGAGTTCTCTCCATTCTTTCTCTCTCGTGACAGTAACCTGACCATACCGCCTTCATGTCTTCAGAGCTGGGCTGCTGGCCAGCAGCTACTGCTTCCCAGTTGCGCAGCTTTGAAGGCAGTGCTGCTGTCACTGCAAGGAAGTAAGACTAACAGTACCGAAACCCCCCCTCTAAAAAAAAATGGTAACCCTCCCACTTCCCTATACAACTCCTTCTGGGGTCAGGATCCCTACAATTATACCACTGTGAAATTTCAGATTTAAATAGCTAAAAATAATGATATTTACAATTTTTAAAACTCTAGGGGCTTGTCTACACGACCACCTTCCTTCAAAGGAAGGATGGTAATTAGGGTGTTGGGAGTTTACTAATAAAGTGCTGCGGTGCATAGGCAGCACTTCATTAAGCAAATTGACCCCCACGGCAACTTCGAAGTTTTAAACTTTACTTGAGGAGTAAAGGGACTTTGAAGTTGCCCTGGCACTTTGAAGTACTGGTGGGTGAGCTGCGGCTAGGTGCGTGCCGGTACTTCGAAGTTCAAAGGAAGGTAGTAGTGTAGACAAGCCCTACGACTGTGAAGCTGTGTCTACACTAACACCTTCTTTCGAAGGAAGGATGGTAATTAGAGCGTTGGGAGTTTACTACTGAAGTGCGGCCATGCATAGGCAGCACTTCATTAAGCAAATTCCTCCCCGCGGCAGCTCCGAAGTTTTAAACTTTGAAGTACTGGCACGCGTCTAGCCACAGTGCACCCGCCGGTACTTCGATGTGCTGGGGAAATTTTGAAGTCCCCTTACTCCTCAAAATTTTGTCAACTTTGTGAGGAGCACATGGAGAGGTGAGGATGGTCACATTTGAACTTATAAATGCCAGAATTACAAAACTGATGTTAATTAAGTCAAATTTATCTCATAGTGTAGATGCAGCCCTGGTGTGCTAAATTGAACTCTGGAAGATCAAGCCCGGCAGGGTCATTCTTTGCTGTGGTAAAGGCGTACCTGCCAGATGCTAGGGCTGGGTGACAGGGGACGTATCAGTCAATGTTTTACCTGTTCTGTTCATTCCTTCTGAAGCATCTGTCACCGGCCACTGACAGATACTGGGTTAGATGAAGCATTGGTCTGACCCACTATGGATGTTCTTATGTTCAAAAGAAAAACAAAAAAAAACAAACTCAAAAAATAGTGTGTAGTGGGATCACATAGTCTGAATCTGGCTGGAGAGAGAGCTGCAGTCTCAGCAGAAGTTTAATTGAAATCTGATCTTACCATAGAAACTGAACGCTACCAGTTTCATTATAGTGGCTTGGCTAAGCAGGAGACAAACCTTGTTTTTTAAAATTCATATGCATTCTCTGCTTTGTTTTGCTTTGCTCTTTCCGTCTCCCTCTCAGCATATCTTCAATAATGTATTATTGTGAAGTTCATCCTCTCTTCCCAAATCCCAATTCTTGTGTAGGTTGTTTATATCTTCTCTGTCTCTTATTCATTCCTCTTCACATTTCTTTTCCAGCCTTTCTTCTAGATCTTTGACTCCAGCATGAAATTATTTCCCACACTGCATATAAGTAGGCTGGAATTTCTGTTGCTTTAAACCTAGCATTTGTATTTGTGATGGAAAAAGGTCAGTGATGAAAAAGATCTGGTAGGAGAGAAAGTGGGACAGCTGAGAAGGAGAAATTAGAAAAAGGGAGAAAGTTGCTGGGAAGAATATGGAAAATGAGTCTGTGATGATGGGATCTAATGAAGTTTGTGACAATAAATAAATGAAGAAGCTAGTCATACTGAAAAGCATGTACTGTGAAGAAAGGTGACTAAGCAGTAGAGTTGCTAAAGGGTGTCATGGTAACTTGGGGATTTCATCATGTTGTTTACAAGGATGTTTTGTTTATTTTGTTGTGTTGTACTGCTGTGATTTTTTCCCACTCATTCCATGATGACTACCAAGCCGCTTTAAAAGATTGTCACCGCTCTTATATAGATTCTTCAAAGGGTTAGGACCCTACATTTCATCGGCAGAAGGAGGGGAAAGAACTGAGTCTCTGTAATTCTTAGGGGGGCAACCATGGTGTCTGAATAAATTCAAGAATCCATCCCTCTGCCTCCACTGTTTGATATAGAGTCCCGGATATGGTGAGATTTATGTTTAAAACTTTGCATGTGTTTCTTTTAGAATTCCTTTTGATGTCTATGATGAAAGGGTCTGCAGCATTTTTGAAGGATTTGGGGCATGGGAGGAGGGGGAATCCCATAGGGTTGTTACATAGACTAGGAAGGAGTGAGTAACACAAGCAGGCTCTGGCAGCACATCTAGTGGCCACACTCCAAATCCATCTGGCAGTAGGATGCTAGTATTCCGGAGTGCTGCTGGCACTGTGAGTGCTTACAAAGCATAGGTCTGTAAAGAGGAAGAGTGTAAGAATCAGCCCAAAGGAAGATGCAATTATCAATCACAGTTAAGAGCTATTTCTTGGCATCTACCTGTGTCTCTTTTATAGGTAACCTCCTCAACTGCACTGCATGGTTTAATTTCTTGGCATGTGAGCTGTTTTCTCCATGCTGTTGTTCCAAACAGCCACAAAGGAAAGGGCAAAACACAAACAGATCTATGACATGGCAGAGTAAAACATTGCAGAGAGAGATTAATGTCAGATTAATGTCTGTATAGTTCTGGGTAAGAAGGGAGAGAAATATAACTAATAAATGTGTTAACTAAAATGATGTTTCCTTACATAATAAATTTGCACTTGTAAGGTCTGAGGTCTGTAGACACGACAGGGCTGTAGAAACAAATACTGTGCATCCTGTTGAATCTCCATTTTGCCACATTATGAAATTCTGATAAAAGAATCAAAGTGAGACATGGGGGAATGATAGTCCTTGAATCTGAACATGCAATGCTAATCTATTATAGGCAATGACTGATTACAATAATGAAAAGATGGTGTTAACAGTGGAGTGACACACACGAGAACAGGAATCTATTCAAAATACTATCATGATGGTAAAACATTGTTAAATTATCTATTCAGGAAACACAAGGCTAGCATTCCTCAGGGAGTATTATTTCACATTGTCACTGTCTTGATATTTTCTTTGGAGGACTGATAGAAGACTCTAGTAGGTAAATCAGCTCCAAGTTCTGGAGCATATTACTGCCAGTAAAGAGGGACTACAATGAAATGGTTTATAGCTGGCTACCAGAAAAGGCTTCCTTGTATGAAAAACCTTACACAGAGATATTCTTAATGGGTATACCTTGGACCCAAAGATGTATGGGCCATTTTGGTCAATTTCATGGTCAAAGGGCTTTAAAAATGGTAAATTGCATGATTTCAACTATTTAAATCTGAAATTTCATGTGTTATAATTGTAGGGCCCTAACCAAAAAATTAGCAGTAGGAGGAGTGGGGTTTTGCAAAGTTTTGTGGTGAGGATTGTGGTGCTGCTATTCTTATTTCTGTGCAGGGGCAGCAGTGTTGCCTTCAGAGCTGTGCAACTGGAAAGTGGCAGCTGCTGTCCCACAGCACAGTTCTAAAGGTATAAAGGTGGCATCGCATGGCATTGCCATCCTTAATTTTGCACTGCTGCTTACAGAGCTGGACCCTTAGCTAGCAGCTGCCCCTCTCTAGCTACTCAGCTCTGAAAGCAGTAGTGTAATAGTAAGGGTGGCATGCTACAGGAGGTGTATGTCCCCCTTACTTCTGTTCTATTGCTGCTGTAAGGCACTGCCTTCAGTGCTGGGCACTCAGCCAATAGCAGCCACCCTCTGGCTGCCCTGCTCTAAAGGCAGCACAGAAGTAAGGGTGGCAATACCATGAGCCCCTAATATAATCTTGTGACCCCACCCCACCCAGGAAACGTCTATATTAGGCACCCAATTTGAAAAATAATGGTCTCTTCCATGAAATCTGTGTAGTGTGGGGTAGAAGTACACAAAAGACCAGATTTCACAAGAGGAGACCACATTTCATGGTATGTGACTTTTTTTTTTCATAGCTCTGAATCTGGCAGGCTTTTAGGTATCCCAGGAGCCTCGATGGGAATTTGGTGTGGACGTGCTTTTGAAAATCTAGGGCTATGTCTACACTGCAACAATCTGTCCAGAGACGTTACTGTCAGAAGGTATCTTCAAACAAAATTTCCATTGACAGATTACAGCCACACAGGAAATCAGGTCACTCTGTCAACCCACTCTGTGAGCAGAGTGCAGCTGGACTGTCCCAGCCACTCTCTCGACAAAATGGCCAATTGGAAGCACAGCAGACAGGGCTGCCTGGTGACCTGGAAGCCCTGTCTGTTGACAGAGAGCCCCTCCGGAGCATCCCCACAGCTTTTTACTCAACAGATTCTGTCGAGAAAGGCATTCTGCCTTGTAGGGGAGAGGCAGGAGGCTGTCGGCAAAAGTTCTGAGTTCTGTCAACAGTATGTTAGCAGAACGCCTTTTTAGTGCGGACACCCCACTCTCTAGTGTAGACATAGCATAGGTGCTTATCTGTATATCCAAGCATCTAAATAGCTTTACACATCCAGTTCACAATAGCGTTTCCTCTCTTCCTGCACACTACAAAGCTGGCTTCTCTGCCGGCCAGTGACATGAGAACACTAAATCGTTAAGATGAGTTCAGCGCAATCCAGATAACTACCCAGTGAAGACTAGGCTCTAGTTTATCAGTTAAGGAAACAAACTGGTTGCACAGTGCTACTGGTAATTACGGTATAGTTTCTTCATTCCAGAATATGGGGTTGTTGGGCTTTGGGAGCAATAAGACGTGTTTAATCAGCTTTTACTGTCATTTCCTTCTTCAAGTAAAACATATCAGTAAAGCAGAACTTCTATTTTTCTTGCCTGCCTCTCCTTGATAACAAACTGGGGAATTTGTGGCTAGGAGCTCATCTACACTCAATAGCTCTGTCAACATAAAAATGTTATTAAAAATAATACCCCTAATCAACACAGCTATACCGGCAAAAACTTGTAGAGTAGACCTGACCTAGAATGAGTGAGAAAAGTGGTATTCTTCTTCTATTTCCCATGTTCTGTCTCTTTGACTATGCCTAGATGGCTGAGAATTGTCAGCAGAAGGTACTCAAATTGTGCAACACATTTGTGTATCTCCTGCCAACAGTTCTGTTGGGATCGGCTTTGCCAACATTTGACCCATCCACTTGGGCCCAAATGGTGGGAAAACCCTTCTGCCAACCCTTCCCTTCTTTGTCTTGAAACAAGGATGACCGGGCTATTGGCAAAAGGCTCTGGGAGTGGCAGACTTCTGTCAGGAGACCTCTGGGCTCCCAACAGAAACCTGCAATCTAGACATAACCTTTGTGTGTAATGGGTGAACCTTTCCAGTAACAGTGAGGGCTTGATAAGTCACATTTTTGTTCTTTAAATTGTCGATTACAGTTAATTCGCATTATTTTTTGCTGTATATTCTAGTTGTGCACTTTCCCCCTCAGGTTATAGATTTAGTGGAAGACCTTTTTCAATTCAAATAGAACTTTGACTGTACAATACAAAATACAGATACCACATCATGGCCACGTCTACACGTGCACGCTACTTCGAAGTAGCGGCGCCAACTTCAAAATAGCGCCCGTCACGGCTACACGTGTTGGGCGCTATTTTGAAGTTGAAATCGACGTTAGGCGGCGAGACGTCAAAGTCGTTAACCCCATGAGGGGATGGGAATAGCGCACTACTTCGAAGTTGAACGTCGAAGTAGGGCACGTGTAGACGATCCATGTCCCGCAACATCAAAATAGCGGGGTCCGCCATGGCAGCCATCAGCTGAGAGGTTGAGAGATGCTCTCTCTCCAGCCCCTGCGGGGGTCTATGGTCACCGTGTGCAGCAGCCCTTAGCCCAGGGCTTCTGGCTGCTGTTGCCACAGCTGGGGATCCATGCTGCATGCACAGGGTCTGCAACCAGTTGTCGGCTCTGTGTATCTTGTGTTGTTTAGTGCAACTGTGTCTGGGAGGGGCCCTTTAAGGGAGTGGCTTGCTGTTGAGTCCACCCTGGGACTCTGTCTGCAGCAGTTCCTGGCACCCTTATTTCAATGTGTGCTACTTTGGCGTGTAGACATTCCCTCGCAGTGCCTATTTCGATGTGGTGCTGCCCAACGTCGAAGTTGAACGTCGACGTTGCCAGCCCTGGAGGACGTGTAGACGTTATTCATCGAAATAGACTATTTCTATGTCGCTACATCGAAATAAGCTATTTCGATGTAGCATTCACGTGTAGACGTAGCTCATATATCCTGGGTTTTATAATTCTGACAAAGCAAGATGATGGAAGCTGTGGGAAAAGACGGGGAGCAGGAGAGGAAGAGAGAGAAATCAGCATAGCCTGCACTTTACAAAGCTTTTCTCTTCCACTGGTAGGTGTGAGTTTGGCATTTTACCTTGTGTTACATCCAGATACTTACAAAGTACAAAATTTATTATTGCTTCCACAAAAAATACTTCCACGTGTATGAAAGTGGAAGCTTAATGTTAATACCTAGCTTGCAGCCTGAGGTGGATAGCTCAATGGTTTGAGCAGGTGCTTTATTAAACCCAAGGGTGTGAGTTTAGCCCTTGAGAGACCCATTTATGGATCTGAGGTAAATAGATTTAAAAAAAAAATCTGTCAGGGATGGTGATAGGTCCTGCTGTGAGCGCAGGGAACTGGACTTGGTGACCTCTGAAGGTCCCTTCCAGTTCTATGAGATAGGATTGGTGAAAAAAATCAGTTCTGTTTACTCTACCGGATATAAATTGTTTGTAAGATAAGAACTGACATTAAAAACCAAGAGGAAGCGTTATTTTGTTTGCAGGGAGAGGTCTTACAAAACACCAGAGAACCGGCACAAAGAAGGCACTCACTGAAGTAAATACATAGATGAAAAAACAACAAGGCTGCATCTACACTTGCATTCTTCTTTCAAAAGAGGCATGCAAATGAGGGAAACTGAAAATGTGAATGAGGTGCAGATTGACATATCTGGTGCCTCATTTGCATATTCTTCTTTCGAAAGAAGAAAAGCAGTGTGGATGCGGCTCTTTCAAAAGTAAACCCCATGGTCAAAAGAACCCTTATTCCTTTTGTTTATGGGAAGAAGTGTTCTTTTGAAGGTGGGTTTACTTTTGAAAGAGCCACATCAGCACTGCTTTTCTTCTTTAGAAAGAACAATATGCAAATAAGGCGCCAGATATGTCAATCTGCACCTCATTTTGCATTTTTGATTTCCCTCATTTGCATGACTCTTTCGAAAGAGGAATGCAGGTGTAGACACAGTGCAAAAAAGTACATTTAATGTAAAGATATAAGTAATACCTCCAGCACATAGCACTGTCACATATATGTTATTTGTATGATATGAGCTAGCACTGAATACAAATTTTAATCTCTAGGGATGACACTTTTGTGAGCTCTAGAATACTGATGTTAAAATTCACAAAGTGAAGCTTTTTCATATTTTCAGATGACATACTGAAAATGTTGCGCAGGTGTCTGGCAGATTGCCATGTAAAGTAAGAGAAATACATCATTTCCCCAGTCATAGATGCTATAATCTATGACGTATTCTCATTTTAGGAAACTCCTTTTATATAATCTCTTGGTGATTACTATGTCAGTGTCTGGAGACCCCCAATCAGGGAGTTAAAGTACATCATTCTCCTAACTGTTGCATAGTTCTTTTTAAATTAACACAAGAAGAAAGGGCACATCTCTTATGGCAGATATTTGCACAGAAAGCACAATAAGGACTTCCCAGACACCCACTACATCTGCAAGAGATGCAGCAAGGACTTTCACTCTCGTGTGGGTCTTCATAGTCACAATAGACGCTGTAAATGAAGTCCTCAATTGAAACTTTAAAGGGCGCAATCCATAGTCTATGCAGATTGAAGGATGCCTACCTACCCAGCATCACATCCTGCATGCAGCTACTAGCATGATTTTAACTGCCAGCTTTGTTGCAATGTCAATAAGAAGCCCAAAATGTATCATTGAATATCTAAATATAATTATTAATTAATATAAATATGGACATACACAAAACCTATTGTAACAGAGAAGATGAAACGAACGCTACACAGTGGAGCTGGAATTTTAGCCATTTCTTCTCTCAGGTTAGAATTTAGATATTTCATGTCCACATCTTACCTCGTTAGTATGCTGATGGGCAATTTATAGCAATATTACAATTGAATGTTATGATCTGAGTAATCCCCATCAGATAAAGCACCTCATCTGGGGTGAATGAAGTCTCTGTTCTACAGCCTTGGTTCAGAGCTGGTTGGCCTTTAGCTCATGTGGTATAGTACAGTGCTTTAGACCTTTTGCTTACAGGTTCTACCCCTGGGGTTGGCAACCTGCGTCTGTCAGTGTTACAAGTGGTGCATTGGCCAGGAAGAACTGCTGGAAGGTCTCAGAAGCTCGGGATGTGCTTCCTCAGCCCAGGGAAGCACATAGTACCCAGGGGCACTGAGACCTCATCTGGGGTGAGTGAAGTCTCTGCTCTACAGCCTCACCTGAAGGTCAGTGGGTCTTTAGCTCACTTGGTAGAATGCAGGGCTTGAGTCCTTATGCTCAGGGGTTCTATTCCTGGGGCCATCCTCCCAGATCTGTGGGTGTTTCACCGAGAAGAGAATTGAGTTGAATATGTTGTGCCACATCAAAGAAGGAATTATTACTAAAGCATTTTACTTCAGAAAACATATATTGAAGCTTAAAGTTAAACATGTGCTCAAGTGCTGTGTCACATGACCATAGCCTTAAGTACTATAAGGTTATTCAGAACAGGTAAGGGTAGATCCTAAGTCCTCAATCCTACTAGCTGTTCTGGACAAGCTATGCAGGCTCAAAACTTCACTGGGGACTCCATGTGTGCACAGAAATCCACACAGAAAAGGAGTAGGGTCCACAGATTGGGGCATTCTGCAACACCTCTAAGTGCAGAACTTCAGTGGCAGTTCCAGTCAGAGGGATCTTGCAGGACTGGGCCCAAACTTATTTGAACAACTGACAATCATCTAAACCCCAGTTACAGACCAATTTATAGACATTTTGTCCTCTCTACTTGACTGAACATGTGGGATAAGAAGTCTTCGTTTTGTTTTAACAAAAAAAACAACAAGTAAGATGACTAACAACATTTTTAAAAAGATGTTTCCTTTTCTGCATCATGCCTCTTCCTCATTTCAACTCAGCTAAAAGTAGGAAAGAACAAAAAGCTTCTGTTCTCACTGCAGCCATGACAACCTGCTTGAATTTGACCTGACAGCCTCCTGTCAGGTTTTTCTCTTTTTTGAAAAAAATGTCACAATGAATAACTTCACAGTAGACCTTATCCACTAGAAAAAGCCCTTGCAGTCTTACAAATAAGAATTCAGGGCAACAATTAATATTTTTAAGACCTAAAAATGACAATAAGACCCAGTAGGACAAAAGAAAAGCAAATGCATGTTTACCTCTTCCTTTTAAAGAAGAGCTATTCCCTTCAATAATGTTCAGAGAATTTTCCTGGTTTCCACAGAGAGGCATGGTTGTCACTAATACCAAATCTGCCTCTACTTTCATATCTTCCTCTTCATAGTAGTGCCAGTTGTTATTGGGCAACCACTCAATCAGAACTATATATATATAATTTGTCTTCAGGATAAGGATCTTATTTAACAATTGTTTTGTGCGAGTTGAATCTCTTTTGTCCAGCAACCTCAAAACCTGATCAGTGCCAGAGGACAGTATTTGCCAGACCCTGGGAGGTCAGTATTGTCCAGCACATTACCAATACTTCCACTGCTTACTGGCGTCTTAGAAGACATCTTGGGGTAAATCAGAGCTAAATCTAGAATGCTGAGAACCAGGACTGATGGGCGGTAAACAAACTTTATGGGACCCCGGGAAACTTGGCCATACTCATGATAAGTGGTCGTCCAGCTAACTAAAATCATGCTGGATTACAGATGATGCTGGATGAGGGAGTTCCAGATTAGAGAGGTTCAGCCTGTCTTACTCATATTTCATGATAAATAGTGTCTTTCCCCATGCTACATAATAAGATTGGAAAGCGTCATTTTGGCTTATAAGTGCATCTGGATTTTTAGAAAGAAATGTGTGCATCCCGTCAAACTAAGAATTTGTGTTTGATTTCATCAGTGTGGTATCTTGCCTATTTATAGTTAAAGCATGTAAAATGTCATATTTTCAGTGGAGATTACAGGAGAGAGTGAGAGAAGAATTCAGTATTGTATCTAAACTAGAAAAGCAGTGGGAACAGGAAGCTGGAGGTTCTGTTAGTTTCTAAACCTCCTGCTTTCATGCTCTGCATTTATTATAGGTAGAAGGTGGTAACTTCCAATAAACATGTATATTCATATTTGATATAACTTTGTCAGATGATCGCATTTTTATGTAAAGAGAGTATCTCTGGCATATTGACTTTGTCTGGTATATAGTTTGTGGTACTCATGCTATAGAGCTTTGTATGCATGTGAGGCAGAATCCAAACTGCTGAATTATTATTAAAATGCTAGAGAAGTTATATAAACAAAGAAGGTATTTTTTCTTCAGCTCAACTTCAGTATTTCATGCTTTAAAATATGCCAGTCTATTCTGTGGATGTATTTTTGACTCATCCTGATAGCTATCACATTGCTGAAATGTCATCATTCATTCACTCACATCATTCATTCATTCAGTATCTGCTCCAGGCAGTGAATATTCTAAATGAAAAAGGTTTTGTTTGAACTGAGAGTGGGTAGCTGATCCCAGAATAAGAGAATTATTTACATTTTTAACATCATGCCAAATTACCCTAAATATGTGTCACATATGATGTGGCATGGAGAGCTATCAATCTACAATATTTCCTACTATAAATAAAAAAGTTGACTAAAAAGTTTATTATCTGGCTGAAATAATCCCTTTTTGGAAAGAAAAAATAACTCAGTTAAGTATCTGAGACTGAGTTTCAAAGGTGCACATTTCAGCAGAGGGGAATAATGCAACTTTTTTCCTCAGTGAGATATGAGGTACAATTTATGACAAGATGCTGTTGTCATAGTCATATTCCAGCGAACTAAAATTGTTCAAGATACTGTTGAAAAAGATGGAGGGTAAAGGTGGAAAAACACTTGCTGAAAGAAATCTTTCAAAGCTACATGGATGTGAACATTTAACAGGCATGATCGGTGGCTCAGCTGTCTGTGGTAGTGATTAAGTGAGACTAGAACAATGGACATCTTCAAGGGTGGTAGGGTACAGAGGAAGAATGCTTCAAAGACTAGTGTACTGTCACTAGAATAATAAGAAATGAGAAGAAATTTATGTTCACCAAAAGTGTAGTAAGTATCTGCATAACAAAAAAGCCTATAAAAGCAGTACAGAATAATTTTGTCATCTCTAAGCTGTTAAAATGTGTCTGGAAATGTGCACAGCGCGACTCACACCATCATTATTAACACTGGGTGAAACTCACGATAGAATCACAGAACTGGAAATAACTTTAAGAAGTCATCAAGTCCAGCCCCCTGCACTCATGGCAGGATTAAGTATCATCCTCTAGACCACAGCTGACTGGTGTTTGTCTAACCTGCTCTTAAAAATCTCCAGTGATGGAGATTCCATGCACTCCCTAGGCAACTTATTCCAGTGCTTAACCATCCTGAGAGGAAACTTTTCCTAATGTCCACCTTAAACCCCACTGGCTTCAGTTTAAGCCCATTGCTTCTTGGCCTATCATCAATGTTTAAGGAGAATAATTTTTCTCCCTCCTTGTAACAACCTTTTAGGCACTTGAAAAACTGTTATCATGTACCCTCTCAGTCTTCTCTTTTCTAGATGAAATAAACCCAGCTCTTTCACTCTTCCCTCATAAGTCATGTTTTCTAAATCTTTGATGAATTTTGTTGCTGTTTTCTGTACTTTTTCCAGTTTGTCCACCTTTCCTAAAATGTGGTGCCCAGAACTGGACACAATACTCCAGCTGAAGCCTAATCAGCACAGAGCAGAGTGGAAGAATTACTTTTAACTTCTTGGTGACAAGTCGCAGAGGAGTAGCTGAGTTAGTCTGTATCTTCAAAAACAACAAGATGTCCCGTGGCGCTTTGTAGAGTAACTGATATTTTGTTAACGTCGCTTTCGTGGTCATAAACCCACTTTGTCTGCATCAGATGAAGTAGGTCTTTGATCACAAAAGCTTATACTACAAAATATCTGTTAGTCTGTAAGGTGCCACAGGACTTCTTGTTGTTCTAATTTCTTGCTTACAACATTCCTGTTAATGCATTCCAGACTGATGTTTGCTGGAGTGTTTTTTTCAACAGTTGTACACTGTTGACTCATATTTAGCTTGTTGTCCACTGTAAACCCAGATCCCTTTCTGCAGTCCTTCCTGTGCAGTCTTTTCCTGTCGTGTAGATGTGCAATTGATTGTTCCTTCCTAAGTGGACTACTTTGCATTTGTCCTTATTGAATTTCATCTTCAGATCATTTCTTCAGTCTGTCCAAATTGTTATGAATTTTAATACTATCCTGCAAAGCAATTGCAACTCCTTCCAGATTGGTGTCATCGGCAAACTTTATAAGAGTACTCTCCATGCCATTTTCTCAATCACTGATGAAGACATTGAATAGAACCAGACCCAGAACTGATCCCTGCGGAACCCCTCTTGTTTTGCCTGTCCAGCATGACTATAGCCGTCTACACGTGCACGCTACTTCGAAGTAGCGGCACTAACTTCGAAATAGCACCCATCACGGCTACATGCGTCGGTCGCTATTTTGAAGTTAACTTCGACGTTAGGCGGCGAGACGTCGAAGTCGCTATCCTCATCAGGAGATGGGGATAGCGCCCTACTTCGACGTTCAACATCGAAGTAGGGACCGTGTAGTCATGGCGCGTCCCGCAACTTCGAAATAGCGGGGTCCGCCATGGTGGCCATCAGCTGAGGGGTTGAGAGATGCTCTCTCTCGAGCCCCTGCGGGGCTCTATGGTCACCGTGGGCAGCAGCCCTTAGCCCAGGGCTTCTGGCTGCTGCTGCGGCAGCTGGGGATCCATGCTGCAGGCACAAGGTCTGCAACCAGTTGTCAGCTCTGTGGATCTTGTGTTGTTTAGTGCAACTGTGTCTGGGAGGGGCCCTTTAAGGGAGCGGCTTGCTGTTGAGTCTGCCCTGTGACCCTGTCTGCAGCTGTGCCTGGCACCCTTATTTCGATGTGTGCAACTTTGGCGTGTAGACGTTCCCTCGCAGCGCCTATTTTGATGTGGTGCTGCGCAACATCAAAGTTGAACATTGACGTTGCCAGCCCTGGAGGACGTGTAGAAGTTATTCATCGAAATAGCCTAGTTGCTACATCGAAATAAGCTATTTCGATGTAGCGTTCACGTGTAGGCGTAGCCTATGAAATACTGATAACTACTGTCTGGCTATGTCTACACTAGCCCAAAACTTTGAAATGGCCATGCAAATGGCCATTTCGAAGTTTACTAATGAAGCACTGAAATACATATTCAGTGCCTTATTAGAATGCTGGCAGCCGCGGCACTTCGAAATTGACATGGGTCGTCTAGATGGGGCTCCTTTTCGAAAGGACCCCGTCAACTTCGAAATCCCCTTATTCCTAACAGCAGATAGGAATAGGGGGATTGCGAAGTTTGTGGAGTCCTTTCGAAAAGGAGTCCTGTCTGGACAAGCCATGCAGAGGCGAGCCGCGTCAATTTCAAAGTGCCGTGGCTGCTGGCATTCTAATGAGGCACTGAATGTGTATTTCAGCGCTTCATTAGTAAACTTTGAAATGGCCATTTGCATGGCCATATCGAAGTTTTGGGCTAGTGTAGACACAGCCTCTGAGTATGGTTAGCTAGCTGGTTATGCACCCATTGTATAGTAGCACTATTAAATTGCATTACCTAGGCTACGTCTACACGTGCACCCAACGTCGAAATAGCTTATTTCGATGTTGCGACATCGAAATAGGCTATTTCGATGAATAACGTCTACACATCCTCCAGGGCTGGCAACGTCGATGTTCAACTTCGACGTTGCTCAGCCCAACATCGAAATAGGCACAGCGAGGGAACGTCTACACGCCAAAGTAGCACACATCGAAATAAGGGAGCCAGGCACAGCTGCAGACAGGGTCACGGGGCGGACTCAACAGCAAGTCGCTCCCTTAAAGGGCCCCTCCCAGACACACTTTCATTAAACAGTGCAAGATACACAGAGCCAACAACTAGTTGCAGACCCTGTATATGCAGCACGGACCCCCAGCTGCAGCAGCAGCAGCCAGAAGCCCTGGGCTAAGGGCTGCTGCCCACGGTGACCACAGAGCCCCGCAAGGGCTGGAGAGAGAGTATCTCTCAACCCCCCAGCTGATGGCCGCCATGGAGGACCCCGCTATTTCGATGTTGCGGGACGCGGATCGTCTACACGTCCCTACTTCGATGTTGAACGTCGAAGTAGGGCGCTATTCCCATCCCCTCATGGGGTTAGCGACTTCGACGTCTCGCCGCCTAACGTCGATTTCAACTTCCAAATAGCGCCCAACACGTGTAGACGTGACGGGCGCTATTTCGAAGTTACTGCCGCTACTTCGAAGTAGCGTGCACGTGTAGACGCAGCTCTAGTTAGTTAACAAGAAAGTCATGCAAAACTGTATCAAAAGTCTAGATATTCCATGCCTACCACTTCTACCACACACACAAGGCTTGGCACCCTGTCAAAGAGGGCTATCAGGTTGTTTAACATGATTTGCTCTTGACAAATCCATGCCATTACTTATCTCCTTCTTACCTACTAGATGTTTGAAAATGGATTCCTTAATTATTTGTTCCATTTCAAGATAATAGGTAATGACTCAGATATCTCCTTAGGCAGTGTCTACACTATGAAATAAAGTCAAATTTATTCAAGTCGAATTTTTATCACTACATTTTATAAAGTCAAAGATGAGTGTCCACAAATGTCCAGAAAGTTAACATAGTGTGTCTCCATTGCCTTGGCTAGGTTTCACTGTGTCAGCAATACATTATGGGTACCTATCCCACAGTACCTGCAGCCCACTTGCATTTTGGGTTTTTGTGCCAATGTGTTATGAGAAAAAATGTGTCACAAGTGCTTCTGAGTGTCTGATGTCATCATCCCAGAATGCAGTGCTCCCTTCCCCACTGCTGTTGGAAAACAAACAGCCCAAGGAATTTTGTGCCATTTCTGAGACACTTTCCCAAAGCCTGTCCCTGGCTCACACCACTGCATGGTGTTAACACGGATCCTGAACAGTTTAGAATTGTTGCACAGTGTGTTATGGCCACTTACCGAAGTGTCATGCAGTATTTTATTAAACAAAGCCAGTTGGAGAATGAGATGGATGATGTGGAAGATGATACTGAAGAACTCAAGAACAGGAATGCAAAGCTGCTGGCTGCCCTGGATGCATCACCAGTTCTGGAAACATGATATGAGCACATACTAGTTGGACTGCATCATTTTGGAGGTCTAGGATGACCAGCAGTGGCTGCAGAACTTCTGCATGCACAAGGACTCCTTCAAGGAACTTTGTGGTTTGCTGTCCTCCACCTTGAAGTGCAGTGATATCAGAATGAGACCCGCTTTAGCAGTTCACAAGTGAGTGGCAATTGCTCTGTGGAAGTTTGCAATGCCTGACAACCACCAGTCAGTGGGAAATCAGTTCAGGGTGGGCAGATCTACAGTGGAGGCCACAGTGATCCAGATAGCTAAGGCAATCTGTGCCCGTCTCATGCGGAAGACTGTGATTCTGGGAAATGTGCAGGACATAGTGCATGGCTTTGCTGCCATGGGGTTTCTTAACTGCAGTGGGGGCGATAGATGGAACACACATCCCCATCCTGGCCTGGACCACCTGGCCTTAGAGTACATAAATCACAAGGGGTACTTCTCCATGGTTTTGCAGGCATTGGTGGATCACAAATGTTGTTTCATCAACATCTATGTGGGATGGTCAGGAAAGGTGCATGACACATGCATCTTTAGATATTCAGGTCTATACAGAAAGTTCCAGGATGGGACCTTTGTCCCCAACCTGAAGATCAAGATTGGCAATGTGGAGATGCCCAAAATGATACTGAGTGACCACACCTACTCTTTGCTTCCATGGCTCACAAAGCCGTACACAGGCACCCTGGACCGCAGCAAGGAGCCCTTCAACTACAGGCTGAGCAAGTGCAGAATGGCAGTGGAATGTGCCTTTGGCCATTTAAAAGCCAGACTCAGGTGCCTTTTGACCCGTTTGGATGTTTGCCAAGCCAACATTCCTCCCCTCCCACTGTGGTTTCAGTATGCTGTATTCTCCATACCATTTGAGAATCAAAGAGGGAAAATTTCATGCTGCCCTTGGTTTCAGAGGCATATGTCCTGGACAGTGCTTATGCATAGCAGGACACAAGGACATTCAGCAATGCACATGCAGAAGCAATGGCAATCAGGGAGAATTTGAAAAATAGCTTTGTTAATGAGGAGACAGCCACATGAATTTGCTGCGTTTAACCATTGTGATATTACCCCCAAACCCTACAATGCCATATACTTGACCTTTATAAAAGCACCCCCAACAGCAGCCCACCCCATGTGGACAAATAAACTACACTGTGGTTTTCACAAAACCTTTTTATTTTGGGAGGTGGGGGTTAATGGGTACGAAAAATGAGTGAATCCTGGTGTCACATGTGGTGGAATGTGAGCCTTTTGTATGGTGGAGAGGTCCTGTCTTTGGACAGTAAGACTATTCTTGCCTTCCCCCTGCCGCTTTCAGGCCTCCAATTAAGGTGGGGATTGGGCAATATTGAGGAGAGGCCAGGCAATAAGGTGAGGAGGCTACATAACTGCGAGTCCTGTGGTTGGTGTCCCTCTGCAGTTTCAGCACGGAACACAGGATGTCAGTTTCCTCCTTGAGAGCCAACAGAAACTCTGCAAAGTCCTGGCTCCTGGACTGGAGCATGCTTGACTGACACAGCACTTTTCATAGGACTCTTTTTAGATTTTTAGATCACTCAAGATCTCCTGGTTAGGTCCTGGTGGTCTTTTGCAGAGTTCTCTCTCTTAAGCAGTGAAATAGTTGGCTCTTGGCTCTTGTTCCCTAATAATTTACCTTTGAAAAACTGCCAAAATGTTATATATATATATATATATTTGTGATTGTTCTGCATAAAAAATAAAATATTTTCCTCCCCACTTAAAAACAAATTTCCTGTGCACCAGAAATTATGAAAAAAATGTGCTGCCTACAGAAATGTGCTCCCTAGGAAACTAGCAGCCACTGACAGTAATTGACATGATTTGTGATAGTTTCACAGTTGCTGTTGCTTTGCAGAATCCACACGGTGGGACTGCCTTGGAGCTGTGGACCTTGGAAGCCCAGACTTCATAACAGCCTGCTAGGGAAACCTGGAAGGCAAAGTATTGTCAGAATCCTACCTAAATTATGACAAAAATTCATTGAACCTGAGATGTTTCAATGAGACTGCCGTTCTCTTTTGTCAGATTTCCAGCCAGGATGTTTTATTTAATTCATAATGTGATAAATAGAAAAAGCTAGGTCTGCTGACAGGTGTGTGTGGCGGGGGGTGCATGCATGTACACAGATGGGATGGTTGCCCTGGCGCCTGGTGATTCAAAATGTCACGGGGTTTCCAGCCTCTGCAGGAATGATGGCAGCAGGTGCCCTAGGTCTTTTACATTGGTGTTGGAGTGCTGTGTGCTCTGGGCAGCTGGCAGGGTTGGCAGGATGGGGTGCCCCAAGCCCTGCCCCTTCTGCTGGAGGCCCCAGGAGCGCGGTGCCACCCCACATGTTTCCTTGCCCAGGGGTCTGGCAAGTTTGTCAGCCCCTCCATCAAAAGCTCAAACCTGGCTGTTTAAAAAGAATCACTGACTATTATTCTATTCAATATATTCCTTCTGTGTAAAGCAGCTATCCCACCTGTTAAGTAAATTATGTGTTTAGAGAATTAAGTTTTTAGTAATTATTAGAGCTGCTTGAATCCTGCACAAGACAGTGTTTGTGAAAGTAAGCCTTTTAAAATTTGACCTATCTCTGTTTCCAACCCTTCTAATGTCCTGTTGGCAAAAATTTGTGCAAACAGGTAAGTTTGGAGATGGGTCTTTTACACAGAAAATGTGCCTTTTTGCCTGTTGAAAAGAGGATCTGCGTATAAATGATAATATTCAGATTTATGGGGTTCATCCAGATATGTGACGCAGAAGTTATGTAGGCCAGGTTTCACTTTAAGTAGACTAACCCAGTGACACTAAAATAAAGGGTTTCCTAATACTAACAGAATGTGCACTTTCCCTGAGCTATTATGCTTGTCAGTAACAGCAAAAACCTCTCTTTCTCATTGGCAAAGGGCTATAAAAATGGAGGAAAAAATTCCATCTTGATATTTTATTGTTCTCAGGTGCATAGTTTTAACGTCACAGAAAAGAGTTGCATAAAATAATGATTAATAGAAATAATAGAATAACAATTAAGTTAGTCATTATTATGTTATAGAATCACAGAAATATAGAGCTTGGAAGAACCTTAAAATGTCTTGAATTCCAGGCCCCTGTATTAAGGAAGGATGAAGTAAACCTTCTTGCCCAGTGTTTGTCCAACCTGTTCCTGAAAACCTCAAATGAAAGGGATTCCATAATCATCCTTGGAAGCCCATTCTAGAATTTAACTACCCTTTTAATTGTGTAGTCACAGGTAGATAATAATCCAGGGAAGAAAGAAATGATCTCTGATAAAATAAACATGGAGCTGATTGGTCAAAATCATTGCACTGATAGCAAATGACACATGAATAAATGCCAAAATGTGAAGCAGAACATTGGCTACATCTACACTAGCCCCAAACTTCGAAATGGCCATGCAAATGGCCATTTCGAAGTTTACTAATGAAGTGCTGAAATACATATTCAGGGCTTCATTAGCATGCGGGCGGCCACGGCACTTCAAAATTGACATGCCTCGCCGCCGCGCAGCTCGTCCTGACGGGGCTCCTTTTCGAAAGGACCCCGCCTACTTTTAAGCCCCCTTATTCCCATGAGCTGATGGGAATAAGGGGACTTCGAAGTAGGCGGGGTCCTTTCGAAAAGGAGTCCCGTCAGGACGAGCCACGCGGCGGCAAGGCGCGTCAATTTCGAAGTGCTGCGGCAGCCCGCATGCTAATGAAGCACTGAATATGCATTTCAGCGCTTCATTAGTAAACTTCGAAATGGCCATTTGCGTGGCCATTTCGAAGTTTGGGGCTAGTGTAGACACAGCCATTGACAATGAGGTCTTTGGAATCAGAGTAGTACCACTGTGGGATTATTTGTTCTGGAACGGTGAATATTACCAGGATTGAAGTAAGGATATGAATGTTGTCAAGAAGATATGAAAAATTACAAGAAAATACAGATTGATTCACTTGAATATAGATCGATTTATCTCTTAGGCCACATCAACACTTCTGGGAAGACTGATGCTGTCATGGTCAAATCACAGAATCATAGGGTTGGAAGAGACCTCAGGAGGTCATCAAGTCCAACCTCCTGCTTAAAGCAGCACCAATCCCAATTAAATCATACTGGTCAGTGCTTTGTCAAGCTGGGACTTAAAAACCTCTAGGGATTGAGATACTACCACCTCTCTAGGTAACCTATTCTAGTGCTTTGCCACCTTCCTGGTGAAGGAGTTGTTGCTAATATCCAACAGAGACCTCTCCCACTGTATTTTGAGACCATTGCTCCTCGTTCTATCGTCTGTCACCACTGAAAACAGCCTCTCTCAATTATCTTTGTAATCCCCTTTTACGTAGTTGAAGGCTGGCATCAAATTCCTCCTTACTCTTCTGTTCTGTAGACTGAGCCTAGATCCCTCATCCTCTCCTTGTAAGTCATGTGCTCCAGGCCCCTAATTTCTTGTAGTTGCCCTCCGCTGGACTCTCTCCAATGAGTCTTCATCCTTTTTGCAATTGGGGCAGGGAGGCAGAACTGCACACAATATTCCAGATGTGGCCTCACCAGTGTTGGATAAAGAGGAATAATTGCTTCAAAAATCTGCTGCCAATGCTCATTCTAATGCAGCCCAATATACCATCAGCCTTTTGGAATACGAGGGCACATTGTTGACTCAGGTCTTGACTCACTTGAATATAGATTGACTTACCTCTTAGGCCACATCAGTACTTCTGGGAAAATCGATGCTATCATGGCCAATCTTCTAGAATTGAGTTTAGCACGCCTGGTACATCATCTGTTTTGCAGAATAAAAGTTTAAATTAGGTCAATGAAATTGAGACGAACTCTTCTGTATGATTTCTATTCCTTGACAATTTATCAGCCTTTACCAAAGAGAAATTAGACCATAAAAACATTTAATTCTTATCTAAGGAGGTTATTTCACATTTAAAACAATTGCCTTATAACAATAGAGTTTCAGATCTTTTCTTTTATGCTCTTCGTTTTCCATCATATAACCATCTTTTCCACATGTTCATTGTTCCATAACACTTATTTTCTTCATGAAGGCCTTGCAAACTCTAATTTTTCAGTTTTAAAAATTCATTCCTATCACACGCTAAAAACATAACAAAAATGAAAGCCCACTTGAGTAGGCTTCTATGTCTTGCCTTCTTAAGGTAACTGTGCCAAGAGACCTATATTTATATATTCATTTGCATTTCTTCAGCAATGGGGGAAGCACCTGTGCCTTCATCTAGAGGTGTTTAGCAAGGTACTGTGGCCTTCCCCTGACTCAGAGGCAGAAGAGGCCACTCAGAGACCCTGGTGGACGGGCCTGGAGCCAGAACACCTATGCCCCGCCTCTCGAAGGGGGATGCCTGGGGCCAGAAGGGCCAGGGGTGGGTCTCGAGGCTCATTAAAGGCCTGGCCTCCAAGCATAGCAGAGGGCTCTCACCAGGCTCCTGGGCTCCAGGACCGGGGGACCCGCCGTCGGCTGGCCAGCTGGTGAGAGCTGCCCCCCAGCTGCCCAGACTAGCTTGGGCAGCTGCAGCCAAGCCTGCCGTTGGGCCACTACCCCAACTTCCCTGATCTACCGGCCCCCATGCCCCTGAGGCTCTGTCAGGGACAGAGAAACTGCCCATGGCCAGTTACCCTGGGGTTCCAGAGGAACACAGTCCTGGAGTCCTTCCTGACGCCTTAGCATTGAGGCCTCTGACCGTCTGGAGCCCATGGTCCTGCCACCAGTGGACTAC
The DNA here is from genome assembly GCF_033958435.1 of Carettochelys insculpta. Classification (NCBI taxonomy): domain Eukaryota; kingdom Metazoa; phylum Chordata; order Testudines; family Carettochelyidae; genus Carettochelys; species Carettochelys insculpta. Next base: position 230,507,786 of record NC_134138.1, read on the forward strand.
CCGAATTATGTGAAGATGTCTGACTGGCCAGACCTACTGAGGGCTACCGACCCAGAAGAGATCCACCAGCCTGGACCTGCGGACCAAGCCAACTGGTATGCAGCGCCAATGGAGGCTGAGGTAGGAAGTGGCCTGGGGAATGCTCCCCCTGAGCCCATGGTGGTGTCTTGCGGTCTGGATCCCACTACCAAGCTCAGGGTGCGAGCAATCAGTAGGGCACCAGACTGGGATGCAGTGGAATGGGAGGGTCTGAGTCCCGCTACCCCACCTCCCTGGAGGGGCAGCCCCTCGCCTCTCCCAAGCCACCCTGTTGGTAGATAGCTGCTTACCTGCAGCCCTGCCCTGAACCAAGGGCTGGGCTTCCAAACTGTTTGTTTGACTGCAGCTCTGCCCTGAACTGAGGGCTGGGCTTTCTACCTGAGGGCTTGCCTCCAGCCGTCCCTTAAAGGGGACAAATCCCCAGCGTTGGCCAGACACGGAGGGGCAAGCCGTGTCATCCTGCACCACCTAGAAGGGGCAACTGCCACGGGCCGAGGTCATTAGATGGTGCTTTTACGAGACGTATTTAAAACAGACAAGTTAAGGGGAAATCACACCACCGTTAACTTACTTTATTAATCAGTCATGAAAAAACTATTATCCACCCATAATAAACTAAAAACATCCTTTTCTGACCACGTCTAAAACATGAACCTGCCCTCAAAGGATGTGAGATAACAGAGGAACCTTGCAGTGTACCATGAAAGTCAACAAATCCAGCTGGATAGTCTGAAGAAGGAAGAGAATTCCAGAGTCCACCATAATCTTTTACAGCAAATCTCTGCACCAACCCAAACTCTCTTTAAGCCAGGGTGTCTATTACCTTGATTACTTTCATAGACTGCAACTATGACAATATCACATTGAAAGAGAGGCAGGCCTTAGTAACTTTGAGTAACCAGGATACAAACTATTATCTCCCATCTTGTGTTTGCACTACTCCACACTTGTAAACATACTGCTTTGTCTTTTGCCTCAATTTGAGTGAGAAGCTCTTTGTGTCAGGGAGCTTGTGGTTCTATTTTTGCCTGAAAAAAAGGTGTATTCATGCTCAATGGCATTATAAAAGAAGATACATAATACATATATGCCATATATCAATAATAACTTTTGTCTTGAGCCTCTTTCAGTTTTTTCTTGTTTGCACACAACAGATAATGACAGCGCAACGCTACACAGAACAGACAAAGACAGGACTAACCAATGCATATGTGAATTATCCCAGTATAATGGTACCATTTTAAATATTAACTAGCACAATTTTGAAGAGTTAGAAAACCAGTTATTTATAGATATGCTTTAATCTTGATCTTGTTATTATGCCATTAGAATTTTGGATTGATTTATTAATTATGCCATATTTATATTTAATAATCCTCATACTGCAGCTGCAAGATATTACCACTTTCGTAATCAATACATGATTACAATATGCTACAGAAGAGATTTTATTGAAGCGACTGTTTCAAAGATAATTATAATAGTTACAAGTTAAAAACAAAGGCATTGTGAATCTGGGGTCAGGTTTAGGTTTGGGGGAAATAAGAGGTCAGCTAACACAGTTAATGAGATACATAACAAGCATAACCCATGTTGTCCCAGAATGAGGTGGGTGGATTTTTCAAGAGCCAGTGAATAAGTATCAGCAGGACACCCCCATAAAGGGTATAAAGTCACAGTCTGTGGTGAGAAAGCACATGGGTGAAGCGCATCCTTAGGTGGAGTGCATCTCTTGGTCCACTGGCATCTTCTGTGAAAAGATACATAGTCCATCAGGGAAGGAAGTGAGTGGTCTCCCTGATCATGTCAGCAGACTCAGTCAGTCATTGGTGTCCCTCGTTGTTGGTCTCATTTGTCACCTGTGGGTAGATACATAGTCAGTCAGGTAAGGAAGTGGCCGATGTCCCTGATCATATCTCCTGTTGGTGGTCTCATATGGTTGTCAGTGTCCCTCTTCATTGGTTTTGCCTGTCATCTGTGGGAAGATATGTAGTCTGTCAGGGAAGGAAGTGGGTGCAGCGGAAGGCATGGGTAATTACTACCATGTCATACAAGTTGCCCATCCAGGGTATGTTGGTGCTGCCCTGTCTGTGGGTGATACAAATGATGTCCATGCTGGCCATGTGGAGGAGGTAGAGCCATTTCTTAACTGGCTGCCAGATGGCACAGTCCACTTTGTTCAAGGACACCTTGTCCACAGCCAAGCCCCTGAGGACGAAGGAGATGCATGGGGGCTGGGGGAGGGGGTGTCAGGAATGTGTTTAGTGTGTTAATTTTTTCATGAGTGAACAAGGAGTCATCAATGTGTTCTGCATCCTACAGCATCTCTGCAATCATGTCCTCAGGAGTTGGAAGAAATAAAAATGCATATATAAACGTAAGCCTTTTGGTGTAGTTATCTTAAGAAAGCAAGAGATAGAAGTTGTCTAACGTGGCTTTCATGCTGGAATTATGGGTGCTGGTGAAATCATGATTTGCCTCCCTTGTGTGGACATTATGATACAGTCTTCCATTATATGAGCAGATGCTATTTTTTTCCAGAAGAAACCTGCCTCATTTAGGCAAGCCTACACTAGAAGCATCTGTCGACAGTAATGTCTGTCTCAGGCAACCTTAGCTACAGATGTCACTTGCACTTCCTATAACATATTTCAGAACTTATTCTGGTGATTGCCAAGTATTTAGAGGATTTATGCTTCTCCAAACATCCTGTAATACAGCACTGACACTGAAATAGCGATAACCTTTTGAAAGTAAAGCCATATTCATAGGGTGCAATAAATGATGAAGTAAACATTCACAAACTGAAACATGAGTGAGTTCACCATTCACCCACAGTAATTTATTTACTGGCTAGACGTGTTTACCAAAATCAAAGCCCTGTTTTGTTACATCAGTAATAGAGATGACCACTTAAAACGCTCATAAAAATGTCCCAGATAGAAATACATAACTGTTCAGAAAAGAAGTCAACCCATCACCAAATAGATTTCTGTTAACATGTTGTTATTATTTATACTCATATACCTAATTCAGAAATAACTTCCAAATAGACTGTTTCAACATGCCATAAATATTTATACCTGTACTTCTAAATAGCACAACTCACCCCCAAAGTCTTTTCCTAACACTTCCATTATAGTAACAGAGAGGGAGCCGTGCTAGTCTATATACTATCAAAACAAAAAAGCAGTCAAGTAGCACTTTAAAGACTGACAAAATAATTTATTAGGTGAGCTTTCACCCCCGCCCCTCTGCTCTCTGATTTGCTCACCTTGATAATTCTTTTCTGATTTGTCAACTTTGACTACTGGTTTTGGTGCTCTATGCCTTAAATATTGAGTCTGTCCTGGTATGGCTATGGCCTGAAGAAGTGGGTCTGTCCCATGAAAGTTCCCTTCATTAATTACTCTATAATATGGCTGTTTACCTGCTCTCATTAAGCTCTTTCATAGCTATTACGCACCATACACTTAAGACTACGCTCACAAATGAAACATACATATGATACTCAATGTTTATGTAATTCAACTTTTAATGCAAAAAAGAACTGAATGGTAAAGACAAAAGAAATCAATGAAAACAATGCAAATGATATCACACTCAGCAAACAAGCTGACATCGTGTGGAAAGGTGAGAAGATGAGGTGAGGGAGACTGCGAGGAGAGTCACTGTTGTTCATTGGTTGGTGACGGTGGCATTGGTGTGAATGGAACAGAACATGAAGGTGAAGGTGAGGAGGATGAAGAGTGGCTGAGTTCTTCACACTCTATAATTTCTGGATCGTCAACATCATCTTCTTCTTCCTCTTCCACTGCAATGGGAGGACGAGAGATGCCAGAGGTTGAAGGCTGATGCTCGGAAGCAGCAGGAGTGGCTGGATGAAAAAAATGATAAAATACTTGTCTGCTTGCCTTCTCACACCTTTCTATCATACACTTGTTTGCAACATTCAATCGATTCTCTCATGAGAATTTTAGCTTTCCGAGCTCTTTCAAAATTGCCATCGTTTTCATCCATCAAAGCACAAGCACTATCAAAAATGGAGAACAAATTGTGTAACTGTTTTGTGCCAAATTCTTTTACTGGTTCTTCCTCTTTGTTGAATTTCCCTTCTTTCAAACATTCAGCCTCCTCTTTCAAGCGCTCTTCTTCTCTTCAAGAGTTGAATTAGCTTGTCATCTGCCAGGTCTTCAGAGTGAGATTCCAACACCTCTTTCACATCTTCAGTGTCGACCTCATCAAAACCTGATTTGTGTGCCAGCTGTCCAATGTCATCACACATCGTCTTCTTCATGGATTCAAAACCTCGAAAGTTGTGCACAGCCTCAGGAAGAAGTTTTTTTCCAAACAGCATCCATAGTGTTCGCTGTCATTTTGTCCCAAGCAGTTGCTATGTTGTCAATGGCCATTTTTATGTTGTAATTTTTCCATAATTCCTTGATTGTCACCTTGTCACTCTTGTCCAAACCATCAACAAGATACTTCATCACAAGCTGCCTATAGTAAGCATGAAATGTAGCAATGACATCTTGGTCCATCAGCTGTATCAAAGATGTTGTGTTCGGAGACAAAAATACAACCTGAACATTGCTACTGTAATCAACAATTGTTGCTGGATGGCCTGGAGCATTGTCAATGATTAAAAGTACTTTGTTGTCTTCGTTATTTTCTTTGCAATATTTTTCGATGAAAGGACAAAAATAACTCTGCACGTAGTCTAGAAACACTTGTTGGGTCACCCATACACTTCTATTTGAACGCCAGATCACTGGAAGGCTTATCTAATTGATATCTTTCAAAGCCCATGGATTTTCCGAATGGTATATGAGCAAAGGTTTGAGCTTGACGTCGCCCTCACCATTGCCACCAAGCAACAACGTTAACCTGTCTTCAGAGGCTTTATGTCCTTTGGCTTGCTTTTTGTCTTTGGAGATGTAGGTACAAGACATCATTCGCTTCCAAAACAAGCCAGTCTCATCCATATTGAAAATCTGCTTGTTAGTGTAGCCGCTTTCTTGGATAATTTCCTTCAGGTTTTCAGGAAAAGCACTGTCTGGTGCAAGATCGACAGATGCTGCCTTACCTGTAACCTTGAAGCTATGCAAGAGTTCCCTCTTCCTGAAGCGGTCGAACCATCCACTACTGCCTTTAAAGTTCAAATCTTTGGCTGTCTCATCACCCTCCTCAATTGCCTGTGCCTTCAATCGCTCAAAAAATGATAGTGCCTTGTCTCTTACGAGAAGAAATCTAAGAGTCATGTGGCATTTCACCGACTCCTCTATCCATTGCGACAAAAGTTTCTCAAGTTTCTGCATAATGAAGTGCCTACTCAAAGACAATGCTGTTGAACTTGCACCACCAACAGCAGTCTCAGCAGTTTTAAATATTTTTTCCTTTTGCATGTAGATAGTACTCACAGTAGACAAAAATAAATGGAGTGCCTGCATCACATCTTTGTTATGCTGTCCTTCATCAATACGCTTTATCACATCCAATTTTACACTTAAAGGTATGGCTTTTCTGGCTTTTTCTGGCTTTTCTAGCTCCTTACTTAGTTTTTTTAGCACTTTGTTCATTTTAGGAGGCATGATGCATGAGATTATCAGTGCTATAAACTAGCAAACCATGAGTACTCTGAGAGGAGAACTCAGCGTAACATGCGCCAACTATACAACTGCGAAGATGACCTCATGGTGGCTCTCATCTCGTGGCGCTCAGCTGCTCGTGAGGCGTGCAAAATCCAAATCAGTCCTTGTAAATGCAAAGAAGTGCCTCATAAGCTGAAGTAGGAGTATTAAATGAAACTCCTTGTAAAGTCGAATTCTCGTAACCTGAATGGGCGTATCTCGGGGTATGACTGTATTTTAAATTTACTTCTGGGCTGACATTTCTCATGTCTGGTGTTTTGGGCCAAGATCTAAAATCACTAGGTTTTGCCCAGAGCCAAATTCACTGCAAGCAGGCAGGTGGCCAACCTGAGCAGCGTGCAAGGGGGCAGCTGGCAAGAGCAGTAAGCATAGCGCAAGTCCCCTCTCCCCACTGTGTACAAGGAGGGGAGACTGCAAGCAGATGTACTACCAACTGTGGGTCTGATTAGACAAAGCTGTGAGTGGGGCATTGAAGTGAGGGGTAAGGAACACTATCTGTGTTGGAGTGCTGCACTCAACAACATGAAGCAAAGGACTCCATCCAGCTGACTCTGGGGAGGGTATATGGTTCATTTTTTTCTTTATTTGTGGATAGTGCATGTGCTGTTTTCTTAGATTAATGCTGGGTTACTGTTATTAAAAAGACTATTTCTGCCTCAGACTCTGTGCTTGTGATAGGGGAAGAACTGTCTCTAAAGGTGCTCAGTGGTTAGGTTGAAATTTTTCCAGGTTACTGGGTGGGGGCTCAAGCCAGTTTGGTTATATTATTTAAAGAACCCCCTGGATACTGAACCGGGACCTTCCTATTGTCACTGCTAGTGGCAGTAGGGTTACATTAATGTCCAACCTAAACCTCTCTTGCTACAATTTAAGCCCATTTCTGCTTGTTCAAACATCAGAGGTTAAGGAGAATATTTTCCCCCTCTTTCTTGAACGAATCTTTTAGGTACTTGAAAGCTGTTACCATGTCTCCTCTCAGTCTTCTCTTTTACAGACTAACCAAACCCAATTCTTTCAATATTCTCTCATAAATCATTGCTTTCTAGATTTCTAATAATTTTAATTGCTTTTCTCTGGACTTCATCAAATTTGACAACATCTTTCCTAAAAATGTGACAACCAGAACTGGGTACAATACTCCAGGTGAGGCCTAATCAGTGCAGTAGAGCAGAAGAATTCCTTCTCATGGCTTGATTAAAACTCTCCTGATAACGCACCCCAGAATTATGGGTTGTTTTTCTTTTTTGGCAACAGTCTTATATTGTTGACTCATATTTATTTTATGGTCCACTATGATCCTTAAAATCTTTCTGCAGTTCTCCCTTCTAGGTGGTCTTTTCCCAGTAATTATTACAAATATCAAATATGCTATTAGCTTTAATAGCTTTCACTATTATAGCTTAAGGTTTTGTAATCAGAATGTATTGCATTTTCACACATTAAGATAATAGGCTTTATTGGTAATATCTTGTTGCTGACATTTTGCAAAATAATGGAGATAGAGCCTGATCCAATTCCCTTTTGGAGACTTAACTTTAATGGGCTTTAGGTTGTATCTCAGGTGCATCATTAACTTCATTGTTTAACCATGGATTAAACAATAAATAATGCGGATTGGACTGCCCTAGTTTAAACCAGTGTATAAGAAGTTATTCTTTTGCTTAACCTTTAATACATATATAAGTGATATATTACATGTCTAGATCGTAAATTAAATGATCCAATTCCCATTCAAGTGTGCTTTGGTATGAATGTGAGACCTGACTTACTAAAAAGTCTTCAAATCACAAGCTACGGACATTCATAAAAAGATGCCTGAGTTACATCCTTTGATTCAAATGGCAAGACTTTGCCACAAATGAGGAGCTTTGGGACAGAGCAAGAAAAGAACCACTTGCCGTTCAAATTAAGGGAAGAAAGTGGAGATGGCTAGGCCACACTATCAAAATACCATCATCCTGCGTTGCCCATCATGTTATCAAATGGAACACACAAGGAAAACACAAAAGAGGAAGACCTGGGACAACATGGGGAAGATCTACTGAGATTGAAGGACGACAACTGGGGTACTCCTGGAATCAGCTAAAAGTTTTGTCCCAAAATGGAGCGAAGTGGAGGAGACTTGTAGGTGACCTCTGCTCCATGCAGAGTGCAAAGGTTTAAGTCAAGTAAATCAATTCCCATTCAATGTAAGCACCACAGTTTATTACAAATACAAATATAAGAAAGCAGTTCTCAAGCTTGATAGTTAATGAAAATGATATCCGTAATACTTGTCCTGTATAAATCAGGTCTATATTGCTATAAAAATTACTCCTAATTACGCTGAGACTGATTTGCTCTCATGTTTCTGACTGATTTTAAATAACATGCAATACATTTACCTCACACAACACCTTCTAAGCAACACTGGAAATCTTGGAAGTGGCTTGGTCAAACACTGGGTTCTAATCAGTCTCTTGAGGTTCTCTTCCAGTGCTGGAGCAGCTGGTTCCAAACATCTGGCAAATCATCATGATATATCTGCAAGCAGAACTATGCAGGGGTCTTAGCATTGCTAAGGGCTGACTGCCTTGTGCCCTGACCCTTCTGCCCATGAGACTGCCCCTTCTGGATGTGTAGATGGGTCCCCCCTTCCACCTTGGCCCTGGGCCTGTGGTGGCTGTTGTCCTCACTGTCTGAGGTTATAGGATGTGGCCTAGTCTCCCTCCTGGAACTGTCTCTTCTCTCAGTACTGAACGATTGTATTCTCTCCTCTTTGTTGTACTTGTACTTTACCTGTGAGGTTCCCTCTCCTATTCTGGTTTTAGCTGATCTAAAAGCAATTTTATCTCCTGAATAATCATATAGAAAAGTAGAGGAATCAGCAGTGATGTGTACATCATTTGTATGTATAATGCTTGTCTGCCATACAATTACCTAAGAAATGTGCCCTGGCTAAATGAATTGCAAAGGTGACTTGCAAAGTGAAAAGGATTTTTAACACTTTCTAATTTCTTTAAAAAATACAAAGTCCTGATACATATATTTTTAAAAAGGGGGGAGGTGAAGTCCTGGGTTTTATTTTCTGTTTGCTGTTATTTGTAATATATACTATATTAGACAGCCAGGTCTTATTTCCCCTAGAGATTGCTGTGAAGACCAGCAAAATAGAGATTAGGACATCAAGGCCATGTCTACACTAGCCCCAAACTTCGAAATGGCCATTTACATGGCCATTTTGAAGTTTACTAATGAAGCGCTGAAATACATATTCAGCGCCTCATTAGCATGCGGGCGGCCGCGGCACTTCGAAATTGACGCAGCTCGCCACCGCGCGGCTCGTCCCAACGGGGCTCCTTTTCGAAAGGACCCCGCCTACTTTGAAGTCCCCTTATTCCCATCTGCTCACAGGAATAAGGGGACTTCGAAGTAGGTGGGGTCCTTTCGAAAAGGAGCCCCGTCGGGATGAGCCTCACGGCGGCGAGCCACGTCAATTTTGAAGTGCCGCGGCCGCCTGCATGCTAATGAGGCACTGAATATGTATTTCAGCGCTTCATTAGTAAACTTCGAAATGGCCATGTAAATGGGGCTAGTGTAGACATAGCCCAAGAGAATGAAAACTAAGCAATTGGGAGGAAAGATAGGTTTAGTCAGATTGTTTAAAATTCTTTGCCTGACATTTTGGATGAATACATTTTGTAAATATTCAATCCCCCTACATCTTTAGTTAATGAATATGTTGTCACTTTACACGCATGTTGAAGCCCCTGCTTCCTTCCACAGAGGGTCTGCTCCAAAGCACAGAAGACCTGAGTTTACATTCTTGATATTTTTATGGTAAAATACTAACATAAACCCACCCTCACCTTCTTTCTGTGGAAAAGGTCTTTTCAGTCCTTCTTTATATGTCTCAAAAAAACAAAAGGAAGACATTTAAAAATCAATTCTTTACATAAAATCCTTTCCTCAACATTCTATTACATCTTTTGATACCCCTGGCAAACAGGTATTCCAGTATTCCTTTCATAGAATCATAAGAACATAAGAATGGCCATAGTGGGTCAGACCAAAGGCGTGTCTACACGTGCACGCTACTTTGAAGTAGCGGCACTAACTTCGAAATAGCACCTGTCATGGCTACACGTGTTGGGCACTATTTCGATGTTAACATCAACGTTAGGCGGCGAGACGTCGAAGCCGCTAACCCCATGAGGGGATGGGAATAGCGCCCTACTTCGAAGTTGAACGTTGAAGTAGGGCACGTGTAGACGATCCGCGTCCCACAACATCAAAATAGCGGGGTCCACCATGGTGGCCATCAGCTGAGGGGTTGAGAGACGCTCTCTCTTCAGCCCCTGCGGGGCTGTATGGTCACCGTGGGCAGCAGCCCTTAGCCCAGGGCTTCTGGCTGCTGCTGCTGCAGCTGGGGATCCATGCTGCATGCACAGGGTCTGCAACCAGTTGTCGGCTCTGTGTATCTTGTGTTGTTTAGTGCAACTGTGTCTGGGAGGGGCCCTTTAAGGGAGCGGCTTGCTGTTGAGTCCGCCCTGTGACCCTGTCTGTAGCTGTGCCTGGCACCCTTATTTCCATGTGTGCTACTATGGCGTGTAGACGTTCCCTCGCAGCGCCTATTTCGATGTGGTGCTGCGCAACATCGATGTTGAACATCGACGTTGCCAGCCCTGGAGGACGTGTAGATGTTATTCATCGAAATAGCCTATTTCGATGTCGCTACATCGAAATAAGCTACTTCAATGTAGGCTTCACGTGTAGACGTAGCTCAAAGGTCCATCTAGCCCAGTATCCTCTCTGAAGACAGTAGCCAATGCCTGGTGCCTCAGAGGAGGTGAACTGAAGACAGTGATCAAGCGACTTGTCTCCTGCCATCCATCTCCCACCTTCGAGAAAAGGCTAGGCACCATACCTTACCCCTTGCTAATAGCCATCCATGCACCTAACCTCCAGATATTTATCGGGCTCTTTTTTAAACTCTGTTAGAGTCCTGGCCTTCACAACATCCTCTGGTAAGGAGTTCCACACGTTGACTGTGCGCTGTGTGAAGAAAAACTTTCTTTTATTAGTTTTGAACCTGCTACCCATTAATTTCATTTGGGCTACGTCTACACGTGAACGCTACATCAAAATAGCTTATTTTGATGTAGTGACTGAATAACATCTACACGTCCTCCAGGGCTGGCAACGTCGACGTTCAACATTGACGTTGCGCAGCACCACATCGAAATAGGCGCTGCAAGCGGACTCAACAGCAAGCCGCTCCCTTAAAGGGCCCCTCCCAGACACAGTTGCACTAAACAACACAAGATACACAGAGCCAACAACTGGTTGCAGACCCTGTGCATGCAGCATGGATCTCCAGCTGCAGCAGCAGCAGCCAGAAGCCCTGGGCTAAGGGCTGCTGCCCACGGTGACCATAGAGCCCCGCAGGGGCTGGAGAGAGAGCGTCTCTCAACCCTTCAGCTGATGGCCGCCATGGAGAACCCTGCAATTTCGATGTTGCAGGACGCACAACGACTACACGGTCCCTACTTCGAAGTTGAACGTCGAAGTAGGGCGCTATTCCTATTCCCTCATGGGGTTAGCGGCTTCGACGTCTCGCCGCTTAATGTCGATGTTAACATCGAAATAGCGCCCAACACGTGTAGCTGTGACGGGCGCTATTTCGAAGTTAGTGCTGCTACTTTGAAGTAGCGTGCACGTGTAGACACGGCTTTGGTGTCCCCTAGTTCTTATATTATGGGAACAAGTAAATAACTTTTCTGTATTCACTTTCTCCACACCATTCATGATTTTATATACCTCTGTCATATCACCCCTCAGTCTCCTCTTTTCTAGACTGAAAAGTCCCAGTCTCTCTAGCCTCTGCTCATATGGGACCCGTTCCAAACCCTTAATCATTTTAGTTGCCATTTTCTGAACCTTTTCTAACGCCAATATATCTTTTTTGAGGTGAGGAGACCACATCTGCACGCAGTACTCAAGATGTGGGCGTACCATAGTTTTATATAGGGGAAGTAAGATATTCTTTGTCTTATTTTCTATCCCTTTTTAAATTATTCCTAACATCCTATTTGCTTTACTGACTGCCGCTGCACACTGCGTAGATGTTTTCAGAGAACTATCCACTATAATTCCAAGATCGCTTTCCTGATCTGTTGTAGCTAAATTTTCCCCCATCATATTGTATGTATAATTAGGGTTATTTTTCCCAATGTGCATTACCTTACACTTACCCACATTAAATTTCATTTGCCATTTTGCTGCCCAATCACTCAGTTTGCTGAGATCTTTTTGAAGTTCTTCACAGTCTGCTTTGGTTTTGACTATGCTGAACAGTTTGGTGTCATCTGCAAAGTTTGCCACCTCACAGAATTACAGAATCCTAGGGCTGGAAGGGACCTCAGGAAGTCATTGAGTCCCGCCCCCTCCCTAAAGCAGGATCAACCGTAACTAAATCATCTCAGCCAGGACTATGTCAAGCCAGGACTTTAAAACCTTTAAGGTTGGAGATTCCACCACTTCTCTAGGTAAAGCATTCCAGTGCTTTACAATCCTCCTGGTGCAATAGTTTTTCCTAGTATCCAAGATACACCTGACAGACACAGGTGACCAAAGCCCACAGGTAAGTAAAAAATCTGGAGACTTGGGAGTTGGGTTGGACATGGGAGGGATCATGGGCTATCATAGCAGAGAAAAAAGCAGGACAAGGTAGAACTTGGAGGCAAAAGCAAATCAGTCTTAGATGCCTATACACAAATGCAAGCATTATGGGTAAAAAGCTGGAAGAGCTTGACATTCTAATAAACAGAACTATGACATAAATGGTATCACATAAACTTGGTAGGATAATACACATGATTGGAATATTGGTATAGAAGGGTACAACTTACTCAGGAAGTACAGGCAGCGAAAACAGGGAGGAGGTGTTGCTTTATACAGTAAAATTCCTTTTATCTGGCATGTCCAGGACTGGAGAGGTGAGAGATTACCAAATTTTCTGGGCACTTGGACGTCACCATAACCACCTCAAACCCTCCTGCCACACACCACCCTGACACCCAGCTGCGTCTCACCACTCCTGTGCATCTCCAGCTTCTTCTCTACCTCAGGCTCCTGCAGCTTCTTCACCATCCTGTGCATTTCCAGCTTCACCACCTTGCATGCCACGGCTCCAACCCCTGTAAGCCCTGGCTCAACTCCACCCCTCAGCCCCCCTGAGGCCCTAACCCACCCCAGGCTTAGCTGCCCTACCCCCCTCTGATGTTCCCACCACCAACCAAGCCCCCCTGACCTATGCAAATTTTGAGGTATGCGTATCTCGGGGGATGATGGCCCATCAGGATTTCTGGACCATCAGAGGCTGGATTAAAGGAATTTTACTGTATATTAAACATGTACACACTTGGACTGAGGTGGTGATGGATGCAGGAGACATATATGTTGAGAGTTTCTGGGTTAAGTTAAAAAGGGTTAAAAATGGGTGATGTCGTGATTGGGGTCTACTACAGACCACCTAGTCAGGTAGCAGAGGTGGATGAGTCTTCTTCTAAACAACTAGCACAATCATCCAAAACACAGGATTTGGTGGTGATGGGGGACTTCAACTGTCCTGACATAAGTTGGGAAACTAACGCAGCAAGGTACATACTATCAACAAAGTTCTTGGCCTGCATGGATGACAATTTTTTATTTCTGAAGGTGGAAAAAACTGCTGGGGAGAAGCAGTGCTACATATGATTTTAACCATTAAGGAGGAAGTCATTGAGAATTTGAAAGTGGAAGGTAGCTTGTGAGAAATGACCATGAAATCCTAGAGTTCATGATTCTAAGAAATAGCGAAAGGAAGAACAGGAAAACAGAGACAAAGGATTTCAGGAGAGCAAACTTTGGTAAACTCAGAGAGCTGGTAGGTTAGATCCCATGGGAAGCAAGACTAAGATGAAAAACAACTGAAGAGAGTTGGCAGTTTTTCAAAGGGACATTATTTAGAGCCCCAAAACAAGCTATACTGCTGCATAGGGAAGATAGAAAATACGGTCAGGAGATCTTGCATAATCTCAAAATCAAAAAGGAGTCATAAAAAGTAGAAATTAGGAGAAATACAAAAGATGAATATAATCAAACAATACATATATGCATGGGCAAGATTAGAAAGGCCAAGGCACAAAACAAGCTTGAACTAGCTAGACACGTTAAGGTAACAAGAAGTCATTCTATAAATATATTAGAGGCAAGGGGAAGACCAAGGGCAGGGCAGGCCCACTACTCAGTGAGGGGGAAGAAACAATATCAGGAAACTTGGAAATGGCAGAGGTGCTTAATGACTTCTTTGTTTTAGTCTTCACCAAGAAGGCCAATGCAGAAATGCCGAACATAGTGCATTCTAGTGGGAAGGGAGTTGGTTTACAGGTTAAAATAAAAAAGAACAAGTTAAAAATTACTTGGAAAAATTAGATGTCTGCAAGTCACAAGGGGCTGATGAAATGCACCCTAGAATACTTAGGCAACTGATAGAGGAGGTTTCTGAGCCTTTAGGTATCATATTTGAAAAGTCCTGAAAGTTGGGAAAAATTCAAGAACACTGGAAAAGGGCAAACATAGTGCCCATCTATAAAAAAGGAAAAAAGAACAATCTAGGAAACTACAGACCAGTCAGTTTAATTTCTGTGCTGGGAAAGATAATGGGACAAATAATTAAGGGATTCATCTGCAAACATCTGGAAGAAAATAAGGTGATAGGTAACAGCCAACATGGATTTGTAAAGAACAAATCATGCCAGACCAATCTGATAGCTTTTTATGACAGGATAACAAGTCTTGTGGATAAAGGAGAAGCAGTGGATATGGTATATCTTGAGTTTACTAAGGCACTTGGTATGGTCTCACATGATCTTCTTATCAATACAAATGCAAGCAAATGCAACTTAAATGGGGCCAGTCTAAGGTGGGTACATAACTGGCTGGATAAGTGTTCTCAGAGAGTAGTTATTAATGGTTCGCAGTCACGCTGGAAGGGCATAACAAGTGTGGTTCCATAGACACCTGCTTTGGGGCAGGTTCTAGTCAATATCTTCATCAATGATTTAGATATTGGCATAGAGAGTATGCTTATTAAGTTTGCAGATGATACCAAGCTGGGAGGGGTTGCAACTGCTTTGAAGGATAGGCTCAAAATTCAAAATGACCTGGATGAATTGGAGAAATGGTCTGAGGTAACCAGGATGAAGTTTATTAAGGACAAATGCAAAGTACTCCACTTAGGAAGGAACAATCAGCTTCAGCCATATCAAATGGGAAGTGACTGTCTAGGAAGGAGTACTGCGGCAAAGGATTTAGGAGTCATAGCGGAACATAAGCTAAATATGAGTCAACAGTGTGACACTGTTGCGAAAAAAGCAAACATGATTCTGGGCTGCATTAACAGGAGTGTTGAGAGCAAGATATGAGAAGTGATTCTTCTATGATACTCAGCACTTGTTAGGCCTCAACTGGAGTACTGTGTCCAGTTATCGGCACCGCATTTCAAGAAAAATGTGGAGAAATTGGAGAAGGTCCAGAGAAGAGCAAAAAGAATGATTAAAGGTCTAGAGAACATGAGCTATGAGGGAGGACTGAAAGAATAGGGCTCATTTAGGTTAGAAAAGAGAAGACTTAGCAGGGACATGATAGCAGTTTCAAGGACCTCAAAGAGGGTTACAAGGAGGGAGGGAGAAAAATTGTTCTCCTTGGCCTCTGAGGATAGGAGAGGGAGCAATGGGCTTAAACTGCAGTAGGAAAGGTTTAGATTAGACATTAGGAAAAACTTCCAAACTGTCAGGGTGGTTAAACACTGGAATAAATTACCTAGCGAGGTTGTGGAATCTTCATCGCTGGAGATATTTAAGAGCAGGTTAGACAGACACCTATTGGGGAAGGTCTAGATGGTGCTTGGTCCTGCCAAGAGGGCAGGGAACTGGACTTGATGACCTCTTAAGGTCCCTTCCAGTTCTAGTGTTCTACGATTCTATGAATGGTTCTGAGTTAGGCTAAAATGATTTTCCAACATTGTACAAAAGTTCTTTATCTCTGCTTAGACATCAGAGTTGATGGTAGGCCAGAAGGAGTATCTGTGCATTCTTTGGGCCTCAGTATTCACAAATGTCCATCATGTGTCACCATCTGACACCCTAGCCTGGGGTCAGCAACTGTTCTGTGGTGGAGCGCCAAAATTCAACCTTTTGACCTCTGTGTGTAGTCTGAGTGGTGGTGATAATTTTTAAAGTCACTAATAGTGCTACTTACAACAGCTTCATTAGCAAATAAATTAAGCTGCAGAGCTATATCATCCAGGGGGTGGTTGGTAGCATTAGCTGGTCTTTTGTTAACCCACAGGCATCATGGCTTTGAGCAAGCTCCTGGCTGCATGGGGGAGGAGGGACAAGGCTGAGTTCCTGTCTCGCATGCTGATGAAAATCGGCTTGTATGCCGTTCTTGGCATGTGTGCTGGGGGTTGCTGACCCCTCTGCCTAGCCTATAAAGACAGAGGGTACAGAGATCAGTGTTTTTGGCTTCAGGATGCCACTATTCCAGAACAGTTGTTACTCTATGTAGTTGGTATTCTTAGGCTATATTAAATCTTACAGGTACATGCATTATGTTTCTGCATCTCTTTTTGGTTCTGTTACATTAGCTACTTTGATGGTTCCTTGCAACAATAAATGTTGTGACGATATTGTTAAACTCTTTCTTCCCATACTATGCTACTTCCTTTTGTTATGCCCAGCTGTGCTGGGTCTGATGCAGAGCGAGCTAAGGCTATGTCTTCACTTCTGGGAAGATCAATGTTTCTGCAGTCGATCTTCTGGTGTTTGATTTAGCGTGTTGATATAGGAAGTTGACATGAGTGAATGCTCCCATCAGCCTTCCTTAGTGGAAGCCCAAATTAACGTACATCAACTACATCTACATAATTAATGTAGCTGGAGTGATGTACTTTAATTTGACTTTCTCCTTTAGCATAGACTTGCCATAAGTCAATGGAGGGACTCCCAGTGAGTTCAGTGCGTCTTGGAGGCACTACCTTTAATTTGCCTATATCGTGTCACTTTCATATCACTGTAGAAATAGGTGATTAAAAACAAACCACCATAACAACTATGTTGCCCTAATAAACAAAATAGTTTGTATCAGCACAGAACCTATTGGAAGGGGTGGGCATTGAGACTACATTTAATTTTCAGAAACTCCAAAATATGCTCCAAGTTGATCCCTATGGTCTTCCTCTTCTGGACACAAAACAGAACGTAGCTTCCTGGGGATGTCAATCAATGATAACTGAAAAGCTCATTTATTTAGAAAAATGGAATAACCAAACCATTACAAAATAGTTTAAAGAATATGAAAAACTGAAGAAATTGGTTTAAGCATCTTTGCCATCCACATTTTTGTCCACTGAAAGATTTAGTGAGGTCTGAAAATACCACATAAGACGAAATAATTTTGATTGTTTTAAAACAACAAAATCAGAGACACAAAATAAACCCAGCAGAAAATCAGAGTTATTTTTTAGTGCAGCATCCATTACTCTAAAAATACTGTGGTTTGCTCTTAAGATTTTAATATTTCATTTTTTTTTCAGTTTTCAGGAGATAGCCATTTTCTCTTCACATTGTTTAGAAAATAATGATAGCAATTTAGTTCAATGCCTCCTGGGACTGTTGCTCAGCATAGTTTTGTATTTCTGCAATTTTCCATCTGCGCTGTTTGAAAGGAGTACACGACCATGTGAAAATTCTTTAAGATTATTAATAAGACAGAGACAGCTTCTGCGATATTTGTCTTATTCTCCCACATTTGGTACAATGTCCCAAGGAAATAATAATGATGCCCAGTCCTTTTGGACCAGCTTCTGAAAAATATCCTGTTTGTGTAAGCTCTTGCACACTAACTTGTTAAAATCTGACATTGTCGGCCACTTTCTGGTGCCAATGATTTTAGAGAATCTGAATCTGTGCATTTGCAACTTTAAAATGTCATGCTTTTAGTGTAACTGAATCTACTCTTCCATAACCAAGTAAATTTCTGATACATTATTTAGTATTATACTGCGAGTGGAGTCCTGCTAACAAGGGCCATTTCTACACAGGCCACTTCTTTCGGAAGTGGCATGCTAATACAGGGAGTGAAAGATGCTAATGAGGCGCAGATGCAAATTTCCCATGCCTCATTAGCATAACGTTACGTGATTTGGAGTCCGGAAGACCGTTCTTCTGGACTCCAAAAAGCCGTGCAGAAGTGCAGCTCGGGGGGGGGGGCGGGGGCGCTTGCAGAAGAAAGTCCTTCTTCTGGAGACCCCTTCTTCCCAAAGTGGCCTTTGTAGAAACGGCTAAGGATCTTAGGTGCTAGATTGTTTTGGGTACTTAATTTGAAATGTAATGGGATTGAGACAGGGAGGCTGTGTCTCCACTTGCATGCCTCTTTCAAAAGAGGCATGCAAATAAGGGAAATAAAAAGCAAATGAGGTGCAGATTTACATATCTGGTGCCTTATTTGCATAGACTTCTTTTGAAAAAAGAAAAGCAGTGTAGATGCAGCTCTTTCAAAAGTAAACCCTATCTTTGAAAGAACCCTTTTTTCCCATAAAAAATGGGAAGAAGTGTTCTTTTGAAGATGGTAATTACTTTCAAAAGAGCAGCATCTACACTGCTTTTCTTTTTTCAAAAGAAGTCGATGCAAATAAGGCACCAGATATGTAAATCTGCACCTCATTTGCATTTTTGTTTTCCCTCATTTCCATGCCTCTTTTGAAAAGAGGAATGCAAGCGTAGACACACCTGGAATGAACAGAAGGGGAAAGGAGTGAGACAGGCAGTAGGAGGAAAAAGTAGTTTCTACCCTAAGGGGTGGTTTAGGTCATGCTGGCTGGAGTGGTTTAACAGGGACCACTCTACTGATCAGAATGCAGTATGATCAGCCCATGACTCCAGCACAACTCCCTCCCAGATCTCTACCTATGTGCACTTCATTGGTACATATGGATCAGTCTCTAATGCTTGCCCAAAAATCAACATCACATAGTAAGTTTATACTGGGAGAATTCCCACTTCCTGTCTGAAGCAGCTTTAATCTTCCTTTGTGCTGCTAACAAGCCTGCAGAGCTGGCTCAGCATTTTGTTCATTCTCATGAGTTTTGCAGAAATGTGTAAAAGGAGAGAGAGGTGGCTTATAGAATGGGGCTGAGGAAACCATTCTCGGCCTGGGGAGCATTGTGGAATTAAAGCACAGAAACAGTATTTGGGGGAGATGAGATGTCCTAGCAACAGATTTCTACCCCACTTCCACTCACAGGGTTATTGTGAGTATAATTTCCTGAGGAAACCACTTGCAGCTACAAGTGTGTCAACGATGTGAAGAGTTAGAGTTAATATCTGGAAATCCTTAATATTCGGGGGGTGTAACAGCTCGATGCTGCATTGCCTCTACCAAGAAGCAGAAGATAGGCTATATAATTTTTCCACCCATTTATGATAAGCTAAGAATGTCAGCTACCCAGTACTTCTCATGATATGTCTTCATTCTAATGTTAAATACCACATCTGATAAGCATCAGAGGAATGAGTTGCATTAAAATAAAGGTTTTCATAAGCAGCGCAACATTTTCTGGAGTGGCCAGTGAATGAGACATTGAATAGTGTAGGCTTGGTATTTACAAGGAATAATTTCAAAAATCATAAAGCTTTTGCATTCCTACTTAAAAATATGTATTGTGTATTTCTTTTGGGCTTCTGCTGCATAGGTCAATGGTTGAAACCCTGGCTCTAGGGAAGTCAGTGGAAAAACTATTCCTAAATTCATAAATTCTAAGGCCAGAAGGGACCACTCTGATATCTGAACAACTGTGTAACACAGGCCATAGGACTTTGACCTAATTCATTTTTGAACTAGAACATATCTTTTAAAAACATTCAGTCTTGATTTAAAAATTTCAAGATGGAAAACTCACGCCATCCTCCTTGATATATTGTCCCAATGGGTAATTACCATCAATCTTAAAAAATTGCACCTTATGAATTTGTCTAGCTTCTGTGGGGCTGGAGGATTTCAACTGCAGTGATAAATATGAGTGATTTTGTTTCAGCTGACACATCTAATCTAGAATGACATGTAACTATATTACAGACTTAGGCCTTTGTTTTGCAAAGAGGTTGATCACATGTGTAAAGTTAAGTGTCTGTATAAGAGTTTACAGGACAGGGGCTTGTCTGTATGTTTGCGACACAATCTACAAAAGCATAGCAGTGTATTACAGCTACTGCCTGTCACTATCTCTTGTGGTCAAATGAAAACTGACCAACCTTTCAGTGCTTTTGAGTCATCCTACTGCTCTTAACTTCTGTGAGCACATTACAACTCATAAAAAAAAATCCTGTGCTCATAATAATTAGTAATGAAGCATCTAATGAAATGTAGAAATTTGCTTGATGGATAATTTATGCTCTGTCTCATCTCCTGTTTACTTCCAAATGATTTCCTAATTGCTTTCTTCAACTTGTCTCTCAATTAATGCTTCATTTGCCTCTCTCTAACTTTCAGAGGTTGGCTTAATTTCACCTATTTACTTTTCAACTGATCGTCTGCCATGCTTTGCCTTGAAATTCATGAGAGAAAACTCAGTTACCCCAACGCCATGCTCATGATTTCTTTCTCACAAGAAAATGAATGCTACTGCTCTGAATAAAATGAATGTAAATCTCTGCTTTGCCTATCTAAATGAAGTAGTGCAAATTACATTGTAGGCTGCATAGATAGATTTTCTGTGCTGAGGCTCCACCTCACCTTCTGTCATTCTATGGGAACTCAATGACAAGGGAGATATCGTCGTACTTAAATTAGAGACCTTTACCTGGGGGGTAAAAAATCATTGCCTTGCAACAGTAAGTTAGTGGGTATTAAGCAACTTCAATGCAATGATCTATTTTTTATTATTCTCCAAAATACTCTTTTCCGTAAATGACTAAGCATCTCTTATCTATGCACCACAGATGTACATATAATTCTTGAGGGTCAGGGAGATGCAAATGTGAGATATGTGTAGTCACAGAAAAATCAGCAATGAAAAAAAGGAAAATGTATCTTACAGCATGGCTGCTGGGCAGTTGTAACTCATTCACTTCCTTCCAGTTGAATAATTTGTTAGTAGTGTTCCTTTCAAGTGTCATTTTATATCTAACTGTTGGCTAATCAAGGCATGCACAGGGGGAAATGAAAATTGTCCTCATTCCCTCATTTGCTACCTATGCTTAACATACTGTCACCCACAGATAAATGTTGGATTTTGGTTTATGAAGTGCTAAAATATCAACTGTATGAGCAATTGATCAGCTCTGAGGCAGTTATCCACACCACAAACCCACCCTCCTCTCATCCTTGAGTGTAAACTGAGGATAATGATTTCTGACATCATTTCTTCAAATGCTTTGAGGTCTGTGGCTGAAAACTAAAGTGGAAGAACGAGATATTGTTATTACTGAAGTGAAAGCAAAAAAAATCAAAGGAGAGTAAAATTACACCTCTTCTAACTTTCAGAGAGGAAGACTATTTCCCTAGTATCACTTTCTAGTGAGGCAGTAGCTTTTTGTGAGACATGTGAGATGAAATATGTGTATGTGGCTGGTCTTTGAGCCAAACCAATGGAATCAGGTTAGTGAAGGATTCTGAAACTAAAATTATAAGGAATTTCATTAGTTTCTAATGATCTAGGCCTTGCCTACTTAATTCAAGACTTGGAAGAAAACTGTACTTATGCATTTATTATACTCGAACACATCTGAATCTAAAATTGTCAGACATATAGATGAGCATAATTTGTTGGGGGAAAAGTCAACAGTTTCTGTAAAGGGAAATCATACCTTACTAATCTACTAGAGCTTTCTGAGGATGGTGTGGGGAGGGAAAGGTGTCAGCATGTGGACAAGGTAATTGCGTGGATAGAGTGTACTTAGACTTCAAGAAAGCCTTTGTTAACGTCCCTCACCTAACACTTTTAAGTAACGTAAGTTGTCATGGGGTAAGAGGTAAAGTCCTCTCATGAACTGGTAACTGGTTAAAACCAGGAAACAAAGGGTAGGAATAAATGGTAAATTTTCAGAATAGAGAGTGGAAACTTGTGGTGTCCCCAAGGGTCTGTACTGGGACCAATCCTTTTCAACCTATTTATGAATGATCTGGAGAAATGGGTAAACAGTGAGGTGCCAAAATTTGGAGATGATACTAAACTGCTCAAGATTGTTAAGAACAAAGCAGACTGCGAAGAGCTTCAAAGAGATCTCACAAAACTAAATGATTGGGCAACAAAATGGCAAATGAATTTTAATGTTGATAAATGTAAAGTAATGCACTTTGGAAAAAAAATAATCCCAACTATACTTACAAAATGATGGGGACTAAATTAGCTCTTACCACTCAAGAAAGAGATCTTGGAGTCATTATGGATAGTTCTTTGAAAACATCCACTCAATGTGCAACATCAGTCAAAAAAGCAAACAGAATGTTAGGAATCACTAAAAAGAGATAGAGAATAAGACAGAGAATGTATCATTGCCTCTGTATAAATCCATGGTATGCCCACATCTTGAATACTGGATATAGATATGGTTGCCTCATCCCCCCCCAAAAAAAAAATTGGCATTGGAAAAGGTTCAGAAAAGGGCAACAAAAATGGTTAGGGATTTGGAATGGGCATCTTATAAAAAGAAATTTTAAAAACTGGGACTTTTCATCTTAGAAAAGGGAGACTAAGGGTATGATAGAGAATAAAATCATGATTGGTGTGGAAAAAGTGAATAAGGAAAAGTTATTTACTTGCTCCCATAGTATAAGAACTAGAGTCACCAAATGAAATTAATGGGTACAGGTTTAAAACAAAGAAAAAGTAATCTTTCTTCATGCAATGCACGGAAGGTTTGTTGGACTCCTTGCCAGAGGATGTTTTGAAGACCAGGGCTTTAACGGGGTTCAAAAAAGTACTAAATACATTCATGGAGGAGAGGTCCATCAATGGCTATTAGCTAGGCTGGGTAGAGATGGTGTCCCTAGGCCCTGTTTGTCAGAGGCTGAAGATGGATGTCAAGAGAGGGGTCGCTTTCATGATTGTTTTGTTCACTCCCTCTGGGGCATCTGGCATTGTCAACTGTTGGAATGCAGGATACTGAGCTAGATGGGCCTTTGTTCTGATCCAATATGTCCATTCTTATGTTCTTTTGTTCGACTGTTTTGTTCTACTGTTCTACTGTTTCAATATCTCAGCTTTCATTAAAAATGTCTATTTTACTGTTATGGAAAAAAAACCTAAGCCCCCTAAAATATGACTGTAATGCAATTTGTAGGCCCCCTTTACCGCAGAAGCCTCTGACCTTTACTAGGAAGATCCTGTGTGCTGCAATCTAGCCTTAGAGATTACAGCTTCCATGATGCCTTAGGAAAAAGTGGGGAAACTATGCTCTGGCAGGTGTGCTGGGTGCAGAGAGAACAGGTGGCAGAGAGGAAATAGATTGCCTTTGCAAAGTTCTGTCTAGACCAGGAGGGGAGATGCTGCTGAGAAGCTAGATCCTGCTGGGTCTTCGATCAAGCAGGCAGCTTCAGAGGCCATTGGTGGTTTTCCCTGAAGGGGAGAGAATGTGCCTGGAACTCACTGAGGAGGACCTGCAGTAAGGGAACAGGTAACTGCGCAGAATAACTGTGGCTGTTTTTTGGGAAAGTGCTTGCGTGGGAACGGGCACAGCAGAGAGATAGAATCTGAGTCTGAAGAGAGGCAAAGTGATCTTCCCAGTGACCCAGGACCCAGAGCAGCTGGCATTTGGTGCGGCCCGCTCCAGTTTTGGAGGAGTTGTGCCACTTGTAGCCTGGGCTGGGCAGATACACAGAACCTGCACAATGCTGTGTCCATTCCAGCTGTGGATCCAAGCATGCCCACACAAGCTTCTGGGACTCTGAAATCTAGAGGATTGTGTAGTAAGGCGAGGATCTGATAATCAGGCTTGGCATAAAGCTAAAGGTCTAAACAACAGTCAATGCTTTGTTAATATACAGCAAAGCTAAAGGCGTGAAGCTGAACAACATCAGATTAAAGCAAAAACTGTGAGCTAGGTAGATTCTGCTCACAGGAATTTGGCAGAGACAGGGCTGATCAGAACATTACCCCAAAGTGCTAAGCGCTCAGTGATACACATAAACACATTCTAGGATGATAACAGCACATGCTGCATAGTACCAGGACTCTCCCCACAGATAACTGTTTAGTACCAGGACTTTCCAACCCAAGTTCAGTACAGGGCCATAATGAAAACACAATGGATAGTGTTGTTTTGATGGTACCACTATCTACAGGGCAATGGGTGGTATCTAGTTACATCAAGGAAGGGATTGTACCTGGGATATGTAATGTATACATAACTTGTCTATACCTGTGTATAAAAGTGCGTGTCCCCAGGATTGCATCACCCGGTTTTAGGGGACAGTTTTGGGGCACTCCGGCCCCCTGGAAATATATCAAGGCCATTGTTGCAGTGTATGCAAGCACCAGCATAAAACCATAGACAACTAATGTAGGTGCCTGGGGGTTTGGAGACCATATGTCAACGACAATAAAACCTGGCTTCAATTCCTTCATCCCCGTCTTGACTTGTAGTTCTTGGGGGCTCCCAGATGTCTGCTGCATTGGCTAACTGCAGAAGCCAATGCAGCAGTCTGGAGGGAGCACGCATGCAGCCAAGGTAATTAACATCAAACAGAGCAGACTGGACATCCGAGCACCACACCGGTAAAGACGTCCCACTACAGAGTTTACTCTCTGAACTGTGGTGAATGGATGCAGTGTAAATGCCAGTTAAAGTTTCATTTATTACTGCATAATTGATTTGTTAATTCTTTTTGTTCCATTGCATACTGGATTTAAACTGGGAGTGACATTTTATCTCAGTCAGTTAAACTCTATTTCTTTAAATTGTTAAGTAAAGATGTTCTATTTCTAATCTGAGTACATTAGATGTATATTATTTATAATTGCGATTTCTGAGTTATGGCCGTGCTGCACATTGTTATTGTAATGGATTTATTCCTGGAGGTTCCCAAGACATGCCATTGAGTGTGCACAAGGGCCAGACA
This sequence comes from Carettochelys insculpta, assembly GCF_033958435.1. Taxonomy (NCBI): domain Eukaryota; kingdom Metazoa; phylum Chordata; order Testudines; family Carettochelyidae; genus Carettochelys; species Carettochelys insculpta. The sequence continues at coordinate 230,532,616 of NC_134138.1, forward strand.
GGTGGAGGCACCACCAATTCTGAATTTATTTAGAAGTAAGAGACTGTAGCAAAGGGGTGGATAGAGGATTCCCAGTATCCAACACCACCACTTAGATATTTAGGATCTCTTTAATATCAAGAACATGAGGCACCTAGGCAAAGAGAGGAGCGTTGTCTGCTCCTGAGTAACCCAGGAAGGAAGAGAGAGAGAGAGAGTGTGTGTGTGTGTGTGTGTGTGTGTGTTTTTACATAATCAGTAAGTAAAAATCTACCAGAGTTTGCAGAAAGCCTGCAACAATAGCTCTCTGCTGCAAACTGCTCCATTCAACTCAATGAAGTATTAAATCCAATGCCCAGTGACAAACAGACATTTATTAGGCATTTGGCTTAGTGCCAGTTGATGTGCTTCTTTCAAAATAGCACTATGCAGTATCAGTTGAGCACATGTTAAATGGATAAAGAGCTGTCTAAAAGAGCTCAAAAACTAGTACTCAATGGGAAATCATCATCAAATGGATAGACTTCCAGTGGGTTCTGCAGAGATCAGTAGCATGCCTGATACTTCTAAAACTTTTTATCAGTGATTTGGAAGTAAATAGAAAATCTCTGTTGATAAACTATATGGGTAGCATACAGATTAGTGGAATAGTAAATAATGATGAGGATGGAGAAGTCGTATAGAGCAACCTGGATCGATTGGTAGGCCATTCAAAGAAAATGGCTATATCTGCACTAGGAGCATCTGTCAACAGTAATGTATGTCAACAAAGTTATGCATCTACACACATATGCAGATCGACAGAGCAATCTGCTCTGTAACTATAAACTAGATGGAATAGATACATACACAGATACATCAAGGGTGAGCAAAATTGTTGATCATAATAAATATATGAAACCAGCTTCTTTTTAAGGTACAGCTACATTAAGCAATACCATCACCTATTCATTGAAACACATATTTCAGTTTTGTCCCTCCTCTTCCCATCCACCAAAGAAACCCCAAACTGACTGGTGACTGTCAGAAATTGTGATCAAAATTTTAATCTATTTTTCCCTCTTTCTACAGTAATCAGCTAATGGGTTGGCCTTATTCCAACAATGGTGTTTAGATTATAGCGCACTGAATTCCAAGTCACTAAAGGATGACATCAGTAAGTAAACCCTCTAAGATGGTCTATCTCAGTGTTTCTTAAATTATGGTCCACAGAGCCTGTTGTTTTGTGAGCAACTCGAAGGCGTTCCGTGAGCGTCTGATAGTTCTTTGATATCGAACACTGATGGTCTATATTTTCTGTTATTGAAACCAGATGCGATGTTACTTCTTCATTTCTATGACACCCAATTAAATTACTTCATTTTGTTGTTGCTGTTTGGATATTTTTTTTTTGTCTGACAACAATTTTTTTAGGAAACTTTTATGGATGGTGTTCCGCCTAAAAATATTATTGTTTGGTGCTCTGTGGTCTCAAAAAGTTTAAGAAACACTGTTCTGTGTGACCCTACTTAGAGAACATTTTCAGAATTGTGCATTTATTTAACTCTTTGATTCCTCAAACCATAATATTTGTTGTTCAAAACCAGGCAAATAATTATGTTACATAATTCTATTTCCCACTCCCACTCCCTGCCCCAAATACTGTGGATTGTGCTACTGTTGGAGGCAATATTTCTTTAGCTTTGGGTTTTGTGTTCAGTAATGGCAACATTTTTGAGCAATCCACCGAAGGAATAGTTCAGAAGAAGTGTGTGAGGAGCATCCCATTGTTCTGCATCAGGCCTGTCAAGATCACTTCAGTTTGAGGAATAAAGTGTGTGATTCATCTGACTACATTTTTCAGAGATCCAGGAAGGCCACTATAAAACTAATCAAAAATAACAGAGGAGTTATGAAATCAAAGTACATAGGACATGTCAATAGACGCAGTCATGTGTTATTATTTCTATTATTGTATAAGTAGCGTCTTTAAGGCATCAATTGAAGATCAAGACTCTGTTATGCTAGATGCTGTAGAGATATATATGAGAAAACAAAACAAAAGCCAGCCACTGCCCCAAAGAGCTTACAGTCTATGTTATGACAAGATGTGACAAGTGGATAGGTAGAGAGAGGTGCAATGGGAAGAGATACGCCTTGTCAGACAATAATCAGAGCTCTCAGAAGACTAGCTGCCTTGCTACCATTGGCTGGTAGTGTTTTGCAGGCATCACGACAGAGATGAGTTTTAGAGGGGGATTTGTGGAAGGAAAAAGTCTTGGCTTTGTGGGCTTTAGCAGAGAGTCTTCCACACTTATGAACAATAAAATTAAAGCAAAAGTGGCAGTGGCCCCAAATCCTTGTCTGCTTGACCAGTAGCTGGGATTATTAGTGGGATGAAAGATCCTTATTGCAACTCTTTCCTGCTGTATTCAAGAGTCCAGTCCAAAGTTTTTTAAAGTCAATGGGAATCCTTCAGCTGACTTTCCTGGGCTTTGGATCAGACCATAAAGTGAGCAGAAATCCTTAGCTGACCCAGTTTTGATCTCCTATCCATTTGCTATGGACCTTCATTGCTTGAGTCACTAACACCAGCTCTCACTCACCTCCTGATCACCTGCTGAGATTGTTTGCAAATGAGGAAAATAAATTTTGTCATGACAGAACAATATTACCCAACACATCCTAAGACCCTGTGACTGTATGTTATTCTACGAAATTTGCAAAGAACAGCAGAAAATTTCTGTCTGATTCCATCATAAAGTTATGCAAAGTAAAATCTTACAACATCTTGTACTCCCTTGTGTTCAATTTAAAGTATAAGTATGTGCTGCAAGGAAAGTAGGAAAAAAACAGAGACTGGGATTCATTTAGCTGAGAATTTCATCCATAAAACAATTCCAGAGTCAGCCCATCAATCACTGCAAAAGGGCCTTCCCATAACTCAAGCAAGAAACCCTAGGAATAACATATGATGAAAAGTAAAGGATAATATCCCTACATATTTAACTATGGAAAAATATAACTCCAAATTATAGGCTAGATTGGTACCTTGCACTCCAGCCTGTGGAAGGGATATCATGACCCGGGATCTGGGCACAAACCTGACTGTGACTCTTGAGTCACAATCTGGTCTCTGCATCCCAAACTGCGCTGGTACAGCTGCATGCCAGAGCATTGGAAGCAAGAGCTAGATCTTAACCCGCTCCTTGACCTTGCCTTTGCTTATGCACCTGATAATTGAGATGTTCCTCAAGATGCACGCTATCCCAGGGACAGCATTCATCCACTAAATATTGGCATAATAGAGCCCTCATTCTACACCTTTCCATGGGGAAAAAAAGCTGATTATTTACTGGATTGTTGCAATGTTTTTCTGGCATTCTTTTAAAAATCTTTTTATTAAGATTATGTGATGATGGTGATGATAACAATGATAACAGTGATCATACGGAAAGCGGTTTCCAGTGAGTGTGAGGTCAGAAGAGTGTATCCTTTCCTCACTTCATGGCAGTATTTGAGGGTTTTGTTCACTTATTATAAAAGTTATATTACTGAAATGAGGCAAAATGTGTTTCTTTTCCTCTTCAAACAGAATGTATTTCCTGTCACTGGCGGCTCTAACTTGCCATCATAATAGATGTTGTAGCAGCCTTGTAAATAACACCTAAGAGCAAATCACTGCAAAGGTGGCTTTCAAATAATGTGAGGAAACATCTGTCCCAGAATCCACAGAAATCAGTGGGGACTATATTGTTTGGGTTCCAAGAATGGGTCTTATTTTCAATCTTTTAAGGATGATGTTGTGCACTTCAGGAGATGTTTCTGTTCTCTAACACGTTGTGTGGTCTTGGGACAGTGAGTAGACTTCAACTCAATGATACCCCCTTAACTGCATTAGTTCTAGTGGCTGTTGCTTGTGCAAGAGTTGATTTTACCAATCTTTAGAAAGTAAGGGGACAAATTCTATGGTAATTTACCAGCCATACAGAGATGTAACTCCACTGACTTGAGCAGAGTCACCCTTGTATATCACCTCGAAGAAAGCTGAATCAGGCCTCTGAAATCAGTCTGAACATCTAAATTAAATTCAGACACTTCTTTTAAAGAATAAACTGAATTGACAATACTGGCATAACAGGCCAGCTCAAGAGGGAAGGATAGAAAGAAACTCTGTGGCAATAGGATTTAGGTACTCTGAGTTGGTCCTTCAAAACCATTTTCTGGTTTGCTGGATATGATGCTGCTTTGAAAGTCATAGAAACTGTGAGGATCATTTCTGTTTGAAGAGCTAGCCTGTAACTCATCTCTCCCTCTTTCTCTGTCCTTAGCAACTTTGGTCAGTGGATGCATTTTCATTTTGTTTCTGGCTTCTCTCCCTCCAAGTTAGATTGGATGTTTATTTCAGTAAATCATCATGTTTTTCATACATTGGCTTCAGATTCCTTCATCAGAAAACTAAAAAGAACACAACAGAAATGCTTTTAAACAGAATGGCCTTGGTCATGTGCAGTGGAGTGCTTGAAATGGGTTAGATGGCAAAACACATCATAAGCTATTTCTGTTCACACTACAGCAGTAACTCTAGACTGGAATCATTTAAGTAATTTGAAGCACAGAAGTCAATTTTCTTCAAAAGACTGGGGTAAATTATCATGATCCTTTGGAAATCCCATGTTCACCTTGTGCAATATATTTTGCATAGGTTATTGCTCAGCTTGTAAAGACTAAGAGCGTGGAGTAGGGAGAAATGAAATAAACAGAAGGACAACCACAGTAGTATTAAAAACCAGCTTTGAAATTACGGCTTAAGAGGTTTAAAAAAAATGGAGAGAAATTAACTGAAATGTCTGTCTTTCTTTTGTGCAGCCATTGCAGACCGTATGTCAATCACAATGGAGGCGTATTGCTCCCCAAATACTCAGTCTTTTGAAGAAAAACGACTTCTGTGCTTCTGTCCCATCCCAGGTAACAGCGTTTTGCTGTTGGTGCAAAAATGACTATTTCTTGGAGCAGTTAATCCTGAAACCTACAAACAGAGATGCAATTCTTGATTTTGTCCTAAGTGGAGAGCAGGATCTGGTCCAGTATAATTGTGGTGAATATAGTTAGACCACCTGTTCATAAAATTTAACATCCCTGTGGCAGGGAAGAGTTCACGACAGCCCAACACTGTAGCATTTGATTTCAGACTGTGGATGGCTACACAAAAATGAGCAAGTTAGTTAAACAGAAGTCAAGAGGTACAGTGTCAAAAGTGAAATCCCTGGAAGTTGCATGGAAACTTTTTAAAGACACCATGGCTATGTCTACACGGGCAGCCTCTGTCAACAAAACTGGGCTTTAGTAGGCAAAACTTGCAGAGCATCTACACAGTTAAAGAGCTCTGTTGAGTTTGTTGACAAAACTCTGTTGTTCAGCCATCAGCATTATACCTCTCCGGTTACATGTATACAGGCAGCCTCTGTCAATAGAAGTCACTGTCAACAGAGAAACCTCAGCGGTACCTCTGTCGATAGATGCATCTACACATAAAAGCGTCTCAAAAGGGCAAGCCGCTCTGTCAACAGAGAGCGGTTGGACTGCCCTGCCCTCTGTGTACAGAATGGCTAACTGGAAGTTCTGCAAACAGGACTGCCTGGTGAACTGCAAGCCCTCTCCTTTGACCGAACTGTCTACGTGGACGTTCTATCAACAAAACACGGTAGATGTTATCTCTCAACAAAGGTACTGCTGAGGTTTCTCTGTCACCAATGACATCTGTCACGAGTGACCTCTGTCAATAGAAGCTGCTGATGTAGAAGTGGCCCATAATAGTAGAGGCTCAATTTAAATGTATATCCTGAATTAAAAAACATGGGAAGAGAACCAAAAAGTGCCAAAGTGAAAGAAGCAATGAGAGGTAAAAAACCCATCCTTTATTCCAAGTTAAATCCTAGTGAGGAAAATAGAGAGGAGCATACCCTCCAGCAAATGAAGTGTAACAATATAATTAGGAAGGCCAAAAAAAATTTGCCAAAGACTCAAATAGCAATAGCAAATATTTTAAGGCTGTGTCTACACTACAAAAATAACTTTGAAGTTGCTTACTTCAAAGTACAACTTCGAAGTAAGCAACTTCAAAGCTGAACATGTATACACACCCTACTTCAGAGTTGCAGTCCCCACTTCAAAGTTAAGTTAAGTTAGTTTATCAATTTGTTCAAAACCCTTCTCTATAATGATACCTTAATCTGGGAATATTTCTCAGATTTGTCACCTAAAAATACTGGCTCAGGGTTGGCAATCTCCCTCACAACCTCAGCCATGCAGACTAATGCAAAGAGTTAGTTTGTTTTCTCCTCAATGGCCTTGCCATCCTTCAGTGCTCCTTTACTACCTCTATCATCGAGTGGCCCTATTGATCGTTTATCTTGGCCTTCACAACATCCCTTAGCAACATGCTCCAAAGTTTGATTGTGCATTTGGTGAAGACATACTTCCTTTCGTTGGTGTTAAACCCACTGCCTATTACTTTCATGGGCAATCCCTGGTTCTTCTGTTATGCAAAGGGAAAATAACACTTCCTTATTCATTTTCTCTACACCAGTCACGATTTTATAGCCCTGTATTATATCTCCTCTTGGTCATATCTTTTCCAAGCTGAAAAGTCCCAATCTCTTTAATCTCTGTTCATTTGGAAACTGTTCCAGATTCTTTATCTTTTTTGTTGCCTTCTCTGTACCTTTTTCAATTCTAATATAAAATATAAATATGATACAATGTCATAATGAAACAGTTAAATCAAAGCAATGTCATTAAAATAGGTCCACTAGTTTCTTATTTTGAAAGCAAGCATGTTCCCATGTCACATAAAGATAAGATGATTACCTAGTTGCACATCAGCTTCAAAGAAAGATCCCAAGAGATTCTTTGACGGAAGACTAATGGACTGTAAGAAAGGGGCCTGGTAAATCAGGAAACCCACAGCCTAAAGTGAAATCAGTGCATTAGAGCAGAAAAAGATCCTAGGTGACAGACAGAAGGGAAAACAAAGAGATGTCATGACGCACAATTTTGATGATTACTTAGCTCTGTTTGGCCAGAAAGTGCATGTTTAGTCTTACGTCGGAGGATAGATTTGGGAAGGTGGAGAGTTTTAGATTAGACAGACATGTAATGATCTTCCATTTTTAAATATTTTAGGTCCAATCATAATTCAAAACAGGTCTCGCTAAAATTTTCATGAAGTTTGGTCTGCTTCTTGGTCACTAATCCATCAGTCACAGTTGTCTCTAGGCACCAAATACAAGAACCAGACTTTAATGACAAACTAGGGTTGCCAGATATCCAAACAGTGTATGTGGGAGATAGAGCCCCACCGGCAGCTCCAGCCATGGGAACCCCAATGGGTGCCAGATGGGCTGGGGGGGACCTGCAACTCTGCAGCTGGGAGTTGGCTGGGGTGAGGAGCCTTGCTAGCAGCCCTAGTCATGGGAACCCCGGCTGGGGGTGAGGAATTTTCCTGACAAGTCCCATGTGCACCATTTACGCAAGTCTCCCCTGTACAAACTCCTTGCCACAGGAGGTTGTGAAGACCAAGACTTTAACAGGGTTCAGAAAAATCTAGATAAATTCACGGACATTGTGAGGTCCATCAGTGGCAATCATCCAAGATGGGTAGGAATGGGGTCCCTAGGCTCTCTTTGTCAGAGGTTGCAAATGGGTGTCAGGAGAGGGATCGCTTTGGTTATTACCCGTTCTGCTCACTCTCGCTGGGGCATCTGACATTGACCTCTGTCAGAAGACAGGATACTGGGCTAGATGGACCTTTGGTCTGACCCAGTGTGGCTGTTCTTATGTTCTTATGTGCGCAAAAATATCAGGTGGGACATTTTTGTGTAAATGTGGGATGCGGGACTTGTCAGGGAAATTCAGGACTGTCCCACACATTGTGGGATGTCTGGCAACCCTGTACTCTGTTCCATGTTGGGGGAGGTGGGAGGGTTGTGTTCTGTAGCATGTCTTTCTTCAAGGGGCCAATATATGAAAAGGAGAGCAGACTTATCAGCCAAAAGGTCACGGCTTCTGTCTCCAGTGAAAGCTCTGGTGCGGAGCAACATTTATCTCTTAGGAATCCCTAATTCTCTGCTACACATCATGTTAGCAACTGTGTGATATTTATATATCCTCTGTTAAATGGCTAAAAAGTTTGCAGGCCTCATAAATAAAGACTGCCATAATGCAAACTTAATAAGCTTCATGCTGATTGCTATTCCTCTTCCGCGCTCCAGACGCATTGGTATTGTAAACTCTAAGCTGCACATTGGGTGCTGCTAGACAGCTTACAATGTCTGCAGGAGCAAACCAGAGCTTTAAAAGGTATATCTATACTGCGGTCAGAGGTATGACTGCCGCTCATGTAGGCAAATCCAAGCTAATGTTAAATTAGTGTGACAGAGTCAGGTCAGAAGCTACCTCAGGCGGTGAGAGGCAGCACTTGGCAAATGAACAGGGGGATACCTCAGGGCAGGGAGGAACAGCTGACCTGGGGAAGCAGCCACAGAGGGCCTGCTACAAATCAACTATGACCAGCTAAGCTCCACTGAGTCTGCCACAGGACTGTTTAAAAGACATCTCCACTTTTGGGAACAGAGGAGGAAGGGGAAGCTAGAGACAGAGGAGAACACCTGTGTTGCCAGAAACTGAGGCAGGGAGGTAGAAAGCTCCCTCAGGGAGGGTTTGAACTCCTCTTGACCCAGGTGACTAGGGGGCCCCAACCCAGCCCCATTCAGACAAGGGGCTGGGGCCCAGGAGTGGGACTGACCCTGCCACACTAGCTAGCATAGACAAAAATAGCAGTGATGCTAAAACGGTGTGGACCCTTGTACAGTTGGCATAGGCAAACCTCAAACTCTGGTCAGGTATAACTGTCTCAAATGACTGATGGGAGTTTGGGGCATATAAGGACCACAGAATTGGGCTGTACTTCACATTCCTTAGTAAGCAATGTAACAGCTTTTAGAAACTGTGCTTCCATGTCTTTATAAGTCTGATGGGAGGTCACTGTAATTTAAGCATTCATTGATTACTATTGTGGAATGGCATTTTGCTTTTCTTTCTTTTGTCCCAACTATGGAGTCAGGCGTGCCATAAAGAAAATTCTCAGCTCCAGCAGATGCTGATAATGTACCATTTTTCACTTTGCTATTTGAAATCCATTTATAGCACAGAAAAATAAAACGCACCCAAGAACAACATAATATATACCAAAGAAAGGCAATTAAGATATTACTTAGAACACATAAGCAGTGTGGTACATTTCTAACTCACCTTGGTAACCTTGGTAGGACCATCGCCACTTAGTTACAGCTAGACCACATACGAGAATGTTATTGTGCGAGGAAAGTGTGTGGTATTAAACCAGGCATCTTAGGGTTAGCAAGAATCTGCCAGATGCAGACTTCTCATTCTGACTTTTAATAAAACCTGAACCTGTCAGACGAAGAACTATTTGTCTACTGCCTCCTTCCCTTCCTGAGTGCAGGTCATTTTGATCTCTGCTAAAGACCTTTTGAAGCTATGTAATGATGCATCCTGTAAAAATGATCTATGCTCATAGTTAACTGTGTGCCCCAGGCTCTGGCACTTTTCATAGTTAGATTGGAATTGTTAAACATCTGCTGGGGACTCTAATGCTCAAGTACTTTCTTCTCTTAGGCTAAGAAAGAACAAAGGCTGCAAAAGAGTGTCTGACCCTGTGGGAACATTACAGAGAACAAGCTTTGAGGTGTGCTGAAAAGGCTTCTCCCTGGTAAATACCGTTTGTTTAAAATCACCTTCTACTCCAGTGTTTTGAGATGCTTTTGCTTTCTCACAAATAACACACTGAGTTATAATGCATCACTTTGTAATGAGGGTAATTTAATTTAATGTAATTTAATGTGGGTAAGTGTAAGGTAATGCACATTGGAAAAAATAACCCAAATTACACGTACAACATGATGGGGTCAAATTTAGCTACGACAGATCAGGAAAGGGATCTTGGAGTTATAGTGGATAGTTCTGTGAAGACATCCACGCAGTGTGCAGCGGCAGTTAGTAAAGCAAATAGAATGTTAGGAATTATTAAAAAAGGGATCGATAATAAGACAAAAGATATCATACTTCCCCTATATAAAACTATGGTACGCTCACATCTTGAGTACTGTGTGCAGATGTGGTCTCCTCACCTCAAAAAAGATACATTGGCATTAGAAAAGGTTCAGAAAAGGGCGACTAAGATGATTAGGGGTTTGGAACAGGTCCCGTATGGGGAGAGGCTAGAGAGACTGGGACTTTTCAGTCTGGAAAAGAGGCGATTGAGGGGCGATATGATAGAGGTATATAAAATCATGAATGGTGTGGAGAAAGTGAACATAGAAAAATTATTTACCTTTTCCCATAATACAAGAACTAGGGGACACCAAATGAAATTGATGGGTAGTAGGTTCAAAACTAATAAAAGGAAATTTTTCTTCACACAGCGCACAGTCAACCTGTGGAACTCCTTGCCGGAGGAAGCTGTGAAGGCCAGGACTCTATTAGGGTTTAAAAAAGAGCTCGATAAATTTTTGCAGGTTAGGTCCATAAATGGCTATTAGCCAGGGGTAAAGTATGGTGCCCCAGCCTTCAGTACAAGGGCAGGAGATGGATGGCAGGAGATAAATCACTTGATCATTGTCTTCTGTTCTCCTTCTCTGGGGCACCTGGCATTGGCCACTGTCGGCAGATGGGATACTGGGCTGGATGGACCTTTGGTCTGACCCAGTATGGCCATTCTTATGTTCTTATGTTCTTATGTACCTGCAGGGTTGTGGTGAGAATTGATTAATTTCAGTCTGGAAAAACGACAAGTGTTCTGAGCTCTTCAGTTAAAGGCACTATAGAAATGCCAAGTGTTGCGGAGCAAGAGCAACTGACTGCATTGCCTTGTCAATTAAAAGTTAACAATTAAAAAAACAAAACATGGTATAAAGTATTGATTTATGGCTCACTGATGTCAAACACCGGTATGTTCCCAGGGTGCGGTTTGGCATTTGTCAGCAAGAAGACAGAGAGGTAGAACTGGACAACATTCTTCAGACAACTCTGATGTCAATATTTTTCACTTTTCAATTCACCCCAAACAGTTTAAACTTTTTAGTTTGATTAGATATTTTTTTAAAATCTTTTTGAACCAAAAAATTCATTGTCTGCCAAGTTAATGGTGCTAGTAGTGTGGAAAGTCTGGCGTTTCATTCAAGCCATAGAAGTACAGCAAGCCGTGAACAGGCCACCCTGATTAAGGTCACTTCACTCTGGGCCAGTACAGAAGTTCACCTGAATACAATAAGTTATAGGATCAAAGCTTCGAACAAGAAGGGAAACATTAACTTTTTCCATTAAAATGTTTAATGTCTTCACTGTCAAAAGCCACATTTAGATGTCAATATTTTGGAAACATTGCTCATCAGACACCTCAGAGGCCTTAAATATCCATAACTTCATTAGTTATTTTAAGCATTAGCATATGCAGTAAGCCATCGAGATATGCACAATCAAGTTGCATGTGTCTTATGTTAATGCAACTGCAGCCCTTGACAGGAGTGGGAAACTGCTCCTGTTGGGCAGCAGCCTGACTCTTGCCACCCCTGACAGGAGTGGCTTCCTACTCCTGGCTCCTGGCTCCCTTTCACTTGCAAAGCCAGGAAACTGAGCAGGGTAGCAGCCCTGGTTAGTTCCCTGGCTCCAAGGAGCATATGGGAGCTGGAAGCCAGGGTGCCCCTGCTTCCTGGCTCCCCTCCATTGGCTGGAGCCAGGAACCTGAACAAGGCTGCTGCTCTGCTCAGTTTCCCCTCTCTGCAAGCAGAGGGGAGGCGGGAGCCAGGCTGCTGCTGGTCAGTTCCCAGGTCCTGCAAGTGGCCGGGAGATGGGAACTAGGCTGCCCCCTGATTCCTGGCTCTTTGCCATTCTGGGAGCCAGGAAATTGACCAGTCCTGCTGAGCTGGCCAGTTTGTCAGCTTCTGCTGGCTCAGGGGAGCTGGGAACCAGGCTGCAGCTTGATTTCTGTCTCCCCTTGACTTGCACAAAAATTGGAGTTATGCGGTGTTGCAAAAAGGCAGCCCCTATGTAACTCGAGAGTTTACTCTATGTCTGTAATTCTGTGATAGCTACATCTCCCACTTTTTGTCTCTCTTAAGCTGTGTCTACACGTGCACGCTACTTCGAAGTAGCGGCACCAACTTCGAAATAGCGCGCGTCACGTCTACACGCGTCGGGCGCTATTTCGAAGTTAACTTCGACGTTAGGCAGCGAGACTTCGAAGTCGCTAACCTCATGAGGAGATAGGAATAGCGCCCTACTTCGACGTTCAACGTCGAAGTAGGGACAGTGTAGACGATCCGCGTCCCGCAACGTCGAAATTGCCGGGTCCTCCATGGCGGCCATCAGCTGGGGGGTTGAGAGACGCTCTCTCCAGCCCCTCAGCTCACTGGTGGCCGCGTGGAGCGGCCCCTTAAAGGGCCCCTCCCCCGCCCTGACTGCAGGAGGCTGAGGCAACGTGCAGGCTCGTGCCTGCACACGGAGCGAGCCTGCACAGCCCTCAGCCCCTGACACCGGCCATGGCTGCCCAGCAGCCCCCCCAGCGCCTCCAGGGGACCCCCCCCAAGGGCAGCCAGGGCAGCCAGCCCAGCCAGAGGGCCACCCAGTCTGGGAAGCGGCAGCGGGGCCCCTCTTGGACGGAGGCCGAGCTGCGGGACCTGCTGGGGCTCTGGAGCGAAGAGGAGGTGCTCCAGGTAATGGGGAGCAAGAGGCGGAACGCAGATGCGTTCGCTCGGCTGGCCGACGGCCTGGCTGCCCGGGGTCACCCTGCCTGCACTCCTGACCACGTTAGGAGTAAGGTCAAGGAGCTGCGGCAGGGTTACGCCCGGGCCCGGGATGCGGCCAGCCGATCTGGGGCCGCCCCTGTCACTTGCCCCTTTTACAGGGAGCTCAGGGACATCCTGGGCTCCCGGCACACCTCCTCCCCTCCGGCCACCCTTGACACCTCGGCTGACGAGCCCGAGCAGGCCCTGCAGCCGGAGTCCGCCCCGGAGGTAAGCCCCGCACCCCGGGGGCCCCCCCCGGAGGCCATCCCCGGGACATCGCAGCAGGAGGAGGAGGAGGAGGAGGAGGAGGAGGGGGGCTCCTCCTCCACCGATTCCAGCCTGCAGATCCTCCTCCTGCCATCCCGGAGCAGCAGCAGGGCCTCCGACCCCCGGGGATCTCCGGACCATGGGAGCGGACCCACAGGTAGGTACCCCTCTCTGGTGGACACCCCGGGGCTTGAGGGGCGGGGGGAACAGAGATGTGTCCAGGGCCCCCCACACGCTCACATGGCCATGGCCCCAAGGACACCAGGGCCATGGCCCTCACAGCACTACAGCCATCAGCCCCTGCCCCCCGCCACCCTGCATGACAGTGCCATGCCCCATCCCCGGGCCAGGGGGGAGCGGAACCTCGAGGGGCCCCCGGGCGGAGGGGGTGGGACACCCCGCAGCAGCAGCATGTGATGGAGTGCGGGGAGTGCCAAAGGGAGACTCAGGCTACATATGAGCCACCCGAGCTGAGGAGCTCCCAGGGCCAAAGGAGGATCCTGGCGCTACAGCTGGCAGGTGACACCTCTGCCCTGAACAAAGAGGAGGGAGGAGCCGAACTGGCTTGGAATTGGGGGGCGAGGGCGGGGGCCACAGGTAGAGGCTAGGGGAAGGGAGAGCTGGTAGTCAGCCAGCCACAGGAGAGGGAAAGCTGCATCCCAGAGGGGCACCCCTTGGGGTCTTCTCCCCACGACGGGTTGGAAGGACTGTCTCTTCCGACAGCTGGTGCTGTCACTCCTGCCAGAAACTGGCCATCTGTGGCCTAAGAAAGCTCTCCTGCTCTCAGACCCTGCGGGGTGAAGTGAGAGTCGCTCCCACCAGGGGACGGGGTGCAGGGCAGGGGGACCCCTGAACCCCATCCATCACAGCAGCATGTCCCGGGGACGGGGATGGGGAACCTGCAGCACAGGGCGGGGGGACAAAGGCCACGGCTTGGGGCCCACACTAACGCCTGTCTCCATTCTTCTTTCCCCCCTCCTCTCCTGTGTCCTGCACCTGAACCTGCACCATCCGAAGGACCGGAAGAGAGCGCCGGCGAGGCATCGGTTGTCCCGGAGAGCCCTCCGGGACCCTCGCTCCAGGGCAGCCCCTCGGCCGAGGAACCACCGGCCCCGCGGAGGGCCAGACGGCGGACCCCGCGCCTGCTACCGGCAGCGGCCACAGACCCCCAGCTGCTGGCCATCCTCCGCCGGCAGCTGGAGGTGTCGGAGCAGCACCTCCGGCTGCAGGAGCAGGCGCTGGCCTGGCGCAGAGAGGCGTGGGGGGCCTATATGGACACCATCAACCGGCTGGTTGATTACCTGGCCCCCCATGCCGCGCCAGCCGCGCCACCGCCCGCCATGCCCGCTCCTGCAGCCCCACCACCAGCTGCTCCAGTGGTCGCCGGGCCGTCCGCCGTCGCCCCACCACCTCCCCGCGAGGGCCACCGCGCCGAGGGACCCCTGGAGCCACCCGAGACTCGCCGGCGCCGCTACCTTCCGATGGAGCCCGCTCCCACCCAGCCGCGCACCAGACTGCAGGCCCGCCGGAGCTCCCGGCCTGGCACGCCCACTGCTGGGCTGTAGGGGCGAGGGGCCCAGGATGTGGCCCCCCCCTCTTGTTGTACAGACTTTGGGGACTGGGTGGGGGGTGTGGGTGTTGCCCCTGTTTGCCCCGTCCCCCCCTGTAAATAGTTCTCCCCGTTCTCCTCCCTGCTTTTTGTTTTTCTTTTGATGGCGCACAGTGCTTTCATTTGTTGTTGTACATAGTTTTTATTTGTGCCCATCTTGGTTTTGTTGAATGTTTGTCCCTCCTTTTTGGTTTCTGTTTCACATATATATATTTTTTTATTTAAAAAAAAAAAAATTCGTTGAGACAAAAAAAAAATTTACGTTCACCCACAAGTTCGTGCTGTCATTTCTCCTGGACAAGTGGTGGGGGGCGGTGGGGTGCTCCATGGTGGTGTGGGCATTGGGGCAGGAGTGTGGGGGAGGAAGGGGCAGGCAGTAGGGAGCCTGGGCAGAGTTCACCCCGCAGCCTGTTGCTCGAAGTGGGCCCGCAGGGCCTCCCGGACCTGGGTCCCCTCTGGGTCCACCTGCCGACTGGGGGCAGCAGGTGGCTGCACGTGTGCCCTGCCGGCCTCGGCGGCCCAGCCCTGCAGAAAGCTCTCCCCCTTGCTCTCCACGAGATTGTGCAGGGCGCAGCAGGCACCCACAATCTGGGGGATGTTGTTGGGGCTGGCATCCAGGCGGGTGAGGAGACATCTCCAGCGTCCCTTGAGGCGGCCAAATGAGCGCTCCACCACCTGGAGCGCACGGTTCAGGCGCTCGTTGAAGCGCTCCTGGCTGGCGGAGAGGTGGCCCGTGTAGGGGCGCATGAGCCACGGCCGGAGGGGGTAGGCCGCATCCGCGATGATGCAGAAGGGCATGGTGGTGTCCCCCAGAGGGATCTCCCGCTGGGGGATGTAGGTCCCCGCCTCCAGCCAGCGGCACAGGCCTGAGTTCCGGAAAACCCGGGTGTCGTGGGTGCTGCCAGGCCAGCCCACGTAAATGTCCTGGAACCGTCCCCGGCTGTCCACCAAGGCCTGCAGGACGACTGAATGGTAGCCCTTCCGATTGATGTATCGGCCTCCACTGTGGTCTGGGGCGCGGATGGGGATGTGAGTCCCATCCAGAGCCCCGAAGCAGTTGGGGAAGCCCAGGGTGGCAAAGGCGGCGACAGTGGCATGTGGGTCCCCCAGCCTCACGAGCCTGTGCAGGAGCATGGAGTTGATGGCACGCACGACCTGCAGAGAAAGCACATGGGACAGCCCCAATGAGGGGTGAGCAGGGTGTGCATGGCCCTGCCCTGCCCTGCCCTGGCCCCCCTGCCCTGCCGTGCCCTGCCCTGCCCTGCCCTGCCCTGCCCTGGCCCCCCTGCCCTGCTGTGCCCTGCCCTGCCCTGCCCTGCCCTGCCCTGCCCTGGCCCCCCTGCCCTGCCCCCCCTGCCCTGCCCTGCCCTGCCCTGGCCCCCCTGCCCTGCCCTGCCCTGGCCTGGTCTCCCCCTGTGGGTTCTCTTACCTCCATGAAGACAGCCCCGACGGTGGCCTTTCCGACACCAAACTGCTGCCCCACGGATCGGTAGCTGTCCGGAGTGGCCAGCTTCCAGACAGCGATGCCGACCCGTTTCTCCACAGGGAGGGCACGCCGCATGGCAGTGTCCTGGTGCCTGAGTGCGGGGGTGAGCCACTGGCACAGCTCCAGGAATGTCTGTCGGGTCATCCTGAAGTTCCGGAGCCAGTGGTTGTCGTCCCACTCCCCAAGCACCAGCCGCTCCCACCAGTCGGTGCTGGTGGGGTAGCTCCACAGCCGCCGGCGTGTGAGGCGGGGGGTGGGGCGGGGTGCTGCAGTGGTAGAGGCTGAGCCCTGCTGCCCTGGGGGCATCTCCTCCCCTGGGGCAAGAAGGTGCTCAACTGCCCCCAACATGACATCAGCCAGGGCAAGCCCTGCTCCTGCCGGGAGGGCTGGGTGGACCTCTAGCTGCTGCTGCTGCTGCTGCTGCTGGGGGTCCATGACTGCGGCGCTCGGGGTCTGTGTGCCTATCTGGCTCGTCAGACCGCGTGCTGTGCAGGCTGAGTGTATGTGGGAGGGGCCCTTTAAGGGAGCGGCTAGCTGTTGCCCCGGAAGCGCTAGCCCGCCCGTTGACCCTGTGTGCAGCTGTGCCTGGCATCCCTATTTCGATGTGTGCTACTTTGACGTGTAGACGTTCCCTCGCTGTGCCTATTTCGATGTCAGGCTGAGCAACATCGAAGTTGAACATCGACGTTGCCGGCCCTGGAGGACGTGTAGACGTTATTCATCGAAATAGCCTATTTCGATGTCGCAACATCGAAATAAGCTATTTCGATGTTGGGTGCACGTGTAGACGTAGCTTTAATGTGTCATGGTAATAATATTTTCACCGGGTTTTTTAGGTGTTAACACATATAAGCCGTGTCTACACATGCACGCTATTTCGAAGTAGCGGCACTAACTTCGAAATAGCGCCCGTCACGGCTACATGTGTTGGGCGCTATTTCGATGTTAACATCGACGTTAGGCGGCGAGACGTCGAAGCCGCTAACCCCATGAGGGGATGGGAATAGCGCCCTACGTCGACGTTCAACGTCGAAGTAGGGACCGTGTAGTCGTTGCGCATCCCGCAACATCGAAATTGTGGGGTCCTCCATGGCGGCCATCAGCTGGGGGGTTGAGAGACGCTGTCTCTCCAGCCCGTGTGGGGCTCTATGGTCATCGTGTGCAGCAGACCTTAGCCCAGGGCTTCTGGCTGCTGCTGCTGCAGCGGGGGATTCATGCTGTATGCACAGGGACTGCAACTCGTTGTCGGCTCTGTGGATCTTGTGTAGTTTAGTGCAAGTGTGTCTGGGAGGGGCCCTTTAAGGGAGCGGCTGGCTGTTGAGTCCGCCCTGTGACCCTGTCTGCAGCTGTGCCTGGCACCCTTATTTCGATGTGTGCTACTGTGGCTTGTAGACGTTCCCTCGCAGCGCCTATTTCGATGTGGTGCTGCGCAACGTCGATGATGAACATCGACATTGCCAGCCCTGGATGACGTGTAGACGTTGTTCATCGAAATAGCCTATTTCGATGTCTCCACATCGAAATAGGCTACTTCGAAGTAGGCTTCACGTGTAGACGTAGCCATATGGTTATATTTCAGTAGTTTTTCTTGCTGCTGCTGCTTGTCTCTAGACAATGTCCAGTATATGGGCTACATCTACACTACAGAGATGTTTCGAAAGAAGCCCTTCCAGAAGATTTTTATTCAGAAGAACTTCTTTTCAAAGAGTGCATCCACACACACAAAAAAAAGCAGCTTAAAAGAGTGATCTGCTCTTTCAAAAGAGAACATCCACACAGCCCCCTGCTCTTTTGAAAGGATGGGCCAGGGATCAAAAAAGTCAGGTTCCATGAGGACTGCTGTTCTGGAAGAAAAAGGGCCTGCATAATGTCTACACAATTTGTTTTGCAAAAGAAGGCACTCTTCCTGAAACAGGTGAGGAAGAGTGCTTTTGAAAGGAGTGCCACGTTCTTTCGATTTACTTTCAAAAGAAGATTTTTTGTGTGTAGCTGCTCCACAGGATCTTTCGAAAGTGCCCCCTTCTTTCAAAAAATCTTTTGAAAGAACTTGCTAGTGTAGATGCAACCTTTATTTTTAGTTCTACACTGCAAAAACAAAATGAGGACTTTGATTGAATAAAAACACCACAAAACAATAATCAACTGATGACAGGAGCTGTAAAATTACAGCTCATGAATGACCAAGGGAAATAAAGATTAAATTATAGTCTCTGTTTTCCTTTGCAATGTGGTTGCTTCCATATGTACCTAGTATGCTTATTCCCATTTAGAATCCTTGAGTGAGATCCTCAACTCGTGTAAATGATGAAGCCTCATTGACGTCAAAGGAAGCACATTGACTTAAATCAGTGAACGATTTGACCCCTGTGACGTTTTAACATTAAGGCAATTTATTTTGGGATAGTAGTAAAGTACAGTATTTATGCACTTGAGAGCCAATTAGCACATATTAAATCAAGCCACGCCAAATCATTTGGTCCTGGCTGATACTAGCTCTGCTCATCTAATCACTGGAGAAAGTCAACAGCTGCATTTATATCCCCTTCTCTGTTTGCGTTACTTTTCCTGACCACTAATGAGGAAGCAGTATATGCAATGAAAAATAAAAGAGAATACAAGCAACTTTCCCTGCCTTGGGATCTCCCACAGCCATTTTATTTGCTTGAAAGATGCTCCTATGTTACACCAATAAGCATGGTATAAATGCATTCATATAGACTAGATAGAATGGACTGAATTCAGTAGTTACTTGTGATTGACACTAGTGTAATCAGAGAAGAATCAAGACCTTCTGATGTAATTTTCAGTAGTATTGAGTATTCATAATTCCTATTTAAGACAATGAGATTTGTGAGTATTCGGCAGCACCTTTGAAAAATCAAGCCACAGGCATCTGTTTCCCTATCTGTAAAGTAAGATAAATAATATTCATTAAGAGCTAGTCAAAATTTTTGTGACCTAGATGTGTTCACATCAGCAAAAATTTGTTTAGAAAAAATTTAAAAAGATATCATTCTGCCTTGACATTTCAAGGCAGAACATTTATTTAATTTTGAAATGACTTCACATTTTGAAATTTTATTTTATATACTATAATTAAGATTGAACTTATATTAGAGAGACAAAATGGGTGAGGTGCTACCTTTCATTGGACTAATGTCTGTTGGTGAAAGAGACGAACTCTTAAGCTACGCAGAGCTCTGTTTTCTGGTTCTCCTGGGCCCAACATGGCTGTAACAGCATTGCAGATTATCAGACACATAAATGAACACAATTTGTTGGGGCAGAGTCAATGTGGCTTTATAAAGGAAAATTACGCCTCGTCGATAAATCAGAATTTTTTGAGGGGATCAGTAAGCATGTGGACAAAGGGGATCCAGTGGACACAGTGAACTTATACTTTCAGAAAGCCTTTGGCAAGGTCCCCAATGGCTCTTAAGCAAAGTAAACTATCATGCCATAAGAGGGAAGGTTCTCTCATGCAACAGTAACTGGTTAACAATAGGAAACAAAGGGAAGGAAAAACAGTCAGCTTTCAGAATGGAGAGAGGTATAGAGTGATGTCCCCCAGGAATTTGTACTGGGGCCAGTACTGTTCAATATGTTCAGAAATGATCTGGCAAAAGGGGTAAACAGTGAAGTGTCAAAATTAGCAGATGATATAAAATTAGTCAAGATAGTTAAGTCCCAAGCAGACTGCAAAGAGTTACAAAGAGATCTCACAAAACTGGGTGGCTGGACAACAAAATAACAGATGGAGTTCAATGTGGATAGATGAAAACATAAAATGATGCAGTCTAAATTGAGTGGTAATTCTAAGAAAGAGATTTGGAGTCACTGTGGATAGTTGTCTGAAAACAATCACTAAATCACAGTTAAAAAAAACTAACAGAATGTTAGGAATCATTTACAAAACGGATATAAAATAAGAGAGAAGCAATATGATAAGTTCTATAAATCCACTATCTACTCACATCTGGAATACTGCAAGCAGATGTGGTTGCCTCATCTCAGAAAAGATATATCGGAATTTGAAAAAGTACAGAAAAGGGCACCAAAAATGATGAGCGGTATGCAACAGCTTCCATATTAGGAGAGGGGAGAAAGACTGGGACTATTCAATTTGGAGATGAGGTGACTAAGTGTGAGGGAGAGATATTATAGAGGTCTATAAAGCCACAACTGGTGTGGAGAATGCAAATAAGGAGGTGTTATTTATTCCTTCTCATAACACAAGAACTAGGGGTCACCGAAAGAATTTACTAGG
Source organism: Carettochelys insculpta (assembly GCF_033958435.1). Lineage (NCBI taxonomy): Eukaryota > Metazoa > Chordata > Testudines > Carettochelyidae > Carettochelys > Carettochelys insculpta. The sequence continues at coordinate 230,553,069 of NC_134138.1, forward strand.
CAGCATGTTTCAAACAAGCAAGCAAGCAAACAACCAAGCCAACAGAAGGAAGCATTTCCTCATACAACACAGTCAATCTGTGAAAATTATGACCATGGGAGAGGGTGACCATCCATCCCATTTTTGGCAGGACGGTCTCGTATTTGGGATGCCAAAAAAGGTGTCCCAACTTATTTTATAAAAGTCACTAATTGTCCTGTTATTTGCTGTGCAGGCACAGCTGCTGGCCAGAGAGCACGGTATGTGCTCTCTGCAGCAGAGGAAGCCAGCAGGTTAGCCTGCTTTCCCCTTCCCTGAAGCTTGGGGGTGGGTGGAAACACCAAGGCTGCCCCATCCCTACCACTTCCCCCAGGCTCGGGGGTGGGGAGCACCACAGCTGCCCCATCCCTGCTGCTTCCCTGAGCCTTGGGGCGGGGAGTGGGGGGTGCCATGGCTGCCCTGTCCTTGCCACTTCCCTGAGGCTTAGAGAAGAGGAGGAGTGCTGCCCCGCTGTCCCGTTTGTAGCCTTGGGAGATATGGTCACCCTACCATGGGATGTTGTGAAAGCTAAGAATATAACTGGGTTCAAAAAGAATTTGGTAAGTTCATGGAGAATAGGTTCATCAATGGCTATTTACCAAGATGGTCGGAGACAAAACCAGATGCTCCAGTGTCTCGAGGCTTCTGACTGCCAGATGCTGGGGATGCATGCCAGGAGATGAATTACTCAATTATTGCCTTGTTCTGTTCATTTCCCATAACACATTTGGCACCAGTTGCCACTGGAAGACAGGGCAGTGGCTAGATGGACCATTAGTCTGACCCCGTATTGCTATTCTTATGTTCTTAATATGTCTCATAGGGCAAAGAAATCATCAGTAATGAACCATGACTGGTTCAAAACATATTTGCATTATAAATAGGCAAATCAGGTCCAGTAAAAATAGTCAAAATCTAAACCATCCCTTCCTCAAATTAAATCTAAACTAAACTGTGTTTGAAGGATGTTGTGAAAGTCACTATAACCAGGCTCAAAACAGGACTAGATAAGTTTATGGAAGATAAAAAAATTGAAAAATTTAGCATAAAAACGTGGCCTATCACTGCAAGAGGATTGTGCACCTCAATAGGCCATTCACATAGTTAATCTTGGCAAACTTCCAAATGCAAGAGGGGGCGTTCAGCATCACTCCATTTTATCAGTATTAAAGTGATGAGAAAAATTAAAAGAAAAGCTGTACCCATTTATATATTTATTTTTGATAGGCAAGACTCAAATGCATATGGCTAAGATAAAGAAAAAGAAAAGTCTGACACTTAGACCTGGGTTTTGTTTTGTTTTATTTTTCTGCATAGCATTGGAAACATCTCTGGTTTTTATTAAGTCATTTTTCTGTGGTGACACAAACTGGAACTAGCAGGGAGAACTGAAACAGAGCTCTGTGGTGTCTTATAGATATTTTTAAAGCAAAAATAGAACTATGATTCTAGAAATAATACATCCATCAGAAAACTAGAACAGAGCAAAGCCCTATTCAGCACTGTTGACATGTCACCAGTATCAAATACTTGTAAGAGCACGAAAACAAAACCGCTGATGAAACTACTAATATAAATGATAATATCAGTTATTTAAAATTTTTATAACCATTTCCAGGAAGCCAGTAATGAGGGTGCTTAAGGAGGTATTTCCAATCTATACACACAAACAGCTCTTTAAACTCCTTTAAGTACAGACTTTTTTAACTTTTCAAATTCAAAACCACAGCAGAATCTTTGCTAAATGTGTACCCAAAATGGCACAAACACATACTGCACACATAAACATACTTCTTAGTGACTCTTATGACCAGAATTTAATTTCTAAAGGGAGTCATGTCAAATGCCTGTATTACTCCCAGGTTTAGAGAAAACCAATAGCTTCTTTAGAAATTGCAACAATAGGTCATTAGTTAATGGCCAGAGCTGGGTTTTAAACCTCTTTTCAACAGGATTGAAAAACAGTACAGGAAGCGAGAGTCTGGTTTATCCTTCATCATTAACTAGTTTAAATTGGTTTAACTAGTTTTAGAATTGGTTATAATTCTGTGAGCTCACAGTGTTGACCAGATCAATCTGCCTCTTATCAATTTTTCAACCATGTTTTTTTTTCTGGAAATATATATAGATTAGGTGTCAGAGGGGTAGCTGAGTTAGTCTGTATCTTCAAAAACAACAAGAAGCCCTGTGGCACTTTATAGACTAACAGATATTTTGGAGCATAATCTTCCATGGGCAAACACCTGCTTTGTCAGATGCAACTGACAGATGTATCTGATGAAGTGGGTCTTTGCCCACAAAAGCTTATGCTCCAAAATATCTGTTAGTCTATAAAGTGCCACAGATTAGGTGGCACCAAAACATTCTGCAGTTTCATGCTGTTTACACCTCCAGATTGCTCACTGAGAAAAGCAAATTCCAAAATAATTGAAACATTTCATGCTGATATTTTCAAACAGAAACATTTTGATTATTTTGTTTCAGATTGATTTTTTGTTTTGACCTTTCCTTTGATTATTTAAAATCTTCAAAATCACTGAAGTGCTTGACATCAAAACTAATATTTTATTTGATCCGAGACTTTAAAATTGTCACGAAACTAAAAAAATCAGTTGCCCAACTCTAAGTGTAACATTACAGCCAATGCCTGTCAATAATTTTCCTGTGGTAGGCATAACAGATTATTTCTTATTTTTATTTATATCAAAGGACCAGAAAAATGAGAAGGTAAAGGAGACCAGCCTACAGTAATCAAAATACCACATCACAATTATAGCTGTTATTCAAGACCCTCTTGTGTGATGTAAAGTTGTGTTTGAAAAAGTCTCTCTTCTAGGCTGCAGATCGTGAAATTCAAGTATGTCAATGGAGCCTCAGGAAAAGTACGAGGATTAGAGACAAGCCACAACAAACTACAGCAGTAGCTATAGAAGAGCCAGACTTTCTACCACTATTTCCTTCTTGAAATTGCAAGATAAAGGAAAACAACAGGATCTTCATTATTAGATAGTCTCTACTTGAAATATGGATGTTTAACATAACTCATTTTCATCTCTACTGCTTCAGAATATTCTAGTCAAAGCCACACCATCAAATGCAAGACCTTCCAAAATATCTTTTGTAAAAAGAGCTACATAATTATTATTGCTTAACTAACTTAGAATGTCATTGTGCAATTCAAAGTAATATTTGCTCAAAAAGCAACCATAGCCAAATAAAATATATCATAATTGGTTTTATTTGTTCAAATTAAAGGGCTGTTATCTGATTAAATGAGGCAGGACATTTGTTCAAGTGCCATTCGTCTTCATCAAATTAATATCCGCTAACTTGTGCTCCTTTTATAAAGGTAAATGATATACTTGTATCTATAACTCTAATTCAAATCCACATTTAAATAACTTTTATAAAGCTAATGATGGTATCACTAAAGATTTGGATATGTCAGTGACAAAATATTGAATATAAACTTCCATCAACCATGGTCTGCCAATCAGGATCACATTGCAATGCTTTTATAATGCTTTTATAGACCGATAAGTTTAACATCAGTACCAGGCAAATTAGTAGAAACACTAGTTAAGAGTAAAATTGCAAGGCACATAGAAGAGCACGAATTGTTGGGCAAAAGTCAGCATGGTTTCTGCAGAGGGAAGTCGTGTCTGTCTAATCTATTAGAATTCTTTGAAGGGGTTAATAAACATGCGGACAAGGGGCACCCAGTGGACATAATATACCTAGATTTCCAGAAAGCCTTTGACACGGTCCCACACCAAAGGCTTTTATGTAAATTAGGTGGTCATGGGATAGGAGGAAAGGTCCTTTCATGGATCGGGAATTGGTTAAAAGACAGAAAACAAAGGGTGGGAATAAATGGTAAATGTTCACAATGGAGGGGGGTAACTAGTGGTGTTCCCCAGGGCTCAGTCCTGGGACCGATCCTGTTCAACTTGTTCATCAATGATCTGGAAAATGAGGTAAGCAGTGAGGTGGCAAAGTTTGCAGATGACACCAAGTTGTTCAGGACAGTCAAAAGCAAAAGGGATTGTGAAGAACTACAAAAAGATCTCAGCAAACTGAGTGATTGGGCAGCAAAATGGCAAATGAAATTTAATGTGGGTAAGTGTAAGGTAATGCATGTTGGAAAAAATAACCCAAATTACACGTACTACATGATGGGGTCAAATTTAGCTACGACAGATCAGGAAAGGGATCTTGGAGTTATAGTGGATAGTTCTCTGAAGACATCCACGCAGTGTGCAGCGGCAGTTAGTAAGGCAAATAGGATGTTAGGAATTATTAAAAAAGGGATCGATAATAAGACAAAAGATATCATACTTCCCCTATATAAAACTATGGTACGCCCACATCTCGAGTACTGCGTGCAGATGTGGTCTCCTCACCTCAAAAAAGATATATTGGCATTAGAAAAGGTTCAGAAAAGGGCGACTAAGATGATTAGGGGCTTGGAAAGGGTCCCATATGGGGAGAGGCTAGAGAGACTGGGACTTTTCAGTTTGGAAAAGAGGCGATTGAGGGGCGATATGATAGAGGTATATAAAATCATGAATGGTGTGGAGAAAGTGAATATAGAAAAATTATTTACCTTTTCCCATAATACAAGAACTAGGGGACACCAAATGAAATTGATGGGTAGTGGGTTCAAAACTAATAAAAGGAAATTTTTCTTCACACAGCGCACAGTCAACCTGTGGAACTCCTTGCCCAAGGCGGCTGTGAAGGCCAGGACTCTATTAGGGTTTAAAAAAGAGCTTGATAAATTTTTGCAGGTCAGGTCCATAAATGGCTATTAGCCAGGGATAAAGTATGGTGCCCTAGCCTTCATAACAAGGGCAGGAGATGGATGGCAGGAGATAAATCACTTGTCTTCTGTTCTCCTTCTCTGGGGCGCCTGGCATTGGCCACCGTCGGCAGATGGGATGCTGGGCTTGATGGACCTTTGGTCTGACCCAGTATGGCCATTCTTATGTTCTTATGTTCTTATGTTAATCCAGGGCAGTGAAACATTTCAAAAATGATGCACAGCACCTGTAATTCAAGGGAAATAATTTGTCTCAAAGGATAAGAAAAAATATTATCGAACAATAATGCAAATCATGGGTTTAAATAGTTAGAGTGAATCTGGTGTACAGAGGGCTAAACTGTCTAATATATCAGAGATTCAGATTGACTTTCTAGAAGGCAATTCAAATGTGCAGTGTAATTATTTAGAGTGTGTATATATTACAGTTTATGTGTCTGTCTGTGAATCCATCCATCCATGAGTCCATTCAAGAAATTCTCAGTGGTAAGAGCTAGGGCTACCATATTTGGTATGTCATCTCCTCTTATAATAACTTAAAGCAAGGCTGGTTGTGGCAGAACAATGGGACGTGGGTGGAGAGTAATTGTTTCTTATCAGATGGAAAGGGAGGGGTGTGATAGCAGGGACAATTATGCTCACAAATGACCACAAGGAGGCAGCAAGTGCCTAGCCCCAGGGACTAGCCAGTGGGCAGCCCACACGGCCCCTGCCACCCCAGTCAGGCCCTGGGGAGAAGATAGTGGGTAGGCTCTGCAGCCCTGCCACCTGAGCAGCATAGTCTCAGTCTCCTGGGGGAGCTGCCACCACTGGAATAGTGCTGTCTCCACTACTGCAGGTGGCGCTGGTGAGCTCCCCACCCAAACGCCCAGTCCCCAGCCATCAGCTCCCCCATCCTCCCCTGACTCCTGCACCCCGACCCCCCTACCTTAAGTCCTCCACACCTCCCACCCCCCCGCCATGAACTCCTCGCACCTGCCAGATTCCTGCCCTGACTCCTGCAACCCCTGCCCTGTATCAACCTAGGGAAGTGAGCTATATTTTGTGTTAGGGACAGAAGGATTTGTTATGGTCACTCAGCTCTCAGACTGGGCTGGGTCTGAGTCATGGGTGGGGTCTCGCCTCGACAAAGCCCTGGTGGGGCTGATCTGATGGGTTTGGTTCTGCTTAGAGCAGGGGGCTGGACTCGATGGCTTTTTTAGGTCTCTTCCAGCTCTATTGCTCTATGATTCTATGATTTTTCAGCAGTCCTGACCACTTGTGGGTCCCATTGACTTCAATTATTGTTTGTGTCCTCGGCGGCTCTGACTAGCCTGGTGTGTGCACTGCTCAGCTTTCACACATGGATACCTGCATGAGCTTCCGGGTCTCTTCAGAGCTTCGCACTCTGTCTCTAAATCTGGTGTGGGGTCAGATGACACTGCTAATCTATGTCCTTGTTTTCAAGTGCCAGATAGTTGGGACATGAAGCCACTGTCAGACCTGGACACGGCCTCTCAAACGTTGTTTCTCTTTCCTCCTAATCTGGCCTGTGGGTTTCGTGGGTGATGAAAGAGAGGATAACAAGAGTTTCTGAAGGTGGGGGGGGGAAGACCAATGCTATTATGGGCTGGATGTTTGTGTAGGTAGCATGGTGGACTGAGAGAAATGTGTATTTATGGGAGAACTCTGCTCCTTGGAGAACTGATGGCAACAGTAGGGACTTTCCCTGCATCTGAAGGCCCCTGTCCAAGCCTGAAGGGAAGAGCCACTGAACTCAGGGCTCAAGTAAAGTTGAAGGACAAAAAAGATAAACCAGCTCTGGGAATGAGGGCTACAGGGTCAAAAGCAGGGAGCCGGGGGCAGGGGGCACCAAGAACAGAATTTTGATGGCTTTCAGGGACCCAGTGGATGTGGCCCAGAGGAACTTTGCTTGGATATATGATCTGAAGGAATAGGAGAAATAGGCCCCCACAGTCACAGAGCACCTCCCCATCCATCCTCCTCTTCCTGATTTTGTGGTTGAACCCCCTGGCTAGTGCCACAAGGAGGTTGACATGCAGGTCTTGTGACTTCATGGGCCCACTGATGGAATGAGTGTAGATCAGGAGGTGAGGGGAAAAGTGCAGCTAGAACCTAAGGAAAAGGTTCTGGAGGAGCTGGAAAAGAGGCTGCAACCTGGCATGCTTGATGTAAACATGATCCAGGGTCTTCCTCGCACCACAATTCAAGCAAGTGTCAAGGAGAGGAGTGAAATGTGCCAAATACAGGCCTATGCTTATGGCTTTGTGAAGAAGCAGCCCACAGATATTCTTGTTGGGCTGCAGGACCAGAATGGAAAACATGCTAGGCCACTGGGGCTCCTCACTCTCCAGAAGTAGTAGAAGTTACCACCATTTGATGCCAGAATGGTACATAAACATGGGGAAGTGAAGGTTCCCCTTGTTGTAGTTCAGCAAGTGTTTGATCATAGCTCTGTGCAGCAGGTGAAATCATCTTGGCTTGTTTTAAAGAAACTCTGTGGTTTCTTTGCAGCTCACTACTACACCTGCCTTCAATCTGAGCATCATCACAGGTAGAGCTATACAAAAGTTTTTGGCTGAAAACCTTTTTCAGAGAAAATTGCAGACTGGAAATATTAAAACATTTTCAAAGAATCAAAGGAATGGAATGGACTGTGATGGGTTCGATCACAGAGCTCCGTTTGGGGATGTCATCCAGTGTGCTGATCATGCCACTAAGCCCACCTACCTGCCCTCTGTGAAGTGCCCACCTGACATCCTCCTGGGCCAGAAGCTCTAGTCTCCTGAGCAAAGGCTCAGAGCTGGAATAGCAACCCCCCAGCAGAGCAACACAGACGCTGAACCAGTTGAGCTCTGTAAGGGCTCAGCTATAGCGCCTTGACAGCACCAGGAACACACCGTTCAAAAGGGACCAAAGCCCCAAATAAATCTGTCTTACTCAGTATAAAAGTTTTACACAGAGAAAGTTTGCTTTCTTTATGAATGAAAAAGATATACACAATGGTTGCTTTCCCTCATCCCCCAGTAACAGTTATTTCCACTGAGCTTGATAATAAACAAAAGTGTTTTATTAAGTATAAAAAGTAGGATTTAAGGCTACGGCTACACTGTAGCTGTAGCTTGAAATAACTTAGGCCATTTGTGCAATGCAAATTGTGTAATGTATTTCGAGTGAACTTATTTTGAACTCGGTGCTGTCCAAATGGAACTGAAGTTTGAAATAAAGGGCTATTTTGAGGTTTATATTACCTTTCTCATGATGAAGGGTGGTGGAAACAGAATACTTCACTCAAAATAGTGCTGCTATTTCAAGCATAGCATATAGCCCCAGAGGTGCTATTTCAGGATACATTTGTAAGTGATAAGTGATTGCAAGTGAAAACAGACAGATCAAAGTGAGTTACTAAAATAAATTAAACAAAACACACCACTGAATCCCAATACACGGAGAAACTTGTAACATGCAAATTCTTACCTTAACTATTGTTCTAATAATTTCTTTCACAATCTAGGCAGCCTCCTAGCTTGGGCCCAATCTGTTTCCAGCAGACATGTTGGGTAGCAAGTGGGTGTCTCCTGGCATCAGGCAACTGCCCCCTATTGTTTAGTTATCAAGCTTTATATCCATTTTCCACAGGGCAGAAATTCTTTGTGTTCAGTTCAAACTTTTCTCACCTTGAGTGGAAAATTAAAAGATCCAAAATGGGTTCCAGCACCAGGTGGCGTGATCAGGTGTCCTGGCAGGACTAACCAAAGCTTGGGCTTACAGGAAAAAAACAAAGCCAGTCACAGATCATTGGTTTGAGTACCAATCCATTATGTTTCTGGAGTATCACTGATGACCCTCATTAGCACATGTAGAATAATAAACAGATTCACACTTCATTTTTTTCTAATTTGACATACAAGCATGAGACATTCACAGAAATAGAACATACACATTCAGCAGACTGTAACTTTTAAAATAACATGGTCACATGATGCATCTTACTTAAAGCATCTTCAGGTTATGCCTATTCACATTCATAAACCAATTTTCATGGTGAGTAAAGCATGGGAGAGGTCATGACAGGGACCCCCAAAGGCCATCTGATTGTGTCCCTCGCACTCATGACAAGACTAAGTATGATCTAAACCATTAGCTCTTAACTGTCCAGACTACTGTACCCAGGAGTCTGATTTGTCATGTGTCCCCCAAGTTTCATCTCAAGTTTATTGGCGTATTAGGATTCGGTGGTGTGTTTTGTTTATTTTGCATATTTTACAAAATCAAACATAAAAATACAAAAGTGCCATATTACACTATTACTGACAAAGTGCTTACTTCCTCAGTTTGCACATAAGATTATAAAATAAATCATCTGGAATATAAATATTGGTACTGACATTTCAGAGTATTATATATAGAGCAGCATAAACAAGTCTGTATGAGATTTTAGTTTGTATTGACTCCACTTGTGCTTTTTGCTTAGCCTGTTGTAAAATAGGCAAATATCTAGATGAATTGATGTATCCCATAAGACTGCATGCCCCCAGGATTTGACATTGAGAACCACTGATCTAGATAACCTGTGAAAGGTGTTCGTCTAACTTGCTCTTGAAAATCTTCACTAATGGAGACAATCCCTAGTCAACACATTCCAGTGCTTAATCAACCTGACAGGATTTTTTCCCTAATATCCAACCTAAACCACACTTACTGTAGTGTAAGCCTGTTGCTTCTTCTATACTCAGAAGTTAAGGAGAATTATTTTTCTCCTTCCTCTTTGTGCCAGACTTTTATGTACTTGAAAACTGTTATGTCCCCTTTCAATCTTCTCTTTTCCAGACCAAACAAACCCAGAACTTTAATAATTTTTGTTGCTCTTCTCTGGACTTTCTTCAATTTCTCCACATTTTTCCTGAAATGTGGTGCCCAGAACTGAAAGCAATACTCCAGCTGAGGCTTAATCAGTGCTGAATACAGTGGAAGAATTACTTCTTATTTCTTGCTTACAGCACTCCTCGTAATGCATTCCAGAATGATGTTTGCTTTTTTATTTTGGCAGCATAGTTACACTGTTGATTCATAATTAGCTTCTAATCCATTGCGACCCCAGATCCCATTCCACAGTACTCCTTCCTACACAGTCATTCCTAGTGTGTATGTGTGCAACTGATTGTTCCTTCCTAAGTGGAGTACTTTGCATTTGTCCTCATTGAATTTCATCCTAACAGAGAGCAAGCTGTGCTAGTCGATATACTATCAAAACAAAAAAGCAGTCCAGTAGCACTTTAAAGACTAACAAAATAATTTATTAGGTGATAAGCTTTCGTGGGACAGACCCACTTCTTCAGATCATAGCCACACCAGAACAGACTCAATATTTAAGGCACAGAGAACCTTAAACCTTTACTATTTTTGATTCTCTGTGCCTTAAATATTGAGCAAGACAATTCTGGTGCAAATGTAATTAAATTCGGGAACGAGTCTATTTGAGTACAAAAATCAAAAGGAATCTTACAAAGTGGAATGCCATTTGCTCAACAATAGTTAAACAAAAGAACACAGCAAAAATGGTAAATGATTTCTCAGTGCAACAATGTTGCTTACAAAATTGCATTGCGTAAACTCGGGTATCCCATGTGAAACTGGAAGTAGTTGTCCCCTCTGTTCAGCACTGATGAGATTGCAGATGACTGCATTCAGGTTCCCCCTTGGGCTGCAGGAACTAGAACAAAGTCCTGTAGCACCTTAAAGACTAACAATTTTTAATTATTTAATTAATTGCATTAGGTAGTGAGCTTTCATGGGAATCTTTAGATTCTGGAGCAGAACTGAGAGAGGACTGAGGAATCAGCTAAATATAAAAATTAAAAAGTAAGGAGGGGGAGTGAGAGAGAGAAATCTCTGTAAAGAGTAAATTAAGTGGGATGTCTGCCACCTCTGTGAATATTAAAGGTGTGAAATTGTCCTGTAATGCATAAGGTAGTTGAAGTCCTTATTGAGTCCCCAGTGAAAGGTATCAAGCTTGTAAATGAATTCCAATTCAGATATCTCCCTTTGTAATCTGGGGTTAAAATACATGAACCTTAAAGTCATTTATGGAGTGTTCTGCCAGGTTAAAGTGCTCACTTCTGGTTTATATGTATTCAGATTCCTAATGGTGGTGGAGGGAGAGCTCAGTGGCTTCAGGATTGACGTTCTAAACCCAGGTTTGTGAGCTCAGTCCTTGAGGAAGCCATTTATGGGCCTGGGGCAAGTAGACGTTCTCCCTACCCCTCCCCTGCTCCCCATTCCAAAAAAAAACCTGCCAGAAATGGTGCTTGGCCCTGCTCAGAGGCAGGAGACTGAACTCAACGACCGCTCAAGATCTCTTCCAGCTCTTTGGGTTATGTATATAACTTAGTCTTCACAGCAGGAAGCCCAGACTGCACCAGGGGGCTGAGGTTATGATTCTGAGCAATGAGGAGCCTACAAATACTGGGCTGGAGGGCAGGAGGAGTTTCTCAAAGATCACAGATTCTTAGAGGGGGAGGGATAGCATTGACCTCTTAAGCCCAGAGTTGTGAGCTCAATCCTTGAGGGATTCAATCCATTTAAGGGTCTGGGGCAAAGAAAAAAAAATCTGTCAGTGATGGTGATCTAGATCCTGCTATGAGTGCAGGGGACTGGACTCAATGACCTCTCATGTTCCCTTCCAGTTCTATGAGATAGCTAGGTATATCTCCATATTTTAATGTTTGATTTGTGTCCATTTATCCTTTGGCATAGGGACTGTTCAGTTTCTCCCATGTACATGGCAGAGGGCATTGCTGGCATATGATGGCACATATTACATTAATGGAAGTGCAGGAATATGAGCCCTTGATGGTGTGACTAATGTGGCTAGGCCAGTGATGGTGTCTGTAGTGTAAATATGTGGACAGAGTTGGCACTGGAGTTTGTTGCAAGGAAAGGTTCCAAGGTTAGTGTTTCTGTAGTATGGCATGTGATTGCAAGTGCGAATTCTCTTGAGGTTGGGTAGTTGTCTGTAGGAAAGAACAGGACTGTCACCCAGGGCTTATGAGAGTGAGGGATCACGTTCCAGTATAGGCTGTAGCTTGTCAATTATGTCCCAGAGGGGTTTGACTTGGGGGCTATAGCTGATGACAAGTGGTGTTCTGTTGTTTACCCTCTTGGGCCTATCTAGGTTCCTGGGGATTTGTCTGGCCCTGTCAATCTGCTTCTTTACTTCTCCCGGTGGGCAATTAAGTTTTATGAATGTCTGGTAGAGATCTTGAAGTTTTTTGTCTCATGAAGTAGAGAAGTCAGACACAGGTGATGAAAGTGATGAGAGGGTTGGAAAATATGCCATGTTAGAAATTGATCAGTGAGCTAAATATCTACAATCCTGAACATCACAAGCCTCACTTAGGCAAAAAAAAAAATCATTAACTTAAAGGGGAGATCTTTGGACATGTCACCAGAATGGACGAAGAAAACACAGCATACTCTGCTCTTAAACTTTCTCTCAACATGGAAAGGGGTGTGTGCCCTCACTCTATTTGGGGCTGCCAGCCAGGCTGTGCTAGAGATTTGTGGATTTGCAGGGTTAATCCAAGGCTGGGAACATCGTTCTATGTTCAACATCATCAACAGTGGTCATTCTGGCTGGCACAGTGGTCTTCAGGAGTCTGTGCTTGTTTGATAAGCAAAAAATGGACATTTGAATTGTGTATGTGCAATAGACAATGCTCTTAAATCTCCAGGTGTGCCCCTAATCACAAATGTGCTAAGCATGGGTAATTAGCTTGTGACAAGTGCACGTGTTTGTTTGAAGGCGTATGCAAGGTCTGCTGCTGAAATAAGCTATGTCTACACGTGCATGCTACTTCGAAGTAGCAGCACTAACATCGAAATAGCGCCCGTCGCGGCTACATGCGTTAGGCGCTATTTCGAAGTTAACTTCGACGTTAGGTGGCGAGACGTCGAAGTCGCTAACCTCATGAGGGGATGGGAATAGCGCCCTACTTCGACGTTCAATGTCAAAGTAGGGACCGTGTAGACGATCCGCGTCCCGCAACTTCGAAATTGTGGGGTCCTCCATGGCAGCCTTCAGTTGGGGGGTTGAGAGACACTGTCTCTCCAGCCCGTGCAGGGCTCTATGGTCACCGTGTGCAGCAGCCCTTAGCCCAGGGCTTCTGGCTGCTGCTGCCGCAGCGGGGGATTCATGCTGCATGCACAGGGTCTGCAACTCGTTGTCGGCTCTGTGTATCTTGTGCTGTTTAGTGCAAGTGTGTCTGGGAGGGGCCCTTTAAGGGAGCGGCTGGCTGTTGAGTCCACCCTGTGACCCTGTCTGCAGCTGTGCCTGGCACCCTTATTTCGATGTGTGCTACTTTGGCGTGTAGATGTTCCCTCGCTGCGCCTATTTCGATGTGGTGCCGCGCAACGTCGAAGTTGAACATCGACGTTGCCAGCCCTGGAGGACGTGTAGACGTTATTCATCGAAATAGCCTATTTCGATGTCGCCACATCGAAATAGGCTACTTCGATGTAGGCTTCACGTGTAGACGTAGCCATAGAGAGTTTTTAAGCCCAACAAGCTGAAGTTCTTTGGCGCCTGTGAGTTCCACCCACAGTAGCTCTGCGGGGCCAGGAACTAACAAGCTGGACAAACTGGAGAACATCTTTTGTTCTTCACTTCTCACTCCTTCCTAGAGTAGGGTGTCAAAGTTGCCCATTTTAAAAGGGACCCTGACAAGTCCGTTCAGCAGCGCTGACTGGGGAATTAAAAGTGTGGTCAGCTGAAGTGCAGGGCTTCCATCTAGTCCCCATCTGTCCTGGCGCTGAGCTGCACCTAAATGGGGGGAGGGGAACCATGGGGCTCCACGTGCTGCTTCCACCCTGAGAACCAGTGCCGCACTGCCATTGGCCAAAAATGGGCCCCTGGGAGCTGGAGGGCAGTGCCTATGGATGACGGTAGCATGCTGAGCCTCCTGACTTCCACCCCCAACCTAGGCACCACATCTGCTGGCTGCTTCCAAAGTGCAGTACAGAACCAGGACAGGCAGGGAGCCTGTCTGAGTCTTGCTGCACTGCTGACTGGGAACTGCCTGAGATAACCCTGTGCTCCAGCTCTGAGTCCCAGACCAGCACCCACCCACAAACCTAGGCTACCTTCTGCACTCCAAACCCCTCACTCCTGGCCTCACCCCAGAGCCCTCACCCCCTCCTGCACCCCAATCCTCTGCCTCAGCCCCCCACCTCACTCCAAGTCCCTCAGCTCCATCCTGACGCATGGAGCCCCACCCTGTACCCTAATCCCTTGGTCCCCACTCAAGAACCAGTACCCCCTGCCCAGAGCCCTCACCCCTTCTTACACCCCAACCTTCTGCCTCAGCCCACAACCCTCTCCCCATCCCAAATTCCTTGGTCCCACTCCTCTGACCAGAGCCCCCTCCTGCACTCTGAAACCTCGTTTCTGGCTCCGCCTCTGATTAGGGCTCCTGCACCCTAACCCCCTGCCTAGCCCAGTGAAAGTGAGTGAAGGTGACTGTGAGTCACAGAGGCCGGGGGGATGTAGTGTGTGGAGGGAAGAGCCTCAGAGAAGTGACAGGAGAAGGGCAGGGCCTTGGAGATGGGGCAGGACTAGGGTTAGAGTTTTATGTTGTCGGAAGGTTGGCAACCCTTCCTCCAGATCTGCACCAATACTTTTTCTTTATTGAAATCTTAGAACATCGAATTGCATGGAAAACCCTGTGTTGCTCCTCTGTGATAACAGCACAAATATTTTGCGTGGATATAATGCCCACTGTCAAAGATCTTTGTATTCCAGTTAAATATATAGCTCCACATGCTCGGATCAGACTCCATAACGTCTGCTCAGATTTTTAAGTATTTTACTCAGTGAAAATTCCTATTGATTTCAGCATATTACCGAAGCTGAGTAAGCGCCTCAGGTTCTGTCTTTAACATTTGTACAATCACTATAGGCTATACCCTGCAGTTCAGTTTGTGAGGTGTTAGTTCCTAATTTTTGCATTTCCCAAATTCTTGTATAAATGATACTTTAGCCGCAGAGAGGTAGCCCTATTAGTCTGAACCTTCACAACACAAAAAAGCAGTCCTTTAGCACTTTAAAGACGAACAAAATAATTTATTAGGTGATGAGCTTTCGTGGGATAGACCCAGCTCTTCAGACCTGGAAATTCTGAACCTGAATTCAGAATTATTTTATTAGTTTTTAAGTGCTACAGAACTGCTTTTTTGTGTTGTGATATATTAGTGTTGCACTGAAACAGCCTTTTTCCACGTAGGATGCAACAATGTAAAATCCACAGCGGACCTATGCAGAGGAAACATGGGTAGAGCAGTTATGAAGATACAAACACACTCTCTGCACATCCTAGAGGCTAATCTGAAACTGGGCAACAGAAGATGCTTCTTAGGGAGCTGGAATCACCACAGAAGAAAGTCTACAATCACAGGTCAATGACTAGCTGTGAGCTACAGTAAATGAATATGAACATCATGAAGTGGTGTAAGTCAACTGTTTTGGTAATCTCCTAATTGCAGAGGTACTTTCAAGCCAAATAATTTTATGATTCCAGAAAGTGTGAGGGTAACAAAAAATTTGAAAATAAACAGAGTGTAAATTGTTGAAGAGAGGGTTATACATCCTGGAGGGAAGTTGAGGCAGAATTTTTATAAAGAAATGGTTCAAAGCTAGCAACAAAAATAAGGAATAAAGATCAGCCCCAAGAAAAAATTAATAATATTCCTGAAAAAAAGCAGGACAATGAATCACTATTACTAGGGATCTACCAAATACATGGTCCCTTTTGGTCAAGTTCCCAGTCATATCATTTTTAAAATGGCAAATTTCATTATTTCAGATATTTAAATCTGAAATGTCACAGTGTTGTAATTGAAGGGGACACGACCCAAAAAGGAGTTGTGTCATGGGGGCTGTGGCACAGCTACGCTTACTTCTGTGTTGCTATTGGTGGCACTGCTGCCTTCAGAGTGGGGCAGCTGGAGAGCGGTGACTGCGAGCTGTGGGTTCAGCTCTGAAGGCAGAGCTACCACCATTAGCAGAAGAGAAGGAAGGATGGCCTGGCATGGTATTGTCACCCTTCCTTCTGCACTGCTGCTTGGAGGGCGCTGCCTTCCAAGCAGAGCACCTGGCCAACATTGTAACCGCTGCTCTCCAGTTGTCCAGCTCCAACGGCGGTGCAGAAGTAAGGGTGGCAATATTGTGACTCTCCTAAAATAATCTTGTGATCCTCCTGCTTCTCCCTTTTGGGTCAGAACCCACACTTCGAGAAACCCTTCTCTTGCTCCATGAAATCTGTATAGTATAGGGTAAAAGCACACAAAAGAGGCCACACTTCGTAGGAGGACACTAGATTTCACGGTCTACGATGTATTTTGCATGGCTGTGAATTTGATAGGGCCCTAACTATTACCATGTGAGAAGATATCCACAGATTATTTCTCTCATCTGTAAATGAAATGCTTGATAGACCACATGGTCTTCTAGCTTTTAACGTTCATGTCTTCCTGATTAATCAAAGTTGCTTTCAACAACTGTAAAATCATGTCTCAGCGAGAAAAAATAATTCTCCACTTTCCAAAATATCTGTTTTGCAGATCTTCTTTATCTTATTATCACATTCTCTACTGAAACAGCTTGCTCTAAAGTTGCAAACTTTTGTAGACACTTTTAAAATATTTAAACAAGACATCTTTTTTTCAATTGTGTAGGTATGTGCATACTTGGCAGCTTGAAATGAGTCTGTAACAGAGTGCTGAGAGTTAAAATATTTTTAAAAATTCACCAATATTTTAGCAAGGATTACACACAGAAATGTCAAGGGCAGCACTCAGGAATTCTGTGAGTATTCTTTGTTTTGGATCTGTGGATCAGAACAAGTTTAATTCTCTCAACATTTTGACCCAGCCACCATACATTATTTTGTGCATGTTAACACTAGAATGAAAACTGTCACATAAAAAAGAAATTGAAGGGTTAGATCTGTAGAATAATTATTCTCAATTAGAGATAGTTTTCTACCTAAACGTAGGGTGTAGTTTCTGTGAAGAAATCAAGTACAAAGAATCTTTCATTTTCTGCTTTAGCACTAGTCAGTTCTAATGGGGGCTGAAATTCTGCAGCACCCTGTAATTTCCCTAAAAGCTTCCAGATTGAAAAATATAGCTCAGACTGATGCCTTCCTGCTTTCTGTGCATACTTGGCACAGCAGGCAAACAGAAGTGACAGAGACAATTTGTCCCTGGTTCATTACTTAATAATTGAAATAGATAGTCTATCTACCATCTCTTATTTCATTCTTATTTCAAAGCTTGAGGTCATTCATATTGTCATGAGTATGGCTGGTTAGTAGTAGAGTAGGCATCCTTCAGTCTGCATAGACTATGGATCGTGCCCTTTATAGTTTCAATTGAGGACTTCATTTACAGCGTCTACTGTGACTATGAAGACCCACACAAGAGTGACAGTCCTTGCTGCATCTCTTGCAGATGTGGTGGGTGTCTGGCAAGTCCTTAGTGTGCTTTCTGTGTGCTCGCTTCTCCTCTGCTAGCTGTCTGATCCTCATCTCGCCCTTCTGAAGCCCCTTTTGTAACCCCTGCCTCCATCTGCTGCAGTCGTCTGCTAGTTTTTCCCAGTTGTCCAGCTCGATGTCTACCTCTCTGAGGTCTCTCTTGCAGACGTCTTTGTAGTGCAACTGGGGGCGTCTGGGAGGTCTTTTGCCAGAGGCTAGCTCCCCATACAGGATGTCTTTTGGAATCCTTCCATCATTCATCCTGTGGATGTGGCCAAGCCAGCGGAGCCGATGCTACCTGAGGAGGGTGTGCATGGTTGGGATTCCAGCTTGCTCAAGGACGGTGGTGTTGGTCACTCTGTCCTTCCATGATATTCCAATAATACCAGAACTTGAAGGACACAGAAACCTCTATTGTTATGCTGTTGTATTGGCAAGCATTGTTCGCAGTCATTAACTAGCCTTGTTTCTGTCACTGGGACCGTTTAAGTAGTGGAAGTGCTATGTTGATCTACCTCAATTCTGTTTATCTGATTTCATAGGCAATTTTTCGATAATTGATTGAATTTTTACAATTAAAAGCCTGTCAAAATGTATTACATGCCAAAGTGAGATGTAAATACCATAAATACTTAGTGAAGAGTATTAAAAAACAAAAAGTATAAAATAATATAGGAATATTCTTATTAAATTATAACAACTGTGATTCATATCTCCGAGGGGTAGTGGTGTTAGTCTGAATGTACAAAAATACGAGGAATCCTATGACACTTTAAAGACTAACAGATTTATTCTGGCATACACTTTCATGTGTATAAACCACTGCATCAGATGCATTTTAGTCCCCGCATCTGACAAAGTGGTTTTTACCGACAACAGTTTATGCCCAAATCAATTTGTTAATCTTTCAGGCATCGCAGGACTCGTTGTTTTAATTATCATCCAGGTGATGTCTTGTTCTTATCTCCTTCATCAAGCTTGCAGCAAAGTATGCTTGGAATTAACTTGCTCAGTATCTGTAGCTGAGACTGAATGTTTGCTGTATGGTCTTGTTATTAGGTAGCAAAGTTGCTGGGGTATCACTATCAGCTTCAGCCTCAGACTCTAGCACTTATCCTCAAGGAATCTGCAGAAAAGAGGTAGCATGTACAACCTGCACAGCTAAGAAAATTTAAAAATGAATATTTTCAGTATTGCAAAACAATTTGTGCAAGATAATAAACTCACTTTCCTAGTGAAGGGATTGGAGATAGCTTTCTTATTATTGGTCTATGGCTCTCCAGAGGATCTTATACTACATTTTGCAGATTATAGGTATGAAATAATCCCATAGGCAAGATATCCTGTTGCTCAGGAATCTTCCGACAAAGGGAATTGTATCAGATATCAAAGATCACTTAAAGCCAATAAAATGTCTCTTTTAAAATTTCTACTCCCTGCCACAATCCAGAGCATACGGGCTTGAAGCAGGGATATTACAGAAGAGTTACAGCAATTTTCCTCTTCCATTTCACTCCCCATGTTCAGGTTTGTTAGGGACTGTGGTGGAGGATTTGCCCCACACCAGCCTTTAAAGAGTCCATGAGGCTGAGAGAGGGCCAATTACGCTGATAGACCACACTTGTGGATATTAGACTGGATAAGCAGCTCCTGATTGGGCACAGGACCCAACTGAGAAAGAACAAGCAGCACTATGATAAAGCCATTATGTTGGCAGGAGAAACTGAGTTGCCGTGTGTAGGCTGTAGAGAAAGAAAGGTGGAAACTAGGGGAGAATTAGAAGGTCTGGGGTCCTGGAAGTGAAGGAAAGGTGTACCTGGAGGAGGGTGTAGAAAGAGCCTGATGCAGGTGAAGTAGGAGCAGCCCAGGGAAACAGTTAGCAAGGTTTTGAACTGTGTGGCTCTTGGCTGCTGGTTCTAGGGTTCAAGACTGGAACTTGGAGAAGTTGATGGGCCAGTATTCCCTAGCAGATGCTGCAGAAATGACATACACCACACAATGGAACAGACTGCCTATGATAGCTGTTCAGTGGGACTCTAGGAAGGAGCATTGTGATCTCACCAGAGGGTCAAGTCATGAAGAGAGACCACTGTGAGTTGCACAGAGAAGAAAGTGGCAGATTGTCTGGATGAATGTTCAGGAAGAGATGCCCAATGGTAGAACCTTGTGACGCTGTTTAATGTCAGATGCTGCAGAGCTGTTGAAGCCTGCATTTTGGCTGTTCAGCACCTCTGGAACTTTGGGAGATATGAAGAGGCTCCACACAGCAGCACACCAGAGTGCAACAATGGAAGAGGCCTTGGATCACTGAAGCAAATTGAATGTTGACTCCAAGGAGAACATGATTTCACCTCCTATCTTCCCATGCAGTCAGAAATCACTAGTTTCACTTTGTTCAGCCCTTGATGCCAATGGAAGAATGGAAAGGACATGTCCTCTTCATTTTTTGCTGAATAGTCTGGTAGTTGTGGGTTTAAATCCAAGAGTAACATATGACCAAATATTTCCAAGTTCCATTTGGCTTTAAAGACACTGCCCTTCATTTTTGATGTGGCACATGGGGATTTAGCAATGTGTCTCCCATAGATTTCAATTAAATGAGTCCATGTAAAACCCATTGCAGTTATATGAAAATGTAGCGCTCAGCCTTTTTTCTGGCAGACTCTGTACTTAGAGGCAGAAGCTTAGTACCGTTGGTATTTTTAGCATGCCTATTACTATAGTATGCTAGTCGAATACATTTACTGACAACATCTCCTGTGCTATCAGGCTCTGTGTTTGTCCTTATTTCTGAAAACTGATTCCTATGGTATGAAGTAAAAATGTTCCGCTTCCAGAAAAGCCCCTTAGTTTACTGACTCCTAAGTCTAATTCAAATGAAAAGTGACCTTCTAGAAGAAGAAATCTGAAATGTTTTAAAATGGATGTTTAATGAATGAAAAACACAGCAGAAATAGAAAGTGGTAAAGCTATATAAGTGAATACAGGGCAAGTCTAAAGACTGCTGAAGAGATGAGCTGGGGAAGGTAATAGTTTACAGCTGTGTGAAAAGTCTTCTCACTGTTGATGGAAGAAAAGCATATTTTCAGGGCTGAGAGGAAAATCAAAACATTTACCATTCTTGCCTCTGATTATTTTTCAGTAGTAAACAATTGCTTGCTGCTACAAAAGAACCAAGGCATTTCACGATGGAAAATCTTTTGTGTCACCTCATAAACATTAAGGCTCCAATCCTGTGATTAAATTGGAGCAGACGGACCTCCACTGACTTCAGAGCAAACTGCATAAGTGTCTCTAGAAGTAGCTCTGATTACTTCAACATTTACTCAAAATCGTCTTGTGCAAAGTAACTTGCAGAATTATGCCTAGAACTAGAGAAACCCTAAGGAGGTATAATTCCAACAGTCTGGGAAGCATCATTCCCTACAGTGTATTTTTTAGTATCTTGTCCAATATGATTTTAAATCTTTCCTGTAATTTGGTTCCACTGCTTACCCAGGAAAATACTGTATTTTAAGATTTCTTTGTTCTTGCCTAATTTTCTTTATTTCATCCCATCTCTTCTTTTTTAATACACCCTTTCAGCAGTCTCAAACCTCTTCCCTTCTCTCTGGTTGGAGCGTTAAGTAAGGACCTTGGTGTTCTACTCAGTCAAGGATTGTTGTCTAGGATACGGTCTCCAGGTTTAAATTACTCCAGTACTGAGGCTTGTACCAGTTCCCTGGGAAGTTATTCGATCAGCTAATATTCCTTCTCATTTGATTTCTTTGCTGATGTTCAGCCTATGCTATTTTTTCTTTTATTATCTGAATGTGTCTAGGTATTTTTTATCACAAAATGAAGAGATTTCTCACTGAGGAAAGGAAAAACCTCCCTCGTAGGAAAAAATATCCCTTTGGTAAAGCACACACAGTTATTTGGAGGTTCTGGCTGAGGTTTTCGCAGTAACAAGCTTTGGCATTGTGTCTCAGTAGGAAATGCTTTGAACTCACGATGAATTTAATATTCACTGAAACACATCAGGTGAAACATATTACATATAGCTTGCTATCTTACTGCATGGGGTGTAAAATGAGATTCAGTCATTGCAATCGATGTAACCTTGTTTGCTACTGGAAATTAACCTTTATCTCAAGTTGCGCCAGATACTGGCAGATTACCATTTTCTTTACCTTTAGTAAACATGTGGCTTAATGTAGTGTGGACCACATAAAAAAGTACCCAATACACCATGTGAGACAAAATGATAAGCACAATCTCCATAGATTCTGATTTTTTGGAAGACATACCTTGCAATATAATATTTTAACAGAGAAATAAAGTCCCAATAAAATTACTCTTGGATCAGTAATTATCTGCCTTGGCAACAAGCCAAATTAAACTCATAATACTGCCATCTACCAATTTAATGCAATGTAACTTGTGATATGGTGCAGCGTGAACAACAGTAAACACACATACAGTGGGATAAATCTAGTGAAGGAGTAGATTTACTGGTAAGGAGTGCTAAAGACCTCCATTGTGTTCTCAGCATTACAGAGGTTGAAACTTCCAAAACCGGCATTCTCTCATCCAGAAGGACCACAAATGTTACTGTACCAGAGACGCTGAGGTGGGAATTTAGTATGGAGAATCTGGCTGCTATGGGCAGGGTAGCCTAGTGAAGCTTATGTCCTAGGCCAGAGGCACAGCCATCTTGGGCCAGTCTCTGTGGGACCAGGGCTTCACCCTGTGCCTGCAGAGCTGGGGCCATGCTGACAGCCTGGCTGGGGCTGCTCCAGGCACCTGCAGGGCTGGGGCTGCACTGATCTCCACAGGGCTGGGGCCAGAGCTGGCAGCCTGGCCCACGCTACAGCTGGTCTCCATGGGGCCAGGGACAGAGCAAGCAGCCCAGCCTGTGCCAAAGCCAACTGACAACCCAGTCAGGGCTGAGCCAGTGCCACATGGCTTTGGCTGTGGCCTTGTTAGGAATTGGTGCCCGCAGGGTCTGGGCCATGTCTGGCAGGTTGGCTGCAGCTGAAGCAATCTCTGTGGCCAGTAACCTAATGTGTCCAGGTCAGTGTTGGTCCAGCAGGGGCCAAGGTCCAAGCAGGAAGTAAGGGGGCCCTGGTAGCAAACCAGGTGGCTAGAGCAGGTGACCTCCCTTCGTTTGGCAAATTCCCTCACCTGGGACAGTCAGGTCCTGAGGCTAGAGGATGAGGGAGGTGGAACCTGTAGCCGGAAAAAGTTAACACTAAGGCAGAGATCAATAACTCAGCTGCAAAATTACCACTTATATACTAACATGGTGGTTCTCAGCCTTTGCAGACTATTGCACCCTTTGCAGGAGTGTCTGATTTGTCTCGTGTACCCTGAAGCTTTACCTCACTTTAAAATTACTTCTTTACAAAATCAGACACAAAATACAAAAGTGTCACAGCACGGTATTAATGCAAAATTGCTTACTTTCTCATTTTGCCATGTAATCACGAAACAAATAAGAATATAACTATTGTACTTGCATTTCAGTGTATAGTATATAGAGCAGTATAAACAAGTCTTTGTTTGCAATTTTAGTTTGTACCCCCCTTTGTTAGCACTTTTTTGGTAACCTGTTGCAAAACTAGGCAAATATCTAGATGACCTAATGTCCCCTGCTCCTTCACCCCACTCCTCAGAAGACCTCTGCAAGCCCATAGGGGTACATGTACTCCTGGATGGAAACCGCACCACTGCACAAACCTTCACAGGTTTGAGGGCTCATTCAGTTCCCCAATTGTTTATTCAAACCTCAGCTAAAAATCCAAACCTCTGGAGCCTGCACAGCTGACTTGAAAAGGTTGCGAGAATGGGATTTCGTAGTGAATCTGGGTGTTTTCTGCTTGCATTTGGTGTGGAAATAGCATTATAGCTAAAGCCTTTCTAGCAGCATTCAATTCTATCTCTTCGGCCGTGGCTACGCTAGCCCCCACCTTTTGGAAAGGGCATGATAATGAGCCATGTCGGCAGATGCTAATGAAGCACTTCCATAAGTATGCAGTGCCTCATTAGCATGATGGAAGCCAAACACGTTTCAAAAGTGCCGCTTTCTCAAACCATCCTGCCCGTGTAGAGAAGGACCTTTCGAAAGGAACCCCTGGACATCTAAAGCCCCTTCTTCCCAAAACCAAATGGGAAGAAGGGGCTTTTGAAGTCCAGGGGTTCCTTTCGAAAGGTTCCTGTCTACATGGGCAGTGTGGTTTTAAAAAGTGGCACTTTTGAAACGTGTTTGGCTGCCATTATGCTAATGAAGCGCTGCATATTCATGGCAACGCCTCATTAGCATTGGCCGAAGTGGCTGTTTACCATGCCCCTTCTGAAAGGTGGGGACTAGTGTAGCCACGGCCTTCCTGTCCCATGCAAAAATCAGGTAGCTCAGGTGCTAACAATAGTAACAGATGATTCAGGAGGTACTCAGGTGTCTAAATCTTAAAAAAAGTTTGGTTCACAATTTGGCAGACGATTTGGATTGCCTCGTATTTTATTCAAGCTGCATTGCCTGATCTGCGAAGTTAGATTTGCCCTGCAGTAATACAGTGAGTGTAAGAAAGAAGCTGCAAGGTGCCTTTTATGAACTTACATGTAGGTCCTAAGCATCTCCTTATTTTGTACTACTGTAGCACCTAGGGGAGCTGATCAAGATTATGGCATCAGTGTCTTAGGAGCAAATAGGGACTGTGTTAGGGACCGTATATGCGTGTGGTGAAAGACAGCCTCCAGACCTAAAAGCCTTCAATCTACATTGGCAAGACCTATAAAGGGCAAGAGAACAGAAGCACTATTATCCACATGTTACAGATGGAAAATTGAGGCACAGAAAGGTTACAGAAGTGATTTGTGTCAGAAGCAGGAACTAAACTCAGATCCTAAGTCCCACTCCGTAGTCTTCACCACAAGATCAGCCTGTCTCATCTTTCACATTCTTATGCTAAGAAAACATGACTTCCAACTGACCAGGGGCGGCTGCCCAAGACTCTTTAGGAAGTGATAGTGCTCCCATTCTTTTCCAAGCCAGACTATGGCTGCCCTACCGCATTCTGGAAAGTGTTGGTCCTAATTTTTCAGTTCCGTTCCTTGAACCTTGTGCAACCATTTACATATGTGCAAAGTGGGTGCTACCAAGCCAGAAGAGTCACATTTTACAGTCACTGTGCACATAAACACATGCCTAGATAGACTGCAAATCAAGGCATAATCAGGACTGTTGTGCTTCCAGGTGTCCCTACTCAGGTAGCCCACCTCTTCCATGGCAAAATGGGCAATGACTTTATAGCCCCAACCGGATCTCTCACAAACATAGTCCTCACCCAACCTGAAGACAGTCCAGTATCCTCAGTGCGTAATTTGACTGGCACTTATATACTCAGCAGCACAAAAATCTTTGGGTCTGACTTCTTAGTGCTAATAT
This sequence comes from Carettochelys insculpta, assembly GCF_033958435.1. Taxonomy (NCBI): domain Eukaryota; kingdom Metazoa; phylum Chordata; order Testudines; family Carettochelyidae; genus Carettochelys; species Carettochelys insculpta. The sequence goes on from NC_134138.1 coordinate 230,577,865, forward strand.
AGGAGTGAAGTGTTATCCTTTTCAGGTTGTATGCCTACTAGCTTCCCTATGTAAATAAATATCTATTAACCAGAGTACAAAAAATGGATGAGGATCTCATTTTTTAAAGAAAAGTCACTAATATTTTTAACTCTAACCTATTCCTATTCAGTGTGGGAAAAAATGTGCTATTAGAAACTTCTATTCACTTTTGAGAGTTAAATTCTCAGGACCAGAGAAATTAACAATTCATCTAACATTAGACGCACTTAAGAAAGCAGCTTCAGATGGGAAAAGTCTCATAGGGAATAGAACACAGAAGAAATTTATTTACAATGATAGATTTTGAAAAGATTTTTGCCTTAAAAAGAAAGTCAGTAGTTTCCATTGAAATACTTCAGGTCACACTGAACTGAAAACTGAATACACCTGCATTTATTAGACAGAAGTGGTAGAGGATCAGATGCTTTCTCTTTACTAACATCATTTAAAAAATCACAGAATCACAGAATAACAGGGCTGGAAGGGACCTCAGGAGGTCATCTAGTCCAGCCCCCTGCTTCAAGCAGGATCAGCCCCCACTAACTCATCCCAGCCAGGACCTTGTCCAGCTGGGACTTAAAAACCTCAAGGGATGGAGAATCCACCACCTCTCTAGGCAACGCATTCCAATGCTTCACCACCCGCCTGGTGAAGTAGTTTTTCCTAATATCTAACTTACACCTTTCCCTCTTCAACTTCTGACCATTACTCCTTGTTCTGCCATCTGACACCACTCAGAACAGTTTCCCATCCTCCTTTTTAGAGCTCCCCTTCAGGAAGTTGAAGGCTGCTATTAAATCACCTCTAAGTCTTCTCTTCTGTAAACTAAACAAGCCCAAATCCCTCAGCCTATCCTCATAGGTCTTGTGCTCCAGACACTTGATCATTTTTGTTGCCCTTCGCTGAACCTGCTGCAGCAAATCCACATTCTTTTTATACTGGGGGGCCCAAAACTGGACACAATATTCCAGATGTGGCCTCACCAGTGCCAATAAAGAGGAATAACTGCTTCTCTAGATCTGCTTGAAATACTTCTCCTAATGTACCCTAGTATGCCGTTAGCCTTCTTGGCTACAAGGGCACACTGTTTACTCTTAACCAGCCTTTCATCCACCATAACCCCTAGGTCCCTTTCCATCGTACTGCTGCTGAGCCAGTCAGTCCCTAGCCTGTAACAATGCTTGGGATTCTTCCACCCCAGGTGCAGGACTCTACACTTCTTATTGAACCACATCAGATTTCTTTTGGCCTAGTCCTCCAATTCATCCAGCTCCCTCTGGATTCTCTCTTTACCCGGAACGTATCTACCTCTCCCCCAAGTTTTGTGTCATCTGCAAACTTGCTGAGGGTGCAACGCAGTCCCTCATCCAGGTCATTAATAAAGTTGTTGAATAACACTGTCCCCAGAACTGAGCCTTGCGGCACTCCGCTTGAAACAGACCACCATCCAGATATTGAGCCATTGACCACTATCCGTTGAGCCTGACCATCAAGCCAGCTTTCTATCCATCTTATAGTCCAAGGATCCAATCCATATTTCCTTAACTTATGGACAAGAATGTTGTGGGAGACTGTATCAAAAGCCTTGCTGAAGTTATGGTATATCACATCCACTGACTTCCCCATGTCCCCAGAGCTTGTTACCTCATCATAGAAGCTAATCAGATCGGTCAGGCAGGACTTGCCCCTGGTGAATCCATGTTGGCTACTTTTGATCACTTTCCCTTCTTCCAAGTGCTCCAAAATGGATTCCTTGAGGATTCCCTCCATTATTTTCCCAGGGATTGAGGTAAGGCTGATGGGTCTATAGTTCCCTGGATTGTCCTTCTTTCCTTTTCTAAAGATGGGCACTACATTTGCTTTCTTCCAGTCATCTGGTATCTCCCCCGATCTCCAAGTGTCTTCAAGGATAATGGCCAAAGGTTCGGCAATGACCTCTGCCAATTCCCTCAGTACCCTGGGGTGCACTAAATCCAGACCCATGGACTTGTGCATATCTAGGTTTTCTGGATAGCTCAGAACTTGTTCCTTCCCCACAGATGGCTGCCTTCCACCTTCCCAGACTGCATCGTCTAGAACCGTCATGTGGAAGTTGACTTTGTCCGTGAAGACTGAGGCAAAAAAAACATTGAGTACTTCAGCTTTTCCTGTATCATCTGTCACTAGGTTACCTCCCTCATCCAGTAATGGCCCCACACCTTCTCTGATAACCTGTTTATTGTTCACATGCCTGTAGAAACCCTTCTTGTTACTCTTCACATCCCTTGCCAGCTGCAGTTCCAATTGTGCTTTCGCTTTCCTGATTACTGCCCGGCATTCTCCAGCCGTATGTTTATACTCCTCCTTTGTCAACTGTCCACATTTCCATTTCTTGTGTGCATCCTTTTTGAATTTAAGCTGACTAAGGATTTCCCTGTTAAGCCAAGCTGGTTGCCTACCATGTTTGCATTTCTTACTACACAGCGGGATTGTTTGTTCCTGTGCCTTCAGTAAGACTTCTTTAAAATACTTCCAGTTCTCTTCAACTCTTTTGCCCTTCATCTTCGTTTCCCAAGGGATCCTGCTCATCTGGTCTCTTTGGGAGTCAAAGTCTGCTCTTCTGAAATCAAGGGTCTGTATGTTACCGCTCAACCTTCTTCCTGTCGTCCGGATCCTTAAATCTACGATCTCATGGTCGCTGCAGCCCAGGTTCCCTCTCACTTCTATTTCTTCTACTAGTTCTTCCCTGTTTGTGAGCAGCAGGTCAAGTTGCGCATGGCCCCTGGTCAGTTCCTTCAGCACTTGTACCTAGAAGTTATCCCCAACATTCTCCAAAAACTTCCTGGATTGTCTGTGTGCTGATGTATTGGTCTCCCAACAAATGTCTGGATGATTAAGTCTCCAATGAGAACCAGGGCCTGTGATTTGGAAGCTTCACGTAGCTGCCTGAAGAAAGTGTCATCTATCTCCTCTCCCTGATCTGGCGGCCTATAACAGACACCAACTACAACATCACCTCTGTTACTTCCACCTCTAAGCTTAACCCAAAGACACTCAACTGGATTTTCTCCTGCCTCATACTGGAGCTCTGAGAAATCACACTGCTCCCTCACATAGAGCGCAACTCCTCCTCCTCTTCTCCCCTGTCTGTCCTTCCTAAACAATTTATAACCTTCCATGACTGTGCTCCAGTTATGCAAATCGTCCCACCAAGTCTCCGTTATTCCAACCACCTCGTACTTGTGTGACTGTGCCAGGGCCTCTAATTCTTCCTGTTTGTTTCCCAGGCTTCTGGCATTAGTGTACAAGCATCTTAGAGAAGTGGCCGATTGGCCCACTTTCTCCTCTTCACCCAGGAAACCCACTTGATTGTTCCCTCCTCCTTCCCCACTAACCTCCGGGCTTGTGTCACCTTCCCCCGACAAACCTAGTTTAAAGCCCTCCTCACTGGGTTTGCAAGCCTGCCCGCAAAGATGCTCTTTCCTCTTTTAGTACGGTGGATCCCATCTCTTCTCAGCAATCCCTGTTCACGAAACGGAATCCCATGGTCAAAGAAACCAAATCCTTCCCTGCTACACCACCTACGCAAGCACACATTTACCTCTGTGATTCAAAGATCCCTACGCGGACCACTTCCTTCCACAGGGAGGATAGACGAGAAGACCACCTGTGCTCCGTATTCCTTGATCTTCCTCCCGAAGGTTATGTACTCTGCCGTGATCTCGTCAAAGTTGTTCTTGGCTGTATCATTGGTTCCTACATGAAGAAGTAGGAAGGGGTAATAGTCTACAGGTTTAAGAATTTTTGGCAGTGACTCTGTAATATAACGAATTCTAGCTCCAGACAAGCAGCAAACTTGCCGGGATTCTAGGTCTGGGCAGCAGATGGATGCCTCCGTCCCTCTTAGGAAAGAGTTCCCAACCACCACCACTCATCTTTTTCTCTTGGGGTGGTGCTCGTAGAACTCCCATCCCTAGGACTGTGCATCCCATGCCTTCTAAACTGTGGGGACTCTTTCAGATACCTCCCAGGGATTGTATCAGTCCCAATTATCTCTGCCGTATCACCTGTGGAGAGAGGCTGAAAGCGGTTACTTAACTCTACTGGAGTTGGAGAGACTTGAACTGGTTCTCTCCTCCTGGAGGTAACATGCTTCCATTTCTCCTCCTTGTTTTGGGTAGCCTGCTATTCTTGCAGTATTATCTGTTGCCTTCTATCCAGAAAGTCTTCACCCTCTCTGATGGACCTGAGGGTTGATATTTGTGCCTCAAGTCCTTTAACCTTCTCTTCTAAAATGGCTACCAGCTTACACTTGGTGCAGAGAAAATCCTTTCTATCGTTTGGGAGAAAGGCAAACATGGCACTTGACACGCAGGTCACAACAACAGACCTCTCACCAGCCATATCACTCTCCATTTTTTCCCTTTTCAGAGATCCCTTATTTGTTTCTAGTGCCGCCTTGAAGGGCACAAGAGAAACACCGTATAAGAAAGGTGAAAATAGGTATGGGCTCCTCCCAAAGGTGAACTCCCAGGCAAACTCCCTGTTAGCTGCTCCTGTTCGCTGCTCACAGGGTTCGCTGGGGCTGCCTTCTTATAGAGCTGCTAGCTGTTTAGGCCCGGCTCAGAGCCTTTGCCTCCAATCTAAGCAGCCCTTGAAGGCCCACCTGGAAGGAAGCTCTCCCAATTCATACCTACTATAGATCTATATGCTGTCTGCAGACTTAAATGCTACTCATTGTCTGGGTCTAGCCTAGCCCCGAACTTCGAAGGGGGCATGGTAATTAGGGTGTCAGGAGATTACTAATAAAGTGCTGCGGTGCAAATGCAGCATTTCATTAGGCTAAATCTCCCCTGTGGCAACTTCGAAGGGTGAAACTTCAAAGTGCCGGCTTGCGTGTAGCCACGGGTCAGCTGCGGGTACTTCAAAGTGCCAAAATTTTGAGGAGTAAAGAGACTTGGAAGGAGCGCGGGCACTTCGAAGTACCTGCAGCTGACCCGTGGCTACTCGCAAGCCGGCACTTTGAAGTTTCACACTTTGAAGTTGCCACAGGGGAGATTTAGCTTAATGAAGTGCTGCATATGCACCACAGCACTTCATTAGTAATCTCCCAGCGCCCAATTACCATGCCCCCTTCGAAGTTCGGGACTAACCTAGACCCAGACAATGAGTAGCATTTAAGTCTGCAGACAGCATATGGATCTATAGTACAAAGATGACTGGAAACAAGAATTTGAGAGGCCTACAGGCATCTAGCGAGGCAGAGACGTGCTTTTGAAAATCTGGCATCTATCTGCATCCTTAAAAATCCGACCCTGAAAAGCCAGTTTTCCACTCAGTCTTTTGCATGAATTCTTACCTTCGAATATTGTTGTGACTGTCACCACGCCATTTGCATGATACGACTTGCATTTGTCCTGCATTTGTGGCCACCTCACCTGCCTCCCTTCCAAAAGTCCCTCACCCAAGGACTTGTCACAAAATTCCAGATCTCTGAGTGCTACTCAGCTTCCAATGTTAGTTTGCATTACACCAGGAAGGGTAGTGTTCAGTCCTGCATGAGTGACAGATTTCAGATACCTCAATATGTTGTGATTCTTCAGGGCTAGAAATGGAGCATTTTGTTACTGGAATAGGAGAGCTTCTGTTTTCTGGGAAGTCTTTTTTAAAGACCCAGGATTCTTTTGAAAATGCTCCTGAACAACTATCTATATTTTGAAGCACCTAAATAGCTTCAATATCCGTACCCTCTGTCTAACCCTGGAAGGAGATATCTGACTTCAAACGCTTTACACTTACCTACAAAAATATAAACAATTCCATTTAGTTGCTCGAAGTTTTTAAAATGTTTAGTATCTTTCTCCTTTCTCAGGGACCTGGAAAGCTGGAGCAGCTCATGATAATAACGGAGCCAGGTTTTAAAGATGGAGGGATGCAAAAGGAAGTCCTCTTAATTAAAAACAATCACAATTTGGGAATCGATCCCCTCAAGAATCAAGCTCATTGGCCAAGTTTTTCCCTTTATAATTCCACTGACTTCAATGGATTTGCATTACAGAATAATCTGGCATATTATAATTTTTCCTGAATAGTGAGGATCTATAGCATTATGTCAGGTGGTCAACACACAAAATACAAGCAACCAACCGGTTATTTCACAGTGCACATTTTCTTACCCTATGCTTTATTAATGTTCTACCTTATAAAATATAAGGGCCTGGTCCTTTGCTACTGATTTCAGTGGTATCCGGAGCAGGCCTCAAATATGGCAGCACATGGCTCTCAGAGGAAATAATCAGGAAAAAGATCGATCCGCAGTAGGCACCATTGCAAGACACTTCCTTTGGGTTGAAATAACATCTTTCTAATGGCTCTGCAACTATTTCACTGACTGTGCGAAAGATTTGGGCCTAAGAGCCCATGGTTTTCAGGGTCATGTAAAGGATTCCTACAGTCACAGGGAAGCCACCAAGTCTCTGCCCTGTACCATCAAGGAAACGTAATATACAAAACTCATGCATCTGATGAAATGGGTCTTTGCCCACAAAAGCTTATGCTCCAAAATATCTGTTAGTCTATAAGGTACCACAAGACTTGTTGTTCTCAAAACCTTCTCTATCATTGTGCAGTCAGAAAGCTGTGTGAAGACACTGTCAATACAGTCAAATCATCAGTCTGATAAGCTACAATGGGATTTACTATTAATGCTAATGATTTGCAATTTAGTTACTAATATTTTTTCTTAAAGATAAATACAATTTTTAATCATCCAAATTATTTTATTTCACAAGCAGCGAAAGAAAGGCACACTAGATAAGAGTATGAAGCCAAATTACTAAAGAGACAGTAATAAAAGCCCAACATGATAAAATATACTTTTCAGCAAGTAAGTGCAATATATTTTACTTGTTTTGGTGCCACTGAAGTTAAAAAAAACCACTAGAACAAATTTAGTTTGCTAGGGCAGGGCTAAGAATTGTCAAGGGAAGTTGTGGAATCTCTATCATTGGAGAATTTTAAGAGCAGGTTGGAAAACACTTGTCAAGGATGGTCCACATCAGCATTTCCCAAACTGTGGTCTGAGGCCCAGTACTGGTCCTTGGGAAAAAACCACCACTCCTTAGAAAATATACAAATTATTGCACACAATCCTATTAATTTGGTATATTTCATATCTTCCCATGTAATTAAGGTAATAACAATAAGTTAGGCACATAGGTATTTTATGTCAAGATTTATATTATTATTATGTACTATTTTTATTGTGAATAAATAGTAAACAGTGAAAATGTATTCATTTTTCATTCTTTTTTATAAGAGTTTATATTTTTGGGCCACAAAAAAGGGTACTGAAAAAAACTGGGGTCCCAACTATAGGAAGTGGGGAACCCTGGTCTAGATGATGCTTAGTCCTGTCATCAGTGCAGGAGGCTATACTTGATGACTCCTTGAGATTTCTTCCAGGTCTAGTATTCTGTAATTCTATGAATTAATATTTATCTCTGTCTTTTAAATTGGCTTCATTTTCACCCAATGTTTCTCTTACACACATATAGTTTTTATGACATATCTTTGCCAGAAGGTTACCATTGTTCTTAAAACTTTATAGAAGTTTTGCAGCAGAATATTATGATAACGCAAGAATTGCTGTCTCCTTCAATGTAAGATGCAGATAAATCCTAAAAGTTCAGTTGCAATTTTCATTTGCAAATTTCATTTCAGGTTTAGCACGAATATGTGGAGAAACTTTCTGAAAATCTGAAGAAGTGGGTCTTACCCACAAAAGCTCATTACCCAATAAATGAATTTGTTATTCTTTAAGGTGCTAGAGGACTGCTTGATCTGGCTACCCCTCAGACTATTTATTGTGGTAGAGCAGGGTTCTGACATAGAACTACCTATAGCAAGAATGGAGATGGTAAAGGATATAGAAAGAATGCACCCCTACAATGAAGAGTTCTAGATATTGTAGAAAAGCTTACAGACAAATGACATTTGCTATGGATCCAGGGAAACTAATGCTTTAGCTTTCATTTTGGCAATACTTTCTCTGTACTCTTTGGGCATTCTGGGGTGGGAAAGGGGTGTGCCACTTCTGCACCTCATCAAATGTAAACTATGGCTATTAAGGATAGTCCAGGGCCCTTACAGGATGCATGTGGCCTTTTAACCATCGTATTGTTTTCAGTTAAGAAATACCACGCTAATTGTAACAGAAAGATAGCCGTGCTAGTCTATATACTATCAAAACAAAAAAGCAGTCCAGCAGCACTTTAAAGACTAATAAAATAATGTATTAGGTAATACATTATTTTGTTAGCCTTTGAAGTGCTATTGGACTGCTTTTTTTGTCATGCTAATTGTGTTCAGGTTATGCAGGTAATTATTTAACACATTGTTTTCACAGCATGAAATTCTGTAGAATGTTTTTACTGTTCGGTTATTGTCTAGAAGATGAAAGGTTTCGGCTCTCATCACTTGAAATGACAACAAAGTGCTTCTAAACACATTAGACAATAAGCAGTACAACCATCTCTAAATACTAGGGAAAAAACCCACCAGCTCATAATGGATTTTTGTGGAAAGGGAAAATAATGCTTCAGGAACTATTGAATAACTTTTTGCTATTGTGTTTGGAGCACTTAGTGTACATTAAGAGCAATTTTTTTTACTTTCAGACCGACATTGCAGATCCTGACTCCTGTATTCTGTTCTCATTCTAGGCACAGCTCTTCCACTGACATCCCTGGCAGGTCTGCACAGGCAAGGAGAGCAGAGGGCCATCGCGTGAAGCTGACAGCAGAGTTTTGTCTGATTGATGTTCTCTGGTGCGGGAGCCAAAAGGCTTTGCTGCTCTTCTGTTTGTACCCAACGAGATGGACAGGGCTGATCTTATTATGAATGGTACAGCTTTGTTAATACAGAAGATCTATGATGCAGTCTGACACAGAGATGTGATCCTCATTAAGGGACAGGTTGCTCTCCGCCACTGCACAGACATCCAAATGGGACTTGAGAAAATGTTCCCACCCTTTCCCATCTCTACATGTTGCTTTGTGTATAAAGGCATTATTTGTGCTCCCTGGCATGTAGGAGCTGCTCCTGCTTAAAAACATGCAGGCACCAGCTACAGAAAGAGCCTGGAGAGGCAAAGGGAAGGTCCTGATCCCTCACCCTCATGCACAGGCAGGCAGGACTAGACCGTAGACTCATAAGAGGGGAAGCAGTGGCTGTTCTACCCCCACGCACCCGGGGAGATTGCAAGGCCCAGCTAATAGAGCATATTGTATTATTTAAGAAATAACAGGTAACTGAATGGATACACATCGAGAAAGGGGCACAGTCAATGTGTGTTTTCTGCCTTTTGAATGGCAACTATCTAAGTCAGTGTTGTCTCAATATAGCTGTTTCATATGGATTTTCAAAGGGGTTTTTACGTTTTTTAAAAGGAACTAGAATAAATGGGTTTGAAGGGGAGGGGGGAAGCCTGTACAGTAGAAGTACATACAGAATAAAAGAGCGGCACACCACCACTTTGAAGCTCTGTGCTGAAAAACTAAGGTGTATCTGTATTAGGGTGAAGATATTTCCGTAGGCCAAATACAGGACACCCTGGGGGGAGGGGGAGCTTCTTGGCTGCAGCTGCCAAACAAGTGTAGCTCCCTTGCTGTCCCATGCCACAAGGCACTGGAATGGGGATGCCGCTCCATGGGGAGCTCCCCAGTTGCAGGGGCAGTTGCCCTGTGAAAAGTAGGGGGGATTTGCCAGATGACCCATGCTGCTGGGCACCGGGAATGGGGCTGCCACCCCGCAGGGGACCTGCCTGGAAGCCCTACACCTCCAGGTGCCGGGACTGGGCCTGCAGCTCCTGGCTTCTCCCCTGTCACGGAATGGGGCTGTGGCCCTGCCTTGGCTGGGGGGCGGGGGGGCAGGAAGGTGTCTCACTGGCTGGAAAGGCAGCTGCCCAGGGCACCAGGTCCCATGAAAATCTTAACCATGACACACTACTCCCACTCCAGCATACCCTGCCTTACTAACCCATGGATCCTGGTGGCTCCCTCTCCTGCTGTGGCCTGTACACATGGAAGTTGAGTACGTGCTCCACAAGCTCTCTGGACAGCAGCTGCAGCTGTGCTGGCCTGGGGGAAGGGCCGCTGAGCAGGGGCATAAATATGGGGCAATTAGCCTTTCTGGCACCTGATATACCGAACTGTCCTACCCAGAACAGAATAGATGGTCACCCCAATCTGTAATTATTTCGCTGAGCCCACTCAGATACTAAGTGCCTTGCAAATCCTTCAGGAAGAAGCTCTTCTCCTATGTGTCAATGTTAGCCCAGGGTTAGCAGGATTCAAATCAGATGGCCCAAGTTAGGGAAACCGGGGCTTGAGTGGCTACATTTCTGTATTTTAACCTGATGTGAAGGCTTTCTAACGTGTGCTCAAACCTAGGGCTCTAGCATACACACTGCAGTGTGCACACCTGAGTCTAAGTATCCCAAGCTTAGTGCAACCGCAGTGAAGAAGAGAGGATTGTGCTTGAACCTGGGGTCAAGCATGGTTTTATGCTGAAGTAGACAGACCCTTAGAAAGGCAGAGCGTTCCAGTGGTTAGAGCACTAACCTCAGTTTAATTTCCTGTTCCTCCATAGACTGGCTGTGACATCATTGACAGTCATTTAGTCTCTCTGCCTCAGTTCCCCTCTGTAAAAAGGGGATTATAGCATGTCCCCCTACCACAAAAGTGTTGGGAAGATAAATACATGAAGGACTATGGGCCGTATAGTGTTTGGAACTATATAGGTACCTCAGATAGGCTTAAGAGCTGTGGAGCTACTCAGGGATTTCAATCGAAACTTCCTGTTTGCATCACTTACAATGTGTGCATCAGGCATCCTTAATCACCTTGAACCTTATTAGGTCTGTAGGGACTGATTTCCCAGGCACTGAGTATTTGAGTGGTCTCTAGCAAAACAGTGTCTCAATCCACTTTCAGTATATTTAGCTGCATTCAGCATGAACACATGCGGAATGCAGCCTCTTCTAGCTGTGCATGTTTCTGGTCAAAACTTCCAGAAGCAGCCACAGATTTCTACTTGCCCAGCTGTGTCATCTTGAGATGTGCAAGCAATGTGCATGAATAGTTCCTATTGGACTTCAAATGTATTGTGAGTGCTCTGTATTCTGAAAAGCAGGCCCCAAACTCCAAGGCCACTTTCGAAAAAACGTAGGCTTGTTGGCTCGATGAAAAAAAAATGCAAAATGTGCCATGCATGAGACAAGCATCAGAATGTGGTTTTTATTGCAACACTACAAAGCATTTCTCAATAGGTGTCATTGACATAATTCCACTTTAGATCTGAAGCCATTTTAAAAAACGCAGAAAGATTCAGAGAGAAATAATATTAAGTTCACTCATATCGGACTCAATCTCGGAACAGCAAAACAAAAGAAATATTCCAACAGAACTAAGAACGAACCGTTTCAGCCCCAAAAGTGAATGTTCTAGGAAGCTATGAGCAAAGAAAATCCACAGTCTGAAATGTAAAGATTTATGCAGTCTTTCCTGTGGCAGACTGCAATTAGTGGTGCTCTTGCTGCAGTGACATCGAATCATTGGTTGCTGAGAATGGGAATGCCAAACAGAAGCAAACTGCTACCTATTGATATGCCAGTAGAATCTACGCTGTAGCATGCACCTTTCAGATAATTTAATTTGCTTCAAAACAATCCCTTTCTCCTTTACTTTCCAAACCACCTTCCTCTTTCCTTTGTACTGCCTAGCACATTCCCTCTTATCTGGGCAGATGGCATCTCCCCGCTTATGAGACCGTGGGAATGGAGTACAGCAGGAGCAGGTACTAATTTTTAACGGGGGATCACTCCAAGATTTTGGTAAATGGTCAAGGGTCGCACTTTGCTACGGAGAGATGTGGGGTCTGGGATGGAGGGCGGGTGCAGAAGCGAGATAAGGACAGGGAATGGGTGCATGAGAGGGTGGCGGTCTGGGTGAGTTTGGCTGAAGAAGGGGATTGTGGCGCAGGATCTGGAAGAATGTGTGGATGAAGGAGAGTTTTCTGGCTCAGGGGAGAGTTGTAGGAAGGGTGCAGATCGGGGCGTGGTGCCAAGGGTAGGCTCTGGCTGGGAGGTGCTTACCTAAGCAGCTCCCAGCCAGCAGCACTCCAAGACGAGCTTCCCTACCTTCCAGCTGCCTCAGACCCCCTGTCTCCCTGTGCTACAGGGAAGGCTTGGCACACTGGCCCTGTCTGCAGCAACATTTCTCACCTCCTATTTGTGGGTTTCCAGCCAATCGAGCTGAGAAACTGTGCTTCACAGCCCCCTCTCCCACACACCCGGCAAACTCTTTCAGCCACCATAGCAGCTCAGACTTAGAGATTTTACTACAGGCGGGGGCAGGGTACAAAGGTCTCCCTCGGTTGTGGGCCACATGAAAAGGCTTCAAAAGGCTGGATCCATCCTGCAGGGCTTGCCTTGCTTGTCCTTGGAGTACAGACAGTAATCAACCTTGTACTGACTGACTATAGAAAGCATTTGTGAAGATGTATCCATCATACTGTTTCCTAATACACTTTATTAACACTCCCGGGCACACAAGGCATTGTTATTTTTTAAGCAGAATCATCCTGGTATGTCACAGCAGGCTGAAATTTTGTATCTGGCCTCTGGTCGCTTTGTGCAGCTTTTATCTCTATTCCACACTGAACCAAAAATGCGGCACTCTGCTTTATTAAACTCTAGTTAAGTTGAAACAAAATCCTGATGACTAGTTAATCAAAGAGGTACCATCAAGAAGAGATGTGGGCTGTGTTTAGTGATGAATTGATGCCTTATAAATATGTAATTGATTTTATACTCATCTTTTCAGGCTTTGGCTTCTGCTTTGAGACTACATACCATCATGAGCTGCGTTAAGAAAAAAAGTACTCGTGTGCATATTGTAATTGGTGGAGCTGCTCAATATTTTATGAAGTACAAGTGGGTGAAAACTTTGAAAACATGAGCACGCACTGACATCGAGACATGGAATAATTTCCTGACTGGCACTGTTTTTCCCAGAGTAAGTACAGGAAGAAGAGAGCAAAGAATCGGACTCTGCATATTCAGTGAGGGCCCCATCTTAGACAGGGCCACATACCCTCAGCTTCTGTGGAAGTGAATGATGTTAAAAGCAGTAAAAGCTCTGTTATTCAGGAGGGGGATAACCAGTACATACTGTTAACCTGCACTTGGGGCCCACTGCAGCGGGGTTGGCTGCTGTGATTCCAACTTATATGGGGCCTGCTTCCTGGGTGGGGCTGGCTGCCCTACCACAGATGGCAGCTGCATGGCCAGCTTCCTAGGTGGGGCCAGCATGCAGCTTCCCAGCCAGGGGCAGCTGCTGTGGGGTGGCTCCCATCGCCCCAGATGGGAAAGGCAAAGTGGGGCTGGCTGCCCTGCTGGGGCAGGTGGCACTGGGACACACACCCCCCAGCTCCCCAGGAGCCACAGTCAGATGAGTGGGACTAAGTAGAAAATTTGATTATCTGGCAGCCCCTGTTCTCCAGGGATGCCAGATGATCAAGCTTCCAGAATCCCTTTAATGGCCAGGCTTTAATGTAGCAGTCACCCATACATGAAAACTGAGACTGAATCTTCTGTCTTATATAATTGGCCACCCTGAGAGTTTCAAAGGATGAGGGAAAATTATTTTTGGAAAATAACAAAGAAGCAATGGTATATTCTCTCATTTTCTAGTAGGGGAAACTCAAGCACCAAGTGCAACATAGCAACAATTGAAAATAATAGACTAAACTGAAGTAAGCAACCAATTGTTTTACTTTATACCTTCTTACAGCTCCAGGGCACATAAGTTATAAACATTCTTATTCCTTTATAGTATCACATTCAGAGTACGGTAGGAAGAGGTCCGTGGGGGGTGTCAGACCATATGTGTGGGAGTCTAATTTACACCACTTTAGGCATCAGATTTGAATTTAACACAATGCATAACCCAAACTTGAACTAACTTCTTGCAAGCTGATTCATACATCCTGGGGAATATGTGGCTATCCGTTTGTGTGATGCCCCCTGAAGTAAGGAATGGGGGGGTCAGCATCTGCATAGGCACAGTTCTGCTTGCATGATCACAACTGAAATATGTATTAATACAGAAGCTAGAACATACAAAAATTAGTATCTGTGTGACTCTTTTTTGCCAGGTTGTCAAGACCTCAAAGCATGCATCTTGCCTGTTTCATCTTCATTACACAGCTCCACACAATAAAACCTATTCAAATCATTTACATGGAGCATATTTTAAAATATTTATGTCCCAAGAGAATGGTCTTTTAATGGGGTTCTTCACTAGGGATAGGGAAAGAGAATCCTTTACCCCACAGTCTTTGGAAATCAAAAATTGTTATTCTGTAGACACTGCTGGTTTCTCATATTGCTTTAGCATTTAGGGTGCTGGTTTCTGTGTAGGCTGGAACTATTACAAGAACAACTTCTTCCCAAGGGATCTCAGCATCTTTGCTTTCAGGTGAAGACAGGAACAAAGACCCTTTAAGGAACAATGCAAGTAGTTTAGTTCAGATTTACTTTGGGTTTTAGAAGAAAGGTTGGGTTAGATTTTGCCTTTTTTTTTTAACTGGAAATGATTTGCCTTTTTATAATGCAATAGGTTTTGAAACAATCATTACTTAAGATTCTCTGTCCATATGAGACATATTAACAATAAGAACATAAGAATAGCCATAAAGGGTCAAACTCATGGTCCATCTAGCCACAGTGCTGTCTTCCAATAGTGACTTCTGCCAAAAGCTTTGCAGGGAATGAACGGAACAGTGCACTAATCAAGTAATCCATCTCCTGTCATCCAGCCTCAGCATCTAGCAATCATAAGCTTAGGGACACCTGGAGCATGGGGTTGTGTCTCTGATCATCTTGGCAGATAATCTATTCTCCATTAACTTACTGAATTCTTTTTAAACCCAGTTATGCACTTGCCTTTCACCACATCCCATAGCAATGACTTCTGCAGGTTGACTGTGTACTTCCCTAGGTTTGTGTTAAACCTGCTGCGTATTAATTTCACTGGGTGACCCCTGATTTTTTTGTTAGGTAAAGGGGTAAATAACACATCCTTAGTCACTTTCTCCACACCATTTATTAGATTAGTATTATTTCCTACCTCCCCTCAGTCACTTTTTTGCCAAGGTGAACAGTTCCACTCTCAAAATCTCTCCTTATGTTCAAGATGTTCCATACCCCTATTGATTTCTTCCCCTTCTCTGTACTTTTTTTCCAACTTTAATGTGCCTCTTTTGAGATGAGGAAAGCATTCCATGGATTTATTCAGTATTTGAGGTGTGGCCATACCATGGATTTATTTATGTAGTGGCATTGTGATATTTTGTCATATACTTTATCACTTTTCTCATGGCTCTTAACATTGGCTTGTTTGTATACTTGAGTTTATGTTTTCCTATGTGCATTTTACTTTGCATTGATCAACACTGAATTTCATCTGCTTTTATTTATTTATTTGCCTTGTCACCTATTTTGTAAAAGTCCTCTGTAACTTCCAGAAGTCTGATTTGGATTTAATACTTGAAAAATTTTCTATCGTCTGCAAATTTTCCCACCTCACAGTTCACTCTCTTCTCCAGATCATTTATGAATATGGTGAACAGCACAGTTCCCAGAACAGATCATTGGATACCCTGCCATTTACCTGTCTCCATTGTGAAAAAGGGCTATTTATTTCTACCTTTTGTTTCCTGTCTTTTAACCAGTTAGTGATCCATGAATGGAGCTTCCCTGTTATCCCGTGATTGCTTACTTTGCTTAAGAAATGTTGTCAAAGCCTTCCTGAAATCCAAGTACGCTGTATCTACTGCGTCATTCTTGTCTGAATGCTTGTTAACATTCTCGATGAATTCTGATAGATTGGTGAGGCATGATTTTTCTTTGCAAAGCCATGTTGACTCTTCCTCAGTATATCATGTACATCTATTTTGGATAATTCTCGTCTACCTTTTCAACCAATTCACCTACTATTGAAGTTAGATTTACTGGCCTTTAAGTGCCAATATTGCCTCTAAAGCCTTTTAAAAATATCTGTCAAATTAACTATCCTCCCGTCATCTTCTATAGAGAGTGATTTAAGTGATAGGTTGCACAGTAATTATGTAATTAGCATACATAAGTATATGTAATTAGTATGTAAAAACTATAGCAATTAGTAATTCTGCAATTTCCACATATGAGTTCCCTCAAAACCCGTGGGAAATACCATTTGGACTTGGTGACTAATTACTTTTTAATTTATCAGTTTGTTCGAAACTGCCTCTGTTGATACCTCAGTGACAAGCTTTCTGTTTTCACCTTTAAAGTCCTCTACAATGCTTGTTTTTTTGTATATATCTTTTTTATCTTACTATGCTGCTTCACCCTCTGTGAGCGATGTATATCTGTCCACTTCTCCTACAGAATACATTTGTTTTTCATGCCTTCCCATACACCTGGATCAGGCCAACATGATAGTCTGCATAACTACTTTTCCTTTTTCAAATTTCTTATCATGACCCACATCTGCCATCAGACCTATGAGAAACTACCAGCTCATGATAAATGAATAAATGACAAGTGAGGACTGGCAATAACTATTTTCTCTGTAACTTGTAATTAATTCTATTCCTTTTTCAAACAATTTATCTGGTAGTACATCACATACAGCTTGTATCGAGAGGGTATTCTATATGCATAATGCCTAGTAGCCTTATTTGTGTATACTTATTGAAAAAGTTACACTTTTTCCCTCAAGAAATAGTTTACACTAATGCTGGGGTCAGCACCAGCAATGAATCACACGAGAGTCCATCTGAAGAGAAAGGAATATAGTAAGCATAACAGCTGACCACAAATGGTGCTTGGTTCGTATAAATAATATATTCCAGAAATGAATCAATTATGGTTCAATGGGAAAGGCTGTAGTGCCATCATACATTATTTCATGTTTGCTGTTTAAATAAACCACCACATTTGAAAGTGAACAATAACACGGCACAGTTATTCATTCATAGATCCAGCACTTTATTGTGCCTATGAAATTCTATTTCCTTTGTTTCCTGTGCCCTTGTCTGCACATCTAAAGAAATCCTCCTGGGTATTAACTAATGAAAAGCCTTATAAATCAAGAAAGGCTTGCCTTTTTGGCTGCTGTCATTTGCTGTGCTTTGGCAGCCAAACAAATATTGATATCTCTGGGCATCATCCAATTATTGGAATTTCTTTCTTCTGCGTTCCAGAGCAATGCAGTTATGAATTTAATCATTTTCTGATTTAAAAAATCATTATTATTTTCTCTGAAATATTGTCCTGTACACATTTTATGAGATGTAAAAAATAACGTTTTTAATTTGGATCCAAACTTCTCCTGATTTGCATACCCCCCTACAGCCACTTAGAAGTAAATGAAGTAAATAAAAAATAAGCAAACATCATTCTGGGAAGTATTAACAGGAGTGTTGTAAATAAGACACAAGAGGTAATCCACCCACTTATCTCTGCGCTGATTAGGTCACAAATGGAGTATTGCGTCAAGTTCTGGGTACTGCATTTCAGAAAAAATGTGGGCAAATTGGAGAGGGTTCAAAGAAGACCAACAAAAATTATTAAAGCTGTAGACAATATGACCTGTGAGGGACAATTGAAAGAATTGGGTTTGTTTAGTTTGAAAAAAGAGAAGACTGAGGGGGGACATGAAACAGCTTTTAAGTATGTAAAAGGTTGCAACAAGCAAGAGGGAAACAAATTGTTCTTCTTGACTCCTGATGAAAGAACAAGAAGCAATGGGCTCAAATTGCAGCAAGGGAGGTTTAAGTTGGATATTAGGAAAAACTTTCCAACTGTCAGGGTTGTTAACGACTGGAATATATTGACTTTGGAGGTTGTGGACTCTCCATCCTTGGACATTTTTAAAGTAGGCTAGCCAAACATCTGCCAGGGATGGTCTAAAGAGTGCTTAGTCCTGCCATGAAGACAGGGGACTGGACTTGATGACCTCTCAAGGTTTCTTACAGTGCTACAAGTCTATGATTAAATTAAATAGTATGGTGCAGAGATGATTTTTCTTCACTGTCAGTTAACAGACAGAAATTGTGCTTAGGAGAAAAATAGGTGAATTAATGCTAACAAATAACATGTAAGCAATCAGCATTTGTTCCTCTGGCGGATGTTTGAAATGAATCTAAGATTCAGCATCTGCATAAGATGAGGAGCTAATTTCTCACGCTTCTATTATACACAGCAAGTCTCATCTTATTTTGTGCCATTGTGACAAATCTCTTTGGACCCAAACAGAATACTGTGTAATCTTCAAGCCAACAGCCTCACAGGGAGAGTTTGTTGAGGAGAATTATTACTTTCTGCACCAGAATGTGGATATATGCTGTGATCACATTACAAAAACCTGAAATCAAAGCAAAACAGACATTTAGGAGGGAAACACTGACACTGTGTCTACACGGTCCCTCCCTTTCAGAAGGCGCAGGCAAATAAGCAAGATTGGAAATACAAATGAGGTATTTAAATATTGTGTGCCTCATTTGCATATTCCCCCATTATCTGGTTTCTGGAAGAGCCATTATCGGAAGCTGAAGCAGCTGTGTGGACTGGGATCCTTCAAAAGGAAACTCCCCTTTCGAAAGCACCCTCTTCCTGAGACAAAATAGGAAGAAGGGTTCTTTGGAAAGGGGAGTTTCTTTTCAAAGGAACCCCATCCATATGGCTGCTTTGGCTTCTGGAAATGGCTCTCCTGGAAGCCAGATCATGTCGGAATACGCAAGAGATGTGACATATTTAAATCTGCACCTCATTTATATTTCTGATCTTGCTCATCTGCATGCCCCTTCCAAAAGTGAGTGGTCATGTGGGCGCAGCTTGAGAGATTTTTAGATAGGCCAAGGTATTGAAGACACAAAATAAGTTATCTCTTTTTATTCCCCCAGGTTCAATTTGATCTCAAAGCCCAATTATTTTTTGGTGTCAGAGAGACAAGTACACAGAATTGAGAGTGTCTTCCATTAATTTTCTCTTTAATGATCTACCCACACTGAATAAATTGCATACCTGGGGTTAGATTCTGATCTTCCGTACATGGAGTTATTTCATGGCTTCCATGCCTATAGACAAAGCTTCACATTAAAGCACCTAAGAAAAAAAGTCAAGAACAAGGCCCTCCCTGGGCCTTCAGAGATCTCACAAAGGCTTTTGGCTTGGCCAGCGGAAAGAGCATTTCGCATCTGCTACAGTGCATTTGTTGTCCCCCAGTCCTTCGCAGCATGAATTGATAGCATAGATTGATAGCATAAATGCTGCCTGTGGTTCACAAAGAGAAATTTTCAGATCCAATCCGAGAAGCAGATTGTCAAAGCTATGGGGGAAAGTCGGAAATTTCTTAACATGAAAACAGCTACATCTGTCTTGTTGCAAACTGTTCTGTAAGAAAAAATAAAAACCTAAAAGAGGTTGGGAAGGCCCTTCCAATAGAGTGAAATGAATGGTGTGTGGTACTGTAATGCTAAATACCTTTGTTACTGTGAGCCACAAAATGCCCTTGTGATTTTGTTCAGAGTTTACTTAATATTCTGTGTGTGTGTCAGCCTAAAGAAGACAAACGTACTCAGTCAGGATGTTGCTGAATCCCCATCAATCAGCATTGACAACTATATGTTAGAGGTCGTCCACGAGTTCGTTTACCTCAGGTCCACCATCACTGACACCCTGTCGTTGGACACTGAGCTAAATAGGAGGATCGGAAAAGCGGCCACAACTCTGTCCAGACTCAGCAAGAGAGTGTGGAATAACAACAAGCTGTACACTCACACCAAAGTGCAAGTCTACAAAGCCTGCATCCTCAGCACCCTCCTTTATGGCAGCGAGACTTGGACCCTGTATGCCCACCAGGAAAAGAGGCTGAACGTCTTCCACTCGCACTGCCTCTGGCGCATCCTTGGAATATCATGGAAGGACAGTGACCAACACCGCCATCCTCGATCAAGCTGGAATCCCAACCATGCACACCCTCCTCAGGCAGCGTCAGCTCCACTGGCTTGGCCACATCTACAGGATGAATGATGGAAGGATTCCAAAAGACATCCTGTATGGTGAGCTAGCCTCTGGCAAAAGACCTCCCAGACGCCCCCAGTCTCCCTACAAAGATGTCTGCAAGAGACACCTCGTAGAGGTAGACATCGAGCTGGACAACTGGGAAGAACTAGCAGATGACCGCAGCAGATGGAGGCAGAGGTTACACAAGGGCCTTCAGAAGGGCAAGGTGAGGATCAGACAGCTAGCAGAGGAGAAGCGAGAGCACAGAAAGCACACTAAGGACTTGCCAGACACCCACCACATCTGCAAGAGATGCAGCAAGGACTGTCACTCTCATGTGGGTCTTCATAGTCACAGTAGACACTGTAAATGAAGTCCTCAATTGAAACTATAAAGGGCGCAATCCATAGTCTATGCAGACTGAAGGATGCCTACTACTACGTGTCTGTATACCTTTTAAGTCTGATATGCATTCTGTACAGTTAGGAAAATACCATGAAGATCTAAACCAGCTGACCATGGATAAGAAGAAATATTTTATGATTTGGATTATTACTTCCTTTCCATCAGCCACTGCATCCAAGGACTGGGCTGCCCTACCAACTTAGGTCAGCTTAACTACATCACTCGGTCCTGTGAGAACTTTTGTGTCTTGTGCAGTGTAATTGAGCTGACCTAACCCCTTGTGTATACACCACTAGTTTGACAGAGTAATTCTCCTATTGACCTAGCTACTGCCTCTCGGCAAGGTGGATTTACTACAGCAACAGAACACCTTCTGTGCTTCTGTAGAGTTTCTAGCTTAGACATAAATCATTGTGATCAATGATGTTTCCCTGCTTTGTGGTCACAAATCCTTCACCATAAAACTCCTGTTGTGTTCCATTCCGTCTGGCTGGGCTACCTAGGATTACAGAATGGTGCCTGTTACTGTAGTATCTGAGAGCCTACCAAAGAATAAACTGGCAATCAACATATGCCAGAAGTGTAATTTACTTTCTGTTTCCTTGAAGTGCGTTAGTGCAATATTCATAGATCTTAAAGCCAGCAGGGATCTTTACAATGAGCCAGTCGTACCACCTGCATGACCCACATCACAGTATTAATTAGTTTTCTTCTTGCCTTCCTTTCTCAACCAGCTTACATTCCAGACTTACATAACTTTGTTTTTATTACAGTAGTGCCTAGAAGTAACTTAGATTGGTGTCACCAGGTGCATCCATATACACAGCCCTATGCCTAATGTTTACAGTATCTGTTTCAATAGCCAAAGGGTGGGAAGAAAGGGTGATTATTACTATTCCTATTTGATAGGTGGGTAAAGAAGGCACAGAGATATTAGCAGTTTTGCCAAAAGTTGCACAAAATCTGAAACAGAGTCAGGAAACGATCATAAGCCTCCAGTGTGATGCTTTAATGACAAGGCCAGTGCATCTGCTGCTGCTGTCAAGTAATTCTACTGCTTCTGTCTTCATCAGAGTGATGCTCACAAGTTACTATCCTGACACAACAGCTGTTCCAGATCTCTGGCTCAGTAATGAGCATGCCAGCAAGGGCATTGCAGAAGTTTGTAATGTGGGGGTACTGAAGACCGCTGAACCAAATTGTAAATCCTAATATATAATGGAAACCACTTCGAGCCAGGGGTATGCAGCATTAATTAATTCTAGCACCTATGCAAACAGGGAGTGTTTAAAGTAGAAGAGAATACAATACAGAAGTAAACTTATAATTTGCCTTTTATCTCTTAAATCTACAATACTGCACTATTAAGGAAAATATTCAGTAGTTAATCAGAAGGTTACCTTTATGCATTTATCACAGCCTAAGGATCTTACATACTGCATATTCATTTATCACATATTTGCTCTAACAGGTTAGCCTCAATGTGTTTTATTTCCATCAGCCCTCATGCTCCTTGCAGCTATTGTTTGACACAGCATATTATAGTGATCAATCAATATCTGATTAGATGTATGAAGGTTGTTCCTTAACTTCAGGTCAGATTGAAATGTTGCAGCCATAGTAGAAAAATAATATTTTCACTTGCTCTGTGGAGGGGAAAGTCCTGAGAGCTGCTACTTGTTGATGAATTTATGTTGTGTGAAAGGAAAATTTATATTTCTGTTTTTCTTTCAGGCACTTGGGAAAGAACAAAGAGAATTAACCAGTAATTGTGTGGCTTGGTTATTACTTTCAGCCGAGCTGTGTAGTTTAAATATTGACTTGGAGGGGAAAACCCCCTAATTTCTGCATGCTGTATGAGCATTGAATGTACTAGCCATACTAATTTCAAACTGGCGGTTATTCACAACTTACACTGGATCAACTGAGATGAGAATTTGACCTATATTATATCTGTAATAAGTCAAACGCTTTACACAGGGCCTCTCAGCTACCACATTATAGGATCACTGATCACACTATATATATTATATAGTGGGAGGATATATTAAATACCGAAAGTCTTTTGCTGTACTGTGATTAAAAGAACAAGGGGAAAAACGAAACAGGTGGTCTGAACTTCCTTACACTGAGCCAGTTGCTTGGCTGATGTAAATGGATGTAGCTCCACAGAAGTCAATGGCACTCTGGTGACTTACACCTTCTGAGGAACTGTCCCATTACCTACAGTGCGTACTAATTCCGCAGTCTTCTGGGCATTTTCCATAGTGGTTGGTCTCTTATAAATACCTAGGCAGAAAGTCTCAGTTCCACTTCCATTAACATATCTTAGGGAACAGCACTTCTAGCAGTCCAATTCTCCCTTTTCCAGTACTTGTGGAGCAACACACTGACACTGAAAAGTCGCATGAAAATACTTCCTGGAGTATTTGGAGAACATTCTGAGAATCCCCTTGCAGTCCATTAGAACTCCCCCAAGCAGCTCAGTACTAAATAAAGCCATAGTGTCTGAAAAGTGCCTTTTTAATTTGTGAGGGAACTGTTCCTGCTAAGGGAACTATGACTCTGCTACGGCTATGTCTATACAATAGAGCTATTTGGGGATATCCCAAAATAGCTATTCCACATCTTTGAAATGCGCCCCTTATGTCAAAATATTTTTTGAAATAACGAGCATCCTTTTTTGGCATCCCGGTACTCCTTGTTGTAGGAGGAGTAAGGGATGCTTCAAAATAGCACTTTATTTTGACATTTGGCACTGTCTAGATAGCACCAAATGCTGAAATTAACCTAGTTCAAAATAAACTCAAAAGAAGATATGCAATTTGCATAGTGCAAATTGCATATCTTATTTTGAGTTTAGGGTGTCATGTAGATGTAGCCTGTGATATTTTAGCAAGATTAAGTCTTTCCCTGTTTAAAGTGAGAACCACAAGTGAGTTTAAAAACTTATTTAATAATGACAGTGGCCAATTCCAGACTTCTGATGTCTAGAAAGCAAAATCATCCAAGCATAAACCATCCACTGGAAACCAATGCTTGTTCAGTTCATCATAAGGCAAACCAAAATAGAGCAAAAGAGGAAACAGGAGGGGCAAAGAGAAGGGGGAGACAGTCTTGTCTTATCACTCCCTGTTAGCCGATGGCCAAGGATGTTTGGTGAGATGTCAGCTATGCCCGTTTCACACCATCCGTGACTTCAACCGCTAGGACTCACTGTCCCTTCGCGGCGGGCAGTCAGGATTGACTGACAGGCACCCTAAGAGTTTGCCCCGTGGAGGCAGCACAACTCAATGCTAGGCTCTTAGTACTCTCACCTAATGGCCAGGCTTTATAGCCAAAAACGCATGAGGTTCTTTGATTGTGTTGGCTGCTTTACAGTAACCCAGGGAAACAACAGTCAGGCTTGTGCATAAACGGTCACCAAAATTTGTTAAACTAGATTCTAATCATGTGGTTACAAAATTGCTAGTGCCTACTTATTTAAATGTATAGATGTTACACACACAAACAAGTTACAAAACTGAAGCCACGATCCCAAAGAAAAAAAAAAAACAAAGTATAGAGCTCTATTTCAAAATATGTGTACACTAAAGATAGGAGATCAGGTGTGGGCGCTTCTTACCCTCCTTGCATCTCTCGATTCCAGCGGTGCCAAGCCAGGATCGGTCACTCAATTCCGCAGAAAGACGAATAAGGGACAAGGCTTAGGGACCCCTTTTGCTGCAGAAGCCTTGGGAGGCTGTCACTTATCTGACCAGCAGATAGATAGTGAAAAGCACTCAAAAATTATGGTGCTGTTGGTCCCATACTTATACCTCTGTAGTCCTGTATTCTCTTTCTCCTTTCTTATGCCAAATTGGGGCTGGTCTGTCTGGGTGACGCCAGCTCTCGCAAGAGTAGTGTGAACTTAATTTACACTTGCAAGGGAGAGAAACAATAAGTTTTGACTACTGGACATTCCTTTTTATTAGGGTAAATATTTCTCTCCTGGGATGTTAGTGTGCGTGCATCAAGTTATTAGTAGGGGCTAAGAGCCATGTCTGTCACAGCTCCTCTGTCTGCTGTGAGCCTAATCGTTGTATATGTTCCCAGAGCCACATTGTAGCAGCACCTGTGCTTTCTCACAGCCTCAAAGGCTGTGCTGGAATTTACGTTAAGTGCCCTCTTGTCTTGGCTCCCTTGTTTTCCCAGCAATGCTGGTCTGAGAGGGGGCTGGCTGTCTGGCTACACTCCCTCACTTGTACTCCACACAACAGGATTGGTGGAGAGGGGACCTGGGCAGCACCCCATCAAAGTGCAGAGGTGCACACACTCTCTCCTATGCGCTGAGGAGCTCTGGGAGGAATTATGTTTTCTGGTGTGTGCCTGTTGCAGGGTAGCTATATGCTACTCACAGTGTGGACTAGTACCAACCAAGCATGTTCTAACTCAATATCAGTACTGTGTAAGAGGTAAGCATTGATTACTACGTAGTACTTACGTAATATCACGTTACCTGTGTCCATATTAAAACAGCTTGACAAATCACTAAAATAATCCTCATGATTACCCTGTTCAGCAAGAAACGTATGTCCCCAGTTTACAGTTTGGGAAATTAGCGAAATCCTAACCTTTGTTATTGTTTTCCAATGGGATGTGAGAGCCTAAATCCCGTATGGTTTTTATGTGGACATTTGAGCCAAAGAGTTGGCAGTTTGCCACACCACAGTGAATCAGTGACATAGGCAAAATCAGAGCTCTGGTGTCCCTAACCACCTTGTTCCATGTTTATTTTTCTCAGCCATGCTGCCATTAACTCTGTGATACATAGATCACTCTTCAGCCATCTGCTTGGTGTCCTGGGACGAACCCAGGCGGGTAGCAGGAAAAGCCCTGCTACACCTTCAGGCTCCGGGACCGTCCCCCACAACTCACCAGGCCACACCTCCGGGTTGCACAGATTCACACGGTACCCCAGCAGGATCGGAAACGTGTACAACAATGAGGTTAGGCAGGAAAGGTTTGTGCAGACTTGTGCCGGTTTATTAAAAACAAGACACAGTACAATAAGCCCTACACTTATGTGTAAGTTAATGTTTAACAAGTGCTTCCTTGAATCAAGAAGATGATAATCATTGTTAGAATACTGGGCATAGATGTGGTCTTGGGCAGGTTCGGTTCCGGAACAATTTTAAAGGAAAGTACTATATATATATATATATATATATATACATATATAAATTTGTTTAGTAAAAGGAGGAAGAGGGCACTACTCCTTTTACCCTTACCAAAGATTGGGTCACTACTCCAATCCCTAATAATAATAATTTTTTATAGTTTTATGAGAGGCTGATAGAGGCCGCTACCCCTCTATCAGACCAGAATAGAGGAATTGGGGAAAGGGGAGGCTACGCCTTCACCCTGGTAAGTACTTTATTTTCATACCAATACTTTAGCAAATTGGCAATAACTAATAACTACCTAAATACCTAACTACTAATAACTAACAAATATATTAACAATGTTACTACTCACTATAAAACAAATAACACAGTAATAATAATATACTTACCTTTTCTATGAGTCTAACAACAAAGTTAAGAAACTGACAATTTTACTAATGCACAAACTAAAGGCAAAAGGTAAACTCTTTTAAAAAGTTCTTAAATGAATAACGACTCTTGGAGTCCAGGGTTTTTTGATAGCCTTTTTGGCAAAAGGATATTATCAAGTCAAGTCAAGTCAAGTCCAGTGAGTTGTGGTTGTCAATGATGCACTGCTGCAGCCCTCGAGGTGGGCCCTGAGGATTATGATACTGGGAGCGCAGTACCTTCGAACAGGCCAGTTTGACCCCTAGCTCACTTTCCTACAGAAGCACCACCTTGCTGTGCTCAGGTGCCACCACAGGTGTTGCTGCAGGGACCGCCGCAGGAGTTGCCACTGCTGCAGCGGGTGCATAGCTGGGCGACAGTTTTGCGCCTCTGGGAATTCTTCTGTAAATTGGGATAAAGTGACAATCTTGCACCAGCTGTGTCTTCGGCTGCCGATCTCTGCCACCGAAGTCTTCAGGACTTGGGGCAAAGCCCCAGGACTGCGTTAGCTACTACCCTAGTGGGGTTCGCCAGCTGCTTCCCTCCAAGTCTACAGTGATTTCAGCTCTGCTTTCTTCAGCCCACCTAGTAGAACAGTGGACCCAGAATCCTGTCTGGGCTGTTCGTTTATAGAGGGTTCTCATGAATAATTCATGAGAACATTTGCCTATTGCTAAGTCTTCTCTCAGGTCTGCACTCTGATGGAAAGTTCCAGAAAGGCTTGGCTCTTGACCAATCAGAGTGCTTCCCTCATGGTTGTACACATATTCATGAGCATCAATTCAAATTCTCGGGGGAGTTACTGGTCAAAATGGAACCATTACAGTACTGCCAAGGGGCAAATAATAACAATTTAAGGTTTCATGTGTTTGCGTTCAGTCCACATAAAACGTGATCATACTTCCACTCTGACCAACGGGGACGATAATGCCGGTGTTGATGTTATTACACGACACTTGGGAAGCGAGAGGAGGGGAAGAGGAGGAAAAAGAGATGAAAAACTGGCCAGCACACCCCATTTTGCTGGTAATGCAAAGACAGCCCTCCTGAAAGTCAATGTGTCGGTGAGAAAGTGCCACACTTCATCAAGTGCTTTGGGTGTAAATGCAG
Organism: Carettochelys insculpta; assembly: GCF_033958435.1. NCBI lineage: Eukaryota > Metazoa > Chordata > Testudines > Carettochelyidae > Carettochelys > Carettochelys insculpta. Next base: position 230,605,066 of record NC_134138.1, read on the forward strand.
AGTGTGAGGCTCTTGCCATTTGGAATGAATTATTGTATTGGCTTGATTAAGCTGACACATTCTTGGCACACATATGCATTTAGCTCACCCTTTTTCCAGTGTTTAGGAACCTTTTAAGAGGAATCATACTTATAATTCCCAAAGGACAATGAGAAGGATGCATTGGCTTCCAGGCTGATTTTGATGGCTCTGTGCTTTCTGTGGGGGAAAAATATAGCATTTTGACTTCTTCATTGGGGGACCAAACAGATTAAAATAATATGTGAAGAGTATTAGTAAAGGTAATGACAGAAGTGGTCATACACTCATCCCTCATGATACAAGCACAATTGGTTCCCAAATTTCTGCTTGTAGGTGAAAACTCATAAGCGCAACACTAAATTCCCATTAAAACACATGTAAAAGTATTCAATTCATTCCAAGTGCCTGTAACTTGACATAAACCAGTTGAGTTTAGGTACTTTTCTGATGTATTTGAATAGTTTGGCACCAGAAATAGAATGGAGTGTGTGTATGTAGAGCAGGGATTCCCAGCCTATGGGTTGAGACCTAAACATGGGTCACCATTAGATTTGTTAAAGTTCATCAGCTGGCAGTTCCCAGCTTCATGTAACTCTTAAAGAAGCCATTTACAGTTTCTTAACACTGCTGGTCAGGCAGATATCTATCAATAAAGAAAACTGCTGGAGATGGCAGCTATCTCTATCACTAGAAATAGCAATTACCTTATGCCTAGGTGCTGAAACCTTAGTTAATTGGTTTCAAGGACTGTTACCTTCTGGGAGCAAGAGGGCTGGGGGAGCCACTCAGCCTAGCAGCAACAGCGAAGAGGCTACGGGAGGAGTGTCTAAGGCTGGAACTGTTTACAGGTGTAGGGAACGGTCAAAGACTGGGGGAAGTTTGGGGCTGCAGGGAGAGTCTAAGACTGGGAGTGGTTTGGGGCTGCTGGGGATGTGTAAGGCTAGGGGAGGTTTGGGCTGTTAAGGAGCTCTAAGGCTGGGAGCAGTTTCAACTGTTGGGGGGTCTAAGGCTGGGGGCAGTTTGAGGCTGTTGCGGGGGTCTAAGGATTGAGGAGGCTTGGGGCTACTGGGTGGGTTTAAGGCTGGGTGTTAAAACCTGTCCAAGTGTGAGGTCTGCGGGGTGTCAGGCAAGGGGGGTTAATACAGCAAACCCTTGTGTTACCCAGGGGCTGCTCAGTTTCCTGGCTCCAAGAGTGGCGGGAGCTGGGAACCAGGTGCAGGCTGGTTCCAGTCTCCAATGGCTTGCGAGACCGGGAAACTGATCTGCTCATGGATGGTCAGTCTCACATTCATGCCAGTGGAGGGGAGGGAACGAGGCGAAGAGCCTTCTTCTTCTCTCCTCCCAGCCACAGGGCTGTCAAACAGCTGCACGCCTCAGGGAAGGGAAGGACAAAGCTCCAACCGCTGGGCTGTGAGTCTCCCCGCCTCCGTGCCAGGGACCCCATGCTTGGACAGGATCCAAGCGTGGGACTGCAAGTTATCCCAACAACGAGCCAGGGACCCCATAGCTGGAGCTGAGCCAGCCATGGGGATGGGGGTATCCCTGGCCCCTGGAGAGAGACCCGACAGCTAGCTCTCCTCCAGCCACGGGGCTGCAGGTCTCCCCACTCAATGGCTGGGGACCCATGGCTAGAGAGGAGAAAATGCGGGACTGCAGGTTTCACCACGTATCATATACCAGGCTCTTTCCTCTGATACAGCCTCCATCAAGAGCTTTCTGAGTGATCCAGGGCGAGTGTGAGGGCGGGCAGGGAGGAGGACATGGCTCTGTCCAGGGAGGCCGCCGGCAGCTAGTCGCTTCTGGCAGCAGGCAGCGCTCCGCCCCTAACGTGCTCCTTTTAAACTTTCAAAGAGCACTAGTTGAAAAGAGCCCAGAACAGGGCAAGAGATGAGAAGAGGCAGAACTAGCATGGCCCAAAAGGACTCAGCCTCACAGCCAGCAATGCTACTGCGAAGGGGAAGGCAAGAAGAAATGGCAGCTCAAGCAATCTACACGTCTGGGCCCTAAACACGCAGCCCAACTTCTCCCAGGCATCCCCGAAAAGCCTCTCTCCGCCGGGAGAGAAAGACAAGCCGCACCAAAGCTAGGCCCATCCTGGTCCCAAAGCTTGTTGCTCCGATTTTCAAAGTCTCACAGCCGGTAGAAACCCCCATGGTAGAAAGCAATACAGGAAAGCAGAGAGGGGAAAAGCGCAGCAGGAGAAGGACACAAAAGCAGAGGGTGGAACTAGCAGCGGCGATGAAAGACAAGCAGTTCGTGGAAATTCCAACAATGCCTCTGTGGGAGCCCGAAAGATGGCGTCCAACTTCTCTCCGCTCCCCCCAGAAAATCCCCTTCCCACCAGGAAAGACAGAAAGGCCATCCGGATGGAATCCAGGCCCCTCCTGCTACCAGACTCAGCGAGGAACAAACCGTTTCCTCGTCCCCCGTGGCCAGCCGTTTAACGGCAGCACGAGGCCGCTGGGCTCCTGGGAGGGAGAAGTGCCGTCGGTGCTGAAGACGCTCTCGACAGCGGCTCTACGGCATGGATCCAGCGATGGGTTTCCCGTGAGGCCGCAGGTTAGCTGGAAAGAATCTTCTCTGACCGACTGTGGCGCTCGCCAGGGTGTAGTCAGAAGCCCCGAGGGCTGCCGAGTAAAGTGCCGATCCTCCAGAAAGCGGTCCCTCTTTTCAAACGGTTCCACGGGCTGACACGGCCCGGCATCCCCTGCTGCGGGGCGTGTGCCGCCCGGGCATTTCCCAGGAAAGAGGCTCCAGCGCACATCTCGGTACGCAGAGGGCACCCGTGCCATTTGCAGACACTTGAAGGCTCCCGTCAGTTGCTCGTCCTGGGGCCAGTTGTGGATGTTTCGAAGAAGCTCCCGGCAATTGGGCCGCAACCCAAGGGACAAGGCCTCGGCACGCACCGAGCCGAAGGGCGGCCTCGTCGGCCTCTCCTGCTGCGGGGTTGTGGCCCAAAGCATCTTGCCATCACCTCCGTAAGACGTCAGCCAAGGGACCGTTTCGCTTGACAGAGGCGGGGGTCCTCCCAACGTGCCCTGTCCCCCCAAAGCACACGCTGCACCCAGTGGGGTGGAAAATCCCACAGCCTGGAGCAAAGAGTCGCTTGTGGATTTTCTCCTTGCTGTGCCCTTCCCCGCTGGCCAATTGGGCACAGCAGGGCAGGCCGCCCTTTGGGGCAGGAAGAGAAGAGGCTGCACCTCCAAAGGAACGCCGGCCACACTGGGAGCGCCCAAGCCTGTCAGGGGTGGGATTCGAACCCACGCCTCCAGGAGAGACTGCGACCTGAACGCAGCGCCTTGGACCGCTCGGCCACCCTGACGGCCGCCTGGCCTCCTCCCTCAGCTACCTCTGGGCAGACAGGCAGCACTCCGGCCCACTGCGGGTCAGGGCCGCTGTGCCAACAAAAGCTCCACCCCTGGCTGCCAAGAGGAGACGGTGGCCCTTGAAAAAGTCAGCCGCCTGCCAGGGGTGGGATTCGAACCCACGCCTCCAGGGGAGACTGCGACCTTAACGCAGCGCCTTAGACCGCTCGGCCACCCTGACGGCCACACGGGCCCCTCCCCTTCTTTTCTGCCCGCCGCTGGCGGTGGCAGGGGGACATGGCCCCTGCCAGCAGGTGGCCTGCTTTCCCAACCAGGCCCCGGGGGCCGGAGGCGGGGGCGGAAAAACTCCCGCCAGCAGATCAACAGGAAACCCCTGAAAACAACTGACGCAAAAGAGCAGGGCGCCTCCCTTCCCCCGAGCAACAAAAGCCTGACAGCCCACTTTCAGGAGTGGCATTTGGAAGCCACACCTCCCCACAAGGCAGCGCTCTGGACCACTCATTCAGCCGCACCCAGCTGGCACGTTTTTCTCCTGGGTGGCCGTCAGTGGAATTCAAAAGGCAGCGGCGCGCCTCACGCCAGCGTCCTGCTGGCCTCTTCCCCTTCTCTTTCTGAAAATGGCCACGCTGGTAGAAAACAGCACGGGGAGAGCCACGCAAGAGCAGGCAGCAAAGAACGCAGCCCAAACGGACACTCGAGCGCATGCAAACGGGGGACTTTGAGCAGGAGAGCCCCCTGCTGAACGAACCAGGCGTGAGTAAGTTCCTTTGGGGTGAGTGACTTGGCTTGACTGTTGCTCTGCATTTGTCTTCTCTTTCAGGTGATTTCACTGACCGTGACCGTTGGGATTCTGAGCCTGGGACCTCTTGGAGCCATTGTTGCTTTCCTCAGCCTCCTTGGAATCAGCCTGGGGATCAGCCCTCTGTGATGTTCTTGGATTCGAAAATGACGAGCAGAACCATTGCTGGAACCACGGTCCAAAGCTTCTAGCTAATGTTGTGCCAAGTGGGCCAGACGAGGGGTCTCACGAAAGCTGGTCATTCACGGAATCTCTCGTTGCTGCTGCTGCTGCTGCTGCTGCTATAGATCTGTATCATTTGTGGCTGGGAAGTTGTCAGGGGCGGCCCTCTGCTTGGAGTTGAAGTTGGTTCCGGGAGACCACTTGAAGAGGCGTGGCGACCTCGTCGTCAGCTGAAGCTGCGCTTAGCAGGCAAAGGGCCTCCTCAGACTCCAATCCACATCGGAAGCAACAGCCTGGGAGACTGCCACAAGCCGAATGGCTCCCTCCTCCACCGTCGAAAGGAAGAACGACCACGCCCAGGTGACCCACTCGTGTGCTTCTCCGTTTGGAGCGTGCTCCCAGACAGGAAGAAACAATGGATTTCCCTTCACATGAGGAAGGCTACCACGTGCAATTTGCACGCATAGGACGCATTCGGAACCACGCAATTTGTTGTCACTTGTTTGAAGAGACTGTCTAAAATTAGGCCTTGTTTTGGCTTTGCAAGGTTTGCAGGATTGGCCTTTAAGTCCCAACGGGCTCAGAAACGAAAAAAATACCCCAAAGTTGGACTCAAGTGCCTCATTTCCCAAAGATAACTAGGATTTCAGGCCTTAGACACCTGACAAGGGTGGTCTAGATGCTGGTTGGTCCTGCCAAGAGGGCAAGGAACTGGACCCGATGACCTCTGGAGGTCCCTTCCAGTTGCAGTGTTCCATGCTTGTAGGATGAGGGGACCCTGAGGCTCCTCCGTTTTGCCTGCACTCTCTAGTCTCGAGCCCAGCTCATCGCTTCAGGAGTGCATCTGCGACACAAACTCAGCCTGGAAGGGCTGCTGACCCAGCCTAAGAGAGGAGGTACTCCCAAGACTTTTCGGATGGCAGCTTAGTCCCCCGGCTGCAGCCTGCACCAAGAGCTTTCCGAGCGATCCGGGGCAGGCAGGGAGGAGGACATGGCTCTGTCAAGGGAGGCCGCCGGCAGCTAGTCGCTTCTGGCAGCAGGCAGCGCTCCGCCCCTAACGTGCTCCTTTTAAACTTTCAAAGAGCACTAGTTGAAAAGAGCCCAGAACAGGGCAAGAGATGAGAAGAGGCAGAACTAGCATGGCCCAAAAGGACTCAGCCTCACAGCCAGCAATGCTACTGCGAAGGGGAAGGCAAGAAGAAATGGCAGCTCAAGCAATCTACGCGTCTGGGCCCTAAACACGCAGCCCAACTGCTCCCAGGCATCCCCGAAAAGCCTCTCTCCACCGGGAGAGAAAGACAAGCCGCACCAAAGCTAGGCCCATCCTGGTCCCAAAGCTTGTTGCTCCGATTTTCAAAGTCTCACAGCCGGTAGAAACCCCCATGGTAGAAAGCAATACAGGAAAGCAGAGAGGGGAAAAGCGCAGCAGGAGAAGGACACAAAAGCAGAGGGTGGAACTAGCAGCGGCGATGAAAGACAAGCAGTTCGTGGAAATTCCAACAATGCCCCTGTGGGAGCCCGAAAGATGGCGTCCAACTTCTCTCCGCTCCCCCCAGAAAATCCCCTTCCCACCAGGAAAGACAGAAAGGCCATCCGGATGGAATCCAGGCCCCTCCTGCTACCAGACTCAGCGAGGAACAAACCGTTTCCTTGTCCCCCGTGGCCAGCCGTTTAGCGGCAGCACGAGGCCGCTGGGCTCCTGGGAGGGAGAAGTGCCGTCGGTGCTGAAGACGCTCTCGACAGCGGCTCTACGGCATGGATCCAGCGATGGGTTTCCCGTGAGGCCGCAGGTTAGCTGGAAAGAATCTTCTCTGACCGACTGTGGCGCTCGCCAGGGTGTAGTCAGAAGCCCCGAGGGCTGCCGAGTAAAGTGCCGATCCTCCAGAAAGCGGTCCCTCTTTTCAAACGGTTCCACGGGCTGACACGGCCCGGCATCCCCTGCTGCGGGGCGTGTGCCGCCCGGGCATTTCCCAGGAAAGAGGCTCCAGCGCACGTCTCGGTAGGCAGAGGGCACCCGTGCCATTTGCAGACACTTGAAGGCTCCCGTCAGTTGCTCGTCCTGGGGCCAGTTGTGGATGTTTCGAAGAAGCTCCCGGCAATTGGGCCGCAACCCAAGGGACAAGGCCTCGGCACGCACCGAGCCGAAGGGCGGCCTCGTCGGCCTCTCCTGCTGCGGGCTTGTGGCCCAAAGCATCTTGCCATCACCTCCGTAAGACGTCAGCCAAGGGACTGTTTCGCTTGACAGAGGCGGGGGTCCTCCCAACGTGCCCTGTCCCCCCAAAGCACGTGCTGCACCCAGTGGGGTGGAAAATCCCACAGCCTGGAGCAAAGAGTCGCTTGTGGATTTTCTCCTTGCTGTGCCCTTCCCCGCTGGCCAATTGGGCACAGCAGGGCAGGCCGCCCTTTGGGGCGGGAAGAGAAGAGGCTGCACCTCCAAAGGAACGCCGGCCACACTGGGAGCGCCCAAGCCTGTCAGGGATGGGATTCGAACCCACGCCTCCAGGAGAGACTGCGACCTGAACGCAGCGCCTTGGACCGCTCGGCCACCCTGACGGCCGCCTGGCCTCCTCCCTCAGCTACCTCTGGGCAGACAGGCAGCACTCCGGCCCACTGCGGGTCAGGGCCGCTGTGCCAACAAAAGCTCCACCCCTGGCTGCCAAGAGGAGACGGTGGCCCTTGAAAAAGTCAGCCGCCTGCCAGGGGTGGGATTCGAACCCACGCCTCCAGGGGAGACTGCGACCTTAACGCAGCGCCTTAGACCGCTCGGCCACCCTGACGGCCACACGGGCCCCTCCCCTTCTTTTCTGCCCGCCGCTGGCGGTGGCAGGGGGACATAGCCCCTGCCAGCAGGTGGCCTGCTTTCCCAACCAGTCCCCGGGGGCCGCAGGCGGGGGCGGAAAAACTCCCGCCAGCAGATCAACAGGAAACCCCTGAAAACAACTGACGCAAAAGAGCAGGGCGCCTCCCTTCCCCCGAGCAATAAGAGCCTGACAGCCCACTTTCAGGAGTGGCATTTGGAAGCCACACCTCCCCACAAGGCAGCGCTCTGGACCACTCATTCAGTCCCACCCAGCTGGCACGTTTTTCTCCTGGGTGGCCGTCAGTGGAATTCAAAAGGCAGCGGCGCGCCTCACGCCAGCGTCCTGCTGGCCTCTTCCCCTTCTCTTTCTGAAAATGGCCACGCTGGTAGAAAACAGCACGGGGAGAGCCACGCAAGAGCAGGCAGCAAAGAACACAGCCCAAACGGACACTCGAGCGCATGCAAACGGGGGACTTTGAGCAGGAGAGCCCCCTGCTGAACGAACCAGGCGTGAGTAAGTTCCTTTGGGGTGAGTGACTTGGCTTGACTGTTGCTCTGCATTTGTCTTCTCTTTCAGGTGATTTCACTGACCGTGACCGTTGGGATTCTGAGCCTGGGACCTCTTGGAGCCATTGTTGCTTTCCTCAGCCTCCTTGGAATCAGTCTGGGGATCAGCCCTCTGTGATGTTCTTGGATTCGAAAATGACGAGCAGAACCATTGCTGGAACCACGGTCCAAAGCTTCTAGCTAATGTTGTGCCAAGTGGGCCAGACGAGGGGTCTCACGAAAGCTGGTCATTCACGGAATCTCTCGTTGCTGCTGCTGCTGCTGCTGCTGCTATAGATCTGTATCATTTGTGGCTGGGAAGTTGTCAGGGGCGGCCCTCTGCTTGGAGTTGAAGTTGGTTCCGGGAGACCACTTGAAGAGGCGTGGCGACCTCGTCGTCAGCTGAAGCTGCGCTTAGCAGGCAAAGGGCCTCCTCAGACTCCAATCCACATCGGAAGCAACAGCCTGGGAGACTGCCACAAGCCGAATGGCTCCCTCCTCCACCGTCGAAAGGAAGAACGACCACGCCCAGGTGACCCACTCGTGTGCTTCTCCGTTTGGAGCGTGCTCCCAGACAGGAAGAAACAATGGATTTCCCTTCACATGAGGAAGGCTACCACGTGCAATTTGCACGCATAGGACGCATTCGGAACCACGCAATTTGTTGTCACTTGTTTGAAGAGACTGTCTAAAATTAGGCCTTGTTTTGGCTTTGCAAGGTTTGCAGGATTGGCCTTTAAGTCCCAACGGGCTCAGAAACGAAAAAAATACCCCAAAGTTGGACTCAAGTGCCTCATTTCCCAAAGATAACTAGGATTTCAGGCCTTAGACACCTGACAAGGGTGGTCTAGATGCTGGTTGGTCCTGCCAAGAGGGCAAGGAACTGGACCCGATGACCTCTGGAGGTCCCTTCCAGTTGCAGTGTTCCATGCTTGTAGGATGAGTGGACCCTGAGGCTCCTCCGTTTTGCCTGCACTCTCTAGTCTCGAGCCCAGCTCATCGCTTCAGGAGTGCATCTGCGACACAAACTCAGCCTGGAAGGGCTGCTGACCCAGCCTAAGAGAGAATGTACTCCCAAGACTTTTCAGATGGCAGCTTAGTCCCCCGGCTGCAGCCTGCACCAAGAGCTTTCCGAGCGATCCGGGGCGGGCAGGGAGGAGGACATGGCTCTGTCCAGGGAGGCCGCCGGCAGCTAGTCGCTTCTGGCAGCAGGCAGCGCTCCGCCCCTAACGTGCTCCTTTTAAACTTTCAAAGAGCACTAGTTGAAAAGAGCCCAGAACAGGGCAAGAGATGAGAAGAGGCAGAACTAGCATGGCCCAAAAGGACTCAGCCTCACAGCCAGCAATGCTACTGCGAAGGGGAAGGCAAGAAGAAATGGCAGCTCAAGCAATCTACACGTCTGGGCCCTAAACACGCAGCCCAACTGCTCCCAGGCATCCCCGAAAAGCCTCTCTCCACCGGGAGAGAAAGACAAGCCGCACCAAAGCTAGGCCCATCCTGGTCCCAAAGCTTGTTGCTCCGATTTTCAAAGTCTCACAGCCGGTAGAAACCCCCATGGTAGAAAGCAATACAGGAAAGCAGAGAGGGGAAAAGCGCAGCAGGAGAAGGACACAAAAGCAGAGGGTGGAACTAGCAGCGGCGATGAAAGACAAGCAGTTCGTGGAAATTCCAACAATGCCCCTGTGGGAGCCCGAAAGATGGCGTCCAACTTCTCTCCGCTCCCCCCAGAAAATCCCCTTCCCACCAGGAAAGACAGAAAGGCCATCCGGATGGAATCCAGGCCCCTCCTGCTACCAGACTCAGCGAGGAACAAACCGTTTCCTTGTCCCCCGTGGCCAGCCGTTTAGCGGCAGCACGAGGCCGCTGGGCTCCTGGGAGGGAGAAGTGCCGTCGGTGCTGAAGACGCTCTCGACAGCGGCTCTACGGCATGGATCCAGCGATGGGTTTCCCGTGAGGCCGCAGGTTAGCTGGAAAGAATCTTCTCTGACCGACTGTGGCGCTCGCCAGGGTGTAGTCAGAAGCCCCGAGGGCTGCCGAGTAAAGTGCCGATCCTCCAGAAAGCGGTCCCTCTTTTCAAACGGTTCCACGGGCTGACACGGCCCGGCATCCCCTGCTGCGGGGCGTGTGCCGCCCGGGCATTTCCCAGGAAAGAGGCTCCAGCGCACGTCTCGGTAGGCAGAGGGCACCCGTGCCATTTGCAGACACTTGAAGGCTCCCGTCAGTTGCTCGTCCTGGGGCCAGTTGTGGATGTTTCGAAGAAGCTCCCGGCAATTGGGCCGCAACCCAAGGGACAAGGCCTCGGCACGCACCGAGCCGAAGGGCGGCCTCGTCGGCCTCTCCTGCTGCGGGCTTGTGGCCCAAAGCATCTTGCCATCACCTCCGTAAGACGTCAGCCAAGGGACTGTTTCGCTTGACAGAGGCGGGGGTCCTCCCAACGTGCCCTGTCCCCCCAAAGCACGTGCTGCACCCAGTGGGGTGGAAAATCCCACAGCCTGGAGCAAAGAGTTGCTTGTGGATTTTCTCCTTGCTGTGCCCTTCCCCGCTGGCCAATTGGGCACAGCAGGGCAGGCCGCCCTTTGGGGCGGGAAGAGAAGAGGCTGCACCTCCAAAGGAACGCCGGCCACACTGGGAGCGCCCAAGCCTGTCAGGGGTGGGATTCGAACCCACGCCTCCAGGAGAGACTGCGACCTGAACGCAGTGCCTTGGACCGCTCGGCCACCCTGACGGCCGCCTGGCCTCCTCCCTCAGCTACCTCTGGGCAGACAGGCAGCACTCCGGCCCACTGCGGGTCAGGGCCGCTGTGCCAACAAAAGCTCCACCCCTGGCTGCCAAGAGGAGACGGTGGCCCTTGAAAAAGTCAGCCGCCTGCCAGGGGTGGGATTCGAACCCACGCCTCCAGGGGAGACTGCGACCTTAACGCAGCGCCTTAGACCGCTCGGCCACCCTGACGGCCACACGGGCCCCTCCCCTTCTTTTCTGCCCGCCGCTGGCGGTGGCAGGGGGACATGGCCCCTGCCAGCAGGTGGCCTGCTTTCCCAACCAGGCCCCGGGGGCCGGAGGCGGGGGCGGAAAAACTCCCGCCAGCAGATCAACAGGAAACCCCTGAAAACAACTGACGCAAAAGAGCAGGGCGCCTCCCTTCCCCCGAGCAACAAAAGCCTGACAGCCCACTTTCAGGAGTGGCATTTGGAAGCCACACCTCCCCACAAGGCAGCGCTCTGGACCACTCATTCAGCCGCACCCAGCTGGCACGTTTTTCTCCTGGGTGGCCGTCAGTGGAATTCAAAAGGCAGCGGCGCGCCTCACGCCAGCGTCCTGCTGGCCTCTTCCCCTTCTCTTTCTGAAAATGGCCACGCTGGTAGAAAACAGCACGGGGAGAGCCACGCAAGAGCAGGCAGCAAAGAACGCAGCCCAAACGGACACTCGAGCGCATGCAAACGGGGGACTTTGAGCAGGAGAGCCCCCTGCTGAACGAACCAGGCGTGAGTAAGTTCCTTTGGGGTGGGTGACTTGGCTTGACTGTTGCTCTGCATTTGTCTTCTCTTTCAGGTGATTTCACTGACCGTGACCGTTGGGATTCTGAGCCTGGGACCTCTTGGAGCCATTGTTGCTTTCCTCAGCCTCCTTGGAATCAGCCTGGGGATCAGCCCTCTGTGATGTTCTTGGATTCGAAAATGACGAGCAGAACCATTGCTGGAACCACGGTCCAAAGCTTCTAGCTAATGTTGTGCCAAGTGGGCCAGACGAGGGGTCTCACGAAAGCTGGTCATTCACGGAATCTCTCGTTGCTCCTGCTGCTGCTGCTGCTGCTATAGATCTGTATCATTTGTGGCTGGGAAGTTGTCAGGGGCGGCCCTGTGCTTGGAGTTGAAGTTGGTTCCGGGAGACCACTTGAAGAGGCGTGGCGACCTCGTCGTCAGCTGAAGCTGTGCTTAGCAGGCAAAGGGCCTCCTCAGACTCCAATCCACATCGGAAGCAACAGCCTGGGAGACTGCCACAAGCCGAATGGCTCCCTCCTCCACCGTCGAAAGGAAGAACGACCACGCCCAGGTGACCCACTCGTGTGCTTCTCCGTTTGGAGCGTGCTCCCAGACAGGAGGAAACAATGGATTTCCCTTCACATGAGGAAGGCTACCACGTGCAATTTGCACGCATAGGACGCATTCGGAACCACGCAATTTGTTGTCACTTGTTTGAAGAGACTGTCTAAAATTAGGCCTTGTTTTGGCTTTGCAAGGTTTGCAGGATTGGCCTTTAAGTCCCAACGGGCTCAGAAACGAAAAAAATACCCCAAAGTTGGACTCAAGTGCCTCATTTCCCAAAGATAACTAGGATTTCAGGCCTTAGACACCTGACAAGGGTGGTCTAGATGCTGGTTGGTCCTGCCAAGAGGGCAAGGAACTGGACCCGATGACCTCTGGAGGTCCCTTCCAGTTGCAGTGTTCCATGCTTGTAGGATGAGGGGACCCTGAGGCTCCTCCGTTTTGCCTGCACTCTCTAGTCTCGAGCCCAGCTCATCGCTTCAGGAGTGCATCTGCGACACAAACTCAGCCTGGAAGGGCTGCTGACCCAGCCTAAGAGAGGAGGTACTCCCAAGACTTTTCGGATGGCAGCTTAGTCCCCCGGCTGCAGCCTGCACCAAGAGCTTTCCGAGCGATCCGGGGCGGGCAGGGAGGAGGACATGGCTCTGTCCAGGGAGGCCGCCGGCAGCTAGTCGCTTCTGGCAGCAGGCAGCGCTCCGCCCCTAACGTGCTCCTTTTAAACTTTCAAAGAGCACTAGTTGAAAAGAGCCCAGAACAGGGCAAGAGATGAGAAGAGGCAGAACTAGCATGGCCCAAAAGGACTCAGCCTCACAGCCAGCAATGCTACTGCAAAGGGGAAGGCAAGAAGAAATGGCAGCTCAAGCAATCTACACGTCTGGGCCCTAAACACGCAGCCCAACTTCTCCCAGGCATCCCCGAAAAGCCTCTCTCCACCGGGAGAGAAAGACAAGCCGCACCAAAGCTAGGCCCATCCTGGTCCCAAAGCTTGTTGCTCCGATTTTCAAAGTCTCACAGCCGGTAGAAACCCCCATGGTAGAAAGCAATACAGGAAAGCAGAGAGGGGAAAAGCGCAGCAGGAGAAGGACACAAAAGCAGAGGGTGGAACTAGCAGCGGCGATGAAAGACAAGCAGTTCGTGGAAATTCCAACAATGCCCCTGTGGGAGCCCGAAAGATGGCGTCCAACTTCTCTCCGCTCCCCCCAGAAAATCCCCTTCCCACCAGGAAAGACAGAAAGGCCATCCGGATGGAATCCAGGCCCCTCCTGCTACCAGACTCAGCGAGGAACAAACCGTTTCCTTGTCCCCCGTGGCCAGCCGTTTAGCGGCAGCACGAGGCCGCTGGGCTCCTGGGAGGGAGAAGTGCCGTCGGTGCTGAAGACGCTCTCGACAGCGGCTCTACGGCATGGATCCAGCGATGGGTTTCCCGTGAGGCCGCAGGTTAGCTGGAAAGAATCTTCTCTGACCGACTGTGGCGCTCGCCAGGGTGTAGTCAGAAGCCCCGAGGGCTGCCGAGTAAAGTGCCGATCCTCCAGAAAGCGGTCCCTCTTTTCAAACGGTTCCACGGGCTGACACGGCCCGGCATCCCCTGCTGCGGGGCGTGTGCCGCCCGGGCATTTCCCAGGAAAGAGGCTCCAGCGCACGTCTCGGTAGGCAGAGGGCACCCGTGCCATTTGCAGACACTTGAAGGCTCCCGTCAGTTGCTCGTCCTGGGGCCAGTTGTGGATGTTTCGAAGAAGCTCCCGGCAATTGGGCCGCAACCCAAGGGACAAGGCCTCGGCACGCACCGAGCCGAAGGGCGGCCTCGTCGGCCTCTCCTGCTGCGGGCTTGTGGCCCAAAGCATCTTGCCATCACCTCCGTAAGACGTCAGCCAAGGGACTGTTTCGCTTGACAGAGGCGGGGGTCCTCCCAACGTGCCCTGTCCCCCCAAAGCACGTGCTGCACCCAGTGGGGTGGAAAATCCCACAGCCTGGAGCAAAGAGTCGCTTGTGGATTTTCTCCTTGCTGTGCCCTTCCCCGCTGGCCAATTGGGCACAGCAGGGCAGGCCGCCCTTTGGGGCGGGAAGAGAAGAGGCTGCACCTCCAAAGGAACGCCGGCCACACTGGGAGCGCCCAAGCCTGTCAGGGGTGGGATTCGAACCCACGCCTCCAGGAGAGACTGCGACCTGAACGCAGCGCCTTGGACCGCTCGGCCACCCTGACGGCCGCCTGGCCTCCTCCCTCAGCTACCTCTGGGCAGACAGGCAGCACTCCGGCCCACTGCGGGTCAGGGCCGCTGTGCCAACAAAAGCTCCACCCCTGGCTGCCAAGAGGAGACGGTGGCCCTTGAAAAAGTCAGCCGCCTGCCAGGGGTGGGATTCGAACCCACGCCTCCAGGGGAGACTGCGACCTTAACGCAGCGCCTTAGACCGCTCGGCCACCCTGACGGCCACACGGGCCCCTCCCCTTCTTTTCTGCCCGCCGCTGGCGGTGGCAGGGGGACATGGCCCCTGCCAGCAGGTGGCCTGCTTTCCCAACCAGGCCCCGGGGGCCGGAGGCGGGGGCGGAAAAACTCCCGCCAGCAGATCAACAGGAAACCCCTGAAAACAACTGACGCAAAAGAGCAGGGCGCCTCCCTTCCCCCGAGCAACAAAAGCCTGACAGCCCACTTTCAGGAGTGGCATTTGGAAGCCACACCTCCCCACAAGGCAGCGCTCTGGACCACTCATTCAGCCGCACCCAGCTGGCACGTTTTTCTCCTGGGTGGCCGTCAGTGGAATTCAAAAGGCAGCGGCGCGCCTCACGCCAGCGTCCTGCTGGCCTCTTCCCCTTCTCTTTCTGAAAATGGCCACGCTGGTAGAAAACAGCACGGGGAGAGCCACGCAAGAGCAGGCAGCAAAGAACGCAGCCCAAACGGACACTCGAGCGCATGCAAACGGGGGACTTTGAGCAGGAGAGCCCCCTGCTGAACGAACCAGGCGTGAGTAAGTTCCTTTGGGGTGAGTGACTTGGCTTGACTGTTGCTCTGCATTTGTCTTCTCTTTCAGGTGATTTCACTGACCGTGACCGTTGGGATTCTGAGCCTGGGACCTCTTGGAGCCATTGTTGCTTTCCTCAGCCTCCTTGGAATCAGCCTGGGGATCAGCCCTCTGTGATGTTCTTGGATTCGAAAATGACGAGCAGAACCATTGCTGGAACCACGGTCCAAAGCTTCTAGCTAATGTTGTGCCAAGTGGGCCAGACGAGGGGTCTCACGAAAGCTGGTCATTCACGGAATCTCTCGTTGCTGCTGCTGCTGCTGCTGCTGCTATAGATCTGTATCATTTGTGGCTGGGAAGTTGTCAGGGGCGGCCCTCTGCTTGGAGTTGAAGTTGGTTCCGGGAGACCACTTGAAGAGGCGTGGCGACCTCGTCGTCAGCTGAAGCTGCGCTTAGCAGGCAAAGGGCCTCCTCAGACTCCAATCCACATCGGAAGCAACAGCCTGGGAGACTGCCACAAGCCGAATGGCTCCCTCCTCCACCGTCGAAAGGAAGAACGACCACGCCCAGGTGACCCACTCGTGTGCTTCTCCGTTTGGAGCGTGCTCCCAGACAGGAAGAAACAATGGATTTCCCTTCACATGAGGAAGGCTACCACGTGCAATTTGCACGCATAGGACGCATTCGGAACCACGCAATTTGTTGTCACTTGTTTGAAGAGACTGTCTAAAATTAGGCCTTGTTTTGGCTTTGCAAGGTTTGCAGGATTGGCCTTTAAGTCCCAACGGGCTCAGAAACGAAAAAAATACCCCAAAGTTGGACTCAAGTGCCTCATTTCCCAAAGATAACTAGGATTTCAGGCCTTAGACACCTGACAAGGGTGGTCTAGATGCTGGTTGGTCCTGCCAAGAGGGCAAGGAACTGGACCCGATGACCTCTGGAGGTCCCTTCCAGTTGCAGTGTTCCATGCTTGTAGGATGAGGGGACCCTGAGGCTCCTCCGTTTTGCCTGCACTCTCTAGTCTCGAGCCCAGCTCATCGCTTCAGGAGTGCATCTGCGACACAAACTCAGCCTGGAAGGGCTGCTGACCCAGCCTAAGAGAGGAGGTACTCCCAAGACTTTTCGGATGGCAGCTTAGTCCCCCGGCTGCAGCCTGCACCAAGAGCTTTCCGAGCGATCCGGGGCAGGCAGGGAGGAGGACATGGCTCTGTCAAGGGAGGCCGCCGGCAGCTAGTCGCTTCTGGCAGCAGGCAGCGCTCCGCCCCTAACGTGCTCCTTTTAAACTTTCAAAGAGCACTAGTTGAAAAGAGCCCAGAACAGGGCAAGAGATGAGAAGAGGCAGAACTAGCATGGCCCAAAAGGACTCAGCCTCACAGCCAGCAATGCTACTGCGAAGGGGAAGGCAAGAAGAAATGGCAGCTCAAGCAATCTACGCGTCTGGGCCCTAAACACGCAGCCCAACTGCTCCCAGGCATCCCCGAAAAGCCTCTCTCCACCGGGAGAGAAAGACAAGCCGCACCAAAGCTAGGCCCATCCTGGTCCCAAAGCTTGTTGCTCCGATTTTCAAAGTCTCACAGCCGGTAGAAACCCCCATGGTAGAAAGCAATACAGGAAAGCAGAGAGGGGAAAAGCGCAGCAGGAGAAGGACACAAAAGCAGAGGGTGGAACTAGCAGCGGCGATGAAAGACAAGCAGTTCGTGGAAATTCCAACAATGCCCCTGTGGGAGCCCGAAAGATGGCGTCCAACTTCTCTCCGCTCCCCCCAGAAAATCCCCTTCCCACCAGGAAAGACAGAAAGGCCATCCGGATGGAATCCAGGCCCCTCCTGCTACCAGACTCAGCGAGGAACAAACCGTTTCCTTGTCCCCCGTGGCCAGCCGTTTAGCGGCAGCACGAGGCCGCTGGGCTCCTGGGAGGGAGAAGTGCCGTCGGTGCTGAAGACGCTCTCGACAGCGGCTCTACGGCATGGATCCAGCGATGGGTTTCCCGTGAGGCCGCAGGTTAGCTGGAAAGAATCTTCTCTGACCGACTGTGGCGCTCGCCAGGGTGTAGTCAGAAGCCCCGAGGGCTGCCGAGTAAAGTGCCGATCCTCCAGAAAGCGGTCCCTCTTTTCAAACGGTTCCACGGGCTGACACGGCCCGGCATCCCCTGCTGCGGGGCGTGTGCCGCCCGGGCATTTCCCAGGAAAGAGGCTCCAGCGCACGTCTCGGTAGGCAGAGGGCACCCGTGCCATTTGCAGACACTTGAAGGCTCCCGTCAGTTGCTCGTCCTGGGGCCAGTTGTGGATGTTTCGAAGAAGCTCCCGGCAATTGGGCCGCAACCCAAGGGACAAGGCCTCGGCACGCACCGAGCCGAAGGGCGGCCTCGTCGGCCTCTCCTGCTGCGGGCTTGTGGCCCAAAGCATCTTGCCATCACCTCCGTAAGACGTCAGCCAAGGGACTGTTTCGCTTGACAGAGGCGGGGGTCCTCCCAACGTGCCCTGTCCCCCCAAAGCACGTGCTGCACCCAGTGGGGTGGAAAATCCCACAGCCTGGAGCAAAGAGTCGCTTGTGGATTTTCTCCTTGCTGTGCCCTTCCCCGCTGGCCAATTGGGCACAGCAGGGCAGGCCGCCCTTTGGGGCGGGAAGAGAAGAGGCTGCACCTCCAAAGGAACGCCGGCCACACTGGGAGCGCCCAAGCCTGTCAGGGATGGGATTCGAACCCACGCCTCCAGGAGAGACTGCGACCTGAACGCAGCGCCTTGGACCGCTCGGCCACCCTGACGGCCGCCTGGCCTCCTCCCTCAGCTACCTCTGGGCAGACAGGCAGCACTCCGGCCCACTGCGGGTCAGGGCCGCTGTGCCAACAAAAGCTCCACCCCTGGCTGCCAAGAGGAGACGGTGGCCCTTGAAAAAGTCAGCCGCCTGCCAGGGGTGGGATTCGAACCCACGCCTCCAGGGGAGACTGCGACCTTAACGCAGCGCCTTAGACCGCTCGGCCACCCTGACGGCCACACGGGCCCCTCCCCTTCTTTTCTGCCCGCCGCTGGCGGTGGCAGGGGGACATAGCCCCTGCCAGCAGGTGGCCTGCTTTCCCAACCAGTCCCCGGGGGCCGCAGGCGGGGGCGGAAAAACTCCCGCCAGCAGATCAACAGGAAACCCCTGAAAACAACTGACGCAAAAGAGCAGGGCGCCTCCCTTCCCCCGAGCAATAAGAGCCTGACAGCCCACTTTCAGGAGTGGCATTTGGAAGCCACACCTCCCCACAAGGCAGCGCTCTGGACCACTCATTCAGTCCCACCCAGCTGGCACGTTTTTCTCCTGGGTGGCCGTCAGTGGAATTCAAAAGGCAGCGGCGCGCCTCACGCCAGCGTCCTGCTGGCCTCTTCCCCTTCTCTTTCTGAAAATGGCCACGCTGGTAGAAAACAGCACGGGGAGAGCCACGCAAGAGCAGGCAGCAAAGAACACAGCCCAAACGGACACTCGAGCGCATGCAAACGGGGGACTTTGAGCAGGAGAGCCCCCTGCTGAACGAACCAGGCGTGAGTAAGTTCCTTTGGGGTGAGTGACTTGGCTTGACTGTTGCTCTGCATTTGTCTTCTCTTTCAGGTGATTTCACTGACCGTGACCGTTGGGATTCTGAGCCTGGGACCTCTTGGAGCCATTGTTGCTTTCCTCAGCCTCCTTGGAATCAGTCTGGGGATCAGCCCTCTGTGATGTTCTTGGATTCGAAAATGACGAGCAGAACCATTGCTGGAACCACGGTCCAAAGCTTCTAGCTAATGTTGTGCCAAGTGGGCCAGACGAGGGGTCTCACGAAAGCTGGTCATTCACGGAATCTCTCGTTGCTGCTGCTGCTGCTGCTGCTGCTATAGATCTGTATCATTTGTGGCTGGGAAGTTGTCAGGGGCGGCCCTGTGCTTGGAGTTGAAGTTGGTTCCGGGAGACCACTTGAAGAGGCGTGGCGACCTCGTCGTCAGCTGAAGCTGCGCTTAGCAGGCAAAGGGCCTCCTCAGACTCCAATCCACATCGGAAGCAACAGCCTGGGAGACTGCCACAAGCCGAATGGCTCCCTCCTCCACCGTCGAAAGGAAGAACGACCACGCCCAGGTGACCCACTCGTGTGCTTCTCCGTTTGGAGCGTGCTCCCAGACAGGAAGAAACAATGGATTTCCCTTCACATGAGGAAGGCTACCACGTGCAATTTGCACGCATAGGACGCATTCGGAACCACGCAATTTGTTGTCACTTGTTTGAAGAGACTGTCTAAAATTAGGCCTTGTTTTGGCTTTGCAAGGTTTGCAGGATTGGCCTTTAAGTCCCAACGGGCTCAGAAACGAAAAAAATACCCCAAAGTTGGACTCAAGTGCCTCATTTCCCAAAGATAACTAGGATTTCAGGCCTTAGACACCTGACAAGGGTGGTCTAGATGCTGGTTGGTCCTGCCAAGAGGGCAAGGAACTGGACCCGATGACCTCTGGAGGTCCCTTCCAGTTGCAGTGTTCCATGCTTGTAGGATGAGTGGACCCTGAGGCTCCTCCGTTTTGCCTGCACTCTCTAGTCTCGAGCCCAGCTCATCGCTTCAGGAGTGCATCTGCGACACAAACTCAGCCTGGAAGGGCTGCTGACCCAGCCTAAGAGAGAATGTACTCCCAAGACTTTTCAGATGGCAGCTTAGTCCCCCGGCTGCAGCCTGCACCAAGAGCTTTCCGAGCGATCCGGGGCGGGCAGGGAGGAGGACATGGCTCTGTCCAGGGAGGCCGCCGGCAGCTAGTCGCTTCTGGCAGCAGGCAGCGCTCCGCCCCTAACGTGCTCCTTTTAAACTTTCAAAGAGCACTAGTTGAAAAGAGCCCAGAACAGGGCAAGAGATGAGAAGAGGCAGAACTAGCATGGCCCAAAAGGACTCAGCCTCACAGCCAGCAATGCTACTGCGAAGGGGAAGGCAAGAAGAAATGGCAGCTCAAGCAATCTACACGTCTGGGCCCTAAACACGCAGCCCAACTTCTCCCAGGCATCCCCGAAAAGCCTCTCTCCACCGGGAGAGAAAGACAAGCCGCACCAAAGCTAGGCCCATCCTGGTCCCAAAGCTTGTTGCTCCGATTTTCAAAGTCTCACAGCCGGTAGAAACCCCCATGGTAGAAAGCAATACAGGAAAGCAGAGAGGGGAAAAGCGCAGCAGGAGAAGGACACAAAAGCAGAGGGTGGAACTAGCAGCGGCGATGAAAGACAAGCAGTTCGTGGAAATTCCAACAATGCCCCTGTGGGAGCCCGAAAGATGGCGTCCAACTTCTCTCCGCTCCCCCCAGAAAATCCCCTTCCCACCAGGAAAGACAGAAAGGCCATCCGGATGGAATCCAGGCCCCTCCTGCTACCAGACTCAGCGAGGAACAAACCGTTTCCTTGTCCCCCGTGGCCAGCCGTTTAGCGGCAGCACGAGGCCGCTGGGCTCCTGGGAGGGAGAAGTGCCGTCGGTGCTGAAGACGCTCTCGACAGCGGCTCTACGGCATGGATCCAGCGATGGGTTTCCCGTGAGGCCGCAGGTTAGCTGGAAAGAATCTTCTCTGACCGACTGTGGCGCTCGCCAGGGTGTAGTCAGAAGCCCCGAGGGCTGCCGAGTAAAGTGCCGATCCTCCAGAAAGCGGTCCCTCTTTTCAAACGGTTCCACGGGCTGACACGGCCCGGCATCCCCTGCTGCGGGGCGTGTGCCGCCCGGGCATTTCCCAGGAAAGAGGCTCCAGCGCACGTCTCGGTAGGCAGAGGGCACCCGTGCCATTTGCAGACACTTGAAGGCTCCCGTCAGTTGCTCGTCCTGGGGCCAGTTGTGGATGTTTCGAAGAAGCTCCCGGCAATTGGGCCGCAACCCAAGGGACAAGGCCTCGGCACGCACCGAGCCGAAGGGCGGCCTCGTCGGCCTCTCCTGCTGCGGGCTTGTGGCCCAAAGCATCTTGCCATCACCTCCGTAAGACGTCAGCCAAGGGACTGTTTCGCTTGACAGAGGCGGGGGTCCTCCCAACGTGCCCTGTCCCCCCAAAGCACGTGCTGCACCCAGTGGGGTGGAAAATCCCACAGCCTGGAGCAAAGAGTCGCTTGTGGATTTTCTCCTTGCTGTGCCCTTCCCCGCTGGCCAATTGGGCACAGCAGGGCAGGCCGCCCTTTGGGGCGGGAAGAGAAGAGGCTGCACCTCCAAAGGAACGCCGGCCACACTGGGAGCGCCCAAGCCTGTCAGGGGTGGGATTCGAACCCACGCCTCCAGGAGAGACTGCGACCTGAACGCAGCGCCTTGGACCGCTCGGCCACCCTGACGGCCGCCTGGCCTCCTCCCTCAGCTACCTCTGGGCAGACAGGCAGCACTCCGGCCCACTGCGGGTCAGGGCCGCTGTGCCAACAAAAGCTCCACCCCTGGCTGCCAAGAGGAGACGGTGGCCCTTGAAAAAGTCAGCCGCCTGCCAGGGGTGGGATTCGAACCCACGCCTCCAGGGGAGACTGCGACCTTAACGCAGCGCCTTAGACCGCTCGGCCACCCTGACGGCCACACGGGCCCCTCCCCTTCTTTTCTGCCCGCCGCTGGCGGTGGCAGGGGGACATGGCCCCTGCCAGCAGGTGGCCTGCTTTCCCAACCAGGCCCCGGGGGCCGGAGGCGGGGGCGGAAAAACTCCCGCCAGCAGATCAACAGGAAACCCCTGAAAACAACTGACGCAAAAGAGCAGGGCGCCTCCCTTCCCCCGAGCAACAAAAGCCTGACAGCCCACTTTCAGGAGTGGCATTTGGAAGCCACACCTCCCCACAAGGCAGCGCTCTGGACCACTCATTCAGCCGCACCCAGCTGGCACGTTTTTCTCCTGGGTGGCCGTCAGTGGAATTCAAAAGGCAGCGGCGCGCCTCACGCCAGCGTCCTGCTGGCCTCTTCCCCTTCTCTTTCTGAAAATGGCCACGCTGGTAGAAAACAGCACGGGGAGAGCCACGCAAGAGCAGGCAGCAAAGAACGCAGCCCAAACGGACACTCGAGCGCATGCAAACGGGGGACTTTGAGCAGGAGAGCCCCCTGCTGAACGAACCAGGCGTGAGTAAGTTCCTTTGGGGTGGGTGACTTGGCTTGACTGTTGCTCTGCATTTGTCTTCTCTTTCAGGTGATTTCACTGACCGTGACCGTTGGGATTCTGAGCCTGGGACCTCTTGGAGCCATTGTTGCTTTCCTCAGCCTCCTTGGAATCAGCCTGGGGATCAGCCCTCTGTGATGTTCTTGGATTCGAAAATGACGAGCAGAACCATTGCTGGAACCACGGTCCAAAGCTTCTAGCTAATGTTGTGCCAAGTGGGCCAGACGAGGGGTCTCACGAAAGCTGGTCATTCACGGAATCTCTCGTTGCTGCTGCTGCTGCTGCTGCTGCTATAGATCTGTATCATTTGTGGCTGGGAAGTTGTCAGGGGCGGCCCTGTGCTTGGAGTTGAAGTTGGTTCCGGGAGACCACTTGAAGAGGCGTGGCGACCTCGTCGTCAGCTGAAGCTGCGCTTAGCAGGCAAAGGGCCTCCTCAGACTCCAATCCACATCGGAAGCAACAGCCTGGGAGACTGCCACAAGCCGAATGGCTCCCTCCTCCACCGTCGAAAGGAAGAACGACCACGCCCAGGTGACCCACTCGTGTGCTTCTCCGTTTGGAGCGTGCTCCCAGACAGGAAGAAACAATGGATTTCCCTTCACATGAGGAAGGCTACCACGTGCAATTTGCACGCATAGGACGCATTCGGAACCACGCAATTTGTTGTCACTTGTTTGAAGAGACTGTCTAAAATTAGGCCTTGTTTTGGCTTTGCAAGGTTTGCAGGATTGGCCTTTAAGTCCCAACGGGCTCAGAAACGAAAAAAATACCCCAAAGTTGGACTCAAGTGCCTCATTTCCCAAAGATAACTAGGATTTCAGGCCTTAGACACCTGACAAGGGTGGTCTAGATGCTGGTTGGTCCTGCCAAGAGGGCAAGGAACTGGACCCGATGACCTCTGGAGGTCCCTTCCAGTTGCAGTGTTCCATGCTTGTAGGATGAGGGGACCCTGAGGCTCCTCCGTTTTGCCTGCACTCTCTAGTCTCGAGCCCAGCTCATCGCTTCAGGAGTGCATCTGCGACACAAACTCAGCCTGGAAGGGCTGCTGACCCAGCCTAAGAGAGGAGGTACTCCCAAGACTTTTCGGATGGCAGCTTAGTCCCCCGGCTGCAGCCTGCACCAAGAGCTTTCCGAGCGATCCGGGGCGGGCAGGGAGGAGGACATGGCTCTGTCCAGGGAGGCCGCCGGCAGCTAGTCGCTTCTGGCAGCAGGCAGCGCTCCGCCCCTAACGTGCTCCTTTTAAACTTTCAAAGAGCACTAGTTGAAAAGAGCCCAGAACAGGGCAAGAGATGAGAAGAGGCAGAACTAGCATGGCCCAAAAGGACTCAGCCTCACAGCCAGCAATGCTACTGCGAAGGGGAAGGCAAGAAGAAATGGCAGCTCAAGCAATCTACACGTCTGGGCCCTAAACACGCAGCCCAACTTCTCCCAGGCATCCCCGAAAAGCCTCTCTCCACCGGGAGAGAAAGACAAGCCGCACCAAAGCTAGGCCCATCCTGGTCCCAAAGCTTGTTGCTCCGATTTTCAAAGTCTCACAGCCGGTAGAAACCCCCATGGTAGAAAGCAATACAGGAAAGCAGAGAGGGGAAAAGCGCAGCAGGAGAAGGACACAAAAGCAGAGGGTGGAACTAGCAGCGGCGATGAAAGACAAGCAGTTCGTGGAAATTCCAACAATGCCCCTGTGGGAGCCCGAAAGATGGCGTCCAACTTCTCTCCGCTCCCCCCAGAAAATCCCCTTCCCACCAGGAAAGACAGAAAGGCCATCCGGATGGAATCCAGGCCCCTCCTGCTACCAGACTCAGCGAGGAACAAACCGTTTCCTTGTCCCCCGTGGCCAGCCGTTTAGCGGCAGCACGAGGCCGCTGGGCTCCTGGGAGGGAGAAGTGCCGTCGGTGCTGAAGACGCTCTCGACAGCGGCTCTACGGCATGGATCCAGCGATGGGTTTCCCGTGAGGCCGCAGGTTAGCTGGAAAGAATCTTCTCTGACAGACTGTGGCGCTCGCCAGGGTGTAGTCAGAAGCCCCGAGGGCTGCCGAGTAAAGTGCCGATCCTCCAGAAAGCGGTCCCTCTTTTCAAACGGTTCCACGGGCTGACACGGCCCGGCATCCCCTGCTGCGGGGCGTGTGCCGCCCGGGCATTTCCCAGGAAAGAGGCTCCAGCGCACGTCTCGGTAGGCAGAGGGCACCCGTGCCATTTGCAGACACTTGAAGGCTCCCGTCAGTTGCTCGTCCTGGGGCCAGTTGTGGATGTTTCGAAGAAGCTCCCGGCAATTGGGCCGCAACCCAAGGGACAAGGCCTCGGCACGCACCGAGCCGAAGGGCGGCCTCGTCGGCCTCTCCTGCTGCGGGCTTGTGGCCCAAAGCATCTTGCCATCACCTCCGTAAGACGTCAGCCAAGGGACTGTTTCGCTTGACAGAGGCGGGGGTCCTCCCAACGTGCCCTGTCCCCCCAAAGCACGTGCTGCACCCAGTGGGGTGGAAAATCCCACAGCCTGGAGCAAAGAGTCGCTTGTGGATTTTCTCCTTGCTGTGCCCTTCCCCGCTGGCCAATTGGGCACAGCAGGGCAGGCCGCCCTTTGGGGCGGGAAGAGAAGAGGCTGCACCTCCAAAGGAACGCCGGCCACACTGGGAGCGCCCAAGCCTGTCAGGGGTGGGATTCGAACCCACGCCTCCAGAAGAGACTGCAACCTGAACGCAGCGCCTTGGACCGCTCGGCCACCCTGACGGCCGCCTGGCCTCCTCCCTCAGCTACCTCTGGGCAGACAGGCAGCACTCCGGCCCACTGCGGGTCAGGGCCGCTGTGCCAACAAAAGCTCCACCCCTGGCTGCCAAGAGGAGACGGTGGCCCTTGAAAAAGTCAGCCGCCTGCCAGGGGTGGGATTCGAACCCACGCCTCCAGGGGAGACTGCGACCTTAACGCAGCGCCTTAGACCGCTCGGCCACCCTGACGGCCACACGGGCCCCTCCCCTTCTTTTCTGCCCGCCGCTGGCGGTGGCAGGGGGACATGGCCCCTGCCAGCAGGTGGCCTGCTTTCCCAACCAGGCCCCGGGGGCCGGAGGCGGGGGCGGAAAAACTCCCGCCAGCAGATCAACAGGAAACCCCTGAAAACAACTGACGCAAAAGAGCAGGGCGCCTCCCTTCCCCCGAGCAACAAAAGCCTGACAGCCCACTTTCAGGAGTGGCATTTGGAAGCCACACCTCCCCACAAGGCAGCGCTCTGGACCACTCATTCAGCCGCACCCAGCTGGCACGTTTTTCTCCTGGGTGGCCGTCAGTGGAATTCAAAAGGCAGCGGCGCGCCTCACGCCAGCGTCCTGCTGGCCTCTTCCCCTTCTCTTTCTGAAAATGGCCACGCTGGTAGAAAACAGCACGGGGAGAGCCACGCAAGAGCAGGCAGCAAAGAACGCAGCCCAAACGGACACTCGAGCGCATGCAAACGGGGGACTTTGAGCAGGAGAGCCCCCTGCTGAACGAACCAGGCGTGAGTAAGTTCCTTTGGGGTGGGTGACTTGGCTTGACTGTTGCTCTGCATTTGTCTTCTCTTTCAGGTGATTTCACTGACCGTGACCGTTGGGATTCTGAGCCTGGGACCTCTTGGAGCCATTGTTGCTTTCCTCAGCCTCCTTGGAATCAGCCTGGGGATCAGCCCTCTGTGATGTTCTTGGATTCGAAAATGACGAGCAGAACCATTGCTGGAACCACGGTCCAAAGCTTCTAGCTAATGTTGTGCCAAGTGGGCCAGACGAGGGGTCTCACGAAAGCTGGTCATTCACGGAATCTCTCGTTGCTGCTGCTGCTGCTGCTGCTGCTATAGATCTGTATCATTTGTGGCTGGGAAGTTGTCAGGGGCGGCCCTGTGCTTGGAGTTGAAGTTGGTTCCGGGAGACCACTTGAAGAGGCGTGGCGACCTCGTCGTCAGCTGAAGCTGCGCTTAGCAGGCAAAGGGCCTCCTCAGACTCCAATCCACATCGGAAGCAACAGCCTGGGAGACTGCCACAAGCCGAATGGCTCCCTCCTCCACCGTCGAAAGGAAGAACGACCACGCCCAGGTGACCCACTCGTGTGCTTCTCCGTTTGGAGCGTGCTCCCAGACAGGAGGAAACAATGGATTTCCCTTCACATGAGGAAGGCTACCACGTGCAATTTGCACGCATAGGACGCATTCGGAACCACGCAATTTGTTGTCACTTGTTTGAAGAGACTGTCTAAAATTAGGCCTTGTTTTGGCTTTGCAAGGTTTGCAGGATTGGCCTTTAAGTCCCAACGGGCTCAGAAACGAAAAAAATACCCCAAAGTTGGACTCAAGTGCCTCATTTCCCAAAGATAACTAGGATTTCAGGCCTTAGACACCTGACAAGGGTGGTCTAGATGCTGGTTGGTCCTGCCAAGAGGGCAAGGAACTGGACCCGATGACCTCTGGAGGTCCCTTCCAGTTGCAGTGTTCCATGCTTGTAGGATGAGGGGACCCTGAGGCTCCTCCGTTTTGCCTGCACTCTCTAGTCTCGAGCCCAGCTCATCGCTTCAGGAGTGCATCTGCGACACAAACTCAGCCTGGAAGGGCTGCTGACCCAGCCTAAGAGAGGAGGTACTCCCAAGACTTTTCGGATGGCAGCTTAGTCCCCCGGCTGCAGCCTGCACCAAGAGCTTTCCGAGCGATCCGGGGCGGGCAGGGAGGAGGACATGGCTCTGTCCAGGGAGGCCGCCGGCAGCTAGTCGCTTCTGGCAGCAGGCAGCGCTCCGCCCCTAACGTGCTCCTTTTAAACTTTCAAAGAGCACTAGTTGAAAAGAGCCCAGAACAGGGCAAGAGATGAGAAGAGGCAGAACTAGCATGGCCCAAAAGGACTCAGCCTCACAGCCAGCAATGCTACTGCGAAGGGGAAGGCAAGAAGAAATGGCAGCTCAAGCAATCTACACGTCTGGGCCCTAAACACGCAGCCCAACTTCTCCCAGGCATCCCCGAAAAGCCTCTCTCCACCGGGAGAGAAAGACAAGCCGCACCAAAGCTAGGCCCATCCTGGTCCCAAAGCTTGTTGCTCCGATTTTCAAAGTCTCACAGCCGGTAGAAACCCCCATGGTAGAAAGCAATACAGGAAAGCAGAGAGGGGAAAAGCGCAGCAGGAGAAGGACACAAAAGCAGAGGGTGGAACTAGCAGCGGCGATGAAAGACAAGCAGTTCGTGGAAATTCCAACAATGCCCCTGTGGGAGCCCGAAAGATGGCGTCCAACTTCTCTCC
Organism: Carettochelys insculpta; assembly: GCF_033958435.1. NCBI lineage: Eukaryota > Metazoa > Chordata > Testudines > Carettochelyidae > Carettochelys > Carettochelys insculpta. The sequence goes on from NC_134138.1 coordinate 230,632,027, forward strand.
GCTCCCCCCAGAAAATCCCCTTCCCACCAGGAAAGACAGAAAGGCCATCCGGATGGAATCCAGGCCCCTCCTGCTACCAGACTCAGCGAGGAACAAACCGTTTCCTTGTCCCCCGTGGCCAGCCGTTTAGCGGCAGCACGAGGCCGCTGGGCTCCTGGGAGGGAGAAGTGCCGTCGGTGCTGAAGACGCTCTCGACAGCGGCTCTACGGCATGGATCCAGCGATGGGTTTCCCGTGAGGCCGCAGGTTAGCTGGAAAGAATCTTCTCTGACCGACTGTGGCGCTCGCCAGGGTGTAGTCAGAAGCCCCGAGGGCTGCCGAGTAAAGTGCCGATCCTCCAGAAAGCGGTCCCTCTTTTCAAACGGTTCCACGGGCTGACACGGCCCGGCATCCCCTGCTGCGGGGCGTGTGCCGCCCGGGCATTTCCCAGGAAAGAGGCTCCAGCGCACGTCTCGGTAGGCAGAGGGCACCCGTGCCATTTGCAGACACTTGAAGGCTCCCGTCAGTTGCTCGTCCTGGGGCCAGTTGTGGATGTTTCGAAGAAGCTCCCGGCAATTGGGCCGCAACCCAAGGGACAAGGCCTCGGCACGCACCGAGCCGAAGGGCGGCCTCGTCGGCCTCTCCTGCTGCGGGCTTGTGGCCCAAAGCATCTTGCCATCACCTCCGTAAGACGTCAGCCAAGGGACTGTTTCGCTTGACAGAGGCGGGGGTCCTCCCAACGTGCCCTGTCCCCCCAAAGCACGTGCTGCACCCAGTGGGGTGGAAAATCCCACAGCCTGGAGCAAAGAGTCGCTTGTGGATTTTCTCCTTGCTGTGCCCTTCCCCGCTGGCCAATTGGGCACAGCAGGGCAGGCCGCCCTTTGGGGCGGGAAGAGAAGAGGCTGCACCTCCAAAGGAACGCCGGCCACACTGGGAGCGCCCAAGCCTGTCAGGGGTGGGATTCGAACCCACGCCTCCAGGAGAGACTGCGACCTGAACGCAGCGCCTTGGACCGCTCGGCCACCCTGACGGCCGCCTGGCCTCCTCCCTCAGCTACCTCTGGGCAGACAGGCAGCACTCCGGCCCACTGCGGGTCAGGGCCGCTGTGCCAACAAAAGCTCCACCCCTGGCTGCCAAGAGGAGACGGTGGCCCTTGAAAAAGTCAGCCGCCTGCCAGGGGTGGGATTCGAACCCACGCCTCCAGGGGAGACTGCGACCTTAACGCAGCGCCTTAGACCGCTCGGCCACCCTGACGGCCACACGGGCCCCTCCCCTTCTTTTCTGCCCGCCGCTGGCGGTGGCAGGGGGACATGGCCCCTGCCAGCAGGTGGCCTGCTTTCCCAACCAGGCCCCGGGGGCCGGAGGCGGGGGCGGAAAAACTCCCGCCAGCAGATCAACAGGAAACCCCTGAAAACAACTGACGCAAAAGAGCAGGGCGCCTCCCTTCCCCCGAGCAACAAAAGCCTGACAGCCCACTTTCAGGAGTGGCATTTGGAAGCCACACCTCCCCACAAGGCAGCGCTCTGGACCACTCATTCAGCCGCACCCAGCTGGCACGTTTTTCTCCTGGGTGGCCGTCAGTGGAATTCAAAAGGCAGCGGCGCGCCTCACGCCAGCGTCCTGCTGGCCTCTTCCCCTTCTCTTTCTGAAAATGGCCACGCTGGTAGAAAACAGCACGGGGAGAGCCACGCAAGAGCAGGCAGCAAAGAACGCAGCCCAAACGGACACTCGAGCGCATGCAAACGGGGGACTTTGAGCAGGAGAGCCCCCTGCTGAACGAACCAGGCGTGAGTAAGTTCCTTTGGGGTGGGTGACTTGGCTTGACTGTTGCTCTGCATTTGTCTTCTCTTTCAGGTGATTTCACTGACCGTGACCGTTGGGATTCTGAGCCTGGGACCTCTTGGAGCCATTGTTGCTTTCCTCAGCCTCCTTGGAATCAGCCTGGGGATCAGCCCTCTGTGATGTTCTTGGATTCGAAAATGACGAGCAGAACCATTGCTGGAACCACGGTCCAAAGCTTCTAGCTAATGTTGTGCCAAGTGGGCCAGACGAGGGGTCTCACGAAAGCTGGTCATTCACGGAATCTCTCGTTGCTGCTGCTGCTGCTGCTGCTGCTATAGATCTGTATCATTTGTGGCTGGGAAGTTGTCAGGGGCGGCCCTGTGCTTGGAGTTGAAGTTGGTTCCGGGAGACCACTTGAAGAGGCGTGGCGACCTCGTCGTCAGCTGAAGCTGCGCTTAGCAGGCAAAGGGCCTCCTCAGACTCCAATCCACATCGGAAGCAACAGCCTGGGAGACTGCCACAAGCCGAATGGCTCCCTCCTCCACCGTCGAAAGGAAGAACGACCACGCCCAGGTGACCCACTCGTGTGCTTCTCCGTTTGGAGCGTGCTCCCAGACAGGAGGAAACAATGGATTTCCCTTCACATGAGGAAGGCTACCACGTGCAATTTGCACGCATAGGACGCATTCGGAACCACGCAATTTGTTGTCACTTGTTTGAAGAGACTGTCTAAAATTAGGCCTTGTTTTGGCTTTGCAAGGTTTGCAGGATTGGCCTTTAAGTCCCAACGGGCTCAGAAACGAAAAAAATACCCCAAAGTTGGACTCAAGTGCCTCATTTCCCAAAGATAACTAGGATTTCAGGCCTTAGACACCTGACAAGGGTGGTCTAGATGCTGGTTGGTCCTGCCAAGAGGGCAAGGAACTGGACCCGATGACCTCTGGAGGTCCCTTCCAGTTGCAGTGTTCCATGCTTGTAGGATGAGGGGACCCTGAGGCTCCTCCGTTTTGCCTGCACTCTCTAGTCTCGAGCCCAGCTCATCGCTTCAGGAGTGCATCTGCGACACAAACTCAGCCTGGAAGGGCTGCTGACCCAGCCTAAGAGAGGAGGTACTCCCAAGACTTTTCGGATGGCAGCTTAGTCCCCCGGCTGCAGCCTGCACCAAGAGCTTTCCGAGCGATCCGGGGCGGGCAGGGAGGAGGACATGGCTCTGTCCAGGGAGGCCGCCGGCAGCTAGTCGCTTCTGGCAGCAGGCAGCGCTCCGCCCCTAACGTGCTCCTTTTAAACTTTCAAAGAGCACTAGTTGAAAAGAGCCCAGAACAGGGCAAGAGATGAGAAGAGGCAGAACTAGCATGGCCCAAAAGGACTCAGCCTCACAGCCAGCAATGCTACTGCGAAGGGGAAGGCAAGAAGAAATGGCAGCTCAAGCAATCTACACGTCTGGGCCCTAAACACGCAGCCCAACTTCTCCCAGGCATCCCCGAAAAGCCTCTCTCCACCGGGAGAGAAAGACAAGCCGCACCAAAGCTAGGCCCATCCTGGTCCCAAAGCTTGTTGCTCCGATTTTCAAAGTCTCACAGCCGGTAGAAACCCCCATGGTAGAAAGCAATACAGGAAAGCAGAGAGGGGAAAAGCGCAGCAGGAGAAGGACACAAAAGCAGAGGGTGGAACTAGCAGCGGCGATGAAAGACAAGCAGTTCGTGGAAATTCCAACAATGCCCCTGTGGGAGCCCGAAAGATGGCGTCCAACTTCTCTCCGCTCCCCCCAGAAAATCCCCTTCCCACCAGGAAAGACAGAAAGGCCATCCGGATGGAATCCAGGCCCCTCCTGCTACCAGACTCAGCGAGGAACAAACCGTTTCCTTGTCCCCCGTGGCCAGCCGTTTAGCGGCAGCACGAGGCCGCTGGGCTCCTGGGAGGGAGAAGTGCCGTCGGTGCTGAAGACGCTCTCGACAGCGGCTCTACGGCATGGATCCAGCGATGGGTTTCCCATGAGGCCGCAGGTTAGCTGGAAAGAATCTTCTCTGACCGACTGTGGCGCTCGCCAGGGTGTAGTCAGAAGCCCCGAGGGCTGCCGAGTAAAGTGCCGATCCTCCAGAAAGCGGTCCCTCTTTTCAAACGGTTCCACGGGCTGACACGGCCCGGCATCCCCTGCTGCGGGGCGTGTGCCGCCCGGGCATTTCCCAGGAAAGAGGCTCCAGCGCACGTCTCGGTAGGCAGAGGGCACCCGTGCCATTTGGAGACACTTGAAGGCTCCCGTCAGTTGCTCGTCCTGGGGCCAGTTGTGGATGTTTCGAAGAAGCTCCCGGCAATTGGGCCGCAACCCAAGGGACAAGGCCTCGGCACGCACCGAGCCGAAGGGCGGCCTCGTCGGCCTCTCCTGCTGCGGGCTTGTGGCCCAAAGCATCTTGCCATCACCTCCGTAAGACGTCAGCCAAGGGACTGTTTCGCTTGACAGAGGCGGGGGTCCTCCCAACGTGCCCTGTCCCCCCAAAGCACGTGCTGCACCCAGTGGGGTGGAAAATCCCACAGCCTGGAGCAAAGAGTCGCTTGTGGATTTTCTCCTTGCTGTGCCCTTCCCCGCTGGCCAATTGGGCACAGCAGGGCAGGCCGCCCTTTGGGGCGGGAAGAGAAGAGGCTGCACCTCCAAAGGAACGCCGGCCACACTGGGAGCGCCCAAGCCTGTCAGGGGTGGGATTCGAACCCACGCCTCCAGGAGAGACTGCGACCTGAACGCAGCGCCTTGGACCGCTCGGCCACCCTGACGGCCGCCTGGCCGCCTCCCTCAGCTACCTCTGGGCAGACAGGCAGCACTCCGGCCCACTGCGGGTCAGGGCCGCTGTGCCAACAAAAGCTCCACCCCTGGCTGCCAAGAGGAGACGGTGGCCCTTGAAAAAGTCAGCCGCCTGCCAGGGGTGGGATTCGAACCCACGCCTCCAGGGGAGACTGCGACCTTAACGCAGCGCCTTAGACCGCTCGGCCACCCTGATGGCCACACGGGCCCCTCCCCTTCTTTTCTGCCCGCCGCTGGCGGTGGCAGGGGGACATGGCCCCTGCCAGCAGGTGGCCTGCTTTCCCAACCAGGCCCCGGGGGCCGGAGGCGGGGGCGGAAAAACTCCCGCCAGCAGATCAACAGGAAACCCCTGAAAACAACTGACGCAAAAGAGCAGGGCGCCTCCCTTCCCCCGAGCAACAAAAGCCTGACAGCCCACTTTCAGGAGTGGCATTTGGAAGCCACACCTCCCCACAAGGCAGCGCTCTGGACCACTCATTCAGCCGCACCCAGCTGGCACGTTTTTCTCCTGGGTGGCCGTCAGTGGAATTCAAAAGGCAGCGGCGCGCCTCACGCCAGCGTCCTGCTGGCCTCTTCCCCTTCTCTTTCTGAAAATGGCCACGCTGGTAGAAAACAGCACGGGGAGAGCCACGCAAGAGCAGGCAGCAAAGAACGCAGCCCAAACGGACACTCGAGCGCATGCAAACGGGGGACTTTGAGCAGGAGAGCCCCCTGCTGAACGAACCAGGCGTGAGTAAGTTCCTTTGGGGTGGGTGACTTGGCTTGACTGTTGCTCTGCATTTGTCTTCTCTTTCAGGTGATTTCACTGACCGTGACCGTTGGGATTCTGAGCCTGGGACCTCTTGGAGCCATTGTTGCTTTCCTCAGCCTCCTTGGAATCAGCCTGGGGATCAGCCCTCTGTGATGTTCTTGGATTCGAAAATGACGAGCAGAACCATTGCTGGAACCACGGTCCAAAGCTTCTAGCTAATGTTGTGCCAAGTGGGCCAGACGAGGGGTCTCACGAAAGCTGGTCATTCACGGAATCTCTCGTTGCTGCTGCTGCTGCTGCTGCTGCTATAGATCTGTATCATTTGTGGCTGGGAAGTTGTCAGGGGCGGCCCTGTGCTTGGAGTTGAAGTTGGTTCCGGGAGACCACTTGAAGAGGCGTGGCGACCTCGTCGTCAGCTGAAGCTGCGCTTAGCAGGCAAAGGGCCTCCTCAGACTCCAATCCACATCGGAAGCAACAGCCTGGGAGACTGCCACAAGCCGAATGGCTCCCTCCTCCACCGTCGAAAGGAAGAACGACCACGCCCAGGTGACCCACTCGTGTGCTTCTCCGTTTGGAGCGTGCTCCCAGACAGGAGGAAACAATGGATTTCCCTTCACATGAGGAAGGCTACCACGTGCAATTTGCACGCATAGGACGCATTCGGAACCACGCAATTTGTTGTCACTTGTTTGAAGAGACTGTCTAAAATTAGGCCTTGTTTTGGCTTTGCAAGGTTTGCAGGATTGGCCTTTAAGTCCCAACGGGCTCAGAAACGAAAAAAATACCCCAAAGTTGGACTCAAGTGCCTCATTTCCCAAAGATAACTAGGATTTCAGGCCTTAGACACCTGACAAGGGTGGTCTAGATGCTGGTTGGTCCTGCCAAGAGGGCAAGGAACTGGACCCGATGACCTCTGGAGGTCCCTTCCAGTTGCAGTGTTCCATGCTTGTAGGATGAGGGGACCCTGAGGCTCCTCCGTTTTGCCTGCACTCTCTAGTCTCGAGCCCAGCTCATCGCTTCAGGAGTGCATCTGCGACACAAACTCAGCCTGGAAGGGCTGCTGACCCAGCCTAAGAGAGGAGGTACTCCCAAGACTTTTCGGATGGCAGCTTAGTCCCCCGGCTGCAGCCTGCACCAAGAGCTTTCCGAGCGATCCGGGGCGGGCAGGGAGGAGGACATGGCTCTGTCCAGGGAGGCCGCCGGCAGCTAGTCGCTTCTGGCAGCAGGCAGCGCTCCGCCCCTAACGTGCTCCTTTTAAACTTTCAAAGAGCACTAGTTGAAAAGAGCCCAGAACAGGGCAAGAGATGAGAAGAGGCAGAACTAGCATGGCCCAAAAGGACTCAGCCTCACAGCCAGCAATGCTACTGCGAAGGGGAAGGCAAGAAGAAATGGCAGCTCAAGCAATCTACACGTCTGGGCCCTAAACACGCAGCCCAACTTCTCCCAGGCATCCCCGAAAAGCCTCTCTCCACCGGGAGAGAAAGACAAGCCGCACCAAAGCTAGGCCCATCCTGGTCCCAAAGCTTGTTGCTCCGATTTTCAAAGTCTCACAGCCGGTAGAAACCCCCATGGTAGAAAGCAATACAGGAAAGCAGAGAGGGGAAAAGCGCAGCAGGAGAAGGACACAAAAGCAGAGGGTGGAACTAGCAGCGGCGATGAAAGACAAGCAGTTCGTGGAAATTCCAACAATGCCCCTGTGGGAGCCCGAAAGATGGCGTCCAACTTCTCTCCGCTCCCCCCAGAAAATCCCCTTCCCACCAGGAAAGACAGAAAGGCCATCCGGATGGAATCCAGGCCCCTCCTGCTACCAGACTCAGCGAGGAACAAACCGTTTCCTTGTCCCCCGTGGCCAGCCGTTTAGCGGCAGCACGAGGCCGCTGGGCTCCTGGGAGGGAGAAGTGCCGTCGGTGCTGAAGACGCTCTCGACAGCGGCTCTACGGCATGGATCCAGCGATGGGTTTCCCGTGAGGCCGCAGGTTAGCTGGAAAGAATCTTCTCTGACCGACTGTGGCGCTCGCCAGGGTGTAGTCAGAAGCCCCGAGGGCTGCCGAGTAAAGTGCCGATCCTCCAGAAAGCGGTCCCTCTTTTCAAACGGTTCCACGGGCTGACACGGCCCGGCATCCCCTGCTGCGGGGCGTGTGCCGCCCGGGCATTTCCCAGGAAAGAGGCTCCAGCGCACGTCTCGGTAGGCAGAGGGCACCCGTGCCATTTGCAGACACTTGAAGGCTCCCGTCAGTTGCTCGTCCTGGGGCCAGTTGTGGATGTTTCGAAGAAGCTCCCGGCAATTGGGCCGCAACCCAAGGGACAAGGCCTCGGCACGCACCGAGCCGAAGGGCGGCCTCGTCGGCCTCTCCTGCTGCGGGCTTGTGGCCCAAAGCATCTTGCCATCACCTCCGTAAGACGTCAGCCAAGGGACTGTTTCGCTTGACAGAGGCGGGGGTCCTCCCAACGTGCCCTGTCCCCCCAAAGCACGTGCTGCACCCAGTGGGGTGGAAAATCCCACAGCCTGGAGCAAAGAGTCGCTTGTGGATTTTCTCCTTGCTGTGCCCTTCCCCGCTGGCCAATTGGGCACAGCAGGGCAGGCCGCCCTTTGGGGCGGGAAGAGAAGAGGCTGCACCTCCAAAGGAACGCCGGCCACACTGGGAGCGCCCAAGCCTGTCAGGGGTGGGATTCGAACCCACGCCTCCAGGAGAGACTGCGACCTGAACGCAGCGCCTTGGACCGCTCGGCCACCCTGACGGCCGCCTGGCCGCCTCCCTCAGCTACCTCTGGGCAGACAGGCAGCACTCCGGCCCACTGCGGGTCAGGGCCGCTGTGCCAACAAAAGCTCCACCCCTGGCTGCCAAGAGGAGACGGTGGCCCTTGAAAAAGTCAGCCGCCTGCCAGGGGTGGGATTCGAACCCACGCCTCCAGGGGAGACTGCGACCTTAACGCAGCGCCTTAGACCGCTCGGCCACCCTGACGGCCGCACGGGCCCCTCCCCTTCTTTTCTGCCCGCCGCTGGCGGTGGCAGGGGGACATGGCCCCTGCCAGCAGGTGGCCTGCTTTCCCAACCAGGCCCCGGGGGCCGGAGGCGGGGGCGGAAAAACTCCCGCCAGCAGATCAACAGGAAACCCCTGAAAACAACTGACGCAAAAGAGCAGGGCGCCTCCCTTCCCCCGAGCAACAAAAGCCTGACAGCCCACTTTCAGGAGTGGCATTTGGAAGCCACACCTCCCCACAAGGCAGCGCTCTGGACCACTCATTCAGCCGCACCCAGCTGGCACGTTTTTCTCCTGGGTGGCCGTCAGTGGAATTCAAAAGGCAGCGGCGCGCCTCACGCCAGCGTCCTGCTGGCCTCTTCCCCTTCTCTTTCTGAAAATGGCCACGCTGGTAGAAAACAGCACGGGGAGAGCCACGCAAGAGCAGGCAGCAAAGAACGCAGCCCAAACGGACACTCGAGCGCATGCAAACGGGGGACTTTGAGCAGGAGAGCCCCCTGCTGAACGAACCAGGCGTGAGTAAGTTCCTTTGGGGTGGGTGACTTGGCTTGACTGTTGCTCTGCATTTGTCTTCTCTTTCAGGTGATTTCACTGACCGTGACCGTTGGGATTCTGAGCCTGGGACCTCTTGGAGCCATTGTTGCTTTCCTCAGCCTCCTTGGAATCAGCCTGGGGATCAGCCCTCTGTGATGTTCTTGGATTCGAAAATGACGAGCAGAACCATTGCTGGAACCACGGTCCAAAGCTTCTAGCTAATGTTGTGCCAAGTGGGCCAGACGAGGGGTCTCACGAAAGCTGGTCATTCACGGAATCTCTCGTTGCTGCTGCTGCTGCTGCTGCTGCTATAGATCTGTATCATTTGTGGCTGGGAAGTTGTCAGGGGCGGCCCTGTGCTTGGAGTTGAAGTTGGTTCCGGGAGACCACTTGAAGAGGCGTGGCGACCTCGTCGTCAGCTGAAGCTGCGCTTAGCAGGCAAAGGGCCTCCTCAGACTCCAATCCACATCGGAAGCAACAGCCTGGGAGACTGCCACAAGCCGAATGGCTCCCTCCTCCACCGTCGAAAGGAAGAACGACCACGCCCAGGTGACCCACTCGTGTGCTTCTCCGTTTGGAGCGTGCTCCCAGACAGGAAGAAAGAATGGATTTCCCTTCACATGAGGAAGGCTACCACGTGCAATTTGCACGCATAGGACGCATTCGGAACCACGCAATTTGTTGTCACTTGTTTGAAGAGACTGTCTAAAATTAGGCCTTGTTTTGGCTTTGCAAGGTTTGCAGGATTGGCCTTTAAGTCCCAACGGGCTCAGAAACGAAAAAAATACCCCAAAGTTGGACTCAAGTGCCTCATTTCCCAAAGATAACTAGGATTTCAGGCCTTAGACACCTGACAAGGGTGGTCTAGATGCTGGTTGGTCCTGCCAAGAGGGCAAGGAACTGGACCCGATGACCTCTGGAGGTCCCTTCCAGTTGCAGTGTTCCATGCTTGTAGGATGAGGGGACCCTGAGGCTCCTCCGTTTTGCCTGCACTCTCTAGTCTCGAGCCCAGCTCATCGCTTCAGGAGTGCATCTGCGACACAAACTCAGCCTGGAAGGGCTGCTGACCCAGCCTAAGAGAGGAGGTACTCCCAAGACTTTTCGGATGGCAGCTTAGTCCCCCGGCTGCAGCCTGCACCAAGAGCTTTCCGAGCGATCCGGGGCGGGCAGGGAGGAGGACATGGCTCTGTCCAGGGAGGCCGCCGGCAGCTAGTCGCTTCTGGCAGCAGGCAGCGCTCCGCCCCTAACGTGCTCCTTTTAAACTTTCAAAGAGCACTAGTTGAAAAGAGCCCAGAACAGGGCAAGAGATGAGAAGAGGCAGAACTAGCATGGCCCAAAAGGACTCAGCCTCACAGCCAGCAATGCTACTGCGAAGGGGAAGGCAAGAAGAAATGGCAGCTCAAGCAATCTACACGTCTGGGCCCTAAACACGCAGCCCAACTTCTCCCAGGCATCCCCGAAAAGCCTCTCTCCACCGGGAGAGAAAGACAAGCCGCACCAAAGCTAGGCCCATCCTGGTCCCAAAGCTTGTTGCTCCGATTTTCAAAGTCTCACAGCCGGTAGAAACCCCCATGGTAGAAAGCAATACAGGAAAGCAGAGAGGGGAAAAGCGCAGCAGGAGAAGGACACAAAAGCAGAGGGTGGAACTAGCAGCGGCGATGAAAGACAAGCAGTTCGTGGAAATTCCAACAATGCCCCTGTGGGAGCCCGAAAGATGGCGTCCAACTTCTCTCCGCTCCCCCCAGAAAATCCCCTTCCCACCAGGAAAGACAGAAAGGCCATCCGGATGGAATCCAGGCCCCTCCTGCTACCAGACTCAGCGAGGAACAAACCGTTTCCTTGTCCCCCGTGGCCAGCCGTTTAGCGGCAGCACGAGGCCGCTGGGCTCCTGGGAGGGAGAAGTGCCGTCGGTGCTGAAGACGCTCTCGACAGCGGCTCTACGGCATGGATCCAGCGATGGGTTTCCCGTGAGGCCGCAGGTTAGCTGGAAAGAATCTTCTCTGACCGACTGTGGCGCTCGCCAGGGTGTAGTCAGAAGCCCCGAGGGCTGCCGAGTAAAGTGCCGATCCTCCAGAAAGCGGTCCCTCTTTTCAAACGGTTCCACGGGCTGACACGGCCCGGCATCCCCTGCTGCGGGGCGTGTGCCGCCCGGGCATTTCCCAGGAAAGAGGCTCCAGCGCACGTCTCGGTAGGCAGAGGGCACCCGTGCCATTTGCAGACACTTGAAGGCTCCCGTCAGTTGCTCGTCCTGGGGCCAGTTGTGGATGTTTCGAAGAAGCTCCCGGCAATTGGGCCGCAACCCAAGGGACAAGGCCTCGGCACGCACCGAGCCGAAGGGCGGCCTCGTCGGCCTCTCCTGCTGCGGGCTTGTGGCCCAAAGCATCTTGCCATCACCTCCGTAAGACGTCAGCCAAGGGACTGTTTCGCTTGACAGAGGCGGGGGTCCTCCCAACGTGCCCTGTCCCCCCAAAGCACGTGCTGCACCCAGTGGGGTGGAAAATCCCACAGCCTGGAGCAAAGAGTCGCTTGTGGATTTTCTCCTTGCTGTGCCCTTCCCCGCTGGCCAATTGGGCACAGCAGGGCAGGCCGCCCTTTGGGGCGGGAAGAGAAGAGGCTGCACCTCCAAAGGAACGCCGGCCACACTGGGAGCGCCCAAGCCTGTCAGGGGTGGGATTCGAACCCACGCCTCCAGGAGAGACTGCGACCTGAACGCAGCGCCTTGGACCGCTCGGCCACCCTGACGGCCGCCTGGCCGCCTCCCTCAGCTACCTCTGGGCAGACAGGCAGCACTCCGGTCCACTGCGGGTCAGGGCCGCTGTGCCAACAAAAGCTCCACCCCTGGCTGCCAAGAGGAGACGGTGGCCCTTGAAAAAGTCAGCCGCCTGCCAGGGGTGGGATTCGAACCCACGCCTCCAGGGGAGACTGCGACCTTAACGCAGCGCCTTAGACCGCTCGGCCACCCTGACGGCCACACGGGCCCCTCCCCTTCTTTTCTGCCCGCCGCTGGCGGTGGCAGGGGGACATGGCCCCTGCCAGCAGGTGGCCTGCTTTCCCAACCAGGCCCCGGGGGCCGGAGGCGGGGGCGGAAAAACTCCCGCCAGCAGATCAACAGGAAACCCCTGAAAACAACTGACGCAAAAGAGCAGGGCGCCTCCCTTCCCCCGAGCAACAAAAGCCTGACAGCCCACTTTCAGGAGTGGCATTTGGAAGCCACACCTCCCCACAAGGCAGCGCTCTGGACCACTCATTCAGCCGCACCCAGCTGGCACGTTTTTCTCCTGGGTGGCCGTCAGTGGAATTCAAAAGGCAGCGGCGCGCCTCACGCCAGCGTCCTGCTGGCCTCTTCCCCTTCTCTTTCTGAAAATGGCCACGCTGGTAGAAAACAGCACGGGGAGAGCCACGCAAGAGCAGGCAGCAAAGAACGCAGCCCAAACGGACACTCGAGCGCATGCAAACGGGGGACTTTGAGCAGGAGAGCCCCCTGCTGAACGAACCAGGCGTGAGTAAGTTCCTTTGGGGTGGGTGACTTGGCTTGACTGTTGCTCTGCATTTGTCTTCTCTTTCAGGTGATTTCACTGACCGTGACCGTTGGGATTCTGAGCCTGGGACCTCTTGGAGCCATTGTTGCTTTCCTCAGCCTCCTTGGAATCAGCCTGGGGATCAGCCCTCTGTGATGTTCTTGGATTCGAAAATGACGAGCAGAACCATTGCTGGAACCACGGTCCAAAGCTTCTAGCTAATGTTGTGCCAAGTGGGCCAGACGAGGGGTCTCACGAAAGCTGGTCATTCACGGAATCTCTCGTTGCTGCTGCTGCTGCTGCTGCTGCTATAGATCTGTATCATTTGTGGCTGGGAAGTTGTCAGGGGCGGCCCTGTGCTTGGAGTTGAAGTTGGTTCCGGGAGACCACTTGAAGAGGCGTGGCGACCTCGTCGTCAGCTGAAGCTGCGCTTAGCAGGCAAAGGGCCTCCTCAGACTCCAATCCACATCGGAAGCAACAGCCTGGGAGACTGCCACAAGCCGAATGGCTCCCTCCTCCACCGTCGAAAGGAAGAACGACCACGCCCAGGTGACCCACTCGTGTGCTTCTCCGTTTGGAGCGTGCTCCCAGACAGGAGGAAACAATGGATTTCCCTTCACATGAGGAAGGCTACCACGTGCAATTTGCACGCATAGGACGCATTCGGAACCACGCAATTTGTTGTCACTTGTTTGAAGAGACTGTCTAAAATTAGGCCTTGTTTTGGCTTTGCAAGGTTTGCAGGATTGGCCTTTAAGTCCCAACGGGCTCAGAAACGAAAAAAATACCCCAAAGTTGGACTCAAGTGCCTCATTTCCCAAAGATAACTAGGATTTCAGGCCTTAGACACCTGACAAGGGTGGTCTAGATGCTGGTTGGTCCTGCCAAGAGGGCAAGGAACTGGACCCGATGACCTCTGGAGGTCCCTTCCAGTTGCAGTGTTCCATGCTTGTAGGATGAGGGGACCCTGAGGCTCCTCCGTTTTGCCTGCACTCTCTAGTCTCGAGCCCAGCTCATCGCTTCAGGAGTGCATCTGCGACACAAACTCAGCCTGGAAGGGCTGCTGACCCAGCCTAAGAGAGGAGGTACTCCCAAGACTTTTCGGATGGCAGCTTAGTCCCCCGGCTGCAGCCTGCACCAAGAGCTTTCCGAGCGATCCGGGGCGGGCAGGGAGGAGGACATGGCTCTGTCCAGGGAGGCCGCCGGCAGCTAGTCGCTTCTGGCAGCAGGCAGCGCTCCGCCCCTAACGTGCTCCTTTTAAACTTTCAAAGAGCACTAGTTGAAAAGAGCCCAGAACAGGGCAAGAGATGAGAAGAGGCAGAACTAGCATGGCCCAAAAGGACTCAGCCTCACAGCCAGCAATGCTACTGCGAAGGGGAAGGCAAGAAGAAATGGCAGCTCAAGCAATCTACACGTCTGGGCCCTAAACACGCAGCCCAACTTCTCCCAGGCATCCCCGAAAAGCCTCTCTCCACCGGGAGAGAAAGACAAGCCGCACCAAAGCTAGGCCCATCCTGGTCCCAAAGCTTGTTGCTCCGATTTTCAAAGTCTCACAGCCGGTAGAAACCCCCATGGTAGAAAGCAATACAGGAAAGCAGAGAGGGGAAAAGCGCAGCAGGAGAAGGACACAAAAGCAGAGGGTGGAACTAGCAGCGGCGATGAAAGACAAGCAGTTCGTGGAAATTCCAACAATGCCCCTGTGGGAGCCCGAAAGATGGCGTCCAACTTCTCTCCGCTCCCCCCAGAAAATCCCCTTCCCACCAGGAAAGACAGAAAGGCCATCCGGATGGAATCCAGGCCCCTCCTGCTACCAGACTCAGCGAGGAACAAACCGTTTCCTTGTCCCCCGTGGCCAGCCGTTTAGCGGCAGCACGAGGCCGCTGGGCTCCTGGGAGGGAGAAGTGCCGTCGGTGCTGAAGACGCTCTCGACAGCGGCTCTACGGCATGGATCCAGCGATGGGTTTCCCGTGAGGCCGCAGGTTAGCTGGAAAGAATCTTCTCTGACCGACTGTGGCGCTCGCCAGGGTGTAGTCAGAAGCCCCGAGGGCTGCCGAGTAAAGTGCCGATCCTCCAGAAAGCGGTCCCTCTTTTCAAACGGTTCCACGGGCTGACACGGCCCGGCATCCCCTGCTGCGGGGCGTGTGCCGCCCGGGCATTTCCCAGGAAAGAGGCTCCAGCGCACGTCTCGGTAGGCAGAGGGCACCCGTGCCATTTGCAGACACTTGAAGGCTCCCGTCAGTTGCTCGTCCTGGGGCCAGTTGTGGATGTTTCGAAGAAGCTCCCGGCAATTGGGCCGCAACCCAAGGGACAAGGCCTCGGCACGCACCGAGCCGAAGGGCGGCCTCGTCGGCCTCTCCTGCTGCGGGCTTGTGGCCCAAAGCATCTTGCCATCACCTCCGTAAGACGTCAGCCAAGGGACTGTTTCGCTTGACAGAGGCGGGGGTCCTCCCAACGTGCCCTGTCCCCCCAAAGCACGTGCTGCACCCAGTGGGGTGGAAAATCCCACAGCCTGGAGCAAAGAGTCGCTTGTGGATTTTCTCCTTGCTGTGCCCTTCCCCGCTGGCCAATTGGGCACAGCAGGGCAGGCCGCCCTTTGGGGCGGGAAGAGAAGAGGCTGCACCTCCAAAGGAACGCCGGCCACACTGGGAGCGCCCAAGCCTGTCAGGGGTGGGATTCGAACCCACGCCTCCAGGAGAGACTGCGACCTGAACGCAGCGCCTTGGACCGCTCGGCCACCCTGACGGCCGCCTGGCCGCCTCCCTCAGCTACCTCTGGGCAGACAGGCAGCACTCCGGTCCACTGCGGGTCAGGGCCGCTGTGCCAACAAAAGCTCCACCCCTGGCTGCCAAGAGGAGACGGTGGCCCTTGAAAAAGTCAGCCGCCTGCCAGGGGTGGGATTCGAACCCACGCCTCCAGGGGAGACTGCGACCTTAACGCAGCGCCTTAGACCGCTCGGCCACCCTGACGGCCACACGGGCCCCTCCCCTTCTTTTCTGCCCGCCGCTGGCGGTGGCAGGGGGACATGGCCCCTGCCAGCAGGTGGCCTGCTTTCCCAACCAGGCCCCGGGGGCCGGAGGCGGGGGCGGAAAAACTCCCGCCAGCAGATCAACAGGAAACCCCTGAAAACAACTGACGCAAAAGAGCAGGGCGCCTCCCTTCCCCCGAGCAACAAAAGCCTGACAGCCCACTTTCAGGAGTGGCATTTGGAAGCCACACCTCCCCACAAGGCAGCGCTCTGGACCACTCATTCAGCCGCACCCAGCTGGCACGTTTTTCTCCTGGGTGGCCGTCAGTGGAATTCAAAAGGCAGCGGCGCGCCTCACGCCAGCGTCCTGCTGGCCTCTTCCCCTTCTCTTTCTGAAAATGGCCACGCTGGTAGAAAACAGCACGGGGAGAGCCACGCAAGAGCAGGCAGCAAAGAACGCAGCCCAAACGGACACTCGAGCGCATGCAAACGGGGGACTTTGAGCAGGAGAGCCCCCTGCTGAACGAACCAGGCGTGAGTAAGTTCCTTTGGGGTGGGTGACTTGGCTTGACTGTTGCTCTGCATTTGTCTTCTCTTTCAGGTGATTTCACTGACCGTGACCGTTGGGATTCTGAGCCTGGGACCTCTTGGAGCCATTGTTGCTTTCCTCAGCCTCCTTGGAATCAGCCTGGGGATCAGCCCTCTGTGATGTTCTTGGATTCGAAAATGACGAGCAGAACCATTGCTGGAACCACGGTCCAAAGCTTCTAGCTAATGTTGTGCCAAGTGGGCCAGACGAGGGGTCTCACGAAAGCTGGTCATTCACGGAATCTCTCGTTGCTGCTGCTGCTGCTGCTGCTGCTATAGATCTGTATCATTTGTGGCTGGGAAGTTGTCAGGGGCGGCCCTGTGCTTGGAGTTGAAGTTGGTTCCGGGAGACCACTTGAAGAGGCGTGGCGACCTCGTCGTCAGCTGAAGCTGCGCTTAGCAGGCAAAGGGCCTCCTCAGACTCCAATCCACATCGGAAGCAACAGCCTGGGAGACTGCCACAAGCCGAATGGCTCCCTCCTCCACCGTCGAAAGGAAGAACGACCACGCCCAGGTGACCCACTCGTGTGCTTCTCCGTTTGGAGCGTGCTCCCAGACAGGAGGAAACAATGGATTTCCCTTCACATGAGGAAGGCTACCACGTGCAATTTGCACGCATAGGACGCATTCGGAACCACGCAATTTGTTGTCACTTGTTTGAAGAGACTGTCTAAAATTAGGCCTTGTTTTGGCTTTGCAAGGTTTGCAGGATTGGCCTTTAAGTCCCAACGGGCTCAGAAACGAAAAAAATACCCCAAAGTTGGACTCAAGTGCCTCATTTCCCAAAGATAACTAGGATTTCAGGCCTTAGACACCTGACAAGGGTGGTCTAGATGCTGGTTGGTCCTGCCAAGAGGGCAAGGAACTGGACCCGATGACCTCTGGAGGTCCCTTCCAGTTGCAGTGTTCCATGCTTGTAGGATGAGGGGACCCTGAGGCTCCTCCGTTTTGCCTGCACTCTCTAGTCTCGAGCCCAGCTCATCGCTTCAGGAGTGCATCTGCGACACAAACTCAGCCTGGAAGGGCTGCTGACCCAGCCTAAGAGAGGAGGTACTCCCAAGACTTTTCGGATGGCAGCTTAGTCCCCCGGCTGCAGCCTGCACCAAGAGCTTTCCGAGCGATCCGGGGCGGGCAGGGAGGAGGACATGGCTCTGTCCAGGGAGGCCGCCGGCAGCTAGTCGCTTCTGGCAGCAGGCAGCGCTCCGCCCCTAACGTGCTCCTTTTAAACTTTCAAAGAGCACTAGTTGAAAAGAGCCCAGAACAGGGCAAGAGATGAGAAGAGGCAGAACTAGCATGGCCCAAAAGGACTCAGCCTCACAGCCAGCAATGCTACTGCGAAGGGGAAGGCAAGAAGAAATGGCAGCTCAAGCAATCTACACGTCTGGGCCCTAAACACGCAGCCCAACTTCTCCCAGGCATCCCCGAAAAGCCTCTCTCCACCGGGAGAGAAAGACAAGCCGCACCAAAGCTAGGCCCATCCTGGTCCCAAAGCTTGTTGCTCCGATTTTCAAAGTCTCACAGCCGGTAGAAACCCCCATGGTAGAAAGCAATACAGGAAAGCAGAGAGGGGAAAAGCGCAGCAGGAGAAGGACACAAAAGCAGAGGGTGGAACTAGCAGCGGCGATGAAAGACAAGCAGTTCGTGGAAATTCCAACAATGCCCCTGTGGGAGCCCGAAAGATGGCGTCCAACTTCTCTCCGCTCCCCCCAGAAAATCCCCTTCCCACCAGGAAAGACAGAAAGGCCATCCGGATGGAATCCAGGCCCCTCCTGCTACCAGACTCAGCGAGGAACAAACCGTTTCCTTGTCCCCCGTGGCCAGCCGTTTAGCGGCAGCACGAGGCCGCTGGGCTCCTGGGAGGGAGAAGTGCCGTCGGTGCTGAAGACGCTCTCGACAGCGGCTCTACGGCATGGATCCAGCGATGGGTTTCCCGTGAGGCCGCAGGTTAGCTGGAAAGAATCTTCTCTGACCGACTGTGGCGCTCGCCAGGGTGTAGTCAGAAGCCCCGAGGGCTGCCGAGTAAAGTGCCGATCCTCCAGAAAGCGGTCCCTCTTTTCAAACGGTTCCACGGGCTGACACGGCCCGGCATCCCCTGCTGCGGGGCGTGTGCCGCCCGGGCATTTCCCAGGAAAGAGGCTCCAGCGCACGTCTCGGTAGGCAGAGGGCACCCGTGCCATTTGCAGACACTTGAAGGCTCCCGTCAGTTGCTCGTCCTGGGGCCAGTTGTGGATGTTTCGAAGAAGCTCCCGGCAATTGGGCCGCAACCCAAGGGACAAGGCCTCGGCACGCACCGAGCCGAAGGGCGGCCTCGTCGGCCTCTCCTGCTGCGGGCTTGTGGCCCAAAGCATCTTGCCATCACCTCCGTAAGACGTCAGCCAAGGGACTGTTTCGCTTGACAGAGGCGGGGGTCCTCCCAACGTGCCCTGTCCCCCCAAAGCACGTGCTGCACCCAGTGGGGTGGAAAATCCCACAGCCTGGAGCAAAGAGTCGCTTGTGGATTTTCTCCTTGCTGTGCCCTTCCCCGCTGGCCAATTGGGCACAGCAGGGCAGGCCGCCCTTTGGGGCGGGAAGAGAAGAGGCTGCACCTCCAAAGGAACGCCGGCCACACTGGGAGCGCCCAAGCCTGTCAGGGGTGGGATTCGAACCCACGCCTCCAGGAGAGACTGCGACCTGAACGCAGCGCCTTGGACCGCTCGGCCACCCTGACGGCCGCCTGGCCTCCTCCCTCAGCTACCTCTGGGCAGACAGGCAGCACTCCGGCCCACTGCGGGTCAGGGCCGCTGTGCCAACAAAAGCTCCACCCCTGGCTGCCAAGAGGAGACGGTGGCCCTTGAAAAAGTCAGCCGCCTGCCAGGGGTGGGATTCGAACCCACGCCTCCAGGGGAGACTACGACCTTAACGCAGCGCCTTAGACCGCTCGGCCACCCTGACGGCCACACGGGCCCCTCCCCTTCTTTTCTGCCCGCCGCTGGCGGTGGCAGGGGGACATGGCCCCTGCCAGCAGGTGGCCTGCTTTCCCAACCAGGCCCCGGGGGCCGGAGGCGGGGGCGGAAAAACTCCCGCCAGCAGATCAACAGGAAACCCCTGAAAACAACTGACGCAAAAGAGCAGGGCGCCTCCCTTCCCCCGAGCAACAAAAGCCTGACAGCCCACTTTCAGGAGTGGCATTTGGAAGCCACACCTCCCCACAAGGCAGCGCTCTGGACCACTCATTCAGCCGCACCCAGCTGGCACGTTTTTCTCCTGGGTGGCCGTCAGTGGAATTCAAAAGGCAGCGGCGCGCCTCACGCCAGCGTCCTGCTGGCCTCTTCCCCTTCTCTTTCTGAAAATGGCCACGCTGGTAGAAAACAGCACGGGGAGAGCCACGCAAGAGCAGGCAGCAAAGAACGCAGCCCAAACGGACACTCGAGCGCATGCAAACGGGGGACTTTGAGCAGGAGAGCCCCCTGCTGAACGAACCAGGCGTGAGTAAGTTCCTTTGGGGTGGGTGACTTGGCTTGACTGTTGCTCTGCATTTGTCTTCTCTTTCAGGTGATTTCACTGACCGTGACCGTTGGGATTCTGAGCCTGGGACCTCTTGGAGCCATTGTTGCTTTCCTCAGCCTCCTTGGAATCAGCCTGGGGATCAGCCCTCTGTGATGTTCTTGGATTCGAAAATGACGAGCAGAACCATTGCTGGAACCACGGTCCAAAGCTTCTAGCTAATGTTGTGCCAAGTGGGCCAGACGAGGGGTCTCACGAAAGCTGGTCATTCACGGAATCTCTCGTTGCTGCTGCTGCTGCTGCTGCTGCTATAGATCTGTATCATTTGTGGCTGGGAAGTTGTCAGGGGCGGCCCTGTGCTTGGAGTTGAAGTTGGTTCCGGGAGACCACTTGAAGAGGCGTGGCGACCTCGTCGTCAGCTGAAGCTGCGCTTAGCAGGCAAAGGGCCTCCTCAGACTCCAATCCACATCGGAAGCAACAGCCTGGGAGACTGCCACAAGCCGAATGGCTCCCTCCTCCACCGTCGAAAGGAAGAACGACCACGCCCAGGTGACCCACTCGTGTGCTTCTCCGTTTGGAGCGTGCTCCCAGACAGGAAGAAACAATGGATTTCCCTTCACATGAGGAAGGCTACCACGTGCAATTTGCACGCATAGGACGCATTCGGAACCACGCAATTTGTTGTCACTTGTTTGAAGAGACTGTCTAAAATTAGGCCTTGTTTTGGCTTTGCAAGGTTTGCAGGATTGGCCTTTAAGTCCCAACGGGCTCAGAAACGAAAAAAATACCCCAAAGTTGGACTCAAGTGCCTCATTTCCCAAAGATAACTAGGATTTCAGGCCTTAGACACCTGACAAGGGTGGTCTAGATGCTGGTTGGTCCTGCCAAGAGGGCAAGGAACTGGACCCGATGACCTCTGGAGGTCCCTTCCAGTTGCAGTGTTCCATGCTTGTAGGATGAGGGGACCCTGAGGCTCCTCCGTTTTGCCTGCACTCTCTAGTCTCGAGCCCAGCTCATCGCTTCAGGAGTGCATCTGCGACACAAACTCAGCCTGGAAGGGCTGCTGACCCAGCCTAAGAGAGGAGGTACTCCCAAGACTTTTCGGATGGCAGCTTAGTCCCCCGGCTGCAGCCTGCACCAAGAGCTTTCCGAGCGATCCGGGGCGGGCAGGGAGGAGGACATGGCTCTGTCCAGGGAGGCCGCCGGCAGCTAGTCGCTTCTGGCAGCAGGCAGCGCTCCGCCCCTAACGTGCTCCTTTTAAACTTTCAAAGAGCACTAGTTGAAAAGAGCCCAGAACAGGGCAAGAGATGAGAAGAGGCAGAACTAGCATGGCCCAAAAGGACTCAGCCTCACAGCCAGCAATGCTACTGCGAAGGGGAAGGCAAGAAGAAATGGCAGCTCAAGCAATCTACACGTCTGGGCCCTAAACACGCAGCCCAACTTCTCCCAGGCATCCCCGAAAAGCCTCTCTCCACCGGGAGAGAAAGACAAGCCGCACCAAAGCTAGGCCCATCCTGGTCCCAAAGCTTGTTGCTCCGATTTTCAAAGTCTCACAGCCGGTAGAAACCCCCATGGTAGAAAGCAATACAGGAAAGCAGAGAGGGGAAAAGCGCAGCAGGAGAAGGACACAAAAGCAGAGGGTGGAACTAGCAGCGGCGATGAAAGACAAGCAGTTCGTGGAAATTCCAACAATGCCCCTGTGGGAGCCCGAAAGATGGCGTCCAACTTCTCTCCGCTCCCCCCAGAAAATCCCCTTCCCACCAGGAAAGACAGAAAGGCCATCCGGATGGAATCCAGGCCCCTCCTGCTACCAGACTCAGCGAGGAACAAACCGTTTCCTTGTCCCCCGTGGCCAGCCGTTTAGCGGCAGCACGAGGCCGCTGGGCTCCTGGGAGGGAGAAGTGCCGTCGGTGCTGAAGACGCTCTCGACAGCGGCTCTACGGCATGGATCCAGCGATGGGTTTCCCGTGAGGCCGCAGGTTAGCTGGAAAGAATCTTCTCTGACCGACTGTGGCGCTCGCCAGGGTGTAGTCAGAAGCCCCGAGGGCTGCCGAGTAAAGTGCCGATCCTCCAGAAAGCGGTCCCTCTTTTCAAACGGTTCCACGGGCTGACACGGCCCGGCATCCCCTGCTGCGGGGCGTGTGCCGCCCGGGCATTTCCCAGGAAAGAGGCTCCAGCGCACGTCTCGGTAGGCAGAGGGCACCCGTGCCATTTGCAGACACTTGAAGGCTCCCGTCAGTTGCTCGTCCTGGGGCCAGTTGTGGATGTTTCGAAGAAGCTCCCGGCAATTGGGCCGCAACCCAAGGGACAAGGCCTCGGCACGCACCGAGCCGAAGGGCGGCCTCGTCGGCCTCTCCTGCTGCGGGCTTGTGGCCCAAAGCATCTTGCCATCACCTCCGTAAGACGTCAGCCAAGGGACTGTTTCGCTTGACAGAGGCGGGGGTCCTCCCAACGTGCCCTGTCCCCCCAAAGCACGTGCTGCACCCAGTGGGGTGGAAAATCCCACAGCCTGGAGCAAAGAGTCGCTTGTGGATTTTCTCCTTGCTGTGCCCTTCCCCGCTGGCCAATTGGGCACAGCAGGGCAGGCCGCCCTTTGGGGCGGGAAGAGAAGAGGCTGCACCTCCAAAGGAACGCCGGCCACACTGGGAGCGCCCAAGCCTGTCAGGGGTGGGATTCGAACCCACGCCTCCAGGAGAGACTGCGACCTGAACGCAGCGCCTTGGACCGCTCGGCCACCCTGACGGCCGCCTGGCCTCCTCCCTCAGCTACCTCTGGGCAGACAGGCAGCACTCCGGCCCACTGCGGGTCAGGGCCGCTGTGCCAACAAAAGCTCCACCCCTGGCTGCCAAGAGGAGACGGTGGCCCTTGAAAAAGTCAGCCGCCTGCCAGGGGTGGGATTCGAACCCACGCCTCCAGGGGAGACTGCGACCTTAACGCAGCGCCTTAGACCGCTCGGCCACCCTGACGGCCACACGGGCCCCTCCCCTTCTTTTCTGCCCGCCGCTGGCGGTGGCAGGGGGACATGGCCCCTGCCAGCAGGTGGCCTGCTTTCCCAACCAGGCCCCGGGGGCCGGAGGCGGGGGCGGAAAAACTCCCGCCAGCAGATCAACAGGAAACCCCTGAAAACAACTGACGCAAAAGAGCAGGGCGCCTCCCTTCCCCCGAGCAACAAAAGCCTGACAGCCCACTTTCAGGAGTGGCATTTGGAAGCCACACCTCCCCACAAGGCAGCGCTCTGGACCACTCATTCAGCCGCACCCAGCTGGCACGTTTTTCTCCTGGGTGGCCGTCAGTGGAATTCAAAAGGCAGCGGCGCGCCTCACGCCAGCGTCCTGCTGGCCTCTTCCCCTTCTCTTTCTGAAAATGGCCACGCTGGTAGAAAACAGCACGGGGAGAGCCACGCAAGAGCAGGCAGCAAAGAACGCAGCCCAAACGGACACTCGAGCGCATGCAAACGGGGGACTTTGAGCAGGAGAGCCCCCTGCTGAACGAACCAGGCGTGAGTAAGTTCCTTTGGGGTGGGTGACTTGGCTTGACTGTTGCTCTGCATTTGTCTTCTCTTTCAGGTGATTTCACTGACCGTGACCGTTGGGATTCTGAGCCTGGGACCTCTTGGAGCCATTGTTGCTTTCCTCAGCCTCCTTGGAATCAGCCTGGGGATCAGCCCTCTGTGATGTTCTTGGATTCGAAAATGACGAGCAGAACCATTGCTGGAACCACGGTCCAAAGCTTCTAGCTAATGTTGTGCCAAGTGGGCCAGACGAGGGGTCTCACGAAAGCTGGTCATTCACGGAATCTCTCGTTGCTGCTGCTGCTGCTGCTGCTGCTGCTGCTGCTATAGATCTGTATCATTTGTGGCTGGGAAGTTGTCAGGGGCGGCCCTGTGCTTGGAGTTGAAGTTGGTTCCGGGAGACCACTTGAAGAGGCGTGGCGACCTCGTCGTCAGCTGAAGCTGCGCTTAGCAGGCAAAGGGCCTCCTCAGACTCCAATCCACATCGGAAGCAACAGCCTGGGAGACTGCCACAAGCCGAATGGCTCCCTCCTCCACCGTCGAAAGGAAGAACGACCACGCCCAGGTGACCCACTCGTGTGCTTCTCCGTTTGGAGCGTGCTCCCAGACAGGAGGAAACAATGGATTTCCCTTCACATGAGGAAGGCTACCACGTGCAATTTGCACGCATAGGACGCATTCGGAACCACGCAATTTGTTGTCACTTGTTTGAAGAGACTGTCTAAAATTAGGCCTTGTTTTGGCTTTGCAAGGTTTGCAGGATTGGCCTTTAAGTCCCAACGGGCTCAGAAACGAAAAAAATACCCCAAAGTTGGACTCAAGTGCCTCATTTCCCAAAGATAACTAGGATTTCAGGCCTTAGACACCTGACAAGGGTGGTCTAGATGCTGGTTGGTCCTGCCAAGAGGGCAAGGAACTGGACCCGATGACCTCTGGAGGTCCCTTCCAGTTGCAGTGTTCCATGCTTGTAGGATGAGGGGACCCTGAGGCTCCTCCGTTTTGCCTGCACTCTCTAGTCTCGAGCCCAGCTCATCGCTTCAGGAGTGCATCTGCGACACAAACTCAGCCTGGAAGGGCTGCTGACCCAGCCTAAGAGAGGAGGTACTCCCAAGACTTTTCGGATGGCAGCTTAGTCCCCCGGCTGCAGCCTGCACCAAGAGCTTTCCGAGCGATCCGGGGCGGGCAGGGAGGAGGACATGGCTCTGTCCAGGGAGGCCGCCGGCAGCTAGTCGCTTCTGGCAGCAGGCAGCGCTCCGCCCCTAACGTGCTCCTTTTAAACTTTCAAAGAGCACTAGTTGAAAAGAGCCCAGAACAGGGCAAGAGATGAGAAGAGGCAGAACTAGCATGGCCCAAAAGGACTCAGCCTCACAGCCAGCAATGCTACTGCGAAGGGGAAGGCAAGAAGAAATGGCAGCTCAAGCAATCTACACGTCTGGGCCCTAAACACGCAGCCCAACTTCTCCCAGGCATCCCCGAAAAGCCTCTCTCCGCCGGGAGAGAAAGACAAGCCGCACCAAAGCTAGGCCCATCCTGGTCCCAAAGCTTGTTGCTCCGATTTTCAAAGTCTCACAGCCGGTAGAAACCCCCATGGTAGAAAGCAATACAGGAAAGCAGAGAGGGGAAAAGCGCAGCAGGAGAAGGACACAAAAGCAGAGGGTGGAACTAGCAGCGGCGATGAAAGACAAGCAGTTCGTGGAAATTCCAACAATGCCCCTGTGGGAGCCCGAAAGATGGCGTCCAACTTCTCTCCGCTCCCCCCAGAAAATCCCCTTCCCACCAGGAAAGACAGAAAGGCCATCCGGATGGAATCCAGGCCCCTCCTGCTACCAGACTCAGCGAGGAACAAACCGTTTCCTTGTCCCCCGTGGCCAGCCGTTTAGCGGCAGCACGAGGCCGCTGGGCTCCTGGGAGGGAGAAGTGCCGTCGGTGCTGAAGACGCTCTCGACAGCGGCTCTACGGCATGGATCCAGCGATGGGTTTCCCGTGAGGCCGCAGGTTAGCTGGAAAGAATCTTCTCTGACCGACTGTGGCGCTCGCCAGGGTGTAGTCAGAAGCCCCGAGGGCTGCCGAGTAAAGTGCCGATCCTCCAGAAAGCGGTCCCTCTTTTCAAACGGTTCCACGGGCTGACACGGCCCGGCATCCCCTGCTGCGGGGCGTGTGCCGCCCGGGCATTTCCCAGGAAAGAGGCTCCAGCGCACGTCTCGGTAGGCAGAGGGCACCCGTGCCATTTGCAGACACTTGAAGGCTCCCGTCAGTTGCTCGTCCTGGGGCCAGTTGTGGATGTTTCGAAGAAGCTCCCGGCAATTGGGCCGCAACCCAAGGGACAAGGCCTCGGCACGCACCGAGCCGAAGGGCGGCCTCGTCGGCCTCTCCTGCTGCGGGCTTGTGGCCCAAAGCATCTTGCCATCACCTCCGTAAGACGTCAGCCAAGGGACTGTTTCGCTTGACAGAGGCGGGGGTCCTCCCAACGTGCCCTGTCCCCCCAAAGCACGTGCTGCACCCAGTGGGGTGGAAAATCCCACAGCCTGGAGCAAAGAGTCGCTTGTGGATTTTCTCCTTGCTGTGCCCTTCCCCGCTGGCCAATTGGGCACAGCAGGGCAGGCCGCCCTTTGGGGCGGGAAGAGAAGAGGCTGCACCTCCAAAGGAACGCCGGCCACACTGGGAGCGCCCAAGCCTGTCAGGGGTGGGATTCGAACCCACGCCTCCAGGAGAGACTGCGACCTGAACGCAGCGCCTTGGACCGCTCGGCCACCCTGACGGCCGCCTGGCCGCCTCCCTCAGCTACCTCTGGGCAGACAGGCAGCACTCCGGTCCACTGCGGGTCAGGGCCGCTGTGCCAACAAAAGCTCCACCCCTGGCTGCCAAGAGGAGACGGTGGCCCTTGAAAAAGTCAGCCGCCTGCCAGGGGTGGGATTCGAACCCACGCCTCCAGGGGAGACTGCGACCTTAACGCAGCGCCTTAGACCGCTCGGCCACCCTGACGGCCACACGGGCCCCTCCCCTTCTTTTCTGCCCGCCGCTGGCGGTGGCAGGGGGACATGGCCCCTGCCAGCAGGTGGCCTGCTTTCCCAACCAGGCCCCGGGGGCCGGAGGCGGGGGCGGAAAAACTCCCGCCAGCAGATCAACAGGAAACCCCTGAAAACAACTGACGCAAAAGAGCAGGGCGCCTCCCTTCCCCCGAGCAACAAAAGCCTGACAGCCCACTTTCAGGAGTGGCATTTGGAAGCCACACCTCCCCACAAGGCAGCGCTCTGGACCACTCATTCAGCCGCACCCAGCTGGCACGTTTTTCTCCTGGGTGGCCGTCAGTGGAATTCAAAAGGCAGCGGCGCGCCTCACGCCAGCGTCCTGCTGGCCTCTTCCCCTTCTCTTTCTGAAAATGGCCACGCTGGTAGAAAACAGCACGGGGAGAGCCACGCAAGAGCAGGCAGCAAAGAACGCAGCCCAAACGGACACTCGAGCGCATGCAAACGGGGGACTTTGAGCAGGAGAGCCCCCTGCTGAACGAACCAGGCGTGAGTAAGTTCCTTTGGGGTGGGTGACTTGGCTTGACTGTTGCTCTGCATTTGTCTTCTCTTTCAGGTGATTTCACTGACCGTGACCGTTGGGATTCTGAGCCTGGGACCTCTTGGAGCCATTGTTGCTTTCCTCAGCCTCCTTGGAATCAGCCTGGGGATCAGCCCTCTGTGATGTTCTTGGATTCGAAAATGACGAGCAGAACCATTGCTGGAACCACGGTCCAAAGCTTCTAGCTAATGTTGTGCCAAGTGGGCCAGACGAGGGGTCTCACGAAAGCTGGTCATTCACGGAATCTCTCGTTGCTGCTGCTGCTGCTGCTGCTGCTATAGATCTGTATCATTTGTGGCTGGGAAGTTGTCAGGGGCGGCCCTGTGCTTGGAGTTGAAGTTGGTTCCGGGAGACCACTTGAAGAGGCGTGGCGACCTCGTCGTCAGCTGAAGCTGCGCTTAGCAGGCAAAGGGCCTCCTCAGACTCCAATCCACATCGGAAGCAACAGCCTGGGAGACTGCCACAAGCCGAATGGCTCCCTCCTCCACCGTCGAAAGGAAGAACGACCACGCCCAGGTGACCCACTCGTGTGCTTCTCCGTTTGGAGCGTGCTCCCAGACAGGAGGAAACAATGGATTTCCCTTCACATGAGGAAGGCTACCACGTGCAATTTGCACGCATAGGACGCATTCGGAACCACGCAATTTGTTGTCACTTGTTTGAAGAGACTGTCTAAAATTAGGCCTTGTTTTGGCTTTGCAAGGTTTGCAGGATTGGCCTTTAAGTCCCAACGGGCTCAGAAACGAAAAAAATACCCCAAAGTTGGACTCAAGTGCCTCATTTCCCAAAGATAACTAGGATTTCAGGCCTTAGACACCTGACAAGGGTGGTCTAGATGCTGGTTGGTCCTGCCAAGAGGGCAAGGAACTGGACCCGATGACCTCTGGAGGTCCCTTCCAGTTGCAGTGTTCCATGCTTGTAGGATGAGGGGACCCTGAGGCTCCTCCGTTTTGCCTGCACTCTCTAGTCTCGAGCCCAGCTCATCGCTTCAGGAGTGCATCTGCGACACAAACTCAGCCTGGAAGGGCTGCTGACCCAGCCTAAGAGAGGAGGTACTCCCAAGACTTTTCGGATGGCAGCTTAGTCCCCCGGCTGCAGCCTGCACCAAGAGCTTTCCGAGCGATCCGGGGCGGGCAGGGAGGAGGACATGGCTCTGTCCAGGGAGGCCGCCGGCAGCTAGTCGCTTCTGGCAGCAGGCAGCGCTCCGCCCCTAACGTGCTCCTTTTAAACTTTCAAAGAGCACTAGTTGAAAAGAGCCCAGAACAGGGCAAGAGATGAGAAGAGGCAGAACTAGCATGGCCCAAAAGGACTCAGCCTCACAGCCAGCAATGCTACTGCGAAGGGGAAGGCAAGAAGAAATGGCAGCTCAAGCAATCTACACGTCTGGGCCCTAAACACGCAGCCCAACTTCTCCCAGGCATCCCCGAAAAGCCTCTCTCCACCGGGAGAGAAAGACAAGCCGCACCAAAGCTAGGCCCATCCTGGTCCCAAAGCTTGTTGCTCCGATTTTCAAAGTCTCACAGCCGGTAGAAACCCCCATGGTAGAAAGCAATACAGGAAAGCAGAGAGGGGAAAAGCGCAGCAGGAGAAGGACACAAAAGCAGAGGGTGGAACTAGCAGCGGCGATGAAAGACAAGCAGTTCGTGGAAATTCCAACAATGCCCCTGTGGGAGCCCGAAAGATGGCGTCCAACTTCTCTCCGCTCCCCCCAGAAAATCCCCTTCCCACCAGGAAAGACAGAAAGGCCATCCGGATGGAATCCAGGCCCCTCCTGCTACCAGACTCAGCGAGGAACAAACCGTTTCCTTGTCCCCCGTGGCCAGCCGTTTAGCGGCAGCACGAGGCCGCTGGGCTCCTGGGAGGGAGAAGTGCCGTCGGTGCTGAAGACGCTCTCGACAGCGGCTCTACGGCATGGATCCAGCGATGGGTTTCCCGTGAGGCCGCAGGTTAGCTGGAAAGAATCTTCTCTGACCGACTGTGGCGCTCGCCAGGGTGTAGTCAGAAGCCCCGAGGGCTGCCGAGTAAAGTGCCGATCCTCCAGAAAGCGGTCCCTCTTTTCAAACGGTTCCACGGGCTGACACGGCCCGGCATCCCCTGCTGCGGGGCGTGTGCCGCCCGGGCATTTCCCAGGAAAGAGGCTCCAGCGCACGTCTCGGTAGGCAGAGGGCACCCGTGCCATTTGCAGACACTTGAAGGCTCCCGTCAGTTGCTCGTCCTGGGGCCAGTTGTGGATGTTTCGAAGAAGCTCCCGGCAATTGGGCCGCAACCCAAGGGACAAGGCCTCGGCACGCACCGAGCCGAAGGGCGGCCTCGTCGGCCTCTCCTGCTGCGGGCTTGTGGCCCAAAGCATCTTGCCATCACCTCCGTAAGACGTCAGCCAAGGGACTGTTTCGCTTGACAGAGGCGGGGGTCCTCCCAACGTGCCCTGTCCCCCCAAAGCACGTGCTGCACCCAGTGGGGTGGAAAATCCCACAGCCTGGAGCAAAGAGTCGCTTGTGGATTTTCTCCTTGCTGTGCCCTTCCCCGCTGGCCAATTGGGCACAGCAGGGCAGGCCGCCCTTTGGGGCGGGAAGAGAAGAGGCTGCACCTCCAAAGGAACGCCGGCCACACTGGGAGCGCCCAAGCCTGTCAGGGGTGGGATTCGAACCCACGCCTCCAGGAGAGACTGCGACCTGAACGCAGCGCCTTGGACCGCTCGGCCACCCTGACGGCCGCCTGGCCTCCTCCCTCAGCTACCTCTGGGCAGACAGGCAGCACTCCGGCCCACTGCGGGTCAGGGCCGCTGTGCCAACAAAAGCTCCACCCCTGGCTGCCAAGAGGAGACGGTGGCCCTTGAAAAAGTCAGCCGCCTGCCAGGGGTGGGATTCGAACCCACGCCTCCAGGGGAGACTGCGACCTTAACGCAGCGCCTTAGACCGCTCGGCCACCCTGACGGCCACACGGGCCCCTCCCCTTCTTTTCTGCCCGCCGCTGGCGGTGGCAGGGGGACATGGCCCCTGCCAGCAGGTGGCCTGCTTTCCCAACCAGGCCCCGGGGGCCGGAGGCGGGGGCGGAAAAACTCCCGCCAGCAGATCAACAGGAAACCCCTGAAAACAACTGACGCAAAAGAGCAGGGCGCCTCCCTTCCCCCGAGCAACAAAAGCCTGACAGCCCACTTTCAGGAGTGGCATTTGGAAGCCACACCTCCCCACAAGGCAGCGCTCTGGACCACTCATTCAGCCGCACCCAGCTGGCACGTTTTTCTCCTGGGTGGCCGTCAGTGGAATTCAAAAGGCAGCGGCGCGCCTCACGCCAGCGTCCTGCTGGCCTCTTCCCCTTCTCTTTCTGAAAATGGCCACGCTGGTAGAAAACAGCACGGGGAGAGCCACGCAAGAGCAGGCAGCAAAGAACGCAGCCCAAACGGACACTCGAGCGCATGCAAACGGGGGACTTTGAGCAGGAGAGCCCCCTGCTGAACGAACCAGGCGTGAGTAAGTTCCTTTGGGGTGGGTGACTTGGCTTGACTGTTGCTCTGCATTTGTCTTCTCTTTCAGGTGATTTCACTGACCGTGACCGTTGGGATTCTGAGCCTGGGACCTCTTGGAGCCATTGTTGCTTTCCTCAGCCTCCTTGGAATCAGCCTGGGGATCAGCCCTCTGTGATGTTCTTGGATTCGAAAATGACGAGCAGAACCATTGCTGGAACCACGGTCCAAAGCTTCTAGCTAATGTTGTGCCAAGTGGGCCAGACGAGGGGTCTCACGAAAGCTGGTCATTCACGGAATCTCTCGTTGCTGCTGCTGCTGCTGCTGCTGCTGCTGCTGCTATAGATCTGTATCATTTGTGGCTGGGAAGTTGTCAGGGGCGGCCCTGTGCTTGGAGTTGAAGTTGGTTCCGGGAGACCACTTGAAGAGGCGTGGCGACCTCGTCGTCAGCTGAAGCTGCGCTTAGCAGGCAAAGGGCCTCCTCAGACTCCAATCCACATCGGAAGCAACAGCCTGGGAGACTGCCACAAGCCGAATGGCTCCCTCCTCCACCGTCGAAAGGAAGAACGACCACGCCCAGGTGACCCACTCGTGTGCTTCTCCGTTTGGAGCGTGCTCCCAGACAGGAGGAAACAATGGATTTCCCTTCACATGAGGAAGGCTACCACGTGCAATTTGCACGCATAGGACGCATTCGGAACCACGCAATTTGTTGTCACTTGTTTGAAGAGACTGTCTAAAATTAGGCCTTGTTTTGGCTTTGCAAGGTTTGCAGGATTGGCCTTTAAGTCCCAACGGGCTCAGAAACGAAAAAAATACCCCAAAGTTGGACTCAAGTGCCTCATTTCCCAAAGATAACTAGGATTTCAGGCCTTAGACACCTGACAAGGGTGGTCTAGATGCTGGTTGGTCCTGCCAAGAGGGCAAGGAACTGGACCCGATGACCTCTGGAGGTCCCTTCCAGTTGCAGTGTTCCATGCTTGTAGGATGAGGGGACCCTGAGGCTCCTCCGTTTTGCCTGCACTCTCTAGTCTCGAGCCCAGCTCATCGCTTCAGGAGTGCATCTGCGACACAAACTCAGCCTGGAAGGGCTGCTGACCCAGCCTAAGAGAGGAGGTACTCCCAAGACTTTTCGGATGGCAGCTTAGTCCCCCGGCTGCAGCCTGCACCAAGAGCTTTCCGAGCGATCCGGGGCGGGCAGGGAGGAGGACATGGCTCTGTCCAGGGAGGCCGCCGGCAGCTAGTCGCTTCTGGCAGCAGGCAGCGCTCCGCCCCTAACGTGCTCCTTTTAAACTTTCAAAGAGCACTAGTTGAAAAGAGCCCAGAACAGGGCAAGAGATGAGAAGAGGCAGAACTAGCATGGCCCAAAAGGACTCAGCCTCACAGCCAGCAATGCTACTGCGAAGGGGAAGGCAAGAAGAAATGGCAGCTCAAGCAATCTACACGTCTGGGCCCTAAACACGCAGCCCAACTTCTCCCAGGCATCCCCGAAAAGCCTCTCTCCGCCGGGAGAGAAAGACAAGCCGCACCAAAGCTAGGCCCATCCTGGTCCCAAAGCTTGTTGCTCCGATTTTCAAAGTCTCACAGCCGGTAGAAACCCCCATGGTAGAAAGCAATACAGGAAAGCAGAGAGGGGAAAAGCGCAGCAGGAGAAGGACACAAAAGCAGAGGGTGGAACTAGCAGCGGCGATGAAAGACAAGCAGTTCGTGGAAATTCCAACAATGCCCCTGTGGGAGCCCGAAAGATGGCGTCCAACTTCTCTCCGCTCCCCCCAGAAAATCCCCTTCCCACCAGGAAAGACAGAAAGGCCATCCGGATGGAATCCAGGCCCCTCCTGCTACCAGACTCAGCGAGGAACAAACCGTTTCCTTGTCCCCCGTGGCCAGCCGTTTAGCGGCAGCACGAGGCCGCTGGGCTCCTGGGAGGGAGAAGTGCCGTCGGTGCTGAAGACGCTCTCGACAGCGGCTCTACGGCATGGATCCAGCGATGGGTTTCCCGTGAGGCCGCAGGTTAGCTGGAAAGAATCTTCTCTGACCGACTGTGGCGCTCGCCAGGGTGTAGTCAGAAGCCCCGAGGGCTGCCGAGTAAAGTGCCGATCCTCCAGAAAGCGGTCCCTCTTTTCAAACGGTTCCACGGGCTGACACGGCCCGGCATCCCCTGCTGCGGGGCGTGTGCCGCCCGGGCATTTCCCAGGAAAGAGGCTCCAGCGCACGTCTCGGTAGGCAGAGGGCACCCGTGCCATTTGCAGACACTTGAAGGCTCCCGTCAGTTGCTCGTCCTGGGGCCAGTTGTGGATGTTTCGAAGAAGCTCCCGGCAATTGGGCCGCAACCCAAGGGACAAGGCCTCGGCACGCACCGAGCCGAAGGGCGGCCTCGTCGGCCTCTCCTGCTGCGGGCTTGTGGCCCAAAGCATCTTGCCATCACCTCCGTAAGACGTCAGCCAAGGGACTGTTTCGCTTGACAGAGGCGGGGGTCCTCCCAACGTGCCCTGTCCCCCCAAAGCACGTGCTGCACCCAGTGGGGTGGAAAATCCCACAGCCTGGAGCAAAGAGTCGCTTGTGGATTTTCTCCTTGCTGTGCCCTTCCCCGCTGGCCAATTGGGCACAGCAGGGCAGGCCGCCCTTTGGGGCGGGAAGAGAAGAGGCTGCACCTCCAAAGGAACGCCGGCCACACTGGGAGCGCCCAAGCCTGTCAGGGGTGGGATTCGAACCCACGCCTCCAGGAGAGACTGCGACCTGAACGCAGCGCCTTGGACTGCTTGGCCACCCTGACGGCCGCCTGGCCTCCTCCCTCAGCTACCTCTGGGCAGACAGGCAGCACTCCGGCCCACTGCGGGTCAGGGCCGCTGTGCCAACAAAAGCTCCACCCCTGGCTGCCAAGAGGAGACGGTGGCCCTTGAAAAAGTCAGCCGCCTGCCAGGGGTGGGATTCAAACCCACGCCTCCAGGGGAGACTGCGACCTTAACGCAGCGCCTTAGACCGCTCGGCCACCCTGACGGCCACACGGGCCCCTCCCCTTCTTTTCTGCCCGCCGCTGGCGGTGGCAGGGGGACATGGCCCCTGCCAGCAGGTGGCCTGCTTTCCCAACCAGGCCCCGGGGGCCGGAGGCGGGGGCGGAAAAACTCCCGCCAGCAGATCAACAGGAAACCCCTGAAAACAACTGACGCAAAAGAGCAGGGCGCCTCCCTTCCCCCGAGCAACAAAAGCCTGACAGCCCACTTTCAGGAGTGGCATTTGGAAGCCACACCTCCCCACAAGGCAGCGCTCTGGACCACTCATTCAGCCGCACCCAGCTGGCACGTTTTTCTCCTGGGTGGCCGTCAGTGGAATTCAAAAGGCAGCGGCGCGCCTCACGCCAGCGTCCTGCTGGCCTCTTCCCCTTCTCTTTCTGAAAATGGCCACGCTGGTAGAAAACAGCACGGGGAGAGCCACGCAAGAGCAGGCAGCAAAGAACGCAGCCCAAACGGACACTCGAGCGCATGCAAACGGGGGACTTTGAGCAGGAGAGCCCCCTGCTGAACGAACCAGGCGTGAGTAAGTTCCTTTGGGGTGGGTGACTTGGCTTGACTGTTGCTCTGCATTTGTCTTCTCTTTCAGGTGATTTCACTGACCGTGACCGTTGGGATTCTGAGCCTGGGACCTCTTGGAGCCATTGTTGCTTTCCTCAGCCTCCTTGGAATCAGCCTGGGGATCAGCCCTCTGTGATGTTCTTGGATTCGAAAATGACGAGCAGAACCATTGCTGGAACCACGGTCCAAAGCTTCTAGCTAATGTTGTGCCAAGTGGGCCAGACGAGGGGTCTCACGAAAGCTGGTCATTCACGGAATCTCTCGTTGCTGCTGCTGCTGCTGCTGCTGCTATAGATCTGTATCATTTGTGGCTGGGAAGTTGTCAGGGGCGGCCCTGTGCTTGGAGTTGAAGTTGGTTCCGGGAGACCACTTGAAGAGGCGTGGCGACCTCGTCGTCAGCTGAAGCTGCGCTTAGCAGGCAAAGGGCCTCCTCAGACTCCAATCCACATCGGAAGCAACAGCCTGGGAGACTGCCACAAGCCGAATGGCTCCCTCCTCCACCGTCGAAAGGAAGAACGACCACGCCCAGGTGACCCACTCGTGTGCTTCTCCGTTTGGAGCGTGCTCCCAGACAGGAGGAAACAATGGATTTCCCTTCACATGAGGAAGGCTACCACGTGCAATTTGCACGCATAGGACGCATTCGGAACCACGCAATTTGTTGTCACTTGTTTGAAGAGACTGTCTAAAATTAGGCCTTGTTTTGGCTTTGCAAGGTTTGCAGGATTGGCCTTTAAGTCCCAACGGGCTCAGAAACGAAAAAAATACCCCAAAGTTGGACTCAAGTGCCTCATTTCCCAAAGATAACTAGGATTTCAGGCCTTAGACACCTGACAAGGGTGGTCTAGATGCTGGTTGGTCCTGCCAAGAGGGCAAGGAACTGGACCCGATGACCTCTGGAGGTCCCTTCCAGTTGCAGTGTTCCATGCTTGTAGGATGAGGGGACCCTGAGGCTCCTCCGTTTTGCCTGCACTCTCTAGTCTCGAGCCCAGCTCATCGCTTCAGGAGTGCATCTGCGACACAAACTCAGCCTGGAAGGGCTGCTGACCCAGCCTAAGAGAGGAGGTACTCCCAAGACTTTTCGGATGGCAGCTTAGTCCCCCGGCTGCAGCCTGCACCAAGAGCTTTCCGAGCGATCCGGGGCGGGCAGGGAGGAGGACATGGCTCTGTCCAGGGAGGCCGCCGGCAGCTAGTCGCTTCTGGCAGCAGGCAGCGCTCCGCCCCTAACGTGCTCCTTTTAAACTTTCAAAGAGCACTAGTTGAAAAGAGCCCAGAACAGGGCAAGAGATGAGAAGAGGCAGAACTAGCATGGCCCAAAAGGACTCAGCCTCACAGCCAGCAATGCTACTGCGAAGGGGAAGGCAAGAAGAAATGGCAGCTCAAGCAATCTACACGTCTGGGCCCTAAACACGCAGCCCAACTTCTCCCAGGCATCCCCGAAAAGCCTCTCTCCGCCGGGAGAGAAAGACAAGCCGCACCAAAGCTAGGCCCATCCTGGTCCCAAAGCTTGTTGCTCCGATTTTCAAAGTCTCACAGCCGGTAGAAACCCCCATGGTAGAAAGCAATACAGGAAAGCAGAGAGGGGAAAAGCGCAGCAGGAGAAGGACACAAAAGCAGAGGGTGGAACTAGCAGCGGCGATGAAAGACAAGCAGTTCGTGGAAATTCCAACAATGCCCCTGTGGGAGCCCGAAAGATGGCGTCCAACTTCTCTCCGCTCCCCCCAGAAAATCCCCTTCCCACCAGGAAAGACAGAAAGGCCATCCGGATGGAATCCAGGCCCCTCCTGCTACCAGACTCAGCGAGGAACAAACCGTTTCCTTGTCCCCCGTGGCCAGCCGTTTAGCGGCAGCACGAGGCCGCTGGGCTCCTGGGAGGGAGAAGTGCCGTCGGTGCTGAAGACGCTCTCGACAGCGGCTCTACGGCATGGATCCAGCGATGGGTTTCCCGTGAGGCCGCAGGTTAGCTGGAAAGAATCTTCTCTGACCGACTGTGGCGCTCGCCAGGGTGTAGTCAGAAGCCCCGAGGGCTGCCGAGTAAAGTGCCGATCCTCCAGAAAGCGGTCCCTCTTTTCAAACGGTTCCACGGGCTGACACGGCCCGGCATCCCCTGCTGCGGGGCGTGTGCCGCCCGGGCATTTCCCAGGAAAGAGGCTCCAGCGCACGTCTCGGTAGGCAGAGGGCACCCGTGCCATTTGCAGACACTTGAAGGCTCCCGTCAGTTGCTCGTCCTGGGGCCAGTTGTGGATGTTTCGAAGAAGCTCCCGGCAATTGGGCCGCAACCCAAGGGACAAGGCCTCGGCACGCACCGAGCCGAAGGGCGGCCTCGTCGGCCTCTCCTGCTGCGGGCTTGTGGCCCAAAGCATCTTGCCATCACCTCCGTAAGACGTCAGCCAAGGGACTGTTTCGCTTGACAGAGGCGGGGGTCCTCCCAACGTGCCCTGTCCCCCCAAAGCACGTGCTGCACCCAGTGGGGTGGAAAATCCCACAGCCTGGAGCAAAGAGTCGCTTGTGGATTTTCTCCTTGCTGTGCCCTTCCCCGCTGGCCAATTGGGCACAGCAGGGCAGGCCGCCCTTTGGGGCGGGAAGAGAAGAGGCTGCACCTCCAAAGGAACGCCGGCCACACTGGGAGCGCCCAAGCCTGTCAGGGGTGGGATTCGAACCCACGCCTCCAGGAGAGACTGCGACCTGAACGCAGCGCCTTGGACCGCTCGGCCACCCTGACGGCCGCCTGGCCTCCTCCCTCAGCTACCTCTGGGCAGACAGGCAGCACTCCGGCCCACTGCGGGTCAGGGCCGCTGTGCCAACAAAAGCTCCACCCCTGGCTGCCAAGAGGAGACGGTGGCCCTTGAAAAAGTCAGCCGCCTGCCAGGGGTGGGATTCGAACCCACGCCTCCAGGGGAGACTGCGACCTTAACGCAGCGCCTTAGACCGCTCGGCCACCCTGACGGCCACACGGGCCCCTCCCCTTCTTTTCTGCCCGCCGCTGGCGGTGGCAGGGGGACATGGCCCCTGCCAGCAGGTGGCCTGCTTTCCCAACCAGGCCCCGGGGGCCGGAGGCGGGGGCGGAAAAACTCCCGCCAGCAGATCAACAGGAAACCCCTGAAAACAACTGACGCAAAAGAGCAGGGCGCCTCCCTTCCCCCGAGCAACAAAAGCCTGACAGCCCACTTTCAGGAGTGGCATTTGGAAGCCACACCTCCCCACAAGGCAGCGCTCTGGACCACTCATTCAGCCGCACCCAGCTGGCACGTTTTTCTCCTGGGTGGCCGTCAGTGGAATTCAAAAGGCAGCGGCGCGCCTCACGCCAGCGTCCTGCTGGCCTCTTCCCCTTCTCTTTCTGAAAATGGCCACGCTGGTAGAAAACAGCACGGGGAGAGCCACGCAAGAGCAGGCAGCAAAGAACGCAGCCCAAACGGACACTCGAGCGCATGCAAACGGGGGACTTTGAGCAGG
The DNA here is from genome assembly GCF_033958435.1 of Carettochelys insculpta. NCBI lineage: Eukaryota > Metazoa > Chordata > Testudines > Carettochelyidae > Carettochelys > Carettochelys insculpta. The sequence goes on from NC_134138.1 coordinate 230,668,964, forward strand.
AGAGCCCCCTGCTGAACGAACCAGGCGTGAGTAAGTTCCTTTGGGGTGGGTGACTTGGCTTGACTGTTGCTCTGCATTTGTCTTCTCTTTCAGGTGATTTCACTGACCGTGACCGTTGGGATTCTGAGCCTGGGACCTCTTGGAGCCATTGTTGCTTTCCTCAGCCTCCTTGGAATCAGCCTGGGGATCAGCCCTCTGTGATGTTCTTGGATTCGAAAATGACGAGCAGAACCATTGCTGGAACCACGGTCCAAAGCTTCTAGCTAATGTTGTGCCAAGTGGGCCAGACGAGGGGTCTCACGAAAGCTGGTCATTCACGGAATCTCTCGTTGCTGCTGCTGCTGCTGCTGCTGCTATAGATCTGTATCATTTGTGGCTGGGAAGTTGTCAGGGGCGGCCCTGTGCTTGGAGTTGAAGTTGGTTCCGGGAGACCACTTGAAGAGGCGTGGCGACCTCGTCGTCAGCTGAAGCTGCGCTTAGCAGGCAAAGGGCCTCCTCAGACTCCAATCCACATCGGAAGCAACAGCCTGGGAGACTGCCACAAGCCGAATGGCTCCCTCCTCCACCGTCGAAAGGAAGAACGACCACGCCCAGGTGACCCACTCGTGTGCTTCTCCGTTTGGAGCGTGCTCCCAGACAGGAGGAAACAATGGATTTCCCTTCACATGAGGAAGGCTACCACGTGCAATTTGCACGCATAGGACGCATTCGGAACCACGCAATTTGTTGTCACTTGTTTGAAGAGACTGTCTAAAATTAGGCCTTGTTTTGGCTTTGCAAGGTTTGCAGGATTGGCCTTTAAGTCCCAACGGGCTCAGAAACGAAAAAAATACCCCAAAGTTGGACTCAAGTGCCTCATTTCCCAAAGATAACTAGGATTTCAGGCCTTAGACACCTGACAAGGGTGGTCTAGATGCTGGTTGGTCCTGCCAAGAGGGCAAGGAACTGGACCCGATGACCTCTGGAGGTCCCTTCCAGTTGCAGTGTTCCATGCTTGTAGGATGAGGGGACCCTGAGGCTCCTCCGTTTTGCCTGCACTCTCTAGTCTCGAGCCCAGCTCATCGCTTCAGGAGTGCATCTGCGACACAAACTCAGCCTGGAAGGGCTGCTGACCCAGCCTAAGAGAGGAGGTACTCCCAAGACTTTTCGGATGGCAGCTTAGTCCCCCGGCTGCAGCCTGCACCAAGAGCTTTCCGAGCGATCCGGGGCGGGCAGGGAGGAGGACATGGCTCTGTCCAGGGAGGCCGCCGGCAGCTAGTCGCTTCTGGCAGCAGGCAGCGCTCCGCCCCTAACGTGCTCCTTTTAAACTTTCAAAGAGCACTAGTTGAAAAGAGCCCAGAACAGGGCAAGAGATGAGAAGAGGCAGAACTAGCATGGCCCAAAAGGACTCAGCCTCACAGCCAGCAATGCTACTGCGAAGGGGAAGGCAAGAAGAAATGGCAGCTCAAGCAATCTACACGTCTGGGCCCTAAACACGCAGCCCAACTTCTCCCAGGCATCCCCGAAAAGCCTCTCTCCGCCGGGAGAGAAAGACAAGCCGCACCAAAGCTAGGCCCATCCTGGTCCCAAAGCTTGTTGCTCCGATTTTCAAAGTCTCACAGCCGGTAGAAACCCCCATGGTAGAAAGCAATACAGGAAAGCAGAGAGGGGAAAAGCGCAGCAGGAGAAGGACACAAAAGCAGAGGGTGGAACTAGCAGCGGCGATGAAAGACAAGCAGTTCGTGGAAATTCCAACAATGCCCCTGTGGGAGCCCGAAAGATGGCGTCCAACTTCTCTCCGCTCCCCCCAGAAAATCCCCTTCCCACCAGGAAAGACAGAAAGGCCATCCGGATGGAATCCAGGCCCCTCCTGCTACCAGACTCAGCGAGGAACAAACCGTTTCCTTGTCCCCCGTGGCCAGCCGTTTAGCGGCAGCACGAGGCCGCTGGGCTCCTGGGAGGGAGAAGTGCCGTCGGTGCTGAAGACGCTCTCGACAGCGGCTCTACGGCATGGATCCAGCGATGGGTTTCCCGTGAGGCCGCAGGTTAGCTGGAAAGAATCTTCTCTGACCGACTGTGGCGCTCGCCAGGGTGTAGTCAGAAGCCCCGAGGGCTGCCGAGTAAAGTGCCGATCCTCCAGAAAGCGGTCCCTCTTTTCAAACGGTTCCACGGGCTGACACGGCCCGGCATCCCCTGCTGCGGGGCGTGTGCCGCCCGGGCATTTCCCAGGAAAGAGGCTCCAGCGCACGTCTCGGTAGGCAGAGGGCACCCGTGCCATTTGCAGACACTTGAAGGCTCCCGTCAGTTGCTCGTCCTGGGGCCAGTTGTGGATGTTTCGAAGAAGCTCCCGGCAATTGGGCCGCAACCCAAGGGACAAGGCCTCGGCACGCACCGAGCCGAAGGGCGGCCTCGTCGGCCTCTCCTGCTGCGGGCTTGTGGCCCAAAGCATCTTGCCATCACCTCCGTAAGACGTCAGCCAAGGGACTGTTTCGCTTGACAGAGGCGGGGGTCCTCCCAACGTGCCCTGTCCCCCCAAAGCACGTGCTGCACCCAGTGGGGTGGAAAATCCCACAGCCTGGAGCAAAGAGTCGCTTGTGGATTTTCTCCTTGCTGTGCCCTTCCCCGCTGGCCAATTGGGCACAGCAGGGCAGGCCGCCCTTTGGGGCGGGAAGAGAAGAGGCTGCACCTCCAAAGGAACGCCGGCCACACTGGGAGCGCCCAAGCCTGTCAGGGGTGGGATTCGAACCCACGCCTCCAGGAGAGACTGCGACCTGAACGCAGCGCCTTGGACCGCTCGGCCACCCTGACGGCCGCCTGGCCTCCTCCCTCAGCTACCTCTGGGCAGACAGGCAGCACTCCGGCCCACTGCGGGTCAGGGCCGCTGTGCCAACAAAAGCTCCACCCCTGGCTGCCAAGAGGAGACGGTGGCCCTTGAAAAAGTCAGCCGCCTGCCAGGGGTGGGATTTGAACCCACGCCTCCAGGGGAGACTGCGACCTTAACGCAGCGCCTTAGACCGCTCGGCCACCCTGACGGCCACACGGGCCCCTCCCCTTCTTTTCTGCCCGCCGCTGGCGGTGGCAGGGGGACATGGCCCCTGCCAGCAGGTGGCCTGCTTTCCCAACCAGGCCCCGGGGGCCGGAGGCGGGGGCGGAAAAACTCCCGCCAGCAGATCAACAGGAAACCCCTGAAAACAACTGACGCAAAAGAGCAGGGCGCCTCCCTTCCCCCGAGCAACAAAAGCCTGACAGCCCACTTTCAGGAGTGGCATTTGGAAGCCACACCTCCCCACAAGGCAGCGCTCTGGACCACTCATTCAGCCGCACCCAGCTGGCACGTTTTTCTCCTGGGTGGCCGTCAGTGGAATTCAAAAGGCAGCGGCGCGCCTCACGCCAGCGTCCTGCTGGCCTCTTCCCCTTCTCTTTCTGAAAATGGCCACGCTGGTAGAAAACAGCACGGGGAGAGCCACGCAAGAGCAGGCAGCAAAGAACGCAGCCCAAACGGACACTCGAGCGCATGCAAACGGGGGACTTTGAGCAGGAGAGCCCCCTGCTGAACGAACCAGGCGTGAGTAAGTTCCTTTGGGGTGGGTGACTTGGCTTGACTGTTGCTCTGCATTTGTCTTCTCTTTCAGGTGATTTCACTGACCGTGACCGTTGGGATTCTGAGCCTGGGACCTCTTGGAGCCATTGTTGCTTTCCTCAGCCTCCTTGGAATCAGCCTGGGGATCAGCCCTCTGTGATGTTCTTGGATTCGAAAATGACGAGCAGAACCATTGCTGGAACCACGGTCCAAAGCTTCTAGCTAATGTTGTGCCAAGTGGGCCAGACGAGGGGTCTCACGAAAGCTGGTCATTCACGGAATCTCTCGTTGCTGCTGCTGCTGCTGCTGCTGCTATAGATCTGTATCATTTGTGGCTGGGAAGTTGTCAGGGGCGGCCCTGTGCTTGGAGTTGAAGTTGGTTCCGGGAGACCACTTGAAGAGGCGTGGCGACCTCGTCGTCAGCTGAAGCTGCGCTTAGCAGGCAAAGGGCCTCCTCAGACTCCAATCCACATCGGAAGCAACAGCCTGGGAGACTGCCACAAGCCGAATGGCTCCCTCCTCCACCGTCGAAAGGAAGAACGACCACGCCCAGGTGACCCACTCGTGTGCTTCTCCGTTTGGAGCGTGCTCCCAGACAGGAAGAAAGAATGGATTTCCCTTCACATGAGGAAGGCTACCACGTGCAATTTGCACGCATAGGACGCATTCGGAACCACGCAATTTGTTGTCACTTGTTTGAAGAGACTGTCTAAAATTAGGCCTTGTTTTGGCTTTGCAAGGTTTGCAGGATTGGCCTTTAAGTCCCAACGGGCTCAGAAACGAAAAAAATACCCCAAAGTTGGACTCAAGTGCCTCATTTCCCAAAGATAACTAGGATTTCAGGCCTTAGACACCTGACAAGGGTGGTCTAGATGCTGGTTGGTCCTGCCAAGAGGGCAAGGAACTGGACCCGATGACCTCTGGAGGTCCCTTCCAGTTGCAGTGTTCCATGCTTGTAGGATGAGGGGACCCTGAGGCTCCTCCGTTTTGCCTGCACTCTCTAGTCTCGAGCCCAGCTCATCGCTTCAGGAGTGCATCTGCGACACAAACTCAGCCTGGAAGGGCTGCTGACCCAGCCTAAGAGAGGAGGTACTCCCAAGACTTTTCGGATGGCAGCTTAGTCCCCCGGCTGCAGCCTGCACCAAGAGCTTTCCGAGCGATCCGGGGCGGGCAGGGAGGAGGACATGGCTCTGTCCAGGGAGGCCGCCGGCAGCTAGTCGCTTCTGGCAGCAGGCAGCGCTCCGCCCCTAACGTGCTCCTTTTAAACTTTCAAAGAGCACTAGTTGAAAAGAGCCCAGAACAGGGCAAGAGATGAGAAGAGGCAGAACTAGCATGGCCCAAAAGGACTCAGCCTCACAGCCAGCAATGCTACTGCGAAGGGGAAGGCAAGAAGAAATGGCAGCTCAAGCAATCTACACGTCTGGGCCCTAAACACGCAGCCCAACTTCTCCCAGGCATCCCCGAAAAGCCTCTCTCCGCCGGGAGAGAAAGACAAGCCGCACCAAAGCTAGGCCCATCCTGGTCCCAAAGCTTGTTGCTCCGATTTTCAAAGTCTCACAGCCGGTAGAAACCCCCATGGTAGAAAGCAATACAGGAAAGCAGAGAGGGGAAAAGCGCAGCAGGAGAAGGACACAAAAGCAGAGGGTGGAACTAGCAGCGGCGATGAAAGACAAGCAGTTCGTGGAAATTCCAACAATGCCCCTGTGGGAGCCCGAAAGATGGCGTCCAACTTCTCTCCGCTCCCCCCAGAAAATCCCCTTCCCACCAGGAAAGACAGAAAGGCCATCCGGATGGAATCCAGGCCCCTCCTGCTACCAGACTCAGCGAGGAACAAACCGTTTCCTTGTCCCCCGTGGCCAGCCGTTTAGCGGCAGCACGAGGCCGCTGGGCTCCTGGGAGGGAGAAGTGCCGTCGGTGCTGAAGACGCTCTCGACAGCGGCTCTACGGCATGGATCCAGCGATGGGTTTCCCGTGAGGCCGCAGGTTAGCTGGAAAGAATCTTCTCTGACCGACTGTGGCGCTCGCCAGGGTGTAGTCAGAAGCCCCGAGGGCTGCCGAGTAAAGTGCCGATCCTCCAGAAAGCGGTCCCTCTTTTCAAACGGTTCCACGGGCTGACACGGCCCGGCATCCCCTGCTGCGGGGCGTGTGCCGCCCGGGCATTTCCCAGGAAAGAGGCTCCAGCGCACGTCTCGGTAGGCAGAGGGCACCCGTGCCATTTGCAGACACTTGAAGGCTCCCGTCAGTTGCTCGTCCTGGGGCCAGTTGTGGATGTTTCGAAGAAGCTCCCGGCAATTGGGCCGCAACCCAAGGGACAAGGCCTCGGCACGCACCGAGCCGAAGGGCGGCCTCGTCGGCCTCTCCTGCTGCGGGCTTGTGGCCCAAAGCATCTTGCCATCACCTCCGTAAGACGTCAGCCAAGGGACTGTTTCGCTTGACAGAGGCGGGGGTCCTCCCAACGTGCCCTGTCCCCCCAAAGCACGTGCTGCACCCAGTGGGGTGGAAAATCCCACAGCCTGGAGCAAAGAGTCGCTTGTGGATTTTCTCCTTGCTGTGCCCTTCCCCGCTGGCCAATTGGGCACAGCAGGGCAGGCCGCCCTTTGGGGCGGGAAGAGAAGAGGCTGCACCTCCAAAGGAACGCCGACCACACTGGGAGCGCCCAAGCCTGTCAGGGGTGGGATTCGAACCCACGCCTCCAGGAGAGACTGCGACCTGAACGCAGCGCCTTGGACCGCTCGGCCACCCTGACGGCCGCCTGGCCTCCTCCCTCAGCTACCTCTGGGCAGACAGGCAGCACTCCGGCCCACTGCGGGTCAGGGCCGCTGTGCCAACAAAAGCTCCACCCCTGGCTGCCAAGAGGAGACGGTGGCCCTTGAAAAAGTCAGCCGCCTGCCAGGGGTGGGATTCGAACCCACGCCTCCAGGGGAGACTGCGACCTTAACGCAGCGCCTTAGACCGCTCGGCCACCCTGACGGCCACACGGGCCCCTCCCCTTCTTTTCTGCCCGCCGCTGGCGGTGGCAGGGGGACATGGCCCCTGCCAGCAGGTGGCCTGCTTTCCCAACCAGGCCCCGGGGGCCGGAGGCGGGGGCGGAAAAACTCCCGCCAGCAGATCAACAGGAAACCCCTGAAAACAACTGACGCAAAAGAGCAGGGCGCCTCCCTTCCCCCGAGCAACAAAAGCCTGACAGCCCACTTTCAGGAGTGGCATTTGGAAGCCACACCTCCCCACAAGGCAGCGCTCTGGACCACTCATTCAGCCGCACCCAGCTGGCACGTTTTTCTCCTGGGTGGCCGTCAGTGGAATTCAAAAGGCAGCGGCGCGCCTCACGCCAGCGTCCTGCTGGCCTCTTCCCCTTCTCTTTCTGAAAATGGCCACGCTGGTAGAAAACAGCACGGGGAGAGCCACGCAAGAGCAGGCAGCAAAGAACGCAGCCCAAACGGACACTCGAGCGCATGCAAACGGGGGACTTTGAGCAGGAGAGCCCCCTGCTGAACGAACCAGGCGTGAGTAAGTTCCTTTGGGGTGGGTGACTTGGCTTGACTGTTGCTCTGCATTTGTCTTCTCTTTCAGGTGATTTCACTGACCGTGACCGTTGGGATTCTGAGCCTGGGACCTCTTGGAGCCATTGTTGCTTTCCTCAGCCTCCTTGGAATCAGCCTGGGGATCAGCCCTCTGTGATGTTCTTGGATTCGAAAATGACGAGCAGAACCATTGCTGGAACCACGGTCCAAAGCTTCTAGCTAATGTTGTGCCAAGTGGGCCAGACGAGGGGTCTCACGAAAGCTGGTCATTCACGGAATCTCTCGTTGCTGCTGCTGCTGCTGCTGCTGCTGCTGCTGCTATAGATCTGTATCATTTGTGGCTGGGAAGTTGTCAGGGGCGGCCCTGTGCTTGGAGTTGAAGTTGGTTCCGGGAGACCACTTGAAGAGGCGTGGCGACCTCGTCGTCAGCTGAAGCTGCGCTTAGCAGGCAAAGGGCCTCCTCAGACTCCAATCCACATCGGAAGCAACAGCCTGGGAGACTGCCACAAGCCGAATGGCTCCCTCCTCCACCGTCGAAAGGAAGAACGACCACGCCCAGGTGACCCACTCGTGTGCTTCTCCGTTTGGAGCGTGCTCCCAGACAGGAAGAAACAATGGATTTCCCTTCACATGAGGAAGGCTACCACGTGCAATTTGCACGCATAGGACGCATTCGGAACCACGCAATTTGTTGTCACTTGTTTGAAGAGACTGTCTAAAATTAGGCCTTGTTTTGGCTTTGCAAGGTTTGCAGGATTGGCCTTTAAGTCCCAACGGGCTCAGAAACGAAAAAAATACCCCAAAGTTGGACTCAAGTGCCTCATTTCCCAAAGATAACTAGGATTTCAGGCCTTAGACACCTGACAAGGGTGGTCTAGATGCTGGTTGGTCCTGCCAAGAGGGCAAGGAACTGGACCCGATGACCTCTGGAGGTCCCTTCCAGTTGCAGTGTTCCATGCTTGTAGGATGAGGGGACCCTGAGGCTCCTCCGTTTTGCCTGCACTCTCTAGTCTCGAGCCCAGCTCATCGCTTCAGGAGTGCATCTGCGACACAAACTCAGCCTGGAAGGGCTGCTGACCCAGCCTAAGAGAGGAGGTACTCCCAAGACTTTTCGGATGGCAGCTTAGTCCCCCGGCTGCAGCCTGCACCAAGAGCTTTCCGAGCGATCCGGGGCGGGCAGGGAGGAGGACATGGCTCTGTCCAGGGAGGCCGCCGGCAGCTAGTCGCTTCTGGCAGCAGGCAGCGCTCCGCCCCTAACGTGCTCCTTTTAAACTTTCAAAGAGCACTAGTTGAAAAGAGCCCAGAACAGGGCAAGAGATGAGAAGAGGCAGAACTAGCATGGCCCAAAAGGACTCAGCCTCACAGCCAGCAATGCTACTGCGAAGGGGAAGGCAAGAAGAAATGGCAGCTCAAGCAATCTACACGTCTGGGCCCTAAACACGCAGCCCAACTTCTCCCAGGCATCCCCGAAAAGCCTCTCTCCACCGGGAGAGAAAGACAAGCCGCACCAAAGCTAGGCCCATCCTGGTCCCAAAGCTTGTTGCTCCGATTTTCAAAGTCTCACAGCCGGTAGAAACCCCCATGGTAGAAAGCAATACAGGAAAGCAGAGAGGGGAAAAGCGCAGCAGGAGAAGGACACAAAAGCAGAGGGTGGAACTAGCAGCGGCGATGAAAGACAAGCAGTTCGTGGAAATTCCAACAATGCCCCTGTGGGAGCCCGAAAGATGGCGTCCAACTTCTCTCCGCTCCCCCCAGAAAATCCCCTTCCCACCAGGAAAGACAGAAAGGCCATCCGGATGGAATCCAGGCCCCTCCTGCTACCAGACTCAGCGAGGAACAAACCGTTTCCTTGTCCCCCGTGGCCAGCCGTTTAGCGGCAGCACGAGGCCGCTGGGCTCCTGGGAGGGAGAAGTGCCGTCGGTGCTGAAGACGCTCTCGACAGCGGCTCTACGGCATGGATCCAGCGATGGGTTTCCCGTGAGGCCGCAGGTTAGCTGGAAAGAATCTTCTCTGACCGACTGTGGCGCTCGCCAGGGTGTAGTCAGAAGCCCCGAGGGCTGCCGAGTAAAGTGCCGATCCTCCAGAAAGCGGTCCCTCTTTTCAAACGGTTCCACGGGCTGACACGGCCCGGCATCCCCTGCTGCGGGGCGTGTGCCGCCCGGGCATTTCCCAGGAAAGAGGCTCCAGCGCACGTCTCGGTAGGCAGAGGGCACCCGTGCCATTTGCAGACACTTGAAGGCTCCCGTCAGTTGCTCGTCCTGGGGCCAGTTGTGGATGTTTCGAAGAAGCTCCCGGCAATTGGGCCGCAACCCAAGGGACAAGGCCTCGGCACGCACCGAGCCGAAGGGCGGCCTCGTCGGCCTCTCCTGCTGCGGGCTTGTGGCCCAAAGCATCTTGCCATCACCTCCGTAAGACGTCAGCCAAGGGACTGTTTCGCTTGACAGAGGCGGGGGTCCTCCCAACGTGCCCTGTCCCCCCAAAGCACGTGCTGCACCCAGTGGGGTGGAAAATCCCACAGCCTGGAGCAAAGAGTCGCTTGTGGATTTTCTCCTTGCTGTGCCCTTCCCCGCTGGCCAATTGGGCACAGCAGGGCAGGCCGCCCTTTGGGGCGGGAAGAGAAGAGGCTGCACCTCCAAAGGAACGCCGACCACACTGGGAGCGCCCAAGCCTGTCAGGGGTGGGATTCGAACCCACGCCTCCAGGAGAGACTGCGACCTGAACGCAGCGCCTTGGACCGCTCGGCCACCCTGACGGCCGCCTGGCCTCCTCCCTCAGCTACCTCTGGGCAGACAGGCAGCACTCCGGCCCACTGCGGGTCAGGGCCGCTGTGCCAACAAAAGCTCCACCCCTGGCTGCCAAGAGGAGACGGTGGCCCTTGAAAAAGTCAGCCGCCTGCCAGGGGTGGGATTCGAACCCACGCCTCCAGGGGAGACTGCGACCTTAACGCAGCGCCTTAGACCGCTCGGCCACCCTGACGGCCACACGGGCCCCTCCCCTTCTTTTCTGCCCGCCGCTGGCGGTGGCAGGGGGACATGGCCCCTGCCAGCAGGTGGCCTGCTTTCCCAACCAGGCCCCGGGGGCCGGAGGCGGGGGCGGAAAAACTCCCGCCAGCAGATCAACAGGAAACCCCTGAAAACAACTGACGCAAAAGAGCAGGGCGCCTCCCTTCCCCCGAGCAACAAAAGCCTGACAGCCCACTTTCAGGAGTGGCATTTGGAAGCCACACCTCCCCACAAGGCAGCGCTCTGGACCACTCATTCAGCCCCACCCAGCTGGCACGTTTTTCTCCTGGGTGGCCGTCAGTGGAATTCAAAAGGCAGCGGCGCGCCTCACGCCAGCGTCCTGCTGGCCTCTTCCCCTTCTCTTTCTGAAAATGGCCACGCTGGTAGAAAACAGCACGGGGAGAGCCACGCAAGAGCAGGCAGCAAAGAACGCAGCCCAAACGGACACTCGAGCGCATGCAAACGGGGGACTTTGAGCAGGAGAGCCCCCTGCTGAACGAACCAGGCGTGAGTAAGTTCCTTTGGGGTGGGTGACTTGGCTTGACTGTTGCTCTGCATTTGTCTTCTCTTTCAGGTGATTTCACTGACCGTGACCGTTGGGATTCTGAGCCTGGGACCTCTTTGAGCCATTGTTGCTTTCCTCAGCCTCCTTGGAATCAGCCTGGGGATCAGCCCTCTGTGATGTTCTTGGATTCGAAAATGACGAGCAGAACCATTGCTGGAACCACGGTCCAAAGCTTCTAGCTAATGTTGTGCCAAGTGGGCCAGACGAGGGGTCTCACGAAAGCTGGTCATTCACGGAATCTCTCGTTGCTGCTGCTGCTGCTGCTGCTGCTGCTGCTGCTATAGATCTGTATCATTTGTGGCTGGGAAGTTGTCAGGGGCGGCCCTGTGCTTGGAGTTGAAGTTGGTTCCGGGAGACCACTTGAAGAGGCGTGGCGACCTCGTCGTCAGCTGAAGCTGCGCTTAGCAGGCAAAGGGCCTCCTCAGACTCCAATCCACATCGGAAGCAACAGCCTGGGAGACTGCCACAAGCCGAATGGCTCCCTCCTCCACCGTCGAAAGGAAGAACGACCACGCCCAGGTGACCCACTCGTGTGCTTCTCCGTTTGGAGCGTGCTCCCAGACAGGAAGAAACAATGGATTTCCCTTCACATGAGGAAGGCTACCACGTGCAATTTGCACGCATAGGACGCATTCGGAACCACGCAATTTGTTGTCACTTGTTTGAAGAGACTGTCTAAAATTAGGCCTTGTTTTGGCTTTGCAAGGTTTGCAGGATTGGCCTTTAAGTCCCAACGGGCTCAGAAACGAAAAAAATACCCCAAAGTTGGACTCAAGTGCCTCATTTCCCAAAGATAACTAGGATTTCAGGCCTTAGACACCTGACAAGGGTGGTCTAGATGCTGGTTGGTCCTGCCAAGAGGGCAAGGAACTGGACCCGATGACCTCTGGAGGTCCCTTCCAGTTGCAGTGTTCCATGCTTGTAGGATGAGGGGACCCTGAGGCTCCTCCGTTTTGCCTGCACTCTCTAGTCTCGAGCCCAGCTCATCGCTTCAGGAGTGCATCTGCGACACAAACTCAGCCTGGAAGGGCTGCTGACCCAGCCTAAGAGAGGAGGTACTCCCAAGACTTTTCGGATGGCAGCTTAGTCCCCCGGCTGCAGCCTGCACCAAGAGCTTTCCGAGCGATCCGGGGCGGGCAGGGAGGAGGACATGGCTCTGTCCAGGGAGGCCGCCGGCAGCTAGTCGCTTCTGGCAGCAGGCAGCGCTCCGCCCCTAACGTGCTCCTTTTAAACTTTCAAAGAGCACTAGTTGAAAAGAGCCCAGAACAGGGCAAGAGATGAGAAGAGGCAGAACTAGCATGGCCCAAAAGGACTCAGCCTCACAGCCAGCAATGCTACTGCGAAGGGGAAGGCAAGAAGAAATGGCAGCTCAAGCAATCTACACGTCTGGGCCCTAAACACGCAGCCCAACTTCTCCCAGGCATCCCCGAAAAGCCTCTCTCCACCGGGAGAGAAAGACAAGCCGCACCAAAGCTAGGCCCATCCTGGTCCCAAAGCTTGTTGCTCCGATTTTCAAAGTCTCACAGCCGGTAGAAACCCCCATGGTAGAAAGCAATACAGGAAAGCAGAGAGGGGAAAAGCGCAGCAGGAGAAGGACACAAAAGCAGAGGGTGGAACTAGCAGCGGCGATGAAAGACAAGCAGTTCGTGGAAATTCCAACAATGCCCCTGTGGGAGCCCGAAAGATGGCGTCCAACTTCTCTCCGCTCCCCCCAGAAAATCCCCTTCCCACCAGGAAAGACAGAAAGGCCATCCGGATGGAATCCAGGCCCCTCCTGCTACCAGACTCAGCGAGGAACAAACCGTTTCCTTGTCCCCCGTGGCCAGCCGTTTAGCGGCAGCACGAGGCCGCTGGGCTCCTGGGAGGGAGAAGTGCCGTCGGTGCTGAAGACGCTCTCGACAGCGGCTCTACGGCATGGATCCAGCGATGGGTTTCCCGTGAGGCCGCAGGTTAGCTGGAAAGAATCTTCTCTGACCGACTGTGGCGCTCGCCAGGGTGTAGTCAGAAGCCCCGAGGGCTGCCGAGTAAAGTGCCGATCCTCCAGAAAGCGGTCCCTCTTTTCAAACGGTTCCACGGGCTGACACGGCCCGGCATCCCCTGCTGCGGGGCGTGTGCCGCCCGGGCATTTCCCAGGAAAGAGGCTCCAGCGCACGTCTCGGTAGGCAGAGGGCACCCGTGCCATTTGCAGACACTTGAAGGCTCCCGTCAGTTGCTCGTCCTGGGGCCAGTTGTGGATGTTTCGAAGAAGCTCCCGGCAATTGGGCCGCAACCCAAGGGACAAGGCCTCGGCACGCACCGAGCCGAAGGGCGGCCTCGTCGGCCTCTCCTGCTGCGGGCTTGTGGCCCAAAGCATCTTGCCATCACCTCCGTAAGACGTCAGCCAAGGGACTGTTTCGCTTGACAGAGGCGGGGGTCCTCCCAACGTGCCCTGTCCCCCCAAAGCACGTGCTGCACCCAGTGGGGTGGAAAATCCCACAGCCTGGAGCAAAGAGTCGCTTGTGGATTTTCTCCTTGCTGTGCCCTTCCCCGCTGGCCAATTGGGCACAGCAGGGCAGGCCGCCCTTTGGGGCAGGAAGAGAAGAGGTTGCACCTCCAAAGGAACGCCGGCCACACTGGGAGCACCCAAGCCTGTCAGGGGTGGGATTCGAACCCACGCCTCCAGGAGAGACTGCGACCTGAACGCAGCGCCTTGGACCGCTCGGCCACCCTGACGGCTGCTTGGCCTCCTCCCTCAGCTACCTCTGGGCAGACAGGCAGCACTCCGGCCCACTGCGAGTCAGGGCCGCTGTGCCAACAAAAGCTCCACCCCTGGCTGCCAAGAGGAGACGGTGGCCCTTGAAAAAGTCAGCCGCCTGCCAGGGGTGGGATTCGAACCCACGCCTCCAGGGGAGACTGCGACCTTAACGCAGCGCCTTAGACCGCTCGGCCACCCTGACGGCCACACGGGCCCCTCCCCTTCTTTTCTGCCCGCCGCTGGCGGTGGCAGGGGGACATGGCCCCTGCCAGCAGGTGGCCTGCTTTCCCAACCAGGCCCCGGGGGCCGGAGGCGGGGGCGGAAAAACTCCCGCCAGCAGATCAACAGGAAACCCCTGAAAACAACTGACGCAAAAGAGCAGGGCGCCTCCCTTCCCCCGAGCAACAAAAGCCTGACAGCCCACTTTCAGGAGTGGCATTTGGAAGCCACACCTCCCCACAAGGCAGCGCTCTGGACCACTCATTCAGCCCCACCCAGCTGGCACGTTTTTCTCCTGGGTGGCCGTCAGTGGAATTCAAAAGGCAGCGGCGCGCCTCACGCCAGCGTCCTGCTGGCCTCTTCCCCTTCTCTTTCTGAAAATGGCCACGCTGGTAGAAAACAGCACGGGGAGAGCCACGCAAGAGCAGGCAGCAAAGAACGCAGCCCAAACGGACACTCGAGCGCATGCAAACGGGGGACTTTGAGCAGGAGAGCCCCCTGCTGAACGAACCAGGCGTGAGTAAGTTCCTTTGGGGTGAGTGACTTGGCTTGACTGTTGCTCTGCATTTGTCTTCTCTTTCAGGTGATTTCACTCACCGTGACCGTTGGGATTCTGAGCCTGGGACCTCTTGGAGCCATTGTTGCTTTCCTCAGCCTCCTTGGAATCAGCCTGGGGATCAGCCCTCTGTGATGTTCTTGGATTCGAAAATGACGAGCAGAACCATTGCTGGAACCACGGTCCAAAGCTTCTAGCTAATGTTGTGCCAAGTGGGCCATACGAGGGGTCTCACGAAAGCTGGTCATTCACGGAATCTCTCGTTGCTGCTGCTGCTGCTGCTGCTGCTGCTATAGATCTGTATCATTTGTGGCTGGGAAGTTGTCAGGGGCGGCCCTGTGCTTGGAGTTGAAGTTGGTTCCGGGAGACCACTTGAAGAGGCGTGGCGACCTCGTCGTCAGCTGAAGCTGCGCTTCACAGGCAAAGGGCCTCCTCAGACTCCAATCCAGATGAGGGGTCTTATGAAAGCTGGTGTTTCACGGAATCTCTTGTTGCTGCTGCTGCTGATAGATCTGCACCATTTGTGGAATCATCCTAGGGATAAGCCCTCTGTGACGTTGTTGGATTTGAAAATGAATAGGAGATCCTTTTCTATAACTATGGTCCTAAGTTTCCAGCTCATGTTGTGTTTGTCTTAGCTTGCTCCTTAGGGTCCCGGAATCCCTCTCAGGGCTCCACAGTCTAGTCAGGTTTCTGCGGCACAATCACAGCTCGCAAGCTTCCTGGCTGCATGAGTCTTGTGTTGCCTCGGGTCACTTTGTGGGTCTCTGCCGCCTAGTCAGAATTTCTGGCCCTCCCGGGCCTGTCAATCCTTTGTGGCCTATTTACAGTTTGCGGGCCTCTGCAGGCTAGTCACAGTTCATTGTCCTCTGCAGGCTAGTCACAGTTTGCCAGCCTCCTGGCCTCGTCCTGCCTCTGCAGCCCAGTCAGAGTTTGCAGGGCTCATGGCCCATTCAGGCCTTTGCTGCCTAAGTCCTCCCTGCCTTCGGCTCACAGGGAAGTGGGGTTCGGGGTGCTTGGGTCTGCCCTCTCTACCAGGCTCCAGCCCAGGGCTCTCTTTTTGGTGTGTGTGAGAGCCCAGCCACCAACTCAGTGGGGATCCCCACTGCAATTAGCTGAATTTATGGGTTACCACTGTGGGCTACTTCCTACCTCGTTCCTCGTGTAGTCTGTCTTTTCCCCTCAGGTCTTGCCCCCTCCAGCCACTCCTGCCATGGACTGCTGCTCCAGTGGGGGCTGCCACTCCTGTCACTGCTGCACCTGTGGCAGCAGTTGCGGCGGTTACTGTTGCTGCTGCTTCCGCCTGGTCAGTTGCTTTGGCTGCTCCCCGGGTGACTGTGACTCCCAGTAGTCTGTGGGAGTTCCTTCCCCCCTGCTGGTCAGCCTCACCTGCCAGGCTTTTTCAGCCTTTGTACCTGGCCTACCTTAGGAACATGCCCAGCAGGGCCTTGGGGGTGGGGCCTTTTCTGTTTGATAGGCCTGGCGCCCAACCCCCTGCTCAGTGCATGGTTGGTACACCCCTTTATTTCAGTATCTGAGTGCCTTACAATCTTTATCCCCAAAAAGAAGAGGAAGTGAGGATCAGAAAGTGTGAATAATTTTCCCAAAGTCACAAGGAAGGCTGCAGAACATCAGGGAATTGGATCTCCATATCCTTCGTCCCAGACTAGCAACTCACCTATTGGCCCATCTTTCCGTCCTGTTTATAAGACCTGCATATTGCCCTTGAACTAGGACAATGGTCTTTATGGCCACCTAACCCTGTTGGAGTGGCATTAATTGTCCTCAGAGTGGAAAAATCTGGTTTATGGCATCCATCTGTTTTCAATATATATGTACCCCAGTGGTGCGTAAGTCCAACCCCCTGCTGAGAGCAGGACCAGTCCCAATTAAAACATCCCAGTCAGAGCTCTGTCAAGCTAGGACTTAAAGACGTCTAGGGAAGGAGATTGTACCAGCTCCATAGATAACCCATTAGAAAGCTTCATCACTCTCCTATTGACATTGTTTTTCCTAATATCCAACCTAGATCTCCCCCACTGTAACTTGAGACCATTGCTCCTTTGTCTGCCATCTGTCACCGCTGAGAACAACCTCTTTCCATCCTCTTTGTAACCCCTCCTGAGGTAACTGATGGCTGCTATCAAATCTCCCCTCTCTGTTCTCTTCTACAGACTGAATAAATCCAAATCCCTCAGCCTCTCCTCATAAATCATGTGCTCCAGCCCCCTTATCATTTTGTTTCCCTCTGCTGAACTCTATCCAGGGCATCTATGTCCTTTCTGCAATGAGGGTACCAGAACTGTACATAATACTCCAGATGTGGCCTCACCTCCCATGCCAAATAAAGAGGAATAAGTACCTCCCTAGATCTGCTAGCTCAGACTAATGCCCCACAGAATGCCATTAACTTTCTTGGCTACAAGAGCACAGTGTTGGCTCACATCCAGCTTCTCATCCACTGTAATATCCAGGTCATTTTCTGCAGTATGGTATGATTCCTACTAAAGTACTGTATTTTTAAGTCAGTACTTAATCATGGAGTGTTGAATTGTTTTGGAAAGTTTAAAAAATACATATGTTAAACAAGTTCAAAACAAATAGCTATTTTCTCACATACACCTAAAAACTATTCTAAATAGCAGTTAATGTAGGAAGTTTGAATCAATTCCCTTGTGAAGTTAATATAGGATGTTAAATTATATCTCTGAAGATGCCAACTTGCTGAAAGTTTAATCCACAGAATAAGATGAATCTCACTTGAAAATTGATTTCCACAAAAACGTACAAGTGTAGTTATGTTTCACATTTAATGATTTTCTTAGGCCATGTCTACACTAGAGCATAAAGTTGATTTTGAGGGGGTTAGGTTGATCTTACAATGTGCCTGTCTTCACTATAAATATCATTAGGTTGATTTTAAGGGGTCCTATGGCTGACTTTTCTGCTCCACCTTTTTCATGAAGAGTAATGCCTAATTCAAATTTATTAGGTCAACTTAATGCTAATGTAGACACAATGTTATTAATTTTGATTTTATTGGCCTCCAGAAATATCCCCCAATGCCCCCCAATGTGTCCATTCTGACCACTGCTTTCACCTCCACTGCTCTGCAGGTGAGCAGGAAGTAGGAAACAGGAAGCAGGAATCAGCCCAGGCTCTCCAGCTGCCCCCTGCACCCTCTCTGGCTGCCCCCACTACCATGCAGATGCTGGGTCAAAATAAAACGAATCAAAACAACACAATCAAAATGAAGCATTTCAACAATACCAAAAACAACTTTTCAATCGCTCCAAATTGCAAACTTCAGATTTTTATTTCTGAATTTTACATTTATCAGGACTGGCCCACTGGCCTTGTAACTGTGTGTGCCAGGGGCAGGCTGTGGACAAGTGGTGCTAAAATACATTTGGCGGTTTGTTTTCAATGGGAGCCGGGAGAGAGGGCAATGCACTCTGGGATGATGACATCAGATACCCACAACCACTTGTGGTGTATTTTTTTCCCATAACACAATGGCACAGAAACCCAGAATGTAACAGAGGTGCAGGAACTGTAGAACAGGTACCCACAATGCACTGCTGACCCAGTCGAACTTAGTAAAGGTAATGGGGACTCACTATGCTGACTTTTTAAATGTGTGTGAACACTCACCATCAGCTTTGTAACATCTAGTGGTAGAAAGTCGACTTTAATAAATTTGACTATTTCCTAGTGTAGACAGAGCCTTAGAGTTGCTTAATATTTACAAAATTAGACACAAATACGAATTTAGTAGAAGCAATAAAAGGCTTTAAAAATGATCTGTATAATAAGAATTTGTAAAATGCGCACTGATTTGATTTCCAGTTAATATTTTACAAAGGTGTAGAAAAAGAAAGGTGCTACATTGTAACAAACCATGGCAGTAATACTGCAGTGGAATAGTTCTCATAGTGAGTGTTTTGGGATTAGTTACATAAATAAAGTTACTTGTACAAGTGTTTGAAAGATCGAGCCCTCTTTGATACTTGTCACGGTGCAGAGCCCTATAACAGTAATTTTTGCCAGAATATAGCAGTCTGTTATGTGAGTCTTTGTGGGAATAAAAGAAGATGAAATCTTCTAATGTGGGTGCTTAGCAAAACACATTCTCAATCTCTTGCTCCTTCATGCCTCCAAATCAAGCAGGACTGAAATTTGTTAGCCGATGGCCACGGATGTTTGGTGAGGTGCCAGCTATGCCCGTTTTACACCACCCGTGACTTTAACCGCTAGGACTCACTGTCCCTTCACGGCGGGCAGCCCGGGCCAGGCTGACGGATGCCCCAAGGTCCTAAACACCCGTGACTTTAACCGCTAGGACTCACTGTCCCTTCGCGGCGGCCAGTCAGGATTGACTGACAGGCGCCCCAAGAGTTTGCCCCGTGGAGGCGGCACAACTCAACACTAGGCTCTTAGTACTCTCACCTAATGGCCAGGCTTTATAGCCAAAATGGCTGAGGTTCTTTAATTGTGTTGGCTGCTTTACAGTAACCCAGGGAAACAAGTCAGGCTTATGCACAAATGGTTACCAAAATTTATTAAACTAGATTCTAATCATGTGGTTACAAAATTGCTAGTGCCTACTTATTTAAATGTATAGATGTTACACACACAAACAAGTTACAAAACTGAAGCCACGATCCCAAAGAAAAAAAACAACAAAGTATAGAGCTCTATTTCAAAATATGTGTACACTAAAGATAGGAGATCAGGTGTGGGCGCTTCTTACCCTCCTTGCATCTCTCGATTCCAGCGGTGCCAAGCCAGGATCGGTCACTCAATTCCGCAGAAAGACGAATAAGGGACAAGGCTTAGGGACCCCTTTTGCTGCAGAAGCCTTGGGAGGCTGTCACTTACCTGACCAGCAGATAGATAGTGAAAAGCACTCAAAAATTATGGTGCTGTTGGTCCCATACTTATACCTCTGTAGTCCTGTATTCTCTTTCTCCTTTCTTATGCCAAATTGGGGCTGGTCTGTCTGGGTGACGCCAGCTCTCGCAAGAGTAGTGTGAACTTAATTTACACTTGCAAGGGAGAGAAACAATAAGTTTCGACTACTGCCCATTCCTTTTATTAGGGTAAATATTTTCCCACCTAGGATGTTAGTGTGTGTGCATCAAGTTATTAGTAGGGGCTAAGGGCCATGTCTGTCATAGCTTCTCTGTCTGCTGTGAGCCTAACCGTTGTATATGTTCCCAGAGGCACACTGTAGCAGCACCTGTGCTTTCTCACAGCTTCAAATGCTGTGCTGAAATTTACATTAAGTGCCCTGTTGTTTTGGCTCCCTTGTTTTCCCAGCAACGCTGGTCTGAGAGGGGGCTGGCTGTCTGGCTACAAAATTACAATCATCACTCTCCAGAGTAATGTAACATAGGTGCAAATTATTAAAGTTACAAGTTACTTTAGTCCAACTTTTGACCATTGCTGGAAATGATGAAGAAGAAAGTTCGTATAACGTGGTAAGCTTGGTTAATGGTATCTTACTGGGATGTCTTCAGAGAAGAGAGTTGCTGCCTGAGTGAATGATTCTGGTTAAATTTTGTGTTGCTAGGATGCAGGCAGAAGGGGCCTCTGGAAAAAAGACTTCCTTCCGGAAGGTCCACCGAGGCCACGCTTCTACACAGTGTTTTGGAGTCCGGGAGAACAGTCTTCCAGACTCCAAATCATGTGACCGTATGCTAATGAGGCATGGGGAATTTGCATCTGCACCTCATTAGCATATTTCAGGCCGTGTATTACCGTATCACTTTCGAAGAAAGTCGCCTGTGTAGAAACGGCCATAGACTTTATGATGATAAGGGACCATCATGATCATCTAGTCTGACCTCTTGCACATTGAAAGCCACATAACCTTATACACCTGCTCCTGAAATAGATGCCTAACCTCTGGCTCAGTTACTGACATCCTCAGATCTTGATGTAAAGACTTCAAGATACTGAAAAGCCACTATTTACTACCAGCCAAAGCAGTAAGTGTCCCCATTCTACATGCTGCAGACGAAGGCCCAACTTCCCAGGGTTTCTGCAGTTCTTTTCTGACCTTAAATATGGTGATCAGTTACACCCTGACCTTAAGCAGGCAAGAACCACAAGCCAAACATCTGGGAAAGAATTCTCTGTAATAGCTCAAAGCTCTTCCCATCTCTAGTCACTGGAGATATTTGCTAATGCAGTTGCCATTTTGTCAGTGTAGGCAGTCACTTGTTGGCAACTTATCATACTTAGTCTTAAAACAAGTTAGTATTTTTGCTTCCGCTCTTCCCCTTGGAAGGCCATTCTGGAGCTTCACTCCTCTAGCGGTTAGAAACCTTTCTCTAATTTCAAGACTAAACTTGTTGATGGCCAGTTTATATTCATTTGTTCTTGCATCAGCATTAGTGCTTAAATAACTCCTTTCCCTCCCTGGTACTTTTCCTTCTTATATAGTGACAGTGAGCAATCAGATCTCCCATCATCCTTTGTTTTATTAAGTTAAACAAGCCAAGCTTCTTAAATCGCCTCTTGTAGACAGATTCTCTATTCCTTTGATCATCCTGGTAGCCCTTCTTAGCACGTATTCCAGCATCAGTTGATTTTTCTTAAACACGGGAGACCAGAGTTGCATACAGTATTCCAGATAAAGTCTCACCTGTGCATATTATCCGAGATGCAAGAAAAAGTGAAGTTCCACTACCATATTTAGCATCTTTAATAAACAACATTTTTCAGAAGCATGGATGGCAATATCATTAGAACAGTGGGAAGCAATAGAGTCATGAAAAGGTCTTCCCTCACATCTGCTGTCAACACGCATATTCTTATATGTAAGTCACTGCCAAGAAAAAGTCTGGATTCGAACACTGTGATATGTCAACCCACCAACTTGTGTATGTAAAATTATAAAACACCTGCTTCTGTGACATCTAGTGTTCAATTAACATTCCAGGACTGACAGAGATCTAATCAATTAGTGCATGCATGAGGAATCACAGATGTGTGTGTTCTGGGACAGTAATTTGAAATTTTAAAAAAGATCAGTCTGTGCAGAGTGGTGCCGAACTACACCTCACTGAGCTCTAGCAGTGACAATAGCTCCTGTAGCAAGCAGGGAGAGAATACAGAGAGGCAACTTGAACTAACAGATCTGGTGGAGACCTACAACCATCTCTGCCCCTTTGGGGTATCCCTAGCCCTAATAATGCCAACCATCCGTAATCCTTGTATCTAGGAAGCCTAAGAACTAAAGATGTGCTTCTTACATGTATCCCACCATTGAACACCCATGAAGGTGTGTACTTAGTGTGTGGCTAGCTGAGCGCTCACAATATTTCTTCAGCATAGTAGCAGGCATTGGTTGTTTCGAGGCTCCAGGTCCAACAGAAATAGTGGTTGCTCAGCAGTTAGCACCCAGAACCAGAGCGTGGAATCTGATGAATTCCGTGCTGCTAACAAAACAAAAAAACAGTCAAGTAGCACTTTAAAGAGTAACAAAATAAATATTAAGTGATGAGCTTTCATGGGACAGATCCACTTCTGCAGATCATCATCTGAAGAAGTGCATCTGTCCCACAAAAGCTCACCACCTAATAAATTATTTTATTAGTCTTTAATGCGCTACTTGACTACTTTTTTGTTTCGATAGAATACGGACTAACATGGCTCTCTCTCTGTCACTGTGCTGCTAACAATTTTTGCCCTTGAGGCAGTGAGTTTGTTTATAAGTAGAGGCAGGGTAATTAAGATACCAAAAGGCTTGTCATTAACTTAAATTAAGGATTGTTAGCTGATCCTGAAAGCATCACCAGGTACTCCAGTTAAAAGATAGGAAACAAAGGGTATGGAGAGAGGTAAATAGCCATGATTCTGTGATTCTGTGTTTCACAGAGGCTTGTACTAAGACTCATGCTGTTCAACTTATTCATAAATGGTCTTCAAAAAGGGGTAAAATCTGCAGATCATACAAAATTACTTGAGATAGTAAAGTCCAAAACACACTGCAGAAAGTTGCAAAGGGGGATCACAAAACTGGGTGATGTGGCAATGAAATGGCAGATGAAATTCAATGTTAAAGTAATGCACATGGCAAAACATAATCCCAATTATACGTACAAATGATGGTGCCTAAATTAGCAGTTACCCATCAAGAAAGAGATCTTGGAGCTGTCTCGCAAATTCATCAAAGCCTTTTTCATTGTGCCTGTATCATCCTGAACTCATTCTTCAGTTTCAGAAAGCTTAAAAATTATCTTCACTCATTGCTGGGACAGACGCAACTGAGTAATGTAGCTACACTTAAAGTGTATCAGAACAATACCAGGGAACCTAGATGGCAGTTTCATAGAATCATAGGGTCAAAGAACACTAGAACTGGAAGGGACCTCAAGAAGTCATAGAGTCCACTTCCCTGCTCTCATGGCAGGACCAAACATCGTCTCTAGATCGTCTCTGATATATGTCTGTCTAACCTGCTCTAAATATCTCCAGTAATGGAGATTACACAACTACTGTAGGTAGTTTATTCCAGTATTTAACCTCCATGACAGTTTGAAAGTTTTTCTAATGTCCAGCCGAAACCTTCCTTGCTGCAGTTTAAGCCCATTGCTCCTCGTCCTATCCTCAGAGGCCAAGGAGAACAATTTTTCTCTCTCCTCCTTGTAACCCTCTCTTAGATACTTAAAAACTGCAATCTTGTCCCCTCCAAGTTTTCTCTTTTCTAAACTAAACAAGCTCAGTTCTTTCAGTCTTCCTCATAGCTCATGTTCTCTCGACCTTTAATCATTCTTGTTCTTGTCTGGACTTTCTCCAATTTCTGCACCTCTTTCTTTAACTGTCCAGAAAGCTACAGCGAGACAGAATGTCTTGAAATTGGGATTGTAGTGAAGACAGCTTGCAAGTGATTGCAATATTTTTAATTTACTGTAATTCATGGTAAGGTAATGATGTTGTTTATAACAACTGAATCATTATTAAAATAGTAACGATAGCAATGAGAGTCCCATTGACTAACTAGAATATGAAAGTCATACATAAATGTGCTGAAAATAGTGTTCCACCACAACCAAGTACTGTCCCCCAACGCACACTACTCTTCAAAAGCACCTATCAACAAAACAAAAGTCAGTCCCTACTTGGGGGGAGGGATAACTCCGTGGTTTGAGCATTAGCCTGGTAAAGCCCAGGGTTGTGAGCTCAGCCCTTAGGGGTGCCATTTAGGGATCTGGGGCAAAATGGGCAGGGGGAAAACAAGGGAAGATGCTTGACCCTTCCAAAAGGGCAGGGGAGTGGACTTGATAATCTCCCAAGGTCTCTTCTAGCCCTATGAGATGTGTATCTCTATGCATGTTTGTATATGTAAATACATCACTGACTTCTCTCAGTTAGAGTACATGGGTGCCAGATCACTGAGGCCATTATATTCTTGTCACTGAGATGAAAATTTCAGCCAATGCCTTATTTTTTGTTTCAGGTTAACGTAGGAGTTTATTTTAACATTGTTTTAATTATGATGGCTTTTATGTTCACAGACTATAGGAACATATTATAATGTGTATACTCCACCAGACAGTGAAGTGTCCTGTGCAGAAGGGATTATTTTGCTTCATGTGGACAAATATGTTTTGGCAGACTTGCAGATATTAATGAAATCAGTATGAATTTGTGTCTATGGTGTGTGAGAGGATGCCAGGATAGGGAAAGCAACAGTTGCATTCAAGTCTCTTTGTCCCATATGGGGTTCACAGATAATATCTGGGAAGATGAAACTACGAATCTTCACTACAAATGTGAAGAGTGTGTACTTGTATGAATGGTCGGCCTGGTGTACTAAAAAGTCTTCAGATCACAAGTGTAGGGTGCAAGACGACTTTGTAACGGTCGAGAGTGCAGTCCGATCCCTCTGTGAATCCTCAGGAGAATTCCAAACAGCCCAGTCTGTGCAAGGTGAAAAGCTGCAAAACAGCTAACCCTGCCGTGGCAACAACTGCAAGCAAAGCACGCTTGCCAAAACTTCATGGCTATGCTGGCAGTAGGCCACAAGAGATAATGATAAGGAATGCATGGGCAATTTTAGGCAATCTTATGTTAATAAGTTAAGCTTTATCAGCTAGTGTTAGGAGGCCTGTTACAGAGCCTCTCCCCGAGCAAAGCTCCGATGCATCTGGTTTTCCCCCACTGGTGACTGCAGCATCTCCGGGGCTCCTGTTGCGGGTGTCACGTGCTTTCAATAAACCAAATATAGCACTCGCCTTCTACGTACAGCCTTGTTTCTGGGGAACCCGAGCCTGGTTGGTTACAACAAGCTACAGACATTCATAAACAAATGCTTGTCATACATCCTTTGCATCAAATGGCAACACTTTGTCACAAATGAGAAGCTGTGGAACAGAGCAGTACAAGAATGACTTGATGCTCAAATCAAGAGAAGAAAGTGGGGATGGCTAGACCAAACTGTCAGAAAACCATCATCTAGCATAGTCTGTCAAGTTCTCACATGGAACCCTCAAGAAAAATGCAAAAAAGGAAGACCTGGGACAATGTGGAGAAGATCTTCTGAGATAGAAGGACAACAACTGGGGTACTCCTGGTGTCAGCTAGAAGTTTTCTCTCAAGACAGAGTGAAGTGAAGGAGACTTTTAATGACCTATGCTCCACTCAGAGTACAAGGGTTTAAGTCAAATAAGTCAAATGTTTGAGAATCCTGCAAGGGTTGCAAAACAGCATCTCATCAGAGAATTCAAAATCATGAACTAAAATGAACAGAAGCCACTCTAGTGATGCATGTAAAATAAACCAAAATCCTATTGAATAGCATTTTTTCCAAAAATAGTCAGTAATAATCCTTCTGAAGACACATTTTTTGTTGAGGTACTAGTAAAATATCACTATTTAGATAACATCTAAAACACAGGAGTTAGTAATCAAAATTCCACGTCACTGTTGAATAAATTGGCAGAAATGTGAGGCCATTTCCTTATGTCCGACCTCATCAGTTCCCTGGGATCTTGATGTACCTACTGCACTTTAAAATCTCTGAATTGTTTCCTGTTCCTGCTTTTCCAACACAGCTATGTCCTTTATGGAGCCATAGGTTCTTAGAGTAGTATTGTCTGTGGATGGGCTATGGTATTGTCTATGGATGGTCAAGTATCAAAAACCCTGCCATATGTAGGACAAAGGTTGGAAAAGTCTGCATGTTTAGTTGCCGGTGGTCATCTCTCTAATGCTTACTCAATTTGATAAACCAAAGCCTGATTTGGATCTCAGTCAGACCAGTTGTAGTCAGGAGTAACTCCACAGATGTCAGTTCAGTTTCTGCTGTGTAAAACCAAAGCCAAAGAAATTAACATCAAGCCTTAATTTACTCACAGATGCACAGAGCTACTATGACTTCTTTTCAGTGTTATTAAGCACTAAAACAGAAGGACAAGGATGTTCTGCTTGAGTCATCTGCACTAGGATCCTGATAACTGTCCATATCCAGGCCAGCTTGCATATTCATTAGCATTATACTTGACCGAGGAAATTTGTGATGGAGGTATTAAAATCCTGATGAGTTCCACTTCGGGTGCAATAGCTTTATTTTGGATTATTGCCATTATACAGTAGTATCAATGGAGGGGATGACCTCAGGAGATCCATCAACTACATGCTTTTTCTCCGTTACTAATTATCCTGATGTGAAAGTGCAAATGAGCAACTGGACGAACTTTGCTCGCAGCTGCTGTACTAACTTGACTTGTGTGTTATTTGTGAGGTTAATATGGATTTACATGCTTGTAACAGAAGAAAATGTGGCCAGTATCTCTACTATTACCGATAAAGACTCCAACACTGTTGAGCTTTGATAGACAGCAGAAGTTGCACTGTTTACTTTTGGACAATGACAAGTAAATTTCGATCTTGAAGACAAGTTTGTAGGCAAAGCACATCTGGTATGGAAATTAACAGTTTTAATTTCTCATTCATTTGTTTCTGTAATTAAATTACTTCAATCCATATGATCAACTTCTTTAACCTTTGCATATTGTGGGGCAGCAAGAATATAATTCATTTCCTTTTGACAGAAGACTACTTTCCACAAAGTGATGATTCATCAAGTAAAACTGTACAGTTAATCAAGGCTATTGAAAACAACAATATCATGGAAGTGAATGAAAAATGAATGATCTTCACACCGTATTCTTAGCAGACTGGATGGCTCCAGGAATTGGTAACACAGTAAATGATTGAATGCAGCCCACAATGGCTGTGATAAAAAGTCATTTATTTTAACTTCTGTGGAATAGTCAGTGGATCATGGGATAAGAGTTAGTGGTTGCCTCACAGTTGCTAGCGAGCTAGGTTCAATATCAGTAAAATCATCACACAATGGTACCCTTGTAGCCGAATGCACATTTAAAGTGCTTTGAATGTTTGTAGAACACTTAGCATCCACTCACAAAAGCACCTTCAATTGTGGGCTCATAACAATTTAGAAAACACCACCTTTTGGCAGAATTAATACACTATTAAATCTGAACTGGTCCAGTGGAAACCACTCTAGTGCCAATATCAATTAAAATAGGTTGAAAAGGGTCAGCGAATCTCCCCATTATTGTTCCATAGAACTTTGGTGATCATGTGAAATCTTGCTTCTGAGAAGTCTGGGATAGTGTAGCCAGATAAAAGCTCCCCACTACAGACCAGATTTTGCCTCCCCTCTAAGGTGCCTCAGAGCACACAGGGCACTGAACAGCAGTTAAACAGCACAGTCTTTGATGCCTTCCTAAAGGAGCTCAGATGTGCTGGCTCATCATGACCCTGAGGAACTGAAAACACAGAGAGAGGGCTAGCAGGCTAACTGTTAACGAAGGGCCTCAGAGAACTGCCCTTGGCTGGCATTAATGGAGTGATGCACCCACACAGTTATCCCAGAAGAGAAATCTCCGCCCTTGTAAAAGAATGTCCTGTACTCCCAAGTTCTTTATCTCCTGTTTTACAAGTGCAAATCAAGTAAGAATTGCCCTTGTAAAAACTGGCGTCACAAAAGACAGACCAGTACAATCTGGCACCATAGATAAGAAAGAGAATACATGATCCGGGGGTATAAAGATGGGCCCAGCAGCACACTGATTCTGAGTGCATTCCCACCAACTACCCGCTGGTCGGGTCAGGTGATTGCCTCCCCAGGTCCGCAACTGGGGACGCCCAACCTCGTATTCGTCTTTCCGCGGAATTGAGTGACCGATCCCGGCTTGGCTACGCTGGTATCGAGAGATGAAAGGAGGGTAAGATGAACCCACATTAAGGTCTCCTTTTGGTGTACACAGTTAAAGAATTAGAGCTCTATAGATAGATGTCGTTGTATTAAGATGTCGTTGTATTGGATTGTAACGTAACCTGTTAACACCTGTACTCTTCTAGCACATAAGAAGTAGACAATAGCCTTTTGTAACTGCACGCTTATAACTGTAGCTTAATAAACTTGTAACTAGTTAAGATCTAAGCCTGACTACTGTCACTGCAACACAGCCGGCACAATCAAAAGAACTTTAACCGTTTGGTTACCACAGCCTGGCCATAGGTGAGAGTGCTAGGAGCCCAGCGCTCTAGCAGTTAAAGACTCGGATGGTAACAAGGGCATAGTTGGTACCTCACCGCACATTACCAGGCCACTGGCTAACAGATAGATACCCAACTGACATTGCAACTAAAATGCTTTTTAGGCAATCACTGGCATAGATGTGGGGCAAAATTTAAACCACTTCAGTGTATCAAGTATGAGTGGTCTGAACCTGTTTGTTCTACCATTAGTTCAACTACAGATATGTGGACAAGGCCTTAGTCTGAACAGACAGGACAAGATTTGACTAGAGAGGGACAATAATCTCTCTTCTCACCTCTAGGAGGTAGCTTACGCTGTAGTTAATCTGTTTGGTGGACAGTCATACAGTTGCTAGGGCTGTCAAAATGGCCCCTTTCAATTCCTTTCAAAATATATAAGATGTTATCCTTGCCAATAAATACTGCATCATTTGTAATTATTTAAAACAATTAAAAATCATAGTAATAAGCCCACAATAAAACTGAGTGGAGAAAAAAAATGTGGTTCAAAAAAGTCCAGACTTGATACCTTCAGGGATGTATTTGACAGGGTATTTGAGGAAGATTGAAGGTATGTTTCTGCAGGATGAAGAGGAAGAGATTAGTGCTGTTGTTTTTGCTGCTATGAAAATTTGGCAAGCTGGTTTAATTCATTATTTATATGGGATTATTTGTTTGTATTTTCTGCTGGAGAACACTTTTAACAAAGTGATCATTCTATAGCTGACCTATCAGCCCTCATCTTCAAAGAAAACTTGAACCACACTTTCAAAAGTGAAGCCTGGGCGCTTAAATTCATAACTTTCTAGAGAAAAAAAATCATGGAATGAACTGTTACTGGATTCATGGCTTATTATTACTAATATCCCCTAACAACCACACTCTGTGGCTTCTTCTCTTATGGCAGTAGGTGGGGTTGAGGGAAAGTACCACTTCACCTTGGATAGTCTTTTAAAATGTTTATGCCAAACAATCAATTCTAGCCTGTACATAGCTGACCCCCGGAGCTGAAGAAGAGCTCTGTGGAAGATTAAAAATTGGTTTGTCTCACCAAGATAAATAGGTCTAATAAAAATATTAACTCACTCACTTTGTCTCATGATCATTTGCAATTATAAGTCAAATGAATTGTTAGGATTCTAAAGCTCTCTTATGAGTGTCTTACTGTTGTACACACACAGACATGCGTCCAGTAAAATACATTGGCACTCTTTGGAGTTTATTTCTGTTAAAAAGTTTTGTTCTTGGAATTTTGTTCTGTACATTGGGTGTCTATGAACTATTGCCAATGATTTTCTTCAAAGCAAATGCACACCTGTAACTCCAGTAGTGGCAGGCATCCTTCAGTCTGCATAGACTATGGATCGCGCCCTTTATAGTTTCAATTGAGGACTTCATTTACAGCGTCTACTGTGACAATGAAGACTCACACGAGAGTGACAGTCCTTGCTGCATCTCTTGCAGATGTGGTGGGTGTCTGGCAAGTCCTTAGTGTGCTTTCTGTGTGCTCGCTTCTCCTCTGCTAGCTGTCTGATCCTCATCTTGCCCTTCTGAAAGCCCTTGTGTAACCCCTGCCTCCATCTGCTGCGGTTGTCTGCTAGTTCTTCCCAGTTGTCCAGCTCGATGTCTACCTCTACGAGGTCTCTCTTGCAGACATCTTTGTAGCGCACCTGGGGGCATCCAGGTGGTCTTTTGCCAGAGGCTAGGTCACCATACAGGATGTCTTTTGGAATCCTTCCATCATTCATCTTGTTGACGTGGTCAAGCCAGTGGAGCCGACGCTGCCTGAGGAGGGTGTGCATGGTTGGGATTCCAGCTTGCTCAAGGATGGCGGTGTTGGTCACCTTTAAACATATCTAATCCTGTTCGATCTCAGGTATTACAATAATTTAAGCGTCACAGTTAACTGATGCTACATTTGCTCTATGATCCTCTCTGCACACTTTCCAAATTTCTCAAAACTTTAATTGCTGCTTCAGGAGTGAATTTGGCTAAACTTGTGAAACATATGAATTGAAAACACAGAGATAGACTTGCTATAGGATATATGTGTGAAGCTTCATGTCACAGAAGCCTCTGCCCCACCCACATTTCAGCTGTGTAGTGATGAAGCATCAGGGATAAAAGCTTCACCTATGCCATCCACCCTGAAGCAAAGTAGATGTTAATAAGGCAGGGACTTCACTGATCTGGCTATCGGGGTGCAGAATGGTTGAAGAAGGGACATCACAGAAACCTGGGCTTGACGCCAGCCCTGCAGAAGGACATATGGGTGCAGAAGGCCCTCACCAAAGTCTCTTTCCTGACATTTTCCCAGAAGCAGGCTATGAGAAGCAGGGAACATATAGGCAGTTGCACCCTGACATCAGTTCTGAATCTTGATTTTAACTTTTTAGCTCCAATTTGAGATGGAAAAAATTTTAATTCAAAAATATTTTCAGGAAGAGAATAACATTTCCTGCCCCACTGTAATGTCAAGCCATACAGTATTATTTTCTGCTTTAGAATTCTGAAACACAATAAGTTATCTATGAATTTCTGTATGTGAAATTTTAGCCTCAGAAGTAAACTGCAAAACCTATTAATTTCAGTGGGACTAAGATTTTATTCTGTGGACTGAAGACTAATTTCTATTGAGTCCAATTAAGGTCTTGATCCAAGTATAAAGCATGTGAGTAATCCTATTAAGTCAGTGAAATGACTGATGTACATCACCTGCTTAAATGTTTTGCAGAATCAGGGTCTAAATCCCTTTACAATTCTATTGGTTTCACTTCTATTAATTTCTGTGTGATTTTTTCAGTAAAGCTGGAGGACGAACCATTACTAAACTAGAGTCTATGTAGTCTATCTATTGTGTACAAAAGACTTTATATAAGAATTAATGTGTTTTGCTTTAAGGATTTTTTAAATGTCCAAAATTGCGGAAAAGTTCAAGCATGTGATTTGTCTTTTCCCTAAGGCACATGTAAAAAACTGATTAGATCATTCAGTCTAATTGTACTGAGATTAAAAATGTATGCAGCATGAGGCACCCAGCCTATCAGCCAGTGGCTGATACCATTACTTTTAATGAAATCAAGCATGAAGGAAACCTATTGGAAGACTACAGCCTGCCTTTTGACAAATTTATTACATTGTTTTGAGTGCTGTAATTAAGTTGATAAGATTGCTTAGTGGTGCTAGTAAAACAAATATATTTTTGAAAAGTATTCAACGAAAAAGTGGTATGTGTACACCTGAAGATGAAGATGTCATGAAAGCTGTGTCTACTGGATTTTGTACCAAATTAATTAGCATCCATGTAATGATTATGCCTCTAATTCTCTCGTGTGTTTATTATGCTGTACAGTTTATTATAAACCTAATTTTTGCTGTTTCTTGTATAATTACCAACTATCCCCACTTTATGTCAGTGATATAATTATACTTTTCCACTTTTCACTGGTGTTACATGAAATGTCCATTTTACTATTACACTTAGATTTCTTGACTTCCAAATGCAACCTTCTGTATGCTAAATCTATAAGCCTAAAGCATCAAAAGTCACTAGTGATTTTAGGTGCCTGGTTGTTGGAATTTCTTTGTGTTCACTGTGGCTGCTATGAAAATATCAGGATTTATTCACAGTTACCATGCTGGGGCATCTGAGACAACACAGTCGTTTCCTACTATTAGCATCCAAAAATACTGCATGATCTATCTGCTCTATTTTGTCAAAGGTACCTATCATTTGAAATCCCTTATCTCCTGGGGTAGTCCCTTTAGGCAAACACTGAGTTTTTAACAATGGCCACTGTGTGCTTAAATAGTCACCACTGGTCAAAGTATGGGATTTATAGGGTGACTACAATTTTCCTTTTCAATATTCTCTTATTTTTTTGTCTTGAAGGTATGCAGCTGATATGTGGCCTCACAGGAGAGAGGTAATAAAAAGAAATTATAGCAATAATTGGAACATTTCTTGTTAGTCATTTTTTCTCCAAGCTGCGTCTCCTACAATATTTGGAGTCTGAGCTGCTCTTCTCACTTTGCAGCTCATTCAAGGAGATCAATGCTTTGGGGCCAGTTCTCTGGCCACAATATTTCTGTTCCCAGTTGTGGTCAGATGATTATTTCTAAGCTGTAGAAATGTGTACAGCAATATTAGGCACACATACTTCAAAAACAACTGACCAATCTATGTACAGTGGACAACAACAGGAAAAAAAACAAAACAGTTGTGTAGTAAAGATCCTACTGACCTTGTGACCTTCTGGCTCTTTAGCCAATTAGCAGGGAGCAGAATTTTTGGAGCCACTGCTAGCAGAAAGGAAATTATCAACTGGAAATCTTTTATTCTTCAGTCCAACATCTCCAGCAGCTCTTGACATTTGCGAAGCAGCAAACAGTGAACAGATGTAGGGAGGGGAAAGGATAAGGTCAGAAGCAAAGAAAGAAAACAGTAATTCTCCCTGTTTATAACAGTTGACCAAAGGACAAAATCATTTCTAGGCCGCTGCATGCAGCACTTTCCGGCCAAAGGTTGCCTCTGCTGAGAATAGAAAATCTGCCTGTAGTTCTTGATAAAGACAGTACAGTTTTCCTGATAGCTACCTTACAAATTTCCACGGTGAATGTAATAGATCATGCTGCCCACAAGGGCATCGGAGATCATGTGGAATGCACCCTGACCTCTTACAAGCTTCTGCAATGCACAATCTGATCCATCTAGTAATGAAGGACTTGGGTGCTCTAAGCCCTTCACATTGTGGGTGGAAAGTTACAAATAGGGCAGCCAATACTCTTGTAGACTCTGTAGCTATGTCTACACTAGAGCACTCTTTCGAAAGGGCACCACTCGAAAGAGAGTAGCCAGAAGATGCCCTTTCAAGGGGAAGCGTTTACACATGAGCTGGGGCTGGCGCTGTCGATTCGTGCTGTCAAAAGGGCCCACTGCCCTTTAGAAAGGGGGCAGCGAGCCCTTCGAAAGACAGCGTCTACACATACCCATGCCCTCTTTTGAAAGAAGGGGTCAGGAAATGTCGTGGCCAGGGCTTCATGGCAAACAAGCCCTTCCAGGGTCACAGCCAGCATCCCCTTTAAAGTCTCCCTCCCAAACACCCCCTCCCTGCACAACGCAAGGCCTGCAGAGCTGCTACCAGCCCCGCAGACACAGCGCCCGCAGGATAGAGCATGAACCAGCACCAGCTGGGAACCCT
The DNA here is from genome assembly GCF_033958435.1 of Carettochelys insculpta. Classification (NCBI taxonomy): domain Eukaryota; kingdom Metazoa; phylum Chordata; order Testudines; family Carettochelyidae; genus Carettochelys; species Carettochelys insculpta. The sequence continues at coordinate 230,701,905 of NC_134138.1, forward strand.
GCTTGCTGCTGCCAGCAGAGTGCTCGCCCTGCTGGCCATAGCAGTGGTGGGCACTCTGCAGTTCCTGTTGAGGGAGACCCCCCAGGAGCATCCGGGGATGCCCCAGACCCGTGGATCCTTTGGCGCCACACACCCACCCCACCCAGTGCTTTGCCAGCTCTGGAGCTATCCCACCAGCTCATATTGGTGGGAGCACCTGGTCATGGGGGAGTGGGACAATGACCTGTGGCTCTGGAATTTCCCGATGTGGTGGCAGACATTTATGGAGCTCTGCCAGTGGCATCTTAACCACTCTTTGTTTTAGCAGATTAATGCGGTGGGTCCTTTCTTTCCAGGTTTTAGAAGTATTTAGCTGTTTGGGACCCAAAGTGGACTTTCCTGGCTGGCATCTGTTGTGACATTCATGGGCTCTAGAAGCTCTGTGGGCATGTGCTGGTGGACGTTGTCCGGGCTGGCCACCATTTGAAGGAATCAATCACTTGTGGAACCTTCACTTGATACCTCATGCATTCTGGGGAGTTATCCACTCTTTTTAGGCTGAATTCTTGATGCTTGATGTGTGACTGCACCTACAGTGTGATCTACAGGCCCAGTACTAGGAGGCCTACCTGTTGAAGGCTCAGTGCTATGACAAGCAACTTGAAGCTCTGAAACAATGTGAGGAGAACTTGACTCTTCTGGACCCTTTCTAGGGATGGGTATATCCTTGCTATTGATGTCTCTATCTCCATTCCCAAGTGGGCTATTTTGTGGGTGGAATCAAGGAGTTTTTTTGATGTTGATGCAAAAGCCACGCACCCAGAAGAGATTCAAGGCCAGGGGTGTAGCTCCGTGTGCCATTGCTGGGCTCTAATTAAGTTCTTCTCCAGGAAGTATTACAATGTGAGTCTGGCTTTGATTATCACCAACTTCTCTGTCATGATCCAAGGGGCCAACAACAAGCCAAATGGGTGTTTCCAATATTGATAATGCTTTCTGCAGTAGGCAAACTTTACAAACCTCCTGTGACCTGATCTGATAAAAATGTGGAGAAATGCTGGATCCACTGAAATTAGAAAGTTTCCCTTGAAAGCAAGAATGACACAGTAGAGGTTAGGGGCTCCATCTCTAACTTTGATTTCTTCATCCACTGTTTGAGTCTTTTGGGATCTAGAATGGTTTGAATTCCTCCTCATTGGACTTCTGAATGATACAGATGATACAATAGAAATCTGAAAATGTTTCTTTTGAGTAAAGTTTCTATTACTCCCTTATCCATGAGGTGAGAAATTTCATTCTGGATTAGAATGCTCTTTGTGGAGTCATTCAAGATGACCAATTTGATGAAAAATTGTTGGGGTGAAGCCCATAGCTTGAACAACTATCTCTGGCTCACTGTGTTTCTGACCCTCCGGTCCATGACAAAAGCAGCATATTCCTGCTGCAAATGGGAAATCTTGCCCTCTAGCTTCAGTTCTGGGAAAAGACCTAAGTGGTCGTTGTCAAAAGAAGGCTTTGGGAGTACCAGGGTTCCTGTGGGGCTTTCCTCTTGAGCCATATTTTCACAGATTTCACCTGAAGAACCTGTTGTGCCTTCACTGGTACTTCTGAGTGTGAAGGGTAAAAGAAAGGCGTTTGTCTGAAGGCCAGTCTGTGCTCTTTTAAAGGCAGGTGTGACGTTCAGAGGGGCTGTTTAGATTTGCCACAGTTGTTTGCTCATACTTAGCCCAGCTTCCCTCTGTAAAGCAGGGCTCCTGTGACTGTGTCTACTTTCCAGGGACACAGCTGTGGTTGATGCCCAGTGACTGAACTGGAGGCTAGGGCTTTGTCTGAGAATTTCATCTCATCCATCTGAGATGTCAGCAATGCATGCTGTTGCCAAGTCCTTTTTTTTTCTTCTAAATAAAGCCAAAGTCAGACTGATCTCTGTGTTTCAGGGCTTTGAGAGCCTCTTGCCATGAGAGAGATGCCCTTGCAAAGCAAATAGCTGCTATGGAAGCCAACTCAAAGTCTTCTCAGAGTGGCCTCTACTTTTCTTTCCATCGGGCTCTTTGGTTAGAACTCTCCTTCTGAGGACATACCTATATCTTTTGCCATGGATAACTTTCTGTGTCCCAGTAATTAGGACCTTTGGTTCTTGGATCCTGTAGAATATAAGATTATTTCTTTTAGTGTGCTTGTCCTTGCCTGGTTTGTTACGTTCATCCTTGATTACTTCCTCAAAGGAGGACTGTAAAGCAATCAAATTTCAAGGATAAATTTGCTGAGAAGCTTCCTGTTGGGATTCTTCTCAGGCTGCATCTGAATAGTGTACACAGTCTTGTTGCACACAGCCCTCAAATTTTTCAGGATGAAAAATTTTGCTGAAGTTTTCCTAGTTCCAATCAGAGTGAAAGCCTGATAATTCGTCATCCTCTGTGTGGAGGAGGGGGGCAGAAGAACAAAAGGAAAAGTATCCATACCTCATAGATCTTTTATATTTTTTTACTTTGAAGTTTTGTAGCTTTCTTAGATCACTGACAGAGCATACAAGCTCCATCATGGCTTTGAAGAGGTCTTGGCCTTGCTGAGGAACAGAAATCCTGTCAGAAGCTCTATTTCTGAATTGTCATACTTTCTTGCAGGTCATTGGAGGGAGAAATGCTTCCAAAGCTCTCCTGGCCAAATTGGGAAGAGGGGGTGATGTTTATCAGTCCTGTTCTTTTTCCCAGGGGCTCAGTACCCATTTCGGAACATGTTTGGAGAGTCTGCCTTCTCTGGTTTCCAGAGGCCTTCCAAAACTTACACCCTAAGTTGGCTGACTTGGATCCCCCTCTTCCTTGGAGCCTCTCCCTGCTCTCCCCAGAGACTTCTGGTCTATTTTTCTCACGTTGTAGTAGCACCTGTTCTGGTGGGACCCCATGGGCCTGGCTGACTCATAGCCCTGGAGCCTAACTGAGTTAAGGACAGAAGGCTGACTGCAGCTCACTATCAGCTGAGCTGGGAGGGCAGACTCACAGGGGAAATACTGTTAGACTGTTATTTGGTATGTTTTAGGCTGCTCTGCCAAACCTGAAAGGCGCAGAGGAGCCAGCAGAGATGTCCCAAGTTTTAACAAAAAAAAAAGAGGTAAAGACAGATGAGAAGGTGACAACACTGAAGCTGCTGCCCACGTGTTACCCTGGAGGCAGAGAAGAATGTGCAGAGAGAAGCAGAGGAGGCCTGGCCAAAGTAGTCGAACTAAAAGGTCCATCATGCTCTGTGACTTTCAAAGTGAGCCCAACAGCTCAGACACCAAGAAGAGTGGGAGACTCTGGGCTCCAGAAAAATGGGCCTAGCTGGAGGGCATGGCATTGTTAGAGGGTGCCCTGATATTGTAGTTTGGCATATATATTGAATCTTAATGCTTTAGGACATAGTCCTGTGAGTTTCTGAGCACCATAACAGCTGTGGCCACACTTGGCCAAAACTTCGAAATGCCCATGCAAATGGCCATTTCAAAGATTACTAATGAGGCACTGAATTGAATATTCAGCGCCTTGTTAGCATTAGGATGCTTCCTTGGGACTTGAGCAGTTCCAGACTAGGGATTTTGCTGGACCCAGTGGAGGTAAAATGCCCTCCGGACTCGCCTCCCAGCAGTCAGCTTCCCATTCCTGGCCCCTGCTCCCCAGCCCCAGGGCTCCCCAGGGCTTCCAGGCCCTGCCTGTGGTATCCTGGCCCCAGTTGCTGTTACCTCACTGCTCCCAAGTGGCTCCCAGGCCACTGCAGCCCCACTTCCCCTTGGCCATTGCTTCCTGGCCCTACTGCTCCCCAGCCAACTTTCTGCCAGCTCACTGGCTGCTGCGGGTGGCTTTCCACCAGCTTCCAGGCTATCACAGCCCTACCACTTCCCAGCTTCCAGTCCCCTCCAGCTTCTCATCCCCTGCTTCCTGCCTCTTCCCTGGCTGCTGCCAGCTCCCCCATCACTGGCTGTGGCTGCCCAGCCTGCGTGGAGACCACCAGTCTCTGGTCTCTAAGATGGTCCCCCAGTCCAGACTGCCAGGACTCTCTGATCCAGCCACATCCATGGTCCTGCCAGACCACAGATGTCTCAGATTTCTGAGGTTCACCCTGTATATAAATCCATGGTACACTCACTCCTTGAATGATGCATGAACTTCTAGTCACCCAATCCCAGAAAAGATATTTTAGAATTGGAAAGGAGCAGAGGTCAACAGAAATTATTAGGGGTATGGAACAAAAAGAGACAAAAAAAAACCCTGTATCTGTTCATTTATAAAATAGATGACTAAGAGACAATATGATAGAGATATATTAAATTATGAGAAAGCAGTAGGGAAGAGTTATTTTCCCCTTTATATAATACCAGAATTACGGGGTCACCCAAAGAAATCAATAGACAGCAAATTTCAAATAGACATAAGAAAGCACTTCGTGCAACACACAATCAATCTATGGAACTTATTGCTATGGGGTGTAGTGAAGATATACTTATGATAATAATAGAGGTTAACTTGTACAACCAACTGAGGCAGCAATTACAGAAACTGCTGGAAATAAGTAGGATCCAGCAGGGAATATTCAGTCTTCAGGAACAACGGCTCCGGACACAGAAGTCCTGCAAGAGCTTAACTATGGAAAAATTACACTACTATTCACCCATGTCTAACAATTATGACACCTAGGCCGTGTCTACACTAGCCCCAAACTTCGAAATGGCCATGCCTATGAGCAGATGGGAATAAGGGGACTTTGAGGTAGGTGGGGTCCTTTCGAAAAGGAGCCCCGTCTAAACGAGCTGTGCGGCAGTGAGCCACGTCAATTTCGAAGTGCCGCGGCCCCCTGCATGTTAATGAGGCTCTGAATATGCATTTCAGCGCTTCCTTAGTAAACTTCAAAATGGCCATTTGCATGGCCATTTCGAAGTTTGGGGCTAGTGTAGACATGGCCCTAATAAACTAACCTTTATATATAAATGAATAAACATGTTTGTGAATAAGGTGGGCATGTGGTTTGGTTTCCCCCAGTGTCCCATCCACTCCACCAGGTACAAACCCATGGCCCTAGGAGAGTTAACAGTACCTGGGATAGTCTCCCTGGCTCACTTCATGTCATTGTTTTTAACTCCCAGCTTCCAGTCCAAGATAAGGCAAAAAGGAAAAGGAAAGGAAATCAAAGGGTCAGCCCCAAGCAGGCCCAACATCTAATCTTATCCCCTAAGGGAGGCTTCTCCAGAGCATTTGTCGGGAGCCTTAAGGACAGGTCTGGCCTCCTCTGCAATCATTCTTCTAAACTGGGTTACACCCTTTTCAACCCCTTCTTGTTTGAGCATGCTCTGTAGGTTTGGAGGGACAGGACTACCTGAGCCCACTACTGCCTTTAACCTCTTCCAGTTCAGTGTGGGGTTTATGAACATCAGTTCACTGCCTTGACCGTACCTGCTTACATCTTGGTTTTCTCTGTGTTCTATATAGTATAATCACTGTATATTACCCATCCCATTCAAAAGAAACTCTTGTAATCCTGCAGTTTTGTAGGTCTGACTGATGATAGATTGTGATGTCTTCTCTGGAGTTCTGTTTGTATGAGCTATAAAAAGTTTGTTGTGGCACAATAAAATGCCCAGCTTCCATATACATGAGGGCCACGTCTACACTAGTAAGTACATTCAAAATTAGGATTGGAAGACCGAGCTCTTTCGAAAGACCGAGCTCTTTCGAAAGAACCCGCGGAGCGTCCACACACACCCTGTGCCCTTTCAAAAGTAACTTCGAAAGAGCGCCCTCCTTCGAAAGATAATTTCGGAAGAGAGTAAGTGTAGATGATCCGCGGCCCGCTCATTTGAAAGATGGAGTCCTCCATGGCCTTGATGAGCTGGCCAGTGGCGGTGCCACTCACAACACAGACGGAGCTCTACGGTTCTAGCGTCCGGCCGCGCTTAACAGGACGCAGGCTCCAAGAAACCCTCAGGGAGGAAGCTGAGAGTGTGCAGCCAGCAGTGAGGCCACGCTGCTCTGCAGCTCACCAGACACCGCGACGGCCAGCCAGTCTCCCACACCACCCGGACCCATGGCCAGCCACCCAGCCAGACCCCCGCCCACTCCAGGGGCCCTCCAAAGACAGTGGGGAGTTGTCCCAGGAGGCAGGCAAGGCTCCGAAGCGCAGAGCCCCCTCCTGGACAGAGGCCAAGATCCAGGATCTCCTCTCCCTCTGGGAGGATGAGGAGGTCCTCCAACAAACAGGGGTCCATCGCTGCAATGCAGTCGCCTTCCAGTGGCTGGTAAAGGGGCTGCTCGGCCGCAGCCACCCACCCGCACACCGGACCAAGTCCGGTCCAAGGTAAAAGAACTGCAGCAGGGCTATTGCAGGGCCTGGGATGCAGCCGGTTAGTCGGGAGCAGCCTCCACAAGCTGCCCCTACTACAAAGAGCTCCACCGCCTCCTGAGGCTGAAGGAGGACGGACCTCCCACCATCTTCCTCGACACATTCATCGGTGACACCGAGCCAGAGACAGTGACCGAGGGCGAGGAGCACCCAGGATCATTAGCCAGTACCAGGAGACCGGGCACAGCACAGCAACTCGACCCCACCAGCAATGACGAGGGCTCAAGTGAGGGGGCCCTCGTCATCGACGTCCCATCTGGGCCGTCCAGCCAGGTCCCATCCAACTCTGCTTTGCCTGGCTTCCCGGAGGGACCCCAGGCAGGTGGCGTGTGCACCGTCCCTAGTGCCCAGGGAGGGAGTGTCAGGTCCCACCCGGGGTGGCCACAGGCATCCCACGCAGCCACCAGTCCAGGTGCATGTGGACCCTGGACAGCTATGTTCCCTGGGCTCTCAGGGGGATGATGCGCGGTACTCAGCACCACATAGATGGGACAGCGTCAGGGGCTGCCCAGACTTGGAGGGAGCAGGGAAGAGCACGGGGGTGGGGGCGCGTTCCCTGTACCCCTGTGGGGCACCCAGGGACATGTACCCTGTGGGGGGGCCAGGACACGGGGACCTGCACCTGGGACTAATGGCCCATTGCCCCTGCCCTTCTGTCTCCACAGCTCCTGCAGCCAGAGGCCGGACCAGCCCCACCACGGAGGACGAGGGGGAGTGGCCGTTGTCCCAAGCAGGGACCGTGCGGGGTTGCTGCCAGGCCATCTGCCGGCGCCACCAGAGTGGCAATGAGGAGGCGGGGGCCACTGCCTATACCGCAGCTTTGCGGGACCTTACTGGCGTGCTGTGGGAGTGGCTTGCCATTGAGCAGCAGGCCTGGGACTGGGTTGCAGTGAACATGGACGCACTGACCCAGGCCATGGTGGGCCATGTAGACCCAGCTGCCGCCCCATTGCAAGCCACTCCCGCCCCTGCTCCCCCCGCCCCCATCCCACCATCCCTCATCCCCCTGTCACCCAGCCACACCCCCGCCTCCCCAGTCCCCCGGTCAGCCTCCCCACCCCTGACATCTCCTGCCCCCCTGGCCTCCCCCCCCACCCCCTGCAGCAAACCCCTCCCCACAAGCATGACCTTTCTTCCCTTGTCCCAACCCATCTGCCCCTGTCTGCCCTGATTCAGCTGGCCCACATGTTGATGGCCAGGGCTGGCCAAGGTGAGGCCATTCCCCCTGCACCTCCCATGCTGACCCCAGGGAGCCCACAGGGGCCCCTCCCCAGCAGCGCCCCTGCCTCCCTGTGCCACCCACCCCAGCCCAGCCATGACGGACCACCCAGACCTGGGGGGAAAGGGGCAGACGTGGGCGACAGGGATCCTGTCGCTCAACTCCCATAAACGAATAGGACCTTCCACCCTTACCTTCGGCCCTCCCAGGGCCCGGAGGGTGACCACCTGGGGCTGCAATGCCCTTGTATATAGTTCCCCCCAGCCCCACTTTCTGTGATACCCCTCCCTGTACATAGGCAGCAAAGCAGTAGTATTGGTTAAGTAAAGTGTTTATTTCGTGGTTACATCTGGGTCCCCTATGCATGTGTGGGGTGGTGGGGTGTGCATGGGGGTGGGGTGTGCGTACATGGGGGTGGGGTGGTTACTGCAGTTCCTGCTCAAAGGCCTGGCGCAGGGCCTCCCGTACCCGCACCCTGTCCTGCTGGGCCTGGCGGCATGGGGCAGAAGGAGGCTGCTCATACCCGTGCCCTGCCTCAATGGCCCGCCCGTGCACGAATGGCTCGTGCTTTGCCTCCACGAGGCTGTGCAGGGCACAGCAGGCCCCATCCCCTGCTGGAACACTGGGGAAGCCAGTCTCCAGCCTCATGAGGAGGCATCTGAAGCACCCTTTCAAGCGGCCAAATGCTCGCTCCACTGTGTTGCGGGCCTGGTTCAGCCGGTCATTAAAAACGTCCTGGCTGGGCTGTGTGTGTCCCGTGTACAGCCTCATGAGCCAGGCCTGCAGAGGGTAGGCCACGTCCACCGCAATGAAGGGTGGCATTGTGGTGTCCCCAATGGGGAGCTTCTGCTGGGGGATGAAGGTCCCCTCAGCCATGTGGCAGCCCAGCCCTGAGTTCCGGAACACCCTGGTGTCATGGGCACAGCCAGACCAGCCCACACAGATGTCCTGGAACCAACCATTGGCATCGACGAGTGCCTGCAGGACCACGGAGTGGTAGCTCTTATGGTTCATGAAAGCCCCGCCTCTGTGCTCTGGGGCCCAGATGGCAATGTGCGTGCTGTCCAGGGCCCCGAAGCAGTTTGGGAAGCCCAACTCCTCGAAGCCCTGGATGGCATCGTCCAGGTCCCTGACACACTCCAGCTGCCGTAGGAAGACCCTGTTGCTGGCCCGGATGACTTGCAGGGAGCGGGAGGAGGATGCACTCATGAGCATGGTGGGGCTGTAGTGTGCCCGATCCTCCCTGTCTCCTGCAGGGCAGGCCTCCCTGCGGCCCCTGTCCCCGTCCCTGTACCGTCCCCAGTGGGGGTTGCCCTGTGGTCCTCGATGGTGCCCCATGCCGGAGTGCCCCCCGTCCCCTGGCCCCCACATGCGCACGGCTTACCTCATTGAGGACAGCCCCACAGTGGCCCTGCCTGCCCCGAAATGGTGGCCAACAGGTTGGTGACTGTCTGGGGTGGCCAGTTTCCAGAGGGCAATGGCCACCCTTTTCTGGAGCGGGAACGCTGGCCTTATGCGGGTGTCCTTGTGCTGGAGGGCTGGGGCGCGCCTGTGGCACAGTTCTAGGAATGTCCCCTTGGTCATCTGGAAGTTCTGTAGCCACCGGTAATCGCCCCAGTCCTCCAGCACCAGCCAGTCCCACCAGTCACTGCTTGTGGGGAAGCTCCACAGGCGGTGGATGCCCTGGGGGACTGGCTGGGGACGTTGCGCCCTCTGGATGACTTCCAGGAGGGTGGCTAGTAGGCTGGCTGCCCATAGCCACTGCTGCACGGTGGCCAGGACCACAGCCAGTGCACTGGCCATGGCCTCGATGGGGATGGGGGGCTGCTCGGGTTCCATGGGGGTCTGGGGTGCCTCCTCTGATCTCCTCAGTGTGCGAGCCTGGGGACAGGTGGCTGGCCCTCCACGTGTGTGGGCTGACGTATGGGATGGGGGGGGTCTGTAAGGGGACAGCAGGCCACAGTCCCGGAAGGGCTCATCTGCCGTGCTACCCTGCCCATGGGACTTCCTGCGCCTGTACTTTCCAAAGAGCGCCCTGCATCGTGTGGATGCTTATTTTCAAAATTGCACTCCGGGACTTTCGAAAGAGCAGATCACACCTTCGGTCTCTGGTTTTCTGGGTGGATGTTCCCTTATGAAAGAACGGCTTTCGATGTTCTGTTTCGATAGCTGTCCTTTCAAAAGGGGGCTGTAGAGTAGACACGGCCAAGCAGATTTTCTGAATATGAGCATGCATATAACAATAAAGCAAACACTAGACTATGCAATATTATATGTTACCTTCCACATGCAGTATATAGAAAACATTATGGACTGATCCAGTATCCCTAGGCCCCAGATTCACTCATGTCGTGCTTTCCCCACTGGCTTTTGAAAAGGATGCTGTGATGTGGTGACCACTCCTCTCCCCCAGTACATGACTTGAAGGCATTAAGGTGGCCAGGTGTGCCAAATAGCTCCCCAGGCTGCAGACTGAGAGAGGGAGAGAAAGGGAGCGAGCAAGTGAGCGAGGTGGAGTGTCACTGAAGGAAGAGGGTCAGCGGTGTAGAGTTAATTCCTAGAGTGATCAGGAAGTGGTACCAGCCAGTGAGTGGTGAACAGAATAGTGCCCCATCACAGAGGCTCAGGAACAAACACAGAAGAATTCAGGAGTGTTCAGATTGTGGGATTCTGGTTATATGCATTATAAAAACTGGGGACAAATTTTGGGACTTGAGGCAGGGGGTCTGTTTACCCAAACACTGGGTACAGACCTTCAATAAGACTGATAGGTATCTTCCCCACTTCTCTGCACTGTCACTTTTTCATTGACATACTGTGGAACTCCTAGGAGCCCCAGGCAAGTATCAGGAGTTTTCTGATCTGAGTATTGTACAAAAGCTGCAGCAAGGGATTGTCCCTGTTCAAAAGAGCAATCATATGGCATAGCATGCAGCATTGGCCCCTCTCGCCCTCCACTAAGCTGAGGGCTAAGGAAGAAAAATTTCCAAGTTCTCTGACCTTCAGTATGAATTTGACTCTGTGTTTACCAGCTGCACAGCCAGCAGTAGTTCTATCTTTTTGAGATTACAAAAGTGTGGAGAAGTAACGGGGAGAATGACCAATGAGGTAGAAAGAAAGGGGAAAAAGCATAGCCACAGCTGACTCAACCATCCTAAACTATCTTCTTGATCTTTCTCCTCATCTGCTGAAATGTAAATGAAAAGGGCAGTGGTATAATCTGGTAACTGTTCGTATTTTTGTTGATTGTTAAGAGAATTAATATAGCCATCTGTAAAGTGTGATTCTTTGGTTCAGCCACTGTTCACTTCATGGTTGCCCAAACTTTAATGATCTTATATGACATCTATAAAACCATTCCTTATTGAAATAGCACAGGCACAAACTGAGCTAGCCTGGCCAGGATTGCTCTTCTCTGGATTGATGACAAAAAAGCCAGCTGCTCAACTTCATAATTAAACAGAATGCCAATATGCTTTTGCTGCAAAAGCTGGTGTTGTGAATATTACTGGCATCCCTTTTACCTCTTTGGCAATTGCAGACCTTTCTGAAAGCCAGTCTCTTTCATGTCTTGTCTTTGCATTGCATTTTAGCTGTGGAAATAGGATGACATGGCCTGTAGCACTTAGCTAATGAAAATACCTTGCCACTGATCTGTACACAGATTGGGTGGAATAATAGTTTCTGTTTTGTCCCTTGACATGTGGACAGAGCAATCTTACTAACATAGAAATTTTATTCATCATGAAGATTAAAAATACCTTAAAACTCAGTTTTTACTACGCTATGTTTTAAGAGATGCCTCTTTCACATTCTAACTTGGTTTGTACCACTTTTTCAATGAGAAGTCCAGATACTTCATTAGCTGTTTCACCATAAACTTGACTCACCATGACCAAAACCCAGGTATTCTACACTTCTGTGGCTATGGAGTCCACTTCTTGCTGTGGTGTTGTGCAAACTTTCATGCTTAGAAGAATGTGTGTGTCTCACCACCACGGTTGCTCCAAAGGTAAATGGAGACAGCGACATCTTCCTACACGTACAGAGGGACTCAAAGAACAGCTTCATTGTTCATCTTCGGTGTAATACTCCAAGACTCTATTCTTCTCAAAATGACAATAACTCAGAGTCTAAAGGCTCGCCTACAAGAATATTAATTTGCAGCAAGCTGAGGTGTGATCCTACCAGGCACTAGCCTCCCACAAACTCACTGTTCACGTGGACCATGATGACATGTATAAGTAATATAAGAAGATACTTTAAAGGTATTTCTTCACTGCAGGGTTCAGTTGGGTTCTTGATTGATTGGCGTCCCCCTCTCCCCCCTTCCATACACAAAAACAGCTGACTTGTGCTTAGTAGTGCTTTCAGGTTAGTTGACACTAGTTGGCTACTGGTTTTAAACCTCAAATGCTGCTTACACTCAAGCGAGTGATCCACCCACTTTGCTGTGATGGTTCAGGCTAAATCACTTGAGTGATGCTAGGCCCTCCTAAAATTCCCCCATACTTCTTTGGAAAAGAATCATGGACCAGCTCAGTGTACTGCAGAACAGAGCTAAAGGCTCTGTCCCCAGAAGTCCTAGCACCATGCACAGGTGAGAGTTACACCAGTAGTGATACAATCACTTGAGTGTGGATGCTTATGCCTGGGTTAAGCTAACTTAGATGATCAGATCCAGGTCCCAAACACTCAGTTTACTTCTGCAGTGAAGCCATAGCTTTAGTATCTAGATTAACTATTTGACTGTTGACTGCTGAGGGCACCACCCTGAAGGCAATGGGGTAATCTCATTTCCCATTAAAGATTTTATAATGTGGCATCAGAGGATACTCAGCATCTCAGAAGACGAGCTCATCTCTTCAGTGTATGAGGCCCATTAGTATTCCCACCCAGCTAATATTCTCACTCCAAAATTCTAGTCTTCCCTTCGTCAATTCCAGGTGCCAGAGGATACAACCCTGGACACCCTGGGATGAGGAAAACACCACTGAGCCTGCCTGGGCAACCCTTTAACCCTGTCTTGCTGAACCAAGCTCTTAAGCTTCCTCCAGTATACACACATGGAGGCCCCACCCAATGGCAAAATGATGCAGCCACGGAAGTCAGCTGTGGGAAGGCTCAGCTTAAGGGACTTGCCACAGCACCCTAATGTCCACCTCCCTTGGAGTACAAACCCAATGTTATATGAAGTTCACCTCTTTCCTCAATGCAGGGGAAGGCATACACAACTTCCTGACACCAGTTATATATAAAATAAGTTATATTATAAACCAGAAATAAGTTTATTAATTACAGAAAGGTGTATTTAAGTGGCTAAAGAGATAGCAGAAAAAATAAAACAGATTATTAAAATAAGAAAGCAAAGCACACAAACTAAGCTACATTCACTAAAGAAATCAGTTACAATTGGTTACCTCACCCTAGATACTGTTTTAGGTAGAGTTCTTCCTAGGCCAGAGATAAAATGGCCAATGAAGCCTGGGTTCAGCAGTTCTCCCTTTGCCCCTCATTTCAAGTCTTTATGTTTCCAGGTCTGTGGGAGGGGAGATGAAGGTGAGGTAAAGGGAAGACATTGGTTCTTTTCCTCACCCAGCTGATACAGGATTTCCAGCATTAAAGGTATGTGAAAAGAGGAAGAATAGTCTTCCATTTAAAGTTCTTGAGCAGGACTCAGCAGAACTGAATTCCAGTCCTAGCTCTGCCACAATTTTCTTGTGTGTCCTAGGGCAAATCACTTAATCTCTCTTTGCCTTAGGTCTCCATCCGCAAAGTAGGGATGCTACTATTTGTATTCAGAATGATCTTGTTCATTTAGATCCTAAAACTTGTAGCCTTTTATTTTATTTAAAGTGAGTTTAATAATTTTCTATTACAACACTGTGGATTCAACTCTATCGGCTGCATTCCAAGCTCATCTGAGCAAAAGTGGCCTCTGCTACTTGCTTCAGATTTAGTGTCTCTCAGAACACATAAAAACCACAGACAGTGACCATGCATACATTTACAAGTACAAGGACAAGTTTGTTTTTTTGATGTTAAGGTTACAATTAAAGTTATGATTACCCAAGCATGTAGAAATCCTACACAGATCTATGCCTGGATTACAAATACAGTCACACTCACATCCTTAGTGATAGTCTGATGGTCTGATGGCTGCCTTGCCAATTGATCATCAGCTACAGGATGGTTTCTGCTGGAATTTTCCCCTGGGGAACTCATTTTACACAGTTTGAGAGCCCTCCTTTACCCTGTGATTCTGACTACACCTAAGACTCTACTCATACATGTGTTAGAAAAATGTGGCTACTGGGTATCTTGTCTCTTATGGTTAATTTTTTGCAATACCATTGCACATCCTTTCCTGTCATCTTGTGACAGAGGGTCATTCTTTGCTTACTTACTTATGTCAAGCACTTCTGAAGCCTATGGCACAACATGGCTAAGCTACATTATATAGGCCTTAGCCTGCAGATCTTGCATGTTAACCCTACTTACTTACATACCTCATGCATACCTATCCTTTCTGATCTACCTTGTGCTTCTAAATCTGACAACCCCAATCTGCTTAGCATGCAAGGGTTGTATATGACAGCAAGTTAGCTTATCACAACATCACACAACACACAATAAATGAATGATAAAACGAAGGAACCAATTACATCTTTTAGGACAAGGTCTAGCACGTAGCTGAATGAGTCATCAATCTCAGGTAAGGCCTTTACAGCCTGGATCTACCCAGTACATCTCTGTAGCAATTATACACCTAGGGCTCGTTCCCAACTGCCTCTGCTCACGGATTTTGGGTGGTGGGGCTGTAAATTGGCCATGGAGACATACAGATTCAGCCTGCTGCTCAAGCTATGGGATCCAACACGATAGGGAGGCCCAGGCTCCAGCCTCAGTCTGAACTTCAATGCACCAGTTTTTAGCCCTGCTGCCTGAGCCCAAGTCAACTGACACAGGCCAGCCTTAGTCATGTCAAAGGTCTTCAATTCCATTGTAGACATACAACATAGCATCTACTCTGTCCCGTAGGAGGCGTCTTACACTCATGTTTTTTTCCCTTGGAGATATCCATTCTGTGAACATATTCACAGTGTACTTTCTCCTATCACCTTTGCATTGAATATTGCAGTACAGATCCATAAAAGAGAGAGGAAAACAACCCAACTGTTTGTCCTGTTCACAGAAATAAAGATCAGCTTCATGCCTAAAGCAGCTCAGATCACACTGAAGTATGGAGCTAGAAAGAGAGAGCTTCAGTCACAGCCGTGTTTGCTTCAATAACCAAGACTACTTTTGGCTACGGTCTTCATAACAGTGTTTACATGCAGTACAATGTAGGATGTGTCATTGGTAGCTGCTGTATGCTACTTGCATATGCAGGAGGTTATGAATCATCACAAGTGAATAATTTCCCCACCTTCCACTGTCTATCAAATTGACACATTTTTATGGGCAAACAATTCTGTGCGTGGGTTTGTGACTCTTTAATACATACAGTGCTATTTTCTCTAAGACCCAGTATGAAAGATACACCACTGAAATACACTAAAATGACAAAAGAATTAGCGTATGATTCTTTTAGGATTAGGAAAGGGGAATAAATAGTAAGGGCCTGACCACTGAAGTCAATAGCAGTCTTTCCTTTAACATCAGTGATTTTATGTTAGTTACTAAACACTAAGGAGTGGAGTACGGATTTGAAGGTTCAGATCCTCAGCTTCAGCCAGGGAGTCCTTCATGAAAATCAGGAGGGACGAGAGAAAGAAAAGGTGCTAGTGTGACTTTATCTGTAGATGTGGGAGTCCTTACGTTCCTGTGATCCTGGGTATTTCCACAGGGTATGTCGGAGAGGCCAGAAGGCTGCTTTGAGGATGGTGGCAGCCAGCAAGAGTGAATCAATCCTCCCTGATGGTGCAGAGGCATGAACATTTCACCTCTTTGTAGCCTGTGAAGAATTCTTTAGAGCACATGCTGCTTTCCACCTTTCTCTGGGGCTTCTGCTGGGAGAGGGCAGATTTTTACTGCTGTGAGAGATTGGGTAGGATATGGTGACAGAATTTCTGGGGAGCAACCCGGACTGTGGAACCACTGAGCCTTCGGTGCCACCAGCCTGCGATATCCTGCTCTCTTTGTGCTGCTGATGCCAAACTGCAAGCCAATGACAGGTGCTGCCCTTAGACATCCACAGGCAGGGACGCACTCAACTGAGTTACACCAATGCAACTCCAGCGCTCATGAACCAACAATAAAGAGGACAATTCCCTACAGCTCCCTTCACTCTCCAGAACTGCGCTATCTTGCACTGCTCAAAAGCCTTGCCGGTGTAAGTTCATTACTCCGTCTGGTCTCAATGTGAAGACAGAACACACTAACCTTTGCAAACTGAGCTGAGATTTCCCAAGCACTTCAACAGAAACACACTGCTTTATAAACACACAGATTTATTAACTGCAGACAGATAGGGGTTAAGTGATTATAATAGCAAGCACAGAGATCAAAGTTGATTATTTGAGAAATAAAAGTAAATTCTTTGTCTGAGTTCTATAAACTAAACAGGAGTTGAGTAAAACATTGTCTCACCCTGACAAATAATATACAATAAACTCTTTCATGTCTAGAAGCCCTGGGACCGGGAGGTTGTTGGATATTCAAATATTCTGGATAATAGAAAGGTGTAGTTAGCAATGTGTAACACTAAATTAAAACAAGATTATATATTAAGAAACAAACAAAAGTGTATGCAGAGTACTTCATTTACCAACAACAGTAATATTGTACATTGTAAACTTATACTGCATGTATCAGAGAGGTAGCCGTCTTAGTCTGTAGGTTCGAGAACAACAAGAAGTCTTGTGGCACCTTATAGACTAACAGATATTTTGGAGCATAAACTTTCGTGGGCAAAGACCCGCTTCATCAGATGCATGGTGGGGGGGGGGTGGTAATACTTCATGGGCTGTATTTATTTGTATTTACTTCCACTGTACTGTGCTGATGGAAAATTTACGTATGGTTAAAATGCAGGTTATTTGAGAATTCCAGAAGACAGAATGACAGATATGAAAGAGTTTACTGGAGTTCCTCCGTATACAAGCTGGGACATTTTCAAGCCAGGGCTCAGTCTCCCCAGTTCAAAGTCTTTGTCCTCCAGACATGTTTCCATGTGTGGAATTGCAGGGGAATGGGGAGGGGGAGTGAGGCCAAATCATGTTGCCACTTCCCTTTTATAGTTTCTTTTAGCTTTCTGGAGCAATCCTTTGCTATGACATGGGTCAAGCAGTCTCCATTGTCTACATGAACATGCTAAGACTTCTGCATCCTACACAGTTCCTGAGCTAGTGAATTCCATCCTTGATGGGTGTTGATGAGCCATTTACGCTGTCTGGCTACTACCACTTTTGTAGGTCAAAGGCTGGTGGTGGGCGTTCTCAATCTCACAATATATTTCAGTAGCCAACTTGCAGCAAAAAACTTTATAACTTCACACACCAGGACAGCATGTAAAATCAAAATATCAAAACTTGAAAATTGCCATCTCGCCAGGCATATTTTGCATGAAATATACCATAATTATGTGACAGTGGTGAATAAGGAAGTTACAGATTGCTTCTATCAATTACAGGAGCATCACAAATACCAGCTGGTGGAGGCTGCTGCCTAGGAGAATGTGTTAAAGCCACTCATCCTTGGTCACCCTAACAGCTTCCTCAACATACCATGCTGCCCACTTTTGGCTGATTCCCATTACAAGAGGCCTCCACTGGACTGGTACAGACTCCTGCAAAATCCAGCCCATGATAACTGATTTACTACTTATTAAAATCGCATTGTTTAGGATATTTTAGTGACAGATGTTTATTAAGATAAATCTCTAACAAAATGAACTGGACAGATCTCCGAAGGATGATATTACAGACTAGTGGTCACCTGGCTGCAGTGTACAATCAGATATCCGAATACTTTTGGCACCCTATTTATTAATCAGAATTCCTGAGTGTTTTTATGGACATTCCAGCTTATATTCTGTCTCTATCTCTCCCAGGACATAAAAGACTTTTACTTCACATTGCCATCTGCACTGTTAGCCAGGCAACATCCATCATTTTTTGGTTTGCCAAATTATGTTAGACACATCACTTTTATTCCAGGAGTTGCGTTGCTATGGCCACAAGAAAGGGTCAGGAGGTACTGGAGATGCATAGGGCTACCATCGTGTTTCCAAAAATCCCTGGAGTTTGGGGCTCACACAGTTCTGCAATTTTCTACCACCCTGATCGGAGGAGCAAATGGACGCTTGTGGCCTAACAGGTATGAGAAAATAATGCGTAAAATGATTTCATTCATGATATTCACATTCTTGTCAGACTTTAGCAATAGCTCTTTCTTTCACGTGTCAAGTCACACTAATGCGGTAGCTGATACTGAACACTGCATTTGCATATACAGCACAGTGTTTTCTACTGAGATAACAAATGATGTAACAGGGCCATTAAACTGCAGCCTTCATCTTATTCATGTCATTCAGTTGGCACTTTTTTATAAACAACTTATCGCATGTGGGTTAGAGTGGCTCTGTAACGTTACACGGATATTTCTGAGTTATACACTCGTAAGGAAAATTCAGCCCGACACTTTCACAGATTCATAGAGCTTAACACCTCTTCCTTATATGCTGTTAATTTTCACACAGCTACCCCTATATTAAGTCCAAAGACTTTAGCTGGAGTAATGCATTTCAGTCCCCAGGAAACTAAACTATTGTATATCACAGACTGAGAACAGGAAAGACCAACTTACCAATGTCTGAGGACCCTGCAGTGTCAGAAAATCCACCAGGTGAGACGGCCCAGATGATCCCAGCAGGTGGACCACACCCCATGCTGCAGAGAAAGGTTTTAAAAAGACTCCAAGGTGGCTGCCAACTTGTCCTAGGGAAAAATTGTTTATTGTCCCCAGCTCAGTATAATCCTGAGCACACGAGCAAGACACGCTAGCTAGGCCGAAAGGTAATTCCCAGTCCCACTTCAAACCTCTGCTCGGTCCTGTCCACAGTCCCGTCTCCAGCTGTAACTATTCTCTGATGCCTGAGAGTAAGGCAAAAAACAAAAACAACCCACCCCCCAACGCATTTAGTTAATCGTGCACTGAGATGGGGAGATAGGCAAAAGCAGTATCTGTGTGGGTAGAATCTTCCTCCCTCTATGAGACCAGCTGAATCCCTGAAGCATGAAATTTGACTCGTTATGACAAAGTGCTGAGAAGGGTAGCTGACCCAGCACTCTGATCACTTAAGCATTAATTAGCTCAGCCAGGAAAGGCCTGATAAAGGGGCAGTGTATTTAGTTGCTGAAGCAAACTGTGGGCTGATGAGCTAAGCAGCTAGCCATCTCCTCAGCTGAGGAGGCTAGTTAAGAGCATGGGAAGATAAGATAAGCGGGAGAGGGACTGACAGATCTCATGGGACTCTAGCTGTCTCCTTGGTGAGATCACATCCTGGATTGAAGGAAATCAGAGTGCAAAGTGCTATGTAGTGATTATGACTGGGACTCAGCGGCAGTAGTATGAAGACAACTCAGAGCAAAAAGCATCCAAGGCCATCAGTGAAAGTTTGGAGAGCTACTGTCCCAATAGTCCTGAACTCAGTGCAGAGCTGGAGGTGCGATGGGCATGCTGAACGCAATGTAGGCATTCTTATTCTCCCCGTGGCCCACGAAGGAAGAGAAGAAGGAAACTCATTCACAGACTCCCCTGCCTGAAAGGACTACTATGACCATCCAGCCTGAACTCCTACTCCCCAGGCATACCCAGGCCATAGAATTCCCCCAGAAACTGGATTAAAATGTATCTTTTAAAAAAGGATTTAATCTTATTTGAAGTGCCCCAAGGGATATAGAGCCCCGCTTCCCCCCCGTCTCCTCATGAAGCTGTTTCAATGTTTGGCTAGTCTCTTTGCTAAGAACTGAGTCTTAGTTTAAGGTTATTTTTAAGGAATTTGTCCAACTTCGGCTTCCGGTCACTGGATCTTGTTGTGCCTTTATCTGTAGGGCTGCGTCTACACGTGCACGCTACTTCGAAGTAGCGGCAGTAACTTCGAAATAGTGCCCGTCACGTCTACACATGTTGGGCGCTATTTCGAAGTTGAAATCGACGTTAGGCGGCGAGACGTCGAAGTCGCTAACCCCATGAGCGGATGGGAATAGCGCCCTACTTCGACGTTCAACATCGAAGTAGGGACGTGTAGACGATCCGCGTCCCGCAACATCGAAATAGCGGGGTCCTCCATGGCGGCCATCAGCTGGGGGGTTGAGAGATACTCTCTCTCCAGCCCTTGCGGGGCTCTGTGGTCACCGTGGGCAGCAGCCCTTAGCCCAGGGCTTCTGGCTGCTGCTGCTGCAGCTGGGGGTCCGTGCTGCATATACAGGGTCTGCAACTAGTTGTTGGCTCTGTGTATCTTGCACTGTTTAATGAAAGTGTGTCTGGGAGGGGCCCTTTAAGGGAGCGACTTACTGTTGAGTCCGCCCCGTGACCCTGTCTGCAGCTGTGCCTGGCTCCCTTATTTCGATGTGTGCTACTTTGCCGTGTAGACGTTCCATCGCTGTGCCTATTTCGATGTTGGGCTGAGCAACGTCGAAGTTGAACATCGACGTTGCCAGCCCTGGAGGACGTGTAGACGTTATTCATCGAAATAGCCTATTTCGATGTCGCAACATCGAAATAAGCTATTTCGAAGTTGGGTGCACGTGTAGACGTAGCCTAGGACTAACAAGTCCCCATTATCAAATACCTTTTCCCTGTATAAGAACCTCTGCACAGTGATCAGGTCACCTCTCAAACTTCTGTTTGGAAAGGCAAATAAATTCAGCTTTTTCAGCCTTACGTTGCAAAACTTGTTTAGTAGTTGTCGGGTCATTTTTGTGGCCTACCTTTCAGCCGCCATTAGTACACCACATCCTTTTTGACAGGTGGACATTACAGCTCTCAGTGTTTTGGTAGCAGCCTAAACCACTGCTGTGTATGGACACATTCACTTTCCTACTTTGATGGTCCCCCGTTCATACCTTTAAGGATTGTGTAAAACCTTTTTGCTACAGAATTTCACTGACAGGGCATGTTGAAGGAATTATCCACAAGGGCTCGGAGTCACTGCTTTCCAAGACAGAATCTCCCATGTTATGGGTATAATCTATTTCTTGATTCCCAGATGTATTACATGGCATGTGGCTGTGTTAAAATACATTTTCTTGGATTGTGACCATTTAACAAGGGAATTCACATGACTGTAATGGTAACCTGTGCTTCTCATTATTTATTACCCCATCAATCTTTGTTTCATCTACAAACTTTACCTGCAAAATATTGACAGCATCCTTTAGACTGTTGATAAAAATATTAACTAATGTTGGACCAGGAACTGATCCAAGGGGGCACTCACTAGAAACTCATTGATATCTCCCCATTAGCAGTTAAATTTTGAGATCTGTCCATGACCCAGGTTTTAATCCATCTAATTGTGCCATGTTCATTTGATATAATTCAATTTTTAAAATCAAAATGACATAATATGAAGTAAAATGCAAATGTATCATATTAATAGAGTTGCCTTTATCAAGCTGGCCTTCAATCATGGTTTTTTTAAGAAGACAACAGATTTGTTTGACCAGTCTTACCATCCATAAAACCCTACTTATTGATCTACCTATCTTATCTGTGATCGGAAGAAGGGCTTTCGAAAACTGAGGGGGGGTCATTTCGGAAGGTCCCGTCTCCACAGGTGGCGCGTGATTCGAAAAGCCCCACTTTTGAATTGTCGCGGCCGCCATTATGCTAATGAGGCGCTGCATATTCATTGCAGTGCCTCATTAGCATATTTCGAACCTGATCATTAACATGCCCCTTTCAAAAGCAAGGGGCACGTGTAGACCCAGCCTAAGAGTTTAGAGAGCTCCTTACCTAGTGCCTTTAAGACTTGAGTGTAAATTAGCCAATCCTAGTTTGAAAATTAATTTAATCTGAAAATATTTAATTTTAGCAGATGTTGTCTCACATTCTCCTTTGTTACAGATGGTACACTTTCTGTTCCATCCATAACCTCAAATGGGATTGATACAGCCTTCTGCTTCATTCTGTGTGTAGCTCCACTGACATGGATGAGACTGTGCAAATGCTCACCAAGATGGATAAGATTGTAAAGACTAGCTCTGGTAATATGCAGTTTGTCACACTGCGGCCGCATCTACACGTGCCAGCTACTTCGAAGTAGCGGCGCCAACTTTGAAATAGCGCCCATCACGGCTACACGTGTTGGGCGCTATTTGGAAGTTGAAATCGACGTTTGGCGGCGAGACTTTGAAGTCGCTAACCCCATGAGGGGATGGGAATAGAGCCCTACTTTGAAGTTGAATGTCGAAGTAGGGCACGTGTAGACGATCTGCGTCCCGCAACATCGAAATAGCGAGGTCCGCCATGGCGGCCATCAGCTGAGGGGTTGAGAGACACTCTCTCTCCAGCCCCTGCGGGGCTCTATGGTCACTGTGGGCAGCAGCCCTTAGCCCAGGGCTTCTGGCTGCTGCTGCTGCAGCTGGGGATCCATGCTGCATGCACAGGGTCTGCAACCAGTTGTCGGCTCTGTGGATCTTGTGTTGTTTAGTGCAAGTGTGTCTGGGAGGGGCCCTTTAAGGGAGCGGCTTACTGTTGAGTCCGCCCTGCGACCCTGTCTGCAGCTGTTCTTGGCACCCTTATTTCGATGTGTGCTACTTTGGCGTGTAGACGTTCCCTCGCAGCGCCTATTTCGATGTGGTGCTGCCCAACGTCGAAGTTGAATGTTGACTTTGCCAGCCCTGGAGGACGTGTAGACGTTATTCATCGAAATAGACTATTTTGATGTCGCTACATCGAAATAAGCTATTTTGATGTAGCGTGCACATGTAGACGTAGCCTGAAAAAATTTGTAGCTTTCTAATTAAATAGTGATGACATGATGTATCTGAATGACATCTGTGCAATTTTCGTAGGAATATTGTTTTGCTTTTTCGTATTGCAAATAACTTCAGTGCTGAAAAGCTTATGTGACCGCCATGCATTTATCAGCTTCACAGACAGCACATTTAAGAGCTTCAAAGGCCAGTGTGGAAGAAGGGTGCATTTTTAACCCTTGGTAAAATGATAAATAGCACAAAGTAATAATCTTGTCTATAAGTTTGTCAGTAATAATATGATCTACTGCTTTAACTTCCAGTAAAATTAGCAAGCATGAGTAAATAGCAGCCATTAAAATACTATATGTTAACAGCATCAGTTGCAACATCAAGCCAGCTATGGGGGTTTGTGACGGGATAAGACTCATCAGTTCACTGTGGCACCACTTACTGGGTATCCGTGGGATCAGCTGTGCTAGCCAGTGTGCCCTCCACTGGTGGCATCTCAACGCTTTCACTTCTGCTCTGGGAACCCTTGCCATTCCCAGGACTGGTCTTTTCATGACACAGCCCTACAGCTGTGCTGCACTTTGTGCTCCCAGGAATATTGCAGTCCTTTAGTCTAGTCACTTCCTCTGTATTGAATAGCAGCAGTGGAGGGATCCAGGCCTGCTATAGATGCCTGCCGCTGCACCCTCCAATTCCTCAGAAGATTTTTCCTGTATCACTCCCACATGGCCCTGAACCAATTTGCTTTTGTCTCAGGGCCTCAGCCTGCAGATCCCTGTAAACCTTCAGGAGCTGCCTTTAGCTCCCCAGATCTCCACCTGCAGCACCCCTCAGCCTGCAAGGCAGCCAGTCCTCCCTCCTCAAGGAGTTCAGTCCTCCTCCAGGGAGTGACTAAAGCTGCTTTGCTCTTCTCTGTAGGCATTCTTACATAGGGCCAGCTCAGCCCTGACTGGCTGCCTCCTGCATGGTCTCCCAAGGGCTCCATTAACCCCTAAGAGCCCAGACTCTCCCTGGAGACCAACTGCCTTGCGGGGGGAGGGTTATCCCTCCTCTGCCTCCTACACAACTCTGCTCACAGTGTTTCCTTCTCCTGCCTAAGGTTCTTCAGTAGGCAAAGCAAGTTGGCATTCTTCTCCCTGGTTTCTCTCAATAATGCTCTCTGTGCCATCCACAAGGCTAGCTCAATAGCTTTCAGCTTTTTCCAGAGCTCTGAACCTTGCTCTCCCAGCTCTCTTAGCAGCCGCTCTCCCGGGGTTTGAGTCCCCAGCTCCCTTCAGTTGGTCTGCATATGAGTCTCCACATCCCTCAGAGGGATGTCTAAGGGACTCTGTTTTCTCTCCCGTTTTCTCCTTTCTCTCCTGTTGCTGTTCCATCATCTCATTGCATCACTGCTGGGTATCTGGCTGTTCCTTTCTGTTTCACTTGCCCTTCTCCTGGCTTGGGTCTCCTTTCTCTTCCACAGCTGGGACTCTGCCTTTCCCTGGGTTCCTGTTCTGCCTGTGAGAGCGTTGTCCTTTCACATGCTCTGATTCCCCACAGGCAAAACAAGCATCCACCTCCCTGTTCTCTTCACAGGTTGGGGACCTTGGGGCTCCTTCGCTCTCTTTCTCAAAGAGCTTATTCTCTTCTCTTCCTCATAGGGGCACCCTCTCTTGAAGAGTCCCCTCTGCCCCAGGTATAACACTGTCCAGCTTGGGCTTCTTGCCTGACCCTGTAACCTGACCTCTTGCCCCAGGCTGTTTGACCTCCACCTCCTGGAAAAGCTGCTAGTTGTCTCAGGCAGTCCTACAAGTATCCCTATGACTCCCACTGTTGCCATTGAATCTCCAGCATCTGCCACACCAGGGCCTAAAACCCCTTTGGTTGCTCTTCGGCCCCCTGCAGTGGAAGTGGCAACTCAGAAGTCCGTACTGGGAAGGTGAGACCACCTTCCCCCCAAACAGGCCCCTGTACTTGACAGCTCCACAGTCCCTTTTGTCCTCACAGTGTCCATTAAACTCTCCTCCTATCAGGCACAGCTGCCAAACAGTCTCTGAGGCTCTGGCTACACCACAAAACATCCCAAAATAGCAACTGTGGGGCTGAACAATGCGCTTGAAATGGCACTGCTATTTTGAGTGCAGTGTTTCCTTTCTGCTACCCCTCATCACGACGGGGTAGCAGACACCTCAAAATAGCCCTTTATTTTGACCTTCAGTGACATCCAAATGGCATTGTGTTCAAAATAAGGTAACTCAAAATAAACACAAACTGTGTAAGTTATTTTGAATTAGGGCTCCAGTGTAGCCGTAGCCTGAGTGTCTTACTCAGCACCCTTCACTCAGAGGTCACCAAATGTCTACATTCTCCACCATGTGTGATGTGGTGGGACTCACCACTGCAGTGCCCCCTGCCTGATATCCCCGGGATGTCTGTGTGGGTGGGAAATATTTGGCTTATTTGAGCATTTGCATACACCCACATTCATTATTCATTCTGTCCAAGAACAGTATTTGCTTTGGTTTCAAACAAATACCTTTTTTCAGCGCTTGCTATATCTCTTGATGTATTGTTCTTCACAGAAATTCACTTCTTGGTCTCTACTGGCTCAAGTGAAACTTCGGAAATTAAATTCCGCTGCTTATGCTTTTGTTCTGTGGGTAAATGTATTGATGGGCCAGATTTGTGGCTGAAGTAGCTCAGCAGAGTTACCGGTTCATAAGAACTGAGATTCCAGCCCCACAATAGTATGTCTGTAGCCCCCTGCTATCTGTGAAGATCTAAGTAAATATCTGGTTCTGCAAGAGACTGAACACCTGGAGCTCCCCTTGAACTCAATAAGAGTGGAAGGTGCTTAGTATCACCTGTTAAGTCATCACTTTACAGTACTAGATTATACTCAAAGACATATACAGTGATACAATCTGCAAGTTAAAGGCAAGTTGAAGAGATAGAAGGGATTTGAGATGGGGCTGTGGGATCCACTTTTGGTTGCTTTGTACTCATTGAACAAAGGATATGAGTCACATGATTCACACTGTAAATTCCCATTGTAAAGCTACCAATATAAATTCGGAGTAACTCCACTAATGGTAGTGGGTTTCTGTAGGCTTATATTAGAATGACAAAGGTCCTGATCTAAAGTCCACTAAAATAATTCAAAATCTTTCCATAGATTCCAACAGGCATTGAATGAGGTCTGTTATGTCCGTTTACTGTTCTGTCCAGTAAATATTGGTTACCTTAATGATCTTCACTTATAATACAAAATGCAAGAGGCCACAATTCTCAGTATACGAAACTTGGTATTTTGCAAGCTTTGTTTTCCATAAGAAGCATGGAAAGTGTTTGTTATTATCTGACACTGCATTAAGCACAAAAATACTTGTTTAATTCCTCTTTCAACCCAATACAAATGGAATATACAGATCATACACATGCAGACGAATTATTTTATACATTGAGAGTCAGATGCCTCGCTTGTATAAATGTATCTAGCTCCTTTGAAGTCAGTGGAGCAATGCTGATTTACACCAGTGGGAAATTTGGCTCCTGTTCTGCATAAGCAAACAATAAGACTTATAGTGTTGGTTGTTTAATTCTATCTGACTTTCCTGAGGAGTCCAATCTACTAAACTGCTTAAAGCTGTGCCTTGTATTAGAATGTCAGGCCATTCCTTAATAAAGCTATCTGCAAATGTACAGTACAGCAGAAGTAAAATGACTATTTGCATGATAATGATTAAGGAATTCCATTTATATTGCCTAGCTACCACATCTGTCAAGTTTTGCATTTAATATGAGCCATGGTTCTTGAAGGGAATTAGCAAGAGAATATGTAAATACATGTCAAAAGTCTTTCATTGTTTCAGAAAGAGAAAAACACTAAACCTTTCAGAACCTAATTCTTGAAAATATAATGATGGTAAATTCCAGCACCCAAACACCAGCTTATGTTTTATGATATACAATGCCGCAGTGAGTTGTCATGAAGAGTTAATTTAGTTACTACGCTATCTTGAATCAGGCTACTTGCCACTTTACCACAATGTGGTGGTCCTCATCTGAGGGAGACATAAAAGGCCGGTAGAAAATATGACCTCACTCACTTTGTCTCACATAACAGCACATGATGGTGACAACCTGCATTTGAGCCAAATATTTTACTTTTGGAAACAGGCAAAACTTCATGGACATCTATTCGGCTGCTTCCATTTTCACCCAGATTTTCAGTTAGGAAAAACAGGCCAGTGCATGGCTGTAATTCTGAAAAATTGAACCTCTGTCATTGGAATGTGTTTTATAGCTAGAACCATCAGCAAAACTTCAAAATGGGGCTCTCGAGATGGACAGTTTCTTCTTCCTGAATAATCAAAATCCATTAATTTTCCTCCCAGCTCTTATCAATTAGATTTACCCTTAGCATACTTGGCACTTCTCAGGAGCAGTTCTTCCAAGCTCCAGTAGCCACCTTAGATAGCTTGTCAGTCTGGGAACTTTCATTTCTGCTCTCTCTGTGATGGTGCATAAGCTCAGCGCTCCTTTTTTCGGTAGCAACACTAATTGTTCTCCTAATGTGCTAATAATTGTTCCAAGTTTCGTTTTATATTTTGGCCACCATTTTGTCTAGACTGCTATTGTGTTATTACCCTTTAAAAACTAAATCAATAAAAAATAATGGCTGTGTAGCAAGTTTCCTAGAATCCAGACTAATATCCTGTCTCTTGCAAAAAGTTACATGGCTGCAAAGGTGCCAAGACTTCAGTTTAACATCTCAGCCAAGACAATCAATGCATCGATGGGCATAAGCTTTAGCCAGAGACAGCATTCAGGCAACAGTGTAATGTACGCAGCAGCCTGGCTTCCTTCTGCCTCAATGGAAGGCTGCCAGCTGCTGACACAAACTCCTGCTGTCCCCTCCCGCCTTCTCTTCCAGTAAGGTAACTAGACACATCCTTGCTTAGCTTTTTGAGAGGTAGCAATCTCTCAGTCCATGCCTGTATTGTTGTAGAGACATACACATCTTGGAATGAATGAAAGAGAACATAGGCTTAGTGCTGGGCCCATAACACTTCCATTGTATTTAATTACCTGACCAATAGTTCTAAGAATAATGGGCACATTATGTGAGTGTGTGTTTAGTAAGTCACTATCATATTTCTGTGTCAAATGGCAAAAACAGATAACACTTGCACTAACATCAGACAGTTAAGGAACAAAACAGAAGCAAAAAACAAAATAGTAGAACCATAACACTTTCCTTGAGTGAGACCAACTGGCTGAAGGAGATTAAGGTAATGGATGGAATAGACTGTCTTGAGTGTAGTGAAGGTAAGATGTATAGTAGCTCAGTTCTGTTTCTAGCAGTACAACCTTTACATGTACCAAGGTAGGCCTGTAATGTATGAGCATCTTTTTGGTGAAGTGCTTTAATTTTTTTCCAGCCGTATATCAGAGTATTAATTCTTGAATCAACCTTCGTTGCTTTGCTATAACTTGACTGCAAATGCATGTTCTAAGACTCATTAAAATATACTGTGGAGCACAGCCCGCACAGCTGGAAAACCAATACTGTAATAGTTTGATGAGTATTTCCCTTTTCATCTGTGTGTTTTCAAGTCTTGTTGTGGGTTTAGTTTACATGTGTCAAATGTACTGTCTCAGGCACGCAATACAGCAGGATGGCTTGATTCGAGGAAAACAGAACAGAACAAAGCCCTCCACAGCTTCTTTGTTGTTTATTTCTTTGCCTGAATTCTTTAACTTCATAAATATATTCTGACAAGTATAACAGTCATGGGTTTAGTTAGTTTTGTCATTGTTCAGATCTCTTTAGGCTCAGAAGAGCTGAGATTTTTAATGCCAGTAGGGAATTTAGTCACAGATCTCCCATTAAACTCCAGGCGTTATGTGGCTAAATCACCTCAGTTGCCTTTGAAATCTTCATCCTTGCTATTTGGCCATTCTAAAATCTTAATTGCAGAATAAAATAATAATAATAATAGAAAAGTTATTTTCCAGCCAGTCAAAATATTTCGTTTAAACCTTTTCCCATTTAAAGGCAGCTTTTCATATGTAAATTTTGGCACCTAATTATCAGTTTTTGTGTATCCAAAATTTCCTATTCTACATTTAAAAAAAAACTAAGATAAAAATTGGAAAAAAAGAAAACAAAGGGAGCATGGAACTGAAAAATGAAACATAGTGGAGTTATGAAATCAAAATCAAAAACAAAATTCAATTTTTTGTTTTTCATTGAAAACCTGAACTGTTAGCACTTTTTCATAATAAATTTCAAGGTAACAAGCATTTTTCAAATATTTTGAGGAAACAAGCATTATTTTTGGACCAACTTTAGTTAACAAATTGCTACATATCTATTAGTAGGGCCAGGAATTGTGACCTGGATAAAATAGGAAGGTTTCTCAGAAAATGAGTAATTCAGACAGCATATCTGATCCGTTTTAGAAATTCCAGAAGTTCAGTTAACTTTCTAAAATATTTGTTTCTATATCCCTCTTCAGTTCCCACTTCCAAGTGGGGATCAGAAGCAGAAGGGCCATATCCCCATAAGAACGTACCTATGTTCCTAGTGCTGCCAGATATAAGATTTATTGAATAATCTTGAAAGAGTCAATGTACTCTTAATGTTCCTAGGACAATTTTGAAGACTCAAGAGGTCAGAATAAGAATCAGAGAAGTACCTTCTCTGGTCATCTCATTAGTTATTATACAATAGCCCTCCTAAAATAGAATACATTTAATTTGCCGAAGGGCCTGAATATTGCATCTATACTCAGGTCAGTTTTCTGCTACTTTCAGAAGCTGACATTGGCATCTTTTCAATCCTGTTCCCAAATACCAAAAGTATTCATAATATGCTACAAGTTATTAAACCAAGCAATGAGGTACTTTTTTACTAGTATTTCCTTCCATATTTGAAAAAAAGGTTGTAAGAAAAACGGGGCGTCCAAATTATTCTCTTACTCTCCCCTATAAAAATAGGCATCTTTTGTGATTAAATGCCTGCTCAAAAGATTTAATTGGGTATTTACATGGCATTGATATTACTGAAATACAATTCAAGAATGGTACTTTTCAAGTACTTACCACTATACTAATCTGAGCCTAACCATCTACATAAAAACTTTTCTGAGGTTCTCTGAAGAAAAGAGAAGAAAGTTAAGTGGGAGTCAGTTTCACAGGTCATTTAACCAAATTGTGCAGAATCATATCATAGTTTTTCGACAGGACAGGCAGAATGTACGCCTCTGTGCCATATGGTTGCAGATCTGGGCCATGCACTCAAATCTTTTTGGCTGAGAGGCACTCCAGGCCTATGGGCAAGGTGTGTGTGTGGGTGGGGGGAAGAGGCAGCTCCACACCCTGGAAGGGCAGAGCCTATGTCAAAAGGGGCAGGGCCATACGCAGTGGGCCCTTAGTACTGCCCAGAGCACAACACTGGGCCCCTCCCCCACGGCCCTCAGAAGTCATGCAGAATGGCGGAGTGAAGCTCCTGAGGTGTTTCAAAAGGGTCTGGAGCTCCTCGCCACTGGTGCTACTGCTCCTTTGAAACACCGGGCCCCCGTGCAGTCACCCTCATTGCTCCCTTCCTGTCAGCTGGCTGGACTATTGGCCTAAAAAGAAGAGAATGTTGGTGGGTGCTTCTTTGTAAACTGATGGATTTTCGAATTTACTTCCTGCTCCCCACTTGGTATGACATAGTCCTTTATCTGTTTATCCTCCAGGCATGTTGAAAGTCTGTCTGTTCTTATTGCTTTGGGGAAGTAAGGGATCATTAAGATTCCAGTTCAGCAAAGCACATCAGCAATGTGTTTAACTTCACATACACATTTAAGTCTTATTTAAGTTAAGGTGGCATAAGCAGGGGAGGACTAAGTAGGGAAGATGATATTACCTTTATACCAAAATTAGCAAGTTCGTTGCATGCATAATGTGGTCTGTTTTGATGTCCACAGGTCCAAAGATGTTGCTGGAAATGGTTCAGAACAGGTCTGCAAGAATAACTGGAGGTCTAAAAAAGCATGCCTCATGGCAAACGCCTCAAGAAATCAAGTCTAAATACACTCAGGCTTAAAGGTGATTTTTTTACAGTGCAAATAATTAACCATTGGAACAACTTAGCAAGGACATTGGTGCATTCTCTAACTCATCTACTCCAGACTCTACATCACTTGAAGTCTTTAAATCAGATTGCATGCCTTTCTAAACAAGATGATTTAGCTTAGTCAGAAGTTATGGATAGAGTTGGTTGGAAATTTTCCATTGGAAAACGCCAATTTGTCAAAATCAAAACATTGCATGGAAATTAAAGTTGTTAATTATTCTGCTAACGTATGCAATTAATTCCGAAAAAAAAATCACAAATAATTGCAGTTTTAACCTCACTGCTAAACAACAGAATTGTGATTAAAAATTAAATATTTTGGCAGTTTTTCTACATATTCGATTACAACAAAGAGCACAAAGTGTACAGTGCTCACTTTATATTATTATTGCAAATATTTGAACTGTAAAAATGATAAGAAATAGTATTTTTTTCAATTTGCCTCATACAAGTTCTGTAGTACAGTATCTTATGATGAAAGTGCCACTTAACAAACAAAGTTACAGTTACACAGTTACATAACTGCAATCAAAATCCAAACAATACAAAACTTTAGCATTTAGAAGTTCACTCAATCCTATTTCTTTACAGCTAATTGCTAAGGGAAACAAGTTTGTTTACACTTGCAGGAGACAATGCTACCCTCTTCTTATTTATAATGTCACCTGAAAATGAGAACATGTGTTCCCACTTCCGTAGCAGGTATTGGAAATCATTTACATACAGGTTGAACCTCTGAAATCTGGGACTCTGGGACTTTCCGGTCCAGCAACCTCTGTGGTCCTGTAGGGTCGTGGATGGTGCTGGACCACAGAGTCCCAGAGGCAGAAGCAGGGAAGCTGTGGCTAGGGAGCCAGGATGAGGTAGCTGGAAGCCAGGAGCTGGGGCTGGGCTGCTGCAGTTGGGGCTGAGAAGCTGATGGCAGCCAGAGAATTGGAGCTGCAGCTAGGGCTGGGAAGCTGGTGGGGGCTTTTGACTGGGAGCCACAGTCAGGGCCAGTAAGTGGAAGCCACAACCAGGGAGCAGGAAGCTGGGGGCAGCTGTGGGGCCGTGGCAGTGGCCAGGGCTTGGTTTGGGCTGATATCTTAGAAGGAAGCCTGAGAGCAGGGCTCATGGCCAGCAGCAAAGCACTGACCTCCCATAGTCTCAAAATATCCCTGTTTTGGATCGTTCAGGTCCTGATGGTGCTGGACCAGGGAGCTGCAACCTGTACCAGATATGTTAAGCATTCGTACTTTGTGCCTCAGCCACCATTCTAGAGGACATGCTTCCATGCTGATGATGCTCACTATTTTGAACCCCACCTCCATTCATGCATCTGACAAAGTGGGTCTTTGCCCAGGAAAGCTTATGCTCCAAAATATCTGTTAGTCTATAAGGTGCCACAGGACTTCTTGTTTTTGAGGATAGAGACTAACTCAGCTACCTCTCTGATTATTTCTAATGTGTTAATTAAATTTGTAACTGAACTCATTGTAAGAGAACTGTATGTCTCTCTCCCTGCTTCACCACATTCTGACATGTATTTCATGTTGTGGTAGTCTCGCATGATGGCCCAGCACATGTTGTTCATTTTAAGAACACTGCCTTTGCAGATCAGACGAAACACAAGCAAGGTGCCAATATGAGATTTCTAAAAATAGCTACGGCACTTGGCCTAAGGTTTAAGAATCTGTAGTGCCTTCCAAAACCTGACGGATAAGGTGCGGAACATTCTTTCAGAAGTCTTACAAGAGCAACACTGATGTGGAAACTACAGAATTGAAGCCACCAAAAAAAAAAAATCAATCTTCTGTCGGTAGCACCTGACTCAGATGATGCAAATGAACATGTGTTGGGCTGCTCTGTTTTGCAGAATCGTTATCAAGCAGAATCCTTTAGTAGCATGGATGCATGTTCTCAGCAATGGTGGTTAAGTGGGAAGGGACATACACTGAAGATTTATTTCTGGCATGTATATATTTTATGACAAAGGCTAGGATAATGCCCATGCAAATACCTGTTTTCACTTTCAGATGACACTGTAAAAAAGAAACAGGCAGCATTGTTTCCTGCAAATGTGAACAAACCCGTTTCTCTGAGTGGACTAGAAGTACAACTGACTGGACTTGTAGGCTCGAAGTTTTACAGTAAACACTTAGATATCCAGCATCCATGGGAGGTTGCTGGATAATCAAGTATTCTGAAAAGAGAGAGTTCAGTAGTCATGCTGGGGAGGAGTGCAGAGGAGCCTGCCATCTGCACTCATTGGCTGCGTCTACACGTGCACGCTACTTCGAAGTAGCGGCACCAACTTCGACGTTAGGCGGCGAGACGTCGAAGTCGCTAACCCCATGAGGGGATGGGAATAGCGCCCTACTTCGACGTTCAACATCGAAGTAGGGACGTGTAGACGATCCGCGTCCCGCAACATCGAAATAGCGGGGTCCTCCATGGCGGCCATCAGCTGGGGGGTTGAGAGATGCTCTCTCTCCAGCCCTTGCGGGGCTCTGTGGTCACCATGGGCAGCAGCCCTTAGCCCAGGGCTTCTGGCTGCTGCTGCTGCAGCTGGGGGTCCGTGCTGCATATACAGGGTCTGCAACTAGTTGTTGGCTCTGTGTATCTTGCACTGTTTAATGAAAGTGTGTCTGGGAGGGGCCCTTTAAGGGAGCGGCTTGCTGTTGAGTCCGCTCCGTGACCCTGTCTGCAGCTGTGCCTGGCTCCCTTATTTCGATGTGTGCTACTTTGGGGTGTAGACGTTCCCTCGCTGTGCCTATTTCGATGTTGGGCTGAGCAACGTCGAAGTTGAACATCGACGTTGCCAGCCCTGGAGGACGTGTAGACGTTATTCATCGAAATAGTCTATTTCGATGTCTCAATATCGAAATAAGCTATTTCGAAGTTGGGTGCACGTGTAGACGTAGCCATACTCAGCATAGAGGGATACAGGGCAGTACTGAGTGAGATGCCCCCTAGAAGGGGCGGGGCTGTACACAAACCCCAGCTCCAGCACCCTGTCGGGGTTGCCAACTGCCAGTAAATTTACGGACAGTCCATAAAGAAATAAATAACTAACTGAACGACTAAATAAATGAAAATGAGGTAAAAAAGCATATGGTTCTTGTGATGTATGAATGACAACCATTACTTTTCACTTTCGGCCATTTATGTTCTCTTAATGTAGCATTAAAATTATGTCCATAAATAATTTTGTCTGTCCATAAATTTTTCCCATTTTGTCCATAAATTAAAATTCTGTGAGTTGGCAGCCCTGCTCCCTGTACTTTTCTTTCTGGCTCTGTGCTCTGTTGTAGGACGCCCATGGGCCTGGGCAGGAGGACGCAGGTTTCCAGCTGCCATCTCCCAACCCAGGGCTCTGCAAAGCCCTCCAAAGTAGAGCCTCACAGCAGGGAGGAAAGGAGGTGGCACTGTGGGGGGGGGAGCTGCAGCTGGCTCCAGAATAGGTTGTCTCCCACATCTGCCAGCTTTCCTGTTTAAGAGCAGGCAGCTCCCTGCAAAGTCCACACCAGCAGCAGGCAAGCATGGGGGTCACAGGAGAGAGGTTGAACCTGTTATCTCTTTAAATTGTTAGCTAACTACATGATTAATGGGGCTAGATTAAGCATGTCTTTTTAGTTTCTTTAGGGAACAGGATGCCAAGACATGTGAGGTTTGTCAATTACCATCTAAATGTACCTCTAGGAGAGCCACTTCCAACTGAACCAATGAGATTTTATTGCTGCCAGCTTATTACAGTGTATCTTCTAGCTGCTGCCTGTGGTCAGGGATGGAGAGAGCACGGGAGTTATGCCCTCCTCTCTCCTCTCAGGTTGTGGGTGTGGATATTACTTTTATGTACAGAAGTTCCACTGAGGAGCATGGGAGCGGTCAAATCCTCTCCACCACATAAGTGAGGATAGCAGAATCTTGCTAATAAATGGAGAATATTTTCTTGCAACTTTCTATGTTGTTTATAGCCAACGATCAGGCGTAAACAGATCCAACTAGCTACTCAGAGACGTGCACATATAGTAATCAATTAAGGTATGTAATTTATTATCAGGACTTAATCTTGGCAATACTTCTATTCCAGGATTAGATGAAAACATGCTAAGGATTGTACAGGACATAGAATCATAGAATTCTAGGGCTGGAAGGGACCTCAGGAGGTCATCTAGTCCAGCCCCCTGCCCAAAGCATATAATAAGAGCATCTAAATTTCACTTTCATGTTTTTTATAACTGTGAATTTACCAAAAAATTGTGCTAAATAAAGCCCTGATCTAAATAGGAACGACTGAGTAACTGTTAAGTCAGTGGAATTATGCCCATTCTGTTAGGACTGGATTTGAGGCATCGAATTAAATTAACACAACTTTTTTATTTTATTTACTTTTCCGGCCTCATTCTGCCTGCCTTAATCACATGAACAGTCCCCATTGATTTGGGGCCACTCTCATGAGTAAGGCAAGGCTTACATAATCCATTATCCGCAACAGCTGGAAAGATTCTGGGATATAAACACACAGGATTTGGGATAGATGCTGATGGAAAGAAAAAAGTAAGGGAATTGGTAGCCATGGGTAGGAGTAGATGGGGAATACCTGATCAAGTTGATCACACTAACTTGGTTGTTATAACAATTTAAAATCTCTGCAAAGTTACAAAAGTTTTCTAGGCAAGACATCCTATTATATAACCTCAGCTAGAGACCTTTTTTACACTATTATAAAAACAGCCTCCCATAAATATCCCTCTTTGCTCGGAAAAAAAAGTGAAGCTCAGGGAATAGCTAGCATTAAATGTCCTAGCTCCAGTGGTGATGAAGCTATGCCAATTCACAACAGCCGAGACTGGTGCAACATCTCTTGCCTAGAATTCCAGTTCAGTTGGAGCTACTTGCCCTCTGAGCTCACTGCGGGAAAAAGTGTCCCCCCTCTCTCAGGCTTCACTAGCTTACTTTGTATTTCTCCATCGTGGCTCAAAAACCAGCTAATTGCTAAAGCAGAAGGAGGGTTAAATTGGCTGATAACATCTCACAGCCGCATGAAAAGTTGTACTTACGAAGAGATGAAATAATAAAGATGCTTCAAATACGAGTCAAACAGCAGGCTTCCAAAAGGAGTGCTAATAGACTCGCAAGCCATCAAATCACATTGGTCCTTTGGCAGCTGGCATTGTCAAAGTGGCAGTTTGAGCTCTCAGAATATTTGATCGGGTTCAGAACTAGCTCACCGAATGTGCAGGATATGTCATTCATATTCGGATGATGCACATGAACCAAAATGAGTTTGGATCCTTGCAGGATAATGCAGGTGGTCTTACCTGCTTTCCTATCACATCTGCTTTGTAATAAAAACGCCAGAGAAATACAGTGTACTGCTTTACGAATTGTATATATAAATGAAAACAATTTCAGTTAAGGTTACTTTCAAGTTGCAAAATATTTCTGACATTTAGCAGCTTGCAGAACTGTTAAACCTGGCTGGGAACCAGCTGGCAGAGTTGGTAAGCAGTCAGCGGGCCACAGATGCCTGTTTCTTGCAAGGAGCAGAGCAGAGCTGGCAGAGAACTAGGCTGTTTGACCTTTTACTTCTTTTTACTTTTCCATCTCATATTTCAATGATTCAAGCAGTGGAGAACTCAGGTCTCTGTATGGTGGAGCCCAGCATCTCAGTCTGCACAATGGTTCATGGTCCACAGCTGCGCACTGAATTTCGTTGATCAAGCAGTTTGGTTCCTTCTGCATAAGTTTCACACACAGTAGTCTTGGTGGAGTGCAGGCTATCAACTCATGTTTTAAATGTTCCTTTGGCAAATATAGGCATCTGGTTTACTATTTGGTAGAATGTTCTCCAGGGCTCAATGTTGCCTTTAAAGCGATGCCCTGGTGTAGGGCCTGATCAGAATGTCTAGTGAAGTCAATGGAAGGCTTTCTATTGGCTTCAAAGGGCATTGAAGAAAGCCCATAGTTACTAGTGTAGTGTATTTTATGTTTCTTTCTCTATCTGCTGTAGAATGTGGAAGAAAGAAGAAGTGTATTGCCATAACATGCCCTGTGGTTCTCCTGGGTTGACATCAAGAACAGACTGGACAGTCACAGGGAAAATAGTCTTGCATCCTTCCATTGGTAGGACCACAAGACATGTTTTTTCATTAAGAGACATATAATTATCTCCATCATTCTAGAGACCTACACAGCTTGCTGGTGGTAACGGCCAAGGAAGTGGCAGTTTGAAAAGAAATGTCAACGGTCGAAGGGCGTTTGAGCTTCAAAATTCATATCCAAATCTACTTTCAGATTCCAAAACCCACCTTCCCCTTAGTAAAGCATAGTTGTAGTCAGGATGCTGATTCCAGCCAATGCTCTAGAAGTAATAATTTCTTGCAACGAGTGTTTTTTAGCCTTTTTCGTCTCACTAGAAAGAACTCAGCTTTATCACAGTTGTTCTATTCATAGCCATCAAATTGCCATTGCCCATCTGGGTTGTGGAACTTATTACAGTCTGCTTGTTTTTAAATAATATCTTGTGAACGAGCCAAAAAGAGTTCTAATTTAGCAAGGTCAGTTTCACATGTTGTCACTCTAAAAAAATTAGCAAAGTGTGGTGAAGCTACCTTGCAATAAAAGATGTCTGTGTAAAGAGATACAAAAGTTGCTTTAATGCCTTGCACTAGACATATAAAATTGCTTCTTAGATCTCAGAGATATTTTATAAAGTGTACTCAGAGAAAAATAAGGAAAATTATATTTTTTGTAAAGGATAAAAGTTTTTACCCATGACATTGGCCTCAATGTTCGTTAGCCGTGATGATGATGAAACTGTTTTTTGAAAACATTCTACATTTATCGGAGCGTTTCTGTGCTTGAAGTTTAGTTGAGATGTGCAGAGCTATTCTTGAACATAATCAGCAATCGATTCACCGTGACACTGCTGTGCAATTATGGCACTATTAAGTTCCATTAAAGTGCACACATTGCCAATTTTCAACTCTGCAATTAAAATACCTAATGAATGTATACGATCTACATACTTTCATATCTTTTACTCTTCAAAATGAAAGGACTTGTCAAATAAGATCAGAAATGAGAATCTGACTAAAGCCTGTACAACTCATGATTTCACAGACCATACCCACATTTTGGCAAATCCATAAATCCCAAAAGGAATTAAAAAGTCACATTGACTGATCTGTATCATCCGTCACTTGTCAGTATTTCTAGAAGCCAGTTATTTTTAATTCATAGCTTTTAAAATATCCTAGAACTCCAGGATGTACCATTCTACTTTGGTTTCTTTTTATGGATTTGAAAAGATCCTGGTAATTAATCCCCTTAAGAACAAAAAAGTCAGTTATTCATAGAGTTACAGAAATGTAGATTTGGAAGGGACCTTGTTAGGTCATTTCATCCAGTCCCCTGCACTCAAGACATGACTAAGTAGTATCTAGCCCATCCCAGAGAATTACTTGTCTAATCTGTTCTTTAGAAACTCCAATGATACTCCACAGCCTCCCTAGGTATTTTGTTCCAGTGCTTAATCGTCCAAACAGGAAGTTTTCCCTAATCTTTAACCTAACCTCCCATTTTGGATATTTAAATTTATTACTTTCCTATCTTCAGTGGATAAGGAGAACAATTTATCCCCTTCCTCTTTATAACTACATTTTACATCCTTTAAGATGCTTATTCTAACCTCACTGCCCTGTTTCTCTTCTCCTGACTCAACAAAACCACCTTTTCAATCTCTCCTAATGGGTTATGTTTTCTAGACCTGTAATTGTGTTTAGTTTGTGATCCACTATGACTGCCAGATCCTTTTCTGTAGTACTGCCTCTTGAGCTGTCGTTTCACATTGTGTACTTGTGCAGTTGATTATTTCTACGTGTAGTACTTTGTTGAATTTGTTCTTATTGCATTGCATCCATTATCCAGTTTATTTTAAATCATTTTGAATCCTATATTGCCGCATCTATGCTGGCAAGTACATTTGAAATCAAGGTTGGAAGATGGTCTTCTTTTGAAATAGCCCTACACACTCCCGACAATCTTTCGAAAGTAACATCAAAAAAATGGGGCTGTTGCATCGAGTTGGTTCTCCATTCCCTGGTCCCCGACAGTGCCCGTTGGCGGGATGCCCCCTGCTCTCTAGCCCCTGCATGCTGTGGGGGTGTGACCCAGGCATGGCTTACCACTTTGAGGATGGCCCCGACAGTGGCCCTGCCCATCCCAAACTGGTGGTCCACGGATCAGTGACTGTCTGGGGTGGCCAGTTTCCAAGGGATGATGGCCAGCTTTTCTGGAGCAGGATTGCCGGCCGCATGCCGGTGTCATGGTGCTGGAGGGCTGAGGCGAGCCAGTGGCACAGCTCCAGGACTGTCTCCTCAGGTCATCCTGAAGCTCTGTAGCCACTGGTCACCACCCCAGTCCTCCAGCACCAGCCAGTCCCACCAGTTTCTGCTTGTGGGGAATTCCCACAGGTGGCAGATGACTCAGGGGACCAGGTAGGGACATTGTGCGTCGAGGACAGCCTCCAGAAGGGTGGCTAGTAGGGTGGCCACCCGGAGCCACTGGTGTATGGTGGCCAGGACCACGGCCAGTGTGCCGGACACAGCCTCGATTGGGCAGCGGGGAGCTGCTCAGGGTCCATGAAGGCCCAGGGTGACTCCTTTGCTCACTCTCCCTGCATGCCTGGGGACAGGTAGCTGGCCTTTAGTGTGTGCAGGCCTGACCATGACACTTCCTGCCTATGTATTTTCAAAAGAGTGCCCTGGTACATGTGGACGCTCTCTTTTGAAAGTGCGGTGGAGGCCATATGAAAGTGCGAGTCGAACTTTCACTCCCCCTTTGCTTGTGTGGATGCTCCATTTCGAAAGGCCATCTTGCGATGTTAAATTTCGAAAGCCAGCGTAGACGCAGCCTATGTGTTTTCCTAGCTTTCCTCTGCAATTCTGTTTAATATAATTGGATCTGATGAACACAGTAACTGATAGCCAAAGCTCCTGT
Organism: Carettochelys insculpta; assembly: GCF_033958435.1. NCBI lineage: Eukaryota > Metazoa > Chordata > Testudines > Carettochelyidae > Carettochelys > Carettochelys insculpta. The sequence continues at coordinate 230,741,497 of NC_134138.1, forward strand.
AATCAGTTTAGTGATGATTTAGTAGATCAGATCTTTATATTATGTGCAGATGCTGAAGTGAATGCATAGATTCTTAAATACTAATAAATTGCACCTTCTCTAAGCCTAATGGGCTCTTTTATTGTTCAATCCTCTTTTTAGCTCCGACAGGTGATAGCTGTTGAATATTGTCATAATTCTGACTCATGGCATAACTTGTGCCTATTAGTCAACTGATTTTTTTTTCCTCTATCCATGTAGTGGAGCAACTAGTCATCTGCCAGCTAACTCAAAGGCCATGGAGGACTTTCTCTGAGAAATCTTTTTTTTAAACACAATGGCTATGTCTACACGTGAAGCCTACATCGAAATAGCTTATTTCGATGTAGCAACATCGAAATAGGCTATTTCGATGAATAACGTCTACACGTCCTCCAGGGCTGGCAATGTCGATGTTCAACTTCGACGTTGCGCGGCACCACATCGAAATAGGCGCTGCGAGGGAACGTCTACACGCCAAAGTAGCACACATCGAAATAAGGGTGCCAGGCACAGCTGCAGACAGGGTCACAGGGCGGACTCAACAGCAAGCCGCTCCCTTAAAGGGCCCCTCCCAGACACAGTTGCACTAAACAACACAAGATACACAGAGCCGACAACTGGTTGCAGACCCTGTGCATGCAGCATGGATCCCCAGCTGCCGCAGCAGCAGCCAGAAGCCCTGGGCTAAGGGCTGCTGCCCACGGTGACCATAGAGCCCCGCAGGGGCTGGAGACAGAGCATCTCTCAACCCCCCAGCTGATGGCCGCCATGGAGGACCCGGCAATTTTGACGTTGTGGGACGCGGATCGTCTACACGGCCCCTACTTCGACGTTGAACGTCGAAGTAGGGCGCTATTCCGATCCCCTCATGAGGTTAGCGACTTCGACGTCTCGCCGCCTAACGTCGAAGTTAACTTCGAAATAGCGCCCGACGCGTGTAGCCGTGACGGGCGCTATTTCGAAGTTAGTGCCGCTACTTCGAAGTAGCGTGCACGTGTAGACACAGCTAATATCTTTTCAGATTGAATGAAAGCCCAGTCAAACCAGTTATTGCATAATGCCGCCTTCCTTCACTCTATATGATTTTCCTATTTAATGATGGACACATTTAATCTACATTCCAGCAAAGCAAAGTGTCCATCGTCTCTATAGCAAGGATAGTGTGGATACAGTTGTGTACAATCAGCCTCTTTCATTCTGCCCACATCAGTGAGTCTCAGTGGATCAGAACCAAGACTAACTGAATCAGAACAAACTGCTGAGAAATAGGGAAGATTCACCACCCCAAACTGAAAGTTATTCTATGATAAGGTTTTACCAAGACAGTAACAAAAGAAAACTTCTGTCTCACCATGTTGGTTAACAAGAAGACAAAAGGACAGTCTTCTTAAGCACGCTAGCCCATGTAGACACTGGGCTCTATGGTGACCCAGCAGCGGAACTCCGAACTCTTAAGGCCCCAGACAGGGACAAAGTGGAGTTGTGTGGGCCCAGGTCCCCATACTCCTTGTCATCCCACTCCTGGTGTGACAACCTACCAACCACATGCCAAGAGGCCTGCATTTGTCTGCCACCTACCTGAGCCACAATGCCAGGCAACAGAGGGCCTGCTGCTCTGCTTGGCCTGAGCTCCAAGACTGTTGTGTCACACAGGACACCATGGAGGAGCAGGGACTCAAAGTCAGTTCTCACATGTCCAAAATTAGCATCCTAGCCACTGAACCATCCTTATCTCACAACACGTGTGGAGATCTCTCAAGTAGATCTTTTGGTGTCACAAAGTAATTCTACAGGAAAGCCTTAAAGGGCCTTGTAGCTCAAAAAAACGGACAGCATTATTTAGGAAGGTTTTGAGGCTAAGTACATCCTTTCAGCAGCCTAGCTGCCTCATTCCCTATGAACCTTTCTCTGATGCTGCCTCATTCACTATGAAATCTCTAGGGTTATGGAGCCCTAGCCATAACTTCCAGTCCAAACAGAACTCAGCACAGGGTTAAGGGGCAGGCAGAACTCCAGTTCCCCTTCATCTGGGCACATCCTTACGGGACATGGTAAAATTAGCTGGTGCCATTTTCTACCTCCTTGCTCCATTTCTGGTGAGTCAGTCCTTTAGTCAGTGGTTTGAAAATCAAATCTATTTCTCATACTGAAAATAAAAATTACTATCTTAGACTGGTGAAACAAGAATAGGAAAAGTACAGAGAGTTCCCTACCGTTCCATTGGGTGGACCCACAGATCTTTACTGACAGAATAGTATCCTACCATTTGCAAATTTCTATTGATATCAGGGAGCGTTATACATGCAAAGGAATTACACTGGAGAGGGGAACTTCAGAAGAAAGCTCTGAGTGTGTGTGCTGGAAGGCATAACCTTGAACTGGCAATGGTCATCTCTGACATCTATGAATCCATGAGATGGTTTGCAGCACAGATCTGAGGAGAGGTTTGCCCTTTGTCTGTACATTTAATACAATAGGAGTTAAACCATGTGCCCAGACTATACAATCCATGCATGCCAGCCTTTACACAGGATAACTGAATCATGCTCTGTTTCAGGCTGTACTTGAAAACTGCCTGTAAGCCTACACTAATATGGGTTGTTGCCAATGTTCCCTCTAATTTTCCATCCATGTGCACAATAAATTTTGCTATGGTCATAGAGGCATGTATGGATGCACACCACCAATAGAAACAAGTCCTACTGATAGTGGGTGGCTGTGGGCTCTCTGCTAATCACCCGGGTGGCACCTGAATCTCTCTTGGGCAGTTGCCCAAGTGTTCAGCTTACAGGGAACGCTATTACTGCACTAAATAACATCAGGAACTAATATCATTCCTTTTAGGTATTGCATCTGACACACTGTTCAGTTTAACTCAAGAACGTGGCCCTTTATGACAAACCAGCCCATGAATTCTTGTTCCAGTGGCCATTTGAATTTGACAAGACAAGGTAGCTGTCCAGCTCTTTGAAACATTTTATGAGTGGAAAAGTCCTTCTCTGAAATGGATTATTAATTAATTCAGTCAATCAATAGATTAGAAAGAATTGGAATGAAACTAATTTATCAAACTATTGGCTTCTCCTTTCCTGCCATTTTGAAGTTAGATTTAGAATTACAGCACCAGCATCCATCTGAAAGTGTAAAAATTCCACTCATCATATAAATATAAAAGTATATATGACTCAGACATAAGGTTCATCCTTCAATAACATCTTTGGCACATTCATATTTGAATTACAAGTGGACTAAATCCAGTAAAATCTAAGGTCCTGTTGACTTGCAGTTCCAAGTGAAGTCCGTAGGAGGTGAATAGTCTGGGCAATTGACTGATTATTGTGCAGCAAAGTTAAGACAAAAAAAAAAGCAGTCAAGTAGCACTTTAAAGACTAGAAAAATAATTTATTAGATGAGCTTTTGTGGGACAGACCCACTTCGTCAGACCATAGCCAGACCAGAGCAGACTCAATATTTAAGGCACAGAGAACCAAAAACAGTAATCGAGGAGGACAAATCAGAAAAAAATGATCAAGGTGAGCAAATCAGAGCGTGGAGGGGTGGGGGTGGGGGGAAGGTCAAGAATTAGATTAAGCCAAGTATGCAGACGAGCCCCTATAGTGACTCAGAAAATTCCCATCCCGGTTCAAACCACATGTTAATGTGCCGAATTTGAATATAAAAGACAGCTCGGCTGTTTCTCTTTGAATAGTGGTGTGAAAATTTTTTTTCAGTAACACGCATACTCTTAAGTCATTAACAGAATGGCCTGTTCCATTAAAATGTGGACTAACTGGTTTGTGGATCTGGAGTGTTTTGATGTCTGTTTTGTGCCCATTAACCCTTTGTCTAAGGGAATTAGAAGTCTGTCCAATGTACAAAGCGTCTGGGCATTGTTGGCACATGATGGCATATATGATGTTAGTAGAGGAGCATGAGAAAGTGCCCGTGATTCTGTGAGTAATCTGGTTAGGTCCAGTGATAGTATTTCCAGAGAACATATGTGGACAAAGCTGGCAGCGGGCTTTGTTGCAAGGAAAGGTTCCAGGACTGGTATTCCTGGGGTATAGACTGTGGCTGTTAGTGAGGATCCTCATGAGTTTGGGAAGTTGTCTGTAGGAGAGAACAGGCATGTCACCAAGGGCCTTCTGGAGTGTGGCATCCTGATTAAGGATAGTTTGTAGGTCTTTAATGGAATGGGCCATTCAGTTAATGACTTAAGAGTATGCGTGTTACTGAAAAAAAATTTTCGCACCGCTGTTCAAAGAGAAACAGCCGAGCTGTCTTTTATATTCAAATTTGGCACATTAACACGTAGTTTGAACCAGGATGGGAATTTTCTGAGTCACTATAGGGGCTCGTCTGCATACTTGGCTTAATCTAATTCTTGACCTTCCCCCCACCCCTCCACTCTCTGATTTGCTCACCTTGATCATTTTTTTCTGATTTGTCCTCCTCGATTACTGTTTTTGGTTCTCTGTGCCTTAAATATTGAGTCTGTTCTGGTCTGGCTATGGTCTGAAGAAGTGGGTCTGTCCCACAAAAGCTCACCTAATAAATTATTTTGCGAGTCTTTAAAGTGCTACTTGACTGCTTTTTGTTTTGATAGTATATAGACTAGCACGGCTCCCTCTCTGTTACTATTCAAAGTTAAGACAGTTTTTGTTTTATCTTAATCCTAGCTGAGCTGCTTTTTGCTCTTAGCTACCGATTAGAATGTTTTATATATTGTATTGAGGTTGCCAAAAATCACATCTTAAAGACAATTATTCACAAGTACATCTCTTTTCCTCCAGTTCTTATAATCTCACTAGTTATGCTTGTTTAAGTCTTTGTTATGCAATTGCCTGAGTCCATCAACTTGAATTTACAAAACAGATTGTACCGCAGTATTCAGCAGTCAGGATTTGCATAACTAATACACTATGCTTTAAATAGAGGTAAGGTAGATGAGGTAATACCTTTTATTGGACAACTTCTGTTGGTGAAAGAGACAAACAACTGAGCTTTTTGCCTGACCCACATTGCCTCTCCAGCATGTTTGGACCAAAGGGACTACAACAACATTGCAAATCGCTTTTAAACAGACAGGTGGCTATCTACAGATTAATTTATTTACCTTCAAATGGATGTTGGAATTCTACCATTTCAGATTCATTTATTTTATGTCAAATTAAATTTGCATTAGACAATATTTTGATATAAGGATTTAAGTGGATAGTAGAAAGCAAATAAATATATAAAATACAGCAAATAAATATACAAAATAAAAAGGGTAAATGTAATAATTAAATGGAAAGGAAGCATGAATAAACTGGAAGTACATGACAGTGTATGGTTAACTGTAACTAGCTTCATTGTATTATTATTAAATAATAATAATAATAATAACTCAGACCCTGTCTCGGCGCAGACCTTTGGGCCTGTGCTTAATTTTAAGCATGTGCTTAATTCCATCACCATTCAGGAAATTACTTAACTGTGCACATGCTTAATTTGCCTTGATTCAATGGGACCACTCACCAGCTTAAAATGAAAGATGTGGAGAAAAGCTGAACCAGACATGGATGGGTGTGAATGTAATGTTTATCTGCTGTGCTAGCATGGGGCTTCAGTATCTTTGTTGTCAGAAGATCTGAATTGCAGCATTCAGTAGTGATGCTAGCACTGAGCTTTTGAACACTCTGCCTACCAAGCAAGAGCAATATATGGAAATTCATCTTCAATGAGAACAGTACCAGACCTTATAAAGAATCACCCAAGGGTCCCAAAGGGAAACTACAGATATTTATATGTAGTTGCTTGTTTCACCTACTGTAATTCCCCAGGATTCTGATTCAGTATGAAAACAAATTTTAGAGATCTGTACTATCCATTAGAAGCAATCTATTTGTTCTTGTAGTAGCATAGTGTCAATGTGTGATGAAAATACTTTTGACAGATGGAAACGAATATAATATATTTATATTAAATAGTGAGTTGAGTCATATAGTTGCATGACATAAATAATTGAGATTCAGTGAACTGACGTTCCCAGAATCCCATTCAGATCGTGTTATGTGTTTGAATTTTGAGATGACTACAGATCTTATGGATAGGGTGACCAACCGTCCTGTATTAGGTGGAACGGCCCCATATTTGGGATGCCAAAAAGGCATCCCAACTTAATTTTTAAAGGGGATGAATTGTCCCATATTTAGGCCCTCGGGGGCTGCGGGTGGGAGCGGGAGTGCCAGCAGCCACAGCTTTCCCTGGGGCTCCAGGGCCAGGAGCACTCACAGCTGCTGCTTCCCCAGGGCTGTGGGGGGCAACTCCCTGAGGCTTGGTGCAGCCAGGAAAAGCCACTCCTCCCCCACATAGTTCTCTGTCCCATATTTGGAACAGGGAGGTAAGGTTGCCATACTTATGGAGGAGATGCAAACTGAACACAGGAAAGGAAAATTCAATACTCATAAGCTGTGTCTACACGTGCACGCTACTTCGAAGTAGCGGCACTAACTTTGAAATAGCGCCCGTCGCGGCTACACGTGTCGGGCGCTATTTCGAAGTTAACTTCGACGTTAGATGGCGAGACGTCGAAGTCACTAACCTCATGAGGGGATCGGAATAGCGCCCAACTTCGACGTTCAACGTCGAAGTAGAGACCGTGTAGACGATCCGCGTCCCGCAACGTCGAAATTGCCGGGTCCTCCATGGCGGCCATCAGCTGGGGGGTTGAGAAACGCTCTCTCCAGCCCCTCAGCTCACTGGTGGCCGCGTGGAGAGGCCCCTTAAAGGTCCCCTCCCCTTCCCTTCCTCTGCAGGAAGCTGAGGGAACGTGCAGGCTGCAGCCTGCACACGCGGCCAGCCTGCACCACCCTCAGCCCCACAGAGCTGCGATGGCTGCCCGGCAGCCCCCCCAGCGCTCCCAGGGGACCCCCCCCAAGGGGAGCCAGGGCAGCCAGCCCAGCCAGAAGGGCAGCCAGGCTGGCAAGCGGCAGCGGGGCCCCTCCTGGACGGAGGCTGAGCTGCGGGACCTGCTGGGGCTCTGGAGCGAGGAGGAGGTGCTCCAGGTAATGGAGAGCAAGAGGCAGAATGCGGATGCGTTCGCTCGGCTGGCCGATGGCCTGGCTGCCCGGGGTCAGCCTGCCCGCACTCCTGACCACGTCAGAAGTAAGGTCAAGGAGCTGCGGCAGGGTTACTCCCGGGCCAGGGATGCGGCCAGCCGATCTGGGGCCGCCCCCGTCACTTGCCCCTTTTACAGGGAGCTCAGGGACATCCTGGGCCCCCGGCACACCTCCTCCCCTCCGGCCACCCTTGACACCTCGGCTGACGAGCCCTAGCAGGCCCTGCAGACGGAGTCCGCCCCGGAGGCAAGCCCCGCACCCCGGGGGCCCCCCCCGGAGGCCACCCGCGGGACATCGCGGCAGAAGGAGGAGGAGGAGGAGGAGGAGGGGGGCTCCTCCTCCACAGAATCCAGCCTGCAGATCCTCCTCCTGCCATCCCGGAGCAGCAGCAGGGCCTCCGCCCCTCCAGGGATCTCCGGACTGTGGGAGCGGACCGACAGGTAGGTACCCCCCTCTGGTGGACACCCCTGGGCTTGAGGGGCGGGGGTAAGAGATATGTGTCCAGGGCCCCCCACATGCTCACATGGCCATGGCCCCAAGGACACCAGGGCCATGGCCCTCACAGCACTGCATCCATCATCCCCTGCCCCCCCCCACCCCGCATGACAGTGCCATGCCCCATCCCCGGGCCAGGGGGGAGCGGAACCTCGAGTGGCCCCCGGGAGGAGGGGGTGGGACACCCCGCAGCAGCAGCATTTGATGGAGTGGGGGGAGTGCCAAAGGGAGACTCAGGCTACATATGCGCAACAAGAGCCGAATAGCTCCCAGGGGCAAAGGAGGATCCTGGGGCTACAGCTGGCAGGTGACACCTCTGCCCTGAACAAACAGGAGGGAGGAGCCGAGCTGGCTTGGACTTGGGGGGCGAGGTCGGGGGCCACAGGTAGAGGCTAGGGGAAGGGAGAGCTGGAAGGCAGCCAGCCGGAGACGGGGGAAAGATGCATCCCCGAGGGGCACCCCTTGGGGTCTTCTCCCCACGACGGGTTGGAAGGACTGTCTCTTCCGACAGCTGGTGCTGTCACTCCTGGGAGAAACTGGGCATCTGTGGCCTAACAAACCTCTCCTGCACTCAGACCCTGCGGGGTGAAGTGAGAGTCGCTCCCACCAGGGGACGGGGTGCAGGGCAGGGGGACCCCTGAACCCCATCCATCACAGCAGCATCTCCCGGGGACGGGGATGGGGAACCTGCAGCACAGGGCTGGGGGCACAAAGGCCACGGCTCGGGGCCCACACTAATGCCTCTCTCTATTCTTCTTCCACCTCTCCTCTCCTGTGTCCTGCACCTGCACCATCAGAAGGACCGGAAGAGAGCGCCGGCGAGGCGTCAGTCGTCCCAGAGAGCCCTCCGGGACCATCGCTTCAGGGCAGCCCCTCGGCCGAGGACCAACTGGCCCCACGGCGGGCTAGACGGCGGACCCCGCGCCTCCAACCGCCGACGGCGACGGACCCCCAGCTGCTGGCCATCCACCGTCGGCAGCTGGAGGTCGCGGAGCAGCACCTCCAGCTGCAGGAGCGGGCGCTGGCCTGGCGCCAGGAGGCATGGGGGGCCTACATGGACACATTTAACCGCCTGGTGGACTACCTGGCCCCCCATGCCGCGCCGGCCGCAACCTCGCCTGCCCTGCCTGCTCCTGCAGCCCCACCACCAGCTGCTCTGCCCGTCGCCGTCCTGTCCGCCGTCGCCCCGCCACCCACCGGCGAGGGCCGGCGCGCCGAGGGACCCCTGGAGCCACCTGACACTCGCCAGCCACCGCACCTTCCGGTCCAGCCCGCTCCCACCCAGCCACGGACCAGGCTGCGAGCGCGGCGGGGCTCCCGGCCGCCAACACCCAGTGCCGGGCTATAGGGGCGAGGGGCCCGGGACGTGGCCCCCCCCTTGTATATAGTTGGACCCTGTTTTTTTCGGCCCCCAGTTTGCCCCGTCCCCCCCATGTAAATAGTTCTCCCCTTTATCCTCCCTAGTTTTCTTTTTACTATTGCGGACAGTTGTTTCTTTGGATTGTTTTATTTTTGTACATATTGCTTTTGTTCAACGTTTGTGCCTAGTTTTTGGTTTGTGGTTCACATATTTATTTACAGTCAGAAAAACAAAAGTTTTGGAAAGAAAAAAAAAAGTTTCGGAAAGAAAAAAAAAAGTTTACGTTCAGCCACAAGTGCGTGCTGTCATTTGTCCAGGACAAGGGGCGGTGGGGTGCTCCATGGTGTGGGCGTTGGGGCAGGAGTGTGGGGGAGGAAGGGGCGGGCAGTCGGGGGCCTGGGCAGAGTTCATCCCGCGGCCTGTTCATCGAAGTGGGCCCGCAGGGTCTCCCGGACCCGGGTCCCCTCGGGGTCCACCTGCCAACTGGGGGCAGCAGGTGGCTGGACGTGTGCCCTGGCGGCCTCCGCAGCCCAGCCCTGGAAAAAGGCCTCCCCCTTGCTCTCCACCAAATTGTGCAGGGCGCAGCAGGCACCCACAATCAGGGGGATGTTGTTGGGGCCCGCATCCAGGCGGGTCAGGAGACATCTCCAGCATCCTTTCAGGTGGCCAAATGAGCGCTCCACCACCTGGCGCGCGTGGTTCAGGCGCTCGTTGAAGCGCTCCTGGCTAGCGGAGAGATGGCCCGTGTACGGGTGCATGAGCCAGGGCCGGAGGGGGTATGCCGCATCTGCGATGACGCAGAAGGGCATGGTGGTGTCCCCCAGAGGGATCTCCCGCTGGGGGATGTAGGTCCCCGCCTCCAGCCGGCGGCACAGGCCCGAGTTCCGGAAAACCTGGGCGTCGTGGGTGCTGCCAGGCCAGCCCACGTAAATGTCCTGGAAACGTCCCCGGCTGTCCACCAAGGCCTGGAGGACGACAGAATGGTAGCCCTTTCGATTGAGGTATCGTCCTCCACTGTGATGCGGGCCGCGGATGGGGATGTGAGTCCCATCCAGAGCCCCGAAGCAGTTGGGGAAGCCCAGGGTGGCAAAGGCCGCGATGGTGGCATCTGGGTCCCCCAGCCTCACGAGCCTGTGCAGGAGCATGGCGTTGATGGCACGCATAACCTGCAGAGAAAGCACATGGGACAGCACCAATGAGGGGTGAGCAGGGTGTGCGTGGGCCTGCCCTGCCCTGCCCTGCCCTGCCCTGCTCTGGCCCGCTTGCTCTGGCCCCCCTGCCCTGCCCTGCCCTGGCCTCCCCTCCCCTGCCCTGCCCTCCCCTCCCCACATGGGTTCACTTACCTCCATGAAGACAGCCCCGACTGTGGCCTTGCCGACACCAAACTGCTGCCCCACGAATTGGTAGCTGTCTGGAGTGGCCAGCTTCCAGATAGCGATGCCGACCTGTTTCTGCACTGTGAGGGCATGCCGCATGGCAGTGTCCTGGTGCCTGAGTGCGGGGGTGAGCCACTGGCACAGCTCCAGGAATGTCTGCCGGGTCATCCTGAAGTTCCTGAGCCAGTGGTCGTCGTCCCACTCCCCAAGCGCTAGCCGCTCCCACCAGTCAGTGCTGGTTGGGTAGCTCCACAGCCGCCGGCGTGTGAGGCAGGGGGTGGGGCGGGGTGCTGCAGGGGTAGGGGTTGAGCCCTGCTGCCCTGGGGGCATCTCCTCCCCTGGGGCAAGGAGGAGCTCAGCTGCCTCCCGCATGGCACGGAGCAGGGCAAGCCCTGCTCCTGCCGGGAGGGCTGGGTGGACCTCTAGCTGCTGCTGCTGCTGCTGCTGCTGCTGCTGCTGCTGCTGGGGGTCCATGACTGTGGCGCCCGGGGTCTGTGTGCCTATGGCTCCTCAGACCGCGTGCTGTGCAGGCTGAGTGTGTCTGGGAGGGGCCCTTTAAGGGAGCGGCTAGCTGTTGCCCCGGAAGCGCTAGTCCGCCCTGTGACCCTGTCTGCAGCTGTGCCTGGCATCCCTATTTTGATGTGTGCTACTTTGGCGTGTAGACGTTCCCTCGCTGTGCCTATTTCGATGTTGGGCTGCGCAACGTCGAAGTTGAACATCGACGTTGCCGGCCCTGGAGGACGTGTAGACGCTATTCATCGAAATAGCCTATTTCGATGTCGCCACATCGAAATAGGCTACTTTGAAGTAGCGTGCACGTGTAGACGTAGCCATTGAATCATAGGACTGGAAGGGACATCAAGAGATCATCAAGTCCAGTTCCCTGCACTCATGGCAGGACCAAACACCAACTAGACCATCCTTGACTGGTGTTTGTCTAACCCGTTCTTAAGAATCTCTAGTGACAGAGATTCCACAGCCTCCTTAGGCAATTGATTCTGGTGCTTAACTACCTGGAAAGATAGGGAGTTTTTCCTCATGTCCAGCCTAAGCCTCACTTGAAAACAAATATAAGAGTAGAAAGTGGAAGTTCTGCAATTTATCCATGACTATGATATGACCCTCTGTCTTCTTTATAGTTATTGTGCTGCAGTTAATGAATAATTATAGGTTAAGTCAGGGTTTCCCAAACTTTAAACAGTTGGGACTCAGTTTTTTTCAGTACCCTTTTTGCATCCCAAAAATATAAGTGCATATTAAAAAAATGAATGAAAAGTGAATAAATTTTCACTCTTTATTATTTATTTACAATAATAATAGTACATAGCAATAATTTCCGTATTTTCTAAGGAATGGTATTTTTTTTCTAAGGATGGGTACTGGGCCACAGGCCATACTTTGTGAAACACTGGGTTAAGTCATTCTTAGTTGGTTTTACAGAGCTTCAAAACTGTAGTTAATGACTTTAGATAGCCCAATCGCAGATAACTGACTCTTCAGGTGTCAAGGACTTTGAAGGGTTGTCTCTGTCCATGCTAAGTACAACATCCTTCCTGGCTTGTGGCATCTGCCAGTACAATGGGGCAGCACGTCAATATAGAGACAAAGGGACACAACTGGTTTTAAAAAAGCTCAGTGAAAACCAAGAAACAAGATCTTCAGGACAGCAGTGAAGACCCTGGATGTGCAGAAAAACAGTCTCGTTAGGTCTGCCTAATCTTGAGGGGAATAAATGCTATGCTTCAGGTAATTCAATCGGGGCTGCCAATTTTTTAATTCCACAAAACTGAACACGTTTGCCTCACCCACTGCCCCACCCCTTCTCCAAGATGCCAGTGGCTCCACCCCTGCTTCCTCCGTTGCTTGTTGCCCACCATCCTTGCTCTCTTTCACCAGGCTGTGAGAGGATGCTGGGGTGAGGACTCTGGGGTGGGGCTGGGGGTGAGGGGTTTGTGGTGAAGGTGGGGGTCAGGGCTGTGACAGGTGTGTGGAGGGCAGGAGGGAGTCTGAGTGTGCGAGGGGACTCTGGATTGCTAGAGGTGGTTGGGGTGCAGGATCTTGGCACTGCCCCTGTTGCTCTCATTGGTCATGGTACCCAGCCATTGGCCAGGAACTGCAACCAATGGGAGCTTCAGGGCTTGTGAGAGTGAGTGCAGCAGAGCATACTGAAGGATTGTCCTGCACCTAGGAACTGCAGGGGCCTGGCAGCTGCTTCTGGGAGCCATGAGGAGTCAAGGCAGTTAGGGAGTTCACTGGCAGTGCTGACCAGAGCCCCCAGGATGCCTTTTTCACTGGGGGTTCCAGCAGAAAACTGGATGCCTGGCAACCCCGAAAACACTTGTTGTGCAGGCCTTATACTATTCTCATCCTCTGCTTCCTGCTTGCTACATTAGTCAGGATAAATAAATAATACGCTGCTGTGATTGTAAGAAGGAAATAGCAAATAGAATAGCAAAAGCAGGGGCGAGTTTGAAAGCGATGGATAAGATCTGGAAAAGCAAAGTGATTAGCTTAGGAACGAAGCTGAGCATCTTGCAAACGTGTGTATTCAGCAGCATGTTGTACAGATATGAGACATGGGTGATAACAAAAGATTCAAAAAGAAGAATATTGGCACTCAAAAGGAGTTGTTATAGAAAGATTCTGAGAATAGGATGGATGCAGAAGGTCACCAATGAGGAATTACAGAGGAAGATACAGCCGAAAGAGAACCTGCCGCAGAAAGTTATAAAACAGAAGCAATAACAATTTGGGCATATTTGTCGAATGAACGACGAACGAAAAATTAAGAGCCTGGTATTCGGCATAATGGACGGTTCGAATAAGAGAGGCAGACCCCACAGAGAATGGGTAGATGATATAATAGATTGGTGCGGAGCTAGTCTACAGAAACTAAGCCACTCTGCACTGGACAGGGAACAATGGAAAGGAATAGTGAGAGAGGCATCAGACACCAACAGGCACTGAGCCCACGGTTTTTGATGATGATGATGATGTGAATAAACTCTCTGGTGTGACTGAAATTTCCTGATTATCACAGCTCTCAAAGGAAAGTGTCCGGCAGTCACCAGATGCAGTTGGGTCTACTGAGAAGCCACAGCTGGTACGCAGGGAAACCCTAAAGGAGAGGTCAAAGGCAGAGCTAACTTGTAATGCTGACTCCGTGAATGAGTCAATATTGTTAATTTCACATGATAGTCCACTGCATTATGCATTGTTAACATATGCTGATTGAAATAATTATCTATTGTTTGTATAGCACCAACAGTGTGTTGGGGTCAATTAATTAAAATTTGCTGATATTCAAGATAATTACCTAACTTTCTATGGCTGTGTCTACATTACAAAAATAACTTTGAAGTTGTTTACTTTGACATACAACTTCAAAGATGAGTGTCTACACACACCCTACTTTGAAGTAGGGCACTACTCCATTTCCAGGAATGGATTAAGGATGTCAATGTTGGGCTCCCTACTTCAAAGTTAACTTAGAAGTAAGGAAAAATGTGTGTAGACTGGCTGCTTCAAAGTAGTGCTTAACCTCAAAGTTAACTTCGAAGTTAGTTCCTAATGTAGACGTACCCTATATGAATAGCTAAGTTAGAGTGCCCTGTTTTTTTTTTTAAAGAAATGAGAGCTGCCAGTCTTCAGTGCCACTGAAAATCAAGCCTGTTGTTAAATGTGGATTTCAATATCTAGATTTACACACCAAACTTTAAAAATGCAATGCTGGCCGTTTTCAATGGGTGTGAACACTAAGAATTCATGAATTTGTGTCAAATTTAATTTACAAAAGAAGGTGAAGCAAAACAACTTTTTCAAATAATCTAATTCATTTCAAAATGTGCTAAATGAAATCATTCTTTTTTACAATACAAAATGACTTCTCACTACATTAAACATTGTAATGAATCAAAAATGAAATGTTAAGAAAGTTTAGTTCAGTCTGAAACTAACCTGCTTTATTCTTTTGGTTTGCCAAAGTAACTTATTTCCTTTCCTTTCCCTTCAATTCAGCCAGTGAACTGGAAAAAGCAATTATTTGTACAGCGCTGGCTTTCAGTGAAAGTCAAGGAGCCTACGATGTGGAGCTGTGCTAATCTCAGTTGAACTTCAGGTTTGTTCAGGAATCTACATGTATTGATCCGGTCACAAGTTTCGGGTATAAGGCACATGAACTTGCTTCTGTTGAATTTGCTAGCAAAGCATCCATAGTTCCAGTTAGGCATGATCAGGACCTGAAATAATATTCAGCTGCAGAGACGTGGAGAGGATGGAGGTCTGCTTAACATGCAGCATTTGAGAAAGAGCCTAAATCTTTCCCCAAGCTCTAACCAAATCTTGTATTGCTTTTTGACATTCCAAAACTTCTGTTAATTTTTAACTGCTCTATTTCATTGCTGCACAACAATGCTTCTGATTCTTGGTGGGAAGGGAAGTAGGAGAGTGAAATATCAGAACAGAGGTTACTTTTTATGGCTCCGAAGTAGAAAATACTGAAGGGCTCATCTACACTAGCCCCATCCTTTGCATGCTAATGAGCCCCATCGAAGAATAGGAACAAGGTAATGCACTGCGTATGAAGCACCTCATTAGCATAATTCCCGCTATGCCAACTTCCAAGTTGCAAACTTCGAAGCGGCAGCAAGCAGCGTAGCCGCAGGCACTTCAAAGTACCCGCACAACTTGGAAGTTCATGTGGTGGGAATTACGCTAATGAGGTGCTGCATATGCAGCGCAGCACTTGATTGCTATTCTCCGATTATGCTCATTAGCATGCCCCCTTCGAAGGAGGAGGCTAATGTACACAAGCCCGAAATCTCATAAAAATTTTGGATCTTTCAAACTAGATATCCAAGTAAGGATCTTGGCACAAAGGGAGGTACACATCTTGTAGAAATAGAATGGACCTTGGGAGGTTATTGAGTCCAGTCCCCTGCCCTTTTTTTCTTAAATCTATTTGCCTCTCATCTCTAAATGGGCCCCTTAAGGACTGAGTGCATAACCCTGAGTTTAACAGGCTAATGCTCAAACCACTGCACTAACCCACCTCCAAGAAAGTGAAGTAATATCTTTTATGGGACCAATTTCTGTTGGTAAGGGAGACAGGCTTTCACAGAACTGTGCTTTAGGTCTGGGATATTAGCTCAGCTCATCTTCTCTTTAATATCCTGGGACTGAGATGGCTACAACAGTACCGCATACAACAATTAAAGCTGTTGAGGGCGAGTGGCTACAGGCAAACTGACAATTATTCTTTCTCCTAGATTAGGTCTTTTACATTTTTTCTATTCTAATCTGCATTCACCATCTGCTATCCCAATGTCTTAGATATAGTATAGTTCCTCCTTATGTGTTCTATCTTCTTTTTTAGAACTAGCTGCACAAGGTGTAGCACCATCATCTGTATTATATCTATCTGTTCTGAAGGACAGAAGGCTTTTAGTTAACCCCAGTTGACTGTTAAAGATTCCATCTGTGGTTCCCTTTCATCTCTTGCCCTTCCCATAGTTTCCATTGTTTTCAACGTTTCCAATTGTCCAATGTTTTAAATTATTTTAATTGTTTTATGTGTACGCAATATGCTCAGTGTTTCATTGTTTTCATTGTAGTTTTCAATGTTATTTCGAATTGTCTGATAAACAGTAGCCATTTATCTAGGGGATTTGCAAATCCATTCCAGTGAGCATAAAACAGCCAACAATACAACATTAAAACCTGAATCCTTTCAACTTGTTGAAAGTGCTGCAGTTGTTTCTGCTGTTAGCCATTAAATAATTCTCAGTGTGTTGGCTGTTGGGCAAGAAATACCAAGAAACGATAGTTCTCTTATGAATCATCCTTCCTGCAAAACTGTCTCCTTGACTGGCACTTGAGGCTGTTCGTCATATATACCTTCAACCATCGTGGGTGGCAATTATTCAACCACGCCTCTAGGTGTCGAGCTGTCCACAAAACCTCCTATGTTGTTTTATCACAGTGTCAGGAATTGTGCTATCCCTATCTGTCCAAGACAGAGATATTGCGATTAGTATCCTGGTTTCTGGCTTCTGTCCGTTGCAAAGTTACACTGAAAAAACACGTCCCTGTTTGATATTTTACTGGTCATTAAAGTCTCCTTCAACTAGACAAAAGTCGGTCTTCCTTAACAGGCACAATAAGCAAAAATGGGGGCTGGGGGAAAGAGGTGGAAACTGGGGAAAGGCGAGCTGCTCAAAGAGAGAAAGCATGTATTGCTTCCACATACAAAAATAAAGTAGCCTACAGCTAAAAAAGACGGTTTATATGCGCTGCTCAAATTTACTCAAAAGCACTTAAATCTTGACTCTTGATGCGGCAGTTACAGAGATGATTAGTTCACCCACTTCAACTTTGCATGCAGTAATTTAACAAATGACAGCTCAAAGATTAAATGGGAGAATATGAGGGGAATGATGTCTTTGGCTGGATTCTGTTGACAGAAAAGGCCTCCAGGGTTCCAGGAAGCTGCCCCAGGGGATACTCTGTCCACAGCAAGCAGAGAGGAAGGGATCTTCCTTCATCCCATGGCAAAGCAGAGGAATGCCCCAAATATGCCCAGCTGGCCACCACCCTGGCAGCATGGAGGCACCCCAACTGCAGGTGCAGGTAGAAGTTAAAAAACTCTGCCAGGGCTACACCCAGGCCCTTGACAGAAGGCAGAGCTCTGGGGTGGGACCTGCCACTTGCCCCTACTACGGGGAACTGCATGAGCCCCTGGTGGGAATGACATCTCCCTTCTGACCTCCCCCTGTCAACACAGCAGAAGAGGCATCCCCTGCCCTGCCCCAAACAGTTGCATCCCAGGACCCAACCCCCACCAGAGCCAGAGGTGGACATGGGGTCTGTGGCCAGTGGGAACACCCTGCTCATCACCCTGAACTCAGGCAGCTCCAGCAAGACCACCTCCAGGGTATCTCCAGAGATGTTCAAGGGTCCCTCCAGTAAGCAGCACCCTATGGCATGGGAGGCAGGTGCAGACGGGGCTTGTTGCAAGCCTCATCAGGCTTCCTTGGGCAGGACCACATGGAACCATGTGCAAAGCAGCATGTGCCCCCCCAGGATTCAGCAGACAGCCCTCGGGCATGGGCACCAGACTGCTGCCAGCCTCACGGGAGGATGGATGAGCCCTAGGCCATGTGAGAGAGGGACCTGCCAGCCCCTGCCATGGCTGGAAGCAGGCCAGCCACATGGGCAGCTGTCTGACCCCAGACACATGGAGGAGTGCAACTCCCAGCATGCTGGCATGCCCCGGGGCAAGATTCAGCACCCATTCCCACAGACAGCGCTGCACCCGGCTCATCCACCACCTGTGTGAGGACCCCTCTGTGGCCGGGCACTCCGCCTTGGCTGCTAGTGCATTGACGGGGTGGGGGGCAATGGTCAGTCCAGTCCCTGAGGCCCTGCAGAGTCCTCATGTGACAAGGTCCATTGTACAGGCCACATATGGCTTTGCTCCTGGGACATCCCTATGCCTTGCCCTGGGGGGTGTTGGTTGCTGCTCATGGTGGGGGATAGGGCCCTAGAGGCTGCATTACATGAATTACTCACTCTCTCGCCTCTTTGTTTTCCTTACAGCTGGACCTGCACTGAGCGAGGACTGAGCCAACTCCACTCCACCATCAGGGTGAGCCAGGCCCACCCCAGCACCAGAGCAAACCATCCCCAAGGCAGCATCAGGATGAACCAGCACTGGCCCACCGAGAAGGCAGGCCCACAGCTGGAGGGGATATTGCTGGGCAGACAACAACCTTCAGCGGGCCCACACTGCCTCCTTCTGGAGGCTGACTGACCTCCCCGAGCAGCACCTTCAGGATGACCAGGAGTTATGGTGGCAGGACCAGGAGTGGTGGTCAGAGGCCTGGGACCAACTGAAATCCCACTCTGACACCGCCACTGCCATCTGGTGGGACTTGTTGGCCCAGCCACCCCCACCCCCACTGCCCTGCCCCTGCCAGCCTTCCCCCAAGCCTTCCTCAATTTATGGCAATGGATGTGGGCCATGCCTATCTGCCCCTGCCATGCCCGCCCCCCTGCCCTTCAGACGCTCCCTGCTCCAAATCCCACTGCAGCCCCACTGCCTCCATATTTCTCTGTGCTCCCAGCCTCAACCCTTCCCCAATGGGGACCCCAAACCCACGTCAGGAGGGAATCCTGAGGCTGACACTGCTGAGGGTTCTGTCCCACCCAAGGGTCACAGCCCCCCTCCCCCTCTAGGGATTGGTGGCCCCCCAACCCAAGCCCCCCTCCCCACTGTACATAGTTCACTGGGTTAGTGATTTGTTAATATATTTTATTACAACTTTCATTTCCAAACCCTTTATCTTTGTTTAAGTAAATAAGCTGTTTGCTCACCACCCCCACAGCTCTCTTCATTGTACAGGGATCAGGTAGGGGTAAGGGCGTGAAGAGAGGGCTCATGGTGATGGCGGGGTAGGGATGCAGGCCCGAGGCTCCCATTGGGGGTGCCTGGGGGAGTGTCATTGGGGGCCATGGCAGAAGTTCTCCCTTCAGGCCATCCCAGATCCACACCCTGTCCCGCTGTTCCTGGCTCATGGGCTGGTCCAGACTAAACCAGTGAATAACTCTATTTTACATATTTCTGCCTAGCTGTAAAGCTCTTAAAACCTTTGTTCAAGCTTGGTTTCAACTTAGTGAAGCACAACAGAAGAATCACCAAATATCTGAGTTGTATTCCTTCCAGGCAATGAGCCCTTCAGCAACTTTTTTCAAACTTTTTTAAAAAAAAAAATCAAATGGTGGTTTTCAGAAACCTGCATTATTGTTCATATCTCAAACTTGTGTAACATAACATTACATAGCCAGCCCCAGGAAGGGTAACAATGTCAATTCCATGCCTACTTTTGTTAGGTATCAGAGGGGTAGCCGTGTTAGTCTGGATCTGCCTCTGATCAAGTGGGTCTTTGCCCACGAAAGCTGATGCTCATACATTTCTGTTAGTCTATAAGGTGCCACAGGACCCCTCGTTACTTTTGGTAGCTTATCTACAGAAAAAAAGGATGCCAGGATTCCAGTTATCGCCTCTGTAGTTCTGGGCATGCTGGATTGCTGAAAGATGCTGGGCAATGTGATGCCCACTCACTTCTGGTTTGTTGGTTTGTTACTACTGTATGTTTTATAAACCAGTTCAAGCAATTGGCCTCTGGGACTACATTCAAACAAGAACAAAGTGAAAGACTGACATCCAGATTTCTGACTAGTTGAACACTTGACTGCCACTAGAGCAGGGTTTCCCAACCTATGGGTCGGGATCCAAACATGGGTCGTGATTATAGTTCAAAAGGGTCACTGGCTGGGCTGGGCAGCTCCACAGGTGGCTCTTAAAAAGCCAAGCACACTCCTGAAGTGGTACTCAACTCCTTAATTGGATTAACAGCTGTCAGGCAGTTATGCCAATCAATTACACTGAGAACTGTTTCATCTGCAGGGCACAGAAGTGCATACCTGAGGGGCAGCACCCAGCTCAGATAAGGTGTGGGCCTGAGTCCAAAGTTGGGAAGGAGGGAGGGCAGAGCTAATCAGCTCCCTGGCTTCCAGCCTCTGTAGGAGATGGGGTCCTCACAGACTCCAGCAGGGGTCCCACAGCTGAAGTTGCCAGCCAAGGCTCTGTGCCCCAGCCAGCTTCCAGCCATGGGGGTCCCTGTGCCTCCCCCTAAACATAAGCCTGTTTAGAAGATCGTGTTCAGAAACATGCAGTGCTACTCATATTTTATTAATTTCTGGAGTAGATAAAAATGTTTTTTAATGAGTCGGGGAACTGTGAAACCAGACTTTGATTACTCTGGATTATCAAAGAGAAGCTAGTTGAATCATCAAGCACAGGGCTTAATTGTTGCTAATAGTGTAAATAATATAATCAAATAAAATTAATATATGCAAGGGATTCTGGTCCTTTGGTATGCAGCTGATAATAATTAGATTTATTTGCCATACACTATGTTTCTGTGTATCTGGATTTTTCTGGCAATTGCTTTACCCTCATTCTCAGTTTCTCATCAAATAAGATAATTGCAGTTGCTTTGCATCGATGTACATAGGTTGCTAATGAATCCACCCAAACTTTTGTATTACAGGGAGTTGGGGAAGTGAGAGCATTCTGCCTTTTTTTCTGACCTCTTTTGTGAAAGAATTTTTGAAAGAAAATTTCTTTTACTTGGAAACGTTAATATGGCTGAGTGCCTTTTCCAGCCACTTGGATCACAGTATTGAAAGATCAAAACTGTACATTTGTTTCTCAGATTAAAGGGTTTTTTGCAAGATAGAAATTGTAAATGAGTTCGTTAAAAGCTAACATTATCCTATGTTATAGCATTAACTCCTTAAAGCGACTTCTATGTAAACAGTAGTCACTCAACTTACTGACATTAAAAGTAGCATAACAGTGATAAAGGCAAGAATACATTAGTGAAAGGACTGAGTTTTGATCATTTTGCATTGAGGAACCTTTAACCTTCATGAATCTCTGTAAGAATTGGTTTGTTAAAGCAGCCCTGTTAACACCAATTTGGGGCAAGAACAGTATTAGGTGCTTCCCATTTTCATTTCTTCCCCCAAAACATTTGGCCACTGCTGCAACATTCAAACATATGTGTTGTTTCTCTGCTATTCTGTCATTTGTTTTATAACACAGTTAGATTAGATTTATTATGAAACTTGAGCTGATGGGGCTGGGAATTAGAGGAGAGGCCAGGTTAGAAGAGCTGACTACTTCAGGGATCAAAAAAAAGAGTGTTTTATTTTAAAAAATGCAATTTTAAACTTGAAACAATGTATATTTCACTATGCCCCCCGCAAAAATTACAGAGTAGTGAGGAAGGAAGTATTCGGCTTCACAGAAATAAAGTTGTTTCATTTTCTAATGAGGGTCTAGTGCAAATCGTTTTTCAAGACAACAGTTTATCACAACTATAAAAATATAGTTTTATTTAAAAGGCTGCAAATTGTCCTTCATTGGTTCGGAATATAAACAGTGCAGCTAATGGTAACATAAAATGACAAAATATGACAAGAAGGAGGCATCCAGAGAAAGAGGTGCTAAAATCAGAGTGAATTCCACAGTATGTGTGTGTGGTGCTCATGAATGTTAGGAGGGCAGTAACTTCTGTTGTAGGAAAATTATCAATAACTAAGATGCTTAAAAAGAGAAAATCTTTCCGATGCTAACTTTTTTGAGCAATCTCTTATTAAATGAACCGCGTTTGTCTTGACTCCAAAGCCAGGATGCCACATGCAGCACTCACGCTGGTGTCAATGAAAGTTACATATTTTGATAGTGACAGTTTCAGGTCTTGTTAAAATAAGGGTGAGAGTCTGCCTCTATCTGCCTTTTTGGAGGTTTTAACACTTGCTAGATTTTTGATCACAGATAATACATTCTTTTTTGCAAATTCATTAACAGAAATTCATGAAGGTATTTGATCAACAGGCCTTCTACTTGACAGAACTGTTGCAGGAAGCTGACTTAACGATTCAACGAATTGAGGAACATAACTACTCATGGGAAAGGCCATAATTTTGGTTTTCATGAGATGGTTATAACGTTCACCTTATAACTGAAACTACTTTCACAGCAAAGTGAAAGATGAAATATCAAAATTCTGTTGAAAAAAACTGTCTGGAAGAAATTAAAATGCTTTGTAGATTTATTATCATCATTTCTATGAGCTTGATGAGACCAACTGACTTTAATGGACTTTAGATCTGTCCCTTTGGGGTTGTATGGGAACAAGCTAAGTCACAGGTGATTACTATTACATAACTCTTGAACTCTTTCATGATGTGATATTTAATTACCCCATTAAGCTGTGGAAGTAACTCTTCTGCCCCAGGGTTTAGAAGAGGGAACAGTGCTTGCGGTTCAGCATATTTCCCAACTCTGAGTGTGCATGTGGGAGTTCTTTTGTGGATGCACCAACTGACCTGGGCTCTGTTAATCAGAAAAGGAACAGGTTAGGCAAATGGCCTGTCTCCATGGTATCATTTTACCTCATCCCAAGGAGAATTATGCAGAGTCAGAGAATGCAGCCCTTTCAGCAGTCCCTTGTTCTGTGGTGGCCTCTGCTGGATGAAACTCCTTCTGGGGACTTTGTCAGCTGAATAAGGTAGAAGATAGGGAGACAAAATGGGCTATTTGGTAGTATCCACTCAATCTGAAGACATACCATAGAGCCTCTTCATGAATAACAAGTAAAAACTTCTACTTTTAGAACAGGGACACAACCTGAAGAAAAGGGGTCTGCATTTAGCCACTCTGTCCAATCGGTAACCTCCAAAGCTAAATAATGGAAATATTATCACTCATTTCCAAACCCTTTATACTCCTTAGTTGCCTTCCATAATGTAGAAAAATGAAAGTTATGTGGGCCACATCAGCCTTCATACAACTAGAAAACAGATAATATGTGCATTTACCTACATTACAGATAACATGGTGCTTGTGTGGGAATACAGCAGTAAGGTCTATGAAATTATTATGGACTAGGATGTTTCCATGGCAGAAAAAAAAAACAGTCAGGGCAGAGGACGGGAAATCAGTGAGTTTCAACCTGCGTTTATTCAGACTTCTGCCAGCAGGGTTTGTCTCCACTCCTCCAGTGGAACAAAGAGGAGATTTGCTACCTAAGCCTGTGGAGAGGTCTGATTGTAGGGGCAGAAAACCCAGGTGAATGCCTAGCACATTAGGGTCCGTGGGTGCTGGGCACAGAGTACTGTTTTTTGTTTTGTCTTATGTGACAGAAATAAATCATGCGCACAAATCATGCACCAAAGTCATGAAATGGTCTACAAATGCAATAAAAAATAATGCATTCAAAAGTTTAAGGAAAGGTGGGGGGTGCCAAAGATGCTCTTCACCTGGGGTGCCATTGGGTCTCTAACCAGCCCTGCCTTTGGATGTCACAAGGTCTGCATGGATCTCAATTGCTTCTTGGCCTGCTCTGACATGTTCTTCCTACTGACCAATGTCCTCACAAACACTTCTGCGGGAATAAAATCCATTACTGGCAAAAAAGATTAAAGGCCCAATTACTCACATTCACTGCACCTCGATTGTAATTAAGTAATTACTTGTTAGAAGAGGAAGGGGAAACTATGAAAGACTCAGGGGATAGCACAGTAGACACCTGGGCTTATAAATATTCTCAGATAATTCAGTTTGCAGGGAGAAGCTACAAGAAATATAGCACCCAAAGGACCAGAAATCAGTGTAGGCCTCAGAAAAACTTTGCTTAGGTAGGAGGGCTTGAGAACAAAGCTGGGGAAAGATATGAGAAGGAAAGATATGGATGGGCACCGAACCTAAATTGAATCTTTAGGACTTTAAACTACACCTGCATGTTTGTTGCCCCAGAAGAGCTTTTGGACTAACTGGAGGACTGAGTGTTGTTTCAAGATAGATGTCTGGAGATGAAAACCCTGCACCATAACTTCCTGCCATAACGGAGTGTGCTGGTGGCAAGTATACAACACTATATCATCTCATGGAATTCTTCACTCAGGCTACTTCTAGACTACAGGCTTCTGTCAACAAAATTTCTGTCAACAGAATGTGTGTCCAGACTGCAGATCTTTTGGAAGAGATCTGCCAGTTGGGAGCATTCTGTTGCCATCCCTGTACACCTTGTTCCACGAGGAAGAAGGAATGTCTCGACAGAGAGGTTTTCCAACATTTGGCCCCATGTGGACAGGTCAAATGTCAGAAAAGCTTCTCCTGACAAAGCTCTCGGCAAAAGATATGCAAGTTGCTGTGTGTGATTTATATGTCTTTTGCCAATGGTTTTCTCCAGTCTAGACACAGACTCAGAGGTAAAACAGCTAACTATTTGTAGATTAAGTGATGAAGTCTTCTGCTTCTGAGACTACAAGAATGAGGGTAACAAGGGCCCCATTCTGCAGAGTTTAGGTGCAAATGGAAAAAAGTGCAAAACAGAGTAGTGAGTGCTATCAACTGCATAAATAAATAAACATGGCCAGAATGAATTCCTGAGGGCTTGGGAACCAAGCAGTAGAAATAGCAGCAAAAAGACTCAAACAAATCTGAAGAACTGGGTCTTACCCATGTGAGTTTATGGATCTAATAAATCTGTTAGTCTCTAAGGTGCTACCTGACTGCTTGTTATTAGAAGGAAGTAGTCATTAGAGCCGTGTCTACACGAGCCAGCTAATTCGAAGTAGCCGTGCCAACTTTGAAATAGTGCCCGCCACGTCTACACGTGGCGAGCGCTATTTTGAAGTTGAAATCGACGTAAGGCGGCGAGACTTCGAAGTCGCTATCCCCATCAGGAGATGGGAATAGCGCCCTACTTCGACATTGAATGTAAGGCACGTATAGGCGATCCGTGTCCCACAACATCGAAATAGCGGGGACTGCCATGGCAGCCATCAGCTGAGGGGTTGAGAGACGCTCTCTCCAGCCCCTGAGCTCTATGGTCGCCGCGTGCAGCAGCCCCTTAAAGCTCCCTGCCCCCTGCCTTCCTGTGCAGGAAGCTGAGAGCGCGTGCAGGCGGCAGCACTGCCACACGCTCAGCCTGCACGCCCACAGCAGCTGCAGCCCAACGCCCCTCATCAATGGGAGCCAGCCAGCCCCCTAAGCGCCCCCAGGGCACCTCCCCCAAAGGGACCCAGAGCTCCCAGGCTGGCAGCCAGCCAGAGAAGAGGCAGTGGGGCCCCTCCTGGACAGAGGCCGAGATCCAGGACCTGCTGGGGCTCTGGAGCGAGGAGGAGGAGCTCCAGGTAATGGGGAGCAACAGGCGGAACACGGATGCGTTTGCTCGGCTGGCCGACGGCCTGGCTGCCCGGGGTCACCCTGCCCGCACTCCTGACCACGTCAGCAGTAAGGTTAAGGAGCTGCAGCAGGGTTACGCCCGGGACCGGGATGCGGCCGGCCGATCTGGGGCCGCCCCCATCACTTGCCCCTTTTACAGGGAGCTCAGGGCCATCCTGGGTCCCCGGTACACCTCCTCCCCTGCAGCCACTCTTGATACATCGGCTGATGAGCCCCAGCAGGCCCCGGAGACAGAGTCTGCCCCAGAGGCAAGCCCTGAACCCCAGGGCCCCCCCCAGGAGCCCACTCCTGGGATGCTGGAGGAGGAGGAGGGGGCTCTGCATTGCCCTCCCATCCAGTAGCTCCATCAGGGCATCCGCCCAGTGGGTGTCCCCCGACCGTGGGAGCGGACCGTCAGGTATGTATCCCCCCCGGTGCGCACCCCCGGGGTTAAGGGGCGGGGACAAGAGACATGACCAGGGCCCTCCACATGCCCAGATAACCATGGCCCCAAGGACAGCAGTGGCATGTCCCTCAGAAGAGTGCATCAGCCCCTGCCCCCCAGCAGGACAGCGCCATGCCCCATCCCGGGGGATGGGGGGAGTGGAACCTAGGGTCTCCCGTAGAGGGGGGTGGGACACCCATCAGCAGCAGCAGCATCTCCCGGGGATGGGGATGGGGAACCAGCAGCAGAGGAGTGGGGGGACAAGGGCCACGGGTCAGGGCCCAAACTAACGGCTGTCTCCACTCTTCTTCCCTCGCTGTGTTCCGCAGCTGCACCATCGGAGGGCCCGGAGAGCACCAGAGAGGTGTCCGTCATCCCAGAGAGCCCACCGGGCCCATCCCAGCAGGCCAGCCCCTCGGCGGAGCACCTACCAGCCCCGGGACAAGGCCGATGGCAGAGCCACCTGCGGAATGCCACGGACCCCCAGCTGCTTGCGACCCTCCAGCGTCAGCTGGAGATGTCGGAGCGGCGCCTGCGGGTGGAGAAGTGGTGGCTAGATCTCCAGCAGCGAGTGCTGGCCTGGCACCAGGAAGCTTGGGGGGCCTTCATGCGCACCTTTGAGCGCATAGCACAACACCTGGCCCCCCCCGCCGCGCCACCTGCCGCTCCACCCACCGCTCTGCCTGCCGTCCCTCCACCATCAGCCACCCTGGGGCCTGCTACTGAGGGGGACCATGGGCCTGCGGACACCGGCTGGCCATATTTGCCGGTTCTCCCGGCCCCCACCCAGCCTCACCCAGGGCTCCAGCCGAGGCGAGGGTCACACCCTCCAACACTGGGTGCTGGGCATTAGGGTGTGGGGCCGAGGACGTGGCCCTCCCCGCTTTGTACATATCCCCTATTTGTATATAGTTTTTGTTGGACCCCTGTTTTGCTAGCTGCCCCCCATGTAAATAGTTCCCCCCTTTTTTTTCTATGTTATTAATAAGAGGTTGCACTGTTTGGTTTGAAACAACATTTCCATTTATTTCAAAGAAAAGTGGGGGGGGTGCTCTCAGGTGCTCTGTGGTGTGGGCGTGGGGGCAGGGAGTGTTGTGGAGGATGCGGGGGCGCAGTGGGTGGCTCTCCTGCAGCTGGCCCTGCCAGAGTTCACTCCGCAGCCTGGTCAAAAAGGGCCCGCAGGGCCTCCCAGACCCGGATCCCCTCAGGGTCAACCTGGCGACTGGGGGCAGTGGGTGGCTGGACATTGGCCCTGCCAGCCTCCACAGCCCAGCCCTGGAAGAAGGCTTCCCCCTTGCTCTCCACCAGGTCGTGGAGTGAGCTGCACGCGGCCACAACCTGGGGGATGTTGGTGAGGCCTGCATCCAGGCAGGTGAGGAGACGCCTCCAGCAGCCTTTGAGGCAGCCAAAAGTGTGCTCAACCACCTGGCATGTGTGGTTCAAGCGTGTGTTGAACCGCTCCTGGCTGGCTGAGAGATGGCCCATGTAAGGGTGCATGAGCCAGGGCAGGAGGGGGTACGCCGCGTCTGCGACGACGCAGAGGGGCATGGTGGTGTCCCCCACAGGGATCTCCCACTGGGGGAATGTAGGTCCCCGCCTCCAGACAGAGGCACAGGCCCGAATTTCTGAATACCTGGGCGTCGTGGGTGTTGCCAAGCCAGCCAACATAAATGTCCAGGAAGCGGCCCCAGCTGTCCACCGAGGCCTGGAGGACCACGGAATGGTATCCCTTCCTATTAAGGAAGCATCCTCCGCTGTGCTCCAGGGCACGGATGGGGATATGGGTCCCATCCAGAGCCCCAAAGCAATTTGGGAAGCCCAGGCTGGCAAACCCCGTGATGGCAGCATCCGGGTCCCCAAGCCACACGAGCCTGTGGAGGAGCAGGGCATTGATTGTGCGGACGACCTGCAGGGGAAGGACATGGGAGAGCACCAATGAGGGGTGTGCAGGGTGTGTCTGGCCCTCCACCCCCGGGCTCCCCCCCCGGCTCCCCTGCAGGGCTTCACCCCCCCCCCGGGTCCTCTTACGTCCATGAGAACAGCCCCGACGGTGGCCTTGCCCATGCCAAACTGCTGCCCTATGGATCGGTAGCTGTCTGGAGTGGCCAGCTTCCAGACAGCGATGCCGACCCATTTCTCGACGGTGAGGGCACGCTGCATGGAGGTGTCCTGGTGCCGTAAGGCAGGGGTGAGCCACTGGCAGAGCTCCAGGAATGTCTGCCAGCTCATCCGGAAACTCTGGAGCCAGCGCTCGTTATCCCACTCTCCGAGCACCAGCCGCTCCCACCAGTCCGTGCTCATGGGGTAGCTCCACAGCCGGTGGCGTGTGCGGCGGGGGGGGGGAGGTCGGAGGGCAGCAAGGTCTGGGGCTGCTTCCTCATCCCCTGGGGGCAGCTCCTCTTCCACGAATAAAAAGTGATCAGCTGCCTCCTGCATGGCACTAAGCAGGGCGAGCACTGCTCCTGCAGGGGCGGCTGGGTGGACCTCTGGCTGCTGCTTCTGCTGCTGCTGCTGCTGCTGCTGGGGGTCCATACTGCTTTGACGGGGTGTGCGTGCCTCTGGCTCCGCAGACCGTGTGCTGTGCAGGCTGAGTGTGTCTGGGAGGGGCCCTTTAAGGGAGTGGCTTGCTGTTGCCCCGGAAGCGCTAGTCCACCCTGTGACCCTGTCTGCAGCTGTTCCCGGCACCCTTATTTCAATGTGGGCCACTTTGGCGTGTAGACGCTCCACTGCAGCGCCTACTTCGCTGTGGTGCTGCCCAACGTTGACGTTGAACGTCGACGGCACCAGAACTGGAGGACGTGTAGACGCTATTCATCAAAATAGCTTATTTTGATTTCGCTACATCGAAATAAGCTATTTCGATGTAGCATACCCGTGTAGACGTAGCTTAGAAGATCATTAGTCTTGAGTATCTGTAGGCCAAATTCGAGTCTGTTACATCCATGCAACCTCAATGATTCCAGTATGAGTGTAAATAAAAGCAGTTTGGTGAGATTCATAATGGATTTCCAGTGTCTCTTTGTCATCAAACTACAGTTCTCGCAAAGCCTGATATGGTACTTATAACATTTACTCTTTCTATGGGAAGATTTTGTTCCAGTTACAATCTTTCCAAAGGTTCTATCTTCTTCAAGTGTGTGTCTACGACGGCTGTTCCCAACCTTTTTAGTAGCATGGCACATTTCACGAGCAATTCCATAGCACACCTTCTTTTTTCAGCTGAATTAAATTGCTCATAAACATCACATTTAGTTTGGTTACAGTCTTGCTAGAGAGGTTTGCAACATAGCAGTGCATACCACAAGCTAAACAAGGATCAAATGAATTGTTTTAAATCCACCACAGAAAACAACATCTTGGACAGCGAGCAGACACATTTTCAAAATTTGCTGAATGCCTTGCTAGGGATGTTGAGTAAACAAGTAAGTACTGAATGCAGGCTACCCTCCCCACAAAATTTCCTGGCACACTTGGATGGTGTGCCATGGCACCCTGGTTGAAAACCACTGGTCTAGGAGACGCTGTTATACATCGATTTCTGGTCTGAATGGCAGGTTTCTTTCTCTCTCTCTCTCTCCCTCTTTCACCAGTGGATTAATCATATGAAATGCTGAGTGACCTCCACTGCCATATAAGCAAATAGGAGTTAAGAATATTCAGCAGTTCTTTGGAAAAGGAGCCTATGTCCCAGCTCCAACAGGCTTCCACCTTCCCTCCCTCTCCTTTGCCATAGCAGGAAGAGGGTGCAGGTTCTCCGCCTGCTTGTTCAGGCTGGGAAGCAGCATTTCAGCTGCCTCCTGGTGCAAATGGTGTCCTGTAGGGTTGGCATGTCCCTTACAGTGGTTCTGCAAAGAATCCCTGTGAAGGCAAAGTGACAAAACTTTACAGCACACTTGAACAGTTCTCATGACACGCCAGTGCGCTACGGCATGCCGGTTGAAAACCACTGGTCTAACACAGACTATTATACATTGATTATTGGTCTGAACGGCAGATTTCTCTCTCTCTCCCTCCTTCTCTCTCCTTCTCCACTGGATTAATCCTATGAAGTGCTAAGCAACCTCAACTCCCATAAAAGCCAATGGGAAGTAAGAATATTCAGCTGTACTTTGGAAAAGGAAACAAATTTGGAAAAGTTGAGGACAACTCCTATAACTGTCTGGGTCCCATCATGAACCTTTCCATTCCTTTGCCACCTGTAGCCACCACCTTTTGCTCCTTCCTTTAGACCTCTTCAGTTTAAATTGTCCTCAGAAAAAAAGTAGGGTTGCTCACTGCCTTCACCAGTATTTTCTCTTCACTGATTAGTTCCTAATTGCCTGATAGTTCAGCCCAATCTACACAAAATTTAAAAATAAAACAAATTTCTTTTTTGAAAGATTAAAAGATACTCCGCAGAAAGTTAGCCAGATCTTTCTACTTCGAATTCAAACAATTAATTAAACCAGAAAATCTAACTGTACAACAGACCTTTCCAACTGCCACTCATAGTGGGATCACACAGCCTTGAATCTCATTGCACGCCATTCATAACCTTCATTTACATTATATGAAAATTAGGCACTGCTGACAATAGGGGAAGCTGAACTGATGCTGGATATAATTTTAACTGCAAGGAGAAACCATGCTCAGAAATGGCACAGCTGCACCTGTTGTTGACATCCATTGTTAGCAGGGGGTCATCTTTGCCCGAGTGCGGAGAGGGCTGCGGCAAAGCTTGTCAATATGCGCAGTGGCTGAGTTCACATATTCACAGAAAGAACTGATATACCAAACAAGTGCCTTCACAGCACACAAACGAGCTAGTTCTTGCTGAAGAAGTCTTTGATCCCCTCCATCCAGCCTTCGTATACAGCATTGACAGACAGGCTAAAAATTTTGTTTTGCTAGATGGCAAAAAGAAGCTAAAGGGGAGGCAGCATGGTGTAGTGGTTAGCACGCTTGTTTAGGATTTAGTAAGCTTGGATTCTGTTCCGGACTGTTACGTGGCCTTTATAAAATGCGGAGAAGGATATTGAGCTTTGGAAAGCTCTTTGAGACCTATCAATTGAAAGCATTGCATGATACCTAAGTATTATTATGAGCAGCCAGAGGGTTGTGCAATGTAAATAAAGGCTAAGTGCTTGCTTCAACAGTACATATAGTAAAACTGGAAGAATGCAGAGAAGATTCGCATGATCCCTGCTCAAGGGTGACATGCAAATCTGTGAAGCAGTCCGTATTTTTCCCACTCTCTGGGTCACCACCTTGTCATGGTGAGTAGGCTTGTGGATTACAATGAACCCAAGAGTTATGCCATAGAGAGCTTGATGCTCCCAGCAGAATCACCCATGGCAGCAAGGTTAAGTGACAGGGTCCAGTTGAAAAATGATCCCAAAAGTCCTCAATGGCAGAAGATGTGGAAGATAGCAAGGGTAATGCTATAACAGCTGTGAAGGCAGATGAAGGCTTCAGCTGACAGGAGACTCCCAGTTGCCATGGATCTCATGCCATTGAAGCTGGGTCTTCTACCTGTTAAGGATTGTGTGGTGGCTGCAATGCAACAGCTCTCCCATGTTAAAAGAAGTCATACACAGGCTTCTTCCTCTGCCTACTACGCTCCACCTGCCCCTTCTGTGATAAGATCTGCAACTTCAGAACCTGGCTGATCGGCCATCAACGGACTCCCGAATAGGAGAGTGACATGAGGACATTCTGCTTGTTATTGAATGACCACAAAGAGAGAGGCTAAGTATCACAATTTATTTGTAAGCTTTTTTGGAGTGGGATCAACTTTTACTTTGCATTTCTAACGTACCTAGTAGAAGGGGCCCCCCTTTCCAATCTGTCCTCAACAGCTTTCCCCCCGGAATTGAGACAGCATCCACTATTGCTAGATAAAGCCAAAATAGAAGCCTAACAATACTCTTTGCTCAAGCAGATATGTTCTAATGTTTTAGGACATGAAGATTTCAGGGATGAACCACCACTTCCTCCAGTTTAAAATTAACTGAGGCAATAAATAAAATAAAGAAAATATTAAAACATCTAATGCCAACTATAAAAGCAACTCTTGAAAGAACAGAGTTTGGAATGGCCAAATGTTGGCCACAAAATCAAAAGTCAAATAAACAAGCAGCCTTATTTCTTTTCAAGTATCCATTTTTGATCTCTGCTTTAGTATATTCATTTTAAAAACTGCTTTGAAGTGTATACAGAACATCTTGAGACTAAAATAGACCAAAGACTTCACTTTCTTCAGGGAGGCTGGAACATGCTGTTTTAGAGCAAGATGGGCAGGAAATCATGAAAAAAACTCTGAAAAGCTTGCACACCAGCATCATCTTATTTCTCTCCGACTGTCGAAAGACTGTTTTCTGAAACCCTCCTGAGCTGTGAATTATATATGTGTCTGCAGTTCTTGGGTTTCAGGCTGAATGTTAAAGCAGAAAGAAAGGCTTGGGCTTTTTGTTTTGTCTTGTTTTACTTCAATCTTTGAATTCTATAGGGCTATCCTTTTATTTATTTTAACTTCTTGCATTCTTGGGGCAAATTATGTCTGGCATTAGACCACTGAAGTCATTGGGACTATACCAAGGATGATTTTGGCACCTTAAGACATTTAATTCTATGCAGATATGTACACCTTTGGTTTTATATTCTTGACGACCTACTTTCTAAGTATCTTGCTTTTTTTCTTCTTGATCAGGTAAATGTGTATATATACTGTATTTTTAAATGTTTATGCATATTGTTATATTTCAATTAGCCTATCAAAACACTGGGCTAGACTTCCAAAAGTGTTTAGTTTATATAATTGGTTCCAGATTTTCAGAAGTGGTCAGCACTAAGCAACTTCCAGTACAAACAACAGGAGCTAATGATGAGAAAGCACTTTTAAAAACCTTGCTGCTTCATATAAGAACCTAAACAGGAGATTTTGTCAGAGCTGTTTTGAAAACCCGGCCTTAGCTCTTTTTAGCCAAGGGCTTCATTTGTGTAAAATGAAGAAAAAATCTATAACACCCTTAACACTTTGCATTTTACATAGTATCTTTTATCCAAAGATTTCAAAGTATTAGCCTCCTGTTGGCACACCTCCATTTGAAAAATTTCCTTCCCTGCTTAGCAAGGGTAAATTTGTTCAGACCACTGTGGGGAGGGCAGAGATCGTACTCAAACCTGCTGCAGACAAGTCTTTTCTTGTGCCTCAAAACATAAAGACTTCTCTATCTCCCATTGGCTAGCCAGGATGTAAGGGGGTGCTGAATTGCTCTCACAGAATCCTAGAGCTGGAAGGGAGGTCATCAAGTCCAGCTCCCTGCCCAAAGCAGGATCAACCCTAACTAAATCAGCCCAGCCAGGACTTAAAAATCTCTAGGGATGGAGATTCCATCACCTCTTTCTGCACTACTGCCTCCAAAGGGAAACCGTTAGAGACGTGGCAACTGCAGCAGGTAAGACTGAGTCTGACTCCTCCTTACTCCCTTTGGTAGAAGCAGAAGCAGGCAGTAGCAGCACGATAAGCAGTGAGCAGAGGGGAAAAAGCCACCCTACCTTTTAGAACTTAAGATCTCGTGAGAAAGAGTAAAATGTCAGTGCAGACTTTAGTTAACTTACTTGATAGTTATGAGAAATAATTCTGGTCTGAAAAAAGTACTTGCTGTTTCAAAATGGCTGAAGGAATTCAAGCTTGCATTAGAAAAGTATTTTCTTAGATCCCACTGCTATATCTTCTGATTGAGCTCACTGGAATCATACATCCTCTTTTAGCAGGTAACTTCAGAACTCTGCACGTGAAAGAACTGGTGGATGTTGGACAGCTAAGGAAACACACAGAGCCTTTCACTGTCTTTTACTGCTAGCTTGCCCATTTGGATTCCACCCACAATAGTATATGACCAAAAGTATTTACTCTCTGATGACTGACATGTGTAATGAGCTCCTCGCAGACCTCTGGCCACATCACAAACCACACCGGTATTTAGCATTAACTGGCAATGTTCTCAGTGGAGAATATTAAGGAACGAACCAGTGTGGAGATTAAACTATCTTCTCACTCCTAGGTGTGCTTCCTCCAGGACATGGTTAAGATATATCACTGGGCATATTAAAAGGGGATACCCAGGAAGGGAATCCTATTTTATACTCTGCTTGTCCTACTGCAAACTGGAGTGTTCTCTACACTTCTATCAGTGGTGCAACTGCAGCCTCGGTAGCTGTGCCCAGGCTAGTTTTGACCTACCCAGCTCAAGCAACCACAGCAGCATAGACTAGCGGCTCAGGTTCATACCAGAGTCCTGGGTGGGTTTGTGCAGCTTCACTGCTATTTGTTGTATTAAAGCTAGCTCAGCTGTGTCTCCATGTGCTGCAGTACACCTCTGACTGCAGAACAGATACAAGTCTTGGAAGGTGTGAGACTTGAGCACTCTAGGCCCAGTCTCCATTCAGTGCACATAACACAATTAAACTGTGAACTTTATAGAGTAAGTGAGAACCATTCATCTGAGAAACCACAGCATGAGTCATCAGGCCCATGGTGGAACTGAATGAAACTGTAGGCATTCATAACATTTTCTTCTTCTTACAGGAAGCAGCTATGCCCATCAGCAAATTACAAACAGAAAAGAGAAAAATACTCTTCAGATTATACAGAAAAGCAAACTAAGAAATATCTCTGAAATGTAGGGCTTAGCTGTCCCTTGGCCTACCACCTGTTAACCCTCACTAGCTACGTCTACACGTGAAGCCTACATCGAAGTAGCTTATTTCGACGTAGCGACATCGAAATAGGCTATTTCGATGAATAACATCTACACGTCCTCCAGGGCTGGCAACGTCGACGTTCAACATCGATGTTGCGCAGCACCACATCGAAATAGGTGCTGCGAGGGAATGTCTACACGCCAAAGTAGCACACATCGAAATAAGGGTGCCAGGCACAGCTGCAGACAGGGTCACAGGGTGGACGAGCGCTTCCGGGGCAACAGCTAGCCGCTCCCTTAAAGGGCCCCACCCAGACACACTCAGCCTGCACAGCACGCGGTCTGTGGAGCCATAGGCACACACACCTCGGGCAACGCAGTCATGATGGACCCCCAGCAGCAGCAGCAGCAGCAGCAGCAGCCAGAGGTCCACCCAGCCGCCCCTGCAGGAGCAGTGCTCACCCTGCTCCATGCCATGCAGGAGGCAGCTGAGCACCTCCTTGCCACAGAGGAGGAGCTGCCCGCAGGGGAGTAGGACGCAACCCCCAACCCTGCAGCACCCCGACCCCTCCGCCGCCTCATACGCCACCGGCTGTGGAGCTACCCCACCAGCACTGACTGGTGGGAGCGGCTGGTGCTCAGAGAGTGGGATGACGACTGCTGGCTCAGGAACTTTCGCATGAGCCGGCAGACATTTATGGAGCTATGCCAGTGGCTCACCCCCACACTGAGGCACCAGGACACCACCATGCGGCGTGCCCTTACTGTGGAGAAACGGGTCGGCATTGCTGTCTGGAAGCTGGCCACTCCAGACAGCTACCGATCCGTGGGCCAGCAGTTTGGCATCGGCAAGGCCACCGTCGGGGCTGTCCTCATGGAGGTAAGAGGACCCACGGGGGGAGGTGGGGGGAGGCAGCCCTGGCAGGGGAGGGCAGGGGAGGGGAGGGGAGGGGGGCCCTGGCAGGGGAGGGCCACACACACCCTGCTCATCCCTCATTGGTGCTCTCCCTTGTGCTTCCCCTGCAGGTCATCCGTGCCATCAATGCCCTGCTCCTCCACAGGCTCATGCAGGTCGGGTACCCAGATGCCGCCATCGCGGGCTTTGCCACCCTGGGCTTCCCCAATTGCTTCAGGGCTCTGGATGGGACTCACATCCCCATACGCGCCCCGGAGCACAGTGGAGGACGTTACATCAATCGGAAGGGCTACCACTCAGTGGTCCTCCAGGCCTTGGTGGACAGCCAGGGCCGCTTCCAGGAGATTTATGTGGGCTGGCCCAGCAGCACCCACGACGCCCGGGTATTCCGGAACTCAGGCCTGTGCCGCCGGCTGGAGGCAGGGACCTACATCCCCCAGCGGGAGATCCCTGTGGGGGACACCACCATGCCCCTCTGCATCATCGCAGACGCGGCGTACCCCCTCCGGCCCTGGCTCATGCACCCTTACACAGCCGTCTACCAGCCAGGAGCGCTTCAACCAGCACCTGAACCACGCGTGCCAGGTGGTGGAGCACACATTTGGCCGCCTCAAAGGGCGCTGGAGGTGTCTCCTCACCTGCCTGGATGCGGGCCCCACAAACATCCCCCAGATTGTGGGTGCGTGCAGCGCCCTACACAATCTGGTGGAGAGCAAGGGGGAGGCCTTCTTTCAGGGCTGGGCTGTGGAGGCCGGCAGGACTGCTGTGCAGCCACCCGCTGCCCCCAGTTGCCAGGTGGAATCCAAAGGGACCTGGGTCCAGGAGGCCTTGCGGGCCCACTTCGATGAGGCCATGGGGTGAACGCTGGCAGGCCCCCCACTGCCCCCCCATCCTCCACAACACTCCCTGCCCCTACACACCACAGAGCACCCAACAGCACACACACACCCCACTTTTCTTGTACAAATAAAAGCAGACACTTGTTTGTGAAATCAAACATGTTCACTTGAACTCTTCTTAATAATAACTATAGAACTTCTAACTAACTTATATATTATATGTATGTATATGAATATAAAAACAGGGATAACAAGGAAGGGGAGAACTATTTACATGGGGGGGGAGGATCAGACAGTGAAAACAGGGGTCACAAATAAATAAATACAAACTATGTACAAGGCAAAAAAACAAAAAAGTGGGGGGAATATGTACAAAGGGGGGGGCCACGTCCTGGGCCCCACGCCCCTACAGTCCAGCACTGGGGGTGGGCGGCCAGGATCCCCGCCTCGGCCTCAGCCCTGGCCGGGGCCGGGTGGACCGGAAGATACGGCCGGCGAGTGTCAGCTGGCCCCAGGTCCCCCTCGGAGGAATGGCCCTCGGTGGCGGGTGGCGGGGTGACGGCAGACGGCGCGGCGACTGGAGCAGTGGGTGGCGCAGCGGGTGGAGCATGCAGGTCGGGCACAGCGGCGGCCGGCGCGGCATGGGGGCCCAGGTAATCCGCTATGCAGTTGAATGTCTGCATGTAGGCCCCCCATGCCTCTTGGCGCCAGGCTAGCGCCCGCTTCTGCAGATGGAGGCGGCGTTGCTCCACCCGCAGCCGCTCCTCCATGACGTCCACCTGCCGGCGGTGGAGGGCCAGCAGCATGGGGTCCATCGCCGGTGGCTGCTGCTGCTGGGTCCGCCGTCTTGCCCGTCGTGGGGCCGGTCATTGCTCCGCTGAGGGGCTGGCCTGGAGCGATGGCCCCGGAGGGGATTCCAGGACCACTGACGCCTCGCCGGCGCTCTCCGGTCCTTCCGATGGTGCAGCTGCGGAACACGGGGGGGGGGAGGAAGAGTGGAGACAGCCATTAGTGTGGGCCCCAAGCCGTGGCCCTTGTCCCCCCACCCCTCTGCTGCAGGTTCCCCATCCCCGTCCCCGGGAGATGCTGCTGTGATGGGGTTCAGGGGTCCCCCTGCACTGCACCCCGTCCCCTGGTGGGAGTGACTCTCACTTCACTCAGCAGGGTCTGACAGGAGAGGTTTCTTAGGCAACAGATGCCCAGTTTCTCCCAGAAGCGACAGTACAGCAGTCACAGACAGTCCTTCCAACCCGTCCTGGGGAGAAGACCCTGAGGGGTGCCCCTCTGGGGTGTAGCTTTCCCCCTCCTCAGGCAGGCAGCCTTCTAGCTCTCCCTTCCCTTAGCCTCTAACTGCGGCCCCCGATTCAAACCCAGCTTGGCTCCTCCCTCCTCTTTGTTCAGGGCAGAGGTGTAACCTGTCAGTTGTAGCCCCAGGATCATCCTTAGCCACTGGGAGCTATTCAGCTTGTTGCTCATATCTAGCCTGAGTCTCGCATTTGCACTCCCCCCACTCCATCACATGCTGCTGCTGCTGCTGCTGCTGCTGCTGCTGCTGCTGGGTGTCCCACCCCCTCCCCCCGGGGGACCCTAGAGGTTCCGCTCCCCCCTGCCCTGGGGATGGGGCATGCCACTGTTGTGCTGGGGGGGGGGCAGGGGCTTATGCATTCCTGTGAGGGACATGCCACTGCTGTCCTTGGGTCCATGGTCATCTGGGCATATGGAGGACCCTGGCCATATCTGTTACCCCTGCCCCTCAACCCTGGGGGTGTTCACCGGGGGGGTACATACCTGACGGTCCACTCCCATGGTCGGGGGAAACCCGGGGGGCGGACACCCGGCTGCTGCTCTGGGATGGCAGGAGGAGGACCTGGAGGCCGGTGTCGGTGGAGGAGGAGTCCCCCTCCTCGTCCTCCTCCTGCTCCGGTGCCCCGGGGGTGGGCTCCTGGGGGGGCTCCTGGGATGCCGGGGCTTGCCTCCAGGGCGGACTCCGCCTCCAGGGCCTGCTGGGGCTCCTCAGCCGTGGTGTCAAGCGTGGTCGGAGGGGAGGAGGTGTGCCTGGGCCCAGGGGCTACGTCTACACGTGCACGCTACATCGAAGTAGCTAATTTCGAAGTAGCGACATCGAAATAGGCTATTTCGATGAATAGCGTCTACACGTCCTCCAGGGCCGGCAACGTCGATGTTCAACATCGACGTTGCGCAACACCACATCGAAATAGGCCCTGCGAGGGAACGTCTACACGCCAAAGTAGCACACATCGAAATAAGGGTGCCAGGCACAGCTGCAGACAGGGTCACAGGGCAGACTCAACAGCAAGTCGCTCCCTTAAAGGGCCCCTCCCAGACACACTTTCATTAAACAGTGCAAGATACACAGAGCCGACAACTAGTTGCAGACCCTGGTTATGCAGTATGGATCCCCAGCTGCAGCAGCAGCAGCCAGAAGCCCTGGGCTAAGGGCTGCTGCACACGATGACCACAGAGCCCCGCAAGGGCTGGAGAGAGAGTATCTCTCAACCCCCCAGCTGATGGCCACCATGGAGGACCCCGCTATTTCGATGGTGCGGGACGCGGATCGTCTACACGTTCCCTACTTCGATGTTGAACGTCGAAGTAGGGCGCTATTCCCATCCCCTCATGGGGTTAGCGACTTCGACATCTCGCCGCCTAACGGTGATTTCAACTTCGAAATAGCACCCAACACGTGTAGCCGTGACGGGCGCTATTTCGAAGTTGGCGCCGCTACTTCGAAGTAGCGTGCACGTGTAGACGCAGCCAGGATGTCCCTGAGCTCCCTGTAAAAGGGGCAAGTGATGGGGGCGGCCCCAGATCAGCTGGCCGCATCCCGGGCCCGGGCGTAACCCTGCCGCAGCTCCTTCACTTTACTCCGGACATGGTCCGGAGTGCGGGCAGGATGACCCCGGGCAGCCAGGCCCTCGGCCAGCCGAGCAAATGCATCCGTGTTCCGCCTCTTGCTCCCCATTACCTGAAGCACCTCCTCCTCACTCCAGAGCCCCAGCAGGTCCCGAAGCTCGGCCTCTGTCCAGGAGGGGCCCCGCTGCCGCTTCCCTGCCTGGCTCCTGCCCTGGGAACCCTGGCTCCCCTTTGGGGGGGTTCCCTGAGGGCGCTGGGGAGGCTGCCGGGCGGCCATCAGGTTGGTTGGGGGTGTGGGTGGCTGAAGAAGAGCGTGCAGGCGAGCCGCGTGTTATTGCTGTTGCCTGCACGCTCTCTCAGCTTCCTGAACAGAAAGGGAGGGGGTGGGGACCTTTAAGGGGCCGCTCCATGCGGCCACCATTGAGCTCAGGAGCTGGAGAGAGTGCCTCTCAACCCCTCAGCTGATGGCCGCCATGGAGGACCCCGCAATTTCGAAGTTGCAGGACGCGCAACTACGACACGTTCCCTACTTTGACGTTGAACGTCGAAGTAGGGCGCTATTCCCATCACCTCATGGGGTTAGCGGCTTCGACGTCTCGCCGCCTAACGTCGATGTTAACATCGAAATAGCGCCCAAGACGTGTAGCCGTGACGGGCGCTATTTCGAAGTTAGTGCCGCTACTTCGAAGTAGCGTGCACGTGTAGACACGGCTCCTGAAAGCAGGTGGATAGGGAAGTGACTCTGCGCTCCATGTACTGACAAAAACAGCTAAACGGACATTGGGTGTTAATTGGCTGCACATCCTTACTTGGCAATTTCAGTATTTGCTAACTTTTAGAGGAAGAGTTGTTCTGTAAACATTCAGTGGCCGTGTCTAAACGTGCCCCAAACTTCAAAATGGCCACGCAAATGACCATTTCGAAGTTTACTAATGAAGCGCTGAAATGCATATTCAGTGCTTCATTAGCATGCGGGCGGCAGCGGCGCTTCAAATTGACACCGCTTGCCGCCGCGCATCTCATCCCGACAGGGCTCCTTTTCGAAAGGACCCCGCCTACTTCGAAGTCTCCTTATTCCCACGAGCTGATGGGAATAAGGGGACTACAAAGTAGGCGGGGTCCTTTTGAAAAGGAGCCCCGTCTGGACAAGACGCGCGGCGGCAAGCGGCGGCAATTTCGAAGCGCCGCAGCCGCCCGCATGCTAATGAAGCACTGAATATGCATTTCACCGCTTCATTAGTAAACTTCGAAATGGCCATTTGCGTGGCCATTTTGAAGTTTGGGGCACGTGTAGATGTAGCCAGTGTGTGCAGAGGAGTCTGCGTTCTGCACTGAAAGCACTTATAAAAGCCTTAAGGGTTTCTTCGTCAGCTGGAACAGTTTCACGTTCTTTTATGTCAGTTTTATGGGAAAGTTAGAATCGACGGATTCCTCCATTTTAATTATTCTATGGTAAGGAGCATTTATTGTACAGTTGCAATTCACTTTGATAGTTCCAAACAACTATTCCAGAGGCAGCACACTTTTCTTTATGCTTTTCTTTCCTAAAACGTTTCGGAGAGGTGGCTATGTTAATCTGTAGCTTCACAAATAACAAGCAATCCTATAGCACCTTAAAGATTAACAAATATATTAGGTCATGAGCTTTTGTGGGTAAGACCCACTTCTTCAGATGATTGGAGTAGGCACTTAAAATCTAGGGTTTATATAGTTGGAAAGGGAGGGGGCAGTGAAGGAAGGCAGGAGAAAAAAGGTAGGTTCACAAATAATAAGCAGTCCTGTGGCACTTTAGAGACTAACAAACGTATTTGGTCATGAGCTTTCCTGGGTGGGGAAGTAGGTTTCGCCCATGAAAGCACATGACCTAATACATTCATTAGTCTCTAAGGAGCCACAGGACTGCTTGTTATCTTCTCTAGTTAAACTAGAATAGCCCAGATCAATATCACAATTCCGTTCGTAGATGGCAGTACTGAAGCACAGAGGCTAAGTGAGTGAGTTGATCAAAGTCACATCTAGTGAGAGTGAAAGCTAGGGCTATCCTTCCCCAACCCCCAATGTCCTGACACTCAATGTCACGTCTAGTATTGGAATTGCATGTTTTCTCCCTGCATTGCTCAGCACTGTGGGTGTCATTTGCATTCTGCAACATCTACTGGCCCCACCCCAGGCAAGCTTGATGGGCATGGCACAAACACAGAGTAAAAGACAGCTCCTTCCCACATGAGTTTACCATTTAAACAGATCAGAGATAAAGGTTATGAGGAAAACAAAGGTGATAAACTGGGAAGTGACAAAGCCAAGGTCAGCCAGTACATCAGTTTTCTCCTTTCCAATGGCTGGTGTAGAGCAGCAACTACAATTTCACCTGAAGTTGATTGAGCCAAATGGCTACATCAGGAGCAGCACAATGTACTGCAGTTATGCCTCCTTCATATTTGTAAATTGGGTCATAAGTAGTGATGTGTTTGATGGCCTGTCACAGGGAACCACACTCGCACACAGGGGCTACGTCTACACGTGCCCCAAACTTTGAAATGGCCACGCAAATGGCCATTTCGAAGTTTACTAATGAAGCGCTGAAATGCATATTCAGCGCTTCATTAGCATGCGGGCGGCAGCGGTGCTTCAAAATTGACGCGCCTCGCCACCGCGCGTCTCGTCCAGACGGGGCTCCTTTTCGAAAGGACCCCGCCTACTTCGAAGTCCCCTTATTACCATGAGATCATGGGAATAAGGGGACTTCGAAGTAGGCGGGGTCCTTTCGAAAAGGAGCCCCGTCTGGACGAGACGCGCGGTGGCGAGGCGCGTCAATTTTGAAGCACCGCTGCCGCCCGCATGCTAATGAAGCGCTGAATATGCATTTCAGCGCTTCATTAGTAAACTTCGAAATGGCCATTTGCGTGGCCATTTCGAAGTTTGGGGCACGTGTAGACACGGCCAGGGAGAGTCATTAATTTTCCATTTGTGCATTAGATATCTCCATCTACCATGGTTGGTTGGAATTCGGATCCGAGTTGACCAAGATACCTGTGGAAGGAACCTTCTGCATGGAATCTGACACAGGCTATTTATTTTTTATATCTAATTTAGCTCAGTCTGCTTTCCCAGCCTCCTTCTGACCACAGCCTGAGGGCAGGAGACTATATAAACGTTCCCAGCATGGCTTATGGGACTTAAGACATTGGGGGGCTAGGGGTGGCATTGTCAAGGTCTAGGTGAATAGGAAGACATCTGTTTTTTCTGGATTTGCTGAATTTCAGGGAATGTTGTTTTAAACCTGCAGCCTATTAAAGGTGTGACCTTCTCATCCTCCCCCATCAGCTGTTATGGGTATGTGATTGTGAGGAAAATTAACTGGAGATATTCTGATTAGGGTGAGTGAAATGAAGACATCTGTAATAGATGCACTGTAGTAGAAATATGGTGAAGTAAACCCAAGTGCTGTTTGTATTTCCCTATCCTGCTAGAAGAGACTACACACAACAGCCTCTGTAAGAGCACCAGCAAGACTGGCATCTTCTGTACAAAGAATATCTGATAAAGATCGAGTAAAGACCACTGTGTTGGTTAGCAGTGACTCTTTGTGTTTGCTCTTTCTTTACTTTCATTAATCATACTTAAGTAATTTCTCCTAAGATCTGCTTTTTGAATGTCACGTGTCAGATACTCATTTTAAATACACATTTTAACACTTTCCAGAATAATTGATGCTACAAACCAATTGTTGGATGCATCGTTAAATGAGTGATATCACCAAGTAGGCAGGCTTCTTTTCTGTTTCCTTCTGTGTTTAATTTCCCTAACTATATAAACATACGTAGTGTTAGGGGGCAAAAGGGGAAATCTCTTTATTGACAACTGT
Source organism: Carettochelys insculpta (assembly GCF_033958435.1). Classification (NCBI taxonomy): domain Eukaryota; kingdom Metazoa; phylum Chordata; order Testudines; family Carettochelyidae; genus Carettochelys; species Carettochelys insculpta. Next base: position 230,784,275 of record NC_134138.1, read on the forward strand.
TTAGTGCATGGTTCTCCTCTCCTATCCAAGTGACGTTCTCATTTATAAAATGCATGAACTCTCTTCTGATCCTCCAGTAACAAATGACTCCTTTCTGTTAACCTCTAGGAAGTGAACTGGTATCTCCAAGTATTTACTGAGGTGAAGTATGTTTATTTGCTTAGCTTGCCCGCATCATTTTTCTTATCCCTAGCTGTCAAATACCTCTGCTTCATGGGGAAGTCGTGATAAAAAGCAGAAACTATGTGGCTGCTGTTAGCTTGTTAAGGAAAGAAGAAAGTGAATCTAGGAAGAAGGTAGTTATTGTAGGCTCAAAGAGGTAGCCATGTTAGTCTGTGGCTTCACAACTAAATCGTCCTGTAGCACCTTAAAGACTAAGAAATTTATCGGATGGTGAGCTTTTGTGGGTAAAACATGCTTCTGGAAATGGATCTTGCCCATAAAAGCTCATTACCTAATAAAGTTATTAGTCTTTAAGGTGCTACAGGACTGCTTGGATGCATCAACAAAGAGGGTTTTGTTGGCAAAACCTGTGGAGTGTCTACCAGAGGATGTATTCCAAAAACTTTTCAGATAACATCCTAGTGCATCTGATGCAGCATGCATCAAGAGCTTTCTGATCGATGCTGGGGGGCAGGCAGGAGGATATTTCCCTTCACGTGAGGAAGAGTATAAAGGGGACCTTGCCACTCCTACATTTTGCCTACCGTCTTCAAACCAGCTCATCGCTTCAGGAGTGCATCTGCTACACAAACTCAGCCCGGAAGGGCAGCTGGCCCATCCTAACAGCGGATGTACTCCAAAGACTATTCAGATGGCAGCTTAGTCCCTCTGATGCAGCCTACAGCAAGAGCTTTCTGAGCGATCCGGGGGGCAGGGAGGAGGCCATGGCTCTGTCCAGGGAGGCCGCCGGCAGCTAGTCGCTTCTGGCAGCAGGCAGCGCTCCGCCCCTAACGTGCTCCTTTTAAACTTTCAAAGAGCACTAGTTGAAAAGAGCCCAGAACAGGGCAAGAGATGAGAAGAGGCAGAACTAGCATGGCCCAAAAGGACTCAGCCTCACAGCCAGCAATGCTACTGCGAAGGGGAAGGCAAGAAGAAATGGCAGCTCAAGCAATCTACACGTCTGGGCCCTAAACACGCAGCCCAACTTCTCCCAGGCATCCCCGAAAAGCCTCTCTCCACCGGGAGAGAAAGACAAGCCGCACCAAAGCTAGGCCCATCCTGGTCCCAAAGCTTGTTGCTCCGATTTTCAAAGTCTCACAGCCGGTAGAAACCGCCATGGTAGAAAGCAATACAGGAAAGCAGAGAGGGGAAAAGTGCAGCAGGAGAAGGACACAAAACCAGAGGTCAGAACTGCAAAACAACCAGTGATGCAAAACAAGCAATTCATGGCATTTCCAACAAAGCCCCTGTGGGAGCTGTAAACACGGAGTCCAACTTCTCTCCGCTCCCCCAGAAAATCCCCTCCCCACCAGGAAAGACAGAAAGGCCATCCGGATGGAATCCAGGCCCCTTCTGGTACCAGACTCAGCGACAAAAACCATTTCATTTTCCACGGTGTGCAGCTGTTTAAGGGCAGCATGAGGCCACTGAGCTACTTTGAGGGAGAAATGCCATCAGTGCGGAAGATGCTCTTCGGCATTGATCCAGTGATGGGTTTCCCGTGAGACCCCAGGTTCGCTGGAAATAATATTCTCTGATCAACTCTGGCAATCACCATTGTGCGGTCAGAAGTCCGGACAGCTGCCGAGTAAACTAGAAATCCTCGAGAAAGTAGTTCCTCTTTTCAAGCGGTTCTCGGAAAGATGCTCAACTGCACATCTCAGTAGGTAGAGGGCACCCGGTCCTTTTGAAATACTGGAAGGCTCCTGTTGGTTGGTCCTGGGGACACTTGTTCATGTTTAGAAGAACCTCCCAGCAACTGGCCTTCATCACCTTTCATCATAAAGGCCTTGGCACACACCAAGCCAAAGTGTGGCCTTGCTGCTGTGGGGGAGACCAAAGCTGTGGCCCAAAGCGTCTTCCCATCACCTCTATAAGATGTGAGGGGGTAGTGAAGGGACTGTTTCGCTAGAGAGAGATGGGCCCCTCCTAATCTGCCTTGTTCCCTCAAACCCGGTGCTGCACCCAGTGGTCTGGAAAAAAAAAAAACAGCCGGTGGCCAAGAGTTGGTTTCAGATTTTCTTGTTGCTCTGCCATTCTCTCCTGGCCTAGTCGGCACACCAGCTCAACCTCCTGTTAGAAGCCGGAAGAGGAAAGACACCACATCCAATGGCACACTGGCAATAATAGGCACCAGAAGATTGTCAGGCATGGGATTCACACCCCTACCGCAAGGGGAGGCTGTGACCAAAATGCAGTGCTTTAGACCACTCAGCCCCACTTCTTCCTCAGCTACCTCTTGGCACACAGGCAGACTGGATGTCAAGGGCCCTGCCTCCAAAGAAAACTTAACCTCTCTCTTTGCAAGAGGCTCATCTAGCAAACCAAGAAACAGGCCCATTGGCAAGGGTGGGATTTGAACCCCCTGCCTCCAGCAGAGATTGCAGCCTTAATGCGGCACCTTTGGCCACCCTGACTGCAAAAGAGGCTTCTCTGCTTCTTTTCTACCCACTGCTAGTGGCACGTGGGGAACACATCTCATGCCAGCAGTTGGCCTGCTTTTCCCGCCAGACCCCAGGGTAGGACCCGGGGGGAGGGGGGAGGGGGCGGAAAAACTCCCGCCAGCAGATCAACAGGAAACCCCTGAAAACAACTGACGCAAAAGAGCAGGGCGCCTCCCTTCCCCCGAGCAACAAAAGCCTGACAGCCCACTTTCAGGAGTGGCAGTTGGAAGCCACACCTCCCCACAAGGCAGCGCTCTGGACCACTCATTCAGCCCCACCCAGCTGGCAAGTTTTTCTCCTGGGTGGCCGTCAGTGGAATTCAAAAGGCAGCGGCGCGCCTCACGCCAGCGTCCTGCTGGCCTCTTCCCCTTCTCTTTCTGAAAATGGCCACGCTGGTAGAAAACAGCACGGGGAGAGCCACGCAAGAGCAGGCAGCAAAGAACGCAGCCCAAACGGACACTCGAGCGCATGCAAACGGGGGAGTTTGAGCAGGAGAGCCCCCTGCTGAACGAACCAGGCGTGAGTAAGTTCCTTTGGGGTGAGTGACTTGGCTTGACTGCTGCTCTGCATTTGTCTTCTCTTTCAGGTGATTTCACTGGCTGTGTCCAGTCTGTTGGGGTTCTGAGCCTGGGACCTCTTTGAGCCATTGCTGCTTTCCTCAGCCTCCTTGGAATCAGCCTGGGGATCAGCCCTCTGTGATGTTCTTGGATTCGAAAATGATGAGCAGAACCATTGCTGGAACCACGGTCCAAAGCTTCTAGCTAATGTTGTGCCAAGTGGGCCAGATGAGGGGTCTCATGAAAGCTGGTCATTCACGGAATCTCTTGTTGCTGCTGCTGCTGCTGCTGTTATAGATCTGTATCATTTGTGGCTGGGAAGTTGTCAGGGGCGGCCCTGTGCTTGGAGTTGAAGTTGGTTCCGGGAGACCACTTGAAGAGGCGTGGCGACCTCGTCGTCAGCTGAAGCTGCGCTTAGCAGGCAAAGGGCCTCCTCAGACTCCAATCCACATCGGAAGCAACAGCCTGGGAGACTGCCACAAGCCGAATGGCTCCCTCCTCCACCGTAGAAAGGAAGAACGACCACGCCCAGGTGACCCACTTGTGTGCTTCTCCGTTTGGAGCGTGCTCCCAGACAGGAAGAAACAATGGATTTCCCTTCACATGAGCAAGGCCACCAAGGGGACCCTGATGCTCCTCCATTTTGCCTGCACTCTCCAATCTCCAGTCTGCAGTCTTCAACCCAGCTCATCACTACAGGAGGGCATCTGCTGCACAAACTCGGCCTGGAAGGGCTGCTGACCCGTCCTAACAGACACAGTAAATGCGTTCCAGCGACAGTTGGTTGACAAAACCAGGCACATCTGCCAGCAGTGTTACACCTCTCCCAACTCAGGAATAATGCCTTTGTCAACAGTGTTTTGTCAATAAAAATGCTGTGCAGATGCACTGGGGGCCCTTCTGTCTACAGAGCGTACCTCCCTGGTTCCTGCCTGCTGGAGCTGGGAGGTGCCCTCCCCACCACAGGCACAGCTCTATTGTCTGTGCCTCTGGCCACGTTTAAAGGGTCTGACGGTCCCAGAAGCCCCAAGTAGGAATCTGGAGGCATGGCTCCAGCCCCTCCTGCATACAGCCAGTCATCTGCCCTGGCAGCCTCTCCCAGCAGCTTGCCAACATGTCACAGGCTGCTGGAGACCATCCTGGGCCCTCTGAGACCACAGGAGAAGGCTCCCAGGATCTGCCATGGGGCACCAGGCAACGGGCCTCATCCTGGTTTGGTTCTAAGATCCAGGACCTGGTGGCCCTCTGGGCCAACAAGGAGGTCCTGTTGGACTCGACAGCAAAGTGGAACAATGCTCCAGGCTATGCACAGATCTCAGAAGTCCTGACGGATCACAGCCACCCAGCCTGCACCCTTGAGCAGATGCAGGCAAATGGTGGAAGAGCTTTGCCAGGGCTACATGCGGGGTCAGGGTGTGTAGCAGAGGTCAAGGGCAGGGATGGCAACCTGCCCCTACTTCCAGGAGCTCAACCACCTCCCTGGGTGCAAGGACTGAGCCCCCAGCCGTGGCACTGTCAACACCGGGGAGGAGGTTTCCCCAGTGGAGATGGTACCCTGACAGCCTGCAACCCACCAGATTCAGCCCAGGAGCTGCACTCTGACCCCACGTCCAGCCACGGGACACTCATGATAGCTCTGGGCTTGGGCCTCTCTAGGGCCACCACTTTGGCATGGGCATCTCTGGACTTCTTCACAGGACCGTCTGGTTAGTACCTCGCTGGTCACACACCTTGGGGCATGGGGTGGAGGCAGGCAGGAGGTGCCACTGGGCACACTGGGATGGTTAAAGAGGGCACCTGCCATGGGGGCTCACTTCTTGCACCCATGTCCACAGCAGTGCATACCACCAGCAGGCAGCCACCGGCCTGATGCCAGCTCCACAGGAGGCCATCCAACCCCCAAGTCCTGGGGGTGGCCTGCCTGCCCCTGCCAAGGATGGGAGTGGGACATCCACACAGCTGACTGCCCAACTCCAACCCTGACCCCCTGGACCGGCGTGCAAACCACACACATGTGGGGACCCCATGGAGGGCAGCGCTGCTCCTGGGTCACCCCCTTCCCATGCCAGGACCCCTCCATGGCACCACGGGGAGGGGGAGAAGGGGGTCAGGCCAGGCCCATGACAGCACAGGCTCTCTGTGTGGCAAGGCCCACCATTTGGGTCCATAGACAAGCACAACAGGGACAGCTTCATCCCACGATCCAGGGGTGGGGGCTGGGCAGTGTGCTGTGCAAATGACTCACCATCTCCCCTTCTCCCTCCACAGCTGCACTGTCCGAGGGCTGGGCCAGCCTCCCTGCACACTCGTGCAGCCCCAGGGGAGGACCGGAGCTGTCATAACCCCAAGCAGCGGCCCCAGGGACAGCAGCACATCACCACCCGGGCACTCCCATGCCCGAAGGCGCATCTCCAGCTGGAGGACAACACCCTCTGGGCTTACACAGGCACCCCATGGTGACAAAATGAACTGACAGAGGAGTGGCACAGGCAGGAGGATGAGTGACACAGGGAGCAGTCATGGGTCTCTGACCAGCGGCTGGCCCAAGTGGACCAGCTGCTGGACCTTGTGGAGGTCTGGCTGGAGTGGACCACCCCACCCTCTGCCCCTGTTCCTCCCCTCCCCGCTACAGCAGTGAGGGCAGCGGGCAAGAACCCTGGGCCCTTTTGAATCACTGGGCCCTGGGGCAGTTGCACCCTTTGCCCCGCCCATTGGCAGGCCTCTGGCTGCCTCTTACTATGTGTATGTAAGTGTCTAAACCCAGTGGGACCTCTCTCAGTTAAGGGTGCTTCTCTGACACAAGCAATGACTTCAGTGCCTAAGGAAAGAGAGGGGGACTGGGAATTTAAAAAGGAGAGGGGTGCACATTGATACAAAACAGGTATTTTTAAAACCAGACTCAAAACTCCTGCAATGGCTGGTAACCTCTATTTTCTTTGCTTTACTCCAGCTCCTTGTCTGTATTCTCCTCTATCACCTGGCAGATTGCTTTGGTGCTGCCCAAATAAGGCAGCTAGTCAATTCTGTTTAGCAAGACTGCAGCAGACAACATCTTTTTAATACACCTGGGCAATGGGGACCGAAAGTCTTGAGTGTGCTATTTTGTAATAAATAGTTCATGGAGACCTAAAGCATTCAAGATGCATGGGCATTTCTTACCCTTTGGAGCCCTGATTCTGCCAGGTGCTAAGTGCCTTCCGTCACCATTCCATGTTGCGGTAATGAGGGGTATCAAGAACCTTGAAGGAGCTGTCCCTCAGTGATTAAAAATTAGGACTGGAAAATAAAAGAGAGGAACAGCAAAGCAGGCTCCACTATGGGATGAGCTTACAGACTCATACTGATTACAGAAGTGACACTTGAGAAGCAGGCTGCTAAAAAAATCAATGCATGGCCTCGACTGTTTAATGATCTGTTCATCAGTCTACCAAGGCTGAAGGATATGAGAAGCTGGCACCTGAAGATCAAATTAGAGAATAAATCAAAACTAAGATTAAAACTCTTCTATGTGCAAAATAAATATAAAAACTAAGGTCTTACATGTATACTAGTCTTTTCCATGTCCTGTGATCTCAAGTATTTAACAAATATATGCAAAGTACTCTTTAAACAGTTGCACAGAAATGCACATAAGCAGCTGGTTCTATTCTAGACCTTATATTTTGCACATCATTGTGAAATTTCATTTTTCATACACACTAAGTTTAACATGAGTATGACTCCACAGACTACAGAGAAATTACTGCTTATTCATAGTAGCATAACAGTATAATTAGGCCCCATATGTATATACATTCATCAATACTTGTCTATAAACTCATGATATTTGAACCCTGATGACAAACAGTTACATTTCATTGCAAAGTTACACCTAGGAATGAACAGGTTTTAGGGGACAACATTGAAGAGGGTCCCACGAAAAAGAAAGCAATGGACTAATTTTCTAGCAGCTTCTCCTCAGGATTAAAAATATTTAAGTAATTACAATATAATTACAGTAAAATGTAATTAATTAATTTTGTCCCATATGGAGATAACAAATAATATCTGCAAAGATGAAACTTTGGATCTTCAACACAAATGTGAAGAGTGTGCTCTTCTATGGATATGAGAGCTGGCGTACTAAAAAGTCTTCAGATCACAAGCTACAGCTATTCATAAACAGATGCCTGCCTTTGCATCAAATGGCAAGACTTTGTCATAAATGAGGAGCTTTGGAACAGAGCAGGACAAGATCCACTGGATGTTCAAGAGAAGGAAGTGGGAATGGTGAGGCCACACTCTCAGAAAACCATCATCCAGCATAGTCCATCAAGTTCTCTCATGGAATCTGCAAGGAAAACACAAAAAAGGAAGACCTTGGACAATGTAGAGAAGATCTACTGAGAGTGAAGGACAGCAGCTGGGGTACTGGTTTAAAACAAGTAGGGATACGAGACAAGGAGATCCAATATCGCCAAATAGCTTCATCGCATATCTGGAGAAAGCGATGGACAAGATCAAGGAAGAGGTAGAAAGGATATCTGTGCACAGGAAAAGAATTAACGGCTTCAGGTTCACGGATTATATAGTTATCATTGAGGAAGATCAGAACCTAGTGAAAATGGTGCAGGTGTTAAACAAAGAAGGGAAGCGGTACATACTGATTATGAACATTGATAAAACAAAAACAATGGTATTTGGTGATAAGGAAATAGGAAGAAAAATCAGTGTTGATGGTATTGAACTAGAAAATGTAGAGAAGTTCACATATCTGGGGAGTAACATAACGTATGATCTAGATTGTAAGAAGGAAATAGAGACTAGAATAACGAAAGCAAGAGCGAGTTTGAAGGCGATGGATAAGATCTGGAAAAGCAAAGCAATTAGCTTAAGAATGAAGGTGGGTGTCTTGAAAATGTGTGTGTTCAGCAGCATGTTGTACAGATGTGAGACATGGGTGATAACGAAAGATTTGAAAAGAAGAATATTGGCATTCAAAAGGAGTTATTATAGAAAGATTCTGAGAATAGGATGGATGCAGAAGGTCACCAATGAGGAATTATATAGGAAGATACGGCCAAAAGAGAACCTGCTGCAGAAGGTTATAAAATGGAAGCTACAACTATTTGGACATATTTGCAGAATGAACGATGAAAGAAAAATCAAGACCCTAGTATTCGGCATAATGGACGGTTCGAATAGGAGAGGCAGACCCCACAGAGAATGGGTAGATGATATAATAGATTGGTGCGGAGCTAGTCTATAGAAACTAAGCCACTCTGCACTGGATAGGGAAATATGGAAGGAAATAGTGAGAGAGGCATCAGACACCAACAGGCGCTGAGCCCACGGTTATTGATGATGATGAACTGGGGTACTCCTGGAGTCAGCCAGAAGTTTTTTCTCAAGGCAGAGTGAAGTAGAGGAGAGTTGTAGATGACCTATGCTCTGCTCAGAGTACAAGGGTTTAAATCAAGTAAGTCAAGTCAATTATTTTTTTAAAAATGTAATCTATCCATTATAGCTACTCCTGTATTCAAACTTTCATTGTTGGTCCCAATAGATACAGTGTTCTTGAGAATTCTACATATACATCCAAAGGCATTTTGGAAGGAGGGAACTCAGAGGCTGCCTTTATGACATTTCATTTAGGCTTAGAAAAGTTAGATGTCTTCAAGTCACTAGGGTCTGATGAAACAGAATACTCAAGAGCTGTGTCTACACAGCTGTGTCTACACGTGCACGCTACTTCGAAGTAGCGGCACTAACTTCGAAATAGCGCCCGTCGCGGCTACACGCGTCGGGTGCTATTTCGAAGTTAACTTCGACATTAGGCGGCGAGACGTCGAAGTCGCTAACCTCATGAGGGGATCGGAATAGCGCCCTACTTCGATGTTCAACGTCGAAGTAGGGACCGTGTAGACGATCCGCATCCCGCAACGTCGAAATTGTGGGGTCCTCCATGGCAGCCATCAGCTGGGGGGTTGAGAGACGCTGTCTCTCCAGCCCGTGCGGGGCTCTATGGTCACCGTGTGCAGCAGCCCTTAGCCCAGGGCTTCTGGCTGCTGCTGCTGCAGCGGGGGATTCATGCTGCATGCACGGGGTCTGCAACTCATTGTCGGCTCTGTGTATCTTGTGCTGTTTAGTGCAAGTGTGTCTGGGAGGGGCCCTTTAAGGGAGCGGCTGGCTGTTGAGTCTGCCCTGTGACCCTGTCTGCAGCTGTGCCTGGCACCCTTATTTCGATGTGTGCTACTGTGGCGTGTAGACGTTCCCTCGCTGCACCTATTTCGATGTGGTGCTGCGCAACGTCGATGTTGAACATCGACGTTGCCAGCCCTGGAGGACGTGTAGACGTTATTCATCGAAATAGGCTACTTCGATGTAGGCTTCACGTGTAGACGTAGCCCACATGTCCCCTCTTTTCAGATAGGGCATGTTAATGAGGTGCTTCGGAAGATGCTGATGAGGTGCTGATATGAATATACAGCACCTCATTAGCATAATGGTGGCTGCACGCAATTCGAAAGTGATGCTTTCAGAATGCATGCCTCCCATGTAGACTGGGGCCTTTCGAAAAGACTCCCTGACTTCGAAGCCCCTTCTTTCTATTTGGTTTTAGGAAGAAGGGCTTTCAAAGTCAAGGGGTCCTTTCAAAAGGCCCCTGTCTCCACAGGAGGCAGCATTCCAAAAGTAGCACTTGTGAATTGTGTGTGCCTGCCATTATGCTAATAAGGTGCTGCATATTCATGTGAGTGCCTCATTAACATCTTCTGAAGTGCCTCATTAACATGCCCCCTCCATAAGGAGGGGGCCTGTGTATACTCAGCCAAGGAGCTGATTGAAGAGATATCTGAGCCATTAGCTGTCGACTTTGAAAAGCCATGGCAGACAGAAGACATTTCAGAATACTGGAAAAGGTAAAATACAGGGCTTATTTATAAAAAGGTAAATAAGGACAATCCAGGAAACTACAGACCAGTTAGCTTAACTTCTAATACCAGGAAAGATAATTGAGGAAATAATTAAGGAATTCACTTGCAAACTTCTAGAAGATAATAAAATAATAAGTAACAGTCAGCATGGATTTGTAAACAACAACTCAGGTAAAACCAACCTGATAACTTTCTTTGATAGGATAACAACCTTTGTGGATATGGAGAAAGCACTAGACACAATATACCTATATTTTGGTAAAGCATTTGATACAGTATTGCATGACTTCTCATTTATAAACTAGAGAATTACAATCTAGATGGGGCTACTATAAGGTGGGTGCATAACTGGCTGGATAAGCATTATCAGAGAGAATTTAACCAATAGTTCCCAGATATGCTGGAAGGGTATAAAAAGTGGGGTTCCACATGGATCAGTTTTGGGGCTTGTTCTGTTCAATATCTTCCTCAACAATTTAGATAATGGCATAGAAAATATACAAACCTGGGAAGAGTTGCAAGTGCTATGGAGAATAGGGTTATAATTCAAAATGACCTGGACAAATTGGAGAACTGGTGTGAGGTAAAGGGATGAAATTCAATAAGGACAAATGCAAAGTACTCCCTTTGAAAGGACTAATCAATTTCACACATGCAAATGGAAAATAACTGTCTCGGAGGGAATAACGCAGAAAGGGATCTAGGAATTATAGTGAACCACGAGCTAACAGTATGAATTAACAGTGTGACCCTGTTGCCAAAAAAAAAAAGCAAACATTATCCTGGGATATATTATCAGAAGTGTTGTACGAAGATATGAGAAGTAATTTTCCCTCTCTTCACTGAGCTGATTAGGTCTCAACTGGAGCACTTTGTCCAGTTCTGGGGTTCTGGGTGCCACATTTCAGGAAAGATGTGGACAAATTAGAGAAGGTTCAGAGAAGAGCAACAAAACTGATTAAAGGTTTAAAAAATGACCTATGAGGAAAGTTTGAAAAAATTATGTTTGCTTTGACTGCAAAAGAAAAGGCTGAGAGGGGACCTGATAACAACTTTCAAGTATCTAAAGGGTTTGTTACAAAGATAAAGGAGAAAAAAATAGTCTTTATAACTCCTCGTGATAGGGCAAGAAGCAATGGGCTCACATTGCAGCAAGAGAGGTTTAGACTGGACGTCAGGAAAAATGTCTTAACTATCAGAGTGGTTAACCACTGTAATAAGTTGCCTAGGGATATTGTGGAATCACCATCTTTGAAGAAACAGTAGACTCTCCATATTCACAAACAATTCAATTATTCATGAGTGGACAGAGCGGACACTTCCCCGGGGCTCCAGGCAGGAGCACCAGCAGCTGCCGCTTCCTGGCAGGTCAAACTGGTTTGGATAAAATATTATATTCTGTTCTTTACAGCTTCTTATATCACCTTCATCACCATAATGTCTGAGTGTCTTCTAGTAGTACACTGAGTGAAGTGAATACTATATCAAATGAGGTTTGTTCTTTCTGTCCTCCTACCCAGATACTGAGGGCTTATTGTTCACATTCTGGGGATACATTCCAGACCAGTGACAGACTGTCATCACCTGCCCTATAAACCTGCTTGCCATACAATGTTTTATGGCTGTAGTCCCCAACCTGGGCTGCTCACTAGCAGCCTAACAACATGCAGGTCACACCCTGAATTTTGGTACATAACTATAGCCCTGGTCTAGGAATTCTGAACCCAGCAGCCTATCAGCAACACACCAGTTACACTTTGGTTTCCACCAGCCTTGCTTACTACTTACAAGTGACCCCCAACACACTCTCAGTCCCAAATTTTCTCCCTCACTTGTGTTCTGCATTGTCTGGCCCTCTCCTGGACAGTTCAGAGATTAAAGGCCCATTGCTCCTATAGAGGGTCAATATTAAACAGTTTGCTACTTTAACTGGAGTTAGCAAAGTGTTCATATTAAACAGCACTGGATTAGTTTTGATTTAAAAACAAAAGAAATTTACTTACCCACAAAGATAGATTTGAAGTGCATTCAAGTCTCTGGTATTAAAATCAGAAATGGTTACACAAAGAAAAAAAGCTGTCTTTTGACAAATTTAACAAGCTAGACTTGGTTCAAGGTAAATACCCACCATGGCCATGTCTACACTTACAAAAAACTTCAAAATGGCCATGCTAGTGACCAAATCAAAGAATACTAATAAGGCACAGAAATGAATATTCAGAGCCTCATTAGCATGCTGCTGGCCACGGCACTTCAAAAATGCCACTTTTGAATACACACAGTTCACCTACATGAGGTCCTTTTTGAAAGGGCCCTGCAAACATCGAAATCCCCTTATTCCTATCGGCTGATAGGAATAAGGGGATTTCGAAATGTGCAGGGTCCTTTCAGAAAGGACCCCCGTGTAGCTGAGCTGCGCACATTCGAAAGTGGCGCTTTTGAAGTGCCACAGCCAGCAGCATGCTAATGAGGTTCTGAATATTCATTTCAGCACCTCCTTAGTATTCTTTGATTTGGGCATTAGCATAGCCATTTTGAAGTTTTTTATAAGTGTAGACGTGGCCCATGTGTTTCCAGTATCAAGGCTAACCAAATTCTTAGGTCAGGATCAAGCCCTGAGTCAAAGGGCTGGTTCCTTTGTCATCTTGGCTACGTCTACACGTGCACCCAACTTCGAAATAGCTTATTTCGATGTTGCGACATCGAAATAGGCTATTTCGATAAATAACGTCTACACGTCCTCCAGGGCTGGCAACGTCGATGTTCAACTTCGACGTTGCTCAGCCCAACATCGAAATAGGCACAGCGAGGGAACGTCTACACGCCAAAGTAGCACACATCGAAATAAGGGAGCCAGGCACAGCTGCAGACAGGGTCACGGGGCGGACTCAACAGCAAGTCGCTCCCTTAAAGGGCCCCTCCCAGACACACTTTCATTAAACAGTGCAAGATACACAGAGCCAACAACTAGTTGCAGACCCTGTATATGCAGCACGGACCCCCAGCTGCAGCAGCAGCAGCCAGAAGCCCTGGGCTAAGGGCTGCTGCCCACAGTGACCACAGAGCCCCGCAAGGGCTGGAGAGAGAGTATCTCTCAACCCCCCAGCTGATGGCCGCCATGGAGGACCCCGCTATTTCGATGTTGCGGAACGCGGATCGTCTACACGTCCCTACTTCGATGTTGAACGTCGAAGTAGGGCGCTATTCCCATCCCCTCATGAGGTTAGCGACTTCGACGTCTCGCCGCCTAACATCGATTTCAACTTCGAAATAGCGCCCAACACGTGTAGACGTGATGGGCGCTATTTCGAAGTTACTGCCGCTACTTCGAAGTAGCGTGCACGTGTAGACGCAGCTCTTATGTGTAAGACAGAGAGATAGGGAGAGATGCCTTGGTGTGTTTTTGCTCTTCTTTTCATAGTCCAATCACCCTTTGAAGTGGATTGTTCTTGGAAGTGCATTACCCCTTAAAGTACAGTTTATTTAGACAGCACAGACAGTGACATGGAATTCCATGGGGAAATTCATTTCATGTGTTTTCTTCCTTGCCTGTGCTGAAATGCAGATTTGCCTTGTCTCCTGACATTTCCTTCTCTTGTTGTCTGAAAGACACTGTTTATTATGCATGTATAAATTGAGGCAAACCCATATTCCTTCATTTAGGATAAACCTGTTTAACAACTTTTGCCTAGTTAGGGCTGTGTGGGTTTTAGCACGTGTTAACATCATACATGGGAATGCATAACTTTACATATAGGCTACGTCTACACTAGCCCCAAACTTCAAAATAGCCATGCAAATGGCCATTTTGAAGTTTACTAATGAAGCACTGAAATGCATATTCAGCGCTTCATTAGCATGCAGGCGGCCGTGGCACTTCGAAATTGACGCGCCTCGCCACCGCGTGGCTCGTCCCGACGGGGCTTCTTTTCGAAAGGACCCCGCCTACTTCGAAGTCCCCTTATTCCCATCAGCTCATGGGAATAAGGGGACTTTGAAGTAGGCGGGGCCTTTCGAAAAGGAGCCCCCTCGGGACGAGTCGCACGGCGGCAAGGCGCATCAATTTCGAAGTGCCACGGCTGCCCACATGCTAATGAAGCACTGAATATGCATTTCAGTGCTTCATTAGTAAACTTCAAAATGGCCATTTGCATGGCTATTTCAAAGTTTGGGGCTCGTGTAGACACGGCCATAATGTTCCATCTGTTTCACCATATTGATATGCAAGTTATTAATTCCCAAATGATACCCAGCAGGGCAGATTTTACACAAGACTATTAAAACAATATACGCACTGGTGCTTTTGGTCACATACATATATATGAGCAGCTAGGCTGGGTCTACATGAGCCCCTTCCTTTTGGCCGGGGCATGTTAATGAGCACGTTCAAAAGATGCTAATGAGGTGCTGCCATGAATATGCAGCACCTCATTAGCATAATGGCGGCCACAGCGATTCGAAAGTGCCACTTTCGAATTGCGCATGTCCTGTGGAGATGGGGACCTTCCAAAAGGACCCCCAGTTTTCGAAAGCCCCTTCTTCCTAACACCAGATAGGAAGAAGGGGCTTTCGAAAATTAGGGGGTCCTTTTGGAAGGCCCCCATCTCCACAAGCGGTGCATGATAAGAAAGCCGCACTTTCGAATTGCTGTGGCCACCATTATGCTAATGAGGTGCTGCATATTCATGGCAGCACCTCATTAGCATCTTTTGAATGCGCTAATTAACATGCCCCTGCCAAAAGGAAGGGGCTCGTGCAGACACAGGGCTAGTGTCTAGCAAATGGAGAGATAAATCTACTGTGCTCCATCCTGATCTACCAGGAGTGCATTCAAACTTACAAGGGAACTTTTAGTGGGATGCAGCAGGGCCCACATGCATCGTTAGCTTATAGCAGGCTACTGTGAGGTAAATTTACACTCCAGTTTGCTGCATGCTGCTTGTGCACATAGACAAGACCTGACTAACCTCAGTCATTGCCTAAAGTCAGAAACAAAATCAAATCTCTGAAGTCTAAAAACTTCAATTTTTTTTGCCCTCAGGATCTTATTGAAGCTTTCCTTTATTTGAAAAAATTAAGTGTCCTGGGCATCAGTGTACTATATAGTAGATGCACTGTACCTAATTTATTTTTCAGTTGCCTTACAGGAATCTTCTTTATTTTCCTTTTTGCTCTCTAAACCTCTGAGGACTATCTCCCATTTGTCATGCTGCTTACTGTTATTCATTAGCAAAAAGGAGCACAAAATTAACTTGCTCAAGAACATGATTTCATTGACTAATCAGCACAAATATTATATATTTTTTTTTGTTTTAGAGGTCCATTGTTAGCACTGAAATGGAGCTATATGGATGTAATCCAAAATCTGCTTTAGTCTATGAGCGCTACTGCCATCAAATCAGATTTGGCTCAGGCCTCGTATCAGCAGAACAAAAAAATCCCTAATTGAACCAGAGCCACACTTTGACTATTTCCACTACATCATTGCCATAATGAACAGAAGCATTTTGCCATCATCAACCTTAAGAAGGAAAACACACAAATTGCTACCAAAGAAGAACGCAGAGGTTAGCAGTTAGCATTTTCTGCTTACTCTGACAATCAAATGAAACAATGATGGACATGAAACCCTTTTGCTGGTGTTTATATTCACTGAAACATGCCTAAAAGTAAAGAATTTGGACCATCGGCTCTTCCCAATCAGATATAGCAAAAGAAACATTTTCAAAATATATTCAAAAAAGACAACAAGAAACTCCCTGGTGCAGTGGTAGTGGAATTATTCCATTTCTTTTTATTCTTACCATTATTTTTGATTCTTCCAAAGACTTTCATTGACCTGTGTGGCCTCTGTATTCAACCCTAGTGATCATGCACTTCCTGATGGTCTCCTCTGATGGCACTTTACCACTGAGTTCTTAACTAAGGCTATGTCTAGACTGCAGGCTTCTGTCAACAGAAGTTTTGGCAACACAACACACATCCAAACTGCAGATCTCTTGGAAAAGATCTGCCAATCAGGATCATTCTGTTGAAATCCCTGTACACCTCGTTCCACGAGGAAGAGGGGAAGTCTTGAGAGAGGGGGGTTTTCCAACATTTGGCCTTGTGTGAATGGGCCAAAAGTCAGAAAAGTCTCTCCTGACAGTACTGTCAGCAAAAGATATACCAATGCATTGCTCAATTTGCATAGCTTTTGCTAATAGTGCTCAGCAATCTAGACGCAGCCTAAGTAGCTCACTATGAATGGGTACCACCAACATTCTCTGAGCTGGGTGCTATTCCAGGGTAAGTAACACCTTTCTCCATCAGTTTGTCAAGAGTGGATATAATATGCATTCCGGAGCACTCTCCTCCTGTATGTAACACAGAGCAGCAAGTGATCTCACATACTGTTTTAAAATACGAGAATGGAATTAGGATTGTTTAGCTAAAAACTTATTTTGCTACCTGTCTAATTTACTTTCAACTTCAGAATTGACGCAGTAATTTGAACATTAGGTAGACTGGCTTTGTGTCCCATACTCTACAGCCTCTCTCTCTCTCTCTCTCTCTCTCTCTGACTCATGTAAATAATTATTTTTCAAATGCTAAAACAGGGTGAAAAAGCACTGTCATCTACAGGGCCAATAGAAGAGAGATGATTTTGCTGCTAACATCAGAGCAGCGAATGTTTGGCATGCAATTATTAAAGAAAAGTTAACAGCCTATCAGGAAAAAATTCCAAGCAATTATACCCTTTTCATATGGCATAGTCTTCCAGAGGAATCCATGGAAGCTCTGTCATTGCTATTTTTCATAAGAGGCTGGACCAAAAAACACCAAAATGCTGTAGGGAAATATCCCATTTAACAGAGAGATTAACTGGCTTATATAATAGTTCTTTTCCATCTTTAACTTCTAACGATGTTGAACTTTGAGTTATTTCTGATGACTAAGTTTCCATGTTTGTTACAGAGGCCTCAGATTCTGTGACTTTCTGTGACCTCCATAGCTTCTGCAGTGACCAGTACAGCTAACTTCAGGGCTGTCCTGTCTGGCTGGGATGGCCCTGGAGCCAGCAGAGCAGTTGCTTGTCAGTGACTTCTGAGAGAAGTCCCCTGACAAACTTCAGCTGTGTCAAATGTAAGCTTCTCCCCCAGTTGTGCACCTCTCCCCAGGGACATCCCCCCAAGACTTAGTCAGGGGGTATTTATAAATCATGGACAGGTCAGAGGCCATGAAATGTTTATTACTACAAATTCTGTGACTATATCACAGGCTTACCTATGACTTCACAAAAAAGTTCCTGTTATATAGAATTCCTCTGAAATTTCAGCATTGCCACTTATACCAGAAAGCGTGCAAAACTGGATTAAAGTCCATGAAATGGCTGGTACAAACTCACATCACATAAAGAGTATGTAGCAAGAGAAATTGCCTGTAGGTCTTTCTTTCTTAGAGTATAAGTTCTTTGGCTGCTTATTTGCATACTCCCAAAGCTCATTAGCATAGCCATGAAAGAGTGTGGTTCTGGCAGAAGGGGGTGCCAGCACTGCAGAGGCTGTGTGGACATGCCTCTGTCGGCTAATACCCCCTCTGTCATCAGTCCATTAGACCTAAAACTGTGGGTGCTGGATAATCAAATGTTCCAGATATCCACCAGCCCCACTGCTGCTGCTACTGCAGGCTGGGCAGCCAGCCCCTGTCCCCACTGATGCCGGCTCCCAGTCCCGCGGCTGCCTGTACCAGCTGCATGAGCTGCACAACTGGCCCCACAGCCCCGGCCCCAGCCCCAGCCAGGCAAATGGTCCTGCAGCTGGCAGCTGACCTGGCCCCACGGCACCCGATAGAGCAGCTGCCGGTTAATTAAGCATGCCATTTGTTCAAAATCTGGATAATCCAGCTTTTACTGTACTCCAGATGAGAACTAATTACTTCTTCTCTCTTGCTTAGATCCTGCTAATGCTTTTTTTTTCCACTGTGCTATACTGTTGACTCATACTTAGCTTGTGATTTACCAGATCCCTTTCTGCAGTACTTTTCCTAGACAGTCATTTCCTATTTGTGTGCATGCAAGAGATTGCTCTTTCCTAAGTGAAGTACTTTGCATTTGTCCTTATTGAATTTCATCCTATTTACTTCAGATCATTTCTCCAGTTTGTCCAGATCTCTGAGTTTTAATCCCATCCTCTGCAGCACTTGCAACCTCTCCCCGCTTGGTATTGTTCGCAAACTTTCTAAGCACACTTTCTATGCCACTTTCTAAATCATTGATGAAGATACTGAATAGAACCAGACTGAGAAATAATCCTTGTGGGACTCTGCTTAACATGCCCTCCCAGGCTGACTGTGAGCCACTAATAACAACTCTTCAGGAACTGCTTTCCAACCAGTTAGGAAACCACCATACAGAAGAGCATCTAGGTTGTATGTCCCTAGTTTATGACATGGTCAGGGGAGACAGTAGAAAAAGCCTTACTAAAGTCAAGATATACTACATAATGCTTCTGCCCTATCCACAAGGCTTGTTACCCTGTCAAAGAAAGGTATTGGGTTGATTTGCCATGATTTGTTCTTGACAAATGCATGCTGTTACTTATGATCTTCTATGTGTTTGCAAACTGAGGGATTAATCATTTGCTCCATCATCTTTATAGGCTTATGATATACATATGGAGCAAGCAGCCTTGTGCTTCTAAATGGAATATTTTTTAAAAGTTTCAGTAAAACATCAACAGCTTGCTCAAGGAATAAGATTTCACAGCAAGGTCTGCACAATTTTACCTGTATTATAAAAATTAAATAGGACTTTAAAATAAAGTGCCTGGGACTACGAAGCTAAATTTATTTGTTTGTTTTTTTACTGCAATTTGCAAAATTAAGGTTATGCTTAAAAATCACATTTTTGCCGAGCTCTTCAGCAACGTCATATTTTAAATGATTTAGGCTGAAAAGGGAATGAAACATTCCTGGTGCAGAGGAGAAAATGGGAGCAGTCTGGAAGACAGGGGTTTTGATCAATATGAGGAACTGACATATTGCTGTGGCAAGCTCCATTTTAACCATTCTCCACAGTCTGTTTACCTAAGAGTGCTGAACAAAAAGGCAGCTGTTTAGTAAACAGTGCTTGGTGTCTGCTGGGCAGAATCTACAGGAAAGGAAAGCACGGGCTGGCCAAAAAGGCTAAAGTGGGTAATCTTCAATTGCCCAGAATAAAATGGTTCTCGCAGATCCAGCACAGCCACAATTATAGTTGTGTCAGCTTTTTGATAATCAAAACACAGGAGCCTGGATGTAGGACAGGACAAAACTGATTTGCCTTGATGGTCTCTTTCTTTGAGGTGTGCACATTTAGCTACTGCTGTTGGACTGTATTTCTGTCCTGCATCCTGACAAAGGTTTTGTTTTTTTTTTTAAATTTTCAAAGGGCCAAACCCTGAAGTCCTCATTGATTTTTTCCCTCTCAGTCCTCATTGGGACAGATTGCCATCGAAGTAATTTCTAATCTCGGGGTGCTACCTGAATAAACATTGAGGATGGACTGTGTTATAATTTGCACACCAGGAAACCAAACTATGACCCATAGTTGCAATGCATTCCCTGGTTCTCCCTTGCTTCAAGAAAGATGCAATCCACTGTGAATATAACATGCACACCCTGTGTTTCCCCCTCTCTTACTAAGTCAACTAAAGGAGCTGAACCAGGACAAAGAAGAACCTAATCTTCTGCAGAACCAACATGGGGGACAGGAGGAAAAGGGTAGGGAGGCAAAACCAAAGCTGTTCACTACCCAACCTGAAGACAGTGGTCCCTATCCCATAATGTGGCTCAAGCTAGTGAGACAAGGGGGTCAAAGGAAAGAAGAAGAAGACACCTGTGAGTGACTTCTTTTAACATGTGGGTATTGTTGCACTGCAGCCACCAAACAATCCTTGATGGTATGGGCTCCACAGCAATTGGGAGTCTCATGTCCACTGCAGCCTTCATCAGCCTTCACAGCCATTGTAACATTACCCTTGCTGTCTCTGTTTAATTCTTGGTTGATGGAGTCAAATGAATTGAGAGAGAAATCTCTGAGCTTCAATTTATTTGCAAATTTGACTCATCAACCAAGGATTAAACAGAGACTGGGAGTGGCTGGCTCTTACAAAAGCAGCTTCTCTGCCCTAGGTGTTAACATCTCCACATTAGACTCTGACAATGGACCATATCCCCCTGTCTTATCTGGCTTGTTTTTGTCCCTTTTGATACATACTATTGATAATGGGCCTTTTCCACACTGACTGAATAGACTTTGTCAGCTCTGGGCCTCCCTTTTACTGGGGCCCCACTCTTTAAATACCCTCTCAAACCACCACCACCCCAACTCATGCATCTGATGAAGCGGGTCATTGTCCACAAAAGCTTATGCTCCAAAATATCTGTTAGTCTATAAAGTGCCACAGGACTTCTTGTTGTTCTCGAAGATACAGACCAACATGGCTACCTCTCTGATACTTGTCAAAATGGTTCAAAAGGCCTTCTGTGAAACAAAAATGAAGAAAAAAGAATCAATTTTTAGAAACACTTAGAACACTTGGAAACCCACACACTGCACGAGCACTTTCATTGCAATTCTTTTTATACAGCACAAAAAATTAAAATCTTTCCCACTCTAATATCTGAAACCCAGCTCTATAAAAAGATCGAGATTTTTGTCCCCAGGGCACTGGTACTACAGATTAATTTTATATGATGAATTTTAAAAAAGCAACATAAAAGTTTGATGTTTAAGTTTGTCATTCCTTTGGAGCTTCTGATTACCTGGAATGAATGAATGAAGGCTGTCCTATGTCTCAGAGGGCAGCAGATGACTAGATGTTCCATGGTTTTGATATCTTCTCCAGATTCTCATAGTGAATTGTCTTCCTTTTCTGTTGTGTAGCAAGTAACTGCCATGTACATGTGAGGTTCTGAGGTGATTTGTCATGATTATGTGGCTTGGAGAAGCCAAGTAGTTGGGCTATAGGTCCTTGATTAGGTCTTGATTCTTGACTTTGCTGTTGCCCCACAGTTTCTGATACTTATATTGAAGTGACAGTCCTAAGGTTTTAATAGATACAGCCATTAACAATAATGAGCTCCTGGAATTAAGGAGGCATAAAAGGGGAGGGGGATGAGGGGAGAGATGGGCAAGTTTGAGTTCATTTTTGTGCAAATGTATTTTCATATATGGCTGCTGCTCTTCAGTGGGATGGTGGTAAGTTCTGTGTAAATAGGGAGCCAGGCAATCCATACCAACTTCAGCGCTCCTGTGAGTGTTCTCGTAGCAATGAACATCAGCAAGTTTCCTGTGTGTGCTACCTTCCCATATTGGTGTGCAATATTCAGTTGCTGAGAAAACAAAGGCCAACACAACTGCCTCCACAGCAGTGGTCTTCCACTTCCATACTCAGTGTGGACCCGTCCATCGCAAACAAAATCTACCTACACTTCCTCTTCTGGCCTTCAAACAAACAACCACCACCCAACTTCTCCAAAGTCCAACCTCAGAATGAAGCTCCCTTCAAACTAGGATATATCACTTCAAAATGGCACCAAACACTTCCAGAAAACAGATACAAAACCTACAGCTTTATCTGTTGGTACGCTGACTGACACATTTTTCAAAATCTGTGGATCCTATACATTTCTATATCACAACATGTCCGATGAACAGTACTGTCTCACCTAGCTCATCTCTCTCTCATATCCTATGACCAACTGGATACATTGACTCTGCCTTTAAAACGGTAATGAAGTATATTAGCTCTGAAAATGCCTGGCATGCTAGCACAAAATATTTGTTCAAGACTGAATGTAACTATTGAAAGGAAAGTCAAGGAGATTATAAAATAGCTATGGATTAATGACCATTATTGGCAGGAAATCTGACAGTCTGTTCCTCTTGTTAGCATGCATCGCCATTGGGAATAAAGAGCCATAAAGAGAAAATAGATGGGAGAAATTAATCTGCAAATCAGAGGGGAAATCAAATTATCTTTATTTAAATACCCAGTTTTCAGATTATTCACCTTCTACCTTTTAAATCTGTAACGGAAATCAGAACGCAAACAATCTGCCTTTAGGGACTTTTTTTCTTACTTCTTCATGTAACAGTTTGGAAACCCTCTGTTCAATGAAAATCCCTCTGACAGCACTAAGTATTTGCGTTCCTCCAAACACTGTTTAGGTTTCACATAAAAACAGAACTGAAGAAGTTCGTAAGTTAAGATTTTGGCATTTAGAAAAATTAGTGGCAACTTTCAAGAGAGGTGACCTGAAACTATAGCAGAAATAGTTGCTGAACTTTTGCAGGGCTCCCACCCTGGACTCAGGACTGTTCTTTCTCTCCGTCAGAGAAGAGCTCTCCTGCTCTCTCATGTAGCACTTCTAATGATCTGTCTTCTGCTTTATGGATCTGCCAAGGTAGTGTGCTGTCTTTCTGAATACTTTCAAAATGAAATGATCCCCTAAACGCAGTACATTTTTACATTGTTTCTCTGGTGAGGCTGCAGCAGTATCTGTATGCAACATTATGGCTACGTCTACACGTGAAGCCAACATCGAAATAGCTTATTTCGATGTGGCGACATCGAAATAGGCTATTTCGATGTAGAACGTCTACACGTCCTCCAGGGCTGGCAATGTCGACGTTCAACCTCGACGTTGCGCGGCACCACATCGAAATATGCGCTGCGAGGGAACGTCTACATGCCACAGTAGCACACATCGAAATAAGGGTGCCAGGCACAGCTGCAGACAGGGTCACAGGGCGGACTCAACAGCCAGCCGCTCCCTTAAAGGGCCCCTCCCAGACACAGTTGCACTAAACAACACAAGATACACAGAGCTGACAACTGGTTGCAGACCCTGTGCATGCAGCATGGATCCCCAGCTGCCGCAGCAGCAGCCAGAAGCCCTGGGCTAAGGGCTGCTGCCCACAGTGACCATAGAGCCCCGCAGGGGCTGGAGAGAGAGCATCTCTCAACCCCCCAGCTGATGGCCACCATGGAGGACCCGGCAATTTCGACGTTGCGGGACGCGGATCGTCTACATGGTCCCTACTTCGACGTTGAACGTCGAAGTAGGGCGTTATTCCGATCCCCTCATGAGGTTAGCGACTTCGACGTCTCGCCGCCTAACGTCAAAGTTAACTTCGAAATAGTGCCCGACGTGTGTAGCCGCGATGGGCGCTATTTCGAAGTTAGTGCCGCTACTTCGAAGTAGCGTGCACGTGTAGACACAGCTTATAAGAGGATAATGAATGCCTGCTTCACCGGCACTGCAGTGAAAACTATTCAAGAGACAATAATAGCCTGTCTTAAGGGTACCCTAGAAATTCCAAAATCTGTTGATCTCAGTTCTGCCCTGCCTTATTAGAAGGCCACCTCCACCATGTCATTCACTTGCCTTCAGCAGAATGTTCATTATTTGAAGATCTCTTGGGTTTTCCAGCCTTCAGGAAAAGCACTACCCAGTAATGTAGGGGAAGCTGGTCATTAGGAAGTTGGTCATTAGGCATGATTTGTTTTTCACTGACTTTGTTTATTCATTGTTGACTACTAGCATGTTTTGGAAAGGTCAGTATCTGTCTGGACATTTCCTTGATTGGTTGATTTGTGCAAGTCTTGTTCTACCTTGAACAAATGTGATTAAAAACAGCAGCAAGTGTACCCTGGTAACTCCAAATGCTGAAATCCTGGCTAGAAAACCAGCTATCTAGCCAGAAGAACCCTTTGATCCCTCGTCTACTTTCCCTGGAAGACCTCATAAATTTCATAGGTCGAGATCAAGTCCAGAGGTGGGCAGCTCCAATCGCACAAACCTGAAGCTTCTTCAGGCTTTAAGAAAAAGCAGTTGCCTCCCTGACTCTTTCTGAATCATGTGAATACCTGACATACTGACCCAAGAGTCTGATTCTTGGTCTACAGCACTGTCACTTAGGCACTCGTCTCCAAGCACTCCATTTCCTTAAGGAAAGGAATAGGCTTCATGTGAAAGTTTCTTCTTCCTTTCACTGTTCCTCTTGGGAACCCCAACAGTGAGTGGACAGCAGTTTTTACATGGGTTCCCATGTATCCCAAGTGATATTTAGTCAATGGGCAAGTTAAAGTTTTACCTGTCATGAATGGCGTTGACTCAACTCAAATGGTAGACTCTCTGCACTGAGTGTCTGTAGCACAGATTGAACCTCTCTAATCTGGAACTCTCTTGTCTGGCAACATCCATAGTTTGCATGATTTTAGTTAGCAAGATGACCATTTGTCATGGGTGTGGCCAAGTTTCCTGTGGCCCTATAAAGTGTCCAGTCCTGGCTCTCAGTAGTCTGTGCAGTTATTTAGCCGTAATTTATCCCTAAATATCTTCTAAGATCCCAGTGAGCAATGGAAATGTTGGTAATGTGCTAGACAATATTGACCTCCCACGATCTGGCAAATTCTTTCATTTGGCTCCAGTCAGGTCCCGAGGGTGCTGGACTAGAGAGGTTCAACCTGTATCTTGTATAGAGACTTTTACAAAAGTTAGACAAATATGGCATTGTTTGTATGAAAGGTCTGATCAGGGATTACTTGGCAGTGTAGCAAAATGGCTGAGTTTGCTCTTCTCCTCCCTTCTCCCCCATCACAGAAATGCGTGGATCACAAATCAGGGTGACTACACTTATGTGTTTCCCCACAACAAAGAGCATGCGTGCCAAATGCCTGGCTCCTTGTCCACCACTTCTCCTGGATGGAGAGTGTCTCCCACTCCTGACTTGGATTTTTCCAGGCTTCACAGTTCCCTTTTTACTCTAGGATATTCCCAAGAAAGCCTGGTTGCCTATGCAGGCCAGAGTGTGCACTTGGCTATTCCTGCAAAGGCTACAAACAAAGTAATTGCAGCAGTTAGAAATGATCACACAGGCCTTTCTAAGTGAGCCCATTTTTCATATGGTAAGCAGACTGGAGAAAAAAACATTCAAATTAGGGCTGTTGATTAATGCAGGGCTGAACTGATGCATTAAAAAAATTAACGCGTGTTAACGCACCTTAATCGACAGCCCTGTTAAATAACAACCCAGTCGCTGTCTTTATGGTGTGCTGTCTCCAGCTGTGTGCCTCTGGAGCTAACCACACAGCTGCCTGCTCCTGGCCCAGAACTAGGCTCCCTGGCTTCTCTCCAGCCTCTGGGAGGAGGTGGAAGGAGGAAGGTGGGGAGATCCAAGACCACAGGACACAGCAGCAGGCTGGGAAGTGGCAACTGCACATTTGGGTGAGTGGCTGGTACAAGAGTGCCTTCCCATGGTAGATCTGCAGGGCAACTTCTCCAGCCCTAAAGCAGTATCTCTTAGAACACTCCAGCCATAGCAACCTGCTGTAAATCCTGTCTGACATGATGCTGGGACAGGTTCAGCAGCTGTTGACTGAGACTGCAGCCCTGATGTCCTTTCCTTGATTTCTTTGGCATCCCCCTCTGCCTGTCTGCACCCATATGGCGCTGCCTCTTCCATGTGGCTTCTAAGGGGAGATTTGGTGAAGAGCCTGCACAGTGCCTAGCACAGCAGGGGCTCCTACCTAATAACAGCATCACAGCAGGAGCAAGTGTCCCCTTCCAAAGTGCCAGGTGTTTGAGCTGTCTCCCCAGCTAGTGGGGATGATTGCAGATCCCTTAACTCTGCCCTGCAGCCACGTGCATTAAAACCAGCAGGTCACAGAAGTCTGTGTAATATGTGCGTGTGGGAGGGTGACATTAAACATCATTTTAAAGCCCAGGAGAAAAGCCTGCAGGACAGCAGGCAGAGGGGAGAAGCAATCAATACCTCTGCAGTACAAGGATTGGCCTTTCTTGTGTCATATTCCCAAAGGGTCTAATGAAACTGGGGGGTCTTTGAGTTAAATGGATGCACGCTGCGTTCCAGCCGCTGGGCTTTCATCCTGTCATAAAGCATGAAGGGGGCACAGAAAGTGGGTAAGGGATTGCTAGTAAATTAATGGGTGTTAATTTTTAAAAAATAAGTTAGTATTGTTTAACAGTGTAATTAATCATGTGGTTAATCACAATTAATTTTTTAATTTTGTGACTAATTGTGATTATTTTAATCACTTGATAGCCCTAACTAAAAATCAAAAAGACTCTATCCACATGCTAATAAGCAGAAACATTCCCTCCATAGGATAGTATAATATTGTGGGGTTTCTGGGTACAATTAATGAAATCAATCCAGGGTATCTGATTAAAACCGGGCCACTGACAGCCCTGGCTGGGATTTCCTTCTCACTAGGGCAAATCCAACCAGACACAAAAGCACCTCTGCCAGCCTCATTGACCAGTCACAAGCCACACAAGTAAACTCACAGATTTCCCAGTTGCTACACCATCCCAGACCAACAACCCCCTACTCAGGTGAAACCTTAAAACCTATTTCACCGACTCCACACAGATTCCCCCAGGCTCCAAAGGGTCCAGCCACAGTCCCAGGTCAATATATACTTGGATCTTACCCAGATCACCAAGCAATTACCAATCCTTGAGATCTAAAATCTTAAGGTTTATTAACAAAGAAAGAAAGAACAGGGTAAGAAAGAAAAAAAATTGAAGTGATACATTTCATATATCACTTACAGCTATTGATGCAGGCCAGTGATGTTATATGGTGATTCTTGAAAGTCTTTGCAAGCATCCTTTTGGGAGATGGGCCCCCAGTGCAGACAGGCTTAAGTCATGAGGACGGAAAGAACAAGAACTAAGGTGGACTCTGGCAGGACCCCTCTTATAGTCTCTTCAGTGGACTGAAAAAGTCCTTTCTTCTTCCCACCAGGCACCGGAGAGTTGGGATCACCTGACCCAGGTAAGCTCCTGTGGCACCCTGCCATTGGATGCATTCTAGGTTCCAAATTCCTGAGATGAGTATTCAATGACTGAGCCTTTGTTTTTAGTCCATTCATCCAAGCTGGGGTGGTGATCACACTTCCATTGTGTTCTCTTGGCTCTGAACATTTCTAATACAGCTATAGAGCCGAAATCTTCAACTTTACCTACAAACATGGCACAGACATACAAGTAACATAGCCAGATTCAGGGCATCATCAGCTTTCAGTAGACACCTCACTTGGCCCACTTAGCACAAGATTTGGTGCCATTATGTACAATGGTGACAGAAATGGCTTCCATATCCAGTTTAAAAATCCAATAACATCACAGATGATTCAGGTAGCCACCCCAGGCCCTGCAGTTTGAGGGGTGGGGACCCACCAGCAGTCGCTTCAACAGTCCTCCGCATGGGACTGTGGGATTAACTAAGGGCGTGTGTCACGTGACTGGATTTTTATATTGGATATAGAAGCCATTTTATGCTCCTAGTGTATCTATTGGCCCCAAATAGTGTTCCAAGGGGTTTGTGTGAGGTGTCTAATGAAAGCTGAGGTTGCCCTGAATCTATGTATGCTATTTTTATGTCTGTATTATGTTTGTAGGTAAAGTTATAGATTTTAGCTATGTAGCTGTGTTACAAAATGTTTCAGTGTTAAGATTCACAATAGGAGGTGTGAACTCAGCCCCGTTCAGGATATTGGGCTAAACAAAGGAATTGAAACCAGGTGCCCAGACAGCAAATCCCCATTTCAAAAATTTGGGACTTGTCAAATGAATGCAGCCCACTGGTCTGTTGATCTGGGCTGAGCAAAGGAACTGAAATCATATGCCTAGACACCCACTGCATGTAAATGACTGAGGTGTGCTGGCAAAACCAGCAACCAATGGCATTTTACCACAGCAGCTCACCTGGGTCAGGTGACTTTGACCCTCAAGGGCCTATGGGAAGGAGAAAGGGGTTTTGTCCCTAGACAAGTGAGAACCATGAGGTGGACCTAGCAGCACCCATCTTGGACATTTGTCTTCTGTCCTCTTTCAAAGAATACATGTTCTAGCATGCTGACTTCAGCTCACCAGATCTCCAAGTCTCCAGTACCTAAAGATATGTGACCTGGAATTATATCCATTACAGGAGGGACTTTCAGAGATTTTCAAGAATCAGCATATAACACTGCTGGCCTGCATCAATAACTGTAATTGATGTATGTAAAGTATCGCTTTAACAATTTTTCTCTCTAACCCTGTTTTCCCTTTTTTGTTAACAAAGCTTTAGATATTTAGATCTGAAGGATTGGTGAGCATAGTGATTTGGGTAAGATCCAAGTATATATTGAACAGGAACTGAGGCTGGACCCTTTGGGGCCTGGAAGAATCTGTGTGGAGTTGGTGAAATAGGTTTTAAGAACCTCTCATTTGAGTTTGTGGTTGTTAGTCGGGGCTGGTCTAGCAGGTGGGAAGTCTGTGGGTTTGCTTGTGTGGCTTCTGGTTGGCCAGTGGGACTGGCAGAGGTACTTTTGTGGCTGATTGAATTTGCCTAACTGAGAAGGATATCCCAGCCTGGGGCTGTATGTAGCCCAGTTCTAAGCAAAGATACCCTGGACTGATTTCTCTAGCTGTGCCCAGAAACCCCATTATATTACAGCCTGATGCTGGACAGCTGCTGGAGTTGCCCTTCCCCCACTCACCTCAATGGCAGGAGCTGCAGTGCCCCTGCAGCATGCTATTCTATGCCCTATTGCCCTCTCCCAGCTTTTCTATTCTCTGCTTCCCCACACCATAGGGTGCAAAGCATGCCAGGCCCAGGGTGCCCAGCTTCCCACTGCTGTGGGGTGAGTGCAGGGTGTGTTTGTGTGTGTGTGTGTGTGTGTGTGTACGTGCTTGCATGTGTGTGTGTAACGACTGACCAACCCCTGGTCCTGCTCTGTGCCAAACCCCCTGATAATTCCCTGGTTCACGTTGCTCAGGGAGGGAACTTTGGGAAAGGAGGCAGAACAAAGGCAGGAAGAATCAAAGCAGGAGCAGGGCAAATACTGTTTACTTTTGAGTTAAAAACAGCACAGAGCTTTACAAACTCCCCAAACTCACATATTTAAGGTCCATCTTACCTCATTTTGTATGTTGTCTGCACAACAATAATACATATCAGATGCTTTTGCTTTTTTCAATTGAAGACCAGCGTCCTTGGAAAACAACCTATTAGTTGTATAAAAATGTCAGTCCGATTGAGTTGTTAAGTCTGATGCTCGTATGTTACAGGAAAGCTTGGTTATCCAGCAACAGAGGCAAACATCCTCACCTGTAGATGACTGGCCTGATTCTGATTCTGGGAAATGAAGAGCAGTGACTTCAATGGATTTAGGCTGGTGTGACAGCATTGTCAGTGAAAGCGGAATCATGCTCACTGGCTCAAGGCTGTATAAGTGAGGAAGAGAACCATGCAGTATTGCTAGCAATTTTCTAATGGTTACTTTCACAGTTCCTTAGTTGCTGGAATACATCTGCAATTCACGACTTCCTACTAGTCCACTGTCATCATTGGAGCTGCTGGTGAGAATTTGCTTTTGTCCACCAGATGGTGACTGGAATACGACTGGGCAAAGTTTTAGAGCTTCAGAAAAACTGGTTTGCTTGGGGTGACAGGGAGAACCCCGCATTTGTGAAAAGTTATTGAAGTTTTATCTGAGTTTCTTCAGCTATAAGTCAGTGGTGTAACTAATGATAACCAAACTTCTAAATGCAATACATTTTTTAGAATTCTTAAATGAGCTTTGAGAAGGCTGGTAGGAAATAAGATTTTGGAGACGGGTTCCATTTTGTGAATTAGGTTAAATCTAATTTAATCCTATTGACTGCTTGTTTCATTCAGTCAGAGCAGGAAAATAAGGCTTGTCTCAGTTTCAAAAGAGTCAGAAGAATCAAGAGACATTTTTCTCATAATATTTCTGGCAGAGGCACGTAGCATATTTCGGACTGGTTAACAATTCTGCAAAAACTGAAGTCCATTTTTATGCCAACCAGCTTTCTCATTACTATGTTGTCATAAGCCTAACTCTATTTGAAATCATGTGAAAGATTCTCATTAACTTCAGCAGGAGCTGAATCTCAACCTGTTTCAAAACCTATTCCTATTCCAGAGAAATGACACCTGAAGTAAAACTCCAAGTTAATTTACTAGTTAAAAGAGACAGAAGTGAAGACTACGCTATCGGAACTGTATACATTTCAGAAGAGGCAGTAGCAAATTGAGCAGTTCCTAAAAAATGAAAAGAGTACAATTTATTAGGATGTCAGCTGAAAACTAAAACCTCCTTACATCAAATTATGTACAGTGAAAACTCAGGAGTGAAAATTTTGCGAGTCTTTATCAGACAAGCAAATACATTTGTCTGCATATAATGACTTATCTTTCAGAAAATGAGGCTGAAAATAACCATTTTATAACTGCTAAATTTGTCAAAGCTTATTGGGGGGTACAAGTTAATCTGCATAGAAATGAAGGGTTTTTTTTTAAATCAGCATTTTCAAGCTACATTAACTGAAGTTATATGTGCTTTTTAAAAACGCAAGCCCACTTCCTTTTAAAATATAAGCTTGTTCAAGCATGTTCAGAGTAATTTAAATTACAAAACATCTCTTTTGGCTGAATGACAGTTTTCACTTTTGAATATTATTTCCCTACAATGGATCATTCCAAAATTCAGTTTACATTATGCAGTTCAGAACTATACCTCTTGGCATGATAATTTGCCTCCAGACTTAGCAGGGGCCTTTCCTTAGAAAATATTGGAAGTTTTGGCCTGCAGGAGTTGTCAGCAAAACCGTTTCTTATGGAGGGTTCTCCTCCAACCCTCCCCCACACAGTGTTTGGAACCGTAGGTGGCAGGGGCAAAGATAACCCTGATTTCACATCTTTCTTGCAAGTCACTAGCCAACCTCGGTGATCCAATGTAGCACAGGAAATCAGTAGCTACTGAATAGTAACAGAGAGGGAGCTGTGCTAGTCTATATACTATCAAAACAAAAACCAGTCAAGCAGCACTTTAAAGACTAGCAAAATAATTTATTTGGTGAGCTTTTGCTACTTGAGTGCTTGTTTTGATAGTAGCTACTGAGTAACATATTACTTCCCCATCCCACCCCAACAGAGGAACCATGAAAGTACTTGTGCCAGGAATTCTGGTCCTGGAGAAGGACATCTGCTTCCTGCCCCTTGCTGTGTGCTGGGGCTAAGATTAAACCCCCAGTCTTTTGAACTGAACACAAGGTAGTCACCATTAGCAGAAATAGTTATTGGTTAGACTATATCAAAATTATTTGCTATATTATGTACTGATTCATAAAGCAAATTGTGGGCCTCTTGGAAAATATGAAGTGGCAGAACACCTCA
This sequence comes from Carettochelys insculpta, assembly GCF_033958435.1. Classification (NCBI taxonomy): domain Eukaryota; kingdom Metazoa; phylum Chordata; order Testudines; family Carettochelyidae; genus Carettochelys; species Carettochelys insculpta. The sequence continues at coordinate 230,815,593 of NC_134138.1, forward strand.
CTTGCCCAGTAACAGTAAGTGCTTTTGAGAAGGCAATGGCACCTTTAAAGGACTTCTTGATGTCTATGAAAATGCAAGCCGAAGTGCAAGCACAATTACAGTGAAGATTCATTCAGACCTAACTAATGCAACAACTTGGGCTGCTAACAATGTGTCAGGGAGCTACTGAAAACAACCTTTCAGTCTTCGCCAACCTCCTGCAAAAAAACTTGAGTTGGGTGCTCTAGACAAGCACACCAGGTGAGAATCTGTAATACCGAAGGATTTATGAGCATTTAAATGATCCAATAGGTTTTCTGCTTCTGGAAAGAGACTTCAGGAACTGAAAGGCTACGTCTACACTAGCCAAAAACTTCAAAATTGACATGCAAATGTCCATTGCAAAGTTTTCTAATGAAGCGCTGAAATACGTATTCAGCACTTCATTAGCATGCGGGTGGCCACGGCACTTTGAAATTGACGAGGCTCACTGCTGCGCAGCTCATCCAGACAGGGCTCCTTTTCGAAAGGACCCCGCCTACGTCAAAGTCCCCTTATTCCTATGAGCAGATGGGAATAAGGGGACTTCGAAGTAGGCGGGGTCCTTTCGAAAATGAGCCCTGTTTGGACAAGCCACGCGGTTGCGAGCCACGTCAATTTCGAAGTGCCGTGGCCGCCCGCATGCTAATGAGGTGCTGAATATGTATTTCAGCACTTCATTAGTAAACTTCGAAATGGCCATTTGCATGGCCATTTTGAAGTTTTTGGCTGTGTAGACACAGCCAAAGAATTCTTGTACTACAGAAACCAGGAAGGCAGCAGCCTGCTGCGTCAAACTCTGATTCAATGGCTCACATCACAGTTAGGCTAAGGCTACACTATGATTTCTATTTTGGAAAACATTTGTATCCTGAAATAGAAAATGCACTCAAAATAGCAGGGCAACAAGAATGATTAAAGATCTAGAAGTCATGAGGGTTGAGGGAAAACTGAATGATTTTGGTTTGTTTAGTCTAGAAAATAGAAGACAGGGGAGACCTGACAACAGCTTTTGAGTACTGAAAAGAGTGTTACAAGGAAGAGGGAGAAAAATAATTTTTATTAACCTCTGAAGATAGGACAAGAAGCAATGGGCTTAAATTGCAGCAAGGGAGGTTTAGGTTGAACATTAGGAAAAACTTCCTAACTGTCAAGGGCTATGGCTACACTTGTATTCCTCTTTCAAAAGAGGCATGCAAATGAGGGAAATTGAAAATGCAAATGGAGTGCAGATTTACATATTGAGTGCCTCACTTAAAAGAGCCTCTGTCAAAAGAAAAAAAGCCTTGTAGATGTGGCTCTTTCAAAAGTAAACCCCATCTTAAAGAAAGAACCCTTCTTCCTGAAACAAAATCAGAAGGGTTCTTTCAAAGATGGGATTTACTTTCAAAAGACCTGCGTCTACACTGCTTTTCTTCTTTTGAAAGAAGAATATGCGAATGAGGCACCAGATATGTAAATCGGCACCTCATTTGCATTTTCCATTTCCCTCATTTGCATGACTCTTTTGAAAGAGGAATGCATGTGTAGAGACAGCCAAGGGCTACAACTACGCTACAGAGATCTTTCAAAAGAAGCATTTCTGGAAGATCTCTTCAGAAAGCTTCTTTCGAAAGAGTGCATCCACACACAAAAAAGTGGTTCAAAAGACCATTCTGCTGTTTCAAAAGAGAGCATCTATCCAGCCCCCACTCTTTCAAAAGAACAGGCTGGGGATCGAAAAATCAGGCCCCAAGAGGACTGTTATTTCAAAAAAAGGGTCTGCGGCGCACCTACACATGCTTTTTTTCTAAAGAAGTTTTTGAAAGGGGGCACTCTTCCTGAAATGGGAAAGGAAGAGCTATTTCAAAAGGAATGCCTCATGCTTTTGATTTACTTTCAAAATAACTCTTTTTGTATGTAGACGCTCTGCTGGATCTTTCGAAAGAGCCCCCTTCTTTCAAAAAATCTTTTGAAAGAGCTTGCTAGTGTAGATGCAGCCAAGGTGATTAACCCCTGGAATAAATAGCCTAGGGAGTTGGTATCATCTCCAACATTGGAGATATTTAAGAGCGGGCTAGACACATCTGTCAAGGATGGTCTAGATGCTGCCTGTCCTACTGTGAGGGCAGGGGACTGGACTAGATGACCTCTTGAGGTCCCTTCCAGTTCTAGTATACTATGATTCTATTAAAAAATCTAAGTGGAGTACACATAACCTGTTATTATTGATAACCCTAGTTTTAGTTGTTTATAATTTTGTTAAACTTTAACTCTTTAGATTAATTTTTTCCAAGCTGCATGCCTGAAGCAGACAGAATGTTTTCAGAAAATTTTAGCCAAAATGGGTCAATGATTTGTGAGAATGAGACTATGGAAATATAAATTTTGGCATGTTAAACTATGCTGGGGACCCCTTCCTTCAAAAGCCTACAAATCTCGTCCTTGGCTGCAGAGCCTTGAAATCTTGCAGGGGATGGCCTTTGTGTCAAGGTTGCACCTTTTAATGTCTCTGTGAATTTTACTTAAATTTGGCCATATTATAAACTTTTGGGAAAAAAATACAGTTCAGACATGCTCAAGAAACTTCTTAGAACTTAAAAAATAATTTTCCTAATGATTTTGTGTACATTGGGAATACTCCAGCCTGGGCTGATCAGGATTATCTTTCCAATTCTGTGGGCCAGGCTTAGCCAGGAGCTAGAACTGTCTTTTGACAACTGGAGGACGAAGCTGCCTGATTCCAAGGCAGCGGAGACAAAGGCGAACCTATGGGGAGTGAAGGCAGTAGATTGGGACCACATGTTCACCTACAATCTTTTCCAGAGGAGCCCTGCCTCATCCAATGTAGAGGCTGGTCAGTGGTGATTTCATGAACAGTCTATTCAATCATTTGTTTTCTTATTGTTCAGTGGGTGGGCCTGTGCCTTATTTACTACACGCTACTCAAACACTGCTGAGAAAACAGGATTATTAATTTTTTCATGAGCATTTTATGGCACTCCTCTGCAACTGAGTGCCTCACAATCCTTTTCACAATACTCTTGTGAAGTGGGGGGCAGCAAAGATCCCCATTTCACTGCAAGATTAAGATCAAAAGGATCCACCCATTTAAGGTTCCAAATTTGAGACACCATGTTCCTGCTTTTGAAATGTCCTTAGAGTTATATATGTTCAGCATACATCTCCCATTGACTTCAGATGCAGCTACAGATGCTCAACACTGCTGTAAATCAGATCCCAGGACATTGAGTTGGGCACCCAGAAAACAAGGATCACTCACTTAGCAAGCAAATGTGAAAAGTTTTTTTGTAATGGAGATACACATCTCCTAGAACTGGAAGGGACCTCAGAAGATCATCTCATCCAGTGCCCTGCCCTCTTGACAGGGCCAAGCACTACCCCAGACATCTACTTACCCCAATCAGCCTCCTCAATGATTGATCTCACAATGCCAGGTTCAGTGGGCAGACCACTGCGCTATCACTTCTCTACTGTCATGTGAGCTACATTACAGAGGCAGGGGCAGAATCCAGCAGGCCTAAACAGAAGACCATCCTGTCTCTCCCCACCATCCTGTGCCTCAAATTACACACCTTCTGACTTCTGCAACAAAGGATGAAGCAAGAGTCCTGCAGACACCAGACTTTTTTACTAGACACCCTGATTCACTCCTAGAGCAAACCCATTGTGTGCACTGAATGAGGCAGAGTGCCTTGTAGCAAAAAGAGCGTGTGCTCATGCAATTAAAGACCACATTATCACCCATGTACACAAAGAAGACCACATTTCTAGCATAACCTACACTTTGATTATTTGTCTGTGCAACCTTTAGAATGTTAGAATAATTTTACATGTGATGGTTGTACATGCCACTCATCTGCAGGGATCTGCATCAGTTGAGCACACCTCCACAGACTTCAGCTTTTTCATGTGGATTCTCCTTATACAAATGTCCACCTGTGTTGTTGTCATAGCCAGCTATCACTTCAGCACAGGTTATGTGAGCACACAAGGCAGAAGATGTCAACGCTGCAAATGTACAGCCCCACAGTCCAAGCCCTGCAAACCCAAGTCAGCTGACCCAGGCCAGCTGTAGGGGTTTTGTTGCATTGTAGGCATACCTGTTGGGGCTCTGCACAGCTTTCCCTCTGGTCAATGACAATAACTTTTCTATTGCCTACCAGTCTCCATGTGCAGAGACATAAGTGGACGGGGAAAGATAGCCCCCAAAAAGCACATTCTCCACTCATTTACCGCTCAAAAATTAGAGAACTGATTTTTTTTCCCTCAAACTAAAAAATCCTCACATTTAAACTCATACCAAAGTGGAAAAGTTTTCATCTCAAAGGAACAAGTAAAGCCTTGGGATTTTACTGGAACTATGTAGAGGATGCAGCTTGAACTTACCTGCTGTGAGTACCATAACAACTAGAAACAATCCTACACAACTGATAAAATAAGCCACTAATTGTTGTATTTATTCCCCATGAAGCCACTCTTTGGCACCTTTAATTGTACTTAGTCACAATTTGTTCATCATCCCATTGTTCTCATCAGAGCTGAAGAGAATTAAATATTTACCCAAACGAACTTATAAATATCTTATGAATCATAACTCTGCTTCACAATAACTTTAAGAAAAGGTAGAATAAATTCTGAGAGTGCTGCCATCTCTTCTGACACAGTGAGGCTGAGAAGAATATAATACAGTCAGGGCTCCAGAGCTTTCCATTACCCCCGTAGTTTCCCACCAGTAACTCAAATTTTAGTGGCCTCTGATTGGTCTGGCAGATGCCTGGGCTCTTCTCTTTCTGCTCTGGGTCATTCAGTGGACTTACGGAGAGTTTGTGGAAGGAGCAGAGGGATCGTCGGAATGATTTTGGGGTACTAAGTCCTAATTAAGCAACTAGGTAGTCCTCCTCATCCTATGACAGCACCATTCTGAGGCTCGAGCAGGGTGGTGTGGAGCAACTCTGTGCGGAGGCAAGGCACCTGCACCACCAGGGTGGAGTAAAGCAATCTTGGGCAGTAGGTACACTATAACATGGGGCCATGCATGACTCTGCCCTGTAACCTCAGCTCCTTACCATATGACTACCTCCCCCTTGGAGTACAAGGCAGGAAGTCCCATTTCCCTCCACAGAGGCAAGCCAGCTGCACCCTGCATCCATGTGCAATTCCTCTCCCAGGATGAGCACCGTGGGCCTTTCCTCTCTAGAACACAGAACCCAAAGAGTCCTACTTCCTGTTTGCAAAGTAGGGATTTGTTTGCTCAGAGGGCCTCTGTCTTCTTCCTCTCTGGCCATACGTCCTGCTGGGAGAGTGTTGGTGAGTGCTCCCAAAGTAGTAGGTCTTAGACTTAACAGGTGAATGAGATGCAAAGACCGTTTCACATTGCTTACAGTGATTGTTTCAGGCTGTCTGCAGGCTCAGGCAGATATTGCTGCTTTGGTCTCACTCTGCTCATGTTTTCAAGTTTTCTTGGAAATTACAAGGATTTGAAACTTACTATCTTGTTAAACAAAAGTCTGACTTGATTTAATCACACCACTCTAAGAGCTGGACTTTAGGCCAGTCCCTGTACCTCAAGGCTTAATCCACTTCTGATTGTCCAACCTGCGGGGTATAACCAAAAATGTTACACACGGCATTAAGATTAAGACTCATATTTATGCAAAGGCTCATGAAGCTCAGTGTTGTCCTTTCTGGTGTTCTGCAAAGGGATTATGCCTTGGGGGTAGCATAAAGGCACAGATCAGATCTTTTTTATTCCAGACTGGTTTGCCCATGCATAGCCCATTCCTAGCATAAATTACTGGGACTGTAGGCTAGGCTCAACTCCATCATTTCACAGAAAATAAAATACTATATTTATCGTCTAGCGGAAAGAGGTTGTTACCTTTTTGATATGCTGTAATATATATCTAAAACCTAAGTGCCTTTAATGACTGTATACCTTTCAGAGGAATGGAACATTTAATTTCACCTTCTGAATTTCAAACTTTAATCATTTTTAGGTCATGAATCAAGTATCTTAGCTCTGTCTAGCTGGATTGAAGTCCAAGTCAGAGACTGGATACTGTCCACATTACAAAATTAGTCCGTTCACACCATAAAGATAGTCCTGTGGTATGATCATAGAATAGAATGAGGAGTCCTGGATTCTATTCCTGGACAGGTTACAGATTCCTTGAGTGATCTGACCTAGTCAGTGAGGACATTTTGGACTGATTCCGCCATTCTTTGGTTGTTAGATTTTTGGATACCTATCTTGATACATCTAGTCCCTGATTTAAAGAATGCACACAACTCCCACTGAGGTAAATTGGTGGTGCACGGGTGTCCTTCACTTCTGAAAACAAAGTTCTAAATTCCTCTAGTTGGTCAGCTGAAAACAGAGACACCCAGAACTAGGCACCTGACAGCGTAAGTTCTCGCTCATCTCTGCCCCTCAGATGAAAGGTAACTCTCTTCGGTCAGGATCACATGGGCACAGAAGTCTACATCTGGACTGTGGCTTACCTGGATCTGGACCCCAAGGTTAGGGGCTCCCTTCCCAGCATCTGGCCCATGGCAGGGCTGGGGGGACAGAGCCCCAAGACTTGTGAGCCAAATCAGGCAAGCCAGGGTTAGATCCAGACTGCAGGCACAGCTCATTGGGGGAGGAGGGGGGCAGGAAGCGGCTCGGGGCTCTACTGTCAGTTCCCTCAGAAGGGGGATGGGAAGAGGGAGTGGCAGCAGCCTCAGCAGAATTGCCCGGGGGGGCTCTTCATCCCACTGCTCTGATTGGCTGGGACTCTGGGAGCAGAGGGAGGGGGTGCAGAGCCATGTGCATCCAGGGCTGCTGCAAAGGTAAGCAGCAACTCCATTGCCCAGACCCACCAGCCCTTGACTGCTCTTGCACCCCCTCCCATCCAGACCCCCATTTCCCTGCTTCTTGCTCCCTCCCTCCCACCCCATCTCCCCACCCCCACCGTGACTTCTCCTTTCCAGACCCTTCCACCCAGACCCCATACTCCTCTCCTGTAGCCCCTCCCACCCAGATCCCCCACCCACAGCCCACTTCTGTACCTCCCACCTGCCTCACCTCACCTACAGCCCACACATGCACCTCACTCTGGTCCAGATCAGAAACCCAGCCCACTCCTGTACCCTACTCCTGCCCAGATACCCCCCAATTCCCAGCCTGCTCCTGCACTTGATCTCCCACCCAAACCCCACATCCAAAGCCCCTTCCACACTGCATCCCTCATTCCCCTTGCACAGCAGCTCAAGAGCTAGAGGGGCCCACAAAATGTACTATCCGTGGCCCCTCTAGGCCCCAGTGCTGGTATGCAAAGGGAATGAGGGGAGTATTGTTTGGGGACCAAATTTGTGAGGTGGGGTGTTTTTTCACTTTTTTCCTGTTTATTGTTATTTTCACTGATGCTCTAATTTCTTCATGCATATAAGTGACTGTCTGTTGTGCACCTGAACTCTGGGCTGAAACCTCCTGCACATGGTGCCAGGTTCTAATATTTAAGTGGATAGAAGTAAATAAATGTAAGGAATGTGGCAGCAGGAATGGAATGCTGCTGAAGGCTGGGAGGAATGTGTCTCCCAGAGATCATTTGCATGAGAATGCAAAGGTGTGCATGTGTGATACCTTTCAGACAAAGCCTAATGGGTAGCAAGTAAGCCAAGAGATTTTGTCTATTGTAAACACATTGTTGTAAAATCATAATTTATGCTGACACTCAATGTGGGAGTTGTGGGATCTCACCAATGCTCTGGGTTGTTGGTGGGCGGACAGGGCAGTCGTCATAGCTGTACAAGACATTGATTACACAGGGCTCCCTGGTTTAAAGCATTGTAAGGCAGGAGCGGGTATTAGTTCAGTCAGTTTATGGAGTGCCTTGGTCCTGTCTATGTCTTGGCTACATAGGTACAAGCCTGGTTTGATTAGCCCTCTCCACCTGTTGAAAGAGGGAGCTGGATACTAGGATTTTTATAACACTCCACACTAGAGATTTTAAGAGTTGAAGTCATAGGCTATATCTACACTAGCCCCAAACTTTGAAATGGCCACTCAAATGACCATTTTGAAGTTTGCTAATGAAGTGCTGAAATGCATATTCAGCGCTTCATTAGCATGTGGGTGGCTGCGGTACTTCGAAATTGACACGGCTTACCGCCGCGCCGCTCGTCCCAACGGGGCTCCTTTTTGAAAGGACCCCGCCTACTTTGAAGTCCCCTTATTCCCATCAGCTGATGAGAATAAGAGGACTTTGAAGTAGGCGGGATCCTTTCGAAAAGGAGCCCCATCGGGACGAGCCGCGCAGTGGCGAGGTGCATCAATTTCAAAGTGCCGTGCCCGCCCGCATGCTAATGAAGCGCTGAATATGCATTTCAGTGCTTCATTAGTAAACTTCAAAATGGCCATTTGAGTGGCCATTTCGAAGTTTGGGGCTCATGTAGACACGGCCATAGAGTGATAATGAGGTCATGCAGAGCTGAAATCACAGGGTTCTGCCTCAGGGCAATGCCTCAGTGGCCTGGTCAGTAAGGGAGCAATGACAGTGGGTGGCTGGTGGCGGGGGGGGGCGGGTAGCCAGTGGCCAGCAGTGGCAGTCAGTGGGATGCTGCAGACAAGTGGACAGCTAGTACTGCCCTGGTGATGTATCTGGGCTCTGGGTCCGGGGCTGCACCGCGAGAGGTACACCCTGTAACCGTGTGTGGGGTAAAGGCCAAGAGCCCCAGTAAGGGACTTGGTTCTATGGTGTATGGGGATGGTGTCTTGTTAAAGGGGTTTGTCTCTCCTTTGCTTAGATATACTGCATCTGTCACAGTAAACTTGGGGTAGGTTATTGTAGTTAAATAAGCTGTTTCTATCTTAGACTCTGTGCTTGCGAGTGGGGGACAACTGCCTTACAGGCACCCAGCATGTGGGGTGAGCTTGTCCCAGGCCACTGGGTGGGGGCTCAAGCCAGTTGGTTTTATCCTTGACAGAAAACCCCCTTGGAGATGAACCCGTCCCTTCTGGCAGGCACCTGGCATTAACAGAAGGGTGACATAAATAAGACCATAAGAATGGCCACACTGAGTCCCACAAGTACCATCTAACTCAATATCCTGTCTTCCAACAGTTGCCAATGCCAGATGCCCCAGAGCATATGAACAGAACAATCAATCATCAAGTGATCCATCATCCCCTGTCACCCAGTTCCAGCTTCCAATAAACAAAAGCTAAGGACAACATCTTAGCCCATTCTGGCTAACAGTCATTGATGGACTTATCTTCCATGAATTGATCTAGTTCTTTTTTGAGCCCCATTACAGTCTTGACCATCCCAACATCCTCTGACAAGGAGTTCCACAGGTTGACTGTGCATTGTGGGAAGAAATGTTTCCTCTATGGCTATGGCTACACTAGCCAAAAACTTCAAAATGGCCATGCAAATGGCCATTTCGAAGTTTACTAATGAAGCGCTGAAATGCATATTCAGCGCTTCATTAGCATGTGGGCAGCCGTGGCACTTCAAAATTGACGCAGCTCGCCGCCACACAGCTCATCCAGAAGGGGCTCCTTTTTGAAAGGACCCCGCCTACTTCGAAGTCCCCTTATTCCTATGAGCAGATGGGAATAAGGGGACTTTGAAGTAGGTGGGGTCCTTTCGAAAAGGAGCCCCGTCTGGATGAGCCACGCAGCGGCGAGCCGCATCAATTTCGAAGTGCCGTGGCCGCCCGCATTCTAAGGAGGTGTTGAATATGTATTTCAGTGCTTCATTAGTAAACTTCGAAATGGCCATTTGCATGGCCATTTCGAAGTTTTTGGCTAGTGTAGACACGGCCTCTTGGTTTTAAACTTGCTTCCTATTAATTTCTTTTGGGCTGTATCTACACTGCATTCCTCCTTCAAAAGGGGCATGTAAATGAGGGAAATTAAAAATGCAAATGAGGTGCAGAATTACATATATGGTGACTCATTTGCATACTGTTCTTTCAAAAGAAGAAAAGCAGTGTAGACACACCCCTTAGAAAGTAAAAGCCATCTTCAGAAGAACCCATCCTCCCATAAATAAAGCAGGAAGAGTTCTTTCAAAGGTGGGGTTTACTTTCAGAGATGTATCTACGCTGCTTTTATTCTTTTGAAAGAAGAATATGCAAACAAGGCACCAGATATGTAAATCTGCACCTCATTTGCACTTGCTATTTCCCTCATTTGCATGGCTCTTTTGAAAGGGGAATGCAAATGTAGACACAGCCGTGGTGACGCCTACTTCTTGTAGTATGAGAAAACAGTGTATGGAAATAAACAAATAGCTGAATGTGTGTTAATTGCTAGTGACAGTATTTAGTGTCATGGCCCATTTCGAAGAGTCTAGATCTCTACATGTATGGACTATTTTGGGAGTAAATGAGATTTTACAAATATCTACAGAGTTGCAGTTTTGCATTACTTCTGCTGTGTTGTAAAATTAATTACTAGGTGGCAAGCAAATATACTCTGTGGTAATAACGTTAGTCTTTGAAACAAAAAAATTAGAGCCTTGTTATAGGCTTTTATTTATTTATTTTCCAGTTAGTGTCTAAGGCATAGTTTGCTTCCAGGAACATTTCTATTCTTGTACATGATACAATATTCAAATTGGCCTCTAAGAAGGAAAAGGGGGCTAATGCGAGTGCTCTTTTTTCACCTTCTGACGCTATTCAGCTGTGAAGATTCTGGAATATATAACACAAGAAAAACACTTCAGAATTCTCATGTGAAATAAAACATTCTCTCCACCCTCCCTTCATTTTAACCACCATAAATTACAGCTCCAGAAATGTCTATATGTCATTTTCTATAAATCAAAGTCTATTTTGCTAACTTTGTAAGGTACGTAAAACCAGAAGTATTAGAAATTTGTACATGTTCATTCAGCAGCTGCTGCAGGTAGAGAAGAACCTTGGACTGGAAGTTTGTAAATATAGCAGACTCCTGACTTACACCTAGGTTGCATTCCTGGGCAACCATGCATAAGTCAAATTTTGCATAAGTTGGGACCATATAGGAGAGGGCCCCTACTGCCTTCAGGTCCCTCAGTCCTGTCAGTTTCTGGCTACCTGCTCCCATGAGAGTTGGGGAGCCCAGAGCCAGGTGCAGCATCACTGATCAGTTTCCTGGATCCCACAAGTGGAGGAGAGCTGGGAGCCAGGTTTTTGCCTGGTTCCTAGCTCCCTGCCACTCACTGGAGCCAGGAAACTGACCGTTGCAACAGCACTGGTCAGTTTCTGAAGGGGAGCTGGGAGCTGCTGCCTGGTTCCCAGTTCCCCGCCACTCGCTGGAGCCAGGAAACTGACCAGTGCAAGGGCCTTCTGGTTCCCGGCCCCCCCACCATTCATGATTTTGACTAACATTATTGCAAGAAGCACGTAAGTCAAAATCGTATAAGTCAGGGGTCTATTGTATTAAGTCCAGCAGAGTTCAAATCTAAGAATATTTTGGATAGACTAAAATGACTCAACAGAAACAGGAGAGCCTCACCTAACAGCTTTATAAGCTTAAGCACCATTAGGTACCTCATTAGACAACATCTTGTCTTAAAAGATTGTCCCAAAGCACCCCCAAAACATATTGGCTACATCTACACAAGAGGCTTTTCCCAGCAAAACTTCACTTTTGTCGGGAAAAACCATGGAGCGTCTGCATGCAAAATGCGCTTTGTCGAAAACCCAGCCCATCCAGAGAGCAGTATAACGTCTCTCTCAACATTGTTCTGTCAACAAACCAGCCATGTATACACACCGGGGAGCTTTTGTTAACAGACAGGGCTTCTGGTTCACAAGGCAGCCCTGTTTGCAGAGCTTCTGGTCAGCCATTCTGTACAGAGCGGGCCGGCTGCTCTCTGTCAACAGAGTGGATTGCTCTTTCGATCTGCTTTTATGTGTAGACGCAATCTGTCAACAGAAGTTTTGCAGGGAAATCCCTTCTGATAGTGACTTCTCTCGACAGAGGCTTCTCGTGTAGACATAGCCATTGAGCATAGCTTTGTTCCATCTTTATTAGACCACCTCTGTACTGTCACGTGGGGGGGGAAGTGTCACAGTACATTTGACATTTTAAAAACGTACATGACCATAAAAATATTTTGCCAGAATAAATGATATTAGAGCTTCTGTTAAGTAGCCACTCAATGAGCCAATAAAAATCACCAACCTAACAGAAATGATCTAATGAAAAGACACTCTGCAGTACACGTAAGGATGTTTTTTGAACTTGGGTGAGCAAGGTGGGGGGCAGTCCCCTTTGGTGGGGTGTGACATTTCTTAAGGGGGGGGGGCACAGTGCAATCAGCTGCTGGGTCTCAGGCTTATCCATCTCATTAAAATGTTGAAATATGTTACTGGTTTTCCATATGTGTATTCACATTTATATACCGATTAATAAAGTGTTTACATTCTACAGATTTATTTTCTTGCATGTGCAAAAAGGTCTCTTTTTTTCATATGAATATAACTGAAATTTCCATCAGTTTGGATGATGTTAAACAGGTTGGGGGACCCCTGCTAACTGCAGGGACAAAAAGTTGCTCACCCTTGTGTTAGAGCGCTCTCATAAGACAGGGCATTGTCAGATAAGAATGATTTCTTGTCTGAATGTCACTATAAATGTTTATGTTTGCATCTTCCCTGACAGACAAATAAAAATTGTTTGCTTGTTGAGTTTGGCATCAGGACAACCAAATAATTGGCTGCATGCCAAGAAATGCAGGAGATGGATAACTGACTTGGGTTTTAGACTGTGCTTTCTGAAATCCATGGGCAAGAGCCCACTGAAGTCAATGGCAAAACTAACCTTCAGTGGAGACAGGACTGGGAGTAACATTGCCAAGACACAGTGAAATAGCTGAAGACATTTTCTCACCCTTTATGGGACAGGTTCACCCAGAGCGCAACTTGGCCAATTGTTTATAAAACAAGAGCACCTGTTTCAAGTTGGAGAATTTCCTAAGGAGTATGAACTTCGGCATTTGCTACTTGAAGCAGTGACCAAAGTTTGGAATCCTCAGGAGAGCTAATAGGAAGAGCAGTTGATTATGTTTGAGCTCCTTCACTCACTTATGGACTATCCACACACACACACACACACTCATAGACCATCCCACACCGTCAATTTCCTGAACTTGACAAGCCAGCATCACAATTCATTTTGCAAATTCAGCTTCAGGAATGATATTTCTGATGTTGATGGGCAGTCCCCTAACTGACCTAGGCTACGTGTACACGTGCCCCATACTTCGAAATAGCCACACAAATGGCCATTTCGAAGTTTACTAATGAAGCGCTGAAATGCATATTCAGCGCTTCATTAGCATGCGGGCGGCAGCGGCGCTTCGAAATTGACGCAGCTCACTGCCATGTGTCTCATCCAGACGGGGCTCCTTTTCGAAAGGACCCCGCCTACTTCGAAGTCCCCTTATTCCCATGAGCAGATGGGAATAAGGGGACTTCGAAGTAGGCAGGGTCCTTTCGAAAAGGAGCCCCTTCTGGACGAGCCGCGCGGCAGTGAGCCGCGTCAATTTCGAAGCACCGCTGCCGCCCGCATGCTAATGAAGCGCTGAATATGCATTTCAGCGCTTCATTAGTAAACTTCGAAATGGCCCTTTGCATGGCCATTTCGAAGTTTGGGGCACGTGTAGACACGGCCCTAGAGAGTCTGTTTTCTATGTGCCTGAGTCAATCTCCCCATACATTCCATTGTAGGTGGATTTCACTTGAGCAAAGATTAGCTAGTTCTCAAAATCACTGTTGAATTGTTTACGTGAACAAATATCTGTTAGGAATTGAACCAACCCCCCACATCCCTAAATTTACCAAGGACTCAGGCTGGATTTGAAATCTGGCCTCAGAAATGAATGGCTGTCACAGCCTCACTAAGCTATCTATTTTCTAGTTCTCTTTCTATTACTGTTAAATGATTTGTACTGAGATTTATTTCAGCATGCTAGTCTCAGGGGAAAACCTCCCTCTGGCAGTAAGATGTCAGTCAATCACCACCCTCCTGTTCAGTGTCAGTCCTCAGGGCCGGGTTCCTAACAATAAAGTCCGGCACTAAGCCACAACTTTTTAGCAAGAGGTATAAAAATTAAATATTCATTACATGTCATGAATTTTATTTTGGGTGTGTCAGTTAGGTTTTAAATGAATTTTTCTGACTCAATGATTAAGACAGTAACTGTAAAAGTTGCATGCTGCTCTGAGAGATGGTGAGGAAAATGTAATCAAATGGAAAGCATAATGTCATGGGCAAATTCTTAGGAAACGTTATCTATGCCTCCTACACCTAAGGGCTACGCTAAAAAGAGCTGCATTATGTACAGAACATCAGATGTGCTATCAAGAGCCTACTATGCATTAATGACATAAGTATTATATAAAAGCAGCATCTAATACAACTGAAGGATTAACTGGTGGAAGCAGGGTTTGTATTGTGAACATAGATGGAGACAAAAAAACAGTATGTGAATTCTTCAAGCAAACCATGTGAGGGTGAGGATGAATTGAAACAAGCACTATCCAATCCATTTGTTTGTAATTGTACAGCTGGAAAAGAAAGGGGCGCAGATTCTGCTCTTGGTCTCATGGATGTAAAATTGGGGTAATTCCCTGATTTCAAGAGATACGATTCAGGTTTACCCTGCTGGAAATGAGATCAGAAGCTAGTCTTCAATCTCCTCTGGAGTTAGTGTTATGCAGACTTTGACAGCTAATGTGTGGTTTTTAATGTCTAAAGAGGATTATTTAAAATTGCCTAATAAAGTAAATATTCCATGAGCTCATTTTTACTGGTCTAAAGAGGACTTTCACATTTGAAGAACTTACAGATTGGATACAAGAGCCTTCAGATTTTAGTTTCTTCTCTATGTATTGTCTATTGCTTAGTTAGATGAGCTATACAATGTATTTCATTTCATTGTTTTTAAAAATGCTTGGCTCCAGTGCAGGCTATTTAATCAGCAAGCACCTTTGCTGACGTGATCTGCTTCCTTATTTGCCTCATTTGCCATAGCTCCCAGATTAGAGCAGAAATTGAATTTCTAGAGGCAAAATAAACATTTGTAGTTAACAGGATTAATTGAGAGCTCGGCTGCTTTTTAAAATGATTTCCCTCTTTGAAATTCTCTAGTATTCCAGTGGTATTCCCCACTGAAGACTGAATATTTCTGAAGTATCATGAACTACAAGGGCTGCAGTGAGCTTTCTGGTAGTTGTGATATTGTGTTTCTCAACACCCACAATGAACAAGGAAGCATACTCAACCAAATTTCAGAGAGAGGAGAACAGAGAACTGTTTAATGGTTAGTTATAACTTTGTTGTTTGCTGAATGTCCCCTTGCAAATAGCTCACCAAAAACTACTAAGGTACTTAGGCTATGTCAGGGGTCTGCAAACTGCAGCTCTGGAGCCAAGTGTGACTCTTTAAGGACTTCTTTGTGGC
This sequence comes from Carettochelys insculpta, assembly GCF_033958435.1. Lineage (NCBI taxonomy): Eukaryota > Metazoa > Chordata > Testudines > Carettochelyidae > Carettochelys > Carettochelys insculpta. The sequence continues at coordinate 230,831,056 of NC_134138.1, forward strand.
TCCTGATGCTGTAATTGCAAAGTTAAAAAAAAAAAAAAACTTCCTGATTATTTTTGAGAAACGTTAAACATCCTGCAGTAAACATGGATCACATTACAAATCATTGTGTGTGTGCTGTTCTTAAAATAGAGGTTACAAAAGTATGGTCTAACCTTATTTATTAAGGACCATCTCATATTCACATGCATTGCGGCTCTTGAATTATTGAGTTTTGTACAGAATTTAAAAAATGGCCTTTCTTGCTGTTTTGGTTGCTGAACCCTGGGCTATGTCTACCCAGCCAAGTTATTTTGAAATAACAGCAGTTATTTCAAAATAACTTTGGTAGCATCTAAATGACACACATGCCATTTCAAAATAAAATCAAAATAGCAGGTGCGTTATTCCGATTCTGGTAAACCTCATTCTACGAGGACTAATGTCTATTTTGAAATCAGTGCTGTTAAGGCATGTAATAGAGCTATTTCAAAATAAGCCATAATAGGCTCTAATGATGCTATTTCAAATTAGCTGGGTGCTATTTTGAAATGCATTTAGCATGTGGTTGTGTTATTTCAAAATAAGATATTTTGACATAGTAATTTTGAAATATCATATTTCGCAATAAGGCTGTCATGTAGACAAAGCCTTAGCATGAATGATTCAAAAACAGGGGAATACATATATATATATGGCTAAGTGTTCACCCTCGTATGTCAGGTATGACGTCTAACCCGCAGGGAAGGTTATTGCAGATTTAACCAACTGAGGGTTTCTCTCACCTTCTTCTAAATGTCTTGTATTGCTCACTCTGGCTATGTGTACACGTGAACACTACATCGAAATAGCTTATTTTGATGAATAGCGTCTACACGTCCTCCAGGGCTGGTGCCATCGACGTTGGGCAGCACCACATCGAAATAGGTGCTGCGAGGGAACGTCTACACGCCAAAGTAGCACACATCGAAATAAGGGTGCCAGGAACAGCTGCAGACAGGGTCACAGGGCAGACTAGCGCTTCCGGGGCAACAGCTAGCCGCTCCCTTAAAGGGCCCCACCCAGACACACTCAGCCTGCACAGCACGCGGTCTGCAGAGCCATAGGCACGCACACCTCGAGCGATGCAGTCATGGACCCCCAGCAGCAGCAGCAGCAGCAGTAGCAGCAGCCAGAGGTCCACCCAGCCGCCCCTGCAGGAGCAGTGCTCGCCCTGCTCCATGCCATGCAGGAGGCAGCTGAGCACATCCTTGCCACAGAGGAGGAGCTGCCTGCAGGGGAGGAGGACGCAACCCCCAACCCTGCAGCACCCTGCCCCTCCCCCGCCTCATACGCCGCCGGCTGTGGAGCTACCCCACCAGCACCGACTGGTGGGAGCGGCTGGTGCTCGGAGAGTGGGACGACGACTGCTGGCTCCAAAACTTTTGCATGAGCCGGCAGACATTTCTGGAGTTATGCCAGTGGCTCACCCCCGCACTGAGGCACCAGGACACCTTCATGCGGCGTGCCCTCAGCGTCGAGAAACGGGTCGGCATCGCTGTCTGGAAGCTGGCCACTCCAGACAGCTACCAATCCATGGGCCAGCAGTTTGGCATCGGCAAGGCCACCGTCAGGGCTGTCCTCATGGAGGTAAGAGGACCCACGGGGGGAGGGGGAGGCAGCCCTGGCAGGGGAGGAGAGGGGAGGGGGGCCCTGTCAGGGGAGGGCCACACACACCCTGCACACCCCTCATTGGTGCTCTCCCATGTGCTTCCCCTGCAGGTCGTCCACGCCATCAATGCCCTACTCCTCCAGAGGCTCGTGCGGCTTGGGGACCCGGATGCCGCCATCGCGGGCTTTGCCACCCTGGGCTTCCCCAATTGCTTCGGGGCTCTGGATGGGACCCACATCCCCATACGCGCCCCGGAGCACACAGGAGGGCGCTACATAAACAGGAAGGGCTACCATTCAGGGGTCCTCCAGGCCTTGGTGGACAGCCGGGGTCATTTCATGGACATTTATGTGGGCTGGCCTGGCAGCACCCACGATGACCGGGTATTCCGGAACTCGGGCCTGTGCCGCCGGCTGGAGGCAGGGACCTACATCCCCCAGCAGGAGATCCCTGTGGGGGACACCACCATGCCCCTCTGCGTCATCGGAGATGCGGCATACCCCCTCCGGCCCTGGCTCATGCACCCTTACACGGGCCATCTGTCAGCCAGCCAGGAGCGCTTCAACCTGCACCTGAACCACGCGCGCCAGGTGGTGGAGCGCACATTTGGGTGCCTCAAAGGGCACTGGAGGTGTCTCCTCACCCGCCTTGATGCGGGCCCCACCAACATGCCCCATATTGTGGGCACGTGCAGCGCCCTCCACAACCTTGCCGAGAGCAAGAGGGAGGCCTTCTTTCAGGGCTGGGCTGTGGAGGCTGGCAGGGCCGATGTGCAGCCACCCGCTGCCCCCAGTCGCCAGGTGGACCCCAAAGGGACCCGGGTCCGGGAGGCCCTGCGGGCCCATTTTGATGAGGCCGCGGGGTGAACGCTGGCAGGCCCCCCACTGCACCCTCCCCCATCCTCCACAACACTCCCTGCCCCTACGCCCACACTACAGAGCACCCAAGAGCACACCCCCAACCACTTTTCTTGTAAATAAAAGCAGACATTTGTTCGTCAAACCAGATATATGTTGAACTCTCATTATTATTATCCTAACTAACTATTTACAGGCCAAATAAATATTACATATATATATATATATATTATAAGTCAGATAAGATGAAAGAAAAAAAGGGGAAGACAAGGAAGGGGAGAACTATGTACATGGGGGGGCAGGGATCAGCATAACAACATCATAACAACAGGGGTCTAATAGAAACTATTTACAAAAGAAGATAAAACTGAAGGGGATATATACAAAGGACGGGGGCTACATCCTGGGCCCCACACCCCCTAATGTCCAGCGCTGGGGGTGGGCAGCCACGACCCACGCATCGGCCTCAGACCTGGCCGGGGCTGGCTGGCGGCTGGGCGGACAGGGAGATAAGGCCGGCGGGTGTCAGCTGGCCCCAGGTCCTCCTCGGCAGAAGGGCCCTTGGTGGCGGGTGGCAGTGCGACGGCGGATGGAGCAGCGGGTGGAGCAGCGGGTGGAGCAGGCAGGGCAGGCAGAGTGGTGGCTGGCACAGCATGGGGGGCCAGGTAGTCCGCAATATGCTCGAATGTACGCATAAAGGCCCCCCATGCCTCCTGGCGCCAGGCCAGCGCCCACTCCTGAAGTTGAAGGCGCCGCTTCTCCACCCGTAGGCGCTGCTCGGCAACCTCCAGCTGCCAACAGTGGATCGCCAGCAGCTGGGGGTCCGTCGCTGTCCAGGAGTGGGGCTGGCTCCGCTGTCGTCCCCGCCGTGGGCCTGGTTGGTGCTCCGCCGAGGGGCTGGCCTGGAGTGATGGCCCCGGTGGGCTCTCCGGGACCACTGACACCTCGCCAGCACTCTCCGGTCCTTCCGATGGTGCAGCTGTGGAACACAGAGGGGGAAGAAGAGTGGAGACAGCCGTTAGCGTGGGCCCCGAGCCGTGGCCCTTGTCCCCCACCCCTCTGCTGCAGGTTCCCCATCCCTGTCCCCGGGAGATGCTGCTGCTGATGATGATGGGTGTCCCACCCCCTCCCCCCGGGGGACCCTAGGTTCCACTCCCCCCATCCCCAGGGATGGGGCATGGCACTGTCCTGCTGGGGGGGCAGGGGCTGATGCACTCCTGTGAGGGACATGCCACTGCTGTCCTTGGGGCCATGGTCATCTGGGCATGTGGAGGGCCTTGGTCATGTCTGTTACCCCCCACCCCACAACCCTGGGGGTGCACACCGGGGGGGTATGTACCTGATGGTCCGCTCCCACAGTCGGGGGACACCCGGTGGGCGGACGCCCTGCTGGAGCTCCCTGATGGCAGGATGATGTGCAGCCCCCCGTCGCTGGAGGAGGACTCCCCCTCCCCCTCCTCCCCTGGCGTCCCAGGGGTGGGCTCCTGGGGGGGCCTCCAGGGTGCGGGGCTTACCTCCGGGGCAGACTCTGCCTCCGGGGCCTGCTGGGGCTCGTCGGCCAAGGTATCAAGAGTGGCCAGAGGGGAGGAGGTGTGCCGGGGGCCCAGGATGTCCCTGAGCTCCCTGTAAAAGGGGCAAGTGACGAGGGCAGCCCCAGATCGGCCGGCCGCATCCTGGGCCCGGGCATAACCCTGCCGCAGCTCCTTCACTTTACTGCGGACATGATCCGGAGTGCGGGCAGGGTGACCCCGGGTGGCCAGGCCCTCGGCCAGCCGAGCAAATGCATCCATGTTCTGCCTCTTGCTCCCCATTACCTGGAGCACCTCCTCCTCACTCCAGAGCCCCAGCAGGACCCGAAGCTTGGCCTCCGTCCAGGAGGGGCCCCGCTGCCGCTTCCCAGCCTGGCTGCTGGTTTGGGAGCCCTGGCTCCCCTTGGGTGGAGTGCCCTGGGGGCGCTTAGGGGGCTGGCGGGCGGCCATCACAGCGCTGGGGGGGTGATGTGGCTGCTCAGAGACGTGCAGGCTGGCCGTGTGGCTGGGCTGCCGCCTGCACGCTCTCTCAGCTTCCTGCACAGGAAGGCAGGGGGCGGGAAGCTTTAAGGGGCCGCTGCACGTGGCGACCATCGAGCTCAGGGGCTGGAGAGAGCGTCTCTCAACCCCTCAGCTGATGGCCGCCATGGCGGACCCCTCTATTTCGATGTTGCGGGACTCGCAACGACTACACATTCCCTACTTCGACGTTGAACGTCGAAGTAGGGCACTATTCCCATCTCCTGTTAGGGACAGCGACTTCAACGTCTTGCCACCTTACATCGACGTCAACTTCGAAATAGCACCTGCCACGTGTAGCCGTGATGGGCGCTATTTCGAAGTTGGCGCCGCTACTTCAAAGTAGCCGGCACATGTAGACGTGGCCTCTGAGAGCCAGAATACTGGGTTAGATGGGTTAGATCTCACCCAGGAGGGTGATTCCTGTCTCCCTCTGAAATGGAGAAAATGATTATTCAGGTCTCTGCTCATGAAGGACTACCACCTCAACTTAAACTTTTCCAAACCAATTTGACTCATTGTAACTCCAGTATTTTACAAGCCTTAAAGTGAGCATTTGTCACACCTGTCTTATTAATATCAAATTATCAGTACAGATGTGCTCCTTCAAATGATCAGATGAATCATTTTCATAAATACAGCAGACAGAGTAACTTCAGTACAGGAAGCAGTTCTGGCATTGTGAAATCCACAAAGCCCGCATGACAGACAAGCTGAGGATTGGGTCACAGCAGTGATATCCTCTCCCCTTTCCTGGCTTTTATAATAACAATGAGGCACCAGTATTTATAATGAAAGTTAATAGCAAAGTAGCATAATTCAGAGCGAGTTGCATTGTGCCTGATATTTTCGAGGCTACGCTTTGTTATAGGCTGTTAGCACAATGCAGTGAACTGCAAAGATGAGATCACTGTGCCATGGAACTCACACAAAAGCATGGTAATTGAAATTACAGGTTTTGTACTGAAAGCAATCTGCTACAGGAATTCTTTGGAGGACAGAACTGTTATGCAATCTACGCCCTCAGGTACAGCCCACTGGCATGGGAAATTTTAATTCTGTGGAAAGTTCTGAACAGTTAGGGGGGCCTAACTCATGCACCTGACAGAAAATACTTTGCTTTGTATGTGTCAGCTATAAAGCTAGGAAACAGTGTGTACGGGCAGGGGAGAGAAAACATAAAGTAGTAAATATAACAGTCATGTGGGGTATTAAATATCCATAAAAGATTCAGAAAAGAGGGGAAAGCAACTTATTATAAATGGGCCAGATCCCAAATTTCTTTCTTAGGAACCAGTGACCCTTCTGAGGGAAAAGCTCTGAGGAGACAAGGAGGGAAACAGAAATCACCACTAGGTTCTCCTTGCAAAGCTTCCTCCTGAAGTGCCTTAGTTTGGTTTGGCATTTTCATTTGTTTTTCACCAGGCAAAGTTTTTCTTGACTGGATATGCTATCACATGTATGCCCCAGTCTTCGGTTAAGTAATGGTGCCAATCAGAAAGAGACTGAAGTGGAAAGAACAAGCTTTACTGCTACTGTGTTCATTCTGTAAGAACTGTAACCACAACTGACATAACATTTCTTCCAATGTCTATGCATAGTTAAACAGAATTTGTAAATCATAATCTGTTAACTCACAAATATATTGTGAAGATGAGATAGAGATCTGCTCTCTTAACCCCACTGAACAGGTTACTTGGCCACCTCTCCAAGCCCCATGAATCCCAGAGCATCTGTAAGATACCAGGACCATCTTCACAGAAGCTTTGTGGCTCCAGAAGCTTTCCCTTCACTCTCTGGAACTGCAGCATTATTTGAGCTTCACTATCAGGCTTCCTCAGACAGAGATTTCTCCCAGAAAACCCAGAGAGGTTTTGTCCCAATGTAATACAGCCTTGTTTATTTGTTTTCTGAGGAAACTCAGACCCTTGTCCTAAGTAAGGAGTGTACTTCAGAAAATGCATATAAATAAAATAACTTCTAAAAGAAAGGAGACCATTAAAGGGAGAAAATTGGGCAATAATTTTAAAAAGATAAAGTTAGGACAAATTCAGGTCCCACCGATCTCTAGAACAGATTTGACCTGTTAGTATCAGCAAACTCACTTGCAAGGGGCCAACCCATGTTATAGCTCATTTTGATCACAATAGAGCTACAGCAGTTTGTTAAGTTTGGCTGTGCAGATGGGGTCTTAAAACGTGTACATGTTATTCTGTGCTCTAAAGCAGGGGTGAGCAACCCCTGGCACAGGTGCCGAGAGAGGCATGCAAGCCAATTTTCATCAGCATGCAAAGTGGGAGCTCAGTCTCACCCCTCCTCCCCCATGCAGCCGGGAGCTTGCTCAAAGCCATACCACCTGCAGATGAACAAAAGACCAGCTTCAGCTACCACCCACTTATTAATGAAGCTGTTATAAGTTGGACTATTAGTGACTTTAAAAAGTATCACCAGAACTTAGCCTGTACACAGAGGTCAAAAGGTCAAATTTCAGCACTTGCCTCAGAAAGGTTGCTGACCCCTGATCTAGTGCATATTCTGTGAGAGCTGTTATCAATTCCCTCCCTTTCCTCAGTGCCCCCCACCTCAATTATTAAACATGACCGGTAAGATTTAATGAACAAAGTCTGGGGTTACTTCTCAGAACATGTTTTCGCCATTGTTAATTCAATAAGGCTACAACAATTGTCTTCACTTCATACCCACGTGATTCTGAGCTGCAAAGCACTTCAGGATGCAAGATACTATTTCATCTTGGAGTAAGTACTGCACTTGTGCCGTCAGCTCACTTTTCCCTCCAAGGGGGTGTCTTTTTATCACCTTGTAAATAGAACACTTCTCTACTCATTCAGAATACCAAGCACCAGGGCCTGTTTCCCCTGTAGAAGAAGGCTAGCTGGTTAGCTCTGCAGAATAAAATCATAGAAGAATCTAAGCAGTACTTTTTGAATTCATATGAGGACTTTCCCAAAGTTCCAGAGTTACACTTCAGTTTGACAGTGACATAAATTTAACAATAAGTAAGTGTTAGAGCTGGAAAACTCTGCCATGAAGGCTCTGAGGGTTCCATGCCAGTCCCAAGCCTGGATAAAGGAGGAGCATTGGTCAGATGAGTGATGATGCACTGACCATGAAACAACAATATGAATGAAATAGGATGCCAGCACAACTAAATGATAAAAGATGCCGGCTCAGACGTCGCCCATATAAACAAGGTTCATGACACCAATTGAGCGATCCGGGTTGGGTTGATAAGTTGGCTACCAAAAGAAAATTACTACTAGCACATATGTTATCAATTGGGCCACGGAACATCCAAACCTGTGGGTGACTGGAAAATGAATGCTGCTTCAGAAGGAGATGGAGAGATACTGATATGGTATACTTGGACTGGCAGAGATGCGTTGGACAGCACTGGGAAAGATGTGTGGTTGCAAAGTCATTTGATCAGAGAATGAAATGAAGCATGAGTCATACTCCTTCTTAGCAAAAGAGCTAGAGAAGCATTATTAGGATACAAACTGGTGGATGCAAGATGGTAGTGAGATTCGAAGAAAAACTGTTCAACAGCTCGGTCATTCAAGTGTATGCACCCATGTCAAACAGTACAGAGGAAGAGATTGAGCTATTCTAAAAAGACTTGACAAAGACACCGGAGAAGATACTGGAGAGAGACGTGTTGATTATGGAGGAGATTGGAATGCAGAGGTTGGAACAGGTAATGAAAGTTGGGAGACAGTCATGGGAAGGTTTGGATACACAGAAAGAAACAAATGAGGTGAGAAACTACTAGAGTTTGCTATGGAGTATGAGATGGTGATCTGCAACGCAAGATTCCAACAAAAGAACTGTAAGAAGTGGACATGGCTATCCAATGATGGGAAGTCCAAGAACATGATAGATATGATTTTGATATCTTCTTTGATAACAAGAAGATGGGTAACATCACTACAGCAGTGCTGAACTTTCCAAGGAGTGGATATAGACTTGGACCACAGTATAGTGATCACATACATAAAGATAAAACACAAAAGAAACTGTAAGACAGGTTAAGAAAAGAAGAGATATGGTGAGGCTAGGAGAGGAAGAAATAGGGAATGCGTACACAGCAGCTCTTGAGGAGAAGATTAGGAATGAGGGCGCAGAGAATGACCTTGATAAGAGAGTTGAAGAGATAGCCGTGGTGATAGAAGAGGCAATTGAGCAGACTGTTCTGGAAGAAAAGAAGATCAATAAGAAGTGGGTTACACAGGAGGCACTGAAGTTGGTCCAAAAGAAGAGAGCATTGACAATGGGAAGAGATGTTTCTGAGAGGGCAGAGCATCGATATAGAGTGAAATGCAATGAGGTGGCCAGAAAGGATAAGGCAAAAAGGTTAGAGGAGCAGTGTGAAGATATAGAGAGGTATTATGATGAATGGAAGACCAGGGAGGTATATAAGACAGTTAGGCATGTTAATAGGAAATGGCAACTGAAGCAGATGGTGATCAAATATGAGAACAAAGAAGTGCTCATGAACAAGAGATTGTGCAGCAGTGGGCAAGATATTGCACCAATTTGTACAAAGCACAGTTGGACCCGAGAGACTGATCGAAGAACTGAAGGAGATAACTCCACTGAGCATTGAAAGCGAGACTGATATTGCAAAGGAGGAAGCAGAAAGAGCACTGAAGTGACTAAAGAACAACAAGAGCCCTGCTCCATGAGGTCAGCAACCTGCCTGAGGCTCCCCTAGTCCTCCTTGCTCTGGTGATGAACCCTCCAGACACAGGCCCGCCCCCACCAGAGTGGGACACCGATGCATGCTGGCACTATTGGTCCCCTTGGCACATGTGGGTCCAGCTCTGGCTCCGCTTTGGGGCCGGCTGGCCCTGGTGGGTAGGTGGGGCTGGCCCAGCCCTCTGACAGTGCAGCTGTAAGGGAGACAAGGAAGAGAGATGGTGAGTCCTTCCCACCACACTGTCCCCGAGGCACACCCCCCATCACCCCGTGAGTGGTAGCCTCCACCCCCCACGCTGGCACATGGAAATGTCCCAGGAGCACAGGTGGGCCCTACCTCATGGAGAGGGTCTGTGGTGCCCCAGGGACTGGGCTGCACCCTGCACCCTCCCCACCCCCCCACCCCCCCACCCACCGATGGTCAAGGGGGCTTATCCAGCCACAGTGGGGTTCCCATATGTGTGGTGGCTGGACCAGGCACAGCCTGGTCCTCCAGGGTTGGACCAGGTGGAACATGCCACCTGGTGCACACGGGCATGGCTGGGCCTGCAGGGTGGGATCCTGCTCAAGCCACCCAATGATGCTCACAGCATGCTGCACCTGTGCCCATCTACCCCCCCTGCCCAGGAGTGTATGCCCCATGGGGTGCTCACTGGAGAGTCCCTTGAAAAGGTCTGGTGAGGCCCTGGAGGTGCACTGGCTGGAGGAGGGGCCCAACTCCAAGGTAATGACGATGGTCCCTTCGCTGCTGATGGAGACAGTGTTGCCCTCAGTCTCCAGCTAGGCCTGGGTCCTGGGCAGCTGCTCCTCTGAGTGGGGCTCTGGCTTCAGGGTGGGGGCCTCCCCAGCCATGTCCATAGGGGGTCGCAGGAGGGGAGCTGTCCTCTGCCCACAGGAGTTCATGCAACTCAGCATTATATGAGCAACTTGCTCATCATGCTCCTGACCGGCGTGCAAGGTCCCAGGCCCTGGGGCAGCTCCTTTATTTTTACCCGGGCCTGTTCCATGGTCCAGAGCGGGTGGCCAGGGCAGCGGTGACCCAGTTGTAGCACAGGGCATTTTGCCTTTTGGCAGCCAGGTCAAGTAAGACGGTCTCTTTGGACCAGAAGCCGAGCAGGTCCCGAATCTTGGGCTACATCCACAATGGGGCCCACTTCTTCATTCCTGAGGTGGGTCCTGGGGGGTCTTCCCCCAACTTTCTGGAGGGACCAGGGGGGTCACGGGGTAGCTGTGATGCCATCATGGCACATCTGTGGTTGCAGGGAGTGGCTGGGGAGCACACGGCCTGCTACCTACCACAGGGTTTCCAGCGCTGCCTGTACCTTTAAGACTGGCTGGAGGAAGGGCATAGAGCTGTGACTGCGGTGGACAGCGCATCTCCCAGATTCAGCTGGCCGGTGCCATGCAGGATTCTTCTGTTGACAAAAGTCCTCCCCGGAGTGTCTAAGCTATAGTTTTGTTGACTGAATCTGTCAACAGGCATGCTGCTTAGTAGGGGAGATACGTAACTTTGTTGGGAAAAGTACTACATTCTGTCGATAATATGTTGACAGAACACATTTTAGTGTAGACACTCAAGGGTTTTGTCAACAAAACAGCTGTTTTGTTGGAAAAACCCTGTAGTGTAGACATAGCTAGTGTGAAATGCAGACACTGTAACACTCCTAACATTTTTAGCGTGTGTTAAGATAAATAGGAAAGTGAGACATGGTTATGGCACATAACACACCAAAGCGTGAACTATTTGTGTACTGCTGAAGAATGTATTTTATACCATATATTAGTCAGATAGCAAGAGATGCAAAATCCTCTTGGGTTTAAAAGCAATAAAACTGACTATATTTGACAAAACCAATCCACAGACTATGGTACCTGTATTCTTTGTTTAGGTTGTAAAGAATGACTGGCTATCAAAATATGTTAAATGTGGAAAACTGTGTACATTTCTGGTAGGCAGATTGAAATAAAATTGCCACTGTGCACATTTTGTTGGGAGAGACATCCCCACTAACTAAATTTCTTTTTATGTCCGAGGGATGGAATTCAGTGAAATCTCGACCAGTCAATAGTTTACAGTGATCAGTGAAGAACATGTGAGGCTTTAGGATGATTCTAAAATAAATAATGACTCCTTGCACAGCTGGATAAAAGTTTCTTTTTTAATTATTGAATTAGACTTTTAGTGCCTGTGACTGCTGAAAGAAAATGAGGCTTTGCACACAATAGCTGTTACATTCTCAGGCTACACTCATCTGTGCTTTTCAGATTTATGTAACCACAGGCTGACAGCTGGTGTATCTCTCAGATAGACCAAAATCTAATTAAAATATGTTTATTTTGGGTGCCCTTTGCGAGGATTTATAGGAAAGAATTCTGATAGTCTTATTTCCATTTATTCGTGTTGCAGCACCCAAAATTGTGCTAAGTTCTTCACAGGAAACAGATGAGACAAGGGACTAGTGCTGGGTAAAATTTTTAGTAGAAACCTTTTTGCTGAAAAGTGCAGAAGCTGGTTAACCAAAACTTTTCACTATTTTGTGCTGAGTTTGTTTAATTGTTTCAATAAAAAAACTGCTTTCCAAATACCTTTGAAAATATCTAAATATTTCAATGACATTTCCAAAAGGAAATGTTCTGATTTTTTTATGCAAAACTTCTTTTCATTTAGAATTTTATTTTTTGAGGTTTAAACTCAACACCAAAATCTTACATTTGACTCAAAACATTTTTTTCAACTTTTCTGTTTGGCTAGTTCTACAAGTTACCTGCCAGAAACTCTCACAATGGCAGGTCCAGCTGTGCATTGTAGTTACATTGGCTGCATCTACACAGCATTCCTCTTTCAGAGGAGTAATGCAAATGATGGAGAGAGATAATGCAAATGAAACAATGATTTAGGAATCTCAAGCTTCGTTTGCATAATTTCACACAATTGCATTTCCAGAAGAGACTTTTCCAAAAGCAAAAACAGCCGTGTGAATGGGGTTCCTTCAGTAAAAAAAAAAAAAGGAAAGTTTTCGAAATTCTTGAAAAAAATGAATAAGGGAACCGTTACATAAAGATTTTAGAATGATATTATTAAAACCTTATGAGGTGGCTAAGTGGCTCAAGGGTTTGCTGTGTGATATGGATTCTGTCAACTATGGCAGAGTGATTCCAACTGGACAAGTATGCTCGTGGTGTTTGTAGACAGCTAACTTTTTTGGTAGGAATTAGTTGTTTCAGCATAATTCAAAATAAAGAGGTGTGCATATATCAAAAATTAGACACCCTTGTTGAAGATCTCAGAGGAAACAACCAAGATAAGTGGACAGATTCTGCCACCTTTTAGCTGCGTCTACACTAGCCGGATATTTCAAAATAGCCGGCCCAACATCGAAATGGCTTGTGGCGCGTCTACACGCGCCGTGCACTATTTCGAAATTGAAATCGATGTTAGGCGATGAGATGTTGAAATAGCTATCCCCATCAGAAGACGGGAATAGCGCCCTACTTCGACATTCAACATCGAAGTAGGGCGTGTGTAGACGATCCACATCCCACTATGTCGAAATAGTGGGGTCCTCCATGGCGGCCATCAGCTGAGGGGTTGCAATGCTCTGTCCAGCCCCTGCGGGGCTCTATGGTCGCCACGTGCAGCAGCCCTTAAAGCACCATGCCCCCAGAGTTCCTGTGGCAGGAAGCTGAGAGCGTGCAGGCAGCAGCACAGACACATGCACACCCTGTACGCCTTCCAGAGGCCCCAGTCCACCACCCAGCGCCCATGGCAGCCAGCCAGCCCCCTGAGTGCCCCCAGGACACACCCCCCAGGGAGACCCAGGGCTCCCAGCCATCCAGCCACAGGGGGAAGAGGCAGTGGGGCCTCTCCTAGATGGATTCTGAAATCCGAGACCTGCTGGGGCTTCGGGGCAAGGAGGAGGTGCTCCAGGTAATGGGGAGCAAGCGGTGGAACGCAGATGCTTTCACCAGGCTGGCTGAGGGCTTGGTCGCCCACGGTCACCCTGTCCGCACTCCTGACCATGTCAGGAGGAAAGTCAAGGAGCTGCGGCAGGGTTACGCTTGGGTCTAAGACATGGCCAGCTGGTCTGGGGCTGCCCCTGCCATTTGCCCCTTTTACAGGGAGATCCTGGACCCCCAATACACCTCCTCCCCCCTGCCACCCTTGACACCTCAGCCGAGGAGCCCCAGCAGGCCCCAGAGCCAGTGTCTGGCCCAGAGGCCGGCCCAGAGGCCAGCCCTGCACCCCAGGGGCCCCCAGAGGAGCCCACCCCTGGGACAGCGGACAGCCAAGGGAGGTTGTGGAACCTCCATCGCTGGAGATATTTAAGAAAAGGTTAGAAAGATGTCTATCAGGGATGGTTTAGACAGTACTTGGTCCTGCCATTGGGGCAAGGGGCTGGACTTGATGGCCTCTCGAAGTCCCTTCCAGTCCTAGTGTTCTATGATTCTATGATTCCAGCAACAGGGGACTCCTGATTGACCTCCCCTCCTGGAGCTCCAGCAGGGCGTCTGCCCGACGGGTGTCCCACGACCGTGGAAGCGGACTGTCAGTTATGTACCCCACAGGCACACACCCCTGGGTTAAGGGGCGGGGGCAAGGGACATGACCAGAGCCCCCCCCCATGCACCCAGCTGACCCCGGCCCACCACAGCCCAGCCAGACTACGGGCCCGGGACCGCAGAGGCATGGCCCTGAGAGCCCATCAGCACCCACCCCCCCAGAACAGTGCCACGCCCCATCCCTGAGGGTAGGGGGGAGCAGAGCCCCAGAAGGGGGACACCACACCCATCCTGGGGGGACAGGGACAGGGATCCAGCAGTGGGGGGTGGGGGGCATGGGCCATGGGTCAGGGCCCAGGCTAACAGCTGTCTTCTCCCTTCCCCACTCTTTTCCACACATGCACCATCTGAGGGCCACGACAGGGCGGGTGCCACATCCGTTGTGCTGGACGGCCTGCTGGGGATGTCTCACCATGGCAGCCAGGCGACGGAACAGGTCCCAACCTGGGACGAGCCCACCACTGCCAAAGCCAGCTGCGGGCATCTGCTGACCCCCCAGGTCCTCTCCACCCTCCGGCGCCATGTGGAGGTGTCGGAGCACCGCCTGCAAGTGGAGTAGCGCCACCTCCACCTGCAAGAGCAAATGCTGGCCTGGTGCCAGAAGGCCTGGGGGTCCTCCATGCAGATCTTAGACCAGATCGCTGGGACTCTGGAGCAGATTGCCAAGCAGATCCCGCCCCCCACCCCCTGCTCCAGCCGCCATCTCTCCCAGCCATTCTCCACCTGCCCTGAAGCCTGCCGAGGAGGAGGACCACAGGGCTCAGGAGCCAGCCTGGCCATACCTGCCAGTCCTCCTGGCTACCACCCAGCCTCAACAGGGCCTCCGGCCCAGGCGTGGATCGTGCTCCGCCCCCCACGCCAGGCACTGGACAGTAGGGAAGGGGGCCAAGGACTGGGCCACCCAGGCCCCCCTCCTTTGTGCACAGTTCCTCCCCCTTGTTGTACATAGTTGTTGTGTCCCCCCCATTAGTAGCTGTCCCCCAGCATTGTACATAGTTCCCTCATTCCTGTTTACAAATTTCATCATTTTTTTTTGTTTGAAATAATGTTCTGGTTTACTGTTAAAACAAAAAGGTGTTGTCGTGTGCTCTTAGGGTGCAGTAGTGTGGGTGTGGGGACAGTAGTGTGTGGTGTGTGGTGGGGGGGCAGTGAGTGGCCCACCAGGATGGCCCCAGCAGTGCTCACCCCAAAATGAGCCTGCAAGGCCTCTAGGTCCCAGATTTCCTCGTGGTCATCTTGGCGGCTCGGGGCGGTGGCTGGCTGGGGGTAGACCGTGCCAGCCTCCACAGCCCAGCCCTGCACGAAGGCCTCCCCCTTGCTCTCCACCAGGTTGTGGAGTGCACAGCATGTGCCCACAACCTGGGGGATGTTGGGGAGCCCCACGTCCAGGCAGGTGAGGCAGCACCTCCAGCAGCCTTTGAGGTGGCCGAAAGTCTTCTCGACCACCTGGCGCGCATGGTTCAGGTGGATGTTGAAACACTCCTGGCTGGCGCTGAGGTGGCCCTTGTAGGGGCGCATAAGCCAGGGCTGGAGGGGGTAGGCCACATCCGCCACAAGGCAGAAGGGCACGGTGGTGTCCCCCAGAGGGATTTCCCTCTGAGGGATGTGGGTCCCCCCTCCAGCCAGTGGCATGGGCCTGAGTTCCAAAAAACATGGGTGTCGTGGGTGCTGCCAGGCCAGCCAACATATATGTTCTGGAAGTGGCCCTGGCTGTCCACCACGGCCTGGAGGACCACCGAGTGGTAGCCCTTCCTGTTCAGGGAGCGTCCTTCACTGTGCTCTGGGGCATGGATGGGGATGTGGGTCCTGTCCAGTGCCCCAAAGCACTTGGGGAACCCCATGCTGGCAAACCCCACGATGGTCGCATCCAGGTCATAAGAACATAAGAACATAAGAATGGCCATCCTGGGTCAGACCAAAGGTCCATCCAGCCCAGTATCCCGTCTGCCGACAGTGGCCAATGCCAGGTGTCCCAGAGAAGGAGAACAGAAGACAATGATCAAGTGATTTATCTCCTGCCATCCAACTCCTGCCCTTGTACTGAAGGCTAGGGCACCATACTTTACCCCTGGCTAATAGCCTTTTATGGACCTAACCTGCAAAAATTTATCAAGCTCTTTTTTAAACCCTAATAGAGTCCTGGCCTTCACAGCCTCCTCCGGCAAGGAGTTCCACAGGTTGACTGTGCGCTGTGTGAAGAAAAATTTCCTTTTATTAGTTTTGAACCTACTACCCATCAATTTCATTTGGTGTCCCCTAGTTCTTGTTTTATGGGAAAAGGTAAATAATTTTTCTATATTCACTTTCTCCACACCATTCATGATTTTATATACTTCTATCATATCGCCCCTCAATCGCCTCTTTTCCAGACTGAAAAGTCCCAGTCTCTCTAGCCTCTCCCCATATGGGACCCGTTCCAAACCCCAAATCATTTTAGTCGCCCTTTTCTGAACCTTTTCTAATGCCAATATATCTTTTTTGAGATGAGGAGACCACATCTGCACACAGTACTCAAGATGTGGGCATACCATAGTTTTATATAGGGGAAGTATGATATCTTTTGTCTTATTATCTATCCCTTTTTTAATAATTCCTAACATCCTATTTGCTTTACTAACTGCCGCTGCACACTGCGTGGATGTCTTCAGAGAACTATCCACTATAACTCCAAGATCCCTTTCCTGATCTGTCGTAGCTAAATTTGACCCCATCATGTTGTACGTGTTATTTGGGTTATTTTTTCCAATGTGCATTACCTGACACTTACCCACATTAAATTTCATTTGCCATTTTGCTGCCCAATCACTGAGTTTGCTGAGATCTTTTTGTAGTTCTTCACAATCCCTTTTGGTTTTGACTGTCCTGAACAACTTGGTGTCATCTGCAAACTTTGCCACCTCACTGCTTACCTCATTTTCTAGATCATTGATGAACAAGTTGAACAGGATCAGTCCCAGGACTGACCCTTAGGGAACACCACTAGTTACCCCCCTCCATTCTGAAAATTTACCATTTATTCCAACCCTTTGTTTTCTGTCTTTTAACCAATTCCCGATCCATGAAAGGATCTTTCCTCCTATCCCATGACCGCCTAATTTACATACAAGCCTTTGGTGTGGGACTGTGTCAAAAGCTTTCTGGAAATCTAGGTATATTATGTCCACTGGGTGCCCCTTGTCCGCATGTTTATTAACCCCTTCAAAGAATTCTAATACATTAGTTAGACATGACTTCCCTCTGAAGAAACCATGCTGACTTTTGCCCAACAATTTGTGCTCTTCTACATGCCTTGCAATTTTATTCTTTACTATTGTTTCTACTAATTTGCCTGGTACTGATGTTAGACTTATCGGTCTATAATTGCCAGGGTCTCCTCTGGAGCCTTTTTTAAATATTGGCGTTATATTGGCCGTCTTCCAGTCATTGGGTACCGAAGCGGATTTAAAGGATAGGTTACAAACCACTGTTAATAACTCCGCAATTTCACATTTGAGTTCTTTCAGAACCCTTGGGTGAATGCCATCTGGTCCTGGAGACTTGTTACTATTCAGCTTATCAATTAACTCCAAAACCTCCTCTAATGTCACTTCAATCTGGGAGAGTTCCTCAGATTTGTCACCTAAAAAGGCTGGCTCAGATTTAGGAACCTCTGTAACATCCTCAGCCGTGAAGACTGAAGCAAAGAAATCATTTAATCGCTCCGCAATGGCACTGTCTTCCTTGATCGCTCCTTTTATATCTTTATCGTCCAAGGGCCCCACTGCTTTTTTAGCAGGCTTCCTGCTTTTAATGTATTTAAAAAACATTTTACTATCATTTTTTGAATTTTTGGCTAGCTGTTCCTCAAAATCTTTTTTGGCTTTTCTTACTACATTATGACACTTAATTTGGGAGTGTTTATGTTCCTTTCTATTTTCATCACTAGGATTTGACTTCCACTTTTTAAAAGCTGCCCTTTTCTCTCTCACTGCCTTTTTAACATGGCTGTTAAGCCATGGTGGTTCTTTGTTAGGTCTCTTACTGTGTTTTTTTATTTGGGGTATACATTTAAGTTGGGCCTCTAGTATGGTGTCTTTAAACTGGTCCCCAAGCCGCACAAGCCTGTGGAGCAGCAGAGCATTCAGCGCACTGACCACCTGCGGGGGGAGGACATGAGCACCCATGAGGGGTGTGCAGGGTGTGCCTGTCCCCCCCCGAGCTGCCCCCGGGCTCCCCCCTGTGCCCCGGGCTCTCCCTGTCCCACAGAGTCCCCTCTCCCGCAGCCCCGTCCCGGGCTCTCCCATCCCCCAGGCTGTCCCATTACCCGGCCCCCACCCGCCCCGGGGACCCATGCTGGGCCTCCTTACCTCCACGACAGCCCCAACAGTGGCCTTGCCCACACTGAACTGCTGTCCTACAGATCAGTAGCTGTCTGGAGCGGACAGCTTCCAGACAGCGATGCCGACCCATTTCTCGACGGTGAGGGCACGTTGTATGGGGGTGTCCTGGTGCCTCAGGGCAGCGTGAGCCACTGGCAGAGCTCGAGGAACGTCTGCCGGCTCATCCGGAAATGCCAGAGCCAGTGGTCGTCATCCTACTCCTCAAGGACCAGGCGCTCCCACTACTCCTTGCTGGTGGGGTACCTCCATAGCCGGCAGCACATCTGGTGGGGGGATGGGGGGCCAGGAGGGCCCCATGATGGTCTGGGACAGCTCCTTCATCCCCAAGGAGGAGAGCTTGTCTTCCAGGAGGGGCTAGGCAGCCTCCTGTGCAGTGCTGAGCAGGGCAACCCTTGCCTTGGAGACGGCTCTGAGGGCTTCTCGCTGCTGCTGCTGCTGGGGGTCCATGCTGTGTGCAAGGGGTCTGCAACCTATTTTCAGCTCTGTGGACCTCATGCTGTGCAGGCCGAGCGTGTCTGGGAGGGGTCCTTTAAGGGAGCGGCTTGCCGTAGTCCCAGAAGGGCTAGTCCCCCCTGTGAGCCCGTCCGCAGGCTTTCCTAGCCCCCTTATTTCAATCGGGGCTGTTTTTGCGTGTAGATGCTCCCCATTTCGATGTAGTGCTTTCCTACGTCAACACTGAACGTCGACGGCCCCGGCCCTGGGGGATGTGTGAACCCTACGTGTTGAAGTAGCTTATTTAGATTTTGCTACTTCAAAATAAGCTATTTTGACATAGTGGCCCAGTGTAGACGTAGCTTTTCTATGTGGAGTGATGCTTTAGTTCTCTAGCCTTCGCACTGATTTTAAAGTAACTATTCTAGGGGAGGCAGAATCTGGAAATGGAAATGAACTATAAGCTCTCCATGAAACAGCTGATTCCTCCTGATCCAGGGGAGGCAAACTGACTGCATACGATGCTGTTCAGGCTGTATTTCTTCCAGCTAAAGAGATTTTCAGTCTCCAGTTCGATTGTATGATGCCTTTCACAAAGTATTACATTTACGTTAAAAGTAAGTAAAGAGAAAAAGGGGCACCAGCTCATAACGGAATTTACCCGGGGATGCCTTTTGATGGGAACAAAGTATGTGCAGATTACTAAAAGTAATAGCTTGGCATTGTTGTGGCTCATCGTGTTGTACTCTTGTTTTCAGGAATGAACAGCATGAAATTTCATTGATCCAGAATAGTCCACCTTGCACTGCAAACAGCCTCATCAAAATCAATGGAACTGCCTGGGAAGTCTGATGTAAATCTCCAAGAATAAAGTAGCAAAATTATATGCTTTCTGTCCAAGGTTTTTTGAGTAAGTCCAGTCACACCAATGGGATTTATGGATATAAATTCATATGCAAAGTGAGAAGCTTAGGCAGTGACTGAATACTAAGTGAGCTATGTCCAGGTACCCTGTGTTATTACCTACTGTGCTCTGTTTTATATAAATTTTGCCACAAAACAGAAATGATTTACTTACACACAATAAGATGGTGTTTACGAGCTCTAAACAACAGCCTATGAATACAAACTGCAGTGTATTAATGAGGCTCAGAGTGAAAATTCCATGAGGTAACTAATTTGCTGTCATGGTCACTTTAGTTTCCACCAAGTCCATACATTTTGAACTCCCTTTGGCTGCGTCTACACGTGCACGCTACTTCGAAGTAGCGGCACCAACTTCGACGTTAGGTGGCGAGACGTCGAAGTCGCTAACCTCATGAGGAGATAGGAATAGCGCCCTACTTCGACGTTCAACGTCGAAGTAGGGACAGTGTAGACGATCCGCGTCCCGCAACGTCGAAATTGCTGGGTCCTCCATGGTGGCCATCAGCTGGGGGGTTGAGAGATGCTCTCTCTCCAGCCCCTGCGGGGCTCTATGGTCACCGTGTGCAGCAGCCCTTAGTCCAGGGCTTCTGGCTGCTTCTGCGGCAGCTGGGGATCTATGCTGCAGGCACAGGGTCTGCAACCAGTTGTCAGCTCTGTGTATCTTGTGTTGTTTAGTGCAACTGTGTTTGGGAGGGGCCCTTTAAGGGAGCGGCTTGCTGTTGAGTCCGCCCTGTGACCCTGTCTGCAGCTGTGCCTGGCATCCCTATTTCGATGTGTGCTACTTTGACGTGTAGACGTTCCCTCGCTGCGCCTATTTCGATGTTGGGCTGAGCAACGTCGAAGTTGAACATCGACGTTGCTGGCCCTGGAGGACGTGTAGGCGTTATTCATCGAAATAGACTATTTCGATGTCGCAACATCGAAATAAGCTATTTCGATGTTGGCTGCACGTGTAGACGTAGCCTTTATGAGCAGCATAGCATATGAAGAGCATTGATCAGACAAGTGACATGGAATTACAAGTGAATGTGATTTTATATATATTTAGGTTCTTATCAGGCCACCCTCTACTATAGCATATGAATGCCTCAAAAATATGTAAGGAATTTATCCTCCCAACAGCCCAGTGGGGCAGGAAAATGCTATTCTCCCCATTTCATAGGTGGGGAACTGAGGCATGATAGATGGGGAGCTGAGGCACAAAGAGTGTCTTACCCAACGTCACACAAGAAATCAAGACTTGATGCTTTCAAAGACTTGAAATGAGGTCTTTCAAGTCCTAGGTTAGTGTTCTAATCACAGGTTACACAATGATTGGACCTGCAAGCTGGGGTTTTATGTGCACAGTATTTACCAGCAGAACACTTGTAGTTAAAGTAGAAGGCAAAGTATTTATATAGTATTTGTTCACAATAAAAATTAAGGAGTCGCATTCTGATCCCCTTACTGAAGCTGAAGAACATCTGACCTTATTTGTCCCCATTGACACCAGTGAGAGTACATACTGATATAGGGATTACTCAGTGGCTACGGTTACACTACAGCTCTCTGTCAACAGCAGTCACTGTCAGAAGAGATTTCCTGACTAAACTTCTGTCAACAGAGTGCAGCCGCACACAAAAGCCAAACGGAGGAGCACTGGGCTCTGTCAACAGAGCAGCTAGACGGCCTGGCCACTTTGTTGACAAAACAGGTACTCGGAATTCCAGCAGACAGAGCTGACCATTGTTGTGGATGCCCTGTGCGTCAAGAGAGGTCCCCTGGGGATGTTTACACAGCTGTTTTGTCAGCACAATCTGTCAACCGCAGTGTTCTGCCTCAAAGCTTTGCTGCCAAAAGTGCTGTGTTTTGAGGAGACACTGTTGCCAAACCCCATTTTGGGTGTGCACACTCCATGAATTAAGTCCGCAAAACTGGGATTTTGCCAG
This sequence comes from Carettochelys insculpta, assembly GCF_033958435.1. NCBI lineage: Eukaryota > Metazoa > Chordata > Testudines > Carettochelyidae > Carettochelys > Carettochelys insculpta. The sequence goes on from NC_134138.1 coordinate 230,852,530, forward strand.
CACAACTTGCTCATGGAACCATAGCCAGTGTGAATAAGGGGATGACACTCTGATAATTAATACAGACATTCAACATTTGGGCTCTGTGTAGAAAATGTCATACCCTCCCTCCTTTCATGTATAGTTGCACCTCATAAACTGCCAATGGTGGTACTGGCTAGTTATGTTAACTAGTTGTGTTTTATTCTTTATATACATTATTAGTGAGTTAGAGCAGTGCTTTAAAACTTCCTAGAAAATGAGTGTTATATGTTTTAGTTGCCTTCAAAATATGGGGCAGAAATTGATTTTTTCACAAGCAATGGAAAACACTTTTTAACATCAAGAAGTCCTGTGGCACATTATAGACTAACGGATATTTTGGAGCATAAGCTTTCATGGCCAAAGACCCGCTTTGTCTGATGCATCTGATGAAGCGGGTCTTTGCCCACCAACACTTACGCTCCAAAATATCTGTTAGTCTATGAAGTGCCACAGGACTTCTTGTTGTTCTCAAAGATACAGACTAACACAGCTACCTGTCTGATACATTTTAACATGTAAACAAGAGGATGTTTTAAATAGTCTCACGTATTCTTTGTACCTTGTATTTCCTACATTGTGTTACTGCATACAAGAAAAGCCGAAGCCACTTACCATGCTGCAGTAAGACTAAAAACAAAAACTGTGTCTACACTACAGAGTTCTGTTGACAGAAGTCATGGTCAACAGATATTTCCCAACAGAAGCTCTCTCTGCAGAACACGTCCACACCTAATACAGATTTCCCCTGTCAACACCCTCTGTTGACAGAGAGTGGCTGGACTGCCCCAACCTCTGCTGAGAGAACAGTCAACCAGAAGTTCTGCAAACAGAGCAGCCCAGTGAACCAGAAGCCCTCTCTGTCAACAGACAGCCCCCTGGAGTGTCTACACCATTTTTTGTGGACAGAACCCGTCGGCAGAGGTGCTATACCTCATGCAGTCAAGACTGAACTTAGCCAGGAAAACTGCTGCGGTCTGTCGACAGATTCTCGACAGAACTCATATGCAGTGTGGATGCTCCCTAGATTTGTCAACAGAAGGCCTCTTCTGCTGACAGGACTCTTTAGTGTAGACCCAGCTAAAGAGACTGTACAGAAAGAATTGAGGCTGAAAGGGACCGCGCATGAATTCTGTCATCACTGTTGTAGTTTTTAAATCATTTCTCAAATATTTTCAGGTAAGTGTATGGTTGGTTGTTTACAATAAAAATCTGTGTCCCTAATGACACTGGATGATGAGATATTTAGACAGATGTATTTGCCTTTTGAATACTTCATGGAAAATTTGAACTTGCTTAATTTTCTTATTCTTTTCTGCAGCCACTCATAGTTGGTCACAAAATGCTTGGGGTACTCAAAGTTTCCCTGCACTTATTTACAACTCAGTGCAGAAAAGGTTGCTATGAGATGTCTTGAACTGTATGTTGCTTAGTTCATCATGTACCCCATGGAATGCTAGTACTGCAGGTTGAACCTCCCTAGTCTGCAACTTTCTCATCTAGCATCATCCATAATGTGAAACGATTTTATTTAGCAGGACAACCACCTATCATGGGTGTGGCCAAGTTTCCCAAGGCCACATAAAGTTTCGTTACAGCCACCAGTCCTGGCTCTCAGTGTTTTGTACTATTATTTAGCTGGAGTTTACCCCTAAATGCCTTCTGAGAGCCCAGGAAGCAGTGAAAGACTTGGTAACGTGCTAGAAAATATTGACCTCCCTTGGTCCAGCAAATTCTCTTATCTGGCACTGTTCAGGTCTCAAGGGTGCCAGACAAGAGAGGTTCAACCCGTATTAATGCTAATTATGCCACATTCCATGCATTCTTTTTCAGCACTGAACTCATAGGCAAAAGGCTGACCTCATCAGTTGCTGTCAATGCCATTTCAAAACAGTAAAACAGTAATTCTCTCATCTACGTGATACCCAGCTGTAATTATTACCCATCAGTCTCCTTCACTGAGCAACACCCATCATGGGAAAAAGCCCATTTTCATAAAATTTCACAAATAGTAGATTTGCCGGCCATTGAATGTCAGGAACAACTTCCCACTAACGTGAGAGAAGAAAACCCAGCATCTACAGTAAATATTACAAAATGCCCTTTTGAAATTCATCATTACTACTAAAACAAAAAAGCAGTTCAGTAGCACTTTAAAGACTAACAAAATAATGTATTAGGTGATGAGCTTTTGTAGGACAGACCCAAGAAAGTTCATCACCTAATAAATTGTTAGTCTTTAAGGTGCCATATGACTGCTTTTCTGTTTTGTTAGGATACAGATTAACATGGCTACATCTCTGTTACTGTGCAGGGGCTCCTGGAAGCACAGCTACTGCTCCCAGGGTCTGGCAGGATTAGATGGCAGAAAGAAGGACAGTGATATCTATGTGACTGTCTATTACCTCCTGCAGATCTCCAGTGATCTGCTTAGAGCTCAGAAAGGAGCAGAACATGAACCTCATCTGTGTGGAGGTAACCACTTCACTGACAATGTTTGGAGGAATTTCCACAAATTACTGTCTGTTACGTGGGTTACTTCTGTGTAAGGTAAAACGGAGCTTTAGGGTTTTCTACCTGAACTCTTCTCTGGATTTACCCAGGCATAAGCAAACTGAAATCAGTGTTTCTCTTCACCCACAACTATTTCAGATTTGAGGACAATTTATACCTTGAAATCAGTGGCACTGCTATGGGCACCCGCATGACCCCACAGTATGCCAATATTTTTATGGCTGACCTGGATCAACGCTTCCTCAGCTCTTGACCCCTAGCACCCCTCCCCTAGTTGTGCTACATTTATGACATTTTCATCATCTGGATCCATGGGAAGGAGTCTTTTGAAGAGTTCCACCATGATTCCTACAGTTTCTACCCCACCACTAACCTCAGTCTGGACCAGTCCACACAAGAGATCCACTTCCTGGACACTACTGTGCAAATAAGTGATGGTTACATCAACGCCACCCTATACAGGAAACCCACGTACCACTATGCTTTCCTACATACCTCCAGCTTCCATGCAGGGCACACCATGTGATCCACTGTATACAGCCAAGCACTAAGGTACAACCACATTTGCTCCAATTCCTCAGACAGAGACAACACCTACAAGACCTGTACCAAGCTTTTCTGAAACTACAATACCCACATAAGGAAGTAAATAAACGGATTGACAGAGCCAGATGTGCCCAGAAGCCACCTGCTACAAGACAGGCCTTGCAAGGAAAACAAGAGAACACCACTGGGCATCACATACAGCCCCCAGCTAAAACCTCTCCAGAGCATCATCAGTGATCTACAACCCACCCTGGATAAAGATCCTTCACTCTCTCAGAGCTTGGGAGGTAGGCTAGTCCTCGCCTACAGACAGCCTGTCAACCTGAAACAAATTCTCACCAGCAACTCTAGACCACACCACAGTAACTCTAAACCTGGAGCCAATCCCTGCAACAAACCTTGGTGCCAACTCTGCTCATATATCTACACCAGCGATATCATCACAGGACCTAACTACATCAACCACACCATCAGGGGCTCTTTCACCTGCATATTTACTACTACAATATATGCCATCATGTACCAGCAATGCTCCACTGCAATATTCATTGGCCAAACTGGACAGCATCTATGTAAAAGAATAAATGGACACAAATCAAATATCGGGAATAGTAACATACAAAACCTGTAGGAGAATGATTCAATCTCCCTGGACGCTCAGTAACAGATTTAAAAGTAGCCATCCTACAAAAACAAAAAAAAACTTCAAAAACAGACTCCAAAGAGAAATGCAGAGCTGCAATTCATTTGCAAATTTGACACCATCAACCAAGGATTGAACAGAGAATGGGAGTGGCTGGCCAATTACAAAATCAGGTTCTCCACTCTTGATGTTCACACCTCCACAATATCTACTAATAATGGGCCACATCTTCCCTGACTGAATTGACCTGATTTCTCCTCTCTTGATGTTCACAACTCCATATTAACTGCTGATAATGGGCCACATCCTCTGTGACTGAACAGACCTTGTCAACTCTGGCCCTCCTCTTGACTGGTACTCCCTCCTTTTCTTATGCCCATGTTTTTAAACCCTCCTCTGGAACCCCCAATCATACATCTGACAAAGCCGGTCTTTGCCCAACAAAGCTTATTCTCCAAAACATTTGCTAGTCTATAAGGTGCCACAGGACTTCTTGTTGTTTTTGAAAATACAGACTAACTCGGCTACCCTTTTGATACTTGAAATCAACATTGGCTGTGGAGTAGCCATGTTGGTCCCAGAATATTAGAATAAAAGGGCAGGAGGAGGTAATATCTTTTATTGGTTATCTCCTGTTGGTGAGACAGAAAAGCTTTCAAGATTACACAGAACTCTTTTTCACATCAGCGAACATACAAAAGTACAAAATGGAACAGATAGTTTAGCATATCTCTAAAATGAAAGCAATGAGAACTTTGCCTGAGGATTTGATCGATTGTATTTTGTATAATTTTTTCACTTAAACTTACATTTTGAGCCTAGACTACTTGACAATGGTTTTTAGTAAAATTCCATTGTTAGGATAATAATTCAAAGACATTGAACATATACATAGTTCTACAGGCCCTACTCTGGAAGAAAAATAAGGGAATGAACCAGGAAAACTTGGAGAGCATTATCTTGGCTTCACATTAGAAGTTTATACTTTAAGGATTCAGAGTCAGTTTAGAAATCAGGAATTCCAACATTTCATTTCCATTTACCATTGTTACACTGTAGTGTTTTTAATCAAGCTGTTTCTAATGAAAAGCAGTCTCTGGAGGAAGAAATGGCTCAGAAAAGCTTTGTGCATTGATTAGTGTAATCAGCATTATTCAACTCAACTCTGCATGGATGCTTGTGATTCATGGTATAGATCAATAATATTATAATGCAATATAAGACATAAATGAAAAGCGGATCTTCAAAGTACTTACTATGAAACTTTAAGCCGTGAGGCTTTTCCTTTTCCTTCACTGATGCATTTCCCTTATTTGAATTTATTTGAATACTAATAGTAGCAAGAATGTTAGAGGAGATTAATCCTTTAACAGCAATGGAATTCAGAAACCAGGGACACATGTAAACAAATGGCATATGATAAAAAATAGTAAATAAGGACCAAAACTGGGAGTCAGGACATCTGTGTTCTATTTCCAGCTCAGAAACTTCATGTGTGATTTTGAAAAAAACCTCCTATCCTTGTGAGAGGCCTGGTTTTTAAAGGGGAATTGGGTATCTGATTCCCATTGATTTCAGTTTCCTCATCTGTAACTAGGACATGAAAACTCCCTTAGAGAAGTATCTGGGGGAGGATTAATTTAGATATTACTGTAGAATGATGAGTACTGCAAAATTACCAATAAATAAAGAGTTGAATATAAATTAGGTCACTAAAGCCGTGAGAGATGTTTGCCACATACCTGAAACTAATCTACAGCAATATGGTCATGACTGAGAAAGCATATATGGATGTATATAACTCCATCCCTATTCAGCACAGCATTTTAGCAGATGCATAATTTTGAAGGCAATGGGCTTTGCTTACACATATCCTTGAATAAGAATGTTTGACTAAGCATGTCTGATACCTAATGAAACTGAAGGGCCTAAGATTTAAAAAGGAAAGTGTGTAAGAATTAGTGTGCAATGCTTAGTCTCATTTTAAGAGTATTCAGACAAAAGAACTCTCTGTATAATATCCAGCTCTCTGTGGCTATGAGGAGGGCCCTGCCAAATTCATGGCCCACTTTGGTCAGTCTCGTGGTCATCAGATTATAAAAATAAAAAAAATCATGATTTCAGCTATTTAAATCTGAAATTGTGTGGTGTTGTAGTTGTATGGGGTCCTAACCTACAAGGGAGTTGTGAGGAGGGTTGCAGAGCTGTTGTAGGGGGATTGTGGTGTTGCTGCTTTCAGAGCTGGGCAGCTGGAGAACAGCAGTTGCTAGATGGGATCCCATCTCTGAAGGGGCAGAGCCATTCCAGCAGCAGAACAGAAGTAAAGGTGGCCTGGTGTGGCATTGACACTTGTACTTCTGTGCTGCCACCTGCAGATCTGGACCGTTAGCAGTCACCACTTTCCAGCCACCCAGTTCTGAAAGCATCAGTGGCAGAGGAAGGGTGTCTGGGAATGGCATTGCCACCATTTCTTCAGCACTACTGCTGGCAGACTGCTTCTTCGAGAGATGGGTGCCCAACCGAGAGCTGCCACCCCTGCAGTCACTCAGCTCTGAAGGCATCACAGAAAGGTAGCAATACCATACCATGGCAGCCTACTCCTGCCATAAACCCCTAAAATAACCTTGCAACCTACCGCTCAGCTCCCTTTTTGGTCGGTGTCTCCAGGCTGAGCAGTCTAAGAAACTGTAATCTCCCCTGTGAAATCTGTATAGTGTAGGGTAAGATCACACAAAATACCAGAATATAGACTAACATGGCTCTCTCTCTGTTACTATACAAAATACCAGATATCATGGGGAAGACCAGATTTCACAATCCAAGATGAGTTTTTCATGATTATGAATTGGAGAGGGCCCAAGCTGCAAGCCTTGCCTGGAACCCCCCAGAACATGTTTGTTTATTTAAACATATGTGAAGATTATTTAATATCCTGATCCAAATATTCATCTCCTGCAGAAAATCCCAGTGGAAGGGGCTGGGCTGAAAGAAATCTCCACAAAAGTTTTTTAAAATGAGGCCCAAAATGTTCAGTATATTTTTTAGTAAGGGCTTTTAAAAAGTCTACAATGTATCATTGTTTGATAGTAGAAAACATAATTGCAGCACTTTTCTATTTATTAAGTATCAAAATCCATTAAGGTAAAAGAATGTGTTCCATTTTCAATAGCTACCATTAGTTTGGAAATTGAATAGAGAACGCATGTTAATATCTACTCTTTACTCAAGATATGACTCTCATAAAAGCACAATAATTCATTCCTGCAAACTTTATTAAATAGCCAACATTGCTTGCATCCTGCAGGTTACTTCATTCTGCTCATCATTAGGCACAAAACGCAATTACCTTACAAACAAATTGTATACACAGAGAGGTTTTTTCGGCTTGTGCAGCCATTGTCATTGCCACTTGTCATTGCATTTGAAAACACAATTAGTCCCTGTCTCTCCAAACAGAACTTCTCTTAGATAATCACCTTAAAAGCAGATGACAGTTTGACTTTTTATTCTCTTGGAAGTAGCTATGACTGTCTTGTGTAATTCACCTTCAGGCAACTCCACTGCAGAAGCAGGCAGGCATTTTCATGTCCTTAGAAAATAAGTAAGGAGCCAAAAATCCTACAGTCCTTATTTATCACTCATTAAGACAAGCCTACTCAGACAATGGGCTCTCTGCTTAAACAAAAATAGAGTAAGGACTTTAGGATTTGCCCTTGTTGACTAACACATATGCACAGAAGAAAATAACTAGCTATTCTCTCTCATCTAATACTAGATTCCCCCCTCCCCCACACTCACACGTTTTTAATCAGGAAAACAATCTGAGTGTGGTTGACTCTATAGTGACTAATGGCGGGCTCCATAGCCCAGTTCTCCATTTGTATCATCACGGTTATTCATGCAAAAGACTATCAGGGTCATTATTCATAGTATAAGAGATTATGTTATAATGTTATTGATCTATAGTGTATTTGCGTAGGCTTGCAATTACTACAATTAATTGCCATATTGGGAAAACATTTTTTCCCTCGTATATCAGTGATTAATTTCCTAACATATATATATTACTAGGGGAACCTAAATTAGTGAAGTAATTTATCAACAGAACAGTTTCTGTGTAAATAGAGCTCCATTATGCAGATTGACAGTGTGCTGATTAGGAATAAATCCACTTTAATTTATTTAAGCCAATCAGGACCTTCACTTCACCCATTACATCAGGCTTCTAATGAGCAGATTCCATTGTCGATATCCCTTTTTGCTTTACTTTGTATTGATCTCAGATAAAGTGTAACACCTTCATACAGAGAATGCAGTGTACCCGCTGTAATAAGTTACCACTCAAGTGATCATTTATATGCATCAGTCTGAATGGTAAGAGACATTACTCAACAGATGTTCCTCTCTCTCTAACTTATATGCACACAAACCCCACATCTGTCCCAAACTCGCCAAGAAGTGCTTAACAGAGCCCTGTAGAGGCAATACAGGGAGCAGCTAATTGAAGCAGGGCTGTGAGGAACAGTCATTCTGGGCCCCGCGGGTCCACATAAAAGGGGAGCTGGAATACAGGGTAGTCAGTTTCTTCCAGGAGCCAAGGGAGTAAGGGCTGTGTCTCTGGAGGGCTGCATGAACTGTAAGCACCTTAGACAGAGCAGTGGCTGGTTCCTCAGACTGAGCATCTGAGGTCCTGGGAAAAATAGAGCCCTGTCTAGATACACATTAGCTTCCGATCCAGCAGATATCCCAAGAGTTGCAGGGTTCTACTTATCATGGCCAGGCTGAGGATCCTCCCCGCCACTTCCTCTCACCAGAGCCAAGCTGGGAGCTGCCCCCCGCCATCTCCTCACCTGCCCTCAGATGTGTGGGAAGCCTGGAAGGCAAGACCATGGCCAGGGCTGCTCTCAACAACTACCCCGCACTGCAGGCAAGTGAAGGGTCCCCCACAGCTACCCACAGCTTCCTGGGCTCCCCAGATGAGTTGGCCAGGAGGGCAGGTAAATGTGGCCTTGGGGGAAGGCATAGGGGTCCTCCCATGTGAAAAGTGGATGGGCAAGGCACCTTTCCAGACCACCGCCATGCCAGCACCCCTAGTGACGTGTGGGGCTATCAGGGAGCTGCTCAGCCCCCCATCCAGGGCAGGTGGAGGTCCTCTATGGCTCCCCATAGCTGCCTACCTGGTTTTATTATGGTCAAGGCTGCAGCTCCGAGGCCCCCGTCAGCCACCAACTGACAACTCTCCAACCCACCTCTGACAGGGTGCGAGACAGCAAAGCCTTGAACCACAGCCCAGTCATGATAAGGGCCAGGCAGGCAGAAGTGTGGAACAATGGTGGACCTTTCACTTGCCCTGGGCTGGAGGCCTGAGCAGCCCCCAGCAAGTGTCCCTACCCCCACTGCCCCAGCAGGTGCAGAATCCACATGATGGTTGCTCAGAGCTTCATATCCGGCTATTACTGTCAAAGTCCTGCACAGACACAAAATTCATCTCCACATTCAGGGTACTATCTGCAAAAACAGTCCATGGATGTAAAGCAAATGCCTCCAGATTTGCAGGAATCTAGAGGTAAGGTGGGGCTAGTCTTCTACCCACTCATCGCCAAGCAAGTGACAGTTGGATAAAGACGTCCACCATTCCCCCTCAGAAGGAGGAAAATCAGATGATGACCTAGCCCCAGAACTGAGCCAAGAAGATAATGCTGCAGTACTGGGAGCTGAGAGAGGAGCAGAGGCAGAGTACTGGTGTTCATACCACGAACATGGGCATTGGTCTTGAGCACAACCAGCATGAGGCACCAGTCTGGGAACGTGGGCTATCTCCTGCGACACACTTATACAACTACAGGTTGAACCTCTCTCATCCAGCACCCTCTGGGCCTGACTAATGCCAAATGAGAGAAGTTGCTGAACCATGGGAAACCAATGTTGTCTCTCAACATTACCAATGTTTCCAGTGCTTACTGGGCTCTGAGAAGATGTTTAGGGATTAAGTACAGCCAGTTAACAGCACAGAACACTGAAAGCCAGGACTGATGGCTGGAAACAAACTTTATGGGACCACGGGAAACTTGGGCACACCCTTGATTAGTGGTTGTCCAGCCAACTAAAATCATGCCAGATTACAGATGTTGCTGGACAGGAGTGTATCAGACAACAAATGTTCAACCTGTAAATCTAAAGGCAGAAAGATGCATCAGAGAGAGGCAAAAAAAAAAATCCCCTCTCCCCAAGCCTGCAGTGGTCTTACGAGGGCTAATCTGCCCTTATAAAGATCTCAACCTGACCTCTAACAGCTACTGCTTGAAACAAGCCCTGAAGAATAGGTTTTAATATTCCTTCCAACATGGTTATTCTCGTTAATTCTGATAATTCTGGATGTTCTATCACTATAAATATCCGGTCCCTTTTTAACCTAATTTTTGGCCTCAACAGCTTCCTGTGGCAATGAGTTTCACAACTTAATGACGCATGTGTGAAAAAAATATTTCCTCGTCAGTTTTATATTTGCCAGGTTTTCATCTCATTCAATGGTCCCTTGTTCATGTGTTATGAGACCAGAAGAAAAGAAACTGACAAGTTCCAGTCTCCCTTTTTATACACGCCAGGTGCACACTGTGTTTGCTATATTTGTTTGTATTTACTTTCACTCTACTGTGCTTTTGGAAAACACAACTACAATTTACTTACAGTTAAAATGCCAGTTACTTGAGCATTCCGGATAACAGAATGCTGGATATGAAAGAGTTTACTGTATTTTATTGCTACTATTTGAACTGTAAAATTGATAAAAAGAAATAGTGTTTTTCAGTTTACTTCATGCAGGTACTGTTCTGTGATATCCTCTTGTGAAAGTGCAATTTACCAGTGTAGATCGTTACACAACTACTCTAAGGCCCCAGGGTAATTGCCTCTTTTACCCCCTCCTGCGTCAGTGGGCCTCGCTACAGTGCTTGACCCAAGGTTTAAGAATCTTTAGTGCCTTCCAAAATCAGAGGGACAAGGTATGAAACATGCTTTCAGAAGTCTTACAATAAAGAGCAACACTCTGATGCAGAAACTACAGAATCTGAGCCACCAAAAACAGAAAATCAGATTTCTGCTCATGGCAACTGACTCAGGTGATGAAAGTGAATGTGTCAGGCTGCTCTGTTTTGGAGAATTATTGAGCAGAATCTGCTAGCAGCATGGCTGCATGTCTTCTAGAATGGTGGTTAAGTGGAAAGGGACATACAAATCTATGGTGTATCTGGCATATAAATATTTTGTGACACTGGCTAGAACAATGCCATGCAAACACCTGTTTTCCCTTTCAGATGGTGTTACAAAGAAGAAGCAGGCAACATTATTTCATCCAAAGGTGAACAAATGTGGTTGTGTGAGTGCACAAGAAATAGGACTGAGTGGACTTGTAGGCTCTAAAGTTTTACCTTGTTTTATTTTTGAATGCAGTTATTTTTATACATCTACATCTGTAACTTCAACCTTAATGATAAAAAGTTTGCACTATAGTACTTGTCACGGGGGGGGGGGGTGCAGAAAAATACAATTTCTTTTGGTTTTTACAGTGCAATTACAGGTTGTAGCTTCCTGTGGACTTGACTGATCCTGAACCAGGGAATTCACCAGCTCAGGGGAAGTGAATTCTGGCACCACTGCTGCCACCGGCTGTAGGGCTCCTCTCCAGTGGCAGCAGAAGGATAGCATTGGCTGAGCAGGGACTGGGATGGTTTCTCAGAAGAAGAGGCAGGGTGGCTGGGCAATCCCATAGCCAGGGACCAGGAGTGCACTGAGCCCTTGGTTTGCTGGGCTCCACTCCTGGCCTCCATTTCTGGACGCTGAGCTCTAGTCATACTTGTCCCAAGAACTCAGTTGAGTTCTGGGGTCAGTAGCCCCTCCCACTAGGCTAGAAGGCAGGGCTTAGCACAGGGCAGACTTATGCCTGCCCACTTCCCTGCATCCAAACAGTTACAGAGCTCTGCAGCCACCCTGGCTCTTCCCCCAGGCATCCCCTCCACCTCCCTCCATGAACTCAAGTGCCACAAAGGTGCCATTTACAGCACTCGGGAAACTCTGCAAAAGCAGGGAAGGAGTTGCTGAGCGCTAGGCCTGGTTTTTCCCCAGGAGTGCTCCAGCCTGGGAACACACACAGGGATGCAAGAATACAGGTGTAGCTGGACAATAGTCATCTGGACTATGGAGATCCAACATTTATTTGTAATCAAAAGTCAATGTAAGGTGGGTGCTGTCCACTTTGTATTCACTGCTGTTATTGAAATAAAAGCATGTGAAAAGGTAGAAATGTTGTGCAGGGTGGGGTATGTTAGGGTTAAATAAATGCCTGGATCACCACCACACTAGTAATAGAGAAGAATGGCAAAAGGCAGCACAATTTCTTCCATTTGACAGCTAAAGTTTGCTGCCTCCCTCCCTTCCCTCCTGTAACATAACAGGCCTAAAGGCCTCAGAGAGCTAGAGTGGGAACTTCCATTCCTGTGGTACAACCAAGTTCCCATCCCTGAATTATGGCCTGGTACAGCCTTGAACCCCACAAACATAAACATGAGATAGCCATATCATCCCAACACCTGTGATTAGACGCGGGAGCCTGAGCAGAGACCAACAACCAGGGTAACCTTGGCGTTAGCCCTGTGAGAATGCTGAAACGGGGTTGAGCCAGTATGCACACCAGTAAATGGCTAAGGGATCAAATCACTGTAAGGTCCTGCCCTGAGCTGAGTTTTGACCAGGGACTCCCATCCCCAGGAGCACCCTGGACTTTCTCCCTTCAGCTGGAGCAATGTCCACCACAACCCTGATGAATGGCACATTGGTACCTGGACTCCCTGTGGCAGACAGGGACATAAGCATGCCCAATAGCTTCTTGTCCAGTCATATACTTCCTGTTGAGCCTTGTTTATCGTGTGTAACGTGTGAATTAATTGCAATAACATGGAATAGATAAGCTTAACGAAGTACTATTATCCCTAATTGGCTCTGTGTTGAAGCAAATCCTATAAATCCTGTCAGGCCTTGGCCTTATGAGTTGACACCTCCCTCCCTTGCTACCTCCTCCCCTTCCTTTTTCCCAGCTACATAAATTCCCTATTCAAGGTCTCGACTACCTTCCCCTCTCCCCACCCCATAAGCAGCCGATTCAGGGAGTTTGTGCTATAAAGACTGCATACTTCAGCTAAAAGTGCTGTAAAGTGGGGCAGGTACAATAAAGTTCACCACATGGCTACTTCTATTCATTGTATGGATGCTTATCCTACAAAATGAGGCTTTAGAGGGAGTTGCAATAAGCACTGCGTACTTACATACTAACCTGGATAAAAGAGTGTACTGTGATTAATTTGTTGCTCAGTTCAACAGGGTGTTGAGGTGCAAACAAGTATGTGCAGTAAAGAAACCTCTTTATCCTATCTGCCTCTGTGTCTCCCTGCTCTTTAGGAAAACATCCAAAATATTTAAATAAATCATATTTTATTATCCTTTAACTGCACAATTAATCACATGATTAGTCAAGTTTTTTTTAATCACACAAGGAATTGCAACTAAGTTTTTTTCATCAGAATTAATTGTCATTATTTTTTAATCACTTGACAGCACTAGTAACTATTGATTTGGATTATTACTCTAGGCAGGATGGACAAAGAAGTGGGGCTTGTGTTTTGCTCTAAATGTCCCGGACTGCTCTAGGAGCAAGTTCTCGTTCCATTCGTCCACAAGCCAGTCAGAGGTGCTGTTGGTATCAGTAAGTCTCTTTTGAAAAGTTTCTCTTTTAAACACAACTTTAGGACAAAATGTCCTGCAAACTTACAGAAATTTCTCTCTTGAGCATTCAGTGCTGGCTGTACTCACAAATTCCATCATGTTTATTGTGCTACCCTCCAGCTCTCACAGAATCCTGAATATGTTAGATAAATTCAGCAAGGCATGTGCAGTGGGTGACGACAATTTCCTATCACCCAATTCCCACTGCAATCTAACTCCTGTCTGCCTTAGTTTTGGATTATACGATCTTGTCTCTTCTACTTTTGGTAGATCCGCCACACCTGTCTCATCAAGAATCATTTGTTCCCCTGGTGGTCACATATCTATGTTGAGCCCTTGATTCTTTCATCTATGAAACCTCACAGTATGTCACAGCTCATAAGTACAGGCTGTTTTCATTTCTAAGCCAGCCACCTATCCCCCAATAACCCAAACGAATGATGCCCAGCACTCAGTGAGCACCCCAGCAGGGCTCAATAAATAAGAACAGGCAGACACGAAATTCAGATACGTACTCTTAGGATATCTGAACTGACAGTCAATTCTCTACCATAATGTGAATTGTGTTCAGCTGCTCTGATACCAACCTTCCTGTTTGCTGTTCTACGACATCCTGTGGGACCTCTTTGAGAAAACCATAACTATCAAGATTAGTGATTATAGTAAAAATAAAAGTGATAAACAAGCAGGCAATCTCCATTCTAAACCTTTCCTGAGCCAAAACGTGACTGTTTCCTTCAGGGGATGGGTAACGGGAATGTCATCCCCTCACTCTTTACTTAGCCAGTTTGCTACCTATTGTAACAACAGGTTGTCATACCTGAGCGTTATTCTAAAATATTATAGATAATTAAAAAGAAAGCCTTTCAGTGCTGCCAGACAAACAGCATGTTGCGAGTTTGACATCTTTCAGCTGCCAGCTGTAACATCATTTCCACCCCCTCTAACTTTAAGCATCAAGATTACCTAAATATTTGAAAGAATATTTGTATAAGCACAGGGGAAAGGGTGTAAGTTTGGAAAACTCTGTTCAATGTATCTCTGGCACTGACAGAATGCAACTCACTGTACAGTCTTGGTGCTCTTTACAGTATCCAAACATTATTAGAATATCTAGTCTTGTGAGTAAGTACATTACTTTGAAAGACAATGAGCAGTTTTCCTGCTTAAGGGCTGCTGGCTCAGACTCTACCACTCACGCATCTCCATGGGGATGTGAACACCACTAGTATGGACATCCGTCAGCAGTCCACACAACCAGAGAGGGAATGGAAACTTTGGCCAGGAGCAAATTGTCTTCTTCCAATGAAATATTTAATGCCCACACAGAGCACCCAGACTTTCAGATTCCCCTCACAGACACCATTATCCTCCAGCACACAGCACTGAAAACTAGTAGAACTCAGTTCATCTAATACAAAAAGGGTACAGGAATAGATATGCCACAGATTATGATTGCCAAAACCTCCACAGGTTTGTCAAGTTTTTGCCAGAAACCATCGTTCCATTCAGTTGGTAGCAGTCACAAAATGCAAACAAAATCTGTTGATATGTCTGGCTATAGTTGCTGGTGACTGGCTGCTATTCTGTGGTGGTTGTCTTGTTATAATGCCAAATGAAGGAGAAATCTTTTAAAAATTATGTTTTTGCCTCACAAAGAGTAAAAACAACAAATCCAGAATATTGATTTCTGATGGCTAACTATAGCTGCTCAGTTGTATGATTAGGGAAATACACCAACTATGTAATATAGCATGGAAAGAAGGGAAGGCAGCTAAGGAATGGACAAAAGCTGTGGTAGTGACGATACACAGGAAAGGAAGTACATTGGAGTGCAAGAACTACAGAACGATTGCCCTAATGAGTCATCTAGGCAAGGTGCTGATGATGATACTGAAGGAGAGATTAAGATCGCAGATAGAAGAACATATAGCAGACTAGCATGCAGGGTTCAGAAAAGATAGAAGTACCATACAACAAACATTGGCACTAAGACTGAAAGTGGAGAAAGCTCGATGAAAGAACAAGAACATAAACACTTGCTTTGTCAAGTTTCAAACAGCATTTGACAGTATAGATCAGAAAGTGACTTGGATGGTGTTAGAGTCCTATGGAGTGGATAGCAGACTGATATGGTTGTTGAAGGATATCAATGACAACGCGGAGGCAGCAGTGAGAACATGCAGGGAGTTGAGAAGTTGGTTTAAAACAAGTAGAGGTACGAGACAAGGAGATCCAATATCACCAAGTATTTTCATCGCACATCTGGAGAGAGCAATGGACAAGATCAAGGAAGAGGTAGAAGGGATATCTGTGCACGAGAAAAGAATTAACAACTTGAGGTTCGCGGATGATATAGTTATCATTGAGGAAGATGAGGAGAAGCTAGTGAAAATGGTGCAGGTGCTAAACAAAGAAGGGAAGCAGTACGGACTGATTATAAAATGAAAAGAATGGTATTTGGAGATAAGGAAATAGGAAAGAAGATCAGCGTCAATGGTATTGAACTAGAAAACGTAGAGCAGTTCACATAACTGGGGAGCAACATAACATATGATCTAGACTGTAAGAAGGAAATAGTGACTAGAATAGCGAAAGCAAGAGCGAGTTTGAAGGCGATGGGTAAGATCTGGACAAGCAAACAATTATCTTAGGAACGAAGCTGGACGTCTTGAAACTGTGTGTATTCAGCAGCATGTTGTATGGATGTGAGACATGGGTGATAACGAAAGATTTTAAAAGAAGAATATTGGCATTCAAAAGGAGTTGTTATAGAAAGATTCTGAGAATGGGATGGATGCAGAAGGTTATCAGTGAGGAATTATATAGAAAGATACAGCCAAAAGAGAACCTGTTGCAGAAGGTTATAAAATGGAAGCTACAACTATTTGTGCATATTTGCAGAATGAATGACGAAAACAGGTGTAGTACCCAGAGGTACTGAGACATCATCTGGGGTGAGTGAAGTCTCTGCTCTATGGCCTTGGCTGAGAGCCAGCTGGCTTTTAGCTCACATGGTAGAGTGCAGGGCTCTAGACTCTATGCTTGCAGGCTCTATCCCTGGGGCCAGGAACCCACGTCTGTTGCCATTACAAAAGCAAGACCCTGGTATTCAGCCTAATGGACCATTTGAATAGGAGAGGCAGACCCCCAAAGAGAATGGGTAGATTATATAGTAGATCGATGCGGAGCTAGTCTACAGAAACTAAGTCGCTCCTCAATGGACAGGGAAAGATGGAAAGGAATAGTGAGAGAGGCATCAGACACCAATGGGTGCTGAGTCCACAGTTATTGATGAACGGTAATGTAAGCAAAACTTACATTACCTCACCTCTCAAGTAAAATGGAAGCTTTTTGAATTAATATTTTTAACTAGCCAGTCATGTTTAGTCAATGTTTAAATAACATATCGAATGTTATTTGAGCCAAAATCACCAATGGTCTAAGAGGCTTCAACTCCATGAATATTATGAACATTGCAGACACTTGGGGGAAGTCTGTCCTGTAATTAAAAACCCTGGGCTGGCCTGTGCCAGCTGACTCAGGTTTGCAGAACTCTGGTTCTGTTTAGCTACGGTATAGAATTTCCAGCCTGAGCTTCAAGCCTCTGCAAAGAGGGCATGTCCCAGGGATGGCTTGCAGCCTGAGTCCAGACGTGTCCCTCACATGTCAACAGCCCCACAAGCCTAGGCCCAAAACAGCCAGCGTGAGCAAGCTATGGGTTTATAGTTGCACTGTAGATACACCCTGATGGTGAATTCATCCCAGAGACGTTTTCAAATGTTTGACCACCCTTTGGTCAGATTTGTATCCAGGTGTAAATGGAAGGCCCAATAGAACTCAGGCCCCCAGAGCTACCAGGTGCTATGGGTAAGTTCCTCCTCCAGGGTTTGACAGACAGCCGTTGCGTGGCTCCAGATTGACCTCCTCCCCTACATAAACCAAGAAGTGCTCCAGTGAGTGTCAACAAAGATCTCCCATAGCTGCCACACCTGTTCCTTCCTCTTGCTCCTGAACTCCTGACTAGAACTCGTCTTGATTGGACTTTGCCTCCTGACTGACAGGCTTAAACCTGATTCAGATGCTGCCCCTTTGAATTGCCATGCCTTGGAAACCACCTACAAACTCCTTGGTTCCTCCCAGCCTCAGGTTTGCCCCTGCTCCTATGGTTTGTCCTGATTGTCCTAGTTGGGATCCTGACAAGTGAATTTGTAACTTGTGTGCGATTCTGCAGAGACAACAGATGGTGTTGAAGTATGTAGTGCAGGTGCTTCCTTGGAGATACACATGTAGGGACCTATGAGGTCATGTTCTTATTGTTAAAGAAGTCTGGCAAAGTTGAGTCAAGGGATTTTTAGTTGTCTTTGTTTATTTAGAAAATGTTCACCTTTCTCAATTCCTTGAATAGAGGCAGTGACAAATTGCACAGAGGCACGTTCCCCATTGCAGAAACCTTAGCTGAAGTACCTTTAACCGGTTCCTAAGACGCAGCTCTCTCAGGCTGTCTGGGAACCTCACAGTTTACTCACACTCAACCCCTGTTTAGGCACATAAGAAAACTCTCTTACAGAGCTTTTCAGCAAGAAACAGCTGGCCCTGAAAGCTGATCTTCCCAGCTCAGCAACACAAAGGAACTTTTTGAAAATACTTCACTGGCCCTCAGAGAGGTCTTTGACCTACACAATCCTCTTAACAACTGACTCGATTTGGTAAGTTTCATCCTGAGTGTTTATACATCAGTGTACAACCTGGGAGATGTTATCATCTGCCTACATAAAAGTAATAAAGTTATTTCCTGAGCATCTTAATATTTTACTATGAAATAGAAAGCAGCCATAGTCGTAACACTAATATTCTAGAACCTGCCAAGCAAAAGCCATCATCCTTGTGTTTATAGCATTTTCTGAAACATTTTCTTGCGCCTGAAATATTAAGGGGTCTGTTGTGCCTCCGCCTCATGTTGAAGATAACATGGATCAACACCACACCCAGAGTTCTGCCAAGAGCAACCTGATGTGCAGGGCACTGCAGTTCTGCTCACTAACAAGGTGCAGCATACTCTGCTGCACATATCTTCCCAATCTTACAGTCTGTTGGCAGGGGATGGAGTCAAGGCCACCGTTCCATTTCCTCTTTGTCCTTTTTGGTGTGATGTTCACTGAAATTCTGCATCTGTGACCGACTGCTTCATAGAAGCCCCAGGAAGCAGGGCTCCCACAAGGAACGAGACAGACTCTGACTTAAAAATAAGATTAAATCAGAAATGTCAGGATGGAAGGGACATCAGGAGGTCATCTAGTCCAGCCCTGATGCTGAGAGAGGGCCAAGCAAACCTAAATGATTTTCCTTTGCTGCAGAGCAAACTGATTACCAACCTTCCGTGAATATAGAAAACAATCTGATCATCATCTTCTTTATAACAACCACTAACAGATTTGCAGATTCATCAGATTTCCCTTCAGTCTTCTTGTCTTGAGACTAAAGATGCCTTTTTGAACTTTTGCTTGTTGATCAGGTTTTCAAGACCATTTATCTCTTTTGTTGCTCTTCTCTGGATTCTCTTCAATTTGTTCATGTATTCCTTCATGTCTGGTGCCCAGAACAAGACACACTCTTCCAGCTGAGCATCACCAGTGCCAAGTACAATGGGACAGTGAGCTCCCATATCTTGCCCACAACACATCTGGTAACACGCCCAAAATGATATCAGCCTTTTGGCAACTACATCACATGGTTGACTCATATTCAAACTGTGACCCACTCTAACCTCCTTTATGCAGCTCTACTGCCTTGTGTGTTATTCCCCATTTTGTGTTTATGCATTTCTTTATTTTTCCATCCTAAGTGAAGTATTTGTTACTTCTCTTTATTGAATTTCATCTAGTTATTTCAGACCAATTATCTAATTTGTCAAAATGCTTTTGAATTCTAAGCCTGTCATCCAAAGTGCTTGTAACTCCTTCCCAGTTAGGTGTTATAAGCAAATTTATAAACCTACTCTCCACACCATCTTCAGCATTTTAATTAACAGTAACATTGACTAGTACTGGACACAGGTCTTCGCTCCTCACCCTTTTTCACGAAATGCCTCAATTACAGATGTGGTCTCCTCACCTAAAAAAAGATATCCTGGTACTAAAAAAGGTCTAGAAAAGGGCAACTAAAATGATTAGGGGCTTGGAACAGGTCCCGTATGAGGAGAGGTTAAAAAGACTGGGACTTTTCAGCTTAGAAAAGAGGAGGCTGAGGACATGATATAGATATATAATATGATGACAGGTGTGGAGAGGGTGAATAAAGAGAAGTTATATACTCGTGCCCATAATACAAGAACTAGAGGACACCAAATTAAATTAATGAGTAGCAGGTTTAAAAATAATAAAAGAAAGTTCTTCACTCAGCGCATAGTTAACCTGTGGAACTCCTTGCCAGAGGAGACTGTGAAGGCTAAGACTGTAACAGAATTTAAGAAAGAGCTAGATAAATTCCTGGAGGTTAGGCCCATAAAAGGCTATTAGCCAAGGGTAGGATTGGTGTCCCTGGCTTCTGATTGTCGGAGGCTGGAGATGGATGGCAGGAGAAAAATTGCTTGATCATTGTCTTCGGTCCACCCTCTCTAGGGCACCTGGCACTGGCCACTGCTGGCAGACAGGCTACTGGACTGGAGGGACTTTGGTCTGGCCCAGTATGGCTATTCTTATGTTCTTATGTACAGCTTTTAGGATGTTTTGGTATATAACTTCTCCCACAGCTATTTCCTCAGACATGAGGAATCTTTTTTGAGATGCCTGTTCTATGTGTCCCAAATCCATTAATTTGATTAACCAGTTGGTAGCTCTGGTCTTATCTGAATCTTTTTTGTTTGTTTGCTTTTTTGTTTTTTGGCATGTTATAAGTTCTCCTGAAAGTTCCAGATAGACAATATTGTCTCTCTGTCCAGCCAACATATCTTACTCCAAAAATGCGCCCCCCTACACACACACACTCCTCTACCTTTATATCTAACTTAAGCACCATGCTGCTGCATGTTAAATTGTCCTAGCTGGAGGGCTAACATTTGTATTACTTGCACTTTAATTTAGTCTACTACATCACAGATATGAATTAATGACAGATTAATGTTGATCTGTCACAAGAAATGAGAAATTCCAAAAAAAAAAAGTCTGAGAATTTCTACCTCAATAGTACAATGAGATGCCTAGCAGATTGTGTCAGAGGAGTCATTCCTGGACTTCAAGTAACTCAAGATAAATACCATGGGACTGAGGTATATAGGAGCTTATTAATGCCGACTGTTTCGAGTTAAGCGTAAAATACATTTTTAATTTAGCCTTTCCTCAGCAATGACTCTCATAAAAAAGCAAAAAAACGCTACACATTCACAGTAGCCAGAGGAAAGAGAAAGAAAAGCAGCTTTGTAGTTGCTTTTTGTCTACTTCATAACTGTTCTGCACGCATATCCTAACATGACACTTACCTGTAAATAGCTATCACATTTTAAATGAAAATCAGAGAAGACAAGCCTCTGATTGCTGGAAGCTGGAGTGAATGACAGAAGATGGAGCACTTGACTGTCTATTCTGTCCATTCGTCCTGAAGCACTCGGCATTGCCCACTTTTGGAAGACATGATATTGATTTAGGTGGACAATTGGTCTGATCCAATATGGAAGTTCTTATGTGAGCCAGGGGAGCTCACTGCCACACTGGGTGCCTGGCAAAGGTGGCAGCGGGGTGTCTCAGCACACATAGAAGAGGTGGGACCTAAGGCAGAAGGGGTGGGGTGCTAGGCAGCCAGCCCCCAGCACTGCCTGGACTGTGCTTCAGTCTCCCCCAAGCCCTAGAGAGCCCATAGCACCACCTGAAGTGTGCCATGAGGCACTCTAGCGGTGATTGAAAAGACCTGAGGCTCTAGCTGCCACCACTGCTACAGTAGCAGTGGCAGCTGGGAGCCCTGGGCCCTTTTGAATCACCAGGTCCCAGGGCAGTTGTTTCCTTTGCTCCTCCCAGCCCCATGGATGGGCCTGGGGCAAGTTATTAACATTATAACTGTTAAAATTTTTCCTACCTGCATAAGTGATTTCCCTCCAAATTAAGGTTAATATTAAGATATCTTATTAAAACCTAGTTATTTCAATTAGTCTTATGTAACCTATTCATTGAGGTATTTTTCCTTCTCACTGTAATCAAGTTTCCCTTTGCTCAATTACTCATGCTGTGTTCAATTTTTTATGACAGATTGATTTACTGCTCACAATAAAAACTGAAGTTGGTTGTTTGAAATAGATCTACACTCAGCTAGATTTTAAATAAAAGATGAGGGAAAAGCTTACAATTCTTGCTTGAAATGCAGTCTCGTACGTTGGTTTCTAACCAACGAACAGTAGAAGTTCTGTTTTTACTATTTAGTGGATAGTGGTAAATTAAGAGCTTTAGCTTTCATACCTCCCGACCTTAGAGTCCTATTTTGGAGAAAATACTTTCCCAGCTGGGGATCAGTCTCACAAGCTGCTGAACACCCGTGCCCTGATCCAGCCAAGCTTCTGAGCATATTTCTGTCAACATTTGAGCCATCACGTTCACCAGTACAAAAGAGGAGGAGGGAATGAAGAAGGACTTTAGCTGCTGGGATTCTTCACAGGCTGGGACTATAAGCCTGAGCCAGGCGCCATAGATCAGGGGTTCACAACCTGCAGCCCTGGAGCCACATGCGGCTCTTTAAGGAGCCACTTGTGGCTCTGAGCGCTGCCACCCCTGACTCCACTTGCAGCTCTGGCGGCTGCTGCCACTTATACAAAGCCCGCAGTTAAAACGGAATTGAATTTTCTTGTTTAAGTGGTGACAGCCTCCACAGCCTCTGAGCAGTCAGGTGTGGTGGGGGGAAGCCGGAAGGGGAGGGAGACCCAGAAGAGGAAGCTGCAGGGAGGTGCAGCTGAGGCTGCCCTGCCAGAGCTGTGCAGTCACATGGAGAAGGAGGCAGAGTGAGGGCTGGGGAAGAGCAACAGCAGTTCATGGAGCTTGTTGGCTCAGGCAGGAAAATCCTGGGGATGGGGGTGTAAGTTTGGGGCTGAAGGAATTAAACCTGGGATTGAGGGGGTGGGTTTGGGGCTGAAGAAGTTTATCCAGGGGTTGGAGGGCAGTTTGGGCTGAAGGGGTTAAACCTGGGGCTGGGATGGAGGTTTGAGGCTGAGAGGCATTAAACCTGGGCACGGCGGGGGTAGGTCTGCGGGATGCGGGGGTGGGGTAAAGCTTGAGGATGTGGGTATGGATTTGGGGGCTGAGGCAACTAAAGCCTGGAGATGGGGGTAACAAATTTCTACCTGATACAAAACATTGTGTGTGCTGAGCTGTTCTTAAAATAGAGGTGACAAAAAGTACTGCTTAATGTTATTTGTTAAGGACTATCTCATATTCACATGCATAGCAGCTCTTGAACTATTGATTTTGTAACTGAATTTGAAAAAAATGGCTCTTCTCCCTATTTCGTTTGCAGACCCCTGCCATAGATCTATGAGAGAGCTTTGAATTGTTCATGGAGCAATATTTTACTCAAGTACATAAGGTAAAATACTTGCCATGAACAGTAAGTCCCAACAGAGACACAAAGGACTGAATAAGGAAGAGCCTTGGGCCCCAACATTGTAATGAACTCCATGCAAAATTCAGTGAGGGTCTGTCCATGCAGAGCTCTCTGCAGGTGCCTTAAATACCTTTTCATACCTACAGCTGGGCCCTCTGTAATTGTGAAAATGCTGGTCACTGTGGAGAGAAGGCTTCAGTCTCTGTCTTTGTCAGTCTAGCAGCCTTTCTGACTGCTAAAATTCACTAAAAATCATTTTGAAAGGAAAAGATATGATTAGTTCCAAATGTCAATGGCTCTAAAGTATTTTTCCACTCTTATTGAACAAGAGGTACATATCCTGAAATACCAGTGTATTTTGTAAATGGTATATATTTGCCTTCTTGGTGAGCACTTCAGATTTTATATCTTTTAAGTATACCCTTCTCACTGCTGCTTGTTTTCTGTACACCATTTTCATTCCACACTATGTTTGTACTGTATTGATTCTAATACTTTTTATCTTTATCAAGCTAGCATTTTATCTAGTGTGCCTGCCGGTGTAGTGTTGTTCACAGTCATTTATGCTACCTTCAGGTTTCTACTGCAAATGAAAGTTCATGTAACACTTAATAGCTGTATCTACACGTGCACGCTACTTCGAAGTAGCGGCACTAACTTCGAAATAGCGCCCGTCGCGGCTACACGCATCGGGCGCTATTTCGAAGTTAACTTCGACGTTAGGTGGTGAGACGTCGAAGTCGCTAACCCCATGAGGGGATCGGAATAGCTCCCTACTTCGATGTTCAACGTCGAAGTAGGGACAGTGTAGCCGATCCGCGTCCCGCAACGTCGAAATTGCCGGGTCCTCCATGGCGGCCATCAGCTGGGGGGTTGAGAGACGCTCTCTCCAGCCCCTCAGCTCACTGGTGGCCGCGTGGAGTGGCCCCTTAAAGGTCCCCTCCCCCTCCCTTCCTGTGCAGGAAGCTGAGGCAACGTGCAGGCTCCTGCCTGCACACGCGGCGAGCCTGCACAGCCCTCAGCCAGACAGCCAGCGGCAATGGCGAGCCGGCAGCCCCCCCAGCGCCCCTAGGGGACCCCCCCCAAGGGGAGCCAGGGCAGCCAGCCCAGCCAGAAGACCTGCCAGTCTGGGAAGCGGCAGCGGGGCCCCTCCTGGACGGAGGCCGAGCTGCGGGACCTGCTGGGGCTCTGGAGCGAGGAGGAAGTGCTCCAGATAATGGGGAGCAAGAGGCGGAACGCGGATGCGTTCGCTAGGCTGGCCAACGGCCTGGCTGCCCGGGGTCACCCTGCCCGCACTCCGGACCATGTCCGGAGTAAGGTGAAGGAGCTGCGGCAGGGTTATGCCCGGGCCCAGGATGCGGCCAGCCGATCTGGGGCCACCCCCGTCACTTGCCCCTTTTATAGGGAGCTCAGGGACATCCTGGGCCCCCGGCACACCTCCTCCCCTCCGGCCACCCTTGACACCTCGGCTGACGAGGCCCAGCAGACCCTGCAGCCAGAGTCCGACCCGGAGGCAAGCCCCGCAACCCGGGGGCCCCCCCCGGAGGCCATCCCCGGGACATCGCGGCAGGAGGAGGAGGAAAAGGAGGAGGAGGGGGGCTCCTCCTCTGCAGAATCCGGGCTGCAGATCCTCCTCCTGCCATCCCGGAGCAGCAGCAGGGCCTCCGACCCCCGGGGATCTCCGGACCGTGGGAGCGGACCCACAGGTAGATACCCCTCTCTGGTGGACACCCCTGGGCTTGAGGGGCGGGGGTAACAGAGATGTGTCCAGGGCCCCCCACACGCTCACATGGCCATGGCCCCAAGGACACCAGGGCCATGGCCCTCACAGCACTGCAGCCATCAGCCCCTGCCCCCCCCCCACCCTGCATGACAGTGCCATGCCCCATCCCTGGGCCAGGGGGGAGCGGAACCTCGAGGGGCCCCCGGGAGGAGGGGGGTGGGACACCCCACAGAAGCAGCATGTGATGGAGTGGGGGGAGTGCCAAAGGGAGACTCAGGCTACATATGAGCCACAAGAGCCGAGGAGCTCCCAGGGCCAAAGGAGGATCCTGGCGCTACCGCTGGCAGGTGACACCTCTGCCCTGAACAAACAGGAGGGAGGAGCCGAGATGGCTTGGACTTGGGGGGCAAGGGCGGGGGCCACAGGTAGAGGCTAAGGGAAGGGAGAGCTGGTAGGCAGCCAGCCGGAGGAGAGGGAAAGCTGCATCCCAGAGGGGCCCCCCTTGGGGTCTTCTCCCCACGACGGGTTGGAAGGACTGTCTCTTCCGACAGCTGGTGCTGTCACTCCTGCCAGAAACTGGCCATCTGTGGCCTAAGAAAGCTCTCCTGCTCTCAGACCCTGCGGGGTGAAGTGAGAGTCGCTCCCACCAGGGGACGGGGTGCAGGGCAGGGGGACCCCTGAACCCCATCCATCACAGAAGCATCTCCCGGGGATGGGGATGGGGAACCTGCAGCACAGGGTGGGGGGGACAAAGGCCACGGCTCGGGGCCCACACTAACGCCTGTCTCCATTCTTCTTCCCCCCCTCCTCTCCTGTGTCCTGCACCTGCACCTGCACCATCTGAAGGACCGGAAGAGAGCGCCGGCGAGGCCTCAGTTGTCCCGGAGAGCCCTCCGGGACCATCGCTCCAGGGCAGCCCCTCGGCCGAGGAACGACTGGCCCCGCGGAGGGCAAGATGGCGGACCCCGCGCCTACTACCGGCGGCGGCGATGGACCCCCAGCTGCTGGCCATCCTCCACCGGCAGCTGGAGGTCTTGGAGCAGCACCTCCAGCTGCAGGAGCGGGCGCTGGCCTGGCGCCAGGAGGCATGGGGGGCCTATATGCAGACATTTAACCGGCTGGTTGATTACCTGGCCCCCCATGCCCCGCCAGCTGAGCCACCGCCCGCCGCTCCCGCTCCTGCAGCCCCACCACCAGCTGCTCCAGCCGTCGCTGGGCCGTCCGCCGTCGCCCCACCACCCACCCGCGAGGGCCACAGCGCCGAGGGACCCCTGGAGTCACCTGAGACTCGCCGGCGCCGATACCTTCCTGTGCAGCCCGCTCCCACCCAGCCGCGGACCAGACTGCAGGCACGGCGGGGCTCCCAGCCGGGCACACCCAGTGCTGGGCTCTAGGGGCAAGGGGCCCGGGACGTGGCCCCCCCCTTGTTGTATATAGTTTGACTGTTTGTTTTTGGTGCCCCCGTTTGCCCCGTCCCCCCCATGTAAATAGTTCTCCCCGTTCTCCTCCCTGCTTTTCTTTTTTGTTGATGGCGCACACTTCTTTGCTTTGTTGTTGTATTGTTTTATTTGTGCACATCTTGCTTTGGTTGAACGTTTGTCCCTCCTTTTTGGTTTGTGTTTCACATATTTATTTATTTACATACAAAAAAAAAAAGTTTTGTAAAGACGAAAAAAAAGTTTACGTTCACCCACAAGTTCGTGCTGTCATTTGTCCAGGACAAGTGGGAGCGGGGGGGCGGTGGGGTGCTCCATGGTGTGGGCGTTGGGGCAGGAGTGTGGGGGAGGAAGGGGTGGGCAGTAGGGGGCCTGGGCAGAGTTGACCCCGCAGCCTGTTGGTCGAAGTGGGCCCGCAGGGCCTCCCGGACCCGGGTCCCCTCTGGGTCCACCTGCCGACTGGGGGCAGCAGGTGGCTGCACGTGTGCCCTGCCGGCCTCCGCGGCCCAGCCCTGCAAAAAGGTCTCCCCCTTGCTCTCCACGAGGTTGTGCAGGGCGCAGCAGGCACCCACAATCTGGGGGATGTTGTTGGGGCCCGCATCCAGGCAGGTCAGGAGACATCGCCAGCGTCCCTTGAGGCAGCCAAATGAGCACTCCACCACCTGGCGTGCACGGTTCAGGCGCTCGTTGAAGCACTCCTGGCTAGCGGAGAGATAGCCCGTGTAGGGGTGCATGAGCCAGGGCCGGAGGGGGTATGCCGCATCTGCGATGAGGCAGAAGGGCATGGTGGTGTCCCCCAGAGGGATCTCCCACTGGGGGATGTAGGTCCCCGCCTCCAGCCAGGGGCACAGGCCCGAGTTCCAAAAAACCCGGGCGTTGTGGGTGCTGCCAGGCCAGCCCACGTAAATGTCCTGGAAACGTCCCCGGCTGTCCACCAAGGCCTGCAGGATGACAGAATGGTAGCCCTTCCGATTGAGGTATCGTCCTCCACTGTGATGCGGGCCGCGGATGGGGATGTGAGTCCCATCCAGAGCCCCGAAGCAGTTGGGGAAGCCCAGGGTGACAAAGGCGGCGACAGTGGCATGTGGGTCCCCCAGCCTCACGAGCCTGTGCAGGAGCATGGCGTTCATGGCACGCACGACCTGCAGAGAAAGCACATGGGACAGCCCCAATGAGGGGTGAGCAGGGTGTGCATGGCCCTGCCCTGCCCTGCCCTGGCCCCCGTGCCCTGCCCTGGCCTCCCCCTGTGGGTTCTCTTACCTCCATGAAGACAGCCCCGACGGTGGCCTTTCCGACACCAAACTGCTGCCCCATGGATCGGTAGCTGTCCGGAGTGGCCAGCTTCCAGACAGCGATGCCGACCCGTTTCTCCACAGGGAGGGCACGCCGCATGGCAGTGTCCCGGTGCCTGAGTGCGGGGGTGAGCCACTGGCACAGCTCCAGGAATGTCTGCCGGCTCATCCTGAAGTTCCTGAGCCAGTGGTCGTCGTCCCACTCCCCAAGCACCAGCCGCTCCCACCAGTCAGTGCTGGTGGGGTAGCTCCACAGCCGCCGGCGTGTGAGGCGGGGGGTGGAGCGGGGTGCTGCAGGGGTAGGGGTTGAGCCCTGCTGCCCTGGGGGCATCTCCTCCCCTGGGGCAAGAAGGTACTCAGCTGCCTCCCACATGGCATTGGCCAGGGCAAGCCCTGCTCCTGCCGGGAGGGCTGGGTGGACCTCTAGCTGCTGCTGCTGCTGCTGCTGGGGGTCCATGACTGCGGCGCCCGGGGTCTGTGTGCCTATGGCTCCTCAGACCGCGTGCTGTGCAGGCTGAGTGTATGTGGGAGGGGCCCTTTAAGGGAGCGGCTAGCTGTTGCCCCGGAAGCGCTAGTCTGCCCGTTGACCCTGTCTGCACCTGTGCCTGGCATCCCTATTTCGATGTGTGCTACTTTGACGTGTAGACGTTCCCTCGCTGCGCCTATTTCGATGTTGGGCTGAGCAATGTCAAAGTTGAACATTGACGTTGCCGGCCCTGGAGGACGTGTAGACGTTATTCATCGAAATAGCCGCAACATCGCAACATCGAAATAAGCTATTTCGATGTAGGCTTCATGTGTAGATGTAGCCAATAAGTGTAATCCACATGCAAGCCTCAGACCTGTGAAGCAGCTGGTCGCTGAAACAGCTTTGTTTCTATGTTTGTTACCAGACTATTTGACTACATGCGTGGATCACAGTTAGCCATCTGTTCCCCATCTCTGCTGTCCTCCCATCAAACTTTCAGGCAGTTCTGCAGTTCCACTGAACTAGTATTTTCACAGTATCTAGTTCCTTTGCCTGCTGAATTAAATGAGAGCGGTTATCTTTTGTTTCCACTAGAGTACCATGTATGTGGAGTGTAGCCATATCCATAACATGCTTCCAATCTGTATTGCTTTTCAGGCTTAAGGCTTTCCTGGTTCTCTGTTGTTGCCAGGGAGATGTTAGCGTTACA
Organism: Carettochelys insculpta; assembly: GCF_033958435.1. Taxonomy (NCBI): domain Eukaryota; kingdom Metazoa; phylum Chordata; order Testudines; family Carettochelyidae; genus Carettochelys; species Carettochelys insculpta. The sequence goes on from NC_134138.1 coordinate 230,881,236, forward strand.
TTTATTTGTAACAGAGCAACCTCCTGCATCAGAATACAAATGAAATAGTTTTAGCTCCTCTGCTGCCAATTTCAAATCAGACATGGGAATATAAACTTCTAAAGATATGAAGAAAGACCTTCAATCTACCTGCAGTTGCCAGAAATGGTTCAACAAAAGTGGGCTTGGTATCTGATTAAGTGTTTTTTACCCATGAAAGCTCATTATGCAGTAAATAAAATTGTTAGTCTTTAAGGTGCTACAGGACTGCTTGTTTTTGTGAACCTAGAAAGTATTAATCAAAGCGTCCCAAAAACTGGAAAATGGGAAAGGCTGGCTTGTAGGTCTGTTTACTGGCCAGAGACATTGAACAAGTGATTGATTTGAATTTTAATACACTAACCTTAATTAACATTGCACTCTACAGATACAGGGGAAGAAAACTGTTTATTTCATGCTGTTAATCTCTTGTATTGATATTTTAATATTCAGTCACTTGCTATGATTTGTTTATTCAGTGTCCAGGGTACACTGACTGTGCTTTACAAATAAAATTAATGGGACAGATCATCTTCTCCACTTCCACGTACAGAGAGGACAAAGTTCTTGTGGACATAGCTAGGGAAAGAGGTGGGAATCATTTACATGGCATCATCTTCAGTGTCCTATCGTCTGCTCCTTTCTGTCCCTATATAAGCTCTCTGGAAGGATTTGATTTCTGCAGATGAGATGGGAGGATGGGATGGGAGAGGCTGGGCGCATGGCCACTCTCCCTAGCATCACGTCCTCTAGATGGAATGTTTGTACAACTTTGTGAAAGCCAGAGGGCTACTCTGAGAGATCTGAATTAAAAAATCCCAACAGTATCTTGCAAGGTTTTCAGACACCAGTACATATAGGGAAATAACAGATTCTCTTGAGATAAGCATAAATGGAAAGTTCTAAGAGGATAAATATATTTTAGCTCTATATGTGGCATTTTTGCACTGGACCTTTATATATAAGCTACGCACTTATTCCAGACATTATCCAATGTAATGTGGTACAAAGTATTGAATCTTCAAAATAGCCACATCTCTCCAAAAAAACACCATTTTATGGTTCAGTTATTACTGCAGCAGCTGGTGATTTGGGTATAATTTGAGTTTAGTTAAAAGGTCAAGGTTACAATTTTTTTTTAAATGGCTCTATTCAGATGGGCAGCTCTGGAATTAGAAATATGCTTTAAAGAATGAAGGTGATTATAGACACGCTTCAAATTTCACAGACAAAAAATACCTGTCTCATTCTATTTCCATGAGTACAATAAAACGGCAACAGAAATAACTGCTGCATAATTTTATCCCTGAAGAAAATAGGCTTGGGATGAGAGCAACCACCTAGAAAGAATCTCTCTCACCTGACTGGAACAGAATGCCTGAACGAATATTAATCAAGCTGCTTTTTATGCATTCATAGCTGAATAGTGATGCAATTTGAAGTGATTATCTAGGTGGTCATTAGCAAGGGCAGGGGATACACACTGCTTTTGTGTGATTAATGCTAGCCATGTTTGGCAAGAAGCCAAGGCAAATACCAACTTGCACTCATCACCTGGGGGTGGAGGGATCTGAGACATCATCCTGATTAACGTGTATAGGAATAAAACTTTCTGCATATTTGCAGTTGTTTGTGTTGAAAACCTTTTAAAGCATTGTTAAATTTAACTGTTTTTGACAATAAGTAAATCCATCCAGCCCATTTAACCCAGCAGATGGCTGACAGATACGGCAAACCTGTTTCCCTTCCTCCCCACACCTGACTAATCATGACTTAAGGTCCTAAATTAAGTTCCACTTATTCTCTTCCAATTAGGTTCATTCACATTTTTGTGGCAACCATTTCTCCCCACCTATTAAGCATCACACCACTGCAGTCAGGTACACTTCTACAGTGCTTATTGTCATGTTATCCTGGGAAATTCATCCTTCCCTAGACTTTTTTGGTTCAAGTGAATCTTCTAAGTTGCTGTGATGAAAGAACTCTAAAACTCTTCCATTTCATTTTACCACCTTGCTAGGATTTCATAATTATCAATTTAATGGGCCCATTTCGCTTCTGGCAGAAATAGCTCCACTCATGCTCCATTAATGTGCTACAGTATTAAAAACCATATTAGTACCCAGACAGACAGTTCTGAATAAAGTGTGTCCAGGGCCATGCCAGGGGTGTTTTGTAGCTTCAAATCCCACTCCCCATCAGCACAGGGGAAAAATATCACTAAATATTGTTATACAGGGAACTTCCTAACCTTCACGTCAGTAATCTTATTAATTAGCTCATCCCTATCTATCTACAGTAGAACCTTGAAGTTACAAACACCTCGGGAATGGAGGATGTTCATAACTCTGACATGTTTGTAACTCTGAGCAAAACTTTAGAAGTGAACATTGCCTGAATGCACCTTTGAAACTTTACTATGCAGAAGAAAAATGCTGCTTCCCCTGTCCCCTTTTTGTGGTTTACACTTAACAAAATATTGTACTGCATTTGTTTTTGACTGTCTGTTTGGTTTGGTCTCTGCTGACTGACTATTGACTTCCATTTCCAAATGAGATGTATGCTTGACTGTTCAGTTCATAACTCTGCTGTTTGTAACTAACACTGAGGTTCTACAATACTTTGCTTCTAAGTTATCTACAAAAATAACTGCCAGATCAGCTAAACTTAACTCATGGGCATTCTTCGCTATATCTTGATTGTTTAGGTTGCTGACATTCCTTCAACTATCAACCAAAGTTATAGGACAACAGCAAAAATATACACAGTGCTATTTCTGTTTCAGGAAAACCCATCCTGGAGGCATTCTGCAATTTTACTATCATTCCAAATGCAACAATTGCAGAATTCCCCCAGGACTAGGGAAACTCACATTTAAAGACCTTTTGTGAATGTGACTACGGAGATCAGTAGATGCTTTCACGTCCAGGTCATCCTTAAAGGTACTTTTGTGAAAACTGGCATAGAGTTCAATCTCATTCTCCAAACCCTGAATATCAACCCTCAGGGCTTTCAGGGTTTTGATCATGCTTCTTTACAGGACTTTTTTTCTGGTGGAATGCACCATGAGGGAATTCCAGTACCCTTTTTAACTGGTACCACCATTTTGGAAGCCAGCGGGGTGGCTCTGAGCCACATGTGGCTCTTTAAGGATAAATGTTTTGTGTTCATGTTCTGTGACAAAGGCACTGCTCCAGCAGTTCCTTGTTTGGGAGAGAGGGAATTAAAATAGTTAAAATTTAGGCTCCTTGAAATCAAGAGTTAAGTGTTTTATTATTAACACAATAAGGTACCCGCCTTTCAAACATGTTTGGTACCAAAACATATGCTTTAGGTATCTAAATTTATGCACCCAAGTTAGAAAAGTGAATGGTGAAAAGTTTTCCTTAAGCTGACATCTCAGTATAACCCCCTGTACCAGCCACATGTGAACACAGACTCTCTTGGGAATCCATAAGAACATAAGAATGGCCATACTGGGTCAGACCAAAGGTCCATCCAGCCCAGTATCCTGTCTGCCGACAGTGACCAGTGCCAGGTGCCCCAGAGGAGGTGAACCGAAGACAATGATCAAGCGATTTGTCTCCTGCCATCTGCCTCCAGCCTTTGACAAAAGGCTAGGGGCACCATACTTTACCCCTGGCTAATAGCCATTTATGGACCTAACCTCCAAAAATTTATCAAGCTCTGTTTTAAACTCTGTTAGAGTCCTGGCCTTCACAGCCTCCTCCGGCAAGGAGTTCCACAGGTTGACTGTGCGCTGTGTGAAGAAAAATTTTCTTTTATTAGTTTTGAAACTACTACCCATCAATTTCATTTGGTGTCCTCTAGTTCTTATATTATGGGAACAAGTAAATAACTTTTCTGTATTCACTTTCTCCACACCATTCATGATCTTATATACCTCTATCATATTGCCCCTCAATCTCATCTTTTCTAGACTGAAAAGTCCCAGTCTCTCTAGCCTCTCCTCATATGGGACCCGTTCCAAACCCTTAATCATTTTAGTTGCCCTTTTCTGAACTTTTTCTAATGCCAGTATATCCTTTTTGAGGTGAGGAGACCACATCTGCACGCAGTACTCAAGATGTGGGCGTACCATAGTTTTATATAGGGGAAGTATGATATTCTTAGTCTTATTTTTTATCCCTTTTTTAATAATTCCTAACATCCTATTTGCTTTACTGACTACCACTGCACACTGCGTAGATGTTTTCAGAGAACTATCCACTATAATTCCAAAATCCCTTTCCTGATCTGTTGTAGCTAAATTTGCCCCCATCACATTGTATGTGTAATTGGGGTTATTTTTCCAATGTGCATTACCTTACACTTACCCACATTAAATTTCATTTGTCATTTTTCTGCCCAATCACTCAGTTTGCTGAGATCTCTTTGAAGTTCTTCACAATCTACTTTGGTTTTGACTATCCTGAACAGCTTGGTATCATCTGCAAACTTTGCCACCTCACTGCTTACCCCTCTCTCTAGATCATTGATGAACAAGTTGAACAGGATTGGTCCCAGGACTGACCCTTGGGGAACACCACTAGTTACCCCGCTCCATTGTGAAAATTTACCATTTCCAGAAACCTTGATTCTATTTTCAGCTATTTCACAGTGATTTTGGGCAAGTCACTAAGCTCTCATACCTGTATTTTCCTTTCTGTCCAATTTAGGTTGTAAAGTCTTTTGACGCAGGGACTAGCTATTATATAAGTGTACAGTGCTACCCACAATCTCACCTGAAGCATCTTAGCAGTATATACAAAAATAACAGCACTGGAACAGAACTTTGCCAGAATACATAAAGAAGACATGATCACAGTTTTCAAGTGCCCTGAAGGTCGTTACAAGGAGGAGATAGAAAAAATATTGTCCTTAGCTTCTGATGATAGGATAAGAAGCAATGGGCTTAAATTGCAGCAGGAGAGGTTGAGGTTGGACATTAGGAAAACGTTCCTAACTGGCAGGGTGGTGAAGCACCAGAATAAATTGCTTAGGGAGGTTGCAAAATCTCCATCACTGGAGCTTTTTAAGAGCGGGTTAGATAGGCATCTATCAGGGAAGTCTAGATGATGCTCAGTCCTGCCAGGCATGCAGGGGGCTGGACCTGATAACCTCTATAGGGTTTTCCATTTCATGGTTTTATATGTATATTTATCCAGTTTCCGCTCAGACAAGTTAATACTATTGGAGAGGGCTGGAATACAATTCAATTTTGCAAAATATTTCAAAGGTTTCCAAGTTTAAATTCATTCTTCATTGGAATGAAAATTAGACTTTTTGCTAAATAAATAAATAAATAATTGACCTTCCATACCCCAGGTAAGTGCCCTGGGCTATTAGCTGCTCTAGAGTAAGTTGGGAGCTTCTCTCTAATGCCTTCCTGAACTCACAAAACTCTCTTGACAAAAATTTAGTCAACCTGGTGAATTTCCTCAAAAACTTTACCTTTTGATAAACAGACATTTTCCAAAAAAAAGTTTCACAGAAAAATTCCCAACCAGCTCTAGTTCACATGTCTGTGGAATGGAATCAGTTGAATAGAGTATACGCAATCTGGAACCAATTTCAGTGCATGACTGAGGCTTGGGTATGACACAGGCCTTAGCAACCTGGATTTTAGCCATCCTTCTATTAACATTCCAAGGAAAATAAAGAGGCTGTTGCTTTCTGTATTAGACTATATATTTAAATCATTTGCCATATCATACTTTTAAAAAGTTGTTTCATGTCCAGAAAACCAACAGTTACTTGCCCTTATTTTAATCTTTATCATTTTCATCTTCCTGTAAAACAAGGAATTTTATGTCCTTTGTCCAATGAAGTCATCAAAATTTTGCAAGTCACCCTTCTTTGATTACTACATTATTCACAAACAGATACACTCTAATTTAGTTATTGAACAAAGATGTAAACCAATTATGTTTATGAGTATCAACAAGCAGAATTAAAACATTCAGTTCATCTGCCTCCAGTTCCTCATCACTGCAATTAGCAACATAGCTGTCATGGGCACCCCATCCTTTAAGAAAATTGGCTTCTTAATATGAATATACATAACTTGAAGATGCATTAGACAAAATACATCATGTAACATATCGATTTAAAGTTACAGGCTGCTAACTCTGTATATCCTATTTGTATGCATGTATCTTTCTTGTACGTGAAGTTAAAAATATTTGGTGGGTACCTGTGTTATTGGTATAGGTATTTTAGTAAAAGCCATTAGTGGTACTTTAGAAACTTAATGGTTGGGTGATGAAGTCAATGGTCTGTGAATGGTTTTGTTTTTCCTATAAGCCCAAATTGTGTTTGGTCCCTCAAAGGTATGAGACCGGTCCACCTGATGCTGAAACCCATTTTGGATCAGGTACTTTTCAACTCAATGTGAGAAAATTTGAACTGAACACAAAAAATTCCTGCCTTTAGCAAAAGCAATATATAGGGGGAGTGGAGAAACCAAACAATGGAGGAGGGGCCAGATGCCAAGAGACCTCCACTTACTACGCAAGATGCCCGTTGGAAACAGCTAAGACTGAACAGGGAAAAGGATTGGGCTCAGGCTGGAAGGCTGCCTATCTTGTGAACAACTCTTTAGGGTAAGAATTAGAATGTTACAAATTTCTTAGTGTGTTAGCATTAGCTGACACGCTTTGTTTATTTTAGCTTAGTAACTTACTTTGATCTGTCTGTTTTCACTTGCAATCATATAAATCTTATTTTTATACTTAATAAAAACACTTTTGTTTATTATCAAGTTCAGTGTAAACAATTATTCCCCTGGGGGGGGGAAGCAACCACTGTGAATATCTCTCATTGATAAAAAGGGTGAATACATAAGCTTTCTCGGTGTAAAACTTTTATACAGAGTAAGATGGATTTATTTGAGGTTTTGGGTCTCTTTGGAGGTATGTTCCTGGATGCTGTCCCTGGCTTTATAGCTGAGCCCTCCCAGAGCTGACCTGGTTCATCATCTGTGTAGCTCTGCTGGGGGACTGCTACCCCAATTCTGTGCCTTGGCTGGGGGAGCAGGACAGGGTGGAGGGGGCACCCCAGAGGACAAGTAGCTTGGCTCAGTGGTGTAACCAGCACACTGGTTGACAACCCAAAGGGGACCCCTGTGATCCAATCCATCACACTAGCATCTGGGATTCTGAGGAACAGCAGAAATCAACTATTTCCTCTTCTTTTATCTGGCATAATTCAGTAAGTTCCTATGTGTTCCAAAAAAATCATTTAGATAGTGATAAATGGCCTGTGCACACAATCCCCTGTGTTAGCACAGTGTAGGTCAAAGTCACTTCTCTGGAATCCACATGAAGTAAAATTAATCACTGGCCAGAAATAAATACAAGATCAAAGAGGAGGAATCCCTGGGTTCCATTTGGAACCCTAATATAACATTTTTAATTCTTTCCTGTGCACCACCACTTCTTGTCAACTTGACATCATTTGAATTAATGAAGCAAAGAGGTGAACCTCACGATCTTGCTGCTTTTTCATTAATTGCATTAAAAGGCAAATCCTGGCCCTGTTTGCTTTGTGACTTCACAGATGCAGGGGAGTCTTTGAAGTGTGAGGTCTGTGGCTATCTTATCCCTATTACACAGCAGCCAGAGCATACCCTTTGAACCTAGGGTCAAGTCTATGACTATTCCTCAGGCCCTAGGTGGAATTGTCAACACAGTCACACAATGGCCGTGTCTACACGTGCACGCTACTTCGAAATAGCGGCGCCAACTTCAAAATAGCGCCCGTCACGGCTACACGTGTTGGGCGCTACTTCGAAGTTGAAATCGACATTAGGCGCTGAGACGTCGAAGTCACTAACCCCATGAGGGGATGGGAATAGCGCCCTACTTCGAAGTTGAACGTCAAAGTAGGGCACGTGTAGACGATCCGCGTCCCGCGACATCGAAATAGTGGGGTCAGCCATGGTGGCCATCAGCTGAGGGGTTGAGAGACGCTCTCTCTCCAGCCCCTGCAGGGCACTATGGTCACTGTGTGCAGCAGCCCTTAGCCCAGGGCTTCTGGCTGCTGCTGCCACAGCTGGGGATCCATGCTGCATGCACAGGGTCTGCAACCAGTTGTCGGCTCTGTGGATCTTGTGTTGTTTAGTGCAACTGTGTCTGGGAGGGGCCCTTTAAGGGAGCGGCTTGCTGTTGAGTCCACCCTGTGACCCTAGCTGCGTCTACACGTGCACACTACTTCGAAGTAGCGGCACCAACTTCGAAATAGCTCCTGTCGCGTCTACACGCGTCGGGCGCTATTTCGAAGTTAACTTCGACGTTAGGCGGCGAGACGTCGAAGTCGCTAACCTCATGAAGAGATAGGAATAGCGCCCTACTTCGACGTTCAACGTCGAAGTAAGGACCGTGTAGATGAGCCACGTCCCGCAACATCGAAATTGCTGGGTCCTCCATGGTGGCCATCAGCTGGGGGGTTGAGAGATGCTCTCTCTCCAGCCCCTGCGGGGCTCTATGGTCACCGTGGGCAGCAGCCCTTAGCCCAGGGCTTCTGGCTGCTTCTGCGGCAGCTGGGGATCTATGCTGCAGGCACAGGGCCAGCAACCAGTTGTCAGCTCTGTGTATCTTGTGTTGTTTAGTGCAACTGTGTCTGGGAGGGGTCCTTTAAGGGAGCGGCTTGCTGTTGAGTCCGCCCTGTGACCCTGTCTGCAGCTGTGCCTGGCACCCTTATTTTGATGTGTGCTACTTTGGTGTGTAGACGTTCCCTCGCGGTGCCTATTTTGATGTGGTGCTGCCCAACGTCAAAGTTGAACGTCGACGTTGCCAGCCCTGGAGGACGTGTAGACGTTATTCATCGAAATAGACTATTTCGATGTCCCTACATCAAAATAGCTGTAGCGTGCACATGTAGACGTAGCCAACATGTTCAGAGCATGGGCTGTCTGGAGTGGGGCGGCGGGGAAGTCTCTAAAAGACAGCTACAAAAAAATCTACATTTATTTTATCTCTTGCAGCCTTCAGTCCCCCTAGCTGGGCTGCAGTCAGATGAAAGCATAAAACCATTTAATAACAGAGCCAGATTCTGTCCCCTATTATTCACACTTTCTGTAGGTTAGGTACTTATATGACCTCCACCCCCAGCCCCATTGCCATAATACCCAAGCTCCTCACAATCTTTCATCCTTCACAGAGTTGTTGTGAGGAAAGTCCTACCACTCCCATTTTACTGATGAAGAACTGAGGTATAGAAAGATTAAGTATATGTCTATATTCAGGCCAGTTAGCTTAACTTCAGTGCCAGGAAAGATAAAGGAGCAGGTAATTAAAGAAATCATCTGCAAGCACTTGGAAGGTGGTAAGGAAATAGGAAACAGCCAGCATGGTTTGTAAAGAATAAATCTCGTCAAATTAATCTGATAGCTTTCTTTGATAGGATAACGAGCCTTGTGGATAGGGGAGAAGCGGTAGATGTGGTCTACCTAGACTTTGGTAAAGCATTTCATACGGTCTCTCATGATATTCTTACCAAAAAACTAGGCAAATATAATTTAGATGAGACTACTATAAGGTGAGAGCATAACTGGCTGGATAACCGTACATAAGAGAACATAAGAATGGCCATACTGGGTCAGACCAAAGGTCCATCCAGCCCAGCATCCCATCTGCCGACAGTGGCCAATGCCAGGTGCCCCAGAGAAAGAGAACAGAAGACAATGATCAAGTGATTTATCTCCTGCCATCCATCTCCTGCCCTTGTTCTGAAGGCTAGGGCACCATACTTTATCCCTGGCTAATAGCCATTTATGGACCTAACCTGCAAAAATTTATCAAGCTCTTTTTTAAACCCTAATAGAGTCCTGGCCTTCACAGCCTCCTCGGGCAAGGAGTTCCACAGGTTGACTGTGCGCTGTGTGAAGAAAAATTTCCTTTTATTAGTTTTGAAACTACTACCCATCAATTTCATTTGGTGTCCCCTAGTTCTTGTATTATGGGAAAAGGTAAATAATTTTTCTATATTCACTTTCTCCACACCATTCATGATTTTATATACCTCTATCATATCACCCCTCAATCGCCTCTTTTCCAAACTGAAAAGTCCCAGTCTCTCTAGCCTCTCCCCATATGGGACCCGTTCCAAGCCCCTAATCGTCTTAGTTGCCCTTTTCTGAACCTTTTCAAATGCCAATATATCTTTTTTGAGGTGAGGAGACCACATCTGCACGCAGTACTCAAGATGTGGGCGTACCATAGTTTTATATAGGGGAAGTATGATATCTTTTGTCTTATTATCGATCCCTTTTTTAATAATTCCTAACATCCTATTTGCCTTACTAACTGCCGCTGCACACTGCGTGGATGTCTTCAGAGAACTATCCACTATAACTCCAAGATCCCTTTCCTGATCTGTCGTAGCTAAATTTGACCCATCATGTAGCACGTGTAATTTGGGTTATTTTTTCCAACATGCATTACCTTACACTTACCCACATTAAATTTCATTTGCCATTTTGCTGCCCAATCACTCAGTTTGCTGAGATCTTTTTGTAGTTCTTCACAATCTGTTTTGGTTTTGACTGTCCTAAACAACTTGGTGTCATCTGCAAACTTTGCCACCTCACTGCTTACCTCATTTTCTAGATCATTGATGAACAAGTTGAACAGGATCGGTCCCAGGACTGACCCCTGGGGAACACCAATAGTTACCCTCCTCCATTGTGAAAATTTACCATTTATTCCCACCCTTTGTTTTCTGTCTTTTAACCAATTCCCGATCCATGAAAGGATCTTTCCTCCTATCCCATGACCACCTAATTTACATAAAAGCCTTTGCTGTGGGACCGTGTCAAAGGCTTTCTGGAAATCTAGGTATATTATGTCCACTGGGTGCCCCTTGTCCGCATGTTTATTAACCCCTTCAAAGACTTCTAATAGATTAGTTAGACACGACTTCCCTCTGCAGAAACCATGCTGACTTTTGCCCAACAATTCGTGCTCTTCTACGTGCCTTGCAATTTTATTCTTTACTAGTATTTCTACTAATTTGCCTGGTACTGATGTTAAACTTATCGGTCTATAATTGCCAGGGTCTCCTCTGGAGCCTTTTTTAAATATTGGCGTTATATTGGCCGTCTTCCAGTCATTTGGTACCAAAGTGGATTTAAAGGATAGGTTACAAACCACTGTTAATAACTCCGCAATTTCACATTTGAGTTCTTTCAGAACCCTTGGGTGAATGCCGTCTGGTCCTGGAGACTTGTTACTATTCAGCTTATCAATTAACTCCAAAACCTCCTCTAATGTCACTTCAATCTGGGAGAGTTCCTCAGATTTGTCACCTAAAAAGGCTGGCTCAGATTTAGGAACCTCTGTAACATCCTCAGCCGTGAAGACTGAAGCAAAGAAATCATTTAATCGCTCCACAATGGCACTGTCTTCCTTGATCGCTCCTTTTATATCTTTATCGTCCAAGGGCCCCACTGCTTTTTTAGCAGGCTTCCTGCTTCTAATGTATTTAAAAAACATTTTACTATCGTTTTTTGAATTTTTGGCTAGCTGTTCCTCAAAATCTTTTTTGGCTTTTCTTATTACATTATGACACTTAATTTGGGAGTGTTTATGTTCCTTTCTATTTTCCTCACTAGGATTTGACTTCCACTTTTTAAAAGCTGCCCTTTTCTCTCTCACTGCCTTTTTAACATGGTTGTTTAGCCATGGTGGTTCTTTGTTAGGTCTCTTACTGTGTTTTTTTATTTGGGGTATACATTTAAGTTGGGCCTCTAGTATGGTGTCTTTAAACAGTTTCCATGCAGCTTCCAGGGATTTTAGTTTAATTACTCTACCTTTTAGTTTCTGTTTTACTAGCTTCCTCATTTTAGTGTAATTCCCCTTTTTGAAATTAAATGCCAGAGTGTTTGACCGCTGCGGTGTTCTTCCCAACACAGGAATATTAAAAGTTATTATATTGTGGTCACTATTTCTAAGCAGTCCAGTAACAGTTACCTCTTGGACCAGATCCTGCGTTCCAGTCAAGACTAGATCGAGAATTGACTCTCCCCTTGTGGGTTCCTGTACTAGCTGCTCCAAGAAGCAGTCATTTAAGGCATCAAGAAATTTAATCTCTGACTCCCGTCCTGAGGTGACATGCACCCAATCAATATGGGGATAATTGAAATCTCCTATTATTACTGTGTTTTTTATTTTGGTAGCCTCTCTAATCTCCCTTAACATTTCAGCATCACTATCGCTGTCCTGGTTAGGTGGTCGGTAATATATTCCTAATGCCATATTCATATTAGAGGAATGAATTGTTATCCATAATGATTCTATGGAACATTTTGATTCCTTTAGGATTTTTGCTTCATTTGATTCTATATTACCCTTCACATATAGTACCGCTCCGCCACCCGCACAACCTGTTCTGTCTTTCTGATATAATTTATATCCCGGTATGATAGTGTCCCACTGATTGTCCTCATTCCACCATGTTTCTGAGATGCTTATTATGTCAACTTCCTCCTTTGATATGAGGTACTCCAGTTCACCCATCTTATTAGACAGACTCCTAGCATTTCTGTAAAAGCACGTTAAAAAACTACCACTATTTATATGTCCGCCTTTCACAGACGCGTTGGATTTTTTTATATGCGATTGTTTCACATCTGATCTTGCCCATATATTATTTCCCACGTTCCCTATCTGACTAACTTCTAGGGAATCCCTATCTATGGAGCCTCGTGTAAGAGAAGTCTCCGTCTGATCCAGGTGCTCCGCCGCACCAATCGGCTTTCCCCCACCTCTTAGTTTAAAAACTGCTCTACGACCTTTTTCATGTTTAATGCCAGCAGTCTGGATCCACCTTGATTTAGGTGGAGCCCATCATTCCTGTATAGGCTCCCCCTACCCCAAAAGTGTCCCCAGTTCCTAATAAATCTAAACCCCTCTTCCCTACACCATCGTCTCATCCACGCATTGAATAGTACCCAGAGAATAGTTCTTAATGGTTCTCAATTCTGCTAGAAAAGTCTAAAAAGTGGGGTTCCGCAGGGGTCTGTGTTAGGACCGGTTCTGTTCAATGTCTTCATCAATGATTTAGATATTGACATAGAAAGTATGCTTATTAAGTGTGCAGCTGATACCAAGTAGGGAGGGGTTGCGACTACTTTGGAGGATAGGGTCATAATTCAAAATGATCTGGATAAATTGGAGAAATGGTCTGAAGTAAACAGGATGAAGTTTAATAAGGACAAATGAAAAGTGCTCCACTTAGGAAGGAACAATCAGTTTCACACATACAGAATGGGGAAAGACTGTCGAGGAACGACTACAGCAGAAAGGGATCTAGGGATTATAGTGGATCACAAGCTAAATATGAGTCAACAGTGTGATGCTGTTGCAAAAAAACCAAACATGATTCTGCGATGCATTACAAGATGTGTCGTGAACAAGACACGAGAAGTCATTCTTTCGCTCTACTCTGCGCTGGTTAGGCCTCAGCTGGAGTATTGTGTCCAGTTCTGGGCACCGCAGTTCAAAAAAGATGTGGAGAAACTAGAGAGGGTCCAGAGAAGAGCAACAAGAATGATTAAAGGTCTAGAGAATGTGACCTATGAAAAAAGGTTGAAAGAATTGGGCTTGTTTAGTTTGGAAAAGAGAAGATTGAGGGGAGACATGATAGCGGTTTTCAGGTATCTAAAAAGGAGTCATAAGGAGGAAGGAGAAAACTTATTCTTCTTGGCCTCTGAGGATAGAACAAGAGGCAATGGACTTAAACTGTAGCAAGGGAGGTTTAGGTTAGATATTAGGAAAAAGTTCCTAACTGTCAGGGTGGTCAAACAGTGGAATAAATAGCCAAGGGAGGTTGTGGAATCTCCATCGCTGGAGATATTTAAGAACAGGTTAGATAGATGTCTATCAGGGATGGTTTAGACAGTACTTGGTCCTGCCATTGGGGCAGGGGCCTGGACTTGATGGCCTCTCGAGGTCCCTTCCAGTCCTAGTGTTCTATGATTCTATGATTCCCCCATAGTTCAGACTATGGGAGTGTGAATAGCAATGGACACCAAAGCACTGAACTATAATTCCTCATAGGGATGCTCCACAAGAAGCTCCATTAAGAGGAACAGACAGAAGCAATCATCCCTGAAGCAGTGCCGGTACAGGCACAAACACTGAGCGGAGGCAGTTTGCACTTCAGCTGTTCACAGGCTGATAAGGAAGCAATGATAGTACAAGTAATTCCCAATTCCAAAAATAGGTGCCAAGAGAAAAGCTACACATCTCTTTAAAACAGCCATTGACCCTTCTTCTCAGAACTTTTACATATCATCTTTAAATTCTTATTTCAAATTCTAATGCTAGAATTTAATATCTGAACAGGTTCAAGAAATAGTATGTACAGTGAGTACCAACCTCTAAAAATCTAGAATACACTGGTCTGAGACTGATAAAATGCCACATTTTATTTATTACAGCCTTATAATCAGGAACCCAGAACCGTATGAAGTGGAATCTTTTCACTCCTGTTTAAAAGGTCTAATTATTTTATTATTCATTGTATATACATGTGGATAAGTAACAATTATTCTGAGTGTTATCTTACATAAAAGAGTCAGTCAATGCTGAGAGATAATAATGGAGCGACAGCTCGTTATGTCAATTTGTACAAAAATAACAGGGAATTATTTCTTCTTCCGAACAGACTCGCTCTGTGTTATGGTCTGCTAATAGCAAGTTTCAATCACTTCTTTATTTGATAAAAGATGAAAGTGTATGCCATCCGTGCCAGGGTTATTTTTTTCACTACTTAATCATCTGTTTTTCTCAGTGTTTATGGTGGGTTCTAGGTGTAATTTGCTATATGAAGTGCTGGAGAGCAAATCCAAGCAAAGATATACTGAAAGAGGGATAATCCTGAAATTAATTCAGATTATTTATAAATATCTTTTCAGACTTCTATTAGTTCTGAGACTGACAGGGTCTGGTGGGGAGGTGATCAGTAGTAGGATATGGTGTCTTGCAACCAAATAAATTCAAACAAATCAGAGGTAAAAGACATTTGGAGGTCAGCTAGTTTATATTGTTTTGGCAGGCATGAGCCTGAGCCCTTGTTTAGGACACTAAAGGCCGTGTCTACACGTGCCCCAAACTTCGAAATGGCCACACAAATGGCCATTTCGAAGTTTACTAATGAAGCGCTGAAATGCATATTCAGCGCTTCATTAGCATGCGGACGGCAGCGGCGCTTCGAAATTGATGCACCTTGCCGCCACGCGGCGCGTCTAGATGGGACTCCTTTTCGAAAGGACCCCGCCTACTTCGAAGTCCCCTTATTCCCATGAGCTCATGGGAATAAGGGGACTTCAAAGTAGGCGGCATCCTTTCGAAAAGGAGCCCCGTCTGGATGCACCGCGCGGCGGCAAGGCGCATCAATTTCAAAGCGCCGCTGCCGCCCGCATGCTAATGAAGCGCTGAATATGCATTTCAGCGCTTCATTAGTAAACTTCGAAATGGCCATTTGCGTGGCCATTTCGAAGTTTGGGGCACGTGTAGATGTAGCCAAAGAGTACTGCACACATATGGTGAAAAGGAGACCAGTAGTTTGATGTCTTCATAGCACTGCAACCTAGAAGACTGTGAGGATATCCCCTCAGTTTGAGAAGGAGAGTGTGCAGAGTAGCAAGAAAAAAATAGATTTGAGACAAAATGACAAGATAATGAATGATGATGCCTGGCATAAGTTTGGATCACCACATATTTATGGGTGGTTGATACCATGACCTCTTTCAAAGATGCATTAATTATCTCCATCAGTAGGAAATCCAGGTACTCTTCCAGTGTTTTTCACAAGCTGCAGGGGAGAGATCCATGGTTCACATGTGACAGAAAGGATTTCCCTCAATGCACTTGAAACCACTATCTTCAACACCAGCCTGAGTTTCATTGGAGGGAGGGAACAGTCCTGCTCCCACTCTTGTTTTGATGTAGATTTCACTGAAACATGGAGGCCACTCCAAATTCGAGCCATCATTATTAATTGTGAAACAAGACAAAAGCTCCTATCAGCAGGTCACAGAGAAGATGAAGGCAGTCTTGGCAGAAAAAAATGGTTCATTATCTGGAACAGTTCTTCTAGGAATGATTTCACACATGTTCTTTTCTACCATAGCCTGTTCCTGGCCTTCCTTACTGATGAGGCATCAAAATCCTACAGATTCCCAGAGCCACACAAGTCACATTCAGAAATAGTCTTCCATACAGGCTTGTGTGTGTGAAACCTTCCTGTTTCCCCTGTCATATGGTGTGGTATCACTGAACAGGCGCAATCTGTGCATATGACGCAAAGGTGCTTGTGTCTATGGACCAGCACCTCAGGAGTAGTAGACAGAAGATAATCATATAATTCAGATGTGTACCAGCCCTTCATAAATTCTTCCTATAATGAAGTCTCCTAGTCATAGGAATATTTCAAAATTAGCTTTACTTGCCAGTAATGGCCATGAAAGAAGCTGAGCTGAGGACTTTGCTTTCCCCACAGCTTCCCAGGATCCAGACTTGAGCAGATGTGGATCAGCACCAAGATCATCCCCAACTCCAGAAGCTCTCAAGCCCCTTCTTCCTCCCTCATCCACCTCTGTGGGGTTGAGAGACTCTGAATTGTTCTGAGAGCTGCAGCCAAGCCCAGAGAGCAACAGAAAGGCAGGAGAAGCACAGCTCTGGCCCCATTTCTTTTCTGTCTCCTCACCAAGAATATGCTCTTGGGCTATGGCTACATTAGAGCCGTAATTCCATATAACTTACGCATTGTACAAGTTGCATAATTTATTTTGAAATCAGTGTCTATTTTGACATTTCCACTGCCGCTCACACAATGATACCTTTCTAACCCAAAATAGCAACTATAGTGTAGCCTTAGCTTCAGATATCATTAATGGCAGCAGACAGCTCTTTATAATCTTAGCTCTAAACAAATATTTTGTAGCTGTTTGCCTCCCTCACTGCAAGCCTCTCTCTCACTGCCTTGCATCTTCCCCTCTCAATCCTTCCTTCTCCAGCAGTGTCTCTTCCCCTCTTTTCCTTTTTCCAACTCCCTGACTCCTGTTCTTTCAATCCCTACTGTCTTCCTCACCTCATTCCTGCCTCATGAAAGGAATGGGATAGGCAGCTGACATGCCATGTGTCCATTCTCATCCTGATTACTTCATTTGTGCCCCATCTTGTCTTCTGTTTCTCTTTGTCAGTACAGAAGCTTTCCAGCTCCTGTGCGTTTGTACTGTGTCTGCAATAATGGAGCCTGATTCTGACTGGGGCCTTTCGGCTCAAACCCAATACTATACTACTATGGCCCCTTTTTGTCTTGAGAGATGGTGATCAGCAGTGGGGATGAGGCTCTATGGGCAGTGTTTGAGTCTCTAGCTTCTCACATGGCTTATCCGACCAATATTGGATTTGCACAGTTGATTGCAATAACCACGTGTCAGTCTATTTCCGAATTAATGAGTCTGAGAGTTTTTCCTTCTAAGACAAAGTTCTTTTGCGTGGCTTGCACATATACTATTGAAGGATGATGTGCCCTGTCGTAGCAATTGTCACCAGGGTATTTCAATCTGATGATGTAGATTCCCAGGATTTTGAACTGATGTTGAATTTTTTCATGGCCTTTTTGCATATATCCTTGAATCTTAGCTTTGGTCTTCCTCTTGTTCTCCACCCGCATGAAAGCTCACTGAAGAGGATTTCTTTGGGAAGACATTCATCATCCATTCTTCTCACGTGACCAAGCCATCATAGACTTCTGCTGTTGAGGATCGCTGTGAGGCTGGGTCTGCCAGATCTTGACAGGATAGCTGCATTTGAAACTTTATCTTGCCAGTTGATATTCATAATTCTGCAGAGGCAACAAAGATGGAAGCTGTTCAATTTTTTATCCTTGTTGGAGTAGGTGGTGCATGCCTCAGAACTGTATAGTAGGATACTCAATACACATGCCTGGTAGATTAGTATCTGTTAATTTAAGATTGTTCCATGTTCGTTTCTCCTTGTTTTTCCTGCAGTTGTCGAAGAGAGAAAATCATGTCCATTGTTGACCTGCCAGCCCTGAAGCCACATTGTGTTTCTGGGTAGACTCAATCTGTGAGTTTTTGCAGGCGTTTGAGAATGACACAGGCAAGTGCTTTTCCTGTGATGCTCGGTAATGAGCTGCCTCTGTAGCTGTTGCAGTCACTCTTGTTGCCTTTTTTTTTATAGAGGGTGATTATGTTTGCATCCTTCATGTCATGTGGGACATCCCAACATTTTAGGAATAAATTGTAGAGGAAGTGGAAGAGCACAGCCTTGTTTGCTGTCAGGACTTCAGCTGAGATTCTGTCATTTCCTGGTGCTTGTCCATTGGAGAGAGAGCATCAAGAGCTTGAGAAAGTTCCTCCTCTGTAGGCTGTGCTTCTAGCTCAGACATTTCTGGAAGAGTTGGGATGAGGTTGTCAAGTTCAGGTTGTATTGTATGCTCCTGGGAATAAAAATTTGAGTAGTGTTCCACCCATCTGGACATCTGCAGCTTTTTGTCTGTGATCACCTGTCCATTTAAATGCTTCAGTGGGGTGACTTGGTAATGTTTGGTCCGAGTACTTTCTTCAGTCCATCATACATAGTTTTCAGGTCACCCAAATCAGACACCTTTTGAATATTAGAACATAGATCAACACAATACTTGTTCGCATGCTGCCTGGATTCTCTCTGAAGAACAGATCTTGCATGTTGAAGTTGATCTCTTGTGCTTTAAGATGGGTTCTTTCTGTTACTCAGATGTGTCATGTTTTTCTTCAAGAAGAAGCCTAAGAATGTCAGCATTTTCATTGATCCAGTCTTTGTTAGAGAATTTACATATTCCACAGGCAGATTTTGCAAATTCGTGTAATGCATCTCTCAGCATGGACCATGTTGCATCAATGGTTTGTTGATCAGGTCTGTGTTCCTTTTTGTGAGTGAGATCATCTGCGAAGATAGAGCACTTCAGCACATCTCTGGTATTGAGGGTATTGATCTTTGGCTTACTGCATTCCTTTGTCATATAGAGTTTCTTTGGGATGATTTTCACTCTGCTGATGAACAAGGAGTGATCAGTGTCACAATCTGCACTGTAGTAAGTGTGTGTAAATTTGACAGCATTGAGATGTTTCCCATGCACCAGTACAAGGTCAAGTTGATGCCAGTGACTAGATCTGGGGTGGCACCATGAAACCTTGTGACACTGTTTCAAGTTAAAAAAAAGTATTAGTGATGCAGAGCTGATTCTGAGAGCTGAACTTCAGAAGCTTTTGATCAGTCTTTTTCATTTTCCCCATACCATGATGACTGAGGCAGATGGGCCAGGACTGATGGTCACATCCAACTCTTGCATTGAAGTTGCCAAGGATGTGCAGCTGTTCGCCAGGTGGAGACGAGTCGGTAACTTTCTGAAGATTATAATAAAAGCCATTCTTGTATTAGGTGCATGATGCCAACATGGGTGCATCAGCATTGATGATGTTGACATATCCTGACTTGTTGCAGAGCTTCAAGGATATAATGCATTCCAGTTCAGCTGTGGGCTTATTGATAGGTTTCAGCAGATTGTTCCAAACAGCAAACCCAATTCCATAGAGGCGGTGTTCCTCTGAACTCAAGCCCTTCCAGAAGAAAGTGTAGTTGGTTTCTTTCACTGACCCAGCATCTGCCAGCCTGGTTGCCTTTGGATCTCCTGAACCTAGCCACAAGGTAGTGAGGAATTTCCTGACACGGTTGTCTTCCCTGGTGTGACATAAGGAGTCACACTCCCTTGGATGTTGGTGAACAAATCATGGTTCATATGCCATTTGGATTATCCAAAGTAGTCCAGGAACCAAGTATCCCAGACCCTCATCTCATGCAGAATGAGGGGGCAGCAGCCTTATTTGATGGTGGGCTACATACACCACACCACAACATTGTCATTGGGCACTTGTGATTTTTTAATTGGGACATCAGATGCTAACCAGTGCCCCTTCACACCCGGTAAAGTTGCCTCTGCTGGTCCACAGCTGCATATTTGCACAACAAAGCACAATTATTTTGCAGCAAACCTCTCAGGAGAGGCCTCCTCCTATCTACCACCTGGAGATGTGCCAGGCAGCAAGCAGCTCTGCTCCCCTGTGCCCACCAGACAACACAGGCAAGTGGAAAAATAGGCAGGAGTGCTGCAAACAACTATTAAAAAAGGTAACTGTGTGTGACTATTTACAAATGTACATGAAATCACAGGTACTGGTGTGTATGTGTATATTATATCCCCAAAGAACTGTTCAGAAGATGTACACAACTATATTATCACACAACATCATTTTTAAAACAAAAAGCAGTCAAGTAGCACTTTAAAGACCAGCAAAATAGTTTATTAGGTGAGCTTTCATGGGACACACCCACTTCTTCAGACCATAGCCAGACCAGAACAGACTCAATATTTAAGACACACAGAACCAAAAATAGTAAGCAAGGAGGACAAATCAGAAAAAGATAATCAAGGTGAGCAAATAAGAGAATGGAGGGGTGCGGGGAAGATCAAGAATTAGACTGAGCCAAGTATGCAGACGAGCCCCTATAGTGACTCAGAAAGTTCCCATCACGATTTAAACCATGTATTAATGTGCCGAATTTGAATATAAAAGTCAGCTCGTCCACTTCTCTCTCTAAAATGGTGCGATAATTTCTCTTCAGTAACACACATACCTTGAGGTCATTGACAGAATGCCCCATTCCATTAAAATGTTGACTAACTGGTTTGTGGATCTGGAGTGTTTTGATGTCTGTTTTGTGCCCACTGACCCTTTGTCTAAGGGAGTTAGAAGTCTGTCCAATATACAAAGCATCTGGGCATTGTTGACACATGATGGCATATATGATGTTAGTAGAGGAGCATGAGAAAGTGCCCGTGATTCTGTGAGTAACCTGGTTAGGTCCAGTGATGGTATTTCCAGAGAAGATATGTGGACAAAGCTGGCAGCAGGCTTTGTTGCAGGGAAAGGTTCCAGCACTGGTGTTCCTGGGGTATAGACTGTGGCTGTTAGTAAGGATCCTCATGAGGCTGGGAGGTTGTCTGTAGGAGAGAACAGGCATGTCACCCAGGGCCTTCTGGAGTGTAGCATCCTGATTAAGAATAGGTTGTAGGTCTTTAATAATTCGTTGCAGTGGTCTGAGTTGGGGGCTGTAGGTGATGACCAGTGGTGTTCTGTTCTTGGCTTTTTTGGGCCGATCTTGGAGTAGCTGGTCTCTGGGTATGTGTCTGGCCCTGTCGATTTGTTTTTTTACATCTCCTAGTAGGTAATTTAGGTTTATGAATATTTGGTGAAGTTCTTGTAGTTTTTGGTCTCTGTCAGTTGGATCAGAGCAAATGCGATTGTACCTAAGAGCTTGACTGTAAACAATGGATCTAGTCACGTGTGCAGGATGGAAACTAGAAGGGTGTAGATAAGTATAGCGATCAGTAGGTTTTCGGTACAGTGTGGTACTGATCAGGCCATCCTTGATTGGTACTGTAGTGTCCAGGAAATGTATCTCTTGCATGTTGTAATTGAGGCATAAGTTGATGGTGGGGTGTAGATAGTTAAAGTCTCTGCGGAATTCTTCTAGAGCCTCTGTACCATGGGTCCAAATCATAAAGATGTCATCAATAGTGCCAGACAAGATATTTATAAAACACACTTCCTCTTTCTACAAAAAAGAAAAGAGAATAAATTTTCTTCATTACTTCATTCCTCAGAATACTTCAACCACAATAACAGTAGCTCGACCAACAACATTGTTAACCTTTCAAACTACCAACTCAGCCTGTTGAGTCTGTTCTGGTCTGGCTATGGTCTGAAGAAGTGGATCTGTCCCACGAAAGCTCACCTAATAAACTATTTTGCTAGTCTTTAGAGTGCTACTTGACTGCTTTTTGTTTTGATAGTGTATAGACTAGCACGGCTTCCTCTCTGTTACTATTTAACATCATTTTTGTAACTACTGTTCTCTCTAACTCAATTCCCTACTTACTTTTTTCTGCTCTTACCATCGGCTCCATATTGGGCTATGCGGGGGGCTAGAGTCTTGCATTTTGGGATGCTGCTTTCTCCTCCTCCCCATCCCCTCACTATGACCACGGCCACACCAGCTCCCCTCCCCCCAGAGGGGGTACGGCAATGATGCACCTCGTCAGTCACCAACGAGGTGCTGCCATGAACACGCAGCATCTCATCAGCACAATGGCAGCTGTGTGTGCCCTGAAAGCGCCACCCTCAAAACGCATGCTGCCCACACAGCCAGGGTCCCCCCAAAATGATCTCCCAGTGTTGAAAGCCCCCTCCCCCCCCCATTTGACTTTGGGAAGAAAGGGCTTTCAAAATCAAGAAGTAAATTGCAATAATGCCTACATAGCCTAGAACATCAGGTATTTGTACATACTACAAGCCACAAGAATGCAAATGAAATAAGGAACCTAGCTAGTGAGATAAAGTGTTGTGGTCACTGTGGACCTAGCGTATTAGAGAGACTAAGTGAAATGATATCTGTTATTGGCCCAACTTCTGCTTGTGAAAGAGACAATTTTTGAAGCTGCACAGGGCTCTTATTCAGGTGGCCTGTAGCTCTTTGTAGCTTGAAAGCCTGTCTCTTGGATTTTGCAATGCTAGGATTGTATGACCCCCATGCATCCGTCCATTAAACTGAAACAAAGATAGCCATGATTGCCATGTCCTAATGGGAAGGAATTGCATGTGATGGTGTTTGGTCCCTTAGTGGAAAGCAAAGCCAGTCAGAAATGTAGGAAAGGAAACTGGAACTATCTAATGGCAGAACCCGGGAGCAGTAATGAACACTACAGCTCTGAGTTTCTGCCAGAAAATTGCTATTTTCAATGTGCTTCCTTGGGTCATTACTAGATAAGTTATTTGATTAGACCATCAGCCACAGATTGAGTGCAAAAGGTCACCTATGTCCGTAAAAAACCAAACCAGATGAATAGCTGTAAATCGTCAAGGGAGATGATCAGAACTGGGCAGTGATGAGTGCTATTGTTGGGAAATGGTATTTTTGGCTGGCCAAAGAGAAAATGCATCCTGCGTGATAACTGCCAGCAAAGCAGAAGCTTTTTCCCTTTTAAAAAGCTTCAGAAAGGGCTCTGGGTTCCTTCCTTGTTCGGGTTTGTTTTCCTCAAGTTGGACTGTGTCTAGATTGCCAAGAACTGTCAGCAAAAGATACACAAATTGCTCAAGACATTTGCATGCCTCCTGCCAACAGTTCTGTCGGTACAGGCCTTCCCGATGTTTGGCCCGTACACATGGGGCCAAATGTCAGGAAAACCACCTCTGCTGAGACATCCTTTCTTCCTCATGAAACAAGGAAGACAGGGATGTCAGCAGAACACTCCTGAAGCAGCAGACATGCCAGAAGACCTCCCGTCTCCCAACAGAAGCCTACAGTTTAGACATAGCATTGGTGGTTGGCCACACTCTAAGGCTGGGTCTACACTACAGAGTTTTGTCAACAGACGGGGCACTCTGTCAACATAACTCAGGGAGCATCTACACACTTGAAGCATTCTGTCGACAAAGCCTCAACAGAACTCTGCATTTTCCTCGACAGTATTATCCCTCAAAAAATTGAGTCATAATCTCTGGACAGAGTACTATCGACAAAAGTGCAGTGTAGACACTTCTGTGGACAGCAAGGACTTCCGGTTGCCAGGCAGCCCTCTTTGCAGAGCTGCCATTCCACTTTCTGGCATCAGAGGGCAGTACAGTCTGGCAGTTCTCTGTCGACAGAGCAAGTTGTGCGTACATGCAGTCGGTTGACAGAGATTTCCTGGTCAACAATTACTTCTGTCGCTAAATGCTTCTAGTGTAGACATAGCCTAAGATGATTAATTTTATGTTACTAATGTAATTAACTCTTCTCAAGTATCAGGGGGTAGCTGTGTTAGTCCATATCCAAAGAAACAATGAGAAGCCCCGTGGCACCTTATAGACTAACAGATATTTTGGAGCATAAGCTTTCATGGGCAAAGACCTGCTTCGTCAGATGCAATGTAGTGATGATTGCGGCGGGGGGGTCTGAACCACATCAGCCAAGTTATGCCCCTGCCCCACACCTGCTATGCCTCGTCACCATGAGTGACAGCTTGTTTCTAAGTTGAAAGCCAGCATCTTTCTCCATGCTCCTGCCTCCAAAAGTCTCACCAAGAGGGAGATTCACTAATGGGATCATCACTCCCCCAAAACTGAGATGTGCTATTTCCAGCAAATAAGCCAGATGAGTATTTCAGTACAGGAAAACATCACCCGGTTTTTATTTCCCTTGCCCCCAGGTTTGGAGTGAATTTAGTTTGCATAAAAAAGGCTTGAAAAACAAATATACTAGTTAATTCTGTTACTGGAAATAATAGTTGAAAAGGTTCTGCCCATTCCCAGCCATTGGCAAGCTAGGTACTGGAATGGATAAATGGGCAACAATATCACTTGGCTCAAGGGAGATTGGGATTTAAAAGTAATCACTGGAGCTTAGAACCCACTGCAGGATTCCTAATGGAAGCCACTGGAATTTCAGCTACATAAGGTAAAGCTTGTCTAATGCCTAACAGCTGCCATATTGCTGACCTGACCACAAAATTGTTGCCATTTATCTGCCCCATCCTTGTCAAGTTGTCCCATACTTTTCACGACAGCTGGTCACAGCAAGAAAATTTGTGTCTGTCTGGATGGGGAAGGAGTAGGAGCTATCAAAGGTTACCTGTTTATAACAAGGTCAGAACAATGGAAGCCGACCTGTGCGGTGATGTGACCAGGGTAAAGAAGATGGCAACCCAGCCCTGCTTTGTTCTCTCCCCTCAATGGAGAACTATCAGATATTCTGTAAGATGTACCCATAGAAAAGGGATGCTTATATGGGCTGTTTTTTCTATAAACAGAGCAAAACACGTAGCATCAGTCTTGATGATTTATTTTAGCTTAAGGGGGACAAAACTAACAAAGAAAGGACAAGTAGAAATCTCCATGAGAGCAAAAGAAGGGTTTTCAATGCCTGACAGCCCTGTCATCTAGCTGCCACAGAAACCTGAATCATAGCTATGGCTGCCATAATTTTTTTAGCTAATGCTTGCTATCGTTGAGTGGTCATTATTTATTCTTCTGCATCCCTATTTATCTGTGTATCCAGAAAATGAGAATGTTTCATTTACATAAAATAAACATTGTGAATACTTCTAAACAGATATTTCACTTCCTTATGATTTAGATTTTCTAACAGATGTGGGGAGAGAGAAAGGGAGGAGGACATTTGTACACAAACCTCCAATGAGGTAATTAATATTGCAACTGTGCTGCTACCCTGATTGGAATTCAGGGTTCATTCCCAGGGCTGTGCTCCGACCTATTTCCATTTCCATTTCCATTCGGTCTCCCTGTCAAAAACAATTTGAGTATGGACCTGCGTGTGTGCTGGGAATTAGATGAGGTGAACTTTGTCACCTCTTTCTCTCTCCCTTTCTCTGGTGTATTGGTGGACAGGTACTGTACTTTATACTTTTGAAAATTTCATGTAGTCGCTGGCAATGCCAAGCTGCAAATCTTATTTCTACAGCTTTAGGTGAGTTCCTTTTTCTGAGCTCATTTTTATCATATGAATCCAGGTTACAGAGCTTTCCTACATCACTGAGTTCTAATCTGTCAGTTGGTACTAGCTTTGTGCCTTTCCTTCTCTTGTATTTTGGACATTATTTTTCAGGTATCAAGAGCTGTGCAGACACCTCCCCAGCTTGTATGACAGCAGAATATGAATGTATTTTCTTGATTTTGGCAGGTTTCTGCCTATGCCGAATGCTGAGTTGTACTGGAATATGTCACTTACAAAAGCTGTAGGATCTGCATCAATGGAGGTTCTTAAGAACAAGTTAGATGAACATCTGTCAGGACTTTGTCTAAGCATATTTAGCCCTGCCTCAGGACAGGTGGATGAACTAAATGACACCTGGAGGTCCCTTCTAGTCCTACATTTCTACTATTCTAGATGAGGAACCTGCGGGGGGCGGGAGAGAACAACCACTGAACTGCTTAATTTGCATTAGCTATTTACCCAGAACTCCAAATGGACCGAAGTTCCAGGAGTAAAGAGCTCTCTACCCCCATCAAATGGTGAACAGAGAGAAGTATGATTACAGGGAACTCTTCATTTACATAAGCTTTCTAGCTAGAATCCTTCCAGTGATGTTTTGGGAGTCACCATGGCTACGTCTACACGTGCCCCAAACTTCGAAATGGCCATTAGCATGCGGGCAGCAGCCGCGCTTCGAAATTGACGGGGCTCCTTTTCGAAAGCTCATGGGACTTCGAAGTAGGTGGCGTCCTTTCGAAAAGGAGCCCCGTCTGGACGCGCTGCGCGGCGGCAAGGAGCGTCAATTTCGAAGCGCGGCTGCCGCCCGCATGCTAATGAAGCGCTGAATATGCATTTCAGCGCTTCATTAGTAAACTTCGGAATGGCCATTTGCATGGCCATTTCGAAGTTTGGGGCACGTGTAGACACAGCCCATAACTGCAACAAACTCAGAATGTGTGGAATAGTGAAACTGGCCTGTAAGAAGATTACAAAGTGCGTATCTTGTGGTGAGGAGTGCATTCCCTCATTGTAAGAGCGCAGCTTAATATTCCTGGCTCCTTTCACTAAGGATATTGTGCTCTTTGAATGATTGATAGGAAATGATGAGGCGGTGCTCTTTGTTGAAGCTGCAGGAAACAGCGCCAGAATTGAGTGAGCTCTACTAAACCGGTCTCTAAATGAAGTTAGTGGAGCCACAGGACAGGACCAGATGGCATTTCAAGAGGGATTGGAGACAGTCCTGCTCTCAAGTTACACTAAACCCCATTCAGTTTGGTGGAGGGCCCGGGGAACGAGGCAAGCAGCTCATGAGGATTCTGGAAGATTCAGTACCAAGAACTGGGAGGAAAATAACATTTCTTTTCACACATTCAATCACTTTGTGTAGATTTTGACAAACTGTTTCAGTCTAAATGAAACCAGAAAGAAATAAAAGTTGAAGTGAAGCATTTCTGCTTTCTCCAAGAAAATCGTCTGACGTTTCAAGTTCAGTTCAAAACGGAGATGCAGGCACCATTCCCAAACCTGTCTTTGGAGAAGGAGTAGGGAAGTGTGGTGCCCTCATACCCAATTGCCCAGAGTGGGAGCCCAGGTGGGAATCCCAGCAAGTTGGAAGCCAGAATTTCTTTATCCCAGGCAAGTACCATTCATCGTCATCATCCACGGGATCAGCGCCCGTTGGTGTCTGATGCCTCTCTCACTATTTCCTTCCATCTTTCCCTGCCCATTGCTGAGTGGCTTAGTTTCTGCAGACTACCTCATCACCAATCTACTATATCATCTACCCATCCTCTGTGGGGTCTGCCTCTCCTATTCGAACCATCCATTATGCCGAATGCTAGAGTCTTGATTTTTCATTCATCGTTCATTCTGCAAATATGTCCAAATAGTTGTAGCTTCCGTTTTATAACCTTCTGCAACAGGTTCTCTTTCGGCTGTATCTTCCTGTATAATTCCTCACTGGTGACCTTCTGCATCCATCCTATTCTCAGAATCTTTCTATAACAACTCCTTTCGAATGCCAGTATTCTTTTTGAATCTTTCGCTAACACCCATGTCTCACATCTGTACAACATGCTGCTGAATACACACGTTTTCAAGACACCCAGCTTC
This sequence comes from Carettochelys insculpta, assembly GCF_033958435.1. NCBI lineage: Eukaryota > Metazoa > Chordata > Testudines > Carettochelyidae > Carettochelys > Carettochelys insculpta. Next base: position 230,908,970 of record NC_134138.1, read on the forward strand.
ATTCTTAAGCTAATTGCTTTGCTTTTCCAGATCTTATACATCACCTTCAAACTCGTTCTTGCTTTCGCTATTCCAGTCGCTATTTCCTTCTTACAGTCTAGATCATATGTTATGTTGCTCCCCAGATATCTGAACTTCTCTACATTTTCTAGTTCAATACCATCGACACTGATCTTCCTTCCTATTTCCTTATCTACAAATACCATTGTTTTTGTTTTATCGATGTTCATAATCAGTCCATACCACTTCCCTTCTTCGTTTAACACCCACATCATTTTCGCTAGCTTCTCCTCATCTTCCTCAACAATATCATCCGTGAACCTCAACTTGTTAATTCTTTTCCCATGCACAGATATCCCTTCTACCTCTTCCTTGATCTTGTCCATCGCTCTCTCTAGATGTGTGATGAAGATACTCAGCAATATTGAGTCTTCTTTTCTCATACCTCTACTCACTCTAAACCAACTTCCCAAGTCTCCACATGTTCTTACCACTGCCTCCGCATTGTCATTGATATCCTTCAACAACCATATCAATCTGCTTTCCACTCCGTATGACTCCAACACCACCCAAGTCACTTTCTGATCTATACTGTTAAATGCCTTCTGAAAGTCAATGAAGCAAGTGTAGATGTTCTTGTTCTTTTGTTGAGCTTTCTCCACTATCAATCTTAGTGCAAGAATCTGCTCTATGGTACTTCTATCTTTCCTGAACCCTGCTTGATCATCCACTAGATGTTCTTCTATCTGCAAACTCAGTCTCTCCATTATTATCATCATTAGTACATTGCCTAGATGACTCATTAGGGCAATCGCTCTGTAGTTCTTGCACTCCAGTGCACTCCCTTTCTTGGGTGGGCCATTACCACAAGGGAATAAAGTGTTATGGGAGTCAGATGTTCTCAGGCTATCCTGTTGAAGCTCTTCCACCCTGTTGCATCATAAAATAAGAATGACTGTATAGTCCAGTGATTAGGGCACTCACCTGAAATGTGGGAGATCCAGGCCTGGCCCTGATTACAATTTTATTATATTTACAAAATGGAAGAGGTTCAGAAAGACATTATGAGAGACTTATCCCACAATACACTATAGTCTGGTGACTAGAACATTCAACAAGGTGGTAGGAGGTACCAATAGTCCGCACAACAGCCAGAACTCAAAACTGTGTCTCCCATATCCCAAGTGAATGTCCTAAATTCTAGGCTATTGGGTATAAAAGGGAAGGAAATGCCATCATTGCCAGCTATTGTAAACCTAGTGCTTCATTTCCTTTGCTGATACTAAAAATACCTGAAACAATATATTCGGAGTCAAGCATTTTACTTGAAATGATTTGTTTCAACTTTTTATTCACCAAAACGTCAGAAAAATTTCATTTGCTTCCAGCTCTTTAAGGACTTTGTGGCTCCTGATGCTATAATTGCAAAGTTAACAAAAAACAAAACAAACAAACAAAAAAATACCCTCCTGATTATTTTCTGTAAACAGTGAATGTCGAAAAGCCCAAAAATGAAGAACTCATATCTAAATAGCAAACGATAGCCGCGTCTACATGTGCCGGCTACTTCGAAGTAGCCACGCCAACTTCGAAATAGCGCCCACCACGTCTACACGTGGCGAGCGCTATTTAGAAGTTGAAATCGACGTAAGGCAGCGAGACGTCAAAGTCGCTATCCCTATCAGGAGATGGGAATAGCGCCCTACTTCGATGTTGAACATCGAAGTAGGGCACGTGTAGCCGATCCGCGTCCCTCAACATCGAAAGAGCGGGGTCCGCCATGGCAGCCATCAGCTGAGGGGTTGAGAGACGCTCTCTCCAGCCCCTGAGCTCTATGGTCACCGCATGCAGTGGCCCCTTAAAGCTCCCCACCCCCTGCGTTCCTGTGAAGGAAGCTGAGAGCACGTGCAGGCGGCACTGTTGCCATGCGGCTAGCCTGCTCACGCCTCTGCAACCCCAAGCCACGCCCCCCACTGCGATGGTTCCCGCCAGCCCCCCAAGGACTCCCAGGGCACCGCCCCCCAAGGGGAGCCAGGGCTCCCAGGCATCCAGCTAGCCTGGCAAAAGGCAGTGGGTCCCCTACTGGACGGAGGCTGAGATATGGGACCTGCTGGGGCTCTGGAGCGAGGAGGAGGTGCTCCAGGTAATGGGGAGCAAGAGGCATAATGCGGATACATTCGCTCGGCTGGCCGAGGGCCTGGCTGCCCGGAGTCACCCTGCCCGCATTCCTGACCATGTCAGGAGTAAGGTGAAAGAGCTGCGGCAGGATTACGCCCAGGCCCGGGATGCAGCCAGCCGATCTGGGGCCGCCCCAGCCACTTGCCCCTTTTACAGGGAGCTCAGGGAAATCCTGGGCCCCTGGCACACCTCCTCCCCTCCGGCCACTCTTGATACCACAGCTGACGAGCCCCAGCAAGCCCCGGAGGCGGAGTCTGCCCTGGAGGCAAGCCCCGCACCCAGGGCCCCCCCCAGGAGCCCACCCGTGAGATGCCGGAGGAGGAGGAGGGAGAATCCTCCTCCAGCGATGGGCGGGGGGGCTGAGGATCATCCTGCTGTCCCGGAGCTCCAGCAGGGCATCTGCCCAGAGGGTGTCCCCCGACTGTGGGAGCGGACCGTCAGGTATGTACCCCCCCGGTGCACACCCCCGGGGTTGAGGGGCAGGGACAATAGACATGACCAGGGCCCTCCACATGCCCAGGTGACCATGGCCCCAAGGACAGCAGTGGCATGTCCCTCAGAAGAGTGCATCAGCCCCTGCCCCACCAGCAGGACAGTGCCATGCCCCATCCCTGGGGATGGGGGGAGCGGAACCTAGGGTACCCCGGGGGGAGGGGGTGGGACACCCATCAGCAGCAGCAGCATCTCCCGGGGATGGGGATGGGGAACCAGCAGCAGAGGGGTGGGGGGACAAGGGCCACAGCTTGGGGGCCACACTAATGGCTGTCTCCACTCTTCTTTCCCCCCCTCCCCCCGTGTTCCGCAGCTGCACCATCAGAGGGCCTGGAGAGCACCGGCGAGGTGTCCATGGTCCCGGAGAGCCAACCGGGGCCATCCCAGCAGGCCAGCCCCTCAGCAGAGCACCAACCAGCCCCAGGACGGGGCCAACGGTGGAGCCACCACCACCCGAGGACAGCCACGGACCCCCAGCTGCTCGCGACCCTCCGGCGTCAGCTGGAGGTGTCGGCGTGGCGTCTGCAGGTGGACGAGCGGTGGCTGGAGCTACAAGAGCGGGCACTGGCCTGGTGCCAGGAGGCATAGGGGGCCTTTATGCGCACATTCGAGCGCATAGCAGAATACCTGGCCCCCCCCCATGCCAAGCCGCCCGCCACTCTGCTCGCCCTGCCCGCTGCTCCACCCGCTGCTCCGACCACCATCCCACCACCGTCCGCCACCCCGGGGCCTTCCGCCGAGGGGGACCTGGGGCCTGCTGACACCCGCCGGCCATACCTGCCGGTTCGCCCGGCCTCCAGCCAGCCTCTGCCAGGGCTCAGGCTGAGGCGAGGGTCGCGCCCACCAACCCCGGGCACCAGACAGTAGAGGGGTGCGGGGCCCAGGACATGCCCCGCCCCCGGTGTACATATCCCCCCATATAATATATTTGTATACAGTTTGTGTTACACCCCTGTTCTGTTATATGGTACCTGCCCCCCCATGTAAATAGTTCCCCCTTTTTGTTCTGCTCTATATATATATATTTTTTGTTGTTGTTGTTTGAGTAATAAGACATATCACCAGTTTTTGGTTTCAAAAACAACAGTTCCATTTTTATTTGCAAGAAGGAGAGGGGTGTGCTCTTGGGTGCTCTGTGGTGCAGGCGTGGGGGCAGGGAGTTTTGTGGAGGATGGGGGGGTTGCAGTGGGGGGCCTTCCAGTGTTCACCCCATGGCCTGGTCGAAATGGACCCCCCAGGGCCTCCCAGACCCGGATCCCCTCGGGGTCCACCTGGCGAATGGGGGCAGCGGGTGGCTGCATGTCAGCCCTGCCAGCCTCCACAGCCCAGCCCTGGAAGAATGCCTCCCCCTTGCTCTCGACCAGGTTGTGTCATGCGCTGCACATGCCCACAACCTGGGGGATGTTGGTGGGGCCTGCATCAAGGCAGGTTAGGAGACACCTCCAGTGCCCTTTGAGGCGGCCAAAAGTGCGCTCAACCACCTGGCGCGCATGGTTCAAGCACATGTTGAAGTGCTCCTGGCTGGCTGAGAGATGGCCCGTGTAAGGGTGCATGAGCCAGGGCCGGAGGGGGTATGCCGCATCTGCGTTGACGCAGAGGGGCATGGTGGTGTCCGCCACAGGGATCTCCCACTGGGGGATGTAGGTCCCCACCTCCAGCCAGCGGCACAGGCCCGAATTTCTGAATACCCAGGCTTCGTGGGTGCTGCCAGGCCAGCCAACATAAATGTCCAGGAAGCGGCCCCGGCTGTCCACCAAGGCCTGGAGGACCACAGAATGGTAGCCCTTCCTGTTCAGGAAGCATCCTCCGCTGTGCTCTGGAGCACAGATGGGGATATGGGTCCCATCCAGAGCCCCAAAGCAATTTGGGAAGCCCAGGCTGGCAAACCCCACGATGGTGGCATCCGGGTCCCCAAGCCACACGAGCCTGTGGAGGAGCAGGGCATTGATGGCGCGGACGACCTGCAGGGGAAGGACATGGGAGAGCACCAGCGAGGGGTGTGCAGGGTGTGTCTGGCCCTCCACCCCAGGGCTGCCCGCCCCCCCAGGGCTGCCCTCCCCCGGGTCCTCCTACCTCCATGAGGACAGCCCCAACGGTGGCCTTGCCCACGCCAAACTGCTGCCCCACGGATCGGAAGCTGTCTGGAGTGGCCAGCTTCCAGACAGTGATGCCGACCCATTTCTCCACCATGAGGGCACGCCGCATGGCGGTGTCCTAGTGCCTCAGTGCGGGGGTGAGACACTGGCAGAGCTCCAGGAATGTCTGCCGGCTCATGAGAAAGTTCTGGAACCAGTGGTCATTGTCCCACTCGCCAAGCACCAGCCGCTCCCACCAGTCAGTGCTTGTGGGGTAGCTCCACAGCCGGTGGCTTGTGCGGCGCGGGGGGGCGGGGGCGGAGGGCCGCAAGGTCTGGGGTTGCTACCTCCTCCCCTGGGGTCAGCTCCTCTTCTGTGAATAAAAGGTGGTCAGCTGCCTCCTGCATAGCATGGACCAGGGCGAGCACTGCTCCTGCAGGGGCCGCTGTGTGGACCTCTGGCTGCTGCTGCTGCTGCTGCTGGGAGTCCATACTGCTTCAATGGGTGTGCGTGCCTGTGGCTCTGCAGACCGCGTGCTGTGCAGGCTGAGTGTGTCTGGGAGGGGCCCTTTAAGGGAGCGGCTAGCTGTTGCCCCGGAAGTGCTAGTCCTCCCCGTGACCCCGTCTGCAGCTGTTCCTGGCACCCTTATTTCAATGTGGGCCACTTTGGCGTGTAGATGCTCCCCTGCAGCACCTACTTCGATGTGGTGCTGCCCAACGTTGACGTTGAACGTCGACGGCACCAGCCCTGGAGGACGTGTAGACGCTATTCATCGAAATAGCTTATTTCGATGTCGCTACATCGAAATAAGCTATTTCAATGTAGCATACACTTGTAGACGTAGCTTATATGTGATTTCTAAACATTGGATAACACCCGCTAGAGTCCCCCAGAGAATGAGAAGGTTCGAGAGTGAAAGTCAGGAAGACAGTGGTACAAACACCCATGGAAAGTGTGAGGATGTAGTGTATGTCAAAAGTTTGTGAATGTCCTGCAGTAAACATGCATAACATTGCAAATCTGGCACTGGCCACAGTTGGCAGACAGGATACTGGGCTGGATGGACCTTTGGTCTGACCTAGTATGGCCGTTCTTATGTTCTAAATCATTGTGTGTTTGCTGTTCTTAAAACAGGGGTTACAAAAAGTATGGTTTGACGTTATTTATGAAGGACCATCCATTCCCATGCAGTGTGGCTCTTGAATTATTGAGTTTTTAACTGAATTGGAAAAAAATGGGTCTTGCTATTTTGGCTGTTGACCCTTGACCTGAGCATTTTTTCCCCCTTTTGGAATCACTGGTGAACCAAAAAGTCAGTTTTTTGCACTGCTTTCTTTCCTCTGTCGTCTTCTTCTCTCAGTGCCTTCCAAATCAATCTGTCTCATAAGAATGGCTACACTGGGTCAGACCAAAGGTCCATCTAGTCCAGTATCCTTTCTCTGATAGTGGCCAGTGTCAGATGCTTCAGAGGGACTGAACAGAATCAGGCAATTTCAAATAACCCAAACCCAGCTTCTAGCAGATAAAGTAAATGACACCCATGCTTGGGGGTTTTGTTCCTGACCATCTTGTCTAACAGTCATGGACAGACCTATCTCCCATGAGCTTATCTCGTTCTTTTTTTGAACTCAGTTATGCTTTTCCCACTCCCAGTCTCCATATCATACATTTCTGATGTACAGTTATTACACTTTTTAGAGAGCAGACATCAGCTCTGACATTACTAATGAATTATTCTTTTTTCACACATGGGAGGTGGTTGTTTCACTTTTTATTAGAGATAAATTTTGGATATTTCCACACTAGTTTGTATAAAAGTCCTTTTTGTATTGAAAACCTGCATTTTAAAATACATTCTTGTAATAAATGAGAGAGCTGGAATAAAATAGTGCCATGGGACTTTAAAGTTACAAGCAGTAAACATTTTGACCCTTGTAACATGCAAATGACTATGGAGAGGCAGTAACATGCATTATGGCCACCAACAATGGGAATATGAAATAGACATCTGCAGGTAATTAAAATCTGACTAGAGTATCTGAGCTGCATAATGTTTCGATAAGTAATGTCACAGTCTCACTCAAAGATGGAGGTTAAATGTGAAGAAAATGTTCCCCAAACCTTTTGCCGTGTACTCTGAGAACCTTAGTATAGATACACAAGCAAGCGCACTCAAATCCATCAACTGGCTTCCCACCAGGAACTCCAAGACAGGTCATTTGCTTAGGATCTGCATTCAGAGAGAACTCATACTTTGGGATAGGGACCATTTTTATATGCCTAGCACAATAGGGTGCTGAGCTGACCGAAGTGTCTGGATATTACTGTGGTATGAATAAATATTAATAATAAAAATAAGTGTGTGAGATGCAGCTTGTCTCCCCAGTGAAATGGGCAGAAAAGATCAGATGGATCCAGTAGTGCTTCCTCATGCTCTCACTGAGGGCTCTCTGGGTCTGGACATTCATGCAGAGGAGAGGGGTCAAGTGAACCAAAAAGGACTGGGGAGGCAGGAGATTGTTCTCAGCAGAGATCAAAGCTAATCTAACCAAAGAGAATCCCCACATGGGCAAGAACCAGCTGAAGCATTCTTGGCAATGCAATTCTAATAGACTTGTATTGTCAGAAAGCAGGAACAGAGTGGCAGGGGTTGTGGAACCAATGCAAAGACACTAGACTTCCAAGCAGATGTCCCTTTTCTCCTTGTGGATGCCAAGGGAGCCTTGGAGTTTGTAGGTCTGAACTTAACGTTCTTTCATAGACACAATCCTCATCCTCATATAGACAAATGCAAAGGAAACTGAAAATTTCGTGGCATCTTTGCGGGCAGGCTTGCAAACCCAGTGAGGAGGGCTTTAACCTAGATTTGTCGGGGGAAGGTGACACAAGCCCTGAGGTAAGTGGGGAAGGAAGAAGGAACAATCAAGTGGGTTTCCTGGGTGAAGAGGAGAAAGTGGGCCAATCGGCCCCTTCTCTAAGATGCCTGTACACAAATGCCAGAAGCCCGGGGAATAAACAGGAAGAATTAGAGGCCCTGGCACAGTCACACAAGTACGAGGTGTTTGGAATAACGGAGACTTGGTGGGACGATTCGCATAACTGGAGCACGGTCATGGAAGGTTATAAATTGTTTAGGAAGGACAGACAGGAGAAAAGGAGGCGGAGTTGCGCTCTATAGCCGTGTCTACACGTCCACGCTACTTCGAAGTAGCGGCACTAACTTCGAAATAGCGCCCGTCGCGGCTACACGTGTCGGGCGCTATTTCGAAGTTAACTTCGACGTTAGGCGGCGAGACGTCGAAGTCGCTAACCCCATGAGGGGATAGGAATAGCGCCCTACTTCGACGTTCAACGTCGAAGTAGGGACCGTGTAGTCGTTGCGCGTCCCGGAACGTCGAAATTGCCGGGTCCTCCATGGCGGCCATCAGCTGAGGGGTTGAGAGACGCTCTCTCCAGCCCCTCAGCTCAATGGTGACTGCATGGAGCGGCCCCTTAAAGGTCCCCTCCCCCTCCCTTCCTGTGCAGGAAGCTGAGGGAACGTGCAGGCGGCAGCCCAGACACGCGGCCAGCCTGCACATCCCTCAGCCATCCAAACCAGCCACCCCACCTGCGATGGCTGCCCGGCAGCCCCCCCAGCGCCCCCAGGGGACCCCCCTCAAGGGGAGCCAGGGCAGCCAGCCCAGCCAGGCGGGCAGCCAGGCTGGCAAGCGGCAGCGGGGCCCCTCCTGGACGGAGGCCGAGCTGCGGGACCTGCTGGGGCTCTGGAGTGAGGAGTAGGTGCTCCAGGTAATGGGGAGCAAGAGGCGGAACGCGGATGCGTTCGCTCGGCTGGCCGACAGCCTGGCTGCCCGGAGTCACCCTGCCCACACTCCTGATCACGTCAGGAGTAAGGTGAAGGAGCTGCGGCAGGGTTACTCCCGGGCCCAGGATGCGGCCAGCCGATCTGGGGCCGCCCCCGTCACTTGCCCCTTTTACAGGGAGCTCAGGGACATCCTGGGCCCCCGGCACACCTCCTCCCCTCCGGCCACCCTTGATACTTCGGCCGACAAGCCCCAGCAGGCCCTGCAGCCGGAGTCCGCCCTGGAGGTAAGCCCTGCACCCCGGGGGCCCCCCCCGGAGCCCACCCCCGGGACATCGCGGCAGGAGGAGGAGGAGGGGGGCTCTTCCTCTGCAGAATTCGGGCTGCAGATCCTCCTCCTGCCATCCCGGAGCAGCAGCTGGGCCTCCGCCCCCCAGGGATCTCCAGACCTTGGGAGTGGACCGACAGGTAGGTACCCCTCTCTGGTGTACACCGCTGGGCTTGAGGGGCGGGGGGTAATAGATATGTGTCCAGGGCCCCCCACATGCTCACATGGCCATGGCCCCAAGGACAGCAGGGCCATGGCCCTCACAGAAGTGCATCAGCCCCTGCCCGCCCCCCACCCCACACGACAGTGCCATGCCCCATCCCCGGGGCGGGGGGAGCGGAACCTCGAGGGGCCCCCGGGAGAAGAGGGTGGGACACCCCGCAGCAGCAGCAGCAGCAACAGCAGCAGCAGCAGCATGTGATGGAGTGGGGGGAGTGCAAAAGGGAGACTCAGGCTACATATGAGCAACAAGAGCCGAATAGCTCCCAGGGGCAAAGGATGATCCTGGGGCTACAGCTGGCAGGTGACACCTCTGCCCTGAACAAAGAGGAGGGAGGAGCCGAGCTGGCTTGGAATTGGGGGGGGAAGGGCGGGGGCCACAGGTAGAGGCTAGGGGAAGGGAGAGCTGGAAGGCAGCCAGCCTGAGGAGGGGAAAGCTGCATCCCAGAGGGGCACCCCTTGGGGTCTTCTCCCCAGGACGGGTTGGAAGGACCGTCTCTTCCGACAGCTGGTGCTGTCACTCCTGGGAGAAACTGGGCATCTGTGGCCTAAGAAACCTCTCCTGCTGTCAGACCCTGCGGAGTGAAGTGAGAGTTGCTCCCACCAGGGGACGGGGTGCAGGGCAGGGGGACCCCTGAACCCCATCCATCACAGCAGCATCTCCCGGGGACAGGGATGGGGAACCTGCAGCACAGGGCTGGGGGGACAAAGGCCACGGCTCGGGGCCCACACTAACACCTGTCTCTATTCTTCTTCCCCCCCTCCTCTCCTGTGTCCCGCACCTGCACCATCAGAAGGACCAGAAGAGAGCGCCACCGAGGCATCAGTGGTCCCGGAGAGCCCTCCGGGACCATCTCTCCAGGCCATCCTCTTGGCCGAGGACTGACCGGCCCCACAGCGAGCTAGACGGCGGACCCTGCGCCACCAACAGCCGACGGCGATGGACCCCCAGCTGCTGGCCATCCACCGACGGCAGCTGGAGGTCACGGAGCAGCACCTGCAGCTGCAGGAGCGGGTGCTGGCCTGGCGCCAAGAGGCATGGGGGGCCTACATGGAGACTTTCAACTGCCTGGTGGACTACCTGGCCCCCCATGCCGCGCCGGCCGCCGCAGCGCCCGCCGTGCCTGCTCCACCAGCTGCACCACCAGCTGCTCCGCCCGTCGTCGTCCCATCCGCCGTCGCCCCGCCACCCACCACCGAGGGCCGGAGCGCCGAGGGACCCCTGGAGCCAGCTGAGACTCGCCGGGCATATCTTCCGGTCTGGCCCACCCCCAGCCAGCCCCAGACAGGGCTGCGGCTGCGGCGGGGCTCCCAGCCGCCCACGCCCAGTGCCGGACAGTATTGGCGAGGGGCCTGGGACGTGGCTCCCCCCCTTGTATATAGTTTGAGGTTATTATTTTGTGCCCCCCGTTTGCCCCGTCCCCCCCATGTAAATAGTTCTCCCCTTTACCCTCCCTGGTTTCCTTTTTATTAATGAGGACACTTTTGTCTTACTATTGTTTTATTTGTACATATTACTTTGGTTCCACATGTTGTATATAGTTTGTTCTTGTTTTATATATTTATAGTTAAAAAAAAAAGTTCTCAAAGAAAAAGAAGTTTAAGTTCAGCCACAAGTGCGTGCTGTCATTTGTCCAGGAAAAGTGGGAGGTGGGTGTGGTTGGGTGCTCCATGGTGTGGGCGTTGGGGCAGGAGTGTGGTGGAGGAAGGGGCGGGCAGTGGGGGGCCTGGCAGAGTTCACCCTGCGGCCTCATCATTGAAGTGGGCCAGCAGAGCCTCCCGGACCCGGGTCCCTTCGGGGTCCACCTGCCGACTGGGGGCAGCAGGTGGCTGCACGTCGGCCCTGCCGGCCTCCACAGCCCAGCCCTGGAAAAAGGCCTCCCCCTTGCTCTCCACCAAATTGTGCAGGGCGCAGCAGGCACCCACAATCAGGGGGATGTTGTTGGGGCCCGCATCCAGGCGGGTCAGGAGACATCTCCAGCGTCCTTTCAGGCGGCCAAATGAGGGCTCCACCACCTGGCGCGTGTGGTTCAGGAGCTCGTTGAAGCGCTCCTGGCTGGTGGAGAGATGGCCCGTGTACAGGTGCATGAGCCAGGGCCAGAGGGGGTATGCCGCATCTGCGATGACACAGAGGGGCATGGTGGTGTCCCCCAGAGGGATCTCCCGCTGGGGGATGTAGGTCCCCGCCTCCAGCCGGCGGCACAGGCCCGAGTTCCGGAAAACCCTGGCGTCGTGGGTCCTGCCAGGCCAGCCCACATAAATGTCCTGGAAACGTCCCCAGCTGTCCACCAAGGCCTGGAGGACCACAGAATGGTAGCCCTTGCGATTCAGGTATCGTCCTCCACTGTGATGCGGGGCGCGGATGGGGATGTGAGTCCCATCCAGAGCCCCGAAGCAGTGGGGGAAGCCCAGGGTGGCAAAGGCGGCGATGGTGGCATCTGGGTCCCCCAGCCTCACGAGCCTGTGCAGGAGCATGGCGTTGATGGCACGCACAACCTGCAGAGAAAGCATATGGGACAGCACCAATGAGGGGTGAGCAGGGTGTGCGTGGCCCTGCCCTGCCCTCCCCCGCCCTTCCCTCCCCTCCCTTCCCCTCCCCTCCCCTCCCCTGCCCTCCTCTGCCCGGGCCCCCCTCCCCTGCCCTGCCCTCCCCCCCGTGGGTTCTCTTACCTCCATGAAGACAGCCCCGACAGTGGCCTTGCCGACACCAAACTGCTGTCCCACGGATCGGTAGCTGTCGGGAGTGGCCAGCTTCCAGACGGTGATGACGACCCGTTTCTCCACTGTGAGGGCACACCGCATGGCGGTGTCCTGGTCCTGAGTGCGGGGGTGAGCCACTGGCACAGCTCCATAAATGTCTGCCAGCTCATTCTGAAGTTCCTGAGCCAGCAGTCGTCATCCCACTCCCCAAGCACCAGCCACTCCCACCAGTTGGTGCTGGTGGGGTAGCTCCACAGCCGCCGGCGTGTGAGGCAGGTGGGGGGGCGGGGTGCTGCAGGGTTGGGGGTTGAGCCCTGCTGCCCTGGGGGCAGCTCCTCCTCCGGTGTAGCAAGGAGGTGCTCAGCTGCCTCCTGCATGGCATGGAGCAGGGCAAGCCCTGCTCCTGCCAGGAGGGCTGGGTGGACCTCTGGCTGCTGCTGCTGCTGCTGCTGCTGCTGCTGCTGCTGCTGGGGGTCCATGACTGCGTTGCCCGGGGTCTGTGTGCCTATGGATCCTCAGACCGCGTGCTGTGCAGGCTGAGTGTGTCTGGGAGGGGCCCTTTAAGGGAGCGGCTAGCTGTTGCCCCGGAAGCGCTAGTCCGCCCTGTGATCCTGTCTGCAGCTGTGCCTGGCATCCCTATTTCGATGTGTGCTACTTTGGCGTGTAGACGTTCCCTCACTGTGCCTATTTCTATGTGGTGCTGCGCAACGTCGAAGTTGAACATCGACGTTGCCAGCCCTGGAGGACGTGTAGACTTTATTCATCGAAATAGCCTATTTCGATGTAGGTTTCACGTGTAGACGTAGCCTATGTGAGGGAGCGGTATGATTGCTCTGAGCTCCAGTATGAGGAAGAAGAAAATCCAGTTGAGTGTCTTTGGGTTAAGCTTACAGGTGGAAGTAACAGAGGCGATGTTGTAGTTGCTGTCTGTTATAGACCACCAGATCAGAGAGCTGAGATAGATAAGGCTTTCTTCAGGCAACTAAGTGAGGCTTCCAAATCACAGGCCCTGGTTCTCATGGGAGACTTTAATCATCCGGACATTTGTTGGGAGACCAATACATCAGCACACAGACAATCCAGGAAGTTTTTGGAGAATGTTGGGGATAACTTCTTGGTACAAGTGCTGAAGGAACTGATATGGGGCCGTGCGCAACTCGACCTGCTGCTCACAAACAGGGAAGAACTAGTAGAAGAAATAGAAGTGGGAGGGAACCTGGGCTGCAACGACCATGAGATCGTAGATTTCATGATCCGGACAAAAGAAAGAAAGGTGAGCAGTAACATAAAGACCCTTGATTTCAGAAGAGGAGACTTTGACTCCCTGAGAGAACAGATGAGCAGGATCCCTTGGGAAATGAATATGTAGGGGAAAAGAGTTGAAGAGAACTGGCAGTATTTAAAGAAGTCTTACTGAAGGCACAGGAACAAACAATCCCGCTGCATAGTATGAAATGTAAACATGGTAGGCAACCAGCTTAGCTTAACAGGGAAATCTTTAGTCAGCTTAAACTCCAAAAGGATGCATACAAGAAATGGAAATGTGGACAGTTGACTAAGGAGGAGTATAAACATACGGCTGGAGAATGCCGGGCAGTAATCAGGAAAGCAAAAGCACAATTGGAACTGCAGCTGGCAAGGGATGTGAAGAGTAACAAGAAGGGTTTCTACAGGCATGTGAACAATAAACAGGTTATCAGAGAAGGTGTGGGGCCATTACTGGATGAGGAATGTAACCTAGTGACAGATGATGCAGGAAAAGCTAAAGTACTCAATGCTTTTTTTTGCCTCAGTCTTCATGGACAAAGTCAACTTCCACATGATGGTCCTAGACAATGCAATATGGGAAGGTGGAGGGCAGCCATCTGTGGGGAAGGAACAAGTTCTGAGCTATTGAGAAAAAATAGATGTGCACAAGTGCAGGGGTCTGGATTTAATGCACCCCATGGTACTGAGGGAATTGGCAGAGGTCATTGCTGAACCTTTGGCCATTACCCTTGAAGACTCTTGGAGATCGGGGGAGATACCGGATGACTGGAAGAAGGCAAATGTAGTGCCCATCTTTAGAAAAGGAAAGAAGGGCAATCCAGGGAACTATAGACCTGTCAGCCTTACCTCAATCCCTGGGAAAATAATGGAAGGAATCCTCAAGGAATCCATTTTGGAGCACTTGGAAGAGGGGAAAGTGATCAAAAGTAGCCAACATGGATTCACCAGGGGCAAGTCCTGCCTGACCAATCTGATTAGCTTCGATGATGAGGTAAGAAGCTTTGTGGACATGGGGAAGTCAGTGGATGTGATATACCTTGACTTCAGCAAGGCTTTTGATACGGTCTCCCACAACATTCTTGTCCATAAGTTAAGGAAATATGGATTGGATCCTTGGACTATAAGATGGATAGAAAGCTGGCTTGATGGTTGGGCCCAATGGGTAGTGGTCAGTGGCTCGATATCTGGATGGCGGTCGGTTTCAAGCAGAGTGCCACAAGGCTCGGTTCTGGTGCTGGTATTATTCAACATCTTTATTAATGACCTGGATGAGGGACTGGATTGCACCCTCAGCAAGTCTGCAGATGACACAAAACTAGGGGGAGAGGTAGATTTGTTGGAGGGTAGAGAGAGAATCCAGAGGGACCTGGATAAATTGGAGGACTGGGCCAAAAGAAATCTGATGCAGTTCAATAAGGAGAAGTGTAGAGTCCTGCACCTGGAGCGGAAGAATCCCAAGCATTGTTACAGGCTGGGGACCGACTGGCTCAGCAGCAGTACGATGGAAAGAGACCTAGGGATTATGGTGGACGAAAGGCTGCATATGAGTAAACAGTGTGCCCTTGTAGCCAAGAAGGCTAATGGCACGCTAGGGTGCCTTAGGTGGAGCATTTCATGCAGATCTAGAGAAGTAGTTATTCCTCTTTATTCGGCACTGGTGAGGCCACATCTGGAATATTGTGTTCAGTTTTGGGCCCCCCAGTATAAAAAGGATCTGGATTTGTTGGAGCAGGTTCAGCGAAGGGCAACAAAAATGATCAAGGGTCTGGAGCACAAGACCTATGAGGATATGCTGAGGGATTTGGGCTTGTTTAGTTTACAGAAGAGAAGACTTAGAGATGATTTAATAGCAGCCTTCAACTTCCTGAAGGGGAGCTCTAAAAAGGAGAGTGAGAAACTGTTCTCAGTGGTGTCAGGTGGCAGAACAAGGAGCAGTGGTCAGAAGTCGAAGGGGGAAAGGTGTAGGTTAGATATTAGGAAAAACTTCTTCACCAGGAGGGTGGTGAAGCATTGGAATGTGTTCCCTAGAGACATGGTGGCTTCTCCATCCCGTGAGGCTTTTAAGTCCTGGCTGGACAAGGTCCTGGCTGAGATGACTTAGTGGGGGTTGATCCTGCTTGAAGCAGAGGGCTGGACTAGATGACCTCCTGAGGTCCCTTCCAGCCCTGTGATTAACAAGAAATTACTATGGCTGTGGCCACACTAGCCCCTCCTTTCGGAGGGAGCATGGTAATGAGGCAGTTTGGCAGATGCTAATGACGTGCTTTATTAGCATAATGGTGGCCGCATGCCCTTCAAAACTGCTGGTTTTCAAATGCATGCTGCTCGTATAGCCAGGGGCCTTTTGAAACAACCCAGATTTCTAAAGCCCTCTCTTCCCAAAACCAAATGGGAAGAAGGGGCTTCCGAAATCGATGGGGTATTTTGAAAGTCCCCCCGCTACACTGGCAGCATGTGTTTCGAAAGCAGCTCTTTCAAAGCGTGCACGGCCACCATGATGCTAATGAGGTGCTGCATATTCATGGCAGCACCTCATTAGTATCTGCTGAAGTGCCTCATTACTATAGCCCCTCCAAAAGGAGGGGATAGTGTGGCCCCAGCCTATATATCAAAACCATTTGGACCTCAGATAATGGCACTGCTATGATAAGAGCTGTCCGCTGAAAGAGCAGTCTGGGTACTTGTATGGAAATAAGCCCATGACCTTTTCTCATTGAAGTGAATTGCAAAATTTCTATTGACTTAATTTATAGTAGAAGCAATTCCCAAATGTCACACCTGCCTTTCTATGTCTATTCATGTTGTGTTCTAACAACTAGCTTTTAACCTAAAAGCAGTGATTAACCAAGCCAGACTAGAGTGACTTCCAGCTCTCACATGCGCTCAATCGTGCAAGAAGCAAGGAAGAGAGGACAAAGCTAGACAAGCTCTGAAGGTTACTCAGCAGATTGCATTGTTTGATTCACACAGCCTCTATTGTCTTCTACATAGGGATTCATTCATAAAACTGGAAATTGAATACATGTTTTGGTAATTGATTTACCCTCTGGTTAGTTAGAACGGAAACTTACGTAAGGGTAATTGGCTTACTTCTCGAAGATTCTCTCATTCTTCACTATCTTACCTGCTGTACCTAATTAAAAATAAAAAATAAGATCATTATTTAATATTATTTAAAAAAATGGAGTGGCTCATGACCAGTGAAGCTGAAGTCAGAGGCCCAAGGTTCCAAGAGGGACTGTTATTGACAGGGCACCAGGAACACAGGGAATACAAGGAGCTGATCCTGAAGCAGCTCAGCCAGGTGGATGAGGAAGTTGACATAGTTCAGTGAAGTTCCACATGTTCAACTTCACCGGCATTCAGCTTCACTTCTGAGACTGAAGCATGGTGCCAGCGTCTGAACTGTATGTCCATAAAGTGCCAGCTCTGGCAGCATGAGCCATGAAACTTGGTCTGAAGCCCTCTCTCCATCTTGGATTTTGCAGACAAGAGTCAGAGAAGATGCTGAATATCTTAAATTGATTTTTCCCCAGTGTAGGCCTGGCCTGAGAAAGCATCACACCCCTTAGAACAGCAGTAGCTAGAACACTCTTGTACAATGTGGAAGACTTAAGTCCAAGTCTCTTTTCCACCACACATTGGGATACAACCTGGGACTCCCACATGACTATCTACTGAAGACACAGGAACAGTTTGCTCTTCTCCCTGTAGCATCTGCTTAATTTAATCCTCCTTTGCTTTTTTCACAATGTCCAACATCCAAAATGAAATATTACAAGTTGGATAGAAATGAAACATTTCATTTCAATATCCCTGTATCATTTTGATTTTTTGATTCCATTGAAACTACCTGGCAAGTCAACTCAAATTCATGATAGCTTTGGGTTGATCAGAACTGCATTTTTAGATTAATAAAATATTTGCTAAAAATGAAAAAAATTGCCCCGTTCTATTCCTAACTAGGAAAGCCACATGTGCAGAACTTAAGAGTAGAAAAGACTCACTGTTTTAGTTTCTATTGAAGCCAAACTTCCTTTGAAGTTTTGCACAAGAGACAAATGAGTAATTTGGGGTTTGATTCTATACCCATTGAAATCAGTGGGGCTGTGTCTATGCTACATTCCTCTTTCGAAAAAGGGATGCAAAGGAGGGACATAAAAATTTAAATGAAGCACGTTTACAAATCTTGTGCTTCATTTGTATAATCTCTTCCTCTTGTGCTTTCGGAAGAGATTTTTTTTTTAAAAAAAAAGCAGTGTACACAGGGTTCCTTTGGAAAAAAACCACATTTTTAAAGAACTTTTCTTCCTGAAACAAGATAGGAAGAAGGGTTCTTTTGAAAATGGGGGTTTTTGCCGAAAGAACCCCATCTACACTGCTTTTTTTTTTGAAAAAATCTCTTCCGAAAACACAATCAGAAGAGATTCTGCAAATGAAGCACACAATTTGTAAATCAGCACTTCATTTGCATTTTTGATTTCCTTCATTTGCATTCCTCTTTCAAAAGAAGAATGTAGTATAGATGCAGCCTGAGAGTTTTGCCATTGACTTCAATAGGAGCAGTTCCTTGAGTTTTTTTTTTTTCCCCAAGTGATATGGAAGGGTCCCCGCTTTTCATCTGGGACAATATTGCTATTAATGAAATCAGCATAACTAGTATGAAAACATAACCAGAGATCGCCATTACTCCTCCCTTCCACTTCCCCCAAGAAGTCCATGTATGCAGACAGTTGCATTTCGCCCTTCTAAATAGTGCATTATGCTTGCCATTTCAGCAGAGAAAAGCGACATTTCACAAAAATTCCTTGCTAGTTCAAGGTATGTAAAACTACACAAGATAGCACTCTGAGGGAAATACATGAGTAAAATCGGGAACATTTTGAAAGCTCAATAAATAAAGAGAAAGCTATAATGAAAGATTGAATGAAAAGGTCACAAGAAATGAATAGCTGAAAGCTGTAGTATAAAAGGAAAAAAATGGAAATGCGACTCCAGAGTGGGCCTTAAAAGTTAGATAGGAAATATACAGCATTTACTTTTTTCCTCAAAAGCATTTCTGAAATAAACAACTCTTTCCCATCTTAGAAGTGCTGAGAAGAAATGATTGATGTGGGACAGATCTTTTCATTTCCACATACACAATTCCACAATAACTGAACAGTTTCCAAAGGTGGGGATATTTAAGGAGGGTGTATTAAGAAGTCTATCTCATTAGACTAGATCATTTATCAACTCAGATTCCAGTCATTCACACACACACATCAGACCCAGCCATTTTTAAACTTAAAACTGATATAATTTCTTTGGAAAATGTGACTTGGCTTTCCTATTATGTTTATTGCTCTCCGTGAAGTTCAAAAATGTGAATTCTATTTTGTTGGAAGTATTTAATAAAATATTTTCTAAATAGTTTCCTAAACTTTATAGAAAACTACTTATTGCCAGGTTGAAGGCTTGGCCCTGTGGGTCACTGAACACCTTCAGTTCCCAGGAGTTAAGAAAGTTCTGCACAAACCAAAACTAAGTTACTTATGTTTGTTTGTTCCAATCACATTTTGCGTGTGATCTTTTTTCTCTTGATTCCTCAACACTGAAGATCCTCTTTGAGGGCAGTTGCCTTGGAATGGGGTTGGTAGGTGTTTCGGGTAACTTTACAGTTAGTGTGTTTCTTTTGCTACAATAGGAGGAGATTGTAGTCTAGCAGGAGCACAAACCCAACTAATCCACCAACTCTGTAGCAGCAATAAACACAGCACAACAGCTAACTACCTTTCACAAGGACTAATATTCTGTAACGCAACATGGCAAGACCAGATTAACTCTGCTGGGGGGCCTGTGGCTATTAAATTTTGTAGGCTCCCCTCTAATCTAGAGTGGAGCCAAAATGAGGGGATGGGGTACAGGAGGGAGCTGTGGGTTCAGGCAGGAGGGTAGATGAAGGAGGCTCTGGCTGTGGATGTGGGCTCTGGGGTAGGGCTGGAGATGAGGTGTTTGGAGGTACAGGAGGGGGCTCCAAGCTGGGGCCAAGGGGTTTGGAATGCAGGACACAAGGGCCGTGTCTACACTAGCCCCAAACTTCGAAATGGCCACGCAAATGGCCATTTCGAAGTTTACTAATGAAGCGCTGAAATGCATATTCAGCGCTTCACTAGCATGCGGGCGGCCGCGGCACTTCGAAATTGACGCGCCTCGCCACCGCGCGGCTTGTCCCGATGGGGCTCCTTTTCAAAAGGAGCTCATGGGAATAAGGGAACCTCGAAGTAGTTGGGGTCCTTTCGAAAAGGAGCCCCGTCAGGATGAGCCACATGGCGGCGAGGCGCGTCAAGTTTGAAGTGCCGTGGCCGCCCACATGCTAATGAAGTGCTGAATATGCATTTCAGCACTTCATTAGTAAACTTTGAAATGGCCATTTGCATGGCCATTTCGAAGTTTGGGGCTAGTGTACAAGTAGCCAAGGTGGGGATGGGGTGCAGGGTTGAGAGTGAGGATGGGGTGAGGAGTTAGGGTGCTGGAGTGGGCTCAGGGTTGGGGTGCGGGGCCCAGAAGGGAGTTAGGGACCTAGGGTGCAGAAGGAAGCTCAGGACTGGGACAGGAGGCTGGAGGACTTACTTGGGGAAGCCCCCCTTGATGGGGAGAAAGCAGATTGTTAGTGCAGGCTGCAGCCTTGTACTCATCTGAAGGCTCCACTCTCACAGCTCCTATTGACCAGCAATCCTGGCCAATGGGAACTGCGGGGACAGAGCCTGCAGGCGAGGACAGTCCAGGGACAGAGCTTCCCCTGGTGCTTTTGGCAATCTGGCTTCAGCCCAACAGGTATACAGCAGTGCACAGAACACCCCAGACAGGGCCAGCTAACATCCACAGGTTTTAGTGCCTTCAGCCCAAGGTTCCACACTAAGGGGCCTCACAAAATAGATCTGAATGTGTGGCAGCCCAAAGATCTTTTCTCAGAGCCTCCTTAGCCTGGGGCTGCAGCCTCAAAAGCCCCTTTCTTGATTCAGCCTTGCATGGTGGTACAGCCTGTGTGTTTGACAAAATTTGTAGGGGGAAACCCTGCCAATCCCCTTACTCACTCTGTGGGTACAGGAGGAGGCTCTAAACAGAGAGGTCCTGTGGGTTTGCTATGCAGGAGTAGCAAGAGCAGTATCTGGTGGCAGCAGTACAGCAGCCTCAGGAATTAGTACAGCCCAAGATGACTGCAAACTGTCAGACTGGTCCTCTGGCTGGGGCAAAGGTGTCTTTGCTCTCTTGTACACAGAGGCTTTGTCTACACTTAGTAAAAACTTCAAAATGGCCTTGCTAATGGGTCCTTTTGAAGAGAACCCCAGTGGAGAGGAGCTGCGCAGCAGCGAAACGCGGCCATTTCAAAGTGCAGCGGCCACCGGCATGCTAATGAGGTGCTGAATATGCATTTTGGCACCTCATTAGCATTCTCATTATAAGGAGCATTAGGCTAGTTTAGATAAGGGAAAAGAAAAAAAACCAACAACACTGCACTTCAGCACATCGCTGCACTTGAAAAGGTTGTCCGCATACAGAGAAGTGAGAACGTATTACTCCTTTAGTGCCCAAAGTTTTTTTCCCCTCATCCCCAAATAGCCAAAACTATAATTCAGCCAAAAGCATCCTCAGAAACAGCACTCACAGCTTCAGTTGATTTAAAGAGCTTTGAAAACAAGGTCTGAAAAGGTCAGATTAGATTCAACGAAATAAAAAAGTGCTTTGGAAAAGTTTATATTTCCTTTCTCTCAGATGAAACACTTCATAGATAATAGTTTGCCTTTAAGATAAACTAGGCTTCTCTCTTCTGTTATTTACTACATATTAACTGGAAGTATTTCTATATAAAGACAAGGACCAAAGCTATATTTCCAGCTCATTTATGAATATGTTGGATAGGACTTGTCCCAGTACTGACTCTAGGGGACACCACTAGTTACTTCTTTGCATGATGAAAACTGACCATTTACTCCTATTGTTAGTTTCCTATCTTTTAACCAGTTATCAATCTATGTAAGGACCTTCCCTCTCATCCCATGACGTTTTACTTGGCTCAGGAACCTTTAGTGAGGGACCTTGTCAGTGGCTTTCTGGAAATCTAACAGGGCAGGCCACAACAAATCCACATATCTGCAACAGTCAGAAAGCTTTAAACTTTTTTGAAAAGGTAATGGAATTTCTATTACAATATACGCTTCTAAGGAACTCTCAGGAAGAATTTTTTCCAAGGTCACAAGAGAAGCCCCTCTTTACCTCCTAGAGCCTGGGCTGTGGATTCAAACCCACAATCTGGCTCTATTTAATAAACTCAAGATACTGGAATCCCCTACATGGCTGAAACTAACTTTATAAACTCTCCATATTAATAAAATCAGATTAAGAATTAGAAACTTAATATCCTCTGAAGTTCATCTCTTATTTCCTATAATTTTGGTTTTTATTAACCAACAGGAAATGAAGTATCATTTTACCTTCCAGCCACAGGTCAGCCAACCAACAGGAGTTGCTCGTAGAGCTCTATCTCCCTCCACTTTTTGTGCTACTTTTCTAAAAAGGCATTTTGCAATCTACGTTATGCTTCCCTTCATTTGTACTTGCCTTTCATCCAGACTTTACCAAATGAAAATACCTCAGTGTGCTTCCTTCTACGTATCTTTTACCAGTCACAGAGAAGTAGCCTGGTTAGTCTGTGTCTTCACAAAACAAACCGGCAGTCCTGTGTCACCTTAAAGACTAACAAAATAATTTATTAGGTGATGAGCTTTCATGGGGCAGACCCACTTCTTCGGATGCCATTCTCACAACTGTTCAGAGGAGATACAGGAGCCCTTACTTATAGTAATAGTTCCACTAACAGTTATTTATAAGAGTAGTTTCAATAAACCTATTAAATCAGAGGGAATTTCATGTGCATAAAGACCATACAGACGATCCTAATATGGACGGGAACTACAGGTATTTGTCACACTCAGGTCTGAGCCATTCTTAAATCTCTTGACATCCTGTAACTACAAGTATGCTATTACAAGATTTCAATGTTACGCACGAAAGCAAGCTCTCAAACCAGCCCTAAGTGAGACTTTAGCCATGTTTACACTAGCTGGGCCAACTTTGAAATAGCACCTGCCACGTCTATACGTGCCGAGCGCTATTTTGAAGTTGAAATCGACGTAAGGCAGCGAGACGTCGAAGTTGCTATCGTCATCGGGAGATGGGAATAGCACCCTACTTCAACATTGAACGTATAGACGATCTGCATCCCACATCAAAATAGTAGGGTCCTCCATGGCAGCCATCAGCTGAGGGGTTGAGAGACGCTCTCTCCAGCCCCTGAGCTCTATGGTCGCCACATGCAGCAGCCCCTTAAAGCTCCCCGCCCCCTTATTTCCTGTGCAGGAAGTTGAGAGCACGTGCAGGCAGCAGCACACACAAGTGCCCAGCCTGCACGTCCCTCAGCAGCCCCAACCCACCACCCAGCACCCATGGCAGCCAGCCATCCCCCCAAGCACCCACAGGGCACCCCCCCAAGGGGACCCAGGGCTCCCAGCCAGCCAGCCAGTGGGGTAAGAGGCAGCGGGGCCCCTCCTGGTCGGATGCCGAGATATGGGACCAGCTGAGGCTCTGGGGCGAGGAGGAAGTGCTCCAGGTAATGGGGAGCAAGCGGCGGAACGCAGATGCATTCACTCGGCTGGCCGAGGACCTGGCTGCCCAGGGTCACCCTGTCTGCACTCCTGACCACATCAGGAGTAAGGTGAAGGAGCTGCGGCAGCGTTATGCCTGGGCCCGGGACATGGCCAGCTGATCTGGGGACGCCCCCACCGCTTGCCCCTTTTACAGGGAGCTCAGGGAAATCCTGGGCCCCCGGTATACCTCCTCCCCCCGGCCACCCTTGACACCTCAGCCGATGAGCCCCAGCAGGCCCCGGAGACGGAGTCTGCCCCGGAGGCCAGCCCTGCACTCCAGGGTCCCCCACAGGAGCCCACACCTGGGACAGCACAGCAGGAAGAGGAGGACGCCTCCAGCGACGGGGGGGCTGCTAATAGACCTCCCCTCCTGCAGCTCCAGCAGGGCGTCCGCTCGATGGGTGTCCCCTGACCATGGGAGCGGACCGTCAGGTATGTACCCTGGTGCACACCCCCAGGGTTAAGGGGCGGGGACAAGGGACATGACCAGGGCCCCCCACACACCCAGATGACCATGGCCCCGAGGACAGCAGTGGCATGTCCCTCAGAAGAGTCCATCAGCCCCTGCCCCGCAGCAGGACAGCACCATGCCCCATCCCTGGGGATGGGGGCGGGGCGGAACATAGAGGTCCCCCCCTGGGGAGTGGGATAGCACACCCATCAGCAGCAGCAGCATCTCCGGGGGACAGGGATGGGGAACCAGCAGCAGAGGGGTGGGGGGACATGGGCCATGGGTCAGGGCCCAGACTAACGGCTGTCTCCACTCTTCCCCCACTCTGTTTCTGAGCTGCACCATCTGAGGGCCCTGAGAGCACAGGTGCTGTGTCTGTTGTGCCGGACAGCCCACTGGAGCCATCACAGCAGGCCAGCCCAGCAGCGGAGCATGGACCAGCCCCAAGACAAGCCTGACAGCGCCGGAGCCATCCCCGGGCATCTGCCAACCCCCAGCTCCTCGCCACCCTCCTGCGTCAGCTGGAGGTCTCGGAGGACCACTTGCATGTGGAGGAGCGGCGGCTCCACCTGCAGGAGCAAGCGCTGGCCTGGCGCCAGGAGGCTTGGGGGGCTTTCATGTGGACCTTTGACCAGATCACGGAGCAGTTGCCCCCCTCCACTGCTCCGCCCGCCATCCCTCCAAGCCACCCTTCACCAGCAGCTGTCCTGGACCCTGCTGCTGAGGGGGACCACGGGCCTCAGGACCCAGCCCGGCCGTATCTGCTGGTCTTCTGGCCCCCCACCCAGCCTCGACGGGGCCTCCGGCCCAGACGTGGGTCGCGCCCCCCCACCAGGCACTGGACAATAGGGGTGAAGGGCCAAGGATGTTGCCCCCCCAGGCCCCCCCCCTTTGTACATATTCCCCCCATAGTTGTAAATAGTTTATTTGTTCCACCCCCCCTTTAGTAGCTGCCCCCCCATGTACATAGTTCCCCCCTTCTTAATGTTGAGTTCATTGTTTTGTTTAAAAAAAACGGTTTTCGTTTATTTACAAAAGAAGCGTGTGGGTGGTGTGTGCTCTCTGGTGCTCAGCGGTGTGGGCGTGGGGGCAGGTAGTGTTGTGGGGGATGTGGTGGGGCGGTGGGTGGCTCACCAGCAGCTGGCCCTGCCAGCATTCACCCCACAGCCTGTTCAAAATGGGCCCGCAGGGCCTCCTGGACCCGGCTCCCCTCAGGGTCGACCTGGCGACTGGGGGCAGCGGGTGGCTGGGCATTGGCCCTGCCAGCCTCCACAGCCCAGCCCTGGAAGAATGCCTCTCCCTTGCTCTCCACCAGGTTGTGGAGTGCGCTGCACGCACCCACAACCTGGGGGATGTTGGTGAGCCCTGCATCCAGGCGGGTGAGGAGACACCTCCAGCGGCCTTTGAGGTGGCTGAAAGTCCACTTGACCACCTGGTGCGCATGGTTCAAGCAGGTGTTGAACCGCTCCTGGGTGGCACCGATATGGCCCATGTAGGGGCGCATGAGCCAGGGCCAGAGGGTGTACACTGCCTCTGCAACGAGGCAGAGGGGCATGGTGGTGTCCCCCACAGGGATCTCCCGCTGGGGGATGTAGGTCTCCGGCTCCAGCTGGCGGCACAGGCCCAAGTTTCTGAACACACAGGCGTCATGGGTGCTGCCAGGCCAGCCAACATAAATGTCCAAGAAGTGGCCCCGGCTGTCCACCAAGACCTGGAGGACCATGGAATGGTATCCCTTCCTATTCAGGAAGCATCCTCCACTGTGCTCCGGGGCATGGATGGGGATATGGGTCCCATTTAGAGCCCCAGAGCAATTAGGGAAGCCCAGGCTGGCAAACCCCGTGATGGCGGCATCGGGGTCCCCAAGCCACATGAGCCTGTGGAGGAGCAGAGCATTGATTGCGTGGACCGCCTGCAGGGGAAGGACATGAGAGCGCACCCGTGAGGGGTGTGCAGGGTGTGTCTGGCCCTCTCCCCAGGCTCCCCCTCCCCCCAGGACTCCCACCTGGGCTCCCCCTCTTCCCCGAGCTCCCTCTACTCCCTGGGCACCTGCTCCCCCCCCGGGCTCCCTCCTCCCCCTGGGTCCTCTTACCTCCATGACGACAGCCCCGATGGTGGCCTTGCCCGCGCCGAACTGCTGCCCTACAGATCGGTAGCTGTCTGGAGTGGCCAGCTTCC
The DNA here is from genome assembly GCF_033958435.1 of Carettochelys insculpta. NCBI lineage: Eukaryota > Metazoa > Chordata > Testudines > Carettochelyidae > Carettochelys > Carettochelys insculpta. The sequence continues at coordinate 230,934,345 of NC_134138.1, forward strand.
AGACAGCAATGCCGACCCATTTCTCAACAGTGAGGGCACATCACATGGGGGTATCCTGGTGCCGTAAGGCAGGGGTGAGCCACTGGCAGAGCTCCAGGAATGTCTGCCAGCTCATCCGGAAGTTCCGGAGCCAGCGGTCATTGTCCCACTCGCCGAGCACGAGCTGCTCCCACCAGTCTATGCTAGTGGGGTCCCTCCATAGCCAGCGGCGTGTCCAGCCGGGGGAGGCTGGGAGGGCAGCAAGGTCTGGGGCTGCTTCTTCATCCCACCAGGACAGCTCATCTTCCTTAAATAAAAGATGCTGAGCTGCCTCCTCCATGGCACTGAGCAGGGCGGCCACTGCTCCAGGGGTGGGTGTGTGGGCCTCTGGCTGCTGCTGCTGCTGCTGCTCCTCCTGCTGCTGGGGGTCCATGCTGCTTCCACGGGGTGTGCGTGCTTGTGGCTCTGCGGACCGCGTGCTGTGCAGGCTGTGTGTGTCTGGGAGAGGCCCTTTAAGGGAGCGTCTTGCTGTTGCCTCGGAAGTGCTAGTCCACCCTGGCCATGTCTACACGTGCACACTACTTCGAAGTAGCGGCGCCAACTTCGAAATAGCGCCCATCACGGCTACACGTGTTGGGTGCTGTTTCGAAGTTGAAATCGACGTTAGGTGGCGAGACGTCGAAGTCGCTAACCCCATGAGGGGATGGGAATAGCTCCCTACTTCGAAGTTGAACGTCAAAGTAGGGCACGTGTAGACGATCTGCGTCCCGCACCATCGAAATAGCGGGGTCCGCCGTGGCGGCCATCAGCTGAGGGGTTGAGAGACGGTCTCTCTCCAGCCCCTGCGGGGCTCTATGGTCATCGTGTGCAGCAGCCCTTAGCCCAGGGCTTCTGGCTGCTGCTGCCGCAGCTGGGGATCCATGCTGCATGCACAGGGTCTGCAACCAGTTGTCGGCTCTGTGGATCTTGTGTTGTTTAGTGCAACTGTGTCTGGGAGGGGGCCCTTTAAGGAAGTGGCTTGCTGTTGAGTCTGCCCTGTGACCCTGTCTGCAGCTTTTCCTGGCACCCTTAGTTCGATTTGGGCCGCTTTTGTGTGTAGACGCTCCACTGCAGCACCTATTTCGATGTAGTGCTGTCCAGTGTCAACGTTGAACGTCGACGGCACCAGCCCTGGAGGACGTGTAGATGCCACTCATCAAAATAGCTTATTTCGATTTCGCTGCATCGAAATAAGCTATTTCGATGTAGCATTCCAGTGTAGACGTAGCTTTTGAGAAGTAGGATATTGATATATTCTGGAATACCACAGTTGGCGCGCTCTCTCAAAAACCTTTCATTTAAGTCTTTTCCCTGCTCAAAGCTTGGATATATTTGAAGTGCTGGATAAGCTGGAGTAGATATTTATCATTAATGGATTCCAGTAATTATTTTAGTGGTCAAATAAGTCGTTCTGAGAAATTGAAAGTAAGCAACTTGTCTTTCATACACAGAGTGGCTGAGCGAGCTCCCTGCTACTGCACTAACGGGGGGAAAATGCCTCAGAAATGCATGGGGAAAACCACCAAAGATGTCTGGTCACCCATGAAACTCTTGCACACCTTTGCAAGTTTGGACATATTTGTCCCCAGCACCATTCCCTCTAAGCTGAGTGCTCGGGTGACTGCCCAGGAGAGATTCAGGCGCTGCTCAGCTGATTAGCAAAGTGTCCACAGCCATGCATGCATTGTTGGTGCACATCTGCACAGGCCTCAGTGCACATGGCAAAATTTATTCCATCCATAGGTAGCACAAATTAAAGGGGACACTGGGAGCCAGTAATCAGACTATATTTCTACTCATTTATTTATCTGCTCTAATAATCACTTCCCTGAACGACCTTTAAATGTTCAGGTTCTTTGTCTTGCTTTCCAGTTTTGCAAAAAATGAACATTGAACTGTGTTATTTATATGCTATTTGGTCTTGTGTATGTAGCCCTGTATGTTTTGTTCCATGATGTGATTATACGTCATATAAAACCTATAAAAAGGCTTAAAACAAAGAAAAGGAATCCAGATGTTTCCCCAAGTTTTGATAGATTCCTTTAAACACATCAGGCCATACCTAAACAAAGAGCCACTGAAGGTGGTGGAGATGCCCTTGGTGCAGCTAACCTGTTCCTGCAACCAGGATGATTCACCACACGGGATGGCTTCTTCAGTAAGAGAATATGGCATGGGGGAAGCTAAATCAGTTTGCAGTCAGGGCTTCGTAAGAGGCCTGCTGGTAGAGGTTGCTGGAGGGCTTTACTGAATCATTGCATCATCCATCCTGGCCATAGCGCCTTCTCAATCAGCACCATCCTTTTTATTTGGACAGAACCCCAGCACGGGATACATTGTGATTACATTCTTCTGCTCCAAACACAGGTGCTGGAGCTAGGGGTACTGCAGCAGCCCCCACCCCATCTTGAAGGTGTTTCTACTATATACAGGATTTACAGGTTGATTCAGTGGCTCCCAACATCCCCCACTACAAAAACTGTTCCAGCATCCCTCACTGCAAAAACTCTTCCTACGCAGGCTGCGGGCATTGTGTGTCTCAGTTCCCTCAGAGTAAATCAAGTAAACTCTGGCCTTCAGTGTAACTCCACTGGTTTATAGATGTGGTGAATTTGGTCCATTTCATTTTATGAGCTAAAACATTTTTCAGAGAAACCACTTAGCAACAAGTTAAATTTTTGCTCTTTCCCCAACAGGGCTCTTAACCTGTTGAAAGCCAGATAATAGAGTAGCTAAGTTTCTTAGCAGAACTTGGAGATCTTGGCTCATTTTTTAAGGTCAACACATCAAAAGATATGAAAGGGAAGGCTCACCTTTACCAGGATCTGTGCAATTCAAATGCAGGTTCCCAACTAACATACATTAAAGTAATTACAGATAAGAACATGAACAACAAGAAGTCCTGTGGCACCTTAAAGACTAACAGATATTGAAGGATAACTAACAGATATATGAGACTAATAAATATATAAGGTACCACAGGACTTCTTGTTCTCCAAGATACAGACTAACATGGCTACCTCTCTGATACAGATAAGAACATGGGCTTTTTTCTGTATTTCACAGCATTCCCATAACAAGCTGAAAAATGTTGAACAGGGTCCTTTTGTGATGAAAAGAACTCCTGGTTAAGACCAAGTGCCATTTTCAGAATTGTAGAAAATGGAAATTAACTGTGGTAAGTTATCAACTAATATGTAAATTAAAGTAGTATGGAATGAAGCCCATATAAGAACTGCCATACTGGGTCAAACCATTGGCCCATTTAGTCCAGTATTGTGCCTCTGAAAGTGGGCAGGAGCAGACCTTTAGGGCTAATGTACAGAACAGGGGGATTTTCTGGACAGATCCTTCTTTAGGATCGTCCTGAGCATGTGATTACATAGCTGACCAGTTTGGCTGATAGCCATTGATAGATCCCTTCTCCATGAATTTATCTAGTTCTTTTCCAAACCCAGTTATACCTTTAGTCATCACAACATCCTGGGCCAATGAGTTCCACAGAGTAATTGTGCACCATGTGAAAAAATAAGTCCTCTTTTTTGCATTAAAACCTTCTGTCTCTTAATTTAATGGGGTGACTTCTGGTTTTTGTATAAAGAGAGAATAAATAAAACTTCTCTGTTCACTTTTTCCACACCATTCATGATTCTGTACGCTTCTTTCAGATCTGTTTAAGCTTTTCTCTTTTCTAAGATGAACAGCCCTAATCCTTTTACTCTCTCCCTACATGGAAGTTGTTCCATATCCGTGACTGTCTTTATTGATTTTTTTCATTACCCTATATCCTTTTTGAGATGGGGTGACCAGAACTAGACACAGCACCCAAGCTGTCAGCACAATGTGGATGTATATAAGGGCATTCTGATCAGGCCCTGTCAGTGGGCCAGAGAGGCCCAGTTCACTTCCAGCTGTCGATGCCCCTTGTCTTAATAAAAATAAAATAGGATGACACATGAAAACAAAATAAGGCACCAAAACAAAGGTGAAGCATAATTTATTTTTTACTTAACTAATGTTTTCCAGCCTTTTTCTGTGCAAATGCACTAATTATTGAGAGATGCGCATAAAACAAGTTTCAAAACTTATCAAATGCCAAAAAATTATCAACGGTCTAAACTGGAGTTCCCCTTGGAGCTTGAGACCAAAGCCAAATGGCCCTCCTGTTCCCCCTGCTCTGATTGGCCCCGGTTATGATATCTTTTATCCTATTAGCTATCTTGTTCCTAGCACTGTTAGCCTTTTAGACCACTGCAACTCAGACCATGTCTACACTAGACCACAAAGTCGAATGTGGCTACGCAATTCTAGCTATGGCAATTATGTAGCCAGAATTGACTTATCTACAATCAACTTATCTGGCCATCCCCAAAAAGGGAGGTCAATGGGAGAAACTCTCTGTTGATCTCCCTTAGTCCTCACATACTGAGAAGTACCGGAGTCAACTGTCAACCCCGATAGTTTAATTTCGCGTGTTCCTACTATATTGACAAAATCAAACCCCAGAAGATTGAACGCTGATCCTGATTAGGCTGATCTTCTGCATAAGACAAACCCTTATTGAGCTGAAATTCTCAGAGAATTATGCATGATAACCCCCAAATCTCTTTGATGAGTGGCAGCAGCAAATATAGAATCCATCAATGTATATCTATGTATTTAGGATTTTTTTTCTAATGTGTACCTCTTTGAAGTTACCAGCATTGAATTAATCAGCCACTTTGTTGCCCAGTCATGCATTTTTGTGAAATCCTTTTGTAAAGCTTCAAAGTCAGTTTTAGATTTAATTTATTTTGAATAATTCTGTATAATCTGCAAGTTTTGCCACCTAATTGTTCACTCCCCTTTTCAGATTAATGGACATATTGAATAGTGCAGGTCCCACTACAGATTTTTGAAGGACTCAGTTATTTTCACCACTCCATTGTAAAAATTAACCATTTATTCCTACTTTCATTTCTTATCTTGTAACCAATTACTGATCCATCAGAAGGTCTTTCTTATTATTCTGTGACTACAGTAAACTATTTCATATCCAGCAGCCTCAGAACTGAGAGGGTGCCAGATAGTCATATATTCTAGCTAATAGAGAGGTATACCTAGCAATGAGTAACACTAAAGAGAAACAAGATTAGATATTAAGAAGTAAACAAAAATCTATGCAGAGTACTTTATTTACCAACAACAGTATTGCATATTGTAAACTTATACACTATTTGTATTTACTTTCACAGTACTGTACTTATGGGAAGCTGAACTAAAATTTACTTATGGTTAAAATGCCAGTTATTTGAGAGTTCTGGATAATAGAATGCCAGTTAAGACAGAGCTTACTCTACTTTGTTTCCTTAAGAGGTACCTTTGGTGCGGGACCTTATTAAAACTTCCTAAAAATCAAATTACACTTGATCAACTGGATCAACATCCAAAAATTTGCTGACCACTTGAAAGAGTTCTAACACATTTGTGAGGCTTGACTTTCCTCTACAAAAGCCTTAATTATTCTTCCCCTATAAATGATGTTAAGCTAGGTGTCTGACATTTGTGTTCTTTAATATGGTTTCTGTCAGTTTGCTCAGTACTGAAGTTAGACTTCACAGCTTGTAACCTCCAGGATTGCCTCTGGAGCCTTTGTTAAAAACATCTGTGTTACATTGGCTACCTTCCTGTCATCTAGTACAGAAGCTCGTTTCAGTGCTAGGTTACATAACTGCAGTCAGCAGTTCTGCAGAACTCTTGGATGAATGCCATCTGGTCTGAGTGACTTATTACTGTTGAATTTACCAATTTGTTCTAAAAACCTCTTTGGCTGACACATCGTGGGACACTATTTCAGATTCTTCTCCTGAAAAGAATAGCTCCAATGTGGGTCTCTCCTCCACATCCTCTGCATTTCAACGGGCTTGTTGAAATGCCTGACACTCTCCAGCAACTTGTAATATTGAAAATTGGGAAATTAAACTGTAATTCTCAGTTGCTTAGCAGCTGAATTATAGTTCTCCAATACCCATTTCAGCACACACATGCATATTGCAACAGTGCACACCTGCCTTTGGTTTTATAAACAGCTTTTCACGTGACTGTAGTGTGGGTGAGGGGAAAAAAAACCACTGAAAAATTAAGTTCCACTGAGGATGAAAAACCCAGTGCCTTTGTTGTCTGTATAAAATAATCATATTCCATTCCAATGGCAGAGGACTGAAACAGCGAATCTAATAGTACCCAAATCCTGATCCAAAACCCACATAAGACAATGGGATCTTTCCATCAACTGCAGCCGTTTTGGATCCAGCCCGTAATACTTTCTTTTAACAATTGTAAATGGATACAGAAGAGACATGTGGTGGGGGATGCTGGATCATGTGCCCCTCCAAGACCGGCTGTTTGACTCGTCTGAGCGTGCTCAGTAATGCTGCTGAAACCAGCTGTCCTCACTCTGTACCCATGCTATCAGCAGGCCTGGGTTCTCTCTGGATGGATACATGTAATCTTAGAAATATTTTCACTTTCTGACCCAGAAAAAAATGGTATATGAAAATACCCAAGCTACACATACATAGTAGAACTTCAATTTGAAAGTGCTCTCGTACAGTAAACTCTCGTTTAACCAGTATTTGATTAACCAGCACACTGGAATAACTGGCATGACTGACAGCTGGGCAGATCTGGTCACTGGACATGGGGCGGGAGCACGAAGAAACGGCATCAGAATTGGGGTTTGTACACAGCATGAGAGCAACACCTCTGGATGCGGGAAAGCCCCCTCATCGCTGCCATGCACCCCTCCGAGCTGCTTCTTAGTGCAGCCTGCAGGAGAAGCGGCGTCAGGGCTGGGATTTGTACACAGTGAGGGAGAGCAACTCCCTGCCCCCAGGAGGGGGGGACCAGCCCTCTCGGCATTGCCCAGTGCCCCTCCATGCTCCAACTGAGCGTAGCCGGAAGAATCCTCTGCTCTCCCACCTACTGTGAGTTATCTCTATTATCTACAATATTTGATTATCCAGCAACCTCCCGATCCCATGGATGCCAGGTAGCAAAGCATTTACTGCAATTCACAATAGTGCTGGTTAAATATGTTGCATATTATCTGTAGAAAAGAAATCAAGACACTAACTGTTTTGCTTGAAATTTTTTGCAGAACTTTTAACTCAATGAAAGAGTGCTTACTTGCCCTACCGTCCCTCAAGATGCATTTATTTGTCCCCTCAGTTCTCACTATAGATGTGTGTAACCCATACACACAAAATTGGAATCTTTTAAGCACTAGTATCCATTGGGGCAGCATAAATGTCCTTAACCCCCAACCTGGCACTCAGTTCCTTCATTCGCAGAGAAATCCTGAGGTAAAGGCACTCCTTCCCCACTTATCCAGGAGGAAAGGGGATCTCTCCAGTTACATCAAGGTAGATAAGCTGTTTCTCTTCTTGGAAAATATTTCCTCACGGGTCCCCATGTAGGTCACTGACCAACAGTTACATCTCAAGCACATGAGAGACAGGAGCCCCGTCTAAGCAGTTGTAAGATATCCTTGCCAAATAGGGCACCGGATCTAGAATGAAGAAGTGACTAGTAAATGTCTGAGCAGAACGCAGAATGGCTGCCCTAGAATTCTCAGTAACAGGGATTCACTTAAAACAAGGTACAGATATTGCTTGAGTCTGAGTAGTAAGTCTTAACCTGAGATGGGCAGAGTAGTTCAGGCCTGCTGATAGGGCTGGGGGGGCGGTGCAAAGGAGGCAATTGCCCCAGGGCCTAGAGATTCAAAGGGACCTGGGAATCCCGTCCACCACTGCTATTATAGCAGCAATGGTGGGAGGAGCCCTGAACCTTTTAAATCACCATCAGAGGCACACATGGTGCAGTGCAGGCAGTGATGAGGGCTGGTTGTGCCCACGTTGCCTTTCCTGATTGAGGCCCCAACCCTTCCAGGAGTACAGAACTGCCCCCCCAACACACTTTGCCCAGGGGCCCAGCCAGTCTGTCAGCTCACCTGGAATACACTGTGCAATGCATTAGAGACCTTAATAGAATCTGAAACCCATTTCCAGAACTGCAATGTGGAAACAGCCTACCCCTTGTATTTTTCACCATTTAGCGTAAGTTTGAGGGACATTTCAGCAATATTTTGGTCTACAGAGGTAAAAGAGGAGGGCTCTAAGAACATCAAGTCTATGAAGCTGAGACTCCACCAGAGAACCATAAGACTTGGGAGCAGGAAAAAAACACCCCACAAGTGGTAAATATGTAACAATTTAAATTGAAATCCAAAATTTCTCATGAAAAATTTCAGGTGCACCCTGAGAGTAGCTCTGTCCTTATGGACTGTAGCGTATGGAGGGCCAGCAATCAAAGCCTGTATCTCATTCTGCAAATTCAAACGATAGCCACTAAAAAAAATTTGTTAGAGAGAGGGTATAATAAACAAGAAGACAGATTTAAAAGGATAGACCAGTAAGGACAGAAGCATTGCATTCAACTCACTGGTAGGAAAGACTCTTAACTAATGGAAATAAGTCATCCTTTTGAAATCTGGATAGAACAGAGTGGAAAACAAACAAAACGACTCTTCACTGGCAAGATGATACACAGATTGCAACCAAATGCTCTCCAGAACTGATTGACAGTCCTGAGTGTCATAGACAAAAACAATTAGCCCAAGGAAACTGAGATAGATGGCTCCAAGGGTTGAAGTTCTTCCACTTGATTTTGTGTGTCAGTTCTAGAGAGGCATTTCTGCTCTGAATCCAGACTTCTTGAACCTCTGCCAAACAGCTTCTGTCAACAAAGCTTAAGCAGCTGGACTCTGCATTCTGAGCGATGGAAACACGAGCTGGATGAAGCACCAGACTATGGGTCTGAGAAATGGTGTCTGGAAGGTTTGAAGTAGAAGAGGTGGGCAGACTGATAAATTAATTAGAACCAAAATTGATGTGTCCAGGCTGGAGCTATTGTTATTACCTAAACCTTGTCTCCACTAACCTTCATAATAATGCTAGGAGTCACCAGAATGGAGGGTGGGAGAGGTACATAGCCATTCTTTCTCCTGGTGAATAGGAAATATAGCCACTAGGTATGGATTCAGTCCTCCCTGGGAGCAAAATATGGAACTCCTCTTGTTAATAGTGGTCTACACATAGGTCTACCAAGGGAATCCCAGCTCCACAATTCTGGAATACTTAACCGGGAACCAAGATTTTTACTTCCCATTCATGGGTGATGGAGCTCTTCCTGCTGAGGCAGTCCACCAAACTGTTCCCGCCCTAGCCAAAGAAGGACTATCAGATCGATTGATGCAGAGTGCTTCATTCTCAGCTCGGGCGACTGGCCAAGACTATTAGAGCTAATAAGCTTCACGCTCCACAGCAGGGAGACTGGTAGTCCTGGGGTCTTTGACCTGGGGCATTCCTCATGGCAGGCTACCCTGGAACAGTGGATCTCAGAACCCATGATTGCCAGCAACCTACTAGGAAACTAGTCATTTTCTGATTAAGCAGTATTTTCCAATGAAACTAAGTATTACTGTGTAATGGGCTCACTCACTCTCACAGGCACCCCCTTACCAAGTACATGTGCTTGCACTCCCTGTTTGTGGCGGCTCTCCAGTGACTCAGTCCTCTGGGTGAGTCAGACACATTCGGTATGTGAAATAAAGCAAACCTCTTCCAGGGTACAAGTTCAACACAGGCCTCTCAGTGACCTCTGTAATGTCTTTCTCTGTTTGTCCTCACTCTGGACTAGAGCAGTGCCCCAAGCCTCTTTCCCTGGAGGCAACATCTTTGTCCCCTCTGGGTCACTATAGTTCAGTACCAAGTCCAGGCTTCTTTTTCCATTGGCTAGTGAGAGTTGGGGTCCCAGCCCAAGAATACTTTAGACAGCAGCTATCTGCATGTCACTTTAAACAACTGCATTACACCTCTACTTTCCTAGGCTGCTGCTTTATGGCTCTAGCACATTCTTCACCCTTACCTCAGGGCCTTCTCTGGATGGAACCCCAGCAGCCAGTCCAGAAGCACCCTCTGCTCTCCTCCAGCTCTACCAAGGAACTGCTCCGGTTCTGCAGTGCTTTTTATACTGACCTGCTGGCCCCTGATTGGGTGCTTCCCACATTGCCACTCTAGGCACAGTGAAGGACCTCTCTACTGCCCTTTTCTGGGGTTGGGTGTGGCCAGACCACCTGGCCTTCAGCAATGGGTGTCAGGGCCTAGTCCTCCCTGTTACACAGTAGCAAATTTCCAATCCCTTCTACTTATAGCTACACAAACAGTAACTCCAATGAACTAACTATCCTAAAACTAACTCAGTTCAGACTTACAGGGACATGAACAGCAGCGCATATTCAAATGCTGTGCGACAAGGTCCCTGCGCAGATATGGTGGTACAAATGCAAAAGTTCTTGTTTGAAAAGGACTCTGCCTGCAGCATCCACATTCTTGCAGTTATAGTACTCTTCGGTGCACGCTGCTTTTGAGAGGCAAGAGAGGAGAGCCCTCAAACACTGCAAGGAAGCAGCTGGACGCCGTAGCTCTGCCTCACTGACACAGGCAAATAAGAAGAAACTGAGTGGCAGTTGCAGCTGCTACATCCTTTTGTCCTCAGGAAAGGGGAGGGAGTATTGAGGCATGCAGAGCTCGCACATCACCACAGCGGGCACTGCTGGCTTAAACATTCCCATTTTCACACATCTGGGATGCACACGTCTACAGTTGGATTCATGAGAACAAATGCTCTAAGACCTTTTTTTAAAAACCACCCCTTTTTCAAAATAAAAATGATAAGTCCCCCCAGACTTCTCTCATGTACCCCTAAGGGTACACATACTACCAGTTGAGAAACATGGTCCTAAAGTAATCTGAGGTCTTGAAACAAATACCATTCAACCTTTCCAGATTATGGTACCCTTTTCAGGAGTCAGATTTGTTTTGCATACTCCCAAGTTACACCTCACTTAAACTTATTACTTACAAAAACATGCAAAAATTTTACAGACTACTATTGAAAATTTGCTGACTTTCTACTATCTTGTTATCAAATAAATGAATTGAAATAGAAATGCTGTACTTACTTTTCAGCATAAGGCATTTGAAGCAGTAGAGACTAATCACCGTCTGAATAAACTTTTAGATCGTACTGACTTTACTAAGGCTTTTTATATAGCCTGTTGTAAAACCAGTCAAACATCTAGATGAGTTGATGTACCCTCTGGAAGACATACCCCTGGTTGAGAAACTACTCCAAGACACAAACAATTTTTTATTGTCACACTGAAAAAATAGTCAAGGAAGTGTATAGGAAAAATATTTACAAAAATTTTTAGTCAAAAACGCCATATTTAATTTAAAAAGTTTAGATGGAAAAACAAGTGACCATTTCTAATTGACGCTGTTTTGACCTAGTATTCTACCCATTATTTTTTGCAATATTTAATAGCTCCTGAATATGAAGTACACAATAACAAAGCTTTTTAGCAGTTCATGCTCGAAGTCAACACTGTTGCATGAAAAGACAGTAAATATTTAATAGAGCTCAGCCCTTAAAGTATATTACTCCAGAAAGGTCCAAAAACATCCCACTGACCACAACATGTATTACAGTTACTTTTCAGTATTAAGACATTTAGTCTTCACTTACCTGCCAAATTTGTATTTTGGGCACATTGAGTGGGAGAGTTTGTCAAGCTCTCAGAGATCTGTCATTTCAGCACTCATTAAATGAGAACCTTGATCTGTTATTCTTCCTCTGACAGCCTCAGCATATATGCAGCTAAATGCTGTCTCTCTTCTACAGAAGTGGGGGTTTCTTTGTAGAACCAGGGAATTACTCAGATTTATACATAATTCTATTGTATATGGTTTAATAATCATGAGTAAGGATTAGAAAACAAATTTGTATGCAAAGTAAAAAATAAGACAGGGTTGAAGTAAATAATTGTTTTCAAAATAGATAAATATAAGTATATGCAAGTTAAGTCACTCTTTTTCATGTAAATTCTCTGAATTATTTTATCCAAGAGGTAAAGAACTCACATTCTAATGTCTTAGCTGTTCTTAGATTTGTATTATTGTACTTTGCAATTATACCATAAAAGCAGTTTAAATTCCTCCAAATTACTGTACCTAACCATTATGCTTTTATCTGTTACATTTTCTCTAGTTTAAGGCATTTGCTACATAAATTCTGCCTAAACATTGTATTACAGCAGATATTTAGAGGTTTTAAGTAACCGCTGCAGGCAGAAATTGCTTATGAAACTGAATATTATGAATGTAAACGAGAACCAGCTGACTTATGCTACCATTCACAAACAGCACAATGACATGGCATGACTACATAAAATTAAAATAATCCATGCAGCGATTTGGTATTGATAACGTACAGAGGTGACTGGTTCTATTATTATAAAAGTGACAAAAGCCAACACAAATTCTGGCTTCCATGGGACAGAACTTGACATTTTCCTAATTCAAGCCCTCCCACTTCCAACACACAGTTCTCAAGTCCCTGTCCCTCTCCAGAGTAGAAGCATAGTTGCAGTTTTCTCTCAATTGATACATTTCTAATCGTTCCTCCACTGTCATGTTTGATTGATGTTATACCTCCTTTATCCCACTTCCTGTGAGGGTCACACAAAACTCTGTCTTTGCCACACAGACACACATGCTCCTTTCCATATACACCTTCTGGATGAGCAGACACCTACCTGGTCTGGCTCCAGTCTTGTTGCTGCCTCAGTTTCCCTTCATATACATTTGTTCTCTCAGACCTCAGCTTGGCCAGGTCACTAAGGTGACACGGCCCTCTCTCTAACACACAGGTCCATCCCTGCCAGGGTGCAAATAAACACATACCTTTTTAAAAGAGCCTTCAGACCCATTCTTAGTCCGGACCCAGCCCTCCCTTCCCAAGAGCCTGTGCTATTCACCCACACATGCAGCCCTGCTCCTCAACTCCATTCTACCGCTCCTGGGCTCTTGTCAGTGTCTCACTTCTCCCCTTATTACAAGGGGACCTTGCTTCACCTTGGTATATGGCAGTACAAGGGGACTGACATCTGCTAACTTCTGTGGATTCCTAGCCCTGGGACTCTAAGGAGCTGTGCTGCCTGCTCCACATATCCTCCATCTGCTCTGTTTCTCCTGCCTACACTCTCTTACCAGCCTTCCTAGCTTCCTCCCACTCTTTATAGGGACCTGATGCCTACAGATCCTCTCTTCTTGACTCCCAGATCTCTAGCTAGTCAGTTCTGCTCTGATCTCGTCATCAGCCCTCCTATCTTCCAGCAGGCCCAGTTCCTACTAACCAGACCTCTTGTAAAAGGACTGCTTATTTCTACCCAGGGAAATGAGCTGGTTCGTCCCATGTACAACTGTGCCCCCATACTGAAAAGGTTACTTCACCCTGTGAACGCGCCACCCTTGATCTTCAGCCTTCATCCAATCCCACATCTCATCCAGTTTTCTGAGCCCTTCTTTGCAGATCTCTTACTGTTAGCTTGCGTACAACAAAAATGGAACCCCTCATTGCATCCCCAAGCCCTGGGTTATGTTTTGGGACTTTAGTTATGGCCTATCTGCATTATGTCTTGTTAATAGACTAAAGGATCAGCTGATATGGATTTAGTGGGGATCCATGAGGGAAACTGAGGTGATGGGCCAACTATAGGGAAGAGGCATTTACAGATAATATTCCTCTTAACCTTTTTTCCATTTCTAGCCATTAATACCACAAACTTCTTCAGATCTTTGATCAGTTCCTCATGGAGCCATATTTTCTGCTGTCTGTTGTATCTTTGCTTCAATGAAAGGGGAATTTGTGCTCTCTTTATGGGTCTTTTTGGACTACACAACCTCCTGCAACACTAGTGGATTTCAATACTTCCTCTGTTAGACCTTTCTCACCAGGTTCCTTAATCGCTCAAAATCTGCAGTGCGAAATCTAATCATAGGTTGTTTGTCCTTGCCAAAACTGTAATTGCTAAATGGGATGCCTCCCGCATGCCCTCCTGCCCCTCTGTGTGACCCTCTCTGCACCCTTTTCCCCCACAGGCACCAAACACCCCTTAATTTAATATCTAGGCACTACATGTTTTGAGTCCAGTCCTTATTGTGCTGAATTCTAGTAGCCTGAGGTAGCTGGCTCCCCACATTCCCATATACACAGGGACTTCACATTTTAGCTCTATACCTGCTTTCTATATCATTTTTAAAACCGCATGTTTGGCCACATTTCTTACTCAACAGAAGGTAGTTTAAAATCCTCCATCAGTGCAGAGTCTGTGCATCTAAGTAATCTGATAGGGTGTGTCTACACTAGCCAGCTACTTCGAAGTAGCTGGCACAACGTTGAAATAGTACGCGTCACGCCTACACACACCGTGCGCTATTTCGACATTGAAATCGATGTTAGGCGGCGAGACGTCGAAATCAATATTCCAATCCAAAGATGGGAATAGTGCCCTACTTCAATGTTCAACATCGAAGTAGGGCGTGTGTAGACGATCCACATCCCGCTATGTCGAAAGAGTGGGGTCCTCCATGGCAGCCATCAGCTGAGGGGTTGAGAGATGCTCTGTCCACCCCGAGGGGCTCTATGGTTGCCGCGTGCAGCAGCCCCTAGCCCAGGGCTTCTGGCTGCTGCTGCTGAAGCTGGGGGGTCCATGCTGCGTGCACAGGATCTGCAACCGGTTGTTGGCTCTGTGGATCTTGTTCTGTGCAGGGCGAGTGTGTCTGGGAGGGGCCTTTTAAGGGAGTGGCTTGGGGCTTTGCTGGCCCCCTATTTCGACAGGGAGCACTTGTGTGTGTGGACACTCCACATTTCCTTCCAGGGCGGCTCCTTCAGACGTTCTCCGTCGCTACTTCGATGTTGAACATCAATGGCACCAGCCCTGGAGGACATGTAGATGATACGCGTCGAAGTAGCCTATTTCGATGTTCTTACGTCGAAATAGGCTACTTTGATGTAGTGTGCTAGTGTAGATGTAGCCATAGTTGTTTAAGGAACCCGCTTCCCCATGCTCCTTCCATTCTGGCTGGCTTTAGCAGATGCCTAATGTCCTTTGTTTTTATTCATTGCATTATAAACTAAAGCATTTCACCGCCTCACTGTTGTTGTTGGATGCACAGCTGTTTGATTTGGTAAGGACTCAGTAGAACCATTCATGAATGGGAAGTTCAACACCTGAACTGTTAGCAGGATTGGAGCAAAACTTGTTGATTATGACCAATAGTCTAATAAAGGTTATAGTATGTTGAGATTTCCATTAATACTGGATTCTTGTGACATGTGTAGGTAACAAAAGTTTTACTTACAAGTTGAAACTAAAAACAACTGAAAAAATTTTCCTTCAGAGACAAAATTAAATTTCTGAGTTCTTGAATTTATTCAAGTGAGATGGTGTGTTTGGGTGGGGTTAGGTGCAAATGAACCTTCTCCCCAATTTACCTTATGTTTCAGGTCCATTGTCCCTTTAAATATAAATATTTACATGCAAAATCATTCCAATTATTACACAATTTGTACACTAGATATGTGTGACCATAACTGTGCTACCAAATATTTTATATGACTAAAGACACACAACTAGCTATTTTAAGAGTCAGACTGGTTTCATTTTATGTTCTGACAAAGGAAGCAGCATTTAACTTATAATAAGCTTTTCACATTCAAATATTCTAGAGTCAGGTGCTGACATGCCTGGAAAGTATAAGAATTAAAGGGTTTAAAAGTGAAGTTATTTAAAAAAAAGCTTTCCTGTGAAAACACACATTGTTCCACATTAAAACCTCAAGTAGACTTAGTAAAGAAACTTACCAAATTTAGTGTAAATCCAACTTCAATTTGATACATTTAGGAACTATAAGAACTAGAGTTTGATTAGATTTTGTAAAGACTTTTGAGCTATGGCTGAATGCGCCATGTCTTCCTATATGTTTACATACCTCATGTAATGGAGTACTGAGAACAGTTGGGGCTCTGGGTGGTACTACAGTGTAAAACAAAAGAAAAACCAGGGGCAGCAGACATGTTGCCAGGACTTTCTACATAACAATCAAAAGCATCCCTTGTCCAGAATCTAGGGATTGAAACTTGAGTGGTGATAATGGTAGTCCATCAATTCGCTGATGACAAATCTGTGCAGATCATCTGTTATTGATCTCATGGCGTGCCCTCTGGTGACTGTATAAGCCAATTCTAGAGGTGCACATTTTGCTGCAGTTGGTGCATGGAAGTTTGCAGTCTGTGGGTTGTGCATTTCTGATGCTCTGTGACGTCATTCGCGTGCCTCTTGTAGACGCAAGCAGTGGTCTTCCTCAAAGGCAATGCAGGTATTTCTGACTGTTGCACGCCACTGTGTTCTGTCACTGGTGGCGTCCTCAAGGTCCCTAGGTTTGATACTGCTGTACTGCAGATTGGCTTTGATGGTATCTTTGTAGCGTTTCTGTGGACGACCTATATGCCGGATGCCCTGGGAGAGTTCACCATACAGAAGCTGGTGAAGGATTCTGTTGGCATCCATGCGGCTGACATGACGGGTCCAACATAGTTGTGACTTTAGTTGAGTAGTGATAAACAGCATCCAACTCCTGTTTGAGGGCTTCAGGAGCTGGAAGATACAGGATACTACACAAACCTCTCGAGATTAGCTCCCAGAACAGTAACTTAGGAAAAATCTATACTTACCAGATGATTGAATACTCTGCGGTTGAACTTCTGGAGTTCAATTTTGCCACACGTGTTAAGACACAGCAAAATCGATCTTTCTGGACTCAGGCGTCGACTCCTGTACTCCGCGCTACTGCCTGGAGTAAGGGATGTTGGCGTGAACCTGAAGAGCCCTGGACTACAAGAAGTAAGAAAGTAGATTCTGATACGTTGATTCTAGCAACACTAATGGCATAGCTAGAATTGCGTGTCAGAAATGGACTGTCTACTCTAGTGTAGATCTACCCTCAGCCAAACACAGTATGTTGCTACAGATTGAGATATCTGTAAATGCAATTCCTTGTCAAAGCTGCTGTGTTGAATACTCAACAGGTAGCAGTGGAAGATTCACAAGTAGAACTCAAGCAATAATTATAAATATAGTTTTAAAATACTCCAGAGTATTGCCTTTGAGTAAATAGGCTGCTGTGGATTTTGAAGAGCTGGGAGGGTTCAATGCGAGAGGCATCCCTTTAAACAGAACTCCGTACATCACAACGATCTGAGCATTACAATAGGTACACACATTCTTGCAAAAAGCACTGCTGTTTCCATTGAAGCTTGTCTAATCTGTTTTTGATATTATTTATAAAATACTCTGTAACTGGAATCTGGAAGGAGGCTGAAAGGGCGACCTAAATTGTGCTACAAGGACACGTGCAAGCGTGACCTCAGCGCTCCCTCTATCAGTGTGAACACCTGGCATTCGCTCACCTCAGACAGGCATGCCTGGAAACAGGGAATGAAGGAAGCTCTTGTTATGTCTGAAACTACCTTGGTGAAGGAAGCAGAAGACCGGAGAGCCCTCAGGAAGATCCATGCCCGTGATACCAGAGCGACATCTGCCTACTGCTGCTCACAGTGTGGAAAGGACTGCCACTCCCAGATTGGATTGCATAGCCACAGAAGACGCTGCTCGAATCAGTCCAACTGGGGCACAAACCCATGATCCCTCGGGATCGAAGGATGCCTACTACTACTATTATGTAAGGAGAGTCATTCCTGTCATTAGATATAACAAAATTTGTTTCTGCATAGAAGCAAAATATGAGATTATAATGATCTTTTAAATTCTTTGCATTTTAATTATATAACAGTATCTTTGTGTTTCTATTTCTATTAAAGAATTATTTTATTGATGAATCAATAAGAATTTAACTGTAAAATCGCAGGATTTCAGGGATAGGGAAGGGACTCCTGCTTTGATAGATTATAGGGATCTAACTAAAAAGACAAAGATTATTTTGCTCAGAAAGTTTGTAATTTTAAACATGGTAAATTTTAGAATAAAAATATACTTTAAGGAAAATTCTCCAATAAACATACAAAACTAGCATTTAAATGAAAGAACAACACATTCTTCAAAGCACTGTTTACTTCGTTGCAATACAATGAACCCAATTCAAAAGCACACTCATTCTTTCTACTGTAGTCATTGAATCCCCATCAGAAAATGACTGTTGATTGCATACTTTCCATTATTAGAGGAAGAAGTGGATGATACACAAATAATGACTTGGCTTGAAATCAAGATCTCCCAGGAGCTTAAATCCAATGCTTGCATAAAACTTGCCATTTTGAAGCCATGCAACAATTTTCATACAGGTTAAACCTCCCCCGTCTGGCACCCTTGGGATCTTAAATGATTCTGAACCAGTGGAGGTAAATGCCGGCCCCTCTGCGGCTGCCCAGGGTCCCAGCCACTGGGTGCCACTCGTGACTGTGGAGCTCTGCAGCTGCCCTGCCTCTTCCCACAAGGGCTCTCCATCTCTGCTTCTCTGCCTCACACTCTAACTTGAACGCTGTAAGTCAGTTGTTCACAGTGCTCCGGAAGCTCTGCGAAGGTAAAGGAGTAGTAACTAAGCGTGGGGCTACTGAAGCACTGAAGAAGGGCACAAAGTGGGGATCTTGTCCCTGGTTTTTCACCAGGCGTGCTCCAGCCTCGGAGCACTCACCGGGAGCACCAACCATGCCTGACCAGGGATGTGGCCAGATGAGGGATGCCAACCTGTATCATTCTTAAAATACAGCATATTTTCTAAGTTCCACAAAAGTGAAAATGTTATCATTTACATATCATGGGCCCAGACAGTAATTCTAACATTCATAGCTGCATAAGAAAACTTTTATCAGGTTAATACACCAGATTATCATTATTCTTCACCGTAACATTCTATTCAAATTGAAAAAGGAAGCACTAGAATGCATTCAAGTGCATTTTAAAAAAATCTAATTCTTGTATTCAGAGTCATCAGATATATTAAATTGCTTATTAGGTTTAGTGGCTTCTTGCATCAATTCCTTCAGCTGTCCAATCTGCTCATTACGGAAATCATTAAGTTTCTCCTCTGAGAGGTGGGCTCCAAAACAAGGCCTTCTTCTTGAGTTTCGTCTGTCTCTAGTAGCTTGCTGCCACAACATATCTGCATAGATCTAGTACAGAAAGGGGGAAAAAAAAAAAAGAAAGGTCAATGACAAAAGCTAGATTTGTTGTGACCATATTGACTTTGCTATGTGCAAAGCTAATATGTATAGTACTTTTGCCATTGATCTTACTCTGCATCAATCACAAAACAAAATGGGCATCTCCAATCAGAAATGAAAACCTATCAGCTATGTATCAACATTTCAATACATTTTGGTAGCTTTAATTTTTTAAGTTGAGGTATAATCAGCATCAGTTCCTAATGCTAGGTTAATTTATTTGTGTTTTAGCAAGTCATGCATCTCCATTGCCCAATAGTACACTTGATTATAGATCCTATGTTTTTCAAGACTTTATCATGCAAAGTATTAACAAAATTCATCTTGCAGATTGGTGTGATTGGACTAGTACCACTTCTCTGCAAATACACACTGCAATACACTCACAGGGCTAGCCCTGAAAATTACTAAAAAATTCAATAGCTAATCTATAACATTGCTTTTTGATTGCTTAATAGCATGTTGACAATATTCTGTGCTCAAAAGCCTGAGCTAACTATTGGTTGTTCTTGTGCTTCCTGGGTAAAACCAGATTTGATCCATAAAACCTACCTAGTTTGGAAAATTCTCTCACTAAACCCAATTTAGAAAAGAGGTAAAGCTCAGGCACGAGGCCTACTGACCTAAGAGATATCTTTGAAAAGTCATGGAATACGGAGAGACTCCAGAATACTGGAAAGGGGCAAACATAGTGCCTGTTTATAAAGAGAGAAATAAGGACAACCCAAGGAATTAGAGACCAGTCAGCTTAACTTCTGTACCTGGAAAGATAATGAAACAAATAATTAAGAGATCAATTTGCAAACATCTAAAAAACAATAAGGTGATAAATAATATTCACCATGGATTTGTCAAGAACAAGTCACACCAAATCAACCTGACAGCTCTCTTTGACAAGACAAGTCTTGTGGGTAGGGGTGGAGTGGTAGATGTGGTGTATCTTGACTTTCATAGACTGTTTGCTACTGTCTCACATAACCTTTTGAGAAACAAACTAGAGAAATGTAACCTAGATGGAACTGCAACAAAATGGGTGCAAAATTGGTTGGAAAAATATTCCCAGAGAGCAGTCAGGAATGATTCAAGTTCATATTGGAAGGGCATAACAAGTGGGATCCTGCAGAGATCACTTCTGGGCTTAAATCGCAGCACGAAAGGTTTAAGTTAGACATTAGGAAAAACTTCCTGTCAGGGTAGTTAAGCACTGGAATAAATTGCCTATGAAGGTTGCAGAATCTTCAATGTGGGATATTTAGACAGACACCTGTCATGAATGGCCCAGATAACACTTAGATCTGCCATGAGTGCAGGGGAATGAACTAGATGATTTCTCAAGATCCCTTCCAGTCCTACAAGTCTATATTTTAGAAGTTAAGCAGATGCTTCAAGTGTTTTCCTGAACAGGAACATTTTTTTGAATTGGGGCTGTCTCTTCCCCTCCGGGTGGTGGCTTATCTAAACTGTATTTTAATGTACCTCTCCAGAGCTCAAAGCACATATGCAAATAACTTTAAAATGCATTAAACAATCCAATTGGTCTCATGGTGATGTTGACTTATTTTCCTGCCAACCATCTGATGGGAGTTTTTTCCACCGACTTCAATGAATTTCAAATCAGGTCTCATACGAATTATAATAAATTCTGTATGCGTCACAGACCATGAAACAGAAAACTTACAAACATAGCAATTTCTCAAAAAGAGAATCCCATGGCATTTGGAAAGCAATCAGATAACTAACAAAAGGAAATACCTGATTATGAATTTCCAATGACTGTGTGATGTGGTTGTGAAAGGCACTGTTAGGGTGGAATTGTTCTCATAGAATTTAAGGTCAGAAAGGACCATCATGATCGTAGAAGCTGCGTCTACACTAGCCTGTTCTTTTAAAAGAGCAGGCCCCACTTCAAAGTAGCATGTGATGCATCTACACATGCCGCACACTCTTTCGAAGATGAAATCAATGCTAGATGCCGTAGTGCTCAAAACCGCTCTTCCAAACAGAAAATAGGACGAGGTTGCTCTTTTGATGTTTTTTCAAAAAAGGACATGTAGACACTCTGCGTCCCGCTTTTTCGAAAGAGCGGGGCCCGCCATGGCAGCAATCAGCTGTTAGGCGGAGACGTGCTGCCCAGCCCCAGCGAAGCTCTATGAGTTGTGTGTGCAGCAGCTCTTAAAGCTGCATGGACAAGGAAACCCCATTGCAGGAAGCTGAGAGCAGGATCAAGCATCACCTAGACCAATGGTGGGCAAAATATAGCCTACAGGCCAGATCCAGCGTGCCAAGCCTTGAGCAATCAACCTGCCTACTGCACCCCATATGCTGTTCAAAGCAGCTGACCTCAGCGGCCATGTGTCCTCTGCATGCCACATGCTGGCAGCGGTGGTGGGACTACACATGCTGCTCCTGTCCCCAGCACAATCACACAGCTCTGGCTGGTTTCCAGATGAGTGCTGCATGGGCTGTGCACGTGGGCTGGGGTGCCAGAGGCAGGCTCTGGCCAGGAGGCACTTACCTAGGTGGCTCCCAGCCAGCAGCCCAGTGGGACCCTCAGGCAAGCTCCCAGCCTTTCCCGCCCCACACACTGTTCAGAGAGGCCAGCTGTCAG
Source organism: Carettochelys insculpta (assembly GCF_033958435.1). Taxonomy (NCBI): domain Eukaryota; kingdom Metazoa; phylum Chordata; order Testudines; family Carettochelyidae; genus Carettochelys; species Carettochelys insculpta. The sequence continues at coordinate 230,956,153 of NC_134138.1, forward strand.
GGGGAGCATGTATCCTCTGCACCCACCCAGCCCTGGGGTTAGGCTACTCTGCACACCACCTGCACCACAAGCACAGCCTAGGAAGCTCTCTTTGGCCACAAACCAGTCAATGGGAACTGCAAGATTGTGCTGGGAGCCAGCACTGCACGGATGCCTGCCACCCTGCTGGCCATTAAACAATTAAATTTAGTTCCATTATTTCAGCAAGGCAGGGCAGGAAGAGTTAGCAGCAGCAGCAGCTCCCGGAGCCACAACTGAAACCTGAAAGAGCCACAGGTTGAAAAGAACAAATATAGTGGATCTGATTTTGCCTGTGGTGCCATTTCAGAAACAACCCACATTTGATTTATATAATTTCTTAATACAGTGTTGCTGGTGTCTGAAATCCATACCTATCTTTACATAATTTACAAACATTAGTAAAATGTATTATATAATTTCCTTGCTCGGAGAACTGTACACTTTAGGTTCTGCTTACAATACCAAATGGCACTTTTTTCCATTGTACACATGTTTCGACATGCAAGTTTTTAAAAACCACAAGAGTAAGATAAAAGCCACAGTGGAAAAACAACCTAATCACCAAGCAAATATGCATCTCCTCTATGTCCCCAGGAGATTAATACAATCCTTTGCGTACAGGTAACAAGAGCGTTGAGAATGAAGTCTCTGCAGTATGTCTTAGTTTTCATTTATTAAAATGTTCTAGAGATAGAACATCTTTCTGAGAATAGTTACTAATGTCGCATAGACATCAAAGTCACAGGGGTGTCTCTCACTCTTCCTGTCCAGCATAGAGTGGTGTCAAGATCAAATGGGGCTAGTTTGGCCCCTCTGCATGTTAGAACAGCCTTAGGACTGTTTTAACTAGTATTGTCTTTAATGACTCCTTACTGACTCAAACTGTAGCACCACTTGGGTATTCTCTTATGCAATGTGAACTAACAAACGGCTACTAAAGAAACTTTCTTTCCTTTGTGCATCACTCTATCAGTATAAAGAGCACAAGAAGGGGCAGGGGGCAGGCTTAAGGTCTCTTCCCTGAGAATTTATACTGTAAATAAATTTACAGCAGTGGAAAAACACTAATTACAAAAACTATACTAAATCTGGACCCCAGTTAATGCTATATGTTACCATTCTGTGAAGCAAATGTGTACGCACATTGCAGTCAGGTAGCAACTTTTTTGTTTTGCTACATACTAGGAGGAACTAAGAATTGCTTCCCCAGCAAAAATACATTTAAATCACTAACAAGTGAAATAAGAGATACCAACAAACACTTTTTTTACACTGATTGGGTGGATTTTCCAAAAATGCCTTAATAAAATGTCTTAGACACAAGTGTCATTTGAAAAACAAATCTAAATGAAATCTGAGTCCTACATCTAAAGATCCTTAGAAAATCCCTTTTATTTTGTTAATAAAAAGAGCAAACTTCTTTAAGCCTTTTGTACAAAAAAGGGCAAGACAGTATTTAGAGCAAGTAATCACTAGAGGTAAAATGAATGTGTTAGTTAAATTATAATGAGATTCATACAGTCTTCTCCTTGAATAATTAACATCTATGCAATTAATAAAATGTAAAAAGGCTACGGAATGCATGATATGCAAAGTTCTAAAAACTCACAAAGGAAGAAAGTGACAATCTTGCTGTCTCCAAAATACAGAAAGGAAAAACATCTTCTTTGAATTCCAATGCACAGAGAGTCATCTACTTTTGTTCAATGTAGAAACTATGGAAGATAATCACTCAAGACCCATTACATGCAAGGAACACACGTGGATGGTAGCTGCAGGAAAATCCAATCTACCCCCCCAAAAAAAAAGATTTCCAATCATTCAAGGAAGACATACAATCCTACCTAGAGATTCAATATTCAGAAGACTCAAAAGAACACCCTGCAAGACAAGTAGACAACTGTCTGCCTTCCCTGAGCCAAAACATGAGATGTCACTTCAAGATTGACTTATGGGCAAAGATCCTTTGGTGATAGTTTATATCAACACTAATGACGCTGTGTTGCAGGATTTCTCACAGACAGCAGTTGATTTCAGGTAACTCAAATGTGCTGAAGATGATTGTGGAAGAAATCTTTTCTGAATCTTCCCTGGCCCCATGAACAAAGGATGACAGAATGCAGAAGATTCTGCACATGAATAACTGGTTACATACATGGTATAAGGTAAAGGATTTTGGTTTGGTGGAACACTAGTTTATGTTTTATGAGGACAAGGATTAGGAACTGGGATACACATAAACCTGTAGGGAAACACTTTAACCTTCCACAATATTCAATAATAGACCTTAAAGTCGTCATCCTGTTACTAAAGGAATTTACCACAAGATTACAAAGGGAGACATCTGAATTGGAATTCATTTGCAAGTTTGACACATTTAACCTGGGCTTAACAGAGATGTAAATTATCTTATGCATTACAAGGACAATTTCCCCATCTTTGACATTTGGAGGAATGGCACACATCCCACTTAATTTACTTCTCCATGGGTCCTATTAATGACAAGTGACTCTCCCCCATTTTATCCCCCCTTTTTCCTCTTCCTTTCCCTCACCCCTATCCACTATATGAACCCTGGATTCTTATTTTTGTTCCAAATCTGATGAAGTGGGTCTTACCCATGAAAGCTCCTTACCTAATAAATAAAATTGTTAGTCTTCAAGTTGCTTGTTTTAACTGTGAAGCTACAGACTAACACAGCCTGTCCCTAAGAGGCAATATAGTTTGGAAGGTGTCCATCTCAGTAGAAGGTGGACCAATCTTCTTGGGGACAGGCTGGCTAGAAGCAGAAGGCCAGGGTAAAAAAGAGGAAAGATAAGAGCCCCCAGCACAAAATTACTCAAGTAACCAAAGGATATGAAGAGAACAAATTGCTTAAATTGCCTGTAATCCAATGCTACAAGCCTTAGTAATAAGGAAAAGGAATTTGAACTGGTCATGTATTTGATCTGGTTGGTATTTCTGAAACCTGGCGGGACAATTTGAATGACTAGAATGTTAAAATAAATGGTTACAACCCTACTCAAGAAGGACGGAGCACACAAAAGGTGAGGGGGAATGGCAAAATGCCAATACTGGTTTCTATGTCACCAAGAACTCAGAATAAAATGATCTTGAATGCTTATAGACCAACACCCTAACAGCTAAAACACAGGACGGAATATTAGCTAGGGTCTGTTACAGATCACTAAATCACACTAAGGGACAGGATGACTTCCTCCTTTTGCACGTATTTACAATATGCAGGGGAAAAAGCTAAATGATCATGAGGGATTTCAATGTTAGTGACATACAGAATCATAAAACGACAGGACTGGAAGGGACCCTGAGGCTCTCAAGGTAGGAATACCTGCTGTCTACACCAGTGGTCACCAATTGGTCATTGCAATCGATCGTTGTTGGTCCTGGGTAGTCTCCCAGGTGATCACCTTTATCCAGCCTGACTCAAAATCTTCTTCAGAGTCACTGCCTCCCCAGACAGAGTCCCCATCCTACAAGTATATTGTACATTATGTTCTTTCTTCCCAGACGTTGTAATGTTAAAAATGCATATTATCTGTACGTTTACCAACTTACACAGCAATATGGGTATTTACCACTCCCTCGTTATTTACCTGTACAGAGCTGTGGAAAATCCTGGCCCCCACTGAAATCAATGGCAAAGCTTTTATTAACTTAATTGGTTCCAGGCTTTCACCCCCGTGGTTTGCACTTCCTTTTTGGGTGACTATGGTGAGTAAGATTTTATCCTGATAAGCCTACGAAGACAAATGGAAGGGAAAATGAAGCTGCTGTTTCCCTATAGCCTTAGATCTTAAATTTTGTGATGTTTTAGCCTCCAAGTATCAGAAACTATGTAACAATTCATAATTAAAATGTCAGTTGGTAGTTCTGGGGATTTTCCAGGGTGAAATATGAGTGTTGCATAAGTACAGAAACAAACAAAAAACTTCCAGGACTCCTAAACTCCAGTTTGAAAGAAAGGCTTGACATGAGAAAAAGAATTTGTCTGTTAAAATGTTTTTGTTTGAAATTCAGGAAAACGCATTACAGTGAAACAGGAGAGAGGTCAAGAGCTTGTGGTGCTTCATGTGAATTACAACTACATATACATAAGTCATGCTTTATTGAATTTATTTTTCTTTTTGTAATTTGGGAGAGGAGAATGAAAGACTGTTCAGCTATAATGGAGTTGATAAATATAATCATGTAGTATTTAGTAATAAGCATGGAGAATTATTATTAGATCAGGAAGTAAGTGGGCTGCTTTATTTGAACATAATTTACTAATGATATTAAGAGGAAGGAATGATACTTTATTTAGAGGAATGTGAAATGGCTAAATGACAGACGCAATAATTTTGTTTTTAGTTTAAGGATATTCAAATTGGGCATGATTTTTAACATTAGGCATCTTGAATTGGGACAAAATTGGAAACTTTACATGTATTCACTATCTTGCTAGGTGCACGGCAATGCTGTTAAGTCAGTAATATGGTATAAGAATAATAAAACAATATTGGTAGAAATATTCTAATTTACAGAAATTAGTCAGTAATTAATGGTGTTATTTTGCTACAGAATTATATATTTTGAATGCTTTCAATCTCATTTTAAATCATAATGTAATTTTACTGATACTATGACTAGGCATGGTGATTTTAATAATCAAAGATTAAATTACAGGCCACTAAAAGTCTTAGATGTGATCTCATAATAACCTAAAATCTTTACAGGGCCTCTTCACTAATGATAATGGGATTTGGATCAAGCCTTAAATTTAAAACTTGTTCCCCAATTTTAGTGTAAAAATATGGAAGCAAAGACAGTTTAAAAATATGGAAAACAAGAAAGCAATTGACATGCTAGGCAACTGTGGGAGACGATAAATGAAAAGCATCTGCATGGAACTGCTGAAATTTGGAAGGGTCAGTATGAATGCTACATCTGACCTATGCATCCTGGGGAGAAGTTTGGAAGACTGCAACTGGCCATGGTCTTCATGAACTTAGGAACACCTATGATCCTGCACCAAGAATTAGTTGCACTACAAGTAGCCATTGTTTTATCCAACATATGTGTGATGGAGTTACTATTATAGTCAATACCAAATGGGGCTACAGCAGAGAATTTCCAGTAAACAACAGCCTGCACTGTGGGAGCACGAGCACCTGGTGGCCAGGCCTCACTCGCAAGGCAGAATGACCATACACTCCATCTTGGAACGCTATCCTACAACGGCGGGAAGGTCTGAAGTCAGGCCAGGAGAAAGAAATCAGAAAGTTGACAAGTAGTTGGAGAGTCCCCAAAGAGAACATCCTGACAAGCAGACAGTAAGCCCCCAAAGAGAACAGCTGGGGCTAGTAGCTGGAAGCCCCCCAAAGAGAACATCTTGGTTGTACAACATCAGAGGGTCTCAGGGGAGGTTCAGAAAAAGACCAAGGACAGAGGAAATCTTGTAACATGTTCTGACAGGCCGGGAGGATAGAAAGCCCAAATTAGGTAACAAACGCTTTAATTGGCCAGGTATCGAACCCCCAAGTAAGAAACAGTATAAAAGGTGATTTAGCAGGAATAAGGGTGTGGGCTCCTGGACACAAGGCGGAGGCTAGCAACTTCCAGTCCAGACAGCAGACCCCGGCCTGATCACCCGGACGTCACCACCACGAAAGGTCCCAACCAAGCCGTATCTCTGACTTGAAGGGCTGCTGTAACGTAGTTATTGGTGAGATGTGGGAGCATTGGATGTTATTGGTAAGTCACATGTAATTATATATAGTTATATGTAACCTAGTATTTAGCCTATGCCAAATTAATAACTATATATATATAAAACAAGTGTTAAGTAATTGTAGTTACGAATAAATGAATAAATCACTATTGGTAAATACCACCAGCTCATCTAGCTGGGTCTGTATAGAGAATTATTGGGACTTAGAACAGCCACAGGGCATTGTGGTGTTCACAATCGGAGTGTTATTGTTCCTGGTACTCATAATACTGTGGAAACCTAGGTTTTAAAGTGGATACACTGAATCACATATTGCTGCTACACTATATCAGGCTGCTATAAAGGTGGGGTGGTTGGTCCCGGGCCACCCGACTCCCCCCACTGTATCACACCCCACGTGCACCCACGGGACCCGGAGTAGGTCGGCACATCGTCATGCACCATGGATCAGCACTGAACCATTTTTTGTTTGCAGTTCTCTTGAATGCGATGAGTAAGAATATACAAAGGAATCCTCCTCTGAATATGCTGCTGACTGTGATATGTGCTGAAGATCATGAGGAACCACCTTTGAAAAATGACAACACAGTTTTGAGCAGGTGACAGAATGAATGTCAGTAAGACTGAGGCTGTAACATCTGAGAGAGGAGAACCTAGCATAAAAAGATATTACAGGCAGGGAGCTTAGCATAAGAAAAGAATTTAAATACTTAGGGTCAGCTGTTGCTGTCTAGAATGCCCTCCTGAGTGATGACTGACTTTGCACTGAATCTGCCTGGTGCAAATAGCAGAAGCTGAGCCCATTTCTCTATGATAAAAAGATGCCAATTAAGTTAAAAGCACAAATGCAAAAACATGTAACCTGATCCCTCCTAGTCACACAGAAAAGACTTAGGCAGCCACAAGAAAAAAAATCAGTTTACTCTACAACAGAAATAAATACGTTGACATGGTTAAATGGTTAGGCACTCCATGACAGGAAACAAAATAAGGAGGGGAGGGACCAAATGAAGACAAGTTGAGGAAGGCTAAATTTCTGTATCTTGACATGGACACGAATCCAGTGGAGACCTTTGAGTTATATTGGTAGGATGGCCCTTCCAACAATTAAGAATGGAAGATGACCAAAGGGGATGCCAAAAATTTGGTACATGAACTGGATATTAGCAGACATTAGAGGGACCAACATGCACAACAGATGTAGTATCATGAGTTTTGGAAGACAGCTATAAAAGTCACTGACCCCAACTAGGGAAGTGGAAAGGAGGAGAAGGAGGAGGAAAGTTGCTTTAGCGCTACAAAAAGCTCTTGCACAGTAAGTAAGGGGATTAACAGAAGGAAGAGAATGAGCTGAGGAATGAACATGTGGTTGAGCAGCCCATGTAGAGGCTAAAAAGCTGTACTTACTTTCCCTTCCTTGCTTGGGCATATCTAAGTCTCACTTTAGTCCTAAGAGACACTATCTTTTTTAAGGAAAAAAAAAATATTTCAACTACCTATGTACTCTGGGAAGCTTTTAAAATGGAGCCAAGAGGAAAATATTTACTTTCAGAGGTATATAATAGAAAATCCTTAATGAATCTGAATTTAAAAATGAATTAAATTCAAAAAACAAGCAAAGAAAGTTGTTCATTCTAGAACTCAAACATAAACAGGATAGCAAACGTATTTTATGATCTTCTACGTGATGATCAATAACACCTAGCCCTATAAGAAAGAGTAACCAAAGAATTTATAGAAAGGAAGTAATTGTTGGTGTATAAATAGTCAAATAAATCCTCAGAAGAAAAGTCAGTTCCAAAGATGACTCTGTTTTCGTTTTGTTTTGACTTTCTATCTTTTATTTGGCAGCTTTTTCACCAATTAAACAATCTGTCCAGCGCATGTTTCCTACACTTGCCATTTTGTCTGCCAGATGTATTACCACATACATGGGCAGAATACAACATTTTACCACTTGCCTACAAGTAGAACAGACAGAGGAACAACGTTTTAGTGACAACATCAATCATAAGAAGAGGGTTGTTTAATATATTTTATTGTATTTTTTCACTTTTACATTAAAAAATATAAAAGCAAATTATAGCCTGAGATTTTTCTAACATTAATTGTCTGAATGAGATTACAGCTGCAATTAACAGGAAGCAATCAATGTGATAAATTATAGATCTTTTGTCAATCTAAATCAGCAGCACATAATTAAAGCACAAAATGCAAACATCTCTTGCAATGCTCCATACAAGTTCTCTATCTGAAGAACAATCACTTTAAATTGATCAGGGTTTTTCTTCATGAAGTTCAAGCCTAATACTACGAGGTTTTCCAAAGAAGCCAATATAAAAACATCAGAAAGAGTATATGCTAGAACATGTAGATATTTGCAGCAAAAAGAAAAAGAAACTGTTTCCAAGACAACCACATTAGCATCCAGATCAGCAGTCACTAAACAAGAATGTATGAAAGATTATGTATCGCACTTGGTGGCACTTTAAAGAGCATGTTCCATGGGTCAGTGCACACTCTTATACTTAATTTATACCCAATGAAGCTCTTCAAGCATAAATATTTTTTTTTAAAAAAAGGCTTGATACTGGTGCTTTTTTTACTGGTCAAGATTGCACCATGATTGCAGCCAAAACACAGATATACTAGAAATTAACATAGCAAAGAAAATCTCAATGACATTCCTATGGGAAAATAAACATTTTTTCTATACACACAGACACCATATGGTGTTGTTAGCCTAATATAAACATAAAACTAATTGTATATAAAATGTAAGTAATCTTTCATAAATCATCCAGAAAGTTGCAAGCCTAAAACATTTATATGTTTGCTATCCTCTAACATCTGCCCTGGCTCTGTATACAGAAAAACAGGAGTTGTGATACAGCTGGGTCATAGAATTTTTACAGCATGTTGGGCATGGCGTTGGGTTGGACTCACAAAGAAAAAGATTCAGGACCCCAATCTTGAAAGATGCATCTTGATTTCTCCGAAGGAGAACCAGCTGGTGTCTTTATTTTTGGGAATGATGCTGCAGACTTGCACACTTGGTCTGATACCACTGGTGTGTCCTTCTTAATATCTTTGTGCCACTCAGAGGATGGTTTTGGAGCAGTAGAAACATCCAGTGATATCAGTGCCACCTAATCAGACCATGAACTCCAGGTGAACAGTATCTATGGTGTGGAGTCTTACTTGAAATGAGTGGAAGAAAGTAGTACTGCTGCTTACCTCTCCAAGGAATTATAACCTCACTCCTCTTGTGTTTCTTCTTACCCCAATATGCTTCTGCTTACTGGAGTCTTTTGACTCAACAGCGTGTTCCGCCAGTGCATGGTAGTTTGGGATGATGATAAGGAGAATGGGAGGGCCCCATATCCAGTTTAGGACTCATGACTAGCTCTGAGGAGGAAATGGCAGTGCCAAATCTCCTGAGCCCACGTAGTGAGGACGCAATACTCCCTAAATTCTTCTAACTAATTAAACTACAGTTTCATCTGTCTCCAAAATGAAAAAACTACTACAATTATTTATAGAAAAACATCATGTGAAGCAGAACATATGGACACAGGGTTCCATCCCATCCCAGTCAACGAGAATTTATAGAGACAGTCAACCCGTATTGCCACTTTTGCCCTGCTTTTGCAGCACAGGGAAATGTAGTTTGCCAGTACACAGAAGCGCACACTGCTGTTGAAGAGTAACAGAGTAAGCCCTGCTAGTCTATACACTATCAAAACAAAAAGCAGTCAAGTAGCACTTTAAAGACTAGCAAAATAGCTTATTAGGTGAGCTTTCGTGGGACAGACCCACTTCTTCAGACCATAGCCAGACCAGAACAGACTCAATATTTAAGACACACAGAACCAAAAATAGCAAGCAAGGAGGACAAATCAGAAAAAGATAATCAAGGTGAGCAAATCAGAGAGTGGAGGGGTGGGGGGGAAGATCAAGAATTAGATTGAGCCAAGTATGCAGACGAGCCCCTATAGTGACTCAGAAAGTTCCCATCACGATTTAAACCATGTGTTAATGTGCTGAATTTGAATACAAAAGTCAGCTCGTCCACTTCTCTCTCTAAAACGGTGCGATAATTTCTCTTCAGTAACACATGTACCTTGAGGTCATTGACAGAATGCCCCATTCCATTAAAATGTTGACTAACTGGTCTGTGGATCTGGAGTGTTTTGATGTCTGTTTTGTGCCCATTGACCCTTTGTCTAAGGGAGTTAGAAGTCTGTCCAATATACAAAGCATCTGGGCATTGTTGGCACATGATGGCATATATGATGTTAGTAGAGGAGCATGAGAAAGTGCCCGTGATTCTGTGAGTAACCTGGTTAGGTCCAGTGATGTATTTCCAGAGAAGATCTGTGGACAAAGCTGGCAGCAGGCTTTGTTGCAGGGAAAGGTTCCAGCACTGGTGTTCCTGGGGTATAGGCTGTGGCTGTTAGTAAGGATCCTCATGAGGTTGGGAGGTTGTCTGTAGGAGAGAACAGGCATGTCACCCAGGGCCTTCTGGAGTGTAGCATCCTGATTAAGAATAGGTTGTAGGTATTTAATAATTCGTTGCAGTGGTCTGAGTTGGGGGCTATAGGTGATGACCAGTGGTGTTCTGTTCTTGGCTTTTTTGGGCCGATCTTGGAGTAGCTGGTCTCTGGGTACGCGTCTGGCTCTGTCGATTTGTTTTTTTACTTCTCCTGGTGGGTAATTCAGGTTTGTGAATATTTGGTAAAGTTCTTGTAGTTTTTGGTCTCTGTCAGTTGGATCAGAGCAAATGCGATTGTACCTAAGAGCTTGACTGTAAACAATGGATCTAGTCACGTGTGCAGGATGGAAACTAGAAGGGTGTAAATAAGTATAGTGATCAGTAGGTTTTCGGTACAGTGTGGTACTGATAAAGCCATCCTTGATTAGTACTGTAGTGTCCAGGAAATGTATCTCTTGCATGTTGTAATCGAGGCATAAGAGTTGATGGTGGGGTGTAGATAGTTAAAGTCTCTGTGGAATTCTTCTAGAGCCTCTGTACCATGGGTCCAAATCATAAAGATGTCATCAATGTATCTTAAGTAGAGGAGTGGTAATAGGGGACGAGAGCTGAGGAATCGTTGTTCCAGGTCAGTCATAAATATATTAGCATATTGTGGGGCCATGCGGGTGCCCATAGCAGTTCCACTAATCTGGAGGTATAAATTGTCCCCAAAACAGAAATGATTGTGTGTGAGAACAAAGTAACAGAGGTCAGACACCAGATTGGCTGTGGTGGCATCAGGGATGGTGTTCCTGATTGCTTGTAATCCATCTTTATGTGGAATATTAGTGTACAGAGCCTCTACATCCATTGTGGCAAGGATGGCGTTATCAGGAACTTTTCCGATGTTTTGTAATTTCCTCAGGAAGTCGGTGGTATCTCGGATATAGCTGGGAGTGTTGGTGGCATAGGGTTTGAGGAGGGAGTCCACGTAACTGGATAGTCTGGTGGTAAGGGTGCCAATACCTGAAATTATAGGGTGTCCAGGGTTTCCAGGTTTGTGGATTTTGGGAAGTAAATAGAATAATCCAGGCTGTGGCTCAGATGCTGTTGAAGAATTTCTAATCCCAGGCCCACAGAGCACATGTGCATCCATCGTGACTATCCATAGGGATCTGAATAAGAAATTGGGTTTTTTGCATTCAGATCTTATTTCATCCTTCTTTTGTTGTTTCCAACCTGGCTTAACCATTCTACTTCTAATGTAGAATTGTGGGGTAAAAGTCTCTAGCCTCTGTATTAGAGACTATTTAACTTTCGATTTCAAATCTCAAGCTCCAGAGCAACACAAAATTGTAAGTGAAATTTTGGTTTGTGGCTACAAGCAATACTGGGGTTATTTTGTATGTTGTGATTGTTTATTAAAATCAGAGGATCTGAGATGGGAGGGAGAGAAAGGAAAAAGAAAGAACAGAAGTAATCAAACTCTAAACTTTAATGGAAAGAGGACTTACACACTGTTTTTCACAGAAGACCAGTTCTGTTTTAAACAGCTATCCCATCAGGGTTCTTTAGCAAACAAACAAAACAAAACACTTTACAATCTGTGCTGAATACCCCAAAGTGAAAGGCTACGAGTGACATTCATAACATTTACTGTAAATTTCTCTCTCTCTTTTAATTTTAGGTTCCTCAAAGTAATTACAGCTAGCTCTTTCTCTGTTTTAATACTATGACATTTTATGATTAGGCTTGGAAGGATTAGATTTGAAAACTGATAAAAGTTATAAAATATTGATTTTGTAATTCTCACATATATTAATTAAAAATATTCCATCAATAACTGAAATTAATAGATATGCAAGGTAAGAAAAATGCTGCTTGAAGACAACCGTATGATTTAAGGATATTTATTTCATACATTTTGGCATGTGATATCACCAATTTGTTTTAACCATTAAAGTTTTAACTTGTTGAATCAGTGTCCACTGACATTGAATATGTATTGTCTGACCCCTGTATAATTTCTTGCTTAAAACCCACAATACTGCACCGCTGAAAAAATGTAAATAGTTAAAAACCTTACAAAAATGTTTATTTTAAAACATTTATATTATAAGTTAAAATTATGTATATTAAAAAAAAGTTATTTCTGACAAGTCTAGTTATGGTTATACCACAGCTATCACAAAGTCTCCGAAGAGATTAGAACTGCTCGTTAAGGGTTAGAGATTTGAAGAATGGTTATTTTATCAAGTATTATTAATGCTTTAAAGTCTTTAAAACAATTATTAATATTTCTGTTTTAAGAATTCTCCAAGAGTATGACCTCTACTAACTGAGAGTTTATGGGTATATTTAAGGAGTGGGTGGCTGAGGTTCTTTGGCTTGCAATGTGCAAGAAGTCAACCCAATGATCACGATGGTTCCTCCAGACCTTAGAAGTCCATGAGTCTAAGCTATGAATCTATACCTACCTGCCTCATTATGACAATACCCTACTTGCCTACTACCCACAAGGACCACAGGATATTTGTCACATTACGGCTAGTAGACGCTGTGTTGCCATAGAGGCAGAACAAACCATAAAGAAAAATTGCTTAAAAAAATCGATTAAGAATGTCTCTCTTGTATTTAGGGAATCCAGTACTAAAGTGCTGAAGGACAGACTTACTTCACAGAACTTCAGCAGATACCTTTGAATCTCTTTAATTCCCCCTTTAGCTCCTAGAACAGATCAAATAGAATTTGTCAAATCTGTTTCTCTGAAGCAACTTTGTAGTGTAGATGCAGCTCTCATGTTCTTTCATTTCTACCTCTCACTATCAGCATTTTTCCTGTGACCTTTGCCTTATGAGCCTGAAACTGAGGAAGACATCAGAATAATTGCTTAGAGATTAATTTAATTTACCTAGAAATGCATGCACTGTTCTGTAATTCCCTAAACTGTCCCAACAGAAGTCCTACAGGGCTCCACAGAACTCATCCATTTTGAATATATGCTGAGGTAAAAACATTTCTAAAAAAATGGCATTAAAGTCACTATATTTGAATAACTTTAGGAGGCAAAAGGCTTAAAAGAATGGGTACCAAGCTTTCGTAAAAATGGTTACTAATCATTTGCAACTGTCCTACAAGACACGCTGCTATGCCCATCCCATGATAAGTTTGTGTATGCCATCTACACTGGTGCCGCAGATTTTTTCCTTAATGATATGCAATGAGCTGGCTCTCGTGCTCTCTGGAGACGTGCACTTATGCACTACTATAACAGGTGCCGCCAGCCCTCCACCCTCTCAGTTCCTTTTTGCCATTAACTCCATCAGAGAAGTAGGAAGGAGGTTATGGAATGGACATGAGCAACATACTGAAAAGCAATAGTTTTCTTCTTTCGAATGCTTGCTCATGTCCATTTCATGCTAGGTGACTCGCACATAGTACTCCAAGAGGTTGGCTTGGAGTTCCTGGGCTTGCAACACTGTCTTCCCAAACTGGCAGCATATTGACCTTTCTGGGTGATGGCATAGTGCGACATGAAGGTATGGACCAATGACTAGGTTTTAGTTCTGCAGATGTCCTGGATTGGTGTCTGTATGAGGATCACTGCTGATTAAGACCCTGTGAAATGCGTGGTCATGGTGTCTGGAGGGGAGACATCTGCCCAGCTGTAGCAAGCCTGAATACAGGCAGTTTTCCAGAATGCAGTTCTCTGGGTTGATACAGGGAGCCCTCTCCCCCTTTTCACTATGGCTACGAAGAGGTAAGCTGACATGTGAAAGGGCTTGGTCCTCTCCATATAAAAGGCAATGGCTTACGTAACATCCAACATACAAAGCAATTTTTCCTTCGAGATTTTACAGGGTTTCTGGGAAGAAGACAGATAGAAAAATGACCTGGTTATTATGGAATTGTGACACCACCTTTGGCACGACAGGCAGATGGAGGCACAGCTGGAACTTGTGCTTCAAGAACAGCATGTAAGGTGGCTGACATAAAGGCCGTGATCTCCGAGACCGTTTGGGGCAAGGTGATCACCATCACGGAGGTGACTTTCCAGGAAAGAAATAATAGGGAGCATGATGCTGACAGCTTGCGGTGTGGGAGGTAAGCCTTGACAAGACTAAGATCATGTCCCATGAGGGAATTAGTTTGCAACAGTGACAGTAGGATCTCTCCAAGTCCTTGAGAAACTGGATCATCATTTCATGAGTGATTGCTGATCTGCTACTTACGGGGGGCAGAAAGCTGTGGTGGCTGCCAAATGAATTTAAGCATACAGTAGTTGGCAGCATCCAGACCCTCCTGGAGGGAGGTTTTGGCCGTGTTCTCACCCCTTCTCAGAGAACATGAACTCCTGTATTTACTTCTGAGGTAGAGATTCTTTGGATTCATTCAGGATGTCACACAACTTAAAACTGAATCTCCCCAGCAAAGCTTATTGATTGGTGATGTGTAGTTGGAGGCTCCCTGTCAACTAACCTTTTCTTTCAAAAAGGTCCAATTTTTAACAGCTTTTTGTTGTGGGGTAGAGCTCAACTGGCCCTGCATGTTCTTTTCATTTGCTGCAGACACTAGTCGAGAGCCAGAAGTTTGTGGAGTGTGAGTACAGGTATCTGAGCCTGTTTGCTGGCTCATACTTGTTTCTCTGCCCTCTTTGAAGAGGGGGCCAGAGCAGGAGTTTGCCATAGGGCCTTGACCTAGTCTGTTACTGCCTAACTGATGCGCAGGGCCACCTTGGGTGGAGGTGCTCCAGCCAGGACATCAATAAGGCTATGAAATGTCTCTCTGAGCTCCTCAATCTCCAAATCTAGGTTTGAAACAACTTGCTTCAGAAGGTCTTGACAGACCGAGAAATTGTCCTGGGGCAGTAGGTTGCTGAGACTTACAGGAGGCTCATATGGGAAGAATAAAGAGAAGGCTTGCACCAGAAGAAGGGCTACTTTCTCTAGAGGCAGGTCCTGGAATTCGGTACTGGAGTTAGTATTGGAGATTAGATCCAGTGCCAAGCAAGAAGGTGTGCTAGCCCAACTCAAGGAGACCTCTGAGTAGGAATGGTGTGAGGACCCAAGATGGGGGAAAATCCCAAGGGTTCCGGTAGTGACCTACAGACTGGGTGCCCCCAGCAGGACCAGCACTGTAGATTGGTGGGCCATAGGCTGAGTACCAATGGATGGGCTTTCAGTGTACACAGGGTTCCTCTTCAGACTTGGAAGAGGATTCTTCTCTCAGAACCTGCTTCTACCACCATACAGTGCCAGGATTCTGGGTATGTGTAACATGCCGAGGATGATGGGATCAGGTGGGATTTGCCCCTGGATAGTGTCATGAGACCTGGTGCCAGGAAGGCATCTTATGTACCCTGTTCCCTCTTGCTTCCGGAAGCCAGAACTAGTAGGTCCCGCACTGTGGTTGTAAGGACCAGAAGAGAGAATTAGTCCTTAGCATCTGAAAAGCCCCCGAGACCACTGCAAGTTTGCTGGTAATCTGGTGGCTTTCTCATGTCAGTGATGGATCCTGTGCCAGATTCAATTCCCTTGGATGGTGCTGATATGGGTTTGGAGCAAATAAGAATGGCCTGGTGTGACTCTCCTCCCTATCTGTCTCTCTTCAGCACCGGTGCATGCACTCTCTCAATGCACTGCTTCTTATACTTTTTCCTTCAGCACCAGGGATGGAGAACAGTACCAGGAAGAGCTCAGTGCCAGGGAGCTCTCTTCACCAACACCACAGGCCTCAGCAACAAATCAGAGAAGGACATCTCACGGACAGGTCTGAGAGCTCGTCTTTAGTCTGCTACCCCATTCCTTCTTTGTGCAGGGTTGGAAGTCCTGACAGATTTGCACTTGTCCTTTGCATGAGTTTCTCCCATGCACAAACTTTTAACAACGCACAGGCACAGGTCTGTCCAAGGAGGCAGGAAGCCCAGGAACTAGGGGATTCCCAGCCCATGGAACAAAAATTCCCTCAACAATAGGAGAAATACATACCATCACTATGTGCAAAAATTAACACAAGTGAAGAAAGAGTTTGAAATGACTGGAAAGAGGCCTTGCACAGCACGAAAGTTGTTCCACCAACTGTCACGTGCGGTAAGAAAGAACTGAGAGAGTACGGGGCCAGGGGCGCCCCTTAAACCGCCGCATATGCGTGCAGCACCAGGGGGCTCTAGTGCTGTCCCAATGGACGGCCCTCGTGGAAAAATCTCCCCCAATGGCGCGTCCAGCACACAAACACCTAACATGGAATGGATGTCCACAAGCACTCATAGAAGGAAGAATGTTAAGGGATAAAGAACAAACACTGTGAAAAACAGGAAATGTTATGGGAAAGCTTTAATAAGAAAGTAATTTACAAATATGCCTGATTAAGGTCTCTCAAACAATTTTAATTAGGCTCTGCTTTGCTGCCAGCCTCCCCATTTTTCACCTGATGACTTGTGTCAACTGTGCTCAAGTTTACTTGTGAGTGAACTGAATGAAGCATTTTATTTGTACCAGCACATAAATTGTATACTACAGCTAAAATTTTAAATTTACCAGGATTATATGACTGACAAAATATTTCACATATACTCCCTAATCTATCCTTAGACATCTACGGTCCTGATACTGGGATGAGCTTTATAATTAAGAGGACGGTGGAACTTTGGAGCCTAAATGTGCATTTACGAACTTATTTTAAGAACCCAGTATTGGAACTGTTAACCACTGTACATAAGGTTATAAAATTCCAAGTTTATTGTCTGTCAATAATTTTATATTAAATTGGTTCATCATATAAGAAAAAAAATATGATCTTTAGAGGGTACAGCTCCCTAAAATCAACCTGACATCTGAAAGGTAAGAAAAGCTATTTTTGGCTCAGAGAGCAAATCCAGTAGAAAATATTCTGTAATTGGAACTACTAATTGTGCTATGAAAGAAACATGACACAAAAGAATCCAGATAATTATTTCACAGCTGTGCTGATTCTACAGTGCATGGAAGTAGAAGTTATTTTAAAACAAAGTTTATTAGTAAGCAGATACAAATTTAGACATTCAAAAATAGATCTGTTGAGTAAAAAAAGGTAGTTTTTGCATGGCTGCATTTCTGTCCACAACTGTAAATCAATATTCTATCAAAAATAAAATCCTCATAATCAAAAGCATCGTGGTCATAGGATTACTCAGATTTTTCATCCCACCATAATGTTCCTTTTCCTATCACAGAAAAATTATAGTAAACTCTTTCATATCTGGCATGCTATTACCCTGAACTCTCAAATAACCAGCATTTTAACCATAAGTAAATTTTAGTTACATTTTCAGTAAGTATAGTAAAATGAAAGTAAATACAGCCAATACAGTATAAGTTTAGAGTGTACAATACTTCTATTGTTAGTAAATAAAGTGCTTTGCATAGATTTTTGTTTGTTTCTTAATATTTAATCTTGCTTTTCTTTAGTGTTATGCATTACGAGGTATACCTCTCTATTACCCAAAATATTTGAACATCCAGCAACCATCTGGTCCCAGGGCTGCTGGATATGAAAGTTTTTCTTTTCTTATTTTTGTTAGTTTGCTTGTATATACACCTGGTTGTGGGAAGCGGAAGCCAAAGGTCTTTCACTAGCTGAAAGAAAATAAGTTAATATTTCTTGATGGCTGACTTGCACTTTCAACTTCAAAAACTAGAGTTTGTTGAGTAATAAACAACTGTTAATCATTCTTCAGTACTAGGTTTCTGAAATCCCACTTAGGAAAACAGTGTTACCTATAACATAGTCTGAATTTTTGTGTTTTGTTTACACCTGGAAGTGGTTGAAATCAACCACAGGTTTGATTCAGATTTTAATTTTAAAACCAAAAGGGAATATTGTGATTGCTGGGAATCCTGGAAATCTGTTTACCATGGAAAAACACCGACTGTGCATTTTTAGAGACTTTACAGTTTTTTCATTTTGGGAAAAAAAATAAAATCAAACTAATTTTTACTGAAAAATTACACAATGTGCACAACCTCGCCTCTTGTGGTTGATTTTTGGTGTACAGAGGATGCTTAGCTGCACATAGGATTCATGCATCACTTCCAGATGTGACTAATTATATTGAGGTAAAGATGCTGAAATTTTTAAAAATTACCCCTAAAGACCATGTCATTGAGTTTGGCAAAGACAAATTTCACACTGACAGGTAACCTACTGTTCTCTGTACTACATGCAGTAAGGCTTCAGACAATGTTCAAAGGCAGAAAATTGTAATTCTACTAATTTTATTTTATTATAATGATTGATGGTGCTGGTAGGTTTTCAACTTGCTTAAAATTGTAAATATGGCAATACAACATTGTATTCAACTGATATCTATATATGTTTATGGCTAGGAACACTAAAACTCCATGGGTTTTTTTATTCTTAAGAAAGTGAGGATCTTTAATTTTTAATCAAAGAATTTTTTTTAAATCAAGAAAATCTAGGATTCCTGATAATCAGCTAGTCTGTCCCCCTGTGTAATATAAGAAAAGAATTTGCCAAAATTTATTTCTGCTTCAGGTCCAAGAGCTGTGCTTGAAGAATTGCATGTCTTTCAGAAAAATATCCAATTTTGACTTTAAAATTTCCATTGATAGAGAATCTACTTCTTACTTACCTTACTTACTATCTACTTACCCCGGTAAATCTTTCTAATACTTAATTACCCTCATGGTGAAAAATGCATGCCTTACTTCCTGTCTGAATCTACCTTTGAATTCCAGCCACTGGAGCTTTTTGCATCTTTCTCTGACAGACTGCAGAGCTATAATTATCAAATTTTTGTTCCCTGATCACATATAATTATAGGTTGCGATCAAGTCATCCTTTAACCTTCTCTTTGTTGAGACAAATAGATTAAAGGATTTAACTCTTTCAATAGAAGTCATGTTCTCCCATCCCAAAGCACAGGGGCCCCAAAAATGCACTAGCCCCAGACCCCGAAAAGAGTTAATCCAGCCCTGTGGGTAAAATCTGAGCCTTGATGCCCCTCCCCCTCCTTTTATGGGGCTGGAGTTCAAGGGAAGTGAGGTAACTTTTTTCTGATTATCTGTGAGGATATTTTTTCCTCTCTCTCACTTGGGGAGTGGGTCAGTAAGGCATCTTTTTTTTGTTTTGGTTTGGTTTTTTCCTTCTCACTTGCATGTGGCCCCCAACTGATTTTTCTGTGGACCAGTGGCCCTGACCCAAAACATTTTCCCCATGCCTGCGTCATCAGTCAATATGTTTTACACACATATACACAATATTCACTGACAAAATGTGACATATCTTAGGGCCAAGAACTGACCGCTGTTGCTCTCCACTAGAAATACAGTCACTTAAGGATAATTACCTATTTATGATTATATACTGAACATTCACTTAGTAAGTTTTTAATCCATTTAAATGTAACTATGTTAACTTTATCATGTTATTGTTTATTAAGCAAGAAGTTGGATTCAAGCCAACTGCCTTAAAGAAGTCTAGTTATATTACATGAATACTATTACCTTTATCAGCCAATCTTGTAATCTCATCACAAGAGAGATCAAATCAACTTGATAAGGACTATTTTACTTTATGGAGAAATATTTTAACTGACAAGTGTTAGCACAAACTTTTTCTTCAAGCTGAAGATAATTTTCTGCTGTACAAATGCAAAATACTGCTGCACAACAAAAACACTTCTGATGTATGTGTTTGTAGTTCCTGTCTACCCTTCTTCTATTATTTTACCACCTGAGAAGGCAGGATGTGACAAAGTGCAGCCTACACTGTTTCTAGTTTTCTAAAAACAGACCAATCCCATGCATACCTCTGTATCCTCCGTCAGAGACTTTCCCTCCATTTCTATCTTTAAATATATTGGAATATAAAAATATAATTTTGGAGCAGTAACTGTGCAAAATAGTCTCCTCTGCAAAGCAAATGTTATCACTAAGTATTTCACCAGATAAGTGCAGAAATTCCCCAGAGAAATTCTACTACTATTACTATTAAAATTACCATGGTTATTTGAAAAATCTTTGGGGTCATGTCTTCCCTCAGAACTGTGATGCACACGCAATTTCTAACCAAACTGTAACAAACTAGAAAGTTATAAAACCCATAAAAGAGGAGACCCTGTAAGTTTATGTACCTGGCAAGCACAGAAACATGCCAGTGATATATTATTCTCTGGATGATTTTAATGAGCAAATGGAATATGGTAATTAGGACAAGGTCATCAGAAATCCACCAAATGCAACAGAATGCAAATATTTCTGAAGAAGTGGGTCTGTCCCACGAAAGCTCACCTAATAAACTATTTTGCTAGTCTTTAAAGTGCTACTTGACTGCTTTTTGTTTTGATAGTGTATAGACTAGCACGGCTTCCTCTCTGCTACTATTCAAATATTTGAAGGTGAAGAGCAGAAGATGTAAAACAGCAAATAGTGCTCATTCACAATTAAATTCATTATCCACTGTTGCTTGCTTTCTGCCAGATTACTGAATAAACTCATATAAGGTACCACTAGACTGATTTCGTTGATGTATGCCCAATGTTTTAATTCTTGGGAAAGAAATCTGCAACTAATATCTTTTTTGATATTCTGGTTTGAGTTTCAGAATTAAAATCTTCAAAGATTTGTGTGCCTACTCCGCATTTGCATGTGCTACAGCAGTCAAAAAAGGCTACCAGTATGTTAGGAACTATTAGGAAAGGAAGAGAAAATAAGACAGAAAATATCATACCACCACCATATAATGTCATGGTGTGCTGACACCTTGAATACTTTCTCCAGTTCCAGTTGTCCTAATCCAAAAAGAATATAGTGAAACCAGAAAAAGTTCAAAGAAGAGCAACAAAGATGAGCAAGCACATGGAACAGACTACAAAGATTAGGTTCATCTCAGAAAAGAGATGACTAGAAGGGGATCAGATAAAGAACTCTACAATCATTAATAGTGCGGAAAAATGAACAGAGAAGTGTTATTCTTTCCCACAGCCCTTCAAATTGCCACTGGAGCCCCGCACAGCACGCTCTAGGTATGCTAAGGGCTGGCTGCCCCAACCCTGCTCCTTCTGTTGGAGGCCCCGCCCCTTCTGAGAGCATGGAGCTACCCCCACGACCTTGCTCAGGACACCTGAGACTGGTTTATGAGTTTCTCCAGAGGGTGTTGGAGATGCTTCTCCCACAACAGTTCCCTGGTGTTTTCAATTTTCTAATCAGGAGACTGAAGAGTGTCAACCATAGTTTGTGGCTTCCTGCTGGACTTAACCCTTTGCTAACCATAATAAGCGTCTTCTAAACTTCCAAAACCACAGAGGTTTGTAGATATAGAAGGTCCACAGCCATAAATACAGACAATTCCCATTTTTTCTGTCCATTTTAAAAAAAGCACTGAGACCTACAAACGTGACAAGAATTTATTTCCAGCCAGATTCTCTCTGATGGGGAGCTCTGTAGGAAAAATGGTGTTTATGTATGGAGGGGCTGATGGGTCAGCGAACTGGAGCTCAGCTGGTTCTGGCTCTCTAATCTTGTGGGCTGGGCTTGGCTACGCCAGCTCAAGAACGAGTTACAGCAGCCTTAGATACACACAAGATTCAACTCTGGAAGACTGACAATTAAGCTGATCAGCTTAAGATCCCAACTATACTTCAATTGCCATTGAGCCATGGGAACCAGTGATAACAGCTGTTCCCCCACCCAACTACACCCAGTCAAAATGTCTACTATGCACGGGACCTAATCATGTTCTGCACCCATGTTTCAAGACTTAGTTTGATTAAAGAAAATGATTAGGGCCCACCGCACATTTTTGCCACAATACAACAGCAACAGGACACACTGTAGAGTATCTGTGGTCCATGGTTCAGTTATAACAACTAGAGGGGAACAGTCCTCTGTACCAACCTGCACAGAAACAGGAACATGCATCAGAAGTGGCCAACGCTGAATTAAGTTTTAGACTACTTGACCCACTAGTTTCTAGAGAAGCCTAGTTTGTATGGGGTACTTCTAAGTTATCTTCATTAGAGCTGTTGCACCTTATTTTGACGAACCTGCCTGTGAGCTCATTGTTATTAGCTGCCTGTTACAGCCAATAGCAAAGGTTGAAATAATGAACTGCCAACATCTAAAATACCTGAATACATTGTGACAGCCACAGATAAAAAACCTGAATAGAATGTATTGCTACCGTTAAGATAATTAAATGAAAGGCTAATATACTAGAAAAGGGATCACTCTAAGAAAATGGCAGTAAAATACATAAACTTTTTGGAATACTTACACTGAGATCCTACCAAGAGTATGGTGTTTTTCCTGGTGCTGGCCAACAGTACTTAACCCTGCTGAAGATGAAAGCTATGAATGAACATTCAGAGATGGAAATGTGTGAACACTACAATACTGGGCAAGATTTTCTAAGCTGAAGTCGAATGCATAAAGCCACTAAAACTAAAATACAGAATAAACTTTAATATGGCTGTAACAGACTGTACCCTTCTGCTAACCACCATTTACAAAACTATGTCGTATCTTGTGCAAAGTACGCCTTGTGAGGTATCACTGAAAAATCACAATTCACTGATCATTATTTGTCCTGGTAAAACGTGTGGCAACATCACATGCAAAGCCAAAAAATTCTACTGTATGTGCTGTATGGAGTCTCCGCTCAGCCCAATAAAATGCAGATGTAAGTTCTGTAACTTTCAGTCATCACTGGCTTTAAGTCCTGCACCTTTCTGTAAGCTGCCTTTTGTAGCAGTCACTAGGTCTATATTAAGTACTAGCAGATGCACCTCACATTGCTCAGGTCTTTAACTGAAGGGTTCTTTCCTGCTCCCATCCCCACCTCCAGTCTGTCCCCAGGCTGGGGAATTGGGTCATGCCATGACACCCAGGCCCCCTGCCTGTCTTCAGAGGGTGCAGGACCAATTTAGGCCATGGCTCTCAGCTCCCACAGCCAGTCCATAGGCTGAAGGGCTGGGTCAGGCTGCAGCTCCTAGTCCCTGCTGCCTATCTTTACGGGGGGAGGGGGCAGTTTGGGGTGTGGCTCCCAGTCCCCCTGCCTATCCTCACAGGGGATCAGCCCCAGGTCAAGCTAGGGGGAACTGCCCCCACCCTGCTCTGGGAGGTGTGGAGCGTTATGGGGGCCAGGGATAGGCCACAGCACTGGGCCTGGCTGGAACCCAAGCTTCAGGGTGGGGGGCAGAGCAGGGAGGTTGGGGCCGGACTGCAGCACTGGGCTTTTCCCAGCCCCACTGTGAGCTTTGGGGTGGGGAGTGGAGCAAGGCTGTGTTTCCTGGCCCCAGCACATCAGGGAGGGCTAACTGTGGTGGGAGGTTGCAAGGCAGCACAGGGGCTCGCCCCGTGGGATGGGGGGGCACTTACAGACAGGCAAAAAAGAGAAAGGTGCCCCATCAAGGGTAGATCAAATCACTCATGGTCCTAGAGTCCTAGGACAGTGGTGATGACTCATGGTCATACAACATCTTGCAGTAGAAGGACAGGACAAGAGCAATGGATTGAAACATATAAAAATATGGATGTGAAGCTATAAAGGCATTCTTCTCACTATCACCATTCCGCAGGAGTAAGTCCCAGGTGGCTCAGGAGGCAGGAGGAGTTCCAAGGCCATGGGTCCCTCCCCCACGCCCAAGATGTATGGTACTGACTGCTCCCGAGTACTACGTTGACAAGAGAGCAAGCTGACAAGGGGGCATACAATCTGCTCACCCCAGATTCATGACTTCAGGCAGACCCAATGGACCCACCATGACTTGGCTTCCTCCACTGGCTCTATGCAACCCTTTGCCTGGTGAGCTCGCCTGCGTATGTGTGTGAATGCAGGAGGGCATGAGTGCGTGTGGGTGTGTGCTTGAAAGCTAGTTCCCCTTTTTCCTTTAATCCAACAGTGGCATTTAATACAATACACACAAGTGTAACCCTGGGATGGTCTTTAGTGGAAATAAGGTATGATGCTCCCAATACACATTCCAAAGTCGGGGAAGCAGCCCAAACTAGTTCCTTAGAGACAACAGGCAAATGGACACCTCATCCATGAGTCAACAAAATCAAGCGGACAACCACCTAGCTTAAAGGCCATGCTTTGGCAGGAAGAGGTGCGTGAGCAAAAAACTTACATCTTAGCAAAGACCATTCCTATGCTGATTCTTAAAGAAGACATATGCTGCCAGAAGTGTGAACAGAGAACACAAATCCCCTCTCTCTCCCCTCATCTCTACTCACAGCATCAAAAATGTCTGAAAGACAAAGGGAGCATCATTGAACTGGAGGAAAATTCCTGGCTGGAAGATCCAGCCAGACTGCTGTAATCATATGGTGAGAAAAATCTTTGCTTTGAGTTCACTTAGCATGGTAAATTAGATATACATTTGCATTTTACCTTTTGTTTCTTTGCAACCAATTCTGACTTTCATACCTCATTACTGGTAATCACTTAAAATCTATCTGTAGTTAATAAACTTGTTTTATTGTTTTATCTAAATCAATGTGCATTTGAGCTGAAGTATTTGCAAAACTCCATTTGAAATAACAGGGTGTGTGCTCATCATTTTCTACTAATGAAAGACAGACTTTCTATGAGCTTGTACTGTACAGAAGGAAAGAGCTGCACAGTACAAGGCACACATTTCTGGAGGCTAGTCTTGGACCAGGAATTCTCTGGTGTTACTCTATTATTCAGTTCTGGAGTGGTGGCCTAGAAGAACTCATATCATTCAGCTCGGAATGATTTGGCATGCTAGAGGCTGGGTGTAAACAGGCCAGAATTGGTTGTTCTCATAGCAAAGCAGGTGATGAATAGCTGAGAGGATGAAGCAGTTCAGCATTCCAGAGTGTACGCCAGGAAATGTCACAATAGGTATATGCTCAAATTAAGTAAATTGATACAACTGTAGCATCGACTGAAACAGATAAAGTATTTTGAGTAAATAATCTTAAGACTATCAGCTCTTGCTTATGTGTCTAAAGTGAATTTTGCCCCCAAAACTCTACAATATACTTCATTAAAACAAATAATGTAGAACAAGCTTGGCAACCCTTTTGAAAAAAAAAATAAAAATGTATGCAAAATTTTCTCCTGTCCACCAGACTGCATATTCACAAAGCCAATACACATAGCTCACTACCACGAGGAAGGGGAGTGGAGAGAGGAAAACACTTTCAATTTTAAGAACAATTTATTCTATGCCAAGTACATCCTGGAGCCCCTACGACTGAAGGATACAAGCAATGAAATCTGCAGATTCTAATTCACAAAAACATGCACAGCTAGACTGGTGACAGCAGATATTAGTCAAAATCCCTGTGCCAGCAAGTCTACTGCCTGGTGTTCACCCCAAGGGAAAGCAGGTAGCTGTGATTCTGCCAGACTTCCTTTGGTGTTTCTATTAGGTGGGGACAGCTCTAATTTCTGCTGGGAGCTCCAGTTTCTCTCCAAAGCCGTTGCTATTTGGGGCTCAAGGCAACCAGGATACCTCCTCATTGCCCTGATGACATCTCCTTCCCAGGCAGCACCACTCACTTTTCAAGCTAATTTAAAAAGCTCCAAGAAAGAATGAAGATTCTAGCCCTTCACATCCTCACAGTCTCACATCTGCCAGATGCTCAACTGTTGAATCCTGCCACCAGACTGCACTTTCATTTAGCCAGCAGTGTTTCATTAGGAGATGATGTCTAAAGGACAGAATTGAAACTTTGCACATTTTCTCAATTAATGCAAAGAACTTCTATAAGCTGTAGACCAGGGGTGGGCAATAAGCCACCCACAGGCTGGACACATTTCACCAGGGTTAGCTCTTGGTGGGCCAAGAGCACTTTATTTATCTGCCCATTCACAGGTACAGCCCCATGTGGCTCATTGGCTATGGAGCACTGTTCCAGCAAAGGCAAGCTGTAGAAAGCAGCATGGACTGGGACACCACTTCCTGAAGCTCCCATTGGCCAGGAGCTGATCCCCACCAAAATAAGCTGCAAACGGCCGTATCTGTGGAGGGGATGTGAATAAAGCACTGACAGCCCACCAGGGGCTAACCCTGGTGAACCACCTCAGGCTAATTTCCCATCTCTGGTTTAGATAAATTTGCTTCTTCAGAGAAAATTAAATAAGTGTATTATATCTCTCATGGATACAGAAACCAAGCTATATGAGGCCCCTCTGCTCCACCCTTCTACATTCAGGATGCAAAATAACAAATACAAGTTATACTCCCTAAAACTAAATCCCTTTTTGGGCCTTAGAATTCTTCTCATATCAAGCAGGTACCACGGTCTTTCATGACACAGATCCAGAGAAAGATTTCCTCTGCCCTCTGGAAAACTACATTCTCCTTTAACAAATGAACTGAGTCAAAGTTCTTAATATATTGTCTCTGTGGAATACTCAGAATTGCTCTTCACTGGAAAGGCTGTCCAGCTTTGAAACCTTTTTTGTTAAGCTAATGGCTATGAGGACTACTGCTTTAATAGGTTGGAAATAGAGTGACACCAGGGAAACAAGTTTAAAAGAGATATCTGTTAAAGTGTTCAGCATTGCATTCAGGGTCCAAAGAGGGCACTTCCTGATTTAGAGACAACTACATAAAATTTGACAGCTCTTGAGAATTTGATAACATAATGGGACGAGATTAGATTTTGTCCATCTGACAATAAAATGGTACTCAGTGTTGACAACTGTACTCTTTGTGCCTGTGCTGAGGCCCAATGATACCCCAGGCTGCTGAGAATTCAGTGTTCTTCTCCTCAATAGTTATCTTTCTGAGTCAAATATTTCTTTCACATAACTTCTTGAGTTTTAACAATATTCCAGTACAAAGACAGGTATTGCATTCTCTTTAGGGATGAGTAGTTTTTATTGAACTTTTTTTTTTTATTTTCAAAGATCAGTGTAACTTGGAGAGGCTCTATGGGAAGGCAGAGCCCTGCTATAAAATCCAGGTCTGAATAAAAAAGAGAGATATCAGTACACAAGCATGTTTACTAAATCAAGATACCAATTTCTTTGAGGCTACTTTTGGATTGCCAGATCTGGATTGGATATGGATTGGAGAGTTGTCTTTTGGAATATTTAATGGTGTGTTAGAAGACTGAGTGAAAAAGCAGAATGTACATGACAATAAAAGTTTAGTTCACATTCTTCAATCGACTTCAATTCTGAAGTACTCAAAAACTGAATTGGGCTCCATTCTCTCAGGCTGGGTCTACATTTACCTGGAATATCAACAGCTGCTACATGATTTTAAGTACGCCACTTGCATACTAAAAATCGATTTTGCAGCTGTCGATATTCATCCCTGTCCTCACTGCAGAATGCCAATGGGAGCACTCCTCCTGTCAGCATTCCTTAAAACTTGCAGCTCACAAGCAGTTCCGAGGTCGACATTGACCCTGGAACACGCCATTTTGCACACACACAAAACAGAACCCCAGATGATTTAACAAAAGCGTTCGATCTTCGGCGGCAAGTGTTGTCCCAGCCTTAGCTGAATAGTCTTCTATTTGAATTTGTCTGTCCTCATATTTTATGGACTCTTTTATATATTAAGGTATATTTCAGTAAAGTGTCTGAATAGGCACATCATACTTTCTTTCAGAGAACTTATCTTTCTCTCTCTGTAAAATGTGGGACACAATACTAAACACAGTTTGTCACATGATCACTTAGAGCCAACAACGCTAATTGATAGAAAGTATAAATCTGAGTGATACTGCCTGGCATGATTTTCTTTGCATAGTACTGTGTTCTAAACTAAATGAAGTCATCTTACTGGGAGAATTTATAAAGGCTACTTGCATAGGCTGATATGATTCTATCACCTTCAGAATTATGTCCATATTCAACAGTATCTCTGTGATACAAGTAAGAATGTAACTAGACATTACTTTAGTTTCCCTATATTTTATCTCATTTCCCATAGTCTCTCTTTCTAAAATTCAGTGTGTTTCAAATTAGATGTGTCCTTCCCCTGAACTTGTGTGATTGTTACTTTGATCTTTGCCGATTTCAGAGCATTTCTTTTCATTTGTTAAATTCAACTTTTTTCTAAGTGTTTTGACACTTCATCTGTTAGTCTTTGCTAAAAGTCTGGAATAGGCTTGCATGCCTTTTCATTATTGTTCTACCCATCAGACTTACAAAAAGTAAATGATTTTGTTTGGTTATTAATTCCACCATATTCTTCTGGTTTCCCTACCTGTGTTTTAAGTATCAGTTACCAAGTGTACAAAAGCCACTAAATAAAACTGTTGTGTGTGAAATAAAGCAAACAAATATGAGGACAGGCACAGCATGTAAGATTTCAACTCTTCCCAACAAAGAAAAATAAAGGAGGAAGAAGAGTATCGGAAGAACAGACTGTTTTGAACAACTGTTTAATATTTGTTTTTTACATTTAGTTACTGAACAAAAAAAGAGTTCCAACTGATGATACGAAGAAGTCTATAACAAATGTTTTGCTATTTGTGAATCCATGGGATAGTTACAAAAGGTATCAGAAAAAGCCAACCATTGAAAAGTGAAAGTTTCATTTAGTTAAAAAAAAAAGTTTGAAAATGTATGTGAAAAAAAACTACGAGCAACAGGATTGTATTTATTCCTTCACTCCACAATTCTGAATGAAAGGGAGATTTCACTCGGTCACTGGAACGCGCAATGCATAGTCCTGTAAATGGAATATTATATCCAACATACACTGACTAAACCTCATCTTTCACAGTTTAACCACCTTCATATTAAACCGAGAACTGCTCAGTGCCCTCCAGGAGCTATTCCGTAACAGAGCCGGCCAACTGGCTTGCTACTTGCTAATTTACTCCTCTAACCCCACTTTGCTTAGCACTGGCACATCTTTCGATCTGAAAGCTGTACAGCATTCTGAATCATGAGTCATCCCATCAAAATAAAGAGACTAAAATCAGGCCACGGTTTTGATTGTGGCTACACGTTATTGCTAATCCCTTCAGTAAGTGGCCCTGACTTTTGCACAAGGACTGGAATCTACTATATATTCATAGCATACTTCACTGACCTCTTAGCAGAGCACTGCTGGAATATTGGACAGAGCCAAAGCCCACTGAAATCACTGGTAGTCTTCCTATTTATTTCAATGGGCTGTGGATCAGGTCTTATTACTGAATATGAATAACTGAAGATTAAAAAAAAGAGAGAATGGATGCCAAAGGAATAGACATCAAACAAATTTGGGGGGACAACTATCACGTTGAAAATTCAGCATCAGGAAACAGCAGCCAAAGAGTCAAAAGCTCATATTAGGAAAGATTTCACACAGTATTGTTAAAAGGAGGGATTCACTATGTTACAATGGAAATCAAGTCAGAAAACTGGTTTCTGAAACTTGATGAGAATTAAATAAGCTGTCCTGGGAGGAAAAAAAAATCACTACAAAAGCTAATCAAAATGAATAAATGCAAATTAAAACTGTTTCTGGTTCTCATGTTCTCCTTCACCAAAGACAGACTATGGGACATCAGTTCTAAAGTAGCAATTTAAGAAACTGATTTCTCAGATTTGTGTTCCTGCTATTTATCTAAAACGTATACTACTATAAGTGAAACAGACAGAAACGGATTCTACAAAATGTCTTTGTGCTAGTTCATTCCTTTGACTTTCATACTCATGAACAAAGCACGTGGTTTTAGCACTTCGACCTTTAAATCACATTTTAAAATGCAGATTTTAATATACATCTGACCTGTACTGCTCAAATGCATTGATCGGGCAATAGTTAAGAAATATGAATGTGCACTACAATTTTTCCATTAAAAGAACAGGTTTAGTTAAATGTAAGAGCTATCTATCTAGAGGCAGAAAACATATTAAAGAAAATCCAAAATGTAGGATAGAAGCACTTATGCTACTGAATGCCAATATTTCATTTTAACTGCTTGTTTCCATTTTCTCCTCATGCCCAAAAGTGACTTTTTTTTTTTTTTTTGAAGAAAACTTCCTTCAGTCCATTGATTCAGATGAGGGAAATACACTTAACCATTAAAAAAAAAAGATGTGCACATAAGAGAACTCAAACACCAGACCTTCAAAACTGCTCTGACACGTGGAGTTAAAAAAGCAGCAAGTCCCCCTCACAATCACTGCTCTTCCCAAACACCCACAGGGCACCCCTGAGTGTGGCTACAAACAGCAGCAGTATCGGCTGGGCAGAGGTCCTGCTTAGGTTGCAAACACTGCATTGACTTATGCTCAGAGAGAGTTAAGCTGACAAAGCCTCCATTGGACCCTGGCCACAATTTAAAGATACTTTCCTCTCATGGAAACCCTGGGGAAGAGCCGTGGTAAACACATTGCCTGCTCTCCTGCCCAGTGAGCCCCAGAGAGATGGAGTGGTGTCCCATTGCCAATACCCGCTTCTCTGTAACAGCAAAAGTAAAGCTAGCACATTCTTGAAGTACAGTAGAAACAAAGAAAATAAGAGCCTTACAATGATCCCTCATCCACCATCCAATACAGTACTGTCGAATACTACCACAAATCCATCCACCTTAAATCAATTTTAACTAAATTGGAAAACCTTTTGCATTTAGCAGGACAGGCTCTATATTGGTAGAGCATGAAGGAGTGAGGCAGATAAACTCCATCCCCACAGTCTGGGGCTGAGCAAGGGAATAACAGCCACTGCTTGTTCTGAAACACTGTA
The DNA here is from genome assembly GCF_033958435.1 of Carettochelys insculpta. Classification (NCBI taxonomy): domain Eukaryota; kingdom Metazoa; phylum Chordata; order Testudines; family Carettochelyidae; genus Carettochelys; species Carettochelys insculpta. Next base: position 230,987,059 of record NC_134138.1, read on the forward strand.
GTTCATTACAACCACTAGTCATCTAACATAGGCTTGCGTGCTGGCCAACACATTTATCCATGCTACGGTGTATGAAACCCTTAACTGTTAAAAAAACAGGAGTCTGCTTCTGGTGTCCATGGATGTTATTTACAGTTCAGATGCCTGGTTACGAATCATCACCTGCCCCACGACAGTGAGCCAGGCCTTTCCAAAATAACAATAAAAAAATAGTAAATTCATAAACAACTGAAAATTCTTATGAGGAATTAAACCTTCCTGGCCCATTTTCAATCTTTGGCATCCCCTTTCTTCTTCTCGACATACATAAAATTATACATAAGAGCAGCCTTTCTTAAAAGCAGACAGGGGAGGAGGGAGTTTCTTGCAGCCATAGTATCCTGCGCCGTGAGGGGGGCAAGGCTCCCTTACTCAGCCCCATCTCATGGGCCACCAGTAGTGGTTGGAACCTGCCCCTCTCTGGGAACACAAAAGCTGGAGCAGCAGGCCACCACTGAGCTCCTTATCTTCCTGGGAGCAGAGGGGTCAGGATTCAGTTCTTGCATGGCGGTGCCAGGCCCTGTTCCCTGGCTGCACAGGGACAGGCTCTGGCCCAGAGTACATCCCCTCACCATCACCCTGGCTCTCTGCTGCCTCCCCCAGTGGTTCATCATGACGGGCCCCCATTCCTCTAGAACCTACTTCCCATCCAGGGTTTAATTTGTGCCCAGACTTGCCAGGGTAAGTGTACTACAAAAAGTGATGTCTGTTGATATCACTTTTCAAACATTCTCTAGCAAATGTTAAAAAAAACTCAATGACAAAAAGCAAAAAAAAACAACAAGAAAAAATATATGCACATGCAAAGCACCTTATTTGCATTTCTATTCTGTTTCAGTCCAGTAAAGAACAGAGACAACTGTATGCTATTTTTAATATGGAGTCTGCAAAAAAAAAAAAAACCTACATAAACAAATTGCAATAATTTGGACATGTACAGAGGCATATGGATTTGTTTTTTCTAACATTAATAAAGTATTCTATAGAAAATTGTGAGAATGACCACAAGCAAGAGTTGATAGGCACTAAAAATTTGTTGTGAGAACCCCTATATTAGAGGCTATGCGATTTTCCTAAGAGCCAAAGTGATTCAGAAGAAACAGTCCCACCGAAGCTATGAGGTCCTATGTTTCTAAGTCAGTCGGGCACTTTGAAAAACTACAATAATGGGTGTGGTTTTCCAGAGTTCCCTATAAAGACACCTAATCCCTTCCACAGCATGCATTAGGGTTCACTGATCTATCTCATAACAGAACTTCTTGAGCACTGAGATATTTCTAATTCATTCTCCAGTCAACTAAAAGAGCTGCTCAATTCAACTAATTCCAAAATCCTACCACTTTATAACACCAAAAAGCTAATTTCATTTCCAGTACTAGTTTTTTAATCTGTTTTCAGTGGATCAGTACGGGAAAACATCACTCTTCAGAACAATTTTTAAAATATTTTATACTGATCGATAGTGTTAAGAAAGTCACCAGTAGGTTTTCTATTGCTTGTGGTATAATTATGCATATTCTAAAGACGCAAATAAAAATGCCATTACAAACTGTTCAGAAGGCTTCTAAGGAACAAGACATCACAAACATTTTCCTCTATTCAGTCATTCCTGCATATGCTGGTCTCCCTAATCAGGACTGCCATCTGCTGTCAGATGGTAAGTAAAACTGACATTCGTGATAAACTACATTGCTCATAAAGCACCTTTGCCCCCTTAATCAGTTCCTGGAGCAGCACTTTTTTTCCTTGGGGAGAACTATACAATTCATATCTTTTCCTCGTGGTGCTAGTGATGGTACTAGATTTCCAGATGGGAACCAGGATGCTACAGTACCAACACTGGAGTCACGAAAAAACAAACACAATACAGAATTGTGTACCCATAACTGAAATGCAGAAGATACAGCTATCTGAGATACCATCTTTGCTACATACTACAGACATGGTATTGTATGCTTTGCTCATGTCACACCTCAGAGGAATGGCTGTCTCACAGAAACTCTTATGTTTCACTATAATCACATTAGGAAGCTTGCCAACAGGTGCCAAAGTGAATCCCTAAAAATCTATTAGTCTAAGAGCAGGTCTACACTAGACCTGAAAGTAGATCCAAGATATGCAATTCCAGCTGCAACAATTGCACAGATGGAATCGACTTATCTAGGACTGACTTACCTGGCCATCCTCACTGAGAAAGGTCAACAAGAGAAACTCTCCCATCAGCCTCCCTGACTCCTTGCAATAATAAGGAGTACAGTGGTCAACTGTCGAGCCCTGATAGTTTGATTTCATGGTCTCCACTAGGTGCACAAAATCGAACCATGGAAGATCAACCCTGACCAGGTCCATCTCCTGGTAAGTGTAGATGTACCCTTAGAGGAATCAAGAACAGTTAGAGTACATTCATCCCTCGCTATAAGAGCACAATCGCTTCCTAACTTTTTGCTTGTAGGCGAAAACTCTTAAGAGGGACATGAAATTCCTACTAAAATATGTGTAAAATTCTCTGATTGGTTCCAAGTACTGGGAGTGGCAGCAGGTGGTGCTGCTTTTGAAAGGTAAGTGAGCCTGGGGTTGTGGGGGGTTAAAGGCTGGGGGGCAGTTTGGGGACATGAGTGGGAGGGAAGTTAAAACATGGTGGCAGGTTGGGTCCCAGGGAGGTGTGGGGTTCGGGCTGCTGCAGGTTGAGTCTGTGGGGCCTGCGGGGGGCAGGGTTAAAGCTGCAACCGTTTTGGTCCGCAGGGTTGTTGGGGGGCAGTTAAGACTGCATTGATTCGGGTGCATGGGGCTGGTGGAGGGTTTAAGTTTCAGAGGTTCAGGTGCTGGGGGCAGGGGGGGTTAGGTTTCAGCAGCTTAGGTGCGCAGGGGCAGCGGGGGTTTTAAGTTTCAGCAGTTTGGCTGCACGGGGACTGGCGGGGGGGGGTTAAGTTTTGGCGGTTTGGTGTCTGCGGGGCTGGCGGGGTGGGGTGGTCAGGCTGCAGCGGGCTTGGAGCCACAGGGAGTGGGTAAGACTCGTATTAGTGGGGGGAGGTCACTCGTCCAGTGAACAAAAGGTAGGTATACGTTCATCATTCAAGCGAATACTCATAAATAAAGTACTCATTTAACAGGGGATGAGCATATTTTGCTGTAATCTTGAAACAGGTGTAAATTATCATAAGAATGGTGAAACATATTTAGAGTTAAAATTATATAGCTCAGTTATTCTAGATTAAGTAAGAAGGTTTTGTGTAGATGTGTTTACACACACACACACACACACACACACACACACACAGAGACAGAGAGAACTATGGATTGAAACTCCAGTCTGGCAACATCTATTGTCCAGCATGACTTTAGTTAGGCATATGTCCACTTATCGTGTATGTGGCTACATTTCCTGTAATCCCATAAAGTTAGTTTACAGCCACCAGTCCTGACTCTCAGTGTTCTGTGTTGCTATTTAGCTCTAATTTACCCCCAATAAGCAGTGGAAGTGTTGGTAACACTGCTAGGCAATACTGACCTCCCATGATGCGGCACCAGGCAGATCCCTAGGGTGCTGGACTAGAGAGGTTCAATTGGTAATAATTCCTAGAGAAACTGGAGATGGCATTGACACCTGCAGTTAAGGCTGACATACACTTCCCACTATAAGATCTTGTTTTAGTCATTGCCAAATTTTAACTATTTGGGCTGAAACTTTTCATGATGTGTCTGCTTGAGACAGAAGGTCTCTTTAAAAAAATTAGCTAAAATGCCTAAGCCATTTCTGAAACAGCAATTAGAAGAAATGCTGTTTTGCTCATATTAAAATACAGCGATATCTTACACCTGTTTCATTAAGAATATTTGGAGCACCTCCTTTGTTCTGGAGCACATATTTTTTGCTCCTTAGCAAGGGAGTGGGGCAAGGATTGCAATGGTGTCACAGATGGACCTCTTGCTATCCTGGTGAAAAACAGCCCAAAAAAGGCCAAGCTACGTGCCTCCAAAGATCGCAGTTCACTCGTGCAGTAGAGGCTTGTTAAAATTTAACAGATGTTCTCTAGAGATTCCACGTACACTGACCTTGTAGGACCTTGCCTGCCTGCTCCCATCACCTCCCAGCATACTGTATCTGTCACTGTGGTGCCAAGCAACAGAATGGAGAGCAGAAACTGCTTCTCTTGTGTTCTCAGTGTCCCCTCTGCTGGGACACAGACTGCAGGGAGAAGATGGCAAAAGAGCCTAACAGAGATGCACAGAAGTGAGAGGAGGAAAAGCATTTAAAGTTGTTGGAGGGGTGCCAGAGGCTGAAGTGCAGGGAATCTGGAGTAAGGAGATGGATAATAGCCAAGGAAGAGAAAGACATGAGCCAGGTTGTAGGTAGACATGAAGTAGAGGGAGGGGAGGAGGCAATGTGAATGGGCAGAAGCAGTGGAGGCCAGGCTAAAACCGGGCAGTAGATATACAACCAATAAGGCCCACCCCACTACAGAACATGGAACCCAAACAGAGAGTCCTCAGTCTCTACCTTCTTCTGCTTGCAGAAAACAAAAGAGGTGAAACTCACTGGCCAAAAATGTGTCTCATCCTCTGCCCCCAGTTACTGGTCCATCTAAACACAGCAGTCTGCTATTCCTACCAATTAGTTCATTAGCTCAAATGGAAGAGATTTCTGTTGAGGTTCTGAAGTCAGACCCCAGCTAATGACCCAGTTTGGGGATCCACATGTTGATAAAATTTCCTGGGGGTGGAGGGTTCAGTTTGTATGTCAAGAAATTGCATTAAACTATACCAAAATAACGAAGCTTGCAAAGTCAAAGAGGCAAGAATTAGGAAATGCTGAATAAGGAAGGCTGCATATGCTATTATGTTATAATAATTGTGTGATCTCATACTAATTTTCTCCACCAAAAGCCTGGTTCATGCAGTGCATGGGTCAGGATGAATCTGTGCTGGGAACACATCACAATTGTGTGTAGTGACTGAGGCCCTTGTCCACATGATCCTGCCTCATTTGCTTCAGAAACTGCAAAAATATGGAGAGCATAAGCAGGGAACTGCGGGAAGAGAAAGAATGGTCTCATGGTTCAAGCAGTGAACGCTCCCCTGAAGTTCTGATTCTATTCCTATACAGTAGTGTCTCAATATTCGCAAGTGACCACAGCGGACGCTTCCCCGGGACCCCAGGCAGGAGCACTGGCAGTCAGGGGCTCCCATAATCGTGAAATTCAACATTCACAAAGGTTTCCAACACAGAACCCTCACGAATGTTGAGACCCTACTATATTTGCCAGAGTTTCTATATGCTGCCAGGCAAGTCTTTCGAACATATGTGTTCACTACTAGTCACCCATTGTGTGTTCCCATTTTCTGAATCAAATTTGCAAAAGTCCAGAGTCCTCATGAGTGCAAATCAGTTTGATGGGAGGTGTGCTTTGAATGTAAGAATGCTATAAAAATGCAAAATAGTCAGAAAACCCTAAACCTGTGTCTACACTCCAGGGTTCTGTTGACAGAAGTCACTGTCGACGGGTATTTCCCAACAGAACCTCTGTGTACAGAACACGTCCACACCTAAAAGAGGCTCCCCTTGTCAATGTTCTCTGTCGACAGACAGCAGCTGGACTGCCCAGCCCCAGCTGTCAAGGGAACAGCCAACCAGAAGCTCAGCGAACTGGAAGCCCTCTCTATCGACAGAGGCCCCCCCCAGAGTATCCACGCTATTTTTTGTCAACAGAATCTGTCAACAGAGGCGCTCTACCTTGTATAGTCAAGACAGAACTCTGTCTGGAAAACGGCTGTGGTCTGTTGACAGATTCTCGATAGAGGCCTCTTCTGTGGACAGAACTCTGTCGTGTAGACCCCGATTAAGTGTCACACAATTAGTGAGAACTGACAATTTTTAACTTAAACTGTGGTTCAATCTCTGAGCTGTGAAATACTGATAATAGCACCCTATGGGGTGAAATGAAAACGAATTCATTAATGTTTGTGAAGTTCTCACACACTCTGGCAAGAGCAGCCTAAGAACATGTAGGAAAAGAGAGACAATATTATATTCAGGACAAGTTTTGGATTAGAGTTGAGCAAAAATTTTTTTTTCATCAAAACTGTAGTTTTACTTGACCCAAAATTATTCACAAATTTGACATGGAGTTGCCAAATAGTTGCAACCCAAAAAATAATAATTTTGGGACTTCTCTGCCATTCACAAAATAGGAAGAAGAAACAGTGGCAGTGGAAGCCTCCCTTTTATAAATTTCAGCCCAACACTTGGGCCCTTCAGTTCCACATTCTACCATTTGTGGAGCTGGGATATGAACTTGGGTCTCCCTCACGCCAGAAGAGCGGGGTATTTCTAGGTGGGCCTCTCCTAATCTCACCTGTGCATAAATCAAGGGTGGGGAAGCTTTTTTGAGTCAGGGAGCCAGTGACACACTCAAAAAAAAAAAAAAAAAAAACCAGTCAGGGGCCACATAAAAGTGAGAAGCAAAAAGAAAAAGAAGACACAAAATCCTTACTAACATGGCCCCTGATTGAGACCCACTTGCTCACCTCGCACTCCAGCCCCATGGGCAAGGGGGCTGGAAAAGGGGGAAGAACTGAGGTTCAGGGCTTCCCTCCAGCTAGATTAACTCTTCTGAAGGCCCAGGAGCTTCAGGGTTCAGTGTGCAGCTGTGGTGTCTGGGCAGGAGGAAGGGTGCAGGAGTGGGCTGGGGTGAGTGTTAGGGGGCTGGGTGGGAGGGAGATAGAGGAACGGGCTAAGGGTGGGTAGTCTGGACTGGAGGGAGGATGCAGGAGCGGGCTGGGGTTGAGGGATCTGGGTGGGAGATAAGGTGCATAAGTGGGCTGGGGCAGCCATGGGGGAGGGTTCAGGAACAGGCTGGCGGGTACAGGAACAAGCTAAGGGTGAGAGTCTGGGTGGGAGGGAGGCTACCGGAACAGGCTGAGGCTGCGGCTCTGGGCAGGGGCAGAGGGGTCTGGGTGGGATGAGAGTGCAGGAGCAGGATGGGGGAAGTCTGGGCAGAAGGGAAAGCAGAAGCACACTGGGAATAGGGGGCTCTTGGCAGGACGGGGTGCAGGAGCAGGTGAGGGGAGCACTTACTTCCACATGCGCCATAGCCGCCCCTCCCATTGCTGGCGGAAAGCCCGCGCAGTGCTGTCTGGAGAGGCTTCTCTCCCACTGTTCTCAGGCACTGTCCCCCCAGCACAAACTGCTCTGACTGGCCAGCATTCCAGCCATCCAGGATGACAGGGGAAGCCTCTCTTGGCAGCACTGCATTGTTGTTCGCCCAACTGTGGGAAGGGGAGATGGAGGGGGAGTGGATCTGGCTTCGACTTGCCTAACTTCAGCCCACGAGGCTTGGGGCTCCACGTTTCCCACCCCCCCCCCGCAGTGGGGGTGGGGAGCCCCAAGCTTTTGGGGCCAGATCCAGGCAATACAGGCTGGATCCAGTTCCCTGTACCTCATATAAATAATGAAATAGTCACTGGAGCAGGGACTGTAATTTGCATCTCCCACAGCATTGGTGACTGGCTTAATAGAAGCACTCTCACTCTCTCCCTGCCCCAATGACTAGTCGCTGTCATTTTTACCCCCCACAGATTATTTTCTGTTTTTCAGAACTTCCAGTAAACTAAAATTTCAGTTAGTCCGACAGGTCTAGTTTGGATGAACGAGGAGGATAAAAAGAAATAGTGAACTACTCACTTATTCACTGAATGAGGGGGCTGCCTTGTGGAAAAAGTGCTCACATATCAAAAAGTGCATGGGGAGCTGGAAATGGGTGACGTTACGGATCACTTCATGATCAGCTGTTTATTCCCTTTGGAGCACCTGGCATTGGCACTGTCAGAAGAGACAACACTGGACTAGATGAACCTTTGGTCTGACCCAGCCTGGCTATTCTTATGAGGGGGGTGTGAATTAACACTGCACACCCAACCCGAATTCTAGCGATTCCAGACTTCTGAGTGCTGAAATTTTCCTTGACATTTTTTAAATGTAGGTATTTCTTAAAGGCATAATATACAGATATACACAAGGTCTTCAAAACATATTAGGAAATATAACAGAGAATACCATAAAATTAATCTGAAGATTCAACAGAAAATATTTTTGAAAAAATATCAACTTTGCCTGTACCTGGATCTCTTGGGGGGAAAAAAAGGAAAAAAAAACAGAAAATGTCATCCAAAGACAAGAAAATCAGAGTAATTTAAAAAAGCAAAAGGAAAGTATCCAACCAATAGAGCAGGATAAAACATTGGTCAGAATTAGGGGACTGAGGAATGAACACCATTTACAATTCTAAATATTACAGATTAACATTTGAATTTTGGAAAGAATGTACAATGTAAGTGATCTGATTAAGTTAAATTTTAAAAATGAAAATCCCTGAGTTCTTCTAATCTTGGGATAAGCTTTTGAAATGTGAATATTTGCTGCCATCCTGTGGAAACTTCAGACATGGCACTTATGTAAACAAAACAAAGTTAGTACATAAAAAACTGCCAGAATACCTACTAAAACTTTCAACTTTAAAAATTTCTTTATGTAAATGTGGAATGAATCATGTAGAAAATCAGCTCTAGGATATGGAGTCTTTTAACAATATGACAGGTTGCAGTGTTGGATACAGTTAATTCACTATGTTAATTCACAGTTCCATGTTTCATAACAGGAAGCTCTGGAATGACAGATCAGATGTCAGATAAGACTTCAGTGATCTCCATCACACGAATGGGTGAATTAATTCCTTGTGGGCTGGTACTCACTTCACCAACCCATCATCACAACCCACCACTTTGTTGATAGCTTCTCACTTTGATGAGTAATAGGCCGTTTCTACACAGGCCACTTCCTTCAGAAGTGGCATGCTAATACAGGGAGCGAAAGATGCTAATGAGGTGTAGATGCAAATTCCCTGTGCCTCATTAGCATAACGTCATGTGATTTGGAGTCTGGAAGACCGTTCTTCCAGACTCCAAAACGCTGTGTAGAAGCACGGCCTCAGGAAGAAGGACTTCCTTCCGGGAGCCCCCCCGCAGGACCGAACCTCTACACAGCGTTTTGGAGTCCAGAAGAACGGTCTTCCAGACTCCAAACCACGTGACATTATGCTAATGAGGTATGGGGAATTTGCATCCGTGCCTTATTAGCATCTGTCGCTGCCTGTATTAGCATGCCACTTCTGCAGGAAATGGCCTGTGCAGAAATGGCCCCAGAGAGGTAGCCATGTTAGTCTTCATCCTAGCAGAATAAAAAAGCAGTCAGGTAGCACTTCGTTAGTCTTTAAAGTGCCACATGACTGGGTTTTTGTTTCCTCTGGTGAGGTTAAGGATTAAATGATTTAAACTGCACATTCACCTCAGAGAAGGTCTGTTCAGGTCCAGATTTAAAATGAGTTGGCAATGTTATTTCCCCAGCAGGGTGGTGAAGCACTGGAATGCATTACCTAGAGAGGTGGCGGAATCTTCATCTCTAGAGGTTTTCGAGTCCCAGCTTGACAAAGTCTTGGCTGGGATGATTTAGTTTGGGTTGGGTCGTGCTTTGGGCAGGGGCTGGACTCACTGGCCTCCTGAGGCCTCTTCCAGCCCTACAATTCTATGTGGTATAGCCTACACTGACCTGCATAAGATATAATGGTTTGGGTGAATTCTATGAAATTACTATGTCAGGAATGGAATAACTAAGAGGAGGAAGGGGAAAGAGGTAATAGAGAGTTGGCTACACAAGCTTTATGCCATCTCAGAATTTCTCTGTATCAAAGAAATCTGCAGCTGCCCCATGAAAGCCATTTTCCAGTGCTTTGTGCTGATCAGATAAAGCAAGCGGATAGACAGCTAATCATACTGACTTTTAAGGTTGTGAAATGGCTTCATTTCTTAATGTAAAGAAGACAACAGGATACATTTCTGTTAACCCAAAGAAGTGATTTTTTTTGTTTAAAAAAAAAAAAAAAGAAACTGGTACTCAGCATCACCAAGGTGCCAGTACTGAGTACTGGCAAGTACTGGTACAAAAAAAGCACAGCCTTAAACTATTAACATGCAACAGTTTCAGCTTTCACCTATACTATGGATCATTGCAATTACAGAAAACGTACAGAACATTTTAATGAGCCATCTAAACCCATCTTACCCCCAACAAATCTAATATAAAGGAAATTAAAGGATATGACCTTTGAAAAAAATCAAAGATAAACAATGTATTTTGCAATGCACTATAATTATCAAGAGGCTGATTTTCCAAGTAATTACCAATTAAAATACAATTTGAAATCAGTAGCTCCCAAGCACAGGAAAATGATTTCAGTACAAACAAACCACCTTGTGTAATCCAAGTATTAGAAACAGTGTAAACTGCAAGAAATCAATTACTGCATAGGAGGTCAAAACAAAAAAGCAGTCAAGTAGCACTTTAAAGACTAACAAAATGATTTATTAGGTGATGAGCTTTCGGGGGACAAACCCACTTCTTCAGATTGGTATGGCTATGATCTGAAGAAGTGGGTCTGTCCCATGCCAGCTCATCACCTAATAAATTATTGTGCTAGTCTTTGAAGTGCCACTTGACTGCTGTTTGTTCTGATAGAATACAGACTAACATGGGTATCTCTCTGTCAGTATAGGAGGTATCAGTGCATGTACATTCATATGGCCCAGCTTTATGTAGCCAAAACTTTCAGCAATACGAAAGCCTTCTCAAACGAATATCTTCTATATTGCTAATCTAAATATAAGGTTACAAAGCAAAACTTTAAACTCCTCATGTAAATGATTGTGCAATTAACTCCATGCATGCAAGCCAATGGGATAAAAGTGCCGGGGTCCACCTTAACAGCATGTTCTTAAAGAAGGAAAGCAGTTCTGACACTTTCACACTGACACTTGTGCAGGCCACTCATCATGATGCTCCAGCAAGAAATACAAACAACAGAAAACAGAGCATCATTCATGTGCATGAATGCAACTTGGTACTGGACAGGAAAAAAAATAAAAACATCTTGGACTGGAGGACTAAAGAAACAAATTACTGAGAAATAGACAAGCTGCGGAGTTCCCAGACAGCCACATTTAGGAAATACCAATATTCTAGGTGGTTGAGCTGGCCACTAAGAGATGAGACAGGGAGAAAGGCAGAAAAGAGGCTGGCAGTTTGTGGCAGGCACACTGCACCCCACCCCACACTCATGAGCACGTTCCACCCACATACTGCAGGTTGTCCAGGCCATCAACAGGGTCCTCCTGCGGCAGCTGGTCTGCACTGGTGACCTGGATGATGTCATATGGGGTTTCAATGACTTGGGGTTCCCGAACTGCTTTGGGGCACTGGATGGCACACACATCGCCATCCAGGCCCCACTGCACAGCGGCGGGGCTTATGTAAACTGCAAGGGCTACCACTCCATGGTCCTGCAGGCACTCGTCAATGTCAATGGTTGTTTCCAGGACATCTGCGTGGGCCGGTCCAGCCACGCCCACAATGCCAGTGTTCCAGCACTCAGACCTGGGCCACCGCATGGCTGAGGGGACCTTCACCCCACAGCAACAGCTCCCTGTCAGGGACACAATGCCACCCTGCGGGCCTGCTGTTGAGGCCATACAGAGGACACATGCAGCTGACCCAGGACATTTTTAACAAGTAGTTGAACTGGGCTCACGATACAGCTGAGCAGCCATTCGGCTGCTTGAAGGGGAGTTTCCAATGCCTCCTCACCAAGCTGGAGGTGGGCCTCCACGGCATCCCAGCCTGCTGCACCCTGCACAACCTCATGGCACAAGCACAAGCCATTCATGGAAGGGTGGGCCATTGAGGCGGGGTGTGGGTACAAGCAGCCTTCTTCCACCCCGTGCCATCAGGCCCAGCAGGACGGGGTGCAGATACGGGAGGCCCTGCAGCAGGCCTTTGAGCAGGGACTGAAGTAACCCCTGCATGCGCACCCCCATCCCCACCCCCACACATGCCCAGGGCACTTGGGGTTAAACTGCACAATAAACCTTTTAATTGCACCTGAAAGTGCCAACTCCAGAGAACTATATACAGGAGAGAACTGCAAATGGGGGGCTGCAGGAACTATATACAGGTGTAGCGGCCCCAGGCAGGCGCCCTCCAACTCCCAGGAAGGTTGGGGCTGGGAGCTCTACCCATCGACGGGGGGCGAGGGCTGGGATCCCCGTCGCCCACACCCTCCCTTCCCCCCGTGTCCAAGGGCCCCACTGGGTCAGGGCCAGGGCCTGCAGCACAGGGAGGTAGGGGCGCAGCTGGGGCGAGGTCCCCGTGGGCTCCCCGGAGTTGGCATGGGGGCAGCAGGGGGTGGGGGGCGTGGCCTCCTCCTGGCTGGCCCTGGCCAACAACATACAGGCAGGTGGGTTGGGACCAGGGCAGCGAGGTCGGGGTTGTGGGGGGGGGTCACTGTGGGGGGTGAGGTGGGAGGGGGAGAAGACTGACCGGGGGACCGAGACGGGGCAGAAGGTCAAGAGGGGGAGGGAGCAGGGAGGCCAGGTGACAGGGAATGGGGGTGTCTGGGTGGGAGGGGCAGGTGCAGGAGTGGCTCGCAAAGGGGCAAGCGCCAGGGCCAGGTGGCCCACCACGGCCAAGGTCAGGCATTAAGATTTGATGCAACCCAGTCCCAGGCCTGCTGCTCCATGGCGAGCCACACCCACAGCACACCAGTAAGGTCCCGCACGGCTGTGGTACGGGCAGCACCCTCCACCTCCTCCTCCCTGCCCTGATGGCACCAGTGAATGGCCTGCCAGAGGCCCCACACAGTCCATTCTCGGGGCCGGGCCACTCCCCCTTGCCCTCGGTGGTGGTGTTCGTCCAGCTGCCAGAGCTGTGGAGACAGAAAGGGAGAGAGGAACGGGTCATTAGTCCTGGACGCTGGCCCCTGTGTCCCCACCCACCCCTGTCCTGGGGGGCCCTGCAATGCCCATATCCCAGGGTTTCCTGCATGGGTGCCACAGGCACGGGTTCCCCCATACTGCTCCCTGGTCCCTCCACAGCCAGCTGGCCCATGGTGCTGTCCCAACCGCGTGGTGCCAAGTACTGGACATCAGCCTCCTGGAGCCTGGGGACCGTAGCCATCCAGGGTCCACACGCACCAGGGCTGGCCGCCATGTGGGAGGCCTGAGGCCACCGCAGGTAGGACCCAGTGCCCCTCCCCAGGGTGGCTGGCATGCACATCACCTACCTGTGGGTCCCTCCAGCAAGCTGGGTGAGGCACAGCAGATGGGGACTGGCTGGGCAGCTTGGATGGGATGTCAATGATGCAGGCCCCCTCATGTGAGCCCTCATCATCACTGGTGGAGTCCAGTCAGCATGCCGTCCACAGGTGCCTGGTGATAGCTGCCAGTCCCAGGCACTCCTCGCCATCTGTGGCCATCTCTGGCTCAGCTGTACCCAGCATGACGACTGGGGGTCCGGCCTCCTTGGGACCCAGAAGGCGGTGTAGCTCTTTACAGTAGAGGCAGCTTGTGGAAGCTGCCCCCAACAATCCAGCTGCATCCTGGGCCTTGCAATAGCCCTGCTGTAATTCTTTAACTTTTGTCCAAACCTGGTCCAGGGTGCAGGTCTTGTGGCCACAGCCGACTAGCCCCTTTGACAGCCACAGCGTTGTGGTGCAGAAACCCGGTTTGATGGAGAACCTATTCATCCTCCCATAGGGAGAGGAGGTCCTGGAGCTCAGCCTCCATCCAGGAGGGGGCCCAGCACTTCAGGGCCTGGCTTGCCTCCTGGGAGGGCTTCCCGCTGTCCTTGGAGGGACACCTGGGGTGGGCGGAGGTCCAGGTGGCTGGCCATGTGGCCAGGGAGGGTGACGGACTGGCAGGGGTGTTGTCGCAGGGAGCGGGCTGTGCAGCAGTGTGGGGTCCCTGCTGCCTGCATGCTCACAGCTTCCTGCTTGAGGTTTGTAGGAGCCTGCGTCTTTAAACGCGGCCGGATGTTGGAGCCATAGAGCTCTACTTATGCTGAAAGTGGTGCCACTGCCTGCCAGCTGATCGCCACCATGGAGGACCCCCTCTTTCGAAATAGCCATCTGCAGAGCATCTACGCTTGCTCTCTTTCGAAAGTCTCTTTTGAAGTGGGCCGCTCTTCCCACTGTGGGAATGGAGAAACAAGTTCGACGGAACAGCCCCGTTCTTCCGATGTCACTTGCGAAAGATCGCATGGTGTGAGTAGGCGCTCCGTGGGTTATTTCGAAAGAAGCACGTCTTCCAACCTCATTTTCAAATGTACTTGCTAGTATAGATGCGGCCTATGAGAATGGATGGCCTCCATCTCATTATAAGGTGGACTATTCTCAGGAACAAGCTGGCTGGAGTAGTCAGAAGAAGGTACACCAAAAAAGAGAAAAAATATATGCCTCCAGCACAAAATTCAAATTTTGAGAATAAAATTAACCAAGAAACCAAAGACCATGTAATGAACATGTTACAGAAACTGGTGGAATGATTTGCATGAGTGGTATGTTAAAATCAGTGCGGATAACCTTTTTAAAGAAGGATCTAGTGATATAAGGGGAGGGTGATTAGCACTTTTGTCAGAAATACTACTGCCTGTTTTCAAGTTACTGATAACATAGAACAAATGAGCTTGAATGCTTACTGATCAATGTATTAACAGACAAAGCACAAAACTGATTAGTGTCTGCATCAGACCACCAAATCACACTGGGAACAGGATGACCACCTCCTTAAACACTTAAATACGATGTACAGAAACAAATGTTGCATTATCATGGGGACTTCAATTCGAATGGCATATGTCGAGGTCTTGTGATGCTAGTACTAAAACATCCTTGGAATTTCTAAACACTGTAGATGACAGTTTCCTAACACAAAAAGTGCTGCACTCAACACAGTGGAATTCTTTATTAAATCTTATTCTAACAGATAAATAGTAACTGATCACAGAACTAAAAATTAATGGTAGCTTAGGTACCAGTGATAGTGACTTGATAATATTTATAATACACCGGCGAAAGAAAGTCCTCCCACCACCCCCCATGCAACTTGGTGCTTTAATAGGGCCAATTTCACAATGCGAAAAACTATTATTAGCCAAATCTGCTGGGAGGAAAAATTTAATAAGAAAAATGTGAATGATATTTGGGAATCAGTTAAGAACACCTTACTAAAGGCTGAATCTCTCTAATCCACAACTCTCTCATCCAGCAAGATTCATAATCTGGCATGGTTTTGGTTTGTCAAATGACCACTTACCATGGGCGTGGCCAAGTTTCCTGTGCTCCCATGAAGTTTGTTTCCAGCCACCAGTCTTGGCTCTCAGTGTTCTGTGCTGTTATTTAGCTGTAATTTACCCCTAAATGTCTTCTAAGAGCCCTGGAAGAAGTGAAAGTGTTGGTAATATGCCAGATCATATTGACCTCCCATGGTCTGGCAAAATCTCTCATCTGGCACCTCTCAGGTCCTTAATGCTGGGTGCTGGATGAGAGAGGTCCCACCTGTAGCAGGCCCCAAAAGCCCAAATTTCATCAGTAAGGAAGAAGTTTGTACTGATTTTAAAAATCGCCTAGTTTAAAGAATGGAATTGAAGGCAGCTACACAAAATAAACAGGTAGAATATACAAATGGAAGAAAGGCAATGCTAATCTGAATATACAAATCTGAAGCTACTATTTGCAGAAAACTGATAACGGAAGCAAAGGGATATGAGAAATCTATGGTCACCAAAGTTAAAGACAAAAGGTTTTTTTAAAACGTACTAGAAACAAAAAGAATGCCAACGATGATATTGGTCTACCATTGGATGAGAATGGTAAAATTATCAATGATAAGTCAGACAAGGGAAAAAGTGCTCAATTGATATTTCTGTTCTGAATTGGGGCGGGGCGGGGCGGGGGGGACAGATATTTTCTCTCTATGATGATAACATGCTTTCCATTCTACTAGTAACTGGTGGATATTAAACAGAAGCTACTAAAGTCAGAAGTTTCAAAACAGCAGGGCCAAAAAAAAATTCCATATAAGAGTTTTAAAGGAGCTGGTTGAGGAACTTTCCAGAACCATTAATATTGATTTTTAGTATGTTTTGGAGCACTGGCAAAGCTCCGAAACACTGGAAGAAAGCAAATGTTAAGCCTGCAAGTGCTTGTGAGCATTTATTGTCTTTGTGTGTCTGTCCAGAACCTCAACTCAACAGCACCTTAATCTGGTTGGGGTTTCTGGTCACTATTATGAAACAAATAATAAAACTGGATAATGGAAAAACAAAATGGGAAAGACAACATCTGGCACATTTTCCTCTTTATTGTTCACTTCTTTAGAGCCATACTCAACAGTCCTTGCTCAAGGGATCTCCTAATGAAGCCAGTTTTGCCCCAATAACTAAGGAGTGCTAAAGTCGGAAACTTAACAAAATACCTTTACTTATACATATAGAAGTA
Source organism: Carettochelys insculpta (assembly GCF_033958435.1). NCBI lineage: Eukaryota > Metazoa > Chordata > Testudines > Carettochelyidae > Carettochelys > Carettochelys insculpta. The sequence goes on from NC_134138.1 coordinate 231,003,477, forward strand.
TAGATGGACCTTACAAATTCTGGTCTTAACTCTTTTTTAAGTATATCCACTTAAGATGTTTTATTTAAAGCATAATCCAAGAGTTCTGAAAATAAAACAGAATTATTATTAAGTTTGCCGCAGAACAGGAAGTAAAGTTCTGATAATTTTAGATGTTCTTTAGGAATCAGAATGTACTCCCAGGACAACAACAAATTCTAAGCATTATGGCCTTAACTTAAAACCACCTCACAGTCCAAGGTCATAGACAGCTGTGCACATAATATGTGTTCACGATCTCCTGATTTAAGTTTTAAGTCTTTACGCCCTCTAACAAGATAATATGTAGCTGAGGTAATGTCTTCACTGTTTGTCTCATTTCATGTGGACAGAATGTTGTACCACCACTAGGTGGAAGCCTAAATTATCTTTTAAAAGATAACTTCATATTTTTTCTAATGATGATTATAACGAATGTGTTCACTATAATATTCTTTCTAGAAACCCCATCATACAGAGAATGAATAAGATTCAGTATTTAATGCCAAAGCCGACCAAGCAGGGTAGGAGAAGTCACTGTAACTGCACCAAACGCATCGAGCCCAACAGTCAGAACAGCATCCTGATTTTCTATTTGTGATCATGCCTGGCTCTCACAACGTCTCTCATTTTCAGCCACAACTAAAAGCACCCCAGAGAGTGAGAAAAACTTTTCTTGACTTTGGGAAATAAAGAAAACTCAGGAAACAGTTACCAATGTGATATTTACAACTAAATGCAAACTGAACACTCTGATTTAGGGCTAAGGATATCAGCAGCAATAGGAATTTACTTTCAATAAGTAATTTTTGAGCCACATAGTCAAAGGGTCACTAAAATCCATTTCTACTGCATCTGATAATGTTGCGCTATTGAAATAAAATAGCACTCCAAAATCTTGTCACAATTTTTATTAAAACCTGAAATGACAAAAACCCCAAAATCACATTTAATTGTCAAAAATCATTGCACTATTAGACAAAGTAAATCATCTATGCAATGTACTTCATTGCCACTTACAGCAGAATATTGAAAGGTACCAGCAGTCTTAAATTTATATATCCAATACAGTTGCAGAGGGGCAAATCAAACAGGCATCCCAGATTTCGCATTCATATCCCAGCATTCATAGATCACACCAGACACTCAGGGTGTGTCTGCACTAGCTCTCTACTTCGAAGGGAGCGTGGTAAGTAGGGTTTCGGGAGGTTATTAATGAAGTGCTGCGGTGCATATACAGCACCTCATTAAGCCAATTCTCCCCCGCAGCAACTTCGAAGCGTTAAACTTCAAAATGCCAGCTCGCACGTACCCGCGGCTAACCTGCTGGTACTTCAAAGTGCCCAGGCAACTTTGAAGTCCCTTTACTCCTCAAAATTTTGCCACTTTGAAGTTGCCGCAGGGGAAAATTAGCTTAATGAAGTGCTGCCCATGCAGCACAGCACTTCATTAATAATCTCCCGACACCCTACTTGCCATGCTCCCTTCGAATTAAGGAGCTAGTGTGGACACAGCCTCAGACCCGTAAGTGCTCTTCTTCAAACATCATCTGAAAATTTGGGGGGGTTTTAAGTTTCAACTCTCACCATCTCACTCCTGTCGTGGATGGGCACAAACCTCAAAAGTGAAAGTGGTGGAGGGAGAATCACATCAGCCCAAGGAGCTCAGAAGCAGGAAATAATGTTGTGGTTATGTGAAAGTAGGAGATTCAATCTGTGAGACAGAAAGACAAACACTGGGTGCTCTTGGGGTCAGCTAGAAGTTTTGGCCAGAGACAAAGTGAAGAGGAGGAGATCTGTAGATGCCCTATGCGCCACCCGGAGTACAAGGGTTTAAAGAACAAAGATGAATATATTTTCTGTTCTCTTATCTATCCCTTTCTTAATGATTCCCAACATTCTGTTAGCTTTTCTGACTATGATGGCATACTCAGTGGATGTTTTCCTAGAACTACCTACAATGACATCATCTTTCTTGACAGCTAATTTAGGTGCCATCATTTTATACATATAGCTGGGATTATGTTTTCCAATGTGCACTACTTTGCATTTATCAACATTGACTTTCATCTGTCATTTTGTTGCCCAGCCTCCAAGTTTTGTGAGACTCTTTTGTAGCTCTCACCAGTCTGCTTTGTTCTCAGCGATCTTGAGGAGCTTGGTGTAATCTGCAAATTTTGCAACCTCATAGTTTACCTCTTTTTCTAGATCATTTAGGAATACGTTGAACACTACTGGTCCCAGTACAGGCCCTGGTGGAACATCACTAATTATATCCCCAATCTGAAAACTAGTATTTATTGCTACCCTTTGTTTCCTATCTTTAGCCAATTACCAGTTCATAAGAGGACCCTCCTACCCATTGAAAGCTTAAGAACCTTTGGTGAGGGACCTTGTCAAAGGCTTTCTGAAGGTTTAAGTACACTATAGCCACTGGATCACTCTTCTCAACTAGAATTCTTTGAGGGGGCCAAGAAGCATGTAGTGGTAAGGCTGATTTCCCTTCACAAAAAGGTCAGAAGGAATGGATGTAGCTCCACCTGAAATCTGTGAACAAAGCTCCTGAAACATCTATCTGTGTCAGTAGAGAGCACTACAAGCATCTTCCTTCTTCACTGAACCAAGGACGCTATGGTAAAGCACACCTCTCCATCAATTTCAGTCCAAATGGTAGTTCATAGAAAGCCTGTCAGAATCCCATGCTTTGGGACCAACAATGGCTAGAAAGTCATACAGAAGCCATTTATTTAACCCGGTAAGAAGAGGGACTCCCTTGTCACTCATTAGAAATTCTCTGTAGCCCCAAGCCAGCCTAAACCTTCTTGGCTGAAGGACTGGTCCTCATAACATGACTGCCTTAAGAATTGGAGGAAGACTGTTTAAATGTCTTAGAAGTGACTAAAAAAAGATTCAGCTGAATTCTCTGATGTACCACTAACCCATAATTTGTAATCCAACCAGTTAAGTAATTAATATTAGTTTATATTTGTTTTTAAGCAACACGTTCTCAATTATTGTACAATTTAGAGATTAAGCTAAATTACTTATCAACTTAGTGAACATTAATAACATTCCCAGGCAATAATCATTATCAATCTAATTATACGTGCTGCCTCTTGTTAATGGAGCACCAATTATTTTAATTAAAATATTAAATATTTAGAAAATAGAAATCAATGTATATTAATAATTGATATGCTTCATTTGAATCCACCTGAAGAGCTATAGTTCCTGTTTTCTTTATAAGTATATCCTCTTAATATTAATACTTCCCATGGGTTTCCAGATACAAATAATTAATCTGGGACCACTTCTATAAAAAATAAATAGGCATCACATGACATTGTGCTACTTTTTTTTTTTTATAAATAGACATTTACATGCAAACTGTTTCTATTAATCTAATTCTCAGAGGCCATGTTTCATGCAACAATGTTGAAAAAGCAGTTCATTTTTTTTCTATTTTGTAAATTTAAACAGTCCAAATAGATTTCCCATAAAATATTTTATTATCTACTTACATATTTTTAAGAGTTTATGGATTTATTTTTAACAAGCCCCCTAAATTCCTGTACTAAGCAAATTAAAGTGACCCTTCTTTGTCTCTTTTTAGCAAAAAGTACAACATAGCTAAGACCCATTCTGTATCACAGGATGTTCTTCAAATAACTATTGCTGAGTTGCAGAGAAGGTATGAAAAAATCTCAAAAAAGTAAATTATGGCCTTTATTAACAGCAGGAATTTGGAAAAGCCACAGTATAACTATTTGCTTAACAAAAAAATTGCTGGAACAATACAAACGCCCATTTATAATGTTGCTGAGACAAAGCAAGATGTTTTTCTTATATTTGGTATCAATACTCTGTTTGCCTCAGTTTCGTGCATGTAACGCATGTTTAACTAAGTGGTGAGAAAAGCTAGTTTAGTGTTTCCAGAGATGCAGAAAATGAGATTTGACTGCCACCTAATTGCCAGGTCCTATGCATTGGCCACATATTTGGTAACCTAACAACTGATAACCCTGGGACCCACCATCTGCTAGAAACCAGGCAGCTGCGACCAGCCAGAGAACAAGGAATTGAGGTGAATAGCTAGGTGACCTGTTTTGCCCAGGAATCAGAATAAAGGACAGAAGAGGGAGCTTCGGGATGTGGTACACTCTATCATTTATGTGCACTTCATAGACGAACTATTGCAGGATGTCGAAGAACTGATCTAGAGCCCACATAAAGTTAGCATTAAATGGACTATTCCCTCTAGCCAAGGAATACATGGAAGAGCTATATCCCATAGAATACTGAGGACCTGTTGCCCAGCAAGGGAAGAGAATGATGAAGTAATACTTTGGGACTTATTCCCTAATTATCTATTTCAAATTTTCAAAGCTCTCCGAGCACTAGCACAGTCCCATTGCCCTGAATGAATATGTCATTTTTAGCAATCATGCCTTCAGGATTACATAATTTTTGAGGGGTGAATAAAAAATACAGATAAAGGGGAAATGACCCCATGAACACCTGGCCAAAGCTCGAAACTACATTCAAAAAGGTTGACACCTCCCCAAGCTGTCCATGTAACACATCCCCCTACAAGGGTGTATGATTCCATTTTCAGATGGATACTATTAAATCCAAACCAATTTCCCACTCTCACTCCCACGCCTCACAAATCCATTAGCACTCATTAAACACGCTAAGTTTCAGGTTTTGAAATTCAGATGGCTGTGGATATTTTAGAACTGAAAAATCATGTATTTTTACCACTTCTTCACAACTCCAATGGGACTAAAAGGAATTTTGCTTAAAAAAAAAAAAAAAGCCACGTATTTTTGGAGAAGAATCAAGCGTACAAAAGGTAAACCCCAAGGTTGGGAGCTACAGGCAGCTGTGAGAGGAAACTGTTTTACAGCTTTAATTATAGAATTCATTACCAAATAAAACCCAAAGGGGAAAGGGCTATTTGAGAGGTATAACCAAGATTTCCAGGTTTCAAGCTTTATCAGCTGGTGAGAGAAAATTAAAATTAGATGGAAAAGTGTTTTAGTTTTATCCTGCTTCCCTGAAAATAATATCTTGCAAGATTCTCACTTCTGGACTGTGACTTCTTAGGGAAAAAATTGATGGAACTGCTCTTACTCCAATTTTTTTTTTTTTTTGCCATTAAGGTTAGTAATAGTGGGATAAACAACGCAGATCAGCCCCCCCCCCCCCCCCCTCCACCCCCGCTAGCCATCCCACCCCTCTGTTGCTGACTCTGGAACTTCCGCCTTATAATTATTCAGTTCCTCTACTGAGCAGGACATGAAGCTAACACAGAAGGGAAAAGCCCTGCGTGACGTTACCATTGTATATACTGGCACCAATTCATGTGCTAGGTGGGCCAAGTGACGTGTCTACTGAAAGCTGGTAATGCCCTGAATCTATGTTACTTGTATATCAGTGCCATGTTTGTATATGAAGTAACAGATGTTGGCTCTATAGCTGTAGTAGAAATATTTCAGAGCCAAGAGTACACAATGGGAGGGCTGATCACCTCCCCAGCCAGGCTGATGAACTAAACAAAGACTCAGACGTCAGATACAGATCTCAGGAATTTGGGACTTGTGCTCTGGAATGCAGCTAATGGCCAAGTGCCACAGCAGCCCACCTGAGCAACGGGATTGAGATCAGATACCCAGACATCTGTTCCACATGTCATGTGAATGGACCGGGACACGCTAGCAAAACCACCAACTAATGGCAGTTTGCCACAGTGACTCTCCTGGGTCAGATAACCCTGACTCTCAAGGGCCTATGGGAAGAAGAAAGGATCTTTTCCTTCTAATGGAAACCTATAAGATGGCTGTGGCATCGACCATCTTGGGTCTAGATCCAGCTCTGGTTCCAGTGTTCCAATTCTCCAGTCTCCATGAACTAAGCCAATGTAACCTGGGGTCACACCCCTCATGGGGTGTATTTTCAGAGACTTTTGAGAAATAAGCACATAACATCACTGGCTTGCATCAATAACTGTAATTGATGTATGTGATGTATCACTTTAACAATTCTCTCTCATCTTGTTCTTTCTTTCTTTGTTAATAAACCTTTAGACCTTAGAGGCTAAAGGATTCGCATCATCATATTGTTTTGGGTAAGATCCAAGAATATGCTGACCTGGGACTGTGGCTGGACCCTTTGGAGCCTGCAAGAATCTGTGTGGACCTGGTGAAATAGGTTTTAATAACTTCTCACCTGAGAATAGGGGACTGTCGGTCTGGACTTTTGTAGCAACTAGAGAATCTGTGGGTTTGCTTGTGTGGCTTCTGGCTGGCCGGTGGGGCTGGCAGAGGTACTTTTGTGGCTGGTTTGATTTGCCTTAGTGAGAAGGGAATCACAACTGGGTCTGTAAGTGGCACAGTTTTAAGCAAACATACCCTCTGTTGATTCCCTTTGCTGTGCCCAGAAACCCCATCATATTACATCCTGCCAAGGTCAGTGTGAGATTATTGAAAAAAAGGGCATCCCAGACAAAAGCAAAAAACAAGGTGAAAGAGAAAGCTCCCTCTGAAAAAAGCTAACTTTGAAAAGTTAACCTCTATAATCTTAGAGGAACTGGGCAGGTGAGTGAGGATCCTAAAAGATGATCTTTTGAGAGAAGCACAATTTTGTATTTTTCCCTATCTAATGAGAGCACCTTGCAGGACTTTCACTGCAGAAAAGACTGAAAAATACCCCTAGAAACAGAGAGAGATTAAAACTACAAGTGGCAATAACAAGGTTAATGACAAAATCATTACCTGAGATCTCCTCTGTAGCATTTTACTATGTACAGCATTAAACAGCAAGTGAGCTCTTACAAATCAAATAATTATTTCTTTCAGGGGCCTTGAATATTATGGAATCGCCCAAACAAGTGGTCTCAGAGGGCTAGCCACGATTGTCCATAGCTTCACAAATAGCAAGTAGATCTTTTGCACCTTATAAGCTAGCAAATGAATTAGTTCATGGGCTTTCATGAGTAAAGCCTACTTCAGATGAAATTTGGGATATTTTCAAATAAAATAAAATAAAAACATGTTGATGGAAGAGTTTGGCCTTTCCCATTTTGGAAATGAACACAAAATCTAAAGCAGGATTTCCTCCTGGAGGATGAGCCTATGCAATAATGCCTGGCAGTTGTGAGCCCCTGACTACAGGGGTTATATAAGGCAACTGGGAGTGCAGGAAAGGAAAGAGATGGTGAGGAAGGGGAGGAGCCAGGTTGTGGAAGTCTCTGCTCCCCTGTAGCTGGGTAACCTAAGGGGTTTCTGTGATCGACTAGGTACACAGAAGAGAATGGGACTTTTACACATAATAAAAGCAAAGTTTCATGGAACTGAAATGCTCTCTGCTGAGTTTATGGATAGAACAGGGGCCTGGAGCTCAGGAGAGCGAAAGGTCTCATTACACATGATAAATATGCCATACCTTCTTCAGCTGCTCGGCCAAAACAGGATGCTAGACTAACCTTGCCTGTGTACCTCTACTGGAAAATTCTGGACCAGTTTCAATTAAAATGTATTTCTTTAATCAGCTTCTGTAAAAAATGAAGAAAGTCAGGCTCCTCCTTGGTACTTACACTGGTATGTTCCTCTACTGCTGAATTTATGTGAATTATGTGACATTAGCCCTCTTGCTCACATGAGTCTAAGGAGCAGCCTTTATCACCCTGACACATAGCCTGCCTTCAGATAGCTCCAGCTGTGTAAAGAAGAGATGGAGGGTTTTATAGCATCTTGTCTGCTTTGAGAAATCTTCAGCATAAGAAGCCCTAGACTACCATCATCAAGACTTCCTATGTGGGGAAAACAGACTCTTGGCACATGAACATCAGCCTCGGCTTAGCCCCCACCACACTCACTCCAACTGCATCAAGTGAGTCTACTGCCCGTCAATGAGGAACTCCTCAAATTCTAGATTTTGGGGCAGACCCTCAAAGGACCAAAAATAATTACGACAGACCACTATACACATGATCTAAGGAAACTGCCCATACGCGCACTTTGCTCATGAATACATAAGGAGATCCAGAAGTCTACGTACTTAAGCTGACAGGAATCAAGGGCTTTGGGAAGCTGTTAGACCTCTTTCTCATTTCTTCCTACCTTAGCCTCTTCTGCAAAGGCTCACCTACATACGAAGAACTCCACACCACCAACTTTAAGCATTATCAGTGTGTTCAGATGCCGTTACAGAACAAAACCTGCCATCTGTGTTCAGATGCCATTACAGAACAAAACCTAAGCTGCTGCTGCTATGTGGCATTTTGATGGGGAAGACACTCCACTGGGCTTGCCAAGAGGTCCACATCTTCACCAACATGCACAGTGCTGACACTGAAAGTGAATTGGTAGCTCAGGTTTTAATCTTCAGTGTTTGCTCTTCAAAACTCTCCCAGTTTGAGCAAGGCTTTTTGGGCCATTGCTCTTCAACGTTCAGAGGGATACTGCTGAGAACTCGTCTTTCCCCATTAGGTGCCAAAGGAGAAAAGGGAAAGGAAAAAGGGTAACAGTGTATCAAGGGAAGCGCTGGCCTGACAAAAAGAAACAGGCACCTAGTTGATCACCAGTCTAGAAAACAAAGACAGAAAGACAGCTGAGCAAATGACGACACTAAACAGTCTTAAGACCACCTAGTAAATCTTGCTCCATAACGTCAGCTACTGGTGCATCAAGAACACAGGTGATGCCAGAACTGAAGCCATGGCACTGGCTAGCAGAATCACAGATGCAGGGAGAAGATGGGTTTCAAAGTCCCAAAATGATACAGTGCACCAAAACCCAACGGCACTGACACACCAAAGCAGGGGGTGAACTGTCAAGGTAAAAAACCCAGGCTGCCAAAATGCCAGGAAATACTGTCAATGGTTAGAAGAGTTTCAGTACAAGAAAATACCTGGTCAGACACCCTCGGGTTCTAGGAAACAGCTGGAGAAGTGACCAGTGACACAGTTTCTATGGGCACAATGAAAAAGAAATTGAATGGAACACTGGGTGGAGAAGAGGGACATGGGTGGCCAGCTACTACTCCCCCCACACTAGCCAAAAGCCTTAAGACCTCTGAGAGTTCTGCCAGTCTGATGCCAAGTAGTGAGATTCCTGCACAGAGAGAAGCCTGATATTATGAACATCCCTTAATCTTGTGCTGAGGCTGCTGGAGTTTAGCACACAGTAATAACATACTACTCTTATATAGCATTCTTTTTTACCTGCAGCTCTCTGGATACTTTTCAGGGGTGTTTGAACACCAGGGTTTCTGCACTATGCCAGGAAGGATTAAGGCAGAGAGAAATCAAGCCCTATGTTTTTTTCTTTCCTCTACGAAGTCATTGGAAACTGCAGGTGAACAGCAGCTACTTTTGTTGGGCCTATAGACTCGCCCAGGTCGTAACAAACAGCAAGTCAGAGCAGAGCCCGGATCTCCTGACTCCTAGCTCTCCGCTTGAGCCCCAGGCTGTGAGCTGATGGCTGCAAGGGAGACAGGACTTAACACCGACGGGCGGAGGAGCCACGTGGCCCGCGGCCCCCAGCAGAGGGGCAGGCTGGTCCTAGGGCACTTGCCTCCCATTCCCGCAAGAAGCGCTGGGCATCCGCTGGCCCGACTGACCGGTGCCTCCGGAACTCCTCCTTCACATACTCATCGCCCAGCGCCTTCAGCTCCGGCGGCAGCGCCCGGTGCAGCAGCAGGAGCCGCCGATACAGAGCCCGCACCCGGGACACCTGCGGCGCTAACGGGGCCGACATGGCCGGGCTGCGCTGCCCCGCCCGCCGCCTGAGGGTGCCGCGGCTGCGCTCGGCCGCAGGCCCGGGCCGGACAGCGGGGCCAAGCGCTCGCACGCCGGAGGCTTGAAGCGGTGGCACCGGGGGCGGAACGCGGCGCGTCGGGCTCCTCCCCAGCGGGCTGTGCCGCCCGGCGAGCGGATCCGCGACTACCCCCGAGCCAGTCCGCGCACGGAGGCTCCCAGGCTGGGGCCGTAGCCACTCCCTCTAGGGTGGGGCTGAGCCTCTAGGCAGCGATGGGCACCCTAGGCCGGCGAGTGGGAGCACGCATGGGCCTCCTTCAGCTCAGCGGCCTGCTAGACTGGGAACCAACATGTGCTGCCCGGGGCATGGCAGTTTTGCGAACTGTGCTTGTGGACCTAGAACTTATGGGGTCTATCAACCTGTAGTAACAGTCATGGATAGGTTGCAGGCAGTACAAATTCTGGAAGTTCTGTGACATGTCCGTGGGTTTTACTAAAGCTAACTTACCACAACAAAATCTTAATTGTATGAAGAAAAACACTCTTTTCCCCAGTAACAGAGATATAGCCAGGTTAGTCTATATACTATCAAAACCAAAAAAGCAGTTCAGTAGCACTTTAAAAACTAACAATTTATTAGTTGACAAGCTTTTGTGGGATAGACCCACTTCAGATCATAGCCATAGCAGAACAGACTCAATAGGGTAACCTAGGATTTGAACACTGCTTAGCTAAACGTGAGTTAAAAGCTATACTTTTTCCTGAGTCATGTTTCCCTGGCACGTGTGCTATCCTTTCTCCTGACACATTTATTGTACAGACCCTCAGTTCTTCAGAGCTTGAACCAACATTTTTAATACCACTTACAGGTACTTTGAAAGAAAAATAATAACCCTTTCCCCACATTACTGCCAGACAGTGCCCTGCTGTGTCTACAGTGCTGCACTTATTTGTTTCTCCATCCTTATCTGGGTAATATATAATATATCATTTGCTGTCCAACGAGCACTTTCCTCAGGCAAGCAAGCAAGTAAAAGTTTTGCAAGACTGAGCTGAAAATGCTGTATATAAAATGTCTCCGGGGAGGTAGAGTTGTGTGTGGCCCATCAAGGAAGGAAGAGGTAGATGTGTTTGTATGTGGTTGGGGGATTAAGGTTTCAAATAGCAACCCTCATTTGCTTCAGCTTTACCCACCAAATTAATTAGTAACAATGAAAATAGCCAAATAATTTCAAAACATGATGTTGAATTTAGCTAACATAAAATATAGTGTTACGTACTAATGTCACCACCATGCAGTAAATCTTCTACACCCTTAGGTCTTTGTGTATGTATGTGCTTGGTGTCAGTTACCTTGCCATAGTAACCAATGTCACTTTCTACATGGGAAGTCTGTGTAACAGACAGTATAATTACCTAAACTATGTTCTCTGGGAGAAATTATGTGGCAGAGAAATTAGAAAATATTCATTAATGTCTAAATACATAAAAGCAACAGCAAAAAAGACACCACTGTGGAAATGTAGAATTCTGAATGTAGTTAAACAAGGTTTGATTTTACAAAGCTACGTAAGCCCCCGGCTTCCAGATTTAGGTCCAACTGTTATTCACAAAACCCCACGTGCCTGCTGCTTAACCCCACGGATGTCTAAACACACTCAGCACCTAAGTTTTTCTTATAGAAGTTCTCTAGATGCCTACATTTCTGCCTCCTTGCAAAGATCTAAGATCCAGTATGGTTCAGTAATGGGGCGGGGAGGTATTTGCCTAACTCACATGCAGGGGCAAATCCACTAAGTGTGCTGAGAGGCCACCCAACATGGCACAAAACAGCCTGAAGGAAGAGGAGAGAGCTCCCTCGTAACTTGTAGCACAGTGGTTATTGTGCTCACCCACATTGTGAGAGACCACCCGTTTTTTCAGTCCTCTCTCACCTGACGGGAAGAAGGGATTTGCACAGGAATCTCTCCTCACTTCTTGGTGACTGCCTTCACCTTTGCACTCTGGGATTTTCTGATGTAGGGCTCCCTCAGTCTCTCCTTCTGCAGCTATTCTTCTTTGGATAAATAACAAGTGTCTTTGAAGTAGTCAGTCTCCCACTTCCACAACGTGTACCCAAGTCCAGTGGTTTTCAGTGGGTGTGCCATGAGAACTGTGCGCGTGTGCTGTGAAATTTCATCAGTTTTCCCTCACGGTGGCTCTTCACTGAGCCACTGCTGCGGGAGGGGGAAATTGACAACCCCGTGCCAACTGGGGCTCAAACAGCAAGGCTGCCTGAGTCCCAGCTGGCATGGGGTTGGACAATTCCCTCCCCCACCCCACAACCCCCTCACTCTGTGTGACTCTTTGCAGAGCCACCATGAGGCGAAATGCTGACCCCACAAGACCATGTTCATGCTGGAAGGCATCTGAAATGTTGCTTCATGGCCCAAATGAGCTGTCGTGGAACCCACTCCCACTCCCTTCTGTGACAAGGGAGAGTGAGGGAGGGGGTCTGTTGAAGCTGCAATGCAATTTAAATGCCACATCCTGGTTCCAACAGGCTGGCAGGGAGTGGAACCTGCTGTCAGTGGTTACTCGTTTACTCAACATCCCTAGCATGGCGCTGAGCAGGTTTTGAAAATGTTTCTGTGTTTGCTAATTCAGTCCATTGTTTGGAGGGTTTGAAACATCAATGCATTTGATCATTATTTAGCTTGTTGTATGCACTGCTATGTTGCAAGCCTCTCTAGTAAGACTGTAGCCATAGTAAATGTGATGTTTATGAGCAATTGATTCAGCTGAAAAAAGTGGGTGTGCTGTGGAATTATTTGTCTCGTTGAAGTGGGTCATGTTACTGAAAAGGCTGGGAACCACTCCCATAGTTGAGCCACTTGGCTATAGCATCATTCTTACTGTCGCTCTAGTTCAGTAATATTTATCTAAAGTAGAAAACCTTAATAGGAGAGATTGATGGAGACCTATATTGGAATATCCCAGTGTTGAGGGCATTCCCCTCAGAGGTGTTTGAGCCTTGTTTCAATTTCTTCTCATTGAGTGGGCTGGAGACTTGTCATGGTCTCCAACATCCTGGGTGAGAACGCTAGCCACTGGGCTAAAAGTTATGAGGGAAGTCCTCCTCCTCACTAATAGGAACAGTTTAGGTGCCTACTCCAGGAGAGGGTTCCTAAATGAGAATCGCAAGTATGGATAGATGCTTGCCTACAGCCTGGACTTAGGTGATGAACTCTTTGAGCAGGGCAGAGCTTAGCACATCCCTCTCTTGGCCTCTCTGATAGGCTAGCTTTGCTGGTTCCTGGATTAACTTGCTGATTTTGGAGAATTCCAGTTTTAGGTGCATGATTTCATCCATTAATTATAGAGAAAACCTAAGAATTTAACACAGGCTTTGTGGTCCCCAATGACCTTCTAGGTACCCAGTTCTGCTCCACTGAACAGTCAATCATTTATTCACTTAGTTTCTTATAAATAAAAGCAGTTGTTAGAGCTCAGAAAGAATCAATTCACAAAACCAGAGAACTAACTGGTGCTGCACTAGACAAAAGTTCTATACAGAATTGGTCAGCAGGTTAGTAAAGTACAAAGACTGGTTTAATCCAGAAAATGCAGTCCTCTAATGTTGCTAAATATAACTGATAGTAGGCATCAAATTTTTGTTCATTTGAATAAAAATTATGTTGAAATATGTTACTGAATCATAGTTATTTGTTCCCATAACATAAGAACTAGGGAGCACTAAACAAAATTAATGGGCAGCAGGTTTAAATCTAACAAAAGGAAGTTTTCCTTCATGCAGTGCAATGTAGGCCTGTGGAACTCCTTGCCAGAGGAGGCTGTGAAGGCTAGGATTGTAAGAGAGTTCAAAGGACAGCTGGATAAATTCATGGAGGTTAAGTCCATCAGTGGCTATTAGCCAGGATGGATAGGAATGGTGTCCCTAATCTCTGTTTCTCAGAGGATAGAAATGGATAACAGGAGAGGGATCACTTTGATGATTATCTTCTGTTCACTCCCTCTGGGGCATCTGACATTGGCCTCTGTTAGAAGACAGGATACTGGGCTATATGGACCTTTGGTCTGACCCAGTATAGCCGTTCTTATGGTCTGGGATATAACAAGAGGTTAAAATATGAGGTATATAGCTGGTTAAGCAATCATTAGTAATATTTGTATTGCCTATAATATCCAAAAGTGAAAAATGTTTTATTGTAATTTGAGATTTAGTGCAATGTGACTCCATTGTTCCATAAGATAAACCTACCTGAGGCCCCACTGAAAGAAAACACTTAAGTATATGCTTAAATGCCATTGGCTTCAGTTACTTTCTATAGGATGATTTATTTAACAATGTGCTAAAGTGCTGAATAGGAATAGCAGTGTTTTCCTGAATCAGGGCCCAAGATTGTGCACTTCTGAAAATTGTAATTTTATCATCTACCTGTAAATTATGGGGTCAGATTAAGACATATCAGAAAGTAAATTGACAAACATTCCTTTAAATGTACAGTGAAACATTAATTAGCTGTTTAAAAAAGGAAGGGCTTCAGTGTTTTCATGATGCCTTTTAGGGGGAAAGGGCACAGCTCTTCAAAGGTATTTAGGAGCCTAACTCCATTAGGATCTATCAGCTTTTCAGCAGATTGTCCATGAGGTTAATGGATGTATAACACATGGCCACCCAACAACCTTATCCCACCCTCTGCCAGCTTACAGATCCCAAAGCCAATGGAGGGTTCTCCACAGTCCAGAAGAACGGGGATATATAATGTTGCAAAAGCAGTTAAGTCCTTCTGCATGGACTCAGAGGAATTCATGTGCAGAGTTTACCAAAGCATAACCTGGCCCAGTGGCTGCACTATATTATTTCCATATATGTTTCAATACACAGACTCATAGGAGGTATTAAAAAATACTTGTCATTCTTTGTGTTCTGTATATTTTTTTTCAAAACACCAAATGGATTCATTCAACGTTTAGAACTAATTCTAATAATTAGAATGTATTTTGCCATCTGAATGCCGCAAAACAGCTGATGGCAATGGTCAGGAGGCACAGGGAGGGAGAGGGCGAAGATAGGCTGCTGGTGAGTGCTCAGCCCACCAATTTTCCCCATGGGTGCTCCAGCCTCAGATCACCCACAGAGTCAGTGCCTATATGCACATACCTGCTTGACTCCTCACATCAGCACTGCTCATACTCACCAGGTACGCAACGCAATGAACCATAAGTAGGTATCTCAGTGAGCAATCTGCCAGCATTCAGCATACTGCCTTTTGAATTGTTTTGGTGCTATATGATTGGTCATAAATGAGTCACGTGAGGTGACTGGGAGCAGGGGGTAAACTTCCCATAATATGATGTTCTCCATCCTCTAATATCTCTAGTCCACTATTTTAACACCTATTTTCAATTTCCCACAAGCCTGCGCTGGATTTGTCTGCTATCTCTGACAGAAGCACAGAGCCTGTGCAGCTCTGCCCTATTTCATGAGCATTGGAAGCTGAGGGAGAACAATCCTTCACTATTTGCAGAGTCACCAGAAGAACCATGGGGAACAGGACAATTTCCTGCAGGGCAAATTGCAGTGAGACATATCACAAGCCATTTCTTGATTGTTGGTGTCATTCATGGAGCAGTTGCAGACAGTGGAGTGCCTCTTCCGTGCCTGAGAAACGAACACTGACTGTTGGGATTGTATTGTAATGCAGGTTTGGACTGAGTAATGACTACAATCTTTTGGATGCACAAGACCACATTCCTTGATCTGTGTGCTGAGCTCTCCCCACTCATTCAACTGAGGGACACCAAACTCAGAGCTGCACAAATAGTGGAGAAAGAAGTGGCAATCATGCAGTGGAAATTTGCAGGGCTGGATTGCTACTAGTCCAGCATTTATCAAATTAAGCAAAGCAGTGGCCCCTCCCACTCCCTGGTGTTTTTGGATGCACAGCATTGATGTTGACTGCTGAGGCTTCTAGCTGGGTTTTTTCCCCTCTGGAGTTACCTGGGGCACAGCTATGTGGGCAGCTAGCCACTGAGTTCCCTACCTTCCCAGATATGATGAGTCTCAGACTTTGGCCCCAGGGTGGCATAGAAAGCAGGCTCTGTCCACAGGACTTTGAGCTCCAACCTCAGTCACCTGCTACTGGGCTTTAGGTTCTGCCTCCTAACCAAGGGGCTTCAAGCTCTGCTTCCCTCCTCACTCCTGACTGCTTCCCCAGCCACTCCCCCTCCCCACATCACACCTGGACCCTGCTGCCTCCCCCAAAACCATATCCCCAGTTTATTTTGTCCTCAGACTTGCCAGGGCCGAATAAATCTGCTGTGAAAAGTGATACTTATATGTTTGTTAATATCACTTTTCATAGCAGATTTACTAGCTAGCAATATGTATTTGTGCATATTTATTTTCCTAAAGGTAATTAAATATTTGAGAAAAAGAGGGTGAGACCACTCACGAGCAAGCATTGGTGGCCACATTCTAAGGCCATCAGATAATTTGTCCTGACAACCCCTATACCAGTCAGTGGGATATCAGTTTGGAGTTGGCAAATCCACTTTGGGGGTCATTGTCATGTAAGTGTGCAGGATCATTAATCATCTCCTATTACACAGGACTATGACTTTCAGCTCCATGCTGGACATAGTGAATGATTTTGCAGCTATGGAGTTCTTGAACTTCAGTGGTGCCATAGGTGTCATACACATAGAATCATAGGGCTGGAAGGGCCCTCAGGAGATCACTATATTGGTCCTAGAGCATGTTGCTGTAAAGTGCATCAACAGAAAGGGCTACTTTTTCATGGTTATGCAAGTGCTGGTGGATCGCTAGAGATGCTTTAATGACATTGATGTTGACTGGTCAGGGAAGGCGCTTGCTGCTCACATCTTTAAGAAAACAGGGACTGTTCAGAAACCTACAGGCAGGGACTGTCTTTCCCAACTGGCAGGTTACTGCTGGTAATGTTGAATTGCTAATAGTGATCCTGCAGGATCCAACCTACCTCTTGGTCCTCTGGCCCAAGAAACTATGCATCAGCCACCTTGACAGCAGGAAGGAAAGATTCTACTACAGGCTCTGCAGGTGTAGAATGACAAATGTACCTTTGGTAGATCGAAAAGCCACAGAGGTTGTTTACTCACCAGACTGGAAATTATTCGAATGGTAGTAGCTGCCTGTTGTGTCCTGCATAATATTTGTCAAGCAAAGGACAAAAACTTGCTGTGGAGGTGGAACAGCTGTCTGCTCAGTTTGAGCAATCAGACACAAGATCTCAGTGGCTCATGCAGACTTAGAAAGAGCACTTTCACAGTGAGCCACAGTAAAGTGTTGTGGTGTACTGTGCTCAACCTGGCCATGCTGTTTGGGGGCCTGTTATGAATTATGTGGTGCTTGGTATATATCTGAATCTTATACTGTGAATGCACCTATTAATGTTGTGGTGCTGGGTGTACATTTCTGAACTGTGTTTATCACTGAGCCTAGAAGTTGTAGTTGAGTGTACATGTTCACTACTTTCATTGCCAACAGGCATTGCATATCATGTGTTGTAAACTAATAAAGATGAATAACTTTCAGTATAAAATGTTTTATTCAGTAACCAAAATGGCATCTAATAAAGAACCTGAAAAATAAAATAAGAAACACATTTTAACTTCAAAATGTTTGAGAACATTAATAAATAAGCAAGGGAAAAGGATGTAGATGTCCACCGTAACTACAAATACATCAAACGTGGCTCTCACTGGTTAGTGTAAGTGAAGTTGTGGTTTCCCATGCATTCCCTGCAACATGTAGTGGCAGATATAGGTATGTAGCCCATGAGGCCACATGGAATGTGGCATGAAGGGGTATAGGGAGACATTACAGTACAGTTCTCCACCAACTGAAATGGCATTGGAGCAGCAGTTGTTTAACTTGGAGGTCCAGAAGAGTCTGAAGTATCTGTGTTTGCTGACTGAGAAACTCTACTATATCTTGAGGTGGTTCCCTCTCCTTTTACTGCTGGGCCTGTCTCCTCTCACTTCTTTTCTTCTCCATGCAGTCCACAGTATTCACCCTCCAGGACCCCTCTTCAAGATCTGATTCAAACACAGGCTTGCAGGATCTTGCAGAACATATCCTCTCTCACCCTCTTTTTTCCTCCTCCTTACCTGGATGAGTTGCTCCACTGGTGTGAAGAGTGTAGACTTCATGGCCCCAGCAACTACCAATACAGCTAAAATTCACAGAGGTACCTTTGTCAACGTAGTAGATACAGAAAACACAATACAAGATATAGCATTCCCCTCCCCTAAGGTAAAACAAGACATGCTTGTTGGCAATTCTGCTTTGGAGTGTTTGTGCATGTCACCACTCACACAACACCAGCCATGTGAGTATAAGCTTCCAGGGGTGAGAGAAACAAGGAGGAAATGCTTTAGTTGCATGAAACTGTGGTCTGGGGTAAACAGATTAAAAAAAAATCTGTCACAGGTGGTGCTTGGTCCTGCCAAGAGGGCAGGGGACTGGACTTGGTGACTTCCCAAGTGTTACCCACACAAATTTCTCATCCCTTCCACACTCAGAGACATACACATATTTACCCAATCCTTAGGGCTCAAGGCATGACCCTGTTAATTTAAACTCCCACCCTTACCCAATTCCTAGGGCTCAGGAAATAATTCCCTGCAGGTATGCAGGATCTGTGCCACTGAAAAAGCCTTACTATTTACAATTACCAAGAAAGCAGAATACATGGTAAGCACACAGTATGATGCTCACCAATCCTGATAAGGCAGGCAGGCAGGCAGGCAGACTTCCACTGTTGAGACAAACAAAGTCACTCTCTGGATACTGGTTGCTCCACCTCCGAGTCTTGGGGGGTTTTGGGGGAGGGTGAGTCCTCCTTAAGGTGTTCCTTCTTCCCTCCTGCTTGATGTTCTGTTCTTCTTTTTCCTCCCCCTTGATTTTCTGTTCCTCTTTCTTCCCCCTTGATGTTCTGTTCTTCTTTCTCCCCCTTTCCTTCTTGGTCCACAGTTTAAGTAGTGAAACTTGAGTCCTGCTTAGCTATACCTTGACCAATTATTTTAGTACAATTTTACTAACCAATTATAACCTACGGTAACAGAATTACCTAACAAACTCAGAAAGTTCCCATCACGATTTAAACCATGTGTTAAACCAAGCTGGCTTTTATATTCAAATTTGGCACATTAACACATGGTTTAAATCGTGATGGGAACTTTCTGAGTCACTATAGGGGCTCGTCTGCATACTTGGCTCAATCTAATTCTTGACCTTTCCCCCCCCCCCCCACCCCTCCACTCTCTGATTTGCTCACCTTGATTATCTTTTTCCAATTTGTCCTCCTTGCTTACTGTTTTTGGTTCTCTGGGCCTTAAATATTGAGTCTGTTCTGGTCTGGCTATGGTCTGAAGAAGTGGGTCTGTCCCACGAAAGCTCACCTAATAAACTATTTTGCTAGTCTTTAAAGTGCTACTTGACTGCTTTTTGTTTTCATAGTGTATAGACTAGCACAGCTTCCTCTCTGTTACAGATAGTGATTATATGGAAAACAATGTACAGAAAACAGTAGGAAAGTGAAGACAATCATCAGAGAATGGTGGTTCCACCTCAGCTATTGATAAGTCGTTGCCTGCCAGACGAAATGCCGTTAACTAAGTTTTCTTTAACCATCTTGAGATCTGTTTAACAATGGGTGGCACGAGGATGTGGTCGTCTTCTTAACAGCCTGCTGTGACACTATTGTACTGGAATGTAGATGGAATGAGAGTATGTGACTTGTAGCTTCATAGTTAATGGCTGCTTCTCTTCAGTCTGGCTGTAAACAAGCTATAGGCCTCTCAAAATGGCTAGAGAAACCATATTGGTTCTACTGTTATACAAGTTCCCTTCCAGTTCTATGAGATGTGTATCTCCATATAGCTGTATATATACCTGGAGTAGGCATATACACAGCTATATGGAGATACACATCTACTATATATATATATAGTGTGTATATATATATATGTATGCAGCTATATGGAGTATACAGTATACTATATATATACAGCTATATGGAGATACACATCTAACATAATACTAGTTACATTTTCCTCAAGCAGGAGTGGTTTTAGTTGATATCTCTTTCCTTGCAGGTAACAAAGGCACAGAAAGCACAGCTGGTATTGGCGTCCCAAGGTTGCCCAGCCTCATACTCCACTAGCTCATATAAGTCAATGATGTCTGCCACAGTTAACACTGAGTGACATGGGAAAGCGTCTACCAAAGATTGAGAAACAAGGCTGCAATCCCTAGAAACTTTCAGGAGCACATTGCCGTGTATTTCCATGGAAGTCTCATTGAGCTTCCTTGTTTAAATAAACAAACTGTTCCGTATACCCCGCCCCAGTGCCTACTCCAGAGGGCTATGAAAAGCTGACAATGCTACCTTTCTTTCTTATGTCACTGTCTCTTCTACTACAACAAGTTAAGTTAATGAAAAATTGATAGCTGCATCATGATAATCTGAAGGAGTCATAACTTTAATGGAAATTTTACTTACAAACATGCCTGAGGTTACTTCCACTGCTTCAGGCTCACCAGTGACGGGACTGCAGGTGCAGGCTGGGCTGCAGTGGAATCAAAAATAGGTTCTGGCTCATGGCACAGGTGGTCATGCAGATCTTTGTAATAGTGGGAAGTCGCAGTTCTGCACCAGGCTGATTGTGGACCTCCTTGGCTTAGTACACGTGCTGCTGTTACTTCACTTGCACACAACACTGTTGCAAGTCCCCCTCATATAGCTTTGCCTGCATCCCAAGTGCAATCTGCTCATGGACACTGAAGTTTCTATCACTGGTTTGAAGTTGTATGTGCATTAGCCTCTTTCCATGTGGATTCAGGAGATCCAGTATCTCCTACCTCTTCCCAGCAAGAGTGCACCTGGAGCATGTAGCCACAGAGTCAGCCGGGCAGTTGCACACAACAGTGGAAACCTGCTTGGTGGGCTTGCTGTGCTAGACAATTGGGGAAAAGCATATCAAAAATTCACCAGGGTTTTAATGGTGGGGGGACTTTTTATCGAGATGACTCTAAAGCAGTGCACACTACTGTGACAGAGTGCTCAGTGTCAGGCATTGTGGGACTGTGGATGGAGGACTGTGAGGGTGGACGTAGGTAATGTATGTCTGCACTCACATATCAGCCTATATATATTGGCCATAACTCAATGCCATTTGAGGAAGTGGTGTTACTATGTCAGCATAACAGGGCACTTACATTGGTGGGAAACCACTTGAAGTGTAGGCTCATACACATTAAGTATAAGGCCCATGCCCAACTAGTCAATGCAAGGAAGTTTACATCAACCTATCTTTGTACTGCAGACCAGAATTTAGTTTCCTTGATAACCTCTTTTTATGGAAAATTCAAATACATTGTGAAATCTGATGCGGTCCAATAAGGAAAAGTGTAGAGTCCAGCACCTAGGGCGGAAGAATCCCAAACATTATTACAGGCTGGGGACCAACTGACTCAGCAGCAGTACAATGGAAAGGGACCTAGGGGTTATGGAGGATGAAAGGCTGGCTATGAGTAAACAGTGTGCCCTTGTAGCCAAGAAGGCTAACGGCATACTAGGGTGCATTAGGAGGACCATTTCAAGCAGATCTAGAGAAGTAGTTATTCCTCTTTATTCAGCACTGGTGAGGCCACATCGGGAATATTGTGTCCAGTTTTGGGCCCCCCAATATAAAAAGAATGTGGATTTGCTGGAGCAGGTTCAGCGAAGGGCAACAAAAATGATTAAGGGATGAGAACACATGACCTATGAGGATAGGCTGAGGGATTTGGGCTCGTTTAGTTTACAGAAGAGACGACTTAGAGGTGATTTAATAGCAGCCTTCGACTTCCTGAAGGGGAGCTCTAAAAAGGAGAGTGAAAAACTGTTCTTAGTGGTGTCAGATGGCAGAACAAGGAGCAATGGTCTGAAGTTGAAGAGGAAGAGGTGTAGGTTAGATATTAGGAAACGCTACTTCACCAGGCGGGTGGTGAAGCATTGGAATGTGTTGCCTAGAGAGGTGGTGGATTCTCCATCCCTTGAGGTTTTTAAGTCCCGGCTGGACAAGGTCCTGGCTGGGATGACTTAGTGGGGGTTGATCCTGCTGGAAGCAGGGGGCTGGACTAGATGATCTCCTGAGGTCCCTTCCAGCCCTGTGATTCTGTGTGATTCTGTGAGACTTGATTCTCCTTTACCTATTATTGCAGCCCTGGAATGGTTTTGCTAGATTAGAATTCAAGCCAGAAGACACATTCTGAATCTATGTCTCTGTATTGTAACAATGTTGGGTTGCCAGCTAAATATTCTAACCCATGTCTCTCAGGGGCTGCATCTACACTAGCAAGGTCTTTTGAAAAATCCTGGCCTTTTATGAAAGAACCCACAGGGCCTCTACACATGAAATGCACTCTTTTGATCTGAAATCGGAAGAATTCAACATTTTTTCCAGCAGCCCTCTTCCTCTCCTGGATGAAGAAGAGCACTTTTTTCCTTAAGATTCTTTTGGAAAAAAATGTGTGTATGCCCTGAGGGGGTGGGGGGGTGGGGGGGCTTTTTTTGAAAGGGCAGTCCTCATTGTGCTGGATTTTGAGATCCCTGGCCCGTTCTTTTGAAAGAGCAGGGGCTGTATGGCCGCTCTCTATCAAAAGAGCAGATCGATCTTTCAATCTACTTTTTGTGTGTGGACTCAATCTTTCAAAAAAGTTGTTTCAGAAGAGATCTTCCAGGAGATCTTCTTTCGAAGGATCACTGTAGCATAGACAGAGCCAAAGTAAAAAGGTGCAAAAATATATCTTTTGCTTGGGAAACAAGTGACTGTCAAACAATATAGAAAAATCTTGAAATTTGGGTTCCACGACATGATCCTGCTCCGCCTGTTAGAATTTTGCCAATGACTTCAGTTGGACTAGTACTGGTCCTAACACAGGGCTATATGCTCCAAGGATAATTGTTTAAAATTTAGTAATTGCTACATGATCTGCTTAAGCATACAATGTACAAATTAAAATATACGCTACTTAAGATGCTGCTCTATCAACTACAATAGAAAAGGGGCCCTATGTGGAAAGAGTTAGAATAATGACAAAGCACTGCCTTCATTACCTAATTATTATAAAGACTATTATATGCCATTTGTCTAACTGAACTGCAGACCACAGTTGCAAATGTTAGGTTTCAATATCAGAATGGCATCCTTAAAACCAAATAGCATGAACATTGAAAAAGCAGTAGGAATAACGTAACTAGAGCCATAGGAACACAAGGCACATAAAGATGGTGTTCATACAGGAAACTATCTAAATAAAGAGCAACCCGTAATCAGTTATGTATTTTATACTCATGTAGATGGATTGATGTAAAAATGCAGTCATTTATGTGGATTAAAGAATAATTAGAGTTATAGTAAATATAGGGGGAGAAAAGGGGTTTGGAGCAAGTACAAAGCTTTGAGTTTCTGAATTTAAGACAACTTCATCATCTGTTTGTTGACACTTTTTTGGGGGGATTACAAGGAAACTTTCCAGGGCTCATGTTATCCCATAGCTGCCTGCTGTGGGATTTTTTGTATCATTTCTCTGAAGCCTATATGGATCTCCTGATATATTTCTCCCTGCTATTTGAAGCACATGGATCAACTACACGGTTAAGTCCCACTCAGCCTCTGTAGCCTTAGGTTCATGCACACCCAGGTATGAATCTTTAAAGAATTTGTCTGCCAAACTCTAATGAACATCTGCAAACTCAGGTTTCTCAGACACTTAAAATTCAGCTGAATTAAAGTGTATTTTTAGTGAAACAATGCAAGTCACATCCATGGAACTAGTGCAACCCTCTATTCCCCCACCACATTTTAAGTCCCTGCACCAATGAATTTATTAACATAAGCAACAACTGTATTTTTCTTGTCAGAAACAGATGATCCATCTTAAATTAAACTTTTCCATGGAATTCTGCTGAGGACTGACTCCCAGAGAGGAAAACATCAGGCTGAACATATGTCATACTGCCGTCCAAGAGAGGTGGTGGAATCTCCATCCCTACAGGTTTTTAAGTCCCGGTTTGACAAAGTCCTGGCTGAGATGACTTAGTTGGGATGACTTAGATCCTGCTTGAAGCAGAGGGCTGGACTCGATGACCTCCTGAGGTCCTTTGCAGCCCTATGATTCTAAGTTTATCAAGTGATAAGCAGACAAAAACAGAACCTTTCAATGGAAAGGATCATGCAACCATGACTACGAACTCTGCCTATATAGCATGAACATGTCTTTGCTTCTAAAAATCATACTTTTTTCAGTATTCAATGTAAATATGTAACTAACTGGAGATCAAGACAGAACTGACTATATCCAACTACTTTTGAAAGATTAAATGTAGCCTAAAAATTAAATATTTGGAATTACTTTTCCTTTCCTTAATTATCTTTTTTGTAAAGATATTCATACACCTTCTTACTCTTCAGTACATATTTTCCTTTTAAGGAAGGGGAGATACAGGAAGAGAAAGTGTGTGCGTGTGTGATGGAAAATGTGTTATATGCTTAAAATAATCCTTAATCTTTAAGTATACCATGAACATATGCATTTTAGTTTATTAAAATATATTTCACATGTTCATTCATTTGAAGAGTTTTGTTTTATTACTGTAGATCGTAAGCCATTTAGAAAATAAACTAGAAGCCAACATGCTTCTATAAGTGATTTAAAGAACCATATAAAGAAAGGGTCACCTCAGAGTCTCAAAAATTGTTACAATGAATGATTCCAAGAGACAGAGAAAGTGATCCAAAGATGTAGATCACTACATCAGATTAATTAAGATGCTAAAACATTGCCAGGTGAGTAGAACAAATTTATTTGACTGTAAACAGTAGCATCATTTGTGGCCCAAACCTGTGAAGAATGAAGTGTTTCCCGGCTCTGCTGAGAATCTGACTAGTAGGAATTAAGGGTGCTCCATATCTCACAGAACAGGGTCCCCCAGGCCACAGGAAAATAACTGGTCAGTTTAAATTGCTTTTCAGCTTTTAGATCAACCTTACATCAATCTGAAGGGAATATGAATGCAACGAATGTATTGGAATGAATTTAGAAGAAAGTTTGTTGTCCCAGCTCCTGTTTTGATTAAATATGTTTTATATGAGAAGCTCCTAAGTTCAAGCTATGTGGTTTCCCTGGCAGTCTTGCAGCTCTAAGTAAATACATTACAGCATCATTTTGTTTGCTTTTCTCTCATAATTAAGTCTTTAAGATTTCCTCAAAACTTTATGTGGCTGCTTTAGTTTTGGCAGCAGAGCTTGCGGCAAAGGAGTTAAGAAGAACATGCCCTTTTCTCCTGTTTGGCTACTCACAAATCAGTTCTAATTTCTCTACCTTTGCAATATTGCAAGACATAGGGATGCAAAAAAAACCACATGAAGGTAATGAAGCATGAGTCTTGTTAACTACACCTGCTATACAATCTACTGCACCCAACTGTTGTAGGAACAATGTAGGTATTCAGTATATTGATAGTGTGAGATGAGATGTAATTGGGAAAAGCTAAAACATGCTGCAGTCTTTAAAACATAGCTTGAGCCTGAACTGCAAAATTTTCAGTGAAATCTTAACTTTTCTGTACTTTGAGGTGTTCAGCTTCATCATTTTGATTCATCACAAAGCCACAATGTGTAGATGAGGATCGACTTCCTCAGAGTTTGGGGTGGTTCCAATACAAGGCTTTGTTTTTGAAATGAGATGGCATTTAAAAATACAAGTAAATTTCTAGTGGTAAAACAAAATATATATGGATGGCTCTCCTGATTTTGTCATAAACAATATCTGACCAGTAAACAACAGTGCTATCCCCTTAGATGTTCTCTGAATGCATCTTACTTGTGCAGAGAAGTTTAACCTATTGGCTGTTTATAAAAATACTTCTCTTTTCCCTAGACTACTGGGCTACGTCCACACTAGAAGCATTTGTCTACAGAAGTTACCGTTGAAAGAGATGTTCCAACAAAACTTCTGTTGACAGATTGCATCTAGACATAAAAGCAAATTGATCTTTTGACCCATTCTGTCAACAAAAGGGCCCCCCGGAGCATCTACATGGCTTTTTTTGTGGATGGTTTCTGTCAACAAAATGCATTTTGTGTGTAGATGCTCTGTGAGTTTTGTCAACAAACCTCAATTTTGTCTACAGAACTCTCTAGGGTAGATGTAGCTTGGGATATGAATCTCCTCTCTCAAACCAATTTCAGAGGTTGCAATCATCTGACAACTATAAATACAACATTACAACCACTCTGTTCTGTTTCTGGCATTCCTTAACTGGAAAATCAGTACTAGACTGCATACAGACAGCATCTGTGTGGCTGTTTATTCATCTAATTTTTTGTTTGTTTGTTTGTTTCCTTCATTTGATCTGCAAATTTGTTTTTTGGTTCCGTGGCAAGGAATTTTCTTCTAAATACATTTCCTTTATGATTTCTTTGTATAACACCATGTCTGAATGATGCAGGTTAAAATCTGGAGTGCTGTGATATCACATGGAAAACCATTGTCCGGGATGTAAATACAGGTTGCACCTCCCTTGTCCAGCACTTCACTCGTCTGGAATGAGGGAATTTGCTGGACAAAGGGTGGTCCCCTGCTCTGGCCACCCAATCGCTGCCCCTCCCTGCTTCTGGCTCCTCTTTTGCCTCCCTCCCCTCCACACCTCCAAACCCAGTGCCCCCTTGCTTCTTGCTTGGACCTCTGCCACCTCAGGATGCTAGCCATGGAGGCTAGCTCCAGCCCCAGCCCCAGCCCCAGCCAGACTGCCGGACATGGCTCTGGCCTCTTGGGCATCAGCTCTGCCCCAGCTGGGCTGCCAGTGTGGCCCCAGCCCTGTGGAGGCCAGCTTCAGCCCTGGCTGCGATGTCGGATTCTGCCCTGGCCACATGGGCATTAGCTTCCAGCATGGGCACAGCAGCTGGCTGGCCCTGCCCAGGCTGCTGGCATGGCCCCAGCCCCAGGGATGCTGGCCCCAGTCAGGCTGCTGGCACAGTCCAGGCACTGCAGGTACACAGTGCAGCCCCAGCCAGACAACCAGCCTGGACCCAGCCCCATGGGCACTGGGTGCAGCTCTGCCCCTATAGAGGCTGGTTTCAGCCAGCTGTCACCTCTGGCCAGGGGCACAAGCCCTGCTGGGCTCCCCTGCCCAAGGTGGCCAGGCTTCCCCTACTAATCTCCCAACCCAGGGTCTCTAGTCCAGTAACTTCTGTGGTTGGACAAAGAATGCTGGTTTTGGGAGATTCAACCTGTACAGAAAGTTCTGTGGCCTAGCTGGAGATTATAATGCCATTACTGTGCACCAAAAACATCTGGAGGCAGAGCTCATAATCCAAACAAAATATTTTGTTTCTCATTACAGGGGCACTGAGAAGCTGACATATAAAATATGTACATTAATATTCATTATAACTATATTGCTATTTCTGTAGATCAGAGGCTTGAACCCCTAATATGACAAATAGAAGATATTTTCTATGTGCCACACAAAACATAATTTTCAGGTTTGTAAAAGACAAGATTATGAACTACAAACTCCTGGTGAATATGTGAAAGATGCTTCCTTTTTCCCTCTCAACTATCTGGTTTACACTGAGGTACTGAGTGATAGGTTGTTACCGTATTTGATACAGCAATATATAGAGACTCCCTGCAAATAACTTGGCAGTTTTATGGAAAAGCAAATTAATACACAGAAATGTTTGTTTCACTGTAACACGGTAGAAAGTATTCTGCACGCTGAGCTCTTCAAATTAGAATGCTCACTTTGAGAAAATTCTGCTGCTACGAGCCTATGAACAAAATTTCCTACTAACATATATTCTCCTATTGTGATCAGTGAGCAAAAGTGGGCGATATCTATTTTACAGTGATGACTGGGTGAAATGCTTACTTAATTCATATATTGAAAAGTCCACAAAAACTGAGCCCTCTGAGCAAAGCGTATCATAGAGAGCCAATAGCATCAATATATAGTTAAACAGCACACTAACCTCAATCTTAACCACTGAAATTTCAGGGTATTCTAAAATCCACAGGCTGACCCCAATTGTTCTGCAAATTTCTTTGCCTCGTCAGGAACAGGAATACATCAGACAGTGATGTGACAGATATGTACATGGCTCTTCCTAAGGTGCCCCCTGCTGTACATGTACTGCCCTGGAGCCCACACTCCCCCCAGAGCTGTTGACACAAACAATAAATGTTCTGTTGCTCTGCTCCCTTTTTGTTTAGGAAACAAAGGGAGCCGAGACAGGAAAGGAGTTTAGGGCATGAGGTCTTCTGGTGGATGGTACACAAGGGCACGTGGCTTATTACAATCTCCCACGTTCTAAGATGCCTCGGAGAGGAGGCTACAGTGAGGAGGGCAGGAGGTTTATCCTAGGGTAAAGGGGACCCTGTACTCCAGATGCTTTTCTCCCATCTCTACCACGCCCCTCATCAGTTCTGTTTGCTCCCATATGAGCCTCAAGATCTCATCTTGCGTTTTACGCTCACGTTCCCTGCATGCTCTCTTGTCTTATTCAGTGTGGATCATCTCTAATGGTGTTTGCCTCCATGCATTCAACTGAACTCTACTGGTGAGGGCAAATTGCATTAGCTCATGAAACATTTAATCCCATGAACGTTTTTTAGCCTTCTGATCTATGATAGCTAAAGGCGCTGGAGAAGTAGATAATAGAATCATGGTTCCGGTTGCACTGAGGAAATGAAACAAGGGTACTTTAGAGAAGATACAGTATAAAACACAGAAGATTAACTCCATTACAATTAATGAAGCACAGGGTTGCTCAAAAGGCAT
This sequence comes from Carettochelys insculpta, assembly GCF_033958435.1. Lineage (NCBI taxonomy): Eukaryota > Metazoa > Chordata > Testudines > Carettochelyidae > Carettochelys > Carettochelys insculpta. The sequence continues at coordinate 231,032,132 of NC_134138.1, forward strand.
GTATTATGTACAAGGCCAAATTTTTTGTTTAAAACTGAGAGACTACCAGGGCCCTGCAAAAAGAGGGGAAACCAAGCAGATCTGCAAGGACTCACTCAGTGAGCATGTGTTTGTTCCCCTGCCCCAACTCCTAGCATGTCTGCAGATTGCAACTCTCCCTTCCCACAGTGACCTGCAAATGGGGGGAACCAGGCGGGTTAGTAGGGGCTCATGGGGTCCATGGGTGTCTGCCAGCTCTCAGCATGTCTGCAGATTGCAACTCTTCGTTCCCACAGTGACCTTTAAAGGTGAGGGAGGACCTGTTCTCTGGGCTAATTCCTTCACACTTACGACAAACAGAGCAGCTAACCTGGGGTCATGATATGTTGGAGATGAGCAAACGGAGGTGCATTGCCTCTGTGCCGTCAAATTACAGAACCTCCCCTATTTCATCCAGGTTGTCATGTACAATGTCAGTCTTCTCTGACTCAGAGAGTACAATAGTGAGCAGATGCTGACTGGATATGCCCAGAAACCTAGACCTTATGCTTCTATGCTTTGTGCTGCAGTGATGTCAGATCACTTACCGCTTGCTTGGCGTGGAAATGTGTCCTACAACAGAGAATGGAATAAGGCAGCCTCTTCAGAAACCTTCTGAGAAGGATTAAAGTGTACCGCTATGAGAGTTCTATAGAGATGTGCAGGGAGGATTCCTGCTCCATCTCCAGACATGTTAATAAACTCTTCCAGGGAGCCCTGCTGTGCAGGAGGACGGGCTGCCACTGTACACCCCAGGGCAGATCAAACAAATTAAGCACAAATACCTTAAACCATTGTAGCAGGATTACAAATGTGAACTCACCAGTAGTACCCTCCCCAATGTCAGGGTCCAACAGCAACAAGTTCTGGGAGGGGATTGGCTCCAAAGTTAGAAAGAAGTCCTGGTTGTCAGTGAGATTGGATCTTCAACCTGTCTGTCAAGCATTCTCCAGCTCCTCCTCATTCCTCTTTATTGTTGCTCCTGGCTTGCAGAAGAGTCACTTGGGAGGTATCTATAGACAGTTTTGGGACAGTGGTTGGGTCCCTCCCTAGAACCCCAGGAAGATGCTCAAAGAGGGGCATGTTTGAGGCTCTAACACGGACCAACCATTTGCCTCTTTTGTCTTGGTACACTTGTCTGAGCTCCTTTATGTTCATACAGCACTGCTGAGGGTTCCTGCTCTATTCTTTTCCTGCTATGCCCTGTGCAATTTTAGCATACATATCAGCATTTCTTCTGCTGCTTCAGAGTTCTGCCTCCATAGATTCCTCTCCCCATACAGCAATCAGATCCAGTATCTCTTTCATGCTCCATCCTGAAGCTTGTTTGCAACCTTGGGCGTTTGTGGTCAGGGGTGCTGTTGAGGTGTGCTGCTGGGCTCACCACACTGGCTGAACAGGAAATTAAATTCAGAATTTCCTGGGGGGTTCTTCCTGTGTACCTGGGAGCACAGCAGAGTTGAAGTGCTGGCCAGAACAGTCTCATTCAGGCACTGTGGGACACCTTCGAGACCCCTAGAACATCGACTTTAACACTATTGCATATGCACTATCCCAAAGTCGCTCATTTAGCGCTATTTCTTTCATCCATCAAGGAGTACAGAAATTGTACTTCAAGTTGGCAGGAGAAGCTTGTTGGTGTAGACTCATTGGTTATAAAATCAATCTTATACAGCTAATGTTGACCAAAACACAAAATGAAGAGCAGACCTAAGACAAAACAAAGGGACCCTAAGAAGCATTAACAAGATGACACACTTAGCAGTAGTGTAGACATGTATATTGACTTATCTGTGTGACAACTCATCTTATCTTCTGCGATGCCATTGGTGAACAATTAAACCAATTCTTGATTGGTAGAGATGATTACAGATGTCACATAAAATTTCTGCCAACTGTGGGTGTTGTATATTCTTTTCAGATCCTATAATTTTCCTGTAATGCCTGGATGGGTTGACTCTCAAAACATTTGAGAGCCTGTACAATCGTTTGCCACCAGGACAATCTGTCCTGACTAGACTTTCCAGATGGCTGGAAGATATGCCACATGACTTCACATTGACCTTTAAGATGTCTTTATAGCACTTATCCTGACCACCAATAGAGCTCTTTCCAGGAGCAAGCTGGCCATACAAGACCATCTTTCACATTGTGTATCATCCATCCTCATAACATGACCAATCCGGTCAAACTGTTAGTTCATTAGCATTGCTTCCATGCCCATGACACCACACGGCTTATGAAACTCCATGTTAGGCATTTTGTCCCACCAATTCATGTGGCTGATATTCCTCAGACAGCGCATATGCAACTGACCAAGTTTCAAAACATGGTAGCGAGATATAGTCCATGGCTCCGGGCCATACAGCAGGATATTCAGGACTACTGCTTGATAAACTGCTAGCTTGGTATGGAGTTTAATACCATGGTCATTCCATAGGCATTTGATCAATCTTCCAAAGGCAGTGCTGGCTTTAGCTAACTGAGCAGACACATCATCATTCATGTTTATGCTAGAGGATAGTACACTTCCAAGGTAGTGGAACTTGTCAACAGTCTTAAGGATGGTACCAGCAGCAGTAATCCCTGGACTGCTGGGCTTTTTCCAAACAGGCTGAGGCATAACTCCTGTCTTCATGAGGCTCACTGCGAGTCTAAAACAGTGAGAAGTAACAAACTGATCAAAAGGCTCCTGTGCATCCTTGACTGAAACAGCCACCAATGAACAGTCACTAGCAAACAGAAAATCATGGATCGTTGTTTGCTGTGACCATAAAGTCTTGGGAGGCTGAAAACACTGCCATCTGTTTGGAACTGAATAGGTATGGCCAACGTGCCATCCCTGAAAGCAACGAGCAACATCATTGAAAGTAGATGCTGAACAGGAGAGGAGCAAGGACACATCCCTGCTTTGCACCATGAGATATTTCAAAAGCTGCTTCTGTTTCTCCATTGTTCAGGATGCGACCTAGTATGCCATCAGGAACAGACCAAACAATACTGATAAATTTTTTATGACAGCCAATTCTCCCAAATGCTGTGGACTGTATCGAATGGCTTGGCTAAGTCATTGGAAATCAGATAGAGGTCCTGATGTTGCTCTACATGTCTTGCATCTGTTATCCCAGCATGCACGGTCACCTTTTCTCTTGTACATGTGTACAATCAGGGCATCTTTGAAGTCCAAGGGGACTAGCTCCTTCCCCCAAATAGTGATAAACAAACAGGTGAGACAGTACATAAGCTGGCCGCCAGTGGCTTTTTACATTTTTGATGGAACTGCTTCATTGCCAGGTGCCTTTCCAGATTTCATCTGTTTAACAGCTTTTTGTACCTCGGCAAGAGTTGGTGGCATGACTGGCTGTGAACCATTAGCCCTCTGAGGAATCTCTGCTGTCAAAAGTTGAGGTCTGGTTTAATAGCTTGTGAAAAAGTTCAGCTCATTGGTTAAGAATTTTAGCACTACCTGTGATCAGAGTGAGGCCATCAGCAGAGCACGCTGGTGTAGAGCCAGCAATGCATGGCCCATAGATTACCTTCAGCCCCTCACAGAATGCTTTAAATCATGTCTATCAGCTGCATCTTGGAGTTTAACTGCTTTATTTTTCCACCAGTCTTCTTTCATTTGCCGTAATTTGACTTGTGCCTCGTGCTTAGCTTGAATATATGCTGATTTACTGGAGGCCGTCTGTTTATTGTTGATGCAGGCCAGGTGTGTTACATGGATCTTATCAAGAAGCGCTTGGGCATTTTTGTCCTTGTCGTCAAACCAGTCCTTGTGCCTGCGTTTCTGGAAACCGAAGATCCTGACAGCAGTTCTGTAAGTTGTTTCTTTGATGTTAAACCAGTCATCTTCAATAGTGGATGGCTGCTCTGGACCTTCATTGCTGATGACTATCAAAGCATCACGACTGAGCTGAAACAATGCTTGTGTCTCAGGTATTTCAAGTTTACCTCCAGCCAGCCCCTTTCACCTGCCTCATGATTCTGCCTCTTCTGTATGATTTTATGAGAAGCAATCTCATTGCAGCTACATCCATTTTCCTGACACAACCAAACTCTTACCTGGCTTTGTTATGGTAAGAGGAAGGTGTATACTGAATTTTTGTGGTCCTAGCTCTTAATGTTTAGGAGGAATTCTTGAACAAACAGACAAACTCACAGAAAAACTCTCTCAAATATATATACATACATACACGCACTAGAGGAATGATATCAACTATATGGATAAAATATCTAGCCTTCACATAAATTTGAAGTCTCTTTGCCTGCTGTCAGTGATATTATTCCAGATTTCCATCTTGCTATCATTCATTATGACATAAACACAGTTACACATACTAGCCACTTACATATTGCTTTACATTTCAAAGCACTATACATATTTAATTCAGTTACATTCCAAAACACCTTAAAAGTGCTATTATTCCTGTTTTACAGATGGCAAAACTGAGTGATTGTGATATGCCCCAAATCCATCCACACATTGAGTCAGTGGTAGGGTTGGGACCATATTGTCATCATTCCTGGCTCTCAAATCCATGCTTAATCCACTAAACCCTGTCTCCTCTATGGTTTACACAGATATGCTTTGGTCTAAAATATATCTATCTGATGGATTTTATGAAAAATAGTGTGAGCACTATTTTGTCATCAGGAGATAAGTTATCCACAAAACCAGTGAAAAGTACAGGGTGCATTAAGGAAATCTATATATAGATTATTTAGGCCATCTCAGAGGGAACATACAGTTACTGAGGTTTGAAGTCTTAACCCTAAAATGAACAGAATTATGTTCCAGCAGCACAAAGAAATGCAGATGCCATCTGCAGCAATAGAGTTGAAAGATTGTCTCTTGACACAGGCTAGCAGAAAGATGTCCTCATGGAATATTAAAATGTTCATGAAAATATAAATAAGATCACTGCAAAATTTGAGCCTTTCTGCTTGAATGTTAGTAGTTACAAAAAATACTTTTGGCCCTTAAATTGCAGCTTGCAAAAGCTCTATACTGAGTCATTTAGTTTCTGTAAGTAACAACCCTATAGCACCCTCCCTTTTTGGCATTTACTCACATGCCACCCACATTGAACTCCAAATCTGGATCCAAGGACTGCTGAGCTGTGAAGACTGTATTTGTATAATTCTGCCAGTAACCACCCCATAACCTCAGAAGAATCAAAGAAAAGTAAAGATATGCTGAAACATTTAAAAATAGTTTGAGCACCATCTAATAAGGGGATGCTTGTCGGTCTGAGAAGACTTTAAGCAGATCTTAAGCCTTTCTTTGTTTAATCTCTAAAATGAGACGGGGAGAGAGAAGGAAGGATACCTGTGTCAGCACTCACTGGCTGGCTGGCTGGCTGGTGTGTTTGTGTTAAAAAATTAAGTACTTTATATTGTGGATATTTTGTCCCATGATGATGGTATAGCCCTTCTGCCAAGTACAGCCCGCAGCAGTTTGAGCCAGGGTCAATTTCTGGGGGTTCCTCTCCATCCATCCAACACAGCACTGACTCAAGCACCCACCCAGTAATCGGGAAAAATCATGCAACATCCCTGAGTGCCTCTGAGAGGCAATGCTTCCCCACTCACAAGCACAGAGTCCAAGTATAGAAAAGATACTTTTAATTCAAAATAAATAAAGGGAAGGAAGTAGCTTGGCATTAATTTGGGGAACACCACAAACAGAGTTCATAAACAAAACCATGAGAAAAAGTCTGACCCCAAGTAGGCTGGGCAATGTTCTGTTCCTCTCAGGTTCTTAAGTCCATCAACCCAAATGCCTCCTTCACATGCCCAACCTTTCTCTGCACCCCTCTCTCAGTTGCTGCTCTTGGGCAGAACAGACCCAGAGTTCAGGAATGCCTCTGTAGGGTTCACCTCCCCTCCTGACCAGGGGAGGTAAAGCAGCATCTAACCCAGTCCACTGGTCACTTGCCATCCAGCTGTTCATTTCTGTCCACTGCTGCACTGCTGATCGCTCATGGCACCACCGCTACATTGCAGCTCCTGCCAGCCACCCTGCTGGCTGCACTGCTGTTCCTGCTGAGCAACTGCTCACTACTTCCACCAGCTTGTGGTGGGTTTAGCTCTGAACAAAACTCAGTGATTTTAGCTCTTGACCCAAAGCACAGTCCAGCCACAAAAAGTCTCCAGAATCCACTGCAGTAAACTGAAAATAATAAAAGATTTCTCATGGAGTCTGTTTTGGCCTTGTCATTGAACAGTGGGAGAAACAAGTTGAACCAGTCTAACAGCTCACACCTGCAGGTCATGGAGCCTGCTGTCTGAGGGCCCAACTCTTCTCTTCCCCACCCCCCCAAGTTTCATAGAATTCTGATAAGGGTCCCTTGTCCCTCCAAGGCTATTTAAACTGACAGTGTATGTCGCCTTTTGAAACAGGTAGGACATGGTCTGTCTTTTCTGTATTCCCACCTTAATTGCATGCATGGGTGATCACATTTCACAATTTCTGTGTGTAGCAATAACATAGTTTGTGGTCCCACAATAACCAAATTGATTACAATAGGCAAAACAGCTCTGTATCTGCTGAATGTCTAGCAGATCTAAGCACACAGGAGCAAACTGTATTTACATACACACACCCAGGATTTCTCTCCCATTCCAGCAAACTGTAATGAAATCATTCTTTCACATCCTGCTTGCAATGGACAGGTACATCTCATCCAATGTGCTATACTCTGTCATAAGAGGAAACAGATTGAACATGCCCATAAAGTGAAAACATGTAAGGAGGAGGAAAACACAAAGCTTGTTACAATACTTAGCGCACTATAATCTCATTTTCCAAAAGTTCTACAGCCACTAACTGTTAATCCTTACACCAACACCCATGTGCAGTAGGGAAGTACCGCCATTTTACCAATGGGAAAATTGAGACAGTGATGAAATGACTCACCCAAGACACTGTAGCAAATTGAGGTTGGAGCCAGATTTAGAACTGAAACCATCCTCACTTACAGCTCTTTGCTCCTCTCTCCAACCCAAATAGCTACATTTCCCTTTTAGGTATGTCCCTCAAGATAGGAAAAAGAGTTTCTCTTCTGGCAGATTACCATGAATAATCTCTTGTAATCCTAAAGTTAGACAAGAAATTTGCAGTTTGACGGGTTTGGTTGACAATATGAGTGCTCAACTTAAGGTATCTTCATGGAGCCTGATTTTCAGATGAAAAGACGCAGCTCAGAATTATACCCAAAGGTCTCTGAAAATCAGGCCCTTTTGAGATGTCTCATGTTGAGGCATCCAAAATCACAGGTGACCATTCAGGCCATTATGATCTCTTTAGCTGTGGTTCTGCCAAAGTCCCTAATTGATGAATACATACACAGCAGTGGCTATGCAATGTAGTATCATTGTGCACACATACTGTAAGCAGCCCTGATTACTGAAAACCAGACCACAAACACATACAAGTTTAAAATCAGTGTTCGGACACATGAAATATTGCAGGTTTTGCCATGGGTGAAGTTGGCCTATGACAAAACATGCCAATAAAGGGACATTCTACACAGAACACCTCACTTCAGAGGTACGCAGTCTGATTTCTTTGGATTAGATGGGCATCATAGATGGGTATCTGAATGTACATGATTCTTCCAAAAATAAGCAGAACCGACCCAGCCCCTAGCTGCCCAAAACATCAGGGCAGCACAAGAGAGGATTAACAGTCTTCTTAGCCTAGCTGAGCATCTTGGTCCATATAATATATATATATATATATTTAAAACCAGTGCTCTGAGCTCTTTTACTAATAACACTTAGATCATTGCAAAGACCTGATTTATTGTGCACAATTTAGCTGTTTGTTTGTGCTTTCACATCCTTCAATTTTACAAGAAAAATGGGGAAATTAGTATCAAACGTATGTAATCCATTTCTAGTCAGTTTCACTCTGGATCATAGGCACAAGTGCAAGCCTGCTGTAATGTTTGAGTTGTAAACCTTATAGGGAAATGATTATTCGTAGTAAACAAAATCCCATTTCCATTGGAAATTATTGATGCAGAAATATGAAAACTTGCATTTACAAATCCTAAAAGCGGGCTCCAATCTGACATCACAATGTGCCTTTACAAACAGACAAAGCAAGCCTATGTTTTTCAGTGTGAGGGTTGTGGTTAGAGTCCACTATCTTCTTACTGTTCAAGAGATTTTTTTTTTTTGGTTAAAAGAAAACCCTGTTATTATCTTCCTTAGCAAGCTTTTATATACATATAAAAATTGCATGTGACTGGCTCTGCAGGGAATTTAAATAAAAGTAAAACAAAGAATTCTAAAAGAGATTCTAATTGGTTTCTGACTGTCACTCAGTATAGATTAATAGATTCAGAGATCAGAAGGCACCACTGTTATCATCTAGTGTCACTGCTTGTATAACACAGGCCACAGAACTTCCCTAAAATAATTCATAGAGTATGTCTTTAAGAAAAACATCTAATCTTGATTTAAAAGTGGCCATTGATGGAGAATCCACCACAACCCTTACTAAATTGCTCCAATGGTTAATTATTCTCACTGTTATTGATTAACAACTTATTTTCTAGTCTGAACTTGTCTAGCTTCAACTTCTAGCCATTGGACCATGTTAAAACTTTCTCTGCTAGGCTGAAGAGCATATTACTTAATATTTGTTCCCCACTTAGGTATTTATACACTGTAGTCCCATCACCCCTTAACCTTCTCTCTGCTCAGCTGAACATAGACTGTGGCCACACTAGCCCCTACTTTCGGAGGGGCTATGGTAATGTGGCACTTCGGGGTGTGCTAATGAGGCACTACCATGAATATGCAGCACCTCATTAACGTAATGGCAGCCGAGCAAGCTTCGAAACTGCAGGTTTTGAAACACAGCTGCCCGTGTAGGTGGGGGAACTTTCGAAACGGACCCCTGATTTCAAAAGCCCCTTATTCCCATCTGGTTTTGGGAAGAAGGGGCTTTTGAAATCAGGGAGTGGTTTCAAAAGGCCCCCAGCTACACAGGTGGCATGCATTTCGAAACCAGCAGTTTCAAAGCCCATGCAGCCACCATTATGCTAATGAGGCACTGCATATTCATGACAGCAGCTCATTGGCATATCCCAAAATGCCACATTACTTTAGCCCCTCTGAAAGGAGGGGCTAGTGTGGCCACAGCCATATTGTTTGCTTGTGCCAAATTTATCAAATGATCTAGCTTGCTCTTTACTGGTGACCTGTCCTTTTCATCATCATTTACCATTACCCCAATTTTAGTGTCATCAACAAACTTCATCAGTGATGATTTCATGTTTTCTTCCTGGCCATTGATAATAGTTTTGAAAAATGTAAGGCTAACAAATCCCTGTGGGACCTCAGTGAAAATTTACCCATTTGATGATGATTCCCCATGCACAGTTACATTTTAAAACCTATTAGTCATATTTTTATCCATTTAATAGTGCTGTGTTAATTTTATATCATTCTAGTTTTTAATCAAAGTGCCCTGTGATACCAAGTCAAAACGCCTTACAGAAGTCTAAGCATATTAAATCAACACGATTACCTTTATCAGTCAAATCTGTAATTTCAACAACAAAAAGATATCAAGCTGGTTTGACAGGATGTATTTCCATAAATGCATGTTGATTGGCATAAGTAATATTACCCTTCTTTAATTCTGTAGGTTGCAAGTACACTGTTATTCACTCTGTGCCCACACTCACATCCAAGTTAATTCCACACCCGCTCAAAAGTAAATATAATCAAGAAACAGGGACGTGAGTGCGTCACGTTTGTAGTTTTCAAGCCACCTAAATATATTTTGCCTACAGCAGCTAAGGAAATCACAAACATGCAAGAACTCTTACAGAAGTTACGAACGAAATGATAACTTGGGAGAGCAGCCTAGAAATCTACCTCTGATTTATTATTTCTTGTTATTAGAAGTCGCAGTGGTTAACATAGAAGTTCATGATGTTTCTTTAAAAAGAATGTACATGTATCTCAATATATAGAAAACATTTTCCTGGTCTTGATTTTCTTTTTATTTTTTTTGAACATACAATCTACCCATTCAAATCCGAAAGCTGGGATGTCATATGCAAACAAGCAGCTTAACACATACGTGCATTCCTGTTTTGTCCTGCATTCTGAATGCTGCAAGTCAGGACTCAAATGCTGCATTCTGATGGCATTTGAAGGGGGAATTCAGTTCACAATTTTCCAGCTGCTAGCATTACCACACCAAAGAGCTAAGCTAAATTCTAAGCCTGGAGCGCATGCCAGGAGACTGAAGTCCTATATATTGCATAAGGTTTCCTAGTGTTTCCTGTGGTATTTTAAACATCTGACCAAGGCCATCAGAGAGTTCTATGTTATTACTGCAACAAATAAATATCACTAGCATTACAGGCCTGACTGGTGTTACTCTGCGTCCATTTTTTCTGTTCCTTTCCCACTTTCCGCCTTTTCTCCTCCTTCTCTCCCCTCTCTCTTCCTTTTCTTCTTTTTACTGCTGTCTTGTGGAAAACTCCTTGTTGGCTACTAGAGATGCAACATCAGAGATAGTTCCCCCATGTCCGTTAATTCTATTCTCCAGCCTTCTGCTACTGTCCTGAGTGGTGGGGCTGACAGCCACTGTGGGCCCTGGACCAAGGTGTGTATGTGGGCGGGGGGCTCTGCACCACCTGAAGGGGCAGGGTCTCAGGCAGGTGGGGACAGGTGAAGGGCAGTCAGCCCTTAGCACTGCCCGGACAACAGCATGCTCCTCCCTCACCCCAGCCCTCAGACCTGCACACTGGGCCCTGGGGCAATTGCCCCCTTTGCCCCCCCCATCTCACCCCATTGGTGGGCCTGCCTGTGAGCAGCTCATTGCAGCAAAGGTAAGTCAAAAATACATTCAAAATTTTTTACTGGGGATTTCAGATGTTTTGTTGTATTGTAAAGCCCCAATTTAGCGAAAACCTTAAGCACATGCTTAACATTAAGCACTTTAAGTCCCCCTGAAAATAAGTACATGCTCAAGTGGTTTGCTGAACCAGCCCCTTAACAATTGAATCAGTACATTCCCCAGGCTTTACTCTCCCTGCCCAGAAATGGCCATTCTTAGATCAGTACAGCTATTTTCTCCTGCTTCCAGAAATGTTCTGCTGCTGGGGGCCTTTCACCTAGGACCCCCAGATAAGGCTGATCTGGGTCTAGTGCAGTGGGACAAGTCAAGGCCTGTGCTGCACTTCACTCTGGAATTATTTGGTTTCATGGCCTTGAGTGAAAACCTTCTTTCCAAGCACTGCATTCCTCCTCTACATGGGATGCTGACACTAGCTGTGTTACGTTTCCAAGCCAGTGCCACCCTACCCAGTAAATTGGTACAGCCTACCATTTTTAGAAGGAGAATATGATGATTTTCTGTGGGGCTGGTTCTGCCACACTGCATCACCTTGGCGAAGCAGCAGAACTAAAAATTATCTGAGTAGAGCTGATGGAAAACAGGGCATGTCAAAATGATACATTTTGAATTTAGCTGGTGTCAAAGTCACTTACCTTCCACACATTCAGAAAAAGGCTTGTTTCAATTACCTATCTGATTGACCTGTAAAGACCTTGGAATGTGAATTACATTTAAATGTGTTTGTTGGAATACCATGTATCTCCTTGGGATTATGTGCAATATTTTGCATGACACGTAGAGAGTGTGTGTCATTCTAATAGAAAATTGGCAAACAGCATCAGAGTAGATGTATCATTTATTGTGCATTTCCTGTCTTTCTGTTTTTAGTTTTTCTTAGGCCAGACCCACAGGTGTTATAAAATCAGCATAGTTCCGCTGTTACTGTAGTTTCAGTGTATAATTAAAAATGCCAGTTAATTCAATGGTGATACACCAGTTTACATTAGCTAAGCAGCAGGCCAATAAATTTTATTTTCAAATATCAATAAAAGTACAATTATACAATATTTGATTTGTTTTATCATTTCTATCAGATTGTCAGCTAATTTCTACATATAATGCAAGTCTTATAAAAATAACATTTTATGTTCTTTGCGTTTAGCATCTCCTGTCATGAGTTGCCCAAGGCCAGGAACAAAAATCTGGTGTCTACATGTCACATATAGCAGTAGGGAAAATACTCCTAGAACATGCTAAATGACCACTAGGTGTCACTATTGTTCCACAGCAATAACATATCAATCATATTCATCTGGCTGAAACTGAATAGCCCAATCCTGTAAACAATTGTGTTAATTGTTCTGTGATTTTTTTCCCCTCCAGCAAAATCTTTGTTACATGAAGATGTTTACTATAAAATGGGTGAAAGTTAAGGGTAAGGAATGTGTTAGCTGTAACTAACTGTCCAAAATGCCCTTGGATTAATCTAATGGAGTATCTATCATGTAAAGTGAACATAACTCTCTTAGTGGGACAGAAAGCATTACTTAAGAACTATTGCTGAAAGGAGCAAGGGAAGAAAACAATGATCTGAATCATGGCTCAGTAAACTTCTGCAAGACATTCTCCAGCATAATCACATTTTAATTGAGAGGACCAAGTATTTTAAATACTTTATTGCTTCACTCATTCATAAAATAACTGAAAGTAGCAGTAGCAACTATTTTATCTCAGGCTTTATGTTAAACATTTCCTAATTCGGTTGATATAATATTTGTAATGTAGTTAGAGGGTTCCATCTGAGGTCACAATATGGTAGCAATATAGAAGCAAACACTTGGCAGCAATCCCAGATTTCAGCTTTGCAAGAAACTGTAGGTTTTTGATCAACAAAAAGTCAAGAAACTTCATTTTAGGTTTTTTTAACAGCTTTTTAAAATCTTCAGTTATTTTAATAAGATTTGATATTTTGGAAAAATATATCTGTAATCGGAGCTATAGTTCATTTTCTGAAAATGGATCTTGAATTTTAAAACCAAAGCAATGGGCACTGAGTGAGGAATGTTCTCATGGGATGAGCGTCAGAACTGTTAGGTTGTCACAAATGTTGTGCTGATGCAAACTATGCAAAGTTGTTTTCTGCTGGGCTGCATCACTTTTTCCATCCATAGGTGGAATAAATTTTGTTATGTGTTCCAAGGCCTGTGCAAATGTGCACCACCAATAGAAACATGCTGCTGGCTGTGGGCACTGTTGGCACTCTGATAATCAGCTGAGTGTCACACTTATCTCTCCTGGGCAGCTGCCCAAGTGCTCATCTTACAAGGAACACTGGCTTGTATTAATGTACACCAGTAGAGAATGTCTCCTTTTCAGTGCATCCCTTTACAAAATGGTTTGTGCTCCAAAGGCCTGCTGCAAAGCTTACTGGAGTATATGGGAATCTTTCTACTGACTTCAGTTGGCTCCGGAATAGGCCCCCAGATAGGTTTTCCATTGGGTGTGCCTCATTCTGTTGGGAGCCAAAGTATCAGGAAAAGCAGTGTGCTTTGACCTAAAGTGAGCTTTTCTACCTCAAAAAATTCTATTTGAAGTCCTGAATCCCTCTGAAATGAGGTCATGTCTAGTATCAAAAATATTTAACCCTTTAGGTGAGGTAACTGATGCACAATGGCTACCATAGATGCAGGACCACAAGGACCACAGATAGGCCCAGTGCATCAGACCCTCACTCTTTCTCTCCCTCTGTCCCCTTTGACTGGGTAAAATGGCTGAAGCAGCATCAACAGTCTAAAAAAAAACCATTTCTGGCCCGTGTCAAATTGCCTGTGGGCGGGAGACACTATAGGGAAGCTTTGTAAGAATGACCTTAAAAGCCCCATTTTATGGGACATGGCAGAGTGGGGTAGGTGGCTCTATGGTGAGTGGAATTACTGGGAAGACGGCCACAGCACACAGCACTGCAGAGACATTCCAAGCATCTGAGGCCCATACCACAGCACCGAGTCTGTGGTAGCTTCCCTTAGGCCAGGGGTCTGAAACTTGTGGCTCCGGAGCCACATGTGGCTTTTTAAGAACTTCTTTGTGGCTTCTGATGCTATAATTGCAAAGTTTAACAAAAAAAAAAAAAAACTTCCTGATCATTTATGGTAAACAGTGAACATCTGAAAGTCTAACCATGAACAACTCATATCTAAATAGCAAACATCATCTTGAAATGTTGGATAACTCCCCCTTTATGTGCAATGTACAGTAGGATGTCAGTCAGGGACCTGGACCATGGAGTCTGCATAAAGTACAGACTTTTCAACTTTCTTTGTTTGAATGCTAGAACCAAGATGCTTGAAAAGCTCATCCTTGAAGCCCTTTTTGCTGATGACTGCGCGCTTATGGCACATAAGAAATCTGAGCTCCAGCTTATTGTCAACAAGTTTGCTGAAGCCACTCACCTCTTTGGTTTGACCATCAGCCTAGGAAAGACCAAGGTACTGTTTCAGCCTGCTCCATGATCCGTGCTCTCCCCTCTTCAATCTCTGTTGAAGGAACAGAGGTAAAAACAGTGGTCGAGTTCAAGCACCTTGGCAGCGTGATAGCCAATGATGGCTCCCTTGACAAAGAAATCAATGCCAGGATTTGCTAGGCAAACCAGGCACCAGGAGGTCTGACAGTGCGAGTGTTGAATCAGCACAATATCCGACAGTCCACTAAACTGAAAGTGTACAAGGCTGTAGTCCTGACCAGTCTCCTGTATGGCTGTGAAACCTGGACCTTGTACAGAAAACGTGAAACTGCTGGAGCGCTTCCACACACACAGCCTGAGGTCAATATTGCACATCGATGGCAGGACAGAGTCACGAACCTGGAAGTCCTGGGCAGAGCAGGAACCATAAGCATTGAAGCCGTGATTCTGAAAGCCCAGCTTCACTGGACAGGGCAGGTCATACATATGGAGGAGTCAAGAATCCCTAAGCAACACCTCTATGGTGAACTCTCCGAGGGCAAAAGGAATCAAGGCTGTGTGACGGCCAACATTGCTCATGCTGAATGAAAGCCAAAGCTGCTAGAGCAGCATGCAGAAGACCGAACAGGCTGGCATGCTCTCATACGACGCGTACAACAACTTCAAAGAGCAGCGATGCATATGCCTGATTGATACTCGTGAGAGGAGAAAAGCAGCAACTATATCAACAGAGCCAGGACAATTCCTTTGCCCCTACTGTGAACACCCATGCCATTCAAGGCTTGGACTCCTCAGCCACATGCAAGTCCACAACTGATGAGCCCTCTGCAAGACAGTAGGATGTGATACCATACTTGGCTGCATGTATTCTAGAAGCATCTGTCGACAGAGAAATCTTTACAGAACCTCTGTCAACAGATTGCTGCTACACACAACTCACTCTGTTGACAGAATTTTTTATGCTGAACTTCTGTCGACAGTGGTATGCCTCAAATTTTTGAGGCATAACACTGATGAGACAAATGCAGAGTTATGTTGAGACTCTGTCGACAGAACGCTTTATATGTGTGTAGACGCTTTGTGAATTATGGCTACAGAAGGCCCCCTCTGTCAATAAAACTCTCTAGTGTAGACATAGCTGTTATGTTTCGATCATGTTGCTAATCAAGTCTTGATTTTGAGAAGGAATTCCTGCAGCATTCCTGTTGTGAGGGGCAACACGCATTTTAAGAAAGAAAAATGAAATTAAATGTGAAGTAACATTGTCATTATTAAAGTGGGGTTGGAATGGCTTCCGAAAAGAGGAAAATTGAAGATGATAGCAAAGAATTTCAAACTGACTGGACCCAATCCTTCTTCTTTATATAGAGTTCTGTTGCACTCCCTTTATGTCTCATTTGCCAACACCAAAAAATGCAACCTTGAGACGCATTCTCTCAAAAAACACACTATTGTTGACAAACAGTATCCAGCTGGAGATGCCTGAAAAAAAAAAACTGTGGAGGAGCTTCTACGCCACACAGGGCCAAGTAGGAACACATTCACTAAATGGGGGAAATCACCAAATAGCATAACTGTGGCTAGTTTTGTGGCAACTCAAGAGATCATGAAATGAGGGAAGGCCATTCAAGGATGGTGAATACATAAAAGAGTGCTTTGTCAAAGTATCAGAGCAGCTGTACAGTGATTTCAAAAACAAAAGCAAAATTGTTCAGAATCTAACGTTCTCCAGAGAGAGAGAGACAGTTCGGGAGCAAAAGTCAGGAAGACAGTGGTACAAACACCCATGTAAAGTGCGAGGAAATAGAATATGTAAAAAGTTTGTCAACTTCCTGCAGTAAACGTACACATTACAAATCATTGTGTGTGAACTGTTCTTAAAATAGTGGTTTCAAAATGTTTGTTTGGCATTATTTATTAAAGACCATTTCATATTCACATGCTCTTGGATTATTGAGTTTTTTACTGAATTTGAAAAAAAAATGGCTGTTCTTGCTATTTTGGTTGCCAACCCCTGCATTAGGCTGTCTTAACTACAGGAGGGTTATTAAGCCTCTGGAAGAGCAGAGAAGTGCAAAGATGGCTTAAAAACATCCCTTCTTCTGGGCCTGCAGCACAGAATCTCACCCACTATCTCTATTACCCCACTTACCTGCTAATAGACAGCTCAACCATCAGCAGTGCAGGATGCATTGTGGATAATAACTCATGTACCCCTCCTCCCACCACCCACAGAAGGAGACCATTGAGTAACAAGATGTAAGCCACCTCCAATCTCCCAGCCAAACCATGGTGATCAGAATCAAATCCCTCACATCATGACATGCCCATGTCATAAATACTCACCTACCATGATTTGCTATGCTAGACACAGAAAGCACACTGTTGTATTCCAAAACAGCCTCAGCCCCCTGTAACCCCAACTTCACTAGGACCAGTCACTTGCATAAGACATGTAGGATTCAGCCTCAATTCATTGTTCAGTTTGAAAGTGCCTAATCAATACATTGGAAATAAGAAACATTGGAAAACTATGCTCCTCCAGATCTTAATTACCCTATTGTCTTCCTTCCATGTCTCAGCCTCATCTCCCTGTCCACGGGAACCTATTGTCATGTTCCATTGTCTGGGGTTTAATTGATTGTAAATTCCTCATGGGACAGACTTATTTTGCTTCCAATCATATATTGACTGCACTGGCACTACTCCAGTATATCACACTGTTCGCATCTGTGTAGGTGAGAACAATATCCCCCTGCCCCATCCCATTTTCTTATTTGTCTGAAAAGCATGAGGCACAGCTAGAGAGGTATGTAAAAATAACAAAGATAGCAATTTTTGCCCAGCCAGAAGGGGAAAAAGAATCCATATCCACACAGAATCAGAGAAATGCAGGGCTGGAAGGGACCCCAACAGGGCATCTCTTTCAGCCCCCATGTTGATCTATACAGCATAGTATGTATTCTCTTCAGACTAAAAAAGACAAGAATGAATTTTAGTATATCTCAATGTTGATACAAGTATCAGAGAGGTAGCTGTGTTACTCTGTATATTCATAAGAATAAGAACATAAGAATGGCCATACTGGGTCAGACCAAAGGTCCATCCAGCCCAGTATCCCGTCTGCCGACAGTGGCCAATGCCAGGTGCCCCAGAGAAGGAGAACAGAAGACAATGATCAAGTGATTTATCTCCTGCCATCCATCTCCTAGCCTTGTACTGAAGGCTGGGGCACCATACTTTACCCCTGGCTAATAGCCATTTATGGACCTAACCTGCAAAAATTTATCGAGCTCTTTTTTAAACCCTAATAGAGTCCTGGCCTTCACAGCCTCCTCGGGCAAGGAGTTCCACAGGTTGACTGTGCGCTGTGTGAAGAAAAATTTCCTTTTATTAGTTTTGAACCTACTACCCATCAATTTCATTTGATGTCCCCTAGTTCTTGTATTATGGGAAAAGGTAAATAATTTTTCTATATTCACTTTCTCCACACCATTCATGACTTTATATACCTCTATCATGTCGCCCCTCAATCGCCTCTTTTCCAGACTGAAAAGCCCCAGTCTCTCTAGCTTCTCCCCATATGGGACCCGTTCCAAACCCCAAATCATCTTAGTTGCCCTTTTCTGAACCTTTTCTAATGCCAATATATCTTTTTTGAGATGAGGAGACCACATCTGCACACAGTACTCAAGATGTGGGCGTACCATAGTTTTATATAGGGGAAGTATGATATCTTTTGTCTTATTATCGATCCCTTTTTTAATAATTCCTAACATCCTATTTGCTTTATTAACTGCCACTGCACACTGCGTGGATGTCTTCAGAGAACTATCCACTATAACTCCAAGATCCCTTTCCTGATCTGTCGTAGCTAAATTTGACCCCATCATGTTGTACGTGTAATTTGGGTTATTTTTTCCAATGTGCACTACCTTACACTTACCCACATTAAATTTCATTTGCCATTTTGCTGCCCAATCACTCAGTTTGCTGAGATCTTTTTGTACCTCTTCACAATCCCTTTTGGTTTTGACTGTCCTGAACAACTTGGTGTCATCTGCAAACTTTGCCACCTCACCGCTTACCTCATTTTCTAGATCATTGATGAACAAGTTGAACAGGATCGGTCCCAGGACTGACCCCTGGGGAACACCACTAGTTACCCGCCTCCATTGTGAAAATTTACCATTTATTCCAACCCTTTGTTTTCTGTCTTTTAACCAATTCCCGATCCATGAAAGGATCTTTCCTCCTATCCCATGACCGCCTAATTTACATAAAAGCCTTTGGTGTGGGACTGTGTCAAAGGCTTTCTGGAAATCTAGGTATATTATGTCCACTGGGTGCCCCTTGTCCGCATGTTTATTAACCCCTTCAAAGAATTCTAATACATTAGTTAGACACGACTTCCCTCTGCAGAAACCATGCTGACTTTTGCCCAACAATTTGTGCTCTCCTACATGCCTTGCAATTTTATTCTTTACTAGTGTTTCTACTAATTTGCCTGGTACTGATGTTAGACTTATCGGTCTATAATTGCCAGGGTCTCCTCTGGAGCCTTTTTTAAATATTGGCGTTATATTGGCCGTCTTCCAGTCATTGGGTACCGAAGCGGATTTAAAGGATAGGTTACAAACCACTGTTAATAACTCCGCAATTTCACATTTGAGTTCTTTCAGAACCCTTGGGTGAATACCGTCTGGTCCTGGAGACTTGTTACTATTCAGCTTATCAATTAACTCCAAAACCTCCTCTAATGTCACTTCAATCTGGGAGAGTTCCTCAGATTTGTCACCTAAAAAGGCTGGCTCAGATTTAGGAACCTCTGTAACATCCTCAGCCGTGAAGACTGAAGCAAAGAAATCATTTAATCGCTCCACAATGGCACTGTCTTCCTTAATCGCTCCTTTTATATGTTTATCGTTCAAGGGCCCCACTGCTTTTTTAGCAGGCTTCCTGCTTCTAATGTATTTAAAAAACATTTTACTATCGTTTTTTGAATTTTTGGCTAGCTGTTCCTCAAAATCTTTTTTGGCTTTTCTTACTACGTTATGACACTTAATTTGGGAGTGTTTATGTTCCTTTCTATTTTCCTCACTAGGATTTGACTTCCACTTCAAAAACAACAAGAAGTCCTGTGGCACCTCATAGACTAACAGATATTTTGGGGCATAAGCTTTCGTGGGCAAAGACCCACTTCATCAGATGCATGAGTCATGATACATTTTGTAATGCCACCCTCTACCACAAACCCACAGACCACTATGGTTACCTACACATCTCCAGCTTCCATCCAGGGCATGCTGCACAATCCATTGTATACAGCCAGACACTAAGGTACAACCATATTTGCTCCAGTCCCTCAGACAGAGACAAACATCTACAAGATCTTTACCAAGCTTTCCTGAAACTACAATAGTCACCTAAGGAATTGAGGAAACAGACTGAAGCTGTGTCTACACGTGCACGCTACTTCGAAGTAGCGGCACTAACTTCGAAATAGCGCCCATCGCGGCCACACGCGTCGGGCGCTATTTCGAAGTTAACTTCGACGTTAGGCGGCGAGACGTCGAAGTCGCTAACCTCATGAGGGCTACATCTACACGTGAAGCCAACATCGAAATAGGCTATTTCGATGAGTAACGTCTACACGTCCTCCAGGGCTGGCAACGTCGATGTTCAACTTCGACGTTGCGCAGCACCACATCGAAATAGGCGCTGCGAGGGTACGTCTACACGCCAAAGTAGCACACATCGAAATAAGGGTGCCAGGCACAGCTGCAGACAGGGTCACAGGGCGGACTCAACAGCAAGCCGCTCCCTTCAAGGGCCCCTCCCAGACACAGTTGCACTAAACACCACAAGATCCACAGAGCCGACAACTGGTTGCAGACCCTGTGCCTGCAGCATGGATCCCCAGCTGCCGCAGCAGCAGCCAGAAGCCCTGGGCTAAGGGCTGCTGCTGACGGTGACCATAGAGCCCCGCAGGGGCTGGAGAGAGAGCATCTCTCAACCCCCCAGCTGATGGCCGCCATGGAGGACCCGGCAATTTTGAAGTTGCGGGACGCGGATCGTCTACACGGTCCCTACTTCGACGTTGAACGTCGAAGTAGGGCGCTATTCCGATCCCCTCATGAGGTTAGCGACTTCGACGTCTCGCCGCCTAACGTCGAAGTTAACTTCGAAATAGCGCCCAACGCGTGTAGCCACGACGGGCGCTATCTCGAAGTTAGTGCCACTACTTCGAAGTAGCGTGCACGTGTAGACACAGCTGAGGGGATCGGAATAGTGCCCTACTTCGACGTTCAACGTCGAAGTAGGGACCGTGTAGACGATCCGCGTCCCGCAATGTCGAAATTGCCGGGTCCTCCATGGCGGCCATCAGCTGGGGGGTTGAGAGATGCTCTCTCTCCAGCCCCTGCGGGGCTCTATGGTCACTGTGGGCAGCAGCCCTTAGCCCAGGGCTTCTGGCTGCTGCTGCGGCAGCTGGGGATCCATGCTGCAGGCACAGGGTCTGCAACCAGTTGTCAGCTCTGTGTATCTTGTGTTGTTTAGTGCAACTGTGTCTGGGAGGGGCCCTTGAAGGGAGCGGCTTGCTGTTGAGTCCGCCCTGTGACCCTGTCTGCAGCTGTGCCTGGCACCCTTATTTCGATGTGTGCTACTTTGGCGTGTAGACGTACCCTCGCAGCACCTATTTCGATGTGGTGCCGCGCAACGTCGAAGTTGAACATCGACGTTGCCAGCCCTGGAGGACGTATAGACGTTGCTACATCAAAATAAGCTATTTCGATGTTGGCTTCACGTGTAGACGTAGCCTGACAGAGCCAGACGGGTACCCAGAAGCCACCTGCTACAAGACAGGCCCAACAAAGAAAACAGGAGAACACCACTGGCCATACCATATAGCCCCCAGCTAAAGTCTCTCCAGAGCATCATCAGTGATCTACAACCCATCCTGGACAATGATCCTTCACACTCAGACCTTGGGAGGCAGGCCTGTCCTCACCTACAGACAGTCTCCAACCTTAAACAAATTTTCACCAGCAACTATAGACCACAGCACAGTAACTCTAAACCTGGAACCGCTCCCTGCAACAAACCTTGCTGCCAGCTCTGCTCACATATCTACACCAGTGATATCATCACAGGACCTAACATCAACCACACCATCAGGGCTCTTTCACCTGCACATCTGCTAATATAATATACGCCATCATGTGCCAGCAATGCCCCACTGTAATTTACATTGACCAAACTGGACAGTCTCTACGTAAGAGAACAAATGGACATAAATCAGACATCAGGAACGGTAACATATAAAAACCTGTAGGAGAACACTTCCATCTCCCTGGACACTCAGTTACATATTTCAAAGTAGCAATCCTACAACAAAAAAATCAAAAATAAAATGCAAAGAGAAATTTCAGAGCTGCAATTCATTTGCAAATTTGACTCCATCAACCAAGGATTGAACAGAGACTGGGAGTGGCTGGCCCATTACTAAAGCAGTTTCTCCCATTTTGATGTTCACACCTCCACATTAGCAACTGACAATGGTCCACATCCCCCCTGACTGAACTGACTTGATTTCTCCTCTCTTGATGTTCACAGCTCCACATTAACTGCTGATAATGAGCCACATCCACCCTGACTGAATAGACCTTGTCATCTCTGGCCCTCTCCTTTACTGAGACTCCCTCTTTAAATGCTTTTCTGAAAACTCCTACTCATGCATCTGATGAAGCAGGTCTTTGCCCATGAAAGCTCATGCTCCAAAATATCTGTTAGTCTATAAGGTGCCACAGGACTTCTTGTTGTGCTCAAAAAATGAACAGCTTTGTTCCCTGAGCACTTTCTGTCCTCTCTACTGAGCAAGGCAGGGATCCTCTAAGTGTGTTGTATGATCATGTAATTAAAGACAGTATCATAATGCATATGCACAAAGAGGAAGAATTAAGGTTGCATAGAATGCTAAATTCTGGCATTTCTGAACTTCTGACTGTTTGGTTTTTGCAACGTAAGTATCCTTTTAACGCCTTTTAATGTAACAGAGCTATAAACTTTATTGGAGTTACACCTGCTTACATTTGGACTAAATGTTGCTCACAGTAAGACTTTTCATCTTTTTTTTTTAAAATAGGATTTGAAAGAGCTAAAATATTTGACTTTGATACACCGCTCCTCAACATACTCAGCAGTTCTGATGGTTTTTTTTTCTTTTTGCAGTCATGATCACATCCTGTTTATTCAAACTGTAGTTAGCATAGTATCATCACAACCCTCTTGTGATATCCTCAATGCAGTCAGTTGAGAGGATATAATGATGTCAAAATGAAATGCTGTCAGAGTAAATCGATAGAGATGACATAACGGTGTCAAAAATGAAAGAAATTAGATCCATGTGTGTTCTGCTACCACTCAAAAAATTGTAAGAGAAAAGAGTGCCACTGTTATGGGCTTTGTTTGTTATGACAGAAATGCTCAAACAAAGTAAAAAGGAAACTGGCACATGGCAGCCAAATAGCTTTGTATCCAATGGATTCATCAAGATTGTCCATTAATTTCCTGCATGGAGATCTGCAGACACAGAACAGTGCAATGTGGGTTGGTTGGTTGTTTTTTAAATCTCTTCACATTTTAAAGAATCATGTCTTTGTTTCTTTTTCAATATTTCATCTGAAGGCCAGTTGTTCTTTTAAATAGAGAATCATCTTTCACTCAAAATTATGAGACGGAAAATGCTCCTCATTCAGTTATATTCTATGACAGTGGTGGGCAACCTGCCACGTGTGGCCCGTCAGGGTTCTACATGTGGCCCACAAGACATTTTGCTTTCTGTTGCCCATGGTGCCACTGGTTTCTAGTTGCATAGTTTTTTTCCTTTGCATATTACTAACAGACTTAAAGCAAGGGCACGTGAAGTGAGGGGCATGCTGATTCACACAACATTAACTATGAGAGCCAGGCATTCTGTCTGCCTTCAAAGTGCTGCTATAGATCAGCTAGCACAGCCTGCAAATCCTAGGCACTTTAGCACAATTAGCAAAACTACCCTATTCTAAGAGACCATTGTGGTTACAACAATCTTGCGGCCCACTAAGATAGAGAGCCAGTCACACAGCCTAGTCACTAGCTTAGGTTGCCCATTGCTGCTCTACAGGGACACCAAAGCTGCATCTACACTACATTATCCTTCCAGAAGGGGAATGCAAATACAGCCAATCAGAAATGCAAATGAGGTACTAATTTGCATATTGTGTGCCTCATTTCCATAGTGGTGGCCACTTGCTGTTCTGGATGTGCTGTTTTCAGGGAAAAAAAAAGCAGTGTAGATGTGGTTCCTTCAAAAGGAAACCCCTCTTTTGAAAGCACCCATCCTCATATTTTTCAGGAAGAAGGGTGCTTTTGAAAGTGGGTTTCCTTTCAAATGAACCTCACCTACACTACTTGGTTTGTTTTCCAAAAATGGCATTTCTGGAACAGTGAGTGGCCAATATTATGCAAATGAGGCACATGGTATGCAAATTAGCACCTCATTTACATTTCCGATTGGCAGCATTTGCATTCCCCTTCCAAAACGGGAATATCATGTAGACGCAGCCTGGCAGCAGAAGTGTCTTTCACAGGGATCTAATAATAAACAATCCCAAAGGAAATTATGTAGGTATTGTGGATCTGATCAGTCTGGGTCTATATTGATCTACTTTCCCACACAGTAGTGCTCATAAATCCTTGGAAAAGCTGACACTCTTTGAGGAAAAATCTGGTATTGCAGTTGTTCCTTTGTAGATTACATCACAATGCAGGAATCCCTGTGCTATCTGAAGTTTGTAAGAGAATTTTGATGAGGTGCTTTATAAATGTACAGACCCCACTCCTGCAAACCCTTCTGCACATGAGTAGTCCCAGTGAATTCAGTGGAACTGCGCCCAGACCTAAAACCACCCATGTGCATAAGCATTTGCAGGAAGCTGTTACAAAGGAGATACTCAAAAAATATTCAGCTCTTGGGTTTTAATACTCTGTATTTACATGAACACTTTACAGACATTTTTAGTCATAAACTAGGTCAGCATCATTACCCCAAGGAAAATGAGGTTCAACTATGATATCAAACTACTAAATAATATTTTTAAATCACTGGATAAATGCGAAGTGTTTTAACTAGAGGCAATAGAAGAGATGGAAATGCATGTAACAGATGCCATATATGTTTCAGGCTAGAGCTATTGCTAGCTAACCTCCTACATAACGCAGGCAACAGAGTTTTGCCAAGAAATTCCTGTATCAAGCTTAACAACTGGGAGTTAAACTGCAGCATATCATATATGAGTGGGCTTTTCAGAAAGGTTCAGCCCTGGCCTAACTTAGCTTCTACTAAAGTCCATTGAAAGCTCCCACGGATTTTAAATTCAGCAGATTTGGGTTAATGTTGAACGCTTTTAAAAACCTCACCCTACAAAGACATCCAGTCATGATTTGACATAGCAGGTGATAGAGAATATATCATGTCCCTTGGTAAGTTGTTCTAATGATGCATTACTCTCGCTCTCAAACATCTGTGGCTTGTTTTTTGTTTGAACTGTCTGATTTCAGCTTCCAGCCATTGGGTAGAATATAGGGCCTTGTCGTTCCTGTTCCTGGATTTAATAAGATTCAGGTGTTGCAATGTAGAACACAGCAACTCCTTAATACCTTTACAAATCTAGGCACTAGACACTTAGCAGCCTATGTTTCAGTGAAAGTCAGTGGAATGGTGTCACAGCTCAAGGCAACTGTATCTGTTCCCCCTCATGGTCCAGCAAGGGCACCCATTCTCAGCTCCCAGCTCCTCAGTTGTCCCCTCTCTTGGTTAAAGACTCCTGACTCTTTCCCTCCTGACCAGACTACTTCCAGGCTGCACAGCTCCTGGTTTACACTGTGAATTCCCCAGCAAAGTTCATCTGCCTAAGCAGGCCTTCCATACTTTTCTCCTCAGAATGTAAACAGCTTCTTTGTAATCAAGCACATTTATTCTTAAGGCAAAAGCATTATCGAGAAAACAAGTAAAAATAATAAAAGGGCCATAAGCATGCAAATAAGATTAACAGAGATCATTCCTATTCCCATGAGGGCTCCATCTGGAAAGCAAACCTTCAAACCTCACCCAAGGTTTTTCCTGTGATCACCAGTCCATCATAGCTGTTAACACTGAATAAGCTCCCAAACTGGGTCCAGTTCCTCCAACCCTTCTGAGGAAGGACTGGGTGCTATTGGGCAGAAGTCCTACCCATTTGTTGGATCAGAAGGAAGGCCCTGAGTCAATTTAAACTCCACCTATTTAACCAAAAATCTTTTCTTTGTCTGCTGATTCCGTAAAATCCCATCTGAACCAGTGTATGCAAACCTCTCCCTCACCATGTTCTCTGTAAGCTGAGTGCTTAGGCTGTTACCCAGGAAAGATTCAGAAGCCACCCAGCTGATAAGCAGAGCACCCTCAGGTGGCAGCATGTATTTCTACTGGTAGTGCACATGCACACATGCATCAGTGCATATAAAATTTATTCTGCACATGGATGGAAAACAATGAGATGGAACGCTGCTCCCTCAGGAAAGGGAGCTCTCTGGAGGTGGTACAGCCGGAGTGAATTTACCTAACTAGTGCTCACTGCTTTTATTTCCTGGCGACCCAGGGTCCCCCTCCTCCATGGAATTGCACACAAGCCCTGGCTCACACTAATACATGCACTTAATTCAATCAGGTTAATATACAATATAGTTAAATGAAATATGTCTCAGATACAAGAGGAAATCACCATATCTGTCACACATGTGACTTAGGCTCCCTAGTGCCTAAGACATCTTTGAAAGTGGAACTTACACTCCCAAGTTACATAGGTGCTCTTGAAAATGTTACCACGTGGACGAAGAACAGAAAGCAGCACAGTTGATTTAAGATGAGAGCATATTGTTTTCTACGCCCAGGTCTACTATTTCTCCCAGTGTAGAAAAGATGCCATAGACGTGTATATTTCATTTCAAAGGTACAGTAAAAGCCCAGTTATCCAGTGTTCAGATAACTGACACATTCACTTAACGGGCATGCCTGGCTGGGCCTCTGGTGGCCCCTCTGGGGCCAGCTGACTGGCCAGGGGTGGCTGCCGCAAAGCTGGCTGCCCAGCTGAGGGGTGCAAAGCAAGGCCAGCTGCCCCTGTCCGGTTGGAGAAGGGGCACAGAGCAGAGCTGGCTGCTGCTTCCTGGCTGGGGGACAGAGCAAGGCTGCTGTTAGCTCCAGCTCCAATAACCAGTGCATTTTATTATCTGGCGTCCCCAGTTCCCCAGGGATGCCAGATAATAAAGCTTTTACTGTAGCTATTACAGCTGATCAGAATTGTTTATGGACATTTTCAAAAATATTTTATAAAAAAATTCAGCAGTATTTTAGTTGTGGTTTTGTTTTGGTTTTTTGACCAGCTTCTATGGATTGTTGAAATTTTCCAACACTCAAAATAGTGGCCAAATCATTTCATTTGCATTGGATCTGTTCATTAGGTTTTCTCTTTCACAAAATGTCAAATCTCCATCCACAAGTATTAACAACACTGTAAAATGATTAATCAGGTCATTCTTATCACTTTAAAAAAACAATACAGAACTATTTTGAAAAGCCTTTAAAAATTAAGTTTTGTTTTAAAATATTGAGGTCCTTTTTGCTTAATATCTATATAATCCAGGCTTACACTGTAACCAAACACTCCAAGCTCCTCTATACATGTATATTTTAAAAAGGAAACGATTCTATTGCTGTGTCAGACATGCCTTGCTAGAAAAGCTATCGATTTTTCCATTCTAATGCTTTAATTTCCATCTACTCTTCCACATTGGAATATACCAGGTTGGTACAGTGGTGTGCAACTGATTGCACTGTGTTACGCAGCAGGAAAACCTCTTATCTCCAGACTGGTTGCCTGGATGGGAATAAAAAAAAATGAGTAAACACCACTATAGATGAAGTATTTTGTGTTCTCGTGCTGTTTGTTTTAATGTACTAAAATGGCAAAATCATGGAAGTCTGAAAAAAATTCCAAATTGTAAAACAAACCATAAATGTGTATACACACCTATAATGCAGGCTATGTATCTGGGCAAATGACTCAGGTATTTTTTCAAACAATCCAAGTGATTTATATACATCTCTTCTCCACTTCAGATTCAGTTTTGTCATCTATAAAATGTACTAGCTTTGGGGAGATGAATTTAACAATTTAAAGTAATCGAGAGGTTAGTGTTATTAGAGACTGCTCAGATTTCATTCTTGCTAGTTTTAGGCTAAATTGGGACCTTCAGTTTGAATTTTTGTCAGCCTATTATTTTCCTTTTAACTCACTACAAGGTTTTGTTTTATTTTAAAAAGCCTGGAATATTTATAGACCTGTGCAAAGAAGAGGTGTTTTGTAAATATAACTGCCAAAACTTCATTTGAAGAAAATGAAATCTGAACTTTGAAGAGAGAATGTCAGAACGTACCTTTTTTTTGTTTTTTTTTTTCAGTTTGCAAAGCGGTAGAGTAATACAATCCCTTTTATTTGCTATTCAAATGAGCCTGAAGTGTTTTCATCTGTGGTGTGGAAAGTTTGTTTTACAGAAAATAAATTTAAGTACATGCTGTAAATTTGCCAAGATCCTTGCACTTACGTAGGATCAGTAAGCACTGTTATCAAGCATCGATGTTACAAAAGGAAAGGTGTCCGTCTGTCTGTCCACCCATCCCTCCATCTGGTCATCCCACTGTAGTTGGTATGAACGTTCTGTGATGGGAGAGGAGGCAGGGGTGACTGGTGCCTGTGGCAGGATGGGTAGGCAGGGATGACTGATGCCTGTGGGATGGGAGGGGGGGTCAGGGTTGACTGGTGCCTGTGGGATGAGGGGTACAGGGAGGGCCACCCCGAGGGGCTGTTGGGGGTACCCTATTAAGCAGTGTTGGTGGGACCATGGGGAGAGGAGAATGCACACCTCATAGGGCTCCTACCAATATTCTGTGGGGGATCTGGTCCGCGCTTTGCCCCAGGCACCTCCTCGAGTGGACTGGCTACCCAGGCACCATATCTCAACCAAGTTCACCCCTCCCACCAGCCAGCAGCAAGGACTGTGAGTTCTAGCCACAATGGGCCCCTGGCAGAGCAGGAGGCTAGAGGTGGCCAATCTGCAGCCAGGATGTAGCCACTCAGAGCCAGCATAAAACCTGGCCGTGCAAGCTCTTTTTAATGCACCACTGGCTTGTGAAATCATGGTGGGCGAAGACTAAATGTTAAATGTATAACATGAGTGGTTCTCCTTCATCTCTAGCCTGAGCTCTCAGTATTAGCCAATGGTTTATCCATTGCCGCTTCTTTAAAAAGAAGGAGGAACCGGTCCCCAGCTACCTCCCTGCCACGCCCCGCAGCCAATCCCATGCCTGGGGCTGATGAAATGCTGGTACTCAGTACTGGCAATTACTGGCACAAAAAAGCCCTGGGTTTACCACAGTAAACAATGTTTTTCCCTATCTTTCCTCAGTTCAAACCCTTCTCAGGGGTACCTAAAAATATTTCCCCTATAGACACATAGAACACTAGAACTGGAAGGGACCTTGAGAGATCATCAAGTCCAGTCCCGTGCTCTCATGGCAGAACCAAGCACCATTTAGATCATCCCTGATAGGTGTCTATCTAACCAACTCTTAAATATCTCCATTGATGGAGATTCCAAAACCTCTCTAGTCAATTTATTCCCATGTTTAACCACCGTGACAGGAAGTTTTTCCTAATGTCCAACCTAAACCTCCCTTGCAGCAGTTTAAACCCACTGCTCCTTGTCCTATCCTCAGAAGCCAAGGAGAAGAATTTTTCTCCCTCCTCCTTGTGACCTTCTTTTAGGTATTTAATGTTGGTACTATAATTTTTGCCTTTTTTGGTTTTGAATGGAGGTGGAATTAATTCAGTGTTTAGTGTTGGTTTATTAACAACCGCAACTTCAGTTACCGTAGCACTCCCTGGGTACAATCCTGGCCCCACCAAAGTCAATGGGCATTTTCTCATGAATTTCAGTGGGCCAAGGATTTCACCTATTACACCAAAACATGTCTAGAAACAATGGACCTGATCCAGCCATCCAGTCATTAAAACCACTGGAAACACTCTCATTGCCTTCCACTCACAGGTACAGGCTGTGTCCCCCAAATCCTCTAAGGCATGTAGGTGCCTAAGTCCTACAGTGTGTTAGGTGCTGAAATACACTGGAGGATATGGGCCTTTGTCCCTTTAATCTGTTATAGAGAGGAAGCTATTGTTTTTCTTGCCCAAGCAGCAATGGACTGCAATATTCCTATGCAGAAGACAGGCGGCACAGAGATAATTTCACCTGTCCCAAAACCTGCAATGGTACGTTCTGCACTACAATTACATTGAGACAAATACATTGCAAAGCAACAACCTGAAGAGATGATACAGTCTTCTTCCTCCTAAAGGAATGACAAGTGAGGGTACATCTACGCTTACCAGAAGATTGACAGTGTGGTGGTCAGCTTCCAGGGTTCAATTTAGTGTTCCTAGTGAGTCCTCACTAAATCGAACCACAAAGGCTCCACTGTCGACCCTGGTACTCCTCACTGTTGTGAGGCATTAGGGAAGTGGGAACAGTGGAAAATATCAATTTGCGATACATGGACAGCAGCTACACAATTCACATAGCTGGAGTATCTTAAATCAATTTTTTTTTTGCCACAGTGTAGACCTGGCCTCGGGGTGGTGGGGGGGGAGAAAATGATTCATGTTGGACCAATCAAACCTCACATGCAATGAAATGGGGGTGTGAGTTCACACATACAGTAATTGGAAAATACCCCCTAAAGATCCTTTAAAGTAAATGTAATGCCAACAGACGTGAGGTTGCTGGCACTAGGGATAGGACCTGCAAGCATAGGGTCTGTTGGCATTACAACTGGGGCATTGGCCAGGAAAAACTGCTGGAAGGTCTCAGAAGCTTGGAACGTGCAGCCTCAGCCCAGGGAAGCATGTAGTACCCAGAGGCACTGAGACATCATCTGGCTGAGTGAAGTCTCAGCTCTACAGCCTGGGGGTGAGAGCCACCTGGCCTTTAGCTTATGGGGTAGAATACAGGGCTTTAGACCCTTAGTTTGCAGGTTCTATTCCTGGGGCCAGCAACCCAGACCTGTCAGCCTTACACAAAGGCACTATAAGAACAGCCATACTGGGTCAGACCAAAGGTCCATCTAGCCCAGTAGCCTGTCTACCAACAGTAGCCAATGCCAGGTGCTCCAGAGGAGGTGAAGTAAAGACAATGATCAAGCAACTTGTTTCCTGCCTTCAACAAAAGGCTAGGCACCATACCTTACCCCTTGCTAATAGCCATCTATGCACCTAACCTCTAAATATTTATTGAGCTCTGTTTTAAACTCTGTTAGAGTCCTGGCCTTCACAGCATCCTCTGGTAAGGAGTTCCACAGTTTGACTGTGCGCTGTGTGAAGAAAAACTTTCTTTTATTAGTATTGAACCTGCTACCCATTAATTTCATTTGGTGTCCTCTAGTTCTTATATTATGGGAACAAGTAAATAACTTTTGTGTATTCACTTTCTCCACACCATTCATGATTTTATATACCTCTATCATATCGCCCCTCAGTCTCCTCTTTTCTAGACTGAAAAGTCTCAGTCTCTCTAGCCTCTCCTCATATGGGACCTGTTCCAAACCCTTAATCATTTTAGTTGCCCTTTTCTGAACCTTTTCTAACGCCAATATATCTTTTTTGAGATGAGGAGACCACATCTGCACACAGTACTCAAGATGTGGGCGTACCATAGTTTTATATAGGGGAAGCAAGATACTCTTTGTCTTACTTTCTATCCCTTTTTTAATTATTCCTAACATCCTATTTGCTTTACTGACTGCCGCTGCACACTGCATGGATGTTTTCAAAGAACTATCCACTATAATTCCAAGATCCCTTTCCTGATCTGTTGTAGCTAAGTTTGCCCCCATCATATTATATGTATAATTGGGGTTATTTTTCCCAATGTGCATTACCTTACACTTACCCACATTAAATTTCATTTGCCTTTTTGCTGCCCAATCACTCAGTTTGCTGAGATCTTTTTGAAGTTCTTCACAGTCTGCTTTGGTTTTGACTATCCTGAACAGTTTGGTGTCATCTGCAAACTTTGCCACCTCACTGGTTACCCCTTTCTCTAGATCATTGACAAATAAATTGAACGAGATTGGTCCCAGGACTGACCGTTGGGGAACGCCACTAGTTACACACTTGCGTTGTGAAAATTTACCATTTATTCCTACCCTTTGTTTTCTGTCTTTTAACCAGTTCCCAATCCATGAAAGGCTCTTTCCTCCTATCCCATGACCACCTAATTTACATAAGAGCCTTTGGTGAGGAACCATGTCAAAGGCTTTCTGGAAATTTAAGTATACTATGTCTACTGGATCCCCCCTGTCCGCACGCTTGTTAACCCCTCCAAAGAACTCTAATAGATTAGTAAGACACGACTTCCCTTTACAGAAACCATGTTGACTTTTGCTCATGTTCCTCTACGTGTCTGACAATTTTATTCTTTACCATTGTTTCTACTAATTTGCCCGGTACTGACATTAGACTGACCGGTCTATAATTGCTAGGGTCTCCTTTAGAGCCCTTTTTAAATATTGGTGTTATATTAGCTGTCTTCCAGTCATCGGGTACCAAAGCTGATTTTAAGGATAGGTTACAAACCACCGTTAATAGTTCCGCAATTTCACATTTCACATTCATTTCACATGGCAGGCCAGATCCAACACTCTGCCACTTGGTGCAGAGCACGTTCAGCAAAAACTGCAGAAACAGAAATAAATAGATAAATCATGTTGGTAATTACTTGCATTTATTCTCAGTTTTAGTGATGGTGCATACTGAATGTTCCTGAGTATGCACATGAATAGACTTGGCCTAAGGAATTTGTCTCTTGTGTTTCCAAACCTCAGTGTAAGATGTAATTAATTTACCGTCAGAAGGAATATCTTTTTGATGGCAACAATCCTTTTGTATCATGTCTATTATATGTTTTAAAAAAAGACAACTTCTGAGAGCAGAGGCCAGGATGCAGATTCAGAAACTGCTGAAGCCTTTTTACTTATACAATTGTAATAACATGTGCTCTAATGCCCATTTTTAAAAAAAGCATAAGGGGGAAGCCATATTCCTTAATGTTTCACTTTGTCAAAAAAAATCTTAATTTATCTTACTATCAGATTTTAAAATCACTAGAAATAGTCACTGTTTCTTTGAGACTCATTTTCCCTGTGTTGTTCATTCTGTGAGATTAATTCCTTCCCCCTCCATCCCATAGGCTGCATCTATACTACAGTGATCTTTAGAAAGATGATCTTCCTGAAGATCTCTCCCGAAAAACTTCTTTCGAAAGCGCGCATCCATGCACAAAAAAGCAGACTGAAAGGTTGACTTGTTCTTCCGATAGAGAGCATCCACACAGCCCCCGCTCTGTCAAAAGAACAGGCCAGGGATCGAAAAATCTGGCACCACGTGAACTGCTCTTTCGAAAAAAGACTCAGAAGAGCACAGTTTGTGTATAGACGCTCTGTGTGTTCTTTTGAAAAAGGGCCAGATTTTCTGAAAGAACTTGTGAGTGTAGCGGGTGGCTTCAGCAGCCAGCAAAAGTCTCTGGCTGTGGCCACACTTGGCCAAAACTTCGAAATGGCCATGCTAATGGCCATTTTGAAGATTACTAATGAGGCGCTGAATTGAATATTCAGCGCCTCATTAGCATGAGGATGCTTCCGGCCGCAGTGCTTCGAAAGTGCCGCTTTTGAAAGTTCACGGCTTGGCGCAGCTACACAGGGGTCCTTTTTGAAAGGAGCCTGCATATTTCAAAGCCCCCTTATTCCCCTCACCTGAGAGGAATAAGGGGATTTCAAAAAGGACCCCCATGTAGCTGTGCCAAGCCCCACGCATTAGAAAGCGGCGCTTTCGAAGCGCCGCAGCCAGAAGCATCCTCATGCTAATGAGGTGCTGAATATTCAATTCAGAGCCTCATTAGTAATCTTCAAAATGGCCATTAGCATGGCCATTTCAAAGTTTTGGACAAGTGTGGCCACAGCCTCTATGAAAAAATCTGAGCGAGGAAAGAAAATATCTCCAAGTTTGATATAATTGAAGATCTCCACAGCTGGTCGGAAAGATCTTGGTTTTTAAAGCCTACTCATACTTGGGGCGAGGTAAGATATATGTATGGATGGCTTATTTAAAGTAGAGCATCTTTGTCTTCTTGCAAAAAGACTTTATTTGGGGACAAAAGCTACAATCAAAAATTAGAACAAAAGAAAAAAGGGTTTTTTGGGGGAGTTTTTTGGTTTTGTCTTCTTCCTTCCATTTTTGAAAATACGGGAATTCACATGCAAGCTACCAACAGCATGCGTAAGCTAACACTGACCCTGGGCTTCCTTGGCTAAGCAGCCTGCATTCAAAAACTTTGACCAGTTATCCTTTAGCGGGGATTTACGAAAGCGGGAATGATCATCTGGAATGTGTCGTAAAGAACTACCTCAGCAAAGGGCTGGACAAAGAGGGAATTAGCCTCTTGTTCAGATTAGCAACCTAGGACAGGTCTATACTATGGGGAAGGTGGAATTAAGGGACCCAGTTTCAGCTACATGAATTACATAGTTAGAGTCAACGTACATTAATTCAGGCTTCCGTGCTGCCTCTGCTGAGGGAGGTCAACAGGAGCCTGCACTCCTGTCAGCTTCCCTTACTCCTAATGACACGTTAAATCAAACTTTGGAAGATCGACTGTGGCAGGGTCAATCTTCCCTTTAGTGCACATGTATGCCTAGATTCATAGATTTTAAGGCCAGAAAGGAGCCTTCTGATGATCAACTTTACATCCTGCATAAAATGGGCCTGGACATTATCAGTCTTGATGAATCACAAGTACTTGTACATTTCCAGAGAACAGCAGTGTCCTGGAGTCATTTGTTTCCCACCTGTGGTTCATGACGCATTTTAACTTTTTCTTTCTGATGCAGACCTCATCATGCCTTTGTCACTTACAGGCTGCCCTCCTGACCTACACTCTGGGTGGCCTTTACCCTGAGAGCCATTCTCAAACTTCTGTCCATGCCACATGAGCGAGCAGCCCGTTTGCTTCGCACAAATCTACCACACCCGCAATCTACCCTGTGCAGTAGCTCATATTTTGTTTCTGGTTTTCATCATCCAATGACAGTTTGATCAATAAAGCCCAGATGAGTCGGATTTTAGCTACCGTTCTTCTCTGTGTCAGCTGAGGTAAGCTGCAGCTGATCTCAAAATCATGGCCCCAAGTTTAACCGAGCAGGGGCTGGGTGAAAAGCAAACTCAGTGTTGTGATACAGACACCAAATGGGACTTCTGATTGTGTTATTTTCTCCACTCTCTCGGAGGGAAAACCGCAAAGGTGCAATTAGGAGGCCATATTGATGGGGGATGAGGAAACAACCTAGGGTATTCGTCTTCCATTTCTCTGGTGTAATATACATACAATAAGCAATAATGATCAAAATGTACTAAGCAAAGAATAATGGCATAGGGAATGTATGTGTCCAGAGACTGAGTGTTTTAGCACAATGGGGAATCTTGTTCCCCTTTTTTAAATATGGGAATAAAGAAAAGAGTTGAATACCTTTGGGGCAAAGTCATAAGGCAAAGGAGTAGCTCTTGTTATAGATTTCCCATCCCAGCCCTGTACTGTGCAGGCCGGACTGTGACTTTAAGGCCTAGTCTTGCATTTGAAATGCATGGGCGAGCGCGCTGCAGCAGGTTTGCCTTGAAGAGTGATAGCTGGCTTAACCAGAACTCCTCCTGGGGATTCTGAGCAGTGCAAGTTGCAGCTCTAACACTCTTTCAATGCACCTGGCCAGCTCTGAGCTGGGCCCCAGCTGGGGCTAACACAGAACCCTGGTTTCACTCAGCCCTGGTATGGCTTTTCTTTGGGCAAGGGTTCAAGAGAAGGCTCCTTGTGCTCTCTTTGGCATCCATCCACCCTAAGCTTATAATTATAACTATGTAAACCATATTACTTTGCATTGTAGCCAGGGCTTTGGGCTCAATGTATTTTGCAAACATCAGGCCAGACTTATAATGTCAGAACCCCGGCCACATATCACGCTGGTGGTAAGTACATCAGAAGCAGAGACGCAGCAGCAGAAATCACCCATAACCTTCTCTTTGCCAGAGGACGGCAAGCTCCCCACTGCAGGCCGGGAGGATCTTGACAGCTGTCAGTGGAAAAAGAGAAGAATAGCAGAGGCTGCAAGGGTGGAGCACAAGTTGAAAATAGGAATGATCAGAACACTTACGAGATGGCTCCGTTGGCCTTAAGTAAGAGTGTGTGCCCACACTTTGATAAACGCCAATGGGAGTGTTTGTAAGAACCAAGGAATCTCTTCTCACCAGCCCCTGGCCCTGCAACATAGGACCACATCAGCACATTATACTCACACAGGGGAAAAAAAACGCTCCTCTTTCTTCTGATCCAGAGCGGCTGCCAGCTGTAGATCCAGAGAACACACAGAAAGATTCTGAGATCCTAGCAAAATTTTCAGGATCTTCTTGGGCTCCCTGCCCCATGGGTCTGCCCAGTTCATGGACGCAGAATTTCTCCCTGAATTCTCCTCCTCCCATAAATCAGAATGAAAAGCATGATGCACAAGCTGGAATTGTCAGCGGATGCCATTCAGCTCATCATAAAAGAAGCAGAATTTCCACCCTGAGGCAGATCCATTTTTATTGCCTCCATTTATTATACAAGACTTGCCATCCCTTTATCTTCTCACGACATTGCTCGCTGCTCAGGGTGATGTCCAGTCACTCAGACACTACAAATATTGCAAATAACCAAGTTCTGCCGGGCTTGGATCTCCTTTGCTCAAGTGAGTGCTGCCGTCTGAACCGTAGCCTCAGGCCAGCTGGAAGCAGGCTCGTAAACTGGCTCTCAGTGTGACATATGGATCGATTCAGAGAACCGTGAGGAAATAGAAGAAGGAGTCCTTTGCGGAGGGAGTGTGCAGTTGCTCTGCTGTGCAGCGTAATGTGTGCAGGGCTATTAGTACAGCCAAGCGGCTTTATCCGGAATGGAGTCACAGCCAATGGGAGTCGTGGGGAACAGTGTCTGCAATTCAGAGCCATGTGGAGTCACCTGCTCCCCTCCACCCCAAGGAGCTGCCCCTGCCCCTCACCTGGCCTCCCCCCAAACCCCCCCAGTCTTGCACCCTACTTCCTGCCAAAACCCCACGCCCCCACCCTCAGACCTCTCCTGCATCCCTACCTCCCACCCAGACCCCGTCTCGTATTCACAGCCCAGTCTTGCATCTTATTTCCTGCCAAGACCCCACACCTCCCACTCCTGGGTAGACTCCTCCTGCACACTAAACCCCTCATTTTGGCTCCATCCCAAAACCTAGCGGGCCCCGGAAAATCTACTAGCCCTTGTCCCCCAGAAGAGTTGAGATGGCCCTGAAGCCAGACCTGGAGGTTAGAGCAGAGTCAGAGATCAGCAGGTCTCTAGGTGCAGTCAGGTGCAGAGACAAGGGTCCGAGGCAGCAGTCAGAAGTTGATGTCAAACCAATGAGACGTGGTTGGGAAGCAGAGCCAGGAGCAATGCCAGGCTCTTCCCAGTGGGGGCATGTGTGTGCCTGAGGTGGGATACATAGAAAAATAGGGGGTCTGCATCCCCCTCTCTGTGGTTCTAACCACTGCTTCCTCTGAGGAAAGTGCTGACTCAGTCTCCTCTCCACACCTCCTGGCATGCTCAGAATCTGGAAGCTGGAAACAGGCAGTGAGGAGTGACCACACTGGCTGATGCCCTGCTATGGGCAGACCCAGCACTCCCTCATCTACTTCTCCTGCTGCTGTTGGGGCCTGCTGCCCTTCAACCCTGGTCAGCCAGCAACAGCTGCCGAGGCAGAGGGACCTGGCTCCAGGCT
This sequence comes from Carettochelys insculpta, assembly GCF_033958435.1. Lineage (NCBI taxonomy): Eukaryota > Metazoa > Chordata > Testudines > Carettochelyidae > Carettochelys > Carettochelys insculpta. Next base: position 231,069,491 of record NC_134138.1, read on the forward strand.
CAGCAGAGCCCTCAGGGAGGCAAAGGTGTGGAGCTGGACCAGGTCAGTTGGGACCGCGGTGGAGAGCAGCAAACCTTCCACCTGCCTTGAGCAGCATGTCCCAGTGAGCAGGAACGCAGGTCTGGGTCTGCACTCAGGTCCTCAGCCTCCCACCCAGGGTTACTCGTGCACTCCTGCACCCTTCAGCACATGCTGCCTCCAGAGTGAGACAGCTGCACCTCTTTCCACTGACCACTGCTGGATCAGGTGGTAGGTAGCTCTACCCCTCCACCGATCAGGAAGTGCAGTTGCTCAGGTAGCACCTGCGAGCGTAAGCAGGGGAATGGTCCTGCTATTGAAGGGCACTCTCCAGGTTTCTACACTACCATGCTGAAATGGGCTAGAGAAAGGATCTGAGCCCCCACTCCCACTTCCTTTGCCCAGAGGCCTCCCTGACCACAAGGGCTTCCCTTCCACATGGTAGAGTCCTTCTGACCCCAACAAGGCTGAGCCCAGGACTCCTGTGGGCTCAAACCCCAAACTTGTTGTGGTCACCTAGGACAGGGGCTAGGGTTTCCCCACACCATGGTCCTCTCTTCACAATGAACGCTTCCCTGACCCACAGAGGATTACTGACAGTTCAAAGGAAATCCAATTTAATAAAAGAAAAATAACGGGAAAAGAGAATAGGGGAAAACGGAACCAGTTAAAGGGAAAACACGATACTCTGCTCTATGACACGGAGACCTCACAAACCATGTCTCTGGGCTATCAGGACAGGTCACAGTCTGTGCCTTTTAAGTCCCAGGCCTCCTTCCCAGGCCCTGGCTGTGCTGCAGGTCAGACAATTGCTCTGAGTGGTAGAACCCTTCTCCTCAGTGTCATCCCCTTCCCAGTCTGACCTGCAAGACCTCTTGGTTGGTGAGGTCCCCTGAACAAGGCTTCTATCCTAGGCCTCACCTGCTCTCTCCTGCCGCTCACTGCACCCAGCTCCAGCATGCTCCAGCTCCTGTTCTAGTCTCAGCTGCGCTGCCACCAGCTCCCGGGCTGGTTCTCTGGCTGTGCTCCCAGCTTTGGTCTGCCCTCTGCACTGTGTCTCAGGATCTGCCCTCTGGCCTGTGGCTCAGGAGCTCTGGCTGCAGCTTTCTCCCAGCACTGCTCTGCTGCTGGGCTGCGCCTCAGTGTCTCTCTGGCTGGCAGGGCTCCACTCCCAGCTCAACTCTAGCACAAGTTGTCTCCTTAACTCGGCCCTGCTCAGTCTTACCCAGGCAGATCCTGCTCAGGAGGAGGATGGAACTCCCCTGGCCTCCTGACTCCCTCATTAGCATACCCACACTGTCTATCAGGCTGACCTGGGGCATTGGCCTCTTCCCATTGTTCTTGAGCACTGTCCGTTTCAGGTACCTGATTTCTCATGGATCCTCTCCTTTCTTTTGGTACTGGAGCTTGCCAGCCAAAAACAGCAACACTGAGTGGTAGTAAGAGGCTAACAGTCCCTTACTCTAGGATCAGCTACCTCCACTCTGTTGCTAGGCAGCTGAATTCCTAACAGGGCACAGCCACTGTAATGGACTTGCCAAGGGGCACAGTTGGGCATGTGCTCAGATTTAATTAGGGAAATGGAATCATGGCATGACAACCATGAAGAAGCACTAGAACCTTGGTAGGAGAGGCAGGGCCCTGAGACACTGTTCCTTTGCATGGAGATGTCTCATAGAGCTGGAAGGGACCTCTCAAGGTCATCAAGTCCACTCCCTTGGCCAGACCAAGGATCACCCACCTCCCCTTTTTTTAAAGCTATTTGCCCCAGATCCCTAAATAGCCTCCTCAAGGATTGAGCTCACAACCCAGGGTTTAACAGGCTAACACTCAAACCCCAAGCTATCTCTCTCCCCAGGAGCCTACCCTCAGCTCTTCAACTCTTCCCTCAGGCCCCAACCCCTGACCAGGCCAAAAAACCTGAGCTGGGCAGTGGTAGAAGCTACCTGGGGACTTCAGGCCCCTTTTAAAAGTGCAGGGCAATGGCTTTACCGGATCTCCTGATTCCGACGTGCCTGCCCTGCAGCAGTGCAGGGCACACAAGTAAACAGACAGGCTCATCGAGATACGAAACAATGCAGACAGGCCTGCCAGCAAGGTCGGGGGTGTGGGGGTGGGGAATGGGCAGCTGCCCCGGGGCCCAGTGATTTGAAAGGACCCAAGGCTCCCAGCTGCCACGGCTGGTGCTACCATGGAAACAGCAGCAGCCAGAGCCCCAGGCCCTTTAAATCACTGCCAGAGCCAAAAACAGTGCACTCCAAGCTGTGCTGAAGGGCTGCCAGGGGGACTAGCCACCAGCCCGGTTCCTTCCACCCAACACCGCCCCTGACGTCTTGCCCAGGGCCCAGAAAGCAGTGGGACCACTGCCAGAAGCCGTGTAGTTATCTGAAATCGGGCCCTACTGAAATCGCACTATTGCAGATCCTGCAATATTAGGCTTCTGCTGCAATGTTGATTTTAATTCTCTTGCTTTGCACAGGCCACAATTTTGCATACCCCGTGAGGGATGCAATAAATGTTCCCTTCCTCCCTTCGATAATGTACAGCCCCATCTACCCAAGCTGATAGTGGCTGGGGTTCAAGCTATCAGTCCCAGGCAGCTGAGTCCTGGTTTGTCAGCCCTGTGATGTCAGGGCTCCTGCTGTCAGCTCCACACATTAATGACTGTAATACAGTCGCAACAGCATGTCTAGTTATCAAAAAACAAGCAAGCTTAACATAAGACTTGAGTGTTTATATTACGGCAGCACATCTTTCTTAAACAAATAGGTCTTTTGTGGCTTCCCCAAGTGACCACAAGTAAGTCCCATTTTTACCTTGCTCCGACTTTCAAGTCTTGTCAGCAACTCAGCTGCAATAATTTGACGATCATCCCACAAGTCAAGCAGAGCCTTGCCAATACTTGCGTAACTCCTTCTGAAAGAGAGACGGGTGGCTTCCAAAGCAGATTAATACAAGTAGGACCAAACAACCAGATAAACCGAAAAACATAATTGTATGGGAGAAAGGAGGAATGGAAGTCATGCAGTGTTATGCCAAAAATACCAAAGTTATACCCAACCCTCCCCCTACTTTGCCATGTAGACAAGCCCTCGGGCTATGTCTGTGGCGTGTAGATACCTCCACTGCACACATGCCTTACACAGCTATAAATAGCAGCATAGATGGTGATGCACAGGAGAGTAAAAACATGCCACAAACTTTCAGTATGTACCCTACACTGCTCTCTACAAGCTCATACAGCGCTACCCGTGCCTTCCCTGCCATTTTTAGCAGGACTGTGTCCCACCGCTTCCCCACTCCCAGAGCCTTATATGTAATCGGACATTCTGCAACCAGTGTAGACAGGACCTTCAGACAAGTTGCAGTAGATGTTCTGGGGAGCAGAATTTCCTGGTTCCTTTGTAGTCTGCCTCCAATAGTATAGCACCATTGTCTCTAAACTGAGAACTAGGACAGCTGCCCAGAAAATATGTGAATGCCGCCCAGCTGATTAGCAGAGCACCCACAGCACCCACAGACAGCAGCATGTGTTTCTACTGTCAGTGCACCCCTGTACACGCCTGCCTGCGCATAACAAAATTTATTCCACACATGGAATGAAAAAATTAGAGGAAACACTGTAAAGAACTAGACCCGGTCTGAGTTTTGTTCATTTTTAAGTGAAAGTTTCCATAAGAATTTTGGAGTTTTTACCAAAACTTCTTATTCCCCCTCTCCCCACCCTCCCCCAGAAAATGTGATTGAAAGATTTCATCCAAATGCCAAAAGATTTAATCTGAAATCTTTTGGTCTTCAGCTGTGGCTGAAGAAGAGCTTGTTTCCCTTTGGAAAGCAGATGCTCTTCACTACCCAGGGTCATCAAAGACCCAATTTTCTTTAGAAAAATAGTTTCAATAGAAAATGCGCAAACCTGTGGAGCAGTCAGGCCTGTCACCTGCTGCCAGCCGGGGTTGCACGCCTTTGCCCACACAGGGAGGCTGGCTGGGTAAAGGACTTGGCAAAGCCCCTAGAGCAGGTGAGCGCTGAAGGCCAGGAGAAGCCAGGAGTTCTGAGTCGCTGATGGCCCCCAGCCTGCACTCCCAAGACATCCTGCTCGACATGCACTCCCAGACCAGGGAAGAAAAGGCAGGGGGATGCCAGCTCCTGTTCAGCCCCTTTGCCTTTGGCCTCCCTGTTGCACACAAGGAGGTGCAGAGCTTCAGCCCTCCTCCCCCAAGTCTGGCGTTGTGGCACCTGTACAGCTGCCAGTGGCAGATGAACATCAGAGGGCAAGGGGCAGATGCTCCAGCTGTGAGGGCCCCCAGGCTCCATAACTCCATTGTGTTTAAACAATTCGCTTTAATGTTGGGTGACCACATTGCCCTATGGCAAATACAGGACACTCACCTCTGGGGCTGGGGGGGCTGCTGTTCCATGTCAGGGCTTCTCGGCAATGGGAACAGCTGCCCCACGGTGAGGCACCAGGGATGGGGGCTCCATAGCCTCCTGATGAAGGGGAGTGGAGGATGGGGGTTCTGCAACCTCCCAGCAGAGGGGCACCAGGGAATCAAGAGGCTGCCCTGAGGCAGAGCTCACCCTCAGTGGGGGCTGCCTCCATGGGGTACCAGGGAACGGGGCAGCTGCTCAGTGGAGGAGCTCCTTGGGAGCTAGGGCTGCGGCCTCAAGACACTGGGTGCCAGACAACAGGAGCCCTACAAAATACATGACAATTTGCCCATTTTCTTAAAGAAGTCAGGACGTCTGTGAGACAGCATAAATAAGCCACAGTCCTGGGAAAAATGGGACAGGTGGTCACTCCACAATGGAACAAAAGAACTGTGTCATGTCACACTTATTTTAAAGTTAAGTGTAATTTTATTATGCATCCTGAGTAATAACAAGCATGAATAGATTTTAAAGCATGGTTTCCCAAACTGGGGGGCATGCCCCCCTGGGGGGGGCGTGAAGAAATTTCAGAGGGGCACAAGGCATCCCAGCCCCACCCATCATGTTCCCTACCCAAAGAGCCAGCCTTGGCTTCCAGCTCTGAGCCCCTGCCATTTTACGTGGGTGACCCAGTGCAACCACTATAAAAAGCAGACAGACGGCGAAGACCCACATGGAGCTGGCTGCCTTCTGCAAAGGTAAGTGAGTGTGGTTTGGGGGGGGGAGAAGGTGGAGGATGGGGTTAGATGGGGGACTGCGAGTGCCTGGCTCAGGTGAGGGGGATGGGGATAGGGTAAGAGCCGGAGGCTGGTGGTGCCTGCCTTTGTGGCAGGGGTGGGGCTGGGCAGGTGGCTCCGGCAGCGCAGGTCTCAGGCAGGCGGGTGGCTGGCATAGGCAGCTCTGGCGGCTGGCTCGGGGTTCAGGAGCTGGCCAGCTGGGGCTGCACCAGGCATCTGCAAGGGGCCAAGAAAAACTATTTGTGCTTATTTTTAATTTTAAATACCATTTTATATCAAGCTTTTGTGTTTATTTTAAATTACGAACTGAATTTTTTGTTAAAAGGGGGTTGGATGATGGTAGAGAAGAGGTGGGGGAGGTGTGAGGGTTTCCCAAAAATCAAACGTGGGGGGGTCATGCTAAAAAGTTGGGGAACCCCTGTTTTAAAGCATAAATAACGACCTCCCATTAGTACAGTGGGGGGGGGAGCATGTGACTGTTGTCCTAGGGACCCACCTGTTCTTAATCCAGCCCCCGCAGCTGCACAGCCCCTTAGGGCTGAACAGCATGGGCTGGGGGGTAGCAGCCGCGGTTTCTAGAGGGGTCTGCCCATGCAGGGCTCCCGGCCGGCATCACCGCACAGCCCCGCCAGGGGGAGCGGAGACACTGAGCGAGCCCGCCGGCCCAGGCAGAGGGGCGGGCTGCCCTGGCTGGGAGAGCCCGCCTGCAGCCAGGCAGGCACCCCTCGGGGGGTGGGCAAGGAGCAATGCGCCGCTCGGCCACGGTGTGGCGCTCCGAGCACGGCCATAACGTGGGCTCCTGGCTGCTGCGCTACCTCCGGTTCTTCTTACGTGTCACAGCTGGCCGCGCCGTTCCGCGCCGGGCCCGGGCGCGTAAGCTCCGCCAAAGCGGTTCCTCGGCTCCGTCTTGCGGGAACCCCACCCGCGGAGCTCGGAGGCCCGCTGCCGCTGCGTGTCTCAGCGGGGGCCCGCGAGGGGCAGGCTCCCTCCGCCGCTGAGCCAGCCATGTGCTGGTAAACAATGCCCGTATTGTGAAATCGAAAACAGACACCGCTCCTTATAGAGCGCTCGCTCCCCACCGGATGTGTGGAAGCAAAACCACCGAGAAAAACACAGGCGAGTCAAGAAAGTCGGGCTCAGGCCGGTAGGGCTGGGGGCAGGGAAGCCACGGGGAAGCTGGTTTCTAGGCTCGAGGGCCAGGAACCAGCTCTCCCAAGGCCTCAACGCCAGCAGATTTATGTTAGCGCTGGGCTCGTGTGAGTGTCTGGGGCATGGCTCGTCTTTTCTAACATGCAGACTTCCTGCTCCACGGGCCTCTCCGCGAGCCTGCGCTACTCCAGGGTTGCATCCAGCTGCACAGCTGAGCCAGCAAAAGCCAGCTCCGGTTGTGGACCGGGCCTCAGGCTAGCGCGCTGCTGGCTTATATTGCACTTCCTTTACTTCCTTCCACAGTTACTGCCTTGCCTGGCCGTGCTGAGGTGCGTTGCCCAGGAATTTATGGTGCCACCGCGGCTCTGGCTCTCCCGGCTTCTCCTGGTTAAAATCTCCACCGTCACTACCCAGTGGGTGCAAATTGGGCATTGGAATAACCTTGCTCCCCCCACACTTCGGTGGTAAATAGCGCCTCCGACCTCCCACTCCTCCCCCCACCAAAAAAGGGATATTTTTTGCAATTGATTTGAGTAAGTGATTCATATAATTAAATGGTTAGGGTTTGTTTAATGTGATTTTTATATGAGCTGTGGACATTTCCAAAGCAAACAATGAGTTCAAGTACAGCATACACGGTTGTGTTACAAGTGTTACCCAGCTGGCTAGGAAAGCTTCTGAGAGCAAACAGTCTAAATCGGGAGAGTAAACAGCTTCGGGGGGGGGGGGGAAATCTGCAAATCCAGAGCACTGAAAACAGCCCTTTATTTGTTTGCCCTACTGTCTGAGTAAAACCTGGTACAATTTTGCAGTGCTATTGTAAACTACCTTGACACGGGCGCTCACGGTGCTATATCTGTTTTAAGAGGACCCGGGTTTGCTGGGGGGAGTCGTATATGTACTTTCACGTAACAGCTCTGCCGTGTGGTTCTAGTGATGTGTTTATTTAAGAGGTTAGATAGATAGATGGATCAGTGTTAGGGGTTGCACGTTGAACAGTAACAGAGAGGAAGCCGTGCTAGTCTATACACTATGAAAACAAAAAGCAGTCAAGTAGCACTTTAAAGACCAGCAAAGTAATTTCTTAGGTGAGCTTTCGTGGGACAGACCCACTTCTTCAGACCATAGCCATGTTGAGTCTGTTCTGGTCTGGCTATGGTCTGAAGAAGTGGGTCTGCCCCACGAAAGCTCACCTAATAAACTATTTTGCTAGTCTTTAAAGTGCTACTTGACTGCTTTTTGTTTTGTTAGGGGTTGTGTGTGTTTTGCTGCAAATAAAGGCACGGCTCTAGAAAGCAGACCTCATTGAACTAGGCTTTGGGGACGATGGGATTATTTTCTCGGGGGAGGGGGAGATTTTAGACCAAATTGGAAAAGCCCAAGCAGCCTGGAAAGGACATTTGCTGTGTAAGTCCGTCGAACTGGTGCCGTAAGGATGAGTACGTTCTAGACTGGAGCGGAGACCTGGCAAAACCTAAAGCGTAAGGGGTTTAACTGCAAAACGTCTTCCAGTCGTTTTTGATGGAAGTAGCCCCGGAAATAACGCTCGGCGCGAACCCTCAGTGAGGAAGCACAGCGCGCCGCTGCCTTTTCTGCGCGGCGCCCCGTCCTTTCTTTGGGCGCGCTTCCATTTGCCCTGCTGTCTTTCTCTCGCGGGGCAATGCAGCAGGGGGCTCCCGGGCGACGAGGCTGGTTTGAACCTCGTAGCTCCTGGCCACGGCCCCCGTGCGGAGCAGTGGCGCTCCCACGCCATGGAGCTTGGGCAAGGCGAGCAGGTTCAGGCCCGCTGGGATTGGGTTTCGGGGGCCGGCGCGTTCCACAGCGAGAGAACCTCGAAGGAAACTGACCAGCCCCTGGCCTGCGCTCAGTTCTCCTGCAAAACCCTTGCTGATATCCATGCGGGGTTTGGCTGGCAAACTGATACTCGGGGACCAGATCTTTACTGCGCGCCGCGGTGGTGGGAGCGGGCATAGATCTGAAATGCCATTCGTTGCATTGGCCGCAGAGGGGTCCTGCAGTGTGCCCGGGCTGCGGGGTGTGGGGGGAAGACCCGCTTGATGAAAAAGTTATTGATCCCTCACACACCCCGGCTCGGAATTAGGAATTTACACCAGGAATGTCCGCTTCGCCGGTTGAAGCGCTAAAGGAGCCAACGCGTTGCCCTGCAATATAATTCCCCTCCTCTGGGTCTCTTCCCTTCGTTACTGACCGACCGCGGCACAACCTGCCCTGCAGTGACAGTGGGCCAAGTGTATCCCATGGTCTGAGCCCACGGCCGTGCGCGGATTTACACCAGGGGCCAATCTGGCTCCGGCTGTCTCGAGCAGTAATGGTGACCCGCCTTCCCCGCGCGTGGTGTCTGTAACATTTGCCCAGCTCTAGCCGGCGGACTGGGGAGCGGGGAATCTCCCGATACCGAGGTTACGCCTCGTGCCTTGCTGTCGGTATTCACTTTAGAAGAGCTTGAAATGGACTTTTCCCCCGTAGCAAAGCTTTGTTGTGCAAAACTAGTTGGACGAGTTAGGGTGTCGCTGCTCCTGATTGCTCTGGCCAATGGAACCCGATCCACCCTGCTGTGCGTAAGAGCGCAATTAAGGATTTAACCAAGCCTATGCTGCGCCCCAGCCAGCAGTCTGCCAGAGACAGAGACAGACTCAGAGACTCCCAGCCTCCTCCCCCAGACATGTCTGCGTAGCCCTGAGCAGCCCCAGCAGCCAGCCCCAGCACGCAGCAGGCTCCAAGCTATGACAGGAGTATTTGACAGAAGGGTCCCCAATATCAGATCCGGCGATTTCCAGGCGCCCTTCCAGACGTCTGCAGCCATGCACCACCCGTCTCAGGAATCTCCAACTTTACCGGAGTCCTCGGCTACGGATTCGGACTATTACAGTCCAACGGGGGGAGCCCCGCACGGCTACTGCTCGCCTACCTCGGCTTCCTACGGCAAAGCGCTCAACCCCTACCAGTACCAGTACCACGGCATGAACGGACCTGCTGGGAACTACCCCGCCAAAGCCTATGCAGACTACGGCTACGCGAGTCCTTACCACCAGTACGGCGGGGCTTACAACCGCGTCCAGAGCTCCTCGCACCAGCCAGGTGAGAGCTGGGGGAAGGGGGCCGGGGGAGCGGAGGGCGGGGGGCAGGGGAGTCGCGGCCGCTCGCCAGCCGCAAGCCCGGAGCGGATTCCCCAGCGGGTTGCTGCGGCGCCTGGCTCCTGTCCCCGGGGTCGGAGGTGCCTGGCTGCCGGGCGTTGCCGGCTGTCCTGGCCGGGGGGATAGAGCTACCGAACAGCCGCCCACTAGCAAAGCAAAAGGCCTGTAAAGTGCGCCCCCCCCCGCGCCCGGCAGAGAGCCAAGCACAACCGGGGCGGACCAGCCGGGGCCCTGTCTCCGGGGCCGGTGGGTTGCAACGGCTCAAAGCTCAACTCTGCGGTTTTCTCCGCCGCCGCCGCCGCCGGGGACGGCCGTGGGAAGCGCAGCCGGGCACAGGCACAGGCGCGGGCCGGCTCCCCCCAGCCGCGGCCCTGTCTGTGCGGTTTGCCGACTGGCGCCTGCTTCCAGGCCAGGCTGGCCCCGGCTCGGCCGGGGGCTGGCGCGAGTCTCTGGGCCGATCGGAGCCAGCCCAGCCCCAGCAGCGCGGGTGGGACCCCGCTCGGCCAGCGCTGCCGGAGCGAACCCACCCGCGCGTGGGCGAGTCGGCGCCGGGGGGACGGTGCACGCCCGGCAGCGGAGGGAACCCCTGGGGCGCCTCGTACCCCCTCCCGCCAGCCGGGCCCCGCCGCGAGTCGCCCTCCCGGGGAGCAGCCGCCGCGGGTGTCTCCCGCCTGTGTAGAGCCGCTCTCGCCTCCCCCGGCCTTGGCTGGGGCCGCTCGCTTCCAGGGGAGGCGGAAGGCCACGGGCGTGCGGGGGCTGCTCCGTACAGCCACCGGCTCCTCCCGGCCTGGGCTCTGCGGGCTGCGAGTGGAGCCGGGGTGGGGATCAAGCACCCCGCAGCCCCGGGCCTCTGCTCCTTCCCGCGGCGGCTAACCGGAGCCAAGCTGCCACCCCCAGCTCTGCCCCAGGCCTTCCCTCGCCCCCAGGCCGGGAGATCACCCCCCGCCCCCCATTCCTTGCTGCTCCCTGGCCCAGCCGTGTGGTGCCCCGGCCTGAGCCTTGGCCTCCCCTTTGCTCCCCGCGGCCCGGATCTCTGCGGCCAGCGCTAACCGGCTCCCTTTCGGCTTGCGCAGAGAAAGAGGCGGCGGAGCCCGAGGTGCGCATGGTGAACGGCAAACCAAAGAAAGTCCGCAAGCCCCGGACCATCTACTCCAGCTTCCAGCTGGCGGCCTTGCAGCGGCGCTTTCAGAAAACGCAGTACCTGGCCCTGCCGGAGAGAGCTGAGCTGGCGGCTTCCCTGGGACTGACCCAGACGCAGGTAAGGCAGCCGGGGCGCCCGCCTCCCGCTTCTCCCCCAGCGGAGCAGATCCCCCCGGGGGAGCCACCCGGTACCGGGGGCTGCAGCCGCGCCGCTGAGGCCTGGGGCTGGCCAAATAGGCCGCCTGGCTCCCGCTGGGTGGCCGCGCTGCCCCCCGGGCTGGCGTTCCCCGCCGCCCCGCTGAAGCCGGGGGCTGTGGGGCTCTGCTCGCTGGGCCCATCGCAGCCTGCAGCCGGGGAACCGCTCCGTGCGCCCCTCTCTCCAGCGCCGGCCTCGTCCCGTGCCAACCTCGCTGCCCGCGGCCGGGGCCATGCGGGGCGCCGGCCGCTCGCCCGGGCTGTGCTGGGGTTGCGATCGGTCGCCGGAGAAGGCACCGGCCCCAAAATCACCCGGGTGCAGAGAGCGCCCAGCCTGCCGCCTGCCCGGCGCTGGAACCCGGAGCGTCTCCCTCGCCCCCTCCCGGCCCGCCTCGGAGAGGGGGTTCTGGGCTTTTAGCCACCTCCACAAACAACATGCTCCGCCAGGCGGCGGCTTCCAGCAGGCGAGCGCCACCCGGGCGGGAGGCGCTGGGACAAAGGCCTGGCGCGGGCTGGGGGCTGAAGGGGGAACCCTGGAGCGCAGGATCGGGGCCGGTGAGGAGCTCGCCGGCTGGGGGCCTGCGCCGGTGGCGGGCAGGATTTACCCGGCTTCTTCCCCCCCGCCCTGCGCGGAGCCAGACCCCGCCGCTCCTCTCCCGCCTGCCCCCGGTGTTAACCCTCTTGGTTCCCCCCCGCCCCCCGCAGGTGAAAATTTGGTTTCAGAATAAAAGATCCAAGATCAAGAAGATCATGAAAAACGGGGAGATGCCTCCGGAGCACAGTCCCAGCTCCAGCGACCCCATGGCCTGCAACTCTCCACAGTCACCTGCGGTGTGGGAACCTCAGGGCTCTTCCAGATCCCTCAGCCATCACCCTCATGCTCACGGGCACGCGCCTAACTCCAACCCGTCCTCCGCAGCCGGCTACCTAGAGACCTCGACTTCCTGGTACTCCAGCGCCAGCTCCCTCAATTCCCACCTGCAGCCCCCCGGCTCCCTACAACACCCGCTAGCGCTGGCCTCTGGGACAATCTATTAGACTCTCTGTTTCCCCGGGACTCCTGCGTTTTCCTGCTGGGGAACCCTCACCAGAGCAACGCCTATGGGGGACTTTTCAAAGGGAAACCGAGCAAACCGAGTAAATGTGTAAGGCTTGTGCATGTAACTTATTGCATTTCAAAGGAAACCCTCTCTCACAGACGGACAGTTTTGCTCAGCTGCGGACACTATCAATGGTGCCTTGAAATCTATGACCTCAACTTTTCCAGAGACTTTTTTCTTTTTTCTTTTTTTGTTGTTGTTGTTTTTTTTTTTTTTGCAATGTTATTTTAACCCTGTAAATAAGTGTAGATAGCGGAAGTCAACTGTATATTCTGATTAAATAAACTTATTTCGACCAGGAGAGCCCATTTCCAAAAGAGCCCTTCTTCCGGCTTCTCCCTTGGCTGGCTTGCCTGCGGGTCGATTTTTTAGGGCCCGATCCTTGCGCCGTTAAAGCTTCCTTGCTTGCTTAGGGGGCGGTTTCACTGGAAGCCCTGCAAACTGGCAGGTTGCCGGGATCGGGCCCGGCTCGAGCTTGCCGGGTGATTGCCTGGCTGCGGGCCCAGGGCTGCTTTGCTTTGGAGAATGGGCTTTCCAGGGGCAGTTTGCGCCTCCCCCCGCGTTGGGTACAGCCCTGAGGAGCAACGTGCAAAACCTAACCTGGGGGAAGAGGAATCTCTCGGTAGGGCCCTTCTGCCTCCTTGGCTGAGAGCAATTACAGAGCACGGGGCTCCTCAGCCGCTCTGCGCTCTCTGGGGCAATTATACAAATTACATTGCCTTCAAAGGAGGCTTCCGAGTAGGAGCAAGGGATGCAACCAGCGCGGCGCCCGGGTGCCTGCTCCAAGCGATCGGTACCTCCCAATAAGGCACTTCAGCGGGTCCTTTTTAGCGGTAACCGCGGGACAGCCGGGACCACCCCGCGCTCGTTATCTGCCCCAGAGCTGCCGCAGGTAACCGGGCCGGTTGCAGCGAACAGGCAGGAGATGGCGTGTGCGGTCCCCCCCAATACACCGGACTGGTGTCAGTCGGGGGCGTTAGGGGTTGCCTTGTGCTCAGCCCATGCGCCAGCCCCTTTGTTACCCTGGAGGAGTTCACCCCTGGAAACTAAGCGCGAGGCGGCGGGCAGCGCAGAGCAGGGCAGGGCAGCGCAGAGCAGGGCAGAGCAGACCAGAGCGCAGGCAGCCAGCAGCTGGAGTCCAGCGGGTGCGTGGGGGGGGGTCGCTCCCTGCAGCGGCTTTTAGCAGGGGTAGCCCCGATCCGCGTTAGCTCGAGCTCCCAGCCGGGACAGACACCGCCTGCAGGCCGGGCAAGCGCCAGCAGGGACGTGACCGCCCCCGGCCCCACCCCGGCTGGGAAGCCAGTGCTGGCCCCTGTCAGCTGAGCGCTCGGGCAGGGTGGAGCAGGGCCGGGAGAGGAGGCCTGAAAAGACACGCTCGGGACCCGCGGGCACGTTTACCTGTCTCCCCCCTTCCCCCGCCGCGTCGCCTCCTCGGCTGCCTGGTCCCCGCCCGCCCGCCGCTTTCCTGCCCCGAAGGAAGAGGCGCGGGGCTGGCCGCTTCGCTGCGGGTCTCATCGGGGCGGGACGGGGGCGCAGCTGGGGCGGGCTGTTCCTTAGCGAGATCGCCTGCTGGGGCGCTAGGACGCAGGGCTGCCCCGGCGCTCCGGGGTTAGTACCGGCAGAGCGGGGCTCTCCGGCCGCAGCCGCGCTCCTGCCGCCCTTCCTCCCTTGACTGCAGCCCCCAGCCTGCGGGGCAGCCGGCTCCGTTGCAACCCGCTCCCGGCGCTCCTCCCTGTGGCGTCCGGGACCGGCCGTAGCTCGGAAGCAGCGGAAAAGGCTCCGCTTTTATCGCCTGCCGACTCCCTTCCTCCGCGGGCGCGGAAAAGCTGGGCCTGCTTGTCCCGGCGCTGCGCAGGGCCCGCGCGGTTCTAGGCACAGCCTGGGAACCTGCCAGAGACGCCCCCCGCCCCGGCTGCTTTGTGAGTCTCTCGCCTTTTGTTTTCCCCGTGTCGACATAAGAAAAGAAAAAATATCTTCCAGGTTCCCCCGCTCCTTCCTCCCGCCCCCTCCCCCCCTTCCTTCGGATCTCTGATCCCCGCTGCTTTGGTGAGGGGCAGGGGCATTTTCCCTTGACCGGGGAGCGTTGGGTGGGGGGCCCCTGTTAGTCTGATATGAAAAGCAAGAGGATTCAGCCGGGTGGGAGAGGACTCAGCCGGCGCTGCCTCTGGGTGCCTGGCTTCCGCCTCCGTCCCACTCCAGGAGTCAATTTACCCGCACAATCTCTCCCTCCAAAATCTCCTCCTCCCACCAACGCGCTGCCGGCGGTGCTGAGCAGATCGCGAGGGAGGAGTGCCCGGGAGCTCTCCGGCCAGGGTGGGAGGCCAGCTCGGCCTGGAGAGAGGCTAGCAGCGGCCTCCCCCTCTGGGGTTGCCATTGTGCGCGCCCATAAGCGCCCTGTACACCCGGGCCGGGGCTGCTGGGCCAGCCACCCGCAGGGCCGAGCCGTGCGCCTCTGGCTCCCGCGGCTCGGCTCTGCAGGGCCGGAACACCGTATGTTCCAGGGCGCTTCTGCCCTCAGTCCGCACACAGGCCCGGCCCGCCGCAGCCGGCTGCTTGGTCCCGTTCCAGCCTGGGCCGGGATGAGCCGAGCTGGCCTTTGTCTGACGTGTCAGCACGCGGCGGATCGCTGCCTGTTTTACTCTCCCCTCTGGAGCTGCGACGAGCCGGGGAGCCCAGCGGAACCGCATTCCTGTGGGTGCCGGGCGGCTCCAGGGCCGGGCCGCCGGCCTGACTCACACCTCCCCCCCACCCCGCCTGCCCTTGATCTAACGCGCCCGCCCAGGCGCGGGCCCCGGAACCTGCACCCACCCCGCAGCAGCCGCACACGCCGCCTCCGCCTCGCCTCTGCCCGCGCGCCCGCTGCTCCGCACCAGGCCAGATGCCCCGCACCGGACACGCCTCTGGCCCTGCGGGGATCGCTGGTTCCAGCCAAACCCGCCGCTCCGGACTGCGGGTCAGTTGCGCTGGAATATCTCCGGGCGCTTTCCCCGGGCGGCCCCTCGGAGGGATGGCCGCGCTCCCTTCCAAGCCCCCAGCCACCCCGGGCGGGCGTTTGCTCGCTCTCACTCCCCGAGCCAGGCTCCAGAGCTGCACCCCGGCCTTTGCAAGCGCCTCCAGGAGCGACGCACCGCAGCCCCGGCCGCACGGCGTGAGGCTGGCCCCGAAACGCGCTTCGCACGCGCCTGGCTTATTGCAGATTTCTACCGCGCAGTTTTGCGACTGACAGAGCGTAGGGGGTTCGGTTGTGGGCTACAGAGTAGAGATCTACATCCTCGTATACTTCGTATTCAGACATGTTGTGGTGTTGCACAGACGCGCGCACATAGACACACACACAAACACACACACAGGCACACAAACACGCACACACACAAGTACACACATAGAAACACACACACGGATGCGCACACACAGACACACATAGGCACACGAACACGCACACACACAAACACGCACACATGGACACATAAACACACACACAGACACGCATAAACACACACGCATACATACACCCACACCCACACCCCTGCTTGCTTTCCGCGCCTGCAGTAACGCAATAACCTGTTTTATAGGTCAGCCCAGCCCCGGGAAGGTAGGAATTGGGTAATTTACACGAAGACTCTCTTTCTGAAGGGAGTTCCTGTGTTCCAGCAATAAAAGGATTCTGTTCTTTGTTCTGCGGCGCCGCTGTTTACATGTGATTTATGGGGATAAGCAGTGTTTTATCTGCCAAAAACACACACCTTCCTGAGCCTGATCCACACACTAAAGCGAGATTAAAGCCGAGAGCTCCCGCACGTTGCTCCCTTTAACCAGAGAAAACACCTCCCGGGCACCACAGCGGTTGCGTTGCGCTTGGCCGGGGATCTCCGTGTGGGTTGAGCTGTGTGCGCCGCCAGCCACCAGAGCCATTCTGAGCTGCAGCCTAAAATCTGGGTTGCACGTTGCAGGCTCTGGTTGTTTGCTGCGGTTCAGAGGAACCTGGGGGGCGAGGCAGGCTTCCCTCGGGAGCGATAAGGAAAACCTTAAGGGGCCCAATCTCCAACGAGCGCAAATCGAAGCAGTTCCATTGACTTCGGCTGAGGATCTGGCCCTACATGGCGGACCCTCATCTTCACGGGCCCTTTTCTTGTGCCCTCTAAGGTAGCGCCTGGGCTTTGGCCCTGCGGCCTCCAGTGATGCGCCCTGTCCCTTTCCTCACGCTAGTCTCACGTCACATCGCTAACATCCGTTAACAATCGTACTGTCAACATTGCCAAGAATGAACTGGGTCCGGACGGGCCATAAATCCAAACGGCCCCGATCAGTTCCCCCCTATAAGGCGCCCGGAACAATGGACTCTGTCGGAGCTGCTGTGATGGACCTAGACAAAGGTTGGAACCCTTCCCAGCTCTCATACCGAGCGGGACCAATAGCACAGGCAACAACAGATCTCAGCCTGCGGTGTTTCACCCCAAACCTTTAGCTCCTGGGTTGGCTTCTTTTAAAAGGCTTAACAACAATACAGGCACGGTTATGGAAAGCCAGCAACCAACCAACCAAAACCACCCGGACCATCTGGCCCCTTGCAAAGGAAACAGGTTATTCGGGATGAATTAAGATAAACTAATGCAGAGACCAAAGCCCATAGCCTAATGAGTTAACCTCACTAGCCATGACCGTCCGGCTCCTTTGTTTAATTAATTACAATCAAGGCATTCTCTGCGAATTTCCCGGTGACTTCTCCACTGAGGTTCCATACTCACCTGATCTTTTCCACGCAGGCCAGATAGGAAGCAAATTGAATTTGGATATTTTTATTAATTATTAGTATTAACAATAATCATTACGATTCTCTTCCTTGGAAGAAGACATGCAGATGGTTAAATGATCTGAGAGAAAGCAATCATTTCCCTTCTACATTTGCTTTCTCTGGGGCAGGGGAGGGAGCTTAGAGGTGTGGTTTACAAAAATACTAGGAAAATGCTGCCTGGGACGAGAAGAGCTGAGAAAAGGGAAGATTTCAAACACCAGCTAGCAGAAGCATCAGCCCCTGAATGCAGAACAGACTCCCGCCATTTGAGATTTGGACACGTAACACTGCAGACCACTGATTTGCTATTTTCTTAAATCCCGCTCTTCTTATTCCCTGTGAATCAAACAGTCTTTTGTCCTTCAGAGTTTGATTTGATCGCTCCTGTTCACATTTCACTTTTGTGTTTTTCCCTTCCTATACCATTACTCATTGAGTGCCCCGTGAAATTACAATCGTACATTTTCAACTCAGCAACCCATTTGCAGTGCAAAAATAGGGTCTAAATAATGGCTGAATTAGCCCTACTGGACAGTTTCAGATGTAACACTCTGTAATAATTATATTGCAGGCTGGATTAGGATGCTATTATCATAATCTGGACGTTTACAATTATCTGTAATTTGCAAAGATGCGCCAGGTCTTGATTACAGCAGTTTTTTTTATCAAGCTAACCATCACTAAACAGTGACAGTAATAACAGCTAATTTTGCTGGCAATATAAGAGGTGCTGGGGTGTGCAAACAATTTCACACCTGGATGTGCTCACTCAACCAAGAATATAGAGAAAGAGCTTCTGCCCTGAGAGTCAGAAAAATATTCTACCCTGCTCCTGTTCAGCATAGATTTCTAGAGACCCCGATCATTGCTGAGCAGATTTGTACTGGGGGTAAGTTTTTATTGGGATTTTTCTTTTTTCTCTCTTTCCCGCACAGTTCTTCGGCGCCTCTTCACGCGGTGGCGGTGACTTTTGCGAGCTCGGTCACGCTCTCAGAGCGCTGGTCCGTGGGCTCAGCCCCTCTCCTTTCTACCAGTGCTTGGGGCTGGGGTCACGCTGGCTTCCACCGCAGAAGCTGGGGAGCGCGTGCTGCAGCGAGGGTCGCTAGTCGGGCGGCTAGGCGGGACTGCGGGGTTCTCGCTAGGCGCGTGGGAGGCCGGCTGCTCGCTCTACTGCAATAACCAGGCGTGGAAAACCAGTCGACGAGCGCTCGACATCTATTCCTTCAGCTCTCTCCCCGCAGCCAGGCACTCGGTGCGCGCGCGCCTCGTATTCCCTGGCGTAAATCCACCGTCTGCTTTCAGAGGCAGGCGGGTCGCTTTAACCTGGCGTTGTTGCTTCCCGAGCAGCGTTTAAGAGGCACCTAGCATCTGCTTCTCCCCGCGAAGGGAGCCCTCAGCCTCTTGCTGGAGGGGCCCGTCTTCCATCCCTGCCCAGGTTTTAGAGGGGAAAGACGTTGCTTATGGACTCTTCTGCAACCCGGCTGCTGCTCAACAGCTGCGTGAGAGCAGAATGGTCGGAAGCCATAAGGAAAGCCTGACGAGAGACTGGTTGCGAGCCTATCTATAGATGACGCTGTTCCATGAAACTGGCTTTGGGTGGCAGCTATAGCATGTTAGCTGGCATTGGCTTTGCTATCATTTGCTCGCCATATTACTCCTGGAAAGGCCTGCCTGTGTCATCTTCCATGCCCGTGTTGTTGGGTGCATTGCTAACAAAACGGGTCGGCCCTTGAAATATTCGTAAAGCATAAGGAAATATAGCATCACACGTTTCTAAGCAGCCCTCCGCCACGCCATGGGCCCCGTGAGAGCGTGCCCGTACATATCCTAGTATAGCGGCAGCAGCAGCCGTTCCAAAATACACGCGAGAAGCTCCTCCGAGTCCTCATATTTGTGGATCAGTCACACTGATTAAGTCAGCGGCGAGGAAAGGGTTAAGCATTAGCCCACGCAATTAAGGGACCGTCTTTCTATCTTTGGGTTCTGATGGAAATGGTCTTCTTGGGATAGATAGATAGATAGACCTTCTATATTTGCAATTTTTCAACTGGTTTAGCATTAACCTGCCTAAAGAAAGGCTAGGTAGGTGCACACTGGATTTTCGAAAAAGAAAAATACCGTTGGTTTAACTATATGGTAGCTTTCTCTCACGTAATTTGAATAATTCAGCGAGCCCCACTACCAGCTGTACTTCTGAAGCCTCTTTCATTCTTTTCAGCATTATAATTTTGGTTAATTTTCAATTTTAGGTCCTACATCTCTGCAATTTGTGTATGAATAACAGAATAATTTTCCTCTTTTGTTTCGCCTTTCCTGTTCCTGAATCTAAATAAAGATGGCTTTTTAGTATTAAAAGTGGAAGAAAATTACAGGTAATTATCTTTGACGGTAAAAACGCTGTAATCAGCGGGCTACATGAAAAATTACTCTAATTATGGCTGCATTTAAGAGAATGGAAAAAAACCTTCTTGTGGATAAAAACCTTAAATTGTCCCCAATGTCTGCTTCAAATTGGATGGCACTGCAGCTGGAGGCTTTGTTCAGAATTGATCCTGGGGAGCTCTGAACCCAAAGTTTCACAGTAGGAAGGGGAAAAAAGAAAAGAAAACATTTTCCCTAATGTAACAATACGAATGGTAGAAAATGACAAGACTGATCGGTTTTAAACCATTCTGAAGACTGACTGAGCGTGGAAGTTGCTCAACAACAACAACAAAAAAAGGGAACTGGTATGTTGGTAAGTAGTCTTTGCTTTGTGTCTAATTATAGTGACTGTCCTTTTGCACGACTGTATGTAGCTGTCATTATATGGAGCACTCTGAGTATCTCTATTGACTTCTGATAAATGGCTCAGTGGTTTCAAGGTTCATAATTTGAAGGATGCCCGGGTCTCTAGCCATTAATTCTCGCAGTATGGGGCATGTGTGACGAAAGGACTTTCATTTTCATGATTTCTGTGCTTCTCCCAATATAATAAAGATATGATTCGCCCTGGTCAGGGCATTGTGTGCCGAGGCACCTTTCAAGCTTTGCAGAACATTGGGCCGTTTTAATTGCCTGCCTGTTAATCCAAAGCAAAGGAGGGCACCTCTTTCTCTCCCCCCCCCCCCCCCCCCCCCCCCCGCCGCCGTGTAAGGAGTAAAGCAACGCACTGAATTTTACTTTGAGATAAACCTCAGACTAAATGACACCAGAATATTTTCCAAATATTGCAATTACCGAAGCAGCCTAGGCTGAGAAATGACCGGGCGAAGGGAAACAGCCCCGATTCTCTTTGCAGTAATTACCTCGGTATTGTCTCGGGTTTATTCTTGTTAAGAAAAACTCTTTGCAAGGGTTTATTGTTAGCTCTGTTGCTGGCTACGTCACAAAACCAGGGACTAGCTAGCTCGCTGAAGCGGGGGAGCTTGATGATACAGAGAGAAGTAGAGGACACGTGGACGTTTTGTGGCTTTTACTCTATATATGAAAGAAGACAAAAACATACAAAGTATATTTACAACTAAAATTCAGCAATATATACAGAAAGGTTGCTCAATATAAACGTCTCTATAGCTTAGCGAACCGGTGAGAAAACCACCTCTCGCGTACTGAACCTTGCAAAAGCCGTATGGGGTGGTTTGGGTGGGCTCCTCCTTTGCCGTTTCCCTGCTGGTTTGCAGGGGGTGGGGGACAAGGAGAGAAATCGGAGGGCGAGAGAGTGGCTGCTTCTTCCTCGCTGTCCATCCCGTGTTGCTCGAGCATGCAGTTTTTGCTTCGTGGTCATGTTTTAATGGTACAGTATCTAGTTCTTCTCCAGCAGGTCCCCTCCAGCCCCCACAGCCTGGGTTTGGTGCAGACAAACGCAGGAGCTCGAATAGCCTCCCCTATCTTTAGCTCATTAAACAGGGGGAAAGGTCGCCGTGTATACTGCTGGTGAGGGGAGGGAAGGGGGGAGTCTGCTGGTCTTTTTGCAGGTCTGCAAAAAGTTTGGTGGGACGGTACACTCCAAAGCGTCCGGGCTGGTTCCTCCCCGGCCAAAATAAAATATCCTAAAGAGAAGTGTCTTATGTGCGCCAGCATGGGGGGAGCGGGGAGTCTCTCTCTGTTCAAGAGCAACCACTGAGGTTACCAAGAGAAAAAGAAAAAAAAGCAAACCAGCCCCCGACCTTATCTCCTGGCCGCACACACAAGGTCACCCAGAGCCTGGTCAACGGGCTCCCTTGGCAAGACAGCGGCCGGGCTCGCCACGTCCAGACTAGGGCTTCTGACTAGATTGTTTCTCTCGGACCCTTCACATCATCTGCGGTCTCTGCATTGTGTCTTGATGTGGAGAAGAATACCAGTGAGAGTAACCGGGCATGTAGCTGTTGGGCGGCATGCTGACTCCCTTGGCAGAAGCTGAAACGTCCCAGACTGCAGGCAGAGCTGGAGATCGCGGGGACAGGGCGGCGGACCCGGGCAGAGGGTCGGTCTCATGAGGGTTGCTGCCCTGTTTTAGCAGCTTCTTAAACTTGGAGCGTTTGTTCTGAAACCAGATCTTCACCTGTAAGCAAAAGGCAGCAGAGGTTAGGCCGCGGAGGAGCCCTTGCCTGGCAGCAGGCAGCACCCGAAAGGGGTTCCTTACTTCGGACCCACGAGAGGGACATGGCCCAGAGGGAGTTGTGGGGGGAAGCTGGCTGTGGCAGGGGCTCACGCGCCACAGCACGGGAACTGAGCTGTTGTTAATAACAGAGCAGTAGAAACTGAGAGGTAAGGTGGGGGGGGCGGTTTCTTTTCTTTTTTTCTTTGTTTTTTTCTTTGTTTTAAATGGACTCGTTCTCTTGCTCAGGCCACAGCAAGCAGAGCGCAACAGAATCTATTCTGTGTTAATTTCTCACTCACCGACCCAGGTGTATGTGGCCATTGAAGTAGGTACAAGTGCAAGCCTATGTCTATCGGTCCATATGGGCACACATGTACATACATGTGCACATGCGTGTACCGGCCCTCATGCCGTATTTTGATCGTTTGGACAAACTGTGGTCAGAGGGAAGACGTGGCCTGGTGCTAGGAGATACTGTAATCGTCAAAGGGCATCTTAAAAGTAAAACCAGAATCAGATAAGTTGTGCCCTCAAGCTGCCCTTGTCTATATCCTTGGGAAAGAGGAGGACTTGAACAGGTGCTTTCTCTTTATTTTTAAAAGCCGTCGGGGAGGGAAATTTCCTTTTCAGGAAGACTGGCTGATCTACATCACCTGGGGTCGCACCCTGCCTCCAGTCTAGTAAAATCCTCCTGCATGAGGGCTGCAGGATCGGGCCCTACATCCCTAACCACATTAGAATGCTCTAGGCGTGTTCCTTAAAGGTTCAAGACTCTTGATCCTGTAACCCTGGAGGCAGGGCTGCTACATCAGCGGGACCAGCGGTTTGCAGCTTTCCAGAGATCAGGCTCGCGTCTCGCGTGCGTCAGCACAAATGCCATTTACACCATAAGCAGATATATTCCCAAGGCTCAGGTCCGCTCCATATTTAAAACTTGCCCAGGTAAGCGACTGTTGCCAACTGCGGTTATAAAACACTGAAATCGTTTATTGAAACCATAAAGGCACATACGTGTGTTGCAAATGAATTGCGAGTGTTACGCATTTGCTTTTCCACTCACCTCCGCTTGTGAAGCCTAAACTGCCTCCTGCCTCTCTTTAGCTGAAATTACCCGGGTAGCAGCAGCTACATCAACCAGCCACGCTTAACTGTAGCTTAACCTGCTGTAATTTTGTACACGGTTGTCTTTGATCATCAGATCTATTATCACCTGTGGAACATCTTGCCCAAGGCAACCCCTGCATTTCAGTCAGTCACCCAGGCTGAATTAACGATTGATTTTGCTAGTATTTTCGAACGGGCCGGTGCTTTCTCTGTCTCTGTGCGTTGCTAGGATCTAGTTGTTTTATTTTTGCCTCTGCCTCAGGCCTACGGCTTTCTTGCCTTTGTTTTCTGCTCCTCACAACTGAACAATTTTGTGTCGGTGCAGTAATGATTTGGACCCTCCTAGCTGTGCCATGGAAGGGCAGGATTTGGTAATTAGTCAGCAGGGGAAATGCAGATTCAGTCAGTTATTTACTCTGTACTGTGTAAAATACCTCCCATTACCTTACATACAGGAGTACCATATGTGTTACCTTTTCTACCACCACAGACATTTAGCCAAGATCTCTGGTTTGTTGGCCTTGCCTTGCATGACCAGGACTGCAGGGCTTCGGGGTTCCCAGTAATTTACCTGTGTCTGAGTTAGTCCTAAGGAAGCTGCCAGCTCAGCTCTCTCTGGGAGTGCCAGGTACTGAGTCTGCTGGAAGCGATGGTTTAAAGCCTGAAGCTGTAGGCTCGAATAGATGGTCCGAGGCTTCCGTATCTTCTTCCCTTTGCCGTTGAATCTGATTTCCCCGTTTTCAATCACTGTTGTTTTCTGCTGGTCTGCAAGCAAGCAACACACTTGAAAGGCCGCCACCCCAGAGACCTCTCCTCGGCTGTTCAACGTGTGCGTTTTGCTGCTTTTCTTATTCCCCCACCCCAACACCAATGACAAGAACAATCCCAACGCCGTTTCGGTCCCGCCGCCCGTAGCGCTTAAAGGCATCACCCAGGTATTTCTCCTTAGGGGAGTGGGAATCGGCCGCTCTCAAGAAGCCGTCCCCGTGTAGGGTACCGGCTGGCTTGTTCTCCTCGCAAAGGCATGGCCTTTGTTTAACGTAGGGCTTGCAAGCTGCCTGCCCTCAAGGTGTTTTCCCGGCCCATTGACTTCGCTTCGGCCGTTTGTGGGGGGGGGGGTCAGGGACTCCCCACCCCAGACTTTAGGCAGCGCCTTGTTGCTCGGGGCAATAACCTGCTCAGCGCAGGGGCACCGCAAACTTTCACGCCTCGGCTGCTGGAGGTGGTTTCCTAAAGCCGATCCCGCCCGGGCCAACACAGCCTGGACCGCGGGGCGAAACCCAGCCGGGCACTTTCAGCCTCTCGCTGCGGCTGAGCCGAGCGGCAGGCCCGCGCTGGTAGCGGCCCCCCCAGCTAGCGAGCCCCCCCGCCCCGCGCTGGGGAGATCGCAGTCAGGCCGGGCTGCGGCTAGCGCCCCGGGGAAAGCAGCCGCGCGGCCCCCCAGCCCGCCCGGGGAGCCGGGCTAGACGCGCCTCCCGATGGGGCCCGCGGGCCGGGCGGCAGCGGCAGCAGCAGCAGCAGCAGCGCGCCGCGGCCCTGAACGCGCGGCGCCCGGGAGAGCCCCGCCGCGGCGCTGCCGCGGAGCCGCTCGGCCTCGCTCACCTGCCTCGTCCGGCCGCGTCTGGCCGGCGGCGCCGCTGCCGTGGTAGGACTGGAGGTACGGGCTGTGCTGCGAGTGGCTCACGTAGGGGTAGGCGGCCAGCGAGCGGTGGCTGTAGGAGTTGCCGCTGCCGGGGTAGGGCGCGCCGTGGTGGTGGTGCTGGTGGTGCGGGTGCGAGCCGGCCGCCGAGTGCAGGCAGTGCAGCGGGTAGTGGGCGCCGGCCATGGCCGGCGAGCTCTGCTGGGAGTGGGACTGCGGCGGCGGCGGCGGCGGCGGCGGCTGCTGCTGCCCGAACTCCATGAAGGCGGATTTGGAGGAGTCCTGCGCTTCCAGCCCGTCAGCCATCGTAGTCATGGTCATCATCAAAGTTTGGGAGCGAGCGAGCGAGCGGCTCCCTCCGGCTCGCGCGCGCCCCGGCCACCTTAGAGCCTATGAGCCTGCCCCGGGACCTGGGGGGGGGGGCGCTGCGCAGGGGAGGGGGAGGGGGAAGGGGCTAGTCCTGGGGGGCGCGCGCTCGCCCCTGCCCCTCCATCCCCCCGGGCGTTGCGGCCGGCGGAGTTTAGCGCCGAGATTGTTCCAGGTGGGTGCTGGGAAAGTTGAGCTTCGGCTTTTAGACTTGAGGCAGAGACGCCACAAGTCGAATGGTTCGTCTCCAAAGGGCAGCGCCTCCCCATTGGTCACTCAACCCCTGACGTCACCACCCCGGCGCTGCGACTGGCGTCTGTGCGAGCGCGAAGCTGAGCCCACCTTTCGGCGGCGCCCGGGGCCCGGCTGCGGCGCGCGCGCGCGCGCCTCCCCGCCGCCGGGCTCGGCTGCGGCTGAGGCTGCGGCTGCTGCAACCCCTCCGAGCCGCCCGCCGGGCACTGCCGCGGGGGGCATTTCCCTGCTCGTGTTCTGAGCACGGGACAGCCTCTCCCGCGCGAAGGGTCCGTCCGCCGCCTCCACACGCCCTCGGGTTCCCTTTCCCGCGGTTCCCACCAGACAGCGAGCGCGAAGGAGAAAGGGCCATGGGCAAGTGGGGCCACAGACCCCCAAGCGCCTGCCCCAGCCTCCCCTCTCCGTTCCCACGGGGACTTGCTCCGTAGCGATCGGGGCAAGACCTACTCTATATTTCAGGAAGAGCAGCAGCCTGCTCCCTGCAGCAGCGACTCATGTAATGCATTTTTTCCTATTGAAAACAGAAGCTACTGTAATGCTTTCAAATATATGCAAATGATACATGCGGTTAGTGGTTTGGCAAATCTTGATTACAATATAAACTACCCAAGGAAAAAAAAAGTGCCTTCCTCCTAAATTTGTCTTTAGATTACAATTCCAGTTGATTTTATTTTATTGTCAACATTGTTAATGATAAAAATAGAGTCGTTTTACACTTATTTTTACTTTCTGGAAGGAGGCAATTAGACGTCTAATCAGGAATACACAAAAATCTCCCATGATTAACTGCAGTACTTTGTTCAAATTGCTGCTATAAAATTCAGAACAATTTGCCTGTAATGATTATGGACTGGGTTTATTTTGGGAGGTGGAATAAAAGTGGATATAGCATAAATTATCCTCTAATTATACACCAGTGTCGCCTCAATTATCCTCTTATCAAAATGGTTGTCTAACTGCCGCATTTAGTTTCAATTCTCTCCTTTTTTCTATAAAAAGAACTTCATACCTTGTTATTATTAATCCATTTATTATTTGCGAGGGGATTTATATCTGAACAGCCAGGTGGTAGTACCACTTCTCTGGCAAAGATGGACTGGGGAGAGAGTTTGCACCAGCACAGTTGTGGAGCTATTCTCTTTTTGCTCCCCTCTTTAAACCTCCTCGCTTCCAGCTCGGGGGAGCTTGAAGTCCAGAGCCAGCCCCTCGCCCAGAGGACCCGGTAGGAAAAAGGGAAGGCAAGAAGAATTGGTGAAGTTCTCTAGCTTGGGAAATGGGCTCGATCGTCGGGCTTGGATAATCGTCGGCAGCTGCAAGCTGCAAAACAGCCTCCGGGACGGAGCCCAGCGCCAAGCCCAGGTCCTGAGCTTGTTCCCGGGAGCGACGCGGCCGGGGGAGCTGTTCCCAGCCTCTGCGGGATCTTTCCCAACGCATCGCTGTGGGGCGCGCCGCGAGGGAGCTGACCAGCAAACGGCCCCGCGCGGCTGCTACCGCTGGGCAAGGGGTGCAAGCGCCAGAACTGGGCGCTCTGCATTTGCGCCCTGCAGGCACTCGGTGGCTTTCCACGCCTTTGCCCCTCGGTGCACAGCAGCTCCAGTCCTCTCGGCGCTCCGCCTGCGATTTGATCGGTCGCGGGGCACTGGGGGAGGAGGGGGTCTATTTTTCGGGAAGCCGGAGTGTTTTATCCCCCCACCCCCATCGGTGTGCAACTTCCCGAGCCTCTGGAGTAGCTCTGAATGCAGTTGTAAGTGGCTGGCGTCTGCGCTCCTCTTTTAACAGGAGTTCCACTTTCCCACGCGCGAGGGTAACCCGAGCCACGCGTTGACAAACTTGCGAGGCAGACGAAATGCTCCCAGCGGTACGGCGAGGGAGGAAGACGGGGGCAAGAGCGGGCCGCTTTGGGCCTGGGAACGGAGTGGCTAGGAACGGGCACCCTTGGCAGCTGTTTTGCTTTCTGCCCTCAAGCGTGGCGTTAACATCAGCCAGGCGGTTTTCCCCGCAGGTGCACGTGGGAGCATTGTTTTCCCTGCGCTTTGCGGCACCAGCAAAAGCGCGCGTGACAAAAGATGTCAGGGGAAGGGCAAAGGAACGTTGTGCGGTCGGCTGGCGGGGACTCGGGCTGCCCACTGCCTAGCTCCGGCTTCTACCGGCGACAGGTGAAAGGCTTCGCCTCCTTTGTTTTAGGAACATCCACGCGCCACGGTTAAGAAAGAACCGGGCGTGCTCGTCCCGCAGCAGACCAGCGAGGCAGGCAGCAGGAGCCTTAAGGAGCTGTTCTAGGCAGCTTAGTGCCGAGCTGTGGTTCATCTCGCACCTTGTGCTGGGTGGGGGGTGCACCTCTATGTAGAACACACAGGTGTGGGGGGGTGTAGACACACAGGTAGGCTTACAATATTGAATATAGACATATAAATAACAACGCAACAAAATATAAAGTATGTGCATACTTGTACTTATCAGTGGCGTATTATTGCACAAGGTGTGTGTGTGTGTGTATCTATATACACACACACACTCCCAAGATGCATGTCTATATATGTACGCACACACTTCCAATATGTATTTGTGTATATATATGTACACACACACATCCCGAAGATGTATATCTGTATATGTATGTACACACACACTCCCAACACGCGTCTGTCTATGTATGTACACACACACTCCCAAGATGTGTATCTGTACATATATGTACGTACACACACACACTCAAGATGTATTTGTGTATGTGTACACACGCACACTCCCAAGATGGATATGTGTATATATGTGTACACACACACACACACACACACAAGATGTATGGCTAGCTAGAGATGTAGCTATCCCTTGCGTAATTTCCAAGGTGCGGAGACTGGCATTTCTCTAGGACACGGCTGAATCCATCAAGGTTTATACTGGTAATTTCCCCCGATTTAATTAGGCAAATGTGTCAGTCTGGAGCGGGCTTTGCGGGGCTGATTGGCTGGTGCTAATAACTCTTGACTCGAAGGCGCGATGGCGGCTGTAAATATTGATTGTTTTCTTTTTGTCCTCCAGTTCGGAGGGGCCACACCTTTGGGGAGTGGCAAACGCCGCGGAGTGGGGGCGGTGGTGTCGCACAAAAGAGGGGGGATCGTGTCTTTTCTCCGCTCAACTCCGGTTTCACCGCCGGCGGAGCTAAGCGGCGCCTCCCGGCCCCCTTGCCCCCGCGGGCCTCGCTGCTTCGGGGTTTCGTCTCCCCCCGCGGAGCAGGGAGGGCGATGCCTGTCCACGAAGGGACTTCTATTCTTCTCAAGGGCCGGGGGGGGACGGGGCGGGGCGGGGGCCAGGCAATCTGGAGAAGATTGGAGGCCGAAGCCTTTCTTTGGTGGGGGCGGGGAGGCAGGTGTAGATAATATTTCCTCTCGTAGGGAAAGACAGGACTGAAGGGCTGAGGTTTGGGGGTGAGGGAAGGAAGAAGAAATAAAGGAAGGAAGAAGAAATAAAGAAAGGAAGGAATTGCCAACAGGGCTCTCCAACTTATTTCTGTCTCAAATGAGGGTCTCGACCGTAAAACCCGTCTGTCTGTCTGTCTCTCAGCTAGGTATGTGAGCCCTTCCCATGTGTTTTATTGCACAGGAAGAGCCGGGAAGAGCTACGTTGCCAAGCTGGACTCAGTTACCAGGGTTGATTCTGCAGAAATGAGACCTGTATAAATAGCCTTTGAATTCAGAGAAATAACTCGGGATTCATTTACATGGCCACTAAAAAATCCGTTCGTGTGGGAAAAGCCTTCGCTGCTTTCCAGCGTGGAGTAGGAGTGTTTGCCAAGAGATCAAAAATTAATAAGCAAATGGGGAAAACGCCCAGAGGAAGAAAGCCCTTGTTTCCCCCCGCCGAAGCGCAGATAATTTGACTCTCGGTTCCAGACGCTCTGGGGACGGAGGTTTGCAAAGTTAGTTTCGATGGGTTGGCAGAGGGTTAGGCTCACGAGGGAAATCTCCCGGTGCATTTCAGTCCCTGGTGGAACTGCTCAAAAGCTCCCCTTTTCCCTGCGGGAGACCCCGGCTCGGTTCGCTGGGATTCAGAGAAAAAAGTGAAAGACACCTTTAAATATCATCAGCTGGCAGCGAACGTTCCGCAAAATGCAAAGCCGCGGTTAGTCATTAAACAAGCTTTCTCCTAATTGCTTGGGGTCTGTACATTTCTCCGCCTGCCAAGTTTCAGCTCCCGAAGCAAGGTAGAAAGACCGATGCCAGAAAATGTGTATTCCCGACCACAAACCCCAGTTTAATCGGCCCTGAGTCTATAATAGGCCCACGTTGAGTTCCTTGAAGCTGCACCGAAACGCAATGAATCAAATGCATTAGGCGTGTACGATGCCACTGGGTTGGCCTTTTTCAGGAGACCGGGGCTGTGTTGGTTTGGTTTGGTGGCGGTGCAAACAGCTGGACCGAATAGATAACGCAAAGCGCTGGAGAAGACCCCGCGATGGAATGTAGCCCTTCAGAGACAGAAAGTAATTAATCAACGAGTAATCGGCGTTCTCCGTCCATTCCCACCCAGGACAACCCAGCCTCATCTGCAGAAGGGTGTGTGAGCAGCCATGTGTACGTCCGCTTCGAGTTGCCAAGCACAAAACGGGAAGCGTGCAAGGCTGATAATGCCATCTCGCCCCCTGTATTGTAGCTTCTTTTCTTTTCTTTTTACCTCTATACATTTAGGGTTTCTTTGGCCACAAAAGCTGCATGTAACACAAGGGACACAACCTTTGGAAGGGATGAACAACAACAGGAAGCAGGACTCTATTTTTAGGGCAAAATATGGAGTTACATAACCAGCCAGCGTTTTCCTAAATGCCTCCGAGCTGCTTCTGTTTCATTCATTCATTCATTCAACACCACCAAAGAAAACCAGAGCCGTACATCTGTGTTTCTTAGTCTTAATATTTCCACCTCATTTTACCCTGACACCCTGCGGGTGGACTTTTGAGATTTACTCCCGGCTGCAGCAAAAACCGAAAGCCCAGAAGTTTTTTGTTTATGTGTTTTGGATTTTGAAATAGAGCCTTTAAACTCCTCCGCACGTAAAATATCTGTGCTTGGAGAAGGCTCATTTCATCCTTTAGGATGGTTAAAAAGGGCTCAAAACTGTTATCTGCGCATTTCGGACAACAGAACATAGATAGCTTCCCCCCCCCCGACACACACATACCATAGGCCAACAGAGGTGGTAAACCCCCATCAGGACGTACAAACAGACACGTTTGCTCTAGGGAATTATTCACCCCACGGATTACTGGTCAAATCGGAGAGGAACTAATTTTAGGATATCTCATGTCTCCTTTCTAGTTCTCGGAACACTGAGCCTCGTTACTTAGTTTTTGAGGGAAAAAATCGGGTATTGCATGATTCTTTTCTGGGGCTGTTGGTGATTTAGAGAAAAGCGCTCGGAAAGGGTGGGAGGGTATTTATTTTAAGCAGAGGAAAAACTGTGAAGGGGAGAAGAGAGAGAGAGAGAGAGAGAGAGAAACTGATTTACTGTTCCTGGCCATAATCTATCAAAGATACACTAAAATACTCCCTGCTG
The DNA here is from genome assembly GCF_033958435.1 of Carettochelys insculpta. NCBI lineage: Eukaryota > Metazoa > Chordata > Testudines > Carettochelyidae > Carettochelys > Carettochelys insculpta. The sequence continues at coordinate 231,099,683 of NC_134138.1, forward strand.
CATAGATAATAGCCTAGCCATCTACTATAATTTACTGTGTAAAATAGTGTAGGTGTAACATCTCTCTCGCTCTTTCTAATCACTGTGCGTCGCCTGTATTGACAGTAAATTCTGGACTGTAACTAAACACACGGACTGTGTCTGTGCCTTCTGAAAAGCTTCTAAATTTACAGCCCGGTCTGCAGGCGACTGGTTCACACGGGAGGCATGTTTCCCCCATACTTTACTTTTGACATTGTTCACAAGCGCTGACTGCCCGGGAACGACGATTCCACAACAAATAAGCAAAAATCCGTCTGATTAAAACCGTCCTCCCTTGGCAGCTCGGCTCTGCCTTCATTATTTACGGCTCCCCGAGAGCAGGGAAAGGCTAAACAAAATCTCTCTCCCTCCATCTGCTGATCACATTTTTTCTGCCTCGCTCAGATGCCTATTTACCCCAAAACACATTGCCTGCTCTCTTCTGCCAGGATGTCACATTGCCATCGCCTTAATCGCAACGGAGTGGGAAGCCCAGGCTCCACAAAAGAGGTCGCCCCCTCCTCCGTATGAAAGCGAGCTATTTTAAGGAGAAGCTGGGGAGTTAAACGCTGCCAGTCCGAGAGCGAGCGCGGCGTGGAGGTTTTGCTGGATTTCAACCCGCTAGCATCATAACAGACAGGCAGGCGTCAATGGCTTTCCATACCGCTAGTGTGAAGGAAGTGGCAAGGGGGGGGGGAACCCCTCCGAGCCTGCAGATGGATCACACACGCAGCTTTCTGCAGCCTAACGTGGGTCAAAATAATAGAAGGCAGAAGGGAAAGATCCGCCGAGAGCCAGCCACTGTCTCTTGTACAGATTTGTAGCTTAGCCTGCGCCGTAATTAAAACCGTACCGCCAGATTAATTCAATGTGCGGCTCTGCAGCGGGCTGCTTAATAGTCCAGATCCGCTTTGCAATTGCATTCGGGCGAAGGGGTAAGCCCTGAGATGCGCCGGGGATGCGGTTGCTTTTGGTGCCGTTTGCCTTCTCCCAACGCACCCGGGCTAGGGGCCGGCTGGGCTGCGGAACATGAGCGAGAGGGGATCTGCCCAATGCTTCTCGCAGGGGACTCAGCCTGGTGGCTTTGCTGGCGGAGGGTGGAGTGGTATTAGTACAGACCGGCCGTGCACACAGCAGTAATAGGAGGAGGACTGAGCAAAAGACGGGCAACGCCGCTCATTGTGTTCACTTCCCTCTGAGACACACACACACACACACACACACACTCCTCTGACCCGCCAGCCCAGCTCGAAACACCCTCGGCTCGATTGCTCCCCCCAGGGTAAGCGCCCGGTGCCCTTGCTCTGTGAGCAGTTGGGTGACTGACAAGAGAAACTTGTGGTTCTTCCCCCCAACCCCTTTTCTCTTGAAAAGCTTCCAAAATTCAGAGTCACATTTCGAGATCTCTGTCAAGATGTCTCCAGAGCTTTTCTGATGACTATTTGGCACGCCCCCCAGCGCTCTGCTGGTGCTGAAATAAATGTTTTATTATATAGGAAAAAGAAAAAAAGCCCTCTGTAAAACATACTTTCCAACTCTCTAACTCCGAAGTGCCCGACTTGGACGAGCTAATATAAACTCTGGGCCCTTTCAAGTCAGCCACAGGCTAGAATTTCTTCTGCGGTACCAGCCCGTCTACCCCCAAACCAGACTCAGCGCTCGGGGTTTGCAGAGTTCGTATCCCTTCCGCTGCTCGAGTTGCAGCTCTGCCCTGGACGCGGCTGTTGAAAAGGCCCACAGGGCTTCTAGCAAAATTTCCCCAGGAGCATGTCCCTTCAGCCCCGCTTGCAGAAGCGCCCGCTCCTTGGCGAGTGAAAGCGGAGCTTTAATTGCAACAACTCATCTCGGGGTCCTCTCTGCATTCTGTTGCGCCCCGGTTTATTTTTAGCCCGCTTCAAATGCCTACACATTTCCCTCGTCGAGATCAGTGCAATTATTTCCTCTACCTTTAAGGCTGCATTTCGCCACCACTGAATGGCGACGTAGTAAACACTGGAGTTTAAAAAAAAAACTCGATCCAGTTATTGAGGTTTAGTTAATATTGAGGGAGGGAAACATGGGGGTTTTACTGTTTGCTTCAGGCCGTCCTCATTATCTGGAATGGATCGCAGTGAGCTGCTTCCACTTTCCCTTTCTATGCTCTTGCTTCCTGTTTTTTTCAGGATCTCGGCAGAAGGTGTAAACACAGAGCTTAAACTGAGACTGGAACGGGTGTTCCAGGGGGTTCGTTAGCTAACAGCTCTCCCGAGGGAAACAAACCTAAGCAGAACGCCACGTCTTGAGACCCGGGGCGGGGGGAACACGACCTTCTCCCTCAATTCCTCATGTCCCCATCCTCTCGAGCAGACAAGCTGTTGCCAATGTCACTAATGCCCTGCCGTGTGAGGATTGAATTCACCTGGCTGATTAATTGATCTCACGGGCAACACTGAGGTTTCCTTTCCTGGGAGGGGACACCGTCACCTTTCCCAGCTGCAGCGCCAAAGAGCACCTCGCACTGAACAGAGGCAATAAGGAAACGGGTGGGACAGGCCAGGTATCTGTAGCACGAAGGGAGGGAGGGATGCGAGGATTCTGGCAACTGGATCTGAAAGGCACCAGATCTGGATTAACTTGCCTGTATAGTGACTTGTCTGCATTTGAAAACGCAGCGCCCCCCACCCCCGGCAGGTTTTGTTTCAAGCCCCTTTATAACCGTTGTACCCCGCCTCTCCGCCCGTCAAGATCCATTCGGTTTCTTTCCCCTCACCACGGGCGTATTTCCACTCTCCGAGCAAGCCAAGAAGAAGCCCGGAAGAAGTAGAAACCTTTGGGGGAGGTTTAAACAGGCCCTTAAGGATTGATAAGTAACCTAGTTTGGCGGGGCGGAAGCCCACGGCGTGCTAGGAGGTATCTGGCGTAACAGGTCACCTCTCCGAGCCGGAAGGCAGCTAATGCGAGCCATGCTCCCAAAGGTACAGTTACAAGGGGAGCCCTGTCCCCACAGCGCCCAATTCGCCTTCAGGACACAGGACAGGAGTGGCCTGGGCCGCTCAGTATCACCTTGGCGCTGATACACCTCTCCGAGGCGTGGCTAGGGCAAGGCAGCCCAAAGGGGATCAGACGGACTAGCCCCAGCAGAATGACTGGGGGGGGTGGGATTTATTTGGCCCATTAGCATTGTTCTCCGGGCCGCGAGTCAGGGTCTCCGCTCCGACTGATTGCGAGGCAGACAAAGCGGGTAGCGCAGCGGGAGCTCGGTGGAACTCTCCCGCCAGCTGTTCGATGTTGTGACCGCACCGCGGTCTTCTTCACGTGGTTTCGGGGCAGGTGCCTCACCGGGGCGAGAACCCAGGGCACGTGTCTGGGGGGAGTGGATCGCGCTGGGGCCGCGGCTGGCATTTCCGAGAAGCCGTAAGAAAAAACACGGAGGCAGGTCTGAGCTTTTGAACCCCCACCCGGTTCCCCGCCCTTAGTCCCACGTTCTTTCTGTGCACCAGGGGCCGAGCGCTGAAAACACCCGCCGCAAACAATCCGAACGGCTTTGCTGCTCGTTTAAACGTCAGACTTTGGGAAATCGCTGTATTACATACGGCTGATCGGTATGTGCACGAAGAGAGCTAGTACCCGCATGGGAGCTATAGGCTCTTACTCTGGGAAGACTTTTGCACCGCAGATAAATTTCCTGTTAAAGTTCCCCTCACAGTATTTTGACTAAGCTCCTGTCAAAACACTGCTTTAACCCCCAAAGAAAAGGGAAAAATGCCCACAGCCCCAAACCTATGCCTTTGCTGAAGGATGCTCACCAGAAACACCAGGGCTGGTCGGCTTGGCAAGGGGTATTAATCGCTAGTATTATTTTAAAAGTAAAACCGCAAGATCGTCTCGTAAATTCCAAATGGAAACCGTAGCGTCACTGCAAGGTTTGCTCGTCGGTTACCTTGTATAACATTTCCACAGGCAGTGATAGTTAATTCTAATTTAATCATAACCCCCCGAGCTTTCCCCCGTTCAAATACATTGGAAAAAAATCCAGGGAAATCTGTGGGAATTGGATCGGGCCCTACTGTAATAGTTCCAACAAACTTTGTTTTGAAAGCTGCTCGATCTTTCCCCTTTCTGTGTGTGCTTTTGCAAATGCTGCTCTTAGCTCCGCGTGTTATCCTTAACCAGGACTGTGTCTGCCCCTACCACTTGTCATTAAAAGATTGCAGCGGGGTTTCCCCCCTCCTCCTGGTATTAGGATATAATAAAGGCGTGAAAAAAACACCAGCAGTCCTACCTCCCGGTTGTGACTGTTTCATTTCACAGGAGATAAAAATTCAGCGGTCAAATCAAATCAGAAAGGTTCTAGTTAGTCTCCGCGTAGCGGTAATTAAAAATATTAATTGGCTGTGTCGACTGCTCAAGACGACAAGCGTTGCAGAAAAGCGTCATTAATCCTCCAGTTATTTGCATGCAGCAGTGGAAGCCGGGCCGGTCTGGAAGGGTTGTTTAGCAAGTGTTTGCCAAGTCCTAAAAAAGAAGTTTAGAAATCCCCAATCTAGCCTAGCGCGAAAATAACAGATTTGCTTTTAGGTGGCACCCCGGTCAAAGCGGTTTCGATGGACTAAGCGCAGTCGCGGAGGCTAGAGTTAAAACCTCGCGGAAAGCCGCAGCTCTCTTTAATGGTGCTACCAGCAAACGCGGCGGAGAGTTGTCACGACAGGTCTTGCTGGTGAGTCCTAGGCCCTTCCCTGATTTCAGGAAGTTCCTGTTAGACTGGCCCGCAAATAGCTCTGCCCAAGGTTACACTGCACTGACCATTGGGCCTGATTCTCCCCTCCCCTCCCTTCCCCCCGCCTGAGGCTGGAGTCACCCGCGGCAACCAATGGAGTTATACGGGCCCGTGGCTGGAAGTGGAGAAAAACCCGTCCCATAGTACGAGGTCCGATGCTGCACTAGCTCCGCAGGCGGCCCGGAGCGGGCACGGACTGGCCAGCTTTGCCGGCTGGAAAAGAGAGCGCAGGATCGGGCCCGGAGCGGACCCCCGAGAGGACTTCTCTAACTTTAGGACCGCGTAAAGCGGCCGGAGAGCCGAGCCGGAGCAGAGATCTCAGCGGGCGCGTGTGTGGGGGTGCGAGCCCCGGAGCAGGGAGGACAGCGCAGATTCAGTGTGTGTGTGTCAGACTCCCCGGCAACGCGCCAGCAGAAAACTTTCTGTGGTTCAGCAGGTGGGGCCGGCAGAAAGCTGCGGAAAGGCCGAACGCGCAGAGGCCGCCCGCCAGCCCCCGCCGGAAATCGCTGCTCTTCCAGCGGGCAGTGCAAGGGTCCCAGCGGCTTCCCCCAGGCTGGGCCCCGCTCCGGGGCCTCCACTCAAACGGGGCCAGTTAGACTGTGCCAGCGGCGAGGTCGCAGTGCCCGCACTCCTCCCTCCCTCCGCTGGGCGTGCGTAGGCCGCTCCGCTCCTGGCTGTGCCTGTCCCTCCGGAGGAGACACTGGACATCCCTGCTGGGACAGCGACCTCGGAGGGGCCCAGGCAGGGAGTGCGAGCCCCGGGCCCCGCGGAGAGCCAGCCTGGCGGAGGGCGCTTTAAGGGCGCTCCCGAGACACCTGCTGCCCCCCGTGACACGGGGGATGTTTCTGTGTGCTGGCAGTTCAGCTCTCCCCCCAGACGGGCTCCCAAGGCACGTCCCAACCGGGGCGTGTTGGAGCTGCTTGGACAGTTCCCCCTTGAGAACAGCCGCCCCCCATTGCCTGGGCTCAGCGGCCGCCCGAAGGGTGATGCCGCCGCCGGGGCTTATTGATAGGCCTTAGTTGGGCATTACTGCAGCTCGGCTACCCCCGGGCTCCCAGAGCCACGGGAGTTTACCAGGGGGAAATTCCACTCGTGGGCATGCGCACTGAGGCCCTGCGGGAGAGCCTCGTTCCACCGTGGGCGCTGAAGTGACTGAGCATGCGCAGGAACCAGCTTTCGTGTACAAAGGCTGTTCCCTCCCAGGGCTCTTGTCCTCCACGGCTTGGGCTGATGGCCTGTAGCAGCTCCGCCGGCAAACGCCAGAGGAAAGGCGGTAAAGCACCATGGGAGCCCAGCACTCTGGCTGGCCCCCCACTGCCATTAAAGCGGGTGGTTGGGGAGCTGTCTAAGCCCCCCCCCCCCCAACTCTTCTCCAGGCCTGAGCAGCAGTTGCTTCTCCTCCTTCTTACCACCTTTAAATGGGCTCCAGTGAAAAAGGCAGGAGCTCCTTCCGGGAGACCACCCCTGCTGGTCGGGAAGGAAATCCCCCCCGCCCCCACCAGGTTTCTCAACTATATGGGCATCAGGGAGCTGCGTTCCCAGACAAAGAGGGTTCTTGAACCTAATACAGGGACCAGTTGGAGAGCTGGTGTGCACACGGTTGTGGTGTATCACAGGCCCGTGTACACACAGAGGACATAGCTAACTGAAAGAGTCACTCACAAAAGAATCACTGCAGCTCCAGCTGTTACAACCTTGGCCTAGGACGTATCAGTCCCTCACTACACCGTCTGTTTATAATTCACACCACTCACCAACGACCCCAGTGAGGGGACCTGTGCATAAGGATTGGACCCTAAATTTCTGACACTCAATATTGCTGGCTTACAATAAATCCCTGTGCCACCTCAGCACAGAAATTACTATCCCTTTTAGCTATACTTTCCTTAAGGGGTATTTATCAACTGGGGGCCATGGACCTCTACATAAATGTAAGTGGTAATATGTAAAATCTTTATATACTACTTACTTTATTTCAACAGTCATTTATTTTTGCTTTAAGTAACATGAACTTTGCTTTAAGAACATGGGTTTTATTATCCTAGGCAGGGACTTTTCCTACATTAAAAAGATATTACCCAGTAGAAAGCAAGATATGGGGTTTTGATGCTCTGCTGTGACATTAATAATTGTTGCATCATGTAACTTCCTACATCTTGGTTTTAATTTGCAGGGAACCAAACAAAGATATTTGCAATTTTTAAATAAGCACTCGATGTAATAAATGGGAACATTGTGCGTGAATGCTGTTTCTTCCCCTTTTCTTTAGAAGACATTATTAGCTCTGACAGCATGCAGCTCAGGTTTGGAGGAGAGGATTTTGTAAAGGGATGACAGACAGGAAGGGCAGCAATCATGGGCTTCTTGGGCTAAAGCTTTTTTTTTTTCCCTCTCTCTCTTTTTTATCAGAATGTTCTGTTCGATGCCATTTATCCTTGATGATAGAAAATTGCTCTGTTGCCAGGACGCTGCCGCTGAAATAGAGGGCAGGAGCCACATTTCCATTTTGCAGCTTGAAAGCTATTCAAATGAATGTGGAGAGTGGGGGGGGGGGGGGGGGGGGAGAAATCTAGAGATAAACAAATGAGAATAAATCGAGTTCCCCTTTTCTTTGCTGTCCTCCCTCTCTTTTGGAGGAAAACGGGGAGCTCTTCATATCTGGCGTTTTTGTTCAGCCGCCTTTGGCATACCTGGGAAGTGTTGAATAGTAACACAGTGAGAGAGAGAGAGCCTGTTAGGCTGTACTCTCACAAAACAAACCAGCAGTCGCGTAGTCCCTTAAAGACTAGCAAAATAATTTATTAGGGGATGAGCTTTCCTGGGGCAGACCCACTTCTTCAGATCAGGAGATATGGAAATCAAGGGACATTTATTCCAGTGCTCCTATAGCTACTGAACATGTAAACATGTTAAAGAAACTTATGTATATGTGCGTGTACACCCCCGTAGTTACTATGTATATGTCTATAGTCACAGAGAGAGAGAGAGAGAGATCTTTTAGCAGTCTTTCAATAAGTAGGACTACCTACCAGTGCTAAGTGTGGACTGTTATGGAAACATCTGCCAAACGCAGACTACTAAAACAAATGTTGAAATCGGAGTATTTACACTTATCCGCTTGTTTATTTTCGATCCCCTGTTTTTCCTTCTTGTAATGCATCGATGCTATTTTGGATCTTTTCCCACAGCCAAACGCGTATGCGCTAAATGCACAGGACTAATGGTTGATTGGTTTAGCTGTAAACGAAAAGTTGGGGAAAGGACAAATAAGACGAACACGATATTTAGCAGGCAGATATATGCAAATGATAGTTCTGCTCTTCCTCGAGGTTTAGCCAACGTTCAGATCCTCTGAATAGTTTGGAAACAAATTCAGGAACTCGGAGAGGTTCTCAGACCCGTTCCAGGGACTTGGTTCTTCTCCTGTGTCTGGCGGCAGATGTTGGCCACCCCTTTGATGGAAGCTGTGAAACTCCCCGGAGCGCCCTTTCACCACCAAATCCCTTGTAAAAGGCTCTGACTGCCTGGCTCTGGGCAAAGTTTGGTGCCCAGGAGATCATGGGGCTTTGCAGATTCTGCGGCGTCCTCAGCTCCTGGAGTGACCGTAATGGAGACGGTGACACTAAGTTTGATCCGCTGGGATTTTCGCACTCTGTCATTTCAGCCGAGTTTTGCCTCCTGATACTCTCTAAGTAGCACGTCGGGCTCGGTGCGTAGTGTGCTCCGAAGAGGAACCGTGCTAGGTGTTGTTCTCCTCTGCAAGGACGAAGACCTGAAGGAGAAGGATGAGCGAGAGCCATTGACTTCTTGGCCTTCGCCAATAGCCTTTCCCTGAGTGTTCAGTTCAGCCAAGCGTAAGGCTTCGTTACTGATTTTTAAACTCCTCTTCAGCTGAAAGTATCACTCTGCAGATAATAATGACCTATACTCACTGCGGCTATTAGGTGACACCAAATGCACAAGTCCGAAGGCTCCAGGGTGTTCATTTTGCTAAATTCCGGAGGGCAATTTTCCTGCAGAATTACCCGTTTGGGCTATGGGCATGGACCCAGAGATCCCCCGCAGGCAATGTTGGCTGTACTCGTGTGCATCTATCAACTTTACACATTAATGGTTCCCACGTGACAAAGCGTTTGGTATTGTGGTCCAGGACTTCCGGTATTTGCAAGTGGGACATCCTAACGAAATAAAGCGAATAAACGCCCCCCACTGGCCCGCCTCAAGCTTGCAAGCTAATTTAATGTGGTCTCGGGGGAAGGGATGTTAATGGTACATACCCTGTCTATTGGATTGGACACTCATGGAAAAGCTATTGGTGAAGCCAAACTTCTTCTTCTTCTCCTCCTCCCCCTCTTCCTCCTCCTTCCTCTTCCTCCTCTTCTCTTTCTCCTCCTCTTCCTCCTCCTCCTCCTCCTCCTCCTCATCTGCTTCATCTCCTCCTCCTTCATCTGCTTCTTCTCCTCCTCCTTAATCTCCTCCACCTCCTCCATCTTCTTCTTCTCCTCCTCCTCCTCTTCCTTCATCTGCGTCTCCTCCTCCTCCTCTTCCTCCATCTTCGTCTCCTCCTCCTCCTCCTCCTCTTCCTCCATCTTCGTCTCCTCCTCCTCCATCTTCTTCTTCTGATTTTCCTTACTTGCAGAGGAGTTGCCACCTTGGAATGAACATTGTCCCCCAAGGGCAGCGCATAGACAACCTACCTATTTCCTAGGCTGGCTGAGAATAGGGAGCTCGCGTTGACACATTGCTAGCGGGTCCCCTTTCCTCTCCTGGGCTACCTTTGCCTCCCCACGCTGAGAGGAAATGGCCAGCTTGGCCTTCCAGGGAAAGACAGTGAGAGCCGCTGGCTGGATTTGCTGATGCAGGGAAGGGAGGGTCTGCCCGGTGGGATGCCGGCTCCGCTCTCTGAAAACATCGAACTATGGCCAGAAGAACGAAAGGCCCGACTCCGATCTTGCAACTCTTGCTAAAAACGAGTCGCTCTTGTGCTCAAGGGGAATCACACGGAAGTCAGCGGGCTCGTCCCCTGCTGAGGATCTGCAGCCCTGGGTCTACACCTGCAGGGAAGTTACTTCGGAGATCTTTGCCTTCCCGTCCCGCTCGCCCGCCACAGTCCAGAGCCCGGGATCAACGGATGGCTCCCTCGGCACGCGGGTTTGCAGTTGTTTCACTAGCCTGACCGCAAGCGCACCCGCTCCCGCCGGGGCTGGGACAGTCACCGAAGTGATGGGAACCCCCCGAGCAAGAGAAATCGCTTCCGTTGTGAATGCGAAGGAGCATCAGCGGAGCCCACTGTACAGCCCCGCAGGCTGGAGAGCCGGGGCTCGTGTGCCTGGAGGGGACACCCCCCCCCCCAGGCCACAACTGGCCCCCTCGCCTGTGGCATTTACCGGGGCTGTTCCCCCACAGGCAATGGAGTTAAACGAACAAGCCGGGGCGGGGGGTACAATGGACACTGCTAAGAGGCGGGTTGGGTCGCCTCGAAGAGCTGCCTGGCTTTATTCTCAGGCCAAAGAGCTCGTTGGGGCTTTCCGGAGCTGGAGCGGTCCCAGCCCGGGAAATATCACAGGCGGAGCAGACCTCCAAGAGACCCTCCGTTGGACGGGCTTGCCCCTAAAATGCCCCGGGAAAGTGCATCGGTGAGTTCCCTTGTCCTGGCACCGCTGGAAAGCAGCAGCTGCAGCGGTGTGTATCTGTCATCTCACTCACACACACGCACACACACACACACACACACACCTGCTGGCACTTGGAACCTCCAGCCTGGGGCCCAACAGGCACCAGCCACGTGCCGAGCCTCAGCCCAGCTCCTTCGCTCCATGCGAGGCATTCTGCGAGCTGCAAACGACACGCCCAGGGCCAGATTCCCCAGCCCACTGAGACCAGGGGCAAAATTCCCACCGAATCCGGATCCAACGCAGGTCGGCCTGGCCCCAGCCTTGTGCATCGGCTGAGGAAGCGCTGTGCAATATGCGGACGCGCTGGAAAACTCTTGCAGCATTTCCTGGGGGCCCTGGAATGAAAAACTGGCTGGGACGTGTTTTCCGAGCATCTCTAGGCGGCTGCTGTACGTGTCTGCCGTCCCCTCCCCAGAGCTGGGCGATGCGCGGTGCAAAGTGTGGAGAATTACGTTTTAATCCCGCTTTGATCTCTGAAGGGTGAGCCCAGCAGAAAGCAGGTCACCGCGCAGCCGGGCACTGCTGTGGAAATGAGCTTTTTGCACAAGCTTTCCCTTGGCTTCAGGGCTTCCATTGCCAGGTGGCAAACCGCAGACTGTCAATAGAAAGGAATACATTGTGATTTGCGGGGAAAGATTAAAGCTACTTCAGTCCTAGCGCTTGCTATTATCCAGTACACTCACAGCCCGGTGTCTGTGCCTCCCGCCCCCTAACCATCCCAAATGTATGAACTCTGTTGGACTTTGGAAGATACAAACTGACGCATGCAAGCTTAATTGCCTGCAAAGCAACAGGATCAATGTTTAAATTCTAGTTTGCTTTGGAAGGAAGGACTGGAATGGAGGTTTAGGGTTGATTACGACTAGTTTACACATTTTAAAAGGAGGGGGCAGCTTGGGTTCTAACATAATTTTAAGCAGCAATTAATTAAAATAAGTTAAATAACTTGTATTTTTAAAAATCTTTTCTCCTAGGCTAGACAAGTCCTGGAACACTGTGTTTGTGATTAGTACTCAATCTCGTAGGAGAACAAGGAAGACAAGGATGACAAGAGCTGGGTATGAAGCATCAGAAGACCAGAGTGAACTTTTGCCTAAGAAATATGTAAAGAGGTGACAAAAGTCATGAAAACTGCCAGCAAATAGAGTGTACTACAATAAAACATAGCTTTGTCAATGTTGCGTTTATCATATGAAACACAAAATATGTTATAAACTAAGGAGAAACATTTATGCAGAGAGGCACCCCTTGGCTTGTTTATTTCTTACTGGCTATGTCTACACTAAGTTCTGTAGACAAGACTGGGGTTTTGTCAGCCAAACTCACCAAGCGTCTACACACAAAATGCGTAAAGCTGTGTAGATGCTCTGGGAGGCCTTTTGTTGACAGAGTGGATCAAAAGATTGATCCACTTTCATGTGTAGACACAATCTGTTGACAGAAGTTTTGTCAGACCATCTCTGTAGACAGATGCTTCTAGTGTAGACATAGCCCAAGTGTATTTGATGTGGTACACATCACCATACCTGGTCTACCACTCCACTCCCTTTTCTCTCTCCTTAGATCTATCTATCTATCTATCTATCTATCTGACAAGCAGGGCTGCTAATGCTGCCTATAACTAAGTTTGCCTGATATTTCCCACTATAAAATATTGTTTTCTGTTTTTATAGTACCAAACTTTAACCATTCAGCCAGAATTTTAGTATCCCATGGAAAAATAGTGTTTGATGAAATAATTAAAGTTTGTATCATAATCCATCTACGCAAGAGAAATGAATTTAGGTTACATAGGCAATCTTAATTCTGGCATTTTCTAAGTTTTGGGTGCTTGACTTTGCATTATTTTAATGTCATTTATGTATGTGTGTATTCTAGCTAGGAACTGAACCTAAATGAACCCATATGGAACCTTCAAAAACAACAAGAAGTCCTGTGGCACCTTAGAGACTAACAGATATTATGAAGCATAAGCTTTCATGGGCAAAGACCCGCTTCATCAGATGCCAGAGTGGGGTTGGGGGTTTTTGCCCATGAAAGACCTTTGACCAAGTGGGTCTTTGCCCATGAAAGCTTATGCTCCATAATATCTGTTAGTCTATAAGGTGACACAGGACTTCTTGTTGTTTTTGAAGATACAGACTAACACAGCTACCTCTCTGATATATAGAACTTTGTCTTCAAATCCCTTTGAATCTGTTCTTGTTGATGGATTGGATTTGATCCTCAAGAACAGATCTGGCCCTACACTTTGGGTTCTGGGTCTAGTATAAATCCTGTTTTGTGACTCTGGTTCCAGTGTGACGAAAGTCTCACGACAGTAGCTCATGAAACTTCATTGTTACACATCTTGGACTCTTGCTTAAATTGGATCCGTCTGTGAATGAGAGAATCACAATCTTAGCTACTGCTATTTAAGAGAATGCATGTTTGAATGTTTAAGAGGTAAGTATCTAGCTTTCTTTAACTCTTCATTAGGGATACCTCAAAGTGCTTAGGTTTTATTAACAGTAGCATTTCTTAAAATACTGCCTGTAGCAACAAACTTAATTGAGTCAACTTTTTAAAAACTATGTAGGACTAATACAAAGTAGAAGAGTTCCACAGGGTCTGTAACACACAGATCCCATGAGCTCTGAAAAGCTCCTGGTTATCAACAGACCACACAGCCCTGCAGAGCTCACAAATACCACAAAGTACATGAGCTGTCATCCATTCACAAGGGGAAAGCCATTTCAGTTGCATAAGTCCAACATTTAGGCCCTGTGGCATTCACAACACCACCATTCATCCACCAAGAAGCAGAAAGAAAACTACTTATACACATGCTACAATCTTTATAATTAGACACAATTATTAATAGCTGTGCTTAATTACAACCTATTTTCTCCCTCTAAAACTGTCTGTGCACAGTTCAAGGAGATTTAGCCATGTGGAAAACCTGGGGTAGTCAAAACCCATTTCTTAAATAAAGGGATATAAAGGACACATGTTGACATTTCAAATCAGAGTTATTTTGTAATGATCCAAAACTCAAAACACTGTTTGACAAAGTTTATCCACACATTGCAAAAATTTGTATTTAAACCTTCAGAGTAAAGATACAAAAAGAACAATATACAAAATACGCAATTCTGCTAGATCAGCAGTTCTCAAACTTGTTTATACTGTAACCCTAAGATACAACAGAGAACATTTCAGGACTCATATAGGCTACAGTTACACTAGCGACTTGTGCTGCTAAAACCCAGGTTTTGTCAACAAAAGTGGTTGAACATCCACACACAAAATGCGTTTTGTTGACAGATTGTTGACAAAACTCAGCACTTTTACCCATAGATGCTGTTGATAAAAAAGTTGTGTGGACATTCTCAGGGGGCCTTCTCTCGACAGACGGCGTCCAGAGCAATGGGCAGCTCTCGCTATGTCTACACAGGCAGCCTCTGTCGTCAAAACTGGGCTTTTGTCGACAAAACTTGCTGAGCCTCTAGATGGTTAAAGCACTCTGGCTGTGTCTACACTACGAGATACATTCAAATTTATTTATATTGATATTCTAATTCTGGAATTTATAAGTTCTGAATTCAAGCTTCTGAATTCAAGCTTGGCGCTGTACCCACCAGGTTACTGTGTTTTTGTAATCTCGAGATCAGTGCACCCTAAATCGAGCTAATGGTCTTTACAGTGAAGACAGTCACGTGGTAAAATCGAGCTAACTGAATTAATTAGATTTTATCTCATAGTATAGATGCAGCCTCAGTTGAGAGTTTGTTGACAAAACTCAGCTGTTTAGCCGGCACTGTTATACCTCTCCCTGATCATGTATAATGCCTCTGTTGACAGGGTTTTGTTGACAGAGTGCCTGTATAGACAGTTCTGTCGTCAGAAAGGGCTTCCAGTTCCCCGGTCAGCCTGTTTGCAGAGATTCCAGTCAGCCCGTCTGTTGAGAGAGGGCAGGGCCGTCCAGTTGCTCTCTGTCAACAGAGCTGCTTGCTCTTTCAAGCTGCTTTGATGTGTAGATGCATTCTGTTGACAGAGGTACTGCTGAGGTTTCTCTGTTGACAGTGACAACTGTTGACCAAGGCTACCCGTGTAGATGTAGCCCCTGTCTGCTGTGCTTCTCGGTGCCGGCTTTTTTGAGAGTGGCTGGGCAGTCCGGCTGCTCTGTCAACAGAGCCCAGCATTCTTCCAATTGGCTTTTGTGTGTGGCCACACTCTGCCAACAGAAGTTTTGTTGGGAAATCTCTTCCAACAGTGACTTCTGTCAACAGAGTGCTGTAGCGCCACCGTAGCGTTCCTGTTTAATCAACTGTAAGGGAAGAAGGGTGATCATGATCCCCTGACACAAGTTTGTGACTTCTAGGTTGAGAAACCATGTCCTCAGTGGTACAGCCATCAACTGGAATATTTAATTGAGAGAGACTAAAAGGGAAGAAAGATCTTAGTTGTGATTTATGTATATAGCAGGGTTATAAGGGTGTATAAACTGTAAGAAAAGAGCAGAAGGATGGGCCAGTTGGTAGGGTATTCATTTGGGATATGGAACCCTTAGGTTTAAATGCCTATTCTGCCACAGCTCTTTTATGTTATGTTATGCAGGTCACATAGTCTCTCAGTGAACCAGCTCCCCATCTTTAAAATGGAAACAACAATATTTCCTTACCTTACAGGGCTGTAATGCAGATAAGCACACTAAAAATGACATGGTGCCCAAATAGAATGCATCCAAATAGTGTTTTTAACTTCCACGCATTATATCCCTGGGAGAGGTAACAGGAATCTACATGGGCCTGGATTCAGATCTAGGAACAGCCAAAATCAGTGATTAATCAAAATCCAGGGTGCATATTATGGTATTTGTAAGCCTGATCCTACGTCTAGTACTCAGATACAATTGTTCACTAAAATCAAATGGTAATCTTGGCTGGGCAATGACTAATGAGATGGGCAGGATCTCCAGCTGGTGTGAATCAATACCAGTCCATTGATGTCAATGACGTTGTGCTGACTTATAGTAGCTGAGGATCAGCCTCTAAATGTTCACAGTGTCTGAAACATACGTTCCCCCACCCCCACTTGTAAGAGACAAAATGTTAGAGTGCTGGGTAGGAGTTTTGCTGAAAAAGGAGAAATAACCAGTTATTCTCCCCTGCCTCCATCAAAGCTGCTCTAAAACC
The DNA here is from genome assembly GCF_033958435.1 of Carettochelys insculpta. Lineage (NCBI taxonomy): Eukaryota > Metazoa > Chordata > Testudines > Carettochelyidae > Carettochelys > Carettochelys insculpta. The sequence continues at coordinate 231,115,312 of NC_134138.1, forward strand.
CATTGAAGTCTTCAGAAGTCTTTCCATTGACTTCACATATGCATCTGATGAAGTGAGCCTTTGCCCTTCAAAGCTTATGCTCTAAAAAATCTGTTAGTCTATAAAGTGCCACAGGACTTCTTGTTGTTTTTGCGGACACAGACTAACATGGCTACCCCTCTGATACTTAATGACCATTGACTTTGGTTCAGGGAGTTAAGCATGGGAAGAGGAGTATAGAGCCCTTTCTTTTTTCATTAAATTTACCCACTTGTGAAAAGTAGTTTTTCTACAATGTTAGCTTCCATTTTCCCACTATTTCATTTTACTTGTCCCTTACTTGTTCCTGCCTCCTTTCCAGACCAGTACAGTTAGCATCAAAATTTCAACCCATTCAATGAGAAGAAAATGTTGAATGTAACACACTTCTCTGGAGAAAAATGTTTTTGTCTTCCATCACTTGTACTGGGACCCAAGCAGCATCCAGGTGAGCAGCGTAGGTACCTAGTCTGAAGCCACACACATGCAGGAGATGCACCCTTGCATGCTTGCTTACCCTCAGGAGTGAGAAACCGGCTTTAGTGACTTCCATCTGTGGAAAATGGTGACAAAGTTTACAATACTGTCCCTAAGTTTTCTGTAATGATCCCCTTAAAAATACCTAAATCGCTTGACCCATTTTGAGCACTCTCCCGCAAGATGAACTCGTCATATTTAAGGTGTTCACCGAACTGTGTGCTTACCAAGAGGCAGTCAGAAGCAGATTCATATTTAAAAAGGGTGCATTTTACTATAATAATATACTGATGTGCATGCAATACCAATCATGTTTCTGTTTCTTATGCTTCTGCAGATGTGGCTTTTGGGGAACCCCCTACATGCCAGCAGATCACCTGCAGCAGATAAAGAATCAACCAAAGAGGAATGAGAAGGAGATCTTTTGAGAGGTGTTCCAGTCCTCAGAGGCCAAAACAAAGAAAGCAGGGTACAGAGTGAGAGCCAAGAGTAAATTGTGATGAGGCAGGAGTGGATGATAAGAGTGATGGCAGAGCAAACAGAGATGCTGAAGTTCCTAATCACACTACAGGCTGAATTTATTCATGATCAGCTCTCTTTCTGTAGCTGATACAGAGCTGCTTTTCATGTCTTTCTCAAGATCCTCCCTATTATTCCTTGTAACTTCCTGGCCCATCTCAGTACCCATTTCAATCTACACCTTTAGACAGCTTCCAAAAGGGTCGCTAGGGTTATACACAGCTATGACAGCCTTCTGTGCCCTTCACCTCTATTTCCCTTCTCACCACAACTTTTGCATGTGTTATTAATTGGTATTTAATAAAACCACGCTGTCTGAAAGATAACCATTTTTATTTGTGTTCTACACACAGTGGTTGTGGCTGGAATTAATATACAGTGGTAATCTGATCATTTGCTGAGTACAAATCATGGTCAGGAATCATTAACGTTTTCATACAAGGTGGCAAGTTACCAAAGCATGGCAGAGTTCTGTATAGAAAGATACACTACTAGAGCTCTTTGTCAAAATGGTGCCTGAAAGCTTCTCTCTGTCATAACCTTGTAGGAAGGGTAGGAACGGTGTCCCTTGCCTCTGTTTGTCAGAAGCTGGGGATGGATGTCAAGGGAGGGATCACATGATGATTACCTGGTCTGTTCATTCCTTCTGGGGCACGTGGCATTGGCCACTGTTGGAAGATAGGATACTGGGCTAGATGGAGCTTTGGCGTGGCCATCTTATGTTGTGATAGCCCTGTTATGTGACTGCCCAAAACCGGCTGCCAGGCAATCTGCCTTTGTGCTCCATACTGGAGGTAATTTTTTTCATCCTTAGCCTCACAAATATTATGGAGTGTGCAGTAGGCTGCTATGACCATGGAAATAGTTTCCACATGTAGGTCTAATCTGCCAGAAAGGAAACACTAGCATTTTTAATTTGCTAAAGGCACGTGCTACATCCATTTTGCACCTGCTCAGGTTATTGTTGATGTGCTCCTTCAGAATATCCATATTTATCATGTAAAGCTTCATGAGATTTGGGAGTAAGATGTAGCTTGAGTCTCCCCAGATCATTATGGACATTTCAAAGTTCCCCACTGAAATCTTCTGGTCTGGAAAGAAAGTCCATGTTTGCGGCTTTTTGTACAGACCAGTGCACCTGACGATGCCCTAACTGCCCTACATAGATGCCAGTGAAGCACCCATGGTGATCCACAAAAGCCTGCAATGCTAAATACCTCTTTCAACTTACGTACCCCACTACATGATGGCCCAGGGCCAAAATTGTGTTATACTTGCCATCTGCATGCTGTGTTGCAGTTAGGGAATCCCACTGCTGCAAAGCCATCTAGAATTTCTTGCATATTGCTAAGAATCACAATTCTTCATAGCAGAATGTGATTAAAGGTCCTGCACACTTGTGTTAACACAGCCCCAATGATGGACTTCCTGGTTCCAAACTGACTTGTGATTGACAAGTAGCAGTCCGGAATTGCTAGCTTCCACACCATGGCTATGTCTACACGTGAAGCCAACATCGAAATAGCTTATTTCGATGTAGCAACATCGAAATAGGATATTTCGATGAGTAACGTCTACACATCCTCCAGGGCTGGCAACGTCGATGTTCAACTTCGACGTTGCGCGGCACCACATCGAAATAGGCGCTGCGAGGGAATGTCTACACGCCAAAGTAGCACACATTGAAATAAGGGTGCCAGGCACAGCTGCAGACAGGGTCACAGGGCGGACTCAACAGCAAGCCGCTCCCTTAAAGGGCCCCTCCCAGACACAGTTGCACTAAACAACACAAGATACACAGAGCCTACAACTGGTTGCAGACCCTGTGCCTGCATCATGGATCCCCAGCCTCCGCAGCAGCAGCCAGAAGCCCTGGGCTAAGGGCTGCTGCTCACGGTGACCATAGAGCCCCGCAGGGGCTGGAGAGAGAGCATCTCTCAACCCCCCAGCTGATGGCCGCCATGGCGGACCCCGCTATTTCGAAGTTGCGGGACGCGCAACGACTACACGGTCGCTACTTCAACGTTGAACGTCGAAGTAGGGTGCTATTCCTATCCCCTCATGGGGTTAGCGACTTCGACGTCTCGCCGCCTAACGTCGAAGTTAACTTCGAAATAGCGCCCGGCGCGTGTAGCCGTGACGGGTGCTATTTCGAAGTTAGTGCCGCTACTTCGAAGTAGCGTGCACGTGTAGACACAGCTCATAGGAGCTGATTCTGTAGGCTCTCTGGGGCTGGAGCACCCCTGTAAAAAAATAGCGTATGCCCCCATCAGGCACAGCTGTTCACCCGGTGGCTCAGAAAAGGATGTGAGAGAGCAGCAAGTAGGTGGGCAGGGGCTTTGAGCAGGGGATGGCTGGGGACTAGAAGAGGTGGATTGACGGTATGCGCTTGGGGGAAGGGGCAGATTGGGGATGGGGCCTTCGGGCAGAACTTGTGGGGGCATGCCCTAGGGGAAGAAAAAGTCAGCACCTGAGCCCCACCCAGGTTGCCATGCACTTCTCTGTCAAGAGGGCAAATCTCATTCTGGTGTCCTTGTGTTGTAGTGCTGGGGCAAGCTTCTTACAAAGTTCCAGGAAGTTGACTTCCTGCACCTCAAAGCTCTGCAGCCACTGCTTGTCATCCCAGACCTGCATAATAATCCAATTCCACCACTTAGTGATTGTTTCTCTTACCTAAAAGTGCCTGTCCATCACATTCAGCTACTCCATGAACACCAAAAGTAATCGGCTGTTGTATCCTTCCACAGAACACAGCAGGTCAGGCTCCTCTGATTTCTGTTCAAATTAAGTGCTCATACTATCCCTGACCAGCTGTGATGTGTTCATAACAGTGACCACAACAATAGAGAGCAGTGAGGGCTCCGTCCTTCCAGACAGAGACGGTGGGTGTACTATAAACAGGGGCTGTTGGAAAATGCTGTAAAATGTAGTTGAGCCTCTTGGAATGATGGGACAGAACAAAAATTGTATCAGGGATATTGAGTCCATGCCAATGATATAGTGTGAGCCACTGTACCTTCCCACAACTCCTAGCTGCAGAAGGTGGTGGTAGCTACCCACAGTGCTAGAGCGCCAGCCGTGGATGAGCTCTGTTGACAGGACGAGCACTGTGCGAACAAGCAAAAGTCATGTAATTAGAGCAGGTTTTGATTACTGGTGTAATTTGCCTTGACACAACTCAGCAGCATGGACAAGGCCAGAGTGAACATAGCAACACTAAAGGTTTCTGTGTGCTGTCCTGCCAATATATTCAGCCTTCAGCTGGAGGCGCTTGAGAGAGTTCCTCTCTGTCCACGGTCACTCTTTGGCTATGATTACCAAAAGAAAAAAAATGGTGCTAGCAATGACAAATTAGGGAAAGGATCTTGTTGTGGGTAGGATACTAGACTGAGGCTCAGGACATGTGAATTCAGTTCCTTGCTCTGCCCCAGTCTTCAGACCTCAGTCTCTCTAGAAGCTTTGTCTACACCAGCAGAGGTGCATATGCTATTGTCACTACTGTTCTTCAGGCTGCTTCCAAAATGTGGTGACCTGGCAGCAAAAGGCTCTGGCAGGGGGGAGAGGCTCTGATGGCAGGAAGCCTAGGAAAGAAGAACTATTTCTCTCTCAAACATCAGCCACTAGTTTGCCTTTTCATACCTGTTTGTACAAAAATGAGTCAAGCTGCCTCATCTTTCTTTCTCTGGTGCACCTCCTCAGGGTTCAATGTTCCCACCAGTAAATTGCCACTTTTTTAAAGACACATTTTTACATACACCCGTCAGGGATTGTGCATAGGCAGAATTGCACCTTTCAAGGTTTGGGCCATTAATACCCTTTCCCATACACATACAATTACTTCTTTCCAAATCTGTTCTTGAAATACATACACACAGGCCATTAATACCTTTTCCCATACACATACAATTACTATGTTCCAAATAGTGCTCTTGAAATACCTACATGAGCGGCTTTTCCTGACAAAACTGGGCTTTTGTCAGAAAAACACGCATACCTCTCTCTTCAGGTATAACCTCTCTCTCAATGATGCTCTGTCAACAAAAATGCCACATAGGCTCTCTGGGGCCCTTTTGTTGACAGACAGGGCTTCCAGTTCACCAGGAAGCCTTGTTTGCAGAGCTTCAGGTCTTCCGTTCTCTCAAGAGAGATCTGGGCAGTCTGGCTGCTCTCTGTCAACAAAGCAGATTGCTCTTTCCGTCCGCTTTTGTGTGTAGACCCGATCTGTCGACAGAGGTCCTGCCAGGAAATCTCTTCTGACAGTGACGTCTGTCGACAGAGGCTTCCCGTGTAGATGTGGCCACAACCTATGACACATTAGCAGCAATTTCCAGTGTGAAGGTATATTCTCTAACTTAGGGCAAACATACCCACTACGAATCTCAGCTCCAGACTAGCACATGGTAATTGCCAAATGACAGGGTAAGATATGGCTGAGTTTCTTCTACTGAATGGTTGTCTAAGTTCTGACCAGTTGACCTGTGTAAGTTTTGCAGTGGTATAGTTTAGCGTGTGATTGCAGGTCTTATTGTGGCTAGAGAATGAGACAAGAACATTTTATGGACTATATGGACTTCAACCCTTAGTTTTCTAAAAAGCTGCATTGGCAGATCAGGTTTTGTGTGACATTACTTTCTTAGTAAATTGCTATCTACAAAAGACTATCTCAAATAACATGGTCCTGCTCACCCCCTACATTGGGCTAGACACATATTTTTCTTCTCCATTGTGCTTTGTTCTGGCTTTAAGGTAATGAGGTATCGAGGGCATCATTCTCCTCTCATTCACACTGGCACCCACTTATGTTCTTCCACTGGCTTCAGGAGACTTACTCCTGATTCACACACTCACGTAAAGGAGTGGAGAATCATTTCATTAACTGGCGGGAATAACAGGCCAGTGTAGTAAGAGCACCAGCAGATAACCAACCCTTATTCTGCTGAAACCACAGGGCTCCAAAAGCTAATTTTCAAGGTCATCACTGGAGCAGAGAGAACGATAGGAGAATTACAAGGAAACTATTGTATGTATGAAAGATCATATAAATTATGACCAGGCTTCTTAATTAAGGAATACTTTTTTAGGACTATTCAAGCCATAGCCTTCAAATAATGCTCTTCACAATTAGCAAGGTAATACACGATAATGCGGTTAGTTATTTCTCCTGTCAGCTAACATCTGATGGACAAAACACTTTTAACATACATATAACTTACTTTTGGTGAGCTACAAAGAAATATATAGGTCAGTGTGATCCAGCCTTTCAGTAAAACTTTGGAAATATAGATTTTTACAACAGAATAGCATCTTCACAGTACCTAGCCAGTCAAAAACCACAATTTTAGTAATTGTTTATGCATTAGGGAAACCTCAGTTTAAATATGAAATTATGTGAGGGTGAAAAGAGCAACAGCTGACATTTCAAGTAACCATTATGGTGCAGCTGGAGAGGTGAGCCAGTACAATGAGGCTGCCAACAAAGAGCTGGAAAAAACCAAAATACCAAGGTGATGTGCAAAAATACCCCTCAGTCCTTTCTGGTACACTACCTGTACACTAGTTTGATTACAGTTATCTGTGAACTGGGGAGGTCAGTAGAATGCCTTCTCATCAGAAGATAACAAGAGCTAGATGATTCCTCTGTCTAGATCCTTGGATTCCAAGGCCAGAAGAGGTTACTATGCATTTCTAGTCTGACCTCCTGTGTTACACAGGCCATAGAACTTCCCAAAATCCTTCCTAGCACAGCAACCCATGTGAGTTTAACTCCTACTGTCTAGACTTTTAATTACTGCTTATTTTCTTCCCAGGATGCCTACACTGAATCTCACTGATTTGTGTAGAAAACCCCTTCTGTTGTTTCACTTCCTTGCCTTGGCCTGTCTATCTTTAGGCTGCCAGCTCTTCAGGCTGGGGACCACCCTTTCTTGTGTATCCGGAGAGGACACGTTGTGGGCATTATCACAAATGAATAATTGCACATGTGCTGTCTTTATGCTGAAAGAGGTCGTCCGCAGTGTGAACCTAACCATGCAATGAGGCCCTCATGTGATTGGTGACATACAGATGCTGTGAGACCCTGGGTTGAAACTTTTGAAGCAGTTTGAGACAGTACTATGCTAAAGCACAACAGGGAAATTTTGGTGTGCGGCAGCAGCAGGATGTTAATGGGCCAATCAATGCATACCACGTTAGTGTGCTTTACAAATTACACCCCCATAGTGCTCATTACCCCACTGTGCAGCCAAGCCCTCTGACATGGAAGATGTGCCATAAAATTCTCTGCGCTGCTTTGAAAATTCAAGCACGTTGTATATACTCACCAAATAAATGGCAGATGAACACCTCAAACAATGTTGCTAAAGTTGTCCTCTGCAATGGGATAACTACATAAATATATATTTAGAACCAGACTCCTAAAATCCCTGTCATGTTAATTTGAAAAGATACTATTAAACAACTAGTAAATATAGTTCCATAATTTACTCGCCTTCTTTTGCTTGCGTTGAAGGGCAATATGGCTAAAGAGCTCTGACCTGTGCACTTGTGCTAGAAAACTGCATATTTATGTGTTTGCAATGGATCCATATGCCACAAGTTTTCCTGTTATTATTTAGCATTTGTGTTATGGTTGCGCCCTGAGACCCCGCTCAGCATCAGGGGCCCTTTGCATAGAGCAGGGGTGGGGAACCTCTGGTTTGCCATCCCCATGCAATTAGTCAGAGTTTGCCACTAGCAGGCTGAAAGATGGTTTATTTACCTGAGTTTTTTCAGGCACGGCTGCCTACAGCCCCTATTGGCTGTGGTTAGCTGTTTGGCGGGATACAGTTATAGGCCTTGCATTCCCCACAGACCAGGGACCGCTCCCTCCTGGGACTTCTTCCTCTAGGACACAATGATGTCCAAATGAATGTGGAAGAGGAAGCAAGCCAGACGCCTTGAGCCCCTGTGTAATGTCCAGCTGTCTGTCCCCACAGCAGGGAGTGTGCTGCAGCCTCTACCACGGTGCAGTAGTGGGCTCATTCTGCCTGGATGCACAGTTGTTCTTGGCCACGACCTGCCTCCTGAGGCAGAATCCTGCCCAGAGCTCCTGCTGGGGTGAGGAGACTTTACACCACTTCCTATCTGGAGCACTGTCATAAAGCACAATGGAGCCCATGGTGAGAACCTGAACCGTACTTGATAAATACCATCCAACTGCCTCATGCTGTGAGTTAGAAATGGGAAAGACCGGTTAGCTCAGTCAGCCCAACTCGCTGCCAAATTGTTCCCCACAGCACATTTTCTAGTTCTTTGTCCATTCAAATTTTAAGAGCCAAGCAACTGAGCTGCCACCACTTCCCTTTGGAGACGACTTCAAAGCCTAATGCATCTCACTGTCAGGAAGTTTCTCCTTATATTCAGCCTAAATTCTCCCTCTGTACTCCAAGATATATATCCATGTACCACATTAGATAATTTCTCCCCTTCAAATATGTGCTGCCCTTAACTGTCACCATGCAGTAGCACACATTTAGATATTTTCATATTTTACCAGATCACTATTTCAAGCCTACTGATGACTTTTGTTGCTTATCTCTACGGTCCCTCCAGTTTGTTTATTTTACTGTAATAACCTAGTGCTTGGAATCAGCAGAAAATTTATGTCAGGCAGCACTAAGCTGCAATCTATTGCCTATATTACAGCATTTCTCACAAACTTTTCTGCCCACCCTTGGAGTCTCTTGTCTGCTGTTAGCTCTTGCTTCATGAGGAGCTATGTGATTTGTTTCTTCAAGTCTACAGCAGAGGTGCTGTTACTTAATATGTGCAGCAATAGTGGTACCGGTTGAACTTCTCTAATCTGGAACTCTCTCGTCCTGCAACATCCAAAATCCGGCATGATTTTAGTTAGCTGGACAGCCACTTACCATGGGTGAGGTCAAGTTTCCTGTGGTCCCATAAAGTTTGGTTACAGCCACCAGTCCTGGCTCTCAGTGCTCTGTGCTGTTATTTAGCTGTAATTTACCCCAAATGTCTTCTAAGAGACCAGTAAGCAGAGGAAGTGTTGGTAATGCTGCTAGACAATATTGACCTCCCATGGTTCAGCAAATTTTCTCATCTGGTGCTGGTCAAGTTCTGAGGATGCCGGATTAGAGGGATTCAACCTGTAGTACCAGAGACACTGGGACTATGGATTGGTCCATGTAAAAGCATATTAAAAAAACGTAAAACTAGTGCCATATTAACCTGTGGCCCATGGAGTAGGGGAACAGTAGCTGAGAGTCAATACCCAGAAATCAACATAAAAATACAGTGATGGCATTTTCATGAACATGTTCTATTTTTGTTCAAATTTGACTTGTTTGTGTATTTTTTTATGGTCCACTGGATGGCTCTCTTATCACTTGGACACTTTGTCCTGTACATTCTTGCAGTCAAATGAAGCTTTTCTGTTGCTCAATTTAAGGTCTAGGAAACCAGCACGGGTTGGTTTGTATAGGTGAGTTTTTAGTTTCTTTCCTTAAGAGGCTCAGAGAATAACCATTTTAATTAACCCAGAGTAACAGAAAACATTAAACTATCAGGACTGAAAACATAGGGCTGGTTGTATGTATTTGGGGGAACTTTTGCTGTCTCTTGTTGGTTTTAACCCCTCAGGTGTTCTTCTGGAGAATGCCGTTCACGGAGGTGCAGCCTGAGATGTCTGATTTCCAGGTAGGTTCCTGTATATCGACATACCAGATGTATATTTTTGTGGGTAGTAAGGCAGTATATAAATCTAATGGTATGCAAAATTCTTCTCCCTACCACAGAATTGCCAGCAAGCCTGAGGACTGCTTCTCAGAAAACTAAATGTATTTTGTGTATAACAATGTGACATCCATTGTGAAAACAAATGACTGTACCTTGTAGGAAAGGTTATTTACATGATAGCCTATATCATAGAAGTTAACCTGGGAGGCAAAGGGGGAAGACGTAGCACATGAAGTACTATGGCTAGCTGCTTGGCTGCATTAACTAATTAATGTTCTTTGTACTTTGTTCATCTCTTTGCAGTTTATCTATTACATTTAATCAACAAACCATTTAATGCATTATCTGCTCCCCAAGAAGACACCTTCAGTTTGACATGTATCTGTTCTAAAATGCATATGAAGATAACACACCTAAGATTCTAAATTGTCATATTCGCTTGAGAGACAAGGTGGGAGAGGTAATATCTTTTTTTGGATCCACTTGTGAGAAAGACAAGCTTTTCAACTTACACTGAGCTCTTCTTCAGGTTGGGGAAACTTAAAGTGTCACAGCTAAATCCAAGGTGCAACTGATTGTTTAGCATAAGTAGTTAACACATATTTCAAGCAACAATTCAAGATGAATTGGGCCATTAACAGCCCTCCAATCACAGAGAGGAGAGGAGGAGGGAAAGCGGCTGTGCGCGCGTGTGTGTGTGTGCATGAACATATATGCATGTTGTTAGTGGATTATAGACATTGTAATAAGACATAAATCCAGTATCTCTGTTCATTCCATGATTTTTAGGTTCTTGCACTTGTGAATAAACTCAGGAATGTTGTATTGGTTTCCTTTGAGGATGAGCACTGACAGTTAGATGTTGGGTAATCATTAATGAAAAGCATTCACCCACAGCTCATGTGATGGTTTTGTCTTTTATAATTTTCCTGTGTGAGTTCATTCAAGAGCATTTTGATCATCTGGTTCCACCCTCATCATTTCTTTGGGACATTTAGTGCACTTTGTACTTATGGCTCAATGTTGGGAGAAGCATGTGTAGGACCATTTAGCATGAATTGTGGTGGGTGTTGACATTGTAGCAGTTGAGATATGTCTTCAGGTTTTGCCTCTGTTATTCTAGCAGGGTTTGGTGCTACTTTGAATTAGTGTGTCCTAGTCTATGGGGATCTGGCTTCTGAAGATGACTTTGGAGAAGTGGGGAGTTGTTTGAAGGCCAGAAGTAGGAATTCAGAAGAGACTTTTTCAGGAGGGGATCCCCATTAACTGCGCATGGTAGTTGTTTAATGATACCCTGTATGAGTTCCAGTGGGGGTGGAAGGTGACAACAGGAGAGGTGTGTGTATGTGTGTGTAGTCAGAAGGGCTTTTATATCTGTAGTGAAACAGGTTCTGTCAGTAAATTTGCATAGTCTGTTTCATGGTATGACCTACTTCTCAGATAAAGTATCTTTGTTTGGTGAAGGTAGTCCAGAGTGTACTAACATGTATAGTTCAAGCTTTCTCCTCAGAGTATATTCCATGGTATCTGAATGCCCTGATGTAGCTAATGCACTTAGGATGTTTGGGATGGTTATTGCATCTATGTAAGTAGGGGTGTTGACCATGGGTTTCTTGTATCTAGCTGTCTATAGAGTTCCATTGAAACAGTGGTTGTTTGATGCTGTTGTGAGATTGTTCCAGAAAGACTTTAATTGAGTGGTGGTGGTGGTTGCTGAAATTGGGGTAGAAATCTGTGAGGGAGTTTAAGCTACCTGGCCAGAAGATGAAAATATCTTCAATGTATTTCAGATTTATTATTTGTTTTATGGTGAATTTGCCCAGAAATTATTCTTCAGTGTGATCCTTGAAAAGGTTGGCATATTGGAGAGCTAGTCTAATATCAATGGCTGTTCCCAGAGTTTGGACAAAGTGTTTGTTGTTGAATATGAAATGGTTAAGAGTGGCGATGAAATGGGGAATTAGTTTGGCTATGTGTTTGGGGTGGGATGTAAGGGTTGTTCGTTGTCTTGTAAATATTTGAGGCAGGCAGCTATATATAAGGACTCACAAAAACCCATCCTGAAATCATTCACCACACAAAGGGCCAGCTTCCTCCAGGACACAATCAACTTCCTCCACCATCTCCACAGCATTGGCAACTTCTCTCAAAACGTTTCTTGCTACCATGCATGTCACCTCCCAATATACCAATATCCTGACAATGATGGCATAGCTGACCCCTCCCCTGGCTACTTCTTCCCTCTTCCCTTTTTTTTTTTTCCTCCCTATAACTGGAGGGTTGTTAATGGGTCATTTCACCATGTAAGGTCCTTTGAGGTACATCTTAGCTGTATTGCTTTCCACATTGTTTTCAGCTGTGACACTCTGAGTACATCTCCCAGACCTGAAGAAGAGCTCAAGAACTTCTCTCTCTGACCCAATGAAGTTGCTCCAACGGAAGATATTACCTCACCTACTTTGTCTCTCTAATACCCTGGGACCAACTCTGCTACAACAATACTGCATATTCTCTTGGACCAACAAAGTCAATCCTAAACAACAAATGCAGATGAATAGACCATTACAGATGACAGACACCATTGATAAAGCTTTGCATTAGCTTATTTGTATCTACACTTTTCATTGCATTCCTTCAAAATGGCCTTTGGGAACAGAATTATATGCACCAGTCATGTTCAGAAGTGACAGCTGTCTTCCAGCTCCCACATTGTGAGTATGATTAATATATTGGAGTAGAAATGTGTGTTTTTTTGTTTTGCTTTGCTTTTAATAACTACAGCAGCGGAAACAATCCTTCGAGCCAATGTATAGCATTATAACTTCACACGGCGAAAGACTGCCCTCTTTCTTTGGTTCCCTCTCACTTAAAATATAGAGGGTTTGCAGTGCAGCTTTTAGTGCTGCACCCTGAGGTGTGTGCTGTGGCCAAGGTAGCAAGAGGGAGGGCCAAAAATAAGTGGAGGTTGGCAACCTCTGAGAGACCCTGGAATCCCTGGCTAGAGATGTGGATGGTTTCTTGTTCAATGCGCCTGGCAGGTCTCTTCTTGGCAAGGAAGCATCGGCCATACAATTGCCCATTGGCTGCACTACGCTTGGCAGATACACACTTTCTCTGGGGCTCCTCCAATAGCAGGATGATAGTGCTATTCTAACAACCATCAACTCAGCCCCTTTTTTCAGTATATTGGTTAGAACTACAGTGAGGTGGGATAATGCTACCTGTAATGGCAGCTCCTGAGCTTCTTTCTTATTTTCTGGCTATGGCCTCTATTCCCACGAACACGTTGACCTCAGCAGTTGTTCAAGGCGCTCAGCATCCGGCTTAATGTGGCTAGCATCAGTATTTCTAGAATATAGGCTTTGGGATTAATCATTTTGGTATGTTAGAAGATACCTTCTGGGACAGGGCTTCACTAGGACCATTGGCTTAAGCACTATCCAAGATATTTACAGGTAGCAATATTCAGGTCAAAGAAACATATGAACACATATGATCACGTGCTAAAATAAATATTTGTCATTAGTATCTTGAACAGAGTTGAAAACCACAGAAACCATATTTAAGCCCTGATTCTGAAATGAGATCTACACTAGTATAGGTCTGGTTGCAGGGCCTTAGTCTTCATTGATTTCCTATACAAAAGTACTGTATGTACTGTATAACTAGATGTACTGTATAATTTTTTTCTTTAAAAAAAGCTGCTGCTACCATTAATCAAAGTGATAAATTGTTTAGCTGGGGATTTCCTGTATGAAACGGTCATGTGGTTGGAAGCACATTAACATAATTGCTATTATAAGTAGCTGTCAAGAACATAGTATCTAATGTCTTCTGAGCAATCTTTAACTTTTGTTCTTCAAGGTCCCATATTCAGGGAAGTGCATCTTGTGGAGTACATTAGTGACCTGCTTAGTACCTATACAAAAGCTGAAATGTTCTCTGGTCAGGTATCACAATGATTCTACGGAGAAGCAACAGAGTAGCTGATGTCAAAATGACATTGTAATATGTCTTTGCCAAAAGTTTCAAGAACTCCCAGAAAGATGTTATTTAGTGCTGAACCCAGTGACACATTTGCTTCAGACGTTTCATGATGAACCAAAAAATGCTATTTAGTTCTAAATCCTGTGGCAGAATTGTTCATTCAAGCCTTATAGAAGCACATAACCAGTCCCTGCTTTTACTTAACTGGTATAAATGTGGAGTGAATTGATTTACTTAGATGTATGCCGGCATACTTGAGATGAGAATTTGGCTCATCAGTTTTGCAGCAGAGAAAACATAATGTTTTTCAAAGTAGGAGTTATGAAGGGTGCTAGTGCTTAATTATGTAGTTGTCATTTCTGACAGAAGCAGGACATGCCTGAAGGTATTACTGCAGCACAATCTGTTTTCTAAATTTAGCACTGAGGCACATTTTTTTGCATCTCCATATAATTCAATAAATACATGTTGGTGATATTTTCATGATAGGTTTTTCTTTATTAAGATTAGTTCCCTTGGTTGAGTCTCACCTCTGGATTTTATATAACAGCTGCTGCTATCTATCTTACATTCTTGCTGCAAGACAGCTTGTCACCTCTTCTATATTGCACTATTTAAACTTTTGATAAACTTCTTGCTTTGTAACAACCCTGCAGGTGGGATCATGCAGTAATAATCCACCTCCTTAGAAGATAGCTCTCAACAAATAATTGTGTGAGTGGGAAATAAGAAGTGGAGTCCACGTTTGATCCAGCTTTGCAAAATGCTAATATTCTTAAGTAAGTTCTTAAGTCAGCAAACAGTTAACAGGCTGAGTAGATGTGCCTCTGCTGTCAAAACTCCCCTCTGCTGCCAGCCCCTTATTCCAATTCAGGCTTAAGGGGCTGGCAACAGAGGGGGGTTTTGTCAGCAGAGGGACGTCAGCACAGCTTGTTTATTGCCAGCAGCAGCCTATGCTGGCAGGGAGATCATGCATGGTTATGCTAATTAGCTGTGTGATTATGGTAATGAGCAGCCATTTGTAGTTGCAAGACTGCTCATTTCCATGAAGCTCTTGGCACTACAGGTCCTTGTAGACCCAACCACCAAAATAAATTAATGGGTAGCAGGTTTAAAACCACCAAAAGGAACCGAGAGGTAGCCCTGTTAGTCTGTATCTTCACAAAACAAAAAAGCAGTCCGGTAACACTTGTTAGTCTTGTTTGTCTTTAAAGTGCTACAGGACTGCTTTTTTGTTTTACCAAAAGGAAATTTTCCTTCATGCAGTGCATGGTAGGCCTGCAGCATTCTTTGCCAGAGGATGTTGTGAAGACCAAGACTTTAACAGGGTTCAAAAAAGAACTAGATACATTCATGGAAGGCAGATAGGCCCATCAGTGGTTGTTAGCCAGGATGGATAGGAATTGTGTCCCTAGCCTCTGTTTGTCAGAGGCTGGAAGTGGACGATAAGAGAGGGATCACTTGAGGATTACCTATTCTATTCACTCCCCCTGGAACGTCTGTCATTGGCCACTGTTGGAAGACAAGATACTGGGCTTGATGGACCTTTGGTCTGACCCAGTAGGGCCGTTCTTATGTCCTTATTCCCAGCTTCTGACAAACAGAGGTTACAGACATCATCCCTGCCCATCCTGGCTAATAGCTATCAATGGACTCATTCTCCATGAATTTATCTAGCTATTTTTTTGAATGCTGCTATAGTCTTAACCCTCACAACAGCCTCCGATAAAGAGTTCCACAGGCAAGTAATTTTTTTTTGACAAGTGAGTAAAATATTGACCTTTTTACATATTATTAATCCTGGCACAGGAGGAGATCAGTAGATTTTTGTCTAGTATGGTGAATTTTCATAGTCATTCTTGGAGTTTGTATTATTCCAACTCTCTGTTCTGAGATGATCAAAAGGATCTCAACCCAATCATTTGTGGATATGTTTATTTATGTAAGTCTGAATATTCTGATTTTTGTAAATAGTGGCTACATTCCTATCATGTCCAGAAACACTATTTTAAACTATATTTACAACATGATTTCTGAGTTGGAAAAAATGTTCCAAACCATTTTCATACAAGTCTTGAAAATGCCTGAGTGAATACATATGAAATAGTTGTCAGGGCACTGGTTTATCAGCTCTGGCTGCGGAGCAGTTGGTGAAGACCCTGGTGAGGATAAAACTTGCCTATACTCACCTTTTTGCTCCCCCAGTGCTGGAACTGCTCTGGACTCGTCTGGTATCCCAGCACAAATTAGAGCACTCTGAACTTTAGGGATGCTACGTGTGGCTGTGTCCTTGGGAGCAGCCAGGGATGAGAGGTGGGAGGCAGGAATGGGGCATGAGAATCTCTATAGTGACTCTACAATTCAAGTCCAGTCCTAGAGTCATGGGAATGGAAGGGACCTTGAGAGAGATATATAAAATATAAATATAAATGAATATATAATATGTGGCTCTTTACACTCTATCCACCGCTATTTTGGCTCTTTGTCTGTAACTGGTTGGCCACCCGGGTCCAGGCCATCGCCGAGTGATGGTTGTTTAACCTGCTCTTAAAAATCTCCAGTGATGGAGACTCCTAAATCTCCTTTGGCAATTGGTTTCAGTGCTCAACTATCTTGCCAGTTAGGAACTTTTTCCTAATGTCCAACCTAAACCACCTTTGCTTCAATTTAAGCCAATTGCACCATGTCCTCAGAGGCTAGGGAAAATAATTTTTCTCCCTCCTCATATTTATCTTTTGCGTACCTGAAAACTGTCAGCATGTTTCCTCTCAATCATCTCTTCTCCAGACTAAACACACCCAGTGTCTTCCATCTTCCCTCCTAGGCCATGTTTTACAGACTTTTAGTCATTGTTGTTGCTTGTCTCTGGACTTTCTCCAGTTTGTCCACATTTTTGCTGAAATGTGGCAAATTTTAAACTAAGGTCCTGTAGACATAGTAACACACAGCTGTTTTTATCAGTAAATTCAGGGTTGCAGGTTAAATAGCTTCATTAACCAGCTAATGGCTCTTTCACAGGTTCAATGTTATGTTAATAGATCTGACAAGCTGGAAGCCTTTTCACTTTTCAGGTGAAGGTATCCATTTATGTAACAGAGAGGTAGCCGTGTTACTCTGTACTACAACAAAACAAAACAGCAGAAATGTAGCACCTTAAAGACTAACAATATTATGTATTAGGTGATGAGCCTTTGTGGGACAGACCCACTTCTTCAGATCTTCAGATCAAACTTCAGCCATGAGTCTGCAAACTGCAAAAGCCTGCCACGGAAGCCTTCAGGAACTGTCAGAATAGGAAAATGAAGAACGGGAAAGGTGGAGCGCTAAGACCCAGGGGAGGCATTGACTCCCTTTGCCTCTTATACCCACCGCCCATGCAGATATCTATCATACAGATTTGATTTCCCTCCCCTACACCCCATGTTCTCTTTTGTCTGTTCATTATCCCTGATGTAACAGCCCAAGCTCTTTCCAAATTCCATCCATTCTCCCAGGTCTCACATTTTGGACTTAGCTGTGGGCTGTTGTCCCCTGCCTCCATAGAACCTAGTTTAAAGCCTTTCTCACTGGGATAGGACAAATACGCTCAAAGTTCTGCTATGTTGGTATGATTCTCCTGTGCCCAGGCACAGTGGATCAAAGAAGCTTTGAATCAGAGAGGTTGCCATGTTAGTCTGTGTCTTCAAAAAAAAACAAAAACCAAGAAGTCCTGTGGCACCTGATAGACTAACAGATATTTCGTCTTTGCCCATGAAAGCTTATGCTCCAAAATATCTGTTAGTCTATAAGATACCACAGGACTTCTTGGTTTTTTTTTTTTAATCAAAGAGATACTAAGCAGCCCTAATACCTGAGAGAAGCTTATTATAGGAATTTGACTTTCAGCTGGGCTACGCTCCATAGTTTTATGTGGCTGAGTGGATCTATTTATCCATCTACCTTAGAATTTTATTCTGCTGTTCATCACCAGACTATCTGAGCATAAAACCAATAGCAAAAGCAAAGTCCACAGTAGGCTTCATGGAGTCTCCAACGTGTGTCCTTTTCCCAGGTAAAAACAATAAGCAGCCTGTTTGCTTTGTATCATGCATATTAATTTATTTGGGCTCCCAGCACATAAGGATGGCACCCTTAGAGCCTTTTATAAATCTAAATAAATATTTGCATAAAATAAATCATGAATTAAATTCTAGTCACAGATGTTGAAGCAAAAATGTATATTAATATAACTGGCAAAATGTTGAAAACAAACAAAAGAAAAAGGATTAAATATAATCACAAATAAAGACACTTACATTAGGGTATGTCCACACAGCAGCATAGTTTCAAAATAAAATATTCTGGAAAATTTCTTCCAGATTATATTATTTTGACATTACACTGCTACAAACAAAATGCATTTTGAAATAACTTAGCTGAGCGCTATTTCAAAATAAAGCATCCAGACACAACAGGGCCTATTTTGAAACAGAGATATGGGACACACTATAGTTTATTTCAGAATAGCACCTATTCCTTGTCTACAAGCCCCTATTTTGAAATATATATTGCAAAATAACCACTATTCCTTGTACAATGAGATTTACCAATTTCGATATAAGCTGTCTGTGCTTGCATCTTGCAAAATTATTTCAAAATAAAGGCCATGATTTTGAAATAACTTTGCTGTGTGCACCTACACTTGGGCTGTGGTCACACTAGTTCCTGCTTTTGGAGGGGTTATGGTAATGTGGCACTTTGGGATATGCTAATGAGGCACTTCCATAAATATGCAGTGCCTCATTAGTATAACTGCAGCTGCGCATGCTTTGAAACTGCCAGTTTTGAAACGCAGCTGCCCATGAAGCCGGGTGGCTTTTCAAAACAGACCCCTGATTTGGAAAGCCCCTTATTCCCAAAATCAGATGGGAACAAGGGGCTTTCGAAATCAGGTGGTCGTTTCGAAAGGCTCCTGGTTAAACAGGTGGCATGCGTTTAGAAAACGGCACTTTCAAAGCACGTGCAGCTGCCATTATCCTAATAAGGTGCTGCATATTCATGGTAGTGCCTCATTAGGATATCCCGAAGTGCCACATTACCAGACCCCCTCCAAAAGGAGGGGCTAGTGTGGCTACAGCCATAGAGATTAAGGCTGAGATTTTCAAAGCTCCATAACAGACCTGCATATTTCACGCTAAAAGCTCAGGAACTGTAGGTGGTAAAATGAGATAGATTGAAATCCAAGAGACCTATGCTGCTGGTATGCTTCAAATTACAAAACTGAATGATATATGTATTGCCCCTGTACCACTGTAACTGTAATATAACTACAGGGGAATTGACTTTAAGGAAATTGTGTCTTCAGCACGTGAAATAAACCAAGATTAAAAATATGTATTAAGGGCATTAAAATACCAAACTGTGGGCAAAAGCATAAACCGCTAAGATTGTAAGTAAACCTGTCAATTTTAGAATAGATGTATCTAGCAGTATTACTTTGAAGGTAGTGTACTTAGATTACATATAAAATGAAATGACAATGCTAAGTAATCCAGTCACATTGTTAATCTTGTTGTATAAATGAAAGGTAATAATGTACAAATTAATTGTGGTGCAATTACATTGTGTAATTACTATGTAATTAATGCACCTATATTGAGATAGTCATCAAAAATATATCTGAAGAAGGAGACAAAAATGAATAACCAAGCTATGAAAATCTTGTTCTAAAAATTGGAAACATCTTGACCGATTCTTTAAAAAAATAACCTAAAATGTACTTCAGCTACAAAGTATGCATGGCATGGATTTATTGCAACATTTTCACATTTTCACATATATTATGAGCTGATAAATTACAGAAAACAGGGAGAATAGAGTCAAGATTTACATATAGTTCAAAGATAGAATAACTTACGACAAGGGTGGTATTAGCCAGAGAGTCCCAGGGTGTAAACAAGTAATGTTTTAACTTCAGTGGAGCTATTTCAATTTACACAAGCAGAGTATCTGGCCCATGAGTTCCAAATTCTCCAGAGAAATTCAAAAATCTCCAAGAAATTTCTGAGTGCAAGACTACCATTTCAATCCGATTTAATTTGCTGTTTTTGTTTTTAAACCCATGGCAAGACAGCAACTTGCTGGCTACTCTTCTGAGCAAAAAGCTTAGACAAATAAATTACTTCCTCAGACTTCTATGTTTTACATTAGGTCAATGTCTGCTGGGAAATATGGTACAGTAGCATGGAAGGAATTTCAGCATTTGATAAACATCTTCATTGTGTGCCAAAAGACACCTCTTCCCGAGGACATTGACATGGTGCAGATTTTAGAATAAGTGCGAAGATTGCTGTCAGACGTGCTGTGCCTCAATTTACCATAACAAATACAGATACTCAGTACGAATGATTAATGAACAAACCCGCAGATGTAAATTCTGTTCTTTACTCGCTGATTAACCGGAAGTTATTTTAAAGTTTACAGCTGCCATGGAAAATGACCAGAAACCCATATTCTCCAAAAGCACATCCATCATCTTCAGGCACCCTTCCAATCTGTTAACATTAACTGCTACTAATAAGTGTCTCTGTCCAGGAAAACCAATTATTAAGATGGTTCATGGAATGGCTTCCAAATAATCTGAGAAGTAAACTCTGCTTGGACCACATTCCTTCTAACGAGTCTGCCGCCTTCTTTCATTCTGTCAGCAACTTTAACAGAGACAAATGTGTTTAAAAAAAAAAAGATACAAGGCCAGCTCTTCAGCTGTTCTCAATTGGCAGTGCTCCACTGACATCCCTGGAGCTATGCCGATACACACCTGCCAAGGATCTGACCCACAAGACTTTGTGAATCACCTGTGATAGAGATTATGCAGTGTGGAATCCCAGCATATTTTCTTTTATCTAGGGGGGAACTGCAAAAAGCTAAAAGAGGTTTTCACTATATTGTGTCATGCAGACCAAAATCAGGCCTTTGACTTTTTCTTCTGCCTACTTCCAAAAACAATATTGTATCTACTATTTAAAATACAGAATTGACAGTACAAACTGATGAATGAGATTTAAGGAAAAGTCGGCTTCGTGACGTGCACCTTCCAATAGGCCTAATCACTCAGAATGGTAACACGATGGGTCACAGCCAGCAACCTGAATACACCAGCTGAGCCAAGCTTGAATATGGCAGAGGTTTCCTGTGTTTCCCCTTGCTGTGTCCCAGGACCATTGTGGAGTTTAAAAGTGGCCAGCTTACTTCTGACTGGCATTTATTATGGAGAAGGACTAAGATGGGCTTTCCTTTGGCTGGTCTGAGGTTATAGAAGTCTTAAGGCACCCTGTCTTTTATGCCTGGCCCTGGGTTCCCCATCTTGTCTTTCACTGTCTCTGGCTACTCCTGGAGGCCCTCACGCAATCTGATGAGTGCAGCCAGCACTTACATGTGCTGCTAAGCACGAGTGTTTCTTCGTTGCAAGAGACATTTGTGGCATGTAGCTGTGGGTATTATCTGTGGCCCTGACTCCTGGGAGGCAACTCAGCTCTCCATATTCAGAGAAGTGTCTTCAGCAGCTGTTCTGCTGCATTGGGCTTTGTGTTGATTGCTGTCAAGCTTCAGCTCACTGGTCTGTCTTCATCATGGTATATGAAGAGTAGGGATGGCGGGGCAGAAAACCGTTGCAGAGCATCTGCAGATGTTCCAGAGTCTCTAGGAGGTCTTCTCTACCTAAGCTCGACAGCATCATCATTAGCATGTTTAGGGCATTCACTGGGCAGGCAGAAATGTGGGTAGCACAGCAATGAAGTGTACTGATGCTTTTGAGAGTGGAGCGTGTCCTTGCCTGGATGTGGCCAAGGCTTTGTGAGTAGAGAAAAGTTTAATTAGTGAGGATCGTCCTAGCACCAACTTGAGTTATGTGCTTGATGGGATATCTGGGGCAGCTATTAGAGTGTGGTAGGAACCTGGTGAAGCCAAAGGCCCCCAGACCAGCTATCTGGAGAATAAGGGGAATCAGAACATGGAGGGGCAGAGTGGATTCACATCCCTCAGGTGACAGGGGCAAAGTGTGAAGGAGAAGAGCACTTGGGTGGCAGGCAACCAATGGGCAGGACTGCCAAAGGAGGGGGTGGCCATTGCCCTGTGGCCCACTGATTTAAAAAATCCTTGGGCTCCAGACTCTCTAAATCCCCTCAGGAGCTCAGCTTGGTGCAGGCTGGACAGTGCTGAGGGCTGGGGATGAGGTGCAGTCTGGATGGTGCCGAGGGATGGCTGCCCTAGTTCTGCTCCTTCTGTCCAAGGCCTCCCCAGTGCTGAGGCACCCACCAGCACTGCCCAGGGCCTGCTGAAGTCAGTTGCTAGCCCTGCCAATGGGGCACGGTTAGGGACATGAATGCAAGCTCCATCTGCCCCAGAGGTGTGCAAGCACTCTTCACTACTGCCAGCCTGCCGAGGAAGTTTCTCATGTAAGGTCTCAGGATACTCTCTCCTAGGAATCTGGTGGGGGCTACTTCTTAGCAGTTGATTATTGCAGATAAAGGTTTAACAAAGGCTGATGCACATAGAAAGAGCCTCTAACCTATCTGGCAAAAGTAGCTACCTAGGTTGTCCTCTTCTTTCATGCTCTTGGTGGTGGTCTGAGGGTCACATTAGCCCAAGAGTAATGTCAGCAACATGTCTCAACCTATCCTTCTGCTACCTCTGTCAGCTGTTATTTTAGGTCAGTCTCTAGCTACCTTTATATATTTCCCTGGGGGCAAATCAGGTGCTGGATCAGGTCCAGACTTTCAATGCCTCAACTAAATACTGACAAATACGTAGCTGAAATGAGTCTGGCTCCCCTCCATGTTAGTATTGTCAAAATAGATATTAAAATGATAAGAATGGGTTGGCGTCAAATGACTGTGAGTTGCTGCACATATTAATCTCATTCATACCATCTGTATACCCATGAACAGGTGGCATTTGTAATGCTTCCAGTGGTATATCTTATCTATAAGGGTGACAGTAAATTACAGATGGACCTTTGTAATTGCTCTACTGTAATTTATTCTACAGGGAGTTTCTTTGGCACATTTGGACTGCCGACCATAGAATTGTTTTCTGAGTTTAGAAATTCCTGGTCACGGAGTGGCAGGGCTCACATCTGGAGTACAATGAAAGCACAACTTGGATCACTCGGAAGGGATCAGGATTATATGTTATGACCCTCATCATGCAACACAAGCATCATGCAGCACAAGGAGTTTTCACCTTCATATACTTTGCAAGCAGTAATCTGGGACCAAGACCCAGCTTCAAGCAATGGTTTAGAGTAAGCACTGGTTGGCAGTATGGAACTTCCAGAATCCATGTTGTTCTGATGTGTACTTTTCCCATTTGGGTCCAGATATTATACACTGGGGCTACAGCTACACTAGAGAGTTTTGTCAACAAGACTTGTGGAGCATTTAAACACAAAATGCATTTTGTTGCCAGAAACTGTTGACAAAAAAGCTGTGTAGAGGCTCCAGGTAGCCCTTTTGTCAACAAAGTGGGTCAAAAGATTGATCCGCTTTTATGTGTAGACACCATCTGTTGACAGAAGTTTTGTCAGAACATCTCTTCAGATGGTAATTTCTGCAGACAGATGCTTCTAGTGTAGACGTAGCCTGAGAGATTAGAAACTCTGCTTGACCTTGAAGTGAATAAACCATAGAGAGTGAGTAAGTGAGAGAGATTTACTGAGGGCTCCATGCCATTTTGGCTATAGGATAAATATCTATACCTTTTGACTATGCACTCTTGTCCTGCATTGCTTTCATCACTGCTAAGAGTGAAGGATGCCAGCTAACAATTTATTAATAGCATTGAGTTGTTGGTTGATGTAAAGGGGTAACTCCTGGGCTACGTCTACACGTGCACGCTACATCGAAATAGCTAATTTCGAAGTAGCGACATCGAAATAGCCTATTTCGATGAATAACGTCTACACGTCCTCCAGGGCTGGCAACGTCGATGTTCAACTTCGACGTTGCTCAGCCCAACATCGAAATAGGCGCAGCAAGGGAACGTCTACACGCCAAAGTAGCACACATCGAAATAAGGGAGCCAGGCACAGCTGCAGACAGGGTCACGGGGCGGACTCAACAGCAAGTCGCTCCCTTAAAGGGCCCCTCCCAGACACACTTTCATTAAACAGTGCAAGATACACAGAGCCAACAACTAGTTGCAGACCCTGTATATGCAGCACGGACCCCCAGCTGCAGCAGCAGCAGCCAGAAGCCCTGGGCTAAGGGCTGCTGCCCACGGTGACCACAGAGCCCCGCAAGGGCTGGAGAGAGAGTATCTCTCAACCCCCCAGCTGATGGCCGCCATGGAGGACCCCGCTATTTCGATGTTGCGGGACGCGGATCGTCTACACGTCCCTACTTCGATGTTGAACGTCGAAGTAGGGCGCTATTCCCATCCCCTCATGGGGTTAGCGACTTCGACGTCTCGCCGCCTAACGTCGATTTCAACTTCGAAATAGCGCCCAACACGTGTAGCCGCGACGGGCACTATTTCGAAGTTACTGCCGCTACTTCGAAGTAGCGTGCACGTGTAGACGCAGCCCTGCAGATTAACACAGTAAATTAAGCAATTGTCAGTATAACCTGTTAATTGGCTCCATTACCATTTGGATGACTCTTTCACAGGGTTAATGTTCTGCTAATAGCCCACCCATAAGCCTATTCCATGTTTAAGACTATGTCTATACTTATGGGAGGGGGGTTGGTGCGCCGCAATCAATCTTCTGGGGATTGATTTTGCCACATGTGTGAAGAAGCAGCAAAATCAATCTCTCTGGGCTTGGCTGTCAACCCTGGTATTCCACGCTGATGTGTAGAGTAAGGGACGTCTGCATAAGCCTGAAGATCTCTGATCTACATCAGGGAAGAAGGTCCATCCTGATATGTTGAGTCTAGCTATGCAAATGACGTGGCTAGAATTGAGTATTTGGGATCGACTTTGATCTCTAGTGTACACCAGGCCTCAATTAATGAGCTCATTTCTGGAGGAAGACTCACCGGGCTACAGAACAGGGATAAGAAGAGGTGGATGAGTGGACATTAAGATCCAGTGGGGACCCAAATTTTCCAGTGCCTGTGCAGCTGCTTATTCTGCATATGGGTAAGGACAACTCAGTCTTGGACACCCCAGTCTAATGCACTGGGATAGAATCTTTTTGGTAACTTGCTAGTTCTTGAAGGAAAGGGAATAAGAAAGGGCATCTTAAAAATCCCATAGCTACATGAACACCCTGCACTTAGGCACCAGGGAGGTAAAGCAATAATGGGATAATGACGCCAAGATCAGTGCAGTCGATGAGAGATATTACCATGTTCGTTCTTGTAATGTTAGTAATAATGACCACAGCCCTGATTGGTTTCACAGAGGTACTTAAGTGCTTCATTCCCATTAAAATCAATGTGAGTTAGGTGCTTGAATACCTATGTGAATCACAACCTACAGATCTTATTCATTAGATGGAATTTGGCACCAAAACTGAGTCCAAAGACAAAGTGCCCAATTATGCTAGGTTAGAGAACAGGTACAGACCTACAGAATAGAAACCCCCTCACCCTGCTACTGTGTGTTATACAGGACGTGCTTCTTTTTATTAAAAATACTATTAAAATAAGAATGAACATGAGCAAACAAAGCCAAGTTTATGGCCATATTGCACTATTTGTTTGAACCCTGAACTTCTCCTGGATTGCAGGGGTGAGGCCTGCTTAAAAATGACTGGCACAATAAGGCCCATACTGCATAAATTGGACAGCAACTTACACAGCCAGTGAAAAACATGCAAACCATTAATCTGTTAATTAAGTTAACCTTGCTCATTCATATTCATGCACAAGAAAGCCACGTTCCCTGGAATTTTTCAGACCTGTCATTTGATTTATATGCACAGCATGGCACTGACAAGTCTATACTTGGAAGAAAAGGCAAGAGAGGAGAGAAGAAAATGTGTTTGCCTTTCTCCGACCACATACACACTACTCTGGTCCAAGTGGCACTGATGCACTAAATAGAAGTGCATACATAGGAATTCACTAGATACAGCAAATGACCTCCCGACATATCAAAGAATATTCACATTTATGCTTCATGAGTTTAACTTTTTAAAGCACTGCTAACATCATGGCCTTTTGCACTCCTGTGCTCTGTAGCTTACTAATCAGCATGTTTGATATTAACTGCTGCTGCTTCCCTGTGTTCATTGGGGTCATGGCAACAGATTCCAGAATGATACTAACAAGTAAACAACATTTGAATGCTCCATCTCTGGGCCCAGACACTGATGTCAATAGAAAGATTCCCGCTAGCTGTAGGGAGGGACATGGGCAGATCCAGTACCATGAATGGAGAACTGTCCGTCACTTTGGTGTCATGCTAGCCTTTTCTTACCTTCTCCTTATAAAATGGAGCTAACAATACTCATTTCCTTTGTAAAATGCTTTGAGATCTCCAGATACAAAGTGCAAAATAAGAGCTAAGTATTATATTAATAGAATCCCTTCAGAGTCTGAAGCGATACAGTAGCATTCCAAGAGAAATGCTGTCTTTCATTCTTTGCTACTACATGACTGAAATATGTTTTTCTATTAAAAAAAAAACCCACCAGGATCCAAATTGGCCTTTCATTGCAATGTTCTACACTGACAGTAAGAATAGTGAGAGCAATTACATGTCCACAGTCCTGCTCGCTCACAAATGCCTTCCTTTGTGAGTGTTTATGCAACGGTGTGTGTGGCACAATGGTTTTACTACCGTCTCGTAAAGCAGCCTGTATAAAAGACATTCTTTTTGATTGTTTTTCTCTAAATTGCTAAGCCTGTTTGCATTCTAAAGGGGCTTGTCTCATTAAAGCAATTACTGTTAAACTGATAAAAATTTGTTGTTTTTTTTTTTTTTAAAAATCCCACCAGAAATATCCATAAATGGCTCTTGCTAGATCGGGATGGTGTGTGTTGCTCAGGCCAGAGGTGGAAAGCACCAACACGGCTTTCCTTTAGCTGGACCACCAAAAGCAGCTCTGAGCATAAAAGCGAAGAAAAATGGAGCTGAGCTCTGCAGGCTGTAGTAGTCCTTGCCCTCCCTGTGCCTGACACAGGCTCAGCAACAGGAACAGAAATGTCTAGAAACAAGGCATACAAAGTTCAAAAAGCAAGTATGGTAAAGACAGATTGATTTAACACAAGGCAAGAGTGTAGCTGATCCAGAGGTATAAAAGAAAGTAAGACGTTCCTACCGCTGCCTCACCCTCTTGGATAGCACTCTAGGGCTACGTCTACACGTGAAGCCTACATCGATGTAGCGACATCGAAATAGTCTGTTTCGATGAATAACGTCTACACGTCCTCCAGGGCTGGCAACGTCAATGTTCAACTTCGACGTTGCGCAGCCCAACATCGAAATAGGCGCAGCGAGGGAACGTCTACACGTCAAAGTAGCAGACATCGAAATAGGGATGCCAGGCACAGCTGCAGACAGGGTCACAGGGCGGACTAGCGCTTCCAGGGTAACAGCTAGCCGCTCCCTTAAAGGGCCCCTCCCAGACACACTCAGCCTGCACAGCACGCGGTCTGAGGAGCCATAGGCACACAGACCCCGGGCGCCGCAGTCATGGACCCCCAGCAGCAGCAGCAGCAGCAGCAGCAGCAGCAGCAGCCAGAAATCCACCCAGCCCTCCTGGCAGGAGCAGGGCTTGCCCTGCTCCATGCCATGCGGGAGGCAGCTGAGCACCTCCTTGCTACCCCGGAGGAGGAGCTGCCCCCAGGGCAGCAGGGCTCAACCCCCAACCCTGGAGCACCCCCCCCCCTGCCTCACATGCCGGCGGCTGTGGAGCTACCCCACCAGCACCGACTCGTGGGAGCAGCTGGTGCTTGGGGAGTGGGACGACGACCGCTGGCTCAGGAACTTCAGGATGAGCCGGCAGACCTTTATGGAGCTGTGCCAGTGGCTCACCCCCGCACTCAGGCACCAGGACACCACCATGCGGCGTGCCCTCACAGTGGAGAAACGGGTCGGCATTGCTGTCTGGAAGCTGGCCACTCCCGACAGCTACCGATCCGTGGGGCAGCAGTTTGGTGTCGGCAAGGCCACCGTCAGGGCTGTCCTCATGGAGGTAAGAGAATCTACAGGGGGAGGGCAGGGCAGGGGAGGGGGGCCCGGGCAGAGGAGGGCAGGGGAGGGGAGGGGAGGCCAGGGGAGGGGAGGGGAGGGGAGGGGACGGCAGGGGAGGGCAGAGGAGGGCCAGGCAGGGGAGGGGGGCCCGGGCAGAGAAGGGCAGGGCAGGGCCACGCACACTCTGCTCACCCCTCATTGGTGCTGTCCCATGTGCGTTCTCTGCAGGTTGTGTGTGCCATCAACGCCATGCTCCTGCACAGGCTCGTGAGGCTGGGAGACCCAGATGTCACCATCACGGCCTTTGCCACCCTGGGTTTCCCCAACTGCTTCGGGGCTCTGGATGGGACTCACATCCCCATCCGCGCCCCGCATCACAGAGGAGGACGATACCTGAATTGCAAGGGCTACCATTCTGTTGTCCTCCAGGCCTTGGTGGACAGCCGGGGACTTTTCCAGGACATTTATGTGGGCTGGCCTGGCAGCACCCACGACGCCCAGGTTTTCCGGAACTCGGGCCTGTGCCGCCGGCTGGAGGCGGGGACCTACATCCCCCAGCGGGAGATCCCTCTGGGGGACACCACCATGCCCTTCTGTGTCATCGCAGATGCGGCATACCCCCTCCGGCCCTGGCTCATGCACCCGTACACGGGCCATCTCTCCGCTAGCCAGGAGCGCTTCAACGAGCGCCTGAACCACGCGTGCCAGGTGGTGGAGCGCTCATTTGGCCGCCTGAAGAGACGCTGGGGATCTCTCCTGACCCGCCTGGATGCGGGCCCCAACAACATCCCCCTGATTGTGGGTGCCTGCTGCGCCCTGCACAATTTGGTGGAGAGCAAGGGGGAGGCCTTTTTCCAGGGCTGGGCTGTGGAGGCCGGCAGGGCCGACGTCCGGCCACCTGCTGCCCCCAGTCGGCAGGTGGACCCCGAAGGGACCTGGGTCTGGGAGGCCCTGCGGGCCCACTTCGATGAAGAGGCCACGGGGTGAACTCTGCCCAGGCCCCCCACTGCCCGCCCCTTCCTCCACCACACTCCTGCCCCAACGCCCACACCATGGAGCACCCAACCACACCCACCTCCCACTTTTCCTGGACAAATGACAGCACGCACTTGTGGCTGAACGTAAACTGGTTTTTCTTTGAGAACTTTTTTTTTTAACTGTAAATATATAAAACAAGAACAAACTATATACAACATGTGGAAACAAAGTCATATGTACAAATAAAACAATCGTAACCAACAAGTGTCCTCATTAATAAAAAGAAAACCAGGGAGGATAAAGGGGAGAACTATGTACATGGGGGGGACGGGGCAAACGGTGGGCACAAACAAATAAGTTTAAACTATATACAAGGGGGGGGCCACGTCCCGGGCCCCTTGCCCCTACAGTCTGGCACTGGGCGTGGGCGGCTGGGAGCCCCGCTGCGGCCGCAGCCCTGTCCTGGGCTGGCTGGGGGCGGGCCGGACCGGAAGATATGCCCGGCGAGTCTCAGCTGGCTCCAGGGGTCCCTCGGCGCTCCGGCCCTCGGCGGTGGGTGGCGGGGCGACGGCGGACGGGACGGCGACGGGTGGAGCAGCTGGTGGTGCGGTTGGTGGAGCAGGCATGGCGGGCGCTGCGGCAGCCGGCGCGGCATGGGGGGCCAGGTAGTCCACCAGGTGGTTGAAAGTCTCCATGTAGGCCCCCCATGCCTCTTGGTGCCAGGCCAGCGCCCGCGCCTGCAGCTGCAGGTGCTGCTCCGTGACCTCCAGCTGCCGTCAGTGGATGGCCAGCAGCTGGGGGTCCGTCGCCATCGGCTGGTGGTGGCGCAGGGTCCACCGTCTAGCCCGCCGTGGGGCTGGTCGGTCCTCGGCCGAGGGGCTGGCCTGGAGCGATGGTCCCGGAAGGCTCTCCGGGACCACTGATGCCTCGCCGGCGCTCTCTTCCGGTCCTTCTGATGGTGCAGGTGCAGGACAAAGGAGAGGAGGGGGGGAAGAAGAATAGAGACAGGCATTAGTGTGGGCCCCGAGCCGTGGCCTTTGTCCCCCCAGCCCTGTGCTGCAGGTTCCCCATCCCCGTCCCCAGGAGATGCTGCTGTGATGGATGGGGTTCAGGGGTCCCCCTGCCCTGCACCCCGTCCCCTGGTGGGAGCGACTCTCACTTCACCCCACAGGGTCTGACAGCAGGAGAGGTTTCTTAGGCCACAGATGCCTAGTTTCTCCCAGGAGTGACAGCACCAGCTGTCAGAAGAGACAGTCCTTCCAACCCGTCCTGGGGAGAAGACCCCAAGGGGGGCCCCTCTGGGATGCAGCTTTCCCCCTCCTCAGGCTGGCTGCCTTCCAGCTCTCCCTTCCCCTAGCCTCTACCTGTGGCTCCCGCCCTCCCCCCCAATTCCAAGCCATCTCGGCTCCTCCCTCCTCTTTGTTCAGGGCAGAGGTGTCACCTGCCAGCTGTAGCCCCAGGATCATCCTTTGCCCCTGGGAGCTATTCGGCTCTTGTTGCTCATATGTAGCCCGAGTCTCCCTTTTGCACTCCCCCCACTCCATCACATGCTGCTGCTGCTGCTGTTGTTGCTGCTGCCGCTGCGGGGTGTCCCACCCCCTCCTCCCGGGGGCCCCTCGAGGTTCCACTCCCCCTTGCCCCGGGGATCGGGCATGGCACTGTCGTGCAGGGTGGTGGGGGCAGGGGCTGATGCACTGCTGTGAGGGCCATGGCCCTGCTGTCCTTGGGGCCATGGCCATGTGAGCATGTGGGGGGCCCTGGACACATATCTATTACCCCCCGCCCCTCAAGCCCAGCGGTGTACACCAGAGGGGGGTACCTACCTGTCGGTCCACTCCCACGGTCTGGAGATCCCTGGGGGGTGGAGGCCTGGCTGCTGCTCCAGGATGGCAGGAGGAGGATCTGCAGCCCGGATTCTGAAGAGGAGGAGCCCCCCTCCTCCTCCTCCTCCTCCTCCTCCTGCCGCGATGTCCCGGGAGTGGGCTCTGGGCGGGGGGCCCCGGGGTGCAGGGCTTACCTCCGGGGCGGACTCCGGCTGCAGGGCCTGCTGGGGCTCGTCGGCTGAGGTATCAAGGGTGGCCGGAGGGGAGGAGGTGTGCCGGGGGCCCAGGATGTCCCTGAGCTCCCTGTAAAAGGGGCAAGTGATGGGGGTGGCCCCAGATCGGCTGGCCGCATCCCGGGCCCGGGAGTAACCCTGCCGCAGCTCCTTCACCTTACTCCTGACATGATCAGGAGTGCGGGCAGGGTGACCCCGGGCAGCCAGGCTGTCGGCCAGCCGAGCGAACGCATCCGCATTCCGCCTCTTGCTCCCCATTACCTGGAGCACCTCCTCCTCGCTCCAGAGCCCCAGCAGGTCCCGCAGCTCGGCCTCCGTCCAGGAGGGGCCCCGCTGCCACTTGCCAGCCTGGCTGCCCTTCTGGCTGGGCTGGCTGCCCTGGCTCCCCTTGGGGGGGTCCCCTGGGGGCGCTGGGGGGGCTGCCGGGCAGCCATCGCAGCTGGGTGGGTGGCTGAGGGACGTGCAGGCTGGCCGCGTGTCTGGGCTGCCGCCTGCACGTTCCCTCAGCTTCCTGCACAGGAAGGGAGGGGGAGGGGACCTTTAAGGGGCCGCTCCATGCGGTCACCATTTAGCTGAGGGGCTGGAGAGAGCGTCTCTCAACCCCAGCTGATGGCCGCCATGGAGGACCCGGCAATTTCGACGTTGCGGGACGCGCAACGACTACACGGTCCCTACTTCGACGTTGAACGTCGAAGTAAGGCGCTATTCCTATCCCCTCATGGGGTTAGCAACTTCGACGTCTCGCCGCCTAACGTCGAAGTTAACTTCGAAATAGTGCCCGACGCGTGTAGCCGTGACGGGCGCTATTTCGAAGTTAGTGCCGCTACTTCGAAGTAGCGTGCACGTGTAGACACGGCTTAGGTGTGAAAAGGAACAAGGCGTCCATATATGTTATTTATGAGCCTGATTGTGCCAATTCCTTAATCAGGTGAGTGGCATCTCCCCCTACAATGCATCAGCCATTGCAAGGTGGGGAATATGTCACATCTGGGCTATGTCTACACTAGCTCCTTCCTTTCGGAAGCGGCGTGGCAATGAGCAATTTGGGAAGATCTTAATGAATATGCAGAGCCTCATTAGCATAATGGCAGCCACGCACGATTTGAAAGTAACGCTTTCAACTTGCCCGCTGCCCGTGTAGACCGGGGCCTTTCGAAAGGACCCCACGGACTTCGAAAGCCCCTTCTTCCTATTGTGTTTTAGGAAGAAGGGGCTTTCGAAGTCCGGGGGTTCTTTCACAAGGCTTCCATCTACACAGGCATTTTATGATTTGAAAGAGGCACTTTCGAATCCTGCATGGCTGCCATTATGCTAACGAGGCTCTGCATATTCATGGTAGTGACTCATTACCATATGCCCAACTTGCTCATTACCACGCCCCTTCCAAAATGAAGGAGCTAGTGTAGATGTAGCCCAGATAAGGCGTGTTCACAAATTGCTTCTTTCTGGAGTAAGCCTGGGATGAATCAGAGAGGGTCACAGTTCCCCCTGGGGATAGCACAGTTACATGCTGTCCCTTATGCAAGGCTTGGTTTGAAGGTAAAGTAACATATTTATGATGAACTAGAATTGTTATGAGAGCCAGACTTAGCTATCTGTGATGTTTTGCTTAGCGGCCACCATGCCACTAGCTTATGACAAGATAAGGAAAACTCTTAGAGAGAAGACCTGAAGTGTGTGTCTCAGAAGATCTAACCTTATTTGTGATAGGGGACAAGCTGGTTCAGGAAAATTGTAATTCATTACAGATTTAAAGGCCAGGAAAGCACACAATGCTCAATAAAGGGGCCCTTTACTTTGCAGAATACATGTTAGTACCTAATCTGATTCTCACAGTATCTGCAGAATTACTAAACTGAGCCACAAAGAAAAGAACAATAGCAGGCAAAGGTTCCGTTGCATATTCAGGGCAGTGGCTGAAGAACTGTGTAGCTATTATCTCTATTAAGCAATACACAGTGATTATGCCAGACAGGCTTTTCCCTTCAGATCTGAAACCAGGAGAATCCTGAGATCCCAGGCCACATTCTCTCCTGCACTGCACCTTTCGTAGTCATTTCTATTTGCGTAAAGTGGGTACAAAACGCTATCATTAAGAATTCTGATTAGGCCTCATTTCATTACTTACCTGACACAGTTTTAAGTGCCTACCTACAGCAATGGAGAAGCAGACCCTATGGTTCAATCATGAGTTATGTTCTGACCCATGATTCCTCACGTAGCTCTCCCAAGCATTCTCCTGGGGTAGGAGAATTCCCAAGTAGCTTTGAGCTGGCGTAGGTGGTTCATTTGTCACATCCATTTCTGCTCCCCAGCCAGGGAACGTGGCTTACATGCCAGTGGGGTCTGGAGAGCCTTAGCTGGTAGATGAGTCCCAAGGGCCATAGACAGCTATGTGAAGTTTAGTCTCGTTTGGGCTTAGTGGGCTTATTTTGAGGATTAATGTTGTGTTTTACTCACTGCCTGGTGAGTGGAGACAGGGGGAAAGACTGAGGTGCTTGGCCAACAGGAAGATTTGGGAGCACACCTTTTCTCCTCCTGGCTTCACACAGGAAGGGTGGATGCTCATAACTGTGGTCTGACTGACTGACAATCCTGACTGTTTTACTCACGCAAACTCTCACTTTAACTAGAATTTTGCCATAACAAGGACTATAAACTGACTGTGTAACTGAGGGCTAATTCTATGCCCAAATCAGAAAGCAAATGATACAACAATGATTGTAAAGCGTTTCTCTCTTTTTTTCTTTACTGTTGGTTGCTCTTGCTATTAGCCCTGATCTCTGGAAGGTGCAGAACCTTTTAGGTTCCAACTCCAAATATTAAAAACCGTAAAACCACCAATGACTCTTTCTCTGTGATCATATAAACAACTTAAAACAAACAATTCTCGCCAAATGTCTTCAGTTCAACGTCAACTGGCATTGTTTCTATTTCATTTGCTACACTAGTGCAAGATTTTTCAAAGCCTCTACATGATTAGTAATGCTATGGTTTATACCTCATTCACCACATGCCTTCCTGAAAGATCGATTGTCATCAAATCAAAATCGCCCTGGTTTATTCTAACAGGATGTCCCAAGCCATCTTTATCCACACACATGCTCTTTATAAAAGCAGCTAGATGATTGATGATCTTGATAATTCTATAAAGTATCAGTGACTTCAGTAATAAAAGTAATGCTAGTACAATATGAGTAATTAATCAAGAAAAATGTAATAGTTTAAGGACAAAGGAACTTTAAAAAAAGTAAACATGTGACTCACAATGGCTGCTTCTTGGAAAGTAGCAAAACATGTATTGCAAAGACTGTAATGAATAGCATCTGCTCTGTCTGTTTAGCAGCCAACAATTCTAGACATTTATCATTTCTCCAAAAGAGTGATGTTGACCAAAAACATGGAGAAAAGCCATTCAGAAGCTATTCTGTGTAAATGAAGTGCAGATTTGTGTATGTGAGATGATACCCCCTTTTCTGTTTCCTTTCATTAAAATCACAACATTAGCATTGGAAAATAATTATTACTCTTACAGTCAGAGTCATGGTAATGGTAAATTCACAGGGAGCCTCAATGAGTTCAAGAAAAAAAACTTTTAGAATTAAAAAAATATTTTTTCAGTTAGAGAAACAGCACAGGCTGTGGTATCTTGTTTTCTGTATTCCCACTATCCTGCCATGAGTGTCATTCACATAATTCTAAGACAACATTTGTAAGTGCTGTACAGTAGCACCAAGGTGAACTTCCCAAGACTGCACACTCTGGCTTTGGCATCTTTGCTAGGATTTAGGGACAAATCCTGCTTGCTCGCATGGCCAGATTAATCCCTGGAGTCCCTATATTGTAGGGCAACCATACATCCCATTTTGATTAGATGTCCAGCTTTTTTAAGCTCTGGGCTGGACATCATGATTTTTGGCAAAACAGGGCATTTGTCCTGTTTTCTCTTGCACTGTGGGGCTGCAGAGAAACACTGAGCCAAGAGAAAATGGGGAAAATGCCCAGCTTTGCTAAAAAACGTCATGATATTGGTTTGGACGAGCAGCTATGACAGAGGGCCACATGGGGCTGAGTGAGGCAACCAGGCATGGCTGCTTACCCAGCGTACTGCTTTCATCTTAGGGACACGTGGTCACCCTAGTACATTGGCTTCAGGGGAGTTAGCGTTCTCCCAAGGATGAATGTAGCCCTTTGACTCTCATGAGCGGAGCTGCTCCAGTAGCACAAAATAAATGTGTGTGAATGGCCATATGAATTCTGAATGACTGTTCCATGTTCCCATCCTCTTTCTGTTCATGAGCATGTGGCTGCTTGTTTGTTCAAACCCGTATTTGTGGGGGTAGCTATGCATATTATTACTAGGATTTACATGTGAACAGGAAGATGTGTACACAAACAAGTATATTTGAATTCACGTTTCGTTATTCATTATTTGTCACTAGGTTGCTCATGGAATGAGGCTTTCCTCAGTAAGGGGCTGCTGTGCTGTCCTTCAGCTCTAAATGAGGAGGCAGTTTCTGAAGAGAAGATGACTGAGTTGTTGTTCTCTTCCTATTTATCAGCATTTCTCGCTCAGCCTCCGCTTTGTCTGTGCATCTTGGTCATTCGTGCTCTTTGTCAGGGGTGAGCAAACTTTTTACGCAGGGGCCCATTTTTCTTCTCTGCAATTAGCAGGGCCACCACAACCTGCCTAATGTAATCCAGACTGATAGAAATTTCAGTTATGTTCATATGTAAAAAAGAAAAAAACCAAACTCGTCTGGCATGTGTAAGAAAAAAAGTCTGTAGAATATGAAAACGTTATAAAGTGGTATATAAACGTGAATACACGTACTTAAAAACTGTAACACATTTCAATATCCTAATGAGCTGGATGAACCTGAGATCCACTATCTGATCATGCTGTGCCCCCTTAGGAAATTTCATGTCACCCTGTGGTCACCCCCACTTTTGCACACCCATGCGCTATGTACCTCTGGACAAATCTACCCTGCACCATCAGATGTTATAGCAGCTCAGATAGACATAATCCAGGCTATGTCTACACTACGATTTTAATATCGATTTTAAATAATCTAGCCCAATTTTACCAAATAACTGTCTTCACTG
The DNA here is from genome assembly GCF_033958435.1 of Carettochelys insculpta. NCBI lineage: Eukaryota > Metazoa > Chordata > Testudines > Carettochelyidae > Carettochelys > Carettochelys insculpta. Next base: position 231,151,313 of record NC_134138.1, read on the forward strand.
TAAATTCCATGAGCTCAATTTATGGTGCACTAAAATTGACATAATATCGATATCACAACACCATAGTAACCTGTCGGGTGTAGAGGTCAGTTTGAATTTAAAATTCCGAATGAAGGGTAGTGAGGAAATGCCATGTTTTTAAATGAATTCTTTAGCCTCCACAGATGTCCTGTATATACCTCACAATGCCCCACAGTTCTCTGTTCTGGCCTCTTCCACCTCCACTGCTCTCAGGTGCGGAGGAATTAGGCAACAGGCTGACCATTTCAATTCAGCACCTGGAAGCCCATGGCTGTAGGGTCATGAGAGGCTGAAAAATTTTTCTTTCTTTGGAATTAGCATGGCTGTGGGGTCTGTGGTTCTGTGTCTACCTCTGCTAGCTGTCTTTTTTTTCTGCGCTGCCTGGCACCAGCCGCTACCCTGCCGCACCACGTGACAGCTAGGCTGTAGGTGGGGGTCGTGCTTGTATGGTAGGACGAGAACTTCTTTTCAGCCATTTACATTTTGTCCTGACCCCCACATCCCCTCCCTTCCTTCCCAGAGAGGCACCACACATTCTGGAACTTTCCCTCACCCACACCAAGTGGCAGCTAGTTTGTGGGTGGGGGTTGTGTTTGGACGAGAAACTTCTTTTCAGCCATTTACATTTTGTCCTGACCCCCACATCCCCTCCCTTCTCTTCCCCAAGAGGCACCACACAGTCTGGAACTTTCCCACACCCAGCCGCATCACGTGGCTTGACCCCAAACCAATAAAAGGACGTGCTGCAGAAGGTGCCAGGCAGCTTGCATGCAGTGAGGGTCATATAACCGGCTGGGGAAAGTCTCCCTCTGTGGCTTGGACATTGGGGTGGGAACTGGCTGCTATTTGGGGGACTTTTAGCTGCCTGGGGGAAGTATCCCTTGGCAGTCATGATTTTCAGGGCTGGCGATAGACCAAATTTTTGTATTGGTTTTATCCAAAGGCCATTGAAGGCAATGTAGTAGCTCTACAATTACCACAGCTCTCCAAGGAAGGCTTGCATTGACCAGCCGAGCCCTAACTGCTCCCATGGCTGCTTAAACGTACATTTCAGTTGCAAATTCTTGTTCTGAGAGTCTTCGTTGCCAGGTCTCAACCTAGATCCAAGGCTGGACCCACTGGTAATAGGGGCGGGTGGTTGGTCCTTCCGTGGAGTGGCTGATAGCACACTGGCCCTGGACGTAGCCCTGCTGGGGCTTCTTCAGCTTTGCCTGGACTTCCTCCTGACTGCAGTGGGGGGTGGCATCATTTCGCCAGGATGGTGGCCATCCAGCATGGGCCTGGGCATTACAGAGCTTCACTTTGGGGTCTTGGGGTAGAGCTTCCTTGTCCCACAGGTCCAGTATGGTCTGTGCCTTTCACGCAGTCCAGGAGGGACCTGCTTCTTGGTGTCCCAATATGGCTCTTGGGTCTTTGAGACAAAATTATTGATCTGAGGATTTCCTTTGCCAGGGGGTCTAAATCCAGAACCAAGCCTCCAAAGATCCAGTGGTTTTACATCCCACTTTCAAAATCTGACAGTTGGGAAACCTGAAATCTTTTTTCTAACCTTTCCTAAGTGCTTTAGTAACTCTGCCCTCCCCTCAATTATAAAAAGCACATCTCTTATACACGCAAGCCAGATTGCACCTGGAAAAGGGATGTGTGGTTAACACCGCAGGGGAATGAGGGAAATGAAAGGTTGGACGATGTTGTCAGCTACCCAGAGCCACTTGCGGGGCATTTTTTTCCCATGCTGCAGCAGTGAAAACAGCCAGAATGCTACAGGGCTCAGGGAACTGTAGGATAGGTTCCCACAATAGACTGCTGCAACAGTCAATTTTGGCAACTTGTGTGTGGCAGCAATAAGTCAACTTTGTGTGGAGTATGTGGGAAGGTGAGGCTGCTCAAAATCGAATGGCTAAAACCCAGTGTTAATAAATCGATTTTAACAAAACCGATTTTAGCTGGTAGTGTAGACGCAGCCCCAAGGTAACTTCACTCTAGCTAGCTCAGGTACTGGAGTGGTGAAGTTGCAACAGCTCAACATAGCTTGTACAAGCCTAGCTGAAACCTTGGTGATTACTCATGAGGTAAGTCCTCATGGACGCACGAGTTGCTGTGGCTTCACTGCTCTGATACCTGTGCGAGCTAGATTAAAGCTCTCTAGAGTACATAGCTGCCAAGTCCTTGGGATCCAAGGCTGGAGGCCCCACAGAAAAAAAATATCAGGTGCTTTGTGCACACTGACAGACATTTTCCCCACCCTAGTGCCTCCTGCCTGCTGGCAGCCCCACTGATCAACTCCTTCCCACGGTGCTTCCTGCACAATGTTGATCACTGTTTCCTGGTGTGCAGGAGGCCCCAGGAGGGAGTGGGTAGCAGTAGGGGGTAAGCAGAAAGAGTTAGGGAAGAGGTGGGGTGGTGATGGAGCCTTGGGGGAAGGGGTGGAATGTGTGTGTGGCAGGGGGTGTGAGCAGGGACAGGAAGAGGCAAAGATGGGGGTGGAGGTTTAGGGGTAGGGGAGGAGTAGGGGTGGGGCCCGAGGCTGAGCAGGGGCTGAGCACCCCTGCAGAAAGTTGGAAGCTGGTAACTGTGCTTGGATGTCTCTACACAAGAAGGAACCACGGCCCATGATTGCAGTGTTGACAAATCCTATTACACCAGTTCCAGTCTTTCTGCCCTCGACCCTGTTAGCAAAATTTTCATTGACTTCAGTAGGAACAAATCTGCCCCTTCCTCTGGCTGCACCCTGGAATCCATCGGAGCTCTCCTACATTTGTTTTCCTGTAGGCTCTCTACAGCCAGATCCAGCCTGATCCATTGAAGTCAGCGGGAACTTTGCCTGCCTGCGTAAAAACTGCTGCAGCGCTGGGCCCTTTAAGGGCCCATCCGACACAAAGCACTACCATTGTGCTTTCAGGGCAGTGATGTAAAGTGGCTACTGACCTATTTGTTTCACAGACCATTCACCTGCGCTGTTAAAATAGCTTCAAAGAACAAATGAAAGTGAGATTTCTTGGCATCTTTTTTTTTAGTTCCAAGTTAAATTCAGTTAATGATTGGTCCCCAGAGCAGAGAAGTCCTTTCTTTCCTCATGTGCCTGGCATCTTATTAAGTTGCAACACTTCCCTTGAGCTTAGCTGGATTTGGCACATTGACAATGCACCTCCACATTGCTGGGAGAGGCCACTGAAAGTATACAATCCCCAGCCGGGAATGATTTAGTGAAATTAAAAACAGCCAGGGGCCCCTGAAACCAAGAGGTGTCATATGTTCCCCTGGCCCCACTCAGAGATGAGGTTGCTCTATATACCTGCCCATCTCCTCTTCACTTTGAAAGCTAAAATGCACAAAAGGAATGAAATACGGCAAGGGGACACACTTTTAATTGTGGGTTATTACCACTTAATTTCAGTTCAGTCAAAGGTGGCCAAAACCAGGCTTCAGTGGGTCTCAGGCTTCAAGAGGCCTTGTAAAACATAACATCTAGGGGCTGGTCTGAACTCCATTGCTTCCTCTAGCCCACAAAGAATGTATTAATTCACATTGTTTGATTTTTCCAGATGCTTTTGCTTTCCCACTGCAGTCCCTTTCCCTTATTAAATAGAAAATAATCCATCAGCAGACTTGGGTGTTGTAGAATTACAGCAGGAAAGCTATCCTAGGGAAAGTGGAAGGGCCAAGCTGGATTCTGAAGAGCAAATAGCTAAACATATAAAAACTGACAAGTATTTATTTAAGTATATCAGAAGCAGGAAGCTTTCTAAAGAACCAGTGTATCCTCTGGATTACCATGGATAAAGCGAGCTTTTAAGGTAGATAAGGAAGTGGCTGAGAAACTAAATGGTTTCTTTGCGACAGTTTTCACTGCGGAGGCTGTTGGGAAGAATCCTAACCTGGACCTGTTCTTTCCTGGCAATAAAGGTGAGGTAGGATCAGAGACTGAGCTAACAAGAAAGATGTTGGAGCAAAATGATAAATGAAAAAGCAATAGGTCATGAGAGCCAGATGGTACACCTTCATGAGGGGAAGGTAGAGTTGCCAGCAAAAACACACGATTTCTTAATAAAAATAGCTATTGTTCCAGAACTTTGGGTGGTAGCAATTATGTTATATTTATAATAAAAATGATTCTAGAGGTGATCCAGGAAATTACAGATTAATAAGTCTCACATCTGTCCCTGGTCTAAAACATAATTTACAGTGATATAATCAGAAACTTGGAAGATCATAATCTGATAGAACCTAACCAGCATGGATTCTTCAAAGGGAAATTGTGTCTTACTAATATCTTAGAGGTCTTTAAATTTGTATTTAGTCTTCTAAAAGAAGGAAGTTGATAAATGGGAGAGGGTTCAGAGAAGGGCCAAAAAATGACTAAAAAGTAAGAAAACATGCCTTACTGACTCAAGGAGCTCACTCTATTTGGTTTAAAAAAATAGAAGGTTAAGGAGAAATATGATTAGAGTCTGTAAATACCTACACAATGGAAAAATATTTAATAATGGGTTCTTGTATCTACCAGAGAAGGGTATCGCTTGATTGGAAGTTGAAGCTAGACAACTTCAGAGTACAGAAAAGGTGGAAATTTTTAACAGTGAAGGTAAATAACCACTAGAACAATAGACGTAGTCTTGATGTATTCTCTGTCACTAGTAATATTGAAATCAAAAATGGGTCTTTTTTCTTAAAAGTTATGCCTTAGGATTTTTGCCAGTGGGGTCGGTGGTAGGGGGACAGGGAAGAAAGTTCTAATGTTTGCATTTTACAGGCAGTCACACTAGATGATCACTAGTCTTCTATGAAATCTATGACAGGGTAAGATCCCACACAAAAGGCCACTGAAGAAACTAAATAGTTAAAGGAGTGAGGCACTTTTTGTCATAAATCAAAAACTTTCTATGAGACAGGAAAAAAAGAAGGTTTAACGGTCAGTTTTCATCAGAGCAAAGCATGAACAGTGGGATGCATTGAGTACCCATACTAGAAAAAATAACTTTAGAATAAAAGCAAACCCACAGCAGGATCAAGACTACTCACTCAGCTGCAAGTATTCACCTCTCACTGCAGAGCATGCAGTGACTCATCTCTAGGGCATGCTGGTGTAGCCTATCCCTGGGCAGAACCTTGGTCAGATGACCATCAGGCACAGGTATTTCACTCTCACTGCCAGAGCCAGGTTAGTCTGTGCTCAGAACCCTCATGGAGTCCGTCTACACTTGCATTCCTCTTTCGAAAGAGGTATGCAAATGAAGTAAATTGAAAATGCAAATGAGATATAAATTTGCACACTTGGCACCTTATTTGCATATTCTAATTTCGAAAGAGCTTCTTTTGAAAGAAGAAAGCCAATGTAGACACTACTCTTTCGAAAGTAAACCCATCTTTGAAAGAATCCTTCTTCCCTTTATTTAATGGGAAGAAGGATTCTTTCGAAAATGGGGTTTACTTTCAAAACAGCAGCATCTACACTAGCTTTCTTCTTTCGAACTTAGAATATGCAAATTAAGAGCTAGATATGCAAATGTATACATCATTTGCATTTTTCGGTTTGTCTCATTTGCATACCTCTTTCAAAAGAGGAATGCAAGTGTCGTTGCACCCATGGTGTTACAGACTCCTTAGACTTCCAGGCTTCCTTTGAGCCTATCCCTGATGAAGCCATGTCCAGGTCCTGTTCCTGACCTGCTCCAGTCCCACACCTGCCTCCTGAGCCCGAGACCCTTGCACTTACTCCAACCCAGCTTTGAGCATATGCCTGATTCCAGACTCAGATTATAATCACTATTTGTCTTATCTGTGGACTTTGACCCTGTTTCTGACTTGTGTCTGGATGCCGTTTTCAGCATCGCTCTTGGCCCTGTCTCAACTCCATGAATGGCCTTGATCCTTGATAACTATTTTTGATCATTGCTACAACCACCTGGCTTGACCATCTGGAACCCAGAGCCTAACATTTGCTCTTTTTACTAACAATAAGGAGAAGGGGAATTAGTAAATTTGTAGATGACACAAAATTATTTTTCTTAGTCATATTTAGGACTGTGTGGAACTTGGGAGGTTAACTATGATAGGTAAATGGTAATACAATAACAGATGGAATTTAGTGTTGGAATACACAGTATGACACACATTGGCTACATCTACACGTGCCCCAAACTTCGAAATGGCCATGCAAATGGCCATTTCGAAGTTTACTAATGAAGCACTGAAATGCATATTCAGCGCTTCATTAGCATGCGGGCTGCCGCAGCGCTTCAAAATTGATGCGCCTTACCGCCGTGCGGCGCGTACAGATGGGGCTCCTTTTCGAAAGGACGCCGCCTACTTCGAAGTTCCCTTATTCCCATGAGTCAATTTTGAAGCGCCGCGGCAGCCCGCATGCTTATGAAGCGCTGAATATGCATTTCAGCGCTTCATTAGTAAACTTCGAAATGGCCATTTGCATGGCCATTTCGAAGTTTGGGGCACGTGTAGACACAGCCATTGAAGAGGGAAAATCTGTATTTGTCCTACACCTTATCGGACTGTAACTTAACAATACGGACTGAAGAAAGGGACCTGGGCGTTACAGTAGCTGGTTCACTGAAAACCTCTGCTCAATGTTCAACTGCATTAAAAAAGAAAAATTAGCATTCTTGAGAAATTAAATGGAGAATAATAAGGAAAAATATTCTTCCACACAGGGCTCAGTTAGACTGTGGAACTCCTTGCCACATGATGCCGTTGTGGCCAAGAGTGCAGCAAGCATCAGAGAAGGACTGGACGTTCATACGGACCACAACATCTTGTGTTGTTGCAGTAATGTGAACTAAAAGAGTACTGGAAAGGATGTAAAACCTTGTGTTTCAAGACAATCTATAACGATTAGGGATTAAGCCTGAACCTTCCAAGGACATTGATAATCCCACATATACCTATTGTGGGTAGGGTTATCATATCTGAACTTTCAAAAAAGAGAACATCCCTGAGAGGGAGTGTATCTGTATCAGTATCTACCAACTCATGTTGCATTAATGTACTGTCTATACTATAACACATTAATACAATGAGAAGTCCAGTGGCACTTTATAGACTAACAGATTTATTGGAGCATAAGCTTTCATGGGCAAAGACCTGCTTTTTCAGATGCATTTTGCCCATGAAAATTCATGGTTCAATAAATCTGTCAGTCTATAAGGTGCCACAGGACTTCTTTTTATTTTTGCGGATACAGACTAACACGGCTACCCCTCTGCTACATTCATACAATGTGAGTTGGTCGGTACTGATACAGATACACTCTGTTTCAGGGGTGGCCTCTTTTATGAAAGTTAAAATATGGTAACCCTAGTTGTGGGGGTTCCTTCCACCTTCCTCCCAATCTGGTTCAGGATGCAGTTGGAGACAAGATACAGGAGTAGACAGACAGATGGCAGGTCAGCTCCAATATGGCAATTCATATGCAGCCTGAATTTATATTGGTGTTTTTGCTGTGCCACGTAATATCAATTGACTGTCAACAATATGCATGGCTTGTTTCAAAACAATGCTATATCAGAATTGAATAATTAGAAGTCTTCAAGGTGAAGTTTGCTAACATGAGCATACACTATGCCTGGGGAACTGCTGAAGCAGATTTTTAAAATATTCCCTTTTATCCAGGGTTTAAAGAGATCTTTGTCCTTCAATGACAAGAAATGGTTAAAGGAAGACATAGCTTGAATCCCTCCTCTTCTGTCCTGCATGACTTTTTACAACACAGGAGCGCCATAAGCCAGACAGATAGGACCCTCCGTATCTTTCATTTTCTGCAAATACTCTGTATTTAAAATACTACTCCAGTGGTTTCTGACTACTGCTCAGGGCAATTTTGCTTAGCCTAGCAGAATGTCCTGGAAACTACTGGCAATGATTTAGCCCCCAAAATTGGAACACATTTAGCAGAGACAGAAAGCCTGTGAACAAATAATGGACAAGTGCCAGAGTAAATAAGTGTGGTTCATGAGCTGCGGTCAGAAATGTCTCTCTGTCAGTATGCAGTGCAAATCTTCTGCCAACATTTGCCATAAAGTTATTACACAAAGCAGTTTTTCCTCTCAGTGAGACAAACTCAATGAAAGACTGCTTCTAGTCCGGCAGCCTACCATTAGGGCTGCAATAGCCTGTCATACTAGCAGAAACCTGTGTGCAGTGGTCTTCTTTCAAGCTGCGCTTTTCATTATGTTAGGCGGGCTTCTGTGAAAAAAAAAGTCTCCTCACAACTCAATGCTCCTCCTGGATCGCATGACAAACCACAGAGTGAGGCCTGTTTACTTCTCCTTCCAAACCAAAGTCCTGGCCCTGGCTGCCCAAGTCCTTTTAAAGCACTTTATGAGGCTATCATTACAGAGGGAAGTATTAAAGGCATCATCACAATGCATCAATGCCACCTTTCTTTTCAGATTTCTGTCAATGGCTCTCAGACAGAAGGGGACAAGCATAAATCACCACCATTTTATTATTATGATTATTAAAATAAAAAAGAAGTCAACTACCAAACCACAATATTGCAGAAGGATTTAATCTATCTGTATTGAAAAATACCAGTACAGTTTGCTGGTGACTGGTTTATGTGGTTGGATTTGGGTTGCATAAGATTTCTATTCTAGTGTCTGACACTCTTGTCAGTCACTGAAACTCAGGGAGAAGCAGCTCATGAGATACGTAATTGACCTGGAGAAGCTAATGAATTTGTATCACCTCTTAGTATCACCAGGCACCCAAAGCAGAATCTTTCTTAGATGTCGGAGATGGTGATGATTTGCTTTTCTCTCACCCAAAGGTCACTTCCGACCATTATTAACTTCTCAGTACAAAAACAGAATGGTAGACTGCAGGTAGGAATAGCCCAGTCAGTCTTGGGCATTTTGGGTCAAATCAGCACCAGGGGAAAACAGACTTGCAAACCAAAACTAGATATCTTGATCTATTTGCCCTTCCTTTTCCCGATAGCTAGAAGGACAGAAATGGAGACTAAAGCCTTTGGATGTTGATTATATGTCAGGTCTTAAAGCATACACTTGTTCAGCTGCAGGAACATTTCCAAGCAGAGCTTACTGCCAGCACCATCTCTTAAATTCTGACCAGGAAGGGGTACAGTCGAAAAGGAGAAATATTGAAATTGGTTTTAAAATCTTTTTCTGACCCCAAAATACATATGCCTGCCTCTCTCTAACACAATACATATGTTCATTATTATTTACATGCTAACTCCCTTTTATCAAATGCCCTGTATCTGAAAATCCTTGTTACCACTGGTAACCTCTCAATTAGCCTCTTAGAACCTTGTAGTGTTAATCAAACCTGTTGTGTTTGTATATTGCCTCTGAGCAGTGACCTGTAGTAACTGAGGCTTAATCCTGTTTTAGCAGCAAGAGTAGCTTTGCAGGACAATGTTAAAGAGAAAAGGATGCAAGTTGGCACCTCCATATTCTTGTTTATGTTATGAATAGGCCTAATTTGAATAAGCTTTATGCAAAATGTGAAAAGTAACCTATTATTGGAGAGCTTGTAATCCCCTGAATGTGTATAGTCTATTTGTGTGCATGTATCATTCTCATATTTAAAGTTAGAACCATGAAGTATAAACCTGTTTATATATCTAGATGTGCTAACTAAGGCCATTAGCAGTACTCAAGGAACTTAATGGCCCAGTACTCATGACAATGATCAGTGAATAATATTGCTTTTCCTATAAGCCTTATCTATGGTTGGTCCTGCCAAGACACATTGCCAGATCACCTAATGCTGGAACCCATTTTGAATGTGGTACTTTTCCAGGCAAGTTCGAAAGGGTTGAAACTGAATACAAAAATTCTCATCTTGGGCAAAAACTGTTTATAGGCAGGAAACCAAGCAGTGGGAATTGCCAGACCACCGAGACACCCCCTGCTTACCCAGATGATTGCTGAAAACATATAAGAGTAAACAGGAGGAAGGATGAAGGCGAAGCTAGAAGGCTGACTAGCCTGTGAGAAAAGATGATTTGAACTATTGTTAGGGTAAGAAATTGCATGTAGCAAGCTTCTTAGAGTACAAAGCTCATCTAGCATGTTTTGTTTTATTTAGCTTAGTATCTTTGCTCTCTCATGATCTGCAGCCACTTAAATCCTACTTTTTATGTTTAGTAAAATCCTACTGCTTATTATTAAACCCCGTGTAAACTGCTACCTGAGAGGGGGACAACAGTTGTGCATCGACAGAAAGGGTGAACAAACTTATGGGCTCACTCCATTTTGAACTTCCATTCAGGGGAAGATGGATTTAGCTGGCATTTTGATCCCCCTGGGACGGTGCACCTGGACGCTAGGTCAAGTCCCTGTGATGGACCCTTCCTAGAGCTGAGCTGCTCCCCATGCCTGTGTGGCTCTGCTGGGGGCTCTGACACCAACTTTGTGCCTTTGCTGGAAAAAACCAAAGGTTCTGGTGGGGTGCCCCAGAGGGCAGGTAGTTGGGCTCAGTGTTATGATCAGCCCATCAGGTGGCAGTCTCAAAGGCATCTTTATGATCCAAGCTGTCACAGTTGGATCTAAAGCAGGACCTACAGACTTGATGTTGTTTTCTCACGTTTATGATGTCAAGCTGTGTTGGTACAAGCAACTATGCTGGAACAATGTAGCCAGGGAACCCCCTTTTACAGGCCGTTAAGGGTGAGCTATGGTGGGGAGGGGCAGAGAAGAGTGAGTGGTAGGCGCAGACTTGGGGAGAAAGAGTGATGAAGGGGGGGACCATAATTGAGCCTCTGATGACCCCCAACTTTTAGGAAGTTTCTGCCACTCTGGGGTACAACACTGATCTCTGCACAGTCTGCAACATCTGGGAGCTAAGGGACAAACTTCTGAGCTGGGTAAGAAAGGAAAATCATGGACGTGTGCCATGAGAAGGCCCCGGCTAATGGAGTACACATGTAGTTTGCACACAGTTGCAGGATAGGTACAGTGATATCTGGGTCTATACTTAAAGAGAAGGTAAAACACTTTCACAGACAGTGAGGTTACGGAATTTTATCTACAGAAGGAGCAGATTGAAGTTTGTGAAATTGGTGATGAACAAACAACACTGAGAGACCGAGAGACCCTGACTGTCTGCAAAGCAGAGTGAAGCTGGGACCTCTGGAACATAGGTTAGGTCTAGAATCGTGTGATCTGTCACCAGAAGTTTTTGTCAGAAGGTATCTTCCCTCCTGGACCCAGGCCTGATAAACAGGGATGTGAGCATGGTGAACAACTAATTATTTTACTGGCACAAGGAGAAATGTGTGCATATGAAAATATGCAATATAAAACTATTTACAGGAAAGCAAAGTGCAAACATCTTTGAACTGTTTACATTGGGCGTGGCTTGAGACGGGCTGGGGCATCAGATATTGATGGGGGGGCTTGGGATAGGGTGGCAGGGCATGAACCGGTGGTAGGGACATTGCAGCACTTGATCTTGGGGTCTAGAAAGGTTTCCTTCTTGTTCCACAGATCCAGGAGGGCCTGCATCTCAGGCCTGGTCCACGAGGGGGCCTGCTGCTTGGTGTACTGAGGTGGCTCCTGGGACCCCTTCAGCTGGTCCCTCGAGGGCCCCACAGGTCTATGGGTGCTGTGCTGTCTGCCATCTGTGACGGCTCTAGTGCAAGGAGTGGCTGTGAGGGCACGGGGGACTGCAACCTGTCGTTCTGTTGCTTCCATGCTCTCAGCTTCCTGCCTCAGGGTTTCCCAGGCTCGCTGCAGCTTTAAGAGGGGCTGGTGGCAGGAACCACAGAGAGCTGATTGCTGTGGGCACAGCGTTGCCTGGGGCACCTGCGCAGCCCCCTGGAAGCCTCTTCTGTTGACAGAAGGCTGAAGGTCCAGACGGGCTTCCTGTTGACAGATCTCTGTTGAAAGAGGGATTATGCCTCATGGGGAGTGGGATACGACTGCCGACAGAAGTGCTGTGTTCTGCCCCTTTGCTGTCGACAGAACACCTTGGATATCTGGACCCTCCTCAGGTTTTGTCCAGTGTACACATAGCTGTGGTGTATAAGCCTCTACCGCATGAGCTAAAAGCCAGCTGGCTAGAAGCTAAGGCTGTTGAGCAAGCTCATTATTCTCTCTGTCGGTGGTCTCGGCTCCACCCAGCAGTGTGGTTGGACAAACTCGGATAAAACCAGATGATGTGGGAATCCTGACTGCTGGTGAGGCCACCAAGTGCCTGACTGACGCAGATGGTGCACTGGCTCTACTGTTCTGTCAACTCCATTACACGGCTGTACAAAAGAGAAGTGCTCCCAAATAACAGACTTTGAGTCATTATTTTTTTTAAAAAAGATAAATACTTCAGATTAAATTAGGTCCACAGTGGCTTTCATATAATTCCAGGGATTCAATAAGCCTAATTAAACTGTTTTTAACCCTTTAATAACATTCAAAATATTAAGCAGGAATCGGCTTGAGACCTATGGCTCCTGTTGTGGGACTGATACGCTACACCGTTTGGACAGGAGTATTATGAACCCACGGCTGAGGTCAGCTGTCCAACCCTGGCCTCAGGCAGTAAGACCTAATAACCATTGTCAATACAGTTGTCCTTTTCTTCAGGCCTGTGCAACCTAGAAGCCAGAGTCAATGGGATTGCTGAACTTGGCTGCCATCCCGAGGTGCGTGGTGTCCAATAGAGAGGCACCTGGGCCCTTCCTCTTCACTGGATGTGGCCACATTGGTGATGGGGGTTTCCTCACTGGCTTGGTGGCCAGCATGAATCCTGCTGAAATACTCCAAACTAGTCTCTGGTTCTACAACTGACTCCCCACAAGGTTTCCCTGGGTCACTTCCCACCCTTTTCTCTATGGCCATCTCAGGCTGCCCACAGGCTCGCCTCCCTCCATGAAGTTACAACCCTGAGGGTCCTGGGTCATGTCCATCTGCTTCCCATTTTGTTTTGGGAAGAAGGGTTCTTGTGAAGATGGTTTATTTTCGAAAAAGCCCCATCTACACTGCTTTTGTCTTCCAAAAGAATCTCTTCTGAAAAAGGATTATGCCAAAGATTCATGCAAAGGATCCTTCTCCAAGAATCAGTTGTGCACTTCTTGCCTTTTCACCCATCAGTTCAGACTAAGATGTGCTGCTTCCTTTTATATCTTGTTCCACACAGAGCACGTCCTGTAGAGCTGGCATTGCTTCATAGGCCTAAAGAGAAGGATTAACCCTTGCTGAACCAGTGTGAGACAGATACACTGCATCACAGTGCCCCGTATCTCTAGATCAGTGAAACCGCAGCTCAAAATAGCACTTCTGTTTATCCAGATACCCAGTTAGTTGTCTGAAAGTTTCAGATGTGCCCTCCGGCCATTTGGATAAATGGAATGGCCTGTGTAGACAAAATGCCTTCACGTTGTTTCCAACCAGTTAAAAGGCGAACAGAAGACTGTGAGGCAGAAGCAGAGTCTTAGGCTAAGTCTATACCACATTGATCCTTTGAAAAAAGCTCTTCCAGAAGATCTTTTCCAAAAAAAAAATCTTCTTTCGAAAGAGCTTGCCCACACACACACGTAAAAGCAGACTGAAAGAGCAGTCCGCTCTTCTGACAGAGAGCATCCACACACCCCCTGCTCTTTTGAAAGAATGGGTCAGGGATCAAAAAATCCAGTGCCATGAGGGCTGCTCTTTCAAAGGAAGGGCCCACAGAGGCTGTGTCTATACTTTTTTGAAAGAGGAATGCAAATGAGGGAAATTGAAAATGCAAATTAGCTACTGATTTACATATTTCATGCTTAATTTGCATAGTCTCTTTTCCAAAGAGATTCTTTCGAAAGAAAAAAAAGCAGTGTAGACAGGGCTCTTTTGAAAATAAACCCCATCTTTGAAAGAACCCTTCTTCCTATTTTGTTTCAGGAAGAAGGGTTCTTGCGCAGATGGGTTATTTTTCTGAAAAAGCCCCATCTACACTGCTTTTGTCTTTCAAAAGAATCTCTACTGAAAAAAGATTATGCAAATGAAGCATGAGATATGTAAACCAGTGCCACATTTGCATTTTTATTTCCCTCATTTGCATTCCTCTTTCAAAACAGGAATGCAAGTGTAGACACAGCCAGAGGCCGTATCTACACTAGCCAAGAACTTTGAAATGGCCATGCAAATGGCCATTTCGAAGTTTACTAATGAAACACTGAAATACATATTCAGCACCTCATTAGCATGCGGGCGGCCGCGGCACTTCGAAATTGATGCAGCTCTCCGCCGCGTGGCTCATCCAGACAGGGCTCCTTTTCGAAAGGACCCCAGCTACTTCAAAGTCCCCTTATTCCTATCTGCTCATAGAGCCCTGTCTGGACGAGTCACGCGGCAGCGAGCCGCATCAATTTCGAAGTGCCATGGCCACCCACATGCTAATGAGGCGCTGAATATGTACTTCAGTGCTTCATTAGTAAACTTCGAAATGGCCATTTGCATGGCCATTTCGAAGTTCTTGGCTAGTGTAGACATAGCCAGAGTGTTTACACATGCCTTGTTTTGAAAGAAGCTCTCAGAAAAAGGCGCTCTTCCTCATCTGGGAGAGGGAGAGGGCTGCCAGAAAAAAGGGTTGCTCGTTCAATTTCAGATTGAAAGAGCACACTTTGTGAGTTCTACATGGGACTCCATGGGATTTTTCCAAAAAGGCCCAGGTTTTCTGAAAATAATTGCTAGTGTAGACACAACCTTAGTGAAAACACCTGAGGCAATAAGAATTCTCTTGTTTGCCACATTTGAATTAAACTTTTGGGCTATGTCTATGCTAGCCCCCGCCTTTTGAAAGGGTGATGCTAATGAGACAGTTCAGAATATGCTAATGAGGTACTTCCATGAATATGCAGCACCTCATTAGCATAGTGGTGGGCATGGCAATTTGAAAGTGCTGCTTTCTAATCACATGCTGCCTGTGTAGATGGGGGACTTTCGGCAGGACCCCCCCAGTCTTCGAAAGCCCCTTCTTCCTATTTGGTTTTAGGAATAAGGGGCTTTCGAAGACTGGTGGGTCCTTTCAAAAGGCCACCGGCTACACTGGCGGCACACGATTCTAAAGCGGCACTTCTGAACCTCTGCAGCTGCCATTATGCTAAACAGGCACTGCATATTCATGGCAGCACCTCATTAGCATATGTCTCATTGGCATCCCTCTTTCAAAAGGTGGGGACTTGTGTAGACATAACCTAAGTCAGATTTGTTGTCAAGAATCTCTCAAGATCTCCCACTGAATACATCCAGGCAAGTGAGGCTGAGTTATTTCAATGGTACCAGCTAGATGCAGAATGGAAGTTACAGAGATGGAAGCCAGCCTAAATCTGATTTTGGAATATTGCTTTGTCCTGAATCCTTCATCCCCTCTCCCAACTCAGTTGTTTCCCTGAAAACAACTGAATGCATTTCCTTCACTCTTCCTCTGTCCGTTTAATAAACACACATCATTTTGTGCTCTCTCTCTGCTGCAGCCAGCAGATGTAATAATAATGTCTGCTGAGCTTTTGCAAGGAGTCTTGCAATAATGCCACCTTCCCCTCCCCTAAGTTAAAAGGGAACAGGCTGACATGAATTCAAAATGCACAGGCAATATAATGGTAGCAAATTACTTTGAAAAGAAAAAGGTTCCGTAGCACACATGTCATTTCAATCCATGGTTACAAGGCAATGTTTCAGCTTCATCGTTTGCGGTCCCTCCCCCGACATCCCAGTTTCCCTCCTGAAGGAGAAGTCCCAACCCTGCAGCACTTTAGGCACGTCTTTGCTGGAAAGGGGAAGAAATGGGTACAATTATCGCACCGTGCCCTCCATGCACACAGTATAGCTATTCCAGTCACACAATTATCTTAAGGGTACATTTGGAAGATGTGAATTAATTAATTCTTTTCTTTCCA
Source organism: Carettochelys insculpta (assembly GCF_033958435.1). Classification (NCBI taxonomy): domain Eukaryota; kingdom Metazoa; phylum Chordata; order Testudines; family Carettochelyidae; genus Carettochelys; species Carettochelys insculpta. The sequence goes on from NC_134138.1 coordinate 231,167,190, forward strand.
CTCTTAATTCCTTTATGTAGGCTATCACAGCTCAGTGAATGTTTTCCTAAGAAGCCACTTCTAGTACATGTCATTAGGCTCCTGTCACAACAGAGGCTCTTCAAAACAAGCGACACAATTTTTTCCTAAAATTGAGAGAGAAACAGGGCTTAGCTAGCATTTTGGAAACATTTTACATCCTTAGGGAGATTGCATTGGAAAATGATTGGGCTATTTAGTTCTCTGTTTGCTTATCTTGCCAGCCAATTAACAGCTTGCCTAGCTCCCTGAAGAACCACTAGTATCACTTATGCCAAATTGTGTGCTGTCATTCTGGACACAAAGCTACAAAACTGAGAGATTATTTTCTCCCGGGGAAGATCTATTTGCTTGTCTGTGCTCTTCCCACCCATCCTGTTCTTGGTTGGCCCTCGAGCTGTGGTTTTGCAACTCAAAATACATTTTACAAACCTCCATATTTATTTTTGCTAAAACGGGTTAGGCTTTTTCAAAGGCATAACAGAAACACAACTGAGAAATGGTGTAAATCAAACTGATCCACATTTCTGATGTGTAATGTAGCCTGGGTGTCTGGACACTGTCAGGACATTGTAGTACATATCCCGAAGTGACTTTGTTATAAGAAAGGAGTTTAATTTTTTCCCCTCTTTGTAACCTTGTGAAATTTCCACATTACAAAGCAATCACATCTTTCAAACCAGCAATGATTGTGTTTGGCATAATGGCTGTAAACCCCTAGTGTGCTGGGCTGAGCTTGTTTGGACTAAAACAAAATCAGCTTTCAAAATAAATCATCTGCAACAACATTATAGTCCCTAAATCTTATAATCCTATTAACAAAATTTCATTTTTTCATTGCCACCAGGCTGACAAGACTGGCCATGTGTCAATGAATAGAAACAGAAGCCAGTTAAGGATGTAGCTAAGACATGTAGTGCAGGCCCAAGACCAGCTCTGCCAGTGCCTGTGGTTAGGAGCTCTTAATGACTATTGTAAGCCCTTAAATATAATCATCTGTATTTCACCTCCACCTAATGTACTTCATGTGTAATATGTTTATCTGTTCATACAGCAGTTCAAGAGACTCAACAAATAGCTCTGTTGAAGAAGTAGGGGACGAGTAGCCACAACTCTTCAGTGAATAAGACCTCTATGAAAATTACATAACAGTGCCAATGTGCTAACTGAAAACGCGTCCAAATTAGCCTCCTCCAAGTCTCTTTGCCAGAAGTGGAAATGTGGTAATATCAAAAAGCAACTTTATATATATAGAATTTCAGATTTCTCTGTGTGTATATTTTTTAAAATGACAAAACTCAATCCCTCAGTCCTTTTCCTGGGCTTCTTTTGCAAACCCTCACACATACAAGTTGGGCCTCTGAAGTCAGATGGCTTTGGGATTACTCACATAACTAAGGACTACTAAGGATTTACAGGCTTGGGCCTGTGTTCTTACTCAGGCAAATTGCTTGTCAAAATCAACGGAATTTGGCAGAGTAAAACATCCATAAAGAAATGTGGTATTTAGCCCAGAAAAAGACAAATTTTTGATAATATATATGGATTTCATCCTGAAAAGAAAAGGAATTCCCAGATAGGGCTAAGTCGCACAGAACCAGAGAGGTGGACTCACCAATTTGCTAAGAACTGTGCACACCATTATTTATCCATGGGTTTTTATCATTCTGCTCTAAACACCATAGTCTATAATAACAACCTGGCTGTACTGGTTGGTAGCTAAGGCCAGTTTTTAATCTTCCATCCTAAATGACTGGTCATAAACTCTTGACTTTTGTTAAGTTGTACTGAATGTAAAAAGATATTGTTCTGGAAAAGGTAATTCATTTTTTGGTTGAGATATTTAAACAAACAAACAAAAAACCATGTGCCATGACTTTCTTCATTACCATGTGCCAAACTTCTATTCATCCTCAGAGATAGCAAAAGAAAACAGGAACGGAGTGATAGGCAGAAAAACCTCTTGAGGTTTAAAAATACACGCTCCTGCTGAGAGCATTTTGCACTTTTATTACAAAGAAAAAAGTAATTAAATGGTGACTGAGGAACATAAAATGCTTCTTTCCCCACATTTTCCTTTTAAAAGTGCTCCAGTGCTCCAGTGCTTTCTGTATATTAAAGATAAAAAGTTGATGGCTCTCTACAACCACAAGAAAACAAATATAGGATTAAATAAAAGTTTTATAACTTATAGTTAGAAAGAGATAAAAAAGCAGTCCTGTAGCACTTTAAAGACTAACAGGATAATTTATTAGGTGATGAGCTTACATGGGGCAGCCACTTCTTCAGAAAACTCATCACCTAATAAATTATTTTGTTAGTCTTTGAAGTGCTACAGGACTGCTTTTGTGTTTTGTTAGGATACAGACTAGCATGTTTACCCCTCTGTTACTATTAGAAAGAGATAGTGATAGCTGTATTAGTGTTTGTAGCGTTACTGCTCTTCTATTAAATGCATTTATTGAAAGCTTCCTGTTCATTAAATGCATTTACTGGAACTTTATACAGGTTGAACCTCTCTAATCCAGCACCCTTGGGACCTGACTGATGCTGGATAAGAGAATTTCCAGACCACAGGAGATCAATATTACCTAGAAGCATTACCAACACTTCCATTGCTTACTGGGCTCTTAGAAAACATGTAGGGGGAAATTAAAACTAAATAACAGCACAGAACACTGAGAGCCAGGACTGGTGGCTGTAAACAAACTTTACAGGACCACGGGAAATCTGGCCACACCCAGGATAAGTGGTCATCCAGCTAACTAAAATCACGCCAGATTATGGATGTTGCTGGATGAGAGAGTTCTGTATTAGAGGGGTTTAACCTGTGTATAAATTTGAAGCCAGTAATGTAAACATGAAGATTAAAAAGGAGATAGATATAGTACGTTGCATGAAAAAATAAAAACCAACAGCATTTGCTAACTAAATGTCTTCAATGGAGTCTAAAGGTGAACAAATTACTGATTTCAGCCCAGTCCTTCTCACACTGGAGTTTCACCATTGGCATCAGTAAGAGGCATAAACACAGTTTTGTCAACCCCAAGCCATCAAAATTCATGAGTGAGGCCCCCAAATACAAGAGAATGATGAGATTTTTAAGTATAAAAGGACTAAATGTTTTTATTTAATAAAAAAAATCAAAAAGCAAGCTGAGATGATGTTTGTTGGTGTCCATAATAATCATATCAGGCCATGATGCTCAAGAATAAACTAAACAACGTATACTGGGTCCCTTTTAAGTGTTTGATCTAAGGTGTCCAACCAGAAATGCCTCCATTTCTTTATACTGTTATATGCAAAGCATGGGCTGTTATCCAAACCTGCTCTTGACACATCCTGCAGAGTAGCTGTATCTTGGTTCCATCTCTATGGATTTTCATTCCTGTGGTATGCCCTGTCTGCATTCTTATGATTGTGGATGTAATTTTCTAAGATACTTCAATATAAATCAGATAATCTTTTCTATTTTGACCATGTTTTTCAGCTGGTATTTTCCTGGATGTGGTGTCAATATCTTCAATTTTTGTCCTTCCAACCTGAATTTCTAATCTTCCAGTTTTGGCAGACCACCAGCTACGTCACACTCACATTTAAATGTCAAGTTATTGCCTTGCTTTCCAACCTTTTGAGCTTCCTTGCAGATCGCATTAGTAATGGCATTCCAATTTGTCCTAAAGAAATCAAAGCTCACCAATGAATCAACAAACATCAAGCATCTGCCCTTATTTCTGCTCTGTTTCTTTTTGCAGTGCAGTAAAAATAGTTTCAATGTAGCCATATAGTTTGAGCTCTCTTCTTAATATTGTACTCTTCTTAATATTCTCTGTAATTAGGCCATTGGCTGAAGACACCAAAAGGAGAGGACACGTTTAGACACACCTTCAGTGTACACTTAATTCCTGTGCCCTTGTGACTGCTACCATTGAATGGTCTTTTCTACCATTTTACTTAGGATGGTGGGGACTTTGTGTTCATTTGAGCAAGGTTCCAAAAAGAGAAATATTAACTAAAGCAAATTGGGTTCATGTGCAGAAATTATTTGGCATAAAAGCTGCTTCATGCATGGTATCCTCATGAGATTATGAGATTATCAAGCGCTTTTTGTTTCTTCAGTAGCCTTTGCACACCTTTCAATGCAAGATGACCATTTCAGGCTTGATTTGATTTTCTAATACGATTCTCAAGGGGTTGCATGTTGGACCCTTGTTCAGAAATATCTGTAAGAGTGATCATACAGCTCCAGCTATTGTGTGAACTGCAGATGACAGCGCAAGGTTGATTTTAGCAACATTAGTCAATGCAGTATGTGACCAGAGAGGTATGCTGCGTGTTGTTTTCAGTGTCCCAACACATGAATACCAGTTGGGGCTGGCAATACACTGTAGAAGATTCAATTTCTTCTTTGCTTTTGCTGCCATCTTTCTGACTTGAGGGTCGAACCATACTTTCCTTCAAGGTCACATGGTAAACCAGGCTCCTCTCAATGGCAATAGTGTCTCCTTGCAAGGTCAATTTAGGATTGGAGTTAAACCTCCTATGATTTGGGCAGACTGGGTGGATTTTGTTTCTGCTCATGCTCAGTCCAGCTAGAGTGTACGTCCCTTTATCCATTTAGTTTCAATTTTCAAGTCCTCATTCACAACTTGTGAAACAAAGTGCAAAATCATCAGCATATGAAAATATGGCTGATTCCAAGTAGCCCGATAGTGCAGAGGAGTGCAAGAGAAAAAGGATTTAAATGAACCCCAAGGAACCCCCATCTTGAATGGGCTTTTTGGTGAAAAAATACCACTTAGTCTTACATTTTCCCCTCTATACCATAGATAATCTCAAAATCTCTTATCCAAAGGTACATTCTACCACAAACTCCCATCTCACTACGACCTTGTCATGCCAAACTACCAAATGCCCTACTGACACTGATGATTGTGGTGGCTTTGGTTGGAATCCATCAACCACAGGCTGTCAGGAGACTACTGGTAGATCCAGAGTTGATTCCAAGGGCCTCTAGGCCCTGCGGGTATGTGCCATCTTCCCTTCCTTTAGCAGTTCAGGACCTTCTAAGACTCCAGGAGACAAGGTCAAAGAAAAATCCCAAATATCACAAGATTTCTGACAATATCATCCAGAACTGACTATTCTGCAAATGGGTCTTTGGATCTATTAAAATTTGATACACCCCTAGGTTGCAATACTTATGTTCATAAAGAACTGTGTGTGTGTGAATGAAAGGGATATGTGGCAAGTTTACTCATTAAGGGTTTGTAGAATCGGGGCCCAGAGTTATTAAAATCTCCTTCTTCCACCATGATTATATAAGGTCCAGGCCAGCATTCCTTATAAACTGAGTGCTTGGGTGGCTGTCCAGGAGAGATTCAGGTGCTACCCAGATGGTTGGCACAGTGCCCATAGTCCCCCCTCAGCCATCATTCCATGTTTCTAATGGTGGTGTATATCCGCACAAACCTTGGTGCACATAACAAAATTTATTCTGTCCATGCATGGAAAAAATTAGTGAGAACACTGGTGCAGATGCAGCTAAGAATTTTCAGTCAACATCCTCTTTGACATGGTTCTATCTGTTTTACAATAACTAGTAAGAATCCTTGTTGATAATGAAGCCAAACTGCACCAGTCCTGTATCTAGTTTCAGAGGTATGTCCCATTCACCGTAGTCCTCTGACTATTGAAGATAATGGGACTACTAGTGTGAATAAGGCTAAGATTTGGCCCTGCATTTGACCGAGATTTCCCAGCTCATGGCTGCGTGTTCAGTTTTAAGCACTTTGGAACAGTCTAGAACTGGGTTCATTGAAATAGAACTGATTGGTTCTTAATACTTCACATAGTATGTGAAGTCAGACATTGTTGAACTTGGCATGTGCCCAGACTGACTTTCCTTTCTGAATGTTAGGTGGGATTCTGCAAAGCCACTGCCTGCAGAGGTCCTGGGAAAGTTAACAGGAAGACTTGTTTGGAAATTCCATGTAATCCTTGATATCTTTTTTGTTTCCAGAAAAGGAAAAAATTGACAACCTGATTCAGAGAGGTACTGCTCGTAAGCAAGCAAGGAGTCTCAATGACTTCAATAGTGTCAATTACTTTCATGATGTATACTTAGGCATCTTGCTGGATTGAGGGCCTTGATGAACAGGGATGAATTTAAGATGTGTTTAAGTGCTTTGCTGAAAATGTGTTTATGTAATTGTTACCCAAAAACAAGTAGTAAGAACAGCCTTGCTGGGTCAGACCATAGGTCCATCAAGCTCAGTATCCTGTCTTCTGACAGTGGCCAATGCCAGGTGCCCCAGAGGGAATGAACAGAACCGGTAATCATCAAGTAATCAATTCCCTGTCGCCCATTTCCAGCATCTTGCAAACAGAGGCTAGGGACACTGTCCATGCCCATCCTGGCTAACAGCCATTGATGGGCCTATCTCCCATGAATTTATCTAGTTCTTTTTTAAACTCTACTATAATCTTGGTCTTCATGACATTCTCTGGCAAGGAGTTCCACAGGTTCACTGTGCATTGTGTGAAAAAAATATTTCCTATAGTTTGTTTTAAACCTGCTGCCTATTAATTTCATTTGGTGACCTCTAGTTCTTGCATTGTAAGGAGGAGTAAATAACAATTCCTTATTTATTTTCTCCACACCAGTCATGATTTTATATACCTCTATCATATTCCCCCTTAATCATCATTTTTCCAAGCGAAAAAGTCCCAGTCTTATTAACCTCTTCTCATATGGAAGACATTCCATACCCTTACTCATTTTTGTTGCCCTTTTCTGAACCTTTTCCAATTCCAGTGTATCTTTTTTGATATGGAGCGACCACATCTGTACACAGTATTCCAGATGTGGACACACCATGGATTTATATAAAGGTAATATGACAGTTTCTATCTTATTATCTATTCTTTTCTTAATGATTCCCAATATTTTGTTAGCTTTTTTTGATGGCTGCTGCACACTGGGTGGATGTCTTCAGAGAACTATCCACAATGACTCCAAGATCTCTTTCTTGAGTGATAACAGCTAAATCAGAACCCATCATTTTATATGTATAGTTTGGATTATATTTTCCAAACTGCATTACTTTGCATTTACCAATATTGAATTTCATCTGCCATTTTGTTGCCCATTCACCCAATTTATGAAGATCCTTTCGTAGCTCTTCTCAGTCTGGTTGGGACTTAACTATTTGGAGTAGTTTTGCGTCACCTACAAATTTTGCCACCTCACTGTTTATCCCTTTCCCCAGATCATTTATAGATAGGTTGAATAGGACTGGTTCCAGTACAGAACTGTGAGGGACACCACTATTTACCTATGTCCATTCTGAAAACTGACCATTTATTCCTATCCAGCATCCAGAAGAACCCTGAGATACCAAACCAGTGCACATGTACAAGTATTTATTCAGAAATATAAACTAGAGTTTCACATGTCGGGGGTATTGGGAGGCCCAATTCCCATGCATATTAATGGGACGTAGGTTTCCAAAGGCAGATTAGACTATCTCCATCTCTGTGCTGTTGTTAACTTTCAAGTGTTTCCTATAAACATCTGTAGAAAAAGTATTGAAATAATTATGAAAAATATCTTGACATTTTTCTTTTAAGAACTTTCAGATTATTTCCTTAAAATATTTTTAAGGCAGTTTATTCAGAACATATTAGGAGTATATTTATCTAGCTGAAAAGATTAGTAACTCTTGAGATAAAACAAAAGATGGCACTTTATAACAACAGAGTGAAATAATAGCATCCAAAAAATTCATACCAAGCAGACTTTTGTTATCATTCAGTTTATAGAGATCTTTAAATTAAAGTACTCAGCCCTAATTGCATACTATATAAGCTCTGTATCAGAATTCACCCAACACAAACTGACAAAGTTCTGTCCAAAGTCCTGTTCCACTCCTTGTGCCAGCTACAACCCCTGTGCATTCCTTTTTTCACTCATTCTAGTCCATTTACACTTACAGCGTTAGCAGCTTTCACCGATTGCATGTGCAGTGACGATATTTTTTCTCATAGCACTAGATTGGAGTTATCTGATTTCAGGAGACTCTGGGCTAAATAGAACCCAATATGTACTATTTTCAAAAACTTAATTACTTTTAAGCTAATGTCCTGGGGAGGGGGTCACTACTCATTGTTTATGTATGCTTTTATTGTATTTAAGATTGGCAATACAGCACTTGGTTTCACACCAAGTTAAGGAGTCATATTTTAACACTATTCCAACAAAACTGACATTTCTTCTTTAGGTCTTTATTTACGGATTGTGGTTTGATAATTAATACTCTATAGGCCATTTTAGTATTTTACTAGTGCCTGTACTGCTATAAAGGCAATGGCTATAAACCAAAAGCAAATTCTCTTTTCTTTTTGTTTCAAACCCAGGTTTGATCATAGCAGTCTTTTTATTTCCTGAAAAGGCAATTCTATTGTTTACTACGTTTTCATTTTGTGGAATGAAAACTGTCAACAGAAAAGCAAGCGGACCAGCAGCCTGTTTAGCTTAATGGAGGCCCTAGGGCTGAGTTGCTTAGGACTTAGCTGTGTATGCTTCGAAGGCCACACCTTCCATCTCTTCCTCTTGCTCGCAATCTGGGGGCCATATTCTCCCACAGCATGATAGGAGTAGTGATTATTTTCTTCACTGGGGCATTATTTGTATCCTGTGGCTAGAGAATAGTGCTCCAAGAGTTTATTTGTTTACAGGGCCCTTTGTCTCCTACTTTCTCTGTTTACTTGGCCATGTATTTCTTTTCTCTCTCCCTCTGCTTAAAAGGCACCATTTCTCGCTCATTTTTTGTTGCTTTCTGGGTCTCTCTCCTGTAATTGCCTCTCTCATTCTTTCCCTCTGATCTCTGCTGCCTTTTCTCCTCTTTTGCTTGTGTTTTCTCTATCTCCCCCAAGCCCAGTGATATTCTGATGCGTTTCCTCTTCACCATACTCCTTACAGCATGATTGGTTGGCTGGAATGATGCTGCTAGTGAACTGTAAATCAGCGTATCTTCCCCCTGGGCAGCATGAAAGGGACAGCATCACAAGCATTTACGAGACCATGTTTGGGTGCACTCTATGTGAGGGAGCAGTATGATTGATGGACTGGATTGCACCCTCAGCAAATTTGCGGATGACACAAAGCTAGGTGGAGTTGTAGATATGTTGGAGGGTGGAGAGAGAATTCAGAGTGACCTGGATAAATTGGAGGATTGGGCCAAAAGAAATCTGATGCAGTTCAACAAGGAGAAGTGTAGAGTCCTGCACCTGGGGAGGAAGAATCCCAAGCATTGTTACAGGCTGGGGACCGACTGGCTCAGCAGCAGTACGACAGAAAGGGACCGAGGGGTTATGGTGGATGAAAGGCTGCATATGAGTAAAGAGTGTGCCCTTGTAGCCAAGAAGGCTAACAGCATATTGGGGTGCATTAGGAGGAGCATTTCGAGCAGATCTAAAGAAGTGGGTGTTCCCCTCTATTAGGCACTGGTGAGGCCACATCTGGAATACTGTGTCCAGTTTTGGGCCCCCCCGAAGGATAAAAAGGATGTGGATGTGCTGGAGCAGGTTCAGCAGAGGGCAACAAAAATGATCAAGGGGCTGGAGCACGAGACCTATGAGGATAGGCTGAGGGATTTGGGCTTGTTTAGTTTACAGAAGAGAAGGCTTAGGGGTGAGTTAATAGCAGCCTTCAACTTCCTGAAGGGGAGCTCTAATGACAACAGTGAGAAACTGTTCTCAGTGGTATCAGGTGGCAGAACAAGGAGTAATGGTCTGAAGTTAAAGAGGGAAAGGTATAAGTTAGATATTAGGTAAAAGTACTTCAGCAGGAGGGTGGTGAAGCGCTGGAATGTGTTGCCTAGAGAGGTGGTGGATTCTCCATCCCTAGAGGTTTTTAAGTCCTGGCTGGACAAGGTCCTGGCTGGGATGACTTAGTTGGGGTTGATCCTGCTTGAAGCAGGGGGTTGGACTAGATGACCTCCTGAGGTCCCTTCCAGCCCTATGATTCTATGATTCTATGAAATCCTGGAAAACATTTCCTTGCACATAGGAATTTAAGAGCCCAGGGCTCCCTGAGCAGAAATGCCATTGCCTTATTCAGAGAGTCAATATACAGACAGTCTCATATTCTTCACGTACCTCGTAGAACTGCTGCTCTTCAGATTAATCCTTTTATAGCTAAACCTCCAGTTTTACACAGGCACTTCATGCCAGCAAAACTTTGCTTGCTTGGGGGTATGAAAAAATACACCTCTGAATGACACAAGTGTTTACAGAATCACAGAATCACAGGTCATCCCAGCCAGGACCTTGTCCAGCCAGGACCTAAAAACCTTGAGGGGTGGAGAATACACCACCTCCCTTGGCAGCGCATTCCAATGCTTCACCACCCGCCTGGTGAAGTAGTTTTTCCTACTATCTAACCTACACCTCTCCCTCTTCAACTTCAGACCATTACTCCTTGTTCTGCCACCTGACACCACTGAGAACAGTTTTTCACCCTCCTCTTTAGAGCTCCCCTTCAGGAAGTTGAAGGCTGCTATTAAATCACCCCTAAGTCTTCTCTTCTGTAAACTAAACAAGCCCAAATCCTTCAGCCTATCCTCATAGGTTTTGTGCTCCAGCCCCTTAATCATTTTTGTTGCCCTCCGCTGAACTTGCTCCAGCAAATCCACATCCTTTTTGTACTGGGGGGCCTAAAACTGGACACAATATTCAAGATGTGGCCTCACCAGTGCCAAATAGAGGGGACTAACTACTTCTCTAGATCTGTTTGAAATGCTCCTTCTAATGCACCCTAGTAAGCCGTTAGCCTTCCTGGCTACAAGGGCACATTGTTTACTCATATGCAGCCTTTCATCCACCATAACCCCTAGGTCCCTTTCCATTGTAGTGCTGCTGAGCCAGTTGGTCCCCAGCCTGTAACAATGCTTGGGATTCTTCTGCTCCAGGTGCAGGACTCTACAATTCTCCTTGTTGAACCGCATCAGATTTTTTTTGTCCCAGTCCTCCAATTTATCCAGGTCACTCTGGATTCTCTCTCTACTCTCCAGCATATCTACCTCTCCTCCTAGCTTTGTGTCATCCACAAACTTGCTGAGGGTGCAATCCAGTCCCTCATCCAGGTCATTAAAAAAGATGTTGAATAATACCAGCCTCAGAACTGAGCCTTGCGGCACTACGCTTGAAACCGACCACCATCCAGATATCGAGCCACCTGTTGGGCCCAGCCATCAAGCCAGCTTTCTATCCATCTTATAATCCAAGAATCCAATCCATATTTCCTTAACTTACGGACAAGAATGTTTGCTGAAGTCAAGGTATATCACATCCACTGACTTCCCCATGCCCACAGAGCTTGTTACCTCGTCATAGAAGCTAATCAGATTGATCAGGCAGGACTTGCCCCTGGTGAATCCATGTTGGCTACTTTTGATCATTTTCCCCTGTTCCAAGTGCTCCAAAAGGGATTCCGTGAGGATTCCCTCCATTATTTTCCCAGGGACTGAGGTAAGGCTGACTAGTCTATAGTTCCCTGGATTGTCCTTCTTTCCTTTTTTAAAGATGGGCACTACCTTTGCCTTCTTCCAGTCATCCGGTATCTCCCCCGATCTCCAATAGTCTTCAAGGATAATGGCCAAAGGTTCAGCAATGACCTCTGCCAATTCCCTCAGTACCCTCAGGTGCATTAAATCCAGACCTCCCTCATCCAGTAACAGCCCCACACCTTCTCTGATGACCCATTTATTGTTAACATGTCTGTAGAAACCCTTCTTGTTACTCTTCACATCCCTTGCCAGTTGCAGTTCCAATTGTGCTTTTGCATTCCTGATTACTGCCAGGCATTCTCCATCCGGATGTTTATACTCCTCCTTAGTCAACTGTCCACGTTTCCATTTCTTGTGTGCATCCTTTTTGGAGTTTAAGCTGACTAAGGATTTCCCCGTTAAGCCAAGCTGGTTTCCTACCATGTTTACATTTCATACTATGCAGCGGGATTGTTTGTTCCTGTGCCTTCAGTAAGACTTCTTTAAAATACTGCCAGTTCTCTTCAACTCTTTTCCCCTTCATCTTCGTTTCCCAAGGGATCCTGCTTATCCATTCTCTCAGGGAGTCGAAGTCTGCTCTCCTGAAATCAAGGGTCTGTATGTTACTGCTCACCTTTCTTCCTTTTGTCCGGATCCTGAAATCTACAATCTCATGGTTGCTGCAGCCCAGGTTTCCTCCCACTTTTATTTCTCCTACTAGTTCTTCCCTGTTTGTGAGCAGCAGGTCAAGTTGCGCATGGCCCCATGTCGGTTCCTTCAGCACTTGTACCAAAAAGTTATCCCCAGCATTCTCCAAAAACTTCCTGGATTGTCTGTGTGCTGATGTATTGGTCTCCCAACAAATGTCTGGATAACTAAAGTGACTAATGAGATGACTAATGAGAACCAGGGCCTGTGATTTGGAAGCTTCAGTTAGCTGCCTGAAGAAAGCCTCATCTATCTCCTCTCCCTGATCTGGTGGTCTATGGAAGATACCAACTACAACATCACCTCTGTTACTTCCATCTCTAAGTTTAACCCAAAGACACTCAACTGGATTTTCTCCTTCCTCATACTGGAGCTCTGAGCAATCGTACTGCTCCCTCACATAGAGCGCAACTCCTCCTCCTTTTTTCCTGTGTCTGTCCTTCCTAAACAGTTTAAAACCTTCCATGACCGTGCTCCAGTTATGCGAATCATCCCACCAAGTCTCCATTATTCCAACCACCTCATTCCAACCTAGGTGTTGCCACCTAAGTGCTTGGCTGCACAGTGCTATGGTTTTATTATGTTGACAGAGGAGCTCTCTTCCATCATCATAACATGGATTACAGAACTTCTCTGACAGTGGCACAGCTGTATTAGTATGGCGGTGTCGCTGTAAGCTTGTAAGTGTAGACATCATTTCCCACAGGCTGCAAGCCCTTTCGGAAAATCAGGCCCTCTTCCAAAAGAACAAGCAGAACGTCCACACACAAAATGCTCTCTTTCATATTCCTTTCGAAAGAATGCGGCGCTTCTTCTGGAAGCCCTTTTTCTCTCCCAAATGAGGAAGAGCACCTTTTTCCAGAAGATTCTTTCAGGAAAAAGCATGTGTAGATGCTCTAGGGGCCCTTTGTTTGAAAGAGCGTCCTCCTGGTGCCAGATTTTTTGTCCCTGGCTTGTTCTTTTGAAAGAGCAAGGGCTGTGTGAATGCACTCTTTCAAAAGAGCCGGTTGCTCTTTCAATCTGCTATTTGGTGTGTGGACACACTTTTTCGAAAGAAGATCTTCCAGAAGAGATATTCCGGATGATCCTCTTTTGAAAGATCATTGTAGCATAGATGCAACCATAGGGATTTTAAAGGCTGTAGAGAACATTGGCCTGACTAAATGGATATAATATATATTCTGTAGTACCACTGGCGGTCAGATCTTCAGCTGGCAGCGTGAACTGACATAACTCCATTGGCTTGACTCAGAACAGTGCCACTAATATGAGATAAGGATCCAATCTAGCTATGAAATTACTGTAGCATTCCACAGCAGAGTAATAATATAGCCCCATTGGCCAGAGACAAACAAACTTAGAACAAACAACTGCTTCACATTTCATGGGCTGGATTCTTGCACTACTGTCAAAAGTGTCAACAAGTGTCGTCCAATGAACAGAAATGTGGCACCAGTGTGATACTGCTGGCCAAAGGAAGGGCTTATTGGTATAAATTGCATAGGGCGGTTGTAGAATTTCCGTCACTGGAGATATTCAAGAACAGGTTGGATAAATATCTAACAGAGATGATATAGGTGGTACTTGGTCCCGCCGTGAGTGCAGGGGACTGGACTTGATGACCTCTTGAGGTCCCTTCTAGTTCTAGTATTCTATGATTCTTGCCAGTGTGCAAACAGAATTCCTCCACAACTGTAGTGCAAATATTATCATATACGTATCAGCAAATTATGCCTGTGGATGATAATGACATTTTGCCTGTGTACATGACAGCATACTAGTTTAATTAGGAACTGTTGCTGAGAGTTCCTTTGCAGGGCTGTTGATGTAATGTAGCTGCCACATTGCTCCTCATCCTGGGAAAAAAAATATGCATTGAATCTTTGTGGCCAAACCAGAGTACGGAGAGGCTATGGCACTCAAGAAGACAGCACAAGTAGCTTGGGGCATGTGCATACATAATACCGGCTCGAGAGGACATGTGATTTATTGAGGGGAAAGGGGAAGCCAACCCTTTGCAAATGGAAAAAAATCAAAGAAAATGCAGTGGGAGGAACTTAACAGAGCCTCTGAGCTTCAGAATGGGATTTCCATATAAAGATACAATTTAAGCCTTAGAAGACTATGAATTGTTTTGTGCAGGGAATTTCTGTCCATGTTCGGTAAATGAAGGGCTCCCAAATTCTCGCTTTTCTGTTGATCCCATCTTAAAACAGCTACTGGACTCATGTATTTTCATTACTGGTATCCACAATTTTTCCTATGGGAGCTGCACCTTAATTTCCTCCATGATAACTTCTGTAATGCAGTCGTGTGTCATGAATACAAATATATGCAGCATACTGAAAAGTGGAAACATGGGAATGGGACAAAATAAACTGAAATTAATATCAAAATAAGTAACAAAGATTCTTCTGAATTTCTATTTTGTTAAAGACTTTCTTTTAAAAATGTCAATGAAGCTGCTGCAAAATTTGCAATCTGCTTTGCCAGCACACTTTGGAATCTAGGATCTTTGTCCCAGAAAGTGGATGGACCTTTTTACAGACTAGTCAAGATATTGAACATATTGGCTACGTCTACACTTGGGCAAAACTTTGAAATGGCCATGCTAATGGCCAAATCAGAGAATACTAATAAGGTGCTGAAATGAATATTCAGTGCTTCATTACCATGCCACCAGCCTGTTTCGCTTGCGCACAGCTCATCTACACGGGTGATAGGAATAAGGGGATTTCAATGTCTGCAGGGTCCTTTCAAAAAGGACCCCTGTGTAGAGGAGCTGCATGTGCGCAAAACATGGCACTTTCGAAGTGCTGCGGCCAGAGGCATGCTAATGAGGTGCTGAATATTCAGTTCAGCACCTCACTAGTATTCTCTGATTTGGCCATTAGCATGGCCGTTTCGATGTTTTGCCCAAGTGTAGACAAGGCCATTAAGTAATTCTGATTAGATTAAAAAAAATCTTGTTGAAGTATAATCAATAGATTATTATTAGTAATGCTCAAGTAGCCTCTCAGGGTTAAGTCAGAGCTACGTTGTGCTAGTCAACTGAATAAAAATATATGGAAAGGGAAAGTCTCTTGCCCGAGGAATATTGAATCTAAATGAACAATGCATGTGAAGTTTCACACAGCAGAGCCAGAAACAGAAAGTAGGACTGTGCCCAAATCAGTGGAGCACAAGTTATATGCTAACAATGAATAAGGCAAATGATGTATTAGTTTTGATTCTCCTAGCAAGTTTAAAAAATCCACTAGGTCCAGCAGAAGGTACTTAGAATTCAAATATACATAGGGCATCTTTGTCACAAATTCATCAAGGCCTTTTAAACGTTGTTTTCATTTGCAGCTGAGTGTCAATCCTGTGAAATACTCTTAGCTTAAAAAGCTAGAGGAGTCAAAGTATGATTATTACTGTCCTACTTCAGTTTCATTCAGTGGTGCCCATAGTAAGTAGAGACAAGGTGGTTGGTGGGAGAGGGGTGAGGAGGAGAAAAATGACACTTTTTCTGGACCAACCTCTGTGCATGAAAGGGACAAGGTTTTGAGCTCTTCTTCATTGAATTTCCCCTTCTGAAAGACAAATCGAACAATTAAATCATTGCTGCAAATACCAGAAAATAAGCAGAATGGGAAGTCACAATGTGAGTGTGACAGGAATCACCCCTCGTGAAGAGCAGTGTTGCACAGGGTGGCCATGTTTGATCAAATTTGGCCTTCATTGCTTTTCTATACAACCTCTTTGGGTTGCCCGTTAGCAGAGTCCATGTTGCAGGCAGGGTGAAATTTAACCTATTGCACATTGTGGAGTGAGTTAGAATAACTGCTCATCTTCCCCATACACAGTAAAAGACGGTGTTCTGGAGCAGAATCTATGACACTTATCCTTTTGGAAAATAGGTCCATTAATAATTATTAGACAAGATGGATGAAGATGCAACCCCTTACACCAGGCCTCCTTCAACTTCCACCTGTGAGAAGCTGCAATCAGATGACAGCAGATGGACTGCTCAAAACGACCCTTTCAGTGCATTCCTTCTGAAGCATCTGACACAGAAATGTGACACTGGGCTATATGGTTCAGTATGGTCATTTTTATGACCTAGAGTCTACGCCAAGATCAGCCACTAGCTTGACAAGTAACTTTGCATCGCTTAAAGTCTCAGTTTTCCCATCTGTAAAATGGGGCTAATGTTCTTTGAAATGGCTGAATGATAAAATTAAGATAGAAGTTGGCATCATAATTAGTTTTATTGAGTCTTGGTTTTGACTGGTATAGAAGTGGACACAAATTGTAACTTGTCAGAAACCAATCATTTCATTAAATTGGTTTATAGCTAATGGCACTCGTTACATTCCTGATCTTCAGATACATTTTAAAATAAAACATGGATTATGTTTTGGACACAAATAAAGCTTCAGTTGACCAATTTCAGAAGACTGCTATGTTAACAATACTTTCAGGAAAATGCCAGTTTTTGAATTCTGAGTCTCAAAAACAGCAACAAATTGTCCTGTGGCACCTTATAGACTAACAGAAAAGTTTTGAGCATGAGCTTTCGTGAGCACAGACTCACTTCATCAGATGCAATCAGGGCATCAGATGAAGTGAATCTGTGCTCACGAAAGCTCATGCTCAAAACTTTTGTGTTAGTCTATAAGTTGCCACAGGACCCTTCGTTGCTGTTACAGATCCAGACTAACACGGCTACCTCTCTGATACTTGAGTCTCAAAAAGAGCTTCTTTACAAAGGTTAGAAATAACAGTTTGCCTTTATAGAAATTGGAAGGGCAGGGCAGGGCCACCTACCCTTACATACAACACTATTTCAGAAAGCTTATTTTCCATCTTCTGACAGGTCACTAGTCATCATGAAAAAAGCATGGACCAGGTCACTTGAAACAGATAATATGCAAAACAACAGAACAGAATTCTACAAGAACTCCAGATCAGCTCTCTTTAGTTTGAATAGTTTAACTTATTCATAGCAAGTCTAATACAAACTATGCTGTATCTGACAAGCGCCAGAAAATACACACTAGGGAAGGTAGTCCAAGTGACCTGTTAGGGATTTTTCGTTCTCTAATTTCCATGATTCTGAAACACACACTTGAACATACTGGACTGATAGTAAGGACTAAATTTAAGCTTTTGCATAAATCCCTAGGATTTTCCCTCACAAAATCCAAGTGAAATGCAGTTTTCCTCTTGGGCTATTTCTACTCACCAGAGTGTTAATGCACATTATTTGCTGGAATTAAATGACTAAAGTCAGGTCAGTTCCGGTATAAAGCAAAATCTTACTGAGCCGCAACTACTTTTAAACATGACATCCCATTTGGTTTGCTGGGCACAGTGATGATTTGAAACAGAATCAAAGCTCACTTAAATGGAACAAAGCTCTCTCCATTTCTTTTGGGGTCAGTGTTGTTGTTTGGGTTCATGCTCCCCGCTCTGTATGGTTGGTTGTCCATGCTTTGCCCACATGTCTACTATTTATGGCTGTCAATGTCCAAATTTATGTTAACAAAATTAATGTTAATTAAACCCCCAAGGGGTGCCACCATGACATATGCAATAATCTCCAATCAAGCATGTCACCTCCCAGTAATTTTAATGGTTCACTGAAGAATGTCAAAAAGAAGAATCCAAAAAGGCGTGACCTTCAGCTCCAGAACTGACAAATCCTCATCCCAATGTTATTGACTCTACACACATGCTGTAACCACAAACAAAATTGAAAACAACCAGCTTACATTTCTCTAATGATAACCATTCTCCAAAAGTGTCTGAATAAATAACAGGTAAGCAGTATAACACATTCTAAAATTAATTAAAAGGTTATGAGCTAGATCTTCAGCTGGCATAACTCACTGAAGTCAACGGATGTTTCTTGTGTGCTTATCACAATTGCTAACTTCAGCAGGAGCTTTGGTAGCACCATGAATGCCAGATAAGGCTCATTCTGCCAACACTCAGTTGCAGGAAACAATCTATGACAAAGACCCCCAAAGGAGAGATACTAAAAATATATATATGCAAGAAACTCAAAGTGCTGTTGCATTCTTTCCTTTCCTGTAAATAATTCTTTCTGTAACTTCAGTTTCATAACTACTCCCAATGTAAATGAGTTTCAACAATAAAAATGAAATGCCAATTTTTTTGTGGCAAATATGTTGGAGCAATATGAGAGAGGCCCTGTGAAATGAAGAATACTTGAGAGGCATGGGGAGGTCCCCATTCTCCAGTTTTTTTGTCAGAAAGGGAAGTATTGGTTTCCTTCAGTGTCTTGGAAGCACAAATGTGTGCTCAAGGTGCAATGCTATACAACTATATTTTAGTTTTTGAGGTAATTTGACAAATGACTGGTACATAAAAAGGTATGATAATTTCTCCTATCAAAAGGTATGAATAACAAATAATAATTAATTATCCCCCATCATAAAATTTTGCATTTATATAGGGTTTTCTTCTGAATACCTCAAAGATCTTTCCAGAGACAATTATAATTTTCCCCGGTTTATTGATAATGTAATGGTACCAATTTTGTGCTGCATAATTTACGTCTGTTGTCATGTGAGTTGATAGCCTCTTGGAGAATTTGAGGGAGAGAAATCTGTGGAGGCTCACCAAATCTAGGGCTGCCTGTCAGATTTATGTGCTTACTTCCACCCACAGAGAGCCAACATAATGCTAGCCATAATTGAGGTAAATGATCTGCAGCAGGAGTGCTGACGCATGGCAGTGGAGTTAGACAAAACTGTTATTTCTATCAGCTTTTACTTCACGTTAAAGAAATGCCTCCTCCAGGCGCCCAGTCGTTCCTCACTGCTATTTAGGCATTTCTCTCACTCTCTGTCTCTGCCCTTTCTTTTAGTCTCAGATTTGGTGTTAGGCAGTCTGAGAACTACAGCCTCCATCCTGTAATCTGCAGCTTGGGGCAGTCAGTCTGCCCACGTGTCACAGGTTGCATAACTGGGGGCCAAGTGACTGTCTTCAACGCTGAAGTTGGCAGACAGTTCACATCTCCACTAGATACATCCAGTTCAGTGGCACCGTTTATGCAAGGAAAATCTTGCTGCTTTCATTAAACTACTGGTACATGGCCACACTATGCTCCTGGGGTTGGCAGAGCACATCCACACTAGCAGCTTTTGCATCCATACAGAGAGCAGTGCACTATGGGTAGCTATCCCAGGCTATGTCTACACATCCAAGTAATTTCGAAATAACAGCAGTTATTTTGAAATAACTCTGCAGCACATAAATGACACGCGCTATTTTGAAATAAATTTGAAATAGTGGGTATGTTATTTTGATTCCAGTAAGCCTAACTTCCTGAGGAATAACACCTATTTTGAAAAAGCCATAATGGGTTCCAAGGGCTCTATTTTAAAATAGCACCATGAACCCAGAAAAACTATTTCCAAATAGCTGAGTGCTATTTCGAAATGCATTTTGTGAGTGGTTGTGTTATTTGGAAATAGCCATTTGCAATATCTTATTTTGACATAAGGCTGCTGTGTAGACGTAGCCCCACTGTGCAAGTGGCCAAGGTTTTGCGCTGCCTCAGTGGACAGGCAAGTGCAGGTTACTCAATCCCTTCTTTTTGTGGGCATCCAACTAGACTGCCAGCTGCTTTTCAACTGAAGTGATTGTGGGGTTGAGGAAAGGGAGCGTGCCAGGCAGTGTGTATGTGTTGCAGGGAGAGAAACAGAAACAGCAAGTGCTGGGGAAGTGTGCGTGTCAGGGGAGAGTGAGGCAGCATGCTGCTCTTTAAATTAATACTGTAGACTGAACAACTGATCCTGGGGGAGGGGAGTACCCGTCCATACATCAGCCCCCAGCTCTGCACAGCACAGCAGAGGTGTCTGTCCTCCACCCTTCTCCCTTCCAGCAGAAGCACACTCTGTCTGACTGCCTGAAGATCCCACATTGAGTGTTCTGTGATTCCCTCTGAGTATTCCCCACAGCCTCTTCACCTACCAGGAGCAGCATCCCCAGCAGCTCTGTCAGGTCTCCAGGGTAAGGAACATCAATGCTTCCCAGAGCTTTGAAAGGATAGGGGTACATGCTGGCAAGGCAGCAGAGGTCAGAACGGTGAGCAGAGTGGTCACAGAGGGCATTGTGGGATACTGGAGGAGGCTAGTTATGTCAATATAATGAATGGCAGTGTCTACACTGAGATTTTGTTGAGAAAACTTTTGTGCAAAAAATCCTGTCTCTCATCGAGGTGGTTTAGTTTGCTGTCAAAATAGATGGGTTTTGTCTCCAAAAGTGGCATTGCTTTGTGTACACCTCCACTGTTATGCTGCCAAAAGCTGCCTTTTACTGAGAAATGCAGTGCAGAACAGGCCTACAGGAGGAACACACCAAGCCTGCTGAAATCTCCTTTTTCAATGTCTTTTATTTTCATATTTAATTTAATTTATTTAAAATTTATTTATTTAATTTACTCAATTTAATTTCAGTGTATTGGTATTTAGTTACTTTGAACCGCCTTTCACATGACAAATGAATCTCTGCTTTAAATATGCAAATTGAAAAAAGTCCCTTTTCCCCAGCAATTCCACTTCTCTGTCTCTCTCTCTCCCATGCGCACACACACACATACGCACGCACGCACACGCACACATGGAGGCAACCAGCCCATCTAAATGCAAAAACAACAGGGGGATGTTTTTTCCCTCCTGCCTATTTGGCAAGGGAAGAGCAGGAGGAGCCAGACACGTTGGCTCCACATTCACCCAACAGCCCTTTCAAGCTCCCAGTGCATTGAGCAACAAGAAGCAACAGTTTCTTCCTGTGCATTACTATGCTGACAGCACAAGCTGAGAATTACAACTTCATCAGCTAGTTTTCTTTACAGCAGCACAGTCTGAATGGGTGTATCAGAGGACGGCTGAGGTTCAGAGGTAGACTAACAAACGAGCATGACCACAACACAGCAAAGGAGCAATGAACTTGGCCATCGCTTCATGTGAACGAAGTAGTAACTCTTGCTCAAATCTGAAACTGAAGCCACCACAGTGAGGAGTTGATTTGTTCCAGGCTTGGCTCACACAATCTTACAATGCCCAGGAGATCAATTGTGTGGATGGAAAGGCTGAGGTGCTCCAAGCCACAACTATATGGCCTTTCTGCAACATACTGTCCAAACCACTCTCATACAGGCCCCGCTAATTAGATCTCTACTATGATGACGTACGTATCATGTAGCTCAGATTCAATAATCACTTGCAAGCTAAAAGAAGGTGGCTCTCAAATTACTCAAAGCTGGCGTCTTTCTCACTAAAACTGGGGGCACGCCTTAAGATACTGGCCATGCCTGGGGTGAATGAGGTTAAAGAAAATAAAGACAATTGAAAGAGGGAAAAACTTGCCCCCTTGAGAAAATGGCAATTAATTGCTTTCTTCTGGGACAGCTTCATTCATTGTGTAAACTCACTGGATGCAATGGAATTGCACCCGGGATGTTTTGTAAAAATAGGGCGTGTAAAGTAAAGTTGCCTTCAGGCAGGTTCCACTTGCAAAACCTGTTAATTCTCAGCAGCAAATAGGCCTCTCTGACCTCAGCTGCATCCCAAGAGTCATATTTTCAGGTAGATATTAGTATTAAAAATACTGTATGGAACTATTGGAAATATTAAATAAACCTAAAGGCAGACAGATTTCCTGTCTCAAAGAACCAAGGACACACATCCAACCTCTATAGATGTGAATCCAGACTAATGCTTCTGGACTTACCCTGGCGTAAGTTAAAACAAAACCCAGCCCTTATGATCTAACTTTTTTTGGACACTTTCATTAGTATGTTAGGCTTAGCATGGATTTTCTTTGCAGATCAGGCATCTGTCATTGCCAATAAATAAAAATATTTATAGTTGACGTGGTAGTTCTTTTCCATCAACGACTGTGCAGTTTTGTCCTTTCCATTGAGTGCTGAAGGCATTTGTAGCAGCAGTTTATTATCATCTTCTATGATCACGTTGTACTTTTTTGATGCTATGTCATAATCAGTGTATTCATGTAAGTAGCCTTTATACCACTTATTCATTTTTAAAACGCTTTCTAATGGAATTCAATTATCTGTTTTTCATTCATTCAGATGTATTATCAGATATTATAGTATAAGCATTTGTTAAAGAATATAAATTTGTAAATCAATTTGATGTCCATGATCGTGAAGACCCGATAGCATTAACTAGTGGTAGGAAAACGCTGAAAATGAACACACACTTCAATACCTCCAATGCTGAAATTTTGGTCAGTATCACCTTTGCTATTTTAGACCTCAGTTTCATGTGAGCAGGCCTTGGTAATGTTGAACTATGTTAAATAGTTTGGTGCTAAATTAGTTGAGATTACCAAACCCATTTCAGTTTATGATCTATATAGAGGCATCTGAAACTGAACCTCCAGAAATGAGTGACTAGTGCACTCCTATTTCCCAGTGTCACTTGGCTTTCTAAAGGGCATGCTGTCCTTTGTCAAGCTTCCAATCAGAAGAGCAGTGATAATTAGATGCTAAACAGGTTCGTTCCCAAACATTTGCCATGGCTAGAACCTGTGCAACCAGAAAGAGCAGGTCTTCTCTGAAAATGATTTCGAAAACGGCATTGGAGGTTCTGTGCCCATTGTGTCTCCAGACCATTTTCTCAGCTCACAAGAAAAAAGAATATGAGCCAGATTCTTATCTCAGTCATGCCAATGTAAACCTCAGTAACTCCATTAGTTTAAATTGACACTAGGGGTAGTATCCTGGCCCCACTGAAGTCAGTAGCAAAACTCCCACAAACAACAATGAACTAAGGAGTCAGACCACAGTTATGACCGTGGGACTGAGATATAAAAGCCAACACTACATATTCATTCTAGAATCTGGAAATACCGATGTGCTCTGTTATTCTTATCAATATTTTTGATCCAGATTAGGTGCATTAGATTTGTAGTTAAGGCACAAGTTTGCAATACACTTCTGTACATTTTTAAGCAAAGTTTCTACAGCTAGAACTCAAAGAACAATTCTCCTGGAGATTTATGAGCAAGAAAAGAATCCCACTCTCTCTCATGTATTAGTAACTCCATGGGCTCTACCAGAAGAGATAAAAAATAGCAACATTTTATTTTATTGTATTTCAAATTTATTTTTAGAACAAGAGTGCAGCTGTCAATTTGAATACACAGGAGATAGACATGTTGGGTAAAAAGATGTCATTTGAAACTAGTCATCTTTCTGTCCATAACCACACTTTAAATAAGTGTAATTAAGAGACAGGTACTTGAAATCTTAGTTTAATTTGAGAAAACCTACTACTGATATCACTATCTGATAGATATGTATTCATCTATATTTACACACACATTGACATTATATATGCATATAACTCATCACAAATGTATCTCTTTGGTATAATCCTGCAGTATTAATTGTTCTTTGGTCTGCAAAGGCGCATCAAAGGATTAATAGATTTAACCGCCACATTATGACATTCATAGATCTAATCCAACATTTTAAATTATCAAATAGCCAATTACTCAAATAGTTCCCCTTGTTATGCTGCCTGAGTAAATTATAGTGATCAAAACTAAGAGTGTAACTAACAATATGCGATACAGAAATGGTGACAACAATTTAAGCTGGTAGCTTCCACAGCTAGTGTATACAAGCTGTACAACAGCAGGATAACAGATGTTGCGCTATTGGAAAAGGGTAGCAGGCAGATCTTAAACAGACTGTTACCAGGAAACATTGACCTTCTTTGGATGAGAGCTTTTGGTCATGTTGTAACTCAAGTTAATTGACCACCAGGTAGTTTGGCTTAACTAATTTGATTGTAAATGCACATCTATACCTTCCACACGTTTATTCTAAGACACAACTATTTGTTCCTTGCTGTGGTTCACCTCTGAGTTCAGACTAAGGAAATTCTGAAAGTAGTAACTTGTTGAAGAAGTAAAACTGGTGAAGACTGCACGATTTTGCTGCACCTTAGTTAGGCTGGGTTTTGTGAGGTATGTCAAGGCCCTTAGAGAGAATGAATGACATCCTCTTCAAGCATTTGAATATCTTCAAATAAATAAATGTGCCTTTGGGCTTAATATGTAAAAGGAACAGAGGGTACGGGTAACAGGGAAATCTGTAATAATGTCACACCATCTGCAGTGGTTCACCAGACAAAGTGTCAGATTCTGGGTAGGCCACCAAAAAAGCAGGAGACACCTTTGAAACTGTTGGTATGTTCTAGAATTACTTTTCACCCACCCAGAAGCAACTGTAGTCTCCTGGAGTATTGTAAGTTTTCTCATGCAGTCACAGAAGTGCCTTGGTCATTCCAGTCTCTTTTGGCCCCCAGGCAAGCTGAACTTTGTAATAGTTGTTTGCCATACACCAAAGATTACAAAATACTCAAGCTGCTTCCAGTCCCAAGAGACCCGTCAGGTAAGTATCTCAGGTCTCACATCGAAGATAACCCTCACAGCCAGTCCCATAGTATGGTAACTAAGGGTTTGTAAACTATGAAAAAAAAAGAGAGAATTATTTCCACATTAAAGCAGCAACATACTTAAATGAGTTATGTTCTGTGGTTCCAAAAGATGACAGTTGTATCAATCTGTCAGCACTTAATGCCTTTTAGATTGAACCCAGGTTGACCCCGGTGACCTCTGCTTTTGTTTTGTAGCTCTAGCCCCAAGAAAGTCCAAACAGCAAAATAATTTATTCTCTTTTTCTTTTAAGTTATCTTTATTTCCATCCTTCAGTATTCCAGGCTTCTTAAGCTACGTCAACACTACAGAGTTACTTTGAAATAACAGCTGTTATTTTGAAATGACATTGCTGTCATCTACATATGCACACACTGTCTTAGAAATAAATTAGAAACTACGGGTGAAGTATTTCAAAGTTGGTAAGCCTCACTGCAGGAGGAATAATGTCTATTTCGAAATAGCTATTATTAGCACTGCTAAGACGTGGAATAGCACTATTTTAAATAATCCATAATACAAATAGCTGGTTTGAAATATCTTATTTTGAACTAATTCTGTAGTGTAGACGTAGCCTTAACGTGTCAGAGAGATCCCCTCTGAGAGGTTGACAGTTTCAAGACAAACACTTTTTTAAAGTCATAAAGCAAAAACTTAAATATTGCCATATTGTATGTGATAAAGAAATTATATGTAGGATTAATACATGTACAGGCTGAACCTCTCTAATCCAGAACTCTCTCATCCGTCAATATCCATAATCCAGCATGGTTTTAGTTAGCTGGATGACCATTTAACATGGCTGTGGCCAAGATTTCCATGGTCCCATAGAGTTTGTTTACAGCCACCAGTCCTGGTTCTCAGTGTTCTTACTGTTATTTAGCTGTAATTTACCCCTAAATGTCTTGTAAGAGCCCAGTAAGCAGTGAAAGTGTTGGTAATGCTGCGAGACTATATTGCTCTCCTGTGGTCTGGCAAATTCTCCTGTCCAGCACCAGTCAGGATCTGAGAGTGCTGGGGAAGAGAGGTTCCACTTGTAGCGATTTAGAAGCATTTCATAAAGTCTAACAGATTAATAGCTGCTAATCTAGTTTTCATCTTAACTACGTTAACAGAAAGGTGAGCTGGCCTGGCTTCCATCAATTCATTTGTCAATACCCCTTCGAGACCTCCTCTGTGTCAACAACTGGCACCTGCTCTGCGAGTGTCATGACAGGAGAACAAAACCCCTGAGAAATGGTTCTGGAACACAATAATATTAGAGTGTAAAACCAGAAAACAGCTCAGGGAACAGATTTTTTTTGAAAAAAAGTAAAATGTTTTTATTGAAAATTTTTAATTTTCCAAAAGTTCCAACTATTTTCAAAACTTATAGGAAAAAAAGGAAACTTTAATTGAAAAAACGAATTTTTTTGCACAAACTTTTAACTGACATTTAAAAATTAGAAAGTATTCAGTTATTTCTGTTACTCCTTTGGCTCAGTAGCCGTGTGCCTTACCAACCAATGCCTTAAAAACACTTAGGCTCTGTCTACACAGCACTGTAAACTTGAAATAAACTACACAATTTGCACTACTCAAATTGTGTAGCTTATTTCAAGTAGATTTTGAAAGAAGCTATCTTGGTATGTGGCATTGTCAAAATGGTGCCACACGTGGAAATAAAGCTGTGTTTTGAGGCTTCCCTACACTCCTCATGCGATGAGGTGTACAGAGGTGCCAGAATAGCATGCCTGTTTCCTCAAAAACTGTTTCGAGACAATGGGAGCATTGCTTAGACACGGGCAGCTATTTTGGGATACCACGGTATGCTGAAGTAGTGCTTGCCGTGAGGATCTAGATCAATAGCTAGATTCGATCATCTGCTTCAGGTTCACACATAGTCTGCTAAAGCTAAGGCCCAGAAAAAGTTTTTATGAATATTTAAATTGCATGACAAATTCTGTCCTTTCCATAGATTTACCAGCCCAACAGAAGGCCCTGCTGTATCAGTGTTGCAAGCTCTTCAGCTCCCCAAAGTATATTTTAGGCATAGGCGAGTATTTGTTTTCCTGCTCTTTTTGTACAGAGTGCCAGTGTGGGGAGCTAAAGATTCCCTGCCCCCTATAAAGCTGCATTTGATTTGCTGTTCTACTATACTGCCAGCATCACCAACTGGTACTGCAGGTTAGCAGTTCTTCCCTTGAGATGCTGAGTAATTGCCAAAGCTCTACATTAATGTTTTTACTCAGCAAGCACCCTGACCCTCAGCATTCAAAACACCTAGCGCCGCACTTCACATTAGTTCTCTAATCTCACAGATCTCGCCATCTCTAGATCCCACGCAAGCACCTTCTGAAAAGAACAAAGACTCAATGAAGCACATTGTAGAAGTCAGTTCACACCCTGCCTCCCTGCTCGCAGTACAATCAGAGCTAGATTTATTAAACCAAGTAAACCCACCAATGAACACAAATGGAAGTAGCAGTTCACCAAAACAACCCTTCTCCTCCAGCCCTATTAGACTTTTACACAAAAGTGCCCTTCTCTCCAACACTTGAAGGTTGCAGTTTATTTTAAAAGGCACAGGTAGCTGAATACACCACAAACAGTCACTCCCTCCTCACAAATTGACCAAACCTGCCCTGATTTGCTTACCGCAAACTGTAAAGGTGTGGTGCTCACACACATCAGGAGGGACATGGCCACAGAGCTCTTGATGTAACCGTGATTACAACAGCAACACAAAAGCTGCGGAGAGCAGTATTCAGTGCTAGTGCTCCAAGCTGAGTGGATACTGTGAGACAGTGCTGTTTCGAGACCATTCCAAAGCATGCCAGTAAGGATAGCTCCATTAACTGAATTGAAACAGACCAAATCTTATGTCAAATTCTTGACTTCCTGCCAGTTTGGATGTGTCGGGAAATCCTGTTTTCTAATTGTGTACGTGGTTGTGAGCTGCAGAATATTTTTTCATTCAGAATAGCCTGAAGCATCTGACCAAAACCAATGCTTATTTGTGAATCTGTGTCTAACTCCATTACACTATGCTTCCATTATGGCCAATTTAAAGCTGCACAGCATGAGGGTAAGAGGAGGCAAATGTTTACATTTGCTGTATCATCTACTACAGATGAATTGAGGTATAAAGGTCACATCACATCTTTCCTTGCAGTTTTGGGGACTTGATATTCTTCTCATGCCATTGTGAATCAGGAGAAATTCCACTGGAGTCAATGATATAGTGTAGGTGTAAAACCAGACTGAAGAGGAAATCTGGCCTTTTGGCTTTAATTTTTTTTTTTAAATTAACGACATACGAGAAGGAAGAAACAAGCTAATTGAAATTCATTTGGAGCTGAGGGTTGAAACAATGAATCTCTACAGAAGCAAAGTGGAAGGAGGTAGCTAGATAGGTTTTTAGAAACAAATGAAGCAAAAACATTTCTTAACATTCCCCTTAGATTATTCATGGCTAAATCAGCAGCGGCACGAAAAAGAGTGTGAATTGCTGCTCTGCAGAGGTTTCCATAGATGCTGAACACATATGATGCATGCCCCTCAGGGTGTGACTCAGCAACTGTTCCAGCCACCTCAGGGCCACATTAATCTCAGCAACTGCTGGGCTTCCACTACATATGGTTTGGCTGGTGGTGTCATGTGGCTGGTAATTGACAGATCTGTACTCTGTGCAACCCCCAACTTGCTACCCCCCTGCACAAGGGTAGGTGGAAGCTGCAAGCAGGAGCTGTGAGTGATCATTCTCATCTTGCCCTCTACACACATAAAAGCAGCATCAGTGATTCAGACCCTTCAAATCCCCAGCTTGGGCAGGAAGACATGGCCCTCTGTGAACTTCATTTCCACCCATCTGTAGTCAGGAGTCAGCACCAATGGAGAAGTGGCCTTGCCTGTGCAGTCTTCCACATCATGTTCAATACCATGGTGGCTGGCCAGGGGTTCTCACAGACTATTTCCTTTCCTCCAGAGAAACCAGATGGGTTGAAACCTGTCGGGTGGAAAGCTGAGAATGGCCTACGGGCTCAGTCATTCACTGTAAACTTTGCTCAAGCATGTGCCAGGTTCTCTCTGGACTCCAGAGAAAAGTTCAGGCTAGGTGCACAAAGAATTTCTGTTGGTAAGTTTTAGTAAATTTATCACTCTCTGCTACCAAGCTTTACAAATGCATAAGCAACATTTTCTTAGATTCAGTACCACAATTTCTATGCATGCTTTTTTTACTTTGTTTCTGACTCTATGACTTCTGCCTTGTGAACAGTTTAATAAATGTTATAATTATAACTTACTTGGATGGCATCCTCCTTCAGGGTGTTTCAACTCGTTGTCTCTCCTTGAAGCATGTGAAGCAAGAGAGTCGACACGGTCTGGGTTAGCTTAGGGCTGTTCTGACCAGATTAGCCTGGCAGATGGGATATAGATTGTAGAGCATAGCAAATCCACGCTTTATTGTGGAAATAGTCTGTTGAGTCTGTATCATGGAAGTGCAGCCTTGGATGCCCTTTGTCCCTTAAGCCTTTTCCCAAAATTCTCCACCATTGTGGTCACTCCAGTGATGGTAGGAATAGTGGGAGAACCACTGGCTTCTGGGATTTTCACCACCATATGATCTAGTTCTCATCTGATTCTGATTAACTGTGATGGGCCCTCCTGCTCCATGCCTCTTCCAAGAGGGGCTTCCCGTAGTGGCCTTTCCCCACTAGTAGTCCTACACAGCCTGTGCCACTGTCAAACCCCCGGGGCCCAGGTAATAACAGCCACACCTCAGGTAGCTGGAGCCCAGGGCCTGATCATAGCCTCTGTCTGGGCTAGCAGCCTGGTGACTCAGACCTAGAGTCCTAGTCCTTTAAATTCAGGTCCAGTGGTCCAGCCACTTAGGCCCAGTGGCATAGTCACTCACAGTCAGGCCCAGGATCCTAGTCCTTTAGGTTCAGGCCCAGCAGACTAGTCCATAAGACAGTTCATGTCCCCCCTTCCTGGGGGCCACAGGGGTGGGGTAAGGGGGCCTGGGCACACCATCTCCACTGCACCCAAGCCCAGGGCCCTGTTGGTGGTGGGCATGCCCCCACTCACAAGCTCTGAGGGGAATCCCTCACACACCAAGCTATCCAGGCAGTCTTCTGGCTCCCTGCCCTGGGCTACGTCCTTCTCCTGTCCAGCTGCGTAGAGTGCTGTTTGGGCTCCGGCTGCAACTCCTAAGCTAGGGCAGGGTCTCCTTCCCTCTGCTGCCAGCCCCAGCTGACTGGCTTCTTTGGCTTTATATTAGGGCTGCAGCTGAAGCATGCCCAGCAGGGCTGTGGGGGAGGGGCCCAATAAACCTAGCCCCCACTCCCCTGGCCAGTGCAAGGTGGGTACACCCCATCACATTGTCATAAGCTGGAGACAGCTTTGCCTTAGCACTCTCATCGTCAGGGGAGATGCAACTTTGGCAACAGTGGTAAGAAAGTTTAGGGAAAAATTCACATAGACACACCCTTGGAGGTTCCATGACACATGTAAAGGTTGCTCTGAAATGACAAAGAGAGGGCGCTGGCTGAAGACTTTACAGTCACACCTGGCACTTTTTGTCCCAGAAAGTCCTAGTTCCCAGTTCTGGCCCTGTTCATCTTGAGTCAGTCAGTGACGCTGTGATTTGCTAGCTGAACCGTTCACTGGCTATATGGTTCTAATTGCTTTCACCTGGGACAGTTTGTTCCTATTCTTTGCTCTACTTCATAGGCAGTTTTTACGTAGATGATCAAAGAGAGTCCAGATTTCCATCCCTCAGGCTTCTCAATGAGGGAGCTTGGATGTCTCTTGATTTTTACAATCTCCATAAATTG
This sequence comes from Carettochelys insculpta, assembly GCF_033958435.1. Lineage (NCBI taxonomy): Eukaryota > Metazoa > Chordata > Testudines > Carettochelyidae > Carettochelys > Carettochelys insculpta. The sequence continues at coordinate 231,197,773 of NC_134138.1, forward strand.
ATTCTGACTATCTTAAATGTGGGGGAATTCAATTGATGTGAAGTGTGATCCTGTGATATTAATCACCCAATTGCTTTGACGGGGACCTGTTACTGTAGAACAGTCTAGGTGCACACACCACTTTGGCAGGTACCATATGAAATAGCCATTAAAGTATATATCCCAAAACCATTTTTCAACCAGTTTTCTCAGTGACATGTACTGAGCAGGCAGCAATATTTACTCAGTAGGTCCTTTAAATAATGAGATCTACTTACTGATTAAATACAGAGCAACCACAGGGTGGGTTTTCCTGTGGCTGTGCAGTGGGACACCATTAAAGATGCTGATGGCTTGCATGACAGACCTTCTTGCGTACAGCAAAGTGAGTGGGACCAGATTAAGACTTTAGAAGCCAAAATCCCCACTGCTCTGCAGGGAAATAGAACAGCATACAGCATTCGGCACAGAGTACAGGCTTGCCTTAACAAGGTTCTGGCCCCCCACCCCCCCCATGCTGCCCTGTGTCCTGGAAATGGCTGCACTTCAGTGGTGAATCTTGCATGACATAGTTCATAAAGTGTTTCAGATATTTTGGGCTGAAAGGTGGTAAGACTCAAGTAAAATATTAATGTTAATATTGGAAATTCCTGTAGAGATTTCCTCTTCTTCCCCCCCTGTTGGCTGGAGACAACTCAGCCTTTTTGTTTTTCTCTTTTTTTTTAAACTCCTGACTTTTCCTATAAAACCAAATATCCCATTAATCTTGTGGGAACCTGCCCAAAATGTCTAAAGTTTTATGTAGACTGTGCATTTGGGGAATAATATTATGTGCAATAATCCTTCTGGATACATTGTGGTGGGACTGCATTTCTGAGCAAATGGAAGTGTCTTACAGACGGGTGTGGACCAAACAGCCATTGCTTTTATAGGAGAACCTTGCCAGCATGGCAGGAAATGGGCAGCAGGGAGATACAGGAGGAGGCAGTTAACCTTTCTCCCTCACAGCCACCAGTTTGTTAGGAACACATGAAGGAAATTTGTTGAAGTCTAGAATCATTACTGAAGGCATTTAAAAAGAAAAAGACAAGGGGAAACCTCTCCACCATGGTACCATGGTGATACCATGGTACAAGTGACTTTGTATGAGAGCTACCATGATTGCTGCCATCATTGGAGAAGCTGCATTAGTGGAGAATTATGTGCCTTATTTTTTCAACTTAGACTCACACTGGCTATATCTACACTACAAAAATAACTTCAAAATTGCTTACTTCTAAGTACAACTTTGAAGATGAGCATCTATACACACCCAACTTCAAAGTTTAACTTTGAAGTATGGCACTACTCCATTCCTGGGAATGGAACAAGGACTTCAAAGTTGGGCTCTGTTGCTTTGAAGTTAACTTCAGAGTAAGGGAAGATGTGTGTAGACTCTCTGCTGGCTACTTCAAAGTAGTGCCTAACTTCGAAGTTAGTTCCTAGTGTAGACACACCACCTGGGAGTACTGGGTTCAGTAAGACCTGAAAGGACCAATGGAAACAACAAAGCCTTCCACGAGATTAGTTCTCTTATATTTTTAACTCATGACAGCTGAGAAAATGCAGTATATTATATGGTGGTGAAAGGCATTTTCCCTATCCCCAATATTAGCACATTTCAGAACAGCTCAATTTCCAGACAACTGCTATATTTCTGTGACCCTTGGAAAGCATATTTGTGATTAGGTATTGCTTCCATAGCCAAAATTAACTTCAAAGCAACTTTGGTCCCTTTCTTAAAGATCAGGCACTGTGTTTGTAAAGAAACACAAGAAAGCAAAGATAAGGGCATTTCTTTTTAACTCTTCCAAAACTAGAAGAAAAAGTTTGTGCAGATTTTCAAAAACAATTTTACGAGTCATATGCTACCTTTAATCAGAGAATGTGATGAGCATTAATACTAGAGGCAGTCATGCAAATATCTGTATGATGGTAAATTTAGATGGAAAGATTCCATTTAGATTTCAAGCTTCTGTTTGGATAGTAAACACATTTGGGGAGAGACAAGTCTTCTAAGTCTTAGAGAATCAGAGAACACTAGAACTGGAAGGGACCTTGAGAGGTCATCTAATCCAGTCCCATGCCCTTACAGCACTGTCTAGACCTGGAGTGAGCAAACTTTTTACATCAGGCCCCACTCTTCATGCCCGCAATTAGCAGGGCCCACCAACTTATCTAATGAAATCCAAACCGATGGAAATTTCAATTTATGTTCATAAAAAAAAAGTTTCCGTATGTGTAAGAAAATAAGTCTGTAGAATGTAAAAACTGTAATAATCTGTCAAAACAAAGAAGCAGTCCGGGAGCACTTTAAAGACTATCAAAATAGTTTATTAGGTGATGAGCTTTCGTGGCACAGACCCACTTCTTCAGACCATAGCCAGACCAGAACAGACTCAATATTTAAGGCCCAGAGAACCAAAAACAGTAAGCAAGCTGGACAATCTTAATTATTACTCTGTATGTAAATGTGTATACACAAACATAAAACCAGTAACATATTTCAACATTTTCAATGAGATGGATGAGCCTGAGACCCAGCGGTCAAATATGTTGTGCCCCCCTTAGGATATTTCATGCCCTGCCTTCCCACATTGCACACCCCTGGTCTAGACCATTTCTGATAGGTGTCTATCTAACCTGGTCTTAAATATCTCTAGTGATGGAGAGTCCACAATCTCATTTGGCAATTTATTCCAATATTCAAGCATCCTGACAGTTGGGAAGTGTTTTTTAAAGTCCAACATAAACTTCCCTTTCAAAACAAAAAGCAGTCAAGTAGCACTTTAAAGACTAGCAAAATAGTTTATTAGGTGAGCTTTCGTGGGGCAGACCCACTTCTTCAGACCATAGCCAGACCAGAACAGACTCAATATTTAAGACACAGAGAACCAAAAACAGTAAGCAAGGAGGACAAATCAGAAACAGATAATCAAGGTGAGCAAATCAGAGAGTGGAGAGGTGGTGGGGAAGATCAAGAATAAGATTGAGCCAAGTATGCAGACGAGCCCCTATAGTGACTCAGAAAGTTCCCATCACGATTTAAACCATGTGTTAATGTGCCGAATTTGAATATAAATGTCAGCTCGTCCACTTCTCTTTCTAAAACGGAGCGATAATTTCTCTTCAGTAACACACATACCTTGAGGTCATTGACAGAATGCCCCATTCCATTAAAATGTTGACTAACTGGTTTGTGGATCTGGAGTGTTTTGATGTCTGTTTTGTGCCCGTTGACCCTTTGTCTAAGGGAGTTAGAAGTCTGTCCAATATACAAAGCATCTGGGCATTGTTGGCACATGATGGCATATATGATGTTAGTAGAGGAGCATGAGAAAGTGCCCGTGATTCTGTGAGTAACCTGGTTAGGTCCAATGCTGGTATTTCCAGAGAAGATATGTGGACAAAGCTGGCAGCGGGCTTTGTTGCAGGGAAAGGTTCCAGGACTGGTGTTCCTGGGGTATAGGCTGTGGCTGTTAGTGAGGATCCTCATGAGGTTGGGAAGTTGTCTGTAGGAGAGAACAGGCATGTCACCCAGGGCCTTCTGGACTGTGGTATCCTGATTAAGGATAGGTTGTAGGTCTTTAATAATTCTTGATCTTCCCCCACACCCCTCCACTCTCTGATTTGCTCACCTTGATTATCTTTTTCTGATTTGTCCTCCTTGCTTACTGTTTTTGGTTCTCTGTGTCTTAAATATTGAGTCTGTTCTGGTCTGGCTATGGTCTGAAGAAGTGGGTCTGCCCCACGAAAGCTCACCTAATAAACTATTTTGCTAGTCTTTAAAGTGCTACTTGACTGCTTTTTGTTTTGTTTTGATAGTCTATAGACTAGCACGGCTTACTCTCTGTTACTAAACTTCCCTTGATGCAGTTTAAGCCCTCTGCTCCTTGTCCTGTCCTCAGAGACAAAGGAGAACAATTTTTCTCTCTCCTCTTTGTAGCACTTTTTAGGTACTTGTATGGTATCGTGTCCCCTCTCAGTCTTCTCTGTTCTAAACTAACAAGCCCAGTTCTTTCAGTCTGCCATAACAGCTCATGTTCTGTAGACCTTTAATCATTCTTGTTGCTCTTCTCTAGACCTTCTCCAATTTCTCCATGTCTTTCTTGAAATATGGTGCTCCAAACTGAACCCAATACTCCAGCTGAGGCCTAATCAGTGCAGAGTAAAGTAGAATAATGACTTCTTGTGTCTTACTGACAACACTCCTGTTAATGCCCGCTAGATCCCTGCACTACTCCTTGCTAGGCAGTTGCTTTCCATTCTATATGTTGAAATGACTGTTCCTTCCTAACTGGAGTACTTTGCATTAGTCGTTAAATTCTCATGTAATGTTGGGCACGCTCTCAGCATGCAACAAAGAATAATATGAATTAATATGACTATATGATTTCATTTTTTATTATTAATTTTAATGAATGATCAGTGTAAATTCCATGCTTTCTAATGAAATCTGTGTTTTCGATGTTACAGGAAAGGAGGTGCTTTAAAAATGGTCTCTGCTTGTACACAAACCACTTTACAGCTGTGTCTACACGTGCCCCAAACTTCGAAATGGCCATGCAAATGGCCATTTCGAAGTTTACTAATGAAGCGCTGAAATGCATATTCAGCGCTTCATTAGCATGCGGGTGGCAGCGGCGCTTCGAAATTAATGAGCCTTGCCGCCGCGCGGCGCGTCAAGACGGGGCTCCTTTTCGAAAGGGCCCCGCCTACTTCGAAGTCCCCTTATTCCCATGAGCTCATGGGAATAAGGGGACTTCGAAGAAGGTGGCGTCCTTTCGAAAAGGAGCCCCGTCTGGACGCGCCGCGCGGTGGCAAGGCTCGTCAATTTCAAAGCGCTGCTGCCACCCGCATGCTAATGAAGCGCTGAATATGCATTTCAGCGCTTCATTAGTAAACTTCGAAATGGCCATTTGCATGGCCATTTCGAAGTTTGGGGCACGTGTAGACACAGCCTACATGTTCAATCCCTTTCACACACTCTTTTGATAGTTATTTCTTGTGCATGCAAATCATAGAAAGTTCATCTGTAAATGCAGTTACATGTGAAAATGAGTTTTGAGCAGGTAAATTCTAATAACAACAGTCCTCAACTAGTGAATGCAAATCAACTGTATTTATGCATAAATGCAGGTCAGGTTGAGACCCCTTGAAAATGTAGTCATAGATCCACGGGTAAATTAAGTGTAAAGAATAAAATGAGGCCTGGATCCAGACCATATAACAAGATGCCACCCAGTCAAAGGCATCTCACCACTCCTTGCATAAAGACTCATGACACTCCTGTCTTCCTCCTGTGCTAATGCTACTTCTTGCTTTCCAGTCTTCAAGGCAGACTAACATTGGCTGGAAGCTAATCCTGACCTCCCATCGACCATGTGATCCATGCTTTGTGGCTCAATGGGTGCAGAATCTGGCTCTGTAGATCTATTAATCCTGCTTTAATCCACACCTACTTTAATCTGTTGCTGTCTAAAATCAGGCTTTTGTTGGAAGGTACCCTTTCCTGTAGGCAACATGAAGCTCATTCATAGGGAGTGCAAGTATTTTGTAGGCAAAAAAGCCAACCAACATGCTGTCCAACTTTTAGCAACACATCTATGTTGCCAAAGGCTGTGTAGTGTAGACCAAGCCTCAGTGTATGCCAGACAATTCTAAACCAAAAGCAAAATATCTGATTTGAAAATGAGATCCATTTCAGGAGGCCTACATCAATAAAGTCCCCTTTGTAGGTAGTGCTATGTTGGTGGGAGAAGTTCTCCAGCCAACATAACTACAGCTTCTTAAGGGAGCGGTCTCTCCCATCAACATGGAACGTCTTTGTTGAAGTGCTACAGCAGTACAACTGCATTGGTGCAGCCTTGACCCAATTGCTGAAGTAACAAATTAGCTGACTTTTACAGGTTTACTTCCAAGACATGTGTTGACATTTTTGCTGTCTCCTTAAAGGCTACCTGCCAATTACATGACACATAAGCCGTGTCCACACTAGCTGGCTATTTCAAAATAGCCAGGCCAACTTCAAAATAGTGCCCGGTACGTCTACCTATGTCGAGCGCTATTTCGAAGTTGAAATCGACATAAGGCAGCGAGATGTTGAAATCGTTATCCCCATCAGAAGATGGAAATAGCGCCCTACTTCGACATCCAACGTCCAACATCAAAGTAGGGCATGTGTAGATGATCCGCGTCCCACTATGTCGAAATAGCAGGATCCTCCATGGCGGCCATCAGCTGAGGGGTTGAGAGATGCTCTCTCCAGCCCCTGAGCTCTGTGGTCACCGTGTGCAGCAGCCCCTTAAAGTTCCCCGCCCCCTTATTTCCTGTGGCAGGAAGCTGAGAGTGTGCAGGCAGCAGCACAGACACGTGCACAGCCTGCACGCCCTCCAGACGCCACGATTCACCACCCAGCACCCATGGCAGCCAGCCAGCGCCCCCAAGCACCCACAGGGCACCCCCCCAAGGGGACCCAGGGCTCCCAGCCTGCCAGCCAGTGGGGGAAGAGGCAGTGGGGCCCCTCCTGGTCAGAGGCCGAGATATGGGACCTGCTGGGGCTCTGGGGCGAGGAGGAGGTGCTCCAGGTAATGGGGAGCTAGCGGCAGAACGCAGATGCATTCGCCCAGCTGGCCGAGGGCCTGGCTGCCTGGGGTCACCCTATGCACACTCCTGACCATGTCAGGAGTAAGGTAAAGGAGCTGCAGCAGGGTTACACCCAGGCCTGGGACATGGCCAGCCAGTCTGGGGCTGCCCCCGCCATTTGCCCCTTTTACAGGGAGCTCAGGGAGATCCTGGGCCCCTGGTACACCTCCTCCCCCCGGCCACCCTTGACAGCTCGGCCAATGAGCCCCAGCAGGCCCGAGAGCCAACGTCCAGCCTGGAGGCCAGCCCTGCATGCCAGGCGTCCTCAGAGGAGCCCACCCCTGGGACAGCAGAGAAGGAGGAGGAGGGCTTCAGTGACCCGGGGGGGAGCTCCTCACCTACCTCCCCTCCTGCAGCTCCAGCAGGGCGTCTGCCCAACGGGTGTCCCCCGACCGTGGGAGCAGACCATCAGGTATGTACCCCAGGTGCACACCCCCAGGTTAAGGGGCGAGAACAAGGGACATGACTAGGGCCCTCCACACACCCAGCCAGACCACGGCCCCGAGGACAGCAGTGGCACATCCTTCAGAGCCCGTCAGCACCTGCCCCCCAGGACAGCGCCAGTCCCCATCCCTGGGGATGGGGGGAGCAGAACCTCAGAAGGGGCCCCCCCGGGGGGGGGATACCACACCCATCATCATCATCATCTCTGGGGGACGGGGATGGGGAACCAGCAGCGGAGGGGTAGGCAGACGTGGGCCATGGGTCAGGGGTCAGACTAACAGCTGTCTCTGCTCTTCCCCCCTCTATTCCGCAGCCGCACCATCTGAAGGCCTCGACGGCACGTGCGCTGCATCTGTTGTGCCGGACAGCCCACCGGGGCCATCGCATCAGGGCAGCCCAGTGACAGTGCAGGGACCGGCCCCAGGATGAGCCCGCCCTGCTGGAGCCAGCCACAGGCGACCGCTGACTCCCAGCTCCTCGCCACCCTCCGGTGTCAAGTGGAAGTTTCAGAGCGCCGCCTGCAAGTGGAGGAACGCCGGCTCCACTTCCAGGATTGAGCACTGGCCTGGCACCAGGAGGCTTGGGGGTCCTTCATGAGGACTTTCGAGCAGATCGTGGAGCAGATGGCACCCCCTGCTGCTCCGGCTGCCATCCCTCTCAGACGCCATCCACCTGTCCTGGAGCCTGCCGAGAAGGGGGACCGCGGGGCTCAGGAACCAGCCGGGCCATACCTGCCAGTTCTCCTGGCCCCCACCCAGCCTCGACAGGGCCTCCGGGCCAGACATGGGTCACGCTCCCCCATGCCAGGTGCTGGACAGTAGGGGCGAAGGAGGCCAAAGACTGAGCCCCTCAGGCCACCCGTTATACATATTCAACCCCCCATTATTTGTACATAGTTGCTTTGTCCCACCCCCCTTTAGTAGCTGTCCCCCACCGATGTATATAGTTCCCCATCATTAATGTAAAAGTTCATTGTTGTTTCAAGAAGGTTTGGTTTATTTAAAATAAAACAAGTGTGTTGGTGTGTGCTCTTTGGTGCTCAGTGGTGTGGGCATGGGGGCAGATAGTGTTGTGGAGGGTGTGGGGGGGCGGTGGGTGGCTCACCAGCTGGCCCTGCCAGCTTTCACCCCACAGCCTGGTCAAAATGGGCCCGGCAGGGCCTCCCGGACCCAGATACCCTCATGGTCGGCTTGGCGACTGGGGGCAGCGGGTGGCTGGGTGTAGGCCATGCCAGCCTCCACAGCCCAGCCTTGCACGAATGCCTCCCCCTTGTTCTCCACCAGGTTGTGGAGTGTACAGCACGTGCCCACAACCTGGGAGATGTTGGGGAGCCCTGCGGCCAGAAATCCTCTGGACCACCTGGCATGCATGGTTTAGGTGGGTGTTGAACTGCTCCTGGCTGGCACTGAGGTGGCCCATGTAGGGTCGCATGAACCAAAGCCGGAGCAGATACGCCTCTTCTGTGACAAGGCAGAGGGGCACGGTGGTGTCCCCCAGAGGGATCTCCCACTGGGGGATGTAGGTCCCCACCTCCAGCTGGTGGCACAGGCCCGAGTTCCTAAACACCTGGGCGTTGTGGGTGCTGCCAGGCCAGCCAACATAAATGTCCATGAAGCAGCCCTGGCTGTCCACCAAGGCCTGGAGGACCACCGAATGGTAGCCCTTCCTATTCAGGAAGCTCCCCCGCTGTGTTCCGGGGCACGGATGGGGATGTGGGTCCCATTCAGTGCCCCAAAGCAATTAGGGAAGCCCAGGCTGGCAAACCCCGCGATGGCTGCAGCCAGGTCCCCAAGCCGCATGAGCCTGTGGAGCAGCAGGGCGTTCAGTGCGCGGACCACCTGCAGGAGAAGGACATGAGAGCACCCGGGAGGGGTGTGCAGGGTGTGCTTGGCCCTCCCCCAGGCTCCCCCCGGGCTCCCCCCAGCTCCCCCCTCCCTCCCCACCTCCCCCTGGGCTCCCCTCAGGTCCCCCCGAGCTCCCCCCCAGGTTCCCCCTCCCTCAAAGGCTCCCCCCTCCCCCAGTCTCTACCCCTCCCCCCGGGGTCCCCTTACCTCCATGACGACAGCCCTAACGGTGGCCTTGCCCACACTGAACTGCTGTCCTATGGATCGGTAGCTTCCAGACAGCAATGCCGACCCATTTCTCGACGGTGAGGGCACGTCGCATGGGGGTGTCCTGGTGCTGCAGGGCAGGGGTGAGCCACTGGCAGAGCTCGAGGAACGTCTGCCGGCTCATCCGGAAATTCCGGAGCCAGCAGTCATTGTCCCATTCCCCAAGCACCAGCCACTCCCACCACTCTGTGCTGGTGGGGTACCTCCATAGCCGGCGGTGCGTCCGGCGGGGGGAGGCCAGGAGGGCTACATGGTCTGGGGCAGCTTCTTCATTCCCGGAGGAGGACAGCTCATCTTCTTCCAGGAGAAGCTGGGCAGCCTCCTCCATGGCACCGAGCAGGGCAGCCACTGCTCCGGGGGTGGCTGTGTGGGCTTTTGCCTACTACTGCTTCTGGGGGTCCATGCTGCATGCATGGGGTGCGAGTGCTTGTGGGCTCTGCAGACCTGTGCTGTGCAGGCCGAGTCTGCCTGGGAGGGGCCCTTTAAGGGAGCGGCTTGCTGTTGCCCCAGAAGGGCTAGTCCGCCCTGTGACCCTGTCCGCAGGCTTTCCTAGCGCCCTTATTCCAATTGGGGCTCCTTTTGTGTGTAGATGTTCCCCGGCGGGGCCTATTTCGATTTAGTGCTGTCCTACGTTGGCGTTGAACGTCGACAGCACCAGCCCTGGAGGATGTGTGGACGCTATGCGTCAAAATAGCTTATTTCAATTTCGCTACATTGAAATAAGCTATTTCGATGTAGTGTCCCAGTGTAGACGTAGCCACAATGTTACATATCTATTCCATAGACCTAAGTAGGAGAAGATGTACTTTTGCTTATATTTTTTAAAATATAAGGGGGGATATTTCTATAAAACTACAGTCAGAAATATTTACGGCAATAGGAGCAAAGAAGCAAACATTAATTTCATTGCATGCTATTTTATAATTTGAAGGTGGAAGCCATAAATCACCAACTTTTCCATGTGACACATTATATGATTCCTCTGGGCTACTTTATTACCATGATTTTAAAAATTACCTTTTGAATACCATATTGATAATAACAAAAAAGAAGAAAGCTGAGAAGTGTAAATTCCATTTAGCACTTTTCGAGAAGCACTTAATAACGTTTGTATTGGACGCTCAGAACCATACAAATGGCCTGTAAGCTAACGTTTTACTAAGAAAACATGGCTCAAGTCCAGTGTTAACAGTGTAGTTCTGCTAAAACAACTTTAGTGGGTGCAGCAACTTACAAGTTCTGTAACATTATTAAAAAGGATGTTTCCTTCACATGATTGTGTACTGGATATTTTCATAATATTTTATATCTAATTCTTTATTAACAAATAAAACAAGTATCTGTCACAGAATAATTGTTTCAGTGATCTCTGATAGCTCTCAAGTCCTATTGAAGAGCTGCTTAGCATCTGATTATATCATCTTTGGTTTTATCTTTCATGGTGAATCATAGAGCAGTAATCTGTGTCTCACCTGCTGGACACTATCAAAAGGGATTAACATATAAATTGCTGAAATGCAAAGTGCATTGATAAGTTGAAAACTATTAGTCTGATTGTGTTCTCTCTCTTAGTGGCTGCACACTAATTTAACTACTGACTTCAGTAGAGTTACTCCTGAGTTTTACTAGTGCAAAAGGAGATTCAGGCCAAAATAATTTATGTGCCACAATCCAAGCTTTTTGTTTTCTGTTTGCATTCCACTCAGCACGGATAGAGGAATGTTGTCAATTTCTATGTTGAATCCTCTTGTCTTAAGTGGTTATTTATATCTATGCAAAGTAAGTGTAAAATGTGGCTAGTTTCAGCAACATTTTCATCACAAAGAAATTCTTCCAATATGAACACATGGACAAACTGCTAAGGATAAGGCCATAAGAATAGCACTGGCACGTAAGGATAAAATGTGAAACGCCAGGGCACAAAACGAATTACACATTGCAAGTGATATAAAAGGCAAAAAGAAATAGCTCTATAAATACAGTAGGAGCAAGAATAGTAGCAGAGAGATAGTCATGTTAATCTACATACTATCAAAACAAAAAAGCAATCCAGTAGCACTGTAAAGACTAACAAAATAATTTATTAAGTGGGACAGACCCACTTCTTCAGATCATAGCCATACCAGAACAGACTCAATATTAAGGCACAGAGAACCAAAAATAGTTACCCAGGTTGACAAATAAGAAAGAAAAAGGCAAAGGAAAGTATAGACCTATTGCTTAGCAGGCCAGGAGAGCTAATGATGGGCAACGCCAGAGAGGCTGAAAGGCTTATTTTGTTACAGTTTTCACCAAAATAAATAAATGAATAAATAAACTGTGACTTGCTTCATAATAGCATTAAAATGAACAACAAGGGAGAAGAAACACAAGCTAAAATAAAGAAAGAACCGGTTAAAGTGTATTTAAATAAAGTTAGAAGTGTTCAAGTCAGCAGGGCCTAATAAAATTCATTCTAGCATACTGGAGAAACTAGCTGAAGCAACCTCATAATTATTAGCAAGTATCTTCGAAGAAGTTGTGGAGGCTGAGTGAGGTCAAGAACACAGGCTGGAAAAAGGCACATATGATAAAGGGAGTAATGAAAATCTGGGACTTTATATACCAGTCAGCCTAATTTTGATACCTGGAAAGATACCCAAAAAGATGTTGGAACAAACTGTTGAACTATCAATCTGTAAACACCTAGGCTACAGCTACACTAGCGAGCTTTGCCAACAAAAACCAGAAGGTGTTTTTTCGACAGTTTGTCATCAAAACTCAGTGTTTTCACCGGCAGCGTTTTTCCTTTTGGCCGTGAGGCATAATGCTGCTGTTAACAGAGTCTGTCAACAAAAAAGCTGTGCAGACACTCGGGGAGGGCCTTCTCTCAACAGACAGGGCCTCCACAACAATGGGCAGCCCTGTCTGCTGTGCTTCCAAGTGCCGGTTTTGTCAAGAGAGCAGCTGGGCAATCTGGCTGCTCCATCCACAGAGTGGAGCACTCACCCGACTGGCTTTTGCGTGTGGCAGCACTCTAGCGACAGAAGTTTTGTAGGGAAATTTCTTCTGACAGTGACTTCCGTCGACAGATCGCTGTAGTGTAACCATAGCCCTAGATAATGCTGGGTGATAAATAAAACCTAACTGGTTTGTCAAGAACAAATGATGTCAGACAAACCTAATTTCCTTTTTGCCAGAGTTGTTGGCCTATTGGCATAGGTGCTAACTTCCCCTACAGTTGGGGGAGGGTGCAGGGAAGACACCCACTGTGGGCCTGGGGGAGAAAGGTGTGGGTGGCTGTCTCCATGACCTGGATGGGGCAGTCTTCAACAGAAGGTGCAGGGCCAAGGGGAGTCAGCCCTTAGTACGGCTTGGAGCATTGCGCTGCACCACTCCCCCAGTCCTCAGAGCCCTGTGGAGTGCAGGTTGACACTCCCACAGCATTTCAAAGAAGCCCAGAGCTCCCAGCTGCTGCTGCCGCTGCAGCATTGGCCATGAGTTCAGGGTCCCTTTGAAGCGCCAGGTCACTATGTAATTGTCCACCTTCTTGGCAGACCTGACTGGGATGGTGGGTGAGGAACTGAGGCAGAGAGGGAGGCTGGCTACTGGTGGGTGTTGAGCACCCACTCATTTTTCCATCTGGTTGCTCCAGCCCCAGAGCAACCACAGAGTGGGTGCTTATGCCTACTGGATAGGGGAGGAAGCAGTAGATGTGATTTTAGATTTTGGTAAGACTGTTGACACAGCCCCACATGATGTTTTCATAAACAATCTAGCGAAACCTGGTCCAGATGGATCTGCTATAAAGTGGGCATACCACTGATTAAAACATGTACTCAAAGCGTAGTCCTTAATGATTTGCTGCCCAGCTAGAAGGATGTCCATAGTGGGGTAGCACAGGACATCTGTGCCAATTCTTCAGCTGTTCAATATTTTCATTAATTATTTGGATAACAGAGTGAATGATTTGCTTAAACACTTGCAAATGACACCAAAGTGGGAGGGGTTGCACACAACAGAAAGAACAGGGTTAAATTCAAAATGACCTTGATAAATTTGAGGATTGCTCTGAAATCTACATGATAAAATCCAGTGAAGAGAAATGCAAAGCACTTCATTTGGGCAGGAAAAATATCCCAGACACAGTTACAAAGGGAATAAGACCTGGATGGAAAGTAGTGTTGCAGAAGGGGGCCTGTGGGGTATAATGAATCACAAACTTAATCGGAGCCAATAGTACGATGCTGTTGTGAGAAAGGCGAATATCAGTCAGGGGTGTATTAATTGGAGCATCATATGTAAGAAATGTGAGGCAAGTTCCATTCTAGTGAGGCCTCAGTTGGACCACTGTGCCCAGTTCTGGGCCTCATACATTAAGAAAGCGGGATGACTAGCAGTGTTCCCTCTCATTTTTTATGTTCATGTATGGAATGAGTTTTGTCACATGCACCAATATGGAGGTAACATGATGCACATCGCCTCCGTATCAGTGTACATACGAAAATTTAGTCTGCACATAGACTGTGTGTATGGTTGAGGCATTTGGAGTAAGGGAAGAGGCTCAGGTCTAGGGCACAGTGTTGGGGTGAGGGGGTGAGGGTCTGGTGGTGGCTATGGGTAGAGATGACAGGGTTTAGGTGCAGAAGGGCCCTCAGGTTTAGAGCAGAGGTGCAGGGGAGAGTGAGAGTCCCCTGCAGGGCCCTCAGGTTTTGGGGTGCAGGGGAGAGTGAGAGTTTTGGCTGAGGTGCAGGCTCTGGGGTGGGGTGGAATGAGAGGTTTGGGGCACAGACTGCCCTTGGGGAGACTGGACTCTCACCAGCCCTCTTTCACTACACAGCTAGAGGCCAGGTGACAGATTCCTTTTCCCCATCCACAGCAGCTCCAGTGGGCTGGGCCAAGGGAAAGGTGCCACTTCATGCCTGCAGCAGATCCACACTAGGCTGGGTCAGAGCCAGGGAGACGGGCACCTTTCCCCTGGCTGTGGTAAGTCCAGGTCATGTCTGTTTTAGGGCCCGCAGGAAGAGGCACCTCTCCCCACTGTGGCAGGTCCATGCTGAGGAGAGAAGCGTTTCTCCCCGATGCAACCCTGAGCCGTTACAGTGGGCTTAATAGGCAGCTGTGTGGCCATGTGGCCGAGCAGCTAAGAGGGAAATTAGAGAGAGAATCCAAAGGAAATCAACAAAAATTCTAAAAATTTAAGGCAACCCAACCATAAGGAGGGAGAGGAAGGCCTGGCAGTGCAGGGGCTAAACAAGGCCTGTTTGCCCAATTAGCCCCACCCTGTTTCACCAGCAGCTAGTGTCAGGCCTGGAGGGAGGAAAAAAGGAGAGAATCAAGCCCACTTTGGGGCTGATCAGCAAGGAGAGAGGTGCAGGCTCTGCTGCCTACAGGACAAAGATGCAGCAGGAGGATGCAACCTCCAAACCCTCACCCAGGTGCCAAGCAGGGACAACCCTGGAGCCTCTGGACTCTCGGGGCCATGCCCCAAACTAAAGGTATAGACTCTAGTAAGAGGGCTGAAGCCCTTCACCCCATGTCCCTGGGTAGCATGGGGGCCTAATTACTAGACCACCGTACTGCTAAGGCGACCTGGTTACACTGACTTGTGAGGAAAGATTAAAATGGGCTCAAATAGTCCTAAGAAAAGAAAACAAAAGCAACCTGACCACCTGTTACAGATTATCAGAGAGGGTGGTGCTCAGTTGTACTCCAGGATCACCTAAAGTAGAACACAACTTAATCTGTAGCAATGGACATTTAGATTAGGCATTAGGGAGAGCTTGCTAACTGTAAAGACTACCAAGTATTGGAAACAGTTACCAAGGGAGGTTGCTGAATCCCAGTCACTAAAGCTTTTAAGAACAGATTAGGTAGATATCAGTCTAGGCATCATTGGTCCTGCCACAGCCGGTGGTGGGGACTAGACTCGATGACCTCTCAAGGTCCTGTCCAAACCTACATTTCTATGATTTTACACAACTTTTGTAAGTGGGTACCCAAAGGTGTAGGGCCTCATGCCAAGCCAATGGGAGCCTTCAGATTGACTTAAAGGGTTTCGTACTGAGCCAACAGTCACTTTGACTTCCTGGTTCTTTTACACTGGTGTAATGCTGCTTTCCCAAATGCTGAAAGTAAAAGTTAAGGTATAGAGACACTATTTTCAGTGAACAAAATGCCATAAAACACATTTCTATTTATGAATCATATTCTCTAAATGTCTTCTAAAAACCTCAGGGTAGGTTGCCCATTTAGTTGGCTCACAGTGACTTGGTGCAGTTCTTACTTGCATGGAAGGCAAACTGGCTGTGGGTCAATCCAGACAAAGAAAGGGTTATGCTAGAGCATGAGGGAGCCATCTCCTGAAACAGGGGAATTGGTATCAACAGCTTCAGCTGGACTTGCCATGAGTCTTTCACCCTCTTGTTAGATCGGCAGGAAAGCTGAGGAAGTCCTATAGACGCCTTTGCAGTTTCTGGATGATCATGGAACTGAGGTGAGAGAGCGCTTTCCCCTACTTACGCTTGTCTAGAAGGCTGGAGCCCTTTCTGCGGGATGCAGACCTCATCATGGTCATTCAGAGCATTTGTCACCTGGGGACTGGGTGACTGCATAGTGCTGTAGCTGACCTATGGCCTCTTTTAGTCTCGAGAGATGGTGGTTAGCAGCAGCAGTGAGGCTCTATGGGCAGTGTTTGAGTCTGCAGCTTCTCTTATGGTCTATCTGACCACTATTGGATTAGCATGGTCAGTGGCAATAACCGCATGTCAGTCTACTTCCAAATGCTTGAGCCTGAGAGTTTTTCCTTCTAAGACTAAGTTCTTTTGCATGGCTTGCACATATGCTGTCGAAGGATGATGTGCCCTGTTGTAGCAATTGTCACCAGGTATTTCGATCTGATGATGTAGCTTCCCAGGATTTTGGATTGATGTTGAATTTTTTCATGGCTTTTTTGCATATACCCTTGAATCATAGCTTTGGTCTTCCTCTTGTTCTCAACCCACATGGCAGGTCACTGAAGAGGATTTCTTTGGGAAGACGTTCGTCACCCATTCTTCTCACCTGACCAAGCCATCGTAATCTTCTGCTTTGAGGATGTCTGTGAGGCTGGGTCTCCCAGATCTTGATAGGCCATCTGCATTTGAAACTTTAGCTTGCCAGTTGATATTCATAACTCCGCAGCGGCAGTGAAGATGGAAGCTGTTCAATTTTTTCTCCTGGTTCGAGTAGGTGGTCCATGCCTCAGAACTGTATAGCAGGATACTCAATATACACGCCTAGTAGATTAGTATCTTTCTTTTCACTGTCAGGTTAGGATTGTTCCATGCTTGTTTCCGAAGTCTGTCAAAAATAGTAGCTGCCTTCCTGATTCTGATCTTCAGTTCTTTGTCTATGGGTAGTTTTGTGGTGACAGTAGATCCAAGGTAACAGAATTGTTGAACCACATCTAATGGGCTGTTATCCAGAATGACCCTGGGTCGCTGAGGTATACCTTGAGTGAATACAACCATTTTCTTCATGCTTATGTCAAGGGAAAACAACTTGCAAGCTCTGGACAGAGAATCCACCAGTGACTATAGCGTGTCTTCATTATGAGTGACGAGAGCTCCATCATCTATGAAGAGGAGTTCCGTGATGAGGACTTTGTTGCCCTTAGTTTTGGCCTTGAGTCTTGCCAGGTTGTAGAGAGAGCCATCTAATCTTCTGTGGAGAAATACATCGCTGCATGAGTTTTGAAATGCGCAGTTTAGTAGAACTGAGAAGAATATGCCAAAGAGAGTAGGGGCAAGAACACACCCTTGTTTGACTGCTGTTCATTGCAAACAGTTCTGATGTAGATCTATCATATTGCACTGTTGTGTTCATGTTTTTGTGAAAGGATGTTATGAGCTTGAGTAGGGTCGGTGAGCAGCCAATCTTGGTTAATACTCTGTATAGTCCTGGTCTACTAATTGTTTCAAATGTTTTTCTTAAGTCCACAAATGCAGGCCTATGCACCTTATAATGCCTCAAACTTCAGCTGGTGCATTGTACAGTAATTCTTCGTGAAGGGGCATTTCTTGCAGGAAGCATATTTCATACCTGTACTCCAGGGGCTGTACCAGCTTCCTGTTTGTCTCTGGCTGCAATTTAAGGTGGTGTTGATTGTAAACGATCTCCACCTTATCATATGGCAGGCATTGTCACCTGGCAGCAGATGATTTCAAGCCATCAAACGCTGGGTTGTGGGCAGTGTTCCCTGTAAGATGACCGTACGGGTGACCACCCAGGAGCGATTCAAGAACCACCCAGTTGATTAGCAGAGCACTCACAGCTGTCCACAGGGGGCAGCAAGTGTTTCCATTGGTGGTGCACATCCTCAAATGCCTGGGTGCACACAACAAAATTTATTCCACCCATGAGTGGAAAAAATTGGAGGGAACCCGTTATGGCGGCAATGCTCTTTGTCTGTGTGCTCTCCTATTCCTCCTTAATGGGGATACTAAGGCTTTGTCTACACTTGAAAGTTTAAAAGGCAGCTGTGGCAGCACTATAACATGGCAGTGCTGCCACGGGAGAAGCACTGGGAGAGCGGTCTCCAAGCGCTTTCGGTACACCGCCCCCCATGAGGGGAGCAGCTAACTGCACTGTGCGTGCAGCTCCCAGCGCTGTAGCTTGGGTTACGTAGGGGCTTTACAGAGCTGTAACTGGGGGTATGTTGTGGGGGGGAGGGGTCATACCCCTGAGCCAGAAAGCTGCAGGGTTGTCAAGTGTCAATGTAGACTTAGCATCGCTTACCTCTCTCCTAGCATAATACCACAGCAGTTGAGTCAGGTAACATCCATGAACTAATATGCCCCATGGGGGGCTAGTGGGAAAATGCTCTTGGTGAGGAGCCCGTCCTGCGGATGCGGAATGACCTTTCTGCTTCAGTTCACCAGCATCTGGGTTTGTTGACTTTCCATTCTGCCACAACGCCCATGTGTTCTCCCAGGCTTTTCCTGAGGAGCAGGGCGTGCGGGTGGTTATTGGTGGCAGGAGAGTTTGCTTTGGAGGGAGTTGAAAGGATCTAAGAGGGCTCAGTCTGTTGGCCATTAGTATTAAATTGGTGTCATTTTAATATAAAAAATGCTTGTACTCATGAACACAGGATAAATATTCTTAAACATCTAAATAAATTAACAAAATAATTGCATGGAACTGAGGGAAAAAAACCTATGTCTGGTCACCTTTGCTCCCTACTCTGCCTAGGCTTACCACCGTGTTGGCTACTGTTTGTGTGTTTCGTTCACCTCCACACTGTTTTATGTGGCAGTGGATTAAAGTAGGAGTGAGGTGGCCCTTTCTTTGGCTTTCATTCCAGCTTAAAAAATAACTCCAGCAAATGAAATTTGCTACAGTGTGAAATTATTAAGGAATGTGGGCCCTGTAACATTTTTTACTGAGTTTATAGAATTGCAAGCAAGTAAATAGGGTATGTTTCGACAACCAAGAGGAAATAAGGTGCAATACGCATTAGATATATCACATTAAACTGTAAACACGTAGATGCTTGAGATTTCTAAATCCCTCAGGGGATATACGCTTGAAGTCTGCAAACTTACGAGAAAACTGAACGTCATTTAGGGTGGTTATTTAATAGTTTTTACACAGCTGGAAGCAAGTTATGCCCTGAAAACAGCAACAAGATGTGCTGCATGAAGAAGTATCTGGATGATAAACAGTGACACTGCAAAGCAGGCTAAAGGTGCATGGGATTTTCGTCTACCAAATGAAGTTTGTAAGACCCGCCTTCCCAGGCTGTCTGAATAATTGCTTTCCATAAAAAGTGGACTATATAGTGCTTCAGTTGTACAGTTCGGGAACACTGAACCTCTTAACCTTTGAGTTGCCTACTTGATTTGAAATGAATATGATACTCGAGAAGATAACAGTCCCACTTCTCCATTCTTTAGTAAGGACATACGTGATTGTTAATGTGCAGCACAGAACTCTCATTATACTAATAAAGAATGTCAAAAATACAGCTATTGAATATGATTATTAGTAGCTACTAGACATATTGGCTTCTCATAATACCTGTTTGTGGAATCATTCAGCCCTAATAAGTGTAGCTACTATTATTGTATTCAAAGTGCCAGCAGTAATATTCAGTAACCCAGAACCTTGTAAGAGTCTCTCTCCTTCTTTTATTCTATTAGGAATTTTTTGAAAAATCTGTTTGATATCTTCTCTTCTGCAGCACTTCTAAACTGTGCACTGAGAGAGAAGCAACAAAAATTGCACCCATTTTGCCAGATTTGATAGAAGAAGCGATCTGTATCATTGGGAAAAAAAAATCTATTTTGTTCCAGTGCACCACCTGACCTCTGTGAAAACAAACTGTCAGGCAGAAACTCTAAAGAAATGGAACCCACATATCAATAGATTTTCTTTAGTTCAGCTATTGATATATCACAGAACAAATAAGACCCAGAAGAAAACCATGTTTTGCAAAGCACATCAGACACAGCACAGCTGGGGTCAGCATTTATCAGTGAACAAAGAGAAGTTATGAAACCTGGGCCCTGAATGTGTAAATACTTAAGCAAGACTCTAACTTTGCTCACACTAGACCTATAAGAGATTTTGGTTATTTTGGATGAAGAAAGAAATATGTTCTAAAGACGAATGACCTTGAGGAGAACATCCTGTGCCGGCAGATCACTCTCATACCTGTCAGGAGAGCTAAAGCTCAAGGACCTCTCCTGATGGCATCTTTAGCAATTAGAAAATTGGTTTCTTAAGTAGGCAGGGTACAGGTCATTGAAAGCTCTATGTCAAAACACCATAGATTCCATACGAAGCCACTCAGCATAGCTTATGAAGAACCAGAGCGATGCTCTCCTGACAAAGTACTCCATTCACTGAATAGGTGCCTGGTGCATTTGTTTCAGTTTCTGAATAGTTTCATGCCATTTTTTGCAAAGCTTCCTGGGCAAGCTGGATTCCCAGTTCCTGGTCCAAATTCTACTAGATAGCCAAGAAAATCCCACCCTTCAGTCACAGTCCTGAAAATACCGTTAGTTTGGTCCAGATATGAATAGTGTTTTCTACAAAATGCCTAGAATCTCTACACTACCAGAAGGATGTGAATCATCAACCAAGCAGACAGAGTCTAGATCAATCAGGCTGTCCACAACCCAAAACAAATCCCCAAAATCTTGATCTCCTGGTGCTCAAATGGAGGGAAAGAACCAATTCTTTGCTTCCCATGTAACCACAGGGTAAGATTTCAACCTGCGCTGAAGGTGTAATTCATCCTGCCACAAGAGATATAGTTATTTTCCCTCATGGTCCAAGGTAATCTATCAGGACAAAGTCATGAAAGACAATAGCTAGGGGGTGCCTCAATTATAATAATTCTGTTTCACAGTTCTGCAAAATCCTTAGGAGGGTCCATTGACAGGGTCCATTGGAGCCCTTCCAGTTCCATTAGCTTTGGAGAAAGGCAGTTTCATTCGTATGAGGGTGAGATATCAGCTATTTCTTCTTTTCCCAGTAGAAATCAGTGGAATTTCACACACTATCCTTATTAACACAGAGAGAGTTCGAGCTCTCTCCCATGGAAAGCAACAGCCAACTTCTCACCAACTTTAGTTGGAACAGGGCCAGGCTTCTAATATTCAAAGGTGGAACTGCACATTGGCATGAAACCGTCAGTATTTATTAAGTCAGAATTACTTGGTCTGATGTCAGTGAGAAAGTTATAATGTTTATTCATTGGGCATTAACATATGTTTAGGTCACTCCCATTCACCTTACACACACAGTTCCACTGAAACCGGAGGGTTGTCTGGGTAAGTATGACAGGCAGCATTAGTGTAATGATTTTTAATTCCCACTTCAAATCAGTTCAGCTCAATTATGGTACAAATTTTACTATACAATGAATATGTGGGATAAGAATGGGCTCCCTCATGCCTAATAGGCACAGAGGTGCTTCGGAGAGTTCTTCTATCTGTGGTATAAAGGTGTGGGTGGAACCTGAGGCAAAATGAGGTACATATACACTTCGGGATTTCCTCATGGGATACAAGGGCTACAGTCTGGGAAATACTTCACCCTGTGCACCTTAATAAGGCACTTTCACAAGCTGACCCTTTATTCATTTAGCCCCAGCCTCGCATACATTGAAATCAATGGCAAATTTCCCATTAACTTTAATGATACAGGATCAGCCCCTCAGTTCTCAGGGGAAAACACTGCCATACAGCTGATCCTCCGTGTGTTCCAGTTTCCTTTTTGGATAGTTTTTAAAAAGTGAAGAATTAAAGGGAAGGTTTGAAAAGCAGCTTCATAACCCATCAAGAAAACAATTAGAAATCCATTTAAAATAAGAAGGACCTGGAAACACAAGAGATTTTTAAGTTAGGAGACAAAAGTGTCTAAAGCTGAGAACAGAAAAATGTGTCTGATGTAAGCCAGTAGGGGTTCAGAAAGCAAAAGAAAATGTGTGTCAGGGTTTACTATGGGAACAGCAAATTTCAGCCCAGAGTAATATTAAATGTTGTGTCTCAGGCATTGTGGCTGTGCAGAGATATCAGGGGCAGTAAGATGTACCTGCATGCACTCCCCAGGTACATAGGAGCAAGCAGATGCTCACTACTCCATCCATCCTTAGCTGATGGGTGTGGGGAGACAGGGCAAGGAGTGAGTAAAGCTCTGGATTAGTTCTCCCAATGTGCCAGCCAGTACAGCTGAGCTGGTACAGAGACTTACTTGTAATGAATACTGCCCAGGACCTGAGCGATAGCAGATCCCTTTGCTCTAGGGGACAATAGAGACCAGACACAATTCCTTCCCTCAGGCCTACTGTGTTGGGTACTACACACAATCCTGTATTTTGGGCTGACAGTAAAATTCAAATCTATCCCCAAAAACATTCTGGTTGAAACTGTGGTCACATGGATGTAAGCGGCAAGTCATGGGACAAGATTTCCACCCTTTTGTTCTATTAAAGATATGCCAACATACTATTTTTGGAATAATAATCATAGATCTTGTAGCTGAACTGCACAATGAGGTCAGTTAGTCTCTTCCTCCAAATTATAAATAACACTCCCATTTAGTGAGACTAGAAAGGAATCACAGCTCACATTAGCATCACTGTCAGTTTCTAACTAAAAAGGTAACACAAATGTATGGATTTGCTTAAAACCTTTACGTCAGTTTATTTATTTCTAGGTAGCTCACTGCAAGTAGGCACAGCTTGAGGCTTTTGTGAAGTTCCGTAACTCCCTTCTCAAAGAAGATGTATTTAAAGTAATCATCCATTTATACCATTTATACCTGGCAGACAAGTGAACACCGAACAGCATTTTGTACTTGTTCTGACAAAATTTGAAAGAAATAGAAAGATTCTGTTAAAATGGCATTTCAATGATATTTGTGGTGAAACATTGCACTCTTATTGCTTCTTCAAGTTGGTCTCTTTTTCTGCTAGTGGGAAATAAAAGAGCCCTGTATTTTTTTCTCAGCAGCACACTTTTACACAGAGAGCTCACATCACTGGGCGTGTTACTCCGATTTTACACCAACGCATCAGGAATGCCATTGAAATCAATGGAGTTCCAGCATCACAAAACTGGACGCAGTGGTGAATCACACTCAGCTGACAAACCAGTTTTATGTCAGGATCATGCCTGTGTTGATTGGCAAAAAATAAAACATCCACATGGTTTGTTTTGCTGTTGTTGAAAACTATGGCTAAATAATAATTAATGGGCTTTCACTAAGCAGTCAATTGTATTTCACAGGAATAAGTGGACTCAGATTTAAAGCATTTATTTTTAGATGGTGAACCAATGCAAATTTAGCAGCATGAAACTAAATCCAGGCTAGCGCTTGATTAGCAAATTCCTTATGGTGGTTTTACAAAGTTAAATTTGTACAAACAGATTAACCATGTTTTTAAGCTGTTCCTAAATAGCCTGGGAACTAAGAATTAAGTACAGAGTCTGCCCATCCCCTCAGAAACCAACACACCCTTCTCCAAGCCCAACACCTGCTGTTAAAAATACATCACACAATGGCCTTCATCTTAGATGGCAACAGATGTGAAGATGCCCAGAGGTCTCTCAGATGTTTGTGTTCCTGGGTCACGCGAGGGCACCAGGAAGGGGAGGGAAAATTATTCTGGAATTCCAAAGGTCACTGCTGGACAAAAATAGTGAAAATTGCACACATGTTGAGAAAAAACAAAGGCTCAGGGGTCTGGCAATCAGGCTTCGAAGACTTAAGAAGGCTAATGTTTCATCTCTGCATTAGGAGCCAAGGAAGGGAGAATACAGTGGATGAAGGAATAAAAAGAGTTGTCATCAGGAGGAAGAAAATGATTATTATGTTCCCTAGCCCTCAGGGCAATGATAATTAACAAGTTCAAATGGAAAAAGGAAAGAGTTGTTCTTACTGAAAACTTGCCTCTGTGAATTCCTCAGCAGCACATGTTCTCCCCTAGCTTCCCATTCATTATTTGATTTTCTTTAATTCACTTGTACCTCCACACCCCTCTCTTCTCTAGTCCCTCTTCTCAAACACATCCGGGGCCAATGCTTGCATATCTGTTAGTTTTATCCATCTTATACGAAAATACTGTGAGCCTGATTGTGGACTTCTTACTCAGGTGCTCCCCCATGCAAGTAATCTATTGATGTCAGTGGGGCTATGCACATGGATAAATGTTCCCCATTGCAAGAAAAGGCTCTGCAACCTGGCCCTTCGCATCATTCATTCCATTAGCAATCATGATACCTTGCCAGTAATGGACACCTTTACTCGCTTTGGCTGTGTCTACACTACAAAAATAACTTTGAAGTTGCTTACTTCCAAGTACAACTTTGAAGTAAGCAACTTCAAAGCTGAGCCTCTACACACACTCTACTTCAAAGTTAAACTTCAAAGTAGGGCACTACTCTACTGCCGGGAATGGAGTAAGGACTTCGAAGTTGTGCTCCCTACTTTGAAGTTGACTTCGAAGTAAGCGAAAATGTGTGTAGACTTTCTGCTGGCTCCTTTGAAGTAGTGCCTAACTTCAAAGTACTTTGAAGTTCGTTCCTAGTGTAGATGCACCGTGGTAGGTTACTCCAGGTGTAGTCCCAAATTAACTACTTTGAATGTGTGTTGCTATTTTTGACCAGTATAAGATTGTGGGACTCCAGGCCAGGGAATAACAAGCACAAAAGCAACCTATTAACAGCTTACAAAGCTTTTTAAAGGCATCAGTTGAACTGCTGCGATATGGTGAAACACATCATAATCGTACCAGTGATGCAATCCCTACTTTGGATTGGCCTCTGTGATTTCTTTTAAAATCATGCTAGAAATATCAGATGGGCAAACAAAGACCATTCCTGTAAGTAATAAACAACTATGGTCAATCTCCAGGGGAGAAAAAAGACCAGGCAAAAATAGCCCGAAGAACATCTGCCTGCCCTTGAAACCCCATTCCCTACATTTTAAGATTTGTAAAAATACTAATTTGCCCTTTGAAATCCTGTTCCTTCCAATTCTTCCCTAGCACACATGTTATTCTGTAAGTAGAGGTGTTACCAGAGCTAATTTAGGTCTCATTTAGGGCTGGGTTGAAAACTGACTGGAATGCACCTGTAAAGAGGTTTAGCTAATGAATTACTCCCTGGGATTTCACACCCTGTGGTTGTCCTGTGTGTCTCACATTTGCAGTGCAGCCTCATTAGCTCACATTTCCCTTAGGATTGCACCCGTCCTAGAATATGATATAACCCCACCCCTGCAGCCATTCTCCTGTAGAGCGTGGCCAAATTTTCAAAGGCGTGTGAACTTGCTGCTCCCACAAAAAATGTGTATGGTTGCACAAAGACATTTTTCACCACCAATTGGATAATTATGCAGACTATACAGTTGTGTGCACAAAAGCAAGTTTCACGTGTGTAGGTTTTTGTCTCTTTTGTGGGTACATTAAAGTAATAAAATCAGACTTACAATAGCCTGCACCTGCAGCCCTCGAAGAGGTGTTCAAATGCAATCTCCAATGCAGTTGCAATTTTTTTGCTGTCAGGACCCCTACTGAAATACCCCCTGGCAAGACATAGGGGTTGGACTGGGATTGCGGAGGTCACAGTGGGGGTCCAGCACAGAGCTTTACATGGGAACTATATAGAGGCACTAGCCCTGCAGCTGAAAATCCTGATACAATCTACAAGCATTTGAATAGAGAAATAAACACGATCCCTTTCCTGTCAGATTTTCAGTTTGTCCCTCATTTGCCTAACCTAAATCAGCTATTTCAGCCTTTCTGTCTCCTTTTATTCTGTACTTCCCAGTGCCAGAACTCATGATGCCTGAGGCAGTGTGGCCTGTCTGACTAAAGAGAGACACAGTTTCAGGGAGGGTGGGCCAAATGGATTTTCTCTATTCTTTGTTTTCTGACTTCTTCCTACAGTACTTTGGTCACTCATCTTCTCTATGCTTCCCATTTCTCTCCTAAGTCAGTCCAAGGCAGGCTTTGCCATATGATGAAAACAAGCAGTAAATATTTAGGGCCAGCAAAATGTTTACATCATAAATCAGCTGTTTTAACTCTTCATGTCAGAATTCTTTGCTACCCCATGCAAAAGGTCCCACATAAATCTCTTAGGGATTCATTAGTACAATCCAGTTATGAGGAGAATATATTTATTGGATCAAGCATGAGCTCTCCTGTTGTACATAGTCATATAACTATGGAAAGCCTTTACTTTCAAATAAATCACTCTATTTCCTATCTTTGAAATGTGTGTCTACTCTCCAAATAAATAAAACCACAAATGTTCATAAGTATTGGTGCTCAGTCCTGAAGTCCTTATTCAGACTAAACTCCCACCAGATACAATTACATCATTACCAACCTTAAGGATTAAACATCATGTGTGTCCACGCTAAAGAGTTTTGTAGACAAAACTGGGATATTGTCAACAAAACTTGTGGAGAATCTACACATAAAATGCATTTTATTGATAGATACTATTACCAAAAAAGCTGTGTAGTTACTCTGGGGGCTCCTTAGTTGACAGAGTAGATCAAAAGATCAATCCACTTTTATGTGTAGATGTGTTCTGTTGACAGAAGTTTTGTTGGAACATCTCTTTCAACAGTACCTTCTGTAGACTGATGCTCCTAGTGTAGATGTAGCCCAGGAGTCAAGCCCCAAAATTACAAGATTGGTTTAAAATAATTAGATTTTTAATAATAATGTTTTAATTCTTTTGCTTTGACTTCCAGTTTCTGAGCCTTTAGTTTGCAATCATTTCATGACTGATAGGTTTGCTTGCTTATTTCCAAGTATGAAGGAAGATAGATAGATAGATACATAGATTCTAACTAATTTCTCTCCCTCCCCTACTAATTTTTTGCATTCTTTTACTAGGGATAGGAGTTAGACTTATGGAATGATGAGATTTTTTTTTAATTGTTGTGCTGGCAGCTCATGATTTTAAAACGCAAGCAGAGTTTCTCATACAATATCCTACTCTAAGCAGATGGGACACCAAATATTGAGATGAAGCATGATGAAATCATGAGCTGCCAGCACAACAATTATAAAAATCTCATCATTCTATAAGTCTAACTTCTGTCCCTAGCAAAGGAATGCAAAAAAAATTAACAGGGGAGGGAGAGAAATCATTTAAAATCTATATCAGTTTATTCCTGGTGCATGTGCAAGGTGTCATTGCAGTTGCTTCTGAGCAATGGGATTACCCGCCCCTTCCTAGTACCTTGGAGACCCAAGCCACCCAAGGGTAACAGTGAAGAGTCAGTATCAGAGAGGTAGCCGTGTTAGTCTGTGTCTTCAAGAACAACAAGAAGTCCTGTAGCACCTTACAGACTAACAGATATTTTGGAGCATAAGCTTTCGTGGGCAAAGACCTGCTTCGTTAGAGGCAGGGCTGTCTTCTGTGCATCTGTTGGCACAGCTCGCCAGTTATGCATGGGGACACACGTGTTATGCTGGAGGGGAGCTCTGAGACACAGTGGCTGCTGGAGTTCTCTCTTGGAATGAGATAGCTAAACATCTCCTCCCTCTACCTTTATCCCCAAGCTGATTCTAGGGGGGTGTGTGTGTGTGTGTGCGTGTGTGCGTGCATGTGTGTATGTGTATTTTGGGGGCCCTGGATGTTGATATTTATAAACAATCTTCTAGAAGTCCAAAGGCGAATGAGACCCCTGGAAAATGTTGGAGTTTTAAGCACTTACCACAGTAAAATTTGTTGACTGTATCAGTACTTCACTGTGATTTCTAATCTACATAGAGGATGGAGCCTCTGCAGTCTCCTGCTCTTAACAGGGAAGAATGCTGTACAAGTTTTGACTTTCAAACAATAGGAGACTCACAGCTGATTGTTTGAGGGGCGCAGTAATATCCCTTGCCCCATCCATAGCAAGAGCCTGTCTCCCACTTTGTGCCTGACCTGTACTAGCCCACAATCTGACCCCTCAGGTGACAATTCACACAACCCCTATGGAGTATGAAATCC
Source organism: Carettochelys insculpta (assembly GCF_033958435.1). Classification (NCBI taxonomy): domain Eukaryota; kingdom Metazoa; phylum Chordata; order Testudines; family Carettochelyidae; genus Carettochelys; species Carettochelys insculpta. Next base: position 231,225,482 of record NC_134138.1, read on the forward strand.
ACTTCACCCACCTAAAGTGGGAGTAACCAGGTTTTAGGGGCATGAAATGTGGGAGGAGTGGATAGATAAAATCCACCACCCTGCTGCCTGGGGCCAGGGCAAAGAACTGCAGTGCTGTTTCCATCCCCTTCCTTCCATACCTGCTACTTTGAACGATGGGCTGGAAAAGTGACTACACCACCCCCGAGACCCTGCATTCCCTTGGCACACTGTGTTAAGCTCAAGAACTCTGCATAAGCACAATTGCTACAGCCTTTCTCTTCACGCTTTTATTGCTGCATTCCTTGGTACCAGCCCTTGTAGACCTGTGTCTGGCTTCTCAGCTGTGTGCAGCTGTAGTAGAGGTTTTATGGGTGCCTGTAGCCAGCTGTCTACACAAGGGTGAATTGCATTACAGCTCTTCTCAGAAGCATGAAAATGACAATTTATCTTTATACAGGTGGCATCACTCATACATCCCAAACAGTGCGCACACGTGGCAGTGTTGGGTACAAAAGGCAACCAGGAACACATTTAACTCCCTGAAAATGTAGTGCCTCCCTGCCATTTGAAAATCTCTGCCATACACACAAGGCGGATTTTCCAAGGTGTTAAAGAACCAAAGGCACCTCATTCTTACGCGCCCACCAAGTACTTTGCAACAAAATATAAAATAAAAAATGTTGCTACCAGTCCCACTGACTTTCAATAGGAGTTGGTTGTTTAACTCGCTTAGGCTGTGTCTGCACTATGAGAAAAAAAATCAAATTTGAAGGAGATAGCTCAACATTAAAATGTCACTGGCTTCATTGCAAATGTCATTAGGTTGATTTCATCTGCCCTAATATCAATAACAAAATGTCAATATTAACAGATGGGTATAGTGTCAATATCGACTTTAAAATGTCGAAAAAAGTGTAGTGTGGAAGTGCCATGTCTTTCATTCAAATTTATTAACCTCCACAAGTGTCCTATATGTATCCCATAAAGCTATGCATTGCACCTGGCTCCCAGCTCCTTGTTAGTAGCGGGAACCGGGAAATTGACTAGAGCTGTTTCACCACCAGTTTCCCAGGTCCCACAGCTTGGGGAAGCCAGGAAATTGACCAGGGCTGCTGTGCTACCAGTTTCCCAGGGCCTGCAGTTTGTGGGAGCTGGGAAATTGACCAGGACCTGTAGGGACCTGGGAAACTGATAGTACTGCTGCAACTGGCTCCTGGCTCAGAATGCAGGTCTGCGGGAACTGTGGGATAGCTTCCTACAATGCACTGCTGCAACAGTGGATGTTTGGTGATTTCAGTGTGGAAGCAATACGTCAAATTTGTTGGGAGCCTGTGGGAAGTGAAGAAACTCAAAATTGAATTAAAAAAAAGGCATTATAAAATCAATTTTAATATATTTGAATTTCTCTTGCAGTGTAGACATAGCCTTAGCCACATCTGAAAAAAACCCACCCGCACAAGGCCATAGACCTAGAGATGAAAAACCCCCAAACAAATCCTACCCATGGAGCTATTCAGTCTATCCAAATTCTAGTGTCACATTATTCCCTACAATCAATTTGCTGATGCTTTGTCTTGTCAAGTTTCAAATATTCTAAGTAAAGAGACTTCCTACCTGTCTCTTGAAAGAAAATTCCACACTGACCCATTTTACTCCAAGGATATTTTTCATAATATTTGGCCTAATTTTAATTTTGTTTACCATACCTCCCAATAACCCTACTTTAACCATCCTAAACAAGTCTCTTCCAGCCTTCTCTGCATGTGCAGATTGTTAATGATCCTGCCTTGCTTAGGCAAGGTACACATATTTAGCTCCTGTTTTTTCAATTCCTGTATTGTCAATGCGTGCACTTTTCCACAGATTAACACAAGGCAAAACAGTGCCATATAACCAACTGTGCGATAGAAATATAGATCATTTGACTACGTTTACATGACAGGCTTCTGCTATAATAGCTAGGTTGGGCTGCCAGATGAAGACATGTGATCTCTTTCAGATATAGCTGTGCTCTTTTCCAGTGACAGCTGGTTTCATTTGGGAGTGAGGTGGTTTCACCATGTTGATACAAAGAGCAACTCTGCTGGCATAGCTATATTCACACTGGAACCATTTTGCAAGTGCAATATGCCAGTATTTCTACACAGCTAAAAGACATAACCTTAGTCTCATGGTTACTTGTTTTCAGATTTTTGCTGGTCTCCCAGGTCCTGTCAGTTTGTCCGTCCTTGCATTATTAAGGGACGGTATCATCAGGACATTTTAAGACAGGGTGTGCAGAATGCACAGCACACTAGGCTGCTGGGTTTCAGACTCATCTACTTAATTTAAAATGTTGAGATATGTTAATGTTTTCATATATGTGTATTCACATTTATATACTGATTAATAAAGTTTTTACATTCTACATATTTTCTTACACATTTCGAAAGGAATTTTTTTTCACCTGAACATAATTGAAATTTCCTTTAGTTTGGATTAAATTAGACAGGCTGGGGATGGCCCTGTTAATTGCAGGGCCTGACATAAAAAGTTTGCTCACCCCTGTTTTAAGATAACCTGTTACCTTCTTCCTTCTGTTGTGGCCATGTTCCGTGTGTGTAGATTTCTGATTTAATGTGCTGTACCAACACAGTAAGTCTCCTCTTAGCAATATTCTTATTTCATTTAAAGCATCTGCTTGGCATATAAGACATGATCCTACAGGGTGCTGTGCACTCCTACAAAGGTGGACAACTACCTGTGATTTCAATGGAATGTGTAAATACTCAGCACCTTGCAGGTCTGAGCCCATATTTAAAGATAGTGAACATATTTAAGGACATTTAAGGTGAACAAATTCTAGTCCCAAGTACATTAGAAATCATTATTCAAGAGAATCTCCCTATCTCCCTTTACCAAAATTCTTACGATAAGGTTCCTGATAAGAAACAACAAATCCAACATCAAATAAACCAAATAAAAGCTGTGTGAATGATCCAATAGTACAGGCTGTGAACAACCTGTGAACAACTAAGTCAATTAGGTCACATTTAGAGCCTGGTAAATATAAATTTCGCAATTTTGAAGCATGAAAATCGTAGCAAAGAAAAGAAAGGTGATTTCACCAAGCAGAGGAGATACGGGACATTTTATTGGAAGCATTAAATTATGTAAGGTTTAGCCACAACCTGATGAAGTAGCATGAAAAAAATGAAAATGAGTGAAGTACGTATGGATACCTAGATCTCAATTCAACTTACTCCTTACATACAGAATCAAAAACTCTTCTCTGTTACACCAACATAAATTTGGAGTATCTCCTGGGAAACCAGTGAAATTATTGAAAATTTACACTGGAGTTATTGTAGGCAGAATCTGATCCACAGTATATTCAATTCAAATAAAACATTTCCCTAGAATTATCTAGCTATTCAGTGAGAATTTAAAGTCATACAAATGCTACAGGAACCAGCTCTGAACCATCAGTCCTTCAACTCCCACTTAATAAGAATTTTGCCATTGGCAGCCAAGGGACAAGGGTTAAGACTATAATAAAGATGAAATATGTAATGCTACAATTCAGAAAATTCAGAAGTTTAGACAACTTGCAACACGTTCCCTTATGCATTTTAAAAGGAAGGATGGTTAACATATCGGCTTGAAACTTAGGTCAGTTAGGTCTATCACAGATTGCCTGTGTGACACTGAGCAAGTTGCTTAATCTCTCTATGTTTCTATTCTCCAAAAGAAAACTGGAGATATTAGTACATCATTGATGGTCTAGACTATAAGCCCTTTCTGCCAGGACATTTTCTTATTAGCTAGATGTGCCATTGTTACAGGGTTGAACCTCTCTCATCTGGTCCCCGGGGACCTGACTGGTGCTGGACAAGAGAATTTTCTGGACGATGGGTGGCTAATATTTTCTAGCACATTACCAACACTTTCACTGCTTACTGGGCTCTTAGAAGACATTTAGGGGTAAAATCACAGCTTAATAACAGCACAGAACACTGAGAACCAGGTCTGGAGGCTGGAAACAAACTTTATGAGACCACAGTAAACTTTGCCATACCCATGATAAATGGTCATCTGGCTAACTAAAATTATACTGGATTACTGAGTTTATTGGATGAGAAAATTCCGGATTAGACAGGTTCAACCTGTAGTATCGTGTGTCCCTGGTGTAACTGGGAAGCAGATACTAGAATAATAAAAGAATATTAATACTGATTTTGTATGACTAAATGGAATGTTAAATGTGTGCTTAGTAGATTAACAACTTGAGCAAGCTAATGTCGGAAAGAGAGAGAAAGGATTGCACTGGATTCTACTGGATTTTTTGTGATTTTTTTAGAGAAGTAAAAAAAATTAAAAAGAATGAAAGGTCTTAGATGGATAAATGCAAATCAAAATGTCTGTTTGAGACAATCCTAAATATACCCAGGTGTCTTGTGGTCTGAGCACACAGGGGTCATATAGGAGTAGAATGTCTAATCACTGAAATAAATGCAGCTGTATATACTTATACTTTCCATACACATTTTGCTAGGGGAAAAAAAATCACTACTCAGTACATCTTTTCTCACTTCTTTATTTCTTAGTCAAATTATTTTCTAGAGCTGTCGCATAGTGGCACTTTATTTATTTATTTATTTATTTATTTATTGGGGGACAGGACAAAATGGAGCACGACAAAAAAAATCCCACTTCCATTTTAAGCAATTTCATGCACATGAAAGGTTATTTTTCCTGACAAATGTTTTAATATCAAATTTTGCAAAAAGGCATAAAGACACGTGTTTGAAATTCAACACTTCCAAAATTTCAAATAGAAGGCATACAAGGTCAGGAAAATTTGAAAAAAATTCTATTACTGAAAGGAGAGGGGCCAGATCTGAGACATGCATATGCGCATCTGTAGTAAGGCTACTGACTTCAGTGGAGTTAATGCTATCTTGTAAAAATGGACCATCTAAAGAACACCCACAAAGGATTGTATCGGTCCCACATTTGCATGTCCAATCACATCCTACTCTAAGGGAAGAGAGCTGTCAGGGAATACTTAACATGACAGTGAGCAGGTTCAGCCACTAAGGAATCCTCAAGGACTATTATGTAACTTCAGTCATGTGATGAAACTTGACCAACCTATTGGGAACATAAAATCATACAAATCTGCTCTTAACATTTTGTTTATACTGTGTTCCTGGAAAAAAATGCTTTGTGCCCAACTTCTGATTCAAAAACTTCTGTAGAAAACATAGCACTTTTTGGAATCTACCCAAACTTGGAAGGGGTAACACTCTTCATGGGGAATATTTTGCACAGATGTATTATTCCTGCACTTGATGCCAGTCTTATTCATTGAAGACTATAGGCCCTGGAGGGTTAAGTCAGGCTTAATTTGTATTTATTTTAAGGCACACATACCTGTGGCATCTTGTAAAGGGATTCCACCCCAGAGAGGGTATACTTTGCAAAATGAATTTTGTAACACAATTAAATTACTCTTGGCTACAGGCCAGACATTTGCTTTCGGCAAATAATTTAACTATGGATTTGGCCATCAAATGAATGCTGCAATACACACAAATGTACATCCACAGAATTTTTATATTCTTTTATTCCTAAAAACACAGTGGTGCCGCTTGAGTTGCTCTCCAGAAGTTAAGTCTGTGTCAGCATTTCTAGCATAAACCCACACTTTGACTGTTTTATAACTCGGCCAAAAAAAATTGCTTCAGGCTGAAAGTTGACATAAAAGATCTCTTTTCCCCAGTTACAGAAGGAAGAAAAATAGATTGGATAAAAAAAATCTTATAGAGCTCTCAAGTAACTTGAAGTTTTACAGGCGGTTATAAGGATTAACACATTTGCTACTTTTAAGACATAGATTAACACATGTTCAGTCAAGAGAGTGAATTGGTACTCATTTATAGGGATCATTGGTTGTAGGAAATCTGGTAATATTCAGCCTTCCTCTGTGAGTTCATTGTCCAGAATGAAAAACTCACCTGTAGTATCTCCAGAGAAGGGAAGGGGAATGCTTAGGAGATGATTCTGCTTTGACTATAGGCTTTCACCATAGGACCTGATGAAACGCAAATCAATTTTGAAATCCAAGTAAGGATCAGCAACCAAAAGAGCAAAAAGTGCCTTTTTAAAAAATTTGGTAAAAAACTCAATAATTCAAGAGCCGCAATGCATGTGAATATGAGACGGTCCTTAAGAAATCAAGTTGAACCATACTTCTCATAACCTCTATTTTAAGAACAGCACACACACATATATCCCACAATACACTGCACATATTAAAGGGGGAGTTATCCAATGTTTCGAGATCACATATCATTTGTTAGTTAGATAGGAGTTGTTCATTGTTGGGCTTTTAGATATTCACCAATATATCGAAACTAATCAGGAGGCGAGGTTAGGTTTTTTTTTTTAATTGCAATTATAATGTTGGGAGCCACAAAGAAATCCTTAAAGAGACACATGTGTCTCCAGAGCCACAGGTTGCAAACCCCTGGACTAGAGACTGAGGGAGTAAGGCTTTAACTAACCTACCAAATTACAGTAGTAACAATGAAAGTATTTCTTCATTCCTTTCTCTTTTGTCTGTCAGCCTTTCCTCTCGAGCAGACTTTCTGGTAGTGTAAGTCAGAGCTGCTCTACTGAAGTCAACAGACCTACGGCAACTTATACGAGTTGATGAGCTAGAGCTCTGGACTGTATTTCATGATCACTTTTGGTCATGGAATTGCCCTCTACTTTCCTCCTTTTCTCTTTAGCTTTACTGGGTGCCCAAATAACCATGGCAGTCAAAACACCCTCTTCCCTCTGTGACTGGTCAAAAGATTGACCCCTTCCCATTACAGTCAGACCTGGCACACCTGGCAGTCATGACCTCCAGGCTCGATTACTGCAATTTGTCCTCTAGGCACAAAATTACAAATGCTGAAAACAGTCCAACTGGCATGCCATAGAGTAGTCCACTGTGAATACATCAGATACACACTCCTCTTTCTGCAAATAGTGAATATATTTCATTTTAAGGTTGCTGTCTAAATAATCAAAATTCGTCATGGGACTGGTCCTTGCTACATGAAAGATTACCTCTCCTTCCATGACCACAAAACGTGCAAGACAATGGCATTCCACGGCAGCAATGAAAATGTTGCTTGACAAGGGCAGATCTGTGAGTGCAAGAAGCTTCCATGGGGACTGAGCCTAGTCTGCTGAAAGAATGCTAATGGAGCTAACCACTTTCAGAATTAAATGCAAAAGTCATTTATTCAATGTTGCTTTCCCTCAGTACGTTCTTTGCGTGCACACAGAATACACCAACATGAGCACTCTCTCTCTCTCTATTTCCTCCTTCTCTCTCACACACAGCCTAAATAAAACTAAAACCAAGTTCATTAAAAATGAATCCACCAAATTCACCTACATGCTGGGGAAAAGAAAAAAAAAGATTATTACTGGTAATTCTCTTTGAAATACCTAGGAGGTGCCCAGGTACCGCTGTGGCAGGGGCCTATTGGTACCTACATAAATCATTCAGCTAACATTGTTTTATCCATGGCATTTAGACAAAAGGAAACAAAGCTCAAACCGCATAGCATATGTGACTCATTTTAAAACAGCAGTCATTTTGAAGTCACTCAGCAAGTTAGGGACTGTGGTTTACAGGTATATTTACATAGCTGAATACCACCCAGTTTAAAAATACATTTTAACAGATGTATGTTCAGACCATGCTGCTAGTAAAAGCACATTAACTGAAATCATTTTCTAAAACAGATTTTTAAATACTTTCCTAACACAATGGGTCAGGTGAAGTAGACAAATAAAGTAGCTGTAAGTAACCAGAGAGACTCAAGCTGCAAAACAGATCAGCTTCAAATATCTAAAATTCAGGGGCATTCAAAGCCATGGTTTGGTTAGACATGTTATAAAAAGACTGTATCAGCAAACACAAGGACCAGGATTGTAGAAAAACCTCAAGACTGGGGCTGATGTCTGGGGTCAGCTCTCTATACTGATCTCTTTCCAAACCCTTTTTACATACTGTCTGACGTACTGCGAGTTGGTCACGAAACTTTGTGAAAGAGAGGGACTGTGGAAATACTTCAGGGGAGCAGTAAAAATTAGAAGCTTGTGTAAATTTAAGGGAATTGATATGTTGAGTCCACAGAAAAGATGATTTGAGAAAAGAGACAATCATCCTCTACAAATACAAAAGGGAGTCCAGGACCAGTTGGTTTAATCAATTTATAAGGACAGACCAAGCATTAAAGGAGCTTAAATTGTAGCAGCAATACAAAAGAAAAGAAAAAGGCTAAGAGAGTATGTAAGGGAGAAAGAAGGCAAAGGAGGGAAGGACTGTCTTGCAGTTCATGCAGTGGCCTAGAAACCAGCAGATTGGGACTTGGTTCCTAGCTTTGCCACAGATTCCCTGTTTGGCCTTGGGCAAGTCACTGAACTCATTTGTGCCTCAATTTCCCCATTAGTAAAATGAGAATAATAATTTTCTACTTCACAGGAGTCGTGTGAGGATTAATTAATGTGGATGAGGCTTTCATATATAATAGTGATGAAAAACATAGAAAAGCCTATGAATAAATAAAGGGATTCATTCTGCTTTTGTATTAATTTCACACTTGTGTAATTCCACTGAATTCAGGTGAGTTCCTCCTGATTTGCTTCATGTACAAGTGAGCAGGATCAGGTTCAGAAAATCACCCCGAGGAAGATGATTATGTTTTGCCAGAGGGAATAAATTAAGTTGCAATATAAGAAAGACCCAATTCACTATCATGGATGATAAGTATCAAAACTGGAGAAACAACAGTGGAACAGAAATAAAGGGCAAATTTTCAACAGCGAAGGAGGGACCATTGGAACAATTACTTAGGGATGTGGTGGATTCCCCATCACTCCAGCAATCATGACTGTTCTCTCCATATATACTTTAACTCAAATGGAAGTTATGGGGTTGATGATACAGAAATTACTGGTCAAGGTTCTTTGGTTTCCATTGTGCATGTTATGTCAGACTAGATCTGAGGTGTTCAGTAAGTTCACCACTCACCACATGTGGTGAATAGGAGCCAGTGTTGTGGCGAATATGGAGGTGGCCAACCTGCAGCTCTTAGAGCCTTTAAATGTAGCTCCTTCTGAGCACCACGTGCAGGGAGTGCTGTCTGCTCACTCTGCGCACATGCCCCACTGCTTGGTGGGAGAAGCATGTGGTGGAAGCATTGAATCAGAACGGCAGGAGGGAAGGGAGCTGGGGGTATCTGGCTCTGGGAGAGCATTCAGTTAGAGTGGGGGGATGGGCTGGGGATGTCTGGGGAAGGCAAAAACATTTATTAAGAGCAGGGAGCTAGTGGAGGGGCTGGGAATATGAATACTGTGGGGAATATGGAAAGACGACAACCACAAGAGTGTAGATGTTTGAATTCCTATTGGACACCACTGAGCTAGTTAGTTTTAGTGGTTCCATTTGGCTTTAAAAAGCTATCAAGTTTCTGAGAACAAGTGTTATGAAGGCCAAGAATGGAATTGTGATGTGCCTGATTTATTCTCTTTTACCTACAATCTGTAATGTATCATGAAAATTTGTCTTGGTAACTACTCTCATACCAAATGCCTGTCTACACACGAGCTGGAACCAAACTAACTAAATTAATTGTAATGGGCAACCTTTAGTTATTTCAGTGCAAGTCTACGTATGGGAATTTTTATTATAAATTAAATGTTTTGATTTAATTTAATTTAATTTAAACTAATTTTTCACAGTATTAAATTAAATCGAAAATAGAAATTCAATCTAAAATAAAAGCATCCACACATAGATTTGCACTAGTATAACTGAAGGTTAGCCACTATAATTGATTTAGTTGTTTACATACAATTTAGAATCAATAAAATGAAATAAATTCTAATGCATGCCTTATTTCAGCACGATTGTATGTAGACATTCTTACTGAAGAGCAAGTGTCCTATTTTGATTTAATTTAAAACTGTAAAAAGTCTCTTTAAATTTTATTAAAATAGAACACTCAATCTTCAATAAGAATAAAAAAGCAGTCCAGTAGCGCTTTAAAGACTAACAGAATAATTTATTACTCTTTAAAGTGCTACTGGACTGCTTTTTTTTGATAGTATATAGACTAGCACGGCTTTCCCTCTGTTATTATTCAATAAGAATGTTCACATTGGAATACATGTGTACATTGGAATTCTTCTCCCATTTTGCGCTGTGTTGCGAAGCAGCAATAAACCCATACAAAAGCCCAGGTTTACTGCTGATTTGTATTACTTGGATAACGTAAAGCAAATAGACCAACGGTAGGCAACATGCATCCCATAGGCCACCCACAGCATAATCCATTGGTGGGTGACGAGACATTCTGATGTTGTTGACCGTCTACAGGCACAGTCCCCCTGCAGCTGCCAGTGGCTGCAGCCTGCTGAAGTTCAACGCTGCCTGTCAATGGGAGCTGTAGGAAGTAGATGGTATTAGATGAACTAGATAGTACACTGCATCTGTCCCTAATATTGATTTCATTGTTTGACTTCAGTGGAATTACACTAGCATAAAATTGGAGTGACACGGTGGCAAATCAGGCCCCATGTGTGTTATCTTGACTCATACCCTGTACATTCCTCAGGAAATGGCTTTTTTCAGGAAATGGTTATCCAGAGCCCTCATGATTTTCCTAAAAAACACTTTCTTCAATAACTTTCCTAAGTGATTTTACAGTGGTAAATCAACAGTTTCCAGGGACAGGGACATTCATCATTCCCAAAGAAAGTATCAGAAAAGGGCACAGTACCACATGTAAAATGTGTGTTGGGGGGGAGGGGGAGTGTGAGGGAGGAGTGGTAAGGGAGGAATGTAACTTGCATCTTAGGCCAGGTCTACACTACAAAGGAAATGTGACTTAAGAAACGCACCCCAACTATGAGAATTGCGTAGCTGGTGTCAATGCATTTTATGTCAAATTTCCAGCACGGCCCCACTGGAGGAGGTTGATGGGAGAAACTCTCCCTTTAACTTTCCTTATTCCTTGTGACTGCCAGGAGCATGGGAGTCAACAGGCGCACTCTCAACTTTTGATTTAGCAGGTCCCTACTAGACATGTTAAATCGAACCCTGGAAGATCAACCTTTGGAGTGTTGATCTTCATGTAAGTGTAGACCTGTCCTTAGGCTGTGTCTACACTGGCACTGTACTGCACTGTAACTTTCTGGCTCTGAGGTTTGACCACCCTCCCTGCCCACCTCCCCCATTCGTCCCCTGCTCCCAGTGCACAGCAAGTTACAGCACTGAAAAGTGCAAGTTTAAATCAGGCTACAGGGCTGGGACCCATGCTCCCAGGGCAGTTAGCTACTCCCCTGATGGTTTACCTAGAGCACTGGGAGACCTCAGCTCCAGAGGAGTCCCAGCATGAGGCAGTGGGGTCAGACTTTAACAACAGCAGCAGCATGACCCCACTGCTGCCAAGCACTTCTCTTCAAAGCTTTCAGTGGAGATAAAGCCTATGTGAATGGCTGCGAAACTATACAAGTCTGAGGAAATAAGTTAGTTTAACTTAGTTTAATACACAGCCTGAAGCAGCCAAAAAGATTTAAAATATACAGCCTTCTAGTCCTAGAATTTCTTCAATTTACCTTTGGGACTGAATGAGACCCTCTGACCCAGAACAGGGAACAATTCGTTATCACATGAGCAGTCCCACTGATTTCAGTAGGACAGCTTGCATACGGAACTGCTCACCAGAGTAAGAATTTCCCAGGCTGGACCTCTTAATTGATCCCACAGACTGTAGGATGGGCAAATTGCCTGGAAGGGTCTGTTTTGTTAACTGGGCCTACAAATCTACCTACCTTGCAAACTCAATTGTAAAAAGTTCATAAGGGCTCCCAATAACCTACAACAAATGTTGATGGGAAAAGGTACAAAAAGGGAGACAAGCTGAATTAGCATGAACAAAAAAGGCCTGTTGATATAATTCAAGAACTATGTTAAGATCGTGCTTGGTAAGCAAGAACAATGTGGAATCAGAAAACAGTGGACCAAAATTAGCTAATCACAAACAACACCTAATTGGTGGACAAGATACTCAGGGGATAGACTATTCCACCCACCATTCTCATTGTGGGTCCTTAAGGAGATTTTTGGGAGCAAAATTGGCTTCAGCATCAGGGTTGCTATCACCACCATCTCCTGGGTCCCTGTGCCTCATTGTCCTGATCCTGAGAGTTATCCTGACCAGATCGGGTCAGAGAGAGATCCCTGGAAGACCTCACCATCTCTTCCAGCTCCTGATGAGTCCCAAACATGAGGCAATGGAGTCAAACTTTAACAAAAGGAGCAGCAACAATAGCTCATGGCCACCTCAAACTTAACTTCTCTTTCCCAAAATAGAACAGTTATTGCCATCTTTGATACCACCTAAGGGACTGTCAACCAAGGGCTTTTCTCCTTAAAAATTCTCTCCAGCTAAAGAGAAAGGAAACAAGGAAGGCTGTTAAATGAAAGACAGTAATTAACACTTCACCTGTAAAATGCCTAAGTGTTTTCCTTTCTTTATCTTTAATGCAAAGTTAAAAGGATTTTAATGGTGTTTTTGCCATGGTACTAAGCAGACTGAGGACTCTGCCTAACAAAGCACAGACTGTGTTTAGAATTATTTAATGTGGGACTGAGACTGTATAATGTTAACTCCTTTGGTCTATGTATTCCATCTAAACTAATACAACAGGTTATACGCAGGTCACTATAGTGTCTCAGGCAAATAATATCCCTAGTTACATCCTGAATTTTATGTACTAGGTCTGCCTGTTTCCTATATTTTATGGTTAACCTTTAAAACTTTTTCATTTTGTGTATGTTTTCTCTATTGTGCCTTAAAATAAACATTTATTTTGATTCCTCAGTGTCATTCCACTGCTGCAAAACCAGAGCAACGATGTGGTGAATCAGCTTCTGTGACTTTTTAAGGCCAGCAGTCAGTAGGCACATCTGATATTGAACAGGGCTGATCTTTGGCAGTTTACAGAAAAGCATGTGCTTAAATACTTGCCTGAGTCAAACCTTCAGGTAGCTTGGACAGAGAGAAGCTAAATTCATCTCCTGGTAGGACTATGCTAAAATGGAGCAGGCTGTGTCATGACCCTCACATACTGATGCACTATCTGTGTCGGCATGGCCCCTGTCAAGAGGATTTCTCTTTTTCAAGAGTATCATATTTACCTTTACTTCAATGCATTGCTGATAAATGTCTCCTCATCCCTATGTAGGTATTTATTAGTGGTACCTCTCATCCAATCCAGTTATCATTTAAACATGGGGTGTGGACGAGTTGCACCTCGCAAAGGTAAGGGACCAAATTGTGGCTGCTGTTACACCTGTGAAATGCCATTAATTAACTAGGCTTCTGTGATATGACTGAGCTCAGAATTCAGCCCTAATGTGGCTGGGTATTTTGGGGAGCAACACATGTTTTAAGAAAAGGTCAGTTTTGAAGACAGATTTACTGCCCTGTGGATGGATTAAAAATGCTGTACAGAGGCAGCTGGATCGAACAGCCTGTCACCTCCTCAAGTAGTGCTTTAAACCCTTGTGGGCTCTCTTAGGCTAGAGTTACACTGCACCTTAAACTCGAAATAAGATATGCAATTTGTGCTACATGAATTGTTTATCCTATTTTGAGTTAATTTTGAAATAGGCTATTTCGGCATTCAGTGCTGTCTACACAGTGCCAAATGTCTAAATACAAGGTGTACTGGAGTGCTGAAATAGCATGCCTGTTTTTTCAAAAAGTATTTCTAAATAATGAGAGAGTTTCATAGATGCGGAGAAGCTACTTCAGGATACTAAGGTATCCCAAAATAGCTCTGCAGTGTAAATATAACCTTAGTGAAAATGACTTCTGTGGTCTCAACCCAGCATCTTAAATTACCCATGATCCTTCACAAGGAATTCTCTGCCCTGGTCATGGACAGCCAGGCTACAACCACACAGCAAAGTTATTTTGAGACAACAGCCATTATTCTAAAATAACTTGGTCAGCATCTACACTACACCCATGCGATTTCAAAATAAATTCGAAATAGCTGGCACATTATTTTGAATTTCATACATCTCATTGCAGGAGGAATAATGCCTATTTGAAATGGCTACTTCAAAATAGGCACTGTTGAGACACAGAATAGCGTTATTTCAAAATAAGCCATAATGGTGTACAACAGCACTATTTCAAAATAGACATTATGTGTCCAGACATGCTATTTCATAATGCCTTTTTTGTGCTGGTACTTGCCAGTACTGAGTACTGGCATCTTGGCAGCCCCAGCCCCAGGACTGGAGGCAGGGAGCTGGCTGAGTATCTTCTCCTTTTTTTCTTTTAAACAAAAATGATATTGCTATTTTGAAATGCATTCTTGTGTGTTATTTCAAATGAACTATTTTGGAATGGTTATTCGGGAAGCGATTATTTTGAAAGAACACTGTGGTGTAGACATAAGCTAAGAAAGCTGTAGATCAGGAACAAGGGCCTAAGCCTGTATTCCTTGTACACTCATTAGCCGAAGTTTTTTTGGGGGGAGGGTCCCTCAGAAAATCCAGGATCAGGTCATACGTTTTACTAGCTATCATATTTACACTGTTCCCGCTCTGTGAATCAGAGTTATACCAACGTAAACCAAAACCAAAAGCAGCTTGTTTGAGAGAAAGCAATAACCAATGAAAGGCCATCTTGGTGCTGTGACTGAGTGCACATGTGAGATAAACTAACTGAACAGTTCCCTGAATTAGTAAAAAGAATATGCACGAGCATGTTTTCAAGATAAAACTCTTCAGCTGTGATCCTTTTCTTTAAAAGGGCAGGAGAAGCCAGACTTTCAGCCACGTCCATGTCCTACTTTTTTCCAACCCCGCTTCAGAACCCAGGCAGAAAAACAGTTTATTGATCTCTACAAAGAAATCAAATGTTGTTACAGCTCGAAAGGGTGTCCAGTTACACAGAATCAGTGGTAATCGGAAGCTTGAGACAGACCTTATGTGACCCTATTCATTCCTGAACAGAAAATAGTTTTTGTCTAACTTTGAAAGAAACCAGACAAACGATGCAAGGTTACTTGTAATCTCAACACCATTCTTAGAAGTGCCATATGCTGGGAACATGCCTGCTTGCCTATCTACAGTATAAATCTGAAGGACTTTGTTATGGCTCTTATACTTGGCATATCTTAAGCCTATTTAGAACATCAACACCATCAATCACATAATATGAGGCCGAGCAGCTGGATGAACCTTGGCTATCATGCAAGGGCTATTTGTCATCTGGGCATGTCTGTTTGGCATATAAAACACTCCTTCAGTCCCAGAACAATTTTCCTTCTCCAAAAATATTCCCTTTGATTCAGGAAACATGTGATTAATAAAGGACAAGGGTTTAAAGATGGAGGTCAAGGCTGAAGTCTTAACCAAACAAGTGCATTGCTTACTAATGTTTGCCTCAGCATTCAAGTATGCCCTTGAAGAGTTCCCTTACTAGAGAAACACACAGGCTATTCTTACACGCTCAAGAGACTTGAGCGACCATGGAGAGAATGGTGGTTTGCTTTAATGGCAGTGGTGGTGCTGATATAAATTTTGAGCTGAAAAACAAAGCTCCATTAATAGCTTGATAGGCACTGTAGCCCCAAGGTAGCTGCTGTAAAATATTAACTATTTCTACTAAACATGTATTTGGCCATTTCTCAAAAAGCAAAAACTAAACGGACTCAAACAATGCTGGGTAGGACCAAGTATTGTTCAAAGTGCTTCTTTTTGTGCATAATGAAGAACTGGTAATTAGTGGGTGACTGAATTTGATGCTATTTCAATTGTTGGGGTTGTAAAGGACATCATTTTCCCCACACGCTAGAAATAGAGAGGAAAATTTTTAGAGAAAGCCGTAACA
Organism: Carettochelys insculpta; assembly: GCF_033958435.1. Taxonomy (NCBI): domain Eukaryota; kingdom Metazoa; phylum Chordata; order Testudines; family Carettochelyidae; genus Carettochelys; species Carettochelys insculpta. The sequence goes on from NC_134138.1 coordinate 231,241,429, forward strand.
TCACAATGAAACAATTTGCCACTGAAACTTGTCCAAAGTTATATTGACCTGTTAGCTTTGTATTTCCAGCTCTTATTCTTGCCTTCTCTTCCCCCTCAGTGCTCTCTCCATATCTTCTGTTTACTAAACTTTTCTTCTAGGTTTCATTTGTCCTAGTTTGCAAACTCTTTGGGGGCAGGGAATAGATGTTGTCCTGTGCTTTTGTAAAGACAGAACAATATCATACAACATGGTATAAGCTATGGCTTGCTCTGAGGTCTTCTCAATCCATGGCCCGCAGGCCTTTTATGGCACTATCAGTGCACACCTGCAGCACATGAGACATCCTCAGGCCCATGCCAATAGTATATGTGGGCCACATCCACACAACATATAACACTCACCGAGCTGCATATACAGCCCAGAATGGGGAATAGATTCAGAACCATTGTATTGGACACATGCAATTCTTTTAGTTACATGGATGACCTTGTTAAAGAAAGACAAAGCATGTAAACCCTTCATTTGTTAGCCTTCATAGTTACAAAAATAGCGTTATTGACCTTGTAATATTTAACAGCTTTGAGCAGGCCCAGCAGGTGACTCCTGAGGGCAAAAGAAGAATTTCTGCCAGTGATGTAATAACATACCAAGATGATAATTCATCCCTTTTCCACTTCCAACCAGGGAAATATCTGCAGGTCAGCTGACAATCACTAGACTCTGAACCCCTGAAGCCAGAATTTGTACACACCATAAGAAGAAAGAGAGAGATCCAACTTGCCCATCTCATCTCAGAACAAGTGTAGCATTCAGTGGGGAGCGTGCCTCTAGCCCCAGCAATCATCATGCTATCACAGCCATCACCTCTGCCCTGCTCCCTCTCCAAGTCCCATTGTAACTACAAAGAGGATCAGAAGTAGCAAGGGAAGTACAAAGACATGGTAGAAGAGGCACATTTTAAATTGTGTCTCCAACAGAGCTGAGAACCCTGGTATTGAGGAGAGAAATGCCTTGTTTACTGTTAAACTCCATGAACTAAGCATTACTACTTCAGCAAAAAGAGAAGAAAAGTTAATGTTTTTAACAATGCTGTGTTACCTTTGCACGTCTTGTTCCAACCGTCCCTCAGGGTCTGACATGAATGAATCAGAAAATTGCTCCCTTATGGTTGGCCTGTTTCTGCACCTGTGTTAAATTCATGTCAAAGGCAGGGTGGAGGAGGCAAATGTCAGTAAAACCAATAGGAAGATGCATCTGGCTTTCAATTTTCAATCTGTCCAACATGACAGCCCCTCTACATTGCCTATAATAGCCTTCTGTGGTTCTACTTGCAGCAAACAAAACGGGGGGTGATGTCTGTGGCAGACAGTCCCTTATGATAAAAAGAGAAACAATTTGGCATCTTATTCGGATAATGTCTCTCTTCCAAGAAGCTGGTTATACCGCATGCAGACATTCTCAGCTACAGAATCCAAAGAAGTGCATCTAGAAGGAAATGAATAATTGTTAACTGTTTATGCACAATACACTCTGTGGATAAAAATCCTTTCCCCGTCACATCAAACTAGCATTATCTGAGAAGTTATGAAGCTGGAATTACAAGTCGTTGAAGTTGCGGGTCTGTGGGCGTTTCAAATCCAAATTCCTGGAGCTAAGCCCAACCCCCTGGTTTTGGTTCCAAGCCATATTCAAAATGGAATGAAGCCTATTTACTGACGCTCAATGTACTTTGAAAGATTTTGGCACAGTCATATCAGAACCTGAATCCAGCTCTTGAACCCAAACTCTCGACTAAACCTAATTTGAACCTTGGGCTATCTTCACATTGTTGTTGTTGGTTGGTTCCCCCCCGAAAACTCAATCCTGTCTGCACTGAGCACTTTGCTATTCACTTCAATGAAAGCAGAATCTGGCGTATGTGTAGTTTTGGTTCTCCCCCTCCATGCTCCTCAGTTTAGGAAATGGAAGTGTTGGCAAAAATATTCTCAGTTGTTTAGGATAAGAGTACGTCTTGGATATATTCAGTTTTAAACAGTCTGCTTAGTCTGATACTCTTGATATATGAGACAGCAAAGAAATACGTCTAGGAGACTTGGAATGAGGCATCTTTTTCATAAGATGATTGAAATACACACTAGGATGAAATATTGCTTGCATATTACCACCAAAGCTGGTTAAAATTCACTCAATTGGCTCCAGATGTGGGTTTCTGCAGCAATTTTAAAGTTAGCACTACTGTAGCTAGGTGTGAGGCCAAGGCAAACTGCTTTGGTGCTTTATGGCACTTGGAAGGTACAGTAGTCAAATGAAAATATGTGTTACAAGAGAACCCATTTCTTTAAGCTTAGCAGCAGGAAGGATTTAATATACTTAAGACAGACAGCCCACCCTCCACTGAAAAATCATACAAAACCTGTACAATGTTTGTGTTTGATTATTCGTGTGAAGAGCCTGATTCCCCATGTTACTTAAACATGTGCCTTCTTTTAAGAATGCACATATCCCCATTACCTCCCTGGGGATTAGTCACATGATTAAAGTTAAATGTGATTAAGTGCTTTGCGACATTGAGGCCTTCATGTCAGCATATTTTAAGCTGAATTTTTGGAACATGTTTAGTTGAAAACGTTCATTCTATTTATTTATCCTTTTGCTATCTCTTCTGTCTCCCTGCTAGTAAGAGCTGCACGTAAAGAACTGCACAGAGGAAGCCATTTACAGGGCCCAGGGACAAATTTTACTGGTCCTGCCATGAGCAAAGGGTCACATTTTTGAGCCTCATCTACAAGGACACTGTCTATTGACTATGCACACATATACAGACCTAACTACTGCTGTCTGTTACTTACTATTTCATTATGGCATTGCAGTGGAGTTTCCCCAGTTAAACGTAAGCATGCGAGTAGGGGCTAATGTGATCCTGAAACCCAGCCCAGTACTTAGCCTGGCTAGCCATGCTTGACTCTGAGAGAATGAGTTCTCTCTAAGGCCTGCTGTACACCCAAAACTTAGGCTGACCTATGCAACAGTGTGGACATGGCTGTATCTATGAAAGACTTCTCCTTCAAGTTAGCTATCATTTCTCGAGGGGGTGCATTTACCACAACCATAGAAAAAAAGCCTTTCCCTCACATTAGTAACTGTCTACACTGCAGGGCTGCAATGCAGGGTGTCCACTGCCTTAACGCTTTCCTTCTGTATTAGCAGAGGAAGAGAGGGTCTTCATCGAGAGAGCTCATCTACTCTTGCCTCCCTAAACTCATGCATCCATGCTGGCACATGGGAAGCCGCTGCAGATCTGAGTCTTCCACTTCCTAGGTGGCCATGCCACCATCAAGTCTTGCTCTTTCATCACAAATCTTACAATATTTGATTTCCCTTCTAAAGCCCCAGTCCCTGGAGGAATCAGGAGCTCAGATCCTTTTTTTTTTTTTTTTTTTTTTAAGTCTCTAACCTTCATGGTTGCAGAAAAAAGCTGAGAAGCATGAACCAACTGCACCCTAAGGGCTGAGACAGCAGAAGGTAATGACATAGATCCCCCAATGCTTTTATTAGTAATTATCATTAATCTCCTGATGTGGGGAAAGGGGCTGTCTCATCACTTTTTAAATGCTTAGGGCCGCACAGTGAGATTGCTCAAATTCCACTTCCCAAGAACGTTCCATAGCTGCAGAGACAGTAGTGGCCCAAAAGCTGTAAGACAGTTTTAATGCTAAGATCAATTTTTAAGCACATCCTTTCTGCTTGAAATCACACACCTGGGTCTGTTGCAAGAGCATAATTTAATGCATCACTTAAAGTGGGCCAAAGAGAAAAAATGGTGATCATTTCACTTTTTGATCAACATTCTGTTAATGTACATGTACAAGAAATCTGCATTAGTACCTGTTGATAATATAGGGCCAGATTCTCGGCTGGTGGAAGTCAGTGTAGTGCCACTTAAGTCAATTCTGGCAATTTACAGCACCTGCAGATGTGGCCATTAGTCTAATATTCTCTGACAATTTCAAACACAAATTCTTCTCTAAAACATCTTCGCTTTATTAAAGTTCACCAGCAATAATAAGGTAAAATGACAATGTAAATGGACAAAATTTCTGACATGTAAGAACTCTTTGCATGCTACATGGCCAGTTCAACTTGATTAATTCTTGTCTTTGTATTACAGCTTCACCTAATCACACAAAAGAACAACATAATTAATTGCAAAAGCTAAGGGAGAATTTCAAGAAAGAATGCATCCTTTCATTTAGCTTACAAAAATACAATTAGTAATTATTACCAATTTCCTGGAGAAAGTCCAGAGCAGAATTAAAAATATCTCTAGCCACGGGGAACTTCAGTGGTCTACTGGGACAGAAATGCTCAGCTGCATGAAGCTTAGACTTTTTCAGCAAACTTCTGTACTAGCTCTAGAACACCCAGCATTAGTTTTGAGTAAGGTTTAAATGACCATGTTTTTATAGGTACCCTATCTACTTAACAATAGATTTCTAGCTGAAAATTTTGTGTTTCCTATTGTTACAAGGAATATCTAAGGCTACTGTGATTGAAAGATGTTGGAGATGAAAAATAATCTGAGAAACCTGATTCATTTTTTTTAAAAAGTATTTTTCAAGAGCTCAGGGGCAAGTCAATTTATCAAAATTATTTTAGTTCATTTTTGTGAAACTGACCAGCTCCAAGGAGACTATGTCCATTTAAAAAAATTCCCCCATAAAACTATACAGGTTGAGCCTCTCTCGTCCAGCACCCTTGGAACCTGACCAGTGCTGAATGAGAAAATTTGCCAGACCATGGTAGGTCAATATTGTCTAGCAGCATTATCAACACTTCCACGGCTTACTAGGCTCGTAGAAGACATTTAGGGATAAATTACAGCTAAATAACAGCACAGAACACTAAGAGCCAGGACTGGTAGCTGTAAACAAACTTTATGGGACTATAGGAAACTTGGTCATGCTTATGATAAGCAGTTGTCCAGCTAACTAAAATCACACTGGATTAGGGATGTTGCCAGACAAGAGTGGTCCAGATTAGAGAGGTTCATCTGTATAAGACAATTTTCACACTGGTTCTAGACATTTTACTTTTAATGACTCTCAGATATGCAAGGGTTGGTCAGATGTAGGCACTTAATCAGGATCTACAGTAGATTTTTACTTATTTTAATGATAATGTTTCCTTCCCCCATATACTTCGTATGTCAACTTTCCTTCGAACTCTAAATTATCCATAGGAAGATGAAGATGAAGGTAGCTCTCAGTAGAGCATCACAACACTTTAAAATGTCTTGTACTGTTACGTAATCCCAGTAAAAGGAGCCCATCCCTATCATTAAAATACTCTCACTGCCATAGATTTTTGCTGATCTCCAATTCAAAGGATTTTATTCTGACCATTAAGAGCCAGCTAGACAGCCCATTGAAATCAACAGAAAGCTTCCCATCAAAGTGTTTTTTCTGTGGGCAGCTCCCATTCTGATCAGCAAAATGCCTAGCCATGAATCCTTCTGGGCTTTGAAAGAACAGACTTTTAGCTTTACATAGGAAGCCTGTTTTAAGGGGAAATGATTTTGTGCCAATTGCAAATGGTAAAAATTAACAAAATTGTATTGACTTTAATGGAACTAGGCCAACTTACATGCAGTCAAGATCTGGCCTTGTGTTTGCAAATGCATTGTCTGTTTCTGGAGTTTTACATAGGTGTAAATGGAAACTAACTGAGATACATAGATTGAATGTGCATATATACATGCAGTGCAACATACCTATATTCCCTACTTTCAACCACAGCTGACATGTTAATTTGCCGGTGTTCTTCTTCCACTATGTGTTCAATATACTATTTAATTCATACACTTTCAGAAGCATTCACAGCCAATGAGATTTATAGGTAGAAATCTGTGCTATGTGGAAGGGAGCATGGCATCCTCAGCACTAGATGAGATCGTAAATTCCCAGAGTTTCAATTCCTTGGATATCCAGGACTAGTTCTGTCCCATTCTAAGACTCCTTTGTACTTCTGAATTAAAAACTGACCTGAATAAGCAGAAAAGTTTTACTTCTGCATGGGAGAATCATTGCCTGGAGTTGAGAAAGTATAGCTAGCTCTGTGAAACTGCATTTTAGCTAGCCCAGTGCATGTGGCCTTGTGCCATGGAAGACAAGGGGAGGCTGTTACAGCCAGCATAGTTCAGAGCAGCCCCAACTCTGTTCTAAAGTAAACTTGTGAGGGGGCATGAAAAGAGTTCTTGTATCTGGCAGCCACAAATCTTTGCATCTCCCCCATCACTTATAGCCAATAATAGATCCTGAGATTGTAGTTTGTTCTAGCCGAGATCTTCTGAGGATCCGTGCCTTGCTTCTTTGTGATACTACTAAGTAGATGAACCATTTGTGCACATTCCTCATGTATCTTAAGCTTTCCTGTGTGCCATGACAGTGTGGGCAGACTAAATCCACAGCTCTGAAAGATGCGTAGCAACACAGCATATTTAATTCTAGATACCAATGGAGATCACAGAAATTCTAGAAAGATTCATTTTTATAATGGCAAAAGTTTGAACAATTCAATGCAGTTGGTGTGTAGGGTGTTTTGTGTGAAGAACTGATATGGCATTTGCTAGAACATCTTTCCAATGAATGCCAATCATATGTGTGTGAAATGGCTCTGACGGGTATACCAGCTACGTACTGCTTGATATTTGATTCATTCATTAGCTGGAAAATTCCTACCCTTGCTGGGCGATTGGCTAGATAAACTAATTGCTCTTTTCCATCTCAAACTTTTACAGCTTAATAGTGACAGAGAGGAAGCTGTGCTAGTCTATACACTATCAAAACAAAAAGCAGTCATGTAGCACTTTAAAGACTAGCAAAATAGTTTATTAGGTGAGCTTTTGTGCGACAGACCCACTTCGTCAGACCATAGCTAGACCAGAACAGACTCAATATTTAAGACACAGAGAACCAAAAACAGTAAGCAAGGAGGACAAATCAGAAAAAGATAATTAAGGTGAGCAAATCAGAGAGTGTAGGGGTGGGGGGGAAGGTCAAGAATTAGATTGAGCCAAGTATGCAGACGAGCCCCTATAAGCTGTGTCTACACGTGCACGCTACTTCGAAGTAGTGGCACTAACTTCGAAATAGCACCCGTCGCAGCTACACGCGTCGGGCGCTATTTCGAAGTTAACTTCGATGTTAGGCGGTGAGACGTCGAAGTCGCTAACCTCATGAGGGGATCGGAATAGCGCCCTACTTCGACGTTCAACGTCGAAGTAGGGACCGTGTAGACGATCCGCGTCCCGCAACGTCGAAATTGTGGGGTCCTCCATGGCAGCCATCAGCTGGGGGGTTGAGAGACGCTGTCTCTCCAGCCCGTGCGGGGCTCTATGGTCACCGTGTGCAGCAGCCCTTAGCCCAGGGCTTCTGGCTGCTGCTGCTGCAGTGGGGGATTCATGCTGCATGCACAGGGTCTGCAACTCGTTGTCGGCTCTGTGTATCTTGTGCTGTTTAGTGCAAGTGTGTCTGGGAGGGGCCCTTTAAGGGAGCGGCTTGCTGTTGAGTCCGCCCTGTGACCCTGTCTGCAGCTGTGCCTGGCACTCTTATTTCGATGTGTGCTACTGTGGCGTGTAGACGTTCCCTCGCTGCGCCTATTTCGATGTGGTGCTGCGCAACGTCGATGTTGAACATCAACGTTGCCAGCCCTGGAGGACGTGTAGACGTTATTCATCGAAATAGCCTATTTCGATGTCGCCACATCGAAATAGGCTACTTCGATGTAGGCTTCACGTGTAGACATAGCCATAGTGACTCAGAACGTTCCCATCATGATTTAAACCACGTGTTAATGTGCCGAATTTGAATATAAAAGCCAGCTCGGCTGCTTCTCTTTCCAGAACGGTGCGATAATTCTTCTGCATGTGTATTACTGAAGAAGAATTATCGCACCGTTCTGGAAAGAGAAGCAGCTGAGCTGGCTTTTATATTCAAATTCGGCACATTAACACATGGCTTAAATCGTGATGGGAACTTCCTGAGTCACTATAGGGGCTCGTCTGCATACTTGGCTCAATCTAATTCTTGACCTTCCCCCCCACCCCTCCACTCTCTGATTTGCTCACCTTGATTATCTTTTTCTGATTTGTCCTCCTTGCTTACTGTTTTTGGTTCCCTGTGTCTTAAATATTGAGTCTGCTCTGGTCTGGCTATGGTCTGAAGAAGTGGGCCTGTCCCATGAAAGCTCACCTAATAAACTATTTTGCTAGTCTTTAAAGTGCTACTTGACTGCTTTTTGTTTTTACAGCTTAGTTAGTGGGAAATCAGTGTCGGTAATAAAGGGGGCATGCAGACTTCCATTTGATCGTTGCACATATATTCTTTTTGAGGTAAAGGAAGGGTTTTTTTTCCCAAAGACACCTTTGGATTGCATGAAGAAATAGAACCTCTTCCCTTAAACTCATCCACATGTCAATATGTATTTGCATGTAGGCTTTTTTTTGCTGTTGTTTGTTTGGTTGGTTGGTTTCTGGTTTTTGGTGGGGTGAACCATTCAAAATTCTGTGAAGCACTAAAAGACCACTAGCAAAGTTACACACTGCTTTACGGAGCTTATGCTTTTCCTGAAGTTATTTATATTGTATGCTCATTATTTTTAAGCATCAGTGATGCCTTTTTACTTGCCACATTTACCATGCAAACCTTAAAGTTATTGTCCTGTGCACTTTTATATATCCAAATCGTGTGAGGAGACAGAGAGGCTGATTAATAATACATTGAAGATAAAGATACAAGATGTTCATACCAAATACCATAAACATACTAAACAATAAATAAGGCAACTCCTACAATGTACTAATGTTTTTAAAACATTATCATTGGGGTAATCCCTGCAGAGGGTAAGTGGCTCTAATAACTAAAGATAACCCATTTTTACATAAACAGTTGCATACATGGAACAGCCAGGAAGGTTGTGCTCAGATCTGACTATGAATCTAATTTGTCAGATCTGATGTTGTTGACATCTTGAAAATGGTTTGTGCAGGTGATGAAAGGACTGAAAGGTGAAGCAGCAGAAGGAAATGCCTTGCTGGCTCACGCTGGAGAGCAGAGAGGACTGACGGGTGGGGAATAATGGAGGAGGGAGACCATTGAGATTTGCATTCAAGAACTAGAATCATTTCTGGGGGGAAAAGAAGGCAGAGAACCATCCTAGCTTGAAGGGTTTGGGGTAAGAGATATTGGAAGTATATTCAGTATGGTGGCGGACTGTGAGGACTTGAAAGAGTGAATGTGCTGTTTTGACTGGGCTGGAGAAATCTACTTTTGTCTGTAGGACTTTTTGTAATAAATTAATCCTGCAGAGATCTACTTAAACTTAAAAAGCTTGTGTAGAGTTTCTGGGGATTCAGAAAGAAAGGAGAAACTGAAGCAGATACACTAGTCATTGCATGGTCTGCTGTTGAAGGGTGCCCCAGACATATGACACTGTTCTTGATTGCCTTCTGATAGGAGGAAAGAAGGAGTTGTTCTCATAAGCCATCTTGGACTGAGATCTTATACAAATGGCTGTATTCATGAGAGTTTGAGCTATATTCAAACCAGAACTGAAAAATGGTTCCCTTTGAGTTTGAACACAATAGAACCAAACTCAAAAAAGGCTTGGCTCCTAACACCCCTCATTCCTAAGTTCTCATTCATAAAAAGTTACTACAATTTGGTATGGTTTTAGATTCTAGGCCTCTGAATCACCAATATGTTACTCCAGTTCTACACTGATTAACTTCATTGATGTCAATGGAGTTTTACCGACATAGATTTTTGCTAAAGTAAAACTGGAATAAAACAGTGGTGACTAGAGCTGGATGAAACTTTGACAAGTTATTGACTGAAAAATTGTTATTTCAGGTAGACCAAAATTATTTGCAAATTAGGGTCAAATTTGGCCAGAAAAAAGTTGGAAAATTGTCAAAATATCTTGCTCTGACATTTTCATAAATGAGATGTTTTTGTATTAACTTTATTTTTAAAAAAATTAACTTAAAAACACCCAAAAATATAACATCATAAATTGGTATCTTCCCCATTATGTTTAATTTGGGTGTAACTGAAGGCCTTTTTAAACCTTTTTTTGGAAGTACTGGTGAGAAAAAAACAAGAAAATTGCATATGGTTGGGCGACTAATCTGAAAAATCAGTTATTCCCTCAACATTAACGATGACCCATTACTAGATTCCAGTTTTGGTCCATTTATAGTATATGTGGATATATTCGTAAAAATATCCCATGCTCTTCTGATGAAGTATAATATTTCATTATGGTATTGTTATGAACAAAAAGCATCTACAATGTTAATTAAAGAGGTGACATTTTTATAGTCCAACAAAATATCCAAAACACATTTTATAGCTTTTTTAAAATAGTTAGGCAATTATGTGTTGAGCAATTGACCTTCCTCTCTTATAATCCCATGCTGAGATTTCTACTCCTGCTAAGTATAAATATTGTCAAAGATTTTCTCTTGTAAAAATCTCTAACAATGTGTTATTTTTGTTTGGTGGGGTTTTCTCTTTTCTACATTGATTTTCATAACATTTTAAGAAAACATGTTTTTTAATACAATCATAATAACGTCACTCATGATACATTTACCATCATGACAGGGTTACCGAGTATCTCCTCAGGAGACAGAAGTGGATATAGATGTCACACTATGTTTAAGCCACTAGGTAGAACAAATAATAGACTAACATCTGTGTAATAATTTGGTGTCATTATAAACCACAAGGGTCTGAGTCAATTAGTCTCCCTTGTGGGAAGACTTTTGAAGCTGTGTCTCAGGCTTTCAATTCGAAGGAAACCAATGGCAACTATAGCCGCACATACAATTGGGTATGTATATGTGGAGATTTTTCAAAGCCATAGAAGAGGCTTAGACATCTTCCAATAAACTAATGAAGATATATGGAGCCAATGGTTTCACTGTAGGGTAAGTAAAAACCGCTGGTTTACAAAATCTTATTGAATTCAAATTAAATATTTTTTCTTTTTAAAAACTTTAAAGTTAATTTTGAAAGTGACAGTCTCTGTAAAGTCCTAAATTTACCATAATTTATTGATTTTCTATTACAATATTCAAGTAGTACAGGTTTGCTGGTGAAGTTTTAAAGGAAGTCAAATCAACTGAAAGTCATTGGCTACGCAGCTGGAACCAGAGTTTACTGAAGAGCAAAATGAGCTTTGAGAGGAGTAGCCTGTTGTCTAGTTGCAGAAGAAATATCTTTTTTTAGTTCAGTTTAGTTCAGCTCAACGAATAGTTCATTTCAAAATTGAAAAAATGATGGGGAGTTAAACTAGCAGGATTTTTTTTGTCTTCCATCCCATGAACATCAAAAAAGGTGTGAGATGAGATCTACTAGTTCTAAAAATCTTGAAGACCATGATGACCAGAAACGATTCATTTTATTAACTAAAGGCAATACTTGAGTAATTATCAGTTAGTATGAACTGCAAAGCGTGTTCTGATTTAATGTTTTCTTATGCAATTTTAGAATACTTTGAGCATTTAAAATCCATTCCAATTTCCATTGAAATGCACTTTGACACAAATCACAAGTAAAATTGATCTACAAAATAAATGTTATTCATTGCTTTGTAACAAAGTGTAAATTAAGAATCTGAAAAAAGTATGTTAAATAGGTTAACCACTTAACCAGATGCATACAGATGCAATGTATCCACTCATTTAATTCAAAGAAGTACCAAATCAATGCAAAAACTAATTTATACTTAGCTGCAAATCAACATGTTAACAGTTACCTACCATCAAAGAGCATTAATCATTACTTAAGAAAATAACTGAAATACAACTGCAACATAAGATTAAAACTGGTGACTTCAGTAAAGGTCTCCTGACTGCTTATCTTAAATCATTGCGAAAATCAGGGACTTCAATCATTTTGCTCTAAATCAATCCAATCACTTGAGACAGTTTGAAGGATCAGGCCCTACATTTGAAATACACCACTGCTTCAGTAATCAATATATTCTATTTTAAAAGCAAAATATAGAAAGTGTAGGTTAAATAGGATATTTAAAATGATTCAGTAGCCTGGGACCCAATGCTTCAAGGAGGGCTAACATGATTTAGTAGGAGGCAATTACACTTTTTATCTACTTGTTTTGAATTGATATTTGCTTATCTAATTGTTAAATCTTTTCTTAAATCTTATTTTGTTTTACAGAAAAGGAAAATTATGTAAGTGAAATACCAACTTGTTTCTCCAGGAAAAGGAGCAGTAAGGTAAAAGGGAGAGCTGACCCGCTAGGAAAAGAAAATAATCAGTGATCTTTGGACTCAGGATTGCTTTGATAACAAGAGGAATGGAATCCTGAGCTGCATTTTTTCTCAGCTGTCATCATCACAATTAAGTCATGAAAAACCTTTGGCTTGAACATTACAGATTTTTTTCTTGGATCTGCATATCCCCCCTGCCCGTTTTAGTCAGATCACACCCTAGAATTGAATATTTAAGTGCAAACCTAATTTTAAAAAAAAATGGGTACCTGCACCTTAAAGTGACAAGAGAGAAGCAAGACAATATTTGATTGTATCAAATTCTGTTGGTGAGAGAGACAAGATTTTGAGCATGCACAGGGCACTTCTCGTTGCTATGTCTCAATAAGCCCTGCAACCCAGAAGTATGTGCTGATGTTTTTCTTGTGCTTTTGGTTTATTGTTATATTTGGTAATTGTTTATTATCAAATTCTTGAAAAAAAATCACATTCCCACTTTAACAGTTAAAACCACCAGCTCTTGCCACAAAATTGTAGATGTTAGACAAAACTTTGGGCACATATGCTACAACATTTCTACTGGCTCCCAGTCAGGGGTTGATGATTGGTGCAAAATGTACTTCAGATGTGGGGAAATTGTACGTCTCCTTCTGTCTAAAATGCCCTCCCCAACACCCATGACAGATAGATACTTACTTCCTTTAACTGACTCTTTCTGTCCAGTATGTAGGCTTGGCTATGGAGTCATTCAGTGGTGGTGTTTGCATAAAAGCTTCCTGAAAAAGTAAAGGTAGTAGGATCAGGCCCATAATGCTAACAACTGCAGCATGAAGTATTATTTAGTCTGTTAGGTCTGCAACGACGAGTAGGAGGTACAGCTAGAAAGAAGTACACAATAGACACATAAGAACAGCTTATGTGAATGAACCTATTTAATCAGAGCTAGGAGATCTGTAAGCACTAACCTTCGCTAGATCCAGACACAGATCTGGCAAACAGAAAGAATAAATTGTGGTCTGAATTTTGGTGCTCTGAAAATGCATGAGTTTTTCTGCACAGAAATCTGAATTGAGCCCATAATATTGCATTTATCTATATTGTACTGAAACACTTAAGGCTGCTTTACTGGTCAAATAAAAACAAATGATCCATTTCTGCAGGATGCTGAGTGCCTTCTTTTTCTGCTAAGGTTAATGGAAGTTGAGAAGGCTCAGTTCTTTTCCATATTTATTGATTTCAGCTAGATTTAGGCACTGAAGTACCTTTTTGAATCCCACCCACTCTTAGATTTGGTTGAATGGTCAAACTAGTTGCTGTTTGCTAATTCTTCTTTCTGGTTAATTGCTTGCTTCAAAAATATCATTACCCAAGAAAGTCCCATACTAAAGTAAAGAAAACACCTAGCTTTTATACTATCAAAACAAAAAAGCAGTAAAGTAGCACTTTAAAGACTAAGAAAATAATTTATTAGATGAGCTTTCGTGGGACAGACCCACTTCTTCAGACTGAAGAAGTGGGTCCGTCCCGCGTAAGCTCACCTATAAATTATTTTGTTATTCTTTAATGTGCTACTTTACTGCTTTTTTGTTTTGATAGTATATAGACTAGCATGGCTCTCTCTCTGCTACTAGCTTTTATAGTTATTCATGTTTTACCTGTGATTTCTATGTTCAGAAAAGGGGTTCATTTCTTTAAAGATGAAAATATTATTTGGCAACTGTTATTCATTTTTCACTTTGCACACGAAAAGCTGAGAGGTTTTGGAGGTAATTCATATGTACTTTTCACTATCCATGATCTTTTAAAAACCAATACACAGCTGACAACGTACACAGATTTCTTCAAAGACAGCAGTAGATGTACTGATTAAGAGTGTGAGACACTTACTTTAAAATCTGAAGCATTGGATGACTATTCTAATTACCTGAGACATGTGAAGTCAATTGTCCTTAATACTTTAAGAATGACAGATTACAAATGAATAGATATTAGGGCTTTCTGCTCTGTTGCTCACTGAAGAATCTGATGAAGGACAAGCACTTGGGTATGTCACCTTATGTCTTGGGGGGAAAAGAAGAAGAATGAAAGGATGATGATGGGAAAAGATAGATTATCTCAGTGCTACATTCTTTTCTAAATCCAAACTGTGAATTGATTATCAAAGGGAAAACAATGGGTTTTCTTCAATTAAAAGTACTTAAATATATATGTAGTTACGCTTTAAAAGTCTCGTTCTCTTCAGAATTCTTATTACTTAGTAATTGTAAAGAACATTTGACATGTTTAAAAGCAATTTACTCTATTTCAGGAGCATCATGGATCTTTAACCAAAATATCTTGCTTGTCTCAAGAGCAGAAGCTTGAGTGTTGGATAAATTTTTAGTGACATTAAAACACACCTTAAACTTGATCAAGAAAAAAATTAATTTGTAAGAATCTTTATATTCAAATGGATAATGCACAGGAGGAAATCTAGGATGTCAGATAGGACCAAAGGAAGAGAAGGGATTGTTTGGGTTTTCCTTTACAATAAATTTTTATCAGATTTTTAGATTGATAGAAGGTGATGATGGCAGGGAGTAGCAATGCTGCAGATGCAGTATTCTTGGTTGTTTTAATGCTCTTGAGATACATAAACTTTGGGAACTGAAAGGACAATTCTGGTCCTCTGTTCTAATCACCTGTATTCATTCACTGAATTCCACCCCTGGAATCCTACATCCTGCTCATTAAATTGTGGTGGCAATCAAAAAATCAAATTCTTTTTTTTTTTTTTTTACTTTTCCTTTGCAAATGGCAGCAGAAAGCCCTGAGCACTTTGGTGGGGGCACACCGAACAAATATAGTCATTACTCTGTCTCCAAGACTCTTCATGAGCACTGTGTTGACTTTAAAACATCTGCTACCAAAAAACTCCACTAATGATGCTGTGAGCACATTTAGCTCAGTACCAGCATCAAAGAAGGACAGCACATGAAGGACTTCAAAAGGGCATCTGGTCCAGCCCCAAGCACTCAAAGCAGGATTAAGTAACAACTAAGCCATTCCTGGCAGGTGTTTGTCTAACCTAATGTATTCCTAAAAGCCTCCAGCTTCTGGCAGTATGAGCCCAGACAGTGGAAAGTCCAAAGCCCAGCTTCTCAAATGTAGAAGAGTAACGCCAGTAAAAAGAAGTAACTGAAAGAGGAAGTAGGTCTTTTACCCTAGTAAAAGAAGAGTAACTCCAGCTCCACTAATTTGCTTAGCTCCCTCAGCCTTAAGTGCGTAGCGCCCAGGTCTAGGCTTCACTGCAATCCACAAAACTCCCACTAAATCCTCTAAGTACCTAAATTATTCTAAAATTTAAACACCTAAAATCTAGACACAAATGAAAATTCTTAAGTACCTTTACGTACTAAGTACCTAAAATTTAAACACAAGTGAAACTTCTTAAGGGGCACAACATTTCTGCTTCTGGGGATCTGCACTGATGCCTCCCCTAAGCACTTATATACCTGAGCCCCAGAGTTATCCAAAATCAGTGGAAGAAGGGCAAAGAAGCAACTATCTTGTATGTTGGAGCCCAATCCAGTAGGCTGCCTCTCAGGCCCAGCCTTAGGGCAAGGCAAGCAAGGTGGTTGCCTTGGGCCCTGCACCTTCAGGGCCACGTGCTCGATTTTACTACAGCATCCACTGGCCAGCGGCTGGATCCTACTGTCAGCATGCTGCCTGGAGCCCCCCTCCGGGACAGCTCTGCTGCCTCTAACCACATCTACTAGCTCAGGTACCATTCAGACTCTGGTGCAGCCTGGCTTGTAACTTTTAGCCACTCACTTGGGATGTGGGAAACCTTGGTTCAGCTCCCCTCTCCTCCCAAGCAGAAGACAAGATTTGAACAGAGGCATTTCCCACCTCTCAAGACATGAGCTAATCACTTAGCTGTGGACTGTCCTGATGGGGCTCTTGTGCAATTTCTCCTGTTGAAGCTGTTTCACTGGGTATAAATACTAAGAGCAAAAGAAATGTAACCTAAGATACGTTACTGCAGCTATGAGAATAGTGTAGTTAGAATCAACGTCCCTTAATTTTAGCACAGCTCCATAACAGAAAGTTGGCAGGAGATACTCTTCCTTTCGGAGGATTTCTCTGAGAAGTACCACAGTCCATGGGGGAGCCTTCAGGGTTCAATTTAGCACATTCCTATTAGACGTGCTAAACTGACCCCCAGAAGATCTACTGCAGCAGCATCAATCCTCTGCTTCATGTAGACAAGTCCTTAGTATCACTGGGCCAGAGAGAAAGAGAGAGAGACTGGGGTCTGGTTAGGGTACCCAAATGGCTAATGGGCCATCCAGAGTCCTGCAGTTCCATTGACTATTATTCCACTGTACATAAGCTTCAACAGGAGAGAGTTAAAATGTACCATAGCCCAGTAATAACAGAACAGCAGTGTTCAAATAGCTCCTTCCCTCAGGCAGAGGGGGTATTGAACCTATGTCTTCCACCATTTGTCCAACTCTGCTTTGCACAGAGTGAGGCCACTGCCTCACCACTCTTGCCAGGAGTGATTTAGGTGCCTTACCCACCTGCTGCCAGGAAACAAGTTTCCATTGGTGTATTGCGAATGTAGACAGCTGCCTCCCTATCTCAATTTTAGGGGCAGGGCTTAGAGCATCAGCACCTTCTATCGGCTCACTTAAGTGGCTTCTTTTCTAGAGTGCTGGGTTTTGTGTGTCACAATCCTAGATGTCTCTTTCTCCCTATGCATCATACATGGAGCCTAGACACTTAATTTAGGCTTTGTGGATTGCCCTGTGTTCCCCCAGCTTTTGCAGGCACCTACCCATTAGGCACTCTGATGCTGAATATTGCAATGCCTAACTCCTTTGTTCGGTCATGGCCCTAATTCCTACTTAAAAGAAAACAGTGAGAGTTAAGTTATGCCTACACTGTGAAATTAGGTCAAATTCATAAAGGTCCATTTTCTAGCAACAGCAAAAAGCATTTTCACACCCTTTTTTCATATCCATGCAGACACCATTGCAAGGCTAGCATGGAACCCCTACCGCTTAAAACTGTTGTGGCAAGTATTATAAGCATTGTGCTGCAGTATGTGCAGAACCAAAGCAGCCAGAGTGATGAAGGCTCCCAGGATGACATGGACACATATGAATGTGAAACATTGGAAGGAATAACAGGGAGATGCTGGCTGCACTCATTGCTTTATATGCTGTGAAGCATCAGTTCTGGTGCCGTGAAAAAAGCTCATGCTGGTGGGACCACAGTGTTCTGCAGATATGCGACAATCAATAGTGGCTACAAAACTTCCATGAGTAAGTCCACTTTCATAGAACTTTGTGCATTGCTTTCCCCAACCCTGAAGCGCTTTAATAGCAAACTGCTCTTATAGTTCAGAGGTGAGTGGCAATAGAAGCTGTAGAAGCTTGCATTGCCAGGCAGCTACAGGTCACAGGGCAATCAACCTGAAGTGGGCAAATCTACAGTGGGGGCTGCTGTCATCCAGGTAGCCAAGGCAATCAATACTCTTCTGCTATGAAGGACAGTGGCAGGGTGACAAATGAAACACACTTATTTATCCTGGCACCACACCACATAGCCACTGAGTACATACAACCTAAGGGGTACTTCTCCATGCTGTCTGTTTAGAAAACTGCAGAATGGGACTTTCTTCTCAGACCAGAAAATCACCATTGGAGATGTGCAGATGCCAATAGTGATTCTGAGTGACCCAGCTTACCCTTTCTCCCTTGGCTCATGAAGCCATACACAGGCAGCCTGGACTGCAGTAAGGAGCTGTTCAACTACAGGATGAGTGAGTGTAGAATGGGAGTAGAATGTGCATTTGGTCATTTAAAAGGCAGGTTCAGGAGGCCCCTGACTCAGTTAGACAGCAGTGCCGGCAACATTCCTCTCGTGGTGGCAGCCTGCTGCGTGAGGCGAGGCAGATCACCTAGCCATTAACTGCAAGCAGCCAGATCCCATGCAATAAGGAGACCACAGCACATGGCATTGCTCATTAGGGATGTTTTGAAAAACAGCTTTATGAATGACCAGACAGCAACATGATCGTCATGTCTGTTGCTCTTAAGGAGGTCCTCCCTGAATTACATGTATTTGCCTGTAAACCTGTAAAGCTCCTCCTCACCCTCATACAACATAAGCAATGAAGACACTAGTTTTGTGAGCTTAATCAATTTTATTCAGGGGATACTAAAGGAGTTCATGGCAGACATTTTGTGGGTGGGTAAGCAGGGACATTTTGCCATGACATGTGGGAGAATGCCAGCCTTCTGCTCTCATCCCTGGGCGTGGAATGCAAGGCTGCCTTTGACTCCCCAGTCTACATTCTGGAGTGCCAAGGAGGGGATGTTAGTGAACATTGTGAGGCAGGCAAGTGGTTCACCATGGGCTGCAGTGGAGCTCTGTGCTCCTGTTCCAGGTACCACAGACCCTCTGTTTGCTGCCTCATCAGCTACAACATTTCCTTCTGCATCTCCAATTCATGCTGTCTGTGTGCTCTCCTTTTTTCCCATCAGCTCACCTCTTCTCCAGCATGGTTCTCCTCCATCCATTTAAGTGTGCTCTGTACATATGGGTAGCTTCCATGTGTTCTATGACATATAATCCCATGCTTATATTCTCCTGTGGACCTGGGCCAGTCTACCAGCTGCTGGGGGGTCGGGGGGAGGGCAGGAAGGGAAACGTGATCAAAGAACATCGTGTGGGGCACACTGCAACAAAACATACGTGAAGAGCAGATATTAAGGAGATACATCTACTATAGATAAATTTAACAACACAAAAAGGAGTATCATGAAAGAATCTCTGTGAAACACACTAGGGATGCATTCCATGCAGGGGCAAATTTTGCCTTTTAAGCATCCTCCGTGCAGCAGGCACTACACAGAGTTCGTAAAGGACCTGCTTCACTCTGCTCACTTCCAGCCATGCTGGGGCACAGATTCAAGCCTGTGATTACAAAAGAAGTTTCTGCATCTGTGAAGTCTGCAAGCAGATGGGAGTTGGGGAGGGGGCACTAGGGTCAGTGGCAGTGCTGGTCACTTCTTGTGCCTGGATCTTTCCATCACCGCATGGTCTCCCCTCCCTGACCACTTGGCTGTGACAGTGAAAATTTTCCTTCCTCCAACAGCCCAGGAGAGGGATGGGGATGGTCCAGGCATGGTGAGCAACTTGTGTTATCATATAGTAGCTTAACGCTCCTTCCCTGCTTCCTCTAGGTCACAAAGAGATATTAGTCTCCTTAGAATAACAAAGATTGATAAGTGACAGAGACACATTTTGATAAGGAATGGCTGCTGACTTAATGTGGGCAGTGGGCCAAGGGCTGATTGTTAATGCTGCACTGCTCTGTGGCACCCTGACTCCAGATTACTTAGGGAGGGCTTGGGATGGAGAGGTGTCCTATCAAGAAGATCAGAATAATGCAGGGCTCTCCAAAAATCTCTTAAGAAGAATTAAAAAATACTTGTCTGAGAGCTTTAGAGAAATGGGCAAGGAGTATTGGCACTCTGTCCTCACATATTAACAAGTTGTTCTGGGGGGCCCCAGGCTGTTTAGAGACAGTGGCTACCACAGATCACACCAAATTGCCTTAGCCCACTTGTGACATGATTAAAAATGAGAACAAACCAGAGGTGCCCTCCCTGCGATCAGCATCCAGCTGTGAAGTATCCTGGGAGGAGGGGATGAGATGCAGCATTGTAAAAAGTTCCTGGCTGTTGGCGACGTCAGCTGCTTCATTCACCAGCTGACCACTGTTGTTGTCCACTTCATTATCCACCGTGTCTTCCCCGATCTTGCCAGAGGCTGCCTGAGGCATCTTTTTAGAGGTGTCCACAGACTGTTTGGTCCCCCCTAGAATCCCATTCAGCTGCTCATAAAAGTGGCACATTTGAGGTGATGATCCAGAATGTCCATTGGCTTTCTTTGTCTTCTGGTATGCCTATCTGAGTTCCTTTACTTTCATGAAGCAATGCTGGGCATCCCTGGTGTATCCTTTTTTCTCCATGTCCCGTGAGATAGTAGCATGAATTGGTCTGCATTTTTTTATTTTTATTTTATTTTGCTGCTTCGCAGTTTCAGCAGAAGAGATTCATCCTAACACACACCAATGAGGTTCTGGATCTCTTGCACATTGCAGGCTGGAGCTCATCTGTGACCCTGGGGATTCATGGCCAGATGTACTTCTGAAATATGCTGCCTGTTCCCCTCATCATGCTGGCCAAACAGGAAATTAAATTCAAATTTTCCAGGGCTATTTGCTGCACAGCTGGAGAGCAGCAGAGCTGAAAGTCGTGGCCGGAGTGATCACACTGGGGCACTCTGGGACACATCCAGGAGGCTAAGGATGTCAGGTGCTACTCTTCATGAAAAGCAGGAGGACAGAACTCAATCTTAAGAGCCCTTAAAGTCAACAGAATGGACCCTGTTGTGTGATGGATTCCATAGAAATTCAACCTAAGTCACTTAAATTTGACCTCATCTCCTAGTGTAGACCAAGCCTCAGACACCCAGATATCCTTGGGAATATAGGTTTTTCCACCGTACCAGGAAAAACATCTGTCTCAACCCTGACCTGGAGACAACTGTCTGCAAGGATGAGAAATAAATTCAGTCTTCACACTAACATCGTTGGCCAATCTGCTGAAACTGTCTAATAACACATACAGTAATATTTGCAATGCAGATGCTTGCCCAGTAAGACCTGGCCTGGTCACCACCAATTATATGCTAATTATTTTGATCATTTGCATTGATATGAACCTAAGAGAGATTTATGATGAGTTCTTCACTATTAGTATCTGAACAGCTGGTGGTGAAAAGCTCTGTATTCTGCTAGCAAGGCATTGAGCCATGCAGCCCCACTGATTAATTTATTCTTATTTGTTATTTCTCTCTCTTTCCACCTCCCATTAGCTAGACAGGAAATAATTTGTGTGGTTATACAACTCACCAAGTTACAGTTTGCTGCTACTGCATCAAGAAAGAGGATGGGTATATTTCTCCAAGGCCACTAGAAAGATGACACCTTATGAGAAAAGTGTTGGATAATGAAAATATAAGTGAGTCCATGTGTTGTTTACAATGCTGTAAATGGTACATTAAGTAAAATTAGCACAGGCCTGTCCAGTAATCAAATACAATACATGATACTTAGAAAACTGAGTTTACGTGAATGACATGCAGAAATGAATCCTCTGTACCATACAGCTGTGTTACCAGACAGAGGAGATAGGAATACGCGAAAGTAGCTCCCCTTTATAGATTCAGCGCCCCAGTTTAATAGGTTTGGTGTTCTGCTGCTTTCCTTGGTTTCAAACTGGAGTAAACTGCATATATGTTGCTAATGTATCTGTATAACCATCTGATACAGATTTCCCCGCTACAGAAAAAACCAGTCCTATGTACTACTGGTGATTGCAGGAAGATTTTCCTCTGCAGTGGATTTAGTATAAAAGTACACAAAGCTATATTACATATAACAGCTTACAAATATTTGATCTCCTTATTCTTCCTTTTCCACATGGTTACAGAATGGACAGCAGCAAATACATACTGCTCCTTTAAGGCTGTCTGCTTGTCAGTTTGTATGTTAGGTGGTCATCAGATCTGTGATTTCTATCTTGTTATTTAAAAAGGTCATGATCTCCTAGGAATTCCCCCCAGTCCCATTCAGCTGTGTAGAACCAGCAGAAGGGCTGAGGAACAGCTGGGTTACAGTTCTGGAGCCCTAGAAATCCATGGGCTCTCCTGAAAGGCTGCATTTAAATCAAAGCAAACCTCCAGAAGTTCCCTATTATTCAGTGACATTCTCCCCCAGATGCAAAAACCACCCTGAAGGACTGGAAGATTTTAAGGCAACATGAATGTACTTGCTTGCATTGCAGAGATGAAGGTGAAGATGGGTCAGGAAGAGGCACTTGTGTAATACTGAGGTAGAGACTGGACAGGGCATAGTCCCTGCATGAGTATCACTGTGAAAGGAATTCTGGTTAGTGGGGTATTTCTATTCTCCTTCCACTAGGCTTCTCAAGATTTTATATACTTCTTGCTACTTGTTCTTAAGCATGTGCTAACTGGGTAATGATATGAACAAATGCACATTAGTGAAGGGGTAACAAAATATTTTATTGAGGTATTGAAATTCTTGAATAGGCATAGACAAAAACAATCTGAATTTTGACTAAAAATATGTACATACGCACTTCGTGTTTTGCCAAGACAATGAGGCTATGTCTATACTAGGGAAAGGGAGTCAACCGCAGATATGCAATTCTAGCTACAGCAATTGTGTAGCTAGAATCAATGTATCTCCACTCAGCTAACTTGGCTGTCTCTACTGGGGAAGGTCGACTGGACAGTCGACCTTCCCCAGTAGAGACAGCCTAGTTAGCCAACGGCAGATACATTGAGTCTCTCCCATTGACTTCTTATTCTTCATGTCTTGTGAGATGTACGGGGTGAACTGTGATTCCTGAAAGATCAATTTATCATGTCTATACCAGGCATGTGAAATTGATCCCTGAAAGACCAACCCTAAGTGGGTCCATTTTCTAAGGCAGTGTAGATGTAGCCTCATATTTAATTACAAATAAATGTATACTGATGTGAGGATCTCTCTATTTCTATCCAATTCTGCAGTGTCCACATTCCAAGCATGGAGCACCAGGAAAGCAGTCATTGCAAGGCTGAGAAAACTTATGCAAATGACCTAAATATAATAAAACAATATCACAGCTTCTATATGAGGCATCCTGCTAAGCATAATAGCAAAGAAGAAAATTCCAATATTCACAATAGGATAGTTTGAAGACATAAAGCATTTTAGTTACTACACATTAACAAATGAGACCTTCACATATTTGGTACTGTCCTACCAGTGTTTGTTTACAAAAATACTACAGGGAAATCCTGAAAGAGAGAGGGGAAACCCAACCAAACCATGCCATAGATTGTATAAGCTACATTTTCTGCTCTGATAGGTGAAGGGCCAGGTGGCTGGAATAAAAGATGTGTGTTTATCTGTTGGAAGATCAATGCTGATTCATTCTCATTAAGGCTGCAGCAGTCCCACCTGTGGGACTTCAGAGACACCCTGAGGGGAGATCAGCAGGGGGTTAACTCCTTGTTGAGGGGGAAGAAAGGAGATGTGAGATTTTGTTTTTAATTGGTGTAAGGGGAAATCCCTTTTCTTTTATATGCTGCACATGGAAAACAGAACCTAAAAAAGAAAGAAGAAAAAGTTATAGGACTGAGTTGTTTGAATACAATTCTCTAAGCATTTCCAGGTAAACTTGTGGGGAGAGAAAATGAGGTAGGTTATCATTATATAAACCTACCCCCAGGGTTCACTTGAGAGTTAGACCATGATGAAAGTTGGAAGAAGTCAAAATGCATGGAACCTGTATACTTATGGTTTGAATACATTCTGAACTGAGACAAATGTATACTTAGCACATGTAAAGCATTACTTTTATACTTCCCTATGTGCTGTGCACAGATATTCCAAAATGTTTGTAACAGGAAAAAAAGTGTTTACTGTAGAGAGATACTAAATGGTTGCAAGGAGACAGAATGCAATAAAACACTGAGTACAAAGTCATTTTAACTGTTTTCTCATTCAGGGCCTATTTGCAATCTTCATTTCACTATTCCCACCTCTCTCTGAAGTTACATATCATTTTGTCTGCAATGGATATCAATAAGTCTAATGGTTTGGTGAAAGCACAAAAACAGTGACTTTTGAAGGTCCAAGAAAAGCATATACTTCAAAGTTTGTCACTGCAACCCTATACAAAAAAGTTTGCAAATTCACTAGAATCTTAATCCGAATATTTGGTCGCAAGCTTTAATCTTCTTACAAATATGTTTACATACTTGCATAGGAAAACACTGAATTCTCAAAATGAATGCTAATGTGACTGTAAACACTTGAATACACTAGAGCTGTGTCTACACTTGCATTCATCATTCGTCAGGCATGCAAATGAAGAAAATAAAAAATGCAAATGGGGCATCAGTTACATACCTGGCACCTCATTCGCATTTTCTCCTTTGAAAGAGCGAAAAAAAGCACTGTAGATGGAGCTCTTTTGAAAGTAAACCCCATCTTCGAAAGAACCCTTCTTCCTGAAACAAAATAGGAATGAAACAAAATTAGGAACAAAATAGAAACAAAATGGTGAAGTCCTTATAAGTGTGTTGGATGGAAATGATGTTATATACCCCTATGGTGGCCCAAATCACTTTTTCTCGGATAGAAAACATGACAACAAGTAAAAATCAAATTTGTAAAATATTGGAAGCAGACAGAGGAAGATGGGGAAAACTGGAATAGGAAGAGCAGAAAGGCAAGATATAAGAAAAGCTTTGCCTTTGATCAAAGATAGAATCAATAGAATTAAGGTATTTATAAACCAATTATGTTAAATCAGGCTCACCCCATGACCACCATCTTCTGTGACCACTCTAATATTGATTTAGGAGAGGCCTCCCAAGAAGGAAACATGGGTTTAACCTCATCAAGTTTCTACACTGATTTAGTTAAATTAGCTCAACTTGCGTGTGAAGACAAGACCAAAACCAGAAAGAAAGAGATCTGCATCGGGTCACTCATCTCCCTCCAACTGAGTTAGCCAACCTGCAAATAATGAACAAGAGTGCCAGAAGAGCCAGGGGGAAGCAAAATGAGGAACAACTAAGGTAGGCTTAAGTAAAACATTCCACTGGAATCCAGAAGCAATATAGAGCTCTGTGGAGTCAAAAATGTGCTAAATAATCACCCCAAAATCGTACAATACAGCAACTACAATCCTTTGTTGTCCAGGAGACTTAATTACCTTCTTGATTCACAGGTGAAAATTAATTCTATGTTCCTCACACAAGATTTGTTATTTGGACAGTCCCAGGGCAAAGGAATCAAGGGCTCTAAGGTGCACAAGTGGTATATGGATTTAATAACTAAATGTCAGCCATCCAATACATACTCAACCACCAATGACATTAGTAGTAGTAGTATTGTAGAAAAACCCAAAATGTTCTATGTGAGGTAATCTTGCAGTGTTGTTGTAGCCATGTTGGTCCCAGGATATTTGTGAGAGAAGATGGGTGAAGTCAGGCCAGCCATCAGAGGGAGGACAACTACTCCATGGCCCAGCAATTCAAAAAGGCCCTGAGATCCAGCAGCAATAGAGACTGAAGCCCCAGGCCCTTTAAATCTCCACAAGAGCCTTGAGAGAGTTGGCAAGTTTAATTCTCTGTGTTTTAACAGTATAATCTTTTTAGGCTCTGTTCTTCCCCCACCACTTTCACATACGCTGAACTTTGAGTATGTGAGCACTGTCAGCGAATGAGACTCCACATTAAGTACATATATAAATGTTTGCAGAATAGGGTCTTAAGACACTTTCATTTCCCATATTGGCCGTGTCTACAATAGCCCCCTCCTTTCAGAAGGGGTATGGTAATGAGTGAGTTGAGAAGACGTTAATGAGGTGCCACCATGAATATGCAGCCCCTCATTAGCATAACTTTTGAATTGCAGGCCGCCTGTGTAGATGGGGGCCTTTTGAAAGGACCCCCTGGACTTCAAAACCCCCTTCTTCCTATAACTAAATGGGTTTTCGAATCACACGTGGCCACTATTATGCTAATAAGGTGCTGCATATTCATAGAAGGGCCCCATTAGCATCTTCTAACGTGCTCATTACCGTGCCCCTTCTGAAAGGAAGGGGCTAGTGTAGACGTAGCCCTTGTCTTGTAGCTTTCCTTATTCTCCTGATAAGAATCAATTTAAGTTAAAGCCTTGTCACCTTCTCTTCATGACAGAAATAATATTCTAAAGTCAATTTGCAAAAGATAATTATAGGGACACTGAAAAAATGACAACTTTCTAATGCTAGTAAATTCAATGGAAAAATATTTGGAATATTCCACAGAGAGTGATGTCTTAAAAAGGGGTGGAGGGAATGCAAAGTTATTTCATAACAGAATCTTGCTACTAGCAGAAAATACATAATTGAATAATAACTAGTTATAAATTAGGTAATTAAAAATCCCTTAGTGAGTTAAACAAATGATTGTATTACAGGTGTGCAAACGATTTCTAACAAACAAGTTTGCTATCGTTTAAACGCAAATGATTTCTAACAAACAAGCTTGCTATCGTTTAAACTAGGTACATGTTCTCTGCATCACCACAGTCCTCAGCTGAAGCAGTCTAGCTTTAGAAGCAATTTTATTTCTCATTGTGATGCTTCTTGGGTGTCAGAATCAAAGCTTATTGTTCAGTTCTAAAGTCATATCGAGAAATGATTATCCTCTCCCACCATTTTTCCAGGGAGCTCCTATATAAAATGTAACTTAGAATGAGGTGTTTAGTGACCACCTTTTCATTGTACATATATATATATATGTAGTTCTGCAAACAAATAGTATGTGGCTGCAAATGAAATGTGAAAGGATTTAGTTTCTGACAGGGTACTTTGTGAATCAATAATGGCACTTCCTTCCTTTCATGATATACAACCATTTCTTGACCATTTTTGAGCATGAATACAATTGTGTGGTGATGTATAACCATGGGCTTTGTTTCTTTAATTTGATTTTCAAAGCCAAAGTCAAAAACATCCACAGTTTCAGGGATGGCAAAACAAGAAAGGAGGTAAAAGCCAGTATTAGTGTTTCTGCCTACTTCCTGGGACTATAGACATTAAACTGTTTAATATGAATACTGTCTCTATAACAAGCATGAAACTCCCAGAGCAGGCTGGATGCTGGTAATATGAGCTAAACCTTGCTATATTTCATTTCATTCCTGCTGATAGCATTTATCAGCAAAATCTGGATTAACCCTCCCTCCCCAAATATGCAATTCAAACCTGATCATAACTAGACTGCTGAGGAGGAAAGTGAAGGGATTATCTGGAGCCTGGAAGCACAAATATAAGATTGTATTGTCACTGTGGGCTATAGACCTTTTGGCAAACTGTAGTGTAAGCTTCAACTGACAGGCCTTTTCACAACTGACAGACGAAAATATGAAACTTAAATTCTTCATGACAGATAACTACACTGAATGAAAAGACCAGTGGAATGGTGGGGGGGGGGTGAGAAACACACACACAATCCTGCTTGTGGGGAGCTCCCTTAAAACCAGCTCTTTGTAAACACACAATGAAGTTCTCCTCAGTTCCCTGCCTACCTATCAACTTTACCAGGCAATTTAATGTACAGGCCTGAAAGGCCTCTCCTGGATGGTTCAGGCTCTGGAATCAACGCTGACAAATTCCTACCATAGGCACACCTGATCCCTGGTGACTGCCATCTCTGACACAATTAAGAAACTGAGGATCAGAAACAGTTGTTCGGTTCTGTCACCAGCCCCCTCCCCAGCAGCAGCCACCTCCTGTGGCCAGGTGGGAGAAGTGGTCTCCTCTCAGGGTTGCAGAGTCCAGCCTTTGCTCAGCCATTGGGCACCTTTATTTTCAGGGCGATCCTTACCAGGGTGGTGCAGCACCAGGCCTTGCGGCTGGTAGCCTGATTGTCAGCGCCCTCAGGGCTGGCGGGAGAGCAGGAGCAGCCCTGCACCTTGGCACGTCGTGGCTTCTGCCAGGTTGTTGGGGGTCACCTCCCAGTGCAACTGGCCGCAGTAGGGTCCTATAGGTGCAGATCCATCTGAACGGGCAGGAGGGTGGCGAGAGGGACCAAAGGGGGGGTGTTTGTGGGTACCCTTAATGCAAACTGGTACCTGTGTTTCCGGGCTTCCCACTACATCTCTGGTGGTTCCTGGGCCGCGCCAGGATGTCCCCAGAGGAAACACACATCCCCGGGAGCCCCCGTTTTACTGAACGCTGGAGACTGGGCTCTCCAGGCGGGTCTAGCTGACAAGCACCTGTTGACGGAGCCCGAAGAAGAAGATCCCCCCACCCGGCTCGCCCCGGCCACGTTCGCCGGTTGCCATGACACACACACCACCCCCCCGCCGGCCTGTCTCAGTCAGGGCCGGGAGCGCGTGAGAAGACACCAGCCGGGCCGGCACGCGCCGCGCCCCCCGCCTAGCCGCGCCGGATGCCAGTCGGGCCGGGCGGGGCGAGGCCGCGATCCCCGGCGCATGGGCAGCTCCCGGGACACGTGAAGGCGAGGGGCGTGGGCCGGGGAGAGGGCGGAGGAGAGAGGGGAGCCAGCTTCCCGGCGCCGCCGACGCCGTGG
This sequence comes from Carettochelys insculpta, assembly GCF_033958435.1. Taxonomy (NCBI): domain Eukaryota; kingdom Metazoa; phylum Chordata; order Testudines; family Carettochelyidae; genus Carettochelys; species Carettochelys insculpta. The sequence goes on from NC_134138.1 coordinate 231,269,939, forward strand.
GGCTGGGAGCCAGTTTCCGCTCGTTCCCACGGCTGGCAGCCTCAGCTGAGATGGCCACTCGCTGGGTGATAGCGGCTCCTCCGTTTGCACCGACAAGAGCGAGCCCCGCTGCTGGGCACTTCCGCCCTCGGCAGCTGTCTGCGGCGACAGCCTTTGGGATCGTGGTAGGAGAGTGCAATGGCCGGGGGGCGAAATGCAGAGGCTCTTAGGGCGGTTCTGACTCCTGCCTTTGCAGAGCTGCCAGAGAAGCCGACCCCTGGCGCTATTAAACTCAGTCCTGCGGAGCTGTGCCCTCATGATTGAACGGCCGCCTTTCAGGAGCGTTGTCAAGAGCGTTTGCCTGCACTAGTGCCTCCAAACTTGGAGTCATTTGCTCAGGCGTTTTCTACTTCACTGGTTCCACCTTCACCTGATTCCTTCAGCACTAAATATACCGACGTGCCTTTGGAAGAAAAATCCCATGCTGTGTTGCTTTCAACTCCAGTTGCTCCTGGCAAAGTAGCTACAACTATTTAGAATTAAACTGCATTTGGAAGGCACTTTTTTTGGATTCCTACCAAATATACACAAGTACCTCACTTTATACAACAAACATCTCATATAAAATCCCTACTATGCCAGTGACATGATTGAAACCCTTTGTATGCACTAAACACTTCATTAATTCCCTAAAAGTACCAAGTGCTGTTCAGGTGGTAAATGTTTTCCTAGCAACATCCACGGGGGAAAAAATAGGTGGTGTTTGTTGTTAGAATGGACTTCACTATAAATTTGTGCCATTGGTTTGTATGTTCTCAACCACATCCCTAAGCTATATGTCAAAAAAGGGGGTGGGGGATACAGTAAATATATATAGGAACAATTCACTAATACACATCTGGTCAGTCTTGCTGTCATTTTTCAGTCAAAATTCCTATTGACTTTACCCCAGTAAAGACTGTAGGATCTGACACTAAATGTTTTAAAATGCATTTTGTAAGGATCAATACAAAAAGTAAAAAAACCTAAGGTAATATGTTAATCTTTAGCAGATGTACTGTATGTATTCTTATACCTTAGAAGCCTAGCTGGACTGGAATGTCACAACAGACATTTACTGAAATATCTGGGGAAAAGTAACAAAAAAGTGTTAGTAGAAAATGGTCTTTCAGCAAAATTACCTAATATATTTGCTAATGGTATCTGATTTTAAAGCCATAAAATAGTAAGTTAAAAGCACATTAGAAGATGTGTTATATTTATAAGTGTTTGTCACCTTGGCAACAAAAGCTATATTCCAAGTCTAACACTAGCTGTGATGGGCCAAGACCTTTTAAAATTGATAAATACATCTTCTTTATAGCAATGATCTGCTTTCAGAAATAGAACATAAAAGCTGCAAAAGGCAAATTCTTCACTGCATACCAAGATTTTGCTAGATATCAGCTATGATTTTCCCTGTTTTTCTACTGTACCTACAGCTTCTCTCTCCCTGGGTAGGGAAACCACACATTTTCAAGCACTGTGCTATAAAACACCAATCTTTATTATACCCTCTTTTACAAAGAGCAACAGTAATATATATGCTAGATTTATCAGTCTTTCATTGAGCCATATAACGCCCTTGATCTGCAAGTGAACTCCCATTGCTTTTTCATAATAAGGGCTACGCACAGCATGTGTTCCTTTGTAAGGACAAGATCTGTCAGAAGAGCTGCAGTATGTGTTTCTTGGTAGGTGTACTGATAGATGGTCTCCAACCAGCCTTCCTACAATCTAACTGAATCATGCTTTTATGCCAAAAATGATTTATTCACCTGTAATGAGAGTTGTTAGTGCATTGCTTCTCCATATATAATGAACCACTCCCTAATAGGATCTAAATCATCATAGCTTCATTGACTGTCCTCATGAGCTGAGGATCTGACCTGTTGACCTTGTGTGTAATGGAACAGGTACCTTGACAAAGTCACATAGATTGTGACAACCAAGGAATGGGTATGCATTCTGCCTCCTGGGCACCAGCGATCATTGCACAGCTACGAAATGGACAACAGCAATAAACTGCTCTCAGGATCCATTATTCCAAGTGACCACAAATGGCTCCAAAGAACTGAGAAGTAGGACAGCAGAATGGGGGTCCAACGCAGTGATATAATCAGACAAAGGGTAAGTAACTTCCTTTCACTGTTGAGAACTGTCTCTCCAAATCTTTTTGTTCTCAGGAGACTGACTAGCAGTAAAAAAAAACTCATATGAAGGGAGCACCTGATTTGGCCCCTAAATCAAGAGAGCAGTGCTAAGGAAAAATGTGATTCAGATCCACATATCAGCTTTATATGTTTCAGAGACTGAGGCCTTATTCAAGCATGCTGTATAAGTTGGCTTTGACCTAGTGAGCTGAGCCCACAACTCGCTTGGGTTTTCTCAAATCAGCGTGGTCACAGTAGGACTTAAATAGAGTTGCATTATTTGAACAATTGCTAAGCAAAGGTGACATCCCCCTGGTCCACATATGTAACGTAAAATGTAAACAAAATAGTGTATGTAAACAGCACAACCTTATATTAAGACTGTAAGAAATGTTAGGAATAGGAAGAAGCCATTCTCTTCTAGGACTCCAACTACCTTGAGCTAAATTCTTAGGTCAAGTGCCACAACTGTGATTTGAATATTTCTTCAGCCTTCCTGCTGAAGAGATTGGTGGCAATAGTGATATGTAGAGAGACAAATCTTTCCTTTCAGTTCTTCAAGAGGATCCAGAAGGTTACATTCAGCGGTCACAAATCATACTCATCCCCCACACTCTTTGCATTAATGACCAACTAAGATTTGTGTATACCAGAGCACACTCATCCCTCGCTATACGAGCACAATTGGTTCCCAACTTTCTACTCATAGGCGAAAACTCATAAGAGGGACACTAAATTACCATTAAAATACAGGTAAGTCTCTGATTGGTTCCTAGTGCTCCTAACTCAGCAAAGGAATGGCAGCATGTGGCACTGCTTTTGAAAGGTAAGCGAACCTTGGGTTTGGGGGCAGGTCTGGGGAGGGTTAAAGGCTGGGGGCAGTTTGGGGCCATGAGCGAGAGGGAGCTTAAAACCTGGTGGCGGGTTAGGTCCCTGGGGTAGACAGGGGATGTTACGGCTGTGGTGGGTTGGGTCCGTAGGGCAGGCCAGCGATGGGGTTAAGGCTGCTGCAGGGTGGGCGTACTGGCCAGCAGGGTGGTCAGGCTGCGGTGGGTTGGGTGTGCAGGGCTGGTGGGGGCTTCAGGCTGCGGCGGGTTGGGGCTATGGAGCTGGCGAGGGTTGTCAGAATACAGCAGTTAGGGTGTGCAGGGCCAGTGGGGGAGTCAGGCTGCGGCAGGTTGGGTCTGCAGGGCCGGCAACGGGATCAGACTTTGGCGGTTTGGGTGTGCGCAGCCGGTAGGGGTGTCAGGCTGTGGTGGGTTTGGTCTGTGGGCCTGGTGAGGGGAGATCAGACTGCGGTGGTTTGGGTCTGCAGGGGTGTCTGGCTGCGGCAGGTTGGAGCTGCGGGGAGCGGGTAAGGCTCATATTAGCTGGGGGAGTTCACTCATCTGGTGAACAAAGGTAGGTATGTGTGTCCCTCGTTTAAGCAAGTACTCGTAAGTAAAGTACTCATTTAACGAGGGGTGAGTAGTTTATTTCTCTGTACTTGATGAGCAACACAATAATATATTTAGGTTTTCCTTGTAAACTGCACACAACGCTTTAGACATATCTGCATCAGTGCTATTGTCTGTGATTCTGTTAAGTGCTTCTGACCTAGGCCAAAGAGCCGAGTCAGGAGCTTTAGACTTATCTTTTTAAACATCAGACCTAGGAGAAGAGATAGGGCTGGTCTTCTCCCAGCAGCTAATCCTGAACACAAAATAATCCTAATCAACATATTTGCTCTATTACAAGCTAGTTGTGCTTATTCAGATGGAATCCATACTCCTGCCAACAGTAAATCCTGTGGAAGATGCTGGTGTGCTATAGAATGAACAATCAAATGATTAATGCAGTTAAATAAAATGGTGTGTATTTCATGTCTGATAGCAGCTTTCAACTAAATGAAGGTGGGTTCCAAAGAGGATGGAGTGAGGCTATTCTCAGTGGGGGCAGATGACAGAATAGAGGAGCATTGGTCTCAAACTACACTGGGGGAGATATAGGTTGGATATTAGGAAAAATTATTTCACTAGGGGCTCATCTACACTTGCCCCCAACTTCGAAGGGGGCATGTTAGTCAGGGCGACGGGAGATTACTAATGAAGTGCTGCAATGAGTATGCAGCACTTCATTAGGCTAATTCTCCCCTGTGGCAACTTCGAAATGTGAAGCTTCAAAGTGCTGGCATGCATGTAGCCATGGGCCCTTCGAAGTTCCTTAACTCTTCAAAATGCCTTTACATGCATGAAGGCACTTCGAAGTTTGATGCTTCGAAGTTGCCATGGGGGGGAATTATCCTAATGAAGTGCTGCATATTCACCGCAGCACTTCATTAGTAATCTCCTGTCGCCCTGATTAACATGCCCCCTTCAAAGTTGGGGGCAAGTGTAGACCCAGTTTAAGAGGGTGGTGAAGCCCTACAATTGGTTACATTGGAGATTACACTGCTTCCCTTTTTTGAGATTTAAGGCCTGTCTTGACAAAACCCTGCCTGGGATGATTTAGTTGGCGTTGATCCTGCTTCAAGCCAGGGGCAAAACTAAATGACTTCCCAAAATCTCTTCGGCTACGTCTACACATGCCCCAAACTTCGAAATGGCCACGCAAATGGCCATTTCGAAGTTTACTAATGAAGTGCTGAAATGCATATTCAGTGCTTCATTAGCATGCGGGCGGCAGCGGCACTTCGAAATTGACGTGGCTTGCCGCCGCGCATCTCGTCCAGACGGGGCTCCTTTTCGAAAGGACCCCACCTACTTCGAAGTCCCCTTATTCCCATCAGCTCAGGGACTTCGAAGTAGGTGGGGTCCTTTCGAAAAGGAGCCCCATATGGGCGAGACGCGCGGCGGCAAGCCGCGTCAATTTCGAAGTCCCTGAGCTGATGGGAATAAGGGGACTTTGAAGTAGACGGGGTCCTTTCAAAAAGGAGCCCCATCTGGACGAGACGCGCGGCGGCAAGCCGTGTCAATTTCGAAGTGCCGCTGCTGCCCGCATGCTAATGAAGTGCTGAATATGCATTTCAGCGCTTCATTAGTAAACTTTGAAACGGCCATTTGCGTGGCCATTTCGAAGTTTGGGGCACGTGTAGACACGGCCTTCCAGTTCTAGTCTTCTGTATTTCTATGGTTATAAAAAAGATTAGAAAGCCAGGACAAGACACACAGCGAAAATTAAGAGAAAAATTAAAAGAACCTGTACCAAAAATATAGAACAACAATCATTAAGTGATTATATCTGACCTATAGCTGGTCAAATTCAGTGAGTTTCTACACTTCTACAGCCAGACCTAGCCATACACCCTTTGGTTAAAAGAAAGCAATATACTATCTCTGTAAATATGATAAGGAACTATCTCACTGAAATCATAAGGACAGCCCATGGACGTGAAGCACATGCTCCCTTTCTGATATATGTGAGGGTCTCACTCAGGTTAGTAGTCCGTTGAGTGGAATCAGTTCTAGTAGGATTTGCCCAAAATTGTTCAGTAAGATAGTGGTAGGGCCAGTTCCCATACATTCTCTCTCTCTCATGTCCCTTCTCCCACAGGGATGTTCAGTTTCACACCACCTCTACTTTGTAACTGAAGAGGCAGGCCATGGGAGGAGAAACAGTGTGCAAAAGCAGGCTTCAGAGGTGCAGGGGAGAAGAAAAGGGAACGAGTATGGGCTTCAGCGAGTAGCGAATTTAAACACCTCCACAAAGTTCTGTTTTGTTGCCTAGGCCTGGAGCATTCAGGTATCAGAGATCTTACCACAAGAGTGAAGCGCACAGATTGGTTATTTTAGCATATGATCCTACACACTCAAGTTAATGGAACCTGAGGGCACTCTCTCTTGTGTAGAAGTTAGAAGGTTACAACTATACCTCTACATCTCTCTGCTTGAACCCTTCCCAGTCCAGGACCCTTTGGCAGCGAAGTTTTTGCAATCCATAGAAGCAGCTGTCAGATGCACTATGTCCTTATGATTAGAACATTGCTCTGGGACTCAGGAGACCCTGACTTGTATTCCTGGTTGACTTTGGGCAAGTCCCTTTAACTTTCTCAGCCTCAATTTCCCTATCTGGAAAACAGAGCCAATGGGACATTAAGACCTAATTATTAAGTGTGCTATGTAACAGGTATTAACTTTAGTGAACTGCTTTTCAAGTATTGATAATAGGATGGAAAAAAAAGTTTCCAATTAGCTGAGGCAGGGAGAATCACATGGGTAGATGTGCTCTTACACTCAAGTGCACAATTTTCATTGATTGATAAACCTAACACGCCACTTGAGAATATATTCTGGTTACATCACTTCACCATTAAACTCTTCATTTACCCTCAAATGAACAGATTAGCATGAAGTAAACTCTGCTGGAAAACTGTCCAAGTCAGTCATGTTTTAATATGAATTAGTACATCTTGAAAGAAAGTTACAGCACGTGACTTAAAAACATTTATAAAAAACAATTTAGGCTTTTTAATCCTATGTTTCAAATATTCTCCTTTTTTAAAATAAAACCAATGTAGAAAAAAAGCTTTGAAAGGATCTTCTACTTACCACTACAGAAAATATACATAAACTGTGTGTATATAAACCAGGAAATAAGACTGTGCGTGACTAAATTATACTGGAAAAACACTCTCATTGTATTAACAAGTTTGTTTACAGACATAATTTGTTCTCATTTAAACCATATGCTGCTCTAATTGTTGTAATTTAAAAACAATAGGGTATATTATGTGGCTCTCAGTCAAATCAGCAAACTACCGTACAGGAGAAAAATTCCCACATATTTCTGGAGGCAAAGGAAAAGAAAGAAGGCTCTTCTGCTTTCTGTAAACTCAAAAGCTTTTATAGGTTGAACCTCTCTCGTCCAGTACTTTCAGGACCTGACCAGTGCTCACTGAGAGAATCTGCTGGATCATTGGAGGTCAATATTGTCAAGCAGTATTAGTAACACTTTCACTGCTTACTGAGCTCTTAGAAGACATTTAGGAGTAAATTACAGCTAAATAACAGCACAGAACACTGAGAGCCAGGACTGGTGGCTCTAAACAAACTTTATGGGACCATGGGAAACATGGCCACACCCATGACAAATGGTTGTCCACCTAACTGACATTATGCCCGATTACAGATGTTGCCAGATGAATGAATTCTGGATTAGGGAGGTTCAACCTGTACAGCTCATTTTAGCCCAATAAAAAATTCCTTACCCATCTTGTCTCTCCACGAGATATGCAATGTAAACAGAATATTTTTAATAAAAGCCAATATAAAACACGTTACAGACAGGAAAGGCCACTAATTATTCTTATAAAATTCCAAATATCTTGAGCCAAACGGAGAGATGCCCTGCAAACTCTATATAAGACATTAAATGTCAGGAATTTACTTGTGAGTGTGGTAGATACAGCACACAAATGTGGGAACACTAGTAAAGGCCACAGAACAACAGTTCCAAGGGGTATCATTTGGATCCCAATGCATGATGCACCCTTTGCAGATCCTGAAGGAAGTTATAACAGGTGGGCCAGATCCTTAGCTGGTGTAAATCAGCACAGTTCCACTGAAATCGATTGTCACTATGCTGATTTAACCCTAGATCAGGGGTTGCAACCTGTGGCTCTGGAGCTACGTGCGGCTCTTGAAGGACTTCTTTGAGCCTCCTGACCCTATAGTTGCAAAGTTAAAAAAACCCTCCTGTTTATTTTCGATATTTCAGTGAATGTCTAAAAGCCTGACAATGAACAACTCGTATCTAAATAGCAAATGACATGTGATCTTGAAACATTGGACAACTCTCCCTTTTATATGTGGAATGCATTGTAGGATATGTTTGTGCACTGTTCTTAACATAGGGGTTACAGTAAGTATTATCTGTTGTTATTTGTTAAGGACCATCTCGTATTCAGATGCATTGCAGCCCTTGAATTATTGAGTTTTTTAAAGAATTTGAAAACAATGGCTCTTCTTGCTCTTTTGGTTGCCGACTCCTGCCCTAGCTGAACATCAGGTCTGTTGCTCTCAGAAGTGCACTAACAACTCAAGGTTAATAAATGTGTTTGGCATTGTCTTTTGAAGTAGTCTCCACTGTCCTTTATAGAAAGCACACAAGCAGGAGGTTTCCCCTTTTATATATTTTTGTATTTTACAAAGTGTAGGAAGTGGACTAATTTATATTGCTCAATTAACATCTTCACTGACACCCTCTGCTACAGTTTCTACCACTGAATATCACATTTTTTTTAAAAAAATGCAGGTGTTCCACTGAAATACTTGCACTGTCATGTGTGTGGAGCACTGAAGTAGTATCTGTTTTGTAACCCAAGCCTTGTCTGTTGGGCAGCATGAAAACAGTTCAGATAACCACAGGCTATTGAGCAGGGACTGATCTGATCTGTGTTTGGTTGGCAGATGTCCTGGGGAAAAAGAAAGGGCACAGGAAGTAATCATGAGTATTCAATCAGGAGCATCAGTTTTGCTAAGTTGGTAGGTAGTGGACCCAGAATGATACCAGAAGCATTTGCTGTTGGAGGTGCAATGTGTAAAATAGAGGTCTTGTTAACTTGTTGTCATTCAAGAGTCTAAGTTGTGAAGACCTCCATTCTATACCTGGCATCAACTCATAGCACACATTGTTTCACCAACCACACAGGCTGTCCCACAATTTTGCCTTCAGTTACAAAGCACAGTGATGGTTCAGTATCATAATGATGATGATGATGATGGTTTTGAAGAGGAAATCTCACAACCACAGTCCAAGAACTCATAGCTGCTGGCTACCCTGAATGCATTGCTGACAGTGGAGCGGCGGTTTTGGACTCGCGAGACCAGCACACACTGGTGGGACCACATTGTTATGGAGTCCAGAGATGACCAGCAGTGGCAGCAGAACTTTCACATGCGCAAGTCCACTTTTCTGGAACTTTGTGATGTGCTGGCACCTGCCTAAAGAGCAGCAACGCAAGAATGAGGCCAGCTTTGATGGTTCAGAAGAAAGTGGCAATTGCTCTGTTTCTGGCTGCATCTTTTTCATCCATTTATTTAGAAAAGCACTGCATAGGTCACCAGAACTGCAAAGTTTAGTGGGGAAAGTATTACAAGTTAATTGAGTTTTCAGAAAGAAAATTACCCTGTTTTAGCAGCTGAAGATATGCCTTGCAGACTAAGCAAAAGTGTGAAGGTACTCAGCTTGTTGCTACTGTAAGAGCCTCCACAATTTGGGTTCCTATCCTATACTTTCTAAGGTCAATGAATGGACACCAGTTTAGACATTATGCATCTTGTCCACCTATTTGCCCTTCCTCTATTATATTTGTTTGCAAAATGTCTATTTGGTAGTGCAGATGCATCTGCAAGACAGAAATATTTGCAAACTTATTAAGTAAAGCAAAACCAACAGCAAGCTTTTTGTCTGCTATTTACCTGGTCTGTCAGCTCTTTAATTCATTTGTTTCTCCAAAGCCTCACAGCTTGATTCTCACAGGTACTAAGAATGCCTGCCTATCACTGACTTTAAATAGATGCGGGTACTCAGGACAATGAGACCTGTAAGAATAGACAGTTATTGAATTTAGCCTTAAGGCCAGCACAGCAATGGAAAGAGCAAATTCTAAATTTAAGTTTTCCTAATGGAAAAAAGCTCTTGTGCCAGTCACTTCCTTGAAACACATTAATAGCCTGTGCTGTTCAGGGTTGGAGAAGTGCAGCACTTCAGCAAGCAGGAAGCTACAGTTTTCACACCCTGAAATTTCTGAATGATTTTCAAGTACAGCCCCCACCTAGATTACACTGCAGCAATCTTGTCTAGAGATGGTTAACGCACAGGAGCCAAAAGACAAGCTCACAATCTTTCCAACGCCCAGAGATAGAATACGTCACTCTCAGCCACCACTGTTACCAGGACATTTAGAAACAGGGATTGAACAAGATTCCTAGGGTAAAAATCCCCGCACCAATTAATTGGCATACTCCTCTGATCAAGTGTGTAGAAATAATCTCTGAAGCCTTTTTCCAGGCTACAGTCCTTATTTTTTTTCTGGGTTGAGTTTCAGACAATTAGGTTGTATTCACATTACAGTCTTGGCCAATACGAGGTAAACACTTTACTACCCTTACATGTATGCAGGGACAAGATTAGAAAAGCCAAGGCACAAAATGAGCACAAACTCACTAGAGACATAACAGGTAACAAGAAGACATTCCGTAAATATATTAGAAGCAAGAGGATGACCAAGGACAGGATAGGCCCGCTACTCAGTGAGGAGGGAGAAACAGTATCAGGAAACTTGGAAATAGAGGTGCTTAATGACTTCTTTGTTTCGGTCTTCACAAGAATGCCGATACAGAAATGCCTAACATAACGCATGCTAGTGGGAAGGGTGTAGGTTTTGAGGATAAAATTAAAAAAGAACAAGTTAAAAATTACTTAGAAAAATTAGATGTCTGCAAGTCACTAGGGCCTGATTAAATGCATCCTAGAACATATAAGGAGCTGATACAGGTTTCTGAGCCTTTAGCTATCATATTTGAAAAGTCCTGGAAGTCAGGAGAGATTCCAGAACACTGGAAAAGGGCAAACATAGTGCCCATCTATAAAAAAGGAAAAAAGAACAATCTAGGAAACTACAGATCAGTCAGTTTAACTTCTGTGCTGGGAAAGATAATGGAGCAAATAATTAAGGAATTCATTTGCAACCATGTCGAAGAAAATATAGGTAAAGCCAGCATGGATTTGTAAAGAACGAATCATGCCAAACCAATCTGATAGCATTTTTTGACAGGATAACAAGTCTTGTGGAAAAGGGAGAAGTGGTGGATGTGGTATACCTAGACTTTTGTAAGGCATTTGACATGGTCTCATACGATCTTATCAATAAACTATGCAAATGCAACTTAGATGGGGCCACTATAAGGTGGGTGCATGACTGGCTGGATAACTGTTATTAATGGTTCACAGTCATGCTGGAGATCATAACAAGTGGAGTCCACAGGGATCTGTTTTGGGACTGGTTCTGTTCAATATCTTCATCACCTATATAGATATTGGCATGGAGAGTACACTTATTAAGTTTGCACATGATAACAAACTGGGAGAGAGAGAGTCATAATTCAAAATGATCTGTTCAAACTGGAGGAATGGTCTGAGGTAAGCAGGATGAAGTTTAATAAGGACAAATGCAAAGTACTCCACTTAGGGAGGAACAATCAGCTTCATCCATATAGAATGGGAAGGGACTGTCTAGAAAGGAGTACTGCAGAAAGAGATTTAGGGATCATAGTAGACCACAAGCTAAATGTGAGTCAACGGTGTGATGCTGTTGCAAAAAAACCAAGATTCTGGAACACATTAACAGGGGTGTTCTGAGCAAGACATGAGAAGTCATTCTTTCACTCAACTCAGCACTGATTAGACCTCAATTGAAGTATTGTGTCCAGTTTTGGGCACTAAATTTAAAAAAGATGTGGAGAAATTGGAGAAGAGCAACAAGAATGATTAAAGGTCTAGAGAACATGAGCTATGAGGGAAGACTGAAAGAACTGGGCTTGTTTAAGTTAGAGGAGAGAAGACTTAGAGGGGACATGATAGCAGTTTTCAAGTACCTCAAAGAGTGTTAAAAGGAGGAGAGAGAAAAATTGTTCTTCTTGGCCTGTGAGGATAGGACAAGCAGCAACAGGTTTAAACTGCAGCAAGGGAGGTTTCAATTAGGCATTAGGAAAAACTTGCTAACTGTCAGGTTGGTTAAACGCTGGAATACATTTCCTAGGGAGGCTGTGGAATCTCCATTACTGGAGATATTAAAGAGCATGTATTCTTATGGGGGAAAATTCCCCTGTTCACATCATTTCACTTGACATTGCGACTTCAAGGTACCTAACCATAATATATAAAGGGGACCCTCTGTACCTGCAGTGCATGCTGCTGGACTCCAAGTCCCTTAGGCTATGTCTACACTAGCCAAAAACTTCGAAATGGCCATGCAAATTGCCATTTTGAAGTTTACTAATGAGGTGCTGAAATACATATTCAGCGCCTCTTTAGCATGCGGGCAGCTGCGGCACTTTGAAATTGACGAGGCTCACTGCCACGCGGCTAGTCCAGACAGGGCTCCTTTTTGAAAGGACCCCGCCTACTTTGAAGTCCCCTTATTCCCATCTGCTCATAGGAATAAGGGGACTTCGAAGTAGGCAGGGTCATTTCGAAAAGGAGCCCCATTTGGATGAGCCGTGTGGCGGCGAGCCGCATCAATTTTGAAGTGCCGTGGCCGCCCACGTGCTAATGAGGCACTGAATATGTATTTCAGTGCTTCATCAGTAAACTTTGAAATGGCCATTTGCATGGCTATTTCAAAGTTGGCTAGTGTAGACACGACCTTACAGAGAGATAAGCTTGCAAGGTAAAAGATAGAGAAAACTAAAGTGGATGGAAAGAGAGGAGCACAGAGAAGGTGTAGCCTCATAACACTGCATCCTCAATCACTTAAATAGTTCCTCATCTGCTAGGTTCAACAAGCAACATGTCCTTGAGTTCTGCCCTTTATACTAGGTATGTCATATGTTATACTCCACATTTTCAGGCAACAAAGATGCTGGAACAGAGGATCACCATCAAAGCACTTAACAACAATCCCACAAAAAAGGCCATTTAATAGGCCAGATGCAATATTAACATAGGAACATATCAGGATTGAAGCATATCAGGATTAAAGATAAATTAAATACATTATGAACAAGGGAAAAAACATTCAAAGTAGATGAGACAGACAGGTATGCCACTTGTTTAAAACCAAAGAACTCAAATGAGCCCAGGCATCCAAATTTCAATAGTCTACCTAGGAAGAAAACTGAATTGATAAACTAGAAACAACTTCTATTTCATCTTCATGAAAAAAGTAGGCTCCAATTCAGGGAAGTATTTCATTTCCATTCTTCATTTATGCAAATCACAGTTTGAATAAATGTATCTACATAATCTCCCCTCCCTGCTCAACAACTTACAGTTACACTTACCTATAGGAAGACACAGCTTTTCTGGTAGGATGCATAAAACACACTGATTAGTAAATAATAACAACACATGAAAATCATATTGAGTAAATAACTGTTGCACATTTCTGTCAAGAATAGCATCAGGACTGATGATGAGTTTCTCCGGATTGACTTCATTCTAATAAACATTCTAACAGTAAAACTATATTTAAGATTAGAGTTTCACTTACACAATCACAGCCAAATCATGAATCTACTGAGATTCAACAGCAAATTTTCAGTGGAAATAGAATTTGAACATCAATAAGGGTGCATCTACACTTGCATTCCTCTTTCGAAAGAGGTATGCAAATGAAGTAAATCAAAAATGCAAATGAGGTGCAAATTTGCATATTTGACACCTCAGTTGCATATTCTAATTTCAAAAGAGCTTCTTTCGAAAGAAGAAAGCATTTCCTTTATTTAATGCGAAGAAGGATTCTTTTGAAGATGGGGTTTACTTTAGAAAGAGCAGTGTCTACACTGGCTTTCTCCTTTCGAAAGAAGCTCTTTGAAATTAGAATATGCAAATGAGGTGTCAAATATGCAAATTTGCACCTCATTTGCATTTTTGATTTAGCTCATTTGCTTACATATTTCGAAAGAGGAAAGCAAGTGTAGACACACCCTAAGAGAGTGTCCAAGAGGGCACTTTCATCCCAGTTCAGTCTATCCAAGATATGTAACAGAGAAAAAGCTGTGCTAGTCTATATACTATCAAAACAAAAAAGCAGGCAAGTAGCACTTTAAAGATTAGCAAAATAATTTATTAGGTGAGCTTTCGTGAGACAGACCCTCTTCTTCAGACCATAGCCATGTTGAGTCTGTTTTGGTGTGGCTATGGTCTGAAGAAGTGGGTCTGTCCCACGAAAGCTCAGCTAATAAATTATTTTGTTAGTCTTTAAAGTGCTACTTGACTGCTTTTTTGTTTTGTTATGCAAAATATGTGTAAGCTGGCATGCACATGGACATGGAGATACCAATAGAAAAGAAAGAAAGCAGACCATCTACTTTATGTTAGAGACTTAACAAGTCCATTGCCCCTTTCCAAAGCAGCACTACTGCCTGGTCTGAGTGTGTCCTGTAGTCCTGACGATCTTATGCAGTTGCAGCACACAAGGGATAAAACTAAAAACAATATAAAAAAAAACTGTGAATGGGAGTTAGTGACTTCTCCTGCGCCAATCGTCCATGAAGAAACCTGGAGTGACTCTTTTTTAATCAAGTTGTCCATTTGCAGGGGTTAAGACTCCAAAGCCCCCACCACAATTCGAGCAGGAGAGCTCTTTTCCTCTTTCTTCCATCCTTTATTATCCCCTTAGCACTGTGATCACCAGTGGAGGGAGATTGTCTGCCTCATGGGCCCTTAATCACTCTCCTCCCTAAACTGGGACAGATCACTTCTGCTCACATAGGCCAAGATCAACAAAAGTATTGGGAACCTCTTCTTGATTTCAGTGGGAATTAGACACCTAAATACCTTAGAGCAAGGGTCAACAACCTTTCTGAGGCAGAGTGCTGAAGTTTGACCTTTTGACCTCTATGTCTGGTCCAAGTGCCAGTGATACTTTTTAAAGTCACTAATAGTCCTGCTTACAACAGTTTCATTAATAAATAAATTAAGGTGCAGAGCTTTACCATTTAGGCAGTGGTTGGTAGCATTAGCTGGTCTTTTGTTGATTCATAGGTGGCATGGCTTTGAGCAAGCTCCAGGCTGCATGGGGGAGAAGGGGTGGTTCTGAGTTCCCACCTTGCATGCCGATGAAAATCAGCTTGCATGCCACTCTTGGCACCTATGCCGGGGCTGGGGTGCTGACCCCTGCCTGAGAGGATCTGTCTGGGCCACAGAACTTCATGGGTGTGTCTACACTAGCTGGGTACTTTGAAGTAGCCGGCACAACGTCGAAATAGCACGTGTCGCATCTACACACGCCGTGTGCTATTTCGATGTTGAAATTGACATTAGGCGGTGAGATATTGAAATCGCTATTCCCATTCGAAGATGGGAATAGTGCCCTACTTCGACGTTCAACGTCGAAGTAGGGCGTCTGTAGACAATCCGCATCCTGCTACTTCAAAATAGCGGGGTCCTCCATGGCGGCCATCAGCTGAGGGGTTGAGAAATGCTCTGTCCAGCCCCTGCGGGGCTCTATGGTCACCACATGCAGCAGCCCTTAGCCCAGGGCTTCTGGCTGCTGCTGCTACTGCTGCTGCAGCTGGGGGTCCATGCTGCATGCACGGGGTCTGCAACTACTTGTCGGCTCTGTTGATCTGGTGCCGTGCAGGCCGAGTGTGTCTGGAAGGGGCCCTTTAAGGGAGCGGCCTGGGGCTTTGCTGGCCCCTTATTTTGACGGGGAGCTCTTGGGTGTGTGGATGCTCCACATTTCCTTCTGGGGTGGCTCCTTTCAACGTTCTCGGTCGCTACTTCGACGCTGAACTTTGACAGCACCAGCCCTGGAGGACGTGTAGACGATATGCATCGAAGTAGCCTATTTCGATGTTCTTACCTCAAAGTAGGCCACTTCAACATAGTGTGCTAGTGTAGACATAGCCCATAAGAATCTTCAGAGACTGACATGAATGATGCAGGGAAGAGCAACTCAAGTCCCAGAGATGTGAAGACTAAGGGTACGTCAATACTAGGAAATTAGGTCGAATTTGTTAAGGTTGATTTTTTTAGCACCTGATTTTGTTAAGTCGAGGGTGCATGTTCACACTGGCACATGAAGTTGATGGAGCACAACTTGGACTTTGTTGGTACCTATCCCACAGTGCCTCCTGCCCTCTTGCTTTGAGGTTAAGCTCCCAGTGTGATATTTTTGCATGTGTTTAGTGGTTTTTAAATGAGGTGCAATTTCGTGGTATGCAAAACAAACTGACTCCTGAAAAGGGTACACTAATCTGGAAAGGTTGAATGACACTTGTTTGAAGACCTCAGATTACCTTCGGATCATGTTTCTCAACTGATGGTTCTCTTAAGGGTACATGCCAGAGGTCTGGGGGTATTTATAATTTTTAAAGGGGTAGTTTATAAAAAAAAAAGGTTGAGAAACACTTGTGTAGATCAGCTGCTCTGTTTGCATGCTGACCATTGTCCTCCTCCTCCTCTTCCTCATCCACCATTTCTTCCCTGCTGTTGCCAGAGGCTGCCTGAGGAATCTCTTAGGAGGTATCCACAGACTGTTTGGGGACAGTGGTTGGGCCCCTCCCCTAGAATCCCATGCAACTGCTCATAAAAGCAGCATGTTTGCAGCAATTACCCAGAATGTCTGTTTGCTTCCTTTGTCTTTTGGTGTATCTGCCTGAACTCTTTTATTTTCATGCAACACTGCTGGGTGTCCATGGTGTATGCTTTTTCCACCATGTTCTGTGAGATCTTGGCTTAAATGTTAGCATTTCTTTTGTTGCTTCATAGTTCTCCCAGCACAGTTTTATCCCCGCACTCCCCATCCCACAGCAATAAGATCATAGATCTCCTCCATACTCTATGCTGGAGCTTATCTGTGACCTTGGGAATTCCTGACCAGATATGCTGATGAGGTGTACTGATAAGGTGTGCTGCTTGCTCTGCTTGTCATGCTGGCCAAACAGGAAATTAGATTCAAACTTACCGAGGCTGTTACCAGCAGAACTGCAGAGCAATGGAGCTGAAAGTAGTGGCCAGAATGGTCACGTTGGGGGTTCTGTGGGACGCCTCCAGGAGGCCAAGAATGTCAAATTTCATAACACTCCATCTGTACTACCCCTAAAATCTACCACGCAAGGTCGAATTTGGCATTACTCCTTGTGAAAAGCAGAGTACTAAAGTTGACCTTAGGAACCCTTAGGGCTTGTCTACACTTGCCCCCAACTTCAAAGGGGGCATGTTAATCAGGGCGATGGGAGATTACTAATGAAGTGCTGCGGTGAATACGCAGCACTTCAGTAGGCTAATTCTCCCCCTCAGCAACTTCAAAGTGTCAAACATCAAAGTGCCCATGGCTACACGCATGCCAGCACTTCAAAGTTTGACACTTCGAAGCTGCCACGGGGGAGAATTAGCCTAATGAAGTGCTGCATATTCACTGTAGCACTTCATTAGTAATCTCTCATTGCTCTGATTAACATGCTCCCTTCAAAGTTGGAGGCAAGTGTAAACCCAGCCTTAAAGTTGGTGGAAGGGACTGATTGTTTAAAATATCAGCCTAAATCAGTTTAAATTTGACCTAATCTCCTAGTGTAGACCAGGTGTGAGAAATCTTGGGCTGAGCTCAGTGCCTTTCCTGATCTCATCACAATGAATCCAATCATATAATCAGACTGGGTGGAGTTGAAGACTTCATCCCTTTTTGGGGAATAGATCCAGGACTGCCTATCTTGTTTACAAATGACGTTGGTGTAAAATAATGGTGTGTTAAAAATAATAAATTTGGAGTTGTTTTTATTTGCCTTGTAGTCTTTGAACTTGGAAGGATCATGCTTTCAAAATTTTCTCTACAGTCACAAGGACTATAAACTTAGGTTCCTTTTTTAAACAAAAGCTGAAATTCTCATACAGTCACAGTTTTAAAAATACCATTCAAAATACCTAGACTTGCTATAAAATCACAAGAGTTGGCAACATCAAACATTAATATAGCCATATAAGACTAAAATTTGGCTTAATATTGACATGTCTAACAAGGAGGTTCAGTTATCTAACAGGGAGTAGAACAGGGCAGACTGTGATCAGCCACCTGAAATAGGGCTCCACAAGCCTGTCGCCTTCTTGTTCCTCTGTGCAGAAACTGGTGACCATTCTCCTGGTAAGTACGTCTTGCTCATTGATAGTGCTTCAGCAAGCACCTAGCTAGCAGTTAAAGGACAAAAAGAAACAGGGTGAGGCTATAAATTCACTTGTCTCCATACTAAACAATGGAACTGGCCTGCCACAGTACATGCTGCCCTTTTTCTTAGGTTGATTGAGTCCAGAGTGTTCCTTGAGAGCCCCCAGGACTGATTTTGGCTGGGTCAGCTGGGTCTTGGAGGCAGTGTGACATCTCTACCTTCCTTTCTCAGCTGCAAAAACCAGAGTCTAGCCCTGTATACATTCAGAACTCTGAACCCTTTTATACCAGGGCTTGAATTTGCCCTTCAGTAATATTATCATAGATTTTGTAAGGCTCCTGTTACATTGTTATCTTGGTGCTTTATGACTTTGCCTTGCACTCTCTGAGATAGGATGGGACATTTATTTTTCCAAGGGTCATGGCTCTGAGGACATCTGCAGAGAAGTTGGGGGATGATGAAACAAGATTCCTATAAATCGGTGAATGGCTTCTTCATATTATTTTTTTTATTAAACAGGAGTCCCCATAAATTTCATCATACTGTCCTTCCATCACATGCAAATAACATTTGACCATACAATCAGACATTCCATCTAACAAAAAGGAGCTAATGGCTTGTGCTCATATTTGATTTTTTTCATTTTCCCTAAACTCTGATCACACACCAGAATAATGCTCAGACAAGTTTGAAATTTAACTGTATATAAGTTCCCACCTCATTTCTTGCTTATCTTTTTCTAAATGTAGGACACAGTGTAGATAACCCAGCTGTGCAAATCACTGTCTCGTGAATCAGCCTCACAGTGTTCAAGAAAAAACTCAACAACCTGGCATTTCTATTATAAGGCAAGTGAAGTGGCTGCCTAAAGAGAAGACATCAGAGCCACCACATGCACAAACTTGCCCTTACCAGTATGCACAGAATTTTTCCTTGCTCTAAATCAGCAGCAGAACCCACAATTATGCCAAATGAATGTTACTTTATGGTACCCTATATATTTATTATTTATTTTTCACATAGCAACTTAACTTATTTTATATTTCACATTCTTCTTCTTCAAGCTGTTCCCTTACCTATGCTGTGAAACACAATGTAAGTTAATAATCAAAAATTAGACCTAGGGTTTGAAATACTGTTAAAATGGTGGAGGAAAAATAGGGATAGATAGGATGCAGAATTAGTGACTATAAGTAATATAGTTATATTGATAACTGTTATTTGGAGACACCAGACTGTAGAGACAAAATATGTATCTGAACTGAGATATAGGAGACTTGAATATATTTATCTGTTATTGTGGCTATAGCAGACATTAGATTTATTTTACCTGCACTATTGAAAAGATGTTTGATTTTTTCCAATACACCTTCCTTCTCAGTTGCAGTCCATGCTACATTACAGCTAACTCCTGCAGCATCCAACTTCATGTTACAGTGATAAGTCTCACTCCCTGCCAGCAGCTGCATTGGATAGTTCACCAAATCCAATCAGTTACCCTGTGGTTCTGTAACTGGTGAATAGAAAGGGGAGAATAATAGTTATATATATGATATTTTATGACCTCCTCTCATACTTACACTTTGCAAGGATTCAGCTAAGGCTCAAACACCAGCAATTTGCTCTCAAGCTACGGTTACATCTACAATACAAGATAAATTCAAATGTACTAAAATTGATTTTGTAACACTGGGTTTTATAATTCAAATTTGAGTATCCTCACCTCCCCACAAATTCACCACAAAGTCAACTTATTCCTGCCACACTCAGTCGCCAAACATCGACTGTTGCAGCAGTACATTTTGGGAACCTATCCCACAGTTCCCTCAGCCCCTTAGCATTCTGGATATTTTGGCTGGTGCAGTATGCGAAAAAATGCCCTGCAAGTGGTTGTGGGTATGTGAAGTCATCTTCCCACATTGAATTGCCCTCATCCCCCTCCTGTGGTAAGCAAACAGCCATTTGTCCAGAAGAAAAGAAGGAAAAGTAGGGAATCACAATGGCTACGTCTACACTAGCCTCTTCCTTTCGAAAGGGGCATGGTAACGAGCAAGGTCAGAAGATGCTATTGAGGCGCTGCCATGAATATGGAGCACCTCATTAGCACAACGGCATCTTCAGCAATTCAAAAATGCCACTTTCGAATCGTGCGCTACCCATGTAGACAGGGGACTTTTGAAAGGACCTCCAAATCTTTGAAAGCCCCTTATTCCTATTTGGTTTCAGGAATAAGTGGCTTTCAAAGACTGGGGGGTCCTTTTGAAAGGCCCCAGTCTACACGTGCAGCGCGTGATTCGAAAGCAGCACTTTTGAATTGAGATGGCTGCCGTTATGCTAATGAGGCACTGCATATTCATGGCAGTGTCTCATTAGCTTCTTCTGACCTCGCTCATTACCATGCCCCTTTCAAAAGGAAGGGGCTAGTGTAGACCTAGCCAATGTGTACGTACTCTCGGATCACCCAGATGACTATGCCATGTTAACTGATCTCTCAGGTACTTTTCCCCCCTTGAAACCACAATATGCTATGACCTGTCTTAAGGAAGCCATTTGATAAGGCTCTGAACATTTTTCCCTGCTTTGGAGCCTTCACCATGCGTAAGCCAGGCCATGGTGCTGCCTGGCAGCATGGTCTGTACTGAACAGCAGGCACATCCTTTTATTGGGTCGGGGGCTAGGCATGTGATGTGGCTGGGTATGGGAAACACCCCCACTGCATGGTGCCTGTGGGGGAGGGACTGCCCCTGTACAAATGTAAACCACAGAAAAGAAGAATCTCAGCCTCTCATACAAGAGATCCCCACAGCTTAGCTACCATGTGACATGGTGGGGCAGGGGCTGGCAGCAGCACTGAAAACAGAATCCAAGTGCTCAGCTTACAGAGGGAGAGACAGAAACATAAACTCTGTGTTGGGGCTATTTTTAATGGGTAGATGCACTTACAGCGCTGATAGCAAAGAAAGGAAGACATTTCTTGGCCTCTCTTACAACCATGATCTCACAGGATAGCTGCCATGGGCTTCCTGGTGCCAAAGTGAACTTTGTGGGCTTCCTGTTATCTGCGCACTTGGAGAGCAGCAGAGATGGAAGTGCCCAGAGTGGACAACTGTGGAGCATCGTCAGATATATAAGGGACAACTCTGGAAGCTAAAAAAGTCTGTTAAAAGACATGGCATTTCCACACTAGCCTTAATTCAAACTTTTAAATTCTAACTTGATGCTATATCAAGTTGCTTCTCATGTTATTATAATATTGACCTTAACAATCCCTAAAATTGACCTGATGGTATTTACAATGAAGACAGTGGCATTGTAAAATTGAGCTAACTGCCTTAAATCCAACATTATCGTGTGGTGTAGACATAACCACAGTCTACACCATGAAATAAAGACAAATTTATTGAAGTCAACTTTGTTACACTGGGTTTTATAAAGTTGAAGTTGAGCATCCACATGTCCCCACAAAGTCGACTTAGCATGGCCCCACTAAATTGCCAAAGTTTGACTGTTGCTGCAGTGCACTGTGGGAACCTATCTCACAGTTTCCTCAGCCCCATTTCATTCTGGGTTTTTTCTCTGTTGCTTCCTGAGGAAAAAATGCCCCACAAGTGGTTCTGGGTGTTTGATGTCCTCTTTCCACACTGCATTACCCTCCTCCTTCCTTTGAAAACAAATGGCCATTTTTCAGAAGTCTGTTTCCCCAACGAGAGAAACAGAATCATCCGCACTATGGATCTTTTCACAAACTGTGTTCTGCTAGCCATGCGGTGAGTTGGGGGCTAGACCCCTGACTGCATGGTGCCAGAGGGGAGCCAAACAAATGTGAAGAGTAGAAAAGAAGTTTCTAGGCCTCTCCTGCTACGTCCCATGCAGAGAAGAAGCCTTTACCCCTTGCAGGGCAGGATGTGCTGCTGTCTAGTCTCCACAGCCAAGCCACCACGCGGCATGGCAGGGCAGGGCAGGGCCTAGCCCACCAGCAGGACTGAGACTCGGCCTCTCCTAATGGCTCCATGCTGGAGCTGCCTGTCATGGCTAAGTGCGATCACCATGCTGATCACAAAGAAAATCAATTCAAACTACAGGGTTACCTGTTTCCTACCTCCTGCCTTGCTGGAGAGAAGGGGAGGTGAAAGTGGACAGAACGGACCCATTGTGGGACACTTTTGGAGACCAATAAAATGGATTTAAAGAAACAGTTCCCACACTAGCATTAATCTGACCTTTTAAATTAGAATTTGGCCTTATGCTACATTGGAAGGTTGACGCAAGAATGTCAACCTTAGTGCTCCTTAAATTCGATCTAATAGTATTTGCAGTGAAGTTTCATTGTAAAATCCAGCAAAGTATCTTAAAATGGACTTTCTGCTCTAGTGCAGACATAGGTTCAGAAGCTGAATTATAAAAATGGTGGCTCAGCTCTACTCCATTGTGGGCAGGCACTACAACATAGAATAAGATCTGTAATTTGGGCACTGCTTGGAGGCTTGTGCTTCTCCCACACTTAAGCATGACCCAGGTTGAGGCTCGAGATACAGAGCTGTAAAGGCAATAAGGGGTCCCGTGGCACCTTATAGACTAACAGAAATGTATGAGCATAAGCTTTCGTGGGCAAAGACCCACTTCGTCAAAGACCCATGAAAGCTTATGCTCTTACATTTCTGTTACTCTATACGGTGCCACGGGACCCCTCGTTCCTTTTGCAGATCCAGACTAACACAGCTACCCCTCTGATACAGAGCTGTAAAGGTTAAAAATAACTATTCGGGAAGCCAGGGGGATGGCAGAGCTGGCAGGATTGGAGGTAATGAAGATGGCAGCGGAGGAATGGATAAAGAAAGAGGGCGGCAGGGAAAGGAATGGCAGACCTGGAGGGAAGAGCGGTGAGAAAGGTGGCAGGAGGGGAAGGGGAATACTAGGAGAGGGACGGGTGTGGGGATGGCGTTGGGAGAGGGGGAGGAGAGCGTGCAAAGAAACCCATCAGGAGACGTGGGTAAGGAAGCCCGCAGGAAGCGGAGCGGAAATGATGGCGAGGTGACTGGTGGGGAGAGTGAAGGGCAGGCGAGCGGGAGAAAGGGGATGGTGCGAGCAGTGAGGGCGGGGGCAGCGGGAGGGAGTCCGAGCATGGGGCTGTCCGCCCTGCGGAAGGGGAAGGGGAAGGGGAAGGGGAAGTGAGGGGCGCCGCGGCTAGCCGCGCGGGAGGGGAGGACAGCGGCGGGGGCCAGGCTGGTGCAAGGGAGCGCTGGCGCTGTAAATGCGCAGAGCAGCGAAAACGACCTCGGTCCGACGGACCCACCGCGTTATGGCGCATGCGCTGTTTATATCGCTGAGTCCGCCAGCCTCCCGTCATGCCCCGCGGGGCAGTCGAGACGTAGCCGTTCCGCCAGCTCGGACGGTAGCGCGGCAGCCGGCTGGGCTGAAGCTGATCATGTCCGAGAAGAAGCAGCCCGTGGACCTGGGGCTCCTGGAGGAGGATGATGAGTTCGAGGAGTTCCCGGCTGAAGGTGACGGCGCTGTGCCGACTGGGGGGGGGGGCACGCGGCGGCGGCGGCGGCGGAGGCCGCCTGGGCCCATGTGTGGCAGGGCGGGGAGGCGCATGTGGCTGTGGGCTGAGGGGTGGGACACGATGTGGCGTGAAGGGAGGTAGGTGGGGGGAACTTTGGGGGAGGCCTCGGCTCCCCGCCTGGGCTGTTGGCTCCGATCTCCCCACAGCTGCCTGGTCTGAGTCAGCGTGGGGTAGGCCGCCCTGTGTCGCCGCCGCCGCCGCCGCGGGCCTGTGGACCAGGCTGGCTTTGCCCGTGTGGGTTGCCCCATTTATCGTAAAGAGTTGTGTGCAGTAAGGGGCCTGTCCCCACACCACCGCCTGCGGGTCGAGCAGTCGGCATCTCAGCCCTTCTGGCAGCCTGCGGCTTTCCACCCGACCTGGAGAGGTCTGCTTGAGAAGGACCCATACCTGGTATGGGCTGAATTAACTTCTGTGACCTCGGCCTGCCTTTGCCTAGAGTCCAGTTTGTTCTACCAAATTCTATCCCAGCATCACAATGGAGCGTTTACCAGGGAAAGCTCGTGACCTAATACATTTGTTAGTCTCTAAGGTGCCACAGGAGCATTTATTAGTCCTGAAAAACTAAGCTGGTGAATGCTGTAAATTTTTCCAGGACTATCACAGACATACCTGTCATGCATGCAGCTATATTTGGTGAAAGGTGTTCTTGAGCCTGCACTTGTATTTTTGCTAATCAGAAAGGGTGGCTCTCATGGTTGGTTTATATGTAATGAACTTTGTTAAGGAAATTTGTCAGCATTCCAGTTAGTTGGAGATTCTCAGGGTTACAACAGAGATATGAAGGATATCAAGATAAGGGGAAGTAATAAATTAGTAGTTAACTTACAGTTATTATGAAGAATTCCTTTTTTAAAACATATCACAGAGATAGCTATGTTAGTCTGTATCTTTGAGAACAACAGGAAGTCCTGTGGCACCTTATAGACTCACATATTTTGGACCATAAGCTTTTGTGGTCAAAGACCTGCTTCATCAGATGCAAAAATGGCCATAGTCTTGTCTCCTCACAGTAGGTACTTAAAGATGTCACCACAATTGATGTAATAATTAGTCGTCTTCTGTATTTTGAGTCCAGTTTATAATAGATGCAAATCACATTTCATTAAAAAGGTATCTTTCTCATTCCTTTACATAAATCACGAGCTAAGATACTATAACTTTTTGTTTTTTAATTTACATTTTTGCTAGAATTGCCCCAATATACCTGAACTAACATGTTTAACATTGCTGGACTTCACTAGAACTGCTTGATTTTTGCTATCATAACAATTACTAAGAACATATACTAAGAAAAGTTTCCTATCTCTAAAGAAATCAGATTGATTAAAAGTGAGGGAGAGGAATAATTAGGGATGTAAAAATGAAATAACAAGGGAAGGTAATAAAATGACTCAATTACAGTAGTGGACAGCAGCTTTATTTTAAAAATTTAGTCTTGACATACAAATACCACTGCTTTTTCTGATACAAGTTGAATCTCTGTAGTCTGGCACTCTTGGGACCTGACTGGTGCTGGATGAGAGAATTTTCCAGATCGTGGGAGGTCAATATTTTCTAGCACATTACCAACACTTCCACTGCTGACTAGATTCTTAGAAGACATTTGGTGTAAATTACAGCTAAATAATAGCACAGAACACTGAGAGCCAAGATTGGTGGCTGTAAACAAACTTTATGGGATTGTGGAAAAGTTGGCCACACCCATAGTAACTGGTCCTCCAGCTAACTAATATCATGCCAGATTATGGATGTTGCTGGCCTAAAGAGTTTCAACCTCAAGTTACAAAGCTAGTATATGAAGGGATTACATGTCCTATCTAGATTTTACTAACACTTTTCATATGTGCAGAGAAACAGAATTATAAATAAGGAAATTTCTCTTAGTCTTATCAATAAAACATTTGTGCCATTGATTTAATTTTGGAAGACCTCAGAATAGTACATGATTGTCTAATGGCATAAAGAAGTTGACATTCTAGTAATTAAAGAGATGGCTTATATTTGTAAGTGAATTGGTGATAGTGCAGATCAGGGGTTCTCAATCTCTTTCTTTCTGAGCAGCATTCTTCACTCTCCCACATGCCATAAGAACTCCATAGCCCTTCAGTGCTACAACAACTATTTTTTCTGCATATGAAATCCAGGACCAGTATTATGGGATAGTAAGCAGGGCAGTTGCCTGGGGCTCTATGCCACAGGGGGCGTGTTGTTAAGGCTTCAACCATGGTAGCAGGGATCAGGGCCTCAGCTTTAACCCCATGCAGTGTGGTTTTGGCTTTCTGACCGGGACCTCAGAGAGATTAATGCTGGCCCTGCTTGGCCCCTTCCCCGAAACATGCTCACAGGTCCCAGACCCCTGGTTGAAAACTGCCGATGTAGGTCATAATGAGTAGTGATGTTCACAATGTTTGTTATACTGTTTTATCTTCATTACACTTGATATGGCTTATGAGTTCCAGATGTATCAAATAGGCTTTGTCAAATAGCATTTCCAGATAGAAATAGAAACAAGTTATCGTAATTGTAGTAACTGGTTAAATGAACTGAGAAGATAAGCTTGTTTAGAAAACATGGGAACGAAAGCGGCTTCTTACTCCTTGATTTCTTTCCCCGTCCCCTACCCCTCACACTCTTAAGTGTGAATAAAATGACTTGAGATAGCGGGGAATCTATAAATACTGAATTGGACAAATTACATTTGCTAAAAATGAATACTTGAGATTTTACTTCTAAAAGTCTCAAACCAAACCTCTCCCAAGGAAAACAGTCAGAGTTACGATTTGGAGGGAACTACCTTGAAATCATTTTTAATTGCCACATTAGAAAAAGAAGGGGGCCTAACCTGGATCTGATAAAATTGGGAAAATAATATAATGGAAAAATTAAAATATCTCCAGTGTCAGATTGAGGTTGGTTATTTGAGCATTTCTCTGTCTTGGGTTATGCTAAGTTTTCTATAAACCAAAAGATGTGAAACCCTCTTTACAAAATATAGATATTCTAGTTAAGTTAAATATCCTGAATTTTAATAAATACTGAAAATTTCATATAGTGCATTAATATTTTATCAGAAAATTAACTCCTGTTTCTCGTACTCTGTGTAACTGAAGTTTGAGGGAGATGTTAACTTAAATATATTTTTGAAATCATTCTTTATATATTATATGCCTTCTGATTAAATACTACAGGCTTGTTAATGTAGTTTGCAAAAAAAAACAAAAACATTTAAGTCATCATTAAACCTTCCAGACACACATTTTATTTTTATTGCTTAATCTGAAGTAATTGGGTAAATATTTGGTTATAAAAATGTTTACTAAAATTATCTCATAGTGAATCTTTCCAGTTATACTTCTGTGTTCTGCAGTGAATGATATTAGAGTTCCGTTACATCTATCTAATACACTCCTACCCTGACCCAGGAAAATTAGGTAATGCAAACTTGTCTTAAAGCATAACTAATACATTACACAAGCATTCTTAACATCTTTAATTCGTACTTCAACTTGGTTTCAAGAAATAATTATCACACTAAATTTTGAAGTATCTGAAACAGATGTTTTCTATCTTTGTGGCACATTTAATTTCAAGTTCAGTATGATACACGTTTGGGTTTTATGTGAATTGGTCACTTGTGAGATTCTTTGCAGTGGTATGAAAATCATATTTTTGGGGGTATAGTAGAGATGAGTACAAAAACTATTTGTCTTCATTTCTGAAGCATAGAATACACCACACCATTATCAGAATATTAAAATACTTCTTGAAGACTCTCTTCATGACT
This sequence comes from Carettochelys insculpta, assembly GCF_033958435.1. Classification (NCBI taxonomy): domain Eukaryota; kingdom Metazoa; phylum Chordata; order Testudines; family Carettochelyidae; genus Carettochelys; species Carettochelys insculpta. The sequence goes on from NC_134138.1 coordinate 231,297,263, forward strand.
AGTTTGTCAAAATAGATTTTGTAGCTTTATTTTACATTAATAATACTTAACGGCTTTCAAAAACATTTTTGTTACTTCCAAATCCAGGATAATGCTATATCATTTTTTACTTTTATCCCGTCACAGGCATATAATGTAACTGAAATAATAACTCCAATACACAAGCCTACTGTATGGTGTCAACATTCAAGTAGTTTGAAGTCTTGTAACTACTGGAATCAGAGTGTAATTTAAGCTTTTTTATCATTTCATCTGATTTTTTACCCGCTTTAATTTGAAAGACCTCTTAGCCATGCTTCTTGAAGCATCATACAGGTTTTCATGAATTAAAAAGTGTCAGTCTGTTTTTACAATCATTCTTTCATAGTTGAACCTCTCAGAGCCATTGTGCCAGATTATATCATCTCAAATAATTGAGACTTTTGTCACCAGTTAATGTAATGGCTGGATTCTGGGTCAGGTTCTTCCCCAGAAATATGAGCTTTATTTGTTGTGGAATGATTTTCTTTGAAATATAAATATAGTAAATGGAATAGCTTATACCACAGCGAGCAAACTTTTTTCGTCGTGCTCCCGTTTTTGACTCTGCAGTTAGCTCAGGAAGAGGACACCGCGGCTTGGGCAACCACCAGCTCTGCAAGTGCTTGGCAGTCGCTCCTGCCACAGCCTCCACCACCTCCCCAGCTATGTTGATGCTGTGAGGCCCTGCTGCTTGACCCAGGGCCTCTGAATATTCCAATTGGTCCAGTGGCAGGGGGGCGTTCCCTTGACCAGGGTAGAGGCGGAGGCTGTGGGGGAGGCAGCAGAGGGCTGGGGAGGCAGCAGAAGCCATGTTGGGGAGTTGATCACGCTGTCCGCCCCCCCCCCCCCTTAAAAATGCCCCCCCACACACACTTTGCACAGCCCTGGTTTATACAACAAGTCTATTTTATATTCTTTGAAGGAACATTCAATGTGAATGTTAAATGCACTGTGTGTGAATAACTATTGTTCATTGTGAGTAGTACTGAATAAGGAGCTTTCCTTGGTTGTCGCATTAAATTCACAATGAAACAGTTACTATCTTGTTGAAAAGGGCATTAGAATAATTAGTTATTTCATTTGCATTATTATTAGTATTTGTATAGCTGTAGCCCCCAAGAGCCCTATTGATGGACCAGAAATCACCTTTAGTAAGCCCTATACAAATACAGTAAAGATGTGGTGCTTAAGGAGTTTGTTTCTTCTCTTTCCACCCCTTTTTTTTCCTCTTTCCTCTGGTTTCTTCAGGGTCTCCAGCTGAGTCCCTCCAAATCTTAGGTATCCATTTGATGCATTGTGAAGCTAAGGCTATGTCTACACTAGACTAAGAAAGTTGACCCCAGATATGCAGTTCTAGGTATGCCAATTGCATAGTAGCTAAAATCAACATGCTTGGGCTCAGTTAACTTGTCTGTCTATATAGCAGAAGGTCATTGGGAGAGTTTCTCCCGTTGACATCCCCCACGAGGAGTACAGGGGTCGATTGCGAACCCTGAGAGCTCAATTTCATGTGACCATACTGGACATGAGAAATCAAACCCTGTAAGATCAAACGTGCCTGGATCAATCTTCTGTGGTAGTGTAGGAGTAGTCTTGTTTTTGGTTACTTATGCATCCAAGTCTTTGTGTCTGGTTGGCTAGGAATGGGCACTTCTGTTCTTGCAGTTCTAGGGTTTTTTTTCCAATACTGTGTCCACTTGTTACAATAAGGAAAAAGTTTCAGGATCTTTGCAACCCCCCTGGATCTGTCTGTGACCCTCTTCCAATCAGTTTCCTTTTGTTATTGACTTATATGTGCAAAGCTACTTTAATGGTTGCTAGAAAGCTTTCGTTTTTATGGGTTGGTAGAAAGAGGATTTTAAATTATGGTGGGATGTAGCACCAGCTTGTTCTTTTTTTTTTTTTTTTTTTTTTTTTTTTTTTTCTCACAAATGTGTGGAATCAGTTATGTTGTATACCAATGGGAGTGTTGATGTGATGAATTTTAAGTGCACCAATCACATCACTTCTATATTGGTGCATAAAATAAATTCATGTGGCAGGAGTGGGGCTGAGGGTGTTGGAGTATGCAAAGGGGCTTGCATGTGGGGCAGAAGGTTGGAGTGGTGTGATGAGGAATTCAGATGGAATGTGAAGTGTTGGTTGGGGCCAGGGATGAAGGGTATGGGATTCAGGCTCACCCAAGACTGTAATGGGAAGAGATGACTCCCTACAACAGAACCTGGGTTATGGTTGGGAAGTGGGGGTGCTTGCTCCCTCCTTGGCAGCTCTGTGGGGAGAGGCATCTCCCTGCCCAGCTGCAGTAGAGCTAGGCCAGGAATGGGTTGGGGTCAGGGGCAAGGCCCCACCACGGTACTCCCATCTGCTTAGTGCTTAATAGGCTGGTGTGTGGCCACACAGCTTGGAAGGGACTTGGGAGCACCATCAAAGCTATTAATCTTATCAATCTGTACCATGGACACCAGGTGTCAAAAAACATATTCCGTACCATTAACCTTTTTGGTACCCCAGGAGAACTTACTTCAGAGGCAATGCTCTGCTACTTTTCTTTATTAATAAGAGGACCCAAAATCAGTTTCCAAGTGCAAGGTTAAGTGGCACTTCTGCCTATCATGAGTGTTGCACTACTGGGACAAAACCAGAAAAGTAAAATTGCAAGTTATCTTTACTTCTGAGACAGTGGGCAAAATCCACAATCTTACCTGTCTGAAAAATAGAACTGATGGATTTTCTCCCATATAGGTTACTTGTCATTTCAGTACTTCGTGTAAAAAGAAAAGAAAGGTCTAAATGGATTGGGTAGAAGAGGTGTTTGTTTGTTTATTTATTTATTTGGTTTCTTGGCAATAAAAGACCTCAACGTTTAAAGTTAATATTTTCATGTAACCCTGAGGAATTACATACTTTCGAAAAAAGTCTCTAGACTTATTAATGGATACCAGGTAACATGATACAGTCTATATTTGTGCTTTCTTGTTATAGATTGTCTATTATCTTTTTAATTAATAGCCTCGTTATTCAAGAATCCAGAACGTTAAGCTTGTAACTACTTACAAAGTTGCATTTTGATTATAATTTAAGAAGTTATGGTGGTAAATAGCATCTTGTAAAGATTTCATTGTAAGCATTTTAATATGATCAGAACTTTTATCAATAAAGGAAGTGTTGATGGCCAGACCTGTTTGCTGACAGTATTTGGTATCAAGGTGATACAACGTAAAATATTTGGACTTTGTTTTCTGTCTGTAGACTGGGCTGGTTTAGATGAAGATGAAGATGCACATGTCTGGGAAGACAATTGGGATGATGACAATGTAGAAGATGACTTCTCCAATCAGTTAAGGTAATCTTAGAGTTTGAATTATGGCTAGAAATTGAACAGAAAACTTTCAACCTGTAGGTTTTTAGTTGAGTGGAATTTTAGACTTGAAAGAAAAACCTGAGCAAATCTTTACTTAACTGAAGTAACTCTGTTAACCTCTCAGTGCATGTGTGATGATTAGAAGAGGGCAGGAACAGCTTTCTCAATGTGTAAAATTTTTCAGGATTTCAAAAACTCCATTTGGAGCTGAGAATCCTTTCCAGACAAAAGACTTGTCAGTGCTGCTGTGTCCTGACTAAAAGTTTCCTTGTGATAAGTCGTCATCATCTTGTAAAAAGCCATTTAATGAAGTAACTCCTGGATAGTTCTAGTGGCAGTCATAGACTTTATAGGGGGGAAAAAATAGCTTTTTTTTTTTTAATTTTTAAATATAAAATGTCTACAGGTGGGAGTTCTTCTAATCCAACTGTTTAGTCTTCCTTTCTCTGTTACTTTTTGATTCAGTTAATTTTTTTTCCTGATACAGCACTATAATTTAGGGAGTTCGATTCATCAATACAGTCTTGTACTTTATCATTAATCTCTCCATGCTTCTTCTACGTAACAAAATATCTGTCCGGTGGCCTGTTTTGCGGTAGTTACTGTACAGATGTCCTTGTTTTAGAAAGAAGATTAAATTGACCCTTGCTGGAGGGTATCAAAGTAAATCCTGTTTGTGTAATTGCTTCTTGTCAAGTTGAAAAGTATCAAGTTAATTGCAGGTCCGAAATATATTATCACTCTAAAGGCAGTGCATGTCAACAGTATGACAGGAATCTCCAAATTTGTGGCAGAAAATGCTGTATGAGAAGGTTCAATAGATGACACACACCTTAATTACATCTTGTAGTAAAATATTTATGTCCTCATCTCTGTATTAAAGAAACAGTATTCGTCTGCCACGATCTACTGGATATGCTTGCTATGTTTAAACCATTCTGAAATACAATTAACTTAGGCTGTTTCTACACATGCCACTTTCTCCAAAAGTGGCATGCTAATAAACAGCCTGAAATATGCTAATGAGGCATGGATGCAAATTCCCCATGCCTCATTAACATAAGATCACGTGATTTGGAGTCCAGAAGACATTCTTCTGGACTCCCAAATGCAGTTTAGAAGCGTGGCCCCCTGGGGGGGGGGGGGGTCTTCTTCTGGAGGCCCCTTCTTCCTGAAAATTTTTGGCAAGAAGGGGCCTCTGGAAGAAGGACTTCCTTCCGGGAGACAGCCCACCCCCCAGAGCTGCGGTTCTAAACAGTGTTTTGGAGTCCAGAAGAACGTCTTCTGGACTCCAAATCATGTGACCTTATGCTAATGAGGCATGGGGAATTTGCATCCACACCTCATTAGCATTTCAGGCCGTTTATTGACATTTTCGAAGAAAGCAGCATGTGTAGAAACGGCCTTAGTGTTCTAGAAGTAAATCTTATATTTTAGTAATGAAAATCCATCCTCACTCCTGAATTGGGTCAACAAAGATTGTTTGCTTTTATTTTGTATGTTCAGAGTTTAGATAAGGAGGTTATCACAATTATCTCTCTGTAAAACACTTTGAAGAGCAGTCCATACTTAGTTAAAACAACTTGGGGGAAGTTCTGGCTGTGTAAGAACTGCAGAATCAGAAACTTTGTGTTCACTTGGGCTCTGATTCAAGGTATAAACACACACCTAATTTTAAGCATGTATAGTGCTATTGAAGTCAGTGGGACTAATTATAAGATTAAGAACCTTTTATATATTAGGGCTCAGGCCATGTATTAATGAAGAGGATTAAAGACAGCTTACTGGTGTACACAATGTAACAATGTTTATTTTTACCCTGTTAAAGAGAATTTTAGTTTTGTTCCTAGACAGTTGGTCTCTTAAAAAAAAAATTAAAAACTCTGGTGGTAAATTATTTAATGGCGCATAAGAAAGTATTTGGAAGAATTATCTATGTGAAGCCTGTGTTCTGTGTTGTTTCTAATGAAGTTTCATTGCCTTAAAATAGAGTGAAAGAAAGCACCTGCCTTATTTAAGCAATAAGGAGCAAGGATCATAAAACAAGCCTTTGATTTTTTTTTTTTTTTTGGTTAATAAATGGGGTTCATATCCAAGTTGTAAATAATAATGAAGCTGAAATTTAGTAAGAATGGAAACAAGATGAGGCTGAACTGTGAATTACAGGTTGCACCACCCAGCTACAGCACCCTTGGGACCTCAGTGGTCCCAAACAAAGGATTTTGCTGGACCAGGGAAGGTTGCTGGCCCTCTGATTGGGGCTCCATGACCTCCTGTGGGGCTACCAGGAGACACCAGCTCTCTGGTCCAGGAGCATCCTTGGCCCTGCCAAATGAGGGATGTTGCCAGACTAGAGTGCGAGTTTTAGGAGGTGCAACCTGTATTATGCTGCTTATTTGTCCAATTGTATGAAAAATGACAATAGTACATTGAATGTTTTCTTACCAGATCATATTGGGCTTGTCTGCACTTGCCCCCAGCTTTGAAGGGGGTATGATAATCAGGGTGATGGGAGATTACTAATGAAGTGCTGTGGTGAGTACACAGCACTTCATTAGGCTAATTTTCCCCCGAGGCATCTTCAATGTGTCAAACTTTGAAGTGCTGGCATGTGTGTAGCTGTGGGCACTTTGAAGTGCCCGCACTACTTCAAAGTGCCTTTACTCCCCAAGATTTTGAGGAGTAAGGGCACTTTGAGCCTGTACTACTTCGAAGTCCCCGCAGCTACACGTATGCTGGCACACGCTTTGAAGTTGCCGCCAGGGAGAATTAACCTAGTGAAGTGCTACATATTCACCACAGCACTTCATTAATAGTCTCCCATCACCCTGATTATCAGGGTGCCCCCTTCGAAGTTGGGGGCACGTGTAGACCCAGCCATTATGTCCTTCATTAACAATTGTCCTGGTTTAAAGAGTGTTTGTTTTATTGTGCCTCACCTATGTTTATGGTTCTTGTTTCTATACAGAGCTGAATTAGAAAAACATGGATACAAGATGGAGACCTCATAGTTTTCTGTGAAGATAGAATAATCTAAAACTGGACTGTAGATTGAGTTGTTATTTCAAAAAAAAAAAAAGACGACGACAGGCTGGGACATGAGATGATACATTTAGTCCATTATCAATTTGCTTTGATTTATTTTGATTTTGTATAAATAAAAATTTTACCCCAACCCTTTTGTATATTCAGCATTTTTTCAGATTCTGCTTCACTGATGAGATTTTTAAAAAATCAATCTATTTGATGTGGGCAGCTATTGTCCTGGTTTCTTATAATGTGTTGCTGTTCTTTGAATATCAGGAGTCTATCACACTGAAGACAGGATGGAAGTGTTTCTATGACAGGCTAGGCTTTATAGAGGATAGTGCTCCTGTGGTTATAGCCACATATAATCTATGTGAATCTAAAGCGTGAACTGTTTGCTCAGCCTGGAGCACTGAGGTACAGTGCTTGTCTGCAGAGTTTGATCTATTTACGTCCGGGAAACTTTCAGAAAGCAATTTGACAATGAGTGGCTTGGAGTTGCATCCTATGTAACATATTCATGCAAGAAAATACTCAAATAGCCTGTATCTAGGACTGAAATATGCTTGTGGAACACAGGTTGCACCTCCTAAAACACACCATTAAAAATGTTTGCCTTTATTGATGAAGACAAAGTACAGTGAAACACACCAAACCACCGTGTTTGCTTGCAAAGAGTAAAACCTCCCAATGTGACAGTCCAGCTACCGTAGTCAAAGTTGTTGAGAGGAAGTGGAATTTAGAGGAAACTGTAGGTTTCTAGATGACGAAAAGGAATGTGTGGGCACAGACAAAGAATTTGCTGGACAAAATTGTGCATGTGCTGCCGTGGAGGTCAAGCCCAGATCTGATTACTCTGTAACTTGATTAAAGACTGGAGCATCTATTTGCTCCTCCATGACCATCATCGTGCAGTCAGTTCCATCCTGAGTGACTGCCAGATATTCTTTCCAGTCCTGTCTCTTCCCCAGAGCTACTCTCTCTTTCTTCATTCAGTTGAATCACCTCCTTAACCAAATCTTCTGTTGCATTTTGGCCTTTTTTTACCATAGCTTGTCTGCTGGTGTGTGTCAAGGTCCGTGCTGTAAAACATAATGTGTAGAAGGAGGGACTGTTAAATTCTAGCTCAACATTGAAACATTTTGCATACAAGCACCTCTTGCAACATATTCAGTCATTTTCTCACTGATCCTTGTGAGGTCCACAGTAACAGAGTTGGGAGTGAAGGGAGGGAGCGGTGTGCAATCATTCTGATTATCCCCCACTTCTGCACAGGTGGGTATCACTAGCAGACATCATTGCTGAGGGTAAAGAGGGAAACCAAGGCTCAAATACTGTATGCTTGCAGCTTTTGTCCCGCACTAGATGCAGCTCCTCTGTGTTTGCTTTGGTCTCTGCACAAGTGATTGCAGAATGGTGTGGGACAGTGTCCTGCAACGAGGGAAGGAACACAGCTGCTCTGCCATGGAACATGTGGCAGAGGATTAGTAAGTACTTAGGAAAAATTTCCAGAGCATCCCTTTGGAGGATTCCCTTGAGATCTTGGTGTGCATCAGCACCTTACTTGGACATAATGATTAGCTACACTGGGCTATTTGCAGCTCTCAGAAACAAAGCAAGCCTCCCACTTCTCTGTACCCTACCCTCACCTCTGTATGCCAGAGCCACTTACTGTGCCTCTCATCTCCTGTTTTCCTGCTCCTTGATGATCAGCTTCTGCACTGGTTACACACCTCAGGAGTTGAGAATAGTTCTTGGCTGCCTGCTCCATCAGGCGACCTCCCTGCCTACAGTAGCCCCATACCTCTCATCTAGCTCTTAATCTCTTTCATCTATTATTTTATTCTCTAGGTTAGGTCCTCCTACTGCTTCTATGCTCTCAGAGTATCCATGAGACTCTTAGTGGTGGGGGTCACCACTGAGAATAATGTCCCAGCTCCTTATGAAAACAGCAGGTCTTAGGTGCAGCACCGGAGTTACTGTGGCTCCCTCATCTTATGGTAGGCCTTCCTCAGCTCCTTATCTTTGCTCTGCATTGCTGTGTGTCCCACATAATTGCCTGTTTCACACAAGCATTGAGAAATTTGTCTGTACTTGTCCCAGCTGTGAGTGACCCATAGGAACGGGGACTGAACAGATTCTTCTCCCTATACCCAAATCACGTCCAACGGCTCTGCGGTGATCCAAGCAAGAGAGCATTGGGTCAATAGTCAGGCACGGTCACCTTGGAAAATGCCATGAGAACACTCCATGCTGAGTTAGCCAGCAGGAAATGGAATTTTAAGTTCCTGGGGCTGGCAAGGGAGAGAGGCAGATAGCTTTTTACTTGGCTGCAGGGCTGCAGAGTTCCAGCACTGACCAGAGCAACTGCATGGGGCTTGTGAGGAAACTCTGCAGAGAGCAGTAAAAGCAAAAGACAGCCTCATCCTGTGTACACTGCATGTTTGACAGCAAATGGGGTGGGTGGGAGAGTTCCTTTCACTGCAGGTTTTTGTTTTGTTTTGTTTTTTTTTGATGAAGCTGGCCTTTGTTTTTTTGTTGTTTTTTTTTTTTGTTGCATAGCAATGTCTAAACTTACACAGTTTTGTCTCCAAGAGATGCTTTTTGGTGACAAAACCCTAAATAAGGATAGTTAGCAATCACAATTAGTCTGTAGTGGACTGACTATTTTAAAATCAAGATTGAATGTTTTTCTAAATAATCTCTGGGAATTTTTTAGAGGAAGGCCTTGGGCCTGTGTTATAGAGGAGGTTAGTGTAGAAAAATCACAATAATGTGCTGTGGCCTTGGAATCAGGAACCTATTAATTTAGTAGTGAAAGGGAAGTTCAGTTTTTTTGTGTATTTATTCTTGGGCATCTTTGTTGGAGTTGGTAGCAGTTGGCCAGTGATGACAGTTTACCCCATATCGCACATTTGTTTACTGGGAACTGAAATGACAGTATTGCCTCACACAACTTTGGCCACCACATACTGGTCACTAATGATTTGGTTCATACTTGAACCAGAAATGTAGAGGTGGAAATTTCATAGCTGATTAGTAATTCCATGAGTCATCCGTATATGGCCCCTTAGGTTTTTTTTGTTTTTTTTTTAAGTGTATGTATAGTGTATTGGAAACTTCAATGGTCAAGATTACAAATGTAGTAGTTCTTATCTGTTGGGCAGATTGAAGACCATAATTTTCACTTCCAAAAGGAATTTAGGCTCCTCTGACAGACAAATGGGATTTAGGTTACAAACTGCCTTAAATCCCTTTAGAAAATGAAATTTAAAGCAGGCATTGCGTTGCCAAGTGCCACAGTGCTGAAATTCCTTTCAGAATCCAGGCTCTTGTTTTCATGCATGAAGGGCAGTGTGTAACTCCAGTACTTATTTGAACTCTTGGAATCAATAATACTTTGACATCAGCGTTAGCAGCAGACTGTATAAAACTAGTTTTGTAAAACTAATTTTGTGAGTGGAACATAATGTATGGGGCAAAATCTATTATTGGCCTTATAGTCAATAGAGGTTGCGAGGCTGGACAGGCAGTAATGTTAGTATAAATTGAACCTCTCTAATCTGGCACACTCTGGTCCAGCAACATCCAAGGTCCAGCATGATTTTAGTTGGCCGGAAGACCACTTCTTATGGGTGTGGCCAAACTTCCCTTGGTCCCATGAAGTTTGTTTACAGCCACCAGTCCTGACTCTCACTATTCTGTATTGTTCAGATCTAATTTACCCCTACACATCTGCTGAGAGCCCAATAAGCAGTACAAGTGTTGGTAATGCTGCTAGACAATATTGACCTCCCGTGGTTCAGCAAATTCTCTGGTTCAGCACTGGTCAGGTCCCAAAGGTGCCAGATCAGAGAGATTCAGTCTTTCCTTTACCTTGTTTTCTGAGTAACCTCAAATATTCCATTTCATAACTGGATAAACTTTCTAATGCCAGTTGATAGGGAGACACTAGGACACTTGTTTGAATCATCCAGCTGCTGGTGCCCAACCAAGACTCAGCATGTTGATCTACAGATAATAGAGCTCTAAGGGGGCTGCCCTAGGGTGACGTCAGTCATTCTTTAAGGTACAGGGTCTCAGATGCATGTAGATCTTTACCTGCCATAGTTGATCCAGTTCTTCATGGGGAAATAAGGGTGACTGATTAACTTAGTCCTACGTAAGTAACTCATGTAGTTGTAGGAAATAAATATAGGGCTAGATTAGGAATCAGAGAATGAATTCAGCCTAACCCAGCACAATATGAAAACACAAAACCTTATTTAGTTTGGGAAGCAATAAACTAAAAGTCTTCACTGTTTTGAGCAGCAAAAACAAATGCAAACAAGACCTTACATGGCTGTCCAGAGCTGTGAAAGTAAAGAGTAGACAGTACAGTTCTGAGCTCACTGTTGCTATCTATTGGTGATGGCAACTTGTAACAAGGCCAACCAAAGTAGTTGCTGGGCGAGTTACTTAGGAGCTGGTGACAAATAGTGTAGTTTGTTTGGGTTGTTTTGTTTGTTTGCTTTTTAACACATTCCATTATGAAGGTTTCTTGCAATTTTTTTTTCTTGAGGTACTCTAATTTCTGTTGTTCGCAACAAGCTGCTGATATTGAACAAGGGAAGTTACTGAGCTAGAAGATTCCTTTGCCCCATGAAATTTCATCTGAGGTTTCTGAAGAGAGGACTGCATTCCTCAGGAGAAATTTGACCACCAGTGTGTTACCAGTGGCTTAGGCTCTTTCCCCTTCTGAGGAACCACAAAGGGCAAGAGTTCTCCCCAGCTTCTGGGGCTGTTTGGGAAAGAGCAGGCTGGGATCCCATGATAAGACTTTGCTGGCAGCCCATTCTGCACGTCTGACATAACAGCCTTCTACTGTTCCCAACTAAAGTAGTTAGTCCTGTACCTGAAGGTTTAGCATCCTGGTACCACATAATAGGAGAGTGAGTGGGAGTGTTAAATTTGTGTACAGTAAACCCCTGACTTACGCAAATTTGACTTGCACATTTCTTGCCTTAACGTGAGTCAGATTTGTTTCTGGGAGCTGGCAGGAGCTACACCGGCAGCTCCAGCCCTGGAGGATCCCAGCAGCCCCAGGGTTGGGAGCTGGTCCGGCACAGAGTCCTGCATCTTCAGCCCCAGGCAACTGTTGGCAGCAGCAAAGGGGCTGTGCTCAGCTGGCTCTCAGCCCCTTTGCTGCCGGGGATTCCCTTGGTCCCAGCAGTTCCTTGGGGGCTGGAGCCGGCGTTACCAGCTTCCCACAGCTGGGGGAGCCAGGAACCAGACGGGCACAGTGGTGCAGCTGCTGCCTAGCTTCTCCCAGCTGGGGGAGCCAGGGAGCAGACCAATGCAGTGGCATGGCTGCTTCCCAGCTGGGGGCTGGACGAGCCCAGTGCAACGGCTGCTCCCCAGATTCCCCCAGCTGGAGGAGCTGAGAGGCAGACCGGCGTGGTGGCATGCCTTCCCCCAGCTGGGGGCTGAAGCCAGCAGTGGAGTGCTGCTCCTCCTGTCTCACAGCCACTTTACTGCCCGGGCAGCTCCCTGGGCTCACACCCACCCCCACACCTCAACTTGTGCAAAATTTCAGTTACCTCTGGTTCTCCAGGAACATAATTTGCATGCAAGTTGGGGGTCTACTGTATAGTAAACTTCTTTTACTCTTTTTTTTCTTTACAAGCCAGGGAAACTGCAGTTTTAAAACCCCTTAAACGAATGAAAGTTTTTTAGGTTGCAAAGTCAAGCAATAAGTTTGGATTATGCACAGTTAGCTTTAAATTACGCATTCATATGTTTCTCTTCCAGCAAACCATAGCCTCACTCAGTGCTCAGGACAGATACACTGGGGCAGAGCTAAGCTGGGATATGGGAGGTAGGGTTGAGGCCAAGGTGCATAGAAGCTGGAAATGGGGTTCTGCAAAATTCTTTCAGATTTAAAAGGGTTCCATGGCCAAATAAAATTGGGAAACACTGCGCTGTATAAATCCATTGTACTCATCTAAATATAATTATATATATTATTGACATTGGAAAAGGTTCAGAAAAGGGCAACAAAAATGATTAGGGTTTGGAACAGGTGCCGTATGAATAAAGATTGAAAAGACTGGCACTTTTCAGCTTAGAAAAGAGGAGACTAAGGGGATGGGGGAATATGACAGAGGTCTGTAAAATCATGACTGGTGTGGAAAAAGTGAATAAGGAAAAGTTAGTTATTTGTTCCCATAACATAAATACTAGGGGGTCACCGGATGAAAGTAATGGGTAGCAAGTTTTAAAACTAACAAAAGGAAATTTTTCTTCATACAGCTCATAGTAGGCCTGTGGAACTCCTTGCCAGAGAAGGTTGCGAAGATCAATACTTTAACAGGGTTCAGAAGAGAACTAGATAAACTCATGGCAATTGGGTCCATAAATGGCTATTAGCCTGGATGTGTAGGAATGGGGTCCCTAGGCCCTGTTTGTCAGAGGCTGGAAATGGATGACAGGAGAGGGATCACTTTGGTGATTACCTGCTCTGTTCACTCCCTCTGGGGCATCTGGCATTGGCCTCTGTTGGAAGACAGGATACTGGGCTAGATGGACCTTTTGTCTGACCCAGTATGACTGTTCTTAATAGCGGGAGTTAAACCTAGGCTCTACAGACTGCAAAACACATTTTTAGCAGTGGAGATAATAAATCACTGACATAGGACACCAAAGGTTGTGGTAGATGCTCCATCACAGTTTTAAAGTCAGGACTGGCTATTGTTTAAAAAAATAGCCTTTATTTCAAACAGGAATAATTTGGGGGGGGAGTGGTAGTTCGTGGTACTGGAGGTCAGCCTGGATGATTCCAAGGCCTGAAATGGCCATTGTAATGTATGAACTTAGTGGTATTTGTTGAGATTACTGTTATAAACTCGTAATGCTATAATCCCAATGCAATCGCTCAGTCCCACATCCCATCTCTGGAAGTAAGATAGACTTAAGCAAGTGCTATGCTGAAAGAAGGACGTGTACAGTAACTTTCCCCTTGGAACATTGTTACAAATACAATCATCCTTATCTATCAACACATCCTAGATTGCTGAGAGTTTCTTCCTCTTGTTTATTAGAAGAGCTGTCCAGTCCACAGGATGGTTTGAAGCAGTGCCCTTGACACTATAGTTGGGGCCTGATGTATTACTAGGGAGGGGCCTGGCATCTGCAGAAAAGAGACAGGCCTGTCCCTAAATTCGCCAGCAGGAGCCAGGGGAAGCAGATCAACCTAGGACCACCTTGCTCCACTCCACCCTGTCCCAGCTGGATGGGATCGCTTGGCTTCACCACAGTGATGGGAAATGGAATGCCCCAGCCCACTCCACTCCCCTCAGATACTATGCTTGCAAGCTGGGCTCAGGGGAGTGCAGTGGGCTGTGGGATCAGGGCTTCCTACCTCTGCAGCGAGTGTAAGCAGGGCCTGACCCCTGGTCCTTGTGCCAGGTCCCCCCCAGTAATCCAGTTGTCTCTCTCCGGGGGAGTGGATTTGTGGGGAGGGGTATAGAGGAGGTGTAAAGAGGCAGAGTGGGGTCAGAGCCTGAGGCAGAGGAAGAGTTATCCCAGGCTCCAAGCCCTCCTAGGGAGGGGGCTGTATATATTAGCTTTATGCTTCATTTTCAGCTT